>NC_136063.1:1206315885-1211115885 GCF_964261635.1 Lissotriton helveticus
GCTGCAAACCATGATTAGCAGCAGACTTCCCTGGTGAGCACTAGCTTTACTACAGTGATCTAATGAGCAACTAGAGTGCTAACATTCAGAATTTATGGCAAATGTGTGACACATCTGAATGCCTTCTTGATAGAACCAAAGTAAACAAGCATTGAAAATGCAATAGATCTCGCCCTCGTTTGAGTTAAAGCCATTCTGTTTGTAATGAGGTGGCTTTTTAGCTTTGCTTTTATTAGTGTTTTTAAAACTTTCATGTAAATAACATGCATATGTATGCATATATGTATATGTATGCATGCATTTATATTTATATAGATATGCAGATTATATATGTTTATATATGTATATTACCTACTGGCGATAGCCAGTGGGTATATATAGTTAGGATTTTTTCTCTGTGGGATTTCTGAAAATTCTATGTCTAATAACTTTGGCGTTTGTGGACGGAATTGGCTGAAATTTTCAGGAAAATGGAACATTTTGTTTCTGAGCAGCCCCTGAAAATTTGGGGGGGTTTCGTCGAGGGGGGGCCGAGAAAAAAGGGGGGTCCCAAAACGCGTTTTTCCCATTCATTTTTCCATAGGGCGGTTGGACTCACTTTTAGCTCGAACGGCTGAATGGATTTACACCAAACTTGGCAAAATTGTAGGGACTGGTAGCCCGACGTGCCTTTGCTATGTCTCAATATATGTGCTCCAGTGGATTTTGAGAAATTAACGTTTAAAAAATATATATATCTGTGACAGCGCTCCGGTTAGCGCCCCGGTTCGTGTACCTGACGCGTAACGGTACTTCGCGAAGCGAAGCTGATTGGCTCTCCGGTGTCTGTCAACATTCTAAACAGTCCGGAGCAGCCGCCATCTTGTCTCTCGGTACGATCGAGAGACAAGATGTGGTGAAAAACGAAGGGGGAAATGAAGGAAAGGGGGCAAGGTAGACCACTCCTGACCCCCTAGGATTGATGAGGGGGATATTAAAGTACCCCGCGGGGCAAAAAAAAAATATTTTTTTTGCGATTTTATGCCGTAGAGGCGCGTCCCGGTACGCGAACCGGGCAGCTCACCGGGCAGCTCACCGGGCAGCTCACCGGGCAGCTCACCGGGCAGCTCACCGGGCAGCTAACCGGCAGCGTAGCTGTCAACATTGTAAACAGTCCGGAGCGGCCGCCATCTTGTCTCTCGGTAGGTTCGAGAGACAAGATGTGGTGAAAAAAGAAGGGGGAAATGAAGGAAAGGGGGCAAGGTAAACCCCTCCTGACCCCCTAGGATTGATGAGGGGGATATTAAAGTCCCCCGCGATTTTTCGCGGTAGAGGCGCTTCCCGGTACGCGAACCGGGCAGCTAACCGGCAGCGTAACGGGAGTCCGCCATCTTGTGTTTTTGGAGCGTCCGGTTCGCGTACCGGGTAGCCTCCCGGTAAGCGTAACAAGGGGAAAACCAAGAGAAACAGTAAAAAAAAAATTAAGGGAATAGATTTCCAGCAAACTTGGCAAAATTGTAGGGACTGTTTGTTTGATGTGCCTTTGCAAGGCCTCAAGATATGTGCACGTGTGGATTTTGTCTAATTAAGGTTAAAAAAAATATATATATCTGTAAGCGTGCTCCGGCACGCTTACGTTACGGGTTTTGTTTCCACTGCAGAGCCGATACGTCACGGTTATGCGACTCGTCATGAGGCGTCTCACGTGGCTATGTGATACGTCACGTAATAAAGAATATATTTTACAGCTATAGATATTAGCTTTTAAAAAACCAATGAAATTCACTGAAAAAACCATAGGTTATAGACCATATATAGTTAGGAATTTGCATTTACAAAACCTTGAAAATTCACTGAAAAAACCATAGGTTAGAGACCATATATAGTTAGCTGGACATTTTATCGACATAAAACCAATGAAATTCCATATATAGTTAGTTGCACTAACTATATATCGCGCACCCGCAATCCACTGCTGATGATGTCACATATTACATCATTCATGACATGGTCAGTGACATCACTGATGACATCACTGATGACATCTCAAATGACATCACTGATGACATCACTGATGACATCTCAAATGACATCACTGATGACATCATGACACACCAATACCAGTTACTACATACGCACTCACTGATTCCTACGTCTACACACACATTCACTCATTCACCCATACAATCACTCATACATACAGTCACTCATTATTACAACACTATCATATGCACTCATACACCTATGCAGACACTCACACACTGCCACTCATCCATGGAGTTACTCACACACCTAGTCAGTCCTGTAAAGAATCAATCACACTTCCATTTCCTCATCTATACAGTTAAACACAGAACACCATACTTCAGTGACATCACTGATGACATCACTGATGACATCTCAAATGACATCACTGATGACATCTCAAATGACATCACTGATGACATCATGACACACCAATACCAGTTACTACATACGCACTCACTGATTCCTACGTCTACACACACATTCACTCATTCACCCATACAATCACTCATACATACAGTCACTCATTATTACAACACTATCATATGCACTCATACACCTAGTCAGTCCTGTGAAGAATCAATCACACTTCGATTTCCTCATCTATACAGTTAAACACAGAACACCATACTTTTCACACATATACTAACACATACTTACTCTCTTATACAATCACTGATACAAGTACACATTGATATGCACAGAGTCACACACCTCCCAGCCAGCCACACACACACTCAGTCTTCCATACATTCACTCATTCTTCAATATGTAAAACATATTTAAACTTTACAAAAACACACAGACACTAGATGATGTCATCAGTGATGTCATTTGAGATGTCATCAGTGATGTCATCAGTGATGTCATTTGAGATGTCATCAGTGATGTCATCAGTGATGTCACTGACCATGTCATGAATGATGTAATATGTGACGTCATCAGCAGTGGATTGCGGGTGCGCGATATATAGTTAGTGCAACTAACTATATATGGAATTTCATTGGTTTTATGTCAATAAAATGTCCAGCTAACTATATATGGTCTCTAACCTATGGTTTTTTCAGTGAATTTTCAAGGTTTTGTAAATGCAAATTCCTAACTATATATGGTCTATAACCTATGGTTTTTTCAGTGAATATATATATACAGATATATATATATATATATATATATATACATACATACATACATATACATATATATACATACATATACACAATAAATTATAAGCTGTAACAATTAAACTGGATTTTTTAAAAAACATACCAAGTTAATTATGCATAAAAAAGTAAACAAAATAAAAAATTGCATTTTACTAAAAATAAATTACATATTTCAAACATTAATTGAAAAAAGATTTTATAATCCAAAATATACAATAAAATCATGATAATATAAAGATAAACAATATAAACAAATCTATACATTTGTAGTAGTAATACATATATTGTTCCCATTCCAATCAGTGCAACAGTAGGTACATTATTGTACTCAGGAAGGGTACAATTTGCTATTCCCACTCCAGTAACTGCAACAGTAGGGAAATCAGGAACGGCTCCTCCACTAAGGTGGAAGGCCATCGCCCGACTGCTCGAAAGGGAAAATAAAATGATAATAACGTTGTACCATATGTACCATGTACCATAAATTGGGCTGGAGTAGTTATTCTTAGTGCCATGATTTTAGTAAACACTTTATAGTCACCATTTAGAAGGCTGATTGGGCTATATGATCCCAGATTATCGGGTGGTTTGCCTTTTTTGTGAAAATATATTAACTGCCTCTGAGAAAGATTTGGGGAGGTGACTTTCTTCTAATATCTCATTAAATAGCTTATATCGGTTAATTGGGGCAGAAAGACCTTGTAAAATTCGGCAGGAAAGCCTTCACAGCCACATGCTTTCTCATTCGGTTATCCCTTAATATCCTCCTGAATTTCCTCAGATGTAATTGGGGCGAATATGCAGGCTTTCTGAGAATCATTAAGTTTGGGTAGTTATATGGGATTGAGAAATTGGCCTATGGAGGAAGAAGAGGTTGAAGTTAAGGATAAATATATGTTCTTATATTGTGAGAAAATGTCCGCTCCAACATCAGCCGTTTGATCTACTAGTTGATTTCTATTTTCATCAAAGCTTTAATGGTTGCTTTATTAGTTGTTTTTTTTCAGAGACCACGCAAGGAGCTTCCACGCGTACTCACTTTCTTCATTCAATTTCTGAAAGCATGTGTTTTGAAGGACAGTATAGGAAACTTATAGGTCTTTTAGATCGCTTCAGGCTTTTTCCAAGTTGTTTTTTGTGTTTGAGGAATAGTTTTTCCAAAAAGTCTTTGATTGTTATTCGCATGCTCGCCATCCATTCTTCTTCAGTTAAAAGGGTCTTGTCTGGCAGGGCATGTGCATTTTATGTACAGGGGTTACTTCAATCTGCCATTCACATGCTTTCGTGTACGCAATGTTGCAATGCACTGTCTTTGTTTTTTGTTTTCTTTCTCTGAAACCAATAAAATAAATGTAAACTAAAAAAGGGTCTTGTCTAAGGTCCAGCGAGGATACTCAAGTCTAAGCTGATTAACCCTAATTTCTATCATCGGGACTGAATGATCAGAGAAAGGGTTTGCAAGAATATAAGTCTTGCCCCATTTATAGTAATGTGAAATTAAAAATAAATCGATTCTCAAAGCAGAACTGTATCTTTTTGAAAAACAGGTATATTCACGTGCCCTGGGATGTTGGATTTGCCTTGGATCTAATAAAGCAAGTTTCTGTACTAAGGTGGCAGCACTTCTTGCTACTTTAGGTTTGTTCTGGGCCTCATTTTTATGGGAAGAATCAAGCTGCAAGTTCTGTATTAGATCAAAATCCCCCGTTCATAATGTGGCCTGGAAGTTGGGAGAGAGCGTCTTTAAGGCCCTCCAAAGCTGTTGTATCATCAGAAATTGGACCATAATAACTAACTATCTGGAAGACCTGGTTGCCCATCTCCCAGCATACAATAATCTACCTAGCATTGGGGTCTTTGTTAATCTGTAAAACTTCCACATCACAGTGGTGTGTAAGTGTAAACAAGATTGCTACTCCCCTTACTGCTGGAGCTGGAGCAAAAAAAGCTTGAAAAAT
Source organism: Lissotriton helveticus (assembly GCF_964261635.1). NCBI lineage: Eukaryota > Metazoa > Chordata > Amphibia > Caudata > Salamandridae > Lissotriton > Lissotriton helveticus. Next base: position 1,206,321,014 of record NC_136063.1, read on the forward strand.
ATAACTCAGTAGTCTACAAGGGCGTGCGTCACCTCTTAGATGTGTTTCATGAAGTAGAATAATCAGAATGTGTGCAGATACCTGCCACTGCAATGTAGCTTTTAACTTAGTGTGATTATTGGCCCCGTTGATGTTGCATGAGGCCAATCTAAATATTTGTTGTATAGCCATTGGAATTTGAAGTTGTGCCAAGATGGTAGAATTATAATGTAATTCAAACCGCTTTTTTGCCTTGCTAATTTCCAAGTCTCATAAAAAAGGAAATATTTTTACTAACTGCATTTATTCTTTTTTACCCCTCATGCTCCACACCCAAGTGACCCCCCCCACCACCCAACCCCCCCCTTTAAAGACCCCACCCGTCATGGGCCCAAACGGCAAACCCACCCCTTCCTGTGTGTCCCAGATCCCCTTAGATGAGTACAATGGTATAGTACTCAAGACTCATTCCCTGGAGTAGCAGTGGATGGCTTAGAGTTCTTAGTAATTATGCTACTTGAACCATAAATTAATATCTCTTTCTCATTTTCACTTTGTAAGCACCCTTATCAAACAGAGGGAGAACCCCCAACCCTTCCTAGCCACAGCCCTGATTCACTATGCTCATAAATTCCTATGCTTGGTCTACTGAGTGAAAAACATGAGTTCTTCCTTTGTATAGCACTCTTAGTTTCGATTGTTGCATAATCCCAGTGGGTAGCCTGAGTTCTTAAATTCATTAATCAAACCCAAGAACTCTCTTTGTCTTTGTGCCGCTAATATGGACATATCCAAGAAAATCCAAAAAGAATAGTTCTCAGTTGTGGAGAAGGCTTTTTTCGAAATTGCCTGAGATAAGATCTGTTCTTTTATTCACCCATCTCCAAAGTAAGCCACTATAGTTCGAGGATAGTTAGCATTTAAAGAGCGAGCTGCAGGAACACAATGAGCCCGAACAATGGTAACATCTTCACCTATAGCTGCCTTATCCACCAGTATGTTCTTGTGAATTAAATCAGAAATCGGTTTAGAGAGAATGAGCCAGCTTCCGAGTTTTCGGGTACCCCCACAAATCAGAGGTTAGTACGTTGCGCCCTATTTTCCACATAATCAATTTTGAGTTAGAGGTCCTTGAGCTCAGATCTCATCTTAATCATCGTTGTAGCTTGGCTCTTTGAAGAGTCCTCTAAAGAGGAAACTCGAGACTCAGATTGGGTCATTCAAGAAGATAATAGGAGAAGATTGTTATTGATATGGTCAAGTTGTTTATTCGTTTTTGTATGTGCTTTTTCTTGCGAGAGCTTGATATCGCCCAGCTTATTTAAGATTTGTTGCAGAGTTGCCTCAATTGGAAGAGACTGAGAAGGCTGTACGGACGATGCAGTTAATACTGGAAGCACAGGAAGTGCTAGAGGTGTGGGGTCAATATTCGAAGTAGTTGTAACTGTAGTAGTTGTAGTAGTTGCAATTACTGCACCTTGTTGAGTAGTCCAATTCTGATTTGTAAATTGAGAGTGTTCAAGTGTCTGAGTTGATAACACTTGTGATGATGGTGGTTCGATAGTTGGTTGAATCAAATGAAGGGGTGCGTAGATAGCTGTTTGTGCCTCTTTTGTGCTGGCCCAGGAAAATAGAACTGGAGTATGATCTAGTGTTGGCTTCCTGCGACATGTTAAAGCAGAACTCTTCCTGAAACTGCTTGTCTGTAGGCAGAAGCTGCTTCTTACGAGCTTGGTATGCTACACATGTACAACCATGCGACTATCTGCCTTGAATGGAGAACAAGAATATTAGTAGGGGTATCACTGGCACTGGAAAGTAATGCCTGGCGCTTACAGGATCCTGGAAACAGGACTTGTTCTAACTCCAGTCCCTAACGCCAGCTGCTGCAGCCTTTATAATCTGCTTGCCAGTCTGCTTTCCAGTGTTTGCAGCCCTGGGTCCTTGCTGTAGCTCTCCGCTCACTTCTGCCCACTAGGCGAGTCAGACTCATGGCCGCACCTCTCCTCACAGCGCCTCACTGCGCCATGTCCTGGCCTACTGTTGCCTGTTGCCTAATGCCTGGTGCCTATGACATTAGCATCCGACCGCCATCACACTCCTCCTCCGACCGGGAATAAGCTAGCTGCAGAGCATGATGGGAACTCCACGCCCCCCACAGTCAAAATTCATTATCATTAGTATACCTGTGCCACCACATGATCCATGGCTGCCCAGGAAGGGAGTCTAAAAGTGCTGGAGCCTAGAAAAACGGCTGAGCCATTTGCCAAGAAGAGGAAAGGCTGAGGAAATGGGAAACAAGCCCCTGAGTGTCTGCCCAGTGAGTTTTATGGGGCACCTGTGGTGGCACCCTGGAGCCAACTGAGTAGGGCACAGATCCTCTTGGTGACCTGTCTGAGCTTGCTGGATAGTATAATGTAGGACACAAAGGGAGTCCCCAACCCTTGTGGAACTGAGGGCAACAGGCTGAGGCCCAAGCAACAAGTGATGCCTCTGGGAGTCATCACATTTACTGGGAGGACAACCTCCTTTATATTGAGCCTAAGGCCCACAATGCTACAGGGCCTCATTTCCCTAGCTGACACCGGAGCCAAGACAAGACCTTTGCAAGGCTTGTCCCCCAGTTTTACTGGTCTAGAATCAAGACTTTCTCAGACGAATCCCTGGCCTGTCATTGGCACACCCATTGAGAGAGTTCTATTAGCAATTTTAGGCATACGGGTCCCCAGACTGCTTCAGGCAATAGGTTAATGCTGGTTCTAGTGGATGATCTCTCTAGATACCCAGAGACAATCTCTTTGTAGACCACTACTGCACCTGCAGTGGCAATGTCCTAGATGGGAATTTTTACCTGAGTGGACTTACCTAACGAAGTATTGTCTGAAAGGGAAACCAACTTCATGTATGCTTATATGCAGTCAATGTTGAAGGAGTGTGGGTTAACCTACAAGTTCTCCACTGCTTACCACCAAATGGGCTTGTTGAGAGATTCAGCAGAACCTGAAGGGCATGAGTATAGGCTTGCCAGAGGCCCCTATGAGTAAGTGGCATACCCTCTTGCTATGCCTGTTGTTTGCCTACAGATAGGTACCACAGAAGGGAGTTGGCGTCAGCCCCATTGAGCTTCTGTATGAGCATCCAGTTAGAGGAACTCAGAGTTTAGTGAAGGAGGGGTGGAAGCCAGCTTCAGGAAGATTCCCCATGATGTAGTGAGCTACATTCTGGACTTCAGAAGTCAAATGACGTTCGTGGAAGCAAGATTCTGACAACTTAGAAGCCAACCAGGATGTCATGCAGCAGTGGTATGACCAACATTCTACCTTGTCCAACTAATTCCTGGTCACAAAGTGTGGGGAATGGAATTGGTGGAGCCCAGGGCTCTCCAGGACCATTGGACTATGAGGTAATATAGAGGAAGGATGAGGTCACCTACCTGGTGGACCTCAAGAACCCTAGGCAACCCCACAGGGTACTCTATGTCAATCCCCTCAAATCCAACTTTGAGACATCTGATCTCACAGTGCTGTTGGTGAGAGATGGAGAAGAGGAGTAGGAAGGAAAGTGGACTACCCACCTCTGTACCCATAATGTGAACATGGGGGACAACCTTCCTGTTAAGGATAAATCCTAAAGGTCGTCAGATAAGGTGAGGGCCAGTATTAAGAATGAAGGCTCTAAAAAGCTTGTATTGAGGATGTCAAAACCCTCCAGTAGCCTCTGGTTCAGGTCTGTGGTTCTAGTACCAAAAACTGCCCCACCGGGCACCACACTTGATCTGAGGTTCTGTGTGGACTATAGAGGGCTTAACTCAGTTACAAAAACAGATTCTCATCCTATCTCCCGGGATAATGAGCTGATTGACCGGTTAGGGGCTGACCAGTATTTAAGTCCCTTCAACCTTACTGGCAGACTGCCTTACCAGAATGTACGAAGCAGAGGTCTGTCGTCTGCATACCAGAGGACGACTATCAATTTCATGTAATGTCCTCTAGACTCAAAAATGCCCCTGCCATCTTTCAGAGGGTAGTAAACCAGGACCTTGCTGGTACAGAGGTCTTCTCATCTGGATGACATAGCTGGCTACAGTAGAACCACCTCTTTCACCCCCAGGAAATTCTTCAGGCACTGCAACAGGCTGGCCTGACTATCAAGGTCAGTAAATGCCAGATGGGGCAAGGGTATGTGGTGTACTTGGGACATCTGGTGAGCAGGGGTAAGGTGCAAACCCTCCAGGACAAGAAAGACTCTATCATGGCATGTGAGCCCCATAAAACTCAGACTGTGTTCTGAGCTCTCTTGGGGAATATGTCTCATTACAATGCGAGTCATTACATCGCGAGCTTTTACAACACAGTCATTACAACGACCACATTGTTACAACTCAGTACCATCACAAAGCAAATTGTTACAACGACTTGCTCTAGATGGAGCGTTGGCCTTAGGAATAGTATCATTTACTATTCGAACTCCAGTGTGTGCAACAGTAGGGAAGGTGTTGGAATAGTAAATTATACTAATTCTAAGTTTATAGTGTCATCTAGAGCAAGTCATTGTAACGACTGGCGTTGTAATGGTACTGCATTGTAAAGGTATCGCAGTGTAATGACAGCCTTATAAAGGTTGTTTCCCGTCTTGGGCCTCACTGGATCCTACAGGATGTTTGTCAATGGATATGGTACCATTATTGCCCCCTTGACAGAGCTCACTTCTAAGAAGCAGCCCAGAAATGTGATTTGGACAGAGGCATACCAAAAGCATTTGACTTCTTTAGGCAGGCCATGTGTACAGCCCCTGTGCTCAAGGCCCCTGACTTTTCCTAAGAATGTATCTTTCAGACACATGCCTCAGAACATAGCATAAAGGAAGATTTGTCACATCTAAATGGAAAGGGTCTGATCCAACATGTAGCTTTCACCTCCAGGAGGTTACTCCCCAGGGAACAAAGGGGACCTGCTATGGAAAGAGAAGCTTATACTGCAACCTGGGAACTGAAGAAGTTCAGACCATACCTGTTTGATACTCACTTCCTGATTCAGACTGTGACCACATGCCCCTCAGGTGGCTCATGCAAATCAGGGGAAAGAATCCAAAACTGTTGAGGAGGTCCATCTCCGCACAGGGTATAGACTTCAGGATGGAACACAGACCAGGGGTAGACCATGCCAATGCGTATGGTCTAGCCTGGTATGTCTCCCTCAGAGATGAAGACTCTCTAGTGGTTGGGTAGAATTACCTATTTTTTGCTGGAAGACACATGTTAGACCTGTCATCCTTAGAGTGGTCTTCCCCTAAACGTTTTCCCTGCATACCTCCTCTTCTTGCTTATTTATTTTGTTGGCATTAGAACTCTGTGCACTTTACCCCTGCTGAACAGTGCTAATTTGCATGGGCTTCTCCCCTAAACATGGTAAAATTGGTGTATACACAATTGGCATATTCAGTTTACTTGTAAGTCCCATGTAAAGTATACCTTATACCTTATACCCAGGGCCTGCAAATTAAATGCTACAAGTAGGCATACAGCATTGATTGTGTCACCTACACAAGTAGCCTTTCAAACTTGTCTCAGGCCTGCCATTGCAGGGCCTGTGTATGCAATTTACTGCTACTTTGACTTGACATTTAAAACTAATTGCCAAGCCTTAAACTCACCTTATATTACACATAGGTCACTCCCAAGGTAGGCCGTAGGTAGGCCATAGTGCAGGGTGCAATGTAAGTATAAGGTAGAACACGTTTTGCATGTCCTGTAAGTGACACATTCATTGTTCTCTACAATGAGGTCTACTGCTCTCATAAGTTAACATTTGGAATTTCTTAAAAACACTTTTAAACTGCAATTCCTATTATAAAGGTGCAGCTGCATCATATCTTTGGAATGGTAATAATAAATCCTCTTTACCAGTAAAGTTAGGTTTAACATTACTATTTAGAAATGCACTATTCTGGTCTTAGTGCTCTGTTTGCCTGCAGCAGGTCTTGAATACACATCTCAAGGGTGACATCTATACTTTGTACATTTCCTCTACACAAACACAGGAAGGGTAGGTGTGTCTGAGTATTCATCTGCATTCACCTGCATTCCGATAGCTCTTCCTGGGCAGAAAGAGAGGGGGAGCTGACATTTACACCTGAATAGGCAGGATTCTGTTTCCCTCACAATGGACTGATTACCCCCTGCTGATAGTCTGGAGCCAGGGCTCAGAAGAAAGGACCTTTGTGCACTTCAAATACCCTTTTTTGAAGTCACCCCTACTTTAAAGGCACAACTGGGTATAAGAACTAGAGGTCTGACTACCAGGACGGTACACTGCTCGACCTGTGAGGAACTCTGCCAGGAAAAACGACTGCTGTTCTGCTATGAGGACTGCCACTCTGTGGGACTGCTGCCCTGGAAGAACTGCTTTCCTGGTCCAATGTGCTGTCTTTTGCCAACTGCTTGCCAACCTCTGCCCTGCTGAGGACAATACTGGACCCATTTCCCTTGAACCCAGACTCCTAGGGCTTGCTAGCTTGTCCCCTGTTCTAAAGTCTCATGGCCATCAAAGAGGCCTTATAACCCTGCAACAGTGCCTGGACTCTATCATCTGTGAGTCCAGCATAGCCAAGTGGTGCCAAACCAGTCCTGGTCCCTATGAAGTGCTTGTTTCTGTGCTGAACCAGTGAAATCCAGACATTGAGGACTTTGCGACAATCAGAACCAACGCATTTCCCTTTGACACAGACGTTGCAGCTGCCTGACAACTTCGCTGCGACAGACTGCAAGACTTGACAAAGATGTGTAGACTTCACCGCGAAGTGGCTTGTTGACAAATTTTTGCTGAATGTGCGGATCAGAACCAACTCATCACCTTCATCCATGGGATCGACAATGACACAGTGCCTCCTCGACTCCTTGCATCGAGTCTTTGACGTTGATGCTTCCTCCATCCAAGGTGCTCTTTAGCCGGACCTGCGCGAGTCTCATAGATTTATTTATTTATTTAGGAAGTTTTCTATAGCGCTATCAAGACCCGAAGGTAACAGAGCGCTTTACAGTAAGAGCATGAAATATAATCAACAGAGACATGACATATGAAAGGTATTAGCAATCAGCGAGTGTCAGAGTGAGCGGAGCATATTTGTACTGCAGAACTACTTTGGGTACAGGAATCAATGTGGTCGCATAGTTCAGGAGTTGCTTTCTGATCCGAGTTATCCACAACCAAGGGAGCGGATAAGAAACAAGGATTTGAGTTGACTTTTGAATTCCACAAAAGACGGTATAGTTCTGATGTGCGGGGGGATGGAGTTACAGATTTTGGAGGCGTTTCCCGTGAAAGAGCAGTCCGCTGTTCTTTTCTTTCTGGTTTTAGGTAGGATGAGCAGGAAGGAGTTAGAGCTTCTCAGATTCCTGGCTTGGCCTGCTTTTTTGCCAAGTATTCGGGTTTGCCGGTATGGAGGGCTTTGTGGGTTAGGCAGGCCGTTCTGAAGTTACTCCGTATTTCTACTTGGAGCCATTTGAGTTCTTTGAGTGCTAGGGAGATGTGATCAGATTTTTTGATGCCGGTGATCATTTTGGCTGCCGCATGTAATGTTGATTTGATCGGTGCCAAGTTCGATTTAGGAATACCTGTTAGGATTGCATTCCCATAGTCCAGGCTTGACAGTACCAGAGATTGAGTGGCCAGTTTCAGATCCTTGTTCGGAATGTATGGTTTGATTTTGTTCAGAGGTCTGAGGTTAAAGAATGCACTTTTGGACAAGTTCTTAATGTGTTTTATCATGCTTAGTTTAGAGTCTAAGGTGATGCCAAGAGATTTAACAGAGTCTGCTAGAGTAAGATTCCCCTTGAGCCCATCGATTGCTTTCGGTGATTTGAGGGTTGTCTTCTTTGTTCGAGATGACGAGTGTCTCAGTCTTGTCTGGATTTAGTTTCAAGTGATTGTTTGTCAGCCATTCTTGAACATCTATCAGGACGTCATTTAGTCTTTGGATGTCATTGAGAGAGGAAGTTTCCAGATAGATTTGTGTATCGTCCGCGTAGAGGTGGAAGCGGATGTTGGCTTTCCTGAGTAGCTTGGAGAGTGGTTCCATATAGATGTTAAAAAGCTGAGGAGAGAGCACCGATCCTTGGGGGTCGCCCTTGTTGACTTGCTGGGTTTCGGAGGTGAAGTTCTTAATTTTTATTATTTGCGTTCGATTGTGTATAAATGAGGAGAACCATTTGAGAACTACCTCGCCGAGGCCAGCTCTTTCTTGAAGAGCCTTGACGGGAGTTTGTGGTCCACCGTATCAAATGCTGCAGAGAGGTCAAGGAGACTGAGGAGGCAACATTTGTCTGAGTCAAGAGATCCATCATGGATATCATCTATGATGTTCAGCATCGCGGATTCTGTGCTGCAGCCTTGTCTAAAGCCAGACTGGAGGGGGTCTAGGAGATTGATGTTGTCCAGATGCTGTGTCAGTTTCAGAAGTACACATCATTCAAGTGTTTTAGAGAGCAAAGGGAGGTTAGAAATTGGTCTAAAATTGTTCAAGTCTGTTGAGTCAAGACCAGGTTTTTTCAGCAGGGGGGTGACTTGCCCCATTTTTAGGCAATCAGGGACCACTCCATTTTTTAAGGAGCTGTTTATGATTTTGCCCCATATAGGTGCAAAAGCGTGCTTAATTTTCTTGATTAGTAAGGGAGGAATGGGGTCTGAGATATGTGCTGATGGTTTGGAGGTCGAGATCAGCGAGATTATCTCTGTTTCTAGAACGGGGTGAAAGCTAAGCCAGGGGGTGATAGAAGAGCCGGGAGAGAGGGCCTGAGGTACAGCCGTGCTGATCTTCTTGGGGTGTGATTTGTTGATGTCAAGTGATAGTTCGATTCTTGCGATCTTATCGTTGAAGAAGTGGGCAAAGTTGTCGCATAGTTCTTTGGACGCCTGTATAGATGAGGACAGTGGCTTGGAGGTTTGTTGTCTGATAATGCTGTAGAGCTCCTTCGGTCTGTTTTTGGCTTTGTCCAGTGCCTCGCGGGAGAAGCTGGATTTCTTGTTTTTGATGTGGTTGTTGTATTTCCTGTGGGATGATTTCAGTTGGTCGCGAAGGATGGCGGTTGGGTTGTTTCTCCACTTTCTTCCTTTGGCTCTTAGGTTTCTCCTTTCTGCGTTGAGGTCAGCGTTATACCATGTTCTGGGTGGGATAGCTCTGCTTCTTTTGAGCTTTAGTGGCGCTAGTTTGTCGAGTATGGACACTAGCTCAGAATTATAGCGGTCGGTGAGATCATTGGTGGATAGGTGCGCTTTGTTGACCGGTAGAAGAGAGCTTTTTGGTAATGAGGGAGAAGCCAGGTGGTACCAGCAAGACTAGGCAGGGAGGAGATATCTTATTCAGCCAGGTCTCCGTGAGGAACGCGATGTCAATATCATGATTGAGGATAGCTTCAGCTAGTTCTGTTGCATGTCGTGAGGCCGAACTGCAGTTGATTTGTAAGCAATTGGAGAATTACACCTGATTGCTGGCAGTTCTATCTTTAGTCTCCCTAGGTATAGCGGTGAGGACCGGGTGTCTCTGTGGTTTGGTGCTGGGAAGTTTTTTCCGGTGACCTGTGATTACTTGGATTTTGGATTTGGGAGAATCTACGACGTGAGTGTCGTATGCAGCGGCGAGTAAGGCTGCTTCACTGTCTGACATAGGTGCTTCTGTTCTGAAAGGCCTTGAGGTCAGGTGTTTTGTATCTGATAGAGTGTCTGATAGAGTATGTGCCTTGGTCTTAGAGAAGGCGACTCCGGTTTTTGTGGTCTGCTGTGGACATGATCCCAAGACCCTGTAGGGGTGACCATGAAGCTGGCTACTAGGGGTTTCTGTGGGCCCAGGGGTGCTGTTAGCATTGACGATGTGGGCAGTCCGCGGAGGGCATTTCGAGGGTCTGCGGGCTATACCTAGGTTAGAGAGGATTTCCATTAAGCCCTGGGAGATTGCGTCAATCTGGTTTTCAAGAGCCGCGAGGCGCTGTGACATGGAATCGAGGGAGGGGTTGGGGGCATCTAGGGTAGCGCCAAGCGAGTTGTCGTTCGGGTTGAGGGATTGAGGGATCGGGGGAGAAGACGGAGGAAGGGGAAGGGAAGGGACAGGGGAAGGCTTTGAGTGTCTGAGAGCTGGGAAGAGGCTTGTGGGGAGGGGGGTTCCTGAAGGTGAGGTAGTGTTTTCTGTAAGGGGCTGTGGGAAGCGGCAGATGGAGGAGGTGTGGCGGTTGGAAGGTTGAAATGAAGGTGTGGTTAGAGTTTCCTGTTGTGGCTGTTTGGCAGTAAGCGTGCGTTGTGATGCGGCGGGGAGAAGAGGAGCGTAACGGGCAGTAATGGTATCGCGGAAGAGAGGATCATGGTCTTCTCTGTTAGCTGTGGGTGTGGGTGGTGAAGGGGTTGAGGCGGGGTGAGGTAGGGTTGGGAGGGCTGATCTTAATGCGGGAAATAGGGAGTCGAAGGCTTCAAGGTTCTCGTTATTAGCCTGAATGAGGACCGTGCCGTTGGTGTAGATGGTCACGGTTGTGTAGCCTCTACCGATCGATCTGAAAGGAAGAATAGTGGTAAGTTTGCAACTATGGGAAGTGGATGTGGTTTTGGCGATAAACAGTTGCGTTCTGATCACAGAGATCCAGTATTCCGGTCTCTCAGTGTGTAATATAAGGTCCATCTTTATCGGACCATTGGAGGCCGAGTGGTAGATGTCTGTGATTAGGGTTTCTCTGTGTTGGCGGATAAGTTTCTGTTTGAAAATGCGTCTCAATTTTGTAGAAAGGAGGGGAGGGAAGATGATGGTGAAAGAGTTTCGGCTATGGGGTTTCAGGTGGGTAGGTATTATTTGCGGGGGAGGGAAAGGCAGGTCCCGAGCCATCGTGACGGTAGTGTGAGCATGAAGGGACCTGGTTTAGCTGCGGAGTTACGCTTAGGTGATGCGGGAGGGCAGCAGTCAGGCCGTCAGGGCTTCACGCCGGCGCGACTCACCTGATATGATCTGGCCTCCATCGTGGTTAGCCTGAACTTTGGATTTGCCTGAGTCTATCATAACCAGATGTCCCAGGTTGGCTCATTATGACTCTGAAAACTATATTTCATTCAAGCTTAGTAACTGGTTCTACTTATTGAATTTTTGTCACTTTGGGCTTGTTTCATACAAATATAATCTTTTTTTCTGAACCTGTGTGGAGTATTTCTGTTGTATTTTAATTGCGTTACTGTGTGTGTGTGTTGCACAAATACTTTACACATTGCCTCTTTAGATAAGCCTGACTGCTATGAGCCAAGCTGACAAAGGGTGAGTACAGGTTATCTTTTAGTGTGTATCTAGCTTACCTTGACTAGAGTGATGGTTACTACTTGGAGAGTGTGCACACCTCTGCCAACCACAAACCCCATTTCCAACATGCCATGAAGTTGAAAAGTATTCAACAGCAAAACTTTAAAACGTATAACACATCTCATTGTTTCAGTACGTAGACTGAACAATATTAGCCAACTGTACCATTTTTTGTGACTGAGAAGAAACCCTAAATGCAAAATAAAATACATATCTTGCTGGAACAATTTCCAGTTTGATAGAAATAAAAAAAAGCTGAACGCTTTGGGAGTGCTACAGGAGAGGCAGTTGTGAGAGCTTTGTAGAACCAACGCTGAGGTAAAGCACTACTTACATGATTACAGATGATAATATTAATTTGGGAAAGGCGCATATCATTAGCATATTGTTTCCGCAGCATATTTTTTATGGAATAGGTGTTCTTTTAGGCTATATCATCATTGCCACCCGAAACACCGGAGATGCCATGGACCACCGTCATAGGGTGGTCTTCTTTGTTGACATCCAAGTGCACTTCCCACACCATGGACTCGTGATTAGTCTTTGAGGAATCCCTCCTCAATAAGGTTCATGTTCTAGGCAGAGTAGAGCATGCATTAGTATCTTTGATTTCACATGACCAGACAGTTTTATTGTCACTGGCAAAATCTCTATTTTTCAAATTGCTGGGTTCAGCACATTCAGACAACTTTCCATTTAAGTTGTCCAGGATGTTGACAGTTTTGTACTTGTCACTATGCTGAACATCGACATTATTACATGCCATTATATGCTTTCCTTAGCAGTATGGGTGAGGGATGCCCTTGAGTCAAGTTCTGTGAAGGTGCCTATTATTCTTATTCTTGTTCATGTCCTCATCCATGTCCTTATCCTTATCCTTAACCTTATGTTTAGCCTCATCTTTTTACGTATTCCTATTCCAAATACACATGTTATCTGGACCTTATATCTGAACTACAGGTATGTTGTCAGGGGGATGCTTTTTACGATTGTTTCCAAACTGCCCTTACTTTCAGTGACGTGTTATTTCTAAATAAAAATATAGAAATGCATTAAGCTTGGGGTAATTAAAGTGAGATAACAAAGGCCTACAAAGGTATACTAGTAAGGCTAATCACCTCAAGATCTGCTCAGGATTATTTATCCCTTATAAATTGTAAATTGATAAATTGATAAATGCTCCAGGAAATAGCAGAAGAAACTGTTATATTCACGATGAGCATTTTTCAATGCAGCTATCTCACAGTGACAGTGGAAAATAGGTGCAGTCATTGTCCCTCCATTAGGAACAAAGAGTCTCTACAAAAGATAAGATAATCGTATTTGACAAAAGAAGTTGGAAGGACTAGAAATATCAGTGTTATGGTGAAGGGCTCTGTGGCTGCAAATGCTGGAAAATATTGGTGATGTTTCCAAGTTCAACTAGCAGTTATCAGTGTCCCTCATAAAACACAAAAAGTTCTTAAAAAAGAATAAGTGCACCATAATGCAGGCACAGAGCCGCCAATAGAAGCCTGAGGGAAAAAATATGGTGAAGGCGTGGTAAGATTGGTGTGAGCTATGCCGAGATGGGAGACAATTTCCAACGAACAGTTTTGCCAGGTATTTGAATGCTTCCTAAGTGTTTTCTTATATGTTCTGCCCATTGTGACTTAGAAATGGAAAGATTTCATGATCCAAAATAATGACTACCAAATTTTGATTTGGTTTGGGTGTGTAAAGTATACTATATGAGGTTATATGTGTGCCATCCAGGATTGGGCTACTGTTATGACACTGGTGCATCGCACACACATTCCTCTGTCTTTCCCAAGACACCAAGCAAGCCCTGACCATTAGAGCCTCCAGGCACCTCGCACCTGCCAGCGTTCATACTGAGAACCAGCACCAAGAACTTGGGCAGAGTAGCAGAACACCTGATAGGGGACCCAGCATGCTCGAGTATCACCTTAGAGCAGAGGTCTTCAAACTTTTGTAGGTTGAGCCCTCCCAGCTGAACTTTTTTAGATGTTGGGCCCCCCCTACCACCTGACAGAAATTTCTGGAATCTGGTACACTACATAATCGACTGCCACGTGCATATCACGGACCATATTCGGCAAATAATGTTTAACACAATAAGAGTGCTTAGTAAACTGCAGGTTTGTGAATGGGTGTAGTGAAATGACAGAGGCTTATTACACAGCTCAAAACACAATTTTCCAAGAGAAAATGAGCGCACATTCTTTTTACTAGGATGCTTTGTTTTACACATGACCTAGAATAATAATAACACCACCAACATAAATGTGTGGACCCGTTTTGATCTAAAATTGCATGAAACAAAAACAATTCTCTGCAAATAGTAGTAGACTCTCTCACATCAATCACATTAAAAAGAAATTAAACAAAACAGTATTTACAAGAATCTGTTTAGGAATTATTCCATGCCATCAGGGCAAAAACAGAGGTGCCTCTCTTAAGGGAACCAATGAAAGGCTGGATTGCAGTGCATGTAAATATATCCTTTTGTAATTTACGACGAAAACCTTGATGGGGCACGACATGCCCATACTTGTGTACAGGGGCACAACAAGACCCGAACTTCGGGGGGGCTAACACTCCCATCCAGGGCTGGCCCTAGCACTGGTCGCACATAGTGCAACAGTCTGTTTTGGTGCCCTTCCCCCATATCCTCCTTCTCCATGAATTTCCACACTACCACTCACCAACAATGCACCCCATCTCTCTATAGCATGTTTCTGGCAAACATTTAATTTTTTTATAGCGCTACTTACAGTTTACCCACACTCTTTGATCTGCATGGTACACGTTCTTTGTAGCAGGCACATTAAACCTCTGGGCTGTGCGGGTGTTGGAAGTACCCATGTGAGTGCACGTGGAGCGATGCGACAGTGTGGGAGTAGGGTAAGAGGAGTGACTGCAGGGTGAGTGAGGTGACCATATGAATTTGGGTGCGGATGTAAGTGCAGAGTCGGACAAATTAATGTATGGTTAGTGATGGTCTTATTTGAAGGAATATGCACATTGAGCAGTAAGGGGGACATGTGAGTGAAGTGTTTCATTGGTGCAGAGTGAGTAGTGTGCTGGTGTGTTTGCAGGGTGGGGTACAGGGTGAACAGCACAAGTGCACTGTGAGTGTAGAGTTATCACTATGAGTTCATAGTGAGCGTATGATTGGTGTGAGTGCATGGTGATCGGAGTCAATGCATGGTGATCAGAGTCAGTGCATGGTGATCAGAGTCAGTGCATGGTGATCATTGTGAGTGCAGAGTGATCACTGAGTGCAGGGTCAGTGGGTGAATGGTGTGAGAGCATGGTGATCAGTGTGAGTGCATTGTGATCGCTCTGAGTGCAGGGTGAATGGTGTGAGTGTGTGGTGATTGCTGTGAGTGTAGGGTGAGAGGGTGAATGGTGTGAGTGCATGGTGATCAGTGTGAGTGCATTGTGATCGCTGTGAGTTCAGGGTGAGAGGGTGAATGGTGTGAGTGCAGGGTGAACGGTGTGAGTGCATGGTAATCAGTGTGAGTGCAGGGTGATCAGTGTGAGTGCATTGTGATCGTTGTGAGTGCAGCGTGAGCGGGTGAATGGTGAGAGTGCATGGTGATCAGTGTGAGTGCATTGTGATCTCTGTGAGTGCAGGGTGAGAGGGTGAATCATGTGAGTGCATGGTGATCAGTGTGAGGCATTGTGATCCTTGTGAGTGCATTGTGATCGCTGTGAGTGCATTGTGATCGCTGTGAGTGCAGGGTGAACAGTGTGAGTGCTGGGTGAACGGTGTGAGTGCAGGGTGAACGGTGTGAGTGCAGGGTGAATGGTGTGAGTGCAGGGTGAACGGTGTGAGTGCATGGTGATCAGTGTGAGTGCATTGTGATCACTGTGAGTGCAGGGTGAGCGGATGAATGGTGTGAGTGCATGGTGATCATTGTGAGTGCATTGTGATCTCTGTGAATGCAGGGTGAGAGGGTGAATCGTGTGAGTGCATGGTGATCAGTGTGAGTGCATTGTGATAGCTGTGATTGCATTGTGATCGCTGTGAGTGCAGGGTGAATGGTGTGAGTGCAGGGTGAATGGTGTGAGTGCAGGGTGATCAGTGTGAGCGCAGGGTGATCAGTGTGAGTGCATGGTGATCAGTGTGAGTGCATTGTGATCAGTGTGAGTGCATTATGATTGCTGTGAGTGCAGGGTGAATGGTGTGAGTGCATGGTGATCAGTGTGAGTGCATTGTGATCACTGTGAGTGCAGGGTGAGCGGGTGAATGGTGTGAGTGCATGGTGATCAGTGTGAGTGCATTGTGATCACTGTGAGTGCAGGGTGAGCGGGTGAATGGTGTGAGTGCATGGTGATCAGTGTGAGTGCATTGTGATCGCTGTGAGTGCAGGGTGAGAGGGTGAATGGTGTGAGTGCATGGTGATCGGTGTGAGTGCATTGTGATCAGTGTGAGTGCATTGTGATTGCTGTGAGTGCAGGGTGAATGGTGTGAGTGCATGGTGATCAGTGGGAGTGCATTGTGATCACTGTGAGTACAGGGTGAGCGGGTGAATGCTGTGAGTGCATGGTGATCAGTGTGAGTGCATTGTGATCGCTGTGAGTGCAGGGTGAGAGGGTGAATGGTGTGAGTGCATGGTGATTGGTGTGAGTGCATGGTGATCAGTGTGAGTGCATTGTGATCGCTGTGAGTGCAGGGTGAATGGTGTGAGTGCATGGTGATCAGTGTGAGTGCATTGTGATCGCTGTGAGTGCAGGGTGAATGGTGTGAGTGCGTGGTGATCACTGTGAGTGCATTGTGATCGCTGTGAGTGCAGGGTGAGAGGGTGAATGGTGTGAGTGCATGGTGATCAGTGTGAGTGCATTGTCATCACTGTTAGTGCAGGTTGAACATGAAAATGAAAAGCGAGAATGAGGAGTGAGTTGTCTGAATGCAAGGTGCATTCCCAGACACTTGAAGTAACTCAGCAGGTTATTGACGGCAAGGTAGGGTTTCAGGTATGTTAAATTATTGCTATTATGGCATTAACCAGGGATCAAGATGGAAGAAATAAATGTGCTGATCTTGCAACAAACTTCCAGTTTTATGGATAGGGTTGCCAGCTCATTATTTTTATGGCCCAGATGGTACAAAAATAAATAGTCACCTAAAGCTGTCTTGTCAACACTTGTCTGTGCATACTTTGAACAGCAAATATAAATAGTAGCACTTTTAACCCGTTGGCTGCTTCCGCTTTTTTGCGGCAGTGCGGCTGTTTTAAAAAACGGGCGTGGTCGCATTGGCCATTGGCCGATGGCAGCACCAGCGAGGTAGTGCCGACGGCAGCAGCCAACGGGTTAATTGTGTTCTATAGCTGCCTGAATTGTCCATCACTGATAATAAAATATAAAATGGGACAAAGACAGAAAAGTCACATTACAAATGTATACATACTTATTTTTTTTAAGCATATTTGGTGTCAAGACAAGCAATTTGATGGCTGTTTAAAAAACACATGGATGGCTGGCATTTTTCTTTTGGTAACTTGAAGCCGTGTGGGTGTTGCAGGGCCTGCCTGTGCATATTTAAAAGAAACTTTGTCTCCTTTCTGCAAAGAGCTTCCTCACAGTACGGGGTTAAACTGGTAGATCTGAAATGCTTCAGCTGCTTTGGGAGGCAGGATGTCTCCTTTGCTAAAACTGAAAGCAAGTAAAGACTGTCCTTTCAGCTGCAGTGGGAAGCAAGGAGTCTCCTCTGCTATCAAATCGAACACAAAGGAACAGGACTGTCTGTTAGTTTGCTTTCGATTTTAGCAGAGGAGACCTTGCCTCCCACTGCAGCTGAAGCATCCCAGCTCTACAGTTTAACCCCCTCCTGGGAAGGCTGTTAGCTCTCTACAGCACAAAAGCATAAGTCCGTGCCTTATCTATTTCCCCTCCCTCCCCCGCCCCCTCCAGCCCTCAGTTACCAGAGCTCGACAATAAACAGACTCCACACGCCTCGGGACAGTAATAGACTCTGAAAGGAAAGATCTTCGTGTGGAGTGCGCGCCCCCCCTGAGATGGTGTCACGCCCCCCTGGGGGGGCGCGCACCACAGATTGAAGAACTCTGCCTTAGAGCTACTAAGATCGAAAATGGAAGTGGAGCTATGCTGGCTTCTTCCCCACCATAATTTTAATTCTCGAGAAGGTCAGGGGATGAAGAGACCGATCCAGAAACCACTTCAACTTGCTTTTTATGGTGGTGGATTTCCCAACGGTGTCTATATTTGACTTGAATAATGATACACACTGCAATCCTTTGATGGCTGTTTAAAAGAAATCTAGGTGTGAATTGTGATCTTTATTGTAAAAAAAAACTTTTTACCACCGTTGATAAAGATTGTTCTACGTTTAAGGCCTACTCAGAACCAGGGTATCCCTTCCCAGGGTACGTCTGTGCTTTCTAAATTATAAATCAATAACTCGCTGTCTCCAACATCTGAAGAGTGGCTTGGAGAAGCTGAGAAACTCGGAGGAGATTGCAAAGGAGAAAGTGGGAGGAGTTGGCCTAACTGCTAGAGCGTCGACCTCGAATCTGGGGAACTGGGGGCCATATTATCAAGAAAGGACGATGCATTATTGCCTCTTTTATCGGCAGGAAACTGCAGCTAAAGCGGCGATAATGGGCTTCATAATATGCCAGAACCTGGGCTTCTATGGGAATTCCCTGTCCTAACCAAAATAAATGTGTGTCTTCATGTAATGTAACTGGTGCTATGTAAAGCGCCCTGATACCCGATTCGGGGCAAGTTCAAGCTATATAAAACTCAACAAAAAAAATAGGTGGTGATGAATCAAGTCCTTTCTGTTCAGCTACCTCTGGAGTGTCATCCTTTTGTTGGGGTTCTGGTATTGATTAATTTGACTCTTCTGTGACACCCATGATTGCTTTCGCCACTGCAATGGGAGGAAGAATGAGTTCCTTCTGGAGTGCCAATTATGCTGTTACACTTGATCCTGTACTTCTTACCTTGTACTGCCCAGAGTGCTACATACACAAGAAATACCTTGTTGCATATTTCACTCAAAGAATAGGGCCAGTGTAACCCTAAATTGTGCCCCACTGGAGGTTGCCTATATTTTATTTTGACGCCTACAGATTGTTAGATTTCAATGTACATTTGAGCTGGGGTGAAGGAGCCCAGACTAAGAACATTCATAATCAAGTCTCTTTCATTCTACTAGTAAACACGAAGAAATAAGTTGGGTAGTCTGACGGAAATGGCGTTGTAGTGCAAAAAACAATTAAGAAGAAAAGTGTATCCATAATACTACACTTGTTAACTCCTTCGATGCTCATGACGAGCTGAGCTCGTCATGAGCCATGGTGCTCGTGTGCTCATGAAGAGCTGAGCTCATCTTGACCGTTAGAACGCTCGCACGCTGGGCTAATTCCCCTGCTGTGCGAGCGTTCTATGAAAACGGGTGTGGTCATGACGAGCTGAGCTCATCATGAGCATACAAGCACTGTGCTGCATGGCGAGCAGAGCTCGTCATGAGCACGGGGGTGCTGTGCGCGCCCCCCAGCACAGTGGGGGAATGTGCCCAGCAGCGAAGGTGTTAATAACGATGTATTCAGAAATAATTTTTCATTAAAAAAGACCGCCTGTAGAGCTCTGTGGCCTGTAATGAGTCTACAACTCATCTAGTCTTCAACCTATCATTGGCTCAGTTGTCCATGGCAAAGGCAGTCTGTTATGTGCTAGTTAGAATATATCTGACTCAATCCCTGTAGGTGGTCGACCCTCCCACACGCTGACTCTACTGTCCCAGGACGCCAAACATACTGGAAAACATGCAGAACATTTTGAACAAAGTATCTGTGGGCGCCAAAAGGCCCAATCACTTAGTAGTAGTAAGGAAGGTTTATTGTATTAATTCAATGATTACAATAAAAAATGGCAAAGATAGTCTGTTATGTGCTAGTAAGAAAATATCGGACTCAAACCCTGTGGGTGGTAGACCCTTTCACACACTGGCTCTACTGTCCCAGGCCACCATACATACTGGAAAAGATGCAGAAAATGTTGAACAAAGTATCTCTGGACGCTACAAGACCCCAATCACTTAGTAGTAGTAGTGAGTACAGTGTATTGTATTAATTCAATGATTACAATACAAATGTGAATCATCACATAGAGTATAACAAATCTAATTAAATAAAAAGATTCTGCAAATAAAACTTACAAATCTAACTTCCTATATTCAAATTCAATACATACACATTCACGTATAGAGTTCTGTTTGTGTTCTGACTTCAATAATAATCTACATACATTATTCAACCATCTACCACTGCATTTACAGCCATCTTTAGCTCAGACTATTGCTTTTTACTAATATGATAAAGTGCTGACGTTGCCAGATGTGCAAAGCCATACCATTCATTGCATTTGTGCAACCGGCCCTATGTCTCTAAAGGAAAGTCCAATACCCTGTTGAATAAAATCTATATTGCTTCCCATTAAGTGTACAGGCAATCACGCAGATAATGTTTTATAGGCCTGATCTAAAAATGTTATCATTAATATTGCACTGCCTTCTCCGGGCCTAAAACAGTATTAAACAGCTTATGCAGTTGTTCTTATTTTAACATTTTCAAACAAGGAGCGTAAACATATCCTCCTTATAGAGAACAGTTTAGGGCAGATTAAAATAATATGAATAAGAGTCAAGTCAAACAAACTTTATTCAACCAGATTTCGACCATCAAAGCACATATACACAAATCATGATTAAAAGAGCTAAAAATCATACATTTGATCATACAGAACAAATCTCAAAACTCATATTCTTACATTGATCTTTAAAAACCTAAAATATTGGTTTGCCCATACGAAATAAACAACTACAGATCCCTAAGCCTTATTAATGTGCATTTCTGAACTATATTTATCACGTCTTCATAAAACCATGCATGCTCTGCTACACATTTATTGCATAGTCACAATTTTTTCCTGCCTGCTTAAAAGCTCACTATCCCAAAACCTATCAGAGGTGATGACAGCATTTCTTGGTATATCAAAGCAAGCCTCATTTGTACAAAAGGGCAGTGTTTTAAAAAGTGGTAAAATATAGCTACCCAAAGATCATCATGAAATCCACATAAAAACATAAAATGCATAGGTCTTGATCGGAAAAATCACCACAGGTATAGTGCTTTATGGATCTTAGCTTAGGAAAGGCTTTTGAAAACGTCAGACCCAGTGGATACAATCAAACGTGAATCTTATTAAAAGAAAGCGATGGTGTGGGTTATTAACTTAGGACCAAAAAGGTTGCTCTAGGCGCCCAGAGTTCAATAATATGTATTGTTTTCATGTTGGTTTTTTTAGTTCCATATTTTCTCTTTCCAAACCCCTCCTTTCTAGGAATTAATTTTTAATAGCTTTCAACTCTTCCGGAAAAATCTTTCTTGGATGTGAAAAGAGATCAGGACACCCTAAATTAGTTAATTACCTAGAAATGTAGGATATCCAAGGTGCCTCAGAAGACCTATCCAGCCTCATACAATCATTTAAAACACATTGGTTCAGGGTAGTTGTGGGACTCGACCATGTTTTTAACCACCAAATTAGAGGAGCCACTGCTTCTGGTCAGAAATGTAACCCTACCCTGAATCTTCATGCACCATAAAAGACGGTGTACTGACGGAACAGCTAAAAGCTTTCGCAAATATTTATTTCAGCCACTAGCAGAAAAGTATACTGAAAGGTCAAGTGAAGTCATAAAATCAATAAAGGCATTTACAAGTCATTTTAAACCTATCGATATCCTAGCAAACAAAACAGCATCATCCGCGTATAAGAGAGCAGGACCACGTATAAAATAGCAGGAATAGATTTAAAACCTGCTCTAGCGATGTTGTTTCTACCAGTTTCCAAGACGGCCTCAAGGTTATTAATATATGGAGTAAACAAAACAGGGGCCAAAAGGCACCTTTGTCTCACCCCTCTGTTCACATCCCGGGACCTCGTAAGGGAGAAGGTTTAGTTAAATCTGACAGAGGCAGTCAAATTTAGATGATACCAATGTAAAATTGCTGCCAAAGCGGCAATCATTCCATAATCCTTTATGCCTTGGTCCACAGTGCCCATGCCTTTTCTAAAACCATATTGTAATTCTAAGATTACATTGGTGACATCTAACCATGTTTGTAGTTGGTCTAAAATCACCTTACCCATCATTTTAGTTGATAAATCTAATATTGAAATCGAGCGGTAGCATGCAGATCCTCCCTAGAACCTTTTTTAAAAATGGGTAAACTAACAGCTGTTGACCATGAAGGCGGAAGACCACCTACTGTAGCTGCATTAAAAACATTGAATACAATCTTTGCCCAAGTCCCTGGGTCAGTCTTATAGAGGTCTGCAGAAACCCCATTTGGTCCAGGTGCTTTTCGACTAGCAGTGGCCATAATTGCTTTGTGAACCTCATCTATTGCAAAACTTAACAAGCGTGTGCCTATGTGTAGTATCCTGGTTTGGATACCATGTGCCTTTTCCATTAACCTGTCTTGCTGCTCAGCCTATCTGAGTGAATGGTAGAATGTTGAGTTAATGAGGTAATATAGAATGTGGTGTGTGGATGGATGACAGTTGGAAAAGAGGGCTGAGTGGCAAGAGAGCTACTCCTGGTGGGGCTTAGAAGAGGCTTAGGAGAGACTTGAATGATACTTAAATGATTACCTGATTTAACCTTGAAACCTATCAATAAACTATCTTCAATCAATACCACTCGGCTACAGATCATCTTATTACATTTGGCGACGTTTTGGACTTACTCACACGGCTTGCAACTTCAAGGATCTACATGAAACCTCATCATCAAGATATTCAAGTAAGGAAAAAGAATTTCTTAAAGCTATTTGAACTTTACTGGCACCCCTTAGTTAGCCCCACCAGTGACCTTCCACCGGTCGCCCTCCAAATTGGATGTGCCAGTCCTTACAAACATACAGCTTGAGTATGTCAGGCCCAGTGCAACGCTTCTTCTGTCTACTCATATTTATTATTGAGGGCACTGCCTGTTTAATATAGAAGAGCACCAGGGACTATCGTAATTTCTGCTTTGCCCAGTTACTGACAGCATACAATTGAAGTGTGCCAGATTCTGCTGTTAAAATGACTTATACTTTCCTTCCTGAGAATAATTGAAGCCTATATATGGTCAGCACGTACATGTGAAGTAGTTGCACCACTCAAGAATCTTTTAAATTTATTTGTGACTCTTGCTGCATACTTTCTGACTATCGTTTTCCCAACTGTTTCTCAGTTCATATTTGAAATCTACCTAAGTTACAGTGTGCTAAAAATTGAGAAGGAAATCTATTTAAGTACAAGCTTTCAAATCCATGTTTTATTATTTCAACGAAGAAATATTAACCGGATGGTGAGGCATTTACAATTTAAACGACACACTAGAAGATCGAAAAACAACACTACTCGGTGATTCACTGCCATCTTCTGGTCATTAGTGGGACCTTGATTTGCCGGTATTAAGAAAAGAAGAGATGAGAAATACCGATATTTCTATTTTACCACTTGAAATTTGCTGTTATTAATTTGAGAACTGTTTTCCTCATAAAACATTGTCAAGAATGTCATTACCGTCTATCTGCTAGTTTAGACAATCGACAGATGTACAGTGCTTAATATTGGGAGAACTGAACATAACGGACTTGAGTTTTTGCAACGCTGTGCTTTTAGTTAAAAAAATCTGATACATACAATGGACGGGCCATGTATTCGCACATTGGCAGTTGGTCCGCCGCTTTTCCTTTCAAAACACAGCATGCGGCTCGTGCGTACAGCCTCACCTTCTCGTCAGTCCTTCGACGATGTCCGAAGCTTCAGTGACGTCTTCTTCATGGCAAGTCTGTGGGCTGATTCACGACGTTTGGGGACATCTACGCACCTTGAACCAACCGGCCTTACGTGAACAACGTGCTTCAATTTTTTGTGAATGTCATGAAATCAATTATTCACACAGCTTTCTATCGTACACTACCAACCACGTCCTGTAATCCAACCATCCTGGTTTGGGGTGATTTCGGCAAATTTCTGGACATTCTATCCAGCGTGTCAGTTTTACAGTTTTTCAGCGATGCGCACCCTAATTAGTTATAATTAAATATAACTCATTTTTCCTTCAGCGACGCGCACGCTAAATTTATTAATTAAATACAGCGCGTCCGACTTCAGCGACGCGCACGCTAAAGCTTTCACGCTCATCTTTATTTTTAACACAGTATGCTTCTTCTCAACTCGTTTCAGAAAGTATATGGTGAGCAGCAGCTTCAAGTAAGTTGTTCAACAGTTTAAGGATACATTTCACCTCATAAATAGTCCTGCATTATTTTACAAGATATTAAGACTGCCTTCTATTTATCATCAGATCCTCATTTTGACAACGGTGTCTACTTTATTTATTTTAATTTGTTGTTTTAAAAGGGGACTGAATTTTAAGATTTGAATATGTATTTTACATCAATTATTTTAATTTATATGATACCTTATTACGCCAATGCCTATTACTACATAGGATTTTGAATAGTTATATAGCATGTGTTTAATGCATCACAATTTTAATATGCACTGTTAATATGTTTTGAACACTCTTTACGATCTATTTAACGATTTTAACCCGTGTTCTTCAAGGATAACACAATGTAGGTATGGCATTCTAAAGGTAATTTACTAATTTTAATGGATTGTCTACATAAGTTTTAAATGTAGCATGAACGGAGGAATAGCATTCTAAAATTAATTTGCTATCCTTGAAGATTATTACATGAATTTTAATAGCATACTAAAGTTAATTTGCTATTCTAGAACATTACGTGAATTTTAAAAATAGCATACTGAAGTTAATTTGCTGTTTTGTATAGTAAGTTAAATACTATACACATGTATAATATTAATAGTTAAATGACACACGTTAACATATATGGTCATAACTGTCACAAAATTGACCATACAAATTTACATTAATTCTATTCTATGCACGTGACTGTCATCTATTTAAATTATAGTTAAATGCTATGCATTAGCATATATAGAAATGACTGTCACAAATTTGTTCATACAGGTTTGTAATTATTTCTATCCTATGCACGTAACTACTATCTAATTATTTTATAGAAATTACATACATTGCATATGACTTTAATGTTTAAAACCTACATATTCCTATTTAGTGTACGTTGTGCACACGTCACTTTATAGAAATATAATTTAATTAAGCACTTATTGGTGATTTACTCGTTCGCATATTTTAATTGTTGACTTTTCCGTTTCTTTCACTTTGCTGGTCTGGCCAACTGGCATGTGTGTGAGTTTCGGTCATTTCTATTCATTACATCTTGTGAATTTCATTGCGAAAATATTAATTGCGAAATATCAATTATTCCTGTTTTCCGTATAAAGGGGGAAGGGGTGGTCGAATTGTATACTTTTATGTTTTATGATAGTTATGTTTTACAATGCTAGTTCAATGCTAGTTTCTATTGTAGAATGACCATTCTCATTTTTACACTTTTCATTTGTTTGTTCCTTCTAAGGGGGAAGGTGGTGTAGTATCCTGGTTTGGATACCATGTGCCTTTTCCATTAACCTGTCTTGCTGCTCAGCCTATCTGAGTGAATGGTAGAATGTTGAGTTAATGAGGTAATATAGAATGTGGTGTGTGGATGGATGACAGTTGGAAAAGAGGGCTGAGTGGCAAGAGAGCTACTCCTGGTGGGGCTTAGAAGAGGCTTAGGAGAGACTTGAATGATACTTAGATGATTACCTGATTTAACCTTGAAACCTATCAATAAACTATCTTCAATCAATACCACTCGGCTACAGATCATCTTATTACACTATGCTGGGTACCTAAGGAGTACTTGGTTTCTCTTGGCCTGCTAATTTGTAGATTTATTCAAAGTGGTCAACTCATCTATCGGCGGGGATAATGCAATTTGTACTAGCCGAATGCTGTTCTGCAAAAAAGGGACTATTTACAACTTTACAAAATGTTGTTCTGTTGCACAGAACACAAACCTTATTTAGGTCCAGTCATGCCTGCCCCCGTATCTTATCTTTTCTATGAGTTATAGCTGCTTTTAGGCTTCCCTATATACCTTGATCATATCTAAGTTGTTTGGCTTTACTTTTAGGGTGAACATAAGAGCCTTATGGGCTTTAGAGCAGTCTGTATCAAACCACTTTTCCTTTTTAAAATCCCCACTCCTTCGCCTCCCTGTTAAATTGCCTGCAATTTGCTTTGTGGGGTTACCAAAGGCCTGTATAGTCACACTGGATTCTGAAGAGTCATCCAGACACAATTCAATATCCTCTTCACCCTCCTTACAAAACTTGCCAAAAAAGGCTTCTGGAATGATCTTTTCCCACCTTGTTTTGCGAGTCTGATCTGTTGGTAAAAAGTCCTTGTTTGACAAATTCTTTCTTTCACCCCGTGGAAGACCATCTCCCCTCAAGAGATTAGGCTGCAGAGCCACAGACATGACAGGCTGTATTTCCTTTAACCCCTTCCATGCTTATGACGAGCTCAGCTCGTCATAAGGCACAGTGGAGCTGTGCTCATGACAACCTGAGCTCATCATAACTGCTGCGGCCCTCCCACGCGCGGCTCATTCCCTGCCTGTGTGGGCGTTCGACAGGAGTGGGACGAGTCCAGCTCATCATGAGCACAGCTCCACTGTGCAGCATGAGGAGCTGGGCTCGTCACGAGCACCGCGGCGCCGCGCGCTCCCGCACCGCGGGGGAATGAGCTCCACGTGGAAGGGATTAAGGACTGGGTACCATTTCACTTCAAACTCCGAAATCGAAATACATAACTGTCTAGATCTTACAAATGTCTTTTTTACATGGCACGGCAAATATAGACCTTAATTCTTTTGGCTCTGTGCAGTGTAAGTGTCAAAAACTAAGTCCATATGAATGTATTGTGTTGCTTGTGTCCAATCTAAGGCCCATTGCTTATTAGTAAACATATTGAGGATAAGGTTTTTCTGGACAGAACAGTTCATTTGCTAATTTGCAGTTTATTAGCTCATTTATTTCTTGCTTAGTAACATCAGGAAATGTTTCAACAAATGTTAAAGGTGTATAGTGCAGATGATAACTGATTTATACCGAACTTTAATCTAAGTTTCCCATTTATCACTTGGGATAAACAAGTAATCTGGCTGCTTTTATGAAGTTTTACCATATCCCACCAAGGACCAATAAGCTAATTCATTCTGAGCTGAAATAGCATGATATAGCTTTGCATAGGCATTATCCTTACTGTCCCTTTTTAGTTGTATGTTTCTGTTCTTGAATCCCCTCTTTAAGTCTTGCAACCTCAGATCATGATCCTTAGATGCGAGAAGATTTAGTGTATGTCACACCATCTTGCGGGATACTCTTTTCGATTCAATTAATTGCTGAGTATTGGTTGAGGCGCCAGTATATATTCGTGGTTTCTGTAGCTCGGCTATCAGGACTAATAGTATGTACTTTAATAAGGATTTCCAATTATTCAATCAATCATCCCCTACTTCCAATAGTGCAAAGTCTTTTTGAATATATGATAACAATCACTTGCATGACTCATGGTAGGCAGTAGATACAATGCAAAAATATAGGGATGATATCATTGGACACACCAGGACTACAGAGCATTCTTATGTTTACAGAAGGCACCTTGCAAAAATGCAAAAACATTTGAGGAAACCAATTATAGAGTACACAAAGTAAGGCCACAAAAGGTTTGCTTTGCCCCGCAAATACGTTAAGAGAGAACATTCGTATTATTCAAAATGGCTGGCTTTATCAGCAACCTCATTAAAGATTGTAAATCAGACAGCATAGATGCTAGTTCTCATATATGCACACACAGATGCTTCATGAGAAAAGTTCAAATTTCGACAACAGGAAGGAACATCCTCAGGGCCGCTACCATATTCATAATCTCACTTGACACACAAGACAAATGTAATGGTATTGGGGAAACTTTCGATACAATATGCCCACTAGAACTCTAAGGACCGAAGGACACACACTGGAAAAATTTATTGAATTTGAAGAAATGTTGTATGCACAGCACAGGGTGCCTCACACACCCCAGACCTTAACAACATCCTTGAACAATGCAAAAGTATTTAAGGAAAAAAAGGGAGCACGCTACTCAAGCTGCATTCAACAGGTATGCAACATGGCAGCAAGCACAAAGCGGAAAGCATAATTCACAAAACACCTGTAGCAGTACACAAAAGTGGCCCAACGACAGAAAAAAAATCACAACCTGTGAATTTCCCAAGGCCACCACCTCCACCAACCAAGTAGTACAGAGTCCCCAACAAAAATGCCCTTTGACATGCTATCAGGTGGATGATAATTCACATGGGCCTGTCTGGCACCTAGCAACAAATAAAAAAGAAAATATTCACCCTCCTTGATCTCTCTGTGGCGTTCACCATGATAAATCTCCGTACAGTTTTAAAAACCATTAATGAGAGTATGGTTTCCTAAGGTTGCTTTCTCACAATGTGGCTACCAATCCTCATCTCCAGATCCAACCCCCGTTCTATGTTCGCCTTTGCCCTCTTCAAACTACATATGGAACCTCTGGTGCACTGCAATAAAAAAACTCCACCATCTGAACAATGGTACCTGAAGCTCTCCTCCTAGAAAACATGGAACTTTTTAATCAAGTGATAAAATGCATTCATGGATTACTCAGAACCACCTGAAATGAATCCCTTGAAATTTTCATTTTTACTGATTTGTCCTCCCAATTGATCAAGTTCCGTACAGTCCTGTCTAAATGTCATCACCATTGTGTATGTTGAAAGGAGCACAATTCAAAACATACTACTGTGTGCTACTAAACCATTCATACCTGCCATAACTTCAAATAAGTTCATCACTCTTGTGTACCGTGTAAGCTTGTTTTTGACAACACTTTGCTGTCTGGCATTCCTACACTATATCTCGCACCCATAAAAGCAGCTCTTCATGCACAAGCAGACTAATCTCATGGACCAGGAAGCTTGACTGACATCCCCAAGGTTTTGAAAGCAGTGAACTGGCTTCCGATCAAAGTGAAGAGAACATTAAGAGGCTGTCCTGCTGTATCCACAAATTTCTCTACTCTGATACTCCAAACGGTGGTCATAGGCAACCTTTTAGTGCAGATACCCGTATGTTTGAACTCCCTGTCTGGAACTAGGAAGGGACAATGACGCAGTCCTCTACAGGGGTGAAGCCAGGCTATGAAATCCCATCACTCCCCCATCATAAAATCCCCTCCTATAAAGCCATCAAGAGTGAGATGAAAATACTGTTATTCAACAACACATTCTATGGAGATATTTTAGCTTCTCTCTGAAGGCACTGGTTTCAACTAATGCTCGAGTCACTGAAGACCCTTATTCTGTATGCGTGGTACCCATATAAGACTTTTCTTGTGATCACTTTTTAGAGCTATCATTGGTTTACCTTACTTTGGTAAGGGCTGACTTTACTAATAAGAATGTATATCTACCCATGCAAACACTATTCCATAAAATTAGGAATTGATAATGAAAGACTGAGTATAAAAAACACAGAACTTCCTAACCTATTTAATGCAGTTTGCATGCAGCTCTTTGATGACAGTTCGTAACAGTCACTGTTCTA
Organism: Lissotriton helveticus; assembly: GCF_964261635.1. NCBI lineage: Eukaryota > Metazoa > Chordata > Amphibia > Caudata > Salamandridae > Lissotriton > Lissotriton helveticus. The sequence goes on from NC_136063.1 coordinate 1,206,349,994, forward strand.
TATTTGGGTTGTATCTTATGAACTGCGGTAACAAAATGATTCTGTGACAAAAGCATTAACCCACTTAGCTATCCATGTAAAATACAGATCTGTGATCTGCAGGGTAGGGGTTCTTTGCCTAGACAAAAGTCTGGTCTCTCTCTCTCTCTAGCAGGAACTTTAATCACAAGAGTTATCTCGACATTTTAAATTCTGTCTGAAAACTGGAATGCTGAAGGTGATTTAAATAGTACGTTTTTATTAACACAGCACCCCCCCCCCCCAAGGACATTTCCCCCTCCCCAGGTCAGCACTCAGCGAGGCCACACCAGTCACACTGCCCTAAAGCCAGCCCTGACCACTCTGGAAGCATATTTGCGCATATTTATGCAAGCCCTTTGCTGGTGCAAATCTTTGGACATTTTCAGGGTGTGAAATTGTAGAAGAGGCGTTTTTGAATGTCCACATACTCTGAAGTTTGTGGGCACTCACACATTCTAAAGCCAAGCTCTACCTTGGCCTGCCAATCCCCACTCCTTGTGAGAGGCTTCCTTATGCCTTAGGGTATGCAGTTGTTCCACTAAATATGCAGTACAAAAAGCTGTTATATTGCCTATGTCTCCTTTGTTGATATCGGCCAGGCATTAAAGGAACAACTTTTATTGGCCACAGTTGAAATTAAAAGAAATGAATGAAATGAAAAGACCATTTGTTAAGTGTAATAGCTACCCTCAGGCATCCGAGCGCTATGGACAAACGCATGCAGATGAACAGTTGGATACTATTCTGATTTGTTAAAAAGGGTTTTTAAATGTTGGCGGAAAGGGAGTAGGTTTAGCTCTGATCGCAGATGGAGAGGAAGGGAGTTCCAGAGCTTAGCCGAGTTATAAGAAAATGAACGCCCCCACATCTGACTCTCTTAATCCTGGGCACTGTGGAGAGGAAGGAAAATGCTGATCTGAGCTGTCTGTTCGGGTGATAGGGGGTGATCAGTGATTGATTGATGATGACGCCCGTTTTCCAAAATGCTCGGTGGACGATGCACAGGTCCTTGAATTCAATTCTTTCCCTGACTGGGAGCCAGTGAAGGCTCTTTAGTCTGGGTTTGACTGGGAGTTGACGGGGATCTGAAGGAGGGTTCGGGCTGCACAGTTTTGAATGATCTGGAGCTTGTGCAAGGTGGCCTGAGAGGCCCCTAAGTATTGGGCATTCCCAAAATCCAGACGCGACAGAATGAGACCCTGGACCATAATCTGTCTCGCTTGGAAGGGCAGTACGGGAAGGATTTTCAGTAGAAGCCTAAGTAGAGCGAAGCAAGTGGCTGAGAGTTTAGCTGCTTGACAATTAAAGTTAAGGGACTTATCTAACCAGATTCCCAGGCTCTTAATGATGTCCTTAAGCGTGTGGGCAGGTCCAAGGCAGGTAGGCCACAGTGAGTCTATGGTGAGATTGGGGGAGTCACCTAAGAGCATCAGCTCAGTTTTGTCTCCGTTCAACTTGAGACAAGACAATGTCATACATTTGGTCACTGCTTCTAAGCAGTCCCTGTGATTATTAGGTGCGGTGTGTGGTTGATTGAGAGCCACCACTAGCTGAGTGTCGCCCGCATAGGTGATAATTTTTATCCTGAAGACATGAACTATGATAGCCATAACCATGTCTGTTTACTCCATTTGTGTTGAATACATTTTTCTTCCTTTGTTTATAGTCATTCATTGTTTGTACACATAGCCATGCCCTATATCGATAACATCATTTTTTGATCTATGTTTAATTATTTAAATTAGGCCATGTGTGAATGGATAAGTATGTATGATTAGTCCCTAAACAGAAGTATTTTGCACATCATGCATTAACCATTTATTGAATTATAGATGTACCCCTATTATGACTAAGATTGTATGTCATTTATTTTTTCTTACAATATTTATGCAAATATACATTTCTCTACTATAATCAAATTTATAAAAATATTTAAAAAAAATATATATATATATATATATATATATATATATATATATATATATATATATATATATTTGAAACAAATTATCTTCCTCTTTCTGGTCCTATAGCGTGTTTATATATTTCTAGGTCCACTTTCTATCCATTTCCTAAATAGTTTACCCACAAATAGTTGACAAACTATGCGCAGGCACTGCAGTGGCAGGCCTGAGACATCTTTTTAGGGCTACTCATATGGGTGGCTCAATCAGTGCTGCAAGCTCACTAGAAGTATTTGAAATGCCAGCCCTGGCACTCTCAGTGCACTTTATTAGGGACCTACTGTTAAGACAAATGTGACAATCATGGGTAACCAATCATAATAACAATTGAAATAGAGAGCATTGCACTTTAGCACTCATCAGCAGTGGTAAAGTGCCCAGAGTCGTATAGCCAACAACCACAGGTCAGGAAAAACAAAGGAGGAAGAAGCAAAAAGTTTGGGGATAACCCTACAAAAAGGGCCATTCCCAACAGCATGTAATATTTTCTGTAGCTGTAGCAATTATTTTAGGAAGTGCACCATGGATTTTATTACAGCATCTTAAGCAGCCAATATTACTGCTGCTGTATCATGTGTGTGTGGTGACGTCGGAGGCATGAGAACTTGCTGACATTAGGCACTGCGTCTGAAGCTGAAATGCAGACTTCATTCCAAAATGTTAAAGCAGCCAATGATGTTCTTGTTATGTAGTATGCATATGGATATATCGCCTAATGGCCTTAGCTTGACAAAGAAAGATTTGTGCAAAATGAATTGTCCCTGAGTGAGAAAGTGGGCAGAGATTAAATAAAATAAACCAACGTTTAACATTCTATCAGATTGTGATGTATATTCTCCAGGTGCATAGGCACATAAGATAAAGGAAGGTTGCTATATAGCATATCCTCATAAAATAATGGGGCAATGGTATGAGAGCGGGGAGCTAGACATGTGCCCTCGACACCCAGGAACTGGAAACTGAAATCGGCCCTGGCAAACTGCTCGTCCTCCCACCCCCGAGTTGTTACTGCCGGTCCCCAGTAACAAAAACAGCCCCTGGGGCCTAGAACCGGCCTCCACCCTAGTGGCCCACCGGGGAAACTCCTGGTGCCCGCTACGGCCAGTGCGGCCCTGTATACACCTTCAGAACAGACGAACCATGTGATTTTGTGCGGTTATATAACTACATCAATCCATTTATGTTCTATTTTCGTGAAGGAAATTAGGACTTTTCAGGGGAAGACCTTAAGTTGGAGGTGTCTTGCTTACTTTTCAGGCACTTAGGCATTTACATCAGTCAGTATATATCAATAGGCAGATGTGGGCCAGTTTTTTGTTAGAGTGAGAATATAAATTCATTTGTGGCTATAAATTCACCACATACTGGTGCATTTATAATTTTCATAGGGTCGTGGATTTTCAAAGCATACTTATACTGTTTCCTAGAAAATTCAAACTCACTGCTGAATCGTTTGATCTGGAATGGGTAGTTGTAATGAGTGAATACCCTAATGATTTTAGAAGCAAAGTTCTAAGATGCTGTACATTTGTTTGACAATTGTTTTTTTTACCATATTTTACATTTACTTCTAGCATTAAAGTACTTCCTCTAGTCTGCATTGTATGCCTTTAGTGGCACTGAAACAAGTAGGGTTGTTACAATCACACCTTCAGGTTTGTGGAAGTTGTGACTCAGATTGAGCAATACTGCTTTACATTGCTTTATGTACATGTCTCAATTTCCAATTTTAAGAGTGTGTGAAATTCTCGAAAAAAAACTTGTGTGTAATTATGTGAATTTTTGAAAAAATAATGCAAATTTGCTCATATTTACACAAAATGCAAATTCTGCAATTAGCACTATATTTCATCAAGAAATTTGTCTTTCAATCGGTTTTGGACCTGAGGACCCAGTTTGTGCCAAAAAGGTAGCATAAAAGCACAACTGCCTTAAACAGCAGCTGCTCACATTCTGGTTGTTTGCATTGGTCCCATACACTTGCCCTACTTTTCTACCAGGAATGATGCTTAATTATGTGATGTGGTGTGATAGTGTTACGTTATCAATTCTGTGTAACAAGTGAAAAGCAAAATTACCATTACGCAGGATTACAGAAACAGTCATACAAATTTCACCTGTACCTACTTTCTATGTGGAAGGACAGTTTTTAATTCAAAATTACTCAGCGTTATAACTTGTAAAAAAAAACATAGGGGCTGATTATGATGGTGGTGAAACCAGCACCGGCAGGCTTCCGGTGGGGGTTTCTTCGCCATCGCCAAGCACTTCTCCGTCCGCCATATCATGATGGTGGCCAGTGTGCGGGCGGACGCCCGCCCGCCACTGGTCTGCCACAGGCAATCATTCTGATTGCCTGGCGGACCCGGCCAGCATGCGTATAATGGTGGCGGTGCCTATCAGGCACTGTCTGCCAAATTACAATGCGGATTAAAGCCAGCCTAACCGCCATGAAAACGCTGGCGAGGATTGGATTTGGGGGCCTATTGAGGGCCCCTTTGTGTTGGGGAGGTTGTTGTGCACTAGGGGTACCCATGGTATCCCCTAGAGTACCCCCTACATTTTCCTGCACCAGGTGGCAGGCACCGCCTGGTGCCTGCCACGTAGTGCAGGGAAACACAAGACATGTTTTTTTTATATTGCAGGGGTGCTGCAGGCAGCCGCACCCACCCCAAAGTTAAAGTTGCAGAATGCAACTGCCACGGTGGTGGTTGCATCGTAATCGGGAGTGTGGAACAGCCGCCTTACAGGTGGGCGTTCCCAGTCCCTGCATCGATGGCAGGCCGACTCCTGTCAGCCCACTATCGTAATGACCCCCATAGTCTTCTTCCAGGGCAATGGGGCAGATAATGTACACTTCAACACTAAAACCCCTAGTAGAAATGCATGATAGATCAATAAATGGCCACACATCATGGGTCGTATTAAACTAAGTGCCCCAGTGGTACGAGCGTTTGTGCCAGCTTTGCGTGCCCTCTGGGCACTTTGGTATTACAGAAGGGGCTTCAGACGCTTGTGCGGACCCTTCTGTAATGCTGAAAGCGCTGGAGCAGTACATCGCCAGTGCTTTCTAAAGGAGGCGATCCCTCATTTGCATGGGGGCGTACCCCATGCAAATAACAGATCCCGTTTGCCTCTGCCCCACATTACAGACACGGGCACAGAGGCAAAGAAACTCTCTGGAGGGGCACTGGCAGTGCACCCCCTCAAAGGTGGTGCACTGTCAGTGAGCTCCCTGATTGCGGTCCTCTGTAGGGGGGAAGAAGGTCTTAGGGAACCACAGACATTCCCTTGTAGGCGGGTGACGTCACTGACTTCATCCACCTGAAAGGGGATCTCCAGTTCCCTTTAAAAGTGCAGGCAGGTTGCCGCCTGCATTGAGAATCACGGAGCGTCTGCTTCAAATCCGCTCCGTATTTTACTTGAATGCGCTTCCCTCAGGTCGTCACAAGTTTGTGTCTGCCCTGGGTGCAGCACATTCTATGTATTAGGGCGCACTTTCTCTGTTTGCGCCTGGCGCACCTGTTGCAAGGTGCTCCAGTGCACAAACATGAAAAGTACGCCCTACACATAATAGGGATCCATTTGTTATTGATTTAATAGTCTATGTCAGGTTTACAGGCGAGTCAAGTAATCATAATTATACATATAAAGCACACATTTTTGAAGTACCTAAAGCGTGGAATAAAACCAGGTCAATATCTATCATTCCTAATCCAGAAAATAATGTAATGTCATCAATATATACCACAATTTATCTCTCGTTGGCGACATATTATTGACAATTTCCGAAAACTCACGTTTGACTTTAATCATTTTCACTGTCTGCTTTCATCTCGTTTTAGGCTCTTTCGAATTGGGCATTTTGCAAGATAGATCTAGATTATATCACCATAGAAAGTACAGTCCAATAAAATATGTGTTTCATTTTCTATAATCTTGATTTACAGAATCTGCATGGGTGTTGACCTACCTTGCCTTGTCCCATCCTGCCCGAACTCCCCGTCTGTGTACTGTCTCCTTGACCTCTGTCATATACTGAGGCAAAGGGCCACTGCCTGATCACGTAGAATAGAACTCCTAGCGGCTGTTCTCATGTTCTAAACCAGCAGATTCCCTGGACACTCGGCACGTGTTTTTTTTTAACAATCTGCAAAGCATTTTAGAAATAATCACATAAAATAATTTCACTGTTCAAAACAGGCATCCACATAAACTAAATGCCAGCTATATAGTCAACCCGAAGGGTGTTGTAGAGGCACATCCTCAGGGATTAATTCAGATAAAGTATCATTATTTACCCTCCAACTCTTGAAGACTGAACAGAATAGATTATCTAATGATGCCAGTTAAATGGACCTAACACTAACGCAAAAGCCTGACTTCATTAGGAGTAGATCTCGGGAGATTCAATAATATTTTAAGAGCCTTGCGTCCAGCAGGTCCAGAGATAATGATATAGATAATGCAACCAAATTGGACAAAGAGAGCAAATCTTAGATATGAATTTAAACAGGCTAGCTTTCAGTGCTGACTTGAGTGAGTGTCCATCCTATTGAAAATCACAGCTGGGAAGCACTCTATCTGATATATGTGTTGAGCTCATCCTCCAAATATGTAAATTCCTCAAGTCTAAGTTCTTATTTATGTTCTTACCAAATAGAAAAAGAGTGAGTACTATACCTAGCTCCCGGCAGCAAAGCTATAAATGGTGCAGCATGTGCAGTTGCACCAGGTCCCAAACAACCATAACCACGGCTGTTCCTTACTATTGAAACCGGCGTTGGAGGGGCTCATTCGCCTTCTTTGTATTAACGTCTAAGACACCCTTTCTACAAAATTGCAAGCTTCTGTTGGGGGGCAGATTTACTAAGATATCACAGAACACAGGGCAACAACTAAGTTACTGCACTGCGCTGCATTGCATGAAACTGAAAGATCAGAAATGCACCATATCTACTAAAATATGGAGCATTTCTGCTCCTTACATGCACTGGCGCACTGTGTGCAACCTAGGACCAATGGAGGCTCCCATGCACCATAATGAGAGGGTGCTTGCATTACAAGCAGGATTGTTTTTGTGCAGGAAGGGACACCTTCCTGCATCAAAACAACCCTTGAAGGCATTTCTTTTTCTATGTGTATGTGGAATGCATCACACATAGAAAAACAAAGTAATGGGGAGAAATAAAGTTAATTCTCCTCGTTCTGCTGGGAGGTGCACAATTTTGGTGCAGTCCAATGTTTACTGACCTTAGTAGATCTGGAATTGCATCAAAATAGAAGGGTGGATGCATGGGACTGTACATGCTCCACCCATGAATGTCTCTCCGATGCAAGATAAAGCAAGGTGTCCTGTTTTCCCAGTTTGTCAAGGCTCTGCAAATCAGCCCTTGCATGGCTATCTAAATCTCTACCAACTTTTGAGTCATGGCAAGGATTCTAGCCGAAGCACATTACCTACTCTTTTCCTGAATTTACTGCTGCTAAATTAAGTACAGCAGTCTGTGTAGAATATTAAGGGCATATTGAAGAGCTAGTGGTCTGTGGCCCTAAATTACAATATCTTAGGCATAGCTCATCTTCACCATGTGAAGCTTACTAAAATACTGACATGGGGAAAAATGCCTCTGAGTTGGTTGCTGACATCAATCACATCAGTATAAGATAAAAAAGCAGAGTCATCATCATCATCAAAACCACTTTATTCGGTTACTAAAAACCATAAAAGTACCATGCATTAAATCACAATACAATACATAAAACACAAACAGTACACAATTAAAACACATACAGTACACAGTATAATATGACCAAATCACCATCAATTGGGCGATTTGAGAAAATTAGGGAGGGAATAAGACAAAGTTCATGAAGTTGCATAAAAATCTTGACTGTGGTTAAAACCATTAAAACAGTACATCATTGCAACAACAATAATTTAGTAATAGAGCTATAATAGTCACAAAACATGATAAAATGCATTGTATCCTGTATGGAAAGATGATCACAGGTACAAGGAGCTGAATCACACGTCCCGCTCCAACCTAGCAAATTACCCAGAGAAAAATGAATTTGATTAAAACAAAATCTGGTTAAGAGCAGGCGGTGAAATGGCTTGGTGACAATCCTCAGATAAGGTTCTATCTCGGGTGTTTTTTTTTATAAAAAAATGGGCTTTAACTGTCGGTTTCATTAATTCTATCTCCTCCAGCTCTACGTACATCCAATCCAGTAAGTGTATTTTTACCCATGTCAAATCATCTTTTTTTACTTTGTCCGGGGAATCGAATAAGTCTGGACGTCCAAGCTTAGTTAAAGTATTCTTAACATAGTTTAGCCATGGAAGTTTGTTAGCTCGGCCCAGGGTGACACAATCCCTGATTATCTCATGGTTCAGCGTTAATTGGGGGTTAAGCCAGATTTTAAGAAAGCAAAGCACCGGAGCCTGCCTCAACCTGTCTGCCACGTAACCAACACCCAATTCCTGGTGAATTGAAAAAGTAGGAGTGGATTGAGGTACAGACAGGAGGGAACATAAAAAATGTATTTTCAACTGTCTGTATCCCCTCCATTGACTTATATCCCCAAATGGCCAAGTCATACAATGCAATCGCTATACATTAAGACCTATAGATATTGAGCATTGCATCCTTTGGTTTAGCCCCCAGTCGCTGCTCGAATCCATTCACAGCGGCCGTTGACCTTGCCATCACATTTACTTTTACTTTCTGTAGAGGAACCCAGGAACCCCTCATCAAAAAGTACTCCTAGATAAGTAAAAGAGGTCACCCTGGTCAGTTCTACACTTTCACAGAAAAAAGTTTTAGGTTTTTTGGGTTTCCAGCCCATTGTCATTATGTGGGGTTTGGCTATGTTTATCACTAAATCCAAAGTTTTCATGTAGGCCCCAAAGGAGTCTAAACGCCTTTGGAGCCCTACAGCTGTGTGAGCTAATAGGACGGCATTGTCCACATAGAGGAGCACAGGAATGAGCCTGTCCCCTACCCGGGGTATGTCCAAGCTAGCCAATTCTAAAAACGTGCCACAATTATTGATATACAAAGTAAAAAGTAGTGGTGCTAAAATACGGCCTTGGCGAACACCTCTACCTGCTGTAAAGTGTCTTGTGCATTTTCCTTCTTGGTTGACCCTCACCCTTGTGGTGAGATCCCTGTGTAGGTCAGCCAAGAAGTAGACTAAGCTAGGGTCAATGCCCATATCTAACAGGATATGCCAGAGCTTGGATCTATTTACCCGGTCGAAAACCATCGAAAGATCCATGAAAGCCAGCTGCAGCATCCCTGCTTTAGCTATAGTGTATTTGCCTGTTAGTAAATATAAATGAAAACACTGATCCATGGTACCCCTACCACTTCTAAAACTATTTTATAGATTAGATAAAACCTCATTTTCTACTAGCCAGTCCATTCCTTTAGTTAAAATCACTCTCCCTAAGACTTTCAATGCGGAGTTTATTAGTGAAATCAGCCTATAAAAACGAGGGTCCTCTCTCTGACCCTTTTTAAAAATCGGAATAATAGTCGAGGATGCCAATGATGATAGGAAACCCTGAGAGCTTGACACATTAAAAACATTTGTCAGGATTTTAGCCCAGAAGGATGGATTTTGTTTATATAAATCCGCCGGGACACCATCAGCCTTATTGCTAGTCATTTGCATAATTGCCAATTCCACTTCACCTTTGTTAAAAACTATTGTGTGGGAGGGCCTCCTAGATTCACAACTAATTGGCCCTTCCTGGCTATCAGTGGCCTTATATATGACTTCAAAATGAGAGAGCCATTGGTCTTCGGTGATGTTACATTCGATGAGGGCGTTCCCTATCCCGGTAAAGAATGGTTTGTTGACAATGGCCCAGAAGCTGGAGCTGTCTTTTATAACCTCTGCTGATAGCAGAGCACACCAAGCTTCTTCTTTGATTTCCCTTTTGCGTGTGGATAGTGCAGGCTATAAAGACATGATCTCATGGGGCCCTCTTCAGTTCCGCTATCAATTTTCAGTGTGCTTCAGAGCAGTTGCTATCAAACTATTTCTCTCCTATAGTGTGCATAGATCTTGTTGGTAAGGTGTCTGATGCTACCTGCACACAAATGCCTTCAAAGGCCAAAAGAACCGTCGGCCCCTGTTTGGCGTTATCAAGACAGGTAGTAAACATATCCTCTACCTTCTCACAGAGGCCCAGGAAAAAGAGGTCTGGGAGTACTTTGGCACATTTTAACCTTTGTCCTTGATCAGTTTCTTTCAGACAGAAGAGTCACTAAAATAGAGCAATGCAAAATCCATTTTGTGAAGAGGGAAATAGGATATTATGCCCCAGTCCGTTAACAGTGAACTTAACTTGTGCCTGCTTATCCCTGTACGCTTCACTAATAACCACTACCACCAAGCTACACAATCTTATTCCACAAGAGTGATCTATCAAAAAGGCCATATGGCATCGTAATGCCTACAAGGGCATAGTTCAGTGGGGTAGCTCTCAGAAGCCGGTAAATTAATTGCAATGTACTAGGCACTTTGTGCATAACGTTTTGAAAGCCTACCTGTGCAAACTCTAATTTTCTACATCGTAGTTATTTGCACATCAGGCAAAAGATGTACGTGGGGCTAAGAATTATTAAGAGCCTATTGCTGGAATGGTTAGCCTTATTGACCTCCGTGTACATTCAGAGAAAAACACAACACTATGGGATTCTGAATATAAACCTTCCTCCAGGGCCGGCCTTAGGGCAGTGCAACTGGTGTGACTGGTGCGACCGCACTGGGCACGGACCTGTGCAGGGGGCGCTGACCTCGGGGGTCGCTCTGTTTTGCAATAACTTAGCATTGGACAGATGAGGGACACCTTGCCCCGTGGTAGTGAGAGATTCCGAGGAGGCAGTCATGGGGTGTGGGGGCATCAAAAATTATTGTCGCACCGGGCTCCACCAACGCTAAAACCGGCCCTCCCTGCCTCAATTATGTTAGAAAGAAGGGAGCTAATACTATTCCCCACTGTTGTGGACATGTTTTCAGCGGTTTCATTGATCACCTATCAGGTCCAACCACATTGGACCACTGCAGTTTACCAACTAACTTCAAGCTTGAGCCTTTTAAGATATTTTCTTTGGAAGCATTCAGCTATCCCTTCCTCTCAGACACAAAGTGAGGTCACTTGACTATCCACTCAATTTCAATTTGTAATCTTTATTCGATGAATAAAAATCACCATAAAGGTGCAAATATACATTCAATAAATTTCTTTTTTTTTTTAAACAGACCATCAATTAGCCTGTATCCTAATATGAGTACAGCAAGAGAGTCCCAATGAGTTAAATAAAACATTATGATCCATTAAAAACAATCACAAGAATCTCACAGTTCACCCCCCCCCCCCTCTGGTTGCTCTTAAACGAACAGCTACTTTAATAAAATTGATGATACAGCACAATGTAAGGGGGTCCAATGCCTGTTTTAAAAAAATCAGAGCCTCTTTAGCACATTTTCTGTTAGATTTTTTCAGAATATCTACCAAGAATCTACGTCTGGGTTCAGAATAAAATGAACATAACAATACAAAGTGAAGGGAATCCTGTGGAAAACTATAGTCGCAGCCGCAGGTTCCCTTCTGCTCAATAGTGGATGAATACCCTAATGGTGATCCCAATAAATATGGTAAAAAATGTAGCCTAAAACGGGTCATTAAAAACCTTTCCTGTGCGTTGTGTAACAAATACAGGTAAGGTTCCATTCCCTCTGTAATCTTTACGAGGTTATATGTGCACACCGTGATCTTAGCCCTTTCTTGTTCTGTTCTCTGAGCGACTTTGTGTGCAAAAAACGCTGCTTTAACAATTGTCTTATGCTGGGGGGTGATCGCTGACGGATCAGTAAAAAGTTTCCCTAGGCCCAAATTTGCCAATACAGATATTACGTAACTGAGCCACGGGATTCGCGACCATTTTTCTCTGCCCAAGCAGTCCTTCAGTATTTCCCTGCTTAGGCTCGCCTCCGGGTTTATCCAGGTTTTAAGCCAGGCTAAAATTGGCCTAACTTTTATCGAATCTTCAAGGTAGGGGATCCCTAGCTCCCTGTGTGCTATTGCGGCTGGTAGATTGTGTGGGGCTTTCAGGACGGAGCGCAGATGTTTATTCTCCTCCCGCTGCAGTTGGCAAATATTTACAAAGCCCCACACCTCTGCCCCGTAAGTGACTTCAGAACAACACATTGAGTTATACAGGATCATTACCTGTTCGGGGCACCACCTCCCCAACCTTCGACCATAACCAGCTATTGCCCCATTAGCCACATTCATCTTACGGCAACAATCCTCTATCAGGACATTACATTTTGACTCATCAAATAGTAAGCCCAGATATGAGAACGATTTAACCTTCTCCATCTTGTGACTCCCTATCATGAAGGTACATTTCTTAGAGGGTTTTTTTCCGGCACATAAAACATAGGATTTACCCAAATTAACAGAAAGGTCTAATGAGCCCATAAAAGAAACAAAACCATCAATTAAAATCTGTAAACTTTTTGGTGTGCGTCCGAGGAGGACCACGTCATCTGCGTAAAGTAACACGGGAAGATGACACGACCTTACTCGTGGACAGTCAGATCCCAACTGTAAGAGGTGCTGTTCCAAGTTGTTAATGTAAAGGGAAAATAAAAAAGGCGCCAGGATGCAGCCTTGGTGTACCCCACTTTTGCATTGGAAGGAATCAGTGCAGCCACCCTCAATGTTATACCTAACTTGCGCTGAAGTATTACTGTGCAATTCCCTCAAAATATTAATAAGGCCAACCTCTATCCCCATACAGGACATCATATTCCAGAGCTTGCCTCTATTAACATGATCAAAAGCAGCTGCCAGATCCATGAAACCCATATAAAGGGATTCATCACTGGTCACAATGTATTTAGCAGCTATCATGTAGAGGTTCAAGCATTGGTCACTCGTGGAGCGGCCCATCCTAAAACCGTACTGTACGTCTGAGATTATGTTATTTGCTTCTGTCCACTCAGACAACTGGTTTAATATCCCCCTTCCCAGGATTTTGGCCGATACATCGATGAGGGAAATCGGGCGGTAACATTGTGGGTCATCCCTATTACCCTTTTGACTATCCACTCAACATTTGCAATCATTTCCACTTGGCCACTGTCTGCCTGTCCTTACAATGAAACAAAAGACTCTGGGCCTGGTTTAGAGTTTAGAAGATTGGATACTCAGTGTTAGACCTGTCAGCCCTTTGGGTGGTCCCTCCTATTTATTTATTTATTTTGTCCCCTTTTTGCCTCCTAACCTTCTTTTTTTTGTGTCCACTAAAGTTTTTGGTGTTGTCTTTAGGGTTTTGGGTGCCTCCTTATCCCTAAAACAACCGGAGGCACGGGTGCTCCTTTGAAATGGAAGAGTAGAGAGACACAAAATGGAGGTTTGTAACTGCCAAATTTTTACCTCAGGGTCCTGAGCCATAGGACTACAATGGGAAAGCTCTAGAACATTCCAGTTAGTTCTAGCCGCCAAATCCCAGTCTATAAAAGGTCAGAACCCGGGCGGACATTTTAGAGTGACCAGAGAGCTTGAGAGGAGCCTGGTGAGGAGTGAAGCGATAGTGTGGGGAGGAAGGTGCACTGTGAGAGGTTAGATTGTCCCACGGGCCGGCTGCTCTACTTTGCTGACGTGCCCCCACCTATTGACTAAGTCCTGGCATCGTTTTATCATAACTAGCTCTCTACACCTGTTAGCGCCTCTGGGAAAATTGTCGTTGGGCTGCTTATGAAGAGCTGTAGAAAGCTGGCCAGGGAATTCAACAGGGAGAGCACCTGATTATAAAGTAGACTGTCTGGCTTCTTTTTCCCCCCCTTCGTGACCCAACCTGAACTGCTTCCACAGAGAGTGTTAGGTCGGGTACATCACCGCCACTTTCCCCAAGGGTTCTGTGTGCCCATACGATCGTAGAAAGAACCTTACCTTGTTGCGGCTGGTGGACGATTTCCCTGTCACTGGACTACTGCTTCCTATTCACAAGCCCCCGTTGAGAGATCCAGCAGGGAGGGCCCGGTTTGGGTCAGCAGGGCAGCGGTTCTTGGGAGACGGCATCGCGGAGGCCAGTGAGGGCAGACAAGCGAGAACCCGGAAGAAGGGGGCGGGAATCAGAAAAGGCCGGCCCGCGTTCGCACCCTCCCTCTCTGAGGCCTGAGGCGAGGGCGGGACGTAGAGCCGACAGGAACGCCGAGGGAGTCGCGGCGTAGTTCCTGCCCCGTCAGCTGCTAGGAGCCTGCAGCGCTAGGGCCGGGATCACCATAGAGCAGCTGTAACGTGATCGGAGAAGGTAGCGTGGCTGAGTGATCTGACCGGGGCAAATCTGTCCGAAACCCGGTAAGACCGTGAGGTGAAGTGCGGGGCCCCAGGTGCTAAGAGGGCCTCACTGCTGCCTCCAGAGCTGTGGCGGGTGGGAAGAGTCTGTTTACCCGAGCTACCAGCATTAAATGGAATAAATGACAGTCATCGGAGGCCAGAAGTAAGCAGGGCCTGGGGAACCATTAGACTTCCTGACATATTAAAGACGAGTGGAGAAAGGGAGACTAGAGAAATTGCACAAGTTAATCAGAACTGACAGGAGAGATCCGGATCTTTCTGGAGAGTTATAAACCATAGAAATTCTGTTGTTTCAGTGGTAGCGGTGCCAGTACTGGTGAGATAACAAGTCTGAGGCAGAGAGGACCACGAGTCTGAAGTGTTACCCTGCCTGTTTAAGTACCAGAATGGTGGATCCTTCTTTAAACTAATGATTGCACTTCAAGAGGGGCAAATGTCAATCTGGAATGTTATTTTTCACTGAAATATTATTCTGAAAGCTAACTGACTTCATTTCCTCGATATTATTGTGCTAGATTATTCAATCTGCCTAGATAGAAATGTTCCCTTCTGACCCAGGATGTTGTACTAGTACTTTAAAAGTGGAAGGGATCTATCCTGCTGATTAATTCTATGACCCCACGAGGTTCGCTAGGGTTACCTGAGGGGGTGTCATATCAAAGTTTCATGGAGAGTCAAGAACAGTAATTGTGTAATGATGACATGTCAATGTTGATGTAACTGAATCCAAGCGTGAACAGAGAAGATAAAGTATTCTATATTTTTACTAAAAAGGTATAGTGTCATTTTTAGTGGATGGGCACGGGGTTACTGTGGTAAGTGTGATGCAAGCATAACACAAGTTGTCTTTGGAAATAGGCCTTCACCCGCTGTGCCAGGCTACCCTATGTGGACTGGTAACCCCAGGTCCAACACTCAGTCACAAATTTGATGGATATCCTGTCTGCTGCATTACAAGTGCCATAGAATGTAATGCAATAAAACTCTAAATCAGTAACCTCTCTAAAGAACTGCATCCCACACAATAGCATTTTATGATGTGGATTATTCAATTTGTCTTGGTTCAAAAGTATCTGTTTTACCGTTCTTGCATTAATTTTTATTGCTCTTCCCCGTCTTTGTTAAAAGACTCTGGGAAGGTAAAATATACATTTGAATCAGTTTTTCTTAGGTAAAATTTTCCTTGTCTTCTAATTAAGCTCTGTATTGCCCCGTACCACAAGCAGCAAGTCTGTGACCTGCATGTTATATTAATTTTAATGCTCACCACCTTGATTTTCCACTGGCTGTTTAATGTGAGCTATCATCCAAGTTAAAACTCTCTTCAAGACATGCCTCAGTGTAGAAAGTCCTTGTTCATTTCAATTTAAATTGGAATCTTTTTACATAGAATTGTTCTTTCTTTTAAATTATGTGGCCTGATTATGTGTAAATCCACAGCACTGGGGAGTGTAATCACTCTCCACTCAGTACGCACTAAGAAGAAATGGAAAAATGAAGTTTTGTGTTTTTAACATAAAAACAATATTAGCCATACCTAAATGCAATAAGATCGCAGTGAGTAAGACACGTCTTGTTCTCTCCCAGCATGCATTGTTGTCTCACTAGTTCACACCCTGAAGTCGGCCAATAAATTGTGCCAATAGCCCATGTCGGGAAACAACCTTTACAACGCAACTTTTACATCGCACTACCATTACAACGCATTCATTACATCACAACATCCCTTACGTTGCATGTGGAGAAGTGTAGCTCAATGTTTAGAGTGGCAGACCCTGATGCAGAGGTCTAGCCTGGGACCAGGGTTCAATTCCCCCCCTCGGCGGGTCTTGGGCTAAAAAAATTCCACGGACCTGATAATTCTCGCCTCAGTGCCTATTCCAATCACGGAGTCCCACTCTGCAACTCTGGGCAATAGCTTGCTTAATCTCCACAACGGCCCCCACAACGCTAAGGATGCCTGGCCTCCACCTTGGGGGTGCCCAGGAGTGGACACCTCACAGGGAAAGCCAGGATGGGTTCCACAGCGGTATTCGTACAAGAGCCTTGAGACCCTTGCGGGTGAGTAGTGCGCTATACAAGTATCAATTTAAATTTTCCATTTACATGCCATTACAACGCATACCATTACAACGCATGTCATTACAACGCAGTCATTACAACACATACCATTACAACACATACCATTACAAAGCATAGTACCCTTAAACTATCTTACACTTACCCTACTGTTGCACCCCCTGGAGTTAGAATAGTATTTTTTAACCCTCTACTATCCAATACTTACCGCATGTAATGGTATGCGTTGGCATGTTATGCATTGTAAAGGTAGTATGTGATGTAATAGAATGCGTTGTAAAGGTAGTTTCTTAAAATGCGATGTAGTGTCATGCGATGTAATGGAATGCGTTGTAAAGGATGTTACAATGTGATAACTGCGTTGTAAAGGCATGCATTGTAAAAGTATGCTTTGTAACGTCATACAACCGCCCATGTCTCCTGGAGAATAATTATTGAATTCAAGCAGAAACATATTAGTAATTGCCCAATCCCCAGCAGCTCAGTACACATATACTCGAAAACAGGCTTCCGATCATCCGCTGCATCCCACAGTTACTTTAACCGGTTTGTGAATGGGGGTCTCTTGGGAAACCTGATCATACCTTCTTGAATTTGGTGGCAAGACAAGCATGTGTCAGAAAGGGATGTATGGCAATACATTGCATTCCTTTGTAAAGCATTCCTTTACCACACATGCGTTACAACACAAAAGCCATTACAACGCAAACCTTTTCCACGCATGTTATTTCAATGAACATACCTTTACAGTGCATGCTTTTATAACGAATTTTGTTGTAAAAGCATGTATGTTAAAGGCATTTGCATGGCAAAGGTTTCCCTGACCATACCCAAACCCTAATCCCGGTTACTGGTGTACCCCAACCCGGCCACAAACCCTTCCAAAATAATTCCCTTCCCCTGCCTTAAAACCCTAAAACCCTACACCTGAGTGAGTCCCCCAGGCCCCCAGTCCTTTGCCAAGTCTTAACCATAAAGCACTACCCATGCGCTCCCCCCGCCAAGCCCCAGCCCTTCCCCGACCCTAAAGCCTAAAACACTACCCGTATGCTCACCCCCATCCCTTCTTTAGCCCAAACGCCTAAAATAATAGCCCCCCATCCAAGGCCTAATCCCCTTTACCTCTCTCCTAATGCAGTCAGCTCGCCTGCGGGGTGGTGATCATCACTGTAAGGAAACTGAAGAGTCTGTCCGTTTCTTCTAATGACGTAGATTATCTACCAGCGCAGCTTTCCATGCATATGCCCTTATTACTAAACATATGCCTTTACCATACATAGACTTGCCTGGTAAAACATATGCATAGTAGAAAAATGCGTAATAAAGGCTAAGCGTTGTGCTGGCATGCATGGAAACAGCTGCGTTGTAATGGCTATTTCCATTCCTATACCCCACTTAATGCAGAATTCATCAACGCCCAAAAACCTACTACTCTGAACCCTTGTAGGACCCAACAGAATAGGAAACAACACGAGTTTAGGCAGTGGATCCAATATTTAGGAGGATAGATAAAGGTAAGCAGCCAAACAAATTCTTCCAGAGCTATAATTTTACCTTGGGAGGATGATTTGTATCACTGGCTATTGCTTGATTCTTCCTGCTAACATTTGTTAATGCAGTCCAGGCACACTCCTACTGTAGTAAGTTGCATAACATTGTACTCGATGGAATAACTTGTCAGGAACATTTACCTTTTGTTTTACCAGAATTCCAGTACCATTGTGAAATGTATGTGATTCAGCTGCATAGTTTTGGCAATTGAGTCTTTCTCCACCTTACATCAGCTTCTCACGTTCTTCATCATTTGTTTGAAGTCTTCAGCTCGTAGATTAAAAATAGTTCACTTGGTTCAAAAATTCGAGGTAACACTGTTACATGTTTTATATTCAGTAACTCCCTTCACTTAACAAATTGCACCCTTTTTATGGTAGCTGTTGCCAGCCTTTTTTTGTGCCGGTGTTTTCCAGTGCTTGGCCAGGCACTTGTTTGTAAAACCCAGCATGTATTTATGGAATTCTACTACATGGTGGCGCTGTGTGGTTTTTTTCAGCACAGTTCATTAGTCTAGCATTCAACTTCTTAATATATCTTTAAAACTTGATAAAAACGAATATTTAATGTACAATTTAAAGTGACCTGTGGGCACTGCCTGCAACAGTGGACCAGTCTGAAGTATTCTGGGCCCTGGCATTTAATTTTTTTTTATTAAGACCTGGCTGTTGCTTTTTTTCATTGAAACTGGTAGATTGCTTGAGAGGTAAGCTGCTTCCTTATGTTAGGAACACTTCGATTCATTCTGACATTGGGGAATTACAATGCAGTTGCTCCTAATTATCTCTGTCTCTATAAATGTCCTCCTGCCCCTCCCTATTTCCTCTGTCTGTATTTCCTAATTCACACCACCTACTTACTAGTCCTACCCAGCGGATTCTCATCAGTGCTGCCTAAATGAAAAATAGTCTGTAATAAAGGGACTCTTGCCTCCTTTACAATCAGTTTTTTTCTTTGTGAAATGAAGGTCAAGGGGCCAGTAAGCCTGAATTGCATTCTTTTTGTTCATGTCATATAGAAAGAAACGGTTGTCTATCACGAAGGCTTGCGTGCCATCCAACTTCCATTTAAAGTGGCAAAGAAAGACAGGGCTATAATGAAGGGAAAGGAGCTATCAGTAATGTCCAGTTTTCGTTTCCCATATTTGTCCTGCTTTAATGTGTTACCGTAGCGTTTTCGTACGTTGTTAGCACATTAAATCCAGACTTCTTGACTTTACCAATGCTTGTTTTGACCGAAGCAGTAAAGACGGAGACAAACGAGTCTATGGCATCGGTCCAGGGTTTGGACGTATATGCGGAACCCTGTCTTGCTTTGCATGAAGATCTGCCTGGCAACATTTGCTGCGAAGGATTCATAACATTATCAGTTGCCATAGTGAAGGCTTCTGGCAACGTATTCAGATGCTGCGGCTCTCGTTGTGGGAAATCAAAAGATATTATTGCTTTAGTTGCCACGCGCTGCCTTTGGCAGTTTGATTGACAAGCACAGTGTCGAAAACATTTGTACAAATATGTGAGGTCTTGACTGAGATTGAGGATGTTTATTTTTTTTTTAAACATGATTTCGTATAATAACATCGTCCTTTGTCGTGAAAAGCTGGCACTTTACCCAGTGGCGTAAAGCAAAATGTGCCCGTCCCTCACCCCCAGCAGAATATGAAGAGTAGCAGTGGCGTGAGATAGGCCGCCCACTACCCTGCAGAGGGGGTGTGGCTCCAGGGTGCCTCCTTAGCACGGTACCACTCCGGAGAGTGTGTGTGTGTTGGGGGAGTTGGGTCCTTGTGCTTTGCAGGGGCCTCCCCTCAAGTTTCATTATGCCACTTAAGTAGGGTGATCAACTGGCATGAGTGCCAATTCAGGACGGTGAGTGTAAAAATTCAGGACAAAGGGTCAAAATTCAAGACAAAAATTTGGACAGGAAATCAAAATTCAGGACAAAACTTCAGGACAAAAGGTACGTTTTACAGTCACATCAGAGGAGGTCACACTATAGTATATAAGTAATCCCATCTATATCCAAACATAGTCATCCATTTGCAAACCTATCCATCATGTATCCTTCCATCCGTCCCTCCATCCACACTTTCACTCATTCATCCATCTATCCACCCTTTCACCCTATACATCTGTACACTCATCCATCCGCTCTTCCACCCATCCATACACTCATCCATCTAGCCATTTACCCATCCAGCCATCCTTTCACTTACTCATCCATCCACCCATTCACCTTTTCGGTCATCCATCAATTCTCCCTTTCTCTCTCCATTGACCCTTTCACTTAGCCATCCTTCCTTCCATCCATCCACCCATCCTTCTACTCATCCACTCATGAATCCATCCATTGTCCCTTTCACTCATCCATCCTTTCACTCATCCGTCCACTCGCCCATCATCCACCATTTCACTCTCCCATTCTTTTGCTCATTATCCATTCATTCACCCTTTCAATCATCCATTCACCCTTTTACTAATCCATCCACTCATCCCTTCACTCAGTCACTTGCCCACCTTTCATATTAATTAAGAGCTGAGCCTTTGTCTGCAGAGTTGCAATACAGAAGAGGCCTATCAAGAATTTCACCCATGCTGTAGTTCCTAAAGCAAGGGGTGGGTGGGGGTAGGGTTCACTATGCCCCTGCAAATAGGCAGAAAAAGTGGAAGTCGTAAGTCATGTATGATGCACAGTGCCATGCCATGAGGTGACTGTGACATTGTGTTGTTTCCAGGGCTTTAAGCTGGATGAAAAAAAGGGGGTGGGGGGGGGGGGGGTCTCTCCAAATGGGGTGTTAGGTGTTTTAAGCCACACCCTAATTACAACAAAGTTAAAAATCTGTGCTTAGCATAGTGTGCTGCCGGACTTGTATTTTGCCTCTTCTGTCATCGCATCCAGATATATAGCACAACAAGTAACCTAACACCTGCAACAAGCCAGAACTATTGGTTTTGTCAATGGTTGTTAGTTACATAAAATAAAAATTCAGCAACCATGGCTTCGTTGAATATAATATTGAAAATGTACTTTTCAAAAATGATGAGACTGAAAGAACCCCAGCCCCTTCTTTTTAACTGGTTTCCCCAGCTTCTTTGAATGAACTGGATTCTCGGGAAACATCCTTTACAACGCAACTTTTACTATGCAGTGCCTTTACGACGCAACTTTTACAACGCAAACCATTGCAACGCATTGCGCTGGGGGGCGCTCTAGGATAGGGAATACGTTTAATTTACTATCCAACACCTTCCCTAGTGTCCACGGGGACTGGAGTTGGAATAGTTGGAATAGTAAATTAAACTATTCACTATCCAGCACCCCAAAGCGCTATGCGTTGTAAAGGTTTGCGTTGTAAAAACCGCGTTGTAAAGGCATGCGTGGTAAAAGCATGCGTTGTAATGTCATACATCCGGATTCTCATGTAGCAGCATTGGCGTTTTTGCACATTCCTTCCACCTGACAGAATGCGCTGCCCTAGACCGTGGCAGGAGGAGGCCACTGCATGCAGTAACACTCCAAACTGGCCCATTGTCATTCTCTATGTGGCAATCAGCCACAGATGGAATGACAGTGGGCGGAGTGAAGCTGCTCTTGTGCTCCCAGGAAGAGTGCGAGGCGGCCCCATTAGGGAGCTGAGGCTTGAAGCAGGGAACAGCACTGCAATGCCCAAAGTTACGGGCAAAAGGTGTCTGTAAAAGGGATCCTCACGGACAACGGACGTGAGGTCCAAATTACGGACGGCCCGTGAAATTTACGGACAGTTGGTCACCCTACACTTAAGAGGAGCCCCATAGATCTCACAGATATCTCACAGATATTTATTGGTCTTGAGGTAAAGGGTTGAGGGACTACTGAAGGTTGACGGCTCTGCCTATACTTAAGTACAAATGCTAAAATATTTTTGTGTAATGACGGACCTTGATGCATGTAAAACAATATGCTGTCTTCAACTTGATTTCATAAAACAGATGAGCCAAGAGGCAATGTTCATGCTGTCTCCATAGTGTGCTAAATAAGAAGTGGAAATCTATTTATAGAATTTTTTTTGGGGGTGTGTGCTAACCAAAGCAGTATAATATGCAGCAGGCGCTACTACCAGAGGCGTATCTATCCAGGCCCGGACTGGCCGTTGCAGGCACCGGGCAATGCCCCGGTCGGCCGCATGGGTGGGGGCCGGTTTTGGGCCCCAGGGGGCCGTTTTTGTTACAGGGCCGTTTTTTGCAGCATAGCTGCAAAAACGGCCCTGTAACAAAATCGGCCGAAAACCGGCCCTGGCAAAGAGTGCGGTCGCACCCCCAGGGTAGAGGGGGGGCCGGCTGAGCACTTTGCCAGGGCCGATTTCGGTTCCCAGTCCGGCCCTGTATCTATCATATATGCAGCAAGTGCAGTGGTACCGAGGCAAAGGGGTATAAAGTTTCCACTGTACTCCGTTTTTTGCGTATTTTACTACCCAAGCTGGAGGGAAGTGCCCCTTTTTTCTTGCTGTGTCAATTATTATTGCTAGTAAATGAAGTGCTATAGATTATTAGTTTTTAGTCGTATCACTAGACATATTACCAATTAGAACTATGCGATAGATAGGTATAGGTAACCTTTCGATTGGCAAATTATTTGTAGTAGGGTATGTCAATGAGGCTCTATGTCTATGAGATCACCATGTTGTTTGCTCAGTACATTCAGGCCAGCTGAGGGCGTGCGCTGACCAGTATACTGGAAAACATGTGTGCCCGCACTGATGATTCAGTGTAAAAATCTCAGAAATTAAGTGTGCAAACAGGTTTTTGCAAAAGCACATTCTGCAGATGAATCAGGGGCGGCTCCTCCGCTAATTCGGAGGAGCATTGTCCCACTGCTCTCAGATAAGGAAAAAAAAATGATAATACCTTCGTTTTTTGCAACGGGGCTAGGTTATGATGGGGCGGGACTGTAGTCACAGGGGTAGGAGTGGTGGGTACACTCTAAGTGCATGAAGGTTTGGCCGGCAGTCTAGGGCAGGCCAAACAGGCATGTGCACTTTGCATGTACTACTGTAATACACAGCCTGGTGGGGAACATGCGCAGGCTCTGAGTCCCTGTCTGACTGCCAAACCACAACGCTCAGAGAAACCACAATTGGCTTGGCACAATTGGGAGCCTGTGTGCTTCCAGGACCGAAGCTGAGGAGTAGGCGACTGTGAGAAGGGACTGAAGCTGAGGAGAGATGCTGGCAGTGAACAGGTAAGTGTTTTTTTATTTTTTGTTTTCCGACCCCGCCCCCATCTCTATTCCCTGCCACCCGCCACTATGATGAATAGGTCCCTGGTAAACTCAATTTAGTCCCACACTAGAAAAAAGCTCAACATTAGGTTTCAATACTCGACGAGTGTGCTCCAGAACTGAACCAAACATAACAAGGGGTAAATGTAAACGCTAAAAATGTTTTTTTTTATTAATATGAATTTCTTCACAGGCTCTCCTTTCCATTGTTTTCTCAATTCGCCTATCTCATTAAAGAAGTCGAGCATCCATGAGCAACCACTTTCAAGTACCTCAGGAAGCGGTCTAGTCAGAGTGGCTTAGCGGTCTATTTGCTGCCTGCACACCTTCTGCTTAAGAACATGGGATTTATGGGGCAAGTTTTTTCTAATGAGCCACAATGTTGATGCCATTTCTCCTGTGACTAAAACATGTGTCTGCTGTACATTCGTTTTTCTCTGAGATCACCATTTTGTGATATGTACCCAGGGTTTTAAGTGGGATGAAAAAACTGTGGAGTTTCTCAAATAGGCCTGGCCGATGTAGTTAGGGGAATGGCTTAAAACACTTGAGCTAAAAAACTGTGCTTAAAATAGTGTGCCGCCAACTTGTTCACACCTACAACAAGCTAGGACTATTGGCTTTGTCAATGGGTGTTTGTTGCCTAAGATAAATAAGCAACAACTATGCCTTCATTGTATATATTCTTGAAAATGCTTTAGCTCTTTAGGCACAACAATTAGAACAGCCGACTTTTGAACTGGGGGAAGCAGGTTTAAGTCTGAGCGTCAGCAACATCATCCTGTGATTCTAGGCAAATGATTTAACCGCCCAAGGGATGTGTGTTAGAAATGGGGGTTCTGGTTGGCTAGGGTATGCACCTCAGCCAGGCAGAACCCACCACCCTAGCCAGGTTAAGGACCTACACACCCAAGTTAACTCCTGCTCACCCCCTTGATAGCTTGGCAGAGCAGTCAGACTTATCCCAGAGGCAGTGTGTAAAGCATTTGCACAACACACATACACACCAGTGACACAAAATATACACCACAAAAAAGACTCACACAGGATTATATAAAAATATAATGTTAGATCTGGGGGTCTCTAGTTGGCAGAGGTAGGTACCACTGTTCAACTAGGGACCCTTGCTTCTAGTCAGGGCAAGGAGATAACCTTCTGAGATAACCCCTGCTCACCCTCTAGGTAGCTTGGCATGAGCAGTCTAGGCTAACCAGAGGCAATGCGTAAAGTATTTGTACCAACACTCACAGTAACACTGGAAATCCTGGAGATACCCATTAAGGGACCATCTCTCAGGGAAGCCAGGAAGGGTTTCGCAGCGGTCGAAGCGCCTTGGGACCCTACGGGTAAGTAGTGCGCTATATAAATGCCTATATAAATGCCTATACATAACACAGTGAAAACACCACAAACTGACTCCACAACAGTTTAGAAAAATAAAGGTATTTTAATCTAAACTACACAAGACCAAAACGACAAAAATCCAACATACACAGTTCAAGAATATGGTTTCAAAAGAGTTCTTAAGGTTGCGTTAAAATTCTTTAGGTTGCGATAGAATTCTCTACGTTGCGATAGAATTCTCTACTGATGCGTGAAAAGTTCACAGTTGCGTCACGTTTACTCACAGTACCTTTTAGTTGCAACAAAGTTCCAAAAAGCAGAAGCTGGTGTGGTGGAAAACAAGCGATGCGTTGCTCCTGAGACCCTGGGGAGGCGATGCGACAGTCCCGCTGCAGCAGCGGGCGTGATGCGACAAATCCGGTCTGTTTGGGGAGGAGGGCCACTTGTATGGATTCCGGTGCGTAGGTTCCGTGGGAAGTTTGTTCTCGCAAAGGCACGATGCGACGATCTCGTAGGGGCTGCGACGATCTCCGGGGCGACGATGCGCGGTCCAGCGGTGATCCTCTCTCTCGCAGCTCCTCGATGCGATAGTTCTGCGACGATGCTCACAGCGACGTGATGCGGTCCACAAGCAAGCGGTGCGGCGTTCTCACCCAGCGACGACAGGCTCTGCGACGACTCTCGCAGCGATGTTCGATTCTCCCGCACCGGTCTGGTGCGTCCCGCAAACGAAGGATGCGACGTCTCTGGCAGCGGCGTCAGACGCTGCGACGATCTCGGCCTCCGTAGCGGCGAGAAACTTCTCGCACTTTCGGGGATGCGCTTCGCAAGCGAGCGATGCAACACTTTTCAGTTTCAAAAGTCACTCAAGCTTAGTTTCAAGCTTCCCAGCTCAGGTACAACTTCCAGAGGCCCCACAACTGGATCAAGCACACTAGGAAGGACAGAACTCTCTCAGCAGAGTTCAGGGAAGCTGGGGGTGAAGTCCTTTTGTTCCTGGGACTTCAAAACAGGGAGCCAGCTCTACTCAGGCCCTTGGAGATTCCTTCAAGACAGGGGACACAGCTCAGTAGCAACGTCCTTCCCCTCTCCTTGGCAGCAAAGCAACAGGTCAGTCCAGCAGAGCAACAGCAGGACAGTCTTCCTTCTTCAGTTTCAGCTTTCTCCTTGGCAGAGGTTCCTTCTTGATTCCAGGATGATCTAATTTACTGTTGTCAGGGGTCCTGTACTTATACCCCTAAAGTCTTTGTTCTCTTGGTGCATGTGGGCCCTGAGCCCGGTCTGAACCAGTTCTGGGTGGATCCTGAGCACTTTGTTTAGCTGGCTGCATCTTTCCTTTCAGAGTGAGGGGCAGGGTCCTCAGCGGCCCAGCAGGCGGTGGAGCCAGCATTGTGGAAGGCAGGCACAGCCCTATTCAGGCCCAGGTGCTAACTCCTCCCACCACTCCAGTTGCAATTGCAGTCATTCAGCCTAGTGCTGACTCATCCAGCCTCCTGGGGAATCCCCCAGTCCCTGTCACTCTCAAACCTGACAGTCAATACACAAACAGGCCCAGGCACACAGAAGGGTCAGACAAGAGAATAGCAACTTTCTAAAAGTGCTGTTCTCAAACACAGGATTTAAAAACAACCTTTCCTAAAAGATGTGTTATTAAATTCTGAGTTCAGGGATACTAGATACTTATGTCCTATCTTGTACCTATGGGAAGAAATGCTGTTAACCACTGTAGCCAGCATCCCCATGTTAATCTATGGAGCAAGATAGCCTTACAGTAGTGAAAAACGAAAATGGCTGCCATTCACTACCAGAGCATGTCACCTGCACTAGTACATGCTCTACCTTTTACATACACTGCACCCTGCCCAGGGGGTACCTTGGGCCTTCCATAGGGGTGACTGATGTGCACAAAAAGGGAAGGGTTAGGCCTGGTCAGTGGGGACACTGACCAGGAGGACATGGCAGTTCTAAACTGCACACAGGCACTGCAGTGTCAGGCCTGAGACATCATTTTAGGGCTACTCTTGAGGGTGGCATAATCAGTGCTGCAGGCCCACTAGTAGCATTTGTCATCACCAGCCCTGGCACACCCAGTGCACTTTACTAGGGACTTCATGGTGATACAAATATGCCAAACATGTATATTCAATCAGAATAACAATTTACACAGGGAGCACTTACACTCTGGCACTGATCAGCAGTGGCAGGGTGTCCAAAGCATCTAAACCAGCAAAAACGAAATCCAGCACAGCATCAAAAATACAGGAGGGAGAAGCAAAAAGATAGGGGAAACCACACCAAAGATGCCAGGTCTAACATGTGTCCCCTCCAGCTGAAAGTGGGGAGAACTACCCACCCTCTTGGGAGTTCTCTTCACTAAGGCAGAAAAACCTGGACAGACCATCAGCATTGGCGTGTTCTGTGCCAGGGCGGTGTTCCACCGTGAAGTCCATTCCCTGTGGAGAGATGGACCACCTCAACAGTTTTGGGTTCTCATCCCTCATCTGCATTAACCATCTGAGGGGTCTGTGGTCGGTCTGAACACGGAAGTGAGTCCCAAACAGGTAGGGACTCAACTTTTTCAGAGCCCAGACCACAGCAAATGCTTCTCTCTCAATCGCACTCCACTTCTGTTCCCTGGGGAGTAGTCTCCTGCTAATGAAGGCTACCGGCTGGTCTCCTCCCTCCTCAGTGATTTGAGAGAGTACTGCTCCCACACCATGCTCTGAAGCATCTGTCTGTACTATGAACTCAGTGGAAAAGTCAGGTGCCTTGAGCACCGGTGCTGTGCACATAGCAGTTTTCAGGGTTTCAAAAGCAGTTTGGCAGGCGTCAGTCCAGTCAACTCTTTTGGGCAACTTCTTGGAAGTGAGTTCTGTCAAGGGGGCGACAATGGTGCCATATCCCTTGACAAACCGTCTGTAATACCCGGTGAGTCCTAAAAAGGCTCTCACCTCTGTCTGTGTCTTGGGGGGCTCCCAAGCCAGAATGGTATCAATCTTTGCCTGTAGGGGCGCCACCTGGCCGCTCCCCACTTGGTGTCCCAAATACACCACAGATCCCTGCCCTATCTGGCACTTGCTGGCCATGATAGTGAGGCCTGCCCTTTGCAGAGCCTTCAACACTTCACAGAGGTGTTGCAAGTGTTCCTCCCACGTGGAGCTGAACACAGCAATGTCATCCAGGTATGCGGCGCTGAATTCCTCCAGCCCGGACAGTACCTGGTTAACCAGTCTCTGGAATGTGGCAGGGGCATGCTTCAACCCAAAGGGCATGACTCGGAACTGGAAGTGCCCCTCTGTCGTTGAAAATGCTGACCTCTCTTTGGCCCCATCAGTTAAGGCAATCTGCCAATACCCAGAAGTCAAATCGAATGTACTGAGGTACTGGGCAGCTCCCAACCGATCCACAAGCTCATCAGCTCTGGGGATGGGGTGTGCGTCAGTCTTCGTGACCGCATTGAGCCCACGGTAGTCCACGCAAAACCTGAGTTCTGGAGGGCCACCGGGCATAGCAGCTTTCTTGGGCACCAAGACCACTGGGCTAGCCCAGGGGCTGCTGGAGGGCTCAATCACCCCTAGCGCCAACATCTTGGAAACCTCTTCCTTGATGCTGGCCCTGACCTTGTCAGCTACCCTGTAAAATTTGTGTTTCACAGGCAGGCTGTCTCCAGTGTCCACATCATGGACGCACCAGTTGGTGACACCTGGGGTCAGGGAGAACAGGGAGGAGAACTGACCCAACACTTGGCGACAGTCCATCTGCTGCTCTGGGGTCAGGGTGGGCGAGAGGACCACATCATCCACTGACCCATCTTGCTCCTTAACTGCCAGGAGGTCAGGGAGAGGATCACTATCCTCTTCCATTCCTGCATCTGTAGCCATGAGCATAGTCACTTCAGACCTCTCAAAGTGTGGTTTGAGGCGGTTCACATGCAAGACTCTCAGGGGCTGCCTGGGAGTCCTCAGGTTAACCAGGTAGGTTACCTCACTCTTCCTTTCCACCACCTCATATGGCCCAGTCCACTTGTCTTGGAGCGCACAAGGCTCCACTGGCGCCATCACCCATACTTTCTGCCCAGGTTGAAATTCGACCAGAGTGGTATTCTGGTCATACCATCTTTTCATTTCTTCCTGGCTTGCTTCCAGGTTCACCTGAGCGAGCTTCCTGAAGCGTTGTGTCTGGTTGCGGATGGCCAGCACATAGCTGAACACATCCTGGGGGGCTTTTCCCACGGGACTTTTCCCAACCCTCCTTTACCAGTGAGAGAGGTCCTCTAACAGGGTGGCCATACAGGAGTTCAAAGGGACTGAACCCTAAGGACTTCTGAGGCACCTCCCTGTAGGCAAATAACAGGCATGGTAACAAGACGTCCCACTTCCGTCTCATGGGCTCAGCTAGGTCCATAATCATACCTTTCAGGGTCTGGTTGAACCTTTCAACCAACCCATTTCCTTGAGGGTGGTAAGGAGTGGTGAACTTATAAGTTACCCCACACTCCTCCCACAGAGACTTCATGTACTTAGAGATGAAATTGGTACCCCGGTCGGAGACCACCTCTCTGGGGAATCCCACACGGGAAAAGATCCCCATCAATGCACGGCCCACCACGGGTGCTGTGATTGTCCTGAGAGGGACTGCTTCCGGGTACCGGGTGGCATGGTCCACCAAGACCAGGATGAACCTGTTGCCTAGGGCTGTCTTGGGGTCCAGGGGCCCTACAATGTCTATGCCAACCCGCTCGAAAGGGGTGCTCACTACTGGGAAGGGTTGAAGGTGTGCCTTCAACTTTGTTCCAGTCTTGCCACTGGCTTGACAGGTTTGGCAAGATCTGCAAAAGGAACCAACGTGCTTTCTCATCTGGGGCCAGTGGAAGTGGGTGACAAGCCGGTTTAGGGTCTTGTCTTGCCCCAGATGTCCTGCAAGAGGCACGTCATGAGCCAGACCCATTAGGAAGTTTCTGAAGTGCTCGGGTACCACCAGCACACGGGCTGCACCGGGCTCAGCAAACTTAGGCTCACTATATACAAGTCATCTTCCCAGTAGATAAAGTGATCTCTGGCTGCTCCACCTGCTGCCTGATCTACAGCCTGTTTCCGCAGACCAACGAGGGAAGGGCATTCTTTCTGCGCCTGGCAGAATTCCTCCCTGGAGGGACCACCTTCCCGCTGCCAATGGGTCAGCTCAGGTAGGTCTCCCAGTTCGGCCACATGTTCTCCTGTAGGTTCCAGGGCATCCCCCTCAGGTTCTGCTTCCTCCTGGACCGTGGGAACGGCTGGGGCTTGTTTCCCGCGCCCTCTGCCTCTTCCTCTCCTGGCAGGTCTCTGGGCCACTGTTTCAGGATCCAGTTCTGCTGAATCCCCCCTACTGGCTGTCATAGCACGTGTGGACACACAGATCCACGCAGGCAAACCCAACATCTCCAAGTGAGTTCTGTGTTCTACATCCTTCCATGGAGAACTCTCCAGGTCGTTACCTAACAGACAGTCTACAGGCAAGGCATCACTGACAACTACCTCCAAAAGACCAGAGACTCCCCCCCATGCAAAGGGAATACGCGCCAGCTTGCAGAGGCGCACTGAGCTGTCAGCTGCCACTACAGGGCAGAGTACATCAGGGATGATTTGCTCTTCAGACACCCACTGACACCTCACGGATGTCACGCTGGCTCCTGTGTCTCTCAGAGCCTCAATATCCTTCCCATTGATGGTCACCTTCTGCCCATATTTCTTAGTGTTAGAGGGCAGTAAGGTTTCCTGGACCACCTCTTGGTCTCCTAGAGAGACAAGGGTCATAACTGCTAGCTCCCCCCAGTCACTAGAAACCAAATCCCCTCCGAAAGCTACACTAGCTAACGCTGGGGCGGGAGCACCAGTGGGTGCGGCCTTCTTCTTGGGACATTTTGGAGCAATGTGGTCCACCTCATTGCAGTGATAGCAGGTAGGGGGACCTTGGTTATCCCTTCTGTCTCTGTTGTCCCGCCTGCCCTTAGAGGGCCATGGCTGTTTAGGTTTGGGGGGTTGGGATTCCTTTCCCTGGGAACTATTTTGGGGCCCTTGTGAGAACTCCTTTTGGTTACCCTTGTCCCCCCCACTCTTCTGCTGGGGACCCTGCCCACCTTTGGCTGTGGTACCCACAATTCCTCTGTGGACCCTGGTACTGGTCCAGCGGTCAGCCTCCTTAGCAAGCTCAATGGGGTCTGTCAGCTTGCTGTCTAAAAGATGCTGGTGCAGCTCTGGAACACAAAGACTACTCAAGTGCTCCAAACTGATTAAATGCAACAACCCCTTAAAATCAGTTACTTTACTGCCCTTCATCCAACCTTCCAGTGCACGCGAGTACAAATTCACACACTCCATCCAAGTCTTAGACTCTCTCTTCTTGGAGTTCCTAAACTGCAGTCTGTACTGCTCTGGAGTAAGGCCATACCTGAGACATAAGGCCTCCTTCATATTGGGGTAGGTCATGGCACCTGCTAATTCTAAGGGCTCTAGAGCACTCCTCCCAGAAGCCTCAAAATGTTTCCACAGGCCCGCCCCCCAATGCTGTTCAGGCACACCATTCATCCTCAATGCAATCTCATACGAAGTCAACCAGGCATAAATATCCTCCCTCCTATGGTAATTCTGCACCAGGTCCTTGGGAATGTATACTTTACCCCCCTGCACTGGCTGCGCGCTGCCACCATTAGAACTGGCATCCACCTCCTTGGCTTTAAGATCCAGTTCTCTCATGCTCAACTCATGAGCCAAAAGCAATTTCTTTTCCTCCAAGGCGCGGGCACATTTGCTCTCCTCCGCCGCCTTTTCTCTCTCTTTATCCATTTCAAATTGCTTCATTTTTATTTTCATTTTCAGAACTCATATTCTCTGACTCTCTGATTTTCTTGTAACTCTTCTGGGCTGAGGCCCCAGCTTGAATGGTTGCTGCCAGCTCCTGAGCCTACTCTACCCACTGGCAGACCTGCAACTTGAAAGCTATTCTCTACATCCACATCATTATTTCCCTCCTGTGCCTCCCAATGGGCCTTCAAGATTTTCTGCAGCTCCTCTTTCCTGGCGCCTTTTGTGGGGCACCCAAATTTCTGGCAGAAGTGCTTAAGATGTCTTGCTGGGTAGGAATACCAATCCTCAATGGAAAACTCTGGCACTACTTCTGCCCCCTCACTGAGTGCCTTTCCTTTTGCAGCCATGATGCTTTGAAGAGTTACTCAAAAATAGAATAAAAAATCAAAAACCAGTAGTATGCGGTGGCGTAGTGGTCTGCGCTCACTAGTGAGGTACCCCAATTACTGTGGGTCAAGTACAAATACAAGTTCAAATCCCACCGCTGCCACCAATGTTAGACCTGGGGGTCTCTAGTTGGCAGAGGTAGGTACCACTGTCCAAATAGGGACCCTTGCTTCTAGTCAGGGCAAGGAGATAACCTTCTGAGATAACCCCTGCTCACCCTCTTGGTAGCTTGGCACGAGCAGTCTAGGCTAACCAGAGGCAATGCGTAAAGTATTTGTACCAACACTCACAGTAACACAGTGAAAACACCACAAACTGACTCCACACAGTTTAGAAAAATAAAGGTATTTTAATCTAAACTACACAAGACCAAAACAACAAAAATCCAACATACACAGTTCAAGAATATGGTTTTAAAAGAGTTCTTAAGGTTGCGTTAAAATTCTTTAGGTTGCGATAGAATTCTCTACGTTGCGATAGAATTCTCTACTGATGCGTGAAAAGTTCACAGTTGCGTCACGTTTACTCACAGTACCTTTTAGTTGCAACAAAGTTCCAAAAAGCAGAAGCTGGTGTGGTCGAAAACAAGCGATGCGTTGCTCCTGAGACCCTGGGGAGGCGATGCGACAGTCCCGCTGCAGCAGCGGGCGTGATGCGACGAATCCGGTCTGTATGGGGAGGAGGGCTACTTGTATGGATTCCGGTGCGTAGGTTCCGTAGGAAGTTTGTTCTCGCAAAGGCACGATGCGACGATCTCGTAGGGGCTGCGACGATCTCCGGGGCGACGATGCGCGGTCCAGCGGTGATCCTCTCTCTCGCAGCTCCTCGATGCGATGGTTCTGTGACGATGCTCGCAGCGACGTGATGCGGTCCGCAAGCAAGCGGTGCGGTGTTTTCACACAGCGACGACAGGCTCTGCGACGACTCTCGCAGCGATGTTCGATTATCCCGCACCGGTCTGGTGCGTCCCGCAAACGAAGGATGCGACGTCTCTGGCAGCGGCGTCAGGCGCTGCAACGATCTCGGCCTCCGTAGCGGCGGGAAACTTCTCGCACTGTCGGGGATGCGCTCCGCAGGCGAGCGGTGCAACACTTTTCAGTTTCAAAAGTCACTTAAGCAAGCTTAGTTTCAAGCTTCCCAGCTCAGGTACAACTTCCAGAGGCCCCACAACTGGATCAAGCACTCTAGGAAGGACAGAACTCTCTCAGCAGAGTTCAGGGAAGCTGGGGGTGAAGTCCTTTTGTTCCTGGGACTTCAAAACAGGGAGCCAGCTCTACTCAGGCCCTTGGAGATTCCTTCAAGACAGGGGACACAGCTCAGCAGCAAAGTCCTTCCCCTCTCCTTGACAGCAAAGCAACAGGTCAGTCCAGCAGAGCAACAGTAGGACAGCTTCCTTCTTCAGTTTCAGCTTTCTCCTTGGCAGAGGTTCCTTCTTGATTCCAGGATGATCTAATTTTCTGTTGTCAGGGGTCCTGTACTTATACCCCTAAAGTCTTTGTTCTCTTGGTGCATGTGGGCCCTGAGCCCGGTCTGAACCAGTTCTGGGTGGATCCTGAGCACTTTGTTTAGCTGGCTGCATCTTTCCTTTCAGAGTGAGTGGCAGGGTCCTCAGCCGCCCAGCAGGAGGTGGAGCCAGCATTGTGGAAGGCAGGCACAGCCCTATTCAGGCCCAGGTGCTAACTCCTCCCACCACTCCAGTTGCAATTGCAGTCATTCAGCCTAGTGCTGACTCATCCAGCCTCCTGGGGAATCCCCAAGCCCCTGTCACTCTTAAACCAGACAGTCAATACACAAACAGGCCCAGGCACACAGAAGGGTCAGACAAGAGAACATCAACTTTCTAAAAGTGCTGTTCTCAAACACAGGATTTAAAAACAACCTTTCCTTAAAGATGTGTTATTAAATTCTGAGTTCAGGGATACTAGATACTTATGTCCTATCTTGTTCCTATGGGAAGAAATGCTGTTAACCACTGTAGCCAGCATCCCCATGTTAATCTATGGAGCAAGATAGCCTTACAGTAGTGAAAAACGAAAATGGCTGCCATTGACTACCAGAGCATGTCACCTGCACTAGTACATGCTCTACCTTTTACATACACTGCACCCTGCCCAGGGGGGTACCTTGGGCCTTCCATAGGGGTGACTGATGTGCACAAAAAGGGAAGGGTTAGGTCTGGTCAGTGGGGACACTGACCAGGAGGACATGGCAGTTCTAAACTGCGCACAGGCACTGCAGTGTCAGGCCTGAGACATCATTTTAGGGCTACTCCTGTGGGTGGCACAACCAGTGCTGAAGGCCCACTAGTAGCATTTGTCATCACCAGCCCTGGCACACCCAGTGCACTTTACTAGGGACTTCATGGTGATACAAATATGCCAAACAGGTATATTCAATCAGAATAACAATGTACACAGGGAGCACTTACACTCTGATCAGCAGTGGCAGGGTGTCCAAAGCATCTAAACCAGCAAAAACGAAATCCAGCACAGCATCAAAAATACAGGAGGTAGAAGCAAAAAGATAGGGGAAACCACGCCAAAGATGCCAGGTCTAACATATAAGATATATTGTACATAAATAATACACAAAACGACATACATCATAAAAACTGTGCATATATGCAGATCCTGATACAGTACTCGTTAACCTGACAATGCAAGCATAAGAACGACATACCTTGGAACATCAGGGCATGAAATGCATACGGTTATAAAATAAAGAAAGCATGAATCACCACATTAGTGCAAGTACTGTCAAAAACCCATGAAACATCATATATCACAATAAATGCTTTGGTCACCAAATGTCATCATCCAGTTTCACCAGTAATACATAGCTCATTAATTACCATCATCAACACATAGGGTAGACCACCTACAATTAGAGGGAATACATAGATCGAGCGCACCGGTGTCTCTATGATATGTTATGTGGTAAGAAGAACCCCAATGTAGGTTACAGAAACACATGCACCCCTACTACATTGTTTACGATACACAAGGCAGTTCGGGTTGGACTGTTCCCATGAGGCACAGGGTTAGACTGATTTGCATATGGCATGTCTGAACTGGGGTGGTGGAGTGAGCTAAAGAATGATGATGGATTAAACCCAGATCATTTGACTGGGATTGAGTGTTTGATTTGCTCAAGCGCTCCGTCCATCATCCCCTTTGGTAACGCCGGTTTCAACTCATCAGGGCCTCAAGGTATGGCCACACATTGGGGAGGGGGCCCATACACTGAAAGTAAAAGCGGTGGGGACCTCCCTTGATCACCATCATTTGTAGAAGGTAAATGCAGCCTCCTGCCACGGTGCAGTACACATGCCCAAAATCACAGTGCAACTCCTTCTGTAAAAACGGGGCCACCTGTGAGGCAGTGCAGGTCAGCAGCACCGATTCCCCTTTGGGCCCCTCACTCCACACAATACCTTCAGGCTTAAAGAAAATACCCCACGGGTCCTCCAGGACCTGTGCAGGGCAAAGCCAGCTGCTCTACCTGCCAAGCACACCAAGCACTCTACTCTACTAATGGAAGCAGCCAACGCAAGGTGAGGCGTGCTGTGTCCAGCTCAAAGATGAAGGTGGGGCTGAAGTCATCCTGATAATCCTTTGGCGTCGAACAGTCGTGTCTTTTGTGTAGTCAAAGCGGACCTTGTGTCACTGAAAGCCCTCTCTGTTTCTCGCTCACCTGCGGCCCCTGGGAAACCCCTCACAAACGGGGATTACTCAACACGAAGAGGCACTGCAGTGGATGCCTGCTTGTGTCCCAGGAGGACCTTAGAGGGCGCACTCAATTGGAGGGCCAATAATTGGAAACAAGGCACCAAAATCACCCGGTCTGCACAGCGATGAGTAAAAATTCAAAGCTCTCACCACGAGCTGCCTCTCAGGAGCCAAGCATTAGGCTGGAAAAATACAGCGTTCTAATAGACTTTCTTTCCACCAAAGGTTAAGAACAGTTCAGTACTTCTCCTGCTCCAACCAGGAGCTGCAAATGGAGGCCAACCCACCCCTCTCACCAGGAAAAGGGTGGCACTCCTCACACAGCTCTTCAGCTCACCTTCCAGAGAGATTACTTTGGATCCAGCAAGGATCTAGGGAAGTCCTTTATGTCCCTGAGACTGCCAACAGGAGGCAAGCACACGCAAGCACTTGGAGATTTTGTGAAGCAGGATACCACAGCATGGCAAAGAGAGTCAGTCCTTTTTCTCTGCCCACAGATAGAAACAGCAACTGCAGGCCAACCCACCCCTCACGCAGAAAAGGCAGCGCTCTTCAGACAGCTCTTCAACTCTTCTTCTTGGGAGGTCCTCTTGTTTCAAAACTTTATCTAAATCCCTGTTTTTTAAGATCTCATGCTAATACCCAATTTTCTCATTATAGTCTTTGTTTCAGGGTCTCTGAGCTCTGTGCAAACAAGTTCTGTCCTCCCATGTCCAGCTTGACCACAGGGGTTGGAGACAGCATTGTGCAAAGGAGACACAGCCTATTCAGGTTCTAGGAGAATCTCCTGCCACCACTCTAAATGCAGACCAGGTCTATTCAGCCTAGCGATGAGTCACCCAGGCAAGGCAGGAAACACCTCAACCCCCCCCTTGTGACTTTCTAAAGTGAACCCATCTCCAGTTCCTGTCACTCCAAAACCAGATGGTGAATACACAAACAGGCAGAGACACACAGAATACTAAAGCAAGAAAATACCCACTTTCTAAAAGTGGCATTTTAAACCACAGACTTTAAAAACCACCTTTACTAAAAAGTGTGTTTTAGAATTCTGAGTTCAGAGAGCCTAAACTCCATCCTCTATCTTGTCCCAATGGAAAGCTACACTTGTAAAATGTTACTAGGCAGCTCCCATGTTAACCTATGGAACAGACAGCCTTTTCAATAGTGAAAAACGAAACACACAGTATTTCACTATCAGAACATGTAAAACACACCAGCACATGTCCTACCTTTCACATACACTGCACCCTGCCCATGGAGATACCTTGGGCCTAACTGAGGGGTGTCTTATATGTCAGAAAAGGGAAGGATATGGCCTGGCAAGGGGGTGCACTTGTCAGGTCAACATTGCATTTTAGAACTGCACACACGGACAATGCAGTGGCAGGTCTGAGAGACATTTACAGGGCTACTCGTGTGGGTGGCACAACTGGTGCCGCAAGCCCAGTAATAACATTTGATTTACAGGCTTTGGCACACTCAGTTCACTTTACCAAGGATTTACCAGTAATATGCCAATCATGAATAACGAATCATTATCACAATTTACACAGAGAGCAGATGCACTTTAGCACTGATCAGCAGTGGTAAAGCTCCAAGAGTCCTAGTGCCAACAAAAACAGGGTCATAAAAAGTAGGAGGCAAAAGACAAAAAGTTTGGGATAGCCCTGCCAAAACGGTCAGGTCTAACAATGTGTCTTTATGTAATGCAATTGGTGCTCATGTAAAGCATGCCAGTACTTTCGGGTCAAGTTCATGCTATATTGAACTGCAAAAAATAAAAGTTGCATCAAAAGCAGTGAACTGTTGCAGAGAATATGCCTTTTTTCTACCCTGAGGGTGAGGATAAAAATGGAGAGCTCTATGGAGACCCATCTCAGCACCTGCTTTTTAGATCTGCTGGCGCACTCAAAGCCCTGCATGTTCCTAAATGCTGTTATAGTCAATAATGCTACTGGACAGAGAGTAAATCATGAAGTATTGGTTAACTAATTACGATTCCCCTCATCAATGTTTCTAGAATTAAAATTTAAATCTATGGTTTGCATCTGAATTATATGAAAGCATGTCTTAAACAGAAAACAGTTTGATTTTGCTTTTTATGAAGTATTCCGGGAAAGCCTTTCACCAACGACACTATGAAAATGGTTGAGCTTTCCCAGTGTTTGACTGCATGATACACTTTTTGCGTACTCCTAACTACAATTAGCTTGTGCCCATGCAAAAACCCTCCCAGACGGGTGAGTGGTCTTTGTCCCTTCTGATCGATTTGAGGAACCATCAAGTTGATTGAGTATACCGACAATCACTTATGGTGCAAACAGGCCGCAGTTTATTATCTTATCTTGAGTACACATGATCTATCATAAACACATTACTCGTTATTGTAAGCACAAAGCGTATTTGGACATTATTCTACAGACATTGTCCCCCACTAATACTTGGCACCACGACTTGTCCCAGCCCGGCGAGATGGCCCCTTAGCAGGTGTCTAGTGTTTGCTGCTTCTAGGCTTCCCTTGCTACAGCGCTCTGCATGGGTGGCCGTCCAGTCCAGCCCGGACTGCAAGTGCCATATCCACCTGAACCTGACCCTTGCTGACCAATCGCCTGCTCCCAATGAGGCATACCAAGGACAATGTTTGAGCCATTGTTTCCACTGGGGTACTGTTCTTTTTTGTTTGTCTTTGCATGCTGTCTATGCTGCCCCTTCCCCAATTGCCATGCAGCTGCGATGCCTGCATTTTGGTGTGGGTGGGTGGACTTTCATGTGGGTAGGTCAATCATGTAGAGGGTCCCCGTGTCCTTGCTTATGACCTCTCTCATCTCCACATTCTTGCTCCTGCATTGAGGGGTTCAAACCACACCAGCCAAACACTGGCATTTTCCCGGGTTTTCTCCTGCTCCTGCAGACCCCGCCCTCAGGAGGCATTCATCAAGGGCCCGTAGTAGTCCGTCTGTTCCTTCCTGGCCCGCGACCAAACCATGAATAGGGTGTGCGGAGCCTCTTGCTCTGTTAAGTGGATCTCCATGCTGCAATAATTATGTATTAGAAGAATAGGCAATAGGATCCGCTCATGGTAGACAGGGCAGTTGCTATAGGTTTAGGAGTATAATGTTGTAGGTTTTTACTTATTTTGCTGTAGGAACTGTGTTTCATGATATCCTTGATTGTGTATTATAACTAAGCACATGCACAAAATATTCACCCAGGTTGAATACCACCCTGAGATTTGACAATAGTGCATAATTTCTGCAGCTTATACATACTGGAATGCTTGATCAACAATTAATTGCAAATAATATGTATTTTCCCATAATAAACAAATGTGATAAGGCTAGTAACACATTGTGCCTTTTCCTTCGGACTTCAGAGGCTACTGTTTGATAGCCAGTCAGTGTACATGGTGATGGAACAGAACTGTTCTAAGGCCTCACGCTTCGGCTACAAGTCTATTGCTTTATTTAAATGAAGTATACTATTCTACAAAACAAAGTACCGCTGCACTGCAATAATACTACACACTGCACTATAACCAAAACCATCACAATATCTGAAATATTTACCTGTCGGTCAGTGATAAAAGATTGGGTTTTACCCCGTTATGAAAATGATGTAAGTGTAATATCATAGTACAGAATTTCTGTCAAATTTAAGATCATACATTATATATTAACAGATCCCTCAAAGAAATGATTAAAGGCAGCAACCCATATCAAACTCAATAGGCAAATGTTGAATACCAATATATAAACAGCTTGCAGTGGATTTGTCCAAGTGCGAGTGGCATTTTTGGTTGCTAATGTTATTTTGTACTTTTTTTTTATTTCAAAAATATTTTATTGGTTGTTTTCAAATAAGCAGCACATACAATACTGTAAATGAAAAACATATGGAAACAAGGAAATAAGCATATGAAACTGAAAATAAACATATGAAAATAATCAAAAAGGACCAGGAAAGCAAATACATTGATTGTTCAGGTTGGGGTGGCAGAATGACACTCTTGCTCATATAAGTGATGCTTGGCCTAGAGTTACTAGAGCCACCATGGTAGTAGCAATGACTATAAATGTATCCAGTTTATTCAGCGAGGGGAATACAAAGAGTCCCATAGCTCAGAAAACAGACAATCTAGGTATTGTTTTGTACTACTATGATTATCAATTGTCAATTCAACAATTAACCTTCTTGGAAAGGTGACTTCTATACCATTTTTGCCTAATTTAGAGTTGGCTAGTAATTGAAAATCCTCAGATTTCAGCATGAAATTATACATTCGGAGAGCAGATTGTCCTGGGGATTTCCTCGACCATACAGTGACCTGTCCACCAAACATTGCACTTAGTCATAAATTGGAGGCGAGTGCATGTATTACCTATGAAAATGTATTTGTGCGCAAACATTTAACTCTCTCCTCCACCACTTTTTTATACTCTCTAACTCCCCAACCTCAAGGTTTATATTAACACAATTTATTGGAACATTGGGAATTTTTCTAATAATTTTATGGCTAAAGAGTTACACATTGTTCTACTTTGCATGGTAAGGAGATCGACGAAATATAGGATTTAAATGTTTGCGTTAATATTTTGTTAGCCACATACTTAGCCATAAAGGAGAGTTGGTGCTCTCTGTTAACATAACCCCTGCTTCTATGTTATGTGTTTGCTGTGTTATATCTACTTACCTCCCGAGACTTGTTATTTTCCTTGTATCATTGTAGAGCAGCGGCCTGTGATGTGTTTATGGAGGTTACCCTGCTCCAATGTAAAATGTAGCAACCTGGTCGTCATATTGAAGAGACTTCTACTGTCAGCTTATTTTGTTTTTATGCATTTTTATTTACAGCATTCTTTTTTAGCTTGTCTTGATTTCCCAGTATGGCATTTCAGCTTCCCAAATGTGGAAAGAGGGAGTGGGCTCCAATTTCTTGTTTTATTTTGCAATTTGTTTTAATTTATATATGTGTTATGTCACCAAATAAGCCACCCCCACTCAAAACAGACTTTTTAAATCTAAAAACAGCGCATCTGTGCTGGACTTAGCCATAAGGGAGGATCACCTCTCTCTGCATACAGAACCTCTGCTGCTGTCTTTTTGCTTCCCTTGTTATATCTACCTACCTCTGGCGATATATTATTTCCTTTTCGAGTGCTTGAGATCTGTTTGCGGAAGTGCCTGGCTCCAGTATAGCAACTTGGTAGCCATCTTGAAGAGGCTTCTTCTGTCAGTCTATATTGTTTTTATTTATTTTGATTTACACTATTCTTTTAGTTTATCTTAATTTCATAGTAAAATACTCCAGAAAGGGAGCTTTATGGAGTCGGAAGGCTATACTGGGCTCAAGTCTCCTGTTTTCTTTGCTTATTTTTTTAATGTACAAACTGATTAAGTCACACCTCTACTCATAGTGGGCTGTACCCAAAATTCAGGCACTCGCACATCAGAATCCATACCAAGACAAGTTTACACCTCTTGTCAACTACAACTTCACCAAACAGACGAGTCTGTTCACGCTGTTCCCCCATTGATCTGTGCCAGTATAATACTTTACATTGCTTTCACTCTGGATTTAGCAACATGTCTTCCTGTCCTGCTAAAATCGCTAATCTATGTTGAGCAATTTCATAAATAAATAAACCACCATAGAGTACAAGTAAGATCCCATGAGAAAAATAAATGAGAATTTATCAAACCTATAGACTCCCTTTTGCCAGATGTGCTATTTTTAATGGAGATGTAACTAAAGAAATCCCCAGGGACCTATATAGCCATGGCTGGTT
Organism: Lissotriton helveticus; assembly: GCF_964261635.1. Lineage (NCBI taxonomy): Eukaryota > Metazoa > Chordata > Amphibia > Caudata > Salamandridae > Lissotriton > Lissotriton helveticus. The sequence goes on from NC_136063.1 coordinate 1,206,391,340, forward strand.
ATCTCAGATGTTTTTAAAGATTTGTATGACTGCTCCAACTTGATGTTAATATTGCTTTTGCAGAAATATTTATATTTTAGCTAAAATGTATGCCATCATGTTCTTTCCAGGGTCTTAAATTGATCGGCCTCCTGGACTCAGTGAAATAAATGAGAGTATCGGGGACTTTCTATCTCCCCTAGTAATCAAATACTCCTAGTTCACTCTTGTAAGAGACCTAAATTTGCATCCAGAAGACTCTTCCATTTCAGCCTCTGCCAGCGTCTATAGTTTCTGCATGCTTTAGGATTTAAACAATAAGTTGACTTTACTACTCATCATGAAGGGCATCCACTGGATTTTATCTTCTCTAACACAGATAGTGTTAGCTCAAATAAACCCATCCATGTTTTATGGTCTGACCACTATGGTGTTCCTGTTAAGTTTGTTATTTGTATGCAGAGGAACTACAGTAGCAAGGCTAGGTCTAGTAACCTCTCCCACCATGGGCTAATGTTAACTTGTGACATTTTAATCAGGTCCTCAGAAAAGAAAATGTTGCTGAGCCTAATAAAAATATTGATACCATTGCAAATAATTATCACCTGTGGATTACTAAACCCCTGGATGATATTGCCTTGACTCATTGCTCCATTCAAAGTATGACAAGCCCCTTCTGCACCATGGATTACCGACCAAACAAGGCATGCAAACAGATAATCCAAGAAATTAGAAAGGAGATGGAGAAATAATTATGATGATGGTATTAAAGGTACTACAGGAGAGCTATTAACAGTTACACGCAAAAGATTACCTCAGGAAAATCCTCAGAACACAGTCATACCTTGGTTAAACCCAGCATGACCAGACCATCGCAGTTCCTATGCAATGATTTGGCTAAATTATCTAACGACAAAATAGAGAACATTTACCAAAACTTTAGCACCATGGCTCCTTAGATTTCCCTCAGCTAATGAGGAAAAAGAAAGACTGTCACAGAGAAGTCTTCCCTGTACTTTCCCTCTTCTTAGTGAACAATCAGTCTTGAACAGTCTAACAGCAATCATAGCTGAATCACATAGTAATCCTTACTCCAAGTAGTAATCCTTACTCCTTTGGATCCTGAAGGTCTCCAGTGACGAGATTACACATTTTCTTACTAATATGTGCAACTTTTATTTATGCTGTACATATGTTCTGTAAGCTTGGAAAAAGGCCATGAATACTCCTTTGTTGAAAAAATCTACAGCGGATCCTGCAATACCATCCAATTATGGGTTCATATTATTACTTCCTCTTCCAAACAAAACCCATGACACACAGACTAGATTTAGAGCTGGCAATAGTACAGAATAGGCATTACTTGTCATAACTGACAACATTGGGCTGATTTCCAACTGGAGCAGATTGGCTGCTCAGGTCCTTTTAGAGATCTCTCTTTTAACACTGTCTGGCATACCACACTTGTCTACATTTTAACATATGTTGGGGGTTGTCAGCAAGCTCTGAACTGGTTCTGCTCACACTTAGCAGGTAGAACTCAAGCTGGCAATCCTCTGCCTTTTTAAACCAAGCCTTTCTCCATAGGTGGTGGTGTTTCCTAGGGTTCTGCACTCTGCCCTATGTCGTTTAACGTCTCCATGGCCTCCTTGGCCACCACTGTCAGATGTTTAGGATTTAAGATGCTATTGCATGCAGGAAACACTCCAATTATCATTACTATGGACGACAATGACAAGGCCATCAAACGAACTTCTATTCAATGGATGTCAGCATTTGCGCACTGGATGTGTGCCAATTGTTTGCAACCTAACAGTGAATAGACTGAAATCGTACCATCTGAGAAAACAACCAGTCAACTGCTCTCTCCAATAGTGGCTAGGGGAACTCCTTGTTCTTATTGCCTCTGCCCAAAAATCTTGTTATTTGGTTTGACCATCAGTTGTCTTTTGAAACTCATATCAATAAGATCTCTGCCACATATCTCTTGATTACGAGGATGCTTAAAAAATATTGTTTTGCTCCTTTTCGACTCATTTAAAATAGTGGGCACGCCCTCATTATTTCATAATCGAACTATGTGAACTCAACATTCCTGGGAGTATCGCAAAAAACAGATCCAATGTCTGCAGATTATCCAGAATGCTGCAACTCAGCTTGTTCTCAATATATCTTGGCAAGCATCCGCATTCAAACCTTTAAAAGATCTACTCTGGATGCCAGCACATTTTCTTAGAAACACTTTGTCTTGCTCATAGAAGAGTTTGGAATACAGGTGTAATATGCATCAGAAAACAAAGTATTCCACACACTCTGGGGCACACTGTCACAAGAGCATATGTGATCATCAGAAAAAGAAGCACTTGGGAGAGAGGGGTTTAGGCTCTGTTCACCTATTAGTATCTTTGACTACAGCATTTGATTGGGCAGAAGTTGTGTGTCTCTGCCAAAAGAGTGCTTGTGGTGTACTCCTATTGGCTGGTGTAAGGTTGCTCCTACTTGATTGGATTACTGCATTAAATATAGTAATGCAATGGCAGCAAGAGGAAAACTGTCCACCATGCTGCAATTTGGTTCCATCTCAACTATATTCTTTGTTCACAAGCATCCCCTCTCCTCACCCCCCCTGTACTTGAATTGCCTGGTCCGCCTATTGCCCATTATGACGGGCTCTGGCCATTGACCTTCTTCCTCATTGGTCAAGGAGCTTGTTCCTGACTTTGAAGGCTTTTCTTTCATCCTGTCATTCCGGGAAGCATCAACGGATTTCAGACCCGGATCTTCATCTCACCTAATCCCAGCCCCTTGAGTGTATAAATTGTGAGTTTTCGAACTTTCGTCTTTCCTCACAGTTCATTGACCTGGCCTCGGCTTCTGTTACTCTGCTCTCTGATCCTTCCTCTCTGCACTTAGCCCTCCCCCAATCAATCACTCGTTCACTGCATCCACCCCTCTTATCCAGGGCCAGGCCCATCTTTCATACCCATCCCTACTTCAGTTATTCCATGCACTGCTAGTGGTCCACAGCCACTATGTTGGTTTGTGTTTCATGTGCCAAGAAATGAATGTCAGGCCCTGCATCCTAGCTGACTGAGCCCCTCACTGTATCTCTTCAGCACAAAGGCCTGGAGGAACTGCCTGGCCTTTTGTCTGAGGTGGAGCAAGTGGTAGGAACTGGAGGGAGCAGAGCAGAGGGGAGGAGGTGAGTACAGTGAGGAGAGAAGTTAGGGGTTATATGCTAGCACTGGGAATAGTGGCAAAACAATTGTGGGCCCAATACTAAGTGGTAAAGAGTACAGGAAGGGAAGCGTGTACACAGGATTTGGTTCTGGATTGTTAGTTGCAGGGGAAGATTACTGAATGGTAGAAAGTTCAAGGGGAGTACTGTAAGAGTGAAGTACACTATAGAGAGGTAGAGGATCAAGTAGAGACTTTAGGAAGAGTGGAGAGTAGCATAGATAAGATACTAGGTTAGACAATGCAGTATTAAAGGAAGGAGAAAGTTACTGGGGTAAAAAGTGCAGGGACATTACTAAGAAGAAGGGGATAATGGAGAGACTAGGAAGGGAAAACGTACCTTAGGTGGGTGTTGGAAATTGGCCCTGTTTGAAGGGTCACCCCAAACTTTTTGCCTTCATCCTCTTTTTCTGATCTCGTTTTTGTTGGCTTAGGACATAAGTAGCCCTTTAAACATGCTGTGGCCCTGCCACTGCCGAGCCTGTGTGTGCAGTTTACATTGCCATGTCGACTTGGCATTAAAAACCCATTGCCAAGCCTTAAATAGCCCTTTTATTACATTTAAGTCACCTCTTAGGTAGGCCCCAGGAAGCCCATAGGGCAGTGTGCTGTGTAAGTAAAAGGTCGGACATGAACATTTGAGTTTTGCATTTCCTGGTAGTGAACGACACCTAAATTCATTTTTCACTACTGTGAGACTACTACTGTGAGACCAACCAGTCTCACAGGTTAACAGTCAGAATTCCTTATTTCACATTTAGGCTGTAATTCCTGATTGTGAAGTAGTAGCTCTGTCATGTTTAATATGATTTGAAAGGTATTGATACATCCTCTTTACTGGCAAAGTTGGATTTAACATTATTATTTTAGAAATGTCACTTTTAGGAAGATGACATTTCTCTGCTATTAGCTCTCTGTGCCTGCAGCCCGTTTCCAATGCCCGTTTGGGGTGGGTAAGATCTGGAATTTGTTCCTTCCCTCTAGACAGTCCCACACAAAGGAAGTTTAGGTGTGACTGAGTGTCCATCTGCATCCTGATGGGTCATCCTAGGCAAGATGGGAGGGAGGAACTGGCACTTACACCTGAATTGGCAGTGTCCTGTCCCCAAACAAAGGGTTGCAACCTCCTCCTTGTAGTGAGTCTGGAGCCAGGGCTGGGAAGGGAGGACCTCTTTGCACTTCAAAGCCCATCTTCGAAGTCACCTCCAATTTAAAGGCACAACTTGGTATACGTACTGGGCCTCTAACCCCACCAAATCAGGCACTCCTGGACCTGTAAAGAAACTCTGCCAGGAAGAAGGACTGCTGTGCTGCTACAAGGACTGCCACTCTGCTGGACTACTGAACTGGAGAAACTGCTTTTCCGCTGTGCTGCCCTGCTGCTTGCTACCTATTGCCCCCGCTGAGGAATAACTTGACTCTTGCTGAAACCTAGAGTGATCTTCAAGGGCATGCTGGCTTGCCTCCTGTTTTGAGACTCTGGGATATCAAAGTCTTACCTCCTGCTTCATAGCCTGGTCCATTGGAAGAGGATCCAGGTGCTTGCTCCAGTAAACATGAATCATTTTCTGCTGTATGAAGCACAAAAAATGCATCACCGCTGTTGCAAGAATAGGACTGGTGTATTGCACTCGGACCAAAGCATCGCCTCCAGAGCAGGTGCATCGGAACCAGAGCATTGCCACCGCTGCAGTGAGAGACGAGGACGCATCCCCTCAACTGCTTGAAGAACCTTGTGCATCGGCTTCCAAACCAGCACATCCTGGCTTTGGCACTTTGTCCTAAGAACCAGCGCATTACCATCGTTGCATGGAGAAATACAATGCATCAGCTCGACTGCGGGATCACAACTGATGCATCGCTCGGCTGCATCCTGCATTTCTCTTTTGCGTCCAGGATCAAGGTGCTTTGTTCAGAGGGCCTTGCGGGGTTCCTGTATCCAGCTAGCGCTACCTCTCGGTTGGCCTGAACTTTTGACTTTATCCCTGTCCAGTGCAACTAGATAACCCCCATAGGCGGCTATTGCTGCTAAGCGCTATTGGCACTTTTATTCTTTAAAAATGAATTTCTCGACTTCTACTTATGAGATTTTTGTCATTTTGGTCTTGTTTTTTTAATGAAATCATAATCTGTTTTTGGAAACTGGTGTGTAGTCTTTTTGTAGTGTTTTCGCTCAGTTACTCTTTGAAGTGTTGCACAAATACTTTACGCATTGCCTCTTTACTTAAGCTTGCCTGCTCTTTGCCAAGCTACCAGAGGGTGAGCACAGGTTGATTTATGATGTGTATCTGACTTAGCCCTGACTGGGATTGTGGATCCTGCTTGGACAGGGTTCATACCTTTGCCAACCAGAGACCTAATGTCTAACAGTGGGATTCTGAGCAGGGTAGTGGGACTTTGCTAGGAGAGGTGCAACTTAGTTCCCAAGTTTAAAGATTTCATAACCATTGCTAGGAATATCCAATTAACACGGTCAAATGCTTTTGTAGCATCTATGGCTATTAGTGCTAACGGAATTTTATGAACAGTAACAAAATCTTTTGAGCCAATAAGAATATATGTCAGCTCATATAATGATCTGCCTCGTATACAGCCCTTCTGATCCTCATGTATAAGAGCACTCATAATCCCATTGAGCCTTTGCACCTTGCAAAGATTTTGTAGTCACAATTTAGTAAAGACACTAACATGTATGAGTTGCAACTCTTTGCACACTTTCCAGTTTAAAAAAATAATGTAATGATGTACCTTCCATGAAACCCTCATTAAATAACTCAGTTGGGATTGGCGCTAGGGTTCCTGTTAATACTCTGTACACTTCATGTGGTATGCCATTTGGCCCAGGTGCCTTCCCCTGCTTGCCAAGCCTGAATACTTGCTCTATTTCCAAAATATTTATCTGATCATTTAAGATAGTGCTTTTTTCTTCATTTAAAACTTCAGCATGTTCCTGTTTTAGCCAGTTTCTCACCTCCTCTTCGGTAATCTTTACCTATTATTGATACCATTTTACCAAAAAGCTATAGAAATCTCTCTCAATCTCTTTCTTACCCTTCAGCTCAACTCCAGTGTCTTAACATTTAATTTCCTTAACCACATTCCTCGCCCAGTCATTTTTAATTTTCCATGCTAACAACTTGCTAGAATTTTTACTGTATTAAAATGGCCTAGCTTACTAATCTCCCATCTTTTCCTCACCCTATCCTCTAAAATATTAGCTAATTCTGTTTTTAAGCCTAATACCTCTAACTGTAAGGTCTGTGTTTCTCCCTGTTCCACATTTAATATGTCAATTTCCCCCTTCTAATGCTTGAATTCGCCTTTCCAGGTTTGTGACCTCTTCCCGGTAAGCCTGCCTACTTGCTGCCAATAAACTGCCTATCCTACCTCCTAAAAAAGCCTTTAATGCATCCAACCCTATTCCCACAGAGGTAGAGCCTAGGTTAACATTAGAAAACTCTTTTGTTTCCTTATTCAATATTTCTACTAAGTCTTCATCCAATAACAGGGTGTGATCCATTGTCTATCTAGTCTGAATATTCTTATCTAATAAGGTTTAATCCAACACCACAGCAAAGTGACCCGATAAATGAGCCCCTATACACTTAATATCCTTTACCAGGTCTTTTATTCTAATATCTATTTAAAAATAATCTATTCAACATTGATGACGATATTTCCTATTATTAAATGTGTATCCTCTCTTAGACCCAGCCCTCTGTGGCCATATATCACATAGAAACATTTGTTCCATGATTCGTTTTATCTGTACTGCCATTTTTTGGATCACTACTGCTCTGCTTTTATTAGATCTATCTAAGATACTATCCAGAACTGCATAAAAGTCTCCTTCTTTAATGATCAGGTCAGGGAAATTCAGCAATTCAGCTAACATCTCCTTAAGAGGAGTTGTTTCATCCTTATTTGGCCCATAATACCCCACCAATGTAAACCCTTGACCAAATACTCTCAGTTTTGCTATGACCCATCTTCCGGCACTGTCTGAAAAACTCTCACTAATGGTGATCTTGGCATCTTGTTTTAAAAGAATGGCCACACCCTTTGTAACCAAAGAGTGCTTTGTGCATACTACATGTTGCACCCATCGCTTTACTTTGAATATCTCCACATTCTTTCTCCGTCAAGTGTGTCTCTTGCAATACTATTACCTGAGTGGGGCAATCTTTTATATACTGCAGTAGCCTTTCCCTCCTACCTCTTACCCTTAACCCATTCACATTCCAGGACTGAATCTTAATACGTGTGATTTGTTTCTCACCTGACCCCCTTTGCGTCAAAATGAGTATCCGTGATTCTGAAGCGTCTGAGTTTCTTTTTTTTATTTCCTACCACATGCTCCCCAACCAGTGCCCAACCACCTCTGCCCCTACCCCTCCAGGGAGAAACTGCCCCTGACTCTCCATGGCCTAAGCCTTGTGGGTGTCCCTCCAAGTGTGCTCCTCCACACTTAAATATTTACAGTGAGAAAAATGTTGCCCATAGTGTAATCAATCCTATTTCAAGATATTATACTCCTGCCCGTAAGCTCTCTATAAATGTGTCTACCTTGCTTGCTGACCCGGAGCTGTGTATTTTGTTATTCAACATCCCTTTTAGGACTGCCGGGAACTTTAGCTGTAGTGTGGCTCCCAGTTTCTTCAATGGGTCTATCCTCTTTCTCAGTTCCATTGCCTGTTAGAGGTAATATTAGAGATATCCGACCTGACTTCACATTTAACCCTGTCCACTTCCACTGACTTCATTCTAAGAGCTTTTAACAAACTTTTTTCTTTTAACATAAAAGTGAGGAAATTTACTAGAATTCTCTGGACATCCTTGGAGATCTCCTGCTCTGAGTCCTCCGTCTGCAGCCCATTCTTAATCAACCTAACTACAAAAGCTTTCAGATCTTCCTCCTCTCTCCCTTCCGGCACATTCAAGATGTGCTAATTATTCTGCCTCTGATAGTTTTCCACCCTCTTCAGCCTGTCCTGTTTTTCCTGCTCTTTCATTATTAAACCTTCAATGCCTACATTATTAGTTTGTACAGTCTTTCTGAGATCCTTTAATGTTTCCTCCAGAATAGTTGTTCTGATTGTGAGCTCATCTATTTTTTCCAAATTCTCGCATGCCAGCCTTATCTCCCTTTGGTTGACTTCTGATACCTCAAACATACTCTTGATCTCTAAGGAGAGAGCCGTTATTAAGAACCCTACTGAAGGACTCTCACTTTTTATGTTACTCTCTCCTCTCTAAGGTTCCCTCATACCTCTTTCTCAAATGGACTGTCTCGGGCTGCTTAACATTTTCGATGCTGTTGTCACTCCAGGCCCTGGTTCAGTTACCTGGTCGCTATCCGGTCCCGCTTCCAAGGCTTCTGGGTTGTCCATCGTTAACACCTGGAATTTGCATGGAATCATGTCTTTTGGCCAGTTAGACATAGCTGATTCCCCTGAAGAATCCGGCTGCCCCCTGTAAACCAGCCTCTCCTGCTCTTCCTTGTCTGGCATACTGCCTTCACTTAGTATTAATGTTTTTGGCAGGACTTTAAAGAATGTTCTAAGGGTCTAAGGGAGGTGTAACCTTAATCCTTTGTTCAGATTTACTTTGGATTTATTTTGCTCTTTGATGGCTTATACTCTTAACCAAGACCATTCTGTTACTGAAAACTAGGTTTAGGACTGCAGACTTTCCTTCCCCGGTGACCTGCTCAAACAACTCCATGGGCATCCGCAGGGGGGCATGGAGGGGCGCTTCCTCCTTCCTGGAGCACCCCTCCTTGCCCCCCTGCCAGGGCCAGCTCTAGGGTGGTGTGACCGGTGCCATCGCACTGGGTGCTGGCTTCCTGGGGGCGCCGTGTTTACAACTTAATTATGATTTTAAAAGCAGCAGCTGCACGTTCCTTTCCTCCTGCAATTACGGGGCCTCACAAAAATGTCAAGGTAACTCCTGTGATTAATGTTCTTCCTGGCAAGGGATCAGAGTTTTGTGTAGTTGAGGTTTTTGACGTATGTGAAGGTAGTACAGAGGGTTAATATGCCTGCTTCAAAGAACGTGTACCAAGTAGATTAAAGAGTGCATTTAATGTAAATAGATCAGTAGGTTACTGCGTTTAAAAGAGCCATCATTTTCTTACTTGCAATTTATAAGTCCTAATATAGAATAGTGAGGTATTAACTTTCATCATAGAAGTGCATACACTCTGCTAAGTATAGAACATTGATTAATATTGCAAAAAGGGTTAATTTGGGTAGAAATGGAGTCTTATTATTAAAGAAAACTCCCAACTATGCTGTTTCTTTTTCGACCCTGAGTTTGTGCTTCTCCACACCAAGCACTCCTAAACTATACTGACTACCAGTATGGATGACATGTGATTCCTACACTTTTAGGGGCATATCATCAACGGCCAGCGATAATTATCGCTGGCTGTGTGTAGCGTTCAAAAAATTAACGCCGCAAATCGCCGGATTCTATCTCCTGGTGAGGGCACTATCAGCAAGGGGCATCGCCCAGGCGATAGAAATCCAGGCAAACGTGGAGGGAAGAGTCGAAATCGCCGGAATTCCAGCGATAGAAAACTGCGCTAGGGAAAACCTAATCTATAATGGGAGACGTGAACTCAGCATTACAATCCATCTCCCATTATAGATATGGCTTAGTAAGGAAAATAGCAGGCGTTACAAAGGGGCGAAAAACCCGGTTAGCGCTGATTATATTGCTATGTGTGTTAGCGATACACTTGAAAATAGAGAGGAGAGAATCAGGGTTAGTGATGATATCCCATGTTGTTTCTCGGGACACGCCTCCCTTGCATCTCATTAGCGATGCAAGGCGATGCAATGTTGAAACCAGCGCGAATCCCATTGAACACCCGTTAGCGTGCTCTTGTAAATAAAGCAATATTTTTATCATCACATTTCGTCCGAAAACGGACGCAAACGTGGCAATAAAAATATCGCTAGTCCTTGATATTATGCCCCTTTGTCCTTTGACTTATGTAACATTTCCTATACACTGATTTACACAAATATGATTGATTGTCTGTGTAATGTGTGTGTTATGCAAAGTGCTGTGACATACTTTAATGGTATGAGTAGCGCTATATAACGAATCCAATGCATCTGAGAGAGAGTGGTTATGGAGTCATGGTCACTGTTAAAGGGTGCTAGTGAGAGAATCCGTGGTGGAGGTGGTCATTGGGAGCGCCAACTAACATTGTCGCACTGGGTGCCACCAGCGCTAAAGCCGGCCCTGCCCCCTGCGGACGCCCATGCCACTATGCATTACACATGATGCTCCAGCCACGGTTCCTCTCCAGCTCGCACTCTCTGTTCTATTCTGAAGCTCCTCTGCGTTTCAGGGCTCAGTAGGACAAGACGCGGGCTTCATTTTCCTGCACCGTCCCTTTGACACTCTCTTCTAGGTGAACTCCTGTGCATCTCATGGCACGTCACATCTAGACAACACCTGGAGACTCTGCTCTTTTCTAGATGCTTCTGAGTACCCTCTGCCCCCTCCCCTTCCATCTTATAATTTAGTCAGAAGCGCCAGGAGACCTTGGACTTTATAGCGCGCTCTGACACCATAACAAGATTGAGGCAAAGTCTTTTCAAATAATTATTGGATTATAGTGATGGACTGCCTAGAACAGTTGCTGTTAAGTAAATTATTAAGCAGAAAGAATAGTCACATTTGAATAAAAGAGTAGCATCTGCCTCTTGCTCTGGTGTTGTTTTTGTCCTCGGGCTGCTCCCCGCCCCGTCTCACCTCTCTGAGAGCCAGTGCCCTCTTTGAGAAAGAGAGAGAGAAGCAGTGGGGAAAGAGAGACTAAGAAGTAGGGAGGAAGGAAGATGAGAGAGCAAGTGGAGGGGGATTGGGGGGTCTGGGTGAGGGAGAGTAGCTTCAGAGAAGTGAGACCTGTGTTCTAACTCCGCCAGTGAAGACAGCGGGTCCAAAGGAGAAAGAACCAGGCCAGACAGAGTAGGTCCAGGCAGTGTGCACAGAGGCAGGCTCGGTGGGTCCGGAAGGGGGACAGGGCAGGCAGAACAGCTCCAGAGAAGGGTGAGCAGAACCGGACCAGGGCGAGCCGATCCGGACCAGCATATCCTCCCTGAGCAGGGAGACGGCGTGATACACAATCAGAATGTAGTGTTCAGCTTTTGTGGTGCCAGGGGGTAACTTGAGAGTTCATGGTGGGTGTGGGTTTTAAGGTGCCAGGGAGTCATTTTAAGGTTCACGGTGGGAAAGGGATTGGGGTGCCAGGGGGATAATTTTAGGGTTCAGGGTGGGTATGGGTTTTGGGGTACCAGGGGGGTCATGTTAGGGTTCAGGGCGGGTACGGGTTTTGGGGTGCAAGGGGGCACATTTTTGGGTTCAGGGCGGGTATGGGTTTTGGGGTGCCAGGGGGAACATTTTAGGGGTCAGGGCGGTATGGGTTATGGGGTGCCAGGGGGGTAATTGTAGGGTTCAGTGGGTATGAGTTTTGGGGTACCAGGGGGACAATTGTAGGGGTCAGGGTGGGTATGGGTTATGGGTGCCAGGGGGGTAATTTTAGGGTCCAGGGCAGGTATGAGTTTTGGGGGGCAGGGGTAATTTTAAGGTTCAGGGTGGGAATGGGTTTTGGGGTGCCAGGGGTGTAATATCCGGATTCAGGGAGGGTATGAGTTTTGGTGGGGTGGGGTAATTTTAGGGTTCAGGGTGGGTATGGGTTTTGAGGTGCCAAGGGGTAATTTTAGGAACCAGGGCCGGTATGGATTTTGGGGTGCCACAAAAGAAAGAGATGGCTGTGGCACAACAACCCTATGGTGTATGAGATCATATGCAGCCTGCTTCCTGCCCCCCATGGCTCCTCCTGCGCCCCAGTGTTTTTTGTGCCCCACCTGGCACACATCATGTCGGAGGATGGTGATGACGTTAACATTTTGCCCCCCTCCTGGAAAAATTTCTGCGGACGCCCATGGCTGTACTTGTATACAATGTGGTCCCATGATTTGTGCTTTGTGCATTACTGCTTGTACACCTGCCAAGAGAAATGTTACAAAAGAACAGCAAATGTTAAGTAGCAAAATTACTGATATGATGAATATCAATATACAGGATGCAGATCCAGATTACCCTAGACAGACGAATGTCTTCAGCAAATGCTGAAAGGGTTGTCTGTGGTAGTTTAGCAATAATTAGGTTAAGCATTAGCAGAAGACATTCGGTTTTTCAAGATTATCTTGCCCGTTTTAGGGAATTCATTTTGTATTTCAGTCAGCCATTTTGTATGCCATGTGCTCTGTCCTACCTTTCTGTCAACTGCTCTTGAAATCTGTTTAGAGACAAGATATGTTTAGTCTCCTCTACTTTGCACATGCTCAGAAGAGCATGCAGCTGCCTCCAACTTGTAACTGTCACGATGTGCCCACCAAAATTAGCTGTCAGCCCTTCCCACTTGTTGCTAGCACACTCTCTGTATGACCTTATATGTGTCTGAAACCAGTACTCTGTACCTTGTACCACCTTCCTTTCAGCCCCTGTGTGGGTATAAAAGGACCAAGCTCCTTCCAGTCAGTGTGCTACCTCATACTATACCGAAGGGTGTTGTGTGAATGTAGTTCCACCTCATGAGGTTTAATAAACCCTGTCTTTTCTATTCCAGTTTCTGTGCCAACTTCTTGCTATTTGGTCTGAGGACTCTGTGTAGAGAAGGGCGAATCCCTTGCACTAGTAGGCCTGGCTGAGGCTTGCTACTACAGTATTATAGTGGGGCTCCACTGACTATCAAGTGGGGCTCAGTGAAGTGTGTCCTTCCTGATATGGCAGACGATTCTTTGTACATCTCTTTGCGTAATTTGTAGGGAATGTACCTGTAAGAAACAGGGTTACTGGTTGAGGGTGGTGAAACCATATTCAAGGAGGAACCACAATCCTTGTCAGAGTGAAGTCAAAAGCAAACCCTAAATTAACCTCTGCTACACCTTCTACAAGCTTGGCACAGAGCAGTCAGGCTTAACTTTGAGACAATGTGACAAAGTAGTGGTGCAATACTTCAAATAGAAATAAAGTGACAACACAACACAAGCAAAATCCCACACCCAGTTAGACAAATAGAGTAGAACCTAATAAATAGAACAACATGCAAATCAGTAGACCCTGTGCTATGTAGTTTTAAGGATTTAAGTGAAAATATCACCAAAAAGCCCAAAGCGTATGCTAGACCTGATGCTCTTCAGATAGTGTTTCCCTGAACTTTTTGCTTTTTCCTCCTGAGTTTTACTGATTCTCTTGTAGTGGTATCAGGGCTCTGGACACATGCCCACTGTAAATGCAGTGAGAAAGTGTGTGCACCCTTCCTATCCATTATAGCAAGTGGTGCTTACATGACGGTTCTAAACATGTGTCCCACCTGCTCTTTCAGGCCTGTGTATGCGTACTTGCACCTATGATGTTTTTAAACATGTGTCCAGCCTGCCAGTGCAGGCCTATGTGTGCACACTTGAACTTATGGTGTTTTTCAAACATGTGGCGAGCGTGCCATTGCAGGCCTGGATGTGCGCCACTTATGCACAGAATGGCTTTGCTAATTCACTAGCCAGCTCTGGGGAGACCTTTCAATACCACTGGAGTACTCCTGCTGTACGTGCTGAGGGGTGATGCAAGTGGTAGGTGAAAGGTAGGGCAGGCTCACATCTGTGTACCTTACCCAGGTAGTGAAAAATAACCATGTATGTTTTCACTGCCCATGAGGATTGTACTTCTCAAAGGATAACATGGGCGAATAGAGGAAAGGACTTCAGGCTGCCTTATTAGATTGCAGTGGGGCAGCCGCATAATATTCCATATCACTGGATTCACAATGACAAACAGTCTTCTGTGGTCAAAGTACTTTTGTCATTATTGCTTAGAAATGCCACTTCTAGAAAGTGGCAAAACCAAAGGTGGTGATGGACGGAGCGTTGACAATACAATCACTCACCCCCAGTCAACTGATCTGGGTTTAATCCATCACCGTTCTTTAGCTCACTCTGCCACCCCAGTTCAGACATGGCCATATGCAAATCAGCCTGACCCTGTGCCTCATGGGAACAGTCCAGCCCGAACTGCCAAGCCATGCCTTCCCTGGACCGGAAACAAGCTTCCGAGGACCGGTTTCTGGCATTACAGCCGTCTTCAGCCCGGCTTGCTTGAATCCAGTGGCAAAGTGAGCAAGGGACTCACGTCTGAGCATACCCTGACAACTTATGGCGAACAAAGCAAAACCAAAGGTGGTGATGGATGGAGCGTTGACAATACAAGCACTCACACCCAGTCAACTGATCTGGGTTTAATCCATCACTGTTCTTCAGCCCAATCTGCCACCCCAGTTCAGACATGACCATATGCAAATCAGTCTGACCCTGTGCCTCATGGAAACAGTCCAGCCCGAACTGCCAAGCCATGCCTTCCCTGGACCGGAAACAAGCTTCCAAGGACCGGTTTCTGGCATTACAGCCGTCTTCAGCCCGGTTTGCTTGAATCCAGTGGCAAAGTGAGCAAGGGACTCACGTCTGAGCATACCCTGCCAAATTATGGCGAACAAAGCAAAACCAAAGGTGGTGATGGACGGAGCGTTGACAATACAAGCACTCACCCCCAGTCAACTGATCTACTCACACGCTCCTTCCATCATCCCCTTTTGTATCGCTTTGTTCGCCCTAAGTTGGCAGGGTATGCTCAGACTTGAGTCCCTTGCTCACTTGACCACTAGATTCAAGATAGCCTGGCTGATGAGGATTATGAATTCGAAACCGGTCCCAGGATGCTTGTTTCGGTCCAGGGAAGACATGGCTTGGCAGTTCGGGCAGGACTGTTCCCATAAGGCACAGGGTCAGACTGATTTGCATATGGCCATGTCTGAACTGGGGTGGGTGAGTGAGCTAAGGAATGGTGATGGATTAAACCCAGATCAGTTGACTGGAGGTGAGTGTTTGATTTGCTCAAACGCTCCGTCCATCATCCCCTTTTGTATCACTTCTAGAAAGTGGACATCTTTCTGCTCTAAGACACTTTGTGTGTCTTTTAGTTTGACTATATCGCACACTGGAGTCTAAGGAGCACATCTGTGCATTCCCCAGCAACAGCTATAAACATTGGGCATTCAATTGGAATGACGGACCTCTGCCATTTGACGGCCTAGCTGGATAGATTGGAGGAGGAGGTTTTGACACTCGGCCTCTGGAGCCAGATCATGACCCCACTAAAGATCAGGATCTGCATTCCACAACCTCATGGCAGACAGGTCTGCAATTTAACAGGGACATCTGTGGTTCAAAGGGAAATCCCCTGAACCACCCGACTTCAAAGGCACACTCCAGTATATCTACTGGTGCCATACTTCATCAGGGCAGAGATATACTTGCGAGGATGTGGGGCTGGAGAACCTGGTGCTAGTGCAAAATGAGAATTACTGCCATTGAAAGGGGCCACACACCCTTTCTTAATAGGGGCTGTCCTGGGCTAACTACCTGCTGCGTGGCACCATGAAGTGTGCTCTCCAAAGGCTGATTGGTTTGCCCCCTTTTCTCTGTGGAGGTCTCAGAGACTTCAAAGATCTCCCCTGAAGGAACCCACACCATCTGCTGTGACAGCTGGAGAGCAGTGCCCTCTAAAGTGCCCACATAGTCTGCTGAGTCCCAGCTGATAGCCAGGGGTGAGCATGAAACTTCGAATTGTGCCTGGATACCATATTGCCAGGTGCGGAGCCCTGAAAGCATTGCCCACATCTCAGGAGTGGGGCCCCTGCATCATAGGGTGCATCTTGTGGGAGGTGAGTGGATTAAGGGTTTGCAGGATCCTGCGTGACCCACTTCATCGATCATGCCACATCTCTCTTGTGCCACATGCTGAGTGTTTGCTCATTGCGTGCAGTATCCAATTCAGTGTGTGACCCTCGAAGGTGGGGGTGAAGCAGTAGGGGCCTGCATTCTACCTCATGTGGCACCTCTGAACTTGTGCCTGGGTGTGTGACTGGAATTGCCTGGTGCAACCAGTATCAGAGTGTACCAGGCATTGTGCCTCATTTCCAGGGAGGTACGGAATTCGCAACTCATCATTGTATGTGACCGGAATTTTCTCGTGTAACCCATATCAACATGCACCAGACATTGTGCCTCATTGTGCCACTAAGGTTGCAAGTAACTACAGACCTTTCTCCCTCCTGTCCTTTTTCTTCAAGGTCTTGGAGAAATATGTGAATGAAGTTACCACGAAATATGTGGAGGCCAATAATCTTCTGCATCTGAGCCAGTCTAACTTTAGAGCCAACTTGTGCAGGGAAACGGCCTTGTTAGAAGTCGCTGAGACAATAAAAGCCATGTTGGATAGAGGAGGTAACGCGGTCTTGGTGTTGTTGGACGTCTCCGCTGCCTTCGATACCATTCCCCACAATAGATTACTGCAAAAACTTAAGGAGGGTGGGATCGGAGGCACGGTATTGAAATGGTTTACGTCCTATTTAGGTAACCGCTCACAAATAATTTGGTCACCACCTTTCACCACAGAAATCCCCCCCCTGAACGTGGGGGTTCCGTAGAGCTAAAACTTGAGCCCTACATTGTTTAATTTGTATATGGCCCCCCTTGCCCTTCTCGCCGAGAAGCACGGCGCTAAAATAGTGTTGTACGCGGACGACACTCAACTGCTGTTCACATGCGAGAAGGGTACTGAATTCAATCGGACTAGGATAAACAACTGCTTCTCTGAGGTTTTCTCTTGGCTCAGTAGAAACCAATTGAAATGTAACTCTGAAAAGTCGTAGATTATTTTTTTCGGCTCTCGTCCATATGAAGCATGGCATACCTGGTGGCCGCAGGACGTGTCATTCCCTCGTCTGCTGTTACTTCCGTGAAAAACCTGGAGGTTTAATTGGATGCCGCCCTTTCCATGAAGGCGCAAGTCCAATCAGTGGCTGGGACCTGTTTTGAGGTGTTGAAAATGCTGAGGAATTTTCTCCCGCTACAGTCTCCCACAGGAAAACAGTCATTCAGGCCCTCGTGGTGTAGAGACTGCACTACGTCAACTCCATGTATTTGAGACTACCGGAGTACTTACTCAACCGACTACAGATGATTCAGAACATGGTTGCCAGGGCCATCTTTTTGATTAGACCTAGGACTCGTACGTCTCATCTTTTGTCCTCGCTTCATTGGCTTCCCGTGCAGAAAATCATTCATTTTAAAGCTTTAGTCCTGGTTTTCAAAGCTTTTAATAAGGTTGGAGCCCCCTACCTAAGGGAAAGATTTCAACCTTATACACCGCAGCGTACCTGGAGGTTCTCTACTCAGCGCTTGATCTTGACACCGAAGGTCCTGCTCTTCCGGGTTAGGGGAAAATCTTTTCAAGCAGTAGCATCTCAACTATGGAATGGCCTCCCTCTCCCTCTGAGACAGATCCTGGACCTCCTTACTTTTAGGTGGAATCTGAAAACCTGGCTTTTCCAGCTATATGCCTATCCATTTCTACGGCGATGGTGGGTTTCTGTTTGCTGTTATGTGGTCTTTTTCTCTCAGCGCCGGGACACTCTTGGGAGTAGCCACGCACTCTATAAATATCAGATAACATAACATAACATTTCCAGGGCGGTACAGAATTTGTGACTCATCATTGTGGGTGACAGAAATCATCTGGCGCACCCGTATCAACACACACAAGATGTAGTGCCTCATTTCCAAGGAGGTAGTGACTTTTCAACTCATTGTTGTGTGAGACCAGTATTGTCTGGTGTGGCTTGTATGACCGTGCACCGAACATTGTGCCCAGAATTGTCTGGGTGCTACTTGGATTGACATGTGCCTGGTGGGGTACCTCCTCCTTCCGAGAGGCCTCGTATCAAGGGGAGACTGGTTATCTCCCATCTGTGGGTATAGGGTCAAAGGGGTGAGTTGGAGTGTGCCGTGAGGCTTAAACCACGGGGTCTTGACCAGCCGGATATTGCACCGCAGTAGGGTGCCTTTTGTGTATGTCTGTGAGCGCGTTCCATACAGCCTTGCCTGATATCTTTTGCACCCTGTATCATACTGAGTAAGTGTGTGTGTGTGGTAGTGACAGTCTGCGGATCACCTGTGATTGATGATACCAGCCAGTTCTGCTGCATTACATGTTGATTTCGGAAGAACACTACATTTGACATTGGTTTTACACATGCTGCTTTGGCCTGCGGTGCTACTAAAAAGTGTTATAATTTCTTCTCTGTACATATTTCCAATATTGTTGTATCCTGGGATGGTATTGAATTATCAGAATTGCCAGGGTGGGCAGGGGTTTGGTAACATGTTGCACCACTTAAGGGTGTTGTGGGTATTAGAGTAGAATCTTTCCCAAGTGTGTATACAACTGATTTCATTTAAACATGGTTTGGGCCTAGTACTGCTAGTAATATTCCCAAATGGGATGTAAGCCTAGAAATTGTTGAAATTCGTGTTGATTATTATATGTGTTGAATACAAATGTTATTTACATACGTCATATGTGAAGTCCCTATTGTGACACTCAATATATTTATTGAGAGTGAGTGCTGTGCCAATGCTTTACACATTGCCTCTGTAATAAGCCTGAATGCTCAGTGCCCAACTACCCACGGGTGAGTGCAGGTTATACAGTTAGTGTAATCACCTGCTCCTGATGGCAGTGGCAGGTTCTGCCTGGCTAGGGCAGTGCCTCAGCAAACCAGAAAGTGCCAATTCCTACAGTGCCACTCATGGCTATCTGATTGTGCAAGACCGGGGAAAAAGGAAGAAGCTCAAGCCGACCACAATGTAGCATGGGTCCGATAGAGGGTCCAGGTTAGTCTTGCTGAAAGTTACCTTCTTAGTCCAGCTTACCGAGTCCCATTCGCGGTGGAGGAGGGCGCGTGGAGCAGGGAAGCATCACTTATGATCATCAATATAGTGCAAAGAGTAGGTCTGGTGTCAAGGACAGTTATCACTGTAGTGCAAAGATCCTGTTGTCATCACAAGCGTGTGGCCCGGAGCTTCTAGTGGCAGTCCCTGCGAGCACTTGATGCTCTAATTTTGTGCTGGAGGACTATGCAAGTGGAAAGGTTTTGGTGCCAATGGGCCTTTTCACAGTCATGAAGAGCCAAATACTTTAATTCTGCCTCTCTGAAGCCACATCAAGGGTCTATGACCTGCAGGGAACCACTCGGAATCAGGGGCTTGCTCCAGCTGAATCTAGGTGCTGGTTCAGGTGGTAGTGAGCCTGTTATGTCCCTGTGGCTCTGAACAGGAGGCCAGTGGACTAGTTCTTGGAGATCTAGGGTCAGGTACAGGTCCAATCCCTCTGACTCAGGCAGGAGGGCAGAAGGCCAGCAGAGCAGCAATCTAGCAAGGTGGCATCCCAGGAAGGCAGTAGTACAACAGTGCAGCAGTGCAGTAGAGTGGCAGTCCTCCTTTTCCCAGCACCGCAGTACTTCTTACTGTCAGAGTCTCCACAGGGCCAGGAGTGTACTGAAGAGTTGGTGCTAAGGTCTAATATTTATACCCGGTGCCTCCTTTGAAGAGGGTGAAGTTTCTAGAGGTTTTCCTTTGAAGTGTACAGGTTTCTTGCCTCTTCTGCCCTGGCTTTAGGCTTACCACAGAAGATGTTCAGTCCCTTGTTTGAAAGCAGGCACACCCTATTTAGTGTAAGTATCGCGGTACCCAGCTCCACCTTCCCATCCTGCGAGTGATAGACCATCAAGGCACACCTAATCCGTCTCCTGCATGCGACTGTCTAGTAGGAATGCACAAAAGTCAACTGTCAGCTACAGCCGGTCATGTAACCCATAGAAGAGCTTCAGGCCCTTAATCGCTAAGGCAAGAAAATGCCAACTTTCTAAAAATGGCTTTTTATATTTTAATTTAATATCCATTTTTACCACAAGAGATAATTGTTCATTAGAATATCAAAGACAACACACGTGAACTGGTTACATGTTCCCATTTGAAAGTTGCAGCTTATTAAATGTAATAAGGTACATTCAGTGCTATCCTATGGGAGAGGTAGGCCCTGCAGTAGTGAAAAACAAATTTAAGAGTCTTTCACTATCAGGACATGTAAAACTTAAAAGTACATGTCCAACTTTTTAAATACAATGCTTCCTGTCCTCTGGGAGGTATACAGAGCCTACTCTGGGGGTGATATATGTATTTAAAAAGAAGATTTGAACCTAGCAAAGGATTTCTTTTATTAGGTTGAAAAGGCAATTTAAAACTGCACATGCAGGCTGCAATGGCAGGCCTAAAAATTATTTGCAGGGCTACTTAACTGGGTGGCACAACTAGTCATGCAGATGCACTAGTAGCATTTGATATACACACCATGGGTACATGTAGTGCCCTTTTACTAGGAACATACAAGTAAATAAAATATGCAAATTGGTCATAATCTATTTCTACTACATTTTAAAGGAGACACATGCACTTTAGCCCTGGTTAGCAATGGTAAATTCAAAGAGTCCTGAAAGCCAACAATAACAGGTTTAGAAAACAGGAGGGTGAAGGCAAAAGGTTTTGGGATGACCTTACAGAAAGGGCCAAGTCCAGCATCACCTCAGATATCAAAGTGTTTTGTGTGTGATTACATCTGTGCAGCTGTTATAGGATCACTTTACAGAAGAATATTCAAGCACATTCTATCAGCATGCCAAGCATTAAAAATTAAAGGTGGAATTTCTGTTTCAAATTGTGACTTTTTCAAATGACCTGGGTAACGTATAAGAATACTGACATGTACTTTATCCAAAACGAGAAACGTGAAAGCCAATAAAACATTTTCAAATGTGCGACTCCCTGCATAGATCAGTGAAAAACTGAAAGCTATTCCATAAGCTCCTCCTCAAGGGAGAGTAACAGTATACTATATGCAGATCTAAGCATTAGACTGACAAATACCAAGATGAAAGTTGCTGATATTATGAAAATGATAGCAAATTCCAAACTGTCTTCCAATGCTTTACTCAATGTTTAATTTACAACAAGGGGTGGTGAGGGACAGAGTCTCTGAATTAAGCAGAATACTCTCACCCAGTCAAGAGATCAGGGCTAGATCCAACACCGTTTTTTAGCTCATTGCACCATCCCAGTTTCAGAACCTGGCTGTATGCAAATTAGTCTGTTCCTGTCCCAGTGCATGATGGGAACAGGGCAAACCAAACTACAAAAGCCAATTCTTACACTGGGAAGGAAACAAGCTCCCGGGGACCGGTTTCTGGCATTACAGCCGTCTTCGGCCCGGCTTGCTTGAATCCTGATGGTGCAATGAGCAAGGGACTCATGTCTGAGTATACCCTTCCACGCTTAGGGTGGACAAAATAATTTACAACAAGGGGTGGTGAGGGACAGAGTCTCTGAATTAAGCAGAATACTCTCACCCAGTCAAGAGATCAGGGCTAGATCCAACACCGTTTTTTAGCTCATTGCACCATCCCAGTTTCAGAACCTGGCTGTATGCAAATTAGTCTGTTCCTGTCCCAGTGCATGATGGGAACAGGGCAAACCAAACTACAAAAGCCAATTCTTACACTGGGAAGGAAACAAGCTTCCGGGGACCGGTTTCTGGGATTACAGCCATCTTCGGCCCGGCTTGCTTGAATCCTGATGGTGCAATGAGCAAGGGACTCATGTCTGAGTATACCCTTCCACGCTTAGGGTGGACAAAATAATTTACAACAAGGGGTGGTGAGGGACAGAGTCTCTGAATTAAGCAGAATACTCTCACCCAGTCAAGAGATCAGGGCTAGATCCAACACCGTTTTTTAGCTCATTGCACCATCCCAGTTTCAGAACCTGGCTGTATGCAAATTAGTCTGTTCCTGTCCCAGTGCATGATGGGAACAGGGCAAACCAAACTACAAAAGCCAATTCTTACACTGGGAAGGAAACAAGCTTCCGGGGACCGGTTTCTGGCATTACAGCCGTCTTCAGCCCGGCTTGCTTGAATCCTGATGGTGCAATGAGCAAGGGACTCATGTCTGAGTATACCCTTCCACGCTTAGGTCCCCGGAAGCTTGTTTCCTTCCCAGTGTAAGAATTGGCTTTTGCAGTCTGGTCTGCCCTGTTCCCATGATGCACTGGGCCATGGACAGACTAATTTGCATACAGCCAGGTTCTGAAACTGGGATGGTGCAATGAGCTAAAAAACGGTGTTGGATCTAGCCCTGATCTCTTGACTGGGTGAGAGTATTCTGCTTAATTCAGAGACTCTGTCCATCACCACCCCTTGTTGTAAATTATTTTGTCCACCCTAAGCGTGGAAGGGTATACTCAGATGTGAGTCCCTTGCTCATTGCACCATCAGGATTCAAGCAAGCCGGGCCGAAGAAGGCTGAAATGCCAGAAACCGGTCCCCGGAAGCTTGTTTCCTTCCCAGTGTAAGAATTGGCTTTTGTAGTCTGGTCTGTCCTGTTCCCATGATGCACTGGGCCAGGGACAGACTAATTTGCATACAGCCAGGTTCTGAAACTGGGATGGTGCAATGAGCTAAAAAACGGTGTTGGATCTAGCCCTGATCTCTTGACTGGGTGAGAGTATTCTGCTTAATTCAGAGACTCTGTCCATCACCACCCCTTGTTGTAAATTATTTTGTCCACCCTAAGCGTGGAAGGGTATACTCAGATGTGAGTCCCTTGCTCATTGCACCATCAGGATTCAAGCAAGCCGGGCCGAAGACGGCTGAAATGCCAGAAACCGGTCCCCGGTAGCTTGTTTCCTTCCCAGTGTAAGAATTGACTTTTGTAGTCTGGTCTGTTCCCATGATGCACTGGGCCAGGGACAGACTAATTTGCATACAGCCAGGTTCTGAAACTGGGATGGTGCAATGAGCTAAAAAACGGTGTTGGATCTAGCCCTGATCTCTTGACTGGGTGAGAGTATTCTGCTTAATTCAGAGACTCTGTCCATCACCACCCCTTGTTGTAAATTATTTTGTCCACCCTAAGCGTGGAAGGGTATACTCAGATGTGAGTCCCTTGCTCATTGCACCATCAGGATTCAAGCAAGCCGGGCCGAAGACGGCTGAAATGCCAGAAACCGGTCTCCGGAAGCTTGTTTCCTTCCCAGTGTAAGAATTGGCTTTTGTAGTCTGGTCTGCCCTGTTCCCATGATGCACTGGGCCAGGGACAGACTAATTTGCATACAGCCAGGTTCTGAAACTGGGATGGTGCAATGAGCTAAAAAACGGTGTTGGATCTAGCCCTGATCTCTTGACTGGGTGAGAGTATTCTGCTTAATTCAGAGACTCTGTCCATCACCACCCCTTGTTGTAAATTATTTTGTCCACCCTAAGCGTGGAAGGGTATACTCAGATGTGAGTCCCTTGCTCATTGCACCATCAGGATTCAAGCAAGCCGGGCCGAAGACGGCTGAAATGCCAGAAACCGGTCCCCGACAGCTTGTTTCCTTCCCAGTGTAAGAATTGGCTTTTGTAGTCTGGCCTGCCCTGTTCCCATGATGCACTGGGCCAGGGACAGACTAATTTGCATACAGCCAGGTTCTGAAACTGGGATGGTGCAATGAGCTAAAAAACGGTGTTGGATCTAGCCCTGATCTCTTGACTGGGTGAGAGTATTCTGCTTAATTCAGAGACTCTGTCCATCACCACCCCTTGTTGTATATTATTTTGTCCACCCTAAGCGTGGAAGGGTATACTCAGATGTGAGTCCCTTGCTCATTGCACCATCAGGATTCAAGCAAGCCGGGCCGAAGACGGCTGAAATGCCAGAAACCGGTCCCCGGAAGCTTGTTTCCTTCCCAGTGTAAGAATTGGCTTTTGTAGTCTGGTCTGCCCTGTTCCCATGATGCACTGGGCCAGGGACAGACTAATTTGCATACAGCCAGGTTCTGAAACTGTGATGGTGCAATGAGCTAAAAAACGGTGTTGGATCTAGCCCTGATCTCTTGACTGGGTGAGAGTATTCTGCTTAATTCAGAGACTCTGTCCATCACCACCCCTCGTTGTAAATTACTCAATGTTTAAGTTATCACCAACATGGAAAACAGGAACCATCAATATACTCTCTTCATCTTTAGCTTCAAGATAAGGCAGAGCGGGACAATATTGTATGGATATATGTAAGGATTTTTGTTTCACTTACTTCAACCAACCAATATGGTTACTTTACAGTACTCAATCCAAATGTTGGTTGGAACCTGAAAGGTTTTGAGCAGAAACAGGAAGGTTCCAAGTGGGCTACTTCATTAGATTTCTTCCTGTAAATAGAATGGCTTTCCATACTTTTGCAAAACACACAAGATGATGGACGGAAGGTTGCACAATGGCAAAACATTCACCCCCAGTCACAGATCTGGGTTTAATCCATCGTTATTTTGCTCACCAAGCCACCCCAGTTCAGACATGGCCATATGCAAATCAGTCTTGACCCTGTCCTTCATGGGAACAGTCCAGCCCGAACTGCCAAGCCATGTCTGTCCTGGACCAAAATCAAAGCATCCTAGGACCGGTTTCTGGCTATCAGCCGTCTTCAGCCAGGATAGCTTGACTCCAGTGACTTAGTGAGCACGGGACCCACGCCTGGGCATACCCTTCCCACATAGGGTGAACAGCAAAAGACACAAGATGATGGACGGAATGATGGACAATGGCAAAACTTTCACCCCCAGTCACAGATCTGGGTTTAATCCATCCTTATTTTGCTCACCAAGCCACCCCAGTTCAGACATGGCCATATGCAAATCAGTCTTGACCCTGTCCTTCATGTGAACAGTCCAGCCCGAACTGCCAAGCCATGTCTTTCCTGGACCAAAATCAAAGCATCCTAGGACCGGTTTCTGGCTATCAGCCGTCTTCAGCCAGGATAGCTTGACTCCAGTGGCTTAGTGAGCACGGGACCCACGTCTGGGCATACCCTTCCCACATAGGGTGAACAGCAAAACACACAAGATGATGGACGGGATGATGCACAATGACAAAACATTCACCCCCAGTCACATATCTGGGTTTAATCCATTGTTATTTTGCTCACCAAGCCACCCCAGTTCAGACATGGCCATATGCAAATCAGTCTTGACCCTGTGCCTCATGGGAACAGTCCAGCCCGAACTGCCAAGCCATGTCTTTCCTGGACCAGAATCAAAGCATCCTAGGACAGGTTTCTGGCTATCAGCCGTCTTCAGCCAGATTGCTTGACTTCAGTGGCTTAGTGAGCACGGGACCCACGTCTGGGCACACCCTTCCCACATAGGGTGAACAGCAAAACACACAAGATGATGGACGTAATGTTGCACAATGGCAAAACATTCACCCCCAGTCACAGATCTGGGTTTAATACATCGGTATTTTGCTCACCAAGCCACCCCAGTTCAGACATGGCCATATGCAAATCAGTCTTGACCCTGTGCCTCATGGGAACAGTCCAGCCCGAACTGCCAAGCCATGTCTTTCCTGGACCAGAATCAAAGCATCCTAGGATCGGTTTCTGGCTATCAGCCGTCTTCAGCCAGGATAGCTTGACTCCAGTGGCTTAGTGAGCACGGGACCCACGTCTGGGCATACCCTTCCCACATAGGGTGAACAGCAAAACACACAAGATGATGGACGGAATGTTGCACAATGGCAAAACATTCACCCCCATTCACACATCTGGGTTTAATCCATCCTTATTTTGCTCACCAAGCCACCCCAGTTCAGACATGGCCATATGCAAATCAGTCTTGACCCTGCGCCTCATGGGAATAGTCCAGCCCGAACTGCCAAGCCATGTCTTTCCTGGACCAGAATCAAAGCATCCTAGGTCCAGTCTCTGGCTATCAGCCGTCTTCAGCCAGGATGGCTTGACTCCAGTGGCTTAGTGAGCACGAGACCCACGTCTGGGCATACCCTTCCCACATAGGGTGAACAGCAAAACGCACAAGATGATGGACGGAATGATGCACAATGGCAAAACATTCACCCCCAGTCACAGATCTGGGTTTAATCCATCCTTATTTTGCTCACCAAGCCACCCCAGTTCAGACATGGCCATATGCAAATCAGTCTTGACCCTGTCCTTCAACAGTCCAGCACGAACTGCTAAGCCATGTCTTTCCTGGACCAAAATCAAAATACATTATTGCTTATTATTTCAGTTGGCTGTCTCTGTCCCATACTGGTTGGTCACTCATCGCCCTGACGAAGGTGTGGCCTAAATAGGCCGGAACACCGAAACGCGCGTTGGCGTTAATTTCCCATCGGGCCGGATCAACATTACCATCTATGACCCAAATATCATCTGTTGTGCCCTTTGCTCACCCTTGTCAATAATTGATTGAATACTGTGACCTGATGTTTCCCACTGATGTAATGGAATGTTTACAGTGTGGCATGAATGTTTGAGTGAATGATTTATGAAATCACAGCTGTTTGGGATATGATTGTGGCCATGAATGTCTTATGAATGTTATGATGTATGGGACTTCCTTGTTTTGTTATTAGCTCCACATGTTATCAATTTATATGTGGATGTTAGCATGTATTAAATCTCTCTTTTTTTATAAGAACTTGTGAAAAAAATAACTATGAAAATAAAAATGATTAAAACTCTAAACATTGATGTAGTCAGAAGATAAATACTTCTTGTGACTTTGATTATACCTAATGTTGCTCTTTGTAAATAAATAGGATCCCTTTACGGGACCATGTGTCATTAAAGCAGCAGGGTTTCTGTTTTCGTTTTGGTACTTATCTTCCCTATACCCGCCGACATATCGCAACCCACTGGGGAACCCCCTTCTATTTTGTTAGTGAGCACGGGACCCACGTCTGGGCATACCCTTCCCACATAGGCTGCACAGAAAAACACACAAGATGATGGATGGAATGTTGCACAATGGCAAAGCATTTACCCCCAGTCACAGATCTAGGTTTAATCCATCGTTATTTTGCTCACCAAGCCACCACAGTTCAGACATGGCCATATGCAAATCAGTCTTGACTCTGTGCCTCATGGGAACAGTCCAGCCTGAACTGCCAAGCCATGTCTTTCCTGGACCAGAATCAAAGCATCCTAGGACCGGTTTCTGGCTATCAGCCGTCTTCAGCCAGGATAGCCTGACTCCAGTGGCTTAGTGAGCACGGGACCCACGTCTGGGCATACCCTTCCCACATTGGGTGAACAGCAAAACACACAAGATGATGGCCTGAATGTTGCACAATGGCGAAACATTCACCCCCAGGCACAGATCTGGGTTTCATCCATCGTTATTTTGCTCACCAAGCCACCCCAGTTCAGACATGGCCATATGCAAATCAGTCTTGACCCTGTGCCTCATGGGAACAGTCCAGCCCGAACTGCCAAGCCATGTCTTTCCTGGACCAGAATTAAAGCATCCTAGGACCTGTTTCTGGCTATCAGCCGTCTTCAGCCAGGATAGCTTGACTGCAGTGGCTTAGTGAGCACAGGACCCACGTCTGGGCATACCCTTCCCACATAGGGTGAACAGCAAAACACACAAGATGATGGACGGAATGTTGCACAATGGCAAAACATTCACCCCAGTCACAGATCTGGGTTTATTCCATCGTTATTTTGGTCACCAAGCCACCCCAGTTCAGACATGGCCATATGCAAATAAGTCTTGACCCTGTGCCTCATGGGAACAGTCCAGCCCGAACTGCCAAGCCATGTCTTTCCTGGACCAGAATCAAAGCACCCTAGGACCGGTTTCTGGCTATCAGCCGTCTTCAGCCAGGATAGCTTGACTCCAGTGGCTTAGTGAGCACGGGACCCACGTCTGGGCATACCCTTCCCACATAGGATGAACAGCAAAACACACAAGATGATGGATGGAATGTTGCACAATGGCAAAACATTCACCCCCAGTCACAGATCTGGTTTTAATCTATTGTTATTTTGCTCACCAAGCCACCCCAGTTCAGACAAGTACTAGGCTACTGGAGTCAGGCTATCCTGGCTGAGACAGCTGATAGCCAGAAACCTGTCCTAGGATGCTCGATTCTGGTCCAGGAAAGACATGGCTTGGCAGTTTGGTCTGCACTGTCCCATGAGGCACAGGGTCAAGACTGATTTGCATATGGCCATGAAGCAATTCTCAATATACCAACCTTTGGCAGGTTTCTAAAGGACAACTCGATTAGATATTCCCAAAAGTGGCCTCCTCAAGGAATCCGTAGAAGTGCACCTACGATCCTGGAATGGGGTTTCCTCCTTGTCTTGGCAGGAATCCGAGCACATAGCAAGCCTTTCTTAGGTGTATGGTGAACGCATAAATATATCACGGTACTACTACAGGGTTGCTTCGGACCTTTTAGCGTACGTTATTAAATACATTTGTTTTTGTGGTGTGGATTTCTGTATCAAAGAGGATTTACAGCTTGGAACACAAAATTAATCTTCACCTCCGGACCCCCAGTAACACCCACAGTTCCTAATATTAAGAATCATCGGGCATATTATCAACAAAGTGGTGAAGTTAGCCATCTTGGTTTAACGCCTCTCTTCGCCACTTGGGAAACACTAGGCTGCACCATATGTGTGCTGCTTTATGTGGCACACATGTAAGTTACTAATTGACATTTTTAAAAAGAGGTTTGTTTATGTACAGGAAGGGACACCTGCCTGTACATAAAGAAACCTTGGCGTTTTGCTTTTTCCATGTGTGCTGCACAAGGCATCACACATGAAAAAAGCAAAAACGAGGAGAAATTAAGCATTTCTCCTCGTTTCGCCATCTTAACACCAGGATTTTTCAGGTGTTAAATTTGGCGCTGCCACCTATTATCGCCAAGCTTGATAATAGGTGGCAGTGTCAAAGTGAATGGGTGTTGCGGTGGAACGCCCACCGCAACACCCACTGCACGCCCCCTTCCACGATGAGTTTATCGTGAAAGGGGCCCTATTACCAAGGCAGCGTTGATTGACTTAACGCTGCCTTGATAATAGGGCGATGCAAATATCGCCGCGCTATCGGCAGAAAAGTGCCGATAACATGGCGATAAGGGGCTTGATAATATGCCCCTGTATTTATTATTTATATCCCCTTCAGTATAACTTGAGATTAGACTTCCTGTAAGTGCCACTCACTTATGTTTGAAGCTGCACTTTCTCAAACAAAGATGATGCCCATCAGTCTAGGGTAAGCATTGGCAAAAACTGAGAAATCATTATTATAAATATTCTTGCAAAACCGAGTATATCAGTATTTTAACATAATTTCAAACTGAGTAACTTAAAGGGTTATTTTGCTGCCAGTGATGAATGATGATCATTAGGGAAGATATTAGCTAATTATATGTGGCCTAAATGGGAAAAAGTGCATGTCTCAAGAATAAGAAAAATACGGAGCTCTAATAGTTTACTACCAGGAGGTGGCACTGGAGCTCTCTATATTCTATACTGATATTTACTTTAAATTCCCTCAAATACGAGAGCAGTGATCACAGCCTTCCTTAGTAATGTAACCTTCCCAAGCGTGAAAACGATAAGGTGGTCAAAATGTGGGAGTTATTGCAGAACAGAAGAACTGAGACCTGGTTCCGTCTTCTTTCAAATGGATTGTTGGACTACCGTCAATATAACGGGTGGAAATGCACAAGAAATAGTGTAAAATTGATAAAGTAGCAGCATTAAAAACAAAGCATAAAATATTTTTCATCTGATTGACAACCAAAATACTGTATGTCATCAGCCCCCCCTTTACGAAAGTATATGTAAACAGAACAATCGATTCACTTAAGTTAAGAATTTTGGCACACATCAGAGCTACAGAGAAACGAGAGATGTTGTAATTATCAAACACTTCGACTTTCTCAATGATAGGGAACCCTGGTGGATAGTTGGGAACAAGATTTCACCAGACAACAGATTTCTCGTGAAAGGGCTGGAGTATCAGACCAAAGTGTAATGCAATGCCTTTTTAGGATAATTTAATTCAAAATATTACATAGAGCACACTAAACGCCCCTGCACTTACACAAAATGTACCCCAACATACCTGGCAGTTACCCCCTCTGTTGGCAGCATGATACAATGGTGACACATGTTCTGCCCAGTCCTGAGCTTTCCCATTTTTGGGACATTGCATGCACATTACCCTCACCTACTGGAGACAAAGGGGCTCATTTATGAGCCCATGCGTCACTTTTGCACCACCGGTGCGTCACTTTTTGTGACGCACTACGTAAAGCCCTGCGCTACATTATACCTGCACCAGGTTTAATGTATGCAGGGTGGGCGTACCCCCGCAAGAAAGGGTCGTAGGAGTGGTGCAGTGAAATCTATGAGATTTCGCTGCACCACTTCTAGGACGCCAATGCGTCAAAACCTTACTCATGCCCCATGGCAGGCGTAAGGGTGAGGCAGGCCCCTTCACATGGGGCTTGCCCCATGTGAAAGGAACATTGCTGGAGTTGCGTCAGGCTTCCGACACAACTCCAGCAATGCCCCACTTTTTGCGCTGACAGATACATCAGTTATACTGACATATCTGTCCTTCCTTGCGACATGATGCGTCATATTGTAAATATGATGCATCATTGGCGTCGGAAGGAGGGCGCATTGAGAAGTGACGCATCGCTGCTTTCACGCAGCGATTTGTCATTTCTCATAAATGAGGCCCAAACATTTTAGGGTTGTTCAAAAGAACCAAGACTTCTGAATTAGAAGAAAGATTTGCAAGCCTATTGTGGTTGCTATCCAACTGGTGATGACATGGAAGTTCGAGCAGAGTCTACGACTGTGTGTGTGGACAAGTGAGTTGCTGAAGTGGTCTCAGAAGGCGAGGTAAGTGGGAATCACATTAGGGGATGCTGTGATAATTGAGCTCAAAGCTAAGGAAGATACTAGACCACCCTAGACTCTCCCACTTGAGCTAGAATTTGATTGACTCTATTAACTGTCATGGTGTGTAGCATTATTGTGGACAATAGCAGTGTCTGAAAGAAATCCAGAGCCATATCTATTAAGGGGTTGTGTCGCTTTTGCGCCATAAAATGTGGTGCATGCGTGACACAACTCTATAATGTGTTTTATAAAGCTACGTGAGGCCACTTTGTGTGGCCCTTATTATTATTCCAGGTGTCATAAGCGCGGAGATACTCCTCCGGGAGTTTATTCATAGCGCTATATAAACACGCAAATAAATAAATAAATAAATTAGCTTGACAAATCCAGAATACTACGGCACAGCGCAAATCGATGTGTTGCGTTACTCTGTCCCAGGGAGGTGTTCCATGGTTGTTTTGTGAGTGTACTCATGCAGCACCCATTAATTTTGGTGCATTCCCAGATTTACCATTACTGTTAGCCCTGGGAATGCGCCACATGTAGCGCCTTCCCAGGGGAGTCGTAACGAGGAGGAATATCTTTATTTCTCCTCATTACTTGCAGCACACAGAGGAAAATGCCTGGGGATTCATTTTGTGCAGGAAGGTGCCCCTAAAAGCAAAAAATTCCTGCCTGCAATGCAGTCACCCTTTCACCATGGATTATAGGGGCTGGCATTGGCACTAGGCAGCCCATTCCACTAAGAAAATGCTGGAATGCACCGTATGATGTCAAATACAGCGTATTCCTGCCTTTTCCCAGTAACACAGCGCAGCGAGAAGACTTGCTGCACAGAGCAGCGTTCTTTTTCGATAAGTATGAAAGTTGATTGGGTGTTTATGATTGTCATTTAGAAGACTCATTATAAACTACAGTCTAACTGAGTGTCTTTACAATTGAAGCACTGGAAATCCTAGTAGTATGGTGGTAGAGACGATGTATGTCTGTTCAAATTCGGGGTAAGAACTGATCACCCTCGCAGACACGAGTTTTTTTTTAAAATTAGAGTTGTAGCTTATCTTGCCTCTCCTCATTTCATTTTAAGTAAATTTTATGTATTTCACAATGTTGGGAATGTGTTTGCATCTTTCTCTTATTTCTTTTGAATTCTTCATGCATTGCAGTGGCGTGGTCACTTCAGTGCATCTTTTGCAATGAGCCGTTGCATAACTATAGATCTAGTTAGTGTGGTATACTGGCATGTAAGCATTGTACAAAAAAGATGTGTTAATACAATGGCTGTGGAAGATGTGTTAAAAGGAATGATTTAACAATGATTTAACAAGTTGCAAGTTCAAATTCAATTTTTAATATGAAACAGAATTACATGGGTAAAGCAGGTCATACCTGCTGAAACAATGCCTGGAATTTACTGAAGTGAGCTTATAAAACCTGTACGTTATTCACCAAAAAGACAGAATACATGCAATGAATTGTACGCAATAAATTACAAACACCAATTTTATCAGGTGAGGTAAGTTCTGACAGTAATAATTAAACAAGTTTAGTGATTCGAGCACTGCAATGAATTCTAAAAAATGTTCAAAGGTTTACTGTGCTCCAGGAACACCCTCTACTCCGGGGTGCGGCGTATAATCAAAGGGACTAACAAGTTCACAATCAACTCGTATACCTGGGCACAAGTGTGTGCTGTTATCCAGCGAAATATGTTAGTAAGAAAATTAGTTGACGAAAAGTTCTTGTGTGTTCCTTTTTATTGGTAATCCATAGATTATTGCGACATTTTAATGTTGCTTCACATCAATTGTCTGCATCAATATTTTTCTTTACTTTTTGTTCATTTTACCAAAACATGGCCTCCAATGGCCTCCCAATGCATTTCGTCATTGATGTGATGTGAAGCCCAGGTATACGAGTTGATTGTGAACTTGTTAGTCCCTTTGATTATACGCCGCACCCCGGAGTAGAGGGTGTTCCTGGAGCACAGTAAACCTTTGAACATTTTTTAGAATTCATTGCAGTGCTCGAATCACTAAACTTGTTTAATTATTATTGGTACCTACTCAGTTAGGTTCGAGGCACGCCATACAAGAAAGATGCAGTATGACGATATTACCCATATGACCGAAAGTAGGGCGGATACTTTCGCCTTTGATGAAGATGCAAGTGCACGTATTTACTCTTTAATACAAGAAGATACCACTGAATTCGCAACCAACAAAACTAAAGAGCAACATATCAAACAATTGTTATATTTAACAAGAAAGACCATTAATCAAAGACTTCATGCGAGTACCCTCATCAGGTACCATAAATCACAACGGATCCCAAGAGGACTCAGGATCCCTCTGAAACCTTCACTATGTAAAAATAGTAAACAGTTTGTCGACAAATGGTACGCAATCTTGAATAAGTGTAGCCTGGATTTGATCTTGTTAATTATCGAGGAGTTATCTAAAATCTTAGAAGAATTGGCTATTGAAATCACGGGAGTTCAGGAAGAGCTCAAGAAATTTATGAGTACTGAAGAACTCGCTAAGACACTGGAAGATATTAACCAACAATTGGTTAAACACACACAAGAAGTGAATGAGCGTAAAATTAGGAAGTACCGTCGAGATACCCTCGATTACAAACTTGAGGAAGTTTACTCATGGGCGGAAGTCTATGCAAAAAGAAGGATTAATAGAGGACAAAATTCACAGACAGATTCATCCTCCACAGGGAGTGAGGCATCCACACGAAGTGGACAACAGAAGACACAGTCTCAAGACCCAAAAGAAACCCCATCTACCTCCGCACAAACGTCTTTTTTAGAGTCAGGCCCAGACAAAAGGGCAGACCCAGGAGGGGCAAAAAACATAGAAAAAGAGCAAGATCAACCGACAACGAGAGACAAACCCAAGAGGAGGAAATAACTACAGGAGAATTGGATGAAAATAATCTTGTTATCAATATATCAGATAAATCCTTGACCATCAAAGAATTGCAAACGCTACAAAAAGGTATGTCCTTTATTCCTACCACGGGAACTGATGTTCTTGAACTTGAAGTGAGCCTGTTCAAGCTCACTCGGAAATTACGCCTCAGAAACTTTTTTGATAATATAGTCACAAGAAACCACCAGTATAGAACCGGATGAATTGAAAGGCCTTAAAACATCCAGTAAATATATGGCCCCAGTTAGCCATAAAGCCATTGATCTTTTTGAAACCCTCTGCAAGCAGGATTTACATATGATTAACCCGGAGCGTAAAAAACACAGCAACATATCATCAGGAGAATTAAAGATTATTCGAAACATTAGTCAGGATGAAAGCATACTGTGTCAGAAAGCCGACAAGGGTGGCGCACTTGTCATTATGAACCGTGCTTACTATGATTTAATGGTCAACCAACATCTTAATGATACAGACCTATATATGAGTATCACATACAATCCAACCAAAGAAATACAAGACATTTTGATTCAAATATTGAAGAAAGCAGTAGAAAATGGCACTATTAAAGAGAAGACCAAACAATACCTCATGCAAACAGACCCACGGAGCCCGTCATTTTATATGACGCCCAAAATACATAAAAATTTATATCAACCTCCATGCAGACCCATTGTGTCAACTGTTAAAAGCATACATGAGCCAGTGGGGAAATTCCTTGATAAATATCTACAAACATTTGCAGTGGAAGCCCAGTCATATATCAAGGACACTACAGATTTTTTGAAAAAATTGGCAGACGTGAAAATCAGTAAAGAACAACTTATTTACTTAGCCACTATAGACGTTCAAGCATTGTACACGTCGATACCTCACTTATCAGGCATTGAGGCAGTAGAGAAAGTCCTATTATCTAGCACTTATGAAGACACCATGAAGATTTTTTTGTTGGAGCTTCTTGAGTTCACCCTCATGCACAGTTACTTTAAGCATGGTGAAGTATGGTTATTCAAAAAAGTGGTACAGCCATGGGAAATTCGGCTGCGCCGACGTATGCCAATATTTTTATGAGGATTTTTGAAGAGATGAATATTTTGAATCAAGAGGTCTGGAAAACGCATACTAAACTCTTTGTACGCTTTATCGATGACATTTTTATTGTATGGGAAGGTGCTAAGGAAACTTTGTCTTCTGAAATTTCCAAATTGAATCAGATTGATGAACGCATCAAGTTTACCTGGGATATTCAAGATGAATCTATTAACTTTCTAGATGTGAAGGTCACCCGTGGTGAACAAAACTTTGATACTACTCTGTATAGGAAAAGCACAGATCGTAATAATCTTTTGAGCTTCAAGAGCTTTCATCCTCCAGCACTCAAAAGACATTTGCCATTCTCTCAGCTTATGAGGGTGAAAAGGGTCGTCTCGGACCAAGAAAAAGCAGTCATTCAGATGACAGAAATGTCCACACGTTTTGAGAAAAGAGGTTACCCTCAAGCAGTCCTGAAAGAGGCTACAGACAGAATTCAGGAAATTACAAGAGAATCCCTGTTGAACAGTAAACCGAGTTCTAAGAAACAGCGGATAACATGTGTAAGCAAATTTTCCACTGCAAGTAAGGCTTTTAAAAACATTATTAGGAAGCACTGGTCTATTTTGCGGATTGAACCTGATTTTAAGGGAGCTTTTGAACTAGACCCACTATTTGCTCATACACGCTCCAAAAACATTGGTCAATTGTTGAGAACAGGTTCTAAAGGCAACCCATTCACGATCTGGAGAGGAACTTTACCATGTTTAAATTGTAGCAACTGTGGGAACATCAAGAAGGGCAATAAGCTATCACCCCCAGAATATAGAGATAACATCAATCTACAAGTGAATGGTACATGTGACTCGATTAATTTGATTTACATCTTAAGTTGCCCTTGTAAATTGCATTATGTTGGCCATACAGAACGCAAACTTAAAACACGCTTGAATGAGCATAAAAGTAACATTCGCACCAAACAGCTGAAATCAACGGTTGCCGCACATTTTGTGGAAGCAGGTCATCAAATCAGTGATCTGAAAGCATGTATCCTGGAAAATGTGGAGAGACATGAAGGGATCAACAATAAAGTCCAATTGTTGAAAAGAGAAAATCATTGGATATATCGTCTCAGGACCCTGAAGCCGTTCGGCCTCAATGAAAGGGTGGAGTTTCAATGCTATCTGTAAATATTATGACTGTTGTTATCATTATTGTGTGATGTACCTTTGCATGATGTACTTTGATTTCATGTTTGAATACATTTTTTCAACTTGTAAAGTATAGCGGATAGTTTAACCTTCGTTTTGTACTTACACGCATTAACATTTGGTTTTAGTGGTCAGATTTGCCTACAAGTACCAGAATTCAGAGCATTATGCCATTACCTTAACTCCTCCCCTATCATCATTTTTTTAACCGTCCCTGCAACCATGCGAAGCAAGCACCTGAGTCTAGCAGACCTTTGTAAGCGGCGTCCTGCTTTTTTCCGGTAAGCGCGACCATATTTAACGTTCCTATGAGCAACTGTATAGGGCGTCACCTCTCAAATACGCAGTAAAATCTGTTGAGTAGATATTGCGGTTCCTTGTTACAATGTTTGTATTATCGCCTCTAGCCGCGTAACGCGCATAGAGACAGAGGATTGAGCCTTTGAAACACGCAGTGAAATCTATCGAGTAGATATTGCGGTTCCTCGCTACAATGTTGGCATTTCCGCCTTTAACCGCGTAACGCGCATAGAGACACAGGATTAAGCTACACATTAGGTAATCAGCGCATCATGTTTCGCTATGTTTTAGTTGATTTATACAGGAGATTCGTACAATCCATCCCTCGAGGCAAATGAAGAACGTTTGTAAACAGCTTTACGTCAGTCACCATTTAACTAACGATGTTTGATAACTTGTTATTTTGGAAATGTATATTGGCAGGATGTTTGTACTGCATATAGTTTTGTTTGTAGTTCACGAGTTGGTGGTAACTATCATTGTTTATAACTTGCAGATCCCTTGATAAAGGCGCTGGCTTTGCGCCGAAATGCATTGGGAGGCCATTGGAGGCCATGTTTTGGTAAAATGAACAAAAAGTAAAGAAAAATATTGATGCAGACAATTGATGTGAAGCAACATTAAAATGTCGCAATAATCTATGGATTACCAATAAAAAGGAACACACAAGAACTTTTCGTCAACTAATTTTCTTACTAACATATTTCGCTGGATAACAGCACACACTTGTGCCCAGGTATACGAGTTGATTGTGAACTTGTTAGTCCCTTTGTAAGTTCTGACAGTCCCATGAGCACTAATAATCTGTGCTTTAGATAGAAAACTAGTCCACTGATTTACAGTGGCGACTGCCATCCAATGGTTGGGTGGGGGAAGGGGGAAGCTGAGGGAGGAGGTAGGGAATTAAAAATACATTTAAAAAAAGCACTTACCTGGATGAGGCCAGCCACCCTGCCTTTCCTCAGTCCTCTTGTCCTCTTTCTGACTCCTGTGGAAGCAGGAAGCACCCAAGCTCCCCTGAGCCAACCACAACTCTGCAATGCCTCTCCCAAGACGGCCTTCCAAAATGTCATGGGCACTAAAAAGTGTCACCCCACTCATGCCCCAGCCTCTAAACAGTCCATAAATGCCCCAAACAACAGAGCGAATACATTTAACAAAAATAATAGCATCAAGTTATTATCATTTATTTCTCTGTTATTAATTGCACACTAGGTGAACAGTTTTGCGACGATCATCCGCCTTAGTGGAGGAGCCGCCCTGCTGATTTAACAAGAGTCATCATCAGCTAAATAAAGTATCTCAAATGTTGATACAACCAGGTAAATGCCTAAAAAAAGTAAAATTTGGTATATACTGTCCGCTCTGCTACCTTGATCTCTACTTATCACTACCATTGGCTTGATTTCTGGCATGTCCAATGTGATCATATAATGGAAATGAAAAAGCAATATCTAATAGGCTTTCTGGAAAACAAATTGCCCTTTCAGAAGGAGGAGTCACAGCAACACTACTTTTGTCACCTCTGTAGATTGGGAACAGGTCAAAACTAGATCTGTGCGAAATGCGCATAATTGATTTTGCACAAGTATGGAAAATTTCTGGAAAATAATGTGAAATCACAGGGAATGCAAAGCTGCCCATTAGCACAATGTTATAGGTCAAAATTAGGGGTGGCTGGTAAACTCCGCTCTGCTGGTGGAGTTCGCTGAGTTTTGCCACTCTGCACTCTGCTCGAAGAACCCCATGCTCTGATGTGCGCGTATACATACTGGTAAGTGCTTGTTTGGTCTGCTGTCTCTAAAATGCAAGGATCCACTTGCGGGGGGTCCTTCTGAGACAGTAATGGTGTACTAGCAACCACTCTCCACCAAGTGCCCATGCGTATCAGAAATAGAACCACAATACAAAGCCGCAATAGAGCACTAAATCACCCTCACAGAGATCCCATAGAAAATCACGGTATAGCATGCACTCACCCACGCAAAGCACCCATTGTGCCCTGCAGACAGAGCCATAGTATAGCAAACAGTCACCCATGTAGCGTGCCTACCAGAGACAGAGCCAAAGTACAACACATACTCATTCACTTTCATGGCCAGAGGCAGAGCTACAGGATAGTGACCACTCACCTACACAGGGCACCCATCAGAATGAGAGACACCCTTGGCAAAGCACTGAGTCATCTGTGCAGAAGTTCCCTCAGAGATCACAGAGCTCACTCACTTCTGCAAACTGCCAATCACAGTCAGAGCAACAGTACAGCACCAGGAGATCACTGAAGAGCACCTTTTGAAGACAAAGCCACAGTCGAGTCCTCAGTCATCCCTACCGAGCACCCATGAGAGACAGCCATGGTACAGTTCCCGCTCACCATCAGATATAGCCACCATACAGCACCCACTCTCTTCTGCAAAGCACCCACCAGAGAGAGAGAGACTAACAGTGCAGCACTATCTCGCCCACGTTGTATGCTCATCAGAAGCAGAGCCACAGTGCGGAGCTCATTCCCCATGCAGGGCTCCCCTCAGAGACAGAGCCCCAGCACAGAGCCCGCTCACCCATGTAGGGTCCTCATTAAAAACACGGACACAGTGCAGCGGCAGATGGAAGGGTGATCCTTGGCAAACTGCTCCTGCCCCAGCTTATAAAACTCTGCTTAAGCACTTTGGGGCAGATCTACAAGAAAGTGCCTCAGCGTGGCACTGCAAGCCCTTTAGCTGCACTACACTGCAGCACTTTCATTGCACTGGAATGCAACATATTTACAATGATATTTTACATTCCTGTGCTATTCCCCACAC
Organism: Lissotriton helveticus; assembly: GCF_964261635.1. Taxonomy (NCBI): domain Eukaryota; kingdom Metazoa; phylum Chordata; class Amphibia; order Caudata; family Salamandridae; genus Lissotriton; species Lissotriton helveticus. Next base: position 1,206,430,581 of record NC_136063.1, read on the forward strand.
TGGCGCACAAACAGCAGGCATGCGCCAGCGCAGGCACCCTAGCACCATGGTGCAAGGATGCCTGCGTCATGGGGAGATCGTTTTTGTGCAGGAAGGGGCACCTACTTGCAAAAAAACAATCACTACAGGCATTTGCCTCTTTCAATGCGTGCTGTAGAATGCAAAATAAATGAGGAGAAATGAAAACATTTCTCATTCTTGCGCCACGCTATGCCACCCTTAGGGTGGCATATCATACTGACGCAGTTCCAGGTTTATGATTCCTCGTGAATCTGGAAATGTGTCTGGTTCCATGGGTGTTGCGTGGGAACAGCCTCAGCAACACCCATGGAACGCTCCTTTCACGCAAATTGCTGCGTGTAGAGGGGTCGTATTCACAGAGTGGCTTTTCCTGTCCTTGTGAATATGGGGCAGAGAAATGCACTGCCAGTGCGTCACAAAAAGTGACGTACTGGCAGCGAAAGGGGCTTGTAAATCTCCCCCAATGTCTCTCAGTGCCTATTTTCATTCTTCCTCAGTTCTGTTGAAGTAATAGGAGAACTCAGCATGATGAAGAGGGGGACATAGCAGCTGTAGGGCCAATGTTGTTAGCGGGTGACTGGTAAGCAATGTGACTTATGTTGCATGGTTTTCTCTATGTTTAGTGTTATTGCAAAGAACACAGGCCTTGCTATCTGTGAGCTTAATTCTGTTTTTTCGCATTAGAATGAATGAAAAAGCATGTTTCTCAGCCTTATTTTTGGGGACTGTAATTACTCTGGTAGGGGAATTTTGAGGAGTGAAACTACTCTTTTTTAGAGATAGGACGTATTTTGTGCTTACAAAATATATAGCAAAAAGCAAATCCGCCACAAACATTAGCTGCTCATATTCGGGTTGCTTAGGATATTCTTGTACGTTTGTGTAATTTATTTTCCTTGCACGGCACGTAATTAAGTGATGTGGAATAATAGTTTAATTTCAGGAATTTCACGTATCAAGCAGAACGTGAAAATGCCGAAAATACACACAATTAATGCAAAATTATGCCAGTGTCACGCAAATTTTGTACAGGTTTAGCAAAAGCCCATCGAATTCGCATCTCTTTGAAAATGTGAAAAATGTGCAAAGATTTCACGTTGTTGTCTAACGGAATGTTCCGGATGGTGGTGTCAAAATCAAAAGGAACAGAGAGAAACAACACTGATTATGGTGAAATTCTCTGTGTGACTCATCTTTCACAGCACTCTCCTAACAGAAAGATCGGCTTTGAAAGACACTCAATGAAAGACCCATGCTGCATCAGGGCTGTGGTTGGCAGTGGCCTCCTAATACTCAGCAAATGTCAAATTCAATTACAGTAAATGGATTAAATATGCCCGCATCAGCTTGACACTGGAATTAGAGCTGTCCGGCTATTTCACAACTGCCAATATTTTGATTATAAGAGGGATGAAACAGATAACAACATTGATAATGAAGAGGAGCTCAAAGAAATTAGCTTAGTACACTGTACGAGAATGATGGCGTTGCCAACGACGCGAGGACGAGGGGAAGCGCACTATGCTGGGCAACATAGCACATAACACCCACTCCTGCAAATGCAATTCAACCCAAAAAAACACAACAACAAAAAGAACCCTGTTCCTATTCTTCTGAGAATAGCGATCTCAGTACAAGCACTTACAAATATTTAGGAACACTTTAACCTGGAAAATATTGCTGAAACAAAGCGTGTAAATCGCCGACTCATTCTAACAGCCTGGTTACCAGTTCCCTGGAGCGAGAGTCAGTTTTTATCACACTGAAAAAATCTGATAGAGTTCATTATTTATCAGTTGGATAATTGTCAAGTAATGCCAGATTTACAAACCTTTTGTGCTAGGTTGGCATCACAAAAATAACACCACTGCGAAAGAGGTGTTAAAAGGGAGGAGTGCTTTTATTCCTGCCAACTTTTCCCACTTTGCATGTTGCTGCACTGTGTAGCACATATTCGAAAGTGGGAAAAGTTTCAAGTTATTCTAAGCAAAGTATTTTGTACTAGAAGGGAACCCAAAACCTAATCTTGACTCAAGCAGACACAATTGCAAAAGTGTGTGTGTGGCACTCAGCACAGGCTGATGTGGTCTTTGAGCGCCAAGATGCTCCTTGGAGTGATAGATGCGCTATAGAAATGTTTCTTCACATCACATCACATGTGCGTTAGAGATATTTGAGAATTGTAAGATCTGATTGGCTGAAGCCTCCAGACCACAAGTGTGTTTCTGATTGGCTGCGAACACTTCAAACCATGAATTGTTTGCAGCTATCTTGTTACTCGGTACCCAGTCACAAGAAAAAAGGTGAGAAAAAGAAAAACAAAATAGTAAAGGGGGCAGGGTAAAAACACCCTGACCCCTAGGCCTGGTCACAGAGTCCCACAGGGATCCCCAGGGCCAAAAAAGCATTTTTAAAATATTTTCGTCTGGAGTCGCGCCGGGTGCGTGTTTCCAGCTGAAAATTAAAAAAAACAAAGCGCAGTCTGCTTCTTCGTTACATCAGTTACAAGAACAAATCATTGCATAGAGTAAAAAAAGTGTTACATAATTACATCCGTTATTAGAGCATTAAAAACAGAAAACAAGTCCGCTGGTGCATAGAGAGTAGTGGAGGAATAGTGAGGGGGTAGGGATGCAGATCAGAACTGGTTGAAATGGCCATGAAGGATAGTACTTCAAGGGGACACCAAAAAGTTAGAGTAAGCGAGTCGGGATGCTTCACAGTGACCAAGCAAGGAAAGAGGGTGTAGGAGTTCCAAGAGGGTAGAGTACAAGGCCCTGACCGGTGGCAGGAGTCGATCTGAGAATCTGCAGAGACCGTAAAATGGAGGAAATTTGCAACAAAATGGCAGGAAAGTGGGTAAAACAAAAATCTGTTTGAAAGCCAACAAGGAAACTTACTCCAGGAGCAGGGCTGAAAGGTGGGTCGAGCCACCAGATCTGGCGGGGGAAGGCTGTGGGACGCCGAACGTACTCGGTTCATCGTGGTCAGGGGAAAGTCAGCGCGGGCACCCAGGAAGCCGCCCAGGAAGAGGATGGCAGCTGCTGGGTCAGGAGGGCGCGCTAATTCTGGGGATAAAAGGGAAAACAAGCTTGGTGATAACGGCAAGAAGCGATTGCGGCATTCTCGTTGCTGCTTTGTTGGGGGGACAGGAATCAGTTACTACGTACCCACTCACTGATTCATAGATTCACACACATCCACTCACTCACCGATACAGTCACTCATACACACAGTTACTCATCAATACAGCCTCTGATATATATACTCATGCACCAATACAGACACTCACATACCACCACTCACCCACAGAAATACTCACACACCTAGTCAGTCACCCTTAGATTCAATCACACTGTCATTTACTCACCTATACAGTTATACACACACCACCTCACTCATTTATACCGACACTAACACATAGTTACTCTCTTATACAATCACTGGCACAAGCACACACTCATCCTTTCAGCCACTCTCACAATCACTCACTCTCAAATATAGTCAGTTATATACTCCACCACTCACAAATACTGCCTTTCACATATGTAGTTACTCACAAATGTATCACTGAGACAGCCATTCACTCACCAAAACAGCCATATGCACACTCACTCACCCATACAGCCCCTCGCAGATGCACTCATGAAACCATACACCCACTGAATCATCCAGTCATACAGCCATGCAAGGAGATACTCCCTCCCACCCACCCACACACAGATACTCAGGCACCCATAGAGGTACTCAGACATTTAATCATTAACCCATATAGACACTCATGTAGCTACTCACCAACACATGCAGCCACTTACATACCAACTGACTGACTGATACAGACATTCACACAGATTAGTTACTCACCCATGCATTCCCTAAGACATGTGTAATCACTCACTTATACAGTCAGTCACGCACCCAATGAATCATACATTCAGTCACTCATACACACACTAATCCATCAATACACCTTTGCATATCTATATATAACATTCTTACATTTTTAAAAATCGCCCAGCCTCTGGATGATGTAATCAGTGATGTTTTCTGTTTATCTGTTAAGTGATTTTATCACAGCATTTTTCAGAAGACTCTGAATCAGATTTTGTTTTAATTTGAGATTTAGCAGGCCTAGTTTACATGTTATAATGACCTATAGAAGCATAGGTCTCAGAAATAATTTCCACTAGATTGCGTTCCTGATTCGCAGCTGGAATAGTCACAATCCATTGGCAAATTGCCAATGCTGCTGCCGCCTCTTTAATGTTTAATGTTACCTAAAAATCATTGAGGGTACTGTGACAAAGCTGCCTATCAATTTCATTTCCAAGTCCAGGACAGGGGCCGCCCGTATTCATTTTCTATTTGCTTTAGCACTTAAGGCAAAACAGCAATTGATGGGGTGTCATGTGTTAGTGGTATTTATGGCAACAAAACAATACTGAATGTCCTGCAAACTTCAATTGGTGGAACCATACTCAGTGCAAGACACATCATGAGAATTCTAAATTTATCTTGGGGTTCCGTATAGGGAAACACTGTGACAAGCTGATTTTTGTTTTTTTGCACTAACCAAAATAGAATGTCCTCCCTTTTGGTGGGTACTTCACCCATAATTACATTAATAGTAACTGGATTGATGGCAGGCACAGCCAACTGTGGCTGCCCAGCTTGAACAGCCTTGGCTGGGGTAGTTGGTATTGTATGCATAACATTCTGTACAGTTGTGGGGATGTTATAGTTAGAAAGAAAAAAAAAATTAAACGTAGAAATTCAATGAAAAAAATCAAAGGTTATGGTGATGTTGCAAATACGAAATAAAATAAAAAGACACAGAAGTTCACTGAAAAAAACAAAGGTTACAGGGATGTTATAGTCAGATTCAGATCACTCCAAAACCATTGAAATTCAGCAGTTTTTATTACCTGAGCTAACGATAACTTACGCCCTCTTAATTCACAGCTTATGACCTCGCATATTATATCTCTCATGATGTCGTCAGTGACATCACTGATGACATTAATTCAATTCTGCTTTATTTTGACTCAATGGTCATAAAAGCACATACAACATCTTGTTCAGTGTGAAGCATACATAGTTAAAAACATAAATATAATTAAAACCAAATCATACAGTTGTAAATAAAGCAGATTTAAGTAACTAACGAGTTAGTTAATAGGGTCAATATAGCAGGGGTGAGGTAAGATAGCAGGAAAGTCAAGCATTAAGATCAAGGACTGGGCGTAGGTAATACAGCTAATCACATCACTACATCTATCATAGGTTGATTCCCAGGCGGTGCAGAGTACTTTGCCCTTATGTTCCACATAACCAATAAACAATGCGCTAGTGCAAAAATTATAGGCTTACTGAGATCAGATCTAAGTATCCTCAAACCAACTTTATATTCTATAGTGTCTAGAGAACGGCACAGCGGTAATAGCCAACATTGCCTGCTGCTCTCATATGCTGTTACAATTATATAGAATTTGCAATAAAAAACTACGTATGCTTACTCCAAGTGGGACCTGTGTTCTAGTAATAAAATTGTACACCCCATGTCCCTCATACCTTCTAGGTTCCTTGTTTTGATATACACCTCTCATACGCCAGGCAGAAAAACAAAACATGATCTAAGGTCACCTTTAGAACACCACATGCCGGGCACCGCCTCTTATCCGCACTGTGGGGCATATTATCATGGGGGTTTATCTCCGCTTTTTTGGCTTTAAAAGTCAAGAAAGCGGAGATAAAATTATCTCCCTATTACCTAGCTGTCGCTAACACCAGTTAGCGACAGCTAGTAGGAGATAGCGACCATCTTGGGCCCCACTTTGCATGTCAGTGATATTTATCACTAATGACATGCAAAGTGGGCGTGCCAATATGTTAGCGACTGGAAACAGTCGCTAACATCGCTATCTCCTATTACCAACTTTTGGAGATATTCGCGCTAAGCGCGAATATCTCCAAAAGCTAACACCTGCCCTGAGCAGTTCTTAGCCATGTTATCCAAGGGGAGGTGGATAACATGGCTAAGAGCATTAGCTCGGTAATGCATGAATATCGCTGACTTTTCAGCGATATTCATGCATTGCGGCCGTTTTTTATCGCATTTGCGATAAACCTTGGTAATACCAAGGTTTATCTGCGATAAAAATCGCCGCAGCTCAGCGGTAAAATTTTGTCTCTAACCAAGCAATAGCGATAATTATCGCTATTACTTGGTAATATGCCCCTGTGTACTTTAGCCCATCTAGTTGTAAAAGACCAAAGTGGAAGAGTCCCGTAGTGTACCTGCAAGACCAAGCACCTGGCCAAAGGAGGTTCAATCTCATCCATAACATTTTCTCTGCTGTAAACGTCCTTAACTGCAAGAAATGCATCTGTCAGAGAAACTCTACTTTCTTGAGAATTTACTGCAAGGGTTATGTACTGCCGATAGATTTTTTAGTGGTATTTTTAGAGAGAAATTTGCTTTCCCATGAAAAATATACAATTAAACATTTTCCACTATTTCTACTTAAAGCACATTTGAATAACTGCAGTAAAAATGCACGTGCAATGTGATAATGGCACCCCGAGGACTTGCTAGTATCACCTGACAGCATGATAATTGCATGCAATGTCTACACAAACTGAGGGTAAAGGTGACCAAAAAAGCATGCAAATGTATTTGGTTTCTTCACTTTATTCGTGATGTTCAGGCTTCAGACCTTACCCAGTAAAGACAGCATTATTTGTCTGCAGTTTAAATGGCATTACTGACAGTCACTATCATTAAATTTAGAAAAGGCCAAATAAATTGAGAGGTGAACATTACAAACAAAGCTGCAACTTCCACCAGCAGGTGTCCTACGAGATGAAAAGTAGTATCACAACCAGGCGGCATTCTTTTTGCTGATCAAGCCCATGTTTCGCATAACGCTGATTTTAAGCTGGGCCAGGGCTGGCTTTAGGGTGGTGCGACCGGTGTCGCCGCACCGGGAGCTGAGCTCGAGTGGTGCTGCATTTTGAAATATCCTCTGGGGTTTTAAGGCCTGCTGCAGTCTTCATTGTGTGCCCATCCATTTTTAAGCAATAATAGAAATGGCAGCTAACTCTGATGATTAATGTACCTGCTGGGGATATCTGAGGTGTCTAGTCCTAGTTTTGACTCATCGTAAAGGAAGTGCAGAGGGTTAATGTGCCTGCTGCAAAGCACTTGTAACATGCAGATCGCAGCAATATATTTAACGTAGATACCTCAGTGTGTTCCTGCTTTTGTCATAGAGAGTGATTTTTACCTGCATTTCATAAATTACTGTCATTCTAATATAGCACATTGAGGTATGAACTGGCCTCGAAGAGCTGCATGCAAAGGGCAAGGCATGGGCATAGCACCGTATGTTATTTCCCCAATCTTTCGTTATACCAAGGTTGGTAAAAACGAGTTGTTTGAGCGGAAATAAAATCGCATTAGTAAAGCTTACCTCAGCAACTGTTTTACGTTATAAATACCGAGTTTGTGATTCTCCAGACCAACCACTCTTAAAATGTATTGCCTACCAGTATGGATTATGTGCATCCTACACTTTGTAAGCCTCATTGTTGTATGTAATATGTCTTATACATTGATGTATACACTTGTACCATTCATCGTCTTTGTATAATATGTGTGCCTTGTATCATAATCTGTATTATTTGTGCGTGATATAAAGTGCTCTGACACCCTACATTGGTATAAGTACCGCTATAAAATAATGTAAATGAGATTGGGTAGGTAGAGAACTGGGCCTCCCTTGGAGGGTGGTACTAATCAGGGAATTCGTTGAGACGGGGCTCATTGGATGACCTACAACAAAGAGTGTCGCTCTGTGCGCCACCATCTTAAAAGCCAGCCCATACAGGAAAGATGAATTCATGATATTGTTTATCAATGTAAATCTTGTAAAGTGACAGTATTAAAAAAAAAGACACACTACTGCTGCAGACGGCACTGCCAATAGTTTACATGCAAACAGTAAAATCCTCCAAAATGTTGAATTAACAGACGTTTATTTTCCCCACAGAATGTCGGGTTGTGTCCGTATTACTAAATAGCTGTGCGGCTTCTTGATTGGCAGCATTAAGGTAATTTTTTATACAACTATTTCCATTTCTGACTCACGGTGTAAATTGTTTGCAGTTTTATTCGCGTGGAAAAACCAAGACGTTTTTGTACCCGTGGGTGCAATCGAAAACAAATTACCTGAGTTGATATCATGAGGCTTTTTAATCAGCCTCATGTGTTTTTGTAAGGCGGGATGTGTTGCCTTGGCAACAAAGCAATGAAATCGAAGTAAAACACACAATACGGGAGCTGCTTCAAATTGCCATGGTAACTGCCATGAAAAGAATTGTCTTACAATGTTAAATATAAGTTTTCATTTTAAGTAGATGAAATATGTTTTAAGGCATAATTGTTGATATGTCACATGCTCAATTTATAGGATAAGAGAATAGCCTCTTCATAAATAAATAAAATAGAAACTCTCTGCAGCACTCGTTGATCTGTAAATAAAGTTGTTGTATTGCTCTCAGAGGATAAGTTAGAACTACCTTAAATTCCACCATTGTGCTGCCCAAATAACGTAGCCAAGTCACTAACTTATTTTGTTGTACATTAGCAGTACTAAAATAATACTTTTAATGTGGTAAAAAATTGCTACTCACCAACCTCCCTCTCCATTGTGTGGAGCTCTCCGCCCTGGCATAGGTGTCACTGCATGTATACATTTTAGTAATAAATGTGAGAGGGGTAGGGGCTGAAAAATGGGTAAATAATTGCTACAAAATGGGAGGTGTTAATGGGCGAGTGAGGAGGGTTTAAGGGAGGAGGAAGGGAAGGTATAGGGAGGTGGTACACGCACCACAAACGAGTTACCCCATTCTTATTTGCAAACTGCACTTCTAAAGAAACTGCAGCCAAAATGGGACCAAAGGAGTTGTAAATGTATTCCAGCAGAGGTGGAGTAAGTACAGCAAAACACATGGTCAACCACTGGTACTGCAACACCCTCTCATGGGAAAAATGGAAGTAGGGACTTAAAATAAAGCCCCATTTGAAGTAATGCCAAATTAAATTAAATTATTTAAACTAGTTCAAATGTAAAAATCAATATCAGTCTCTGACCGGGTGACATCTTTGCCTGTAGGTATGATTGTCATGCAGGTCATGGCAATGCTTGCCCTGCCCTCTTTATGGCAGGGCGACTATCACTGGATTTCCCTTGCCAGGACGGGCCACCATGCAATACATGTGGGAACGTGGTGGGGGTCCAGGTCAGGAAGTTCAAACAATGGTCTGACACAAAGGAGGAAAACTCCCTGCCTGTCTGGGCCATGTGTGTTTTCTTTGGTGTTCATGAAACGAATGAGGTAATTTATAGTTTGGTCGAGTGGGAACAGCAACATAACTCCCACTCTGCTCAATATTCTAGTTAGAGTTGAGGAAAGTACTGGGTTTACACTACTGACGCCTCAGCTAGTTAGAATAACTATTTTAAGTGATGGGCCGTCCACCACATGGTTCTTAGGCCACAGTAATAGTCGCTGCCTTCCATTTTAATGTGTCTCTTTCTACCAACTACCACCCTAAGAGACAGGAAAGTCCCAGCTAGGGAAGCACAATAATTGTCCTCAGACACGGAGAGAAAGTTTCCTCTACTTTGAAGACATTTTAATTTTGCTTTGCTATAAAAGACCAAACGCTTGTTTCAGAGCATCAAACATGGCGCCCGTGTGGCCTAGGATTAGTGCCTTCAGTGCAGAAGGCACAACAGTGGCTTCACTGAGGATACATAGATTTTCACCAGGCAGACAGAGAGCTCCTAATTGTCTGGGCAGTTCTTAGCCAGGACAGTGGAGACCACAGCCTCTACTGACCTGGGGGGATGATGGGCGATCTGACAGGATTCAAATAATCCCAAAATTCCTGGTTTGGGTCTTGTTTCGTGAAAAGAAAACACCTTTACCAAGCAGGCACAACAACAAATGTGGCACCTGGTCATCAAAGTGCAGTTCCTTTAGTGGAACCACTGGACTGGCAGCTCTGGGCGTGGAACAGAGATTGTTACCTGCCTGATGAAGATAACTCAGTTTAGCGAGTGGTCCTGTTCCTGGTGGCTGGAGGCCAGCAGCTCTGCTGATGTGGCAAGCCAGTGGGCCTCCTGCCGTGGTCCTAATGACTGAGATAGAGTTTGCACTGTGTGTATCCCTTCCCCCCCCCCTGCTTCTCCATGATTAAACTCTGGCCTAATTGCTCTGAGGAACATTCTATTCATAACCTTAACATTAGAGATTCGTAATTTACTGCTTTAACACAAAAGCTAAAATATAAAGTGGAGAATCAAGGGTTTATTCTTTTTTTAAATCTGGAGTCTTTCAAATTTGCTATGCTAGCAATGACCTCTCACAACACAACTTCATCTAATTCCCCTCTCAATAATGCTTAAGAATTACAAAGAAAATGTACCAATCACAATCACATATAAAACAATTGCAGAGACTGTGATCATACTTAACTAAATAGTTAAAATTAGGATGGCCACTGATGTAGTTGCTCTGTAAAGAGATCCTCTTGCTTGAGAGCACAGTCTTTGAGCATTTGATTACTACACCAACATTTTCCTGCTCAGTTTAGTAAAGACAGGGGGCGTGGCTTAGCGCCAGACGGAGATGGCGGCGTTTGTGTGAGCGCTCCGTTCGCGCTGCGGTGACCAAGCGGTTCCTGTGCCCTTCACTCACCGGAGACGGAGGATTTTATGTGCGGAAGGTCTCAGGCATGCTCTGCCATCCTTTTCGGAGCTCCCTGTGACTGCCTTCCACTCCTTCACATGAAGCCCTCTTCGGCCGCAGCTTCATGACGGCTGTAGCCGCCATCTTATGATTTATACAACGCGCCTTTCTCACGGCGCCTCCTTTACTTCAACAGCGGTCCGTGATGCCTGGCTCTTTCTCCCTCATGCAAGGTTGGCCATTATTTCGTTTTACCGCTTATAAATGACATTTCTGATTTCTGGATCCTTTGGATAATCTATCTATTTTTATTCTCTACGTTTGAGCGGCCATTTTGTGACTTTGCACCTTACCTCATATGTGGCGCCTCTACATTTTCAGCAGTTCCTCATAATGCCTGGCTCCCCTCCATCCGCACGGTGCTGTCCATTGCTTTGCTCCAGTCTCTTTCAGTGACCTGCACAACCCTGCGCAACCCTCTGCCTGTGCGAAGGAACTATTTTTGTCTCCCTTACTTCTGGTGGCCATTTTGTGCCTTTCTGGCGCTCTTGACTCTACTTGCAACAGCTTCTCGCATGTGGTTTTCGTTGGTTTCTTTTGTTATTTAATAACTTTGCCTTACATCTTCTGGCCCTTTGCCGTTTTAACGTGAACGGAGGCCCTTCAGCTACATCGTTTCTTCAGTGGTGGTTAGTACCTCATGGGTAGGATCACAACGGACTGTGCGGACAAGACCCCGAAGCGGACTTTCATTAAGAATTCCAAAGTGTTCTCAGAACTGACTCAATTGGAAGCCTCTCAGTCACCTACTACTCACATGTCGCAGTTTAATATGGAGCACTCCGTGCAACCCTCAGGGAAGGCCACCACCAAAAGGCGGAAAAAAGACCCTCCCTCACCATCTAATTCTTCCTCTGCCATATCTTTGGGACTGTTGCTGGAGGAGATAAGAGCCCTCCGCCCATTCATGGAAGAGACCAATGCCAAGCTACAAGTTCTGACTGATAACTGGTCGCAGATGGACGCTAGAGTCACGTCAGTAGAAAAAAGTGTCTCTTCTCTTCAGGAATCATCCACCAAGGTCGCTCATATGCACTCACAGATTTCTTTTCTCCAACAGCAGGTGGAGGACCTTGAGAATCGAAACAGGCGTAACAATCTACGGATCTACGGCCTGGTGGAGGGTTGCGAGGGGAGTAACCCCATTGCTTTTTTCAAATCTTTCCTTCCTAAACTTTTGCATCCACCAGAGGACACTACGCTCAACATACAGCGGGCTCACAGACTTGGCCGCCCTCCTCCACTCGCTTCAGCCTCGCCGAGACCAAGGGGCGTCATGATGTATTTTCTAGACTACACGGACCTTCTAAAAGTCCTTTCAGCGGCCAGAGCTTCTCCCCGCCTAACGTGGTCAGGTTCTACCTTGTTCTTTGCGCAAGACTATGCTAAATCCACGGGCAGTCGCCGTAAAGCTTTTCTGGATATGAGACCGGACCTCCGCTCCATTGGTGCCAGATATGGTCTTTTTCACCCATGCCTTTTCAAAGTTACCTACAACAACAAGACGACGACGTACGAGGATCCTGTACGTCTCCGCAGCTTCCTGAATTCCTGTCGAGCAGCTGCCATGGATATCTCTGGCTCCTCTTCTTCCTTTCCTCCGTGACTTTCCTGAGTTGTTGGTTTTTTCTCCAGTTTAGCTTAGCTTATTTAGCATTCATGTTTCGTGGTTTCACTTCATGTTTTTGCATATCTTTAGCATATTTTACACTAGATTTGTTTTCTTGTAATGTCTCCTGCTTGCCTTTTCCTTGTATTTGATTGAACAATTTCCTTGTTGCTTTTCATTGCTTCGTCTTCCTGATGTCTGCCTCCTGTCTCCACAGATTATATTTTACTTTCCGTTTGGTTCCCCCGGCTGGACGGTTCGCTGACCCTGGACGTCTTGCCTTCTCCAGTTGGCTCTACACCCCTACCCACACGTCTGGTCTTCTTCCCGAATTTACCTCCTCACCTCCCTCCCTCGTAAGTACGTTCCCCTTCCTTGTCTATCATGTTTGCCTCCTCCCTCTCCCCCTTCCTATTGTTCTTCTTCTTATTTATTCTTCGTTTAAAGGTGTCTCCTCTCACTTATTCGTTTCATTTTTCCTACTTCCTCTCCTTTTGTACCTTTACGTTCCTTCGATGGGCTCACTTGTCTTGTCCTTTGATGTCTTTCCTCTACTTGCTCATAGACATTGATCTTCTCTGCTCGAATTCTGTTCTTTATTTTGAATTTCTACTTTCCACTTTCGTGTTTTCTCTCTTCTCTCTTACTCATGATCCATTTCCTCTTTCCCTCCTTCAGTTCACTCATTTCAGCTTTTTTATCTTCTCTTCTCTCCTTCTTTTCTTTATTTTCTATAAACGATATCTCCTCTCTTATAATTTTCCTCACCATGTTTATTACAGTTTACTTTTTATGGTATGTCATTGAAGGTAATTTCGTGGAATGTTAAGGGTATACATTCCCCAATCAAACAACAGAGGATTCTGTCTCACATGGCTAAATTGAAGGTTGACTTATAATTTCTACAGGAAACTCATCTCTCTGACATGGAATCTGCAAAACTTAAAAGAGGTTGGGTGGGTGAGGTTTATTATTCTCAGGGTGATGGTAAGCGTAATGGAGTAGCAATTCTATGTCTCAAGTCCCTCTCCCATTCTCTTCTTTCCCAGGAATCGGATATTGATGGTAGGTGGACGCATGTCAGACTTTCTCTTAGAGGTGTTCCAATCTCTCTTCTCAATGTTTATGCTCCCACTGGTTGTAATCCTCTCTTTTGGACTGAGTTTTCACACCATATTATGCGTTTTGTTGACGATAATTTTATCCTAGCTGGTGATTGCAACCAACCCATTGACCCTTTTATTGATAGGAATTTGGATGTCTCTTATATTCCCAATAAAACCCACAAATCTTTCACTCAAGCTATTTCCCAACACAAGCTCATTGACGCTTGGCGACTTTGCAATCCAACGTCAAAAGAGTTTACGTTTTACTCTCCCTCCCATCACTCCCAATCAAGGATTGATTACATTTTTGTAACTCATACTATCGCTTAGACCCTCACTAACGCCGACATTGGGCCGATCTTATTATCAGATCACGCCCCTGTCCTAATCAATATTGACATACTTCCTAAAGTTGCTGGACCCAAAAGATGGTGTTTCAATAATACTCAAGCAAAAACAACAGGTGATGGACAGAATGCAGAACAATCTCATACATTCACCCCAGTACAGAGATCTGGGCCTAAATCTATCGTTTTTTTGCTCACCATACCTTTCCAGTTTGAACCCAGCCATATGCAAATCAGTCTTGACCCTGTGCCCCATGGGAACAGTGCAGCCCAAACTGCCTAGCTAGGTCCTCCCTAGACTGGAAACAAGCAGAATGCCAGAAACCGGTCCTCGGAAGCTTGTTTCCGGTCCAGGGAAGGCATGGCTTGGCTGTTCGGGCTGGACTGTTCCCATGAGGCACAGGGTCAGACTGATTTGCATATAGCCATGTCTGAACTGGGGTGGCAGAGTGGGCTAAAGAACGGTGATAGATCAAACCCAGATCTTTTGACTGGGTGTGAGTATATGATTAGTTCTGATGCTCCGTCCATCACCACCCCCTTTTGTGCCGCTTTTGGCCGCCATAACTGTGGCAGGGTATGCTCAGACGTGAGTCCCTTGCTCACTTTGCCACTGGATTCAAGCAAGCCGGGGTAAAGATGGCTGGAATGCAGAAACCAGTCCTCAGAAGCTTGTTTCCGGTCCAGGGAAGGCATGGCTTGGCAGTTCGGGCTGGACTGTTCCCATGAGGCACAGGGTCAGACTGATTTGCATATAGCCATGTCTGAACTGGGGTGGCAGAGTGGGCTAAAGAACGGTGATGGATCAAACCCAGATCTTTTGACTGGGTGTGAGTATTTGATTGGTTCTGATGCTCCGTCCATCACCACCCCCTTTTGTACCGTTTGAATAATAATCTCCTCTCCAATCCCAAATTCACCTCTTCCTTTACTAATTTTTTTGACGCATTTTTTCTGTTTAATGATACCCCCTCTATTCCAAAACACATCATCTGGGATGCTTTTAAAGCTGCAGCAAGGGATTTCATTATTGGCTACGTGGCGAAGAAGCGCAAGGCTGCTCGTAAATTTACTGGGGATCTCCTCCGAGACATTAAGAGATTGAAACACGCCTATTTTACCTCTCACTCGCATGATAGTCTGACTACTCTTGTTGCTGCCAAAATTAAGTTTAACGAGAAATCTACAGAGGATGCTTCACTGTATTTGTTGAAATCCAGCGCAAAATTTTATGGGGGCAGAAACAAAGCTGGGAAAATTCTAGCTAACTATCTGAAAGTTAAGCATAGCAAGTTGAACATTGAATCTATATATGATACTACTTTTAATCTTAAGTATAAGGACACTGACATTCTAACCGAATTCTCCCTCTTTTACAAATCTCTCTACTCCTCTGAAACTCAACCTTCCCCTCAATCTCTAGCACACTTCTTTTCTACTATTCAGAAACCTGCACATTTCCCTCTCGATCTCTCTCACTTGGAATCTGATATTTCCCAGAAAAAACTACTTACTGCACTCCAACATCTCAAATTGAACAAAGCCCCTGGCCCAGATGGCTTCACAGTTGAATTCTACCTCCATTTCTTGAAATTACTTATTCCAAAACTTCAATCCCTTGTAGACACATTTACTACCCTCGGTAGCTCCTCAGGCTCCTTCTCTGATGCCCACATTTGGTAAATACCCAAAGAAGGAAAGGATGCCAAACACTGTAAAAATTACAGGCCTATTTCTTTGGTCAACATTGACTACAAAATATTCGCCAAGTCGCTGGCAGCACGACTGGACCTCTTACTTCCCGACCTCTTAGGTGAGGAGCAATCCGGTTTTGTAAAGGGCCGATTTATCACTGACAATACCAGACTATTGTTTGACATATTATCGAAATCTCCACGTCTACAATACCCCCTTGCTGCAATTGCCCTGGATGCCGAGAAGGCGTTCGATAGAACGAATGGTCCTTCCTTTTCCATACTCTTGAATGGTTTGGTTTTGGTCCCAGATTTATCTCCCTTATCTTGTTGTAGTTCTATCTAGGACCCTAAATTCGATAGTCCTGATTTATGCCCTTATGTGGTTATAATAAATAATATCCTTATAAAGGCATAAGAATCATATCCATATTTAGTCATAGCCCATGCTGTCCAAAGTAAGCAAGGCTACTTCCCCAGGCTCCTAGAAAGTACAACGAGTTCTGTAAACAAACCAAACCTCCAGCAACCTGGGAATTCCCCATTGCTTTTGTTTTGATTTCGTCCTAGAACTCCTGTGAGCACTCTAAGAACGGCCAGTTCTTAGTGACATCTTCATTGACGTCTTATGTCCAACCTTACGTCAAAACCCGGCACCTTTCAGGTATAAATATACCAATGTTGCCTTAAGCAAACGCACGGTGGTGGTTTTGGAGCAGAGCGGCTATCTACTTGCCCGAGAGCCCAGCTGATTCGAGAGCCCACGGACGCCGCCCCTCCTCTTTGATGCACTGAGAGAGACGCTGTCTTTTATCCTGCCGAGAAATCCAGCTCCGGTGTTTCCAGATACCCTCGCGGGTTACTGGGATTTTGAGTCCTGAGAGAGAGATACCAGACCTCCTGCTTTCTAATATCCAGGTACGGAGCTGACTAAACCCTTTAAGAGAATTCTTGATTCAGATTCCTTGGCAAAACCAACTTAACTTAAACTGCTACTTACTTACTCCTTCCCACGTATTAGGCTTAGGTCAGGTACACCGGGGTAGGCGTATTTAGAAGCACCAGTTGAGTACGTTAGTCAATGTATATTTGTATGTATATATTTTATCCATTTTAAAGAAACATATGGCTAAGAAACCATATCAATGCTTTTACTGTATTATTTCATAATACTCCTTTTACTGTATGCACTTTACTTTACTATGAGTATTGCAATTTTGGCAATTCATTTCTCTTGCACGAGAAAGAAGACTGCTCAATAAATAACACCTTTTATTAAAAACGCCCGTCTCTCTTTTCTCTGCACTCTGGTGAAACTAAGTATGCACACTTGACTGAGTGAAATAGCTGTCAATTGTTTTCACACGACTCTAGAGATACACTCTTATTCTGAGAGAGCAAAGTTGTCATGTTTTATGGTTGTCAGAAGCTAATCCCTTCTTGTCTATCCAGGGAGGTTAAACTCCTCCTCGTTTATTCGAGAAAGTTTCTAGTGACCTCTGAGCTAGCTGGCAAACCTTAAGTCTAATATAGTCAGTAGAGACCTAGTCGACCTCAGTCCTACGTATACACTGCTGAATATATTATTCCAATGCGCAGAGCCTATTGGGAATATAGGAACTACACTTCATTTCGCCCAACGTTTGGTAAGGCGATAAATCTAACGCAAGACGTTAGAGTAACTCAGTCGTGCTTTTTCACACAGACCGCTTTTCCCGTAAATACTCCAAAAGACGTCTGGAGTGGGTAAAAGGTTAAAATCCGCCGGAACTTAGTAGGTAGAGATTCCTGTGTAAAGTTTTTGGTTTAGTCAACGTTGAAGGATACAGTGTTCCAAAATATTGTGCACCTAATCTTTGTTTCCTTGAAACCTGATCAGCAACAAAAAAAACCAAAAAACTTTTCTGTCAGTAAAATGCCTGACGGAGACGAAGAAAGAGATGCTACAGCGTCTCAACTGTTGTTGGATGACACAACTATCCAACAGAATAACCCGAATGTTATACTCATTCCGGTCAACGTAAGAAGAACTATAACTATTAAACTTATAGAAAATGGACTGACATCACGAGGTGGTATAGTCATATTCGTGATAGAGGCCCATGAATATCGGCAGACAGAGGTATTCTATTCATGGATACACTTTCCAGCAGCAAATGCTGTGACACACGGCTTCCACTATTACAAAATAGAGGAACCTCCGGATGAATACACTCCTTTCGAGGAGATTGAAATCCCACTAAATTACCAAGAGCACCTGCTCTGGTTTAAAAGCGCCCTAAAACATAACAATCACATCACCAGGCTTGGTCCACTAGGCAGACCAGGAGCAACGTGGCCGGTTCTAGCCAGCTACACACCACATCCAGTCATCGAAAAAATGTCAGTACCAGAACTTTTAGCACAGCTAAAACAACTGATTAAAATACAAAGACAATTAGTCCAATATGTAATGCGGACTACAACAGTCCAACTAGCAATTAACATTCCACAGCTGACCCTTCATCAGGGGTACACAAACAAAATTACACCACAGAACATACAATCATGTCTTGGTAAAGTACCCACAAAACGGGAACAAATTCCATTCTGGTTAGCACAAAAAATCACTCAAATAGAGGCAGTATTTCCTGATACTACACCTACTGAGAAACACAGAATTCTGACTATCTGTCTTCCAATGGGGATCGCACCACATTTGGAGGACTGTGACACTTGGGGCACAGTCTTTGCTTCAATTTACACAAAAACACATGGTGTTCCGTCCATGCTGTTATACCAGATGTGCTAAGACAGATTCAAAATGAATACGGTCCAGAACCTACTTTAACTCTGGGTATGAAATTACTGAAAGACTTCAAGCAGGTCTCGGCTATATTATTAGCCAACATAAAAGGAGAAGCAGCATCTGTGGCGATCCGCCAGAAATTGAAAGAAACAGATATAGCAGAACAGCCATTTGAACTTGCCAGAATCATAGAAAAATCCTATGAAGAACTAGGTAGAGATAGTTTGGGTGGGAAACCAGTAAAACCCCAACTAACTGAAAATCCTGAAAAAACCTTTATTAAAAATAATCTAAATACTCCAAAAAAGAGATGGGATGGAAATAAACAATCCACTCCAAAAGAAAAAAGATTCCAGTCCAGAGAAAGGTCTCCTCGACGGAGAGAAAGATCTCCGGACCAAGGAAACAAGTCTCCCCAGAGGGAGCCCTCTGAGAAAAGATACAACCTTAGAAATAGGGATAATTTGAAAAAACCTGATAGATATCAAGATATTGATACACGTCCCTCTCGATCTTTTCAGACTTCCTTGCAGAAATCGGAAAGAAGAGGACGGTCAGAACACAGGGAAGAGCATGTCAAGTCCAAAGAAAAGGAACCTGCTCATCAAAGTAAAAAATTACAATTTCCAAGAAAGAAGGTAGCCAGTATTAAAATAATTAAACATGCAGAGGATACTGAGGGGGAAACATCATTTACCACGAACGCATTACCACGCGTTACGTTTACAACGGGTCACTTACCACGCAAACGTCTTTTGACCGCGGGTGCATTCCACGAACGTTTTTACAACGCAAGCTTCATTGCTTCCAGTCTTCTTTCCTTCGCTTCGTCCTGCGTGTATATCATTAGGAGAAAGGGACAATAAAAAGGGGGGGTTGGGGAGGTCTCCCCCCTAAAAAAAAAGCGGAATAAAAAAAAAAAGAAAACTTTAGGAAAAAAAACGCTATTCAGTGCAAATTGAGAGAAAGGAAAGCGCCTCAACAACGACGTGGCGTGTACGTCAAAATAGAAGTCCTATCTCTATTTTGAAAGACGTGTTTTGACGCTGGTTATCGTAACGTAAATATGTCGGAGTACAGTCTTGCGTGCTCAAATGCTGCGTGGTAAAGACACATGCGTAGTAAAATACGCGTGGTAAAGCCATGCGTGGTACAGGTAAGCGTTGTATTATCATATATTCATACTGAGGACACAACTGGAAAACGGAGAGTGGGCCCAGAAAATGGTAGACAGCGCAGCAAAAGTGACCATAGCTCGCAAGATCTTGATGAATCTTCTGGAGACAGTGGACACGAAGGAATACATTCAAGAGGAAACTGCAGATACCAGAGTTAGCAAACCTCATAAATTATACGAAATAACACTGCGGATAGAGAGAGATAAGACTAGGAAAGTAAGAGGTCTCTTTTGGGATAACCTTTCGAAAGGCTATGACATCCTTTTAGCTGAGAAAGACTGGCCCAGAGTTTGTCAGGGAGTGCCCCTCATGGCGAAGAAATGATTATGCCTGCCTTCTCAAATCATGTTCCAATTCATAGAAAATATACATATGCAAAAAAATGGGCAGTAGCCCAAGCTCCTGCATTATATAAAAATCATGTAGGATGGGATGAGGTCTCTCCTCCTCACAAAATCCAGTTAAAATGTCAACCAACTGCACAAAGGCAGACCCAATTAAACAAGAAGCTAAAAGGCAAGTCAGGGAGATCTTAGATCAACTTGAATACCAAGGGGTGATTGAAACATGCACCTCACAAATGAACAATCCTTTGTTTCCTGTCTCCAAGCCAGATGATTCATATCGTCTAGTGTTGGACTACAGACATCTTAACTCATGCTGCAAAACATTTGCAGTTCAAAATTCACACAGTGCAGCACTAATGAATAATATCGTGCGTAAAAAATACAAAACGACATTAGACATCTCTAATGGATTCTTTTGTCAAAACATTGCACCTGAAAGCAGGTATTTGACCGCTTTCTCAAAAATGGGGTCACATAAAATTTCTGTCGACTCCCACAGGGATTCAAGAATAGCCCAGGATTATTCTCAGCAAGAGTAACAGAGTTACTACAAATATATGATGATGAGGCATTATCCTATGTCAATGACATCTATCTCACAGATGATGACCTGGATACTCATTTGAAAAGTCACGAATTGCCCATCTAACTGTCCTATTTTTAGGATATGAATTATCAAGTGAAGGCAAAAGCCTAGCAGACAACTTCTTAGAGAAGTGCGCTGTAATCCAAGCACCAAAAACGCTCAAGAACTTACAATCAATACTAGGTTTCCTGAATTTCGGAAGAACATACATTCTAAACTATGCTGAGAGGGTTAAACCTCTCTATGAATTAATAAAACCTGATTTCAAACCAATCAATTTGACTCAGAAACATACAGAAATTTTGAGATCGTTGCAAACAGACATGTTAGCTAAAACAAAATTGCAAACACGCGAAAACATACGCAACCTTGTAATCCGAGTCATCTCAGGAAGATGCGGATTCACGTACCTGACCTCTAATGAGGGAGAAACGATACCAATAGCGTACAAATCACACTTGTACACACAAGCTGAAATAAAATTCAGTTCTACTGAAAAAATTCTAACTGCGGTGCAGACTGCTGTAGCAAAAGAAAGAGCCTTAGCACAAGGTAAACGAATAATAATCATTACACCAGTACCAGCCCTAGAAGCGGTAACAAAAGCAAGCATTCCAAATGCTAAAGCACTACATCCGAGATGGATACAATGGGTTAATTCTCTTGCTGCAACAGACGTAGTATACGAATTTGATCCTAATTTGAAAACACAAGAATTTCTACAATATGAATATGAATGTCCTCTGCCGACCAAAATCCTGCCTCTAGAACACTACGGCTGTATAATATATACAGACGGCTCAGCACAACCCGCAGTTGGGGGTAAACAAGCTTACAGTGCTGCGTGCGCGATTGTTAAAGGTCGTTGGCACGAAGGAAAATTTAGACCATTGGTCACTAAAACCCAATCTCTAGGAGATTGTGCAGCTCAGCGAGCTGAACTACTAGCATTTAAGATGGCGCTTGAAAATACCAATCGCGAATTACCCACACTAATAGTGTGCGATTCATATTACTGCGTTCAGTCTTATGATGAATACTTGCAGAACTGGGTTCAAAACGGTTTCAAAGATTCAAAAGGTGGCACAATCAAGCATAACATGCTTTGGGAACAAGTAGTTCTTTTACATAAAGAACTACAAAAGACTCACGTGATACATACACTGAGTCATCAACGTGATGGCGTTCACGTTGCGGGGAATTCATTGGCTGATGAGGCCGCAAAGGCAGCTGTGCAAACGGCTTCCGTAGCTGCTATCACCCGGTTAAAAACAAAAATAGAAAGCAATATAATGCAAGCTGTCAGTGCTACGGTAAAAGATGATATAAAATCACTCCCAAAGGCTTTCCAGTAAAGTACTCATAAATAACTGATGCGAATAATGTTCCATTTGCTCGAATCCCTGGAGTGGGGGATAGGGCAATTCCAAACATGGAACACAGGTTAGGACTAATTACAGCGGCACACGAAGGGCTGGCTTCTGCACATGCTGGCGTTTCTGCCACAATATC
The DNA here is from genome assembly GCF_964261635.1 of Lissotriton helveticus. Lineage (NCBI taxonomy): Eukaryota > Metazoa > Chordata > Amphibia > Caudata > Salamandridae > Lissotriton > Lissotriton helveticus. The sequence goes on from NC_136063.1 coordinate 1,206,452,587, forward strand.
GTTATTAAAACAGAGATATTGGTGGCCACGTATGAGAAAACAGACTAGGAACTATGTTCTAGAATGCGAGATATGCCAAAGAATGAAAGAATTAACAGTGAAACGACCAGCACAGACGCCCCTACTAATCTCAGATAAACCATTAGCGTGTGTTTACCTGGACCACTGTGGTCCCTTACAAAGGGATGGCAACTATAAATATATCATGGTCGCAGTGGATTCCTGCACGAGATTCATTTGGATGTGGCCCCAGCGCTCGGCTGACGCCAGAACTGTTATAAAAGATTTGCGAGTCTTTATCGGCACATACGCAATTGGCATGCTACATTCTGACCAGGGTCCTGCTTTTAGCTCTCGAGCTTATAAGGAGGCCATGACCAGCATGGGCATTGCATTGCGGTACTCTTGTCCCTTCCATACTGAGGGAAATGGGATAGTGGAAAGAAAAAACGGAACATTAAAGCAATCTATAATGGCAAGGGTATTAGGTTCGGGTGATGGGTGGGTCCAACATTTAACAAGTGTCTAACGTAGTCTTAACAATCTGCCAAGAAATTATCTGAAAGGTTTCAGTCCGTACGAACTATTGTTCGGGACTAGAATGCATATTCAGGACCTCGATAGTCAGACTTCAGTGGTAGAAGAAAAATGCTTTGATATCAAAGATCGTTTGGCTATTTTACAGGACTTAAATGAAACAAGAAAAGGCCTGAGCAACGTAAAGTTAAAACAGCAGCCAACAGCCACTGAAGATAAACCACCTGTCCCAGCAAGGCCTGTCTGGATTCCAAAGATTGGGGATCTGGTCAGAGAGAAGATTGCGGTAAAGAAGGAATTTGGGCCTTCTTACAGAAAAGCAGTACCTGTCTTAGCTGTCAGCGGAACAAGATCAGTTGTACTACTGCCCCTTGCTGGTAAAAAGGAGAACCGAGTTGTATCCATCGACATGGTAAAACCACAATCATGTGGCCAATAATAAGTAGTAGGCCCAGTGGACTCCCAAGAAATAGCAGAGTACAAAAATTTGCTACAATACAAGAGGGTCAAACTGAGAGACTAATCACATTTGATAAACCTGCAGTGAATAAAAAAGGACTATGCAACAATGCCATTGAACTTGTGCCTCTTGAAACCCAAATTGCAACAGTTCGTCAAGAAACACCAGTCTACAACGATGTAGCCTCAGACTATGCTAATGAAACAAAAAATGAAAAAGCAACTAAAAATCCGGAAGCGATTCCAACAATTGACAGAACTGCATCTGGCTACTTCATCAATTTCGATAACTTTTCTGAAGATCCAAGCGAACCTGAAGAAACGCCAGCAACAAAAACTTTCAAAGACAAAGTAACTGAACTCTTTCATCAACTGAAAGAAACCTATCTGATTTCTCCATGGATTAAATTTTGGATTGTGTTAGGTGTACTTTTCCTCCTGCTTTGGCTCATCATGGTTCTTTGTTTAGGAAAATTCATTGAAGGAAAATACAGTACAATGGACACAGCAAGTCAGAACATCAACTTGGTCCTAAAGCCTCACAAGTCATCTCACATCGAGAAAAGAGAACTATCATCAGTGAATGTCACAGCCAATCCAATACCCGGTGGGGTAGCATGGGACAAAACGGATTATGAAATCTATGGCCCGGTTGAGCTCTTGAAATATCCACATCAGTTCAAGGTTTCATTAAGTGACTTTGTAAAACCAAGTACATTCTCTGATGATTGGGACTTTGAAAGTATTAATGATATGATGTCAGATTTAGTAATTGCAAAAACAACAAGTGATGGACTGAATGTGGATCAATGTCACACACTCCCCCAGTCAAAAGATCTGGGCCCAAATCCATCGTTTTTTTGCACTCCGCACCACCCTGGGTTAGACAATGGCGATATGCAAATCAGCTCTGACCCTGTTGCCCCATGGGAGATTTAGTAATGTCAGCAAAATTTACAGAACATGATTACTTACAGGGTTCATCAAATTATGAAGAAATTTATTGTTATAATCACTTTGCACATCACTATTTGCATAAATCTGCTCAGCATAGAAATGTTTTTAATTATAATCAATGGGAACATTGTGCAACTCCACCTCAAAGCAGTTCGAAAACATTTTACGAGAAATTCCCATATTTCTCAGGGTTTAACACAAGTGATGCAGAAACGTTTTATTTCAAACTGTTAAATAAGACAGGGGTAAAAACAATGCTGACAAATACTAAATTGATCTATTCGGAAACATTTTATGAGAAAATGATTACATTTGGTTATGAATTCTGGAAAAACAATATTGAAACAAAAACCATCTGGGGTACCAAAGATTGGCAGGTACAAGGTTTAGAAGTGTTATTTAGAGCCTGCATGATCCCAGAACAAATAATATTCTTGAATGATACCATTCAACAGACTACTTTTCTTGGCCTAGCCAAGATAAAAGATTTTAACAAACCATCTATTCCAAAGCCAACACCTGACAGTAATAGCACTACAGATGTTGCGATAGACGTATCCCATATTTTTAACCAAAACAGAACACATCCTGATTGGAAAAAATGGTTGATCTGGCCCACAGACACAAATAACTGTCAAGATAGATTCCTGAACAAATTACAGGGGTTAAAAATGACCAGGCCAGACCCTAGACACTCCCAGAGACAACATACAGTGTAGGGAAACTCTGCCTCGAATGGCTACAGAAATCCACACTGGCTGAAATTAAGCAACACTTGACTTTACTTAAAGACGGTGCTGACTTGCGTGATTTCATAATGGGACCACGCAAACAGCGTCAAAAACGTTTCATAGCGACCGGTATATACGCTGCGTACAACGAAGTTTGGAAAGTAATGCAAATTGAAACAGCAGAAAAAATACGAGAAATTGATCGTATTAATTTGGAAAAATCACTTTCTGTTGTGGACAATGGGTTAATGACTCTGTCGTCCAGAATATATTCACTGGACAGTATTGTATCATCTGCTATTGATATAATAGAGCAGGACTTACTAATGTTACAACACGGTCAGTCCCAATTACTTTCTAATGTACAGCTTGGCTGGACGTTGCAAAATCTGCGTTCAGGCTACGTGCCCTGGCGTTTAATCAACACAACGTCATTATTCTCTATATTTAACCTTACTGATACACAAATCAGTTTGGCACAAAAAGGAGCAGACTATACGATTCTGAGCATTGAAAAACTTGAGAGATTACCATTGACAATGTCAGAAAGACCTGTCATTGAATGGATAATACACGGAATAATAACAATTCTGATAACAACTTTCCAATTTAAATACTGCCAAGAGTATATACCAGCGGGCCAGTATGAAAGGTTATATATCGAGACTACCTGTCCTGCCAGTTCAAAGAAAGTCCCATTTTGGACGGTGAAAACGTACTTTTCTCCATCCATCGGCCTCCCTCTACCACCATCTCAGGGATACTAGTGTATCGCCCACCAGGTCTACAACGACGTTTTTGTGACTCCCTAATGGATTCCATCTCTTCCCTCGCATGCTTAACCCCGAACTTCACTGTCTTGGGAGACTTGAATCTCCACTTCGATGACCTCTCCAACAAAACAGCTGCTGACCTCAAAGCAGACCTAGCCTCTATAAGTCTCCAGCAACAAAGCATCCAACCCACCCACAACAAAGGCCATCTGCTGGACCCCATATTTACCAATCTTACGAGATTGGTAGTAAATTCCCCCATCCCTGTCCCATGGTCAGACCACTTCTTAGTCCCCTTCAAGCTAAAACTCTCGGCTGAGGCACCTGAGAGACCCCCCCCAAGCACCCTCTCGCCCGTGGAAAACTCTGGACATTAACTCCTGGGCACAAGCACTCTCTTCTACCATACCAGTACTGGACCCAGATCCCTCTAAAGCAGATGTCCAAATTGACGAGTGGATCACCCAATCCCTCGACGTTACCCTGCCAGTCAAATCCCTCCCCAGTATAAAGAAAACAGCCAAATCCCCGTGGTTCACCCAAGAACTACGAAATCTCAGGAAGACATGCAAAAACTCGAGCGCCTTTGGAGAAAAAACTGGTCGATAGAAAGCAAAAACGAGTACAGGGCTGCCATCAAGCACTATAAAAACTGTATAAAAAAAACACAGGCAACTTTCTTCGAGGAAAAGATATCAGCGGCAGCCAATTCTGCGAAAGAAACATATCGCATCGTGCGCTTACTTACCAAAATTCCAGACCCCTTACCCACACCTGACCCATCGGGCAAAAGATGCAACCAGCTTGCTGAGTTCTTCTCTTCGAAAATCGACAAAATTCTCATTTCACTCCCTGGCCCCAACTGCTTTCAAATCCCAGTCATCTCCCCCCTCTGCCCCGAGGCGCCACGCCTCCGAACCTTTCCCGAGATCACCACAGAGTTATTTCTGTCCACCTTACAAACTATAAAAAGTGGTGCTCCTTCAGACCCAGCTCCTATGAGCAAATTAAAATTAGTCGCCTCCACGGTTGCCCCTCCTCTCACCCACCTCATTAATACCTCCTGATGACTGGGCTCTGTTCCTGCCAACAGGATGAAAGCCACTGTCAGGGCTCTCCTAAAAAAACACCTTGATCCCATGGACCCAACCAACTTCAGACCCATCTCTCTTCTTTCTGCTATTAGCAAAGTGGCCGAACGAATCGTCAACCAACAACTTTCTAATTTCCTTGAAGCTAATCAACTCCTGCGCCAATCTCAGACAGGGTTTAGACCGGGACAGGGAACTGACACCGCTCTTCTAGCCGTGGTCGAAGAGGCAAGAACCATCATGGACGCAGGAGGATCAGTGGCAGTGATCCTCCTCGACCTAAGTGCCGCCTTCGACACGGTGGACCACGCCATCCTCATCCACCGGCTAAGTCTGATAGGAGTCGCTGACTCCGCCCTGTCCTGGATCAAATCCTTTCTGGAAGAAAGAACCTTCCAAGTGTCGGATGGCACCGTCGCGTCCAAAGCCCTGACACTTCAGTGTGGGGTCCCCCAGGGCTCCTCTCTGAGCCCCCCACACTTTTTAACGTTTACATGTCCCCTCTAGAGGACATTATCGCCCCATACGGCATAAAAACAGTCATGTATGCCGATGACACCCAGCTGGTGGTCTCTATTAACCAGCTGAGCAATAGCCTAGATATTCTGGCAAACTGTCTCGAGAGCGTTTACCATTGGATGTGTGAATCTTGATTAAAACTGAACGGAGAAAAATCTGAGATACTTCTCCTGGGAAACCCTCACAAACTCCCTCCATCCCTCTCCTGGCCGCCATGCATGGGAACGCCCCCTACCCCCAAACCCGAAGTCAAAAGTCTTGGCATATGGTTGGATCAAGACCTCAACTTCAAAACTCAGGCCAGAAAAACCTCGGGCTCCTGCCTTGGCCTCATCCGTATGGCACAAAAAATCCTACACCTGATCCCCTTTCAATCAAGGAAACTGCTGATGCAGGGGTTGGTGAACTCCAGACTGGACTATGGCAACGTCCTGTACCTGGGGGCACCGGCATCAGTCATCTATAGACTACAATGCGCCCAGAACGCTGCTGCCAGACTCCTAACCGGAACCAAATCAAGACTCTCGGCCAAACCAGCACTCAAAAGCCTACACTGGCTCCCGGTCAAAGAAAGGATTACCTTTAAGACCTTATGCATCTCGCATAAAATAATGCAAGGCAGAGGCCCCCCGATTCTGAGACCCTTTGTTAAGCCCCACCACTCTAACAAACTCGGTCGGTAACGGCCGAAAATCGGTATTTTCGGCCGTTACCGATCGGAATACAGACAACGGGATGTAGGAGGCCGAAATCCTGCGAAATCGGCGATTTTACCGAATCGGAAAATCACCGAGTCGGTCGGATTCCGAATCGGAAAAATGTAGGAATCGGAAAAAATCTCCGATTAGGTAATCTACCGAATCGGAGATTTATTCCGATTACTACTTTTTCCCGATTCGGAATCCGACCGACTCGGTGACTTTCCGAATCGGTAAAATCGCCGAATTGGTATATATTCCGAATCGGTGAAAATCCGATTCCATGCGAAAACCCTAAGATTGAGATGTAGGTAAGCACAGAAATACCGATTTTGCTCTAAAATCGGTATTTCTGACTCGGAAATTACCATGGATTTGAATCAGGTGGTAACCAGGTGCAACCTATAAAAAAAGACCCAAAATGCAGTTCTACTTGCAACATGGCAGCTTTCTATGTCATAGCTAGACGGCTACGGCTACAGCAGGAAGGTGAGAGGGAATGGCTGAGACAGGAGCAGGTGTACAGGCAGAGGGTGACCCTGTGCATGCTGACAGATCCAGAGATCCTACAGAGGTACAGGCTGGAGGCAGACACCATCAGAGACCTCATCAGGGACCTCCAACCCCTGTTGCAGCACCCCACCCCAAGGGCACATGCAATCCCTGTGCAGGTGCAGGTGCTATGCTGCCTACATCTTCTGGCGTCTGGCAGCTATCAAAGTGTAGTTGCTGTGGCAGGAGGGGTGACCCAGAGCAGCCTGTCAAGGTTCTTCCACAAGTTCCTTGATGCCATGATCCAGAGGATGGCCCACTACATCTCCTTCCCTTCCACCCATGCAGAACTGGCACAGACAAAAGCTGAATTCTATCAGATGGCAAGATTCCCCCACATCATTGGCTGCATAGATGGCACACACATACCGATTTGCCCCCCTGCTGACACCGAATACGTATACCGCAATCGGAAGTCACGGCACACCATAAATGTGCAAGTGATATGCAATGCCAAGTGTGTGATCACTGACCTGGTTGCAAAGTTTCCGGGGAGTACCCATGACTCCTATATCTTCCAGAGTAGCGGGATTTATGCACGGCTGATGGCAGGGGAATTTGGCGAAGGATACCTCCTAGGTAAGACACAGTGTCAGACCCCCATTACCAAAATTGCAGTGTGTAATACATGTATGCATGTGAGTAATGTTACCCCTTCTCCTTCCAGGCGACAGTGCATATGCCCTACGCTCGTTCATTCTCACACCTTACCTCAACCCCTCAACACCCAGCCAAAGGAGGTACAACCGTGCACACAAAAGCACGAGGAACGTAGTGGAAAGGACCTTTGGCATCTGGAAGAGCAGGTTCAGATGTCTGCACAAGAGCGGAGGTGCAAGACAATACACCCCCATCACCTGCTGCAAGATTATTGCTGTGTGTGCAATGTTGCACAACCTTGCAGTCAGGAAAGGCACTGAGGTAGAGTTATCCGACTACGAGGACCCTGATGATGACAATGCTGTCCCACTACCACTACCTGCTGGAGTCTCTGCACCATCTGACGGCAGATACAGGCGTCAGGAGATCACAGACAACTATTTCTGAGTGAGTACAGATGCACAAACAGGTCAATGTATGTGTTCAGAAATTAAATTTAATAATGTTGCATCAACGTTACTGCACTGATGTGCAACAAAAGAAAAGTTAAACAACAAGGGGTAGGAATGTCCAATGTCCGGGTTGCCTCACCCGCAGTGGCAGTCCTATTTTTTGCTGCGCTTAGCAGGCCCACTGGGATGAACCTCACCCCCTTCAGAATGCCCTGCAGCCTCAGCTGAGCGTCTGGTGCTCCGGCGCGGCTCTGACGCAGTGCTGGCCGGGCTGCTGCGGCTGCTGCTGTACCCAGCCTCGCCCAGGACGGGATTCACTGCGGTGTTGGAGATGAGTAGTGTCTCCATGGCTGTTGTTATACGGCCCATGCCCCTAGTGACCTCGGACATGGACTGTGTGAGGCTGGCCTCCATGTTTGCCCCACGTTGGCATGACTGGGCAGTCGCAGCCGCAAGGCGGGTGAGTGACCTGTTCGTGACTCTTGCATCCCTGCGACGACTCAGCTCATGGTCATCCAACCTGGTGCAGAGCTGGGTGATGGCAGTGGTCATTCGGCCAATTGATGTTGCTATGTCCTTGTTGCTGTCAACGAAGGTCTTGAAGCCCTGTGTCATCTCACCCATCTGCAGGTTGTGCAGGCGCAACTGGCGATGGCAGGCCAGGATGGATTTCGCCTGCATCCTCTGAATTGTGACCATGCTGGTCTCCAGCCCTGCGAAGACGCTGCCTCCCGGTGCTGGTATTGGGCTGCTGGTAGCACGTGGCCTACGTGGAATCCTGCTGCCCTGCTGTGTGTGCTCTGGTGTCGCTGGTGTCACGGGGTCTTGTGCAGGAGCCTGACCCGCTGCCCCCTCCATGATGACTAATGGAGCCACTATTCTCCTCCGGGCCGGGGAAGTGGCAGGTGCAGGGTGGCTCTGTGGTGGTGTGTTGTCCGGGGAGAATACCAATGAGGGCGACTGAGACTGAGACAGTCGGGGGGAGTGTGGAGTTGTGAGGGAATGTCCTGTGTCCTCCTCATTTGCCAGGGCACAGCTGTTGTCCTCCTCCTCCTGTGCTGCTGCACTGGTGCTTGCCACTGCCGCACTGGCTGTTGGTGCTGGAGCTGATGCTGCTCCCCCGCCTGATGGTGCCCCTAGGTACAAAGAAGCATTTGTCAAGTGGGTGCTAATGTGTTCCAGTCACAACTATTAAAGCATTGCACATCTCATTACAAACACGTTGATGCTGTATTACAGTTATTTATCTCATGCTTCTGCTGTGGCATTATTGGTAACTTTTGCTGAGTACATTTAGCACGATGCATTGCTCATGTCTGTTGCTAGCTGTACTGGCCTGGGGTTTGGCTGTGCATTGGGTCTGTAGGGGAGGTGTCTGGTATGGTGTGTCAAGTTGCGCATGCTTCTTACCTGTAGCTGTAGCTCGGGATGAGCTATCCAGGTCCCCAATGCCCACGACACTGGCCCTCTCGATGGTCGTCGCCACTAGTTCCTCCAGCTGAGTGAGGGGTGGCGCACGGTTTGTTCCTCCTCCAGTGAGTCCAGCCTGCTTGTGCAGGTCGGCCAGTTTGCGCTTGGTCACGCCACGGATGTCATAAAACCTCTTCTTGAGGTCGTCTAGGCTCCTGTGGGTGACACCAACTGCATTGACTTTCTCCCCGATGTCGAGCCACAGCCTCCTCTTGGTGCTCTCCGGGACAGTCAGGGACTGCCTGCCATATAGCTGGGTGTGCACCCTCACCACCTCCTCCACCAAAGTTTGTAGCTCCATGGTGCTGAATTTAGGATTGCGCTTCCGCCCTGCCTTCTGGCTCTCTGTGCTGGTGTCCATGTCTCTCAGGGATCCTGCTCACAATGCTGCTCTCTCTGTGTCTGCTCAACTCATGCAGCTTTCCAGAATGTTCTGATGAGTTGCACCTGCCTGGGTTGCCACACCCTGTGGGGGAGGGTGCTTACAGCTCATTGGCTGATGTCTTCAGTGTCACTCAACCAGCTCGGCAAAACGGCATTCTCCGAATCGGTATTTTCCGATTCGGTATTTTCCGAATGTGTTCGGTAAATACCGATTCGGAATGTATAATGCCTTCCTATTGGCCTTTCGGCCCATGGGGCGTATTTATTATTCCGAATCGGCGTTTACCGATTCGGTTGGTTCCGCATTTTTTTTTTTCCGATTCGGACTTGTCCGACCCGGCCTATACCGATTCGGTAGTTGGCGAATCGGTACGTATCGACTCTCGATACCGAATGCTACCGAATCGGTATTTTTCCGATGATTATTTCCTACATATCATTTTCCGATTTTGAAATACCGATTCGGTACGGATCGGTATTTTAAAATCGGTAAATGCGTTTTACCTACATCGGGCCCTCAGATCAGACTCTCTCTCCCTCGCCAGCGTCCCCAGAAAAAAAAAGTCTCGATCCGGGGGGCGCTGATTCTCTTACAACGCCCCAAAACTGTGGAACGCCCTCCCTCTTGCCATGCGGAGAGAACACAACCTCCTGGCCTTTCGGAGGCAATTTAAAACCTGGCTCTTCCCATAAACCTTTAATTCTTCTGCTCTCCCCTCTGGAACTTAGGTCATGCCAGCGCTGGGACGCCCAAGGGTAGCTATGCGCTTTAAAAATCCCAACTCAACTCAACTCAACTCAACTCAACTCAAAGGTTGGGTAAAGGGCACATCAAGTCATCATGGAAATTACCTTACACACACACATGTTACAGTGAAAAGAAACAGAATGTATTTCTTAGTGGTAACAATTGTAAACGATCACTAAGCGGTATACTTCTGTGTCAAGGTATTAACCTGCATGGGGCCTGTGAGAGGAACTCAAATAACCTTTCATGTCACCAACACGGCACACCTGCAACACGAATAGAGCCATTCTTTAGATGGCTTTCTAACGGGAGCTATATTCTAATAGTGGACCACAGCTGTTGTGTCCATGGTCACTTGCTGTATGCAAGTATTGTATCCAAACAGCACTCCAGATACGGAGGCAACAATTTGGCCTTCTTTGAATATCTCTTCTATTCGAATTGATACTTTAAGCAGATTAAAGTCTGTTCTTTTACAGACAACTGTGCCCTTAACGTCATCAAAAGAAACTTATGATCTGCAAGTTGCAAGGCCAACGGCAGAGATACATAGCCTTTTATCAACAAATTGCCCAGTGCATTTCGCAGAAATGGTAAGCCAAATCCTAAATATGTCAGATACCAGTGGCATCCCACATGTATTTAAGACAATTTGTTCGGGACTGTTAACACCCTTCAAAACAGTTCTGGGCATTTTTCCTAATTTTGTCCATTCTGTCTTTGGCGGCCTACCACTTCTTTTGGGACTCGTAGCAGGAATTTTATTTTTGATCCTTCTGCTCCGATATGGCAAGCCAAGTCGCAGACAATACTCCAGCAACGATGGAAGAAATGATCCTAGCTATACGCTATCGGGACCGCATAACTAAAGTCCTTGGATTAGCCCGGCTAAGAGATCTGAATATGACCTGGTTTCTTTCATTCAGACCCATCTGGCAGAATTGCATCTTACCTGTGCTTTGATGTATGCTATGCGGAGAAGAATGCGTGTTGGACGTTTGTCTTACACTACCATCAGAAGTACCATTGGATACAGATACTTTGCTAAGTCCTGTAACGGCTCATGCATCGTGTTGTCCCTAGCGGCTACCCATTCTGATGACGGCATTCGTTGAGACTTCACCACTACGATTAGGGGGTAGTGAAGTACGAGGTGAGAGCAGCATCACCCAGGTACGACCTTCTGTGAGCATTGCTGATCCTGACATCGATGATAGCAATCATTCTCACGACTGTACTGTTGCGGCATTTTCAAACTTGGTCGAACTTTAACCTAAAGCCGTAGACCAATTTTTTGAGAGTCTGTCTGAAATGATGTTCTCCCCTGAACAGAAAGAATAACTTTTTTAAGCAACAAGCACACAGCGTTCCCTGAACTCTGAATTCGGCCTTCAGCTTTGATAAACAAAAGCTACTGAAAACGTTTGGAACTGTTTTTTCCCGTGAAAGCGAAATTATTTTTTCTCACTTCCAAAATATTTACTTTTTTTAGGCACAAAGTACTCTGCTTAAAGTAGAACTATTCTTACAGAACAGAGCTTCTATTTTAGGAACTCTAGAGACAATATATTACCTCAGCCTCTAGTATATGTACAGAATTTGTATTACTATGTGATGGAATGGTCTCGACCTTCTTTTCTGTATTAAGAGCCATTTCATGTGTAAATTTTCGCAATTCATTCAGCTAATATATATATATGCATTTTTTAACTGAATGATACCACTGCTTGATAGGCGTACAGTACCACTACTCATTCTCGAGTATTACCATATACCATTTCAATGTGCAAATTTATGTATTTTGGGGTGGGTTGGAAAACACATGCATCATTATATGTTTATATGTTTACTATTGCTTAGTTTTAAGTAATGAGGGACATTAGATCGTGGAGTGGGTGTTGTAGTTCTATCTAGGACCCTAAATTCGATAGTCCTGATTTATGCCCTTATGTGGTTATAATAAATAATATCCTTATAAAGGCATAAGAATCATATCCATATTTAGTCATAGCCCATGCTGTCCAAACTAAGCAAGGCTACTTCCCCAGGCTCCTAGAAAGTACACCGAGTTCTGTAAACAAACCAAACCTCCAGCAACCTGGGAATTCCCCATTGCTTTTGTTTTGATTTCGTCCTAGAACTCCTGTGAGCACTCTAAGAACGGCCAGTTCTTAGTGACATCTTCATTGACGTCTTATGTCCAACCTTACGTCAAAACCCGGCACCTTTCAGGTATAAATATACCAACGTTGCCTTAAGCAAACACACGGTGGTGGTTTTGGAGCATAGCGGCTATCTATTTGCCCGAGAGCCCAGCTGATGCGAGAGCGCACGGACGCCGCCCCTCCTCTTTGACGCACTGAGAGAGACGCTGTCTTTTCTCCTGCCGAGAAATCCAGCTCCGGTGTTTCCAGATACCCTCGCGGGTTACTGGGATATCGAGTCCTGAGAGAGAGATACCAGATCTCCTGCTTTCTAATATCCAGGTACGGAGCTGACTAAACCCTTTAAGAGAATTCTTGATTCAGATTCCTTGGCTAAACCAACTTAACTTAAACTGCTACTTACTTACTCCTTCCCACGTATTAGGCTTAGGTCAGGTACACCGGGGTAGGCACATTTAGAAGCACCAGTTGAGTACGTTAGTCAATGTATATTTGTATGTATATATTTTATCCATTTTAAAGAAACATATGGCTAAGAAACCATATCAATGCTTTTACAGTATTATTTCATAATACTCCTTTTACTGTACGCACTTTACTTTACTATGAGTATTGCAATTGTGGCAATTCAAGTCTCTTGCATGAGAAAGAAGACTGCTCAATAAATAACACCTTTTATTGAAAACGCCCATCTCTCTTTTCTCTGCACTCTGGTGAAACTAAGTATGCACACTTGACTGAGTTAAATAGCTGTCTATTGTTTTCACACAACTCTAGAGATACACTCTTATTCTGAGGGAGCAAAGTTGTCATGTTTTATGGTTGTCAGAAGCTAATCCCTTCTTGTCTATCCAGGGAGGTTAAACTCCTCCTCGTTTATTCGAGAAAGTTTCTAGTGACCTCTGAGCTAGCTGGCAAACCTTAAGTCTAATATAGTCAGTAGAGACCTAGTCGACTTCAGTCCTACGTCTACACTGCTGAATATATTATTCCAATGCGCAGAGCCTATTGGGAATATAGGAACTGCACTACAATCTCTCTCCTGTATTCCAGCCCACGTGCAGCAGTTTGCGCTAATGGCCTCGTCTCCTCCTTCTTCGATCTCGGCAGAGGTGTTCGTCAAGGCTGCCCCTAATCCCCTTTCCTTTTCAACTTTGCTTTGGAACCTTTTCTATCTAAACTCCGCCAGAACCCCAACATTCATGGTTTTCAAGCTGTGAACTCCCATATCAAGCTTGCTGTCTATGCGGATGATATTCTACTCTTCATCTCCAATCCCACTGACTCATTTCCCGCTTTCTTGAAGGAAGTGCGGAATTATTCCCTCATATCTGGCTACAAACTCAACAATGACAAGTGTGAGATCCTGCCCTTAACGAAGTTCCCCTACAAACCTGATTTCAGCTCCTCTAATTTTACTTGGAGCCCCTCACACATCAAGTGTCTGGGTCTACATATTACCCCCTCTATCTCAGACACCATTTCCCTCTGCCTTAACAAATGCAATCAAAAAATATCAGACTTAACGGCTAGATGGCACCCTCTCTATTTATCCTGGTGGGGTCGCCTAGATACCATCAAGATGATGTTGTCCCCCATAGTCCTCTACACAATTTCCAACATCCCATGTAAATTTTTAAAGAAAATTAATTTGGTTCTATCTTCCTTTTTGTGGAGTAATAAGAAGCCCAGGATGTCCCTTGCCAGATTAATCAGTCCTGCTTCAGAAGGCGGGGTCAATTTCCCAGACTTCTTGGCCTATCAAAAAGCCTTTCTGCTGAGCCAGGCCTCTTTTTGGTTGCAAGAACCCACCTCTCCTTGTCCTCTATGGACCAAGGTTGAGCGCCTTTTCCTCTCTCCCTTCTCTTCTGCTGAATGCCTTTCCTTCTCGCGCAAACCCTCTTCAATTCTCACTCCCATTCACAAATTCACCACCAACCTCCTTTTATCCTCTAATCCCCCTCCTCCCTCTACTATCGATGATTTCCTCGCCTCCCCTATTTGGCATGATACACATCTCTTAATTCGCAACAAACCCTTTTACTGGAAGTCCTGGAGGCAAAGAGGATTAATTTGGGTATCACACCTATTTTCACACTCTACCTTCTTGCCCTTCTCAACCTTATGTTCCTCCTTCAATTTACCTACATCTTTTGCTCACAAGTACCTTCTACTCAAAGAAACGGTGATGGCAACTTTCACCCGACTGTCACAAACACAGACTCCTCCTATCCCTCCCACCTCTGCTTCACGGCCCCACTCCCTCTTACGTACCACCTCCAAAGCTTCCACTATTTACAAGTACCTTCACACCAAAGAATCTATCAGACCTAAGTATAAGGAGAAGAGCAATGGGAGCACGATTTTGCAAATCGTCTAGAGCAGCAACTCTAACGCAATCCTTGTTCTTCATATATAATAGACTCCTTCTCACGCCCTCTACCCTTAGTAAGCAGTTTTCCGTTACTCCTGATATATGCTGGTCTTGTTCTTCTCCGAATACCTCCTTGTTTCACATGTTGTTCCTCTGTAAACCTGTTCATGGTTTCTGGATCCAGGTATGGGCTCAAATTAATGTAATTTTCCACACTTGTATCCCTTTTTCTTACATTCACATCTTCCTGGGAAGCCTTTCTCAATGTTTCTCAATGTTGGGAAGGTACTGATCTTAATGTTTGCATTGTTGACTTACTGTTGGCTGTTGCTTTCCAACAGATTACCATCAATTGGAAAACTTCATCTAACATCTCCTTCAAAGCATGGTGGTACAATGTGTGTCACAATCATAGACTAGACACCACTTTTGTTTTCCCTATTCATTTAATGCCGAAACGTGCAGACTTATGGCTTCCTATTATGCTGTATCTTGATAATTGTGCTAATCGTTCATTTTGTTTACAGCCTACCCAACAAGAAGTTACCAATCCCCCTTGATTACCCTTCACATTTCTTTTCTTTTCCTTTATTAATTTTTTGCCATGTTTACGCTTTTGCCTAATTATATTATGTAACCAATGTATTTCTTCTGTTTAACCTCAAAGCCCATGATTAGCTTTTGTTTTGATTTTCTTGCACTATTTTACTTGACTGTTGTTACTCTATTTTTCCATTCCCTCCAACTACATTTGTATTACTCATGTATTATATATTGACACCCTGTATTTCTGATTAATAAAATTCTTTTCAAAACTTAAAAAAGTTTAGTAAAGACAAATGAGATCTGGTGACATACATTGCAAATGCTTGTTGTTCTTGGTACCTGCTAGATTTCTAGACTTTACTGGACTTCAGCGAGCCAACCAAGGTGGAAAACTTTTGAAGATAGGGGATAATCAACAGAAAGTAAAGGCCAAACCACCACTAAGGGTTGGTGGTAGTAATCATTAAAACTGCTTATGGCCTTTTTACCTGCACCCTACGTGTGGAAGATTGCCTACTGCTGTCCGCGTATTTGGAAGTCAAATCCCCCAGCGCCTTTGAGCTTGATATGGACCAGTTACTTTCTGATCTAAGGAGACTCTGCATTTCTGTAAGACGAGCAACTTAACTATGTTTATTTCCTCTGGATGCATCCTACATCCTATCAGCATGGAAATTCACACAAGAAGACTATTGTATACATTTAATTGTATTATGAAATTAGTTTTAATTAACTATGTATTTAAAGTGACTGTTTTGTATAAGAAAGTATTTTTATCTTTTTATGGCTTTTTACCTGAAACAAATACAATTACTCTTAGATTGCCTACTGGCTCTCCCTAGTAAAATACATGTAGGGTGTGGTGACTGGGCTGCTCACTCCGGCAGAAAGAAGTACTTGGGTCCAAGAGGAAGTACACCAGTATTGGGGTCCATTTGTATGTACATGGCCTAAAGGTCTAGGGTGCATCATATAGACAGCGGAAGTTCAGAGGGTTTCGTTTTTACTGCATTCTCCTCTGCACTGCATTCTCATATTTTCCTCCTCCTAGCAAGTTAATGAAGGCTAGGTGTGTGTGTCTGTTTCTGAAATCACATCCACCTCAAAGGAGGAGGAAGATATGCATGTGATCTTCCTTGTAACTAATATGCCCAAACCAACTCCACCTGAATGAGGAGTCAAGGCCCAGGGCATGACCATTGCAGACACCTTCATCTCTTGTTCACCACTGGGAATGAGGCTGAATCCAGCAACAGTCACTGACTAGCTGGGGAGTGCATGTGACTGATCCAAAAACCATTGGACATTATGCCTGCCATCATCATGGATCCAGACTGATGAACACAGGACTGAAAAGTTCCTACATTAAGATACACAGGCCATTGATTGGCTTTTATGTAATGAATTTATTTGTTGATATATTTAGTAGTGCACTGTGTGGCACCTTTCACTTACATCAGGGAACAGCTAAGTGGGACACATTTGAACTTAGGTCCGCTCGAGTCTATTTGGTAATAGGCGGTGCAGTCAGTATTCTTCACGATGGTCCCCAAAGGAAGGAGATCTAGTGATAAAAAGAGCTCAGTTTTCTTACCCTTCCTGAAATGCAAGCCAATGACTCTTCCAACCTTGAATTCACTGCATTTCACAGTTTAGGCTTCTGAATTCCCAAGACCCTTCCTTCATGTTTGAGTAGTTGAAATGCTCTTTGGATAACTATATATTGAGGTGCAGATTACAGGATTGTGTTAGGAATGAGACAGTATGTTAGTCTTTTTAGAATTTGTTTGGTTTCCTCCTTTTATTGAAAGCAAATGTATAACTTCAAAGGCCTACACTGCAGGACTACTCTTCTTCAGGTTCTGCCAGGGCCATCATGTCTCTATTTTGAGCCGTGTCCTTGTCTGGTTATCATCTGGAATTTGTTCAACAACAGCACATGATGATCTGGGTAGACTATTTGAAACAGGGAGAGTTGCAGGTTATGTTCGGGTGAGCTCCCATCTATCTTTTTACCTCTATTTAATGCCAAACCTCTGGGACTTTCCAATGTTAAATTGAACTTCCTGTTGTTGTGCTTCATCCTTTAACTGACCTCCAGCCTACTGGATAATATTCACAGCTCTCCTTGTTTTTTCGATCCTTGATCAACTTTGATACAGCTGAGATGATTTTCCTTTCACAGGTTACATTCTCCAGGAGCTCTGACCTTATGGTTTATGTTAATATTGATTTCCATTTTTTTTTAAACATTCTGGACTTGCATTCTAGTTACGAGCAGAGGTGTATGGCAGCCTTTATGTTTTTCTATGCCAAAGACTGTCTTTCCCTGATTCCCTTGCTCACTGCTCTGTTTTTACACTTGCAGGCCAATGCTGAACAGAGGAATCAACACACCTGTAGGAACTAGGTGCTAGCTGTATCACATCTGAGGCCTAGGTGGCTAACTAGTGAGCTCCTTCAAGCCCTTGTTTAATTCAGCCCAGCAGTGATCATTGATGCACTGTTTCTGTTGGACTGACCCTCTATTTCCTTAGAGTCTTCATTCCTGTACTGTAGCAGGTCCTTGTGTACTGTATTTGCACTGTAGCAGTGTATCCTCATTTCTTGATTTGCATTCTATTTCAGTGCATCCCTGTTTCATAAGATGGTGCTCTTTAGGTAGGTACCGTTGGTTCTTCCGCTAGCACTGTCTTGTATGCATCTTTGGTTCATGAACATGCAGTGCTTTGTAATCCATCTGTATCTCCAGTGCTTGCACTGTTCGGCAATCTTTTCCTGTTTTCTGAGCTACCACATGTACAGTGAAAAGTTAGATGTCAAACTTATGCTGCTTTGAGTTATTATCCTATCACCGACCTTGCCTTCCTTTGCCGGCCACCTTAATTCCCAGTTTCATAGAGTGATATGCTTGCTTGCTTTCTGCCAAATGTTACTGTGTTTCCTCATCTTTCCTGTTAAATACTATGGGCCCAATTTACAAAGGTAAAGTGAGACGAAAGTCTAACTTTATGACTTTCGGTATTCACAAAGAGCTTTTACTACTCGTAAATGCCCTTTGTGAATAACGTAAGTCGTAAAGTTCAACTTTTGGTATTCACAAAGGGCATTTATGAGTTGTAAATGTCCTTTATGAATACCAAAAGTTGTAAAGTTAGACTATCGTCTCACTTTACCTTTGTGAATCGGGCCCTATTCTTCTCTAGCTTCTTGTCTACCATTGCTGTGTGTAAAGTTCCACACCTGTGCTATTATTCCCTGTGTGCCTATATCCTGAGTGATATTTTGGCTAAGTTGCCAACCTAAGTTGTTTCTCGTCCCAGGTGAATACTATCTTTACATTACTTTTTATATCATCACAAAGGTTATCAGCCCCGTAGCTTTCACGTATAATATGCATATGGATATTTATTTACAGACAGGATAAGTAACCACAAGTTTGGTTCAGGAAGTTACTGAGCTTCTCTTTTTGTACATGGCACCCCCATCTACTTGCCCTACATCCCTTACATCAATCATGTTATTTGTATGTCTTCAGTTCCTAAAATGTTACTTATTCTGAACTCCAAATGTGCTGTTGTAGATCAATGAAGTTCACAATTATCCAATAAAGTGTGTGGTCCTGGCAGAAGCAGATGCAGAATTGGTTTGTTCGCCGATTTTTCAGAGGGCAATTGATTGAAGTTGTTATACTTGTCCCTGCTGCCCAGCTTAGAATGTGTGATGCAAGAGCATGTTAGAATGTTCTGTGTGGATGTCTGGCAGTTGAATGTGGGCTGAGTAGCAGGAGGCCACTCCTGGTGGGGTTTCCCCTTATATATATCTTACCTACCATCTTACCTGAATAAATGAGCATCAAGAAAGTACATGGACTACCTGGCATTATTTACAACATTTTTGGGGACAGAAAGAAGAAACAACAGCGTGCAGAAATCTACAATTTAAAAACTGAAGAACCTACAAGGAGACAAGAGTGTTGAATTTATAAAAGAAAAGAAAATCTAAGAGAACAGAACAGAGAAACGAACATTTAAGAAAATTCAAGAGAAAAGAACTGAAAAGGAAGATTTAACAAAAAAGGTAAAAAAAAAAAAAAAAACTCTCTATGTATGCGTGTTTAAGCTTACTGGCACTAGGAAACCCCACCAGTGACCACAAAATCGGTCGCCCAAAGATTTAATAGTGCAAGTTTAAGCCTAACATCTAAAGACTGTGTACTGCGTTATATGGCATGAGAGTTGGCCCTTGAACTACCGTTTTTAAGATATAAAAATCGAGCGTTTTTGACACTATTCACAAGAAGAGAAGAGTTACTACGTTTATTTATTTAATCTACACCAATAAATTGAGTACTCTGATTTGGACACCCTTTGAAACATGACATTTCTTTCAGTAGTTGCACACGTTATCCAAGTCGTGATCTACTGCTTATGACCCCGTGGAAAGAGAGATTTGAGCACAGCACTGGCGATTCATTTCGTGTTTATCTATTTTGGAAGCAAAGAAGGTCCTTGTTTTCCCATTGCCCTGTTGTGACTCGTTCTGCTGACAGTAGTGGACAGTGCTGAATCGTGCTGGGGAAGTGGCATGACTTGTGGTAATTCCTGAATTGAATTGAAAGCAGCTGCGTGTACCGGCAAGACAGGCAGACACTGATTTAATGTTTTGTTCTGCGCTGCAGAGAGACAGAGCAACACTCGGTGTGAGCTGGCGATGGCGTGTGTGAGCCACAGTTTGACACTGCAGCCGCTCGTACTTGTGGAGAAGACTTGTGTGAGGGAAACTGGCACGACTTTGACTGATGGTGAAACCTCTGCTTTGGGGGCAGGAATATTTCCGGAAGAATTTTTGTCTTTATTGGGCTGAGTCACCTTTGAATTAAACGCGAAAAGCGTGTTTTAAATCTGTTGTGGAAAACGGCTGCGCAGACTTTCAAAATTAAAACTGTACACGCGCTACTCACGCGGTTCAGCTGGAGAGCCGTCTGTGACGTGGCATCTTCTCATTCCTGCCTAAGGTCGTTGTGAGCTCTAATGTAACGAGAGCCATCCGGTGCTGCGTATGCTGCGTGGCGCCATGTTTTTTCACTTCCTTGAAAGTTTTGTGGACGTCATCATCAAGTGCACCGTGCCTTTTGTGAAGTAATCCTGGTGAAGAAGTTTTTCATCGGACTGCATGATTAGCCTCACATATGCCTCCAGTGGTGATGCCTCAGCAATGAAATCTTCGGCGGTGAACTCGATAAAAGCACTCTGTAGGGTGAGGACCTCGGGTGAGACATCGCTCACCGGAGCTAATTAATTGAGTTTGAGGGAGCTTGGAGTTCCACTTCTGGTTGTTTTCACCTCTATGTGGGAGCTTGGAGCTCCATTTTTGGTTGCTTACTAGACTGTATATTTGACATTAGTGATGTGAAGGTTGTCTCTTATCTAAGTGTTGTACTGTTGCGCCGTGAGTTGGGACCTTTTTGCCTCTTACTGACCTGGCCAGTCGGTTTGTTTGGTTTCTAGGTTGAGTATGTGATGCGTGGGCGTGATAGTGTGTTGGTTATTTCGTTGTGTCAGTAATGTTTGTTTAAGGAAGAGAGAAGGTGGTGTGAATGTTATTTATTAGTTTGCGTGATTGGTTTGTGAAGATGTTAAAATTGCTAATCTTATCTTGTTTTACATTTATGTGAAAATTGCGTGATGTGACTTGCTATCTCATTTACTCTCCGCAATTTCTATTCATCTCTTGTTCATCAAATCAAAAAAGGGAGATGTGTTATACTTGTCCCTGCTGCCCAGCTTAGAATGTGTGATGCAAGAGCATGTTAGAATGTTCTGTGTGGATGTCTGGCAGTTGAATGTGGGCTGAGTAGCAGGAGGCCACTCCTGGCGGGGTTTCCCCTTATATATATCTTACCTACCATCTTACCTGAATAAAGGAGCATCAAGAAAGTACATGGACTACCTGGCATTATTTACAACAGAAGTATTATTGGTTTAAACTCTGAGGTTCTTCTGAAGGTTATCTGCTCCAAAATTTGGAACTGGGACATTCATGTTGAAAAACAGTCAGAATAGTTATGGACCTTGTGGTATTCCACAGGAAGTCTGCCCTTGAAGAGGAAGGATCTAATCCTATTCAGAACGGGCTTGTAAATCCCATTTTATGCCTGAGGTTTTTCTAGCATGATGTGCGTCCGAACTATTATAGTCTCCTGAGATCTTGAAATGTATGTAAACAACTTCTTGTTTCCCTTGAGGAAAATCATGAGTTGTTTGCAAATGTATCTTCTTGTAAGTTCCACATTTTGGCTTTTTGTGCTAGAATGGACAGTCTCCTTGGTCATTGGATAGAAGGTAGCAAAAAAAACAGAATGAGAAGCGAAGAGATATTGAGAAAAGATGAAGGCATAGTATTGCAGAGGATGCAGTATCAGATTTTAAGGATTTTGAAGTTGAATAACAATAAGAGGTCATGACAATACAGACTGGCCACACGTTATGTGCCAGTTCGCCTCACACAAACTGCCACTTCTATATGTCAGCTGGTCCTGTTAAACAGATATCCACATTCAGCTGGCCCTGTTAGCCTAGTATCCACTTTCGCGTTTCTACTGCCAGGTGCTCCATAGACCAGCAAATCAGAGTTGACTGGTCATACACAGATATATAGAAGAGTGAGTTACCTAAGGCATAGAGTAAACCAAAACGTGTTTTAAGGCTACAATAAAGAGTGCTTTATTGACAATTAAAACATAAATATGTGCAAAGTAGTACTCAATTGATTCGTGGTCACACCTTTATAATGTTTGGGTGCAATATAACACCGCCAAATAGGAAAAAACACATACCTATTGTAATCTTACATGATTAATAAGTGATTTATTCTAAAGTGCATTTCATTTCAATCCCTAAAGCAAATGCGCATATCAACAAACAGGAACAATTTAAAGTACATAGAGTGACACAAAGTCTTTGTATACATAGGTTGTAGAGTGTTAACAATGATTTGAGTGTCCATTTTCACCCTGAGGCAGTACATAAGAAAGAGAGCCTGCAAGTCTTGTATGTAAGCTGTGGCATGTGCACGTTATGTAGAACTTTCAATATGGAATGATAACTGTGTATTACCACTCCACCTGAGAATGTTGAGGCTCAAACTTGAGAGAGCGGTTAGCTGGACTGGAACATGATGGACCTCTGGTGGAGGGGCAGGGCCAGACTGGCCATAGCGGTTAGCGGACACCGGGTGTTTTCCCGGTGGACCGAGGGCTGGTTTTGGACTGGTGGGAGCCGTTTTGGTTATTGGAAGCTGGGTTTGCAGCAGTGTTGCAGTATCGCGCTCCCTGCAACAAAAGCAGCAGCAGTGTATACCCCAAAAGGTACATTTATTATCCTGGTTAAATTGAGTTAATGCTTGTCATTTTAATCTTTTTTCTCTAGAGATAGTGTATTTTGATTGGATGTTGCAATGCAGAATGTTACTTCTCCTCCATTTTCTCTTCCTTCCCCTGGTGAGCCTATATTATTTTAACAACAGTGGACAAGGGTTTTCAGGAATTATGCCAGAGTTAGGAGCACATCTATGAGTGAGGAGAGAAAATGTCTTTATTAATGCACTGTTTAGGGGCGGAAGGTCAAGAGGTGTTTTAACACTTGCCTGATTTTCCAACAGAGAAAGCCAATAATCTCAAAGGCTGAGCTCACACATTATCAGAAGAGGAAATGACACTGACTATCATGGTCGTACGGTGCTGTGACACCTGCCACAATCACAATGCAAAGAGACTATGCTGAAACAAATAAAATCCACTTCACAAGCTGGTGGGCAACAACGCACTATCAGCATGGCAGCTATGAGGACGTAATGTAAACAGTGTAATATACATGGCAACTTGCAAAACTTGAAAATAAAGTTGCTAAAGAAAACTATTTTTGCATCCTGCCAATCCCACCATTGTACCAAAAAAACGATTCCTAGGGCCTAATGTACAAAGCCATTTTGTAGTTGCAAAACATTCTATTGGCAAAATCATCGTGTTTGCGACCACAAAATGGCTTATTGTTATGTAGTAATCCGATTTTGTGGTTAGTTAACAGGTTATCAAATTGCAAAATGGGTTTAAGGAACAACAAATCGATATTTGGAAGAGCAGTGTTTAGGATTCCTTTCCAAAAAGCGATTCAATGTGTATAAATGTTTTGCGACTAAAATCCGGGATCAAAACATTGACATTTTACTGATCGCTCTTAAGAAGTGGTACAGATTTGTAAATGGGAAGGGTTCCTCTTGGGACCTATTCCCCATTGTGAATGTTGAAAAATATTTATCAAGGAGTTTTAAGTGAAACAGTCTGCATTCGAATATTTTTTATCTTTATTTAAAATGTGATCACAGTCATGGTGGTCTAGTGATCCTAGAAGGTCAGCATACCTGTGATGGCATCAAATCGCAGTGAGTCACAATTTGCAAACTACCTTGAGAATACTAATGATTAGCAAAAATTAGGTTGAATTGTGATGGAGCGAGATAGAAAACAAAATTTTGTTTGAACTCGCAAAGTCACATTTCCATAACATGAATAAAATTATTAATGATTTGTGATATGTCGTGCTAATACAACTTAGATTAAACTTTACACGTGGGGGGACTAAAATGTGTGCTCATAAACGTGCATAAATGTTGCATCTTTTTGTTCGTACAAAATAATAAAATAATTTATTGTTTTCGTTTTTTGTCATTACTAATTGCTGCAAACTTAAAAGAAGCATGTGCTTGTTTTGCTTTTCCTTGTCTGTGTGATGTCATTTCTACTATTCTAGGTGCATATGGGTCTCATGGAAAAACGGAGACTGGTAAATATAAACGCTGCTTTATTTGTTTGCAATGGCTAGGTAACATTTTGATTAATCGGGTGGGTTAATTAATTAGTAAACCATGGGGTGGATACAGAATCTACTATATTTCTTACATTAATACTTTTCTTGTGTTTGTTTTATATTAGAAATCATAAGTTGCCTGCTTTTGGGCCTAGTCATTTGAACCGCAGAAAAAGAGCTGACATATAATTCTGCAGAAAGTCACGAGACGCCCATTCTGAATTAAAACGTTTATTGAAGCTGCATTCACAAAGCAAAAACTGATGAGCTGACATCATTCTGTCGGACATGGCCAAGGTCGAAAGTGAACATTTTGTCAGTCCTTAACTTGGCATCCGCGGAAGTGTAATGAAAGTCTATGGAAGCTGCGAGGATGACTTAATACATAGTTGCAAACGCAGGAAGCTTCTGGCTTCACGTGGAAGGAACAATGGTCTCTATGAAATATGATTTAGTGGAACTTTTTGATAACTGGGTGACATGTCACTTGTCACTCTCAGCCAATGGGACGTCGAGGATTTCTGAAAACTTTCCTTTGCTAGTTTAGTTAGCGTAGAAAGGTATAAAAAGTCATGCCCTTAGGGTTGGGCTGGCTGCTGCTTTCTGACTTTCCGATGAGGGTGATGTGCTGCTGGACTTTGCGTGGAGCACGTAAGAATCCTCAAAGAACTTTACTTTAATTTCTATCTATTTAGCTTAGTTAGGGAATTAGGTTTTAGAAATGCTAAACTTTATATATTTTCTTTAAATTTGATTCACTTGCTTAAATTGTATTTTTTTCATATTTCATTACAATCATGCTTGCTTTAATGCTAATAAAATTCATTTATAAAACTTTCAACTTATATACCATAATTTAGTAAATAAAATCTTACTTTTGACAAACAAGCTGGTCTTGGTTATTCAGAAGTGTAGGTTACTATTAGCTAGATCACGTCGCCTATGGTGGTCATTTAAATGGTTAGGTTTTATTCTAATGACAATATTCTTTCTGCAAATGTATAAATATGTATATAGTTTGTAGATAATGTGTATATAGATTTATTCTGACCACCTGATTCAGTAGGCCCAAAATATATCAGGTTTATAAATGGGTCCATATTTAGTTTAGAATTTTGTTTATAGGTTATGAAGTTGGGTAGCGTAGTTTATGATATATTTTCTATAGCCCGCTGGATCAATTGCAAACCATTGCGACTTAGAATTTTGTGAAGTGTCCTTTCCATTTGCAAAAATAGGTGTTCAATTTGCAACTACTTTTTCTGAATGGAAATTTCGTGCATCAGGCCCATCGTGACTTGCCGCTTACCCGTTGCTTTCTGGAATTTCGTCCCTTATGCACACCCTGCACACTTATGATTTTGCTTAAGCTCATATTGAATATTCATCGGCACAAACAGATAGATAGATAGATAGATAGATAGATAGATAGATAGATAGATAGATAGATAGATAGATAGATAGATAGATCGATAGATAGATAGATAGATAGATAGATAGATAGATAGATAGATAGATAGATAGATAGATAGATAGATAGATAGATAGATAGATAGATAGATAGATAGATAGATAGATAGATAGATAGATAGATAGATAGATAGATAGATAGATAGATAGATAGATAGACACATTACACACAACTAGTTTTAATGGAGCTCATCTTCGGAGGTCCACTCTGAACATCAGAAAAAAGAAACTTCTCACCTTTAGACTCTTCTAGTGTCATCTGAAATTCGAGCACGAAACACTCAGTGTCATTTCCCACATCTATTTGTTTTAAAAATGTTTTCAAGAGGATGCACTAAATGAAGATACGTAGCAAAAAACAAAATGAAAGAGCGAGGCAGCATTTTAACGAATCGTGTTTATTTTTGAAGCGATTAACGGAATTAGGCGTCAAATATGTATGTACTGTCCAGACCTGAACACTGATTGGGTAGTAATTCAGATTTACCAAACATGTCTCGCACATTCTAGGGTTGGAAGTGTAAGAACGTCCTTAATACTCAGTGTTAAATGTGATGTGTTCACTTATGGCCAGTTTACGCGTAAACCTATAACTGATATTTAATACGGTGGAATTCAAAAGCAATGATCACACTTTTAGAAGGTGCATCTGCTTTTAAATAAATAAGCCTTCTAAAACAAATAGTGTATACTGATTTCCCCGGGTTCGCTGACGGAAAAAACTTGTGTTCTTGCCGGGTGAATCTCTGATGAGTTATAAACTACTGTCTAAATCATACAGCAGAAAGAAAATGGTTGCCTCGGTAACAAGATGGACCAATCAGCTACAGAAGCTCCCCTAAGACATCCTAATTTATGCAGCAGATAGGCCAGGTGGCTAAACCATGGAGTGCTAGACAACTTACAAGCAAAATCGATATACAAATTGCCTTGAAGAGCTCGTAGCGATTAAAAACTACCTTTCGAGTGACAGATATTCAGGACAAAATCTAAGCACAGTTCTGCAAAATGTGCCACACCCCCCAAAAAAAAACAGTCACCATTTACTCTATTGATAGGAATTACTATATTCAGCAAGCTGACAATATATATGTTCAATAGAGTTTTTAAGGAAAGTAAAATGCAATGTAAATAAAAAACACAACTTGAAGAATATGTGTTTTGCTGGTTAGGCAACATGCATTTCAGATGTCAGTGTATTTAGTCAGACTTTGCAGCACAGATCCTGAGATGTTTACTGCGAAAGTGTTCATGAAATTTCCGGCGCAGCGTGCAACTCTAAGGCGGAATATTACGGAAATTATAGCTGTTCTTCCCAGGCATATAAACAATTAAACTATATCGATGCCTTCCATTTATTAATGTTTTTTTTCCTTGGCTAGGCAATTGCTTTGTATTACAAGGAATATCATTTTTGGTTCTGAAAGGACCTTTTTATGTCTTAATTTTTATTTTTAATTAAATTCAGTCGTCATTAAAGGTTGCGCAAAAGTGATGTAATAAAAACACGATACATGCGTCTAGTGTTGGCCTTTTCTCTAGCAGAATCTGTGTTTTCTGTCCAGAGGGTGAAAATAGAGATGCATTGTGCATTCTTATTCAGATTATTTTATAAACAGCTTGTTTTTCCCTTTCATTGAATAGTTGTTATGAATAAGTTGGACTCGATTCACAACACTATTTAGGGTGGTAAATCTGCACTTTAGCGGTAAATGGTTTAATGTATCATCACAGCTATGCACAAAAGGAAACCTGCCAGTAGTGATGTCAATGGTGTTACTACAGTGTAATTCTCTGTCACTAGTGAGTACAATACACAGTCAGCCGGGGCCGGCAGTGGGAGTACCTGCAGGGCGGTAACGTGGGGAGGGGCAGGGTGGGGGGTAGTAATGTATGGATTACGGAGCTTCCCAGGTAAGTAAACATTTAAATAAATAAAACAAATTTTGTTGAGTTGCACTGCATCCCCAAATGCGATGCAGTGCGCGCAATGAAATTCATTTTAGTTATTTAAATGTTTAGTTACCTGTAAAACTCAGTAATCCATACATTACTACCCCCCCACCCTGTCCCTCCCCCTCCCCACGTCACCGCCCTGCAGGTACTCCCACTGCCGGCCGTGGCTGTACACAGTAGTAACCAAACCTGTGCCAAAGTGGGAGTGGTGCACAAGGCATGGTTTGTGAGTTTGTGGGCATTCACAAACTATTAAAGCGAAGTGGGGGACGGGAAGGGGGAAGAGGAAAGACTCATCCACAGACTTGGTGAGGGAGAGGGGTTTTCTCTTCAGGGGAAATTGTTTTCCCTGTGAAGAAAGTACATTTTTTTTTTTAAAATAGCAAAATACATTTGCACAAGAGGTTGCCCACAGTGCACAAGTGTGCACTATATAAAAATGCAGTACATACACAAACCTTTTTTTAGAAAATTCCATTTTGTAACTTTCATGTGTGTTGCATTTATTATTATAATATTAGAATTGTTTATGTGCAGGAAGGTTAACGACACGCTCCGCCACTTCTATTGTACATGTCCCCCTAGGTTTCCACAAAATAGGGATAACAGTAGATCAAATAGGGGTTACCGAAGGGAAGGACAGAAATTGTAGGGAGCCATCTATAGTCACCAGAGAGGAACAAGAAAGGGTCCTAAAAGGGCTGGAAGATAATAAGAAAACTGTCAGGGTTGGGGCAGCAAATTGGAGATGAATCAAAGGAGGGCAATTTGTGATAAAGCAATAGTAACATGGATAATAGAGGAGTATATATTGATATTAGACACAACCAAAGTGCTATTCGAACAGGAGACTTTTAAGTTCCGGTGCCTGTTGCAGCTTTCTAGGCATAATATTGCTAAGTTTTGCAAATAGGGAAAACATGTAAAACTACATTTGTAAGGAATTATACTTATATGAGTCCATATGTGCGATTTGCTTTAGTGAATGGGGCCTATGTTACATAATTGCATGCTTTTTTATGCAGACATTGGAACCTAGAGTCTGATGTATCAAGAACTTTGCAAATGTGTTAAAAAAGAATGTCAAGTGATTGCAAACCCAGTGCTTTCGATATAGTGGGACAGTAATATTGTGGACAAAATATTGAAGCGAAGAATATAGAAAGATATGTATGGATGGATTTTTATACCTAACTTCAAATCTATGCATTTTGACAATATGGAGTTGAGAATAGTACATCTATATTTCCCAATGTGTACTTATATTTCGAAATGTTGTCCCTTGATAATTTCTCCACAGTATTAGTATGCTCTTATATTTTTTAATTCAATAATTAAAAATATAATCATAACCACTCTTTTTTCTTTCCCTTCACAATCTTATCTGCCAAAATTATAAAAGTCTGAACATAGTTAAATGATCGACTGTTAGACATTGTGTTTCTGGTTGGCAGTAGTATGCACCCTGTCCAAACAGGAACCACAATCCTAGTCAGGGTAAATCAGAAACACACTTTAAATTAACCTGTGCTTGCTCTCTGGTAGCTTGGCACGGATAAGTCAGGCTCAACTAAGTATTTGCACAACACTTCAAACAGTGACACAGTGAAAACACCATGAAAAGACGTCACACCAGTTTAGAAAAATAGAGAATAATTGAATAAATAGAAACAAGATCAATGAAAAAAAATCCAATAAGTAGAAGTTGAAATACGAATTTTCAAAGATAAAATAAAAAAATAGTGTTCAGAAGCAAATATCCCTTGTTGGACTTGGCCCTTTTTGGCAGGTTCACCCCTGAACTTTTTGCCTTAAGCTCTGACATGGTGGTAGTGATTTTAGGCCTCTGCGCACTTTAGCACTGTGGCCCAGTGTAAAGTGCGTGGGCGCTCTGAGAGAGTGTGGTGAGATTGGCCTGCCCTCTCATAGGAATGCATGGGCGATATGTGTATCCATGGTAATTCCTGGTATGAGGGGAGTGCAGGGTCGAGATTAGTATGGGTGAACTTGTGGGAATAAATGCTGTGCAATGGGGTGCGCAGATTTATAGTGACTGGTGGAGAAGTGCCACTTTTAGAAGTTGGCATTTCTATGTGCTGTGTGTCTGCCTGCCTGATGTGAATTGCATGTCTGGCTTGTGATTGACAGAAGCTGAGAGGGCTGGGGATTCCTGGAGCCAGGATGAGTCTGCCCAGTGGTGAATAGGGAGATCTGCATGTAGATGGGAGGGAGGAGTTGCACCTGGGACCTGAATAGGGCTGTGTCTCCCAACACAACGCTGGATCCACCTCCTGTGGTGCGTCTGATGTCCCTGGCCTGTCCTGTGAAAAGAAGGAAGGAGTCATGTACTCAAAGTGCTCCTGTATCTGGTTCCCCAAACCCTGCACCTTTGCACAAAGGAAATGTGTGCATAAAAGAAGGGTCTGTGACCCCATTAAGTAGTTCAGTTGTGATCTAGAATCCTGCCAGGGCATGCTGCTGCTGGGGCCCAGGGGGGCTGCCATGAGGGTTTGCCTCCCTGTGCCCAGCCCTGTCCCTACATCTCTGGAGACCTCTTTGCTGGAAGCTTTTTGCTCCATTTCCCTATGCCTCAAGAACTTTTGGGACCTTTTTTTCCCTTTAGTTTCTGTATCCCTAAGGACTGGGTGTTTACCTCTAGCGCCTGGGAGCGCTATTTTTACTTTCCCCAAGAAGTGAGCGCAGGGATCTATTTATTTTTATCCTCCTCCAAAAGGGAAGAGTTTGGGTTGTACAGCGCCGGGCTGCAGCTCCTGTTGGAGGGAATCCCCATGGTAGGGATTGCCCCGTGATACAAGACCGAACGGGAGCCCACTCCACTGTTAATGTCGCGAATTTATTTTTATTAGTGAGCAGGTGCCCACCCCGCGATTGCGGCATTTTTATTTTATTTTATATGCGGGAGCTCACCCTGCGTTCTACTGGCCATGGAAATCACCGCCGCGGCCCGAGCGAAGAGAGGTGCTGCCGGGTCGCTGCGTAATGTGACCAGGAAGTCACCCGCTTGACTAGGGGTGGGTCCTGCCACCTAGCGCTGGAAGAGGAAGCAGCCTGGAGCCTCGTGGTCTCCATATTGAAAGTTCCTGTCCCGAGAATGGGGACCGGGTGAAGCTTGCTGCATGGTGAAGTGGGGCTTCCATGAGTGGAGAGAGCCCCGCAAGTGCCGCAGCATGTTTTCCGCAGAAGGGGCGCAAGGCACATTGCCGATGCCTGCCCGTGCCGCATCCAAAGTGAAGAGCCTCCCCGCATAGCCCGGTGAGTAGGGATGGTGGGAGCGAGATGTGCCTGAGTGGCCCCGTCTAGCAGTGGGCCGCTCCAACAAAGGGGGGAGATTTGTCTTACAAGAGCCCCAGAGGGGGTCAAAGTTCTTTGGGGGCAAGTTCTTTTTGGTGGCTGAGAGAGCCACAACTGACCAGCACACATTGGTTTTCCCCTACACAGCTGCCCCACCTGATAGCGGACAGCTGCACCGATTGGGCATTTTTAGAGTCCCCAGTGGGCTCTCCTACAGCACGTATAGTGCCCATGGTTTGATGGCTGATCCCAACTGTCCTGCAAGAGCGCAGGCAGCTGCAACGTTGTGGGGCATATTTGTTTGCAGTGCACAGTTGGTGCCAGTGCTCCACATTTGGTCCTCACAGCTGCCCAGCAAGTAGTGAGAAGCTGCCCCGTTTAGGTCTTTCTTTGTTTTAGGGGACATGTTTGAATTCGAAGTGAGATGCACTCCTTTCCCCCGTCCATTCCCAGCTGTGCAGCACTTAGTGACAGCTGCTACGTTTAGGCCTGCGCAAAGTGCGCACCGCTGACTCCTGCTGCATTGGCAGCGTGCCCTGACTTTTGGACCTAGGGCATTTGAGCCCCTTAGAGATGGCCAGTTGGCCAGGGGGACTATTAGGTTTGCAGGGCCCCAGACCCTAATGTGATTTATATAGGTGCTAGGCAATGTACTTTATATAGTATGTTTTATGCACCCTGATTTATGCCTCTAGATGTGATTTTATGATTATGAGGTTTTACCTACTGTGTTAAGTTTTATTTTATCCGCTACTGTGGTATAGGTATGAGTTATTCCCTACTGCGGTTTATGTTAGTAAGTTTATTTCCTAATGCAAAATATGTTTAGGAGGTTATGATCGACTATGTTTAGGCTTATGAGGTTGGCGCAGAATACATTTCTCGCCTGATATGATACTGTACATGATATGATTTATGTTACAGGATGATGCTGAGTGTAGTGTTTGCCAGTAATTACTGGTTGTGTTCTACGTTTATGATTTGTTTTTACTTATACTAATTTTACCAAGTTATGATTCTGACAGTTGCCCAAGTGGCCCTGTCATGTGTGAATAATCCCCTGGAAATATTGCCCAGTGCCAGTTGGCACAGTGTATATTGTGTGATTACCATCTAATGTGTTTTATGATAATACAAAGGCTATTTTTATATATAACCTCATGTGATGTTCCTGTTGGGGTGTGCCTAGTATGTTGTTGCTGTGTGTGTTGCGCAATGCTTTACATATTGCCACCGGGATAAGCTTGACTGCTCGTGCCAAGCTACCAAGGGGGTGAGCAAGGTGTAACTCCCTTGCCCTGACTAGAGTGGTGGTCTCTGCTTGGCTTTGGCGCAAGCCTTAGAAAACCAGAGATCCCATTTCTAACAGCCCTCAAAGAGTTAAATGGTTGCGCAGGACCTGGACAAAGTCAATATTTCACTCAGCAAAAGTACCTTAATTCTTGTTGCAAGAATAAGATGTGAGGTGCAGCCGAGCAATACATCGGTGATCCCCATGCTGTTGGGACATTGTTCTGGATTTCTCCACGCAACTGCAGTAATGCGTCGGTTTCATGAGCAAAGCACCAATTCTGAAGTGTGGTGGTTCAGAGTGCAATGCACCAGGTTGATCCACACTAGAGAGGCGGTGCATTGATCTTCTCTGCGCAGTGACGTCAATGTATTGCTTCTGAAGCAGTGGTTCCAGAGCCGATGCTGCAGTTCTGAGTGTGATTCACCGGTCTATTCTCTGCAACAGCAGTAATGCATCAATCCCAACCTTGTAGCAAGAGATACATCAGATTCTGGCAGATGTAGCACTTTATTCTCGCTCCTTAGGACCCAGGTCTGGATTGGCACCACTTGACAGAGCAGGATTCACAGCAGAGTCCAGGTTATATTTGCAGGTGGAAGAGAGAAGTCTCATATCCCTGAGACTTTAGAAACAGGAGGCAAGCCAACATCCCCATGGAGATACTTTGGTTCTGGGATGCAGAGATGTAGGTTCAGTCCTTCACACTCCCAGGCAAGATGCAGCAGGTAGCAGCCCAGCACAGCGAAGCAGTTCAGCAAAGTGGCAGTCTCTTCAGCAGCACAGCAGTCCTTCTTCCTGGTACAATGTCCTCAGTTTCAGAAGTGTTCTGATTTTGTGGTGTCAGAAGCCTAGTACTTAAACCCAGATGGGTCTTTGAAATGGGGTGGACTTTAAAGAGATGCTTTGAAGTGCACATAGTCCCTTCCTTTCTTGCCCTGGCTCTAGACTCACTACAGGGGGGTATACAACCCTTTGTATGGGAACAGGACACAGCCCTTTCAGGTGTGTCAGCTCCTCCTTCCCATCGTGCTCAGGATGACCCAGGATGATACCTCAACATGCCGATGGCCACTCAGTCACACCTACCCTTCCTTTGTGTTTGGATGTCTTGAGGGAATGTAGGAAGCCAGCAGCCACCCACCCCAGACATGTATTCCAGAGGCAGAAGGCATCAAATAGTCTCAGAAAATACTTAACAGGACTTGTGTCATGCATACGCTGTCTCTTTTCTGTCTCCTTTCCCACAAAGTCCTTCATCTCTTGGATACAGAGAAGTAGGGAAAGAAAGGGCAAGTCAGAAAGTACACCGATTCTGGCCTTTCTGCAAAATGGTAATATATGCATTGATGTACTGCAAATAAATATAGCAT
Organism: Lissotriton helveticus; assembly: GCF_964261635.1. Lineage (NCBI taxonomy): Eukaryota > Metazoa > Chordata > Amphibia > Caudata > Salamandridae > Lissotriton > Lissotriton helveticus. The sequence continues at coordinate 1,206,485,912 of NC_136063.1, forward strand.
CTATAAATATAGTAGGTCAAAAGGTAAAACCCTTGCAATAAAAACAAGATCTAGGATGGCAAAGAGCCAAATGAAGGTGATCCAAAATAAGCAATGGACCTAGTTCAATTCTGCAGGTTTTTAATGAGTATTATCAGAAATTCTACCCAAAAGAATCTGACCTGCAAGAAAGAATGAGTCACTCCTATATAGATACATCTTGAGTCAACATCAATAGATTAGTCTAAGGTTATAGATTTACCCTATTGTATCCGAAGATATAGAAAATGCTATTGCAGCCTGTGAAAAAAGCAATTAGGCAAGATGAAACAACAATGTAGTTTTATAAAACAAAATAACTTCTCTTAAATATAAAAATTTTATTATCAGGTTTTAGGGCTACAAAAGGACTGCTTCATTCTGGAATCTAGTGCCTTAACATCCATTATATTTTTCTTAAGAACAATAAGATGCTCATTGAGCTAGGATTGGGAATTCCTGTTTAGTGATTTTAAAATGTACTAGAAAATTAACGCTATGTAGCTGAGCATTATCATTGCTGAGGAATTATCACCGTAGCAGAATGTTTTTTTCGATAAGAGGAATTTTAGACCATATTAATAAAGTTATTACAATTGTTGTTGTTGATAGTATTCAGAGAGACCTCACCCCATCACCCAGCAGTGCTCAAAGAGCCTTTACACAGGTTAATATGGAAGCATATTTGGTAGGTTGTGAGAAAGATGGGGTTTGGATCTGGCTTTGTCAAATCACTGCAGCTTCTTTGTAAATGTCCAGGGCAACAATCCTTTCATGGAGAAACAGTAAGATTATATTAACATATTAATATCAAGTGGTACTAGAAAGCGATGTCTCTGTTACCCACTTTGATTCACACTGTTTTAGTACACTTTCTATGAAAGCACTTGAACTCTGCTGCGATCAAGCCAGTACGCAATACGCGCTTTTCAACCAAATCATTGGCTTATGGGGATGATATTGTAATTATGACCTCTGGGGCCAGATTTACCAGTTTGTCACGCAGCACAGTGCAGCGGCCACAAATACTGTGCTGCTCTGTGTCAGAGAGCATGAGAGCACCATATTTATGGAAATATGGCACTCTCCTCCCCTCTCCCTAATGCTGTGCGACACGGACACACCTTGGCACCATAGTGCAAGGGTGTCTCCATGAGGATACCCTTCCAGTACTAAATACCTTGCTTAGACTAACTTTAAGCCTTTTCCCACTTTGTATGTGTGCTATACAGTGCAGCACACATTAAATTTTATAGCACTAACTGGAATGGGCACCGTTTTTTGCCTTAATCCCCTGTCTACTTTTTTAAATAAATACGGTTTGACATCAAAATCCTTGGGTGGTTGCATAGCAACACCCATGCACCACCCATGGAATGCCCCCTTGGCGCTAGTAAAATAACTCAGTATTCTTCAACCATACGAGACAGTGTGAGACCTGATAGTGAGGCTGTTAGCATAAGAGGTCCTCAATTACGGGACATGAGGGCCAGCAAAGTTATGAATCATCTTCAACCTTTAAATCTAGAAGTTACCCACCTCCCTACACCAACCTCTGCATTCACAGGGGCACCTAGCTCACTTTTACCATCTACTTATAAGACAGTGACACTCCCCAGGGACTGTGATATTGAAGTCGTAAATGGAACAAACATAACTTGTGACTCTAGATTGGATCTTACCCCTGTAGCCTGCCCCTATGTTATAGTCCTTGTGGACGTTCCTAAGCTAGCGGTCACTCAGGTAGAAACCATGGACTAGCTTATTACCAAAGCATGTCACTGGATCAGTAAACACAGGGGTAGAGGGGAGCTATTACCCAATGTTCTAATGGCAAGGCGGGTGGCATGAGTAGGAATTGCTAAGAAAACCTTCCAGAGGGACTGGGTGGTTGTAAATTTTAACTCACACCATCTGGTTTACCAACTGTTGGGTGTTTACCCGATACAGCTATTCAACAAACCCAGATGCTTACATTACCACTTGGTTTCTTCTATAGACCTGAAAGACTCTCTAACACGGCCAAACCATATCCATTCTTACACAGGAAAAACTATCATTATACCCCTCATTTTTCCCCAGGCTGACCACTTACTACCCTCCCCATTAATGCCCGCTTTAGCCCCCTAATAGATCTGGATAAGTGTGATTGACAGTGGGGTGGGAACAATAATAATCTACTTCAACGTCCCAGGGACCTGGGGCCCAATTTCCCTAAATCTTCTGTGGCAACTTCTAACAACATGGCCACTTCAAGCAAATATGTCAAACTAATTTCCTGGAATATTGCCGGACTAAGATCCAAAATGTCTAATTCAGATTGGTTAGCAATTATTAATAAATACGATCTGATTTGTCTCCAGGAAACATTAGAAATAGGTCCAATCTATCTAGTCGGCTATTGCTCTTTCTATACTCCAGCCTGCCCTTCTGCTTCTGGATGTGCCAAGGGAGGTATTTTAACCTTGTTAAAAACACATTAAAATTAGCAGTCTATCCTATTCGAATGTCTCTCCCTATTACCGTTTCCTTTATTTAAAAGAACTTAGTGGTGATACTGCTCTCCTAATTAATTATTGTAATGTTATGTTATGTTACATTAAAAATGCTTGTAAAGCGCACGTACACCAGGCAGTTTCATGGCTCTGAGATCAAGGAGAAAGCGGCATTTACAACATGAAAGGCTTACTGATATGACTGAGAAAATAGAAAAGACTTTAGCAATTTCCTAAACTGCTCATAAGGGGTTGCCAACCTCACTTCCATAAGGTGTGAATTCAAAAATTCCGGAGCCTAGACCACAAATCTAAGCCCCCTCCCCCCATGTCTTTTGCTTTTAAATGAGGGGGTAATCACTTTAATGGGAATATGAAAGAGATTGTAGCTATATTGGAAAGAAACATTAATATTTTCTATAAGAGCCTGAAGAAGCCCCCCAAAATTATGTGGATAGGTGACTTTAATGCACATTACTGTACCTCACTATATAAAACAGCATGCGGTATGTTAAATGATCTAGGTGATTCAACTCCCCATTTTGTACACAATGCCTAAGGTGACTCTTTGAATAGATTACGCTTTACTAATGATTTGGAAATCATGAACCCCATTGACCCTAGTTCTGGTTGTCCCAGCACACCTTTGGATCACCAAGACAAGGCTCAACTCTAGACTATTAATTTCTTAACTTCGGAACAAATCTACCTTTAACACTGCAGCCATGCCATATGGATTCAGTGACCACCATGCTATAATTGCTAATCTAATATGGGAGGAAGTTCTCCGGAGCATTTAAGACACATTAACCCAGAGATAGCAAGGAAAAACAGGATAGTCCTAAAATGGGAAATAATAGATAAAGGGAAACTCATTAGAGAGGCGGTCGGTAATAGTCTTGATGACATCATTATCTGTCTAGCAGTTACCCCTGACCCAATATTTGCAATTACAGCCTCTGAGAGGATAGTATCAGATGCAAAAAAGCTACTAACTAGGGAAAGAAGAACCCCTAATATTTCAGGTCCTAAATGGTTGACCAGTCCTGCACGAAGGCCCTTTCAAATTTACATCAAGTTCTTAGATCTACCCCAAGGGATACAGCACTGATCAAGATCTTATGGCACTGTTACTCTGAGGCCAGGAAGCAAAGAAGTGATACATTCAAGGAAGATGCTTGTGAGAAACTCCATCAAGCGGCTCTCTCAAAAAACCCTAGGGATTTTTGGAGAGTCATTAACTCCCCATTTCTTAAACCTCCCAAAGATCCGGGTATTGCGTGCCATGTGGATGAAAATTCTTGGATCGCACATTTTACCTCTATTTTTAATTTTCATACAGGAGGGTCGGCCAGCCAAATATTGCCAAATAAGCACTCTATAAATTTGCCTTTGTCTTTTAACCTTCAGGAAATTAGATTGGTCCTCTCACAGTCCTCTACCAACAGAGCCCCTTTTCCAGATGACACTGCAGTAGATTTTTTCCAGGAGCACCCAGACTTGTGGGGGCCGGTGCTCACTAATGTTTTTAATGCAATTGACATAGTGGGTCCACCTGAATTATGGAAGACATCTATTATGGTGCCAGTTTCTAAGAAAGAAGACAAACCCCAGCCAAAAAATCATTGGCCAATATTCCTGCTAGATAGCACTGCCAAATTGATGGATCGTGTTTTACTCAACAGACTTGAGGAATGGGCCACTGACAATAACATAATGAGCCCAGTACAATGCAGGTTCGAAAAGGGGAGTGGCACCCAAGATCAAGGCCTCAACCTGACCCTACTAATGGTCAAGTATACCAAGGTAAAGCAGGAGAAATTGCACATGGCTTTCATGGACCTTTCAGCAGCATTCAACTGCGTAGTCCACCACCACCTCTGGGGAATAATGGCAGAAATGGGTATTGACAATGCGATAACCACCTTTATTAGAAAGCTTTATTCTTCTGCATCAGCATCTGTGCGCTATGGAAATCAGGGTGAGTGCTCCAGGTCATTCCCAATCTTGAGGAGAGTGCGCTAGGTGTGTGTTCTTGCCCCATTCCTTTTTTCCATATATACGAATGGGGTAGAAACACCCCTGTTGAGCTCCACCCCAGTCGCCCCATGGATTAAGAACATGCGCACCCAAATTCTGCCATACGAAGACGATGCTGTCCTGATTGCCCGTACTGGCTGAGCCCTACAACAACTATTGGGTACATATATAAACTATATGAATAGTCTAGGCTTAAAAACAAATGAGACAAAGTCTCTTGTCTTAATAACCGGACGCAGAGAGAAGAGGGTCCCACATTTTTACATAGAAAGTCGTGAACTAGCCCACACAGATTCTTCCTAGTGTCTCAGGATAACATTTGAGAGACAACATTCCTGGTCCAATATGATCAAAACCAGGGGACTAGTACTAGACAAAAGTATAATAGCACTCAATTCCTTTACAAAGAAACCAAAAAGGTTTACTTTGCCGAGTCAATATCAGTGGCAACCTACGGATATACTAACACCCATTCCGTCCAGACCATTGAAAATTCCTTCTGGAAGATACTTATTGGCCTCCCAGTTAGCTGTTCTAATTTTCTATGTCATGTCGAGTTAGATATACCTTACATAAATGTCACAATTAGGCTGGCGCCCATATTGTTGTGGCACTCCATCTCGAGAAGAACTTCAGTAAACCTTACACAGAGACTAACAAAAGACTATCTCATGCTGGAACATGCCCTAAAAACCCATGGTTATTATACATTAAAAACAGTCTTACCTTCCTTGGTTTAGGTTGATTATTTACATCTCCTTTAAACTGTACTACAGTATCAAAAAATAAAATAAAAACATAAATTGTCATGGGCTTTTGAGCGTTCTAAACTAAATTCTTCTAAGTCATCTGTAAAAATATATCTAGAGCGCCTTATCGAACAAGATGGCGCCCTGGGATATCTATCTCTTGTAACTAACTTGCACTATCGATTTATTTTGGTACGATTTCTTCTTGACCTTATTCCTTCTATGTTTTCCTGTCCAGCTGGTATCTATTTCTTAGTTGACCTGCCACCTTGTCCGTGTGATGGCTCTTCCCCCCAATCAAATCTACATATTATATTATATTCCTTTGTAAATTTTATAAAGCGCACCACAAAAGATTTATCTGCCTGCTAATGCGTAAATATCATTATACTCAATGTCGTCCAGCTTTGTATTTTTTACAATTACAACCCAATGAATTAGTATGCTATACTGTGGTTTTATATCTAATTTTCCCATGGAAGACTAGGAAGCTGGACTACTCTGTTTCATATATTACGAAATATATATTTTAATCCAGTTTTTTTCATTCAATGTCTGTCATCAAATTACTGTTACTATTTTTAATCGTGAAAGCTGTATTATTCTCTTTTTAACTGTATATTGTGCATTTTTGTACTTTTATGATCTTAAACGATTTAAGTATCGAATAAAGTAATTTGACTGACTGGCTGCTGCTGTAAATTTAAAATTAAAGTTAGTGACCTTAAACTGTGATCTGTTATTGTATAAGATCAGGTAAGATCTGAAGAACTGAGATAATATAAAACTTAGCCTTATAGGTTGTTGTAATATTCCCAAATATTTTCTACATTTGTATATCTTTTTAAGGTAATTCCACTTTTTAAATATTGCACTGTTTAATAAATAAGGTTTTGTTTTCAGCAGTTTGCTTGGTAGAATTTCACCCCAGGAGAACATTGAACCATCTCAGGCTTCTCTGTGTGAGGGTTGACAGCATGCTTTCAAATTTTTCAATTAATGTCCTATTACTTACCGGTAATCTTCATTACTCCGGGTCCCATTGTCCTCGTCCGCTTCATCAATGAACCAATGAGATTGACTATCTCGCAGACAGAAAAAAAGAAAGTAGGAATGCTGGTACGCCCCCTCCCTCTCCCTATAGGGAGTACATAAGGGTACAGTACCCAGCATCCCTCCTGAACCACCAAGCCCAAGATGAGGGCCGGAAAGCCCGGGAGGGATGTGATGAAGGGGACGAGGACAACGGGACCCGGAGTAATGAAGATTACCGGTAAGTAATAGGACATTACCCCCAGGTCCCTCCTGTCCTCGTCCCCTTCATCAATTAACCAATGAGAATACCCAAGCAGCAACCGGCCATCATCAAACAACAAACCACCAGGACACAGCAGAACAGCAAAACCCAGCAATTTATTGCAAACAACAGCACTGCACAAAAGAAAACAAGGGGAATCAGGAACACACAGCCCGAAGAACCCCCAAACCAAAGTTAGCGTCATCCCCCAGAACATTCTGAATACGGTAATGCCTAAGAAAGGTATTAGCAGAAGCCCATGTGGCGGCCCTACAAATTTCAGCAAGGGACACCCCACGAACCTCCGCCCAGGAAGCAGCCATCCCCCTAGTAGAACACCCCTGAACCCCAGCCGGGGGAGGGGAACCAGAAAGGGAATAGGCCAGAACAATAACCTGCTTCAACCAACGCCAATGGAAGAAGAAGAAGCACGGCCACCCCTGGAGACAGCACCAAAAGAAACAAACAGGGAGTCAGAAAGCCGAAAATCCCGGGTCCGATCCAAATAAATCCGCAAAGCACGGCAAACATCCAGCAAGGACCAAGGGAGATCGTCCCCGTCCACCAGTGCCGAAAGCAAAGCAGGCAGGACCAGCTCCTGAGAGCGATGGAATTGTGAGGAAACCTTAGGGACGAAAGAGGAATCCAAACGAAGGACCACCCCGTCAGCAGAAAAGGACAGAAAGGGCTCCCGAGCCATCAAGGCACCCAGCTCCCCCAGGCGACGAGCAGAAGTGATAGCCACCAAAAAAACAACCTTCAGCGTGACAAACTTCATATCCACCTCCTCCTAAGGTTCAAAGGGAGCGGCAACCAGAACCTTCAAAACCAAGGGAAGATCCCAGAGAGGAAAAGAAGGACGTACCACAGGACGGGAGTTAGAAAAACTACGCAATAGCCGGGAAACCAGACCATCCACATCCGGCAGATTCCCCCAAGGAGCCCGAAAAGCCCTGATAGCCGCCCACTGAGCCCGCAAAATAGAAACGGACAAACGCTTCTCGAACCCATCCCAAAGGAACTGGAGAACGTCCAGCAAAGGACAAACCAGGGGCGACAGAGCCAGGCCAAGACACCAACGCTCAAAGTTGCCCCAATGCCGACCATAGGACCGAAGGGTAGAAGGCTTCCGAGACTGCTGAATAGCCAAGGCTAAATGCTCCGGGAGACCCCGACGCCTCCACCCCCGCCTCTCAACCGCCAAACCGACAGCCGAAGCCGCCGGAGGGGCAACATCGGAGACGACCGCAAGGGAGACTGAAGGAAGGGGAAGAACCATGGACCCAGAACAGCCAACAGCATCAGCGTGGGGAACCAAGACCTGCGGGGCCAGAAGGGCACCACCACCACCACCTCCCGATCCTCCTGCAACAGCCGGGACAGAAAGCGAGAGATCAGAACCAGAGGAGGAAAGGCGTACAGCAGGCGAGATGGCCAGGGAAGGGACAGAGCATCCACCCCCCAAGACCCCTCCTGAGGAATCCGGGAGAAGAAACGGGGAAGCTGTGCATTGTGCCGGGAAGCAAAGAGGTCCAGAAAGGGCCGACCAGACCTCTCGCACACCAGACGAAAGGCCACCGGAGTCAAGGCCAACTCCGGGGAGGCAGGAAAAAACGATTGAGGGCATCCGCCACCCCATTGTCCACCCCCCGAACATGTACAGCCACCAGGGACAAAAGATGGCACTCCGCCCAGCAAAACAACGGGGACACCACCGCGTTCAGGGACCGAGAATGGATACCGCCCTGGTGATTCAGGTAGGACACCGTTACTGAATTGTCCGACCGAACCAACACATGGCGGCCCATCAGAAGAAGCCGAAACCCCCTGACAGCCCGACACACAGCAGACAACTCCCGCCAGTTCGAAGACCGACGACCCTCCAGAAGGGACCAACGACCCTGAAGGCAGTCCGACCCCAAAGTCGCACCCCAGCCCAGAGCGCTGGCATCCGTCGTAAGCACCACCGAAGTAGGAGACTGCAGAGGCAAGCCCTTGTCCAGATTGGAAGACAGAAACCACCAACGCAGGGCAGGAAGGATAGGCAGAGACACAGGAACCAGAAGGGACAAATCCCCCGACAAGGGATCCCACCGAGACAGCAGGTAGGACCACAGAGGACGAAGATGGAAACGCGCCCATGGAACCGTGAACACAGTGGCTGCCATCAACCCCAGAAGGCGCAACCACAGCCGGACCTGAAACGACCTCCCCACAAGAAACCGATGAGCCAGAGAACACAGGGTCACAGCTCGATCCACCGGCAGGAACACCCGATTCAGATCCTTGCGGAAACGGGCCCCAATGAACTGCAAGTCCTGAGACGGAGGGAGCCGGCACTTGGGGAGATTCAACATGAACTCATGGTCCCTCAACGCAGCACACACCACCCGCTGATTCGTCAACAACCGCTCCGCGGTGGGGGAATGTAGGAGCCAATCGTCCAGATACGGGTAAACCATCAGCCCCTGGAGATGCAAGAAAGCCACCAAGGGAGCGACCACCTTCATAAACACCCTGGGAGCCGACCTCAGGCCAAACGGGAGAACTACAAACTGGTAATGGACCCCCAGAAGGCAAAAGCGCAGGAAGGGACTGGAGAGAGGATGGACAGGGACGTGATAATGGGCATCCTGAAGGTCCAGAGCGCACAAGTAATGACCCTGCAGAACCAGGGGAATCACCCTCTGAAGAGTCTCCATTTTGAACGGAATCCGCAACACAAATTTGTTCAGGGCCTTGAGATCCAGAACAAGGCGAAACCCTCCAGTCACCTTGGGCACCAGAAAAATGACGGAGTAAAACCCCCGACCCATCTCCCCCGGAGGAACCACCTAAACCGCCCCTTTGTCCAACAGAGACTGAACACCCAGCAACAGTTCCGCATGCCTGGATGGGCAGGATGGCCAAGGAGTCGGACGGACCCCCGAGTCCGGAGGCAGGCTGGAGAACTCCACACGGTACCCCAAACGGATCACGTCCAGGACCCATAAGTCTGAACAGGAGGACATCCAGGCCGGAAGAAACAGCCGAGGCCGACCACCTACCAAGGATCCGACCTCGGACCCCAGATAGTCAGGAACGAGGCTTCGCAGGAGGGGACTTCGCCTTCTTGTCCCAACCCCGACCAGGCTGAAAACGACCACGACCCCTGGAAAACTGCCGGTGAGAAGAGGGGCGAAAGAAAGGCTTAGGCTTAGAGAACGCCGGAGCAGCCGAGGGCATCTTGAAAGAGGAGGAATGTTTCTTCTCCTTGAAAAGCCTATGAAGCCTGCCCTCCAACTCAGCACCAAACAACATGGAACCTTGAAAGGGCAACTGTAGCGCAGCCGATTTCTGGGCCGAATCAGTCTTCCAGTCTTTGAGGACCACATTCTGACGAGCAGCAATGCAAGCACCCCCCGACAGAGCAGAGGCACGCACTATGTCAAAAGACACGTCAGAGAGGAACTCCACCTGACGCTCAATGTGAGCCAGAATGTCAGAACAGTCAGTGGCATTATCCATGGAACCATACAAAGTTTTTAAGTCAGAAAGCAAAGACTGCGCCACATAAGTCCCGTAAATGCCAGCACGCAGCGCCAGATGGGAACCAGAATACACTTTACGAAGGGAAGCATCCACCCTCTTATCAACAGGATCACGGACAACCGCATCCTCAGCCAAAGAGGTGCACCCCACCAGACTCGCCACAAACGAATCCACAGGAACAGAGTCCGGCAAATCCTTAGCCATATCCTGAAGAGGATACAACTTGGCCATGAAGCGAGGAAGCATGATGCGATCCGGATCCTTCCACTCCCGATCCAAAACCTCCTTCACACAGGGATGAACAGGCATCACCACAGGCGCAGAGTACTGGAACTGTTGAAGCAAGGAACCCCCAGAAGTACCAGGGACATCATCCACAGGGAACCCCATATTAGCCTTAACATGGCACAACAAGTCCGGCAACATCTCTTCATCGACATATTTGCCTTTCACAGGATCAGCGTCCAAACCCCCTTCCTCCGAGTCCGAAGCAGAAGAAGAAGAAGAAGAAGACGGAGGGGGGGCCCACCTGGACCGCGACTTGGACCTAGCTGAGGACCCCTTAGAACCGGGACCCCCCAACTCCAAAATAGTCTCCTTAATAAGAGCCTTCAATCTGCATCCCCACCCCTGGAACGATGCCGAGAACGGGCAGGAGAAGGAGAAGATGAAGAAGATGCAGAAGAGGACACCGCAACATGCCTGCTCTTCCTAGCATGCTTCCCCATGTCCAAGGCCAAGAAAACCACAGAGGAAGGACAGAGCAAAGCAGCCCTGCAGCCAAGCCAGCCAGCACCAGGAAGCAAGCCAGGGAGCGAGGCGCCCAGAACCAATCGAGGCAGCCGGAAATGAGCCAACTCCACGTCTCAGCCAAACCACAAAACGAATGCAGGCACATGAAAACCCCAGTTGCTTATAAAAGGGGGAAGAAAAACCGCTATGCGGTATTTACAAGCAGGACCGGCAGCACCTGCAAACACTGCCGCCAGCCGCTATGGAAAATGCCTGACTTCCTGTCACCAATCAAAGGAAGTCAGGCAGAAAACGGAAGGAAGCGCCCCAGCTGCACCAGAGCCGCCGCAGCACCGCAGACATCCTCCCAGAGCGCCGCGTCTCTGAAAAGCCCGGCAGAACGGAGACGCGGCGCGGACACCACCAGGGGCACAGAACATCCTCAGCACAGCCCGAAGTGCCCGCAGGAAACTCCCCCAGCCCAGCAGGAGGAGAGACCCGGGAAACCAGCCAGCACCCGAAGCCCAGCAGCAGGTAAGCCCCAGGAGCCCGTCGGCTCCTGAATCCAATCAGAAGAAACTGTCTACAGACAGAAAAAAAGAACAGGAGGCATGCTGGGTACTGTACCCTTATGTACTCCCTATAGGGAGAGGGAGGGGGCGTACCAGTATTCCTACTTTCTTTTTTTCTGTCTGCGAGATAGTCAATCTCATTGGTTAATTGATGAAGGGGACGAGGACAGGAGGGACCTGGGGGTAATTATTATTCAGCTATGAGGCACCTAGCCTTTTTGCTTAACACATTGCATAATTCAACCTCTGTTATCAAAGGACATTCTTCTATCTATAAGTTAAGGCTGGGTGTGAAAACCATGTTTTTTTTACTTCCCTTAATTGAGCAGAGCTACTATAACATTAATCTGCTATAAAGCAGTGCAATAATCTATTAAGAGCTAGAACATTTGGTAGGTTAGTTTTAAATTCTTAAACTTAATACCTATACTTCTCCCTGGCCAGACAGCTTTACTGGTAGATGTTTTTTATGTCATTATTAGAAATATTGGGAAAACCTTAGTATTGTACAGCTCAGATAACTTTTTTCCAAAAGTAATTCTAAGCATACTTACCAGTAACTTGTATTTCCTTCCATAGGAATCCATTGAGTGGTTTTCAACAGAAAAGTTTCTAAGTGTCGATTTTTGAAAACTTACAAATATTCCTCTAAAATCAGCCGAACTACGAATTCTGATTTACTCACCTGTTATCAGGAGAGAACCCAGTGCTGCATCTTTTAGCCCAGCACTGACCCTGAAAAGTAATTCTAAGCGTACTTATCAGTAACTTGTATTTTCTTCCATGGGAATCCATTGTGTGTTTTTTAACAGAAAAGTTTCTATTTTCACAAACTAAAAATATTCCTTAAAAATTGCCTGTATGACTTAAACACATTCTTTTGACTGCTTACAGGAGATGCACCCGTGCTGGATCCAGGATCCACCACTGAGTAAGAAAAAGTAACGTTAACACTACTTATAAGTGAATTTCCTCCCATTGGATAACATTGGCGATTCTATGTGAAAAAGTTTCTAAGTGTCAACTTTTAGAATACATTAATATTCCTTAAAAATCACTACTGAAACCAAAAGTTTTTACTCAACTGTTTAAAGGAGATGTCCCAGGACTGAATCTAGAATCTAGTCCTGTGGTTAGAAAAGTAATCCAAAAAGTAACTAATTGCATTTAACTAGCAATTCACATTGAGCTCAATGTTGCATTGTGTCTGAAATTGTGTTGCGCAATATGACAACTGTAAATACAGTACTTAAAAGTCTACTGCCTATTTGCAAAGTATTTAAACTAATGTAATTTTGTAATGTAATGTATAATGTAATTAAAAAAATATATCTAAAAATAAATAGTTTAAAAAAATTTAATAAATCAGTATAAAAAAATAAATATAAGAAATAATACATTTAAAAATTGTCATTTACAAAACATTTGAAATTCACTGAAAAAAACATAGGTTTCAGACATGTTATAGTTAGGAATTAGCATTTAAAAAACCTTAGAAATTTACTGAAAAAAACATAGGTTTTAGTGGTGTTATAGTTACTTGGACATTTCATTCATACAAAACCATTGAAATTCCCCTGTTATAGTTAGTTGTACTAACTATAACTCGTGCGCTCACAATGCACTGCTGATGATGTCACATATTACATCATTCATGACATGGTCAGTGACATCACTGATGACATCTCAAATGACATTACTGATGACATCACTGATGACATCATCCACGTGAAAATCTGATACATCTTATCATACACTAGTATAACCTTTCAACACTCATTATAAAATATGTAGTACCATATTTGAAACCATTGACACACCAATACAAGTTTCTAAAAACCCACTCAGTGATTCCTACATCTGCATACACATCTAAACACTTAACTATAGATTCACTCATACATTCTAACAAAGGAGGAGAACATGGTGGCCGGCTGAACGCTCGGACCGTGAGTCCCACATTTAAGAACGGCAACACAAACGTAATGAGGCGAACAAGGCTCAGCTGAGCAAACCAAACATGTTGTAACTTACCGGGCAGCAGCAGGGGTGAAGTCGCCTGCAGTGTGATTGGTGCAGCGGCGGGAGAAACGCGGGGAGCTGACATGGGAGAGCTGCCACCGAGGACTTTCAGAGGGTTTCCGTGCAGGGGTAGAGCGAATCCGTGAATCGGCGGTCCCCACCCGGCTTTCTCCAGGCACTGTGTAAGGCTGCATGAAGGGCAGGCAGAGGCTGCTATGGCTGCGGAAACTTGATTGAGCTGAAGGCAGAACTACAAGGAGGACGGATTCTGGAAGGGCTCCTCGAGAAGCGCTTAGCTTGACTCCAACGCAGCTTCCCAGCCACATTGGCTGCGTGGACTAACAAGTAAGGAATAAAAAAGGTGGGTTTCTGGGCACAGGCAGCATATAACTTTCAACAGTTATGTGGGGCCAAAATAAGGCAACTTTTTAGGGGAGCCCCCCTATAATCCCTCTCATCTATCTAAATGCTTGTTGGGGTCCCTAGGCACCTGCACACTGTATGTATGGACCCCTGGAGGTCATGCTGAAAGTAAATCGGATAGTTTGAATTGGCTGAACAAATCACACAGTTTGAATAGGCTGAACAACAATAGTGATTATCAAGCAGGTTTACACAGCCAGCCTATAACCTTCATAGATGAGATAAGGAGCATTGCCTGCATGAATTCAATTAGGAAAAAGCGTTAAGGTAAGAGGAGGGGTCCTTCCTTTTCAAAGTCACCGGCATTATCCACAGCGGGTAAAGACTCCAATTATATCTCTACTGTCCTCAACAGCACTCCAAACTGTACAGAAGAAGCATCCCAAGGGCCAATTCTGTTGTTTCCAGATGCTCACCTGTCGGATAAGGCCGCTGACATGATCCAGAAACAAAAAGAGGATTCGAGTACTCCACAGGCTAATTGTCCAGCTAAACATATTACCAGGAGACAGAGGGCCCAGAATACTACGGGAGGTACCGCTGCAGTGGTCTCTACCAGAGCTGCAAAAAATTCAAAAAATGAGCTATTAAAGAAGGGTTCAAACTTAAAAGTTACCCCCTCATTGCGTTCCTTTTTCAAAATTCAGGAAAAGCCGGCGTTGAGAGGTGGTTCACTCGAAGAGATGTCTTCGCCACCCCTGACCAGAATGGAGTCACCAAATAAATATCAAGTTCTTATGTCAATTGATTTAGGAGATCATAAAGAGCTTATTACAGATGATGTAATAGAAGAGACCCCACAATCTGAAGGACCCCTAAAACAAAGCAACCCTGTCAAGGACCAGGCAGTGGTCAAGACATGGCTACCCCTGAGGGGGGTGATATCGGTAATCTTGTGGCTTCACTGCTAAAGGAGATGAAAATGGGATTCGCTAAGCCTGAGAAAAATCAAGAAAGAATTCAGGCTACTTGTGAGGCTCTGGAGACTAAAGTTAATGCTTTGGTAGACAGAGTGGTAGTGGTTGAAACAGCTCTGGAACAAATCAAGGACGAAGTAAGGCTCTGTCAGAGCGAGATCGATAAAGTATCATTATCGGAGAGAGAGCTCAGAGACAAAATTGAGACTTTAGAAAACAACTCAAGGAGAAATAACATACTTTAATTAAATATCCTGGAAGGTCAAGAAGGGCAGAATATCAGGTCCTTCAAGGTAAATCTCCTAAAAAGTTTCATACCGGACATGCATAAAAAATTGGATGAGGACATACAAAGGGTCCATAGAGACCCATTTAGGCTTAATAAGGATAGAAAAAATCCTCGCAGAGTTCTGGTCAACTTTAAATTTTATGCAATAAAAAAACATATCCTGAATAAGGCATTAAACTCTGGCACCCGCACAAAAGATGGTTACCACTACAAAATCCGTTCGGACATATCCAAGGCAACGGCTGACAGGCAATGGGCCCTGGAAAAATGTACACAAGATCTCAGGGCAGAAGGCGCCACTGTTCAGATGAAATTTCCTGCTCTTTTACGCATAATGTGGTGAAATAAAACCTACAATATTAGAGAACCAAAAGAAGTGGAGCTATTTTTGGAACGAATGAAAGCTAATAGAGATAAATAACATTTTGAGCCTAACTGTCTGTAAATAAATTTGCTGTCTCGATTGCGGTTCTCAAACTGGGCAACTAGGATTGCTCAATGATAATGGGGAGGGTTCTCCAGGGTGGGGGTACACACAAGTTTTTATTTTTATTTTTCACACACGTTGGAATTTTTTTTGGGGAGCAGTGGGAAAAAATAAAAAATGAAAATATTTTTGTCCGATGTGTACATTTGAATCGCAAACAGGGTTGGGCTCCAAAGCAGCAGAAAAGATCTCAAATATTATGGGTGATTTGAAAATAGTGACATGGAATGTGACCGGCTTAAGAACAAGGGGGAGGCAATTAAAAAATGTTGAGTATCTTAAACGGCTGAAAAGTGACATAATTATATTACAACAGACACATCTCCTTAGAGATGAGTGGCTTGATGCCATAAAATATGAGAGATGGATAGGAGAGTCTGTCTGTACAAATCAATCATGCAATATTAAGGGCATCTCCATTATTATAAAAAAATCATTGCATTCTATGTTGGTAGGACAACTCGCTGATTCTAGAGGAAGGTAAGTCATAGCAAACTTAAAAGTTAGAGACAGTGTCCTGTCGGTGGTGGGATACTATGGTCCTAATATAGATGATCCCGCACCACTTCAATCCTTGTATACGCACCTGATGTCTCAGACCACACCGGTTATACTTGGAGGTCATTATAATATTTTGCTAGACCCTAAAATAGATAGACACCCCCCTGGTAAAGGTTTAAACCTACCTAAAATGCAAAAAAGTCTGTATAGGCTCAAAGACGATCTGGGTTTAATAGATATCGGGAAGCTAAGAGGGGACTAAAGCAACAGATTTACTTTTAGAAACTATAAATATGGTCACGCCTCAAGAATAGACTTTTTCCTGGTTGACAGACTCCTAAGTAATAAAGCCATGAGTGTTCAACACCTGCCCGCACACCTCTCTGATCACTTGTTGGTATAACTAAGTGTAAAACTTGAGTTAGTTCAAGGAGAGAAAATGTGGACTTTGGATCGGACCCTCTTGTTAGGCCAACATGTCATTTATGTTCTAAGATTAACTACGGAAAACTATCTTAAAGAAAAATGTGAGGACGAAATCTCTGACATGTAAGTGTGGGATGCTTATAAAGCCGTCCTTAGAGGAACATTAGCCAGTATAGCGATAGGTAAAAACAAGTTAAAGAGGTCTAAAATATCACAAATAGAGGCAGATTTACTAAAAAAAAAAGCGAACCTAGAATCTACAACCTCAGAATTAGAACGAAATATTTTGAAAGACGAAATTATGAATGAGAAACAGAAGTTGGCTCTATTCTTGGAGGAAAGGATAAGGGAGAGATGGCAAGCTAGTTCCCTGTCAAACTACGAATATGGTGAGAATAGCCGCAAACTTCTAGCTTGGAAACTAAAAACCAAGTCTAATAGAAATAGGATAACTGCTAACCATAAGGGGAACAGCGGGCAGATAGTAGAAGATAAAGCAGGTATTGAAGAAGCTTTCAAACATCTTTTTCAGTCTTTATATGAGGAGGACCTATCACCTCTCCCTGTAGCAGTGGACACCTATTTAAATAGGTTACAAATCCTGAAGCTAGATGTACATGCCTGTGAAACTTTAAATGCAGAAATTACTTTGAATGAGGTACTAGAGGTAATAAAAAACCTCAAAAAAAGTAAAGCAGCAGGGCCCGATGCCATACCAAATGAACTCTACGTAGTTCTGAAAGATTACCTCGCCCCCAAACTTACTGATGTGTTCAACAATATTTTTTCTGATGGTCGTTCAATTCATGAATCCTGAAACAAAGCCACAATTAGTTTGATTTTAAAACCTGGTAAAGACCCCTCCTATTGTGAGTCGTATAGGCCGATCTCACTCCTTAACGCAGACTATAAAATCTTTACCGAGGTTCTAGCAAAAAGACTTGGCTCCTTCTCTGATAGGCTTATACATGAGGATCAGAAGAGTTTTATCAGAGAGATACAGTTGCATGACCTCACACATCAACTGATCGGAGCTATCAGTTTCAGTTTCAAAGAACTTTATTCGGTTAAAAACAAGTAACCATAAAAGTGACAGACATAAAAACAGATTACAATAATTACAGCTCTTAATGTGAGTTCAGTGAGGGGGATCAATAGACAGTTATTCGGTTATTACCATTTGTTTCCGTAATTTAGAAACACTTTTTAGGAAATTTAAAACTACAGTTACAGTTAAAACCGTATCCATTCTCTGGACTTCTAAAAAAGCTGGGCGGCATCTGGTTAAATTCATTTCTTTTAAAAAAGGGACGACAATTTTTCTACGAGAGGCACTATAAAACCTGCAAAAGAAAAGGATATGGATATCCGATTGATGTGAGGTGCCATCACACGGGCAAGTGGGCAATATACGTATCCATGAGTTCATACTAGGAAAGGACACCAAACTAAAAAATATACAAAATCTAAAACGAGTTAAAAGAAAGCGATCATAGTTTGTCATGGGCAGGGATAAGTATGACTGTACAGACTTAATCTCACATAAAGTAAGGAGGTGGGAATGTACTGAATGTTTCAAAGTTTCAGCTCTCCTCCTCTTATCCTCAAGAAGGTCCAGGCAGAGGGCTTTCAATGTACTCCTTGAGATGCTATCCATTGTAGATGGATCCGAGTAATAAGAATAGCACCCAATCTCAGTCAGGAAGCACCTAACATATCCCAGCCATTGTGATCTCTCCACGTAATCCAGGCTGAGGGTATCCTGTAATAGGGCCCGATTCATAACGCATTCATTTGTAGTCCATACCCTGTGCCACAACAGGATAGGTTGAATTTTAATAATGTCTGTTATGTGAGGTTGAGCCAGTTCAGCGTGACAGTTAAATGTGGCAACACACTGTGGAACTGCAAGGACTTCCCTCATAAATTTGTTTTCCACCACCTGGATTGGATCCACATTTGCGTACCCCCACAAGCCTGAGCCATAAATAGCCACGGATAAGCATGTTGCTTTATATATAGTTAACATTTCTTTTATCGGCTTCCTGCCCAATTTTCTAGCAAAATTCTTTAAGGCCATGATCGTTTTCATAAATAAAAGAGTTCTAGCCTTAATTGCACTTCTCCAAGAACCTGACTCATGGACTAGATTGCCCAAATAAGAAAAGGTTGGGGTGTTATCTAGTGGAACATTATTTAAAAATATCCGTTTCATCGGTTTACCTGATTTTGGACCACAGTTCATTGTACAAGTTTTACTACAGTTTACTAGCAAATCAAGATTCAGCATGAAGTTCTCAAAGCTTACTACTAGTTTTTGCAGAGCCTGAGGGGTACGTGCCATAAGCACGGCATCATCCGCATACATGAGCGAAGGGATTGCCCTCCTCCCCACCCTGGGCATATCTCTGCACTCATGCAGCAGATGATTTTCGAGCCCATTAATGTAGAGGAGGAAAAGAAAAGGTGCTAATACGCAACCTTGGCGCACTCCACGACCCACACTGAATTGTCTGGAGCATTCGCCCCCCCTACCGTAGCGAACAGAAGCTGTGGCTCCACTATAAAGTTCCCTCAGGAAACAGATGATGGTGTTGTCCACTCCCAAACTTTTCATTATTGCCCACAATTTGGTGTGTGACACGCAGTCGAACGCTGACGAAAGATCCACAAAAGTAAAATACAAGCGTTCTGACTTAATCCTTATATATTTATGTTGCAATAACATTAAATTTAGGCCTTGCTCGATTGTGCCAATCCCCTTTTGAAAACCAAATTGCAAGTCGCTCATGACTTCATTTTCCTCCGCCCAGCTTTGTAGTCTTGCCAAGACTATTCGTCCCAGGATTTTTATTGAAGAATCAAGAAGGGAGATTGGCCTATAACAGGCACAGCTGTTTCTATCCCCCTTCTTGTAAATAGGGACGATGACAGAGGTGAACCAGGAATCTTTTAAGCCCCTCGATAAAGCCGCATTAAAAAGTTGTACCAACATTGGGCCCCAGATTTCAGTATTTACTTTGAATAAGTCCGCAGGGATCCCATCAGGCCCAGCTGCCTTTCCTCCTTTGGTAGCTCTTGGGGCGAGCAGTACCTCATCAAGTGTTACAACCAAATTTGGGCCAGGTTGTAAATCCAAGCTGGTCTGAGGACCTCCACTACAAGTATCATCCTGAGCCTTGTAAAGATTGGAGAAATGGTCCACCCAATTATCCTCATTTATTGCGATCTCAATTCGCGCCGTGTGGGTTTCGTAAGGGAAAGGGGTGTTAATTACTTTCCAAAATGCGGCGGAATTTTTAGTTTTTGAAGCCTCGCAGAGTGAATCTATTGCCTCCTTGTTTATTGCAATTTTCCTTACTTTAAGGGCCTGGTTATATGAAAAACTGCATGTTCTTATTTCATCTGTGTCCCTGGGGCTTCTGTGCACTGCATGTTTTAAATTTTTCAGCGCCCTGGTACATGCATTGTTGAACCAACTCCTGGATCCCTTACCTCTACGTTTTGACTCCACCCGTAAGCCACTTTTTATATTTGTAGCTATAATACCAAAGTGTTCAATTATTTGATCACTACTAGAATTATCTCCCAGACAGGTCATGAAGCTAGTAGAGCATACCTCCCAGAGTTCCTTGAAGAATGTTGCGGGGATTACTTTGCTCCAGTTAAGTGTGTACCCATTTTGTCTCCCAAGAACCACATCAACCGCTGCCTCAACAAGAGGCGCGGCCGAAGATGGGTCTGGGAATAAATCTGCTACCTTAAGGCATTGGGGGAGATGATCACTTGTAGGCATTGGGATATTTGTAACCCCCACAACTCTATGATTAAGATTACTGGAGGAGATAATAAAATCAATGGTTGACACCAAACCTCTACCAATAAAGGTCGGGACAAAGGGTGTGGGTTTTAGCGCTGTTTCATTGGCAAACCCCAAGTCAAACATGAATAGTAATTCGTTCAACAAATCCCCCATTAAAGTGTGATCAAAGTGAGTCAGATTCATGTCTCTCTCTGTCATTAGGCCACATAGGCCCTGACTCCCTTTGGTACACAGTGAACAGTTAAAATCCCCCCCCCCCCCCATAAAATTACTAGTTCTCTGTCATTTTTATCTACCTCTAACTGAACTTCCTCCTTGAGCTGCTTCATCGCAGCCGCAATTTCTTCCCTCGGGACATTATTATAAAAATTAATAATGATCACCTTTGCTCCTTTAAGATCTCTTAGAATTATGAGCTGAAAATAATTGGAATATAAATGACATTGGACCTGTTTGATTTTAAGTTGATTTGAAACAAACGTAGTCAAACCACCCCTTGCCCTTCCAAAGTGGCCTCCAACTGCTGGGGTAAAAAAGGTTCTATAACCATTTACGTGGATTGGGTCCTGGATCCATGTTTCTTGCAGGGCCACTATGTCCTGGCCGCTTATTACAGACTCCCAGGCTGGGTTAGTGATTTTTTGCCTCAACCCAGCTACATTCCAGAAAAGCAGTTCACAAAAGTCACTCTTCACCTGTATCGGGCCATTACCTGTCTTTTCTCTACTCCCATTATTGTCGCCTACGATAGGTTGCATCTGCTCCAGTAGATCACTGTCACAAGGTGTCAGCCTATCGAGAGTGAGGGTCTTATTTACTATGGGAGGTTCTTGAGATGACTCAGTGGGGGCCTCGGTGTTATTAGAGAAAACCCCACCCCTAGTAAGAACTTGAGAAGCTGGGGGAGAGGGCTTTTTCCCAACCACAGTTTCTATGGGAATCTGGGCTTGCTGTCAATCTACCCCATCCAGACCAGAAAAGATCTGGTAGCGATTTTGGATCGGTAAATTATACATATATGGAAACAGTCCTCTATTGTTCCATGGTCCACCTTGAGTAAGGTTGGGTCCCAAATATGGTAGGTAATGATTACTAGGAGGGGGGTATTGGTAGACCTGATGCTCATTTCTGGGGTAAAAATCCTCCGGCCTCTGAGTGTAAAGAGAGGGGCCTTGACCACTTGGATAACCAGAACTACCCAGCATAGGCGGTACTCCCCCAGGCCCAACCCTATCCCATGGTCTTACATTTCCAAACCCCCGACGTTGATGGACTGGCTTCTTAATAAGCTGCCTGTCCCTGCCCCAGTTATTAAAACTTTTTGGGGGTGCATAGGGATAGAAATAGGAGAGAAGATGTGTGGAGATGGAATCGCTACTTCTAGCATCGAACCAGTCCCCAATATGCCTCACGGCCCTATGGTCCTTAAAATTGATGATTATAACATCAGCATTTTTATCCTTTGGCCTGGCTCCCACCCAGTTGGCACGCCTTAGACTTATAATTTCACCATTTATTGATGCAGGTAACGGTCTATTATCACGGAGCCAGAAGACAACCTTATTCCGTAGTGCACCATGATCTTCCCATTTACCTGCAGGCAATTCTGGGACCCCTGCCATTACAATAACATAAGGAGCGGAATCAGGGGTTAAGTCTATGACACGATTAGTTTTTCCGGGAGTGATGGCCAAAACATTCCCTTTACTTGTCTTGGTCGTTAGTAAGTCCTTACTACCACCTTGATTTTGGATTCCCCCTGGTTTAGATGTTTGCTCCTTAGTTACAGGAGCCGCCAGTTGAGATATGGCCGTTTGTGGGGTTGGAGTTATTAACGTAATCACAGGGCTACCCGATCTTACCCCCTCTTGCACAGATTTCTGTTTTTGTACAGGTACCGGTGTTGTAGATGCTGGTGTTATGGGTACTAGCATTGGAGGGTGAGCTGTTGCTATGGATTTTGCAGGTGGCTTGGCTCTTAATAAAGGGTTCGCCTTAGGTTTCTCTAGCCCCTTTACCAGGTCAAATAAGAGGAGGGAATTCTGTTCGACCTTCTTCTCTATTTGATCTAGGTGTGCGCACATCATAATTGTCTTATCTAGGAGTGGTTGCGTCACACCCCTGATAAGTTCTACAATTTTGGCCATCATGACCGCCTCACATCCTGGGATTTGGCCAGTTTGTAACTGGGGGGCTTGAACAGCCCCTTTCCTTATTTTATGTGCTCGATTTCCCAGTGGCTCGCCCCCCCTTTTTTTGCTGTTTGACGTAATAAGGGGGGATGTAGGGGACATGGGCGATGGCTCAATAGGGAGTTTTGGGGAGCCCGATAGCCTAACACTATCATTCCCAGTAAGTAACTCCAATGCAGATGAACTAGCGGGTGTACTAGACAAAGGATGATTACTTATCATGGTGGTGTCATCGGAAGTGCTTTCAATATTATCTGTGACCCCTGAGTGTGATAAATCAATAAGAAGCAAAGAATCTTTAGGGCGTTTGGACGCGGTGACATCCCCTATTTCTCCTAGTCTGACTGATCTGGTTTCTGTAAATAGTGATGAAGATCCAGACTCTCCCCCCCCTCCTTGTGTAGTTTTATGGTTGATTTTCCTTTGCTTCCCCCTGCGTCTCACTCGGGCTTTCTTAAATCTTCTAGGGGATTCCCTTGCAGCAGGCTCAAATATTTCAGAAGAGCCTATACCTGTCCCCATGAGGGCTTGGACGTTAGAATCCTCATCGTTCTGACCCGCATGGACCATGGCAACTACAGTAGTTACTTTGCCTGCAGGGGGAGGGGGCTCCTCTGGCACGGGTGTATCTGTGACAGTAAATGGAAGCTCTGGTGTAATTGTAGGAGAATGCTCCAACCCCAGAGACGCCCTTCTATTGTTGTTAATTTGCGCAACCTTTTTAATTAAAAAGTTGTCCATAGTTACCAATTTGGAGGGCATAATAGAGGATAATTCCTGACTTAAATAGGGAAAGGGATGTGGCCCCGGCCCGGCTCCTTCGGTCCCCGGGGGGCAACAGAGGGCCCGCCCTTTGCCCGGGCTTAGCCCCGGGCTACGACCCGCGCGCGTCCCGCGATGCGCGTTAATGGAGTCACTAAAATTCTTGTGTGGTGAAAGGGGGCGGGGCTCTGGGAGGGGGCGCGGCTCACGCGGGAAGAGGACCAGCTGCTGGTGTTGATTGCTGGTCCTCGCAGTCCCGGTGCCGCGCCTCTCACCTCCACTGCGGCCTCGCTGGTCTGCTCCTCTGGACGCTGGACTCCTCAAGGGCTAAAGGCAAGTTGGCTACTCCTGTAGCTTCGCTGAGGGTAGAATTATGGCAGGACCTCTATGCAAGCGGCTCCCGCGTAGCGGGGGCCGCGAGAGGTTAAGAGCACTTCGATGGGGGCGGGGCTCTGGGAGGGGGCGCGGCTCACGCGGGAAGAGGACCAGCTGCTGGTGTTGATTGCTGGTCCTCGCAGTCCCGGTGCCGCGCCTCTCACCTCCACTGCGGCCTCGCTGGTCGGCTCCTCTGGACGCTGGACTCCTCAAGGGCTAAAGGCAAGTTGGCTACTCCTGTAGCTTCGCTGAGGGTAGAATTATGGCAGGACCTCTATGCGAGCGGCTCCCGCGTAGCGGGGGCCGCGAGAGGTTAAGAGGACTTTGATGGGGGCGGGGCTCTGGGAGGGGGCGCGGCTCACGCGGGAAGAGGACCAGCTGCTGGTGTTGATTGCTGGTCCTCGCAGTCCCGGTGCCGCGCCTCTCACCTCCACTGCGGCCTCGCTGGTCGGCTCCTCTGGACGCTGGACTCCTCAAGGGCTAAAGGCAAGTTATGTTATGTTATGTTATGGGGGGGTTTTGTATAGCGCTCAGATACTCCAAAGGAGTGTCCCGGCGCTTTCAGACCAGCAGGTCAGCAGCTAACACATAACACAGCAGAGAGAAAAATCAGTAAGAAAAGTAGAACACAAGACTAAAGACAAAACAACCAGGTTTTAAGTCCCTTCCTAAAGGCAAGCAGATTGGCAGTGCTGCGGAGTGACAGGGGGAGAGTGTTCCAGAGCTGGGGAGCAAGACGTTTGAAGGAGCGTCCACCAGTCCGAGCCTTCTTCACCACTGGAACCACCGCAAGAGAGAGAGTTTCTGATCTCAGAGCCCTGGTAGGTTTATAGAAAGCTAACCTTTTCTGGATATAGGTCGCTCCAGTAGAATAGAGCGCCTTGTGGGCCAAAGTAAGGGCCTTAAAGGCAATTCGCTTTCTGACAGGGAGCCAGTGCAAGGTGGATAAAAGGTCAGAGGCACTGGCCCGGCGAGGGAGACCATAAATGGCGCGGGCGGCCGAGTTCTGGACTACCTGAAGACGCTGCATCAGGTAGTCAGGCAAACCCAGGTAGAGAACGTTGGAATAGTCCAGCCTCGAACCTATGAGGGCATGGACGGTAATCTTACGATGGTCAAAAGAGAGCAGAGGGAGAAACCTCCGCAACATCCTAAGCAAGCCAAAGCAGACGCCCACAAGGCCAAGAACTTGGGCTTTCATGGTCAGGCCATTATCAATTTTAACCCCCAGGTTTTTCGCCACGGTGGAGGAAGATGCCGGTGGAAACATGTCATGCGGCCACCATTCCTGCCAACTCGGGTCGGATTGGCAGCCGAAAAAGAGCACCTCAGATTTTCCAGGGTTACACTTAAGACTATTACCCTGAAACCATTCAAATACAGCTCCTAGGCAGCCACAGATACTTTCTCCATCAAACTCAGCCCCCTTTGCACACGTGAAAAGGAGCTGGGTATCGTCGGCGTATGATATTATCTGGGCCCCAAAAGACTCAGCCAGCACCGCCAAAGGGGTCAGAAAGATATTAAAAAGTGTCGGGCTCAACACGGAGCCCTGCGGTACTCCAACCTCCAGCGGCGGCACTTCGGCTGAGTGGGGGGGGGCCCAGACCACCTGCCGGCGACCAGTCAGGTAAGACTGAAACCACCTCAACACCGTCCCACGCAGACCTATCTCATACAGTCTGCGGAGAAGACCTTCATGAGGGACGGTGTCGAAAGCCGCCGACAGGTCGAGCATGACCAACATGGCCCTACCCCCTGAGTCCAACACCTCCTTGATAGCCTCGCTGACTTCAAGAAGCGCCGTTTCGGTGCTAAAGTTGGTACGGAAGCCAGACTGAGAGGCATGAAGCAGGCTGTGTGACTCAAGGAAGGCAGAAAGGACCCTATGGACATGCTTCTCGACGATTTTAGCAAAAGCAGGTAGGAGAGAGATCGGGCGATAGTTCGCATGAAGGTCAGGGTCGAGTCCCGGTTTTTTGAGAAGCGGAACCACCCTCGCCTCTTTCCAGATATCAGGAACAACGCCACTGGTCAAAGAACAATTCAGCACAGGATTCACAAGTGGATTGACCACCTCCGCCATCCTTGCCAAGAACCTGGCAGGACACGGGTCAGCAGGTGAACCGGATTTAAGCTGAGAAAGCAAATCAAGCGACGCAATAATAGATAGAGGTGGAAATTCCGATAGAGTGTACTCAGAATCTTCCACCAAATTCCCATGGATCTCCTGGCACATCCTAGTCCCGATGACAGGGGTTGGGAAAGAGTCCTGGATCAGCTTGATCTTATCATGAAAGAAGCTGGCCAATGCGGTCACCCACGGTTCAGAGAACTCGTGCTGAGATGCAATAGCTTTGGGCGACATAAACTCCTTCACAATAGCGAAGATCTCCTTACAGGAGCTAGAGGCTGACTCTATTCGAGCCGCGAAATAGTGCCGTTTTTCTCGCCGAATGTCAGCATGATAGGCTTTATTAGCTATCTTGTACTCCGTCTTAGCCACATCCTCGTACCTATGGCGCCACCGTCTTTCCGCACTCTTACAGGCACGTCTGGACGAGGCCAGGGCCTCAGTAAACCAGGGTGCAGATGACCGCCTAGGAATTTTACGAGGAGAGGATTCGGGAGCAAGTTCATTTAGACGCTCCCTGATCCAATCTTGCAACTGAACAAGGTCGGACTCCAAGTTTCCCGACAGCCGGCAGGGATAATCCAGGCAGGCCTGTCCCAAATCTTCAAGAGAGACCTTATGATAGTCTCGACGGGACTGCCCCGATGGACAAGTGGCGGCACACACGGGCTTACCGACCCCGACAATCTGAAAGGATATCAGAAAGTGATCTGACCAGAGCACAGGGATTGGGAGGGCCATGATGAGAGGCAGAGTGGAAAACACCTGGTCAAGAGTATGACCTCTATTATGGGTCGGTACAGCCAAGTAGGGGATAAGGCCAAGAGGGGCGGTGACTTCCAAGAGTCTAATCGTGTCACCCTCATCTCCTTGATCCATATGGATGTTAAGATCACCCAAGACCAGACAATGTTTCCCCTTCAAACATAATTCCATGGCCCTTGCCTGTAGATCCTCATAAAAAGAACCAAGGGGCCCCGGGGGGCGATAAACAAGAAGCCCCAGAAAGGATTGGTGGGCAGAAAGAGTCATGGAGAAAGCTAGGGCCTCACAGCCCGGAATGGGCTCTATCGGGACTACAGCGCAGGTGGCCGATCTCCTAACCACAATCGCCACACCACCACCTCTCCCTTTCACTCTATCTTGCCGTAAGATGAAATAATCAGAAGGGATGGCGGCTGCGATATCAGGATTGGATGTTTCTCCCAGCCAGGTTTCAGTCAGCATTAAACATAGCGGCCTCTCTGATACGAGGAGCTCATAGATATTAAGCGCATGCCTGCCCATGGAACATGTATTGAGAAGCAAGCACTGATGGTTGTTAGTGACCTCAGGGGCCACAGGTATCCCTACACGTATATTACTTGGGAGCCAGCCACAGCCAGGGCAGCGCCGCTTTCCACAATGTCTACCCGGGAAAACAGTTCGACATGCTCCCCTCCCCGCCCTTATAGCCAGCAGCTCACCAGCCGTAAATGATATTCTGGAGTTAGCGCCTCCCGCGGCCCCGTCCGCCTCCTGGACGCTGACGCGCGCAGACGGGCTTTCCTCTGGCGCTCCTCCGGCGCGACGCTGCGCGCGTGCGCTGCACGCTAGCATATCTGAGGTTAAATAGTATGGGTCAGATTCCCTAGAAAGACTGCACCGCTAACCGGCAAGGCAGCTAGATGGCATCTCAGCCCCCACACCCAAAATGGCGGTCGGCAGTGAGGCGGCGATCAAAAACCCCAAACTAGAGTCACTGGGGTGAAGTGTGGGCAATGCGGTCAGTTTTACAAATTTCGAAGCGTCATAGAATTTTATAATGGATTACCAGTGCAAAATACGCAAATAAACAATTCTACACAATACACACTAAAAACGAGCAGGAGGCTCTAAAGGTTAAAAGTAGCAGCCAATATTAAGAGGTTCACAGGCAGCGTTACAAGTGAGTGCTGTTCAGTTGGTTTCAAGCGAAGCACCGGATCGAAATGCTCCCTAAATAGAGAATGCCAGGGTCCCTAGAAAGACTGCACCGCTAACCGGCAAGGCAGCTAGATGGCGTCTCAGCCCCCACACCCAAAATGGCGGTCGGCAGTGAGGCGGCGATCAAAAACCCCAAACTAGAGTCACTGGGGTGAAGTGTGGGCAATGCGGTCAGTTTTACAAATTTCGAAGCGTCATAGAATTTTATAATGGATTACCAGTGCAAAATACGCAAATAAACAATTCTACACAATACACACTAAAAACGAGCAGGAGGCTCTAAAGGTTAAAAGTAGCAGCCAATATTAAGAGGTTCACAGGCAGCGTTACAAGTGAGTGCTGTTCAGTTGGTTTCAAGCGAAGCACCGGATCGAAATGCTCCCTAAATAGAGAATGCCAGGGTCCCTAGAAAGACTGCACCGCTAACCGGCAAGGCAGCTAGATGGCGTCTCAGCCCCCACACCCAAAATGGCGGTCGGCAGTGAGGCGGCGATCAAAAACCCCAAACTAGAGTCACTGGGGTGAAGTGTGGGCAATGCGGTCAGTTTTACAAATTTCGAAGCGTCATAGAATTTTATAATGGATTACCAGTGCAAAATACGCAAATAAACAATTCTACACAATACACACTAAAAACGAGCAGGAGGCTCTAAAGGTTAAAAGTAGCAGCCAATATTAAGAGGTTCACAGGCAGCGTTACAAGTGAGTGCTGTTCAGTTGGTTTCAAGCGAAGCACCGGATCGAAATGCTCCCTAAATAGAGAATGCCAGGGTCCCTAGAAAGACTGCACCGCTAACCGGCAAGGCAGCTAGATGGCGTCTCAGCCCCCACACCCAAAATGGCGGTCGGCAGTGAGGCGGCGATCAAAAACCCCAAACTAGAGTCACTGGGGTGAAGTGTGGGCAATGCGGTCAGTTTTACAAATTTCGAAGCGTCATAGAATTTTATAATGGATTACCAGTGCAAAATACGCAAATAAACAATTCTACACAATACACACTAAAAACGAGCAGGAGGCTCTAAAGGTTAAAAGTAGCAGCCAATATTAAGAGGTTCACAGGCAGCGTTACAAGTGAGTGCTGTTCAGTTGGTTTCAAGCGAAGCACCGGATCGAAATGCTCCCTAAATAGAGAATGCCAGGGTCCCTAGAAAGACTGCACCGCTAACCGGCAAGGCAGCTAGATGGCGTCTCAGCCCCCACACCCAAAATGGCGGTCGGCAGTGAGGCGGCGATCAAAAACCCCAAACTAGAGTCACTGGGGTGAAGTGTGGGCAATGCGGTCAGTTTTACAAATTTCGAAGCGTCATAGAATTTTATAATGGATTACCAGTGCAAAATACGCAAATAAACAATTCTACACAATACACACTAAAAACGAGCAGGAGGCTCTAAAGGTTAAAAGTAGCAGCCAATATTAAGAGGTTCACAGGCAGCGTTACAAGTGAGTGCTGTTCAGTTGGTTTCCCTGTACTCCTGTAGCTTCGCTGAGGGTAGAATTATGGCAGGACCTCTATGCGAGCGGCTCCCGCGTAGCGGGGGCCGCGAGAGGTTAAGAGCACTTCGATGGGGGCGGGGCTCTGGGAGGGGGCACGGCTCACGCGGGAAGAGGACCAGCTGCTGGTGTTGATTGCTGGTCCTCGCAGTCCCGGTTCCGCGCCTCTCACCGCCACTGCGGCCTCGCTGGTCGGCTCCTCTGGACGCTGGACTCCTCAAGGGCTAAAGGCAAGTTGGCTACTCCTGTAGCTTCGCTGAGGGTAGAATTATGGCAGGACCTCTATGCGAGCGGCTCCCGCGTAGCGGGGGCCGCGAGAGGTTAAGAGCACTTCGATGGGGGCGGGGCTCTGGGAGGGGGCGCGGCTCACGCGGGAAGAGGACCAGCTGCTGGTGTTGATTGCTGGTCCTCGCAGTCCTGGTGCCGCGCCTCTCACCTCCACTGCGGCCTCGCTGGTCGGCTCCTCTGGACGCTGGACTCCTCAAGGGCTAAAGGCAAGTTGGCTACTCCTGTAGCTTCGCTGAGGGTAGAATTATGGCAGGACCTCTATGCGAGCGGCGATCAAAGCTATCAATATAGCAGCCCATGAGAAGGTACCTCTTGCAATATTTACATTTGATGCGCCTAAAGCTTTTGACCGTGTAAATTGGTCATACTTACAAAAAGTTATTCAATATAACAATTTAGGCCAAAACTTCTCTAGGGCAGTAGCAAATATTTACATGGCTCCGATAGGGAATATACTCATTAACGGCAGTATATCAAATCGTATTCAAATTAATAGAGGCACTAGACAGGGGTGTCCTCTCTCCCCCCACCTTTTTAACTTATATATTGAGCCATTAGCAAATGTGATTAGGACCGCCAAAGATATTACCCCCTTTAGTTTCAACAGTTGGGAGCCAAAAGTGGCACTATATGCCGATGATTTAATGATCTATTCAAGCAAGTTAAATGAAACTTTCAACAGCATAAACAGCTTACTAACAGATTTTGGGGAAATCTCAGGCTACCAAATAAATAAGCAAAAAACTGAGGTAATGCACTGGAATATATCTACTTCATGTCTTGAATCCAAGGAAAAAATTAGGTATCTCGGTATTCAAGTCTCAAGGAACATCGAGGACATCGCCCAAGTAAATCTGGAACTAAAAGCTAAAGAGACGAGGAAATTATTGAAGTCATGGAGTTGTCTGTCTCTCACTTTTATGGGGAGGGCTAATGTAATAAAAATGGTCATCTTACCAAAGTTCACTTTTGTTTTTAATACAATCCCTTTGGAGTTTAAGTCACAGCATATTAAAAAGATACAGAGGAAACTGAATACTTTTATTTGGTCATCCAAAATGGCCAGGATAGCTGGGAAAAAACGGAGCCAGAGAAAACATTGAGGAGGGATAGCTAGTCCTGATCTCCTGTTGTATTATAAAGCCTTCCATTTCAAGAATATAAGGCATCTGTTTCGAGACTATGAGTCATACCCCCCCTACTGGAAAGCAGTAAGTAAACATAATCACTGCCTTTATAAGTTTGGCCATCAAAAGTTCGTCGAAAAAGTCAAGCTAAAGGTGCCAAAATCTGCTTTTAAGCTATCGTCAGATATAAGGAAAATATGGCAATACCCATACTATAGCCCACAAGCACCGATATGGAACTCTCCAGGAACTCCCGAATGTTTGAAAGATTCACTAGCAGCGCCTCTGAAAAGAGCTGGAATATCCAAGTGGGGAGATCTTTTGGAAACGGTGACTTAAAAGCATGGGATGAGCTACTGGAAATAACGAAGAATGAAATATCAAGATTTAAATTTTACCAGTTGCTCGGCTGGTCTAAAGAACAAGCAACTTGGCCGGACTTTTTTGCGAACCTAGAGATTGAATTCCATAAAGTCGCTAGGGAGAAAAAAGTATCGAAGTGTTACTGGTATCTGGTGGAGAAGAAGGATGCTGACGATGACATTCCAGACCTTAAATGGAAGAAGATTTTTCCAGCTTAAGACTTGCAACAAGCTTGGCAATTATCCTGCACTTACTTATGGCACATTATAATTTCCGCACCTCTTAGGAAAATTCATTTGTGTACTTTGCACAGATCTTACTGGACCCCAAAAGGCTGTCAATAATGAGCTCACAGGTGACGAAAAAATGCCCAAAATGTGGTGAGAAGGATGCAAATGATATTCACGTGTTCTGCTGTCACCACCTTGATTTATTTTGGAGCGTAATTGGTAAGATTATTGATAAGAGTTTAAATACGATTATTAAGGTCAGAGCTTTTACTATTATTTTTGATATTCTGGATTCTGAAGATAATAATAACAATAATGTTTTAACAAAAAAACAGAAATATCTTTTGTTTACATTCTTAGTTGCAAGACGCGAGATCTGTATAAATTGGATTCTTCCCTCTGCTCCCATGGTTGATGACTGGATCCGCTTCAATAGAAAAATTTAGAAATTTGGATAGAGCCAGAGGGGATTGTAAGCGCACAAAACACTGGGAATTATGGGATATTTACAGGCGGTAGGATAGGAAGGGATGCCCATTGATTTAAACCAGCGCAATCGTAACTTTAAGAGTTATAGCGGCTGGAACAGTGATACATAACTCGTGGAAAGTGTTTGTTTTAAGATATGGCTCCCACCTCAATCCCGAGGGCGCACGGTGTAAGGTGACCCTGTTGCTTAAACAATAAAGATCGCATAAATGAGGACAAAAAGAAGTAAATACATGCTAACAAAGATCAATAGAACACTATTAAATATACACCTACATCAACACACCAGCACACATCCTATTCACTTATGCAGTCATCCTACTCACTTATGCAAACAATTGATCATACTTTATTTACTAATTCACACACTTACACAAACACCACTTTATTTATTGATATAGATAGTAACTCATACTTAGTGTGTCATAAAATCACTATTACAAGTATCATTGAGAAATATATTTACTCATCACCACACCCATAAAGAGATTCACTCACCCAAACAACTGTTTCCACATACAGTCTTAACCTCATATACTTACTAAATCAACTATTTACACATCTTTGGACAGTCACACACCTCCCACCCAACCATACACACATTTATTCACTATCCCATACAAATACTCACTTAACTAATTAATAATTAATATAGACTTTCACATAGCTAGTAACCACCTTATGTAGTAGTTTACACAACAAAAGATAGAGTGATACAGGAATTCACACAGTTTAATCACTATCCCATATATTTAGTGAGACACTTTACATTCGTCACTTAGACAGTCAATCACATTGCTACTAAATCCTCCATTCAGACAGTTATACATCCACTCAGTCTTCAAGGCAGATTTATATATATATATAATGCTTATTTAAATATCGAACCAAACCACATTCACTGGATGATGTCATCAGTGATGTCATTTGCGATGTCATCAGTGATGTCATTGACCATGTCATGCATGATGTAATATGTGACATCAACAGCAGTGGATTGCGGGTGCGCGAATTATAGTTAGTTTGATAGAGCGCGCGAGGCCACCCGACCAACAGTTTTCGCCGTTTCCGGCTTCAGGGCCCATATACTTTTCAAATCACCATATACATCAATCAGGTGACTTCACGAGCTCTATCAAGTTGGTGTGTGTGTTCCCTGCTACCAAATTTCGGTGCACCCGACTTACCATCCACCGATGCGGGTGCCTAATGACCACAATGAATCAGGGGCCTAGCTGTAAAAGGAAAAGCAGCAAAATACAAACCCAACCAATAACATTCAAATACTGTTTAAATGACCACGGACAACTGGAAGTTTTAAAATGTTTATCTAAAGTTCAATATTTTCTTGCATGAGGTACAGTAAAATAAGGCAATCAATAACCAAGATAACGTAAATCACATAGGCAGAAAGAAATAATGACAGAGTAATCATCAAAGTACTAATAAATTGTAACAAGAAATACTATGTAAAGTCAGTATTATCTAGACAGGGATAGACTAAGTGTGTGTGACTATAGAAGAACTTATAATGAATAACACGCTTCACTTAAGGTGAAGGGGCCTTTGAACAACCTAGGCAACGAAGTTCTAGACCATATCAGAAAATGACACACTGCTATGCAAAATATGATTTCTAACAAATGAGAAGACATAAGAATAACTTTGCAAAATTATAAATGACTGTTCAATAGTTGCGGAAAGGCATGGAAATATAACATATGCAATGTTTATCTTTATTTAAGCAAAAGTTAGAAATTCAGAAGGTGCAAGAATTTTAAGAGGTTCAGAATAATATTTACCTAGAAAGGTGTGGAAACCAAACCCTGGCCACGGGTCAGTTAAGGACAGGAAACCCTCAAGGAAGGATACCCTTCAAAGGACAGCAGGTGCAGAATGGACACCCAGGATAGGACAGGATACCCTCGGAATAGGAATCAGGACAGGACCCTCAGGACAGGACAGCAAAACCTCAGGACAGGACCCTCTTCAGGACAGGACCGGAACCCACAGTTCGGAAGCAACGCCTGCGCTCCACCCGCTCTGCAGTTATCGATCAAGACCCCGATTGGGTCAGCGAACTCCCAGCTAAGTGCCTTGCCAGCACTTTAAGGTTCAGTAAAACCTTAGTCTATGGTCAAATTCGGACAGAGTGCTCCGCAGCGCTCTGTATCTTCAGTCACCTATTGAGTGCGTTGGGTCAGTGACAGGTCAGCTAAACCAGACAAGTCGGACGGTTCACTAGGTGAACCCAGGGTAGATATACAGTTTTGGGACAGTGTACCACCCCCCAATGTTGCAAAGTGTCAGAATCCCTCAACTTCGATTGGTCCTAAGGTAGGATTTGGGTAACACACCAATCACAATACACGATTTGAAGCCTTCATTTACATATTTGGGTACCGCCTAGCAGATTTGGGGTTCCCATGAGCTAACAGTAGCACAAAATACAATGTATCATATAAGAAGCCACATTCGCTGTTCTCGCAGGGCAGAGGTGACTTTCTCAGGAGCATCTCGCCCATCACTGCCAGCTGGCTATGTTCCATCAGCCAAGGTCCCTCGTGCTGCCGAATGTCGCACAGGCGCAGAAGGGACCTCCAATATGGCTCTCCTCTCACTCAGACCCCCATTTCCCGCGGTACATGAAAAGTAAGCGAAAACAAATTAATACATAATAATGTCATTAGGAAAACACATCACAGGGTTTGTACTTTTAGCTCATCATCAAGAAATAAACTTAATTGCATTAAATGTTAGCTACATTGACACAATCACAAGAGCAGTGGCACGAGCAGTACCACATGATAAGCACAGCTATGAATTACGCATGCGCATAACTTTCCCTCCACTTCTGCAGACGCGTCAGGACACGTGAGTGTGGCTGACGCATGCGCAGTAACTAAAATACAAGCGGCGGCCATTTTAGAGGACGCAGATTAAATTCATTAGAAATACACATAGGCAAGCGTCTTAAACCTTAACTCAAACTTAATATAAATGTTAGTAAGACGTACATTTATTACCTTGTTATACATAAACGAGGTTCTTGATTTCGGCAAGCCGCAAAATATGCGAAGCTTTGCTTCATCAATCCCCTCTTTGATGATATTTACTATCATCACAAATTATAATGGAACCAGATGCCAACTTTCTTTCACACTTTATAAAGTTCTATTTCTTCCAGCAACCGCTCTAACTTTTCTCTTTCAGTTTTAGCAGGGTGAGAAGTTTTCACCTTTTTGTATATCTGATCATTCACTTCCTCTAATTCAATCTCATCCACACTTCGTTTCACTCCTCTTGCATTTATCTCGTGCTTTTTGGTGCGCTTGCGGTATTTACAGCATAAGAAAATGGAAAGTATAATAAGACCTATAATACCAATTGGCATCAGAATTTTGAATAATAAGCTTTTACCTATGCTAGCAAGCCAATGACCTACATTTGAGAGACCATCTACCAGTCTCTTCCAGGCACTATCAACCTCGAGTGGTTTGAGTTCCTTTGCCAAATTAGTAATGTTTTTCACATATCTTTTGATCTGTACACTTTTGTCCGGAATATAAGTGCAACAATGTTGCGCCTTCAACATCCGGCAGACTCCGCCCTCTTTCGCTAATAAGGTGTCAAGAGCAAGTCGATTTTGTAAAACCATTGATCTGATCGCAACCATTTCAGTATTGACCAGCAGAAATCCATGAGCTGTTTCAGTAGACAGCACATCTACTATAGTAGACAATTTGCAAATTCTGTGAGTGTTCAGAACCACTCCCACTCCAGGTATCAGTGCACTGAAAATACTACCCATAATTTCACCTATACTTTCTCTTTTACTACGCACTAAGCCGTTAGTATCTTCATTGCTTCCAGCTTTTCCATTCACATGGTATATTTTCGGGAAAACAATGCCAAAGTAGCAGCTTCCATACCAGTGATCCGGCAATTTGAAATAAGCCTTGTCCCCACAAATATAATAAATTCCAGGAAACACAGGCTCTGACCCATTTTTGAAACCCCAACCTCCAATTACCTTGTAATTATGTTCGCATTCACTGGAACCAATGAAAACATTATTATAATAGCTAGTCTTCTCGCGGTGAAGACATAGCTTGCCTTTCTTTTCAAAATCCAGCAACAGAGCAGGACCCGCTCCACCAGATGAGGTGCCTTCCATGTTTTCTGCCCACTTTGGCTTTTTCTGACTTTCGTCATTAGCCTTCTTCTGAATTTTAATTCTCCTTTTCTCTGCCATGTTCAGGAACATCTTTTCCTGCTCATGCAAAGAACAAGTCAAGTTATCTCTGTGTGCATCTGCTATGTCAATGTTCCCTATAGTCAGAAAGTAGTCTCCCATATATCTTATGGTGTCAGTTTTGGTATGTACAGGATTCAAGTTCCCACGTATAGGCAGTTCAGAAAAAATCACGTCATTGTTAGAGTAATAATACTGTAACGGTCCTCTTTTGTAAAATAAACTAGCTAAAATGCTACAGGAAATTCCATATGTTAATGGCAGATGATGGTATGTCACGCCTTCAGCCACCGAAGTAGGTAGCTTCATGCAGACATAGCAATCTTCAATTTCCATAGTTTCTACATAGTGTATTAACAAGTTTGCGAAAACATTTAAATGTGTCCTGTTCTTCATGCCATGATAATGTAGTCCTTTCTCATCTGATGCTTCTAAGTCTCGTTTAGTTTGTCTCAATGCTCTCTCATGTCTTTCTACACTCTGTGTTGTCAGCTCCTCACTGTCAGTATTTACAACTTCAGTAGGGACAATGTTAGTATCTTTACTTACAGCAAAGGGAATGAAAATTGTTAATCCTATCCAGATAACTATCAGTACTACTACACTACATATACACACCTTGCAACACGTCTTAAAACGGCTGCAACTAGGACTACCATTCACTGTTGAATCAGACATTTTAGCTCAGTAGGAGTGTTCTCACCCCTCTTTTTTACTTTTTACACAACTAGCTTACTTTGTGCAAATTCACGGTGGTTCGTCTTCCTCTTCAGCTGAGTACTCTGGGACAGGTTCTCCGTCGCTCACGTCAGTTATATCAAGATCTTCAAGTTCTTCCAAAACCAGTGTCCATTCAGGAGACTTGTACTTTTTGTTTTGTCTTTTTATTCGTTCACTCCTTCTTTTGGAAGAGTCTTCTTCTTGCTCTGCTATTCGTGCACTTCTTCTTGCTTCTGCACGTTTTTCTTCCACTGTCTTTATCCTTAGTCTCAGTCTTTTTACAAACCTAGGCTCAAGGTTGTTTCTTTTCTTTAGTCTCTTAGTCGGTACTTTGACTTCACTTTCTTTTCTTATTCTCTTGTTCTCTTTATCTTGTGGTAATTCTTCTCCACTTTCTTCTTCTTCTTCCCTTATCTGACTAGTTCCAGGGCTAGCATCAAATTCTTCTGCCTGGTTGCTAATCTGGCCTTGTTCAGGAATATTTTGGTTTTGGCTTTCAATTGTCTCTGTTTCTGTTTCTGTTTCTGTTTCCTGAACCCGTTTTTCTAACCCTATCTGATCCTGTTCAAGCACTTCGATCTCTTGATTTTCTTCTGCTCGAACTATTACTCTATGTCTAGTCTGTCCCTTATCCACATCAGGAGTTAGCGGAGGAGTATCAAACACTTGCTCTGTATCCTGTACTTGTTCAGTATCGGGTACTTGTTCAGTATCGGGTACTTGTTCAGTCTTATTCACTGGATCTGTATCAATCACGTGCTCTGTCCCTGTCTGACCTTCTCCTTCCTCAGTTTTGATTTTAATCTCAAGTGGCTGAGGTTCTTCGCCTGTGCCTTGCTTTTCCTGACTAGTCCACTCTCTACCTTCACTAAGTCGTTCTCTTGTTCTGATAGGATCTTCGGTCAGATCAATCATCGGTATCCATTCTTCTGGCCATATGCTTGGCAGCTCGTCTTCAGCTACTCCTGGCTCAGTTTCCTGGACCTCTTCAGCAGGCTGGTTTCTTGGCAGTTCGTAGTCAACTACTCCTGGGCCAACGTCTGCTGTTCCTGCAACCTGACTGGTGCTGGGCTGCTCGTTGTCAGTTGCTACTGGTCTGACTTCTTCAGGGTCCTCTGCTGGTTGCCCTGGTTCTTCAAATCCTTTGTCTGGCAATACCTTCTGGGTGTGTCCGGCGTGGATCCACTGGGGAACACCTGCGACTTTCACTGCAGTGGTTGTTACCAGGATTACTTGGCGTTTAATTCCCCACCTTGGTGCCAGACAGCTTGATCGAGTGTGCTTCTTTATTTTGACCCAGTCTCCTGGAACCAAGTTGTGGAGAGGAGTCGTTGGATTAAGGATGCCGTCGTCTCCAATCTGGCGAGAGATAGAACGCACTTGGTCACCCAATCTTCTGCAGTATTCAAGCACCAAATCATCAGTAATACTCAACAGTTTGCTTCCTGGCACCCATGCTTGTCTCATCACTCTTCCCATAATGATCTCATGGGGACTTAGGCCTGTCTTGCGGTCTGGAACACTTCTCAGTCCCATCAGGACCAGGGGCAGGGCCTTCACCCAGTTCATGCCAGTAGCATTTGTCAGCTTTGCTAGTCTGTTTTTGATAGTTCCATTTACTTGTTCCACTATTCCAGAAGCCTCTGGGTGGTATGCACAATGGAGTTTCTGCCTTATTCCAAAGGCCTTACAGAGTTCAGCCAGTATGTCATTCTGGAAATGTCCACCCTTATCTGATTCAATAATGCATGGTATTCCGAACCTAGGTATCAGTTCTTTTAGTAAACACTTCGCTACTGTCAGTGCGTCACTTTTGGGAGTAGGGTAAGCTTCTACCCATTTCGAAAATACGCACACAATGACAAGGACATATCGCTTTCCTTCACAATGGGGCATGGTGATGAAATCAATCTGTATTTTTATAAAGGGACCCCCTGATCTCCCAATCTTGCTCAGTTCAACCATTGTCCTCTTGCCTGGGTTCATCTGTTGACATGACAGGCACCTCTGGCAGAGGGACTCTGCTACCTTCCTGAACTTTTTACTGTACCAAGTCTGTTGAAATACCAGAATCATGGCATCCCTACCAATGTGTGATCCTTCATGTATTAATCTTGCCATTGTGCCAAGCAAGTGTCGGGGTAACACAGGCATACCAGTTGGGCCCAAAATCACACCATCCACACGTCTCGGTCTACAGCCATCCTCCTTCCATTTCTCCCTTTCTTGCCAAGGAGCCGACTCCTGCCACTCTCTCACCTCATCCCATGTAGGCACTTCCTCAAACACCTGAAGCTGGCAGCTGGTTCCTGGCCCCCCTCGTTTTGGATTTACAATATACCGATCTTTGGCACACCATTGAGCCACTCGATCAGCATAATCGTTTCCCAGAGATACTCTGTCCATGCTCCTTTGATGAGCAGTACATTTTACCACTGCCAGTTCTTTGGGTAACTGGATGGCCTCTAAAAGGTCATGAACAACTTTTTCATTCCGAATGGGAGTACCTGAGGAAGTCATGAATTCCCTCTGCAGCCATAATTGGCCAAAGTCATGCACAACGCCATAACAGTACTGACTGTCAGTATACACTGTTATGCGTAAGTCCTTCCCAATTTTGCAAGCCATTATCATGGCTATCAATTCGGCTACTTGTGCAGACTTGATGTTATATAGGTAACCTGCTTGTTCAATTTTTGTGAAAGACACTACTGCATAAGCAGCACTCAAGCCTCCTAATTCATGTCTTAGACAGGAACCATCCACAAATAGTTCTTTATCATGCACAGGCAATGGTACTTCTTTTATGTCAGGGCGTGGCTTGGTACTGAACTCTGTCAGATCAATACAATCATGTTCATCATCATCCCCACCTTCCATTTCCAAGGGGTCGGGGAGTAAGGTGGCAGGGTTCAGAATACCGCACCTAACAATGCTCACATTTGCTGCACCCACAAGAATCCTCTCGTATTTAGTCAGCCGACTAGGGGTGAGATACTGTGTTTTAGTTCTGGTCAATAGAATTACCACTCCATGTGAAACATACACAGTCACAGGATGTCCCATGACAATGGACTCACTCTGCTCCAGACTTGCACAGGTAGCAGCTACTGCTTTCAGACAGCCTGGTAACCCAGCAGCTACCGGGTCCAATGTGGCAGAGAAATAAGCCACAGGCCTTCTGGTCGTGCCATGTTCTTGAGTCAGGACTGACAATGCGCAATTATCGCGAGTGTCACAGAAAAGGGCAAACTCTTTGGAATAATCTGGCATTCCCAACGCAGGAGCTGTACACAGACAGTTTTTCAATCTTGTGAAAGCCATTAGACTTTCATCGTCCCACTGTACAACATCTGGCATTCCTCTCGTGGTCATTTTTATCAAGGGCCTTGCTAAGGCTGCAAATCCCAGAATCCACTGCCTGCAGTACCCTAATACACCCAGGAACATTCTGACTTCTTTTTGAGTACGGGGCAACTGCATTTTTTGAATTATTCTCACTCTTTCTGATGTGACTTTTCTGACACCCTTTTCTATCTGGTGTCCTAGATATTTTACTGATTTCGCACAGAACTGTAGTTTGTCAGGGGACACTTTATGCCCTTTCTCACACAGGTGGTTTAGGAGGGCAATGGTGTCAACTACACAGTCCCTGTGACTTTTAGACGCCAGTAGAAGGTCGTCTATGTACTGCACTAACACAGAGTTCCCAGGTAAGATCAAAGTCTCTAGACATTTTTTCAAGATCTGATTAAAGATAGAGGGGCTCTCTGTATACCCTTGAGGGACCCGGTTCCAACAATACACGTGACCCTCGAAGGCAAATGAGAAAAGAAATTTGCTGTCGGGGTGCAGGGGTATCGAAAAGAATGCATGACACAAATCAATCACAGTGAACCACTCAGCATCCCAAGGAATCTGGTACAGAATTACTGCAGGGTTCGGGACAATAGGGCAGCAAGGAACTACAATTTTGTTAACCTTTCTCAGGTCCTGCACTACCCTATACTTGCCACTAGGCTTTTTAATGCCCATAATCGGTGAGTTGCATGGGCTGCTCATCACTTCCTGTATGATGTTTCCTTCCAATAATTTCTGTATTTCCAGAGTGACACCTGCTTTCACTTCAGCATTCATTCGGTAGGGCCTAGTGTTAGGATATACTGCATTGTCCTTGATGGCTATTTGTATGGGGTCCACATCTTTCATCAACCCCACATCCTTTCCAGTGAAATCCCACACCTCTGGCTTTACGGCTTCCTGTAGTTCTTGGGGCAAATCCTGCAGGGTCAATCTTTTAATTTCTGAGTCAGGTCTAAGCAATAATAATTTATAAATGCCGTCTTCATCTGGGGTCTGTATTTCAACACCCTTTGGTGTGCAAAAGATGGTACAGTTCATTTTGCACAGCAAATCACGTCCCAGTAGATTCACTGGACTGGTGTCACAGACGACAAATCTATGCATCTGTTTAAAATTTCCAATTGAAATCTCCATTGGTTCGGTAACAGGAGTACTAATCAATTGATTAGATACACCTACTACTTGGATATTTTCTCCCGAGAGGGGTAGGTTTGGAACGTCCACTGTTCTTACAGTAGAACGGGTAGCGCCAGTGTCCAACAGAAAGGTGACATCATTTCCGTCAACCTTTCCTTCAATATATGGTCCAGACTGGTCTACCGGCAAGGAAGCGCCAAGTACGCACTCCTCGTCCTCCCCTCTCAGGCCCCGTCAGTCCTGATCATTACAAAGGAAGGTATCATTTAGCAGATACTGCGAAGTTGCTGTATTTCTGTTCTCCCCGCTTTCCCAAACCTCTATCTCTTCATTTTCTGCCTGTCTTCCCCTGTATACCTGCTTGGGTGCTCGAGGCACCTGAACTGTTTTTACCTGGGGTTGAGTCTTTCTTGGTCTTTCTTTCTGCGTCTGTGGAATTAAATCAGGAGTTTTCTCATTAACATCGACTAATTGGGGACACTCGTTTCGCCAGTGTCCAATTTCGCCGCACTGATGGCAGGGAAATTTTTTCATAGCCTCTTCCCTGCTAAATTTGGGCCGGGGCTTTCCTCCACCCCCTCCCCCAGGACTTTTGTTCTCAGCATTTTTAACCATGTTACTCAATTGTTTTTCCTGCTGTTCTGCGAGCTTCACCTGAGCCCACATAACCTTCTCCTTAAGGGCCTTTTTCTTTTCTGCCATCTCGTCCTCGCAGTACTTAGCGTACCGCAGGACCTCATCCATTTTCTTAGTATGCCAACAGATTTTATTGTCTTTTATCCACTGACAAATTTCAGGTCTTAAACCATTTACAAACCTGTAAATAAAGTGCGTCATATCCTTCAGGTCGATGTTGTCAATACCGCTGTATGTTTTAAATACCTGCAATAACCTCTCATAGAAAGAGTGCACTGTCTCATCCCTTTCCTGTGTTGTTCTATCTATTTTTGTCCAATCAGTTTCCTTAGCGGGCACCTTTTCTTTCAAGTGCTGAATTACCTGCTCATATTTTCGCATGACATCCTTTGATGGCTCCCCTGTTTCCTTGTTTCTGGGATACTCTTCACTGGGCCAATCTATGTTTATTTTACACTGGGTCCATAAATCTACTGGAACCACAATGTCGAAAAACCCATCCAGGTCTTTCCACAGACATTTCTGTACCTTCACGAACCTTTCCACTTGCCGGTACCAGTCAACTGGTTTCTCTCGTAATTTTGGAAAATCGTTCGTGAAGGACACAATATCCTGCCTAGACCAGGGGACATGCACATATTTCCCCCCTGGAACTTCGCGCATGGGGCATAACTGCTCAGGTTTTTCTACCTCTCTTAAAGCAAACTCGGGAGTCACTTGTCGGGAGCGAACCTCTTCCCTCTTTTTTGCCCACCTGCTTCTCCATTTTTCCACATCTCCCCATTTCTGCAGTACCCCCATTAATTCTTTAATCTGCAACTTCTTCCCTGCCACATTCAGGTGTTCTATATCTTTGTCTGAGAAGTCTGCTCTGTACGGTTTCTGTAAGGGCTTGGATTTTGAGATATCTACCCCCATACTAACTGCTGTTTCGGTCAGTTTTTCGTGGAGCACTCTGGTGTTTCTTGTAAAGCTTTTACATATGAACGACAATTCTTCCTCAGAGTAGGTATTCAATCGATCCAACCCCACATTTCCTGCCATTAATTCTTCTATTTCAACCCTCAGCTTGTAGAGGTCTAAAGGCTTTGTTTGCGGAGTCTGCTTCTCTAATTCACGACTCCAACTCTCAATTTCATCCGGAGTTACCAGAGAGACATTCCTAGTACCTGTTGCTGTCTCTAATTTAATTTCTTTTGTATTAAAAGGGTTATACCTCTGCTGTATTCCCTTTCCAGTCTGTTTGTTTGGCAATTCCAAGAATGCAACTTCAGACTCGCACTCACTGGACTGATCATCTATGATGATTGGTTCCTGTCTCGGGGTTGCTATGACTGGGGTCATGACTGGAGTAATCGGATTTCCCTGACCATTTCCGTATAACGGGACCACCGGTCCAATAGTTACTGGAATAGTCAATGCCTCAGGACTGGTATTTATCTGAGAAATTTTCTGAATTATTTCTGTTCTTTGTCTAGCTAGAGCCTCTTGCTCCTTTTCCACTAGTACCCTTCTTAGAGTTGTGTCATGTAATATCTGTGGGGTCAACGGAGGAGTAAAACTCGGGGCAGTAGGATGCGTCTCACTTGGTCCTCCCCCATAATTTGGTTTCGGGAATAAAGTTCCAGTATTAAAGGACCTGCGCTCTTCCCCATATGGAGGTTGAACAAAAGGCAGTCCTGAATTCGAGGGTTTCTCTTCATTTTCATACAAGGGTCTGGGAAAAAAGGTTTTCGTACGTGAATATTTTTCTTCTTGACTTGCGGGCACTTTGGGATATATATCCCTTGTTTCCGCTGGTTCGGGTTTCTCAAAATAGGGTAACCCTTGACCACCCCCTCCCAGTCCCTGGGACCTGTCTTCTTCTTTTAGGAAGTGACGTCGGGGAACATCTCCTACACTGGAAGGTCGGGTTCCCTCATTGTAAGGTGGCGGACTTCTGGTACAGATGTCATCTATTAATTCATCATCTGAATCCCCCAGGGCCCCCCAATGCTTACTTTTTTCAGTACTTTTCTCA
Source organism: Lissotriton helveticus (assembly GCF_964261635.1). NCBI lineage: Eukaryota > Metazoa > Chordata > Amphibia > Caudata > Salamandridae > Lissotriton > Lissotriton helveticus. Next base: position 1,206,529,783 of record NC_136063.1, read on the forward strand.
CCCGCTCCAATGTTATGACCTGCCGGCATCATGGGAAACAGACCCTCAACAATCATGCTCTGCCTCCACTGTTTCATCCTTTTATCCCTGGACTCCTGTTTCAGCCTGGGGTACCACTTGGTCAAACCCTTGTCCATTCGGGGTCTTTCTCTTTCAAAAGCCTCAATCTCCCATTCCTCTAATGCCTCATACTGCGTTAGTCTTGGTCTGGGATGCAGCTCATTCATTCGGGTTCTTAAATTAAATAAGATCCTACCATTGAAAGTACCATCTAACGGAAAAGCCAATACTCCGTCATCTTTTGTGTACTTCACCCAATTCTCCAGCCACACACAGGTATTGTACCCTCGGTCAAACATCATGAATGAGGCGGGAGTATTGGGTGCTGGGACAAGAACACCTTCCCTAGATTTAATCGGTTTGTCCGTTTTAAAATAATTTTTCACCTTACTTACAAGGGACATTTTTCTCTTGGTTCCGTACATAATATCGTATCTGTTAGCCTTCCACTGATCCCTTTCAAACCCTAGATGCCTTGGATCAGGTCGCGTCTCTGTAGTCTGCGAGTGCCACATACGACTTCTGCACTAACTTTGTTTACAAACTACCTCCAATCAGAACGCGCTTCAGAAAATTCGTGCAACCAATGGGTGCGCGACACAAAATAAGCTCCGCCAATGGGTGCGCGGCCCCTTCGTGAGACAGTTCCCACGCTCCGGCGCTCACCCCTCCTTTACAATTTTAGCTCCGCTACCCGCCCGCTGCGTCCACCAATCCCAGCGCGGCACAGAGTGACGTCAGAGGCGCTTCGCGACTGACTCCCTCCCTTCACAAGGTAACGGAAACTTTCTTTCTTTTAAAGTGCTCAGTGCTTGGTTATTTTACAACAAATACACATTCGCCACAGTGCTCAAGTGTCTAGACAGAGAAAGAATTCTTTTACAGCAAGTAAACTACTTCCATTTACTTTTCACTCGCTGCGGGCAGATCTCTTCCGCCTACCCTTCACTCTAGCATCGGTGAACCTGTTATTCCCCTAAACTCATCCACTTCTTTCCGGGATATATTCCGAGTTTAAGGTTTCTCAGCGGACCCCTCTGCTTTCACGCTAGCTCCGAGGAACCTGCTACTCTTCCGATGTGACCCTTACTAGGTTACGCCACTATGGGAATTTTGCCAATGAACCCCGTTACTGTCATTTATTCACACATGTATTCAGAAAACCCTAGTTAGTGCTTCCCGGTTATCCTAACCTGCACCTAACTTTCCTCGAACCTGTGACCTCAGGACAATGGATTCTATTCACCACTTGCCCTTTCAATTCCCCGGGGAGTTCGGACAACAAGAAACAAGACGGTTGACAATTGCATGGATTAGTACATATAACAATATAAGAACAAGAATAATGGTAATACAGTAATTCATGAATTATTTTTACAAAATATTATTCGTGCGTATTCACAAGAGATTGATCAGGTCTCTTAGAACAGCCACTCTTATAGCAGCATTAATATAATAGCAGCTTCCGACTTAACTAGTCCAACTAATCCTCCCTAACCTTTAGCTAGTCCCTAACCATCCTCTGATCTACCAGAAAAACTGATAGAGCGCGCGAGGCCACCCGACCAACAGTTTTCGCCGTTTCCGGCTTCAGGGCCCATATACTTTTCAAATCACCATATACATCAATCAGGTGACTTCACGAGCTCTATCAAGTTGGTGTGTGTGTTCCCTGCTACCAAATTTCGGTGCACCCGACTTACCATCCACCGATGCGGGTGCCTAATGACCACAATGAATCAGGGGCCTAGCTGTAAAAGGAAAAGCAGCAAAATACAAACCCAACCAATAACATTCAAATACTGTTTAAATGACCACGGACAACTGGAAGTTTTAAAATGTTTATCTAAAGTTCAATATTTTCTTGCATGAGGTACAGTAAAATAAGGCAATCAATAACCAAGATAACGTAAATCACATAGGCAGAAAGAAATAATGACAGAGTAATCATCAAAGTACTAATAAATTGTAACAAGAAATACTATGTAAAGTCAGTATTATCTAGACAGGGATAGACTAAGTGTGTGTGACTATAGAAGAACTTATAATGAATAACACGCTTCACTTAAGGTGAAGGGGCCTTTGAACAACCTAGGCAACGAAGTTCTAGACCATATCAGAAAATGACACACTGCTATGCAAAATATGATTTCTAACAAATGAGAAGACATAAGAATAACTTTGCAAAATTATAAATGACTGTTCAATAGTTGCGGAAAGGCATGGAAATATAACATATGCAATGTTTATCTTTATTTAAGCAAAAGTTAGAAATTCAGAAGGTGCAAGAATTTTAAGAGGTTCAGAATAATATTTACCTAGAAAGGTGTGGAAACCAAACCCTGGCCACGGGTCAGTTAAGGACAGGAAACCCTCAAGGAAGGATACCCTTCAAAGGACAGCAGGTGCAGAATGGACACCCAGGATAGGACAGGATACCCTCGGAATAGGAATCAGGACAGGACCCTCAGGACAGGACAGCAAAACCTCAGGACAGGACCCTCTTCAGGACAGGACCGGAACCCACAGTTCGGAAGCAACGCCTGCGCTCCACCCGCTCTGCAGTTATCGATCAAGACCCCGATTGGGTCAGCGAACTCCCAGCTAAGTGCCTTGCCAGCACTTTAAGGTTCAGTAAAACCTTAGTCTATGGTCAAATTCGGACAGAGTGCTCCGCAGCGCTCTGTATCTTCAGTCACCTATTGAGTGCGTTGGGTCAGTGACAGGTCAGCTAAACCAGACAAGTCGGACGGTTCACTAGGTGAACCCAGGGTAGATATACAGTTTTGGGACAGTGTACCACCCCCCAATGTTGCAAAGTGTCAGAATCCCTCAACTTCGATTGGTCCTAAGGTAGGATTTGGGTAACACACCAATCACAATACACGATTTGAAGCCTTCATTTACATATTTGGGTACCGCCTAGCAGATTTGGGGTTCCCATGAGCTAACAGTAGCACAAAATACAATGTATCATATAAGAAGCCACATTCGCTGTTCTCGCAGGGCAGAGGTGACTTTCTCAGGAGCATCTCGCCCATCACTGCCAGCTGGCTATGTTCCATCAGCCAAGGTCCCTCGTGCTGCCGAATGTCGCACAGGCGCAGAAGGGACCTCCAATATGGCTCTCCTCTCACTCAGACCCCCATTTCCCGCGGTACATGAAAAGTAAGCGAAAACAAATTAATACATAATAATGTCATTAGGAAAACACATCACAGGGTTTGTACTTTTAGCTCATCATCAAGAAATAAACTTAATTGCATTAAATGTTAGCTACATTGACACAATCACAAGAGCAGTGGCACGAGCAGTACCACATGATAAGCACAGCTATGAATTACGCATGCGCATAACTTTCCCTCCACTTCTGCAGACGCGTCAGGACACGTGAGTGTGGCTGACGCATGCGCAGTAACTAAAATACAAGCGGCGGCCATTTTAGAGGACGCAGATTAAATTCATTAGAAATACACATAGGCAAGCGTCTTAAACCTTAACTCAAACTTAATATAAATGTTAGTAAGACGTACATTTATTACCTTGTTATACATAAACGAGGTTCTTGATTTCGGCAAGCCGCAAAATATGCGAAGCTTTGCTTCATCAAGTTCAACTAACTATAACAGGGGAATTTCAATGGTTTTGTACGAGTGAAATGTCCAACTAACTATAACACCCCTAAAACCTATATTTTTGGCAGTGAATTTCTAAGGTTTTTTAAATGCTAATTCCTAACTATAACATGTCTGAAACCTATGTTTTATCAGTAAATATATATATATATATATATATATATATATATATATATATATATATATATATATATATATATATATATATATATATATATATATTACCTACTGGCGGTCGCCAGTAGGTAGTTATAGTTAGGATTGATTTCCATAGGAAATCCGCAACATTCTATTGGGAATAGCTTTGGCGCTGGTGGACGAATCTTCGCAAATTTCTCAAAGAAGATGGCCCGCTCGGCTCTGCTCCTTCCCTGAAAGTTTGGGGGGGATTCGTCAAGTGGGGGCAGAGATAAAAGGGGGGTCCCAAAACGTGTTTTCCCTATGTTAATTTCCATAGGGCGGTTGGACTCACTTTTAGCCCGAACGGCTGAATGGATTTCCACAAAACTTGGCAAAATTGTAGGGACTGGTAGCCCGATGTGCCTTTGCTATGTCTCAGGATATGTGCTCCAGTGGATTTTGAGTAATTTAGGTTAAAAAATATATATATATCTGGGCGGAGCCTAACCACACATCTGATCTGATTGGCTGTCAGCACTTCATCCAAGAAGTGTTGGCAGCCATCTTGGGACCAAAATACATGATAGCACCTCATTAAAAAGCATTGTAGTTAATAGAGGGTTTTAGGACTTTAGTTACATTATAAATCATTTGTTGATGGTACCATACTCATTTTAGGAATGTGGTGTGTTCTAAGGTGATTTTATCATGTGAAAAAGCCTTCTGCTGTGATATAATGAATCATGTTTGAAAGAAAACTAATATCTCATGATTTTCCCACAGTGGTTTGGAAGGGGATCTATAAGCTAAACTGAAAGCATATTTTCTGTAAATTCACATTATCTTTCTCAGTCATGTGAGAATGAAGTCTGACATTCTCAGTAAAACATGTACATCCAACAAGGACAGAGACTGTCAGTTGATTCCTTTGTGTTCTACTGCAGCCTCCTAGAGTGTTCTAAAGAACAACTAGAGCGCTAACAGTCCTACTTATTACAAAGGTATAGCACACCTGAAGCCATCGTGATGGGAATAAAGTGGTAACTCTTAAAACATTTAATTTAAAAAGGAACAAAATGAGGGGGTATATTATGCCATAGAAAGTATTATTAGTGCTGCAAAAAGAAAAATTAGGGCACATTTTGAGTGACTTCTCAAATCCTCTTCTATTTCATTGAAAAATTCTGACATGCAGTCTCCCAAGATGGCCACCAGAGACAAAATAGCCCAAATGTAGCCCAAATATCACACAGATGTAGCCCAAGTATAGCCCAATGACAGAATGTCCCAGAGTGTTCTAAAGAACAACTAGAGCGCTAACAGTCCTACTTATTACAAAGGTATGGCACACCTGAAGCCATCTTGATTGGAATAAAGTGGTAACTCTTAAAGCATTTAATTTAAAAAGGAACAAAATGAGGGGGTATATTTTGCCATAGAAAGTATGATTAGTGCAGCAGAAAGAAAAATTAGGGCACATTTTGAGTGACTTCTCAAATCCTCTTCAATTTCATTAAAATAATTCTGACATGCAGACTGAAACATGCACTTTGAATACCAGCAGCAGACTTCCCTGGTGAGCAGTAGCTTTACTACAGTGATCTAATGAGCAACTAGAGTGCTAACATTCAGAATTTATGGCAAATGTGTGACACATCTGAATGCCTTCTTGAAGGAACCAAAGTAAACAAGCATTGAAAATGCAATAGATCTCGCCCTCGTTTAAGTTAAAGCCATTCTGTTTGTAATGAGGTGGCTTTTTAGCTTTGCTTTTATTAGTGTTTTTTAAACTTTCATGTAAATAACATGCATCTGTATGCATATATGTATATGTATGCATGCATTTATATTTGTATTTATATAGATATACAGATTATATATGTTTATATATGTATGTATATACATACACATACATATATATAAATGCATATGCATATATATGCATATATATATATGTGTATATGTGTGCGTTTAGAGAGAGGTAGAGAGGTAGAGGTGTAGAGGTAGAGAGGTAGAGGTAGAGAGGTAGCGGTAGAGAGGTAGAGACTAGTAGAGAGAGAAGTAGAGAGGTAGAGAGAAGAGAGTGAGTAATAGAGAGTAGAGAGTGAGTAGTAGAGAGTAGTAGAGAGCAGTAGAGAGAGTAGCAGAGAGTGAGTAGTAGAGAGTAGTAGAGTGAATAGTAGAGTGAGTAGTAGAGAGTAGTAGAGAGTGAGTAGTAGAGAGTAGTAGAGAGTAAGTAATAGAGTGAGTAGTAGAGAGCAGTAGAGAGTGAGTAGTAGAGAGTAGTAAAGAGTGAGTAGTAGAGAGTAGTAGAGAGTGAGTAGTAGAGAGTGAGTAGTAGAGAGTAGTAGAGAGTGAGAGAGAGAATAGTAGAGAGTAGTAGAGAGTGAGTAGTAGAGTGAGTAGTAGAGACTAGTAGAGAGAGAGTAGTAGAGAGTGAGTAGTAGAGAGTAGTAGAGAGTGAGTAGTAGAGTGAGTAGTAGAGAGTGAGTAGTAGAGAGAGAGTAGTAGAGAGTGAGTAGTAAAGAGTAGTAGAGAGTGAGAAGTAGAGAGTGAGTAGTAGAGAGTAGTAAAGAGTGAGTAGTAGAGAGAGAGTAGTAGAGAGTGAGTAGTAGAGAGTAGTAGATAGTGAGTAGTAGGGAGTGAGTAGTAGAGAGAGAGTAGTAGAGAGTAGTAGAGTAGTAGAGAATGAGTAGTAGAGAGTGAGTATTTGAGAGTAGTGGAGTAGGAGAGAGTAAGTAGTAGAGAGTAGTGGAGAATATTCCAAAGTTTGGCACACCACCACTTGCACAATAAGTCCAATCAAATCATATCACTTAGAGTCCTTATTGAAGCGCTGAATCTTGGTGTATATTCAAATGCTTTTATTTTCCTTAAGTTTATGTACCACAGCCAGCCGAAAAGTTTCGTTCTGTACAACAGAACTTCTTCAGGGCGTTCTTATTTCCTTCAAGTTATGTCGGTATCCTGTTGTTATATAACTAGATATTTATTCCAAATGTTAGACGAGACGTAAGTACATTCTTATTCAAAGTGACTAGGTATCAATTTAACCCACACAATTCGGGCAAACTTGAGTAATTTATAGCATCCTCAAAGTCAGTCTTTCAAAAATTCCAAAGTATAGGACATGATAATCCAAATCCAAATGTTTCTCAAGAAAAGTCATTTTCAATCGTTCGGAATATCGGTGTTTGGGCAGATATGACCCAGGGACCCCCAGTATGCAAGGGGAATTAGTCCCTCCTCTGCAAACGCGCCAGTGGCCTGCGTTGCAGAGAGGTGTAACAAGGGGCATAGCCTCATTACACCTCTGCAATGCAGCCCCCTGGCGCATACTGGAGGTTCCAGGTGGGCTAGTTGGCCCCCAGGGGCCCCCAGTATGCAAGGGGAATTAGTTCCCCCTCTTCAAACATGCACGGGGGCTGCGTTGCAGGGAGGTGTAAAAAAGGGCGTGGCTTCATTACACCTCTCTGCAATGCAGTCCCCTGGCACATACTGGAGATTCCTGGTGGGCTTTCAGGTCTTATATAGTTAGGAATTAGCATTACAAAAACCTTTGAAATTCACTGGAAAAAACATAGGTTTCAGGCCTTATATAGTTAGGAATTAGCATTTAAAAAACCTATGAAATTCACTGAAAAAACCATAGGTTTCACACCAGTTATAGTTAGGAATTAGCATTTAAAAAAACCTATTAAATTCACTGAAAAAACCATAGGTTTGACACCAGTTATAGTTAGCTGGAAATTTTAATGACATAAAACCATTGAAATTCCCACGTTATAGTTAGTTGGACTCACTATAACTTGCGCGCCTGCAATGCACTGCTGATGACGTCACATATTACATCACTCATGACATGGTCAGTGACATCACTCATGACATCACTGATGACACCATCCTTGTGACAGAGTGACAGACCTCCTTTCAGTGTAATGTAACCCTTGAAACACATATTCAAAAATGGAGTGAAATATCTATCTATTGTTTCCACGTCTCTGATGATCAGTTTTATCTTTGGGAAACAAAGTTGTCATGTTTATGCGGTTGTCAGAAACGAATCCGTTCTTGTGAATTTGAGAACGTTTCTAGTGACCTCTGAGCTAGCTGGCACTCACAATTAAGTCTAATATATTCGATAGAGACCTAGTAGACCTCAGTCCTACATCACATCTATAGGATATGTTATTCCAATGCGCAGAGCATATTGGGAATATAGGAACTACACTACAGTGGCACCAGCCGATGTTTCCATACAAGAGAAATAAAAACATAAAAGAGCATGTTGTGCGGGCACATAGGGAATAACATAAACCAAAGACCATAACAAAAGCATCGGGCTTACCACTCATTTGAGGCCGTTTTGGATGTGGGAAATGTCAAGCATGTAAATTCACATTGGATGTGAAAATAATTGAGATAGCGGAGGTGCGAATTGAATTAATAGGTTGTTCAAATAGTAACAGAGAAAAATGTGATTTACATTACCATTTGCCCATGGGATTTAATATGTGTGGGACAAACAACTAAAATGGTGAAACTAAGGACCTCTTACAGTGCATTCTATTCAAGCAACGTGGCTGGGCTGTCCGCGTTTTCCGGGAGGCTGCACGCGACAGAATTTAACATAAAAGACAAAAGTAAGGATAAATGGAAGGAAAGAAGGTGTGCACCGTGACATTCATACAGTGCAGTTTGAAACTAAGGACCTGTCAACATCGAAGCAGGAAAAGATGCTGTACTGTGGGAGCACCACTAATCAAACATTTCACCAAACTACATCACACCGAGGACATGATGAAGTGGAATGTGGTGGAAGTGGTCAAACAGGTCTCTAGAGGAGGAAACCTGCATGAACTGCTAAACCTCCGGGAATGCAGATGGATGGACTGCCTCAAAAGCAAATTTTGGACTGAATTACGTTTATGAACTGATATTGGTAGTCGTCCCCCTGAACAGAGTACAAAGATGATGTGGATTATTCCCTATAGTTATTGATGTATTTCTTGATATATTTAGATATACAGCGGTGACAGACTATAGCAATACTGCAAAACTATATGTAATTAATTGATATAATAAACATCCACGTGTGTGATAATTCATCACAGGACTCTGTGTTTTGGCTTCAACATGACTGTACATATGTAAGGTGGTGACATGTACACTAAAGGCCTCATTACGATGTCGGTCGAAAAGTCTTCCGACCAGCTCTTTTTCGGAAACGTTTTAGACTGACTCAGGTTCGGGTAGTCCGACCGATCGATTTCGATGTTTCCGAACACCGTTCGGTCGGACGCCCATTGACATCAATGAGAGCCTGTGTTCCGACCCACAGGTTCCCATTGAAACAAGCATTTGCAATGTAACAGGTCTCGCAGACTTTGAGTTATTGACATTAAAAAATATCAATGGCTTTTATTTTATGTGTTTGGTAAACCTGCACTATTCTATATTAGGAATTTAACTTATACACTGCAAGTAACAAAAGGCTCTCTCTGACAAAATCACATATGCACTGTGCAATCTGCATGCTACACGTCCTACGCAGCAGGCACATTAGCCCTCTGCGCTACCTTAAGATGAGTCAAAACTTTCACTAGACAAAACTCCGATTTCACTCCCAAGAGAGCATTTATCGCCAGTTATCCTGACATTTTTATTGTTGTATGAAAATTGCTGAAAGCAAGGAACTCAGCAGCAGGTGCTTTTAACACTATAATATACTTGCTAACACTGTCAGTACCCGGTGCAGTGGCACCGGTTGCACCACCCTACAGCCGGCCCTGTATCCAAATTTTGGCAAACTATGTGATCTCAGGCAAGACGCATTCTCTTCCTGCCCATCAGTGACCATTTATGAAAACAGAGAAAATTAAGGTTGGCACACATCCTTTTTTTTTTTTGCTTTTGCAAAAGCACATGTACAACACTAAATCACTCACTAGCAGACCACTAAGCATTCGCACATGTTTCTCCAATCCTAAAGTAGCCCCTTCATGCTAAAAAGAGTGTCTTTCACTCTGTTTGTTTTACCACCTGGTAATGACTAGCCGCATAAACATAAGATCACATCTTCGGTCATAACAAACGGAAAAAAAATCCTGCATGGGTCACACGAGAAACCCACAATATTCCATCTCTTCAGAGGTATGGAGCACTATATAAAGGCAAAAAAATACAATGGAACTGCCCAATAGTATATGGGATGGCTGCTGTTTTTGCGTGTTACTCTCAGAAAATATGCTACTGGTCTACCTACTGTCATGTGTTAACTTTTCAATACCTGCGACATATATGTATTCAAAAGCTCAACTTTAGTTCATGTGCCAGTTTGCGAAGAGCACCTTGTGCTCCTTAATAGCCAGAGCTTCTGACTTTGGATCAGGGAACCAGGTTCAAGTCTCAGCGTTGGCTCAACACCCTGTGATTCTGGCCAAATCACTTAATATTCCCGTGCCTACCAAAAATGAATGGCTAATGTAACTGGTGCAAATGTAAAGCGCTCCAAGAACTTCGGGTCGACTTCGCGCTATATAAAATTGCAAAAAATGCACATCGGACTTTCAGGGTAAAAGTAAGAGGGCCTGAATGGATATTTGTGGTCAGTCAAGCAAGTCTTTTAGTTGAGTGATTGCCATGTGTTAGAATCAGTTTGCTGTGGACTGTTGACTGGTGATGGAGCGAGATAGAAAACAAAATTTTGTTTAAACTCGCAAAGTCACATTTCCATAACATGAATAATAATATTAATGATTTGTGAAATGTCGTGCTAATACAACTTAGATTAAACTTTACACGTGGGGGGACTAACATGTGTGCTCATAAACGTGCATAAATGTTGCATCTTTTTGTTCGTGCAAAATAATAAAATAATTTATTGTTTTCGTTTTTGTCATTACTAACTGCTGCAAACTTAAATAAGCATGTGCTTGTTTTGCTTTTCCTTGTCTGTGTGATGTCATTTCTACTATTCTAGGTGCATTTGGGTCTCATAGAAAAACGGAGACTGGTAAATATAAACGCTGCTTTATTTGTTTGCATTGGCTAGGTAACATTTTGATTAATCGGGTGGGTTAATTAATTAGTAAACCATGGGGTGGATACAGAAAATACTTTATTTCTTACATTAATACTTTTCTTGTGTTTGTTTTATACTAGAAAACATAAGTTGCCTGCTTTTGAGGCCTAGTTATTTGAACCGCAGAAAAAGAGCTGACTTAGAATTCTGCAGAAAGTCACGAGACGCCCATTCTGAATTAAATCGTTTATTGAAGCTACATTCACAAAGCAAAATCTGATGAGCTGACATCATTCTGTCGGACATGGCCAAGGTCGAAAGTGAACTTTTTGTCAGCCCTTAACTTGGCATCCGCGGAAGTTGCACTAAAAGACTATGGAAGCTGCGAGGATGACTTAATACAAAGTTGCAATCGCAGGAAGCCTCTGGCTTCACGTGGAAGAGACAATGGTCTTTGTAAGACATGATTTTGTGGAACTTTTTAAGAATCGGGTGACATGTCACTTGTCACTCTCAGCCAATGGGACGTCGAAGATTTCTGAAAACTTTCCTTTGCTAGTTTAGTTAGCGTAGAAAGGTATAAAAAGTCATGCCCTTAGGGTTGGGCTGGCTGCTGCTTTCTGACTTTCCGATGAGGGTGATGTGCTGCTGGACTTTGCGTGGAGCACGTAAGAATCCTCTAAGAACTTTACTTTAATTTCTGTCTATTTAGCTCAGTTAGGGAAATAGGTTTTAGAAATGCTAAACTTTATATAATTTCTTTAAAATTGATTCAATTGCTTAAATTGTATTTTTCTCATATTTCCTACCATCATGCTTGCTTTATTGCAAATAAATTTCATTTATAAAACTTACAACATATATACCATAATTTAGAAAATAAAATCTTACTTTTGACAAACAAGCTGGTCTTGGTTATTTAGAAGTATAGGTTACCTTTAGCTAGATCACGTCGCCTATGGTGGTCGTTTAAATGGTTGAGTTTTATTATAATGACAATATTCTTTCCGCAAATGTATAAATATATATATAGTGTGTATATAATGTGTATATAGATTTATTCTGACCACCTGATTCAGTAGGCCAAAATTATATCAGGTTCATAAATGGGTCCATATATAGTATAGAATTTTGTTTATAGGTTATGAAGTTGGGTAGCGTAGTTTATGATATATTTTCTATAGCCCGCTGGATCAATTCTCTGGTAGCAGAAATTGATGGTTGCTAAGAGGTAACCAAGGTAACATGTTGGTTGCTAAGGGTTGCGTCATGGTATGGAAATAGGATCGATGTTTTAACACTTGTTGAGTTCGTTATTCGTGCCTATCTGTAAGCTATACCGGTATAGATTGTGTGACGAGAAATTAGTCACGCAAGCCATCTGTTCAGTTTGTAGTGATATCGCCGAGTATCACAAGAGGTATCGCCGTGTACCATAGTGTTGTCGCCGAGCAGCACAGTTTTAGGGCTAGGTCTGAATCTTGTATAGTGAGGATTTTCTAAGAAATCAAAGCAGCATGAGAATAGGGACAAAGCGCCTTCCATAAAACTCACTGTGATGAGAATATTAGTTATATCCGAGCTTGAGTGAAGGGTAAAATTTAACGTCGGTGCATGATTATCTATAAACAGGTTAGAGTCCTGTACGGGTACATGTTTCATATCTATAAACAGGTGAGAGCCCTGTACGGATAACGTCGTTATTTTGCTAACGGTGCATGAATTCTATAAACAGGTGAGAGTCCTGTACGGATTTCATGTGTGTTTGAAATTAGGGAATTTTCCGTGTAAAAGTGCGAGTTTGAATTGTATTTTATGTTCAAGTGGAACTCTTAGAACTTTCACTTCGCGGTGGGTTCAGAGCAAAGCGAGTTCATAATTATACGTGTTAGAAGGGTGGGGTAAGGTTACTCTACTGACAATTGAATATTATCCTTAGTGTGAATAGCGCCGTCTATTCCGAAGTGTGGATACTTGAATGTATGTAAACTATCCTAATTAGTGAAACGAACAGATGTTGTCTTTATAAGTCATTGTTAAGAATTAATTTACACTGAAAAGTGTTCTTAAAATGGCGCTGTGAAAAGATTTTGTGAAGGAGGGGTAAGCGCCAGGAGTGAGAAGCGAGAAACCGCAGCTGCTGTGTACGTCACAGAGCCGCGCTGGGATTGGGTGACCTGCGTCACAAGCTGTATTCTGATTGGCTCCTAAGTCTCTGACGGCCTGTGAGCTGATTGGTCCTTCGGAAATTCTCCAAATTTATTGGTTGAACAGGAAACTGACGTAGCTCAACTACCATTGGCTTGTTGGTGTGTTTCGCGCACGGATTGGTTGTTTTGCGGAACATCCCGGAAATATTTTACGAACGAATTTGTGAATTGAATTTAACTTTTAAAAATGAGTTATCATTTTAAACATGTTGAGAAAAAGACAACATTATTTCAGAAATTTAAGAATTTATTTTCACCTGACAAGAAAATTGAAACGCGAGGTGGTAAACTACTTCATAAGTATAAAACACCTGCAGCGTACATGGAAGGTGAATATGGATATCATACTGTCTTATGGTTCGACAGTTGGAAACGCTATACTAAAAACGATGGTGTTTTAGCTTGGCCTGATGATGGTTCTTTTAATGTAAGGGTTTTAAGAAATTTACGAGAGAAAATGAATGCTCTTGTTCCAAAACCGAGACCAACTCAATTTGAAGCTTTAGTTGAGTGGGAAGACGAAATGTATCAGTTACAAAGAGAAGCTAGTGGAATTAAAAGACCTTCTAAAAATCCATCATGGAAAAGAGAAACTCATGAAGATAGATTACGAATGTGGAGACAGGGAAACATGAGTGAAGGATTGTATTTAATTCATGAAATGGTAATGGGTTCTCCTACAGGGAAATCTATGGAAAGTGAATCTGAGGATGCAGTTATGGAAGAAATATATACAACTGCTAGAAATAAACAGCCTAATCAGACTTTGAGACCTCCTAGATCATGGTCTACTCCGGTGGTTTCTACTGAAACTTCACCGAGTGCACCTCCAATTAGTGAAGCTCCTAAACTTTATCCAAATAATTGTGAAATCACTGAAACTCCTAAAAGACCAGAATTCGAGAATGCTCAAAATGAAGGTAGACATTTTTCAATGACTCCAAGAGCAAGGGAACCTCCAAAAGATTATACAAGAGAGACAAGAAATGTTGAAGATGTTGATTATAATGAATATTTAAGGTCTAAAGAAGAATTAATTAAAAGAATGACAAAAGGCATGGAAGCTGTCACAGTTCCAGTAACAATAGGCCCTGTTCAGCCTGTATTCGATCAAAGAGATACAAATAAAAATGGATTAACTATTCCTTTAAATACAGAAATTCAAAAACCTGCTGAAAAATTTTATTCAGACTTGACTGAATTAAACACTTCTAGATCGAGAATGCCCGATTTAACCTTTAATGAGGATTTATCTCCAAAAACACCAATGGGTGCTATGTCAGATGTAGGAAGTCCTGAAGTCAGGGTAACCACACCAAAACTTGATGTGGCCAAATTAAAAGCTAATATTGAAGAATTAATAATTGGAACAATTGGTCCAGATAGTTTAAATTACTATCGGGATGATGAACTACTATTCATTTGCAAAAGCATTCAGTGGAAAACGAAAAATAAATATGATCAATTAGAGGATCTAGCTGCAGAACTTGAAATCGATGTAAGTAAACAAAAGAATTTTGCAAAACATTACAGATTAGACTTTTCAGAAAATGACATTGAGAGTTTGAACTCAATGGGAAGAATAGTTCACATTAAAGATTTGATTGTCTATATCAAAAAGCTAGGAGAACTGAACAAATGGAGAGTGAAATGGACCAAAAGAAAAGAAGATGAGAGATTGGAAAAATTGTCAAAACAATTTCCAATGAGAGAAGTTGCAGGGGGAGGATATGTTCATGTCCCATGGTCGAGACAGGACATTCTGTTATTTACAAATGACTTTCCAAGATTAAGAGAGAAACCAGTTGAATGGTACAGGCAAGTCGATAGATTTATCAAGGTGTCAAAAGTTCTATGGATTGATTTAGATGGATTTTTTGACATTGTTGTTCCATCTGATCTTTGGACAGAATGTAAAATATCGATTAGTTGGCCAAAAGCAGAACCTGAACGAATTAAAGAAACAGGTGCCCCAAATCCACTTGTAATGGATTTCTATGAGAAAGTAATTGTTTGGATGAAAAACAAAATTCCACCCAAAGAAGTTGATTGGGTTAAAATAGAAAGAACAGAACAGGAAACAAAAGAATCAGTTCATTCTTTTTATGAAAGATTACTGTTAATCTTTAAACAATACAGTGGTTATGAAAAATTAGATGAAAAAGACATGAGTCATTTTATCTATAGATTTGTTTATGGATTAAAACCTGAAATTGGAGAAATGATCAGAACTAGTATTGTCGGATGGCAAGCACTATCTGTAGATGATATTCTAAGAAAAGCAAAATATTGTAGCGATGAATTAGAAGTAAAACAGAAGAAGCTGAAGGAGAAAGCCATGTGGGCTCAGGTAAAGGTGGCTGAGCAACAGATTGCCAGCATGGGAAATAAGAACACTAATTTTGTTCAAACTGGAAATACAAACCAGATACAAGGAAAATTTAAAGGTAATAATTTCCCAAAGAAATTTAGCCCAAAGATAGAAGAGTTAAAACAAAAATTACCTTGTTTTAATTGTGGCGAAATTGGACATTGGAGGGACGAGTGTCCTCATCCTCCTAGAAACTCAAAGAATCCCTTATTGAATCCACAGATGCAGAATGGTGTTAACCTGCAGCAACAGCTACAGATGCAACAGGGGTTAAATGAATTTAATATACAGCGACAGTTACAACAACAGCAACAACAACAGGTGAATAATCGACAAGACCAGTTGCCACAACCACCTTTTCCGAATTGTGGGGGAGTTCAAAAATATAATCCAAACGTGGGATTTCAGGGATGTAAACAGGTAATAAAACCACAAAAACAGCAAAAGCAGCAAAAGATTCAAATGCAAAATGCTTCACAGCAATTTTTATTAACAGAAAGCCAAGACAGTGATTCTGATGATTATTGCTGACGGTGCCCGAGAGAGGAGGAAGAGTGTGTTGTTGGAGCCACTCTTGAGGTTGACCAGTCTGGTCCTTATGTAAACGGGAAAGTTAATGATGTAGACATCACTTTTCTAGTGGACACTGGTGCTACCCGTTCTACTGTTAGATCAGTGGAAATTGAAAACCTACCTCTCTCTGGGGATACCATCCAAGTTGTAGGAGTGAGTAATCAGCAAATTAAAACAGACTTAACAGATCCAGTACCAGTTGAAATTGGAAATTATAGAGACAAACACAGATTTGTGGTTTGTAATAGTAGTCCAGTAAATCTATTAGGCAGAGACATCCTATGTAAAATGAATTGCAGAATATATTGTTCTCCTGAAGGAGTTGAGTTACAAACAATGGAGGAAGATGGTTTGTACAGAATGACAATGATGATGATGGAAGCAGAAGAAACAAAATTGTTTCCTGCATTTGAAGAAAAGGATTTACCTGAAGAGCTAAAGGAAACAGTGAAATCTGAAATATGGGATTTTACTGGGAATGAAATGGGCCTGATGAAAAACGTAGATCCTGTTAAAATAGCATTGAAGCAGGGAATAGAATTTCCAAACACTCCACAGTATAAAATGAAAACAGAGACAATTGAAGGTATTACACCTGTAATCGAAAAGTTAATCAAGCAAGGTGTATTAAAGGAAATGAAGAGTAGCTCTTGTAATTCACCAATTATGGGAGTTAAAAAGGCTAACGGAACATTTAGGATCGTACAAGATTTGAGAAAGGTTAATCAAATTGTCATTCCATGTTGTCCTGTGGTTCCAAATCCAGCAGTAATTCTATTTCAGATTCCTCATGATGCTGAATGGTACACAGTCATTGACCTTTGCAATGCATTCTTTACTGTTCCCTTACACCCAGACAGCTATGAAATCTTTGCTTTCAGATTCCAAGGTAAGACCCTTGGATGGACAAGAATCCCTCAGGGCTATACAGAAAGTCCTTCAATTTTTAACGAACTGTTAAAAAGATCACTAGAAGATTTAGACTTACCAGGTAGGTCTACGCTGGTGCAGTATATTGATGATTTGTTAATAGCTGCAAAGACAAGAGAAAATTGTGTAACAGACACAATAATTCTGTTAAATCGCCTTGCAGAAGAAGGACATAAAGTGTCCCCAGCAAAACTACAGTTTTGCAAACAAGAAGTAAAATATCTTGGTCACAGAATTGCAAAAGGAAAAAGACAAGTAACAATAGAGAGAATAAAAATGATTCAAGCAATGTTACCGCCAAGAACACAAAGACAGGTTAGAATGTTCTTGGGAATGGTAGGTTACTGTCGACAATGGATAAGTGGATTTTCAGTAATTGCAAAACCACTACAAAGACTGACCAAATCAGATGTAAAAGATCCAATTATTCTCAATGATGCTGAGATGGAATCTTTTGAGAACCTGAAAAAGAGCTTATGCCAAGCTCCTGCTTTGGGTATGCCAAATTATGAGAAAGATTTTGAACTGTATTGCAGTGAGAGAGAAGGATGTGCATTATCTGTGTTAATCCAGAGACATGGAAATTTAAAGAAACCTATTGCATACTTCTCTGCAGTTCTTGATCCAATTGCAAAAGCATTACCAGGTTGTTTAAAAGCAGTTGCAGCTACAAGTATCAGCCTTGAACAAAGTGAAGGAATCATTATGGGATTTCCTGTAAAAGTTTTTGTGCCTCACTCAGTTGAAATATTACTGACAAGAGGTAAGACTCAACATTTAACAAGTAGCAGATTGACAAAGTATGAGAAAATCATACTGGGAGCAGATAATGTTTCGATTTCAAGATGTTTGAATCTGAATCCTTCTACATTACTGCCTGATTCTGAAATTGTTGATGATATTGAAACTGAACACGAATGTTTAGATGTCATGGAATTCTGCACTAAACCCAGAAAAGACATCAAAGACAGACCTTTGTCTGAATCGGATTTTGTCTACTTTGTAGATGGCTCATGCTTAAGATCCGAAGGGGGTGTCTTGAAAGCTTCATACTCAGTTTGTACAGTTGGAGATGTTGAAGAAGCATCATGTCTTGAAGGAGTTCGTTCAGCACAAGTGGCTGAATTGATTGCTTTAATTCGTGCATGTGAAATATCAAAAGATATAAGAGTTACCATCATTACTGATAGTCAGTATGGGTACGGAGTTGTGCATGATTATGGACAACTCTGGTCACAGAGAGGATACATGACATCAACAGGATCACCAATTAAAAATGCAGTTTTCATTAGAAGATTAATTGAAGCAATACAACTGCCAAAAGAAATTGCCATAGTCAAATGTGCAGCGCACACTAGAGGAACTGATTATATTTCCAAGGGAAATGCCTTCGCAGACGAAACAGCAAAGTACTGCGCAAGGAAAAATTATTCATACAATCGGGAGAGGAGTAAAGAAACTGATTCAAATTCATTAATGCTAACAACTGTTGTAGAAACTTGGAATGAGATTAGAGATTTACAAAACGAAGCAGATGATGAAGAAAAAGACCTATGGTTAAGATCAGATTGTAGACCACGTGATGAAGATGGAGTGTGGGTTTACAAAGATGGCAGAATAGTCTTACCAAATTGCATGATTTCTGATATGGCCAGATTATATCATGGTCCTGCACATTTAGGAAGAGATTCTATGGTCAGACTTTTTAGAGAAACATGGTTCAATACAAAATTTAGAACCATTGCAGAATCTTTTTGTCAAAGGTGTTTGTCATGCCAACAAATGAATCCGAACAGAAAATCAGTGGTGGGGACAGGAATAATTGGTCGAGAGGGTGGTCCCTTTACCAGGTTACAAATAGATTTCATTGAAATGCCCTTACACAACTGTTTGAAATATGTACTTGTAATTGTATGCTTATTCTCAAGATGGGTAGAGGCTTTCCCTACACGACATTGTGATTCAATTACAGTAGCAAAACTAATGCTCAGAGAAATCATCCCAAGGTACGGTTTTCCAGTCACTATTGAGAGTGATGGAGGAAGCCATTTTGATAACAAACTGTTGAAATTAATTTGTGAAGCTTTGAGCATTGAGCAGAAAATACACTGTGCATACAGACCAGAGGCATCAGGTGTAGTTGAACAAATAAATGGAACTATCAAAAACAGAATTGGAAAAATGTGTCTAGAGACAGGAGTGAAGTGGACGGATGCTCTTCCACTTGTTTTGATGTCATTAAGAAGTATACCAGATAAAAAGACAGGTCTGAGTCCTCATGAAATTATAATGGGAAGAGTTATGAGGCAAGCTTTTGTACCTGTAGGTAAACTGTTGAGTATAAATGACAGTGCAATTTTGGATTACTGTAAAAGGTTATCTGATATGGTAACTTCTGTGTCTAATCAGGTGGGAACTGAAGCTCAATCAAATGACAAAGTTTTGACACATGATCTGAGACCTGGAGACTGGGTCAGAACGAAAGTACATCGGAGAAGGAATTGTCTATCTCCTAGATGACAGAAACCTAGACAGGTAATCTTGGTCACTACTAATGCTGTAAAGTGCAGAGGATTGAAGCGCTGGATTCATCCAAGTCATACTATTCCAATACCAACTCCTGAAAATTCTGATATTGAAAGTGATACCACAGATGATTCTGATTCTGAAGCAGAAGATAGAACAGAAGGTGAAGTAATTCCAGATTCTGAAGATCGACAAGAGAGTCGACATCTGGAAACTGTGCCAGTGAATGGAAATCTGACAAGAAAAGACTTAGAAATAATTGAAATAGATTCTGAAGGTGAAGAGAATCTGTTAAAAGGAAAGATAACTGAGGATTCGGTTGTCCCTATTGAAGACAGAGAAGCTGAACCAAAAGAAGTTTCAGACCAGGAGAGTATCGAAAGGCAGAGAACAAACTCTGAAGAAAGGAACAAAAATCCAAAATCTGGGAAGCTAGAGGTAATTGAGGAAGAAGAGGAGGACGAATTACCGAGTACCAGTGATGGAAGACAAAGTGAAGTTCCTGAAGGAGTGAAATTGCCGAATAGAGAAGTTCCTGAGTCAATTGAAATTTCAGACTACGAAACTGAAGAAAGTGACGTGGAAGGTGGAAGTGAAAACGGAAAGAAAAGGACTTGGAAGTCAGAATCAAATAATTCTGAAGAAGTACGTGAGAAAAGCAGACTACTGGCCTGGTGGAAGATTGAGAGTCAGATTGATTAAAAAGCCAATAGAACAAGTTGAAGAAATCAGTAGTCAAAAGAGTCCAGGAAAAGAAATTGGAGTTGGAAGGAAAATAGAAGTGATATCGAGAAAAGGGAAGAGAATAATTAGACCAAACCAGAAATACAAGTCTCCTGAGTGGACTTACTTAGTAATTCCACCTGTTATTGATATATATGATAGTAGTGAAGAAGAAAACGAAATCCAAGAAATTAGTGACAATGATTAAAGTACAGAATTATTAATTTGGCAAAAGGCTGAAGAAATCTTGTTAGTTGACACAAGGTCGAAGAAAACTGTTTAGTTGAAGAAAACTTATGTATGACATAAGGTCGAAGAAATCTTGTTTAGAGTTATAAAAGAAAAATATATTTTAAAAGGGGGGTGTATATAAATTTTAAAATTTATTTTTATTTTTGAGGCTAAAACTAACCTAAAAATGCCTTACGTTAAGGAGAGCACTTCAAAATGTTCTGTTTTTAAAAAATGCTGTAAGATGTCTCTGGTATGTCTGCTCATTTTAGTTCTGCTCTGGTTGGTACTAGCTGTGATTATACCTTTAGAAATGAATAGAGAATTACACAAAGTTAACATAACAAGCAAAGCTCTGGTTAGCCAAACTAAACATAGTACATCTGCAAAAGTAATTGATCATCAGCCTAACATTCATCAAGATAAATCAATAGATGATTTTTCAAGCAATACATTCACAAAGCTTTTGAGTGAATATGTAAAGGTAATGGATGCAAAGGACTGTTATGTATGCGTTAAGTTACCTGCTTCTGTTTCTGAGGGAGTAACATATAATATGCTTCCTCTCACTTATGCTGTTACATGTAGTGTATTAACTAGTTTATTTTATCAAACTGGACGTTTAGAATATTACTATTCAAATTATGATGAGATTTTTGCTAATGTTAAAATTGATAATGCTTTAAATAAGCATAAGAAAGCTAAACAAATGAGAGAATATTTCCTTGTTACTAATGAACTCACTTATGAGTATGCTTACAAGAATAATCTAACATGTAAATTAAGTGCTGAAGGAAAGAAATTTTTGAATATGGTTGAGGAGAGAAGAGCAATTTATAAGAGAAATGAATTAGTCAAGCAGACTAAGTCATCCTTCTGGCAAAAAGAGGATGAGAAATTGAATGGCAAAATGCTTGAAAATATTGCAATTCACATAGACAAACCTGTTAGTGGAAAGCTTTGCATTAGAAGAGATAATACTCTTTTTGATAATTATTTTGTAGGTGCAAGTAACTGTGAAGATACTTATCTGATTATGGGAGGTTGGGGATTTAAAGGTGGAAAAGATCCTATCTTTCCTGGAATTTATTTTGTTTGTGGTGACAAAGCTTACTACAACCTTCCAGACCATTGGTATGGAACTTGTTATGTGGGAATTGTTTTTCCTAAAGTGTTTCATGTTGACAGAGATTCAGAAGGATTGTTTAAAATACACAATTATGTAAATAGAGCTAAAAGAGAAACTTTTACTGAAGTTCTGGGAGATATTTTCCAAGCTGTAATACCTTTTGTTGGTATAACCCTAAATGCAGGGAGAATCAGAAAATTGTCTACTATAGTTGATAGATTATCAACTGACACTGCTGATGGATTTCAATTAGTGAACGTTGAAGTTATTGCAATTAGATCCATGGTAATTCAAGATCGCCTTGCTTTAGACATACTCCTAGCAAAAGAGGGAGGAGTCTGTGGCATTTTACATGTCCAACATTGCTGTACTTATATACCTGATGAAAGTAAGAATATTGAAATGTATATTAAGAATATTACACAAATGCATTCAGAGATAATTCCTTTAGAAGAAGATGATTTTACAGGGAAACTTTCAAAAAGGTTTCAAGCAATCAAAAACTGGTTTCATAATATCGGAAGTTCAATTCTTGGCAAGATTCTGGCACCTTTGATTATAATAGTATTTATTTTTATTTTGACTAAAATAGGTTGTTTATTACATAAAAGAAAGAAACATTTGAGAGAAAAGAAAAGAATCTATAAACTCAGAAAAGAAGAAGAAAGGGAGATCGAGTTACAGGAGTTACATAGAGAGCGTCATGTTAATTGCAAAGATTATGCTGAAACAGACTTTTAGGTTTATTAATACAAATGAATTTGAATCGATTTCTTATAAATTTAATTTACCAAAATTTTGAGTGCTGGTGTGGTGATTTGTTAATCACCAGATGAGGGAGTTGATGGAGCGAGATAGAAAACAAAATTTTGTTTAAACTCGCAAAGTCACATTTCCATAACATGAATAATAATATTAATGATTTGTGAAATGTCGTGCTAATACAACTTAGATTAAACTTTACACGTGGGGGGACTAACATGTGTGCTCATAAACGTGCATAAATGTTGCATCTTTTTGTTCGTGCAAAATAATAAAATAATTTATTGTTTTCGTTTTTGTCATTACTAACTGCTGCAAACTTAAATAAGCATGTGCTTGTTTTGCTTTTCCTTGTCTGTGTGATGTCATTTCTACTATTCTAGGTGCATTTGGGTCTCATAGAAAAACGGAGACTGGTAAATATAAACGCTGCTTTATTTGTTTGCATTGGCTAGGTAACATTTTGATTAATCGGGTGGGTTAATTAATTAGTAAACCATGGGGTGGATACAGAAAATACTTTATTTCTTACATTAATACTTTTCTTGTGTTTGTTTTATACTAGAAAACATAAGTTGCCTGCTTTTGAGGCCTAGTTATTTGAACCGCAGAAAAAGAGCTGACTTAGAATTCTGCAGAAAGTCACGAGACGCCCATTCTGAATTAAATCGTTTATTGAAGCTACATTCACAAAGCAAAATCTGATGAGCTGACATCATTCTGTCGGACATGGCCAAGGTCGAAAGTGAACTTTTTGTCAGCCCTTAACTTGGCATCCGCGGAAGTTGCACTAAAAGACTATGGAAGCTGCGAGGATGACTTAATACAAAGTTGCAATCGCAGGAAGCCTCTGGCTTCACGTGGAAGAGACAATGGTCTTTGTAAGACATGATTTTGTGGAACTTTTTAAGAATCGGGTGACATGTCACTTGTCACTCTCAGCCAATGGGACGTCGAAGATTTCTGAAAACTTTCCTTTGCTAGTTTAGTTAGCGTAGAAAGGTATAAAAAGTCATGCCCTTAGGGTTGGGCTGGCTGCTGCTTTCTGACTTTCCGATGAGGGTGATGTGCTGCTGGACTTTGCGTGGAGCACGTAAGAATCCTCTAAGAACTTTACTTTAATTTCTGTCTATTTAGCTCAGTTAGGGAAATAGGTTTTAGAAATGCTAAACTTTATATAATTTCTTTAAAATTGATTCAATTGCTTAAATTGTATTTTTCTCATATTTCCTACCATCATGCTTGCTTTATTGCAAATAAATTTCATTTATAAAACTTACAACATATATACCATAATTTAGAAAATAAAATCTTACTTTTGACAAACAAGCTGGTCTTGGTTATTTAGAAGTATAGGTTACCTTTAGCTAGATCACGTCGCCTATGGTGGTCGTTTAAATGGTTGAGTTTTATTATAATGACAATATTCTTTCCGCAAATGTATAAATATATATATAGTGTGTATATAATGTGTATATAGATTTATTCTGACCACCTGATTCAGTAGGCCAAAATTATATCAGGTTCATAAATGGGTCCATATATAGTATAGAATTTTGTTTATAGGTTATGAAGTTGGGTAGCGTAGTTTATGATATATTTTCTATAGCCCGCTGGATCACTGGGTGATGGCTGCTGCTTTCTTACTGAGTGAACTTGCAGTCAGCCATACTTGTGGGTCACCGCAGATCGCGTATTTAACTGTTTGTTCCCCTGTATACATCGGGATGTGTCCCCTTCCACCGTCCCTCCTCGGACCCTGTACAGCTGTGTGAGCATCTCACTGTTCCTGATGGCAGCGGCAGTGTGACAAATAACACATAGGTGTAGATTTACCGTGAGTTTCTGTAAAAAAAATGTGATGCGCCCTTGCAGGCATTTTTAATGGTCAATAAATCGTAATATTGATTCCCATGAAGTTTTGCGTGCTTTGTTTTGCAATTAAATCGGTTTTGCTTTTGTGAAAGTTAGAGCTATAGGCGTTGTAAATGTCATTGTTTTTTACGTATGTTTTTATGTTTGCAGTGGAGTGGATGTATGTATGTTGTTTGTAGTGAAAATATGTGGTTTGAATTGGAATGTCTAGTTGTGGAACTGTGTGGGTCGAATTGTGTGGTGTGTATTTGTGTAGTGGAATTATGTGGCATCTTGAATAGAAAGTGGTGAGAGCCTTGCTTCAAGAATGTTAGATTTTATTGCAGTCTGTTGCCATGTCTGTGTATTACAGTACAGTAAATGTAATTTGGAGGTATTTCCTGTTGTCCAAACTTTAGGGGTGCCGCTCGAGGCTGCCTTATCGTGACCTGGACTGCTGGACTGCTGGGTTTGTCTTTTCCCTTCGCCTGGAAGCTGAGGTGGGCTGTGTGGACGGCGGCGGCAGGAAGAGTGGGACTGCGAGTCCCAGGAGCGGCAGCGGCTTGCTTGTTTGGCCGCACCTGTGAGACTCTTCCCTCCTTGACCCCGCCCCCCTCCCGGGAGCTTTAATACCTACGCCTCGCGGCCCCCGCTTCGCGGGAGCCGCTCGAGGCTGCCTTATCGTGACCTGGACTGCTGGACTGCTGGGTTTGTCTTTTCCCTTCGCCTGGAAGCTGAGGTGGGCTGTGTGGACGGCGGCGGCAGGAAGAGTGGGACTGCGAGTCCCAGGAGCGGCAGCGGCTTGCTTGTTTGGCCGCACCTGTGAGACTCTTCCCTCCTTGACCCCGCCCCCCTCCCGGGAGCTTTAATACCTACGCCTCGCGGCCCCCACTTCGCGGGTGCCGCTCGAGGCTGCCTTATCGTGACCTGGACTGCTGGACTGCTGGGTTTGTCTTTTCCCTTCGCCTGGAAGCTGAGGTGGGCTGTGTGGACGGCGGCGGCAGGAAGAGTGGGACTGCGAGTCCCAGGAGCGGCAGCGGCTTGCTTGTTTGGCCGCACCTGTGAGACTCTTCCCTCCTTGACCCCGCCCCCCTCCCGGGAGCTTTACTACCTACGCCTCTCGGCCCCCGCTTCGCGGGAGCCGCTCGAGGCTGCCTTATCGTGACCTGGACTGCTGGACTGCTGGGTTTGTCTTTTCCCTTCGCCTGGAAGCTGAGGTGGGCTGTGTGGACGGCGGCGGCAGGAAGTGTGGGACTGCGAGTCCCAGGAGCGGCAGCGGCTTGCTTGTTTGGCCGCACCTGTGAGACTCTTCCCTCCTTGACCCCGCCCCCCTCCTGGGTACTCCGAAGGAACATTGGCCATAAGAACAAGGCAGCCCAACGCGTCACGCGGGACGCGCGCGGGCTAAGCCCGGGCAAAGGGCGGGCCGTTTGAGGCCGTTAGAGGTCGCTAGAGACCGGACCGAGCCATCCCTCTTACGCCCTCATCCCGAGGCCATTTTACGCAGACTCATCACTATGGCGAGCAGAGAAACCAGAACTAAGTCTGCCACTGTGGTTTCTGGAACTATGGACACATTTTTACGTAAGGCCAACCTAGTGACCACAAAGGGTATCACTTTGGTAGACAAAACTAATGAGGAGGGTGTGGAAAACTCGTGTCTAACATCGCCTGGCCCTTCAATGTCTACCAGCACACCGCTCTTGCCTGATGCTACCCACCTTTCCCTACTGGACAGCATAGACCAAACAATAGAGTCTGTACTCCAACAGTTGAGGACACCGGCATCTCTGCCAAGAGAAAGAGACACATCACGCATTATTAGCGATGTGGACCCCTCTCCTGCTGCAGAGTCAATATTTCCAGGGGAACAGGGCGTGGTTGACATCTCGCCGGAGAACACGGTCCTAATAGAGGATCGTGTAATGAAAAGGAAAAGACTGAGATACCCCAAAGGTGCTAAAAGGACCAAGACTGATTCTGTTCCACTGACTATTGGCGAACAATTGGGCACACAAGACACTCTAGGTTTGGGGAGGGAGAGGGCATTGTTATGTGATCCCTCTTCTGTATCCACTGCCGCATTTTCTCAGCCATTTATTTTTGGTGGGGCTAGCCCCAATGCCACAGATCCCATTATTGCTTCACTCACTGCTGCTTTTAGTGCTCTGATGGGTCCTATTTTTATAAAGTTGGACTCAATAGAGTCGAGATTAGCTGCAATTGAGAGTTTCAGTGTGGGTAGTCTAGGCCGGTCTGTGACAGGAGCAAGTACAGAAGGGCTATCCACAGGGGGTGCCGGGAATCTACATCCCGCCCGGTCACCACGATTCAGGTTCCCCAATCTTCTACAACTTCTCATGGGGAAATCAGCACTCACAGTACAACTTTGGTGCCGCAAACTGCACCAGTACCATTGCCCAGGCTATTGCCTCCGGTTCCCCCACCTAGGAGGTCGAAACAACCACTTCTTGCTAATCCATCTACACAGGGGATTCCACCAAACACGCCAACTAGTAGCTCTTCCCACCGGCCTAGTCCCAAAATACAGCGTAGGGCAGTGAACTTGCCCCCTGAGGCAGCGGGCTACACCGTTATACTGATGGGGGTACCTGAACTGGCTAGTGGGGTAGCAGAGTCTTTCGAATCCCTACGAAATAAGGTAATCTGCTGGCTTAATATACAAAGGCCCCTTCCATCCAGCCTAAAAGGAGAAGTCCTTATGGTCAGAAGGGTTACGTGGGTTGGCTATACCACCAAGAAAAGTGTGGGGGACTGTGTAATTGTTAGTTTTAAGAATCCCCAGGTTGTTTCTTACATATGTAACTGGTTTGGTAACACCGCCAATACATCAATCGAACTCGTCCCTCTCTCATATTTTTATCCTAACACCAGTAAGTCATCTATGAGAAGGGACGAAGGATGGACAAAGGTGGGCTTTGCAGTGGAAGGGTCTAGATACAGGCCTAGGTATAACACCCATTTTGCCAACACAAACTATGTACATCCCAACAGGTTTAATTGCCTTGATGAAGTAGATTGACTTCGAGGGGGTCCTCCCTCACAATCTTTCCAAGTCAATGACAATGAACCTGTGGGGCAGGAGACGGGAACTGAAGGGTCTGACTTTTCGAATAGACATTCGGAACTACACCAGGGCGGTGGTTTGAAATCCCCCAGCCTTAGGGTCACTGCAGATAGTGTATCCCTGAATCCATTTGAAGCACTTTGAGCCCCTAATGTAACATCTCTTGCTAAATCCACCCCGGGAATGCAAGACCGCCCCCCCGCATTTCCATCAACGGGCACTACTCCTAAAATAACTGAAGGGTGTACTCCCAAATTGCCCACCGAAATTCTAAAAGTTCTCTCCTGGAATGTGGCAGGTATTGCAAACAAAATACTCACAGCAGACTGGGAACTTTTAATTAGTACCAGTGATATCTGTCTATTCCAGGAGACATGGGCCAGGGAACCAGTGAGTAGTGCGGGCTTTGCTGTTTTTGAGACTCAGGCTAAATGGAGTGGAAAGGGGAGACCCTCGGGGGGCTTGGCGATTTGGGTAGCGAGTCACACTGGTTGTACTGCGGAGAGCGTTCCAACGTTCTCTGAAGACATCCAGTGTGTACTTCTTGTGTGGCCTAATGCAGCAAAACTGGCAATTATAAATGTATACTCCCGTCCAGTTAGCGCAACCAAGGAATCGCCTACCTTAGAAGATCTTGCGTCCTTTCTGGACTCACTGCCCAACGACCATAAAATCGTGTTGGGCGGAGATTTCAATTGCCACTTCGAACCCCTGGAAGGCCTAAGGGAGGGTGCCCTTACCACCGAGGATGATTTCTGGAGTGTTCCACCATCTTCATCCCCTCACCCCAAATCTTGGTCCCCACTTGTTGTGCAAATGATGTCCTTAACCCTAAACTATGCATTGAGGGCTTGCAACGGCCATACTCCGTCAGACTGTCCCTCTTCGTGCACCTTCAATAGGCAGGGTCAAGAATCCAGGTTGGACTATATTTTTGTCGACATTGGCTCATGGTCCAGGGTCCAGGATTTTAGGGTATCCCCTAGAACTGATAGCGATCATAACGCTCTTTTATTAGACCTGAAACACCCAGCACCTTCTGCTGACTTGCTATCTACCAATCATAGGGATGACCCGGGAAATCTGGCCCTTAGTTCCAATAGGCGCAGGGTAAAATGGGGGAAAATAGTCAGTACTGAAGAAAACATAAGGAAAATCTTTGATATTGCACTTCCGAATTTTGTGGAATTAGATGAATTAATTAATCAGTCTGGGTCCACAGACTTTAACTCCAAACTGGGAAAGATACATGCAAATTTAGTGGGTTCCCTAGCAGAGGTTTTCCATCCTGTGGCAGCCCCACGGCGTAAAAAGACACGCACCTCAGTTTGGTACAGCTCATCTTGTCGAAAAGCCAGGGAAGAATTAATTGTTAATATCAAGGCAGGGTCAGATAAGGGTACGATCGCCAAACTCAGACGGGATCATAGGGATGCCATTGTGTTGGCTAAAAGGGAGTGGGATTGGAATCACTGGCAGGATCTCTCCTCTGCATTAGCAACCAGAGACTCAAAAAGATTCTGGTCTTTGGTGAATAATGGCACCGGAGAGGTCAAAGCTGCCGTGGAGCCAAATATTGCACCATCTGTTTGGGAGGCCCACTTCGGCAAACTCTACCAGGACACCGTATTGCGTGCCTGTGAAGTGGCTCCCGATGATACAATCATCCCTGTACCTGGGTTGGAATTCACCCTTGCTGAGGTAGTGGGTGCAGTAGAGAGATTGGCAATGGGGAAGGCCCCGGGTTTGGATAGGTTGCCCGGTGACCTTTTCAGACAATATCCTGAAATTTGGGGCCCCTACCTCCTCATTCTATTTAATGCAATCTTGGGGGTATGGAAATCCCCTGTACTTGGCTGGGAGCAGAGATCGTGCCAATTTACAAAAAGGGCTCTCCTCTGCTCCCAGCCAACTACAGGCCGATTAGCCTCATAGACGTTCCCCAAAAACTCTTCTCTCGTCTCATCTTGGACCAGCTCCTTGATTGGATGGAGGCCAATGAAATTCTTAGTCCTCTCCAGGCTGGCTTCAGAAAAAACACGTCCACCATGGACCAGATCTTCCGCCTCATCCTCCTATACTGGAAAACGGTGAGGATCGAGGGCGGGAGACTGTACATGGTGTTCGTGGATCTGCGGTCAGCCTTTGACTTGGTCCCACGGAAAAAACTATGGGAGGTCCTAAAGGAGCTGGGCGTACCAACTGAGCTGCTGCATGCCATAATCAGGCTGCACGATGGCAACTATGCGCAGGTTAGGTGTGGGAGGGATGGAGCGCTTTCCTCTAGGTTTCCTGTTCTCAGGGGGGTAAGGCAGGGTTGCGTCCTGGTGCCCACCCTGTTCTGCCTCATTGTGAACAGTGTTATATCTCACCTTGATGAAGTAAAAGATAATGACGCCCCTTCTCTGGCAGGCAGGAGGGTGCCAGCTATCATGTTTGCTGATGACACCCTCCTGCTTTCCAAAAGCCCAATGGGGATCCAGAGGATTCTGGATGGATTTGGTCTTTTCTGTAGACAACATGGTCTAGAGATCAATACAGAGAAGACCAAATTCATGATTTTTAATCCCTCACCAAAGAGAAGACCAAATCCCACTCTGGGTACAGCTAGCTTAGAAAGGGTCACTACCTTTCAATATCTGGGGGTGACTCTGCACGAGAATTTATCTTGGGATCCCCAGATAGTGAAATCTCGGCTAAAGCTGACCCAACTATCTGGTGCAATCCTGAAGGTTGCAAATACTTCGACCTACAAACCTATAAGTCCGGCACTGGACCTGTACAAAACGCGGCTGCAATGTACGGCAGCGAGCTTTGGGGGTACAGAGCAGGCCTGGATCTCGCCAGAGTAGAAAACATCTTTCTCAGACGCCTATTGGCTCTCCCCCGTGGCACACCCCTGATTCCCCTGAGATTGGACGTGGGTTTACCCTCTATCGCTGCTGAGCTGGAGTCTAAGCCAGTACGATTCTGGCACAGGCTTTGGTCCACCAGCGAGCTTGAACATTACAGGAGTGATCTCACCCATGTATTGGCCCTGAATCAACGAAATAGAATTCCCTGGCTGGCCTTTGTTAAGAAGGAACTGTACCGTTTAAATCTGTCCGAACTCTGGGAAGCCCCAGCAGTAGGCTGTCCAAGCCTATCCCGGAAACGACTTGTACAAATTTATAAGGAAAAAAGCCTCGATCTACTTTTGACCTCGACCAACAACGGCACCCTAACTGAACGTTTCCTGCAATCCAAAAATTCTTATGAGTTTGAGGATTTTATGGATATTATTTACCCAATCCTGGCCAGGAAGCTGTTTATACAGTGGAGGCTTGGCACTTTACCGATCAAAACTTTTACCTCCAAATGGCTTCAGAGGGAAGATAAATCCTGTCCAGGTTGTAACTCTCACGATGAGGAAGAAACCCATCTTTTTTTCTTTTGTCCTGCATATTATAGACCAAGGAAATACTGGTTGGTCCCTCTTTGCAGGAATTTGGGTTTCAGGAGCTATATAGATGCCTACAGAGTTTTAAGAACCAGTACTCTGCCTCATGTAGTCTTTGCTGTGGCGAAATTCATTATGGCTATGTGGCTCATCAGGAAAAAATTGTTAAATGGACATAACCCTAATTAATGAACTTGTCGTTTTATTCATGGACTGTGCTTTTACCAATTTATGTCTATTTTATTCCTGATCAAGAAATGTTCACTTTTTCCCTCATCGTTCCTGGAATGATGCGTTACTCATTTAATGTACATGTGTTTTTATATTTGTAATTCTTTTTCTAATTGTTGTTATATGTATACATTATGTATCTTTTATGGTCTTTTAGACCGAATTAAAGAATTTTTGGATTGGATTGGAATGTTCTATGAGCATTCATTGTCGATCTGTCTGTATTTTGTGATGTTTTAAGAAAAACTATCTGTGTGTGTGTATTTACAGAGAGGTGACCCGTGGTGTGATCAATGCGTGAGCACAGATGGAAAATTGTGAGCTCAGAGCAAGATGGCATTGCCAGGATCGGTGTGGTATTTGTAAAGACACTAGGGAGGTTTCCAGCCATGCAAGTGACAATGTGATAACAAGCGCGCAAGATTCAACAATGCTGAGGTGTGTGGCCGGCAACAGTGTTGTTACAACTCCCAGGGATGACTAGTATTTTTTTTCAGAGAAATGGCTTGCTTAAACTGAAGCCTCCAAACTATGCATGTGGTTAAATGCATTCCGATTCCAATGTTAATATTAAATGCCTATCGTTACAACTGTCACAGATTAAGGGGCACTGCAAACAAGGGGCGACGGGAAACATGTATACCATCGAACTCAAATGTAGATACAGTAGGCACTCAGAGACCCAGAAGGGCAGGGCGGCGCTACAGGAAAGTGCAGTGAATATGTTTGTTTACACAGGAGGATGATCTGGGAATGAAATGAATTTGATCGGTCAAAGCTTAAGCACAACCTTCCAGGTGGTGAAGTAAAGAACAAGGTGCCATGTTGACTTGGATTTAATGTTTGTCATGTGGAAAGTCGCATTTGGGGGAAGAACCTAAAAGCTTGAGAAATGGTTCACTTTGTACCTAGCCAATAACTGCATGTGCGTTCCTCATGTCCTGCTGCGCTGAGAGGTGGCCATCCATCATTTGGAGCGTTTCAGATGGCAGGAGGGGGGATACAGCATGCACCTGTCATTCAACTTCAATGGCCTACTTTAGTCAAGCTATCCTGGCTGAAGACGGCTGATAGCCAGAAACCGGTCCTAGGATGCTTGATTCCGGTCCAGGAAAGACATGGCTTGGCAGTTCGGGCTGGACTGTTCCCATGAAGCACAGGGTCAAGGCTGATTTGCATATGGCCATGTCTGAACTGGGGTGGTGTGTAGTGCAAAAAAACGATGGATTTAGGCCCAGATCTCTGTACTGGAGTGAATGTATGACATTGTTCTGCATTCTGTCCATCAACTGTTCTACTTTACTCACAACCACCAGGAAGAGGAAGGTTACAAAAGTCAGGTGGCGCCTCCAAACTGGATGACGCAGTCATGTGATCCTCAGCATACTAACACCCACACAAGAGATCCATAGACTTTCTCATAAGCGATGATTTTTTTCAAGATATGAAATGGGGTCGTCAAGCGCCAATACCCAGTGACTTCAACATGACAAGCGGCTACTTACCAAAGAGAAAACAGCTGCTGTTGTTATTTTGCCCAGGTGCATAAATTCAATAAAGCTAGTCACTTTCAGATACATTGCCCTGGCGAATAAATCATGTTGTGTGGGCTGTCACATTAATTGTGTCTGTTCTTGCGTTGTCCATTTTCCTTCTCTGCAGCCTTCTGAGATTGTGTGGCTGCATGTCTGCCTATGACATGCTACTGTGACATTTAATACATTTTGACGTTTGGGATGAGTCAAAGGAGGGATACATGAGGGAAGAATTTAGAAAGGGTTGTTTGGGAGATCATAGTAGTAAAATGAGGTTTGGGGTGAGCCAGGAGGGATAGAGATCAACAACTCCCAGAGAAGTTAAAACTAATCTAATCTACCATTATTTGTAAGACCCTAAACAGCTATCATTTCAAATTGCACCTAGCAATCTAGATGTTTCAATGCCCGGAAATATTGTTTTGTACTTGATCATATTCAATTGTTAATGTTAGTGTACTTTTCCATTTGTTACTTGTGAATTGCTCGGCTACTAGGAAACATACTTTGCTGGTAATATTTCACAGATAACTTTCTCCACATTGTCTCATTCTG
This sequence comes from Lissotriton helveticus, assembly GCF_964261635.1. Taxonomy (NCBI): domain Eukaryota; kingdom Metazoa; phylum Chordata; class Amphibia; order Caudata; family Salamandridae; genus Lissotriton; species Lissotriton helveticus. The sequence goes on from NC_136063.1 coordinate 1,206,562,779, forward strand.
CTTCTGGCAAAGTATGATTTGCATGCATTTTACCCAATTTCTACACCACATACAAAGGGTGCAGCGAAGTTCTATTACAAGAAAAAGGATCCAGAAACCAGAAACAAAGACATCATGGTGCTTCACTGAAGTCTACGAATCTTTCCTCTCCAGAAAGCCCTAAATAGACTTAGCACCCACCCCTTTTAAATTCTTTCATGCTATGACTACTTCCTCTTTGTCTGATGTCACCGTCACATACTCAGCACATCTGTAAAGGTTTTATTTTTATAGGCAAAGGAGTTGTGCTGTTCGAATACAGTACCAGTTACATTACATCGTCACATTCATGATTTTCAAGGTATGGGAAGATTAAGCGGGTCATTAGGATGGCAGGCGGACTTTTCCCGCCCGCCATCCTCCCGGGGGTTGGGACCACCCGCCATAAGGGCGGGGGTCCCGTGGGGGGTATTAGGATGCGCCCGCCACAGTGGCAGTCGCATCCTACATATTTAACATTGTGGCGGGCGGTGCACTCAGCACCGCCCGCCACAATGGCAGGAAGGCATGTATGCATTTGCATACACAAAGCGGCAGGCACCGCGCGGTGCCTGTCGCTTTTCATATGCACATGCTGGGGGTACCACAGGTACCCCCCGTGTGCACCCCCCCACCTCGCCTTCACTCCGGAGGCCCACAGGGGGCCCCCGAAGTGAAGACCGCCAATGCCGTCACAGAAAGGCATCAGATTGGGCCCATACTAATATGGCTGGCGGTGTCAAACAGACACCGCCACCATATTAAACATTTTTCACCCCGGTCGCCTTGCGACCAGGGCGGAAAAATGGCGGACAGTCTTTCCATTCGCCGCGGACCCCCCACCCATCCTAATGTGGCGGGGGGTCATTTCAGTGCGGATGGCGGGTGGATTGCCCCCGCCAGACTGGCGGTGGCTACAGCCAGCCTGGCGGGGGTAGTCCACCACAGGACTCGATGCTGGTTACTCTGCAATTCCAAAGCTGGTACTTTGGCCGTAACGCCACTTGGATCACTCCCCAATCACCACAAAAATACCTTCCCTGCAGCAGACCAAAAATAAAACTGTGCAATACATTCATTTGCAACAAACTAAAAATAGAAAATACATTCATGGATTCTTTTTATTTTCACAATACACCACGTTATCTATTTTTTAACATCAGAACCCTTTAACGAAGATGCTTCAAATAGACTGAGCTACACGAATCACATAATCGGGAAGGACATTCAGCCTGATTCATGAAAAATGGGATTTGCGAGTCTCAAATAGCGATAAATTGCGAATCGCTATTGAGAAAGCGCAAATCTGAATTCATGAAGATTACCGATAAAAAAATGCGATTCGCACGCGGGCGCAAATTCCGTTTGCGATTAACGATAATCGCAGAATAATCGCTATTTCCGGCTACCCGCGTCGGGATTGCGATTCGCAAACTCGCGAGATCGGGAAAACGGGAAGTCGAATTTCGAGCACAGTGATGACATCACAACCAGGAAGCAGGCAGTTCCCACCCCCATTCACCACAGTGAGGCAGACCTGGAGGGAGCAAGTGGGAGAGCTGCTGCTATTCTGGTGATTTGTAAACTGCAACTACTCTGCTGCCATGTCAGAGGAACCTGTTCCTGGCCCCAGCAACAACACAGGGCGGAAGAGGTAGCTCAAATTTTCTGAGCAGGAGCTTGAACATTTGATTGAAGGGGTGGTGGCCAACCATGAAAAACTCTTTGGCAAAGACTCCAGGAAGGTCCCGGAGCAAGAAAAAAGGAGGATCTGGCAGGGAATAGCCTCCACTGTCAACTCCGTGGGTGTGGCCGATAGGTCACTTGAGGAGCTGAAGAAAAGATGGTGTGACCTCCGAGGTCGTGCCAAGGAGAGGGTGGCGGAGCGCCTTGGAGAGTCATCGGGCACTGGAGGTGGCGGACCTACAGTCCCTCCTAACACACCGTTGGAGGACCAGGTGGAGAACACCCTTGAGACGGAGGCGTGCGTTGGCGTCACACGTCTGGACTCCTCCCTCCCCACCCAAGACACCCAAGGTAAGTGGCATGCGACTGCGACCCTGTCCCCTATGACTGTCCCTGACCAAATAGGCTCCCATAATGTCCCTTAGTCATGCCATTGTTGCACATCTGGGAATGCCCTGAAGCATTGTGGGAGATGTAGTGTGGCCACAATGTAGTAGTACCACAATGCAGCCAGACAGGTCCCAAAGTACGCAAATCCACAGCCATTCAGGGAATGTCACCCAGCATGCATGTAACAACTGCACGTCTGACAGACACATGCAACTAATGATTGTCCACTTACCCTCACAGGTGGCGCTGAAAGCAGCGACAGTGAAAGGCTGCAAATTGATGAGGAGGCCCAGGAGGAGGATTTTCCACCACAAACCCAGGCACCAGCCTCTGCCGCTGCTACAACACCAGCAGCCATGCCCCCACCATTGTGCCCCTGCATCTGGCGGACCACCGACAGCCACAGCCAGGCCCCCCACCATTGTGCCCCCTGCATCTGGTGGACCACCGACAGCCACAGCCAGGCCCGCCACTATTGTGCCTCCAGTCCCTGCCGCACCAGCAACGCCTGCTGTGACACCAGCAGCAGCTGGTGCTACAACATCTGGGCCTGCGACAGCGCCAACACAGCGGCCAGCCACAGTGACAGGCCAGCATAGCAGGCGTGGGAGGTCTCGCCAGCACACCACTGCTGCAATCAGCAGGAGGGGCAATGGACAGAGTCTTGCTTGTATGAGCGTCGAAAGACGCATGTTGAGAATACATCAGCGCCAGGCACGGCAGCAAGGTGCCATTCAGCTCCAGCTCCACAAGATTGGGCGCAATGTGGCCGGAGTGGGAGACCGCATGGACCGCATGACGGCGGCCATGGCAGGTATGGGGGACCGCATGGACAGCATGACTGCAGCCATGGCAGGTGTGGGGGAGGGAATGGCCCGCATGACTGCAGCCATGGAGGCCAACACCGCTGCGATGACTAAGCAGCGCAGTGCAGCATGCCGGCGCCACCACCAGCTCATGAGCCGGCTGGCCCCCCACAGCAGGTCCAATTATGTGGCAGCGAATGCCACTTCACAGTTGTCGCGGCGGTCACTAGTACAGCAGCACCAACTCGTACAGTGCTGTGAGGACATGACCAGGGTCCTGGAGCACCTCACCACGGCGGTTACGGCACTACACCCTCTTGCTCTACCTGCCACTGTTGGGGGTGATGATGGCAGTGAGGGGGCATCCAGCATCAGCAGCCACTCTGCCACACTAGTCCCGCCACTCAGGCGCAGCACCAGGGCAACGCCAGGTACAGGTGCCCCGGAAGAGGATGAGCCTCAGAGGCGCTTGGGCGGAACGCGCGTGAGGCGCAATTGACTCATTTAGACAATTACAGGCACAGGCTGACTATAAGCCTGCCCTGTCCTTTGACACTGCAGTATGAAGTAATACTGTTAGTAGAAAATAGTTGTACTGGTGACATTTTTTGTGAATGAAACAAATATATTTATTTTGCAGCACACATTAGCGTTGTGTCATTATTACATTTTGAATGCAATTGTGATTTGTTGGGTGAGGGAAGAGGGTGGCCTAGAAACTGTTCACTGTGATGTGGTTGCGACGTCTGTGGCCTTCAGCTGGGTTCTCCCCGCGTGCATGGTGCGCATGTGCAGGTGGCCGGTCGTCCCCTTCAGATTCACTGCCAGAGATGTCGACAGGTATCCGGCGCTTGGTTGCAATGTTATGTAGTATTGCACAGACAGCCACAATGCGGCAGCACACTGCAGGACTGTAATACATGGCCCCACCTGTCTTGTGCAGTATGCGGAACCTGCTCTTGAGCAGCCCAAATGTCCTTTCTATACAATTCCTTGTCCGAATATGTGCAACATTGCAGCGCCGTTGCTGGGGTGTAGCAGGGTTGAGGTATAGGGTGAGGAGGTAATCACGGAGGGCGTAGCCACTGTCACCTGAATGAGAGGAGAAGAGGGTGAGTGCCTGTGCTGCGCTGCTACTTCATAGCAATGTGACATTGTCGACAAAGTGTACTTACCAAGTAGGTGTCCTTCCCCAAACTCTCCCCTGAGCAGTCGTGTGTGGAGGCCGCTGTGCCGGAATATGAAGGAGTCATGGGTACTCCCTGGGTACTGGGCCACAATGTCAGTGATGTAAGTCTTGGCATTGCAGACCATCTGTATGTTGAGGGAGTGGTACGACTTGCGATTGCGGAACATATACTCCGTGGCAGCTGGTGGGCAGATGGCGACGGGGGTACAGTCTATGCATCCGAGTACATGGGGAAAATGGGCTACATTGTAGAATTGTAGCTTTGTCAAATCCAATTCCTGTTGGCTTGTGGGAAATGTGATGTGACGGTGTAGCTGGGTGAGCATGGCGTCAACGAAAGTGTGGAGGCAGCGTGACATGGTGGGCTGGGATATCCCCCCAGCAGCCGCTACTATCCCCTGGAAACTCCCGGAGGCCAGGAGGTGCAGGCTACACAATACCTGCACATGTGTAGGCACCGCATTGGTTCGCCTTGTTGGGTGCTGCATCAGGGGGTCAAGGTCATGTATTAGCTGGATTATCATTTCCCCATTCAGCCTGTATTTTGCAAATATCTGCTCTCTGGTTTGGCCCAGCAAGGTGACCCGCTGGCGGAAAATCCTGTCCTGGATCCTGCGTCTCCTCCGTGCTGCTCGCTTTAGCCTTGGACGCCTCACCACCATGTACATTCCTGGCATTGTGGAACTCCTAATGCTGCTGCTGAATGTCCTTATGTGTGATTGGTCAGGCCTGAACCTGTTGGTGATTGGCCAACGGTTTTTCAAATGTAATTAGTTCATGGCTTTTATGGTTACCACCTGCTTTGAGTTGTCCTTAATTTGCGCCGCGCAAACAGCGATTTTTGGGTTTTTCGCTATTAGCGATTTTTCATGAATGCCGATTGAGATTATATTGTGATTTCGCCTTTGTATCAAAACGCACAAATGATCAGTTTTTCTTAATTAGGCGCATTTTACTTCTATGATACGAACCTCAAAGGTGGCGTTGCATAGCACTAAATAGCACCAGTCAAATAACACTCCTTCTAGCTAACACAGCTTACTATTCTAAAGCTTGAAGAACGAAACTTAACTGGGAAAAAGAAACTACAGGTTGAACTTCACGGTGAAGGATACCAAACAAAACAATGAATTAAGGGGTCTCTTAAAATGGTTCAATTTGTATTATAGACCCTGCGCTGAAACCCAAGCCACTTGCCATCAAGAGGCAGAAACTTGAGACGTAGGAAGCCGAATAATTCACAGAAAAAAAATACATAACGAAGGCATGCACACATACCCAAGCACACCAACACTGAATGATTATGAGCTACTATTCTGCACTATTTCTCCAATATAAGTTAATTAACAAATGAGTCACATAACACAAATCTTTTCCAAAAACATTAACCGCCGGGAATTTTGTTTACTGAATTAGTTCAAGATTCTGTTGTACAATATAAAAACACTATGGGATTTATTTACAAGCCACTTGTGCCACTTTTGCGTAATTTCTAACATGGGAAAAGTGACCTACGGGTGGCGCAAGCGGGACCGGACTGGCCGTAGTGGGCACCCGGTATTTCCCCAGTGAGCCACCAGGGTGGGGGCCAGTTTTGGGCCCCTCGGAGGCCATTTTTGTTACCAGGGGCCTGCAATATCAGCCCCTGGTAACAAAATCGGCCAAAACCGGCCTTAGCAAACAGCTCGGCCTCACCACCTCAGCCTCCCAGGTGGGCCGGCCGAGCAGTTTGCTGGGGCCGGTTTTGGTTCGCAGTCCGGCCCTGGGTGCAAGGGGCTTGTAAATAAGGCCCTATAGTATTGCTTAACAACATCCTCTTTAAAAGTGTCTTCAGCAGGTAAAAAAAATCTTAGCAAGAGCAGGAGACTGTATGAAAAGAATGATCACGCTTGGGCGAGGAAGTTTTAGGACACTACCACTTTTTCCACTGGAGATATTCACTGCTCACCGGGAAATCAAAGCCCTCGGTTTCTATCGGGGCACCAGTTTTCCAGTTCTAGTATTGGCACAGCACAGCGTGCACCTAGCTGCAGCCTTACACACCACTACGGCCAATCCTTGCACATGAACTCGAAATGACAGGCAAATGTTCGTCCTTTGGGACACAGAAAAAAAAATATTGCTAATAAAAAACATTCACTTGGATCGAGGACAAACAGCTGCCATACCTATTAAACGAGCTTTCACCCTTACTGTATCCCATTACCAGGCACGAGATGAGACCACGGAGGCTCCTGTTTTACATGATTTATCTAGGATTCTAAAAGAAATGAGCATCAGTTTTAAAACACTCGCTGTTTATCCAGCGATCAGTCAATCTAGGTGGATCAGTCTTTTTTTTTTTTTACTAGAATCAGCATACCACACTTCAACCTGTTCAGACCGCTATTAAACGCAGCAAACTTTACAGTTGGCGCAGAGGAGTTGAATGTGGTACAACACACAGAGCTGACGGCTTTGCGACTGGGGACGTGGGTTTGAGTCTCGGCTTGGGCTCTAACCTCCTGATCAAAAAACAAACTAAATGCTAATTAAAATAAAATTAAACTATATCACATCAAAAAAAGACTACTAATTAAAATTAAATTATATCACAACAAAAAAGGATATGAAGGTATAGAACTGTCAAAAGGAAGTGTTCTATTGTATGGCAAAGCAGCATCCTCTAGGAAGCAACTGCAGTGGAAGCAGTGACATATCCCCTGACAGGGATCTATGATGTTACAACGCGTTATTTTACAACGCATTCCGTTACAACGCAGATTTTACAACGCGGGATCCATTACAACGGATGTCATTACAATGCATGGCATTACATCGCAGGTGCTATTACAACGCATGGCATTACATCGTAAGTATAGGTAAGTTGACTTTTTTTTAAAAATTTTATTTAGTTTATTGTAATTAAATTTTTTTAAATAATTTAATTAAAAGACATTTAAAAATTGTCATTAATTTAATTTAATAAAATAATATCTATTTAATAAATGTAAATATAATAAAAATTGTAATTAATTTAATTTAATTAAAAAATGTAATTAGTTTAATGTACATATTTTTTATAATGAAATTAAATTAAATTAATAATATTAAATTATTTAATTTAATTAATTTAATTAAAAAATGTAATTAATGTAAAATAATTAATTTAATTTATTAAATATATTTCAATTAATTTAAAAATGGTAAATATAATTTAATTATCCCTAAAGCCAAACCCTGTCCTAAAACCTAAAAACACCCCTGTACCCCAAAACCCAAACCCTGCCCTAAAACTTAAAAACACCCCTGTACCCCAAAACCCAAACCCTGCCCTGAAACCTAAAAACACCCCTGTACCCCAAAACCCAAACCCTGCCCTGAAACCTAAAAACACCCCTGTACCCCAAAACCCAAACCCTGCCCTGAAACCTAAAAACACCCCTGTACCCCAAAACCCAAACCCTGCCCTGAAACCTAAAAACACCCCTGTACCCCAAAACCCAAACCCTGCCCTGAAACCTAAAAACACCCCTGTATCCCAAAACCCAAACCCTACCCTGAAACTTAAAAACACCCCTGTACCCCAAAACCCAAACCCTACCCTGAAACCTAAAAACACCCCTGTACCCCAAAACCCAAACCCTACCCTGAAACCTAAAAACACCCCTGTACTCCAAAAACCAAACCCTACCCTGAAACCTAAAAACACCCCTGTACCCCAAAACCCAAACCCTACCCTGAAACCTAAAAACACCCCTGTACCCCAAAACCCAAACCCTACCCTGAAACCTAAAAACACCCCTGTACCCCAAAAACCAAACCCTACCCTGAAACCTAAAAACACCCCTGTACCCCAAAACCCAAACCCTACCCTGAAACCTAAAAACACCCCTGTACCCCAAAAACCAAACCCTACCCTGAAACCTAAAAACACCCCTGTACCCCAAAACCCAAACCCTACCTTGAAACCTAAAAACACCCTGTACCCCCAAACACCTATGCATATACTCCTATACTCATATTTATTTAAAAAATTACTTAAAATAATAAATATTAATTTATAATACTTAAAATAATAAATATTAATTTATAATATTTAAAAACATAAATAAATATTTTTATTTATTTTTATTTATAATTAATATTAATTAAATCATTTATATAATATTAAATAAAATTAAAATAAATTATATACTTACCAATACTTACGATGTAATGGTATGCGTTGTAATAGCATCTGCGATGTAATGCCATGCGTTGTAATGCCATGCGTTGTAATGGATCCTGCGTTGTAATAGCTGCGTTGTAACAGCATTACGACGTAAAAGTTGCGTTGTAAGTGATACACACCCCTGACAGTGTACAGGCCAGCTGGCTCTATTCAGCTTCAAGCACAAATACCTGTGGGGATCGGAAATTAAAATTGCTGGTGGCCGGCGGGCAGCAGCTAGCATTTACATTCTAGCCCCCACAGCTAGGGCCGATGGTTGCTGGTGTGAAGCAGTCAGTGGTAGGAGGCGAGGCTTTAGCTGACACGATTTCCAAGATGGAAGGCGGGGCCATAAGTTGAGGCCATTGCACGCTATACAGTGTGAAGGCCAACACAAACATTCTCTGGGTGAAATCGCCAGCCGGAGAACTCAGCGGAAAAAGAAGGGGCATTTCCACAAATGCACCAATTACAAGCCAGCATTTTTAAATGCATACACAACAACTAATAGCAATCGGGAGGTGTGCAAAAGCCCATAGAAGAGGATACAACAGATCAAACAGACTGCGCAAGCTCTGTCGAGGCTGGACCTAAAAAGGGGTGTTTGCAGAAAGCCATGCACCCTGTGGCGGGCACCCCATGGTGCCTGCCACATTGTGCATGGCTGGAAAGAGTGATCCATTGGGTTCGCCAGACACGTTTCTATGCTGTATTGCTAAGATTACAGCGAGACTCGAGATTCCAGTCCAGCTTTTCGGAAGGACCGGAGCCAGAAGCAGGCAGGCAGAGGAGCAGAGCGGGAGCGGGAGCGGAGACACTGAAGAAATTGCTTCGCTCCGTAAACACCTCAATCGCTCCACCGCTCCAGCCGTTTCACACGCTGAATTTCCTGCATTGGGGGCCACACCGGCTCGCCAACAGTCGTGAGCTGTGCCCCAAAGCTGTAAGGGATACAGCAATGCGGCGGGAGCCGAGATTAGCGCTATCAACACGGCCGAGGTTGCCTCTGCCGGAGCTAGCAGAAGGCGCATGTCAGCAAGGAGGCGACCATAAAAGATAGCTTTACAGCTTTTACAGCTTTAACGGGGCTGGTGTTAGGAGTCCGATGAAGCTTCCAGAAGGAGGCCAAAAGAACTGAGCCCCACTTCTCTTGCAGAAACGTGGAATTCAGAACGCTGAAAGCCGAGCTGTGAGGGAAAGACCAGAGAGCAGAACGCCAATCTCCAGTGAGTAGTGAGCAGCAAGCCACTACGCCACACCACGCCAAGCCCCGAGTCCTGAGTCCAGCGTCCAGTAGAGGGTCAGCGGAGAGCTGCGGGAAAGCTACTCCCGCTTGACCCCGCTTGACCCAGCAGTAGCAGCAGAACTACATGGAGTCCCTGGAACCTGGAACCATAGTGTGACACGGGAGCCGGGAGCTGCCGCGATCCTGCTACGGGCAGTAAGTTACTTGCAAAGTAATATCTTGGCGGCTCCTTGAGCTGCAATTTTGAGACTGTAATTTTTGAGACTGTCATTTGAGACTGGGGGAAGCGGCGAGATTGAGTGGGAGCTCAGCCGGAGAGAGGAGCCCAGTGACTTGCTATCTGGAGCTGGGCGGAGTAGAGCACGAGCACGCAGCATTTCATCCTCCCCTCCCACCCACATAAACTCGCGCATAAGTCCACCACATCACCCGGCTCACCCGATTTCACTATCCTGATTAGTGCCCGCAGGCCCCTATCCGTCATCCCCCGACGGCTGCTGTTCACAGTGCCCGGCCCATTGCCATTTGCCTTGCTTGCCTCATATTGGAGGTTTTGCCAGTAACGGAATTGCGTGTTGGTCACTTACGTAGCGAGCAGACAAGCAGGGGGGGGCTGTGTTGGACCCTGTGGGTTCCTGGTGGAGCTCGAAACGCGGGTGTGCATCACTAGTTGGAGATCTGAGGCGTGGCGTGTAGAGAGGTGTGGAGGTTCAAGAAAGACACCGGTCTAGTCCAACCAACTTAATCATCTTTAAGAGTCTGTGGATATGAGATCTGGCCACCAATGTGGGGCACTACCCAAACAGAAAAAAAGACTAAAGCGGGAGGAGAATAAGGACATTACTACTCAACCCAAGCAGAGTCAAGAACATGTAAATGAAGCCTGTCCCGGAGTTTGCGCTAAGGACGCAACCGAGTATAAAACTGAGTTGGCAGAGGCAGTAACATCGGCCTTAAGAAAGGAACATCCAAATGACCAGGCCCAACTGGTTGTAGCCCCTACTACCTCAGGTCAAGACAACAAGGTCGTGCCACATGTCACTCATGCTATTCAGCCATCCATTAAGAGTCTTTTTCTTAATTATCAACAAAAACAGACACAAAATCATCAAAGAAAAAACAATAATAATAGTGGATATGATGACGCCTGTGAAATGTTTTCTTCATCCTCAGTTCCATGGGGTAAAAAGGGAGCTAACCCATGTGTATTATCAGAGGCCTCCTTAGAAATATATGAATCGAGGAGGTCGTAGTCAGCCACAATAAGATCATTCCTAGTATGGGCAAAAAGGGAAACAGTGCTGAAAAGGCTGAAAAGGCAGAAAATGTTGAAAATGAAAAAAAAGGCAGGGATAACATCAGAGCTTAAACTTTCCTATCAGTCTTCGGGTCAGATTGGGGCAAAAGCACTATCTCATAAAGCCCAAATTCACTCGCACAACTTGCATGACTCTGTATTATGTTGTACGGAGTCCATTGGGGTCGGTAGCGGTTCGGCCCCATTCGGTGCCCGGATGGCTGGAGGCCAAAAGGAGCAAGGTTCAGTTATCAATATCCTCCGGTCTAGATCAGAATTCAAGTGATAAGGTTTTTGCATTGGATCATATTGCCAAAGATATGGCTTTACTAACTATCGATCTAGTATCTAGCCCAAATGGTCATCTTGAGAATGATGGCAATGTAAGACCTCTCAAACTGGACCAATCAAGTATAACCTTGGAGAATAGTTTCTACTTGAATAAATCACTACTGGTTCCAGGCGTAGTTAATGGTGAAAAGGACCATTGTACAACTGAACGAAAAAAATCCATTAACTCAGATTCAAACGATCGGATGAATCCACTGGATTTTTCTTTGCTAACAAAATTTGATGGGAATTTTCAACCAAGATCAGAGCAAAGAGAAAATAAAACTGGTCGTGAATGTGACTTATGGGCCAATCTTCTGCACACCATGGATTCAATTACTAATGCCCTAAACTTTCATTCAGATAAGTTAGATATGCAAGTTGATATTTTAAGTACATTGGCAACTCATGTAGTTGGAGTAGATGAAAGTTGCACCATTTATCTGATTTGATTACTAAGGTACAAAAGGATAATGAAGGCCAATTAATAACTTGTACCTGTGCTCAACTGATTGATAAAATATCAGATCTACCGGCAATTGTTAGCTCTATGGTACAGGAGTTAAAATTGTTATCTGTCAGAAAGGTTCAAGGTATCAAAGAGGTTACTAATTGTTTAGGCAGACAAACTACGACCAATGACCTCATGGATAGCGGGAGGAATATTACAGACAAAACAAGTTTTACATATGAAGACAGAAACAAATCAGTTAACGATAATAAAATAAACAAGTCTCTACTGTTGCATGAAGAAACGATAAGTAAAGGCGTGGAGACAAATAAATCGTTAATTGATATCTCCAAAAAAACTCAAGATATACCGCCACCAGAAATTAGTCAAGTTCTGAGCGTAAAACATAATGCTAGGATCTTATCTAAAAGGGTAAGAAAAAGATTGAAGAAGAACCATAATAAAATCCCTTTGGGAACAAAACTTATTAGAGATGAGGTAACCACAAATCATATAAATATCAAAGATTCCTCAAGAGCGGAAGATACTGTAAACCCTATCAAAGAATCTGTAAAAAAAGCCCTATTTCCAATTTTTAAGCGTGTAAAAAAACCTGAACCTAAGCTAAGGGATGTACAAAATGTTATCCACTTAACACAGGGTGAGGCCCTTTTTAATGCGTGTCCCGAGGCTGCTCAAAAAAGGGATCCCATGTCTGATCATCCATGTGGTGAATCGGTGGAACAACTTGGAGTGCAAACCACCCCAAATGGGGAAACTGTAAATTTTACAAATCCACATGTTTCAAGAACAAAACCCTACGCTGCTCCCCCCCTGCACTCTAGCACAAAAATCCATCGAGTTGCCTGCCTCACGTCAACAGGTAGAGCCTGCATTGGACCATGTTGTCGTGAGGAATGCACAGGTTGTTTCTTTAGATAAGAATGAAGCATAAACCTCAGTAGGTCAAATGGATAAGAGGAAAGTAGTCTTCTGCCCTGAGTACATCACGAGAGGAACTCATGATGATCTGAATCGTGGCAATATCCTGTAGTTATTCACTGCAATCCCAGATCTGATAGACATAACATCAGAAGATCTGGAACTGGTGGAGTTTAAGATCGACCGTAATATTGAAACAACTGTGACTATTTGGGGAATTGAGGATATTGTCAGTAAAATATTGGCCAATGCCGATACATTTGAAAAATGGGGCATTAAAGTTAGGACCATTTGTGAAACTCAATACCCAACTTTGTTGATTCCCGTTAAATCACCTAGCAGTACGATATAAACAAAGGTATACAAAAAACAGCTTATGGCTCACCTGTTAGAGAACTGAAAGGTGCCTCAGGTCCATCAACTGAGGTGAATATGATGCGGGCATTAAGATTAAGAGCTGTCAGTCAGGATCACGAGTTTGTGTTGAATTATGGTCCACACCTAATCCAATTGAGGATTGGAGTTGGCTTCCCTCAATACTATCAAAGGCTAACTCTGCAAAGATGGACTGAAGCCGATCTTCCTCTGAAAAAACATTAAAATCTCTAAAGCTTTGTTCTTGGAACGTAAACGGTCTTAAAACACTTCTTGAGGATCTGTGTGTAACGAGCTTTTTGAACTCATTTGATATCTTAATATTGCAGGAGACCTGGCAAATGTGTCGTGAACCTATTATTGGTGATTACGAATATCTGAATGTGGCAACTCGTGAGGCCTCTATAGGTCGGCCTAGTGGAGGTCTCTCCATATATGTTTCCTTAAATCTTGATGTTAAACACTTTGAGATAGACCTCCAAGTAAAATGGATTTTGTGTGTTAAATTCATTGCCAAACAATCAATGATCTTCCTAAATGTCTATTTGAGTTCAAAGAAAAAGATAAGGTCCTCACAACTCGATCTTTTATGGGAAATGGTGAAATTGTTATATTGCGACCATTTGGACTCGATGATCATTATAACTGGGGATTTTAATATGCATCTTCTCTCATATAAAAAAGGAATGGTACCATCATCCACTCTATTAGAATGGTCTAATTGTGAGTTCAGAAAATATAACTTAAATATTCTGAAAGATGCTGATAATACTCCTACATTAAGTAAAAGTGTTAGTCCTTCGATAATTGATTACAGCATAATTTCCCAAAATCTTGTGAAGGCAGTCCAAAGTTATCAAGTTGTACCAAGGATCGAGAGTGACCACAACCCACAAGTTATTACCCTTGCTTTAGTGTTCGATTATCTGCCCGAGTCAAGAACAATTAGAACAGCATCTTCCGCTTTTAATCTAAAAAGGCTCATATGGAATGATAAAATTAAAAAGGATATCTTAGAATTTCTAGCTGGCCTAATTGCTGATTTACAAGATGCGATACTTGAGGGCAAAAATCCGGTAGATCTTTGGCCTTGTTTATGTACTGCGCTTTTGTCAAATTTTTCTAATTTAAAATCTACAGGTGGTAAGACGTTAACTCAAAGGAACCCAGGATGGTTTCCCCCCGCATAAAATATCTTAAAAGAAAACTCAATAAAACCATAAGATCGCTATATGAGAAAGCGAATCGGTCCACTTGTGCTGTGGTCGCTCAACAAATTAGACAATTAAAAAAGATTTACCGGAATGAAATTTGGAAGTCCAAGCAAGCTTATTATGAAACAATTTGGTCCAAATTACATCACGCCTGCAAATCGAAAGACCCCAGGTTCTTCTGGATTTTAATTAATTATTTAGAAAATGGAAACAATAGAAGCAACAGCGCAAATATTGATGAATCAACTTGGGTGTCTTTTCTAAATAACTCTAAAATGGCTCAATTAGGCCCTCAGTTTGTTCAAGACAAAACTATTCTTATGCGTAATAAATGTCCAGAGATAACCGAAATATCTGGGCAACTCCCGACAAATATCTCGGTTATTGAGCCATGGACAGTTGATAAAGTAAAAAAAGTGGTACATAGGATTCGATCAAATGGTGCGCCTGGGCCCAACGGAATGCCAAATGCCATATTTAAAGCTACTTTGAAGGATTCGCCAGAGGTTCTTACATATTATGGTAAAAATTAGATGATTGGGGAATATCCGACGCACTTTTAAAAATGATTAAACTGCTATATTCGGATACTTGGGTCCAGATTAAAGTAGGCGACGGTAGACATACAACCCGACGCCTGGAAACAAACATCGGCTTGAAACAAGGTTGTGTTTTGGCCCCTTGCCTTTTTAATCTTTTTATGTCTGATCTCCCTGCCCATTTTAAAGATATTAATGCTCATTCCCCTTTTGTGATGGGCCTAGAGATTAAATATTTACAATACGCTGACGACACTATTTTATTGAGTCAGACAGTTATTGGCCTTAAAAAATTAATAGACTCTTTTAACGTTTATGTTGCAAGGAATGGTCTAAAAATAAATATTAAAAAAACAAAAATAATGACCATGGAAAAAGGTAAACTAGGTGTTAAAGAATGGAATATTAACGGTATGGTTGTTGACTGTAAAAACTTATAAATATTTGGGTATTACATTTGATCACAATTTATCTTTCAGGAAACATTTTAACAACCTAGAAGCTAAAGGCTCATCTCTTACATTTGCCTTTAGAAAATCGAGGGATAAGTTACTATGCCCAAATCATGACCATTTGATGAAGGCCATGAAAGTGAAGTTAATTCCTTCATTGGACTATGGTTCTGTTATTTTTCAGGGCAAAGATGCGAAACTTTTAGATGATATTGAAATAGGATCATATAAATCGGTCTTTAGAATTCCAAAAAACATCAGTCGAGCGAATGTCAGACTGGAATTTGGATTGAAGAAACAGTGTCTTGTTAGACAATCTACATTTTTAAAATCTTTATTGTTATTATCCAGATCGGAGGAAGGCTCATTCGCCAACCTTTGTTGGCTTGAGATTCAAAGAGGGGCCTATTCGGGAAGCTGGCGATCTTATTTAAACAAATGTTTGCATGCCTTTGATTGCCCGAACTTAGAGGATGAAACAAGGTGTAAAATGGTTTTTAAAAAAACAATCAATCGATCAGCAGCACTTTTGTCTTGTATAACAGATAAAGACGATTTAAGGGGAAAAAAACATCTTTGGACAATAGCAAACTCTTTTATTAATCTGTATCCCCAGCCTTACCTGAAATTTTATTTAAAACCTTATATCAAAATTAAATTTATGCTGCTACGGTTTGGGAGATACGCAACCAAAGATGGAATCCCAAAAAGGGAAAAAAATTGGCCCTCTAATGTCTGTAGATTATGTGGTAAGAATGAAGAAACTCTACAGCACATAGTAACTTTGTGCCAAAATTGCTTGTTGAACGAAAGATGTTTTTAAAACCGCTTTTTAAGGAAATGGGAGTAAGAACGTGCAGAACTGCAATCATTGTATGTCTAAGAGGTATTACAGCTAGATTAGTTCATCAGTTTGTCAAGTATATCCTTATAGTGGAAACAAAATTATGTAAGGAAGACACTGCAACTGATGAAATCCATGTAATGAATGCTATCTAAAATGTCAATAACTCGACAATAGTAAATGCTTTTAGGGATCACGAGGAAATTTTATAAAAATGTTTAATTTTTAATTGGTATAAATGTATAACTTCATTTTTTAGATAATATTTGCTGCTAGCACATGATTTTATAGTTTGTTGCCTCAAAGTACATCAAATCAGTTGGGGAGGTAGTATAATAATTTTATTCTAAGTTTAAAATGGTTTTATCAGAATTCTTTGATTAGCATCTAAAGTATTTGATATGGAATTAGAGCGCACACTGCACTTTACTTAACTTTTGCTGCTAAATTGTTCATTGTCAACTCGTTGCACTTTACTTCACTTTTGCTGCTAAATTGTTCATTGTAAATTCATCGTACTACAGCTGAATTAAGTATGTATATGAGCGTTGGTCAGTCTCTTTTCCACACTGGTTCTGTGTTTTTATCGTTTTTCTCAAATCAGGTTGTAATCTGAATTTGCTCTCTGCTGTTTGTAATGGTTTTAATTAATCAACAAATGAACTTTACTTACAATTTATGGGTTCGCCATGGGCCCCAAACGGAGACCCCCAGATGAAGGGGGGCCTGCTACAAGCCCCCAAACTCAGTTTCTGACAGCCGTTTCATGTGGGAGAAACCGATTCGGAACAGCTGTCGGAATCCGACATCATAATCGGTCGGTCAGAAACGCAGCCCTTTGAGCTAATCGAGTCGGCTCCAACTGACTAAGACTCGCCGAATGCCATTCGGAACCAATTCAGAATGACCGATAGGTTACCTTATATCGTAATCGGTCGATTGGATATGTTTCCGAGTCGGTCAGACACATGGGTAACGACACAGGTTCAGATAAATTGAATACCATTTTGAGTCATTTCTGACCACATCGTAATCAGCGCCTAAGTGTTGATCATGTATGTATACTTTCATTGATCTAAAATCCAACTAGAACTTCATGAAATTACATATTGGACACTGTTTGATTCTCATTGGTAATTCTATCAACATGTGTCGATATATGCGAATATATAGGAGTGTGAATACATTCAATGAGGACTGATGGTCTCTATGGTGTTAGCGGGTGACCACCTATACAACATATAGGTGCCCACATGTTGCTGGTATTACAATCCAACTTAGCACTTAACTAAGGGTGCAATAGTAAGATGTAGGAATAGCACAGTCTCTAGGATTTATTGAATGCCTCTATGATAGCAAAAACAAATTAGAAAGCAAAAATAATGCCACTATGCATATGTATGGTTGGTGTAAAATAATAAATGTCAGGAATATTTGAGTTGTGTGCGGTCCTTCCCTAATATGAACCCACCCATTCAAAGCAATGCCCCATGATGAAAATGCACCTATACTGCATTTGAGCCGTCTGTCCATCCAAGTTGTCAACGTAAGTGTCATGATATGTAGTAAGGACTTAAACTTACTATTCTGCGCTCATCAGTTCAGCAAGTGTAATACTCTGTACTTACAAGCATTATATTACTTCTTGGAAGAAAAGGGTGGTGGTGCTTGGCGAATGGTTTCACATCTATTGAGGAAGCACTTTTATTAAGGCGCATGAACAAAAAATCAAAAACTACAGTTCCCATGAGGTCACAGAACTTTCACAGTGTTCTGAAAAATGTTGGTGGTCATTTATAAGATATCCAGTATAATTTCAGCATGGTCCGAAATGGCCTTCTAGGCTATTCACATACATTGTTGATGCCGTCTGGACATTGCTACTAGCACCTAGTTTTGAAAGCCAAAGCTTTGGCCGATCGTTTTGGTCTCTAGGAAGCATGAGGTAACCTTTAAAGCTACATTTTTAAGCTAATACAAGCAAATAAGATGCAGTTTGAAAAAAAAACTTTACTAAGTTAAACATGATTTCAAGAAAAATCCTTGTTAGATTACAAATTTCACATTCTACATTGCTGTGTTTTCTTTTGTGATTCAAAAGCTCCTTTGTGAACAGAAAGAAACCTCAGCATATCTAGAGACTGTTGATTCTTCACAAACTATATATTTGTTTCTAAGGTTGTATTGTATGCTTAAGAGAGAGATTCATTAGTGAGAAAACAACCTCAAATCCTGACAGGTGTTTGTTTCCGTTATAGTTTGAGAAGCAACCTGAATGTACATGAGAAACCAGAAAGCAGTAAGAATGTAATTGAGAACATAAGGCATGTGTGCTTACTAGAGAGAAAGGGAGATTATTATAAAAAAAATATGTCCCCATTGTGTTACATATGCTCCATTGTGTTATGTTAATTACATTTAATATAGCCCATGACTCACCCCAAAGGGCATCTCGGCACTGCCAACAGACACGAGCAGAAGTTTATTCAGTTAAAATAAGCATGTCTTCAATGTTTTTCTAATTTTATAATAATCAGTACAAAGACGAACATGAAGAGACAAGTTGTTTCACTAAACCGGTACTAAATAGGAAAAGGCTCTGCCACCACATCTAGCCAGATGGAGACGGGGTACACTCAACAATACTTTACTCATAGACCTTAGAGGTCTGGTAGGTGGACGGTGTTTAAGTCTCTGCCGAAGATATCTGGGGCCTTTTACTCCTTGAAGAGCTGTAGGTGAAGCAACCAATTTTAAAAGTACTTCTCTGCCCTACCGGGAACCAGTGTAATGCTTGCAACAATGGGGCTGAAGGGGCGCCTGACGGAAGGTTGAGAACAAGCCTGCATGGTATATTTTGCACTATTTGTAATTTTGGTACAGCAGAGATTGGAAGGTAGGAAAAGGCTCTTAGTAGTAGACACATAATGTGAAAAGCAGATACCAATAGTAGCCAAGATCTGCTATTTCATAGTGTTTGGTCTATTTATATGCACAGTTTTTTCACAGTCTGTCTGGGAATCGGAACTGGGCCCAGTTGAGAGGGTCACCACTCATTGGACCAAAGAGTGTAAGTAAGTAATACTTTATTGTACAGTTAATAAAAACCATTACAAGACCAAAGAGTGTTTGTCTTGCCAAACAGCATTATCTCTGTTTTATCAACATTCAGCTGTAAGCAGTTGGCTGTCATCTATCTTGCAATGGTGAACATTCCCTTTGAATAAGGATCTTTAGTTTTAACGAGATCTTTATCAAAAGTAAAGATCAGCTGAGTGTCATCAGCGCAAGATATTATTTCAAAGCTGAATGGCTCAACAACCTTAGCAGGGGGGGGGGGGCACATATGTATTAAACAGAGTAGGGCTCGAACAAGAGCCCCAAGGAACACTCTTGTCAAGTCACATATTGCAGGATGTATAAGGCCCAAGAGCAATGTTTTTTTCCCCCAAAACAAAAGGTTCGGATCCGCTTAAAGGCTGTCCCATAAATCCATATCCCTTGAATTTTCTGTAAGAGCCTTGAGCAAGCTACTGCATTGAAAGCGGCGGACAATTCCAGCTGCACTAACATGGATAGAACCCCCTCATCGCTCAAGAGCCTTAGAGAAAATTTGTTGCAGTTCAAAGAATAGTCGGATGTTCCCCAATATTCCTGAGTTTTAGATAAATTCTAGGGGCCTGATTCACAGAACTAACTTAAGACAAAATCCTAAACTTATTACCATTTTGGTACTCACAGAAAGGACTTACTCATTTTGGTATTCACAGAAGGCACTTACTTATTTCGGTATTCACAGAAGTTAGGAGTCTTAACTTTACGACTCCTAAATGCCTTCTTTGAATACGGAAAGTCTTAAAGTTAGGATTTTTCTAAGTTTAGGAGTAGTACAGTTAGGACTCCTACTTTAGGTCTCCAAAACGGAGAAAAATCCTAACTTTAAGACTTTCGGTATTCAAAGAAGGCATTTAGGAGTCCTAAACTTAGGAGTCCTAACTTTACCACTCCTAAACTGAGAAACATCCTAACTTTAAGACTTTCGATATTCGCCGAAGGCATTTAGGAGTCCTAAAGTTAAGACTCCTAACTTCTGTGAATACCAAAATGAGTAAGTGCCTTCTGTGAATACCAAAATGAGTAAGTGCCTTCTGTGAATACCAAAATGGTAGTAATTTTACGATTTTGGCTTAAGTTAGTTCTGTGAATCGGGCCCTAGAGGTATATTGTATGCGTAAATTGAGTGTAGTGTGTGTTAAAGGTGAATATTCCGAGACATGACAAACTTGTAATCTCGTTCTTAAATGATGCACTTCAAACTATGTAAATGACAGAATCCAGAAGAATGATGAGTCAGAGTGGTAATATCCACTGTCATTGCTTTCTTTCTTGTCCAGTTCCCATACTTGTAGTCTACTGCTAACCATCAAATTCCTTTCCTCTTGTGAAAGATGTTCCATGGATATGTTTAAACTGTCCTGACACCAAGACGTTGAATATACCAGCCAATAGAGGGCTCATTCCAGAGGTGGTGGCAGTGTTTGAAAAAAGGAATGTCAGACTTATTGGAGGTAATTTTGAGGTAATTGTGTCTCATGAGTTTATCAACTTCTTTGTAAACAATGTCAAAGTATGGAGGATGATAGATCTCTTTGTCTGTCTTTGCTTCACACATTGTTCATCCACGATATTAACATCATCCAGTAAATGCTAGCAGATAAATCCTATATAGTGAATAAGTGTGTTTGTGAGGTATACCACTGGTGCCTGAAGCTTTTCATGCTACATTTTATTCCTAGTTTTAAAAAGAGATTATTAAAAAAGTGACAAATGTTTCCCACTGTTTTTGTAAAATGAGAAAGATCAGATATTTTTGCAGAAATAAAAGTCGCAACATTCAAATAAAAATAGTATTATAAAAATGAACTATTTGTAAGGAAAGTACAATTGCAAATATCCAAATGCAGAATAAATTACATACTGATGTATTTATGGACATTATTAGCAACATAGCAAATTTCCTTAGAGAGGGGTGACAATAAAAGAATGAATGCCAAGACACAGGTCGATATTGTGGCAGCTGGTGCATAAGGACACTGCCCCCGGCCCTTTGTGGCCTTTTACTTAGAAGTCTTCTATTGTAACTAACATACATTATAAATCAACACTTTGTTCATGCCAGACCAATGCTCTGAGAGTAAGGGTCAGGCAGTCAGGCTCTTTTGGAAGGCAACTGCATACTTCTGAGCAGGTGCTTGATGCTGTGTTGCTGGGTTGGTAGGGTTTACTATGCACAGCCTTTGTTTTTTATTGTAGGGTAGGTGAACTCACTTGGCCTGCTCATCCTTCTCCAAGCGGCATACGCAGAAAACAGCCAGGTTTCAGAAAGATTAATGTCACTCACCAGTAGTCATTTCATCACAGAGTAGGGTTGAATCAGCAAGCTATGTCGACCACAACTCCCTCTAGGATGAAATTGTAAAGGGTTGTGATAAGCAGAGTGAGATTCAATGGCAACAGTTGTGATAGATTATAATTTTGTACTATCATATCACATCCAATTTCAAATTTTCTTTGGTGCATGTGACAAGAAAATAATTGTGGTCCCATGAGGAAAGTGAGGAGAGCAGATAGAGCTTCAACCAGTAAATCCAAATAAATCATGTAGACTGTGCTGCCAGTAGCAAATGAAGAGGCACAGCTGTGATATAGACAAGAATGTGACCATGGCCAGATAGGCAGTACTGGGCACCAAGTGCTGAAGGGGGTGCCAGGTTGGACACGTTTCCTACATGAAGAAACAAATGTTCCTGTCTTCTGCTGGCTCGCTAGTAGCAGCCCTGACATTAAGGGGTTCAGCGGGAGTGAGGGGACGACTTTGCTGCTGTTTCGCTCAGAGAGTCTAGTACATATATGATTAAGACAATTAGAAAATAAAACCAAGATATTTCTTTAAAATGTGACTTTTGCACCCCATTTTAGTGTAGTATATTGAATTATACTATTGCATTGAGTGACAATTGTTAGAAGTGATTCTAATCATGAACTTTGAAACATTCATGCTCCTCCACCACTGCCATGATGATGATTCTATTACACTCAAGGAGCACACAGGCAAATTTGAAACCATCCTATAAGCTGTCCTTGATGTCAAATCTACACTGGAGCCAAACATTTATGATGTGGCCCTAGAACTGGGTTTATTAAGAGCTGATGAATACCTGAAGAAATCAAAAATAGAAAAACTAAACAAAGATTTAACAAGGTTTTCACATAAGCAAATCTACTTGTACACCAGGGATGATTACGTTCTGGGAGGGAGCCGTAACACAAACAGTGATTACCCTAAGGATACCAATGATATACTCTTACTGTTAAGAGTCTTAGCTTTCAATCCAGAGACAGTCCCCCCATCAGCCTGGATATTAAAAGCCTTTATACAAGTCTGCCCCAAGACGAAATGCTGTGGGTACTGGAAGAGATCATATTTCAGAGTCCTTGTGTGTACCTCACCCCACAACAGTTTGTGCTGTCTTGCGCCAAGTTAGCCCTGACCAAAAAATACTTTAACTTTGAGGACACCATATACTCCAGACACATGGGACCAGCGGGTAGTACCTTTGTACTGAGTGTGACTGGCCTATAAGTACACAATTTGGAAAGTAGTAAGATCTTGGCCCTGAAAACCACTTTGACAGCCATATTCAGCCCGGGTAACATTATATAGATGAAGCCTTTATCATGTGGTAAGATGCGCATGATAGAGCGGAGGATTTCCTCATCTGGTTAAACCAGCAAAACCAATAGCCAAATTTCATCTATTCTATCCCAACTAACATCATTGTTTTCTTAGAGCTCAACATCTAGGCAGGTGAAGGAGGGCTGCGCACTACTATACACTTTAAACCCATGACTAAAAACAGCCTGCTATGTTTTGATAGTTTCCACCCACGCACTATACATAAAAACCTCCTGTACGGCCAGTTTCTGAGACTGTGGCGGACCTATAGCAACTTCATAAATTATATGGTAGAGGCACTGTCTCTAAAATTGAGACACAGACAATACCCACGGTCTATCATTTCTAAAGCAAAGAAGAAGACTTGTAACAGCAACAGGGATGCCCTCCTAGAACCACCTGTGAGGAGCAAGGACGTTCCTGCCTTATCTGGGTATTCACTTACAATATAGTCACTGATGCAATTAGAAAAACTTGTCAAAAAGCATTTGTAGTATGTTGAGTGCAAGCATATTGAAGTTATAGAAGCCACTTTTTTTTCCAAACAAAGGGCAATTAGCCTGAGAGACTCCCTTGTTCACATATGTAGACAGATACAACCAGAGGTCAGCCTGCATACCTTATGGGGCTCTGCCAAAGCTAACTGTGCCTTACCAGTGTGGATCATGCAGCGTCTGTAACATGACAAACACGACTAAAGACCTAGACCAAGCCTTGACTTCTAAATGGGAATTGCGCAGCCTGACTAACTGCAACTCTGAAAGAGTGGTCCACTTGGTCACATGCCCATGTGGAGTCTACTTTGGATACATGAATTGTAGGAAGGTTAAAACCAGAATTTGTGAGCATCATAGTAACATAAGAGGTGAAAGAGGATCCACCAAATTGGCAATACATTTCACTGGACATCTGCGCTCACTCAATGACTTGAACTGGGATTTACTGGAACAACTTGAGAATAGCAGCAATTCAGAGAATATCCTCTACGAAAGAGAACAACATTGGGTGTACAGACTACTGAAACATAAAACAGGCCTTAATGACGAGATCCCTTGGAACGTATTCAGCTAAAAGGGCCCATAGGACACACGACCACCTGAGATGCTCAGCATTTTTATTCCAGACAAAAACATTCTGCTCTTTTCACTCACTTTTATTAATTTTCATACATCCGCTATCAGCCATGTGCCAGCAGGTTTATAGTGTCACTTAGTTATATCAGCTGCCGTCTAATTGTCAGGCAGTTCTTGAAGCACTTGTATGTTTTGAATGTTTGAATGTTTTGGAAATGTTAAATATTTTAGGAATTTTTGCAGACAATGAAAATGTCCTTTTTTTTACATCTTATCCAAGCTTCACCATCTTACATGGCATCACCGCAATGACAGGGCGCATGAATATTCTCGTTATTACTGGGCCGCCCAAGAAAAAAGACATAATCCAACTATGGGTGACCATCTTGGAAAGTGCGGTCTAATTTTGACCGGCACTTACCTGGTAGACTGTCTGTTTCGTCCAAAGGACATGAGGCTGTATTTAAACACTGCTGGGGCCTTGCAATCATTAACATGCAGGTTCCGGGGTCGGATAGCAAGTCTTGGGCCATATGAGGACCCATGACAATGTGAGTACATGAGTTTGTTTTACCAGAGGTATTTGGGGTGAGTACAAGTTTGACTAGCTATGGCTTAACTACTATAAAACTAATTTTGCCTACAATGTGTGACTACTAGGTACGCTACCCTCCAGAGATCCATATGGGGAATTTGGCATCCACTAATTAAGCAGGAGTATAATTCCTTATACCATCTTGAATAGATTGGGGCATATATGTATGGTTTTCGTGTGTAGTGAATTTTCACATATTACATGTGTTTGCAGTGTTACCAACATTAAGCAACAAGATAACAAATAGAAATTTCCGTTTCCGCCATGGCCGTACACGGCATTTTATGTGGGGCATAATACGTGTGTCCTCCTGAATTGGATCATTGAGTGGAGTTTTTTGTAAATGATGCATACAATATGTTAAGATGTGAACCTACCTTGAACAGAACATTGCGCGGCAGAAGGATATCCTATTTGTGGGAACTATATAATCCTACTATGCCCTGAAAAAGCCCGAAATGTGGGTGAAACACGTTGGCAGTACTGAATTATTTATGCTTTGATCCAAGAAATAAATAAAAGAAGCAAAAGAATACTAAAAGAATGAAGGCCTCTGTCTTCGTGATTAGGTTGTGTATTGGATTATCATAAAACATTGATTGAATATCTCCTTTTATGTGCCTCTCTTATCTGTGTACATATGTTATAATATGAAGGGTCATTGATGGTGGCTAGCTCTTAGAGGTGGGCACTATATGGAGAGTCGATTCATTCCGTTTTTTTTCTTACACTTTAAACACACATAGTGGTTCTGCACATAGTGTCCTTTGCCACGAATACCTATATAGGTCATAATTACCAACATGGTTGTACCGGTATAGGAAACACTGAGACGTGCACCTGCTCCTGAATTAACGCTATTGTTTCACGGTACACACGGTACCTATCTGCTTATTCCAATTTTGTAGGTCATACCATAGTTGGTTATGGACTATGCCCATAGTCCACTGCTCAACTAATGTGTTTTATTATCCTTAGGGGGAGCCACTTATATGAACTGTATTACAGTATTGTACCATGTGTGTGACATTGCATGAATGATTACTAGATAAAAAGCCACCACTTTGCAAAAGGGTGCTAATAGGGACTCATAGATCCTGATAAAAGCCACTTTACTTGGGGTTTGTGGCAGAAACGAGTTGATCATAATTAGGGCTTAGGAGTGATAGTAACTCCTTTTATTAACACATTTTACCAAACCCCGGAACAAACACAGATATGGGCACTGCCTATGCAATTTTAACCATCACTTCTTATGGATCTCACACCCTTTTTCCTTAAAAAGTGCTCCCTTGCAAGGGAAAAAGTCATGTCATGCCTCGATCCTCAAAGGATCGGGAAGAACTCGACGATAAAGCATGTCGAACACCGGGGATGGCTGCGGAGTTCCACGCCTCCGTGTAGCCTCCCATGACCCATGGTCTGTGACCCCGCCTCTTGGAATGGCGAACGCCGTCTGAAACGCCGCGGCAGAGATCTCCTGTTGTTCCTGTCCCAAAGCCGTTTTTACCCTCACAAACTTCAGCGGGGGTGATTCGGCTGGCGCCCACAGTTGTTGTGTGAGGTCGAGGGGTGTTTGTGGCCTCTGTAAGCTGCTGAGGGATCTCAGCCTGCTTGCTTGCTTTGCCCCGTTCGGCATTTCGGCACCCTGAGCCTCCGTGCCCCGCGGTCACTGTGAATTCCATGCTCCAGTTTGGACTCGGGGGAAGTCTCTCGCTATTGGAGCTGCTGACTAAGTCTGACTGATATAACTTCTAAAGACTTCAGTAGTTTTTTTCGGGATTGTGGTGGGTTTATTTCTGGGATTCCGCACTCCCCCTGATTCTTGAATTAGATGCAGCCAGAGGTTGTAGGCTGGAGGCTGTAACCTGCGTACAGGTGGAGCGTGATGGATGGATTTGGACTCAGTAACCCCCTGAAAACCCTTGCTCCGGTGGCAAGATAAGAAATTTTGGACTTCTATCACGCCTATCACCGTGAGTAACGCCTGACCTAAAAAAGGGGGGAAAGGAAAGGAGAACTTTTTTTTATAAGGGTAAAGGAAAAACGTTCTTTTCTTTTTTTTTTTTTATTTTTTTTTCTTTGCGAGAGCATCATTAAGAAACTCTTAAGGGGGCTGAACTTTACCAATTTTGCATGCTACAATGGGCAAACCTCAAAGAGAGGGAGAGGAGGTTATAAAATCCAGCAAAGTCGAGTTGGCTGCCCGCCAGAAAGCAAGAACTCGTCTAGCCCTAGCTAAAAAGACCTTTCATAGAGCAGCCAGGGAAAATGACAAAAATAAGGGGAAGGCTGGGGGAGAGAGCTCGGCGGGAGACACGCTCCCGGAGTCCTCAGATGATGAACTGCCTATTCCTCCTATCTCATTGCAAATCAAGGAGACAAAGAAGACCGCAATAGACTGCCAAGATAATTACAACTTGTCAATACAGACCGAACTATAGCCAGAACCCGAACTAGAGTCTGAACCAGAGCTAGAAGCAGAGTTACCAGCGGGTACCTTGGTATCAGTACAAGAAACACCATCTCATGCAGAAGAGATCAAAAATAAAGCTGGCAAAGGAGGAAAAGAAATAAAAGAATATCCGCTCTTTGCCAAAAAAAACACTCCTAAGACTCTCTCTGTACAATCCCCCACAACCTTAGCTCTCGCTTCAGCACTCGCCGCCTCACCTGCCTTACCCCCCTCACCAGTCAATATTGCCCGCCCCGACGACCCTGGCCTAACAAATCCGTCTAAGTCACCTTGTCGTGATGGGACATCTGAACCTTTTCCTCTACGTGATTTGCAATCTCTCGGAAATTCCAACTCCATAGAAGAGGAGCTGGGTGCGCAAGACTGCTCCTTATTTCCAGATATACAAGGCGAGGTATTGGGAATCCCAAATTCAGAGGGCGATGAGGAACTGCGGTGCTCCGATAAGAGCAAATCGGATTCTACTACAAAACTTTTGGTAGGGAAAGATAATTTTTCAGGGCCAGAGGAGAGATCAGAGGTGAAATACCAGCTAGACATCCGTGAAATGCTGAATTTAATTCTTGATGAGATCCGAGAAATTAAGCATAATCAGCAAGTAGAGATAGCCGCCCTTCATTCAAGAATGGATAAATTCGAGGAATCAATGTTGGTGAACCCGAAGAAACGTCAGGAGGCAGAGGCTAGGATCTCTACACTAGAAGACCAAATGAACCTGGTTTCAGGGGAAGCAAAGGAGGCAGCTAAGAGGAAAAACTTCCTTGAAAACAAACTAGAGGAGCTCGAAAATCACTCATGAAGGTCAAACCTAAGGATTGTGGGGGTTCCGGAAGGATTAGAGGGCTCCGATACAATCCAGTGGGCCGATTCTTTTATTCACCGCACAGTTCTACCTGAATTTGAGGGAGACCTGACATTAACAAGAGCTCATCGGGTCCCGGCCCAGCGCTTCCCAAATTCACCATTTCCAAGAACTATTCTTATGAACTTTGCTGACTACAGGATCAAGGAGAAGATTCTTTGCAGAGCTTTTCAACCACGCCAATTTTCAGTATCAGAAACTGTAAAATGCAGGATCTTCTCAGATATGACGGCAGTGGCTGCAAAAAGAAGAAAAGAATTTGTGAAAATTCTACACTTATTTAAGGCAAATGGCGCTCAAGCCTCGATTGCGCAGCAGTCAAAATTGAAGGTCCTGGTTAAAGGAAAATTCTACTTGTTTACGGATGTAGACGAGGCACAATCTCTTCTCAAGGAGATTTCTTCAGGAGCTAGGGCCTGAAAAATTTAATCTAGGCCTGGCAATATTCTCCTGTTTCCTGAAGTTGTTTTTTTTTTTTTTCTCTTGGTACTTTTACTTTGTGTTTCCTTTTTCCTATTTCTAGTATGCATAAGGCACAACAGTATTATGGTGCGGAATCAGATCTACGGGTCACCTAGGGTGTAATAAAAGGACACCCAGTCCAGAAGAAGTGGGAGGAATGTGGCAAGCGTGGCAGGGAGCGGAGTCTCCACATTCCTGGGAAGGGAGGGGGGTGGGTAAATGCAGCAAAAAGGAATATGAGCAATCGGGATTTCACTTTTTTTTAGGTTTATTATTAGGTACTCAACAGTAATATCCTGTCAATTAATGTAAATGGAATGTTAAACAAACAGAAATATGGGGCGCTGGTGAAATGGTTAATATCTATTAGACCCCAGGTGGTCTTTTTTCAGGAGACTCATTGGAAGTCTAATAGTCCGAAGTTGTTTATTCCTAGATACTTTTCCAATGTATTTTTTTCATCAGCAGGGGTGGCCCAGAGAGGGGTTGCCATTTATTTCTCAAGGGATCTAGCCTGGGAGTTCCTACAGGTTCATAGAGATGCCAAGGGTAGGTGGATACGGGTGGTGGCAAAATTACAAGACAAAATTATAAATTTTGTGAATTACTATGGCCCCATCTTAGATGATATCTCCGGGTTATCAGAAATTTATGAATCTTTAAGGGGAGTCCCCGGACAAATAATTCTAGGAGGCGATTTTAATTATATTCAAGATTTGTCAAGAGATACTTCTAATAAGAAAAAGAAACAGCTAAAGCCTAAAACAAAACGTTTCTTTGAAGCACTCTTAAATGAATATCAATTAAGGGATCCATGGCGTTATAGAAATCCTGAGGTTGAATCCTTTACATGTTATTCCTACCGGTTTCGGACTGCCTCCAGAATAGATTTCTTTTTAATATCTAGATCCTCTTAGATCTCAAGAAATGAGGTTGGATGCAATCCGTTTTCGGATCACGCCAGAATTGAATTAGAACTAGTACTGGGAGGAGTGGAGGAGGTACGTCCCAGGTGGCAGCTGGACCGCACTCTGCTACAAAATCAGGAATGGGTTTTTAGAATTCAGAGAATGGATTATACAATTCTTTGAAATAAACGATAAAACAGCTGAACCCTTCTCTGTCTGGGGCGCATTTAAAGCAACAGCACGCGCCCAGATCATTGCATACACTAGTGCTAAGGCAAAAGAAAGAAAGGCAAAAATAGCCGAGCTTCAGTCAGACGTAGAGAGGGAATATACCTTGCAGCTCCAACGTCATTCGAGCAAATTAGAGCAGGCTAAAACTCTTCTTCGGGATTTTTTTATTGCGGAAGAGATTAATAGCTCAAAAGCCTTCCAACAAAAGGTCTACGAAGACAGCCAGTTGGTGGGAAAATTATTAGGTAACTCTACAAGGAAAAGGCAGGAGTCATCACTGATAGTGAAAGTTTGTGATCCTCAGAGTGGGTTGGAGGAGGAGGATAGAGACAAGATCTCTAGGATTTTCCTGAATCATTTTGAAAAAATTTACTCTACGGAATATCAGGTAGAGGAAGTAATGATCCAGGACTATTTTGTAAATATAGAAATCCCCAAAATTTCCGTAAACCGGCTCAACCAAATCACTCTTGAAATAAATGCCTCAGAAATACAAGACTGCATTAAGGCAACCTCAGGAGGAAAGGCTTCCGGCCAGGACGGATTCCCAATTGAGTTTTACAAGTTTTTTTTTAAAGAATTAGCTAATCCTTTGAAAAATTTATATAATTATGTTAGGTTAGGTGGGCACGTTTCTGCAGAGTTTAAGGAATCTACAATTATATGTTTTATTAAAAAAGATAAAAATCAATATGATGGTAATTCATACAGGCCAATTAGCCTTTTAAATTCGGATTATAAAATCTTCATGAAAATATGGGCTGAAAGATTTGTCCTTGCTGCCCAAGAGGTCATCCATCAAGACCAGTCTGGTTTTATCGCAGGTCGTTATATGGCAGCCAATACGGAATTCTTGATTCAGGCGTTGGACTATTTTAATACAAATTCGACCCCAGCCTGTATATTAATGATGGACGCAGAAAAAGCGTTTGACCTGGTGAATTGGGCAGCTCTATTTTACTCTCTCGGTCAATTTGGTTTTCCGGCCTCAATTATTAACATGCTTCATAACATCTATGAGGGAGCATCGGCCCAAGTAATAATCAACGCCAAACAAGCTGGTAAAATCAAGGTAAATAGGGGCACAAGGCAGGGCTGCCCGTTGTCCCCGTTGCTCTTTACTTTTTTTTATAGAGCCCCTAGTAATAAAGATCAGGGACAACGTGGCTATCCTGCCCCCTATCATCGGCATGTCTAAATTAAAGTTGGTTGCCGATGATATTATTTTATATTTAATACCTCAAAAAGAAAATATTGAAATCTTAATGAGAGAGTTGAATAACTACGAAAAAATAGGGGGCTATAAAGTAAGTACTAAAAAAACGGAGGTCCTCGTATTAAACACTGATCTTCAATTTCTCCCTATTGATCTGCAGGCCCAAGCTGCAAGGAGCGTCCCAATTAGATATCTGGGCATATTTGTGACTACCGAATACGACATGCTTTATTCTTTGAATTACATCAGAATGAAGAACAAAATCTGGATTCTTTTAGATCAATGGCTCCTTCTCCCATTATCATTTATAGGCAGGATATCATTGATTAAGATGTCGGTGCTACCATTGCTCATATTTTTGTTCAGTAACGTTCCCATTAAAATTAATTTAGTTTTTTTTAAAGAGCTTGAAACAATGCTGAGAGGTTTTATATGGGGTAATAAAGCTTTGAGAGTCAAACTCCCAGTATTACAACTTCCAGTTGAACAAGGAGGTTTAGCCCTACTCCATTTAAGGACCTATTATGAAGCTGCATTTTTTTATATATTGGCAGGAATATTGAGGAGTAATCAAACTAGAGATCATTTTTTTCTTACAAGAATCTTACAAGAATGCTACAAGAAGCAGGTTCCAAATTCCAGTTTTTTTAAAATTGCAAAGCTCCCTAGGAGGTCAAGATACAAGACGTTAAGAGAATATGCCTCAAGAATGTCACTCCTTTTTTAAAAAAATGGCACTGATGGTTCTCATTATTTAAATTGATCTGAATGTACTCGAATAGGCCTCCCACTAAGATTGATTCATATTAAAACCTGGGAACTTTGTGGGTTTCATGAGTTGAGGCATATGATAGTTCAAAATAGGTTAATTAGCTGGCAGGAGGTAATTGTTAGAATTAATGGTCCATTGCGCCCGACCTTTTTTGAATATATGCAGATTTTGCATTTTATTAGAAATGTGACAAGTGGCCTGCTAAATGTTCCCAGTGCTATGCTAACAGCCCTTTATGCTGGAAAGAGCAAAGGTATTGGATACTGGTATAAGATGCTTTATTGCTCTAACCAAAACAGATTAGTAGATAGACATCTTGAGAGAATAAATATCCCTACACAGTGTAATTTTTCCACAAAGGACTGGGAAGTCATTTGTCAGTTGGGGAATGGATCCTTACGTGGATGTCTTTCCTATCTCGCTGGTTAGCGTACTATACACCAGAGGCTTTGGAAATAATGTATCCCGAAGTCGAGAATAAATGCTTCAGATGCATGGCTAGTAGCCAGGGCGGATGGAATCATATCTTTTTTACTTGCCGGCAGTTAGAAACGTTCTGGAAAGGAATATTTGCAGATATCGCACAGGCTATTGGGAAATCTTTTCTACCAGCAGCAGAAGTAGCCCTGTTCGGTATATGCAAAGATAGGAGCGGGCTTAATAAAGCAGAAGTAGTATTTATATTTATATCTTGTGCGGTTGCTCGCTCCTTAATACTTCAAAATTGGAAGTCCAGCGAGATCCCATCACATATAAACTGGTTTAATAAAATGAGGAGAACCTGTTTTTTTGAAAAAGCTTACGCTGGCAGAGTGGGAGCCATTGCAAGATTTGAGAGGAACTGGAAATATTTTGGGAATCTAGAAGAAATCAAGGGAGGATGATTTGTGAAGAAAATCGAGACTAGATGTTTTTTTATTCCAGGACATCAGCACTTGTTAGCACTTTCTAATTAATATAAGCTTGCATTATGCACTTTTTAAGATGGTACTTTTTGTACTCTTCGCACTTTTGCACTAGCACTTTATTGCAGGTTTGCACACTCTTGCAGATGCACTTTATAAAATTGCATATTTTGCACATGTCTTGGAAACCTTAATGAAGTAGTAGACTGTTTTCGATGAACCTCCCTTTTTATTTCTTGTACACTGTTTTATCTTTTTATCTCTTGTCTCTCATCTAAGAAATTTATTGGAAATGTGTTGTCTTGAAATCTAGTGTGTAATATGTTTTGTACCTTTGGTTTACCTATTGCTCTATTCAATAAAAAATTAAAAAAAAGATAAAGCATGTCACTGAATAACATTCAGTGAGTGAGAGTTCCTTTAAAGAAAAAAAAAATTATCGTAGAACGAGTGGGATTCCTTCATATGATCCATGGCTGACTCTCTTTTGATTGCTACATTATATAGAGGAGGGTGAGTCTCAACCTCCTGTTTCCCTCTGCCCTCCCGTGCCTGATCTTTATATTGTCTTGAAAATGTTGTTATGTATTTTATTTGTTGGCGACCTAGAGTCCAACCTCAAGGTGTTGCTCATTTCCCTCCACCTCCCTTGAGTACCCATCCACATTTGTTTTCTAGGCTAGGCATCTCCATAGCATGCGGTGGCTGTGAGGTGGCTTTCTGTGACATGCTGAGTAATATTGGTGTTACTGACAAATCGGCTGAGGACAGTGACCGGAAAATTGAGTCATTGATATCTACACTGCTACTTTCACTTACGAAAGACCTTTTCAACCGCGTGTCTTTACCTGTGTCTGTGTTCCTGGGGTGTTTATAGTTGTAATACAAGTAGTGAGCTTTCAGGTGCATCTGAAATTTCAAGATTTAAATGTTCTCCCTTTCTGAGGAGCTTTTGCACATTTATGCAAAGAGTTAGTTGCTTTAGTGGAAGGATAGGTGGAAGAGGGGTGGAATAGGTCTGCCCGATACCAATGATTGTCACAGCCTCAGGGCTCCTCTTAGCATCATCAATGGGTTAAGAACACTCAACTGCTTAAGTGCTGGCATTCACATGTTTTGTTGCCTGCAAAAGTTTGTTAAATGTTTGTCCATTCCTCTCCCTTGAGCTCCTTACCGCTATGTCTAAAAGCTGCTGTCGCTTCATCTTCTTCATAGGTAGACCTAGCCCCCTCGCCCTCAATAGACGTCTTTATTCCTCGCGTCTTTGAGGCTTCATTGGATGCTGGGTATGACAGTCGTACTACAAAAAGGCTCAATAAGTCCCCGGAACCAGAGGGGAATCTTTTCAATGAATTGTTCAGTGAGGGAGGCTGTTGCATTCCTGTTGGATTTATGCAGTCCTCCATATTGTTTTCATGTTGTGGCCACCATCAAAAAAAGTTCTTTAGTTGCAATGACAAAGAAAGTTGAAAGTTGACAAAGTGAGTTCTAGGGGCTGCTTTTGGTCTGTTTTGGGGCTGCCTATGGGTCTGCTTTATCCTACGATTTGAGTTACTGCTGGGAGAACGACTTGTCACCGAGCAGATCAAAGGGTTGTCTCCGATTTCTGCAGCTACAAACGAGACAGTAGGGTTCACAGACAAAGGCAGCAGGCTTTGACATGGGAGGGGAGGTGTCCACAGAACATAGTGGTCGATTAGGATGGCGGACGGACCTGCGTCTGTCCGCCACCCCAGAGGTGGAGGGACCGTCCGCAGGGGCAGCGGCATTCCCTCCATACAAATAAGGATGTGACCGCCACCCTGGCCGTCACATCCCGTATCTTTAACATTGCGGTGGGTGCTGCTTCAAGCAGCACCCGCCGCAAGGTTAAAAATGCATGCTTTGCATTTACATGCACAAAGCGGCAGGCACCGCGCGGTGCCTGCCACTTTTTGCATGCAAATGCAGGGGGGTACCATAGGTACCCCCCATGTGCACCCCCACCCTCCTCTTCACTCTGGGGGCCCGCAAGGGGTCCCCAGAAGCAAAGGTCCACATGCTTTTCCACGGCAGAAAATCCGCCGCGGAAAAGCATGTTTTCGCACCCATCCTAATTTGGCTGACGGTGTCTTGCAGACACCGCCACCAAATAGCGGTCAACACCCCGCGGATCAGCGGCGGACGGACCTGCCGTCCGCCGCTGTTCGCACCGCCATCCTGATCTGGCGGTAGGTGTTTTCTCTGACTGCAACGGTGAATCTGCATCCTCTGGGCCGGCGGTGGCTTCCAACGGCCCGGAGGATGCGGATTCACCGCAATCATAATCGACCCCATAGTGTAGAACGAAGCCCTGGCTCGGGTACCAAGGGGTGGTGGAAAGGAGAGAGAATACAGTGATACCGGAGATCATCTCATGCCTTCAAATTACCAACACCTGCCATGAGATCCACATACCAGTCAGACTACCTTCCAATGTCAGAGCAGTCAGCAAGCATCCGACAGGACCTGCTGCCATCTTCCCTATGCAAAGTCGTACTGACTTATGACTGCACTTAAAATGTATTAATTTATCCATTCATTCATCCATCCATTCATTCACATATTCATCCATTTATGCACCCATTCATTCACATAGTCATCCATCCATCTATGCATGCATTCATTCATTTATTCAATGCATCCATTCATTCATTCCATAGTACTGTTTGAAATCCGTTTTGCTCCTCTGATACCTCACCACAGTCACAACAAGCCTTCCTGTTGAAGGAGAAAGTAAGTGGAATACAGAATACCCGAACATTAGCCAAACTGTGCACATTCTTCCACTCAGAGGAAACCGGCCTCCATAATCAAAAGCAGCGTGGCTTGCCTGCCGCTCCCCACAGTGCTGATTTACAACACCAAGCTGTGAAAGAAGCTGTGCCGAGCATGGAACAGGTGTGCTCTACAGGCGACATGTTTCTCAGTGCAAGTCATTGAAATGCATACCTTTTTCAAATGCAGTGCTATTAGTAAAGAGACAGAATAGGCACGTGGCACGTTTGCTGGGCGGGGTATTACTCAAATAAACATTAATGATGGAATATGATTTGAAATGGCAGACCAGCTTACAGAAGCCGTTTTATTTTGCGCTCTGTTCTTCAATGCAATATACAGCGAAGAGAAAATATTACTTCTTTAAAATAATAATCTGTCACACGACGTTAGCGGCTAATGTCGTTCGTGATTGATTCCTATTTGAACAGGCTTTTTGGCGTTTTAGAAAGGCAATTAATTATACTCCATACTGGCTACATGAATTAGCTGCCGGAGGAGCTGAGTGTTTTAATCAAAATACCTTAAATAAAATAACTTAAGCATGGCTAGAAAAGTAATATTCTTGCACGCATGCAGGAGAGTAGTAGCTTCTCATTCGACCACCTAGCACGTTAAGGAAGCGTTATACGAATATCAATGTAATGCAATAAAGGTGTTTTTTCAGAATTGGGAACAGAGCAGAAAATTAGAACAGAGTAAGGAGCACAGCTATATCCCACAGAGTAGAAAATTATTAGCCAGGCAACGAGGTCTGGTGGAAGGGACCGTGGTGTAGCAAAGAGGGAACCATGACAAAGTCAGCAAATAGAGGATCATTATTAAGGCTCCCCGTTTTGCATATTTACTCATTTTTACAGATAAATAAAGACAGAATCTCATTTATTTTCCTGTGTGTATGTATTTTTAAATATGGATAAAAGCCAAAATTATGTTGTATTTTCAGAGTGATTCTAAATGATGCTAAAAAAAGGGAGGGATGAGGGGTGCTTGAAGGTCCAGCATATGAGCTCCAAATAAGATACTATGAGAGAAGGAGTATGCAGTTCCTATGGAGGAGAAGGAAGAGGAAGAGGAGGCTGGGTTGGTCTTCACCCCCACCCTGAAGTAAAGGCAGGGTGTCTCTTATTTGGGAAAGGGGACCCTCACACACCCGGTTGGGTGCCATGCTTCATCATAGGGCTTGCTCCTCGTCAGTCCAGCTCTGCCATGTCTGACGGGCACCCAATGAGGGGCTCTTTGGGGATCTTTGGGGTATATATTTTTCCCAAAGCCATTTAGGTAAAGTACAGGTGTGGGGCAGTGTAGAAAATCACATGGCAATTGGTCAGGACTGACCCGACCAGACAGAGTGAGGGGTAAGTTCTCGGCACCAGTTTCCGGATGAACTGACGTTCACTTTCTTGTAACGTACATTCCTCCTGCTAGTCGACGAAGCATGGCCATAATCCTGATCGGGTTGGTCCAATTTTTATACATTGAAAAGTTACCTAATTTATAGGTTGAATGAGTGCTTTATTCACCTCTGAGTAAACAACCACTGTGTAGATAGTGTAGGTTTTTCAGTCTTGACGACTAGCCACGTGATTTTCTACACTTTAGGCGATAAAACATGTTGACAATACACATTCAGCTACCTCTCACCATTACATCAGCGGTGACACTCCCTATGCTTTTAATTGAGACTAGTTGGCTTGCAGATTATACTTATTTTGGAACACCACTTTACCTCTTTTTATCCTTCTACACACCACCTTACTATACACTTTGCCACACCTACACCACAAGGCCCCACACCCGCACTTCCCTTAAACGGCTTGGGAAAAAGATCTCCGCCAAAGAGCCCCTCATAAGGTGCCCGACAGGCATTGTAACGCTGGCCTGACAAGGAGTAAGCTCTATGATGAAGCATGACACCCAACCGGGTGTGTGAGGGCCCCATTTCCCAAATTAGGAAACACCCTGTCTCTACTTCAGGGTGGGGGTGGTGACCAACCCAGCCTCCTCCACCTTTCCCTTCTCCTCCATAGGGATTGCATACTCCTTCTCTCATATGATTCTAAATGCTGTCAGTCATGGTTACCAAGTGAAAAGCTATGACAGGCAAGGGGTTAAAAAAAAAGGAATTTTAGTCAAGAGGCTCAAAAAGCATTAGATGTGCACAAGACTGTTACTAAAAAGTGGATGTTTTCATATAAGTGTGTTGATTTATCATCTGTGTGTTTTCATATCATTGAAGCATGTGTGCATAAAAAATTACGGTGAAAAAAATGAAAAAAAAAATACTAGCTTCAGCTTCTTTTTTATCACAAAACCCAAAATAAATATGGATAAAATCATTTACAATATGTAAGAAATAAATGTAGATAAATGCAGACAGAAATGTAAAAAAACAGAAAATACCATGAAACCAGTAGACCTTATAATTATTTTGAGAGGATCAGTGTTCTATAAAGAGGCGGTGGCCGCATAACCTGCCTAAACATGGGTTGCCTGCTGTCAACTAAGGCCACATAAATGTTGTCCAAGCTGGCTAAAGACCACCTAAGCTTGCTTATATATGTCACCAGAAGAAGGAATGGGTGACCTTTTCAGAACACAATCTGCAATACAGGACTATGCAGTGACAAAAATTCCTTGATGGTTGCAGTCTGAAGTTGGTGTCTTAGTGGATCAATCAAAAAGCGTATACAATATCTTTAGATAAAGGGCTAGGACAATTTTGAGGAAGTGAGACAGAAGGCACAACCTCTCTAAAAAAAATGGACTGACGATTTTAAAATATTGTGAAGGTTGAAAATAGAACACAATGTAGGAACACAGTCAAATCGTTCTGTCATACCACAAAATAAAGATTGCATGAGATATTTACCATCATTTTTTCTTGTGAAACCTGCACATCATCGGTAGCTAGATGAGAGAGTGATATTGTAAGGGAAGCATCGCAATTCATGAACACGAATCTCATCAAAAATAGTGATAAATTGAGATTAATGTATGAGGTTCATGCATGAATGATTAAGGACCCTCGGGCAATGGTGGTTAATTGTACGAATTGACGAAGACGAAGATGCAACGTTTGTTGCTTTTGCAAAAACCTCATTCAAAACAAGATTTTGCTGGAAGTGTTTTGTGGGAAAGTCTTCCGCAAAGAAGAATTTGGGGCATACTACCAAGCAATAGCGATAATTATTGCTATTGCTTGGTTACAGACAAAAATGTACCGCTGAGCTGCGGCGATTTTTATCGCAAATAAACCTGGTATTACCAAGGTTTATCGCAAATGCGATAAAAATCGGCCGCAATGCATGAATATCGCTGAAAATTCTGCGATATTCATGCATTACCGAGCTAATGCCATGTTATCCACCTCCCATTGGATAACATGGCTAAGAACTGCTCAGGGCAGGTGTTAGCTTTTGGAGATATTCGCGCTAAAGTTGGTAATAGGAGATAGCGATGTTAGCGACTGTTTCCAGTCGCTAACATCTTGGCACGCCCACTTTGCATTTTATTAGTGATAAATATCACTGACATGCAAAGTGGGGCCCAAGATGGTCGCTATCTCCTACTAGCTGTCGCTAACTGGTGTTAGCGACAGCTAGGTAATAGGGAGATAATTTTATCTCCGCTTTCTTGGCTTTTAAAGCCAAAAAAGCGGAGATAAACCCCCTTGATAATATGCCCCAATGTTTCCCAAAATGTTGTCTTTACAGATTTTCAACATGCAGTTGTTTAAGCTGGCCAGATTTATGATGGTGGAAAACTTGAAAAAGAAATTACATAACGTTTGAAAATCTCATTTACGCACAATTCCTGCAGTCTTAGCTTTTCTTTGTTTGAATGATGTGCACATCTTTTAATTGTATATGAGATGTGAAGGGCAGCCACTGAAGCCAGTGGAGTCGATTAATGTTCATGCAGTAATTAGTTTATCCATGCCTCTGTCCTGACATCTGTATTTAGTCTTGTTGTGTGGCACTTTAATCAGAGTTTACGTTATCCAGGATTTTTTTTTTTGGGTTGCAGCGGTGGATGGAAAAAGGTCCAAGTTGACTGAAATGGTAACAAGGAAAGAATGACAATAAATTAACCACTTAAGTTCAGAATGCTCTCCATCCCAAAACTGAGGGCCTCAATTACAAGAAGTGACGAATCACTGCGCTGTTTCAGTGATGTGTCAAAATGAGTTATGAATCGCGATGTCATTTTAAAATGCAACGGATGCACAATTTATACGGTATGATGCACCATGGCATAAGCTATGGGCTACGTGAAAAAAAACCACACTATCCCGGGTGTTTTGGCACAGCGACAACTGTCCTATCTGCCAGAAAAGTGTTGGGAGGCAGATTTACATCACGTAATGGGACCCAAACCACCTTTACATCACTTTTCAGTGCCTGAAACATAAGAAAGTTACAAAAAAGTACCCAAAATATAAAAAAGGAAATGGCACACTTCACCGAAAGCAGCCATGGAGTGGGGAGAACAAAGCAACAGCCAGGACAGCAACACCAACAATCCCAGCACCAGCCAGGATCTCCAAAAAAACTACCAGGGGAAGAGGAAGATGAAGTGCAGCTCCAGTGAGGAGGAGAATGAGATCCTGATCACTGAGGTAACAGACCACCAACATCAGCTATTTGTCACCTCAGAATTGCCTTTAGGAAAGAAAGAGGCAATTTGGCAATCCATATTGGCTAAGGTCAACAGTGTGGGACAAGAGAAGAGGACAGTAACCGACTTGAACATATGGTGGCATGACATAAAGCACAGGGTGGAGGAGAAACTGACCAATAACCTGAAGACAGCAATGCAGACCAGGGCAGGAAGCCCGGAGCAACTGGAGGAGCTGGATGCCTTGGAGGAGCTGGTGGCAGCTGTCATCCGATAGGAATTGGTGGCAGGAGTTCTGGGACAAGAAAGTTCAGCACAAGAGGAACAATAAGATCTACAGGTGAAAATGGCAACAAGGGGCAATGTGGGGAAAAAGGTCCTGTTGTGCAGTGCAGCTAGCTAAGTACCAGCGCTCCACTGTACTATGTGCAGGGCAAAGCGCATGTATGTAGGACATGTACCCTTAAGCATCACATAAATGTAAATCACACTGGCCAGTTACATGTTGCACAGCTCACTCCAACTCCATCATGTTTCTCCCTTCCAGGTGTGAAGTTCAGCACCAGTACATGGTCACCTCTGTAAACTGGCACTTTTAGCCAGGCCCCAGGGATGGGGTCCCCAGGCCAAAATTAGCCCAGGGAGGGGGAGGGCACATGGCCCTACTCCCTTAATTTAAATGTGGCCTAGACATGGGGATAGGGTTCCCAGGACCAAAATCAGCCTGGGAAAGAGGGCCGCACAGACCCCTTTTCCAAGTAAGTTTGGGCCTGGCCCCGGGGGCCAAAACCAGCCAGAGGATGGGGGCAGCATGGCCCGCTTCCCATTACAAAATAGGGCAAAACAAAGGACAGAAAAGCAAGCAGAAAGGCAAAACAGACCAGAAGAGGGCAGAACAGAAGGTAGAAAAACGAGTAGAAAAGGCAAACAGAGCTGAAGAGGGCAGAACAGAAGGTAGAAAAACGAGCCGAATAGTCAAAACAGAAGAACAAGTAGGAAAGGCAAAACAGAGGGCATCAAAACAACCTTAAAAAGTAAAAACAGAGCGCAGAAAAATGAGAAGAATAGGCAAAACAGAGCAGAAGAGTGTGAAACAGTGGGCAGAAGAATGAGCAGGAAAGGAAAAACTGAGGGCATGAAAAATTAGCAGAAAAGGCAAAACAGAGGGCAGAAAAACAAGCAGCTAAGGCAAAACAGAGGGCAGAAAAAATGAGCATAAAAGGTAAAACAGAGCAGAGGAGTGCCAAACAGAGGACACTCACACACCCACTCACAGACCCACTAAAAGACTTATGCACCCACTCCCAGACCCACAGTGATGCTCATAGACCCACTCTCAGATCCACTCAGAGCCTCATGCACCCACTCACAGACCCACTCAGAGACTTGCGCACCTACTCACAGACCTACCAGAGAGTCATGCACTCACTCACAGCCCCACTGAGTCACATACACTCACAGACTGACTCATGCACTCATGTACCCATTCACAGACCCACTCAGACACTCATGTACACTCTCACTGACCCACTCAGAGACTGACACACCCAGTCACAGACCTACTCGGAGATTCATGCGCTCACTCACAGACCCACTCAGATACATGCACTCACAGACTGACTCACACACTCATGCACCCTCTCACAGACCCACTTAGTTGCTCATATACCCACTCAGAGACTCACTCACCCAATTACAGACCTACTCAGAGACTCATGCACTTACTCAGACACCCATTCAGACACCCACTCAGACACTCAAACACCCACTCACAGACCAACTCAAACACTCGCACACCCAACGAGACACTGATGCTGTCACTACCAGACCTGCTCAAATAGATACACACCCATTGAGACACTCACACACTCACTCATGTACCCACTGTGACATTTATGCACTCACTCGCATTTTCTCTCAAACATTACAAGTTACAGTTAGCAAACATTTTTAAAAAGCCTTAGAAATTTCCTAAACAGCAAAGGTTACAGGGACAATATAGTTCGCAAATAACATGTTAAAAAACATAGAAAATTAATTGAAAAGAACATTGGTTACAGGGACATTATAGTTAGGAAATAGAATATAAAAAACCTTAGAAATTCACTGAAAAAAACAAAGGTTACAGGGACGTTATTGTTAGGCTCAGATTTCACTCATTCAAAACCATTGAAATTCACCAATTATAGTTTCCTGCACTAACTATAATTTACACACTTACAATGCACTGCTTATGACCAGACACGTCCCTGCATATTCCCTGGCTCAAGTATATTAACCACTTGGCTGCTAAGGCACATGATGCTCTTCCATTGACTTTCCATTGAAATCAATGGAAACTCCATGACGAGTTACCCTTGTCATTAGCACTGAAGGGGTTAAGGACCTCTCTCAGAACATGGGGAGGAATGAACTATATAGCTCTCCTGAGGGAATTGTGAGAACTGACTGTCCATAGGCCAAATAATTTTTTTGATAGCTCAGGTCTGTCTCTAGAGAAGAGGCTGCCT
Source organism: Lissotriton helveticus (assembly GCF_964261635.1). Taxonomy (NCBI): domain Eukaryota; kingdom Metazoa; phylum Chordata; class Amphibia; order Caudata; family Salamandridae; genus Lissotriton; species Lissotriton helveticus. The sequence goes on from NC_136063.1 coordinate 1,206,604,912, forward strand.
TTGTGAAATCCCGAGTGTATGCCCACCTCCTGTTGAAGTCCACTACTTTTATTTAGCCGTAATTATAAAAAGTGTCTATGAGGATTTCTGTTGACCGGATTTCGGTTTGGTCTTTTTCATTTTTTGTTAGCATTCCCTCAGGAAAGGAGCAGTGGCCATTTACTGGAGTCCTGCAGCTACGACAATCTGTCTCCGCAGGACACCCTGTATGTTTTAGTGTTTGCAAATTATATGAGGTTGCAAGTAAGGCGTATATTTTACCTCTGCTAAAAAGAATGAACTTTCACCAAATACATCCTGCCCAATATGTTTACAACTGCTACCTGAAGAAGCTATTTTAAATGTGATATGCTTTTTGAAAGCTTCCGTGAGAATGAGGAAACCTGTGATTGACTATTTAATCTATCTTATAATGGTTGGTTTCTTATGAGTGGTGTGTGTTTCTAGTTATCACTCTTTTAACTCATTTGTAATCGTATTAATGTATTTTATGTTAGATGCTTTATTGTTTAGCTAGTCTTATTTTAATTCTGGTTATTGCTGCTGTTCTCTGCCTTTATAGACTGTATACAAAGAACCAAATAAAGTTTACTTTGATTGATTGGCTGATTGATTGACCTCACATATTCCATCACTCATGACATGGTCAGTGACATTACTGATGACATCTCAAATGACATCAATGAAGACATCATTTGAAGTTAAAGATATATTAAGGTATTGCATCCGTTAAATGTATATTCTTTTTGCACTACCAATGAGTGATACTGTTTCTAATATATGTGATGTGAGTGGCACTTTGACAGTCTGTATCAGTGTGGTAGTGGGTGGCTCAGTAGCTGTATGGGTGTGTGTGTGTGAGTGGCTGTATTGGTAAAAAAGTGGATGTGTGAGAAGCTTTATGGGTGAGCAGGGGTAGCTGGGTGGGGTGCTATAGTGGTGAGTCAGAGGGTGTTTGAGTGACTGTATGGGTGTTTGGGTGGCTGTGTGAGTAGCTCTATGAGTGGATGAGCATGTGTGTGAATGACTGCATGAGAGACTGAGGGGCTGTGTGAATGGCTCTATGGGTAAGTTATGTGGTTTGTAAGTGTATGGTTGGGTAAACGAGTAGCTGTTTTACTGACTGTATAGGTGAGTGAGTGGGCATGTTCATACTTATATTGATATGTGAATGGGTATGTAAGTGGTTTGTGGATGAGCGAATGGATGCGTAAGTTGCTGTATGGGTGAGTGAGTAGATCTGTTAGTAGCTGTATGAGTGTGTGAGTGGCTGTGTGAGTGGCTATATGGGTGAGTGAGTGGCTGTGTGAGTGGCTGCATGGGTGTGTGACTGGGTAGTTTAGTGTTTGTTTGGGTATGTGTATGGTTTTGTGGCTGTATGAGTGACTGTATGGGTCTGTGAGTGGCTTTATAAGTGGCTGCATGGGTGAGTGACTGGTTGTGTGAGTGGCTCTGTCATGTCCAAAGTTTTGTGCATTTGAAATCTGAGCCTAACTATAATGTCCCTGTAACTTTTGTTTTTTTCAGTCAATTTCTCTGAGGCCTCAGGAGAGGTCATGGAGTTTCACTTTGCGGAGTTCCACTTGCGAGCGGAGTATTGCTTGGCCACCTCATTTAACCCCCTTATCACCACCTGCTTATAATGCATGATTCTGGTAATTAAAAAAAGTCCAAACAGTTACAGTCAGATGTATCAGGAGGCACTTACATGCTGGGAGTGAGTGTGTCCAAGGGGCCCATGGGGGCTCACATCCACCGGGTGAGCCTGACTTCTACTTCGTGGGCTCCCAGGTGTGGCTGCGGCCGGAGCCCGAAGCTGTCTGCAGGCTTGCCGTCTATTCTGCCTGCATAGCAGTAGCATTCTCTGTTGAGGAGCGGAAGACCACTCTGCATGGTGGGTGCCAGTCTGTTGATCATATAAGGAAGTAGGTTCACTGACAGAATATCGACAACTAAAATATCCCTATACCAGAATATTGAGTTATAAATATAGATGTCAAAAATATAGACATCTTATATTTATAATGGTAAGTACAAAAATATCGAGAAAAAAATATTGATGTCATAAATATAGTTGTACAAATATCCTTTTTATACATATAAAATACATTAATAAATATTGAATCTATTAATGAATAAAATTAATTAAAAGATTGATTTAATATATATTTTAACAAATATAACAAATAAACTTAATTTAAAAAAGTTAAACACACATACATAATAATTAATATATATATTTACTACAAAACAAATATAAAACTAATCAATTTAATGTATTTTATTATAAAACATTAAGCTATTTAAAAATCTTTAAACTTACAATTCCCACTCCAGTCAGTTCAACAGTAGGGGGAAGTGTTGGATAGTGGATGGAAAAATGTACTTTTCCCACTCCAGTCAGTGCAACAGTAGAGAAAGTATTGGATAGTGGAGGGGTAAAAATTACTATTCGCTCTCCAATGAGTGCAACAGTAGGGAAAGTGTTGGACAGTGCATGGGTAACAATTACTATTCCCACTCCAGTGAGTGCAACAGTAGGGAAAGTGTTGGATAGCAGAAGGGTAAAAATTACTATTCCCATTCCAGTGAGGGCAACAGTAGGGAAAGTATTGGATATTTGAGGAATAAAATGTATTATTCCCACTACAGTCAGTGCAACAGTAGGGAATGTGTTGGATAGTGGAGGGGTACAAATTACTATTCCTACTCCAATAAGTGCCACAGTAGGGAAAGTGTTGGATAGTGCAGGGTTAAAAATTACTATTCCTACTCAAGTCAGTGTAACAGTAGGGAAAGTGTTGGATAGCGGAGGGGTAAAAATGACTCCAAATATAAAACTAATCAATTTAATGTATTTTATTATAAAACATTAAGCTATTTAAAAATCTTTAAACTTACAATTCCCACTCCAGTCAGTTCAACAGTAGGGGGAAGTGTTGGATAGTGGATGGAAAAATGTACTTTTCCCACTCCAGTCAGTGCAACAGTAGAGAAAGTATTGGATAGTGGAGGGGTAAAAATTACTATTCGCTCTCCAATGAGGGCAACAGTAGGGAAAGTGTTGGACAGTGCATGGGTAACAATTACTATTCCCACTCCAGTGAGTGCAACAGTAGGGAAAGTGTTGGATAGCAGAAGGGTAAAAATTACTATTCCCATTCCAGTGAGGGCAACAGTAGGGAAAGTATTGGATATTTGAGGAATAAAATGTATTATTCCCACTACAGTCAGTGCAACAGTAGGGAATGTGTTGGATAGTGGAGGGGTACAAATTACTATTCCTACTCCAATGAGTGCCACAGTAGGGAAAGTGTTGGATAGTGCAGGGTTAAAAATTACTATTCCTACTCAAGTCAGTGTAACAGTAGGGAAAGTGTTGGATAGCGGAGGGGTAAAAATGACTATTTTCACTCCAATCAATGCAACAGTTGGAAAAGTGTTAGATAGCAGAGGGGTAGAAAATTACTACTCCCGCTCCAATCTGTTCAACAGTAGTGAAAGTGTTAAATAGTGGAGGGGTAAAAATTAATATTCCCACTCCAGTGAGTGCAGCAGTAGGAAAAGGGTTGGATAGCGGAGGGGTAAAAATTACTATTCCCACTCCAATGAGTGCACCAGTATAGAAAGTGTTGGATAGAGGAGGGATACCATTTATTATTCCCACTCCAGTGACTGCAACAGTAGGAAAAATGTTGGTTTGCGCTGAGGTAAAATTTACTATTGTCAAAATAACAACAATATAAAAACAATTTGTTTTAAAGTAAATACAAAAAATATTAATATATTAAAAATACATTCCTTTTGAGGAATAAAAAATAAACACATATTATAATATTAAATACATATCACAAATACCTACAAACACTATATTAAATATAAAAAATAAAATTCACACAAAGAAATATGTTTATTTATAAATTATTTATTAACAAAAACATGACTTATTACATACATTTAGTCCATTTACTTCCTACCCTATACCTCCACACAACTCACATCAAAAATATAAAAAATGTATTTGCATAATTAACATAATTAATTTTCAATTAAACAAATATTTTTAAATAAAAAACTAATTAAAACACAACATTTAAATAACTTCCCAGCCTTTAGATATATAAACCCACAACCCACACCTAAAATTGAAAAGTTAGAAAAGTAATTACACATTTAAAATAAAAAATTGAATTAAATAACTAATAGCATTTAACAATTATAAAGTAAGTAAAATAAATGTACCCTTCACCCTATAACCCCAAAACCCATACACACAAAAAAGAATTCAACAATTACCCTAATTAATGATCAATTAATTAATTCATATTAATTCTCAACTGACAATTAATTAAAAATCAATTACTTCCCACCCTTTATCCCTAAAAACACCACAACCCGCGACAAAAATTAATTACACAATTTCCATATGTAACTGTCAATGAACTAATTAATACAACTTATACAACTAATTATTTTTAATGAAAAATACATTACTTCCCACCCTTTACTCCTATAAAACCGACAACCCACTCCTAAAATTAATTACACAAGTACCATAATTAATTGTTAAATAATTAATGAATATCGATTAACAACTAAATATTAATGTATTAAAAATAAATGACTTCCCACCCTTTATACCTATAAAAGCCAACAACCTGCACCTAAAATGTAGCCCCCAAAACTCAATTAGAAATATACAATCTATATTAAATCAAGATTAATAAATACAAACTATTAATTAATTGATCATAATCGATTTACTTCCCACCCTATTCTCCTATAGATCCACAACCCACTACGGAACTAAAAATTGCAAAATGTTATTAAAATAAAATTAATAACTACTAAAAATGTAACACATATAGTAAAAACCAATAATACTTATATAAAAAGAATGCATCACTACATTTAAAATATACACTAAAATACATAACAAAAATCAATATCTCTTAGCTTAAAGTTGATATTCTTCACCACAATATTCTTGCTGTCTACATTTCTGTGTCACAATATTTAGAACTCGATATTAGTTTAAGTTGACATTTCCAACTTAGGGGTCCATTAGGATGGCGGGCGGAGAAGTGGACCGCCCGCTAACAGTGCGGGGGTCCCGACAATGGCATTAGGATGCGCCCGCCTGTATGTTAGCATTGCGGCGGGCGGAGCAGGAATCTCTGCCCGCCGCAATGGTAAAAGTGCACGTTGTGCTTTTCAAAGTTCAACATGACATGTTGCACTTTAAAATGCGGGGGGGTACCATAGGTACCCCCCCATGTGCACCCCCCAAGCCACGGACTCCCAGGGGGCCCGCAAGGGGTCCCCGCAGGGAGTCTCCGCATGCCTTTCCGTGGCGGCATTGCCGCCACGGAAATGCATTGTGCAAAACCCATTGTAATATGGCGGGCGGTGTCTAAAAGACACCGCCACCATGTTACTGGTTTTCCGCCCCGGCCGCTAGGCGACCGGGGCAGAAAACAGGCGGGCGGTGCCGCGGTCCCTCCGCTATCCAAATCTGGCGGGGGGAATTGGGCTGATGATATCGGCGGATTACCTCCACCAGGCTATTATTTTTTACATGCTTTTCATATATATGTTTTTTTATTATTTGTGCACCAGTGCGCTCACGGCACGCGTACCGGCACGCACACCGGTGCGCGCAGCGAGAGCACCCTATCGCAATCGAAAAAATTTTAATGTATGTATTAAAAGTAAATAATAATATATAAAAGTACTATTTATAATATTTAAGAACCGTATTTGAACTAAACGCATTCCCGAAAAGCGAGCAAAACGTCACTGCTACGCGCCGCGTAAGTGCCCCCGGAAGGGCTCCAGGAAGCACCCACGTACGTGCCGTGTAAGCGCCCCGGAAGCGCTCCGGAGCGCGTAGCGTAAGCGCGTCAAGCCATGTGACCTTAAAATAACACTTTTCATTGGTTCAGAATTTCTTTTTTTCCAAATATTGAGAACCCCACCCATTTCTCTCACTATTGCTTTGTACTTGGAGAGAGCAAGAGGTGTTCTGTGCATTATCTGCTTCTCAAAGTTTTCTGATCTACAGCAATGGCTGCAAGGGAGTCATCCAGCAGTGATTCTGAAGGTTTTTTGCCTGAGGACCCTCCTCAGCACAAAGTAAAGGACCACTTCATTTGTAAGTTTTTGTCCATCCCTGAAGGAAAAAAAGGTTAATGCTGCTAAGGTAACCTGCAAGATATGTGGCACTTCTTTATCCAGTGGCAATCCTAATAGGAAATATAGCTTTGGAAATGCCACTTTAATTAGGCATGTCCAGAGAAGACACCCAAATAACTTTGCCAGGGAGAGTGTCAGGGACCTGGCACGGAATGCACCAAGAGATGGCGGCAGCACCTCCACTGGTGAAGCAACAGCTTCGGGAACACCACGTGGAAGAATGGTCCCTAACGTGCAGCCGGTCTTTGCAGGCATAACATTTCTATGCGTGGACTGTGATGAACTGCTCTGTTATGGGGAGCAGAGCATTGAACTCATTGCTAGGAAGAGAGAGGAACACCACTGTCCTCCTCGTCCCTAATTTTTCACCTTTTTTTTTGCTCCTGTTGAGCAGTTTTGGCATCCCTGGTTTTGTTTTTCCCCTGAAACAAATACTAAAAAATATAAAATCGTTATAAAAAAGTATACATTTTTTTTTAAAGTTCTTTTCAGAACTACCTCCAATTCTCAAAAAAGAGCTGTATTCTTTACATATTTTACAATTCTTTTTTTCAGAGAATGTGTACTGAATAAATGAATGAATAAAATGAGTGAATGAAGGGGAGAAAGTGATAGAGGGATCAAGTGACAGAAGACGAGTGAGAGAAGGTGAGTTGTAAACAAGAGTGAGTTGAAGTGGAGAGAACGAAGGAGAGTGACAGGGAGTGACGGAAAGAAAGGAGTCCAGGTGAAAAAAGGGGATTGATATTGAGAGAAAGAGTGTGACGGACGATAAAGGAATGGACTGAGAGTAAGGCAAGGGGAGTGAGGGAGAAGGAAGGTGGACTGATTGAGAGTGAGTTGATGACAGTCAGTCTTTGAAGATGAGTGAGGGTAATTGAAGGGAAGTGACAGTGAGGGGACAGAGGGAGTGAGGCTAAGAGAGAGGGAGTGAGGAAAGGGGAGTGAGGATGTGAGAGGACAGAGGGAGTGAGAGAAGGAATGAGTGAAGTGGAGTAAGGTGAGTGAGGGAATTGCAATGAGTGAGGGAGCGAAGGAAGGGAACAGAGGGGAACAGGACTGAAGCAGAGGTACTAAGAGAAGGTGACTGGGGGATGAAAGTAAGGGGAAGGGGAATGAAGGATGGAGCATGAGGGGTAGTGAGGGAACCGGAGTAAGGGAACAGCACTCTAAGCACTCTAAATTATTTTTTTCACTCTAATTTTTTACACTGTTTTTCCCCGTGGTGCGCTCAGGGTACGCGTACCGGTATGCGCCCAGGTGCACGCACCCTGAGCTTACTCCGCGAAATTTAAAAAAAAACTAAAACGTTTTTTTGCCCTTCGGAGTCCTCCTAGGCCCCCCTGATAAAACATAAGGGGGCAGGGTGTCTCTACCCTGCCCCCTATCAACATTTTCCACTTTTATTTTTTACCTCTTGTGTCTCTGTTCTTCAGAGTCACAAGATGGCGGACTATGCAGACCATTTAGAATGTTTACAGACACCCAAGAGCCAATGAGCTTTTGAAATTTACAACCAATTAAAATGTTTCTTTGGTTTTGAATTTGTGTGTGATGAAGTTTCATTGGTTTTCTACATGAATATACATGAAATATGAGAGGGAAACACAGCCATGTTGTGATAGTACTCTTTGAGGTACATTTGTGAGGAATTTTTGGTGTTCTATTTCTGGTGTGAAATTTACACAGTACTAACTCTTCTACTGCTTTCTAAAAGGTGAGTTGTTAATTTGTAAGGGGAATTTAATACTTGATAAAGCTAGTTTTATATTATCTATTACTAAAAACGATAAATTAAAGTGATTTTTTTTCTGCAATTTACAGCAAGAAATTTGAAAAGAATATGAGGACACCGTTGATATTATTTTTGAAATTTCTGCGACTTTTGTTATGGTGAGTTTTATTGAGGTCTTGAAAGATCCTGTTGATAACACTATCCATGAAGAAGACCTTTTTTTGAGAGGAGATGGATTGGGGGATTTTAATGATGAGACTTTGGATGCTGAATTAATCGAATGTTTGGACTATATTGAGTTCCAGGAGTCATGTATGGAGACTTCTGATGAGGAGATTCCTGATCAGTTAATGTTAGAAGTTCTTTTAAATTATGAAAATTCTGAAGAATAAATTTATATTTAGAAATTATAAATTGTTTGAGACATTTTTTATTATTCTATTTGTAATTTATGAGATAGTAGCGAAATGATTGTGGTATAAAGTGAGACTTATAGTATAGAGTGCAACATTTCTGTGTTACATAGTAAGTTTACTCACAGTTACTTCCCTTCTCCCACTATATTTTCTCCAATGTGCATTTCACATCTCTTCTTCATCTCATGCCTTCTTTCTCTCACTGTCTCTCACTAATGTACACTATCGCCGCCATTTTGTGTACTTTCAGAAGACAGTGAAATGTAATGCTCCAAAGGTGGAGTGCAAGATCTGCCATACTGTACTTTCCAGAGGAGACCCCAGAAGGAAGTACAGTTTTGGTAATTCTACTATGATTCGGCACGTCCAGAGGAGGCACCCCCAGAACTATGCCTGGGAGAGTGTCAGGGCTCTGGCACGAGAGTCTCCAAGAGATGGTGCCTCTACTTCAACTGGAGGAGCAACTGCATCGGTGAGGGGGCGACCAGAGCAGCTGATCCCAAATATTCAGCCTGTTTTTAATGAGGCCTCCATCAAATACAAACATTGTGATGCCCTACTTTGTTACGGGGAACAAAGTATTATGATCATTGTTCGAGCATTAGAGAACCACCGCTGCTGTCCCCAGCCCTAATTTTAGTGAGAGAGGAAAGGAAAATTAGTGAGGGAGCAAAAAAAGGTGACAAGAGGGGAAGGGAAGTGAAGTAGGGGATTGAAAGAAGGTGAGTGTGTGAGTATAACTAAGTTATAGGGAGTGAGCGTGACAGAAGAGGAGTGAGAGCCTAAAGAGACGGAGAGAATGAGGCTAACAGAGAGAGAATGAGGTAAGGGGAGTGTAGAAGTAAGAGGATAGAGGGAGTAAGACAAGGAATTAGTGAAGTGGATTAAGGAGAGTAAGGGAAGGGAAAACAGTGAAAGAGCGAAGGATGGGAAGAGAGAGGAAGGAAAGTAAAGGAGAAGGTCTGAAAGAAGATGAGTGTGAGAGTATGGCTAAGTAATAGGGAGTGAGCATGATAGAAGAGGAGTGAGAGACTAAGAGGACGGAGAGAATGGGGGTAACACAGAGAGAGTGAGAAAAGGGGAGTGAGTACGTTAGAGGACAGAGGGATTGACAGAAGCAGTTACTGAACTGCAGAAAGAGGAGTAAGGGAAGGGAAAAGAGTGAAGGAGTGAAGGATGGGAAATGATAGACAGGAAAGTAAAGGAGAAGGTCTGAAAGAAGGTGAGTGTAGGAGTATGGCTGAGTTATAGGGGTGAGCGTGATAGAAAAGGAGTGAGAGACTAAGAGGACAGAGAGAATGAGGCTAACAGAGAGAGAACGAGGGAAGGGGAGTGTGCAAGTAAGAGGACAGAAGGAGTAAGAGAAGGAGTTAGTACAGTGGAATAAGAAAGTAAGGGAAGAGAAAAGAGTGAAGGAGCAAAGGAAGGAAAGAGAGAGGAAGCAAACTAAAGTAGAAGGTCTGAAAGAAGGTGAGTGTGGGAGTTTAGCTGACTTATAGGCAGTGAGCCTGACAGAAGAGAAGTGAGAGATTAAGGGGATGGAGAGAATGAGGCTAACAGAGAGAGATTGAGGGAAGGGGAGTGTAGAAGTAAGAGGACAGAGAAAGAAAGAGAAGGAGTAAGTGAAGTGGAGTAAGGAGAGTAAAGGAAGGGAAAAAAATAAAACAATGAAGTAAGAGAAGAGAGAGGAAATAAAATAAATGAGAAGGCCTGAAAGAAGGTGAGTGTAAGAGAAAAATGTGAAAAAAGAGAGTAAACGTGGGAATTCAGAATAAGTGAGGCAAGCACAATAAGGGAACAGAGGTGTGGGAGTATCAAAGAAGAGTAGTGAGGTTATGGAAAACAGTAGAGTGAAAATAAATATTGTACATGAAACTTACCTTATAAGTAATGTAAATTTAATATCATATTTCCATTAAAATGTATATCTGTGAAAGACAAAAAAAAATTATTTATAATATATATTTTAGAATACAAGAGACAAAGTAAGATAAGTAAGGGAGTGTGGGTGATGGAAGAGGAGTGAGAGAGTAACAGGATCGAAAGACTGAAGCTAAGGGACAGGGAGTGAGGGAAAGGGAGTGAGGATGTGAGAGGACAGAGGTAGTGAGAGAAGGAGTGAGTGAAGTATAATAAGGTGAGTGGGAGAAAGGGAATTATTGAGGAAACAAAGAAAGAAAACAACGGGAAGGGGAGTGAAGTAGAGTGACTGACTTCTGGAAAGTAGTGAATGGGAGAGAGGGAAAGGGCAGTGAAGGAGTGGTTAATAAGAATAAGTGAGGAAAGTGGAATATGGGAAGGTAGGTGAGGGAGAGTGAAAAAAGGCCAGTGAGAGTGAGTTAAGAGGATTGATAGAGGGTGGAAATAGGTGAATGAGCATAAGAGAATGGGAAAGTAATATATATTTAATAATAATTTCAACATCATTTTAAATGGTTTATTTTTGCTTTTCTCAGAATATATTGAATTTCACTTAAAACAGTGACTTCAATAGTACTCATCATATAACAGCGGAAAAAAAAAACACAATCAAAATGATTGTGTTTAAAAAACCCATTGAATAATTTCTTAAATAATGTAAAATTTTAAAAACCATATCTAAACTCACTTTTGATCCATCCACTTTTCCACGAGGCCAAATAGTATATGGAAAGTCCTTTTATAAGGAAATTAGTCCAGAGTATTCTTAATGTCTCATTTACCCGACTTTCTGAAAGAAAAGCTCCAACATCTTTTGCATTATGAAACAAGAGTTTTACTTCCACCTCTAGCTTACTTTTTATAAATAATTTCTATAATACTCACAGCACACACTATATGATAAACATATACTATCTCTATGAGAACTACATGTTTTTTATTATCTTCCTCACTCTCATTCAGAAAGTAATTTTGAAGAGCAAACTAAGTTATATTAACTGCTGCAATCTTCATAGGCCAATTACCTTCCCTAAAATTTCGGTTGTAAGAACACTAGGTAAGAATTTAGTAAGTCAGAAGGCAAACGTTGCTTGAAAGTCAATTGAGTATCATTACAAAGCTTCCAACCTTTTTGACATTTTTAAATAACATGTGTAATGTCCTGATGTTGTTGAAGGACCATCATGGTAAATAATTGCTGCAGTTGTAAAGGTTCTTCCTGAAATTGATAATTGAGAAGCCACAACATTTTTAATTACTGTTGTCAATTTAGTTCCATCAGGTCTACATCGTTGGAACATTAAAATAACATACTGTCCATATCTTCTTAAAAATAAAGTTGATAGCATTGCAGATTTACATTGACTACAGACCATGTTTTGATTTGCTGCTCTAACTACATTATTAAAAGACACTGATTTGCAGTCTGATAAAGTCAAATATATAAATCTTTCAGTGTCTACAGTAGTACTACTTGAAAGGGAGCAATTGTCACAGTCATGTTGACATTTATAAGAAAGGCCAAAAAGATTTTCTACATCTACACCTTCATCTTGCAAAACAACAAGCATATACATTAGAAATTCCTGACAATCTTGCTGAATATTCTGTATAAATTGATTTAGACCAGAACATATGTCTAAAACCTTTCGAATTTCAGAAACACTTTGTATTTTTGTTCTATCACTGCTACATTTCTCTAATACAGAATTTAATAAACAACAAAGTGTTTGATCACGATTTTCAGCAATCTGTTCTTTTATAGTTTGGAGAAAAAAACAACATTAACCACTACATTAGCATAGCAGTTGACACCAGAACTATTTTCAAATTGAAATCCAACAACATCTTTAACTGAATCCATTTCCTTTCTGCTTACAATTACTGTTTCATCTACTTTTTTTCTTTTTGCTACAACTTCACAACAATTTTTCTCATTTCTTCTTTTTCGGCCTACCACACGCTTTTCAAACAGAGGATATTGAGGTAAATTTGGAGCATACTCTCTTCTTAACCTATTATATACTTTTACACAATTTAGATCTGCATTAATCTTTGTCTCATCAAAATCAATCGAGTACAATCCAGATAAAGTTCTGACTCGAGATAAAGCATCATCTGCCATACACTCTTTGAACACAGAATTTCCAATATTCACCAAAGCACTATCAACACTTAAACCTTGAGATTTATGAATAGTTACTGCATATGCCAAACAAACAGGAAACTGTTTTCTGCGCACATAAAAATCTTTCACTAGCAAAAAACGAGCAGAACAACGACTGATTTGTTGTACTTCTTCAATACCATCAAATTTAATTTTTATAATTTCAATTCCATCTCTATTTCGGTAATTCACAAAATCCACAACATGTCCCATTGCTCCATTTACTAAACCTCTTTCCACATGTAAATTACGTCGTAAAATTATACGACAATTTAAAGATGCATACAGAGTCTTTTCCATACCAGCAGTTTTAGATATTGTCTTCTCTATTCCTCCCACATTTCCTTCAGGTCCGTTTTTTCTGATTTTGTGATGTAAGACGTCACATTTCGAGCCACAGCAATAGAGTTGTCAGCCACATATTGAATATCCATGTTAGCACTCCACATGGACAAAATGACTGGGTTGTAGTCATTTATAAATTTGGATTCCTCATTTCTTCTTAGGTTGTATGTATTTTTGGGGGATTTCCTTGTCACAGTATGTCGCAGAGAAGACATAAAATTGTTCACTCTTCCTTTCAATGTTACTGGACGTGGAAATGCAAAACGACATTTCGTATAGAATTTGTCCTTGGATTTGTATTTTTGACGACAGTAATTCCCACAACGATGACTTTGAAAGCGTAAAACTTGGTGTCTTAAATTGTTTTCTTCTGTACTTTTCGGAACAGCACATGTAGAATACTGCTCAATGAAACTCATCACTTTCATATCTGAATCTGTTCCAAATTTAGGTGCATCTTTAATCCATAGCAGCATATGTATATGAGGAGCACCTCTTGCTTGATACTCCTTTCTCCAAAAGAAATCCAACACCTCTCCAAGCGGTGGATTTTTTTTGTTTGTAATAAAAGACATCATAGCTTCAAACCTATGATTGAAATACCTGCATACATTAACTGGATCCAAAGAGCACAGTTCTCCAGGTGTCTTGTATTCAATCTTTTCAATGTTTTTATTTGCCTCTCGTAGAAATTCAAGTAAGTCTTCCCAAGCATACTCAGCACAGCTAAGAGTGAGGAACCATGTAGGAGTTCCTAAGTTTCTTAGCATACATTTCAATTCCCCATGACGATGGTACCAATACTCGTTAGTACCACGCTGACATGCCATGAGATTAATTAGCTGAGATTCCAAAATACTGTCTTGCAGTTTGACTTTATCCATAAAATCCCTTGCCGAAACATTTTGTAGATGTGCTCCACTTTTCAGTATATGGTTTACTGCATAGGAAAGTCCAGACAAGTCACTCTCAAACAGTAGATGGAACAAATATGGAATGCATTGAGGAAACCTTGGATCTTCTGCATATAATATTGAAGTCCGGTATTCAGATGCAGGAATTTGAACAGGTCTGTCGTCATATCGTCCACCTTCACCTGTTGGAAATAACTGTGGAAAACAACGAGCTTCCAAACTTTCTTCCCATACACTAATGGGACTTCCTTCGGCTTTTTTCATCTGAAACAAGTCAATAGCATTCCCCATTACTTCTTTGGAATGCAATGGTTGAACACTATAATGTTCGTAAATTTCTTCACTTCTAGAGACATCAACTTTTTCTATTTGTCCAGCAGAGACATCAGTGTCGTCTTGTACAGTTGTTTCCTCTTCTCCCACATACACATTTTTATAGTACTGATTATTTTTTGCCAGATACAACGTTGCCTTTTTGACTTTCCAAACATCCACTAATTCTTGCCAGATTTTCTTACTTTTTGTCGGAACACCATTAACTAGAATAACCAGAGGTTCCTCTTCTACTTTTTCAACACCAATTGTATCAATATTTTTCTTAAAATCTAGAGGCAAATAAACAACTCTTCCCTTTAAACCTCTCTATAAATCTGAAGGAGGCAATTTCCCTGTCTTAGGCTCCATGTGAATAATAGCCTGAAAAGGATGCACACATTGAATCAGAATAGACTCATAGGTATTTAAACCCATCAATTCAGAAGGAATGTCTACCAACTCCAGATTATTATGAACAGCTCTAGCAGGCATTTTGTTTTCATTTAATTTATTATAGCAATATGTACAAATACGTTGATCAGAGCCCAAATCAAAGCAATTTTCAACCAACAAATAAGTTGCAAAATCCTTCCACTTATTATTATTTATCTTTTTGCTTTTTACATATAAATCAACTAATCTAGTCTGATGCTTATAATGAGTCCGTTGACAACAAACACAAGAAAAATTAGGCCTTTCACTTGAATTCACTTTAAACTTTATAATTTCATTTTCAAATGTTTCTGTACTTAAAATCTCTACATTCTCTTCTACATTACCTTCTATTAGTGTATCAATTTCTGCACTAACCTCTTTTTCACCAAAGTAACAAAACTCAATTTCATCACAAATGTTTTTGACATCTAATTCAGTTCCATGCAAAAGAGCATTGTTTAACTGTTTTAGTTTAAGTGCTGGACTTTTTGCATAGTACAACCTTCTCACTAATTTCCTCACTTTATTATAATGCACTCCTAACATCCTAAAATGGTGAAAAACACTCTGACATACTTTTCTTCAAAGACAAGCCAGTGAATGCCCTTGCAAACCTGTTTTTTCTCTCACTCTACAAGGATCTAACTCTTGTAAAATTTTCATTTTTTGTTTCACACTTTTCTTAATATATGTCCGTAAGAAAATGCGAAACAAATGAATTGATTCCTGTCGGACACTACAAATACTACTACAATTCCATGTATACACTGGAGCCTTAGGACATCTCCCTAAAACTTCATCAGCTAACTCCTCTTCTGTATTTCTAGGCACAATCTCTTCTTTTTCAACCAGACAACCGTCCTTCACCTCATATGCTCGACCACTGGTGTCAACTGCATGCACCAAATCATTATCCTGAAAGTAACTTTCTTCATTAAAAAATGTCTCAGAACTTGAACTGTGCTTCCATTCTCCAGAAAAAACATCACAGAAAGTAGTTCGATTAATTACTCTCCTCCACTTACATTTTGATTTGAACACATTGATTACTTTATCAAGTGTACGAATTCTATTCATTACTAAACTAAACAATTTATTTTTCACTTTAAATGCTTCATCCACAATCTTAACTATGTTTTTTTTTTCTTGTAAAAAGCTGTCTTTTTTTATACCTTTTTACATTTTTTAATAAATTTGATACTATTCTGTTGTAAAACATTCGTCTACATATATCAGAAAATTGCTTGCTTCTCCTTTTGGTATGCAAAATTCACTTCTACCCTGCGCACTCTCCCGCCCTAATCACTGCAAAACCGCCGTGCAGCCGATATTAACGCTGCCACAGGAGTGTGATTTTCGCCGCCATTCTTCTTCCTGAGCCCACAGGCCACGCCCACGGCCCTGAGGCCATGCCCCCTCTAGAACCTACTACATAAGCCGCGCTGATCGACAAAGCCCGCAGTCAGAGGTCACAACACTCCTGAGGCGGAAGCCGGGAGCACGATCGAATTTTTAAAAATGTATTTGTGGTAACTTTAAATTGTTTTACCTGTTCTTCACTTCTACCCTGGGCACTCTCCCGCCCTAATCACTGCAAAACCGCCGTGCAGCCGATATTAACGCTGCCACTGCACTGTGATTTTCGCCGCCATTCTTCTTCCTGAGCCCACAGGCCACGCCCACGGCCCCGAGGCCACGCCCCCTCCTCTCATATAAAAACAATGCGCCTCCACCGGACGCGCAGCGGACGCGCGCAACGGGCACGCGCCTGCGCGCCGAAGGCGCGCCAAAGGCAAGCCCGTCTCCGCCCGCCCGTGGCCGGCCGGGGCAAGGGGCCACCCCCCCTGTCCGGTCGCCCCACCGGGACAGAAAATATAGTCCACGCTCCCTCCTCCAATTAAGAAAGGATTCTGCCCCACCATGTCACCACTCCTGGGATTTATCCATACAACACCCCACTTGCAGTCAGTGCGGATTCTATCTATCACCCCATGCAAATATGGAACCTACACATTACTCCATGTTCTTGCTCAATTGTAGATCCCTTCCCAAGCACACCTTGGAAATCTCTTTACTGATAGAGGATGCAAACCCAGACATCCTCTTCCTCACAGAGACTTGGCTGCATGAACGATCAGTACCTGATCTGGTGCAAACTCTCCCACAAGGATACCAAATATTTCGCCGTGACCGCAAAACAGGAATCGGTGGTGGACTAGCAGTGATCCACAAGATAGGCTATGAAATCACTAGCACTCCCACCCATGTCCCAGACAGTGAATGCCTTCCCTTCACTATAAAATTTAGTCCCACTAACACGTTCTCAGGCATGCTTATATATCGCCCACCCGGGACGCAAGGACATTTCCTCTCTAACCTTGCCCCAACGGTTGCAAACTTTGCTCTCAGCTCTGCTAACTTCACGCTCCTGGGAGACCTGAACACCCACCTTGATGGCCCTAATGACTTAAACGCCAGAGAATTATCCTCTAGTCTACGTGCCCTCGAACTACAGCAACTAGTCCTTGGGTCCACCCATCAAAAAGGTCATCTTCTGGATCCTATATTCAGTAATTGCCCGAACCTACAAGTTGGAAAACCCTTTCCCCTCCCCTGGACAGATCACTTCCTTATTCCTCTCACATGGACCCTCCCCAATCACCCCTTACCAAAACCCACGACTGTCCAAAAGTCACGTAATTGGTCCAAACTTCCCCAGCCGCTATGGCGGGAGAACCTTGATTCGACCAAACCTACCAAAACCTCCAACCCTATAGAGGGCAACGAGAATTATAACATCTGGATCACCAAATCTCTAGATCTGGTACTCCCACTCAAATGTACCAACCCCAAGCGGGGGAACGCGACCGCCCCGTGGTACACCACTGATCCACGAGACGCCAAACGAAATTGTAAGAGAATTGAGAGGAAATGGCGCCTTGACTACTTACCAACGGGCAAAACAGCCTACAGGGCAGCAATCAAAAGCTACAAAACGAGTATTAAACTAGCGCAGGCAAAGTATGTTGAGGAAAAAATTGACAAGGCAGCCTCTAAACCCAAGGAGATTTATCGGATAGCAAAATCTCTCCTTCAACTACCAGAGACACCTAAGGAGCACCGCAACACTCAAGCTCACTGCAATGAGCTAGCGGACTTCTTCTATCATAAAATAGAAATCATTAACTCCTCTTTTACGCAAAACACCCCTCCGGCTAGCTGCCCCCCTGGACCTCAGTCATTTAGAGAGTATCATGCAGCAGGTCAAATCAGGATCACCCACTAACCCGGCCCCCCCGCGAGCTCTCATTCCGATCACTAGTCAGATTTCACCCACTATTCTGGACCTGCTTAACTCCTCTCTCCATGTTGGCATCGTCCCGCCCCCATGGAAGAGAGCAATGGTCAAGGCCCTATTAAAGAAACCAAGCCTTGATCAAAACAACCCCTCCAACTATAGACCTATTTCTCTGCTACCCTGCCTTAGCAAACTATTAGAAAAGTATGTCAATTCAGTTGTGACACATTTTCTGGAATCGAATGCCATACTTGATTCCTCTCAGACGGGATTTCGGCCCCTCCACGGAACAGAGACAGCCTTGGTTGCAGTGACGGAGGAGGCAAGAAGGATCCTGCATAGCGGTGGGTCATCGGCCATCGTTCTCCTCGACCTTATTGCCGCCTTCGACACTGTAAATCACAACATCCTTCTTCACCGTCTTTGTAGGATAGGCATCTCGGGAACGGCGATCACTTGGCTGGGATCCTTTCTCACGAATCGTTATTTTCAGATATTTGAGAAAGATTTCACTTCTCCCAGCAAACCCCTGAATTGTGGGGTGCCCCAGGGCTCCTCCCTGAGCCCCACCCTTTTTAACGTTTACCTTAGCCCACTGGCGGTTGTATGACGATCCATCGCAACCCAACACATCGCGGCTGTTTGCATCGCGGCCATTACATCGCACAAACACTTTCCTCGGCCATTTTCACATCGCACGTCGTCGCAACGCAAATGCGCCCGTGACCTAGGATCGGGTATCACATCGGCGACACTACATCGCGCGACGTGACAACGCGATGTTTCCCCGAGTTCCAAATCCTGGCAGCCAATGGTTTTTTGGGGGGTGGGGGGGGGGTGGTATATATTGTTTTGCCCACCGTTTTTGCCGCCATTTCTTCCCGTATCAGTACCCTGTGGACAGCCTTTTTAAATAGTAAGTTTACGGTTTTTATTCCCCTCTTATGCCCTGCTTAGGCGATGTTTTTATGTCCCCTTCGAGGTATTACCCTGATTGTACTATCCTGTTTTTTTTTTAGCGCCCTTACTAGCCTGTCATATGTTTTTATAAATGCGCGGATCCTGCGCTCTGAAATAATTGTGCCACGTTGTATTAGTTTGCACCATTATGAAGCGTGAGACTCGTCTAGAGATTGATCGTTGCTCCCTGCTATGGCGGTTTTGTCTGTAAAAGGGAGCGGGTGTGCTGTGCAAATTTACCGAACGTAGCCATGTCTGCCACAGTTTCCAAGGTTTACAGTAAGTGGACAGCTTTGTTGGCTGTGCGAGTGCCCTGATGGACAAAATTGGCCTGAGAAGCGTTCAATGTGCCTGTGGCAATGCCGGGCAGCATAGAAGTAGTGGGCCAAAGATTCCCTTTTGTACTTGCAGTCTGCCGTCTATGATGCATCCAAGGAACTTCCAGGATAGTTACCGTTCTCTTGTGGGAAGCAGGGACAGCCTTGCTGCTTAGATTGAATTAACGCCCGTTTCCCCACAGCCTGGTTAAGAAGAAGCTTTGTTGCTGGGATTTTTTGTGGCAGTTTTATGGAGATCCTTCGCCTGGAGAGTTTCCAAGTATAGATCACGAGACCGAAGACGTAATTGTGTTTTTATTTTGCTTTTAATAGATGTATAGTCAATTATATTTGGTTCCCAGTTCTCCATGGCCAATTGCAAGAATTCCTTTGCTACCGTAAGGGTTATAAACCAGGGGTTGTTCGATCTAGTGGAAGTGGTTTTTATGAATGTCTTGATGGAATTATCAGAGGACGCAATTGCCAGAAAAAAAACTCTGCCAGAGCGGCCAGCCCTTCTAATTTCTGGTGAATGAGATCGAATTCTAGGTTAGGTTGTTAAAATATTGCCAAAAATGGTTGGGTTTTATTGGGAGGTAGCAACTCAAACTTTTGGTATCCATTTCTCCTCCTGTGCTTTCCTTTAGTATTTCCAAATACGTTGATTGTGTTGCTTGGCTGCTAAACGTCGCTACTTTTTTGAAGTTGCACTTTTTATTTTCATGTGAGCCCTTTGTTTTTCCCTTAACAACCCAACGATTTGTTTGATCTCCAGGACTGTGCCTAAAGTATCTGGTTCAATAATTGTACGACTTGAAACGACAGAGCAGAGATAATGTGACACGAGATAGGTGAGGCATGTGCACTGCATTGACAAAAACATGCTGGTGCGCCGTCCACAGAATAATTTAGAGATGGTTTGGTGTACGCTTGCGCCCATTTGTGAAATGCCTTTCATAGGCGAAACGAGTTGCCATGGCAACGGTTTGGGGTTAACCGCACTCAAGGCCCCATTATGAAAATATGTAGCAGCAATGACTTAAAATAGATATGTGCATATGTGTGTGCGTGTAAGTAATATTTGCATCTGAAAACATTACAATCTTAAAGGCAAATAAAATGATGGAATGAAACGTCAGTGTAAATTGTGCATGTATTGTATTCTATACTAAAGATATAAAACAAAACGTTTTTTTTTGTTAAGGCTATCTCGGACAAGAGGTCACGTTGTTGCCTGCATCACCCGACACTAATTTCGGCGTTCAGATTTCTTGGAACACCAACAGGCAGCAGAAAACAAAGGTAATTAGCCGTAGAGTGCCCTTGCTCGTGTAAATAGCGATTCAGGTATAATCCATTCTTTCCATCTGTGTTTGATTGTAATCTTTTTGCCCTTAGCTTTATAAGACAAGGAAAGCACCTCCTTTTGCTTGCATGCTTTCATGCTTACATTACTGACTTTCAGCTGCTTATATTGTATACTTTTTTCTGGCTTTTTTCTCTTAGATCATCCCAATTCAGGTGGCCGACACGTTGTGCCTGCCTGCACAGCACTAACTTTGGAGTTCAAATATCTTCGATCACCAACAGTCTGCAGAGAAGAAAGCTAATTTCAGGTAACATTTGATGGGTGGGTGGATGGCTGGTTGCCTGGATGGATGGGTGGGTGGCATGGCTGGATGGATGGAAGGTAATTGGTCTTACAGCATGCATGCAGTTCGTTTATAGTGCCCTTTTGCCCTTTTGCCCTATGTTTCCCTTGTTCCCTACCTGCGCATAAATAATGGTATGGGATGCAAAGTATTCATGTCCCCGTTGCTCTGGCCCAATAACTGTCCCCTGCACCCTAAACTGTGTGTATGATTTACACAAGTGACATGAAAGATACAAAGATACAAATCGAGAAACATTGCAAATGCACAAGATGTTAATCCACACAAAGAGGTTGTTTTTATTTTGGGTGCAATTGTCATGTTACGCAATTTAATATAGTGTGAACTTTACCCGAAGGTGTCAGAGCGCTTTACATAAGAACCCGCAGCAAAACATAAGGGCTTTGTGTTGGATTACACGCGTATTAGGCGTCTAATCATGGGACCGCAATCAAATTAGTTTTTCGTTTCCACAAAAAAATTGCTATGTTGCGTAGTATTTTTGTAGTAGCGTATTTACAACATAGAAAACCTTTAAACACTTGCAACTGCAAAAAGTGTTGTTGAAAGACCTAAGTAACAATGCCACCGCTTTTTACTTAATGTTACAGATTTTTAAAGTTCCCGGAGGTGCAACGCAATCAAAGATTTCGTGTTTCGACGCATCAGATTAGCACAAAAGGTAAACAAGCATTTGCAATGCAATAGGTCCCACATTAGGAAAGTTGGCTTGAATGTCACCAGGACATAGCAAAATTGTTATTTATGTTTTTTTTAAATGTGCAAAAAGTGTTGTTGAAAGACCTAAGTAACAATGCCACCGCTTTTTACTTAATGTTACAGATTTGTAAAGTTCCCGGAGGTGCAACGCAATCAAAGATTTCGTGTTTCGACGCATCAGATTAGCACAAAAGGTAAACAAGCATTTGCAATGCAATAGGTCCCACATTAGGAAAGTTGGCTTGAATGTCACCAGGACATAGCAAAATTGTTATTTATGTTTTTTTTTAAATGTGACATTACTAGCTTTTTCATTAACCATGTTAATACTTGTATTTCTGGGCAATATGACACCTATAGGCTTTTAAATGCAACACGCTTAGGATTGACGTCGCTTACAAGCATTGATGTTACAAATTCTACTTGTTCATAGTGTTTTTTTTTTTTTTTTCTAAACATCATTGTAGTTTTAAATGGCAACCACCTAAAATTTAGAACCTAATCTTGGGGAGAATATGTCTTAATCCTTTATTTATGCGGGGCTTACATCCTTCTGGGCCTGCTTGGTATGGAGGCGTTAGGAACAATGTGTGTTTCTTATAATTTGTAAATGGAATGTTTTTATTTGTTTCCTACTGGAAATCTCTTTCTTATTATTTAAAAAATGCATTTTATGTTGTCTTCCTACTGCAAATGTCTTTGTTATCATCATTTTTAATATATTTTTGTTTTCCCGACAGCAAATGTCTGATCCAAAGATGGCGCAATATGTCACGTCAAGCAGAGGAAATCGCCTACTGAAACACAGCGGTTATATCTATTGCAAGGAGAGAAATTCTGAGCCACGGGCTCATTGGAAGTGTGTGCAATATTACGCAAGGCATTGCAGAGGACGCGCGGTTACTCTGGGTGAGTCTGTTTTAAGAAGCACAGAGCATAACCACTCGGCCTCTGCAACTGCTATCGAAGTTAGAGAATCTATCAACGAGATGAAAATGATTGCATGCAACTCCAATGACCCGTGTGGTGCCATTTTAAGGGAGGTATCACAACATATTACAGAACATGTGGCTAGTAGTATGCCTGCCATCCCCAGCTTACGACGAATGATCCAACGTAAGAAACTCGCGAATCACCCACAAAGTGTGGCACCCCAAACTTTTGGGGATATTAAAATCCCTGCAGAACTGTGTGTTTCCCTTTCAAAGGAACAGTTTATTCTGTATGACAATGAAAACTGTCATAAGCGTATTTTAATATTTTGCACCCCCCGCAATCTTAACCGGTTGGAGAACAGTGATGTGTGGATGCTTGATGGGACGTTTAAAAGCACGCCCACCCCTTTCACCCAAATCTACACCATTCACGGGTACGTTAACGACATTGTAGTTCCTTTAGTCTACAGCTTACTACCAGACAAACAATCCTCAACGTATACTGAGTTTTTGTCAGTCGTAAAATCTAAAATCCCTAACAAAAGTCCGAGGAAAGTAATCATGGACTTTGAATTACCCATGCTAAATGTTGTTAAAAAATTGTACATGGATACCCAAATTCAAGGATGTTACTTTCACTTTTCTCAGGCTATTTGGCGCAAAATTCAAAAAACATCCCTTATTGAGGATTATGTGTCTGATAGTAAACTGCAGTTTGAGCTTAAAAAACTAGCTGGTCTTTGCTTTGTTCCTCCTGATAGTGTAGATGACTACTACACAGCGATTACAGAGTCGGAATATTTTATGGTAAACGAGGACAAATTGGCCCCATTATTAAATTATTTTGAAGACACATGGATTGGGCGTCTAAGCAGGTCGGGTTGCCGGAGGAAGCCACGTTTTCTTGTGGACTGGTGGAACTGCTACTCCACCTGCTTAGAGGGAGGAGCAAAGACAAACAATGCCCTTGAGGGTTGGCACAACTCTTTAAACAAAAGCATAGGCAAAGCGCACCCTAATTTCTACAGTTTTCTTGAGATTTTAAAAAAGGAGCAAAGTTTCCAGGAAATGCGAATGTCACAGTGTTTAGCGGGTACTCTACATGCACGTGTTTGCCCGCGTTCAAAGGAAATGTCTGTCCGACTTTTGGCAGTGTTAAAACTTTTCCCCTTCTCTGTGCCTTCTGACTACCTGTCTTCCATCGCACATGTGCTTAATTCATTTGGGTAAAACAAGTTGACACTTGTATGTGTTGTATTCCATCCTCTGAATCCTTACTGTTGTGCCCCATAATCCTGTCTGTGAATTGTACCCCTACTTTTCCGATGTATATGTACTTTATTTCATTCATGTACATACATCGTAAGTTTGTAAGTATTTTGTATATAAGCAATGTAAAGCAAAAAAAAATTAAAAATGTACAAACGTGTTTCTTGTATTTTAGAATTAAATATGTACAAACGTGTTTTTGGTGTTTAAGAAATAAAAATGTTCAAACGTGATTATTGTGACTTTTTCTATGTGACATTACATATCACCTTGGTTTATGTTGTTGCATGCCACCTTGTCGTAATTATTTAGCGGGTGCAGCGCCTGACACATTGGCGTTATTTTTGTTGGGTATGCTTGCAGTATGCCATCCCTCCACCCATCCTCCAGCACCCACCCACCCACCCACCCATCCCACCCATCCAGCCATCCATCCATCCACCCATCCATCCCACCCACCCACTCATCCATCCATGCATCCATCCAGCCATCCATCCAGCCATCCATCCACCCATCCATCCACCCATCCACCCACTCATCCATCCATCCATCCATCCACCCACCCATCCATCCATGCATCCATCCATCCATCCACCCACCCATCCATCCATGCATCCATCCATGCATCCATCCAGCCATCCATCCATCCATCCACCCATCCATCCCACCCACCCACTCATCCATCCATCCATCCATCCATCCATGCATCCATCCATCCAGCCATCCAGCCATCATTCGAAATGTAATCTTTTAATGGGAGTAAATGCGCATATGAAGAAACCTTATTCATATGCGCTTCATATTGGCATTGGCAATCTCATGTTAATGTTTTAATGTGATTTGCCATCAATATTCAGTCTCATAAGTAAATGAAAAATGTTTCATAAACATTACAAAAAGTCATTGCCACCGCTTACAAAAATCATTGCCACCGCGAACCGTGTCTGCAAGTCATACTTAACATTAGGGAAATTAACATTAAATAAAGATTGTCGCTTCAAATTAACGTTGTTAATTTTTTGCATTCGTATTTTCATCTTTTAATGTGATTTAGCATCAATATTCAGTGTCACAGGTAAATTCAAAAAAACTTTAATAAACATTAAATCATTGCCACCGCGAACCGTGTGTGCCAGCACCAACGTCTGTGTATGTTGCCGTTGGTCCACCGGTTCTTGCAGTGTCACAGCGTGCATTCAAAATACTTCATATCAGCGCGCATTTGCCATTCGTATTTTCATCTTTTAATTTGATGTACCATCAATATTGAGTGTCATACTTATGACATATTGAGTGTCATAAGTACATTAAAAAGCTTCCTAGCTAAGTGCAAGAACACCGCGCTTCAAAGAATGCCTCATAATGTTTCATCTTTATAATGAGCGCTCGCGCTTCAAAGATTGCTTCATAATGTTTCATATTGACAATGAGCGCTTGAAACATCGCTTCCCCGCTTGAAACTTCCATATGCGATGTAATCGTTTCATCTTTATAATGAGCGCTCGCGCTTCAAAGATTGCTTCATAATGTTTCATAATGAGCGCTCGCGCTTCAAAGATTGCTTCATAATGTTTCATATTCACAATGAGCGCTTGAAACATCGCTTCCCCGCTTGAAACTTGCTTTTATGCATTTAATTAATGTTTCATATGTATTCCTTAGAGACCTGATATTATGGAAAGCGCATATTATGGAAATATTACCGCGCATTTAATGAACATATGACCTCGCTTGAAAGATAATGATAATGAGCACTCATTTCATAATAGGAGAAATGACCCCGCTTCAAACATCCACGCTTGAAACATCGCTTCCTAGCTAAGTGCAAGAACACATTGCTTTTATGCATTTAATTAATGTTTCATATGTATTCATAGTAGATATGATATTATGGAAAGATAATAGGAGAAATGACCCCGCTTCAAACATCCCCGCTTGAAACATCGCTTCCTAGCTAAGTGCAAGAACACATTGCTTTTATGCATTTAATTAATGTTTCATATGTATTCCTAGTAGATATGATATTATGGAAAGCGCATATTATGGAAATATTACCGCGCATTTAATGAACATATGACCTCGCATATTATGGAAATATTACCGCGCATTTAATGAACATATGACCTCGCTTGAAAGATAATGATAATGAGCACTCATTTCATAATAGGAGAAATGACCCCGCTTCAAACATCCATAATAGGAGAAATGACCCCGCTTCAAACATCCCCGCTTGAAACATCGCTTCATATGCGATGTTTCATAATGTTTCATATTTATTCATATTAGTGCAATGAGCGCGCATTTCATATTATGAAATATGACATCGCTTTTCAAAGATAATGTGCGCTCATGACCCACGCTTCAAAGGTTGCTTCATAATGTTTCATATTGAGCGCTCGCGCTTCAAAGATTGCTTCATAATGTTTCATATTGACAATGAGCGCTTGAAACATCGCTTCCCCGCTTGAAACTTCCATATGCGATGTAATCGTTAACGATGCTTTAGGTACTACGATGTACTTGCATGCGCCGTGATGGCATGCGATGTGATGACGGACACGATGTAATGTCCGCGGTGTAAAGTCATCGCGATGCGATGTATCCGCTGTAAGGGGTGCTTCCCCCACTGGCTTATGTCGTCCGCCCCTTGGGAGTGAAAATGATCACCTATGCAGACGACACACAGCTAGTGGTAGCACTGGATCCCCCTCTCAATTCCCACCACAGCCTACACAAATGTTTGGAAGCAGTCGCCGCCTGGATGACGACCTCCTGCTTAAAACTAAACGGGGAGAAAACAGAGATGATGCTCCTGGGAAATACCATCACCAAATCCATTGATTCCTTCTGCCCCCCCTGCCTAGGCTGTCCCCCCGTACCTAAAGAACAAATCAAAAACCTCGGCATTTGGCTGGACAGAACACTCAATTTTAACTACCAGGCAACCAAGCTATCCGCCACTTGCTTCGGACTCCTGAGGCTACTACGTAAGATCCTCCCCCTTCTTCCTCTCCACTCAAGACGGATCATGGTCCAAGGGCTGATTCTATCTCGCCTTGACTGCAGAAATGCCCTATACCTCGGGGCCCCACAGTCCACGCATAACAGACTCCAAATTGTCCAAAACTGTGCTGCCAGGACTCCTCTCAATATTCCCTGACGAGTCTCAGTCAAAGCCCAACTGAAAGACCTTCACTGGCTCCCTCTAAAATCGAGGATTGAATTCAAGGCCATGTGTATTGCCCATCGTTCCTATTGGGGAACAGGCCCCGATATCAATCGTCCCCTTGTGAAAGCTTATCATCCCAACCGACACCTCATATCCGGGACATCCTATCTCACCACAGTGCCTCGAATCAAGAAAGCGAGGTGTGGAGGCCACTCACTCTCCTACAACCTAGCCAAGATCTGGAACACGCTCCCCCTCACAATCAGATCAGAGCCTAAACTACTGACCTTCCGAAAGCTCCTTAAAACCTGGCTTTTTAATAAACCGATATAAGATGTAGCGTACTCTCCCTTAGCCCAACCTCTGCAGCGCTGGGACGCCCCAGGGTAGCCATCGGGCTATATAAATTATCTTTTCATTTCATTTCATTTCAAAATATCATCTCCTTGTACAGATCTAACATTTTTAGAAGGACATCCTGTTTTCTTTGAAATTACAGGTGTTTCATTGTTCTTTCTAAAAAAAAACTTTTTTTTTCTTGGCATTTCAATAACTTCCTGAGAAAATTTTTAGTTTGCTTAGCAGGAGCATTTTTTTTTTTCTCTGAAGATTTTATTTTGGTTGGTTGTTGATTTTCTTCTTCCTTAGTCCTTAATTTTCTTTTATGAATGTTTTCTCTTCTTTCTTTAGAAGGCATCTTTTAGTTTGTTTGTATAGATGATTATAATCTGTAGTAAAGAAAAAATAACATATTATAGACCAATACAAACAAATTACACATCAATTACAATAAGTAAACAATATAAACACTAGTATACAACAAAAGGCTCATTTACATTACATGTGCTTTGCTTTCTGTCAAAAACGATTAACTAAATAATTTTTATATCTTTTTTATATATAGGTGGTCTGTTTTTGGCCTGTACATACTTTGAAATAATATGAGCAGAGACACACATAATGCTTGCAGAGAAAGAGATGGTAGATTACATGTAATATGGTGGACATGTGCCTAACATCACACCAAATCTATTGCATTTTCAATGCTTGTTTACTTTGGCTCCATCAAGAAGGCATTCAGATGTGTCACACATTTGCCATAAATTCTGAATGTTAGCACTCTAGTTGCTCATTATATCAAGCTTCAGTCACAGTGTGATCTTAGGCAGATTAATAGGATTTTAAATATAAGGTACCATGTGTGTCTCTGCCAACAGTATGTGTGACTCTGCCTAAGATTACAATGATGGGTGAATCAAACTTCACTTACAGTGTGATCTTAGGCAGATTAGTAGGATTTTAGATATAATGTACCATGTTTGTCTCTGCCAACAGTATGTATGACACCGAGGGCAAGATATATTGCATTTTCAATGCTTGTTTACTTTGGTTCCATCAAGAAGGCATTGAGAGGTGTCACACATTTGCCATAAATTCTGAATGTTAGCATTCTAGTTGCTC
Source organism: Lissotriton helveticus (assembly GCF_964261635.1). Lineage (NCBI taxonomy): Eukaryota > Metazoa > Chordata > Amphibia > Caudata > Salamandridae > Lissotriton > Lissotriton helveticus. The sequence continues at coordinate 1,206,633,135 of NC_136063.1, forward strand.
ATTATATTAAGCTTTACTCACAGTGTGATCTTAGGCAGATGAATAGGATTTTAGAAATATGTGTGAAACATCTGAATGCCTTCTTGATGTAATGTTTCACATGGGTGCAAGAAGAAAATGCATGCAGAATAATAAAATTGGCACCCAGACAAGAATATGAAATGCCGTGAGAGATGTTTAAAGGTTTTTTTTAATGGCATAAATTGAGATAGAATATACAAAAAAAGAGAAGCATATTTACAAGCTGCGTGCGCAATCTTTGACATTAATGCTGGTCCAAAGATAGTGTAATGGTTTCTTTGACATATTTACAAGCCGCGTGCACAATGTTTAACAATAATCTTGGACCAGAGATAGTGTAATTCTTTCATTGGCATATTTACAAGCCGCGTGCACAATGTTTGACATTAATGCTGGTCCAGAGATAATGTAATGGTTTCATTGGCATATTTACAAGCCGTGTGCGCAATATTAAATATAATGTACCATGTCTGTCTCTGCCAACAGTATGTGTGACTCTGCCTAAGATCACAGTGATGGGTGAATCAAGCTTCACTCACAGTGTGATCTTAGGCACATGATCAGAATATTAGATATAATGTACCATGTGTGTCTCTGCCAACAGTATGTGTGACTCTGCCTAAGTTTACAATGATGGGTGAATCAAGCTTCACTTACAGTGTGATCTTAGGCAGATTAATAAGATTTTAGATATAATGCACCATGTGTGTCTCTGACAACAGTATGTGTGACACCGAGGACGAGATCTATTGCATTTTTTAGCTTTTTTAATTTTTTAATTTATAAATTTGCCATTAAAAGAAACCTTTAAACATATCTCTGACCAGCATTACAAGCTGCGTGCGCAATCTTTGACATAGCTGTGTGTTTATAAGGTAGACTTCTTTATAAATTGCGCAAGAGTCTTCTAAATATGCTCCTCTATATCTTATATTCCATCTCAATTGATACCATTACTGAAATACTTTATGCATCTCCCACACCATTTCATATGGTTTTCTATCTGCTATTCCTATCCCTCTCCATACATTCACTGCTTCCACCCATGCTAAACATTGCACAAGGCGCTTCAAAAAAAGGAGCATATTTACAAGTCCAATGAAACCATTACACAATTTCTAAACCAGCATTGAATCCAAGCATAAAAAACAATTTATAAAGAAGTCTACCTAATAAACACACACCTATGTCAAAGATTGCGCACGCAGCTTGTAAATATGCTTCTCTTTTTTTGTATATTCTATCTCAATTTATGCCATTAAAAGAAACCTTTAAACATCTCTCACGGCATTTGATATTCTTGTCTGGGTGCCAATTTTATTATTCTGCATGCATTTTCTGCTTGCACCCATGTCAAACATTGCGCAAGAGTCTTGTAAATATGCCCCTCTTTATCTTATATTCCATCTCAATTGATACCATTACTGAAATACTTTATGCATCTCCCACACCATTTCATATGGTTTTCTATCTGCTATTCCTATCCCTCTCCATACATTCACTGCTTCCACCCATACTAAAGTTTGCACAAGGCGCTTCAAAAAAGGAGCATATTTACAAGTCCAATGAAACCATTACACAATTTCTAAACCAACATTGAATCCAAACATAAAAAACAATTTATAAAGAAGTCTACCTTATAAACACACAGCTATGTCAAAGATTGCGCACCCAGCTTGTAAATATGCCTCTCTTTTTTTGTATATGCTATCTCAATTTATGCCATTAAAAGAAACCTTCAAACATCTCTCACGGCATTTCATATTCTTGTCTGGGTGCCAATTTTATTATTCTGCATGCATTTTTTGCTTGCACCCATGTCAAACATTGCGCAAGAGTCTTGTAAATATGCCCCTCTTTATCTTATATTCCATCTCAATTGATACCATTACTGAAATACTTTATGCATCTCCCACACCATTTCATATGGTTTTCAATATGCTATTCCTATCCCTCTCCATACATTCACTGCTTCCACCCATACTAAAGGTTGCACAAGGCGCTTCAAAAAAAGAGCATATTTACAAGTCCAATGAAACCATTACACAATTTCTAAACCAGCATTGAATCCAAGCATAAAAAACAATTCATAAAGAAGTCTACCTTATAAACACACAGCTAACATTATGGAAAAAGGTAAAAATATAATTCCTTAATTCACACAGACACTCACTGTGAGACTTGTCAAAAATATTTAAGCTCTCTATCTTTTAAAAAAAAATCATTACTCACCTTTAAAAATGCTTTGGAAGATGTAAAACAGTGTCAGTCACAGTCAACAGATATTCTTAAGCAGAATCTCTGAATAATGCTACCTTCACTGGAGCCTTTCAATAATGGCACAGATTCTTTCTCATTACAGACCCATATTCTTGTACATAGCCAATAAAAATTGTTCCCACACAAATTCAGAACCAAACTGCACATTTTAATTGGTTGTACATTTCAAGACTTTGAAACTCACATAACATTCACCCATCCCCCCAGTGCCCATTTACCCTGTAACCATGGTAACTCCCTCTTAAACCAGCACACAGTTCACAAGTTCATCATACTATGTTGCAAAACAATCTTTCAAGGCTGTTTGACCTCTCAATCTACTAGCTAATGGAATGCAATGTTTCTTTAAATGACTTTTTCTCAACCATTGAAATGACTTCTTACAAAAAAAAAGCATGCACCCTAATTTTCAGTGGAGATTTTTAACAAAGCTCCAATCAATTATGGTTATTTAACTGCACTGATTCACAACCACTTTTTTCATAATCAAACTGCCATTTCATTTCCACAACTCATCTGACTAGAAGCACATCTACCTTCAAAATGACAAAAGTATGGTTTGTGGGTCATAGCTATGTCCACTGGAGTCAAAAATATGCAGCTAACAGAGGTATTTAAAATCTTGATTTACCAAATGTGGATATTGTATGGATTGGACAGAGAGGATTGATGAGTCACCAATTGATACCATTGGTAAAATCCTTTATGCATTTACCACACCCTGACCTTATAATTGTGCACTGTGGTGGAAATGACTTAGGCACTTTGACTGGGGTAGGTCTGGAAATGCTTTTAAAGGACATCTATGGGCAATTGATGTCACTTTTTCCAAAAACTGCCTTGGTATTTTCTAATATATGCCAAAGGCAAAAATGGAACTGGTCCAACCAATTTTGTCCACAGATTGAGAAAGCAAGGAAACATCTTAATAAAACTGTTTCTGCATACCTCCGAGACTATGGTATGGGTTCCATTTACCACAACAACTTGCGTTACAACATGCAAGACATCTATAGGAGAGATGGTGTGCATTTTACAAATGAGGGGAATAGAGTTTTCCTCTTGAATATAAGACTCTGCATTGGTACCTACTTGTATGTACAAAAACACCAACTTAACACAACAGCTCTTTTCAGAGCTAACTTACCTCTAAACACTCTACATTATTTTTTTACTCTATTTTTTTACACTGTTTCTCCCCGTGGTGCGCTCAGGTTGCGCGTACCGGAGAGCGCACCTGGGAGCGCACCCAGCGCTTACCCCCTGAAATTTTTTTTAAAAAAAGGGGGTTTTGCCCTTCAAGGTCCTTCTAGGACCCCCTCAGAAAACCTAGGGGGTCAGGGGGTGTCAACTCTGCCCCCTTTTAATTATTTCCCCCTTTCTTTTTCACCTCTTGTGTCTCGATTCTACCGAGACACAAGATGGCGGACTCTCCGGACTGTTTAGAATGTTGACAGACACCCGACAGCCAATCAGCTTTCCGCTCGCGCACTCCCATAGCGCGCCTGGTGCGCTCCCCGGTACGCGTACCTGTAAGCGCTCGAAGCGCGCATATAGATATATATGTGTTTTTGAAGTTAATTTTAAAAAAAAACACTGGAGCAATTTTCAGCAAATATAGCAAAGGCACATCTGCGTACCAGTCCCTACAATTTTGCCAAGTTTGGCGTAATTCCGTTCAGCGGTTCGGGCTGTAGACTTGTCAGACCGTCCTATGGAAATTAACATGGGTAAAACATGTTTTGGGACCCCCTTTTTTCTCAACCCCCACTTCACCAATCCCCCCGAAACTTTCAGGGAAGAAGCGCAGCGGAGCTGGCCAAAATTTTGGAAAATTACACACAAATTCCTCAACCGGCGCCAGAGTTATTCCCAATAGAATGTTGCGGATTTCCTATGGTAGCCAATCCTAACTATAACTACCTACTGGCGACCGCCAGTAGGTAATATATATATATATATAGCAATCTGCCTTGAAGTCTGAATTGATGTATATGTGTCTGATTGGTGACTTTAGTAGCAGAGTGAATGACTATCTAAGTGATTAATTTAAAGTGTCTCACTAAATATATGAGATACTGATTAAAATTTGTGAATAACTGTATCACTCTATCTCTTGATGTGTAAACTACATCAGTTGGTTACTAGCTTTGTGAAAGTGTATATTAGTTAATAATTAGTTAAGTTAGTATTTAGTAGGTATATGAGGTTAAGACTGTATGTGGAAACAGTTGTTTGGGTGAGTGAATCTCTTTATGGGTGTGATGATGAGTAAATATATTTCTCAATAATACATGTCCAGCAAACTAGAAATAGAAAAGGCAGTGTATGTGACAGTTGTTGCATATAAATAAGCATACATAAGGCTCAGTGATTGTATGAATGTCGTATGGATAACTGTATACTTGTAATAGTGATTTTATATCACACTAAGTATAAGTTACTATCCACATGAATAAATAAATTGGTCTTTGTGTAAGTAAGTATGATCAATTGTTTGCATAAGTGAGTAGCATAACTGAATAACAGGATATGATGTAAGCTGGTGTGTAATGTTGATGTAGGTGTATAAGTATTTTTAATAGTGTTGTATTGATCTTTGTTACCATGTATGAGTGAATCTATAGGTAAGTGTTTAAATGTATTTGTACATCTAGGAATCACTAAGTGGCTTTTTCGAAACTATTATTAGTGTGTCAATGCTTTAAAGTATGGTACTTCATATTTTATAATGAGTGTTAAAAAGTTATACTAGTGAATGATAAAATGTATCAGATTGTCACGTGGATGATCTCATCAGTGATGTCATCAGTGATATCATTTGACATGTCATCAGTGATGTCACTGACCATGTCATGAATGATGTAATATGTGACATCATCAGCAGTGGATTGCGGGCACGTGAGTTAAGCTATAACGGGGGTATTTCAATGGTTTGTTACAAGTGAAATGTCCAACTAACTATAACACCGCTGAAACCTGTGGTTTTTTCAGTGAATTTCTGAGGTTTTTTAAATGCTAAATCCTAACTATAACATGTCTGAAACCTATGGTTTTTTCAATGAATTTCAAAGGTTTTTTAAATGATAATTCCTAACTATAACATGTCTGAAACCTATGGTTTTTTCAGTGAATTTCAAAGGTTTTGTAAATGACAATTTTAAAATATATTTATTCTTATATTTATTTATTTTTATACTGATTTACCGATTTTTTTTTTAAACTAATTATTTTTAGATATTTTATTTTTTAAATTACATTACATTGTGTGTCCCCCCTTCCTTTTCTTTTTTTTGGGCCCTGGACACCATCCCCTAGAGCCTGATCCGCAAATCTAAATATGTTCAATTTTTTTTATAGGAAGGGGATTCCTATGGAAGAAAATACAAGTTACTTGTAAGTATACTTAGAACTACTTTTCAGGGTCAGTGCTGGGCTAAAAGCTGCAGCACTGGTTTCTCTCCTGATAACAGGTGAGTAAATAGGAATTTGTTGTTCGGATGATTTTAGGTAAATATTTTAAAGTTCCAGAGCTCCACACTTAGAAGAATTTGCAAGTGAAACCAGTCAATGTTAGCCTATGAAAGGAAATTCACTTAGCAGGTAAATAGTGTTATTGTTACATTTTCTTACTCAATGGTGCATCCTGCATCCAGCACTGCTGCATCTCCTCTAAACAGTTGAAAGAATGCAAATTACTAAAGACGTGCGGAAGCCCACGTCTCTTTTTTTTTTTAATATCGCTAGAATGCGCGGATCATACGTGCACCACGTGATTTTACCAAAATAATAAAATAGGGGCCCTGGGGATCCTTGTGGGACCCCCTGAGCAGACCTAGACGATCATGGTGTGTTTACCCTCCCCCTTTTCACGTTTGAAACACACATTTCATACACTTCTTCAGCCTCCCTTGTACCGAGGCATAAAATGGCTGCTAACAGTTCTACTTTCAAATGTGGACAACACCTTGACAGCCAATTAGCCTTCAGCTGTGATCGGAAGCGTGCGCTTATGGTACAATGACAATAAGCGGAGTATCCGTATTCATTTTGTTTATGGTAAGAGGGCCGCGTGGCCCCCCTCCAGTGGTCAATTCCGGGCACCGGGGTCCCCAGCCCCCGGGGCATGACTAATTATATATTATTATTTTATGGAGGAGGGCTGCATAGCCCCCCTCCTGATGCCACTTTTAGGCCCCAGGGACCCCATTCTACAGGGACGGCCTTTTTCTTTTATTTATTTTGTCCATCACCGTTGGGGACCGTAGGAGGGTCTTTAATTTCCCCACTATCCCACTGGCTTCCCGCCTCCTGCGGGAGCCGGTGTTCTATCGACATCCAAACTCAGCCTCGGATTGGTAACGTGGGGACTCGGGCAATGCCCGAGGGGCCGATGTCCAGTTCCAGCTGTGGGCTGCTTTTTTGAGCAGCCTTGGGACGATTTGGCGGTTTATCCATTATTCGGATGCTGCTAGCGGCCCAGTGGGTGCCTGAGTGGCCTTTCTGGAGGCAGATGAGCCTCAATTACTTCTCTTTTATCAATGGGCAGAGGTGTCATTCCCTTTCTCTCACTGGGGCCGGCCCATTACCATATGCCTATTGAGCGGGGGCAGGGAGCCTGACCAATAGCGGCCTCACTTGTATACAGGTGTGTTTCACCAGTGCAAGCGAATCTGTGCACTTTTCTTAACCCCCCCTTTTATTTTGATTAAACTTCGCCGAAGCAGTGTTTTGCAAAGGCAATATGCAAATGTGGCCCTTTTTTTTTATCGGGCCCGGGCCAATGTTTAATCTCAATCCAACCCTGTCCGAACTCCATCTGTGTATGTACCCACTAGGAGTTGCCTTCACTTTGCGCATGCATGTTTGTGGTAGCGCATGCGTGTTAATGTTCCGAATGCGCACAATTCGTCCCACCGTCTGGTTATGTACCCCTAACGTTTTTCATTGTATTTGCGCATACTCAATAACAACATGCCCAATCACAGCTCTCATACCCAGTCACATCACGCTCAACCAATTATCCTTCTGCAAAGCATTTATAACCTGCCAACCTTCTTGAACTTTTCCTATTCCGCAGTCACAGCCATTGATAGTGTTCGTATCCACTTCTTCGTAGGTGAGCATTTTTTTAAGAGTAATTAAATTAATTAATCTGAACAATCTTTAAATACCGTGTAAATGCAAATTTTTGTTAGATTTGACAATGTTGCTTTTAAGCACGCTTTCCTGCTTTTTTATATCGTTAAAGTTGACTTTGTAACTTTTGTTTCTGGGCAAATCACTTAATCCTGTCGCGTTTCTTTAATTTGCCAAGCGCCACGTGGCTTGTTCCAGGAGCAGTGTGCTACGTGCTGTTCAACTTAATGCGATGTCGTTTTTCTCGTGTAAGTAGTGCGTCAAGTGCCCCATGCATTGCAAAAGTAATGTTTTCAGCATTAGTGCATTTTAGTACTATTTCCAGGTCTTATATCTCCAATATCTTGCCTTGCTATGCAATGTTTCTGGGAAAATCACTTAATCCTGCCGCCTTTAATTTTTTTAAGTAGTGCACCACATGCTGCTTACTCCCCATGCACTGCACATGTAATTGATTGGCCAATGTTGTATTTTAGCACGCCCTCCATGTTTTTTAATTACGTTAAAATAATTTGCTATCCTTTGTTCTGTGCAAATCACTTAATCCTGCCACATTTCTTTAATTTGCCAAGCGCCACGTGGTCGTTCCTGCAGCAGTGTGCTACGTGCTGTTCAACTTAATGCGATGTAGTTTTTCTTGTGTAAGTAGTGTGTCACGTGCTCCATGCATTGCAAAAGTAATGTTTTCGGCAATGCTGTGGTTTAGCACGGTTTCCAGCTCTTATACCTTCAATATCTTGCCTTCCTAGGCGATGTTTCTGGACAAAACACTTAATCCTGCTGCCTTTAATTTTTTAAAGTAGTGCGCCACATGCTACTTCCTCCCCATGCACTGCACATGTAATCGATTGGCCAACGTTGTATTTTAGCACGCTCTCCAAGTTTTTTAATAACGTTAAACTTGATTTGTCCCCTGTTCTATCTCATTATACAGATATCTCAACCATGGGATGTACTGGTCGCCACAAGCTGTTTATTCCTGCCCATGCACTATTCCAGATGGTGGTCAACCACTCGACATACCAAATCCACTGACTGCTTTCCATATGCTATCAGCCGAAAATTGCAATGGACCTAATGGAGTTATCAGGTTTGGCTTCAACATTTCATGATAGAAACGCATTCTAAGATAAGCATTTGTCAATTTCATGTGTTTGCAGACAGATAACTGTGCTGTTATCATGTTTTGATAGAATTAGTTGTCATTCTAATAGCGACAAAACAAAAAAATAAGCAAGTCCTGCTGATTTTAGTGGTCAAATATGTTATTTCAAATTGAACAATGTATGCGTTATAATTTTTCTTGCTTCTATAAATATTTTAATAACATTTTATATGTCCATTGTGATAGTCTGATAGACGTTTGTTTCTGAAACCCATATGTTTCTCATTTAAATATTCGTTAAACGTTTTCAGCCTGCAATTCAAATACAAAGTGAAAATGTTGTTTTGAATTTTTTTATTTGAAGACATGTATTTTTCTTGATGTTTATTTCTCAATATCTAGATCATGGAAGTCCAAAAAGGGTTCTATCAGATCAAGGCAGGAGTTTGTAAATGAAGTAAGAGACCAATCTCGGCCTAACATTTGTATAATGCAATTCTATTTCCTATTTTGCGTGCCAAATATAACCTCTGATGATTGCTTTTCAACCCCAATCCAATGTACAACATATATATTTTAACTCTTTTTTCAGTTTGCAGAATGTTACATAAGTCAGCAGCAAATTGCGGAGGTTGAAGAAAGTATATCTTCCTGTTCCAGCAGATTACACCGATGTCTCAAATGTGGCATGAACTAGTTGTCTGAAGCCAAAGAGATTCACAAATTTTTAACGGATAAGGTTAAGGTAAATACTCTCAATATGACAAGTCGACGAAGTTAAAGAGTAACATATGTAAGTACTTGAGGGGTTTTTGGTGGCAGATAATGTCCAATTCACACTTGTACGGATGGGTCTGATACAGGGTGGATCTCTGTATAACTAATGGATGATTAGGTATTAGGATGGCACACAAAGCTCCCAACTTTCTTACTTTTTCTCTTAAAGGGTTCCAAATTGGGGACGAATATTAGGCTGTGCAGTAGAGGCTGACAGTGTTGCTCCACTGGTACTTGGGCCTTCTCATAAAGCAGAAGGAGCCTCTCTCAATATCCTTAACTCTTCCCTTCCAAAGTTGACCGGATTCTTAGTCTGCAAGTCCTTCCGCATACTTGCAGTTCCACACCAGTACTCTTTATTAGGGTCTCCTCTTGAAAGCAGTCTTGCATATCAGGCAAGTAACCAACCAAAGCGGAGTTCAAGTTGTGAACTTTGTTGGCCACAGCGTTTCCACAAGGTAAGCAGAGTGGCCTAGATATACAATACCTCCAATTAAATGCATTAGAAATAAAAGAGCTTATTCACAAACCCTTTGCGCCACTTTTGCGTCACTTTCAACATGAGAAAAGTAACACAAAAGTGGCACAAGAGTTTTGTAAATAAGCCCCAAAAAATATTGTCCTGCACAATGTCTTCATCTCTCACCTAATTCTGTATCATCTCTGAATAATTTTAAAGACCTGTTCATCTGTAATATAAATATGACGCAGTAGGCACTCCTATACAAACACCGTTTGAATGCAAGCCTATAAGATAAGTGAAATCTATCAGGTACACTACACACATTAAAAAAATAGTAAATATTGTCAAGTGTTACTTTGACTTGTAATGTTTGACCTCTTTTAGTCACATCAATCTAATTTATTTTTTTTATTTTTTTTAAACCTTTATTGAGTTAATCAAAGTATGACAAGCGCAGGCCTACAACCACAGAGGCCGGCCGCAAACACAGGAATCAGATCAGGAGTCATGCACGTATATACGACCAAATAATGTCGACAATACAGATACAGCATGTGATTGTATATGCCTCAACGCAGCAGGATATCAAAGGGTTAATTTTAAAGTTATAAAGAAGCAGAAGTGGCTGTACTATCGGTGGCGTCACACCATAACATGAAGTTAAGAAGAGATGGGGGGGAGGTACCCCGCAGTGCAAACAAGTCCAGGTGATGAGCAATATGAACCTTGGGCACACTATGCCCGCCGAGGCTGACGAGGAATAAAAGACAATGTAATAGCAAGCGATTAGCGAGCACACAATCCCGAAAACCCACCCTCCGGAGACAGTAAGGTATAGGCAAGTATAGACGCCAAACAGAGAAAGAAAAAAAAAGATAAGGAGAGACAGCCAACCCTACTGTAAGGAAGGAAAAACCCTACCCAAAGAAAGAGGAAAGAAAGAAAGGGGACCATAGAACAAAACAAACTAAAATAACAAACCCCCCCAACACCCGCCACCCTGCACCCCTGTAATGGCTACGGCCTACCCCACTAACAGCGTGCCTGTCGCCCCGGAACACCCCAAAGAAGGGAAATAAAGAAAGCGGAGGAGGAGAAGAACAAACATACTCCCGGCCACCTATACCCCCCGCCATTAGCGACCTCCCCAAAACATATTGTCCATTATTAAAAGCAAGTAGGGGAGAGGAGTTAGCCTAACAGCTAAGGCGCTCGACCTCGGACCTGGGGATCTGGGTTCGAGTCTCGGTAACGACACCAAAACCTCCTGTGATTCTGGGCAAATCACTTAATCTCCCCGTGCCTAAAAATGAAAGTGTGTGTCCTCATGTAAAAAAAACGTAACTTGTGCTATGTAAAGCGCTCTGATACCTGATTCGGTTCGGGTCTAGTTCACGCTATATAAAACTCTGCAAAAAAAAAAAAGTATTAAGCACCAATATGGGGAGGACCTCAACCAAAACCACCCGACTCCCAGTGAAATACACAGTACAATCCTGGCATAGATCACAAAGCGTAGCTAACCCCAAAAGTCAAAGACAACCATGACAGTTCGGTTCTTCACGATAATCTACGTCGCCAAAGCCAGCAATCTCGCAGAAAGCGAAGCGTCCCAGATAGTACAAAGCAGTGGCATCAGATCTAGGGCAGGATACAAGATGAAGTCAGCCCTGACCAGTGCGATTCTTTATGAAAACCCATGCCACCCAAGCCACAGTATACATGTGGTAATCGAAACGTCCATAGCAGTTCGAAGCAGCTGAATCGGACCGAGGACAGGATACAAGATGGCGGCATCCACAGGACCAACGGGGAAAGATGAAGGAGATAAGCAGACCTCTCCGACGGTCACCAAAGAGCTGTTCTTGGCGATAAAAACCTTCGGCAACGATGTTTCGCCGAGCAGGAGTCATACCGGGAAAGCTAACTACGGTCTTAGGTGCAACATTCACGAGGCCAAAATCATCGACGTGAGCTGAGTCAGGCTGCCGCGCGGGAACCTCAGAACAGTAGGCCAAATCTTCCACTGGAACCACAGAATGCTGATCGTGTGTCGCAGCATCATCGTCCGGTCGCAAGCAGATATTTCCCAGCATTTCCGACATTCGGTCATACGTGACTGTGAATTGGGAGTGGAGCGCCCCAATGGCGGCCATCACGGACCTCAACGATGGTGCGCCATCTGTCCTCTCCATCTCCCCCCCCCAAAGAGACGAAGCAGGACTCGAGCCCCAGACTCACTTCCGAGGCTCCAGGCACACACGAAGCCGATGGCAACAGCAGGCGCTCCCTCAGCTGGTGATCACGACACCTTCGCCGACCGCGGGGGCCCCCCCTTCAACACCGCCGTCCCCAGCAGGGTCTCCGGGCGAGCGGCCCCCGACCGCGACGCATGATGCACACCCTGTGTCACGAGACCGAGTCCTCAGTGCCAGCTGGTAACTGGATTGCAGATCGGAGATGGAGAAAAAGATCCGAGTACGGAAGACCGGACGAAACACTGGTTCCACAGCCGCTGTTGATCAATTCCAGCCCGGATGGGCTAGAAATCGAGGTCCCGGCTTCAGCCCTGGAGTAGGCCGAAAATGGAACACGACATAACTCCGCCACCCAGTATGTTAGGGAGTCCGGGATTGCACCACCGGTATCAGGCGAGCTTCATACACACGGGAGTCCGGCATAGGTAAAGGATAAACGACAGGAAATGCGAGCTGCCGGGGGAGGTCAACGGAGCCGGGAGCTTAAGCAGCCATCTTGGATCGTAGCGTAGCTCCTCCTCACATCAATCTAATTTTAAATACTTATTTTCTTTTTTGTTTTGCAGATTAACTACAGTACTTCTATTGGAGTCCATATTATATGTTGTTTGTTATATTGTTTTGTTAAAGTTATGGTTCTAGTTATTTATTGTATTGTTATCATTTAGTTATATTTCCAGTTATTTATTGTTTTAATACAAGTTAATTAAAAAAGTACATACGTCATTTTTTTTGCAGCGGTAGCAGTCCACAACAGAAATGATATTTGAAGTATAATTCTGAGGCTAACTCTTCACCAGATCTTTACCAGAGTATATAGCTACAACTTACGGTTCCAATTCAAAAGTTTTAAAAGTACAACACCATTAGCAACATAGTGTGGTGAACCTCTAACCTCTGTACATGACAGAAAGGAAAGCAAAGTAAAACAAAACACTGTGTATCAGACTTACAACACCCTTGCACCACCTTCGCATCCAACCCCCCCTACAAAATTACAAGTATGTGGGCCTCAACGACCCCCTCAAGCTCCGGGAATCACTGCCCCAAGAATTTGTGTATTACGGGAGGCAGACTGCGCGGCCCTCCGCCTGGTGCCCTTGAGGGCCCTGGAAACTACTACGGCGGCTCCTGCAGTGTCCCGGGGTGCCTACCGCTGGTATACTGCTGTTTGCTTTGACAGAGCGAGACTCTCACAACTCCCGCCCTTCCATAGCAAACATAGTTTGCATTTTGAATTACAGAGCAGTGAAATCTGTTCTCACTTTCAAAATCCAAAGCAGATTGCATTTCCATATACAAATTAGCATCTACCCATGCAAAAAAGCAATACTGGCTCCCGAAGAACGCAAAAGTTCATCACACAATGTTGCTAAAAAAAACAGCAAGTGTGCTTGATTTCTTAATATACTACCTTATCCTACGTAATGTTATTTTCAATCACGTTCTGATAACCAATAAGAATCATGCTTTTAAGAAACAGAAACATGCACCCTCGTTATCTGCGTAGAATGTTGTCAAACAACCAATCATTTCTTTTCTGTTTTAATTTCACTTTTCCCCCAAACTCCCTTTGTCTATTCTAACATATGCCAAAGGCAGAAATGGAACTACTCCAATCTATTTTGTCCACAGATTGAGAAAGCTAGGGAATGCTGTACATTTTACAGATGAAGGGAACAGAGTCTTCCTCATGAACTTCAGACTCTGCATCGATATTTACTTGTAAGTACTAAAATCTCTAAATAAACACAAGGGCTCTTTTTAGAGCCACCCAACATCTATACACATAAGCTTGATATATATCTCAAAAATAAATGCATTGTTTTTTTCAGCGGCGAAATACGCGGATCCTACGCGCATCCCGCAACTTTTTTTGTAAAAAAAAATGTCCTTACTTTTTTTGCCTTACGGGTCCTTATGAGACCCCTTCAGCAGGCCTAGGGGTTCAGGCTGCCCCTGTTTACGTTTTGCACACATATTTCACTGACTTCCGCAGCCTCGCTTCTACCGAGGCACAAAATGGCTGCCAACAGTTCCTGGTTTTGAATGTTTACAACCGCTTGACAGCCAATTAGAATTGAGCGCGTGATCGGGATGGTGCACGTATGCTATGAGGCCAATCCTCGCACTATCTGCGGATCCAAGGCTCCCATAGATATATAAATGACTTTGACTGCAATTTTCAAAGAAACTACTCAACAGATTGACACCAGATAAGCGAAAGGCACAAGTCGGAACTGAGGACTACCTCTCTGCCAAATTTGGTGTAATTCCATTCAGCCATTCGGGCCGTAGCTGTGGCTAAAGGTCCTATGGGAAATTGCATGGGGAAAACATGTTTTGGGACCCCCTTTTTTCTCTGCCCCCGCTTCACCAATCACCCCCAAACTTTCAGGGAAGGAGCGGAACTGAGCTGGCCAAGAGTTTGGACAATTTCAAGAAGATTCATCAATCGACGCCAAAGTTATTCCAAATAGAATGTTGCGGTTTTCCTATGGATAATAGGTCCTAACTATATATATATATTACCTACTGGCAGTTATAGTTAGGACCTATTATCCATGGGGAAAATCATAACATTCTTTTCCCAATAACTTTGGCATCGGTTGACGAATCTTCGCGAAATATTAAAAACGTGTGGGGCGCTCCGGTCAGCTTCTATCTTAAAACTTTCATGGTGAATCGACAAGCGGCGGCCGATAAAAAAGGGGGGTCCCAAAACTTGTTTTCTCCATGGTAATTCCCATAGGAAACTTTAGACACGGCTACAGCGCGAACTGCTGAACGGAATTACACCAAATTTGGTGAACAGGTAGCCCTTGGTTCAGAAAGATCAATGGTGTAAATCATTTCAGTAGTTCATGAGAAATTAGAAAAAGAAAAAGTTTCAATATCTGGGCTGAGCCTAATGCCATATCTCATCGTTAGATCTGATCGTCTGTCAGCACTTCATCCTGGAATTGCTGGTAGCCATCTTGGGACCAATATACATGATAGTATCTCATTGAAGTGCATTTTAGTGAATCGAATATTTTGAGGATTACCAAAAAGAGAACTATAAAGGGTGGTAATAGACTTTAGTTACATTACAATTCATTTGTTGATGGTACCATACTAATTTCAGGAAAGATGATTTTACCCTGTGAAAAACCTTCTGCTGGGATATCATGAATCATGTTTGAGAGAAAACTGAAGCTAAAATGATAGCATATTTTCTGTAAATTCACATTATCCTTCTCAGTCATGTGAGAATGAAGTCTGTCATTCTCAGAAAATCATGTACATCCAACAAGTGAAGAGACTGTCAGTTAATTCCTTTGTGTTGTACTGGAGCTTCCCAGAGTGCTCTAAAGAACAACTAGAGCGCTTACAACGTTACTTTTGACAAAGGTATGGCACACCTGAAGCCATCTTGATTGGAATAAACGGGTAACACTTAAAACCTTTAATTTAAAAAGGAACAAAATGAAGGGTTAATTCTGTCATGGAAACTATGGTTAGAGCTGTAGAAAGAAAAATTAGGACATGTTTCAAGTGTGATCTCAAATGTCTTCCTGTTAGATTTCAACAGGAGCAGCCTGTCAGTTGATGCCTTTGTGTTCTACTGCAGCTTCCCAGAGTGTTCTAAAGAACAACTAGAGCGCTAACAGTCTACCTTATGACAACATTATGGCATACCTGAAGCCATCTTGATTGGAATAGACTGGTAACACTTAAAACATTTATTTTAAAAAGGAACAAAAGGAGGGGGTTCATTTTGCCATAGAATGTATGGTAAATGCTGCAGAAAGAAAATGTAGGGTATGTTTTAAGTGAGACCTCAAATCCTCTTTTATTTCATTAGAAAATTCTGACATGTAGACTGAAACAATCACTTTCAATACCAGCAGTAGACTTCCAGGTAACTCCCTGGTGAGCAGTAGATTTACTACAGTGATCTAATGAACAACTAGAGTGCTACCATTCTGATTTTATGGCAAATGTGTGACACATCTGATTGCCCTCTTGAAGGATTCAAAGTAAAAAACTGAAAGCATTTCCTACTGAGTAGACTGCAGTAAAAGAGGAAATTAGGAAACTTCATAACAGATAAGTCTCCCAAGATGGCCACCAGAGACAAAAGAGCCCAAATGTAGCACATATATATCACCCAGATGTAGCCCACATATAGCCCAATGACAGAAGTGTGCAAAACACATTTTATTTTTAGTTTTTCTGCAGTTTTATATAGTGCAGACTGGTCAGGTATTGGGGCGTTACATCTTATTTGGACCCCTTATTGCCTATTTTGCACGAAGTACATGAGATTGATCTTGCGAAACATTGAATTTTACGATTCTGTTAACCTGAAATTGCTCTGAACCGGGCTTTGTTACACCCGTTTTTACCTACTGGTTTTAAATAATTCTCACTGTATTGTATTAGGAAAGAGGATTTACTATTTTTATGTACACTTCTTTGATCTAGGTTTCTAAATCAGATCAAATAAAGTTTAATTAATTCTATGGCAGAACGGAGGCGAGGATTATGCATAGCTTTCCTCACTTTATTTGCATAGCAGTTCAAAGAAAACGTAACACAACAATCATTAAACAAAAGACTCCACAACCACTGAACCATTAAGGGGGTAGTCTCCAAGGCAACTATAGTCCAATAATATCACCATCCATCGTATATAAAATCTTCACTGCTCATCAGTTAAGTGCATTCCTTACATTCTTGGCTTAATCTGACGTTGTTGCTGTTTGTATAGCAGTTTCTTGTGCACGTTATTAGCATTATTGGCTTGTATTGTTTCATATTCCCTACACAGCAGGATCTTGCCCGAGAGCGTTCTCCCCCTCGCAGTTTCTCCCACTGAGCGATCTGCGCGCGGTGAGATCCTGTCAGGTGCATCTGGTCCGAGTGAGGCAACTCCGTCGAGCGCTCCCGCTGGTCTTTACTCGCGTTTGGAAATCGGGTCACTCCTTTAGTGTCCACTTGATTCCCGACCAACCCTCGCCTAATTTTGACACCGCTACGCAGTGATTTCCCCACATGGCCACATTAGTGACCAGCGCCACCTGGTGGTGGTAATTGGTATTGCTCAAGGTTCAAATAAAGA
Organism: Lissotriton helveticus; assembly: GCF_964261635.1. Taxonomy (NCBI): domain Eukaryota; kingdom Metazoa; phylum Chordata; class Amphibia; order Caudata; family Salamandridae; genus Lissotriton; species Lissotriton helveticus. Next base: position 1,206,650,285 of record NC_136063.1, read on the forward strand.
GGGAGTTAAGTTACCCTACTACATACAATAGGGACTGGGTAAGTACAGAGGAAAAAAACCAAGTATGTCCCTGAGCTATCAACATTTGTTTTCTGTAATAAAATGTGTATCAATACAAAATGTTTTTATGGGGAAAGTGTTTTTAAAAGTATATGTAATAAATCGAAGATACTATTTTTATATCACATTGTTTGGATTGAAGTGGATTATTTGAGTGTTGGCTGACACAACTAAGGTTTAGGCCATTGTCTCTATTGTATCCCGTCACAGACTGTTATGTTGGTAAAGATTAGATGTTGATAGCTCAGGGACATACTTCGTTTTTTTCCTCGGTAATTGGTATTGCGCCTCAGTCTATTCTTATAACAGCTTTGGGAAAGCCCAGCTGTTGGAGCACCGGCGAGGGGGCTGCCTCAAGGATTTTAAGGACATTTGTCCTGTGCTCACACCCAATGCTATCGTGTCTTCTCCAGAAGACCATTTTACTCCTCCTACCAGGAAGTGGAGGAGGAATGGAACCCCAAATTCTCCCTCCAGCAGTGGACCAAGCCCTCTCTCTGTCTACTTCTAGGGCGCTGGCTCCTCTTAGGGATCAGGTTGATAAGCTGGCGAAAAGCATCCCTGGGGTGTTCAGTAACCCAGATCTGGTGGTGGCGGGTCCCAGTAGCTCCCAGATGGGGAATAAAAGGGCCGTTAAGCAAAACGCGGGGCCCTTGGAAGGATTTCATAAACTTATGGAGATCTTCCTCAAGAGTGCGCGAATGCTAAAACATGCACCCTGTCGGGAGGAGGAGGAGTCCAGAGAAAATTGCGACGCTGTCACCACTATTGTATACCCTGAGGCCGGGTTTCCCTTAGAGGGAGAGTGTGTATCGGAGGACGATTTCTCCTCCGATGAGGATAAGGACTCGGCATCCAGAGTCCCACTCCTCTCAGTCTCGGGTTGGGAACGGGGTCCACTCGGACATGTTTTAACCTACCCAAATGTACCATCCTAGGTCGGCGTAGTGGACCCCTGATACCAAAGTGTCAGAGTATGTGGCGGGGAAAATCCATCAACCCCTTGAAAGGGAAGTCAGGAATAGGATGAGAGGAGAATGTCCCAGGCCCTCACTGAATGGGAAGGTGGCACACATTCCTGAAATTGATGAGAAACTATGTACCTTTTTCTCCAAGTATATGAGTGATCCCAGGAAAGGAATTGATAGGTCTGGGGTGTGGTAGGACCCTTGACCCAAATTATTAAATTGGCGGAGCGTTTAAAAGAGTCAGGATCCCCTTTGTCCACGTATATTGTAGCTGGTTGGGCGCCCTACCCTAACCCTAAAACACTACCCCCTCCACCACTCATACACCACTGCACTACCCTAAACCCTAAAACACTACCCCCAGCACGACACCCTACACTACCCAAACATAACTGCACTACCCTAAACCCTAAAACACTACCACCAGCACAACTCTCTACACTACCCAAACACCACTACACTACCCTAAACCCTAAATATACCCCCAGCACAACCCCCTACACTACACAAACACCACTGCACTACCCTAAACCCTAAAACACTACCCACAGCATGACCCCCTTCACTACACAAACACCACTGCACTGCCTTAAACCCTAAAACACTACACCCAGCACGACCCCCTTCACTACCTAAACACAACTGCACTACCCTAAACCCTAAAACACTACCACCAACACGACCCCCTTCACTACCAAACACCATGGCACAACCTACACTACACAAACACCACTGGGCTACCCTAAACCCTAAAACACTAGAACCCAGCACGACCCCCTACAGTACACACACATCACTGCACTACCCTAAACCCTAAAACACTACCCCCTACACTACACAAACAACACTGCACTACTCTAAACCCTGAAACACTACCCCATCACTACCCCCTACACTACACAAACACCACTGCACTACCCTAAACCCTAAATCCCTACCCCAGCACTACCCCCTACACTACTCAAATACCACTGCACTACCATAAACCCTAAAACATTACCCCCAGCATGACTCCCTACAATACCCAAACACCACTGCACTACCCTAAACCCTAGGTCAACCCCCAGCACAACCCCCTACACTACCCAAACACCACTGCACTACCCTAAACTATAAAACACTACCCACAGCATGACCTGCTACACTACACAAACACCGCTGCACTACCCTAAACCCTAAAACACTACCATCAGCATGACCCCTACACTACTCAAACACCACTGCACTACCCTAAACCCTAAACCCTAAAACACTGCCCCAGCAAGACCCCCTACACTACCCATACACGCCTGAACTACCCTAAACCATAAAACACTACCCCCAGCTGACCCCCTACACTACTACACTACCCTAAACCCTAAAATACTGCCCCAGCAAGACCCCCTACACTACCCATACACGCCTGAACTACCCTAAACCATAAAACACTACCCCCAGCTGACCCCCTACACTACTGCACTACCCTAAAATACTACCCCAGCTCGACCCACTACACTACCCAAACACCACTGCACTACCCTTAAACCTTAAAACACTACCACCACCACGACGCCCTACACTACCCAAACACCTCTGCACTATCCGAAACCCTAAAACACTACCCCCAGTGTGACCCCCTTCACTACACAAACACCACTGCACTGCCTTAAACACTAAAACACTACCCCCAGCACGACCCCTTACACTACACAAACACCACTGCACTACCCTAAACACTAAATCTACCCCTAGCATCTACCCCAGCACAACCCCCTACACTACACAAACACCACTGCACTACCCTAAAGACTAAAACACTACCCCCAGCCGACCCCCTACACTACTGCACTACCCTAAACCCTAAAATACAAACCCAGCACGACCCACTACACTACCCAAACACCACTGCACTACCCTCAACCCTAAAACACTACCACCAGCACGACTCCCTACACTACCCAAACACCACTGCACTACCCTAAACCCTAAAATACTACCCCAGCATGACCCACTACACTACCCAAACACCACTGCACTACCATCAACCCTAAAACACTACCTCCAGCACGACCCCTTACACTACACAAACACCACTGCACTACCCTAAACACTAAATCTACCCCTAGCATCTATCCCAGCACAACCCCTACACTACACAAACACCATTGCACTACCCTAAACCCTAAAACACTACACCCAGCACGACCCCCTTCACTACCTAAACACAACTGCACTACCCTAAACCCTAAAACACTACCCCCAGCACGACCACCTTCACTACCCAAACACCACTGCAGGACCCTAAACCCTGAAACTAACCCCCTACTCTACACCAACACCACTGCACTACCCTAAACCCTAAAACACTGGAACCTAGCACGACCCCGTACAGTACACACACACCACTGCACTACCCTAAACCCTAAAACACTACCCCCTACACTACACAAACATCACTGCACTACCCTAAACCCTAAATCTACCCCCAGCACGACCCCCTACACTATCCAAACACCACTGCACTACCCTAAACTACAAAACACTACCCCCAGCACGACCTGCTACACTACACAAACACCACTGCACTACCCTAAACCCTAAAACACTACCACCAGCATGACCCCTACACTACCCATACACCACTGCACTACCCTAAACTATAAAACACTACCCCCAGCACGACTCCCTACACTACTGCACTACCCTAAACCCTAAAACACTACCCTAGCACGACCCCCTACACTACCCAAATACCACTGCACTACCATAAACCCTAAAACACTACCCCCAGCACGACCCCCTACACTACCCAAACACCACTGCACTACCCTAAACTCTAGGGAAAAAAACACCCCATGCCCAATCCCCCTTACCTCTCTTTCCTCGTGGTTCCTTGCTCCTTGAGGTTCCTGCTTCACGTCGTCTCTGAGGGGCGGTGCACAGCGTTGTGAGGAAACGGAGCAGACTCTGTTTCCTTACAACGTGGATCGTCTATATGTTTTTTAGAACACATGGTCATTTACCATACATACCTTTACAACAAAATTTATTGAAAAGGCATGCGTGGTAAATGACCATGCATTCTAAAAAAATGTGTAGTAATAACTTTGCGATGTACAATACATGCGTGGTAATGCATGAGTTGTAATGGTATCGCGAAGTAAAAAAGTCGTTGTAACGGCATTTTACCGACAGAAGCTGGCCCCTGTTTTTTTTTTTTTAGTGAGATGTTTATTTGATGTATTAGGAGGAAGGAATGTGGTTTTTTTACCGAAAAGTGCATTCCCAGCTGTTGTGAAAGTGTCCATTTGTGGCCTGGTTTCACTTCCGGTGAGAAAGTGGAAGAGTCTCTTTGGATCTAAACGAGTGTGCGTCCCACCGCAGTATGACCATACCGCGTGACCCATTTACCGCCTCCAGGGTATGGGAGGCAGAAGCGGCATCGCAGGTCCTCTTGAAGACCGTTGTAGCACTAATTCTACATTTTGGTACTAGGGCATTTTAGCTTTGTTGTTCCTGCCAGATACAAAGAGAAGATCATCTGGTATTCAGTGCCCTTGTTACATGTTTTGTGGGTTGTGGTGCTTGTCACTTCGCTGCCCCGGCGGGGCACACAACTGGGCACCCCACCTCGTGTGCCATCTGCAGGGTCACTGGTTTCAGTTTCTGGAGTGGCAAATTAAATAGTTGCTCCTAAAAGACTAGCCGGAGCACTTAGGTGAATATTCCCTCCACCAGAATTCCACAGAAATGTTTTCCTAGCTCTCCCACCTCGACGAGGACGTCATAATAGCATGGCTCCGCTCGCGACACCATATGACGTCATCAGAGCCATAAGAGGACCTCGTCGGCGTGCTGACATCAGTTCCACCCATTTTTTCTGTGCCACGAGGCAAACAGGCGGACCGAGATATTTTCACATGTATACATAGTATAATAAATAATTATATATACTTTGAAAAAAAAACATTGGTTTCAGGCACGTTATAGTTAGAAATTAGCATTTAAAAAACCTTAGAAATTCACTGAAAAAAAAATAGCTTTCAGGGGCGGTATAGTTTGTTGGACATTTCACTCAGACAAAACCATAGAAATTCCTCCGTTATAGTTAGTCCAGCTAACAATAGCTTGCACGCCCGCAATGCACTGCTGATGACGTCACATATTACATCACTCATGACATGGTCAGTGACATCATTCATAACATCACTGATGACATCTCAAATGACGTCACTGATGACATTATCCAGTTAATGTGTGTTTTTCTGAAAATTAAATGTTTTATATATGAATATCTGAAGGTCGATGGAAGAATAAGTGGGTATATAAGTGTCTAAATGGTTGATTTGTTTTGTAAAATTGATTGTATAACTGACTGAATAAGTGTATCTTAGTGAATACATGGGTTAGTGAGTAATGTTTAAATATGTTAATATCTGTATCAGTCTCTCACTTTGTGTATAAGTGGCTGCATGGGCAAGTGAGTATCTCCATGAGTGTTTATATGGGTTATTAGTTGTTTTTTTGAGTATCAGTATGAGTGTCTGAGTATCTGTATGGTTCGGTGGGGGGTATTACTTAGTGCATAGATGCATGAATGAGCGACTCACTGTTTGGATGTGTTGAAGACAGCATGTGTGCAGGACTGTATAGGTGGATGAGTGTGTGTATGGGTGTGTTAGTGAGTGAATGACTATCTCAATAATGTCTTTATGAGTAACTACATATGTTTTAAACTAGTATATGTGAATATTGGTGTATAGAAGTGAGTATATGTGAGAGTGAGAGATTGGAAGAGTTCCTGTACAAATAAGTAGGTGTTTATATAAGTGATTGTTTAAGAGAGTAAGTAGGTGTAAGGTTCTGTAGAAGAAAGTGTGGTAGTGTGTGTGTATAACTGTATATGCAATAAATGGATGTTTGATACTTTGTTTGCATGTGTAACTATGTGTGTGAATAACTCTATGGATGAGTGGCGGTGTGTAACAGGATGTATAGGTGTATGAGCACATATGATGAGTGAGTGCATGTATGAGTGACTGTATAGTGACTGTTGGTGAATGAGTGGATGTGTGTGTAGATCTTGGATTTACTGAATTGGTGTGTTGTAACTGGTATTTGTATGTCCATTGTTTTAAAAATGTTAGTTTGTATTTTTGAGTGTGTGTATCAGAGGTTATATTAGGGTGAGAGGAGGTCTGCCACTCTATCACAAGGATGATGTCATCAGTGATGTCATCAGTGATGTCAATTGAGATGTCACCAGTGATGTCATGAGTGATGTCACGGACCATGTCATGAGTGATGTAATATGTAACGTCATCAGCAGTGCATTGCGGGCGCGCGAGGTATAGTTAGCTGAACTAACTATAACAGGGGAATTTCTATGGTTTTGTATGAGTGAAATGTCCAACTAACTGACATCACTGATGACATCATAGGAGAGATATATAAAGGCGCGGATCCACCGCGCCTCTATATATCGAAACGTTTATTTTTTTATTTTCTCAGCTGCCACTGAACGGATTCACACCATTTAAAAAAAAGGTCTCTTTCTGTACCAAGGGCTACCTTTTTGCCAAACGTGAAGCAATTCCGTTCTGCAGTTCAAGCTGTAACCGTGTCAAAACTTACCTATGGTAAATTGATTTTCTGACCTCTATTTATTTAATTTCTCAGGAATTATTGAACGGATTTACTCCATTAAAAAAAAACAGTCTCTTTTCTGAAACAAGTGCTTCCTTTTTGCCAAATTTAGTGTAATTCCGTTCAGCAGTTCGAGCTGTAACCATGTCAAGACATCTAACATATGTAATCTGAGTGGCTGTGTGACACTATGTATCAGTGTGTGAGTGGGTGTCTGAGTGGCTGTAAGGGTATTTGAGTGGGTGTGCGAGTGTCTGTATGGAACTGTCAGTTGGTATGTGACTGGCTGTATAGGTCTGACTGTGGTTATGTGAATGGCTATATAGGTCTGTGAATGGGTTTATGAGCTGTATTCTGTGTGTGAGTGGGTTTGTGAGTGGTTATATTGGTGTATGAGAGGTTAAATGGGTGAGTGAGTAGATGGCTGAGCTGTTGTGTGGATGTGTTATTTGGTGTGTGAATGCTTGTATGGGTGTGTGAGTAGCTCTGTTAGTGGTTTTATGGGTATGTGAATGGGTGTGTGAGTGGTTGTGTGGGTGTGCAAGTAGGTGTGTAAGTGCTTGTATGTGTCTGTGAGTGGAAGTGTGAGTGGTTTTGTGGTTGTGTGAGTGGGTATGTGAGTGGTTGTGTGGGTGTGGGTGTGTTTGGATATGTAGGTAGATGTGTGAGTAGTTTCATGGATATATGAGAGTGTGTGTGTGTGAGTGGTTTTGTGGATGATATCATCAGTGATGTATTTTGAGACGTCATGAAAGATGTCACTGACCATGTAATGAGTGGCATAAAATGTGAGGTCATAAGCAGTGCATTGCGGGGCGTAAGTTTTAGTTAGCTCAGGTAACTATGACTGCTGAATTTCTATGGTTGTTTGATTGTGAAATCTGAGCCTAACTCTAACATCCCTTAAACCATTGGATTTTTAGTGAATTTCTGAGGTGTTTACATTTTTTTTCCAACTATAACGCCTCTGTAACCTTTGGCTTTAGCAGGGAATTTTAAAGGTTTTTCAAATTCCATTTCTGAAGTATTATGACCCTCTAATGTTTAGTTTTTTTAGTTAAGTTGTAGGGTTTATTCTTAACCACTTGGCTGCTAAGGGATTTTCCCCCCCGTGCTGCAGATTTATGAATCCCATCATACATGACGAGTTGACCTTGTCATGAGCACAGCTCCAGTGTGCCTCATGACGAGTTCACCTTGTCATTAGCATGCAAGTGGTTAATACTAAGTGTATTACAGTGTATCTTGATTTTTAATTTAGGGTTCCTTTTTAACTGTAGACATTTTTTTTAATAACTATCCTTTATATGTTTAAAAACATAAAAATCACATATGTACTTGCAGTCATGGCTCCTCCATGTAAGGGTGGTGGGGCAGGGTGGTGCGCAGGGCTGAAGTTGACAGACGACAGAATAGGGAAATTAAATGAAAAAATATATCCTATTCCGTCATCTCTCAATTTCTCCCCACCCCACCCTGCTCCGCCCTGCTGCGCTTACCTGCAGGAGCCTCGACTGTGTACTTGATGTAAAGTATATGCTGTTTTTTACTGTACTTAAACACATTTTATTTGTTTTAATTATTTTTTTGGAGTACCATGGTACCTTTGTGGATCCGTAAACATAGATCATGGGTGCTCACAATCATTTTCCCAGGGGCCACAAAATATGTTCTGTGTTGTTGCATTGGTGCCAAGGAGGATTGAGAACCAGTGGTGCTCTGCTTTTTCAGAATGGCTGAAGCTCCATTTAAGTCCAGTATTAGCATCCATACCCTGTTGAGGATGAGGACGAAGACAAACCACCTTACAGAAAAGAAAGTGATGCCTGGAAGCACTTTACTACATCTTTTGGGGAAAAGAAGATAACAGCAAAATATGTGCTGTGCAATATTTGTGGCAAGCAGATGTCCAGAGGCACTGTATAGAAGCATTCACATGTGGAAGCATCTAAAAACAATTCATTTAAGGGTCTACAACCCGATGATGTGGGAGAAAGCATGCGCAGCAGGACCATCGACCTCTACTGCAGCCTCCAGAGAACCATCATCAGCTGCAGTCATTACAATCCCTGCTGCCTGCGAAGAATTAAGTGACATGTTTATTCACAGTGAGAAATGCAGCATGCTTGTCACTATAAAAATGTGTTCTGTGCATGCATTCTGGGATACAGTGAAGAAGCATTTTTTGTTTTTGCTTCCAGTTACCACTTAATATTTTTTTAAGACTGAAGCCAGTTGCTTCTTTGAATTTTGCCATCCTTACCGTTTTTTACTACCTATTCACTTTTTGTTAAAAGAATAAAAAAAGAAGATATTTGTTTAAAGCCTGTTCAAAAACCCTTCCAGAAAAAAACAACGGGGCATGTTAGAATCACCATCTGGTAAAACAAAGAGGTAACTCTGTGTTTTAAATGTGTCATTGACTGTATTGTTTTGAGAGTGTTGTTTCAGTATGTGCATCAGTGTGTGCCTGGGAATGGTATTAGATGCATTAGAGATTGGCTGGGTGTGGCAGTGGCTGCATTGGTGTATGCCTGTATGTGTGAGTGTCCACATTGTTGTATGCCTGGCTGTGTCAGTGCATGCATCAGTGTATGCCTTGGTGTGTCAGTGTATGCATTAGAGTGTGCCTCAGTGTTGTATTGGATGCATTAGTGTTTGGCTGGGTGTGGCAGAGTCTGCATTGCTGTATGCCTGGGTGTGTCAGTCTATGTAACAGTGTTTGCCTGGGTATGTCAGTGTGTGTGTCAATGTGTACCTGAGTGTCTTATTGGATGCATTAATGTTTGGCTGGGTGAGTAAGTGTCTGTATTAATGTGTGGCTGGGTGTGTCACTGGCTGTATCAGTATGTGTATGGGTGTTTGAGAGACAGTGTCAGTGTTTGGCTCTATGTCTAAGTAGCTGTATCAATGTATGGCTGGGTGTTTCATTGGCTGTGTAGGTATGTGCCTGGGTGTGTCAGTGTCTTTATCGGAATGTGACTGGGTGTATCAGTAGTTGTATAAGTGTGTGTCTGGATATATCAGTGGCTGTACTGGTGTGTCCCTGGATGTGCCAGAGGTTGTATCAGTGTGAGCCCGGATCTCTTTATTGCTGTATCTGTGAGTGCCTGGGTGTCTCAGTAGCTGCATTGGTCTGTGCTTGGTTGTGTCAGTCTGTATATGGTTTTATCTGAATAGCTGTTTGCGTGTGTGAGTGGGTGTATCAGTGTATAACTGGGTGTATGAGTTGCTGTATCTGTGTGTGGCTTGGTGTATGAGTGATTGTATGAGTGGGTGTGTGAATAGCTGTATGGTGTATGAGTCCATCTAAGTAGCAGTTTGCCCATCTAAATGGGTGTGTGACTGACTTTATGGGATTTTGAGTCGCTGTATGAGTGTATGTGTGTCCATACCTGTTTAAATGCCTCTATAGGTGTGCAAGTTTGTAGGTGTGTATCTGTGTGGGTATATTTGTGGTCCATGTGATCTCTATGCAATCCACTGCGCTACCTTGGGTGTAGGCCCAGCTTGCCAATGCCAAATGCTGCCTGAGCAGTCAAGATTGGTTAAGTGGTCTATTTCAGCTTTGCACTCTGACATGGAATATTGCAGTGTTCAACCTCAACCTGTACCTGTTACTGTTTTTTAATAACTCTTGTGGGTTTCCGTCCTTTACAACAATTTAGGCTCAGACGATTAGTAGCTGTACTACTAGTTGCGATACTATTGTTGGTGTGAAGGGACTGGGTCCTATTCCAGCTCTATTTGATAAACCTCCTCACAAGCTGCCCCCTCAGAATATTAACTCATCAGCCGGATCTGATTCTGATTCTGTCATTGAAAGAAAAAAGGTTTCAACTTACCTATCTGCTGAAATCAAGGCCAGACGAGCAAAGAATGGTGATAAAACTGCTAAGGGACATAATTCAAATAACTTAGATATTGGCGCTGGGTCAAAAATTACCCCTTCATTGCGGTCATACTTTAAAGCAATACCACAGGTTTTAAATCTGGTAGAACAGGCTCAGGCTCATCCTAAACCTCCGCCTAGTGTACTTGAAAATAAACAGCTAAAGTTCTGTGGGGATAGAGCAGCTATGGAAGTACTTCCCTCAGAGGTTGATGGTCTGGTGGGGGCAACTGCAACTGCACCTACAGAGGCAGTGGGAGTGAAGGCTAAAACCGAGAACATCTTGGAAGGTGTGATCCCTGTGCACCAATTAGACCAGGCACAGTCAGAGGAGACCTAGAGGCAGAGTTGGGGGTGACACCAGACTCTGAGATGAGACTGGAGGCTGAGGGCACACATGAGGGCCTCAAGAAAGGTGAAGGGGTTGATCCTACTGACCCTATGAGTAATTCCTTACAGTCTATGTTTTTAGCCTTATCTGCAGATATTAAGAATGGCTTTGATGCATCCAAAGCGAATCAACCGGAGATAAGGAATTTCTGCGAATCCCTGGATAATAAAATTGACGGCCTTAATGCCAGGACATCAGCTCTTGAAGAGACGGTCGCTGGTATTTCTTTACACTTGGAGCAGGCAAAAGGAGATATCAGCAGGCTTAGGAAGGAGGATATTATGTTGGCTGAGAGGATGGAGTCTCTGGAGAACCAGGCTAGGCGTAGTAATCTACGAATTCTGAATGTTCCCAGGGGAAGCGAAGGATCTGACATTAAATCATATGTGATTGATCTCCTTAGGGTCTCTCTGAAACTGCCAGACTCAACTCAGGACCTGGATAAGGATATTCAACGTATCCACAGGGACCCCTTCAGAAGAAACCTCCAGAGATCGAAGCCACGTAAAATACTTGTAAACTTTCACACCTATAACCTTAAGGAAACTATCTTGAATTTAGCCCTGAAGCAGAAATCCCTGGCCGGTAAAGATTTTAACTTCCAAATTAGATCCGATTTATCCAGGGCTACCCTGGAGAAGCAATGGGAGTTGGGGAGGCGTTTGGAGGCTTTTAGGAGCCAGGGTGCTAGCTCTCAACTTAAGTTCCCTGCCTCCTTGAGAATTTTGCATAAGAATAAAATGTTCAACATAAGATCAGTGCAGGAGGCAGATGAGCTACTCCTCTCTTTTGGGGGGGTTAAGGGAGGTGCAACAGGCTCTTTAGGATGAGTTAGAGGTTGGTATGGTAGATAGATATTGTGCATTTTCTATCTCCTGTTAGGTCTTTTCTGGTGTAATAAAGAGAAATGGAATTTAAAAAAATCAGTATAGTAGAGATTGTGAATGAAAAAAGGAAAAGGGAGAAGGAAAGAGAAAAAAAGGGGAAAAAAACTTGATAAAAGAATCTTAAAGGAATCTCAAAAAATAAAAAAGTGGGGAATCATAAAAAAAAGAAAGGAAAATGAGAAGGAAGAGGGAAAGAAAGAAGAAAAAAAAGAGAAAAAATAAAAAAAGAAGCTGTCCCCTCAAAGCACTGAGTTTGAGTAGTGTTTGGCTACGTCTGCTATGAATGGGGTCGTAACACAGATACCCCCCAAAAAAATTGTTGTTTTTTCTTTTAGTAGTACAGTGGGAGTACTAGTTTGGGGCGCTATCTTCTGGACATGTTCCGGATAGATAGGACAAGGGTTTCCCGGGGGGGGGGGGGGGTGTTCAGGGCACAGGGGGGGGAGGGGGGCAGGGGCAGTATAAAAAAATCCTAATTTTCTGTTTTAAACAGGTTTATTTTAGGTCGAAAAGTACTAAGGTTGACAGTATGCTCAGGGTAGAGTTTTGTTTGTCTAGTGGGGTTAAAAAGGTTGGGGTGGGAGATTCAAGTCACTATGAATAGTTTGAAAATTATCTCCTGGAACGTGAAGGGTCTTCGCACCAGGCCCAGGGCGGATAAGATCATGCAGTACTTAATAGACTCTGATGCACAGATTATTATCCTCCAGGAGACTCACTTGATAGAAGCAGAGGTACTCTCCCTGGTAAGAAAGAATAGATGGATTGACTTCTCCATATCTACGTCACAAGCCTCTAATACTAGAGGGGTGTCAGTCCTTTTTAAAAGGCCACTCAGAGCTAGATTAGTTTCTAAACTGGTCTACCCAGGTGGTAGATGGGTCATTGCCGTAGTAGCTGTTGCAGTAGACCAAACAACTATAGTGGGCTATTACGGGCCCAATGTGGATGACCCGTCTGTATTATCTTCTATATTTTCGCATCTATTGTCTTTTCCAGAACCTATCATCCTGGCAGGGGACTTTAATAAAGTATTAGACCCTGTCTTGGATAAAACTCCAAATAGTCGTCCCTTAGTCTTCTCCAAGACCAGGGTTCTCCTGCTAAGATGTATGAAACAGTTTGGGCTAAGGGATATATGGAGGGATAGGGCAGGAAAGAAGCCGGGGGTCTCATTTCATGATCAGAAATATCATCACCGGTCTAGAATCGATTTTGTTTTAATAAAACATGGACTGGTAGATTCTGTAAAAAATATATGTTACCTCCCTTCTCACTTATCAGACCATTCAGCTGTCCTCCTGGAGCTTCGTGGATTTCCTAAGGTGGTCAAGTCTTGGTCATTTGACTGCTTGCTTTTATCATCAGCGGACGACATCTCATTTCTTATTCTGGAAACCCAGTACTTTATGCAAACTAATCTGGGCTCTGCTGCTCCAGGGGTTGTGTGGGACTGCTATAAGGCCTTCCTAAGAGGCCTTATTACCAATAAGGTTTCTTATTGGAGGAAGCAGTATAGGGAGCAAGTGGCCTCCATAGAAGTGCAGTTGTTGGAAACTCATGATGAGATCGACCATACTCCGCCTCAAACTCCTGTGCAGGCACTTGAAAATAAATTAACATCACTAAAGGGTCGATTGGGCTCAGTATTGAACCAGAGTCTGCTTGAGAAATAGGAAGCTAGCAAGTTAGCCCATTTTGAGTTTGGTGAAGGCGCAGGAAAACTTTTGGCGTGGAAAGCCAAAACAGATCAGGTCCGGAATAACATTGACTTTATATCTCTTAACAATATATCTTATTCACTTGATGGGGATATAAGGAAAATCTTTAAAGACTTATTTCAAAACATCTATCAAGAAGACAAAAATTTAGACCGATCTCAAATCGTTGATTGGCTGAAAGGAGTGTCACTCCCCTCCTTATCCTCAGAGCAACGGGCCTCTCTTGATACTACAATCTCGGAGGAGGAGGTGAGGGCAGCTATTCTTAATAGTAAGAAAGGGAAGGCGGCTGGACCAGATGGCCTCCCTGCTGAGATCTATAGGGCCCTGGTGCAGTCCGTCGTTCCAATCTTAACTGAGCTGTTTAACCATATCCTGCAGGATGGCCTAACACCTCATGTCTCCTGGGATAGTGCCTCAATCACGCTGATCCTAAAGCCAAGGAAATCTGCCCAGTCATGTGGCTCGTATAGGCCGATTTCAATCTTAAACGTAGATTACAAGATCTTTGCCACTGTCTTAGCAAAGAGGTTAAGTCTTGTGGCTCCTGTCCTCCTACATAGTGACCAGAAGGAATTTGTGAAGGGTCGGCAACTCCATGAGCTTGCTTATGACTTGATTGGAGCCATAGATATGGCGACAACTGAATCACTTCCCTTGGCAGTCTTGACACTTGACGCAACCAAGGCCTTCGACAGGGTGAATTGGGTATACCTGTCGGAGGTCTTGATAAAAGCTAACATTGGGGAGCATTTCTCTTGTGCTATCAGCCTCTTATATTCTAACCCTTCAGCCAGAATATTGGTGAATGGGGATTTATCTGATCCCTTTTCTATCACAAGCGGAATCCGTCAAGGCTGTCCCCTTTACTATTCGACCTGCACATAGAACCCTTTGCCCAGCTTTTGAGGGAGGAAAAATCTATTAAGCCGTTCATTTACAAGGGTTGGGAAAGGAAAGTCGCTCTTTACGCCGACGACGTTTTGATATTCTCCTCAGACATACATACAGCGTTTCCAGCTGCTATTAAGTTGGCCGTAGAGTTTGGAGAAATATCTGGATATGAAGTCAACACCTCTAAAACCGAGGTAATGGTCTGGAACACTTTGGAGGTTAGTCCAGATTTTCAGCCTTCATTATCCTTGCGATATTTGGGTTTGAATATTATCCAAGATATTAATAAAATTGCAACAACTAACTTTGAGGCGATAGTTAAGGATTGTCGAAGATTGATGCAATCCTGGTTACACCTCCCCTTGTCTCTCCTGGGGCGAGTCAACCTAGTTAAGATGACCATTTTGCCTAAGATCTCATTCTTATTTAATACTATCCCTCTTTTTTTTTACCCACTACTTATATCTAAGTTACAGGGAGATATTACGTCGTTCATTTGGAATAAGCAAATTCCAAGGATTGCGTGGAAGAAGCTTAGGCGACGAAGAGAGAAGGGTGGTTTGGCAGCTCCCGATTTGCAAATTTACGCTTGGGCTTTTCAGCTGTCACACACACGATTGCTGCTAAAGATGCCTTCAGATCATGGGGTTGGTAGCCTGTTTTTAGCTTTGCTCAAGGGTGAAGGAGGAGCACAGCCAGGTTTTTTATTTAAATTTGGAGATCCGAAGTTTAAAAAAAAAATTAAACTGAAGATACTACAAGGGATGGCAAAAATGTGGGCTAAGGTGAGGGCCATAACAAAGCTTGGATACTTCTCGAGTAGGGCTCCTCTGTGGAGCTCTCCTGGGAACCCTGGGTGGCTGGAAGATAGATTAGCTGCCCCTTTGCA
Organism: Lissotriton helveticus; assembly: GCF_964261635.1. Classification (NCBI taxonomy): domain Eukaryota; kingdom Metazoa; phylum Chordata; class Amphibia; order Caudata; family Salamandridae; genus Lissotriton; species Lissotriton helveticus. Next base: position 1,206,665,612 of record NC_136063.1, read on the forward strand.
GGATGCAGGGTTGGAGGTATGGGGGGATCTATTTATGGAAGGAAAACTATTGCCCTGGGATGTGTTAAGACCAAAGATCGGGTCCAATTTCTCTAAATTCAAGTATATCCAAATGACCAGCTGGGCACGTTCCTATGCCCTGGGGGCCTCTTCTCGAAGTCTATCTCCAATTGGGTGTGGCAACCAGTTGGAGACTTTACTTTTGGATAAACCATCTGGCAAGAAAGAGGTGTCCCTATGGTACAATCTGATATTAGAGGAGTCCGATGGTGATTTCCAACTCCCTGATCTATTATGGGGCTCCTCCCTAGTGGATTGCAACTCAAGAGATTGCTGGCTTGCTTCTTTCAAGGTTCTGTGGGACATTGTGAAGCCTGCATGGTTGCGTAGGAACCATCTCTTTACGCTCCACAGAGCATACTACTCACCTCAAAGGTTGGCAAAATTTTTGCAAAATTCCTCCAAAGCATGTGCTAGGTGCGGACTAGTTGCAGGAACAGATGCCCATATGTTTTTTGAATCTCCCTCCATTTCAGCCTTCTGGGTCTCTATCAGCAACCTTTTGTCCTTGTCTTTGGATTTCCAGATTTCAATTGATCTCCCTCTTGTGGTTTTTGGAGTGGTAGATGGAGCCCGGAGCCCGGCAAATAATCTCCTCTTTTATTCCATCTTACTGGACAGAAGAGAGATATGCAAGAGGTGGAAAGATCAACGGCTTCCTACACTCCTGGACTGGCAAGCTTCCGTCTTGCAAGTCTACAAACTTGATATGGTAAGATCTGGGAACCGTAACAAAAGAGCTTTCTGGCATCTGCTTAAGTGGAATTAATGGTCCGGGTTTTTTTTTTCCCCCCGGGTCCAATGATTACGCTGCCTTAGTCTCTAATTTCTTGGCTTCCCTTCCTCATTGGACAAAGGCAGGCTCCACGTAAGAAAGGTCTTGGTGTGCAAGTCTTGAAGTTTGTTAATCTTCGCTGTAGGGTTTTGGGTGCCCGAACCATTATATAATCCCACCCAGTAATATACTGAGACAGCGAGATTGAAACGGTTGACCTGTTATACCTTTGCTACCATGGTGGAAAATGAGGACAGAAAAAAAAATTATAATAATAATAAAAATAAAAAAACAATTTAATATAGAACTCCTGCTCTGATGACACACCATTCTAACATATCTCATGTGTTCCAATTTGGATTACATCCCAACAAGATGTGTTAAATCTCTAGAGAAAGACATTTAACCATCTAGAAGTAAACATAGCAAGATGATGGACGGAGTGCTGAAACTTTTCAACAACTCACGCCAAGTCAAGAGATCTGGGTTAAATCAATTGTTATTTTACTCACCTTGCCACCCCTGTTTGGACCCAGCCATATACAAATCAGTCTTGTCCCTGCTCCCCATGGGAACAGTTCAGCTGGAACTGCCAGGCCAGGTCTTCTTCAGACCAGAAACAAGCATCCTGGGACCCAGATGTGGGTCCCTTTCTTGCTGAGCCACTGAATTCAAGCTAGACCTGCTGATGAGGGGTGATACCTCGAAACCGGTCCCAGGATTCTTGTTTGTGGTCCAGGGAGGACCTGGCTTGGCGGTACGGGCTGGACTGTTCCTATAGGGAGCAGTGTCAAGACTCGTTTGCATATGGCTGGGTGCAAACTCGGGTAATGTGGTGAGCAAAATAAAAATGAATTAAACCCAGATCTATGACTGGGGTGAGTGTTTGAAAAATGTCAGCACTCCATCCACCATTTTATTTGTGAAGTTGCTATGTGCACCCTATGTGACTAAAGGTATGCCCAGACGTAGGTCTCTTGCTCACTGCACCACTGAATTTGAGCTAAGCTGGCTGATATGGGGTGTTACCCCGAATCCAGTCCCAGGATGCTCCTTTCTGGTCCAGGGAGGATCTGGCTTTTCAGTTTTGGCTGGACTTTTTCCATGGAGAGCAGGGTCAGGACTGATTTGCATATGGCCGTGTCAAAACTGGGGTAACGTTGTGAGCAAAATAACGTTGGATTAAACCCAGATTTGTGACGGGGGAGTATTTGAAATGTTCTAACACTTCGTCCATTATTTTATTTTGTGATATTACCACCAAGAAGTAACCATGTCTTCTCCAGAGTTAAGTTCCTCCACATATATTCTGAATTTCTTTTTAGCAGACTGGATAGATTTAATTTCTCAGATTCATACTAGTCCCTGTATCAATTCAAAGAAAGATCAAGAGACTTGGGGTTTGGACAATCATCTTCTTTTGTAATAATTCAGTCAGTAATGTAATCCAGCTACGCACATCTAGCTCCATCATGAATGATATATTAAACTGCCACACAGCTGGAGGTGACAGCTATGGTTGAGGTGGGAGCATAAGTTAACAGTAGATCCCATCACATCATTGAGACTTACCTGGCACTGCATAAAACATGGCGGGGAATCCAAAAAAACATTTACGAGAACAGTACATAGTACTACAGGAGTACTCTTTTAGTTACACTTACATGCATTTGTGATACGAACAGGAAACATCAAACTAGTCCTTTCTATTTTTACTAGTTGTACATGAATATTACCAGAATATTCCAATTTATTCTCATTTTAGATGCCTTGGGGCAATTCACCAAGTTATGTAAAAGTTCAATAAAAGTGTACCACAGGAATATTAATGTACATACTCCAATATGGCTTTGTAAAGTGGCCTCATTTTGTCCCATACATTCAAGTTCAGAAATAACCATAAGCTTAAGAGAGCAGCTTATATGAGTGGTTGCATAGCCTATGCGCCCTATACAATTGGGAAAATGTTCACTCTTTACATAGGGGAACATTTGCACAATTAACATTTTGAATTTGAAGTTTTGTTAAAAATGTGTCCCTTCACATCAAAAAGAATAACCTCTTTGTAACCTGCATTAGGTTTGAGGCAGCTGTCCAGCATTATGCCTTATTTAATTTTGTGTGGTTTGAAAAATCTTTCTTCGTTAGAAATCCTCCTCTGTAAATATATGGCACCTGCAGAGGTTTTCAGGCTAAAGCCAGAGGAATCTCATTAATAGTTCGACTAAACAGTCATGAATGGTTAGGCTTTGCTCTTATCAGGAAGACTGCTTGATTAATGTGCTTCTACAGAGCAAGTTTTGATCTTTCGGAGAGAAAAGGGAATGATGTACTGTAGTGAGAGTTAGCAATGACGGAACCCTTTTGGCTCCTGAGGGATTACGTGGAATTGTGACGTAAGTGTTAGAGCGTAGTAAGGTGAATGCAGATTTAGAATATTGAGTTTGGGGTTACATGCGGACGAATACAGATATTTTTACTAAGATCCGTGTGTGGCCTTGTCATTAGTGTGTACCCATGCTGGGGAGGGTGCTACAGAGTACCCTGTAAAACATAGTAAAGGTAAGCCCACTATAGCTTTTAGAAATGGAAAGGATGAGGATCAAGAAAGGCATCTGGAAACAGAACAGTCTAGGGAGCAACTGGACGGATGATGAATGTCTTCAGTAAAGAAGCTATATTTACACCCAGCTACAGACTTAGAAAGATATATGAAACCATAGCTATGTTATAGTGTATTTAAATTGTTCTAAGTAAAACTGCATTCTGTTTTTTCATATGATCTTGTTTCAAGTGTATTTATTTTAAAGTGCATAGGTAATTAAAACCATTGCACCAATAGGTAGAAAGCATACAGCATTTAAAAGCAACGTGATATTAAAAAAAGTACATCTTGTGTGTGGTAGTGGACATTGAGCATGCTTTGAAAAGGAGAATGTAAATTGTAGATTGGGCAGCAATACAGTAATAGCAGTAACTATCTGTTGGAATACAAATGTTTTTTGATTTCTGTAGATACAATCCAGCAGTGGTCAGCACTGGTATTCATGAGAATGGAGTCTTGTTTCTGGGTACGCTGAAACATTAGGGCCTATTGCTGATTGTGTGCTCTACGATTCCTCCTCTTTCCCACATGGTATAGTAACAGTGCCAATGGTTGTATGTCAATACAACGCGGGCTTTTACCCCGCATGCCATTACAATGCGGGGATTACGACGAAAGTCGTTACAACGACTTTCGCTGGAGGGCGCTGGATAGTGGAGTAGTTTAATTTTCAATTCCAACTCCAGCCCACGTTGACAGTAGGGAAGGTGTTGGATAGAAAATTAAACTATTCCCTATCCAACAGCGCCCTCCAGCAAAAGTCGTTGTAACGACTTTCGTTGTAATCCCCGCGTTGTAATGGCAGTGTGGGGTAATCCCCGCGTTGTTATGGCTGTTCTCCGTGCCAACTGCTCTGAAGGAAGAAATGAAAACGGGCCCTCTAGCCCTGTACTGGGTAATGAAAACATGATTAATTGGAGTTCATAGGGCCTGACATAGTAAGGGGCCCTATGCCACTGCACCTGCTGCACAATTGATAGCTACACTCCTATTTTCCCCCTCTACCCCTTTGCCTTTAACTCCACCTCTCCTTGCTCTTATACATCTCTCACAGGTAGCTTTTTACACTACTACACTAAGCATCAGTGAAGATGGAGAAGTTAGTAGTGACTTGACCATGGAATGCTGCAAAAGAAGTTGGCATAAGTCACCTTGCTATGCTGTGGGGAATTAAAGGAGGTTTCAGTGGTCTCAGTGGTGCTGGAACAATTTTCAGAGGGATGTGCGCCATCAATGTTACATCACTGAAGTTAGAGGGATTGTGAACATTCTAAGAGTCACATAAAGAACAAGTGTAACCAATGAGCTATGCTCATTAAGCAAGGGATTGGCATGGGTGTAGTATGTAGCTGGTGGTGCATTTAAGAGAACAAACTTCACAAATATATTTTAAAAGCTATCGGCCACATGCATCAATGTTGCCGTTTGCGAATCCTTAATTGGGAAAATTAAGGAATCGCAATTAAGGATTCGCAAACGGCAATGCATGATTAATTCGCATTTTTTTAGCGAAACGGTAATTTTCCTTAATTGCGATTCACATTTTGCGAATCGCAATTAAGGAATCAATGGGAGGGCATTAGAATTTTGCGAATTTCATTTTGCGAATCGCAATTTGTTAATGCATTTCAAGGGTGCTGAGGGGGGTCCAAAGGACCCCCCTCCTGCACCCTTGAAATGTTTTTGTAAATGCAAGTTTCACACACACATGTCCAAAGGACATGTGTGTGTGTAACATGACACTTTCAAAAATGCATTTTTGAGCATTTTTGAAAGATTTCGCAAATTAACACGAGGTTCAACCTCGTGTTAATTTGCTCCCCCTATTTGCGAATTCGCAATTTTTAAAACATTCATGCATTGCATTTAAGGAATCGCAAAAATGCGATTCCTTAAATGCAATCGCATTTTTAGAAATCGCAAAATATTGCGATTTTCACACAACTGTTTCATGCATCCCAAAAAGTGATTTTGGAATCGCAAACGAACGAATTTTGCGATTCGCACCGTTTGCGACTCCAAAATCGCTTGATGCATGTGGCCGTATGTGTAGTAGCACACTGTCATCTACAGGTAGCACGTTATGCATAGAAATCAGCACTACATTTGCACAGACATCCAGTTTTACTGATAAAACTATATGGCTCTCCAAATATAATGTGTGGAAACTGTGTTTCAGTAAATATTTATCATGTGCACACAACTCAGGTAAAGTGTCTTGAATTGTTTTGATTCTCTTAAAATCTGTGGGCCTGATTTAGACCTTGGTGGAAGAGTTACTCGGTCACCACAGTGATGGATATCCTGTCCACCAAATTATAAATCCCATAGGATATAATGGGATTTATATATCAGCAGACCAGATAGCCGCTATGTTGTGACGGAGTAACCTGTCAAACAAGATCTAAATTAGGCCCTTTGTTTCCATCATTCTTCAGCTTTAGAAAAAAAGGCTTAATGTGTGAAGTATTTGCTGGTATATTTTGAAATATGTGTACAGTGCACAGATTTATATATTATTGTGTTGAAAAACAATATACATCCTAGAGCCCTACTATTCATACTCCCAGTGACCCAGCAAGACTGTCACACAGTTCACTTTACAAAATGTTCTCAATTTGCAGTCAGGAAAAGAAAAGGAAACACAAATCTCAATGTTAAAAGAACAAGCAACAGTTTGCGAGTAGACACAGCCTGACATTGACCTCTATCTTTGAAAGCACTGCAAATATGACAAGATAAGAACAATATATAAAGGCATTCTTATTGCTCTTTCACCTTCTGAACTCCAGCATGGCCACGTGGGGGATGATGCAGCACCCATTTACCCCTACTTCCAGTTCACATGAGTGTTCTACGCAGAAATCAGGATGGCCCATAGTTGATATATGCGTGGTCTAGCATTTGTTTTGAGAACAGATAGGCTTCTTTCTGTCATGAGGGTGACGTACCTGAAACATTACAATGCAATGAAAGTGGAAGTGTGGATGTGGGTGTAATAGTAAAAATTTAACAATAAAGCAGAGAAGCAATACACTTCAGAAAGTCTCCTTTTGGCACTAAAAGATGAACTTGGAGAAGCAGGGAAAAAATTGTTTTTGACTAAATCAGTGCTATACTTGAATAACTGAATGGGAATTGTACAAATAGAGTTAGAAGTTCAATGGTGTCCTCCACCACTGATAAAAAACACCTCAAAATGTATTGTACATAGCAAAGACCAAGTCAAATGTGAGCTGTGCTAAGATTCTAAAACAGAGGGGCATATATACAAGCCCCTATCACCACTACGACATCACTTTTTGTGACGTTGTGGTGGCGATAGGGGCTTCACCTTATTTACAAGGCAGCATTAAGCCACTTAATGTGGCTTAACGCCGCCTCGTGAATAAGACCCCCTTTCACACTATTCTTAGCGTAAAAGGGGTGGGCAATAGGAGTTGCGGTGGGTGTTCTACCGCAACACCCATTGATTTTGACGCTGCTCCATATTTACAAGGGCAGTGCCAAAATTAAGACCAGGGAAAACCTCGTCTTAAACAGGAGCAAGAAGGAGAAAAGTTTAATTCCTCCTTGATTTGGCTGTTTCTATGTGTCCTGCATTGTGCATCACACATAGAAACCGCAAAATGCCTTTGATTGTTAATGTGCACGAAAGGTCACCCTTCCTGCACATCAACAATCAATAAAAAAATTATGTTTTGCCAGTTCAATGTGTGTTGCATTAAGTAGCACACATAGAAGTTTCAAAATGCCATTTCAGATTGTTTTTGTGCAAAGAGGGACACCTTCCTGCACATAAACAATCTCCCCTTACAACACAGGCACCCTAGCACCATCTGCGTTGGTGCTAGGCAGATACAATTAGTGCAGGGGGAAATGCAGGTTTTCACCGTATCCTTGTAAATACGGTGAAACCCTGCGTTATGGAAGTGGCAGAACTTGGCGTTAAGCCAATGTGGCTTACACCGCGCTCCACTACTTCCTAGTAAATATGACAAAAGTCTTTTTTAACGGATCACCTTTTCTGGAGACATTGGTAAGGCCATGACTAGTAATGATGATAGTAGCAAAGTAATAGAATTTAGGAACTTTTAGGACTGCACCCTATAAATTGCAGCTAAAAAAGACTTTGCATTGTGCGGTCCACAAATTAATGGAGAAATATTTATAAGATTTTATTTGAAAAGCAGGAAATCTTGAGTGGGAAAGAGAGAACTTAATTTATCGAATGTGCCCATACCATCCGATATTAGAGAAGATAAATTAGTGGTAAGGCATCATCTGAAGTAGTTAGAAGACGTACTTAGGAAAGTTAATGAAGATGCAGAAGCTGTATATCTTTTTAAGGATACCCACACTTGAGTCATTTGATGCAACCATCAACACCCTAGCTTCACATTCAGGACAGGCCCTGGAAGAAAGAGGCCTGGTTGAAATGGTGGATTTTGATTTTGAGGGGGGAATTCGAACAAAACTATGCAGGAGGTAGCAGCTAGAACAAGAAAGTAGGATTGAATATAATACACGTGAGGTAGTTGACTCACCAGAAGTTGTACCTGCTATACCTATGAGAAGGAGTGAGACCTTGCTGCAGTTAGTAGAGACCAAGTAGCATGTATATGAATATGAGGAGTAGGAGATACATTTAAAAACTGAGAAAAGAGATGAGGACAAAGATGTTCCTCTCGGATGGAAACTATGGGGCATATTACCAAGGGCATTATCGCCGCTTTAGCGGGAAATTTTCCCGCTAAAGCGGCAATAATTTTATCGCCCTATTACCTAGCTGTCACTAACACCAGTTAGCGACAGCTAATAGGCGATAGCGGGCATTTAGGGGCCCACTCTGCATGTCAGCGATGATTATCGCTAATGACATGCAAAGTGGGCGTGCCAAGATGTTAGCGACTGGAAACAGTCGCTAACATCGCTATCCTCTATTACCAACTTATGGAAATAATCGCGCTAAGCGCGATTATCTCCAAAAGCTATCGCCTGCCCAGAGCAGTTCTTAGCCATGTTATCCAATGGAGGGTGGATAACATGGCTAAGAGCATTGTCACAATAATGCATGAATATCGCTGATTTTACAGCGATATTCATGCATTTCCCACGATTTTTACCGCTTTTGGGATAAACCTTGATAATATCAAGGTATCTCAGCGGTAAAAATCGTCGGAGCGCAGCGATATTTTAATTCCCGCTAACCAAGCTTAGCGATAATTATCGCTATAGCTTGGTAATATGCCCCTATATCTTGTACGGAAATACCTCAAGAGGTGATGTGAGAAGGGTCGAGGTGAGAGACTCCGATAAGGCCCATAAAATACTATGGATGAAGGAGGTAAAAGCAATATATAAGGCTATGGGATTATCTCCATTGTGGGATGACCCAGTAGGGAATTCTTTTCCACCTAGAAAAATATTTCGAGACCTGTACTGGAATATGTTGGAGGCAAAGAGATTTGGCCACTGTATTGAACCATCTTTTACGGCAGACTTCCTAGAACTTAAGCATTCTCCGGCCTTTGAGGCTTATTGGGACTGGATTACTATCCCAGGGGACAGGAAGAAATATCATCAGATTAGGGTGGGGACATTAGCACTAAATGCTCTCTCTGCAAAATGGCGTGGGGGACAAGGTTCGGCCTGTCCCTTTTGTCCCAATCAGCGGGAAGTCATTGGGCACATTCTCTTTGCCTGTCCAGAATATAAGGTACCCAGGAGATCTTGGTTAAAACCTATCTGTGTCCAGTTGGGTCTCAAAACGGATTGTGAGGCTGTCAGGATTTTACGAACTGACAACTCCCAAGCCGTAGTTATAGCCATAGCTAAATTCCTCCACTGGATGTGGATAATTCGGGCCTGTAAAATGAGCCTACAGTAATTATGGCCTATGACACTTGAGATTGTAAAATGTTACTAGTGATTAATGTACCTAATGATTAATTTTAAAATATTTTTTAAAGAATGAATTGAATTATATATCCATGTTCCTCCTTTTTCCTTTTTCTTCTTTTTAACATAATTTATTTATTGACTGTAATTTATGGGTTTTATGTATGGCGGTAGGCCAATAATTGTTACTTGAGAGTTGAAGTGACGAACTGTGGATTTTACTAGCTGTCAATGAAGGGCAATTTTAAAATATTAAATTGTAACTGTCTTTTATGATTGAAAAAAATCGAAATAAAGACTTTTGAATTGAATTGATGTGAGAAGGGTCCTTATCGACAACCTTTGAATCATTGACATTTCTCAATATCTTAATAAACAAATCAAGACTCAAAGCCAATTCGACCCCAATACTGACCAAGTGTTTGACGGAAAATTTCAACAAAGGAATTGAGTGAATGATCATACATTAGGTCACTATTTTTCTGATAAAGCCAGCAAGATGTATTCCTTCCAATCGGACACTTTTGGGCAGTAGCTCGAGCACTTTGGCTAACGATCTTATGGATGACACTGAAGGGGAGATGTAGGCCAAATTTCACCTGTTCATCTTGGCTGATCTTTCTAAAGTAGCCAACTGTATTAAATCAGGATTTCTATTGGATCGGTCAGGCCTCATATTCTCAGAGCTGCCTCAATAGTCATTTTCACGGCTGTCTTTGAGCTTTTAAATAGGCCCATCTCTACATCCAGGATTCCCCATGCATGTATTCATGCAATTGTGAAAAATCTGTTTAAAAAGACAGGCTAGATACCTCTAAAGTTGAGACCTATTGGCCAAACACCCTCTTGCCATTTTCAATTCCATATTAAACTAATTTTATTGTTGTCAATATAAACATAAAACAGAAGCTTTAAGGAAATGTAGTAAAGAATAAATAGTCCACAAGAATTCATTAAAAAATATGAAGCGAGTAAATAAGAATGATATGCAAGCAAGGCCATATAATAAACAGGGTAAAAATGGCAAGAGAGCAAATACATATAATGAATAGGGTTAAAATGACTAGCCTGCAAATACATATAATGAATAGGGTTAAAATGACTAGCCTGCAAATACATATAATGCGTAGGTTAAAAAGGACAAGTCAGAGAATATATCTAATCAATAGTTTTAAAAACTGTTGCAAGCAAGTACAAACAAAAATACAATCCAAGTTTAAAACATATTGCAACATCCCTTTAGACCCTTACAGCTTTGAAATGTCAGTCAACAATAACAAACTCCCACACTTATAGTTACCCCTAGTCAAGCTGCGAAATATTGAACACTATAAGGGCCACCTCAGTAGATCAAAATCCCTCACAAGTCGATTCATGCAAGGTTAGATGTTACTACCCTCTAGATCCTCCTGGAATACCAAAGAGCCATCTGGCTTATCAGTGTCTACGTCTGAAGTGAACAAGCAGTCCACGACGTGTTCCCAGGCTCGAACCTTTTCAATCATTTCCCGCCCTCTCTTCAACTCCTGAAACAACACAGCACTTTCTAGCCCCGCCCATTTAACCAGTTCTTTTCACCATCTAGTCACTGAGCGCCATGCGCCGACTCCCAATGCATTGTTACTTCACACTTTGCCAGAATCAACACTGTCGGTAAATCTAGAAGTGATTATCCTCTTTGGGGTGAGGATATCTTAATAGAGGCAGGCCAAGAGCATACAAGGGGTCGCCCGCAAAGGTATTTCATTTGCACAGTCCATTACTGCATCCCAGAACCACCCCGCTATGGACGGACAGGACTATATCATATGGAACAAGTCCACCCCCAACTCTGTACAGCTCAGACATTTTGCAGAAGCAGCCACATTGGATCTTTTGATCCGGCAAGGCAAGCTCTGTGCAGACTGCAAAAATGCATTGATTTGAACATGGCATTTTGCAGGACGGAGGTTTATGAGCTAACATCCTCTTCCAGACCATATCTGCAATCTGGAGTTCTAGGTCCGTCTCCCATTTTGCTTTTAGTTCGGCGGTGAGAGTAAAAACACTAGCACATATAGCATAATATAAGCATGAAACCACTTTTACACGGCCCACCACTGTACAAAGCTGGTTGCACACATGACGTGTTACTGGCTCAGTCCCTCCATTCCCTCAATGAGTTCTAAATGTGGTGACCACTGCTCTGTGCAATAAGAATTAGTCACCATGAACACCATCATTTTCTGCAAATTCTTCATAAAAGAGCATTACTTCATCCGAGGACAAATCCACTACATGAATAACCGTATAGGCATCCCACCCCTCAATTCCCCCCAACGCACCTCCGCAAGTCACTATCATCATCCACTTAAGTGGGAGATCGGGTGCATATGGCATTGGGACACGGGTCGGCTGAAGGTAGCTTTGCGCATCACTACTTTATTACCTGGAGCTCCTGAGAAGCTGCAGGTATCAGCAGCTGGGGAATCAAGAAAACTTGCAATAACTCCCACAAGAAATGTGACGATCCAACTAAACCTTCAACTGGATTCATCCTACTATAAATCCACTGGTTGAACCACTACAGCTGGGCTTTTCACAAATAAGATTCAAGGTCAGGTGCAGCTAGCCCACCCTCCACCCACATGGCGCTGTAATTTAGTCAGTGCCATCCTACACCTACCAGCCCCCAGATTATCTCCAACAGTTTCCAGATCCCAGAACAGCTGGTGAGGCACCAGCAGCAGCAGCATGAAGAAGAAATAAAGCAATATCGGGTGTGCCACCATCTTGCTGCAGCTTCTGCCAGCCACAGATAATGGCAATGTCGTCCAAAAACGTATACTAGTTCGAAGCGCTCTGAGAGCTGCCCCAACATTACCACCCAGTAAGACTTGCTGGCTATGGTATATTTGAACTCCAATATATTTAAGGCAAGTAGTGCTCCCGGCAATTAAAGGCAGATTCTTAGGAGGGGCGGCGTCCTCACTGAGCTGAACCAAATGGGATTTGTGCTAGTTAATGTGCAGGCCAGAGACAGCCCCAAAGCGCTCCAACAAGTTTGTTACATTTTGCAATTCCACTCCAACATCCCAGGGAGAGAGTAGCATGTCATCAGCATATAATGCCACATCATGGGATTGCTCTCAGACCTCTAATCCATCATAAAACCCGCTGGTGCGAGCACAGCAGGCCTGGGGCTCCTTTGCGATGAGAATAATTTGCTGAAAATTTGACACCCCTGCCTGGTACCATGCTACACATTGTAAGGTTCAGATATAGTCCTTCTAGAGCGAACCTCTGCCATGATATCCCGTGTAGAGAAGCTTGATCCAGCATATTAACCCAGGACCTAGCCCAGTTCAAGCTACTACTTGATACAGGAAGTCCCAATTTAGACTGTTAAAGGCTTCATTGATATCTGTTCCCATAACAGCTGCCAGCTGTTATCCAGGAACTCATCATTTACAAGTGAGAAGAGTCTCTGGGTATTTTGCACCATCTATTATGCCCAGGAATAAAACCTGCTTGATCTATATGAATTAAAAAGAGCACATGAGGCTGAAGTTGACTCACAGGGATTCGACTAAGAATTTTATAGTCCACATTGAGCATGGACAATGGCCGGTAGGCTTTGACAGCCATAGGAGTGCGCCCAGGCTTCAGGAGTGAGTTGACCAGGGCTGTGCATGTGACACCAGCAAATGACCTAATTTCCAAGCTGCAGAGTAAACTTCTACAAGCATTGGAGCCAGTCTTTACCTGTAAGCTGCAAAAACCTCCACAGGCAGGCCATCAGCTCCAGGAACCTTCCCACGTGCCATGCCTTTACTTTCAGCTCTCACTTCAAGTATAGTGATATCTCCCCTCAAATCATCTGCATCCTCCATCAGGCGAAAGTACCCCCATGCAGCCAAGGGCCAGGAAATCCTCTTTGGCCTGAAAAGGAAACCTAGACGCAGGGGCATAGAGAGAAGTACAGAAATCTTGCATTTATGGAAGCTTGGCTATATAAGAGTTCACCTGTGTCTGAGTCAAGCTCTAAGACTAAGAAGTCCCTGTTGTTCGGCTTAATAGGCCACGCCAAAAGGGAACCCGTTTCATCACACTCAGAATTCACCTGAGTCACATATTCCCTGTAATCAAAACAACAGAGTCTCTCAACTCGGTCTGCCATTAGCTCCCTAGCATCCAGCAATGAATACTTAAGGACAGGATTACCTAGCCTCTGTTGCTCAAGATCCCAGAGTATCTTTTCCTGAGATTCTACCTCACCTACCAGCGTGATACACACCCCGACCACTTCCGCAATACAGCGACTCCTGACCACTGCCTTATAAGCATCCCACTCCATCAAAGTGGATGGAGCAGTCCCTGTGTTGTCTGCGAAATAAGCATTCAAGGCCTCTCCTTTATTGTTTTTAAAGACCTTATCATCCAATGCCTTCACTTACAGACGCCAAATAGGAATGCAAGGTTGCTCGCACTCCAATTCATATAGACTAATACGGAGTTATGATATGAAATGGTTCTGCTCAAATATTCAATACTGTGAATCCCACCATGTACAGGGGAGAAACACAGAAACGTGTAAAGCGGTACAAGAAGCTTTTGCAAGCCTGAATAAATTAGGAAGTCGCACGTCACAGGGTGCACTTGCCTCCAAGAGTCTTCCAGAACCAACTGCGGCTGACATGCAGAGAAAATACGAGCTGTCAGGGACACCAGAGCATCCCAAAGGGGCAGATGTGAATGATCCAGTGCAGGATCTGAAACACAGTTAAAATCCCCCTCCAATTAGATGGCTGAAGCCAATCCTTTAGACCTAAATAGATGGGTCTCCTGGAGCAGGACTATGGGAGTACCCTGCCTCCTAAGATAGGAGTAAACCTTGTACATTTTAGACATACTATTAAGACCTTGGAAGTTCCAGGAGATGAAGTTGTACCTCACTGGGTCACCATGCACATTGACCAAGGAGGGAAACCACCGTGGTTCACACAGCGGTGACCTATCTTACAGCCCATGACATCTGGGAACCGCAGACCGGTGTAACTTTACCTAAAACTCAAAACAACTAATCCAACTCCCCTTCCCCAGGACCAGAAGGAAATGACTCCCCATCCAAACCAGTTAGATACAATCCAGTACATGTGCATGCATAACAAGCACGACAACAAGAGGGAGAGATGCTCCAACCGCATTTCCTACCTCCAAGCACACCATCTGCTAGATACATATAGGATATCCACCTCCAACTTGAGCCCTCCACACACATTGCAACAATCACATCAGCATTCCACCAGCTTTAGACCATCTCATCCGTGGTGCTAAGAGTAATCTTAGACAATGATTCTGCAGAATCCCTTAATGAAACAGATATTCGATCTGAGTCAGAGTCACACAGATCACTTTTATCATGAACAGACAGTGGCACAGATTTCACATCACTCACGCAGCCACTGCCTCCATGACCTGCTGTCCTTCATAATGCACTTGCAACTGAGATGGACCTGCCCCTTGGACACCCCTTGTGTTCTACTTAGAGCCTCTATGACTATGCTGGCTTCTGCTCAGCTTGGACTCCTCTTTTTCCTGTGGAAAATGGGACATCCATTGACAGATGGACTGCGGATACGTGAATAACTGCACCTCCTTAGCACTGTTTGCCCTATACCTTGCAGGCTACAACATGGTGTATTGGATGCCAAGGAGATATAGGCGTTTTTTGGCTTCAGTAAAAGAAGCCCTCTGCTTTTGCATATCATATGCGAAATCTGGTAAAAGCATAATTCTATGATTCTCAACCGTAATGTCACTGCAGAGCCTGGCCAGTGCAAGGAAATGATTGGGGTCCCTTTAATGCAAGAGCCTCAACACTATCGGACAGGGAGCTGCCCCAGGCAACGGAGGCCACGCAGAAACATGATGAGCTTTCTCGAAAGCAAAATGTAGAGAGAGACCCTCCAGGGCCATGTTTTCTTTCATGAAAGCCTCTAGGAAACTGGTCATATTTGCGGCAGTGCCCTTAATGCACTTGGGAAGCCCAATGATTCTGATTTTATTTTGGTGAGCTCTATTTTAGGCATCCTTAGCTCTGGATTCCAAAGATTGTAACTTTTTTTCTATAATATAAAACCTGGATTGCACTGAGGTAATTTCAGGCAAGAGGTTATCTATCTCACATTCAATAGTGAAGAAACGCTCTGCCAGTCACCTTTGATTGTCTCACAACAGGCCCATATTAGCGACCATGGAATCGATCTTTAGCTCAAGCGAGCGCCTCCCTAGAGGCCGCAATAGCCTGCAGAACCATGTCCAAAGTAGAGGCATTGTGCTGCCCACTCAGGGTCCCCTCTTCTGGGGAAATATTTACCTGAACTCAAGAGTCCAACCCTAGAGCGGAGCCAGGGTTAAATAAATCCTTCTTGCTACTGACTTTCTCCATGGCAACCTCCTACCATTTGAATTCATGAACCCAGCTAGGGAACGAACACCACAGGGTCACCACGAGTCAGGCCAAGAAGCAAGTTGCTGTAGAAGCAGGTTGCAGGGTATAGAGCAGAAGCCTCAGGAGATGATCTCAGGCAGCCCATGTAATGTCGGCCAAAGGCCAGAGTCTCCTGCTAGGAGGGCAAAAAGCTGAGTTCAGCCATCTGCCCCCCCCCACATCTTAATGATTCAGAAAAGGGGGTGGTGATGGACAGAGCTTCTGAATTAAGCAGAACACTCCTACCCAGTCAAAAGATCAGGGCTTGATCCATCACCGTTTTTTAGCTCACTGCACCATTCCAGTTCAGAACCTGCTACATGCAAATTAGTCTGACCCTGGCCCAGTGCATCATGGGAACAGGGCAGACCAAACTACCAAGCCAATTCTTTATTGGAAAGGAAACAAGCTTCCGGGGACCGGTTTCTGGCATTACAGCCGTCTTTGGCCCAGCTTGCTTGAATCCTGATGGTGCAGTGAGCAAGGGACTCATGTCTGAGCATACCCTTCCACTCCTATAGTGGCCAAAACGATTCAGAAAAGGGGGTGGTGATGGACAGAGCATCTGAATTAAGCAGAACACTCCTACCCAGTCAAAAGATCAGGGCTTGATCAATCACCATTTTTTAGCTCACTGCACCATCCCAGTTCAGAACCTGGCTACGTGCAAATTAGTCTGACCCTGGCCCAGTGCATCATGGGAACAGGGCAGACCAAACTACCAAGCCAATTCTTTACTGGAAAGGAAACAAGCTTCCGGGGACCGGTATCTGGCATTACAGCCTTCTTCGGCCCGGCTTGCTTGAATCCTGATGGTGCAGTGAGCAAGGGACTCATGTCTGAGCATACCCTTCCACTCCTATAGTGGCCAAAACGATTCAGAAAAGGGGGTGGTGATGGACAGAGCATCTGAATTAAGCAGAAAACTCCTACCCAGTCAAAAGATCAGGGCTTGATCCATCACCGTTTTTAGGTCACTGCACCATCCCAGTTCAGAACCTGGCTACATGCAAATTAGTCTGACCCTGGCCCAGTGCATCATGGGAACAGGGACGACCAAACTACCAAGCCAATTCTTTACTGGAAAGGAAACAAGCTTCCGGGGACCGGTTTCTGGCATTACAGCCGTCTTCGGCCCGGCTTGCTTGAATCCTGATGGTGCAGTGAGCAAGGGACTCATGTCTGAGCATACCCTTCCACTCCTATAGTGGCCAAAACGATTCAGAAAAGGGGGTGGTGATGGACAAAGCATCTGAATTAAGCAGAACACTCCTACCCAGTCAAAAGATCAGGGCTTGATCCATCACCGTTTTTTAGCTCACTGCACCATCCCAGTTCAGAACCTGGCTACATGCAAATTAGTCTGACCCTGGCCCAGTGCATCATGGGAACAGGGCAGACCAAACTACCAAGCCAATTCTTTACTGGAAAAGAAACAAGCTTCCGGGGACCGGTTTCTGGCATTACAGCCGTCTTCGGCCCGGCTTGCTTGAATCCTGATGGTGCAGTGAGCAAGGGACTCATGTCTGAGCATACCCTTCCACTCCTATAGTGGCCAAAACGATTCAGAAAAGGGGGTGGTGATGGACAGAGCATCTGAATTAAGCAGAACACTCCTACCCAGTCAAAAGATCACCGTTTTTGAGCTCACTGCACCATCCCAGTTCAGAACCTGGCCACAACTTGACATGCTGGCTACAATCTGTGAAGCCTGTACGGCGGTGTGGACTCGGGAATATTATAGGCAGCCCACCTCCTAGTCACCCGCCATCTTGTGATGAGGCCCTTCCTAACTGCTAACATCTCATGCAAGGCAGGTAGCAAATCCAAGTCAGGCACAGGCTCCCCTCTCAATCAGGGCAGAAACACAATAAGTAGGTTGAGGTCTGTGAAGCATAGAGGGGGCCCCCAGTGATCAATAAGAAGTTTAAAGCCTGTGAAGCATACAGGGGGCCCACAGTGATCACAGGCAGCCCACTAAATGGCCGTCTGCCATCTTGTGACTAGGCCGCTCTCATCAGCTAATGATTCATGTAAAGCGGGAAGCCAATACAAATCATATGCTGGCCTAACTCACAATTTGGGATGAAATGCTGCAAGCAGGATGAAGTCAATGAGGTCTGCATGTCAGTGTAGCCCCAGGTGCCAGTTACAGGGGGGCCACTTCGTTCCTGTCCACCATCTTGCGACAAGACCCCCACTCAACCGCACATGTCACACTTCAAGCGGTACGGCCTGATCATCGCACATGACAGATAAGTTGAATCTGGCGCCAGCCACCTACTTCAGCCAACGAGCTCATCCCTCACTTCACGCCCACCGCAGGCACTCCTCCAATTGACCTGTGAAACTTAAGAACGTTTCTTCAGGCCATCATCTTAATGAAATGCCCAAAAGATCGCAGAGACACAAAAAATTAACTGTAAGGTGCAAATTGTACGAGTCCTTTGTTGCACAGGGACCAAAAATTGTTGACCAGAGGTTCCTGATGAGGCAATAATCAGTCAGGCTATGTCAGATGGCACATGCAGATAGGAGCTCCCTCACTCTGTGTCTGCCTCCATTGGCACCTGGCCATGCCCCCCCTGCCATTCTCCATGAAGGGGTTGGACATATTTATTAATCAGCAACTCTCTAGCTTCATTGAAGCCAAAAACCTCCAAAATGCCTCTCATTTACCAATCTGGCTTTCAATCTCTTCACAGCATCAATACTGCCTGGTTGGTAGTCTCAGAAGAGCTTAGGTGGACACTGAATCGGGGTGGCACAGATGTAATCATCCTACTTAATCTAAGCACAGCTTTTGACATGGTCTCCCATTTGCTACTAGTCAGGCACTTTCACATCTGTAGAATAAGAGACATGGCTCTTAGCTGCTTTACGTCGTCCTTAAAAAATTGCTCTTTCCAAGTTCAGGACCACCCTAACCTATAAGAGTCCTTATTTGTTGGCTATGAAGTTCATCAGTGCTCATCTCTAAGCCAGACTCTTTTTAATATGTATGTACGCCGGCTTGCAGATCTTTGGAATCATTTGGATTCATGTTGCTGTTGTGCGTTGATGACACCTATCTGGTTTTCTCTCTTTCACATGGCTAAGGCAGCTCTTAAGACCAGTTTAGAAGCTGCCTGATGGCAGAATCAAACTGAGTGAGACAGTACTGCCTACAGTTCAATGTGGGGGAGATTGAAGTCCTAGTAGCTGGAAACTAGCCCCAGCGTAGGACCCCCAAATGGAGGATCTTGGCCCTTTTCCTCAGGCCAAGCCAACAGTAGAACAATCTTGGAGTGTGGAAATGATGCAGATCTGACCATGGAAGCTCAGATCAACAAACTGACTGGTTGTTGTTTTGGCTTGCTGAGATGCCTCATGACTTTTTGTTGTACTATGACCATTCACCACACAACACCTTGGGTCTATATACAGGGGTGAAAAAATGGGTGTGGAGGGACCAGGTATGAAGAATGTATGTCACAGGGTTAATTATCCCAAGTGCCCCAGTGATATTCACCACTAATATGGCTTTTTGCTTGGCATGTTGACTGCTTTTTAGAGTGGGCTATGCACTCTAATACTCACTTTGTGATGACTTACGTGGTCGGTCAGTACTCCTCTACTGCACACTCAGGGCGCGTACCTTTTGCTTTCTTATATAATTCGGCAAGTAAACACGAGGCCCATTGCAATTTGAACCATGACCTTGGTGTTCTTTGTGAATGGAGCTGGAATGAAGATTAGCATCATTTTATTATACCCAGTCATTTGTTTTGGGTTGTACCATGCGTGCATTAGGAACACTTTACTCCCGCACATGCGCAATCGCGTTGTTGTGGCGAGCCGCGTTTCAGGCAAAAGGTTAGACGCCTACATCGAGGACCCATCTAGTGGAGAAATACACGCGAGATGGCCACCGTCGGTACCTTCGGTCATTACTCACAGACCGCCCAGGGGTACCGACGGAAAGGTAAGGCCAGCGCGTTTTTTACCTGTGTTTACTCTGATCTGTCTGTCTAGTTGCGTGTTAACCTACGCGTTATTATTCCGGGTTTGTTAATGTTTGTTTTCAACGTCCAGTTTGAACACGCACTCTGTTTCATCCACACGTGTTTATATCTGAACTACCCACACCAGAATCACAACAAACAGCATTTTATCTCTTGCTAAGATTGTCACTAAGGCCATACGTGAAATGTGTGAACGATGGAGTTTCAGCGCGAGAGACCTTTCCATCTCAGGCAATATGGTCTCACACTACACTTTTGTCTCCAGTTTGGTCTATCCTGACATCATTATTTGCCCAATTAGTAAGGTGTAGCGCTGGGGATTCTTTCACTGACATTACAGCTAGTGAGTGGTTGAGTGTCTCTCTACTGTTTTTACACTAATAACGACTGTAGTGAGGGAAGGTGTCTTAACCAGGGGCCAGATGTAGGAAAATCGTATTTACCGATTCATAAATACCGAATTTTACCGATTCGGTATTTATGAATCGGTAAATATGAAGGAGGGAGATTTAGGAAGAATCGTAATTGAATTACCGATTCTTTAAAATTCGGTATTTACCGATTCGGTAAATACCCAATCGGTATTTCCTATTGATTCCTATGGGCAGTGAAGCCCATAGGAATCAATGAAAAATACCGATTCGGTAATTACCGAATCGGTAAATACCGATTCCTGCAAGGGTGCATGGGGTATCACTTTGACACCCTCTAGCACCCCAAATACAGGCATGTGTGCCATGTGGCACACAGACATGCCCTGAGGGCATGTCTGTCTGTCACATGGCATAGGTGTGCATGCACACATGTGCATGCACACCTGGATTCGGTATTTTACCACTCAATTGGATTGGGTGGTAAAATACCGAATCTGTAAGGCCTTTGGGACTCTGAAGAGTCCCACCTACATCAGAAAGTTACAGACTCGGTAAAAATACCGATTCTGTATTTTACCGATTCGGTAAATTTACCGAATCGGAAAAATTGGGCCCCTACATGCCAATTCTTAAATACCGGTCGGTAACGGCCGAAATCGGCCGTTACCGACCGAGCCTTGAAACCCCGTTAACCTTGTTAACGGGGTTTCAAGGCTTTTGTGACGCAAGGGGCTTGGCTATCAACATCAGTAAAACCAAGTTCCTGGTGATGAATCCCCCCAGGAAGACAGTTCACCCGCCATTTCTGGACTCAGTACCACTAGAAAGGGTTAGGGAATTTGATTACCTAGGAATCCGACTCTGTAATTCCATGAGTTGGAAGGCGCACCATCAAAAAATCATCTTGACACATAGGAGGGTCACGGGTGCCCTTCTAAAAGAACATCGCGCCTCATCCCTTAAACCTATCGGGGTGATACTTGATATCTACAAGGCAAAAGCTGTGAGTGCGGCACTGTATGGGGCTGAGTTATGGGGTACCCAGAAATTTGATACTCTATTCCATCTCGAGAACAAGTTTCACAAAGATCTAATGAGGCTCCCCCATAGCTCTCCCACTCTACCTCTACTACTTGATACAGGAACACGATCCATAGCCGACCAGGCCAAGTTACGTCCCCTTCTTTTGTGGGCCCGCATATGGAATGTCCCTGAACTTTCAAGTTATGCGGATGCACTAAGCTAACTCCTCTTAACCCCGGGTTGGTGTAAGATCGGTTGGCTCCTGGGAGTAAAGCGCCTTCTTTGCGACCTAGGCCTGGATGTCGCTTGGGCCAATAGATCTTCACCACCCAAACAGCTGTTAAAGAAAATATTCTGGATGTGGGTGGATAATGAGAGAGCGAACCAATCCAATCTGTGTAGATCGGCTGTGGAGTTTTTGGTTACCAAATGCCGTCCTTTTAGAGAACCCTACCTTGATGTGATCTTGAACCCAGCAGATAGGGCGTTGTATTTTAAATTCAGGGTTGGGGTCCTGCCTTTAGGCACAAGGACAGCTAAGTGGAAACCACCTTGGCAAACCATAGAAACTTGCCCTTTTTGTGCGAACAGGGATGAATCCATTCCCCATCTGATGTTCGAATGTCCAGCATATGCTGCCCCTCGTCGCAGATGGTTGAAACCGCTCTGCTCGAGGCTGGGCACTCGGTCACACTTGGAGGCCTTACAGCTGTTAAGATCAGACCCTCACCCATTGCTTGCTTGTGGCCTGGCAAAATTCTTGGGGTGGGCTTGGAGGATAAGAGCCGCGAGGAGAATGATCCTCCAGTAAGGGTGCCAATTCACACTCTATCGGCCCCGTTGCTTATTGTTGTGTCCCCGCTTCTTTATTTTTTCAAAGATGATAATTTTGTGTTTGTATAAATGTTTTTAGATGGATGCTATTTACTATGTTGTATATTTTATATTGTCTTTTTGAGATTTGCCAGTCTTGATGGCTAAATTGTATAATTGTTCTCATTTTTATATTGATTTTTTACTGTAACGCTTTTATGAAATGAAATATTTCGAAATAAAGCTATACAAAAAAAAAAAAAATAATAATAATTTAGGCTCATACATCTGGCCCCTAGTATATAACTAATGATCATGTGAGTTTCAAACGGAGCTCAAAAAAGGCAACGTGTACTCCGGGATCAGGCAGTTTGGTCTGAAAGTGCTTATTGATGATGCCGGTTGGTATCATAGAGAATTATGTGATAGAAAAGTATGCCATGTACAGTATGATCACGGACTATACTATTTTTATTACAGAGCGGGGACCCCTTCCCTGAGTAATTACCAGGTAGAGGTGAGGGTGACACCCAACATTTGTGGGTAAGTGTATATATTATATACACTATATAGATGGTTTTGAAATCATTTAGGATTTCACTTTAGCCGTGTCTCTTCGAGAGAGACCATGTGTGTGGTGAATTATGAGTGGGGTGACCTATATTGTGTTAATATATGCATGATTTTTTGCAGGTAACCGACAATCTGTTCCATCGCTGACAAGCTGGATAATGTCGGTTGAGTATATGAACCATTTACTTTGAAAATGTATCATGTTTTCCTTTTTCACATTTGAGCAGTAGCTATATATATTTCTAGCTTAATTGGTCCTGAGGAATGCCCCGATACGTCTGTGAGGGCAGAAACATGTCGACCTATTCCATCGTCTAACTTTTGCTTTTCAATAGTTAGCATTCTGCTTTTTAACCATGACAGGGGCACTCTGAGAATAAAATTGGTATGGAGCTCCCTTAGTCATTTTTAACACACTTTTATTATCATTTAGCACTGCACTTATTCTTCCTTGTTGAAGTACCCTCTTCACCTGCAGAAATTTATGCCTATGGGTTCATGGTGTGCTCTGCGGAGTCATCAGCCATCCTCTGATTGACAACAGCTGAGGGTATCTCAGTCATATTCCAAGACTGAGTACCCCACTAGAGGAGGCCAGACCCAAATGATGATAACTCACGATCTGTGAATGATGGGTTTCTGGCAATTCAGTTCTCTCCTCTCCTGATGAGGTGGTTGGTATCTTGACCCTGTGACATACATTCTTCATACCTGGTCCCTCCACGCCCGTTTCTTCACCCCTGTATATAGACCCAAGGTGTTGTGTGGTGTATGTTTGTTCCTTAGGGGTAACACACCTTGCAGGTCTTTAAACTGAACCAGGAGACCCTCCTTATTGTTTTGTGTTCCGTACTATGACCATTCCCACCCAGAAAATGGTAATCCAAGCAACCATCATGTCCCACTTGGAATAGGGGAACGTTTTTATATCTGAGCACCTGTCGGGCATTCATTGTGTGCCTAGATGTATGTCAAAATGTGCAGCATAGCTGCTTCTCCATTTTCCCAAGCGCCAATCTCTCACCTTTGAATGAATGAAGTTGGATTTATATTGCGCAGACTTTGCCAAAAGGCATCAAGGCGCATATGGTGGAATAGCAGAAAACAGTGCAAAAACCAGGGGGAGGCCTATAAGTAGGCTTCTGTGTAGAGCTAGGTCTTTAAGGCTTTGCGGAAAGGAGCAAGAGACACAAGACCCTTGAGTTCGTTGGGTAGTGAGTTCCAGAGCTTCGGGGCAAGGGCGGAGAAGGCCTTCCCTCCCCATCTGGCCTTCACCGTCCACGGAACTGACAAAAGGTTCTTGTTGGCAGAGCGCAAGGCCCTGCCTGGGGTATAGAAGGACACAAGAGACCTAATGTCTTCGGCACCGGATCCATAAAGGGCACAGTGGGTGAGACAAAGAACCTTAAAGTCTATCCTGGACTGCATCGGGAGCCAGTGAAGATGTTTTCTGATAGCAGAGCCAGAGGATCGTCTAGGGGCATTGACTACAAACCTGGCTGCAGCATTCTGCACAACTTGCAAACGTTGAACCAGCCTTTTATTTATGCCCAGATAAAGGGCGTTACAGTAATCTAGGTGAGAAGAAATAAGGGCAACCGCAAGTTGTTTTCTAGAGTCCAGGGAGAAGTAGTTAGAAAGTTTTCGCAAAATCCTTAGGACCCCACAGCAGGTGGAAACGGTCCTATTTACATGTTTGTCAAGGGAAAGTGTAGTATAAAATATTACACCCAATGTGCGGGCTGCAAGAGTGGGTGTGGGGCAGGTTCCAAGGGCAGATGGCCACCAGTCCGCCGACCAGATCTCATGTTTACCTCCGAAAACAAGAACCTCTGTCTTTTCCCCATTTAATTTGAGGAAGTTTTTTGTCATCCAACCTGCTACAGATTCCATGCAGCTCCTGAAATTAGATGCCTCAGTCTCCACAGATTGAGTGAGGGAGACCATGATCTGGGTGTCGTCGGCATACGATAGTACTTCCAATCCGAATGATCTTACTAGCCTGGCAAGTGGGGCCACATATATGTTGAAGAGGGTAGGGCTCAAAGATGAGCCCTGAGGGACCCCACACACCTTTCAGCTTGCAGTCTTGCACTGGCTCCCTGTGGAGAAAAGAACTGCATTTAAGATGTTTTGTATCACCTTTCGAGCCTTTTCAGTCTTGGGCCCGCAGTACCTCAGACATTTCATCAATAATTTCCAAATAGAGAGCTAAGATCCTGAGGAGCAAATGTGGCTTTTATGCCTAAATTTAGAAGAGTGAGAAAAGGCAGTCACTCTTTCAAATATCATGCAGCCAGGCTTTGGAAAGCTCTTCCTTCTCATCTAGGCCACAGTCCGAGTGAGTCTATAGTTGCAAAACAGCTTACAATCTAGCTGTTCTAAGCTTATTTCATCTCTCTGTTGATGTTTTCGTCTGTTTCCTTAGCACTGGGAAGTCCTCTGGGACATCCATGCACTTTATACGACTAAGAGAGATGAGTTTGAATAAGCTACTCTAAAGAAAAGTACTAAAGAAAAGTATAAGAAGTGGGAGACGCTTATGAAGAAAAAGCTACAGTCAGAAAGGCAAACGTTCTGTTGGCTTGTGGAGCACAGTGGAGTGAATAAGTACTGAGGTGCTATTTCTGCCACTAGACATGTAATCGATTGATCAGAGCTGAGTTTTGCTCAGAGAGTGCCCTGGGTACAACTAAATGTGGGTCCCCTCTCACATGTCCTCTCTAATTGTCCATGTGTTGAACATTTGGAATGAATAGAAGGAAATTGAGGGGTTAAGATTAAGGAGCAACATCAAAAATAAAACAAACAAAAAGCAGATAAGGGTGCCAGAACTCATCAGAAAATGTGTTTAAGCACACTTTTCTTTAGAACCAACACATAGGTAGAGTGCTGCAGGAAGCTCCAGCACACCACTGGAGGCCTCTGCACTGGGCATGGACCCAAAGACCAGCCCAGTTATATATAGTAAAATGGATTAAAAAATTGAGGGGCAGATTTACAAGCAAGTGCCGCAGAAAGGCAACACAAGCCCTTTGGCTGTGCCACGATGCAGCACTTCCAAAGCACAGGAATGAGACATATTACAATAATATGTCACATTCCTGTGCTCTCCCCTCCCTGGCACACAAACTGCTGCCATGCACCTGCACAGGCACCCTTGCACCATGGTGCAAAGATGCCTGCGTCATGGGGAGATTGTTTTTGTGCAGGAAGGAGCACCTTCTTGCACAGAAACAATCACTACAGGCATTTTCCTCTTTTAATGAGTGCTGCAGAATGCAGCATGCATTGACAGAGAGAAAAAACGAGGAGAAATTAAAACATTTCTTCTCATTGTGCCTCGCTACGCCAACCCTAGGGTGGCGTAGCATTCAGACACATTTCCAGATTTACAATTCCTCGTAAATCTGGAAATGTGTCTTGTTCCATGGGTGTTGCGTGGTAACACCCACAACAACACCTATGGAACACCCCTTTCATGCAAAGTGCTGCGTGTAAAGGGGCCATATTTACAGGGACAGGAAAAGCGATATGGAGCAGCAACATGCACCACCAGTACACGGGGCTTGTAAATCTTGAAATAGACATGTTTCTCCTTTCTCCTTGTTAGCCCCCCTGCAGAGGTGAAACCCACCACAACGCCCATGGCATGTTCCGCCTGATGCAGTGTAAGGCAACATCATATCTACAAGTCCATGAAAAGCCACGCAAAGTGGCTTTACGTGGCCTCGTGGATATGGGTCTGCACTCTGCGCCGTTGGAGCATCATAAAAAGTGAAAATAAGCCCCTAAACACTACTAGTAGGCGGCAGCACTTATTGTGTCACCTACTTAAGTAGCCTCCTAAAACCTGTCTCAGGCCTGCCAAAGCCCTGTAGTAGGTTTAAACTGCCATTTCCTCTTGGCAAAATAAATCTTTTGCAAGGTCTAAACTGCCTTTTTAATACCTATAAGACACCCCTAAGGTGGGTCTCTAAGGTAGGCCCTTGGTCAGGGTGCATAGTTTTTAAAAAGTAGGACATGTGTATTTAAGTGTTACATGTCCTGACGGTGGAAAATTCAGAACTTTGTTTTTCACTATTGTAAGACTATTTCGCTCACAGATTAACAGTGAGTTAACTTATTACACATAATAGGTGCTCCCTTCAGTTTGTGACCAGATAGGGAAATGCTGTTTACACGCTAATGAATTGTAATTTAAAATCCTCTTTAAATGGTAAAGTCAGATTTTAAGTTACTATTCTGAAAATGACACTTTCATGAAGTTAACCACAACATGTGCAGCCCAACTAACCTAGAATGAGGAGCAGTAAAACATGTATAAACAGCAAGGGTTCCATGGTATTGACCTTTTTACATTGAAAAAACAATCAATAAATGAAGATATTTTTTTCTGAAAATAATATTACACCAATAGATATGTGTGTATATGGAAAAAAGCAAAAGGAGAGACGCCCACACATAAATTCAACAATATTTTAAGTATTATTAGAAATTAAATGTGTCAAAGAATCAGAGCACAAAGTAATCCAATTCAGAAACAGTTCATACTCAACATACTACACAAACATACAAAAAAATTCCATAGTGTTAATAAAAAAGAAGGAATGGCAAAGGGTCCTCAATTCCTTCAAATGATCCAAACAAGATGGAAAAAATAATGGTGACAATCCATTCCCAATTTCCCAGTAAATCGTCTACAGCGTTTTGACCCTTTGAATTTAAGGGTCATCATCATCATCAGGACAGAGATAGTTTATGAGAAGAAAAGACTAGAAATGTTTAGATCATTGAAACAACAAGAGACTGGGTGATTTTGTCTTAAGGAAGTATTTAGCAAAAAAATAGACCACAACATGGTGTTTATGGTGAAAGCCTTGTAATCATACAAGTCTCTTAAGGAATAGGAGACCAATGAGTCCAATTACCCTTGGCCCTAATGGTGCTAAGAGGGGAAATAATAATTCATCCACAATAGTATGTCTCTAATTTATCAAAATCAAGAAATGTATCAATCTCATGGACCTCAGTGAAATAAATATGTGTCTCATATAGAGAATACTAACTCCAGGGAGCAGAAGTATGCCCTCAGCACATTGTAGACGCTGCCAACAATAGAACAACGTGCCAGCTAGGTCCCTAAGGTTGGCCATTTGGCTAGGCGCATGGTATTTAAAAAATAGGTGTATACTTAAGTTTTACTTGTTCAGGGTGCCGGTCGGGTGCTGAATTGGTACCCGACAGCATCACACAAACAGACAAGACTCACAGTTTACTGATTCATTGGTTAGAAGAAAAATAATGGCAGCAATACATCAGGAGGTGGTGTCAATGAGCAGTTGCCAGGCTGTGAAAGAGAAGTCTGGTACCTTGGTATAAGCAAGACACAGCACAAGTTGTAAACATGTTATGGCAAGCATTCCAAACAAAACGAACAACCCGGTTGTTGGGCACATTTACACTCAAGGGGTGTTCTGTGCATGTTAAAAGGTTACTGTGTTAAAAACACCAATCAATTATGCTCACTCATGTGAGCCCCCCGATTCGTGAAAGTAGCATCCAAGGCTATAACCGCGAATGCCAGAGACAACTGGCCAACACACGATATTATGAAAAATTGGACAGGTAGTCTTTTGAAATGGAACAGAAACTTGGTAAACTCTACTGAAAACCGGGGATGGATTTCAAAGAAGGAAGCTGCCTTCTTGGTGAACGAGATACCTGTGATTCCCTACTTCTACGTGCTACTGAAGATCCACAAGGAAACACATCCCCACCCCCCGGCAGACCCATCGTCTCAGGGATACGGTTGGGTTTGGAACCATTGCATCAATTTTGTGACCACTTCCTCCAACCACTGGTCCATAATATTCCTTCATTCCTAAAGGATCCCAATGATGTTCTGAATCTCATCACCAACATCGAGAACCCTGAAGACGTAACCTTCCTGATGACACTTGATGTGGAGGGGCTCCATACAAACATCCCTCAAGACGCAACCATTGAAGTAATTGATTCACTCCTGAGAGCTTCCAACTCATCAACCTCTACCCCAGCAGAATTAATTATAGAATGCACTACCATTGCTATCAAGAACAAATGCATTAAGTATAAGAACCAGGTCTACCACCAAGTACAGGGACATCGATGAGGAGCACGTTCCCCCCAAGTCTGACATGCCTCTATATGGTCTACTTTGAATCAAGACATATTTTCTACACCACTAATCCATTTGAGTAAAGTATTATCGCATGGAACAGAAATATAGAAGACATTCTTGTCTTACTGAAAGGAAACGAGAATAACTGTGAAGCCTTCACTGACTGGATCAACACATTGAAACCCTTCCTACATTTCACAAGCTCGGTCTCAGACTCAGAGATCTCCTTGTTGGACCTGTTCATTAGCCTTACCCATGGCCAGCTACAGACAAGGACGTACAAAAAGAACACAGACTGCAACAGCCTCCTTTCCTTCAAGGGCCATCACCTGAAGGTTCTCCGAGAAAACTTACCATATAGGCAGTTTCTACACCTATGAGGTAATTGCAGCAGCATTGCCATTTACGACACCCAAGCCAAAGAATTGAGTGGCAACCTTCTTGAGAGGAAGTACCCTCCTAGAGTAAGCAGACTTGCAGAGAAAAGGGCATGCAATAACAACAGGGAGGTTCTACTGGAAGACAATACTCTCCCCAAGGATGAAGTAATGACATGTGTTACGACTTTCACACCCCTTTCCAATAAGGTCAAATTGATTATGTTGAAACTTTCGAACATCTTGAATATAAGCAATCTGAATTTTGCACGTCCCTGCTTTGCGTTCAGACAAACATCCAATTTGAAAGACCAACTGGTGCATACAAGACCAAACATTAAGAAACTCAACTCACAAACTACTCTATGGAACCTTCCACCAGTAACCAGACATTACCCATGTGGGAGCTGAACTGCGTGCAACTCAACTAAACACTCTTCCACCCTACAGTTAGGGTCCTTTTAATGGAAACAAAAGCATCATACTAATTGCTACACCAGAAACTGTGTCTATCCTATAACATGCCCCTCCATGATGTATTATGTAAGGATGACTGCAAGAGCTGTGAAAATAAAGAACAGGGAAGCATAGGAGCACCATCTGATGAGGATGAAATGCAACCAAGATGAGCAATCATATCAATGATCAAAATCACTCCATTGATGACCTAAGATGGACCTTTTTTGAAGGCAACACCTCATGGCGTACAATGCTCTTTTCAGGCAAAAGCAACTATGGGTGTTCCGCTTACAAACTAACGGGAACGGACTGAATTACGAGATTTCTTGGATCAAACTTTAGGCACATACTCATCATGCACCATATAGTGTAGGCTTCCATGACCATCCACCAAAGTAACAAGCCATCTGTCCTGTATAGGTTTACACCACTTTCTAATCAAGCATAAGGAACTACAAATTAGACATCTCCACATTACTCTAATTCAGGGGTCTGACATTGGTCCTACCAACAAAAAAGAAACCCTGTACACCACCTGGATACTCCTCAGGTTTTCACCAAAATCTTCGTAATACATAAATTATCCTTAGGTGCCATCTCGTTTCTTGATTAGGTACACTTAACCTTGGGTCCCACGTTTCTGTTATCAATATACGATTTCATCACCTGGGGACTCCCCGCACTGTAATGTAAGAAACTTAGCCTGCCATAGATTTCCCTGACCTTATTGGTTTTGAGCTATTGGGTGTTCATTACGTAAAAAAGTATATAATGAATATACAATTCTTTCATCTGCGTGCCCTCCTCACTGAAATAAAATATGAGACACATGTTTCTGCCATAGGGCTCCTTGGTCTGATTGTTTTTAAAATTTGGGCGATCTCCCAGGAGGACCCGTATTCAAATCTTTTCCTAATCCATCAATAGGCTCTGACTCCAACCTGATTATCTAGATATAAAAAACAACCTCTCACAGGCTTTTAACTTCAAACACTATCACCCAACCCAATATGGCCACCAGCTATGCGCACCACAAACACCAACAAAGGCGAGTCCACCACTCCAAGATGGCCACCATACATGCGCGTTGAGCACATGGCGGCTACACGCATATTCGATGCAGCTGCCTGAACAGATTCTAGGTTAAATAGAGCCCTGACGGTCCCTGGAGTCCCATTCCGGGGATGCGGATGAAGAGGGTAGGTGCTGACAAAGGGTCTCCACTCTTCGGATTGTAAGTACTGATGCCGACCATCGGCCGACCAACGCTTCAAATCCCTTAAGGTAGGCTGCATTACTTGAGTTAAACCCTCACTTACCTTATTCCCAGCATAGCACGATTGAACGCGGCACCTTGGCTTCACCCGAGGAGGCAATTAGTAATTTCATGTTAGATAAGACCAGATCATACCTCCTTAAGAGAGTGGATGCGATTATAGTAATCGGATAAGATGACGCATCTACCACATATCTTTCAATATGTCAACAATATACCAATGACAAGCATTGTGGGGCTCACACGTGTGAACATAATTGATCTGTGTTTTTAACACGGTTACCTGTTAAATGTGCACAGAGCACCGCTTGAGTGTGAAGGTGCATGACAACCAGGATGTTCGTTTTGTTTGGAATGCTTGCCATAACATGCTTCCAACTTGTGCTGTGTCTTGCTTATACAGAGATGCCAGTCTTCTCTTTCACAGTCTGGCAACTGCACATTAACACCACGTCCTGTTGAATTACTGCCATTATTTTTCTTATAACCAATGAATCAGTGTAC
The DNA here is from genome assembly GCF_964261635.1 of Lissotriton helveticus. NCBI lineage: Eukaryota > Metazoa > Chordata > Amphibia > Caudata > Salamandridae > Lissotriton > Lissotriton helveticus. The sequence goes on from NC_136063.1 coordinate 1,206,696,991, forward strand.
TGTGTGTCTTGTCTCTTTGTGTGATGACGTTGGATACCAATTCAATACCCGACCGGCACCCTGGTCCATATACAATTTTTTTTGTGACACAGTCACTGTGGGAATCACTGCCACAGCATAATGTGAAGCCAAGTCTGCATGTCTTGTATGTCATGTGTATGTAAGACCTAAGATCAGCCAATGAGGGGAGGTAGTAGTCTCAAACTTCCTGGTATCTCCAAGGCTTCCATCGCAGAGAGCTGCAGCAGGTAATTGTTTTTATTGACTTTTTGGTGCAGGAGTGTTTGAATAAATGTATGTGTATTTGTGAGTGTGTGTTGTGAATGGGTGTGTGCGCAAGTGTCTGCATGTGAATGCATGAGGTAAGTGAGTGAACGGGTGTGTATGTGCTATTCCACTTCCCACCACCCTCTCAGTTGTACTTACCTGTCGCTACTGTAAATGACCTGCATTTTTCTCTTGAAAGGTGGCAACCCTATGCCCCATAAGTAGAGACCTGAAGCAGGGCTTTCATCAAGATTTATGGGGACACAACGCCACACGAAATGATTTAACCCCTTCGATGCTGATGACGGAGCGGTTCCGTCATCAGCATCGGTTGGGCTGTGCTGATGACGGAACCGCTTCGTCATCAGTACAGCCCTGGGGGGGAGCGCTGGTGCTCCCCCCCTGGGGCATCGATCATGCTCATTTTAGGAGGGGTGGCAGCGGAAGACTTTCCGCTGCCACCCCCTGGCCCCCCCACGCTTCCTGGTGACGTCAGCGCGCACAGCGCGCGCCGACGTCATCAGGAAGCGCTGGACGCGCTGGAATCCATTTCATTCCAGCGCGTCCAGCACAGAGATTGGTGTTTGCTGCTCCGGTGGGGCGGGGGGGCCGTTTTTCGGTGCCTTGAGGCATCGGGGGGGAGGAAACTGTGTTTCCTCTCCCCTGATGTCCCAATGCAGGGCATTCCTGGTGCACGATCGCGCACTGCGTCGCGATCGTGCACCAGGAATGCCCCACTAGACACCAGGGATTCTGTTTGTGTGCAGGAAGCGACCCCTTGGGCAAGGGTCGCTTCCTTTTGGGGCCAAATTAATTTTCAGACTTTTCTGCCCCCCCTGTGGCAGATCGGTTTTTTGGCCGATCTGCACCCAGGGGGGGCAGAAAAGCCCACTAGACACCAGGGATTTGTTTATAATTGTAAAGGAAGTGACCCCTTGGGGAAGGGTCGCTTCCTAGTGCCCCATATGTTTTTTTAGACTTTTCTGCCCCCCCCTGGGGGCAGATAGGCCGTTTTTTCGCCCGCATCTGGACCCGGGGGGCAGAAAATCCCACTAGACACCAGGGATTGAATTATATTTATAAAGGAAGCGACCCCTTGGGCAAGGGTCGCTTCCTTAGGGGGATAAATTATTTTTCAGACTTTTCTGCCCCCCCTGGGGCAGATCGGCCGTTTTTTTGGCCGATCTGCACCCAGGGGGGGCAGAAAAGCCCACTAGACACCAGGGATTTGATTATAATTATAATGGAAGCGACCCCTTGGGGAAGGGTCGCTTCCTAGTGACCCATAATTTTTTTTAGACTTGTCTGCCCCCCCTGGGGGCAGATCAGCCGTTTTTGGGCCGTGTCTGATCCCAGGGGGGGCAGAAAAGCCCACTAGACACCAGGGATTTTATTATATTTATAAAGAAAGCGACCCCTTGGGCAAGGGTCGCTTCCAGGGGGCATTATAAATATTGTAGACTGTACTGCCCCCCCTGGGGGCAGATCGCCTGTTTTTTTTTACTGTTTCTGGACCCAGGGGGGGATAGAAAAGCCCACTAGACTCCAGGTTTTTTTTTTATAGTGAGCGACCCCTTGGCCAAGGGTTGCTTCCTTGGGCCCACTTGTTTTCAAAAGTATGTTCTGCCGTGTCTTTATTTGGCCTATCTGCACTCCGTAGGGTTGCTTCCAGGGGGCCCACGTTTATAATGATTTATATTCTGCCCCCCTTGGGGACAGACACCCCATTTGTGACATAGCCTGTTGTAATGTGTGTTGTTTTTGTTTTTTCTAATGTGAATTGTTTTTTTTTCTCTTTAGATTGTTGCAGTGTGCGGTTCCGTTACTGGTGGTTCTGTTGTTCTGCTGTTTCTGTAGTTGCATGTGTTTGGTAAGAGACCTGTTTTTTGTTCAATTGTAATGTAATTGTTTATTTTGCAAACTGTGTAGTAATACGAGTATGTTTGGTTTCTGTTTTTTGTGATTGTAAAACATGTTTTGCATTAGTTTTTGATGATCCTTCTGTAGATGGAAGTTTTTTTTTCTTCTTTCTAGTGGGATATCGTTTCCTATTTGCTGTGTCTTTGCAGAGTAGGTGCTGGTGAATGTAGTTGTCTCTTGTAAGTGAATTGTATATTTTTTCTAAATATAGATATTTGTGATAAAGGCTTACATTTTTTATCTTACTTTGCAGAGTGTTGGGGTTGTTGAGTTGTTTGTGCAGACTCCTTTATTTGTAAGGATAATGGCTAGCCGCCGGATTACTGCTCAGCAAGTTGTTGGAATGCTTTTTGATTCTTCCTCTGACCATGGTCCAGAGAGTGACTCTGATTCTGAGCCAGAGGTGGGAGGTGAAGATTCAGGTGGTGAGTTTTCTCTACACCTGGCTTCATCTGATGATGAAGACACTCTGAGTGCTGATGAAGCTACTTTTGGTGTGGATGATGTGCCTGTGGTTGCGGAGGGCATTGCTGTGCCTGTGGTTGCGGAGGACATTGCTGTGCCAATAGTGCGGCAAGAGACATCTGGGCTGCAACCTGGGGCTGCTAGACTTCCAGTTGGTGTAGTGAGACAAGAGGCACCTGGGCGGCAGCCTGCGGCTGCAAGACTTGACGTTGAAAGTTCTGACCTCTGGGTTGCACCAGGCATGGTGCAGCCGGCATTGCCTGAATTTACTGGTGTTCCAGGGTGTAGGGTGAAAACTTTTTGCCTATTGATTTTTTCAAGTTATTTATAGATGATGTGTTTTGGCAGAGATTGTAGAGCAGACTAATTTGTATGCTGACATTTTTTTGAGGGTGAACAGTGCCAGCCTTAAGCCTCACGCTAGAGCTACCCGGTGGACTCCCACAAATTTGGAGGAGATGAAAAAGTTTTTGGGTTTAACTTTTTTGATGGGCTTGCTTAGGAAACCATCAATGGCTTCATATTGGTCTACTAGTCCCTTGATGGCAACAGCTATATTTCCGGCAGTCATGAGACGTGATAGGTATTTGCTTCTGCTTCGGATGATGCATTTTGTTGACAATAGTCTTGCTTTGCCACGAGATCACCCTGATTGTGACCGTCTTTTCAAGATTCGGCCTGTCATTGATCATTTTGTTGATCGATTTCCTGAGATCTTTTATCCTCGGAAAGAAATTGCAGGGGATGAGTCTTTGCTGTTGTTCAAGGGCCGCTTGGTATTTCGGCAATACATTCCTAGTAAGAGGGCACACTATGGAATCAAACTGTATATGCTGATAGACAGTGAGACTGGATATGTCTCTAATTTCAGGGTGTACACTGGTAAGGAATCCAGGATTAACCCCCCTGGTTGTCCTTCGACTTTTGGAGTGACTGAGAAAATTGTGTGGGAACTTGGTTGTGGATTTTTTAACAAAGGCCATCATTTGTATGTCGATAACTTCTACACTGGTGTGCGGTTGTTCAGGGAATTGGCCAAAGTGGACACTGTTGCTTGTGGCACAATCCGCTCAGACCGTAAGGTTTCCCAAAAGAACTTGTTTGTCGAAAGCTTGCTCGGGGACAGTGTAGTGCATTGCGTTGTGAGGAGCTTCTAGCTGTGAAGTTTTCAGACAGGAGAGATGTCTACATGTTGACTACAATACATGATGAAAGCACTGAACCGGTGACTGTTTGGGGTCAGGTTGCAGAAGTACGCAAACCTGTGTGCATAATGGACTATAATAGGCACATGGGTGGTGTTGACAGAGTAGATCAGAGGTTGGAACCGTATGCTGCTCTTCGTAAGGCTTACATTTGGTACAAGAAGTTGGCTATCCATCTTTTCCACTTGGCAACCTTTAATGCTTTTGTTGTGTTCCAGAAATCTTGTCCCCAGTCAAAGATGACTTTTGTAAAGTTTCAGGAGTCTGTAATAGGCAGCCTTGTTTTAGTGGAACAGGCAAGTGTTCCTAGAGTTGGAGTGGTGGAGGATGTTGCCAGATTGAAAGATCGCCACTTTCCTGATCAAATTCCTCCTACAACTCCAAAAGACTTTCCCAGTCGGAGATGTAGAGTCTGTTGGCGAAGAGGTTTGCGGAAGGAGGTTCGTATGTACTGCCCCGACTGCCCTTCAAACCCCGGGCTGTGTGTACCTGCTTGTTTTAGATTGTACCACACGCAAAATAATTTTTGGGAGCATCCATGAGTGGTAAAGTGAACTGGTTGGTCTTTATTCTTTAAAACTTATTGTTCAGTTTCAAAGTTGGCATTTGTGTAGTCTATTTAGATTTAGTTGTTGAGTTAGTAGATTTGTATCAATTTGCAATTTGTTTTTGTTTCTCTTTTATTTTCAAAAAATTCTAAAGTATGATGTTGGTTTGCGTGTAGTGTCCATTGGCTGACGGTGTGCATGGTTTGGCGCTTGGCTGCCGGTGTCTGTGGACTGGTGCTTGTCTGGCGGTGTCTGTGGACTGGTGCTTGGCTGGCAGTGTGCGTGGTCTGGTCTTTGGTTGGCGGTGTGCGTGCTCTTGCGCTTGCCTGGTTTTGTGTTTGGATTTGTCCTTGGCGGTTGGTGTGCGTGGAGTGGCGCTTGGCTGGTGGTGTGTGTGGAGGGGTGCTTGGCTGGTGGTGTGCGTGGAGTGATACTTGGCTGTCTGTGCACGGAGTGGTGCTTGGCTGGCGGTGTGCGTGGAGTGGTACTTGGCTGTCTGTGCACGGAGTGGTGCTTGGCTGGTGTTGTGTTTGTGGAGTGGCGCTTGACTGGTGGTGTGTGTGGAGTGGCGCTTGGCTGGTGGTGTGCGTGGAGTGATACTTGGCTGTCTGTGCACGGAGTGGTGCTTGGCTGGCGGTGTGTATGGAGTGGCGCTTGACTGGATGGTGTGCGTGGAGTGGTACTTGGCTGTCTGTGCAAGGAGTGGTGCTTGGCTGGTGTTGTGTTTGTGGAGTGGCGCTTGGCTGGTGGTGTGCGTGGAGTTGTACTTGGCTGTCTGTGCACGGAGTGGTGCTTGGCTGGCTGTGTGTGTGGAGTGGCGCTTTGCTGGATGGTGTGCGTGGAGTGGTACTTGGCTGTCTGTGCACGGAGTGGTGCTTGGTTGGTGTTGTGTTTGTGGAGTGGCGCTTGGCTGGTGGTGTGTGTGGAGTGGCGCTTGGCTGGTGGTGTGCGTGGAGTGGTACTTGGCTGTCTGTGCACGGAGTGGTGTTTGGCTGGCGGTGTGTGTGGAGTGGCGCTTCTCTTGCGGTGTGCGTGGAGTGATGCTTGGCTGGTGGTGTGTGTGGAGTGGTACTTGGCTGTCGGTGTGCGCTGAGTGGTGTTTGGCTGGCGGTGTGCATGGTCTGGTGCTTGGATGGTGGTGTGCGTGGAGTGGCGCTTGGCTGGATGGTGTGCGTGGAGTGGTACTTGGCTGTCTGTGCACGGAGTGGTGTTTGGCTGGCGGTGTGTGTGGAGTGGCGCTTGGCTTGCGGTGTGCGTGGAGTGATGCTTGGCTGGTGGTGTGTGTGGTGTGGTACTTGGCTGTCGGTGTGAGCTGAGTGGTGTTTGGCTGGCGGTGTGCATGGTCTGGTGCTTGGATGGTGGTGTGCGTGGAGTGGCGTTTGGCTGGCGGTGTGTGTGGAGTGGCGCTTGGTTGGATGGTGTGCGTGGAGTGGTACTTGGCTGTCTGTGCATGGAGTGGTGCTTGGCTGGCGGTGTGTGTGGAGTGGCGCTTGGCTTGCAGTGTGTGTGGAGTGGTGCTTGGCTGGTGGTGTGTGTGGAGAGGTACTTGGCTGTCGGTGTGGGCTGAGTGGTGTTTGGCTGGCGGTGTGCATGGTCTGGTGCTTGGATGGTGGTGTGGGTGGACTGGCGCTCGGCTGGCGGTGTGTGAGTAGTTACTTTCTGCTGGTCACTACACACACTGCTAGTTGAGTGACACTCCACGCAGTCCATCATTTTGTGTAGTTGCAATGTCAGAATTGTGGGCGTGTGAAAGTGATGGGCCCTTGAATGGGGCTGTCTGTTGGTGTGAGTGTTGAAATGTGATGGGTCCGCGGCTGGCGGTGTGAATGTTTTGTATGTGTCACACGTACGAAAGGTGTATGAATGGCCTGTAAAGAGGTTGGTGCCTTGACGTGGCCTTACAGCTCACGAGCTGTGAGTCAGTGGTTCAGTTTATCATACTTTCAATTATACGCAGTGTATTTCATTTTTGTGAAATTACTTGCGAATACAATTGTATGTACTGAATCATCACTCACCCTCGTGCCAAATCCAACCAGTATGTGTGTGTGCCTGCGGATTAGATGGCTGTGCAGTAATATTTGTCTTTTTTTCTCTTTCTGAAGTAGGGTGTACCTTGTCCCTTATTGTGATTGTTGTAATGTGTTGCTTTTCCTTCCGGATGGTGTCAATGGTCTGGTTTGTATCAGGTATGAAAGGTGCGTGAATGGCCTGTAAAACGGTTGGTGCCTTGTTGTGGCTTTACAGCTCACGAGTTGCGAGTCACTGGTTCGGTTTTTATGCATTTATTTATTGACAGAGTATTTCATTTTATTGAAATATCTTGTTAATAAAATTTTATGTACTGAACCATCACTCGCCCTCGTGCCAAATCCAACCTGTATGTGTGTGTCTTTGAGGAATAGATAGCCGTGCTTGAATGTTTGACTTTTGAGTAACTCTGTTAAGGTGTACATTATAGCTATAAATAACTTACTAAATTTACATATTATTAACCATAGGAGTATATGGTTTTTTCTATCTGGTGAATTCTATTGTTGTTTTTTATCCAAAATCTCCTGCAAACTTGAAATTGTCTTTCACAATTTCCATGCAATATTGTCCCAAGAGTCGCACGCTGTCAAATTGAAAACTTAATTCATTCAAAACAATTTGGTTTTGCAAGGGGGTTCACATGAGTTTTTGGCCCGGGGCTTGGCGGGCATCTTTGGAAACTACCAAACCCAAACAGTTCTGAAAACTAGACACCCGGGTGATTTTTTTACCTAATTTTAAGGTTTGCAAGGAATTCTGGGTAGGAAAACATTGGGGGACCCACGCATGCCATACCTCCCTGAACTCCCCCGGGTGTCTAGCTTTCAGAACTGTTTGGGTTTGGTAGTTTCCAAAGATTGTCACCGAGCCCCAAGCCAAAAACTCAGGTGCCCCCCCAAAAATTAAGGTAGTTTTGCTATAGGTTATTTGCAGCCACTATGCCTACCCACGCAAGTGAGGTACCATTTTTTTCGGGAGACCCGGCAGAACGCTGGGTGGGCGGAAATTTGTTGATCCACGCAGATTCCAGAACTTTCCACCACAGAAATGTGAGGAAAATGCTCTTTTATTTGTCAATTTCTTAGCTTTGCACGGGATTCTGGGTAACAGAACCTGGTGGTAGACAGTCGAGTCACCCCATCCTGAATTTTCCTGGGTGTCTAGTTTTAAAAAATGTATAGGTTTGCTAGGTTTCCCTAGGTGCCGGCATAGCTAGGGTTCAAAAACAAAAGGTAGTCTCTTTGCCCAAAAAGGGCACGATTTCACTGGGAAATTAAGGTGCGACCACGTTGCGTTTTGCGCTGTTTCCTGTCGCAGGCACTAGGCAGACCCAGGCAAGTGAGGTACCATTTTTTTTGGGAGACCCGGGGGAACGTTGGGTGGGTGAAAATTTGTTGATCCACGCAGATTCCAGAACTTTCCACCACAGAAATGTGAGGAAAATGCATTTTTTTGTCACTTTCTTAGCTTTGCAAGGGATTCTGGGTAACAGAACCTGGTGGTAGGCAGTCGAGTCACCCCATCCTGAATTTCCCTGGGTGTCTAGTTTTCAAAAATGTATAGGTTTGCTAGGTTTCCCTAGATGCCGGCAGAGCTAGGGTTAAAAAACAAAAGGTAGTCTCTTTGTCCAAAAAGGGCACGATTTCACTGGGAAATTGAGGTGCGACCACGTTGCGTTTTGCGCTGGTTCCTGTCGCAGGCACTAGGCAGACCCAGGCTAGTGAGGTACAATTCTTTTCGGGAGACCCGGGGGAACGCTGGGTGGGTGGAAATTTGTTGATCCACGCAGATTCCAGAACTTTCCACCACAGAAATGTGAGGAAAATGCGTTTTTTGGTCAATTTCTTAGATTTGCAAGGGATTCTGGGTAACAGAACCTGGTGGTAGACAGTCGAGTCACCCCATCCTGAATTTCCCTGGGTGTCTAGTTTTCAAAAATGTATGGGGTTGCTAGGTTTCCCTAGGTGCCGGCAGAGCTAGGGTTCAAAAACAAAAGGTAGTCTTTTTGCCCAAAAAGGGCACGATTTCACTGCGAAATTGAGGTGCGACCACGTTGCGTTTTGCGCTATTTCCTGTCGCAGGCACTAAGCAGACTCAGGCAAATGAGGTACCATTTTTTTGGGGAGACCCTGGGGAACGCTGCGTGGGTGGAAATTTGTTGATCCATGCAGATTCCAGAACTTTCCACCACAGAAATGTGAGGAAAATGCCTTTTTTGTCAATTTCTTAGCTTTGCAAGGGATTCTGGGTAACAGAACCTGGTGGTAGGCAGTCGAGTCACCCCATCCTGAATTCCCCTGGGTGTCTAGTTTTCAACAATGTATAGGTTTGCTAGGTTTCCCTATGTGCCAGCGGAACTAGGGTTCAAAAACAAAAGGTAGTCTCTTTGGCCAAAAAGGGCACGATTTCACTGGGAAATGAGGTGCGACCACGTTGTGTTTTGTGCTGTTTCCTGTCGCAGGCACTAGGCAGGCCCAGGCAAGTGAGGTGCCATTTTTTTCCGGAGACCCGGGGGAACTCTGGATGGGTGGAAATTTGTTGATCCATGCAGATTCCAGAACTTTCCACCACAGAAATGTGAGGAAAATGCCTTTTTTTTGTCACTTTCTTAGCTTTGCAAGGGATTCTGGGTAACAGAACCTGGTGGTAGGCAGTCGAGTCACCCCATCCTAAATTCCCCTGGTTGTCTACTTTTCAAACATGTATAGGTTTGCTAGGTTTCCTTAGGTGCCGGCAGAGCTAGGGTTCAAAAACAAAAGGTAGTCTCTTTGCCCAAAAGGGGCACGATTTCACTGCGAAATTGAGGTGCGACCACGTTGCGTTTTGCGCTGCTTCCTGTCGCAGGCACTAGGCAGACCCAGGCTAGTGAGGTACCATTTTTTTCGAGAGACCCAGGGGAACGCTGGGTGGGTGGAAATTTGTTGATCCACGCAGATTCCAGAACTTTCCACCACAGAAATGTGAGGAAAATGCATTTTTTTTGTAAATTTCTTATCTTTGAAAGGGATTCTGGGTAACAGAATCTGGTGGTAGGCAGTCGAGTTCCCCATCCTGAATTCCCCTGGATGTCTAGTTTTCAAAAATGTATAGGTTTGCTAGGTTTCCCTAGGTGCCGGCAGAGCTAGGGTGCAAAAACTACAGCTAGGCACTTTGCCATAAAAGGGTCAATTTGTAACTGCAAAATTGAGGTGTGACCAGGTTGCATTTTGCGCCGTTTCCTGTCGCAGGCACAAGGCCGACCCACACAAGTGAGGTACCTTTTTTATCGGGAGACTTAGGGTAATTCAGATTTGTAAATCAACTGTTATTACCAATTGAGTTTTCATGCATTTCTCCCGTCCCAATGAAAGACATTGTGTAAAAAAAAATCTTTTTTAAAAATGACCAATAATTCTCATGCTAGTATGAGTATTCCCAATTTTGAAAATGTGAAATTATATACTGTTTCTAAACTCTATAATGTGTACCCAATTCAGAAATACATAGGTGTCTTTCATACAGATTTTTCCATGTATACATATTCCAAGAAAAAATGCTCTATACCCAGTAAAAAAAATAAAACATTGCAAGTTGCTGCTCAGTTTTTGGATCTGCGTTCGTCGGGTTCTTGGTGAAACTACAAGTCCTATATATCCCTACAACCAGGAATGTCTAACGGATGTAACGGTATATTGCTTTCCAAGAGTTGTCAAAATGACAAAAGGTTATAGGTGAAAACGTTGAGACAAAAGGCTGTTTTTTTCAACAAATTTTCAATTAGTCCAAAATGTAACTGTTAGTTTCTATAAAGAAACCTTCGTGGATTTAGACAAATGACCCCATTCTGAATTCAGAAATGTGTCTACCTTTCGAAAATGTATAGCTTTCTAGGATCAGTTATTGCTTTCAAGCCCATTTCTACCATTAACTGGAAGGAGGTGGAAAGCTCTAAAAATAGCAGAAATAGGCTATGTCCCAGAAAAATGCCAAAACTGTGTGAAAAATGTTGGTTCTCTGACAAAAGACTGTCATTCCCTAAAACCTGAGAAAATGGAGATTTCAGCCCCACAAACCCTTTTTTGATAACATTATCAGGGAAAAACCCAGAGGCTTTCATTTGCAGCCCGTTTTTCCCATTTTTCTGAAAAAAACAAAAATGTCACTATATTTTGGTTAATTTCTGGGACCCCTCCAAGGGAATCCACAAACCCTGGGCACCTTTAGAATCCACATGATGTTGGAAGAAAAGGACGCAAATTTGGCGTGGATACCTTATGTGGTCAAAAAGTTACAGAGGCCTAAGCGCACACTACCCCAAATCGCCAAAAAAAGGCTTAGCACAGGAGGGGAAAAGGCCTAGCAGCGAAGGGGTTAATACTGAGTGGTCTAGGTAGGGTCAGAGCTTCCATCAGCGGATGTAAGGCCACAACCTACTGGCAAATAAGAATTCTAACCAAAAAAACAGACCATTTTCCATATTTTAAATGCACCAAAGTGTTCCAACAGGCAACTTTCTATTTTGCCTAGGGCGCTGAGAATCCTTCCACCATTTCAACGCAAGGGGCTCAAAGCGGTGTGTGTGAGAACTGAAGCAGGTCGGTATGGGGACTTGACGAAACCTTTTAGATTCAAACCAATTACAACATTTATACTTCACACAACGAGTACCTGAAAGTATTATGTTTCTGAGTTTTTGATAAAGTCAATTGAGGAACTTGATATTGATTTGTAAAGTCAACACCTACGACCTATTGTAACCTTTTTCTTCAAGTCAGTTTCTACTACACAAGCCTAGAGTTGACATTAGATTAATGAATTCCCCCCTGCTCGCTTACTCTAACACAGGCCCCATGGCGTGTGAATGCCCAATCTGTCATGACATACTGCTTAATTAAAAGCAACCATGGAAAATGTGCAGTGCTTATGGAAATGTACCCGGCGCGAGACGGCAGCAGTGCACGCTGTCAGCTTCACAATCTGCCATCAGGTCGCTGACTGGAGGGATCCGAGAATCTCGAGCCGTTTCCCATGGCTGCAGTCTTGAAGACGTGCTTCGTTAACACCTGCATTTCTTAATACAGAATGTTGCTGCCAACAACAGGCAAGGGCACACAGAAAGAAAACTAATTAGCTGCCTGTAATTGTGATGTCGGCGATTCCAATGGGACCTCTGTGAAACAATCACAGTTTGAAAGCATACAATTGCTGCAGAGTGGCATGTGATTCAAATGGAAAAACATACTCTGGCATCACCCGGGTTGACCTCGCAGTTTACAAACACATAATCGTATGTTGGTTGTCTAATGTCTTTTTGCCACTATAGTACAATCCAGAAGCAGAGCTAAAGGCATAAAAAACAAATTTCTATTTTTTTGTGTTTCTGTGTGCGTCTTTCTTTGCGGCAGTGTACCTCTCTCTGATGGATGGGACGAGAAGCCACAGTACTGCCGCATACTACATCTCTTGGTGAATTATTGATATTTGAAAAAACGACACTCCATTTATCACATTAGTAAAGGATTCCATAACACCGGCTAGACTGTGAAAAATAAGTAATATCTATCAGTGGTTTGGTGAAGAAAAAGAGACGAACGTCAAATAACAAAAGAGGTCGAGTTCCAAAAAGCCGCATAAGAAATCGATAATAGAGACATTCGGGCAATCATTACAGAGCCAGCAAACATGCAGAAAAACATCGATTCTGGTACGACGGAACCGAACAGCATATGAGACTAAGAAGGGAACTTTCAAGATGTAGGGGCATAATTATTTCAAGCAAGGCAGAGTAGTAACCATAGTTGGTGCGCTGCACTGCGGTGCGTCGAATGGAGAGAGAAGAAATGTGCCGTATCTGTTAAGCTATGGCGCCCTACTGCTCCCTTCCTAGCGCAGGCGCACTGTCGGTCATATTAACAAGGCCAGGCAATAATTATCGCTAAGCGCACTTAGTGCTAGGATAATTATCGCCGGCCAACTCTGAATTTTATCGCGGAGATAGCGTGCTATCAGCAACGCTTATCTCCAAAGCGATAAAATTCAGAGCGCAAGTTGCCAATTGTGAGATTATCGCTGGAAATACAGAGATAATCCCACAAGGTTTGGCGATAGCTTGCTGATAGGGATAGACATACTTAGCCATGATATCCACCTTACATAGGATATCATGGCTAAAGTCAGAAAAATACCAGACGTAAAAAAGCAGCATTAACCGTGGTTAGCGCTGCTTTTTTTATCGCTAACAAGGTTAGCGATATCCTTGATAATAGGAGAAATGTCGCTTAGCAACATTTCTTGTATTATTTGACTCTGGAACGCCCCCTTAGCATCTCATTAGAGATGCAAGGGGAAGCATAGAGTAAAAGGGTGCTAATTTGTGTGTTAGCACCCTGTTGCTGATAGGCGATAGTTTTATCTCTGTTTTGTTCAGAGATGTTTGTTCAGAGTTGTTTTTGTTCAGGAAGGGATACCTTCCTGCACAAAGGCAATGCATTTTTCCTCCCTGCATCAGGCATAGAAAGAGGAAATAATAAAGAGAAAAATAGATTTTTCATATTGTTATGCCATCCTCTGCAGGGGTACCTTTGTGAATCTTGAATTGTGTGAAATCGATAGGTGGGTGGCACAGGAATGCCCATGCTCCACCCACAGAACGCCTACCAGCTTCAAATGTTACGTAAAGCTGTGCAAGCTGCTGTGTTGTGTTACATTTATTTACAAAGCCACCTAAGGTGGCACAAATCACCCCTTATGTTGCTTTGTTGATCTTACTGAAGTCTTTGCATTTTGTTGTAAACATATTTTGTCTTATAAGCAGAAGAAACCAAAACGTGCCATTTAACAGCAAGTTTTCAGTGAATATGCCTTTTCAATGATATGCTTCAAATTACTTTGTTGTGCCCAAACCTTCATGCAACCAGGCTTTGACACCAATTGCACACTGTTGTGTGACAGAGTCAGAACAGTCTAAACAGGGCAACTCTGCATTGCTTACTAGTTTCAAAGGCCGAGTAGGATATGGATAAATTCCCTTAAAAAAATCACCACTTACCATCCAGATGGCTGCAAATTATTTCAGTGGTAAGAGGTAGTGTCTCTTTAGAGCCTGGTCTCTAACTCTTTGACCAGAGGAAGGTGGAGTCACACTGTATAGGACTTCAGATTTCTCAATACCAAAATTAAGAAGTAATCCATCCACTTGGCAATGGAGAGAAGGTGTTAGCCTTACCTCATGGCCGCTTGAGGGCATCACTGTGGCCGCTCTCTATTTCTACAAGGGCTGTGCAGTGGCATTATTACAAGGCTATGTAAAGACAATTTGTGTGGCTTTTGACAGCCTTGTAAATATGTGCCACTGTCATGTAAAAGAATGTGTGATAGGGGTGCTCCATGGGTGTGTCTGTGGGTGTTCCCATGCAAAAAACTTTGAGGGCCTGATTTAAGAGGTTTTGCAGAGGGCAGTCTAGTCGGCCTTCCTGCTGCCCTGCCCTACTGCAAAAGAACAGGGCAGGAATGCGCCATAGCTATCAGATACAGTGCATTCCTCTCCTTTTCCCCTGTGCCGGTGCACAATGCGCTGCCATGTGCCAACACAGGCACCTTTGCACCGTGGTGCAAGGGTATATGCACTGGGCCATGGCAGGCCTGTCTGGGCATGCGCTATAAGAGAGGACTCTAATGCCCAAAACTACTTAGATATAGTGCATTCATGACCTAAAATTTACATTTAATGCTGTATTGCATGAAATTTGCTATGTTGACCTACAATTTAAGCTACAAAATGCTGTCAATAAACCCTACCATGTAGAGCAGCTGCCAAACATGAACATCAACCTACATTGTGTAACAATGCAGAGCATTCAACACCTACTCCCGCGCAGCAACCTGTCCTGGAAGTGGATCCTGTAGAGGGTGACAGCAAGCCACACCTGGATCAAAACATCCTCCCGGAACTGTTTGAATCCATCCAAACCCCTCTACGGTCACAAGAAGGACAAGCTGCATCCCGGGGTCTCCACGTGACCTGTCTGGCACCCGTCAAATACCACCTCCCTCCACATCTGAACCACCAGACTCACAGGACCATCCAAATATTTTTGAACAGTGCGTTGTTGAAGTGCAGAGCCCGTTGGCAGAGGAGGTGCAGACAGGGATGGAGACCATGGCAGGCACCCTAGAGGGAGTTTTTCAGTGCCTCAGCTCAAATTAGGGTTGTGCAGAGCCTGGAATAGGCACCAACTCTCCGCTTCGTGAATTGGACCGGTCCCTGGCTGACATCGCTGGTGTCACGTGGCAGAAGCACAAGCTAAAGCCCTGCACAAGTGGCACCAGTGGGTTTGCCAACAGACTGGGGCAAACCAGAACATTCTGGAGTCCAAAGAGCGGAAGCAGGACTCCCACATCAAAACAATGGCTTCCTAACACCGTGCTGCCAAGAACCTGCCTTCCATTTCTTCAGCCCCTGATGTGTATGTGCCTCCTTTGGCTCTGGGACCTTCAAAACCACCGTCACCTGAGCCAACAGATATCTCAGAAGAAGAAAATGTGGATTTTACTTCTGTCCTAAGGAAAACTTCCCGCAAAACACACAAGATGATGGATGGTCACAGATCTGGGTTTAATCCATCATTATTTTGCTCACCAAGCCACCCCAGTTCAGACACGGCCATATACAAATCAGTCTTGACCCTGTGCCTGATGGGAACAGTCCAGACCGAACTGCCAAGCCATGTCTTCCCTGGACCGTAATCAGGCATCCTAGGACCGGTTTCTGGCTATCAGCCGTCTTCAGCTAGGATAGCTTGACTCCAGTGGCTTAGTGAGCACGTGACCCACATATGGGCATAGCCTTCCCACATAGGGTGAACAGCAAAACACACAAGATGATGGACGGAATGTTGCACAATGGCAAAACATTCACCCCCAGTCACAGATCTGGGTTTAATCCATTGTTATTTTGCTCACCAAGCCACCCCAGTTCAGACTCGGCCATATGCAAATCAGTCTTGACCCTGTGCCTCATGGGAACAGTCCAGACCGAACTGCCAAGCCATGTCTTCCCCGGACCGGAATCAAGCATCCTAGGACCAGTTTCTGGCTATCAGCCACCTTCAGCCAGGATAGCTTGACTCCAGTGGCTTAGTGAGCACGGGACCCACGTCTGGGCATACCCTTCCCACATAGGGTGAACACACACAAGATGATGGACGGAAAGTTTCACAATGGCAAAACATTCACCCCCAGTCACAGATCTGGGTTTAGTCCATCGTTATTTTGCTCACCAAGCCACCCAGTTCAGACACGGCCATATGCAAATCAGTCTTGACCCTGTGCTTCATGGGAACAGTCCAGACCGAACTGCCAAGCCAGGTCTTCCCTGGACCGGAATCAAGCACCCTAGGACCGGTTTCTGGCTATCAGGCATCTTCAGCCAGGTTAGCTTGACTCCAGGGGCTTAGTGAGCACGGGACCCAGGTCTGGGCATACCCTTATCAAAAAGGGTGAACAGCAAAACACACAAGATGATGGACGGAATGTTGCACAATGGCAAAACATTCACCCCCAGTCACAGATCTGGGTGTAATCCATCGTTATTTTGCTCACCAAGCCACCCAGTTCAGACACGACCATATGCAAATCAGTCTTGACCCTGTGCCTCATGGGAACAGTCCAGACCGAACTGCCAAGCCATGTCTTCCCCGGACCAGAATCAAGCATCCCAGGACCGGTTTCTGGCTATCAGCCGTCTTCAGCCAGGATAGCTTGACTCCAGTGGCATAGTGAGCACGGGACCCACATCTCGGCATACCCTTCTCACATAGAGTGAACAGCAAAACCCACAAGATGATGGATGGAATGTTGCACAATGGCGAAACATTCACCCCCAGTCACTGATCTAGGCTTAATCCATCGTTATTTTGCTCACCAAGCCACCCCAGTTCAGACACGGCCATTTGCAAATCAGTCTTGACCATGTGCCTCATGACAACAGTCCAGACCGAACTTCCAAGCCATGTCTTCCCTGGACCGAAATCAAGCATCCTAGGACCGGTTATTGGCTATCAGCCGTCTTCATCCAGGATAGCTTGACTCCAGTGGCTTAGTGAGCACGGGACCCACATCTGGGCATACCCTTCCCACATAGGGTGAACAGCAAAACACACAAGATTATGGACGGAATGTTGCACAATGGCAAAACATTCACCCACAGTCACAGATCTGGGTTTAATCCATCGTTATTTTTCTCACCTAGCCACCCCAGTTCAGACCCGGCCATATGCATATCAGTCTTGACCCTGTGCCTCATGGGAACAGTCCAGACCGAACTGCCAAGCACATCCTAAATTTGTCACAGTGTTTCCATAATGTCACAGATATAGAATGTGCTACATGTACCAAACATACACTGCAAAATGACCATTGGAGCTACCATGGGTTGTGTGTCAATTTACCAATCAAGTTTATAATTAACTTAAATGTGGTCATATGTATGACACTTATGTTAAACAAATCTATAGAATAAAAATATCAGTAAAAACAAGAGATAGATTCATAGCATACAAACTGCCTTTTCTTCTGCAATGTTGTGCATCTAACGAAAAGTGCAGTAATGCATATCAGGTACATGATATGGAACATACCTGATTTCATATCCATGAGCTGTCGTACAGAAAACTGCTTAATGCTAACACAGACTGCCTAGCACCATGGTGCAAGGGGGCATGTGTTGCAGAGGGAATTGTGTTTGTGTAGGAAAGGACAAGTTCCGGATAGTGCACTACATTGAGTTGCTTATTAACAAGCCCTTTGCACCCCTGGCACGTCACTTTTTCACATATTAGAGCACATTATGGCCGACATTTTTCGGCTTTATCCATCTGGGCACCTTTACCACCACAACCACGGGTTCAGAACTGGTGGGACTCCTCTTGCGGGTTTAGGACTCACTCAGACTGAGTACGGGTGCAGATACAGCAGCAGTGTGGCAGAGTCACAGAATCAGGCAGTCCCATGAGAGTCCTTCCGAAGGTCCAGTAGTGAATTGAAGACTAGGTCTGAAGGTCCTAGTTTTATACTCTGGGCCCTTTTTCTGGAAGGTGGCAGAGGTTTCTGGAAAGGTACTTAAAGTCCTTAGAATTTCCTTACTCCCATGTCCTGGCTCCAAGCTGGCTGCAGTGACTATGCAGGATCATTCTAATCTTTGTGTGAAGGCAGAGCACAGGCTATTAAGTTGTAAATGGGGCTGTGCTCAGCTCCGCCATCCCATCCTGCCACCAGATGGCCCATTGATCACATCTAATCACTCCACTATGTGACTTTCTGGAAGGAATTTGCCATGTCTGTCAGCTACACCTATTCATATGACCCAAGGCAAGCTGCAGGCACAAAGGGCTAAGGTCAGAAAAATGCCAGCCCTTTTCAAAGAAAAAGTAGGGAAATGTGTGTTTTTGTTATTCAACTTGAGATCTGCCATCCATCTTTGGATATTGGAAGTAGCAAATAGTGTTGATTGAGCAGTCTATCATCAGCATAGGAGACGCTTTGAAAGCCAAAGGAATGATCCAGCTCTCCAAGTGGCTGAAAATACAAATTAAAGAGTGTGGGAGTAATCTGACTCCTGTGGCATTAGCTGTGCAGAAAGTGCAGCAGGAAACAAACTGAATCTGTCCTGATGAATAATCTGAATCAATCCATTGAAAGGCCAGCTAAGCTAGCAAGGCTGACCAGAATGGTATCAATAAAAAAAACATTCTCTAGTTCCCTGTTGACCAAATCTCACCAGAAACTACCACTAAAATTGAGTCAGTGATGTATCTTGAACAAAAGGTGGCCTGGGACATGTCCAGAAACTCTAGAGTCAATGTAGATGGCAAACCATTTGATGAATGCTTCTCCATGGCAGTGGCAGCTGGTAATTTTAGCAGGGGTGGAAGGGAAGGCTGTCCATGCACACACTTATACACACTCATATTCACACATGTGTATACATACTGTGAGAAGGTGATTCTGTCTATCTTTCATTTTTTGATCAACTGATTTTTTACCTTTTGCTGGGGGAGCCTCATAACCTGTGGCTCACCCACTGTACATTCATGGTAAATGAACTGCGTGTGTTTGCCACCAGTGTCCAACTTTTAAAGATAAAGCTGCTGTGATGCAGCAAAGGTAAGGGGCACTTGGCTGGATACACATGAACATGTGTGCACACAGTGTTCACATGTGTGAGGGCTGGGTATGGGAGTCTCCTGTCATGTGCTGCCCGGTAATTGTGCATAGGTATTCTGGCACAGAGGGGACTCTGCATGATTGACTATTGACTTGGCGGTGGCCTCATAATGTACTGTACACTCATAGGGAAAGTCAGTGTGGCTTACTGTCTTGTCTGCAGTGACATTTCATGGAACACTTATGATAAAAGCTGCATTAGAGTGAAGTTTCACTTCCATTTGGCTACAGATACCAAAGTGAGCCCGATTCAGGGCATAACCTGTATGAGAAAATCAATTCCGCAAAGTCCACAATATATCTGTACAACATATGGGTCATCTAGAAATGTTATATTTCTCTGCCTCAGTTTAGGATCAGATGCCAGGCATTTTGTCACTATACTGGGCTAAGTTAATTACATTTCTGTCCAGCTGCATGAAGAAAGGCCTCACCACACACAGCTGTCTCTATGTGCCAGAGATGGGCCTGTCCAAGCCCATTAAACAGAAGAAGAAGCTCAGACCTCTGGAGTTAACTCCGTATGGGGCTTCCTTTGCAGATTTGCTAGTAAAGGCCCTGGCAGGGGTCAGCAAGGGGTGGAGATGAGGCCCCCAAAGCAGATGTCGCAAGCGACTTCTGGGTGATGCTTTGTTGAAATATCCCGAAGTCAGTGCATGAAGGTTAGGACAGGGGCGGAGAGGTGATGTGGTCCCTGCTGGAACCTCCCATCCCAATTAAGTGTCTAGCGCAGAAAGGAGAGCCCTCTTAGTTGGGCTTTTCTGCTGGACATTGGGACTGCAGGTGGACATCATGGACAAGTAGAAGGAAGAACCTCCGATGGCCCTTTGGGCTAAGGACTCTGACTTTAATGGTCCGAGGACCAGTGGGGATCTCCCCAGGACCAAGGAAGCTGGACCCCTTATACCCCATGAGGAGTAGTTAAGGGAAAGATTGGGCTTCTGCACCTAGCAGGACAGA
The DNA here is from genome assembly GCF_964261635.1 of Lissotriton helveticus. Lineage (NCBI taxonomy): Eukaryota > Metazoa > Chordata > Amphibia > Caudata > Salamandridae > Lissotriton > Lissotriton helveticus. The sequence continues at coordinate 1,206,716,591 of NC_136063.1, forward strand.
GGCCCAGAGGTAAAAACAGCAGTAAGTCTGGTGCAGAGAGCAAGTGAACCCAGCTCCCTGCTAATTTTACCCCTTTTTGGCCAGGAGGCATGTAGTAAGTGCTGCAGATGTCTAGGGCATTGTCACCAGAAGCAAAACTAGAACCAAATTGTCAAAATGTGTCCAACAGGGCCTGATATGTGGCATTTTCAAGTTTGAGCAACATTTGACCCCAGCATGATCCCGAGCACATGGAGCTCTGCTGCAGGAGGATTTCATTCTACTGGGTGGGTCAGGGCTCATGGTTATAGCGAGGAGAGGAACCAGGCAAATGGACCCAGGGGAGGGCATGCATGGAGCCCCCTCCCTAATGTTCTCAAGGGGCTGGGGATCTCATCACCCAGGCTGGGTTTATGATTAGGGGCCCAGGACGCCATCTCTGGGACCCGAGTGAGAAGGTTGCTAGAGAAGCGCTGCTGCTTTCCCCCAGATGTGGCCGGTCCACTTGCTCATCATGCCAGTGACTGGGGTGAGTTGGAGGCCACCACGAGTGTCACGTCCCACCCACATGAGCGGGCGAGGTAGAATAGACCTGCCGGCTCCAGTGGCTGCGTACAGTAGTTGTGCCTGTGCGGGGAGCTGGTGGGGACCACCAGGGGTGGGCAATATACACCGGGTCTGTGTCAGATACACATGATGAAGGTGCAGCTTGTGCAGACTATTGTCGTACAGTTCATACTAAATAGGTAAGACTGTGCATTTCAACAACATAAACGTAAAAACTGGGTGATGCTGAGTCCACGCACACTACCAGGATATGCTGGCCTTAGTCCTGGCTAGTTCACAGTGCACCATCTGGACCTCTAACTTTACATGGTATCAGATGGTATGTGCAAACTCAAACATGACAACGCAGACTCCCCAAGGAAATCGTGGAAACAGATCAGCCGCTTTCATGAGTAACTCAGGATGCTCAAAGTGAGATGGAAGAAAACTCGATTTGGCATTTCAATCATTTATTAAAGCAATTGGCATGTAGTTCCTAGGAATCTCCTAGGACCTGCATGTTTTGAATGACATACACTGAGCGATTGGTGTCCAAACCAACTCTGGACACCCCCACAGGATATGTCAGCCGTTGGACCAGCTAGCTCTACAGTGTCACTACCACCCCTCTGTATTCTACAGTGGTGTAGGTAGTTTCTGGCAACCACTGAGCATGACAACCCTCATTCCTCAGGGATCGTGGAAAACAGTACAGTATGTTTCGCTCCAACACTCGTGCTTGCTTACTCTCTGAAAATAAACGGGAAACATCCTTTACAACGCAACTTTTACCACGCAGTGCCTTTACGACACAACTTTTACAACGCAAACCATTACAACGCATTGCGCTGGGGGGCGCTCTAGGATAGGGAATAGGTTTAATTTACTATCCAACACCTTCCCTACTATCCACGGGGACTGGAGTTGGAATAGTAAATTAAACTATTCACTATCCAGCGCCCCAAAGCACTATGCGTTGTAAAGGCATGCATTGTAAAAACAGCATTGTAAGGCATGCGTGGTAAAAGCATGCGTTGTAATGTCATACATCCAAATACACAGGATGGTATTTATTGGTCCAGCGACTGTTCTGCGAACAAATTATGTGCTGCGACAATCAGGAGACAGAAGCATATAAAAGAGATTGCTACTACCAATATAGTAAATAGTAGATACATTTCTACCATAGTTCTAATAGGATGAACATAAGCAGTTCAGATAAAAACAGTAGCACTTGCGTATTCCTAAAATACACGCCCTAAGGAATTTGCCTAAATCTACCTAGCCTAGATCTGTATGTGTAGCAAGTACATGCGTGTATGTAGACAAGAAACCCCTAGGGAAGAACCAGCCCCCTCACTTTGATGATTGGGAATGAAGGACCCTGTCTCTGCTTCGAGGATGATACCCCGCAAGGGATGTCAGACCGCTGCGTGTCGAAGATTTAGCATGCAGGACCCTGTGGCAGCTTGGAAGGAATTCTCCTTTAATTTCAGTGGGGAATTAGGGTCTTATATACTAGAGTGGTCAATCCAGGGTTTCTTCTAGAATCGATATGTTTTGAAAACAGTCATAAATGTTTTGAAAACAAACTTGAATGTTTTTCCAAACAGATGCGAACATGCACAGCTGGCAGTTGGCCAAGGATGAAAAAAGTGGCGACCCTTATACAGAATTATTATACCATGACTGAGGACATGTTTATGTACACCAGGTACAGGAATTATGATAGAGTACCAAGAGCCTGGTGTGGTAGAGACAGGACCAAGCTATGAGGTAAAAGGTCACCTGTTTAGAATTATTATTGTCATGTGGATGGGACAAATTTATGTAATAGGGGTATACATTACAGGACTAGCCTACAGGACATGACACAATAACATATTTGTGTAAAATATGTGCACTGCAATGATCAAAAGAAGGAAACTAAACAGAGTATTCAACATTTTGGTGATGGTAAACAAGATAAACATTTCAACCATTGTGCTGTTACGTAGATTATATGCATTTATATAATCATACCTTTACTCCTACCAAGCACTTCCTACATTTGTGGGCTTTGGGGTGTGAATCTGCTAGTATACCCTAGGGTGGGCCAAATTCTCAGTTACCTGTGGGTATGGTTCATCTGGGAGCCCGTTCTGGTGCTGAGCAGGCCATTGGTCTCAAGAAGGTATAAGGATTCCGCATGGCTGGAATTACAGCATTGAGCGACCTCAGCTGTGACAGCGAAATGCTCCTCTGTCCCCACAAAGGATTGATCTTGTTTATATAATAAACTTTACTCATGTTACAATGCCGGAGCTCCAGTCAGGCTGTCATTATTGATTGCATCCTTGCAGGGCTGTCGCCGAGCAAATAACAACAATCAATATTTTGTGCAGTGAATTGAAGCCCAGTACAGAATGTTCAAATCCCTGATAATGTGCATACAAAGAAGTGTAATGTAAGGACGTCCATTTCAGAGAATATTATCCTACATGGGCGCGCATGCAAATGTGAGTCAAGAGTCAACGTTTAAGAAAGATGTCAACTTTGAACGTGAAGATATAAAATGGTGGTGTTCCCTGTCTGTGGCTTATGTAACCTCACAAAACTATTACAGTTTTCAAAATTAGTGTAATCCAGCGACTGGTACTTTCATCAATATAATTGACTGAACGCATTAATGCCAATACAAGAATACATACATACATATAAGATTGATGATCATTTCAGAAATTACTGATTATATGTATTGTCTCTGACAAGGGGGCAGGACATCCAATGAAAAGCTCACATTTTTGTTATGTATATATCCAAACGTTAAAGATACAACTAATGAGCTTCAGAGACACCATCTGGGTGTATCATTTAAAATCATTGTATCCAGATGGACTGAACATGAGTGACAATGCCACAACATATCTCTGGGTAGATCACGGAACTGGCATTGATTCCACATTCCAAATGCAGTTTTCACTTATGAACCTCTTTGACACCCCAGTGGTGTCAGCTAAACGGTCAATGAGCAAACAATATACTACCTGAGGATGGTGGAAGCCAGGGCAATGCAGTGGAAATTGAATGTGTCTCTTTGATGAGTCTTCCTGGTTGAGCCACTTCTTTCTTGAATGTCAACCTTCTTTGTGACTCAGTGAATTCTTTTGGATCCAGATTTTTGCGCTGGGTGAGTTGTTTTATTCACAAAAATTGGTTAATTTTTGCATTCATATATACTTATCATTGGCCATTCACACGTTTGTACTATATGGGTGAAATAAATGCCAAATTGCTTTCATACAAGGTCTCCAACTGAGAAATATGCAATTCATTAACTCACAAACATCCACTGGAACTAATCACCAATAACATCTTTTTAATTTATGAGAGGTTTAAACTAAGGTGCCATTGTGCACTCTATTTGATTAAATAAAATGCATTACCCCTGTCTTAATTTTGCACCTCGCGTAGCGGTCATTATGGTACAATAATGAGAACACAAAAGCAAACTAATTTCAAGAAGTGCAGTGGCAACGCTAACATGCTCTCAAGATGGGTATTGATTTTTGTAGTTGAGTGTAGTTAAACTGATCTGACAGTACATTCATCTTCAGATACATGTGTTTCTTTTAGACTGTGAAATCGTTTAACAGTCCTTTGTTTGAAGGATAAATGCTGATTATATTTGTTTTTTCCCCTTTGTAAAAGGCTAACTGCGCATGGATCAATTTATCACAAATTGCACGTGTCATTCACCACAGCACTTAAAAAGCATTTAAGGACATAACATTTGCAACGCTGTATTTCTTACACAGTGGTTAGTAAATATTTTCTATATGAACTGTAACTGAACACTGACAGTTTTTACCTTTCTGAAGCATGTCGTAAGAGGGGGTGTTATCTCTCACCAAAAATCGGACATTTTCGCTTGAACATTAAATGCCTCTGAATGTTATTAAATTCACTTCCTGAGGTGAAAAAGAACATTGTAAGGCCTCAGAGTGATGAAATTTGCCATTTTCATTCACTTGTACCCATGCATTTAGGGCCCCTGGAAGCACGAAAATCACTTTTAACATTCATATTTTATCTCTATAAGTGATGAACGACATAAAACGGTATACAGACAAAATATCGAGAAAAAAAAAGAATTGCAATAATATCGAAGTGAAAATATAGATTGGACAAAATATTGAATGGACAGAATATAGTCAACAAAAATATCGAATTTAAGCTAAGAAATGTAATATCGATTTTCATAAATATGGAAAAAGTCAAAATATCGAAGTATATAATATAGGTATTAAATATATCGAATTTTTAATAATATCGATTTTTTTAAAGTGTTTTGTATGTTAGTATATGTGTGAAAATTGTATATTTATTTTATAATTTATTTTAAGTTTATGTTATTTAATTTTGTAGCGGGTTGTGGGTTTATAGGGGAATAGGGTGGGAAGTAATTTAATTATAGTTAATTAAATATTAAAATTATTTATTGGTATTGTTTTTAATTAATTGTTGATTAATTTTTAAGTGGTAATTAATTACATTTTAATTGGCAATTAATTTTACTTATTTGATTAATTGATAATTATGTGAATTTTATTAATTTATTTTCCGTAGCGGGTTGTGGGTTTATAGGGGAATAGGGTGGGAAGTAATTTAATCATAATTAATTAAATATTATAATTTAGTTGTTGGTATTTTTCTTGAACTAATTGTTAATTCATTTTTAATTGGTAAATAATTAAATTGTAATTGGTAATTAATTTGTATTAATAGATTAATTGATAATCATGTTAATTTTATAAAATTATTTCATGTAGCGAGTTGTGGGTTTATAGGGGAATAGGGTGGGAAGTAATTTAATTGTAATTAATTAAATATTTTTTTTTAGGTTGGTATTTAGTTAATTAATTTTTAATTGCTAATTAATTAATTGGTCATTGTAATTAATTTGTATTAATAGGTAATTCATTCTTATAATTAATTTTTATTTGTCTTTTTAATTGATTAATCATTATATTATATTAAATTGGTAATTGCTTTTAATTAATGTTTTATTGGTATTAATAATTAATTTATTTTTATTAATATACGAAGTATTAACTTTCCCTACTGTTGCACTCACTGGAGTGGGAATAGTAATTGTTACCCCTACGCTATCCAACGCTTTCCTTACTGTTGCACTCTCTGGTGTGGGAATAGTAATTTTTACCCCTACGCTATCCAATGCTTTCCATACTGTTGCACTCACTGAAGTGGGAATAGTAATTTTTACCCCTACGCTATCCAACGCTTTCCCTACTGTTGCACTCACTGGAGTGGGAATAGTAATTTTTACCCCTACACTATCCAACGCTTTCCCTACTGTTGCACTCACTGGAGTGGGAATAGTAATTTTTACCCTCCCGCTATCCTACGGTAAAAATGTTGTATATTTGTTTATTAATATTATGTTAATATATATATATATATATATATATATGTTTTGAAAAATACAATTTTAATATTTTTTATAACCTAAATTAATTATGTAATAATTTTAAGGTTATTTAAGTATTTCTAACTATATTTTAGTTAATTATTTTTAATATTTCATTAATTTTAAATTATTTTTAAGACATTTAAAAAAATTCGATATTTTGACTAACTATATTTTTTTAACGATATTGTTGATTTGATATTTTTATACTTACCTGTTTGTAGATAGGAATTCGATATTTTTGTATTCAATATTTTATCCTCGATATTTGTGTAATTCTATATTAGTGTAATCGATATTATGTTAGTGATCCACATAAAACATGAGATATACTTGTCTCTTGGCGCTGGTTTTAAAATCCTACGTAGGCAACCAACCTATTGTTCAGCTTTTTCCTGAAGATACCCTGTGAAAGGGAGAGATTACCTGATGTACTTCAAATAGACTTCCAGAAATGATGTATGATGGCTCTATATGGAAATCCATCCACCTCAAAAACTTTGGTGAAACCTAGGCACTGTTAACCAGGCTTCTCCTTACTAGATAGGTTTCTACATTATTTTTGTATTGCCTTTTGTGGTTTTTAAAGTGCTATGAAGCATCTTGTGATGGAATTTTGGCTACACATAGTAGAATCTGGTTCTAGTAAGGTTTGTTGCAGTCACCCAGTGATTAGGGTGCCCTAGGAGCCACAGACAGTGATCAAGAGAGTCTGGGGAAGTCTGTCATCAAATATTTCCCTACTAAGATGATAGACTTCAGGAGAGTGAGAGTCATGAGAACCTTAGTGAAGTAGGTGAGCTGATTTTATATGTCTGACAAGTACTAGGGCTCAAGCTACAGAGAGGTGTCTTAGTGATGGCTGTATGACAGAATAGAGGTAAATAACAGTGAAGCTAGATAAGCTGGTATTAAATAGTTGTGTAACTGAAGAAAAGTTAATCATTAGGAAGAGTGGTCAGCCACTGACAGCTGCTGCACCGCTTTATGGAGTAGTACCTGCGCATATACTGACTGTGTCAGTAAAGGGTGCCCATAGCCTGTATTTAGAGTGCTGCTGGAGACGACCATAGGGGATCCTCATGAGGTCTTGGTGCTCCCTCTCAAATGGCCATGTGGTTGGACTATAGGGTGTGGTTGTGCTACCTCACTATTTAATCAATTTACCAAGTGCATTAGGACCAATAGGTTTTATTTGCTAAACCTGTAGCTCAACCCTGGATAGCTTTGACACTGAGCAGTCAGCTTACAAAAAAGAACACGTGTAAAGAATTTAAACAGCACCAGTACAATTGAAGAAAAAAGACAGAGACACTCAAGAAATCCAAAATCAATTTATAAAAATTAAATAGATTTTTATTTTATTTTTAACACCTAAACAGAAAAGTTCCACTGAAGGGTTCCGAGGTACAGAAAATACGAGGCATAGTAAACCAATACTTTTTACTTAAATGCAAACAAGCAGTAGCAAACGTAAATGTAATGTAAATGTAAATGTAAATTGATACTTGTATAGCGCACTACTCACCCGCAAGGGTCTCAAGGCGCTTGTAGGAATACCGCTGTGGAACCCATCCTGGCTTTCCCTGTGAGATTTCCTCCGCTGGGCTCCCCCAAGGTGGAGGCCAGGCGTCCTTAGCGTTGTGGGGGCCGTTGTGGAGATTAAGCAAGCTATTGCCCAGCGTTGCAGAGTGGGACTCCATGATTGGAATAGGCACCGAGGCGATAATTATCAGGTCCGTGGATTTTTGAGCACAAGACCCGCCGAGGCGGGGAATTGAACCCTGGTCCCGGGCTAGACCTCTGCATCAGGGTCTGCCGCTCTAACCATTGAGCCACACTTCTCCACGTAACGTAACACATTTGACACTTAGAAACTTTTTCAATAAAAACTTCTTTAAGTATCATTGAGGTTACTTAGGGGCCGATTCTGATTCTGGATTTTTATTTTCCATACAGATAGGATTTGTATTTTTTTCCAAGCAAATTGTAAAAGTCCCTTCCAACCTGTGTAGTACCATTCGTACGGGAAAAATACATACAGATCGGCCCGATCCTTACAAATCGGATCGGGAAAAGCTGTACGACACAGACTTGTAAAAAAGACCATACAATTTGTAAAAATGCTGTCCAACCCATCAAGTACGATTCGTACCGGGTTGTCAGCATACTGTTTGTATGGAAAATGGCCTGTATACAGGGAATGACTCGTACCGGGCAACGAAGCGAACCCCTGTACGCCTCGTACACTGGTATGACTCGTTCTGGGGTACAACTCATACCGGGGTACGGGTCGTATAGGGGTATGAGGCATACAGGGGTCCCCCCACATGCGAGGCGTGTGTATGGTGCGTACCTCAACATCGCGCGTGTACGCACCGTACGTACGCGATTTTGGGGTACGGTCCGTACACAGGCGATTTTGGGGTACGGTGCGTACATACGCGATTTTGGGGTACGGTGCGTACACAGGCGATTTCGGGGTACGGTGCGTACCCAGGTGATTTTGGGGTACGGTGCTTGTACGGTGCGTACACGACCAGTACCCCTTCGTCGCGTATGTACACATCGTACCCCACTTTCTGTGTCATCCGTACGCACCGTACATACGCACCGTACCCCTGTATTCATAGGGTGTACGACGCGTACATGGGGGGCTCTGTCTCGTACTGTTTTCGGGGCGTACAAGGTTTTTCCGGCACTTTTTGGCTCTTGTAAAAAAAGAGCCGTACGGAGTGCCGTTTGTACGAATCGTACTTGCCGGGTTGTAAACTGCTGCCGGGAATACATGGGAACGTCGCGTACAGAGCAATCCAAATCGGATTCGCTTGTATATACGAGTTGTATGGTCTTTTTTACAATTTGTATGGAGTGCATCTATTTGTACGGATCGTACTTCCTAGGTTGTAGGGGCCTCCTTACAAGTACGAGTTGTATGGGGAAAACGCTCCATACCACGATTTGTACAGCGTTTTTCCAGGATCGGATTCGGCCCCCTAGAGTTACTTTAGGCAACCGACTCCGGCAGGAAGCCCGTGAAGGTCAAAAGAAACAAAGTCAAAAGAAACAGATACCTTGTCCAGAAAAGCAGTCTTCAGTTTAGTTTCAGTTTCTGTGGCCCTTTGACATTCACTTCTATGGAGTGGTACCGATGCATGTGATACAGAATAATGAAGATGCTCAGCGATGTGCAATCAACATGGGTCTTCCTGGGGGTACTCCTTGGTCCGCAGGCATTGTGAGGTTATCCTGGTCGACACTATCCTACTTGTCTCTTGGCGCTGGTTTTAAAATCCCACGTAGGCAATCGACCTATTGTTCAGTCTTTTCCTGAAGATAGCCTGTGAGAGGTAGAGAGAGCCTGATGTACTTTAAATAGACTACCAGAAATTATGTATGATGGCTATTTATAGAACACCATTCACCTTGAAAACTAAGATGAAACTCAGGCACTGTTAACCAGGGTTCTCCTTACTAGATAGTTTTATACATTATTTTTTTATTATCTTTGGTGGGATTTTTGAAAAGCACTACAAACCATCTTGTGGTGGGGTTTTGGGTTCTCATTGTAGAATCTAGTTGTAGTAAGGTTTGTTGCAGTCACCAAGTGATTGGGGTTCCCTAGGAGCCACTGACAGGGAACAATTCTCCAGCTGTCCCTACAAAGATGATAGACTTCAGGAGAGTGAGAGTCCTGAGAGCCTTAGTGAAGTAGGTGAGCTGATTTTTTATGTCTGACCAGTACTAAGGCTAAAGCTACAGAGAGGTGTCTTAGTGATGAGGCTGTATGACAGAATACAGATAAATGACCTTGAAGCTAGATAAGCTGGTATTAAATGGTTGCGTAACTGAAGAAAAGTCAATCATTAGGAAGAGTGGCCAGCCACTGACAGCTACTGCACTGCTTTATGGAGTAGTACCTGCGCATATACTGACTGTGTCAGTAAAGGGTGCTCATAGCCTGTATTTAGAGTGCTGCTTGATGCGACCAAAGGGGATCCTCGTGAGGTCTCTGTGCTTCCTCTCAAAGGGCCATGTGGTTGTACTATTGTGAGGAAACAGGATGTACTATAGGGTATGGTTATGCTATCTCACCATTTATTACATTTACCAAGCGTGTTAGGACAGGTAGGTTTAGTTTGTTAAACCTGTAGCTCAACCCTGGATAGCTTTGACTCTGAGCAGTAAAGCTTACACAAAGGAACAAGTGCAAAGCATTTAAACAGCACCAAAACAATTGAGGAAAAAAATTCACGAGACACTCAAGAATTCCAACATCAATTTATAATAATTAAATAGAATTGTATTTACTTTTTGACACCTAAACAAAAAAGTTCTACTGGAGGGTTCCAGAGGTACAGAAATTACAATGTATAGTAAATCAATGGGGTTTTACTTAAATTCAAACAAGCATTGGCAAATGTAACACATTTGATACAGAAATGATTTCAATAAAACTTCAGCAAGGATCATTGAGGTTACTTAGAGTTACTTTAGGCAACCAACTGCAGCAGGGGGACAGGCAAGGGGGCCCACAAGGTCAAAAGAAACAGTTACCATATCCAGAAAAAGCAGTCTTCAGTTTATTTTCAGTTTGCCATTCCCTTGTATGGAGTGGTCCTGATGCAAAGGTTATAGGATAATGAAGATGCTCAACGATGTCCGGTCAACATGGGTCTTCCTGGGACTACTCCTTGGTCCACAGGCATTATAAGTTTATCCTGGCCACAGGGGTTGATGTCCCTCGAAATCTTCTCTAGCTGGGTAGAAGTCCAGTCACCACTCAGCTACCAGGTGCCCAGAACACAGGTTTTGGTTTTCTTCTTCTGGCAGTAATTTGGCTTCTGGGTGGCCTAGATGCATTCTGATGACTCCCCGGTCCAGTAGACTTGGGGCCAAATTTTGAGCATCAGGTATTTATCCCTTGTGCCGCATTCTGCAGAGGAAAGGCAATTCAGGAATCTGGGCTAGCAACTCACTCCAGCAAGCTTCTCCAGCTGTTTTGGCCCTGTTCTTATGAGGAGATCTGCCAACTGACCCTTGGAGTCTATTGCTTTGGCTGGGCTCAGGATTTGACATCTCCATTTGCAGGAAACAGCAGGCACAGTCCCTTTTCTTTTGCTAGCCACCGGGTACAGTAGCTGCAGTCCACGTTGGAGAAGTTTCTCTTCGCCAGTTCCTTGGCACAGCAGGGCAGCCCTTCTTCGGTCCTGTTTTCCAGACCAATGAGATCTCAGTGCTGGGTGCCAGTAGGTCCCTTTTTATATCCAGAAAATGCCCTCAAGGGAAGTTGCAGTCACTAGCCAATGGGCTACCAGATTCTCTACCGCCTTAATACAACTTCCTTTGAAGTGTGGCAGCTAGTCATCCCAAAAGTCCCTATTCTGCCCACTCTCAAGATGGCAAAACCTGTCTCTCTCGGCGTGTAGGGCTCCCTTGCTCAACCAAGCCAAAGGTGCAGCTACCAAGGAGGCTTACATGCTCCTGAAAAATAGTTTGTCAACTGATGTTCTCTCTCTGTCTCCAGTGCCAGCCTGTCAAAACAGTAGAGCAGCCCTTCTGCCATTTCTTTCTCATTTTCCTTTCAAAAGATGCTTCCCTTTTGAAACTAGCATTTTGGGTCAACACCTGTGTGGCTTGCTGCCTGGGAGAGGTAGCACCTCTCCCCCCCACACAGACTTCTGGGGGTCATTTCCTTTCCTTTCCTGGGAGTCATTTGCACGTCGCCCCAGGAAGGCAGAAAATTGACTGAGGGTGTTCCTCGGATGGCGTCGGGGGGTTTACCTGTTCCTTCCCGCGACTGCTGTTCCCATCCTCGCGGCCGGCTTGGCTCCGCCCCCCACCCTTCTGCCTGTGAAAAGACTGGCCAAGCTTGGCTCTGCCCGGGCCGTTGACCACCTTCCACCTGCCTGCAATCCCCAGAATCCCCTGGGGCAGCGCGGACCTGACGGACGAGTCAGCGCGCCAGGAGGCGCATAAAGCTGTGACAGGGGCCGAGTCCCTTGTGTTCCTTCGACGGCGTCTGGGGGTTTACCTGTTGCTTCCCGCGACTGCTGTTCCCTTCCTCGCGGCCGGGCTTGGCTCCACCCCCGCCATTCTGCCTGTGAAAAGACCGGCCGGGTTTGGCTCCGCCGGGCCGTTGACCACCTTCCACCTGCCTACAATCCCCAGGATCTCCTGGGGCAACGCGGACCTGACGGACGAGTCAGCGCGCCAGGAGGCGCATAAAGCTGTGACAGGTCCCTCGTCCCGCGAGGACGCGCGCGGGACGTGCCCGACGAAGCCCGGACAAAGGGCGGACAGTCTGTGACAGTCCGGGGCAGGCCGTGGCTGGGCTGGGCCATCCCACTAACAAGTCATCTTCTAAGGTACTGTACTGTTCGTTTAATTCCATGACTCTTTGAGCACGTCTCGGGAGCTGGACTGGTCTGGATACCATTTGTATTCATCCAAGCATATATACCTCACGGACCTTGTGCAATTTGGGACATTCGATTGAGGAACTACAGTTTATTTTATTTTTAATGGGCAAAAGGAAGACCACTGAAGGGGGCGGGTCAGTTGGCAAGCAAGAAAGGGAAAAGGGTTAAAAAAAGCATACATACCGCAAGCAACTGTGTTCTGGATAGAATTGAGATTCTAATCTCAGAATGCGAGGAGATAGTGGGGGCTAATAAGGTAGGCCCAGCAGATAGCACCAATCTACCACAACCAAAAAACGCATCTGCAAACAACCAACAGCATGTAATCCCTTCAATGTTCCAGAAAAAGGCTCCATCAATAACACACCCTATCGTGCATAGCACACCTTTGGTCGATATCGACATTGTAAATACTCACAAGGCCCCTTCGCCCTCTCCTTTCCCATTGGCCAATACTGTTAACCAGGAAACTGACAAGGGTCCCCCTACCCCCGTACCAATAAATTTGCGATCCTTGAGCATATGACGGAGGGATCCACAATCTTGGCGGGACAAAGTTGCACTGAATTAGGCTCTGATCCCGTGCCAGATAGTTGCGGCTGCAGGGAGTCAAACCGAGGGTTATGGAAGATAGTAGAATTTCTCCAAAAAGAGGTAGAAGGTCTAAAGAAGCTAGTAGTGATTCTGAACCCTAGGTGGGGTCATACGGTAGCTGAGCCGAGCACGTCAGCCCATTTTCCCTCCCTGGTGCCTCCCTCTTTTAAAGATGTTCTAGTTAAAAAGCCCGTAACGAGTAATAGTCGGGGATCTGGCGTCTCCATATCACAGAGGTTAAAAGATATCAGGGCTACACCCGCACCAATTGTTTCTGAGGCCAGGGCGGGAAGATCTATTGTCAACACACCCAATAACTCTCTGGCAACTGGGGGGCGCCAAATTCCTTATAATTTGAGACCCACCAGCCAAGTAACTAAAGTTCCAAGTATGGGATTAACAAAAGAGGGTAGGGCGACAGTGTATATGGTGAAGGTTCCTAAAACCTTAGAGCTACGAATCGAGCGAATCCCTCCGCAATAAGGTTATACATTGGCTCAGACACTTAAGAGGCTGCAGATTGATCATTCGCGAGGACATCGAGAGGTTTAGGCGAATGACACTGTATAATTCAGCTAGAGATTGTATCGAGGTGAGGCTCAAAGATCCTGTCCTAGCTGATAATCTTATGTCCTTGGAGTTTCGTACCTCTGCCCCTGATCATTCTTCTATCCAAATCAGACACATGCCTGTCTGGGTAGAAGCCGGCTGCCTGGGAAGAAAGGTCTTAGGGACCAAGGAGGGGGGTCAGGTCTGAATAGGGTTGACTGACTAGTGTCCCGCGATGGGGAGGCCAGTTTCGAACAGGTAACACCTCCGAACCCAAGAGCTGAAAGTGCATTAGCAGCACCAGATAGCCCGGAAACTGTTGGGGGCCACTGTCCTGTTGCAGAATGCCCCCCGGCAGGACAGGGCTCCTCCAACCAGAAGGGCAATTCAACTTTTAACAGAACTAATGTAGCAAGCTTGAACATTCTGTCATGGAATGTAGCGGGTTTAGAGAGGAAACTGAAACTCCCAGAATGGCATAACTTCGTGGAGAAATTCGAAGTATGCATATTCAAGGAGACATGGAGCTTAGCCCCACTCCATAAATCAGGCTATACATCCTATTGTATCCCCGCTACGAGCTCAGGCAAAGGCCGTCCATCGGGAGGCCTAGAAATCTGGATAAGAACAGCCCTTAACTGGGTGGTCAGCCCACACACTAGAGTTTCTCCCGACCTACTTCATTTGACCATCAAAGGGCAAGGCAGGGGCCCGGCAATTGAGCTATTTAATGTCTATGCTAGAGGGTCACCTGGTGCCCAAACCTCTCCCGTCATTTCCACCCTCGAGAAAAGCTTGGAAACCATATTGCCCCCAACAAACATAATTGTAGCTGGGGACTTCAATGTAACCTTCGAACCTTTGAGTTCGGGTGACCAAGCTGGAATTATAGAAGAGGATGGCAAATGGGGCAACCCCTCAACCTAGACCCAATCAAGAAATGGTCACAGCGCGCGATACAAATTAACGCTCTCAATCTGGAATATGATTTGAGAGCTGTTAATGGCAGATCGAGCTCTGACCAAAATGGAGCTTTTACTTTTAATAGATTGGGGTCCCCCTCCAGGATTACATCCTTTTGGACGTTCGGTTATGCCAGGATCTGATAGATATGGAAGTTGTGCCCACATTGGATAGCGACCATAACCCACTTTGCAATAAAATGAACAATATTTTGCAGTGGGGGGGGGAAAGAAACCCAACCGCCCCGATATGGTAAGCAGAGAGGTAATACCATCAAACTGCAAAAGACGCCTCAAGTGGAACAAAGTCTCACATCAGGAAGGGCTATTAGCTAGTGTGAGGGAGGAAGTTGTGTCCAAAAGCAGTGAGCTAATGGCATTGTATAATGGCCTGGGGGAACTTAATGATTTTAATTTTAATTTTAAAAGCTTTTACCAAATGACAATAGATAAGCTGAGTTCGTTCTTTATCATCGAAGGCAAACCAGCCAGAAAACATGATCATTTAAAGACTTATAATCCCTGGTACACTAAGGATTGCAGGGACAAAAGGGCGGCCATCGCACGTAGTATTAAGTCGAAAGATCCAGCTGCTCTCAGAATTGCCAGGAAAGAGTATGCAAGGGCTTTGGTGGTGTCCAAAAGATGTTGGGAAGAGGCGCACTGGCAGGAACTGAAGACAGCTGCTGTGCAGAGAGATCCCATTGTGTTCTGGGATTTAATCAATCGTAAGGACAGGATATCAATGGACCCCATGCCCAATCATATCACTTGTGTACAGTGGCAGAACCACTTTGCCAACTTATATTCGGGTGAAGCAATATCCAACCCTCTCTCCACTGAGACCAGCCTGATCACTAGCATCTCTCCAGGGAAGGCAGCAGGCCCAGATGGACTGCCTGGAGACCTGATCCTACACGATCCCATGCCTTGGGCCCAGCTCATTCTCCACATCATGAATTTGATAGTTAGAGGGTTTGCCATCCCGGACTCCTGGACGGGAGCCGAGGTGGTCCCAATATTCAAAAAAGGGAATAGAGAGGACCCTGCCAACTACCGGCCAATCAGTCTTATAGACGTGATTCAGAAGGTTGTTGGCAGGGTTCTTCTCTTGAGGATCAGAACCTGGTTGGAGGATGGCAACATCCTATCACACTTTCAAGCAGGGTTCCGGCAAAAGGTGGGAACAATGGACCAGGTCCTCAGATTCTTCATGATCTATTGAAAGTCAGTCCTCCTGGGTAAAGGGAGTTTGTACCTGGCTTTCATAGATCTGAAGACTGCTTTCGACCTGGTCCCCCGGGGTAAGCTCTGGCAGGTACTTGGACATCTGGGCATGCCACCATGCATTTTAGATTTTATACAAAGGATGCACATTGACAATGTTGCAAGAATCAGGTGTGGGGCCCAAGGGGAGCTGACAGACAGGATCGCGGTAGGTTGGGGGGGTACGCCAAGGCTGTGTGTTGGCCCCCACCCTATTTTCAATATTTTTTAACGGGGTGGTGGCCCACCTTAACAAGGAGCCGTCTGACGCTCCAGTCTTGGCAGGAGAGAAGACCCCCACCCTCCTATTTGCCGACGACACTCTCCTAATCTCCAAGTCCCCATGTGGCCTACAGAAATTACTGAAGAGTTTTGACTCATTTTGTAAAGAACAGGGGCTAATCATCAACACTAGCAAAACCAAGTTGATGACTATTAACCCCTCAAAACGTTTCAGGAACAACATCACCCTGACAAAGTCCCACTAGAGATGGTTGAGTCTTTTGACTACCTGGGGATTAGAGTTTCAAAAAACATGAAGTGGTCCTCTCACCTTGATAAAATTCTTTTAAATCACAAGCGGGTGTCTGGCGCAATCACCAGAGAACAGTATCTTTCGAGTAGCAGACCGGTTGCACCAGCTCTCGCAATCTACGATGGGAAAGCGCAGCCCTCGGCCCTCTACAGGGCAGAGCTTTGGGGTATGGAGAATATCACCGAATTAACCAGGTCAGAAAATAGATTTTTAAGAAACCTTGTATTACTTCCCACCTCCACCCCCCTGAAGCCTTTATTTTATGACACTGGGAGGAGGCACATTCAGGATATTGCCAGGCTTCGTCCTTTGCTTTTCTGGGCCTGGCTTAAGAGGACGGAGGAGCTTTGCATGTATGCTGCGGGGTTTGACGAATTAGTGGCAGCAGACAAGGGAGGCAGGATAAAATGGTTGGCTGACTTGAAGCACCTTTTTGGCCTCATCGGCCTAAGCGAGGCATGGGCGACCAAGATGCCCCCTTCTAAGTTGGACTTGAAGCGGGCATATTGGGACTGGGTGTCAAAACGCTAGCTATCTTGCCAGCAGACAGGGAAACTCACAGAGGGATTCTTTGAATTTGAAAGCATTCGTAGACTCGAGCCCTATCTCGACTTTATACAGGTCCCTAGGGACAGGACTCTGTATATGAAGCTGAGATTTGGCACCCTACAGGTCAACTCAGTAGTATCCTCATGGAAGGGGTCGTACTCGGTCCCTGCACCCTGTCCTAGCTGTGGCCATTCCGATGAGCCCATTGCCCACTTTCTCCTGGCATGTCCTGCCTACACAAAGGCCATAGAAAAGTGGCTTAAGCCAGTTTGCAAAACACTAGGCCTCATGAGCCATGTAGCTGCCCTACGCATCAAGAAAACAGATACCGAAGGGGAGGAGCCAAGATGGCGATCGGGATGGCTGCATAAACGCTCGGCTCCCTGAGCCCTCATGCCCCACACATATATCCTGGCGATTAACCTGAGCAGTATTTGTTAATCTGAGTAGGGGAAGGAAAGCATTCACTTACCATCTGCTTCTGTGGCTCCACCGTGTAGTTGACCCGAAGAAATGTCCCCGACTGTTTGGCGGCTTTCGGGGTGCTGAGACCGGGATCTCGAGTGAGGAGAGTGTCCGGCCGTGAATGCAACTCCTGCGGCCTCTGGTCGCGATGGGAAGCCGCTCGGAGAGAACCTGAGATCCGCGAGCCGAAAGAGATGATACCAACCCGCTCCCAATAGCGGGTTGCCCTGCGAGAGGTGCGATATAGCTGGGCCGGAGAGAGTCCATGAGGCCCAGTTCCCCTTCGGTGTGATTCCCGGACATGTTAACAGCCCCCCCGGGAGCCGGTGGGTGACTCCCGGAGAGCAGCAGGGGGCTTGTTTAGCCTTTTGGTGACTCTCCTTTCTGTTGCCTGCCACGACTATTGAGATCCCGCTGTGGATCCTGCTGGTTCCGGGGGTTGGTCCCGATCCCGAGGTGAGGTGAGGTGGAGGAGGAAGAGACCGTGACGGCTGAAATGGCGGATGCTACCCTCTTGCGTACCCATTGTCCGGGCAGAGAAACCGGTGCACAAGAGAATCCCGGGGTTTGGCAACGTGAGGACAGACCCACGCCCAGCAATATACTGGCTGCATTGACAACCCTACAGACTACCCTGTTCCGGGGGGCCTGAGAATTGGGAAGAAAGGTGGCCGCCGTTGTTGGCCCGCCATTTTGTGGCGGCATGGATCGCTCTCGAGGTGGCGCTGAGGTGTCTGCCTCTGATTCATTGACGTGTTCCCTGGATAAGTCTACGTTCTTGGAGCCGCGGATGGGTTTGGTTCCTGAGCTTGCTGTAGATACCCTTGTTGCACGTGTGATTGTCTCATCGAGGCCTCTCTCTGATCGGCGAGTGGGGGAACAGCATCGATCCATGGCTTGGGCGGCCCCGGCGGGGTTTCGGTGCTTCCCTCATCGTGTGAGTCCTTTTCCATGTTTGGCGGGACTGTGTTCTGTCTCGAGACTGTTGGCGGTGTCGATATTGTCGCATTCAGACTTCCGCCATGCATCATCTGCGAGCTTTCGGTGGCTGGGATCCTATGGAGCGGTGACACTGCCTGATCTTCCCGGTGCACTCAGACCCTCTGTGCTACTTGGTATCCCGTCTGCGGGATTGTTCACCGTTGGTGCTATTGACCGAAGTGGCCAGGGGTGAATTTGATTGGGACATGGAGGGACTCATGGATGGTTGATGGTGATTTGAGGGGCGCTTAGCGGAGTTGTAATTGATTGCGTTATACGTGATTGCTGTTACTTGTACTTCTTCTACCGTTGCTGTTTAGACGATTTTTGCATGCGGAGGTGGGAGGGGCCGGATGACCAGATCGAGGGCCCTTCTCCTGTCTTTTTTCTCTTTCTTTTTCTCTCTTTTTCTTTTCTGTATTTCGGGTCTCTTATTTAGGGCGACAGGCACGCTGCTGGGGGGTAGGCCGTAGCCTTCTGCAGGGGTGCAGGGTTGGGGGTTGGGGGATGGGCTTGTTATTTTGTTCTCTCTTTGTTTCTATGGCCCTTTGTCCCTTTCCTTTTTCGATGTCGTCGTCTTCCATGTCTCCTATAGTGTGGTTCACCTTGAGGGGTGGGACTAGCTCGCCATGATTGCTCTGTGTTTATCGCATCTATCCTGACTCTTATGCTCCCTCCCCCGTCACTCCCAATATGTGTGCATTACTGGCGTAAAACTTTTTGCTTTTACTTAGCTGTAATAGGGGCGTGTGTGACTGTGCGACATTGATTTTCACTTTATTTTTTGTTATTGCAAAATGAACCGTCTCAGATCCTTATTATTGAATGGTGACTTAAATATATGTTATATCCTGGATGCTACTCAGCCTTCGGACTCCGGACCGCTGTATATTTTTGCACTCCATTCCTCTTTGCCCGATCTGAATAGCGGCCGGCCGGATTGGTTGTAGGCCCATGTTTGTATTTCCGTGCCACATCAATAAAGGTTCTTAAAAAAAAAACAAAAAAAAAAAAAAACAGATACCTCCTCATTGACACTGATCTGCGGACTAGCAAAATACCTGGGGTGGGCCTGGTTACTCAGACTAAAGGCGGTAGGCAAGAGTTTGGCAGGCTCCCAAATGGAGGTTATGGGATGAATGATTGACCTGATCTAATAGCACAAGGACTTACCTGATCTAACTGCACAATGCAGGGGGCAATAGGCGGGTGTCGCCCCCTGACCATATGAAATGGTGATTAATACCCATGAATGAAATTCTTTTAAACTGTATATCCTATGCTGATTTTATTGGATCTAATGGATTAACTTTTTTGATATCTGTACTGTGCTTCCATTTTTAACTATGGTTATATACTGTATTTTTGCAATGCTTTTATGATAAAAAAATTTATCGAATAAAGCTTATCTATCGACTCAGGGACAGACCCTATGTGCAATCGTGACCGGGCACCGGAGTCTTTGGGCAACAAAATAGCAATTTTGTAAAAGTTGCCCACCACAGCAAGTTATATTAATTTCGACATGGGCTACAGGTAGTCCTTAATGTAATGAGTTGTTTGATAATTTACAGTACCAACTTTAGTAGTCCCAGCCAGAAGTTATCAGGGCTGCTGTTGCGGCCGGTAACTCTGCACTCACCAATGGGGCTAGTAGCCTTTTTCACAGTAAAAACAAACAATTGGGGGTTTTACTGCTAAAACTGGTTAAAAGCACATGTTCCATTTTCTAATATACCACACCCTGCCTTAGTGCTCAAAAGGCCTATCTTAAGGACAAGATTGGGCTTTGCCATTTTTTTAAATGGCGAAGTCGAATTAGCAGTTTAAAACTGCCCTTCCAGTCTAGTCTGCAGAGGCAGACAGTGAGCATGTTTTACCTAGTTACACCCAGGGTGGCACAACCAGTGCTGCAATCTCTGAGGTGACTCTCTAATTTTCAGGCCCTCAATAACCTGGGTACCATAGACTAGGAATTTACAAGTCCATGCGATTATGGCAATTGGTTATAAAACAATCAAATATACCCATTTCAAGGTGAGGGCACTCTCACTGGGGTCTGGTTAGCAAGGCTCAATGTACTCTCAGAGGCAAAAAATCAGTCCAAAACTTTGGGGGTGACCATACAAAAAGAGGCATTGGCTTACAACTATATATAAAGCATGGTCCAGGGTCCCACCCAGGACCTTAGGTCGTCCCATCTTAACCTCTTGGCTACCCCTTCCTTTAAATGCAAGAGATTAGTTGGATCAAGATTTGGCGTCCCTCACTTTTTGAACTCTCTCCCCTTTAACATCAGATCCTCAACAATTTACCCTCAATTCAAGAGACGTCTAAAAATCTGGCTGTCCACCAGGCTTATGAACAGTTTGGTGTATGTGAGCTCTGTAAATACTTTTAACATAACATAACATAACATGGTACATCCTTGGTGTTGCACATTTGGCATATCTCATCAAGGCCTCTCCACATGCTCTTGAGGTATGTAGAGACATCAAGGAGTCCTGCTCTCTCTCCTGCAGCTGCACTGTTAGTGCCACTGTGCTGTGCAGCACTCTGAGCAGGTAGAGGTTCGAGCGCTGCCGTTTTCTATTATGCCTATCTTCCTGTTATTTTCCTGTTTTGTTATTGTGCCTGATTTTTGTTCTTTTTCACTGTGATTGCTGTTGTGTCATTGTGCCTGTTTTTCTTTCTTCTGGGATTGTGCCTCTGTTATCCTAGTTTTGTTGCCTTGCCTCTCTGTTTTCATCCTGCCTGTTTTCCCTTTCCCGCCGCTGCTGCCCCAGCGGCCCCTCCCGGTCCCTGCTCCCGCATCCCAGGTGCGCTTCCCTCCCCCTTCCCTATTTAACATTGGTGCCAAAGGCAAGCCTGTCTGAGCCAGTCTGCAACCCGGCCGCTACCAGCGCAAGGGACCCTGGTCCTCCAGTCACCCACCGGCCACAACCAGCGCAAGGGACCCTGGTCCTCCAGCCACCTACCGATACGACTCCGCTGCCCTCCTCGCACTCAACCCCGGAAGGAACAACAACTGCCAGCTTTCCACAAACCCTGAAGCCTTGAAGTGCATCCTCTTCAAGGTGTGCTCCCTGCACAGTCATGCTGTAGAGATCTGGGACCTCCTCAACACCTTCTCGCCAGACGTCGCCTTCTTCACAGAAACCCAGACCAATGCCTCCTCGGCCCCCGACATCGCCACAGCCATCCCTGACAGATCCGAGATCCAGAGGAAGGACAACCCAGGACGAGGACTTGCAATTACACACAAGAGCTCACTAAGACTCTCCACCTCCACCAAGAATGACTCCTTCTCCACTACAGAAAATCTTCACTTCCAGATCCCAACCAGCCCTAGAACCACGCTTTGCGGCACCCTTGCAAACAGACCCCCATGACCTCCTACTTTGTTCGCCACAACCATCACTGACCTCATCGCTCCCCACTCCATCGCCTCTATGGACTACATACTCATTGGAGACCTGAATTTCCACCTCGACCAACCCAGCGACCCCACATCCACCACCCTCTTGGACAACCTCGCCAACATCAGACTGAAACAGCTCATCACCTCCCCTACCCACAGAGCAGTACACACCCTCGACCCCATCTTTGCAGGTGGGAACAACATCTGCCTCAGCCACACCACGCAACCACCATGGACAGAGCACCACTGCATACACTTCCTTCTCAACAAACCCACACAGCCCAGACCTGCACCCTGCCCTCCACGAAGAAACTGAAGCAAAGTCACGGAGGAACAACTCAACTCGACCCTCAACCGCGATGCCCCCGTCACCCCAACCGACTCCAACCTCGTAGCCAAAGAACACCACAGATGGATCAAAAACTGCACAGACGAGCTTGTACCCCTATGCCACACCCAAAGACAGCGCCCCTGGAAGTCTGCCTGGTTCACCGCTGACCACCAAGAATCCAGTCACACCTGGAGAAGCCTTGAGAAGAACTTGATAAACAGCAAATCCTCAGAAGATCACACCGCCTACAAGAACACCATGAGGGAATACCACCAATGCATCAGATCCACCGAAAGGACCTTCATCGAGAACAAGATCCTCACAAACTCCCGCAACTACAAGGAACTCTTCAACATCTTCCAGGAATTCATCAAACCTCCAAGCGAATCCACGGACATCACCCCCTCCCAGGACCTCTGCAACAAGCTCAGCTCCTACTTCCATCAGAAAATCAAGGGCCTTTTCGACAACTTCAACTACCAGACACCTGACTATGACACCACTCCCTCCTCCAGCAATGCCAGCCAGCCCACCATCTCCTACTGGACCGCATTCACCACAAAAGACACCACATCAGCCAAGAAAGGCATCCACTCAGGAGCCGCCGCCGCCATCTCTCCGGAACTACAATGCACCATCAACACCATCTTCAAAACCAACATCTTTCCCGATGACTGGAAATGCGCAGATGTCAGGCCCCTACTTAAGAAGCCCTCAGCAAATCCCACGGACCTCAAGAACTGCCGGCCCATCTGCCTCCTCCCCTTCGCGGCCACAGTCACAGAAAAGACCATCGATGCCCAACTAACAAAACTCAGCGAAGAAAACTCCATCCTTTGTGGTATATAAATAAATAATACCGGATCTAGGTTTTACTGGACATAGCAATAACAGATAGCTCAATAAATAAGAGTCAAGATTCGAGGTAGTAGGAGTTTGCAGGTTTAATACAGCATAAAGGACAGGAACAGGACAACCTGCACGGGAACAGGATGACAGCGCTGCCGGAGGCAGGATCAGGATCGGCGTAACATTTAATAACAGTGCACAAATATATATACTAAAACAGTTACATTACAATGAATTACAGTAGGCGGAGCAGTGGGTGTGGTCAATAGCAGTCGCGAAAGATAAGGGTGAAAATGGGTGTAACAGGGGCGTATACATAGACATGTGATGCAAACGTAACAGAATATGTCATAAATGGGGCGGAAACATGGAGGGGGCTACCTAAGGAGCCGGGACCTCTAACCTAATGGTGCGCGCAAACTGACAATGACGTGTTACTAGGAGAAGCTGGGGGCCATGAACTCTGTGCTAGGAGCAGAGACTGAAGTCTGGAGAGTCAGGGCGACATGTACCTAAACAGTATCTAGTATCTGATGTTTGGAGAACATGTTGATAGAATCCAAAAGTTATCGGGGTAAAGGCTAACAGACTCTAAGACTGGAGCATGCATTATTCTACATGTAGTGCGTGATGAAGAATATTAAATGACCATTAAATGCAGTATTTCTCTTACATGGAGACGTAAAGGCTAGACAGTGACGGAAACTATTGATGCGATTCAGTAGCTTAGGAATGCAGAGAAGGAGGGCTGGACTGATAACTAGAATCATAACATACTCTTGGCAGGCTCGTAGGCAGAGCCAGGCTGAGCCGGGCACTGTGAGGCAGGAAGTAAGTGAAGGGTCGAGGATACAGGTGGGGGCTGTATCGCTCCTCAGCGAGGACTCAGAAGACAGGAGCTGAATCTGGTGTCCGGGCCCTTTTGAGGCCTAGAAACGGGGACTTTACAATGAAATAACGTGCACACTGAGAAACGTGGCAACGTAACTTTACATAGGCCTGATACTCGTAGCTTTCACGAGAACTGGAAACTGGCATACTAGTGATGGACACAACTGTAACTGCGTCTTTAATCAAACATGGGGGATACATATGCATATTTAATCATGCACACATAACATAAGATGGAGGACACGTAGGGACACAGAACATGGCAAAATTTACTTTTCCACATTCCCTCCTTGTCACTACGTTTCCATCAGGAAACATCAATATTCATGATACCATCTATCATTTCATACAGTATCATTTGCTCGTCTCGAATTTTCTTGGAACGGGATTTAGGACGGGACTCGGTACTAGGAATACAAGATGTAGCACAAATGCCACAAATCGCAGGGCCACATTGTATACAGAGGCAGCAACTGAATATGATCGCTACTGTAATACCCAGAAATGACAATACTTTCCATCCCCAGGCGGAAATTATATTCCAGAACCAACCGGACCATGTCCAGGTGCCTGGATCTTGGTGTAACATATGGGCAATTTTATGGAGTCTGGTTATAGCTGAATAAACAGACGGCGCGTTATTAGGAATGAAAATGCAGCAACTAGATCCGATGACTCTACATGCCCCGCCCCTATCGGCCAGTATGACGTCAAGGACGAGACGATTCTGGAGCACGACAATTCTCATAAAGGATTGTTCTTCGGTTAAGTTACCTAGAGCAGAAGTAGTCTCAATCACTACTGCTTCAAGTGTTCTGGTTAATCTACGTATCAGTTTACTATTCACGACAGTACCTAAGTAGGGGAAGACACCTTTATTGATATCTATGTATTGTTCTAGAGCAGTTTCAGTATAATCGATAATCGGGAGATTTCTCTTGTGTCTAGTATGTACTAGGTGGGAATTCCTATGATAGTCAGGTGGGGCTAGGAAAACTGGTGGCAGTAGGAAGGCAATGTAACATGTACCATCCCAATCAAGAGGCAGACGAACATATGCGGTCTGACCACAAACAAAATAAGAATGACGTGAAGCTTTGAAAATAGATTTCCCACTGTCACTATACTTGACAATAGTAGTACAATCACTATGACCTACATGTACGGAACCATTATTTCGGACACATAATTCACCTTTGACTGGTAGTACTGAAATAGCAGGTAAGTCTGGAGTAGAATCAGACTGAACATTCAGGACCATAAAACTCGAAGAATAATTACCTAAATTATAAACTTCATTTTCTAGATCTAACCCTGTTCTGTGGGGAAGACCTTGCTTGTCTGGAAAACATGTACTGTTAAGTAAAGACATATCTGTTGAGGATGACGTTAACGTGGACCATGCTCCACACGAACCATTATGTGAAAATGGATAAGGAAAGAGTGGCAGAACTCCCTTCGGTGTCTGGAAAGGGGGGAGTCGACCACACACCCAACAATTAGTGGCATTGCTGGTCTGGTGTGAATAATGTAACATGCGGATAAAAGAATTATTTCGCATAGCGAGACGATATGAGAGTTCATGAGGAGGCAGATCACTAAACGTGTGCTCTACTGTAGCATTAGCAGACTTATTTACATGAGAAACTGAAAAATACAAATAAAATGCATAACTGGTGCAGGAAATCATAATGCTGAAATATAGCAGAAAACATAAAATAATAGTGCAACTTCTAGAGTTCTCACTAACTCTCTCTCTGTGGGGGTCTATTATATACATGTCAGAAACCGGTCTAACCGTTTCACCTAGGGGAGGACTTAGACAATCAAACTGGCTGACTTATTTTACTAGACCTTAGTTTAAGCTTATACTCCTGCTGCGGAGTTTTCTCTAACAGGGAAGGGTTCGTAGCAATGTCTTTTGCGGGACAGTCCTTAAGAATAGTACTTTGGCAGTCTTTAGAATCCTCGGAAATGTTCTTCGAAACAGGCTTTAGTCCAAAAAATCTTTTCACATGTGACAGGTGGACCCAGCCC
This sequence comes from Lissotriton helveticus, assembly GCF_964261635.1. Classification (NCBI taxonomy): domain Eukaryota; kingdom Metazoa; phylum Chordata; class Amphibia; order Caudata; family Salamandridae; genus Lissotriton; species Lissotriton helveticus. The sequence continues at coordinate 1,206,742,438 of NC_136063.1, forward strand.
TTCCTGCCTTCCAGCTTGACGGCAGTACGGGTGGCCAGGAGGACCTGTCGGGGTTCCTTCCAGCGAGGCTCCAGCGGACTTGAACGATCAAAGTTCCGGACCAGAACCATGGATCCGGGAACGATTTCATGCGGTGCCACCTCGGTATTGTCTGGAAATGCGGCAGCAACCTGTGAACGACAAGAGTTGAGGGCAGACATCAAGGAAGCTAGGTAATCTGTCAGCATATTACTTGAAACATCGGTAATACTTCGAGGTCTAGGTGTACCCCACATGTTAGGGGGGCGGCCGAATACGACCTCATAAGGGGACAGACCTGATCTGGAATGTGCGACCATGCGCATATAAAATAAGGCAACTGGCAGAGCTACTAGCCAGTCCACACCTTTCTCTTTACATACTTTTGCAATTCGGATTTTCAGGGTCTGATTATGTCTCTCTACGAGACCGGCTGCTTCTGGATGGCGTACACAATGGAACTTCCACTGGTACCCTAACAAAAGGGAAATATGTTTCATGAGCTCAGATGAGAATGGCTGGCCGTTATCAGAATATACGATTCTAGGGAGTCCATAACGGGGGAAGAATTCACGAACCAACTGCTTGGCAGTGGTCGCGGCTGTGTAATCTGGGACTGGATATGCCTCTGTCCACCTGGACAAAGCGCATACAACTACAAGGACATACTTGAAACCTCGACATCGCTCCATCTGAATATAATCCATCTGGAGGACTTCAAAAGGGTGGTCAGGGGGCTGGAAACCACCTTGTTCCACCGGGACACTTTTTCCTGGATTAAACTGGCAACATATCATACAGGTACGGACTTTCTGCTTGGCTGCAGCTCGTAAATGCTTGTTGAACCAAATGTTCTGGATACTATCTAACATAGCTTTTTCTCCTAAATGTGCTGGACTATGTGCGGTATTGATAATGACTTGAACCATAGAGTCGGGGAGAAACCATGTGGCTTTACCCTTCGTTACCCATCCCTGATCTGTCTGGACCCCTCCTTGTTCGGACCATTTCTTGATTTCCTCGGGAGTAGCATGTAACTGGATATCTATGACATCTTGAGTGGGGTCCTTAACTGTCATGCATGTAGTCGGATCTGGAGTAGGTGTCGGTGTCTTATTAACTGGAATGTCTGGTGTCTGTGCTGTAAGCTTGGCTGTGCGATCTGCGAGATCATTACCTTGAGAAATAGTGTCGGTAACTTTCGTATGTGCTTTGCATTTCATGATAGCAATAGATGTCGGTAGGTGTATGGCATCTAACAGAGCTTGAATGAGGAGACCATGCTGAATCTTGGTTCCATGAGAAGTCATAAAACCTCTCTCCTGCCAGAGCACTCCAAAGTCGTGTACGACTCCAAATGCATAACGTGAATCTGTGTAAACATTAACTTTCAGGTTCTTAGCGTGTATGCAGGCTTGGGTCAGAGCAACTAGCTCTGCTGCTTGAGCAGACAGGGTGTCAATACGGTGTGTTTCAATAACTTCAGTGTCAGTAGTCACTGCATACGTGGCTACTAGTTCCCCTGTACTTGTTCTCATACATGAACCATCCACATAAAGTGTCAGGTCGGGATCTGGTAATGGAATATCTGTCAGATCTTGTCTTGGCTTAGTCATAATGTTAACTACTTCCACACAGTCGTGTGTGGCAGGATTTGAATTAACTGACGGTAACAGTGTTGCAGGATTTAGAACGTTGCAGCGTCTGATTTCTATGTGTGGCTGGAACAGTGTCAGTTCATAACCTGTTAAACGTGCAATTGTCAAGTGCTGAGTCTGTGTTCGGTTTAAAAGAACTTCCACGGAGTGTGGAACTTGTACTGTCAAGGAATGTCCTAATACTATGGAATCACTTTGTCTGATAGCTAGTGCTGTGGCTGCAACTGACTTGAGGCACGCAGGCAGAGCCTGGGCTACTGGATCTAATGTGCTCGAAAAATAAGCACAGGGCTTGTATTGTCCTGCTTGATCTTGTGTGAGAACAGATAATGCTGTACCTTCCCGTTCAGTGACGAAAAGTGTAAAAGGCTTACTGTAGTTCGGTGTTGCTAGAACTGGAGCTTGGCATAGAGCTTTCTTTAACTCATTAAAACTAAGTGTATGTTCAGATGTCCAAGGGAGGACAGTCGATACGGCTGCCTCCTGCGTCGTTAACTGTATCAGTGGTTTAGCTAGAAATGCATACTGAGGAATCCATTGTCTGCAGTAAGAAGTAAGGCCGATAAAAGCACGTACCTCCTTCTGGGTCTTGGGCTGAGGAAGACTCGCTATTAACTGGATACGGTCAGGTGTCAACTGCCTACCCCTCTTGGACAGTAAGTGGCCTAAGTAGATCACTTGCTGGACACAGAATTGAAGCTTAGAAGGGGACACCTTGTGCCCCATCTCTGCTAGGAAATACAAGACTGTAAGGGATGCTCGCTCGCAAGCACGTTCAGAACGGGCTGTGATCAGTAGATCATCGACATACTGGAGCAGGGCAGTGTCAGTTGGCATGTGAATATTGTCTAGTTGTCTCTTAAGTGCTTGACTGTAAATACTAGGACTTTCTGTGAAACCTTGAGGAGCTCGTGTGAACATATAGCTCCTTCCATTTAAACAAAATCCGAAAAGAAACTGGCTGTCTGGATGAATGGGGACACTAAAAAATGCGTTCTTGAGGTCTATGACTGAAAAAAATGAGGCTTCAGAATCAATGGCTGTCAATAGGGAAGAGATATCTGGGACAACTGGGTACTGGGGAATAATACATTTGTTGAGTTCTCGAAGGTCAATCACTAATCGATATACTGGGGGTGCATTTGGATCAGTACGTTTCATGACTGGAATGATCGGAGAATTACATACATTGGAGTCAGTTTCTACAACTACTCCTTGAGCGATGAGCTCGTCAATAATTTTGGATAAGGCTGCTACAGCCTCAGGTGGCAATCTGTACTGTCTGATTCGTGGTAACACTACACCTGGTTTGAGAGTCACACGATGGGGTGTGATTTGCATATAACCAACATCAGTTGGACCTTGCGCCCATAGATGCTGCGGAACATTAGACAATCTCGGATCAAAATCTCGTAATACATAGTGACCCTTGAAGTCACGTAGGAACAATCGTATTCCCTCTGGGGAGCAGCAAATAACTGCACCTAATTCTTTCAGTGTTTTAATGCCTAATAAATTTTCTGGACATGACTTCGTAAGTAACAGATCAGTGGTGCGGGACAATGGACCTACTTCTAGAGTAACTGGCTGAGATATCTCATTTACAATAGGCTTTCCTGAAAATCCAAGGGAAACATTTCTAGAGCCTGAGAGCGGAGCCCCTGGAACTTCGGCGTGACTAATGGTGGTCCTACTTGCCCCTGTATCAATCAAAAACTTTCTGTCTTTCCCTAATACTTGACTATGAACATAGGGACCCTCTTGATCTACAGGTATCTCGATGAGAGGCAAGCCTACCTCCCTCTCTAGGCTGTTTCATGAATATGGCTGATACTCTGGATACTCGGACTGCGCATACTGGTACATCTGCTGTGTAACATGCTGTGTTGCAGCGATAGGCTGCGGTGCTGGAACTGTCTGTTGTGCATTCTGTGGCTGAGAAGTCTGTGAAACTTGTTCTTGTCTAGGCGGACGTGGTCTTTCTTTAGTCTTACCAGTAGCTATGTTGTGTTTCAGAACTGCACACTCGTTTATAAAATGACCTGGCTGTTTACAATAATTGCAGGTCCCTTTAACGGGAACTGCAGGATGACTGGCTTGATTCGGACCCCTCTTTTGACTGTCTTGTGGAATAGATTGTGCAACCAGCACTTTCATTTTCGTGTCCTTCATACGTTTTCTCTCGTGTTCTTGCTCTTCTCTGATTCTATTCTGGTGGTATTGGAGCATCTGTAACATCTGGGACGGGGTATTAGCTTGCCAGGTACTTTCGACTTTCAAAACTCGATTCTTAACTTGTGGACTTGAATTCTCGACTAATTTAGTAACAAAAAGATGAGGGTATGACTCGCTACTCGTCTTGAGGCCACTGTTTATACTAAAACATTTCTCGAATCTAGAATAAAAATCACTAGTGTCTTCGTCTTGTTTCTGTTTACAGGCTGAGATTGCATCCCAGTCTTCCTTTTTAGTTGCTAATAATCTGGTCAAAACTTGTATTAACAGTTCAGGTAATTCTTTACATTTCTCTCCTAGACCGGTACCTGGTACTCGTGCCTTATCTTCAGCTTCTAGAACTGCCCAATCGATCTTTTTCTCTCCCACCTCCCAATCTTTTTCCTTGAGTTTCTCGTATACCCCTGCGGGCAATAAGACTTCTAACATTTTAATTATATCTGGATACGTGTATTCTCCCATACGGAGCATGTCTTTTAATTCCCGGTGGAACCCTGCTGGATCTTTATCATGACAGGGAATTAACTTTTTCATCTCTAAGAGTTCCATCTTTGTAATCGGAGTGTAAACAAACACTCGTTGCATTTCACCATCTGTTGTCCTAACTGGGTGTACTTCTCGTAACGGATTCTGTCTGTCTATGTAAAAGGGTTTACTTTCTGGAGGTGAGACATGAACGAAATGCGGGTTTAAAAACATACTATATTTGTGGCGCTGTTCTAGGATGACACTAATTAAATTGGTACCTAGACCTTTCCATCTATACTGGAGTAACTCGTTCAGGACATCGTGTAACGGACCTGGATCAGAATGTTGACCCTCATACAGAGTAATGAGGTGCTGGATCATATACATACCCACCAGTCGTTGCTCGGCTGGAGGCAGTTTCAGAAACATTTGTGCCACTATTTCGTCTGGAAAAGTGGTAGAATCAGTAATCCATCGGACTGCTGATCGGGCTAGTTCTTGTTCATGCATAGTACTTAACTCGCTATAACCGATTCGTGATTTCAGAATGTGATCGGTAGCTTGAAATACTTGTTCTAGAGAACCTTGTTCTGGTGCCGGATGAGGAACAGTTTTCTTGTAGTCTAGACGTGAATGTCGGTCTGGAAATCTAGATTTTCCTACATACGCTATTCTGGCGGGATTCTCGTCCTCTACCTCTTCAGTAGAAGAGTCATTTTCTTTCTCGTTTACTTGTGCTGCTTTACGTTGTTCGTGTATCTTTATTATTTCTTTACGGATTTTCTTGTACATACTCTCTATACTACTGATAGTCTTGTGTTTACCCTCGGCTATATTATCACTCCACCTTGTCAGGATTTTCATTTCGGCCTGATCTTTAGTCGGGGAATCTTGTTCTCTTATTAGACAATTAATCAGGAACTTTAATAACATGAGCTGGATCTCAGCTTTCCTTTGAGACATGGCTTCGCCAATACTTTCTGGATCATCCCCTGTACGGATGAAACGATATATTCTGTCTAGATCTCCTTTCATATCTGGTAGGGTGTCTAAATACCCGGTCACCCGTCTTACACGGATGGAATATATTACTGTACTATCATCACCTGCAACTGGATCATAGCGGCATTCAGTAAGAGCTCGTCGGATTTCTGCAACGGATTTAAATTTGGGCGTACGCTGTAACGCACATTCATGTAACTCGGCCAACGTTCTACGTTGGTGCGGTGGCGGGGTACCAGGAGGACCTCCTCCTGCGGCCCCTAAACTGGAATCGTCGACTGATACTCTTCGTACTAGCGCGGCGGGAAATTGTAATGTAGGCTGGACCGGGGGTACCGTAGCAGGTACTCCGGTGACTGGAGGAGCAGGATTTACATTATTTACAGGAGCTGGCGGAACAGGATTAGCATATTCTGGGACTGTGTCGTCCAAATAGGACGAGATGAAAATATCAGCTGCGGTCGGTTTGTGACGTAGCTTAGTCGGAACTAATGGTGGCGGAAAATTACTGGATGCCTCCGGGGTCGCTTTTGGCAAGCCCTCGGCAAGAAGAGGATACATACCCTTGATGAGGGCATGCCTCTGTCTGTCTGACTGTTCTGTTTTGACTCGTTCACCTATCTCGATTAGTTCCCTTTCTTGGGCTCGTTCCAAAGATTCTCTACTTAGTTCTGACTTTCTGATTTCTTTTTCGGTTCTTTTATGAGATTCTTTGCGCCATAACTCGATGGCATCTTTCTGTGACTGTCTGGCTTTCTTTTTCCATAATGCTTCTTCTACTCGCATGATGCACTCGGCATCCCATGTACCCGATACGGGCCATCTATACTTTTCTTCTAACTGTTTGGTATACTCTACCCATAAATCTAGATATAATATGGCACTTATGCCATGCTTCTGATACATAAATTGACCTGGACTGTCCCTAGGCGGGACAGGAACTGCTGCTTCTAGCAGACCTTTTCTGGTTTTTAACTGACGTAATTTCGAGAATAAAGGCATGACTGAACTGTAATCTAGACACAATACAATACACAACGAACACGATAACTACACCACTTTCATACCACGACATTAAAAATACATGAAGAACATTTAAAATAACAGTTCGAATAGAATACTACCTGGAATACTCAGAATACATGAATTTTCTCGAGAACAGAACTGACTAGAACAGAAACTAGATGCACTGCTGAAACAGTACGAAACTTACCGGTCTCATAAAGAGACACGTCAGGACCCGCATCCACCGAAGTGGACACTTCGTTTGTGGGTCTGTGTACCACCAACCCACGGACCAGAGTCAATTAGATTGACCCTGTCTAGATACTACCCCAGCAATGGTACTCACCGGGCAGCAAGAACGGAAGGCCTCGGACTGGACTGGACTGCTTCGACGCCGGACGGACGAACTTCGGACTTCAGTTACGGGTGGGCCTCCGGATACCTCGGACCTTGGACTCTCGGCTTGGGCTCTGGCCGGGACTCGCCGCGTTCCTCCACCGCCTCGTCTGGATGCTGGACCGCCACCTCCGTCTCCTCCGTGGGCCTGAGGGATACTTGAAGCAGAAATATCTGCACGTGCACGGTATGGTTCCGTCACGGCTGCAGAGGGTCAGGGGGCCGGCGTGGCTTCACCGGCGCGTGGGGAAAGGGCAAGTCCCTATTCGGGCGCCATTATGTGGTATATAAATAAATAATACCGGATCTAGGTTTTACTGGACATAGCAATAACAGATAGCTCAATAAATAAGAGTCAAGATTCGAGGTAGTAGGAGTTTGCAGGTTTAATACAGCATAAAGGACAGGAACAGGACAACCTGCACGGGAACAGGATGACAGCGCTGCCGGGGGCAGGATCAGGATCGGCGTAACATTTAATAACAGTGCACAAATATATATACTAAAACAGTTACATTACAATGAATTACAGTAGGCGGAGCAGTGGGTGTGGTCAATAGCAGTCGCGAAAGATAAGGGTGAAAATGGGTGTAACAGGGGCGTATACATAGACATGTGATGCAAACGTAACAGAATATGTCATAAATGGGGCGGAAACATGGAGGGGGCTACCTAAGGAGCCGGGACCTCTAACCTAATGGTGCGCGCAAACTGACAATGACGTGTTACTAGGAGAAGCTGGGGGCCATGAACTCTGTGCTAGGAGCCGAGACTGAAGTCTGGAGAGTCAGGGCGACATGTACCTAAACAGTATCTAGTATCTGATGTTTGGAGAACATGTTGATAGAATCCAAAAGTTATCGGGGTAAAGGCTAACAGACTCTAAGACTGGAGCATGCATTATTCTACATGTAGTGCGTGATGAAGAATATTAAATGACCATTAAATGCAGTATTTCTCTTACATGGAGACGTAAAGGCTAGACAGTGACGGAAACTATTGATGCGATTCAGTAGCTTAGGAATGCAGAGAAGGAGGGCTGGACTGATAACTAGAATCATAACATACTCTTGGCAGGCTCGTAGGCAGAGCCAGGCTGAGCCGGGCACTGTGAGGCAGGAAGTAAGTGAAGGGTCGAGGATACAGGTGGGGGCTGTATCGCTCCTCAGCGAGGACTCAGAAGACAGGAGCTGAATCTGGTGTCCGGGCCCTTTTGAGGCCTAGAAACGGGGACTTTACAATGAAATAACGTGCACACTGAGAAACGTGGCAACGTAACTTTACATAGGCCTGATACTCGTAGCTTTCACGAGAACTGGAAACTGGCATACTAGTGATGGACACAACTGTAACTGCGTCTTTAATCAAACATGGGGGATACATATGCATATTTAATCATGCACACATAACATAAGATGGAGGACACGTAGGGACACAGAACATGGCAAAATTTACTTTTCCACACCTTGACCCCTCCCACTCAGGATTCTGCTGAAATTACAGCACCAAGACCGCTCTACTCGCTGCCACAGATGACATCCGACCAAGTACACACAAAGGCCCTAATCCTACTTGACCTCTCTGCAGCATTCAACACAGTCTCCCACCGCACCTCACCACTAGTCTCCACGACACCGGCATACAGTGAACCACCCTCGACAGGCTCCGTTCCTTCCTCACTGTTAGAACCCAAAGAATTAGACTGCAGCCCTTCCTCTCCAAACCCACGGAAATCCACTGCGGAGTACCCCAAGGATCACCGCTCAGCCCCACGCTCTTTAACATCTACATTGCCTCCCTTGCGGCCATCATCAGACAGCACAGACTCAGCATAGTATCCTACGCCGCTGACACCCAGCTGATCCTCTCCCTCACCAAGGACCCCATCACCACCAGACTCAACTTCCAGGAGAGAATGAAAGACGTTGCATCCTGGATGAGCAGCAGGTGCCTGAAGCTCAAATCACAGAAGATAGAGGTCCTTGTCCTCAGACCTTCCCCCTCTCAATGGGACCACACCTGGTGGTAACGTATTAGAGAAGAATGGAGGTGCACTCAAAGATTCCGTGTTACTCTAGAGAAATAAATATTAAACCAAGGGTGCTACACTACTATGGTGTGTTGGCATCACACACTCTTTAAACTCTGAACCTTACAGGGATGAATCCCTGAATGTAACATGCACTGCTCCGACCTGGTGGCCCACCGCCCTTGGCTGACCCCCACCCCCAAGGACCACGCCTAAAACCTCGGCATCGTACTCTCCATGCCCCGAAAGGTCAATGACGTCGCCTCCACCTGATTCATCGCCCTCCGCAATACCTTCAAATGGATCCCCCCTGAAAGAAGGAAGACCGTCATCCACCCACTCATAATCAGCAGACTGGAATAATGAAATGCCCTCTACCCCGGGATCAACAAGTTGTTGCTCCGCAAATTCCAGACCATACAGAACACTGCAGCCAGACTCGTCCTCTCCATATATAGACACAAACACATCACCCAACACCTGCATAACTTCCACTGGCTCCCCTTTGAGAAGCAAGTAACCTATAAGATACTCACCCACACCTACAAATGCCTCCACAACATCGGACCTCAATATCTTAGTGACAGAATCTCCTTCCTCGTACTCAAGAGGAACCTCCAACTCCTCCTACTTCACTCTGAGGTAAATTCAGTGCTTCAGCGGCAGCAGTGGGGTCACTTCTGTTCTCATCTTCAGTCAATAAATCTTTGGCAGAGGTCTAATTTCATCTGGTTTCCGTAGTTCTATCAAAGGCTCTTGTAATGAAGCATGTAAGCTACGCTGGTACTCACTTGAGCTTGTTAATAGCTATGCGTTTTTGGTGAGTAAGATGTTTGAAATGTTGAATTGCATACTCAGGTATTTAGTGTGATTTACACTGCCTATACATATCCAGTTGCTTTTTGAACACAGATGGTGCATTTTTAGGAATGTGTTCCTATAAATAGATTCATAATTTAAAGCTACCGAAGCAGTGATTTGAAGTGACTCATCGTTTACTTCTTTGACAGCGTGTTTACAATTTCAGTGGTGAATTGTGATAATAGCAAGACTAAAATCTTTGCTTACACTACTACATTGTCTATTCATGGGCAAGCCTCATAGACTTCAAGGTCTAACTAAGTTGGTTCAGTTCATAAACTTTATTTGGCTAGGGAAAACAGCCATGAAAGTGCATTAACATGAATAAAATCCATTGAAAAACATCCAATTAAAATATTTTTCATTGCATGTATGTATTATATAAAATGCAAACAGAAGATGATTTAAAATCAAAAGCCCACTAATACAAACAGCTTTTCCTCACATGGATGACTTTTAGAATAAAAGGGTAACATTGTAACACACAGAAGGTTCACATAGTGCAATCAAGAACATCATTGCAGCTTTCTATGATCTAGTATTTTGTCTAAGAAGGATAGGTTTAAGATAAAAACTTCTATCATTTTTTATAAAAATTACAAAACAATAAAAAGTGCAATGCGCTTTGCTTACTTCGTCCATCACATGGGCAAGGGGGTTGATCTGAAAGACGAGACTTCATAGTTGGAAAAGCCACTAAGAAATCACAATGCAACATCTCAATCTTAACAAATCAAAGTGATGATGCATACTTGTTACACCAGATAAATAACTGTATCCACCCTCCTCTAGATCATGTGACCTATATAAAACAACTGACGATGTTGTATTATTAACAGCCATTCGCTGGTCCTTTTTGTACTGGAAAAACATATCTTTAATCATCCTCTTAGTGAGAGCACCTCTACGAGGTCTGACCTTATGGGCAAATCAAACAACAGGAGGAATTCAAATATGATAACCATGGGATTTTTAAAGCCTTATCCAAGGCTAGACAATCTAAAATAATTGCTCTGGTATAACTGATATCCTCTTTTGCCGGGATAGCCATAATAACAAGGTCTTAACAAGAGTATGTCTTCTAAATACTGCAGGCTGACCCGTTGATGGACCATCATAGTTGAGACTGAAGCAGGTAAGCAAAGTAGCCATCTTAAAAAACAATTTTCCTCCACTTACAAGGCGATACAGGTGGCATAGCCCCCGAGACCAGCCCCATATGCAGCAGTGGACACCCGTCTAACCTTGTAAATTTCAACAATTTCCTTAATGGGACAGCTACCTAATTTAGATAAAAATCTAATAATCCCTTGTAAAACCCTACTTATTTTGGCTTTAGTGATAAGTTCTGTAGAGCCCATGAATCGTTGCCTGTAAATAAATCACACAGATGACAAAACAAATTTACTGGAACAATAGGGGTGGTATGGATATAAAACGCTCTACGTTGTTTATGCTTCGGCCTGCAACCCATGATAAATGTTTTGGATTTGTTAATCACCATTTTCTTGTTGGACATATTCCCTGCAAACAGGTTCATCAATCTTTGTAGGCCAACCAGGGTCTCCTATAACGAAACAATATCATCAGTATATAACAATACTGGAATAGGATGCCTGGCAGCACAAGGAGCATCAACTTGCAGAGCCTGCAAATGGATATCCACCCCCAGGCTAGCATACACCCTTGTCGAATGCTTCACCCTACTTTGAACAGAGGCGAGCATTCACCGTGAGGCCCAAAGCAAACTTTACTAGATAGATTCTCATACACACAAGAAAAGCAAAACCTGATTAAGGAGACCTCATCATCAAAAAGATCTTGGCCCAGACTATCTTATAGCTATTATGGTGGGTGATTGTGAGTATAAAGGAACTTCATCAACAGCTGTAACATGAATCATCTCCAAGAAATTGTCTTGGTCATTTAAACGTCCTAAAAATTATACTGAATCTCCGTCCAATTCGCCTTCTCTTTTAACACTGGAGGACATCATGGAGGAGATTGGAGCCTTGAAACTGTTTGTCTTTGAAACAACACATTGAGGAAAAGTGGTCTTCTCATGATCAATGTATTTCTGCTCTTGAACAATGGAGTAGTGATGTAGAAGATTCTATGCAAAATGTTTCTCACCTACTATATGATATTACACAACTTAAGAAATCTACAGAGGATTTGAAAAATAGAAACTGTAGGAACAATCTAAGGCTATATGGCATACTAGAGAACTCAGGAGGAACCAGCATGATTGCTTTCCTGCAGAAGGTACTTTCTGCACTAGTTAAAGTACAAAACAAAAATCCTCTTAGCATTCAAAGGCCACATCATTTGGGGCCCACACCCACCATCTCTTCAAACACTAAGCCCAGAGGATCGTCATCCTCTTTCTGCAGTTTTCAGAACTAATGCAAATATTTTCAGCAGCTAAACAACTTGACACCTTACTTTGGTTTGGGAACAGAGTCTACTTTACATAGGATGTTTTCAATGCTGCTGCTGCTAAAAGGAAATGTTTCCTTGCAATGTAACCCCAGTTAAAGTCCTTACACTTAAGATATGGCTTGTTACATCCATGTTTTATTAAAATCACATACAAAGACAGCAATTTGCTTTCAAGGAACCGGAAGATTTGCAGCCTTTCCTTTGACAACGGGTCCATGAATATATGGAAACTGCTATGAATGTTATAACATGAGTTTACCTCATCTTCCATGGTTTCCACGTGTTTATTCATTAATTACTTATTTCTCCAAGTTATGTTACATGAGAAAATGTTGTTAGCCCTCGTCTTCCTTTCCCTTTATGTTTAATATTGGTTTGAGACAGATGTTTCCTTATCAATCTGTGTTTACCTTGCGTACATTAATTCTCTTTGTCATTAAAATTAAGTCTGTAGTCTATTTAATTACATCTCTTCTCTCTTTCCCACATGTAATCGCTCTGTTGATTAAAGTTTACTATAAAATATTATGGCTGTGCCTGTACAAAGTCAAGTCAGGCACATCTTCATTAGGTGTTTCACCCACTCGCATCCCTTGGGATTTGCCGCTCTGCCATTCTTCTTTCATCCACAATTAAAGAACTCTGCCTTCTCGTATTACCTTTTTTAGCTCTTATTCTGAGTTTTTTTCTTTTTCTCATCTTTCCTTTCCCCTGCTTCTATCCTTCTTCTTTTCTCTCCTCTCATTCTCTCCTATTTTTTTTTATATATATATATATAGTAATGAGACTCAGGACAGTGAAACTGCTATATTATCAATGATCCTACAAGCCCTGAAGGATCAGAGGGCAGAAACAAGAGAGCTTTTTACACAGGTCAGAGCAGATAACTACAATATACAGCAAACTCTCAAAGAAGTTACTGAGAGAGTCGGGGGTGTCGGAGGAGCTAACTAGGCTCCAACAGAGGGTCACTTCGACAGAAATCCACATCTAAAACTGTAAGCATGGTCTCACAGCATGAGGGCCAACACAGGAGTATGCAACTTAAGCTGGAGGATATCGAAAATAGGCAAAGGAGACAGAACCTAAAACTGTTTGGAATACCGGAGGGCAAAAAGGGGGCGGATCCTAGAGCCTATGTAGTTCAGATTTTGCAGAAAGCCTTCCCTGATTTGGGAGACTGGGACTAGGATTGTATAATTCAGAGAGCTCACAGGCTCCCAATTGTTCAACGACGTCAGGATTCTCGATATCCAAGACCATTTCTGCTTTATTTTGGTAACCTTCTGCTGCGACAAGCACTTTACTTAAAAGCTGTCCTTAGATCACCGATTGTTGTTGATTCCTTTTCTATATTTTTTCGTTCAGACTTTTGCAAGGCTACTATTGATAGAAGGTGGCAACTGAGACAGTTAATTGATTCATTAAAGGATATGGGGGCACAAGTTTTCTTACAAGAACCTGCTTGTTTGAAGATTATGAGAGGGGGGCAAACGTATTTTTTATTTTCTAAATCAGACGTAAGCGAAGTGCTTCAGAAATGGCAAAAGGAGGCTTCTTAGATTTAGATTGCTCTGCGGTGCACTGATATTCACCTTTTGCTCTCTCTCACGTTTACATCTGCCAATCTATTCTACTTTAATTTTGCTATGAAATAGGGAGGCCTTTTTTTCCCACTCGGGAGCCGACGTGGGATGGGGTCCTAGATGGCTGCCATTTCATTGGCAGCTAAAGGAAGAGGTTGATTCCTCCTTCTAGAAACAGGGTGGTGGCGGGAGGTTTTGGGTTGGTGCTCTGGAGTGGGGTGGGGGTTTTGGGTTGGCGCAGAAAAATTAAAAAATCAACATGAGAATATTACAAAATCAAAAAATAAATGGATCACTGCAGATTTATTTCATCCGAAAGGAAGTAGAAGATTAACAATAAAATGGAATTATTAAAATGTTTAGCATGGAATGTGGCAGGCCTAAATAGTATGAATAAGAGGCGGCTTGTATCGGAAGGACTTAAGATGTATAATCCACAGATAGTGCTCCTCTCAGAAACACATGTTTCTCATAAAGATGGAGGTTTGTTAAAAGAATTAGGATTTGATGTTGTTGCTAGCTCAGACCAAAATGCCTCAATCAGGGGAGTTGCTATTTTAAAACATAAACAATTCAGAAGGGAAATAAGTAAGGTGATGCCAGATAAAGGGGGGGGATGGGCTATAGCACAACTAGTGATTGAGAGTGGTAAATATGTTTTTTGTGTATTATATGGCCCGAATATTGATAACTCATCAGTTATAGATCGAGTAAATATAGAGCTGTTAAACTGGGAAGGGGAACGGGTGGTAATGGGGGACTTCAATTGCATTATGAACTACGATATTGATACTATTAGATGATGGGCTGTCCCGAGAATGCGGAAGACTCGAGCTGCAATCATAGAACTTGGGCGATTACATGCTCTAAGGGATGCTTGGCGGGTATTATACCCAAATATAGGAGGCTATACTTATTACTCGGCCGCACATAAGTTATGCTCCCAAATAGATATGGCCTGGGCTACTGACAGGATTATTGAGTCTGGCATAATGGAGATCTGGCCGAGGGTCACTTCTGACCATAATCCTATACTCATGACATTTAAAACACCAGTTAAGAAAAGGACACTCAGATCTTTCTCGTTCCCCCGATATTTACTCTCAGATGAGGAGTATGTAATCCAGGTGAAGAGACATCTGAAAGAATTACTTGACATAAATATAGATACTGCTTCACCCACTGTGGAGTGGGATACATGCAAGGCTAGTCTCAGGGGATTCTCGCAACAATATATCTGGCGACAGAATGGGGAACTTAAGAAGGAAAGAGAAAATACTATTTTAAATGTTCTCAGGGTGGAGAATCAGCAAGCAGAAGCACTCCTTAAGGGGTCATCAAGGGCAGAAGATCTGGGGCATATATTAATCGACTTAAATCTGCTTTGAAAAAGAGACTTAGGGAAAAAAGCATAGCTAAATTAAAAAAATACTGACTATCTCAATACGAGGGTGGAGAAAAGATAGGGAAGATTTTAGCATTCAGGGTAGCAGATGATAAAGCTAAGACTTTCATAAAAGCGATCAGAGGGCCTAATATTGTAGTCTACGAGAATTCAATTCAGATACTGGAGCAATTTTCTAATTACTATCTGGATTTGTATACTCCAGAGAATCGAACGGAACTGGGTGATATAGATAGGTATTTACAGACTAATCTAGTTAAAAGCATGGGAGACCAAGTCTCTAACTCACTGATGGGCGATGTCACACTGACAGAGATAAAGCTGGCGATTGCTGCTCCACCTTCTGGTAAAACATCAGGAGAAGATTCAATACCTCTCAAATTGTATAGAATTTGTATGGATGAATTACTCTTACTTTTTAATCAAGTAATCAGCTTTATTGGGGCAGGAGGTAAAGCCCCTGCCTGATGGAATATCACACAGATTGTCTTTTTCCTAAAAAAAATAAACCAGCGGAAGAATGCGGATCATATAAGCCAATATCGCTTATAAACACTGATGCTAAAATTTTGGCTAAAATGATAGCGACTCGTCTTGCTTCGATATTGGCCGGTTTGGTGACTCCTCAACAACATGGCTTTATTCAGGGGAGGGACAGCACAGCTCACATAAATATGGTCATGACAGCATTCGACGTTGCTAGGACAAAATCAACCCCACTCGGTATGATCCTCTTAGATGCTGAGAAAACTTTCGGACGAGTGAGGTGGGATTTTCTCTGGACTACACTATCTGCATTTGGTATCAAAGGCAGGTTTATGCAATGGATTAGAGCTTTATATGATCATCATACTGCAAACATTTTTTTATATGCTGGATTTGAGTCTGCTACTTTCTCAATTTCCCGGGGCACCCGTCAGGGGTGCCCTTTATCACCTTTATTGTTCGCCCTGTCAATAGAGCCATTTATTCTTGCCCTGCAAAATCAGTCTCGAATAAGCCCTTTTGTGTGTGGGATGCATAGCCTTAAAATCACAGTGTATGCAGATGATAATGCTGTATACTCAACGGATGCTGATGAAGCACTGAAGGGGATAGTTGAAGAGGCTGAGAAATTTGGCACGATTTCTGGTTATAAATTAAACACAAATAAAACCCAAGTCATATTAAATTATAAATCACCAACTCCAGTTCCAGGAGTCTGTAGTGTTGCCACTTATCTAGGGGTCAGAATGTCGGCTAGAATAGAGAAGATTGTAGCATTAAATTATGATGCTTTATTGAAAGAAACTGTTAAATCACTTAAGAATTAGCATAAAGTGCCCATGGGCATTAGTGGGTGAATAAATGTAATAAAAATGAAAATTCGCCCTAAATTCCTTTATTTATTCAGGTTTATCCCTCTACGAGTGAATAATTCTTTTTTTAAATGGTTGAATGTGGTTTGTATCAGCTTCATATGGGGTTATAAGAAAGCGGGACGAGCTATCGCTTTATTGAAGCTTCCATTTAATCAGGGGGGGCTCGATTTCCCTGATTTCAAACTATATTTCTGGTCAGCATTTTTGGGCCATCTCCGTAGCTTAATGAATCCTATGGGTAGTATCTTTTTCTTTTATAAATTTATGCTAGGGGAAGAGCATAATATGTTCCTCTTTAGAACTAATGACCCGAATTACTACAAGCGGGTTAAATTTAAGATTGCCCGCGACAGCGTAAATGTTTGGCGGGCTATCATGGCAAAATCTTTTTTTCACGTTAAACTTTCCTTGTGGGATAATCCTGGCCTCCCAGAAATTTTTCATGGGGTGGTTGGAAAACGATGAGCTAGTACTGGGATCAAATGTTTAGGGGACTTGTATGGTTATAATGGTTTCATCGCATTCGAGTGACTGCAGATTTTATATAATCTTCCAGGAAACATGCAATTTAAATACTATCAGATCCGAGACTACTTCATACACACTATGAAACTGGCTAATGTGTTGGACTCTGACATATGGAATTGTTTTTATGGGGCTAATTGTAAATCGCTGATTAGCATAGGGTATAGAAGTTTAAACACCTATAAAGCAGACGACTGTGTTAGACTAGCAGATCGTTGGAGTCAAAATATGGGGACATTAATATTGTCTGATACCATTTCACAGGCTCTAGGCAGTATTAATAGGTCTGTACACTCATCGAGTCTGAAGCTACAACAGTATAAAACTATATGTTTAATATATTACACACCCTGAAGAATATCTAAATGGGCATCTAATAACTACGCTTGTGATCGGACAAAATGCCCAAAATGTGAGTTGCCGGCAGCGGATTTAAAGCACATGTTCTTTTTATGCCCCATGCTAGCAGAATTTTGGCAAAAGGTGACTCAAGTAATGTCTCAGAAACTAGGGAGTCCAATACAATTATCCGTAATAGATGTAATGATGAGTGGACAGAATATAAGATCTAGGTAAGCGGATTTAATTACTATTTTAATAGTCTGTGCCAGGCTTACAATAGCCTGAGTTTGGATATCAAGTGGTTCTCTGTCAGCCTTAGATTGGTGGGGACTGGTTAAAGAGGTACATGATATGGAACAAGCATTATCTAAAGGGAGGGGTACTCGCTCAGCTGGAAAATTTAAGAAAATGTGGGTATCATTGTTTCAAGACTAAAGGAATACTATTGTATAATTGTGTTTGATATGTATTATGCTTTGTTATTGTGGTCATTATTTATTTAGATTGCTTACAAAAGATGATAATTTATACTTTATTTCTGCTATATACTCATGTTGGTAAATAAAAAAATGTTTTAAAAAAATATATATATTCTGTATACTTTCACATATGTTGATATGATATTGGCATGTCTTTTCCTGATGTTACTTTGAGAGATGTTACTTGGAATGTTAAAGGTATAAAGAATACGGTTAAATGTCAATGAATATTGTCACACTCGCCAATCTATTCATGGTAAAAATTGAGTCATTTTTCTATGTCACAAACATCTAAATATTTAATGTGTTTCATAAGAATCTGATTAGGATGGCAGATGGGTTTTAGTTAAGCTAATTATTGATGATATTCTTATTACACTCTTTAATATTTATGGTCCAACACATCCTGACTCTGAGTTTTGGACATCATTTTCTCATAAAATCATGCAGCATTATTCACAGAATTTCATATTCGGTGGAGATTGCAATCAGGTACTTGACCACTTCTTAGATCGCTCTTCCTTTACAAAATGTACACCTCATAAAGCACATAAAGATTTTCAAAGCACTACTTCCCAACACTCCCTGTCTGATTCCTGGAGAAATTTGACACGGACCTTAAATAATATTATTTTTACCCCCCCACCAATCCAAAACAGGGATTATTATATATTTTTTAAGCATGAATCTGCTTCAACATCTGACACATTCTTAGAGGGGATACATTTTGATCTCTGAAATTCTAAATACACATATTCACAATTCTCGATGGAGATTCACTAATTCCTTACATTCTGATTAGGTTTTCCTCACCACATTTAAATCCTTCCTCTCAGACTTTTTCTAACCGGATGACAAAGGCAATATCTCTTTAAATTTTGCTTCAAGAAGCTTTTAAGTCTGCATCCAGGGAATTTATAATTAACCATGTTTCATCTCGGAAAAACGTAAGGAATAAGAGACCATGGCCCTGTTAACCAACATCAAACACTTAAAACATGTCTATTATACATCCAAAAAAAATTAAACTGATCTAGAAGCGCTGATTGCAGTAAAGATATAGTTTCAAAAGATATCCACTGAAAAAGCATGTGGTATGCTTCTCAAAGTTAACGCTTGTTATTATAGTGGTAAGAACAAAGCAGGAGCCTTGCTGGCCAATTATTTAAAAGATAGAAAGAAAAAAAAACTATTGAGCCAATCAGAAAATCCTCGGGCAACAAATTGATCCAGGATGCTGATATAGCAGAATGTTCTCCAAAATATTACCAAGCACTTTATAATCCTGAAAACAGCCCTCTGGAAGCTATTATAAATTCTTATTTTGCAAATCCTAAACCTCATGCCTCTACCAATATTGATACTTCCTTCCTTAAATTTGCATTCACTCTTGATGAACAGTATGGAAACTTTTAAAGGACATGGTTTTTGGCCCAGATTTCTCCAACGCATTTCCTTACTTTACTCGTCACCTCATTCCACATTATTAGTAAATAGAATGCAATCACCTTGTTTTCCTCCCAAGAGGGGTACCAGACAAGGATGACCCTCATCTCTGGTTTTATTCATATTAGCCCTTTTTACATCAACTTAAAACATCTGAAAACTTGCACGGACTTAAGGTCAAAGACACTGACATTAAGTATACTGAATATGCCGATGACATTCTTCTTTTCATTTCACACCCCAACAAGCTTTTCCTTAAACTTCACTACACTTTTTGCATATACATGAGAGACTTAGGTATATTTAGTGGTTTCTTGGAAATGTTCTGTACCAATGATTTCAGAGAAACATGAAAAATTCATATTTTTAGCATAATTACTAGAATTACACGCCTTTCCCGGGGTTGGTCAGCCCTCGTCTTATCTTGGGGGACATCTCAAAACAACTAAAATGATTATTCTTCCGATTATAAATGTTTCTCTTCAGATGTTACCAATTAAGATTCCTAAGAAATACTACATTTCCCTGGATACAATTGTATCTACATTTTTATGGATTTGGAAAAAGTCTTGCATATCATTGAACAGACTTAAACTCCCCAAATCAGCTGGTTGTGTCAACCTACCTGATTTCTGTATTTACCATAAGGCCTTTGGTATTAAACAGATTCAGTTCTTTATTTGCGAGCCTACTACTGCAGAACCTAAACTATAGTTTGCATTAGAATCCTCCATCATCTTTCCCTTATCCCATAAACACATTATTCATATGTAGCAACCCCCTAAGTTTTGGTTACCATCACTTATTTCGCACTCATGTTCCTTGATCGGACCGCTTCTTATCTACAATACTTCCACTTTTTAGCAATGTCTCCATAGCCCCATATGGTATAAAAACATTCTTATCTGTAAAGGGAAACCTCTTCTATGGGAGAGAAGGAGTGATAAATATTGACCAACTGTTTCCCAACTTATCACAAATAATTCAATTATTTCAATTCCAGTTCCCTCCCAATTATTTAATTTACCATCTTCATTCCATAACCAGTATAACATGTTACGTGATCTTCTTTTCCAACCCCTTAAATACCACTGATTTTATGCCAGCACCTACTCACTCGCCCCATAAAACTCCCACTGCTTCTCTTATTTATAAAAAAAAAGCATCACACCCATTCAAGATAGACTAAAATCTAAGCAGGGAACAATATGGGAGACTGATTTACAATATAGCTAGCCTCTTTCTTTATGGGACAAAATATGGGTCAAAATACACTCCATAGATTGTCCAGCCAATTTAACTCAAACATTGTATTATTTTTTATAATAGATTATTTTACGCACCTGCTCATATGTTGTAACAACACTTCTTAGGCAAGATACATGTTGGTGATGTAACTTTCATTCTGGCACCTATTTTCTCCTTTCCCCTCTTCCTTTGGTCTTTTCTGTTTAATATCCTCTATTTATTTGACTTTTTCTAATTGCCATCCATTTTATTACCTAAATATTTGTATTTGCATTTTGCTATGTACTAGTTATATTTCAATTGTATAATAAATTCTTCTTGTGGAATGGCAGTTTGATTATATATTTACCTGAACTCTAAAATAAAAATAAAAATCTTTAAACTAAAAGAAATGCTAAAGGTTACATTCTCCCACGGAAAGTTGGACTTTATTGACCAATATGTATTTTTTCTGAATCCTGAGTCATTTAGAATAGCATGCCAGGCACATATGTGTTTTTTAATTGATTTGCATCTTTATAGACTAATGGAAATGGAGTGCATCTTTTTACAGGATAACAGTGATGAGATTATTTTACAAGTAGCTGAGCATGGGGCTGACGAGTGTTCATATACATACATTTGCATTATGTGCTCATTAACACCACTGACCACATTTCCCTGAAAAGCAAGTCTTTCGCACAGTTGTATGCAATCACTGCATTAGTCTGCAGAGCAGAGTATGAAGCACAAGTTGCAGAGCAGGGTGTCTGTAAGCATGTTACACTGGCCTCATGATGATTGATGAAATGTAGAAGACATGCACTGTGCCCATCACAACAGGGCTTCAAGGACCCCTTCATTGTCTATGGCATTCACACACACACATACTGCTATAGAGGGTCTGTGTACAGATAGGATGAACATATAAACTTTACCAGTCACTGTTCCAAGGACTGCCAAGGTGCTGCCATGGAGGTCTGCAGCTTGTGATTGTAGCACTCAATCAATTAGTCAATCAATCAATAAAGGACTCATAGAGCGCACAGCTATTCAAAGAGTGTCCTGGCGCTAAGAGAGCAGGCTCCAGCGTAACCCTCACCCTTAACAACCTAGCAGTCAACCCTGATAGGCAGTCTTGAACAATCAAGTTTTTAAGATCCTCAGAAAAAGGACTTCACTTTCCATCTGGCGGAGGTTCAATGGGAGGCCATTCCAGGACTGACCCGCGAAGATGGGAAGCAAGATCCTCTCCATTTTTTCATGTCATTTTAATGACACATAGTAACCCAGCATCTGTTGCTTGAAGAATCCTAGCAGGGCAGTACTGGATTGCTCTATATGACAGATAGGAAAGGCCTGTGCCACATATCGCCCTGTATGCTAGGACCACATTTATAAATGTAATCATTTCCTTAATTGGCAGCCAGTGTAACACCTTCAAATGAGGGGCAATAAATGCTCAATGAGGAATCTCACAACGCAATCTGGTAGCAACATTTTGCACAACTTGTAGCCCATTGGTCAGGCAGGCAGGCAAACTCGAGTACAGAGTATAGTCCAGACAGGAGGTAATAAGACGAAGAATCACCATGTTCTGTGCTGAGGAAGGAAGCAAACACAGAAATGTTTCAGGAGACTTTCAGCAAAGTGAAACAGGTTCCAACTTACGATTCAATTCGAGGAGGTATAGTCATTTGATTATCTTTCTTGACTTCCAAATTGCGGACAAGCCTGGTGGGGCAAGGGCAGGGGGAGGAGAGTCGATGAATGATCCTGCCAGCAATCCATTCACCATTGATCACAGTGTACCACCGTACAGGAGAATGTTCATCTTGTCAGCATTATACTGCACGTCACTGTCCCACATTCACTCAAGACCACGCCCAAACAGTTGTTAAAAATTTCCTGTGCAACGGTGGTACCTTTCTCCAATAATAAATGTAACTGTGTGTCATCCGCGTATAAAGATAATACTCATCCAATAGGTTTCTTCCAGAGAAGCCAGAGGGGATGACAAAATTGTAAATTAAGTGACACTTAAGAACGAGCCCTGTGGAACTCCACATTTAAGGGATATGGCAGCAAATGAGTGCAGGCCATCCAAACAGCTTGGCTTCTGATTTCTAAATAGAGCAAATCCAAGGTAATGCGAATCTTCCAACTCCCATATTCCCCAAAAGTTGAACGAGAATAACATGCAATACTGTGTTGAAGGCTGCAGATAGATCCAATAGAACCTAGACTGCCTGTTTCCCTTCATCTATCGTCAACTTGAGAGAATCAGTCACCTCCACCAAAGCTGTTTCCATGCAATAACAAGGACGGAAACCAGATTGTGGAGGATGCAGAAGAGTAAAGTGCTGAAAATATGATGATAGTAGGCAGTTAATCAATTTTTCCAGCATTTTAGAAATCACAGGGAAAAGAGAGATGGGCTGAAAATTAGAAGGTTAAGATCTGTACGCTGAAGATTAATTCAGAAGAGAAACAACTCTGGTCTGTTTCCTGCAAGATTGCAGTGTTGCAGAATGAATGAACATATTGAGCATGTCATTGAAAATTGGAATATTTATCTTCACCGTGGTTTTCAAAATCATTGGAAGACATGGTCTTTGGAAGAACCTGACTTACATGCAAGAATAGCATGTTCTGCTTCCTCCAAAGAGATGGCAGAGAACTCGGACAGAGTGCAGGAAGTAGCTGTGCTAGTTAACCTTGGTCTACTTGCAGTAAGCAATAAAATCGGATTTGGTTCCAAGTTAGAGGCAATTTCTAGAATTTTACCTTAAAAAAACGCAGCTAACTTTTTGTAGAAGTTGGCCAAGGAGGGTACCAGGGGTGCACAAGGCGGAGGGTGGAGAACATTTTCCACAATTTTTAAGATTTCTTGCAGACTACTATCTAGTGAAGATAGTTTGGCATTGAAATTGGTGGTTAGGGCCTTTTTTATTAGTCTATGGTATTTCCTAGGAGCCTTACAATACTTGTTTTTATCATCCAAAAGATAACGTTTCCACCGCAGCCTCTCCAACTGCTTGCACTATTTCCTGTCATCTTTCAATGTCTCTGACAACCAGGGGTCAGAAAGGGTGCATCGCAGATAGACTGAGGATTTTACAAAGCCCATTATATTTGCCACATCTTGCAACCAGATATTGTGGGCTGAAACATCTTTCTTCATAACCCTACAGAATGTGGGAGATGAGCTGGTCAAATAGTGCTCTGTCTCAGAAAGCTTCTCCCATGTCCTGCATCGTACATCGCGCTCTCGACTGTGGGGACATAACATCTAGTGACGAGAGACAACCATGCCTGCACCAGCACCGGCAACCTTACTTGTGATCCGGCTTGATCCTGCTGCATGAACTCGTCATCCTGAGGCCCTGAGCCTGCCAAACTGCTGGCCTGAAGAGGTTGGGCAGGAAAGTGTGTGTGCATGAGTACATGCATGCACGCTGTCTCTGCACATGCTGAGCTGCCTGGCATACTGCTGCGACTGCCCCTAGAGGCCTTGCCTGTTTGAAACCTGACTTCCCTGACCATGTGGGGCTCATTGGATGAATGCTGCTGGGGCCCTCATCTGTGCTGATTATGAACTAGGCCTCCTTCCTCAATGCTATTCTGGTTAGCCTGCCCTGGGGCTCTTGTATGCTCCTGCTACTTTCAAGCCTGGGAACATCCAGTTGACTTTCATGCTTGGATCACAGTGACAGAAACACTACACAACGACTGCTAAACTCCACCAAACTTGTGGCATGTTTGATCTACAGCACTTTCCTCTCTTCCCATAAGTGGTGCACTGCCAGGTGATTTCACCCATATCGCTAGCACCCTAATGACCCACAGACACTGCCACTTCAGCAGTCTCCTCACCAGAGAGAGGGTCGTGTACAGCACAGCTGCCTTCTTAAAAATGCCTCCTCCTTTTGACATGGCCAAGAAACAAAATATTGGCACTAGATGGACTGCATGGATCAACACCCTTGATGCCGCCAACACTCTGGAGAATACCGATGATGTCAAGATAATCAAGAATCTCAAAAATCTGGTGGAAGAAGGAGTTAAGGACATCATAAAAAACAATTGTAGCAGCCACCTCCTACTACATCCCTTCCGGATTTGTCAAATCAGTATCGGAGATGGGAGGCCTCGGGCAGAGACGCTACGATCAGTTTCACGAGACGTTTTTTCCTCACGAGGTATGAGACAATATCAATTATCTGATATAGTGGGATCTAGCCGCAATCCGATGCCGGCTGAGATGTAATGAACTCTCCGGTTCCCTTTCTCCCTTTTTAGATACCAAGGCGGGATCCCTTACCCTAAGATTCATTCAATACCGGGAGGATGGGGCAGCCTCCGCCATTAGGTACATTTCCATCGAATTTCTTACATTCTGCGAGTATTGCTGTAGACCAAATGTCTTTTGTAGTATATGTCATAATTAATATATAGTTCATCTGTCCATTTAGAATTTGATTGAAATGCGAACGGATTTCGAAACATGAGAAAGTGCCAGTATCCCATTTGAGACCTCCTATTGTGGTTCGCTAACTAAGTTGTTACGACTATCGTTTTTCTATCCATCTGTAAGTATGTGGGAAGTCGTCTCATTTCTGAGACATTACTGTGTTTGGGCAACATTCAGAACCATGTAAGCCCGTCCTATTAACCGCCAATCATATATATGGTTCCTCTGCTTGGTGATTAATTCTCTACACATCACGTTATTGAGGGTATAACCCAACCTGATGTGGTCTTTGGTGAAACGATTCCATAATAGAATGGATTTCGTGCAGATTATTGATGTAGGCTACACAAAGGGACATAGCAATAATTTGGTTTTTCATGTCTCTCGTTTCCAATAGAAAACTGTCCATTAGTGGCAAACCCTCTGGAGTTGGTACACATTTGATGAATATTGATCCAGATAATTGTAACTGGACCCACGAATGCTCCCCGCTCTCCTGATTCAAGTTGTGAGCCTTGAGCCCAACTTTCCATGGTAAATAATGGTTCTCTCATTGATTCATGGCAAACGCCACAGTGCGCTTGCGTTTTAATTCGTCTTCACTGTAAATATTATACACTGTTTTTGTTAATTTTAGAGAAACCAGTGCTCCCCAGGACCCATCTTGTCCTGATGAAGACCCCACTATAAGGTGCGACTGAAACCTATCAACATATCAGGGGTTGAAACGTCGACAGCCATTTCCATCCACCAGTCGATGCAACCAGCATTTTTCTATTAATTAGTAGCATCACTAATATGGTTTTTCTCTTTTAAAATATTGAGCAGTAGTAGCTCATTCATTGTACTGGCTCAGGGCTCTGAAGCCAGTCAAACTGTTTGTCCAATAAATTGTATATTGTTAAACCGTGTCACGAATAACCTAACTTGCACTATCCTTCCCTACCTATTCACTATCCCTCACTCCTCCCTTTCCTGGGGCACTATACTAAAATTAATTTATAAATTTGCTACAAAGAAGTCTGATCGGGCAGGGAGAGAGCAGAACAACAAGCGATTGCCATGGAGGCAGGATTGTAGACTCGAGAAACAGAACTCTCCATGTGAAGCTGTCTCAAAACCAGCTCTGACACCCTCAAATAAACACACAACAGCTTGCCAAAGCTATGCTACAGGTGCTGTTTTTCATTTCCACACAAGGGCAAATGTCAAGCCCTCAGACAGACCTGCAAGGGATGTGGAAAGGAGATCTATTTCAAGCCTGTATGGCAAACTAATCAAAAGAAGACTCAGCAAGACATGAAAGAGGATAGGCACACCCAGGGTGAGTGGAAACAATCCAAGAGTAGAGTGAAAGGAAGGTGGAAGCATCATGTAGGACAGATCGAATCCAAGGCCGACACACTATACTCCTCAAGAACCTCCAGTGAGTTCTATTTCGAGTGAGAGAGAGAAAGAGGGAAGGATATCTACTAATGATGATTATGGACACAACTCCAATATGTGAACCGGACTCTTCAAATCAGCTACAGACATCTTCCATCGGTTCCCAGCTAGAACACACACACCAGGCAAAGTGAAAATATCTTCAACTCAGGATAAATAGTAGCTCCATACCATTCATTATTGACAGGGGAGAATCCATTAACATCATGCCGGAAGACAAATTTAAAGAACTAACAGTGACATCAACTCTCACCCCATCAGATATTTAGGTATGCATTTGGGCTACTAATCAACCCTTGCAAAGGCAAGGATCCTCTACAACAATGATGAAACAGAAACGGAAATTAACTCAAGCAACAATACTTGTTCAGAAAGGAACGACTTCCAGTGGCTGCCTTCTCAGTTTCACATCTGTCGCTGGCATAGGATTGGTCTCTGTTAACTATCATCTAAACACACATTCTGATGTAGTTCATCAATTCTCATCACTAATCCATGTACTGGGGAAGCTGAAGGTTGTCAAGGTTCAAACAGCAAATAAATTAGGTCATTATCCCTATAGGTCAACAGCATAGCCGAATTGCGTTTCATCTCCAAGATGCTATTGAAAAAGGAATTAAGAACTTTTTAAAACTCAGCATTATAGAACACTGCACTGGTCCTTCTCCATGGGTTTCACTCATAGCGGTAGTGCCAAAAGAGACAAGGCAGAGGTGTGCATCTGTTTTGACATGCATCAAGTAAATCGTGCAATCCACCATTAAAGACACCCAGGACCTCCTATACAAGACATGATCACCCAACTCAATGGTGCTAAAGTATTCTCAAAGCTGTATCTAAACAAGGGATACCATCAACTAGAACTGAAACACAGTCAATATTTCACCAATTGTTTGGCCCATGTGGGTCTCTTTAGAACAAGAGACTCAATGTTTGTATCTCTTCAGCAGCTGGAATCCATAGAGTCATCCAGCCTGTGTCAAATCCCTTCAATTACAGTGAAGATATCCAGATTTTTCAAGCTCAAAGAAAGAACATGGCAAAGCTCTACTAAAAGTATGCCAATTACTCACTGAAGCTGACCTCACATTGAACATGCATAAATGTGAATTTAATAAGAAGCACCTCAAATTCATCAGACATATCTTCCTTGAAAATGGCATGAAACCTGACCTGGAGAAGGTAAAAAGTCTCTCAGAAACCAAACAACCTCAAGACGTGCCCCAAATACGCTATTTCCTATGGATAGCTATTTACTGAACCAGATACATTTGTGATTACACCACTATCAGTGCCCTGCTGCTTTAGATAACAAAGAAGAATGTCCCATTTCAATGGTTATGCAGCTGTGAAACAAGATTCAGGGAGATCAAAGAGGCCATTAAAAAACCCACGTTCATGGCTTACTTTGACCCAAAACTCCACCCTGAAATCATCGCTGATGCAAGCCCTGTGGGATTGGGAGCCATCCTGGCACAAAATAATGGCCTGTCAGACACTCAGAGACATATTGTGACATATGCCAGCCGCAGTCTGACTAATCCTGAATCGTTGTTTAGGGTTGCAAACATTTTGGTGTGTTTCTATGTGACAAACATTTTACAATTGTCACTGATCATCAGGTACTGTTGCCCCTCTTTGGGAAACACAAGGTTAAGATTCCATCACAAGTTTAGCATTGGGGGTTATGGCTTCAGGAGTACAACTATACCATCATCTACAAGCCAGGAAAGGAACTAAATCTATCTGAGTCCTTCTCCCGCACCTTGCTTTATGTGACTGTTTATCAAGACCCTCAGCAATGGAAGAATAACGTACCACTTTGGTCAGCAATACGGTGTCTGTGGTCAAACAATTAATTACCTCTGAAAGCTGAAAAATAAAGAAAAAGAAAGAAGGGCTGTCTGAAGAGCATCAAAACTTCTGCAGTGTCCATGTGGAATAAGCAGTCATGAGTGAAGTGATCATCCTTCGAGGATCAAGAATTGTATTACAAGGAATTCTAAGACACACAGTCATAAAACTTGCCCATGAAGGATATTGTGGCATAGTCGGTACCAAAAGGGCCCTGTGAGAGAGAGTGTAACTTCCCAAGCTAGATGAGAGAGTGGAGTAGGAGTTATGAAAGTGCATCTATGCCAGTGCCTCTCATCAAAAACCACTCAACTTCCTATAATAATGTCTGATCTACCTACTCAGGTGTGGGGAAGAGTTGTCATTGATTTCTTTGAACCACTAGCATGGACAATACCTTTTGGTTCTAGTTGATGAGTTCTCTAGTTTTCGACTGGTCAAATCCATCTCATTCACCAGTCATGAAAAGGTCATCAAAATGATGAATGACAAATGTGCTTCAGGGGGCATTCCTCTAACACTCAAGTTAGATAACGGCCCTCCATTCACCAGCGAGGAATAGATACAATATTAATGTAGCTAATCAACACATCACAACCTTTTGCCCCAGGCCAATGGCGTTGCTGAATTGTTCATGGGCACTCTCAAAAGTACCATTCAGAGAGTATCTGCAGAACAAACTGAATTGACCCATGCACTGTGCCAAGTTCTGAGAGACTATCGCTTGATGCCTCATTACACAACTGGTGATAGCCCAGTCACCCTCATGTTTGGTCAGACAATATGGACAAAACATTGTAGGTGGACTGTTAACACTCGTAACCATCAAGTCACAAACTCACAAAAGAAAGAGAAAATGAAGTTGTTTGCAGACAAACGACAGTAAGCTCATGAGAATGACATTGGACAAGGGGGCTGGGTCCTTGTCAGACAAAAAACAAAGAAAAGAGAGTAACACCCCATTTGACAAATATCCTCTATGAGTAGTGGAGAGAAAAGGACACATGGGTATGGCATCCCTGACTGGGATATCCATCAGCAGAGATGTGTCCCACTTCAAACGAATTAGTTATTCATTAGAACCAGTGGACTCTGACAGGTGAGGCTCATGCCAGTCTCTTGTGACTCCTGATGAAATTAAAATGATATCGCATAGGTGTGGCCACCTGCAGGAAGTGGACAGATGCATGGGGGTCAGAGGAAAAAGATGAGGCTTAATCAGTTGATTGCCACTAGGGGAAATAAAAAGATTTTCCAGAAATCACTCCTTTGTCTTGCATTATTTATCGCACTCGTTACTGCGGGAACACAACACCATCTACGTAAAAAGTTGTGAATGGCATCTCCATACAGTTTTAACAGCACATTGCAGTCATACTCAATTGTTTCCCTGTTCACAAATCTCTCTGGTGTCTGAGTGCAAACTCGAGTCTTTCCAAATTTATAGCAAAAGGCTGTTTCTTTTGCCTCTAGAGAAAATCTAAATATTTAGGATGTGAGAATAGCCCTGAGTGTCAGAGAAGACAGCAAACATTTCCTTGCAGCCTTATGTCCTACCATAGCACTGCAGGTATATGATAATGTTCATTTCGACTTTGTTTTTTCAACACATAGTGCAATAATTAACTGTTTATAGGAGCTACTAGAGATACATGAATGAATGTCATTCATTTTGAATTTATTTAATTTATGTAGTTCCTCATAAACCTTAACAGACGCTAAAGGGCATAGCTAGGCAGGAAACTTGTCACACCATATAAGAATGATTGCGTGGTTGGAAGAATGTGGAATAGCAGTACAGACTGTGTGACAATCCTTCTGGTGTTGTTCATCATTGAAGTGTAGGGCCTCATAGAATTCTCATATACTTTCAATTTCTTGTTATATCTGCTTGAAAGAGTGTCGACTATGAATGAAGTGGTTTGGTAACATGTGTGATAGCTAGCTGGATCCACTTCTCCTGTTGCTATAATTGTGCAGCTGTATTTGTTCATGGTTGAGTAAGATAGATCAGATAGTGCAATTGAGTACTAGGGTGTGAGTGCGAGAGGCTACAACAGGTTGCCAAACTCCTTGTTTCATTTCCATGATTTATTTTCAAATTTTGGGGTAACTGTATATTAATAAAATGTGAACAAAAAAAACTAGAGGTACAGAACTTTGGCAAATATGAATTCCTATGCACAATACAAACTATTTGGGATAAAGGTGTCAAAACCTTTACCACTATCTGGCACATGCATCAACGTAGGCTTTTGCGATTCCTTAATTGCGATTATTTAGGAATCGCAATTAAGAAACCGCAATAGCCTATGCATGTAGGAATTGCTATAAAAATAGCGATTCCTGCACATTCCTTAATTGTGACTCGCAAATTGCTAGTCGTAATTAAGGACTGCTGTCCCATTCATTCCTATGGCCCTCCAGGCCCATAGGAATGAATTGGAGATTGCATGAGCAATTTGCGAGTACCAGTAGGTACTCGCAAATTGCTCATGCAATTTCAAGTGTGCAAGGGTGTCAAAATTACACCCTGTTGTAGCCCTGAAATTGATCATTGCATATTTGTTGCATTTTTCAAAGTTTTTGCAAATTACCATGAAGTTCAACTTCATGGTAATTTGCTACTCCTATTAGCGAAATTGCAATTCCTTTTTACTTTAATGCATTGCATTTAAGGAATCTCAATTTGGGATTCCTTAAATGCAATTGCAATTTAAGGAATCACAATTTAGAGATTCCTTAAATTGCAATTTTTGCATTTGGGATGATGCATTTCAAATGCAAAAATACCGGTCGCAAAGGGGCAGATTCTGAGAATCTGCCCGTTTGCGACCGGTTTTCCCTTTGATGCATGTGCCTGTATATGTTTTAATTGTTCAGTGACATGTTAATCCTTAAACATAATCCTGCCTTTCCCTCGTGATCCAAACTGTAACCTTTTTTAACTTACACCATTTCTAATTTTTCCATCTTTATCATTTTACTAAGCATGGATTGACACACTCCTGTACCACCTTGCATGCCACCATTCTCCCATACATGACTCTTATACCATCCCTTACACCATTGACCCAACATTAAGTCTTACTGTATCCCTAAACTGGGACTAGTTAGCAGCTACTCAGATGCACTTTTACCAATGTTTCTACCATGCAAAGTTTGGAGGTGTGCACCAATCATGCTGCCCATTAGGACCTTCTTGCTTCACATAAGCACTAATTTAAAAAGACATATGTCAGTTATAGCAATCTTTGCATTTAATTGCCATCCATAATTACTTTGTACTTATTATCGCCTGGTGACTGATACATGAATCACAATAAATCCTATAACAGTGTGTTTTAAGTAAGGTGTGCCCTGGGTTTTCAACCTGGAAATAGGTAATTGAAGGTTGGAGCAGGAATATTCAATCCATTATAGGTAGTTCAGACATGGGAGGGAGCAACTCAATAGGTGTTGTTACAATAGAAACATCCAAGAACAAACATTTGTATTGAGCTTATTGAAGACTGTCCATTGCGTTCCAAGTTGTGCCTAGTATAATCTGCGACTAACCAACATTATGAGTCTGCTCATATCCAGTGAAGTCTGTTCGGTGACCCTATTCCCGTCACCAAGTGGAGAAGGACTAGTGAATAGTG
This sequence comes from Lissotriton helveticus, assembly GCF_964261635.1. Taxonomy (NCBI): domain Eukaryota; kingdom Metazoa; phylum Chordata; class Amphibia; order Caudata; family Salamandridae; genus Lissotriton; species Lissotriton helveticus. Next base: position 1,206,774,341 of record NC_136063.1, read on the forward strand.
TTACCAAAGAAGGCAAGGGCACCAAATAAAAGTATCATAGAATACACCTTGGAGCTGAGATTATTCAACCCCAAAGGAGTCATTGTTACTTATGAAACCAAAACTAATGAGTTTGAATAGTCTGTGAATCTTCGAAAAAGAAAGAGGTTACTATTAGGATGATGAAAAGAGAATGGTGGTAGGAGAAATCTTACTAGACAAGGTGGATGTTCTGGCAGGTATTATTTGACCAAGGACAGTTGTCCTCTATGACATGCCCACATAGAGTAGACAAAACAAGACCATATCCTCCCAGCTCTTACCCTGGACAGTCTGGAAGAGGGGCCATGTATGTCAGACCACTGACAGGGTATAGGATAAAATCAAAGATAGAATTCCTGTTTTTTCCAACAACAACCAACAAGTGTGTGTGTAGATTTGAATTTACCCTAAAGAACTGAAAAGAAAGGAGAGGTTCGGCAAAACATGAACAAGTTGTTTTAATTAAACCAGACAGTTTTTTCTTGATCTCATTCCACACTAGTAATGAAATCCATTAACAAAGTTTCTCATAACTGAGTATGAAGGGGTTGTAATATTTGATTGGGTCTTCATTAATCTATTTTGTCTGATGTGCTACATTATTAGTGTCTAGACACTGGGACACCACATAGGTCTGCAAATTTAATGTAGTTTATCCACCCAGGTGAGATCAGGTGAGATCTTGCCTTGGCATCTCACCTGTCTTGGCACCATTGCATAACTTCATATGTTGCTACGTACTTGGAACAGTCTGTGCCTATCCTGTTGCCAAATACATCTACCTGATTATGTTGCAGAAAAAGTCAATAGTTCTCCTTATTTTGCTGTGGGTTGAATAGTTTTCAAGTAAACTGTACACAAAGATTGCCCCTATGGCCTGTTGATCCAGAATGATCCATGGGGCTCTCAAAGATAGAAGACAGTTTCTTTACATCTTGACAATCATATCTCGGTAAAGAGTATGATTTGCTTGGTTACTGAGTTAAAAAGTTATGATAAAATTACACTGAGCAAAAAGAAAGTCAAATGCTACTGTCTTGGTGCAAGAGCTCTGGTCGAATTCATACAGAGATCAGCATATAATGAGCTGCTGAGATCACCAGTCAGTTTTTCTCTAGGATGGGGTAATTTTGTTCTGTTGAGTTTCATTTCTTTGACAGGTAGACTGCCAGGTGCATTTGTACTGCCTGGCCTTGTCCATAGGACAAAATGGATGCCAATCTAACATCACAAGAATCAGGATGTACAACAATAGTTCGGCAACATTAGAACAAGCCACTATTGTTGCTGATTTCAGTGTCTTGAAAGCCGAGACAATTTTTTCAGTCCAACGGCATAATAACTAGAGCTACAGTTGAGGGTAATTGAATGATGAAGTGACACAAAAATGTGTAAATCTCAAGAAACATTGAATATCTTAAAGGTTCAAGATTGCTGGTTATTCAATCACTGTCTGTAGTTTGTGCTCTGACATTTATAAATGCTGCGTACTGCGACTGAATTTGAAAAACTCAACTTCTGAAACATGGAAGATGCATTTTGGAAGATTGCAATACAAAACATCCTCACAACAAGTGAAAGTAACCTCAGAAATGTTCTTGAAATAAGCACCCAGAGACTTGGAGAAGACAAATATATCTTTCATTAAGACCATCACAACCCTATCAAGAAATTTCTACCAATCACAATATTTTAAAGGCTGCTGGTGTATTACTTAGCCCACAAAGCACCATACTATTAGTGGCAAGGTCATAACAGGTCTAGAAGGCTGTCTTAAACTCAACTCCCTGTCGAATATGAGCAAAACAAAAAGCCACACAATTCGAGTATATTAGAGCTTGATAGAGTAAAACAGGAATAGGAGGTGAGGCGCAGAATAATTTAGCGGAATATTATGTGGGAATCAATAGATGTGCTTAACTCTCCATTAGTCTTTGGAATAAAAAATAATTGAGTAGCAGATAGAGATTTAGAAAGACAATGAGTCTGTTTTTTAAATACTTTTCTAAGTAGTCAGGGGCATAGCTACCAGTGGTGCAGCCTGTGAAATGCACCGGTGCCTTGAGGTGGGAGGGGGCACAAATACAACAGCCCCTTGTACCCTGAAAGGGCACCCAGTAGGCATGGGCAATGGAAGTAGTGGAGTGGGAGGTGCTCCAGTACTCCCACAATAACCATGCTGAAGTTCAGAAGGCGAGATAGCCATTGAAAAAGTCATTACATTCTGATTGTATCTTGTCACATTTGCTGTGCATGCAAAGACAGAGGTCAGATTAGTCTTCTGACACATTGTTGCTTATTTTTTTAACATGGAGACTGGTGTTTATTATTGTTTCTTTCTTTGTTTTTAATATTTTAGTTTCTAATTATGCATACAAAATCAGTAATATTAAAGGTTAGATATCAGTGGCAATGTCCTACAAATCTGGATACATAGTCAGTAGAGAAACAGAGAGTAGGCTGTTCCATATATCCCATCATGAGCCGGTTCAGGTGAATGTGCCCAGGAAGGATCATTGCATTGTTCCAGGGACAAGACATTTGAGAGCCTGTAGTGGCTTTCAGTAGTTCTCAATGGTGCTGTGTATCCAACGAGTTCTGCCCAGTCTGTGAGCTTGGGGTGACTTTTCCTGCTTCGATAAACCAGTATGAAATCAGCGTAGTCAGCTATGTGGTTGGCATTTATCTCTATGCCTAGACGTAGGGAGAGCAGTTCAGCAGATAGGTCCAGTTTGTCTTGACAATATACTAGATTGGTGGTTCAGCTTTTAAATTTGAGCACTCTCTATTTCTCTCCTCCATCCGCAGGCCACCAGTTTTTTCACCAGCAAGATGGCTGTGAATTTTCTCTATGAGGCTCCAATATCCTTCACATAACCAAGAAGACACATGACAGGATGTAGCTGTGCCTCTTCCCTTGTCATAGAGGACAAGTCCATTGTAACCTCTCTTCAGCACTGGTGTATAATGGGGCAGATCCATGCTAAGTGGAGAAATCCATCCCCAAGCGTGCTGCATCTAGTATAGCAATAATTGCCACACTGTCCAAATTTGGGAAGGATCGCTGAGCTATAATAAATGTGATGCAGGAAGGCCAGCTCTAGCGCTGGTGACTCCCAGTGTTACAATTATTTTTGGCGGCCCCACCAATGACCTCCATCTCCAGAGATTCCCTTGCTGCCACCCTTCAGCAGTGCCCCCATCTCTCTATAGCCCCTCTCTCACAAGCATTTTATTTGTTTTATAGTGCTACTCATACCAGTGTGGGGTGTCAGAGATCTTTACATCACACACACATTATAGCAACAATAAATCATGCATGTGTAAATCAGTGTATAGAAAATATTTCATAAAACAATGAGTATTGTAAGGTGTAGGAATCGTGTCAGCCATACTAGTAGGCAACATGTTTTAAGAGTGTCTGGTCTAGAGAAGCACGAACTCAGGATTTAAAACTTAGCACAGTGCTTGGGGTTGGATATACTAATATGAATATATTTTAACCCAAACTAACCCCTTTTAACAACATTAGGATAATGTAATAATGGGGAAAAAATAGAATGTTCCAAGTTATATTAGCAGTATTGATGCAGCTCTTTCATAACCATTCATAGGCCACTGTATTATATAAGGATTGTAAGGTATGAACTGCAAGTAACAAAGGATTGCTTGACAAAAGCAGTAACCAACCAAGCTCTCCACATCAAATAAAGTTCTGTGATATGTGTGGTACAAGTTCTTTGCAGAAGGCAAATTAACCCTCTCTGAGTCAAAGCTGCCACTAGAGAAAACACCTATCCTCTGCAGCAAGGAAGTTTAATCACCAGTCTTAGCTTGATATTTTTAATGTTGCCTGAAAACTAGTATACACACAAGACACAGTACTGACCAGAACTGGTTTGGACTAGGCAAAGGCCTCTCTGCCTTCAGAGAACAAAGAGAAAATGAGGATAAAAGGGGGGACCCAGACCACAGAACTTTAGACCACTTTTGGGAAACAAGAAGAAACCTTTGCTGAGGAGAGGACCTAGAGAGACTGAGCAGAGACTATCCCTAAACGTGAGGGATTGGCCTGCAGTGGTTGCCTCACTGCCAAAGAGAGGAGAAAGGACTATGTGCTACTTTCATTCAACTTGCGAAGTATCTCCAAGGGCTTGAGATAGAGCTTGCCTCTTGCTGAAGTCTCAGGGACAACTGACTTCACCCACCAGCTTCCCCAGAGTTATTTGGAAGTGCCTGCAGTTGTGTTGGGCTTCCTAAGGGACTGTGTGTCGCAAGGGGCTGCAAGCGCGACTCACGAAGAAGAAGCGTGTCGCTGCCACTGCCGCATTGTTGCCAAAGCACCATGCATCGCTGGAGAAGAGGATCGACGTCGCACCAGACACCACCGCATCATTAGAGAAGCTTGTCACACCGCAGCTGCCGTCATAGCATCACTGGGAAAGCGTGCCACCGTTGCAGCTGTCTCATCATTGCAGAAGAGCCCCTCATCACCGGAGAAGAGTGTCGCTGTCGCATCAGATGCCGTCGCATCATCGAAGAAGCGTGTCGCAGGTCGTGTCGCGGCTCAGAAGAATCTTTGAGTTGCCGCATGGCCATCGGGCATGCACGTATCGTGTTGCATCAAGAAGAAGACACCATTTTATTTCATTGCACTGGATCTTCATTGCATCACGGCGTTGTGGGCCGCATTGCCACGGGAGCGCAGTAAGAAACCGACGCATCACCTCACAATGCCGAGAAGAGGGAACCGACACATCACCGATCTTGCGTGTAAGGAACCGACACATCACCTTCCCTGCAACACTTTCGTTGTAAAGCGTTACGCATCCAAAGGTATATTGAATTCAAAGTGTAGCATTTTACATCCTATGAGAACTAAGCTAATTCTACCATTTCTTAAGTGCAGTATTGTGGATTTTTGTCGTTTGTGGTCTTGTGTTAAGTCTATATAAAAATAATTATTTTTGTACTACAACTTGTGTGGTGTCCATCTGTAGAGTTGTCGCTGGGTTACTGTATGTGTTCACAAATGCTTTACACACTGCCTCTGAGACAAGCATGCCTGCTCATGCCAAGCTACCAACGGGTTGAGCAGGGGTTATTTTAGGAGTGTACCCTCTTACCCTGACTAAACACAAGGGTCCCTATTTGGTCAAAGGTACCTACCTCTGCCAGCTAGAGACCCCCAAATCTAACATTGGTGGTCAGCGGCGAGGATTTGGACTTGCATTTGTGATTCATATTTAGTGATTGGTGAACACTACTAGTGAGTGCAGACCAAAACGCGTCCACATACGTTTGGTGGATTATTTTTCCTGGAACTTTCTATTTTTGCAAAGAATTGCCAATTTTAACCACCATGTAGAAAGCAGCATCCGTAGCATCTGTTAATTTTGATTGGGAAGAGGAGAAACTAGAATGCTACAATGTGAGACAGCTAAAGCACTTCTGCAGGAAATTTAAAGTTGCTATGACCGGTTTCTCCAAGAAGGATGAGTTCCAAAAGGCGCTGAGGGCCTGGGTTGAAGCAAGAAATACCCCTGAGAATGAAGAGGGGGCTGAGAATGCATATGAGCAGCTTGATGGGCCATTGGGTCCAGAGGGAAGGAGAGCAACCTCCCCAGTAGGTAGCAGTGTTTCTGCCAAAGGCATGTCCCCAGAAGAGTTGAAGGACAGGAAGGAGTGTAGGATGCATGAGATGGAGCTTGCCAAGCTCAAGTTAAGCAGACAGTTAGAATTGGAGTTGAAAACTAGGAAACTGGCCCTAGAGGAAAAGAGGATGCAGTTTGAGCATGAGAAAAGTTTGAGGGAGATGGAATTGAAAGCCAGAAGCTTAGAGATTACTCCCTCTGGTGGTAGCACACTGTCAATGCCTGTGGAAGTTAGAGTGTATATTCCTGAAGATGTGGTGAAAGATTGATGACATTGAGCAGTGGTTTAAAGCCTATGAGGTAGCCATGTATTCCCACCGGGTCCCTGAGAATGTTTCGGAGCTGGGATTGTGGTGACGGTTCCTTAGTGAGGTACAAAAGGGGGTGGTGAAGGACGGAGCATCTGAACCAATCAAACACTCACACCCAGTCAAAAGATCTGGGTTGAATCCATCACCGTTCTTTAGCCCACTCTGCCATCCCAGTTCAGACATGGCTATATGCAAATCAGTCTGACCCTGTGCCTCATGGGAACAGTCCAGCCCGAACTGCCAAGCCATGCCTTCCCTGGACCGGAAACAAGCTTCCGAGGACCGGTTTCTGGCATTACAGTAGTCTTCAGCCCGGCTTGCTTGAATCCAGTGGCAAAGTGAGCAAGGGACTCACGTCTGAGCATACCCTGCCACACTTATGGCGGCCAAAGCGGTACAAAAGGGGGTGGTGATGGACGGAGCATCTGAACCAATCAAACACTCACACCCAGTCAAAAGATCTGGGTTGAATCCATCACCGTTCTTTAGCCCACTCTGCCACCCCAGTTCAGACATGTCTATATGCAAATCAGTCTGACCCTGTGCCTCATGGGAACAGTCCAGCCCGAACTGCTAAGCCATGCCTTCCCTGGACCGGAAAGAAGCTTCCGAGGACCGGTTTCTGGCATTACGGCCGTCTTCAGCCCGGCTTGCTTGAATCCAGTGGCAAAGTGAGCAAGGGACTCACGTCTGAGCATACCCTGCCACACTTATGGCGGCCAAAGCGAAACAAAAGGGGGTGGTGATGGACGGAGCATCTGAACCAATCAAACACTCACACCCAGTCAAAATATCTGGGTTGAATCCATCACCGTTCTTTAGCCCACTCTGCCACCCCAGTTCAGACATGGCTATATGCAAATCAGTCTGACCCTGTGCCTCATGGGAACAGTCCAGCCCGAACTGCCAAGCCATGCCTTCCCTGGACCGGAAACAAGCTTCCGAGGACCGGTTTCTGGCATTACAGCCGTCTTCAGCCCGGCTTTTTTGAATCCAGTGGCAAAGTGAGCAAGGGACTCACGTCTGAGCATACCCTGCCACACTTATGGCGGCCAAAGCGGTACAAAAGGGGGTGGTGATGGACGGAGCATCTGAACCAATCAAACACTCACACCCAGTCAAAAGATCTGGGTTGAATCCATCACCGTTCTTTAGCCTACTCTGCCACCCCAGTTCAGACATGGCTATATGCAAATCAGTCTGACCCTGTGCCTCATGGGAACAGTCCAGCCCGAACTGCCAAGCCATGCCTTCCCTGGACCGGAAACAAGCTTCCGAGGACCGGTTTCTGACATTACAGCCGTCTTCAGCCCAGCTTGCTTTAATCCAGTGGCAAAGTGAGCAGTGAGGGGCAGGATACACTGTCGGACTTGCCCTCTGAAGTCCATAATTCCTATAGCCACATGAAGGATGCATTGATGTCCAGGTATGCGTTGACTCCTGAATTGTATAGACAGAGGTTTAGAAATTGCAAAAAGTTGGAGTCAAGCACATGGGTAGTATATGTAACTTTCTTTTGCAGAGCATTGGATGGTTGGGTGAAGGGCAGCAAAGTTAATGATTTTGAGGGGCTCTTTGATTTAATTGCATGGGAGCACTTGTCAAGTAATTGTTTTCCAGAGCTACGTCAGCACCTGATTGATAGCAGGCTGACTAACCCTAGGAAGCTTGCTGAGGAGGTGGACCGCTGGGTGAGCAACCGGGTCCACAAGGGTCAGGTGGGAGACTCAGCAAAGAGTGGGCAGGGTCCCCAGCAGAAGAGTGGGGGTACAAGGGTAAACAGAGGAAGTTCCAGAAAGTGACCCAAAGTAATTCCCAAGGGAACCAAGGGAAAGGTTCCCAGCCTACCCCAAAGAAGAAGCAAGGGGCCCAACAGGTAGACCTGTTCCCAAGGGACCCCTGAGGTGCTTCACATGTGGTGAAGTGGGCCATAAGTCTGTTGATCCCCGGTGCCCACAGTTTGGAAAGACAGCCCCCTCTGGTGCTCCACCCTGGCAGATGGTGTAGCCCTGGTGGAGGAGAAGGGTGTCCAAGGTGGGTGGGGTCCCACAGAGATGTCCCTTGTCTCTTTAGGAGACTGTGAGGTGGTCCCCAGGACCCAACTGCCTGATACCACTAAGAAGTACAGGCAGTGGGTGACCGCCAATGGCCATGGAGTGGAGGCTCTTCGAGATACAGGAGCCAGTGTGACAGCCGTCAGGTGTCACCTGGTATCTGAAGAGCAGGTTGTCCACAATGCATTTTACCCAGTTGTTGCAGCTGACACCATAGAGAGCCACTGCAAGGTGGCTCAGGTTCCCTTTGAGTGGGGGGGGGTCTCTGGTACTCTTCAAGTAGTTGTGAGGCCAGCCATGACTGTTGACTGTTAGGGAACGATTTGGAGTGCTCACCTTGGGCTAAGATAGAGCGAAGGGCTCATTTGGAGATGTTGGGTCTGCCTGACGGAGCGTGTGTGACCACACAGTCCATGGCAGCCAGTAAGAGAGTTCAAGAGGACCGGGAGCCTGAGAGGGCCCAGGTGCCTGTCTTAAAGAGAAGTGGCGGGGCGTAGGAAACCAGCCCCCGAAGTTCCCATGGTTCTGGACGAGGCAGACCATAAGAGGGATGCCCTCGAGCCTACAAGGGAACAGGTAGCTGAACTGGGGGACCTGCCTGAGCTGACCCATTGGCAGCCAGAAGGAGGGACCTCCAGGGAAGAGTTCTGCAAAGAGCAGAAGGAATGTCCTTCTCTTGTGGGTCTGCGGAAGCAGGCTGCAGACCAGGAAGCAGGTGATCAGTCTGGATCACAATGGATCTACTGGGAGAATGATCTCCTGTATGCTGGGCCTAAGGTTGCTGAGCCTGGGTCAGCCCGTATGCTGGTGGTACCCCAGCGCTTCAGAGCCTTCCTACTGGGGCTGGCTCATCATGTGCTGTTAGCAGGACATTTGGGGTAGGACAAGAACTTGTTACCCACTTTTATTGGTCCCAAATGCACAAGAGTTCAGACACTCATTGCAGGACCTGTCAGTCTTGCCAGGCAAGTGGAAAGAGTGGGAGGAAGCAGACGGCTCCTCTCAAGCCATTCCCTGTGGTCAGCACCACCTGTGAACGGGTGGGTATAGACATTGTGGGGCCACTGGACCCCAATACAGCCATGGGCAACAGGTTCATGCTGGTCTTGGTGGACCATGCCACCGAGTACCTGGAAGCCATACCTCTGAGGACAGTGACGGCCCCAGTGGTGGGACTGGCACTGCTGGGAATTTTCTCACGAGTTGGATTCCCTAGAGAGGTATTGTCTGACCAAGGTACAAACTTCCTTTCCAATTATATGAAGTCCCTGTGGCAGGAATGTGGGGTAACCTACAAGTTTACCACTCCTTACCACCCCCAAGGAAATGGGTTGGTTGGGAGATTCAGCCGAACAATAAATGGCATGATTATGGGTCTTGAGGAACCTATGAGGCGTAAGTGGGATGTCCTCTTACCATGACTGCTGTTTGCATACCTTGAGGTGCCACAGAAATCTCTAGGGTTCAGCCCCTTTGAGCTTCTCTATGGTCACCCAGTGAGAGGACCTCTGAGTCTGGTCAAGGGAGGCTGGGAGCAATCTCCCAGGAAACCTCCCCAGGATGTATATAGCTACATGCAGGCCTTCAGGAACCAGACTAGGCATTTCAGACAACTCGCTGAGGCGAATCTGGAAGCCAGCCAGGAGGAGATGAAGCGGTTGTACAACCAGAATGCCACTCTGGTAGAGCTTCAGCCTGGTCAGAAAGTGTGGGTCATGGCCCCAGTGGAGCCCTGCGTGCTCCAGGATAAGCGGAACGGACCATTTGAGGTGGTGTACCGCAAAGTCCACCAAGTTACCTACTTGGTGGACTCGCGGTCTCCCAGGAACCCCTTACAGGTCCTGCATGTCAACTGCCTAAAGCCCCACTTGGAGAGGTCCGAAGTGGACATACTCTTAGCAGCAGATGATGGAATGGAGGAGGAAACTGAGCCTCTTCCTGACCTCCTGTCAGCGACAGAGCGAGAGGGGTCAGTGGATGGTGTGACCCCTGAGCAACAGAATGACTGCTGCCAGTAGCTGGGACAGTTTTCTGATCTGTTCTCCCTTATTCCCAGTGTCACTGGGTGGTGCATCCATGAGGTGTACACTGGAGATAGTCCTCCTGTGAAGCACAACACTTACAGGGTGGGAGCTTACATCTAGGAGGAGGTCTCCAAGATGCTTGTGTTTGGGGTGATTGAGTCCACTAACAGTCCTTGGGCCAGCCCAGTGGCCTTGGTCCCAAAGACAACCCCACCGGGTGCCACACCAGAACTCCAGTTCTGTGTGGACTACCGAGGGCTCAATTCAGTCACGAGGACAGACGTACACCCCATCCACAGAGCTGATGAGCTTGTCACTCAGTTAGGGTACCTGGTACCTCAGCACATTTGACTTAACGTCTGGGTACTGGCAGATCGCCTTGACTGATGGGGTAAGAGAGAGGTCAGCATTCTCCACACCAGATGGGCACTACCAGTTCCGGGTTATGCCCTTAGGGATGAAGAACGCCCCTGTCACCTTTCAGAGGTTGTTCAACCAGGTGTTGGCTGTACTGGAAGAGTTCAGTGCCGCCTACCTCGATGACATTGCAGTGTTCAGCACCAGTTGGAAAGAACATCTGTGCCACCTCTGGGAAGTGTTGATGGCACTGGGGAGGACAGGCCTCACGATCGAGGCGAGTAAGTGCCAAATCGGGCAGGGTTCCGTGGTGTACTTGGGACACTAGGTTGTGAGCGGCCAGATGAAATGAAATGAAAAATAAATTTATAAAAGCGCGGTTGTGGCCCGGGGGCGTCCAAGCGCTAGGAACCAACAGAGATGGCGTGACAGAGTAGCTAGCTAAATTTACTGTGGGAGGTTAAACAGAAATGTTTTAGCTGTTTTCAGAACAAAGACAGGTTGGGGTTAGATCTAAGAAGACGAGGGAGTGAGTTCCAGGACTTGGCGGCACTGTAGGTGAACGTTCTGCCGCCAGACCTTGCCTTTTTTATTCTTGGAGCTGTAGCCATGAAGGCCTGGCTAGATCGAAGGCTTCTGCTGGGTTGATACTGATTTACTAGGTCACGGGTGATCATAGGGCCTGTGTCCCAGAAAGCCTGGTGGGCAATACACATGGCCTTGAAGAGGATTCTCTGACGCACTGGTAGCCAATGCAGGCTAATCAGTCCGGCTTTGGCTGATAGTCTGCGTGGGAGCTGTAGCAGTGTGCGGGCCGCACAGTTCTGCAATGTCTAAAGTCTGCGCAAGGTGTACTCCGGGGCACCAAGGTAGAGGACATTGTTGAAGTCTAAGCGGGATTGTATCAAACCCTGGATGGCCACCTGCCTTGCCTCCATAGGTAGAAGGGGGAGGATTTTCAACATCCTAAGAAGGCCAAAGCATGTAGCCGAGAGTTTTGTAGCCTGGATGTTAAATGAAAGGGACTTGTCCAGCCACACCCCAAGGCTCTTAATGTTGTCCTTGGGTGCTGGAGGGGTGCCTAGACAGGAATCAGATCACCTGGCTCCATAACCACCTAGTCACTTTAAATATGTCTTTTGACCAATGCCCGACATACGTGTGTACTTCAAACACATGGACCTAAAAGGCTTTTTCTATTTAGGTTGACCATCGGGCTACCTTCAGGAATACTTTCACCATTTGACCGATCCCCGTGTAAGTAACCTTGAGCGATTCTCGTCATTTTTTGACGCTATTTACAAGCACTTCTCTGATCCCTATCCCTTTCCTTCCAGCCCTCCCCCTGTCTTGATAAAGACCCGCCGCAACCACCAACTGGGGTGCAACGAGGGTCGAAACGTCGACGCTATTACCTTGGCCAAGTTAAAACTCCAGGAACTTGGATATTAACCATTTTGTTTTCCTTGGAATATCTACTTGAAAAAACTGGCCTCTTAAACGACAAAAAATACCTCGTTTTCCTCCTTCCTCTCCAAACCAATCCCCCCACCGCCCTTGGTCATTTCTCTTTAAGGTTTTATTGTAAATAATTGTTGTGTATATAAGTGTCACTGTATACATTACACTTGTCACCTTAATCACCATTGTCACCTTTTCACAAAGTTAATGCATTTACTAGCAATGTAACGGAATGAAGTAATTCCAGGATATTGTCTTTTGTTCTGTTTTTAATACATATAAAAACTTTGTATATCAGAGAGTGTGTGCTTGTTGCTTGTCTTTTGAGCTGTTCTAAGCCTCTCCCAAAGGAATTGTTTTTGCTACCCAACAGAACCATTTTGTTTGTTAATCGCATATACCCAGGTTCTGAGGGACACAGGGTTACCCCTTTTTATAAATCATTGTTGAAGTCTAAGCGGGATTGTATCAAACCCTGGATGGCCACCTGCCTTGCCTCCATAGGTAGAAGGGGGAGGATTTTCAACATCCTAAGAAGGCCAAAGCATGTAGCCGAGAGTTTTGTAGCCTGGATGTTAAATGAAAGGGACTTGTCCAGCCACACCCCGAGGCTCTTAATGTTGTCCTTGGGTGCTGGAGGGGTGCCTAGACAGGGGGCCCACAAGGAGTTGAAAAAGATGGGGTTTGAGGGGCCCAGGAGCATCAGCTCCGTTTTATCCCCATTGAGTTTGAGGGATGATGAAGACATCCAGCCCTTTACCTCCTCTAAGCACTTTCTTAGCCCACCTGACAGTGGCATGTCGGCCTCCTGCGCCAATGAGACCACCAGCTGGGTGTCGTCGGCGTAAGAAATAATCTTAACCCCAAATGGACGAACAACCTCAGCCAATGGTCTCATATAGATGTTGAAAAGCGCAGGGCTTACGGAGGAGCCTTGTGGGACTCCACACCTCAATGGTCTACTCATGGACACTGTCTCTCCATCGAATACTTGAAAAGATCTATCCCTCAAGAAGGACTTGAACCAAAGCCAGGCTTTATCCTTTATTCCGACACTCGAAAGACGGCTCAGCAGGGTGTCATGGCTGACCATATCGAATGCCGCACTAAGGTCAAGGAGGATCACTGCAACTGATCCTCCCTGATCTAGGATTTTTCTGGATTTCTCGGTGACTACTAGGAGGGCGGATTCAGTTCTATGTTTGGGCCTAAAGCCCGTCTGGATGGTATCTAACAGTTGGTTGTTTTCTAAGAAGTTCACCAGTTGGAGGTTAATGTATCTCTCCAGGATTTTACTCACCCTGGGAAGCAGGGAAATAGGCCGGTAGTTGCTAAAATCCGAGGGATCCAGGTTGGGTTTCTTTAGCAGGGCTCGGACTATGGCCCGCTTCCAGGCGGGGGGGGACAGTGCCAGAGGTGATGGATACGTTCAGAAGGTCCATAATGGTTGGTAAGGTGCTCTGGGATGCTGACATCATAACATCTGGAGGTGCCGGGTCACCTGGAGATCCAGATTTTACCTTACGAGCCACGGATTCCAAGGTTTCCAGATCTAAAAGGGGGAAGTGATCCAGTATGGGTGGAGGCTCTGAAGGGGTGTCTAACAAATTTGTTTGGGGCTGAACTAGGGGGGCAGTGGTTATAGAGGGGAAGGATGAGTAGATTTTATTGACTTTTTGGTGGAAAAATTCTGCCAAGTCATTGCAGTGGGCTGTTGTTTTTACCTCGTGCAGGCTAGAAGATGGAAGTTTAGTAAGTTTTTTCAGTATATGAAAACTTTCTTTAGGTTTGGATTTGGCTAGTATAATTCTATCAGAGAAGTATACCGATTGGGCAGCTTTGACTTCGGCTTTGTAGGCATTAATTGCCTCTCGATATCGACTTTTTACCTCCAAAGAGTAGTCTAGACGCCATTGTTTTTCTATTTTCCTGCATTGGCGTTTTTTTTCCCTGAGAGCCACAAAGTTAATGCATTTACTAGCAATGTAACGGAATGAAGTAATTCCAGGATATTGTCTTTTGTTCTGTTTTTAATACATATAAAAACTTTGTATATCAGAGAGTGTGTGCTTGTTGCTTGTCTTTTGAGCTGTTCTAAGCCTCTCCCAAAGGAATTGTTTTTGCTACCCAACAGAACCATTTTGTTTGTTAATCGCATATACCCAGGTTCTGAGGGACACAGGGTTACCCCTTTTTATAAATCATTCTTTTGCAAGTGCTGACTTGCGAGGGTTCTTTCTATTGATTAATTCACACCTCAATACCTGTTTTCAATGCATGTTATCTAGACGGAGATATGTCAGACAAAGAAACATTGTCCTATACAGAGGAGTATATAGCAAAGTTAATAGATGACCAAAACTCCTCTAGCTTCCTGCTTGGTTCAGATAAAACAACGTCAGATGTAACACTGAATGAAAAACTTGTAAAAATAGAACGCTTGGAAAAGAAGCTAATTCGTTCCCGACTGCATGGACACGTGCTTACTAAATATCTAGCTTCCAATATAATTCCGAAAGGATTGCAAGTAAGAAACGAGCCTGGAATTTTCATTGACGTACCAAAATTCAGAGAAGGCTTTAGCTTTGTGGCCAATAACTGCTCCAGGCACTGGATGGTGCTAGGGGTGGAAACGGCCATAGACTATGTTAAAAAATTAACACAAGAAATCGCAGACCTAAAAAAAGAAATCTTGGAAGACGGTGCACTAGCAAACGCCAAAGAGGCATTGGAAAAAGCAGAAAAAACATTGGCGGAATTTAACACAGTGACACTGAATAGAAAACTGAACAAACTCAGTAAAGATATCCGCACATACGACAAAAAGGTCACATATCCATACTTGGCAGACGAATACTACCAACAAGACGAACAAGGCTTTTTTACCAACAGAGGCAGACAAGGCGCTAGAAGGTTCACAACTTTCTCAGACTCATCAGCAGGCAGTGGATCTGAAGCAGAGCAAGAAGGACCATCGACTAATCGGCAATTATCGGATGCCCCGCAGCAACATTTTTTAGAGCAAGGCTACCGTCCATCCAACCGAGGCGGCACTGCCCAGCGAGGTTGGACACCCAGAAGAACATGGAACAACTCGAGAGGAGGCCCGAGAGGGAACACGAGAGTGAGATTCTACCAACCGGAGACTCATGGAGAAATCTCAACTCGCAAACAAACCTACAGATGGTAAGCCCATTTGAAGAAGGAAGCTCATTACTGGTCTTGTGCGACACAGATACACAGCGGGCTGTTTGCGAAATCCCTCACGTGAACAAAGCAGTTCGTGGATCGGAATCATCCCTTCAGGAAATTCCACCTCTACCACCAGATGACTCAATTATCAATCTCTCTAACCATCAGATGTCTCCTGCTGAAAGAAGTATTCTAAACAAAGGTCTGTCTTTCGTGCCAAGCAACCGACCAGATGCCTTCACTACAAAATTAGAATTACAAAATTTTTTCCGGAAAGTGAGACTGCAGTACTATTTTGGTAGGAATGAATACACCCCCAAGATGGCTGCCACACCCTTTAGACCACCATCTACGTTTACTCCTGGATCTTACTGCATGAGCCAGCGGATATTGGCATTTGAACAAATCGTAATGCAAGAGGTAATGGTGAGCATTGAAGAGAGGCAATATATCAAATATAACATCACCAAGGACGAGTCCCTTGCACTCAAAGATCTCAGCAAAAATGCCTCAATCATTGTTAAAGCGGCAGACAAGGGTGGAGCAGTGGTACTACAAAATACGGACGACTATGTAGCAGAAATCAAACGACAACTTGCGGTTAAGGAAAGCTATCAGTTGATACCTAGGGACCCAACCAACAGCATAAAAGCATTGATTAAGAACCTGGCTGAGGATGGGGTAAACAAGGGTTTCTTAAGTCCGCCTGAAAGAGACTTTTTGATCAAAAAAGAGCCCCGGATTCCAACTATCTACACGTTACCCAAGGTTCATAAGGGGTTAGACAACCCCCCGGGAAGACCAATAATATCTGGCTGTGGATCTGTGTTAGAGCCGGTGAATCAATTTATCGATCATTTTTTACAACCACTGGTACCTGAAACAAAATCTTATGTGCGGGACTCAATGCACATTATACAACTTTTGGAGGGACAACCATATGATGAAGCCACACAATTCATGGTGACACTAGACGTTGCTTCTTTATATACATCGATACCTCAAGACAGTGCTATTCAAGGTATCCAAGATGTACTGGAGAAACGGCCTGCACCCCATTGGATACCTACCTCTTTCCTAATTGGTCTTCTGGAAATTGCTATGAAGCGAAACTACTTTGTGTTCCAGCGACAATTCTACATGCAATGTAAAGGCGTAGCAATGGGAGCTACCTATGCTCCTAGCTTGGCTAATATATATATGGACCAATACGAGGAACAACACTTGTACACTGAAGAGAATCCATTCATTGACTCCATATCAATATGGAAGCGTTACATCGATGATGTGATCTTGATTTGGACTGGCACTGAGACTGACCTAAAGGACTTCTTTCTCTGGCTCAATACAAGGAGTGCAGATATACAATTTACCATGAGCTATGATAAAAAGAATATTGCATTCCTGGATCTCTCTTTCAAATCTGAAGAGGGGATGATAATATGCGATCTCTATAGGAAACCGATGGAGAAAAACACCTTACTGAAATATGATTCCCATCACCCACGCAATCTAAGGGATAATCTGCCCTTTGGTCAGTACTTGAGGATTAGGCGTAATTGCACCAGGAAAACGGATTTTTTCAATGAATGTGAGATTCTCACCAAACGCCTACGTGAACGTGGCTATCCGGCAGGATTGCTGAAACGGGCAAAGAAAAGAGCTTGGTACTGCCCGAGGGAAGAACTATTGACCCCAAAAAGAAAAAATCCCGATACGACGGGCATGGTCTGTGTCACCACCTTCAACACAAAGAGCAATGTGGTGAAGAATATAGTAAAGAAACATTGGAACTTAGTGGCATCTGAACTAAAAACTGAAGCTATTCCACTGTTTGCATTCAAAAGGGGCAGGAATATCAAGGACAATGTGGTCAAAGCCTTCCTGGAACCACCGAAACCAATAACTCTCAGAGACCATCTGGGCCTACCACCTATCAGTGGACAAGTCAGATGTGGAAATTGTAAGGCGTGTCCTATGTGCATGGATGGTCCATCCTTTACCTACGAAAACAAGACATATGGCCTGCCTACCCTGGCTAATTGTAACACAACTAATGTTGTTTATATCATCTTATGTCCATGCAACAAACCCTATGTAGGACAAACAACTCAAAAAGTGAAGTGTCGCATTTTGCAACACATGAGCAGGATCCGTTACAAGGTACAGGGCGCACCTATGGTAGACCATTTCCTCACACAGAATCATGACCCTGAAAGTTTGCGCTGGCGCATCCTAGAAAAAATTAATGTGAATCCTAGAGGGGGGTCTATGTCCGCTACACTGGGGAGAAAAGAGTGTAAATGGATCCACAATTTGAACTCTGTGAGTCAGGGATTGAACGAGCATGAGGAAATTTCCAAACAAATGGCCTTACTGTAACCTGTTTGTTTTCTTGCAATGGTAATAACCTAATGCTTTTTTTCCCATGTTGCTACCTTCTTAATATGATAACGCACAAATGTGTTTGTTTTCTGCACTTTTACGTAGAATACGCATTGTAAAAGCATAGATCTGTTCTTGTCCCGTGAAAAATGACTTCCTGGTTTCCATATGATAAAATACAAATATGGTTGTCAGCATAGGATAAAATACAAATGTGGTTGTTAATTGTATTTTATAGGTCGATGTGTTCAAATTATGACCTCGCATTGAACTCCCAAGCCGAACACGCAAACCTTATTCCTGGTCTTAATACCTTGGGATATGACTACACAGATCCCCGAGCATTCCATCCAGTGGGCCATTCAGACAGGAATTTTACCAGACGTTTTGTTTAGCGTCTCACGTCCCCTCATTGATTGGGCCATTTTCGGCTTGTTGTCACCTAGTAACCGACGCGCAGAGCGTCCTCGAGGCGAAAGGCACCACGTTGTCTTAGGCTACGCCACCATTGTGATTGGCTAAGCCTTTCCTGCCTCGTTTCCGCTTGTGGTTGCCTGGCTACGAGTATACTTAGCATCCTAGGTGGAGCACCGCAGTTCGAGCATTTCTCCCGGACAGCTCGGTTTGGCGCTCATTTCCAGGTCGCTGTGTTTAACTGCAGACAAATACTGCATCGAAGGTAAGAGTTTTGAGACCCTTGAACTCGGACACCTATCGAGTGATATCCGTAATAATCTAACCCACTGTCAGGGCTCGGGTTTCATTTCCGAAATCGGACTTGCACCCGTTTTTAATTAATTTCAAATCACTTAGGCACATCCCTTGCCAGCCCCGAAATCACAGAGGCACGTTTTGCAAATTCCATTACACCGAGTAACTGAAGGAATCAGATCACCTGGCTCCATAGCCACCTAGTCACTTTAAATATGTCTTTTGACCAATGCCCGACATACGTGTGTACTTCAAACACATGGACCTAAAAGGCTTTTTCTATTTAGGTTGACCATCGGGCTACCTTCAGGAATACTTTCACCATTTGACCGATCCCCGTGTAAGTAACCTTGAGCGATTCTCGTCATTTTTTGACGCTATTTACAAGCACTTCTCTGATCCCTATCCCTTTCCTTCCAGCCCTCCCCCTGTCTTGATAAAGACCCGCCGCAACCACCAACTGGGGTGCAACGAGGGTCGAAACGTCGACGCTATTACCTTGGCCAAGTTAAAACTCCAGGAACTTGGATATTAACCATTTTGTTTTCCTTGGAATATCTACTTGAAAAAACTGGCCTCTTAAACGACAAAAAATACCTCGTTTTCCTCCTTCCTCTCCAAACCAATCCCCCCACCGCCCTTGGTCATTTCTCTTTAAGGTTTTATTGTAAATAATTGTTGTGTATATAAGTGTCACTGTATACATTACACTTGTCACCTTAATCACCATTGTCACCTTTTCACAAAGTTAATGCATTTACTAGCAATGTAACGGAATGAAGTAATTCCAGGATATTGTCTTTTGTTCTGTTTTTAATACATATAAAAACTTTGTATATCAGAGAGTGTGTGCTTGTTGCTTGTCTTTTGAGCTGTTCTAAGCCTCTCCCAAAGGAATTGTTTTTGCTACCCAACAGAACCATTTTGTTTGTTAATCGCATATACCCAGGTTCTGAGGGACACAGGGTTACCCCTTTTTATAAATCATTGTTGAAGTCTAAGCGGGATTGCATCAAACCCTGGATGGCCACCTGCCTTGCCTCCATAGGTAGAAGGGGGAGGATTTTCAACATCCTAAGAAGGCCAAAGCATGTAGCCGAGAGTTTTGTAGCCTGGATGTTAAATGAAAGGGACTTGTCCAGCCACACCCCGAGGCTCTTAATGTTGTCCTTGGGTGCTGGAGGGGTGCCTAGACAGGGGGCCCACAAGGAGTTGAAAAAGATGGGGTTTGAGGGGCCCAGGAGCATCAGCTCCGTTTTATCCCCATTGAGTTTGAGGGATGATGAAGACATCCAGCCCTTTACCTCCTCTAAGCACTTTCTTAGCCCACCTGACAGTAGCATGTCGGCCTCCTGCGCCAATGAGACCACCAGCTGGGTGTCGTCGGCGTAAGAAATAATCTTAACCCCAAATGGACGAACAACCTCAGCCAATGGTCTCATATAGATGTTGAAAAGCGCAGGGCTTACGGAGGAGCCTTGTGGGACTCCACACCTCAATGGTCTACTCATGGACACTGTCTCTCCATCGAATACTTGAAAAGATCTATCCCTCAAGAAGGACTTGAACCAAAGCCAGGCTTTATCCTTTATTCCGACACTCGAAAGACGGCTCAGCAGGGTGTCATGGCTGACCATATCGAATGCCGCACTAAGGTCAAGGAGGATCACTGCAACTGATCCTCCCTGATCTAGGATTTTTCTGGATTTCTCGGTGACTACTAGGAGGGCGGATTCAGTTCTATGTTTGGGCCTAAAGCCCGTCTGGATGGTATCTAACAGTTGGTTGTTTTCTAAGAAGTTCACCAGTTGGAGGTTAATGTATCTCTCCAGGATTTTACTCACCCTGGGAAGCAGGGAAATAGGCCGGTAGTTGCTAAAATCCGAGGGATCCAGGTTGGGTTTCTTTAGCAGGGCTCGGACTATGGCCCGCTTCCAGGCGGGGGGGGACAGTGCCAGAGGTGATGGATACGTTCAGAAGGTCCATAATGGTTGGTAAGGTGCTCTGGGATGCTGACATCATAACATCTGGAGGTGCCGGGTCACCTGGAGATCCAGATTTTACCTTACGAGCCACGGATTCCAAGGTTTCCAGATCTAAAAGGGGGAAGTGATCCAGTATGGGTGGAGGCTCTGAAGGGGTGTCTAACAAATTTGTTTGGGGCTGAACTAGGGGGGCAGTGGTTATAGAGGGGAAGGATGAGTAGATTTTATTGACTTTTTGGTGGAAAAATTCTGCCAAGTCATTGCAGTGGGCTGTTGTTTTTACCTCGTGCAGGCTAGAAGATGGAAGTTTAGTAAGTTTTTTCAGTATATGAAAACTTTCTTTAGGTTTGGATTTGGCTAGTATAATTCTATCAGAGAAGTACACCGATTGGGCAGCTTTGACTTCGGCTTTGTAGGCATTAATTGCCTCTCGATATCGACTTTTTACCTCCAAAGAGTAGTCTAGACGCCATTGTTTTTCTATTTTCCTGCATTGGCGTTTTTTTTCCCTGAGAGCCTCTGAGTACCAGGGGGCAGTTTTTTGGGAACGTTTCAGCGTTATTTTACTCAGGGGGAGAGTGGCTTCAAGGGATTGTGTGATCCAGTCTTCATATGCCTGATTGGCCAGACAAGGGTCCTCAATGTAAACGGATTGAGTACTGGCGAGCTGACTTATCCATTCATCAACTGGAAGCCGCGCCCAGGATCTGGCGTGTCTTATCGTGGGTCTTACAGGGGGTGGCTTAAAAGTGGTCCAGGTGAAAGGCACCAGCAAATGATCTGTCTACGGGAGGGGGAAAGGTGGTCTTACCACAAGGTCTGCACAGTTGCTGAACACGGGGTCCAGCAAGTGGCCCTTAACGTGAGTCGGGGTCTTCACATGTTGGATTAGTTGTAAAGCGGCAAGGTCATCTGCAGTGTCATGGCTGTATGATCCAGAACAGAGTCGAAATGAAGATTGAGATCACCCAACAAGGTAAAGTTAGAGGCAGTGCTAACGCGTTCAGCCACAATCGAAGAAAGGTGATTATGGAACTGCTTAGGGGGGCCTGGGGGGCGATATATTACTGTTCCCGAGAAGCAGTTGTTAGGAGAGAGTTCCAGAGTGAAGGCTAAGCTTTCACAATCTGGGATTGCTTCCGGGATAACTCGACAGTGAAACTGTTCTTTGTGTATGATTGCTAGGACTCCACCTCTCCCCTCAGGTCGGTCCTGCCGGGTAATTTGGAAGCCTGGAGGGAGGGCGGTTACTAGGACAGGGTCAGAGTCTGTCGCAAGCCACGTTTCCGTGAGGAACACTACGTCTGGCATGCGTTCTTCTAACAAAAGGGAAATTTCCGCCCTGTGTTTAGGCAGGGATCTGCAGTTTAACATAAACATACAGTACTCGCGTGTCGTTTCTTGGACCTGCTTAGGTTTAAGAGTTAGTTTACATTTTGGACAAGTAACTGGAAGTTCTAATGCATGATAACAATGCAGGCCACAGTCCATACCTAGGGGCCTAATACTGTAGAGAGTTTTGGCGCTGTATTGCCTGGTATTTTGAGGCGGAGATGTAGGGGGTATGGCCCTAGGCCCGGTCTTGGCGCGGATGAGCGCAGACGAGCTTGCCTTAAGTGCGCCTTCGGCGCGCAAACGTCGCGCCCGCTGCGCTCGTTCGCTGCGCTTCCTGTAGATGCACATATTTTATAGGAGTGGAGAAGGGGATAGAAGGGGCGTGGCCAACAAGTGGGCGTGTCTAGTGGCTTCAATAATGGCGGCAAGAAAGACAGAAACACTCTCCCGCGGCAGCGATAAATCTGCTGTGCGGGGATGCATGCGCCAAGTGGATCAGGTGCCCAGGGGATCGGTAAGTTTTTAAAAACAAAGTATGAAACACAGTAAAATCGCGAGCTATCTCTACTGCCGGCTATCCCTCAGGGGGTTCCGATTATAATGCAGCGCTTGCACTCAGCGCGCGTTAAGTACCAGGTGAGGGGGGGGCGAGGCAACAAGTGGGCGTGTCTAGTGGCTTCAATAATGGCGGCAAGAAAGACAGAAACACTCTGCCGCGGCAGCGATAAATCCGCTGTGCGGGGATGCCTGCGCCAAGTGGATCAGGTGCCCAGGGGATCGGTAAGTTTTTAAAAACAAAGTATGAAACACAGTAAAATCACGAGCTATCTCTACTCCCGGCTGTGCCTCAGGAGGTTCCGATTACCTACACCTAGATTAAGACCATCCTGGCTTGGGAACCACCCAAGACCCAGACAGAGGTGAGAGCCTTTATAGGACTCACTGGGTATTACAGGAGGTTTGTCATGGGGTATGGCAGCATTGTTGTACCCTTCACAGAGCTGACTTCCAGGAACCAGCTCAAGCGAGTGATTTGAACTGACACCTGTCAGAAAGCTTTTGAGGCCCTGAAAACTGCCATGTGCAAGGCGCCCATGCTCATTCCACCCAACTTCTCAAGAGAGCTTATCGTTCAGACAGACGCTTTAGAGCATGGTGTGGGAACTGTTTGTCACAGAAAAATGAGGAGGGCCTAGATCAACCCGTAGTTTTCATCAATAGGAGGTTACTTCCACAGGAACAGAGGTTGAGTGCGATTGTACGTGAGGCATTTGCTGTGGTCTGGGCACTGAAGAACTTGAGACCATACCTGTTTGGGACTCACTTCCAGGTTCAGACAGACCACAGGCCCCTCAGATGGTTGATGCAGATGATGGGTGAAAATCCAAAGCTGTTGAGGTGGTCCATTTCTCTACAGGGGATGGATTTCATGGTGGAACACCCCCCTGATACAGAACACACCAATGCTGATGGTCTGTCCAGATTTTTCCACCTTAGTGATGAGAACCCCCAGGAGGTAGGGTAGTTCTCCCCACATTTCAGCTGGAGGGGACACGTGTTAGACCTGGTACCTTGGCGTGGGTCTCCCTTCGATTTTTTGCTATTGCCTCATGTGTTTTTGCTGGTTATAGATGCTTTGGGCAATTTGCCACTGCTATCCAGTACCACAGTGCAAGTGCTACCTATGGTGGTCCCAAGGGCAGGGTGTATTGTAGGTAAAAGGTAGGACATGTCCTGATGTGTGTGGCATGTCCTAATAGTGAATTACAGGCATTTTCGTTTTTTACTATTGCAAGGCTTTCTGTTCCCCATAGGCAAAAATGGGCAGTTTGATTATTACATCTTATAATCCTAACTGACTCAGGGAACTAGGTAGAAATGTGGGTTTAGCATGCCTGAACTCAGAATGATAAAATACATCTTTTAGTGAAGTTGGTTTTAACATTCTGTGTTTGAAAATACCACTTCTAGAAAGTAGGTATTTCCTTGTCTAACCATCCAAGCCTGCCTCTGCTAGGTTGTGTATTCCTTGCCTGGAGTTTGAGTGACAGGGGCTGGGGGATTCCAGGAGACAGGTGAGTCAGCACAGGGCTGAATAGAGAGATCTGCATGCAGATGGGAGAGAGGAGTTGCACCTGGGACCTGAATAGGGCTGCGCCTTCCCTCCACAATGCTGGCTCCACCTCCTGTGGTGCGTCTGATGTCCCTGGCCTGCAATGTGAAAGGAAAGAAGGAGTCTTGTCAACAAAGTGCTCCAAGACTGACCAGAACTGGTTAGGACTAGGTAAAGGGCTCTCTGCCTTCAGAGAACAAAGAAAAACATTGTATAAAAGGGGGATCCAGACCACAGAACTTTAGATCACTTTTGAGAAACAAGAAGAAACCTTTGCTGAGGAGAGGAACCAGAGAGACCGAGGAAAGACTATCCCAAAGCGTGAGGGATTGGCCTGCAGTGGTTGTCTGACTGCCAAAGAGAGAAAGGACTTTGGGCTACTTTCATTTAACGTGTCAAGTATCTCCAAGGGCTTGAGATAGAGCTTGCCTCCTGCTGAAGTCTCAGGGACAACAAACTTCACGCACCAGCTCCCCAAGAGTTCTTTGGAAGTGCCTGCAGTTGTGTTGGGCTTTCTGAGGGACTGTGTATCGCAAGGGGCTGGAAGCGCGACTCATGAAGAAGCGTGACGTTGCCACATCGTTGCAGAAGTGCCTCGCATCGCTGGAGAAGATGATCGATGTCGCACCAGATGCCGCCTCATCATCGGAGAAGCTTGTCGCACCGCAGCCGCCGTCGTCGCATCGCTGGTAAAACGTGTCGCCGCTGCAGCTATTGCATCATTGCCAAAGCACCCCACATCACTGTGGAATTTTAGTTCATGAACTGAACATCATCTGCGCCATCTTGCCCATTCCTCAGACACACATACGAACACGCACGACAGCCATTTTAGGTACCATGGTCACCCTGTTCACGATCGCTCGTCAGCGCACTTCCCTGACCCTGCAAGCATCCCCCATGCACCCTGGCTGCCCCCGCTCCCACATGCACAAGTCATGAACCCTCCCCTTCCGCATGACTCTGTCTCTGGGAATCACACCCCGCGCCTGACCAACACCTCATTTCCTTCCATGAATACCCCTCTTTTGATGACCCTCCCTCTGAGCCCGATTGTCTGCACGGACCGCTGGTCATCCCTTAGCCTGAGGATACAGTTTATTGCCCACTACTGTATGCACTCGCCCCTCTTCAAAGGAGTTACTATTGATCATGACCTCCCCACCCCCTGAGATTCGATCAGGCACACACATTCCAAAGGAATCCGCGGAACACTCAGCTGGGTGATAGCCCCCTCCTATTGTATGGGGGATGAGGACCTCTACTGTAGCCATGTGTTGGAATGAGCCGGAACTGGGGGGGTACCGGGGATGTCATCTTCATACTTCACAATGTCTTTATTGTAATAAAGAGCGTTCACATGTCTTAAACCAGTGTATAAAAGGCCAGGCCTCAGAGAGGCTGTCAGAGAGCACCTCGAGACGATACCTTGTTGTCCGATCTGATGTGTTCTGCTCCGTCGGAATAAAACTTGTTTCCTGTCTTCCTGTCTCCAGCGCCTGCCTCTTTATTTGATAAACTTCGTATGGTATTAGAGGCGTTTAACACCGGGCAAAATTACTTAAGAAACATCGACTAAATCGCCTGACCATTTTCCTGACTTTCCTCAATTGGCGTCCCAAACGTGGGGCCCATCAGCGACACGTGGATCCAGTGGGAGAGGTCCCAACGACAGAGTGAACGACTGCAACGATCGGGAGAGCTCCTGTCCGATAGACCCTCGTCTGACAGCCGATCATCTGAACTTCACTGGTTCCGAGCAGACCCCTCCCCGAGTGATCTACGGTCCTGACTGGGAACCATCAGGAGTGCCGCGGTAGCAACAGAGAGTAGAGGACGATCGGGCGCTGGAAGCGGAAGACGAAAAACTGTCCATGCGGTCCGGGTAAGGTCGTGACACACGACGAATTGCGAATTGATTAATTGTTTGATTGATTGAAATACTAGTATTTGCTTTGTCGCTCTTTGAGATATTCGCTGCCTGCAAACGGGGAGGAATAGGAATATTCTATCTCCCTTTGCGGATAGTGAAGGGTAGGTAACGCGGACTTTTGTCCCCCATTGTAATCTGCCGTACCTATTTTTCTCCCCACTGATTGATTGTCCGAACATAGATTGTTTGGAGTATAGTTCTTTTGAGGTTCTCTGCTTGCAAATAACGTAGAATAGCAATATTCTGTCTAGTCTTTGCAAGTAGTGAAAGATAGGTAGTGCGGACCTTTGTCCCCCGTCGTAATCTGTCATGCCTGTCTTCTCCCCACTGATTGGTAGTTGGTACAACCCGGACCGCTTATTAGAGATGAACCATCCAGCTCCATTGGAAGGCACCCCTAATAAGGACATGTTCACTAAACAAGGACTAGTCGCTATAGCTTATAGTAAGTTATGGCATAAATATACAAAAAAGGACCCCGAAAGTCAGTGGCCACTGATAGGTTCCTTTGATGATCATAAAATAAAAGTGCTAGAAGCAGCTGTTAGAATAAATAAAGCAACGCCCACCATGCTCGATAGTATCGGCATGTGGCGCAAAGAAGCAGAGCAACGAAGGAAAAAAGAGGAAGTAAAAATAGGGAAAGAATTACGAAAGGCAGCCCACCTTGCCGCGAAGGAACTAGATGAAGAGATAAGAAGGAGAGAGGAAGTTAGACAAACTCAAGAATCAGGGTCGACAGGCCAATGCCCTGTTAGGACCCCCTCTACGCTCTACCCGGAGATGCCCTCCAAACAACGGGCAAACGACGAGTTACTGCTAGGTCCTCCGATTATCTACATGCCCCCTCCTTATGCCCCCTGCCAGCCTCTGGCACAGCACCTGCCAGCTCTGAGTGCGGGCGAGGGTGACCCTAGCGCTAGTGCCCCGGCTCTTACGGCCGTCACACCAGCCGCATCGGTAACAACATCAGAGGAACTCGAGACTAGCAAGCAGCTAACGGCCAGACCAAATAGGTTGAGCAAAGACGAGCGGGATGGGATTGACAAGATAGCAAAGACACTGGTAGAACGGAAAGAGAGCGAAGAATATACGATGGATATGCACAATTCACATGCCGGTAGCCACAGACGGCATTTCATTTTACGGTTCAGCTACCACACCCTGAACGCATATGAGGATAGGTATCAAAATAAAGGTCCTGCTAAGCTGCCGGCTCTATATAGAAAGGTTGATGTTGGAGATGGGACTGAGCGCGATGTGACGGACCTCTTCATGCAAACACTTGAAGTCTTCCGCCACCTCACGGAACAGAAACCGGAGGTTAAGATCACAGTCCCTGAAACAGCTGAGTCCCCATTAGAAGTAGCCAACACTATGATGCCTATCAGAGAAGCCCCCCCCTAATGGGTTCCCCCAAGAGGTCAGGGAACAAACGACGATATCAACCACGCAGATGCAAAAGGGAGGGTTGTGTACAATTGGGTTTATCAGCCATGGGATCGGCAAGATATTTTAACTTTTAGGCAAACCCTGCCCGATTTAAGAAAGAACCCGACAGCATTTTATACCGAACTAAGTACAGCCTTGGGCTCAACCATAATGACTCTAGCGGACATTGATTTGTTTTTCGGGTTATGTCTGCCGGCTGACGTGTGGAAGCAAATCCGGAAAGCCGATCACACAGATCTGTTCGGACATACCTGGAATCAACTCAGTGAGCTAGATGGACGACGAGAGCCCGGAAAGAAACCTGTAAAAGACATACTGGAACTCCCGGACAAAATAGTGCAGAAGCTAAAGACATTGATCCCAGAGAAGAAGGTAGACTGGTCGGTAGTCACGGCTTGTCGTCAGAAACCCCAGGAAGACGTATCAGAATACTTCTCTCGATTTGAGACGGTGTTCTCCGACTACAGTGGCCAAGACATGACCACCGCAACCGGACAACACCTATTCGTGCAAAACTACGTAAAGGGGCTATTGCAAGAGGTCTCCCAGAAGTTACAGACGAGCGAGAGTAGTTGGGGGGCCTTCAAACCTGCAGCTATCCTTCAGATGGCTCAGTATTACGAACACCAAAAGAACGAGAACGAGAGGGCGACTGAGAGAAAGAAAAAGGACTTAAAAGAACGAGTGATGATTGCTCAATTGCAGGGAGTGACTATAGGAAGGGAACAGTATAGGGGAAACTACCAGTCGAATGCCCCTAGAAATCCACCCCCTAGAGACCGCACACCCACACCCGGCACTCCACGAACAGACCTCGATGAGAACCAGTGTGCGTTTTGCAAAGGATTTGGCCATTGGAAGTCTCAATGCCCGGTCCTCCGGGAAATGATTAAAAATAAAGAGACAATGGACAAGGCAGATGGCCCCAGGACTAGAGGGCAGGGACGAGGGCACACCCATGACACCAACAATGACCGACCTGGCAGACCGAACACATTTGACCACCCCCGACAGAATCAGTGCCAACAGTCTGGCTGCGACAATGCTCACGACTTTGCATAGGACTGCCAAGGGCGAGGGAGGGATCCAGTCGAGCTCTGTGTTGAC
The DNA here is from genome assembly GCF_964261635.1 of Lissotriton helveticus. Taxonomy (NCBI): domain Eukaryota; kingdom Metazoa; phylum Chordata; class Amphibia; order Caudata; family Salamandridae; genus Lissotriton; species Lissotriton helveticus. Next base: position 1,206,802,436 of record NC_136063.1, read on the forward strand.
CAGCAAGGTCCTTATGTCACCGCTAAGGTCCTGGGTACAAAGTCTCCATTCTTGGTAGACACTGGAGTGACACGTAGTGTATTATCAAAGCGACTGATTCCAAGGGCACCCTTGTCTGGCTCACACATTACATCGATAGGTTTCGATGGAACGCCCTCCACTAATCCCCTGTCTGTACCTATCTCCTTTGACCTAGGAAACGACCCCATTGACACAACGTTTCTGCTCTCCTCCAACTCCCCTGACGCCATTATGGGTATTGATTTACTAAAACATTTCCGAGCTACTATTAGGTGTTCCCCAGATGGAGTCCGAGTCATCCTGTATGACAACCCGAGCTTGTCTAGATCCCGCCCCGCACGACATATGTACTCTATGACTGATGCTGACCTATCCTTACTCGACACCCTACCCCTGTACCTATGGGCCAGAAACGACTCGGATGTAGGACGAATGATGATCGACCCTGTGCACATAACTGTTCGACCAGACGCAATACTCCCGAAACTCCCACAGTACCGGATATCGCCCGAAGGCGAGAAGGCATTGGTAGCGATTATTCAGTCCCTGGTAGATGCAGGAGTGGTAGAGGAAGTGGTTAGTAATGTCTGCAACAGCCCTATCCTACCCATTGTTAAGAAGCAAGGTGAAGGAGATGAGAAGGCGTACCGCTTCATCGTCGACCTGCGAGAAGTCAACAAAGTGGTGGTACCACAGTACCCCGTAGTCTCAGACATCACCACCATTCTGACTCTCATCCCGTCCACTGCCACCACCTTCACCGTTATTGATCTCAAGAACGCATTCTTCTCTATCCCCATCCATCCAGACAGCCGTTATCTCTTCGGGTTCACCTTAAAAAACCGTTCGTACCGATTTTGTAGAGCTCCTCAGGGCTACACTGAAAGTCCCAGCATTTACAGCCAGGCCCTCAAAAGACAGCTGGACGCCGTCCAGCTACCAGATGGAGTGGTGTTGATCCAATATGTCGATGATATCCTTTTGGCGGTCGACACCACTCCACTTGCAATCACGGCCACTATCCAACTCTTGCACTTTCTTGCGGAGAATGGCCACAAAGTCTCCAAAAAGAAACTGCAGTTCTGCCAGCCTCAAGTGACATACCTAGGCCATCTCCTGTCCAAAGAAGGGAGGAAACTTACGCCCGACCGAATCCAAACCATCCTAGACACCCCCATCCCGAAAACACAGAAGCAAGTCCGTTCATTGGTGGGCCTTACCTCTTTTTGCCGACAATGGTTACCAAATTTCAGTCTCATTATAAAGCCCCTACTTTCCCTGTTGGCCAAAGATGTTCCCTTCCCACTCCCTTGGACCCCCGAATGCCAAGCGTCCTTTAAGGAGTTGCGGGAGGCCCTTTGCTCGGCACCCGTCCTAGGAACACCAGATTACTCCAAGCCCTTCTCCCTCTTCACTCACGAAAGGGAGGGATGCGCAGTGTCTGTTCTAACTCAGCCCATCGGCTCCAAACAACGCCCTTGTGCCTACTTCTCTGCCACTCTTGACCCAGTCGCCAGAGCTTTACCTGCCTGCCTTCGAGCAGTAGCCGCCGCTGCTGTCTCTATCCGTCAGAGTGAGGGAATTGTACTTTCGAACCCTCTCACGGTGTTAGTACCCCACGCAGTTGACACCCTTTTGAACCAGACCAAGACTCAACACCTGACTAGTGCACGACTGACGGGGTACGAATTGACTCTACTTGCACCCCACATCACTCTTAAGAGATGCACGACTTTGAATCCTGCTACACTGTTGCCCTTGCCTGAAAATGACCCTGATGTGCCCCCTATACACGACTGTGTGACCCTCACGGACGAACAGACCAGGAGTAGAATTGACCTCCGAGACATTGCTTTTACAGACCCTGATGGAGAACTATGGGTAGACGGTTCTTGTATCAAACTCCCAGACGGCACCACCTCAGCTGCCTATGCGGTGACGACAGCCCGAACAGTAGTTGAAACAGCCCGCATCACGCAACGATCCGCACAGGCGGCAGAGCTAATTGCCCTCACACGAGCATGTATCATAGCAGCAGGAACCACAGCGAACATTTACACAGACAGCCAGTATGCCTTCGGGGTGTTCATCATTTTGGGCTCTTGTGGAGGGACAGGGGATTCCTGACGTCCCACGGCACACCCATCCTTCACGGAGATCTAGTCTCCGCCCTGATTGAAGCAGTTCTCCTCCCCAAACGATTAGCGGTAATCAAATGCCAGGCACACAAGAAGGTGACGGACTTAGTTGGACAGGGAAACGCACTGGCCGACATCACTGCCCGAACCACAGCTGAGAATAGGACGACGACACGCATGTATGTGACCAGGTCACAAGCAGAAAAATGGACTGACACCAGGGAAACGATTAGGGACATTCAGTCGGCCTGCACACCTCACGAACTGACTGAGTGGGCACGGGTGGGTTTAAAGGACGATGAAGGCTGCTGGCGGACAAAAGACACAAACAAGTGGTTGCTGCCTGACTCATACTTGATTCCCATACTGACTATGGCACACTCCCCTGCACACATAGGCTCTGCCCCCATGATTGAACTCATTTCCAAAGTCTGGCACAATAACAAAATCCCCGACTCAGCCAAACGCCTGGTCCAGCAGTGCCTTATCTGCCTACAACACAACCCCGGGAAAGGAACTGTGGTACCCCGGGGAGGGTTTGGGACCCCCGACCACCCCTTTGAGGTCCTTCAGATGGATTACATCCAGCTGGAGAGATGCCAAGGCTTGAAGTACGTACTAGTCATTGTATGCGCCTTCAGAAAATGGGTGGAAGCCTATCCAACCAGAGATAACACTGCCATGACTACTGCCAAAGTACTACTGAAAGAGTTTTTCCCTCGCTACGGCCTTTGCCGAATTTTATGGAGCGACAATGGCCCCCACTTCATAGCTGAAGTTATCCAACTGATCTTGAAGGGGCTGGGGGTAAAACAGAGGTTCCATGCGGTCTTCCACCCCCAATCCGCTGGCCTAGTTGAGCGACACAATGCTACACTGAAACTGAAATTGTCAAAAATAGTGGCCACCACAGGACTTAAGTGGCCAGATGCCCTCCCACTGGCATTGCTATCGATGCGCTCCACTCCCACTAAGCACCACTTGACCCCCTACGAGGTCGTGTTTGGGCGACCCATGAACCTCTGGACTGCCCCCAAACCGACCTCCATTCACGACGTCCCCGACGTCCTGCTGTCAGATTATTTGTACAAATTAACTAAAACATTGTCTGTCATTCATCAACAGGTGCAGCAGGCCATCCCCGATGCTTCCAGGGGTCCCGGTCACGATATCCAACCGGGGTATTATGTTTTAATCCGGAATTTCCAACGGGCAAAGAGTCTGGAACCCCGGTGGACGGGCCCCTGGCAAGTACTGATCACCACTCGAACGGCTCTTCGAGTGGAGGGAAAAAGGCACTGGCTGCACGCCCACCACTGCAAGAAGGTCTCCTCGACCCTGGCCACGACAGAAAACGTCGACACCCAAGAAGAGCTCCTGAACAAAGACCGGCCATCACTGAACTGCTATCCTGATACCGAGGCACTTGAACTTGCAAAATTCTCTGATCCCACTGTGCCATCCCGGGAAGGGTATTTCCTGCGTCGAAAAGGAGGGAGCTTCGGCTAAGTAGACCACGGACTAAGTTAAAATCTCAGACCGGTGGCCTAAAACAACCAAGGGTTACCCGGAGAGAAGCTAAACAAAGTCTGTGGTTCTGCCCACTACCGAGCACCTTGAAGATGATGGAAGCGCCAGATAAGAAGATGATGGAAGCGCCAGACAAAAAGATGATGGACGCAACCGGAAATACCCACTACAGGAACCCAAAGGCTGACAATTTGCACAAATCAAAGACAATCGCCTTCTTCATTCTCTTCCTCCTTTGCCTCCTCCTCATGACTTCCTTCTGGATCTTGGAGGACAGCACACCCGCTCATCAGATATTGCCGACCACTGCACAGCCAACCACCATGAAGGAGCACCACCTGATCTCCCTTTCGCCTCAGCTCCGAGAAAGGCGTAAGGAGTTCTGGAACAATTCCTTCGTGCAACTGTTGCACCAGCACAACCCTGCTACAAATGCCACGAACTGCTGGATCTGCGGGTTGCTCCCGCATACCACTGAACACTCCATACCCTTCATCCCTTCTCCTTTTTCAGTTCACGGCTCCTGCCTCGCCTGGTTGATCCTCTTGCAGGAAAGCCACAAGGACAACGCCGCTTCTGGTCAAACAGTGTCACACTTCTACTATGGGTTCTGGCTGAACAAAACAGGAAGGACGTCTGCCCCCTTTTGTCCTGTGACCTCAGGTTCCGCCTTCCATATGAACATCCCTGCCAAAGAAAGAGTCGAAATGCAAGTGCTCCACAATCCAGCTTGACCCACCTTCTCCTACCTGCGGAAGCGAACGGCTGCCACTCTGACTGTGGCCCTGTCTGTCATCAATGTCACAGGACTCATGTGCCTCGAAGGCCAGGGAACACAGCTGGTGGGTCACAGTTCCTGCCACATCACCAGAACATTGGTCTCAGCTGATCCCCCCTCCTTTGTTGCTTCTCCAAATATGTACTTTGTTTGTGGCACCAAAGCTTACAATTGGCTCCCGAAAGGTTGGAGGGGTACGTGCTACATCGCCTTCATTCTTCCTCCCACGTATGTGGCCACAGCCTACCATCACCGGCAAAAGCGCGCCGGAGACATTGGACAAGCCGACTCCACCGGAGCACAGTTCCTGGATGCGGTGAAGGGACTTGTTCCTCTGTGGGGCCCAATGGCAAATATCCGCGCTATCCGACACCTGACTCAGGCAGTAGAAACAACCATTAACATCACGGCTGGCATCCTCGCTAACAACACGGCTGAGCTCCAGGCAGTCCGCCTGGTGGCTCTCCAAAACCGCCTTGTTCTGGATGTGATTCTGGTCGACCGTGGAGGAGCATGCCGCATCATCGGCTCCAGCTGTTGCACCTACGTGCCAGATAACTCGCCTTCAGTCTACAAAGCAATCGAACACCTCCACAGACTATCCTCAGAGGTTCACCAGGAGCAAGAAGGATGGTCGCTTGGAAGCTGGTTTTGGGACACTTTGAAGGACTGGGGATGGAGGTTGTTTACATTTATACTGATACCAGTCGTGGTACTGTGTGGGTGTTGCTTAGGTATTCAATGTTTGCCACCTTTGTGTTCACTCATTTCCAACTGTATGTGCCCTAAGACTTTGGACTTTAGAACTGAGCACATGAGTCCCCTCTATGAGATAGAAATACGTGGTCTTATGGGGATAGATCCGAATTGACAAGCTGGCGAGACATGTTAAAAGGGAGGACTGTGGAATTTTAGTTCATGAACTGAACATCATCTGCGCCATCTTGCCCATTCCTCAGACACACGTACGAACACGCACGACAGCCATTTTAGGTACAATGGTCACCCTGTTCACGATCGCTCGTCAGCGCACTTCCCTGACCCTGCAAGCATCCCCCATGCACCCTGGCTGCCCCCGCTCCCACATGCACAAGTCATGAACCCTCCCCTTCCGCATGACTCTGTCTCTGGGAATCACACCCCGCGCCTGACCAACACCTCATTTCCTTCCATGAATACCCCTCTTTTGATGACCCTCCCTCTGAGCCCGATTGTCTGCACGGACCGCTGGTCATCCCTTAGCCTGAGGATACAGTTTATTGCCCACTACTGTATGCACTCGCCCCTCTTCAAAGGAGTTACTATTGATCATGACCTCCCCACCCCCTGAGATTCGATCAGGCGCACACATTCTAAAGGAATCGGCGGAACACTCAGCTGCGTGATAGCCCCCTCCTATTGTATGGGGGATGAGGACCTCTACTGTAGCCATGTGTTGGAATGAGCCGGAACTGGGGGGGTACCGGGGATGTCATCTTCATACTTCACAATGTCTTTATTGTAATAAAGAGCGTTCACATGTCTTAAACCAGTGTATAAAAGGCCAGGCCTCAGAGAGGCTGTCAGAGAGCACCTCGAGACGATACCTTGTTGTCCGATCTGATGTGTTCTGCTCCGTCGGAATAAAACTTGTTTCCTGTCTTCCTGTCTCCAGCGCCTGCCTCTTTATTTGATAAACTTCGTATGGTATTAGAGGCGTTTAACGCCGGGCAAAATTACTTAAGAAACATCGACTAAATCGCCTGACCATTTTCCTGACTTTCCTCATCACCGGCGAAGAGTGTCGCCGTCACATCAAAGGCCGTCGCATCACCGAAGAAGCATGTCGCAGGGCCTGTCATGGCTCAGAAGAATCGTTGAGTCAGCCATTGCCTTTGTTGCCAATGTTTGACTCCATCTATTGTATCAAAATATCATAACAGTGAGAAGCTTAACCTTTTTTTCTTTAAACACATGCCCTCCACATTTAGGGGGAACATTTTTTCTTTTTTTTCTGTATTTATTTACTTATTCATTTTAGCACATTATTGTATAACAACAAACACCACCACCTTGTTTTTTAGAAGGCAAGTGGGACTTTTTTTTAAGCGAAGTCTCTTCCCCACAAAAGTAAACAAAGATCAGGCTCACATAGTTTCCAGTACTGTTCCAAGTATGGCTGATGGGAGATTAGATATCCTGAGTGGAAATTCAGACTTCACTGTAACTTACCTCAACAGGCTTGAGTTTTGCTGGTGGAACAATGCACTAGATACTCAATTTGTACTGTCTATTCCAGCATCTGTCCCAACTCTGCTTCTTCAAAGTGAGTGGTGTACCTGTGTGTGAGCAGTTAGTGTGTGAGTGCAGGATAGTCATCATGTTTTGAGATAGCTTTGTGAGGAGTGTGCCTGTGTGAATGCAGGATCCACTTTCTCTTTGTGGGTGCACATTAAGCTATCCACGCATTAAAAAATGTGCATAGTGTGAGTGCAACACAAGGGGTGTTACTATGAGAGGGTGGCAGTGTTAGTGAGGGGCTCCTGCATAATATGCCTTTATGTGCATGCGTTTTCACAAGCACCAAACCTATTGGCTTTAGTGATGTTTTCAAGAGCTATAGCTTGGACTTGCAGAAGTCCCAGTAGTGGAAATACTTTAGTGTATATGTATGAGATTAGTACAGACTGCAGAACCTGCACAGTCATAAACCTACTATTAAATCAGAGTTTGTGATTTTCAAGACAAATGTAAAGGTACGTAAAAATGTAAGTTACCTTTGTGAGTCAGGCCTGTTGTCTTTTTGTGCTGTGGTGGCAAATCTGTGAGCCAGTTTTGGAAAGGAAGAAGTTATGGATTATACACTGATTCAGGAAAAGTACTGAGACTGAAATGGCACTGTTCTCAAGGTCTAGTTGATTATTGAGGAGTATGGGCCAAGGCATTCTGAAATGATACAAAATAGGGCCTCTTTTACATCAAACTGGACGGCATTACAGTTATGAAGGATTTGAGTTTAACATAGATACATGAAGTGGCTTCTTCTAGTTATAAATTCACTTGACAAGGAACTTCAACCTCAGAGAATGTTTAGCGCCAAAGAAATCACCTTAGAGTCAACCATTATCAAAATGTCAATATTGATTTTGCTATGGTAAGGTAAGTCCATCCTGAGTGGCAGATGTGCAGCAGCACTTTGTAATGTGTTAGCTGTATTGTGTATATGATTATGGGGGTTAACACCACTTGAAGACATCCCCTGCCAGGGCAAGATGGCGGCCGCTTAGTTGTGGCTATAACGGCGGTGCGGTGAGGCTGGTAACTGAAGGAGCTCAATGGAAGCTCAGTCTTAGCCGAGTGCCCACTTACTGTATTTAGAGGATCTTGAAGTAAAGCGGAGCAGCAACCAAGGATTTCCAGAGGCATGTTGACGGCGTTGTCCTGCCGCGGATCAGCAGTTCATATACTATGAGAACTAACGGCAGTGCTTTCGGCTCTCTCTCCCAGCCTGAAACACCGCGGTTCCATCGGAGGGCGGAGTCCGGCGCGAAGACTGCCGCGGCGAAGAAGCTCGGAGCCCAGGGCAGAACGTTTGAGCAGGAAGCTGTTTGGGTGTCCGTGCTCGCCCAGATTGCAGACGGGAGCATTTAGAGAAACTATGGCCCCAAAACTAAATCAAGCCTCTAAAGCCACCATAAAAAAGAAAAACCAGCGAGAGGAGAGCACAGTCAAGATGACAGGAGCACAAACACCGACGCCGGATAATCCCATCGAAAAACAACAGCCTATGACCCGGACCCGGCAGGCTACAGTTTCGATAGCCGAGATGCTCACAAAAGCCGGTTAGGAGAAGGTGGCGGAAGCGGCTGGGGGTGTGCCTGTGTTGGCAGAATTGACTGTAGATGAGACTGAGGCACCGCAGGTACCCCAGGATGTTTCCGTTGCCAGCAAGACTATCCTCCCAGTAATTGAGATTAGGCAGGCTGAAGCAGCTGCGCAGGGCAAGGTGGAGGTGCCAAAGGGGTCAAAGGAAAGAATTACCCCCGGAGACACCGCTGTAGGATTGGGAGAGACGGCTGGGGCTACAATCAATCCCCCAATACAGGCACAGGCACAGGGTGCTATCGATGCTATTGACGCTATTGACGCTGGCGGAAGGGAAGAACTAGCTCTATTGGAGCAGGGAGACGTCGGTGAGGTTACTGGTGCTGGAGACGGGGCCCAAAGTGAAGCCTTTTTCTCGGCCTCTGATGGTTTGGAATGGTCCGAGGAGGAGGAAGATGGTGATTGCAGCTCCCTCGGGGATTCGGAGAGCGAACCGGAGCTGGAGCACCCGGCAACTGCACTAAAAGTATCAGCAGCTGCAGGGAAGGGCCAGAAAGACCCCCGGTGCGAACGGAGCTGGGACCATTCCGCCTCATTATCTTTATAGGGCAGCCCGGGTATTGAGAGGGCACAAATGTCCCTATTAGAAACAATTCACCAGGAGATCATTTCCCACAGGGAAGAGACTCGCCAGGAAAACCGCAAATCACAAGCGGCAATAAGGAAAATGAGGAGCGTGGTCAGGAAGCTGTCCAAGGCCTGCGTGAACACCGGGGACAGGGTCTTAAATCTGGAGGACAGGATTGTCTCAACAGAAGCGGAGGTGGAGGTAGCAGTAGCCAAGGTAATGCACAAAGTTCCCAGGTTGTGGACATACAATGGAAGCTTGAGGAGATGGAGAACAGGATCTGCAGGAAAACCTGAGGGTTCTGGGAATCCCAGAGGGATCAGAGGGGTCCGATATCAGGGCTTTTACCATCAAGCTCCTTGATCAGGCATTTCCCAAGTTGGCGAGCTGGAATTGGTCTATCGAACTGCAGAGAGTTCATCGTACCCCTTTTAAAGTCAAAAGGAACGCGAAGGAAGGGGACAAACCCAGGGCGATTTTGATCTTCTTAGGAAATTATATTTTGCGACAGGCTATCTCTGATTTAGCAAGGCCTAATGCTAAACGGGGATTTGATGGGTTTTCATTTTTCGTGCGGCCGGATTTCAGCCACACGACGGTGGAAAGACGTTGGCGTTTAAGAGGTCCCTTCAAGCCCTTCCAGGACAAAAAGATGCAGGCATTTCTAATAAACCCGGCGCAGTTGAAGATTATTAATGAAGGGAGGAAACTGTTCTTCTCATCTGAGATCAAAGCGAAGGAATATTTGGACTCTGTAGGAAGCTAGGGGTACTGCTGCTCCCAGGATTATGGAATGGGCTGTTGGCTATCGGCTGATTGTAAATTTGTGTATGACTTTTTGATGATTTGTAATCTTATGAGCTCCAATTTTTTTTTCTTCTTTTTTTAAATTAGTTGGGTGTATTGGTATAGTAACCTCACCGCACGTACCGTGCTCCATCACACGCACAGACCAGGTCTGAGCGCCTCACAGAGTAGGGTGGTGGGGGGTTGGGGGTCAGGGGTGTGGGGGGTAGGGGGGTAAGGGGGGTGGGCCCTTTGGGGTGGGAAAGGGTGGGGAGGGGGGGTCGGGTGAAATTTGGAAAAAGGAGGGAATGGTGCAATATTGGTAAAGGACAAAAAGAGTTAACGAATATAAAAATATGTGAACAGTTTCTTGTTGTAGGTGGCCTTGTTCAACTAAATGACGAACATTGGAGTCTGAACAATGAATGTGGGGGGCTTGAACGACTGGAAGAAAAGGCAGAGATTAGCATATGTGGTGAAGCACAACGGAATAGATGTCCTCTGTCTTCAGGAGACCCATCTCCCTTGGGCTAAGAGAAATTTGTTGCTCTTAAAAGGTTTTGAGCTGGTGGCATGCTCAACACAATCCTCAACCATCAGGGGAGTTGCCATTTTAGTAAGAGCAGCTCTGGGAAAGGCCAGAAAAGTGAAAACCGATAGTAATGGTAGATGGGTGATAGCCGAAATGGAACTGGGTTTTACAATTTGTGTGATATATGGCTCGAATGATGACGATCCTGAAATTTTTGATTTCCTAGAAGTAGAGTTAGTTAATTGGCCTACCCCCTTAGTAATTGCGGGAGATCTAAATATTACCTCTGACTGGGGTAATGGAATATCCTATGTGGGGCGGAAACCCAGAGTCTTCGGATCAGTTCAGGCTCTTATTAGCTCGCACGGGCTGCAGGATGTATGGTGAACTAAAGAGCCCCAGAATCCGGTTTTTACGTACTTCTCAAACCCTGCTCAGAAGTACTCAAAACTAGACTACTTTTTTATTTCCTTTCCGGAAATAGGGAAATTTATGATTATTAAACTCCCAAGAGCACTCTCAGATCATAACCCGTTGCTGCTAATGTATGATCTGGGAAAGGTAGAAAGGTCAAAGTCACATTGGACATTTGAAAGGAGATTGCTGGCAGACAACAGGTTTGTAGATCATTTGAATAAATGGGTAGGAGAGTTTTTTGCAGCAAATAGGTATAGTACGTCACGGAATGGGGTGTGGGAGGCCTTTAAAGCCGCTTTAAGGGAACAGACGATTAGCTGTTCTGCCAGGCTTAGAAGAGAGGATAGGGGGGAGGTAGAGAAACTAATGGGCATGTTGGTTACTGCGGAGGAACAGCATATCAGGGACATTGTCTCTGGTGGAGATGGTAAGTAAAGCCAAAATGTATTGCTGGAAGTTAAAGCGGCATTGCAGAAGGAGGTAACACAGAAGGGACTTTCAATCTTCAAGGGCAAAAAGATATGAAACAGGAGAGCAAGCTGGTAGAGCTCTTGCCCTTCGGCTAAGGCAGGAAAAATCTAAGAATCTGATTACTTGTATTGAGGAGGATGAAACTGTTTTTACTGAAGTTAAGGATGTACTGAGAGTGTTTGAAATGTTTTATCAAAAACTGTATGATGTCAGGGATACTGAGAGTAACCAGGGGGATGATTAACTGGATAGGGGTCCCCACTTGGATGATGTAACCAGAGCGGACCTCGACAAAGATATATGGCATGCCGAGGTCCTGGATGCATTGCGGGAGTTAGCGCCCGGAAAAGCCGCCGGCCCAGACGGGATCCCCCTGGAGGTGTACAAAGCAATGAAACGTGAGATTGTCCCATTGTTGGTCGACCTATTCAATGGGTTTGTGTACTCAGGGGTGGTCCCGGATTGATGGAAGGAAACCAATATTATAATCTTCCATAAGAAAGGGAAACCAGCAGAGAAACCAGGGTCCTACCGGCCGATATCGCTGATTAATGCCGATACAAAGCTCTATTCAAAGATCTGGGATAAGAGGTTGGGTAGGATCATTGGCGGTCTCGTTTCCCCTTAGCAGCATGGGTTTGTTCCTGGGCGGGGCACAATAGATCATACATGCAGAGCTATAACACTGTTTGATGCCCAGGATGCCAGGGGGGGGAGATCGCCATGATTCTGCTCGACGCAGAGAAAGAGTTTGATCGCGTTGTCTGGAGCTTTCTCTGGGGTATATTGGCAGGGAGGGGTTTCGGGGAGAAAGTCATCAGAGCGCTTAAAGCCATGTATGTGGATCCGGCTGCTAGAGTCACGGTTATGGGGGAGAAGTCGGATCAATTTAATATAAAGAGAGGGACGCGCAAGGTTGCCCCTGCTCCCCTATACTCTTCTCTCTGTATATTGATCCCCTGATCCAGAGAATACTAGAGAGCCCTAGTATCCCTCCTGTGATTTTTAACTGCCATGTCAATAAGATATTAGTGTATGCTGATGATCTGGCTGTTTTCACGACGAACCCCCAGCAGGCACTTCTGGCTCTGGTACAGATGGCAAAGGTTTTTGGTCAGGGCTCCAGATACCTCCTAAATGAATCTAAAACACAGATAATCTGTTCAAAAAATATTGTGAAATCCGATTCTAGATATGTGGACTCAGCTGTTTATTTAGGGGTAAAAATTAATGCTTCAGTGGGTAGAATAGTAGAAGAGAATTATCCCCCTCTAATTAAGTCTATAGAGACCGAATTGAAAAGAATAGATGTGCTGCATCTTTCTTTGGTAGGCAGGGTCAATGCTCTAAAAATGTTAATGTTCCCTAGAGTGCTGTATCCCTTTAGGGCTATACCCCTTTTTATTGAGGAAAAAATAATGAAACAGCTGGAGTCCGTCTCTATAAGGTTTATATGGCAGTATGGCAAGGTTATACGTTCCACCAGCCTTATGTCATTGCCGAGGGAAAGGGGTGGTATGGCACTCCCAAATCTTAGATTGTACCACTGGTCCTGCCTCTTGATTCAAATGTCTATTCTTTTTCAATTTGATGTCGGACCTGCTGGGGAAAATTCAAACTCAGGCACCCAGGGGCCTCCCCAATCTTTGAGATGCTGTTGGGGGAAAGCAATTGGCCTGTTGCTGTGCGAAGTGGAACGTAGGTTTTATAAGAAGGCCCGCTTTAAGACTTTACACGGGGCTTGGTTGGTCTGGAAAGCTATTTTGAAATTTTTTAATGCCCCAAAGGTAAACTCTTATCTACATTTGGACAACTCAAGTCTTCTTCCTCAGTTGAGGGCTGATAGGAATCTCCAGGTTTGGAAGAGAATGGGGGTTAAGACCATTGGAGATGTCATGGAGGGGATAAGATCATAGGGTTTGAGGACCTGCAAATGCGGTTTGGCATTCCTGCCAACCAGTGGTTTGTGTACGGACAAATTGCTCGTACCCTAAGGTCCTTAAAACCTAAACTGAAGCCTCCGGTAGATATTCCTGTGGTTGAGGCCCTGGTTAGAGGGTGTAGAAAGATTAAAGTGGTTTACGATCTTCTGGTGGTGAGGATTCAGGACGATATCGGAAAAATGGAAAGCGCTTGGGCTACTAAACTGGGAAACCCGGATGTTGATCTGCATCTTTCACTTGGTTTAAATAAAAAGCTTTTTCGGGCCTCTAACCTACGGGCTCAGCACTATAAAACAGTTTTTAATCTGTGCCACACTCCGGGCAAATTATTTGCATGGGGTGTCAGGGCTGATGATTGCTGCCCGAGGTGTAATTCAGGTCAAGCAGACCTAGTACATATGTTTGTTACCTGTGACCGGTTAGGCCCACTCATGGATGAGATCATGAAATTCTGGGAGGGGCTGCTAGGTCACAAGATCGATCTATCCCCTACATTGGTGTTAATGGGTACAGATTCAAAATTGGCCCTGGCAGAGGATGAGGAAGCCCTGGTTTTTATGTCGGCAGCTGTGCTTCGAATCTTGATTTCAGCTCGCTGGAAAGATGTTATTGCACCCTCCTTCCAGATGTGGCTCTTGAGACTCTTGGGCATCCACAATATCGAGTCTTGTTTATATGAAGTCAAAGGAGTTAAAAAACGGGAGATGGGAAGACGATGTTGGGCCCCTGTTATGAAGTGGAGGGATGCCAGAATTTGATCTGGAATTGGTATTTTATTGGCATATTTATTTCAATGCAAATGTATTTTATTCCTACATCATCAATTGTGAATTTATCTATTTATATCTCGAGTGTCATGTCCCTGCTATTGCTTTTTGTATCAAATTTTAATTCTTCGTTTATGTCAATTTAATTGTTAACTCCTTTTTATTGCATCATAACCTTCAATATTTTTTAAATGAAGACATCCCCTGCCTTGTTTTAAGCTTTCTAATTTTCTGTTGATATGCTTATGCCTAATATTTGAGCAGTGCAATCTATAATGAAGTGCCCTTTCTTCTCATAATATCAGCACTTTTGGTTCATATGTGGGGATTCTATTTTCCTCTGTAGAAAACAGTCCTCAAACTGGCACTATCTAAGCTAAGACATCCTTCAAAATGTGTTTTAGTCCTTGGTTAACCAGAGAAGGCTATTTTCCTTTGGTCAAGTAGCCTCAAATGTTGATTTGCTAAATTATTTGTCCAAGTCTTTACTTCCCTGAAGTAACTCTAGCACATATATGTCTGCCAGCCTGATTCATTTTATTCTATAGAACGCAGTCTTACAACTCATACTTAAAGAGATGTCACTTGTGTAACACAGCATCTCTACAAAACACACAAGATGATGGACGGAATATTGCACAATGGTAAAACATTCACCCCAGTCACAGATCTGGGTTTAATCCATCATTATTTTGCTCACCAAGCCACCCTGACCCAGGCTCAGACATGACCATCTGCAAATCAGTCTTGACCCTGAGCCTCATGGGAACAGTCCAGCCCGAACTGCCAAGCCATGTCTTCCCTGGACCGGAATCAAGCATCCTAGGACCGGTTTCCGGCTATCAGCCGTCTTCAGCCAGGATAGCTTGACTCCAGTGGCGTAGTGAGCACGGGACCCACGTCTGGGCATACCCTTACCACATAGGGTGAACAGCAAAACACACAAGCTGATGGATGGAATTTTGCACAATGGCTAAACATTCACCTCCAGTCACAGATCTGGGTTTAATCCATCATTATTTTGCTCACCAAGCCACCCCAGTTCAGACATGGCCATATGCAAAACAGCCTTGACCCTGTGCCTCATGGGAACAGTCCATCCCGAACTGCCAAGCCATGTCTTCCCTGGACCGGAATCAAGCATCCCAGGACCGGTTTCTGGCTATCAGCCGTCTTCAGACAGGATAGCTTGACTCCAGTGGCTTAGTGAGCACGGGACCCACATCTGGGCATACCCTTCCCACACAGGGTGAACAGCAAAACACACAAGATGATGGACGGAATTTTACACAATGGCAAAACATTCACCCCCAGTCACAGATCTGGGTTTAATCAATCATTATTTTTCTCACCAAGCCACCCCAGTTCAGACATGGCCATATGCACAGGGTCAAGACTGATTTGAATCTATCCTTGCCCATTTCAGACGAACACAATTGGGTCTGACCGCTGCAATATTAAATACGCTTGCAGGTTCTTTGTCATTTTTAACCCAGAAAAGTATCGACAAAACCAGTTGGTTATGGTCACTCATTACAGCCGGAATAACACAAACAGAACAAACCAGTGTGTTAGCATAGGAAGAAAACAGAACATGATCAACCATAGTGTGGGCATCTCTGCCGATAAAAGAGGGGGTCTGCACACCATTATCTGAACTTTGACTTTCCAGCAAAAGTTCAGATTTAAAAATAAAAAAGTTCAATACATTCTCATAAATAATGTTTGGGAAATGTAGGATACCTACCCCTTCTACACTAGAAATCACACATATCTGATTTGACGATAAAGGACATGCCTATATATTAAAATCGCCAGCCCATAGTTTTACAAAAGGGAACAGATTTGGGTACAGGAACACTTCCAACCCTGCATCTAGGATGTAAACCACCATACTACGAGTCAAATCAAAAATACATTATTATAAAAATTCACCACCACCAGGTCAGGACCACTCTTAGATGACAACCAAAGAAACTAGGAATGGGAAGGGCCAGAAGCAAACCTTCTTATAACAACAGATATCATATGAGATATTGAAATCTGTAAGCCCTCTTTGGCTTGCCCTGCTGGGGATGGTACTGCACATAGGAAATAGGAAAAGAAGCTTTCAGTGTGGGTTGGATCAGCACACCTGGTTTACTGGATACAAATAATTTTGGAAACTGAAGTAATTTGGAGCCGATCTGGGGAATGCAACTTATTTTTAAGGCCAAATACATTCCATGTGACAAATTTGCAAGCATTTTCGCTGTCTTGTCGAATAGTTTGAGCGGAGGCCTCTATGGGGTACTGGAGACCGAGTTAGCACAAACAGTAGGCTGCACATCATTGAAAAAGGTGGGGCCTGCTACTTTGGATACAATAAAAGGAACATAATTTGTCAATCCCAAGCCCTGGGTCCGCTGTTTATCCATGCAATCTTTCTTAGTACCAGTAGGGGGAAAATCCTCCACGGGCAGAGTCAATCATTATCCTGTAAAGAATTCTAAACTTGATACCTATTAAGCAAAGTGATTGGAGGGATGTCAGGAGAATTAAGAGCATGCAGTGGTTGGTTGAGATAGTAATATATTCCTGACATAGGTAGTTGACCAAGAGACAGCAATGAGGCAGGACTGTTGGTCCTGGTATCAAGGAGCAACGCAGTCCTCCAGCAGCAGGCAATCCTCTGAGAATTCAAGGCAGGCTTTCAACAGTAAGGCACTCCTGTGACGTACAAAGGAAGCCTCAAGAATCAGGTTAGTCCTGTGGAGTGCAGGGTAGACCCTATGAGTGTCCTCTGCAGGTCCAGGAGTAAACTAAAGAGTACGTCTGTGGGTCCTAGTTGTATACCTGTTGCAAGCTTTGAAGTAGAAGAACCCTTCAGAATTTCCCCAACACAGATAGAGTTGGAATTTCCTTCCTCCCTGTCCACCATTCAAGGCATCTTCAGTGATAAAAAGACCAATGGGAAGTCCTTTGTGAGTGTTTTGAGGCAGCTCCTTTAAAATTTAAGTGGGGCGGGAAACAGCCATCCTGACAGGATGGCCTATTCTACCTGGGAGGAATACACAAATACCTTGCTAATCACAGTCATGTCACCCAAAATACAGGCTGCAATCACCAAAGGGTTAGGACAATAAAATGTCAAATTTCTGAAAGTGGCATTTTGAGAATTGTGACTTAAAATCTGACCGAAATTCAAATATATATATATCAAGGCTCTCTTGTCACTTGGTACAAACGAGAGGCACTCGTAGGCGGGTGCTGGTTACGGTCGTGACAAACCGCTGTCAATTTTCACTCCACTCTTCCAAATTCACAAAGAATTTACCCCACTCACTGGGTGCGGTAAATTCTTCGTGAATTTGGAAGAGTGGAGCGAAAATATATATATATTACCTACTGGCGGTCGCCAGTAGGTATATATAGTTAGGATTTTTTCTCTATGGGTTTTTTGAAAATTCTATGTCTAATAACTTTGGCGTTTGTGGACGGAAGTGGCTGAAATTTTCAGGAAAATGGCACATTTTGTTTCTGAGCAGCCCCTGAAAATTTTGGGGGGGTTCGTCAAGGGGGGGCCGAGAAAAAAGGGGGGTCCCAAAACGCGTTTTTCCCATGTTAATTTCCATAGGGCGGTTGGCCTCACTTTTAGCCCGAACGGCTGAATGGATTTGCACGAAACTTGGCAAAATTGTAGGGACTGGTAGCCCGATGTGCCTTTTGTAGGTCTCAATATATGTGCTTCAGTGGATTTTGAGAAATTAATGTTCAAAAAAAGATATATATCTGTAGCAGCGGACTGGGCAGCGCTCCGCTACGCGTACTTTTCGCGCAACGGAGCTTTGTGAAGCGAAGCTGATTGGTTCTCCGGCGTCTGTCAACATTCCAAACAGTCCGTAGCGGCCGCCATCTTGTCTCTCGGTAGGATCGAGAGACAAGAGGAGGCCAAAGCGAAGGGGCAAATGACCATAAGGGGGCATAGTACATTGTCGCTCACCCCCTAGGTTTGATGTGGAGGTTTTAAAAGGGCCCCGCGGGGCAAAAAAAAATAAACATAATAATAATCGAACAGCTGAATGGATTTGCACGAAACTTGGCAAAATTGTAGGGACTGGTAGCCCGATGTGCCTTTGCTAGATCTCAATATATGTGCTTCAGTGGATTTTGAGAAATTAATGTTCAAAAAAAGGTATATATCTGTAACAGCGGACTGGGCAGCGCTCCGCTACGCGTACATTGTCGCTCACCCCCTAGGTTTGATGTGGAGGTTTTAAAAGGGCCCCGCGGGGCAAAAAAAAATAAAAATAATAATAATCGAACAGCTGAATGGAAGCGAAGCTGATTGGCTCTCCGGTGTCTGTAAACATTCCAAACAGTCCGTAGCGGCCGCCATCTTGTCTCTCGGTAGGATCGAACAGCTGAATGGATTTGCACGAAACTTGGCAAAATTGTAGGGACTGGTAGCCCGATGTGCCTTTGCTAGGTCTCAATATATGTGCTTCAGTGCATTTTGAGAAATTAACGTTCAGAAACAAGATATATATCTGTAACAGCGCTCCGCTTCGCGGAGATAAAATTATATGTGTATTACCTAGCTGTTGCTAACACCAGTTAGCGACGGCTAGTAGAAGATAGCGACCATCTTGGGCCCCACTTTGCATGTGAGTGATATTTATCACTAATGACATGCAAAGTGAGCATGCCAAGATGTTAGCGACTGGAAACAGTCGCTAACATCGCTATCTCCTATTATCAACTTTTGGAAATATTCGAGATAAGGGCGAATATCTCCAAAAGCTACCACCTGCCCTGAGCAGTTCTTAGCCATGTTATCCAATGGGAGGTGGATAACATGGCTAAGAGCATTAGCTCGGTAATGCATGAATATCGCTGAGTTTTCAGCGATATTAATGCATTGCGGTCGTTTTTTATCGTATTTCCGATAAACCTTGATAATAGCAAGGTTTATCTGCGATAATTTCTGACGGTAAAAAAATCGTTGCTAAGCATCGTTAGGGATAAATATCGCTTAACTTTGGTAATATGCCCCAACGTCTGTTAACGTTCGATTCGAAGGAAATCAGGAAGTGTTGAAAAACATTGTCTGCGCCATCTTGTCTTTTTTCAAATGCCACACTTTTGTCGTGCACGGCAGCCATTTTAGATGCCTTGACCAGACCCACTCTGTGCACGCTGTCGATCCTTAGCATGGCTCCCCACCCTCGCAAGCATCTCCCCCAGGCAGTGGTCACCCCCGCTCTCTGTCTTATGCATGGGTAATAAACCTCCCCCATCTGCGCTGCTGTTCCCTGAGAATCACACCCTGTGCCCGCCCGACACCTCCCTTTCGCCCTATTCACTACCGCACCCTCTGACACTCCTTTTCCTCTGTGTCCGATTGTCCAGGCCGGTCCTAGGCTATCAGCTAGCCCTGCAGATGTAGTTTATGGCCACAGCTGTAAAGAATCACCCCTCTTCAAAGGAGTTATAGTAGATCAAGGCCCACACTCGATGAGATCCGTCACAGCAGAAGCGTTGCTATTATCTGAAAACCATCCTGTATTGTGATTGGGGAGGGGACCGAGCCTGAAGCGGAAGATTCCAGGGATGACTGTTTGTACATCAAAGTTTTTACAATTATGTGTCACATTAAAAATATATAGCACTCCGACAAAGTAGTAAGATTATAAAACTTTAATAATTTATAAATATATACAAGAAAACAAAAATAGTAATAACATATAAACATTTTTAGGGAAAAACAACGAAGTAGCGGTCGGCTGTGCGAATAGTCCCAACGCAGCACAACGTCCAGATTTCCGGCGTGGGGCGTCGCGGGGGGTGGGTCATCAGTAGCAAACTGTTGTGCGAATAGTTCCAAGGCAGCAGAACGCGCCGAAATCTAGATGACACGAAAGTGATGTCTAGTAAGTTGCCACCCAGCAAATAACGGCATGGGGCGTCGCGGGGGGTGGGTCATCAGTAGCAAACTGTTGCGCGAATAGTTCCAAGGCAGCAGAACGATGGCACCAAGGTGATGTCCAGTAAGTTGCCGCACTGGTTTTGGTATCCTACAATGCTGCTCCGAATAACGGCGTGGAGCGCCCCGGGGGAGGCGGCGTGAACGGGCCTCTCCAGGTGGAGTGTCATCTGTTGTAGTGGGGCGCCCCTTTACCGTTTCAGTTGCCATTCCGTCCGTTTTTGGTCCACTGTGTCAAAAGCCTCAATTCAGCTGAGTTGCGCCCACTCTTGCGGTGCAGCGATAGGCGGCTGTCACAGGACTCTCAAAATGGCGGCAGGCTGTTTCCTTTTTGGGCCTGGTCCACTGAAATGGCCCTGGGACACCTTGGAAATCGGACGCTTGTCTGCTAGGTCTTGGACCTCATTCTCGAAAGCGTCCCCTCCGCCTTGAGAATTCATCAAAAGTTTTGGGGGCTCCGACTCCTGCAGGCTTCTGGTGGGGAGCGGCTGCCATGATTGCTCGCGGAATGACCACGACGGAGCCACGAGATGGTGGTGCTTTCATGCTGACGCCAGCTTCAGTCTGAAACATCCAGAAACAAGGTGGGGCTTTCATCGTTTGGGAAAAAAAAAAAGTTTTCATCCTATGAAAAGTGTTGTTTTTAGGTCACATGATCATGCCTTCCATCATTAGGAAACCAAAAGTAAAATGAACCAATGAAAAGTTTTATAAACAAGTCACATGACCTGTTATGCGGCATAGGGTATAAAATGCGGAGAAAATACGTTGGCACGTGAGGCGGCGTCAGTAGCGGACCGATGTGCGAATAGGCCGAAGGCAACACAACGCGCCAAGATCCGGATGGCACCGAGGTGGTGTCCAGCAAGTTGCAGCACTGGTGTGGCCATCCTACAATGCTGAAAGTCGGCGTGGGGCGCCCCGTTGGCCTGTGAGTTTGCGTCAGTAGCGGACCGATGTGCGAATAGGCCGAAGGCAGCACAACGCGCCAAGATCCGGATGGCACCGAGGTGGTGTCTAGTAAGTTGCCGCACTGGTGTGGCCATCCAACAATGCTGAAAGTCGGCGTGGGGCGCCCCGTTGGCCTGTGAGTTTGCGTCAGTAGCGGACCGATGTGCGAATAGGCCGAAGGCAGCACAACGCGCCAAGATCCGGATGGCACCGAGGTGGTGTCTAGTAAGTTGCCGCACTGGTGTGGCCATCCTACAATGCTGAAAGTCGGCGTGGGGCGCCCCGTTGGCCTGTGAGATGGCGTCAGTAGCGGACCGATGTGTGAATGGGGCCGAAGGCAGCGCAACAATATTTTCTACTATATTTCCGGAGTAGAAGACACCACAAGGCGCTGAGATGCCAAGATCCGGATGGCACCGAGGTGGTGTCTAGCAAGTTGTGGCACTGGTGTGGCCATCGTACAATGGTAAAAGTCGGCGTGGGGCGCCCTGTTGGCCTGTGAGATGGTGTCAGTAGCGGACTGATGTGTGAATGGGGCCAAAGGCAGCGCAACAATATTTTCTACTATATTTTCGGAGTAGAAGACACCACAAGGCGCTGAGATGCCAAGATCCGGATGGCACCGAGGTGATGTGTAAGTTGCGGACCGATGTGCGAATGGGGCCAAAGGCAGCTCAACAAAATTTTCTGAAGAGAATACACCACAAGGCGCTGAGATGCCAAGATCCGGATGGCACCGAGGTGATGTCTAAGTTGCGGACCGATGTGCGAATGGGGCCAAAGGTAGCGTAACAAGATTTTCTGTATGGAAGATACCACTAGGCGTTGAGATGCCAAGATTCGGATGGCACCGAGGTGATGTCTAGCAAGTTGTGCCACTGGTGTGGCCATCATACAATGGTAAAAGTCGGCGTGGGGCGCCCTATTGGCCTGTGAGATGGTGTCAGTAGCGGACTGATGTGCGAATGGGGCCAAAGGCAGCGCAACAATATTTTCTGACTGACACCACAAGGCGCTGAGATGCCAAGATCCGGATGGCATCGAGGTGATGTCTAAGTTGCGGACTGATGTGCGAATGGGGCCAAAGGCAGCGTAACAATATTTTCTGTATGGAAGATACCACTAGGCGTTGAGATGCCAAGATTCGGATGGCACCGAGGTGATGTCTAGCAAGTTGGTGTGGTCATCCTACAATGCTGAAACTCGGCGTGGGTCACCCCATTAGCCTGTGAGATGGCGTCAGTAGCGGACCGATGTGCGAATAGGCCGAAGGCAGCACAACGCGCCAAGATCCGGATGTCACCGTGGTGGTTTCATAGTTGAGAGGCACTTCATCTGCAGTGGGGCGCCGAGATCCGGATGGCACCGAGGTGATGTCTAGCAAGTTGCTGTACTTGTGTGGTCATCCTACAATGCTGAAACTCGGCGTGGGTCGCCCCATTAGCCTGTGAGATAGCTGTTCTTTGGATTTGGGCCTGGTCCACTAAAATGGCCCTGGGACACCTAAGAACTCGAACGCTCGATTTTTTTTTCCTTTCCTGTACATGCAAAAAAAGGTAAATGCCCGGTATGTTACACGCTTCATCTGCCACGATGAACTCTCCAGAGGAACCGAAAAAATATATAGTTGTGGTAACTATACCATGCATCGTCATATGGAGAGGTGGCACCAATTAATTATAGTGCTGCATAAAAGAGAGATTTGGAGGAGAACCCCTGACCTGCTAGTACATTCATTAAAGAAGTGGCACTGAGAGCTTCAGAGGCAAGGGAAACGGTCCCAAATATTTAGAAGAACTTTGGAAAGATTAAAATGACATGTTTAGATTGTGGTAAATTAATTTCATGTGGGCAGATGAGTGTTACTCTAATAAATACAGCATATGAACATCATCATAGTCGATGGTTGGTAGAGACATTTTGACTATATCCTGGACCTGCCCGTCCTCGCCCAAAATGGCGCCGGAATAAATGGGACTCGTAACTCCTTGTTGTGTACTGGTTGCACAACCTTGATATCACGAGATACGTATGCAGTTTTGAAGCACATGGCGGGCGGGGACGAGAATTGATTGAATATTTCGACATCCCTATTGATATTAAGTTCTGATGTGTTATTGATTACTGTACTGTTGAAAATTCGAATTAACGTCACCCATGGTACTTGCCCGCAAATGTATATCTAGATAATTTTATTGTAACTGGCCCTGTCGTATTTTAATTATAAAATGTACGTCCACCGATTCCGTAGCTGTTAGACACCTTAGTTTTTGCAACCTAATGGCCCGCCCGTTACGTTCCTCTACAGTGTAAATGTCTATTCATCATATACGATTACAGTTTGCTCCGTGGCAGGCCCACGTGGTTATAGGCTCGTATTTGTATAATGAAATTTTCACAATAAAGGTTTTTAAAAGAAAACATGGTAGTAGTGTATACATTGGTAAAGTTTTTAATAATAGTCACTGTTTTAGAATCAGTAAAAGGCAAGTGAAATAAAGCAGACCAATTACATGAAGGGTAAAAGGTATAATACGAAGGAACGCAGTAAAGATAAATGGTCAAGGGCTGTTGTGTTTTCTATTCCTGCAACATAAAGTGATCGATAAGAATCTCATATTCAGGCGTATCGGCGACTAAGACAGCAGGTCGACCCTCTTTTGCTCAACGGCTCCGTCATGGGACGAAGAAACGCTCTTTTTCTCGAAAAAAGAATATATTTTACTTGCAGGACAGTTGTAAAATTTCCGGGAAAGTACATTAGCCTGGAACATTATAACATATATTTAAGAGAAAATAATGTTCGGAAGTAATTAAAAGCGTAATTTTTAGGTGATATGACCAAGGCTTTCATCATTAGAATAAGAAAAGTAAAATGAACCAATGAAAAGTTTTATTAACAAGTCACATGACTTGTTATGCTTACGTTACGCGCTGCGCGCCCCGGATGACTTCCGGATGCGCTAACGCGGCGCGTCATATGACGCATTAAGCGACAACGCAGGTCCAGAATATAGTCAAAATGTCTCCACCAACCAGCGGTCGAAACACAACCCCTTTCAGCAGGCTAAATAGTTCTGTTAAATGACAAAAGAAGGGACAGGCAACAAGAACCATCAGTCAAAGAGGGGAGGGCTAGTTCTTCTCTACCGGGTTACATTGGGGCGCTACCGGAACTGATCGAATTGGTAGTCTACAGTGTTTCTGGATGTTTCAGACCGAAGCTGGGGTTAGCATGAGAGCAGCACCATTTCGTAGCTCCGTTGTGGCTATTCAGCAACCAATCATGGCAGCCGCTCTTTATCGTTATTTTGGGCGGGGTGGGTGGCGGAGCCGAGCTGTTTTGCAGCCATCATTGTGTGGAGTTCAGTTCATCTCACTAGTTTTGTATTTGTCATGAGGGGTTGTTCCTAATGTTTCTATTTTAGCGAGGTCAAAAAGAGATCCCATTAGTGGCCTACTGATTTTGCTCGATTCCTTTTCTTTTTTTTTACACGATTTTTCGTTATCTGCAAAGACTAAACAGAGTATTGCGACTCTGTGTTTGTTTGTAAATAGAGAATGAACCAAAGAGAACTAATTCTAAAACAGTAAATACTTGGATAACAATCAATCAAATGGAGAGAGAAGCAGGCACGACGGATTACAACGGGGGCAAAGGCCTGCGTTAACTACCTTTCACTATCTGCAAAGAGAGAGTACTCCTAATAGAAATGAGGGGGGGGGGCACCATTCAAAGCAGATCAGTGTGCATAAACACGAAAATGTTTTCACTTACCACGTACTTGACATTCGACAGCTTATGATATTTGCTATTAAAAAACCATTGAAATTCACTGAAAAAACCATAGGTTATAGACCATATATAGTTAGGAATTAGCATTTACAAAACCTTGAAAATTCACTGAAAAAACCATAGGTTATAGACCATATATAGTTAGGAATTAGCATTTAAAAAACCTTATTTTACTCACACAAAACCATTGAAATTCCATATATAGTTAGTTGCACTAACTATATATTGCGCACCCGCAATCCACTGCTGATCATGTCACATATTACATCATTCATGACATGGTCAGTGACATCACTGATGACATCACTGATGACATCTCAAATGACATCACTGATGACATCACTGATGACATCTCATTTGACATCAATGACCACATCACTGATGATATCATTCATGTGACAATACAATGCATCTCCTCACATTTTAATATAACCTCTGTTTCACCCAGTGTTAAATACAGAGTATAATTTTTGAAACCATTGACACACCAATACTAGTTACTACATACGTACTCACTGATTCCTACGTCTACACACACATTCACTCATTCACCCATACAATCATTCATACATACAATCACTCATCTTTACAACACTATCATATGCACTCATACACCTATACAGACACTCACACTCTGCCACTCATCCATGGAGTTACTCACACACCTAGTCAGTCCTGTAAAGAATCAATCACACTTCCATTTTCTTGTCTATACAGTTAAACATAGAGCACCTTACATTTTCAAACATATAGTAACACATACTTACTTTCTTATACAATCATTGATACAAGTACAAATTGATCTGCACAGAGTCACACACCTCCCAGCCAGCCACACACACACTCAGTCTCCCATACAAATACTTGGACAATCAATCAATAACCCATATAGTTAATCATATAGCTACTGATCAACACATGCAGTAGTTTACAGAACAACAGACATAATGATGCACAAATTAAGACAGTTTAGTCACTAACCCATGCACTCAGTGAGACACATTTAATCACTCACTCATACATTCAGTCATGCACCTACTAAATCCTTCGTCCAGACAGTTATACATCTACTCATTCTTCAATATCTAAAACATATTTAAACTTTACAGAAACACACAGTCACTGGATGATGTCATCAGTGATGTCATCAGTGATGTCATTTGAGATGTCATCAGTGATGTCATCAGTGATGTCACTGACCATGTCATGAATGATGTAATATGTGACATGATCAGCAGTGGATTGCGGGTGCGCAATATATAGTTAGTGCAACTAACTATATATGGAATTTCAATGGTTTTGTGTGAGTAAAATAAGGTTTTTTAAATGCTAATTCCTAACTATATATGGTCTATAACCTATGGTTTTTTCAGTGAATTTTCAAGGTTTTGTAAATGCTAATTCCTAACTATATATGGTCTATAACCTATGGTTTTTTCAGTGAATATATATGTATATATATATATTACCTACTGGCGGTCGCCAGTAGGTATATATAGTTAGGATTTTTTCTCTATGGGATTTTTGAAAATTCTATGTCTAATAACTTTGGCGTTTGTGGACGGAATTGGCTGAAATTTTCAGGAAAATGGCACATTTTGTTTCTGAGCAGCCCTTGAAAATTTGGGGGGGGTTCGTCAAGGGGGGGCCGAGAAAAAAGGGGGGTCCCAAAACGTGTTTTTAACATTGAGTTTTCCATAGGGCGGTTGGCCTCACTTTTAGCCCGAACGGCTGAATGGATTTGCACGAAACTTGGCAAAATGGTAGGGACTGGTAGCCCGATGTGCCTTTTGTAGGTCTCAATATATGTGCTACAGTGGATTTTGAGAAATTAACGTTTAAAAAAAGATATATATCTGTAACAGCGGACCGGGCAGCGCTCCAGGACGCGTACTTTTCGCGCAACGGAGCTTTGTGAAGCTAAGCTGATTGGTTCTCCGGCGTCTGTCAACATTCCAAACAGTCCGTAGCGGCCGCCATCTTGTCTCTCGGTAGGATCGAGAGACAAGAGGAGGCGAAAGCAAAGGGGCAAATGACCATAAGGGGGAATAGTAGATCCTCGCTGACCCCCTAGGTTTGATGTGGAGGTTTTAAAAGGGCCCCGCGGGGCAAAAAAAAAAAATAATAATAATAATCGAACGGCTGAATGGATTTGCATGAAACTTGGTAAAATATTAGGGACTGGTAGCCCGATGTGCCTTTGCTAGGTCTCAATATATGTGCTCCAGTGGATTTTGAGAAATTAACGTTCAAAAAAAGATATATATCTGTAACAGTGCTCCGCTTCGTGTAACGGAGGTTTGCGAAGCTGATTGGTCATTCTGTCACTGGGCTATAGTTGGGCTACATCTGGCTGATATTTGGGCTACATTTGTATTTTTTCGTCTCTGACGGCCATCTTTGGGCTACATTGGGCTACATTGGGCTTCATTGGGCTTCATTGGGCTACATTGGGCTACATTTGGGCTCCAACATATATATAGGCCAATGTAGCCCAATATATATTTTTCAAAGTTAATTTTCGTAAAAACCACTGGAGCATATATCTTGAGACATAGCAAAGGCACATCGGGCTACCAGTCCCTACAATTTTGCCAAGTTTCGTGGAAATCCATTCAGCCGTTCGAGCTAAAAGTGAGTCCAACCGCCCTATGGAAATGAAGGAAATGAATGGGTAATTTGTAATTAGCAAATAGCTCATCGCAAACTAGGAATGGTAAAGAATCGCTATTTATTCCTTAAAGTTCGCTATTTAGGAAATGCAAAAAACTTTGATGATACATATGGCGGTTCATCTCTAACAAGATAAGAAGCATAGGGATAGATTTATGATGACTGGCGCATCACCAGGGATGTGTTAGTCATTCTGTGCCGCTGTTCCGTCACCTATGGTGTGCTGCATTTACAATGCGGCGCATCATGGGGCAAAAACAGCACAGATGCGTGATGTATCTGTGCCGTAAAGGTGGCGCATTGCTGGAGTTGTATCGCAAGTGTGATGAAGCTCCAGCAAGGGTCGGGGGTGCCCCTGTCGCAGGGTTTCTGTTCTCACACATAACTGTGGACAGAGGATTGGAACCTCGGCGAATTAGGGTGTCCCAAAACTCACCTTAGTAATCAAAAACCCCTTAGCAAGCTAGGTACAGTGTCACATTGGATATAACAAACTCTCAATGTTTAGACAATCCAGAATATGAACTTATAGTACCTCAGGATACGTGGAACTCATGAAC
The DNA here is from genome assembly GCF_964261635.1 of Lissotriton helveticus. NCBI lineage: Eukaryota > Metazoa > Chordata > Amphibia > Caudata > Salamandridae > Lissotriton > Lissotriton helveticus. Next base: position 1,206,830,196 of record NC_136063.1, read on the forward strand.
AGTCGGTCGTTATATATTTCTTAGAAACCAGAACATGGAGTTAAGAAGAACACATGTGTATTTGAAATGTTTATTTACTAATGCCGTCTTCTCAGGCGTAGTATCTTAGATAATACAAGTACACATATTATCAGTAGCAAAATTACCAGCATAGTTACTAGTACATAAAAAGCGAATGGTGACAGTATGTTAACATGCTGTAAATGAATAAGAGTTAGCAACACTTATAAGCAGCCGCGGGCCGTGGAGGGAGTTACGGTGGGGCAGGGAGGCGGGGAGGGGGAGGGGCAGGGTGGAGAGGGCTGCACCCTGCTTCTCCCCCTCCCCGCCTCCCTGCCTCACCGTAACTCCCTCCACGGCCCGCGGCTGCTTATATCTCACCCTCCCTAATACACATATTATATTATTTGCTAAGAAGGTCTCTTTGTGTTGGTTTAGGGCGTGCCCATACTTTAGTGTCTTAGATTTGAAGGAATCACATCAGCATACACCAGCTCTCTCTTCATGTGAACCGCATCAACTGTTGTGTATGTGTGTTCGGCAAAGCAATATAAAACCCGCCTCATGCCCAGAATTGGCAGAAGCTGCACTTATGTTATGAGTATGAAGTCGTGGAGATCAGACATAACAATTCTGTATCGTGTTGTTCTTGAAACTTTAGCACTCGCTGTACAGATATAGTTTAACAAGCAAAGCAGATAGTAGAGCAATAACATATTATTCTCATGTAAACCACGATGAACTACTAGGTTGAAAGCTAAAGCAACAACTAAGTGTCGTGTGCAGAAGTTGCAAAAAAGGAAAAATGGCGTTTAAACCGGTAATGAGCCCATGCTAACTTAACACGGTGTAAAGATATCCAGGACCTAGATGACACCTCCCCATGATCCGGAAACGAACTGAATAAGATAATAGAAGTGCCATCTCATGAGAGCAGATTGCAAGTTTATATGTGGACGGTCCGCAAGGTAAAGCATTAAAAACAAGGAAAATTTTATGCTAAAGAAAAATAAAACAGCCAAGTACTTTATCGAGTCTTAAGCCAACAGGCAAGGTAAATAATAAAAACTTGACAAATAAGTCAATGAATTGTCAATGAAATGCTAGTACTCAGCATATCAAACATGAAAAAGGTCTATGACATAACTGTGTATGCAAAATAAGCTGCAACAGCCTCCAATAGGAAGTCACCGTCTTCATCCGAAAAGAGTTCAGCCATCCAATTTAAAAGCGGAAAAGAACATACGTGCTCTCCCAGCACCGGATCCTCTATCACCATCAGAGGACAGCTCGGTGGGTTTTCAAGAAAGCTCTGTTCCAAGAAAGACTGTGTTGCCGCCAGTAAATTCCAGGGACCAATTAGTCCATGCATCAATGCCACAGCCATAATCCTTTCGCCAGGACAAACCAACTCGTGAGTAATGATAGGAGTCATCAGCTGATTAAAGTCGACGTCAGGAGAAACCGGTCCGCAGAGACACAAATCAATGGCCCAATCGAAATCACAGGTCAGGCAGTGAAATACAGGCTGGACACAGGTGAAGTAGGAGAATCGAAAAGATAATCCATATGCCGTGCTTAATATCGCCAACGGCATTGTGCCATAATATTCTAGCATGCAATTGCGGAACAGTGTCAGCAGCTGCAGGGCGGGAGGTTGCATAGGAGGGACATCCATATTTGAAAATGTAAAAAAGCACAAGAGCGTCCGCTGGTAATGCAAGTAAAAATGGCAATCCACGAAGCAGAGTGGAAAAAATAGAATGAAAGAAAGCAGGGATGACTCCAAAGATTTTCTCAAATGAAGTCACGAGACCACTGGTAACAACTTTAAAAAAGTGCGCCAGGGTCTTTGTGGAGGATGCGTTAAAGATAGTCCGAACCATGTCGCTGAAATGCAAAGGCAAATCTGAATTGAAAAGGGTCTGCACCTCTGTACGGGTGTTCGCTATGTGAAGCACGAAAGTTTCACGGGCCGAACTCAAGGCCACCTCTCTCTGAGACAAAAGAGCTCTTATTCTTGCCATGCCGTTGAAATCTGCTCCCAAGGTTGGTATTTGTGGCCAGATTGAAAACTCCCTATGTTCATGTGTGGGAGGAAATAGAACATTTCTGCAGCAAATAACCCGTTCACTTACTGTTACGATAAAAGGAATACTTTTAATTAACCCAGAACAATCTTCATTATTGAGCATCAAATAACTACCATTTTCCAACAACTTGAACGTGGGGATGATAGCAGGAACTGGCGTGCCTTGCAACACGCAAGCCATATTTGGTCGGTGTTTGTTGCATGAACCGTGTAACTGTATGTGCCTACACATTAGTGAATGATCTGCCGTCTCAGTGCATTCCTCTCCATTCAGATAAACTTCTTGATCATCTTTGAAACATCTGTATGTGTATGGAAGCGACCAGACCTCATGAAGAAAAGCACTACCTAAAGGTTCATAACGACCTATTGGTATATATTTCATACAATTTGAAAACTTATATAAAGCAAAAGGCAGCGTTATTAAACCGTGGATAAGGCACGTTGCCAAAAAACCCGCAATCCTCTGCTGATGATGTCACTGAGCATGTCATGAATGATGTAATATGTGACATCATCAGCAGTGGATTACGGGTAATAGTATCTCTAGTTTACTCCCCTATAGCTGTCTTTCTTTTAACATAAGTGTCTGTTTCCTTCCCTTATACTTACTGTTTTTGGTTCGCTTCCGGTTCGCGTACCGGCGAGCGAACTGGGAAGCGAACTAAGAGAAATAGAGGTTGGCACAGTTCCAAATATTGTACCAATTTTTTAATAACGGGGAGGTAGTTCTGAAAATAACTTTTTTTTTATTGTTTTTGTTGTTTTATATTTTTTTTATTTTTTTTCGGAACATTTTTTTACTTTTTTTGAATTTTTCTGAACAGTTTTATATTTTTTGGGGGTTTTCTTGGAGGGGGCAATGAAAACGATTCATTGTAAAGGGCTCAACAGGAGCAACAAAACAAAAAAAAAGTATTTAATATTTTGGGCGTTTCGTACAAACTTGCATATGATAGTCAATAGCTCTGTTGATCAGAGTGATGCTTCTTTCTCCGTAGCAAATGAATCCATCGCAAAATACGCAGATGTGTTTTACTTCACCAAATCTCATTTGTATATTTGGCACCATCTCCCTGCCCTCTGGTCCCGTTACTTCCGGTACAACAGATCTTCTGGCCATAATAGGGAGATTATCTAGGTCGTTCCGAAACTGTGCAGCACTGTAGTTGTTAGGATGCCACCTAGTCATATGGCGATGCATTGTGTAGTTTCCGAAACTGTATTTTTTCTCGGTTCCTCTGGACAGTCTATCTTGACATATAAGGCAAGTTACGTATCTTGCATTTACTTTTTTCTGACCTTTGGGAATTTTAAAAAATTGCCAAATGAAGTTTTCTTTCCGGTGAGACGTCCTGGGCTCCTCAGGCAAAAACTGCCTCTCTTCCTGCTCTTCCTCGTCTTCTTCCTCTTCTTCCTCTTCTTGCTGAATTATAACTTGAGCAGGTGGTCCACTCTTCCTTGGATGTGGTGGAGGTGGTGGGGAAGCACCAGCTGAAGCTACTAAAGAAGCCATTGCTCAGTGATCACAAAGGGTCTTTCTCTCACAATGATGAAAGTCAGAGTGAGGAAAGAAGGAGGGATTTTCATCATTTGGGAAAAACAAGAGTTCTCAACCAATGAAAAGTGTTCATTTTAGATTATATGACCTAGTCTTACATCATTAGGAAACCAAAAGTGAAATGAACCAATGAAAAGTGTTATTACCAAGTCACATGACCTGCTGTGTTTACGTTAAGCGCTTTGCAGGGCCTCCCGGTTTGCTTCCAGAAACCTGCGCTTTGCGACTCGCTTCGCGTACCAGTTCGCTAACGTAGCACGTCATATGACGTATCACGCGACAACGTGAAACGTCATGCGGACGGGAGGCGTCACGATGTTGTTTTCTAACGCGGCAGTTGCGGTAAAGAAACGTTTACCGGCTCGCGGTCTATTTCGCGGCATCAAGGTCAGCTAACGGGAAGCTTCCCGATTCGCGAAGCGGGAACGAAGAAAAAAAAATATTTTAAAAAAAAATTATTCATAAACATATAAAATATATTTTTGGATTTAAAGAAGAATACATTTTACAGCTACAGATATTAGCTGTTAAAAAACCAATGAAATTCACTGAAAAAACCATAGGTTATAGACCATATATAGTTAGGAATTAGCATTTACAAAACCTTGAAAATTCACTGAAAAAACCATAGGTTATAGACCATATATAGTTAGGAATTAGCATTTACAAAACCTTATTTTACTCACACAAAACCATTGAAATTCCATATATAGTTAGTTGCACTAACTATGTATCGCGCACCCGCAATCCACTGCTGATGATGTCACATATTACATCATTCATGACATGGTCAGTGATATCACCTATGACATCACTGATGACATCTCAAATGACATCACTGATGACATCACTGATGACATCTCAAATGACGTCACTGATGACATCATGACACACCAATACCAGTTACTACATACGCACTCACTGATTCCTACGTCTACACACACATTCACTCATTCACCCATACAATCACTCATACATACAGTCACTCATTATTACAACACTATCATATGCACTCATACACCTAGTCAGTCCTGTGAAGAATCAATCACACTTCGATTTCCTCAGCTATACAGTTAAACACAGAACACCATACTTTTTCACACATATACTAACACATACTTACTCTCTTATACAATCACTGATACAAGTACACATTGATATGCACAGAGTCACACACCTCCCAGCCAGCCACACACACACTCAGTCTTCCATACATCCACTCATTCTTCAATATGTAAAACATATTTAAACTTTACAAAAACACACAGACACTAGATGATGTCATTTGAGATGTCATCAGTGATGTCATCAGTGATGTCATTTGAGATGTCATCAGTGATGTCATCAGTGATGTCACTGACCATGTCATGAATGATGTAATATGTGACATCATCAGCAGTGGATTGCGGGTGCGCGATATATAGTTAGTGCAACTAACTATATGTGGAATTTCAATGGTTTTGTGTGAGTAAAATAAGGTTTTGTAAATGCTAATTCCTAACTATATATGGTCTATAACCTATGGTTTTTTCAGTGAATATATATATATATATATATATATATATATATATATATATATATATATATATATATATATATATATATATATATATATATATATATATGTTCATTGACCCAACCATAGGTTTCAGGGGTGTTATAGTTAGCTGGACATTTGACTCATACAAAACCATTGAAATTCCTCCGTTATAGTTAGTTGTACTAACTGTAACTCTCGCGCCCGCAATCCACTGGTGATTATGGGCCATATGTATCAAGCAAAATTGCGATTGCAAATGCCAAAATTCGCAGAATTTCGGCGTTTGCGATCGCAATTTTGCTTTATGGTATGTATGAGGCAAATCTGCGTGCCAAATAAGGAATCGCAAAATTTGCGATTCCTTATTTTGCAATTGCATTTAAGGAATAGCAAATTTTGCGATTCCTTAAATACAATGTAAGAAGCACCAAAAAAGTGCAATTTGGCCTTAAGGAATCGCAAATTACCACCAATTTCAAGCTGGTGGTAATTTGCGATTTGTTTTGCACTTTTGCGATTTCTGTGCACTTTTTTTCATTTTTCAAAGTGCAATGTGAAACCCATACATGCCCTTAGGGCATGTATGTGCGCCACATGTGCACCCATGCTTATCTCAGGGGTGCAACAGGGCGTCCTTTTGACACCCTCGCACCCTTGAAATTGCATTGTCAATTTGCGATTCGCTAATTGCTAATCGCAAATTGAGAATGTCTTCCCATTCATTCCTATGGGCCTCTAGGCCCATAGGAATGAATGGGGAGGTATTCCTTAATTGCGAATCGCAATTTGAGATTCGCAATTAAGGAATATGTAGGATTCGCAAAATTTATTGCAAATCCTACATACATAGCATTTTGGGATTCTCAAATAGTGATTCGCAAAAACTCGCTATTTGAGAATCGCAAATGCTGATTTTGACATGGCCCTATGTCACATATTACATTATTCATGACATGGTCAGTGACATCACTGATGACATCACTGATGACATCGCAAATGATGTCATTGATGACATTACTGATGACATCATCCAGTGAAAGTGGTTTGGTTTGGTATTTAAATATGTATTATATATACACCAATCTGCATTGAAGAATCAGTAGATATATAAATATCTGAGTAGAGGTTTTAGTAGCAGTGTGATTGATTGTTTACTTGAGTAATTTATAGTATCTCACTAAATATATTGGGTAGTGACTAAACTGTGTGAATGTCTGTATGACTTGGTCAGTTGTTGTGTAAACTGCTGCACCAGTTGGTTACTAGCTACGTGAAAGTCTATATTAGTGAGCAAAAAAAATTCTCAATGGTACACGTCCAACAAAGCAGAAAAGATAAAAGACAGTGTATGTGACAGTTGTTGCATGAAAATAAGTATACATAAAACTCATTGATTGCATGAGTGACTGTATAGATAACTGTATACTTGTAATAGGGATTTCATAACACACTAAGTATGAGTTACTATCTATGTGAATAAATGAAGTGCTATTTGTATAAGTGTGTAGCTGAGTAAATATAAATAGGATACATTGTTTGCAAAAGTGAGTAGGATGACTGCATAACTGAATAGGATGTGTGCTGATGTGTAATGTCAATATAGGTGTATAAGTATATTTGCTAGTGTTCTATTGATCATTGACAACATGTATGAGTGAATCTATAGGTAATTGATTAGATGTGTGTGTAGATCTAGGAATCACTGAGTGGATTTTTAGATACTTGTATTGCTGTGTCAATGGATTCAAATATGGTGCTCTGCATTTTACAGTAAGTGATGAAAGGTTATACTAGTGTATTATGAGGTGTATCTGATTGTCACGTGGATGATGCCATCAGTGATGTCATCAGTGATGTCACTGACCATGTCATGAATGATGTAATATGTGACATGATCACCAGTGGATTGCGGGCGTGAGAATTACAGTTAGTACAACTAACTATAACGGAAGAATTTCAATGGTTTTGTATGAGTGAAATGTCCAGCTAACTATAACACCCCTGAAACCTATGGTTTTTTCAATGGATTTCTAAGGTTATTTAAATGATAATTCCTAACTATAACCTGCTTGAAACCTATTTTTTTCAGTGAATTTCTAAGGTTTTTTAAATGATAATTCCTAACTATAACCTGCCTGAAACCTATGTTTTTTTCAGTAAATTTCAAAGTTTTTTTTAAAGACTAACTTAAAGACTAACTTCTAATTATGTTGTTCATTAAGCATATCTGTTTTTTTCTTTGTTTTTATTATCATCCCAATCTCAACCTAGTAAAAACTGCAAATATCAGCACTCTTCAATTGATTCCTTCCGCCAACAAAATAACCACAAACCACTAAGAAACTAGGCGATAGCTCCACTTACAAGTAACAAATTAACATCAACATTTAACTGCTGAAAGGAGGTCAACTATCTACTGCGTGAATTACACCCAACTCACAACCATAATTAAAGACAAATATATGATAGAGGTACTAATCATACACCTCCGACACCCAACACACCGAGCCCTACCACCACCACAACCCCCCCCCCCGGACCCCTCACCCCTACTACCTCAGAGGCAGCGCAAAACAGGACAACAGACCTTCCCAAGATACTATATCCTCTCAACCACACAATAGTTGAATGTTCAGAGGTGTGGCAACCAACTATGTATAAGGGAGTAAATTCGCACATCAACAATAATTTACAGAATCCCAAATGTACTGGTGATATGCTATACACAACTCCCTAGAAAAACTAAAAACTTTTCAATGTGGATATGTAGTATTGATACATGTAGTGTACTGCACAGTGGACGCAACCATATTTTCTCAGACACTGGGGAATATCTCGGTCCTGTAGCTGTGTTGTCACCCCCTTGAAGCAGAAGCAGAGTGGGTTGGTCCAACGTACGCAACTCCAGCATAAGAGTATAAATAAATAGGCTACACCTTGGGTGTGGTTCACTTGTGCGAAGACAAAAGACTCTGGCACAGCAAAGGTTCTCATCCTGCCACGTGGCTGCCGCCATGACCACGTGCCTCTTCGATAAAGGCCCATTGCGAACTCAGGATGTGACAAAAAGCATTCGTCTATAACTGTGCTGACTACTGCCTTCGATCTACACTGCGGACAGCAGGGTTCACAACTTGAATTCAGCTTTGGATCTACACTACGGACAGTATGAAATTCCGCCTTGCTTTCTTTAAGGCAGAAACAACTGAACTCTATGTCTTCAGATTTTGTTAAACGATGCGACAAAAAACATTCCTCAATGTCTGTACTGACTACTGCCTTCGATCTACATTGTGAAGGCTCATGATTCAGGTGGAATGGCGATTGCACATGACGCATTCCAGTAGGCAAAAGACATTGTACCAGTGTGACATGCATGAACCACGAATCGTCGCAGGGTGCGAACACGCAGAGTCCTTCAGGTACCACTAACTCACTGCAGCACAAGTCATCTCCTCGTGGTCTTATTAAGACAGAATTCACTAGATAAACATCATTGCTCCCAGTGCGGCTGGCCCACACCACGCATTGCTGGCTGCATAGACGCTGAGAGCCACACCTACCACTAACTCTATACAGCTCAAGTCAATGCCACATGGCTGTGGGCCCTTCCTGACGACTGCCTTCAGTCTATACTGCAAACAGTAGGGCTCACAATTCAAGATTAGTCCAGATGCAAATTGTGTAAGAGACTATAATCCGTTAAGAAAACCAAATGCTCCCAATCTGCAACATCGCCACCAGACATACGTACCTATTTTGAGAAAGTTAGAATGCACTCCGTGAAGTGCAATGTTTTAATTTATTATGGGGAGCAACCAGTAGACCTAGTTTGCAGAACAATTGATAACCATCGATGTTAGGTTTTTTTCCCCTCGAAGTACATGCAATCCAGTATGCAACATTCAATGCTTTGAGTGCAGCCCGTTCAGACCATGCATCATTGCAGGGTGAGCACATGCTAAACATCAGACGTACCACTAACTCAGTACACCATAAATAATTGCCACATGGCTTTATTAAGGCAAAATTCAGTGGTCAAAAAACATTACCCCCAGTGCAGCCTGTCCGGACCACGCATCATTGCAGATTACGTACAGGCTCAGTCCCAAAGGTACTACTAACTCAGTGCACCATAATTAATCACCACCTGGCCGTATTCAGGCAGAATTCAACTGACTCTTCATTCATTATTTGCCGAGTGCAGCACCGAACTATGTAAAATGTCTATGAAACCTTACACAATATCCCTTTTCTATGTTTCCTTCAAAAACTCCTTTTATATCAGTTCTAGTGTAGTGTAGTTCCTATTATCCCAATAGGCTCTGCGCATTGGAATAATACCTTCAATAGTATAGGCCTAGACCAGACGTTAACTAGGTCTACTACTGTCGATATTAGACTTAAAGTTTTGGGTTTGCCAGCTAGCTCAGAGTTCACTAGAAACTTTCTCGAATAGGCAAGGAGGAGTTGAACCTCCCTGGATAGACAAGAAGGGATTTAGTTTCTGCCAACCATAGAACATGACAACTTTGCTCTCCCCTAATCAAGAGTGTATCTCTAGAGTCGTGTGAACAAAAGGCAATTTATTTTACTCAGTCAGTACGTGCATTCTTAGTCTCATCAGATTGTAGAGAAAAGGAAGAGACGGGCGTGTTCAATAAAAGATGTTATTTATTGATCAGTCTCTTTTCTCATACAAGAGAAATGGATCGATATTATTGCAATACTTATGGTTAAGTAAAGTGCATACATTAAAAGCAGAAGTATAAAATAGTACTGTAAAAACATTGATATGGTTTCTAAGCCATATGAAGGTTTAAAATTAATAAAATATATTACATACACGTATACATTTGACTAATCGTACTCAACTGGTGTTTCTAACTACGCCTACCCCGTGTACCTGACCTAAGCCTAATACGTGGGCGGGAATAGAAAGTTACAGTTTAAGTTAAGTTTGTTTTGCCAAGTGACTGACTAAAGAATTCTCCTCAAGGGGTTATTCAGTTCTGTACCTGGAATCTAGGATGAATGAGGGATGGTATCTCTCGTCTCTGGTCTCGATATTCCAGGCTGCCTGCGAGGGCTACCCGGAAGCGCCGGAGCTGGATTTCTCGGCAGGAGAAAAAGGCAGCTTCTCATTCTCAGCGCGTCAAGAAGGCGGGGCTGCGCCAGCGGGGTCTGCTCTGCTCTGGGCTTCGGCAAGTCTGGCTGCTCCGATCTCGTCATCACCGCGTGTGTTTGCATAGGGCAATATCGGTAATATTTATACCTTTAAGGTGCCGAGATTGACGTAAGGATGGACATAGATACGTCAATAAGGATGGCATACGACCAGGTCGTTAGCACATTCTTTTGCTGAAGTTCTCGGTGAAATCAAAACAATGGCCGCAGGGTTTTTCCCAGGTCTGTCATAGGTTTGATTTGTTTTGAGAACACCGTATGCCTTATCAGGGGCTGGAGGAATATCGCTTGTCTAATTAGATGGCAAGCGTTATGACCTAATCAGATAACACGTTCCTGTGCCGTAGTGTGGCTTTATCAGATAACGGTTCCTGCATCATGGGGGTTTTCTGCCTCATGGGATGGCTGCTAGTTAACTTGTTAACCAGAATAGGGTCAGGAATAGGGGGATCGATACAGAACCTATAGGAATACATCACACCCACTCCACGCTAACTATGGACATATTTACTAATCTATGCATAGTAAAACATACTGTAGAGTATCGTGTATACCTTACCACCCCAAAATACATAAATGCATTTTGAAATTATCAAATATACGGAAAAAACAGTCACATGTAATATATGCACTCAAGCTGTAGAATAAAGCTAAAGTAAGCACGCATATCTATACATTATCACTAATTTGTACATGAGAATTTACACATGAAATGGCTCTTAATACAGAAAAAAGGTTGGAGACCATTCCATCACAGAATAAAATAATTATGAACATACCAGCGGGCAGCTAATGTCTATAAGCTATCTAAAATTAGAAATTTTAGTTCTCTAAGAATAGTTCCTACTTTAAGCAGAAGATAGTGTCCCGAAAAATATGCAAAAATATTTTGGGGCTGCTGAAAAAATTGCTGTCCGTGAACTGGAGGGAAAATTGTTCATGGTATTTTGCTTTTCTAGTCGAAGGTCAAATTCAGGGAACGCCGTGTACGAGCTTGCTCAAAAGTCACTATTTCTGCTCTGGTGAGAACATCATATCATTTAGACTCTCGAAAAAGTTGTCAACAGCTTCCTGGGAGAGTTCCACTAACTCGGAAATAGGTGTAACCATGCATTCGTGCGCATGATTGTCTCCATTGACATTATGATTAATATTGCTGACAGAAGGTCGTACCTGATCGATGCCGCTTTCATCTTGAACTTCACTACCCCTTAATCGTAGTGGTGAAGCTTCCACGAATGCCATCATCAGGATTGGTAGCCTTTGAGGGCAGCACAAAGCATGAGCCTTTATTGGACTCAACAATGTTTCTGCATCCATTGGCGCATCTGATTGTAGCGTCAGACAGGTGTCTAACACGCATTCTTCTCTGCATAGCAGGCACTTTAATACAGGTAAAACACATCACTGCCACATTGGTCGAAATGAAAGAAACCAAGTCAAGTTCAGGTCTCTAAGCCGGGATAGTCCCAGGATTTTTGATATCCGGTCACGGTATCCAATGGCTAGGATTGTTTCTTCCCTTGTCGCAGGTGTTTTGTCTGTGACATGGTTTGCCATAACGAAATATAAGGACTAAGAATAGGATTCCTGCAATTAGTCCCAAAATGAGGGGAAGTCCGCCAAAAATCGAATGGACGAAATCTGGAAAAATACCCAGTATGGCTTTGAATGGTGTTAATGCCATCGAAAATACTGTCTTAAATACTTTTGAGACTCCACTGGTATCAGAAATATTTAAGATTTCATTCAGGATTTCTGCGAAATGTATGGGGGAATTAGTTGATAACAATGAATGTATCTCTGCAGTCGTCCTTGCGACTAGGAGATCATACGTTTCTTTTGATGACGTGAGCCTTGTCGGCGTCTGAAGAAGCACTGTTTTCATTCTGCTTAAAGTATCTATTCGAATAGAAGTAATTTTCAAGTTGGGCCATGCCCTTGCCTCCCTGTCTGGAAGGGAGCTGGGGAACAATAAGCGTCCACAGCACTTGACCTTCGCAGTCGTAGTTACGAGATAAGGAGTCCCGGGCATAAGACTACGGCATCTGCGGTCCACAATTAGAATGTAACTCCCATTATAGAGTCTTTGAAAGAATGGTTCTATCTCTGTAGCAGGTGTGCCTAGCTGGTGACATGAAAGGTTATTTGAGTTCCCTTCACAGGCTCCATGCAAACTAATTCCGTTACACAGAAGTGTACCGCTTAGTGACATCGCACAATTATTGCCACTAAGAAACACTTTCTGTCCTTTATTACTGACACATGCATGTGAATAGGGCAAGTTCCATGTTGTTTTAATGTACCCTTTTCCCAATTTTTCGTACATGCCAGCCTGTATATATTTTTGGCAGTATTGAAACCTGAAGGTTGATATTGGAATATTAATTATCCCATGTATTATCCATTCACTGACAGGTCGTTCTGACATTGTCACTGGTAATCTCTCAAGTTTCTCAATGCTCAGGATTGTATAATCAGCACCCTTTTGTGCCATACTGATTTGTTTATCAGTAAGGTTAAAGATATTAAAAAGTGACGTTGTGTTGATTAAACGCCAAGGCACCTAGCCTGAACGCAGATTTTGTAACGTCCAGCCAAGCTGTACAATAGAACGCAATTGGGACTGACCGTGTTGTAACAACAGTAAGTCTTGCGATAATATGTCGATTGCTGAAGACACAATGCTGTCCAGAGAAAAAATTCTGGAGGACAGAGTCATTAACCCATTGTCCACTACAGAAAGTGATTTTTCCAAATTAATACGGTCAATTTCCCGTATACTTTCTGCTGTCTCAATTTGAGTAACCTTCCAGGCCTCGTTGTATGCTGCGTATACAGAGGCTGCTATGAAACGTTTTTTACGCTGTTTGCGCGGTCCCATTATGAAATCACGCAAGTCAGCACCATCAGTAAGTAAAGTTAGGTGTTGCTTAATTTCTGCCAGTGTGGAAGTTTGTAGCCATTGAAGGCATAATTTGCCCACACTGTAGGTGGTTATTATTCCTGGGTGTTGTCTTTGGGAATATCTAGGGTCTGGCCTGGTCATTTTAAACCCCTGTGTTTTGTTCAGGAATCTGTCTTGACAGTTATTAGTATCTGTGGGCCAGATCAACCACTGTTTCCAATCTGGATGTGTTCTGTTTTGGTTTAATACATAATTTACGTCTATCTCTTCATCTGTAGAACTATTGCTGTTCATTGTTGGTTTTGGAATAGACGGTTTATTTAAGTCTTTGATTTTGGCTAAGCCAAGACAGGTAGTTTGTTGAACAGTGTCATTTAAAAATATAATTTGTTCTGGGATCATGCAGGCTCTAAACAAAGATTCTATACCCTGTACTTGCCATTCTTTTGTACCCCAAACACTCTTTACTTGAACATTTTTGTCCCAATAATCAAAACCAAAAGTATTCATTTGTTCAAAGAATGAGTCTGAATATATCAATTTCGTGTTTGTTATCATGGTCTTTGTCCCTGTCTTATTTGACAATTTGAAATAAAATGTTTCAGCATTACTTATGTTAAAACCTGAAAAGTATGAATATTTGTCGTAAACGGTTCTTGAGCTTCCTTTTGGAGGGGTTGCACAATGTTCCCATTGATTATAATTTAAAACATTTCTAGGTTGTGCAGATCTATGTAGAAAATGGTTACCATAGTGGTTATAACAGTACATACTATCATAATTTGTAGAACCCTGCAAATAATCATGTTTGGTAAATTTAGCAGACATCACTAAGTCAGATATCATATTGTTTATACTTTCAAAGTCCCAATCATCAGCAAATGAGCTTGGTTTTACAAAGTCACTCAACGAGATTTTAATTTGGTGTGGATATTTCAGGATTTCAACCGGACCATAGATTTCGTAGTCAGTGTTGTCCCATGCTACCCCACCCGGTATAGGATTGGCTGTGAAGTTGACTGAAAAAAGTTCTCTTTTCTCGACGTGTGAAGATGTGTGTGGTTTGAGGATCAAGTTGATTTTCTGACTTGCTGTGTCCATCTTAGCATATTTTCCCTCAATGAAGCGTCCCAACGTTAGTATCATGATGAGCCAAAGTATGAGGATAAATGCACCAAAACCCACCCAAAATTCAATCCATGGAGAAATCAGATATGTTTCTTTCAGTTGTTTCAAAAGTACTTTAACTTTATCTTTAAAGGTTTTTGTTGATGGCTGTGTTTTTGATTCAGTGAAGCCTTCAGAGGAATCATCGAAGTTTATGAAGTAGCCGGATGCAGTTCTGTCAATTGTTCCAATTGCTTCAGGATTACTGTTTCTTGCATAGTCGTTTGTTACTTCATTATAGATTGGTGTGTCTCTGCTAAATGTTTTTATTTGGGTTTTCAGAGGTCTAAGTTCCATTGCAGTGTTGCATAGTCCTTGTTGTAGATCTGTAGGCGTTTCGAATGTGATCAGCCTCTTAGATTGAACCTCTGTGTTTGTAGCAAATCTTGGTGTTCTACTACTTATCGGGAGTCCACTTGGCCTACTATTTGTTATCGGCCACATGATTGTGGTTTTACCAGGTCGATGGATACAACTCGGTTCTCCTTTTTACCAGCAAGCGGCGGTAGTACAACTGATCTTGTCCCGTTGACAGACAAGACAGGAACTGCTTTTCTGTAAGAAGGCCCAAATTCCTTCTTTACCGCGATCTTTTTTCTCTGACTAGATCCCCGACTTTTGGAATACAGACAGGTCTTGCTGGGACAGGTGGTGGTTCTTCAGTGGTTGTTGGCTGCTGTTTCAACTTTATGTTGCTCAGGTCTTTTCTTGTTTCATTTAAGTCCTGCAAAATAGCCAAACGATCTTTGATATCAAAGCTTTTTTCCTTCACCACTGAAGTTTGACTATCGAGGTCTAAGACTAACATCCTAGTTCCAAATAATAATTCGTACGGACTGAATCCCTTCAGAGAATTTCTTGGCAGGTTATTTAGACTACGTTGGACACTTATTAGATGTTTGACCCACCCAGCTCCCGAACCTAATACCTTTGCCGTTATAGATTGCTTTATGTCACGGTTTTTTCTTTCAACAATTCCGTTCCCCTCAGGGTGAAATGGACAAGAGTACCGCAATGTAACGCCCATGCTGACCATGGCCTCCTTATAAGCTCTAGAGCTAAAAGCAGGACCATGGTCCGAATGCAGCATGCCAATTGCGTATGTGCCGATAAAGACTCGCAAATCTTTTATAACAGTTCTGGCGTCAGCCGTTCGCTGGGGCCACATCCATATGAATCTCGTGCATGAGTCCACTGCAACCAAGATATATTTATAGTTACCATCCCTTTGTAAGGGACCACAGTGGTCTAGGTAAACACAGGCTAATGGTTTATCCGAGATTAGAAGGGGCGTCTGCGCTGGACGTCTCACCGTTGATACTTTCATTCTTTGACATATTTCACATTCTAAAACATAGTTCCTTGTTTGTCTTCTCATTTGTGGCCACCAGTATCTCTGTTTTAATAATGATACTGTGGCTGAGACGCCAGCATGTATAGAAGCAAGCCCTTCGTGTGCCGCTATTATCAGTCCTAACCTATGTTCCATGTTTGGAATTGCCCTATCCCCCACTCCAGGGATTCGAGCAAAAGGAACATTGTTTGCATCAGTTATGTATGAGTATTTTACAGGAAAGCCTTTCAGGAGTGTTTCTATCGAATCCTTTTCTGTAGCGCTGACAGCCTGTAATATTTCGCTGTCTATTTTTGTTTTTGACCGGGTGATGGCAGCTACGGAAGCCGTTTGCACAGCTGCCTTCGCGGCCTCATCTGCCAATGAATTCCCTGCAACGTGAACGCCATCACGTTGATGACTCAGCGTATGTATCACGTGAGTCTTTGGTAGTTCTTTTTGTAATAGAACTACTTGTTACCAGAGCATTTTATGCTTGATTGTGCCTCCTTTTGCATCCTTAAAACCATTCTGAAGCCAGATCTGCAAGTATTCATTGTAAGATTGAACGCAATAATACGAATCGCACACTATGAGTGTGGGGAATTCTCGATCGGTATTTTTAAGCACCATCTTGAACGCCAGTAGTTCAGCTCGCTGAGCTGTACAATCTCCTAGAGATTGTGTTTTAGTGATAGCTGGTTTAAATTTCCCTTCGTGCCAGCGACCTTTAACAATCGCGCACGCAGCACTGTAAGCTTGCTTACCCCCTACTGCGGGTTGTGCTGATCCGTCTGTATATATTATACAGCCGTAATGTTCTAGAGGCAGAATTTCGGTCGGCGGAGGACATTCAAATTCATATTGGAGAAATTCTTGTGTTTTTAAGTTAGGATCAAATTCGTACGCCACGTCTGTTGCAGCAAGAGAATTAGCCCATTGTATCCATCTCGGATGGAGCGCTTTAGCATTTGGAATGCTTGCTTTTGTTACAGCCTCTAGGGCTGGTATCGGTGTCACGATTATTATTCGTTTACCTTGTGCCAGGGCTCGTTCTTTTGCTATAGCTGTCTGTGTTGCAGTAAGAATTTTTTCCGTTGGGCTAAATTTCATTTCAGCCTTAGTGTACAAGTGTGATTTGAATGCAATCGGTACCTTTTCCCCCTCGTTAGAGGTCAGGTATGTGAATCCGCATCTTCCTGGGATGACTCGAATCACAAGATTGCGTGTGTTATCACGTGTTTCTAATTTTGTTTTAATTAACATGTCTGTTTGTAAGGATCTCAGAATTTCTGTGTGTATTTGAGTCCAATTGGTTCTTTTAAAATCTGGTTTTATTAGATCATAAAGGGGTTTGACCCTTTCTGCGTAATTTGCAATATATGTTCTTCCGAAATTTAGGAAGCCTAGAATTGACTGTAGGTTTTTTAGTGTTATAGGTGCTTGGATTACGGCACATTTCTCTAGGAAATTGTCAGCCAGGCTTTTGCCTTCACTTGATAATTCATATCCTAAGAACAGGACTGTCAGATGGGCAATTCTGGATTTTTTAAAGTTGAATTTGTAACCCTCTGCTGCGAACCCAAGTATTATGGTGTTCACTCTCTTCAAGTGAGTCTCCAAGTCATCATCTGTTAAGTATATGTCGTCGACATACGATAATGCTTCGTCATCATATGTTTGTAGTAATTCTGTTACTCTCGCTGAGAATACCCCTGGGCTATTCTTGTACCCCTGGGCTAACCGACAGAATTGTTTTTGAGTGCCATTTATTGAGAACGCAGACAAGTATCTGCTCTCTGGTGCTATGTTTTGACAAAAGAATCCATTAGAGATGTCTAATGTTGTTTTGTATTTTTTGCACACTATGTTATTCATTAGTGCAGCACTATGCGAGTTTTGCACTGCAAAAGTTTTGCAACATGAGTTAAGGTGTCGGTAATCCAAAACTAGACGGTATGAATTGTCTGGTTTGGAGACCGGAAACAAAGGGTTGTTCATTTGTGAGGTGCAAGTTTCAATCACCCCCTGGTATTCTAGCTGATCTAGGATTTCTTTTACCTGTTTTTTAGCTTCTTGCTTAATTGGGTATTGTCTTTGTGCAGTAGGTTGTGATTTTAACTGGATTTTGTGAGGAGGAGAGTCCTCATCCCATCCTACATGATTTTTATATAAAGCAGGAGCTAGAGCTACTGCCCACTTTCTGGCAAGTGTATATTTTTTATGAATTGGGATATGATTTGAGAAGGCAGGCATAATTATTTCTTCGCCATGAGGGCACTCCCTGACAAACTCTGGTGGCCAGTCTTTTTCAGCTAGAAGGATGTCATAGCCCTTGGAGAGATTATCCCAAAATAGTCCCCTTATTTTTCTAGTCTTATCCCCCTCTATACGTAAAGTTATTTCATATATTTTGTGAGGCTTGCTAACTCTGGTGTCTGCAGCTTCCACTTGAAGATATTCATTCGTGTCCACTGTCTCCAGAAGATTCATAAGGACTTTGCGAGCTATGCTCACTTCTGCTGCGCTGTCTAGCATTGTCTGAGCCCATTCTCCGTTTTTCAGTTGTGTCCTCAGTATTCTCGGCATTGTTAACTACCTTGATACTGGCTACCTTCTTTTTTGGAAATTGTAGTTTCTTTTTTAGATGAGCAGGTTCCTTGTCTTTGGACTTGGCGTGCTCTTCTCTTTGTTCTGATTGTCCTCTTCTTTCCGATTTCTGCGAGGAAGTCTGAAAAGATTGAGAGGGACGTGTATCAATGTCTTGATATCTATCAGGCTTCTTTATATTATCCCTATTTCTAAGGTTATATCTTTTCCCAGAGGGGTCACTCTGGGGTGACCTGTGTCTTTGGTTCGGAGATTTTTCTCTTCGCCTAGGAGACCTTCCTCTGGACTGGAATTTCTTTTCTTTAGGATTGGATTGTTTGTTTCCATCCCAGCTCTTTTTTTGTGATGTTGAATTATTATTAAAAAATATTTTTTCAGGACTTTCAATCAGTTGTGGTTTTACTGGTATTCCACCTAAACTATCTCTACCTAGTTCCTCATAGGATTTTTCTATGATTCTGGCAATCTCAGCTGGTTGGTCTGCTATATCTGTCTCCTTTAACCTCTGGCGGATCGCCACGTTTGCTGCTTCTCCCTTTATGTTGGCTAATAATATAGCCGAGACCTGCTTGAAGTCTTTTAGTAATTTCATACCAAGAGTTAAAGCGGGTTCTGGACCGTATTCGTCTTGAATTTGTTTTAGCACATCTGGTATTACCGAAATGGATGGAAGACCGTGCGTTTTTGTGTAGATGGAAGCAAAGACTGTACCCCAAGTGTCACAGTCCTCCACGTGTGGTGCGATTCCCATTGGAAGACAAAGAGTCAGAATCCTGTGTTTTTCTAACGGGGTAGTGTCTGGAAACACAGCCTCTATTTGGGTGATTTTTTGTGCTAACCAGAATGGTATTTGTTCCCGTTTAGCTGGTACTTTACCTAGGCAGGATTGTATGTTCTGAGGTGTAATTTTATTTGTGTTCCCCTGGTGAGGGGTCAGCTGTGGAATTTTAATTGCTGGTTGGATTGTTGAAGTCCGCATTACATATTGGACTAATTGTCTATGTATTTTTATTAATTGTTTTAGTTGTACTAAAAGATCTGCTGCAGGCATTCTTTCGAAGTCTGGATGTGGTGTGTATCCGGCTAGGACCGGCCACGTTGCTCCTGGTCTACCTAAAGGACCCAGCCTGGTGATGTGATTATTGTGTTTTAGGGCGCCATTAAATAAGAGCAGGTGCTCTTGAAATTTAAGTGGTACTTCCACCTCCTCGAAAGGAGTGTACTCTTCAGGAGGTTCCTCTGTTTTGTAATAGTGGAAGTACTTTGTTACAGCATTTGCTGCTGGAAAATGTATCCATGAATAGTATACCTCTGTCTGACGATATTCGTGTGCCTCAATTACGAATATGACTGTGCCACCTCTAGGTGTCAGTCCATTTTCTATAAGTTTTAAAGTTATAGATTTCCTTTTGATGACCGGGATGAGTATTATATCCTGGTCAGCTTCTTGTATAGCAGTATCAGCTGCTACTATTTCAGCTGCTAATCTAACTGCCTCTCTTTCATCATCACTGTCTACCATTTTACCGACAGGAAGCTTATTTTGTTTGTTTGCAGATCAGGTTTCTTATGGAAACAAAGATTAGATGCACAATATTTTGGAACGGTGTATCCTTCAACGTTGACTAAACCAAGTACCATACATAGGAGTTTCCTCCTGCGAGATTTGGCGGATATTACCTTTTACCCACTCCAGACGTCTTTGGAGTATTATGGGAAAAAGGGGTCTGAGTGAGAAAGCACGACTGAGTTACTCTAAATGTCTTACGTTAGTTTTATCGCCCTTCCAAACTCGTTGGGCGCCACGTAGTGTAGTTCCTATTATCCCAATAGGCTCTGCGCATTGGAATAATACCTTCAATAGTATAGGCCTAGACCAGACGTTAACTAGGTCTACTACTGTCGATATTAGACTTAAAGTTTTGGGTTTGCCAGCTAGCGCAGAGTTCACTAGAAACTTTCTCGAATAGGCAAGGAGGAGTTGAACCTCCCTGGATAGACAAGAAGGGATTTAGTTTCTGACAACCATAGAACATGACAACTTTGCTCTCCCCTAATCAAGAGTGTATCTCTAGAGTCGTGTGAACAAAAGGCAATTTATTTTACTCAGTCAGTACGTGCATTCTTAGTCTCATCAGATTGTAGAGAAAAGGAAGAGACGGGCGTGTTCAATAAAATATGTTATTTATTGATCAGTCTCTTTTCTCATACAAGAGAAATGGATCGATATTATTGCAATACTTATGGTTAAGTAAAGTGCATACATTAAAAGCAGAAGTATAAAATAATACTGTAAAAACATTGATATGGTTTCTAAGCCATATGAAGGTTTAAAATGAATAAAATATATTACATACACGTATACATTTGACTAATCGTACTCAACTGGTGTTTCTAACTACGCCTACCCCGTGTACCTGACCTAAGCCTAATACGTGGGCGGGAATAGAAAGTTACAGTTTAAGTTAAGTTTGTTTTGCCAAGTGACTGACTAAAGAATTCTCTGCAAGGGGTTATTCAGTTCTGTACCTGGAATCTAGGATGAATGAGGGATGGTATCTCTCGTCTCTGGTCTCGATATTCCAGGCTGCCTGCGAGGGCTACCCGGAAGCGCCGGAGCTGGATTTCTCGGCAGGAGAAAAAGGCAGCTTCTCGTTCTCAGCGCGTCAAGAAGGCGGGGCTGCGCCAGCGGGGTCTGCTCTGCTCTGGGCTTCGGCAAGTCTGGCTGCTCCGATCTCGTCACCACGGCGTGTGTTTGCATAGGGCAATATCGGTAATATTTATACCTTTAAGGTGCCGAGATTGACGTAAGGATGGACATAGATACGTCAATAAGGATGTCATACGACCAGGTCGTTAGCACATTCTTTTGCTGAAGTTCTCGGTGAAATCAAAACAATGGCCGCAGGGTTTTTCCCAGGTCTGTCATAGGTTTGATTTGTTTTGAGAACTCCGTATGCCTTATCAGGGGCTGGAGGAATATCGCTTGTCTAATTAGATGGCAAGCGTTATGACCTAATCAGATAACACGTTCCTGTGCCATAGTGTGGCTTTATCAGATAACGGTTCCTGCATCATGGGGGTTTTCTGCCTCATGGGATGGCTGCTAGTTAACTTGTTAACCAGAATAGGGTCAGGAATAGGGCGATCGATACAGAACCTATAGGAATACATCACACTAGGTTTAGTTGAAAAACAAAATTCACACTGCAAGTGCAAAGGCATACTCAATGGCAGTTTACACTGCGGACAGCACAGGTCACAACTTGAACTATAATGTCCCTGAAACATACACATTTCGACAATGTATTACATACGTTTCATCTTTTATTTCAATCGTGATTACAGATAATGCAGTGCAGCCTAAGATCTACACTGCGGACAGCAGGGTTTACAACTTGAATTCAGCTTTGGATCTATACTACAGACAGTAGGGAATTCAGCCTTGATTTATTTATTGCAAAAACAACAGTATGGACAGAATGCAGAACAATGTCATACATTCACGCCAGTACAGAGATCTGGGCCTAAATCCATTGTTTTATTGCACTCCACACCACCCCAGTTCAGACATGGCCATATGCAAATCAGCCTTGACCCTGTGCCTCATGGGAACAGTCCAGCCCGAACTTCCAAGCCATGTCTTTCCTGGACCGGAATCAAGCATCCTAGGACCGGTTTCTGGCTATCAGCCGTCTTCAGCCAGGATAGCTTGACTCCATTGGTGTGGAGAACATGGGACTCATGTCTGAGCATACCCATACCACTCGGGGTGACAAATGCAAAAACAACAGTTGATGGACAGAATGCAGAACAATGTCATACATTCACCCCAGTACAGAGATCTGGGCCTAAATCAATCGTTTTTTTTCACTCCACACCACCCCAGTTCAGACATGGCCATATGCAAATCAGCCTTGACCCTGTGCCTCATGGGAACAGTCCACCCCGAACTGCCAAGCCATGTCTTTCCTGGACTGGAATCAAGCATCCTAGGACCAGTTTCCGGCTATCAGCCGTCTTCAGCCAGGATAGCTTGACTCCAGTGGTGTGGAGAGCATGGGACTCACGTCTGAGCATACCCATCCCACTTGGGTTGACAAATGCAAAAACAACAGTTGATGGACAGAATGCAGAACAATGTCATACATTCACCCCAGTACAGATATCTGGGCCTAAATCCATCGTTTTTTTGCACTCCACACCACCCCAGTTCAGACATGGCCATATGCAAATCAGCGTTGACCCTGTGCCTAATGGGAACAGTCCAGCCCGAACTGCCAAGCCATGTCTTTCCTGGACCGGAATCAAGCATCCTAGGACCAGTTTCTGGCTATCAGCCATCTTCAACCAGGATAGCTTGACTCCAGTGGTGTGGAGAGCATGGGACTCACGTCTGAGCATACCCATCCCACTCGGGGTGACAAATGCAAAAACAACAGTTGATGAACAGAATGCAGAACAATGTCATACATTCACCCCAGTACAGAGATCTGGGCCTAAATCCATCGTTTTTTGCACTACACACCACCCCAGTTCAGACATGGCCATATGCAAATCAGCCTTGACCCTGTGCCTCATGGGAACAGTCCAGCCCGAACTGCCAAGCCATGTTTTTCTTGGTCCGGAATCAAGCATCCCAGGACCAGCTAATGGCTATCAGCCGTCTTCAGCCAGGATAGCTTGACTCCAGTGGTGTGGAGAGCATGGGACTCACGTCTGAGCATACTCATCCCACTCGGGCTGACAAATGCAAAAACAACAGTTGATGGACAGAATGCAGAACAATGTCATACATTCACCCCAGTACAGAGATCTGGGCCTAAATTCATTGTTTTTTTGCACTCCACACCACCCCAGTTCAGACATGGCCATATGCAAATCAGCCTTGACCCTGTGCCTCATGGGAACAGTCCAGCCCGATCTGCCAAGCCATGTCTTTCCTGGACCGGAATCAAGCATCCTAGGACCGGTTTCTGGCTATCAGCCGTCTTCAGCCAGGATAGCTTGACTCCAGGGTATGCTCAGACGTGAGTCCCTTGCTCACTTGGCCACTGGATTCCAGTTTGCCTTGCTGATGAGGATTATGAATCCGAAACCGGTCCCAGGAAGCTTGTTTCCGGTCCAGGGAAGACTTGGCTTGGCAGTTCGGGCTGGACTGTTCCCATGAGGCACAGGGTCAGACTGATTTGCATATGGCCATGTCTGAACTGGGGTGGCTGAGTGAGCTAAAGAATGGTGATGGATTAAACCCAGATCAGTTGACTGGGGGTGAGTTTTAAATTTGCTCAAACGCTCCGTCCATCATCCCCTTTTGTATCGCTTTGTTCGCCCTAAGTTGGCAGGGAATGCTCAGACGTGAGTCCCTTGCTCACTTGGCCACTGGATTCAAGATAGCCTGGCTGATGAGGATTATGAATCTGAAACCGGTCCCATGATGCTTGTTTCCGGTCCTGGGAAGACATGGTTTGGCATTTCGGGCTGGACTGTTCCCATGAGGCACAGGGTCAGACTGATTTACATATGGCCATGTCTGAACTGGGGTGGCTGAGTGAGCTAAAGAATGATGATGGATTAAGCCCAGATCAGTTCACTGGGGGTGAGTTTTTGATTTGCTCAAACGCTCCGTCCATCATCCCCTTTTGTATCGCTTTGTTCGCCCTAAGTTGGCAGGGTATGCTCAGACGTGAGTCCCTTGCTCTCTTGGCCGCTGGATTCAAGATAGCCTGGCTGATGAGGATTATGAATCCGAAACTGGTCCCAGCGTGCTTGTTTTCGGTCCAGGGAAGACATGGCTTGGCAGTTCAAGCTGGACTGTTCCCATGAGGCACAGGGTCAGACTGATTTGCATATGGCCATGTCTGAACTGGGGTGGCTGAGTGAGCTAAAGAATGGTGATGGATTAAACCCAGATCAGTTGACTGGGGGTGAGTTTTTGATTTGCTCATACGCTCCGTCCATCATCCCCTATTGTATCGCTTTGTTCGCCCTAAGTTGGCAGGACATGCTCAGACGTGAGTCCCTTGCTCACTTGGCCACTGGATTCAAGATAGCCTGACTGATGAGGATTATGAATCTGAAACCGGTCCCAGGATGCTTGTTTCCGGTCCAGGGAAGACATGGCTTGGCAGTTCGGGCTGGACTGTTCCCATGAGGCACAGGGTCAGACTGATTTGCATATGGCCATGTCTGAACTGGGGTGGCTGAGTGAGCCAAAGAATGGTGATGGATTAAACCCAGATCAGTTGACTGGGGGTGAGTTTTTGATTTGCTCAAACGCTCCGTCCATCATCCCCTTTTGTATCGCTTTGATTTATTTAAGGCAGAGACAAAAATTACTCCTGTGGCACTGCTAGTATGCGCAAGCACCTTTAATCCCTGCATCCTGTGAACTATGACCACAAAGAATGTAGAATGCTGCGCCAAAATGTACCTCCACCACCGGCAAAACCATGTACCTCTGGGGCATCACCTTTAACATCGCCACCAGACATACGTCCCCATTTTGAGAAAGTTAGAATGCACTGTGTGAAATGCAATCATTTGATTTGTTATGGTGAGCAATCAGTAGACCTAGGTTGCAGAGCAATTGATAACCATCAATGGTATTTTTTCCCTCAAAGTTCATGCAGTCCAGTATGCAACAATCAATGCTTTGAGTACAGATTGCTCGAACCAGGCATCATTGCAGGGTGAGCACACGCTGAGCACCAGACGTACCACTAACTCAGTGCACCATAAAAAATCGCCACGTGCCCTTATGAAGGCAAAATTCAGAAGCCAAAAGTCATTCTTACCAGTGCGCTCTGCCTGAACCACCCATCATCGCAGGCTCCACACAAACCAACCCTACCTTAGTGCACCACGACTCATGAGCACTTTACGATAGAATATTCTGTGTGTTATTTCACATATAGTGCTTCTATCTTTGTACAGCAGAAGTCATAAACCGTTTATGATTGAATATCTGTGTATATCATGATTACTATTCTACTTGTTACCAACAGCAACGTAATAAAATGGAGTCGAGCACACATGCCCATACCCACTTCAACTATATCTGTGTCTGTGTACTTATTATGTTTGTAAAATGCTGCTCCTGCGCCCTACCACATTATATTGTGCTGTAAACAGTGTATACAACCATCTTACTTCTGCCAGTAACAAAAACTTTGATTATATAACTATCTCTCGCTCATTCTACAAAGACAAACGTACAAAGGGGATCATTACAATACTGCAAAAAAGTGTATAGTTAATTTATAGGTGTGTGCTATTTCTTTTTTTTTGTTATATCAGCAATTGACATGAGCACAGTTATTTACAGTACATTTTCAGGCACGCGTAGATTACGATATTTCTCTATAATAACAGGATGTGGATGCGCCTCAAACACTGATTTCCAGCACCAAATTCGACAGTATACCTGAATGACCACATACGTATATATATATATATATATTAACTGCCCTTCATGTGCCAAAACCTGCAACCTAAAGCTTTCCCAGCCCTGTATTACTACAGCCACAACACTCCACTGAATGTACAACAAACATTCATATTCGCAGAAATGCGTCATGTCCACCATCTTTTATGTGTACAACCATAGATGAATATAAGGTAAGTGATACCCTGTACCTTCCAGGTTGCCATGTTGTGGGACTTTACAAACATAAGGACACATTTGCATTTAGGACCGGGGTGATGGCAGCACTACAACACAGACATCCGAATCAGGTGATTTCTGATATAGCTCACGACGGAACCATGCCCATAGCTCTGGAGTCATCGTTCACAGCCTTGTGCAGCACTGGCATACGTCAGGCCAGCCCACTACGCTACCAGGAAAACACAACAACGCTACATGGCCTAGATTTCCATTGTAGTGATTTCTTACTTTCAGGTCTAGTTGTCAGTACAGCACACACACTCCCTCAAGGCTGGTATACACCTACACCACACCCATCCAGCACATGCGTCACTACACACGTGACCCTAACAATAAAAAAGACGGGGCGCAAGTGATCTACGCCATTTTAGAGTTGCTCCCATCGCAAGCTCTGTGATGGCCCGTCCAAGTGGCTCGAATGTCTCATGTAGGCCTGAACTACCAAACGGGGGGCCCACTATCACGTGCGTGCCCTCTTTCGTCTAAATTAGTTAGTGGTACTGCAAGGACTGAGCGGGTGAGGAACCTGCGATGAAGATAGGTGCACGAGTATATCCTTTGCCATAGTGATATCAAGACTCAGCACCAAATCTGAGACTTCCTGGTGGCAGAGAGGAACTGCATGATGTAGAATGTACCCTGTCCACGAAAAGATGAGCAGTGAGGGTTGAGTGTGCAGCGGAGGGAGTAGATGGGGTGTAGCAGACTGAATACAAAAAGGCAACACAGCGATTTAGGCGTACACAGTCCTATATACCGTATCTTATGGCATTTGTATTTTTTTTTCCAATAGCAGGAAAGTTTTTAAAGTCGGTCAAATGTCCGTCGCTAGTGATGATTGAAACCACGTGTATCACTGCGCAACACTTGCTTTCACAACTGGATGGAAAACATTAGTACTCTACTAATTTGTCATAAATCAAAGCCCATTAAACAAGTTGGAACTGTACAAATAGTTGTATTTTAAATGCGGGAGGTAAGGTATGTGAAAGGGCGATGTTATTCTACTCCACATTAAGATAGTGACAATTACCAATCATAACATCTTTTCTTTACTATCTTTTACTAGCTTATAGAGCTTCAGGGTGCACTATGTCCCAGCACGTGGTGGAAGACACACCAGTGACAGAAAGGTGAGCTTCAAATATTCTTTTCAGTCATTCTCTCACTTCCTCTCTCCTTTGATAAAGAAATGGTGCACAATCTTATCTTCCTTTTTATCTAACAGGTTGGGTTTCACAAATTGGCATCCCCCCAACACCTCCAAAGCTCAAAGTTTGAAGATTCTGCGATGATGCATCGCCATCATAACAACGCCTGAGAAGGCTGCATCGACAAGTGGTGCACCTTCTTGAGCAAAGAAGCTTATTTCTGAAGCAACAAGAAGTCACCTGTGGGCGGAGAGAGTGGGTAGTGTGCAGCAGCTTGACTGCGTAGGAATGTACAATTACCTCAGGGCAGTGAGAATGAATAGTTTGGAACAGTCTCGGTGCACAAGAAAAGGCACTCACCTCCGGACTCTGGGAGTCAATTGGGTGCAACAGTCTGGGTACGCAGTAATGAGAACTCACCGCTATGCAGTGGGAGTGCATGGGTATAGTACTCTGGGAGAAAAAGAGCACACAGATACCACCTTGCAGTGGAAGTTGATGTAATACAGTACCTTGAGTGTCCAAAGGCATGAATCAGAAATATACTTGTACAGTTGTATGTACTCTGCTATTACTAACTCGATACTATCTTTCAGATCACTAAACTTCAAGGGTGCACAATGAACCGGTACCTGCTTGGACATACAACGGAGGCAAAAAAGGTGAGCTAGAAAGATTTTCTCCACTATTAACGCTACCTCTCCCGCTCCATCTATTACATTCAATCTCGTTTTTTCTCTCTTTCTCTCTCTCCCTCTCTCGCACATTGTTTCTCTTTCTCTTTTCAAGTTATGGACGCTGCTGTCCACTTAGCAGATATATAAATCAAGGCTAAATTTAATACAGTCTGCAGTGTACAAACAAAGCAGACTTCAAATTGTGAACTCTGTTCAACACAGTGTTTACAAAAGGTAAGCAGAGGGGCCTAGATACACAATGCCTCCAATTAAATGCGTTGCAAATAAACAATATTGTCCTGCATAATGACGTGATCTCTCACTTAATTCTGTCTCATCTCTGAATCATTTTAAAGGCCTGCTGGACCATACTGTAGTTCTGACGCACTAGGCACTTCCCTACGGCACCTCTTCAACGCGGGCCTATGAGACGGGTTGGATGTATCAGTGTGAGCTTGGAGTGGGAGCGGACCGGAAGAACAGGCGTGGAGGCCGTATGTAGTGGGCTATCTCGTAGCCGGTTTTATTAAAGTACAGAGTTTAAGGGATGAGGTACAAAAGAGAAGATGGTTCTGGATTGCGGCTGTTCCGGCTCCGTCGCGATGGTTCCTCGCTAAGGGACGGTCAGGTCATCAGCTGGGTTGGCTGGTCTGCCGAGGTGATATCCGGTTCAGTCGCGGGACGGTGGCTCCTCGGAGGTATGGGTAATGAGAGAGAGAAAAGTGGCCGTTAGTTCTTCTGGTCAGAACTGTTGTTAGACTTTTACCATCACCAGGCGTGTGGGGCGAAAGCGAACGTGAGGCAAGGGGGGGGGAGGTACGAGATGGGAAGAGGCAGCACGGGTTGGGAGGAGGGTGACTCTGTGCCGGTAGGTGAGGGGTACTTTGTACAAACGTGAAAGTGACACACACGGATATTTACACTACTTTACAGTGCGAGGTGGATGGTGGGGGGGGAGAAAGCTACAATATAGATACAGTATTTACAGGCGGGGTACTAGTTATACAATGGGGGAACTGGTACTCACTTGGCCCGCCGCAACTCGGTCCTCGAGTCGAGTTGCGGCCGCTCTCCAGCTTCCTCCTCTGGCCTCCACCAGTCCTCCGTCCAGACGTCGTCTCCTGCTTCTGGCTCCTCGCTCTGCTCCCGGGGTTCTTCGCATGCCGTCTCCTGCCACGAGTCTTCCTGCTTGAACGCCCTGTTGTCCGCTGTTCTGGCTTTTCTGTGGTCCGCCTCCGGACAGGGGGATGGACTTCCGGGGTTACGGGGATGCGCTTCCGGTCTCTCCCTCGTCGGGACTGGTTCCTGTAGGGAAGAAGAAAGGGGTGGAGTCCTGGTTGTTATGGACGCCCGTACACCGGAGGATTGCCGCCAGGACCGGGAGGGGAGGCGTGGCATTGGCGAGGTAGGGATCGCGGCCCCATCACATCCCCTTTCCCTAGCTGTCTTTCTTGATCGGGTAGGAGGGTAGGGGTATCGAGAAAGATAATCTGCGTTCCCTTGATCCGCGCCTTTCCGATGTAAGGTCCTGAACCTGAAGGGCTGTAGGGACAGGAACCAACGAAGAACCCGTTC
This sequence comes from Lissotriton helveticus, assembly GCF_964261635.1. Taxonomy (NCBI): domain Eukaryota; kingdom Metazoa; phylum Chordata; class Amphibia; order Caudata; family Salamandridae; genus Lissotriton; species Lissotriton helveticus. Next base: position 1,206,859,666 of record NC_136063.1, read on the forward strand.
GTTGTGTCCTTTGTTGCGGGCCATCCATTCCAACGGGGCATGGTCTGTGTAAAGGAGGAAATCCCGTCCTTCGATATAGTAGCGGAGGCTTTCCACTGCCCATTTGATGGCAAGTGCCTCTTTTTCTACTACGGCGTAGTGTCTCTCCCGGGGAAATAGTTTTCTGCTTAGAAAAAGAATGGGCCGCTCGTCTCCGTGGTGGTCCTTCTGTGATAGGACAGCGCCTAGACCCTGTTCTGAGGCGTCGGTCTGGAGTATAAAGGGCTGGGAATAGTCGGGGCTGATGAGTACGGGACTAGACATCAAGGTGTGTTTAAGCTTCTCGAAGGCCTGTAGCAAGGAGGGGTGAGGCTGTCTCAAAGCCTCTTCGGTCTTTGTAGACTTCTTTAGGAGGTCTGTTAGGGGGGCTGCGACCTGTGAAAAGTTAGGGATGAACCTTCTATAATACCCTAAAAGGCCTAGGAATGCGCGCAGTTCTTTCCGGGTTTGGGGAAAGGGAATGGAGTGGATGGCGGTGATCTTGTTATTTTGAGGTCGAATCAGTCCTTCTCCCAACAGGTATCCCAAGTACTTCACTGTCTGAGCGGCCAGTGTGGTTTTTGAGGGGTTGATGGTGAACCCATAGGAACCCAGGGAGGAGATGACGTTGTTCAAGTGGCTTAGGTGTTGGTCCCAGTTATCACTGTAGATGATTATGTCATCCAGATATGCCCCTGCATATAGAGAATGAGGACGAAGCACCAGGTTCATGGCTCTCTGGAAAGTGGCAGGGGCCCCATGAAGCCCGAAGGGCATCACGGTGAACTGGTACAGTCCTTCGGGGGTGGAAAAGGCCGTCTTCTTTTTATCTTCTGGTCTTAAGGGGATCTGCCAATAGCCTTTGCAAAGGTCGAGCGTGCTGATGTATTTAGCCTTTCCTATGCGTTCAATCATTTCATCAACACGCGGTAACGGGTAAGTATCGAAGGATGAGATCTTATTGACTTCCCGAAAATCGATGCAGAATCTGACCGATCCGTCGGGCTTTGGTACCAATACAATTGGCGAATTCCAATTGCTAATGGAGGGTTCGATGATCCCCATATGGAGCATCTGCGCTATCTCCTCCTTTACAATGGGTCTTCGGGCCTCAGGGAGCCGATAGGGTCGCTGGCGTACTGTTTTACCTGGTTCAGTTTGAATGACATGCTCGATAACTGACGTGAGGCCAGGATAGGAGGAGAACACCTGCTGCAATGGCTGCAAGGTGGTGCGGAGTTCCTGTTTCTGTCCGTCTCTCAGATCCGCGTCTATACAGACCTCATAGGGGAGCACCTTTTCTGGGATTCTGTTAGAGAGAACAGGACGAGGTCCCACCCATTCCTTCAGTAGGTTCACGTGGAATATCTGAGTAACTCGTCGGATAGGGTCAAGTTCTATTTCATAGGTCACTGGTGTCACCTGTCTCAGGACTGGGAAAGGTCCTTGCCATTGGCCCAGTAACTTGTGGTCCGAGGAGGGCATTAGGAGGAGTACTAGATTGCCAGGCAAAAAGGACAGGGGTTTAGTACCTTTATCATATTGCTGTTTTTGCTTTGCTTGGGCTGTCACCAGGTTCTGTCGTACAATGTCTCTTATCTGTCCCAGATGGGTTCTCAGGTTTTCCACGTACTCGGGGAGGGGTCTGGTGCGGTCGGGCTCGGCCTCCCAGGCCTCCCTGGCCATGTCCAGTAGGGTCCGAGGGGGTCTGCCATACAGAAGCTCGTAGGGTGAAAAACCAGTGCTACTCTGGACCTTGCAGCGGATGGCAAAGAGAGCTAAGGGGAGCATCTCCTCCCACCTCTTGCTCTCCAGTGCTAAGAGCTTCTTTAGGGTGGTTTTCAGAGTGGCGTTATAACGCTCCACCAGCCCGTCGGTTTGGGGATGATATGCGGAAGTCCTTAATTGTTTAATGCCTAATTGGGAGCATACCTGCTTCATGAGGGCTGATACAAAGGGTGTCCCTTGGTCCGTGAGTATTTCCCTAGGGAAGCCTACCCTGGAAAAGATTGAAATCAATGCCTTAGCTATGTTCTGGCTAGTGGGTTGTCTGAGGGGTACGGCTTCCGGGAACCGGGTTGCGTAGTCCACCAGGACTAAAGCATACCGACACCCACTTCTGGATGGTAGCATGGGACCTATTATATCCATCCCAACCCTACTGAAGGGAACGTCTATCAGAGGCAAGGGCTGAAGAGGAACTCTGGGGGGCCGATATCTGCTATTTTTCTGGCAAACGGGGCAGGCGCGGCAGTACTGTTTTACTTGTTGGTGGATGCCGGGACAATAGAACTTTTCAAGGATCGCCTGTCCGGTCTTCTCATCGCTGAAGTGGCCCCCGAGAAGGTGACTGTGGGCAAGAAACAATACCTTATCGCGGAAGTGTCCAGGTACTATTAACTGAGGCGGTTGCTGGGGTCCCCCTTTTCTATATAAAAGGCCGTTCTTCTTATAGAAGTGTGGACCTACGTGCAATGGGTCTTCATCATCCAGGGCCCGTCCCCATGCTTCCTGCAAGACGGGGTCCTCCTGTTGTGCAGCGCGAAATTCCCGGTCGGTCTCCCAGGGATGGTCCTCCACCCTAACCGGCAAGGCCATAGAAAAGTTCCTTTTCTCCTTTTTCTTTTGTGTTTTGGTTTTGTGTAGCCTGGTAGTTGTGGGATCTGCGGGAGGAGGGTCGTTGGAAAAAGGGGCCTCTAACCACCATGTTTCCAAGCTGGCTGTGGTATCGTGTAGGAGGCGAGGAAGTCCGGGATAATCACTGCCCAATATCACTTGCTCTGGCAGAGATGGTACCAGACCCACAGTCAGCGTGCTTCCGTGGTCCAGTGGGTGTTGAACTCTGATCCGGGCGGTAGGATACACCTTTGTATCACCGTGCACACACTGGATGGCTACGGTACCGGTCACAGGTCCCACAGGGTGAGGTAACTCCTGGGGTCGGAGCACGCTCTGTCTACAACCGGTGTCAGCAAGGGCCAATACCGGGTGTCCATCTATCCGCACTGGGCGATGGAAAACCGGAAGGCTGGAATCCGCGGAAAGGCACACATAGTTCCGGGCGAATCCTACCTCCATCGGTTCTTCTTTCTGGGGACATACCCGGGCGATGTGACCATAACCCCCACAATTGTAGCATTGCGGACCAGGTGGAGGTGGTCGGGGCATCACCGGGTAAGGAAATAGAGGGGGGGGATTGGGTTTCCTGGCCAAGAAAGGTCTCGGGGCTCGGCTATGTCCATGCGCTTGGGGTCTATGGCTGTGTTCTTCTTTGGGCTTCTGATATTCCTGAGCCCGACTGTAAGCGCTGGCGATCTCTATTGCAGTTTCCAGTCTCAGACGGGCATGCTGACGAACCCATTTGTGAGTGGCAGGATGGAGGGAGGCTAGGAACTGCTCCAGATATATTTTGGCGAGTATTTCTTCTTTGGTGGCCGTGGAGGATTTCAGCCAACGATCAGCCAGGTCTTTGATCCTGAAAGAGAGAGCTCGTGGAGTCTCTTGTGGTCCCTCTTTGGCTTGGCGTAGACGTACCCGATAGGTTTCATCGTCGATACCCAGTCTTTCAAGGATACATGTCTTGATGTCCTCATATGGGGTCTGTCCCTGTAAATTGGCCTGTTGGTATGCTGCTTGCAACTCGCCAGTCAGGAGGGGACCAAGATAATGGCCCCAACGGTCTGAGGCCAGGCAGCGGCTTGGGCCAGCCTTTCAAAATTAGTGAAAAAAAAGTCCGGGTCTTCTCCCGGTACGTACTTTTGAAGAACCACCGAGGGAAGAGTGGTGGTGGGTCTTTGCTGACCTAGGACATCGGCGAGTTTTCCCAATGCTTGGTCTTGGGCCGTGCCCTGGCCCTTCAGGACGTCGTGGAGCTGCCCTCTATCCTCTTCGGCCGTTTTTAGGAATTGTTCCATCAGCTTACCCAGTAGTTCCTGGGAGTCGGCTAATTTTTTCACCGCTGCCTCCATGCTTCCGGGGGATCCCACTTCTGACACCACCTGTGAGCGTGGAGTGGGAGCGGACCGGAAGAACAGGCGTGGAGGCCGTATGTAGTGGGCTATCTCGTAGCCGGTTTTATTAAAGTACAGAGTTTAACGGATGAGGTACAAAAGAGAAGATGGTTCTGGATTGCGGCTGTTCCGGCTCCGTCGCAATGGTTCCTCGCTAAGGGACGGTCAGGTCATCAGCTGGGTTGGCTGGTCTGCCGAGGTGATATCCGGTTCAGTCGCGGGACGGTGGCTCCTCGGAGGTATGGGTAATGAGAGAGAGAAAAGTGGCCGTTAGTTCTTCTGGTCAGAACTGTTGTTAGACTTTTACCATCACCAGGCGTGTGGGGGCGAAAGCGAACGTGAGGCAAGGGGGGTGGGGGGGGGGGTACGAGATGGGAAGAGGCAGCACGGGTTGGGAGGAGGGTGACTCTGTGCCGGTAGGTGAGGGGTACTTTGTACAGACGTGAAAGTGACACACACGGATATTTACACTACTTTACAGTGCGAGGTGGATGGTGAGGGGGGGGAGAAAGCTACAATATAGATACAGTATTTACAGGCGGGGTACTATTTATACAATGGGGGAACTGGTACTCACTTGGCCCGCCGCAACTCGGTCCTCGAGTCGAGTTGCGGCCGCTCTCCAGCTTCCTCCTCTGGCCTCCACCAGTCCTCCGTCCAGACGTCGTCTCCTGCTTCTGGCTCCTCGCTCTGCTCCCGGGGTTCTTCGCACGCCGTCTCCTGCCACGAGTCTTCCTGCTTGAACGCCCTGTTGTCCGCTGTTCCGGCTTTTCTGTGGTCCGCCTCCGGACAGGGGGATGGACTTCCGGGGTTACGGGGATGCGCTTCCGGTCTCTCCCTCGTCGGGACTGGTTCCTGTAGGGAAGAAGAAAGGGGTGGAGTCCTGGTTGTTATGGACGCCCGTACACCGGAGGATTGCCGCCAGGACCGGGAGGGGAGGCATGGCATTGGCGAGGTAGGGATCGCGGCCCCATCACAATCAGGCACACTGCAGATGTGCAAATAACCAAATATTGCCAAGTGTTATCTTAATTTGTGATCTTTGACCTCATTCAGTCAGATCGATCTAATTTTAAACACTTATTTTCATTTTTGTTTTGCAGGTTACCTCCCCTCCTACCATTGGAGTCCATCTCACATTTTTTTTATTATATTGTTATGTTCAAGTTGCGTTTGTAGTTATTTATTATATTGTTATGTTAAAGTCACGTTTCTAGGTATTTCTTTTTGTTGTAATAAAAGTTAATTTTAAAAAAGTGTACACGTCTTCTTTTTCTGACATTTCACTATTATTTAGTGTGATAATCATATGCTTAGAGAAGATTTAACAATTAAAGTAGAAATTATATTTATAACTAGAAGTATAATACTGAGGCTAACTCTTTACCAGAGTCTGTAGCTGTGATTAACGGTTCATATGGAAAATTTTAAAAACTCCAGCACAGTTACTGTTTGGATTAGCAACATTGTGTGGTGAACTTGTGACCTGTGTGCTTACTTAAGTATTCCATGAATTGTTACTATGGTAACAGGCAGTAAGCAGTTTGGGGGTAGGGTTGAAACGTACTGGCTGTACAGAAACCGTTAAATTTACCCAGGATCCTCTACATGACAGAGGGGAAAGCAAACTGAGACGACAGACCACTGTAGAGCAGATTTACAAGCCCCTTGCGCCACTTTCGCGTCACTTTTCCCATGTTAAAAGTGATGCAATAGTGGCACAAGGGACTTGTAATTCTGCCCTTATGTACATTACGAGCAAAAGAAGTATACAACTCTTCGAATTCTTTATCGATCACAATTGGACAGTGTTGCTTCACGATTCACAAAGCACTTCACTAAATACTTCGTGCCTATTTAAATGGGAGACAGGATTGTCGACATTACAAAACTTAGGGGCATATTTACAAAGATGGCGTTAAAATTATCGCCGCTTTAACGGCAGCAAACTACAACTAAAACGGTAATAATGAACTTCAAAATCTTTTGTTATCTTACCGGAAGATTTTTTCAACACTGCTGTTTGCTATGGCAGGGTTAAATATGAAAGTCCAGACAAGTCACTTTCAAACGAAAGATGAAATATATAAGGAATACATTGTCGAAATCTTGGATCTTCTGCACATAATCTTGTTGTCCGATATTCATATGCAGGAATCTGCACAGGACGATCATCATATCGTCCTCCTTTTCCAGGTGGAAACAACTGTGGAAAACAACGAGCTTCCAAGCTCTCTTCCCATACACTCATGGGACTTCCCTTTGCTTTTTTCATTTGGAACAACTCAATAGTGTTCCCCATCACTTCTTTTGAATGAAGTGGATGCTTACTGTAAATTTCATAGATTTCTTCACATCTTACCATGTCCACTTTTTGAATGTATCCACTTGACGTTTAAGTATCTTCTGTTAAAACTATTTCTTCTTCTCCCATATAAACATTCTTATAGTATGTATTTGTTTTTATCAAAAAACAATGTTGCCTTTTGCACTTTCCTAACATACACTAACTCCTGCCAGATTTTCTTATTCTTAGTCGGCACACCATTAAAAAGAATAACTAGTGGTTCACTTTCTACACTCTCTACGCCAATAGTTTCAATGTTTTTCTTTAAATTTAACGGTAAATACACAACTCTTCCTTTTAATCCTCTTAGTAAATCCGAAGGAGGCAATTTACCTGTTTTAGGCTCCAAACGAACAATAGCCTGAAACGGGTGCACACATTAAATGAGAATAGACTCATAGGTGTTTAAATCTATCAATTCTGGAGGAATAGCAACTAACTCTAAATTATTATACACAGCTCTAGCGGGCATTTTATTCTTATCTAATTTGTTATAACAATATTTACAAATACACTGATCAGAACCCAAATCAAAACAATTTTCTACCAACAAATACGTTGCAAATTCCATCCACTTATCATTATTTTCTTTTTCACTTTTCAAATACAGATCAACACTCCTAGTCTGATTTTTATAGTGAGTTCGCCCACAACAAATACAAGAAAAGATTGACCTTTCACCTGAAATCACTTTAAACTTTGTAATTTAATTTTCAAAACTTGTTGTACAACTATGTTCAACATTCTTTACATTTCCTTCTATTAATGTATGAGTTTCTTCACTCTCTTCTTCAGGACCAAAGTAACAAAACTCAATATCATCACAAACCTTTTTCACATCTGATACTGACCCACGCAAAAGAGCATTGTTCAACTCAATTAACTTTAGTGCTGGAATTGTTGCATAATACAATCTTCTCACTAACTTCCGCATTTGAGTATGATGTACTGCCAGCATCCTGAAATGGTGAAAAACACTTTCACATACTTTTCTAGATAGACAAGCCAGAGAATGACCTTGCAAACCAGTATGTTTTCTCACTCTGCAAGGGTCTAATCCTTGCAACACCTTAATTTTTGTTTAACACTTTTTTTACAATATGCTTGTGAGAAATTACGTAATTTATCAATAGATTCTTGTTGTACACTACAAATACTACTGCAATCCCAAGTGTACACTGGGGCTTTAGGACGTCTGCCTAGAACTTCATCCGCTGTCACTTCTTCTGCATTTTCAGGAACCATTTGCTCTTTGTCAATTGGACAACCATTTTTAACCTCATAAACTCGACCACTGGTGTCAACTGCATGCAACAAATCATTGGTCTGTAAATACCTCTCTTCATTAAAAAAAGGCTCAGAACTTGAACTGTGTTTCCATTGCCCTAAGAAAATATCACAAAAATTACTTTTGGTAATTACTCTTTTCCTCTTACTTTTGGCCTTCATTAAATGCATTGGTTTATCTAGTGATCGAATTCTGTTTAAAACTAAAATAAATAGTTTCCTCTTTACTTCAAAAGCCTTTTCAACAATGGATTTGATAATCTTCTTCTTTTTATAAAATACTGTTCTCTTTCTATATTTCTTTGTATCTTTCTTACTTATCTTTCTTTCTTTATTACTCTGTTGTAAAATAATTGTTGGCGGATTTCTTTTTATTGATTTTCTCTTCTTTTACTATAAGTTGTATCCTTTGTATGTACATTGGGGCAGATTTACAAGCCCCTTGCGCCAATTTTGCGTCATTTTTCCCATGTTAAAAATGACACAAAAGTGGCGCAAGGGGCTTGTAAATCTGCCCCATTGTATTTTTTTCCTTTCCTTTTCTTTGCACTTTTTTTGTGCTTGGAACATTTTTACTGCTTTGCACATTTCCATTTATTTTTATGAATCTAGTAATATTTTTTATGAAGTCCTTTGTGGTCTTACCAGAAATGTTCCTCTTTTTAGCCACATTATGTTGATCTTCCAATACTTGTGGTGGAGTTTTTTTCAAGTAAGTATCCTTCTTCTGACCTTTTTTTCTTCTTTCTTTCTCCGGTATGCTAACTTTTTTTAATGATGATAAACAGTATCTGTAAAAAATAATCATAAATAAATATTTATTAATAAGTTTAAAAATATACTTTTTTTTACTATACAAACACATTCCATATAAATTCTGACTAAGAAATTGTAGGCCTAAAGCACAACTGTGAAGGTGGTAAGAGCAGTACATACATAGTACATAGCACTTTGAAGCACTCCATAACACTAAAACCTGAAGCACTGTATGAGTACATGCATATTACTTAAATGATCACAATACTAGTGTTTTAGTGCTTAGGGCAGTACAGTACTGTTTAGGATAGTGCACTGGTGTTTGTGTAGTGTAGAGGGTTGTGCTGTGCTAGTGTTTTACGGTACTGTAATAGTGTTTAAGTAGTGTAGGGGGTCATGCTGAGATATATTTAAGGTTTAGAGTAGTGAAATGTTGAATGGGTACTGTAGGGGGTCGTGCTGGGGGTAGATTTAGAGTTCAGGGTACTGCACTGGTGTTTGTGTAGTATAGGAGGTCGTGCTGGAGTAGATTTAAGGTTTAGAGTACTGTAATGATGTTTGGGTAGTGTAGCACTTGTGCTGGGGTAGTGTTTTAAGGCTTAGGGTAGTATAGTAGTGAATGGGTAGTGTAGGGGATCGTGCTGGGGGTAGATTTAGGGTTTAGCGTTGTGCAATGGTGTTTATGTAGTGTAGGGGACCGTGCTGAATTACTCTTTCAGGGCAGTACAGTGGTGTTTGGGTAGTGTAAGGGGTCGTGCTGGGGTAGGTTTAAGGTCCATCATCTTGTTTGTTTTGCTGTTCACCCTATGTGGGAAGGGTATGCCCAGATGTGAGTCCTGTGCTCACTGCGCCACTGGAGTCAAGCTATCCTGGCTGAAGACGGCTGAAAGCCAGACACCGGTCCTAGGATGCTTGATTCCGTTCCAGCAAAGACATGGCTTGGCAGTTCGGGCTGGACTGTTCCCATGAGGCACAGGGTCAAGACTGATTTGCATATGGCCATGTCTGAACTGGGGTGGCTTGGTGAGCAAAATAACGATGGATTAAACCCAGATCTGTGACTGGGGGTGAATGTTTTGCCATTGTGCAACATTCCGTCCATCATCTTGTTTGTTTTGCTGTTCACCCTATGTGGGAAGGGTATGCCCAGACGTGGGTCCCGTGCTCACTGCGCCACTGGAGTCAATCTATCCTGGCTGAAGGCAGCTGATAGCCAGAAATCAGTCCTGGAATGCTTGATTCCTGTCCAAGGAAGACATGGCTTGGCAGTTCGGGCTGGACTGTTCCCATGAGGCACAGGGTCAAGACTGATTTGCATATGGCCATATCTGAACTGGGGTGGCTTGGTGAGCAAAATAACGATGGATTAAACCCACATCTGTGACTGGGGTGAATGTTTTGCCATTGTGCAACATTCCATCCATCATCTTGTTTGTTTTGCTGTTCACCCTATGTGGGAAGGGTATGCCCAGACGTGGTAGTAGAAAGTAGTAGAGAGTGAGTAGTAGAGAGTAATAGAGAGCGAGTAGTAGAGAGCGAGTAGTAGAGAGTGAGTAGTAGAGAGTAGTAGAGAGAGAGTAGTAGAGAGTGAGTAGTAGAGAGTAGTAGAGAATGAGTAGTAGAGAGTGAGTAGTAGAGAGTAGTAGAGTGAGTAGTAGAGATTGAGTAGTAGAGAGTGAGTAGTAGAGAGTAGTAGAGTTGTAGAGAGTGAGTAGTAGAGATTAGTGGAGTAGTAGAAAATGAGTAGTAGAGAGTAGTAGAGAATGAGCAGTAGATTGAGTAGTAGATAGTAGTAGAGAGTGAGTAGTAGAGTGAGTAGTAGCGAGAGTAGTAGAGAGAGTAGTAGAATATGAGAAGTAGTGAGAGTAGTAGAGAGTGAGTAGTAGATAGAGTAGTAAAGAGTAGTAGAGTTGTAGAGAGTGAGTAGTAGAGAGTGAGTAGTAGAGTATAATAGAGAGCGAGAAGTAGAGAGCGAGTAGTAGAGAGTGAGTAGTAGAGAGTAGTCGAGAGTGAGTAGTAGAGAGTAAGTAGTAGAGAATGAGTAGTAGAGAGTGAGTAGTAGAGAGTAGTCGAGTGAGTAGTAGAGAGTGAGTAGTAGAGAGAGAGTAGTAGAGAGTGAGTAGTAGAGTAGTAGAGTGAGTGGTAGAGAGTAGTAGAGTGAGTAGTAGAGAATAGTAGAGAGTGAGTAGTAGAGAGAGTAGCAGAGAGTAGATGAGAAGTAGAGAGTGAGTAGTAGAGTGAGTAGTAGAGAGTAGTAGAGTAGTAGAGAGTGAGTAGTAGAGAGTGAGTAGTAGAGAATGAGTAGTAGAGAGTGAATAGTAGAGCGTGAGTAATAGAGAGAGTGAGTAGTAGAGATTATTAGAGTGAGTAGTAGAGAGTGAGTAGTAGAGAGAGAGTAGGAGAGAGTAGTAGAGAGTGAGTAGTAGATTAGTAGAGGGTAAGTGGTAGAAAGTAGTAGAGAGTAGTAGAGTGAGTAGTAGAGAGTAGTAGAGAATGAGTAGTAGAGAGTGAGTAGTAGTGAGTAGTAGTAGAGAGTAAGTAGTAGAGAGTGAGTAGTAGAGAGTGAGTAGTAGAGAGTGAGTAGTAGAGAGTAGTAGTGAGTGAGTAGTAGAGAGTATGTAGTAGAGAGAGAGTAGTAGAGAGTGTTAAGTTACGATCAGACAGTGGATGTTTCCAATAAAGTATGTTTATTAGATAATACAACCCCTAGGCATATGGGGTCCTTCCTCCTTCAACAACAGTGTCTTCTCACTTGTCCTTTGACATGTTCTCTGGATTCCACAATCTAGAATCCAGTGAACATGTCATACATACAAAACCTCGAAACAGTAACCAGGATACAACATATCTCCTTTCTATAATAACAAAATTAAAATAAAATAAGAAGATACAAACAAATAATAATAAAAAAAACATAAGAACATATGATGATTGATGACAAATTGATAACAGTAACAATTTAAATACAGTTGCCAGTAACAATTTAAATACAGTTGCCATTATGTGCATTTATAATCTTTCATCCAGAATGGTTTTGACTTAGGACGCATAGACTTCTCTTTCATATCTGACAATGATACATTAACCTGAGGTTTGGAACGATTAGCCTCTCCACCCATGTTCAAAACTGAAGCTTTAACACTAACATCCATCGATTTTTGATTTTGTTCTTGACCCAAAATATGCTTGCATTCTAAATCATTACATCTTGTTATACTTCTGACGTTCCATTGTTTGCCATCATCCAACTTCACAATATTGCCATTAATGTGAGTAATTTGTTTGGGTTTAGACCATTTGGAACACCCTGGTTTGAGACTTCCCATTTGATGTGTACGTACCCATTCTCCCACATTGAATAACCTTGGGGAACTCTTGACTTTGACATTATGATTATGAACATTTCTATCCTGATACGCTTGAACCTTATTCAACATTTCCCTTGTATCAAATGTTTTTGTGCTTTCCTGAGACATCCAAGAGGGTTTAACTTTAGATCCAGCCACACGCCCTTTTAATAAAGAGAAAGGAGCCTCACCTGTTGCTGTATGAGGAGTATTCCTATAACACCATAGCATCTCTTTGACAGCAATCTTACAGTTATCATCATTATTACTAGCTAGTTGTATGCACTCTTTTAATACTCGGTTGAATCTTTCCACCAAACCGTTTTCCCTTGGATTGTAAACAGACATAGTGATATGTTTCACACCAACCATATTAAGATATGAAGAAAATTCTTCCGCCACAAACTGTGGACCATTATCCGATAGAATAACACTTGGATACCCCTCCCTATGAAAAATGTCATCACAAAATTCAATCATGTTAGATGCTTTGATGTCTTTTACAAATGCAACCTCTGGCCATTTGCTATGAAAGTCCATCAAAACAATGGCAAATTTGTTTTCAATACCCTTGACATGAAACGGTCCACAAATATCTATAGCAACTTTATCCCAAGGTTTATCAGGAAAAGGAGTTGCTGATATGCTAGTTTCTTGAGACTTATGTGATTTATCACTACACATACAAGCTAAACAACTTCGAACACATCTGTCAATATCCTTGTCCATACCAACCCATAGTTGCTTAATCTCCACTACGGCGGCCCACCCGCTGCGGGATGCCTGGCTTTCACCCTGGGGATACCCAGTAGGGGTTATCTCACAGGGAAAAGCCAGGACGGGTTCCCAAGGCAAGCGCCTTGATGCCTTCGGGTGATACGTGCGCTATATAAGTCGCAATACATTTACATTTACATTTACAACCCACCAGAAGTCATTTCTTGCTCTCCTTTTCATGCTGGTCATACCACTATGGCCTTCATGTAATAAACATAATAACCTGTCACGTAATATCAACGGTACTACTAATCTCTCACTTCTTCTTAGAATGCCATTAGAAAAAGATAACTCTGACCAGACCATTTTGTAATCAGCAAGAACACTTTTATCCAAAAATGATGAATTCACACCTACATATAAATTCTTAATTACTTGCTGTAACACATCATCCTTAGCTACAGCTTGGATCCACTCTTGCTCACTAATAGCATTATTACATGAGTCTTCAATACTAGCAACTAACCATTCATCACTATCTTCTTGCATATCTTCTTCACCGGAAGACGAGACAAACAGTCTGCACTGATGTTCTTGTGACCCGAAACGTAATTTATCTGAAAGTTATATTCTTGTAATCTGTACAACCACTTTGCAATTCTAGGTGTAGCTTTAGATCCCCCTTTTGTAAAAAAAAATGTCGATGAGTGGTCTCTGATCTGTTCTTAATTCAAATGCTGTTCCCCAAATAAACGTTTTAAAGTGATCCACACCCCACCAACACGCTAAGGCCTCTTTTTCGATCACAGAATAAGAGGGTTCGGCACCTTTGAGCGTGCGAGAAGCAAAGGCTATGATTCTTTCAATTCCTTTGTTCCTTTGCATAAGAACAGCGCCTAACCCATATGCACTGGCATCTACCACAATTATGGAGATATGATTAGGATCATAAGGTTTTAGAGCAACCGCTCTTACAATGTCCAATTTGACATTTTCGAAAGCTTGTTGACATAAAGTGGACCAAACAAAAGAAGTACCCTTTTTCATTAATAATCTCAAATCATGTACTTTGTCAGCAAAGTGTGGAACAAATTTAGAATAATATTCTGCGAGTCCTAAAAAGGACCGCGGTTGATCTTTATTAGTTGGATGTGGTGCCTTTTCAATTGCATCTACTAATTTCATCTTAGGTTTAACCCCCTCATTAGATATTGTATGTCCCAGATAGTCAATTTGTTTTACACCAAATTTGCACTTTTCAGCACATACGGTTAAACCAGCTTCTTGTAGTTTAAACAAAGCTTGATGCACAATCTTATCATGAGTTGTTAAATCTTTACCCCAGGTTAGAATATCATCTTGAAATACTCTCACATTAATTACATCTTTCAAGATGCTGCACATGAGTCTCTGAAACACAAAGCAGGCAGACGCCAATCCAAAAGGCATCCTGAAATACTGAAAAACACCCTCAGTTGTTATAAACGATGTTAAGTGCCTAGATTCTGCATGTAATTTGACCTGATGGTATGCATTAGATAAGTCAATAGATGAAAAGTACATGGCATCTTTAATACTAGATATCATTTCATTGATACATGGCAGAGGAAAGCGATCAATCCAAATATTCCGATTCAGAACTCTCAAATCCACACACATTCTAATTTTGCCATTAGGTTTTCGCGCTAAAACGATGGGACTAAGCCACTCAGAGGTTTCTATAGGTTCTATCACTTTGGCTTCACACAACCTGTTCAACTCTTCTTTCAATAGGCTACGCAACGCAAATGGCACATTTCTTACCTTGTGAACAGATGGTACACTATCAGCTTTAAGAATGATTTTATGTTCAACCTAACTAAGCATCCTAGATCTTTGCTAAATAACTTGGGAAATTTAGATTCCCACTTGAATGAAGAAATATTGTTAGTTAACAACACCTGATCAGGAACATCGTCGGTCAACAACACTTGATCACGGTGATTAGGATTTAATATTATGCCCATTTTTTTTTGGTCTTTCCACCCTAATAAGGCTCTACCATGTTCAACAACATGAACCTTGCTGAAACACGATCTGCCTTTAAAGGTTAACTGGGCATCAAAATAACCTAAAATGGGTAATTTTATGCCACAATATCCTTTTGGTCGTACATCTGGACATGTTAAAGTTGTTTTACTCCCATTCTCCCACATGTTTTTATCAATAATAGTGTAAGGCGAGCATGAATCTGCCCATAGCGCCGTAACATCACGATTTATCAACACATCACATTTAGGAGGTTGATATTCCTCAGAAATATCATTCACAGTATCATCACATATAACCATAACTTCAATATCATTCTCATCATTTTCCTCATCCTCATCATCAAATTGATGTTCGACCACATTGAGAGTGCGCTTCCAATTGCCTTTATCACCTGTTCTACACCATTTAGCAAAATGGCCTATTTTTTTACACTTAATACATGTAACTTTAATTGCAGGACATTTATTAAAATCTGCAGTATGTTTTAGACTTCCATATCTGAAAAATACACGTTTAAATGTATTAGACGGATCCCTTATCAGAATGAAATTTTGCACCTTTGTTTTCAGTTTTATACTCTGTCTTATTGTTGCTATTAACAACATTCACACTAGATTCATCTTTGTCTTTCTGTTGTACAGAACCCAACTCTTTAACATACAGGGATGTATTTTCCATTTTTCTTGCAGTATCAACAGTTTTTTGTAGAGAAGGATTTTTAAGCTCAAGTAGGTGTTCCTGGATTTTAATGTTTCTAATTCGATTAATAAATTGGTCTCTAATAATTTCCTCATGTAAATCCTTGAATTTGCAATTAATAGCCAAAGTTCTTAAACAGGCTACATACTGTTGTACATTTTCTCCAGGTAATTGTATTCTGGAAAAAATGTTGTGTCTTTCTACTACAATGCTAGTTTTTTTCCATAATTTTCCTCTAAAGCCTTTATAGCTTCAACGAAAACATCAACAGCTGTATCATTAGAACTAGTTTCACTAGTTTCGCTTGTTTCATCAACGGTGTCAAGAACAGTGGAAACAACCCGAGGTGTTTTAGGTAAAGTTTTCAAAACTTTCCTGCCTTCGACACCTAAATTGTGCTTTAATAACGCCAATTTTCTAGA
This sequence comes from Lissotriton helveticus, assembly GCF_964261635.1. Taxonomy (NCBI): domain Eukaryota; kingdom Metazoa; phylum Chordata; class Amphibia; order Caudata; family Salamandridae; genus Lissotriton; species Lissotriton helveticus. The sequence continues at coordinate 1,206,875,300 of NC_136063.1, forward strand.
GGGTAAAAATAATTCACCACCGATGGCTTCAAGGTAGGTTTCAAACGATTCCGACCAATCCTCCCAATTCATAGATGGAGAACCAGGGTTTTGAAGAAACTTAGGAGGAGCAACAATAGAAGAGGATACCTCCATATCAACAAAGAAATTCACTAACTGAGAATTCACTAATTCATAAAATAATGTGCATAAAATAAAAAAGCTAATAAAAATAAACTTGTCACCGTTGTCTGAAGGAATGATGAGCAGAGATTATTAATATCGCTTGTAGTGCAACACGTTGAAACGTACACTTTGTTATATCATAAAAGTAGTACCTTAGTTGAAGAAATACTTATTGTGCAACTATGAATATGTAATGCCGTGCACATCGGCGAAATATGCACTTTATTTCCTCTTCAAAATAACACCTTCGCGATTTTGTTTGAAGATGTTTCCATGGAGATGGTTAAATAAAATGGCCGCTGTGCGTCAAACGTGGCTGTGACGTGTTACGTTGCGTGATGACAATTACGCTATGCGTGCTGATGTCATGACGATCATTCGTGGGTTTCCAGACGTTGCAGAGGATGGAGTCACGAGTTAGTGTGCAAAGAAAATTTGCAGTTACAATTTGAAAAGAAGCATTGGAAACCTTTCCCATTAAGATTGTTTGATTTTAGTTGAGAAAATAAAAAAACGACGATTCAATCTTCAATGAAGAAACATGTAATAGCGCTACTGAACCACTTCAGTTATTAATATCACAAACGAACATAACTAATAAGAAGAAAAAAGAAATTCTTGGAGATTAATTATATTCCGATTCAGGTTCTGGTTTCCGATAAAGTACCTTAATAGTTCAAGCGCTTCAGTTCAGGAGTGAAGAGAGGTTTGCCAAAGGGATTGTAATTTTCAAAGCTTCATCAAGTTTTCGTTTGCGTCGTTCGCGTTGTTCAAAAGCTTCATCAAGTTTCCATTAATATGATCCCATCCTCGTGGCCACTGTTTAGTTACGATCAGACAGTGGATGTTTCCAATAAAGTATGTTTATTAGATAACACAACCCCATGGTATATGGGGTCCTTCCTCCTTCAACAACAGTTGCCTTCTCACTTGTCCTTTGACATGTTCTCTGGATTCCACAATCTAGAATCCAATGAACATGTCATACATACAGAACCTCGAAACAGTAACCAGGATACAACAGAGAGTAAGTAGAAGAGAGTGAATAGTAGAGAGTAGTAGAGCGTGAGTAGTTGAGAGATAGAAGTAGAGAGTAGTAGTAGAGAGTGAGTAGTAGAGAGTAGTAGAGAAGTAGATAGTAAGTAGTACACAGTGAGCAGTAGAGAGTGAGTGGTAGAGGGTAGTAGAGTAGTAGAGAGTGAGTAGTAGAGTAGTAGAGAGTGAGTAGTAGAGTAGTAGAGAGTAGTCAGTCAGTGTCAGTCAGTCAGTGTCAGTCAGTGTCAGTCAGTAAGTGTAAGTCAATCAGTGGCAGTCAGTGGCAGTCAATCAGTGTCAGTCAGTCAGTGTGAGTCAATCAGTGTCAGTCAGTGTCAGTCAATCAGTGTCAGTCAGTGTCAGTCAGTCAGTCAGTGTCAGTCAGTCAGTGTCAGTCAATCAGTGTCAGTCAGTGTCAGTCAGCCAGTGTCATTCAGTATCAATCAGTCAGTGTCAGTCTGTCAGTGTCAGTCAGTCAGTGTCAGTCAATCAGTGTCAGTCAGTGTCAATCAGTCAGGGTCAGTTCGTCAGTGTCAGTCAGTCAGTGTCAGCTAGAGCAGCTCTGCTGACCTGGTTCTCTGGCTCTAAAGCAGCTCTGCTGACCTGGTTCTCTGGCTCTAAAGCAGCTCTGCTGACCTGGTTTTCTGGCTCTAGAGCAGCTCTGCTGACATAGTTCGTAGGCTACAGAGCAGCCCTGCGATCTGGTTTTCTGGCTCTACAACAGCTCTGCTGACCTGGTTCTCCGGCTCTAAAGCAGCTCTGCTGACCCAGTTCTATGGCTCTAAAGCAGTTCTGCTGACATGGTTCTCTCGCTCTAGAGCAGCTCTGATGACCTGGTTCTCTCCCTCTAGGGCAGCTCTGCTGACCTGGTTCTCTCCCTCTACAGCAGCTCTACTGACCTGGTTTCTCTGGCTGTACCGCAGCTCTGCTGACCTGGTATATGGCTCTGGAGCAGCTCTGCTTATCTGGTTCTCTGGCTCTAAAGCAGCTCCACTGACCTGGTTCTCTGGCTCTAAAGCAGTTTTTCTGACCTGGTTTTCTCCCTCTAAAGCAGCTTTGCTGACTTGGTTTCTCTGGCTCTAGAGCAGCTCTGCTGACCTGGTTCTCAGCCTCTAGAGCAGCTCTGCTGACCTGGCTCTCTGGCTCTAGAGCAGCTCTGCTGACATAGTTCGTAGGCTATAGAGCAGCCCTGCCGATCTGGTTTTCTGGCTCTACAACAGCTCTGCTGACCTGGTTCTCCGGCTCTAAAGCTGCTCTGCTGACCCGGTTCTATGGCTCTAAAGCAGTTCTGCTGACATGGTTCTCTCGCTCTAGGGCAGCTCTGCTGACCTGGCTCTTTCCCTCTAAAGCAGCTCTACTGACCTGGTTTCTCTGGCTGTACCGCAGCTCTGCTGACCTGGTTCTATGGCTCTGGAGCAGCTCTGCTGATCTGGTTCTCTGGCTCTAAAGCAGCTCTACTGACCTGGTTCTCTGGCTCTAAAGCAGTTCTTCTGACCTGGTTCTCTCCCTCTAAAGCAGCTCTGCGAACTTGGTTTCTCTGGCTCTAGAGCAGCTCTGCTGACCTGGTTCTCAGCCTCTAGAGCAACTCTGCTGACCTGGGTCTCTGGCTCTAGAGCAGCTCTGCTGACCTGGGTCTCTGGTTCTAGAGCAGCTCTGCTGACCTGCTTCTTAGGCTCTAGAGCAACTCTGCTGACCTGGTTCTCTGGCTCTACAACAGCTCTGCTGACCCGGTTCTCTGGCTCTAAAGCAGCTCTGCTGACCTGGTTTCTCTGGTTTAACAGCAGCTCTGCTGACCTGGTTCTATGGCTCTAAAGCAGCTCTGCTGACCTGGGTCTCTGGCTCTACAACGGCTCTGCTGACCTGGATCTCTGGCTCTAAAGCAGCTCTGCTGACCTGTTCTATGGCTCTAAAGCAGCTCTGTCCACTCCTACAATCATCCTGACAGAAGCACATCCTTATCTAATCACTCTGCTGAAATATAAGTGATTATAAACGTATCCTGCTGTCAAATACTAGCACTCTGGGAACCCAGTTACTGTGTATGCACTCTCAGAATGACTCAGGCATTGAGACAAGCAGTGGTACAGTCAAATGTGCACCATATACGCGGTCCCTTAACCCATTGCACTCTACTGAGTCAGTCCTGCAAAAGTCCAGGTAATAGTCATGCTTGTCTGGAATCACACTGGGAATCTGTGTCCACTCCTACAATCATCCTGACAGAAGTGTGTCCTTATCTAATCCCTCTGCTGAAACATAAGTCCTTATAAACTCATCCTGCTGTCAACTTCTAGCACTCTAGGAACCTATTCACTGTCTATGCACTTGCAGAATGACTCAGGCATTGATACAAGCAGGGTTAAAGTCAAATGTGCACAATGTATACAGTCCCTTAACCCCTTGCAGACTACTGAGTCAGTCCTGCAAAAGTCCAGGTAATAGTCATGCTTGTCTGGAATCACACTGTGAGTCTGTGTCCACTCCTACAATCATCCTGACAGAAGTATGTCCTTATCTAATCACTCTGCTGAAACATAAGTCCTTATGAACCTGCTGTCAACTACTAGCACTCTAGGAACCTATTCACTGTCTATGCACTTGCAGAATGAATCAGGCATTGAGACAAGCAGTGGTAAGTCAAATGTGCACAATGTATGTGGTCCCTTAACCCCTTGCAGACTACTGAGTCAGTCCCGCGAAAATACAGGTAATAGTCATGCTTGTCTGGAATTACACTCTGAGTCTGTGTCCACTCCTACAATCATCCTGACAGAAGCATGTCCTTATCTAATCACTCTGCTGAAACATAAGCGCTTATAAACGTATCCTGCTGTCAAATACCAGCACTCTAGGAACCCAGTCACTGTCTATGCATGTATTTACAGAATGACTCAGGCATTGAGACAAGCAGTGGTAAATCAAATGTGCACAATGTATGCGATCCCTTAACCCCTTGCAGACTACTGAGTTAGTCCTGCAATAGTCCAGGTAATAGTCATGCTTGTCTGAAGTCACACTGCGAGTCTGTGTCCACTCCTACAATCATCCTGACAGAAGCATGTCCTTATCTAATCACTCTGCTGAAACATAAGCGCTTATAAACGTATCCTGCTGTCAACTACTAGCTCTCTAGGAACCCAGTCACTGTCTATGCACCTGCAGAATGACTCAGGCATTGAGACAAGCAGTGGTAAGTCAAATGTGCACAATGTATGTGGTCCCTTAACCCCTTGCAGACTACTGAGTCAGTCCCGCGAAAATACAGGTAATAGTCATGCTTGTCTGGAATCACACTGTGAGTCTGTGTCCACTCATACAACCATCCTGATAGAAGCATGTCCTTATCTAATCACTCTGCTGAAACATAAGTCCTTATAAACATATACTGCTGTCAACTACTAGCACTCTAGGAACCCAGTCACTTTCTATGCACTTGCAGAATGACTCAGGCATTGAGACAATACCTAAGCACCTATAAATTAACTGAGCACTCTGTTTGCAGCACTGTCATCATTTTAGTTACTAGTGATGTTCTTATAGAATGACCTAGGCACCAACACAAGTACACGTACAATATTCTCTGCACAATCCCTACAAACCTCTAAGCAGATACATATTATTGGTACACTCCACTAAATACTGAAGTAGTACTCATGCATATTCGAAGCCAGACGTGCACTGGTAGGCACATCGTGGGACCCTGCCATAGCGGAAAACTCCCATGGGGTCCCTCGGTCTGAGTTCCATGAAGTGATTATCGTACTTGATTCAAGTCACTACCGGCCTGGAGAATACCAGAAGACCGATATTCATGGTAACACCGTGAGTTTTTATCACTTACACATGACCAGAGGTTAGGGTACGCCTTAGCGTGCGTATACCACCAATGTCATACAGTTGTTTAGGTCCTGATGAATGCTTAGCAGAACATGCACCATTATACAAGCTGAAACATGTTCATGTCGACCAAACACTACACTTTTACGGTTCTTCCAGCTTCATTACTCGGTTGGGTTTGATCCGTCACTCGTTTTTAATCAGTAACCAGATCACCTAGAAATAAAGTTTTTTACGGGTAGTTTCTGGTTACTTCTTAAATCTGCACTTTATCACTTGCACTTATACACATCACTTTACCTGCTCCGCTGCAACTGCAGGCGTCGTAGCAAACCGGAACGACATTCGGTTGTTCCGGTGGGGACCCTATGATGAAGCATGTCACCAACCAGGTTGGTGAGTGAGGGTCCTTCAAAAACATTTGCGTGTTTCTTTCTTTCCAGTACGTAGTCATTCAGCCACTGTTTTGTTGTTATTGAGTAGTACTCATGCAGCCTTGTATACCTCCTGTCAGTCTCATGCAGTTCGTCAATCAGCCATCCAGCACTATGTTCTTATTGTATCACTCTCCCAATACCTAAGCACTTATGGGGCAGATTTACAAGCCCCCTGTGCCACCAGTACATCACTTTTTGTAACGTAGTGATTGCGCTGGGGACTCCTCCATATTTACAAGGAGAGGAAAAGCCACGCTGCGTGGCTTTTCCTCTCCTCGAAAATAGGATCCCATCAAACGCAGCACTTTGCGTTGAAGGGGCGTTCCATGGGTGTTGCTGTGTCTGTTCCCACACAACACCCATGGAATAACACATCTCAAGACTTACGAGAAAGTGTAAATCTGTAGATACATGTGAATGGTGCGCCACCCTAAAGGTGGTGTAGCGAGGCACAACAAGGAGGAATGTTTTCAGTTCCCCTCGTTTTTTCCTCTTTCAATGCATGCTGCATTCCACAGCATACATTGAAGGAGGAACATGCCTTTAGTGATTGTTTTTGTGCAGGAAGTAGTCCCTTCCTGCACAAAAACAATCTCCTCACAACACAGATACCCTTGCCCCATGGTGCAAGGGTGCCTGCATCACTGCATGGCTGCAGTTTGTGTGCTAGTGCAGAGGGAGCATAGAAAAGCGACACATTCATATAAATATGTCACATCCCTGTGCTTCAGAAGTGCCGCAGCACGGTGCAGCTAAAGGGCTTGCAGTGTCACGCTGCAGCACTTCCTCATAGATCTGCCCCTATAAATTCACTATACTGTACTAATGCATTCTTTCAGTCAATCATGCTCTACACATATATTCAACCAAACTTTCAGAAATTAATATGCAATTATAGTTCTTTTTTAAAACCAGATAAGGTAGTTCTGAACTTTTATTCTTCTTTTTTTTGTTTTCTATTTTTTAGTAATTTTTTTAACAATGTTGTACTTTTTTTGGTGTTTTTTTAAAAATTGAACAAAAAAAGGAACTAAGTAAACAGTTAGCTTTTGGAATTTAACATCATTCCAAAAACAATTTTTTTTTAAAAATGTGCATTTGTGGTTTCGTTGAGCTGCACAAATAGGGTCCACTAACTGTTCACCATAACAGATGATGGTTTTGCACTTAGTGCAGTGCTGCTGCAGAAAAGCAAATTCTGGGTGAATGTCTACTGGTGGTGCTGAAGTGGACGCTCCTTAGGTGCTAGCAATGCCTGGTGGTGGATTTTTTGCTGCACACCTTATTTCTTCTCGTGCCAGATTCTTCGGGTGAATGGTCCGCAGATATTTATACATACTCGCTGTTCCACAGGAGTATTTCTTGTCACTGCCTCACGACAGGACCCTGTCACTCAGCAAGCATGTGTCTTTTCTTGCGTTTACCTTTTTTTCTCCAGCAGGAAAGGTGAAAAATGTCCATACCACTGATTCAGGCCTCTGCGTGGGTTTATCTTCCTCCAAGATATCTTCATCTGAAGAATGATGAGGAGCTTGCGTACCAGATGCCATTTCTCCAATGCAATTTTTTTAAAACACCCCAAAAATTCCAAAACCAGCTCTGGAAGAAGAAGAGATGTCTCTCATCAACTGCTCCAAACAGAATAATTAAAGTGGGTGGGGTCCTTCAATAGTTACAGTGGGAAATGTTATGAACCAATCAAATCTTTTTTTTTAGGTCACCTGGGATCCGCCCACCGTGCGCTCATGAAGCGCGCACCCGACAAGACTTCGAGAAAACACATTTAAAAATATTATAAGTTTATTAAAAGTAGAAGTATATTATTTTTATGAATGCCATAGATAATCTTTTGCCCTAATATGTACATTAAAGACATGTACATATCATTTTAGAACATAAAAAATGTCATTGGAGTCGCGCACTCAGCGCGCCCCAGCACGTATATGATATCACGTGGGGCCCACCACCGCGCAAGCGTCACGTACCTTAATAGACATGTGTCGGGAATGCACAGGGAGCAGGAGTCACAAACCAGTCGCATACCGGTCGTGCACACCTTGAAACATTGTACATATATGACGTAACTGAAAAAAACACGCACTCGTCGCTCAGCATACGCAGATCCTTCATGACTTTTCAAATGGCAGCTAGAATATGCGGACCCGTTGCGGTAGGTACGCTTTGGGTGCGCAACTCCCCCAAAGATTTTGAAAAAAAAATAAAAAAGGAAAATATATAAATGTATTAAAATACAAAAAAATAACAAAAAAATTAAAAATATTTCAGTCTTAAATATATATTTTTTTTCAATTTTAAGAAAAATGTATAATGTTGTTTAATAAATAAAATATTTATAAATAAACAGTTAAAAAACTGTAGAAATTCAGTACAAAAAAATAGGTATAACTACTATTGCACTTAAAAAATAGCATTTAAAAAACCTTTGAAAATCACTGAAAAGAATTTAGGTTTCAGAGACGTTATAGTTAAAAATTAGCATTTAAAAAACCTTTGAAATTCACTGAAAAAAGCATAAATTTCAGAGACGTTATAGTTCAGAATTAACATTTAAAAAACCTTTGAAATTCACTGAAAAAAACCATAGGTTTCATGAGTTTATAGTTAGCTGGCCATTTCACTCGTACAAAACCTTAGAAATTCCTCTGTTATAGTTAATTGTGCTAACTATAACTCATGCGCCCGCAATGCACTGCTGATGAAGTCACATATTACATCATTCATGACATGATCAGTGACATCACTGATGACATCACTAATGACATCTCAAATGACATCACTGATGACATCACTGATAACATCATCCATGTGACAATCTGATATACCTCATAACACACTAGTATAACCTTTGATCACTCACTGTAAAATACAGAATACCATATTTGAAAGCATTGACACACACATACCAGTTACTACATATGCACTCACGGATTCCTATTTTTACACACACAAATGACCATTCACCCACAGCATCACTTATACATGCAGTCACTGATCAATGATAACACTATCAAATGTACTCATACACCTATGTAGACATTGACACAACAGCAGTCATCCTAGTCGGTTATGCAGTGATGCTACTCACTCATGAAAAGAATCAATCACACTTACATTTACTCACCTACACAGGTATACACACCCCTGATTTATACATACACATAGTAAATCATAGTTACTATGTTAAAAAATCACTATTACAATTATACACTCATTCATACAGTTACTGTCACAATCACTGACTCTGACGTATACTTAGTAATATACACCAACTCTCATATACAATGCCTTTTATTGTTCTACTTTATTGGAGATGTACCACTGGCACATATATTTACTTACCAACACACAAATGAACACACTCGGACACCCAAAGAACTGTTTCCATAAACACTCCTAACCCCATATGCCTAGACAATCAATCACTCAGACATCTATGCATAGAGTTACAACTCCCCCACCCAACCATAGATACACTCAGTCTCCCTTACAAATACTCAGCCAACTAATCAATAAATAATATAGACACTCATGTAGTTAGTGACCAATTGATGCAGCAAGTTATACAACAACAGAGACAGTGATACACACATTCACATAGTTTGGTTACTAACCCATATATTTAGTGAGACACATTTACTCACTTAAACAAACAGTCAGACAGCTACTAAATCCTCCATCCAGACAGTTATATATCAACTCAATCTACAATACAGATTGGTATATATATAATAGATATTTAAATTTTCTTCAAAACCACATTCACTGGATGATGTAATCAGTGATGTCATCAGTCATGTCAAAGATATTTTTTTTGTGAAAAAAGTTGCGGGGTACGCGCACCCGGTCGCGTACCCCTATTTACAAGACTGTGAAAAACTATAGTGGAGAGAATGCAAAGGGCGCAGGGTGGAGACTGTTTGATTTCGTAGGTTTCTTGAGGGGTTTATTAAGGATGCCAAAAGTCTAAAAGTAGCTTTTTTTTGCAAAAAAGTGACGAGGTGCGCGCACCCGGTCGCGCACGGCGATCAAAAAACAAAAAGAAAGATGGAGATAAATTACAAGTTTGAGTGTTTAGATCTAAGGTGGCTCTTAAAAGAGCCCTTGTGTTAATTGAGTTTTTTCTGCACTTATAAGTAAGTTCCGATGCAGAGTCTCATGTTACAGAGGAAAATTCTATTGCCCTCATCCGTGAAATGAACACCATCTCTCCGATAGATGCCTTCCATGTTGAAACGCAGGTTGTTGTTGTATATAGAACCCATGTTATATTCTCTGAGGAAAGCAGAAACAGATTTATTTACATGTTTCCTTGCTTTCTCAATCTGTGGACAACGTTGATTGGACCAATTCCATTTTTGTCTTTGGCATATATTTGAATACACCAACACAGTTCGAGGAAAAAGTGTCATCAATTGACGAAAGGTGTCCTTTAGAAGCATTTCCAGACCTACCCCTGTTAATGTGCCTAGATCATTCCCACCACAGTGCACAATTATCAGGTTAGGTTCAGGGAGATGCATAAAAGTTTTCACCAATGGTATCAATTGGTTACATCTTAATCCTCTTTGGCCAATCCACGTAATTTGCACATTTGGTAAGTCAAGGTTAGAAATTCGTCTGTTTGCAGCATATTTTTCACTCCAGTGAATATAACTGTGTCCTACAAGCCAAGCCTTCATTTTCAAGGCAGATGCAGTAGTACTCCGATGGGTTCTTGAAGTGGAATGGCAAGTAGATGGTGAAAGTCACGATAAAAAAGTGTATGAGGTGTCGTGTTGATGAAAAACTGAAAATGATTGGTTGATTGTTATACCTCAAGATTGAAGACTACGTTGTATGTTACTGTTTTTTTAAACGAAATGTTCTATTGGTTGTGGAAAATAAGAAATGTAAAAAAACAGTGGATAGGCAGGTGTGTTTGCAGGGAATTGCGCCTTATTGCTTTGATTTAGAACGTTGAGATATGAACTTTTGACCTGTGCCTTCAGCCAGGTGCAGAATGAGCTGTTACTATGGTAACAGCCAGAGAAGGCAGAGGGTGAAGAGTGACAGTTATGTGACTTTGAAAATATTGAAAGGATAACCAACTGAAATGTTAATTTGATTATGAAATTGTGCGGGAACAAATATGATTGGTTGGAGAGACATATATGAGTGTGTATTGACAGGAAATCTGTGCCATTATTCTTTGGTTGCAGTGATAGAAGTATTATTGAGAGCTCCATCAAACGGCTAACGTTTTGCTACTATCATTGTTCTACATCTTATAAAGCATTGGTAAAGGTGAGTGTATAACGGTTTGTTTTATGATGTACCGTTAAATGTGGTTTGATCACTATATTTGATTATTTGACTTACAGTGTCTAAGCAACCACATTTTTGACTTTGTTACGGTTTTATATGTTTTCAACTACTGTTCCATTTTATTACATCACTGTTTTTAAACATTGTTTCTTTGTAATTATTAGTTTAAAATTACGATTTATAAATTTGATGAAGGTTAGTGGACTTTAGTCATGTTTTTATGCTATCGACTACTGTTAGGTCTATGAATTAAATGTCAGTTAGAGACGGATCTGCAACGAAATTTGGGGGGGGGGAACGAAAAAAAATGATTTTTCTAGGGGACATGAACGTGTAATCAGTAGGTAGAGTAAAGCTGGAGGGGCTCTTAGAATGGGTAAAACAAGTGCAAGGCCTAATTAACATTCAAATTGTTCTTTATAGAGATGTGAAACGTTAAGGTGCGGCTCTCTGTGTATCTGGGATTTATGTTATCTTGGGCTTCCACAGCAGACGTGAATGAGGGGGGGAGGGGGTGAAGTTGTGTGCAGTTAATAGGGGTTGTGCGCCGTTTGTTGACTTTCTTTGAAGTGTGAATTATAGTTTTGAATGTATTTGTGGTATACTGAATAAACGGAATATAAAATGTAATAAAATAGACAGAAATTAATTGAGATTTGGGAGCGTTTGCACATAATTTGTAAAGTTGGTTACAGATCAAAAAAAAGGAATTAGCAGAGACACAGATAATGCAGGTAGAGAGAGAAATGGTAGATTATATGTGAATTCGTTGACAAAAAGTGGGAATGCTTTAGGTATTTTAAACTTTAAGTTTGAGGAAAAAATTACAGTGTGGTTTGCGGCCGAGGGATGCACTGGTGGGGGTGGGGTGAGAAGGAGAGGTGTCCCAGTACAATCAAATGAAAAATTGTGACCATGAGGTTGTACACAGGTTCGTGGAGTATATGCCTTCATAAATTGATGTAGAAGACCGAATATATATAGAGGTTTCTGTGTTCCGCCATGTGACTGTATTTTCATCTCACTCCTGCTTTCCGTATCAGTTGCTTTGTGTTATCTTAGTGTGTGTATGTGTGTGTGTGTGCGTTCAGTCTGGGCTGAGGAAGTTTGTTCTGCAGGCAGACACAGATAGTCGCATCAGAGTACTTGGCAGGTTTCGAAAATATTATTTATATAATTGAGATGGTTTTTGGAAGCGTTAGTCAGTGTATGTCGAGTTTCAGAATTACCGCTCGGTCGGTACCACAGAGCTGAGGGTTTGTTGTGTTTCACATCTTGGTTCCTTTGGTTTTTCACTTTGTTGTCTGATGGCTGGCAAAGCAGTGTTTGTTATGGTGGAGATGAAAGGGTGATAAGTACTGAAATACGACATAGCGTGTGCTCTGTGGAAGCGGGGGAGCAGTGATTAACAGTCTGAGTGAACCACAACTGCGGCGGTGCTTCGTTACAGTAATAAATTATTTTTTTGCCAGAGGTACGATTGATGCTATGGTTCACAACCCGCAAAGAAAGGCTTGACTGACCGTCGCAGGCCAGCGGGTTGAACTATGAATAATTCAGGTTGACAAAAGAAAATACGAATTGAGTACAGCTGAGATTACGTCAAACACATGAATACAGTTTTAGTATACATTATTTCAGTTGTGAATATGGGTTAAAAGAGGAAACGTATATATTTGAAATATTTATTCACTGATGCAGTGCTTTGAAGCGAAGTTTTTAATCTAATACAAGTAAAGATATTATAAAGAAAGTAGTGTGCATAGTTACTAGTCCATACAACACAAATGATGGAAATGTAGTATGATGCAAAATGAATAACGTTTAAAAAACATATTGTACAGTCCCGCAATCAAATATATTAAATTATATTGCATGCAAGAAGGTGTCTTTTGATTTTAAGTTCAGTAATCATATATGAAAATGCTAGTGGTTAAACATCACCTCATTCACAATTAGTTTTCTGCATACGAACCACTAACAAGCTTGTTGTATGGTATTGTGAAAGGAAATGAAAAACGCGCCAAAAGCGAGAACTTGACTGGAGGTGCATGTATGTTATCTGCAGGGACGTTCGAAAATCAGTACTCAGAACAACTACTGTATTGAGATAATTTTTTGAAAGGTTTCAGTACTCGATGTGACATACAGGTTGATAAGCAAGGGTAATATCAGTGTAATCATATACTTTTCAGTTATGAATCAAAAATCTTTCAATAGGCATAAAACAATAACAGCACATATGTGTGTAAGGCGGAAATTGGAGTAGAAAGGGAAAATGATGATAAACGATATAAAAAGTCATTGCAACTATACACATTTATCAGGGCACATTTAACCATATTTTACGCAGCCTTGCTTCGAGAATATTTCAAATCAGATAAGATAACATAAGCTAGTGATTTGTTGAAATTAGAGCATCATGAAATGTTTTGAACAAAATCGAGTAGGTGTGGAAAGAAATTAAATCCACATGAAATAAAAAAATCTCACCAGCAGGAAATTGCAATGTCCAATGTTAGTAAAGCCAATAGGTCTGTTTATATAAAACATAAAAATAAAACAATAATAAGAAAAATAAGGAAGGGAAAAAACAGTCAAGATATCAATGGCTTTCATAAGAGTTATGCTTCGATTGAGTAGGCAAAGTAAGTGGCAACCGCTTCTAAAAGAAAGTAATTGTTATCGTCCGAAAACAAGTCAGCCATCCAATTGAAAAGAGGAAATGAACATACATGGTCATTAATTACCGGAGCCTCTAGTACCATCAGAGGACAACTCGGTGAATTTTCAATGTAGCTGTGTGCCAAGAAATCTTGCGCCGCTGCGAATATATTCCAATGACCCAGAACTCCATGTATCGCTGCAAAGGCCATAATCCCTCCGTCGGAACAAAGCTGTTTATGATCAAGTAACGGATTCATGAGATGATTTTAATGCACTTCAGGAGGTACTGAGTTGCAGAGACATAAGTCCAGGGCCCACATGAAATCACAGCTCAGGCAATGAAATACAGGCTGCACACAGGTGAAATAGGAAAATCGAAATGATAATCCATATGATGCACTCAAAGTCGCGAGTGGTAGGATGCCATAGTACTCAAGCATCTTGTGGCGAAACAGTTCTAAGTGCTGCAGCTCATTTGCGAAGACAGGACGGACCTCCATTTTGTAATAAAGAAAATAGGAATACAAAAGTTGCAGCTGCTGGTAGTAGATGAGGAAGTTCAGAAACATAGATCAGAGAGTATGGAGTGAAGAGTAGCAGAATGCCTTTAAATAATTTGGTGCAAAAAAATCAGCAAACCATTGGTTAGTAGTTGCAAAAAAAATAGCCCAGCTGGGAAGTGGAGGAGCGTTAAAGATTATGAGAGTCCCCTCAGAAAATTGTAAAGGAAGGTCACTATTTAATAAGGTATGCAGTTTTCTGCGAGTGTTAGCTAAGTGAATGAGATATGTTTGTGAACAGATGCTCGGGTAGCTTGATTTTGTGACAATAAGGCTGTTGTTCAAGTCTGGGGATGGAACTTTCAGTTCAAGGCCGGATTTCGCGGCCAGATGGAAACATCAAGGTTCTCATGCGGGGGTGGATAGACTACATTTTTACAGAGAGATATATGCAGAGTGACTATTATAGAGTAAGGCTTGTCGTTTAAAAACTCAAAGTAATTCACATTGCTTGAAAATAAATATTCACTGCTGAGTATTAAGGTAAAATTCGGCATTATAGGAGGTACCGGTGTACCTTCGAAAACACATGCAACATTACAGCGCTTCCTGTTAAATAAGTTATGCAATTGGTAGTGCCTGGATGTGAACGATTATGTGCGGTATTGATATTTTTGACACTGTGTACTTATGAGTAGTGGAGAAGTGACGCAATGAGATGATGTTAGGTGAGTGTAGTGTAGTAACGAAATGGAAAACCTTTAAAGAGAGTTACATTTAGTGTGCAATACTTTTTAATTTTTAAGACACTTAGGTATGGGAATATTGTTGTAGTGTCAGCGGGACTGTAAGTTGAAGTTTGATAAACATTATTGAGAGGAGTAAAATAAGGTTTATTTAACTTGTGCAGTTATTAATCTGTGTGAAAGGCAATAGTCCACAGTCTTGTAAATAGGGGTGCGCAATCGAGTGCGCGCACCCCGCAACTTTTTTCACAAAAAAAACCAATGGTCTCTTCGCGTTCAGGGTCTATACTGCACCCCCTGAGAAAACCTACCCGGTTAGATAATCTGTACCTTCTCCCCTTTCCATGTTCTAACCCTTTGTTCACTAGAATATATTTACTCGCACTAACAAAATGGCGGTCAACACTTCCTGATTTCCTCCGATTTGAATGTTGACAGACGTTAAATAGCAAATCACAATTACGCAAACTGTAAATTTTTGCAATTTTGAAAAATAGGCAAAATTACAAAACTTAAAGACCTGAAACTATCTTCAAGTCTCTTCTCCGTTTGCACCATTACATTTTATTTACAAACCACGTAGTCGTCAGTCTTGTAAATAGGGGTGCGCGATCCAGTGCGGCACCCTGTAACTTTTTTCGAAGACAAATAATGTTGTTTTCCCGTTCAGGGTGTATACTGCACCTCCTGAGAAAACTTACTCAGTTAGATAATCTGTACCTTCTCCCCTTTCCATGTTCTAACCCTTTGTTCTGTAGAATATATTCACTCGCACTAACAAAATGGCGGTCAACATGTCCTGATTTCCTCCGATTCGAATGTTGACAGACGTTAAATAGCAAATCACAATTCCGCAAACTGTACATTTTTGCAATTTTGAAAAATAGGCAAAATTACAAAACTTAAAGACCTGAAACTATCTTCAAGTCTCCTCTCTGTTTGCACCATTAAATTTTGTTTACAAACCACGTAGTCATCAGTCTTGTAAATAGGGGTGCGCGATACAGTGCGCGCACCCTGTAACTTTTTTCAAAGAAAAAAATGTTGTTTTCGCGTTCAGGGTGTATACTGCACCTCCTGAAAAAACCTACCCGGTTAGATAATCTGTACCTTCTCCCCTTTCCATGTTCTAACCCTTTGTTCTGTAGAATATATTCACTCGCACTAACAAAATGGTGGTCAACACTTCCTGGTTTCCTCCGATTCGAATGTTGGTAGACGTTAAGTAGCAAATCACAATTCCACAAACTGTAAATTTTTGCAATTTTGGAAAAAAGGCAATATTACAAAACTTAAAGTCCTGAAACTATCTTCATGTCTCCTCTCCCTTTGCACCATTAAATTTTATTTACAAACCACGTTTGCTTTTCATCACACACGATTGTTTCTCGGTTTTCCACATTCAATGCGTAGACACTTTTCCCTTTTCAGTCACTTATGCGGCTGTGCGTAAGCGGAATTGTGATTTGCTGATTAGCGTCTGTAAAGATTCGATTCGGAGAAAATCAGGAAGTGTTGACCGCCATTTTGTTAAAAAACGCCATGCACATAATGTACATGTATTTAGGAAACAAATAAACTAAGTAAGGTTGTGTAGCAGTGCATATCATAACTATTGCATGTAGTATCCTGACAATGTGTGGTAGATTATACTGTAAATGATGATTGATTTAAAAAAATTGTGGGTGAAAAATTTGGTAATTAAATGTGTTTCACAAAGAAATATTAAACTTAGGCTTTAGGATATATATTGGATAGAAAATTAGGGAATGTATCTGTTAGGCATGAAATTTGGCAGAATGGGTGTATGTTGTCTAATAAATATGTCTGTAATATGTTAACTAAAATTTAGTTGTTTATTTTTTTTTAAGAGTGTTTGGTGCTGAAAAGCAACAACCTGAAGTGAACGTGAGAGTATACAACGACCAAATTCTTTTTTACAGGTGAGATGAAATTTTTTAAATGACAATTTATTTTTGTGCAGATTACCATAATAAGCAATATTTTTAAGAATATTTGCACTGCTTCTCTTTTGCAGGAGGATTTTAATTTCTATTTTAAACATGTCTGTACCTGCTTGCAGTACATATGTATTTTGAAATACGGTTCCATTGTTTGTTGGTACTATCTTTTTATGGGCCGGGTTCATGTGTTAATTTCTATGTAGTTTGGGTTCATTTATTCTTTGATTGTAAGAGTTTGCTGTTTACGTGCATTAATTTTAGCTAAGTCATCATTATCTCTCTAACTTATGCTGTATCATTTGTGTACAGTCATTTTCTTGATTTATAGAGGTCTATTATGATATGGCTGTTGGCGTGATGGCCATTTCTGATGCATTTCTGTGACTGTACTATCTATTTGCACTCTATTGTATGCATTTGCACAGGTGTATTATGATGTGGTCAGTCGGAGGCCGTGGAGGGACTTACGGTGGGGCAGGGAGGGAGGGAGGGGGAGGTGTAGGGTGGAGAGATCTAAAATCTGGGATATAGATAATTGCAGGTAAGTATACAATTCAATTAATAAAACTAATTTTGTAGTGTACACAGCATCGTATTTTGCAATGCAGTGCGCACTACAAAATTGATTTCAATAATTAAATTATGTATTTAGTAGAAATTATCTATATCCAGGTTTTTAGGTCCCTCCACCCTACACCTCCTCCTCCTTGTCTCCCTGCCCCAACATAATTCCCTCCACGAGTCGCGGATGAATGTGGTTTCATATGATTATGATGAAATGTTTTACATTAGATGAAATTTACATGTTGAGTATGCTGTTTAAAGGTAAAAGCAACAGCCTTTGTGGGAAGTAGCAATCTGTTTAGTGAATGTTTTAATTGGTATATTGTGAGTCACTCCTTCAGTTTGCATACAGTTTGAATCATAGTTTGTAGTGGTGAACTCAGAAAATAGATCCCTACAAATACATTAGAAAGTGTTTAAATAGTTCTAGAGCACCCAAATCCTGAAAACAAATTTCACACTGAAATGTGTTTTTACAGCACAATTTCAATTAGAAAAATTAAAAGGAATAGTGTTAATGTGTAGGATCAAAGTGTCAGTTTCTTTCTAAAATAAAGAGGAAGGTGCTATCTTAATCTATGTAGTTAATGTCTTAAAAAGTATGAAAATGTATATAGTTTAAAGATTAGTCAAGGTAATTTTTGGTCATCTAATCATAAGAAAGATATAATTTAGTCTTTATATTTTCTTAAAAGGACACAGAAGATAGAAAAGAAGTAGTGAGATGGCACAATCTTCAAAAAATATAAATGTCCATTTTGAAATGGCAACTGAATTTATTGAAGAATTATTACAAGGAATATTTGAAGACGAAAATGGAACAGAAAATGAGGACTTTTGGGACTGCAGTTTTGATAGTTCATACTTAGAAATGGTGGAAGGGGAAGAAGAAGAGAATTTGCAAGAAGAAAATATCTGATGAAATGATGCTACAAGTGCTTCTGGAATACGAATCATTAAATCAATAAAAGTATTTTTGTTTAAAAAAAAACTGGAAAACATTATTGTTGTACTATTCATCGGTATTCTCTTTTTTGAGACTGATAGTAAAAGTTTTGATGAGGTGTGTAACAGATTAAAGTAAAAAAAATTAAAAGCATAAGGAACACCTACAATGCTTGAAAATTAGTATAGTACTTATATGCCTGAAAAATTACATTCATAAAATACATGTATAATGATAATGATAACACAGGTATGGAGTGTCATAAATTTAGAAACAATATTCACTATAGGATTTCCTACTCTGGTCAGAGACTGTTTCTTTGTCTTTATTGTAGTTATAAAATCAAGCAGTGGTTATTATTTGTAATTTATATGGTAGTAGGGGTCTATAATATTTTTTTACTTTTTTCCAAACAGATTGTCATTTATATCACAAACATCAATCACTATGCCGACCAGAAATGAAAAAAGAAAGCTGTATAAAAAGACATACCATTTGAAGAGGAAAGAAGCACAAGATTTATCTAATCAACAAAGGACGGAGAAACACAAGAGTGCTCCTGGTAAGAGCAGCAAGGATTTTTTGAAAAAATTGTGTCAAAGGAAAAGTCAATTGGATAATGTTGAAAAGGAAAAACAGTTTTCAGTATCTACAAGGAGAAATGGAAGAAAAAAGAAAATTGTGTCTGAAATCAGTGGTGAGGAAAGTATGTACAGTAAAAGACGTACTAATCAGTTTGCGGAAATAAGGAAACGTATGTTTCATAAGAGAGTAGTTTTGAATTTATTGAAAAAGGAAAAAGTTTCTAAAAGGAAATCTGCTTTTTATAAGAAGAAAAAATATATAGAGGAAGTTGTAGATGATGCGTTCGAGACAAAAAAAATTGTTTATTTTAGTGCTCAAAAGAATAAATACACTAAATAAGGCAATCCGAGTTTTAAAAGCTAAGAGTAAATGGAAGAGACACATAAATAGAACAAATTTTTGTCAAATCTTTTCTGGTAAATGGATGCATACTTCAAATTCTGAGCCATTTTTTAATGAAGAGAGTTACTTTCAAAGTAACGACTTGTTGCATGCAGTTGACACCAGTGGTCGAGCGTATGAAGTGAAGGATGGCTGTCCTATTGAGAAAGAGAAAATTGAGGTCAGAAATCCAGAAGGGGAAATAGGTGGAGAAGTTTTACAGGGACGTGTTCATGCTCCTGTTTATAGTTGGAATTGTAGCAGTATTTGCAGTGTACGACAGGATTCAATTGATTTCTTTCGCAATTTCTTACGTAAGTACACTAAGGAAAGTCTAAAAAAAAAATTGTAATGTTGCAAGAATTAGATTGTTGCAGAGTGAGAGAAAAAATAGGTTGCAAGGCCATTCTCTGGCTTGTCTTTCTAAAAAAATATGCCAGAGTGTTTTTCATCACTTCAGGATGTTAGCAGTGCATCATACCAAAATGAGAAAATTAGTTAGAAAGATGTATTATGCAAAAAGTCCAGCACTTAAACTTAAAGAGTTAAATAGTGCTCTTTTGCATGGAAGTGTATTAGATGTGAAGAATATTTGTTCAGAAATTGAGGTAAGTTATTTTGCTCGAGATGAAGAGAATGTAGAAACTGATATAGTTATAGAAGGAAATGTGTTAGAAAATGTTGCACATTTTAATACTGAAGAATTTGAACAGGAAATAACAAAGTTTAAGGTGATTGCAGGTGAAAAACCAAATTTAACTTGTGTGTGTTGTCGACACATTCATTACAAAAGTCAAACTAGGTTAGTTGATTTATATTTAAAAAGTGAAGATGAAGATAAAACTCAGTGGAGAGAGTTTGCAACTTATTTGCTGGTAGAACACTATTTTGATTTGGGTTTTGAGCAACGTATTTGTAAATATTGTTATAATAAATTAAATGAAAATAGAATGCCTGCTAGAGCTGTATATCATAATCTTGAGTTGATAAATATTCCATCGGAACTGAAGGATTTAAATACTTATGAGACTATTCTGATTCAATGTGTACATCCTTTTCAGGCTATTGTTCGTATGGAGCCTAAGACTGGGAAATTAAATCCTACAGATTTACAAAGAGGATTAAAGGGTAGAGTTGTATATTTGCCACTTGATTTAAAAAAAAATATGGAGACAATTGGTATTGAAAATGTAGAAGAGGAACCTCTAATTATTCTAGTTAATGGTGTACCTACAAAGAGTAAGAAAATCTGGCAAGATTTAGTGGATGTTAGGAAAGTGAAAAAGGCAACGTTGTATTTAGTCAAAAATAATAAATACTATAAAAATGTGTATGTAGAAGAAGAGGGTGTAAGTGAAGAAGAGGATAATGATTTGTCTTTTGGACAAATTGAAAAAGTCGACTTGTCCAGAACGGAAGAAATTTATGAACATTACAGTGTTCATCCACTGTATTCGAAAGAAGCAATGGGGAATGCTATTGAGTTAGTTCAGATGAAAAAAGCAGAAGGAAGTCCTATTAGTGTATGGGAAAAAAGTTTGGAAGGTCGTTGTTTCCCACAGTTATTCCCAACAGGTGAAGGTGCGCGATATGATGATCGACCTATGCAGATTCCTGCATCTGAGTATCGGACAACAAGATTATATGCAGAAGATCCTAGATTTCGTCAATGCATTCCATATTTGTTTCATCTTCTGTTTGAGAGTGACTTATCTGGTCTTTCTTATGCAGTAAACCATATCTTAAAAAGTGGAGTGCATCTGCAAAATGTTTCAGCAAAGGAATATATGGATAAAGTGCAAGAGAAAGATAGTGTTTTGGATTCTCACCTAATTAATTTAATGGCATGTCAGCGTGGTACTAATGAGTATTGGTACCGTCGTCATGGAGATTTAAAATGCATGCTAAGAAACTTGGGAGCACCAACATGGATTTTAACTATAAGCTGTGCAGAGTATGCCTGGGAAGATTTACTTGATTTTCTCCGAGAGGCGAATGTAAATATTGAAAATATAAACTACAAGACACCAGGAGAATTGTGTTCGTTGGATCTGGTTAATGTTTGCAGATATTTTAATCATAGATTTGAAGCTATGATGTCTTTTATTACAAACAAGAAAAATCCTCCGCTTGGTGAAGTTCTGGATTTCTTCTGGAGAAAAGAGTATCAAGCAAGAGGTGCTCCTCATATTCACATGTTACTATGGATCAAGAATGCTCTCAAATTTGGAAAAGACTCCGATGACACTGTACTGTCTTTTATTGAACAATATGCCACTTGTGACATACCTAACAGTACAACTGATAAGGACTTAAGAGGAAAAGTGTTACGGTTTCAAAGACATCGTTGTGGAAAATATTGTCTACGAAAATTCAAATCAAAGGATAAATTCTATACTAAATGTTGTTTTGGATTTGCACGACCGGTGCTTTCAAAAGGAAGAGTCAACAATTTGATGTCAACTTTGCGACATAATATCAGAAGAAGATCACACAAAAATACATACAATTTAAGAAGAGGTGAAGAGTCCAAATATATAAATGACTACAGCCCTGTCATTTTAACCATGTGGAATGCTAACATGGATATACAATATGTTGCGGACAACTCTGTTGCTGTGGCTCGATATGTAACGTCTTACATCACGAAATCTGAAAAGACGGAACTGAAGGAGATGTGGGAAGATATTTCTCATGAAAAGAGCCTAAGCAAGAAATTGTATACGTACAGTTTGAAGATGTTATCTCATCGAGAAATTGGAGCATATGAATGTTGTGATCGATTATCATCAGCAAATCTTTATGCGAAATCTCAAAGTATCCTGTGGGTGAGTTTAGGTCTTGCAGGAACACGAAGCCGTGTTTTGAAAACTGTGCAAGAAATTGAATATTTAGCACAGAAAGAACCAGACAGTACAGACATTCTGAAAACAAATATGTTGGATACATACTATCCAAATAGAAGTACTCTGCTTGAAAACATTTGTCTGTATGAAGTACTTGAAAAATACACTATTAAAAGGAATATTAGAGAGAATGTTGAAAAAGGTATATACGCTGTGATTGGACAGGAAGGATGTCTGGTGAAACAAAGAAAAGGACACTTGATTAATCACCGGAAACTGAGTTGCGAAAATCCAGACAAAAGAGAATTTTACTATTTAGCTCTTTTGCAACTCTTTAAACCATGGCGTACTGAAGAGGAACTACTTGGAGACTTCGTTAGTTATGAAGATTCCTTTAACGCATCAAAAAGTAGTATAGAATGTCCTGTTTTTAGTAATTATCTCAAAATGTTGAACGAGGAAATAGAGCAAGAAGCAACAATTGCAGCGGAGATTGCTAGAGAAAGTTCACAAGACACTCAAAGTTCTGCATCGTTGAGTCAGGATCCACTGGGAGAACCAATTATCCGAAATGAAGCAGCCACTGCCATGGATGAGGTGGAAAGAGCAATGCAGCAAGCTCAAGAGGACATAATAAACTTAGAAGAATTGGAGAAGGAATTTAATCTTGAGCAAAGACAGATATATGACGAAGTGACAGAGCACATTGAGCATGGTTTTCGTTATGACAAAAAAGAATGCTCATGTATGTCATTTGAACCTATTCGACTATATGTAAGTGGAGAAGCTGGAACAGGGAAAAGTTTTCTTATAAAAGGAATTACTACATATCTACAGCAAAGAACTCAGTCACCGCTGTCTTGTGTTGTTACTGCTCCAACTGGATTGGCAGCACATAATATTAAAGGTATTACTTTACATCGCTTACTGATGCTGCCAGTTGAACATGAAAATAAATTACAATATCACAAGCTATCTGGAGACGCTTGTTATGAAGTTTCTAGAGTTCTTAAAGAAATGAAACTTCTCATTATTGATGAGGTAAGCATGGTATCCAATTTAATGCTTGCTTGGGTACATTTAAGAATGCAGCAGATACTTAAAACTGACTATGATGTTTTATTTGGAGGCAAACATGTCATAGTTTTTGGAGATCAACTGCAACTAACTCCTGTGAAAGGCCAATCTGTATTTGAAACAGTTACACATGAAGATACCAGAAAGTGTCTTGGCAGTATTGGAAATGTTAATATATGGTCACATTTCAAATATACTGAACTGATTCAAAATATGCGACAGGCAAAGGATACTAAATATGGAAATATTCTTCAAGATATAAGGATTGGAAAACTAACTGAAGATGCAAAAGAAACTCTACGAACTCGATTACTTTGTAAGTTGTTTCCTAATGAAGATAATGTACCTGAGAAAATATATAGTAAAGAGGTAAAAGATAAGTCAGTCATATGCTTGATGCCAACTCTAAAAGAATGCTCAGTTTTCAGTGAGAAAATGTTGAAGTTGGAAAATCAAGAAATTAAGAAACTGGAAGCTAAAGATAAAATAGAGCATGAAGGAAGTACTATTGTTTTGTCTGAAAAATTAAAGTTAAAATTGGATACTCTTCAGAAATCTATATCTAAAACTGCTGGCTTAGAGAAGAATCTGTATGTATGTTTAAATTGTCGGACTATTTTATGTAGAAATTTACTTGTAGAAAGAGGTTTGGTGAATGGAGCAATGGGTAATATTGTTGGTTTTGTAAATTACCCAAATAGAGATGAGATTGAATTTTTACGAATAAAATTTGATGGAATTGAGGAAGTTCAACAATTTAGTCGCTGTTCAAGTCGTTTTTTACTTGTGAAAGACTTGTATGTCCGTCGGAAACAATTTCCAATTTGTTTGGCATATGCAGTGACTATTCACAAATCTCAAGGTTTAAGTGTAGATTGTGCTTTGGTAAATATTGGAAATAGTGTATTCAAAGAGGGTATGGGATATGTTGCTTTATCACGAGTTAGAACTTTATCTGGACTTTATCTAATTGATTTTGATGAGACAAAGATTAGTGCAGATTTAAAATGTGTGAAGGAGTATAATAGGTTAAGAAGAGAATATGCTCTAAGTTTACCTCAATATCCTTTAATTAAAAAGAGTATAGTTGGTCAGAAAAGGAGAAATGAGGAACAATGTACTGAAGTAGTAGAGAAATGAAGAAAAAAAGATGAGACTGTTATTGGTAGGAGTAAGAAAAAGGTTAGCACTACAGAGATTGTTGGATTTAAATTTGAAAATAGGTCTGGTGTCAACTGCTATGCAAATGTAGTGGTTAATGTGTTTTTTTTTCTCAAAAGTTTACAGCAACAGATTAGAGAAAATCAGGAGCAAACATTTTGTTGTTCTTTAAATTCCGTGTTTGAAAAATGCACCAGTGGTAATAGTGAAGTAGCAAGTGTTTCAGAGGTAAGGAATGTTTTAGACACATGTGCAGGACTAAATCAAATTTCTCAGAATATTCAGCAAGATTGTCAGGAATTTATTATGTATATGCTTACAGTTTTGGAAGAAGAAGGTGTAGGTATTGATAGTCTTTTTGGCCTATCTTATAAATGGGAACGTATTTGCAATAATTGTTCATTTACAAGTAGTACTGACATACACACAGAAACATTTATATATTTAACATTACCAGATTGTAAAACAGTGTCCTTTAATAAACTAGTTAAAGATGCGTATCAGAACATGGTCTGCTCTCAATGTAACTTAGAAATGTTATCAACCTTATTTATCCACAGATATGGACAGTATGTAATTTTAATGCTTCAACGATGCAGAGCTGATGGAAGTAAATTGTCAACTTCAATAATTTGTGGCTTCTCAAATATCTATTTCTAGAAGAACATTTGTAACTGTAGCAATTATTTTTCATGAAGGGCCATCAATATCATCAGGACATTACATAGCTTATTTGAAGTGTCCAACTGGTTGGATGCTCTGCCATGATAGTCAATTAAGTTTTAAGAAACGTTTGCCTTCTGAGTTAAGAAATTCTTATCTGATATTTTTGGAACCAAAATTTCAGTGAAATTACTTGGTCTAGTCAGAGTAATACTGTAAAGATATGAAACTGTGTTGTTTAGAAATATCATGTGATTGAGAGTGTTCAAATCTAGAAATGAAACTTTTATGTGTCAAAGTGATAGTATCAGGTAAGGTTTCCTTAATGTTTACGGTACAGGACATGTTGGAATTAACTCATACTATTTGGCCATGCGGAAAACAATGAGATATCAAAATGTGGAATTGAGATAAATGTTTTTAGAACATACTTACTCGGAAGTTTGTTGAGAGGTATTAAAAAAAACAAATTAACTCATACTATTTGGCCACGCGGAAAAGTATGAGATATCTAAATGTGGACTTGAGATAAATGTTTCTAGAACATACTTACTCGCAAGTTTGTTGAGAGGTACTCAAAAAATAACGAATTAACTCATAGTATTTGGCCACAGGGAAAAAAATGAGATATCAAAATGTTGACTTGAGATAAATGTTTTAAGAACATAGTTGCACGGTTATTTGTTGAGAGGAAATTAAAAGTTACTGGTATACTTTAATTAGTTTGTAATTGTGGAGTATGTGGTGTGCTTACTCAAGAAATTGCGAATTAGAGAAAAACATTTAAGACATGTTTTTTCTAGGTATTTATAGTATGTATAGAGATCTTGTACGGGTTTTTTAAACACAATCATTTTGATTGTGTTTTTTTTTTCCCCGCTGTTACATGATGATTACTATTGAAATCACTGTTTATAGTGAAAATCAATTTATCTGAGGACAGCAAAAATAAACCATTTAATATGTTGTCTAAGTTATTTTGTTACATTGGATTTAGAAATATGTATTATAATAGAATTCTTTATTGTCTTCCACAGATATTACATTTTTAAGGTAAGTACAACTAATCATATCTGAGAGTTTCGTGTACCTCTCTCTTATCCTTATTTCTTTCATCTTCTTCCTTTGTTAGTGGTGTTTAGACATGTTTATTCCCTTTAACTCATGGACATTTTGCATTTTTTAATTTTCTATGCTGTTTCTGTTACATCTTTTCTGTTAATATTCTATTCAGTCTATCTAACTCTTCAGTTTGTTACTTACGTTGTTTTATACCGAGTCACCTTTATTGACCCTTTATCACCTTTGTTTCCTGAATCTTAATTTCTTTGTTTTACTGTTCCTTACAATTTGTTTCCTTACTCTGCTTTCATCAATTACGCTCAATTTCCAACCTTAAATCTATAGTTTAGTTCTCTCACCCTACTTCATTTCTCTTTATCTGTCTCTCTTACACTCCATATCTGTTTCTATTCCATTGATCTTCTGTTACTTATTCTTTTTCACTCTGTTTCTGTTAGTGTTGTTCCTTTATTTTATCTATCTCTTTAAGACATTTCAGTATTCTTAGTCTGTTTATTTTACAGACTGTTTGTTTCGTGTATTATAACTGATTATACTTTCATTTTGTCTCTCACTTTACTTTCCTTTAGACAGTCATTCTTTAAGTGCTATTATTTCTTTCAAATAATTCTGTCTCGGTCTTTATCTGTCCCTCAGTCTTCTTTTCTTTCACTTTCTGTTTCAATCACTTCTATTTTTTTTTGTTTTATAAAATGACACTATAACCTTATTTTTATTTTTTTTCAACAGATACCATGTATTTTTTAAAGATTTTAAATTTTTCTTTATTACTATTTCTTAGGTAAGTATAAAAAATAAAAATATTTTTTCATCACTGTGTCATTTTTTTGAGTATCCTGGTCATACAAGTGTTGTGTTTTATGTGAGCACTTTCATGGAGGATTGGCTGTACAGTCACAAGGAGTCTTTTAAAAATTAATTTAAGAAATCAGCAACATTTCAGTGAGTCAGTTCACTAATACGGATGTGTCAAAACATTGCAGGTAAATGATATGTGTTAAAGAACTTTGGAGCATATTTTGAAGGGGGTTTTATTCTGCTTTTTTGGATTTAAAAGCCAAGAAAGCGGAGATAAAATTACCTCTCTAGTATGCAGGTGATACTAACACCAGTTAGCGACATCTAATAACAGATAATGAGTATCTTGTAATTTGCTTTGTTTGTCTGTGAAATTTATTATTGTTGACATGCAAAGTTAGTATAGCAAGATGTTAGTGACTGGAAACAGTTCCTAACATTGCTATCTCCTTTTACCCACTTTTGAAGATATTTGTGCTATGGTCGAAAATGTCCAAAATCTAATAGCTGCCCCTGAGCACTTCTTAGCTATGTCATGTAATGGTAGGTAGATAACATGACTAAGACCAATAGCTCGGTAATGGATGAATATTGCTGACTTCACAACAATATTTATGTATTTGGACCGATTTTTATCACTTAGACAGTGGTTCGTAAACAATGTTCACCTGTGGTTTCCATGACCTACTCAGCAGTTTACAGTGGTTCATCACTTTTTTTTTTAACGGTTGGTAGGTGGTATGTACGTTCTGTTACCTTTCTTAAAGTAATTGGGACACATTCTTTCACTCATCCAATGATCCGTTCACTGATCTAGCCATCCACTCTCTTAACCATCCACCCTTTTACTTCACTGATGTATCCATGCTTTTGTCCATCTACCCCCTTTGACTTACTAATTGATCTTTATAATGACCCTTTCAGTTATCCATTCTTTTACTTTTTCACTTATCATTTTATCTATCCACGCATTTACTTGCCCATCATCTACCCGTTCACTTTTTTATCTATCTATCCTTTCACACATCCATCCACTAAATCACTGATGCATCAGGTGCTCTTTTACGCATGCATCCATCCTTTAACATATCTATCCATTCTTCTAGCCATTTATGCAACCTTCCAGCCATACATCCATCTATTTATCTTTTCTCTCATCTATACTTACACTCATTCATTTATTCATCCATGTTTTCTTTGATTATGTAACTATTCTCTTTTCATTCATCCATTCATTCTTTGAGTAATCGATCCAGCCATTTAGACATTCAAAATGTATTTACTCACTCAGCTTTGTACTTTATGACCTGAGTCTTTCTCTGCAGAATTGTAGGGAGAAGAGGCCTGTGAAGAACAAACTACAGCAAGGGGTGGGGTGCGGTGGGTGAGAGTTTACAATGCCTCCGTACATAGGCAGACTAAAAAGGTAGAAGTTATCAGTTATACATGATGTCCAGTAACAGGATGTGAGGTTACTGTAAAATGGTGTTGTTTCCAAGCTTTATGCACTGTTAAAAAAAATGGAGGGGTTTTTCAAAGGATGTGTTGGATGTAATTCCGAGGGCACTTTAAAACACCTAAGGTACAAATATGCGTGTAGCACAGTGTTGTGCTCCACTGGTGTTATGTTGTATGTCTGACTGCATGCAGATATGTAGAACAGCAACTATCTTTACACAAAGAACAAGCAAAGACTATTGGCTTTGACAATGGGTGCTAGTTCCTTTAAGTACAAAAGCAGTAACCATGGCATTGTTGAATATATTAATGAAAATACTGCTGTTTAAAAATCATGAGAGAATAAAAGAACGTTAATCTGTTTTTTTAATTTTCTTTAATAGCCTTCTTTAAATGAAGTGTTTTCTATGCTGGTGGTTTTATTTTTTTTTATCTAAGATAATGCCTTCTGTTCGTTGAGGCAGGAAGAGCGCTATCTGCTTTAAAAAACCTTGACTGCCATATTCTCATTCAGTATGTGCCAATAAGTTCCATAGAGAATTTCAATGTGTGGGAGGGGTTCTCCTGTAGCAGTGAAATCCAAGGCCGTTCCAGCAGGGGCTGTCAGCCTTCTCACAGGGGAGGAGCGCGCAGGTCTCAGAGATGGATACAGTTACAAATAACAGGGTAGTGACGTCCGTGGAATTTTTGGACGGTTGGTCTCCCTAGTGTGCGTTGTGCCCTTGGCACTTCATTACGGCGGACTGGGGAGCCGCGGTGCACAGTTTGGGAATCACAAGTTTTAGAAGTATCGCCAGAGTTTTCCGCAGTGTAACTACGTCATTATTAATTTAAATATATATGTGATAGTACCCCTGTAACAGGCAGCGGCAGTTAACATTACCGCGTGAAAACAAGCGTTGTTTTTATGCAATAATGTGTGCCTTGTAATTAGGAGAGGGGGTTGATTTAGTTTTATTTTCCACACCTCCATGTTAACGTTGCCAAATGCTTCATCAAAGCAGGCCGTGGCACTCGTACGATAAAGAAGTTTATTGAAACTGTTTTTCTAACAATAGCCGTGTTTGTGATAGTATTTTCGTCTTCAAACACATTTTGCTTGTGGTTTAACGTACGCCTACTATGCATGTCATTACCTGTTTGTGCGGCACACATGCAAAGTACTCTTACCGCAGGCGGTGTTATGACGTTGTCACAAAGGTGTTCAGGAACATTTACAAGGATACGGAAGACATTGTCGCCGCCTTTAACGGCAGTGTAATGTTTAAAGACTGCCGGCGGCAGTCTAGTTGTTACGCACGCAGCCGTGCGTTAGCGCGGCCGTGATACGTCACGGCCGCATGATGTATAAATAAAGAAGGCGTGGTCACGGAGCTAGTCCGGACCATGCGGAGACCATGCAGTGTGTCCTTGGGTCCCGTTATTTATGCGCAGCGACGGAGGCGCTGCGCAACCACTAACTGGGCCCGACAGGCAGGAAGTTGCCGATATAGGGGCAAAAACGGCGTTCATAATATGCTTTATAAATTGCAGTCGAACGTAATGTTAGATATAAAGACATATAACATACGTTTCGATTGGAATTTGTAGAACATAGGGGCATATTATCAAGGACGGTCGATACATTTTCGCCGCTTTTATCGACAAGAAATTGCCGATAAAGCGGCGTTAATGGGCTTGATAATATGCCCTATGGAAATCCTATCAAAGCCCATGTGAGATGTGAAAACATCTCACATGGGCTTCGATAGGAATTCCATACAGTATATTTTCAAGTCCATTATCGTCGCTTTATCGGCAGTTTCCTGCCGATAAAAGCGGCGATATTGTATCGCCCGTCCTTGATAATATGGCCATATTATGAAGGCGATTATCGTCGCTTTTAGAGCAGCGTTCTGCCGCTAAAAGCGACGATAAATTATCATGTCTTCTTCATAATATGCCCCAAGTATTGCCGCATTCTTTAAAAATTGTTCTGAAAATGCGGCGATACTTTAGCTTATGAATAGAGCTCTTTTTCGTACAATGAGGTAGTTCTGAAAAGAACTTTTTTTGGGGGGAGTTTTGTAGTTTTTTTACTTATTTTTGTATTTTTGGACAAGTTTTTTATTCTTTATAATTTGTTAAACTGGAGCCAAATTTTTGAACTGTAAAACAGGAACATAAGAAGTTGTTAAAAAATTAGATACATTCGAATCTTTTATGGTCATTAAATCTTTTTTCTACAAGACTGAGGCTCTGCTCCACGTACACAATCAATCCATCACACTTGTTGCATTTAATATGCACTTTCGCCAAAAATGGTTTCAACTCCAACTGTTCAGTAGATGGAGATGTAGGTCGTCCTCTCGATGAAGTACTGGCCACAACTGGTGGTAGTTCTGTTGCCAGAGCTCTTGTCGCTGCCTGTGCATATTGCAGAGGATGGACTTGGCTCACATGTCTCTTCATGGTATGAATTGAAAAGGAATATTTTTTTGAAACATTTCCTCTTGAAAGTACTGTGTCGCAAATTGTGCAAGTTACCTTCGGAGCATTTACTTTTTTTTGATCCTGAGGATAGGTAAAAAATTGCCAGATGAAAGATTCTTTTTTTTTTTTAAAGGTACACGAAAATTTTCTTCAGATTCTGAGGAAGAATTGCGTGCGGCAGCCATTTCAGCAAAGTCTCCGGAAAGATGAAAAAGGTTCTTCTCCCTTCAGCGCCAAATAGATAGTGAGGGAAGTTGGTGGTTTCTGGAAAATTGCAGAATAGAAACTAGTAAGAACCAATAGGAAGTGTTCTTTTCAAGTCACATGATTTGACATGCGCGTTTTAGGACGTACACGTGGTGACGGAATCCGGACACGTACGTCATTTGGAAGTATCGGTCTAATTTAATGAAGTTTTAAAATGTGAAAAGGAGGAAAGGTAGACATTCTCTGATGTTGTATACCTTCATGTGGGGTCCCAAGAACAATACCGACAAAGTATACAGCCTTTTTTTAATCTTTAAAAATACCGGGGTGCGCGCACGCGGTCTCGCACCACAGTACGTTTTCCAACATTTAGTGAGAAGTCTGAAAACGTTAAAAAGAAGGTAAGGTAAAGACTTCGTAAACCTCTAAAGATTTATAAGGAGTCCCTAAACAATTCTGACAGTGAAAAAAAGTTTGTAATCCTATGAAAACATTTCTCGAAATACTTTGATAAAACTATAGAATACATTGAAAATATAGTTAATAATTCACATTTAAAAAACCTTTGAAATTCACTGAAAAAACCATAGGTTTTACACACGTTATAGTTAGGAAGTAGCCTTTAAAAAACCTATGAAATTCACTGAAAAAAACATAGGTTTTACACATGTTATAGTTAGGAAGTAGCCTTTGAAAAACCTATGAAATTCACTGAAAAAACATAGGTTTTACACACGTTATAGTTAGGAAGTAGCATTTAAAAAACCTATGAAATTCACTGAAAAAACCATAGGTTTTACACACGTTATAGTTAGGAAGTAGCATTTAAAAAACCTATGAAATTCACTGAAAAAACCATAGGTTTTACACCAGTTATAGTTAGCTCGAAGTTTTACTCGCATAAAACCATTGAAATTCCCACGTTATAGTTAGTTAGACTCACTATAACTTGCGCGTGCGATGCACTGCTGATGACGTCACATATTACATCACTCATGACATGGTCAGTGACATCACTCATGACATCACTGATGACACCATCCTTGTGACAGAGTGACAGACCTCCTTTCACTGAAATGTAACCCTTGAAACACATATTCAAAAATAAAAACTAACTTTTTCAAAAAAATAGAGATACCCATACCAGTTACTACAACCAATTGAATAATTCCACTATCTATATACACATGCACTGATTCACCAACAGTTCTATATAGTCACTCATACATATACTCACTCATCATATGTAGTGATACACCTATACATCCTGCTACACACCGACAGTCATCCAAAAGTTACTCACACATGCAAATAAACTATTGAACATCTATTTATTTGCATATACAGCTATACACACACTACCACTTTACTTCAAAGAAAACTTACACATACTTACTCTCTTAAACAATCACTTATAGAAACACATACTAATTTAAATAGGAACTCTTACAATCTCTTACTCTCAGATATACTCACTTATATATATCAATATTCACATACATTAGATTTAAACATATGTAGTTACTGTTAAAGAAACTAGTGAGACACTCATTCACTCAGTAACACACACATATACACAGTCATCCACCCATACAGTCCTGCACATATGCTGTCTTCAAAACACATGCAAAGAGAGAGTCAGTCATTCATGCATCTATGTGCTAAGTAATACCTCCACCAAACCATACAAACACTCATACTGATACTAAGGAAAACATCTAATAACACATATACATACACATGTACCTACTCACCAACCCATGCAGCCACTTATACACAAAGTGAAACACTAATACATATATTTAAATATTTAAACATTACTCACTAATATTTATTTTTCAGAAAGACACACATTCACTGGATGGTGTCATCAGTGATGTCATGAGTGATGTCACTGACCATGTCATGAGTGATGTAATATGTGACGTCATCAGCAGTGCATTGCACGCGCAAGTTATAGTGAGTCTAACTAACTGTAACGTGGGAATTTCAATGGTTTTATGCGAGTAAAACTTCGAGCTAACTATAACTGGTGTAAAACCTATGTTTTTTTCAGTGAATTTCATAGGTTTTTTAAATGCTACTTCCTAACTATAACGTTTGTAAAACCTATGTTTTTTTTCAGTGAATTTCATAGGTTTTTTAAATGCTACTTCCTAACTATAACATGTGTAAAACCTATGTTTTTTTCAGTGAATATATATATATATATATATTAACTTCCTCTGTATCCAATGAGGTGCAAATATAAATTATAAAATAATCTAAAAACATCTAAACATTTTTAAACATATGCGAAAAATATACATAGCCTTAGTTCCTGGTGGATGGATGGTCACCCCAGCTGTTCAAAGTAAGCGCCTACCTACAGAATGGCAACAACAATAATGCCCAATATATGTTGGGGTACTTGTTGGAGGTGATTGAGAAGTGTTAGAACTGGGGATCTCTAGTTGGCAGAGGTAAGTACCTTTGACCAAATAGGGACCCCTACTTCTAGTCAGGGTAGAGAGATACACACTATAGATAACCCCTGCTCATCCCCTAGGGAGCTTGGCACGAGCAGACAGGCTTATCCCCAAGGCAATGTGTAGGGTAGTTGCACTTAACACACACAATAATTCTAGAATGCACCACAAATATTGAGACTCCTGAGGCGGAAGCCGGGAGCAGGGCACCAGAAAATAATTACTCTGATTACTAGCTTGTGTATTTTTAAAACTGTCATATTTGCATTTTAGAACTTGATCACTCGAAAAATTTTAAAAATCTGCTTACTTCTCCCGCCGCTTTCCCCTTCTGTGGGACGCTATTTGCAGGGAACATTAGGCTGTGTGAGGAGCCGATTTAGGGCTTCTACAACATTTAATCCTCGTTCCCCTTTTCGAAGCACTGCGGCCGCCATCTTAGGTGTGGGTGATGACAGCGCTCTAGTGTTCGGCGGATTGGGGGCCAGAACACGATAAAAGAGCCTCTGCCTCCCCTCTTTTCACCTAATATCGAGACTCCTGAGGCGGAAGCTGGGAGCAGGGCACCAGAAAATAATTACTCTGATTACTAGCTTGTGTATTTTTAAAACTGTCATATTTGCATTTTAGAACTTGATCACTCGAAAAATTGTAAAAATCTGCTTACTTCTCCCGCCGTTTTTCCCTCCTGCAGGGCGCTATTTGCAGGGAACATTAGGCTGTGTGAGGAGCCGATTTCGGGCTTCCACAACATTTAATCCTCGTTCCCCTTTTCGAAGCACTGCGGCCGCCATCTTAGGTGTGGGTGATGACAGCGCTCTAGTGTTCGGCCGATTGGGGGCCAGAACACGATAAAAGAGCCTCTGCCTCCCCTCTTTTCACCTAATATCGAGACTCCTGAGGCGGAAGCCGGGAGCAGGGCACCAGAAAATAATTACTCTGATTACTAGCTTGTGTATTTTTAAAACTGTCATATTTGCATTTTAGAACTTGATCACTCGAAAAATTTTAAAAATCTGCTTATTTCTCCCGCCGCTTTCCCTCCTGCAGGGCGCTATTTGCAGGGAAAATTAGGCTGTGTGAGGAGCCGATTTAGGGCTTCTACAACATTTAATCCTCGTTCCCCTTTTCGAAGCACTGCGGCCGCCATCTTAGGTGTGGGTGATGACAGCGCTCTGGTGTTCGGCCGATTGGGGGCCAGAACACGATAAAATGGAGGCGCGCCAGAGGCAAGCCCGTCTGGGCCCGTTTGGGCCTGGACCGGGACCAGGGCCACGCACCCTGAGCCTATTCATACCAACACCATCCTCACCCGATACTCGGCATCTCAGCTACGAGCACTAAACATCCCTATCACTAACTCGTGCTGTCAGACCCTGTTACCCCCTAGCTGCCTCATGTCGGTCCCTGTTTCAGGTTCCGGATGTAATTACACTCTACCCCGCCCTACCCTGTCTACCCTTAACATCTGTCCCAGACCCAAGCATAACTATCGCTTGGCCCTTCTTAATGCCCGCTCTCTCCCGAAACATAGCCTAGACATTAGAGACTTGATCGGGAGTCAGGAGTTGGACATTCTATTTATAACTGAAACGTGGGGTGACGAGGCTTCTGGCCCGGATTTCTGTGCAGCCACTCCTGAAGGTTATTGCGTGGTAAGACAGGACAGAACCACGGGAAGAGGCGGTGGATTAGCCATCATCCATAGAATGACCTTTCAAACTAAAATCGAAATTATTCCCAAAACCAATTGTGAAGCATGTACTTTTTCCATCAGACTGAATCACAAACAAGTCTACAAGGGAATTCTTATTTATCGCCCCCCCGGTCCACACAGCGGCTTCTTGTCAACCCTTGGTGATCTAACTGAACTCTCTTTGAGTTATCCGGACTACACCATGTTGGGGGATTTTAACTTCCATCTGGAAGCCCTAGGGGATAAAGATACGGCCCAATTGATCACTGATTTACACTCTGTAGGTCTACAGCAGCTGGGTGCAACTCCCACTCATCAGGCAGGACACATACTTGATGGCCTCTTCACCAATAACCCTACTATCGCACTGATCACAGTTCTCCCGGTAGTCTGGTCAGACCATTCAGCAATTATCTTTACCATTTTGGCCTACAATCCTAACCCCCCGCAACATACTTCTCGAACCCCATTACTATGAGAGCCTGGAAAAATGTAGACCTACCGCTCTTGGTCAAAACCCTGGCTGATTCCTCTCATGAGCCATCACCAAATCCGATCCTGTTGTCTAGTAGATATCAGGACTGGATTCTGGACGCCATCAATAAAGAAGCCCCGGTTAAATCCTTCCACTCCAACCGGGCTAAGCCATCTGCTCAATGGTTCACTGAGGATCTTCGGCTACAACGAAACTTGGAAAGGCGATGGCGCAAACATTACAGCATTGCAGATAAACAAACTTATAAAGATGCGCTTGCACTATACAAAAAAGCAATCGTTAGCCACAAGAGCGCTTTCTTTTGTGATCAGATTGAATCTGCTCAGAATTCGTTTAGAAAGCTTTTTCAAGTCATTGAAGCTCTCTCCAATCCCCCAGTAGGCCTTTTAAATGAACCATCTCAAGATCTTTGTAATACGCTGGCTAACTTCTTCCTTACCAAGGTTACAAACATCTACGCATCTTTCTCCCCTGCAATGAGTTCCGATCATGTTGAACCTCTCTCTCAGCCCCTCCCCCTCACTCCTCTTTTTTCTAATTTCCTTCCGACAACGGTAGATCAGATTACTATCCTAATCAATTCTATTAAATCAGGGTCTCCTCTAGATCCATGTCCCCCTTCCATCTTGTGCGCCTTAAAAGAGGTTATTACTTTCCCTCTTACAGACCTGTGCAATTCCTTCTTCCAAACAGGTATATACCCTGAAATCTGGAAAACTGCGATCATCAACCCCTTGTTAAAGAAACCCTCTCTGGACCCCTCTGATTCAGTCAACTACAGACCAATTGCTTGCCTCCCCTTCCCGGCCAAAATATTCGAATCCATCATGAATAAACAACTGGCAAATTTCATCGATCATCATCAGCTCCTAGATGACACCCAGTTTGGTTTCAGGAAGGGCCATGGGACTGAGACGGCTTTGATAAAGGCCTCAGATGAGATCAGGACCATACTGGACCAGGGCGGGGCAGCGATCCTGGTTCTTCTAGATCTCTCTGCCGCCTTTGACACGGTCGATCATTCCATCCTGATCGACCGTGTCACCTCCCTGGGAGTGACCCATCAGGCCAAGGACCTCATTGCCTCCTTTTTGGCAAATCGTACACAGGCAGTAAAACTAGGATCCTTCTACTCGCCAACATTTACCCTACCATGTGGGGTGCCGCAGGGCTCTGCAC
Organism: Lissotriton helveticus; assembly: GCF_964261635.1. NCBI lineage: Eukaryota > Metazoa > Chordata > Amphibia > Caudata > Salamandridae > Lissotriton > Lissotriton helveticus. Next base: position 1,206,912,056 of record NC_136063.1, read on the forward strand.
TAAGTCCCACTTTATTTAATATATATGTGGCAGATTTGGCGAGAGTCATTAAAGCTCAGGGTCTCCGCTTAACCACCTATGCGGATGATACCCAATTGGTGTTGGCAATACACAAAGACGGGCCAGCTGTGGCTGCAAGATTTCAGGAAGGAATGAGGACCATCAGTTCATGGATGTCCAGTAATTGCTTGAAGCTAAATTCGGACAAGACCGAGGTTATGACCTTTGGCAACCTTGCACCAGAATGGTCTTCCAGCGGGTGGCCCAGTGAAATGGGTCCACCCCCGACCCCGGTTGCCAAGGTCAGAAACCTCGGTGTTGTGTTCGATAATAAACTGCTGTTCAAACACCATGTGAACAAGGTGGTCTCTTCATCATTTTTCATGCTAAGAAAAATTAGAAAACTGCTGCCGTACCTCCCGGCAGGAGCTGGGAAAACTTTGATTACCACTCTTGTCTTCTCAAAATTGGGCTATGGCAATGCCCTCTTTCTTGGCACACAGGAACAGATTTTAGCAAAAATGCAGTCCGTGCAAAATGCAGCGGCCAGAATCCTGCTTAACATCCCCAGTCGTCGCTCAACCACCATGGCTATATGCCATCTGCATTGGCTAAGAGTTAAGAATCGCATAAAATTCAAAGCTCTTTGCATTGCTTACAAAGCTATTCATGACTCCGGACCAAGGTTCCTCAAAGATGCCTTTCGAATTTATGCACCACAAAGACATCTTTGCTCTGCTAGCACCCATCTTCTTGCTGTCCCGCGTACCAGGACTGCCAGCTGGGGAGACAGGCGTTTTCTAGTTGCCACCCCCAAGCTGTGGAACTCCCTTCCCCTGCTTATTAAAACCAGTCCAACCCTTACCATTTTTAGAAAACTCCTGAAAACTTGGTTATTTGACCAATAACTATAAGGTAGCTTCATCTCAGGAGTCCGATCTGCGCCGAGACACCCTCGGGTATTTGCGCGCAATAAAAATTTCAAAAACATAAACATCAACAAACTGACACCACACAGGTAAGTATATCAAAAATATAACTTTATCTAGTTTTAGGTAGTTCACCAAAGGTAATGCAATTACACACAAATCACTTGACTCTTCTTTATATTGGCACTTGGTTAAGAAGTTATCTAGGGAACTTATCCCAATCTCAGACTTCAGGTTAGCAAAGCAAAACTACACTTAGGCTGTGAAATCTAAAAGACAGCGCTTCGCTGTTCCTAGTGCGGTTCCACAGACGCACCCCACTGTGCTTATCTCTACGAGAAGCCTTCGTGCGGAAGAAACCCCGAAAAATGGCCTCTGCCGGTCCCGCACACTCTCCGCCTTCTCTCGACAATCCAACGAGCGGCGGAGAGCTAATTTACCTCTTTGGCGCTGGGACGGCAGGCCAGAGGCAAGGGACACACCTTCGGTTCTCTCGGCGTATACAGATCTCCTTGCAGACTCGAGCACGGCTCCCTCGGACGGGAGCGCTGGCTTCGCAGACACGGGGCCAATCAGTGCGCGGCCTTGGAGTCGAGTCCCCGATGAAGGACCAATCAGGGCGCAGATCCTCAAGCGAGCCCCTCGTGACTTTGACACTTCTCTCCTGTTTCCAACCACTCACAGCGCGGCTGGTCGATGACGCGGTGGCCTGGGGACCAATCCCAGCGCGGCGCCACAGATCAAGCTTCGGTGTTGCTAAGAGGGCTCGTCCTTGGGACCCAATGAGGGCGCGACTCTTCCGACTCTGCTCCGCAGCCCCGGCGAGGGACAACGAGAGCTTTGGGGGCGAATACAGATCTCGGGCCGCGGCGGTGAATAGGAGCACAGTTATTTCTGTAGGTCGCAAGGCGAGCAGAACGCTCGTGAAACCACAGGTTCTTTCAGGTGGTAAAACACGAAGGGAGGCACAACGATCCTCCGATCTTCGGCGATACTGTGCCAATGAGCACACCAATCTCCTTCACGGCCAGCGGCTGCAAATCATGTGCCAAGTAGTGAACAAAGCATGATCTTCACGGCGATCTGTAGTTTCAGGGGGAATCTTTTGACCCTGGGTTCCAGGACAGGAGGCCAGCTCTTCTCAGGCCCTTGGAGATTCTTGTAGACACAGCACACAGCAAAGTCGTATGTTCAAGCAGGCAGGGGTCACAGCACACAGCAAAGTCCCCTTTCTCCCCTCCTTCAGTTGAGCAGCAAAACAGGTCAGCCCCAGAGCACACAGCAAGGGCAGTTTTCCTAGTTTCTTCACCGCTTCTTCTTCTGGCAGAGGTTCTTCTTGATTGTAGAAATCTCAAAATCTGTTGTCAGGGGTCCTTCTCTTATACCCCTAAAAGTCTTTGAAGTATTTGTGCAAGTGGGTCCTGTACATTTTCAGTATAGGGGGTGGTACATCCTCTTTTGAAGGTACAGCTACATTGCCTGGTAGACCTGCACAACTGATGTATCTGCAACCAACTGCCAGGCTCCTCATAGCCTGCTGAGGCAACAGTGGTCAACCTGCAATATGGTGGGCATATACGTTGGGACAGGCTCATATCCATGTGCTCCGATAGATAGTTCAGAAATAAAATATCAGGGTGTTTCCATTTAGCTTGCAGATTGTCATTTCAGCTAGGGCAAAAGAGACATAGAAAATCAAAAAAGTAGATGAGTAGTGGGCACAATTTTCCAGCAGTGGAAGGTTTGAGATCCTTAGAATAGCAACTCTTTTTCCATTAATCTTTCTAAGAAAAATAGACAATTGAAGAACTAATATATGGCTAGGGTGTAAAGGACAAGATTCTATTTCTTTTGCAGCAGGAGCAGCTGCCTTTGTTTAAATTTGCAGTTGATATGCCTTTTGTGAAACAAACGTTTACTATGAGTGTGAGTGCTCCTTTGGTAAGGTATTGTTGAATGTTCAAGGGAAAGGTCTGAGGGTTGCACTGAGAGATGTGGGAATGTCTGTCGTGTCAGATCTGCAATTGAGAATACCTTAAGCGTCAATCGTTTGTCTCTACTGCAAGGTAGTATTGGTGGTATGATGTTGGTTTGATTAAGGTTGTTAAGCTTTTAAATTATATTGCCAGTCGTGACTATAATAGCTTGCTAGTGTTAATACATTTGGTTGTCGAGTGCCTTAAATGTGTGCCTAGCATGGAGTTCAGACTGCCTTTTATGACTTTGAACAGGGATTCCCTCCTGGTGCTGGCTGGTAATGGTTGATGTAAAGTTGGTGGTTTTGTCTGAAGTGTTTGACTGAAATTTTGACGGCCTGTGAAGCAGAGAACTTTCGTGACCTGACAGAAAACACTGTTGTCTTCTACCTTCGTTTGCTTTACACGGCAGGGGTAGGATGCTCTATCAGTTTCATATATTAGCTGACAATGTCCAAATCATCAAGTCGATGTAACAGACCTGTGATTGGTGAAAATCATCTTTCTTGGTGGACAAAGGAGAAGGATGGTAGCAGAGGGTAGGGAAAGTCAGGTATAGGAGTGGACGAAACACTGATTTCCTAGTTTGGGCACAGTATGGGCCTGCCCAGGCTTGTTATGATCTACATATGGCACAACAAAGGGAATGATTACTTTTATAATCAAATTGTGTGAAGTGACATGTTACATTTCTCGTCTTTTGCAATGATGGACTACAGCAGGAATGTTCATTACTGCATTATTCATGTCTACAGCAAGGAAATTATACATCTTATTGCCAACTATTTCTCTCTTTCACCCTCCCAATTTATCAATAATGTACTTAACATTAAACCGTATTCTTTTAAGGTGTTTCTCATGTACAGAAAGGTTTTCCTTTTACAAGGCCAGATCGTGAATCTTTCTTCTAACAATGTCCTGAGCATCAATATCCAAGGACCCTTTAACCATTCAGTCGTACTTCTTTCCTGAGTGAATTCTCAGTATTGAAACGATCTCCATGGAGTATTCTGCCGTGAACATGTTCCTTGAGCTAAAACTCAAATCTGAGTACGCACTAATTAATGCACACAATGTTCCCCATCACTTCCCTAGAGTCCACTAAGATTACGTGTAACACACATACAATCATTTTAATGCAATGAATGAAACAAGAACCATATTCATCAGGTCTATGCAGGAGAGTCAACATAATCTGAACCAAACTGGATGTATCACCCCATTCTGGTAACTCAGAGAGAGCTCAAAAAGCCTTTAAGGGCTGGATGCACTCAAACCAGAAATGCTGCTAAGGGGCTAAAACCACACCTAGATAAGCTAGTGTCCTAGATATACCCTCTATTTTATCTCCTAGAAGGAGGCCACTCAGAATCTCAGAAGAGTCCTCAGTCTTGTGTGATCTCACAATATGGCAGATCATCACAGTTATTTCTGTGCACTACGTAACAAGAATAATTACAAAATGCACTTCCAAAAAATGCTGGCCATTACTTGTGATGCCCTAAGAAAAAAGATAGCATCATATATGTGATAGCTAGCTGTAATAGCTTCCATCACATACTGATTGTGTAACACAGTTTTTTTTGTCTTTTTGTCTGATACTGTGAAGCCTGGGGAGCAAGTATTGGTAACTCCAAAGGCTTGGTAAATGGCTTTCAAAAATGGGACCCATTGGCTGTGCCAGTGCTTGTCTAGCAATTCTGCTTATCTATTTTGCTGCCTACTCCTTTGCCCAATCAGGCTCAATAAATATGCAGCGTGTGTAGCCGCCCATGTAGTTTCTTTTTTATGATCGTGCTCCAAAACAATGATCAAAGTTAAAAACAACAAAGAGGTATCCAATGGAAGGTGTAGAACACAGTGTGCCATATCATGTAAAGTAAAAGGAACAAATGTTGCCCCGAAACTGGTCCCAGGATGTTTGTTTCTGGTCCAGGGAGGACCTGCCTTGGCAGTTCGGGCTGGAGGGTTCCCATGAGTAACAGGGGCAAGGCTGATTTGCATATGGCTGGGTCCAAACTGGGATGGTATGGTGAGCAAAAGAACGATGGACTAAAACCAGATCCTTGTGACTGGGGGTGAATGTTTACATTGTTCAGCATTCTGTTCATCATTTGTTTCTTTTTTGCATTTGTCCCCCTAAGTAGAAAGGGTCAGCACAGACGAAGGTCCTGTGCTCACTGCGCCACTGGATTCAAGCTAGCCTGGCTGATGAAGGGTGATGCCCTGAAACTGGTCCCAGGATTCTTGTTTCCAGTCCAGGGAGGACCTGGCTTGGTAGTTCTGGCTCGACTGGTCCCATGTGGAACACGGTCAAGGCTGGTTTGCATATGGTTGGGTCCAAACTGGGATGGCGTGGTGAGCAAAAGAACGATGGATTAAGCCCAGATCCTTGTGACTGGGTGTGAATGTTGGCATTATTCATCATTCCATTCATCATTTGTTTCTTTTTGCAAGTATCATGTAAAGTAAGCACTGGCGATGCCCACATTTTTCGGCTGACTGACTGATGCCGTATGTGGTTGAGGAGCGAGAACAACACTATTTCACCACCTTATAAAGTGGTAAATGGTGGCTTTCAGGGCCAGACTGGGAGCCCAAAGCAGCCCTGGCAACATTTTGTCAGGCCAGGTCCCGTACAGAGCACAGTGAGTGCATCAAGCGAGCCTGACCACTATAAATGGTGGTTTTGGGGGAGGGTCCCCCAATAACATTTGAGGGGAAATTATGTGTTCCACAACACATTTGTTATTATATTTTCAATTGTATTAGCTTTTACAGCAGTATTAGCTTTTACAGTATAAAAAATAATGACCTTACTGTACACAAAGATCTGACAATCTTATATAGGGCTCTTCAATGATTCCCTCACTATCACCCTACAACAGTGCCTCTCATCTCTTCATAACCCCTCTCTCACAAATACTTTTTTTGTTGTATAGCCCCTCTCATACCAGTGTCGGGTGTCGGAGCACTCTACATCACACAAGCATACAGAGACAATGCATTATACATGTGTAAATCAGTGTATAGTGAATGTTACATAAGGCAAAGGCGACTACAAGGTGATTCACATGCCATCCATATTGGTAGGCAAATTTTAAGATTGCTTGGTCTGGAGAAGCACAAACTCAGGATTCAGAACAGAACACAGTGGTTAGGATTGACTTTAAATATAAGAATTTATTTTTACCCAAACAAACCTTTGTGTAGCAACATGAGGATAATAGAAGACAGGGAAAATGTACTTTCTAACCTGCACCAAGCAGCTTGCATGCAGCTCTTTGACGGAAGTTTATAGCTCACGGTGATAGATTACAATTGTAACTTATGAACTGCAGAGCAACAAAAGAATCTCTGTCGCAAAAGCAGTAACCCACTGATCTTTGCACATAAAATATTGTTCTTTTATATGCATGGTACAGGTTCTTTCCAGCATAATTACCAGAGTTAACGTGACACTTTTATTGTTGCCCGAAAACTGCTAAATTTACAAGGAACTTTACAGTACTGCTGCACTGCTACAAAACCTGCCCCCTCCCTCAGTAGTGGCTGGTGTGAGGGCTGCGTGGTAGGTGGGGGGAGGGGAATTTGAGTTACGAGACTAAAACAGCAATAAAACTAATACAAAATAACTTACCTGACGCTCTTCTGCTCCTCATCAGCCCAGACTGCTCTACGGCCAATCCTGACACTGCTCTCATGCTCCATGAGAGCAGCATCAGGATTGACCTTAGCACCCTCAATTTGCACTTCCAGAGAGACTAGAAGCCTGTGCCTTCTGTCTCCAACGCAGCTCGAGTGGGAGGCGTGTACACATGTCGGTTTGGCCAGAGACGGCCGGCCAAACCAACATGCGCATTGACAACATTGACCTCCGCTCCTCCTCCTTGACTGCCCCCTCGATGGCCTCTGCCTCAAAACTCGCCAGAGGAAAGAAAAAAAATGATAATAAAGCTAGTATATTATCATTTTATTTTTCAATTTTTGCAGCTGCTGGCGGGTGGCGACGCTCCTCTGCCATATGGAAGGAGCGACCGCTGCCCACCCTTTCCAGCCTCCCAGGGAAACACCTGATGCCCGGTACAACCAGTTCGGCCTTAGTTGTGTGTTGCAGGAGATTTCAAGGTATGTGCTGCTGGTGACTGGAATTAGAACAGCACCACACAGGAATAGTCAAAACAGAATGCAACACCCAAAAAAATCACGTTGCAATTTTACAGAACAAATGGAAAGGGGCGACCGCTAGGTCCCCCCGAACGTATGGATGGGGGCCCGAACCTCCCGGGAAGCCATTTTGGGCGGGGTGGGCGTGGCCCGGCTGGTATGCCCAAAGCGGCGTAGCCGGAGCACGCCTTCCCCCAGCCCGAGAGGGGTTGTCCTAGACACCTTGAAGGAAGACCACGCCCAGTAGGCGTATCGGGGACGGGTACACGCCCTCCCGCAGAAGGATAAAGGAGCGGGAACCCTGAAGATCGTCCTCTTGTTCCTCGGATCGGAAGGCTGCACCCACTCGTTGCTCGTGAGCCCTCGACGGAACAAGCAGCAATTTTGAACGTGGTAATCTTGTTTTTATCTTTCAGTTTCGACACTTGATTCAGGACCTCGTGGATCGACCTAAGGCCGAGGACTCGAAACCATGCCTGGCAAGCAAGCAGGAAAGGGTTCCGAGATGGAGAAGATGTTACGCCTGTTGTCGACCCGGATGGCGTGTATGGACCGAAAGCTCGGTCAAGTCCAATCGCTCGGCAGAGGTTTGGCGGAGGTAAAGAAACAATTGGCGGCAATGAACGACCCAGGTCAGCCAAAAAAGGTAATAGGCCCGGCCTTGCCGGGAGTGGTTCCCGGGTTAAGAGGGAAGCGGGTCAAAGAAAGGGCAGTCTCGGGGGGTGTCCCGGCACCGGAGGTGCCGCCCATCGTCCCCCTAGTACCGGCTGGTAACCCGGTTCAGGAACCAGTTTTAGGCCAGCCTATCCCAGTGGTGATCACCTCGACCGAGGATGATGAAATGCCCCCAGAATTGGCCGCACAATTGTAACAGACCACAGGGGACATGCAAGTTTAAGCATGTGTGTGCCGGCTGTGGGAATTCCTCACACCCGGAAAGTGCTTGTAGATCAAAGAATGTCGGGGCGGGTGGAAAAGGAGGACCTAAGCAGGAGTGAGGTGGACCTTTGTGACCGATTGCCTACACCCGTTGATCTAATGGTTATAATTCCGTGGTTAAACAAGTACCCTGATCATGTGTCCGCTGGGGTGTTGAGGAAGGGTTTTTTACATGGCTTCCACATCCCGGTGGGGGAAGTTCGGGGGAACTCCTTTTGTAGAAATCAGTTATCGGTACGGCACAACCCAGGCGTGGCAGAAAGGAAAATAGCTAAAGAAGTCAGTTTAGGACGAGTGGCTGGCCCCTTTTCCTGCCCGCCGGTGGCCGATTTCATATGTTCCCCGTTAGGGGTGGTCCCGAAGAAAGATCCGGGGGAGTTTAGACTCATACATAACCTTTCTGCTCCCAGGGGTTCCTCGGTGAATGATGCCATAGAGCCAGAAGTTTGTTCGGTACGATACGCATCGTTCGACGATGCCGTGGCCATGTTGAACCACCTAGGCCGTGGGGCGCTGATGGCGAAATGTGATATCGAATCAGCATTCCGGTTGCTTCCGGTGCACCCACAGGATCAGCGCCTGCTAGGTTTTGCATTTCAGGGAAATTATTAAATGGACAAATGCATGCCCATGGGTTGTTCCATTTCATGTGCATATTTTGAGATGTTTAGCTGTTTTTTGGAATGGGCATTTACAGAGGCCACAGGGCACAGACATGTTATGCATTATCTGGATGATTTTCTGTTTTTGGGGGCAGCCAATGATATGAATTGCGCACAGGCGCTCTATGATTTCTGCATCCTCATGAATGAATTCGGTGTCCCATTGGCACCAGGTAAGACGATCGGACCATCTACTTCACTGGAGTTTCTGGGTATTGAGCTCGATTCTGTGGAGGGGTGTTTCCGACTACCAGTAGACAAAGTGACCAGGTTCCGGGCTTCCTTGATGCTATGCCTGAGTGGGGAGAAAGTTACCCTGCACCAGTTACAACGAACAGTGGGTCAGCTTAATTTTGCCCTGAGGGTGATTCCTATGGCCCGCCCGTTTTCGCGCTCTATCGCGCAGGCTATGGGTGGTCTCAAAGAGGCTCACCACCGTACGAGAATGTCTGGAGAGGTTCGCCAGGATATGCGGATTTGGTTGGCATTTCTGGCGGACTTCAACGGTCGAGTCGTCTGGAGTTCCCCGCCAGAGTCTTCGGTGGAATTAGGTCTATGGACCGACTCGGCTGGGAGTGTGGGTTTTGGCACCATCTTAGGTGATCGATGGTCGGCACAAACATGGCCAACATGGTGGCACTCCGACGGCCTCACAGGTAACATTGGGTTCCTGGAGTTATTCCCCATTTGGGTGGCTCTGATGACATGGGCTGATGATTTCAGGGGCCGCTCAGTGGTGTTTTGGTCCGACAATATGACTGTCGTAGATTGCATTAACCAACAGGCAGCACGCTGCAAAATGATTTTGAGATTGTTGAAAGAGATTGTGCTGTTGTGCATGAGATTGAATGTACTGTTCAGGGCAAAACATGTGCCAGGTGTACTCAATCTTGCGGCTGATGCACTCTCTCGTTCACGTATACAGGCATTCAGGGGTTATCTGCCCACAGCAGACGTAGAGGCAGCACCATTCCCAGAAGCAATGTGGCTTATCGGTGCCTCGGATTACAAGACCTCGTGGCAGCGAGTCTAGCCCCCAGGACGAGGAAAGCATACGAAGGAGCGTTTCGTTCTTATTGCACATATTTGGGTCCTGTAGGGAGTCTGCATTGGGGTCAGGAGGAGTCCTTCCTGGGGTACCTGGTTGCACTACACAGGGAGGGCCGATCAGTGGCTACGGCCGGTAGGCATAGGGCGGCCACTTCCTTCATGGCCCAGGTACACGGCATAAAAGATCCTACAGGTTCTTTTTTGGTGAAGAAAGCCCTTCGCGGCTGGCAGCGCCTTGAGGGTTGCAAGAGAGATACGAGGCACCCGATCGGCTTAGACAGACTGTCTCTGCTTTTAGCAAAGCTGGATGAGACGTGTTCCTCCCATTACGAAGCAGTTCTGTTCCGGGCAGCGTTCACATTGGCATTCCATGGGGCCATGAGGGTGAGCGAACTTGTCGCAAGGAACAAGAGAGATATGGAGGGAGGTTTGTGCAGGGATCACATCCAGAAAAGGGGTGATTCGATGGTGATCATGATAGCCAGGTCCAAGACTGACCAGGGGGCTATGGGAGATAGTGTGGTCGTGCAGCGCAAGCGTGGGTCCCCCGTCTGCCCGTTGAAGTGTGTGGAAGAGCGGCCACTTGGGGGGGGAGCTTGCTCCGACACAAGGATGGCACCCCACTGACGAGATTTCAGTTTCAGAGGGTGCTGGCACTGGCAATCGCTGACGCGGGCATGGACCCGTGCGATTTTGGGACCCATTCCTTTAGGATAGGGGCTGCTACTGAGGCTACAGCCAGGGGTCAGAGTGCCGAGGAAGTGAAACAGTTAGGCCGTTGGTCCTCGAATTGCTTTAAGAGGTATGTGCGATTGCACATGTTGTAAGTGATCAATTGACATGCACTCACGTTTTCTGTCTTTTGTTTACTTTGCAGTTTCGCGGGCCTGCCATGCAGGGCGGAATTGGAAGTCGACCCTACATCAAGTGACCAGCGGTCAGAGATCACCGACTGGGGAGAGGATGGTATGGGTCGTGGGCCACTCATACGTGAGATGCGCCGGTGACGTATTCAAGGAAGGTGACGCGATTCACGCACCTGGGGAATACGGGTTCAGAGTGGCTTTCCATGGGAAAGGTGGGCTCGTTTTTGACAAATTTGAGTCATTTTTCGAGGGACTTTTAGGGCGGCATAGGTCACCGCCATCTATAGTCATAGTACACCTGGGTGTCAACGATTTGGTGACACTGGGTAGACGAGTGTTGCTTGAACGAATCTTGTCAACTGTAAGCTGGTTGGCTAAAAGAGTCCCGTGGTGCACGATTGCCTGGTCCCACATGATTCCTAGAAGGAGGTGGCAGGGGGGCCTTTCGGTGTCAGCTCTGAACCATTCAGTAAAACGGGTCAATAATAAGATTAATAGACTGTTCCGTTCTGCACAGTTGCATGTCATTCCTCATGGGTGTATCCGGGGTGACCATATGTATTTGAACGATGGGGTTCACCTGTCCAGGGTGGGGAATGACTTACTAATAGGAGATGTAGTTGCATGGTTGAGAGGTTTGAGGAAGCATGACCTATAGGAGGAGTTGGGGGGACCGGATAGTCGGTCAACTATCCGGTCTGTGGCGGTAAGGTCATGATCGGTGAGCAGGAATTTAAAGGTCCCTAGAGTGGGGCGCCACCCACAATGGATGGGAGCGCCTGGGGGAAGACGGCCATTGGTCCCTTCCACGGGGAGGCAGCACCCACTAAGGATGGGGCGCCTAGGGGGAGATGGCCATGGGCCCCTCCCAGGGGGGGAGGCGGTTAAATGCCCCTCCTGACTAATTTCCCGGGGGCCGGATATCCGCGACGGCGGATAGAGAGTATGGGGTGGGGGGGAGAGTCCACGCTGTCCTTCCTACAGAGACCTCATACGGGAACTCGGACGACCCTTAAGATGGCGTCGAGTAGAAAGGGGGCCGCCACCACGACAAGGGAAGTTTACAGTTGGCAATGAGGGTACAGCCCTCTGCGCATGCGCCGCTCACACGGTGAGGGCGGGAGTTTGGTAGTAGGGATCTGACACCGGTTAAGACCTTGCCGTTGGCCCTTAATGCTAGGATGTACAATTTGAATTAGAGTGTATGCATTTTCAGGATGTTAGCCAAAAGTACATGACTGCATCGAAATGTAATAAATGTCAAATTGTACATAATGCATAATGATGAAACTTTTAATCTAATGTTTTAAATTTTGTTTCATATTTTAATAAATACGGCCGGGAGGGTGACTCCCTCCCGTCTTCCAAAAAAGTCAACTATTGTCCGACTTCCCATCCTTGGGGATGTGTGTTGGGAGGGGGTGGCGGGCATCCCGGCCATATGACAGCGCACAAAGCAGAACACATGGCCAGCAGAGTAAACAAAGCAAATGTGAACAAACTTGCGGGTCACACTTTATCACCTCTATCATCTTGGTGTTATAAAACGATGGTAAAAGGTTTCCATTATGGGTCTTGATTTATGGAACCCTTACAGGCGAAACAATTAGGGTGGAATCTCCACAGTCCTTCAGAGTTAATATGCATTATTTATCGCAGTGCCGTAAAATGTTTACATTCACGTTGCATTAAATACATGGCGCTGCTTTAGGAGTGTTATAAAAATCCATAAATAAATAAACACCAAAGTTTATTGGAAACTGAAATAGGTGATAAAGGAAGCATTCGGATTACTTTTGCACTTAACTTTACCGGATTTTGATGATTTGTCTGCTTGTAAATATGATTATCACATTTTGCTTCTATATTTTAGCAGCGAACAACAACATTTAATTATTTACTTGTTGCAGACCATAATCAGGCTGCAGGAAGCCCGAACAGCTTTTTTCCCCTTTCTATAAAAAGCAACGGACCTAATTGAAATCCCTGCCCCGACATAAGAAATTCTAGGGAGAGAACGAATTGCAGGGCTTGTCTCGCCACTCGCCAGGAAGCAATGGTGTCTGTTGCTAGGGAGAAAGAGCCAATCTGGATTGAGCAGCTACCCTGAGGGAACGTTGGCAATAAAAGCTCCGTGTGTTTCTATTTGAATTATGTTATTGTTTACCATCACGTTGTAATACTTAAGAGAAAGGTCTTAAGCAGTATTTTCCAGTTCATTCCCACTGTTAACACAGTGTACTATCGTTTGAAAATAAAAATATGTGTATTGTTAACATATGTTGTCAAAGAAAACCACGACAATTAAAACATTTAAATAGCGTATCTCATTTGATAAAGGGATGCACTCCACAGTACACATTTTCTCTTTAAGGCAACATCTTGTAAGAGATATTAAGGAACAATATTTTCCTTTGCGAGGAAGGGTTGATGTAGTTTGTACCGTTTTCTCAAAGAATGTATATTCAAAATGATTAAAGAATACATTACCCATGAATGAAATTCAAAGCCGTTTTCACAAATGTGAAGAAAGAGGGGCGCATATTATCAAGCCCCTATCGCCACCACAACGTCACTTTTTGTGACGTTGTGGTGGCGATAGGGTCAGCACCCTATTATCAAGGCAGCGTTAAGCCACCAAGGCAGAGTGGCTTAACGCTGCCTTGATAATAGGGCCCCTTCAACGCTACAATTAGCGTGAAAGGGGGGTAAGTGGGTGCTGCTGTCAGCGTTTCACTGCAAAACCCATTGAAGTCGACACTGCAAACTATTATCAAGTTTGGCGATAATAGGTTAAGACCAGAAACATCCTGGTCTTAAGGTGGTGAAACGAGGAGAAATGCTTTATTTCTCCTTGTTTTTGCTTTTCCATGTGTGTTGCCTTGTGCAGCACACATGGAAAAAGCAAAATGGCAAGGTTAGTTCATGTACAGGAAGGTGTCCCTTCCTGTACATGAACAAACCGTTTTTAAAAATGCCATTTTGTAACTTCCATGTGTGCTGCACGAAGCAGCACACATGAACGTTACAAAATTGCATTTTAGGTTTGTTTATTTGCAGGAAGGAACTCCTTCCTACACATAAATAAACCTCCCTGCTCGCAGACACCCTTACACTCTAGTGCAAGGGTACCTGCGCTGGCGCAAAGTTGGGTAACTTAGCGCCATCGCAGGGGAATATGCCAGGCTGCACCATATCTTTGTTAACATGGTGCAGCCTGTCGTTTCCGAAATGTCAGAGAGAGGCATTAAGCCAAGATGGATAACGCCTCTCTCTACCACTTCCTTGGTAATATGCCCCAGGGTGTTGTTGAGCGACTACGTTGCTACGCTATGTTTAGGTTGGCAAAGTCATCACTATGAGCTGTGGGCCAGATATATGAAACCATTTAGCACATGAAAGCCTAAGATTTACTAAATTTGTCCTGGCCCCTTGACATACCTATGTAAAAAAATTGTTGACCAGAGATTTTCATTTTTGATTTCTGTTTTAGTATTTTGCATTGGAGAAGCAATTTAGCTTGAGTAGACATTGCTAAATATTAAGACAAAAGGACCAAAGCAGCAGACCAGGTCAAGCACAACAATTCATTTAGTTCCTAGTTAGTGGTGGTGCAGACTCTTCCGACATCCGCTGCCGTAGGATGCGTAATTAATCAGAATATCAGGACAGAATAGAAGGTGCACTCCAAAAAAGTCAATGTCAGGGATGGTTTTATGTAAATTCTTCTTTATTTAGAAATTCTTTAAAACAGCATAGGCACAGCCAACGCGTTTCGTTCCTCTCTTTGCGTTTAGGAACTTCGTCAGGGCAAAAGATAATAAACTTGAAAGTCCGAAGAAAAAGGGGATCAAAATGAGAGATGGTTCAGCGTGATGACCTGTACCGGTCAGACATGCATTCTTAGTAGTTTGAATACCGTATATCGGCCTGTAGGTTTCTTGAATGACTTTATATCTCACGTGGAAGGTTCAAACTCCGATTCTGAAAATGGAGCCGCCTTTAATCGTACTCCAACGTCGGGGTCCCCCGGAATGCAGTAACAGCCAAAGTGCTTGAGAACAGTACGGGAACAAGATAATATAAGATGCCGGACCTGTAATAGGGTATCGACTCCAAGACCCTCGGCTGAACGCCGCGTACGCCGCTGAACCATATCTCATTTTGATCCCCTTTTTCTTCGGACTTTCAAGTTTATTATCTTTTGCCCTGACGAAGTTCCTAAAGGCAAAGAGAGGAACGAAACGCGTTGGCTGTGCCTATGCTGTTTTAAAGAATTTCTAAATAAAGAAGAATTTACATAAAACCATCTCAGACATTGCTAAATCAGGCTTTATTTTTCTGGACGGCATTTTTAATAATGGCGTATGTGTGCAGGTGATGATGTCATATTTCAGGAACCATGAGACGTATATACTTTATTTTGGTGTCAAAACATAGGTTTTGGGGCTCAAGTAGTCTTACATATACAAAAAATATCTCCTCAGAGCAGCTCTTCGACCATTTTTCTAGATGGCGGCACTATATTGATGTTTTTAGCCATCATATTGGTAATTCATTTTGATATTGTTTTTGTTTCAGGTTTTCCGTTGATTCAAATTCGTAAACATGAGCATAGCAGGTGGCAGCAGAGGATCTTTACCCCCTGACAGATTGTTGCTAGGTACAAAATCATAGGAGTCCTTCAAAAAAGAAAAATGTGTCTTATGCTTATAACGTATGTGAAAGAAAAGCTAACATCAACTGTGTTCGGACAGAAAAGAGTTTGAGATACTGCAGAAATACGGCAAGACGGAGTTCACAAAAGATTAAAACTGATGGGTGAAGAAGATCAGATATTTTATCATTGTGAAAACAAGTGCTGCAAGTCTTATATAGTAGAAAAAAGCCATTTTTTTTCCAAAAATAGCAGAAACCAGTGAATTACAACAGTAATCCAAGTCTATTAATAAAGTAATGGCAACCAAACCAAATGCGTATCCACCTACAAAATCGATGGCTACCCCTCATCCACCTGCAACAACTGATCAGAAAGCAGAGGATCTTCAAGTGTTTTTTGTGGTTTAGCCAGGACAAGGGCCAAAGGGATTGACAAAAGAACAAAGTACAGAGCACGTGAGTCTTAATGTGGAAACATGTTTACATATCCAGCTAGTTTCGTCAAAGTGAAGTTTTCAGCCGAGTACCTGATCTAAATAGCAATGTATGAATGTATTTGCAGCAGATTTGTATGCCTAAACAGGGCTGCCTCATATTTCCGACTCACTTTAACTGTTTATTAAATGACATCATTGCAGTTCTGAAAAACCTCAATTTGGATGTACCGAAAGCAGGCAATGACTACATCCCAATCCTGCTATTCGCTAACGACGTAATAATGTTTTCCAGAACGGAGATATCAATGCACCATCTATTGGAAGGCTTTGAGTCCATTTGTACAGCAAGGAAATTGACCATTAACGTTGATAAAATGTAATATATAATCATAAACCAAAAGCAAAAATTACAAGCCACTTTCAAGGTTTGCAAACACCCTTGTACAAGTATCCACTTATGACTATCTTGGTTTTTGAATGAATGATAAACTTAAATGACCTCAACAGCAATCAAAAAGTACTATCATATTGACTCAGCAAGTTGGAGCAGAACTGAGGTTTACAAATTCATCTGGCAAGCATGCAGGGGATACAGCAATGGTGGACTACAAAATTAAAGCAAGGGTTGCTTGTATATATGGCACTGAGGGCTGGGGTTACAAGAAAAGCACAGAAATACAAACTTCTGAAAACAACTTAATTTGACGTTTACTACATCAAGGGCTGGGTACGTCAATGATGGCATTGAGGATGGATTTAAGTTTAGTAAAATTTGAGGACTACTTTGCATTGGCTCCACTAAAATATTGGTTTTGCATATAGTCCACGGATGAACTGGTATCATATAGACTCACTTTGCAAGATATTACGAAGCAGCCAGATTATCACAAGCTACCCTGGTTTGCTCAATTGTCAGCTGTTCTGACCAGTACAGGCCTAAATAAATATTGGCGACATTCTGAAATGATCACAAAGGACAGCCTTGATGTGGTAATGAAGGCATACTGGCACCATAAACAACGAACACATTTGAGCCATCTAGGTGCCCTGTCGCTACTTTTCTTTAAATCACGATCTGGCCTGATTGATTGTCTCAATGATACTTATCTAACAGGAAAGAGAGACATTTACCTCAAATTTAGATTAGATACTTTACCAGTGGCGTCTGTAGCAGAAATCACCAGGTGGTGGATTGGAGAAGTGTCCCTTCCCCAAAGGAGGCTGCAAAATGCTAATACATTTTCTTCTGCTGTGCCACTTTACGTACTGCATATGTAGATACTATTTGCAACCAGTCTTTCTTACATTTAAGATCAGAACTTGCAAAGAGGCTGAGGCTCTCTGTATGATAACAGATGATAGAGCTATTATAGTGGCTGTCTCATCCTACATTTATGCATTATGGAAACAAAGATCAGATGTACACTTAAAATTGAATGTCTGGACAAACTCTAGTGGAGTCTCATTAGATTAAACTAGCACACAAGCACTTATATATCATTTTGTTGATGCTAAGTAGTTATTAGCTTGATTGTCAAGTTTAGCAAGTAATGTCATGGGTATTATTATTGTTAAAAGCATGCACATTGATAAAATAATTGGCTTAGTGAGAAGGAAGCTTGCCTTTAAAACGTATTGGTTTATACTGTATTAAGGTAAGAGTGGTAGATATTTACTATCCACGTGAGAAACAGGATATAAACTTTCAGCATGGAAATTAAGATAATTTTAAAATAATTACACAGTTTTTAAAGGATTATTAATTGCATTGTAGTATTTTATTCTTGGAAATACTGATGAAAAATTGAGTTGTATTTTGATATTTAATTATTATGGCCTGTTCCGTTGAAAACAATAAAACATTATTGTTGTAATTGCCCAGAAAAAAATATATGTATATCAATACATGGCAGAGGCTCAACAAATAGTAGTAGGCCCTCCCAAATTGCATGCATGCATACATTCGAAAATATGAATGTACAATGAACTCCCAGCAGCAACGTAACCGTCAGCCTTCAGTTGAGTTTGCACTCTTTGAAAAAGCAAATTAAGTTTTCAAGCCACTCTTGAGTGCTGGCTACTTGTTCACACTCAGTGAGATCAGAGAAATAATGGTCAAAATTGATGAAACTGTATTGATCCATTATAATGAATGTAAGATTTTTCTGGGGAGAATGTACAACAGAATTAGGGTTTATCAGTCTAACAAAAAGAATAAGCCACTTATGTTGTTCTCAGCTGATTTGACTTCTGAAGTTTGCTGCCAAAATAAGGTCATTGGATGCAGTAAAATAAACAGGAACCATTTTAAGAAATGTTCTGAAAGAATTAGATTTTGGACTTAATGTCAAATTTTGTGATGCCCCAGACATCGGCAAATCATGGGCGTCAACAAGAATGCCTGATGTTTGAAGGACTGGACTATTTAAGGCCCAGCGGTGCCAGGGAACAACACCTAAAACCTTCGTGGGCTACCTGTTCTGGCGCACTAAAGACAGAGACACAGGAGACTTCCTTCGGCGTCAAAGATCAGCGTTTATTACTGCAGGGATGCAAAAGTCATGGGAAGTACAACAAAGTGTAGGTTCCAAGAGTCTGCTTCAAATTGCATTTGTGGGTCGCTCTCTTTTATACAAGATCTTGTCATTGCACAATATGTAAGCAAAAGGTTACAGCTCAGTTCCCACAGTAAAATTCAAAAGGATCGCTTTCATGTATTCAGAACCCCGGAGCATAATTACATTAACATCACCTGTTCCAACTGTAAAAGCACATCTTCCCACCATTAGGTACATTCCACTTGAGTTGTAAATAAGCAAAAGAAAGAGACAAGAAAAGCTGCAAGGAAGTCAGACAACAGGGGAGAGAGAGTGTGAGGATAATATTGGATACGTAATCGTAGCTTAAAAGGGCTTGATCCCAGCACGTGCGAGGCTGAAACAATAGACCGGCACGGCAGAATCACCTTCGAGCGGAGGCAACTGCTTTAGCAGTGTCCTCCCCCTACTCATAAAAGACGCATGAAAAGGCATATGCTTCTTCCGTGAAGCTTGGGAACAAAAGGTCACGATGCGGACAGTTGCCTGTTCGCTGACTACGTGAGGGCAAGAAACAAAATGGATGCCGTATCTAAAATGGAACCCGAGGGTTCATTGGAAAAACCTGTAAATGAGACGAACTCTTCTGAGTAGCATGGCGATACCGCGTACACTTACTAAACTCGTCATTTACGGTTCATAGATACCACTCTCGTCCATATTCGGTGATGCCCAAAACGTCGTAACGATTTTCACGGAACCTCAGACGCTCCTTTTGCCCTCATGTAGGCAAAGACTAGTCGAAGTCGGAGTCAATCTCGATTCTCATCAGATCATTCAGATGTTGTTGGAACATAATTCTATCCATCAATGCCTCTTTGGTAACAGATGGCCTTTTTATACACGTTGTAGCACAAAGGCCACATAAGGCAGGACCACACTGTACACAAAGAAAACACGTGAACAGGAACGTCACAACAACCCCTATAACCATCAGAATCTTCCAACCCCAAGTCGACATTAGACCCCAAAACCATCCTAGAAGCGTCCAATCTCCCTCGTCCACGTGTATGGACTCCGAGATTTTGTGCAACTTGGAGATGGCTTGATAAACCGTTGGGGCGTTATCCGGTATGAATATGCAGCAGCTCGAATGGATGACCTTGCACACGCCACCTCTATCTGCTAGAACAATGTCTAGAACCATACGGTTCTGTAACGTCATAAGCCTATCCGCTTGAAGCTCTGCTGTCAGATTACCAAGGGCGCTTGCAGTTATGTTAGCGGTTGACTCTACTACACGAGTTAACTGTCTCAGATTTCTGCTATTGACCATAGGGCCCCAAAACGGTAGGAAACCCTTGAAGAAATCTCCTGCTTCTTGACCGGAAGTATCCTCTTTACTAATGACACCTCTCACAACTCTGATTTTGTGATAGTCGGCAGCAACAGTGAAAGTCGGGGGCAAGAGATTTGCAATATAGCAGGTACCTGAGAAGTCATGAGGTAACCACGTATATGCTCGGTCATAACATACAAAATAGGTACCCTTGGCAGTCAGAAAGACAGGGGAAGAGAGCATCGGTAGAACGTAAGTATCCACACAAGCACTCTTCCCAAGCTGGGCTCTTGGATTTCGGCCACGACCTTGCAGACAAAAGTGGCCTAGATGAGGTACAATCCAGATTGGAGATGAGCTTTTAAGCTGTCTATCACCCACTGATATACTATACTCAGCCTCACTAAGGTACTTATAGGCCTGCACTTCCTCCTCTGGGATGAGTGAAGCATCAAAAATGTCTCTATCTAGATCAGCAATCGCTGTCGCCAGAGACTTATGGTACGGGCCAGGACCAAAGCTTGCTGAGCGTGGCTCTCGATGGGGGTCGGAATCTAGTGCACTACGGAACATGATTTGGAATGCCCGAGCAGACCCTTGGGGGCTGTACGGAAGAACCAAATATGGGATACCCCTGTCCATGGTATGTGGCATTAGCCCACACACCCAACAATTTGTAGTATTTACCACCAACTGATGCTGATGCAAAAGTTGCACAAAGGAATTGTTTCTAAATTCCGCACGTCTGACTTGCTCATGTTGGGGCAGTAGGTGAAAAGAATGTGGAGAAACAGTAGAGACGAAATTTAGATCATGAGAAGGAGAGGTAGGTAAGGCAGAAGGCAGTAATGATTGAAAGCCAAAATATACTCCACCCACCAGCAGCATAGAAACAGTTAGGAACAACATGAAAACCTGTAATAAAAAACATTTTGTTCGAAATGTGCTGTACAATTTAGATCTTTGCGCCGTCTTTTCCTCTAGCTTCGACAGCTTGGAGAACTCCATCCTCTAACAACCGTCCGCAACGTTCTTGACGCACTTCGTTCTGAGTAGCGATTATCAATTCCCAGGAGTTCCCAGAAATCGACAAAAGAAATTGACCTAATGTCAATAACTGCTAAACAGAAAGAAGTACCCGCGCGGCCCTACGGCCAACCCAGATGGCAGGTTTTAATCAGTTAAATAATCAATTTTATATACGTCGCCTAGCTGTTCTGGAAAAGAAATACATACATAATAAAATGTCCACAATGGTCAAGGCAAAATGTGAGGGGGTATTTTGAAATCAAAATAATAAAAAATGTATTCATCTTTATTGCGTGTACGAAGAAAGTATCGGTTTCTTCCGGGTCGAGTCTGATCTTCAAACAGTGGATTGGATGGCGAAAGAGTGTTCGATTGTTCAGGCAATTGTTCAGTACTTGAATTCTCCAATGATGAAGGAAAGGAAATTGTTTGAGAGGAATCAACAGGGGTGTCAGATAAAACTGAAGTGTTCCCGTTCGCCTGCCTGTTTTTATCGTCTATCCTGCTGTTATCCTGCCCCGGGAAGCCCTCTTTGTTGTGCTGTAGCGCTAAGACGCCTTGCAGGCACTCACCTTTTGCTCCGGTGGTCCTTGGGTGCCGTGGATCCTGTACGGCGCTCCCGCTCGCTTCGGGGCCTCCGGGGCGGGCTGGCCTGGACCTTCCCGGCGGCGCCCGGACGGGGCGGAGCACGATGATCGGCCCTTGATGGCGCAGTGGACGTGGTCGTAGAGGCGGTTGTGCGTGTAGGCCGGCTGTGGCTTGCTGGCCAGCTCCGGTGGGCCGGAGGCCTTGGGTGGAGGCGCTGCCTTCCGTTGACGGGGCTAACCGTACATCCGGCTTGCTCCCCCTTTGTTCTCCGGTCCGGCCATTTTGATTTCCTCCGCCCGGACTCGGAGAACGGGACCGGCGGCACTGGGGAGCCGGCGATTCCCCATCTTCTGGTGGCCCCCCTTCCTGCCCTGGGGTGCCCTGCTGCCGGTCGGCTGGTCTTCATTTGCCTCGCTGCTGCCCGGACGAAGGTTGACGGCCGCCGCGGCCCCGCCGGGCTTCCAAGATGGCGGCCGACCCTGAATGTCTCAGCCGGGCCTGGACGAGCGCTGGAGGCCCGCCGCATGGCCCGGGTGCCGGATACTGTAAAGGTTTTCCTACACTTAAGGATATCCTGGACGCCCTGCACTCCTGGCGAGCTTCTTTGGCCGCACCCGTTGCTAAGAAAGCAGCGGATCTTATACTTGTGGATATACAAGTTTTGGAGGCCAGCATTAAGGCTAGTATCGTAAATCTAGTGTATAAGAAACAATCAGATAAAAAACAAGCTGATGAAACATTCAAGAAACAACTAGAGGATACTAATAAGAATAATACTGACTTTAAGGATTCAATCATTGCCTCTAAAATAGCTAAATTTAAGAAAGATCTAGAGAAATTTGCCATGGATAGAGTATATCCTTATACAAGTGACAACTACGTCCAACCTCAATTCAATCAGAGAGGAGGCAGATATGGATCCAATTATTCCACATCATCATCTGGTGAAGATGACCATTACTCTGATGACAACTCTAACTCTGGCGGTCCGACTAACAGACCTCCTAATCGATGAGGAAGAGGAAGAGGCCCGAGAAGAGGCAACCAATCCGGACAAGGATTTAACCCGTGGTGGCCCCCAACATCTTTTGTCCCACCAGGACCCCCACAGCAAGGTCCATTCTTTCCGTACCCGTTCTATAATCAAATGATGCCACCTCAGCCTTTTTTAGGGTATGGCCACAACAACCAAAGAGGCAGAAGAAGAGGACCGAAAACCAGAGAGAACTGGAGCACGCCCTTAACAACCACACCAACAACCTCCACAACAGGGACAGCAACGACGAGCGGCACCAACAGGTGATAGTGAATTTGAGCTCCTATGCACCCACTGAAGAAGAATTTCGGGTACTGAAAAAAGGAAAAAAGGACTCGGGTTTGTGCCAAGCAATAAAGGAAATGCTTTCAAAACCCGTCAAGAATTAGCAGCTTTCTTTAGGAAGATTCGATTAAATGCCTTCTTTAAAATCAAAGAGATAGAACCACCTGACGAGGTCAACACAGGACTACGTCCGAAGTCCACCTTTAACCCCGCGGCTCACCTGACTCCAGCGCGCATCCTCGCATTTGAAGAAGCAGTACTGCATGACTTCAACGGAATCATAAAAAGTAATCAGAGACAATTTCAAAACATGACTAGACCTGAAAAAATCGCTTTACAGAACCTGGCGAGTAACTCTGAGTTAGTGATTAAACCCGCTGACAAAGGGGGAGCAGTGGTACTCTTGGATAAAGAGACCTACAGAAATGAGTGCCTTCGACAACTGAGTGACACTAATTCATACAAGAGAATCTCTTTGGACCCGACCAAACGCTTGATCAATGAGATTTCGAAGAAAGTAGATGAGGCAAAAGAAAAAAAGTGGATCACTGATCATGAGGCCTCATATCTAATAGTCAACACGCCTGTAACACCGTATTTTTATGTACTCCCCAAGATACATAAAGTTACCAGACCACCACCAGGGAGACCCATCGTCTCCGGGTTAGGCTCTCTTTTGGAACCTTTGTCAACATTTGTGGACTCTTTTCTTCGCCCGTTAGTATCACAAATGCCGACCTTTGTTCAAGATACGAAGCATTTACTCACCGAGTTACAAGAACTATCCTTCGATCCCTTTACTGAATGGCTGGTATCATTTGATGTGGAGGCATTATATACATGCATTCCCCAGGAAGAGACTCTGACCACCATCAGAGCTATGCTTGAGGCATTAGTATGGGACAGTATAACACCCATCGACTTCGTCATGTTCTGCGCAAGGAAGGTCCTAAAAGAAAACTTCTTCAAGTTCGAAGACCAAATGTACCTGCAAATCTCCGGGACGTGCATGGGCAGTGTTTGTGCCCCGAGTCTGGCCAATTTGTATGTTCACAAAGTTGAACAAGAGACCATACTCGCCCACAGCAACCCATTCCTCGGCAATCTATGTATCTGGAAAAGATACATAGACGATATCTTTGCCATCTGGAGAGGCGATGAAGACTCACTGAAACAGTTCCATCTCTGGCTTAACCAACAGGATGAATTCCTTAGGTTTACCATGGAATGCTCAAAAGAAAAACTACCCTTTCTAGACGTATTGATTACACCAAAAAACGGAGGATTCATCACAGAACTATATAAGAAACCTACCTCATGTAACTCCTTGTTACCGTTTCAGAGTTACCACCCACGAGCCCTTCGGGAAAACCTGCCCTTCGGCCAGTTCTTACGCATCAGAAGGAACTGCACGGAACTTGTGAAATTTGAAGAACACGCAAACAACCTGAAACGAGATCTCAAAGAGAAAGAATATCCCGCGCATCTTATCCGTATCTCCAAAAAAAGAGTGGCGAACAACAATAGACAAGCACTATTGGAACAAAGCCCCGCTAAAGTCACCAACCAAAGGATAACGTTTGTCAACACCTTTTCAAGCTATTCCAACTCAGTAAAGAAGAGCATTAACAAGCATTGGGGAGTTCTCAATCTAACAAATAACACTCTGGAAAGACCCTTATTTGCTTACAAACGGAGTGCGAATTTGAAGGACAAACTAGTCCATACACGACCGCGTGATCAGCCGAACTCCGGGGTCCAGACCACGTTGTGGAACATGCCGCAAGTAATAGGCCACCACCCATGCGGTACTTGTTCGGTGTGCCCCCAAACCGAGAAAACTCTAGAGATAGAGATAGGCACATCTCGGCCATGGAGAATCAACAAGCATACCAATTGTAATAGTGACCGGCTCATCTACTTGATATGGTGCCCTTGTTCTCTCCGTTATGTAGGAATGACGACGAGAAAAATTAAGACACGCATTCAAGAACATAAGAGTACCATCAGATGTGGCAAACGTTCTACTAAACTCACCAATCACTTTCTAGACAAAGGACACTTAGACACAGATCTACGGTGGGTGGTATTAGAGAAACCTTGGATTCCACCCCAGCTAAGTGACCCCACACAATACCTGTTTAGGAAGGAACAACAATGGGTGTACAGACTTGGGACAGAAACGCAGGGGCTTAACGATGACATTCCCTGGGTATCCATCTAATAGGAAACCTAGGTTGCTCTTTGAGGCGGGTAATCTGAATCCAGGACTCAGGTACGAGTTTATAACATCATAGTAATAGGGAATACTGTATACTTTCTTCCCCTGATCGTTTCTGCACTCAATGAGCACCGAGTACCTTAGAATGAATCAAACTCGGTGGTTTACACCCCAGGATGGTTACAAGAGCATGCCCTTTGATACTTCGATTGAACAAGTGTTGGCTTTCATGTACACAGAATTCAGTAATTCTGGGATTTGCTATGTAAAAGAGACTGCAGAAGCAATGAATAGTCACCGTTTTTCCACTAGAACCATAACGGAGATGGACAATAACAAATAAAAACTAGTTCTACACTTACAGTGAGGTACAGCGGTACTCCGCCCATGCGCAGTGTTTTACAATTGAAGCGCTACCGTGTAGTTGTTTAGCGCATGCGCATGGGATTAGTGTCCCTCCGTGAGAGCCGCTTTGCGCACGCGCGAGTAAATAGCGCGCAGTACGCTGTTATACACGGCGGAATGCAGGCAAATCTATGGTCTACTAAGGATAGCAAAGACCCGTGATGTGCCGGCTTGTGCACAATGAGCTTTACCATTTAAAAAGAGAGTCGGCCTGCCGATCGGTACCTCCCGGGACTTGCTCTCGACGGTGACGAGGTACCGACGGACAGGTAAGGCCACTGCTCACTCTTGTTTGTTGTTTTTTGTGCTTTCTCGTTCTGTTGCTCTTGTGTCCCTGCAACTATAGAGGGGGTAGACTTACTCTAACATAGCGTTATACCTATAAGAAGGAGTTCACTATATATGCTGACACTGGGTGTGTGTTTACTGATCACAGAAACCGCCTAGGTAGTCCTTATATAAGCTTTATAGTCCAATCCTTTCTGCCAATTGTTTCACCATGTAAAGGAACCTTGATGTGGCGCCCCTGGTCATTGAGTGGGGTAGCGTCTTAGGTCTCTTCATTTTTAAGTGTGTCTCATCAGGAGTTTTTTATGACACTCATGTCAATGTGAAGGAATATATCTAGTGACACAGAGAAGTGTACTGTTCCTTTGACACTCATATACATTTTCCCCCGCAGAGCGGGGCCTCCCTCCAGAGCAGTCCGCCAAGGTAGAGGTGAGGCAGGAATATCCTACTATTGAGGGTAAGTCCTCGATACTTCCAATTTATTCGCCTGAAGTATGATACTTGTGATTTATTGACAAGTGTTCCCGTAATGATCAAAGTTCACAGTAGTTTTCAAGTGTGTTTCTTCTCCCTCCCACAATGTGTTTATTGTTCACAGATACCTGGGTATGACCTGACTGAAAAGACAAGCAGGAATACCGGTTCTGTATAAATCTTTTTTTCTTTATTAATTCATGTTTATTTGTACACGAAAAAGTGCAGCAGCATTACCACTAATACAATCTGGTCCTGAAGAAAGCCATTGATACATGTGTAGTGATCTAGAGGCTGAAACATGTCGACCATTGTGTAACAGTGGTTCTAAATCCATACCACTGTGCTGTTACCTTTCTTTTAATCCTGTCAAGTACAACACACTATTAAAGCATTGCTCTGTGATTGCACCTAGGCAGTTTTAACTTCACCACTTAGCATACATTTTTTCACAGCGCTGCACACCTCACTACACTCTCTTGCTCCATTGGGATTAACATCCTAGTCCTTAATAGTGAAAACATCTCTGAGCTACTTCCCTAAATCCATCAGAAGTAGCAGCTCCCAATGCAGACCAGGTCTGTACATTGGTAAGGATAACCCCAATGATGAAGCATGTCACCTTCGGGTGAGTGAGGGTTCTTATCCTTAAGGGATGTCCTGTCCTCCCTTTTGTTTTTGTTACTATTAATTTTTCACTTGTGGGGACTTGGAGTGACATACCTACTGTGCCTTTGACATTTCTCTAGACTATAGGTATATATTGTTTTGATATTCGCACCCGTTGTCACCCTGGAGTTGGATCCTCTCTTCGGGCCGTTCGGGCCCCCAACACTGGGTGCGGCTTCACCGTTGCAGGGTGCGGCTGGAACTATCCTAGGAAGCATGGACCCGGCGACAGCCGCGTCTGTGGGTGTGCGGAGTTCCGTTGCCCTTCATCGTCCTGTGCTGTCTCCTCTGCCGCTGGTCCGGGGGCCGGATCCCGTCTGGACTGGACTCGATGACTCTTCCTGCCTCTTTTCGCCTCGACTGACCGGCCATGGCTCCTGTGCCAACCCAGCTGGGTCGGCCTCTCTCGAACTGTCCCTGAAACTGTGCCTGCATTGTGTGCGATGTTCCATGACTTTCCTGGATCTTCCGGGTTTTACTCCATGTGTCTTATCTGGACTGCCGTCTGATCTCCCTGTTCTATGCCTTCTGTTCTTCGCGGTCTGGTTCTTAGTGAATCGGACGGCTACAACTTTGGACAAACAAGGACAGGGCTGATACAAACTTGCCTCTGTGTGCGGTAGTCTTATACTGGTTGGATGATCGGCATGTAACGGTATGATTATGTGTGACTTTATGGTGCTCCTGGAGTGTATCCTGATACTTTTTGACTTCCCGAGGGCTCTGCCCTTTTTCTCAGGCGGGTGGGTGGGTGCAGGTAATTCTGTTCCTTGGCCCTCTCCCGTGTGTTTTCTTCCCTTTTCCCTTCCCCTCCCCCCCCCCTTTTTTTGTCTTCTGTTTCCGTCTTGTCTTTGCTCTTCTATATTTCGGGTTCTAATTAGGGCGACAGGCACGCTGCTGGGGGGTAGGCCATAGCCTTCTGCAGGGGTGCAGGGTGGGCTTGAGGGGTGGGTGGGGGGGTCTGTCACTTTGGGGGGTCTTTTTCCCCCCTTTTTTTCTCCCTTTTTTGTTCTATGGCTCTTGAGTATTCTCTTTTTCGGGACTCTGTCTCGTCATGTGTCCCCCTGGGGTGTTTCTGATGCATTGACCTTCCGGTCGTATTGTGATTATGGCTCACTACGTGTTCTGTCATCGATCTTTAATGGATGCCGTGTACCGGTTTCTGTTTTCCTGCTTTGTCGCCGGGGGGCGCGTGGTTGGGGAGGAGTCCCTTCCCTTTTCCTTTTTCTTCCTTCCCCTCCCTCTTTCGTGGGGGATTTCCTTCCTTTTATTGGGGTGTGTACCGTATTGCTTTCTACGATGGGATCTTTTTTACTTATGTTTGTTAAGTCGGGTTGTTGCTGTGGTGGGTGGGCGCTGGACGGCGAAGGCCATTGCCTCTCCTTGTGGTACCTCAGTTGGGATTGTATTTATCGATATGTTTAGTTCGTGTTGGCTTTATCCTGTAATTTCTATGATCGCCGGATCGCGGCTCACCACGGCCCCTCCCTTGTTGCTTGACTCACTGCCCGTCATGATCCTGTACTCCCCGTTCCCATAAAAGAAAATCAACCTTCACATATCCTGTCCCTGCTGATTGCTCTATGGCTTTTGGTATATCTCCTGTGTTCTTGTTGTCATATCCTGTGGACAAATTTGTATTGTTAATTATGCTTTTGCTATGTGGTGGCCAGCCCGTTGGGTTGTAGGCCCATATTTGTGAGCACTCTTTGTACAATAAAGGTTTTAAAAAAAAAAACTAAAAAAAAACTGAAGTGTTCCCTATGGGCTGAGCTTCGCTAAATGGGACAAAGCGCTGGGGAACGTCAGTTTCAGACGAGGAAAAACCTTTACGTATCCATGTGTCTGCCGGCAGAGGAAGCGGAACCTTCTTGGTGTGGGTGGAATGCACCCAATGTTTTCGTCCCTCCAGACGAACCGCCGTCCTCGTGGCTAGTAGCACCTGGAAGGGTCCCACAAATCTCGGCTCAAGGTGGCGTTTTCGTCCGAAATTACGGGTGAGGACCCAGTCCCCTGGTTGGAGCCGATGACCAGGACCCTCTGTTTGTGACGGCAGAGCCTCAAAGACCTGTTGATGAATCAAACTCAATTTAGCAGTCAGATCATATTGATAATCAATCAACATTGGATATTCAAGTCTGTTAAACTCTTTAGGTCTCGGAACCCCCCAAATGTTCGCAGGGCGGCCGAACACAATCTCATAGGGGCTAAGCCCTACTCGAGAGTGTACAGTAGCCCTGGTCGATAAGAGAGCTAGAGGCAAAGCGTCGGGCCATGATAAACCAGTCGTTGCCTGGATTTTAGCAAGCTTCAATTTCAGGGTGCCATTATATCCTTCCACCAAACCTGCTGACTGAGGATGATTAGCACTATGAAATTTTTGGGATATTCCTAAACCACGACACACACTCTTCATCACACTTCCCACAAACTCACTTCCGTTGTCCGACCATACAATCCGAGGCATGCCGTACCTGGGGAAGTACTCTTTGAGCAGAATTTTAGCTGTGGATAGGGCAGTATTATCCTTAAGAGGGTAAGCCTCAACCCATCTGGAGAATGCGCATACTACGACCAAAACATACTTCAGATTGTTGCGTCTCTCCATATGGATGAAGTCCAATTGGATGACTTCGAAAGGACATGTAGGAGGGGCAAAATGACCAGGTGGAGTGGGGGTGCCCATACCGGGATTATGCATCAAACATACCATGCAATTCTTAACCACTCTCTCTGCACATTTAGTAATCCCATCATTCTTCCATACAGGAGACAATAACTTGCATATGCCCTTCGAGCTAATATGTGCTGTGCCATGGGCCATTGTAACAACAGCAAGCACATATGCATCCGGTAACATCCATCTCTGTTTCTCTGACAAGTCAACCCAACATCCATTCTCGTCTAACTTTCCCGTGCTTTCTTTCCACTTAGTCTTTTCCATTTCAGTGGCCTCATTCTGTATTTCCTTCACACTTTCAACCATGTCCTCACACATGCTAGTCTCTGCTGGCCATCTTACTGAATTCGCAACGTACATTCGATTTGTCAGACCTCTAGCTGTCTCTTTAGCAGTTTCGTCTGCAAACGCATTACCATGACCAACATCATCTGTCACTTTTCGATGCGCACTACATTTAATTATGGCCACCTGCTTAGGCAATGTAAGTGCATCTAAAAGGTAATTCACAAGCTGTCCATGCTGAATCTTCGAACCATGCGACGTAAAAAATCCTCCTTCTTTCCACAATCGCCCAAAACTATGCGCCACACCAAAAGCATACTGACTGTCTGTAAACACATTCACCCGCTTTCCTCTAGACAACACACACGCTCTCGTCAAGGCAATCAACTCAGCTGCCACAGCCGAATTATGACTCAATCTCGCAGTTTCCACAATCGTACTCAACGTCACTACAGCATACGCAGTCGTCACATCACCATTCGGTAACTTAAAACAGGAACCATCAACATACAAAGTACCATCGGGATCTACCAATGGAGTATCTTTTAGGTCAATACGACCCTTCGTTTCTTCTTCAGTTCTCAGATAACAGTCATGTGGTGCTACATCACTTGACTCCGTGTTGATCGGCAATAATGTTGCTGGATTCAACACATTACACCGCTTTATCCGTATGTGACTAGCCAGTAACGTCAGCTCATACCCAGACAACCTTGCGCTCGTCAAATGTTGAGTTTTCGTTCGGTTCAAAAGAGTGTCAACTGCATGCGGAACCATCACCGTAAGCATATTATCCATGACCAGACCTGCGGCCTGTCGAATGGATGCCGCAGCTGCCGCTGTTGCTCTTAAACAACTCGGCAAAGCTCTAGCTACTGGGTCTAAGGTCGCAGAAAAATATGCGCATGGGCGCTGTTTGTCACCAAATTGTTGCGTCAGGACACTCAACGCACAACCATCCCTCTTGTGAACGTACAGTGTAAATGGCTTACTGTAATCAGGAGTACCTAACACAGGAGCCGAACACAACGCATCACGTAATTCAGAAAAACCTTTTTGACACTCTTCAGTCCATGGCAAAGGAGTCGGAACATCCTTGCACGTGAGAGCTAACAATGGTTTCGCCAATAGTGAAAAATTTGGGATCCATTGTCTGCAGTATGACGTGATACCTAGAAAGGCACGTACATCTCTCTGAGTTTTTGGCACAGTCATTCGGGTAATCGCTGCAATTCTCTCTGGGGTCAACCTTTTCCCTTCTTTTGACAATAAGTGACCTAAGTAGGTTACTTCTTGGCCACAATATTGCAGCTTGGAAGGTGACACCTTGTGATGTAAGTCACATAAATGCCGCAACAATGATACTGTAGCAGCTCTACAAATATCTTCGGTATCAGCGGCGACCAACAGGTCGTCAACGTACTGATTCAAGGCTGCGCCTGCCGGTAATATAAATGAATCAAGTTGACTTTTAAGGGCTTGACTGTAGATCGACGGACTCTCACAATAGCCCTGTGGTGCGCGTTTCAGTCTAAAACTGCGACCACCTAATGAGAATCCGAATAGATCTCTGCTTTCCTCAGCAATCGGGATACTAAAGAAAGCATTCTTTAGGTCGATCACCGTGAACCAGGAGGCAGACACTGGAATCAGGGTCAACAAGGTCGTGATATCAGGGACCACGGGGTATTGTGGAATCACGATTTTATTTACTTCTCTCAAATCGATTATGAATCGGTACACAGGAGGTTTAGATGGATCAGTTTGTTTTAAAATGGGTAACACAGGACTATTACACACATTTCCCCGAGTTTCTTCAACGACATCCTTTTCGATCAGATCGTGTACAATCGTTAATAGCGCCCGTTCTCCCTCAATGGAGATACGATACTGTGGTATACGTGGCAATCGCACATTTGGTTTCAGCTTGATCATATAAGGTGGGATGTCCAAGAGACCCACGTCATTGGGACCTGTGGCCCATAGAGATGCAGGAAGGGAGCTCAATTCCGGTGGGAATTTATCGATCGACAAGTACATAGGAGAGATTACTCTCCGACCTAATGTAAGCTCCACTCCTTCAGGAGAGCAATACAAAGTCGCGTATAACCGTTTTAACAAATCCAAGCCCAGAAGATTCTCACCACAACCAGTAGATAGAATCAATGGAGCCTCCAGCTCACGAGGGCCAATTGTAAGGGGCAAAGGGCTAGAGACAGGATTGCTAACAGGGGCGCCAGAGAATCCAACGGAAACATTTGTTAAGCTGGACAAAGGTGCGCCAGGGAGTTTCGAATGCATGATGGAACTTTTCGTCGCACCAGTGTCTAACAGAAAAGGCTCAACTACGCCAGATGTAGCAACTGCGATGTAAGGCCCACTCTGATCAACCGGAACTGATACTACTCCCTCTCTCTGTCGGTGGCTGTCCTAGTAACGAACAACAGTCTCATGTTCAACGTAATAGTCGTCCGCATAATACTGCGCTGATTTATCGGACCTTACATTTCGCTGGTCAAAACAATTATTCGCGTCCGAGGACGTATTAGGGCGCTCAGTCTGATTTTGAAAGGTACCGCGGCCTCTACCTCGAGATGCTTGTTGAGGACCACCACGACCCCCTCGTGCCGATACACCATTAAGGCGATCACGTAAAGCCGGACAATCATATTTTATATGTCCCTCTCTTCTACAATATGCACACTGGTTATACCCAAGCATAGATCTGAAGTCAGAGGAGTCAGGACGTGACTGTATTCTGGAGGATTGCGATTGTGGTCTATATTGCTGTTGCGAATCATTTTGATTTGAACGTGGAGGATACGCTTGCTGCAACAAAACCTTCGTTTTGAGCTCCTTCGTTTTCTTATCTACACGATCACTTTCTTCTTTTTCCCTATTCTCATAATATTGAGCCGTTGCTAATATCTGTGCAGTGGTTGAAACAGCCCATGCACTTTCTGAATTTTTCAATTTGTTGCATAGTTCAGGCAACAAATTCAACACGAATTTGTCAACAAACAACCGTTGGCCTCCCTCAGTGCCCATATCCTGACCACTATGATCGACAAATGCCTCTTCGAATCTAGTAAAGAAATCAGAGACACTCTCGTCCTTCTTCTGCTTACAAGCTGCTAATTTATCCCTGTTTACCCTCATCGCCGGCATAAGCGTTTTCATGAACGTAATTATTCTCTGGGGCAGATCCGAAATTACCTGCTCAGGCTTAGCCCCACCAACTTGTCGGCCATCAGCCGCTATTATTGCAGCCCAATCGCCGCCTAACTCATTCGCATGATTTTCCTGACGAATTTTCGCCCAAACCGGCTGTGGTACAACATTACCGAACAGCATGTCGATGTCAGCGAGGTTCATAATAGTAGCATCTACCAATTGAGACAACTCCTTATAGTAACCCGCCGGATTCTTGCGTGGATCAGGCAAGGACTGTTTGACCTGCAATACTTCTGATCGCTTCCATGGGAGGTGTATCCAAACTCTCTGGAAATATGGAGGAACCACAGGATTAGCATTAGGATCACCTGGCATGTATACTGGCGGAACTTCTCTCATAGGATACTGACCGGGAGCCGCTTTACAAGCTTCTAAGTCGTCATCATTAAATGACACACGAGAAGGCACTGTGGATCTAAAGGATAACAATCGCTCTAAGGCACGTCGTACATCGCCACCTACAATCATACCGTTCGAAAATTGACTCTGAAGTTCAATCATATCGGGCGGTACGTTATCTAAATTGTCATTATACCATTGTTCCCTCAAAAAGTTACACATTTCTTCGAACACGAATCTCTGTGTAGGCTCATTAAACTGAGAAAACGTCTCGAAAACCATGCGTGGAGGGTAGTTGGCAGGATGTCTTATCCACCTATGTGCCATTGTCACTAACGTCTCTTTCTCCCTTCCACTAGGGATCTGACTCCGTCTTTGGGGAGTTTCAGAAGTATCGGATGGAAATAACTGACCAGAAAGCGGTGAATAAAGGGTAGCAACAGTGTTAGGGATACGATTACGAACAGAAGGAGAAAGAAGAACAGGAGCCACAACGTTTGAAGTGAAAGCAGACACAGCAGAAGCAGGCAAGATAGTCGGGGTGGCACGGACAAGAGGCTGAGAAGGTACAGGCAAAGGAGCAGTAGGAATAGAGACAGGTGGTGGGACAAACGTAGGACCAACA
The DNA here is from genome assembly GCF_964261635.1 of Lissotriton helveticus. Taxonomy (NCBI): domain Eukaryota; kingdom Metazoa; phylum Chordata; class Amphibia; order Caudata; family Salamandridae; genus Lissotriton; species Lissotriton helveticus. The sequence goes on from NC_136063.1 coordinate 1,206,945,778, forward strand.
ACGGGCTGACCCGCAGCCGCCGGAACAACAGGAGGGACAACAGGAGGAACAACAGGCGGAACTACTGGAGGAACTACAGGGGCCGTAGCACCCTGCACATAAGGGGGCGGCAATTTCATCAAATATGCTAACAAGGGATCCTCCTTTGAATCCTCTTCTTTCTTATCCTGATTAGTTGGTAAAACCGGATAACATTTGTCTATCCTCATATGATGTAATCTAGTAGAAACTTCTATTTCTTTTTCTTCTTTATCTCGCTGACATTGTTGTACAACTTGCATTATCGGAACGATACCTTCTCTTCGATCCTTTTTAAGCTGCTTGATTTCTTTCTGCTTGGCCTCTTTACGCCACAACCGAAAGGAATCAAACATAGCTGGCCTAGCTTTCTTTTTAAACAATTTAGCTTCAAGATTATCTAAAATCGCAAGTTCAAAACTTCCGTGCGGTGGCCAACTAAGGACACCATCTTTTTTCGTGTAACAGACCCAATATTTATTATATATAATAGGGCCCACACCATGTCGACTATAGAGCTCATATATCGGAGTTCCAACTGGAGGAATCGGACACGAGTCCTCCAACCAGGAATCCTTGTTGCAACATTTAAAGAAACCAAGAAAACCACTATGGCTAGGCATCGTGCACACCAACCTAGTATCAAACTTCAAGGGTTACCGAAGTACTGAATCTTCGTGAAAGACAAAACCCTCGGTTTTTGGCAATTGCAACTGTCAAATAACAACTAAGAACCAACAACTAAGAACCACAAATGCAATGGAACCATGCAAACAACAAAGCTTCAACAAGCTGAAACAACAACTAAGGACTGGGAGCGACCCACAAATACTTAACTGAGAGCTTCAATGGCGTCACCAGGAAGGCTTGTCTATCGTCTCGCTGTACGAAAGGTCTACGCCAGGCGTCGAAAACAGGTCGACAGTCAGGGCATCGGTCCGTCGCAGCCGTCAGGAGGCGGGAATCTTCGCGGGAAAAATCTTCGGACCACTTATTTCGACAACAGGATCGATGAAGCGGGGTGCACCTTTTCCTCGGAGATTTCACACAAAGCTCCTCACAATCGTCAGGCTTTGGACCGGTACCGCCGATGTCGCCCTGCGTTGGGCGCCAACTGAAGGACTGGACGATTTAAGGCCCAGCGGTGCCAGGGAACAACACCTAAAACCTTTGTGGGATACCTGTTCTGGCGCACTAAAGACAGAGACACGGGAGACTTCCTTCGGCGTCAAAGATCAGCGTTTATTACTGCAAGGATGCAAAAGTCATGGGAAGTACAACAGAGTGTAGGTTCCAAGAGTCTGCTTCAAATTGCATTTGTGGGTCGCTCTCTTTTATACAAGATCTTGTCATTGCACAATATGTAAGCAAAAGGTTACAGCTCAGTTCCCACAGTAAAATTCAAAAAGGATCGCCTTCATGTATTCAGACCCCCGGAGCATAATTACATTAACATCACCAGTTCCAACTGTAAAAGCACATCTTCCCACCATTAGGTAAATTCCACTTGAGTTGTAAATAAGCAAAAGAAAGAGACAAGAACAGCTGCAAGGAAGTCAGACAACAGGGGAGAGAGAGTGTGAGGATAATATTGGATGCGTAATCGTAGCTTAAAAGGGCTTGATCCAAGCACGGGCGAGGCTGAAACAATAGACCGGCACGGCAGAATCACCTTCGAGCGGAGGCAACTGCTTTAGCAGTGTCCTCCCCCTACTCATAAAAGACGCATGAAAAGGCATATGCTTCTTCCGTGAAGCTTGGGAACAAAAGGTCACGATGCGGACAGTTGCCTGTTCGCTGACTACGTGAGGGCAAGAAACAAAATGGATGCCGTATCTAAAATGGAACCCGAGGGTTCATTGGAAAAACCTGTAAATGAGACGAACTCTTCTGAGTAGCATGGCGATACCGCGTACACTTACTAAACTCGTCATTTACGGTTCATAGATACCACACTCGTCCATATTCGGCGATGCCCAAAACGTCGTAACGATTTTCACGGAACCTCATGTTGTCTTATCATTTATTATGCAAACACAAGATGATGGACGGAACGCTGAAACCTTTCAGACACTCACCCCAAGTCACAGATCTGGGTTGAATCCATCATAATTCTTTAGATCACTTCACCACCTCAGTTCAGACCCAGCTATATGCAAATCAATCTTGACCCTGATCCTCATAGTCATGGGAACAATCCAGGCTGAACTGTCAAGCTAGGTCTTTCCTAAACCAGAAACAAGTATCCTGGCACTGGGTTCTGGATAAAACCTTTCAACAGCCAGGCTAGCTTGAATCCAGTGGCATAGTGAAAAAGGGATCCACGTCTGGGCATTACCCTGCCAACTTAGCGCGAACAAAGCAAACACAAGGAGATGATGGACAGAGCACTGAAACTTTTCAGACACTCAACCCCAGTCACAGATCTGGTTTGAATCCATCATCATTATTTAGCTCACTTCACCACCTCAGTTCAGACACAGCTATATGCAAATCAGGCATGACCCTGTGTCTCATGGGAACAGTCAATCCAGATTTCCATATGGATTCAGGAAGGGGTGGGGGACAATAAACCAGTGCCTCAATCTAGCCCTAGTCTCAGACAAATACGCATTGCAAAGAAAGGCCAGTTTTACATGGCCTTTACAGATTTATCAATGGCCTTTGACTGCAAATACCACAGTAAACTGTGGGCCATTATGAAAACAATACAGAGAAGCTTGGGTAGTAAGCAGGTATGGGAAACAGGGGGATTGCGCAAAACTCTTCAGGATTGAAAAGGGTGTGAGACAGGGCTGCGTCCTCGCTCCATTTCTTTTTTCTTCACATACCAACAAATTAAATGAGGTGCTGAGCAAAAAATGTAAGGACGCCCGGTTGTATGTTTATTACCTTTGCCCATCATGCTTAATGCAGATGACGCAGTTTTATTGGCCAAAACTCCAATGGCCTTTCAGCTTTCCATAGGGATATATTCTGCTAATAGGACTGCTTTAGGTCTATAAGTTAATAAAACTAAGACCTTTGTGATGGCTGTGGGCAGGGATAAGAAAAAACTAATGAGACTCCAAATAGATGGCAGAAACTTGGAAAGAGTAGAACATTTTATGTACTTGGGGATCCCCTTTGATGCTAAATTAAAATGGTCGTCGATTGTGAGAAACAGAGTGAACCATATGACTAAAACTATAGCTGCCCTCTGGAAGTTTTCTAAAGACCTAGGAAATAAACCGATGAAAGAAATGTCGGAAATTCACTAGGCAAAAACAATATCCATAGTTACCTATGGTGCAGCAATCTGGGGCACAGCACAAATTGAACCCCTCCAAGTTATAGAAGACAAATTTGTAAAAGGCTGGTTCGTGCCCTAATATCATATTTCATAAGGAATTAGGCCTCCTTTTTAAAATTGATACCATTAAAATGGCCCCTTTAATATTATGGCTATCAATATGTAAAAGGAATTCTGTCCAATTCAAACAAATTGTGTTAAAGGATATTTTAACCCTTGATCGAGTTGGACTTGGCAATATTGTTTGATTCACCATTTCAATGTATGGCTTTCCCTAAATCTAGGTCAAAAGAACTTTTTATTGCCAAATGCACTCACGATAGATGGTAAAAAAACAACTAAAATTTCAGTTATAAGCTATCAGGCTTTGCACTCTGGTCGTTGGGAATTTTTCTTATCTTTAATTTGTTTCTAACACTCTGCATCCTTTCTTACTGGTAAGGTTTAGACTGAACTTCATTCCTCTAATGATTGGTTATCCAGCACAAGTAAATCAGTTGTCTTTATGCCCTTGTGATGATCTTTCTAATCAATCTATCTCTCACATCCTGTTCTTTTGTTCGCTCTATAACCTTAAGAGAAAAAAATGTATCATTCCACTGCTGAGAAAATGCAGCTTCTGTTCCCACACAAAAGCACTCTCAGTAATACAACAACTGGAATTGCCATACATATATTTTATGGCTGCATATTTTTTACAGGCTACCCTAAAGACTAAAATGGTGGTTACCTCTAGGGGACCGGTTTTGACCGATTGTTAACCCTTTGACTATGGTCATATGTGTAAATTACGTGAGCCAAAGAGCAATTGTTATGTATCTACATTCGTGCACTTTGTGTAACATTCATAGCTACTAGACTATTATATATTTTTACTTTTAATGGATATTTTAACCACCTAGTTATTTTTATAGATCACTTGGATGTGATGGATATCTATCAGAATTATATCTATCATTATTATGTAGATTTTATGCATTTTTCAAATGTGAAATAAAGTTGCTTTATCGATTGATTGACTGAGTCTGTTTGACTAGACAACTTCGTGACCAACCCATATGTGGATAACAATATAAAGACATGTCTATTAATTGTCCTGGAACATGGATATAGACTAGAAGCAGACATGAAGAAGGAGAGATTTGTATTGAGAGAGAAAAGGCTGTATGTCATAATCACTAAAGCTAAACTTACATGCTTAAATTGCCATGGTAAGAGTTTCTTCCAACCAGCCACTGCAAAACAGGTTACAAAAAACAACGTTTGCATGCACATAGAGGAATGGATGTAGAAAAAGAAAGGGGTGAATTTATTAGAGACATTCTATTGCATGGTCTTCTTCCAAAAAGCAATTTATTTGATGGAGATGCTGCAACCAAACCAGCAACTCTGTGCCTGAAAAACATTTTTTTTAATTCAAAGATTCCCTATACCTACAAGTATCAGGAGTAGCAATGGGGTGTAGTCTTTCACCTGAGATTGCTAATCTTGTGATGGCAGAATTTGAGATTAAATGATATATGGCGACACCAACCCCTTTAATAATCAAGTGGGGTTTTGGTGTCGTTATATAGACGATATATTTATGATTTGGGAAGGAGAAGAATTAGAGCTTATGGACTTCCACAATTGGTTAAATTCAAGAACTGCTGAATTTAACTTCACTATGTCAAAGGATCGTGATAAGATTAATTTCTTAGATGTGTACATTCAACATACGAGTGGTCAGTTATTAGTCAATTTATACACCAAGCCTACTGACCGCAACACATTATTACACTTTACCAGTTGTCATCCTCGTACATTGAAGGAAAATTTGCCATACGGACAGTTCCTCCGTATAAGGAGGATTTGTACCAAAAAGGAATACTACTTCATTAATGCGAACAATCTGAAAGAAAAATTAATAGCCCACGGCTATCCTTAAAGAATAGTGAAAGTAGCTCTCAACAGAGCATGGTATACACCAAGAGAAACATTACTTAGTCCCAAAGAACGTGACAAAAATACCCTATTGACATATGTTTTAACTTTTGATACTAAAGCAAACTGAGTCAAAACAATTGTCCCAAAAAACTGGAAACTTATTGAATCATTAGGAATCCCCGTACCGCTGTGTGCCTTTACAAAGGGAAAGAACATTCAGCAACAGTTGGTTAAAGCAACGAGAGAGTCAGACGTCCCCAAAAGCAGACCTTAGAGGCTTATTGAGCTTACCTCTCATGAAAGGACACTTTCAATGTCAAAATTGTGTGACCTGTAGACTCACAGAGGATTTTAAACAGTTAGATATCGATGGACAGATACACTATCATAAGGGTTTCTCAAATGCAATTCTAAATACGTGCTATATTGTATAAGATGCCCATGTCATACATGTTACATAGGCCAAACTACTCAACCCATAAAAAAACGAATTCTGCAACATAAATCACAAATTAAATGTAATGTACAAGGGGCTCCTTTAGTAAAACTTTCAAAATCAGACCCACTCAGAGAATGACATAAAGTGGTCGGTACTATGTGTCATTGAGAATGCATGTTGGAGTGGACCTCCAAACTAAACTGAATAGATTAGAAGCCAGAATGATTTCAAAATACCACACAGCTACATGAGGCCTCAACGACAAAAATGAAATCTGGGCATTATTACAATGAATCACTTGTGGATAGAACCATGTGATGTATTGTTAATAACTAGTGCACATGCTATGTTATCTGTAGTTGGCCACTGTTTTCAGACATGTGTATATATTGATGTGTATAACTATGGACAATTGCTGTCCCATAGTTGGACAAGACTGTAAGGAGTGGCGGCTTTTATTTTATTTTATTTGTTTTATTTTATTTCTTTCCTTTGGGAATTTAGGGGTATTCTTGTTTAAACATATTTCAAACATACATGAGAGCAGATTACCTTTTACAGTACGTTTATTTGAACTCCCTATATATAGTCTACGGTGTATGTTTAATCCGGGAGGGCCATCATTCAGAACTAGCTTTTCTTGATATATCAGACACACTTTTAACCTCTTCGAGGCTCATGACGAGCTGAGCTCGTCCTGAGCCACGGCGCTCCGGTGCTCATGACGAGCTCAGCTCATCATGAGCCGTGGAACGCTCAGGTGCAGGGAGAATTCCCCTCCTGTGCTGAGCATTCCACAGGAGGTAATACACCTGTGACGAGCTGAGCTCGTCATGAGCACCGGAGCGCCGGAGCTCATGACGAGCTCAGCTCGTCATGAGCATGGGGGCGCTGTGCGCGACCCCTCCCCCCCAGCACAGCGGGGGAATAACCCCCGCAGCGAAGGGGTTAAAGCACCGGAGTAAGTCACTTCCTTTAATACATTAGTTTCTGGTCTAAGGCATTTAGGGAACTACCCATTAGTCCGCTCTCTATGTTCTTTAACTTGCTAGTTAGGCACCTCCTCAGTTTCGGTGCTTGCAAAGCATAAACAGCCTCCCGTGTCACGTGACATTGTGTACGCCAAGGACGTGACACAGAGACGGTCTGCTGGAGTTAGATGAAGAGGTTTTCCCGCATTAAGGTAGGACCTTTGTTTATGTGTTTTTTGCTTTAAATATCAGGGCGATGATACTTCAACGAGTTACTAAGCATACCTACTTGTTTGTATTACAGAGGGGATGGCATTATACAGAGTACTACCAGACTTAGCTGATGTCTGGAGATCGTTCCGCCGGGTCTAAGTAAGTTTTTAAGTATTCCTCTCCATTTGTAAGTCGTGATATTTATTCCTTATCTACATTTAGAAGCGCTCTGGTGTAGGCATCTATATTCATGAGGGGTTTTGTGTGTCCGCAGCCCCCATATTTATTTGAAACAAGAAATGGATGCTGGGTAGCCTTAGATATACGGCGTCGAACCGGTACATTTTCTTATCCTTTCTTAAATATCAGACTAACGATTTAGTTGGTTTTTGAGCACGCTGTGGATCTAAGGTTTTCTATTTCTTTAGACTTTGTGTATTTGTCTTCATTTAGAGTTTGTGTGAGACACTATATTATGGCAGATAAGGTTGCACATATACAAAGGTGCATATATATTATTTTTTCTACATAGGTTTTTTGGTAGAAGGGCCGCCAATCCAGGCTTTAATAGACAATTTGAAAGTGGGCTATGTTAGCCGATCGCATGTTCCTATGTATAGTTGTATATATGTGTATATATTTGTGATCTCCTATATCTGTAGTTATAGAAGGTGTTTCTTGATCCCCTAGGTGGATTTGGAAATTATGCACTCAACTGCCATAGTCCTAATGAGGTCCACGAGTATTGGGGCTGAAACGCGTCGACAGACAATTTAAGACACCCAACAAAATTAAAACAATTGGAAATAAATTAGGAGTGCTGCAAAAAAAGAGGTTGGAGTTGCAAACCTCAAAGTAGCTCCGAAAGGGTAATTGATTACTTAAGAGAATGCTCAATGTATAACAATTTGATGAGCATCCTGATTGATAAAAAGGACGAAGAGAGCAAGTGGAAAATATATACATTGTGTTCTGTATGTCTAAATGTAAATCTGTGTATATATATGTCTACGTGCTGTATTTGTTTATATATATGTAAAAAAGAAAAATGATTTTCTTCACGAAATTGATGGAATAAATACAGCAAAACATGCTTAAATAAGGAGCACTTATGAACATATTGATTTGCCTTTGACTAGAGATGGTTGAAATATGCTGATTTTTGGAGGGATTGAATATCCGTAGGAAGAGTTAATTTAGGTATCTCTTCGTCCTACTGTTTAGCTTGTTTCTTTATCCCGAGGCATTACAATTTTTTTGTTTATATGCAACCAAACCAGTATGGCACAAACTCGTACAAGAGATTAAAAAAAAAACTTTCACCTGAAGAATTTCAATTTGAAAATGTGTCCTCATTGTAAACTGCTGTTGTTGTGGCCTGTATGTCAAAATTGCAAATAGTCAAGATTTTGTCCATGAAAAACTTCAGAGAGGTCGTTCATACTGTTCTACAGATATCAAAGTTAATGCACACATTGCAAGGACTGCACATTGTCTTTCACAGTTACCTTGAATAATCTATCAAGTGTGTCCTTCCTTTCTACCCCGCCTATTCTACTAAGCATCTCTCACCCCTTTTCTACATCTCATAATCTTTATGGCTCTCACCTCCTTTCTTTCCATCTATGCTACCTTTGCTCACCACTCCCTGTAATGTTTCTTTCCTCACTTATCTTTCCTTCTCACCTTTTTCCACTATCAATCCTTCACCACTCTCCTACTCCTCCATAACGTTTCTATACCCACCTATTAACACATAGCACCATCCCTTTGTATGCCCTCATGGTATGAACCACATACAATATTCATTAATCTCGGACTATTCCAATGCACTCCGTGTACATAATCTTTTTAATCCTTGTAAGCATCCAGTACCTTGACAACCCCTTCCCTCCTATCTCCACTAATAAACAACCCAGCCCTCCAAAACCAGGATTAAAAAATGATCTGCTGTAACACTTCCTCTCTGACTCCAATCAATGCCTCCCAACTGTTTCCACCCCTATTTGTTCATTGTTCATCCCGTCTCTCTTCTCCCTCTCCTACCTTACGTTACTTACTCCATCCTCACTTCCTGGTACTTCCAGTACCTCCTCAGTCATGATCCAGTCCAAATCTACTTTCGCTCCTACCACTCCAATTTATCATGCTCTAATTCCACATTTTGGAATTTCAAAAAGGGAGCTTGTGGCCCTCTTACATCCCTTACTCCATTCCCAAATCTTCCTTCCTCACAACTAAATCCACTTCAGACCATCTTCCCCTTCCTCCACATGCAGAGCCAACTCCCAATCAATGTACAATTCATGAATATGAAGTGCATAAATATATATGACCTACTCTCCAATTCCAATCTGGACCTCCCATTTATTACTGAAACCCTGCTCCTGGTGACCCGGAGTTTCTCTCTTCACATCCTTCTCCGGAGAGCCTAGTAGTGCAGGCTGCATGTTCTAATTAATTCTTGTTAGAGGATGCAGCTTTACCTTCGTAAGACTATTCTTCCCACTTTTGGACCCTTCATGAGAGACTACTACAAGAAAATAGGAGCATGACCAACTGATAAATGTGAATCACTTTTACTTAACTTCTCATCCACCTATACTATCAAATGCTTCTTCTGTAATATACCTGCCTTTTATAAACAACATAGCAGTTGGCGATGCCTTCCTTGACACCACCACGAATACCAATGTAAGCCACAGGTGTCTATTCATTCTGGGAGACCCAAACATCTGGTTTCACCAACCAAATGTAACCCGAAGAAGATCCATGTGTACAATCCTAAACAATCTTAACCTCTTCCAACTGAACCGACACACTTTGCAGAAAAACACAACATAGGAAGTGGCCACAACCTCATCTCCTTCAATGTCAAGTTGCCATTTAGAACTACTATTATTCTTCTTATTTTAATAAATGCCTTCAAGGCCTCCTGCAGACAATGCAAAATGCTCAGTTTTATTGTACTTAACTCTCACTTAGCCACCTGCTTGCCACCCAATCACAAGTGAAAGACTCTTTGGGTGGTCATCTAAAGGCATTAACACTCTGCTACAGTGAACCGTTGACAAATCAACCCATGGCACAATGGATCTGAAAAGAAAATGAAAACTGAAAAATGTACCCTAGCAAAACAATTGAAGAATTTAAATGATGCAAACTATAAACCATACATCCAACATTACAGCAGGATCGCGAAATGTCAATCAAGAAAGCAAAACGATCCTGCTGCTCCTGGCAAATCTCCAAACCAAAATACCCTTCCAAAAACTACATATGATCTGAGAAGTCCAGTACCTGCAGTGCACAACAGCAAAGCACTTCCAGATTAAATCATTTCCTCTGAGCTTTCTACAAATCAGTGTTGCCTTACTAACTGAAATTTAAAACCTCAAAAATTGAGATCCTCAGCTATGGAGAAAGGAAGAAATATCAGCCTAGCACCATATGAGCTCAAGAACTTGGCGCTCCCTGGACACTTCTTCTTAAGTAAGGAATCGGGAGAAGTTCATGGACTCTACACTATCACTTATCCCTCCAGTAAACCAAGTTGCCAGAAGCACCCTCTTCACCATTCAGACCTTTTGACACATCTTCCCACACCTAGGAAGAGCCAGGCTGCCAGTTTCAGGCTATACCAGCACTCTCAACCTGTGGACACGAATCTACCTACTGCAATAAAGTTAAGAATGCAGTGTTGTGTCCAGACATTTTCTTCAGTTCTGCCTATGTGAGTACATACATCATCTCAGTTTGCCAAACACTCCACTTGCTATAGATGGCCGTTTCCTCCTCCTTCGCAGTATTCTTCATCGCCCACAAGAACATCTATTAAACTGGACTATCCCTCATGTGAATGAAATTTAAAATCTGCCATCTCATAGCCCTATGCTCCAGTCTAACACCCCTACGACTGTCCTGACATTCAAGAATCCATGCGTCAGAATTCTCTACCACTAAGAGAAGAAACACATAAGATCACCTGGAATTTACAAAGCTATAAAGAACAGGCTAATCTCAAAAGATGATTCTAGTCCCTACTCGGCAAATATGTAGATGTAACCAGCATCTCAACAGGGCAGATACCGGCATATCTGAAACTATCATTCCCTTCCTTTGACTCACTCCAGGCTACAAGTTCTGCACAACGTGATAAGAGCAACACTTTTCATTATAACAACATAAAAACATTACCCACATAAGTGACGCTATAAATCCTCATTCTTACAAGCAAGCACAACCTACAGAAACGCAAGCAGTTCATTTACCATAAGCACTTTGGTGAATTGTCAAAAGTATTATCCGCTATACTAATATAAACACAATAGAATACCTGCAATGCTATACAAACGCAACTCGGCCGTTTAATCTTTTGACGTCACATTGGTAATATGAGTACTATTAAATTTGGTAGTTGAACCACCTGTCACTTACGTGTCTTTAAGGGTCAGAACAGTGTATGAGGCCCCATATATTTAAAAACGTCAAAACTATGAGGAGTCATATTTAAAGCAAGAAAGCATTGAAGAAGGACTTTCACGTATCAGTTTGAGCTATTTTGCCACATCATTTATTACTGACTTGGCCACACTTTCACATTTAAGGATACAGGTGACCCTTAGGAAAAAATAAAGCAAATGTAAAATATTAAGACATTTATTTAGTGCAATTTGTAATTATGTTTGAGGATCATTGCATTATGTAGAAAACTGGTTAGAAATGAAGTTTAGCTCCATCGAACATCATGCCAATGTTTTATCCCATATATAAAAAATATTGTTCCTTATGAGAGAAATGCTTATATCTTTTCTAACCCTGCATGCAGGATGGGGATCAGGGCTCCATTTCCCGCGTTCTGGGTCATTTGACAGGCCCATTTGTGGAGTGCTGACACAAGACATGTTAACAGCAATAAGAAATTAGAATCTTGTGTAGATTTACACTTATCGTTTTTGCTGACCTTGACTACCTCGGCAGAAGTGTTTATTTTGCAATTTCCTTCTGTTTTTGATGAAGCTGTTCTTCATTTTGTACATTTAAACGGCTATCATTAAGTGAGGTGACAAAGTGAAAAAAAAGTAAACCGGTTTCTTGAAATTCAAATTAAAGGGAAGCTGCATACAAGCAATCTTGCGATTTTCCTGTTATGTGTTCATTTGTATTTGTGTCAGGTTAGTTGCAGTACATCTTAGCATTTGTAAATCATTTTTTGATAAATAGTTCCGATTACTAATTTTGGCAGGTTCGGTAGTACATGTAACTGCACATATTGGTATCTAGTTTTTAGTAGTTCAAATAGAAAACCCCCTGACTAAAACCTATTCTTGCAATCCCATAAATACAACCGAAAATGCAAGTACCATGAAACGAAACTATTTCTATAATATGAAACCCAGATGTCATCAAAACTATGGGCATTAACTGTGTAGTTACGATAAGAAAGATAGGTGCAAAAAAGTTGAAATCTGGTGGTAAAATTTCTAAATTTGGAGAGGTGAGATTTAAAAATTGGTGATATTATCCACACCACGGGGTAGTCAGACACAGCACTTTTCTAAGTCTCTTTCTTACTTATTTTACTCAAGCCTCCTGCAATGAAGTCTCTTTGTCCTGTCCAAGGCACCTCGAACACCGTCTTCTTTTGCCTATGCTCCCTTCCTCCCCCCCAGGGGTGGATACGCCGCATCTGACTCTCTACCCCTTAACTACCATCTCACCACTGCCTCTGCCCTTGCAACCTGTCCTACCATTGCAAGTATTCTGCACACAATCAAACCAAGCCCAAACCTAATACAACTTGTAGGGTGGGTGGCCAAACTTTCAGCCCACTGGTAGTGCGAGAAGTCAGAAAGAGGATGAGACCCCCCACTCGTGCCCTCTTATAGCCCTAAACCCTATCCTCTGCCCACAACCCACCTATCCTGTCCTGCCTGTGTCTCAACCAAAGTTTCCGGGGGAAGACTATGCTGTGCCTTTTGCTTCCTCGTGGTTCCTCATCGTGAAGTAATCACACACAGCACCATTCCCAGTTTTTTTCTCACTTCTTTTACCCAAGCCTCCTCCAATACAGCCTCCTTGTCCTGTCCAAGGCATCCCGCACAAAGTCTATCTTCACCTCTGCTTCCTTCCTTCCCCCAAGGGGGGATACGCACACATCTGACTCCACAACTCCAACTACCGCCACCCAGGAAAACCCTGGAGGGCAATTTACTGCCCAACCCAAACATACTTCAACAGAGCGACCCTGGGCTCACTCATCACCACATCAAACTTCTGATTCATATCACCCAGTATTATTTATTATTTATTTATTTTTTCAGCTTGTAAAGCGCGACAGCTACCCAAAAAGGGTTTCCCGGCGCTAAAAATGAAGGCTAGCGTGGAGTACGGTAAAAGGAAAAAGTACTGGTTAAATAACCAGGTCTTGACTGCCCTCCGGAAACGGTTGAGACAGCGTTCTGCACGAATGACCAGAGGGAGGGTGTTCCAGAGCCTAGGACCCATGAAGGCGAAGGACCTCCCGCCCATCCTGGCAAATTTAACCTTGGGCACACAAAAAAGTTCTAGGGTGGATGATCTCAATGTGCGGGTAGGGGAGTACGTTGACACCAAGGATTGAAGATATCTTGGTGCCGTGCCTGCTTTTATTTTATGCATGTAACATAAAGCTTTGAACTTCACACGATTCTCCACTCGGAGCCAGTGGAGTTCCCTGAAATGTCGTGTCATGGGATAATTCCTCTTGCAGCCACAGAGTAGACACGCCGCAGCGTTTTGGACCATTTGAAGGCGGCGGGTAACCGCCTTAGTGACCCCCAGATAGAGCACATTACCGTAATCCAACCGGGAGGTCACCAAGGCATTGACTACGGACCTCTGAGTTTCCGGTGGCAGCATCCACAGTATCTTACGCAACCAGTGCAAGATAGAAAAGCATGTGGCCGCTACTTTCGTCACTTGCGTCTGCATTGTTAGGCCCTGATCTATGATGACCCCCAGGTTGCGGACGTGTGTTGATGCTGAGGGGATAGGCCCATTTCCGCCGGCCAATGTTTGATGCCCCACAAGTCGGGCTTACTCCCAAGAATAAGTATCTGTTTTTTCTCCGTTGAGTTTCAACAGGTTTTGACTCATCCAGGAGGCTATTTCGCTGAGCCCAGATTGAAGAAGAGAGGTGGGGGACATATCTGATTGCGTGAGGGAAAAGACTATCTGTGAGTCGTCCGCATAGGAAAATAACGTGAGGCCAGCACGTTTTGCAATAAGAGCTAGTGGGATGACATACAGATTAAAAAGAAGAGGGCTGAGAATAGAGCCCTGAGGGACTCCAAATGGAGAGGCATGGACTTTGGATGTCGGGGAGTGGGAGAAGACTTGGAAAGACCTGTCCGACAAAAAAGATTCAATCCATTTCAGAGCCTTTCCACCGATGCCTAGAGAGCTCAATGCTCTAAGTAAGATGGCGTGGGAGATGGTATCGAAGGCAACACTGAGATCTAATAGAATCAGTGCGGCTGTGTCCCCTCTGTCAGGCATCAGGCGGAGATTCTCAGTGACACCCAAGAGAGTCGTCTCCGTCGAGAAACCTGGGCGAAACCCTGATTGTGAATCATGCAGCAGATTGTTGTTCGCGACGAACCTTGCCAGATGCTGGTAAATGTGCCTTTCCAAGACTTTGGAAAAGATAGGGAGTAGGGAGATCGGCCTGAAGTTGGCAGGGATTTTTGGATCCGCCATCGGTTTCTTTAGTAAGGGAGAAACCATGGCGTGCTTCCAACATGTCGGAACGCTGGCCTGATGTATTGAGGCATTGAGCGTGAAGCAAATCCTGTCAAGCTGAGGCTCTTCCAACAGTCTGAGCACAGAGACAGGTAAAGGGTCGTTTGGGGAACCAGATTTAATTTTAGCCAGATGTAACGATAACGAGGATGGATTAAGGTCCGGCCATTCCTCCAGTAGTGTATATGAGACCGGCAACGAGCTCTTGGGGCTCTCGCTGATGTCAATAAGAGGGGGCCTTTTGTCTTTGTGTTGTTCAGCTATATTTAAATAGATTTTCTCGATTTTTGTTGTAAAGTATTGGGCCAGCTCCTCACACTGGGATCTATCCAGGGGTGGCGGCCCAGCTACTGTGCTGGATCCTGCTAAGTCCTTGACTAATCCAAAGAGCACTTTTGATTTATTTGTAGCGTCGTTTATTGTTTTGGCGACGTAGATGGTTCTTGCCTGACGGCAAGCTTTATGATAGTGCTTCAGTTCTTTTTTGTAAGCCAAATCAGCAATAGGAGAATAATCCTTTCGCCACGCTCTCTCTAGCTTTTTACAAAGTGACTTTTGAGTCTTTAATTGGTCATTATACCACGGGGCTGGAGGTTTGTGGATAATTGGTTTTTGGCTGGACGATGGCAGACAACTGTTAATGGCTTCAGTGAGCCAACTATTGGTATTAGCAGCAATTATATCTACGCTGTCCCTAAAGGTACCATCCTTAGGCAGATGAGAGTAGAGATGCTGCTTAAAAGCAGCTGCATCAAGCTTTTTCCAATTTCTCATCAAGGTAGTAATAGAGAAATTCGGTTGAGCCTGTAGATCCCTTAAGGAAATATCAAACCAGGTCATGTAATGATCTGACCAATGAATGGGAAGTGCTGGGTAGCATTGTATGTTATTCAAGTTGGAGAAGATAGGGTCCAACAAATGGTCCCCTTTATGTGTAGGGCCCTGATTGTGTATTACTACATTAAGGGTTTCCAGGTCTGACAATAGATTGGTGCTAACGCTGCATGTGGGGTCTTCCAAATGGATGTTAAGATCACCCAGGATCATAAAGTTGTTAGAGTGTAGTGATGTAGAGGCGACCAAATCTAATAATTGTGGGGCCCATGCATTTGCTGGACCGGGGGGGGGGGGGGGGGGGGGGTGATAAATTAACAGGCCAGAGAGAGCAAATTTGGAATGGAGCTCGAGCTTGAAATGGAGTGCCTCGCAATCTTTGAGTCTTGCAGGTTCAATCAAACATTGAACATAGCTCTTGATAATAATTTCAATACCTCCTCCTTTTCCACTAACTCTATCTTGCCTGGAGATAATGTAGTTTGATGGCAAGGCTTCAGCGAGATCAGGCCCAGAACTGTCATGCAGCCATCTTTCCGTAAGGAATAGTGCATCAGGAGATTGGTCGATAAGGAGATCAAAGATCTCACGCCTATGCTTGGCTAGAGATCTACAATTCAGGCTGCAGAACTTAAACACCATGTCGTGTGTAGGTCGAATACGGGGCGCGCAGCTCTTACAGGGGTATGCAGCGTCTAAACCGAAAGGACACAATCGGCATGCCCTAGGGACACTGTCATACGGAAAAAAGACAGTACAATCTGCCTTTAAGGCTGGTCTAAGAGATATTAGTTGTGCCCTCGAATAGCCAATCACACAGTTTGTGTGTTGATCAGGGGGACTGGCCCCTGGCCGCGTCTGGGCACGGACGGGCTTGCTTTGGCACGCCATTTGGCGCGCCACTGGCGCACCCGCTGCGCTCGTCCGCTGCACGGCCGAGATGACGCCTGCATATATACGTTGGGGTGGGCGGGGTCAGGAGAGCTACTGGTCCATACCCCCAGTGCCTACCAATCAGCACACAGGACGTCCACAGCAGCTCCAGTCGTCTGTGTGGGCGGGGGGACTAACGCGATATGGAGGCAAGGGGAAACAAGTTTTAAATGTGCAAACAGGCAAGTTAAAAAAGGTTAAAATACAGCAATTCTTTTTCCCGGCTTCCGCCTCAGGAAAACATCAGCACGCTACTTAGCTCAATCAACCGGTGTTAGGGGAAGGATCGCGGCATTTGTAGTGATGTGGGCGGGGTCCTGTGCCTACCAATCAGCACACAGGATGTCCACAGCAGCTCCTGTCGTCTGTGTGGGCGGGGGGACTAGCGCGATATGGAGGCGAGGGGAAACAAGTTTTAAATGTGCAAACAGGCAAGTTAAAAAAGGTTAAAATACAGCAATTCTTTTTCCCGGCTTCCGCCTCAGGAAAACATCAGCACGCTACTTAGCTCAATCAACCGGTGTTAGGGGAAGGATCGCGGCATTTGTAGTGATGTGGGCGGGGTCCTGTGCCTACCAATCAGCACACAGGACGTCCACAGCAGCTCCAGTCATCTGTGTGGGCGGGGGGACTAGCGCGATATGGAGGCGAGGGGAAACAAGTTTTAAATGTGCAAACAGGCAAGTTAAAAAAGGTTAAAATACAGCAATTCTTTTTCCCGGCTTCCGCCTCAGGAAAACATCAGCACGCTACTTAGCTCAATCAACCGGTGTTAGGGGAAGGATTGCGGCATTTGTAGTGATGTGGGCGGGGTCCTGTGCCTACCAATCAGCACACAGGACGTCCACAGCAGCTCCAGTCGTCTGTGTGGGCGGGGGGACTAGGGCGATATGGAGGCGAGGGGAAAAAAGTTTTAAATGTGCAAACAGGCAAGTTAAAAAAGGTTAAAATACAGCAATTCTTTTTCCCGGCTTCCGCCTCAGGAAAACATCAGCACGCTACTTAGCTCAATCAACCGGTGTTAGGGGAAGGATCGCGGCATTTGTAGTGATGTGGGCGGGGTCCTGTGCCTACCAATCAGCACACAGGACGTCCACAGCAGCTCCAGTTGTCTGTGTGGGCGGGGGGACTAGCGCGATATGGAGGTGAGGGGAAACAAGTTTTAAATGTGCAAACAGGCAAGTTAAAAAAGGTTAAAACACAGCAATTCTTTTTCCCGGCTTCCGCCTCAGGAAAACATCAGCACGCTACTTAGCTCAATCAACCGGTGTTAGGGGAAGGATTGCGGCATTTGTAGTGATGTGGGCGGGGTCCTGTGCCTACCAATCAGCACACAGGACGTCCACAGCAGCTCCAGTCGTCTGTGTGGGCGGGGGGACTAGGGCGATATGGAGGCGAGTGGAAACAAGTTTTAAATGTGCAAACAGGCAAGTTAAAAAAGGTTAAAATACAGCAATTCTTTTTCCCGGCTTCCGCCTCAGGAAAACATCAGCACGCTACTTAGCTCAGTAGGTTCCTCTTTTCCAACAGATGGTAAGCGTTGCCCTAGATCAGAGATGTGTACCCCACCAGAACAAAACAATTCCAGTTTTCCACTTCCGTGATGCCCACATAGACTGCCACCTTAATGTACCTGGCCATACCAAAACCCTCAATGCTCAATAGCGCAGCCTCATGGCCTCATCGATGGCCACATGTGTCATTGCCTCCATCCATCTCAGACAAAGAACAAATTCAGACCAACCCAAGCAAGTACCCGCCAACTTACGTCTGTAGCACAACACCTCCCTGTACATGAATTGCAGAAGCATTAGCCCAGAGAGCCGGACGCCATCATGCACCCCCCCTCAGATGTGTAACAAGCCTGTCCAGACATCGCCTTTCATGCGCCATGGTTGCTAAAACAGTAAAGAAACACAGCCCCATCTCTCCCCACTCCTTCCCCACCAGAACACCTCATGTCTGCTGCTAGGCAGTCCCAAATTCCACCCAGGGAGATGCAGATCCGCACTTTGTTGCCCAGAGAATGTCAACTGTCCCCGTCATCCAAGTCATCATCCCATGGAGAGTGCTCACACACCCTATGGAGAAAAGAAACAATTTGCGGGACTTATGAACCCCATTTCTCCCCCACCCCACAGAGACCTGCCTCCTCTTTTCTCACATATCCTGCGCAACATAACATCACAAGTGTGCAGCCGCAATTGCTGGCGCAATCCTAAAGGAGATAGACCCCAATTGTTGCAACTCAATGAGCAATACTGCCAACCACTGGTGGGGCAGGAATTAAAAGGTCCTACCCGTAATATGAAGACACTCGCCATATGGATCGAGGATGTAGCTTGTATCAATTACTTCGACAGCACCAATAATGCCGAATCAACATTCCCCCCAAGGTCTATTCATCCAACCCAATCCGCTTCCCTATAATATCCAGACCTGTAATTAATGCAATGGCTCTGACCGCATATCACCAAAATAGCTGCCAGCACAAATCCAGAACTCCAACGTCCAAACCACCACAGTAGTCGGTACCCTGGGCCACCAGGCCAACTCCCACTCTCCTCCTGTGACCCATCTTTAGCCAGAATGTCCCACTACAATAGTTTGAAAGTGTCCCGACATTTGTTGTTACATATTCCATTTCCTGCCTTATCAGATACAGGAAACTGCAAGACATCTCCAGGCTCCATGTTAGGGAGCTGTTTGCATGGCCTCCCCTGCTTCCAGCTCCTTCATATGCACTCCTGCACCGTCCTGTACCCCTTTTACCCACAGTATGCCATGCTGACCACCAAACTGTCTTACCATAAGGTAAGCTTCTGGTTTCCAGTCCGACTCTGTCACTGTGAGCTTCTTTCAGCTGCCAGGTGGTGTAAAATATCCATTGCACCACTTCCCCTGATACTATGCTCCGCCAGCACTCTCACATTCCCTTCCTCAAACACATCACCTACCTCCCTGTTGTGGGGTAGACCTGGGGATGCCAGTCTACCGGAGAATGGATGGCAGGCCTAGCGCGGGGGCAGGAGTGCATTGGTCGGAAGTGACGACCACGAGCGGCCGACCCCCTTTTATTGTCGCCCCGCAGGCCAAGCCTGGCCTGCGGATGTAGTGGGTGGGTGATGGTTGGCTGCTAGAACGTCAACCGTTACATCCCTATCCAACTCAGTTCTTTTCTCAAAACACAGAACAAACAACCTTAAACATGTCATACAGTTCAGCCTATTATTTCAGGACTTGCATGTGGTAGCCGATGGTACTGGGACACCTTCAGCAGGCCTAGTCCTTCAGACGCTGGCTCAGGTGAGGGTTTGGCCTCAGGCTGTACCGGTGAGTTCCTGAGATGGTGGGTTGGTGCCTGGAGCCTCCTCCGCTCTGCCATCTGCCGAGTCTTCCTCACACCCTTCGGGCACAGTACTAGCTATAGGTCTTGTCTGGTCGCTTGAGGTCTCCTGCGGATGTGCTGACAGGACCTCCTTGAACCATGAGTGATTTCTGGACACCTCCTCTTCGCCTCTGCGTGCGGTTATCATGGTGCCATGGTTGGCAGTGACTGTCCAGGTGCCAGGATCGTAATTTGTTCGAATTTCCCGCCTTGACGCTGGTTTTGCAGGAGAACCGTAGTCCCCGGGCTGATCACTCCTGGGGCGGCACGTCGACGGACGCTGGCATACTGGTTGTTCCGTGACCTTCTCCCCTGTACTTCTTCCAGCTCTAGCGGTGGCGGTGACCAACCTGGGCACGTGGGGAGTAGGTCTAAGCGGGCCCTGTGCAGCATGAGGACCAACGGCCTTCGTTGGGTCGTGCAGTGAGGGGTGCTTCGGTACTCCCTTAAGAATTCATAGAGCCTCTGCTCGGGGTCGACTTGGTCCACGACCACTATGCGGAACATTTTGTTTAGGGTGCGCATAAAGTGTTCGACATCCCCATTGGTCTGCAGCCACTGGGGGGTGATGCGGCGATGAGAGATGCCTCGCACTTGGAGAAATGCCTTGAAACGGGGGAACATTGTCACTGCGCACCTCTTGGGGAAACCGAAACATGGCAAAGGTTTTCTCCAACACTGGTCCAACGTGTATGAAGGTGGTGGACGCAACTGGTTCAACAATGGGGTATTTCGAATACGCGTCTATGTTCACTAAGGTGTGTCCCCCTCCCGGGAAGGTCCCGAAGTCTATGCTTACTTTGGACCACAAGGTGGTGCAGGCTTCTTCGATGATGACCGGGACGGGTTTCTCCGGGCCACTAGTCAGCTGGCACAACGAACAGCGTCTAACATATTCCTTGACCATATCTCCAAGCTCCGGGAACCAGACCTTTTCACGCATCCGCGCTTTCATTTTGGTGATGCCTTGGTGGCCTCCGTGGGCTAACTGGACCGCACGGTGTTGAAGGTTTCGTGGAATCACTTGCCCTGGTCCTCTCAACAGGACGCCGTCGTTGGTCGCACTGAGTTCGTGACGGACTGTCCACATCTTTGTTAAGGTGTCCCGATCTTCCGAGGTCCATGAGTTGGCCTGGCGGAGATAGTTGGTCCACGAACCTTCTTGCACTGCACATAGTGTCCTACCATAGACTGTGTCATTGATGGCAGTCTCTCTGACGTCGTCTAAGGACATGCTCTGGGGGCATGCTGCCAGAGCCACCAGATTAGCATACTGTTAAACGTCCTCATCTTCTTCCTGCTTCTCCGGCTGGACTGGGTGTCTTGAGAGGAAGTTGGCCGGGTTTTTGGACCCAGGGCGGTATACCACCTCCATTTCATATGGTTGCAGCTGGACAGCCCAGCGCTCAATGTGCGGGGGCGGATGCGGGGCAGTTCCTTTGAAGAGGGGAACGAGAGGCTGATGGTCGGCGACCATGGTGAACGGCCGTCCTCTGAGGTACTGATGAACAGATGAAAATGACTGCAGGCCCACTTGATGATTAGCGCCTCACGCTCAATCTGGGCGTACCTTGTTTCGGTGGTGGTGAGGTACTTGCTGGTGAATGCTAGGGCGGCCACTGGCCTGGCTCACGTTCCTGGGCTAGTACCGCACCGAGTCCTACGGGGCTCGCGCCAACTAGCACTTCTGTGCGCTTCGCGGGGTCGAAGTAGGCCAGCGTCGCTTCCCCTAGGAGAGCACCTTTTATCCCTTGTAAAGCATCTTCTTCTTTTGGTCCCCAGTTCCATGTGGCATATGCTTTTCTGAGAGCCTGCAGGGGCTAGCTCTGGGTTGCCAGACCGGGTATGAATCGCCCACAGTACGTGGCCATTCCCAGGAAGCTCCGTACTTCCGTCAGTGTTTTTGGTGCGGGGGTATCCTTGATTGCCTGCGACTTCCTCGGGTCGACCTGTATGCCCTCTTGGTTGAAGACGTAGCCGAAGAACTCGAGGGAAGGTTGAAAAAACTGCCACTTGTCTTTATGTAGTGTGGCTCTGTATTCACTAAGGCATCTCAGGGTGTTGCGGAGATGTTGGTGGTGATTGGCGGCCGTTGCTGAGTGGATGAGGATGTCGTCACTCACATTCAACACTCCAGGTAGGCCTGATAGCAGCTCCCGTATTGTGTTCTGGAACACTTCGGCCGCTGAGGATATTCCGAAGTTCAGCCGTTTGTATCTTCTGAGCCCTAGATATGTGCTGAAAGTGGTGATATATCTGCTCTCCTCGGACAGGGGTAGTTGGTGATACCCTGTGTTTAGGTCAATATTCGAAAACCACTAGGACCCGTTCACGTACGCAATTATGTCATCCATTGTTGGCGTTATGTGGCGCTCTCTCCTGATCACTGTATTGGGCAGCTGCATGTCGATGCATTAACGTATGGCTCTTGGCTGTTTTGGTGTTTCTGCGATGACCATCGGAGACACCCATGGTGTCGGCCAGGATACCTTTTCGATGACTCCTTGCTCTTCTAGCGCTTCCAATTCCTTCTCCACGAGGGGCCACAGGTGGAAGGGAATTCTCCTGTGGCGTAGGGCGACTGGGGCGACCGATTTGTCAATGTGTAGCTTGATGGGGGGTCACACTTGATGCACCCGAGGCCTTGAAACAGCTTGGGGAATTGTCCAAGGAGCTCCTCTACCTGATATGTCCGGATTCGTCTGGCGAAGGCGATTAGCTTTAAGTCCTCCGCAGTGTGGCTACTCAGGAGGGTGTCTGCTTCCCTGTTGATGAAGTGGATGGTCGCCGTTACCTCAAGGTCATCTGCTTTGATGGGTACCGATATCTTCCCTTTCAGCAGCAAAGGCGTGTCTGCGCCATGCGCATAGATTTTGGTTTTTGGACGGCACTACAGCAGGGCGAGGGCGTTGGTATTGTTGTAGGCCCATGACGTTCACTGTTGCACCTGTGTCGATGACCGGTTTTATCTCCGTTCCCGCGACTTGGACCATGCACGTGGGTTGCGGTCGGCGGCGCTGTTTGAGTTCCCTTGTGAAGGATTAAATGTACACCTCTTCATCGTCATCTTCTGATGAATCTTCTACTGTTGGCAGGTGTTTCACTGGTCTCTTCTGCACGTGGTCAGGGGGCGCGCTGTCTGTCACCGATAGCTGCCGAACGGCTTACGTTGTGGGTTTCTGCCCTCGGTAGTCTCGGGTTCTGTTGCGCCTTCTGCAGACGGATGCGAAATGATTGGGTATCCTGCAGTTGGCGCAGGTCTGTCCCTGGGCGGAACAGTCTTTCGGGGCATGCGGCTCGTGGCCACATTATCCGCATCTCGATCTCGGGGTGTCTCCTTTTGGTCCTCTGAATGTGTCTCCTCTGGGCTTGGTTCTCACCGCATTGGCTCATTCTGCCTTGATGGCGTCTGGCTTCCCTTGGGACTTCGTTAGGGCTTGATCCATCTCATTCGCCCTTGTCGAGGACAGGTCATGTGATCTGGCTAGTATCAGTATGTCTTCCAGCGTGATTCGTGGTTTGCACAGTATGAGCCCTCGTAAGGTCTTGTATCGGCACCCCTGGATTAGCTGTCTCCGGATCTCTTTTGGCTGGTCTTCATCCGTGCACGCGCTGGCAAGCTCTCAGAAGTGTTCATAGAACATGTCCATAGATTCTCCTTCCCTCTGGCGGGCTTGTCCGAGCTTAAAGGCTTCGAAATCTGGGTTTAGTTGTGGATCAAAGTAGCCATTCAGTGCTGTCACAGCCGCATAATAGTCGTCCGCTACCCCCGAGTTGGGTAGATGCTTAAAGAGCTTGAAAATCTCTTTTTACCGCTGCATCTGTTTCCCTGGTCGCGATGAAATAGGTATTGAGGCATTCGATTCATATTCTCGAATGAGGGGAGGCTGATCTTCTAGCTCACTGAAAGGGGGCAGGACCCCTGACGCAGCGTGTTGGAACGGGACGCGGGCTGGTGCTGCTGCGTTGTTATCATTTCCCATGGTGCTTGGAAGAGACTGGCTGTGCCTGTGTGCGAGCCGATGGCGTGCCACGTGCTCAGGCTGTGCCTAGGGGAAGATGGCGTAGGGTTGCACGCGGTGCTCTGTCTTGTTTTCCCCGTATTCTGGGCCTTCTGTGAGTTGGTATTCTTGACTTCCCTTGGTTGTTGTGCCCCTTTTTTTTTCTCTTCCTTTTCCTTATCCCTTTATTTTTTATTGTTTTACTGGAGGTCCCTGGATTTAGCAGTGCTTGTTTCCCTTGTGGCTGTGACCTTTCTGCTCCCTTGGGTGATGTGCACTCCCCTTTTCACTTCCTCTCACTCTCCCTTCCTTTTGCTGGTGGTCCCTGGGTTCGCCAATGCTTGTTTACCTGGCGGTGGTGGCAGACGCTCAGGCAGCCAGGCACGGCCGATCAGAGGAGGCCTGGAGCAGCTCGGGTCTCTTGCAGTGTGTATTCTCTGAGTAACGGCGGGAGCGTGACTTGGACACACAACCTATCCTGGAGTCTTCCGTTGCGGGCGTCAGCAGGCCTTGCAGACTCCTTCGGCGCTCCCTGCACCGATCGCGGCAAACACAGAGGTAGGAGGGTGGGTGTGCACACCACCGATACGCTTCAGCTCCGGGGCACGCGTGAAGCACAGCAGCGCCGTCATGCATGAGAGGTGACCGGTGCACAGAGCAGTGATGCGAGGTGGTGTGAGCGAGGGTTGGGCCCTCTCCGCTCATCGCCAATGTTGTGGGGTAGATCTGGGGATGCCAGTCTACCGGCAAATGGATGGCAGGCCTAGCACGGGGGAAGGAGTGCGCGCAAGACATACACAGACCACACTTTTAGCTGTGGTCGGAAGTGACGACCACGAGCGACCGACCACCTTTTGTTGTCACCCCGCAGGCCACGCCTGGCCTGCGGATGTAGTGGGTGGGTGATGGTTGGCTGCTAGAACGTTAACCGTTACACTCCCCAGGATCACTGCCCCACCATACACCAAATCTACTCATACTCACCTGCATTAACTCCATACACCAGATGACCCATCGCACCACCACTCCTCACACCAGGCACTGCCCTGTACCAGGAGGTAGCCAATATGGTAAGATTATTGCGTGGACATTCCCCCGATGTAGGGAAGGCTGCCATTGACCCCCTAGTTCTTCCGCCTAATGACCAGGAGCTGTCATGCGTCTCGTTGGTGTCTCCAGCTATCTACCCGCCTCACCTGCTGGCATTAGCGCTCTGTCCACCGCCTGGTTGCACCAACCAGGTGGGTCCCCCGCACTACCAGGCCCACGAGCAACCTTGACCCACCACAACTCTGACCAAAGCCCTGAAGCGGTTGTGCACCCTGTTGGATTCTCCAGCTGCCTACCCGCCTCACTTGCGGGCCTAGCTATCCCCATCCAATGCCTGTCTGCACCGACCAGGTGGGCCTCCCCCACTACTAGGCCGACAAGCTGCAATGGTCCCTCATGATTCTCCACCTACATGGTCTTCTGCCAGCACCCAAGAACAATGCTCCTGCACAACATGCCTGGGGGCAGCTCAATACTCCCCAGTACTAAACATGCCCGCCCTGCTGCGCCTGGCACATCCGAACCGCCACTTCTTCACTGTACCCACTACTTTTAATGACGGAGCCAGTGTGTCATGGTCCTTAGTATGGGGAAGGATATTGTTCCCCCAAATGCATTTTGAACTCTGAACTACATCAATAATCGGTGTTTAGTGTCCTCCTTGGGTCTCTGGGCCTCGGTGCCCCTGCACCTGTTGCACCTATAGGAACTACTCCCCTGTCATCATTCCAAGACATAGCAGCACATCCTCACCATATACACAATCAAGTTGTCCATTCCTAGAGAGCCTAACCCCAACCCCACCTCCTTCTTAACTATCCATGACTAGACTCTCCTGTCCCTAGTGGCATGCAGCTCTGTATCACCCCTTGTACTTTAATACAAGAATTGAACTTGTTTGACAATAATGCACTTGAGTCATGTGCTTTTGTTCCCTCCATCAGGGCAGGCTCTATGGCGATGCGGCCACACCAGGAGCTGACTTCGGATCGGGGCACCGTATCTTCAAGTATATTTAAAAGCAACTGGTGCCGCATTCCTGGCCTCCAGCGATTTCCAGGCAACAATAAAAATGCTGAGATAACTCTGGTAATTAATGTTCTTCCTAGAGAGAGATCGGAGTTTTGTCTAGTGGGAGTTTGAATCATTATGCAGAGGGTTAATATGCCTGTTGCAAATAATGTGTACCATGCAGATCACAAGGTGCATCTAATGTACATTGGTTAGTGGGTTACTGCTTTTGTCAGAGAAATCCTTTTGTCACTTGCAGCTTATGCATAAAAGACCCCAATATAGAACAGTGAGCTAATAACTGTCATCAAGTAGATGCATGGCAACTGCAAGTTATATGGAGTGCAGCGTTATGAGTTTTTTTTCTCCTTGTATTTCATTGCCCTATTGTAAAAGGAGTTCATTTGGGTAGAAATCAATTCTTCTAACCACCATTGTGGGACGTTTTACATTTCGAGTTTGTGCTTCTCCAGAGCAAACACTATTAAACTTTACTGCTTTCCAGGATGGAGGACATGTGACTCCAACACCTTGTAGTCCTCTGTCTTAAGTAACAGTTCATACACACTGATTTACACAGGTATGATTGAATGTCTCCGTGTAATGTGTGATGTAAAGAGCTCTGACACCCTACACCTGTATGAGAAGCTCTATAAAACAAATTACATGCATCTGAGAGAGAGTGGTTATGGAGCCCTGAGCGGCACTGTTAAAGGGTAGCAGTGAGGGAATCTGTGGTGGAGGTGGTCATTGGGAGGCGCCAACAAATATAAACGCACAAGGTGCCACCCGCGCTAAAGCCGAGCCTGCCCTCCACCTTCAACATGAGGACCAGGTTCACCTGTCACCAGGGAGGTTGATTCTGGTACCTCCACAACCAGTAGTATCCAGGATTAGATATCCCTGGTCCTGAACCTCCTTCCCTCTTTAATACTAGAACTGGAATTGCATTCCCTAGTTCCTATTGACCTGTAAGCCTGCATCCCACTTAACATGTAAAAACCTAGAGCCTCATTTATGAGGCCGTGCGTCACTTTTATGCCGCCGGTGCGTCACTTTTTGTGACGCACCAGCAGCATAAAAAATGTGCCTTGTTGTACCATATTTACAAAGTGACGCATCACTTTATAACCCTCTGCGCTACATTAGACCTACGCCAGCTATAATGTATACAGGGGGGGTGTTCTGATGCAAGAAAGGATCATAGAAGTGACGCAGTGAAATCTATAAGATTTCACTGTGCCACTTCTAGAACACAAAGGCGTCAATTTCTTATGCCTGCCTCACAGCAGGCGTAAGACTGATGCAGGCCCATGTGAAAGGACACATTGCCGGAGTTGCGTCACTTTTGTGACACACTCCAGCAATGCGTCACTTTTGCGCCATACATATACGTCAGAAATACTGACGTATCTGTAACTCCTTGCGCCATGATGCGTCATACTGTAAATATGACGCATCATTGGTGTCGCAAGGAGGGCGCAGTGAAAAGTGACGCATCGCTGTTTTCATGCAGAGATGCGTCACTTTTCATAAATGAGGCCCCTAGTTTGTCACAAGTCCGATACAATGCAAGAAGGTCCCCGCCCGCAGAATTTTACTCAATCGCAGCAGGCAGTGTACTGAGGGCCCCACTTACCCTTCTCCCCGCTGCAAAGGAAGGCACCTGCTGCAAATACCGCAGCATGCCACCCGACGCGACCCAGGCCTGGTTTCTTTCAAATTGTCTCTGACCCCGTCATGGCTGGTTGCCACGCACTATATCACTATTTCGCTTCACTCTAGTTCCCAACAAAACTATATTCTGTACTTCTGAAACACCAAACTTTCAGCCCCCTGGCAGTGCGATGAGTCAGAAAGAGGCTGCGACCCCCACTCCTGCCTCCTTATATTGACAACCACAAACCCCACCCCCTGCCCACAACCCATCTACCATGTCCTGCCTGTGTCATCAACTCCATGAAGTTTCCAGGGGGAAGACTAGGCTGCTTCTTTTGATTTTCCCAAGCTCCTCATTTGATGCCTACTAAGAATTTGATGCACATCATTAGAAATAATCTCTCAAGTGATATTTAACAAATATTATATGTAACAAACATGGAAGCTGAGGCAGGCTAACAACACAGTTGAGGTCCAGCATAGTTACCCTAACTGGTTAACATTCTCACTGATGCCAATGTTTACTTTAAATATACCATAACCAAATTAAATGCTTGGTTTATATGAGCAAACCATGAACGTGAGCCCCACAACGCATACTGCTGCCACTATAGGTTTTTAAACAAAGCATGGCAAAAAGGACGAGTATGACACTGAACTAACTTTCAAATTTGAAAAGCATGCCAGCATGTAGTTTTATTGAATCAGCATTCACCTTGCACTTTTCCTCTCTCTAAGTGTTGCACTTCTTTGTTTCCAAAACAATTTCTTGTCCTTCCAGAACTTTAATTATGATCAGGACAGGAAGCCCAGGCAAACCTGAAATCAGCAAACTGGAAGAAAAAGAACAAATAGTCCTCATAATTAAAGACATCATCATACCAAACCATTTTTTTAAATACATCTAAAAAGGAAAATGTATAAGGTTTAAAATGAACTCATGTAGCCCACTCTGATTCATGACTTAAACCCATGAGGCCCCTTATCTTCATCAAACTATCAGGTACAGCTCTGGATTACCAAGACCCACATAAACCTGCATTTTCTTTAATCAGTCCTCATCAAGGGCTGTCTTTCAAAGGAGAGATCAAAAGAATGCTGTCCACTGTCTAAACTCTATTTTTCTGTTGCCAACCAATCAGTGCGAAGGGATGAAGGATGAGAGGTATGGAAGAGAAGAAGGGATGACAGATATGGAGCTTTTATGAGAAGTAGTAAGGATGACGGAAGAGACGTAGAAATGAAGTATGCATGACAGATGAGGAGTAGGGATGAGAAGCAGGGATGATGGATGAGAAGTGGGGATGATAGATGAGAAGTAGGGACGACGGATAGGAAGTAGGGGTGAGAAATAGGAATGATGGTGAGATGTAGGGCTAAGCAGTGGGGATGATGGGTGAGAAGAAAGATAGGGCCAGATGTGCAACCATTCCATTTTGTGAGTCTCAAATTGCGATGTTCTGTGACTCGCAATTTGCGACTTGCAAAATGGAATGTACAGTAGTGTCTGAGACACTGTGTGCCATTCTCAAATGGGTTGCAATGGACCTGCCTCATTATTATTCATGAGCCAGGTCGCAATTTGTGACCCATAGGGAATGGCCTACAAACACAAGGATGGTGGCCTGCTGGGGACAGAAGACCCCCATGCCCGTGTTTGCTTTGTAAATAAAGCAACTTTTTTCGCAAATGCAGCCCAATTTTCCGTAAAGAAAAACAGGATGCTTTAAAAACAGGATGCAAAAAAAGTTTGCTTTACATTTTTTAAGGGCAGGCAGTGGTCACTCTTTAAAAATATTTTTGCAACCATTCACAAAGGGGAAGGGGTACCCTAGGTACCTCTTCCTGTTTGCGAGTGGCTTACTACATACTTGAAGGCGGTGGTAAACTGCAAGAGTTTTGCAACTGCAAATGCGGTCGCAAAACAATTGTGCATGCCAGTGTGACTCGCTATTAGGAAGGGATGTCCTAGGCACACCTCTTCCTAATAGCGACTCACAACCCCTATTTTGTGAGTCACCGCCTCGCAAAATAGGGTTTGTACATATCTCAATCCTTTTTAGCAGTCGCAAGCGGAATGATTTTCCATTTGCGACCACTAAAAATGGTCGTACATCTGGCTCACAGAGAAGTAGGGATGATGGATGATAATGATGGCACCAGCCTAACCTTGTAAAATATTCATGATTTTGAGGACTACAAAGACATTTTTCATGTATATCAAAGTGAATTCAGAGGCAGGTTCTGCCCCTCTGAATAAGTCGTTATAAACCAAATGCTCTTCAGGAAGTTTAAGAGTCCCATGAGAAAGTCCAATCTAAACTGTCTAAAAGGTACCCAGGACTAGTAAGGGTCCACACCTCAAAAAGTCACAAGAGTAGCAAGACCTCTAACCATTGGTATCTGTAGTTCTACCATATCCCCTTCGTATAATAAACAGGAATAAATCATGGGGGAAATTGGCTTTTTAAAGACTCTCCCGATCCTCTCCCTTATCTTGAATGTCTCACATAAGCACTGCCACACTCTACTTTTTCTTATATAATCAATCCACCTAATACCTTGAGCTGTTTCCAAAGTTAAGTCTTTTCTAACCATCAATCGGGTTGAATGTGTAAGGGGGTTTGTTCAAATTGACAGTCGTCAAAGCATGAGTTCCCTATTTCTCTGGTGTTCCACAGAAGGTAGCCCTAGCTCGTCATGAATGTTTCTGTTGCTGGGGTTTGTGGGAGGCTGATACCACTCAACCATGACCTCAGTAAGGACTCTTAATAAGAGTCAATGTAGTTGACAGGCCCTCAAATGCTAGTGTGCATTTTTACTGTGGCATATTTTCTCACCAGGAGATATACCTTTAAACATGGGGCTCTAATTCCCAGGTCTTCAAGAAAACCATACCTGTACATCTCTCCAGGTCCTGAATTCCACCCAGAAGCAACCTACACTATTGCTTAGTGGTATAAAGAATGGCCTATAAAAGCAGGGGTCTGCCTTGCAACATTTAAAACACAGGAATAATAATGTATGTTCTTCTAGTTTCTAGAAAACTATGTGACTGAATATGATACTTAATTAGGTGTACCATAAAGCAGAATTACATCAATGAAAATCTACATGATTCCAATACCTTCTGGGGTCAAACAAAATTTTGGATTTGCCAACCAAAGGAATGGAGAAATGACACCAAGCTCTGCCAACAAGCCATACAAAGTCTTATAAAGAAGCACCACATTTGAGGTGGAAGTGTCACATCCTTAGAGGAATCCAAATTATTTTCCCAAAAACCCTATATTCTGGCTCTTTATAAATTGTGTCAAGATCATCCATTGCCTTTGCCTTCCATTCGAGTCTGGACTCATTACTAGTTTGCATAAAACTCTCCGTCTTCAACCATATCTCCTCAGTATTTCTTGATGCTTTTTAATGGCTAAGCTAACTTCTTATTTAGCTTGCCTACAGTGCCTTTTACAGTCCTCCTTTTTGTTTTTGTGCCTCTTTGAATTAGCAATAAACAGTGGATAATAATTCTCTGAATTTAAGAAATAACCTTTCTGTCATTCGATTCCAGGTCAGTGCAATGTTCTTGGAAGGTCCGTTCTCACCAGTTTCTCATTCCAGACCAGTCTGAGCCGAGAAGATCCCCCTCCTGTTAGAAACAGTTTGAATCCCACTACGTATCAAAAACAACATGTGAGTCTACCGTGTTGGCACAAACACTACCAATGTCAAAGAATTGTGATCACTTTCAATACAACTCATTACACTCCAGACCTTAGAATTAGAGGACAAGAGGCAAACACTGGGGTTTCACTTAATTGACTATAACCTCCTTAGTCATTAGGTAAGTGAGAAGCTTTTTGCACATACAATTTCTGTTAAACAAATGTAATGTTATCGTACCTTCATCTGGACATTACCTAACTACAAGGCCCTTGTAAAACATGAATTAATTCCTGCAAATATTAAACCTTTTTTAATGTCACAGGTTCAATATTTGGTGTAATGGAATGATAACAGAACAAAACTCACATTTTGGATTGCCTTGAGAAAGGGGGGCCAAGTAACCCCCTCCCTATGCTACTATGCAGGTCCCTGTGTGTAAAAGCAATTCTACTCCGCTTCTAGTAGGCAAGAGCATTTTCTGCTCTCACTTACCAGAGGCAGAGCACCATTCCCTATGGCTTGGCGGGAGCAATGCTCCTGCCAAGCCATAGCAAGAGCAATGTCCGGAGGCTGGGTACCCAGGACATTGCAGGAGCCAGCTTTGGGGGTGGCCGTCCTCAAGGCCATCTAGGCCTCCAGGAGGAGGGCCGTGCAGCTCCCTCCAATCTTCAAATTTGCCCCAGGGAGGTGGAGGTCCCCGGGGCTGCGGAGGACCACACGGCCTCCCCATATTACTGGAAATTACCCCGGGAGGTGGCAGTCTCCGGGCTGGAGGAGGTTAATGTGACCCCCATTATTTAAACTAAAAGACTCGGGATGTAGTGGTTCCTGGGGCTGGGGGGTCAGCACGGCCCCATTATAGAAAGTGAAAGCCTCAGGGAGGTGGTGGTCCTTGTGGCTGCAGGGGTGCTGTGAGGCCCACCTGCAATCATTTTTAATAAAGCCTCAGGGTCTCAGAGGCTGATGGCAGTGCTTAATTTGAGACTGTGTTTTCCGGTGATCAACACCGGCACTGAATCATCAACACCAGCACTTATCATGAGCACCGGTTAAGGACACATTAATTTACAGGGAGATTAAGTGATTTGCCCTGAATCACAGGATGTTGAGCTAACGCTGTGACTCAAACTTGATTCTCCAGCTACGGAGTAAGTAGCTCTAGCTATTGCACCACATCTTTCCCCCACATTCATCGTTAGCAGTTCATTCTGTTTTAGGCAGCACTAACAGTAGAAATATGGTGGTGCAAGGTGCCTCCTGACAAGAGCCCCAACACTTATTATTTTTTTAATTGGCCACTGGCTGGGGTGTCTACGCAGCCCCATTATTAAAAGTGAAGGCCCCAGGGAAGATGTGGTCCCTGGAGCTACGGGGTCTTCCACATGGCCCCCTGTTCTTATTATAGATAAAGCCCCAGGGTAGTACCTCCGCTGTGTCAGTTTACATATGTTCGGCCCGGGGAGGTAACGGTCCCGCATGGGCACCACCCATATTATTATAAAACATGCCCCGTCATTTTGTCCACCCGGGGGCTTAATAAAAAAGAGGGCGGGAGCCCGCACATATTTTTTCCTTTATTTTGCAGCGGATTCGCGGATCCATGGCAAAATTTGGAAAAAAATGCTTATAAACCCAGCGCAGTCCCTGTGGGACCTTTCTACCATATCTGGGGGGTCAGGGTATTCCTACCCGGCTCCCTTTTCTTTATTTTTTACTGTATTTGTGGGACTTGGCTTCAAGCCGAGTATCAAGACGGCTGCCAACACTTTCTGGGTGAAGTGTGGGCATACAGTCAAATTTTAGTAGAATCTGCATGTCTACTGCAAGGACTCACATTCCCAGATATCTATATTTTTTTAAGTAACATTTTCCAGAAAAAAAGAATGGATTTACACTAAAAAAGTATGCTTTTTGGACTAAAATCTAGCTTTCAGCCAACTTTGGTGTAATTCCGTTCTGCAGTTCGAGCAGTAGCCTTGTTCCAAAAATGAAAAATCCCTGTAGACATAACATGGGTACAATGCATTTTTCCATGCTTGATGGATCAGCCTGCACACATTCAACATAGCAGCTGAACTTAAAGGGGGAAGTTTGGTCAAAATGTTATGAAGCTTCATCAAGCAGTACCAAACGTATTGGCAAAACAATAAAAGCTTTCCCTATGGAAACTTTGGTCCTAACTATAACTCCCTACTGGCGACTGCCATATAAATATATATTTTTTTCACTAACAAAAACAAAGTTTAATAGAATGTTATAGTTAGGAAATAGAATTAAAAAAACTTAGATCTCACCTGAAAAAAAAGGTTAGCATGACATTATAGGTAGGCTCAGATTTCACTCATACAAAACCATTGAAATTCATCATTTATTGTTAAAAGAGTGCTTAGAATTTAGAAAGCTGCTTTAAGAACAAAAGTAACACTATGAATAACAGCATTCCCACTAAGGGACAGAGGGAAATGCAATTAACAACTTAATTGTTTACAGACTTGCCACCGTAATCAAGGACGTAATGTCAGAAACGCGTTGGTGGAAGGAAAATATTGATTAAATATATTTGTTTACTCAGAGCTCATGGGAGTGCAGCATGATTTATGCTTGTGAAAATATTACGTTGGGAACATTGGTCTTGTTCCAACATAGGCACCAGCAGTTACGCGCCCACATCTGACCGCTTTGTGTTGATGTGGATTAGTCAGCGGCTGCACCTGGTATGAGGGGACATGATACAAACCTGGATTCTGTCATGGAGGAAATACAAGGGACGTCAGTCTCCCACGTGTGTATCGACATTGGAATACTAATCCAGCCCAGATAGGCAACCTCTTCAAACAGCATCTTGTGTGTTTCCCCAGGATGGCAGAAATGCCAGAGATAGCCTCACAGAAGATGGCGATGGCATATTTTTGGCACACATATCTACCATACCGATGAAACCCAAAAAATGCAAGGGTTCGTGAGCTCTGTGGGAACCAAGTCAGACAGAGGAAAACAATTAAGAAGTGCCTGATCAGAAAATTGTGACTCTTTATTAATGGTCTCCTTTTTTAAGCATGTCGGTATAAATACCAGAATTAAATTTGAACTGTGTTTTTATTTAATAACGCAAACAATTCAGAAAACTGCTTTAAGAGCAAAAGTAACACTATGAGTACCAGCAATCCCACTAAGGGATAAAAGGAAATGCAATTAACAACTTAATTGCCACCCTTAAGTGCCACCCTGATCAAGGCCATAATGGCAGGTTCACATTGGTGGAAGGAAAACATTGATTAAATATATTTGTTAACTTGGGGCTCATGAGGGTGCAGTGTAATTTCTGTTTGTGTAACTATATATTTTTATATATATTTATTACATATATATATATATTTATACATCTTTTTTTTCCCTGACAAAAACAAAGGTTACAGGAAAGTTATAGTTAGGAAACAGAATTCAAAAACCTTAGATATTAACTGAAAAAAACAAAGGTTAGAGTGACTTAGTAGTTAGGATCAGATTGCACAAATACAAAACCATTGAAATTTAGCATTTATAGTTACCTGTGTTATCGATAACATACGCACTCTGCAATGCACTGCTTATGACTTCAGATATTACATCACTCATGACATCACTGATGACATCTCACATTGCATCATTGGTGGCATCATCCAGTGAGTGTGTCTTATAAAAGTTTCTGAGTTAAAGAGATATACTATGCTACTACATAAGTTAAATTCCTATTCGTTTTGTACAACTAATGAGTGAAACTGTTTTTAATATATGTCATCTGAGTGGCACTATGACTGTCTGGATCAGTGTGGGAGTGGGTGTCTTTGTCACTGTCAGGGTTTGTGAGTGGTGGATGAACACGTGGATGTGTGAGTATCTGTATGGGTAAGGGAGTGACTAAATGAGTGGCTGTATGGGTGGATGAGTGTGTGTGTGAGTGGATGTATGGATTCGTGAGTGGCTGTTTGTCAAGGTGTATGGTTAAGTGAGTGGGTGTGTGAGTGGCTGTTTTGCACAGTATGTATTTGTGTGAGTGGGTGTGGGGCATGAGTGATTGTATTGATTGTGAATGGGTCTGTAAGTGGTTTTGTAGATGAGTGAATGGATACATGAGTAACTGCATGGGTGAGTGAACAGCTCTGTTAGCTGTATGGCTGTGTGAGTGGCTGTATGGGTGAGTGAGTGTTTGTGTGAGTTGCTGTGTGGGTGTATGAATGGGTATGTTAGTGGATGTATGGATGTGTAAGTGAGTGTGTGAGTGGCTGTATGGGTCCGTGAGTGGGAGTATGCATGGTTTTGTGGGTGTGTTAGTAGCTATATGGATCTCTGAATGGCTGTGTGAGTAGGTGTTTGGAAGCTGCTTTCTCTGGGACACCTCACGGTTGTATTGGTTGCTGCTGCTGGCTCCTTGTAGCTGTTCCTTTTCCTTCACGACTGGCGGTACCCGCTCCGCGGGTCCCGCTGCGCTGCTCCTCTCCAAGGGACACCTGGACTGTGCTTGTGGGCGAACTGACTGCTAGCTGGGCTGCGAGCGCTTGGGGTCCGGACTTCGTTTCCCAGAAGTCCCGGTGTGGAGGGTAAAAGTAACTTGCCCACGGCTGCATCAAATAACCTTATAGATCTTAATACCCCCTCACCTTTGGATTCTGTTCCCCATTCTATTAGTAACATCTTACCTCCACCCCTGAAGATCCAAAATGAGATAGTCACGCTGCTTGATTCTCAATCTACTACTAAACCAAGTAGACCGCGTGAAATTCAAATAAGACAAGAGAGCAGAGGAGCGGTACGCCCTCCAGTTAGGAAGAGAAGGAGGAAGGGAGGGAACAATAAAAGTGGGTCGGCCAACCCGTGGAAGCCCCCACGGGTAGCTGTCCCCAAAGAAATTCCATCAGATGTAGTCGGGAAAGAGTTAATAGTGGAGAAAGAAGTAATAACAGAGAGACTTGTTATGGACTACAAATCTACTCTTAATGATGGGCTTCTTGAGGCTGTTGAAAGTCTTTTAAAGGCTCTTATTCTCCCTCTAGTTGAAAGGCTTAAAAGGCTGGATAAAAAATTGGATCGCCTTTTACCGGAGTTTACTCTATCAGAGAACTCAAATCCAATTATTCCAGCTATTCCAACTGAAAATAAAATTATAAATAAACAATCTGAAAGTAGTCAATGTAGGCAACACACTTCTACTGTGAAACCGAATAATGTGCCTGCGAATAAGAACTCTATCACACTAGCAGGCACATCAGCTTCAACAGTTATGAATGCCACAAGTAAAGAAAAGTCTCGTCCAGTGGTTTTGAAGCCACTGCACACCAATAGATTACCCTCTATCCAAATAAATTCCTCTAATAGAGGTAAATCTAATTATAAAAACAC
Organism: Lissotriton helveticus; assembly: GCF_964261635.1. Lineage (NCBI taxonomy): Eukaryota > Metazoa > Chordata > Amphibia > Caudata > Salamandridae > Lissotriton > Lissotriton helveticus. The sequence goes on from NC_136063.1 coordinate 1,206,982,334, forward strand.
AGTAGATTTGCCACCGGACTCATCTAATTTTGTTGTTATTTTAACAGGCGTTCCTGTTGTCCCAGAGGGAAATGTGGAATCAAATATTAGCTTAAAAAACAAAGTCATTTACTGGTTATGTTTGAATAGACCATTACCTTTACATTTGAATGGAGACATTGTCTCAGTTAGAAGGTGTTTTTGGGTGGGCATACGCCCTAAAGATATAGAGGGTGATTTGATTATTGTCAACTTTCGGGATCATAGGGTGGTCACTTATATTAGTGACTGGTTCCCGGGTAATAGTAATGGAGGAGTGTCAACCCCAAATTTTACATACTTTTACCCGGAAAATATGATGTTCTCCTCGATTAAACATCGGATGAGACATGGTTTGGATTTTCCCTATCATCAGAAACAATTTATGAACCAGCTTATTCCCACCCATTTTAACAGAAATGCACATTTTTTCCCTCCGCAAAATCACCCTAATATGTATTCTAGTTCAAATAACCATTTCCCTACAAATCCTAAGGATTTTTGGAATATTCCTTTATCAAATATGTTTGATCCGTTAACTCCTATGGATTTAAATGACTGACTAAAACTAACCTCCCATCATAAAATTCCAGCTCGGGACAAAATGTTTACACTTTCTTCTTTGGTTGAGGGTGTTATGCCTGCGCCAGTGTCCCACCATGATTCTACCCTGTGGGATGATGTGAAGACAATAACTAATAATAACATAAATGATGTAGAGGACCCTTGGGTTAGTGATATACTCCAAAACTGCTGTGAACAACATAATGATTCTGTAGTCTATGGCAGAGATGGAGATAATGTTTTTCAAGGGAATACAGGATCCATGTATAAACTAAATGTTAATCCTGACTTAGATCAGTGGTGTGGAGACAACCCTTGTACATTCAGAGATATAAATACTCTCGATGTTGATGTGGTAACAAATGGTAGAGAAAATAGGGTAGATGGGTGTGACCTAGCTCATCCTATAGAGAAATCACTACAGGGAAATGAAGGTAATCGGGTGGAGGCTAGATGTTTCCGACTAATTTCTTGGAATATAGCCGGCCTTGGGCAAAGATTAGAGGATCCTGTCTGGCTAAACTATATTGAATCTCTTGATATTGCCTGTTTCCAGGAGACATGGAGTACTGTGGATCAGAGTTTGGATGGGTTTCAAATGTTTAATGTTTGTGCAATACCATCGCAATCAGGGAGAGCGAAGGGTGGGCTTATGACTGCTATCTCTGTAAAGCATAACTTAAGACATGTGACCCGAGTGGTGGAATCACCTTGGTACCAATTACTTATGATCAAGGATTTATTTCCGGTAACCCTTCTTCTTGTAAATTGGTACTACAATATATTTGATCCCCATGTAACCGTAGTTATTGATAATCTACAGGAACAGATTGTTAAGGTGACAAACAGGGTCTTCCCTCTTCTAATTATATGGTTAGGTGATTTTAACTGTGAGTTATGTAAGTTCAGCGGATCTAGGGTGTGCGGTCTGATGGATTTAACTGATCAACCTATGGCTCATTTTACTCATTCAAAACAAGGGGAGGCTCTAAATGGTATTGTCATGAATAATGATTTATGTATCTTGGATATGTCTAGCTTTTCTGGTGCATCGAATATACCCACTTTTCAAGGTACAGGGGGCAGAATGAGTGTAATTGATTTTGCCATGGTATCTAAGGGTTACTCTCATTTTTTGAAAGATTTTAGAATTGAGGCGAACCCAGCTAGTGACCATAACCCCCTAACTTTGAGTTTTAACCTGGCTCTCGAGAAGAACCAGTTTGTGGAACAACCTATAGTATATAGCCAAAACCAGGGTGTTACTTTAAGGTGGGACAAAGTACATGTGAGGCAACTGGAAGCGGATGTCTTTAAGGAAAATCAGGATAAGATAGAAATTTGTCTGACACCTATATCGAATCCAGACCACTTAATTGAGAATTTTGAATTGTTATTGGGAAATGTTGCTTCACGCCTTGTAAAGACAGGGGGGATGAAACAAGATCGTGGGCCTAAATGGTTTGATGCGGAATGTTCTTCTGCTCAAACTCATTTAACAAAGGCATTACGCCGAGACCCACGTGATAGAGAATTGGTTAGATCAGCTAGGAAAAGATATAGGGAGGCACTGAGTAAAAGAAAAAATGATCTACGGACCAAAGCATGGGAAGACTTGGAAAAAGCGGTTGATCTAAGGGATAATAGGCTCTTTTGGGAGATAATAAATAGGCCTTTTTTAAATCAGGGGAAGATAATACCATTCGAGTGCACATACCTGAAGACTCCTGGGTAGCTCACTATAGTAAAATCTTTAACCCAAATGAGATATTGTTGACTGCTACCACGGGTGAGGGTGATTATAATTTTAATATAGAATCAGCGAAATCACTTAGTGATTCATTAACGCTTTCAGAGGTAAAGTTAGCTTTGATCAAGGGGGCTGCTTTAAAGTCCCCAGGCCATGATGCAGTACCCTTGGACTTTTTTAAACATAATTTGGAGGTTTGGTCCCCATTACTTTTGAATGTTTTTAAGGCAATAATACTGGGGTCCATTCCGACCTCTTGGAAAGAGGCAGTTGTGGTACCCATTTTTAAGAAGGGTGATAAGTCTGACCCACGCTGCTATAGGCCAATATCATTAATAGACGCGTCATGTAAGTTAATGGGTAGGGTGATATTGGTTCGCCTTGAAACATGGGCAGAGTCAGCGGGGGTTATTGTAGAATCCCAATATGGTTTTAGAAGAGGGAAAGGAACCACTGAGCAGTGTTTAAATTTAGCATTGATTATGGGCAAGTACATGGGTGCCAAGAATAGCTCTATCCATTTGGCATTCATGGACTTGTCCAGTGCTTTCGATACGGTATATAGGGGTAAATTGTGGCGGATGATGGAGTCTATGGGGTTTGAGGAGCCTTTGGTTACTCTGCTCCGCAGGCTTCACGCTGCCACAACGGTGAGAATTAGATATGGCCCTGGGGGAGAGAAAACTAGACCTATATTATCTACTGAAGGTGTCCGCCAGGGATGTATTTTAGCCCCTTTTTATTTCTGGTTTACACGAACGGACTAGAAAGTTTTTTGTTAGAAACTGGTGCTGATTTCCCTCAGATTAATGGCAAAAGAATTCCAATGTTGTCATATGCAGATGACACTGTCCTAATGACCCTTACTCCCAATAGCATGCAGATTTGCCTGAATGCTTTTGATATGTTTATGGGAAATTTAGATCTTGGGGTCAATTTTACTAAATCTTTTGCCATGACTTGCGGTCCGAAAAGTGTTAAAATTCGCAAGTACATGGTGAGGGATTCAAATATAGAGAAAGTTGATAACTTCAATTACTTGGGAAACCTTTTTAATAAAAAATTGAACTGGGAACCTCTGATAGTAGCCCGGGTTCAAAAGGTTACACAATCAATTGAAGCTCTTTTTCGCTTTGTCAGTAAATTAGGACAACGACGTATAGCTGAAATAATAACTTTGTATAAAGCGAAATGTGTCTCTGCTATGACCTATGGTGCTGGTGTCTGGGGGTCACAAAATTGTGAAAAGCTGCAGATTATGGAGAATAAATTTATAAAACGTCTCCTATCTGTTCCATCAAGCACATCAAATATTTTTTGTCATGGGGAGGTTGGTATTGAGTTTGCAAGTGACATTATAAATGTAGCGCCATTAGTATTATGGTCTAAAGTTTGGCAGTCTGAGGAACTGAAGTTGACAAAAGATATCCTACAAGATTGCCTTAAACTTGAGTACTATAGGGAAATTCCATGGCTCCGATATGTCAGAGATACCCTTTATAAAATTGGGTTAGGAAACATGTTTACAAATCCTGGCATGATTAATAAGGATGCTAAGTTAACCATCAAAAACGCCTATAGTTCTAGTTTGGGCTCCTTAAGGAACAGTGAATATATATTACGTGTTGGGGGCAAACTAGTGCGACCCTTTTATTTATCATATATTATGAACACGCAATGGCGTTTCTACTTGACAAGGTTTCGCCTTAGTACTCTACACTTCCTTTTTGCCTTTCCAAAGCAGGGGGGGTGGAGTGAGAAGCTACCTTGCTGCCCCTGTAATAATAAGGTTTCGCAAAACACCCTGCATCTTATTCTTTTTTGCACTTTGTATAAGGTCCCAAGAAATACCTTTATCAGACCATTACTATTATCCTTTGGATCGTGCTATTATAAAGAAGGATATGAATATCTTTTATCTTTGTCAACTGCAAACATCTGTAATGCTGTACTGAGTTTTATTAGATCAGCTCTTGTGATTAGAAACCGTTATTGAATGTTTATGCAAATCAGAATTATGTAAATATGTACCATGGTTTTATTGTAGTTGGTGTTTTATATTGATGTATACTTTTATGATTTCTTTGTGAAATCGAAATAAAGTCATGAAATGAATGAGTAGATTAATGGGTGGGTGAGTAGTTATGTGACTGGCTACATGAGTGAGTGAGTGTGTATGTCAGTAGTTGTATGGGTTTGTGAATGGGTGTGTGGGTAGGTGTATGAAAGGTAGTTCAGGAGTGTGAGTGAGTGGGTCTGTGGAAGATGTCATCAGAGATGTCACTGACCATGTCATGAGTGGTGTATTATGTGAGGTCATAAGCAATGCATTGTGAAGGTGTAAGTTATAATTAGCTCAGGTACCTATAACTGCTGAATTTCAATGCGTTGGCATGAGTGAAAACTGAGCCTAACTATAATGTCCCTGTAAAATGTTAAGGTTTTTCAAAATGTTATGACGTAACTATAACATCCCTGAAACCTTTCTTTTTTTGTGTGAATATATATGAGTATATATATATGAGTATATATATATATATATATATATATATATATATATATATATATATATATATATATATATATATGAGTATATATATATATATATATTACCTACTGGCGGTCGCCAGTAGGTAGTTATAGTTAGGACTTAGTTTCCATAGGAAATCGTCAACATTCTATTTGGATTAACTTTGGCCCTGGTGGATGAATCTTTGCGAATTTCTCAAAGAAGATGGCTCGGTCCGCTGCGCTCCTTCCCTGAAAATTTGGGGGGGATTGGTGAAGTGGGGGCTGAGATAAAAGGGGGGTCCCAAAATGTGTTTTCGCCATGTTATTTTCCATAGGACGTTTAGACACGGCTACAGGTCGAACGGCTGAATGGATTTATAAGAAATTTGGCAAAACTGTAGAGTCCGGCTCGCAGATTACGCTTTTTGTGGAATGGTGTAAATCCGTTCAGTAGTTGTTGAGAAAATTAAAGTTAAAGTCAATTATATATCTATAAGCGCGGACGGGTGCGCGCACTCAAGCGGCTGCGCGCGTGCGGATTTTTTTTTGCTGCGTGACGTCTGTTAACGTTCGATTCGAAGGAAATCAGGAAGTGTTGACCGCCATTTTGTCACTGCGAGTAAATATATTCTCGTTTCAAAGCGTTGGAACATGGAAAGGGGTGAAGGTAGAGATTGTTTTGCTGCGTAGGTTTTCTCAGGGTGTGCAGTAAGGACCTTAAACGCGAAAATATATATATATTTTTTTCCGAAAAAAGTTGCGGGGTGCGCGCACTCGGGCGCGCACAACTATTTACAAAAGTGTGAAAATGGAGATAAATCAGAAGTTTGAGTGCTTTGATATAAGGTGGCTCTGAAAAGAGCCCTTGTGTTAATTGAGTTGTTTCTGCATTTATAAGTAAGTACCGATGCAGAGTCTGATATAATATTGTTGGCAGCATTTTGAAAGGAAAGACAGGGGCCCATTTTCTGGTTAACAGGCGACCAGGCCAACTTTTCACGCCAGACCCATTCCTGCAAAGTCGACCGCCATTTTTAGGAGATCTGCAACCACCGGCAGTCACTGAGTTGCAGGAGCAGATAGACTCAAACCTGTCAGGCGAAGCATCGTTGCACCGCCACAGTGGACGAGACCCTGCTGGGTGGGTGGAGCGTCGCTGTACCGCAACAGTGGGCGAGTCCTTTGCTGGGCTCGTGGAGCATCCCTATACCGCCACAGTATGCGAACCCTTTGCTGGGCTCGTGGAGCATCCCTATATCGCCACAGTGGACGAACCCTTTGCCGGGTGCGTGGATCGTTGGGGGTGCAGCTGAGGGGCCTCCACCTGGGGAGGCGGGAGAGGCTCGTCCGCGCCGCCTCTCCCTCCCAGTGTACCCCACGGCGTCTTGCTGACATTTGTTATGGCCGGACCAGGCGATGAAGAGAGGGGGCGGGGGGTCGGAGGCATATGCAAGACATTCCCCCCTCGTGGCCTGCAAGGCGCTAAAAAAAGAAGAGAATGGGAAGACAACTACATCTTGGGTAGGGCCCATGCCTTCTCTGGCCGATGGCGGCCGGCCGCTCTTTGCCACGGCCCCAGGAACGGATCCCTTGGTTCATCCTGGGGACAGGCCTTGGCGAGTGGTGTCGCCTCCGGACTATTCACGTAATGGTTCTCCACCCCAGGCCGTTGCCGACGGCTTTTGTAGACTTTCTGACGCTCAAAAACCCTACTAGAAAGCAGCCCAAAAGTAGCCCAACATTGCTACTTTGGGGAAGGAGGGATAGGGACGGCGTCAAGTAGACGGCGAAATGCATTGTGGGTTTGTTGCTGCGGCCGTTTGTCATGTAAATAGTTGTTTTAATATATTTTTGTTCAAGAATAAAAACGTTTTAACCTGTTATTTTGCTGTCGTGTGGTATATTTCTAATATTTGTCGCTCTGATGTCGTTTCCCCTCACCAAATGTAACATGTGATTGTAATCTACAGCCGGACATTCCGACAGGACATGAGAGCAAAAGGGGGGGGGTCAGATCTGAAGTTGGGCAGGTGATAAGATCACGTTTTGCTATGTGGGGCTATCTATGTTCGTGATGGGGCCTAAAAGGGGGCAAGATGGCGGGGCCACTGTGCCGTGACTTTCGCTTTAACTCCAACAGTGGTGAGGGTGAACACAAATGAACGCCGCTTATGTACATATACATTTTCATTTTCTACACCACATGAAACCTGCGTCAGGTTTCATATAGGCGTTTTGTTGCAGGTGGGCATTCATTTGCATGAAAGCCCTGTAAAACTAACACAGTGAAATTTAGAAGATTTCACTGAGTCAGCTTTATAGCATTCCTGAATCAAATACTTACGCCTGTTTGAAACAGGCATAAGGAGTGATGCACCATGCAATGTGTGGCTTGCTCCTGTGCATTGGAGTAGACATGTCGTGCTTACGACGTGATTCCTGCAATGTGCTGCTTTTGCGGCACAGGTGCGTGACGCATCTGTGTTGTTTTTGCTCAATGGTGCTCCACACTGTAAATGCGGCACACCATGGGTGGCAGAGCAGCGGTGCACTTTAACTGGTGCATCTCTGGGGATGCGCCAGTTAACATAAATCTGCCCCTTTACATTTAAGTATGAGCAGGGGACACAGTTTTGGTGAGGGTTATCCAAGGTTAAAAAGAGATGAGTCCTGTTCACTGAAAACTTGGACATAGGACTCACCTCCTCAGCATCGCTGGACATGGCTAAATAATAGCTGCAAAATGTTACTCTTGTTAAAAAAAATTACTATTATAGTCTCTGAGATTTGTCTCTTACTCTGCAACATCTCATTGTTGTTCTATTTCTTTAAAGATAACGACAACATTAACCATGAGTGATAATAAGCAATCCGTTGATCTCGATCTTATCGTTGAACTTGTCATTGAAACGTCAGTGGAAGTGGATCCCTTAGATGAATTAAATCCTGAGGATGATGAAGAACATGATGAGGATGCCGATTTGTCAGAATTGTATGACATAGGGTGGGAAGCTGACGTGCTTCAGCATATGGAACTATAAACATTTATTTTTAAAATGTACTGGAAATAAAAAGTGAAAATGTAAACCGTTTCATTTAAAATTAAACATAACTTGAAAAACAGGTTATGTGTAGTGTTTTTAATAAAATAGTCAAATATGCTCATAAAAATATTTCTAAACCAATGAAAAGCTTTATTAACAAGTCATATGACCTGTTATGCTTACGTTACGCGCTCCGCGCCGCGCCCCGGATTGTTGGTCATTCAAACTGAGGCTGGCGTCAGCATGAGAGCGCCAACGTCTCGTGGCTACGCCATTCAGAAAATATTGTTGGCAGCATTTTGAAAGGAAAGATCTGCAACCACCGGCAGTCACTGGGTTGCAGGAGCTGATGGACTCAAGCCTGTCGGGCGAAGCATCGTTGCACCGCCACAATGGACGAGTCCTTTGCCGGGTGCATGGAGCGTCGCTGCACCCCAAGAGTGGACGAGTCCTTTGACGGGTGCGTGGAGCGTCGCTGCACCGCAAGAGTGGACGAGTCCTTTGACGGGTGCGTGGAGCGTTGGGGGTGCAGCTGAGGGGCCTCCACGTGGGGAGGCGGGAGAGGCTCATCCGCACCACCTCTCCCTCCCAGTGCACCCCACGGCGTCTTGCTGACATTTGTTATGGCCGGACCAGGCGATGAAGAGAGGGGGGGGTTGGAGGCATATGCAAGACATCCCCCCCTCGTGGCCTGCAAGGCGCCGAAAGAGGATCATCAGCGCCGCCTCTCTCTCCCAGTGCACCCCACGGCGTCTTGCTGACATTTGTTATGGCCGGACCAGGCGATGAAGAGAGGGGGGGGGGGTCGGAGGCATATGCAAGACATCCCCCCCTCGTGGCCTGCAAGGCGCCGAAAGAGGAAGAGAATGGGACCACAACTACATCTCGGGTCGGGCCCATGCCTTCTCCGGCCGATGGCGGCCGGCTGCTCTTTGCCACGGCCCCAGGAACGGATCCCTTGGTTCATCCTGGGGACAGGCCTTGGCGCGTGGTGTCGCCTCCGGACTATTTGCGTAATGGTTCTCCATAGTTGTTTTAATATATTTTTGTTCAAGAATAAAAACGTTTTAACCTGTTATTTTGCTGTCGTGTGGTATATTTCTAATATTTGTCGCTCTGATGTCGTTTCCCCTCCCAAATGTAACATGTGATTGTAATCTACAGCCGGACATTCCGACAGGACATGAGAGCAAAAGGGGGGGGGCAGATCTGAAGTTGGGCAGGCGATAAGATCACATTTTGCTATGTGGGGCTATCTATGTTCCTGATGGGGCCTAAAAGGGGGCAAGATGGCGTCGAGCTCGGTTTCTCTCACTAGTTTCATATTTCTCATGAGGGGTTGTTCCTAATGTTTCTATTTTAGCAAGGTCAAAAAGAGATCCTATCAGTGGCCTACTGATTTTGTTCGATTCCTTTTGTTTTCTCTAACGATTTTTAAGTTAAAGTTTGCTAGTACGATACAGCGGCTAGTCCGCATTTTATATATATGTCTTTTTTATTAGGGGTGTCCTCCGGTGGAGTCGGACGATCTACCTCTAATAATAAACGGTAAGTGTTCCTCTGAAGGAATGCGTCTTGAAAGTGGCTGACTGTAATGTATGATATTTCACTCAGTGACTTTCAGGCCCATGCTGTTTCAAAACTGTGCATGTGCTTGAAGCAGGCGTAGGTATTGACGCAGCATAGAAACTACTAGGAACCAATTGGAAGTGTTGTTTTCAAGTCACATGACTTCACATGCGCGTCTCAGGATGTGTACGCGGTGATAGTATCTGGTTGGAAGTAGCGGTCTAATTCAGGGAAGTTTCAAAACGTGAAAAGGAGTAAATCTAAACACATCCGGATTGAATATATCTTCTGAGTAGTATAAGTTCTATGATGGGTCTATGAAGAAATGTAATAAGTTACAATCGCGAAGTTTTCCCGAAATATATCGGCGGGTGCGCGCACACGGTCGCGCACGATCGAAAGCCAAAAACGGGGAGATAAAAGCCCTTTATAATATGCTCCTGGAGCTGTTTTTGGTACAATGAGTTAGTTCTGAAAATAACTTTTTTTTTTTTTTTTTAAAACAACTGTTATGTTGTTTTTTAAATGAAATGAAGAAATGTATCTTTTCTCGGGGCATTTATGACTCTCAATTTTTAGTTTAGTAAGAATGAGGCTCTGCTCTCCGTACAGAAGAATTTCTCCACACTCGTTGCATTTCATGTGCACCTTTGCAAGATATGGTCTCAAGTCCATCACAGCACTCGATGGAGATACAGGTCGTCCACCAGAAGATGTGCTGGCCACCTCTGATGGTAATAGCGTGGCCAGGGCTCTTGTCGATGCCTTTGCAAATTCCACAGGGTGCACTTGTTTGACATGCCGCATCATGGTATGTATGGAAAAGGAATATTTTTTTCTTGGATTTCCTCTTGAGAGAACCGAATTGCATATCGTGCAGGTAACTTTTGGCGCATTTACTTTCTTTAATTCTTCAGGATAAGTAAAAAATTTCCAAATAAAACATTCCTTTTGTCTTTTTAAAGGTAGTCGCTCATTTCCTTCAGATTCGGAAGATGAATGCGGGGCGGCAGCCATTTCAGCAAAGTCTTCCGAAGGGTGTTGAACGTTGTTCTCTTTTGAGAGTACAAAAGATAGTGAGGGAAGTGGGTGGAGTCCTCCGTGTAAATTGCAGAATAGAAACTACTAAGAACCAATTGGAAGTGTTGTTTTCAAGTCACATGACTTCACATGCGCGTCTCAGGACGTGTACGCGGTGATAGTATCTAGTCACGTACGTCATTTGGAAGTAGCGGTCTAATTCAGCGAAGTTTCAAAACGTGAAAAGAAGTAAATTCAAACATATTCGGATTTAATATATCTTTTGAGCTCGATTCAAGCATACAATTGTTAAAGTATAAAACCTTTTATATATTTTTTTAAAATACCAAGGTGTGTACATTCGGTCACACACGAAAGTTTAAAAAGACATTCGGCTCCATTTAATGAAAATTTTCATAATATTAAAAAAGAAGCCTAGGTTTAGTCTGTTTGACGTATTTTAAGTTCTTTGATGGGTCTATGAAGAAATTCAATAAGTTCAGATTGCAAAGTTTTCACAAAATATATAGGTGGGTGTGCGCACACGCTCGCGCACGAAAGCCTGGAAATGCGCTATCCATTTTATTGAGAACTGTTGCCGAGAGTGCGCACACCGGGTCGCGCACGAAAATTTAGAAAGGCTATTTTTATTTACAGACAAATTTTAATGCGTTGAAAAAAAGGCAAGGTACAGACTTTCTAATTCTGTATCGCTTTACAAGGAGTCTCTATGCAACTTGAACAGTGAAGAAAACGGCTTGTTTCCGAAAAAAATATTGCCAGAACTTTATGGACAAAAGTATAGGTTGTATACACGAGATATTTTTGAATTAGCATTTTAAAAACCAATGAAATTCACTGAAAAAACCATAGGTTTTACACACGTTATAGTTAGGAAGTAGCATTTAAAAAACCTATGAAATTCACTGAAAAAACCATAGGTTTGACACCAGTTATAGTTAGCTGGAAATTTTACTGATATAAAACCAATGAAATTCCACGTTATAGTTAGTTGGACTCACTATAACTTGCGCGTGTAATGCACTGCTGATGACGTCACATATTACATCACTCATGACATCACTGATAACACCATCCTTGTGACACAGTGACAGACCTCCTTTCACTGTAATCTAACCCTTGAAACGCATATTCAAAAATAGAAACTAAAATGTTCAAAAAAATGGAGATACTCATACCAGTTACAACAACCAATTCAATAATTCCACCATCTATATACACATGCACTAATTCACCAACAGTTCTATATAGTCACTCATACATATATTCACTAATCATATGTAGTGATACACCTACACATCCTGTTACACACCGACAGTCATCCAAAAGTTATTCACACACATACTCACACATGCAAATAAACTATTGAACATCCATTTATTTGCATAAACAGCTATACACACACTACCACTTTACTTCTAAGGAAACTTACACATACTTACTCTCTTAAAAATCACTTATAGAAACACATACTAATTTAAACAGGAACTCTTACAATACCTCACTCTCACATATAGTCACTTATATACATCAATATTCACATATACTACATTAAAACATATGTAGTTACTGATAAAGACACTAATAAGACAGTCATTCACTCACTAACACAGACATATGCACACTAATCCACCCATACAGTCCTGCACATATGCTGTCTTCAAAACACATACAAACAGAGACTCAGTCATTCTTGCATCTATGTACTAAGTAATACTCCCACCAAAGCATGCAAACACTCATACTGATACTAAGAAAAACATCTAATAACCTATATACATACACATGTATTTACTCATCAACCCATGCAGCCACTTATACACAAAGTGAAACACTAATACATATATTTAAATATTTAAGCATTACTCAGTAATGTATGTATTCACTAAGATATTCAATAATATATACATATGTAACACATATTTATTTTTCAGAAAGACACACATTCACTGGATGGTGTTATCAGTGATGTCATGAGTGATGTAATATGTGACGTCATCAGCAGTGCATTACACGCGCAAGTTATAGTGAGTCCAACTAACTATAACGTGGAATTTCATTGGTTTTATATCAGTAAAATTTCCAGCTAACTATAACTGGTGTCAAACCTATGGTTTTTTCAGTGAATTTCATAGGTTTTGTAAATGCTACTTCCTAACTATAACGTGTGTAAAACCTATGGTTTTTTCAGTGAATATATATATATATATATATTCACTGAAAAAAAAGTGGACTCACTAAAGTTAGTTGGACTCACTATAACTTGCGCGTGCAATGCACTGCTGATGACGTCACATATTACATCACTCATGACACGGTCAGTGACATCACTCATGACATCACTGATGACATCTCAAATGACATCACTGATGACATCATCCAGTGAATGTGTATCTTTCTGAAAAATAAATATTTTTTATATATGTATATCTAAAGTTTGATGGAAGAATAAATGGGTAAATAAATGTCTAAATGGATGTTTTTTTTGTGTAAAATTGATTGGTTAACTGACTTATTAAATGTATCTTAATGAATACATATATAAGCGAGTAATGTTTAAATATTTAAATATCTGTATCTGTGTCTCACTTTGTGTATAAGTGGCTGCATGGGTTGGTGAGTAGCTACATGAGTGTGTATATGGGTTATTAGTTGTTTTTTTGAGTATCAGTATCATTGTCTGTATGGTTCGGTGGGGGATATTACTTAGAGCACAGATGCATGAATGAGTGACTCACTATTTGTATGTATTTTGAAGACAGCATGTGTGCAAGACTGTATGGGTGGATGATTGTGCATATGGGTGGGTTAGTGAGTATGTGTTTTTATAATTGATTGTTTAAGAGAGTAAATATGTTTCCGTTTCTGTAGAAGTATGTGTAGTGGTGTGTATATAGCAGTATAATCAAGTAAATGTTTTTTTATAGTTTATTTGCGTGTGTGAATTTGTGTGTGAGTAACTATATGGATGAGTATTAGTGTGTAACAGGATGTATAGGTGTATGAGTACATATGATGAGTAAGTACATGCATGAGTGACTATATAGAACTGTTGGTGAATGAGTGGATGTGTATGTAGATGTTGGAATTACCTAATAAGTTGTTGTAATTGGTATTGGTTTCTCCTTTTTTCAGAAAATGTTAGTTTCTATTTTTGAATGTGTGTGTCAAAGGTTATTTTATGCTGATAGGAGGTCTGCCACTTTGTCACAAGGATGTTGTCATCAGTGATGTCATTTGAGATGTCATCAGTGATGTCATGAGTGATGTCACTGACCATGTCATGAGTGATGTAATATGTGACGTCATCAGCAGTGCATTGCACGCGCAAGTTATAGTGAGTCCAACTAACTATAACGTGGGAATTTCAATGGTTTTATGCGAGTAAAACTTAGAGCTAACTATAACTGGTGTAAAACCTATGTTTTTTTCAGTGAATTTCATAGGTTTTTTAAATGCTACTTCCTAACTATAACGTGTGTAAAACCTATGGTTTTTTCAGTTAATTTCATAGGTTTTTTCAAGGCTACTTCCTAACTATAACGTGTGTAAAACCTATGGTTTTTTCAGTGAATTTCAAAGGTTTTTTAAATGCGAATTATTAAGTATATTTTCATTGTATTCTATAGTTTTATCATAGAATTTCGAGAAATGTTTTTATCGGATTACAAAGTTTTCTTTACTGTCAGAATTGTTTTGGGACTCCTTATAAATCTGTAGAGGTTTACGAAGTCTTTACTTTACCTTCTTTTTAACGTTTTCAGACTTGTAACTAAATGTTGGAAAACGTAGTTTTGTACTGTCGTGCGCGACCGGGTGCGCGCACCCCGGTATTTTTACAGATTAAAAAAAGGATTTATACTTTATCGGTATTGTTCTTTGGACCCCATATGAAGGTATACAACATCAGAGAAAGTCTACCTTTCCTCCTTATTAACGTATTAAAACTTCATTAAATTAGACCGATACTTCCAAATGACGTACGTGTCCGGATTTCGTCACCGCGTATACGTCCTAATACATGCATGTCAAGTCATGTGACTTGAAAAGAACACTTCCTATTGGTTCATAGAAGTTTCTATTCTGCAATTTTCCAGAAACCACCAACTTCCCTCACTATCTTTTTGGCGCTCAAGGGAGAAGAACCTTTTTCATCTTTCCGCAGAGTTTGCTGAAATGGCTGCCGCACGCAATTCATCTTCGAATCTGAAGAAAATGTTCGTGTACCTTTAAAAAAAAAAAAAAGAATCTTTCATCTGGCAATTTTTCACCTATCCTCAAGATCAAAAAAAAGTAAATGCTCCGAAAGTAACTTGCACAATTTGTGACACAGTACTTTCAAAAGGTAATCCTTCCAAAAAGTATTCCTTTTCGATTCATACCATGAAGAGACATGTGAGCCAAGTCCATCCTGTGCAATATGCACAGGCAGCGACAAGAGCTCTGGCAACAGAACTACCACCAGCTGTGGCCAGTACTTCATCGAGAAGACGACCTGCATCTCCATCTACCTCACAGTTGGAGTTGAAACCATTTTTGTCAAAAGTGCATATGAAATGCAACAAGTGTGAAGGAATGATTGTGTACGGGGAGCAGAGCCTCACTCTTGTCGAAAGAAGAATTAATGACCATGAAAGGTTCGAATGCAGTTAATTTTTTAACAACTTCTTATGTTCCTGTATTACAGTTCAAAAATTCGGCTCCAGTTTAACAAATCAAAAAATAAAAAAAAGTAAAAAAAACTACAAAACCCCCCAAACAAAAAGTTATTTTCAGAACTACCTCATTGTACCAAAAAGAGCTCTATTCATAAGCTGAAGTATCGCCGCATTTTCAGAATAATTATTAAACAATGCGGCAATACTTGGGGCATATTATGAAGAAGACGTGATAATTTATCGTCGCTTTTTTCGGCAGAACACTGCTAAAAAAGCGACGATAATCGCCTTCATAATATGGGCCATATTATCAAGGACGGGCAATACATTATCGCCGCTTTTATCGGCAGGAAACTGCCGATAAAGCAGCGTTAATGGACTTGATAATATGCTCTATGGAATTCCTATCGAAGCCCATGTTAGATGTCTTCACATCTCACATGGGCTTCAATAGGATTTCCATAGGGCATATTATCAAGCCCAATATCGCCGCTTTATCGACAATTTCCTGTCGATAAAAGCGGCAAAAATATATCGCCCGTCCTTGATAATATGCCCCTATGTTCTACAAATTCCAATCAAAATGTATGTTATATGTCTTTATATCTAACATTACGTTCGATTGCAATTCATAGAGCATATTATGAACGCCGTTTTTGCCCCTATATCGGCAACTTCCTGCCGTTAAGGGCGGCGATAATGTCTTTCGTATCCTTGTAAATATTCCTCAACACCTTTGTGACGTCATAACACTGCCTGCCGTAACAGCACTTTGCATGTGTGCCGCACAGACAGTTAATGACATGCATAGTAGGCGTACGTTAAACCACAAGCAAAATGTGTTTGGAGGCGAAAATACTATCACGAACACGGCTATTGTTAGAAAAAAAGGTTAAATAAACTTGTTTATCGTACGACTGCCACGGCCTGCTTTGATGAAGCATTTGGCAGCGTTAACATGGAGGTGTGGAAAATAAAACTAAATCAACCCCCTCTCGTAATTACAAGGCACACATTAGTGCGTAAAAACAACGCTTGTTTTCACGCGGTAATGTTAACTGCCGCTGGCTGTTACAGGGGTACTATCACATATATATTCAAATTAATAATTACGTAGTTACACTGCGGAAAACTCTAGCGATAGCTGGCGAAAGTCAAATATACGATGTTCAGGGCATATTAACAACAAGTATAGATTCACCAGGCGTCCCCATTTTGCCAGGACGGTTTCCCTTCTTTTAACCAGCTATCCCAGCAAATTTCATTAAATATTGCTCATCTCCCCATTTTTAGAAACAGTCGACTGAAAATGGAAAGAAATAATTTTTTACAAAGAAGTTAAAGTTACCTGTTGTTCCACAATGCAATGTAATTGACAGGCAACGTACACAGATTAAAAATTACACTTTATTTATGTTCTTACTGCCTCTTCTGTAATTCTCTGCTAACGAGCACTCTCATCACTAGAAGTAAAATCATAGTCCTTCTTCTATTTTTCTGAAATGTCCCGGTTTTTGCCTTTAGAAATCTGGTTACCCTAAACAACTTGCGATAATTATCACTATGTTGGCTTAGTTCCAATATTTTTTTCGTCGACCTGCGGCGATTTTTATCGCTTAGGAGTCTTGCAATTATCAAGGTTTACTTCTAAAACCTTTGATTCCCAAACTGTGCACTGCGGCTCCCCAGTGCGCCGTAATGAGGTGCCAAGGGCACGGCGCACACTAGGGTGACCAACCGTCTGTAAATTCCACGGATGTCACTACCCTGTTATGTGTAACTGTATCCATCTCAGAGAGCTGCGCGCTCCTCCCCTGTGAGAAGGCTGACAGCCGCTGCTGGAACGGCCTTGGATTTCACTGCTCCAGGAGCACCCCTCCCGCTCACTGAAATTCTCTATGGAATTCATTGGCACTTACTCAATGAGAATATGGCAGTCAAGGTTTTTAAAGCAGATAGCGCTCTTCCTGCCTCAACGAACAGAAGGCATTCTCTTAGATAAAAAAAGTGAAACCACCACCATGCAATATTAGAAAACACTTCCTTTAAAGAAGGCTATGAAAGAACATTAAAAAATCAGATTAACGTTCTTTCATTCTCTCATCATTTTTGAACAGCAGTATTTTCATTAATATATTCAACAATGCCATGGTTACTGCTTTTGTACTTAAAGGAACTAGCACCCATTGTCAAAGCCAATAGTCTTTGCTTGTTGTTGGTGTAAAGATAGTTGCTGTTCTACATATCTGCATGCAATGACACATACAACATAACACCAGTCGAGCACAACACTATGCTAAACGCATATTTGTAGCTTAGGTGTTTTAAACTGCCCTCGGAATTACATCCAACACCTCCTTTGAAAAGACCCCTCCATTTTTTTTAACAGTGCTTAAAGCCATGGAAACAACACCATTTTACAGTAACCTCACATCCTGTTACTGGACACCATGTATGACTGATAACTTCTACGTTTTCAGTCTGCCTATGTACGGAGGCATTGTGAACTCTCCCCCACCGCACCCTACCCCTTGCTGTAGTTTGTTCTTCACAGGCCTCTTCTCCCTACAACTCTGCAGACAAAGACTCAGGTCATAAAGTACAAAGCTGGGTGAGTAAATAAGTATGGAATGTCTAAATGGCTGGATCGATTACTGAAAGGATGAATGGATGAATGAAAAGAGAATAGTTAGATAATCAAAGAAAAGATGGATGAATAAATGAATGAGTAGAAGTATAGATGAGAGAAAAGATAAATAGATGGATGTATGGCTGGAAGGGTGCATAAATGTCTAGAAGGATGGATAGATATGTTAAAGGATGGATGCATGAGTAAAAGAGCACCTGATGGATCAACGATTTAGTGGATGGATGTGTGAAAGCATAGATAGATGAATAAATGAAAGGGTAGATGATGGGCAAGTGAATGCGTGGATAGATAAATTGATAAGTGAAATGGTAAAAGAATGGATAACTGAAAGGGTGATTATAAAGATTAATTTGTAAGTGAAAGGGGATAGATGGACAAATGCATGGATACATCAGTGAAGTAAAAGGGTGGATGGATAAGAGAGCGGATGGCTGGATCAGTGAACAGATGATTGGATGAGTGAAAGAATGTGTCCCAATTACTTTAAGGAAGATAACAGGACGTACATACCACCTACCCACCGTTAAAAAAAATGGTGGGGAGCCACTGTAAACTGCTGAGTAGGTCAAGGAAACCACAGGGCAACAAAGTTTGCGAACCACTGTCCTAAGTGATAAAAATCGGTCCAAATACATAAATATTGCTGTGAAGTCAGCAATATTCATGCATTACCGAGCTATTGGTCTTAGTCATGTTATCTACCTACCATTACATGACATAGCTAAGAACTGCTCAGGGGCAGCTATTAGGTTTTGGACATTTTCGACCGTAGCACAAATATGTTCAAAAGTGGGTAAAAGGAAATAGCAATGTTAGGAACTGTTTCCAGTCACTAACATCTTGCAATGCTAACTTTGCATGTCAATAGTGATAAATTTCACAGACAAACAAAGCGGGTCACAAGATGGTCATTATCTGTTATTAGATGTCGCTAACTGGTGTTAGCATCAGCTACGTACTAGAGAGATAATTTTATCTCCGCTTTCTTGGCTTTTAAAGCCAAAAAAGCAGAGTAGAACCCCCTTGATAATATGCCCCAAAGTTCTTTAACACATATCATTTACCTGCAATGTTTTGACACATCCGCATTAGTGAACTGACTCACTGAAATGTTGCTAATTTCTTAAATTAATTTTTAAGAGGCTCCTTGTGACCGTACAGCCAATCCTCCGTGGAAGTGCTCACATAAAACACGACACTGGTATGACCAGGATACTCAAAGAAATGACACAGTGATGAAAAAGTATTTATTTTTTATACTTACCTAAGAAATAGTAATAAAGAAAAACTTAAAATCTTTAAAAAACATGGTATCTGTGCAAGAAAAGTAAAAATAAGGTTATAGTGGCATTTCATAAAACAAAACAAAGTAGAAGTGATTGAAACAGAAAGTGAAAGAAAAGAAGACTGATGGACAGAAAGAGACCGAGACAGAATATGTAGTATATAAATCAATAAATAAAAGAATTAATTGAAAGAAATAATAGCACTCAAAGAATGACTGTCTAAAGGAAAGTAAAGTGAGAGACAAAATGAGAGTATGATCAGTGATAATACACGAAACAGTCTGTAAAATAAACAGACTAAGAGTACCGAAATGTCTTAAAGAGATAGATAAAATAAAGGAACAACACTAAGAGAAACAGAGTGAAAAAGGATGAGTAACAGAAGATTAATGGAATAGAAACAGACATGGAGTGTAAGAGAGAGAGATAAAGAGAAATGAAGTAGGGTGAGAGAACTAAACTATAGATTTAAGTTTGGAAATTGAGCATAATTAATGAAAGCAGAGTAAGGGAACAAATTGTAAGGTACAGTAAGACAAAGAAATTAAGATTCAGGAAACAAAGGTGATACAGGGTCAATAAAGGTGACTCAGTATAAAACAACGTAAGTAACAAACTGAAGAGTTAGATAGACTGAATAGAATACTAACAGAAAAGATGTAAGAGAAACCGGATAGAAAATTTAAAAATGCAAAATGTGCAGGGAATAACCATGTCTAAACACCACTAACAAAGGAAGAGGCTGAAAGAAATCTGAATAAGAGAGAAGTACACAAAACTCTCAGATATGATTAGTTGTACTTACCTTATAAATGTAATATCTGTGGAAGACAATAAAGAAATCTGTTATAATACATATTTCTAAATCCAATGTAACAAAATAACTTAGACAACATATTAAATGGTTTATTTTTGCTGTCCTCAGATAAATTGATTTTCACTATAAACAGTGATTTCAATAGTAATCATCATGTAACAGCGGGGGAAAAAAACCACAATCAAAATGATTGTGTTTAAAAAACCCGTACAAGATCTCTATACATAATATAAATACCTAGATTAAAACATGTCTTAAATGTTTTTCTCTAATTCGCAATTTCTTGAGTAAGCACAGCACATACTCCACAATTACAAACTAATTAAAGTATACCAGTTACTTTTAAATACCTCTCAACAAATAACCGTGCAACTATGTTCTTAAAACATTTATCTCAAGTCAACATTTTGATATCTTATTCTTTTCCGCGTGGCCAAATAGTATGAGACAATTCGTTATTTTTTGAGTACCTCTCAACAAACTTCCGAGTAAGTATGTTCTAAAAACATTTATCTCAAGTCCACATTTTGATATCTCATTCCTTTCCGCGTGGCCAAATAGTATGAGTTAATTCCAACATATCCTGTAACATAAACATTAAGGAAACCTTACCTGATACTATCACTTTGCCACATAAAAGTTTGATTTCAAGATCTGAACACCCTCAATCACATGATATTTCTAAACAACACAGTTTCATATCTTTACAGTATTAATCTGACTAGACCAAGTAATTTTACTGAAATTTTGGTTGCAAAAATATCAGATAAGAATTTGTTAACTCACAAGGCAAACGTTTCTTAAAACTTAATTGACTATCATTGCAGAGCGTCCAACCAGTTGGACACTTCAAATAAGCTATGTAATGTCCTGATGATATTGATGGCCCTTCATGAAAAATAATTGCTACAGTTACAAATGTTCTTCTAGAAATAGATATTTGAGAAGCCACAACATTTTTAATTGAAGTTGACAATTTACTTCCATCAGCTCTGCATCGTTGAAGCATTACAATTACATACTGTCCATATCTGTGGATAAATAAGGTTGATAACATTTCTGAATTACATTGAGAGCAGACCATGTTCTGATACGCATCTTTAGCTAGTTTATTAAAGGACACTGTTTTACAATCTGGTAATGTTAAATATATA
Organism: Lissotriton helveticus; assembly: GCF_964261635.1. Lineage (NCBI taxonomy): Eukaryota > Metazoa > Chordata > Amphibia > Caudata > Salamandridae > Lissotriton > Lissotriton helveticus. The sequence continues at coordinate 1,207,003,396 of NC_136063.1, forward strand.
AATCTTTCTGTGTGTATGTCAGTACTACTTGAAAATTAACAATTATCGCAAATATGTTCCCATTTATAAGAAAGGCCAAAAAGACTATCAATACCTACACCTTCTTCTTCCAAAACTGTAAGCATATACATAATAAATTCCTGACAATCTTGCTGAATATTCTGAGAAAATTGATTTAGTCCTGCACATATGTCTATAAACATTCCTTACTTCTGAAACACTTGCTACTTCACTATTACCACTGCTACATTTTTCAAACACAGAATTTAAGGAACAACAAAATGTTTGCTCCTGATTTTCTCTAATCTGTTGCTGTAAACTTTTTAGAAAAAAAACCACATTAACCACTACATTTGCATAGCAGTTGACACCAGACCTATTTTCAAATTTAAATCCAACAATCTCTGTAGTACTAACCTTTTTCTTACTCCTACCAATGACAGCCTCATCTTTTTTTCTTCGTTTCTCTACTACTTCACTACATTGTTCCTCATTTCTCCTTTTCTGACCAACCATACTCTTTTTAATTAAAGGATATTGAGGTAAACTTGGAGCATATTCTCTTCTTAACCTATTATACTCATTCACACATTTTAAATCTGCACTAATCTTTGTCTCATCAAAATCAATTAGATAAAGTCCAGATAAAGTTCTAACTCGAGATAAAGCAACATATGCCATACCCTCTTTGAATACACTGTTTCCAATATTTACCAAAGCACAATCTACACTTAAACCTTGAGATTTGTGAATAGTCACTGCATATGCCAAACAAATTGGAAATTGTTTCCGACAGACATACAAATCTTTCACAAGTAAAAAACGACTTGAACAGCGACTGAATTGTTGAACTTCCTAAATTCCATCAAATTTTATCCGTAAAAATTCAATCTCATCTCTATTTGGGTAATTTACAAAACCAACAATATTACCCATTGCTCCATTCACCAAACCTCTTTCTACAAGTAAATTTCTCCGTAAAATAATCCAACAATTTAAACATACATACAGATTCTTTTCTAAGCCAGCAGTTTTAGATATAGATTTCTGAAGAGTATCCAATTTTAACTTTAATTTTTCAGACAAAACAATAGTACTTCCTTCATGCTCTATTTTATCTTTAGCTTCCAGTTTCTTAATTTCTTGATTTTTCAACTTCAACATTTTGTCATTGAAAACTGAGCATTCTTTTAAAGTTGGCATCAAGCATATGACTGACTTATCTTCTACCTCTTTACTATATATTTTCTCAGGTACATTATCTTCATTGGGAAACAACTTACAAAGTAATCGGGTTCGTAGAGTTTCTTTCGGATCTTCAGTTAGTTTTCCAATCCTTATATCTTGAAGAATATTTCCATATTTAGTATCCTTTGCCTGTCGCATATTTTGAATCAGTTCAGTATATTTGAAATGTGACTATATATTAACATTTCCAATACTGCCGAGGCACTTTCTGGTGTCTTCATGTGTAACAGTTTCAAATACAGATTGTCCTTTCACAGGAGTTAGTTGCAGTAGATCTCCAAAAACTATGACATGTTTCCCTCCAAATAACACATCATAGTCAGTTTTGAGTATCTGTTGCATTCTTAAATGTACAAAAGCAAGCATTAAATTGGATACCATGCTTACCTCATCAATAATGAGAAGTTTCATTTCTTTAAGGACTGTAGAAACTTCATAACAAGCGTCTCCAGATAGCTTGTGATATTGTAATTTATTTTCATGTTCAACTGGCAGCATCAGTAAACGATGTAAAGTAATACCTTTAATATTATGTGCTGCCAATCCAATTGGAGCAGTAACAACACAAGACAGTGGTGACTGAGTTCTTTGCTGTAGATATGTAGTAATTCCTTTTATAAGAAAACTTTTCCCTGTTCCAGCTTCTCCACTTATATATAGTCGAATAGGTTCAAATGACATACATGAGCATTCTTTTTTGTCATGACGAAAACCATGCTCAATGTGCTCTGTCACTTCGTCATATATCTGTCTTTGCTCAAGATTAAATTCCTTCTCCAATTCTTCTAAGTTTATTATATCCTCTTGAGCTTGCTGCATTGCTCTTTCCACCTCATCCATGGCCGTGGCTGCTTCATTTCGGATAATTGGTTCTCCCAGTGGATCCTGATTCAACGATGCAGAACTTTGAGTGTCTTGTGAACTTTCTCTAGCAATCTCCGCTGCAATTGTTGCTTCTTGCTCTATTTCGTCGTTCAACATTTTGAGATAATTACTAAAAACAGGACATTCTATACTACTTTTAGATGCGTTAAAGGAATCTTCATAACTTACAGAGTCTCCAAGTAGTTCCTCTTCAGTACGCCATGGTTTAAAGAGTTGCAAAAGAGCTAAATAGTAAAATTCTCTTTTCTCTGGATTTTCGCAACTCAGTTTTCGGTGGTTAATCAAGTGTCCTTTTCTTTGTTTCACCAGACATCCTTCCTGTCCAATTACAGCGTATATACCTTTTTCAACATTCTCTCTAATATTCCTTTTAAAAGTGTATTTTTCAAGTATTTCATACAGACAAATGTTTTCAAGCAGAGTACTTCTATTTGGATAGTATGTATCCAACATATTTGTTTTCAGAATGTCTGTACTGTTTGGTTCTTTCAGTGCTAAATATTCAATTTCTTGCACAGTTTTCAAAACACGGTTTCGTGTTCCTGCAAGACCTAAACTCACCCACAGGATACTTCGAGATTTCGCATAAAGACTTGATGATGATAATCGATCACAACATTCATATGCTCCAATTTCTCGATGAGATAACATCTTCAAACTGTATGTATACAATTTCTTGCTTAGGCTCTTTTAATGAGAAATATCTTCCCACATCTCCTTCAGTTCCGTCTTTTCAGATTTCGTGATGTAAGAGGTTACATATCGAGCCACAGCAATAGAGTTGTCCGCAACATATTGTATATCCATGTTAGCATTCCACATGGTCAAAATGACAGGGTTGTAGTCATTTACATATTTGGACTCTTCACCTCTTCTTAAATTGTATGTATTTTTGGGTGATCTTCTTGTGATATTATGTCGCAAAGATGACATCAAATTGTTGACTCTTCCTTTTGAAAGCACCGGTCATGCAAATCCAAAACGACATTTAGTATAGAATTTATCCTTTGATTTGAATTTTCGCAGACAATATTTTCCACAACGATGTCTTTGAAACCGTAACACTTTTCCTCTTAAGTCCTTATCAGTTGTACTGTTAGGTATGTCACAAGTGGTATATTGTTCAATAAAAGACAGTACAGTGTCATCGGAGTCTTTTCCAAATTTGGGAGCATCCTTGATCCATAGTAGCATATGAATATGAGGAGCACCTCTTGCTTGATACTCTTTTCTCCAGAAGAAATCCAGAACTTCACCAAGCGGTGGATTTTTCTTGTTTGTAATAAAAGACATCATAGCTTCAAATCTATGATTAAAATATCTGCAAACATTAACCGGATCCAACGAACACAATTCTCCTGGTGTCTTGTAGTTTATATTTTCAATATTTGCATTCGCCTCTCGAAGAAATTCAAGTAAATCTTCCCAGGCATACTCTGCACAGCTTAGAGTTAAAAACCATGTTGGTGCTCCTAAGTTTCTTAGCATGCATTTTAAATCTCCATGACGACGGTACCAATACTCATTAGTACCACGCTGACATGCCATTAAATTAATTAGGTGAGAATCCAAAACACTATCTTTCTGTTGCACTTTATCCGTAAATTCCTTTGCGGAAACAATTTGCAGATGCACTCCACTTTTTAAGATATGGTTTACTGCATAAGAAAGACCAGATAAGTCACTCTCAAACAGAAGATGAAACAAATATGGAATACATTGACAAAATCTGGGATCTTCTGCATATAATCTTGTTGTCCGGTACTCAGATGCAGGAATCTGCATAGGTCGATCATCATATCGCGCACCTTCACCTGTTGGGAATAACTGTGGGAAACAACGACCTTCCAAACTTTCTTCCCATACACTAATAGGACTTCCTTCTGCTTTTTTTATCTGAAAAAACTCAATAGCATTCCCCATTGCTTCTTTCGAATGCAGTGGATGAACACTATAATGTTCATAAATTTCTTCAGTTCTGGACAAGTGGACTTTTTCAATTTGTCCAATAGACAAATCATTATCCTCTTCTTCACTTACATCCTTTTCTTCTACATACACATTTTTATAGTATTTATTATTTTTGACTAAATACAACGTTGCCTTTTTGACTTTCCTAACATCCACTAAATCTTGCCAGATTTTCTTACTCTTTGTAGGTACACCATTAGCTAGAATAACTAGAGGTTCCTCTTCTACATTTTCAATACCAATTGTCTCCATATTTTGTTTTAAATCAAGTGGCAAATATACAACTCTACCCTTTAATCCTCTTTGTAAATCTGAAGGATTTAATTTCCCAGTCTTAGGCTCCATACGAACAATAGCCTGAAAAGGATGTACACATTGAATCAGAATAGTCTCATAAGTATTTAAATCCTTCAGTTCCAATGGAATATTTATCAACTCAAGATTATTATATACAGCTCTAGCAGGCATTCTATTTTCATTTAATTTATTATAACAATATTTACAAATACGTTGCTCAAAACCCAAACCAAAATAGTTTTCTACCAGCAAATAAGTCGCAAACTGTCTCCACTGAGTATTATCTTCATCTTCACTTTTTAAATATAAATCAACTAACCTAGTTTGACTTTTGTAATGAATGCGTCGACAACACACACAAGTTAAATTTGGTTTTTGACCTGCAATGACTTTAAATTTTGTTATTTCCTGTTCAAAATCTTCAGTATTAAAATGTCCAACATTTTCTAACACATTTCCTTCTATAACTATATCAGTTTCTGCATTGTCTTCATCTCGACCAAAATAACTTACCTCAATTTCTGCACAAATATTCTTCACATCTAATGCACATCCATGCAAAAGAGCATTATTTAACTCTTTAAGTTTAAGTGCTGGACTTTTTGCATAATACAACTTTCTCACTAATTTCCTCATTTTGGTATGATGCACTGCTAACATCCTGAAGTGATGAAAAACACTCTGGCATATTTTTTTTAGAAAGACAAGCCAGAGAATGGCCTTGCAAACCTGTTTTTTCTCTCACTCTGCAACGATCTAATTCTTGCAACATTACAATTTTTTTTTAGACTTTCCTTAGTGTACTTACGTAAGAAATTGCGAAAGAAATCAATTGAATCCTGTCGTAAACTGCAAATACTGCTACAATTCCAACTATAAACAGGAGCATGAACACGTCCCTGTAAAACTTCTCCACCTATTTCCCCTTCTGGATTTCTGACCTCAATTTTCTCTTTCTCAATAGGACAGCCATCCTTCACTTCATACGCTCGACCACTGGTGTCAACTGCATGCAACAAATCGTTACTTTGAAAGTAACTCTCTTCATTAAAAAATGGCTCAGAATTTGAAGTATGCATCCATTTACCAGAAAAGACTTTACAAAAATTAGTTCTATTTATGTGTCTCTTCCATTTACTCTTAGCCTTTAAAACTCCGATTGCCTTATTTAGTGTATTTATTCTATTAAGTACTAAAATAAACAATTTTTTTTGTCTCAAACGCATCATCCACAACTTCCTCTATATATTTTTTCTTCTTATAAAAAGCAGATTTCCTTTTAGAAACTTTTTCCTTTTTTAATAAATTCAAAACTACTCTCTTATGAAACATACGTTTCCTTATTTCCGCAAACTGATTAGTACGTCTTTTACTGTACATAATTTCCTCACCACTGATTTCAGACACATTTTTCTTTTTTCTTCCATTTTCCTTGTAGATACTGAAAACTGTTTTTCCTTTTGAACATTATCCAATTGACTTTTCCTTTGACACAACTTTTAAAAAAAATCCTTGCTGCTCTTACCAGGAGCACTCTTGTTTTACTCCGTCCTTTGTTGATTATGTAAATCTTGTCCTTCTTTCCTCTTCAAATGGTATGTCTTTTTATACAGTTTTCTTTTTTCATTTCTGGTCGGCATAGTGATTGATGTTTGTGATATAAATGACAATCTGTTTGGAAAAAAGTTAAGAAATATTATAGACCCCTACTACCATATAACATACAAATTATAACCACTGCTTCATTTTATAACTAGAATAAAGACAAAGAAACAGTCTCTGGACAGAGTAGGAAATCCTATAGTAAATATTGTTTCTAAATTTATGACACTCCATACCTGTGTCATCATTATACACGTATTTTATGAATCTAATTTTTCAGGCATATAAATACTATACTAATTTTCAAGCATTGTAGGTGTTCCTAATGCTTTTAATTTTTTTAACTTTAATCTGTTATACACCTCATGAAAACTTTTATTCTCATTCTCAAAAAGAATACCAACGAATAGTACAACAATAATGTTTTCAAGATTATTTTTTTAAACAAAAATAATTTTAATCATTTAAGAATTCGTATTCTAAAAGCACTTGTAGCATCATTTCATCAGATACTTCATTAATATTATTTTCTTCTTCCAAATTCTCTTCTTCTTCCCCTTCCACCATTTCTAAGTATGCACTATCAAAACTGCGGTCCAAAAAGTCCACATTTTCTGTTCCATTTTCCTCTTCAAATATTCCTTCTAATAAATCTTCTATAAGTTCATTTGCAATTTCAAAATGGACATTTATATTTTCTGAATAATGTTCCATTTTAGTACTTCTTTTCTGTCTTCTGTGTCCTTTTAAGAAAATATAAAGACTAAATTATATCTTTTTCATGATTAGATAACCAAAACTTACCTTGACTAATCTTTAAACTACATACATTTTCATACTTTTTAAGACATTAACTAAATAGATTAAGATAGCACCTTCCTCTTTATTTTAGAAAGAAACTGACACTATGATCCTAGACATTAACACTATGCCTTTTAATTTTTTTTATTAAAATTGTGCTGTAAAAACACATTTTAGTGTGAAATTTGTTTTCAGGATTTGTGTGCTGTAGAACTATTTATACACTTTCTAATTTATTTGTAGGGATCTATTTTCTGAGTTCACCACTACAAACTGTGATTCAAACTGTATGCAAACTGAAAGGGTGACTCACAATATACCAATTAAAACATTCACTAAACAGATTGCTACTTCCCAGAGAGGCAGTTGCTTTTACCTTTAAACAGCATACTCAACATGTAAATTTCATCTAATGTACAACATTTCATCATAACCATATGAAACCACATTCAGCCAAGACTCGTGGAGGGAGTTACGGTGGGGCATTGAGACGGGGAGGGGGAGGTGTAGGGTGGAGGGACCTAAAAACCAGGATATAGATAATTTCAGGTAAATACATAATTTAATTATTGAAATGAATTTTGTAGTGCGCACTGCATTTTATTACTCATTTTATTAATTGAATTGTATACTTACCTGCAATTATCCATATGCCAGATTTTAGATCTCCCCACCCTACACCTCCCCCTCCATGCCTCCCTGCCCCACCGTAAGTCCCTCCACAGCCTCCGACTGACCACATCATAATACACCTGTGCAAATGCATGTAATAGGGTGCAAATAGATAGTACAGTCACAGAAATGCATCAGAAATGCCCATCACGCCAACAGCCATATCATAATACACCTCTATAAATCAAGAAAAATGACTGTACACAAATGATACAGCATAAGTTAGAGAGATAATGATGACTTAGCAAGAATTAATCCACGTAAACAGCAAAGTTTTACAGTCAAAGAATAGATGAACCCGAACTGCATAGAAAATAACACATGGACCCGGCCCATAAAAAGATAGTACCAAGAAAAAGTGGAACCGTATCTCAAAATACATATGTAGTGCAAGCAGGTACAGACATGTTTAAAATAGAAAATAAAATCCTCCTGCAAAGAGAAGCAGTGCAAATATTCAAAAGATATCTTGCTTATTATGGTAATCTGCACAAAAATATATTGTCATTAAAAAAAATTCAACTCACCTGTAAAAAAGAATTTGATCGTTGTATACTCTGTCACGTTGACTTCAGGTTGTTGGTTTTCAGCACCAAACACTCTTAAAAAAAATAAACAACTGAATTTTAGTTAACATATTACAGACATATTTATTAGACAACATACACCCATTATGCCAAATATCATGCCTAACAGATACATTCCCTAATTTTCTATCCATTATATATCCTAAAGCCTAACTAAGTTTAATATTTCTTTATTAAACACATTCAATTACCAAATTTTTCACCCACATTTTTAAAAAATCAATCATCATTTACAGTATAATCTACCACACATTGCCAGGATACTACATGCAATATTTATGATATACACTGCTACACAACCTTACTTAGTATATGTGTTACCCAAATACATGTAGATTATGTGCCGGGGTTTTTCTAACAAAATGGCGGTCAACACTTCCTGATTTCCTCCGAATCGAATCTTTACAGACGTTAAACAGCAAATCACAATGCCGCTCGTGCACAGCCGCATAAGTGACTAAAAAGGGTAAAGTGTCTACGCATTGAATGTGGAAAACAGACAAACAATCGTGTGTGATGAAAAGGAAACGTGGTTTGTAAATTAAATTTTAATGGTGGAAAGGGAGAGGAGACATGAAGATAGTTTCAGGGCTTTAATTTATGTAATTTTGCCTATTCTTCAAAATTGCAAAAATGTACAGTTTGCGGAATTGTGATTTGCTGTTTAACGTCTGTCAACATTCGAATCGGAGGAAATCAGGAAGTGTTGACCGCCATTTTGTTAGTGCGAGTGAATATATTGTACAAAACAAAGGGTTAGAACATGGAAAGGGGAGAAGGTACAGATTGTCTAACCGGGTAGGTTTTCTCAGGGGGTGCAGTATAGACCCTGAACGCGAAAACAACATTTTTTTTCTTTGAAAAAACTTGCGGGGTGCGCGCACTCGGTCGCGCACCCCTATTTACAAGACTGTGGACTATTGCCTTTCACACACATTTATAGCTGCACAAGTTAAATAAACCTTAATTTACTCCTCTCAATATTGTTTACAAAACTTCAACTTACACTCCGGCTGACACCACAACAATATTCTCATACCTAAGTTTCATAAAAAATAAAAGGTATTCCACACTAAATGTAACTCTCTTTAAAAGTTTTCCGTTCCGTTACTACACTACACTCACCTAGCATCATCTCATTGCGTCACTTCTCCACTACTCATAAGTACACAGTGTCAAAAATATCAATACCGCACATAATCTACATGTACTTTCTGAACGTGTCTGTACTGCACTCTATGTTTTTACTCTGCCAGTTTTTCTTGAAGTACTGCAACACCATGCTGTCATGATAGGCTGACAAAAAAAACAATCTACCTATGCCAGAGCACAAAAGTGCACCTCGATACACACCCAGTCTAACTTTAAGAAACTTAAAGCCCTGAAACTATCTTCATGTCTCCGGTCCCTTTCCACCTTTAAATTTTATATTCAAACCACGTTTACTTTTCATCACACACGATTCTTTTTCGATTTTCCACATTCAACGCCTAGGCACTTTACCCTTTTTAGTCAGAAGCTGCACCTCCAACATGCCTCATCCTTGAACTAATTACTCTATCTTTCGCGCTTTTTCAACGTTTAAATTCCACATATTTTTTTCACAAAAATACATACCACCGGCTCAGTAACCCTTAGTAACATGAAACCAAGTCGCTCCCTTTTACCTACTAATCCCTTAGAGACGGCAAAAAAATATATTTGTATAGATATCAGCGTACTGAAACATGGAATTAGTCGTTCACATCCAGGCACTACCAATTGCATGACTTATTTAACAGGAAGCGCTGTAATGTTGCATGTGTTTTCAAAGGTACACCGGTACCTCCTATAATGCCGAATTTTACCTTAACACTCAGCAGTGATTATTTATTTTCAAGCAATGTGAATTACTATGAGTTTTTAAACGACAAGCCTTCTCTGTAATAGTCACTCTGCATATACCCCTCTGTAAAAATGTAGTTTATCCACCCCCGCATGGGAACCTTGATGTTTCCATCTGGCCGCGAAATCCGGCCTTGAACTCAAAGTTCCATCCCAAGACTTGAACAACAGCCTTATTGTCACGAAATCAAGCTACCCGAGCATCTGTTCACAAACATATCTCATTCACTTAGCTATCACTCGCAGAAAACTGTATACCTTATTAAATAGTGACCTTCCTTTACAATTTCCTGAGGTGACTCTCATAATCTTTAACGCTCCTCCACTTCCCAGCTGGCCTATTTTTTTTACAACTACTAACCAATGGTTTGCTCATTTTTTTCCATCAAATTATTTAAAGGCATTCTGCTACTCTTCACTCCATATTCTCTGACCTATGTTTCTGAACTTCCTCATCTACTACCAGCAGCTACTACTTTTCTGTTCCTATTTTCTTTATTACAAAATGGAGGTCCGTCCTGTCTTCGGAAACGAGCTGGAGCACTTAGAACTCTTTCGCCACAACGGGTCTCTGCTCCGTGGTTTACAGAAGCGCTATTTACCGCCCGCCGCCAGTGCAAGGTGGCTGAGAGAGTTTGGCGCTCCCAGTATGACCCGATGGCTAGACTTGCTTATAGGAATGCTATTAAAGCCTATCACCGCGATATCCTTCGCGAGAAAAAGGACTACTTTGCGAGGAGGATTGAGGCAGCTTCCAATTCCTGCAAGGAGATCTTTACTGTGGTGAGGGAGTTCATAACCCCTAGATCTAATCTCTCTCAAACCGCTCCCTCTGAGTCTTGGGCTTGTGACCTTGCTCAGTTTTTTACCAATAAGATCAAATTGATCCAGGACTCCTTTCTTGGGAGGTCAGTGGAAGTTCATCCCAGCAGTGGGGTTGAGTTAGATTCTTTGCCCACTCCTGACTTTGCCCTGTCTGTCTTTCCGCCCATTTCTCTTTCTACATCTTTGGCACTTTTAGTTAACCTTAAATCAGGGTCACCGCTAGACCCCTGCCCGGCCAAATTGGCGAGGATGGCCGATGTGGTTAACCCATTGATTAATCCACTTCTGAACTGCTCTCTGAGGGAAGGGATGGTCCCGCAGGCCTGGAAGCGGGCAATGGTGATCCCCCTCCTCAAAAAGCCGGGTTTAGACCCAGAGGCGCTGGCCAATTACAGGCCTATATCGCTTCTTCCGGCGCTGGCAAAAATTACGGAAAAGCACGTTCATAGCGTGCTCTCCGTTTTTCTGGAGACTAACAATTTGCTGCACCCTTCTCAATCTGGCTTCCGGCCCAATTTGAGTACCGAGACGGCGCTCCTAGAAGTGTCGGAGGCCATTAGGGAGGTTCTAGAATCTGGGGGCAAAGCCATGCTTGTCATGCTTGATCTATCGGCGGCTTTTGACACCGCCCCCACGAGGGGCTCCTCGCCAGACTCTATAACATCGGTCTGAGGGGGACGGTGTTCAGCTGGTTTATATCTTTCTTAGCTGGCCGTCGACAAACGATCTGGGTCCCCCCGGGCTCTGCTGAGATGCCGCCACTGGGAGTCGGAGTTCCGCAGGGCTCTGTGTTGAGCCCGACTCTTTTTAACATCTTTATGACCCCCTTGGCAGCACTGCCGGAGTCTTATGGGGCCCAGATCGTTTCTTACGCCGATGACACCCAGCTTCTCTTCACATGTAGGAAAGGTGAGGACTTTGATGGAGAGAGCATTCAGGATTGTCTCGGGCGGTGTTCAACTGGTTCCAGCGGAGCAGCCTTAAATGTAACTCTGACAAGTCGGAGGTGCTGTTTTTCGGTTGTGCTGCGGACCCTGATTGGCAGGCATGGTGGCCGACAGATATGTTTCCCCCAGCTCAGGCATCCCAGGTGGCTAAAAACCTGGGAGTTAAGATCGACAACAATCTGGCGATGAGATCTCAGATTCTCGGCCTCACGGGCACATGTTTCGGCATCCTTAGGATGCTCCGGAAGTTTCTTCCTCTGCTTACTGAAGAGCACAGGAAGATAACGGTGCAAGCTTTGATTGGCTCCAGATTGGATTATGCCAACGTGCTTTATCTGGGTCTCCCGGATTATCTAGTGCAGTGATTACAGTGTAGTGTAGTTCCTATCATCCCAATAGGCTCTGCGCATTGGAATAATACCTACAGCAGTAAAGGCCTAGACCAGACGTTAACTAGGTCTACTACTGTCGATACTAGACTTAACGTTTTGGGTTTGCCAGCTTAGCTCAGAGTTCACTAGAAACTTTCTCGAATGTTCAAGGAGGACTTAACTTCCCTGATTAGACAAGAAGGGATTTAGTTTCTGACAACCATAGAACATGACAACTTTGCTCTCCCCTAATCAAGAGTATATCTCGAGAGTCGTGTGAACAAAAGGCAATTTATTTTACTCAGTCAGTACGTGCATTCTTAGTCTCATCAGAATGTAGAGAAAAGGAAGAGACGGGCGTGTTCAATAAAAGGTGTTATTTATTGATCAGTCTCTTTTCTCATACAAGAGAAATGGATCGATATTATTGCAATACTTATAGTTAAGTAAAGTGCATACATTAAAAGCAATAGTATAAAATAATACTGTAAAAACATTGATATGGTTTCTAAGCCATAAGATGTTTAAAATGAATAAAATATATTACATACACATATACATTTGACTAAACGTACTCAACTGGTGTTTCTAAATACGCCTACTCCGTGTACCTGACCTAAGCCTAATACGTGGGCGGGAATAGAAAGTTACAGTTTAAGTTAAGTTTGTTTTTGCCAAGTGAATAACTAAAGAATTCTCTGTGAGGGGTTATTCAGTTCTGTACCTGGAATCTAGGTTGAATGAGGGATGGTATCTCTTGTCTCTGGTCTCGATTTTCCAGGCTGCCTGCGAGGGCTACCCGGAACGCCGGTGCTGGATTTCTCGGCAGGAGAAAGCAGCTTCTCTCAGCGTGTCAGAAAGGCGGGGCTGCGCCAGCGGGGTCTGCTCTGCTCTTCGCTTCGGCAAGTATGGCTGCTCCGTCTCGTCACCACGCGTGTGTTTGCATAGGGCAATATCGGTAATATTTATACCTTTAAGGTGCCGAGATTGACGTAAGGATGGACATAGATACGTCAATAAGGATGTCATACGACTTGCTCGTTAGCACATTCTTTTACTGAAGTTCTCGGTGAAATCAAAACAATGGCCGCAGGGTTTTGCCCAGGTTGTCATAGGGTTGATTTGTTATGAGAACTCCGTATGCCTTATCAGGGGCTGGAGGAATATCGCTTGTCTAATTAGATTGCAAGCGTTATGACTTAATCAGATAACACGTTCCTGTGCCGTAGTGTGACTGCGTCAGATAACGGTATCTGCATCATGGGGGTTTTCTGCCTCATGGGCTGACTACTTAGTTAACTTGTTAGTTTGCTTAACCAGAATAGGGTCAGGAATAGGGGGATCAATTCAGAACCTATAGGAATACATCACACCCACTCCACGCTAACTATGGTCATATTTACTAATCTATGCATAGTATAACATAGTACAACATACTACAGAGTATAGTGTATACCTTACCACCCCAAAATACATAAATGCATTTCGAAATTTTTCAAATATACGGAAAAAATTGCAGTCATATGTATCGTATGCACTCAAGCTGTAGAATAATGCCAAAGTAATCCTATTTGTATACATTATTGCTATTTTGTATATGAGAATTACACATGAAATGGCTCTTAATACAGAAAAAAAGTTCGAGACCATTCCATCACAGAATAAAATATTTAAAATATTTATGAACATACCAGCGGGCAGCTAATGTCTATAAGCTATGTCTATAAGCTATCTAAAATTTAGAAACCTTAGTTCTTTAAGAATAGTTCTTACTTTAAGCAGAAGATAGTGTCCCGAAAAATATGAAAAAATATTTTGGGGCTGCTGAAAAATTGCTGTCCGTGAACTGGAGGGAAATTGTTCATGTGACTTTATTTTTAAAGTTGAAGGCCGAATTCAGGGAACGCCGTGTGCGAGCTTGTTCAAAAGTCTCTATTTCTGCTCTGGTGAGAACATCATATCATTTAGGCTTTCGAAAAAACTGTCAACAGCTTCCTGGGAAAGTTCCACTAACTCGGATATAGGTGTAATCATGCATTCGTGCGCATGATTGTCTCCATTGACATTCTGATTCGCATTGCTGACAGAAGGTCGTACCTGATCGATGCTGCTTTCATCTTGAACTTCACTACCCATCAATCGTAGTGGTGAAGCTTCCACGAATGCCGTCATCAGGATTGGTAGCCTTTGAGGGCAGCACAAAGCATGAACCTTGATCGGGCTCAACAATGTTTCTGCATCCATTGGCGCATCCGATTGTAGCGTCAGACAGGTGTCTAACACGCATTCTTCTCCGCATAGCAGACACCTTAATACAGGTAAAACACATCTTTACCACATTGGTCGAAATGATAGAAACCAAGTCATGTTCAGGTCTCTAAGCCGGGAGAGTCCCAGGATTTTTGATATCCGGTCCCGGTATCCAATGGCTAGGATTGTTTCTTCCCTTGTCGCAAGAGTTTTGTCTGTGACATGGGTTGCATAACGAAAAATAAGGACTAAGAATAGGATTCCTGCAATTAGTCCCAAGATCAGGGGAAGTCCGCCAAAAATCGAATGGACGAAATCTGGAAAAATACCCAGTATGGCTTTGAATGGTGTTAATGCCATCGAAAATACTGTCTTAAATACCTTTGAGACCCCATTGGTATCAGAAATATTTAAGATTTCGTTTAGAATTTCCGCGAAATGTATGGGGGAATTAGTTGATAACAATGAATGTATCTCTGCAGTCGTCCTTGCGACTTGTGACGTTTCTTTTGATGACGTGAGCCTAGTAGGCGTCTGAAGAAGCACTGTTTTCATTCTGCTTAAAGTATCTATTCGAATAGAAGTAATTTTCAAATTGGGCCATGCCCTTGCCTCCCTGTCTGGAAAGGAGCTGGGGAACAATGAGCGTCCACAGCACTTGACCTTCGCAGTCGTAGTGACTAGATAAGGAGTCCCGGGCATAAGACTACAACATCTGCGGTCTACAATTAGAATGTAACTCCCATTATAGAGTCTTTGAAAGAATGGTTCTATTTCTGTTGCAGGTGCGCCTTGCTGGTGACATGAAAGGTTGTATGAATTCCCTTCACAGGCTCCATGCAAACTAATTCCGTTACACAGAAGTGTGCCACTTAGTGACATCGCACAATTGTTGCCACTAAGAAACACTTTCTGTCCTTTATTACTGACACATGCATGTGAATAGGGCAGGTTCCATGTTGTTTTAAGGTACCCCTTTCCCAATTTCTCGTACATGCCAGCCTGTATATATTTTTGGCAGTATTGAAACCTGAAGGTTGAGATTGGAATATTTATTATCCCATGTATTATCCATTCACTGACAGGTCGTTCTGACATTGTCACTGGTAATCTTTCGAGTTTTTCAATGCTCAAGATTGTATAATCAGCACCCTTTTGTGCCATACTGATTTGTCTATCAGTAAGGTTAAAGATTTGGAATAGTGACGTTGTGTTGATTAAACGCCAAGGCACATAGCCTGAACGCAGATTTTGTAACGTCCAGCCAAGCTGTACAATAGAGCGCAATTGTGACTGACCGTGTTGTAATAACAGTAAGTCTTGCGACAATATGTCGATTGCTGAAGACACAATGCTGTCCAAAGAAAAAATTCTGGAGGACAGAGTCATTAACCCATTGTCCACTACAGAAAGTGATTTTTCCAAATTAATACGGTCAATTTCCCGTATTCTCTCTGCTGTTTCAATTTGAGTAACCTTCCAGGCCTCATTGTATGCTGCATATACAGAGGCTGCTATGAAACGTTTTTGACGCTGTTTGCGTGGTCCCATTATGAAATCACGCAAGTCAGCACCATCAGTAAGTAAAGTTAGGTGTTGTTTAATTTCTGCCAGTGTGGAAGTTTGTAGCCATTGAAGGCATAATTTGCCCACACTGTAAGTGGTTATTATCCCTGGGTGATGTCTTTGGGGATATCTAGGGTCTGGCCTGGTCATTTTCAACCCCTGTGTTTTGTTCAGGAATCTATCTTGACAGTTATTTGTATCTGTGGGCCAGATCAACCACTGTTTCCAATCAGGATGTGTTCTGTTTTGGTTTAATACATAATTTACGTCTATCTCTTCATCTGTAGAGCTATTGCTGAACATTGTTGGCTTTGGAATAGACGGTTTATTTAAGTCTTTGATTTTGGCTAGGCCAAGACAGGTGGTTTGTTGAACAGTGTCATTTAAAAATATCATTTGTTCTGGGATCATGCAGGCTCTAAACATAGATTCTATGCCCTGCACTTGCCATTCTTTTGTACCCCAAACACTTTTCAATTCAACATTTTTGTCCCAATAATCAAAACCAAAAGTATTCATTTGTTCAAAAAATGAGTCTGAATATATCAATTTTGTGTTGGTTATCATGGTCTTTGTCCCTGTCGTGTTTGACAATTTAAAATAGAATGCTTCAGCATTACTTGTGTTAAAACCTGAAAAGTATGAATATTTGTCATAGAAGGTCCTTGAGCTTCCTTTTGGAGGGGTTGCACAATGTTCCCATTGATTATAATTTAAAACATTTCTAGGTTGTGCAGATCTATGTAAAAATTGGTTACCATAGTGGTTATAACAGTACATACTATCATAATTTGTAGAACCCTGCAAATAATCATGTTTGGTAAATTTAGCAGACATTACTAAGTCAGACATCATATTATTAATGCTTTCGAAGTCCCAATCATCAGCAAATGAGCTTGGTTTTACAAAGTCACTCAAGGAGATCTTAATTTGGTGTGGATATTTCAGGATTTCGACCGGACCATAAATTTCATAGTCAGTGTTGTCCCAGGCTACCCCACCCGGTATCGGATTGGCTGTGAAGTTGACTGAAGAAAGTTCTCTTTTCTCGATGTGTGAAGATGTGTGTGGTTTGAGGATCAAGTTGATTTTCTGACTTGCTGTGTCCATTTTTGCATATTTTCCCTCAATGAAGCGTCTCAAAGTAAGTACCATGATGAGCCAAAGTATGAGGATAAATGCATCAAAACCCACCCAAAATTCAATCCATGGGGAAATCAGATATGTTTCTTTCAGTTGTTTCAAAAGTTCTTTAGCTTTATCTTTAAAGGTTTTTGATGATGGCTGTGTCTTTGATTCACTGAAGCCTTCAGAGGAATCATCGAAGTTTATGAAGTAGCCGGATGCAGTTCTGTCAATTGTTCCAATTGGTTCAGGATTTCTGTTTCTTGCATTTTCACTTGGTACTTCATTATAGATTGGTGTGTCTCTGCTAAATGTTTTTATTTGGGTTTTCAGAGGTCTGAGTTCTATTGCATTGCTGCATAGTCCTTGTTGTTCTTCTGTAGGCGTTTCGAATGTGATGAGCCTCTTCGTTAGGACCTCTGTACTGGTAGCAAACCTTGGTGTTCTGCTACTTATTGGGAGTCCACTTGGCCTACTGTTTGTTATCGGCCACATGTTGTGGTTTTACCAGGTCGATGGATACAACTCGGTTCTCCTTTTTTCCAGCAAGTGGCGGTAGTACAACTGATCTTGTCCCGTTGACAGACAAGACAGGAACTGCTTTTCTGTAAGAAGGCCCAAATTCCTTCTTTACCGGGATCTTTTCCCTGACTAGATCCCCGACTTTTGGAATCCAGACAGGTCTTGCTGGGACAGGTGGTGGTTCTTCAGTGGTTGTTGGCTGTTGTTTCAATGTTATGTTGCTCAGGTCTTTTCTTGTTTTGTTTAAGTCCTGCAAAATAGCCAAACGGTCTTTGATATCAAAGCTTTTTCCTTCTACCACTGAAGTCTGACTATCAATGTCAGAGATCAACATCCTAGTTCCAAATAATAATTCGTACGCACTGAATCCCTTCAGAGAATTTCTTGGCAAGTTATTTAGACTACGTTGGACACTTATTAGATGTTTGACCCACCCAGCTCCCGAACCTAATACCTTTGCCGTTATAGATTGCTTTATGTCACGGTTTTTTCTTTCAACAATTCCGTTCCCCTCAGGGTGAAATGGACAAGAGTACCGCAATGCCACGCCCATGCTGACCATGGCCTCCTTATAAGCTCTAGAGCTAAAAGCAGGACCGTGGTCCGAATGCAGCATGCCAATTGCGTATGTGCCGATAAAGACTCGCAAATCTTTTATAACAGTTCTGGCGTCAGCCGTTCGCTGGGGCCACATCCATATGAATCTCGTGCATGAATCCACTGCGACCAAGATATATTTATAGTTACCGTCCCTTTGTAAGGGACCGCAGTGATCTAGATAAACACAGGCTAATGGTTTATCCGAGATTAGAAGGGGCGTCTGCGCTGGACGTCTCACCGTTGATACTTTCATTTTTTGACATATTTCACATTCTAGAACATAGTTCCTTGTTTGTCTTCTCATTTGTGGCCACCAGTATCTCTGTTTTAATAATGATACTGTGGCTGAGACGCCAGCATGGATAGAAGCAAGCCCTTCGTGTGCCGCTATTATTAGTCCTAACCTATGTTCCATGTTTGGAATTGCCCTATCCCCCACTCCAGGGATTCGAGCAAAAGGAACATTGTTTGCATCAGTTATGTATGAGTATTTTACTGGAAAGCCTTTCGGGAGTGTTTCTATCGGATCCTTTTCTGAAGCGCTGACAGCTTGTAATATTTCGCTGTCTATTTTTGTTTTTGACCGGGTGATGGCAGCTACGGAAGCCGTTTGCACAGCTGCCTTCGCGGCCTCATCAGCCAATGAATTCCCTGCAACGTGAACGCCATCACGTTGATGACTCAGCGTATGTATCACGTGAGTCTTTGGTAGTTCTTTTTGTAAAAGAACTACTTGTTCCCAGAGCATTTTATGCTTGATTGTGCCACCTTTCGCATCCTTGAAACCATTCTGAAGCCAGATCTGCAAGTATTCATTGTAAGACTGAACGCAATAATACGAATCGCACACTATGAGTGTGGGGAATTCTCGATCGGTATTTTCAAGCGCCATCTTGAACGCCAGTAGTTCAGCTCGCTGAGCTGTACAATCTCCTAAAGATTGTGTTTTAGTGATTGCTGGTTTAAATTTTCCTTCGTGCCAGCGACCTTTAACGATCGCGCACGCAGCACTGTAAGCTTGCTTACCCCCCACTGCGGGTTGTGCTGAACCGTCTGTATATATTATACAGCCGTAGTGGTCTAGAGGCAGAATTTCGGTCGGCGGAGGACATTCAAATTCATATTGGAGAAATTCTTGTGTTTTTAAGTAAGGATCAAATTCGTACGCCACGTCTGTTGCAGCAAGAGAATTAGCCCATTGTATCCATCTCGGATGGAGTGCTTTAGCATTTGGAATGCTTGCCTTTGTTACCGCCTCTAGGGCTGGTATTGGTGTCACGATTATTATTCGTTTACCTTGTGCCAGGGCTCGTTCTTTTGCTATAGCTGTCTGTGTTGCGGTAAGAATTTTTTCCGTTGGGCTGAATTTCATTTCAGCCTTAGTGTACAAGTGTGATTTGAATGCAATTGGTACCTTTTCTCCCTCATTAGAGGTCAGGTATGTGAATCCGCATCTCCCTGGGATGACTCGAATCACAAGATTGCGTGTGTTATCACGTGTTTCTAATTTTGTTTTAATTAGCATGTCTGTTTGTAGGGATCTCAAAATTTCTGTGTGTATTTGAGTCCAATTGGATCTTTTAAAATCTGGTTTTATCAGATCATAAAGGGGTTTGACCCTTTCTGCGTAATTTGCAATGTATGTTCTTCCGAAATTTAGGAAGCCTAGAATCGACTGTAGGTTTTTTAGTGTTCTAGGTGCTTGGATTACGGCACATTTCTCTAGGAAATTGTCAGCCAGGCTTTTGCCTTCACTTGATAATTCATATCCTAAGAACAGGACTGTCAGATGGGCAATTCTGGATTTTTTAAAGTTGAATTTGTAACCCTCTGCAGCGAACCCAAGTATTATGGTGTTCACTCTTTTCAAGTGAGTCTCCAAGTCATCATCTGTTAAGTAAATGTCATCGACATAAGATAATGCTTCATCATCATATAGTTGTAGTAATTCTGTTACTCTCGCTGAGAATACCCCCGGGCTGTTCTTGTACCCCTGGGCTAACCGACAGAATTGTTTTTGAGTGCCGTTTATTGAGAATGCAGTTAAATATCTGCTCTCTGGTGCTATGTTTTGACAAAAGAATCCATTAGAGATGTCTAATGTTGTTTTGTATTTTTTGCGCACTATGTGAGTTTTGCACTGCAAAAGTTTTGCAACATGTGTTAAGGTGTCGGTAATCCAAAACTAGACGGTATGAATTGTCTGGTTTGGAGACCGGAAACAAAGGGTTGTTCATTTGTGAGGTGCAAGTTTCAATCACCCCCTGGTATTCTAGCTGATCTAGTATTTCATTTACCTGTTTTTTAGCTTCTTGCTTAATTGGGTACTGCCTTTGTGCAGTAGGTTGTGATTTTAACTGGATTTTGTGAGGAGGAGAGTCCTCATCCCATCCCACGTGATTTTTATATAAAGCAGGAGCTAGAGCCACTGCCCACTTTCTAGCAAGTGTGTATTTTTTATGAATAGGAATTTGATTTGAGAAGGCAGGCATAATTACTTCTTCGCCATGAGGGCACTCCCTGACAAACTCTGGTGGCCAGTCTTTTTCAGCTAGAAGGATATCATAGCCCTTGGAGAGATTATCCCAAAATAGTCCCCTTATTTTCCTAGTCTTATCTCCCTCTATACGCAATGTTATTTCGTATATTTTGTGAGGTTTGCTAACTCTGGTGTCCGCAGTTTCCACTTGAAGATATTCATTCGTGTCCACTGTCTCCAGATGATTCATAAGGACTTTGCGAGCTATGCTCACTTCTGCTGCGCTGTCTAGCATTGTCTGAGCCCATTCTCCGTTTTTCAGTTGTGTCCTCAGTATTCTCGGCATTGTTAACTACCTTGATACTGGCTACCTTCTTTTTTGGAAATTGTAATTTCTTTTTTAGCTGAGCAGGTTCCTTGTCTTTGGACTTGGTGTGCTCTTCTCTTTGTTCTGATCGTCCTCTTCTTTCCGATTTCTGCGAGGAAGTCTGAAAAGATTGAGAGGGACGTGTATCAATGTCTTGATATCTATCAGGCTTTTTAATATTATCCCTATTTCTAAGGTTATATCTTTTCCCAGAGGGGTCACTCTGAGGTGACCTGTGTCTTTGGTTCGGAGATTTTTCTCTTCGCCTAGGAGACCTTCCTCGGGACTGGAATTTCTTTTCTTTAGGATTGGCTTGTTTGTTTCCATCCCAGTTCTTTTTTGGTGATGTAGAATTATTATTAAAAAATATTTTTTCAGGACTTTCAATTAGTTGCGGTTTTACTGGTATTCCACCTAAACTATCTCTACCTAGTTCCTCATAGGATTTTTCTATGATTCTGGCAATTTCAGCTGGTTGGTCTGCTATATCTGTCTCTTTTAACCTCTGGCGGATCGCCACGTTTGCTGCTTCTCCTTTTATGTTGGCTAATAGTATAGCCGAGACCTGCTTGAAGTCTTTTAGTAATTTCATACCAAGAGTTAAAGCGGGTTCAGGACCATATTCATCTTGAATTTGTTTTAGCACATCTGGTATTACCGAAATGGATGGAACACCGTGCGTTTTTGTGTAGATGGAAGCAAAGACTGTACCCCAAGTGTCACAGTCCTCAATGTGTGGTGCGATTCCCATTGGAAGACAGATAGTCAGAATCCTGTGCTTTTCTAGCGGGGTGGTGTCTGGAAACACCGCCTCTATTTGGGTGATTTTCTGCGCTAGCCAGAATGGTATTTGTTCCCGTTTAGCCGGTACTTTACCTAGGCAGGACTGGATGTTCTGTGGTGTAATTTTATTTGTGTTCCCCTGGTGAGGGGTCAGCTGTGGGAGTTTAATCGCTGGCTGAATTGTTGAAGTCCGCATCACATATTGGACTAATTGTCTGTGTATTTTTATTAGTTGTTTTAGCTGTGTTAAAAGGTTTGGTGCAGACATCCCATCGATGTCTGGATGTGGTGTGTATCCGGCTAGGACCGGCCACGTTGCTCCTGGTCTACCTAAAGGACCGAGCCTGGTGATGTGATTATTATGTTTTAGGGCGCCATCAAATAAGAGCAAATGCTCTTGAAATTTGAGTGGTACTTCCACCTCCTCGAAAGGAGTGTATGTTTCAGGAGGTTCCTCTATTTTGTAATAGTGGAAGTACTTTGTTACAGGATTTGCTGCTGGAAAATTTATCCATGAATAGTATACCTCTGTCTGCCGATATTCGTGTGCCTCAATTACGAATATGACTGTGCCACCTCTAGGTGTCAGTCCGTTTTCTATAAGTTTTAAGGTTATAGATTTCCTTTTGATGACCGGGATGAGTATTATATCCGGGTCTGCGTCTTGCATGGTAGCATCAGCTGCCGCGAGTTCAGTTGCTAATCTAACTGCCTCTCTTTCTTCATCACTGTCTACCATTTTACTGACAGGATGGTTATTTTTTTGTTTGTTTGCAGATCAGGTTTCTTATGGAAACAAAGATTAGATGCACAATATTTTGGAACAGTGTATCCTTCAACGTTGACTTGTACCAAGAACCATACATAGGAGTTCCCTCCTGCGAGGTCTGGCGGATATAACCTTTCACCCACTCCAGACGTCTTTGGAGTATTTGGGAAAAGGGGTCTGAATGAGAAAGCACGACTGAGTTACTCTAAATGTCTTACGTTAGTTTTATCGCCCTTTCCAAACGCGTTGGGCGCCATGTAGTGTAGTTCCTATCATCCCAATAGGCTCTGCGCATTGGAATAATACCTACAGCAGTAAAGGCCTAGACCAGACGTTAACTAGGTATACTACTGTCGATACTAGACTTAAAGTTTTGGGTTTGCCAGCTTAGCTCAGAGTTCACTAGAAACTTTCTCGAATGTTCAAGGAGGACTTAACTTCCCTGATTAGACAAGAAGGGATTTAGTTTCTGACAACCATAGAACATGTCAACTTTGCTCTCCCCTAATCAAGAGTATATCTCGAGAGTCGTGTGAACAAAAGGCAATTTATTTTACTCAGTCAGTACGTGCATTCTTAGTCTCATCAGAATGTAGAGAAAAGGAAGAGACGGGCGTGTTCAATAAAAGGTGTTATTTATTGATCAGTCTCTTTTCTCATACAAGAGAAATGGATCGATATTATTGCAATACTTATAGTTAAGTAAAGTGCATACATTAAAAGCAATAGTATAAAATAATACTGTAAAAACATTGATATGGTTTCTAAGCCATAAGATGTTTAAAATGAATAAAATATATTACATACACATATACATTTGACTAAACGTACTCAACTGGTAGTTCTAAATACGCCTACCCCGTGTACCTGACCTAAGCCTAATACGTGGGCGGGAATAGAAAGTTACAGTTTAAGTTAAGTTTGTTTTTGCCAAGTGAATAACTAAAGAATTCTCTGTGAGGGGTTATTCAGTTCTGTACCTGGAATCTAGGTTGAATGAGGGATGGTATCTCTCGTCTCTGGTCTCGATATTCCAGGCTGCCTGCGAGGGCTACCCGGAAACGCCGGTGCTGGATTTCTCGGCAGAAGAAAGCAGCTTCTCTCAGCGCGTCAGAAAGGCGGGGCTGCGCCAGCGGGGTCTGCTCTGCTCTTCGCTTCGGCAAGTATGGCTGCTCCGTCTCGTCACCACGCGTGTGTTTGCATAGGGCAATATCGGTAATATTTATACCTTTAAGGTGCCGAGATTGACGTAAGGATGGACATAGATACGTCAATAAGGATGTCATACGACTTGCTCGTTAGCACATTCTTTTACTGAAGTTCTCGGTGAAATCAAAACAATGGCCGCAGGGTTTTTCCCAGGTTGTCATAGGTTTGATTTGTTATGAGAACTCCGTATGCCTTATCAGGGGCTGGAGGAATATCGCTTGTCTAATTAGATCGCAAGCGTTATGACTTAATCAGATAACACGTTCCTGTGCCGTAGTGTGACTGCGTCAGATAACGGTATCTGCATCATGGGGGTTTTCTGCCTCATGGGCTGACTACTTAGTTAACTTGTTAGTTTGCTTAACCAGAATAGGGTCAGGAATAGGGGGATCAATTCAGAACCTATAGGAATACATCACAACAGGTCGTGCAGAATTCCGCGGCGCATGCCATTTTTGGCCTTCACAGGCGAGCCAGAGTGTCTGGTCTTTTACAGTCACTCCATTGGCTGCCTATCCGTAAGCGGATAATTTTCAAGGCACTGACCCTGGCCCATAAAGCGCTTTTCGGTCTGGGAGCTAAATATCTCCAACGCAGGCTTGCTTTTTATCGTCCCACCAGAGCATTGCGCTCTAATTCTTTGTCTCTCGCGGTGGTTCCCCGAGTTAGGAAGGCCCGGATTGGGGGGCGCTCTTTCGGTTTGAGGGCGCCCCAGCTTTGGAACACTCTGCCATTGGCCTTACGCTGCACCTCTAATCTGCTGTCTTTTAGGAGAGGCCTAAAAACTTGGCTTTTTACTCTTTAGTTGTGCTGTCTTGTTGTCTTTGAATATCTGTGTTTGTTATGTTTTTTTGAGCTGCCGTTATAAAGCGCCGGGACACTCCGTTGGAGTAGCCGTGCGCTATAGAAAATAAAGTTAACATAACATAACATAACAGATGCTTGAGTACTATGGCATCCTACCACTCGCGACTTTGAGTGCATCATATGGATTATCATTTCGATTTTCCTATTTCACCTGTGTGCAACCTGGATTTCATTGCCTGAGCTGTAATTTCATGTGGGCCCTGGACTTATGTCTCTGCAACTCGGTATCTCCTGAAGTGAATTACAATCATCTCATGAATCTGTTAATTGATCACGAACAGCTTTGTTCGGACAGAGGGATTATGGCCTTTGCAGCGATAGATGGAGTTCTGGGTCATTGGAATATATTCACAGAGGCACAAGATTTCTTGGCACACAGCTACATTGAAAATTCACCGAATTGTCCTCTGATGGTACTAGAGGCTCCGGTAATTAAAGAACATGTATGTTCATTTCGTCTTTTCAATTGGATGGCTGACTTGTTTTCGGACGATAACAATGACTTCCTTTTAGAAGCGGTTGCTACTTACTTTGCCTACTCAATGGAAGGATGACTGTTATGCAAGCCATTGAGGTCTTAACTGTTTTCTCCCTCCCTATTTTTCTTAATATTTTTTCATTTTTATTTTTTATATAAACAGACCTATTGGCTTTACTAACAGTGGACATTGCAATTTTGTGTTGGTGAGATTTTTTTGTTTTATGTAGAGTTAATTTTTTTTCCTCACCTACTCGATTTTGTTCAAAACATTTCATGATGCTCTAATTTCAACAAATCACTAGCTTATGTTATCTTATCTCATTTGAAATATTCTCGAAGCAATGCTGGTTAAAATATGGTTAAATGTGCCCTGATAAATGTGTATAGTTACAATGACTTTTTATATCGTTTTCGCCATTTTCCCTTTCTACTCCAATTTCTGCCTTACACACATATGTGCTGCTTTTGATTTCTTCCTAGTGAAATATTTTTGATTCATAACTGAAACGTATATGATTACACTGATATTACCCTTGCTTATCAACCTGTATGTCACATCCAGTACTGAAACTTTTAAAAAAATTATCTCAATACAGTAGTTGTTCTGAACACTGATTTTCGAACGTCCCTGCAGATAACATACATGCACCTCCAGCCAGCCAAGCTTTTGGCGCATTTTTTATTTCCTTACACAATACCATACAACAAGCTTGATAGTGCTTCATATGCAGAGAACTAATTGTTAATGAGGTGATGTTTAACCACTAGCATTTTCATATATGATTACTGAACTTAAAATCAAAAGACACCTTCTTACATGCAATATAATTTAATATATTTTATTACGAGGCTGTACAGTATGTTTTTTAAACGTTATTCATTTTGCTTCATACTACATTTCCATCATTTGTGTTGTATGGACTAGTAACTATGCCAATTACTTTCTTTATAATATCTTTACTCGTATTAGATAATAAACTTCGCTTCAAAGCACTGCATCAATGAATAAATATTTCAACTAAATACGTTCCCTCTTTTAATCCATATTCACAACTGAAATTAATGTATACTAAAACTGTATTCATGTGTTGACGTAATCTCAGCTGAACTCAGTTCATCTTTTCTTTTGTCAACCTGAATTATACATAGTGCAACCCGCTGGCCTGCGACGGCCAGTCAAGCCTTTCTTTGCGGGTTGTGAACCATGGCATCAATCGTACCTCTGGGAAAAAAAAAATGTATTACTGTAACCAAGCACCGCCGCAGTTGTACTTCACTCAGACTGATAATCACTGCTCCCCCGCTTCTACAGAGCACACGCTATGTCGTATTTCACTACTTATCACCCTTTCATCTCCGCTATAACAAACACTTCTTTCCCAGCCATCAGAGAACAATAGCCAAGAAGTGAAATACGAGAAACCCTCTGCTCTGTGGACCCGACCGAGCGGTAATTCTGAAACTCGACATACACTGACTAATGCTTCCAAAAAACATCTCAATTATATAAATAGTATTTTCGAAACCTGCCAAGTACTCTGATGCGACTATCTGTGTCTGCCTGCAGAACAAACTTCCTCAGCCCAGACTGAACGCAGACACAGACAGACACACACACACTAAGATAACACAGAGCAACGAATACTGAAAGCAGGAAGGAGATAAAAATAGAGTCACACGGCGAAACACAAAAACCTCTATGTATATTCGGTCTTCTACATCAATTTATGAAGGCATATACTCCACGAACCTGTGTACAACCTCATGGTCACAACTTTTCATTTGATTGTACTGGGACACCTCTCCTTCTCACCCCACCCCCACCAGTGCATCCCTCGGCCACAAACCACACTGTAAATTTTTCCTCAAACTTAAAGTTTTTAATACCTAAAGCATTCGCACTTTTTGTCGACGATATGACATATAATCTACCATTTCTCTCTCTACCTGCATTATCTCTGTTTCTGCTAATTCCTTTTTTTTGATCTGTAACCAACTTTACAGATTATGTAAAAACACTCCCAAATCTCAATTAATTTCTGTCTATTTTATCATATTTTATATTCCATTTATTCAGTATACCATAAACACATCCAAAACTATAATTCACACTTGAAACAAAGTGAAGAAACTGCGCACAACCCCTATTAACTTCACACAACTTCAGCCCCCTCCCCCGCCTCCCGTCTGCTGTGGAAGCCCAAGATAACATACATCCCAGATACACACAGAGCCGCACCTGAACGTTTCACATCTCTATAAAGAACTATTTGAATGTTAATTAGGCCTTGCACTTGTTTTACCCATTCTAACAGCCTCTCCAGTTTCGCTCTTCCTACTTATTAAACGTTCATGTCCCCCTAGCAAAAAACATTTTTTTTCCTCCCCCCCACCCAAATTTCGTTGCAGATCCGTCTCTAACTGACATTTAATTAAAAGACCTAACAGTAGTGGATAGCATAAAAACATGACTGAAGTCCACTGACCTTAATCAAATTTATTAATCGTAATTTAAAACTAATAATTACAAAGAAACAATGTTTAAAAAGACTGATGTAATGAAATGGAACAGTAGTTGAAAACATATAAAACCGTGACAAAGTCAAAAGTTTGGTTGCTTAGAGACTGTAAGTCAAATAATCAAATATAGTGATCAAACCACATTTAACGGTACATCATAAAAGAAACAGTTAGACACTCACCTTTACCAATGCTTTATAAGATGTAGAACAATGATAGTAGCAAAACGATAGCCGTTCGACGGAGCTCGCAATAATACTTCTATCACTGCAACCAAAGAATAATGGCATAGATTTTCTGTCAATACACACTCATATATGTCTCTTCAACCAATCATATTTGTTCCCGCACAATTTCATAATCAAATTAACATTTCAGTTGGTTATCCCTTTCAATTTTTTCAAAGTCACATAAAGGTCACCCTTCACCCTCTGCCTTCTCTGGCTGTTACCATAGTAACAGCTCATTCTGCACCTGGCTGAAGGCACAGGTCAAAAGTTCATATCTCAACGTTCTAAATCAAAGCAAAAAGGCTAATTTCCCTCCAAACACACCTGCCTATCCACTGTTTTTTTACATTTCTTTTTTTTCCACGACCAATAGAAGATTTGGTTTTAATAAAACAGTAACATACAACGTAGTCTTGAATCTTGACGTATAATAATCAACCAATCACGTTCAGTTTTTCATCAACACCAAACCTCACACACTTTTTTATCGTGACTTTCACCATCTACTTGCCATTCCACTTCCAGAACCCATCGGAGTACTACTGCATCTGCCTTGAAAATGAAGGTTTGGCTTGTAGGACACAGTTATATTCACCAGAGTGAAAAATATGCTGCAAACAGACGAATTTCTAACCTTGACTTACCAAATGTGCAAATTACGTGGATTGGCCAAAGAGGATTAAGATGTCACCAATTGATACCATTGGTGAAAACTTTTATGCATCTCCCTGAACCTAACCTGATAATTGTGCACTGTGGTTGGAATGATCTAGGCACATTAACAGGGGTAGGTCTAGAAATGCTTCTAAAAGACACCTTTCGTCAATTGATGTTACTTTTTCCTCGAACTGTCTTGGTGTATTCAAATATATGCCAAAGACAAAAATGGAATTGGTCCAATCAACGTTGTCCACAGATTGAGAAAGCAAGGAAACATGTAAATAAATCTGTTTCTGCTTTCCTCAGAGAATATAACATGGGTTCTATATACAACAACAACTTGCGTTTCAACATGGAAGGCATCTATCGGAGAGATGGTGTTCATTTCACGGATGAGGGAAATAGAATTTTCCTCTGTAACATGAGACTCTGCATCGGAACTTACTTATAAGTGCAGAAAAAACTCAATTAACACAAGGGCTCTTTTAAGAGCCACCTTAGATCTAAACACTCAAACTTGTAATTTATCTCCATCTTTCTTTATATTTTATGTTCGCCATGCGCGACCGGGTGCGCGCACCACGTAACCTTTTTTGCAAAAAAAAAAGCTACTTTTAGACTTTCGGCATCCTTAATAAACCCCTCAAGAAACCTACGAAATCAAACAGTCTCCACCCTGCTCGCTTTCCATTCTCTCCACTATAGTTTTTCACAGTCTTGTAAATAGGGGTACGCGACCGAGTGCACGCACCACGCAACTTTTTTCACACAAAAAAAAATGTTCTTTTCGCGTTCAGGGTCCATACTGCACCCCCTGAGAAAACCTACCCGGCCACACAATCTCTACCTTCTCCCCTTTCCATGTTCTAACCCTTTGTTCTGTAATATATATTCACTCGCACTAACAAAATGGCGGACAACACTTCCTGATTTCCTCCGAATCGAATGTTGACAGACGTTAAACAGCAAAGCACAATGCCGCTCGCGCACACCCGCATAGGTGCGCGCTTACAGCTATATAACTGATTTCAACTTTAATTTTCTCAGCAACTACTGAACAGATTTACACCATTTAAACAAAAGCGTGATCTGCAACCCACACTCTACCTTTCTACCAAATTTCTTATAAATCCATTCAGCCGTTCAAGCTGTAGCCGTGTCTAAATGTCCTATGGAAAATAACATGGGAAAAACATGTTTTGGGACCCCCCTTTTATCTCAGCCCCACTTGACGAATCCCCCCAAAACTTTCACAGAAGGATCGCAGCGGACCGAGCCATCTTCTTTGAGTACTTCGCAAACATTCGTCCACCAGGACCAAAGTTATTCCCAATACAAAGTTGCGGATTTCCTATGCAAACTAGGTCCTAACTACGCAACTTTTTTCACAAAAATAAAAATGTTCTTTTCGCGTTCAGGGTCCATACTGCACCCCCTGAGAAAACCTACCCGGCCAGACAATCTCTACCTTCCCCCCTTTCCATGTTCTAACCCTTTGTTCTGTACAATATATTCACTCGCACTAACAAAATGGCGGACAACATTTCCTGATTTCCTCCGAATCGAATGTTGACAGACGTTAAACAGCAAATCACAATGCCGCTCGCGCATACCCGCATAGGTGCGCGCACCCGGGCGCGCTTACAGATATATAACTGATTTCAACTTTAATTTTCTCAGCAACTACTGAACAGATTTACACCATTTAAACAAAAGCGTGATCTGCGACCCACACTCTACCTTTCTACCAAATTTCTTATAAATCCATTCAGCCGTTCGAGCTGTAGCCGTGTCTAAACGTCCTATGGAAAATAACATGGGGAAAACATGTTTTGGGACCCCCCTTTTATCTCAGCCCCCACTTGACGAATCCCCCCAAAACTTTCACAGAATGAGCGCAGCGGACCGAGCCATCTTCTTTGAAAAATTCGCAAACATTCGTCCACCAGGGCCAAAGTTATTCCCAATAGAATGTTGCGGATTTCCTATGGAAACTAGGTCCTAACTATAACTACCTACTGGCGACCGCCAGTAGGTAATATATATATATATATATATTTATTTTCACTGATGGCATCACTGGATGATATTTACGACAAGGGGTGTTTGGTTTGCCCTGTTCCCATCATGCACTGGGACAGGAACAGACTAATTTGCATACAGCCAGGTTCTGAAACTGGGATGGTGCAATGAGCTAAAAAACGGTGTTGGATCTAGCCCTGATCTTTTGACTGGGTGAGAGTATTCTGCTTAATTCAGAGACTCTGTCCCTCACCACCCCTTGTTGTAAATATTTTTGTCCACCCTAAGCGTGGAAGGGTATACTCAGACATGAGTCCCTTGCTCATTGCACCATCAGGATTCAAGCAAGCCGGGCCGAAGACGGCTGTAATGCCAGAAACCGGTCCCCGGAAGCTTGTTTCCTTCCCAGTGTAAGAATTGGCTTTTGTAGTTTGGTTTGCCCTGTTCCCATCATGCACTGGGACAGGAACAGACTAATTTGCATACAGCCAGGTTCTGAAAACTGGGATGGTGCAATGAGCTAAAAAACGGTGTTGGATCTAGCCCTGATCTTTTGACTGGGTGAGAGTATTCTGCTTAATTCAGAGACTCTGTCCCTCACCACCCCTTGTTGTAAATATCACTGGATGATGTCATCAGTGATGTCATCAGTGATGCCATCAGTAATGTCACTGACCATGTCATGAATGATGTAATATGTGAAATCATCAGCAGTGCAATGTGGGTGAGCGAGTAATAGTTAGCAGAACTAACTATAACGGAGGAATTTCTATGGTTTCGTGCGAGTGAAATGTCTAGCTAACTATAACACCCCTTAAATCTATGGTTTTTTTCTGTGAATTTCTAAAGTTTTTTAAATGCTAATTTCTAACTATAACGTCTCTATAACCTATGGTTTTTTCAGTGAATTTCAAAGCTTTTTTAAAAGCTAATTTCTAACTATAATGTCTCTGAAACCTATGGGTTTTTTAGTTAATTTCAAAGGTTTTTTAAATCAAATTGTTCTATTTTTTTTTTGATAATCAATTTTATTGGCATTTTAACAAAAACACAACAGAAAAAATTCATTGGCAGCAGCTCATACTCAGCGGATACAGTATGATAATAAACAACGGTACACATGAGTTGGGTGAGATCAGTCCATTCCGACATTACATTGTGTGTGAAGGTGGCTAAGACAATAAATACTTCTGGGTTCACGGTGGAATCAAGTTGAACCATTTCCCCCATATCCTAGAGAACAGGTCAGGAGAGCCCCGGGATACGAATAGGGCCTCCTCTTGGGCCCCACACCAGTCCACCCCCCTCCGCCATCCCCCCACCGTGGGAGGTGTATCTCGCAGCCAGTTGCGGGCGATGACCCGTTTGGCCACGGCCACCGCCGTCCCCAACAGGCGTTTCTCCGCTCTGGTACCCTCCAAGCCTTCAATGATCCCCAGTAGCAGTTTCAGCAGGTCGTGGGGGACCTCCCAACCCAGAGCCTGTGAGAGTTCTCGCTCCACTCCCCTCCAGAACCTCTCAAGCCCCGGGCACAACCAGACCATGTGAAAAAATCGTCCGGCGCTTGCCCGCATCCTGGGCAGTCCGGATAGGGTCTCAACTGGCTCGGAAAAGCCTCTCCGGGGTAAGGTAGGACGTATGTAGGTAATAGATCTGCACTAGCCTCAGCTTGGAGGATGTGGTTAGGGTACATGGGGCCATCAGGGCATTTCTCCAATCGGCCTCCTCCATGGGTCCCACCCATCCCTCCCACCGGGTACGCAGTTGGTCAAGGGACGAGGGGCTGTTATTTACTAGGGTGCGGTAGATTCGGGATACCTCTCCTACCCAGGTCTCCCATAATCACCTGGGCTTCTAGCGGACTGAACTCTGGAATGGTGGGTGGCGCGGGAAGATGGGCGTGGATGGCGTGGCGCAGCTGCAGGTACCTGAAATGCTGGGCGTGGGGAAGGGCATGGCGCTGCTGTAGCTCCGCGAAGGCTCGAATATGATCTCCCACCCAGACGTCCCCGAGTACCGACACCCCAATGAGATCCCAGCGCCGGAACCCGCCGAGGGACAAAACCTCTCGGAGCCAATTACCATGCCAGAGTGGCGTCTGGCCAGTAAGCCAGCGACACCATCCCGTGTGCCGGAGAGCGGCGCGCCAGGCCAGCAAGACTGTTCTGGTAATGGGGGCTACGGTGTGTGGGCCCGGGCAACCATAACGAAATGCTTTTAGCTGGGGGAAGTCCGTCTCTTCTAGCTCCACCCTGTACGCTGGGTCAGACCAGCCGACCGCGTACCAGTCATGGATGACGGTCAGTTTGGTGGCGAGGTAGTAGAGATATAGATGAGTCACCCCAAGGCCTCCGTCAAAGGGGGGGATGCTGGTATGTGCGAGGGAAATCCGCGGTCGTCCGCCACTCCAAGGAACCTAGATAGAGTTCCGTCGAGCTCCCCAAACCAAGCGCGGGGAAGGGGGATGGAGATATTCTGCAGAACGTAAAGGAAGCAGGGGAGGACCATCATTTTGAACAGTGCACTCCGACCCAGGGTATTGAGGGGAAGAGATTGCCACTTCTTCAGATCCGATCGCATTCGGGTTACCAGGGGCATTATATTCAGTGCCCATTCCAGCTCCGGCAGTAGGGTCACCCATATTCCCAGATATTTGACCGAGTGGCGTTTGAGGGGGATGGATGACAGCCAGTCGAAGCATTCCCGGGTGGGGTGGAGTGGGACCAGGGTGGACTTAGCCGCATTAAGCCGGAGGCCGGAAACTTGCTCGAAGTCCAGAAGGATCTGCAGGCATTTAGGGCCCGAGGTCGCTGGATCCGCCAAATACAGGAGCACATCGTCGACGTAGAGAGCTATTTTGTCTGTGTGGCTCTCATTCCAGGTCCACCCCCGAACAAGGTGGTCCTGCCGGATGAGCATCGCCAGGGGCTCCATCGCTAATGCGAATAAGAGTGGTGACAGGGGACACCCCTGGCACGTACCTCTGCATATCGGGCAGGCCTCCGAGAGCATCCCATTGATCAGCACTCTAGCATTGGGGTAAGAGTAGAGGACCCCAATATATCTACTGAACCGCGGGCCGAAGCCCATTTCCTCCAACACATCCTGCAGATATGTCCAACCCACCGTATCAAAGGCTTTCTCAAAGACGAGAAAGAGGAGGGCCAGGTAGGGGGTTAGGCGGGAGCGATGGGCCAGGGCTAGGTGGAGGCGGCGGATACAATGGCGGGTACCTCCGGCTGGCATAAAGCCACACTGGTCCAGGAGGACCAGGTCCTGTAGATGGGGCCTGAGCCTCTGAGCCAATATTGTGGCAAAGAGTTTAATCTCGGTATTAATAAGGGAGATAGGGCGGAACTCCGCACAGTCAACAGAGGGCGGGTGGTTCTTGGGGATTACCACGATCGTGGCCAAGTCCGATTCGGGGGGGAAGGAGCCCTTCTCTATCACGTGGTGGAAAAGGCTCAACAACCGGGGAGCCAGAGTGTTCCGGAAGGCCGCATAGAACTCCTGCGGGAGTCCATCCGGACAGGGTGTATTGCCACTGTTCAGAAGGGGGATGGCCTCTAGGACTTCCTCCTGTGTGAAGGGCTTCTCTAAAGCCAAAAGGGTAGTCAGGAGCGCATCAGGCGGGCCTGCCGCATAGAGGCGGGTGTAAAAGTCGGCAAAGGCTCCCGCTATAGCCCCGGAGGTCACCTGAAGGGTGCCAGCTGGTGCAAAAAATGTTAAGTGTAATAGTAATTATACCTATTTTTTTGTACTGATTTTCTACAGTTTTTTAACTGTTTATTTATGAATATTTTATTCATTAAATAGCATTATATATTTTTCTAAAAATTGCAACAAAAAAATTACAAATTCAAACTGAAATATTGATTACTTTTTTTTGTTTTATTTTTCAATTTTCAATTTAATATATATTTATATTATTTTCTATTTTTTCCATTTTTTTTCGGATTCCCACATCCAAAGCGTACACATCACGGTGGGTGCATGGATTCTAGCCTCCATATTAAAAAAAGTCGTGAAGGATCCGCGTACAGTGTGCAACGGCTGCGTGTTTTTCAGTTACATCATATACATTTAATATTACGTGATGTGCGCGATTGGTATGCGACTAGTACGCGACTCTTGTGGCACTGCTTCTATGTACAAGCATCTGCGGACCACACATCCTCTCAATCTTTCTCGGGAGGAAATGAGGCAAGCTGCTTTGAACCCCTCACCTGCTGTGGCAAGTACGTCTGGAGCGTCCTCAAGAACACCTGCAATGGACATTAGGCCAGAATTCGCCTTTCTCGAGCAACACTGCGTGAAGTGTAAGAAACTTATATGCTTCGGTGAGCAGTTGGTGGATGCAGTTTGTACTGCCCAACGCAACCATTGTTGTTAATTTTTTGTTTTTTTTGTTTTAGGAATGATAAGTAATTCCAAAAGTTTCCTGTTTTATTATTTCTTTTTTTTTTTAAATTTTTTGAAAAAACACCAAAAAAAAAATACAAAATTGTTCAAAAAAATACAAAAGAAAAAAAATTCTTATCAGAACTACCTTATCGGGTTAAAGAAAGAACTATAATTGCTAAGTAATGTGTGAAAGTTTGGTTGAATATATGTATACAGCATTATTGATTGAAAGAATGCATTAGTAATGTATGGTGAATTTATAGGTGAAGATTTATGAGGAAGTACTGCAGCGTGACATTGCAAGCTCTTTAGCTGCACTGCTCTGTGGCACTTCTGAAGCACAGGGATGTGCCATATGTACATGAATATGTTGCAACTCTGTGCTTCCATCTGCACTGCTGCACAAACTGCAGCCATGCGGTGACACAGGCACCCTTGCACCATGGTGCAAGGATGTCTGTGTCATGCGGAGATGGTTTTTGTGCAGGAAGGGACAAAGGGACACCTTCCTGCACAAAAGCAATCAGTAAAGGCATTTTCCTCTTTCAATGTATGCTGTGGAATGCAGCCTGCATTGAAAGAGGAAAAAGTGAGGAGAAATTAAAATAATTCTCTTTGTTGCGCCTTGCTACACCAACTCTAGGATGGTGCAGCATTCACACACATCTCCAGATTTACGATTTCTCATGAATCTGGAGATGTGTCTTGTTCTATGGGTGTTGCATGGGAACACCCACAGCAACACATATGGAACACCCCTTCAACGCAAAGTTCTGTGTATGAAGGTGTCGTATTTACAAGGAGAGGAAAAACCATGCAGGGTGGCTTTTCCTCTCCTTGTAAATATGAAGGCGTGCCTGGCGCCATCACTATGTTACTAAAAGTGACATACTGGTGATGCAGAGTGCTTGTAATTCTGCCTCATAACTGCTTAGGTATTGGCAGACTGATACAAGAAGAACATAGTGCTGGATCGGTGATTGAAGAATTTCATGAGACTGACAGGAGGTATCCTACAATGCATGGGTGCGACTTCGGAATTTAATGGAGTGGACCAATAGTATGTATCTGCTTAGATATTTGTAGGGATTATGCACAGAATATTTTATGTGTACTTGTGTTGGTGCCTAGGTCATTTTATACGAATACCACTAGTAACTGGAATGATGACAGTGCAGTGCTGCAAACAGAGTGAACACTTAATTTATAGGTGCTTACGTATTGGTGGAGTGATAGGATAAGTAGATAGTGGTAGATAAGGGATTAAAGAAGCGCATGGGACAGCCTGGATGATTCCTACACTGCCTGAGTACTAACTGGGTGTTTAGATTAGTGTATCAATAGTATGTAGCCAGTTAGAGGTCTGCTTGGATAGTGCACAAAATATTATAGCTGTACTTGTGTTAGTAGCTAGGCCATTCCATAAGTTCATGACTAGTAACTAGAATAATTACAGTATTACAAACAGAGTGTAAAGTGAATTTATAAGTGCTTAGGTATTGGCGGAGTAATAGAATAAGTAGATAGTGCTGGATGGGTGATTGGAGAAATGCATGGGACAGACAGGAGGATTCCTACACTGCATAGGCACTAACTGGGTATTTAGAAGAGTGTATCAATAGTTTGTAGCTGGTTAGAGGTGTGCATGCATAGTGTACAAAATATTGTACCCACACTTGTGTTAGTGACTGCGCCATTCCTTAAGTATACGACTAATACCTGGAGTAATTTCAGTGTTGCAAAGAAGAGCGTGCTGAATTTATAAGTGCTTAGGTATTGGTGGAGTGATAGGATACATAGATAGTGCTGGATGGCTGAATGGAGAAGTGACTGGGTCAGACAGAAGGATTCCTTGAATGCATAGGTACTAACTGGATATTTAGAAGAGCGTATCAACAGTATGTAGCTGGCTAGAGGTCTGCATGCATAGTGCACAGAATAGTGTAGCTGTACTAGGCTTGGTGTGTCTATGGTTTCGAAAATGGTAGTCTGCATTTGAGGATGTAACGAGGTGCATCAGATGATCACGTGGATGATGTCATCATTTATGTCATTTGAGATGTCATCAGTGATTTTATCAGTGATGTCACTGGCCATGACATGAGTGATGTAATATGTGACATCATCAGCAGTGCATGGCGGGGCGTGGTTTATAGTTAGCACAACTAACTATAACGGCCAAATTTCTCTTGTTTTGTACGAGTGAAATGTGCAATTAACTATGACGTCCATGAAACCTGTGGTTGGTTCAGTGAATTTCTGAGGTTTTTTAAATGCTAATTTCTAACTATAATGTCCCTGAAACTTGTGTTTTTTTTCAGTGAGCTTTATATATATGTACTTAATCTCCTCTCACTTTTACAAGGAAGGAACCAGCACTCAGGTTGTAGTTTGGAAGTATTTATTCTGCAAAGCACGTGATCCACTGGTTTCGGCTCATCTGAACCTTGATAACGATACAAAACGTCAGTGTAGCATCCTTATTTAAATGTACAAATGCCTAAAATTGCCAACATTAACAAAGAACTACATATTACTTTAATCCAAAAAGCTGGTGGCCATATTGGCCTGGTCACGATGTGAAAATTCAGGAATTGATATAAAAAAGAAAAGAAAACAAGTGTTAATATGCACACAATGTCATTCCAGCATATCTTGCCTCGTGACCGCCATACCTGTATGTTTGTAAACTTGACTTATTCATAATAAACATACTTAGGATTGCAAACATCAACATAAACACTGGACTACACATTACTTTAAAGTGAAAGGCTGTTGGCCATATTAATCTGGGCACGTTGCGTATTATAATGGTTCTTACACGAAAGAAAATAAAAAAAGGGGTGTTAATATACACACACTATCCCTAAATAAAGTTCTAGTGATTATAGTTCCATTCCATTCACAGCTCATTTGAGATGTCATGAGTGATGTAACCACCATAAATGACGTAATGTCTGAGGTCATTAGCAGTACATTGTGGTGGCGTAAGTTATAGTTAGCTCAGGTATCTATAAATGCTGAATTGCACTGGTTGTGTATGAGTGAAATCTGAGTCTAACTACACCGTCCCTGTAATCTTTCTTTTTTTCAGCAAATTTCTAGGTTTTTTTTAACGTTAAGAAAGACGCATATCACAATGGATGGTGGGGGGTTGAAAGCAGGGCCTGGCATTGTGCTGCCCCCACCCAAGCGTCCTGCTCCTGCCTTCCCTCCTCCTAGTCTTCCATTGTCCAAGTCCATGTCGCTGCTCCCTTATTACAGCCCTGTGTTGCCGTTGTTCCGCCACTGGCCTTCCCGCCTTCTCTGAACAGTTAGCTTGCTGCCCCATCCACCTCCTACCTATTGTCTGTTTTCTGAATCCATGGACTAACCTCCTCCCTCCTGCCAGGCATGGTCTGATGTGCTGCCACTGCCCTCCATTTAGCATGATGTACCAGTCCACTCCTCCTGCCCTCCATTGCCCAAATCTATGCCCCATCATTGACCTCCTGCTTAGCCTCTGTGCTTAGCTTGCTGCCCCTATTCTCCTTCCCCCTGCCCTCCGATGTCTGTATGCATGTCCCAGCTCCATCCTTTTTGCATACCCATGTTCCATGGACCTGCCACTCCTATCTACTCTGAGTGTTCTGTTGAGCTGCCACTCCCCTCCCACCTACCTAGCATTGTCAGATGACTGTAACCTGTCCCTGCCACCTTCACTCTGCCTGTCCACATTTCATGCCCCTATCCCCTTCCTCGTGTTCTGCATGGTCCATTTTACTGCCACACCTTTCTTCCCTCCCTGGTCTGTTGTGCTGCAACTGCTCCTCCTGCCTGCCTCACGTGGTCCGTTGTGAGGGCCCTTCCCCTGAACTCTCTTGTCTGTGCCCAGGTCCTGACCCTCCCTTTTGTCCTCCATGGTCCTTTGTGCATGCCCCTGCACCCTCCTTCTTGCCCATCATAGCCATTGTGCTGCCACTAACCCTCCCACTTGCCATGCATGGTCTTCTGTGCTGCCACAGCCCCTCCCACCTTCCCTGTGTGGTCAGCTAACTGCCCTTGACCCCCCCACCTTCCCTCCATGGTCTGTGTGTATGCCATTATAGTCTCACTGTTGCTCTCCATGGTGTGTCTTGCTTCTAGTGCCCATCCTGCCTGACCTCCATGGTTATCTTGCTGCTCCTGCCCTGCCCCTTTGCCTCCAGCCCTCTGTTTCCATGTGCAGACCCCTATTCCCTCCCTCCTGGCTTGTCTGTTCCATTGTAATGCCTGAATCCATCCTTCCTGCCCTTTATGGTCTGTTATGCTGCAGCTTTCCCTCCTGTCTGTCTATTATGGTCAGCTAGCTACCAATGCCTGTTCCCCTCTGTTCTCTGTTGTCTATATGCATGGTTCTGTCCCCTCCCTATTGCTTTCTATGGATTGGTGTGCTGCACTCCGGTATCGCATGCCCTATGTGGTGTATTGTGCTGCTGCAAACCCTGATGCCTGCCCTGTAGGTTCAGTTTGGTGCACCCCTCCATGTCCCTCCTGTCCTCTGTTATCCAAGTCCATGTCCCTACCCCACCCCAATTCCTCCTGCCTTCCATGATCCGATGTACCATACTTGCTAAAATACTATACAAGGCACAATGCAAAGCTTTTCTGACTTTGTAAACGTGCTGCACAGTGCAGCACGCATGGAAAGTCAGAAAAGCATGGAGAAATAAAAGCATTTATCCTGTTAGAGCCTCCTTTGAAGGGGCATTAACTTTTGGCACAAAACTATGTTTACAAATATTTGTAAATATTGTTTTGCTTCAAAAGGCATGGGTGGTTGCTTGTGAGCGCCCATGTACCACCAATGTTATGCCCCCTTGGTGCAAAGTAATGCAAAGCAGTGCTTCGTGCTGCTTTGCGCTACCGGAAGAGTGCTTTCCAGTGAAAAACAAGTTCTGGGCTGAAAAGAAAATAGCAAAAAGAAAATGTGTCCTGCTTTGCGTTACTTCTGTGACTCTAAACCAGCACAAATGTTTTGAAAATCTCTCCCTCTGTTTTTAGTACTATAATTTTTCTTTTAGCATCTGAAAACGCAAACCAAAACGGTTATCTGGGACACAAGTCAACCAAGGGCTCCTAAAGCATGAAGCAAAATGTCATCTAATAATACTTTGGAGCACAAACCTGCATTTGGGGTTTCATAAACACTATCTAGTTATTTATTGTGGCACAGTTGGCCTTCCTCTGAATTATTCTGCAGGATTACTAATGTTTCTGCCAGTATTCTATGGCACAACCAAGCTCATTATTTATGAAGGATCTTGGGACATTAGGAAAAAAGTACATTTATGTTTGCTATAGGTAAATGTAGCCAATGACATTACAATTTTTGTCATTCACACAATGCACTTTTTTCATATATTATGGCCTGTCTGTTCTGTCTTATGCTTACTCATCTGGCTGGCTTCCTGTCACCCAAAACTAGCCCTCGGTCTAATCCTTTTGGTGACTGGTCAAACAGAAGATAGCTAATTGCTTTCTAAAACACGAGGATCATGTTGACTTCTTCTCAATTTGACTAATAATTCAAGTGAAGCGCTCTGATTCGTGTTATGTATGAATCACAGCTGAAAATTAAAGCATATTGCTTTCATTTCCATCTTTCTTTCCGAGAACTGACAAATTAGTTAAAAATTGATGTTCTATGGAATAGCTTCTTTTCAGGTCTCTCATACAGGCAGCTTTAGCTGTCTGTTGGCAAATAGGCCTATTGTACCCAACCCAGACCTAAAATAGGATTTGTGTCCACCAAAACCCATAATTCAATGGCTTCCTTGTCTGTTCCTTGCTGTTTTTGTGTTGTCCTATCAAACAGAGTATTTAGGTCTCACTGTATTTTAATTTGTTTTTATGGTCTTCTACTGTTGATATTAGGGGATGTATCATGATGGGCTTCGCTGGCTCCAGCTCAAAGCTGAGTACCTGTTTTTAGGTCTCGCCAAGGGATGCAGCGCGAATATGCTGCCATCGCTTTGCGAGGCATGCAGTATACACTGCTTATGATCTCCCATATTATATCACTCATGACATGGTAATCGACATTACTTATGACATCACTGATGACGTCTCAAATGACATCACTGATGACATAACTGATGACATCAGCCACAGAACCACTCACACACTAACTCACACACCCATATAACAACTTACACACCCACTTACAGACCCATACAATCAATCACACATCTACACAGTCAATCATATAACCACTCACACATCTACACAACCACTCACACACCCACTTACAGACCCAAATAACTCACATACCCACTTATACATCCATATAACTATTCAAATACCCACTCACACAACGACTCACATATCTACCCATACAACCATTCACATGCCCACTCAAACACACATACAACTACTCATATATCTACTCACACACCCGCATACTCAGACACCTACTCGCACACCCATAAAACCCCTCACACACCCATACAGCCACTCACACATCCACTTACACACACATACAACCACGCACACACCCGTGCAACCACTCACACACCTACTCACAGACCCATACAGCCACTCACACACCCATTCTCAAAGGTTACAGGATACAGTTAGGAAATACAATTTCAAAAACCTTTGAAACTCACTAAAAAACAAAATTTATAAAAACGTTATAGTTGGAAAATAACATTAAAAAAGAAAGAAATCCACAGAATAAATTAAAGGTTTCAGGGACATTGTAGTTAGGCTCCGATTTCACACGAACAAAACCATAGACATTCAGCTAATAGTAACCTGAGCCACCAATAACTGATTACCCCGTAATGCAATGTTTATGACCTCACAAATTTCATCACTTATGACATGGTCAGTGACATCACTGATGTCATCGCAAATTACATCAATGATGACTTCACCCACTGGACCACTCACACACACTCTCTCACACACCTACACAACAACTTACACATCCACTCACAGACCCATACAACCACTTACATATCCCTTTCTATACCCATGCAACCATTCACACACCCACTCACACACCCACACAAGCACTCACACACCCACTCACACACCTAATGCAACCACTCACTCCCATGCAACTCACATATACACCTAGTTACTCAGACACCTACTTATACACCCATAAAACCATTTACACTCTCATACAGCCATACACCCTCTCATACACCCATACAACCACTCACACACCCACTCATGGACCCATAAACCACTCAAACAGCCACTCACATACCTAGAAAATAACTCACAAACCCATTCACAGACCTATACAGCCACTCATATACCCACTGACAGACCTATACAGTCACTCACACATCCACTCACAGATCCATACAGCCACTCCCACTCACACACCCATAGAGCCACTCAGACACCCACTCACACATTGATACAGATAGTCAAACAGTCACTCAGATGAAATATGTTAGAAATAGTATCACTCATTCGTAGTACAGAAAGAATAGTAGTTTTACTAATGCATTGCCTTAGTACAGAAAGAATAGTAGTTTTACTAATGCATTGCCTTAGTATAGATCTAATTTACACTCTTTGGATGATGTCATCAGTGATGTCATTTGAGATATCATCAGTGATGTCAGTGACCATGTCATAACGTCCCTATAGCCTTTGGATTTTTCTGAGAATTTCTAAGGTTTTTCTCAAATTCTATTTCCTAACTATAATGCCCCTGTAACCTTTGTTTTTTTCAGTGAATTGTTAGTTTTTAAAAAAAAGAAATAGTTCCTAATTGTAAAGCCCCTGTAACCTTTAGTTTTTCCAGTGAAGATTTATATATGTATTAAAAACAAATGGGGTGGGGGCACCTTGAGCATAGACATACCCCACCCAAAAATGGCTCAGTCTTCCTTCCCTCAATATGCCAGGGGGGGCGAAAATTACACTGGACACCAGGTCATGTTATGAAATTAAACATAGAGGTGGTGGCTGCTCACAATGGGCAGGGCCATACACTCTCTCCAAAAACAATGTGGTGACAGACTTTCTATCCCCTGGAAAGTGGATGGGGTTGATTTCCCCCAACATGCTCCCAGGGAGGGCAAAAAGCTCACTAGACACCAGGGTAAAAAACATAGGGGTGGAGACTGGCCACCATGGGCATGGACATGCCCCCTCCCTAAAAGAGATCAGTCTCTCTAGAGGGCAGATTGGGGGTTTACCTGAATTCACTACCCCAGGTGACAGAAATGTAAACAGTATTTTTGAGGGGATTTAATGCCCCCCCTGGGCATTTTCCCAATGATTCCCCATGCCATGGCCCCATAGACGTTCTGCCCCCTTGGGGTGGAAAGGGGTATTCATTCTCAACCTGCCACCCATGGGGCAGAAAGCCCACCAAGGATTTCAAAATGGAGCCTACACAAATAAGTGTAGGGTGTAGCCTAACCAGGCATTGAGCCATAACACTGCCCCAGAAGGCTGTCCCGATTGGGGAGGTTGTTCACATTTGCCCCCCTTGGGACATTTAGAAAGACCACCTGCAGTTAGGGATTTTGCATCAGGGGCAAAATAAACTGGTGCGATGTTGTGTCCTGGTTTATCCCATTTGGTTTGGGGTTGTGGCCAATCACAGAGTACAACACCCAGACCGCTTTCTTTTGCTCCAAAGGCAAAATCCATAGTGGCTGGTCCCCCAGGTGCACGTTTAGGACAACCTCCTAAATTAGGACAAACCTATGAGCCTCCCAGGTGGCAGAAAGACACTATTGCCCCTTTCTGGGACAAGGATATTGCTCGATCCCATGGTAGGCTGCACCCTCATTTTTTTGTTTCGGTGCCATTTTGAACTCTCTGGTGTATAGTGGACTTTCTGCCCCTCAGGGGCAAATTGAAGCAACCCCAATGTTGGGTCCTGGGGGGGGGGGCAGAAAACCTGGCTTTAGCCAAAGTCCCACCACAAATGGGATGCACCAGTTTTTCTGAAACCCCGGCCCAATGAGAAAGACAGGGATTGCCTTCAATCCGCCGCTGAGCAGGGCAGAACTTCAACTACCCACCACACACCAGGGGATTCAAAATTGCACCAAAAGAAAAGAAAGGAGGATTAGGCCTACCCTACCATCAAGCCATACCACTAACCCAGAAGGGGCAATAGTATCTTTCCACCCCGGGTTTGTCCCAATTGGGGAGGTTGTCCAAGATATGCCCCCCTGGGAGGGTAGAAAGTCCACTTGCAAAAGTGACAAACCAGACTTTTTGCCTCCCCCCACCACTGGCAGACAGGGGGTTTGCCTAAATGTTCCCCATGGAGCCAGAAATCCTACTGTACGACAGAAATATATATTTGTTTTAATAAAATAATGTGGTGGGTCTAGCCCATCCTAACATCCATCCTACCCTCACCCCTAAAACCTCAGTCTTTCTGCTCCCCTGTGGACTAAGCTAAGAAATCCCATCCAAATGGTAAGTGACACGACATTTGATTCCTCTGGGTGTGGTTTTTTACACATTGGCCAGGAGAGTGGGCCTAACTCCCAATATCGTCCCACTTGCAATAGTGATGGGTGCATTTTTAAGTCTTGGGTAAGCTCCCACCTGGAAAGGTCTATCAAACACAGACAGTACTGAAAACTAAACACCTGGGGGAGTCCAGGGTTGTGTGCTTCTCATGGATCCCACAACATTTTTGTACCCACAGTGCACTGCAAATCCCAAACTTTGACTAAAAACACACATTTTCCTTGCATGTCTCTGAGGCAACTACTGAAATCTGAGGGGAGCCATAATGTTCCCACCAGCCAGCATTCGCCTAAGTCTCCCCATAACAATGGTACCTCACTTATGTGGGTGGGCCAAGAGACCTTGACACAATAGGCTCTAACGTACTTCATGGAGAGATTAACGATAGGGGTAGATGTGGCAATGCTCAGCCATCACTCATGGAAACCTACCAACCA
The DNA here is from genome assembly GCF_964261635.1 of Lissotriton helveticus. Taxonomy (NCBI): domain Eukaryota; kingdom Metazoa; phylum Chordata; class Amphibia; order Caudata; family Salamandridae; genus Lissotriton; species Lissotriton helveticus. Next base: position 1,207,048,263 of record NC_136063.1, read on the forward strand.
CAGACATTTTGGAAACCAAGACAATGAGGGGATTCCATGGTAGTGTGCCTAGTGTGAATACCATGAGGCTTTCTTGCCCACAATGCCTTGCAAACCTCAAACTGAAATCACACATTTTCCTAACATTTCTGTGATGGAAACTTCTGGAATTCAAAGGACTGCACAGCAATCCTACCACCCAGCGTTACCGCACCTGTACTGATAAAATTCTCAGCCGCTTGTGTGGCTGGGACTACTGCCCGCAACAGGAATGGATCAAACCAAGGTCAATGGAAGAGCCTGGCAAGGGATCCCATTAACCTTGGTTTGATCCATTCTTGTCAGTTTTCATCAAGGGAATGTAAGAAAATTGGTGTTTTTATTTACCAAAGTTTGAAGTTTGCAAGGGTATGGGGACAATTACTTAGTGAAAGCCATGCAAGTCACATACCCTATACTCCCCTGGTTGTCTAGTTTTAAAAAATGTACAGGTTTGCTACGTTTCCTTCCATGCCGGCTGAGCTAGGGCTCAAAATCCACAGCCACCCACTTTGTAAAAAAATGAGTAACTTTTGAATGGGAAAATGTGATGCTGTTGTGTTGTGTTTTCGTGTTGCGTGCACTAGGCCTACTCACATAAGTGATGTATCATTTTTTATCAGGAGACTTGGAGGAATGCTGGGTGGAAGGAGGTTTGTGGCTCCCTGCAGAATCAAGAGCTTTCAATCATGGAAATGTGAGGAACATTTGTTTTATTAGTTAAAATTTGAGGTTTGCAAGGGATACTGAGTCAAAAAACCTGGTGAAAGACACGCAAGTCATCCACACCTTGGATCCCCCCCAGGTGTACAGTTTTAAAAAATGTGCAAGTTTGCTAAGATTTCCTAGGTGCCGGCTGAGTAAAGCCTGAAATCCACAGCTATTGACTTTGCAAAAAAAGGTTAGTTTTGAGAGAAAAAATGTGATGTATACATGTTGCATTTTGAGCTGTTTCCTGTCATGGGCACTAGACCTATCAGCATAAGTGAGGTACCATTGTTACCAGAAGACATGTGGGAGCATAGAATGGTAGAACATTTGTTATTGCTAATTACATGTTGCTGCATTTGTGCCTTCCAAATGTAAGGCAGTGTGTAATAAAGAGGAAAAATATCCTCTGAATCATAGGCTAGTGCGGGACACACAAATTCAGAGATGTACAAATAACCACTGCTTCTTAACTGCTCAGTCTGTGCCCATTTCAGAAATACATGTTTCCTCCATACACATTTTGTACTCTACATATTTTACCATTTGAATTAGCCTATGCTCGGTACACTAAGAAAAAAAACATTATACAGTGCAGCTCAATTGTTGGCTCTGGGTACCTTCGGTCCTCGGAGAATCTACACATCCTATATATTCCCACAATCAGAAGGGTCTAGAATTGCCCTATTATTGCAGCAATGTTGGTCCCTTACCTGGATTTACTTGCCCACTGTACACAGCAGCATGCAAAGCAAGTGTGCCTGGACAGGATTGTCCCTAGGTCCTTGGTGATGGGTGGGTCTCACCTGGCAAAAGTGCAGACTGTTTGCCTGGGTACCCTCATCATACAGTTTTTGCCCAATATGTTTTGTAAAATGTCATGTAATGAATCAATTATGCTTATATATTGCAACTGTTTGCATGTAAAACACTTGGTCACCCACTTAGGTCTAGTCTGCACTCTATAAAATACTGGTAATACATAGATATGCATATTGAATTGTTCATAGTGCCTGTTTCATGGAGAAAGGTGGAGAGAGCAGTCCCTGGAAACCTTCGGGTGACAAGTAGCGCTCTACAAATCTACTGTTTTGTTGATTGATTGATTGATTGATTGATTGAGAGAGTGTGGTAGATGGGCAGGAGGCAAGTAGTGGCAGGAGGATTGTAAAATGTGTCTATCAACAAAATAAAAAAGGGAAGTGAGAAATGAAGGAGAGAGGGTTTGATCACTGAAGAAATAAGGAAAGGGAGGGAATCTGCAGAAATGCAACAATGTTTATTATTGGGTCTCATTTCAGAGACTTTGCACAGCACCTGTTATGCGACTAGACAGATTTTTACATTTTGCCAGATGAATCAATCCTTCACAACTCAGAGTGGCCATTCGAGGCACACTCAGAATCCACTATCATTAATATCCATGTGGTAACAGGCAGCCTGTGAATGCTTGAGAATGCAGAGATGGAGGCCACCAAGAGATATCAGGCCAATTGGCACAGAGCTAATAGTCAACTCCTGTACCTTAAAGTAACAGGGTCTGCGACTCAAACAATGTGAGACATTATGAATGGGGTGGTCTTGTAACACCACATGTAGCAGTTGCATGTAGCTATCTGTTCCTCCTTAACATCCCGCGCAACACCCCACACCCTTGGATGCCCACTCATCCAGCAGAACCTGTCCCTCATGCAGGGGCTTAACAGAAACCCCTACAGCACCTGTGGTGCGGGAGGGCCCTGATGGAGCGGGATAGAAAACAGAAACCTGTTTAAACCCGTGAAGTCACACTTCCATAAATAAATTAATAATGCTAACAATTTGTGCTGTGTGTATAATAATTCAACCTAGTTTAAAGTTGCATACACAAAAGACATGTGGGAAACTAACATGTGTGCTCATAAATGTGCATTATGTTGCATTCTTATGTATGTGGAAAATAATAAATTAATTTTGTCTATTGTCATGTCATAACTAATAGCAGCTGTTTTTAAAATAAAGGCATGTGCTTATTTTGCTTCCCTTGTCTATGTGATGTCATTTCTACTATTCTAGGTGCACATAAGGTTTTATGGATTCATGAAGACTGGTAGATATAAAATGCTGCTTTATTTGTGCTTTACTGCTAGGTAATTTAGACTAATGGGTTAATTATTAGCAATGATGGGAGGCAACAGAACAAACTGTATTTCTTTCATTAATTATTCTTTGTGTTTGTTTATATAATAGTTTTACAAGTGAAGCTTAGAGATGGCTGCAGAAAAATAGTACCCTTTTAAAAGTGGCGCAGGGAAGGTGGCGCAGAAAATTGACGCTTTCTGAAAGAGGCCTAATGATGAAAATGGCTCAAGTGAAAATAATTCTGAGAAGGATGGAAAAGGCCTATGAGCTTTTATTTTGAAAGGTTTTGGATTGAACTGCTAAAAAGATGACTCTTTGGAGAAATTTGCTAACGTTTGCTAACGTGCCACGGGAGTTCAGAGCTGACTGGCTCAAGGTTAAAAGGAAGCTGTCGCTACAAAATGTAGCGGCCTAAGGAGAAGCTGCCAAGACTTCTAAATGAACAATGGACTAGTGAATTTGCCCGGGCATGTAAGAAGGAGGTGTCACAGTTTACTGTGGTACGAGGTGGCTCAGCCAATGGAGAACTAGAATTCGTTTGCTGGAATGTGAAAAATAGTTAGCTCAGCTCAATTTAGGGTATAAGAATAGGTTCAGAGAACACATAGTTGGCTTACGCTCGAGAAATCTGATGGACGATGTTATGCTGATGGACTTTACACGTGAGGACAGGAGTTTTTATTAATTTCTTTATTATTAGGTGATGAGGGTAGAGACAGAGATATAGTTAGGATTTTGGAAATGCTTAATTTTACTTATTCCTGCTAATGAATAATAATTCTTGATTTATGCTCTTTTTATTAATACTGAATACATCTTTCTTTATGACATTTTCTAATGCTTGTTTAATAAAATACCAAAACCTAAGTTTTTCTAGATGTGTTAAAATAAACTTTCTAAAATGACAAGCTGGTCTTGATTATTGTAGTTAGTTTAAACAACTATATTTAGATCTTATCGCCTCATGATTCAGGCGCTCTATTGTTGTTATGGGCCTAGTGTTGTAGTGTACGTTTTGTGGTAGTAAATAGTGTCATTTGTGCAATATTTTGGTGAGAGCGCTGGATCAATTTCTGGTAGCAGAGGATGGTTTCGATACATCGACCTCTGTAGCCATCGGACGGTTTATATATGTTGTTTTTGACATACATGTTACATGCATGATACATATATGTAGGTAAATTCATAGGATTAAATTTTAACACATGTTGAGTTTGTTTATTTTGTGCTATGTGTGTACCGGTACAAAAACTGTGTGATGAGAAGGTAGTCATGCAGAATATCTGATCTGTTTCTGTGATATCGCCGAGTATCACTGTTGGTATCGCCGTGTACCAGAAGTATTGTCGCCGTGCAATACAGTGTTGTCGCCGTGCAACACAGTTTTAGGGCTAGGTGTGAATCTTGTAATAGTGAGGGTTTTCTAAGAAATTAGAGCAGCATGAGAATAGGGACAAAGCGCCTTCCATAAAACTCACTGTGATAAGAGTATTAGTTATATTCGAGCTTCAGTGAAGGGCAGGGTAATGTCGGTGCATGATTATCTATAAACAGGTTAGAGTCCTGTACGGGTACATGTTTTATATCTATAAACAGGTGAGAGCCCTGTACGGATAACGGTGTTATTTTGCTAACGGTGCATGATTTCTATAAACAGGTGAGAGTCCTGTACGGATTTCATGTGTGACTGAAGTTAGGGAATTTTCAGTGTGAAAGTGCGTGATTGTTTTGTAAGGTATGTTCAAGTGGAACTCTTAGATACTGTCACTTCGCGGTGCGTTCAGAGGAAAATGAGTTCATATTTTTACGTGTTAGAAGGGTAGGGTAAGAGTTGCTCTACTGGCAAATGGAAATTATCCTTAGTGTGAATAGCGCCGACTATTCCGAAGTGTGGATACTTGAATGTATGTAAACTATCCTAATTAGAGAAGCAGACAGATGTGTTTCGTTTTATGTATTCACTAAAATGTACCAAAAGTAATTCTAAGGTACTTAGGAAAGTTTAGTTAAAGTCTGTACCATTCTAAGACTTTATAAAGTGTTGCGCGTTGTTTAAATAAACTTAAAAGCACTGCGCGCTATTTTAAATCATTTAAAAGTGCCCCGATCGAAAATTGTAAGGGAGGGGCTGTTTTAGGAGTGAGAACGTGTGAGGAGAGAGCCTGCAGCTGCAGCAGCTGCTTACGTCAAAACAACCGCGCTCTGATTCGTTGAGGCCTAAGGCTCGTCATAGGGAGAAGACGCCCTGATTGGCCAAAGACGTCAGGAGTGTCTGAGCAAAGTCGCGCTCTGATTGGGCTAGAGCGTCGAGTTATAATTCAGTGAAATAAGTTGATATATGTCACCACAAATATTCTGACAGTTTTATAAAATAAATTGCCCTTGATTTAATTTCTGCCTTGGATTAGGATTTTAATAAAAACGAAGCGTGATACATGAGCGTGAGGAGACATAGACTGTGGTACAAGTGTTTCCCTCGATATAATAACTCTGTTGTTAAAAGAGGAGTATTAAAGCTGATGCATGTGAAAAGCATAGCGCAATGTACTAAAATCATATTTCATAAGGGAGGGGCTGTTTGCGAGTGAGCGCGCGAAAGGAGAGACCTGTAGAAGCAGTGCCGAGTGTGTAAAAGCCGCCGCGCTGCCATTGGCTAGAACGCCGTCGCGTCATAGGCAGACCCGTGCTCTGATTGGGCGAAGCTCCGTGTGTTGGGCGAGGTCTAGAATTAATTTTAAAAATGTCCCCGATATAGTTTTCCTTTCTTAAAATAGTGCCATTATAATTTCATAAAAATTTGCGAGGGAGGGGCGGTTCGCCGTGTGAGGAGCGAGGGGAGAGCTGCCAGCTGCAGCGAGCGAGGCTCCGTGACTTCATGGAGGAGTTGCGCATAAATTAGCTGGTGACGCGTAGTAACACGGGAAGAGCCGCGCTCCCATTGAGCAGAGCTTCTGAGGTGTCATAGTAGAGCCGCGCTCTGAATGGCTGGGGCGTCCGGAGCATCACAGAAAAATGACACTGTGATTGGCTGGAACGGCCTGAGTTATTTACAAATTTAAATGTCCCCGATTTGGCTTCCTTACTAGTTGTGCGATTAATTAAAAGAGTGTTACAGCTGATATGAGCTGGGTGAGAGATTGCGCGCTGTGTTGAGATTATATTTGGCAGAGAAGGGGATGAGCGCGAGAGGAGAAGACTGCCGCAGCTGCAAGACACGTCACAGCGGAAGAAACGCTGTGATTGGCTGATGTACCGCTGCATTGTAATTGGTTGAAGCAGTTAAACAGTGCTGTAATTGGCTATAACTAGCTAGCAGCGCTGTGATTGGTTGAAGTGTTGTTTACTTTTTGCCGATAGCATTGAGGCTTTAATTTCCATAATACTAGTTCCCTGAACTTCGTTCGTGAATACATATCCCTCGTTTAAATTGATAGCACTGAACATTAAAGGCTGCGATTGTTTAAATTTCTGATGTTGTACTTGTGTTTTGTCGCTCTGATTCGTTAATATGTCCGGAGCGTTATGACAAGGCTGGGCTCCTGATTATATCACAGCTAATGTGGACCAGAGACTGCGCGCTGTATTAAAATACTTCCTAGAACAAAGTGCGAGGGGAGAGAGATTGCAGCAGCAACAGCATACATTACCATCAGTCGCTGTGTTGTGATTGGCTGATGCGAAACGCTGTGATTGGCCGAGCGTTTTCAGTCACTGTGTTGTGATTGGCCGATGAGCTGTTGATGAGTGTTGGTAAAAATTGCATTGTTTAATTACCTGCCGAGTAGTTATTTTAAAAGGGGAATTAAAGGTTGTCATAACGTTAGTGTCAGGTGATGTTTATGGGGGCATTGAAAAGCTGTGGAGGTTAAGCTGGAGATTGTAGGGAGTGATCTGAAGATTTTACAGCAATGTGATTAAATAAAATAAAAAGAAAAACAACATCAAGCTTTCTTTTCCCCACAACTGTTGATATATGAAGGTGTGCAAGTGCAAATAAATAATTTTAAAATTATACATAGTCACATTTAAAGTGTTGAATAAATATTTTATATTGTTGTTTTGCAAATACATAATTTCTTTTTAAGGTTTATTAAAATTAAATACAGGTTATAGCAGAAACAGTAAAACATTGTGTCACAAAACGAAAAGTGATAATAATATATAATTAATGTTTAAGGGGTAAAAGGTTATTTACAAGCAAGACATATGTAAATTTAAGGCAAAACAGAGTAGGTTTTCTTTTTTCCACAGGTATATGTTGCAGAAGGTGTGTAAGTGAAAAATAAGTACAATTAAAACACATGTGATTATATGTTGGTATTATTGTTATAAATAAATATTTTGCATTGCTATTGTTTTTGCAAATTAATTTTTCTTTACAGGTTAATTAAATTTAGTAATACAGGTAAATTAGGAGATATATTAAATTGACCAAATTATAAGGTTTTCTACACCTGATAGTGTTAAATTAATTAATTAATTGATCAGCAAGCGCTGCAAGGCAAATTTAGAGAGTACATTTACCAAATTAATTAAAGAAAATGTCTACCTTATATAAGAAAATGAAAAAGGTTGTTGCCAAATGCGAGAGTAAATTAAAGATTCCCAAATTAGCGAAAATAAATAATAAAGGTGTCAGAGTAGAAAATGTTGATCAGTGTAAAATTGATGTTGTAAATATGGATCAGAACAGAAATTCAAGAAGACCCCCAAAACAGGTTAATACAACGCCAAAAGTGTCAGATCAAACTGATAAAGTGCCAGTTCAGAATTTTACTAAAATTAATGCAATTGAAAAACATGATGAAATGATTGGTACATCTGGAATTAATATTCCTGATCATGTAAATTCATCAAATGATTTAAAGGAGTCCATGAAATATATGGAAACAGAGATAGTCCATGTACTTAGAAAAGATGAAATTAATTCCGCAATTTTAAAGGTCCCATTAACTGAAAAGGTTTATTCTATTGTATTTGAAATTGAATTAGTAGGGATTGCAACTCAGCAAGAAACAGAGATGACTTCAGTTCTGGTAAGTGAGAAGTCTGATATTGACCTAATTAAATTGACACAGTCAGACGAGTCAAAATTATGGTCAAAGAAAAAAGAGATTGAGATAAATGAGTTGAATGAACAGCTACAAATACAGCGACAGGTAATGGTTCAGCAGAATGAGATGGCTTCACTGCCATTGCAAATTTTTGTTAATGAACAAACATGCAAAACAGATACAGGATTAAATAAAGAACAGGAAAACAGTCCAAAAGGATTAAATGCACTTCCAGAATATTGGAATGAAAATGATGGTCTTTTGAGTGAAGACATCAAAGTAAAGGATGCAATTGATCAACAGATTGAAACATTGACTTCTGCAGGTTCACTTTTCAGAAATGCAAATTTAATTAAAAGATTGATTGATGATATTCAATTGGCAGAAAGGTTTGCTGTCGTGATATGTGCAGCATACAAAATGAATGATGAACATGCTTTGAGTTCACTAAAACTAACATCTGTAGTTGAAACATGGCAGGTGGTCAAAGGCTTACAAGATGAAGCAACTCATGAGGAGAAAAACACATGGTTGAGAACAGATTTTAGACAGCGAGATGAGGATGAGATTTTGTCACACAAAGATGACAGAGTAGTTTTGCTAAATAGCATGATTACTGATATGGACAGAATATACCATAACATTGTAGAATTTCTTTACCAGAGATGTCTGACTTGCCAGCAAGTGAACACAATTAAGAGAACAATTGTGAGAATGGAAACAGAATTACAGGAGAGTGATTTATTCACTGGATTACAAATGGATTTTTGTGAGATGTCACTGCATGACAAACTGTGCTACAATTTTGTGATTTACTGTTTGATTACAAAATGGGTTGAAACATTTCAGATGCGACATAGTGATGAAATTACTGCTGAAAATTTTTCAGATGGAAGAAAACATAATGAAAACAGACTGCTCCATTGTACAGATAGAACAGAAATTTCAGATGTTGAGGAGCATGAGAATGTTACTATAAAAGACAGTGATGCAAAAATGTGCCTAGCTACAGATACAAAGTGGACAGATATTCTTCCACTTGTTTTGATGTTTCTGAGAAGCACTACTGATAAAAAGACAGATTTAAGTCCACGTGATATTATGATGGACAAGGTCATGAGACAGACATTCATACTAGAGAAAAGAATGATGACTATCAATGATAGCATCAATTTGGAGAACTGCAGGAATTTATCAGATAAAATGATTTCTGTGTTTGATGAAGATGAAACTGAAGTGCAAACAAGAGAAAAAGAGCAAGTACTTGATCTATTACCAGGTAAAAGGATCAGGAAAAAGGTTCGTCTAAAAAGAAATTCTCTAGTGCCAAGGTGGCAGAAAAGGAGGTCAGTCAGTCTTGTCACAATAAATGCAGAGAAGTGCAAAAGACAGAAGAGGTGGATTGACACTGGCCATACTTTTTGTGTAACTACACCTGAAAATAATGATGAGGATAGTGTCACAACTGCTGATTCAGATTCTGAAGAAGAGCCTGAAGAGGATCCAGATATTGAAGATCGACAAGTTGGTCGATATCTGGAGAACATGAATAGAAAACAAGCCTTGATTGAAGAAGACTTGAAAGTTGTGACTGAAGACTCAGAAAATGATGGAAATCTGCCAGAAAAAGAAGCAGAAGAAGAATGTGATCAGATTGTGATTGAAGACCAGGAGAGTATTGAAAAGCAGAAAAGTAGCTCTGAAAGCAGGAACAGGAATTCTGAAACTGGGAAGTTGAAGGTAATTGAAGAAGAAGATGAATTGCCAAGTACCAGCTACAAAGATGACGTTCCTAACGGAGTGAAGCTGCCGAGTAAAGAAGTACCTGAGTCCAGAATGAAAATATCTGACACTGAAACTGATGAAAGTGATGAAGATTCTGAAATAAGAAAATTCAGAAAAGGAGCTTGGAGAACAGAATGTAATGTGACCAAGCAAAAGAAGAAATTACTAAGAAAAAGTGATAACTGGCTAGAAGAAAATGAAGGCCTAAAATTCAAATTGAAATACAGATCAAAGAAACAGATTGATGAAAAATCAAGTCAAAAAGATTCTGAAAAGAAAAGTGAGGCAGGAAAGAAAATAGAAGTGATACCTGTAATGGAGGTAAATAGTCACAGTCAGAAAGAGATTGAAAACAAAAGTGACAATGATTGAAGTACATACCTGTTGAATTTTTTAGGTTTTCTGTTTTTGGCATAAGGCTGAAGAAAATGTGTTAGATGACACAAGGTCGAAGAAATTCTGTTAGCTGAAAAATTAATTTGTGACATTAGGTCGAAGAAAAACTGTTAGAAAAAAAAAAAAAAAAATTGAAAAAGGGGAGTGTTAGAAATGTTTAGAAAATTTAGGTAAAATTTTAAAAAAAAATTTATTTTTCCTTGCAAGCTTAATGAAAATACATTCTACAAGCTCAAGATGCTTAATTTTAAAAATGTTGTAAGATGTCTCTGATATATATGCTCCTAATAATTCAGCTTTGGTTAATTTAGGTTACTTTTTCTTTAGAAATTAACAAAGAGAAGTTTAAGGTTAATATGACAAGCAAGATACTGACATTTTATTAGTTATAGTTTTTGCAACACTTTTATTGAAGCTTAGTTGTATGTTACACAAGAGAAAGAAATAGAACTAGAAGGGTTTCTTTAAACTCAATATGAGAATTGTAGATAAACTGATGAGATAAGTCTTTAGAAATACTAACACAGGTGAAATTGAATCGTGTTCATCTTAGATAAAATTTTTGCTAAAATATTGGGTGGTGGTGTGGTGATTTGTTAATCACCAGATGAGGGAGTTGATGGAGCGGGATAGAAAACAGAAACCTGTTTAAACCCGTGAAGTCACACTTCCATAAATAAATTAATAATGCTAACAATTTGTGCTGTGTGTATAATAATTCAACCTAGTTTAAAGTTGCATACACAAAAGACATGTGGGAAATTAACATGTGTGCTCATAAATGTGCATTATGTTGCATTCTTATGTATGTGGAAAATAATAAATTAATTTTGTCTATTGTCATGTCATAACTAATAGCAGCTGTTTTTAAAATAAAGGCATGTGCTTATTTTGCTTCCCTTGTCTATGTGATGTCATTTCTACTATTCTAGGTGCACATAAGGTTTTATGGATTCATGAAGACTGGTAGATATAAAATGCTGCTTTATTTGTGCTTTACTGCTAGGTAATTTAGACTAATGGGTTAATTATTAGCAATGATGGGAGGCAACAGAACAAACTGTATTTCTTTCATTAATTATTCTTTGTGTTTGTTTATATAATAGTTTTACAAGTGAAGCTTAGAGATGGCTGCAGAAAAATAGTACCCTTTTAAAAGTGGCGCAGGGAAGGTGGCGCAGAAAATTGACGCTTTCTGAAAGAGGCCTAATGATGAAAATGGCTCAAGTGAAAATAATTCTGAGAAGGATGGAAAAGGCCTCTGAGCTTTTATTTTGAAAGGTTTTGGATTGAACTGCTAAAAAGATGACTCTTTGGAGAAATTTGCTAACGTTTGCTAACGTGCCACGGGAGTTCAGAGCTGACTGGCTCAAGGTTAAAAGGAAGCTGTCGCTACAAAATGTAGCAGCCTAAGGAGAAGCTGCCAAGACTTCTAAATGAACAATGGACTAGTGAATTTGCCCGGGCATGTAAGAAGGAGGTGTCACAGTTTACTGTGGTACGAGGTGGCTCAGCCAATGGAGAACTAGAATTCGTTTGCTGGAATGTGAAAAATAGTTAGCTCAGCTCAATTTAGGGTATAAGAATAGGTTCAGAGAACACATAGTTGGCTTACGCTCGAGAAATCTGATGGACGATGTTATGCTGATGGACTTTACACGTGAGGACAGGAGTTTTTATTAATTTCTTTATTATTAGGTGATGAGGGTAGAGACAGAGATATAGTTAGGATTTTGGAAATGCTTAATTTTACTTATTCCTGCTAATGAATAATAATTCTTGATTTATGCTCTTTTTATTAATACTGAATAAATCTTTCTTTATGACATTTTCTAATGCTTGTTTAATAAAATACCAAAACCTAAGTTTTTCTAGATGTGTTAAAATAAACTTTCTAAAATGACAAGCTGGTCTTGATTATTGTAGTTAGTTTAAACAACTATATTTAGATCTTATCGCCTCATGATTCAGGCGCTCTATTGTTGTTATGGGCCTAGTGTTGTAGTGTAAGTTTTGTGGTAGTAAATAGTGTCATTTGTGCAATATTTTGGTGAGAGCGCTGGATCAGCCCCACACCATTCTCCTCAGAGTGGGCCACCTTGGGCAGACCAGCTGCAAACAAATAAAACAATCAGAAGCAACAAGGCAGTTAAGGAATGGGTAATGGGGCCCCCTCACCTTACCGTGCAGCAGGGGCCCATGAGGTTTGTTACACCCTGCCATCATGGACGCCTTTCCCTTTTTAAATGTTTACTGACTTTGAATGGCCGTCAGTAATCTTCCAACGCATTTTAATCAAAGGCGTGATTACAAAATATTGACATATTTCCCTGTGAATCACAAGGAAGAGGGATGTTGTTTTTTTGTCTCCCACTTTTGTCTGCAAATCCCAAGGCTTTGTAATGTTGACATGGTAAACTGCAAAGACCTTTGCAAATAACAGTGGCATTTTTTTGTATCTCAATTTTTTATTATTTTTTTCAAAGTTAGACAACTAGCGATCATCAATCAAGCACCTCCACTAAAACATAAAGTGACAATGATATAATAAAAGATATATGCAAAAATAATAGAGAAATAAAAATAATAAGAAAAAAATATTACAAGTACCATATTTTCAGACATAGGTGATCATTCGACGCATCAAAATATAAATGTAGTGTTACAAAAAGAGAAAGAATAAAAAACAATTTTGTATACAATATAGAGTAAACATCACTGTCGCACATCCTGCCATTTTACACAGCACAGGCTTTTCGATGATCCTATTTAGGTATTAAGGAAGCCAATTCAACTGAAGGAAAAAGTACAGCAGTGTGAAGGTTTAGAATCATTTATCAAATTCTCATCATTTAGGAACGGTATTTTGTGCTTGGCCATGCTCATTCAAATGCGTCAGAATAAAGGATCGGTATTTCTTGCTTTTACAATCTGTTTTTCTATCAAAATGTCTTTCCAACATGCTGACAAGTGAAAAAATGTAATCAAGCATAAACTTGTCAAATATGCTTCTTTTTCGAAATCCCTTTGGAAACTGCTACTGCGCCAGTGTTTATTCCGTGATTGCAGGTAGTGGGCGTCAGCACTCGTTTTTGTGGACCGTAATTATTGTTCAGTCAGCGGCATAACAAAAAACGATGAAGCTCCCCCAGAAGGTGTTAGGGGCCCTTGAGATTCCCGTGCGTCACAGATATATTCTAAGCTCTGAACCCCTAACTCCGCAAGGGCAGCAGGGTCCTTTGTGAGACCTCTGCGTTTAGTGTTTTACCATAGAAAGAGAGAGGAAGACAGAACCATAACAAAAGGAGGAGGAAGAGAACGATAGGAAAACAGTGAGAAATGGAGAAATCAGGAATGAAAATTAAGAGACATAAACAGGCAAGAAGGGTAAGGTGGTGAAGAAAGAAGAGGCATTGAAAGGAACCAAGATCACACAGCCTTGTTATTCGGCAACCACAGCATTTGGCAACTTGCCATGGTGAGCTCCTAAGAATAACATTAGACCCCAACACAAATATTTTTTAACAGATTAAGCACTATTTTGCTATGTGCCCTAAATAGAGAACTGCCTGTAATCTACAATGAAAGTAGTGGGATGATGCGGGTAGAGAAAACACCAATGGACCAATTTATTATGGTTTTGATAGAGTGCTTATAGCACTCTAAATTGTATGGGTGCACTATACTCATGGTACAAATGCATTCACGTGTATTTTTATCCTTTGCGGTGTTTTATGATTATTAAGATGCATTTATTTAAGTTACACAAGCTTTAAAATGTGGTGTACACACTCAAGTATGCCTCTGTATGGGGGCGTGGCCTAGCAGCATGGCCGACAGGACGTGAGTTCCACCAGCTCCCGTCCTGAGGATCCCGAAATCCTTCACAATCATCCTGTTTGGGCTCCCACACCCTAAAACGGAGGTCCTGGACTCCCCTCCCGACGGTGGACCCTGATCGAGTGGCGGACGGCGGGCCCCTGCGCCTGCAGCTGTCAGACTTGCTGGTGCTGTTCTACCCCGGACCTCTGCCTACGCGAGGTCGGGGTCTGTGGCCTTGGCCGGTGGGACGGTGCTGTGATGGAGCTGACCGCAGAGGATCTCTAAGGGCACGGCGTTGACTGGGGGTAAGCGGAGCCCGCTGTCAACCGGGGCTCTGCGGTGGTGGGGGTGCGGAGGCGCTGGGCCTCGGAGCCACCTCGGAGAGTGAAGCTGTCTCCCCGGGCACGGAGCCTGCTCTTACCTGGAGCCCAGGGCTGGCAGGGCTTGCGGGTCGCTGACGGACCCTGCGGTCCCCCTACCTGAATCACCATCGGCCCGGACACGGAGGTGAGGAGAGCAGCGGCCGGCTCCAACCCCTGGCATTTCTCCTCCTGTGGCATGAGGGAACCCGGGCCCGGGGGCCACCAACTGAGCGGGGGACTCTCTTGCCCCGGGGGCCAGGTGACCCGGAGAGTGGACCGGAGCGGAGGACCCGGGAGTGGCACTGAGTTGCTGGAGTGCCCCGATTTCTGGTGCCTCTCCCTGCTGATGCGAGACCCTGGACTCGGATGAGTGAGGCCCTTGGAGGTGACGGGGGGCTCCGGTCGGCCTGAACGGTGAGTTGCTGCGGCCTGGACGGCCCACCCCGGCCACTTGCACTGCCTGTGGCCTCCCTGCTGGGGAGCGTGCTGAATATCTGTGAGGCGCCGGGAGCGGGGGCCGCGGGGAGCGGACTGGGCTGGGGTTGCCTACTCCTGCATGTGATCCTGAGTGCCCCGGAAACCTGCTGGGGAGGGGAGTTTGTCGCCTGCGGCCTCCTGCCTGTTTTGCCTGACTGGACTGCCTTCTGCCACAACCTGCTTCGCTGGATCTAGCGGGTGGAGCTTCCTCGGTGGAGACCTTCAGTGGGCCTTCACTGTGTCTTTCTCCTGCCCCTGAGGTCATTGGGGTGACGATCCTGGGGGGCCCTGAGCCTTCGCGTCTTGCGTGGTCCAGCCGGCACTGGTGTCCTGGGGCTACTTTGAATCGGTTGTTCCCCTCCCCCCCCGGGTTGAGAATTCGCGCTGTGGTAAGATTGGGAGCGGCTGGACCGCCTGGTGGCTATCCCGGGCTGATGCCCCACCCCCCCTGTCTGCGCGCATCGGCACTGCGCCCCTTGCTGAAGCCCCGCAGACTGGATTGAGACGTCCCATTAACACTGACGCCCCCCTCTCTGGAGACGTCCATTTCGGGGAACACTGGAGAGTGCCAGCTGAACGGTACTGTGCGGAGCGTTACGATCTAGGGGAATGACCATATATCAAGGCGGAGGTGGCTGGGGGGAGGCCCTGGTCGGACCACTAGAGTGTCGGCTGCGACTCTTGGCATTTAACTATGCGCAAAGATAGGATGTCGCGCTCCACCCAGCTCAACACCATCACGCAATATACTACTCAGCGGCTGCCTTCATAGAGGATTACGCGGCAGACGGGTCAGGGGGTGGGAGCGGACGCAATATTACACAATTGCAGGGGGAGGTGGCCTCCCTCAAGAAGACGGTCACACAACTCTCGGCCACGACACATGCCTTGGAACAGAGAGCCGAAGACACGGAAGGAAGGGCGCGTCGCAGCAACATAAGGGTCCTGGGAGTGCCGGAACGATTGGAGGCAGGTAATGCTGAGCGCTTCTGGATCCGTTCCCAGTTGTGTCCGCGAGGCCTGTCGGATGTCTTCGTCATCGAGAGAGCCCATCGGGCCTTGGTCCCTCCGCCGCGTCCGAGAGCGCCTCCAAGGGCTCTGATCGCCAAAACCCTAAATTATAGGGATCGGGATTGCATCTTGAAAGCGGCGAGAGAAACGGAGATCTCACCATTGAAAATAGTCGGGTGTCCATCTATCCCGACTACACTCAGCAAGTTCAGGAGCAGCGGAAGTCCTATCTGGGGGTTAAGCAAAAACTCCGGGAGATGCAGTTGCAATACATGCTGTTATACCCGGCCAAACTCAAAGTGATTTCACAAGGGAGGGCGCACTTCTTTGAATCTCTGGTGGAGGTATGGGAGTGGCTGGAGATCAGAGGCGATGACCTTCCCCCGGGTTAACATGGTGGACCCCGAGAGACATGGGGGACTCGACCTCCGAGGAAATGCCGTGGCAGACGGAGATGCCAGTCTGGCTCGGCGATATCTGAGGAACCTAGAGTCACGGTGGGTGAGGATGGTGCTCTGCTCCTGGAACCTCTGCCAGCGGAGAATGGGCCAGGGACTTCGAGCTCGTCCGTCCCTGAGGATGTCCTGGTCCCGGACACACTGCAAGATACTGTCCAGGGCACGATCTTCACGGCTCCGGTGATCCGGGAAACTGGAGGTGCTGAGTCCATGCCGGAGACGGTCCCGTCATGAGGTGCTATCTGATTTATACCTTGTTTAATTCTAGATTGAGTGGCCTTTGCATGTTCAAAGTCCGATGTGGCTGCCTGGAACCCGAGATGTTTGCCCCTGGGTTGCGGGATGGGGCGGAAGACTGGCATCTGGTGCACTGCTGAGTGGGACTGTGTGGGGGGGAGGGATTTGTCTGGACGGGGTAAGATACGCCCTAGGGCTGTCCCATTTGGTTGAGCCTGGAGACTTTATTGTAGGGATGAGGTCCTGGGATTAGCTGGGGGGGGTGTGGTTCTGACTTAGTTGTTCTTTGGGTGAGTGTTGTGTGGGGCGAATGGGGTGGCTGTGTACATCCTGGCACCAGCAGGGGAAGGGCAGGGTTGCATATTTTGTTGTTATTGTCATCTTGCTCGTGGGTGGGGGAATGTATTTTACGGGGTTTGAAGGGTTGAGGAATCTGGGGGGAAGGAGGTGTTGTGGGGGGGTATTACTGCAGGCATCAAGTGTTATACCGATCAGGCTCACGGGTGGTTGCTTCTACGGGTTGCAACTGGCGACCCGGAAGGGCGAAAACAACGGTCATGGGATATAAGTTGATGACATGGAACGTGCGGGGGCTAGGCACTTGCACCAAGAGACATAAAGTCCTGTCCTTCCTCCGCCGCCACGGAATCTCCATTGCGTGTCTACAGGAGACTCATTTGACTGAGGAGGGCGCTCAAAAGTTGTCCAAAAAGTGGAGAGGTCAAGTGTTCCATTCCTCCTTTTCTACGTACGCCAGGGGGGTATTGGTTTGGGTGGCTCCTGGTGTTCCCCTCGCTGTCCAGTATGCTTAGGCAGACATTGAGGGCAGGTACCTGCTACTGCGGGTGAAGCTCGACAGGAGGGATTTCTCGATCTTAAATTCATATGCACCTAATGTTGATGACCCCGATTTCTTCTCCCGTCTCCAGGAGGTCCTTGTTTCGGATCTCGACGCCCCCCTTCTCTGGTTTGGAGACTTTAATTGTGTGTTGGATCCAGATTTGGACAGGCACCCCCCTCCGTTCTGGCACGAAACCTTGTATGACGGCTAGACTCCGGGACGTAATGTGTAACCTGGGGGTCGTAGATGTGTGGCGACAGGAAAACCCCCTGCAGAAACTGTATACCTCTTACACCCCAACGCACAACACTCATAGTAGACTGGATAGGGTCCTCGCCGCTAATATTGACGCGTCCCTTTCCCTAACGGTCACTCATCAGGCCCGTTTCTTGTCGGACCACTCCCCAGTGATGTGCGTTGCCCAGTGGCTTGCCCAGCCCCGTCCTCGGACCTGGAGGATGCCGGTGGACCTCTTACAGGACCAAGTGGGGAAAGCCCATACGGCGACGGCCCTGACTGACTACTTGGACTTGAACTGGGGGGGAGGTGCCATATCCTACTCGTTTAAATGGGATGCCCTGAAGGCGGTGGTGCGAGGCACATGTATGGGCCTGACCTATGGGGTGCGGAAGCAGCTACTCCGTGACCTGCGAGATGCGGAGGATCGCCTTCAGAGTTGCCAGACCATTTCGGACCCCGATGACTCGGATTTGGAGTCGGAGAGGATGGCCCGAGAGGATAAATATACTTTAGGCCAATACCGACAGTGTCTCCATCGAGAAGGGGACAAGACTGGTAGAATATTGGCCTGGATCCTCAAGAGAGAGTTCGCCCCAGCGCGGATAGTTGCCTTGAGGAATCCCGCGGGGGACATGGTACACTCGGAATCGGATATCCTCGGGGTCCTCCAGGCTCATCTGCAAACGGTATATGCTGCGGACCCCTCAGTGACGGAAACCTCTTTTCAGTCTTACCTTTGGGGTTTGCCTCTCCAGGCCCTTTCAGAGGAGGCTGCGGAGGAGCTGGATGTGCCCTTGTCGCTTCGTGAGGTCAAGGTGGCGCTGGCCAGACTAACAAGGGCCAAGACCCCTGGGAGTGATGGGTTTCCACCGGAATTTTACCAGGCGTTTGAGGAGGTCCTGGCCCCCCTGCTCCTGCAGGTCTATTGTGAGGCACTGGAGTGTGGTGCCCCACCGCCTACTATGAATCAGGGCGAAGTCTGCATGATTCTGAAGCCCGGAGGAGACAGCTACGACCCCACGGCGTACCGGCCCATCACTCTAATTAATACGGACGTAAAAATTCCAATCAAATTATTGGCCAATCTCCTGGCACCACATATGGCACACTTGGTGCATCACGATCAGTGCGGGTTCATTCCGGGCCGCCACACTGAGATGAATCTACGACGCTTGAACCATATCCTACATGAGGTGCGGGATAGGGAGTCCCAAGTTCCAGTGTCCATTGACCTGGCTAAGGCGTTCGACACGGTAAACTGGGGGTACTTGTTGGAGGTGCTTCGGCAGGTGGGTCTGGGCCCCGTCTTTTGTGACTGGATCCGGATCCTGTATGGGGCGCCTCAAGCCAGAGTCAGGCTTGGATCGGCGCATTCGGAGGACTGGCCTTTGGGCAGGGGCACGCAGCAGGGGTGTCCCCTCTCGCCGCTGCTCTTTGCCTTGGCGATTGAGCCTTTGGCAGTCTCTGTGCGGACGGAAATGGCACAGTGGGGGATCAAGGTGGGTGATACCGTGCATGTGATCTCCCTATATGCAGATGATGCTCTTTTTTATTTAACATCCCCGAACGAGTCCCTGACGATTTTGCTGCAGCTACTGGATCGCTTTGGTGCAGCCTCTGGTCTGCGAATAAATCTCGGGAAGTCCCAAATTTTCTCCTTGGCGGGTTATGGTGCCGATCTGAGGGTGGGCCTCCCACAGCTGGGATTGAGGTGGGAACTGGAGGCCTTTCGGTATTTGGGCATTCAGGCGGCCTCATCGGATGAGCAATTACTGGCCCGTAACGCCTTACGGGTGATGCGCTCCCTCCGGCAGTCTGTGTCATTCTGGAACACGCTTCCGCTTTCCCTCATGGGACGATTGGCGGTGGCCAAAATGGTAATGCTGCCACGACTGCTTTACGTCTTGCAGAACTCTTTGTGCCCGCTCCCCACACGATTGTTCCGCACGCTACTCTGGGCGGGTAGGCGCAGCAGGGTCGCTCTGCACACCATTGTCCGGAGCTGGGAGGAGGGAGGTCTGGAAGCTCCGAGATTTGACTTGTATTATTATGCGGCGCAGCTCCAACCGGCTGCAAGGTGGTTCGCCGGCACGGATAATTGGGAGCTGAGCCTTCTGGCGGGCAGAGCGGATGAGAGGACACTCCAGGTGGCACTGATGCAGGGGATGGGAGCGGACGAGTCCTTGCCATATGTAGTGAGACATGCAGCGGGGATATGGCAGCGGTTTGTAGAGAGGATCTTGAGGCGGGCCCCTTTTCACAGGGAATTACCGGTGTGGATTCTCACGCCTGTGGTACTTATGGAAGACCATGCGTCCTTCCGGACTTGGAGAGAAGGTGGCTGCGAGTCCTTAGCGGACCTTTATCCGGACGACTCCTTTGTGTCCTTTGAGCGGGCTATGGAGGCCTTCGGACTGTCAGAGGGGCAATACCTCCACTATAGGGGACTCGAGGAGATGGCGAGGGTGACCTGGCCACAGTTTCCAGAGGCGCCGTCGATGTCCCACACCCTCAACATCCTCCTTTCTTGTGGTAGAGGGCGTCGGTTGATCGCATTGTTGTATTCGGCTATGCGGCGGGACTCCATCCTGGGCTGCCTGGGAGGCGGACCTTGGTGTTGCCCTGGAGCCTGGACAGCGCAAACAAATCGGTGCTCTGACCCGTTAAGTGTCGTGTAATGGGAGGTTTAAGCTCATTCCTTTCAATTTTGTGCATCGCACCTATATGACCCCGGTCTCCTTATGCCGTATCTCTGACGACAGACGGGACAACTGCCCTAGGTGTGGACTGGAGGGGGCGGGATTTCTGCATCTGGCCTGGCAGTGTCCGCCGGTCGAGGATTTCTGGAGGCAGGGGGTGGATCGCATTCGGAATGTCACAGATCTCCGGATCGACTTGACCCCTCTTCATTGATTATTATCCCTGGTCCCCAAGCCCAAAAAGAGAAACTTATCCTATAAAATGTTGCAGCTGCTTCTGGTGTTAGCAAGGCGCAGGGTGGCTATTACCTAGATGGGATGTAGGGCCCCTGAGATGTCGCTCTGGCTTAGAGATGTCAGGGAATGGTCATTGGCTGAGGAAACACACATGCAGCAAACACGCAAAGATGAGAGGCTGCAGGAGGACCTGCTTGCGTGAAGAGTGATGTGTGCTGTGGGGATCTCCAGTGGCGATTCGGATGCCACCAGTGCTGAACTGTTTACCCCGGAGGAGTCGGAGTCCGAGGGAGAGGGTGGTGGGAGTGGGGATGGGGGGACTGTCCTGGAGTAGTGCCCTGCTAGTGACGCACGTATAATCCCTGCAGTCATTGTAATTTGCTCTGTTTCCCAAACGGTTTTGATTATGATTTTGATGCCTGTGCCCGAGTGGGCCCTGTTGAGCTGAACGGACGGTGTACACATGTTTTTCTATTGATGCCAAGTTTAGGGGGGGATTGTTTTGCTGTTATTATATTACATTGAAGTTTTCACTCGATAACAATGTTAAAAAGTGATGAACTATTTTCACCTTGTTGTTGAAGCGGCATACATGTCGTATCACCATGACTGCGGAGTCCATTCATTTGTCACTATGCTGCCACCCGGCCTCCGGGATGTGGGCTGAATGGCTGTGTTTTATTTGAGTTCTACCCAGGTCGTCGAATCGAGGCTGTTTCAGCTGTGGTTTACTCCGATGTCTGCTTTTTCGTCACAATAAAAACAAATTGTTAAAAAAAACAAAAGTATGCCTCTGTATATGTAAAAGAAGCTTATAATACTTGTATTTGTAATGTGCAGGATGAAATTATATTTCTGTAATGTAATTTGTATTTAGTGTAAGGTGACTGAATTGTAGGCCCCAATTGTAGGCTGTTTTAAGTTTAGTTTCTCCTTGGTTGCTCAAGAATTACAATTAAATTAATCTTTTTGTGCTCGAAGACAGTATGTTCTCATCCTGCTGCAGGTGCCGGAATTCAACCTTGTTATTCTTAGATTTAAGGAGATACTCAGAATGTCTTTGAAGAAGTCTGGAAGGCGAAAAGGGAGGATGCCTTTCGTGTCTAGCCTATCTAGGCACCAAGGCCACTGTAAGAAGAGACAAATTAATCAAAGGCTTATGCGGAAACTTACTCAAGGATGGTGCCAAGGAATATGACGTATTGTGTGTTGAACATTGTCTTTTTGTATGATGCGCAGGGACAGTGTAGGAGACTTCTGCTTATTTCAGAGGAGAAGGAGCATCTTAGAGTGAGATCCATAGCTTTAAGCTATCAGACCCATTTGACATGAGTACATCTTAGGAAGTCAACACGTGCTGACACCTTTGGGATAGGATATTGGGGAAATAGGTAGGACTTTCATGTAGACTAAAGTAGGGAAAGGTACTTTTGTTTTTCCCTCAAATGAAAAGAGAATTGGACTCAGCTTCTATCCTTTGTTGCATTTTGACTTTGGAGTTCATCATATTATGCCCCTTATGCCAAATAAATTATATATGTAGACTCTGCTCCGAATGACTTATATACATAGACTTGGCTCTGTATTGATTTTTATGTACCTATATAATCTGATATTGAGGTGTGTTTATATTCAATTATTTTAGACCTTATAATAAATCCCAAAAACTGGAATTCGGAGTCTGTGGTCCTTTAAAGTATGTCTAACTGAAAGCATAATCTTGAATTGTTTACTCCCCTCCACACTTTTTAGCAGACAATAAAAGACCATCTGCCTTGAAATTAGAAGGGAAGGTAAGGTGCAAAATTAGCGTCACCAAATGATAGCAGAAATAGATGGTTGCTTCTAGAAGTGAGGGAAGAAGGGAAAATAGGAGTAGGACCAGAAGAACAATAGGGCTTTGGATGTGGAGTTGACGATGCAGAAGACTGATGGAGGTCGACGGACATTGATGGTGCGGCGGAAACAGTGGTAGCGTGAGTATGAAACTGTGTGGTGTGTTAGATTGCGGTAATTAATTGTGTGATGTCTTGTGAAGTTGTGATGCAAGTTGAGTGAGTGTGGGTTTATAGGTTTACTGGTTCAGAAACATGCGGATCAGGAAGTTTGGTGAGCGGACTCAAGAGAAGTCCAAGATCCCTGGATAGTTTTGTATTTGTAATTGTCTGATCAATACTGTGGCTGTCATGAAGCGCTATCGACGATTCACTTGTGACCGGGAACTTTGTGTGAATGCAGGAGTACGTTGTGGGTAAAAAGCCTCAGGTACCAGGGGTGGACTACGGCGATTGAGTGATTGACACAGGTCGGGGGTCACAGCCGATAAATATTCTTCTAAGAGTGTTCTATCGATCTTTTAGTGGACAGACAATTACTTGTTTTATGTAACTGTAAGTTATTGTGCCTGTGTTAGGAGCAGTTACTTGGTTTAATAACTTTTGGATATACAGTTACTTGTTAGTATGAATGTGTGAGCGAGTGTATGTGGTAAAATTGTAAAGGAGGGTGAGCCGCTGCAAAGAGGGATCAGTGACATCAGAGGACGCCGCGCTGTGATAGGTCGGTTTGTGTAACACCGCACAGGGATTGGTAGAAATTCGTCTGTAAATGAATAGTGAAATTTGTGGCAAATAATTGACTTTAACAATGAGATGTTTTAAGGTGTTGCGAGACTTGTGTAGAGGTGACACAGGGGTGGTGACTCAGAAAGGAGAAGAAGCTCCGCCAGAGGGTACCCCGGCACATTATATGGCAACAAATGTAGAACTTGTATATAACCAGGAGGGGGAGAGAGAGAGTCAGTGGATTCGATCTCCCTAATTAATATGATCAAACAAAATGGAATCCACTCAAAAAAGGGTGGCGGTGGTCCCTAAAGTGATGGGGAGCACACAGTGTTGTTTTAAATGCCCCTCACACACCAACAGGCCCCTTGGTGTCATGCTTCATCATCGGGGCCTTCGCACCCCTCTACGGGATGCGGCGTGCTACGACTCACGAATACGCAGGAGCACTTGATAGTGAACTATGTGAGGGAGTGTGTTGACTAAGGGAAAATGTGAGTGAAGTGAGGTGAAAGTGAGTTACTAAAAAATACCTGGCACGTAGGAAAAAATTATTTATTATGTCCTTGGCTGGTATTATTAAAAGGGTGCAAAAGTGGGTTGTTTAAATACGAATTAGGGTATTTACAACCAGAGTGTCAACATGTTTCGGAGCGCAGGGGCTCCTTCTTCAGGACAAGGATATGCACTATATCCTCACCTTACTCACATGAAAGTGTAAAAGTGTATAAAAACCTTTTTTAATAAAAAGAAATGTGTAATGTACCTAACAATGTTAAATGTTAAGGTGAGTTCAGTTGCGCCCAATTGGCGTTGCAGAGAACCTGTGAAAAGAAGACACAATAAACAAAATAGTCTACTGTACAAAAACTCAGGAAAAATGGTTCCTATGAGTAAAAGGGTAAGTAGTAGAACCCAAATGAGGTTCAAGAAAACCCTGTAAAACATAAAAATGACAAAAAACACATACACAAAAACACATACAACTGTAATTGTTCTCCCTGTTAAGGTGGTGAGGAGGGAGAGGAAAAATAGTTCAAGGCTTACTTAATGTTCTCAGTCTGATCACCTCATGAGCCTATGCGTAGTATTGGGGGGATCCTTCCTGCTCAGTAAAGCAACCTAGGGAATATTCAATAATGGGCTTAAGTTGTAGAAAGGACAATGTGCCAAGAGTACCAACGTGGTCCCAGTTACCAACTTTACTCACGGTCACTGCATACTGAGACGTAACAAAAACCTAACCATAAAACCTGCAGACAAGGGTGGAGCGGTGGTTATTCAAACTACCACAGCCTACGACATTGAGTGCAGAAGACTCCTTGCGGACAATAGGAACTATCAGGTTTTGGTTCAAGATCCCACTGAGTCTTTGCGAATACAAATAGAAGGGATGATTGAGGAGGCACTCGCACATGATTGGCTCACTAAAAAAGAATCAGAGTTTTTGGTTCAGAAAAATCCCCGTGTTCCATATTTCTACACTATACCAAAAGTACATAAAATCGTTGAGCCAGTGTATGTGTTTTTTGTCATTTTTATGTTTTACAGGGTTTTTTTGAACCTCATTTGGGTTCTACTACTTACCCTTTTACTCATAGGAACCATTTTTCCTGAGTTTTTGTACAGTAGACTATTTTGTTTATTGTGTCTTCTTTTCACAGGTTCTCTGCAACGCCAATTGGGCGCAACTGAACTCACCTTAACATTTAACATTGTTAGGTACATTACACATTTCTTTTTATTAAAAAAGGTTTTTATACACTTTTACACTTTCATGTGAGTAAGGTGAGGATATAGTGCATATCCTTGTCCTGAAGAAGGAGCCCCTGCGCTCCGAAACATGTTGACACTCTGGTTGTAAATACCCTAATTCGTATTTAAACAACCCACTTTTGCACCCTTTTAATAATACCAGCCAAGGACATAATAAATAATTTTTTCCTACGTGCCAGGTATTTTTTAGTAACTCACGTTCACCTCACTTCACTCACATTTTCCCTTAGTCAACACACTCCCTCACATAGTTCACTATCAAGTGCTCCTGCGTATTCGTGAGTCGTAGCACGCCGCATCCCGTAGAGGGGTGCGAAGGCCCCGATGATGAAGCATGACACCAAGGGGCCTGTTGGTGCGTGAGGGGCATTTAAAACAACACTGTGTGCTCCCCATCACTTTAGGGACCACCGCCACCCTTTTTTGAGTGGATTCCATTTTGTTTGATCAACAAATGTAGAACTCCATACTATAGTGTGGCTTCAAAATTAGCATATAATTACAGAGAAAGAGGGAGAATTGGCTTTCCCTTTTTATGGGTCATTTCGTATGGAGGTGCTGTACCAGCTGAGGGGAGTGATGTCTTCTCTGAAACCTCTGCACAGACCAACACAATTTGAGGCATTCGATGCATGGATGAGAGCAGCAATAGCGAAGAAAAGAGAAGCTTCACAGGGAATAATGAAGAAAGCAATGAAGGCCTATCAAGATGCCAGGTGGGATGCACAGCTGAAGAGTTGGAGAGTAGACACAATAGAGGGAGAACGATTGTATCCATTTCGGTTGCTAGAAGGAGGGTCTGGAGGAAAGAGTAAGACAGAAGAGGAAAGTGATACAGATGACAGTTTCCTTGATAGATTGCTAGCAGTACATCCTCCACCTTGTGACTCTAGGTTGGAGACGGAGAGGACGCAGCAAACAGAGGAAACTTTAGGGGTGGGACGAATGGGTTCAGAGGATCAGACAGCAGGAGTAAGAGGGATCGAGAATTGCAGGAGGGTCTGGAGGGACAGGATCCGCAGATCCTGAGTCAGGAGAAACTGCATGTAGCATGCGGTTACCTGAAGCTCTTACGGTACCAGTTACTATTGGACCTGTGGTTTCCATATATAACCCGAGAGAGAGAACAGCTGGAAGTCAACAGCAAACACGAGAAGGTGAAGAGACTATATCTGGAGGAAGTCTTACAATGAGTGGAACGGGTATGGCTCAGATACTAGAGTGAGCTAACACTCCACTGCCAGCTATGGCTGATCCGCCGAGAATGGACAGCGAGTCGGAACAAAGACGAACCGGAGCTCTGGCAAATTCTAGGTCAGACATCAGAATGTGGGTTCCACCGGTGAGGAAGTCAATGATATGGAGAGAGGAGATGGGGATGAGACGAGAAGCACCTAGGGTACTGTTCAAACCACAGATTTTGTGTGAGGGTAATCATTGGAGAAGTCGAAGTTGTGAGAGAGACAGACACCCAGTTTTGAGAATGGAAGAGAGTGGGGGGGCAAAGGAGAACACAAAGTTGTGACAGGGAGGAATCAGGAAGTGAAAGAGGTCAGAGGATTTTACAAGTTGCAATGAAGGCACCATTGTTAGATGTGGTAAAATTAAAAGCAGAAATGGGTGAGGTGATTGAAGGGAATCTGCTATTGGACATAATTAAAACATATGACCCAAGCAAGTTGCTATTTGTAGCCAAAGATTTTACTAGAAGGGCAATGTGAGCTCATGAAGCATTGTCACAGTTGGCACAAAGGTATGATGTGGATTTGACATAGACAAAAATGATGCATGGAATTTGCAGATAAAATTATATTGATAAGGAATTGGAGGAGAAGCAAACAATTGGATTAAAGGCACAAATTAGAGAATAGGTGATAGGGATGCGAGCGTGGAGGTAATTAGACAAATGGGAAGAGAAGTGGTCCGAAAAGAAAAGTGCCAAGAAAGAGATAGGAGATACTCCACCACCGGGTAGAGGACGGGACAAGTAGGAAATTTCCCTCTGAGAGAAGTACAAAATGGGGGGCCATGGAGCAGGGGTGATTTGGCAGCATTCACTAACGATTTTCCTCGGCTGAGGGAGAAACCTGCCGAGTGGTACAATCAAATGGACCGATTTGTCAAGATTTCAAAGGTGTTATGGATTGATTTGAATACTTTGTTTGATATAGTGGTCCCAGGTGATTTGTGGGCAGTATGTAAAGTTGCAATTGATTGGCCCACTGTAGAACCAGCTAGAGATCCTGTGAATCATGGTCCTCACCTGAGGTAATGAAGAAATATGAACAAGTCATTACATGGCTGCAATCCAAAGTTGCTCCTCAGACTGTTGATTGGCTTAAAATCAATCGTACTACTCAAAAGTCTAAGGAGTCGGTACATGATTATTATGAGAGACTTTTATTGTCTTTTAAACAGCATAGTGGATTGGACACTAATGAGCAGAAAGATATGGGACAGTTTGTCTCAAAGTTTGTGTTGGGATTGAAATCTGATATTAGTTTGATGATACAGCAACACTTGATATGTTGGCAGAATAAGTCGGTGGACGAAATTCTGCGTTATGCAAAATACTGAAGTGATCGGTTGGAGTTGGCACCAAAGAAAATGAAATATAAGTTCATGTTGGTGCAGTTGAGGAATGCCGAAAGGCCTGATCTGATGTAAGGGGTTGGAGGAACGATGGGTCGTGAAAGAGGAAGTGGAAGGGGAATGGGTCAAAATATGGTAGTCCAACCTGGACAGGGAAGAGGAAGAGGAGTGGTTGCAGGTACAGGAGGTGAATGGGTGGTGAATCAAAAGAAGCTCACTGCTTGTCATTATTGTCACAAAATCAGGCATTGGAAGATTGTCGAATAAATCCGGCAAATCAAATGTAGAATGAGGAAGAGAGACAGATGTCCGAGGGTTTGAACATCGTGACTAGACTAAGGTCTATGTATGGGGGAGGTTATGAGCCACAGATGCCGATACCTCAGCCTCAGAGAATACCAGCAAATAATCAGGTGTACTAAAAGATGCTCTATTTTGAAACACAAGACAGGTTTGACCAAACTCAAGATCCACATGAGTGTCAGAGGGGAGTGCATAAGGAATGCACTTTGGGTGCGCCCTGGAAGTAGATCAGAATGAACTGTTTGTAGATGCAGATGTTAATGGCTAGCCTGTTGCCTTCTTGTTAGACACTTGAGCTGTACGCTCCACAGTAAGGGCAGAAGTGGTCCCAAACCTATCCCTTTCAGGACAATTGATTCAAGTGGTGGGAGTTACTAATCAGCGAATGACTAACCCATTAACAGACAAGTTACCTGTGAAAATTGGAACATTCCGAGACAGACATCAATTTGTTGTGTGCAATTCAAGCCCAGTCTGTCTGCTTGAATGAAACCATTTGTGTAAGCTAAATTGTACCATGCCTTGCACTCCTAGGGGTGTGGAGCTGCAAACCTGTGATGACGATGACGATTTTAAAATGGCCAACATGAACTTTTGTTTCAGAAATGTTTGTGGTTCTCATGACAGAGGAGTTACTACATGATTTGAGTGACTCAGTTTCTCCTATAGTGTGGGATTTTATGGGAGAGGAGATAGGATTGATTTGAGGGGTTGAACCTGTTACGGTACACGTCAAATCAAATTCTGAATTTCCACACACTCCACAGTATAAATTGACTCTAGAAACTGTGGCTGGAATAAGACCTGTAATCGAGTCTATGATTGCACAAGGTGTACTCATGGAGATAAGAGGAAGTCCCGGCAACTCACCTATTATGGGACTACAAAAGCCTAGTGGCAAGTAGAGAATAGTGCAGGATTGCGCAGGGTTAATGAAATTGTGATTCCATGTTGTCCTGTGGTACCAAATCCAGCTGTTATATTATTTCAAATACCATGTGAGGCAGAATGGTTTACAGTCATAGATTTATGTCAGGCATTTTTCTCCATACCGTTGCATGAAGATAGCCAATTTTTGTTTACATTTAGGATGGGAGACCGTGTGTTAACATGGCATCGTATCCCTCAAGGGTATACAGAAAATCCCTCTATCTTTAATCAGATTTTGAACAAGAATCTTGAAGGATTGGTGATACCCAGAGCTCAGTTCTGGTTCAGTACATCGACGACCTTTTGGTCACTTCAGAGACTGAAGGTGCTTGCAGGATCGACACTGTGGCTTTGCTGAATCAATTGGCAGAGAATGGACACAAAGTGCCGCCAAACAAACTTCAGTATTGTCAGCCTGAAGTTTAGTATCTAGGTCATCGGATGGAAAAGGGAAACTGAAGACTGTCACCAGATCGCATATAGGAGATTCTGCAAATGGGAATTCCGAAAATGCTGAAAAAAGTCTGCATATTTTATATTATTATGGTCGGCTATTGTCGACAGTGGATCCTACATTTTTCCTTGCAAGCAAAACTGTTGTGTATTTCTATAGGTTCTGAATCGATCCCCCTATTCCTGACCCTATTCTGGTTAAACTACCTAGCTAGTCAACTAACAGTCAGCCCATGAGGCAAGAAATCCCCCATGATGCAGATACCGTTATCTGACGCAGTCACACTACGGCACAGGAACGTGTTATCTGATTAGGTCATAACGCTTGAGATCTAATTAGACAAGCGACATTCCTCCAGCCCCTGATAAGGCATACGACGTTCTCATAACAAATCAAACCTATGACAACCTGGATAATCCGTGCGGCCATTGTTTTGATTTCACAGAGAATTTTAGTAAATAATGTGCTAACTAGCAAGTCGTATGACATCTTTATTGACGTACCTATGTCCATCCTTACGTCAATCCCGGCACCTTTAAGGTATAAATATTGCCGACCTTGCCCTATGCAAACACACGCGTGGTGACAAGACGGAGCAGCCATACTTGCCGAAGCCGAGAGCAGAAGCAGACCCCGCAGGCAGCAGCCCCGCCTTCCTGACGCGCTGAGAGACGCGCTGCTATCTCAAGCCGAGAGCCCCAGCACCGGCGCTTCCGGGTAGCCCTCGCAGGCAGCCTGGAATATCGAGAGCAGAGAAAGAGATACCATTCCTCATTTCATCCTAACTTCCAGGTACAGAACTGAATAACCCCTCCTAGAGAATTCTTTAGTTATTCACTTGGCAAAAACAAACTTAACTTAAACTGTAACTTTCTATTCCCGCCCACGCATTAGACTTAGGTCAGGTACACGGGGTAGGCGTATTTAGAAACACCAGTTGAGTGCGTTTAGTCAAATGTATATGTGTATGTAAATATATTTTAATCATTTTAAACATCATATGGCTCAGAAACCATATCAATGTTTTTACAGTATTATTTTGTACTATTGCTTTTAACGTATGCACTTTACTTAACTATAAGTATTGCAATAATATCGATCCATTTCTCTTGTACGAGAAAAGAGACTGATCAATAAATAACATCTTTTATTGAACACGCCCGTCTCTTCCTTTTCTCTACATTCTGATGAGACTAAGAATGCACGTACTGACTGAGTAAAATAATTGCCTTGTGCTCACACGACTCTTGAGATTGACTCTTGATTAGGGGAGAGCAAAGTTGTCATGTTCTATGGTTGTCAGAAACTAAATCCCTTCTTGTCTAATCAGGGGAGTTAATTCCTTCCTTGAACATTCGAGAAAGTTTCTAGCGAACTCTGAGCTTAGCTGGCAAACCCAAAAATTAAGTCTAGTATCGACAGTAGTAGACCTAGTTAACATCTGGCCTAGGCCTTTACTGCTGTAGGTACTATTCCAATGCGCAGAGCCTATTGGGAAAATAGGAGCTACACTACATGGCGCCCAACGCGTTTGGAAAGGGCGATAAAACTAACGTAAGACATTTAGAGTAACTCAGTCGTGCTTTCTCACTCAGACCCCTTTTCCCAAATACTCCAAAGACGTCTGGAGTGGGTGAAAGGTTATAATATCCTCCAAAACCTCGCAGGAGGGAACTCCTATGTATGGTTCTTGGTCTAGTCAACGTTGAAGGATAAAACAGTTCCAAAATATTGTGCATCTAATCTTTGTTCCATAAGAAACCTGATCTGCAAATAGACATAATACCATCCTGTCTGTAAAATGGGAGACAGTGATGAAGAAAGAGAGGCAGTTAGATTAGCTACTGAACTCGCAGATGCTGATGCTACCATGCAAGCAGCAGACCCGAATATAACACTCATTCCGGTCATTAAAAGGAGATCTATAACCTTAAAACTTATAGAAAATGGACTGACACCTAGAGGTGGCACAGTCATATTCGTAATTGAGGCACACGAATATCGGCAGACAGAGGTATACTATTCATGGATACATTTTCCGGCAGCAAATGCTGTAACAAAGTACTTCCACTATTACAAAGTAGAGGAACCTCCTGAAACATACACTCCTTTCGAGGAGGTGGAAGTACCACTCAAATTCCAAGAGCATTTGCTCTTATTTGATGGCGCCCTAAAACATAACAATCACATTACCAGGCTCGGTCCTTTAGGTAGACCAGGAGCAACGTGGCCGGTCTTAGCCGGATACACACCACATCCAGACATCGAAAGAATGCCTGCAGCAGAGCTGTTAATACAGCTAAAACAACTACTAAAAATTCACAGACAATTAGTTCAGTATGTAATGCGGACTTCAACAATTCAGCCAGCGATTAAACTTCCACAGCTGACCCCTCACCAGGGGAACACAAATAAAATTACACCACAGAACATCCAATCCTGCCTAGGTAAAGTTCCAGCTAAACGGGAACAGATACCATTCTGGTTGGCACAGAAAATTACCCAAATAGAGGCGGTGTTTCCTGACACCACCCTATTAGAAAAACACAGAATTCTGACTATATGTCTCCCAATGGGAATCGCACCACACATTGAGGACTGTGACACTTGGGGTACAGTCTTTGCTTCTATCTACACAAAAACGCACGGTGTTCCATCCATTTCGGTAATACCAGATGTGCTAAAACAAATTCAAGATGAATACGGTCCAGAACCTGCTTTAACTCTTGGTATGAAATTACTAAAAGACTTCAAGCAGGTCTCGGCTATATTACTAGCCAACATAAAGGGTGAAGCAGCAAACGTGGCGATCCGCCAGAGGTTAAAAGAGACAGATATAGCAGACCAACCAGCTGAAATTGCCAGAATCATAGAAAAATCCTATGAAGAACTAGGCAGAGATAGTCTAGGTGGAATACCAGTAAAACCGCAACTGACTACAAGTCCAGAAAAAATATTTTTTAATAATAATAATTCACCAAAAAAGAACTGGGATGGAAACAAACAATCCAATCCTAAAGAAAAGAAATTCCAGTCCAGAGGAAGGTCTCCTAGGCGAAGAGAGAAATCTCCAAACCCGAGACAAAGGTCACCTCAGAGTGAACCCTCTGGGAATAGATATAACCTTAGAAATAGGGATAATATTAAAAAACCTGATAGATATCAAGACATTGATACACGTCCCTCTCAATCTTTTCAGACTTCCTCGCAGAAATCGGAAAGAAGAGGACGATCAGAAGAGCACGCCAAGTCCAAAGACAAGGAACCTGCTCAACTGAAAAAGAAATTACAATTTCCCAAAAAGAAGGTAGCCAGTATCAAGGTAGTTAACAATGCCGAGAATACTGAGGACACAACTGAAAAACGGAGAATGGGCTCAGACAATGCTAGACAGCGCAGCAGAGGTGAGCATAGCTCGCAAAGTCCTGATGAATCATCTGGAGACAGTGGACACGAATGAATATCTTCAAGTGGAAACTGCAGATACCAGAGTTAGCAAGCCCCACAAAATATACGAGATAACATTACGTATAGAGGGAGATAAGACTAGGAAAATAAGGGGACTATTTTGGGATAACCTCTCAAAGGGTTATGACATACTTCTAGCTGAAAAAGACTGGCCACCAGAGTTTGTCAGGGAGTGCCCTCATGGCGAAGAAGTAATTATGCCTGCCTTCTCGAATCAAATACCGATTCATAAAAAATATACACTTGCTAGAAAGTGGGCAGTGGCCTTAGCACCTGCTTTATATAAAAATCATGTAGGATGGGATGAGGATTCTCCTCCTCACAAAATCCAGTTAAAATCACAACCTACTGCACAAAGGCAGTACCCAATTAAGCAAGAAGCTAAAAAACAAGTAAATGAAATACTAGATCAGCTAGAATACCAGGGGGTGATTGAAACTTGCACCTCACAAATGAACAATCCTTTGTTTCCGGTCTCCAAACCAGACAATTCGTACCGTCTAGTTTTGGATTACCGACACCTTAACACATGTTGCAAAACTTTTGCAGTGCAAAACTCACACAGTGCTGCACTAATGAATAACATAGTGCGCAAAAAATACAAAACTACCTTGGACATCTCCAACGGATTCTTTTGTCAAAACATAGCACCAGAGAGCAGATATTTAACTGCATTCTCAGTAAATGGCACTCAAAAACAATTCTGTCGGTTAGCCCAGGGGTACAAGAACAGCCCGGGGGTATTCTCAGCAAGAGTAACAGAATTACTACAACTATATGATGATGAAGCATTATCTTATGTCGATGACATTTACTTAACAGATGATGACTTGGAGACTCACTTGAAAAGAGTGAACACCATAATACTTGGTTTCGCTGCAGAGGGTTACAAATTCAACTTCAAAAAGTCCAGAATTGCCCATCTGACGGTCCTATTCTTAGGATATGAGTTATCAAGTGAAGGCAAAAGCCTGGCAGACAATTTCCTAGAGAAATGTGCCGTAATCCAAGCTCCTAAAACACTAAAAAACCTACAGTCAATTCTAGGCTTCCTAAATTTCGGAAGAACTTACATTGCAAATTACGCAGAAAGGGTCAAACCCCTTTACGATCTAATTAAACCAGACTTTAAAAGATCCAGTTGGACTCAAACACACACAGAAATTTTGAGATCCTTACAAACAGACATGCTAATTAAAACAAAATTAGAAACCCGTGATAATACACGCAACCTTGTGATCCGAGTCATCCCAGGGAGATGCGGATTCACATACCTGACCTCTAATGAGGGAGAAAAGGTACCAATTGCATTTAAATCACACTTGTACACAAAAGCTGAACAGAGATTCAGCAACAAAGGAAAAATTGTTCAAGCAGTTCAAACCGCAATAGCTAGAGAAAAAGACATAGCTGACGGTAGACATATCACAGTCAGAACAGCTGAATCAGCATTTGAAGCATTAACAACACCGTGTAATTTACCAACAACAACATTGGATCCAGAATGGTTACAATGGGTAAATTCAATCACAACGGACAAAGTATACTACTTCTTTGATCCAGAACTAGAAGAATTAAAAAATCTAAAATATGAAAAGACGTATCCTCTGCCAATCGACATTCGACCTCTACGACATTACGCCTGTGTAATATATACAGACGGACATGCTCAACCCTCAGTTTGGGGAGAACATGCATACAATCCCACATGTGAGATTACAAAAGAAGTGTGGCACGGAGGTAAACTAAGACCTCTATTAACAAAATCACACTCAGTAGAAACTAATTCAGAACTACAAACTGAAATATTAGCTTTGAAAATGGCGCTAGATAATGCGGATCGCGAATTCCCGACACTTATAGTGTCAGATTCATATTTCTGCGTCAAAGCATATAACAAGGATTTGCAGACATGGATTCAGAACGGTTACAAAGATGACACAGATGCACCAATAAAGCAGAGACTTCTCTGGGAACAAGTAGCTCTTTTAAAGAAAGAACTACCAAAGACTCACGTGACTCACTCACTGAGTCATCAACGTGATGGCGTTCACGTTGTGGGGAATTCATTGGCTGAAACAGCCGCAGCGGCAGCCACTAAATCGGCTCCCGTAGATCGAAAAAAGCGTACATTAAAATACATTGACGGTGAAACATTGCTGGCGGTGAAAACGTCATCAAAAGGCGACTGCTCAGCGTTACCGATCAACTATCCACTCAATTACACATACATCATAGATGCAAACTCCATTCCTTTTGCTCGAATCCCTGGAGTGGGGGATAGAGTGATTCCAAACATGGACAGGAGAAACTTGTTAATCGCAGACGCACACATGGGCGAGGGTCACAGACACCTTAAATTAAAAGATTCTCTGGAAGAATTACAATCACGGTACTGGTGGCCAGGCATGAGCCTGCACTACACCATGTTTGTAAAAAACTGCCCAAACTGCAACAGAGATCGCAGAGGGGAGAGAAGCAGTTTAATACCTCGTCGAATCACGGCAGATAACATCACCACTAAAAAGAATGGCTTGCGATTAACATATACAGGCTAGTTCCCACTTATAATGTAGATCCACAGCACTCGGCTGACGTCCGGACTGTTATACAAGATTTGCGAGTCTAAATGGCATATACGCTAAGAGCATGCTACGTTCGACCATTTTTTTCTTTTTCTCAGGCAATCCAGCCTGGGGGGGGGAAAGAATGGCCAAATGAGCACAGCCCAGCGGGAATCTTCTCACTTCCTTCCTGAGGGTATGGGATGGTGTAAAGAAAAAACCAAGACAGAAAGCAATCTATAATAGAAAGGATATTAGGTTCGGGAGCTGGGTGGGTCAAACATCTAATAAGTGTCCAACGTAGTCTAAATAACTTGCCAAGAAATTCTCTGAAGGGATTCAGTCCGTACGAATTATTATTCGGAACTAGGATGTTGATCTCTGACCTTGATAGTCAGACTTCAGTGGTAACAGAAAAAAGCTTTGATGTCAAAGACCGTTTGGCTATTTTGCAGGACTTAAACAAAACAAGAAAAGACCTGAGCAACATACAGTTGAAACAACAGCCAACGACCACTGAAGATTCACCACCTGTCCCAGCAAGACCTGTCTGGATTCCAAAAGTCGGGGATCTAGTCAGGGAGAAGATCGCGGTAAAGAAGGAATTTGGGCCTTCTTACAGAAAAGCAGTTCCTGTATTGTCTGTCAACGGGACAAGATCAGTTGTACTACCGCCACTTGCTGGAAAAAAGGAGAACCGAGTTGTATCCATCGACCTGGTAAAACCACAACATGTGGCCGATAACCAACGGTAGGCCAAGTGGACTCCCAATAAGTAGCAGAACACCAAGGTTTGCTACCAGTACAGAGGTCCTATCAAAGAGGCTCATCACATTCGAAACGCCTACAGAAGAACAACAAGGACTATGCAACAATGCAATAGAACTAAGACCTCTGAAAACCCAAATAAAGACATTTAGCAGAGACACACCAATCTATACAGAAGTACCAAGTGAAAATGCAAGAAACAAAAATCCTGAACCAATTGGAACAATTGATAGAACTGCATCTGGTTACTTCATCAACTTCGATGATTCCTCTGACGGCTTCAGTGAACAAAAGACACAGCCATCACCAAAATCCTTTAAAGACAAAGCAAAGGAACTTTTGAAACAACTAAAAGAAACATATCTGATTTCTCCATGGATTGAATTTTGGGTGGGTTTTGGTGCATTTATCCTCATACTTTGGCTCATCATGGTATTTACCTTGGGACGCTTCATTGAGGGAAAATATGCTAAAATGGACACAGCAAGTCAGAACATCAACTTGGTCCTCAAACCACACACATCTTCACACGTCGAGAAACGAGAACTTTCTTCAGAACTTTCTTCAGCCAACTTCACAGCAATTCCAATACCTGGTGGGGTAGCCTGGGACAACACTGACTATGAAATTTATGGTCCGGTCGAGATCCTGAAATATCCACACCAAATCAAGATCTCCTTGAGTGACTTTGCAAAACCAAACTCATTTGCTGATGATTGGGACTTTGAAAGTATAAACAATATGATGTCTGACTTAGTAATGTCTGCTAAATTTACAAAACATGATTATTTGCAAGGTTCTACAAATTATGATAGTATGTATTGCTATAACCACTATGGTAACCATTTCTTGCATAAATCTGCACAACCTAGAAATGTTTTAAATTTTAATCAATGGGAACATTGTGCTACACCTCCAAAAGGGAGCTCTAGAACCGTGTATGGCAAATATTCATATTTTTCAGGTTTTAACACAAGTAATGCGGAAACATTTTATTTTAAATTGTCAAACAAGACAGGGACCAAAACCATGATAACCAACACAAAATTGATTTATTCTGACTTATTCTTTGAACAAATGAATACTTTTGGATTTAATTATTGGGACAAAAATGTTGATTTGAAAAGTGTTTGGGGTACAAAAGAATGGCAAGTACAGGGTATAGAAGCTTTGTTTAGAGCCTGCATGATCCCAGAACAAATGATATTTTTAAATGACACTGTTCAACAAACCACCTGTCTTGGCTTAGCCAAAATCAAAGATTTAAATAACCTGTCTATTCCAAAGCCAACAATGTTTAGCAATAACTCTGATACAGATGAAGAAATAGACATAAACCATATACTTAACCAAAACAGAACACATCCTGATTGGAAACAATGGTTGATCTGGCCCACAGATACAAATAACTGTCAAGATAGATTCCTGAATAAAACACAGGGTTTCAAAATGACCAGGCCAGACCCTAGATATCCCCAAAGACATCACCCAGGGATAATAACAACCTACAGTGTGGGCAAATTATGCCTTCAATGGCTACAAACTTCCACACTGCCTGAAATTAAGCAACACCTAACTTTACTTACTGATGGTGCTGACTTGCGTGATTTCATACTGGGACCACGCAAACAGCGTCAAAAGCGTTTCATAGCAGCCTCTGTATATGCAGCATACAATGAGGCCTGGAAGGTTACTCAAATTGAGACAGCAGAAAGAATACGGGAAATTGACCGTATTAATTTGGAAAAATCACTTTCTGTAGTGGACAATGGGTTAATGACTCTGTCCTCCAGAATTTTTTCATTGGACAGCATTGTGTCTTCAGCAATCGATATATTATCGCAAGACTTACTGTTATTACAACATGGTCAGTCACAATTGCGTTCTATTGTACAGCTTGGCTGGACGTTACAAAATCTGCGTTCAGGCTACGTGCCTTGGCGTTTAATCAACACAACGTCACTATTCCAAATCTTTAACCTTACTGATAGACAAATCGGTATGGCGCAGAAGGGTGCTGATTATACAATCTTGAGCATTGAAAAACTAGAAAGATTACCAATGACAATGTCAGAACGACCTGTCAGTGAATGGATAATCCACGGAATCATAAATATTCCAATCTCAACCTTCAGGTTTCAATACTGCCAAAAATATATACAGGCTGGCATGTACGAGAAATTGGGAAAGGGGTACCTTAAAACAACATGGAACCTGCCCTATTCACATGCATGTGTCAGTAATAAAGGACAGAAAGTGTTTCTTAGTGGCAACAATTGTGCTATGTCACTAAGCGGCACGCTTCTATGTAACGGTATTAGTTTGCACGGAGCCTGTGAAGGGAATTCATACAACCTTTCATGTCACCAGCAAGGCGCACCTGCAACTGAAATAGAACCATTCTTTCAAAGACTCTATAATGGGAGTTACATTCTTATTGTAGACCGCAGATGTTGCAGTCTTATGCCCGGGACTCCTTATCTAGTAACTACAACAGCGAAGGTCAAGTGCTGTGGACGTTCTTTGTTCCCCAGCTCCTTTCCAGACAGGGAGGCGAGGGCATGGCCCAGTTTGAAAATTACTTCTATTCGAATAGACACTTTAAGCAGAATGAAAACAGTGCTTCTTCAGACGCCTACAAGGCTCACGTCATCTAAAGAAACGTATGATCTACAAGTCGCAAGGACGACTGCAGAGATACATACATTATTATCAACCAATTCCCCCGTACATTTCGCGGAAATCCTGAGCGAAATCTTAAATATTTCTGATACCACTGGGGTCTCAAAGGTATTTAAGACAGTATTTTCGATGGCATTAACACCATTCAAAGCCATACTGGGTATTTTTCCAGATTTCGTCCATTCGATTTTTGGCGGACTTCCCCTGATCCTGGGACTAATTGCAGGAATCCTATTCCTAGTCCTTATTTTTCGTTATGGCAACCCATGTCACAGACCAAACTCTGACGACAATGGAAGAAACGATCCTAGCCATTGGATACCGGGACCGGATATCAAAAATCCTGGGACTTTCCCGGCTTAGAGACCTAAACATGACTTGGTTTCTATCATTTCGACCAATGTGGCAAAGGTGTGTTTTACCTGTACTAAGGTGTCTGCTATGCGAAGAAGAATGCGTGTTAGACACCTGTCTGACGCTACAATCGGATGCGCCGGTGGATGCAGATACACTGCTGGTTCCTACCAAGGTTCACGCACTGTGCTGCCCTCAAAGGCTGCCAATTCTGATGACGGCATTCCTGGAATCTTCACCACTGCGATTGAAGAGTAGTGAAGTTCAAGATGAAAGCAGCATCGAACAGGTACGACCTTCTGTCAGCAATGCAAATCAGAATGTCAATGGAGACAATCATGCGCACGAATGCATGGTTACCCCTATTTCCGACTTAGAGGAACTTTCCCATGAAGCTGTTGACAGTTTTTTCGAAAGCCTGAATGATATGATGTTCTCCCCGGAACAGAAATAGAGACTTTTGAGTAAACTCGCACACGGCGTTCCCTGAATTCGGCCTTCAACTTTAACAATAAAGTCACATGAACAATTACAATCCAGTTCACGGACAGCAACTTTTTTCAGCAAGCCCCTAAAATATTTTTCTATATATTTTTTCCCGGGACACTGATCTTCTGCTTAAAGTAAGAAACTATTCCTAGAGAACTAAGATTTCTATTTTTTTAGATACTTTATAGACTTTATATAGACTTTAGCTGCCCGCTGGTATGTTCACAATATATTTTATGTGATGAAATGGTTTCGACTTTTTTTCTGTATAGCCATATTAAGAGCCATTTCATGTGTATTTCTCATATACCAACAAGCAATAATGCATAAAATGCGTGTTTACTTTTGCATTTAATTCATAGCTTAAGTGCATACAATATATATGACTGCAATTTTTCAGTATATTTGAAAATTTCGAAATGCATTTATGTATTTTGGGGTGGTAAGGTATACACTATACTCTATAGTATGTTGTACTATGTTATACTATGCATAGATTAGTAGATATGACCATAGTTAGCGTGGAGTGGGTGTCGTGTATTTCTATAGGTTCTGAATCGATCCCCCTATTCCTGACCCTATTCTGGTTAAACTACCTAGCTAGTCAACTAACAGTCAGCCCATGAGGCAAGAAATCCCCCATGATGCAGATACCGTTATCTGACGCAGTCACACTACGGCACAGGAACGTGTTATCTGATTAGGTCATAACGCTTGAGATCTAATTAGACAAGCGACATTCCTCCAGCCCCTGATAAGGCATACGACGTTCTCATAACAAATCAAACCTATGACAACCTGAATAATCCGTGCGGCCATTGTTTTGATTTCACAGAGAATTTTAGTAAAGAATGTGCTAACGAGCAAGTCGTATGACATCTTTATTGACGTACCTATGTCCATCCTTACGTCAATCCCGGCACCTTTAAGGTATAAATATTGCCGACCTTGCCCTATGCAAACACACGCGTGGTGACAAGACGGAGCAGCCATACTTGCCGAAGCCGAGAGCAGAAGCAGACCCCGCAGGCAGCAGCCCCGCCTTCCTGACGCGCTGAGAGACGCGCTGCTATCTCAAGCCGAGAGCCCCAGCACCGGCGCTTCCGGGTAGCCCTCGCAGGCAGCCTGGAATATCGAGAGCAGAGAAAGAGATACCATTCCTCATTTCATCCTAACTTCCAGGTACAGAACTGAATAACCCCTCCTAGAGAATTCTTTAGTTATTCACTTGGCAAAAACAAACTTAACTTAAACTGTAACTTTCTATTCCCGCCCACGCATTAGACTTAGGTCAGGTACACGGGGTAGGCGTATTTAGAAACACCAGTTGAGTGCGTTTAGTCAAATGTATATGTGTATGTAAATATATTTTAATCATTTTAAACATCATATGGCTCAGAAACCATATCAATGTTTTTACAGTATTATTTTGTACTATTGCTTTTAACGTATGCACTTTACTTAACTATAAGTATTGCAATAATATCGATCCATTTCTCTTGTACGAGAAAAGAGACTGATCAATAAATAACATCTTTTATTGAACACGCCCGTCTCTTCCTTTTCTCTACATTCTG
This sequence comes from Lissotriton helveticus, assembly GCF_964261635.1. Lineage (NCBI taxonomy): Eukaryota > Metazoa > Chordata > Amphibia > Caudata > Salamandridae > Lissotriton > Lissotriton helveticus. Next base: position 1,207,089,250 of record NC_136063.1, read on the forward strand.
ATGAGACTAAGAATGCATGTACTGACTGAGTAAAATAATTGCCTTGTGCTCACACGACTCTTGAGATTGACTCTTGATTAGGGGAGAGCAAAGTTGTCATGTTCTATGGTTGTCAGAAACTAAATCCCTTCTTGTCTAATCAGGGGAGTTAATTCCTTCCTTGAACATTCGAGAAAGTTTCTAGCGAACTCTGAGCTTAGCTGGCAAACCCAAAAATTAAGTCTAGTATCGACAGTAGTAGACCTAGTTAACGTCTGGCCTAGGCCTTTACTGCTGTAGGTACTATTCCAATGCGCAGAGCCTATTGGGAAAATAGGAGCTACACTACAAAACCACTATTGAGGTTGACTCGAAAAGACATCAGTGATCCGGTACCGTGTGATGAAGACTGCTTGAGAGCCTACCACGAGCTGAGAGAGAGCCTATGTCGCTCCCCAGCTCTGGGAATGCCAGACTATAACAAAGCGTTTTCGCTTTTCTGCTGTGAACAGGAGGGGTGTGCATTAGCGGTACTTGAACAGACACATGGGGGTGCCCGTAGACCTGTGGTTTACTTTTCAGCAACATTAGATCCAGTAGCTTCTGAGTTGCCTGGATGTCTTAAATCCATTGCTGCAACAGGTGTCAGCATTGAGAGATGTGAGAGCATAGTGATGGAGCTCTGTTGAAAAGTGGGGATACTTACCTGCTAGCCTGCTGCCAACTGCCAGACACCCTGCCGCAACCTGCCCTGCATTGCCGCCACCATCAACGCCACTGCCGGACTACACTACCCAGCAGCACTCGCGGCGCGCACACCACCACCGCAGCTCTAAGCGCCAGGAGGCGCTTATAAGCAACAGCAAGCTCCCGTGTCACGGGACGTGCGCGGGCGGCACCGGGCGAAGCGCGGGCCAAGGGCGGGCCCAACTGAGCCCGTCCGGGACCGTCAGAAGCCGGGCTGGGCCACCCCTCTGACATCACTAATCAGCTGGCTCCTGCAGTGGTGAGTGGGGCTTCATATTGGTTTTATGTCCGGGAGAACAAATACCATGGGCAAACGTAACCCAATCCCAGCATCGCATAATACTACGACTATCGATAGCATGCTGGAGAGGGAGGTGAATATAGTCAGCACTGAGGTCGAGCTAACTGAGAGGCACCTGTCCCTGAGCTTAACAAAATCTAACTTTGCTTTACAAAATGAGAGCACTGAAATAAGTGACCCCCAACTAACGATATCTACTCAGGCTGATCATGGCCCACACCCACCAATCGGAGAAAACACATTGGGCGCTGAGGGGTCTGAGGAAATTGGCCATATAGGGGCAATAGAAGACTCCGCATCTGGGAGTTGCTCTAGGAACACTTTAGCGTCAGTAATCACGGATGTATCCCTGAACCCAGAAGTCTGTGGAGCGAAAAGGAAAATAGCTAAACCGGTTTGCTCCAAATGGAAACAACCTCCACGCCTGAACTCCCAATGCACTATGTTAACTATGTGGATTCAGGGCCCGAAAGCCCCAGTGGATTCAGTATCCAGCAGTGCCCCGATTGATTTAATTTTATCAGAGACATCAGAGACTCTAAATAATTCTGTACATACTCAGACTGAATCCACACAGACTCCCTTTTCTAATTTTACACTTGGGGATACTGCCTCCGACATTATCATAGACACACTGTATGAACGAGTCAAAGCACTTGTTGATAAGAACTTTGCAGGCCTATGGAAGCGTCTAGACCGTTTAGAATCCCTAACTATTAGGGTAGACTCGCCCAGTAAGGAACCCAAACACCCATCCCAAAAGGGCAGTTCTCTCAAAAAATCGATTCAGAGCGAGCAACCATAATTTCTACGCTGCCTCCTGCCTTTTGTGATAATAATAGTAAAACTGAAGATCCTATTCCCCCAAAATCACACCCTGACCCTGCTAATACCCAAAATATAACTTCTACCACCACACCTACCCTATTTCTCAAACTGATGTCCATACTGTTCCTACAGCCTGTACCCGTGTTGTAAGCAATAATGTAAGAGGGTATGCTGAGTCGAACAAGGATGTTCTAAGTTTACCCCCAGCATCTTGTCCATATGTCCTGGTTCTCGCAGGGGTGCCTCCACTAGAGAAGAACAAACCGAGTCCTGGGAGCAATTATGGAACAAAAGTATTGACTGGTTGACACAAATGATATTTTAATGGTACAAAGGGTTGGTTGGGTTGGACTGTCTGCAAAAACCATTCGGGTGATTGTATCGTTATCAACTTCCGACGACCAACACTTGTTAGATCAATATTGGCCGCAAGGGGGATTAACTGCCCCTTACCAAAAAACATCTGGGCATTACCCTTTGGTTTCTTTTATAGACCAATATTTGAGCAGTAGTCACTAATCACCCCCTTATACCTGCTTGTAAATAGGTTTTCTGCCCTTTCTGATCTTGATACCCAAGATTGACCTCCATCTAAATCACAACCCATTGAACCTGTTCCTCCGACACCTATGTTGACTACCCCAGCTAATGACATTCCTCAGCTTGAAACTATCCCTGTAATTGATTGTCCTGAGCCACACGGCCCATTATTACATGTGCTGAGCTGGAATGTGGCCGGCTTGGCCTCTAAGTTAAGTATTGAGGAATGGGTCAAGGCGGTAAATAAGCACGACATTCTTATGTTCCAAGAGACGTGGGCAAAAAAAGAGTTATATCTTGAAGGGTATGAATGTTTTAATACTATCCACCCCTCCCCCCAGCAAGGCAAACCCTCAGGTGGGCTATCGATTTGGGTTAGCATTGCATCGGTCGGCAGTGTAAAACCAATCCCTACTAAAAATGCCAATTTTCAAGCCTTGATATACACAGAGGGGTTTCGATTTGTTTTATTAATTTTTATAGTAATGATTTCTTAACCAACCCCAATATGAATTGTGTTAACGTTTTTAACTTTGTTGTGGATATGTATAATCTCACGGGAAAACAAAGACTGGCAGAAATATGTTTGGGTGGTGACTTTAACACAAAGATTGCTGGGGGAATTATTTCAACTTCCACCCAATACATTCTAGGCAACCCATGCAAAAGGGGGCTTGAATTATTAGACTATCTATCAAACAGCAGTCTTTTAAATGTTATGGATATCGCAGCTATAAATAACGGGGATAGTCTAATACCCACTTATAGAGGCCTCTGCCGCTCTTCAACAATAGACTATGTCTTTATATCAGCAACACTAGAATATCATTTAGTTAAACCAGAAGTTAAAGCATCAATCTTTGGGGATCACAACCCAATTTTAGTTTTATTCAGGGTTGCCATCAAACCAGATCCTGGAAAGGAGATAGGGGCCAGCTACCTAGAACCTCCCACAGACAATTTAAGAGTGAAATGGAAAGGTATGGATTGCCGCAGGGTTTTCCAAAAGATGGTACAAACCTATCCATCACTCTGTGAGACTTGCCTCACATTGGGTGATCCTAACCCAGAGGCAGTTTCCGCATTTATCTTATTATGTGCAGGCATAAAAAAACTGATTTTGAGAGACGTACTCGCATCTAGCACCGACCCTAGGTGGTTTAATAGCACTTGCTCTAGGGCAAATAGAGAACTTAGAGCTGCCCTATCAGCCTCCCCTAGTGACACTAATCTTATTAGATCACTAAGGCACGCTTATAAAAGAGCGGTGAAGCAGAGGCAAGACGTGATCTTAAAAAAACGATGGAGTAATTTGGCCTGTGCTGCAAGGATTAATAATACAAACGGTTTTTGGACAGCAGCTAAGTCACTGAGATCACTGGGCAATACCCTTACCCCGTTAAGTTGTAATATAACAAGCGAAGCGTGGGTAGCCCATTTTTCCAAAATATATGCTGTTGTACCTCAGTGCAAAGATATTCTCGATAACTTTGCTGTCACCCAAATCCAAATATCAATATCGGAGGTTGAGGATGCAATTAATCAAAGTTTGGACAATAAAGCCCCGGGTCTGGATGGGCTTCCAATTGACCTTATAAAATCTAGGCCAGAGTTTTGGGCTCCTTTGTTACTCAATGTTTTTAATAATTTGACAACAACTAAAATACCCAACACATGGTCTACATCAGTAATTGTTCCCATTTTTAAAAAGGGAGACAGATCCAACCCGAGTTGTTATAGACCAATTTCTTTAATTGATAATACTCTTAAGATATTGAGGAGGGTTTTATTTAACAAAATCAGAATTTGGGCAGAGGAGGAAAATATCTTAAATAGATGTCAGCTGGGCTTCCGAAGTCATCTTGGAACGGTGGAACAGTGTCTCAACCTTAATTTGATACCTAGCATTTATGGACTTTACCTCTGCGTTCAATTTTGTTAATAGGTCCCGGCTTTGGCAATGCCTTTTAGACTACGGGTTGGATGAGGATATAGTGCACTTTTTAGCATATCTACACAGGGATTTAAGTGCACTGGTGAGAATAAGTACGGATGGGGCAGTCTCAGGGGACATAGTGGTCGGAAGAGGTGTCGGGCAAAGGTGCGTTTTGGCCCCACTTTTGTTTATTTTATATATTGATGAGTTACATAATGTGTTGTCTGACCTAACCACAGCCAATCAACGGTAACAAACTGCCTGCCCTATTATATGCAGATGATGCTGTTTTAATGGGACGTACACCCAATGCTTTGCGTATACTAGTTTGGGGCTTTGTTGATTTTATGAATGGTCTGAACCTTTGCACGAATTTTAAGAAATCTTTTTTAATGTGTTGTGGCCCTAAAAAATACCTTATTAATGTTATTACCTTGGGTTCGGAGACCCTGTTACGCACTCGTACTTTCCCGCACTTGGGTCTCCAATTTTCAGATAATGGATCCTGGGCACCTCATCTGGCATATGGTCGGACCAAATTTTTAAAGGCAATTAATTCGATCCTAAACCTCCCCCAACCGAAAAGAATTGACGTAGTACTGTCCCTACTTAAAATTTATAGGACACAATGTGTACCCATCATAACTTACGGGGCTGAAATCTGGGGCTTCACAAATTCTAAAAGCGCCCAGGTTGAAGAAAACAGATTTTGCAGGAGAATTCTGGGAATACCAATCTCATCATCTACTTTTGCCTTCCACAACGAGTTAAAATTATCTTACCTAGAGGACTATATTAGGTCCCGCCCTGCCATGTTTTGTCTGGAGGTCTGGCAAAATCCGGCAGCCTCGTTAACAAGGGAAATTATAGTCGACTGTTTAAAATGCGACAAGGGAGGAGACATACCGTGGCTCGCAGAAGTAAAGGCAAATCTAACGAGAGTTAATCTTGGTCACATTTTCCATAAACCAGATCAACTAGATGGAATTGACAAAAAATCTGTCCGGGAAGCCATATATAAATATTACGGGGACACAAGATATGCACAAGAGCTTACTAAAACATCAGTGGCACATTACATATCAATGACAGAAGATGGCAGTCCCTTCTCTTATTTACCAGCTAGTTACCTTTTAAGAGATATCACCCGCTGGGAGCGAAGTTTGCTTTTTTGCCTTAGATCTGGCTCACTAAAATATTTGTTGTGTTTTCCCTTAGGCTATGAACCTAACATTGAAGAACTGCTTTGCCCTTGTGGCAATTTAGGTAAGCAGTCCATGTTGCATTTTTTGTTCTTCTGTACTTTTTATCTAAAATACAGTATGCAACTTTTGATCCCGTTTTTTAGGGTCAATGGAATAACGGATCTCAAGGTTGCTTATGAAACTATCCTTCAGCTTAATGGTGAAGATTTAACATTTAGAGTCCGTACTTTTTTGAAAATGGCTATTCGCTCACACACTTCTATAATCCCGTGATTGGCGGGCCAGGATGTACTATGTGCACATGTTTGATTTTACACTCAAATATGGAAATATGTCTTACGATTGATATCTGAATAAACAGAGTATTATGTATGGAATCTAACAAGCTTGTCTTCTCCTGCTGCTATTTTGTCAGATCATTTTGCACTTTGCACATCGGCAATTTCCCATATGACGCTGCTATTTTGTAACACTAGTGATAACCTTGTGATGATTCATCTAATTGTTCTATGCAGTTGAACTTTTTATGTATGTTTTTAAATGTATCTGATGTTTTTTATGTGACCCAATAGTCTAATAGAATGTCTATCCTTGCTGTTATTTTCCTCGAAACATTTGCACTTTGCACTTTGGCACTTTATCATATGAAGCTGCTACCAAACATATCTGTGATAATTCTGCGATGTTTTACTGAACTGTTTTTATTTTAAGTAAGATTTTTAAAATCAGCTGATGGCTTAATGCAAAAAAAAATTTGCGATTAACTTTGTGAGAAATGTCTGTACTTTTATGGATACTGCATATCCGAATATAGATCAATAAACTGAAAACTGATGGGTCATCCACTTACCGTTTATATGCCACATTCAGTAGAGCTGTTAATGACAAGAACCAAGACACAGCATTTAACGAATAACAGACTTACAAAGTATGAGCAAGTTATATTCGCTTCTGAAAATGTCACTTTAAAATGCTGTACCACCTTGAATACTGCTACATTGTTGCCACTTCCGCAAGAGGAATGAGAAGATTGTGAAGAGCATGACTGCCTAGATGTTACTGAGCTATCTACCAAACCCAGACCTGACATTGTTGATGAACCATTGCCTGAATATGATTTGGTCCTTTTTGTTGATGGTTCATGCTTAAGAGACAATCAGCTAGATGCATCAAGCGAAATACCGTTTGCAAAGAGGCATATTCTCGGAATCTGCCCCTCTGCAACCGGTATTTATGCATTTGGGATGCATCATCCCAAATGCATAAATCACTATTTGCGATTGCATTTAAGGAATCTCAAATTGAGATTCCTTAAATGCAATGCATGAATGTAAAATAGCGAGCGATTTCGCTGATAGGGGTCGCTATTTACCGTGAAATCAAACTTCATGGTAAATAGCGAAAACTGTGAAAAATGCTCTAAAGTGCATCTTTCAAAGTTGTATGTTACACACACACATGCCCTTGGGACATGTGTGTGCGCAATACCAGTGTCCAGGACAATTTAATGGGTGCAACAGGGTGTCCTTTGGACACCCGTCACCCTTGAAATTGCATTCTCAAGTTGGGATTAGCTAATTGCTAATCGCAAATTGAGAATTCCTCCCCATTCATTCCTATGGGCCTCTTGGCCCATAGGAATCAATGAGATGTCATTCCTTATTTGCGAATCGCACTCTGCGAGTTGCAGACAAGGAATATTTAGGAATTGCTAATATTTTAGCAAATCCTACATGCATCTGATTTTGCGAGTCCCTAAATGCGAATCCTTAAACTTCGCAATTAAGGACTCGCAAAATCGAACGATGATGCATCTAGCAGAATGAAGGGTGTTTGAGAGCAGCATTTGCTGTGTGCACCATCTTGGGGGCATGGAAGCTGCCTGTTTGAGAAGAGTATACTCAGCTCATGTGACCAAGATAATTGCTCTGATAAGTGCCTGTACCATCGCGAATGGAATTAGAGTGACTATCTATATGGACAGTCAATATGGGTTTGGAGTGGTTCATGATTTTGGGCAGTTATGATCACAGAGGGGATTTTTGACGTCCTCAGGATCACCGATCAGAAATGGAGAACATGTGCGCCAAGTGTTGGAAGCTCTGCAGAAACCTTAATAGGTCGCAGTAGTAAAATGTGCGGCCCATGGGAGGGGAGAGGACTTTGTTACAAAAGGAAATAACTACACTGATGAAGTAGCTCGTTTTTGTGCTTTACATGCTTGTGTTTTCAAAGGAGAATATGTAGGAGGGAGCACAGAAGAGACCGACCTCAGCATGATGTTAGCTGTAGCTGATGCTTGGGATGAAGTGAAATCGCTGCAGCATGAGGTTTCAGAGGAGAAAGTTGCCACATGGGTTAGAGCAGGATGTGAAAGGAGAGAAGATGGCATTTGGGTGTCAACAGATGAAAGAGCAGTCCTACCTAACTGTTTACTGAGCCCAATGGCAAGTCAGATTCATGGAGCAGTTCATCTTAGAAGAGATGCCATGGTGAGAGTGTTCAGGCAAACCTGGTTAACCCACGATTTTGTGTGTATGCTGAGCAGTGTGTCACTGGTGTGTTACGTGTCAACAAATGAATGTTGGAAAGAGAACTGTGGTTGCGATGAGTCACATTGGAAGATTAGGAGGTCCTATTAATGGGAAACAACCATTACAACGCAACTTTCACCACGCACTACCATTACAACGCATGCTATTACAACGCATGCCATTACAACGCAGATGCTATTACTACGCATGTCATTACAACGTAAGTATGGGTAAGTATTTTATCTACATTTAATTATAATTGAATCCACTTTAATAATAATTATTTTTTATTTAATTTAATAATTTAATTTTTTTATTATTTTTAGTTTTAATTTAATTGTATCTGACCCCTACACTATCCAAAACTTACCCTACTATTACACCCCCCTGGAGAAAGATTACTGATTTTAACCCCTACACTATCCAACACTTACCCTAATATTTCACCCCCCTTGCAGTAAGAATAGTAATTTTAACCCCTACACTATCCAACACTTACACTACTATTATACCTAAGGGTGGGCGTAGTTCGCGAAGTAGCGCTACGCGAAGCTACGCGAAGTGCACTTCGCACTACGCGAACTTCACGTAGCACTACGCGAGCTGCGTAGTAGCATGTTCGCACTGTGCAAGATGCGTTTTCAATGATTGCACAGTGCGAACAAGCATCCGGCACTGTTTCTAGAAAGGAAGGGGGGTCCAAAAGAGACTCCAAGGCTATATCAGTTTTCACTTAGTTTATATAGGAGGGACACACTCAAAAAACTCTGGACCTCTTGAGTTTTGAACAGATAAAGTCTTTAAAGGGGTGGCGAGTGTGTTGTACAATAATTCTTCTTTTCATCAGGCTGAGCCCTTACTCATATAGATTGAGTCAATAAGTCCATTTTTTTAATAGAAAGCAGAGCTTTATTGATTCAAGTAAAAACATGAACAGCCGACACGTGTTTCGCCCCCTTTGGCGATTCGCGCCAGGGCTTTTTCAAGGCTGTAAGAGATCAAAACTGCATGTATATGTTTAATATAAAATGCCAAGGACTGGCCTTTGACCCCAAAGAAGAGTGAATAGTGTGTTAGGAAGAAAAGAGGAAAGTGGTTAGGGTGAAGAGAGAAAGACTCAAGTTTCTTAATTCGATGCTTTCATGCGTAGTGTCATTATTGAGGGGAGGGTGCAAGTTTTTTAAAGAGATGCTCCTTAAAGATTTTGCAGTGATACATCCATTTTGCAGTTCCTAATTTATAACCACTGTGGGGAAGAGCAGTGTAGACAAACTTTAGAGGTGAGAGGAAGGGAAAAGGTTAATACCAAACGAAAAAAAAGGGTGCACATGTTCAGTTTTAATATTTAGTTGTGAAAGGATTATCTATAGAAACAGCAGGCACGGTGAGTATAACTATTAGAAGTCAGTGTACAAGAAATCAAATCAAGTCAAACAAGGCAAGACCACAAGATTCCAAGTGATCAAATTAACACGTCAAGAGAGCATAAAGTAGTCATGAATACTCATAATTGGTGCTGCATACCTATTTACATCTGAGTCTGCTCATTGCCGTTCTTCCTCATTATTTCGCTCGTTTTTCAAAAAGCATCCGATTTTTCAACAATATAAATCTGTTAATACAACATTTTCATTTAAGTAAAACATTTGTCTAATATCTTCATGGATTTTTTTCAAAAGCTTTTTTCATGAACAGAGAAAATTGCACCTTATGTGGTACGGACAGTTACTGAGCTGGCTATTACCTAATCTCTGCAAGGCTAGTTTCAAAATACATAAAATGTCTACACTGTAACGTTTTTAGATCCATTCGAGTTTTAGAGCAGTACACAAAAATACTTGTAATTTGATCACTATAAGCACGTTTTAGGTGTTTTATTAGCTTTGCGTTATAAAACTAACTTTCTTTGCGAGGCATCGCCTATGTCTTATTTATTTTTATGCTTAACAGTGTTGCACTTCAGTAAAAAACGGTCACTGTTTTTTTTAAAAAACATCGATGCAGGACAAATTACTAACGGGGAATGATATTGGTGACCTGGTGTATTTGGTCAAACATTGAGTCAGAAAAGAAACTGTGGCGCCAGTGAAGGTTTTTGCAAACGGCGTTTTAAAGAAAAGAGTCAACTATGGGGAAGGGGCCCGGTATGTAGTGAACGTAAAGGTCACTCGGGCACGGGGAATGTATTATCTTGGTCATCTGGCCATGGTCGATGTGCTATTGGCTAAGTTTACCAAATATCGCTGATTAGCTGTAAAGATTAACGACGAACAAGCCTGTCCATTTTGCCGGTTGGCGCACTTACTTGTGAGGGAAAATCCCTAAGTTCCAAAGTCAGGAGCCTGCAGGTCGTTCCTTCCGCTTTCGCGTGTGCGTGTTTGCATGGCTGCAGGCTGCTTCCTTTAAACCGGAAGGGCAAAGAGTGAACCGGAAGTCAAAGCCATTGGGGTTTGACAAAAGAGTATGATTATCTTTATTACTGATAGTTATAACGGAACGTGCAAAATATACGTTCATGTTTAAACAAACTCAGTAATTTCTCCTACGCATTAAAGTTATTTTTCATTTATTTCCACTTATTAATCGTAAATCTTCCTACAGGTAGACCCGGAAGATTTGGGCAATGTTACGGATTTAGTGGAGATAGACAAGGGACTTCAGCTGAAGCATGAAATCATGTTTCTAACCTCCGCCATTGCAGAGTGGTATTATTTAAGCTAGTTCAAAGTTACGGTTTGAAAAGGACGACAAAGGTATCTATGAGGTAGTACCATTTTTCGAAAGTGGCAATAGAGGCTGCCAACAGTTGCTTCGATGTTATTATAGTTTTAGGGGTAGTAAGCAGTGTTACAGCAGATATTGAGAAGCACTGTTATGGAGGGGCATGGAGTCCCTATATTCGTGTTTACATATAGGAACGCCAGCATCAGTGTGTCTAGAGAGCTATGAAGTCGGAGGTCACATAACATCCAATCTAGTTTTTGGGACGGTTAAGAAGGCACTATATTCGTGGTGGCGACCAATTTACAGGCACAAAATTCCTCATATCAGAGTCCAGTTCATAGACACACTTTACTCAAGCCAATGGTGCCATTCGTATTCCAGGTTTAAACCCTTTTCCACTGTCTCCATTCCAATGATCAACGAGCTCTCTTCTCTTCGTAGGAGGCGGTCCAAATCGCCACCACGTTTAGGAGTTTTTAGTCTTTTTATACCTACAAAAGAGAATGTTAAGTGATGTCCATGGTATTTCAAAAAATGTTCCACTGAGGGTTGTCTAGTGTCTGTTCTGTGAATGTTCCGATAGTGTTCTTGAATACGAACTTTGAGGGGTCTCCTTGAGCTCCCAATGTAATGCTGGCCACACGGACATGTAATTAGGTATATTACATTGGTACTTTCACAGTTAATGAAGTCTTTGATTTTGTATCTGTGTCCATTTATGTAAACTTCTTTGGACTTGGATTTACCGAGTTTACAGATTGAGCAATTTGTGCAGGTGTAAAAACCTGTAGTTTGTGGTGGAAAAACCTTGGTTTTGTTCTTTGTTTCAAAGAAAGAAGGACAAAGAATGTCACGTAGGTTCCTGCTATAGATAATCCTTTCACAACTAAATAATAAAACTGAACATGTGCACCCTTTTTTTTCGTTTGGTATTAACCTTTTCCCTTCCTCTCACCTCTAAAGTTTGTCTACACTGCTCTTCCCCACAGTGGTTATAAATTAGGAACTGTAAAATGGATGTATCACTGCAAAATCTTTAAGGAGCATCTCTTTAAAAAACTTGCACCCTCCCCTCAATAATCACACTACGCATGAAAGCATCGAATTAAGAAACTTGAGTCTTTCTCGCTTCACCCTAACCACTTTCCTCTTTTCTTCCTAACACACTATTCACTCTTCTTTGGGGTCAAAGGCCAGTCCTTGGCATTTTATATTAAACATATACATGCAATTCTGATCTCTTACAGCCTTGAAAAAGCCCTGGCGCGAATCGCCAAAGGGGGCGAAACACGTGTTGGCTGTTCATGTTTTTACTTGAATCAATAAAGCTCTGCTTTCTATTAAAAAAATGGACTTATTGACTCAATCTATATGAGTAAGGACTCAGCCTGATGAAAAGAAGAATTATTGTACAACACACTCGCCACCCCTTAAAAGCATCCGGCACTGTGCAAGCATTGAAAACGGCATCATGCACAGTGCGAGCTGTAGTTTTCTGCTGCTCGAGTAGATTATTACTCGAGCGGCAGCTTTCCCAACGCGAACAGGTAGTTTCTCATTGAGAGCGGTCGCGAGCATGCGCAACCACTCACAATGAGAAACCTGACCTCCTCGCGTTGAGAATCTCACTGGGATGGCATTTTGCTTGCTCGCGGTCGCGAACATGACGTTCTGGACCGCGAACAAGCAAAAAATGAGCGCTGCACTAGGCTACGCTGCACTACGCATGCTCGCACTGTGCTACGTGCCGCTCGCGTAGTGCGAAGTTGCAAAAACTTCGCAAACTCCGCGAGCGTAGCGTAGTGCTTCGCCCAGGGTTAATTATACCCCTTCTGGACTAAGAATAGTAATTTTAACCCCTACACTATCCAACACATTTCCTACTATTACACCATCCTGGAGTAAGAATAGTAATTTTAACCCCTACACTTTCCAAAACTTACTCTGCTATTACACCCCCCTGGAGTAAGAATAGTAATTTAAACCCTTACTCTATCCAACACTTACCCTACTATTATACCCCCCTGGAGTAAGAATAGTAATTGTAACCTCCAACACTTACCCTAATATTACACCCCCCTGGAGTAAGAATAGTACATTTTAACCCCTACACTATCCAACACTTACCCTACTATTACACCCCCTCTGGAGTAAGAATAGTAATTTTAACCTCTACACTATCCAACACTTACCCTACTATTACACCCCCCTGGAGTAAGAATAGTAATTTTAACACCTACACTATCCAACACTTACTCTACTATTACACCCCCCTGGAGTAAGAATAGTAATTTTAACCCCTAAACTATCTACACTTACCCAACTATTATACCCCCTCTGGTGTAAGAATAGTAATTTTAACACCTACACTATCTAACTCTTACCCTACTGTTACACCCCCCTGGACTATGATTAGTAATTTATACCCCCTACACTATCCAAAAATTACCCTACTGTTACACAACACATTGTCCAATACTTACCCTACTGTTACACACTCCCAGAATAAGAAAATTTATTTATGCCCCCTACACTATCCAACACTTTTTCATTACAATTACAACTCCACTGGAGTTAAAATAGTAATTAATACTTAAAAGTGTAAAATAATAAATAACTTTTTTTTCTAAATAATAATATAGATTTAGAAATTTTAAAAATTGTCCAAATAATTTGGGGAGTCAAGATGGCGGGGGGGAGTCAAGATGGCGGGCTGACGCCGTTTGGTGAAGGAGCTTGAATGGAGCCTCTCCACACCGCGGTTTGTTAAAATGAGGAAAGCCGTGCTGAAACGCTAATAACTAAGCAATCAGCTACTAACTACTGCCTGCCGCTTTGGGGGAAACGTTGATGTAAAAACATTTCCCTTTTCTAAAAATATATGAAATTTAAACCTGCATGCTGCGCCTTATCTGCCGACTGACCGGAGCGGCTCGACCGGCTTGGAGAATTTGGAACACCGGCTTCTTTCGCTTGCCTGGCCAGGCGTTCTACTGGGCGGGTCTTGGTCTTGGTCTACTCCCGACGCAGCTGCGGAGAATCAGCGGAGCTAGCGAAGACAAGGCGGCGTACCTGACATTGGAGCCGGGCTTCTCCGTTGCTCCAACACCGATGACAACGCGACAAGCTACCCGGTCTACTAGAGATGGCAGGACTGGGAAGGCGGCAAGAATCAACGAGCCAGGTATGTCCGTCAATGACGCTAAGACGCTAATGGGAGCACTGAAAACAAAAAATGACGCGGGTCCTACGACGGGAACCCCGCACCAGACTGTAGGCATTGATAGAAGTGGTAAAGGCATAGCGGGTGCCGGCAGAGGAAAGCAGACTCTCAGTGATGTTACATTAGCTGTGGGCTCTAAAAACGATAATGCAGCAGTGCCCTCTATCACAATTGACCTGGTAAAAAAAAATATCAGCTCCAAGCCACAAACTAATATAGATACAGGCCGTGTGCATGCCAAAGATAAAGATAACTGCAACACAGACAGAACTAATAAGAGTACCCTTATGAAAGACGGTAATGCTACTTCTGAGCCTGAGCTTGCACATATTGGAGAGGGGAGTGGGGCCAATACTAATATGATCACTTCTTCTGATGGTGATGGTGATGCTGTCTGCGCTATTAACAATGGCTCCTTCAATACTATCAATACAGCCATTAACTATCTGGAAAATACATCCGCTACTTTGGAAGCCACTTTGGATAAAGAGATAGAAGCTGGCGGGCTAATCAGCAATACACTGTCTGTACCGGACACTGACTTGTCAACACTTGGAAACCAAGGGAATAACGAGCAGCCTGGAAAGACGGACCGCATATCAAATAATGACACTGTAAGAGCAGAGGAAAACTCTAATCAAGAATATGAGGAGATATCTGAGGAGAGTGAGCGAGAGGTGGAAGCAACTGTCACTAGGAACCACACTGGTCGAGTTATGGACTCAAGGAAAACTAAACTGAAAGCCAAGGCTAGACAAAAATACAATACTAATATTCGTAAGTCATCGAATAAAGACCCAATTTCAAACAAAAAAGGGCGCAAGGCTCTGATCGACGACAGCCCGCTGAGGAAGTGGATTCAAACAAAGGGAGGGGTTAAGGGTATGGCCCTAAGATTATCCGGTGCAAGCTTTAATGATGATCTCCACTTGCATGACAGGAACATGCACCCTGGAGCAGAGAGCATTGAGAGTGCAGAAAATCGGAAACACCCGGAACTACCCGAAAACTCGATTAATATAACTAACATAACAACTATCCCTTTAACTTTATCAACCACAAATGGATTGAATGATGTGGACAATGTTGAGTCACCGTCTAATGCTCCAATCAGCCCTCTAGCTGTAAACTCGACCAACAGTCTGGAGATTAATGAGCCCTCCAATTTATCTATTGCGCCAACAAATTCTAACATAAATTCTAACATCAGGTCAATATTGACCGAAACAGACTTTGAAACCCACTTGTTGGAAGTTTCGAATGACTTAATGGAAATAGGGTCTCTAAATTCTAGTCAGACTCTTTTGGTTACTAATCATTTGACTACAACGTCAACACTTACTCCAACAATAAATAGTACACAAACTAAAATACCAACTATTATACCTAGACCTGACGAGGAAACACAACATCAATTTGACAATATTTCAATGGGTCTAATCATGCAAACTCTTATGGCACAGAGACAGGAAAGCCATCAACAACACCTTCAGCTGAGAGAGGACAATACCAAATTACAGGCCTCCATGAGTGAGATGTGTCAGAAACTCGGTGGGGTCACACAAGAGATCGAAGATTTGAAGCAGCGAGTCGTGGGGATCGAAGAAGGGGCTTCACGTTCAGAGTCAACCACGAGAATCCATTCGACTCGTATCTCTCAGCTGGAGGCCAAAGTCGAGGATATGGAAAACAGGGCACGCCGACACAATTTAAGGCTATTTGGCATACCTGAGGGTGCCGAAGGGGCAGACCCTCGTGCCTTCGTCGTCAAACTTTTTCAAAAAGTCTTCAGTGACCTCTCGGACTGGGATTGGGACTCCCAACTGCAGAGGGTACACAGACTGCCCTCTTTCCAAAGGAGCCAGAACAATAAATTCCCTAGGCCTATTATGATTTATTTTGGGAACTTCCTATTGAGGCAAGCTGTCGCTTTTAAGGCTAAGGTCAACAGCCCTGTCACTATTGATAACTTCACCTTTTTCGTACGCTCTGACTTGTGTAAGGCCACAATGGACCGACGTTGCCAATTCTGTAAATTAATGGATTCTTTCAAGTCTATTGGCTGCCTGGTTTATTTGCAAGAGCCCGCACGTCTCAAAATAATCAGGAGCGGGCAATCACTATTTTTTACTGAACCAGAAGAAGCAATTAAGAACTTAGAGAAGTGGACAAGGGAAAAGGACTAAAAAGATCCCAACCTTATAAAAGGAGGAAATAAGCCGTATTTCTGATCACTTGAGCAGGTCAAAAGGGAGGAGGGAGAGGGGGGAGGAGGGGAGGCAGGGGGAGGGAAGGGGGGGAGGGGAAAGGGGGAAAAGGGGAAATTATTAACTATAATAAAATGCAATCTATAATGGAGAACCCACTATGATCAGAAGATAACTATCCTGAGTAACTTTTTTTCCCTTTTTCCCCACCTTTCTTTCCTCTTCTCTTCTCCTTTTCTTTCTTTTCTTGCTTCTTTCTTTTTTTTTCTATACATACAGCTTTCCTATTTTGCTGTTGAATATCTACAATATGTGTCATTCCAGCGGTGTGGAGATGGTTTCATGCTTACAACTTCACTGTGCTGCCCTACCAGCGGCAGCCGGGATAGAGGGGTGCCCCATGGGGGGTTTGAGGATGAGGGGGTGGGTGGGGGGAATCCAGCCTTCTGGGTGGGTCGGGGAAAATAAGGGGAAACATTTTTATTGCAAGAATAAGAAATGTATAAAAAGTAGTAATAAGACTAATGTAAGCACTCTGAGGGAGAGTACGAGAAACAACAAATTAAGCTATGTCTTTTCTTAAATGTTTAGTGTGGAATGTTGCCAGTCTTAACAGTAAAGACAAAAGGAAACTAGTACAAGAAGAAATGAATATGTACAAACCACATATGGTTTTTCTTTCAGAGACTCATATTAGATACCAAGATCATAAACTTTGATCACAAATGGGCTATGATCTCGTTGTTTGCTCCACTTTAGGGGCTCCAATTCGGGGGGGTCGCTATCCTAAAACAAAAATGGTTGAGAGTAAATGCTATCAAGACTGCTGCTGATGTTAAAGGCAGGTGGGCAATAGTACAATTACAGTTTAATCAAAAGTTTTATGTATTTTGCATCGTCTACGTGCCAAACCTGGATATACCGAAGCTGTACGAACAATTGACTATCGAGCTATTAGATTGGGAGGGGGAACTGTTGATAATGGGGGATTTTAACTGTGTTATGAACTATGCTATAGACTCTACTAGCAAAGGACCTAGAAATAGGATGGGTAAAGTGAGGTCAGCCATTTTTGAACTAGCCAGGATACACAATCTAAAAGATGTTTGGCGTATTAAACATCCTACCATTGCTGGCTTTACATACTACTCTTCCCCACATCAAACCTTTTCTAGAATTGACATGGTTTGGGCAACGGACTGCCTCTTAGAAAACTGCATAATAGAAATCTGTCCTAAAATTACCTCAGATCATAACCCGATATTATTTGAATTAAAAAATGTAGACACTCAACCCACTGCCCGGCAGTTCACATTTCCTAGGTATTTACTAACCGACCATAAATATATCTCTGGTATCAAAAAACACATACAGGAATATATATTATTCAATATCAACTCTACTGCTATTAACTATGTTTGGGACTCATGCAAAAGTAGCATCAGAGGCTATACTCAGCAATATATTTTTATGGATAATGCTGAAAAACGAGGGATAGAAAAGTCTACTATACTAAATATTTCTTTAGCCGAGCAACAACTCTCCGACGCCATAATACAAGGCAAAACCAACATTAAAGAATTAAGCCTAGGACTTATTTCATTAAGGGCACTACTCAAGAAAACCCTTAGGGAAAAATTCAGCACTAAAATCCATAAATATAAACTTGCACAATATGAAGGCGGAGACAGAATTGGGAAAGTTCTGGCATATAAGGTAGCGGATAAAAAGGCTAAAACTACTATTAAAAAGATAAAAGGACTTGACTCCAAAGTCTATAGCAAACGAGAAGAGATCCCGGAACAATTTGCCAAATACTATTGCCACCTGTATACCCCAGAAAAAACACCTACTCTAGAAAAAATAGATTCTTACCTGGAGAAACATACATCTGGAAGACTGGATTTAGAAATAACTAGATCATTTAATACCAACATCTCTATTCAAGAATTAGGTATAGCTGTGAAGGCACTCCCCTCAAACAAGGCTGCAGGCGAAGACTGTCTACCTGTGGAAATCTATAAGGTCTGTGAGCAGGAACTTCTCCCTCTACTTAAATTAGTAATAGAATCTGTTGGAGAAACAGGAGTTGCCCCTGCTTCTTGGCGTATAGCTAAAATAGTATTCTTTTTAAAAAAAAGTAAACCATCGGAAGAACAGGGATCATACCGTCCAATCTCATTAATTAATACTGATGCTAAAAGTTTTGCTAAAGCTCTTGCCAATCGCCTAGCACCTACAATGCCAGTTCTAGTCAACTGCCAACAACATGGATTTGTTGTAGGAAGAGATACTACCACACATGTTAATACTTCAATAACCGCTTTGATGTTGCGGCAACTACTCTCACCCCACTCGGAATGGTCATGTTGGATGCAGAAAAGGCTTTTGACCGAGTGGGATGGGAGTACCTTTGGGCAACACTAATGGCTTATGGCATACAGGGGCAATATCTAAGATGGATTCAATCCTTGTATGAGTCACCTACAGCAATAGTTAGCTACTTGGGAAATAGCTCGGATAATTTTTTAATAAAACGGGGCACGAGACAGGGGTGTCCTCTTTCACCCCTGTTATTCGCTATAGCTTTAGAACCATTTCTAAACGCACTAACTGTTCAAGAACACATAACCCCAATAGAACATGAGGACGTGTGCTTAAAAATTACAGCTTTTGCTGATGATATAGCCATATATACCACTGACTTAGTTCAGGCTATACCTAAAATAATCCAGGAAGCAAGAGAATTTGGTGTCATATCGGGTTATAGATTAAATGTCAATAAAACACAAGTGATAGCAAACTATAAACCCACACAGTCAATAATTGGGCTTTGTCAAAATGCAACTTACTTAGGAGTGAAACTCACTTCCAACATCGAGAAAATCATCCCAATAAACTATGATTCTCTACTTAAAGACATTGCTTCTATGCTCAAAAGTTGGAATAAAATACCTCTCAGTCTGATTGGACATATTAATATAATAAAGATGAAGATAGTCCCAAAAATACTATATCTATTTAGATCTATCCCTCTACAATTAAACAAACTATACTTTAAGAAAATAGAAAGTATCTGTAGCTGTTACATCTGGGGATATAAAAAAGCTCGCCGGTCAATGACGGCATTGAAACTATCTATCGAAAAAGGGGATTAAATTTCCCAGATTTAAAAGTTTACTTCTTTGCTACTTTTATACAACGCATACGTAGCCTTTTGTCTAAAGATGCCCCTATATTCTACCATCAATTTATGCTAGGATCGCAAAGCAACCAGTTTCTATTTAGGGTACACGACCCAAATTACTACAAAAGAGTCAAATTCAAGACTGCTAGAGCTATTAAAAGAATTTAGGACCAAATAAAGGACTCTGATAACATTTCTTTTTTTAATGCTGAACTCCCAATATGGGGGAACCCAGGGCTGCCAAACATTTTCGCTGATGGCGCTTGCACTCAATGGAAAGATCAGAATATCAAGAAGCTAGGTGATCTCTGTGGGCCAGATGGCCTCTTGAGTTTTAACACATTAAAAATACTCTATAAAATCAAAGAGATAACACATTTCAAATACATACAGATACAATACTTTTTAATCAACAAAAAGAAAATTGAGAGCGTAGAACAATCAGATATCCTACAGCTCATATACTCTAATCAGACTAAAGCCATCATAAGCCAGAGCTATATACTTCTTAACAAAGGCCAAGCTGGCGACTGTGGGAAAATGGCAGACAAATGGACTAACAGGCTAGGCATCAACATCAATCCCAGCCAGATTGCGGGCTCACTAAAACAAATCAATCGAGTTGTCCAGTCTTCTAATTTAAGGCTACAACTCTATAGGACAGCTACTCAAATATACTACACGCCTCAAAGAATATCCGGCTGGACCTCTGGTAACATCTCTAATGAACGTACTAAATGCCCAAAATGCAATATGGAAGCTGCCGGCATAGAACATATGCTTTATGAATGCCCAAAACTCACAACCTTCTGGTTGGGAATAGTCGATGTTCTCAACAAGAAGCATATAATAATGCCCACACTCTCTGCTCACTTAGTCCTGTTAGATATACAAGATACTAATAGTATACACAAAGATTTGTTATCTATTATTTTTGCTTGTGCTAGATTGGCCATCGCACGTACTTGGATCTCAAAAGAACCCCCTAGCGTCATGGAATTGTGGTATCTTATCCATGAAATACATACAATGGAACTTTCATTGGCTAAACTAAGAGGTCCTCAAGCCTTAAAAGGAAGGGAAAAAATATGGGGCACATTTACTAGCTAAATGGATTAATACTTTGTGAGACCGACATGTTATATGTATTCTTTTTGGTAAATATGTGTTGTAATTATTTGTTCTTAGATCTCCTTTTTTTTTTTCTTTTCTTTATTTTTCTCTCTTTTCCTTTTTCTTCTCTCTCCATAACGACAATAATATGTATAGAGAATTATGCATATATGTATAACCAAGATGATTTCATTTTTGTATTTATTTCTTTCTTATTTTGCTATTTCTTGCAATAAATAAAAAAAATATATAAAAAAAAAAAAATTATCCAAATAATTAAAAAAAAAGATATTTATTAATGTGTTGTATTTTTTTTTTATTTACTATATACATAATTTTTTTTAAGTTCCCATGCTTTTTCATTGACTTCAATGTAAAGTTATGTCCTTCCTTTATTTCAATAGATGTCAAGGTGATTGCCGCATCTATCTTATTGGAAGTTAATAGAAGAGTAACGCTGGATGGAAAAGAAGCAAAAGGGTGCACCCTAAAGGTAAGAATGGTATTTAACAGTATAATACATGTAGTAATAATTAGTAGTACATTGTAAAATATATATTTTTTTTAAAGTGACAATGCAAGACTATATATTGTAGTATTACATTTCTTTATTGACTTTTCAGGGCGCATACATAAACAACAATGGCCCCAGCCCCACATAAGATCATGGAATAGAAAGCTCAGACAATAACAGAAACAGAGCCATGGCGCGCTTTAAAGCCAATTCCAAGAATGGGCACACTGTAAATGCAAACAATTTTTACCAAAAACAAAAACAACCAAAAACTACCAAAGCCCCCTTCGCTCCCCCCTAACCCCCCCGACCCGCCCAACACCCATGTTCCAAGTCCACAGCTCCTCTCTATCAATGGCTAAGTCCCCTTAATCCTTCCCCAGCTGGTTTACATCTGACAGACGCAATAGACGCAAATAGCGAGGGCAAGTAACTTCTCAATTCTCCTAGGCTAGCAAGGACAAAAAGGGTTGCCAAAGTTCAGAATATCTAGCACCCTCTCCTGCCATTGTTAGAGAGAGCTTCTCCATACCCAACACATGCCACAAACGGTGGAGCCAGCCCAGGCGACCCCTATGTGAGCGCAGTGGATATGTGATGGGATTCGGTAACCCTAGCAACACATAAGAGGGGAACTGTGGGATCTCTGTGTCAAAATGGGCATCAACTTCATCCAGGATCTGGTTCCAATACCCCTGAAGCTGACCACAATCCCAGAGCAGGTGGGCCAGTGTGCCTGTCTCTCCAAACCCCTGCCAACAAGTCACCTCCCTGGAATGGTCAATCTCATGTAGTCTCTCCGGCATGTAGTACCAATATGTTACGACCTTAGTGAGCGTGTCTGTAAGGCCCATGTGATATGCAGAATGCCGGGCCCTGTAATAAATATCTTCCCATTCTTTATGGCTGAGGGTCCGTCCCAACTCCCTTTCCCAACGTGCCTTCCCTGAACTGTAAATGTGTGTATACTTATCTTGTAACATTTTATATAGGTCCACGATTAGCTTTTTGTCGGATTTGTGCGTGATTAGCCAGAACTCATAGGGCCATAAGCGTCTATCGGCCGCGGAGTGCACCTGGCCATTAAGTGCCCAATGTCAAGCTTGTAGATATCTACGCCTTTCCGACTCAGGCAAACCATACACCTATCGGAAATCCGCAAAGGATAACACACCCCCCTCTGCATAAAGGTGATACAAAAAATGGCACCCCGCCGGACGCCATTTTTCAAAGGCCACAGAGTCTTGTCCGAGTGTAAAATCAGGGTTATCCATCAAGGGTGTGAGGGGCAACGGAAAAGAGGTGAGTTCATGTTTGACACTAGTGCTATCCCACACTTCCATGGGGACTCTGGTGATATATGAAGCGTAAAGGTTGGGGGGTCTCAGCTGCCGGCGGAGAAAGGGATTCTCCTGAAGCGAGTGACTTGCAACCGCTTGGTCTTGAAAAAGCCAATGCTTCTCAGACTCCAATCTGCTCCCTTCTACAAGAAGGCGCAACTGAGTCGCTTGAAAATAGAGAAGCAGATCCGGGAAGCCGAGACCCCCCCTTCTCGGGGGGAAGCATTGTGAGTCTTAGCTTCATCCGAAGTTTTTTGCCATTCCAAATAAATTGGGCAAGTTCCGATTGGGTCTGGCCAATCCAACCTACTGGTGGCTGCAGGGGAATAGTACAGAATAAATACAGATGATGAGGGAGGATCGTCATCTTTACCGCCGCCACTTTTCCCAGCCATGACGGGGGAAAGTGCCTCTATCTACCTAGCTCCCGCCTGATCGTCTATCGCAGCCGTGCATAATTTATCCGGACCGTATCAGGGAGTATAGGCGCCAACTGAATCCCCAAGTATGGGATAGCTTCATTCGACCAGTTAAAAGGAAAGGACTCCTGCAAAAGGTTCCCCATGGATTCATCCAAAGACAGGTCCAGGGCCATGGACTTACTCATATTAACCTTGAAACCAGCTGCCTGCGCAAACGCATCAAGGGAGTCAAGATAAGCCGGCAAGGACTCCCTGGGCTGGAAAAAGGAGAGCAGCACGTCATTTGCATACAAACGTATAGTGTGTGTGTACCCCCCAAATTTGATCCCCTGCACATTCGGGTCCAGCCACAGCCTCTGCGCTAGCAGCTCCTTGTACAGAACAAATTACAGGGGCGACAGCGGGCACCCCTGTCGCGTACCCTGTTCAATATCAAATCGGGGAGAGGTCCAGCCATTAGGCCGGACCGTCGCGGGGGGGACCAGTAGCAATTCATTACAAAAGTGCGAAATTTCTCCCCCATGCCCGCCTTCTCCAGAACCCGCTCTAGGTAGGGCCAATGGATCTGATCAAAGGCCTTTTCGGCATCGATCGCCAGCATCATAAATTCTCCGGTCATACGGGTGGCCTTCTCTATCAAATGTAGTGCTCTCTTGGTGTTATCAGCGGTTTGGCGTTCTGGGATGAACCCGGCCTGATCCGGGTCAATCAGACCACTCATAAGAGGCGCAAGCCGTGCCGCTAAGATGCCTGTATAAAGTTTAAGGTCAACATTGAGCAGAGAAATAGGAAGGTCTGCCCCACACTGTGAACAATCTTTCCCTGGCTTGGGGATGACGGAAATGATAGGATCCAATAGCTCTCTGGGGGATCGCACCCGGCTCCAAAAATGAGTTAAAAAGGGCGGTCAAAAGGGGTGTTAACTGCGCACAAAATGTCTTATAAAAACTTGTATGAAAGCCATCTGGCCCAGGCGCCTTAGCCAGTTTAAGACGAGAAATCTCCATGATGACTTCTTCTGGCCTGATGTCACGATCTAAGGGATCCGCCTGCTCCTTTGTGAGGGCAGGCAGAGGGACGCAAGACTCATTGGAGCACCCGGCATAAAGAGTGGCATAAAAATCGCTAAAGGCGGAGGCTATAGCAGCATCCTCTGTAACGCGCCCCCTCCTGGTGTATGAATCTCCTGCACAGCCTGCCGCTGTCGTACCTCACACAGCCTATTACCTAACAGGCACCCACACCGATCACCACTAGTATAAAATGTGTGCTTCAACCGCAAGGCAGCATACTCTGCCCGGTCCTGGTCCAATGCTGCCAACTGTTGCCGCATAGTTTTAGGTTGTTTCCACCCCCGTCCACTGGTGTATTTGTTCTAACTCCCTCGTCTTCTCTGTAAGCTTCTCTCTCTTACGCGCACGCTCTGCATTATCTGCCGCCGATATCGCAGTTTAGCTCACCCCACAACATTGCCTTTAAAGCTGCTCATTTTGTCCCCAATGTGGTGTCAGTATTGCTGTTGTGCTCAAGATAGTCAGTAATGACCCCCTTGAGACGTGTGACCACCTCCTTACGATGAAGCAGCGGTTCCCACAGCTTCCAGCTCCGTGTCAAACGCGAAGCAGATGGGAGGGAAAACACAACGGTCACTGGCGAATGATCCGATAAGGATGCGGTACCTATATCTACCTCTGTCGTGAATGCCTTGAGTGACGTGGAAGCAATTAGGTAATCCAAGCGAACATATGTCTTATGCGCATTAGAGTAATATGTGTATTCCCTGTTCCCAGGATGACTGCAGCGCCAGAGGTCCACCAAACCCACCTCTCGCAAATGAGCCAGACCTCCTGAGGAGAGTGCACCCGACTGAGAGGTACGTTGACAGGACCTATCCAGGGAGTTATCAAAGACTAGATTAAGGTCCCCTCCCAGTAGGACATTAGGATCGGTTGTGTTGGACGCCTCGTTAAGTGCAAGATGAAAAAACTTCTCCTGACCCTCATTGGGAGCATATACCGCACCTATAGTAAACACAGAAGAGTCCAAGGAAAACCTGTATGTCAATAGCCTCCCTCGTATCTCAGCCCCCTTCTGCAAGACCTTACCCCGAAATCGCTGGGCCACCAAATCGCGACACCTGCGGACTGCGTGGTAGCAGAGGAAAAAAATTGATGGGGAAAATTACGAGACCTAAGGCTGTGGCAGTCCCTCTGTAACAAATGTGTCTCTTGTAAAAGGCAAATATCGGACTGCGAGTGCTCTAGTAAGGACAGGACTGCTTTACACTTCACTGGGTTATTCAACCCCCTGACATTCAACGTGAGGACCTTGAGTGCAGTATCAGGCATTACATACTAGATACCAAAAAGTGCCAATAAGACCTTGCCACTTGTGAGTGGGGTGAATGGGGAACGCCCCCCCTCCCGAAGCCCAGTTTGAACAGCGCTCCGGGTCCTTTCGATATAATTTTGTGGACTTGGAACAATCTAACCCTCCCCCGCCTACCCTACCCCAACAAGAACCCAAAAAAAGAACAAGCAAAACATGTCCAAATAGTCCTTCATCCTCGGATGTCCAGAAAAAAGGTATATTGGGGTAACCCATGAGACACTCCACAGCTCCCCCTCCTGCCGACAGCCCCTCAATAAAAAAGAAGAAAAAGACAGGCCAACAGGCCTAAATACTTCCCAAGAGTCAGCCAGTCTGAGGAGGATTAGTGTCCAAGGCGGCTGCCTCAACCGCATCTCTCTGGCCTTCTGCAATCACTGCCGCCGGAGGCTTCTTCACCCTCCGTCGCCGACCTTGCATGTGTCACCGAGGCTTAGCGTCATCCATGTCAGCCGCCTGGCGCATTGTCGCAGGTTCCTCTGCAGGTGAATCGATGCCTAATACTCGGCAGGCCTCCGAAACTGAACGCAATTGATACAATTTGTTCTCCAACTTGAATACCAGGCGGAAAGGGTGGCCCCAACTATAGGAAATGTTCTGCTACTGTAGGTGGGTCGTGACAGGCCGAAACAGTCTGCGCTTTTGCAAAGTAAGCGTTGAGAGATCCTGAAAAAGGGCCGGTGACTGGACTTGAAACGTCAGTGACTGCATCTGTCGGGCTTTCTGCAGGATCTCCTCCTTTGTGCGAAGATCCTGTACACAGACCAGGATATCTGAGGGGCCACCAATGCAGCCCGCAGGGACCACACACGGTGAGCCCTATCCAGCCGCAACTCCGTGTCCAATGGGCGCCCTAAGATATGATTGAAAAGTTCCTGGGCGTAGCAAAACAAGTCTTTTGTTTCCTTGGTTAAAGGCACATTGCGAATCCTTATATTATGTCGCCGTGAGCGGTTCTCCAAATGCGTCTGGAGGTCGACCTGCTGATCGTGGAGCCGTACAATTTCTTGCTGCAGAGCCGCTAGTTCGCTGTCGGTATTATCGGTCTTGGTCTCAAGCTCCGCAACCCTTTCCCCTATGCCATCCACGTCTCTGCGGACCTCCCGAAGCTCACTCGTAAAATCCTTTTTCAAGGTATGGATATCATCCTTCGTGAAAGCTTTATTAATAGGTTCTGAGCCCGGTGTGAGCTCCGACGATGCCTGTTGCGCAGCAGAGGCCATGGCGTCCCTCGGTTGGTTTTCCAGGACCTTGGTGAAGAGATCCTTCACTGTTTTATCCCTGCGCCCCCTGGAAGCGGACATCGCCACCCCTGACGCCACCACTCTCCTCAGCTTAGACCTCCATCTGGTGGATTCCGGGCCAGCAGTCCCACCGTCTTTGTCATCCACCAAACCTGCAGACCTCCGCTCAGCCTGTATCTTTCCACCGCCAGGGTGCCAGGCCTGATCGCCCGTTTCACTCCTGTCACATCAAAACTGCCGGTGCTCCCCTCTGATGAATGCACCATCCACTGCACTGGCCAGGAAGCGACGGCTGACTCGCTAAGTGCCTGAGGCCCCACTCCTCTCCCAAGGCGCCACGAGGTCCACCACAGCTCTTCCAAACACCGGCCCCTCACAATAGAGCGGCGAACCTACTGCGCGAACCCGTGCCTTAGCCCCAAGTGCATCCACTCATCAATTAGAGTCCGCCGCTGTTCTCCGCCGCTGCTCGCTGCAAGCTATCAGCTCTCCTCCACAGGGCCCCTAGCCTCCCCTACAGCTCAATCACTCATGGGGGCACAGTACAGTAAAGGCTTCCTCAGGCCCACCGCCATCACTCACAGGCACCACACCAGCCAAGTCTGTGTCTGGGGGCCCCTCGCACCTCCAGCCCCGCTGTAGCTCCCAGTGGGGACCCGCCTACCACCGATCGCGGTTCCACGCTCACCTTCAACAGCGGGAACCGCCGCTTCCACTCTCCCCAGGCGCCGGCCTCTTGAGATATTCTGCTCTTTCTTGGTGGTGCCCCACGTGCAGCCTCGGCAAAGGCAGACCCCACTGGGCCCACCCGTACTTAGAGGCTGCTCAACACAGGGCGATGTTATCGGTGCACCACCGCCACCTCCGGCGGGTCCCCGCTCCATCACCTGCCTCAGTGCCACCTCAGCATCGCCCAGCACCAGTGTCAGAGGCTACGGGGGTCCACCACTTCAAAAGGGTGGCACCGCCACTGCTCAAAGCTGTCCCCTAGGCAAATTCTCCCCGGGTGAAGCCGGCCCGAACCTCCAGCAGCACTCGCTCCGGCCGCCACCTTCTCCATCGCTGCCGCACCCGGCCCGCGCCACACCGCCTCCTCGGGGCTCCTCCACTAGGCTGCAGATTGGGCTCCTCCAGCTTCCAGGCGGTAGGCCACATTGCAGCAGCCCCCTCTGCCGCCAATAACTGCTCCGAGGCCCCCTCGTGTCAAGACGCCTCCTCTGCTGCAGCTATCAAACGCTTTAATGGCCTGAAGGCCAGTGCTAAGTGGGCCGCCGGGGGGAGCTCAGGTGCCTTCCATCCGCTCACTCCGCCATCTTGGCCACGCCCCAACTGTATATTTTAGTTTATTATTTAAACAACTTTATTTTCAATTTAGATAATTTTTATATTTTTCAAAATATTTTAATACCATATCGGTAAACTTTATTTTACAAACAAATAGATTTTGAACATATATTATTATTAAAAAAAAAATAGAAAAATTGTCCGTTTTCTTTTTTGGTAGCTCAAGATGACGTATACGCGTAAACGTGAATCACGTAGGCAGCCATATTGAGGAGCGTCGCTAGACCGAGGTGACGCTAGGAGACCTGCGCTCAGGTAGGAAACTTTTAAAACTTATATACATTTGTGAATGATGGTGTGAGTGACATTTATTGCAAGGAGAGAAGTGGGAGGTTTAGATACGTTAATTATATGTTTAGTTGGTATCTTTTAAGCATGTCCCCGAACTTGTTGTTAGTATATGCCCACGTCGGGTCACGTGTTATTTAAAGTTAAAAAATTTTTTTTTAAATATATTAATATTTACTAAGTTTATTTCACTATAAATACTGCATTTTGTTTGAAAAAATGGAAAAAGACTTTGTTTTGTAAAGACCGGAGAAAGAAGAAGATCGATTTCTGAAGAAAGGATTTATTATTGGGAAGCAGGATTGTTTTTTTGGGAATTTTGGTATGTTATGTTATGTTATGTTATGTTATTAATTTTTATAGAGCGCACAGCTGCCCCAGCGAAGGGGCGTCCTGGCGCTTGGACAGGTACTGAACATAACATGGAAAGAAAGGCAGAGAACAACTAATTAGGTACAGAAAACAAAACAGTTTTGATCGCTCGTCTAAAAACAGTCAGATTATTCAGTGCCCGAATGTGTACCGGGAGAGAATTCCACAAATCAGCGGCAAGCACTCGGTATGACCGGCCGCCCATCCTGCTAAATTTAAAGCGGGGGCGAACCGCAAGATGAAGAGCCTCTTATCTCAAAGACCTCAGAGGGATGTAGGGGACCATCAAGTTCACAAGTGCCGGCGGCGAGGAAAGCTTCATAATTTTAAAGGCCAGGCAAAGTGCCTTGAACTTAATTCTCTGCCTGACCGGCAGCCAATGAAGGGCAGAAATGGTGCTGGACACAGAGCAGTGTCTAGGAAGGCCAACAATGGCCCGCGCCGCAGCATTCTGTACCCTTTGAAGCCTGGATGCCTCGGCCTGATTAATCCCCAGCAGCAGCGCGCTGCCATAATCCAGCCGAGATAGAACCGTGGCTTGGATCACGAGCTGCCGAGTAGATGGATCAAAAAACGTAAGCACCGGTCTTAAGCCTCGCAGAATTCCGTAGCAGGTGGCTGCAACCTTCTTAGTATGGCTCGTAAAGGTAAGTGCCGAATCCAGCCAAACTCCTAGATTCTTTACTTCAGGAACTGGGACAGGAGTGACGCCTAATTCAGGAGGCCACCACTGATCACCCCAAAGCTCTGCGTGTTTCCCCAACACCATAACTTCGTTTTTTTTGGTGTTCAGTTGTAAGCAATTGGTTCTCAACCAATTTGCTACTGCCACAAGTCCTGCTCGGAATCGAGGAAAAGATCTATGTTTTTGGGTTTATTTTTTCAATGGAACATTTTCAAACGAAAGAGGATTTCGAAGGTTTTGAATTTTTTTGCAAAGAAAGAGAATGGATCGCTAAATCGTTTATCTTGAAATTCAAGATCTTTTGGATTTGGAGAAGAATTATTTTTTTTAAATGGTTTCTTGAAATTGATCTTTTTGAAAAAGGATTCATTTTTGGAATGGAGTAACAATTAAATGGAATGGTTTTTTTTTGGAATACGATTACAATAAAAGAAGATTTTGCAAATAGATTTTTTTATTTCTGGTTTTGAATTTGGATAAAAAACAAGCATGGTTATGGATTGGATTATTAAAGAAAAGAAAAGAAAAAAGAAGACATCTAAGGTAACGTGACCCGACTTTAAATTTAGGAAAATGTTTTTAAAAAATGCCAATTTAAATGTGTGTTTATATAATTTAGGGCATAACAGGTAAGTAATAGTATAGGTTGAGTTAGTAATGTAGAATGTGTGCAACATTATCCAGGTAGTCTGAGGCGACACACAACGAAAATTGTTGTAATGCACCCAATAGTCTTTCAGACATTTCTTTTGATCTTTTAGAAATGCGTGGGTTTAGACTACCTGTTAATGCTTGTGACATTCTCATTTGTTGGAAACTTTGCTCCTTCCTTAAAGTTTCTTAAAAATTATAAAAGTTGGGGTGAGGTTTTCCAATTGTGTGGTTGAAGGAGTTGTGCCATCCCGCTATTACATTGTTTGTCTTTGCTCCTCCTTCCAAGCAGCTCGTGTAGCAGTTCCACCACTCCACATGGAAACGTGGCTTCCTCCTGCGACCCGACCTGCTTAGATGCCCAATCCATG
Organism: Lissotriton helveticus; assembly: GCF_964261635.1. Taxonomy (NCBI): domain Eukaryota; kingdom Metazoa; phylum Chordata; class Amphibia; order Caudata; family Salamandridae; genus Lissotriton; species Lissotriton helveticus. The sequence continues at coordinate 1,207,119,393 of NC_136063.1, forward strand.
TCTCTTCAAAATAATTTAGTAAGGGTGCCAATTTTTCTTTGTTTGATGTGTAAAAGTCTGATTCTGTAATTGCAGTGTAGTACTCGTCTACACTTTCAGGAGGAACACAGCAAAGTGCAGTTAGTTTTTTTAATTCAAATTGCAGTTGGCTATCTGATACGTAATCCACAACTAAGGATGTTTTCTGTATTTTATGCCAAAATGCCTGGGAAAAATTTAAAAAACATCCTTGAATTTGGGTATCCAAGTACGCTTTGGTTATAACATTTATCATTGTGAATTCAAAATCATTAATTATTTTCCCATGACTTTTGTTTGATGTTTTTGATTTTATCACTGCTAAAAGTTCAGTGTACGTAGTGGATTGTTTGTCAGGTAGCAAACTGTATACTAAGGGGACTACTGTATTGTTTATTTTAGCATGAATAGTGTATATTTAGGTGAATGGATGGGGCGTGCTTTTAAAGGTGCCATCCATCATCCAAACATCACTATTCTCCAACTTGGCTACATTATGGGGTGTGCTAAAGATAACTATTCGTTTTTGAGGATTTTTGTTATCATGCATTAAGAAAGGTTCATTAGATATAGAAACAGAGAGTTCAGGAGGTATAAGAATATCAGAGAATGTTTGAGGTGTAACTCTTTGTGGGTTACTTGCCTGTTTTTTTCGTTGTATAATTCGTCTCAGATTGGGTGCTATGGGCATACTGCTAGCAACATGACTATGGACATGCTGGGCAACCTCCCTCAAAATGGAACCAGAGAAGTCATTGGAGGTGCCTGCAATATGTTTCATTTCATTAATTGTTTCTCTTACCTCAATCTTCATTGCAGAGTAATGTAAATTGATACTTGTATAGCGCACTACTCACCCGCAAGGGTCTCAAGGCGCTTGTACGAATACCGCTGTGGAACCCATCCTGGCTTTCCCTGTGAGGTGTCCACTCCTGGGCACCCCCAAGGTGGAGGCCAGGCATCCTTAGCGTTGTGGGGGCCGTTGTGGAGATTAAGCAAGCTATTGCCCAGAGTTGCAGAGTGGGACTCCATGATTGGAATAGGCACCGAGGCGAGAATTATCAGGTCCGTGGAATTTTTGAGCCCGAGACCCGCCGAGGCGGGGAATTGAACCCTGGTCCCGGGCTAGACCTCTGCATCAGGGTCTGCCGCTCTAACCATTGAGCCACACTTCTCCACTTCTCCAGAGTAACCGCTCTGCCTGTGCAATGGGTTGAGTAGTATTGCACGCATCTCCAATGTCTCCTTGGTTCTGTTATTCTCTCCTTGCAACAAATGTACCATGCATGTTTCAGAAGTCGGTTTCCTTTGCTTGAGGTAATATAATGGAATGTCTTATTCATTGACATTATCTAAAATGATAACAAAAATAGAAAAGTATGTCAGAATTACTAATATATGATTTGGTATTTTTTGGCTTCTGTTTGTTTTCGTACAGTTTTTACAAAAACATTTATGTAAAGATATTAGGGCCAGATGTAGGTCGGTCGGTAACGGCCGAAAATCGGTATTTTCGGCCGTTACCGACCGGTATTACAGAAATGGGATGTAGGGGCATGTGTAACTGATTCGGTAAAATTACCGATCGGTTAATTTACCGATCGGTATTTCTACCGAATCGGTAATTATGAGATGTAGGTGGGACTCTTCTGAGTCCCACAAGCCTTACAGAATCGGTATTTTAACATCAAATTCAATTTGATGTTAAAATACCGATTCCGGTGTGCATGCACATGTGTGCATGCACACCTATGCCATATGACAGGCAGACCTGCCCTAAGGGCAGATATGCCTGCCACATGGCACCCGAGCCTCTTTTGGGGGTGCCAGAGGGTGTCAAAGTGACACCCCCTGCACCCTTGTGTAATTCGGTATTTACCGATTCGGTAAATACCGATTCGGTAATGCCCATTCATTCCTATGGGCTTCAAAGCCCATAGGAATGAATGGGCATTACCGGTCGGTATTTACCGAATCGGTAAATACAGATTTATACCGATTCAGTAAAAGAAACATCTGGATGCTCCTACATGTCCCCCCTTCTTATTTACCGATTCTTACTTACCGAATCGGTAAAATTCGGTAATTAAGAATCGGTAAATAAGTCCTACCTACATCGGGCCTTTAGTCTGCTTGGTTTTGGTATTTTTCACCTTTTGGGTTGTTTGTTGGTTGGCTACGATAGATTAAGTTGACGTTCTTGTTGGTTGGTTGATCTTTTAATTTGTTTGCCTGTAAGAAAATGTGAAACATTTTGGTTTATTGTATGGTCCTTTTTTGATATGTTACTCTTTCAGGAGAAAAAGGGGTTAATTTATTCTTCTTCTCTTTTTTTAAATATATTTACCTTTTGTATTTCTTTATGGATGTTTTGCTGAAGTTTTTCTTTAGAAGGTGTTCTAAAGCTGGTTGTTTTTCTTTCTTGCTTGAGATCAAATGTTTAAGTTGATATCTATAGCAGGATATACTATATATATATATATATATATATATATATATATATATATATATATATATATATATATATATATATATATATATAGACTGTTTATTTTTAATTTATTAAATCACCTTTAATAGGATTTAAAAATATTGTAATATGTCATGGTTAAAATTCATTACATTTTTTAAAAATTGTAATTTTGACAGCATAACATTTACACTCCATGTTTTAAAAAGAAAATAGAGATTTTAGTTCAGAAACAGTTGCAGAATTGTTCTTCATTTTTCTGAAATATTTTTTAAAAATTGCTAGGTAATTGCTATCTGTTAATGTTTTTTTAATTACTATACTTACCTTTGACAGAGATGTCCTTCTTTGTTGTTGTTGTTCTTTCTTCTAAAGATTTTCTTTGTATTTGATCACAAATAATTTCAGTATGCTGTAATTAAGTAAAAGTGATAGGAATTAGCATTTTAAAAACATTTCAAGTGATACTTTAAAACTAAATTATCTTTCCTTTCATAATATTATATTTAATTTTATACCAAATTTGTCTTTGAGAGAATGAGAAAATGAAATATTACTGCAGAATTATCAAACAGTCCAACAGTCTTAGCTATTTCAGTAAAACAATACATTTCGGAAACTTACAAGTTTCGTAATTTATATTCATTACTCCTTTTACATGTCACTGTAACAAAAAACATTTATTCTTTGTTTCGGAAAAATGTTTAGATTTTTGCAGTCTTAATTGCATTTTAATAACACACTTTGGTAGAAAGATAAAAAAATGACTTTCAAAATTGCTTCAGAACTTTGCACACATTGTTTATTTTTCATGAATTTTTTAAGATGATTGTTTTTTTGGAACATAAGTAGTAAACTCGATGTTTAGTTATCATCCGACTGTGATTCGTTTTAAAAAATGTTAATGAAACGTATTGTTCATTTTGTGTACGAAAAGTCACTTTTTCTGTTATACAACTGTATATTTTTTTAATTAATTCACCTACTTTCAATGTTATAATTAGCTTTTCAATATTCGGCTCATTGGATAATTGTCTGCCAAGTTTGCCAAAAACTGAAAAATAATATGCAATCATTATAAACTTTTTTTAATTGATTTTTAATTATAGTTATTATTTTTAGTAAAATGTATTATACTTACTTGCTTTTTGAGAATGGTTCTATGGTAATTCCACTGTGTTTCTTTCTGTTGGAGCATGAGAGGTAGCGTAAAAAGCGTCTGCTCTCGCTTGTAGTCTGTTGACCACTGATTTCAAAATGGTGGGCAAGCTTTATTTATACTTTTTTTGGTAGTCTCACCATTATTTTTGTAAAAATATTCAATTTTATTCACGTATCTTTTGTATTTGTTTGATGTCAGAACCTATAATTTAATTTATTGTAAAAAAAGTGACTGCTTAATGTGTTTGTCAGTGTTTACTCCTCCATTTTGTTTCCTGTAGGATCTATTTCTTGTCATGAAAACTGTTGTAGGACTTATGGTTTAGTATGCTCCTAAAATGGAGGATCTTTTTAGGTTGTTTGTTTCTTTTCTGTGTAGAGTAACCTTTTCGTCAATTTTTTAATGTACTTAAATTAATATTAACTTAATTTCAGTTTCTCTTTTAAAAAATGCTGTTTTTAAAAAATAGTTTATGTTACTCGAGTAATACTCGAGTATTATTTTAATACCCGAGTATTATTTTTTTAAGCCCGTTTTTTTAAAATGATGTGCTCAGTTGCGTTCCACATTTTAATACACTTACCCACCCAAAACCCCTATTTTCCCTGCATCCCGTGCCAGGAGTTATTTTACAAAATTAATTTTAAAATATATTTTTCTGGCTTTGTAATGGTGTGCGTAGTATTGTTTTACGTTGTGATGCCACTTTTAATGCATTCTATTTATATTGTGTTGTAATGGTATGCGTTGTTAAAACAGTTGTTGTAATAGTTTTTGCATTGTGAAAAATGCGTTGTAATGGCATGCGTTGTAAAAGCATGCGTTGCAGGGCCGGAGTGGGAACTGAAAGCAGCCCTGGCAAATTTCTGAAGACCAGCCCCCGTCCGGCGCGTAGCGAGCGAGCGAGCCTGACCGCTACTAGGGTGGTTTGGGGGTCGTTCTCCTCCCAAGAAAATTTTGGAAAACAACAGACCAAAATGGTGAATTCCAGGGCAGGGCATGATAACACTCACTTTAGTTGAAACAGAAAGTCTTTGCAGTATTTACCATTATTGGCGCAGCCAGTGCTGTGTATCTCTGGACACGTCATTCCACAGAGAATAACACATGAGTCTTTGGGGGTGCTTGCAAATGTTGCTCTGAGTCTTCTCAGGTTTCTCTGCTGCTTCTGAACCCCACTCACAGTTTATTCAAGTTACTCCTTGAATGTCAGTGGGAGCACTGCACATGGCGGGAGTCATAGACACCCAAGATGCAAAGCATGCATGTGGCTCCAAAATTTGGGAGTGGACATACGAGTTATTCATGGTATGGAAACGGAGAGGTATTGAAAACATGAATTATAATATTGTTTAAAAACCTTAGTGTGGAAGCTTATTTAGACAACACTAACAGGCTGCCTGCCTGAGTTGATCTCAGTTTAATACTTCCACCCTCCCTTTCAAACTGCTTCATCCCACCCAACAATAATACAACCAATTCAATCCATAAAAACCTCTCAGCAAACCACCAGCCATGCACTTGCTCCACACCGACAACCCTATTCCAGCTTCCCTGTCCCTGTCCTGAGACTTCAAGCACCTTCCAACTGTCCTACTATGAAAAAAGGGCATGGGTGGGCGCACCCAAAAATCCAGACCCTTACTAAGGTTAGGTTATCAGCCACCGAGTTCACCTAATCACAACACCCCAACCCATCCCTAGCATGCGGCCCTCATCCCCTCCTACCAACATAGCCCAAAAAACACCAGCAGTCCTCCTGGACTGAACCACTAGCTTAAAAATGCCTTGGGGGGCATACCTACCTGGTCGGCTGCCCCCAAGCCCTTACTGGGGGAGAAGGTACAGCACTGATAGCTGACACTTAGAAAAAAGGCACTTAAATGAAGCAGGTGCTCATCACAAGCACATTATAGCACCCTAGGCAAATTGCCTTACACAACAATCTACCTTTATACATGAATAACACCTACATGAATAACACCTACTGCTCATTCTACCACCACCCCTAATTTTACTCCCCACGCTTCCCTTAACTTGCCTGTCTGTCCCTGCATCTGTACTCTCCATCCTAAACCTAACCAACTAACTTTGCTTCTTAAAACTGTAAACCTTCAAGCTCCTGCCTTCTGCAAGTATAAACTCTCTCCAACCCCCACTTTCAAACTGCTTTGGGGGGACAAGAGCTATAAAAGTGATTTGAACAATGATGAAAACGTCTTTGCAAACCACCGCTCAGGAAAACTCCCGCATTGAAAGTTTTTCAGCCTACCCCCTCTGCAATATGTTTCCCCTACTGAGTTCCTAGTGTGCCCCAATATTGTTGCCCACCACCTGACACCAGAGCTTCCCCACGGCTTCCTGTAACTGTAGCAAATAGAGATTCATGCCCATGGCAGACAAGTGTGCACCATCATGTCTGATTTGCCTGGTGCCCAGCATTACCAGTCCGGCCCTGGGCGTCACTAGACTCTAGACCTAAAAGTACAAGAAGGCAAAATCTAAAGGCAGACCATTTCTAAATGTGTGCTGAGAATCTGTAACAATATCTTTATTGACATCTGTACTGTTCCACTACTAAGAATCTGAATCCTCATTATGATAAGAAGCATTTCTCCACACAATAGAATGACCAGTTGCCTACTAACCCATATACACTGGTATCGCTCCACCTACTCTCATTTATTAGCAGTACTCCAATGCTTCCCAACTAGGTTCATGCAACACAAGTGCCAGCACATACTTATTATCAACACTCCCCACAGCTGCCTGTCTTTGACATAGCTGAGTACTGGTTGCCTTCCACCAAGATTTCAGAGAGCTGAAGAAAGCCTACTTATTTTTCTGGTAGTCCCTCCTGTCCTGGCTTTGGTAGAGACATATACAGACTCTTACAATAAAGCATCACTGACTCTCTGCTTGCTGCCAGTGTGCTGAAATCCAGCATCTTTAGAGGCAGAATGATATGAATCAATACTATGAATCAACATCTGCAAACACATTCTTAATAACTGACAGATTGGTTGCCTTATGGACCGTGGTCTGGCCAGGTGTTGCAGCATATTGCATAGCCTAGTGTCTGTTCATTATTATCTGTACTTCAGGTTTTTGAGAGGCTTTCCCCTTTGTTGCTAAATCAGACATATTGATGCCAGTATGGATCCCTGATCTATTCCAATGACCTTCTATCACCTGAATATTTACATGCACCAAATGTATGCATTCGAGAAGGCGTTTGTGGCCCCCTAGTGCTTAAATAAACAATGAATCATCCAAGTGAGCTTATGCAGGAGATGTGCTGCAGCTGCAATAAATATGCCTTTCTAAAAGTGCTCATGTGTGCACTATCCGGATTGTTTTCTTCAAGATCTAACGCCAGGGCAAGGTTCTGTCTTACTCTTTTGGCCTGCGTTTATTTAATGTGCAATGATTTGCCAAGACACTATCCAGAGCACAGCTCCCTGATCTGCTCTATTTGCATTGGTCTGTAACCAGGTGCTGTCTTCTGTATCCTCACCTTGCACCCCTGCAGCTGGCAGCCCCAGGCCCCTAACCTTCGAGAGGACTGTTGAAGCACTGTGATTCACTTTGGGGTCTCTGTTCCACTTCTTCAGTCTGGTTCTTTTGATTACCAAGCTTGGGATTTAGTTAAATGCGCCTATCCTTGTGTATTTCTTCCCTTTTTCAGAAACCTGACCTTTCACACTGTCTGATAGTAGGAGACAAGTGATTGCCTCTGCTGGTGTAGTCTCTGCACTAGACTCTTTGTTCTTTCAGGAGGCTGGCTGATTCAGAGGACTGTGGCCCATATTTCCCTATCCAGTGAGTGTGATCTTCTCAGTCAGACTTTGGGGTAATGTCCTCATCTTTACCAGGAGGGGCAATCAGTAAAGAACGTACTGGGCATCAATCAACTAAGTTGTAATAACTTCTTCCTACTGATTTGTCTCTCTATTTTTTGATGGGGGCTGCTTCACTGGTGTTGAACCATGGTCTATATAAGTGTATTTCACCCGAACAAACAACATTTTTCAATAATCACACCTTTACTTTGCCGTAGGACTATATGCTAGTGCAAAATTATTCCTTCTTTTTTATTCTGTGTTTATTTTTTCAATGGAACATTTTCAAACGAAAGAGGATTTCGAAGGTTTTGAATTTTTTTGCAAAGAAAGAGAATGGATCGCTAAATCGTTTATCTTGAAATTCAAGATCTTTTGGATTTGGAGAAGAAGAATTTTTTTGAAATGGTTTCTTTAAATTGATATTTTTTGAAAGGATTCATTTTTGGAATGGAGTAACAATTAATTGGAATGGTTTTTTTTTGGAATACGATTACAATAAAAGAAGATTTTGCAAATGGATTTTTTTATTTCTGGTTTTGAATTTGGATAAAAAACAAGCATGGTTATGGATTGGATTATTAAAGAAAAGAAAACATCTAAGGTAACGAGACCCGACTTTAAATTTAGGAAAATGTTTTTAAAAAATGCCAATTTAAATGTGTGTTTATATAATTTAGGGCATAACAGGTAAGTAATAGTGTAGGTTGAGTTAGTAATGTAGAATGTGTGCAACATTATCCAGGTAGTCTGAGGCCACACACAACGAAAATTGTTGTAATGCACCCAATAGTCTTTCAGACATTTCTTTTGATCTTTTAGAAATGCGTGGGTTTAGACTACCTGTTAATGCTTGTGACATTCTCATTTGTTGGAAACTTTGCTCCTTCCTTAAAGTTTCTAAAAAATTATAAAAGTTGGGGTGAGGTTTTCCAATTGTGTGGTTGAAGGAGTTGTGCCATCCCGCTATTACATTGTTTGTCTTTGCTCCTCCTTCTAAGCAGCTCGTGTAGCAGTTCCACCACTCCACATGGAAACGTGGCTTTCTCCTGCGACCCGACCTGCTTAGATGCCCAATCCATGTCTCTTCAAAATAATTTAGTAAGGGTGCCAATTTTTCTTCGTTTGATGTGTAAAAGTCTGATTCTGTAATTGCAGTGTAGTACTCGTCTACACTTTCAGGAGGTACACAGCAAAGTGCAGTTAGTTTTTTTTAATTCAAATTGCAGTTGGCTATCTGATACGTAATCCACAACTAAGGATGTTTTTTGTATTTTATGGCAAAATGCCTGGGAAAAATTTAAAAAACATCCTTGAATTTGGGTATCCATGTACGCTTTGGTTATACTATTTATCATTGTGAATTCAAAATCATTAATTATTTTCCTATGACTTTTGTTTGATGTTTTTGATTTTATCACTGCTAAAAGTTCAGTGTACGTTGTGGATTGTTTGTCAGGTAGCAAACTGTATACTAAGGGGACTACTGTATTGTTTATTTTTAGCATGAATAGTGTATATTTGGGTGAATGGATGGGGCGTGCTTTTAAAGGTGCCATCCATCATCCAAACATCACTATTCTCTAACTTGACTACATTATGGGGTGTGCTAAAGATAACTATTCGTTTTTGAGGATTTTTGTTATCATTCAGTAAGAAAGGTTAATTAGATATAGAAACAGAGAGTTCAGGAGGTATAAGAATATCGGAGAATGTTTGAGGTGTAACTCTTTGTGGGTTACTTGCCTGTTTTTTTCGTTGTATAATTCGTCTCAGATTGGGTATGATGGGCATACTGCTAGCAACATGACTAGGGACATGCTGGGCAACCTCCCTCAAAATAGAACCAGAGAAGTCATTGGAGGTGCTTGCAATATCTTTCATTTCATTAATTGTTTCTCTTACCTCAATCTCCATTGCAGAGGCAGAGTGGTTATGCTCTGATGTTTTTACAACTGTGTCACCCAGAGTAACCGCTCTGCCTGTGCAATGGGTTGAGTAGTATCGCACGCATCTCCAATGTCTCCTTGGTTCTGTTATTCTCTTCTTGCAACAAATGTACCCTGCATGTTTCAGAAGTCGGTTTCCTTTGCTTGAGGTAATATAATGGAATGTCTTATTCATTGACATTATCTAAAATGATAACAAAAAATAGAAAAGTATGTCAGAATTACTAATATATGATTTGTTATTTTTGTTGGCTTCTGTTTGTTTTCGTACAGTTTTTACAAAAACATTTATGTAAAGATATTAGTCTGCTTGGTTTTGGTATTTTTCACCTTTTGGGTTGTTTGTTGGTTGGCTACGATAGATTAAGTTGACGTTCTTGTTGGTTGGTTGATCTTTTAATTTGTTTGCCTGTAAGAAAATGTGAAACATTTTAGTTTATTATATGGTCCTTTTTTGATATGTTACTCTTTCAGGAGAAAAAGGGGTTAATTTCTTCTTCTTCTCTTTTTTTAAATATATTTACCTTTTGTATTTCTTTTTGGATGTTTTGAAGATGCTGACGTTTTTCTTTAGAAGGTGTTCTAAAGCTGGTTGTTTTTCTTTCTTGCTTGAGATCAAATGTTTAAGTTGATATCTGTAGCAGGATATACTATATATATATATATATACATATATATATATAGACTGTTTATTTTTTATTTATTAAATCACCTTTAATAGGATTTAAAAATATTGTAATATTTCATGGTTAAAATTCATTACATTTTTAAAAAAAATGTAATTTTGACAGCATAATATTTACACTCCATGTTTTAAAAAGAAAATAGAGATTTTAGTTTAGAAACAGTTGCAGAATTGTTCTTCATTTTTCTGAAATATTTTTACAAAATTGCTAGGTAATTGCTATCTGTTAATGTTTTTTTAATTACTATACTTACCTTTGACAGAGATGTCCTTCTTTGTTGTTGTTGTTCTTTCTTCTAAAGATTTTCTTTGTATTTGATCACAAATAATTTCAGTATGCTGTAATTAAGTAAAAGTGATAGGAATTAGCATTTTAAAAACATTTCAAGTGATACTTTAAAACTAAATTATCTTTCCTTTCATAATATTAAATTTAATTTTATACCAAATTTGTCTTTGAGAGAATGAGAAAATGAAATATTACTGCAGAATTATCAAACAGTCCAACAGTCTTAGCTATTTCAGTAAAACAATACATTTCGGAAACTTACAAGTTTCGTAATTTATATTCATTACTCCTTTTACATGTCACTGTAACAAAAAACATTTATTCTTTGTTTCGGAAAAATGTTTAGATGTTTGCAGTCTTAATTGCATTTTAATAACACACTTTGGTAGAAAGATAAAAAAATGACTTTCAAAATTGCTTCAGAACTTTGCACACATTGTTTATTTTTCATGAATTTTTTAAGATGATTGTTTTTTTGGAACATAAGTAGTAAACTCGATGTTTAGTTATCATCCGACTGTGATTCGTTTAAAAAATGTTAATGAAACGTATTGTTCATTTTGTGTACGAAAAGTCACTTTTTCTGTTATAAAACTGTATATTTTTTTTAATTAATTCCCCTACTTTCAATGTTATAATTAGCTTTTCAATATTCGGCTCATTGGATAATTGTCTGCCAAGTTTGCCAAAAACTGAAAAATAATATGCAATCATTATAAACTTTTTTTAATTGATTTTTAATTATAGTTATTATTTTTAGTAAAATGTATTATACTTACTTGCTTTTTGAGAATGGTTCTATGGTAATTCCACTGTGTTTCTTTCTGTTGGAGCATGAGAGGTAGCGTAAAAAGCGTCTGCTCTCGCTTGTAGTCTGTTGACCACTGATTTCAAAATGGTGGGCAAGCTTTATTTATACTTTTTTTGGGTGTCTCACCATTATTTTTGTAAAAATATTCAATTTTATTCACGTATTTTTTGTATTTGTTTGATGTCAGAACCTATAATTTAATTTATTGTAAAAAAAGTGACTGCTTAATGTGTTTGTCAGTGTTTACTCCTCCATTTTGTTTCCTGTAGGATCTATTTCTTGTCATGAAAACTGTTGTAGGTCTTATGGTTTAGTATGCTCCTAAAATGGAGGATCTTTTTAGGTTGTTTGTTTCTTTTCTGTGTAGAGTAACCTTTTCGTCAATTTTTTAATGTACTTAAATTAATATTAACTTAATTTCTGTTTCTCTTTTAAAAAATGCTGTTTTTAAAAAATAGTTTATGTTACTCGAGTAATACTCGAGTATTAATTTTAATACCCGAGTATTATTTTTTAAGCCCGTTTTTTAAAAATGATGTGCTCAGTTGCGTTCCACATTTTAATACACTTACCCACCCAAAACCCCTATTTTCCCTGCATCCCGTGCCAGGAGTTATTTTACAAAATAAATTTAAAAATATATTTTTCTGGCTTTGTAATGGTGTGCGTAGTATTGTTTTACGTTGTGATGGCACTTTTAATGCATTCTATTTATATTGTGTTGTAATGGTATGCGTTGTTAAAACAGTTGTTGTAATAGTTTTTGCATTGTGTAAAATGCGTTGTAATGGCATGCGTTGTAAAAGCATGCGTTGCAGGGCCGGACTGGGAACTGAAAGCAGCCCTGACAAATTTCTGAAGACCAGCCCCCGTCCGGCGCGTAGCGAGCGAGCGAGCCTGACCGCTACTAGGGTGGTTTGGGGGTCGTTCTCCTCCCAAGAAAATTTTGGAAAACAACAGACCAAAATGGTGAATTCCAGGGCAGGGCATGATAACACTCACTTTAGTTGAAACAGAAAGTCTTTGCAGTATTTACCATTATTGGCGCAGCCAGTGCTGTGTATCTCTGGACACGTCATTCCACAGAGAATAACACATGAGTCTTTGGGGGTGCTTGCAAATGTTGCTCTGAGTCTTCTCAGGTTTCTGTGCTGCTTCTGAACCCCACTCACAGTTTATTCAAGTTACTCCTTGAATGTCAGTGGGAGCACTGCACATGGCGGGGAGTCATAGACACCCAAGATGCAAAGCATGCATGTGGCTCCAAAATTTGGGAGTGGACATACGAGTTATTCATGGTATGGAAACGGAGAGGTATTGAAAACATGAATTATAATATTGTTTAAAAACCTTAGTGTGGAAGCTTATTTAGACAACACTAACAGGCTGCCTGCCTGAGTTGATCTCAGTTTAATACTTCCACCCTCCCTTTCAAACTGCTTCATCCCACCCAACAATAATACAACCAATTCAATCCATAAAAACCTCTCAGCAAACCACCAGCCATGCACTTGCTCCACACCGACAACCCTATTCCAGCTTCCCTGTCCCTGTCCTGAGACTTCAAGCACCTTCCAACTGTCCTACTATGAAAAAAGGGCATGGGTGGGCGCACCCAAAAATCCAGACCCTTACTAAGGTTAGGTTATCAGCCACCGAGTTCACCTAATCACAACACCCCAACCCATCCCTAGCATGCGGCCCTCATCCCCTCCTACCAACATAGCCCAAAAAACACCAGCAGTCCTCCTGGACTGAACCACTAGCTTAAAAATGCCTTGGGGGGCATACCTACCTGGTCGGCTACCCCCAAGCCCTTACTGGGGGAGAAGGTACAGCACTGATAGCTGACACTTAGAAAAAAGGCACTTAAATGAAGCAGGTGCTCATCACAAGCACATTATAGCACCCTAGGCAAATTGCCTTACATAACAATCCACCTTTATACATGAATAACACCTACATGAATAACACCTACTGCTCATTCTACCACCACCCCTAATTTTACTCCCCACGCTTCCCTTAACTTGCCTGTCTGTCCCTGCATCTGTACTCTCCATCCTAAACCTAACCAACTAACTTTGCTTCTTAAAACTGTAAACCTTCAAGCTCCTGCCTTCTGCAAGTATAAACTCTCTCCAACCCCCACTTTCAAACTGCTTTGGGGGGACAAGAGCTATAAAAGTGATTTGAACAATGATGAAAACGTCTTCGCAAACCACCGCTCAGGAAAACTCCCGCATTGAAAGTTTTTCAGCCTACCCCCTCTGCAATATGTTTCCCCTACTGAGTTCCTAGTGTGCCCCAATATTGTTGCCCACCACCTGACACCAGAGCTTCCCCACGGCTTCCTGTAACTGTAGCAAATAGAGATTCATGCCCATGGCAGACAAGTGTGCACCATCATGTCTGATTTGCCCGGTGCCCAGCATTACCAGTCCGGCCCTGGGCGTCACTAGACTCTAGACCTAAAAGTACAAGAAGGCAAAATCTAAAGGCAGACCATTTCTAAATGTGTGCTGAGAATCTGTAACAATATCTTTATTGACATCTGTACTGTTCCACTACTAAGAATCTGAATCCTCATTATGATAAGAAGCATTTCTCCACACAATAGAATGACCAGTTGCCTACTAACCCATATACACTGGTATCGCTCCACCTACTTTCATTTATTAGCAGTACTCCAATGCTTCCCAACTAGGTTCATGCAACACAAGTGCCAGCACATACTTATTATCAACACTCCCCACGGCTGCCTGTCTTTGACATAGCTGAGTACTGGTTGCCTTCCACCAAGATTTCAGAGAGCTGAAGAAAGCCTACTTATTTTTCTGGTAGTCCCTCCTGTCCTGGCTTTGGTAGAGACATATACAGACTCTTACAATAAAGCATCACTGACTCTCTGCTTGCTGCCAGTGTGCTGAAATCCAGCATCTTTAGAGGCAGAATGATATGAATCAATACTATGAATCAACATCTGCAAACACATTCTTAATAACTGACAGATTGGTTGCCTTATGGACCGTGGTCTGGCCAGGTGTTGCAGCATATTGCATAGCCTAGTGTCTGTTCATTATTATCTGTACTTCAGGTTTTTGAGAGGCTTTCCCCTTTGTTGCTAAATCAGACATATTGATGCCAGTATGGATCCCTGATCTATTCCAATGACCTTCTATCACCTGAATATTTACATGCACCAAATGTATGCATTCGAGAAGGCGTTTGTGGCCCCCTAGTGCTTAAATAAACAATGAATCATCCAAGTGAGCTTATGCAGGAGATGTGCTGCAGCTGCAATAAATATGCCTTTCTAAAAGTGCTCATGTGTGCACTATCCGGATTGTTTTCTTCAAGATCTAACGCCAGGGCAAGGTTCTGTCTTACTCTTTTGGCCTGCGTTTATTTAATGTGCAATGATTTGCCAAGACACTATCCAGAGCACAGCTCCCTGATCTGCTCTATTTGCATTGGTCTGTAACCAGGTGCTGTCTTCTGTATCCTCACCTTGCACCCCTGCAGCTGGCAGCCCCAGGCCCCTAACCTTCGAGAGGACTGTTGAAGCACTGTGATTCACTTTGGGGTCTCTGTTCCACTTCTTCAGTCTGGTTCTTTTGATTACCAAGCTTGGGATTTAGTTAAATGCGCCTATCCTTGTGTATTTCTTCCCTTTTTCAGAAACCTGACCTTTCACACTGTCTGATAGTAGGAGACAAGTGATTGCCTCTGCTGGTGTAGTCTCTGCACTAGACTCTTTGTTCTTTCAGGAGGCTGGCTGATTCAGAGGACTGTGGCCCATATTTCCCTATCCAGTGAGTGTGATCTTCTCAGTCAGACTTTGGGGTAATGTCCTCATCTTTACCAGGAGGGGCAATCAGTAAAGAACGTACTGGGCATCAATCAACTAAGTTGTAATAACTTCTTCCTACTGATTTGTCTCTCTATTTTTTGATGGGGGCTGCTTCACTGGTGTTGAACCATGGTCTATATAAGTGTATTTCACCCGAACAAACAACATTTTTCAATAATCACACCTTTACTTTGCCGTAGGACTATATGCTAGTGCAAAATTATTCCTTCTTTTTTATTTTGTGTTTATTTTTTCAATGGAACATTTTCAAACGAAAGAGGATTTCGAAGGTTTTGAATTTTTTTGCAAAGAAAGAGAATGGATCGCTAAATCGTTTATCTTGAAATTCAAGATCTTTTGGATTTGGAGAAGAAGAATTTTTTTGAAATGGTTTCTTTAAATTGATATTTTTCGAAAGGATTCATTTTTGGAATGGAGTAACAATTAATTGGAATGGGTTTTTTTTGGAATACGATTACAATAAAAGAAGATTTTGCAAATGGATTTTTTTATTTCTGGTTTTGAATTTGGATAAAAAACAAGCATGGTTATGGATTGGATTATTAAAGAAAAGAAAACATCTAAGGTAACGTGACCCGACTTTAAATTTAGGAAAATGTTTTTAAAAAATGCCAATTTAAATGTGTGTTTATATAATTTAGGGCATAACAGGTTAGTAATAGTGTAGGTTGAGTTAGTAATGTAGAATGTGTGCAACATTATCCAGGTAGTCTGAGGCCACACACAACGAAAATTGTTGTAATGCACCCAATAGTCTTTCAGACATTTCTTTTGATCTTTTAGAAATGCGTGGGTTTAGACTACCTGTTAATGCTTGTGACATTCTCATTTGTTGGAAACTTTGCTCCTTCCTTAAAGTTTCTAAAAAATTATAAAAGTTGGGGTGAGGTTTTCCAATTGTGTGGTTGAAGGAGTTGTGCCATCCCGCTATTACATTGTTTGTCTTTGCTCCTCCTTCTAAGCAGCTCGTGTAGCAGTTCCACCACTCCACATGGAAACGTGGCTTCCTCCTGCGACCCGACCTGCTTAGATGCCCAATCCATGTCTCTTCAAAATAATTTAGTAAGGGTGCCAATTTTTCTTCGTTTGATGTGTAAAAGTCTGATTCTGTAATTGCAGTGTAGTACTCGTCTACACTTTCAGGAGGAACACAGCAAAGTGCAGTTAGTTTTTTTAATTCAAATTGCAGTTGGCTATCTGATACGTAATCCACAACTAAGGATGTTTTTTGTATTTTATGCCAAAATGCCTGGGAAAAATTTAAAAAACATCCTTGAATTTGGGTATCCATGTACGCTTTGGTTATACTATTTATCATTGTGAATTCAAAATCATTAATTATTTTCCTATGACTTTTGTTTGATGTTTTTGATTTTATCACTGCTAAAAGTTCAGTGTACGTTGTGGATTGTTTGTCAGGTAGCAAACTGTATACTAAGGGGACTACTGTATTGTTTATTTTAGCATGAATAGTGTATATTTGGGTGAATGGATGGGGCGTGCTTTTAAAGGTGCCATCCATCATCCAAACATCACTATTCTCTAACTTGGCTACATTATGGGGTGTGCTAAAGATAACTATTCGTTTTTGAGGATTTTTGTTATCATTCAGTAAGAAAGGTTCATTAGATACAGAAACAGAGAGTTCAGGAGGTATAAGAATATCGGAGAATGTGTGAGGTGTAACTCTTTGTGGGTTACTTGCCTGTTTTTTTCGTTGTATAATTCGTCTCAGATTGGGTATGATGGGCATACTGCTAGCAACATGACTAGGGACATGCTGGGCAACCTCCCTCAAAATGGAACCAGAGAAGTCATTGGAGGTGCTTGCAATATCTTTCATTTCATTAATTGTTTCTCTTACCTCAATCTCCATTGCAGAGGCAGAGTGGTTATGCTCTGATGTTTTTACAACTGTGTCACCCAGAGTAACCGCTCTGCCTGTGCAATGGGTTGAGTAGTATCGCACGCATCTCCAATGTCTCCTTGGTTCTGTTATTCTCTCCTTGCAACAAATGTACCCTGCATGTTTCAAAAGTCGGTTTCCTTTGCTTGAGGTAATATAATGGAATGTCTTATTCATTGACATTATCTAAAATGATAACAAAAAATAGAAAAGTATGTCAGAATTACTAATATATGATTTGTTATTTTTATTGGCTTCTGTTTGTTTTCGTACAGTTTTTACAAAAACATTTATGTAAAGATATTAGTCTGCTTGGTTTTGGTATTTTTCACCTTTTGGGTTGTTTGTTGGTTGGCTACGATAGATTAAGTTGACGTTCTTGTTGGTTGGTTGATCTTTTAATTTGTTTGCCTGTAAGAAAATGTGAAACATTTTAGTTTATTGTATGGTCCTTTTTTGATATGTTACTCTTTCAGGAGAAAAAGGGGTTAATTTCTTCTTCTTCTCTTTTTTTAAATATATTTACCTTTTGTATTTCTTTTTGGATGTTTTGAAGATGCTGACGTTTTTCTTTAGAAGGTGTTTTAAAGCTGGTTGTTTTTCTTTCTTGCTTGAGATCAAATGTTTAAGTTGATATCTGTAGCAGGATATACTATATATATATATATATATATATATATATATATATATATATATATGTATATATATATATATATATAGACTGTTTATTTTTAATTTATTAAATCACCTTTAATAGGATTTAAAAATATTGTATTATTTCATGGTTAAAATTCATTACATTTTTTAAAAAAATGTAAATTTGACAGCATAATATTTACACTCCATGTTTTAAAAAGAAAATAGAGATTTTAGTTTAGAAACAGTTGCAGAATTGTTCTTCATTTTTCTGAAATATTTTTAAAAAATTGCTAGGTAATTGCTATCTGTTAATGTTTTTTTAATTACTATACTTACCTTTGACAAAGATGTCCTTCTTTGTTGTTGTTGTTCTTTCTTCTAAAGATTTTCTTTGTATTTGATCACAAATAATTACAGTATGCTGTAATTAAGTAAAAGTGATAGGAATTAGCATTTTCAAAACATTTCAAGTGATACTTTAAAACTAAATTATCTTTCCTTTCATAATATTACATTTAATTTTATACCAAATTTGTCTTTGAGAGAATGAGAGAATGAAATATTACTGCAGAATTATCAAACAGTGCAACAGTCTTAGCTATTTCAGTAAAACAATACATTTCGGAAACTTACAAGTTTCGTAATTTATATTCATTACTCCTTTTACATGTCACTGTAACAAAAAGCATTTATTCTTTGTTTCGGAAAAATGTTTAGATTTTTGCAGTCTTAATTGCATTTTAATAACACACTTTGGTAGAAAGATAAAAAAAATAACTTTCAAAATTGCTTCAGAACTTTGCACACATTGTTTATTTTTCATGAATTTTTTAAGATGATTGTTTTTTTGTAACATAAGTAGTAAACTCGATGTTTGGTTATCATCCGACTGTGATTCATTTAAAAAATGTAAATGAAACGTATTGTTCATTTTGTGTACGAAAAGTCACTTTTTCTGTTATAAAACTGTATATTTTTTTTAATTAATTCCCCTACTTTTATTGTTTTTTTGTAACATAAGTAGTAAACTCGATGTTTGGTTATCATCCGACTGTGATTCATTTAAAAAATGTAAATGAAACGTATTGTTCATTTTGTGTACGAAAAGTCACTTTTTCTGTTATACAACTGTATATTTTGTTAAATTAATTCACCTACTTTCAATGTTATAATTAGCTTTTCAATATTCAGCTCATTGGATAATTGTCTGCCAAGTTTGCCAAAAACTGAAAAGTAATATGCAATCATTATAAACTTTTTTTAATAGATTTTTTAATTATAGTTAATATTTTTAGTATAATGTATTATACTTACTTGCTTTTTGAGAATGGTTCTATGGTAATTCCACTGTGTTTCTTTCTGATGTAGCATGAGAGGTAGCGTAAAAAGCGTCTGCTCTCGCTTGTAGTCTGCTGACCACTGATTTCAAAATGGTGGGCAAGCTTTATTTATACTTTTTTGGGTGTCTCACCATTATTTTTGTAAAAATATTAAATTTTATTCACGTATTTTTTGGATTTGTTTGATGTCAGAACCTATAATTTAATTTATTGTAAAAAAAGTGACTGTTTAATGTGTTTGTCAGTGTTTACTCCTCCATTTTGTTTCCTGTAGGATCTATTTCTTGTCATGAACACTGTTGTAGGACTTATGGTTGAGTATGCTCCTAAAATGGAGGATCTTTTTAGGTTGTTTGTTTCTTTTCTGTGAAGAGTAACCTTTTCGTCGATTTTTTAATGTACTTAAATTAATATTAACTTAATTTCTGTTTCTCTTTTAAAAAATGCTGTTTTTAAAAAATAGTTTATGTTACTCGAGTAATACTCGAGTATTAATTTTAATACCCGAGTATTTTTTTTTTTTGCCCGTTTTTTTTAAATGATGTGCTCAGTTGCGTTCCACATTTTAATACACTTACCCACCCAAAACCCCTATTTTCCCTGCATCCCTTGCCAGGAGTTATTTTACAAAATTAATTTAAAAATATATTTTTCTGGCTTTGTAATGGTGTGCGTAGTATTGTTTTACGTTGTGATGGCACTTTTAATGCATTCTATTTGTATTGTGTTGTAATGGTATGCGTTGTTAAAACAGTTGTTATAATAGTTTTTGCATTGTGAAAAATGCGTTGTAATGGCATGCGTTGTAATGGCAAGTGTTGCAGGGACGGACTGGGAACTGAAAGCGGCCCTGGCAAATTTCTGAAGATCAGCCCCCGTCCGGCGCGTAGCGAGCGAGCGAGCCTGGCCGCTACTAGGATGGGTTTCGGGGTCGTTCTCCTCCCAAGAAAAATTTGGAAAACAACAGACCAAAATGGTGAATTCCAGGGCAGGGCATGATAACACTCACTTTAGTTGAAACAGAAAGTCTTTGCAGTATTTACCATTGTTGGCGCAGCCAGTGCTGTGTATCTCTGGACACGTCATTCCACAGAGAATAACACATGAGTCTTTGGGGGTGCTTGCAAATGTTGCTCTGAGTCTTTTCAGGTTTCTGTGCTGCTTCTGAACCCCACTCACAGTTTATTCAAGTTACTCCTTGAATGTCAGTGGGAGCACTGCACATGGCGGGGAGTCATAAACACCCAAGATGCAAAGCATGCATGTGGCTCCACAATTTGGGAGTGGACATACGAGTTATTCATGGTATGGAAACGGAGAGGTATTGAAAACATTAATTATAATATTGTTTAAAAACTTTAGTGTGGAAGCTTATTTAGGCAACACTAACAGGCTGCCTGCCTGAGTTGATCTCAGTTTAATACTCCCACCCTCCCTTTCAAACTGCTTCATCCCACCCAACAATAATACAACCAATTCAATCCATAAAAACCTCTCAGCAAACCACCAGCCATGCACTTGCTCCACACCGACAACCCTGTTCCAGCTTCCCTGTCCCTGTCCCTTTCCTGAGACTTCAAGCACCTTCCAACTGTCCTACTATGAAAAAAGGGCATGGGTGGGCGCACCCAAAAATCCAGACCCTTACTAAGGTTAGGTTATCAGCCACCGAGTTCACCTAATCACAACACCTCAACCCATCCCTAGCATGCGGCCCTCACTCCCTCCTACCAACATAGCCCAAAAACACCAGCAGTCCTCCTGGACTGAACCACTAGCTTAAAAATGCCTTGGGGGGCATACCTCCCTGGTTGGTTGCCCCCCAAGCCCTTACTGGGGGAGAAGGTACAGCACTGATAGCTGACACTTAGAAAAAAGGCACTTAAATGAAGCAGGTGCTCATCACAAGCACATTATAGCACCCTAGGCAAATTGCCTTACATAACAATCCACCTTTATACATGAATAACACCTACATGAATAACACCTACTGCTCGTCCTACCACCACCCCTAATTTTACTCCCCACGCTTCCCTTAACTTGCCTGTCTGTCCCTGCATCTGTACTCTCCATCCTAAACCTAACCAACTAACTTTGCTTCTTAAAACTGTAAACCTTCAAGCTCCTGCCTTCTGCAAGTATAAACTCTCTCCAACCCCCACTTTCAAACTGCTTTGGGGGGACAAGAGCTATAAAAGTGATTTGAACAATGATGAAAACGTCTTTGCAAACCACCGCTCAGGAAAACGCCCGCATTGAAAGTTTTTCAGCCTACCCCCTCTGCAATATGTTTCCCCTACTGAGTTCCTAGTGTGCTCCAATATTGTTGCACACCACCAGACACCAGAGCTTCCACACGGCTTCCTGTTACTGTAGCAAATAGAGATTCATGCCCATGGCAGACAAGTGTGCACCATCATGTCTGATTTGCCTTACTTTGGGGGTAATGGCCTCATCTTTACCAGGAGGGGCAATCAGTAGAGAACGTACTGGGCATAAATCAACTAAGTTGTAATAGCTCCTTCCTACTGATTTGTCTCTCTATTTTTTGATGGGGGCTGCTTCACTGGTGTTGAACCATGGTCTATATAAGTGTATTTCACCCAAACAAACAACATTTTTCAATAATCACACCTTTACTTTGCCGTAGGACTATATGCTAGTGCAAAATTATGCCTTCTTTTTCATTTTGTGATAAGGTAAAGGTACCGTCAAGGGATTTTGATCAAACAAGATTTTTCTTGGATTTTTTAAGTTCTTAGTTATCGGACCCAATATCAATGAAAGTCTTAAAACATCAATGGACAACTTTGTTAATTGTTTCGAGAGAAGTGTGCTGAATGTCACAAGGTATAGAGCTGTTAGTCTCAGAATAGGAGTGGAATATAGAGGCAGGTGTAGATAGAAAAAATGAATTTTATCTGTGGATTTTCATAAAATAGGGTACAAAACAGTATATCAAAAACACAATGTTACATGAAGTACACAAACAGATTATAACAGCTTCTCTGTAACAATGGTACAAGCTTTTCTTCTTTAGAAATATGGTTATGGAAGAAAAGCGTTGGTCGACGTTTCGGTCTTTAGTAATCAATATGTAAGACCATCTTCAGGACTATACGGGACAGATACTCGACCCCTTGATGGCGTTTAGCTCAATCGCGTTAGTAGTTCTATGTTGAGATTGGCAGTACACTTTATTTTTTTAGATCTTTTGTGCCACAATTCTGAAGAGTCACTATGTCTGTATTTTGTAGATGGATTTCTTATTTTGAGCAGCAGTGTCTGCTCAGTTGCAAACCTCGTTGTTCAATCGTTGTTTTCTTTATTGTTAAGCGGCAATATCTTTACCGCCAAAAAGTCGCTTGTCTTGTTTGATTCAGACAACGTGAAAAGTCTTCGGGTTCAAAGTGTTCGGTTTAGCCAAAGCATATGCTTTGGCTAAAGCGAAGGCGATTAAGCAAACCAAACACTTTGATCCCGAAGACTTTTCACGCTGTCTGCATCATATTTCTAAAGAAGAAAAGCTTGGACCATTGTTACAGAGAAGCTGTTATAATCTGATTGTGTACTTCATGTAACATTGAGTTTTTGATATACTGTTTTGTACCCTATTTTATGAAAATCCACAGATAAAATTAATTTTTTCTATCTACACCTGCCTCTATATTCCATTCCTATTCTGAGACTGACAGCTCTATACCTTGTGACATTCAGCACAATTCTCTCAAAACAATTAACAAAGTTGTCCATTGATGTTTTAAGACTTTCATTGATATTGGGTCCGATAACTAAGAACTTAAAAAATCCGTGAAAAATCTTGTTTGATCAAAATCCCTTGATGGTACCTTTACCTTATCACACATTTACGCCCAAACCCTCAAGGGTATATTGGGTTGCCCATTTTTTGTACGTTCTTTTTCATTGGTCAGTTCACCTTGTTCTATAGCATTAAAACCAAAATGTTAAGGATACTTTAGGGAGGGTTTCAGACACTCTCTTGCCTCGTGTTGCATCACATGGACCACCTAGTATAGCTCTTCCTCTGCTTCTCCGCCCTAACACACTTTTGTACGCATATTAGGTTAGGTTTGGGACCAACACACGCCTCTTGGAGCACTTCTCAACTTATTTCAAAATCTCTAGTGATGTACTTGTGGCTTTTGTCCACAAAAAGCTCTACCAATAAAACAATTGTTGTTCATAGCATATGGTCTTATGACAGACCTAAATTCTCACGTAGTTAACTGCAAACAAAATGTGTGTTTCAGTTTTTCTTCCATCTAATAAAATTGTTTTCCAGGTTAAGCCAACATAGGCTGAATTATAGATTTGGTGGTAAATCAGTGTATAAGTATTCTCAATATGGTGGATGATGTCCACCGTTTGAACACTGTAAAGGCTTGGTACCTTTGGGCTGCCCAAGTTGTAAAAATCAAAGCATGTGCCTTCTACTCTGAACTATTGGTAAACTGGTTTTCAGATTATGAGATATTCCAGTTATTACGTTGTGTCCTAATAACAGCCAAAACTCACATGGTTGGCTCTCAAGCCCTTTTCACAGCACTTACTGTGCTCCACAATGACAATCACCTGAGTTCCTTGTGAGTCCAGCAGCAGGATCACACACACAATTATGCATGCGCACATATGCAGACACATAGGCATGCGCGCGCGCACACACACAATAAAAACATGTAAAGTTTTACCAATGCACCCCATTGCCCACCAGCAGTTTTTCTCTGTAAACTCTGCAAACATATATACCACTGAAAATGCACCACAAACCGAACAGCGAGAAATTCTGCTAATGACCTGGGAAATACAGGTCTGGCTCAAGGCATCCTTGCACTGGATCTAGAACGTCTTTCCCAACAATCTTCAGATCTCCAACAACCTCCTTCAAATGCCCCTTAGGCCTATCTGCAATCACCAGATACTGCCACCGTATTTCATACCCTCTGTCCGTTTCTGTCACAATGCTAAATTTCAACACTAAACCTGCACTGTCCACAACAAAAATTAGATTCACACTTGGTCCTGTGTCAGGGATTTTTACATGGAGGAAAGGATGGGACTTTGTCCTTCTTGGATGTCAAGTACACACACTTCCTACTTCCATCTTAACTGCACTTGGGCCATTAGTCCTAAAATTATATAAAAACATTGGTTATGTAGTGTAGCAGATGCTCCCAAGTACCTTCAGTTTTTCAGGACAGCATAGGATTTCCTCCAGGTCGAAAAACCTTTTAATGTGGAGCATTGACAGCGATGTGAAATGAGCTAATGCACAGACCTGTAACAATTAATCCTGACATTTGCAATTCGGAGTAATACAAGTTTAAAAGTAACTGTGGCAAAATGGGTATCATGTCCAACCAGATTAGTGCACAAAATTATATGCAAAATCGATAGTTGAGAATTCTCTTTTGTAAAGGTGATTTGCCATCTTGAATGTCCCACCAACACTTGCTCCATGCAATAACGTTTGCACACTTTTTATCCATGAACTAAGCTGCTGTCCCCGCTTTTATTGAGATTTAATTAAGAAAGCTCATGAAATGTGCAAATGTTTTAAGTAGGCAGTGTGCGCCGGGGGCGCGGAGAGGGCTGATTACTTTCACCCTTCTCCCATCTCAGGTCACCCTAACTCGTGGGCAGCGGTGGGCCAGAGGGCAGCGCATACCAAAGGGCACCTATGGAGAGAATGGGTGCAGCAGGAAAGGCTTGAGAGGGTGCCTTAAAGATAAATTGTATAGGTGAGAATGAGAAGGAATGCGCGATGGAGAGGTGGGACATGAGTGTAGCTTTTAGGCAAGAGAAGTGTACGAGCAGCAGAGAAATTGTAAGGCAAAAACGAGAAATGAATGCAGATTACTGATATTAGAGACGATACAGGTGTGCACCAGGTGGGATAGAGGGCATAGAGAAGATACAGGGAATGTCTAAGGGGTACACACGTGACGAGAGATAAATGGATAGATGGTAACGGGAATAGTAGGGTAATAGTCCATGAGTGATATAGTACTAGTTAGAAATAGGGCTTGCAAGACCCAATGAGTGGCACGTGCAGGCAATATAGGGGGATACGGCGAGACTGAAGTGTTTTGGGGCTACATGAGAGATGATCAGGTCAGATATTACAATCCGCCAACTCTGTGACTTTGACTTACTAACTGTTGCCTCGCAACTCACTCACTCCTGCCCTCGGCAATTGAATCGGTGGGGCCGGAGGTCATATTTACTGCAGCTTGAGTCACGCTGTACATCTGCTCCTTGTGTTTCTCAATGATTCTGGACAGGCGCGTTTGTGTGCCCCAGTCTACCAAAGCAGGCTGCCTGCCTCTGCAGGCGCGGCTCCTTAACAGACACAGGGCCTGCACCGGACGTGAAGTGGCACGCACACTGTTGGTTGCATTCACGTGACTCCACCACGTCATATGAATGCCGTGCCAGCTGGCCGCATGCTTTGTACCTCGCTCAGTACAGTGGTCACTGTGAATGCCCGCAGCAGCAGATTTAATAATGAATGCTCATTGCTGCAGACAGCGCAGCAATGAGCAGTGACCACTTTAATCTGAGCGCAGTACAATAAATTGCCCCACCAATCAACAAAATCGGCCCCCTGCCCCACCCAGCAACAAAACCGGCCCCCGGCCCAAAAACCGGCCCCCACCACTGGCAGCCTACCGGGGGATTGCCCGGTGCCCGGCACTGTTTGTCCGGCCCTGATGCGTTTTATCATCATACATTCCCTATTAATAGGATACAGTTGGACTTTATCAAGATGCCGAGGTGCAATTGGTTGAGATATGTTTTGGTGGTGGTGTGTATCTTTTCATGTTGGGTTGAGGCTTATCCAACTAGACGAAGTGACAGTCGTACAGTGGCAAAACTGCTATTAAGGGAGCTGATTCCGCAATTTGGATTTCCAACCTCAGTGGAGACAGATAGAGGAACACACTTCCATAGCGAAATCATGAAAGTTGTTGTGTACAGCTTTGAAAATTGATCAGAGATTACATTGTAGCTATAGGCCTGAGGCATCTGGTCTTGTGGAGCAGATAAATGGCTCGATCAAGATAAGAGAATCAAAGGTTTGTTCGTCGACTTCTTTGAACGGGCCAGATGCGCTGCCATTGGTGTTGATGAGTCTGCATATAACTCCTGATCGGAGGACAGGGCTCTCTCCCCACAAGATATTGATGGGAAGAGCTATGCGATTGCCTACGGTGCCAGGTGCAGCATTGATAACATCATAGATGATTTAGTTTTGGATTATTGTAGGGGATTGGCTGACGTGGTTAATTCTGTGTCCCACCAGGTCGAGGCTGTGACTGCACCTACTTCAAGAGACCTGCTACATGATTTTAACCCTGGTGACTGGGTGCTTGTTCGAAAGCACGTGAGGAAGAGCTGCCTTGATGCTCTCTGGCAAGGGCCATACCAGGTAATTTTGATCACAAATACAGCTGTGAAGTGTGGAGGATTACCAAACTGGTTCCACGCTTCGCATACCCATCGAGTTCCAGAGCCTGTGGAGGAAATGACTCCCCTTGCTCCAAGAAGTGCAACTGAAAATGCAACAGTAGAGGAAGGAACAGGTCAGGTCATAAGAACTCTTGGTGAGGCTGGACAATCAACAGAGCAAGCAAGAAGAGATCAAGCTGCTCCAGAGTTGAATTCAGATTCTGAGATAGATGAGATTGCAGAAGTGAACTTTGAACCAGAGCAGAGTGAATAGCCTGGTGAAGAAGGATCAGATCGAGAGGAAGAGAGGAGAGCAAGTGCTGAAGTAGAGACTTGGCCAGCAAGAAAAGAGAAGCTGAATATAAGGCTTGCATCTGAGAAGAATCTCGCTCAGATTCCTGAAACGTCTGAATCAGATCAAAGTGAAACCAAAGAGAGACTGGATGGTGTAAGACAATCTAGGAGAGTGAGGGCACCGTCTCAGAAATACGCATCTCCTGAGTGGGCGTACTTGGTTGCAGATGCAGAGATCGGGGAGACCCGCGAGGATGGGGACCAGTACTGTAAGTCACGAAGAGAACACTCTGACAATTTAAATTTAGTTGCTGGTCCCTGGAGTTGATGCTTTCAGAATCCTGACTATGAAAGTTCCCAATCCATCAAGGCTGAGTGGTTTGCGATTTTTGATCCTTAACCAGGTTGCTTTCCCTACCTTTGGTCAACAGCCCACCGCAGAGGAAATGGGAGAGATTTGTGCAGAAATTCTGCAGCTTGTTCTTACCATGCTTGGATCTAATATCATTAATGATGAAGCTTGATTTGTGAAAGAAGAATTTATTAGTCTTTAGAAAGAAGATAACCTAGGCCCAACTGGAAGAAGATTTACATTTAGGGACTTTCAATAGAAGAAGACCTGAGGACTAGGGTTGACTATATCTCTACTATAGGTTAGTACTATTGAACTGAATACTGGACTAATTGAATGGAAAAAGGTAAATAAAAAGACATTGTAAATAACAGGACAAGGCAAAGAAAGGAAGAAAAAGAGACTTTGTTGATTTCGTTGTGTTTCAAAAACAAAAAGTGGTTCGGAATGGAGCCTGGAAGTTTGGGTCACAGGCAGAAGTGCATAATTGGTACCCTTATTGTTATGGTGCTGATTGTCATAACTGTGGTGATTGTTACATCTTTGGTTGGATTTCACGTTGCTGAAGGGAATGGGGAACAGGTGACACTTACCCCACCTGCCTCAGATTTAGAAGAGGGTGCATCCACAAAAGATAGAGATATGAGCAGGGAAACTAATCGGATGTTACACGTAGATTAGTCAAAAGGTGATTTCAGATTGAATGCATATGCTTGTTTGTTGTATGAGTATGTTGATACAATGGAAGCAAAAGACTGCTATGTGTGTATGCAACTGCCAGCATCAGTAGAAGAAGGCATTCAATACCATAATTTACCTTTGACGTTTGGTATCACATGTAGTGTGTTGTTTAGCATGTTCTATAGTAAGGCACATTTTGAGTACAACTTCTCTAATTATGATTTGGTACTCTCAGAAGTTCCAGTTCTCAAGTACATGAATAAATATGATTACTATAAAGAGGTAGAGAGGATGTCTAGGTAATTTGTGCCTATTTTTACTTTACAGTTCAAACTAGAAAAAACTTGGTATCCTTGTCACGTATGAATAACTTTTTGAAGCAACCACGCTATATTCTTTCCGTGATTGGGTTATTTAATCACCCTATTTTTCACAGACTCTCATTTTACACATATCACAATTTACACTTATATTTTCAACAATATACAAGACCAACATTTGATCACAACATCCACTATACCTTTACAAGACTTTGTACAATCAGGACTACATAAAAAAAAAATGTGTAACAAATAATCAAATATTTGCTCTCAAGAGCCTCCACTGGGCTGGACCACAGGCACCAGACATCATCAATTTAGCGGAGCCACTGCTTCACATTACTCGAGAAGGGATTATTGTTGAAAATGAATTTGGCCTCATATTGGGCCATGAAGAGATGGCGGTCCTATCTCAAAATAATGCTAAAACACGCAAAAAAGCATGCGTGGTTGACACCACGGGAAACATTACTTGAGAAAAAGACAGACATAGAGTATCAGGACCTCAGGTATGTTTGTTTCTCATGCATTGCAGAGCCACGCCATTTTAATGAAAAACGACCAGTTTATTTAAAATAGAACTTTATTGTTCACAGAGACCTATGAAGATTAGATTCTGTAATCTTGCCTTGCATGAGTAAAAGATAAGGATAGAAGAATTCACTACATTGGCAGGTAACTGCGTAAAAACCTTTAAAGGGTAAAATAATTATTGGTAAGGGTGCGGTGCAAAAATAGTTTGTTTATTTATGTTGTAGATGAGTCCAATGTGAGGAAAATAAGATGCCCTGATGAGAGCCCATAGAGAACCCATGAGGCTTGAAACGCGTCGGCAATTAGCTATTAATGTAGCTGGATATGATAAAGGATCAATAAAAAGGAATATAATTGATGCTTTGTAATATATGGAAAAAACCTGAAGGCTATAAAATGCTTAATGACATTAGAATTGAGCAAATATTTGATTATTTGTTACACATTGTTTTTTTATGTAGTCCCAATTGTACAAAGTCTTGTAAAAGTATAGTGGATGTTGTGATCAAATGTTGGTCTTGTATATTGTTGAAAATATAAGTGTAAATTGTGATATATGTAAATATTTGTAATATATGTATGATATTTTTGTGTTTTTGTGTGAAGGTTAAAGTCCTTCCTGAAAGTGAGAGTCTGTGAAAATTAGGGTGAATAAATAACCCAATCACGGAAAGAATATAGCGTGGTTGCTTCAAAAAGTAATTCATAAGTGACAATGATACCAAGTTTTTTCTAGTTTAAACTTTATAAGAAGGCCCTACTTGGTTTCCGTCTTTTGGCCCTATCCCCCCTTCTTTGTAATTATTTTTACTTTACATGCATCTTATGCACATAGACATAATCTGACATGCATGCTATCTGTCGTCGAAAAGAAGTTTGTAGATCAGAGAGGAGATCGGCATAGTCAGACCTTATTTAGACCAGATCTGAAGCCTAAAGTTATTCCATGGACCCAGGAAGAATTAGATCATAAGGCAAAGGGAAGTTCTGGTCCAATAGCTTTAGATTTCCAGCAAAAAGGGAAACTGTGCATTAGGCACCCGTCAACATATTATGACAAGTCATTTGTGGGTGAGAGTGAATGTGAACACATTTTCTTGATTGAGGACTCAATAAGGAAGACACTATTGGACAAATTAACCATAGTGCCAAATGTTTATTTTGTGTGTGGAAAACTTGCTTATGTGAAATTGGCATGGTACGTGTTATTTGGCTGTGGTATTCCCTAAAATCTTACAAGTAGATGATTTATGGCCTTTGGAAGAAAACAGATCTCACAGAGGAAAGCTTGGTGCAAGTGTGGGAGAAATTGTTGGGAATGTATTTGGTGCCATGATACCTAGCTTGGGTGTGATTTTGAATGATGTGAAAATTAGAAAGTTAGCAACCCTGGTGGATAAGCTCTTTGTGAATCCGGCTCAAATTTTATTACTTGACGTTGAAATGGTTTTGATTAGAGCTATGGTACTTCAAAATCGTCTAGTAAACACAACGGAGAAGAAGGGTCAGAGGGAAAATGTTTAAAGACCTACCCAGGGTGGAGTCCCCCAACCAGTAAATGCAAGAAACCAAAAAGCACACACTGGGGGTCTAAAGCTGGGCCTAATACGCTCCAGAGAACCAACTAACAGTCTCATCTCCAGATGCAGTGAAGACCATATGAGTGAAAGGATCGTAATGGAATCCCGTGCAGTGCAAAGAAAATGTGTGGTGATAAGACCCAGAGAAGTTTAGGTTATGGCTTAGTCCAAATGATCATGGGACACACCATTCCTTTTTGGATGGCCAAATGAGAATACATGATCTACATCTGACGTTGATGGACATCCTATTCTTCTCTGTATGGGTCTAATCTATATTTGAAGTGAATCCCTCTGCATAGGTCATTTTTTGGAAATACCCCGTAAACTCCTTTGTTACACAGCACTGGCAAACGTCCACTGACTTGTTGAGCAGTTTTTTTGTTAGTTGGTTCTCTGGAGCGTATTAGGCCCAGCTTTAGACCCCCAGTGTGTGCTTTTTTGTTTCTGTTTTACGTGAGTAATTCTTAAGAAGTCAGCACGTGCTGAAACCTTTGGGATAAGATATTGGAGAAATAGGTAGGACTTTCACGTAGAGTAGAGTAGGGAAAGGGAAAGGTGCTTTTGTTTATCCCTCAAATGAAAAGAGAATTGGACTCAGCTTCTATCCTTTGTTGCATTTTGATTTTGGAGTTCATCATATTATGCCTCATATGCCGAATAAATTATATATGTAGACTCGGCTCTTTATTGATTTTTATGTATCTATATACTCTGATATTGAGGTGTGTTTATATTCAATTATTTTTGGCCTTATAATAAATCCACAAAACTGAAATTCGGAGTCTGTGGTCCTTTGAAGCATGTCTAACTGAAAATATAATCTTGAATTATTTCCTCCCCTCCACACTTTTTAGCAGGCAATAAAAGACCATCTGCCTTGAAATTAGCAGGGAAGGTAAGGAGCAAAATTAGTGTCACCAGTTTCAATTTGGTGTGTTGCACAACTCAAGGACTAAAGCACAGCGCATAGCCAAGTTTACTAGGATTGGACTGCTACAGCTGTCATCACCTGCATTAGTGCTCTGATTCAGCTGACGCAGAGTCTAACACCATGGTGCAGAGGTGAGTGCATTGACTAGCGTGGGATTTGTCCTGGATGCATAAACTTTAGGTACAAATTCCCACGCCCGACAAACTCAGAAGGATCCCATGCATTGGATGTGTGCGGTGCACTTCAGCTCATATGCAATGCATGGGTTACTTTAAAAAAATAGCCTGCTTCAAGGAGTCGTTACACTTTAATGCAGACTGCTCTGGCTATTTAGACCCAACCCAGATCTGTGACTGGGGGTGAGGGTCTGAAATGTTTCAGTGCTCTGTCCATTATGTCCTTTTGTTTGCTTTGTTTGCCCTAAGTTGTCAGAGTATGCCCAGACGTGGGACCCTTGCGCACTTTGCCACTGGTTTCAAGCTAGCCTGCCTAAGGAGGGGTGTTACACCAAAACCAGTCCCAGGATGCAAGTTTCTGGTTCAGGGAAGACCTGGCTTGGCAGTTCTGGCTGGACTGTTTCTACGAGGCACAGAGTCAAGACTGATTTGCATATGGCTGATTCCGAACTGATGCGGCGAAGTGAGCTAAAGAACAATGATGGATTCAACCTAGATATGTGACTGGGGGTGAGTGTCTTGAAAGTTTCAGCTCTCCGTCGATCATCTCCTTGTGTTTATTTTAGTAGATGGGGCTGTGCGTTTAAACCTACAGGTATTTACCCTGATCCTCTCCAGTAACATCCCAATATCGCCTGCTTGACTTAAAGATGTAAAGTGATGCAAAAGTGATGTAAAGTGGTACAATGCAGCTCAAAATGCTTATGGAGCTGTCAACATTAATTTTGCACTAGAAAGAAAATATGGCTGAGTTGCTTTGTCTTACTTTGTGATAGCGCAAAACCTTAGTAAATGAGGGCCCAAGTGTGGGAACTGTGCCCAAATCAAAGGTTAATGCATTGAAGCCCTCCTTGAAGTATTACACAGGGCATATAAGTACACTCTGGGGGAGATTTTCAAAAAAGTTGCGCAACGCAGGGCAGCCGCTCATGAGGCTGCGCCATGTTGCGTGACAGCGAGGGAGCAGGAAAGCACCATATCTTCAGAGATATGGCTCTCTTCTCCCCTTTCCCTTGCGCCGGTGCTGAATTCAGCTGCTGTATGCCATGCACACACCTTAGCGCTGCAGTGTTAGAGTGTGTGCATGAGTGTAGCATAGGTTTTGTACAGGAAGGGTACCCTTCCTCTACAAAATACTATACAAGGCATGATGCAAAGCTTTTCTGACTTTGCATACGTGCTGCACAATACAGCACGCATGGAAAGTCGGAAAAGCATGGAGAAATGAAAGCATTTCTCCTGTTAGTGCCTCCTATGAAGGGGCATTAACTTTTGGTGCAAAACTATCCTTTACAAATATTTGTAAATATTGTTTTGCGTCAAAAGGCATGGGCGGTTGCATGTGAACGCCCATGTGCAAACCATGTAATGCCCCCTTGGTGCAAAGTAACGCAAAGCAGTGCTTCGAACTACTGAAAGAGTGCTTTCCAGCGAAAAGCAAGTTTTGCGCTGGAAAGAAAATAGCAACAAAAAAATCTGCACTAGTTTGCGTCACTTTTGTGACTCTAAACCAGCACAAAAGTTTTGAAAATCTCTCCCTCTGTTTATAATACTATCATGTTTCTTTTAGCATCTGCAAACGCAAACCAAAATGGTTATCCGGGACACAAGTCAACTAAGGGCTCCTAAAGCATGAAGCAAAACGTCATCTAATAATACTTTGGAGCACAAACCTGCTTTTGGGGTTTCAAAAACAATATCTAGTTATTTATTGTGGCACAGAAGGCCTTCCTCTGAATTATTCTGCAGGATTACTAATGTTTCTTCCAGTATTCTGAGGCACAATCAAGCTCATTATTTATGAAGGATCTTTAGACATTAGGAAAAAAGAACATTTCTGTTTGCTAAAGGTACATTTTTTTTGTCATTCACACAATGCACTTTTTTCATATATCATGGTCTGGCTGTCTAATGCTTACTCATCTGGCTGGCTTCTTGTCACCCAAAACTAGCCCTCGGTCTAATCCCTTTGATGACTGGTCAAACAGTAGATGATTAATTGCTTTCTAAAACACGGGGATCATGTTGACTTCTTTTCAATTTGTCAAATAATTCAAGTGAAGCGCTCTGATTCATGTTATTATTTATTTATTTATATGACTTATAAAGCGCACTGTCACCTTGCAGGCAGCCTGGCGCTGGAGGCTCAAAAGGGGCAGGACGGAGTTAGGCGGAGCAGACTGGAGTGCACAAGTTAAGGTTGTTTAGGAAACAGCCAGGTTTTGATCTTTTTCCTAAATGGGAGAAGCTCCTTGGTTTGCCTTATCTCCCACGGGAGTAGATTCCAAAGCTTGGCCGCGGCCACCTCAAAAGATCTACCCCCTGATCTAACCTTTCTGAATCTGGGCACCCTCACCAGCCTCGCTGGTGAAGAGCGAAGCAGTCTGGTAGGTGTATACCAAGCAAATTTCGCTTGTAAGGGAAGAGGGCCTAATCCATGGAGGGCCTTGAAGACGAGGCATAGAGCTTTAAATTGGATCCTCTGTCTCAAAGGGAGCCAGTGCAGTTTTGCCAAAGCAGCTGGCCCATGTGCTCTCCTAGGAAGCCCCAGAACCAATCTGGCTGCCGCTGATTGCATTCTTTGGAGTCTATCCAGCAAAAAGCCAGGGGACTCCAACAGTAGGGCGTTACAATAGTCCAACCTGCTAAGGATCGTGCATCTTACCAATTGTGCACGTGCCTGGAGAGGTAAGAGTGGGAGAATCTTCCGCAGGGACCGCAGGATAGAAAAACAACAGGCGGTCGTTTTCCTTACATGTGTTTCCATACTAAGCTTCTGGTCAAGCATGACCCCTAGGTTACGGACTGAGTCCACTGGCCGCATTTTAGTCGCTGTCTCCGGAGGCCAGAAATTGTCAGGAAGCGGACGGGGGATCTTGTTACCAGCGCTAAAAAGCACCTCCGTCTTCCCGGCATTAAACTGGAGCGAGTTGTTTTTTAGCCACCATGACGTATCCCGTAGGCAGTTATGGAATACCTCCACAGGTGTCGATTCATCTGCCTCAAAGGAAAGGACCATCTGAGTATCATCAGCGTAGTTTATTATCTTGATTGTATAAGCTTTGATAAGTGATACCAGAGGTCTTAAGTATAAGTTGAAGAGGATGAGGCTGAAAGCTGAACCCTGTGGCACCCCATGTGGGACATGGGAAACGCTGATTGAAAAGGAGGCAGAGACACCGCCTGCTGTCTATCCCGCAAAAATGACCGAAACCACATCAGAGCGCAACCCCTCACCCCAGCATCACTTAGACGACCCAATAGGATCTCATGATTGACCGTATCAAAGGCGGCAGACATGTCAAGCAGAATCAGAAACGCTGCCTGACCCCTGTCTGCACACCTTTGAAGCTCATCCACGGCGGTGACCAAGGCCGTTTCGGTCCCATGAGCCGGGCGAAATCCAAATTGATCGTCCTCTAATAAGTGATGCTGTTCCAGATGTTTGGAAAGGGTTGCACTGACCAAGCGCTCGACAATCTTAGCCAGAAAAGGCAGCAAGGAAATGGGCCTGTAGTTCTTGGAACACTCTGGGTCCAAGGAAGGCTTC
Source organism: Lissotriton helveticus (assembly GCF_964261635.1). NCBI lineage: Eukaryota > Metazoa > Chordata > Amphibia > Caudata > Salamandridae > Lissotriton > Lissotriton helveticus. The sequence continues at coordinate 1,207,154,266 of NC_136063.1, forward strand.
TTCAGCAGGGGAGATATCACAGCCTGCTTCCACTGGGTTGGAACAATACCCGTGGCAGTAGATTGGTTGCAAATCAGGCGAAGAGTGGGAAGCAATTCCTCCTCGTGCTCCTTCCAGAGCTTATGTGGCACGGGGTCCAAAGGAGAACCGGAAGAAATCCCCCCTGCCAGCCCGTTAAAGGCTACTTCCGTAAGAAGAGGGAACTCTAGTAAAAATTCACTCGGCAGCCAAGCTGGACCGTTACTCCCATCCACCGGAGACCTGAATCCGGTGAATGGGGGACCGCCGGTGTCCGGAGAGTCCTCCAAATCCTCAATAATAAGCTCGATCTTTTCCTTGAAGAATTTGGCAAGATTCTCACAGAGTTCCTGCAACGGGACAATGGAGTTTTTAGAGCACTCGGGGCTAGTAAGATTATTTAGTATGTTGACAATACTTCTAGAACTATTAGTGGCAGTACAAATCAAGGAAGAATAATACTCCGCCTTAGATTTTCTAATCAGGCTCTTATATTCCATGATTTTCTGCTTCCACTGCAGCCTACTAGCTTCCTCGTATTTGCGCCTCCAACTTCTCTCCGCTTGTTTACAACCCCGCTTCAAGTTTTTGACTGTATCATTAAACCAAGGGGCAGCGATTTTACTCTTGCAGCTACGCATTTAAGGGGGGCATGAGAGTCCAGCACAGTTGTAATCCCTGTGCAAAGTGAGGCATAATTCTCCTCAACTTGCTTATCCAAAGCAAAACACTCTCCCACCCTAAACACCGAATTAGAGGCCTTTAATCTTGCAAGAGCTTTCCAATCTCTGCACAGAAATTCCTTGATGGTCTGCGGGGCCTTTGTTTGAGAGCCCTTGATATTGACAAAGAATTTGACGAGGAAATGGTCTGTCCAGTCCATAGGCAGGATTTCCCCCATAACCAATAAATTAGGAACAGTGAACACCAAATCAAGAAGGTGCCCCGCCTTATGAGTAGCTTCTGTAACTAGCTGATAAAGACCGAAGCTTTCACAGGAATGAAGCAAATTTAGTAAGCCCAGGTCCAGTGAGCCATTAAGCCAAAGGTTAAAATCCCCTAGAATTATAAGCTTACGGTGAGAGGCTGCCATGTTGGTCAGGGTAGCTAATAGCAATTGTTGCTGTTGAGTGCTAAAAGCCCCTGGAGGTCTATAACACAGAACACCAGTGAAAATAGTCCCGGAACAGATCTGAATAGATAAACCCAACAGATCCGTTCCCTCAACCGAGTCCATGTCAATGGAACCAATCTTATACGTAGCGTTATAGATGACCCCTACCCCCCCAACCCCTCCCATTAGACCTAGGGAGGTGTAAAAATTTGAACCCAGGCGGGCATGCCCAGCCGGGGTCAACTAAGCAGTAGGGGCGAGTCCACCTTTCCGTCATGAACAGGACTTCGAGCTCGTGTGTCTCAATCAACAGCTGAATTTCTACGCTATGCCTCACAGTTGTAAATTAGAGCATATTCCTTCTATTTCCATCTTTCTTTCCGAGAACTGACAAATTAGTTAAATATTGATGTTATGTGGAATAGCTTCTTTTCAGGTCTTTCATACAGGCTGCTTTAGCTGTCTGTTGGCAAAAAGGCCTATTGTACCAAACCTAGACTTAAAATAGGATTTGTGTCCACCAGTAGCCATAATGCAGTGGTTTCCTTGTCTGTTCCTCATTCAATAGTTTTCCTCGCTATTTTTGTGTTATCCTACCCACAAAGTATTTTGGTCTCACTGTATTTTAATTTGATGAGTTATAGCCTTCCACCGTTGATATTAGGGTGATGTATCATGATGGGCATCGCTGGCTCCAGCGCAGAGCGTAGTACCTGTTTTTTGCATTTGTGGTGTCTAAACTTCAAATAAATAACTGAATTTCTCTGAGTTAATGCATGATCTTTAAACAGAACATGACAAAAACAGTGAGCTTGATATATGATAGGTATATGACAGGTAATTGTCTAGAAGAATTCAATAAAAAGTTGGTAGAGTAAAACTTTTAACAAGTGATATGACAAAAAAGTGAAACAGGAATATGATGTCATTTTTTGTGTTATGTTTTGGTGTTATTAGCAAAGGTTCAACCTTCCGCACCTATAAGTGATCTTGTTTCTGGAGGAGTGAAATGCCAAAATAGTCATGAGAGCCATGTTGTACAGCTGCTGTGCGATCAACCGTGAGAATTAGATGTTTATAGATGTTAAGTTTATAAGCTGATCCTGCACCGATTTCTTCTGCCACTCTCCTAATGGTTGGAAGTCCTTTGTCAGGATTGGAATTTACTGCCACAATGTCATCTGCTTATGCAAGTATTTTTGTAGTATTGCCCAAGAAGTTAAACAGCATTTTGTCTGGTGAGGTCTTAACCAAAGTGATCAAGGGTTCAATATAGAAATCAAAAGGTGCCGAGGATAGTGGAAAACATGGCAGACTTGGTAGGTTTAGTTTTTTAGACGGAAAATAGCAATCTTAGAATGTGACCAAGCCTCTGAGAGAACTCTGGAGCCTATCATCTGATCTATTACCACCAGGAAACGCAATGCAAGAATCTCCTGAAATGTTGTAGAATTCGAAGGTGAGACCATCAGGCATGATTTCTCCAAAAATTTGGTATACTGAAGTTGTCAAACGTTTAGCTGATAGAATTGTATTTGGTGGAATGCATTTGCAATACTCTCTTTATTAACGGAATATGTTATGCAAACTGCCCACCAAGTAAGGCTTATCACTGACATCATGGACCCACTGACCGGTGATTAAGCACATGCTACTGAAGAGACACTGTAAAAATAAATTCTCATTGCTATTGTGTGACAAAGGAGATTACAGAGGACAACACGTTTGCTCACCCAGAAGCAGTCCGGTCATCTTCCTTGGAAGAGATTCATCCTTAGTCAGTGTTAGATGACCAGATAGTGTTATAGAGTCCAAATCAAATAGAGTTTCTGAACTACTACTGATAAATCATGATATATATGGTATATTTGGACCCATGATTCCCCTCCAGCAACAGGAGCACAGCCAGTGTGCCATAGTAGGACCAATGAAGTCAGTGCCATAGCAGAAACATTGATGTCAGCCTACCTAGGTACCATTGTTTGCCCTCTAATCTGCCAAGTCTATCAAGGTTGGGGTCTTGCTGCCCCATTATTTACATACAACCAAATTGGGAACATACTGACCTAATCAGTTTCTAGTCTTTAAAACATCCTCCACTTTTCTGACTACTTTTATCATAATCTACCCCGGATCTCATCAATATCTATGTGCTCCTTAATTTCATGGCAAGAGACTTATGATTTTAGGTGTGCATGCAGTCTAGGCTGGTACTTCGAAAGGAAGGGGTGCCGCTCGCAGGCGCAGTGACTGGGTGAATATCCTCTTTACCTACGGACCGACGGAGAAATCCTGTGTACTTTGGCTGCTGGAGGGGCTGATAAGCGTTTAAAGACCGCAACGAGGAACGGGACTGCGAGGTCCAGCGGGCCTTGCGTGACACCATTGGCCGCAGCTTTTCCTCTTTCCACACCCGCCCCCCTCCTGTACTTATCCTATTTAGATAAACGCATTTCCGCGTAAGCGGGACGCGCGCGGGACGAGCCCGGGCGAAGCCCGGGACAAGGGTGGGACCGTCTGAGGCCGTCCGGGGCCAGATGAGGCCGGGCTGGGCCACCCCCCCAAGATGCTGCATAACGTATTGTCTGTACCCACAGGGGAACTGGTCACTTTGATAATCATAAAGGGCTTACTTGATTTTCGTTTATTATTACGCTTTTCGTCAACTTATTCACCAGGGATCTGTTCCTAAAAACATGGCCGCACAGCTGGACAAAGGGGGAAAACCAGGATTTAAATCCATCAGCGGAAGTCTTATGGGAACACTAGACAATTATATCACTCGGGTCTCAGCTGCCCTGACCAAGAGATAGTTGATGTTGGAAAAAGACTCTCAACTGAAATATTCTCTAAACAGTCCTCCCTGGGATTAATTCAGCTCTTTACAACCCCTGAGAACCGTTTAAGTCAACGTCTAAGTGACTTGGGTCTGCTAGAGATTAGCATAGGGTCAGATTCACTTAGTAATATCTCCCTGGGGAATAGCACACATAACTCACAGATAGGTAGTGCTATTTAGGAGGAAAATGGCCCTTGCAAGACACCCCCCCTGATTAAACCCGCTTGTCATGTAGCTGATTTGACATCCTCAAGTAATATACCGACAGGAAAAAGAAAGCGAGGGGGGGAGGACAGAAAGGTAAACGAGCAAAGATCCCCAAACTAGTGAACAAAGGGGCCAAATCTCTGGGTGCTCAGAACCATATACAGACTGATATTCTCACACAGAATAATAAGAGTATACCCCTCCTGCTAAAAAATGGCCAATCACACTCAATGATAAGACCTACAACCGCTGCACAAGGAGATGGGGCATTGATAGGGCAGGTAGAACAGATCATTAAATCCCTAATACTCCCTCTTATTGAGAGATTGAAAATAATTAACGTCAATGTAGGTAAGCTTGAACAAGTCACCATTAACAATTCTAAAATGTTACATTCTCTAATTGATAATAAGAAGGCGGGAGTAGACACTACACATGTAGATAAAAACGAACCCCCTGCATCAGTTTCATGTGAACCTGCATTTCCAACAGCCAAAGGGCCCGTGGTTAATAGTGACAATAGATCAACAGACTTAAGGGGTAGAGCCCTGGGCATTGTGGGAAGTCAGTGCCTCTCGGGGGATCAGCAGTTGCACCAGGAGGTTGGTGTACAACCAGCTTTACTGGCGACTGGCCCTATTCTTTCAAACAAGCCGGTCCAGGGTATAGGTAACTGATCCATCCTAGATTTACCCCCACAGAGTACTCCTCTAGTGATAATTTTGGGCAATGTCCCCCCTCTCCGCCAAGGAGAAAGAGAGGAATTTTTCCAACTGAAAAATAAGGTCACATACTGGCTTTCCCAAAACACTGAAGGTGGCCATAAGGTAGGTCATAACATAATTATGGCCCGCCGAGTTGCATGGTTGGGACACTCTAGGAAGACTAGAGAAGTTGACTCTATAGTCATAAACTTTAACAGCCCGACACCAGTAGCTAGGATCCTTAGGGAGGTAGAGCGAAGCACACTGATGGGGGGACAGGGCATTGAAATTTTGCCCCTTGGGTTCTTTTACAGACCAGGATATCAGGGCACTTCCAGCAATAGGAATCATATGAACAGGATGTCTGTTAATAATTCTGTTTTCCCAGGGGAACAGGAGGGTGGAACACAATACCTATGAAACCCAACGGAGCCTGGATGAGAGGTGGCCCAGGAGATATCTCAGATGTTGAGGTCACAAATAGATTTAATGCTCTTTCGGGCCTCAATGATTGCGATTGGCTGGGTGGTAACTCACCTAGTTGGCACCTGCAGGACGGCATCAACACCTTGCCTGTTTATCCTTTACCTCGGGTTAACATGATAAATGGTAACACTGACTCCATTTTAGCTATCTCTAACACCATTGTTCTTACTACTCCCCCTGTAGCCACTCCCCCAAGACCATCTGACAGCATTAGGGATGGTGTGGGCAAGCTAGTCTCATGGAATATTGCTGGGATGCGTTTCAAGCAGGAATCCCAGGATTGGCTACATTTTGTTAATAGCTTTGATGTGTGTATTTTCCAGGAGACGTGGCTGTGTGAACCTTCTTTTGCTCAGGGATATACAAACTATTCTGTTCCAGCAATAAAAGGTCCCGAGGGGCGACCTATGGGTGGCTTGACCATATGGGTCCGGCAGAGCTTGTTGCTAACTGTTAAGGTGGTAGATATTGGAAGTAATGATATCCAACTTATTAGAGTGGACCTGGGCCCTCTGGGATGGCTTGACATTTATAATGTATATGCCAGGGGTAACAAGGGTGGGAAGTCAGAAGTTCTAGCGGCTCTGGGTTCCCTTCTTGAAACCCATTCTTTGGACAACAATATTATTATAGCTGGTGACTTGAACCGTACCTTCGAACCTCTGGCCATTTGTGATGATTTTGCTGGGGATGAAGAGGACAGGAAATGGGGAGTCCCTAAATTAGATTTGAATCCTGTTACTCGCTGGTCCCAGGATATTATCTGTTTAAATGCTATATGCTTTGAAAGGGGGCTAAGGGCACTAAACGGGAGGACCATGAGCGACAAGACTGGGGCATGTACTTTCGATAATGGGCGTCGTAGGAGCAGAATTTACTATGTTTTGTGTAGTATGAAACTTTGGAAACTAGTCTGTGATATGGAAGTCAAATGGAGGATTGAAAGTGATCACAATCCGCTGTGCGTAGAGCACAAATGGTGGACATCCGACAATGTGACCCCGATTCTTGAGGTGGATAGCGCCCCTTTGATTGTCCCTACAAACGATATGCGTAGGTTAAAATGGGCACACGTTGTGACCAACCAACAGTCTATGGATAATATTAACGCTGAGGCGGATAGAGCCATAACGGCTATGGAGCAATCTAATATAACCGTACCAGGTATGAACAATGTAACTAAAATCCATGATAATCTTTTTTCTGTTATCAGGAATCCTTTTTGAAACCCGTAAAGAGGAGTAGAAGGGAAATCCTCAAGCCAGCAAAGTGGTATAATACTCAGTGCAGGAATGCCCGTTTAGCTTTAGGTACTGCGATCAAGGGGAGAGAATTGACGACCATTCGTATCGCCAGAAAAGAGTATAAGGATAGTATATCTAAAGCTAAGAAATTGTGGGACGAGTTCCACTGGCAAGAGTTAAAGGATGCTAGTGAAAAAAAAGACTCTAGGCACTTTTGGAATATTGTAAAGTGGGGTAGGGGGGGAGTACCCGACCCTCCCAATAACAACGTACCTGAGGAGGACTGGGTCAACTATTTCAAGCCCCAGTATGCTGAAACACAGCCTGGCAACCTGATGGTTGGCTTCAGGCCTGTTTATTATAAAGAAAACTCTTTCAGTAGCAACGAACCCTTAGTACAGTGACCAGTGGTAGAGCCCCAGGCTTAGATGGGGTGCCGGCGGACCTCTTTATTAATGATAAAGAGCGTTGGAGTAAGTATATCTTTCTCCTTGTCAATGCAGTTGCACAGGGCGCACCTGTACTGACATCTTGGCATGGTGCTGTCATAATACCTGTATTTAAGAAAGGAGATCGATCCCAACCAGGGAACTATAGGCCCATAAGCCTAATTGACACCATTCAAAAGGTGGTTGGGAGGATGGTTGTCAATAGGCTCCTGGACTGGGCAGAGGAGAATAACGCTCTGTCTCCATTTCAAGCGGGGTTTCGTAAATCCACCAGTACGGTTGACCAGGTCTTCCGATTTACTTTATTGCAGTGGAGATCTGTGTTGCTGGGCAAGGGCAGCCTGTACGCTGCTTAAGTCGATTTGTGGGCTGCCTTTGACCTGGTTCCTAGGTCCAAGCTGTGGTCGGTACTGAAGAACCTGGGCTTACCAGAAGAACTATTGTCAATGTTAATGCGGCTGCACAAAGCAAATTTTGCTAAGATTCAGTGGGGGGGGGGGGGGCAGGGAATGGTCACCGCAGATTTCCCGGTGGAGCGGGGAGTTCGGCAAGGGTGTTCGATGGCTCCCACGCTCTTCACTCTGTATATTAATGGAGTCGTGGCTCGTATGTTGTCTGCAAATGTGGATGCTCCTTCATTAGCTGGTACTAAGATACCGATTCTAATGTTTGCAGACGACACTTTGATTTTATCAAAGACTCCGAGTTGTCTACAGCGTGCACTATTTATTTTTGACCAATTCTGTGGGGAGCATGGCTTAGAAGTTAATGTGGTTAAAACTAAGCTTATGGTTTTTAATCCCCATCGAAGTTTTAGATCTAAGCTAGTCATGAATGATCGCCCTCTAGAGATAGTTAATGCCTTCACGTATCTGGGTATCCATGTAACAAATGATCTTAGATGGTAGTGTTAAGGCATAGACAATTGGCAGGTGTTCTTGGTTCAGAGCATAGAAAATCTATGACTAAACCAATTAAACCGGCATTGCAGGTGTACGAGGCTAAGGTCCTCGGCTCTGCACTATATGGTGCTGAGCTGTGGGGCTTTGAGAAGCTCCAGTCACTGCAAGCATCGGAAAATACGTTTTTCCGGGCTATTACTGGTCTCCCTAAAAGTACTCCATTGCTGCCACTTAGGTATGATCTGGGCAGGAAGGCTGTTGTAGATCTGGCCAAGCTTCGTCCAATTTTATATTCACGGAGGCTCTGGACTACACCTGAGCTTTTACATTATGCTGAGGGGTTTCTAGACATAATTAAAGTGGATGTGTTCCACAAAATTGGCCGGTTGAATGTTCTTAGAACAACGCTGGGTGATCTCGGTCTTCAAATGCTTTGGGATAACCCGATGGGTGCCTCATTCCCAACCAAAATAGTCTTAAAAGAAATCTACTGGGAGAAGGTGGCCGCTCGGAATTGGAGAGGTACTAGTGTAGCGTCTATGGCTAGAGGATTCCTAGAAGCAAAGCTAAATCCCAGCCTAGAACTTTACTGGGACGCTATAACTACACCAAGGGACATGAAGCTCCTTTTCAAAATTAGAGCTGGTGCCCTTCCCCTTAGATCTCTGACAGTCAGGTGGGGAGGTTCATCTATTAGCAGTTGTCCAGCCTGTGGAGCACACAAGGAAACAATTGGCCACTTCCTATTTGCTTGTAAGACCTATGCAGAACCCAGGCGTATTTGGCTATCACCAGTGTGCAAGAACCTAGGTACCACTAGTAGTGCTGTACCTTTAAGAATCATACGTACTAGCACTTTATTGCCTTTAGTATTAGATACAGCCTAATTCCTTGGATGGACATGGTCTATCGGACAGAGATCTTTAGGCAGCTGATTGTCTTTTATTGTATTAAAAGTTTGTCTGTTTTTCCACTTGTAAAATTTTTATCTGTAAATTTTTATCTGTAAATTTATATTCCGTAAACGATATTTACATTTTAAACTATTTTGATTTCTAACCAAGTCTTATCTTAACTGAAGTGCTTTTTTAAAAAAAAAATGTTTTTATATTTGTGATTGTAAGTGCTTTTATGAGAAAAACTCGAATAAAGCAACTTTGACTTGACTTGGAAGGGACTGTATCTTTTCATTGGGCCAAACTGATGCTATTTATACCATGTGTTTCCTAGCATATTTTTGGTATGGAATAACTGCATTTATCTAGTTTTCCTTGTTCTGCATTGCTAATAGTCCTAAAAAAAACTATTTTTTTCACTATCATGTACAGGTCAACTTTTGGTACCATGTGCAAAGCTGTAGTCTTGCACTACAGGAACATACCTTGTCCTTGTGACATCAGTCTACACACTAATGTCAGATCCCTGAAACTTATGGAAAGGCTCACACACTCATATTCATCCACATAACACTAATGAATCATTCTTGAAACTTTCATACTAAACCCTTTTTTCCCACCCAATTTAATGGTGTTTATGCTTGAGTTGGCCACTGACCACCAGCAATTGTTCACAACCCAGCTCTGACAGGTAGCTCCACTGACTGTTACAAATACACCAATGATCAGCTGTCAGAAATGTATACAGTGAAATTATGGTGCAAGCTATTTCCAAAATCATGATGGCCTGCTAGGACTTGTTCAGGTGGTTCAACAATAGCAAGTCCCTAATAATTAGACCATCATTGATCTTCATGTATCAGAAGGTGGCTGGGTAAGTTGTCTGGCACTGGAAGTCAGTACATGGCACTTAAAGCACTGGATGTGCCACTGAAATGTTGACATACCATCTGAACTCGAATATATATGGTTAGGGACTCCAATATCACATGAATATTGAGCAACAAATGGCAGCTTAATAATGCAGTTTAAGCAAAGGTTGGGCCTCATATTCAAGAAAAGGTAGGAACATTACTATCATAGTAGTTCTTAAGCTTGACAAGATTTTTAATGTCACCTTAAAGCACAGAACAGAAATCCCAAAGGGTGCCTTGAGACAGAAAAAACATGACACCCAACATTTTTGTGTCTTGACAGGAACAGTGTGAGACGGTGACTGTAGAAAAACCTTAGGGACTTTTCTGAATGGTACTGAGTGATTCATTTGGAAAAATACTCTAGAGTGTTGCTCTGCATGGCAGAGGAGTTTAAATTCAATTGGTTGGTTGAATGGTAGCTAATGGTAAAATATTAATGCTAATGCAAATTAACCTAACAGATATCAAAACTTCTTTGGTTAAGCCAAACAATTGAACAATTGTCTTAGAATAACTTAACTCATTCACTGTGAACAACAATGTTTAACACCCTATCAATCAGTTTGTTTTTTACAAGGGGGGAAACAGTGAAACCATAATTGTCAAACTCCTTTTTGACAGCTACTTGGCAAGGGCCAACATTTCTCCCCTATTCTTACTTGCCCTCTCTGCAGTCTTTGATACAGTAGTTCATGGGAGGCTAATATGCATACAGGACATATGCAATGGTTTCACAGGCAGTGATCTGCACTGCTTTTCCTCGTCTGTAACCAATTGTAGACAACAGGTTAGAGTGGGAGACTTCTATAATCTGCACCTGTAATGTGAAGTTTGTGAAAGTTCCATCTTAGTTCCTACTTTGTTCAGACTCCTGATAGGTGGGTCCACAGTCTCCATTCCACAGTCTGAAGACAATAATCTTTTTCAAAATCCCCACAATAAACAATGTAGCGTTCTAAGAACCTATCTACAGAATTTAAAATTGCATGGCGGCTAACTTTCTTAACCTGAACACAGAAAACAATTATTCATTCTCCTATCCAAGCAAGGCAAATCAAGATGATTCAAGCCATAATGAGCATGAATCTTGCATTAACAAGTAATTCCATCGAAACTGTCTTCCACTGCCATTGTTCACAGAGCCATTGTTTCCCCATCCTAAAACACATTGTTGATAGGGCAGGATGGGCCATGCATGTATATCCAAACAGAATGCAAACCAGGCTATACTGTTTAGATGGATTCTTACCTGACATATAAACTTTGATGGCCCTTGTTAGGCATGACATCCTTGGCGTGGTATTCCCCCAAACTTTTTTCCTTTACTCTCTTACTTTGCTGTACTTATTCTTGTTGGCATGATGACTCTATGTCCTGTATCCCTGCTAACTGGGACTAAAGTGCTTGTGCTCTCTGTTCTTAAAACATGGAAACATTGGACTACACATATTTGGCACATTTGATTTACTTGTAACTTCCTAGTTAAATAGTACTACATGTTCCAGGGCCTGTAAATTAAATGATACCTGTGGGCTGCAGCACTCATTGTCTCACCCACTGAAATAGCTTTTTAAAACATCGCAGGTGAGCACCTTCACCCTGTAGTGAAAGTTTTAACTGATATTTCAACCTGGTAAAATGAACTATTTTCTGGGCCAAAACCTTCTTTTTAATAATTATAAGTCACCCTTAAGTTAGGACGTAGAGGCTCATAGGGCAGGGTACATAAAAATTAGGACATGTATATGTAAGTTTTACATGTTGTTGTGTAGTTTCTACTAATCAGTAGGAACTGTGCGTTTGTGGATGCCAGACTGATTCTGTGCACCCCTGCAGGATATGTTGTCCCTAGGACCAGCCAGCCCAGAGTGCCGCCATAGCCCCTTAAACCCAGACAGGGAGCAAACAGTTCTGACAACCACTGAACATAAGAACCCTCAGCTAGATTCATCATTGTTAAATCGGCTCGCAAAGGGCCAGATTCTGAGAATCTGGCCCTTTGCGAGTGCAATTTTTGCATTTGGGATTCATCATCCCAAATGCAAAAATCGCTAATTGCCAAATCGCATAATTGCGAGGAATTGCATTTAAGGAATCTCTATTTGAGATTACTTAAATGCAATTCATTAACCATTTTTTATTTGCGAATTCGCTATTTCTGGCCGCTATTTACCACGAAGTCTGACTTCGTGGTAAATAGCGAAAACTTAGAAAAATGCATTTAAGTGCATTTTTCTAATTGGTATGTTACACACACACATGTCCTTTGGACATGTGTGTGTGCAACATATGGCTACATTTCCATTTCAGGGGTGCTGCATTGTGTCCTTTGGATACCCCTGGCACCCTTGAAATCGCATCCTTATTTGCGATTAGCAATTTGCTAATCGCAAATAAGGAAGCTGTAGAAATCGCAATTAAAATTGCGATTTCTACATGAATCCCGTTTTGCAAGTCCTTAATAGCGATTCCTTAATAATCGCTATTAAGGACTCGCAAAACGGGACAATGATGAACATAGCTGCCTGTTCCTTCACAAACCATGGTGACAGACCTAGAACCTTCCACTCATACACTTGTGCTCTCCTTTTCTTGGAGAAATATACAACAAATACACAAAGGGATGTTTCCAATGTTTATTGAACCCAAGTGATTCTTGTATAGAATATATGTGCTGCAATGATCAATAGACAAAAGCAAATGAAGGTTATAATAAGCGTCAGGACAGTGAACAGCACGAAAAGTTCCACCATCTTGATAAGATAGCGTGTATATGCAAGCATATGAAATATTATAATGCCTGGTGTAATCCTACCACAGAGACTCAACCCTATGTGTCTATTGTGTATGTGTATTCTGATAAGAAACCCCTTACTGGCTGATCCAACCCCATTATCTGGTGGTAAGAATCTAAGGACCTGTCTTGGTCACAAACTAGACACCCCTCACGTAGATGTCAATCAGCTGTTGGGCGAAAGCTTCAGCATGTAGGGACCTTTTGAAGTCAGCAGAAAAGCCTCGTCTGACTATACCCGGAAAAATATGTTCATATATAGAAAAATACATTTTTGCCTTGGGCCGTGATTGTAATCAGGCTGCCATTGTTTTTATTCTACAGATAACTGTGTCACCATAAGGACGTAAATGACAAACGCATTTGCACATTATACATGTAGGCCTTGTACACAATGCCAAAGCAATATGATAGTATTCTTGCAAAGTTGATTTGTGTAAGCAAGTCAGTGTTTCCAGGGAACAAATCCAAAGTGTCCTGAATGCAAATGTGTGTCAATAGTCGATTTAAGAAAGATCTGTGTACATGTAAAAAATGGCAGTGTTTCCTATTAGGCCTAACTGGAACATGTGGCACCCACTCCTAGAACATAAGTCAACAAAGGAGCTAAAAATCCTATTACAAAAAATGCAACAGCACATGTAAAGGAAATTGCTGAAAATCAAATGTTCAAATACTGATAAAAAGCGTTTAAAACAGGTACTTATGCTATTTTGAGACTCAAAGCTTAAAGAAAGCCAAGATGTCCTAAAACTTTAAAAGCTATAAAATGTACAGTAATTAAAAAGACATTTGGCTGATAAACCTGGCTGGAAAAAAAGCTCCCACTAAATGGAAGAGGCAGATGTTCATGTGTTCCGAGTGGTAAACAAAACATTTCTGTTGACAGCATCCACAGATGATGATCCCAGAGGCACCCCTCAGAGCAAGTTGGTAGAGAAAGTATGTTCTCACCCACTACCCACAGCAGCCAATGCAAGTGTGAAAACAGCCAATTCCATTGAGACGGAGCCAAGATCCAAACCACCATGTGGAGAGGCAACCCAGAGAGGCTCATAGAACATGGCCAAGAGCAATGGAATCCTCAAGGGACAGCTATACAAATGGGTCTTTACATGGTCCATCAGTATGTGCATGTACAAAGGTTCAAACAATTGCGTCCCCAAACCGAAGTCCAGGGCACACTCATAATTGCACATTAGACAGCAGAGCACAGGCTGCATGCAATGAAGCCATACAGGCTGAAACAACAGGAACCAATGCTCATTCTGTTCTCAAAGTAAAGGTGCACTAAAGCATTGCACGGCATGACAGGATGTGAGGCAGTGCCAAAATCCATTTTATCTCTGAATGGAACATCCATTGTGGAGCAAAATTATTAAAAGCAATATCCCTGCAATTAGGAGCAGGACCAGCAGAAGATCCCCAAAGATGCTTCCGAGGATGCAGTAGATAAAAATGGAATACCTCCACATACCATCTGGAAGGTGCTGATCAACCTGGAGCCAATGCTTCTGAAAAACCTTGTTATTCCAGTCATACTAGACATGTTAAAAATACAATGTAAGGCAGCCATGTTGTTATATAGCACCACCAGACGAGGCCCATAGGGATCAATGGGAATTGCATGCGCAATTTGCGAGTACTCCATAGGTATTCGCAAATTGCGCGTGAAATATCAAGGGTGCAAGGGTTCCAAAAGGATACCATGTTGCACCCCTGAAATTCCCCTTTTTCCACATGTTGCGCACACACATTCCCCAAGGGCATGTGGGTGAGTAAAATGTGACTTTGAAAAATGCACTTTGGTGCATTTTTCAAAGCTATCGCAAATTACCATTAACTTTAGTTTGATGGTAATTTGCAATTCCTAATAGCAAAATTGCAATATTTTTTTGCCTAATGTATTGCATTTAAGGAATCGCAATTTGCAATTCCTTAAATACAATCGCAGTTTAAGTATTCACAATTTTAGCGATTCCTTAAGTTGCGATTTTTAGGTTTCGACCTGGCAAAAGGAGCACGAAGTGCTCCTCCCAGATCGAAAACTTTTGTCAACAGTATGGATGTTCGGACGGCCTCTGTTTGCCATTGGCTAGCTCCATAAATGGACGCTAGCCATTGGCAAACAGAGGCGTCCGTCAAATCCCGAGGCGACTGGTGGGCGTTCCGGCAATGTTTTTCCCTCTCCACCCTTTTCGCATCGTCATTGGGCGGTGGGCGGAGTTTCGTTTTTTTTTTTTTGCTGTTTGTTTTCCTCATTTCATGCCGACCACGGGCGCCGGAAGAAGTCCAGGTGAGTGCGTTCCTTCCCCCCCTCCCGCTGTCCGTGCGCCGTTCCCACCCCCGCCCCCCGATGTCCGTGTGCTCGTGGTGCTTGTTCCCCATAGACACCACCTGGCCGTTACCCTCCCGAGTGAATGGCTCCCTTCACGGCCCCAGTCACTGCCCCCTGGCCCGGGGAGCGCAGCGCCCACTATGCAGTATTTGCGCAGGGTGGGGAGGGGTGGTAAAAGGCAGTGGTTGCTGCATTAATGGAGGCGGATCAGTCTTCGCTGCGCCGTTCCCCGGGCGGGTTCGTGTACTCGGCGAAAAGGTGGGGGTGGTCTGTTGCTCTACTCGGGTGTGGAGATGGGGTGGGCGTGTTGTTCGTCTTCAAGATCGTCATCAGTGATCCGGGATTGGCCGAGCGCTTTTCCAGCATCACCGTGTCACCGGGAGCTCGCCAAGGTAGCCGCACAGTGATTGGCCGATCGACCACGGAGCTGACGACATCAGGGTCTCGGCGAAGGGGCCCAGCTGTGATTGGTCGAGCGCCTACGTCGGGACCGGAGAGGCCCTGCCATCAGAAGAAGAGGGCGTCCTTCGGATCGAAGAGGACGGAGCAGCGGACGACCAGGGTAAGAGAAGTTTGCCCGATCCCAGCGCAAGAAAGGGGCTAACATACTGTTCTGCCAGGAGCGCTTTGGGGATATTTGATTGTGCAGCGGAGGCGGCAGGAAGCGCTGAGAGCGCGTGGGCCCGTCTTCTCTTGTAACCTGCACGCCCGTCACCCCTTCCTCCTGTGCACTCCCTACCACCCCATGCATTATGCTTGCTCAGAACCGTCACCTCTACCCCATGTAACGCCACGTCTGCCTCTGCAATCTGCTCTCATCATGCATCACCTCTGTTCCCACTGTGAAGCGCTCCGACGCCACTGGGCAAAGTCCGCGCTACACAAAAATGCATAAACAAATAATAAACAAATATTTAGAAACCAGTGAAGTGTCTTTTCTACCTGGTGTTCCTGCACCTTAATCGGCAGTGAATGAGTCATAGTTACGCGTTGACATCACTCTCTTCTTCTCTGCTGTTACCAACTTGTATAAACAGCACCCAATGCATCCGCATGAATCTCTCGCATGTCCATCCCCATCGCAACCCAAACCTGCCCGCCCCATAAAAGACCACCCCTCCCCTGTCCTTCCAGGCCATGCCCTGTGCCCGCCTATCCCCTGCTTCGCGCCTGATCTCCTTGTCATCGCCCCCTCCCCTCTGCTCCTATTGATGTTGTGCTGAGCTCCACGGCGCCCCCGCACCATCCTGCCGCGCGCCACTGTCCCGCAAGACACCGCCTCGTCCCTTCACTTTCCGAAACCTTTGTTACCCCTTAATTACGAGCCCCCCCCTCCCGCATCGGGTCAAGTCCGGGAGTGGATCCACTCCATTGTCAACTACGCGATGCCCCCTTGCCCGAGTGTGGCACGAGACCTCTTG
The DNA here is from genome assembly GCF_964261635.1 of Lissotriton helveticus. Classification (NCBI taxonomy): domain Eukaryota; kingdom Metazoa; phylum Chordata; class Amphibia; order Caudata; family Salamandridae; genus Lissotriton; species Lissotriton helveticus. Next base: position 1,207,170,595 of record NC_136063.1, read on the forward strand.
CCCTCAGACAGCACCGCAACTCAGGCCACAAGGCCTTGCATTTCCTCGCATTCCTCCCTCCCCACCCGCCCTTAGGTCGCCCAGCAGGCACCCCCCACCAGCCCATGCCTGACCCCACCGTCTTGCGCCAGCAAAACGAGGACCCCCAGCAGCCCCCTGTCCCCAGAGGCCTCTTGTGCCGTCCATGGTCAGCTAATATTGCGGGAAGTGACTAACAAACTTCTTTTCCCTTCCGCCATCTCCCTTCTCAGTGTTTGCTCGGCAACCGACTCTTTTAACATTTTACTTGCATCGCCCACTCTGCTCGTTTGTCAAGGGTAAACTATTTATGGGTTTACAAATTACGTAATTAAGTTACAAGATTATTACAATTACTCTTAACACAAAGCAGCAGCTACGTAAAAGTCGTGTCCAGCAGCAGCACTAGCACCACCACCAGAGGCTTGGGGCTCGCCCGCACCCCGCCCTGCTCTGCTGGGCCCTGCTGCTGCTCTGCGCCCCGGAGAGCTCCGCGCTGGCAGACTTCTCAGGTAAGACCCTCTCTGCTTCCCAGCCTGCCCTCTCCCAGCCTGTCCTCTCGCAGCCTGCCCTCTCCCAGCCTGCCCTCTCGCAGCCTGCCCTCTCGCAGCCTGCCCTCTCCCAGCCTGCCCTCTCCCAGCCTGCCCTCTCCCAGCCTGCCCTCTCCCAGCCTGCCCTCTCCCAGCCTGCCCTCTCCCAGCCTGTCCACTTCCAGCCTGCCCTCTCCCAGCCTGTCCCCTCCATGCCCTTTCCTAGCCTGTCCTCTCCCAGCCTGTCCACTTCCAGCCTGCCCTCTCCCAGCCTGCCCTCTCCCAGCCTGCCCTCTCCCAGCCTGCCCTCTCCCAGCCTGTCCCCTCCCTGCCCTCTCCCAGCCTGTCCTCTCCCTGCCTGTTGTCGTGTCCCGGCGGCAGCAGGCAGGAGCGTGCACTGCGTCCCCGAAGTAACAGCCCTAAAGCAAGCAAGAAGTACGCACCCCTCCCACCAATCCCTGTTAGGTAGTGGAAACTGTCCAAACTGGGGTGCAGACAGCCCCTCTCACCTTTCGGCTTGGTACCACTGCACCAGCCGCACTACTTCTCTACTGACCGTTCTCCACTTCAGCCCCGTCTAAATTACAATTCCTGCTTGTGACCCTTTTGCCTGCTTGTGCTTGTTTTCGTGACCCTGTTGCCTGCTTGTGCCTCCGTGTGCCCCTGTTGCCTGCTTGTGCCTCCGTGTGCCCCTGTTGCCTGCTTGTGCCTCCGTGTGCCCCTGTTGCCTGCTTGTGCCTCAGTTTTCGTGCCCCTGTCGCCTGCTTGTGCCTCAGTTTTCGTGCCCCTGTTGCCTGCTTGTGCCTCCATGTGCCCCTGTTGCCTGCTTGTGCCTCCGTGTGCCCCTGTTGCCTGCTTGTGCCTCCGTGTGCCCCTGTTGCCTGCTTGTGCCTCCGTGTGCCCCTGTTGCCTGCTTGTGCCATGTGGGTGTGTGTGGAGGGCTCTGTGTGGCTGTGTGTGTGGGGAGCTTTGTGTGGCTGTGTGTGTGGGGAGCTTTGTGTGGCTGTGTGTGTGGGGAGCTTTGTGTGGCTGTGTGTGTGGAGAGCTTTGTGTGGCTGTGTGTGAGGGGGGCTCTGTGTGGGTGTGTGTGTGGGGGGGCTCTGTGTGTGTCATTTGCGAGAGATAAAGCTAGTGGCATTGTAAATGACAATGCCATTTATTTATGTTAAAAAAAACATAAATAAAAATAATGTCAAGAGCAATGCCAATAGCTCTAACTTTAACAAAGGCGAAACCATTGCATTGTAAATGCTTGTTGCATTTGGGATGAAGCATCCCAAATGTAAAAAAAAGGCACATGAAACCGAGATGTTATCCCGGAACAAGCACCACTTTCATCACTTGTGTGTCATTATCATCTGTGGCTAAATTAGTGCCATGCAAACAGTCACATTTTGCATCAGGGGCCGTATTACTCATCGGTATTGTTTGTGCCCCTCACACCTTTCAAAAGGTGCGCCGGGCGAAAACAATGCCTGTGTGCCCTATTATGAAATAGGTGCTGCCCCCAGGGCAGCCGTGACCTCGCGCTACCCACCGGGCAGCGCATTCATGTGAAAACATGGAGCAGCCGCTCTTGCGCTCCTGTTTTCACAGTTCAGGCGGTACCTGCCTGCACTTTCAAAGCGAGGTAGAGAGTCAGTGACTGCACCTGCCTTCAAGGGGATGTCTGAGGGGTCCATGGGTCCCCCTTTACCTCCTGCAGAGGGTTGCTGTCAAGAGTCGCACTTACAGAGTGACACCTTTTAAATGGCGCACTGTCAGTGCACCTCCTGAGGGTTCCTTTGACTCTGTGCCCGAGTCTGTAATATGGCGCGGGCACAGAGTCAAAAGAATTATCTAATTTGCACAGGGTATGCCCCTACAAATGAGGGAACCCCCTCTGAAGGTAGGGTGGCTCATTAAGTGCACCAGCGCTATTGGTATTATAGAAGGGGACGCTCAAGCGTCTGTGCCCCTTCTATAATACCAAGGTGCCCCAGGGGTGCGCAAAGGGGACTCAAACGCCCAATCTGCCCACGGGCAACCTTCTGTAATATGGCCCCTGAAGTCATTGAATGAAGGTGTGCATTTCCGAAGGTCTTTGGTGTGTGTCTGTTATTCGCAACAGCACAGTCCAAACTCAGAATTACTCCAAGTTAGTGCATGCGCTTCAGAAAGCACAGATCACAACGAGTGAGCAGCACATGGGTCTCTGTTTCTGTGTTATTTTGTGTGCAGTGCACAGGGATAAGGCTTAAAGGGAATGTATGGGGTAGAACACCCTAAAATATTTCCCTAGTCGTGTCTTGTTCTGTTGATGACTATCGGATCATCCAAGCAGGGAGGGCTTTAGGTTTAGTGGCGCCAAGGACGAAAATATTTGTTGGCGCTAACCCCCCCCCCACCCCTATAAACCAGAGTGGTCACGGTTGTATACACTAATAACAATGTATCGCTGCCCAAAGGAACAGGTTTAAGCAACCTTATAATGAGGAAAGTTTGAGAAAAAAATAACTTTCCAAACACGCGTCTTGTGGTTTTCACTCATCTGTTTGATACGGTTCATAACTCACTATGTTATATTCAAAAAGATCTCCGTGACAAAACCCACTGACCTATCTACAGATACATGTAAATCTGTGATAGGCATGTTACAAATTCTGCTTTGTGTTGTGAAGTTAGCACACCAGTAGTTGGGAGTGGGAGGAGCTAGGGGGCCAGAGGAAGAGGAGGAGTGGACGCAGGAAATAGTTAGTTAGAGCAGGGACAAGGCAGGAGTAACATGTATGTAATAAAGCTCCAGTTAGTACTATACTAGTGTTTGTATTTATTGTAGCTGGACGCTACAACTGGCGACGAGGAGTGGGATTGAGTGAAATCCACTGTGTGCAGAGCCTCGTGAAAACGCCTTGTCCCCAGCAGCTGTCGCGCTGAAAACGCGCTGCACACTGGAAGCGTGTGTCCCAGGTGCAGAGCCGGTAAGCAGGAATCGGGAGCCCACTCCGACCCTGTGGAGTGCCCCAGAGGTGTGGACGGCGTCCACGACGTGCTGCCAGCAAGCGCTGCTGAGAGCGCTGAGATCCGAGCCCGAGCGACATCGGACGTCGGAAAACCTCACGCCCGATGCGTGAGGTTTGGGAGACCATCGGCGAACAAACGCGGGAACTGCCGAGGCAAGTCGGGAGCCCACCCCGATCTCACCTGATGTCCGTGGTGGTGGTGGAGAAGTGAATCCTGGCGTGGACTGCCCCAGAAGCCGACCGCCGGTGAGTCCTGAGTACCCCCGAGTGAATGAGCCTGGAGAGCCAGCCTCGTGTGTGCCTGCAAGGACGGCGGCCATCTTGAAGTCAGGCGCCTGGGAAGGACAACCCTGTGAAAAGCAACGGCGGCCATTTTGAAGTCAGGCGCTGGGGAGAGAAACAAGCATTGGCAAAGCAAACAAGCATTGGCGACTGAAAGAAACAAGCATTGGCAAAGCAAACAAGCATTGGCGACTGCAAGAAACAAGCATTGGCGAAGTAAACAAGCATTGGCGACTGAAAGAAACAAGCATTGGCAAAGCAAACAAGCATTGGCGACTGCAAGGAACAAGCATTGGCGAAGTAAACAAGCATTGGCGACTGAAAGGAACAAGCAGTGGAAAATAAATAAGCACTGGCGGAGACAAGTGAGATCGCTGCAAAATGTCTGACGAAGATGTTCAACTTCCACCCAGTGGATCGCTTTTGCGAGCACCCGCCCCTATCAAGGTAACAACGGAAGGGAGCATGGGCCCCAAATGGCAAGAGTGGCTGGAAGAGTTTGAAGATTATATTGAAGGTTCAGATATCACTGATGAGAAAAAGAAACTGATTGCTCTGCGCAACCTGGCGGGGCGAGAGATAGTCAAAATACTCAAAGACCTGCCCGCTACCGACGTAGATACTTATGTTAAAGCATGTGAGGTCCTGAATAAAAAGTTTCTTCACAAGCGAAATGTAGACTATGAACGACACACATTTCACTCCGCTAGGCAAGGGAAGGATGAGCCCATGAGTGCATTCATGGTGCGTCTGCGGAGACTAGCCAAGTACTGTGAATTTGATTCCTTCTCTACAGATGCTGCCATCAAATCTCAAATAATAGACGGATGTCATTCGGATCAACTTAGGAGGCGACTACTGAGGAAACCACATGGATTGGATGAAATAGAGGAAATGACTCGAGCTTATGATCAGGCGGAGAAGTACGCAGCCGTCATGGAAACGGAACACAAAGGGAGTCATGAACAGGCGCGACGCGTACACGCCAGGAGTGACAGTCGAAGAAGCTCCAGAGACAAACAATGGAGGTCGCACACGTCCTCCCGTCAAGAACAATCAGGTTATTAACGTCGAGAACCATGGAAGAAGGAGAGAAGATTGGAAAGAGTGAGAAAGTGCTACCGATGTGGGTATGATTACCCTCATGTGGACAGCTGCCCGGCCATGGGCCAGAGATGTCGAAAGTGTGGTCGCACTAACCACTTCGAAGCAATGTGTGGGGACTACAACAAAGAAAAACGAAGTGGCCACTCAGGTACTACACGATCTGACACACGAAGCAGAGCCCCAAGAGTGTCGCGGTCCGACACTCGAAGACACCATGCGCGAGCTGTCCAAGATCAGAAGGAACAGTCCCCTGGATCGTCACATTCCAGCAGAGAGTCACGTCGGTCTCGGTGGGAGAGGAGGTCACCTTCCAGAGAATCCAGACCTTCGTCCCGAGACTCTGCCTACACCATTGAATATCTGAATTTGGCAGCAGATCCGGACCAGCTTAAGAGATACCCTCGGCTGGACATCAAAGTTGGAAATCACGACTCAAAGTTTGTGCTAGACTCTGGTGCCTCCTTAAACTACATTCCAGTTACTGAATATGAAAGGATGAGTCCACGACCTCCCCTGACATTTGCACCTGTGAGGGTTTTCATGTGGATGGCTAAGAAGCCACTTCCCTGCCTAGGGAAGTTCTCAACGACGCTTACACACGACAACACAACTATATCAGCGGTCATCCATGTTATCAAAGGCCCTGAAGCAGACTGTCTTTTGAGCCTACCAACTGCTGAACGGCTCCACCTGGTAGAAATTCTTTTCAAAGTTAGCGACATCCGAGACGTGACTCGCCTGTTTCCCAGGTTGTTTCAAGGTTTGGGCAAATTGAAAGACTGTCAAGTGCGACTGCACATCAATGAACAAGTCAGGCCTGTCGCCCAACACCCTCGGCGGGTACCATTTCACCTACAGGCCGCTGTTGAGGAAGAACTCCAAGATTTGTTAGCTGCGGACATCATCGAATGCACTGATGGCCCGACCCCATGGGTTTCGCCGGTCGTCATCGTCCCCAAAAAGGGCACGGCCAACAAAGTCAGACTCTGTGTGGACATGCGCCTGCCCAACACTGCAATAGAACGAGAGCGACACCCGGGGCCACACTTGAGCGACATGATCGCAGCACTTAATGGAGCCACTGTGTTTTCCAAATTGGATTTGAATAAAGGTTACCATCAATTGGAATTGGAAGCAGGGTCTAGATATATCACCACCTTTGCAACTCACCTGGGGTTGTTTAGATATAAAAGACTGAGCTTCGGTGTGTCCTCGGCGGCCGAGATATTTCAGGAAATGATTCGGCAAGTCATTCAAAATATTCCAAACACGCTCAACTATAGCGATGACATCCTTGTCTATGGTTCTGACGTCAGAGAACACGACATTGCACTCAATCGTGTCTGCCATGCCCTATTGGCGGCCAACTTGACTCTGAACAAAGAAAAATGCGAGTTTCACCAGGCCACGCTGAAGTTCTTCGGTCACATCTTTTCTGGTGCCGGCATGAAACCTGATCCTGACAAAATTGTGACTTTAAACAATACCAAGAGTCCCCGAGATGTCAGCGACCTCAGGTCGTTCCTGGGAATGGCCAGTTATTGTGCTCGCTACATTAGAGACTACGCTACGATCAGCCACCCCCTCCGCATGCTAACCAAACAGGGTCAGCCTTTTGAATGGACTCCCCAATGTGAGCAGGCATTCAAGGAAATCAAGAAAGCGGTGGAATCGGCGAATCACTTGTCATATTTCAACCCAAAGCGAAAAACTGAAATAACTGTAGATGCAAGTCCGGTGGGACTTGGAGCGATCCTGGCACAGTATGAAAATGACTCAGATCAACGCCGCATCATTGCCTACGCGAGTCGTAGTCTGACTGAGCCGGAACGAGCCTACTCCCAACCCGAAAAAGAGAGCCTAGCCGTGGTATGGGCATGTGAACATTTTCATGTCTTTATTTATGGCAAACATTTCACCCTAATTACAGATCATCAAGCTCTCATCACCATCTATGGAAATCCAAGATCCAAGATGCCCCCGAGGATCAAAAGGTGGGGCCTACGGTTACAAGAATACACCTTCACTATACTTCACAAACCAGGGAAGTCTGAAAATCCAGCGGACTACATGTCCCGGCATCCTCTTCCATCATCAGCTTCCAAATCCTCCATTGCGGAAGAGTACATTCATTTTGTAACAGATCAAGCTCTTCCTCCAGCTATTCCTATGGAGACCATTCGAGAGTTTACAGCACAGGATGTCATCTTGCAGAAAGTCCTTCACAAAATCCGCAACAATCGATGGAGGCATGATCCTCAGGACGATAAAGCCGATTCCTTGACCCAACGTGAACTACAAGCCTTCCGGCACGTGAGTGGTGAGCTGTCGGTCACGACTGATGGCATACTGTTGCGTGATCAGAGGATTGTAATTCCTACTCAACTGAGACAAGGAGTGGTTGCTCTTGCACATGAAGGACATCGAGGAATAGTGTCGACCAAACGAGCACTAAGGGAACGAGTGTGGTTTCCGTTCCTCGATCAACTAGTGGAAGCCACCTTGAAAGATTGCCATCTCTGCCAACTCACCAGCAAGAGCGATCCTCCAGCACCCTTACATATGACCACCCTGCCCAGTGGTGTGTGGCAAGAAATCGCCATAGACTTTTATGGACCCCTGTCATCGGGCAAATATGTGCTGGCCATCATCGATGAGTATTCCAGATACCCCATTGCCTGTTTTGTGTCATCCACGAACACTGCCAGTACTCTTAAAGTCCTTGATGAAGTCTTTGCAACGTGGGGAGTTCCCAAGATCGTTAAATCAGACAACGGGCCTCCTTTCAACGGAAATGACTTTGCTGCTTTTGCGAAGCACCTAGACTTTCATCACCGCAGGATTACGCCTCTCTGGCCACAGGCGAATGGGACAATTGAGAGGTTCATGGCCACGCTCAAAAAGACCTTCCAACATGCTACCGTGGAAGGGAGAGACTTGCAAACAGCACTCAATGAGGTCCTTCGAGCTTACCGTACAACTCCTCATGCTACGACTGGCCAATGCCCGGCGACTCTCATGCTGGGACGTCCCATGAGGAATCGCATTCCCACGTGGGATGGAGCCCTGGAAGCATCATCATCTGAGAAGGACCCGTGTGAAATAAGAGCCACTGATGACCGCAACAAAAGAAAAATGAAGGCCTACGCAGACCACCGGAGGAGAGCAAGGTCATTATCATTACATGAAGGGGACAATGTTATCGTCAAGCAAGAGACGCAGAAAAAGACTGACTGTCCATTCAAGGATGAACCATTGGTGGTCACCAGAAGGAAAGGGACTATGGTAACTGCGGAGTCCGAGCAGCGGCGAGTTACGAGAAACATCTCGCACTTTAAGAAACTGCCACCAGACACCTCAAGAACCATGATGAGTGACATGGACAATCCCAGAGTGGAAGAACCACATTCAAAGGGTCAAGAGAACATTGCTCCGATCATTGAGACACTGAGTACCGATAGTCCACCCAAGAGACTGATCGAGGAGATGGACTAAGAAGTCAGTATGTTCTGTTTGTTTTGTTACAAAGGGGGGAGATGTTGTGAAGTTAGCACACCAGTAGTTGGGAGTGGGAGGAGCTAGGGGGGCCAGAGGAAGAGGAGGAGTGGACGCAGGAAATAGTTAGTTAGAGCAGGGACAAGGCAGGAGTAACATGTATGTAATAAAGCTCCAGTTAGTACTATACTAGTGTTTGTATTTATTGTAGCTGGACGCTACACTTTGCAGCAGGCATAATAAACCTCTATGCTTCTTTATTCTGAGAGTAAACTGTGACTGGACAAAACAAAGGCCGCTTCAGCAAGTACATTAACCACCACAATTATCTTGCTACTATTATTATGCCCCGAAAATTGCTGCGCACACAAAGATCTCTGCAGCAGGTGCCTAATCGTTGCAAGTTATTTTAAAATGCACTATCTTTGTGACAAAATTAAGTAAAGCCATCAAACACATTGCATAAAAAAAGCGTTCTTCCTCAACGTACATATGCTCCCTCATGCCTTGAGGCATCATAGAACGTTCGTGCTGCTAGTTACGTGATGGCCTGTGTCGGGTCACAGGTGGTGGCAACTGCAGTCACTAGTGGTGTTGGGTGACAGGCTATTTTGTGGTCTAGATCCATAATGTAACCTAGTAGTTCAAACGTTCATCATTCTAATGTTAATAAAACGAAGACTGTTGGTTAATAGGTGCCCCTAATTCTAAATCTTCGAGACACAGCTTTACAGTGTCAGCTATAAACCTGTTTACTATTTTGCCCTATTGCTAAATGGCACCGCAAAGTTCCAGTTTCACATACATGAAGCAGTTGAGAAAGAACTAGATACGCTGTTGAAGAATGACATAATTGAACATAGGTGCACATAGACTTGTCTACAGTGTAAAGAGAGCTTACACTGCTGCACACAGAGGAAATGAATTAGAAGGAACATTGATCCTTGCTCAACAGAATGGCCATCTTAATGCCCAGAGGCACATTGTGGCCTATGCCAGTAGACGCTTGCCTGAAACTGGACATACCTATTCTCAGCTGGAGGGTCTGGCTGTAGTGTGGGCCTGTGAATACTTTCATGTGTTTTTATATGGGACACATTTTACTCTCAGATTGCTGGTGTGATAATGTTATCACAAAAGGGCGCGCTCCTTTGACATGAAACAGAGGTGTTTCTTAACTATTCGGGCGGGTCTTCCTCCTCCAGGTCTTCGGAAAGACACAACCAGGACCCCTGATGAAGGGTTAGCTTGATAACCCGAAATGCATTCGGTATAATGAAACGCAATTGTTAATTCATGACTATAATGGATTTTGGAAATATTCTGATGAACTTATAAATTTGATGAACACTAAATAATCGAATAAAAATTAAACGTCATCTACAACTTTGACTTGATTGATTTAATGAATAGTTAAGAGCAATCAGTTTATTAAGGCACTGAGAGACACAGTGTGACAAGGACAGCGCCACAACTAATTGATTTAAATTGAACTAAGATACATGTGTGCACGGAGATCTCACTTATACACATTTTACTCTCCTCACAGACCACCAGACGTTGTTTACTATATTTGGAAACCCAAAAGTTAAGATGCTCAGTCACATTGTGAGGTGAGGGTTGTGACTGCAAGAGTACAACGTGATTGTACACAAGCCAGGGAAAGAGCAAAAACCCACTGATTACTTTTCATGAGTTCCACTACATTGCCACAGTTCGACATCAAAAGCGGTTGAGGAGGAACTCATCTTCGCTGTAAGGTCCAGCAAGCCAGAAGCTCTATCCATTAAACAGATTATTGCTGCTAACAATACAGATACAAACATGCTCATCCTCAAAGACCTCATCATAACGCAATCTTGGAAGTGAAGTATTTGCTGATGATTTTGAATTCCAAAAATTCAAAAATGTATAGGATGAGCTATCCATCACCTGAGAGCGTATCATATTGAAAGGCTCGAGAATCGTCATGCCTGAGAGCCTGAGATAGCAGGTGACTGAGCTAGCCCAAGAAGGACATTGTGGCATTGTAGCCACAAAAAGAGCCCTAAAGGGGCATATTTATTAGACCACTGCGCCACTGGAGCAGCACTATGGCGCAAGGGTGCCTGCATTGGAGCAGGGCAGCCATTTGTGGGTGCCAGCACTGTGAAAGAGAACAGGAATTTACCATATCTCATAGATATAGTGCTTTCCCTACTTTTTCTTTTGAGCAGTGCAGCAAAAAGACTTGTGGTGCTACTCTGCACCAAAATGATGTAAATGAGGCCCTGAGTGAGCTTCCCTCACCTAGATTAACAATTTCTGACCTTCCTGTGCATGCCCGGGAGACAGTTGGGGTTGATTTCTCTGAGCTTCTAAGAAATGGAAATCATCTTATAGTAGTCATTGATGAATTCTCATGGCTTTTTTTGTCGTGGAAGACCCTATCATCAACAACCCATGACAAAGTAATCAAGGGGCTTGATGGCTTCTTTGCAGTGTGGGGCATCCCCACTATTGTCAAATCTGATAATGTCCCGCCTACCAGTAGCAAAGAATTCAAGGAGTTTCTTGTTCAACTCAATGTCAAGCATCAAATGAATACACCTCACTGGCCCTATGACAACAGGGTCGTCAAATGATTTATAAGCACCCTCCAGTGGGTAATTCATTGAGCATTGATGGAGAGAATTGATCTAAACGAAGTCATGTGTCAAGCCCTTTGTCCCTATCGATCAACTACTCCTTCCACAACTGGTGAGAGTCCTGCCACCTTGCTATTTGGGAGATCCACCAGAACCAAACTACCACAATGGACATCGGACCAATCGATGAATGTATAAAAGGTTCATGTCACAGACACTTTTCAAAAGTGCAAAACGAAAACTCATGCTAATCAGTACCAACATGCCCAGGAAACATTCTTCGAATAAGGGGACTGGGTACTGGTCAAACAGAAACAGAAGTGGAAAGCAAACTCTCTGTTTGCTGTTAACTCTTTGAAGGTTGTAATGTGCAAAGGACACATGGTGATGGCGTATTATCCTAGAAAGTCCATCACACAGAACTCATCACACTTTAAACACCTACCTTATTGTGCATGAGCTCCTGAGATTGAGACGACACTGCCTGAATATCCAGATCACACACCTGAACCTATGTAATCTTTTCATAACAAAGGTGCATCTCAACTACCTCATATCACCCGATCTGCCAGTTCAACTGCCTCAGCAACTCATTGAAGAAATATAAAGCTAATGTTGTTAGTATTTAAATTTAGCAAAGTGGGAGGTGTAGTGTCTATGATAATATGCTTGCTCAGACCCTCCCGGTTCTGTGCGGACTCAAACAGGAATTACGTCATCTGCTGGGAGGTTTTAAGGTGTGATTATGAAAGTTATAACATAATGCGTGCAGAGTGTGTTCGTATGTTGAAGAATAAAGAGATCTGCTAGAGCTCCATAGGGGGATGTGTTCATTAGCATGCTCCCAAGGTGAGGAAGAGGCTACACCCCTCTCTTCCTTTTTGATAGTTTGTTGATTTAATCCAGACATGCAGCAAACTTGGTGATAGTGGTCTGTGAAGAGAGTGGAAGAGGAGTAAGAAGACCCCAGAATGGAAAAGGAAACCCGTACAATGAAAGGTCATATGTGACAAGTGGGTGATAGTGCAGTTCACAACTACTCATAACATGACAACTCACATCACAGAGCTTTAGAAACGGGCACCCCAGACGAAGTTACCATGTCCCCTCCTGAGCACAATAAGCATGATTTACACAGGCACACACACAACCATACACATCTAGTATTCAGGGTGAAGTGAGTTGCCCTAGTCAAAACAGATTTCACTGATTTACCATGAGGTATCAGTGGTTGGTCCTACATCGAGGGAAACAGGTAAAAATATCATATCCCTTACTAGCAATTAGCAGCTACCAGGGCCGGACTGGGAACTTAAACCAGCCATGGCAAAGAGCTTGGCCGGGTCGGGATGGGTATATGGGGGCGTGCTAGTGAAAAGCTTTGTGCCGTCTTTTGTTGCTGGGGCCGATATTGCAGCTATCCTGCAAAACTGGCCCCGGGTAACAAAACGGTGCCCCAGGGGGCTAAAACCAGCCAGCACCCTGGCGGCCCATTGGGGGAATTCCCTGTGCCTGCTACGGCCAGCCCGGCCCTGGCTGCTACAGACCACCAGCTGTGTCACATACTTGCCATGGGTAACAGTAATATTGAAATGAGGTGCGCTCACACTGGACCTCTACCTAGAGTGGATTATATTATTCTGCTGGTGAGTAACATACAAATCTTAGCAGAATACTCTGAGAAGACCCATGAGATTAGTCTCCTCAGTGGGAAAACTTTCGAGGATTGAGTGAACCGAAAAAATCAGGCTCAGGGGTTACTGAGTACAGAAAGTTTAACGCTACACTGCTTAAGGCTCTTTAAACTGGTCTACTATAATTGCACAATGTTTTGTGGTCTACACCTAGAAAATGATAAGGGTTTTCTAATTACTTAAAGTAGAATTAGTTTAAAGTTATAACAACAGCTTGATCAGTTCCCGAGATACAAGAACTCGGTAAAAACTGAACATTCTAAAAATTAGAGTTGCTCGTTGTTGGGTGCATCTCAAAATCTACATTTGCCTAGTAATAGATTGAAAACACCTGGGGCCTCATTTATGAGGCCTTGCGTCAGTTTTGCGCTTCTGATGCGTCACTTTTTGTGACGCATCGGCGGCGTAAAACATGCCTCCTGTTGCGCACAATTTACAAAGTGACGCATCTAAGCAGATGCGTCACTTTGTAAACCCCTGCGCTACATTATACCTGCGCCAGGTGTAATGTATGCAGAGGGGGCGTTCCCCCGCAAAAAGCCTCGTAATAGTGACGCAGTGAAATCTATGAGATTTCACTGCGTCACTTTTAGGACGCTGTTGTGTCAAAATCTTGCGCCTGCCTCACAGCAGGCGTAAGACTGACGCAAGCCCTTTCACATGGGGCTTTCCCCATGTGAAAGGACGCATTGCTGGAGTTGCGTCACTTTTGTGACACACCCCAGCAATGCGTGACTTTTGCGCTTACAGATACGTCAGAAATACTGACGTATCTGTAACTCCTTGTGAAATGATGCGTCATACTGTAAATATGACGCATCAATCATGTCGCAAGGAGTGCGCACTGAGAAGTGACGCATCGCTGTTTTCACGCAGCGATGCGTCATTTCTCATAAATGAGGCCCCTGCAGTGTCATTAGATGGAGGGTCCGATTGGGCTGGCTTGAGAGGTCAGTACCTACGCCGGTTTTTTGACTATTTTGGGGCGTACTGTATGTTCTATTCGGCCGGTTTTATTGTTAATTTTCCTGATATTAAAACAAAGTGTGCCTGCAGCTAGATCAAATCCATGCATTCATCAATAGTTAAAAAACACAGCGTGTCTTTTGCAAACATAGGCCACTTTTTGTAGCTATCTGATACACTAATGGGTGTCACTTTTATTTTGGTGTCCGGGCCTATTTTCGGCCACAATCAGACCCTGCTGAGAGAATGTGTTGGGGTGGGACTGGATGCAAAACCAGTGACAGGCGATAAGTATGAACGGGAGACTCTTGTATTCTCATTAGCATATTAGCCATCATGTAGAGGTATGTTTAGAAATCTGGGTTTGATGACATGTCAAACATGGAGGAAGAAGAAGTACATTTTAAAGGTCACATTCAAAAAACGCAACTCTGGCTATATTGTTTCAAAAGAGGAAATTCATGTCTTCTATTTCTGGACGCGAATCTAGGTCAAAGAAATGATTTCTTTTTTTCAGAAATACTTTGAGATGTGCTCTATATGCAAACACGGAATAAAAAATATACTGAACACCAGTGCTGGGATTGGAAAAACTTTGCTCTGGGAACCCATACATTGGGGATCAAGGTGAGCAACAAAAAAGGGGGGAAGTTACAATGGGCGTAGTCCTAAAAAGCACACTGACACTCATTTTATACAATATATTTTTTTTAACTCTGTCACAAAGATTTTTGCACCAAGAAGAAATGTGACTAAATCTGTTCTGGCTTAATTGGTTGCAAAGTCTGCATTTTAAAATATTTTATGGGGTTAAAGCACTGGCTGCAGAGATATTTATGTGCCCAATAAATAATCTCAGGAAATTATAATAATCATAAGGGCAAGAAGACTGTTGGTTAAAGCACTTGCTGGTGAGGTCTGTGTTTTGATTGAGTAGCATAGAGAATTAATGTGTCTCTTGAAGCACATCATGTATCATACATAATACAAATATTTATTTAACTAGATACATAAGTGGGTCACTGCTTTTGACACAGAGAATCTTGTATTAATTGCAGTTCATAAACTGCAAACCTTATAATATAGCACAGTGAGCTATGAGCCAGCATCAAGGACCTGCATGTAGACTGCAAAACGTGATTAGAACCTTATCATTTTTTCTCAATTTGTTATTATAAGGCTGCCTAAAACCTTCCATGGGAAGCAATAACTGGCAGTCACAAGCACTGCATTTTGTTTTAACAATGTGTGACTCCTTCACCCTGAAACCCGTTTTGTCTTATGCAACATCCTGTACATTGATTCACACTACACACTTGAATGATTTATTGTCAATGTGTAAGTTGTGCTCTGCCACCCTACAGTGGGATCAATAGCACTATAGACATATTTATTCTAAAGAAAATAGCAAGCGCTATTTAAATTGTTATTCATGTATATACTTGTACATACTGATACAACTGACATTCTTACAGGACATGCATATTTCTTTCATTTAGGGGGCACAAAGTCAAAAACCTTACTCCAAATCGTAATTTCTCTTAAGTAATTGATCCAGCGGGCTATAGAAAATATATCATAAACTACGCTACCCAATTTCATAACCTATAAACAAAATTCTAAACTATACATGGACCCATTTATGAACCTGATATATTTTTGGGCCTACTGAATCAGGTGGTCAAATAAATCTATATACACATTATTTACAAACTATAAACATTTTATACATTTGCAGAAAGAATATTGTCATTAGAATAAAACCCAACCATTTAAACGACCACCATAGGCGACGTGATCTAGCTAAAGGTAACCTACACTTCTGAATAACCAAGACCAGCTTGTTTGTCAAAAGTAAGAATTTATTTTCTAAATTATGGTATATATGTTGTAAGTCTTATATATGAAATTTATTTGCAATAAAGCAAGCATGATGGTAAGAAATAAGAAAAATACAATTTAAGCAATTGAATTAACTTCAAAGAATTAAATAAAGTTTAGCATTTCTAAAACATATTTTCCTAACTGAGCTAAATAGACAGAAATTAAAGTAAAGATCTTTGAGGATTCTTACGTGCTCCACGCAAAGTCCAGCAGCACATCACCCTCATCGGAAAGTCAGAAAGCAGCAGCCAGCCCAACCCTAAGGGCATGACTTTTTATACCTTTCTACGCTAACTAAACTAGCAAAGGAAAGTTTTCAGAAATACTCGACGTCCCATTGGCTGAAAGTGACAAGTGACATGTCACCCGATTCTTAAAAAGTTCCACAAAATCATGTCTTACAAAGACCATTGTCTCTTCCACGTGAAGCCAGAGGCTTCCTGCGATTGCAACTTTGTTTTAAGTCATCCTCGCAGCTTCCATAGTCTTACAGTGCAACTTCCGCGGATGCCAAGTTAAGGACTGACAAAAAGTTCACTTTCGACCTTGGCCATGTCCGACAGAATGATGTCAGCTCATCAGTTTTTGCTTTGTGAATGCAGCTTCAATAAACGTTTTAATTCAGAATGGGCGTCTCGTGACTTTCTGCAGAAATATGAATTAGCTCTTTTTGTGCGGCTCAAATAGTTAGGCCTCAAAAGCAGGCAACTTATGATTTCTAGTATAAAACAAACACAAGAAAAGTATTAATGTAAGAAATAAAGTATATTCTGTATCCACCCCATGGTTTACTAAATAATTAACCCACCCGATTAATCAAAATGTTACCTAGCCATTGCAAACAAATAAAGCAGCGTTTATATTTACCAGTCTCCGTTTTTCTATGAGACCCATATGCACCTAGAATAGTAGAAATGACATCACACAGACAAGGAAAAGCAAAACAAGCACATGCTTATTTAAGTTTGCAGCAGTTAGTAATGACAAAAACGAAAACAATAAATTATTTTATTATTTTACACGAACAAAAAGATGCAACATTTATGCACGTTTATGAGCACACATGTTAGTCCCCCCACGTGTAAAGTTTAATCTAGGTTGTATTAGCACAACATATCACAAATCATTAATAATTTTATTCATGTTATGGAAATGTGATTTTGCGAGTTTAAACAAAATTTTGTTTTCTATCTCGCTCCATCAACTCCCTCATCTGGTGATTAACAAATCACCACACCAGCACTCAAAATTTTGGTAAATTTAATTTATAAGAAATCGATTCAAATTCATTGTATTAGTAAACCTAAAAGTCTGTTTCAGCATAATCCTTGCAATTAACATGACGCTCTCTATGTAACTCCTGCAACTCAATCTCCCTTTCCTCTTCTTTTCTGAGTTTATAAATTCTCTTCTTTTCTCTCAAATGCTTCTTTCTTTTATGCAACAAACAACCTACTTTAGTCAAAATAAAAATGAATATAATTATAATCAAAGGTGCCAGAATCTTGCCAAGAATTGAACTTCCGATATTATGAAACCAGTTTTTAATTGCTTGAAACCTATTTGAAAGTTTCCCAGTAAAATCTTCTTCTTCTAAAGGAATTATTTCAGAATGCATTTGTGTAATATTCTTAATATACATTTCAATATTTTTACTTTCATCCGGTATATATGTACAGCAATGTTGGACATGTAAAATGCCACAGACTCCTCCCTCTTTTGCTAAGAGTATGTCTAAAGCAAGACGGTCTTGAATTACCATGGATCTAATTGCAATAACTTCAACATTCACTAATTGAAATCCATCAGCAGTGTCAGTTGATAATCTATCAACTATAGTGGACAATTTTCTGATTCTCCCTGCATTTAGGGTTATACCAACAAAAGGTATTACAGCTTGGAAAATATCTCCCAGAACTTCAGTAAAAGTTTCTCTTTTAGCTCTATTTACATAATTATGAATTTTAAATAACCCTTCTGAATCTCTGTCAACATGAAACACTTTAGGAAAAACAATTCCCACATAACAAGTTCCATACCAATGGTCTGGAAGGTTGTAGTAGGCTTTGTCACCACAAACAAAATAAATTCCAGGAAAGATAGGATCTTTTCCACCTTTAAATCCCCAACCTCCCAAAATCTGATAAGTATCTTCACAGTTGCTTGCACCTACAAAATAATTATCAAAAAGTGTGTTATCTCTTCTAATGCAAAGCTTTCCACTAACAGGTTTGTCTATGTGAATTGCAATATTTTCAAGCATTTTGCCATTTAGTTTCTCATCCTCTTTTTGCCAGAATGATGACTTAGTCTGCTTGACTAATTCATTTCTCTTATAAATTGCCCTTCTCTCCTCAACCATATTCAAAAATTTCTTTCCTTCAGCACTTAATTTACATGTTAGATTATTCTTGTAAGCATACTCATAAGTGAGTTCATTAGTAACAAGGAAATATTCTCTCATTTGTTTTGCTTTCTTATGCTTATTTAAAGCATTATCAATTTTAACATTAGCAAAAATCTCATCATAATTTGAATAGTAATATTCTAAACGACCAGTTTGATAAAATAAACTAGTTAATACACTACATGTAACAGCATAAGTGAGAGGAAGCATATTATATGTTACTCCCTCAGAAACAGAAGCGGGTAACTTAACGCACACATAACAATCCTTTGCATCCATTACCTTTACATATTCACTCAAAAGCTTTGTGAAAGTATTGCTTGAAAAATCACCTATTGATTTATCTTGATGAATGTTAGGCTGATGATCAATTACTTTTGCAGATGCACTATGTTTAGTTTGGCTAACTAGAGCTTTGCTTGTTATGTTAACTTTATGTAATTCTCTATTCATTTCTAAAGGTATAATCACAGCTAGTACCAACCAGAGCAGAACTAAAATAAGCAGACACACCAGAGTCATCTTACAGCATCTTTTAAAAACAGAGCATTTTGAAGTGCTCTCCTTAATGTAAGGCATTTTTAGGTTAGTTTTAGCCTCAAAAATAAAATAAAAAATAAATTTTAAAATTTATATACACCCCCCTTTTAAAATATATTTTTCTTTTATAACCCTAAACAAGATTTCTTCGACCTTATGTCATACATAAGTTTTTCTTCTACTAGACAGTTTTTCTTCGACCTTGTGTCAACTAACAGGATTTCTTCAGCCTTATGCCAATTTAATAATTTTGTACTTCAATCATTGTCACTAATTTCTTGGATTTCGTTTTCTTCTTCACTACTATCATATATGTCTATAACAGGTGGAATTACTAAGTAAGTCCACTCAGGAGACTTGTATTTCTGGTTTGGTCTAATTATTCTCTTCCCTTTTCTTGATATCACTTCTATTTTCCTTCCAACTCCAACCTCTTTTCCAGGACTCTTTTGACTACTGATTTCTTCAACTTGTTCTATTGGCTTTTTAATCAATCTGACTCTCAATCTTCCACCAGGCCAGTAGTCTGCTTTTCTCACGTACTTTTTCTTTGGTTCAGAATTATTCGATTCAGATTTCCAAGTCCTTTTCTTTCTGCTTTCACTTCCACCTTCCACGTCACTTTCCTCAGTTTCGTAGTCTGAAATTTCAATTGACTCAGGAACTTCTCTATACGGCAATTTCACTCCTTCAGGAACTTCACTTTGTCTTCCATCACTGGTACTCGGTAATTCGTTCTCCTCCTCTTCCTCAATTACCTCTAGCTTCCCAGATTTCGGATTTTTGTTCCTTACTTCAGAGCTTGTTCTCTGCCTTTCGATACTCTCCTGGTCTGAAACTTCTTTTGGTTCAGCTTCTTTGTCTTCAATATAGACAACCGAATCCTCAGTTATCTTTCCTTTTAACAGATTCTCTTCACCTTCAGAATCTATTTCAATTATTTCTAAGTCTTTTCTTGTCAGATTTCCATTTACTGGCACAGTTTCCAGATGTCGACTTTCTTGTCGATCTTCAGAATCTGGAATTACTTCACCTTCTGTTCTGTCTTCTGCTTCAGAATCAGAGTCATCTGTGGTATCACTTTCAACATCAGAATTCTCAGGAGTTGGTATTGGAATAGTATGACTTGGATGAATCCAACGCTTCAATCCTCTGCACTTTACAGCATTAGTAGTGATCAAGATTACCTGCCTAGGTTTCTGCCATCTAGGAGATAGACAATTCCTCCTCCGATGTACTTTCGTTCTGACCCAGTCTCCAGGTCTCAGATCATGTGTCAAAACTTTGTCATTTGATTGTGCTTCAGTTCCCACCTGATTAGACACAGAAGTTATCATATCAGATAACCTTTTACAGTAATCCAAAATTGCACTGTCATTTATGCTCAACAATTTACCTACAGGTACAAAAGCTTGCCTCATAACTCTTCCCATCAAAATTTCATGAGGACTCAAACCTGTCTTTTTATCTGGTGTACTTCTTATTGACATCAAAACAAGTGGAAGAGCATCAGTCCACTTAACTCCTGTCTCTAGACACATTTTTCCAATTCTGTTTTTGATAGTTCCATTTATTTGTTCAACTACACCTGATGCCTCTGGTCTGTATGCACAGTGTATTTTCTGCTCAATACTCATAGCTTCGCAAATTAACTTCAACAGTTTATTATCAAAATGGCTTCCTCCATCACTCTCAATAGTGACTGGAAAACCGTACCTTGGGATGATTTCTCTGAGCATTAGTTTTGCTACTGTAATTGAATCACAATGTCGTGTAGGAAAAGCCTCTACCCACCTTGAGAACAAGCATACAATTACAAGTACATATTTCAAACAGTTGTGTAAGGGCATTTCAATGAAATCTATTTGTAACCTGGTAAAGGGACCACCCTCTCGACCAATTATTCCTGTCCCCACCACTGATTTTCTGTTTGGATTCATTTGTTGGCATGACAAACACCTTTGACAAAAAGATTCTGCAATGGTTCTAAACTTGGTATTGAACCATGTTTCTTTAAACAGTCTGACCATAGAATCTCTTCCTAAATGTGCAGGACCATGATATAATCTGGCCATGTCAGAAATCATGCAATTTGGTAAAACTACTCTCCCATCTTTGTAAACCCACACTCCATCTTCATCACGTTGTCTACAATCTGATCTTAACCACTGGTCTTTTTCTTCATCATCTGCTTCGTTTTGTAAATCTCTAATCTCATTCCATGTTTCTACAATAGTTGTTAGCATTAATGAATTTGAATCAGTTTCTGTACTTCTATTCCGATTGTAAGAATAATTTTTCCTTGCACAGTACTTTGCTGTTTCATCTGCGAAGGCATTTCCTTTGGAAATATAATCAGTTCCTCTAGTGTGTGCTGCACACTTGACTATGGCAATTTCTTTTGGCAATTGTATTGCTTCAATTAATCTTCTAATGAAAACTGCATTTTTAATTGGTGACCCTGTTGATGTCATGTATCCTCTCTGTGACCAGAGTTGTCCATAATCATGCACAACTCCGTACCCATACTGACTATCAGTAATGATGGTAACTCTTATATCTTTTGATATTTCACATGCACGAATTAAAGCAATCAATTCAGCTACTTGAGCTGAACGAACTCCTTCAAGACATGATGCTTCTTTAATATTTTCGACTGTACAAACTGAGTATGAAGCTTTCAAGACACCACCTTCGGATCTTAAGCATGAGCCATCTACAAAGTAGACAAAATCCGATTCAGGCAAAGGTCTGTCTTTGATGTCTTTTCTTGGTTTTGTGCAGAATTCCATGACATCTAAACATTCATGTTCTGTCTCAATGTCATTAACGATTTCTGAATCAGGCAGTAATGTAGAAGGATTTAGATTCAAACATCTTGAAATCGAAACATTATCTGCTCCTAGTATGATTTTCTCATACTTTGTCAATCTGCTACTTGTTAAATGTTGAGTCTTACCTCTTGTCAGTAATATTTCAACTGAATGAGGCACAAAAACTTTCACAGGAAATCCCATAATGATTCCTTCACTTTGTTCAAGACTGATACTTGTAGCTGCAACTGCTTTTAAACAACCTGGTAATGCTTTTGCAATTGGATCAAGAACTGCAGAGAAGTATGCAATAGGTTTCTTTAAATTTCCATGTCTCTGTATTAATACAGATAATGCACATCCTTCTCTCTTACTGCAATACAGTTCAAAATCTTTCTCATAATTCGGCATACCCAAAGCAGGAGCTTGGCATAAGCTCTTTTTCAAGTTTTCAAAAGATTCCATCTCAACATTATTGAGAATAATTGGATCTTTTACATCTGATTTGGTCAGTCTTTGTAGTGGTTTCGCAATTACCGAAAATCCACTTATCCATTGTCGACAGTAACCTACCATTCCCAAGAACATTCTGACCTGTCTTTGTGTTCTTGGCGGTAACATTGCTTGAATCATTTTTATTCTCTCTATTGTTACTTGTCTTTTTCCCTTTGCAATTCTGTGACCAAGATATTTTACTTCTTGTTTGCAAAACTGTAGTTTTGCTGGGGACACTTTATGTCCTTCTTCTGCAAGGCGATTTAACAGAATTATTGTGTCTGTTACACAATTTTCTCTTGTCTTTGCAGCTATTAACAAATCATCAATATACTGCACCAGCGTAGACCTACCTGGTAAGTCTAAATCTTCTAATGATCTTTTTAACAGTTCGTTAAAGATTGAAGGACTTTCTGTATAGCCCTGAGGGATTCTTGTCCATCCAAGGGTCTTACCTTGGAATCTGAAAGCAAAGATTTCATAACTGTCTGGGTGTAAGGGAACAGTAAAGAATGCATTGCATAGGTCAATGACTGTGTACCATTCAGCATCATATGGAATCTGAAATAGAATTACTGCTGGATTTGGAACCACAGGACAACATGGAATAACAATTTGATTAACCTTTCTCAGATCTTGTACGATCCTAAATGTTCCGTTAGCCTTTTTAACTCCCATAATTGGTGAATTACAAGAGCTACTCTTCATTTCTTCCAATACACCTTGCTTGGTTAATTTTTCAATTATAGGTGTAATACCTTCAATTGTTTCTGTTTTCATTTTATACTGTGGAGTGTTTGGAAATTCTATTCCCTGTTTCAATGCAATTTTTACAGGATCTACATTTTTCATCAGACCCATCTCATTTCCAGTAAAATCCCATATTTCAGATTTCACTGTTTCTTTTAGCTCTTCAGGTAAATCCTTTTCTTCAAATGCAGGAAACAATTTTGTTTCTTCTGCTTCCATCATCATCATTGTCATTCTGTACAAACCATCTTCCTCCATTGTTTGTAATTCAACTCCTTCAGGAGAACAATATATTCTGCAATTCATTTTACATAGTATGTCTCTACCTAATAGATTTACTGGACTACTATTACAAACCACAAATCTGTGTTTGTCTCTGTAATTTCCAATTTCAACTGGTACTGGATCAGTTAAATCTGTTTTAATTTGCTGATTACTTACTCCGACAACTTGGATGGTATCCCCAGAGAGAGGTAGGTTTTCAATTTCCACTGATCTAACAGTAGAACGGGTAGCACCAGTGTCCACTAGAAAGGTGATGTCTACATCATTAACTTTCCCGTTTACATAAGGACCAGACTGGTCAACCTCAAGAGTGGCTCCAACAACACACTCTTCCTCCTCTCTCGGGCACCGTCAGCAATAATCATCAGAATCACTGTCTTGGCTTTCTGTTAATAAAAACTGTTGTGAAGCATTTTGCATTTGAACCCTTTGCTGCTTTTGCTGTTTTTGTGGTTTTATTACCTGTTCACATCCCTGAAATCCCACGTTTGGATTATATTTTTGAACTCCCCCACAATTCGGAAAAGGTGGTTGTGGCAACTGGTCCTGACGATTATTCACCTGTTGTTGTTGCTGTTGTTGTAATTGTCGCTGAATATTAAATTCATTTAACCCCTGTTGCATCTGTAGCTGTTGCTGCACGTTAACACCATTCTGCATCTGTGGATTCAATAAGGGATTCTTTAAGTTTCTAGGAGGATGAGGACACTCGTCCCTCCAATGTCCAATTTCGCCACAATTAAAACAAGGTAATCTTTGTTTCAGCTCTTCTATCTTTGGGCTAAATTTCTTTTGGAAATTATTACCTTTAAACTTTCCTTGTATCTGGTTCGTATTTCCAGTTTGAACAAAATTAGTGTTCTTATTTCCCATGCTGGCAATCTGTTGCTCAGCCACCTTTACCTGTGCCCACATGGCTTTCTCCTTCAGCTTCTTCTGTTTTACTTCTAGTTCATCGCTACAATATTTTGCTTTTCTCAGAATATCATCAATAGATAGTGCTTGCCATCCGACAATACTAGTTCTGATCATTTCTCCAATTTCAGGCTTTAGTCCATAAACAAATCTATAGATAAAATGACTCATGTCTTTCTCATCTAATTTTTCATAACCACTGTATTGTTTAAAAATTAACAGTAGTCTTTCATAAAAAGAATGAACTGATTCTTTTGTTTCCTGCTCTGTTCTTTCTATTTTAACCCAATCAACTTCTTTGGGTGGAATTTTGTTTTTCATCCAAACAATTACTTTCTCATAAAAATCCATTACAAGTGGATTTGGGGCACCTGTTTCTTTAATTCGCTCAGGTTCTGTTTTTGGCCAACTAATAGAAATTTTACATTCTGTCCAAAGATCAGATGGAACAACAATGTCAAAAAATCCATCCAAATCAATCCACAGAACTTTTGACACTTTGATAAATCTATCGACTTGCCTGTACCACTCAACAGGTTTCTCTCTTAATTTAGGAAAGTCATTTGTGAATAACAGAATGTCCTGTCTCGACCATGGGACATGAACATATCCTCCACCTGCAACTTCTCTCATTGGAAATTGTTTTGACATTCTTTCTAATCTTTCATCTTCC
Organism: Lissotriton helveticus; assembly: GCF_964261635.1. NCBI lineage: Eukaryota > Metazoa > Chordata > Amphibia > Caudata > Salamandridae > Lissotriton > Lissotriton helveticus. The sequence goes on from NC_136063.1 coordinate 1,207,195,078, forward strand.
TTCCTTTTAGTCCATTTCACTCTCCATTTGTTCAGTTCTCCTAGCTTTTTGATATAGACAATTAAATCTTTAATGTGAACTATTCTTCCCATTGAGTTCAAACTCTCAATGTCGCTTTCTGAGAAATCTAATCTGTAATGTTTTGCAAAATTCTTTTGTTTACTCACATCGACTTCAAGTTCTGCAGCTAGATCCTCTAATTGATCATATTTATTTTTCGTTTTCCATTGAATACTTTTGCAAATGAATAATAGTTCATCATCCCGATAGTAATTTAAACTATCTGGGCCAATTGTTCCAATTATTAATTCTTCAATATTTGCTTTTAATTTGGCCACATCAAGCTTTGGTGTGGTTACCCTAACTTCAGGACTTCCTACATCTGACATAGCACCCATTGGTGTTTTTGGAGATAAATCCTCATTAAAGGTTAAATCAGGCATTCTCGATCTAGAAGTGTTTAATTCAGTCAAGTCTGAATAAAATTTTCCAGCAGGCTTTTGAATTTCTGTATTTAAAGGAATAGTTAATCCAGTTTTGTTTGTATTTCTTTGATCAAATACAGGTTGAACAGGACCTATTGTTACTGGAACTGTAACAGCTTCCATGCCTTTTGTCATTCTTTTAATTAATTCTTCTTTAGACCTTAAGTATTCATTATAATCATCATCCTCAACATTTCTCGTCTCTCTTGTATATTCTTTTGGAGGTTCCCTTGCTCTTGGAGTCATTGAAAAATGTCTACCCTCATTTCGAGCATTCTCAAATTCTGGTCTTCTAGGAGTTTCAGTGATTTCACAATTATTTGGATAAAGTTTAGGAGCTTCACTAATTGGAGGTGCACTCGGTGAAGTTTCAGTAGAAACCACCGGAGTAGACCATGATCTAGGAGATCTCAAAGGCTGATTAGGCTGTTTATTTTTAGCAGTTGTATATATTTCTTCCATAATTGCATCCTCAGATTCACTTTCCATAGATTTTCCTGTAGGAGAACCCATTACCATTTCATGAATTAAATATAATCCTTCACTCATGTTTCCCTGTCTCCACATTCGTAATCTATCTTCATGAGTTTCTCTTTTCCATGATGGATTTTTAGAAGGTCTTTTAATTCCACTAGCTTCTCTTTGTAACTGATACATTTCATCTTCCCACTCAACTAAAGCTTCAAATTGAGTTGGTCTCGGTTTTGGAACAAGAGCATTCATTTTCTCTCGTAAGTTTCTTAAAACTCTTACATTAAATGAACCATCATCAGGCCAAGTCAAAACACCATCGTTTTTAGTATAGCGCTTCCAACTGTCGAACCATAAGACAGTATGATATCCGTATTCACCTTCCATGTACGCTGCAGGTGTTTTATACTTATGAAGTAGTTTACCACCTCGCGTTTCGATTTTCTTGTCAGGTGAAAATAAATTCTTAAATTTCTGAAATAATGTTGTCTTTTTCTCAACATGTTTAAAATGATAACTCATTTTTAAAAGTAAAATTTAATTCACAAATCGTTCGTAAAATATTTCCGGGATGTTCCGCAAACAACCAATCCGTGCGCGAAACACACCAACAAGCCAATGGCAGTTGAGCTGCGTCACTTTTCAGCTCGATCAATAATTTTGGAGATTTTCCTAAGGACCAATCAGCTCACAGGCCGTCAGAGACTCAGGAGCCAATCAGAATACAGTTTGTGACGTAGGTCACCCAATCCCAGCGCGGCTCTGTGACGTACACAGCAGCTGCGGTTTCTCGCTTCTCACTCCTGGCGCTTACCCCTCCTTCACAAAATCTTTTCACAGCGCCATTTTAAGAACACTTTTCAGTGTAAATTAATTCTTAACAATGACTTATAAAGACAACATCTGTTCGTTTCACTAATTAGGATAGTTTACATACATTCAAGTATCCACACTTCGGAATAGACGGCGCTATTCACACTAAGGATAATATTCAATTGTCAGTAGAGTAACCTTACCCCACCCTTCAAGCACGTATAATTATGAACTCGCTTTGCTCTGAACCCACCGCGAAGTGAAAGTTCTAAGAGTTCCACTTGAACATAAAATACAACTCAAACTCGCACTTTTACACGGAAAATTCCCTAAATTCAAACACACACGAAATCCGTACAGGACTCTCACCTGTTTATAGAAATCATGCACCGTTAGCAAAATAACGACGTTATCCGTACAGGGCTCTCACCTGTTTATAGATATGAAACATGTACCCGTACAGGACTCTAACCTGTTTATAGATAATCATGCACCGACGCTAATTTTACCCTTCACTCAAGCTTGGATATAACTAATACTCTCATCACAGTGAGTTTTATGGAAGGCGCTTTGTCCCTATTCTCATGCTGCTTTGATTTCTTAGAAAATCCTCACTATACAAGATTCAGACCTAGCCCTAAAACTGTGCTGCTCGGCGACAACACTATGGTACACGGCGATACCTCTTGTGATACTCGGCGATATCACTACAAACGAACAGATGGCTTGCGTGACTAATTTCTCGCCACACAATCTATACCGGTATAACTTACAGATAGGCACGAAAAACGAACTTAACAAGTGTTAAAACATTAATCCTATTTGCATACCATGACGTAATCCTTAGCAACCAACATGTTACCTTGGTTACTCCTTAGCAACCATCAATTTCTGCTACCAGATAATTGATCCAGCGGGCTATAGAAAATATATCATAAACTACGCTACCCAATTTCATAACCTATAAACAAAATTCTAAACTATACATGGACCCATTTATGAACCTGATATATTTTTGGGCCTACTGAATCAGGTGGTCAAATAAATCTATATACACATTATTTACAAACTATAAACATTTTATACATTTGCAGAAAGAATATTGTCATTAGAATAAAACCCAACCATTTAAACGACCACCATAGGCGACGTGATCTAGCTAAAGGTAACCTACACTTCTGAATAACCAAGACCAGCTTGTTTGTCAAAAGTAAGAATTTATTTTCTAAATTATGGTATATATGTTGTAAGTCTTATATATGAAATTTATTTGCAATAAAGCAAGCATGATGGTAAGAAATAAGAAAAATACAATTTAAGCAATTGAATTAACTTCAAAGAATTAAATAAAGTTTAGCATTTCTAAAACATATTTTCCTAACTGAGCTAAATAGACAGAAATTAAAGTAAAGATCTTTGAGGATTCTTACGTGCTCCACGCAAAGTCCAGCAGCACATCACCCTCATCGGAAAGTCAGAAAGCAGCAGCCAGCCCAACCCTAAGGGCATGACTTTTTATACCTTTCTACGCTAACTAAACTAGCAAAGGAAAGTTTTCAGAAATACTCGACGTCCCATTGGCTGAAAGTGACAAGTGACATGTCACCCGATTCTTAAAAAGTTCCACAAAATCATGTCTTACAAAGACCATTGTCTCTTCCACGTGAAGCCAGAGGCTTCCTGCGATTGCAACTTTGTTTTAAGTCATCCTCGCAGCTTCCATAGTCTTACAGTGCAACTTCCGCGGATGCCAAGTTAAGGACTGACAAAAAGTTCACTTTCGACCTTGGCCATGTCCGACAGAATGATGTCAGCTCATCAGTTTTTGCTTTGTGAATGCAGCTTCAATAAACGTTTTAATTCAGAATGGGCGTCTCGTGACTTTCTGCAGAAATATGAATTAGCTCTTTTTGTGCGGCTCAAATAGTTAGGCCTCAAAAGCAGGCAACTTATGATTTCTAGTATAAAACAAACACAAGAAAAGTATTAATGTAAGAAATAAAGTATATTCTGTATCCACCCCATGGTTTACTAAATAATTAACCCACCCGATTAATCAAAATGTTACCTAGCCATTGCAAACAAATAAAGCAGCGTTTATATTTACCAGTCTCCGTTTTTCTATGAGACCCATATGCACCTAGAATAGTAGAAATGACATCACACAGACAAGGAAAAGCAAAACAAGCACATGCTTATTTAAGTTTGCAGCAGTTAGTAATGACAAAAACGAAAACAATAAATTATTTTATTATTTTACACGAACAAAAAGATGCAACATTTATGCACGTTTATGAGCACACATGTTAGTCCCCCCACGTGTAAAGTTTAATCTAGGTTGTATTAGCACAACATATCACAAATCATTAATAATTTTATTCATGTTATGGAAATGTGATTTTGCGAGTTTAAACAAAATTTTGTTTTCTATCTCGCTCCATCATACTCTCTTAAGCTCTCTTAAGGGAAGTCATAACAAGCTGTGTGCACTCCCTCCCAAGATTATACTTGAACAAAAGGAAAACTGATGGCTCTCTAAGTTCACCCTTGGTTTTGGGTCCAAGTTGGAAGAGAAGGCAAAAGTCCCCATACCACTTGCACGTTGCTGCTCCGAACTGAAAGCACACAAAAAGTGGGCACTGCTGAAATGTGTCCTGAGTTGGCAAATTACACAAGGACCAGAAAGATCTCTGATCCGGTGGAATAACATATGCCGGGACGGGGATCTGGTTGGTTCCCCCTTCAATCCTACACTGCTTAGCACCCTGACAACAATGTGTGTATCACTCTGGAGGAGCAGCAAATCACTGGATCAATGAGATAAAAATGTTTTCTAAAGCATTCCAAGCAAACTAGCTTAACTATTCTTTAGGTTTGGAGGCTGGTGGAGAGGGACAGAGCACAATGTCTTTACCTACAACAGTCACTTTATTTTAAAGAAAAATTAGTTGAATGAGTTGATAATTTTATTAACAAGATGTGACACAAATTGATATAGGTGGAGGATGATAACTCATACCATACCATACATATCATGCAAAGATTTAAATAATCACTGCAAATCAGCAAGAGAAATATGCTATTTATTTGCACTTGGTGATGCCTTCTCTTATTTAATATAGTAACACATTGGGTTTTTGGTTGAGGTAGTGGAAATCCTACTCAATCATCCACCACTATTCTTGTCAGGGTGAACCTCAAAAGTCACGAAATTAATCTTTACTAAACACTCTGGTAGCTTGGCACAAAAGCAGTCAGGATTAACTGAAAGGTACTGTGTTAAGTATTTAAGCAACACAGAAAGATGATGGACAGAACTCTGAACATTGTGAAACATTCATCCCCAGTACAGAGATCCGGGCCTAAATCCATTGTTTTGTTTCTCACCCTGTCATTCCAGTTTGAACCCAGCCATGTGCAAATCAGTCTTAACCCTGCTCTACATGGGAACAGTCTAGCCCGAGCTTTCAGGCCATGTCCTCCCTGCACAGGAAACAAGGATCCTGGTACTGGTTTTGGAGTATCACCCCTAATCAGCCAGACTACCTTCAATGGTTAGGTTGATGACTTCTTGTGTCTTGCGTAGGGGGTCAAAGTTGCTGTAGATTTTGAGGATTGGAGAGGTTTCCGCAGTGGTCATGTGAAGGGGTGATTGAGCTGGTGGCGGCTGGGAGTTTGGAGAATTCTTTGACGATGTTGAAGAGCTCTTTTCATTTGTTGAAGCTGTTTTCCAGTCTGAGAGCCAGGGTTGTTTTTCTTGCCTCATTGAGTTGGGTTTGATATTTCTCGACAAGCGCTGACTTGTGTTTCTTGCGGTGGTGTGCCGAATAGTTCTCTATTTCTCTCAAGCTATTTTACTGGCCCTGGGTACATGCAGTACCGTTTACTAGGGACTTACAAGTAAATTAAATGTGGCAATCATTTGTAGACCAAATTTACCATGTTTTAAGGAGAGAGCACAAGCACTTTAGCACTGCTTAACAGTGGTAAAGTACATAGACTCTCAATGCAGGAGGGGTGAAGGAAAAAGTTTGGGGGTGTCCCTGCAGAGAGGGCCAAGTTCAACAAATATGCCAACTGCCACTTTGATGAGTGACAGACAGGGTATATTGTTAGTCTGCTGCATATTTCCGAATCCAGAGTGGTCCTTCCTATAAGATGATGGAATGTACATGGCTGATGTACTGTATGACAACATTTGTTTTGAATACACTTTTTTATAAACATGTTTTGGGACGGTAATATGCCCTGCCTGATGTACATTTATGTTCCCCTGCCCTAAGTTCCCGACTGTGAGTATCTGGTACCCTAGGTTTTTTTATGTTAGCCCAGCCTCACTCTAACCTGGTGTGTGCACAGAGGCCAGAGGCCTGGGCTTGTCCCTTGAGATGAACGAGATCCTAGACCTATCCTGTGACCAGGAGGGGCACACCTAGTGTGCCCTAATTTTACTGAATGTGGACTACAGTCCCTGACATGGGTTTAGCATATAGAGTGGTGGAGGCAGCATGCTGTGCTTTATGAATTCATAGTTGTGACCAAACCTTTTTGTATTTGTCTCTGTAGTGGAGGATTACTGGCCCACTCTTGTAAAGTTCTGATACTGTGCACTAACTCAAATCCAAGATCTAACTTCCAATGTGTATGTTGTGCGTTTTTGTGTATGTGTCCTGTGTCGTACATATATTGTGTTTATAAGTAATCCTGAGTAACGGAGGCAGTAGGATCAATTTTTGAAGCATCTGGGCTGTTCTTGTGCACAGGGTGGAGGTGGGTTTAGCTTTCCAGACTGTGGCATTGTAAAGTTGACATTCCTTGAATGCTGCCTTCTGAGCTATTGAAGTAGCCTGCCAACCCTACAGACGGTGTAACTGTCCAGGAAATGCCAGAAGCAGCTTGAGCCCGGTGATATGTGCATCTGCCAGAAGAAGGAAGAACGTGTTGAGAGATCTCTGTGCATAGGGGAGCGAGGCACAGCCTCTCTTTGCTGGATGTTCTAGGCAGGAATCACAGACAGCGGACATTGCTGCTGTAGAAAAGAACTGTGCCTGAGAGGGATTGTGCTGCCACAAAGGAAATGTGCTGAGGAGGATTGTGCTGCCACCATCAAGAAATGTGCATGAGGGAGGAGCCAAGATGGCGATCGGAACAGTCGCATAAACGCCTCGCTCCGAGATCCCTTCCTCCCCGCCACCTATCCTGTCTTTAATCCTGTTCGGGGTGTTCCGAATTCGGTTACTAAGGAAGAGCCTTCACTTACCGTCCTTTTCCGGGGCTCTGGCGTGCAGTGGTTTCTGCGTTCTGCCCTTGTCGCCTTGCTCGCCTTCCCGGCCCTGACGCCGGGGCCTCGAGTGCTGTGCCTGCCCGGAGGTGTTCGGAGTGCCGGCGGTCCGGAACCGGTGGAGAGACCCGATGGTGGGAGCCTGAGAGCCGCGAACCGGAAGCACCGGAGCGGACCCACCCCCGATGGTGGGCCACCCCGCATGCCCGATTGCCTGCCGGCCCGAAGAAGAGAAGCCACGCTGTCCGGCACCCCTCGGGTGAGAAGCCCACTCCTGTTGATTGTCCCGCCTGGGAGCCGGTGCAGGGCTCCCCCGAGTGTTGTGGGGAGCACGCCCGTTCTTCTGGTGACTCTCCTTTCTCCGCCGAGCGCCATCCGCCGCTGATCGGCTGTGTGTCCTGGGGCCTCCGGCGCTCCTGGTGGACTTGGAGGCGGATGCGACAATGGCGGCGGGCGATGTGCTCAAGATGGCGGATGGCCCCTCGGAGTGTCTTCCTCCTGGAAACAGGGACGTTGCTGCATTTGCTCTCTCCAGACCTCGTTTGATTCGGGCGGCCCCTACTCGGAGTGCTGTCTTGTTTGCCCTGGCTGCTCTGCGGATCAACCTGTCCTTGAAATGCCGGGACTTGGAGTTGCGGATCGCCGCCATGGTTGCTCCGCCATTTTGCAACGCTGTGTCGTCTCCCCGAGTTGGTATCGTTGCGACTCCTTCAGCTGCTGTGCTGGGCTCTCCAGATGGGTATTCGTTTCTATGGGATCAAGTGGATCTGGTGCCGATGCTGCAGTGTTTCCTACATCCTGATTTCTTTGCTTTTTGCTGGACAGCCCAGATATTGTGCTTGGCCACGTGGATCTTTGGGGTACTTTTGCATTCTGACTGCTGCCGAGTTTTCCTGGTTGCTTCTTGTTGGCCGGGACGGTGTGCCGCGAAGATCCCACTTGCTTTCCCTGACTGGTATGGTCCCACTGTATCATGCTGTTTCTTGGCCGTGGCGGGGTCTTGCAACTCTGCTCTGGACAGGGGTGATCGTGCCTGAGTGCCTGCGGGACTTTTGTTTTGTTAAATGGCATCTCCGGGCCTCATTGTTTGGACAGTTCCTGTCTCCATCCTTTGTGTAGGCTTTTCTCAGTGTCCTTTTTGACCTCGATTAGTGATCTGTTGTTGCGGGTGGGGTGGTGTTCTGTATTTCGATCGCCGGCTCCTCTCCTCTCTCTTCCTTCTTTTCATCTCCTTCTCTCTCTTTCTCCTTTCTCTTTCTTCATTATTATTCTCTTTCTCTTTCTTCTATATTTCGGGTGACTCTGGGCGACAGGCACGCTGTTTAGTGGGGTAGGCCATAGCCATTACAGTGATGTAGGTTGGGGGGGGTGTTTGTTATTTTAGTTTGTTTTATTCTATGGTCCCTTTTTGCCTTTTTCTAGGAGGTGGGCTATGTCCCTTTGTTTTTTCTCCTTCGTTTCGTAAGTGTCTGCACTTTCTCCTTTTTCGGGGCGGGAGGGCTGTCTATGTGGTGTCCCATTTACTTGTTTGCTATGATTTGTCCTTTATTTTTGAACCTTTAATGGGCACAGGATGTCACTGGGCCTCGCCCTACTGTGGTTATTCGATTGCGTGGGGGGCTGTATCCCTCCCGCCCCCCCCCCTTTTTTCTGTATATGTTGCATGACGCCCTGGTAGATATGGCTGCTGCCTCCTTTATAAATCATAAAATGAAACCTTTCTTATCCTGGCGCTTACTGTGTAACGACTTTATTCCACGTTTATCCTGTATTCATTCTACCGTACACATTGATGTTGCTCCTTTTTGAATCTCCTGATTTTGCGGCCGGCCCCTGTGGTTGTAGGCCTGCGCTTGTACTTATACGTGTCTCAATAAAGGTTTTAAAAAAAAAAAAAAAATGTGCATGAGGCAGATTGAGCTACCGTGACCAAACACGGTGCCCCTTGCGAACACTGTTGCTGCAACTATTGATTCTGCTGTGGCTGCCATTGCATTGCTCTGACCCCTTACAAGTTGAGGCCCATCTGTTGCACCTTACTAAAGATGCAGAAGCTGGTCTACCAAACACTATAGACATCTTCCTGGCAGTGCCCATCTATGAGGACTTCGGACTCTGGCCTCCACTGTTGTTTTGCTGTGGCCCTCCTTCAGATCATAGGGCATACATCCAGCTGATGCATCTTCCCACAGAAGCCTGGACAAAAAGAGAAACTTTCTGTACATCCCCTTCAGCTGCCAGAAAAGGACTCCAATGCATGGGTTATGGTGATTGACTGAGCACTATGTACTGAACTAAAGGGTACTAAATCGTGTCGTGTAGTTCCTATAAACCTATATAGGATCTAAGCGTTTCGACAACATACACAGTAGGATTGGTGTCCGGACTGATTCTAGACACTTCCACCGGATATCTTCGCCTATATACCAGCTAGCTCACATTGCCACTAGAAACCCCTCTTACCAAGGAAAGAATAGTTCCTGGCAACTATCGAACATGACAACTCTGATCCCTCAGGATTGTGGAAACAATGCAATACTTTTCGCTCAGTCACTCATGCTCTCTTTGTCTCAGAGAGATTTATTGAACCTGTGTCATTCTAGTGTAAAATAGGTGTGCTGAAACAACCAGTAGAGAGTAACATATATAAATGATTATAAGCACCAACAGAGTAAAAGGATAATAGATTTCTACCATCGTGCTAAAACAATGAATACAGGCAAGTATATAAAATACATGACAGTAGAATGTGTAGTCATACGATGCGACCCTAACTAGAGGTACCTAAGTGTTCCTAGCATATATGTAGGTGTAAAAGACAAGAGTCCTTCTAAGACAAAGTCAACCCCATTATTTAAAGTGAGAGACTGTGGGACTCCGTCTTGGTCTTGAGATGGACACCCGGCAAGGGATGTCAGACCACTGTGAGCTGGAGTGTCTGCACGCAGGAACCTCAGCATCTTGCATCATTGCGTCGACAAGAAAGTCCTTTTCTCCTCTGACTACTTTAGCAAGATATGGTTTTTATATACCCAAAGTGGTACACTCAGGGGTTCTACCTTGCTGTGTTGGACTTAGGATTATGGAAGGAATGACCCTTGTACATAGTGATTTTGCAAGAGATGGTAGTCCTGCTGAGTTCCTAAGAATCCTCATACGTAATGGATGAGGCTAATTTTCAGGGAAAACCCCATGTCCTGTAAACAGTACCGTAACTAGGTAAAAGGTCAGTCCTAAGAACCGTTATGTAGTGTAATAGTAGGCGAGAATATAGGTGAAAAGTTAAGTTGCTACCTGAGCCTATATTGGGGTACCTATATTAAACATAACAAACAAAGTGGGACACCTATCTACCAGAATCTAAGGTAGGACACCAGGAACAGGGGGCAAGGGGGGGCAGATCGCAACATGCAGTAACCCAAGCACTGGTGTGCTATTTCTAAGGCACTGGGTTTGGCAATGAGTTACTGTGCTGATGAGTGATAGTTACTATTGCCCACAGTAACTCCCGGAGAAGCCTGTGACTTCTCACCATCGCTACCACTGAGAGTCAAGTGCTGAATGGTTTGTACTTAGTCATAAAAGGATGAACCCTGAGACATCAGAGTCAAATGACTCCAGCGCTCATTGCTGAGTCCCAGTACCCTTACTTGCTTGCCCAATGCCCCCCTGAACAACCTCTGCCAAAATGTTTATTTAATAATGCCTTTTTTCCCCCTGGAGTTGTATACAGCGCAAACCTGACCCGAAGGTATCAGAGTGCTTTACATGAGCACCAGTTGCAATACAGATGGACGCATTCATTTTTTGTTAGGCGCAGGGACAGTAAGTGATTTGCCCAGAATCACAGGTTATTGAGCGTCCCTGCTGAGACTTGAACCAGGTTCCCTAGCGTCACGGTTGCCCGCTGTAGCCATGATGCCACATTAATAAGGTTTTTTTGTTGATCCCTAAGCTTCAATGAGGGAAGCCACCCAGACTGTTGCCATGCATATTTAGTGAGGAAGTGTAAGGAATTATGTGCATTTCTTATATTTACTTCAGCTCACATGCTGTTGACTAGTGCTTTTTTTGAGTATCTGATATGTTATGTTCGATCCATTGAGACTAGCTGACTGAGAGTCCTGATCTGATGGTCAGTCTGTTGGCTATGGAGCAATCAGGGGCTGTGGTGTCTGAATAAATTAGTGTGTCTCCTCATTATACTGGAGCCCACATCACGTCTTGATCTGAATTCTAAGTCTGAAAAGAGGAGGTGGATCTTTACTAATTCTGAAGCACATTCAAAACATCATGATAAAAATAATCCACATTTGTAAAGCGCAGAATCACCCGTAAGGGTCTCTAGGTGCTGGGGGCCGTCGGGAAGATTAAGCAAGCTATTGCCCAGAGTCACATGGTGCTGGGCTAATCTGCCGCGGGTGCCGGGGATCGAAACGTGATCCCCAGATTCCGGAGTCAGTCGCCCTAGCCGCGGCGCCACACCTCTTCCACTCACTGTTAATGATAATACATGGAATCGGGTTGCAAGAGCAATTAATGATAAAAAGGTGATTTCAGGACTCTTATCTTGATGATGTTGGGGTGAATTTGCTGTCATGGAATATTACTGATCTAAAAAGGAATTTTGAATCTCTTCTGTCTGTTATTGAGGAGAAAAATATTATGATTTTTGCACTGCAAGAGACCTGAGAATTAGATGAGGTAATGATAAGTGATTATAGAGTGCTTAGCATTAAAGAAGTTCGGGGGCAATTTGTTCACCCGGAGGGGAGCTTAGCTATTATCGATTCAGCAAAATTGTTGGGGCCATTTTATTTCAGGAATTTTCAGTTTTTTTGGCAATATCAATCTTTGATATGTCATTTAAAAAGCAGGAGGAAATGGGAAAAATGGGTTTCCTGATCTAATACTAATCAATATGTTCTTCCCACCAAAAAAACAGGCAAGAAAAACAGCTAAAAGATCTGATCATTTTGATGGAGAAGGTTAATTTGTCCTTCCCCGATGTTTCAATCTTGTGATGGGTGATTTAAAAGCTAGGATCCCCATGACCCATAGAAAGATGAATACCAAATGTAGAAAAAAAAATGCTTTGGGGATTCCGTGTCAGGTTTTGCCGCGTCAGCAGGGTGATGCAATAGGTAGACAATTAGTTACACTGTTAGAAAGCCCGGACATGCCCATTATTCATGTTAGATGTGTAGGAGTTCATTGCCCACTTTACTTTTGATAATGGGAGGGTGTCCACACTGATAAATTATTAAATGATCTCTTTCACAATTGTTGGCATAGTAGTAGGGGCTTTAGCAGGCAGCGACCATAAGCCACTAATGCTTTTGCTGTATAGTGATGCCCATTTAAGAGACCATTGGCAGAACGGTCAGCCAATCTACTGCTTTGAACAAATGTAAACTAGCATGAATAGGGAAACTAATGTTTTACGCCATAAACAGAATGATGGAGCTGTTGGAAGAACAGACCACTTTAACACCTCATCATATAATGCGGGACTATGAGAACCAATTACCGCCATAAGTGACGTAGTGATTGCAGGCTAAAATAGTGGTCAGGACAGGAAGGACACATCTGGCTCTGTTAAGGTGCCGGCTAAGGCTACATTAAGTAAGAACATAAGAGTGACCTATAAAACAGGCGAGGCTAACAGTGAGTGCTGCATTAATTGCAGAGGATAAACTATAGGAAAAAGATAGGAAAAATAGTTCGGGAAGAAAAAGAGAATGTTTAGACAAAGGAAATTGTCTCCCTGTGAACAGGAAGCATTAAGGGCTTCTGAAACATAGTTAATAGCGCGTTGGTGTTGCTTATAAAAATTGTAGCTGTGCCGGTGTTCCCAAAGAAACATGGGTGAGGTACCTATCTGAGCTGTACAAATTGAAAGAAGGAAGCATGGGAGTATCAGGGACTATGTAGGCTGGGGTCTCAGAAAAGGAGTTGTAGGAGAGCTATTTGGCTCTTTCAGTAAGTAGTATTGAATCTATAATAAAAGGCTTGAAAATCTCTAGGGCCCAAGGCCCTGATGGCCTGTCATCTGATATAACCAAATTCAATTCTATGAATGAAGTAGGCTGTATTTTAGTTGATGCTATGTATGTAAATAAAATATTTGTATTGCCCTATCGCTCAGCATGAAGCGTGAGGACACAAGGAACGAGGAGGTGCAGCAAAAAGTTAGGTGGTGTGCACAGAGCATGGAGGAGGTGGAGAGGTACAGAGAGCTGTGGAGAAGTGCAAGTTAGGAAGTGGGGGTGGTGAGGGCAGCTTAGCGACTGGCGACTTCGGCGAGAGTTCGGGGGCCTGAGAAAGCTAGGAGACGATATCAGACAACTGCGCAGCATCTCCTGTTTACCTTCTTGCCCACCCACTCATCACAGCTTGACCCGTCCCGCAGCCCATGCATATCTTGTCTGCTCCATTCGTGTAGCAGAAAAGCAGGAGTCGCACTGACGGTTGAGGCTGCGAGTGGTGTGATGGCAGTAGGCCGCAGACCTCTAGCGCAGCACTGAGGCGGTCGGCATTAGGCCATTGTGGCTTTTGCATGAATGGAGTTCTGCCCAGCAGCTGCCAGCAGCCTCACTCTTGCATTAAGCGAGATTTACAGCCTGATTCATGTACGGGCCGTTTTGCGTGGCCCTAATAGCGATTCATAGCGACTCGCTATTGAGGACATGCAAAACAGCATTCATGTACATTACGGGAAAAAAATAGCGACTCGCACGCGGGCGCTAAATCCGTTAGCGACTAACTAAAATCGCAGAAAAATCGCTATTCCCGGCTACCTGCGTCGGGAATGCGAGTCGCAATCTCGTGCGATCGGGAATGCGACTCGCAATCTCGTGCGATCGGGAAAACGGGAAGTCGCTTTTCGAGCACAGTGATGACATCACAACCAGGAAGCAGGCAGTTCCCACCCCCAAACACCACAGTGAGGCAAACCTTCGAGGGAGCAAGTCGGAAAGCAGCAGCTAAACTAGTGATAGCGACTTTACTAATGACTTTACTAGCGACCTAACTGCTGCCATGTCTGAGGAACCTGTTCCTGGCCCCAGCAACAGCGCAGGGCGTAAGAGAAAGCTGAAGTTCTCAGAGCAGGAGCTCGAGAACCTGATAGAAGGGGTGGTGGCCAACCACGACAGACTCTTCGGGATCAACTCCAGGAAGGTCCCAAAGCAAGACAAACGGAGGATCTGGCTGGGAATAGCCTCCAGCGTGAACTCCGTGGGTGTGGCCGATAGGTCATTGGAGGAGCTCAAGAAGCGATGGTATGACCTCCGAGGTCGTGCCAAGGAGAGGGTGGCGGAGCACCTTGGAGAGGCATCGGGCACTGGAGGTGGCTGACCGACAGTCCCTCCCAACACACCCTTGGAGGACCAGGTCGAGAACACCCTTGAGAGGGAGGCGTGCGTTGGCGTCACACCTCTGGACTCCTCCCGCCCCACCCAAGACACCCAAGGTAAGTGGCATGCGACTGCGACCCTGTCCCCTATGACCGTCCCTGACCAAATAGGCTCACATAACGGCCCTTAGTCATGCCTTTGTTGCGCATCAGGAAATGCCCTGAAGCATTGTGGGAGATGTAGTATGTCCACAATGTAGTAGTACCACAATGCAGCCAGACAGGTTCCAAAGTACGCAAAACCACAGCCATCCAGGGAATGTCACCCAGCATGCATGTCACATCAGCACGTCTGACAGTCACATGGAACTAATGAGTGTCCACTTACCCTCACAGGTGGCGCAGAAAGCAGTGACAGCGAGAGGCTGCAGATAGATGAGGAGGCCCAGGAGGAGGATTCACAACCGGAAACCCAGGCACCAGCCCCTGCCGCTGCAACAACACCAGCAGCCAGGCCCCCCACCGTTGTGGCAACTGCATCTGCCGTCCCAACCGCAGCCAAGGCCAGGCCCCCACCGTTGTGGCAACTGCATCTGCCGTCCCAACCGCAGCCAAGGCCAGGCCCCCCACCGTTGTGGCAACTGCATCTGCCGTCCCAACCGCAGCCAAGGCCAGGCCCCCCACCGTTGTGGCAACTGCATCTGCCGTCCCAACCGCAGCCAGAGCCAGGCACCCCACTAATGTGCCTCCAGTCCCTGCCGCACCAGCAACGCCTGCTGTGACACCACCTGCAGCTGGTGCTCCGACATCTGGGCCTGCGACAGCGGCAACACAGCGGCCAGCCACTCTGACAGGCCAGCAGAGCAGGCCTGGGAGTTCTCGCCATCCCACCACAGGTCCAATCAGCAGGAGGGGCAATGGACAGCACCATGCCTGTTTGAGCATAGAGAGACGCATGCTCAGGATCCATCAGCGCCAGTCACAGCAGCAAGGTGCCATTCAGCTCCAGCTGCACAAAATTGGGCGCAATGTGGCCGGAGTGGGAGACCGCATGGACCGCATGACGGCGGCCATGGGCCGCATGACTGCAGCCATGGAGGAAAACACTGCTGCGCTGATCAAGCACCGCAGTGTAGCAAGCCGGCGCCACCACCAGCTCATGAGCCGGCTGGCCACCTACAGCAGGTCTAATTATGTGGCAGCAAATGCCACCTCACAGTTGTCGCGGCGCTCACTCACACAGCAGCACCAACTAGTTCAGTGCTGTGAGGACATCACCAGGGTCCTGGAGCACCTAACCACCGCGGTAACGGCACTACACCCTCCTGCGCTACCTGCCACTGTAGGGGGTGACGATGGCAGTGAGGGGGCTTCCAGCGTCAGCAGCCAATCTGCCACACTGGTCCCGCCACCTAGGCGCAGCACCAGGGCAACGCCTGGTACAAGTGCCCAGGAAGAGAATGAGCCTCAGAGGCGCTTGGGCATAACGCGCAGGAGGCGCAATTGACTCTGTCAGTAAAACACTGGCACAGGCTGACGATAAGCCTGCCATGTACTTTCACACTGCAGTATGAAGGAATACTGTTAGTTGTAAATAGTTGAACTGATTACCTTTTTCTTGTGAATGAAACAAATATATTTATTTTGCTGCACACATTAGCCTTGTGTAATCATTACATTTCGCATGCAATTGTGATATGTGGGGTGGGGGAAGAGGGTGGGCTAGAAATTGTTCTCTGTGATGTGGTTGCGACGTCTGTGGCCTTCAGCTGGGTTCTCCCCGCGTGCATGGTGCGCATGTGCTGGTGGCCGGTCGTCCCCTTCTGATTCACTGCCTGAGATCTCAACAGGTATCCGGCGCTTGGTTGCAATGTTATGAAGCATTGCACAGACAGCCACAATGCGGCAGCACACAGCAGGACTGTAATACATGGCCCCACCTGTCTTGAGCAGTATACGGAACCTGCTCTTGAGCAGGCCAAATGTCCTTTCTATACAGTTCCTTGTCCGGATGTGCGCAACATTGTAGCGCCGTTGCTGAGGTGTGGCAGGGTTGAGGTAAGGGGTCAGGAGGTATTCCCGTAGGGCGTAGCCACTGTCACCTGAATGAGAGGAGCAGATGTTGATTGCCTGTGCAGCGCAGTGACTTCATTGCAATGTGACATTGTCGACAAAGTGTACTTACTGAGCAGTCGTGTGTGGAGTCCGCTGTGCCTGAAGATAAAGGAGTCATGGGTACTCCCTGGGTACTGTGCGACAATGTCAGTGATGATGGTCTTGGCATTGCAGACCATCTGTATGTTGAGGGAGTGGTAGGACTTCCTGTTGCGGTACATATACTCCGTGGCAGCTGGTGGGCAGATGGCGACGTGGGTACAGTCTATGCAGCCGAGGACATGGGGAAAATGGGCTACATTGTAAAATTGTAGTTTTGTCAGGTCCAATTCCTGTTGGCTCGTGGGAAATGTGATGTGGCGGTGGAGCTGGGTGAGCATGGCGTCAACGAAAGTGTGGAGGCAGCGTGACATGGTAGGCTGGGATATCCCCCCAGCAGCCGCTACTGTGCCCTGGAAACTGCCGGAGGCCAGGAGGTGCAGGCTGCACAATACCTGCACATGTGTAGGCACAGAATTGTTTCGCCTTGTTGGGTGCTGCATGAGGGGGTCAAGTTCTTGTATCAGCCAGGTGATCATTTCCCCATTCAGCCTGTATTTAGCATAAATCTGTTCTCTGGTTTGGCCCAGCAAGGTGACCCGCTGCCGGTAAATCCTTTCCTGCCTCATGCGTCTCCTCCGTGCTGCTCGCTGTAGCCTTCGCCGCCTCACCACCATGTACATTCCTGGCATTGTGGAACGCCTAATGCTGCTGCTGAATGTCCTTATGTGTGATTGGTCAGGCCTGGACCTGTTGGTGATTGGCCAACTGTTTTTCAAATTTTACTTAATCATGGCTTTTATGGTTACCACCTGCTTTGAGTTGTCCTTAAATTGCGCCGCGCAAACGTGCGATTTTGGGGTTTTTCGCTATTGTATTTTGTTCATGAATGCCGATAGAGAAGATATTGCGTTTCGCTATTAATTTCGCAGATTCCGTGGTTGGTCGCTATTTCCGTATCGCTAATGCTCGACTACCGGGAATCTGCGACTATTATTGCGTAATCGCTATTGTAATCGCTATTCTGTGTTTGCGAATTCGCTATTTTGTTCTTGAATGCCAATTCTGTATTTTGCACCCGCTATTCCATTTTCGCAGCCATTGCGGGTGCTATTTCGCTTCATGAATCAGGCTGTTAGTAGCATATTTTACTTTATGCCCCCCACCAGCCTAAAGCCTGTTTTCTCTGCCACAGCAGCATAATATATTGTGAGGCTCGGGGCTCCTGCCTCCAGGGATGCAAAATTAGGGGCTTTCTGACCTTATAAGCAGCCAGACACAGAGTGAAGAGCACAAGGGGTATTTGTTGCTAGTGGAAGAAGTCCAGCTGTTACAACTCGTCACAACCGGTTCATCCTGGCTTGAAATACGCCCAGAAAAGAACCCTGAAAAGTAAATTATGGCTTGTCATGGCACTGGCAAGCAGTACAGCTAGAGGAAGGTATGGAGCACCAATGACCTGCGCTACAGGTAGGAGGGAACCACTGGGGTGCTTGTCGTTGGATGAATTGGCCACACAGCTAAGGGTGGTCTAGGCTCACAGGTGACCTTCAGGAAGAAGGTGGCCCCTGGACAAGACAGCGCAATCAACACCCTATGATCTGCTTAGACCAGCCAACGGCAAGGAAGGACGTACAAAAACACAGCAGATACCAGTCTTGCAGGGAAAATGCCCCCACTGGA
The DNA here is from genome assembly GCF_964261635.1 of Lissotriton helveticus. Classification (NCBI taxonomy): domain Eukaryota; kingdom Metazoa; phylum Chordata; class Amphibia; order Caudata; family Salamandridae; genus Lissotriton; species Lissotriton helveticus. The sequence goes on from NC_136063.1 coordinate 1,207,213,322, forward strand.
GAAAAACCCAGGAACCCGGAAATGTGAATACAGTGATTGCAGGAACATCCATGTGGTCCAGAAAAACTAGTGGAGGCCCAGGCCTGAGGAGAACAAAATTAAAAGAACAGGTTTAAGATGCCCCAAGCTGGACTTAGTGATATGTCTGGATGATATTATAGATTCAAAACGCCCCACCAACAGCAGATTCCCCCCAAAATAAAAACACAGCCACAACAAAGAAGTAGGGGTACAAAATTGCTGACTTTCTAACTTTGAAAAATTCAGAAAAAGAATATCCCTCAACAGCCAATTTATACCCAGTGGCATCAAACATGGTAATCACAGCAGAGAGTGGAAGCACCGTCATAGTGAAAGCATGTAAACAAGAGGTGTCTGACTTCAGCGCAAGGCCTTAATGTTTTGTCCCAGCCACTGGCAGCTCCTCCACAATGGCGGAGGAGTGTCACCCCACTGCCTGGCTCAGAGCCAACAAATGTAAAATACAACAATTTTCTTGCATTGTTTTATTTTATATGAGCCAGCTCATAGCCAGTGGGCAGAGGCATGGGAGCGAGGAGAAGGAACACTAGTGCACTTCACTCCCAAATGCTCATGTGTGTTTGGCCAGCCGTCTAACCAACCAAAACACACATGCCCATTTAGGTTTTTCTCGATCCCAGCTGCATTGAGCAGCCAGGCTGGAGACACCCCACAGACTCCCTGGTCTGAACAGGGCATCTTTCTTGCCTTTTCAGACCAATCACCGGGATTGTACAGGGAGTCTGTCCCAGGGGCTGCTGGGACTAAGCAGGAAGAAGAGAGGTGGTGGGCGAGACGCGGCGCTTGAGGCGGTATAAGGTATTTTTTTTTATATTGTATATTACACACCATCTCGCCCCATGTGATGCTTCTTGCGTGACCCCACCTGCTCCACCACCCTTTGTTTATGGTGGCCACCGCTGCTCCCAACAATGCCACGCACAACACAGGAGGAAGTTCATAAAACCATCTCTAAAGTGTCATTCTTACCCCTAAACCTCAGTAAATGGGACTGTCTCAGTCCAAAGTCCTCACTAGGAATACACCTGGGACAAACGTTTCTGCCCGATTCACAGTACCAACCCCTCATTGAACATTCAGAAATAGAATCAATTACGCATGAAGCCAGCGTATTGCAGATTAAAACCCACTGGTGCCGCTATAAGCTCCTCGGCAAGGGGCAGGGAGTCAAATGGACACTACTACAATCAGATTAACTCCGTTCCTGGCTTTCAGCAGCAGCTCACTGCCCAAGGATAAATTCACCTTTGGAAACAGGCACCCCTCAAGACCAATTAAGAGGCCTCAGCAAGCAGTGACCTTCTCCACTGACCCAGGTGTCTAGAACCAATGCCAAATGTATGTTATGTAGCTCACCATGTACCTGCCACAAAGTCTTCAAAATCTGGACTTCTCAAGGGGGCTTCTCTACTTTTTACTCTGCCAAATTTAGCTGGGTCACACAATGAATCAATCTCGGGGTAAAATGGATTGAAGTAACCAAGCTAGAACCCAAGAAGGTCTGTCCCATTCACATGGAATTAAAACATGCATACATTCACCCCAGTAAAGCAAACAAAGGTCAAAATATGGAAATGTTGCTCAAAATAGCAAAAAATTACAGACGCAACACAGGCAAGCTCCCTTTATTATCTCCAGGGATTTTAATTAAGATCTAAGTAATGTCAGTAAAAAAAGGGGCAACCACTACAGCGGAATCAAATTCAGAAATCATCTGGAAAAACTGGGTTTAAGGCTTCTGTATAGAGACACAAGGGAAGACACGTCAGCATTAATCCCTTTCCTAAGTGACAGAAAAAGTTCAACAATTGACAACACGTTGATAAGTGAAACAGCCTTGCATCAGGTGTGTCAATTTCAAATCCTACCCCATACAGAGAGTGACTATTTCCCTCAATCATTCCGGATAGTGTGTAAGACCAACCAGCTGTGTCCAAAAAATGGTTTGATATCCACCTCAGACACTTACATTCTAAAAAGTCTATAATGGCATGGCGTGGAGCTAGAGAAGCAGATGGCAGGGGTGTACAGGTGTGCTGGAACCATCAAGGACATAAAAAGAGTGTCAGAAAGTCAGAAAAAACAAGATCTGAAGCAGGCTATAAAAAAGCATTTGTAAACCTAACTACGACCCTATTGACAAAATTTACAGGCAAAATGTAACCCCTTAAGAACATAAACCTAACAAACAAAAGCGGGGTCCCGGAAGCCAAAACTGGTTGAGGGCTATGCAACCAAAAATCCCCAATAGCAAGAGAAACAAGAAAAGTGGCAAAGGAGTTAAACCAAGAGATGGTGGGGGATACAACCACACTATGGAATTTGAGAGTGCAATACCCGAACAAACTGCTGGAGAAAAAAATAAGTTACCATGAGGATCTGTGGAACAAGCTCCTACTGTCCAGAACACAGTTGAACATCAAAAAATTCTGGCAGTTGGTGAACGGGTTGTCATCTGGAAAGGCCAGATAGCATAATACTGGAATTGATGCAGTCTTCTGGGAAACCCATATTCGTGCTATGTTTGCAGCATCAGTAATAGATGGTGAGGGGGAAAGCCAGCTCATTACAGCCAAATTCTGGGAGTACCTAAATGCACAGCCAGTCACTTGAATGTATGGCAACCAGGTGAATCAGGATAAGCATGAGATGGCCACAATTTATCATTGAGACAGCGAGGCTTCCGTTGTGGACACAGAACAACTAATAAAATATTAAAGAAACTCAAGCCAGAAGGGGTCGCGGGCACGAACTGACTCTCTAATGCCCTCTTCAAAGGATATGTGACCCACTGGGGCCATTACTTTGCACCTCTTTTTAATTACCTTGTCTATACCAACTATATTCCTGATCCATGGAAAGGTAACATCTTTCAATCTATCTATAAGAGTGGAAACCCAGCGTTACCAAGCAACTACAGGCTTATTGCTTTAATTGATGTAGAATCAAAAGCTCTATGCAACATGTTTACTCCAGCACTTACAATTTTGGGCAGAAAAAAATATATCTGATAACACAAACACAAACAGGGTTCAGAACAGGCATTGGAACACTAACGAATCTAGCAGCACTTAGTCTCCTAGTAGAGAAGGCCAAACATATAAAATCAAGGCTAGTCGTGTGTTTTGTAGGCCTCAGGTCTTCTTTTTATCAGGTTCCCCGCGGACGCCTATGGTCAAAATTGGAAGGATGGGGCATCCCAACAAGCTTGTTGGGGCAATCATAGCATTGTACACAGAAACCTGGGTGCAAGTTAAAATAGGAGATGCCATAGGATACCAGCCACCCTACAATACAGGTGTCTGCCATAAACAGACGACATTGTCCTATTGAGTCAAACACCAATAGGCCTGCAACGTAGCATACATACCTTAAAAAACTACATGGACTAGCAAGGGCTAGAGCTAAAATTGAATAAAACTAAAGTGGTCCAGTTGGTTTATTCCAAATTCAAATCATTCACCTGGTTTCTAGAAGGTAAAAGTATTGGGGTGGCTACCACATATAAATATCTAGGAATCAACTTGGAACATCAAATAAAGTTTAAACATCATTTAGACGTTATTCAGGCTAAACCACAGTGGTTAATTTTTAAGTTCAAATTAATAAGGAAGAAATTGAGCTTTCCATCATTAAGCCATCTTCTTATCGCAATATCCGCACATTTAATAGCAACGGTGACCTATGGCACAGAAATCATGTGAGGTCATGAAGTAGTCACTCTTTCTAAGATCCAGACAAAAGTATACAAAACTGTTTTTTACATTCCAAAATCAGCCTCACCAGCCCAGATGCCTAGAGTTTGACTTAAAAAAATCAATAATTTCAAAGCAAGAGTGCTTTTATCTAACTGTGCTAGAGACTTGTCAGAAGGTGCTCACATCAATTCCACGGGAGCCGAAGATGTACCCAAAGCCCATCCACCAATATCCGAGTTCACCAAATGGAATCAGTAATCTCTGAGCCACAGCAAGGGGAAAGGGGAAGTGGATAAAGAGAGAGGGACTGCCTTGAAGAGGAGATAGTCAGTACTTCTTCTTTCATTAGCTCTATCTCTTCTATTGAATTGGGGTGTGTTGTTCCTGCAGGGGAGGGAAAGAATGGACAAGCACTCTTAATACACTCCTCCTAAATATTTTTATGTGACAAGCAGTTAAACATTATATTACAATCTAGTAAGCTCATTACCCAATACTTCTCAAGGCTTGCTTCTCTCTGTAACATTCACTTGGTGTTTATGTAAACAATTCATTAGCAATAGTGAAGTGATATAATAGTCAAGAAATGTTCTGAATACATGGTTTGCTCTTCTGGAATTATCAACAAGACTCTTAGTTTCTGTGTTGATACACTGCTGCATGATTACAAATAGTTCCTTGAAGCATAAGAAGAGTAATTGTTCTTACCAGGATGGAAGAGTTCAATCCGTAGTTTAAAACAAAAGAAAAACTGAAACACTGTACCTCATTCTTGAGAGAGTATCAGTTTGGGACTGAATTTCATAAAGAACACTTTGAATACTAGAGTTCCCGTTCTGTTTTTGACTAGAGGAAAATACTAATTTCCTCACTCAAACTCGAGTTAAATATCTAAGTCTTACCCGCAGAAGCGTTACAAGACTTTAGCAAGTTTTTCAAATACGTGCATACAAGCGCCGCCAAGACACTATCCACATTTTCTATCAGGAACTGGAATTTCAGAGAAAACAGCTGCGCAGCAGTGAGACACGACCAGTGCCTCACGAACTACAGTTGAAGTGCAGCGTTCAAACGCTGCGCATGCTCAATAGGGTTTTCAGCCACCTCGCTCTTGAAAAACTAGACCGCTGACTCTTCTTCCTCTGAATGAACGGGATGATTCCAGAGTTCAAGGCTGGAGATGTACAAATAGAGTTCAAACAAAGACTTAATGCTGGCATAGTAGCAGAATAGTATCTTCTCCTGTGAAGGTATTTACACGCTTTCTTGTAAAACTCATTCCTTCTGACTTGATCCTTCGCTAAGCATTTTAGAAAAGAATCAACGAAAGCCAAAATTGTGTTGTAACCGTGGCTGGAAGGGGCATCTACAATTAAATCCATGGGCACGGATGGGGGGCATTCGGTAGGGGTTGCAACAATCCTTGTGGTGCCTGTCTACTTGGTTTTCCTTTTATGCAACTCTCACACGTTGCCACATACTGTCTTATGTGATCGATCATGCCCGGCCACCAAAAATGCCTCCTAACTAAGTTCATGGTCTTTTTTGTTCCTTTTGAGGCCAGCCATAGGATCCTCGTGACAATAGCTTAATGCCTTTTGTTGTAAATTCTCTGTAGGTAAGTATAAGGCATCTTGATGGTACGGAAGATTATTTATGACCTTTCTTTTTGGATCTTCCTTAACTCGATTTTTCAATCTCTTTTGCCGATAAAACCTTACGTATTTTCTCAGTGAACTCTGTATATTGAATGGCACAAACAAATTTCCCAAGTGTAAAGATGGGCTCAGCTTGTTGAATCTTGACTTCGTCATTCAAATTTATTCATGACAGAGCCTCTGCCTTACCATTGGTGGCTCCTGGCTTGTAAGTGATGACAAAATTGAAATCCGAAAAATACAAGGGCCTCCTTAACTGCCAGGGACTTAATATTTGGTGGACTTTAAGAATTGAAGATTACGGTGATCTGTATAGACTGTCACCACATGTTTGGCCCAAAGAAGACAATCCAATGCACAAATTATGTTAGTGAATTGGGCTAAATTCGAAGCTAGCGACCCCTCAGATTTGGATATCTTGTAATGAAAGCAGTGTTCTTTGCAATATTCAGATGTAATCTCCACAGTTCTGTTTTCCCAGTCAATCCTCTGGTTGTTTTCTATTAACCAAGGCAAATTTAGGATTAACTGAAACTGAGGAGTGTCTATTAGGTTGAATCTTTTAAATTCTTGATGTCCATTCAATCCCAACAATTCAATTGTCTCAGTTTCTTCAGTAATCGGTCCAGAAGTTAAATCTATTCCATCTACAGCTCATCCTACCTCTACATTCTCCTTTTTGATTGAACAAATTCCTACTTCTTTAGCATATTTTAAATCGCAAAAATTGCCAGTGGCACCAGAATGAATCATTGCTGATACTGCTTTTATCACTGAAGGACCAAACCTGGCCGTGAATGGAGCAAGTAGATGAGGGGCTGCGGACTGCAACGTGTTTGCTACTTGTTGATATTCAGGAGTCGTTTTAATATCTTTTACCGACTTATTGAATTTGGGCTTTTTTGGGCAATCTTCCAAGAAATGTCCTGAATTTCCACAGTACATACACACATTTTTGTACCTTCTTATTTCTTTTTCTCTTTAGAGAGGGGGCCTCTAATGGATCCAATTTTCATGGGCTCTTCACCTGAATGAGATTCGGTGTTGCTACCTTCAGACTTTATTCTATCGAATCGAGGAGCAAAAGGACAAAAATCTCGTTTCTACTCTGACTTCCTTTCAAATTGCTGAAAATCAATCTGTAAAACCAAGTCGATTAACTTAGACATTTCCTGTGGGCATTTCGAATTTAAGCCAAGGCGTCCTTAAGCTCAATCTTGAGCCCTCAATAGGAAATTGCGGCTTGTTTACTTTCTGGCCACTCTGTTTCCACAATTAACCTATGGAACTGAGCTATTTAGGCAATGAGATCACGATTCCCCAGTTTAACTCCAGTAACTCATTGTCAGTATCTTGATTTGCCGATCTTCTGTCAAAAAGTCTTACAAATTCTGTCTTAAATAGTTCAAAATCATATAGGACCGGGTCACTGCGAAAGATAAGAGGCATGGACCACGAGGCAGAATCACCACTCAAATAAGCCAGCACGAAAGCAACCATTGACTGTTCTTCTGTGAATATAAATGGTCTGCACAAAAATTGTAACAAACATTGCGTTAAAAATACTTGTGCTTTATGCGGTTCTCCACTAAATCTTTCAGGGTTGGCCAAGGGAATAACGGGAGACACAGAATGAATTACCTATGTGGTGGCTTCAGAGGTCAATGTGGTTCCAGACCTCTTGAAGGTTTCTGCACTACCAAATATAGAGGATTTCCTTGTCACTAGTTCCTCCATTCTTTGTTTAAATATTTGAGTTTCCTGTTGGGATCTTTTTATTTCCTCTCCTAGGGTTTTATTTTCCTCTGCTCCACTAGTTATATGGTTCTGAAAACTCTCAAGGACTCTCGATAAAGTTTTTTAATCTAAACTCTCCGCCATCTTCCACTCAGGTGGAAACAATGAAAAAATGGCATTTCAATCTGTCAGAAGGTGCTCACATCAATTCCATGGGAGCCGAAGATGTACCCAAAGCCCATCCACAAAGGCCTGAGTTCACCAAATAGAATCAGTAATCTCTAAGCAACAGCAGGGGGAAAGGGGAAGTGGATAAAGAGAGAAAGACTGCCTTGAAGAGGAGATAGTCAGTACTTCTTCTTTCGTTAGCTCTATCTCTTCTATTGAATTGGAGACATTGTTGTTCCTTCAGAGGAGAGAAAGATTGGACAAGCACTCTAAATACACTTCTCCTAAATATTTGTATGTGGCTAGCAGTTAAACATTAAATTACAATCTAGTAAACTCATTTCCCAATACTTCTCATGGCTTGCTTCTCTCTGTAACATTCGCTTGGTGTTTATGTAAACAATTCAATAGCGATAGTTAAATGATATAATAGTCAAGAAAGGTTTTGAATACTTAGTTTGCTCTTCTGGAATTATCAACAAGTCTCTTAGTTTCTGTGTTGATACATTGTTGCGAGATTACAAATAGTTCCTTGAAGCATAAGAAGAATAATTATTCTTACCAGGATGGAAGAGTTCACTCTGTAGTTTAATCCAAATGAAAAAATGAAACACTCTACCCCATTCTTCAGAGAGTATGAGATTGTGACTGAATTTCATAAAGAACACTCAGAATACTAGAGTTTTCTTTCAGGTTGTGACTAGAGGAAAATACTAATTTCCTCACTCGAGCTGGAATTAAATAACTAAGTATTGCCACCAGTAGCGTTATAAGACTTTAGCAAGTTTTTCAAATACATGCATACAAGTGCCGCCAAAACACTATCCAAATTTTCAGTCAGGAACTGGAATTTCACAGAAAACAGCTGCGCAGCAGTGAGACGCGACCGGCGACTCACAAACTACAATTAAAGTGCAGCGTTCAAAAGCGGCGCATGCGCAATTTGGTCTTCAGCCGTCTCGTGCTTGGAAAAGCTAGACCGCTGACTCTTCTTCCTCTAAACGAAAGGGATGATTCCAGAGTTCAAGGCTAGAGATGTACGAATAGAGTTCAAACAAAGATGACTTAATGCTGTCACAGTAGCAGAATGGTATCTTCTCCTGTGAAGGTATTTACACGCTTTCTTGTAAAACTCATTCCTTCTGACTTGATCCTTCACTAAGCATGTGTTTGCCATTACATTCCTGACAAGACTGTACTTTTAAGAGAGGGGCTCTATCACCAATTTATGTTGGCTGGAAATCGAGGAGTAACAACACAGTAACTTAAAAGGTTCATGGGGAAACACTTAAGCCAGGCCATGCACGAGGCCTGGGCTGCCAGTATCGAAAAATCTGCATTTGATTGAGTAACCAGCTCCTCAACTCAGAACTTATCCCATTTACCCGACCAAAATGCCATCACAAAAACACAACATGCCTGGCAATGATCATCTCATATAACAACTTGAGACCCCAAGAATATCTATCACTGCAGTTTTCCCAGGCCTTAAAGTATCTGTTAATGCTACTTTGTTTCAGGATCATAGACACCAAAGATCTTGTGCCAGCATGGAAAAAAATTGCCAACTTTGTGGATGCAAGTAAGAATTATTAGCTTTTAAAAAGAAAATGCCACCCTGGTACAAGATTTGTCGTTTAGGAAAGATTCAACTGCTGAGTGCAATCAAAAAGGGCTCAAGGCTTGAAATCATAAAGACCAGGCGTGAATATAAAAGTCTCTTAGCCAAAGCTAGAAGTGGATGGGAAGAGAACCACTGGAAAACAGTTGCCGAGGCCCTAGAGAAGGGTGGCAAAAAGAGCTTTTGGAAACTAATAGCAGTGAACCTCTCTATCTCTGTAGATCCAGTGGTGTATCGTCGTAGAGAGAACCCCCCTAGAAGAGGTTAGTGGCCTTCAAACACCAAACGAGATTATTGCACCTTCTATCCCAGCTGCACACTCCACTCTTACATTTAACTATCTGAAACACATAAATTAATAAAATAAATGGAAAAGTGCAAGGTCCCAGGAAATGATGGCATCCCAGGAGACCTCTTTCTCTTTGAACCAGACATCTGGCCCCCCTATTTGAATGCTCTATCCAATAGTATATTAAAAGGCAACATGATCCTGCAGTCATGGCAAGGTGCTGTCATCATACTCATCTACTAAAAAGGTTAGGAAACTATCCCCTCAAATTATAGCCCTATAAGTTTACTGGACAACTCGCATAAAAACTTTTGTAAACAGGTTCTAAACAAACTAATCTAGTAGATACAACAACACAACATCCTTGAAGAGTCCCAAGCAGGCTTCAGATCGAAGATCAGTACACTGGAACAGGTCCTCCGCTTCAAGGAGATAACCTGGAAATATATCACCTTGATGCATGACCATCTATACGTCGCTTTCATTGACCTGAGAGAGGCATTTGACCTGGTCCCAAGAAACACACTATGGGAGGTATTAGATGGGTATGGCATCACCTAAGACCTATTGAGAATACGTAGGCTTCTTCGTGAAAACACATATGCGAGGGTGAGATAAACATCAGGGGGATATGACAAACAAGATAGAAAGTCTGAAAGGGGTTAGACAGGGGTGCGTTCTCGCTCTAACACTGTTTAGCCTATTCATCAAAGGCGCAGTGAAGAAATTGAAGGATGCCAAAACGATGCCCCTAGTTTGGCGGGAATACCAACCCCAATATCAATGTTTGCAGAAGACACCCTGTTAATCTCCAGAACCCCAATGGGCCTCCAAACTGAACTGAACGTCTTTGTCACTTTTTGTGGGGAAAGAGGACTAGAACTAAACTCGTCTAAATCCAAAGTTATGATGATTAACCACCACAAAAAGTGGAGAGGCATTGTGACTGTAGAGGGGTTTCCTTTAGAGTTTGTCCATCATTTCGACTATCTCGGGTGAGGCTAAGCAACACCCAATGATGGGGCCTCCAGATGGAAAAAAGGAAAACCATTCTCCATCAAAAAGCCTCTGCTATAGCGAGGCACTACAAGGCAGCATTGGGAGGAGCTGTCTCTCCAATCATCACCATATATATAGAGCCTCAGCCGTAGCATCAGCATCATATGAAGCTGAGATTTGGGGAAATACCACTGCAGAAAATTTAACAAAAGTAGAAAATAGGTTCATTAAAACACTTTTTAAAATGCACTTAAGCTCCACTGCCATCCCAGTGCGCCTAGACTTGTCCCTCAACCCTTTCCATTTAACAGCTGCATTAAAATTTCTGTTATATTGGGTCAGACTATGTCTACTCACGAACTGGCAACGTATAGATGGTGCGCGAAACACCTTTTGGCCCTCGATAGAAACCTGAGAACACTGTGGCTGAAACATATCCAGGAAATGACACATAGAATACTTATGAGTGAGCTATGTTCAGTGTCTGACTCAATAGTAAAAGGAGATGCCTTAAGAGTAAAACAGTCTTATTGGGAGGCAGTTTCAGCCCAAATGTGGGATACGCACCAGACTAACACCCTCACAGGCAAGATCTTGAACCATCAGAGCACACCAAGGTTTGAACTATACATGAACAGGATGTACCCATACCAATAAAAATGTTTGTGTGTGCAATATAGATGCGGGGTTCTGCCCTTGAGATCACACACTTCTAAATGAGCCAGTGTACCTGCCCAGCCGGATTCCTGTTCAAATTGTCCAAATGTAGAGGAAACAGAGACTCATTTATGTTATTCTGTACTCTATACAGGAAGGCCCATAAAAAATGGTTGTTGGCTGCATTCAATCTCATGGGTGTGAGACATTACTGGGAAGCGGCGAGACTCTTTAAGAGTGACACCAGAGAACTTTTACTCTTTGCGCTCTCCCCGTATTTGCACATCGCCTGGGTACTAAGGAAGAAGGACGTTTTCAACCCCGAAGCATGATAGTGAATTTGACAAGCACAAGCCCTGCCTGGACACTTTGTGTCCTCGCTGGTCTTGTTCCTTACCCCCTACCTATTAATCCATCTTTCTATCTATCAAATTAATGACCATTATATGATGAATATATTTTTCTTGCCTAGCTCCCTTTGACTGCCACGTTGCAAATCACCCCGTTGAAAATATATGAATTTTCCCTGACTGGTGGGAGTGCTAAGTGGTGTGTTTTTATTTTAGTGATTGTTTGGACCTATCAGACTCAAGGAAAGCAGTCACTTTGGTTGGTTACTACGGGCAGTAGGTGGTATTCCACCTCAGCACTTTATACCTTCCCAGAGTAACCATCAAATTGAATAATTGGTTGCCATGCCAGACCCAAAACCTATTTAGTCAGACGAGGTCCTTTCCTCTGTTTTTAATATCAATAGATTGTTTTTTATCCTGTTCTATTATAGTTTGCCAACTGTACCATGCTGTTTTTATGTTTTTATATTGCATAATCTGTCAATGTATTTAAGAGTACTTTTGCTGTATTAACCTGATGTGTTTTATGGGTTGTCCCCGAATAAAATATTTTACTAAGAGTCGTTAGTACACATCTTTAGCCTATGCCAAGAGCGTCAAGATGAAAGGAAAAAAAAGTTGAAACCAATATATGTAAACCTGTAAATTTGCTCCTGCAGGCAAGCAGTAATTACTTGGTTAAGAGGCACTTCAATTTCCCGATACTACAAGGTAGTACAATTCCTAGAACCACTCCTAAGAGTCGTTAGTACACATCTTTAGCCAATGCCAAGGGCGTCAGGATGAAAGGAAAAAACGTTGAAACCAATATATGTAAACTTGCAAATTTGCTCCTGCAGGCAAGCAGTAATTACTTGAATAAGAGGCACTTCAATTTCCCTATACTACAAGGTAGTAACATTCCTAGAACCACTCCTAAAAGAATTGGACAAGTGAACGAGCAAGGATAGGCCCACTTAGGAGCATTTTGCCAGCACAAACTTCCAAGGTCAGGCAGTTCTGAGAGCACCCAACAACAAGAGTCACCCACACTTTAAATCCTGCTCTAAGAAGGCCAAAGAAACAGAAAAGTTTGACTATTTTTATGAACGCTGGTTTGCACAAGTCATTAGCATCTTTCGTATGAATGAGCAAGGCCTAGCTATTCTTTGGGACACCTAACTGCACAAGCAATCTGCATTTTACAATCTGCTGCTAGAGGGCAAATAAAGTAGCAAGGACTGGCTATTTCAAAGATCACTGCTTTGCACAAGGCACTTGACCTGTACCTACGAACTGAGCAAGGACAGGAGATATAATGGGCCTATGATTGGCTGCTATGAGCCAAATGAAATAGCAAGGACTGGCAACTTGTTAGACCATTAGTTTGCATAAGGCACATGCACTTTAACGGTGAACTGAGCAAGAACAGGCACAATACTGGGCTAACGAAAGACCCAGGTCTGGCTACTTGCACTTTGTATACATCGGCATCAATTATTTGCAGGTCAAATTACACAATAATGAGGTTCACTGTGCCATAGTGGGAATCTTTAGCTAAGGTTTTCCTCATCAAACCAAAGGTTTTTAGAATTGCTTTCTTCGTATTTTAAACAAATGTATTAGAATTGGTTTCTTTTATTTTTATAGTAATGTTATGCAATGGTTTTAATTAACTATGCAAATAACTTGACTTTGACTTTGCTTTGCCTTGGCATGATATAAAACAGTTAATAAAATAAAATCAGTATTGATCACTGCTTCCCACATGCATTTCTCCTTCAAACATTGTTGTATTGTATTGTATTGTATTGGGAATTTATAGAGCACACTGTGACCCTACGGGTATCCTGGCGCTTGAGCACGTGGGATCAGTTATCCTAGAGTGTGATAACGGTTACAGAAGACAAGAACACTAAACTACACCCTGGGAATGAGCCAGGTCTTCAGCCTCTTTCTAAATGGCATCTATCTGTCTAAGTTTGGCTGGAAGTTTGTTCTACGTTGAAGCTCCTGCGATGCTGAAAGCTTTCCCGCCAGATCCAACTCTTCGAAACTTGGGTACATTTGCCAATTTGGCTGAGGAAGAGCGAATAATGCGTAGGGGAGCATACCATTCAAATCTGCTCTGTAAAGGTATGGCCTAATGCCATGCAGAGCTTTGAAAACTATGCACATTGATTTGAATTGTACCCTCTGCGTGACTGGGAGCAAATGTAACTCAGCCATGGCCTGAGATGATGAGGGCTGGCGAGATCTCATAAGTGCCAGCTTGGCAGGCATTGACTGAATTCTCTGGAGTTTTCCCATCAAGTATTTAGGAGATTCCAGCAACAAGGCATTACAGTAATCCAGTCAGCTGAGAATAATACTCCTTACTACCAGCGGCCTGGTCTGTTTAAGATGCTTAGGCTGTTTAGGGAGAATTCTTCGTAGCACTCTCATCAGAGCAAAACATCTCCCGACTGTCTGGTTTACTTGGGACTCCAGGCTCAGTTTACAATCAAAACTTATTCCTAGGTTACGAACAACCTTTGCTGGGATCAAAGGGGCTGTCACCGTTAGTTGCCAAAACCCAGTAGATAATGGATAGGGAACCTTCCCCACTGAGCAGCACAGGATCTCAGTTTTTCCCCATTACATTGCAAATAGTTGTTTTGAAGCCAAAGATCCGTGTCTTGCATACAATTGTGAAATTTGTCCAGTGAAAGGGCCTGATGCGTTTCCAGAGATAGGATAAACTGGGTGTCATCAGCATAGTTCACTAGACTAATATTATGTGACTTGATGACAGCCACAAGAGGCCCCATGTAGATATTAAAAAGAATGGGACTGATTGCAGAACCCTGTGGTTCCTCATGCTGAACTTTCCTAAACTTAGATTGATACGGGGGAAAGCGACCGCCTGTTCTCTATCTGACAGATAGGATTGGAACCACTTCAGTGCTAACCCACTCACACCTACTCTGGTGAGCCTGGCTAGGAGTACCGCATGGTTAACCGTATCAAATGCTGCGGACAGGTCTAACAGAATCAGGATGGTAGCTTGTATTCTGTCCGCCCGCATTCGAAAATCATCCATTACGGTTACCAAAGTGGTCTCTGTCCCATGTCCTGGGCGAAAGCCAAACTGCACATCCTTTAGTTTACCGTTAGCTTCTAAAAACTGAGAAAGTTCCCTGCTGACCAATTTTTCTATGATCTTTACTGGGTAGGGCAGCAATGAAATAGGCCTGTAATTCTTAGGACAAGCTGGGTCTAATGAGTCTTTTTTCAGCAGAGGTGTGATCAGCGCTTTTTTCCAACATGCTGGCACCGTTCCACTCTCCAGAGACTGCATGCAAATCAGCCTAAGGGCCGGAACAAGCTTCACTCCTAGAGTTTTCCATGATTTGTGAGGTAGCGGGTCCAACGGGGAACCTGAGGACACACTAAGGGCTAATTTGATAAACTCCTCCGCTTGTGGTGTTTCAAAATGGTCAAAACTATCTGAGGTCTCTAACGTTTCCCGCTCTTGTTTCTGGAAAGTATGATGATTCTCAGATTTCCCATTCTAAACCTCCCGTGTTGGTACATTGCTAGATTGTAGCCCTTTAATGATTTTACTTATTTTCTCCTCAAAAAACATGGCTAGCCTATCACAGAGAGTCTGTGTTGGGGGAATTTCCTTTTTTGTGCAGGTGGGATTAGTGTTGTCATTTACTATTTTGAAAATGCTCTTAGTGCTATTGGAGGATTTCTGAATAAAATCTCCATCAGAATCTCCATTCAAAAACTCTCATCCACTCCACTGCTGTGCTGCCAGTATCATGCTGCTGCTGTCAGTCCCGAGTTTTGCGCTCGCCAACTGACAACCACCCAGTACTGTGCTTAATGCAGCATGAGCCCTTGTCTATTAAGTGCAATATCTGCAGAGATGGAATGGCGTTGGAGTCCTCACTAAGAAATTATGCCACTATTCTGTACTAGGTCCAGTTAGGTCTCAATAATGTAAGCGTGAGTTCAATCATTGGTAGCTGTAGCACAGAGCAGGCAGGCTTACCTTAGGAGAAATGTGTAAAGCATTTATGAGTACCAAAATTGTTAAAAAGTAGAAAAAGATCCTACTTAATTTATAAATATAGAGACTATTTTAATGAACAAAATTACACCAACATGACTAACATTCAATAGGGCAACCTGGAGATGTGATTTTTAAAAATTTGATTTAGGTTTCAGTGATGAAAACATAAAGCGAATCAACTGCGGGCTACCAGTCACGCTAGAAAATCAGAAGTAAATGCTGATAGAGCACGGTTCAGATACAGAGACATGGCTCGACACAGTCAGATGGTTTACCTTCTGACAGTGTCAGAAATGGAATTCAAATACCTTCAGTGGAGAAACAATTATGGATCATATATTGAGTTTTTGCACTTGTCAATAGATGCTCCACTGAGTGTGGGATATGCCATTATTATGTCCTGACTCTTTTCCGGACTAGTGCTTACCATGGCAATTGCTTTAAGGCAGATGGGAAGATCTGCAACCACTGGGTCAAGGGTGGTAGAGAAATATGTCACAGGTTTTCATGCATCATTGTGCATCTCAGTCAGCACTAAGAGAGCACAGCCCTCCTGCTCACTGTAAAATAAAGTAAACTTTAGTATAATCTGGCGTTCCTAGTGCTGGGGTGTTACACAATTCCTCTTTCACCTCTAGGAAGGCTCTCGTGCTGTCATTGTCCCATGGAATAGGATCAGGCACATCTCAGTGTGTCAGTCTCAGTAAAAGCTTTCCCATCAGGGTAGAGTTTGGTATCCACAGTCTACAGTAGCCAACCATCCCCAACCACTTCCTGACTTCCTTTTGAGTTCAGGGTAGATTCATTTGAAAAATTGTTCCCACTCTCTCTGGGGACACCTTTCAAGGTCCTTTTTCAATGAGGTGTACCAATTATTGAACTTCTTTTTGACAGTACAGCAGTTTTCCTGGGGACACTTTAAGTACACTCTCAGCCAGGTGATTTAAAAGTGCAATGGTGTCTTGTTTACAAGCTTCTCTTGTCAACTGACGATAAAAGCAGAACATCTATGTACTGTGCAAGTACTGACCTGTAGGGCATATAAAATTGTTCCACATTTCTTTTCAGAATCTGACTGAACATAGAAGGACTCTCTGTATATCCTTGTGGGGCACAACACCATGCTAATACTCTGCTGGAACATGAAGGAAAAGAGGAGTTGGCTTTTCTTCATATAAAGGCACTGAAAAGAAAGTGTGACACAAGTCAATAACTGAAAACCATTCTGCAGTACATGGAATCTGAAAGAATATTGCGGCTGGATTCCATACCACTGAACAACCAAGACAACTATTTCATTAAACTTTCCTAAGAACCTGCACAATCCTGTATTTTTCTTTGGGCTTCTGCAAAACCATGATCGGAGAGTTACATGGAATCCCAATTAGTTCCTCAAAATTCCTTTTCGAAACATATCTTCTATCACAGGCGTTATTCCTGCAATGGTCTCTGAGCTAAATGATACGATGATGTTCAGGATATACAGCATTTGCTTTTATAGTAATCTGCAGCCGCGGTTGGTAGGGGAGTACCTGCCGGGGCGGTGACGTGGGGAGGGGGAGGGGCAGGATGGAGGTTAGTAATGTATGGATAATGGAGGGTTGCAGGTAAGTAAACATATAAATAAATCAAATGAATTTCGTTGCGTGCACTGCATCCCCAAATGCAATGCAGTGCGCGCAACAAAATTTGTTTGATTTATTTAAATATTTACTTACCTGCTAACCTCCATTATCCATACATTACTAACCCCCACCATGCCCCTCCCCCTTCCCATGTCACCGCCCCTGCAGGTACTCCCCTACCGACTGCGGATGGTAATCTGGAATATTTCTACCCTTTTATATAGTCTGATATATTTTCCTGTGAAATCCCAGACTTCTGGATTTGCAGTGCCTCTCAAATCAGCAGGTAAAATTTCAATTGTCTTTAGGGAAAACATTTCAGTAGCTGTCTGTTGCCATGCCATTTTAAAATACAAATCCTCATCATGGGTCTGGAAAGCTACACCATCTGATGTGCAGAAAATGGCGCAATTTAACTTGCAAAACAAATCTCTCGCTAAAACATGTACAAAATTTGAATCACAAAAAACAAACTGGTGCTTTTCTTCAAATAAACCTATTTTGAATGGAACTTTCCCTGACATTGGAGGTGTGATCTGTTTATTTGTAGTCCTAAAACATGGATATTTTTTCCCGAGAGAGGTAAGTCTGGGACTTCAACTGTCCTTGAAGTAGTAGCTCCTGTGGCAATACGAAATTATACAGGGTGGCCATACACTTCAGCATCTACAAATGGGCCAACCTACCCTAACTCTAAGACTGTGCCATGTATGTATTCTTGCTTTCCCTTCAGGCACCTTAATTTAGAAGCATCAGAACCTGAACTATTAATTTCGAAAAAGGGATACTGCTGTAATGTGTTTTGATTCATGTTAGGGAACTGTTGCATTGATTCTGAAAGGAGTTTGTATTAATTCTTGGCAGTTGAGTGAAATTTAATCTAGGCTTTCCCATGGTTTGTGGAATCATTTGATCTGGTGGGACTGGCATCAATGGGATTTGTCCTTCTCTGGGCACCTGCATCTGAGGTGCGGGATGTTTTGCCTCTGCGTTCCTTTTTGCACATTTCCATTAGTGTTATAAGGATTATATCTACATTCCATCTTCTTATGCCTGACTCTGTGACAGAAGCTACAATGAGTCATCTTTTTCATAGCAGCAATATCTATTCCTAAACCCGTTTTGACAGGAACACCTCTACCTTGAGGCACATTAAACTGATTATGATTGCCCTGGAAACCAACTTGGGGAACAGCAACACCTTGCATACCTCCTTCATTCCCTGTAAGAGAAGAATTCTGAAAACCTTTCAGAACCAACCTTGTCTGTGCCAACATAAATTTCTCATTTCTTATCTCCATCTCATCACTACAGTATTTTGCATATCTCAAAACTTCATCAAAAGACTTGTTCTACCAACAAATCATGCTTTGAGTTATGAGCAAACTTATCTCTGCTTTCAATCTTAAGACAAACTGCTGTGACACAAAGATTCCCATATCCTTCTCCTCAGGATATTTTTGTGCACTAGGTTGATGAAACACTTGTAACAGTATTTCATAGAACTCATGAAATGAATCATTTAGTTCCTGGGTCGTTTGATTAATTTTAACCCAACAAAGAGAAAAAACCCAGCAGGGGGTGTTTCCTCAACCACTGACCAATACCAGTGTGGGGGAAACATCCTTAACAACGCAACTTTTACCACGCAGTGCTATTACAACGCAGGTTTTACAACGAAAACCATTACAACGCATTGCGCTGGGGGGCGCTCTAGGATAGGGAATAGATTTAATTTACTATCCAACACCTTCCCTAGTGTCCACGGGGACTGGAGTTGGAATAGTAAATTAAACTATTCACTATCCAGCACCCCAAAGCGCTATGCGTTGTAATGGTATGCGTTGTAAAACCTGCGTTGTAACAGCATGTGTGGTAAAAGCATGCGTTGTAATGTCATACATCCACCAGTGTGGCACCTGATGACACCAACCAATCCTAGTGCGAAAGCTCACCAACCAACCAAACCCAGCGTTAACCCTGTGGCAGACTTTACTCCTTGCAGATGTTCACCCTCCATTACAATTTTTCATACTTACCCAAGCTTCCAAAAACATTCAAAAAACATATATCAATTCTTGTTTGCTCTACTACAGAAATAAAAGCATTACAAAATAATGCCAGAAAGCCCACAACCACAAGTAAAACCTCGATCAGTATGAAATCATCCCAATTAGTGGAGCATCACCCTTAAGCACAATTAGGTTCTGCTAGCATCAATAAAAATAAACAATCACAATGTTTTATTGTTTCTATCTTTAATGGTATGGATGATGGTAGCTCACACTCAACACTTTAAACTTGCAAACAAGAAATGCCATATGATGAATGCTCTTTCAAGTGCCTTCTACACTTGTCTCAATTTATTTTTCCTTATTCCGGGATCTTGGACTAAAGCATGTCTGAAACTCTTTAACCTTGTTGTATCAAACAAATAACATCTCCATCCACCTATCTATTCAACTCCAAATCACAATTCAATACCATACAATTACCCAAAAGCAGTATTACAATAGATAACGTACCACTCTATTACCAATACCCCCCCGCACAGCAACCGCTTTGAATACCGACTTGTCGCATTTTAAGTTTTGGGCATTGGATTTCAGGACTCTGGAAAGTTATTCTAACTTAGGAATTATTCTCTTCTCCCTCCATTCAAGGTGTGACGCCAGACTCTGCTACCAGACAACTGATAGAGCAGAAAGAGTCCAAATTTTGATTTCCAGTATCAGTTCAACCTGTCACGTACAAGAATGGGCTCAAGTTCAGCGCCAAATTCTTCTCCTTAGGCAACACATCTTTGCCCCCATTTTCGAAAGGAAGCTAAATCGAATCATCAAAATTAAACAGTTCTTAAGTTCAGTCAACAATGAGAATTTTGGATTGAGTTTGAAAACCTTTATTCTCATAAAGAGAGAAGTAAAATTCTTTTGATCATTTATTCAGTAGCAAGTGAGATGAAATCTGTTCAAAGAAATTTAGCAAGAAAAATATGGTTATTCATAAGGCACAAATGAGAAGCGTGTTCCATAAAGGAATTAATTTCTAATTTAAATGAAAGTTCAAAATCAAAAGTTAATAGAACCCATAACAGTTTGAGAAAAGAGTGAGATCAAAGAAGCTTTAAGATTAGATCAAATCAGCTAGTCAACCTCCTCTTGAAGAGCATTTCATAAAACTAAGCCAAGTCTCAAAATACAATCTGCAGCAGCATACAGTTGCAGTTGCAATCTGTACAAATAAAGGGCAAGGAAATGATGTATGAATCTCTCCAAGAGAATCTCTGGG
Organism: Lissotriton helveticus; assembly: GCF_964261635.1. Classification (NCBI taxonomy): domain Eukaryota; kingdom Metazoa; phylum Chordata; class Amphibia; order Caudata; family Salamandridae; genus Lissotriton; species Lissotriton helveticus. Next base: position 1,207,233,502 of record NC_136063.1, read on the forward strand.
TCTGTGAGCATCTAAGCTGTTGCTCATTCTCCAACTATAAAACACACAAATATAAAATACAGGCACGCAGGTATTCAACATTGTTGCAGATTAGATCACTTCGGTCCAATAGGAGGACATGTTTTGATGGTGAGCAGATTTCGTTCTTCCTTTACCTTCATAAACTGATGAAGTCGACAGTCTACTTTCAAATATGTAACAAACATCACTAAACATTTGTGTTTCTGTAAGTGTTAACTTTGGTTACCAGGGAAGCCTAATGCGGAGTCTATTCTACCGTTCATTCAATGTTTCACTGCATAACAAGGAACTATACTAAAGACAGAAACATTTACTTGACGATTTCTAGTTAAGCAATGCTTTTCGTATTTCAAGTAAGTGAGAATTATTGTTAAACGAAGCAGTTCTCTATTGAGCACTGTAGGAATCCAGGATAGATAGGAAGTTCAAGCATGGTGCAAACAAGAACATGTAGCTTTAAGAAAAAAACACATTGTATAAACCGAAACATTTTATAGTTATGATGAAGATTCTAAACGAGTCACATTAAGATTAAACTATCAATTACATCTGTAATAGTTCAACATTTTACAACGTTTCTGGTCGTTAAAGAGAACTATAACTGTAGCCTACCATTGGTATGATTGCCTCATTATTTTCACATTTTATCTATGTGTTATTTTACAGTGTTTTCATGTCAATATCTACGGCAACTTATCAGCTTCACTAATTAAATCAAATTTTAATTTCCAGCTCTATTAATTTCATTGCTGTTGTATGGACTCAGAACACTGTGGCACTGCTGTCCATCGACAAGTGTATTTTCTCTGACCCCTAAAAACATGTAGAATTGGCCAATCCCTGATTGGCACACTTAACTTACCTATAAGTCACTAGTATATGATACCACTGTACTAAGGGTCTGTAAGTTTAAGGTCACTAGTGGATTGCAGCACTATTGTGCCACCACCAAAGTGACAAAGCAACGCATGTTTTCACGCCTGTTCCTGAAACTGAGTGTGCAGATTTTAAAACTGCAATTTCGGCCTGGCAAAAACAAACCATTTTGTTAAGCATAAACCTTTCTTTTTATGAAGTAATTTAAAATGCAACACAAAAAAAAATCACATTTCAGATCATAAACATAGTGTACATTTCATTGAACAAATACATACCAAAACAACACAAAACGGACGCAGGGAAACGGAGATATGATTTCTCAAAGTGTTAGATGTTTCTAGTGCCAAAAAAAACTAAGCACCAACCGTGTTTATCTGGTTGCGCTAGACAAGGTCAAAGTCAACAGTTAAGGCTGACCACGATGGAGTGTTGGTTGGACACAGGGATCAAGTTTACCCTGGTGGAACTTTAACCTTCTGACTTAGTGTTCTTTTCTGAAGAAAAAGCATAAATGATGAGGTTGTCAGTGGGTCAATGTGCTAGCTGGATCCGAAGAGGGGGTTGTTGAGAGCATCTGCCCAAAGCACAGGACCTCCGTGGGAGCCTCAGCTCCATCAGGAAGATCAAGGCTCTGAAAATCGATAGTGGGAAAACTCCAAGTGGGTGCAGTCCAAAGTCTGGGCCCAGTAAGGCATTGCTATCTGGGTTCTCCCCACATTAGTCCTGGTGAAGTCATCTATGTAAACCTTTTTGAAAGTCCAGAACCTTTCAGTGGGGCAAGACAGCAAGTTAATTTGACCATCAGTTTGACATCAGCAGCTGTCGCATGGCGGGGATCTGGTGATAGCCTCTGCTTCTTTGTTCAAAAAGTTATGAAATACTTTCTAAGTGTCCAGTATCGTAATTTTGGAGACGGCAAGCAAACACTCTAACACCAGCCAGGGGCCCAAGGCCTTTTGGGTTTCACTTGGGCATAAGGACTCAATCTACCAGAAACCACTGGCATGGTCAAGGGAAAATCCAGTATCAATTGGTCCACTGGGCTCTGCCGAGATTTGGTGCTTCCTGTAGATTTGTGTTCCTGGAGATAAACAGTTGGCTAGGCAACTAGTCCTTGGGGTCCACTCCCCTGTCCTGGGTACAAATGAGATCAGGTGCAGCCTTTGAGGTCTCTCTCCACAGGTTCGGCAGCACGTGCAGTCATTCTTCTGCCTGACACAGGTCCAGATGTGTTCTGAGGGAGGTAATGAGGGTGCCATATTTATGCCCAGTACCAACCTGTTGGTGAGGGAAAATCCTGCCCACTCTCTAACAAATGGGGCAAAAGTTATCAGGGGTGCCCCTAACCACTATTACAGCACTTTCTGTTTTTCTATAAACAGTGCCCCTGTCTACCTAAAACCTACAATGCAGAAACTTTCTTCCTATGTTGAGAACTGCCTGTGCCCATCACGAGATGTGGCTATGATACTGGGCACACACTCCATAATGGTTCTGGAAGTAGCCCCACTTCCATTGAGATGGGTGCCTGTCTGGCTAGCAGAACAAGTGTAAGAACAGGCCTACCTGTGAGCTACCTCTGCCTTTGATAGGGTAGGTACCTTTTCGAGTTTAATTAAGTCTCTGAGCACAGCACAGATGGCCATCCTTTCAGGGAGAAAAACATATCTCCATACCCAGAACGTTATCCTCTGTTTGAGAGCAATGCACATTTCACCAGAGTAGAGCCAATAACTGTTAGGTGACACTTAACACTGGCAGAAAGACACATTTGGCTTAGGCAGGAAAATGCCAACTTTCTAAAAGTGGCATTTACAAAATAGTAACTTAAAATCCACTTGAGGAATAGATTAGATTTTAAATTATGATTAAAATGAGTCCGTAAGTCATGTTTAGCTAGTCTCAAAGTGATGCTATGCATTAAAAGGTGTTATAATGTAACCCAGTGCTTTTCTATGGAAGAGCCTGCCTTGCTATATTAGAAAAAGGTCTTTAGAGATTTTTAACCACCAGGACATGTAAAACCTAAGTCCATATGTTCTGCTTTCCAAATACCCTGCACTCTGCACTACAAACATTTAGGACCTTCCTTAGGAGTAACTAGGTGCCCCTCACGAGTCAAATGCAAAAGCAATGAAATTATTACATCAAGCTGCAGTTTAACTAGTCGGTGCTAGGTGTCCATCAAGTCAAATGCTTTTGCATTTGACTCACAAGGGACAACTAGTAACGACTGGTGGAACTGCAGCTTCATGAAAGGGTTTCAATGCTTTTGCATTTGACTCGTGAGGGACACCAAGTAACAACTAGTGGAACTGCAGCTTGATGTAATAATTTCAATGCTTTCGCTTTGAACTCGTGAGGAACACCTAGGAACGACTAGTTGAACTGCATCTCTTTGTAGAAATATGTTGCCATTGGATACTATAATATTTACTGCCCACTGTTAATTGTGTCCCATAATGCTTTGCAGGGCCTTTGGTTGGGATTGTATTTTTGTCCATAACTGTGCTTGGGGTGGTTCTAAGAGGATGGGACCACCACCGAATTGTTCAGCAAGATGTGTTCTTTGTTTTCAAGGCATCTGCTTGGTTCTCTCCCTAGGTTAGGGAGAAGCCCAAAATCATCACCTCTCTCACTGCTTGCTAGATTTCCATTTTCACTTTTGTAAAATGACTAGATGCATTTCAGCATGTAAAGACCGAGATACTTGGTATTTTACCAAAAGTATATGAGGTTACTGTTTTATTAATTGGGAGTCCAACGGAGCAAAATTGCGGTTCGTTCAACTACGTGGAATTCCACGTAGGTCCAACTGGAATTCCGAGTAGTAGTACTCCGTCAACTACACCCACCCTAACTGGGAAGTATTATGGATTTGTATCAGTGAAATGAATAGTGATGATAGTCAGTCGGTCAGTCAGTAAACCAGGCGTGGCCTGTACAGGTAAGAGCGGTGGGGCGGTGGGGGAAGGCAGGGAAGTCGACATATGATGGGATAAGGAAAATGTAATAAAAAAATTAATGAAACCACTGACCTTGCTCTCGCCTCATCACCTGGTTGGCAATGCTGTGAGTGCAAGGTAAGTGATTTTATTGATTTAATGTTCCCTATCCCATTGTATATCAATGTTCCCCTGCCCCACCACTGTTACCTACACCAGCAGTGTTTGTAGTACATTTTATTAATTTTTTCAAACCATCAAAGTGCACAAAATCCATAAATTTGAACAATTTTATTCAACATAGGTGCGTAATTAGTGAGTTGAGTAACAATAAACATCTGTTATCCAGTGCCAAGATTTCCCTACAGCGTGGGTGTGCATCTTAAAAACATATATTATTTTTTAATCACGGTATGGGTACGATGCAGAGCATATGTTATCACTACTCTGCACCATTGCCCCTTAATGTTTGACCTGTTTCTCTGTTGATTTATGAGACAATGGATAGATAGATTTTATCCGGAGGTGTGTATAGTTGCAGTTGCATGCTTCCCTCCTCTACTGGTCTGAAAGTGGCAAATATGTCTACTGCAAAAATATGTGTATGGGCTGTAGTTCAAGTAGTTGAATACCAGCTAGGCTTATGATGCCTTTTATCCTGGTAGGATGGACAAAATGAAAATTTTTCCGGTCTGGCATGAGCCAGGACCTTTTGATTTTACTAAAATTATATGTATAGAACACTTACATACAAGGCCTTTCGGCCACCTCTCGACATCCACTGTTTTGTTCTTGTGTCATTCATATTTTGCTTCCATCCACTATGCCATACAGTTTGGAGCAATGGGTCAGCCTGCTTCTGCCACTGGCCAACTTCACTTTGAGTGACTGCATTTAGCCCTTTCATAAGGACCACATAAAGAGCACAAGGTATCTCCCTTCATGCAAGTGTTTTTTTGTTAACTTCATAATCACTATTATTGTTTCCTTTGTCTGTAGACCCACATGTAATAGCAGGATTTTGTCCCTGATGAGAGCACTCATTCCAGTTTTTTCAGTTCCCGTCTATGTTACTGCTGTTGCAATTTCTTTTGAAGTAGTCTTGGTTTATCTAACTGCTGCTTTCTCATGCCATAGCAGCTGCTCCCAGGAACTATCAATATAAGCTCATGAGGTCGCTCTATCTTTGCAATGATAACTGACTGACTTCCTTTCCTTCTTTCTGTCCTTTTTTCTTTCTTTCTTTGTTTCTCACCTTCTTTTAGTCCAGCTACCTTTCTTGCCTTCCTCCTTCTTTCTTGCAGTCCTCCTTTCTTGCCTTCCTCCTCCTTTCCTTCTTTCTTTCTGTTTTTTTTCCTACTTTACTTCATTTTTTATTCTTTCCTTCCAATGTTCCTTCCTTCTAACCTACTGCATTCTTTTTTTCTTTCCTTTTGTCCTTTTTTCCTTCTTTCTTTCTTTCCTGGTTTTATTTTTCCTTCCTCCTTTCCTTCCAATCTTGCCTTCATTCCTTCCTTTTTCTTTCTTTCTTTCCTTCTTTCTTTGCATCTTTCTTTAATTCTTCCCTGTTTTTTCTTCCTTATTTTCTTCATTTCTTACTTCTTTCCTTTTTTCAGTCCACCTTTCTTTCTTTCTTTCTTTCTTTCTTTCTTTCTTTCTTTCTTTCTTTCTTTCTTTCCTTCTTTCTTTTTTTCTTTCCTACTTTCCTTACTTCTTTCGGCCCTTTTTTCTTTAATTTATTCTTTCATTTTCTCCTTCTTTTTCTTACTTTCTTTTTTCTTTCTTTCTTTCCTTCTTTCGTCCCTTCTTTCTTCACTTTTTCTTCAATTCTTTCTTTCTTTCTCTCATTCTTTTTTGTCATCCTCTTTTCCAAGGCAAGAGGCTGGCTGCCGATGTCAGACCGATTGGCTTTTTTAAGTCTGTGTTACCCAAGACCTCTAATATTATTTGTGTACGATAGTCAGCTATGGGGGGTGTCAGCTAGACTTCATACATTAGTCTGTGGTTCTGTTATTCTCATTTTTCTTCTACCCACTTAAGCATGCACCAAAGGGCAATCTGTCAGCTCACTTTAGCCATTGGCTTACTTCACTATGAGTTACGGCTTGCTGCCCTTTCACAAGGAGCACATCAACATGCAAAGTAGTTCCTTTCAGTGCCAGGGAGTATTATGGCAACATTTGGGGTTTTTAAGACCAAAAACAAAACCTCTTTTCCTTTATCCAATGTTTCTGTTTAGATGGATGTGGGCCCGGCAGCCTCTTGAACAGTAATGTTTTGCAAAAATGGTAACAAACCAAGAATTCTAAAAAGGCTGACAGCCTATATCAGACCGTTTGGCTTTACCAGTGCTTGTAAAAGTTGAAATAGTAACATCTTTCACCAGACTTGTAGCTGTTTGAGAGCTAAATGAAGGCAGGACATGAATGAATGTGCCATATCTAACATCTTGTCCTTCAGGAGGCCCATTCTGAGTTGGCCAGAATTACCTCTTTGAATAGACAGACACTGCAGGAACTCTACATGCTGCTGCCATCAGGGAATAACATACAGGAATAGTGGTTTCCATATTGATTCCTTTATCTTTTCTCCATTTTAACCTGGAGTTTCACTTGGACGTGTCACCTGAGATCTGTAATCCCAACAGACCCAGTAACTCCCTTCACTTGTCCCATCAGGATTACTGGGCACTCATAATGAGGCCCCTACTCGAGGTGAGTTTTGGGGGCTAATGAGAAGCATCTTTATTTCATGTTAAGTAAGATTTCAAGGGCCTTGTTTAGACCTTGGTGGCTAGGATACTTCATCAAAATGTGATAGATATCCTGTCCGTCGTATCACAAGTTCAATAGGCTATATTGCACTTGTAATACAGCAGGTGGGACATCTGCTATGTTTGTGACGGAGTACCTCATCTGCCAAAAACATCATGTGCCTGATTGCTCTTTGGCAGGTTAATTCTGACTCGTCCGTAAACCTTAGTTTACGCACCGGACAGGATTACAAGTTTGGTTTTATTTAACGCATCTGATAATTATCGGTTGCGTTAAATAACCCAACATTTTTTAAATTTAAATATCGGCATGTCAAACCTCACAACATTTAACTAGGTAAACCATGCAGTTTTTTTAGTATCATATGGATTTTGGTGCATTAAACAGCAAAATCCACACGCTTCCGATAAACCCATATTAGATGTTATTTATTGAACTTGATAAAGAACATACCCCATGATATCGCAAATTATCAGGGGCGATAAATAAAGCCTCAACTTGTAGTCAGGCCCTCTTGGCCTTATTCACAAAAGTAAACTAACACTTTTGGCGTATTGTACAATCTTTTTGCTGTTCACAAACTATGAGTGTAGTTTTACCTGAAGTATCTATACAACTGTGAAGAACTCCTCACATTACAGATAGAACAGTCTCTGCAATCGTAAAAATATTACACAGAAGACTACACTCGTAGTTTGTGAATAGCAACAAAAAAATATATATTGCACTAAAAGTTAACATTTAGCTTTGTAATTAATGGCCAAAAATTATTAGTTATGCTTGAGAAGTTTATTCTCTCACTGATTTTATGGAGACTAGCCATACTGAAGCATTAGAATGTACTTAGAACTGCCTTTACTCACTCCTCCTTTACTCTGGACCCTCAAGGTAATCAAAAAGTGATGGAAGTGTCACTGTACTACCCAATTTTTTATTCTTGTGAGGCAAGATAAAGTCTACGGGGCATATTATCAAGGGGGTTTATCTCCGCTTTTTTGGCTTTAAAAGCCAAGAAAGCGGAGATCAAATTATCTCCCTATTACCTAGCTGTCGCTAACACCAGTTAGCGACAGCTAGTAGGAGATAGCGACCATCTTGGGCCCCACTTTGCATGTCAGTGATATTTATCACTAATGACATGCAAAGTGGGCGTGCCAAGATGTTAGCGACTGGAAACAGTCGCTAACATCGCTATCTCCTATTACCAGCGCGAATATCTCCAAAAGCTAACACCTGCCCTGAGCAGTTCTTAGCCTTGTTATTCAATGGGAGGTGGATAACATGGCTAAGAGCATTAGCTCGGTAATGCATGAATATCGCTGACTTTTCAGCGATATTCATGCATTGCGGCAGTTTTTTATCGCATTTGCGATCAAAATCGCCGCAGCTCAGCGGTAAAATTTTGTCTCTAACCAAGCAATAGCGATAATTATCGCTATTGCTTGGTAATATGCCCCTATATTTCCTAAAGGTTGAATATGCAACTGATAGGCATCTTGTCCTGGTAACAAAAGATGTGTGGGGCTGCCAAGCAGAAACTCTTTAATGAAAGACATGTGTCCCACATTTTTAGCAGTGCACTGCCCACGAAGGCAAATCTGGGCATAAATACAATGCTTTTTTGCTCACCCTGCAATTCCAGTTTGAACCCAGCCATATGCAAATCAGTCTTGACCCTGCTCCCGATGGGAACAGTCCAACCCGAACTGCTAGGCCTGGTCCTCCCTGTGCCAGAAACAAACATCTTGGGACCGATTTCAGGGTATCATCCCACATGAGCCAGGCTAGCTTGAATATAATGGAATAGTGAGCACAGGACTCACGTCTGGACATACCCTTCCCACTTGGCGTGACTATAACAACACAAAAAGATGACGGAAGGAATGCTGACCATTGGCAAACATTCACCCCCATTACAGAGATCTGGGCCTAAATCCATTGCTTTTGTGTTTACCATGGCATTCCATTAATTTATGTGGCAATTTTTTTTAGCACATCTCATTTTTTGCAAACTTTGCAAGTTGAAAATGTTTAAAATAATTCTGCAGTCAAGGAAATTATGCAAATCTGTGGATACTATAGAAATGGAAGAGGATAAGCACTAATACTACTCTAATGTATTAGTGGCTTATGAAGTATACTTTTGACAAACACTATTGCCCTGATTCAAAGATTGTTTTTGTGCACCTGGGAGCCCTGAAACAAACATTTTATAAACTGACTTTTCACATCATACCATACATCATACCATGATCCAGTTTTCTATACGACAGTGACGCAGAAGCAATCTGTTCACTTCTTTTTTGTGTCTTGAGCACATACTTTACCTCAAAATAACTCAGAGGTGGTGTATGTTTTGCTGAAAACAAAGCTCCAAAACACATGGGAGTGATTGAATTGTTGGACCAGACTTATCATACTTTCAAACATGTCAATGCAGCAAGACAGCTTGGTGCACTGAATGGAATGGAAATGCCAGGAATTCCCCATAGTTAACATTCAAGTCCTCTCCTTGCACTAGAGCACAATGTACAGCCTTGCACCAATGCAAGCACCCTTGTCTCATGGTAAAAGGGTGCCTGCATTGCAGGGTGAATTGTTTCCCTGCACAAAAACAATCCTCAGAGGCATTTTCCTCTTTCTAAGAGAGATGAAGAATGCAGTGGACTTAGAAAGAGGAAACAAGGTGAAATAAATATATTTCTCCTTTCTTGTGCCTCCCTTGGGAAGACCTAGCATTTTGACATATTCCCAGGTTTAAAAGTTTTGGTAAATCAGGGAATGTGCCAACTCCATGGTGGATGAAGGGAAACTCCCATGCTCCACCCATGGAATGCCTCCCCAGGGCTGAGTGAAGTTAGGCATTGACTTACGATGCCTTGTGTTATTTCAGATTTGCCAAGCAACGCAGCAAGGCCACACAAGGTGTCCTTGCATTGTTTGGTGAATCTGATTTAGGAATTGTGTTAACCTTGCGACACCCTGCGTGACTCAAAGGCAAGACAATCCCTAAATAAATCGGGCCCTTTGCGTTTACAAGCTTACTGTTCCCAGAAAACTCATTAACACTGAGCTATTTAGAGATGATGTATGTGCTGAAGACGACAAAAAGGAAATCACTGACCACTTGTGGGCCATTATAGCGCAGAAAGAGGACTATTGGTATGGGCCCTAATGCACAAGATCTGGAGTGGAAGAGTTGCCGTCGTCTGTGTGGGAATTCGGGCACAATTGCACTGGCATCAGCAAGAATACGCACAGTTGCATATTTGTGGGTATTCACAAACATTTGCAAGTTCGTTTTCCCAATGAAGTCTTAAGACCGACTGAGTTCTAGAGCCCTAGATAGGGTGAGCACTTGTCTGCCGAGGCATTCTGCACTGTGAATGCTTGGAGTGTGACTGAATGACCCTAGTGCTCTGCCTCTTCCGTGTCAGTGAAATGTGCACTGCTGTGTCTCAATATAAATGCAATTGGTTGTATACTAAAAAAAAAATACTTCTGACTAAGTGCATCTACTTAACTAGAAGGGAGAATCCAGCACAATCATAGTTCTGTAAGGTTCTCATGCTATAAAAACATAGGGGCCGATTCACAAGGGTAATCTGAGACAAAAGTCTAACTTTATGACTTTGGGTTTACACAGAAGTCATTTACGACTTTTGCTATTCACAGAGGTCATTTACAAGTCGTATGTTTACGTCCGCTGTCAGGATGGAATCTCAGCACCTGGGCTGTACTCTCCGCACCCAGGCCGTACTCTCCAACTGGGGCCGTACTCTCCAGCTGAAGCCATACTCTCAAGCTCAGGCTGGATGAAGTGTAATCAATGGGCTGGAATATGGTAGAGGAGGTCATAAAAACTACTTGGGCAGGGAAAAGGCTATGGCCAGTCACTACACCATAAACCAGAAAGGTTTGCTCCCTTGTATCATGGTACAATTTGCCCTCCCCTGAGTGTTGACTGTAGTGTCAACACTGCAGTCAACACTATGAGGACTGTAGTGTTGACACTGGAGTCAACACTAATGGGAGCAAAAATTATGTACTGCATGTACCATGATGCAAAGGAGAAAACTTTTATGGGATATAATGTAGTGACCAGCCACACCCTTTTCCCTGCCCAAACTGATTTTCATGACCTCCTCTACCATTTATTACACGTTCCTAGTGTTCTCTTTTGTATTGAATTGATTACACTTCATCCGGCCTGAGCTGGAGAGTGCTGCTCAATCCAGGGTGTACAGCCCGATCCGGAGTATACAGCCCAGGTGTGGAGAGTACGGCCTGGGTGCAGAGATTCTGGGTGGACTGCGGACATAAAAATACAACTCGTAAATTACCTCTTTGAATACCAAAAGTCGTAAAGGTAGACTTTTGTCTCAGATTACCTTTGTGAATTGGCAACAAAGTGTTTAAGGGCAACATCTACATTGATTTGTCATCCTTACAGTTATTTCTAAGTAATTTTGAGTGATCAGATACATTGTATTGTATTTAAATGTTTTAATGCTCTGTTCGGCCAGTCCTGCATTCATCATCAAGCCTCTGCGAGCATTGTCAATCTTAATGATACTGTCTTTTGAATAGCGACAAGGTTTGTCCCAAGTTGCATTGACACAGCCCATGCATCGGCTAGGCAAGAATTGTGCAAGCTTCTTGAACACAAAAACAGAAGTAAAGTGTGGACATCAGCAGCAGTACAAGGTTCCCTCACACTTGTAAATACACACTGAATTTGTATCAGCAAATGTACTTACCCTGACATATCTTGTATCACAACACATGCCTTAGCACTGCAACCTTGAAATGAAATTAATAATAACTTGTAAAGCACACAACTACCTGAATGCATCCTTACGCTATCCTCCACCAAGCCCAGAATGGATAAAGAGGCATTCAAACCAGAAATGCGAAGATATCAGACTTTAATATTTTTCAGAAAGAATTGTGATCCACTAGGTATTTAATACAAAGATGAATCAAATTGCAAAGTTTGGCAGTAGTGTAAGAGAGAGGTATGCCACCCTATCTAGTACGTGCTACTCTGGGTTCGGCAAGTGTCTCACTGTCCGCAGACCGAAGGAGACGATTAGGTGTATTCCACTAAAATCTGGATCTGGGAAATCAAGGGCCGGTGTTATACCGTGCTTCATACGTTTCCAAACTCTGTGCACAGCATGTGTAGCAGCAGTGCCAGTTTTACTTATTGTGCATATGTGTGATGCAGCTTGTGTGATGGTGTATGTGAGTGAAGTGTGATATGAGTGATACTTGTGTGTCATGAGGTGTGATATGTTCTCTGTGATTAATCAGGTGTTGCTGTGTTTTTATGAGGGTGAGTACATGCATGATTGAGGATATGAGTCAAGGTGAATGGTTAAGTACGTATACGTATTGTTTTCTAATGTATTGTGTGTGGTGTGCTGTCATTGGGTGTGTTATAGTTATATATTGACAGGTAAAGTTCAGAAGCTCCCTTTAGATGCACAGTGTCATGTCACATTGCTCCAGGTAAATACTCATTGCATGCCTGGTTCAAAGTGCCCCAGTTAAATAAACATGCCATGCCGGTATCACAATTCCACATTATGTACACATTCCCATGCTAGTGTCTAACCCAGTTAGGTATACACTGCAATGTAAGCTTTCCATTTGGCTCAACCTTTGTTACCATTGTTGGCTATCGAATGTGGAAGGGCTGGACAGACAAAGCTGTAGTGCAGCTCAGCAGCAGCATCTGAACTGTCTCCTACCCAATCTTCTAAATAATATAACTTTAAATTAAAAGACAATTAATTAGGTGAATATTTTGAAGCTTTGCACGAGGAAGATGGTGAGTGTGAGAGGTAGAGAAATATGCATCAGATGAACAACAACCAAATACAAGTTCAAATGAAAGCTGCTAGCCAAAAGTAAAAAAGAAAACCTTTTTTAATTATCCAAGCCTGGTGCCTGGGGGCCATTTGTTACAAAGGGACAAGCATGGGGTCACTCAGAGTAGAGATGGAATACATGTCACTAAACAGCAGCACTAGTAGAGCTCATCAGTAGCACAAGATGGCAGCCTCTTCAAGTTGACAATGCTACCTGACATTAGCATATTTAGATTTGACAGGATCACTGTTTCAGCAGCAATGGCAATCATAAGGGCCACAATATGAAAAGATTGCATCCACTTTTTAAATCCCACCAGTCTGCCAGCAAAGGCAATCATAGTGCCAAGATGGGGATAATCCATTACAATGATGTCCCAAATGTGAGGCCAACACGCCATGCCAGTGATGGCCACACTATGAAGAACAGTGTATGCCAGAAATAACCCCATTTCCCTCAGGCTATAAACACGCCCCGGGTCTGCGATGCTATGACCACCATCATGCCAATGGACAACATTGCTATTAGTTCAACTGTCATAAGTGTTACCCTTAAAATCTGTGGAGGTGGGTAGGTAACTTTTCTGTCAGACACCTTAGACAATAAATCCCTTTTACCTGAGTAAAAATTGTTGCCATCTATTTTTTTTTATATATTTTTTTATTTTCAAAGTTTGCACAGATTATACACATAACACATTTACTGTCCTACTTTCTCCGCAGTTGATAAACAGTATCTTTTGTTTGCAATTACATTTCATTACATCAATTTTGTTTAGCTATGGCACCGCCTCCTGGTTAAAGACAAACATAAACTTATAAGAGAAAAAATTACCAATATATTGAAGGAGATACCCCTAAAACGTGGGACCGTCATATCCGGAAAAGTAATTAATCTCCATGCGCTGCTTCCATCTGCAAATGGGCTCCCATATTCTTAGGCCTAGCTGCCTCCCTTTCCTGCCTTTTCGTGCATAGATGGGCTTCTCCAAATTGTATGCCGCCAGAAGATTAGCCAACCATACTTGCATTGCTAGAGAATTCTTATCCAGCCAAGCCCTGGCTATACTTAATCTGTACACTGCCATGGCGATAAACATAAATTCTCTCTGCGGGTCATTTGCCTCTGGTCCTATCCCTAATATTATTCTCGTAGGGTTAAGCGTTACTTGAATATCTAGTGATTGATCAAGGATCTTCTCTATATCTCTAATTAGAGTGTCCAATTGAGGGCAGGTAGCAAAGGTATGTATCATATCTGCCTCTGCTGAATTACATCGTGGACACAATGTACCCGTAGTGCCACCCCATTTTGCTATTCTTACTGGTGTAAAATAAAGTGAATATAGGGTTTTATAATCTTGTGATTGTAGGGGGACAGAACAAAGAACTGTACGCCCCAAGTCCAAGGACTCCTCAAACCAGCCTTCTTCTCCGTTCAGTTTCTCCACCCATTTCCTACTGTATTTCTCTCTATCATCAGCTTTTCCTACTAAAAGGCTTGCATAGAAACTACGGATAGTACAATCACCCCCTAGCCTAATTTTCTCCAGTATATCCATTTTGGCAAAGCCCGCCGGTCCTCCCCGTTTAGTGTTTAAAAAGCTCCTCACTTGCAAATATTTGAAAAAGTCCCTTATATCTATTCCGAATTTATTTACCAAGTCTGAGAACTGCACGAGTCCCTCCGTATCCATCACGTCGCCAATCCCCTTTTCTGCCCATCCTGCCATTACCATATCTGCAAAGACTGCTACTGGAAAGGACCTATTTTTATACAATCTGGTATACCAATTAAATCTCCCGAGGCCAGATCTCTTTAGAAAAGCATTTCAGACTTTGATAGCGGCCCCCACTGTCTTAAACTTTGTCCTTTTGTAGTATCCAAAGTCAATACAATTTAAAAAGCTGTTTTCCGCCTCCGGCCCTAGCACCGCAGTGTAGATTTTGGTGAAATAGCTCATGATTCTTTGGTCGATGCCACCGCCACCCACCAACCCCTGCATATATTGTATGGCAGCTGCCCAGTAGTATAATCTAAAATCTGGTGAACCCCACCCTCCCTTTCTCTTGGCAGGGATAAGAACCTATAGGCTCTCCGAGTCTTTCCCTGTGCCCATATGAATCTGTTTAGGATTGTCTCGAGTGCATTGAACCATCTATTTTCAAAAAATAACGGAATCGACCTAAAAAAATATTAAAATGTTGGCAATATTAGAATCTTGATGACATTGGTACAGCCCACTAAAGATAAATGCAGATTGTTCATTCTCTCTAGGTCTAACTTTACCCTATCCATTAGGGGGGCGATATTACTCTGTACCACTGTATCTAAATCCGCTGAGATTGCCACTCCCAGGTATATTGCCGAACTTACCACCCTTTGATCATTGCAATCTACAAACCTATTGACTACTACCTGAGTCTTAGTTCTATTTAAGCTATATCCTGATACCTGCCCAAATCACTGCTCCTCATATTCTATTTAGACGATAGCTTCAGATGGATTAGGTGTCAAAATGGCCACGTCGTCCGCGTAAGCCAACGACTTAACCTCACATCCGTTTTCTCTCATTCGGAGAATCCCAGGATTGCCTTCCAATCTCCGTAGAAAAGGGTCCAAATATAGTGCAAACAGCAGGGGAGATGATGGACAGCCTTGCCTGGTCCCTCTACATATCTTAACTGATGCCGAGTATCCCCTATTGACCCTAATCCTTGCCGTTGGCTCTTTGTAAAGGGTCTGAATAGCTTTTATATAGCCCTCTCCTATGGCACTCCATTTCATTACTTGCCACAGGTAATGCCAGGAGACCCTATTGAACGCCTTCTCAGCGTCTATAAAAAGTGCTGCCATAGGGTCCCCCAGGGTACCTGCTGCATCGAACGTTGTAATCAGCTGCCTCACATGTTGTGTAGTGCCCTTGCCAGGAATAAACACTTGTTGTATGGGACTTACCACCCCCTCTATAATCCCAGCAATCCTCATAGCTAACATTTTGGAATAAGTTTTGGCGTCGGCATTCATTATTGTGATCGGTCTGTAGGAGCCAGGTGTAGTTGCTGGTTTCCCTTTTTTTAAAATCACAATAGTGGAGAAGTGTGGCTCACTGGTTAGAGGAGGCAGACCTGGAAGCAGAGGTCAGCCCGGGACCAGGGTTCAATTCCCGGCTCGGCGGTGTCTTGAGTCTTAAAATGTCCATGGACTTGACAATTCTCGCTCCGGTGCCTACTCGATTCAAGGGTTCACACTCTGCGACTCTGGGCAATAGCTTGCTTAGTCTCCACAACGGCCCCTCGCGGTGGGATGCCTGGCTTTCACCTTGCGGATTCCCTGCTGGGGTTATCTCACAGGGGAATACCAGGACGGGTTCCCTAAGCAAGCGCTTAGAAACCGCTCGATGATTTGCGCTATATAAATTCCTGTACATTTACATTTACATTTACATTTACAATAATGTCCGCTTCCCCCCATGTTTCAGGTAACGACTCACCCTTTTGTGCCTGCAGCATAACATTAAACATGTCTTCAGCAATCAGTCCTTGGAAGACCTTATAAAACTCCACCGGCAGCTGATCCGGACCCGCTGCTTTGCCCGAGGGGAGGGTAGTCAAGGCTAGTATAAATTCCTCAAGGCGGAAGGGAGAATCTAGCCCCTCCTTTTGTTCCTCTGTGAGGAATGGCGGGGGAATATCCCTTAGGTAGCTGTCTATCTCTGCTAGTCCTCCTG
This sequence comes from Lissotriton helveticus, assembly GCF_964261635.1. Taxonomy (NCBI): domain Eukaryota; kingdom Metazoa; phylum Chordata; class Amphibia; order Caudata; family Salamandridae; genus Lissotriton; species Lissotriton helveticus. Next base: position 1,207,249,728 of record NC_136063.1, read on the forward strand.
TGTTACCGCTAGCATATTGCTCCGTATAAAACTGCCTAAAAACCTCCCTTACTGAATCCGTTTTGGAGACCGTACTACCCTGCCCATCCTCTATTTCCTTGATGTCTGCCGCCGCTAGGCTCTGCCTAGTTCTTATGGCTAATATGTGGCCCACCCTCTCGCTTAGCTCGTATGTGGTTTCTTTTTTAATCAAGTAATTCTCCGCTGCCTTCTTGGCAATATTTTCCGTAGCTTCTGCCCTGAGAGCTGTAATTTTCAGCAGATGTTGATCTAGGGGTAGGTGTTGTTGTATAGCTAGCGCTAATTCATCCTCCTCCTTAAGGAGATTTCTACAGAGTTCCTCTGTTCTATCTTTTTCCCTTTTGTGGCTGGAGAGTACAAAGCTCAATGTCTAGCCCCTGACTCCTGCCTTGAAGGCGTCCCATACCACTCCAGGGGGAGCGGTTTCTCTATTGATCTCCCAGTAACTCTTGATACATCCGCCCATGTGTATTTTATAAGTCTCGTCCTTCAATAGTGCTCTTTCGAATGTCCATTGAGTGGCCCTTCTTTGCACCTGCCCTAGTCTAATTGTCAAAATGAATGGGCTATGATCAGAGATGATTAGAGGTTTCCTTTCTATTTGTACATCGATCATCAGGGAGTTGGTGATCAAAAAATAGTCCAACCTAACCATAACTTTATGGGGAAATGAGTAGAAAGTAATTCCATCTATACAGGGGTGGGTCTTGACCCACGGGTCATCCAGAGAGTTATGCACCACCATATCCGAAAGTGCTCTATGTACCCTCTTCTTCCTCCCTATATATTGACCCTGTGGCTGAAGAAAAATACTACTAGGATCATGAATATTGAAGTCGCCACAGCATACTATAGGCTCTGGCCACTGTGCCAGCTCTGTATCCAGATATTGAAAGACCTCGGGTTATCCTCCGTTGACCCATAGATTGTGGCGAGTGTTAATTTATCTCCTTTGAATCCTATCTCAAATAGCACCCATCTGCCCCATAAATCCTCTTTCTTTCTTATCACCACCACATCATTTCTTCTCCCTAATACTGCCACCCCCCTAGTTCTTAATGACTGTTTGGAGTTAGCCAGTACAGTAAACCCTAGATGATCCAGCAGGTATCCTCTTGATGCCTCAATGTGTGTTTCCTGCAGGCAAACCAAATCCAGCCGTAGTGTTCTTAGTAATGCGGTGACCCTAAGTCTTTTGTTCGGTTCATTAAGACCGCAGACATTAATTGTAGCTATCCTACAGGTCATTAAAACACATCAAAGATCTTGCCCATCATAGAAAACCATTCATAAAACATTTCTTGATACTTGTACTGAGAGATAGTTACAATTCCAGAGAATAAATAAGCTGTGCCATACTGCTTTCGTCGTCTTGTCTTTAAACTGCTATCTCCTGTTCTGTGCTGTTCCTTACAACATATATCATTTTGTGTTTGTATTTTCCCCCTTACTCCCTTCCCCCCCTTATCCCCCTGGCCCCCCCTCCCCAGACTTGCCCACCCCCTCCCTCCCCATTACTGGCAAATAGGTCAGAAATTACCTATGTGTGGCTGCTTTAGATTGTGGAAGTCGCACCGCCCTCCCTCCCACATCCTAGTACCTTGTGCTCCCCTGTGCTCTCCCTACTCCTTGTGCCATGTGCCCCTATTCTTCCGCTAAGCCCATAAGCCCACCCCTCTATCACAAACCCTTACCTAGAACTGTTGTGCTTTTTGTCATTCTTCAGATTTCCTAGTATTTAATTCATACTAAGCTACTTAACCCCCTTCTGAGATTTGAGCTCCTCCAGAAATTGCTGCGCTTTAATCTCGGATAGAAACATCCTCACCTTCCCCCTAGTAACTACCTTCAGCCTGGCTGGAAATAGAAGGTATGCCTCTGAACCTATAGATTGAAATGGCTTTATTAGTTGCCTAAGCCTCCACCTTCTTTCCACCGTAACGTGGAAAAAGTCGGGCCTGGCAAAAAAGGTAATGCCATCAAATGTTCGTTTGCTATCCGGTCTTGCCTTGTCCATTAACTCTTGTCTAAGGAGGTAATTCCCTACATTAATGAGGATTGTCCTAGGTAGACCGGCCGGCCCGCCACCCCCTGCTCCCCGCTCTTTCTTTAACGTAAAGGGGAATCTATGGGCGCGCTGGACCTCCTTCTCCCACTGCCACTCAGAGTCAGGGAAAGCACCCCTTAGTAGTTCACCACAAATTTCATAATGTCCTGTCCCTCTGACCCTTCTTCCACACCCAAAAGACGAATGTTATTGCGCCTCTGGCGATTTTCAAAGTCTTCGAGTTTCCACTGCAGGCCCTCCGTCAGCTTCTCCTGTGTTTCTTTAAAGTCCTGCCTGGCACCCATATCCTCCTCCAGTTTCCCTGTTCTCTCTTCTACCTCGGTGACTCTAACAGCCATTTCATCATATAGTTTATTAACTTTTTTCACGGTGTTGTGAATTTTTTTTTGTGGCTTGCCTTGCCCTGCGACTTTCTGTCCCTGCCTCCCCCTGCATCTGTTTGAGTGTGTTGAATAATAGGTCGAAGGGGGCCTGGAGGAGGGCATGCTCGGGGGGCGTTTTCCCAGAAACATCCAAGGAATTATTGTCTTCCTGATGCGACAGCGAGGTAGCAGAATTGTCCCATGCCAGCTTACACCAGGGTCTTTAGGGGGCGCCGAGCCATGTCTATTTAATCGGGCCATCTTTTCTTCTGCGTGCTTTGTTTGTCTGAAGTACTAGAGCCTGACATTGACCCCTCCTCTGAACTGAGATCGCTAGTTCGAGTTGTATCTGTATCCTCTAAGGGTGAAAAGAAGCATTCTCCTTCACCGTAGCCACCATTGCCTCTCTTTTCGAGCGTAGCATTACTGCCCCAGGTGCCTCTAGCCTGCCGTGGCGATTTGAGCTCAGCCTCAACCAGCAAGAGGGCCTCCATCATGCCTGCATTCCCTGTGCTGTTATTCACCGCCCCGTGCCTGAGACAATGGAGTTTGCCCCCCCAGTGGCCTTGCCCTACTCACCGTAGTCTGGACCTTCTGATTCAGCCTCCTTGCTCGAAGGCGCGCTGTTCCCAGAGCCGTGCTCAGAAACGGAACGTTGCCTAGCAACCATAACTTCTGCGTTCTGAGCGTCCTCGAGGACGTTTCCGCTCTGGGTCGGCTTTCCATCAACTGGTGCAGTGTGTCTCGGAGTAAAAGCCTCAACCAAGGTAGGCTGCCTTAACCCGGTATCTTTGCTTGCTGTTTTTTCGGCCACTTTCCCCTGCTTTTGTCTGTCAGCAGAGCCGCTTTGAGCCTTGATAGGGCTGTGTTGTTCCGTCTGTGCTTTCTCCTTCGCTCGGTTCTCTGCCTTTTTCTCTTTGATTGAGGGGGTTGTGGTCTTTCGAATCGCTCCCGGTGCACGCTGCGGGGGCCCGGCAAGATCGCTACCAGCCTCCTTACTTCCTCCGCTGTTAATCGCGGTCGATCTTGCTGTGCCCGGGTCCATCTGTGCTTTTGTCTTCTCTTGCCTCGTGGGCCGGGGGGGCAGGGGGCATCTTTGCCGAGTTATATTTCTCCCAGAGTCTGATAGCGGCTACCCAGTTATTTAATTTTTCTTTAAGCCAGTTTAATCCTAGGCTGACCGGTAGTAGATTTTTCACAGGTTTCCCCGCCGATAATCTTGTCTGTATCCAAAGTATTAAGGCCATCGGGGGCAGCTCAGCATCCTTCTCAGTATTCCATCAGCGTGTCTGTGCGAGGGAGAGTGGCTTGATGCGACTGCTCACCACAACCTCACGGCAGCCATCTTGCCCTCAGCGTCCAAAAAAGAAAAATTGTTGCCATCTAAAGCATTAGAGTCCGTGGCTGTTCAGTCTGTCACCAGAGAGAAAATTCTAAGGCCTGAGCATAAACTAATGCTTTATCATATCCTGTTGACAACCCATCCTTCACCGCCTTTAAAACAATATTCATTTCAGAGGGTAGGAAGGTACTTAGGTCCTGTGACGAAGAAGGAGAAATCCGAATAATGAAGATTACAAGTAACTAATCCAATCATTACCTGCTCATCTTATTCCCTAAAGATTGCCAAAACAAATCCAATCATAACCTCCTCCTCTTATTCCTTATATATTACCAGTAAGTGATCCAATCATTACCTCCTCATCTTATTCCCTACAGATCCCCAGTAAGTATTCCAATCATTACCTACTCATATTATTTCTTACCGATTACCAGTGAGTAATCCAATCATTACCTCCTCATCTTATTCCTTACCTCCGAGGTTCCCAAACTGTGCGCCGAGGCACCCCTGTGCGCTGTCATGAGTAGCCAGGGGCGCCGCGCTCACGTTAGGAGAATGAAGCTTATTGCAGCTGATTTCTTTAACGAGCTCCGTGGAGCCTGCTTTTTTATACTAAAACTAATGCAGGTGACACAGGTGTAAAACGGAGGTTGGGCAGAAGATCGGCATGGCACTTGGTTATCATTAATTATCAATCAAATGCCATGTCGGTCTTCTGCCCAACCTCCGTTTCACACCTGTATCACCTGCATTATTTTTAGTGTAAAACAGCAGGCTCCACGGAGCTCGTTAAAGCTTCCAGAGAGAAGGCCTTGGCTAAATTGGCTTCTTTTGTCTGATTTGTTTAACAAGCTCCGTGGAGCCTACCTTTTTACACTAAAACTAATGCAGGTGATAACGGGTGTAAAACGGAGGTTGGGCAGAAGATTTGCATGGCATTTGATTATCATTAATTATTAATCAAATACCATGCCAATCTTCTGCCCAACCCCCGTTTTACACCTGTATCACCCGCATTCTTTTTATTTTCATGCTGCATTTAATTTGTTGGTTTTGTATCCATCTGTTAAGTAGTTTCTGAGAAATGAATGTTACATAAGGAGCAAGCATGTGTTAGTGTATTTCTAAGAGGTTAAATGTTCGTACATATTGGGCATTTTATTCTATGAAGGTCCGGGCACTTGGTCTACAGATTACAAATTTTAAAAATGAAGGCCTCCCAATGGATGAGGAAGATTTTAGATGCCATTGACCACAGCCAGTTTGCGAGCATAAACCGGAGGCTGTGGACTAACAATATGATTAGATAGCGGCAAGAACAAAGTTACTCTTGCCGCTGCCATTACAAGAAGCAGGGCAGGGTGCTTGCATCCCCCCCAAAAATAGTAAAGGTAATTTATGGGGCAGGTAAGCAAACCCTGATCCTCAATCCACACAAGGGAATTGTCAAAGGGCCCCAAAATATGCAAATAATTTAAACATAAATTAAATAAAGACTCCATGCACTTAAAACGGCAGAGGTAGTGTTTAGCCTTAAAAACTAGGCTGCTGTCTCAATGCACCTAAGATGGTGCCCGACGTTCACAGCCTTGACAAATACTCCATGGAAGATTGGCGCCATCTCAGCCATATTAGATTTGCGGCTTAGAGGTCACAGATTGCCAATGCTAGCATTTATTGGAAATTACCTGGTAGAAGAAGTTTTGGATGTTATGATTGAGCAGCACATATTGTAATCTTATTCTGACATGATGTTTGTTACTTGACTTAATATGCCAAATATTTTTTCAGACTCAGCTTGTGCGCAGGCTGTTAGAGCCCATTCTTGAATCCCCTCTAGCTCGGCCCTCCCAGTTAATTTGTTGTCTCACTCTCCTCTACTCTGAAGACACACTGTCATCTGAATGCAGCCTCTGGTCTGAGAACCCACTTACCTCTGCCTGAGGACTCCTCAATATTCATTATACTTTTACGAGGCTCTGCTGCTTCAGCTCTGAGGACACACTGTCCTCTGTTTGACTGCAGCCTCAAGTCTGAGGCCTCCTCTCCACATGTCTTGCTTCCATAAAGCCCTGCTGCCTCAGCTCTGAGATCCCACGGACTTCTGTCTGTGGCCTCCACAGTACCGGTCATACTCCCACAAAGCCCTGGGTCTCACTTCGGAGGACACACTGTCCTCTGTTTGACTGCTACTTCAGGTCTGAGAAGCCACTGACCTCTGTCTGAGGCCAACTGAGGCCTACTCGGTGCCTGTCATGCTTCCACGTGCCCCTGCTGCCTCATCGCTGAGGACATGCTGTTCTCTGTCTTGTGCACCTAAAGAGCTTCAAATGGTTGCCTCAGAACACCAGACGGACCTTCCTGCAAGCACTCATCACCAGCAGGCTGGACCACTACAGCACTCTCTGTGCCGGAAACTCTAAACAACTCCTTCACAGACTCCAGACCATCCAGAACACTGCTGCAAGACTCACACCCACCTCACATTGCACCTCAAGAAGCTTCACTGGCTCCCTATTTACAAACACAGCCAATTCAAATATTTTACAAACACATACAAAGCCCTACACAACACATTAACAGAATATGTATTGTTTCTCACGTAACAAGTTTTTATTAAACAACTGTTATATTTTTGTTTTGTTACAAATATGATTTTAATACCTTCATTCTTCGTTGCATCCCAATTAATTAACGGAAGACAACAGGAAGTACCCCTGAGGTCGGGCTTACATCCCCTCCCACCCGTCCTCCGATAGGAAAATGGTGGGGAGCCACGGCCAACTGCCAATTAGGTCAAGGGAGCCACAGGTCAAAAAAGTTTGGGAACCACTGCCTTACCTTATGGAGAAGTGTGCAAGCGGTATCTCCTCTAGTTATGCAGGTATTCATGAAAACAGACACAATGCCCATTAGCACTGCTGACGACTTACATTGTATTATGTCAGGAACACTCAGCCGGAACACTCAGCTTGGAGGAGAAGGCAGGCGGATGCTAGCGTCGCCAGCCCACACCAGTGTCCAGACATGATTTACCATCAGGGCTTTAAGAGGGATGAAAAAGCTGAAGGGTCTCTCAAAGAGGGTGTGGCCTATGTAATTAGGAGAGTGGCCAAAGCATTTAAGATACAAATCTGTATACCACCCAGCTGGTATTCTGTGCCTCTTTTTGTTATTGCATCCAGATACAATACTACAACTGACATTTCACCTAAAACAAGCCAGGAATGTTGGCTTTGTCAATGGTTGTAAGCTGTATAAGATAAATGAATAACAACAGTGACTTTTTCTATATCATTTTCTATACAACATTAAAATCTCAATTCTGAAATGATGAGATTGTGAAATAATTATAATGAGTCTTGTTGAAGTTACATCAAAGACAGTGATGCTTATTGTCCACAAGTTTATAAAGAGCTGAATGTGCCCTACCGTATTCTCTCCAATATTTATTCTGGGATTCTTTTGGGACTGTTCTGTAAGAGCACTATTGTACCTGGATCCATGTCTCTGCAGCTAAACGATGATCATGTGCCACATCGGAAGGTACAGTCTTATGGTCGAGGAGATTGCAAGTAGAATTCACCTCAATTAGGGAAAGACCTGTGATTTATCAAGATTTTAAGCTACAACGTCAGGGTTAATGCTAACGAAGACACCTGCAGCAGGGACCGGGAGGAGCAATACCGCCCATCAGGCTAGATCAGTGTCAGAACTCACTCCTGAACGAGAAGTGAGATGGAAGGAACTGGAGCCTAAACCGAATAGCGGGATGGAAAGGGATAAAGGATGGGTTGAGGGTCACCCTCAAAGGATCATTGAGTCTCCACCCTCGCAGCAAAAATATATAAACAAGTGAAAATATTGCCTGAGATCATATGAATCCTCTAACCACAGGGAATAGAACAGTCAATGGGAAAATACATTGTTTTAACATAGCCCTTAAACCCAGGCTAACAACCTCAGAGGAAACAACTGAAGGTACGAATATTTCAAAATCCTTATTGACAAATAAAATGGGCTCAGAAGGGGCTTCAGAAATAACCCTATCTCTAATGTCCTATTTCCAGGTACTTGATAATGTCAATATAGCCGAAGGGGGTGAAAGCAGAAAACCAGGAGAGTGGCACCGCCATAAAGCATTTTACAGAAGCAAAATTACAAAACACAAGTATGTGCTACAAACAAAGGACCAACAAATCAGTCATGTGATAGACCAACCAAGCTGGAGAATCAGATTATCTGAGAACTACAGTTAGAGCATAGATAATTGTACATCAGAAAAGAAAGTAGAAGAGTTGAGGGAAAGAACTGCTGTATTGAAAACAACAATTCAGCAGACTAAAGAGGTCGTGGGGTGAATGTCAAAAGCAATAGCTTAATTAAAGTCGCAAGATAAGTGCTTGCTGGAGGACCTGAAACAATCAGAAAAGTACTACAGATTGAAAAATGTATAAGTGTTGAAAGTGCCAGAAGGCCCAGACCGAAGTAATATTGCATGGTTTATTATATCCCTCCTTCAGCACACAGTCTTTGGGAAGACTGCCAAGCCTATGATGAGCCCGCCCTCTGGATTACGACTTGAATCCAGGGCAGGTGGGCAGTGTGGCGGTGGTGTCATGGCGGTGGCCTCTCAGGCTCATAAGAGAGCCTAATAAGCAGACCGCCACTGTAAGAGTGCCTAATGCATGTTCATGCACGGTGTGGCATCCACCATGTCATGCCTTCCACACCATGCACGAACAAGGTTGCAATTCCAGGGGGCACAATATGTGCCCCCGCATGCACTCCCAGGCCCAAATTAAGCTGGGTGCCCTGTTAGGGCCTCCTTAACAGCATGTCAACCACCATTTTCATGCCAGGCTCCCTGCCATGAAAAAGGCAGTGGATAGGCAGGTTATAATATGTTCAGCAGGGCCGGCATTGGCAGCACAAGCATATTCAGGCCATTTGTAGCATGCCGCCACAGCGGGATCATTGATTCCAATGGAAGCAGCTTTCCTGTGGCGTTCCACCACTACAATCATAATACAGCAGGTGGACCTAGTGGTCCCAGAACTGCCGTATTCATAATAAGCCCCATAATCTTTAGCGCAAAACATGTAGTTTTAAGGAGTTGATAGGGGGGTTCTGGATATTAAGCCTTAATCCGTTGTAACCGAGTTCTAAGCACCAAAGTGTAAACAGGCAGCCCATCAGTGCCATGAACATTGGGAAGGGTTCCTAAGGGTGTGAGAAGCACCCTGGTGTAGGATTAGTGACAGGATACATAAAGGAAATCAGAGCCGGATTTATATCTTGGTGGTATGGATACCCTGTTGCAACAGCAACAGGGTATCCATACCAACAGATTAGTCATTTAAGCCTCGCAGCCGAGGCTTAAAGGACTTAAATACTTTTTTTGTGCAAATCACGGGGATTCTCTAGCTGCTAACCTGCTGGGTACGCTGAATTGAGTACCGGACTGAGCAGTGGAGCTCAACAGCTGACGACTGGACTGCGAGGACCACAGGCCAGTGCGCGAGTCATCAGTCGCACCTGGCCCTCTGCACGCCCTCTTCCCGCCCATCGTATCCTGGTGAGCACATATACGGCTCGCGGCCCCCGCTCCGCGGAAGCCGCTCGCAGCTGAGGCTTAAAGGAATTAAAGACTTTTTTGTGCAAATCACGGGGATTCTCTAGCTGCTAACCTGCTGGGCACGCTGAATTGAATACCGGACTAAGCAGTGGAGCTCAACAGCTGACGATGGGACTGCGAGGACCACAGGCCAGTGTGCGAGTCATCAGTCGCACCTAGCCCTCTGCACGCCCTCTTCCCGCCCATCGTATCCTGGTGAGCACATATACGGCTCGCGGCCCCCGCTCTGCGGGAGCCGCTCACAGCCGAGGCTTAAAGGACTTAAAGACTTTTTTGTGCAAATCACGTGGATTCTTTAGCTGCTAACCTGCTGGGCACGCTGAACTGAATACCGGACTGAGCAGTGGAGCTCAACAGCTGACGACGGGACTGCGAGGACCACAGGCCAGTGCGCGAGTCATCAGTCGCACCTGGCCCTCTGCACGCCCTCTTCCCGCCCATCATATCCTAGTGAGCACATATGCGGCTCGCGGCCCCCGCTCCCCGGGAGCCGCTTGCAGCCGAGGCTTAAAGGACTTAAAGACTTTTTTTGTGCAAATCACGGGGATTCTCTAGCTGCTAACCTGCTGGGCACGCTGAATTGAATACCGGACTGAGCAGTGGAGCTCAACAGCTTACGACGGGACTGCGAGGACCACAGGCCAGTGCGCGAGTCATCAGTCGCACCTGGCACTCTGCATGCCCTCTTCCCGCCCATCTCATTATCTATTTAGCTACGCCCCCTCTTCCGGCCCGCGGGACGCGCCGGTGCTATGCCCGGGCCGTCTGTGGCCATCCGGGGCCGCACGAGGCCGGGCCAGGCTCTGTCCCTTTTGTTTTTATTCTTGTGGACTTACGGTGTTATGTATATATAGACCTGTTTTATAGTATTTCGTTAATACTAAGCACGATGGTTCTTCGTTCGGGGAAGGGGAGGAAGGTAACCCTTAATACTGCTGGTGGGGTAGTAACAGGGACTATGGATCAATTTCTCAAATGGGCTACGGATATACTGGAAAAGGAGATAGCCTTGACCGAAAAAAGATTGTCTATAGATTTAGTGATAGGGAAGCGTTCATCCCTGGGTCACATTGGGGTAGTTGCTTCCCCTGACCCAGGACTATCAGACTTAACTGCTGCCCAACGCCCCACGTCAGATTCCCTGTTACAAGAGTTAGACGCTCTAGAAGCCAGCTTAAATTCCACCAGAATTAGTATAGCTCTTGGTGGATCTAATGAGTCCTTATCCTTACAAGGTATCTATATAAATTCTCCCCTATCACCTACTCCCCCCATATCTCTTAGCCCTCCAAAAATAACACCAAGACCGGTCCTGAGAGGGAAAACCATGCCTAGCTTGGAGAAAAATAAAAATAACAACAGTAAGAGGAAAAGAGGGGATGGTGCCCAGAAGGGGAGTTTGGCTAGAATACCTAAATTTACTCATCCAATAGGGAGCCTCCATCTTGATCCTGACCTGAGCACAAACAATGAGCTTTTGGGGAAAATAGAAGTTATGTTGAAGTCTCTCATACTGCCCCTAGTTGAACAGACAAGAATGATTATTAGTAAATTTGACCAGCTAGAAAAACTAGTAAAAGAATATGGTAGAACATTGGATAAGCTAGTTTCTGTTAGGTAGCCTGTTAAGACACTTAAGACATCTGTGACTGTTAGCCAGCCACGGGGACCTTGTGGTGCTGCTCAGGTAACTACTAATATACCTGTAAGCAAAAATGTAGTCACCCCAAATGTTGCCCCTCAGTCATGTCAGGGCAGTAACAAACCTGATCCTACCAATAGGCCCGCAAGTAAACCGTCTAGTGGGCCGCTAGCGGCAGTTCATGTTACGTCTAAGGAACCTGACTCTCTGGCCAAAGAGAAGAGGGAAGTAGGTTATAGTAAGAGAGGGAGACTTCTAACACCGGAGCTCCCACCCGAAACCAGCCCCTTAGTGGTTATCTTAGCTGGCGTGCCAACCCTGAGGGAACATGTGCAGGAACCTTTTGCTTCGCTTATAAACAAGGTCATTAATTGGCTTAGCTTGAACAGACCGTTGCCCCCCATCTCATCGGCGAGATTGTAATGGTAAGGAGAACACCCTGGATAGGCAGAACGGCAAGAAGAATAAAAGGTGATTGTATAGTGGTTACCTTCAGAGATCCCAGAACCGTCTCCCATAAATGTGCCTGGCCTCACCAAGGGTTAGATGAATCTATTCAGACCCTCCCATAACCTTTTTTTACCCACCCCCCAATGCAGGGGCACCAATGGGGAGGTTCAACGAGTGGACAAGTGTAGAAAGGAGGGGAATGAATAGGGGGAACTGGAATAGACCCCCTGTTCATACCAGATATGTTCCTTAGCTATAACCGCTTTACCTGCCTAGAGGCGGTGGATTGACTGTATTCAATACAAAAGATAAGGTTTCACCGGGATTAGGAAGGGGAAGGAAGGACCACCCTGGAAGAGCCACTAAGTCATGTAGGGCCTAATCCTGTGGACGATGGTGACCCGAAAGACAGCATGGACCTAGGCGCGCAGGAGGAAGAAGATTACGGGGGGACATGCCGCCAACACAATCTTTTTATGTCAAAGAGTGGTGAACAGGGGGTTGTAGATGTCATATCTAGGGAGCAGAATACAATTCCAGAATTAGAGCAATTAGACTGCCAGAGGGGGTATACATTAGCCTGCTGGAATATTGCAGGCTGGAACAGCAAATTAGAATCCTTGGGTTGGAGAGATCTTATGGAGAGATTTGATATCCTCTGTCTCCAAGAGACATGGAGTGTTGAAGATATAAGCTACGAGGGATTTGTCTCGTTCAACCTACCAGCCCAGGGATCAACCATTGGCAGAGCTAAAGTAGGCCTCCTGATCTTGCTCTCCATTAATTTCCCGGCGAAGGTTATCTTGTATGAGAAGGTTGGATATCACTCCCAACTGCTATGGCTGCAAGACACAAACGGCCGTAATGTCCTCCTGATTAATTATTATAATAGCTTGCCGGATCCTCTAAGTTCGGCTGCAGTAAATGAACTGGAGAAGACACTAGACAAAATTTGTCAGGGTAATCGTGCTAATTTTGTATGTATTTGGGGGGGGGATTTCAATCTTCAAATGTGTCCGTTATCATTAACTAAGGTATGTGGGTTTAATGACGATAGAGGTGATGGGTGTGTACATTTAACCCACAATATTTACGGAAAATCATTGAATTTAGTCCTAGCGAAATACGATTTAGTTGCTTTGCACGCTGCAAAGGATGGGGAGGGTAATACTGTCCCTACCTTTACTGGGAGGAGTGCTGCCACGGTTATTGATCATTTGCTGATCTCAGACAATGTTAGCGGGCTCTGTAATACCCCGGTCGTATTGGATCTTGCGATCAGCGACCACAATTGTGTCACATTGGTTCTATTTATTTGGGGCACTAAAGTATTGGCAGCTAAAACTGCTGTTACTGATATTGTCCCATGTAGACCCAATGGTTATAGGATTAAATGGAGGGGAGATAATGCTGAAAATCTGCTATCGAAAATAGTGGTGGCTTGTTTACCTAATCGTTATTGTTGCTTGGATGAAAACACTGACCCGAGGAGCATTTTGACTGGTTTTAGTGAGATTAACGCCGTAATAGGAAATGTTATGACTGTCTCTAGGCCTAGTAGCAAGAAACCAAGGTCTGGCTGGTTTGATACTGCATGCTCTGGGGCATTAAGGAAGCTGAAGAAGGCTCTAGCAAACAGGCCTAGGGATATGTTGTTTATTAAGAACCTTAGGGCTGCTTATAAAAGACAGTTAAAGCGTAGGAAGTATCAATTACAGGAGGAAGCATGGGATAAGTTGGCCAAGTCGGTTGAACTTTCTGACAGTAAACTTTTTTGGGACACTGTCAATAGCCCTTTCCTCAGTAGTGATAATACCCCTGTCCTCACTGCCCAGGTTAGTGAGGAATGTTGGGTATCGCACTTCATGAGTATTTTTGACCCGGAAGGGGAGGGTGCCTCGGTGACCCCGGCGGCCAATTTTTGGCCTATTATCCCATTGAACATCACTGTCCTGGAGGTAGAGCACGCTATTAGACTTAGCAAGGGTGGGAAAGCTCCGGGCCCTGACGGGGTGCCCATTGACTTGTATAAGGCCGATATTAAACTATGGGGCCCGTCCTGACCAGGGTTTTTAATGCGGCGGTTGTGGAAAGCACCCCATCAACTTGGGGGGAATCTACAATCATCCCAATATATAAAAAGGGAGATAGGTCGGAAGCGAAGAATTACCGACCTATCTCCCTTTTAGACTCATCACTTAAAATGATGAGCCGAGTAATGTTGGCCAGGCTGGAGGAATGGGCCGAAGGTGGTGGCATCCTTGCACAGTCCCAATATGGGTTCCGTAAAGGTTTGGGAACCATAGAACAGTGCATTAATTTAGACCTCCTAATAGGGAAGTATACGCGCGCAAAGCAGGGAACACTTTATCTCTGCTTTGCGGATCTTAGCAGCGCGTTCGACCTTGTCGATCATGCGCTGCTATGGTCAACCCTATTAGAACAAGGTGCTCCTGCTGGGATTATTTATTTTCTGGCAAGATTATATACCAAGTTATCCGCCAGTATAAGATATGGACAAGGGGGAGAATGTACAGATAGTATTCAGGTAAACCTGGGTATTAGACAAGGGTGTGTCCTCGCGCCCCTTCTTTTCTCCCTCTTTAATAATGCTATTGATATCGAGCTTAAGGAGGTTAACTCTGATGCCCCACAAGTAGATGGCTTGGCTACCTCCGTCTTGCTTTATGCCGATGATTCAGTGCTTATATCTAGAACCCCCGCGGCCTGCAGAAGCTAATGGACAAATTTGTGGGATTTATTAAGGGCAGGAAGTTGAAAACTAATACTACTAAAACTTTTATTATGCAGTGTGGGAAGAAAATGAGGAAGCTGAAACCCTTTTAGATAGAAGATGAGAACATTGAAATTGTGAAACATTTCTGCTATTTGGGTATAACGTTTAGCAGTAACGGCATGTTGTCTCATGAGGTAACTAATGTTAAAGCTAAAATGTCTAGGAGTGCTCATGGAGTTTTTAAATTTGCGACCAAACTTGATGATATGCTGCACATCTACAGGTGCAGATGTGTTTCAATTGCACTATACGGATACGGTGTTTGGGGGCATTGTGGCCATGTGGATCTACAGGTGGAAGAGAATTGTTTTATTAAAAAATTGCTATGCCTACCCAGATCGGCCTCAACTGAGATAACGCACCTGGAATTGGGGTTGGAGTATTTATCTGATTTCATAAGTTTAAGACCTTTGTTGGTGTGGAGAGCAATCTGGTTAAAAGAAGAAACTGGTTTTACCAGGAGTATTATCAGCGATTGCCTCCGCCTAGATAAACGTTCACTAATCCCATGGATTAATTATGTTATGACAAGAGCCAAGGATGTATTTAACTTAGACGTCCAGGCAGACCCCGAAAGCCTATCTGATATCCCCAAGAAAGAGCTAAAGTGTCATTATATGGGTAAAAAAGCGCATGCACGGAGAAATGTTAATATGTTGCTAGCTACCCCACAATTTTATTACTCCAATATATTTACTCCTGGCTTCCAAAATTATTTGAGAATAGTTACCAGGCCATCCCATCGGTTTGTCCTCACCAGATTATGATTAGGAATTGTGCACCATTTGGTGGCATTTCCGCGTATGAGATACCATCCCTCTGTACCCTGCCCTTGTGGCAGGGTTACTAAACAGAGCACTGCACATTTTTATTCATCTGTGACCTTTTCCTGCCCTTTCGTATTGTTTATTTGAAACCCTTATTTAAAAAAAAAGCAGTAAGAACGATTAATTCAGCAATGAGTTTGTTATTTTCCCTAGAGGACCCTGATGTTTGCTTCTTTACAGCTACGTTTGTCTTGAAATCAATGGCCGCTAGGAAAAGTATGGTCTTCTAATCAATTAACTGTTTATTAATTAACACGAGCGGCACCGCTTTGAAGCATCTGTTTTAACCACTGTTTTTAATTAGTACTTGTTAGTAAAATTTGTAGTACAAATGTTCTGGAATGGATGTATATTGTACATACTTTGCACGCTTTTATGATTGTTGTGAAATAATCGAATAAAGCTTCTGAAACGAAACAGCAAAAGATTATTCATCCTGTTAGACTGTGGGCCGCCCATTTGATTTTAACCCAGGTGGACTTTTGGTTTAATCAAGGCAGAGACTACTTTATCTCCGCTATGATTACACTCGTCCGATGGACCAACAGTGTGAGGGCCGTTGGACATAGAGCTCACATTTTTTTGTTTCAATTTTTTTATTGCTTTTCACATTTTATAGTACACATCTGTTTAGTAATTACATAACAATGCAGGGGTTCTTGCCCCTCTTCTGTTTTTTCATTACTTTTTTTTAACAGCAATAGGTAATTTGAGCGGTCGTACATTTCAGTATGTTTTCATGAAAAACAAAATTCTTTCTTATATAACAGCTTTTGATGTAACAGGGTGAATAACACATTTCTCCCCTCTCATGTTAAGAACTTAAGGCCTTTAGGATGGGGCAACATTCCGAACTACGCTTCCCTGACCACCTTCTTGTTGGTCTGTGCGAATGTGCATTGGACATAGCTGTGCTGCATGCCTCTGCCATACAACTCACTACCTGATAAATGGTTGTTTTAAGTAATGTTGTTGGACCTGGATGTATGTCGATGAGGGGAAGGTGGGGTGGTTTGGCATTGAGCTCTAATTCTGCCCACCCAATTTATTTGGATGGAATTAGGGGTCAGTTTTCACTGCCCTTCATGGCCAGTAAAAAACTGGTGGCAAGGTTTAGTGAAAACGACAAAATGTTCCTCTCGACATGGATAATTGACTAATGGTGGTGGCCTGGATTATCTCAAGGAGATCAGGTGGCTGCCGCCTCCCACCTCCCACTAAAAGTGCAAAGTTACTAAAGTGTAGACTTACATGTCTCCTTCCCATGAGACAGGAGATGGAGTCATATTTGCAAACATGATCTACTGCAGCACAAAGGAGTCGTATTAAGACCAGTACCAAACATGGACTACCACTGGTACTACAACATCCTCCCATTGAATATGATGGGACCAAGGACTTAAAGTGGAACCCATAGTAAGGAATGTTATTCCACCTTTTTAAATGAATATATACATTTAATGGTCAAAAAGTATATAGAAAATATTATTTTATAATAAATTATTTTATTTATTAACTTACTTAAATTAAAAGAAATACATTTATTTTGTTTTTAAAAATAATTACATACCTTTACATTAATTCGATGCATAACATTTTGTGATGATCAGTGAGGTGAAAATCTCCCTTTGATAAAGTATAGGAAAAATGTAAGAAGTTTATTAAACTGGAAAACTATTAGTAAAAAACTTAATGTTACCCTCCCATCCCCTCTCCCCTCTCCCTTCCTTGTTCATTTCTGACTTATTGTATTTCATATTTATCGCTTAAACATTTACGCATGTAAGGATTATTCTTTTTGTATTGTACTTGTTTATTTTTTTGTTGAACAAAACTTCAATAAAATCATTTTGAACTCAAAAAAAAACTTAATGTTAAATAATAATCTAAATTAATTATATATATATTTCATTTACATGTAGAACAAAAAAATATATTTAATTAATATAAATATATTAAATAAAAAGAACATTAATTTTAAAGATTTAATTAAAAAACATCTAAAGTAAAATATTTATACATTATCTATATTGAAAACTACATATTTTTATTGAAATGAATGCTGTTCATTTTTTAAGATTAAATTATTTTAGTTACAGATATTTAAAAAGTTTAAATAAATTCAATGAATTTACCATTATTTCCCAAAGGGTTAAATTTTAAGCCCCTGCCTCCAGTATTTTCTGTAAAGGGTGTTGCAGTATCAGTGGCTTGCCATGTGTGGTGCTGCACTTACTCCAGGTCTGAGCTGAAGTACCTTTACTCATGTTTTGGTTAAGTGTAGTTTGTAAATAGCAATGGGCTTAGGGCCATATGTATCAACATCCTTATTTGCAATTCTCAAATAGCGATTTTTTAGAACTCGCTATTTGAGAATTGCAAAAAGGGATGTATGTAAAACATTGCAATTTTTTTGCAATTTCTTAATATTCCTTAATTGTGATTAGCAAATTGCGAATTGCAATTAAGGAATACTTTCCGATTCATTTCTATGGGCCAGGAAGCCGATAGGAATGAATGGAAAATTATTCTCAATTTGCGATTCACAATTTGAGAATCGCAAATTGAGAATAATTTCAAGGGTGTCATAAGGACACCCTGATGCACCCCTGAAATTTACATGTGTGCGCATATGGCACCTTTACAAATGCCAAAAAGTGCATTTGTGAAAGAAATCGCAAATTACCACCAACTTCAAGTTGGTGGTAATTTGCGATTTCGTAATGAGAAATCGCACAACTTGGGTGCTTCATACTTAGAATTTTAGGAATCTCAATTTGCGATTCCTTAAATGCTGACGCAAAATTAAGGAATCGCAAATTTTGTGATTCCCTAATTTTGCAATGCAATTTTAATTATACATCGCATTTTCCGATGTTTTAGTCGTAAACGCTGCTTTTTTGCGAATCGCAGCATTTGCGACTAAAAAAAAGGATGATACATATGCCTCTTACTCTTTTGTAGGTGGTATCTACCCCCAAGCCCCTCCTTAGCATTACCTAACCTGACTTCTCCCTAAGCCACTTCCATTTAGTAGTGGGCATGCCCCTTTTTACAGCTACTGCCTGTGGTCACTCACACATTTACACAATTGCCTGTGTGAGGATAACCTCATAAAATAAGTGAAGTTGGAGAGCTATGCTCATAGGTGTGTGAATTATATTTTGTTGTAAGTAAGTAGTACCTTAGTATCGCTTTCTGTACTACAAAACACACTTTGTGACTCGTACCCTAAGGTGTCTACAGGTAAGAAAGATGGACTTTCCAAGTTGGGCAGGTACAGTGGAGGGCTTGATGAACATAATAGGGAAGTGGGAATTGAGAGAAACTGATGAACATATGTGGGAAGTGGGTATTGAGAGGGAGATATCCTGCAATCTGTTTAAATGGTGCTTTGTGAAGTAGGGGGGTTCATTTTCTCAAGGGTGGAAGATTTCTTACACATTATAAGGTTTGCACTCTAAAGAAATAAGGGCAGAAAACAACCTCATTGCAACACCAATACGTAGCACTAAATCACATGGAAAACTGTTTTTTCTATGAGAATGAGAAGCACTTCCATTGAAAAATGGTATTTTGCCTTTACCACAGATCATCTGTGCACCGTACCTGCATATATAATCTAGATATTTTTTCAACCCACATTTTGTATGTAGTAGTGTTCATAGTTACTTCTACAGTATGTAAGTTTGTGAATTCCTCACTCATACCTGGCTCTATTCCAAGAGATTGGAAAGTGACCCTTTACTGAAGAAACGTTCTATTGTCCTTCTGTATTAGGCAACTAATGCACATTTTCTCAGCTGCCTTTTTTGCCTGAAAACTCACTTAACACCCAGATTACAGAGTTTGTTGAAACATATTTCCTTTCAATCTAGCACAGACAGGATTCTGCTCCCATCAAGAAATGGAGGTGGTGCTATTTGCAGTCTGGAATGAACTTTGGTTAATCTGGAGCCTTTGACACTCACTCCAGCTCCTGGCCTGCCACTCCTTCCACAGGACCTCCAGGCACGGACCTCATGAACACCTCCAATGAATTCCAACAACTCCAGTGTTGTAAGGATGCAGTGCCAACATGTATTGCAATGATTTCTTCCAAAGCTGTTCAGGCATAGTGCCTGCCATGATGCGTTTCGCTCGCCTCACACGAGCTTGATCACATGACACACGACATGACAAGGAACAAATAAATACAAAGTGCGCACTAATGGCTTTAGAAAACTGTTTGCTATGTTAGTGAAATTAAAAGACAGACTGCACAATCACAGGTCATCAATGAAATTTTGAAACATGATGTACATACAAGGTGTAAAAAACGATGGACATATTACGGTAAACAAGAGAAATCAGACATGATGTGCAAATACGTAAAGCTGTTTGAAAGTAGCATATAGTTGCTAAAATCATCAGATATCCTACATATTTCAACAGCAGAATCTCAAATGATTAGATTGTTTAGGATTAGCTTTAAAGTGCTAGTGCTGTATAACAGACCCCCCCTTAAAATTCCCAAATTGACATTATATGTAATACATTGGGATAATGAGGTATCGTAGACCAATGCTGCCTGAAATGTAATAAATAATGAGAGATAAAAACTGTAGATAAAGTGCAAGTGCTTATTTCTCTAATTGTAGATCCATGTTGTACATAAGAAAGATATAAAGTGCAAATGCAAAATGCCACAACCTACTTGTTATGACGGTCCAACTATTTGGCATATCAAGGAACACTATCCTTCATTGATTATATCTTTATGAAAATCAATTCTTGAGACATGATGCTTTAATTAGAGCAGTCTGTGATTATCAAGTACCGTGCTGTGTGCAAAAAAAGCAAATAACCCGTGCAAAAAGTGCTGTGCAACTTGCAATTTTCATAGCACCATGTACCAATTATCCAAACCTTAATAATACTGAAGTGCAAATGCCACTAAATAACAAAGCACAGAGAGAGAATAAAAACGTACTATTTACAAATAAACATCATCCAGGTAAATTCATATGTTCTTGTGGAACGAGGAGCCATAATTATACTAATACCTTACACAACCTTACTGATTCAGGTGCACATATAACTAGAGAAAGTTGTGCATGTCCGATATATATGATATAATATAACTTTAATATATTTATTAAATATAACTTTAATATATATATTCGCTGAAAAACCAAAGGACGTTTTAGTTAATCTGACATTTGACTTGAACAAAACAAGAGAAAATCTGCAGTTAAAGGTAGCTGGGCTAACTATAACTTACGCTCCCACAATGCACTTCTTATGGCCTCACATATTACATTAATCTTGACATGGTCAGTGACATCACTGCTGACATCTCAAATGACATCAATGATGACATCTCAAATGGTATCATTGATGATATCACTGATGACATCTCGAAGGACATCACTGATGACATCTTAAATGATGTCACTGATGATATCACTGATGGCTTCTCAAATTACATCACTGATTACATCATCCTCTGATTGTGAGTGTTTTATAACATTTACTGAGTGTTAAATGTATATAAGGTAAGTGGCTGTGGGAGTGCCTGTGTGGGTGGGGGAGTGGGTGTGTATATTTTGTATAGCCGAGTGAGTGGGTATGTGAGAAACTGTATGCATACGTGAGTGTCTGTGTGTTTGCATAGTTAAGGGAGTGGGTGTGTCAGCGGGTATATGAGTAAGTTACTGACTGTATGACTATCTGTATGGGTGGGTAAGTTAGTGTGTTAGTAGCTGTAAATGGTGTATGGGAGGGTGCATGAGTGCCTGAATGAGTAAGCAGGTACTTAAGTGTCCATATGTGTGAGTGACTGGGTGTGTAATTGGGTGTATGGGCGAGTGAATAACTGGGTATTTGATTGGCTGTATCAGTAAATGAATGGGTGAGTAAATGACTGTATGAGTGAGTAAATAAGTGTAAGAGGTTATATTGGAGAGTATCTGCTTGCCTCAGCGACTGCATAGGTGAGTGAGTGCATATGTTAGTATATGTATGAGTAAGTAAGTGAGTGTGTGAGTACTCTATTGGTAAGTGAGTGACTGTGTGAATGACTGTATGAGTGAGTGAGTAGGTGTGTCAGTAGCTGTATGGGTTACAGATTCAGTGTGTGAGTGGCTGTCTGGCTGTATGAGTGGGTATGTAACTTACTCTATTAATGTATGACTGGATGTATGAGTAACTGTATCGGTCAGTGAGTAGGTACATGAGTGGCTGTATTTATATGGGTTAGTGGTTGCATTAGTGGCTGGATGAGTGAGTTGATGTATGAGTGGCTGTGTGGATCAGGGGGGAGGTGTGTGAATGTCCGTATTGATCTGTGAATCGGTACGTGAGTGGTTGTGTTGGAGTGAGTGTATGAGATGTTACATGGGGGTGTAATTGGGTGTGTGAGTAGTTCTGTGGATATCATCAGTGATGTCATCTGTGATGTCATCAGTGATATCATCAGTGATCTCATTTGAGATGTCATCAACATTGATGTCACTGACCATGTCATGAGCGATGTAATATGTGCGGCAGTGTGTTGCAGGGGGGTAAGAAATAGTTAGCTCACCTAACTATAACTGCTGAATTTCTATGGTTTTGCACAAGTGATATGTCCCTGTAGCCCTTGGATTTTCAGTGAATTTCTAAGGTTTTTTAAATCCTGTTTTCTAACTATAACATCTTTGTAACCTTTGTTTTATTCAGTGAATGTGAACGTTTTTTTTAATTTTCTCAGCATACATTTTTTTTTACAAATATTTTACAATATATATTTTTTATGTACTATTTCCGGAGCAGTTGTTTCAAGAATCATTCAATATTTTTAAAGATTTTTTTAACAACTATTTTTTTTCTAAATACTTCCATTGCTTATTGCTTGTAAAAATATATATAATGTATAGTTTTTTTAACATTTTTGTTTTTTTGTATATTTTGTTTAGTTAATGGAACTTTTATACTTTATAATACATTTCTAAACTATTTTTTTAAAGAAAAATTATTTGTAAATTTTTTGTTACAAAAAATATGTTAATGTATTTTTTATATTATGGTTTAGTTTTGCAGTATTTCAACGGTTTCGGTGAGACACGCTTGTCAGGCAAAACTCCATGGCTTTGTACTCCGATCATGTGATCAAAAGGAACCACAATGCTGAAACCACGAATTCAGCAACGTTTTATAACATTAAATTATTTTTACATACAGCACTATTTCGGATTTTGTTAGTAGGGTAGAGATATTACAGGTGCACAATGTAGGACAATATATTTACTTTTTAAATATAACTTTAATTGCTATTTTACGGGACCACAAATCTACAGATCACCACAGCAGATTCACTTAGCAACCTAGCAAAATCTTCTTATTTGATTGGACACACAGGTACCACACCTTTTTTCCCCATTAAGCCCCATCCAAACTATCAAACTTTATTGGGAAACAGAGGAAGGAGGACATAACTTGGAGAGTCTGTTGTTTTCACTGTTGTAAAAGTCAACAACTATTTACAATGGCTGCATATGCAATACCTGCTCAAGATCCTGTTCTGCTAGAGAATGAGGAGTATGAAGAACAGTCCACTTCACAGAGCACAGAGGAAGCCAAGTGAATCCTGGCAATACTTCAGTATACTATCAAGCGAAAAGAAACTTTCAGCTAAAATTGTCAAATGCAACATCGGTGCCAAAGAATTATCTCTCGGACCAGCCAAAAAGTTCAGTCACTGCACCTCTTCCATGTGGAAGAATATCAAATCAATCCATGAGAAAACATGCTAGAGGATACTGGTTGAGAAGGAAGAAGCTCCCCATTCTTCTGTTTCATCTGCGACTGTTCTGGAACCATACACCTCAGCAACCATAACAGTGGCTGCTCTGGACCACAATTTGGCACACATGGTCACCCATTGTTAAACGTGTCATATGCCTGTTGAACTACACAAAACATCTGCTGCAGGGTCTTTACATGCTGTTAATACTCATCCTTACTAACTTTTTCTTATTACCATCCTCATTTAATGCCTGTATTTCTGACGTTGATATCCTGTCCACTGACACAGAACAGGTTTTGGAATAGTTCTGTGCCAAGTTTTTTTGGGGGGTACAATAATCCTTAAAAATTATAAATATGGTGTTTTAGTGTATGGGTGTGGGTATATAAGTGTATGTATCAGTTAGTGTTGGGTGTATTGTGTTGGGTTATCTTTCTGTGTGTATGAGTAAGTTCCACTGTAACTCAGTGAGTGCATTAGTTTGTTAAGGAGGCTCTCTGTGTATATATTAGTGACTCCTAGAAGCCACAGTATATATATTAAACTCCTAGGAGTCACTAATATATTCACTGACACTCCCTTTAACACAATATTACTCTCACTGAGTTACTGAGACCCTCATGGCATGTAGAAGTAAGTGTGTGTGTGTAAGTGAATGGATTAGTGAATTCATGGGTGTGCTAGGTCATTAGTAAGACCTAGGGTGTGTCAGTCTGTGTATGACTGAGTCAGTGAGTATGTCACTGAATGCACCCGTATGTTCATGGGTTTGTCAGTGTATATAATAGGTAGCCCTAGGTTGTCTCAGGCTGTGTAGAAGTAAGTTTGGGAGTGTGTTAATGAATGCAATAGTAAATCCATGGGTGTGTCAATGTATGAATTAGTTAATCCGAGACAGTCAGAGTGTGTATGAGTAACCGTTAGAATGTATTAGTGAATGGATTGGTGTGCCCATGGGTGTGTCGGTGTTTGTATCAGTTAGTCCCAGAGTGCCTTAGTGTGCATAGGAGTGAGTTGGTGATTTTGTCAGATAATGCACTAGTTTGAGCATGGGTGTGTTAATGTATGTATTAGTGCAACCTAGGGTGTGTCAGAGGGTGTAGGACTTAGTGAGTGTCAGTTAATGCATCAGTGTGTCCATGGTTCTCTCAGTTTGTCCATTAGTGAGACCTAAGGTGTGCTACTGTGTGCATGCTTGAGTGAGTGAGTGAGTGAGTATGTCAGCTATTGCATCAGTGTGTTTATGGGTGTATCAGTGTATGTATTAGGGAGAGCTAGGTTGTTACAGAGTCTGTATGACTAAGTCGGTGAGTATGTTACTTAATACATCAGTCTGTTTATGTGTGTGTCAGGGTACATATTAGTGACTTGTAGCATGTGTGACAGTGTGTATGACTGTCTGAGTGAATGTCAGTTAATGCATGATTGTGTCTGTGGGTGTGTTTATGTATGTATTAGTGAGTCCTAGTGTGTCTGTTGCTCTATCTATTTATATATTTCAAAACAAATAGATACAGAATTGATCAACAAAACATCTCCAAAAACTTAACCTGTTGATCTGTTATAAAAGAGAGAAAACAAAAATACATGTAATCAAGACATGTTTAAAAATTTCACAGTAAAGTTTGAAATACTGAAACTAAACATTTATATAAAGATACAAGCAGTACACAACTGTAACACTGTAAAACATGTATATTCCTTTAACATAGCATTTCTTTTTTACTGTTCTCAGATTTTATACTTGTACATCATAGACAATGTACTGTATAAATAATTATCGTTAAACAGTCAGGTAAAAAACTATCATATAGATTGTAGAAAACAAAACAGAACTGCACAGTATAAAAAAACAAATAATTCACACTATGCATCACACTCACTAAAAACACCTAACAAGTTATTCTAGTTAAATATGTTCAACTAGTTTAAATGAATATACATATAAAAAATATGATAATGAAATAGTCCATTACTCGAAATAGATATAACACATGTTAACATTTCAGACTCCATATTTTTATTTTTTTTTTTCAAAACCTTTATTGGAGTAAGCATAGAAAAGTACAAGAATGGGCCTACAACCTCACGGGCTGGCCGCTAATAACAAGGCACAGTGCATGTAAGAAAATGTACACCCGTGGATGGGTACAGCTCAAGCACAAGGCATTACTCTATAGACATCACAGAACAATTTGTATTTTTATTTTTTACAAAAAGAAACACAAACACTAAAGGCGAATAAATGATACTTAAGGTCAGCCCAAAGAGCGGAGGGGACGGTTCCACGATCAGGAGAACACACCCAGAGCCCAGAGGCTCCAATCAAGTCGGGGAGGGGGGGGGAGGGGAGCAGTGGGGAGAACCGGAAGTATAAAAAACCTTACGGAAGGGTTCCGGGAACTCTAGTCTAGGGAGAGAGGACAATCTCAGCTGTGTTGTCAAGGGGAGGGGTGCAAATATCCCCACGATAATCATTCCACTGGCCCCAAACCTTCGTCCACGCCCTGGGCCTGCCTCTGGCCACATAAACCGTCTTCTCACGAAACATGGACCAGTCCATATTGTCTTCCCACTTCGAGACCTCAGGGGGCCTGGAAGCGCCCCAGAGTTGCGCGATATCCCGCTTCGCAACCATGTAACCAAGGGTAGCCCATCTGGTCTGGGCCACCGAGTAGTCAGTGGGCTCCCACACATTCAACAGACATCTGCGAGGCTCTGGTCGCAGGGCAACACCCGTAACAGCAGCCATCACCTCAAGCACAGCAGTCCAATAAGCAGCTACAACCGGGCACTCCCAAAGGATATGCAAAAAGGTCGCATTCAAGCCACATCCACGCTTGCATAGCCCATCCGAAGAAAAGCCCATCGCAACCAGACGCGGACCAGTGACATAGACCCGATGAAGAATCTTAAGCTGAACCAAGCGGAGACGGGCAGGAATGGCCACCTCCTTGGGAGAAGAGAGCGCCGATTGCCAATCTTCGTCGTCCAGTTCCAACCCATCGCAAACCCAAGCCTCCCGAAGTCGGACCAGTAAGTCCGTACGATTATTAATCAATTTCTTGTAAATAAGAGAAATAGTGCTATCAGGAAGATGCCCATCAAGGACACGGTCCTCGAGGGGGGAAGATTCAGGCAGGGCCTCATCAGGGACCAAGACTGAGGCGAGGGCATGCCGGACCTGCAGGTAGCGAAAAAATTCCCTACCACTCAAACCATATTCCGCCTGGAGGGCCCGGAACGACTTCACACAACCGTTCGAGTACACGTCACCCACCCTACAGATCCCAATCACATCCCAGCGGTCGAAACCCTTGGTAGACCAGAGCCCGCCCAAACGTTCGGATGCATAAAGCGGCGTCGCCAACGTCAATCGATCCTCCCACCCCAAACTCACACTCGCAGCCCGCCACACCGTTACTGCAATCCTGGATGGGCCCACAAGATGGCGCCCGGCCGATCGGGAATAAAGCGCTCTAGTAAAGTCCCCACCCGGAAGCTGGAGTCTGTCCATCTCGAATGCAGGATTACGACCCGGGGAAAACATCACGTGATTAATGGCAGACAACTGGGAAGCCTATCTTAAGAGTCTGAGACCCTTAACCTCAGCGCACTTTTTCTAGGCGCGGTTGTCTCAACGACACTCCGCTTAATTTTTAACACATTCAAAAACAGACTTTAAATTCTCAACATTCGAATTTTATCATGGTTATAAACAGAAAATGATTCAAAACATTGTACAAATTAACTCTGACAAAGCATTATTCATTCAATGCATGATTTTTCTAACATTTACAAATTCAAAACAAACATATTTCTATTGCGTTGATGACTTTTTCTTTTTCGCCCAATGCATTTCAAGCTCTTAAAGCTCTTCCTCAGGGGCCTGTAAACTGAATGGTAATTTAATGTTACTACCTGCATAATACAGAAAACCCAAAACGTCATTATGTACAGGGAAGTGTTTCCAAAGACTCTCAAGAGAACATGCTAGAGTATTTAAAACCAAAGATCACCCACACCATTGTGAAATAAAGTTTCAATCTCCCGAAATTTCAAAAAAACAACTCACTGTTATCACTGTCACCAAAATGAATCTAGAACGGAAATAAACACAAAGCATACGGTTTGTACCTCGCAACTACTTTTTACTCGGTGTCTCTGAGTGGGACTCAACTATCACTGTGTTCACCCTTCGCTTACCGCAAAAAACTCTTAGAGGCTGAAAGCTGGATATTCGACTCAGTGGAGGCTCTTCTGGGTTCTGGAAAATAACAGTAAACCAATGTCTCACTGCCGGGTTCACAACTCTCCTCACCAAGACTTATCTCATGCGCACTCTGTCTGTCAATATCTTACCTCAACTCGGTGTGCCGAAGTTTCTAAGTGCTACTCTCTATACCGTCTCTGTGAACTATCTGCCGCTCGAAAACTCCGACCAGCTACACTGAACCACCATGGCTCACGCTTCCTGTATAGCGTGACGACTGTGGGTGAACACTGAAAAAGGACTCTAACTACATCCAGTACTTACAAAAACTACGGGCGCCATGTTGAAGGAGGAAAAACGGCTAGTGCTCCAACACTAACAAACTAGAAGGTCTACTTCCCTAACAAAAATCTAATTTAAGAAATAATAAGAGAGTAGTGTGATCGGAAAAAAGACAGATCAAAGAATAGAAAAATTAGAAAAATTATACCATAGTACATGTCTTTGCCTACTCATGCATGTTTCTAATATCATCACCATATGCAGTGCTCGCATCTTACTGATGCAGGTTCATAGGCAAGAAGATTCAAATAAAACACGATAGATCTACTTTTTCATTTAACCCTTTGGGTTCTTGTGATGACAAAAATCTGATCCAGTGTACACACTAAAGTAGAGCCTGGTAATTGAATCTCCTTCAATGTTAGTAAAAAATCGTTAGTGTCCTTAATGTAAGACGGCCATTTCTGGACGAATTGTTGAAGAAATTTGTCAAATGCCAGAATTGTGTACATTGTTCTAATGTGATTGTTGGAAACAAGTTACATCATCCACAAACTGGAAAAGAAATCACACTTCATTACAACGGGGATTGTAATTCAAATAACCTAGTCTACTACATTAAATGTCCCTGCGGGAAAATTTACGTAGGGAAAACTGAGAGAAAATTGAAAAAACGAATAACGGAACATAAGAGTACAATAAGGAATAAAAATGTAAAAAGCAATTTGTCAAAACACTGGAATGATAACAACCATAGCATTGCTCAAATCAGGTACTCCATACTGGAAATTGTTAAGACATATGAGGGGGTTGATCTCACAAGGTCCCTCCTCCAAAGAGAGATACACTGGATCAGATTTTTGTCATCACAAGAACCCAAAGGGTTAAATGAAAAAGTAGATCTATCGTGTTTTATTTGAATCTTCTTGCCTATGAACCTGCATCAGTAAGATGCGAGCACTGCATATGGTGATGATATTAGAAACATGCATGAGTAGGCAAAGACATGTACTATGGTATAATTTTTCTAATTTTTCTATTCTTTGATCTGTCTTTTTTCCGATCACACTACTCTCTTATTATTTCTTAAATTAGATTTTTGTTAGGGAAGTAGACCTTCTAGTTTGTTAGTGTTGGAGCACTAGCCGTTTTTCCTCCTTCAACATGGCGCCCGTAGTTTTTGTAAGTACTGGATGTAGTTAGAGTCCTTTTTCAGTGTTCACCCACAGTCGTCACGCTATACAGGAAGCGTGAGCCATGGTGGTTCAGTGTAGCTGGTCGGAGTTTTCGAGCGGCAGATAGTTCACAGAGACGGTATAGAGAGTAGCACTTAGAAACTTCGGCACACCGAGTTGAGGTAAGATATTGACAGACAGAGTGCGCATGAGATAAGTCTTGGTGAGGAGAGTTGTGAACCCGGCAGTGAGACATTGGTTTACTGTTATTTTCCAGAACCCAGAAGAGCCTCCACTGAGTCGAATATCCAGCTTTCAGCCTCTAAGAGTTTTTTGCGGTAAGCGAAGGGTGAACACAGTGATAGTTGAGTCCCACTCAGAGACACCGAGTAAAAAGTAGTTGCGAGGTACAAACCGTATGCTTTGTGTTTATTTCCGTTCTAGATTCATTTTGGTGACAGTGATAACAGTGAGTTGTTTTTTTGAAATTTCGGGAGATTGAAACTTTATTTCACAATGGTGTGGGTGATCTTTGGTTTTAAATACTCTAGCATGTTCTCTTGAGAGTCTTTGGAAACACTTCCCTGTACATAATGACGTTTTGGGTTTTCTGTATTATGCAGGTAGTAACATTAAATTACCATTCAGTTTACAGGCCCCTGAGGAAGAGCTTTAAGAGCTTGAAATGCATTGGGCGAAAAAGAAAAAGTCATCAACGCAATAGAAATATGTTTGTTTTGAATTTGTAAATGTTAGAAAAATCATGCATTGAATGAATAATGCTTTGTCAGAGTTAATTTGTACAATGTTTTGAATCATTTTCTGTTTATAACCATGATAAAATTCGAATGTTGAGAATTTAAAGTCTGTTTTTGAATGTGTTAAAAATTAAGCGGAGTGTCGTTGAGACAACCGCGCCTAGAAAAAGTGCGCTGAGGTTAAGGGTCTCAGACTCTTAAGATAGGTTTCAGTTCAGGCGCGTAACAGGACATACGTGCCACCACAGCAGCACGCTGATAGTCTAAAAAATCATAATTTGCAAAATAGTTTATATTCATTATTAATCTTCGTGATAAAAAATTGAGTGCTCCTCCCATCTACAATACATTTTGAGACAACTGGGAAGCCCAGTAATATCGCTTGATATCGGGGAGCGCCATGCCCCCGTCATACCAAGGGATGGTGAGCTTTGCAAGCGCTATACGCGGACGCCCATCCCATATCAGTTGCCGTTGAAGACTCTCAATCTCTTGGAAATAGGTCTTAGGAATAGCGTCATAGGAGTTTTGGAGCGCGTAAAGGAATCGCGGCAAGGACATCATTTTAAACAGAGCCGCCCTGCCCAGAGGAGACAAAGGAAGCTTACGCCAACGGGCCACATCCAGGCGCAATCTAAGCAACGGTGGGAGGAGATTACGCTCAAAGCGGAGCGTCGAATCCAACGTAATAAAAATCCCTAAATACTTGAAACCCGAGTGGACCACCTGGATAGGAAGTCTGCTCGGCAAGGGGGGCAAAACCCCCGAAAGAACATATACACAGGACTTGGTCCAGTTAATAACAAGGCCCGAATTGGCTCCAAAGGAAGCAAGAACGTCAAACAGAACAGACAGAGATTTACGCGGGGAGGTGAGATATAAAAGGATATCGTCCGCGTAAAGCGAAACACGGTCCTCAAAGTCCGGAGACCAGCGGATCCCCTTGAGGGAAGGTTCCCACCGAAGCCAAGCAGCCAATGGTTCCATGGCGAGCGCAAACAGTAACGGAGACAGGGGGCATCCCTGACGGGTACCCCTACCGAGGATGAAAGGAGCCGAGACCCTACCATTCACCACTACTTGCGCCAGAGGTTCCGCGTACAGTAACTGGACCCAACCAATAAACTCAGGCCCAAAACCAAATTTCTCAAGAGCCGCCCAAAGATAAGGCCACTCCACCGTGTCGAAGGCCATGGAAGCATCCAACGATGCCAAAATGGCCGGCTCCGTCAGAAGCCCCGCCCTCGCGATCGCGCCGTGAAGACGACGTAGGTTCAGAGCCGTGTTGCGATGCGGGATAAATCCAGATTGATCCGGATGGACCAAGTCACTAATGACCGTCAAGAGACGGGATGCCAGGAGTTTCGCCAATACCTTGGGTTCAACATTTAACAGGGATATGGGCCTATAGTAGGAACAAAGATCACGTGGTTTACCCTCCTTGGGGATGACAACTATTGTGGCCAGTCTCTGATCATAAGGGAGAATATCCCGTTCCCGGGACTCCAGAAACATGGCGCGAAGATACGGAGCCACCCTATCGGGACGCAACTTGTACAATTCGATTGGCAACCCGTTCGGGCCCAATGCTTTCCCGGAACGGAGGGAACGGATGGCAGTAGCTATCTCATCAATCGTAAAGGGGGAGTCCAACGCCACACGGTCTAAATCGGAAACAATGGGCAGGGTTATATCACGCAACAGAAGGCGAGAGTCAACCACATCCCTCACAGACACAGGGGTATACACCACACGAAAGTAATCGGCAAACCGGTCAACTATTCCAATCGGGTCCGTTACATTCACACCACTCGCAGACTGAATCACGGGTACCACACGATTAGCTCTCTCCATCTTATCCAGCCATGCCAGCAATTTACCCGCTTTGTCACCCACATCATACAAACGACCCTGTTGCTCCCGAAACATCACTTTGGCGGCATCTGTGACCATGGACTTATAAGCAAATTGTTTCAGACCCAGGGCATGGAGCTTCTCAGGCGTGACAACAGATTCCAAACCTTCCTCCAATGCAGAAATCTCCCCCTCAAGATCAACCACCTCTCTATTTCTCGCTCTCTTAGCCTCAACAATAAGGGAGAGGGCCTGCCCACGAATCACGGTCTTAAAGGCCTCCCATAGGGACACAGCAAAGGAAACCGACCCCTCATTATCCAGAAAATACGAGTCCAAGGACTTAAGCAAAAGGGTGCGGGTCTCGGGGGAGGTGAGGTACCACGGATTAATGGGGGCCACCCGGCCCACTGCCTCCACCCCAACCTCAAAACGAAGCCAGAGCGGAGAGTGGTCAGAGATACCCCTGGGCAGGTGCACAATCTCACGCACCGCTGGGGACTGAGCCGCAGGCATCAGGAAATAATCCAGCCGAGACAGACTCCCATGGGCCCCAGAGTGAAAGGTGTACTGAAGCTGCGTAGGATGCAAAAGCCTCCAGCAATCCACCAGGCCAAAGGTATCCAAAAATCCACCCAACCACTGCTGAGCCGCAGGGGTATCCCTAGGGGGGTGGCGATCGTGGAGGCCGGAGACCACCGAATTAAAATCACCAGCCAGAAAGAGAGTACCATCAGGGAGGTCCAACAAGACACGGCCCAAATCTGAAAAGGTAGAAGTCTGCAAGCCGGGGGGCACATAAACAGTTAATAAGGAGAGGGCACGGCCTTCATATCGACCCACAAGAACAGCATACCGCCCCCGGTCATCCTGAATAACATCATCAATAGCCAGGGGGAGGGAAGCCCGGACAAGGATACCCACACCCCTGGAACCCGAGGTAAACCCCGAATGCGCTACGAGGCGATAGCCCCACCTATTCATTGCATGACAAACATTGCCTATCAAATGAGTCTCCTGCAGGAAAACAATGTCAGGAGATAAACGTCGTATACATTTCAACACCACACTTCGTTTGATACGATCTCCCAGACCATTAACGTTCCACGAAACAAATCTCAACCCGCTACCCCCATCCCACCCGAAAAAGCCCAAACCCCCCACCAATGAGCACGACCATGAAAAGCAGTACAGATACAGAATAAAGTCGCCTTGAACACAAAACACACAAACAACGAACTTCCCAACCACCCACCCCCCAGGTAACAAGAAAACACCCCCCACCCTGCACCCCTGCAAAAAGCTAAAAAGCCACCCCAACCTGCAGTGTGCCTGTCGCCCAAGAACCCCTATTCTACACAAAGACCCCGGAGGAGGAAAGGCTCTGTCCCACCCGCCCCCCGATCAAACCAATGACGAGAATAGAATCATACATCAAAACACAAGTGAGGTAGAGGAACATAGGCTTACATCCCTGGAGAAGTTATACAAAACAAGGCATCAGTCAAAGATGAAATGTTCAGCTCTCTACGCCACCTTCAGCACCGCCCGGGTGGGCTTCGGACTCAGTCTCAGGAGGTCGATGAGGCAGGGAGTCTAGCCAGTCATTCACAGCATCTGGCCGATCAAAGAAGAAAGTTCGATCATTATACTCCACCCGCAGCCTGGTCGGAAAGAGCATTGCGTAACGCATCCCCATGTCCCTAAGACGCTTCTTGGCACCACGAAATCCCATACGCTGCTTCTGGACCTGTTGGGAAAAGTCCGGATAAAAGTTCACCGTGGCATTCTCAAAGGCCACCGGGCCCTTCACCCGCGAGGCCTGCAGGATAGCGTCCCGATCTCTATAGTGGAAGAGCTTAGCAACAATAGGTCTCGGCGGGGCGCCTGGCTTGCCCTGGCCCCCCGGAACACGATGTGCGCGCTCCACTGCGAAAAATTTACTAAGGCCAGACGGAGAAAGGTGGGTCTGGATAAGGTCTTCAACCAGGAGATCAACCGAGTGGGGCTCTGGGTTCTCCGGCACACCAACCACGCGAACATTACAGCGACGTGCCCTGTTCTCAAAATCCTCCAAGCGCCGGGTCATGAAATCGTTCACCCTACGGAGATTGCCAATCTCCGTCTGAATATCAGAGACGTCCGTCGTGAGGCTGGATGATTTGATATCCAACGACTTTACCTTGTCGTTCGTCTTGGAGAGATCGGCTCGAATCAAATTCACCTCAATTGCCACAGTGTCAAGTTTGTGGGCCAAGGTTTCATACTGTTGGCCTATGGATTCCCTCATGCCAGAAATGGCGCCCATAATGTCCTGCAAGGAGGGCTCCGTCGACGCATCCACCACTTGGTCGGACGCAATGGGACCGGGCAGGGCAGCTCCGGGGGACCCTTTAGAGTGGGTATAACGATCCATAACATTAGATTGAACCGGACCCCCGCGCAGAGGTGTCTTCGTCTTGCGCGTCTCTCGGTCCCCTCTGCCCGCCATTTTGAAGATGCGTCACAAGTAAAGTCACCAGGGTCGACGGACCGGGCACCAGAAATGGAGGCCCCGGGACCATAGGACTACAAGAGGGGGAATCACCAGGATCGAGGCAGCCCACTCCAGGAACCGTGCAGCCAAGGCCAGACAACCTACTCGTGTCCCGGCCGCAGCTCCGGTCCGACCCTCTCACCAGTGTCCCAGTCTGAGGCAGAAACGAAACCGAAACTTAAGAGGGGGACCCACAAGACCAATCCCCCTGCCGTTGTTGTTCAACTCCAAGACGGCCATCGAACCTCACCCAGTCCCGGGCGCACTTCGAGGGCGGAGCCCAAAAGTTCAATTGAACATAATTCAGGCACCCGATGTCCAAATCAGTTTCTGAAAGGTCCAGGTAGATCAGCCCAATGTCCTCTATATGAATCCTCGCAAGAAATCAGGATTAAAGCAGGATATTAAGCCGGGAGCGGCGGGGGTCCGGAGAGCGCTGTGCTCACGCGGCCATCTCGGATGCCCGACAAGCTCCTCCTCCTCAGACTCCATTTTGAAGATATCATCCATGCTAAGCTGTATTATATTTTACACACTGGTCATCCATAAAAAAAGAAACACTGCATACTGCTATTTAAATGCTAATCTTCCTTAAAACTTTTGTTGAAGAAAGAAGAGATATTAATTTTGAAGTTTGAAAGGTAGTTTTCATTTGAAAGCATTCTATCCATTCAGTTTAATTTTTTTAAATACACAATATAGTATCTTGAAGTTATACTAAGTACTCACAGAAATTTGTGGTGCTTTCATTTTCTGCTTTTGATCCATTAGTTCTGCATTGTTGTAGCATAAATATAAATATAAAGTATTTTCCACTTTTCTGTATCTGCAAGGTAGACATACAATCTGATTTACAATTTGAGCATGTCATATTTTGGTTTGCATTGTTCATTAGCATGTCAAAAGACACAGTTTTTCAATCTGGTAATGTTAACTAGGTACATCTTTCCGAATTGATTTGAGTAGTAGTTGTAAAGAAGCTATTGTCACAATCATGGTTTCATGTGTAACTCAGTCCAAATAATTTATCAATATTAACTTCCTCTTCTTCCATAGAGCCAAGCATCGCCATAATAAATTCCTAAGTGTCTTATTGGCTATTGATCCACTATGTATGTCTACTACATCTCAAATGCATGCAAAAGAATGTACTACAGTCTTATCACTACATAAATGTCCCAGCAAAGTGCACAGATGATAGCACATTCTGTTGTCTCATTTATGTTGAATTTTATTTACAAAATGCTGTAAATGGAAGAGTACATTGAGAACAACATTTGCATAGCAGTTGAAACCATTACTGTTTCCCAGCTGAAAACCTACAATATCACCGTCAATTTTCAATGTTTCCAACTTAACACCTTCTTTCTTATTTTTTTTGCTTCTTTAGAGGAACATCCTGTAGAACAACTAGTATCAGCACTAACTTTCTTTTGATCAAAATCAACCAAAAACAAACCGGATAATGTTCTAACTCACAACAAAGCTAGATATGACATACCTTCTTCAAATAGAGTACTTCCAATATTAATAAAAGCTGCATCTACACTTAAACCTTGTGATTTATGGATAGTTACAACATGTGGTAGAGCGAGAGGGAACTGCTGGAGCTGCACTTATAATTCTTTCACTAGCAACAAACATACAATGCATCGACCAATCTGTTTGATGCCATTAATCTAATCAAATTTTATAGGCAAGTATTCAACCTCATTCCTATTTGGAAACTTAATGAAATCAATACCTTTAAGCACCACACCAATTACTAATCCTTCCTCAACATTTAAATTATGCCACAAAATTACTCTACAGTAAGCCTGGGTGGAGTTTGCGTAGTCGTGCTTAACGGAACTCCACAAAGCGATACGCAGAGTTCCACAAGTGGGTGGAGTTGCTTGTCCTGCCCGTTCGTATGACATTTCCACCATACGTCAACGTGGATTGCTTGTTTGGGCAGAAATAGTGTAGTAACTGCACCACACAGTCATGCATGTGTGTGGCCATCTTGTTTTCTACTCTGTTTATGGTGCTGGGGCCCACTTTTTGAATCCTCAGTAAATAGTTTCAAGTTTGTTACAATCTTTATTGTGTTTTTGCCTTAGGTTTGTACTTTTTTCATCTTTGAGGTTTAAGCTTTACTACTTCCTTATTACCCTCCTTTCTTCTTCCCCACTTTATTTTATCCCCTCTCTTTCCCCCCCAGTGCCCTGAAAGATAAACGGGCACCAAGGCGTGCAAATAGCAGCTGCCTTCCTCACTGGAGGCGGCGCAAGGCAGGGGTGCACACCCTACCCTGTTTGCTGAGGTGGAGGTGGCAGACCTGGTTTTTATTATCAAGCTCTACCACCCCTCCACCCTGGCAGCAGGCGGCAGGCCTGGATCCGGGTAGGGGATGCAGGAGTGCCTGAAGTGCTAGCCGAGGATGCACCGGGCAGTGTACTGCTGCTCTGGGTAACTGCGTACCCATCATCAGTTGATGCACCACTGGTCCGACATCCTGGACCAAGAGCAGGACTTGCTGGGCCTGCTATGGGTTGAGGTCATGGGGCTAGGTGAATAGCTAATTAATAATTATTACCAATATTAATGTTTATTAATACTTGTGTGTTCAATGCCATTGCTAAAAAAAATCCCAAATAGCAAGCCTGCTGCTTACTTGCAGGTTAGCTACCTAACCTAGTTTTCGTACATGTTGGTGCTTGCTTGGACTGATGATTAGTGATGATTATCCTTTGTATTTTAAAGTGTGATATATTGCAAATGGTTTTAAGTAACTGTGCAATAAAAATAAATAAATAAATAAATAAAATAAATAAATAGTGATGATTATATAAGAAGTATGTAATTCGTTATTTGTAATTGTAACCGTGGCTCATGGTGCATGCCATACGCATGGTGCAGGGATGTTTGTGAACAACATCTATTTTTTCAATGGAAGCTTGCACTGCGGGCCTTTTCCACTCGCTGCACAAGCTTCCATTAACGAATGAAGGTTTGCGACCGCCCTATAGCCTATGGCCGATTTCATTGTAAAAGTACAGTCTGAACTACCGGCCAAGACCATATGCTATTTTTTCTCAAAACATCAGATTCATCAATACCTCCTGCCACTCCTTAACATTTTGTCTTAAGGCTTTTTTTTTAAAATTGCCACCAACCTGATATTTTTGATTGAAGATACTGTTTGTAATGTATCCAAATTGTAGTGAACAATGTGTGTGGTCTATTTTGCTATAAAAACAATTAATAGAGGGAAGCATATCTGGCCTCTAAGAAATAGGTAATCTTTTTTTCTAGCCGCACTGACCACCAGGCCCAGGTCAGCAGTGATGGCGCCAGCTAGTCTGCAGAAGCGGCAGCAGAGGGTGTTGAGCCAGCGATAGAGATGGACGGTGGTAAGTCACATTGCTTGCTTATTGACAATTAATTATATACTCACTGTAAGGGTGTAGTGTTGACTTGTGAACAATAGGTGTACATAGCAGGAGTTGAGCTGAGTAACTAATGGCCGCTCCTATCTTTAACTCAACAGAAAATTGTTCATGAACAAAAACACCTTTAATTATTGGTTGATGAAAAAGGAAAAGAAGAATGGAAGGAGAAAGGGCAGATGAAATGTAGTAGGCCCTCATTAAGGCCACAGATGACATCAGGGAAGCTGTAGATCAGGGGGGGGCAAGGCAGTTGTGGTGTTGTTGAATCTGTCCGCTGCCTTTGATAAGGTCCATCAAGATATCTTGATGGACCGTCTAAAGGCATGCAGGGTCCTTGGGAAAGCTTGGGACCTTTTAAGATCCTTTCTATCAGGCAGGAGACAATTTGTTGCACTTGGAGAGCATCAATCAAAACCGTTTGCACTGCCTTGCGGTGTTCCACAAGGCTCTTCTCTTAGCCCTACACTTTTTAATGTTTATGTCTCCTCTCTGGTGCCTATATTTAGGGCGTTTGGATTCGGCCTGACATCATATGCGGATGACACCCAAATTGTGGTGTCTCTGCTACCCGGAGAGGAGGCTGACTTAGACAATCGATTCCAAGAGTGTATGATATCAGTGGGGATTTGGATGGCAGAGAACTGCCTAAAACTCAACACTAGTAAAACAGAGGTCATGCTGTTTGGAAACAATATTAACTTCTGGACTCCAAATCCGTGGCCAGACTCGATGGGCTCTCTCCCCTCACCCACTAATAAGGTGAATAATTTGGGTATGATAATGGATGAGGGTCTTACCTTTAGGCAACAGGTTAATTCAGTGGCATCTAAAATATTTTAGGTAATCAAAACAATCAGAAAAATGTTGCCATTCCTGCCCCGGAGCAGCCGACAAACAGTGGTCGCAACTCTCGTTATGTCAAGATTGGACTACTGGAATAGTTTGTACCTCAATGCTCAACAAAGGCTTCTGAATAAACTCCAGTCACTGAGAATGCAGCAGCCAGACTGCTTTCAGGCACACCTCGGTTCGCGCTCATTACCAAGGAAATAATCAAATTGCACTGGCTACGGGTAAGATATCGAGTACGCTTTAAAGCCCTGTGTTTGGTCTTTAAGGCGCTGCATGGTTCAGAACCTGACTACCTAAAACAGTATTTCCACTGGTGTACACAGAAAAGGCCACTTTGTTCATTATGGGCTAGGCTGGTCTCAGTGCCACGCATAAAAAAAGTTTGATGGGGAGGCAGAAGTTTTACTTACAGTTCGGCCAAGGCCTGGTACAACCTGCCCTTTCCAATTAGGCTGCATCACAAACCTCTTTGCTTTCAGGAAAAGCCTAAAGACCTGGCTCTTTGCCCAAAGAACTTCTTCCATTTGGCAACAGGAGATATAACTAGTGCCAGGACACCTTCGGGTAGCAGCTGCGCTGTATAAATATCATTAACATATATATGACTGAAAAAGAAGGATGAGTGGGTAAAAGCAGATGAATATGCTTTAGTTGGCTGATATATAGGATACATGCATAGGTGAGAGATGGATAAAAAGTATAAGGGTGGGAAGCCTGTCTGGGTGGGTGAAAATGTATGTGTGAAAGGATGCCTGCCTGGGTGGGTGATTGGAATCCTGTGGTGGTTTCTTTTGATTGAAACTCAAGCCATGTTTGGATAGAGGGCTATATGGATGGATGGTTTCAAAGGTGAACACTGAACTGAGAGAATGTAACATTTTAATTTTGGTGCGTAGCAAAGCCAATGGTGAAAAACAAAAAATAAAATACAAGAAGAACAATGCAATGATGAATGGAAAAATCCTTGGGAAGGAGAATAAACAAGGGACTAGGGTGCTCCTCTGTAGTGGTGTTCTTCTCACCTTTACTTGCTTGGAGTTGTTTTTTCGAGGTTTTTTGATTCAATGGGTTCAGGTGGTATGTGACTCCTCCCTGGACTCACAGTAGTTTTCAATCACAACATATTATGTATCCTTCTTTCCCACCAATCATCAATCACCTCCCTTCCTTCCTACCCATGGCATAATTTTTTGTGTTTTGCTAAGATCATTGTTTACATGTTGTCGTTTTTATTTCTTGATATATAGTTACTCCTGCTGGTCCGAAAGTACAACCTAACAGGCAGGAGATTGCAGTCCGGACCCGGCAGCGGAAACTAGAGGCAATCAGGGCCGAGTACTGGCAGCTGGTGGCCATGGAGGATGAGGAGGCAGAAGCTGCTGCAGATGCCGTGGGCCCCAGTCAGACCATAACGACAACAACACACTGTTGC
The DNA here is from genome assembly GCF_964261635.1 of Lissotriton helveticus. NCBI lineage: Eukaryota > Metazoa > Chordata > Amphibia > Caudata > Salamandridae > Lissotriton > Lissotriton helveticus. Next base: position 1,207,289,179 of record NC_136063.1, read on the forward strand.
CTCGGTCTAATGCTAGGCACCGCCACCAATTCACCATCACTGCTGCTCCCCCTTATTTCTGACAATTTGAGCGCCACATCATGCTTAGGCTAGGCTAATGAATGTTGAAGCCAGGTAGGACCATAAGAAGATCCTCCTAGCCCACCGTTAGGGCCCTCTTCAGCCCCTTTTTTAATCTTTTTTGAGTGGGTGGGGCTTATTGCTGAGAGAGAGTGGGAATGTGGGAGTTTTTCTTTTATTATGGACAATTTTGTTTTTGAACTCTTGGACACTACTTGGGGTTAGGGAGAGGGGTGAGCCAGTGTTGGGTTTGGCAATTTAGATTTGTTCAAGGAATACATTTTTCATTGTTTTACATTAGGAATGATTTAAAAACAATTGTGTGGGGTTATTGTTTTACTTCACACTGCTGCCTTTGCCGCAGCCACATTTTAAAATCTGCTGATAGTATAAACAACAAAATAATTATGCGGTACCCTCCAGTGTCCTACCACTCTCTTCTCCTAGTCTCTGCAGTCTACTCTGCTACTATATATTATTGACCCCTAAGGACTCTGAGGGGGTGGGGGTGAATTTCCATTGTATAGAATGATTGCCGTTCAACAATGAATCAATCAATCATAGCTCACTTCTCTCCTGATTAGATGAAGCGAGGGCTGCATGGTTTCCCAAGGGGCCATGGCGGTGGTTAGTAATAGCAGCATGCATTGCTTGTGTTTTAACATTGTAGGCAAAGTCATCAGAACTGAAGCGAGGTCCCGCTCCCACGCTTCATCGCAGGCAAGTTAACAAATTGAAATAAAAACTAAGGTAAAGCTGTTATTATATGCAAGCTTCGGAAAAAAATGACAGTCATCAGAGACTAGACTGCTAGAACACACTCAGACACAAGAAGAGATACATTAGAAATATGTTGAGCCATTAAAAGTAACAAAATGAAGTTGACTCGAGCTACTATAAAGTGGACAAGCTCAAGCTTAGACGCACATTATTACAGTGCCTGAATGATGATGCTGGCAGTGAGATGTTCCTCTGAAAATAAAATATCATACACTGTGCGGGTGGCTAATATAATATAATGTCAGTGTGGGCTATATCAGCCGAAGAATAAGATCCTCCTCACCCTGCACTGAGTTGGTGTTGATTTCACAAAGTCCACCCCACCAAGTGTGTGATCAATTAATGGTGTAAATTGTCACATCTCAATATATCATCCAGCCCGGGGAAAGAGTGTTAGGGGGTTGATGAATGGATGGGAAGTGGGATTTGAAGAAAAACAAACACTACATAAGGACAACATTCATCTTGACAATGAGCAGCCGACCATCATAAATCTGTTATTGGATGAAAAAGAAATGAAGGAACAAATAAGTACAGGTAAACGAAAGCAAATTGTCCGTCTGCCCCCAGAGAGACCAAGTTATATTATTATGATCTGTCTTACCGAGCTATGAAAGATATTGAATATATTATAAAATAAACTTTCTGTAGGGTTCAAGTAAACAACACAAATTACAGAAAGAAAAAATGATACTGTATTGCAAAATTAGGACTGGGAGTTGCATCTGCATTGATTCCTCTTGTACGGTCGGTCAATCTTGGGTATCTGACAGATGTGGTCTGGTAAGGTAAGCGTTGGTTTTCCAGCTTGGTGTTGGATAAGAGAGCCTGTAGATTGGAAAAACGAAAATGATATTGAAGACTCAAGGACTAGAAGAAAGAAAGAAGTTAAACTAAGGACTAGGAGTGCACCGTGAAGACTCAGAGATAGCCCAAGAGGAGAAAAGAACAGTCCTTTGGCTTTTGCTTTAATTCATTTACTGCCTGGTGTGTGAACAAATTGGTGAGGCAATTTTACAACAACCTAAAATCCAAAGGCAAATGGCTGCATGTAATGTAACTATCAGTATTGGGCTGATCAAACTGTCTTGATTATCATTTCATGGCCACAAAATATATGATGAAAAATGTAGCCTAACATTATCATTCATGACTAAATGTCTGTCTCAATGTTACCTTCATAATAGGCCTCCACCCGACCACCACTTTTCTTCAAATTTGAGCCAGACAGCACTGAACAGCACACATATCCCCAGCCACATAGCATTGTTCTAATCAAGTAAAAAATCAATGCACTGCTGTCAGTCACGCCACTCACCACTACGCAGGCTTGTGTAGGTCTGATGTATTGTTTACCTTTAGGCCACTTCAAATCATCATCAACCATCCAAATCAGTTCTTCTGGTGGCAGTTCTCAAAGTAATCATACTCTCGCATACACCGTGAGTCATTCCAGCTTCTCTGATCCTCTAGAGTCTGACTCCAAGTATGGTGTCCAACTCTGTGCCAACAGTGTCCTGAGTCCTGACTCAAAAATGCAATAGATCAGCCTGTAGTAGTACAATCTTGTTGCAGAACAAGAAGAAGGGAAAGATTAAACCACTTTTTGTGTAGAATAGATTTGTGTTTTGCAAACATGGCATTATCTAAGGGACAGGGTGGGTCTGAGTCTTTGAGGAGAATAAAGCAAAAAAAATAAAAAAACAAAGGAGTGTGGACTGTGTTGAGTGGATCCAGTGAAGGAATTTTGCTATCCAATCTCTCAAACAGGAAGGAAAAAAATAACCTTCAAGGGCCAAATTATTGATAGGCCATCAGTACATGGGCCACCAACATTGTAAATCTCAAATCTCAATCATCACTAACACATCAAGCCTAACGAATAAACACCCAGTCTCACACTGCCTGCCACCACATGAATCATCACTTCTTAATCTCAACCCACATTATTATGACATATCATCACAACAAGGTCATATCACAACCAACAACAATCACTCAACGTGCAATGCATACCAGCATTTACCTGTTCTTTGGGTGTGCTCAGTCCCTCTCGGTGTCATGAGCGCATTACAGCGAGCGCACTGTCCATAGTCCGGAACTCTTCGCGGGGCAATTCCGTTCCGCACAAACTACATTACCCATGAACCCTTGCACGTCACGTATGACGTCGCAAGAAGACGGCATAAAGAGAAAGTGGTTCTCTGAGCTGTTGTCGGAAATTCTTCGTCCACGCCGGGTCTCCTGAAGCGTTTCCAGTTAACGGTATTTGCTGTCCGGGAAGGGTACTCTGCACCACTCATTGTTCCTCCTCTGCCATCTTCCGTTGGTGAGCGTTCTGCTCGTGCGGAGGCTGGCTAGTTTCTTTGTTTACTTTCTCGGCCGGCATTTTCGGCAGGTGGGGGGTTTTGTGAGGAGTGGTTCTTTTATGCTCTTACTAGGAAATGTACTTTGTTACTTCCTGGCATATTCCTCAAAGGCTCCACCCCTTACGTTCTATGTACTAGTGCATACCGCATTACTGCTGGTACTTCTGTGTAAGACTTATTACACAGGAAATACTTTCAATTACTTTCAAATGGATCAACAAAACTTTATAAAAGTACAGAGTTACAAATGTTGAATTACCAGTCCTGTGGCTGAGGTTACACAGGAGTGTTTTGTTATATACTTGGAGGACTTATAAGGTCTTCTAATAAGTGTTATTCTGGCTCTATTTTTAACAGGGGTTTGTGAGAGTGGTAGAGGACTACGCTCTTTCCATGTGAAGTACAGTGGAGTCTAGATAAGGGTAGGTTCATGGTGTATCTCTGGTGCAAGGTTGTTGATATGTTTGTACCTACAGAAAAAGAGTGAGCTCATGAGTACGTGGCTACATGTTCTTATTCATTCCTGCAGTTATAACACGGCAAGTACCATCCACACAGAAGGCACACCCTTCTATCCAAGCAACAACCTCTACAAGGGTTATTAATTTTTGTTACAGGTATAAGAGGTGTCCCACCCCTTCAGGGTTATTACTTATATGTATTCCGTGACTTGACAGTAAGGAATAGAAGGTGTTCATCAGTGTGTTTTTCTTGTTACAGATCTACCTCCCTGCTGTTCCCTTCCTTTCCTTCCCCCACTTAATCCTTCCTATGACCTGTGCCATTACGGCTTTTAGGCTTGGTTAGATCAAGGGGTGGACCACTCCTGGCAACAAACCGATCCTGAGGACTGACCACTCTCACACTAGGGTAGGAAAGGATAGATAGTCATGGTCATGGTATAGTATTGGAGGCAGACACACAGTTGTTTGTATTTTCTGCCCCATGTCTTGCTTGAGGGAAATGGCTTTATAAGGGGAGTCAGGACTTCTTCACTGCACACACTTGCAAGTCCAACTCCAATCCGGCAATAAAATGAGTCTAAGAGTAAGACAGTGGGGTTAAATTGGTCAACCAGACACACACAAACAATAAACTAAATAATGTGTATATATATATATGTGTGTATGTGTGTGTGTATATGCATATATATACATATATATATGTGTATATATATATATATATTATTTGTTTGGGGCATTATAGAAAGAATGCCTAGTAGTCGGGAAAAAGAGCTCATCCTCAAACTCTGGTGGTTTGCCGAGAAATAGGTAATCTAACACACTACTTCCATGACCTGAGTCTCTGTCATCTTCCTCCTGTGGTACTTCAGCTAGGGAGTAATCTGGTAGTATAAAGTATAAAGTGATTCATTTTGATCATGGTTATTTTCTTTACATTTTGGGGCAAGAGACAAATCCTTTTCACTGTGACAACAGCAACACCAGCACTGAATACACGCTTAGCTGAGAAACTGGCTACAGGCCAAGCCAGATAGTTTATTGCACTGGCAATTGGCGCCCCTCACATACTGTTATTGTTATTGTTATTGTTATCTGGGTTTTATATAGCGCCAAATCACCGGCAGGTCTCTAGGCGCTCCTGACAAATACAGTAACAACAAATGGATATATAGGCAGAAAGGTACCAGCATACACCGGCTCAGATGGAGCAGAAGGATTCCCTAAATAAGAGCATTTTCAATGATTTCCTAAAGGGAAGAAGCTTGGTTTCTCTGCGAAGAGTCTCCGGCAATTTATTCCACATCTGTGGTAATTGGACAGAAAAGGATCTCCCACCCTTTGTTGCCTTTTTGAAACGAGGGCATGACAACAATTGGGAATTGGAGGATCTCAGTACCCGTTTGGGATTATAGATATTAAGTCGTTCCTTTATATAGACAGGCGCATTCCCATAAATTGCCTTATGGGCGATACATAGGCTTTTGAATTCCACCCTTTGCTTTACAGGGAGCCAGTGTAATCTCTGTAGCAATGGGGAGGCATGGGTCTGTCTGGGTGATCTAAAAATCAGCCGTGCTGCATCGTTCAAAACAACCTGCAAACGGTTGATCAAGTTTTTTGGCAGCCCTACATATAGTGCATTTCCGTAATCAATCCTTGAGATTATTGTTGCCGAAACGATGGTTCGGAGCATATTCAAGGAAAGTAAGGGAACTAGTTTGCGCAATTGCCTAATTAAGTTAATACATATTCCGACAACAGAGGATACTTGGCTCGCCATCGTCAGTTCGTGGTCGATTTTTATACCAAGGCTCTTTACATTAGGGCATGATTTTGGGGTGGGGCCAAGTTCTTTCGGCCAGAACAAGTCACTCCAAGGCGAACTGGCAGTTGAAACCACCAGGACCTCCATTTTTTCAGGGTTTATTTTCAGCAGGTTTGCTGTCATCCAGCTCACAGTAAACCTAAGTATATTCTGGGCCTGGGTCTGAGCCAATGTCGTATTGTCTATACTCAGCAACAGCTGAGTATCGTCAGCATAAGTAAAAATTCTGCAACCCATGTTTGCCAGGGAGTCTATCAGTGGTTGTAGATAGAGGTTAAATAGAAGTGGTGATAGGGCCGACCCCAGCGGGACCCCACACTCAAGAGCACCCACTTCCGATATACAATCCACTAATTGAATTCTCTGAGTCCTCCCTGATAAGAAGGATTTTAGCCATTGAAAGGCCAAGTCCTCTATCCCAAATGTGGCCAGTCTGTCCAAGAGTAGGGCATGGCTGATAGTATCGAATGCCGCTGAAAGATCTAAAAGTATCAGGGCACTTGGTTTTTTACTGTCAGCCGTGCTTCTAAGCTCGTCCAGCACCGAGAGCATTACTAACTCGGTGCTGTGATGTGCGCGAAACCCCGCTTGACGCTCCTGGAGGAGATGATGTGTCTCCAGAAATGAGGACAGGGATTTTAGCACATGTTGTTCTAAAATCTTGGACAGAAAGGGCAGCTGGGATATTTGCCTATAGTTTTTCAGACAGGCCGGGTCCGCCCCCGGCTTTTTTATCAGGGGCTTGACGCGAGCCTCTTTAAAGCTAGCTGGTAAAAGACCTGTGTCTAGGGAGTTGTTTAAGAGGCAGATAATATGATCCTCTAAAATACCAATACACCAGTGGGTTTTGATCAAGTTAGACCTCTGTTGTGTCATCTACATAGCCCTGGACCAATCGTTCAATGTTCATTCCTGATGTTCCACTTTGCTCGACCTCATTTGCCTTCGCCCCTGCACTGAACTTAAGCCCTGCCAGTAGAAATCACTACGTTGCAGATTTGGGGGCTGATTTTTCTGGTCTTGGTGTTATTAATTGTGTTCTCATCATTGGGTTTGGCTGCCGTGAGCCAACAGCACTGCCCTCAGGCTCTGAACTTGAAGGATGCCCCACAGGACTTGTGCTCTGGACCAGTGGGCCTTTACTTCCCTAACGTTGTTTTTCCAGCTGGTTGCCTTGCTCAGCTATCCATGTTTTGTATTTTCTAACATCTCCTTTTGAAAAAGGAATGAAAGTTGGCAGTAATGGTTCGTACCATGAATCAAGAATTGTGGCATACAAGCGAAGGATTAAGCTCTCCACCAAGTCAAGTGCATCTTTTTTCCTCCACACCTGCGTACATTTCAGCCGTCTACTTCAGCTGTTCCTGTAGCCGTTCTGTAGCATTTGCACAATGGGATAGCTTGGCCTATGATAGTGTGTTCTCTGCTGATTTCCTGTGTGAACACCTCAAAAGGAAGCAGCATATCTGTCAGGCATTTGACAAGGCCCCATTGGTCCATCTCAATGATCATGCCTTTTACAGTTGCATCTCCTCTTTGCATGATATATTCATTGATAGGTCTATACTGCTCAAACAGGTATTTAAGCATGTAATAAGTGGAGTTCCAGCATGTTGGCACTTCCTCTATGAGTGCTTTAACAGGCATTCTATTATCATGATGAATGGCCCTTAGCTGTTTCCGGGCTTCAAATGAATGGCTGAAATGAGTGAAGATTCTTCTGCAGGTGGACAGTAAGTTGCTTACTTGGTCTTCTTTTTTTTTAGAAAGTCCTGTACAATGATGTTGATGCAGTGCACCAAACATAGGGCACTGAAATAATCACCATCCATTGGCCATGGCAAAATATCCAATCTTAAGCCCTCTTGGTCGCAGCCATTTGAAAACCTTGTTGTTAAAGTCTTCCAAAATGTTTGCAGCTGTATGAGATTTCTCCATTGCAAAAATCTCAGCAGTGTCAACACCTGTAGATATGTTTCCTCTCGCCCCCACAAAAGAGATCCAGAGTGCAGTGATGCCCATGTAAACAGTCGCTTTTATCAGTTATGAGGTAGATACTGTAGAAGGAACTCTGCTGCCAAGCTTGTCCAGACAATTCAAGCACATCATGATGTAGCACTGGAACAGCAACTCTGGCAAATAGGACCGGCTGTAAACCTTCCACTTCAGGAAGATGGCTGTAAAAAATTCAATAAAACCCGCCTCTTCAACAAAAGAAAAAGGAAGCCTAAAGTTATGCAAACATGCGGTTGGGTGGTTGTATTCATACTGCCCCTCTAGTCTAAACATGTCAGGAATAGTAGCCTGCATTTTTTTCTTTCCTGATGCCACTGATGCAGGTAACTTCTTGGGAACAGGCAGTGGTAGGCTCAATGTGCTTTTCAGCGGGGTTGTCACTGTCCTCTGTTGCCTTGGTGTCTCGACCTGAGTCTTGAGCCATTGCAATGTTGCTGATGTGAGTGATACTACTGCATTGCTGGGGAGAGGGATGCTTTGCATAAGGAAGATGTCTTCCTCTTCTTCACCTTCCACCGTGATTGGATCAGATTCAGATTCTCTGCTGAACTGGCTTTTACCCCTTCACCAACAATACTTGCATTGTTTTGGCCACTAAGGTGTGCCACCCAATGGATCATATGGTGCTTTCTCAAAGGAGTTGTTTAGCCCCTGGTACCATAGTTTGTACCAAGCTTACCCTAACTAACACTTGCTCCGCAAAGGGAGTGTATGGCAATGTTCACCTCCTTCTGGCTAACGGAACAGAAATCCCAAACTAGGGAGCTCAACTTTCTGACGCTGGTGCCACTGCCAATGTCATATGAAATGGTGGTAGGTGGGTGTTTTGACATTGGCTGTCTGCAGTGCCTTCTTATACTGAGGTGGTTGTGGATGTAGGTTACTGCCAGTAATTTGCAAATATGACAGCTGGTTGTGGTTGGCTCTGTGGTGCCACTGCCACAGGCCCCGGGGAAGTTGGGATGGGGTAACGTTGGTCTCCACTGGGTCTGGACTAACATCCGTGTTGACTGGCTTATTGTCCTCTTCTACTTCTGCCTCCATAACTCAAAGGCTTTGTGGAGCCTGTCTTTTCCCTAGCCTCCTCTAAGTTTTTGTTTTTTTAAACATTTTTATTGAAGCCAGACATTTTTAACATAAACATAAGATCAATGCATCATTAAACCATTGAAAAATCTCCCTTAGGGCAAATACACAAAAGATTAATAAAATACATAGCAAGGATCAATAAATGCATTTAAACAATAATAATAATAAAGTCCAAGACCGCAACCCTACCTACTTAAGCATCATAAAACAGTTTCTCAGCCCTGTTTTAATCAAAATAAATACCCCATACCTTGTTGAATTTCTTAATACCTCCCACCCGTAATGCAAATATACGTTCACTTTTCTTAACTATTTTCATCTTATGACCCCATTCAAAAACAGAGAGAATCAAATCTGTTCGCCAGTTTTGCAATAAAAGCTATCTAGCTACTGCCATTTCTATATATAAGAACTTTATCATTGGATCTATGAAAGGAAGATCAGGATCGAACCCAAAAAGAATTAATTTGTCATTCACAGCCAATTGGATGTCACATTCATACTCCAAATAACTGAATAGATCTACCCAAAACGTATTAATTTTTGGACAACTCAACATAAAATGAGACCAATTAGCCAATGGATAATTCATACAGCGAAAACATTGAGAAGATTTGTTGGCATACATTTCTGATAGAGAGTAAGGAGTTCGATAAAGCAGCCATTTGCTAAAAAACAACATCCTTCGCCAATTCGCCCCTCTCAATGTGCTAAAGTTGAGTTTATTGATAGCTGACCAAATATGAGATTACATCTCTACATTTTCATGATCCGACCATTTTTTAATTGCCTTTTGTCGAGATCCACTCCCTTGACTGAAGCTAAATATTTCTTCCAGGCGCCTGGCTTTTTATCCGATGTCCTCACTAGTAATTCATCAACCAACTGGCTCCATTCAACCAAATGAGAAACATCTATTTCTACGAAAAATCTATACAATGTACTGTCTGAGCTTAGCAAAATAAAGTCATTAAAAATCAATTGCGACATTTCAGCTACAGTTAAACATTTCCCATTTCTCAAAAAATCCAGAACTTTTACGAATCCGGCCGCTGCCCATTTTGACGCAAGATGTAGCGATTGTTTAACCCCAGCCAGAGGCAGGATTCCTTCTAACAATGTAGCTAAATTAGTTACAGAAATAGAATATCTTTTGAACAAAGCCTGCAGTTTTTTACAAAACCAGTGAAGGCACTTATAACGAACACGTTTTGGGGATCTAAAAATCAACAAGGGGAAATGAATTTGACTGTCTTTACACATTAAATTCATAAAACTATTGCAAAAAAAGTTTGATTGCGGTAAAAATTTAAATCTAGATAAATATTGTGCAAAATACGCATGGTAAGAATCCCTAAGATTTGGAAGAGCTAACCCTCCCTGATCCAAATCGTCATATAAAGTTCTGAGTGCTATACGCGATGTTTGTTTTGCCCAAAGGAAGGCTGTAAACATAGACTATACCTGAGTGAAAAAAGAACCTGATAAAGTGCATGGAATAGTTGAAAAAAGGAAATTAAATAACGGAACAACTGACATTTTCATTAAGGCCACTCACCCCAAAATGGAAAGGGGGAGCAAGCTCCACTGAGAAAACAAGCCCTGAACTTTCCTAAGAAGAGGAGCAAAATTCAGTTGATATAAATCGCTGACAGATTCAGTAAAAAATACCCCAAGGTATCTCTTTGGATTAGTGTTGACAGAGGTATGAATATCAGGGTGCAGATCTAAAGCTATACAAATTGGCTCCCTTGAGCTTTGAGCCGACGGGCTCCTGGACGACGCACCTGCGTGCCGGTTCGGGCATCGAGGCCATTGACGGTTGTTTGGCGGCCTTCTCTTCCACCCCTAACCATTTTCTCTACTGATGAGGGAAGTTATCCCGAAACCCGAGCCATGTCTCGGGCGATATCCAAAAACCCGGGACATGTATCGGGTCTAGAGATCATCAGTTTTACAAGTACCTACTTGCACCCACATGGGTGAACCACTCAAGAACTCCATGTACCAGATTCCCGAGGGGCGATCCGGAGGAGGGGCTAGCGGTGTGCGCTCCATTGCGATTGCTTATACAAATTGGCTCCCTTGAGCTTTGAGCCGACAGGCTCCTGGACGACGCACCTGCGTGCCGGTTCGGGCATCGAGGCCATTGACGGTTGTTTGGCGGCCTTCTCTTCCACCCCTAACCATTTTCTCTACTGATGAGGGAAGTTATCCCGAAACCCGAGCCATGTCTCGGGCGATATCCAAAAACCCGGGACATGTATCGGGTCTAGAGATCATCAGTTTTACAAGTACCTACTTGCACCCACATGGGTGAACCACTCAAGAACTCCATGTACCAGATTCCCGAGGGGCGATCCGGAGGAGGGGCTAGCGGTGTGCGCTCCATTGCGATTGCTTATACAAATTGGCTCCCTTGAGCTTTGAGCCGACGGGCTCCTGGACGACGCACCTGCGTGCCGGTTCGGGCATCGAGGCCATTGACGGTTGTTTGGCGGCCTTCTCTTCCACCCCTAACCATTTTCTCTACTGATGAGGGAAGTTATCCCGAAACCCGAGCCATGTCTCGGGCGATATCCAAAAACCCGGGACATGTATCGGGTCTAGAGATCATCAGTTTTACAAGTACCTACTTGCACCCACATGGGTGAACCACTCAAGAACTCCATGTACCAGATTCCCGAGGGGCGATCCGGAGGAGGGGCTAGCGGTGTGCGCTCCATTGCGATTGCTTATACAAATTGGCTCCCTAGAGCTTTGAGCTGACAGGCTCCTGGACGACGCACCTGCGTGCCGGTTCGGGCATCGAGGCCATTGACGGTTGTTTGGCGGCCTTCTCTTCCACCCCTAACCATTTTCTCTACTGATGAGGGAAGTTATCCCGAAACCCGAGCCATGTCTCGGGCGATATCCAAAAACCCGGGACATGTATCGGGTCTAGAGATCATCAGTTTTACAAGTACCTACTTGCACCCACATGGGTGAACCACTCAAGAACTCCATGTACCAGATTCCCGAGGGGCGAGAGCGGTGTGCGCTCCATTGCGATTGCTTATACAAATTGGCTCCCTTGAGCTTTGAGCCGACGGGCTCCTGGACGACGCACCTGCGTGCCGGTTCGGGCATCGAGGCCATTGACGGTTGTTTGGCGGCCTTCTCTTCCACCCCTAACCATTTTCTCTACTGATGAGGGAAGTTATCCCGAAACCCGAGCCATGTCTCGGGCGATATCCAAAAACCCGGGACATGTATCGGGTCTAGAGATCATCAGTTTTACAAGTACCTACTTGCACCCACATGGGTGAACCACTCAAGAACTCCATGTACCAGATTCCCGAGGGGCGATCCGGAGGAGGGGCTAGCGGTGTGCGCTCCATTGCGATTGCTTATACAAATTGGCTCCCTTGAGCTTTGAGCCGACGGGCTCCTGGACGACGCACCTGCGTGCCGGTTCGGGCATCGAGGCCATTGACGGTTGTTTGGCGGCCTTCTCTTCCACCCCTAACCATTTTCTCTACTGATGAGGGAAGTTATCCCGAAACCCGAGCCATGTCTCGGGCGATATCCAAAAACCCGGGACATGTATCGGGTCTAGAGATCATCAGTTTTACAAGTACCTACTTGCACCCACATGGGTGAACCACTCAAGAACTCCATGTACCAGATTCCCGAGGGGCGATCCGGAGGAGGGGCTAGCGGTGTGCGCTCCATTGCGATTGCTTATACAAATTGGCTCCCTTGAGCTTTGAGCCGACGGGCTCCTGGACGACGCACCTGCGTGCCGGTTCGGGCATCGAGGCCATTGACGGTTGTTTGGCGGCCTTCTCTTCCACCCCTAACCATTTTCTCTACTGATGAGGGAAGTTATCCCGAAACCCGAGCCATGTCTCGGGCGATATCCAAAAACCCGGGACATGTATCGGGTCTAGAGATCATCAGTTTTACAAGTACCTACTTGCACCCACATGGGTGAACCACTCAAGAACTCCATGTACCAGATTCCCGAGGGGCGATCCGGAGGAGGGGCTAGCGGTGTGCGCTCCATTGCGATTGCTTATACAAATTGGCTCCCTTGAGCTTTGAGCCGACGGGCTCCTGGACGACGCACCTGCGTGCCGGTTCGGGCATCGAGGCCATTGACGGTTGTTTGGCGGCCTTCTCTTCCACCCCTAACCATTTTCTCTACTGATGAGGGAAGTTATCCCGAAACCCGCGCCATGTCTCAGGCGATATCCAAAAACCCGGGACATGTATCGGGTCTAGAGATCATCAGTTTTACAAGTACCTACTTGCACCCACATGGGTGAACCACTCAAGAACTCCATGTACCAGATTCCCGAGGGGCGATCCGGAGGAGGGGCTAGCGGTGTGCGCTCCATTGCGATTGCTTATGCAGATCTAAAGCTACTCTCCCGCATTGCAAAACTTCGGTCTTCCCTTTATTAATACGATGGCCACCTAGGCCTCAAAGTCTTAAAAAAGCTGGAAGACTTTGGCTTGGTCCTCTATTTTTGGTTTAATTATAAGCATGATGTCATCTGCATACAATTTCAATTTTGGCATTGATGGAATTCGGGGACAAATATCATCACAGTTCCTAATTGCTATCGCCAAGGGCTCGATGAAAAAGGCAAATAGAACTGGCAATAAAGGGCACCCTTGCCCTGTGCCTCGTTTAATTTTAAGTGTCCCTGCCACAGCCGTATTAATAACTACATTGGCTACAGCATCCACATACAGATTACGGATCAAAGATATAATCTGCAATGAAATACCGACGCACTGATCGGTGGATACAATCGGCATCAGCATCAGGCCAGAAGCTGCTAAAAACAAGTCTGAGGAACCTGCATAACTTTGTGAGCGGGTACAAGGCTCCCTTCAGGATGTCTCAATGGACGAGGCAAGAGAAGGAGAAGAGTCTGCCCGATCCTGCCAGTACGGTAAAGGGCACAGCAGGCCATAAAAACACTCCAACAGCGGGGCTTAGTCAGAAAACGCCTGGCATAAACAAGAAGCCGACTCCGTTAACCAACGCAGCGGCAACATCCCAACAGAGGAAGGCAGAAAAGGAGAAGTAGATAGAATCAAGTTTAAAGCCTACGGACTCGAACGCGATGGAAGAGCTGCGTGGACTGTCAGGGCAAATCACAGCGCAACATTAAGGATAACGCAAAAAACAGAGACAGTACACTTCGACAGCCTACTTTGACAGAAGTCTTCAATGAAAAACCTCCGGACTTCCCCGCAGCAGCGCCGACACCCAAAACTCTTGCAAAGCAGGTATCTCAGGAGCACGTCAATCTGGGAGAAGCCGTCCTCGAGAACGCTAACGACGTGGTTGCCGAGCAACAGCAGGCCTCGGAGGCAGGTCTGGGGAACGAGGCATCCGCACACACAGCGAATGGACATGAGAACGTGCAAGAGGTGAGTGGGGGTGCTGTGTTGGAGGAGGCTGTGGAGGGGGCCACGGGGTGGCCGATAAACTCAGAAATGATGGATGCTCTGCTGCAAGTAGAGGCGGGGCTGACCCTACCTCAGCTCGATACAGGAAAATTGGGCAGTATTGCGAGTTTGGACTCACAAAAGGAATGCAGAGGGGCTAGCTCCCAGAAGAAAGGGGACAATGGGGGAGGCTCCCCGGAGGGAGAGTGGTTCTTCTCAGTGAATGAAGAGACCAACTCAATGGTCTCTAGTGATTGTGAAGGATCCACAGAGGTCAGTTCAGACTCTGATGTATTTACTAGTGGCTCAGGGGGCAAAAGCACCCAAAAGAGAAGGAAATCCAGCACAAGACGCCAAGTGGCAGGCTCCCCCTCCAGCAGGAATAAAAAGCTACTCTGGGACTATTCTGCCACATCTAAAGTATATCAAGAACCCAACCCGTCGGCAGTAGTAATGATTGGCAATACCGGTGACGCACCCCTTCCACACGCCACGATGGATTTACTGTTCAATACGTTAAAGCAAATGCAGGGGGAAGCAAGAGCTGAAGGTCGGAGAGCCAGGCAGGCCAATAAGAAGATCCAAGCATCGCTCAGGAAGATGAATAAAATGTATGGGGAAGTGGCGGATAGGTGACACATGTGGAGAAAAGAACTGGCAGGCTTGAGGATGATATGGCAGATTGACAGTCTTTCAAATCGGATCAAGAGAAAGTGGTAGAAGATCTTCAATGGAAGATTGAGGATTTTGAAAATCGCCAACGGCTCAATAATGTTAGACTTCTCGGACTGGCAGAGGGGGTGGAAGGGCAGGACCCAAGGGGATATGTGATTAAGCTATTAAAAGGTGCTTTCCCGGAGTCACAGTGGCAGTGGGAGATTGAGATCCAGAGGGCACACAGGTTTCCACTCATGCTAAAATAGAGAAGGGATGGCAATCAAGAAAGCCTCCCAAGGGCTATGTTGGTTTTAGTGGGGAACTTCTTGGCAAGACAAGAAATTATGGGCAAGGCCAGACCAGACTCTAAAAAATCATACGAGGGTCCACATTTTTTGCAAGACCTGATTTTTGCCACGTGACAGTGGAAAGAAGGTGCAAACTCAGGCAACTAATTGCACCCTTTCAAGGTCAAGGTTCAGAAGCGTATCTCCTCTTCCCTGCTAGGCTAAAAATTATCACTAGAGGCCAAGTAAGGATGTTCTTTTAAAAAATCAAGGCAAGGTAATTCCTAGAGGAATTAAAAGAGCAGGGAGGGGGGCAGCGGAACAGAGGGAAAGGGTCAGCAGCAATAAGGGAGGGACCATAGGGATGTCACAGCAAAAAAATATCTTTGGAGGATAAGGGAAGGAGAGGGAGGCGACAACTACGACCTATAGCAGCCATACATAGGTCATGGCTGACCTATTTGCCCGTAGCAGGGGGAGGGGGGGGGCACAGCAGGAGGGAGGTGGTGCAGGGGGGTGGGGGGGTTGGTGGTGATAGCATGTCAGGTTCAGCACAAAACAGTAGGACACAGTGGTGCCATTTTTTTTTACTAGGCACAGTAGGAAAGGTAAAAGAGCAGATAGTTCTAAAGAAGGGTACAGATAACAAATACAGATGGCATTAAGGATTGCATCCATTAATATCTGCGGACTCAATGATGGAGGTAAAAGGCAGAAGGTGGCTGCCATGCTCAGAATGTTAAATTTAGACATAGTATGTCTGCAGGAAACGCACATTGAGGGGAACAACAAACACTTGCTGGAACAGCTAGGCTTCGAGGTACTCGCACACATGAGGCAGGGGACTAAAACAAGAGGGGTGGTCATACTAGCTAGGAAGGGGGGAGTTAAGGTGAAAAGGAAAAAAGAGGACCAATGGGGCAGGTGGGTAATGGTGGAGGGGGAAACAATGGCTGGAATCTGTACAATTGTCTCTGTTTATGGCTCCACGGATGACGAGCCAGATATTTTTGAATTTTTAGATACTGAACTACCTCAATGGCCAGAACCAGTGATCTGCTGTTGGGATTTTAATATCAATGGGTTGAACGGGTTAGGCACAAGGGTGGGGTGGCCTTATGCGGGACGAAAGAAAAGGACATGCCGGGCTATATGTAATCTAGCGAGACATAATGCACTAGTGGACATGTGGGCTTAAGGTAACCCGGCATGTTCAGGCAGCACGTAATACTCGGCCCCGCATAAAATTGTAGTCAGGCTGGACTATTTTTTTATTTCTAGCTCTCTGGTGGGTAGCAGTCAGCTGGAAAGACTACCAAGGATCTTGTCAGATCATAATCCGTTAGTTTTAACACTATCACTGGGAGTTAGAAGGAGGATGGAGGTGTCCTGGACCCTTGAAAGGGGGCTTCTTAGGGATGAGGAATATATTAAGCACATGCACGAGTGGATAGCTTCTGTTTGGGAGATTAATAAGGGAACAGCTTCCCCGGGCATCGTTTGGGATGCATTTAAGGCTGGAATTAGGGGGGAAACGTTAAGTTACACGCTGTATAAAAAGAAACAAGAACGACTGAAGATGGAAAGAATGATTAAGGATATGGTAGCTTTAGAAGAACTCCTGGTAAGGGCTATAGCTAGGCAAGACCCCATGGGCGACATACTACTAAAAATCGAAATAACAAAAGCAGAGGTGGGTGAAAATATAGCCAGGAAAGCGGCTAGTAATTATCTGTCTAAAAAAGAAAAGTGCTGTGAGTACAGTGAGCGGGTAGGTGACCTGCTGGCAATTCGTACGAGGCAAAACTTGGCAGCAGGGGAAATAAAAGAGATCAACGACGGCAGGGGTGAGGTGGTGAATAAAATAGAGGACGTAAGGGAGGTTTTCAGGGGGGTTTACGCAACTTTGTATGACCAGAATCTCCAGAATTTAGACACAGAGACCATGGAATACCTTGAGGGAATACCACATCCAATACTAGGAGAGGAGGAAAAAGAAGAGTTAGAACTTCCCTTTACTCTCCAAGAATTAGAGCTGGCTGTGTGCAAAGTCCCGTCGGGGAAAGCTACAGGCCCAGACCAAATCCCGGTGGAATTTTATAAAATCATGTGGACCACGCTGAGTAAGGATCTACATGAGACATTCAAACAAGCACAACTAGGGGGGTCGGGTCCTCGCTCGTGGGCGGGGGCCGACATTATAGTTATTTTAAAGAAGGATAAGCCGACCCTAGAACCAGGGTCCAATAGGCCAATTACGTTAATGGATGCGGATGCAAAAATCTTCTCCAGAACATTGGCACAAAGATTAGGGAGGGTCATTGAGAGCCTGGTTAGCAGTACACAGCATGGGTTTATTCCAGAGGAGTGGACTACGCAGCATATGAGGCAAATGATAACCCTTCTGGACGCAGCAGAGGTTGCAGGAGATCCAGTCGCGGCTATATTCCTTGACGCGGAAAAGGCTTTCGACAGGGTCTCCTGGAACTATCTATGGCAGCTCATGGAATGGTTTGGCATCGGAAGGGGCTTTATTAGAGCAATGCAAGCCCTATGTATCGAGACTACTGCAAGGGTTAAAATTAACCAAGGGTACACGGACATAGTACAGATAAAGCGGGGGACAAGACTAGGAATAATACCATCCTCCCAGTCAAGTTGCACAGTAGGGAGTACAAAGTGTTCGCTTACGGGGACGACGTGGCTATCATTACCCCTGACCCAGGCAGAGCCATTGTGGAAATCGAGAGGGAGGCAAGGGATTTTGGGGCAATCTCGCAGTACTCGATCAACAGGGGGAAGATGCAGATTGTACAAAACAACTATACAGCATATCAGGATGCGAGGGTAGTTTCGGAGGCAGTGTACCTAGGTATAAAGGTAACGGCAGACTTGGATAGGTTGGTAGAGGTAAATATGGGGCCACTGCTGACAAAAGTTAAGAAGAACACGGAAAGGATACATAATTTACATTTAACGCTGGTGGGGCGCATAAACGTCATCAAAATGATCACCTTGCCTAAGTTTCTGTAAATTTGTAGAGCTATTCCGTTATTATTTGAACATGCATGGTTTAACAAACTAGAACTGATACTGAATAGGCTAATTTGGGCGCAAGGGAAAACCAGGAGAGCGTACCGGCATATGACTCTTCCCAGGGAAAAAGGGGGTTGGGGGGCCCCAGACTTCAGACTCTACTATTGGGCAGCAGCCTTACAGTATTTCCAGGGATTGATAGAGGGCGGAGGCATTGAGTATTTGGTTGATAGACCTTAATTCACTAATATATATACGGCACTGATGGGTGGGGATGCGGAGAACTGCTTTTTAAACACAATCGATTTTAGCTACTTTAAACACACAAGATTCAAGACGTTAAAAACAGAATACACTATCTGGAAGGGATTCACTAAAAAGCTAGGGATAGGGAGATATAACAGGTATACCCGATTGGCTACAAATGTCTCACTGCCAGGGGATATCTTTAGGTATGGCGTTATGAGGGAATGGGCGAATAAAGGCATTAAGAAAGATCTGTGGGGTCAGGAGGGTATGCTGCAGTTTCAAGTGCTACAAACAAAATTTAACCTAAGTAGCAGGAGCTTCTTTAAGTATCAACAGTTGAGAAGCTTTTTTGCCACTAAACAAGGGGGCCCACTGGGTTGTGGCCATTGTCGAATACTGGAGTATTTAGAGAGGAGCGGGAATTGCTCAATTCGACAGCTATATGCGGAACTGTATACACTTAAAACTGATGATAGGGAAAAGTATGCCACAAAATGGGCAGGGATAATAGGTGCACCTCAAGAGGGATTTCAGGATTCCCTAGATCTGGGCCGCTCAGTTCTATGCTCAGCAACACTGCAAGCACAACACTACAAAACATTGTTCTCCTTGTATCACACTCCCGCTAGAATTGCACATTGGGGTGGCACCTCGGGCATATCCTGCCCGCGATGTGACTCAAATGAGGCGGATATCGTTCATATTTTTGCAGGATGCCCACAACTGTACTCCCTTATCACTGCAACTGAGGAATTCCTGGATGTATCACTGGGGGTTAGAGTGGTATTGTCACTGGAATGAAGAATCCTGGGGGTGTCGGGAGGGGTTGAGGGGCGATACTTAGAGTTTCTCTTTATGGCCATGGCGGTATATTGTATTTACATATCAAAGGCTTGGCTAGACAAATACCCCCCCCCGTCTTTTCAAACCTGGATTGTCAGACTCCTTTCTACTTACAATCTGGAGAAAGCAATATATGACAGAAAAGGCCGTAGAGCCAAAACTTGGGCGAGAAAATCTGGAGCCCATTAGCACAATGGAAAAGAGGGATGAATGCCGGTACATTGTTAGGACCCTCTCTTACACAAGCAGTTTAGGAGTACCCTCCTGGCATTAGTCCAATGCTAGCCCCTTTTTTTCCTTTTTTTCTTTTTCTTTTTCATGTATCTATGTCTATTGGTGTACCTGTATGATTATGTTCCTTCTGTGGTCTCTGCTTTTTATTTCATTTTCCTTTTGTGCTAAGAGGATTTACTTTGTTGGAAATGTGGGAATATGATTTGGTTAAGTGTGCTATAACACTGTTGTGGAATATGTTGTAAAAGAAAAATCTTTTAATAAAAAAAAAAAAGAAATACCGAAATGCTGCAAGATGGTCAAAAGCCTTCTCGGCATCTAATAACAAAACTAAAGCTGGTATCCTCTGTGTGTCAAAATAATCCAAAGCCTCTGTCAAAAATTGAGTATTAGTAACTAATTGTCTGCCAGCGATAACACCATTTTGATCTGAATGGATCATTTTGCCACATGCTGATTAAACCTAAGTGACAAAAGTTTGATGACAGTTTTGTAATCAGAATTTAGCAGCGTTATTGGGCGATAAGAGTTAGGATCCCTGCTATTCTTGGCCTTCTTCACAAAGCTCACTATGTTTCCCTGTCTAAAGGATTCTGGAACTACCCCTCCTTCTAACATAGAATTTACCAATTGAAGAAAGAAATCTAAAAATGCGCCAAAAAAATGTTATAAAATTCCGATTGAAGCCTATCCGGACCACAGGCCTTACCATTAGGTAAATTCTTAACAACATCCTCCAACTCTTTCATAGAGAAGGGATTAGCCATAGATCATTTCTATGTTTCCGAGAGTATTGGTGGTCGATTATCATTGATGAGAAATGTTTCTAATAATAGACCATCCACCATCTGAAGTTTACCATAAATGGACTCGTAATGACTAAGCATTATTTCCCCAATTTTCACCAGGTCCTCTGTACACGAGGCAGTCAAGGGGCAAGTTAATGATTTAATTTGGTTCGCCACTACCTGCTCCCTGGCCTGCCACACCAAGAGTCTGCCCGTGAAATTGCTCTCCTCATATGTCTTCTGACGATACTGTTAATAAACAGTTTCACTTTGAATATAGTAAGCAGAACTCAGTTCACGTTTAGCTTGATCGAACTGGCTTTCGTTAGAAACAGAGGGATTATGCAAAAAGACCTCGTGGAGTGCTTGAATCTTATATTCCAAATTTTTCTTATCTTCCCTAAATCTTTTTAAATTGCTGCATCCTTTCCAATAATCAACCCACGAATAAAAGCCTTGAGTGAGTCCCAGACTACATTTATTGAAGCAGGTTGATTATTCCGAATTAGAAATTCTTCGATCTCCGACCCCATAGATTTCACCCAGTCCTCATCATTGAAATATTGTTTATTTAATATCCAACGCTTCTGGAGTCTAACACCACCCCCAAATCTATCTCCAATGCCAGCATTGCATGATCAGAGTATCCGTTATAAAATAATTTTTGCTGAGAAAAATGGAAACACTGGGAAACCCCCAAAAAATCAATGGGAGTTGAAGAACGGAACCGACCTGACCAACACGTGTACTTAATTTTCGAAGGAAACGCTGCTCGCCAGGTGTCATGCAAATCTAGAATTGCTCCATAATTTTGCAAAACCTTAAGAGACTTAGGTTTCCCAAGTCTTTTCCCTTGCACCGAAGAATCTAATTGGCGATTCATAAGAATGTTAAAATCCCCCGTACAATTCTGTCACCAGGAACCTGAATTAAGGATTGACACAACTCCTCATAAGCTTTAGGACTGTCTTCCACTGGTGCATAAAAACTAATATATGTTAACGGCCTATATCTATCTCTAAATGAGCATGTAACCCAGCACCAACGCCCATGTTGATCTTTACCAAAATTAACATAGTCAGCTTGTAGATTTTTACTCACAAATATGGCGGTCCCTCTATGAGAGGCAGAGGACGACAAAAATCCCCATATAAGCTGCCCAAGATCTAAGCATGGGAAATTCTGGAAGTTTTACAGTCGGAATATGGATTTCTTGCAAGAGCATCACCCTCGGATTTTCAATTTTTAACCACATTTCAATTGCTTGCATTTTTTAATGATTATTCAGACCGTTAACGTTAAATGATATTGCTTGTTAGCCATAAGTGGAACAAAACAAAAACTTTGACCCACCCACCATCTTACCTAGAATCATTTTAATCAATAGATGCATATAGTCAGCACAAACTTGAAAAATAATAGGTTTAATTTTCCCCCTTTTATGCTGTGACGCCCCCCCAAAAAGTGGACCTTCCTCCCTCCACCACACCCACCACTTCTCCCTCCCCTTATTAATGCCGGGTGTCATGTAATTACACCCCAGTGATCCCAACCTACCCAGCAATGTGACCTACTTCGTGGGACCTTGATGATTAAACCTAACATTCTTTTCCAGTCCCCTATTTATCTTCATAACAACAATAATCAGTACAACATTTCCTTTTTACCCTAAGGAACTAACTTTTTTCTAGATCCCTATTTTATCCTCATTGCCATTATAGCCATAATAATTCAAGCAGCGTATCTTTTAGTCCTTCGGAACTTGTGAAATCTCTCTTGGAAACTCCTGAGCCTCAATTACGTCAGTAAACATAAACAATTTCCCCTTTACAAGGACTCTCAACTTAGATTGCTGAGCAATTGTAGCTTGTGCCCAATTTGCTTTAAATAAATGAAGAATTCCTCCAAGTTATATCATGGCTTTTCTCACTCTCAGACTGAGACTGAATCAAAGTGGTATCTAGATCATCAGAAGGGGAGCTTGAAGAAGAAGAAGATCCACCACTAACCCCCATTTTTCTAGCTAAATATCTGGAAGACAATGGATCTTCTGGAGCAGATTGGTTCTCTTCCTTAGCATGAAGCTCAATCTCTTAAACTGCTCCTACTTTGGAAGACACTACTGTTGGCAGTTGTGGCTGTTGTTCTTGTTGTTGTCCACTTCTCAGTTTCCTGCAATGATTGGGTAATACTTTGCAATAGAGATAAGTCAATGTCAACATCACTGCTCAATGATGTTGCCGTGATTAGACTGGCTGCTTCTGTGACAAAAATGGACTTGGCCCTCAATTGGGGTGGGTACTATGATTTGGGGGAGCTGCTCCAAGCTTGCTTCCCAGAGGTTGGTGCGGGAGGCACAGTTTTTTGTTTTCCAAACAAACATCTGTGGCGACATACCAGTGGTGGTCGGGGTAAGTTCCTTCTTCTTCTCACTGGCCACTTTCTTGGTTGCAGTTTTGGCACCTTCCTTAGGGGCCATCTTGAAGCTGTCAGTTAGTAGTGGCACTTAGCTTAACAAGTTGTAGAGATGTCTGTTGTTTGGTTCACTCATGCGATACGCTCATGCTTCTTTCTGGCAGTACTGTGGGTGATGTGTTGTTGTCTCTTGTCTTGTTGTGCACCTAAAAGTAAAAAAAGCAAGAAGGACATCAGTCAACAGTGGCTTTGTTGCTGTTCAGTTAGAAGCACAAACAAAAACAATATGGTCACTGCTGTTACTCTCTTAAATTAACAATGCAGTGTATATCTACTCATTCGTAAAACAGAAAACAACACCATAGTTTTATGGCGACTGACTGACCACTCAGGAAGAATAAGAGAGAGCAGAAGCAACAACAAACAGATGAAACTGTTTCCTTTATATGCGGTCTGTGACGTCACGTCACTCACATGTGATGTGGCACTGAGGGAGGTGCACCTGACAAATGATCACAATGGAAGGAATAATCACCAGACAATGAATGCTATTGTGCACCTATAGCAGACATGGGGTTGATTGATGCAAAATGTAGTGGGAAATGGAATAAACGAAATATATATACAAAAAATTAAAACATTTGAAAAAAGGGAGCAGGACCCCCATGCCGTTGCCCTGTTCCTGCGCCATCAAACCTGTTTGCCTGCCTGCCAGATTATTACTTTTTTGTCACTAGCAGGCCAGGCGGTTGTTTGCTGTTCCCAGAGCTGTGCCTATGAAATAGGCACAGTAATGGAAAAGCCAAAGGCAGTACCTGCATGCATGGACTGGTGCAGTCCATGCCATGCTAGTATGGTGGTGCAGCACACAGGGGGCACAACATGAGCCCCCTGCATGCAACCTATGGCCCAGTAGGGCCCACTTTGTTTCATCTCCACCAGTGTTTTTATGGAGGAACCATCATGAAAACCATAGCGGAGAGGAAACTCGTAATATGCTTGGCAGGACCGCAGCAGTCCAGCCAAGCACATTGCAGCTTTAAGACCCCTGCACTACCACCAGGGGGTTGCGTCAGTATAATGGCAGTCCAACTGCCCAACTTGTAATTGGTGGGTTGGACCACAAGTGCAGCAGTGGCTGGACTGCCACAGCCGCGCCACTGTGAATTTGGCAGTCTATGGACCACCAGACTCATAATCAGGCCCTTTGTGAACTGTCCTTAGCTACCTCTGCACCCATTGTTTTTTCTCGCAGAATCTCATCACTTAACATTTGCATAACATTTTGGAAGACTGAACACTAAATAGTGTTCTTTACAGTATTGAATGAATGTTCATATCAAATCAAATCTAATTCCTTTATTCGGTTTCCAAAATGTCATAGAAAACCATAAAAGTTCAAGAAGAAAGTTATACATACAGTAAGTTTAAATATCTTGTTATAAAATTCCACAAATACATCAATGGGGCGATTAAAAAACTATAAAAAGGTCTATACAAATGAGTAATAAATTCATACAAAAATATTTAAAATATTTCTCTGGTCGAGGTCTAGCCAAGATTTGCTCGATGTTTAACACAAAAGTTCAGGAAACAGGCAATATTTTTAGCATAAGCCTCAACTTCCAGAAATTGAAGCGCAAGAAATACAGGGCGACAGCTACGTAGACCCATAATTCTAAGTATGGGTAATATCCATTGATTCCTTGGGGCTTTATAAAATCTGCAGAATAAGATTACATGGATCGGTGACTGTAGGGAAACATTGTCACAGGGACAAAGGGAAAGATTCTTTGACCAATCGTTTTGTTTGGGAAAGGTCACCAAACGATGAAAAATATCAAACCTGAAGCGAGTCAATAGAAATTTGTCATAGGTATTCAGCTTGTATGTTAAGTAAGGATGCGCAGTAAAGGTGGTCTTAATAGCTAGAATGTGCTGACCTGAACTTTTTCCGACCTCACTAGCAAGTCGTAACTGCTCTAAATGCGAAATACATAGCTTCCTTAATTCTTTCCTCGGAAGCTCTGAGATGGTTAACGGGAGATGGAAATATCTTTCTAAACCTAGGTCTTGAAGGAATTTTTTAACATATACAAGCCAACTGATCTTATCCACTTTTTCTAACATGAGGCAATCGCGTATAAGGCTCCGCGATAGTTCACACTGTTCAAATGACCAGACATGATGACCAGACACGATGCCATAGAAGGATAGATTGGGTTTTGATGATGTCTGATATATGTACCATTCCAGTTCTAAATGGCATCTCTAGGTCGAGGAACTCCGGGGAACCGCAAGTAGATATCTCCAAAAACTGTTTTCGACTTTCTGACATTAGCATGACCCCAGACCCCGGCTCCATAACTTGCTACGCTAGTGCACTTTGCATGATATATTTTTCTCCTTTCTGGTGGTGACCTCTTCCCTAGTTTTTGTGCAAAAGCTACAAGGGCGATGGTCGCCCTGAAGAATGAAAGTTTTCTTGCATCAATGGCCTGCTTCCTTGAAGACTTGTTTTCTATTAAAATCCCTAAATAGGGATAGGAGTTCGTACATTCCTGTGGAAAAGTCAGCCCATAACGAACCGGATGCCCAGGCTGCTGGCGCAAGGCGCCTCTTAGTTTCCATCGTAAATAATTACCAAATGAAGAGATGGGCACTGGAAGTAGGAAAACAAGAATAGAGTTTTATTTCTCATGAGGAGAGCATGTCATTTGGGACACTCGCATAGTGTCTTCGGGAGGTGCTCTAACAAGTTTCTCTGAGGCTTCGTCTTTTATACACAGGTTTATGGCACACACATCCTTTATTACAATCAAGACATTGTGAGGTGTGAAGATATTCCAACACGTGGCTACAGTAGGGGCCCTTATCCTCCACACAATAGGAGGGGCTGTCACGCAGCTGAGTGTTCTGCTGATTCCTTTGGAATGTGTGCGCCTGGTCGAATCTCAGGGGGTGGGGTGGTCATGATCAATAGTGGCTCCTTTCAAGAGAGGCGAGTGCATACAGTAGTGGGCAATAAACTGTATCCTCGGGCTAAGGGATGACCAGCGGTCCGTGCAGACATTCAGGCTCAGAGGTCGGGGTCATCAAAGGAGGGGTATTCATGGAAGAAAAGGAGGTGTTGGTCAGGCGCGGGGTGTGATTCTCAGAGACACAGTCATAGGGGAGGGCTCATGACTTGTGCATGTGAGAGCGGGGCGGTCAGGGTGCATGGGGGAAGCTTGCAGGGTCAGGGAAGTGTGCCGATGATCGATCGTGAACAAGGAGACCATGATACCTAAAATGGCTGTCGTGTACGTGTGTGCATGGGTCTATGCTAGCGGGATAACACAGTCAGTGTTTTAGCGATATCCGTTCTGCTTACAACAAGGGGTACAGTGAACACAAATGAACGCCGCTTATGTACATACACATTGCTATTTTCAACAGTCGCCGCTTTTTTACATAAGCAAGTTCAATTTCTACCTAGTCGATGCTAGAGGCAGAATGCAATACATGTTAATTTACATCTGTTGGGTTCTTCATACAAGCCTAGAGATCGGCATAATGTTTAGTCGGTGTAGAATCAAGGAAGAATGTTCCGACACATTAAAAATCAGGTTCACATTTTCTCTCCAGAGACATCAACATACAGGAAAAATGCTCTGATACCTTCGAGTCTTGTCAGTACTATAAGAGACTTTTGAAAAACTAACTACATGAGTGACCGATGAAGCATTTTAGAAGGCAATAGGAATTCAATTCGATACAAGCAATTAGTCAAGGGGTGAGTAGAAAGTTCTGGAAAGGGGAGGGTCTTTGTCGCAATGTCTTTTAACAGAGTCCGTTCTTCTTTTGTTGGCGCTGCTGAGCACCGGCGGTGGAGCTATAGGTCCAGCTCGGATTCATCCTTACACGTTGCAGGGTGCGATCAGTCCTCTGCTGTTAGATCTCAGTCCTGTTTCCTAACTTATTTTCTTAGGGGTGCCTCAAGCTGGGCACCTGCGTGTCTTTTCTTTTTCCGTGGCAAAACCTCATTCTATAGTCAAAAGTTTATGCGAAAAGGGTGAGTTTGTTGGATAATCGAGGGAAGAGAGGGCGGAGTGGGGCCAGATCTTTGAACACACCAAGGGACCAAGGGAGCAAAGGACAACGAGCAGGCAAGCCCAACAGTCAGACTCAAAAGGGGACGGGGGACTTCAGGCACGAGTGGGTCAGCGAGTCGAGGGCTTCAAGGCAGCCCTTCATTCCTCCATCTGCTGAGTTTGAAAGTTATGCCTCGTCCCGCGTCTCGCTGCTCTGCAGTTCCACCTTTGGTTGTGGTCACACGTGCTCCATGATCTGTGGCCAGGCTGTGAGTTACGTCCAGCTCCTCTCCTCCGGTGATTGTATCTTTGAATCGGTAGAAAACAAGTTTTAGAAAAACTGGCAGGAGAAGACATTTATACATCTCAATTCCGTCCCCAATCCTGCGTAGGTGGGGGATATGTTCATCGATCACAGTCAGAAGTCGTCACTTATGGAGTCTGTAGGAGTGCATTGTTATTGATTTCATGGACCTGTGTGGCGTTCATGCGTGATGTATGGTGAGAGGAATTGGACTTTTATACATGGTGTATTATCTCATCACTCAAAACTCGAGCCCCTATGTAGAGACTCGCCCTTTTTCATTGTAACCCAGGTACTGACAGTCTTACACTTCCCTTCGGGGTCTGCTAACTCTTGCAAGCAGGGGCGTTATCGTCATGAAGAAGGGGGAGGGGGCAGATGTTAAACATGGCTTTCCTGGGGAATGACCGTTAATCAAGGTCATCAATTACGTTTCGTGGGTAGCTGACATGAGGCTAGGGTTAATCGGGGGCGCGTGGGTGCTTTGGACAGGGAGCTGGGGTCGATCGGGAGAAGTGGGGTACTCTGGACATCCGCACTTAGGTGCAGGGGGGTGGGGCAATCGGGGCATTGGGGATCGCATTTCTAATGAACTGAGAAACAGAAGACCATTGACGTTATAGTTCCCTTATAAAAGGCCAGATTAGGGGACGTCCGTCGTCTTACCTGTCCTTTCCTTCATTACCAACTCGGGTTCTATCGTTTTGCAGAAAGGAGAGGTAGTAATATGGCAAGTCACAATCGTTTTGGTTTTGGTCAATTTTGCTGAACACCTTTGCGTTCCAGGAAACCCAATTATGTTTTGTGCCGGAGGGGCACAACGTCATCATACAAGGAAAGAGGAAACAGGGGCTTTTGGAGAGAGAAGAGAGAGAGAGAGAGAGAGAGAGAGAGAGAGAGAGAGAGAGAGAGAGAGAGAGAGAGAGAGAGAGAGAGACCGCACCCTAAATGGTCCATTCGGTACACGTATGACATGGAGAGAGAAGGAGAGAGAGACGTGTACAATAATGGGCCATTCAGTGCGCGCACAACACAGAACACCAGGGGTTAAGTAACACGGATTCACAAGCGGAGGGATGACGTAGATCCATACATCACGTACACACAAACTCAGACGGGGAAGACAGTACATGTATTATACAAAAATCCAAGACAAAACATAAAACAGTTATTGGCCAAAATTATCCTTTTCTGTATGCTGTGCATCCTTGTCATCCTAAGCTCTTTTTACCTTTTTCTTCTCTTTTATTCGTCGGCTGCCCTTACTGGTGGCTTTGATTGTACATACTTACGCCGTTGGCAATTGGTCATGAACTGACCTGGTCGGGCTAATGCTCACGGCGGTATTTTCGAGTCATTTTAGCAAATGTGTTTCCAGGCTGAGACAACAGTTGGTGTCAGTTGGAGAACAATGGGGCAGCTTTTAGTTACTTGTCTATGAGGATGCGAAAAGGAGGTAGTAGGTCTTTAAGTATCGGCAATATTCCTAGTCCTCCCGTCGGAGGGTACTTGTGTAATCCTTACCTCGGAATTTTCCTTAAACTTTCCCTATTTAGTTAAGTGTGGAGGGTTTAATCATGTGTGCACATTAGTTTAGGTTTGTATTATTCGGAGTGCGTGGGCACCATCATCGAACGCCTTTTTCCCGTCTCTTCGTCCGTTAGATCACCATTTTCTTTTTTCGTATTTTTAACCGATGTTCCAACGTGACCTGCAGAAAAGAGGGAAAAAGAAGGGGGCGGGGGCAGCATTTAAGAATACATCA
Organism: Lissotriton helveticus; assembly: GCF_964261635.1. NCBI lineage: Eukaryota > Metazoa > Chordata > Amphibia > Caudata > Salamandridae > Lissotriton > Lissotriton helveticus. Next base: position 1,207,317,881 of record NC_136063.1, read on the forward strand.
GCGCGCATAAACCCGAAAAGGCTTTTACTTACTACATACGCGGTCTATCTCCCCGGAACGCAGTTCTTGCCAATTCGGCATTTAAGCCCAGATGAACCTTTAAGTGTGGGAGAGATGATTATCGGAAGCCGGTGGATAGCATAGGTCACCCAAGTGTGGTATTACGGATCGTATGTAGGGAGACCAGATGGCACTCCTTCGGAGCGACCTAGGGGCATTTTAACACAATTTTTCTGATACAGGTAGCATATAAAGTATAGACTGAATTCCAGGGTCTTTTAGCGGTTGCTTTAAGCTGTACAAAAATGTGCAAAGTACATACAACAAAAACCTGTACCATTCATTTTTGCAGTATCTCTGCGTACTATACTTTTTAATCCTTAAACAGTGGTCATTTATTCGAAACTTACTAATTCACACGTGACAACTACGTTTGCTTTTTCCAAAAATCTTTACTAAGAATGTCGGTGCATAAATATGGGCCTACAACCCCGTGGGCCGGCCACGGAGCAGGCTGGAACTGTTATATGTGGGGATACTTATTAGCAGAAAACTTTAATGGAGTCGGTGGTCGTTTATTTCATAATAAAAAGTGCGACAAGTGCAATAAAATCATGTCGAGACTTCAGTGTGAGCGAGTGTCATGAGTGTTGGGCTTCCAATTTTCAATAATCATGATGCGCCAAACTTAACAACAATTCATTGTCCGAATGTTCAATTACTACCCATCTGATGTCAATTTACCGTCTAACACATAATCAGTACCCATCCAATATCAATTCATTGTCCGAACATATAACCAGTACCCATCCCATATCAATTCATTTCCCGAACTGACAGTACACATCCTGAATCAATTAATTGTCCGAACATATAATCAGTATACATCCTATATCAATTCATGTGGTTAAAAAAACCTGCATATATATATCTCATGACACCAGGGCTGAACAATCGGGGTACAACAAGGAGTTGAAAGTTTCATTTGCATCGGCGCCATTTTGGGTGCAGTCAGGCAGATCCAGGCATAGTCTAAATCTCCACTAACTCGCGGTTGGCCCAGAGCTTCTTTTGGCAGTCCAAAAGTTCCGTTAAAGGGCAAAAGAAAGGATCGGCGGTCTGAACTATCAGTCAAAAAGGGGAGGGAGGCAACAATTTTTCCTACCGGGTCATACTGGGTTTTCACCGGAACTGATCCGAACTGTAGTCTGCAGGATTCTAGTCATTCAAACTGAGGCTGGCGCCAGCATGGGAGCGCCGACGTCCTGCGGCTACATTTCCATCGTTCCGTGGGCAATCATGGCAGTCATTCCCCATCGGGGGTATCTGCGGGAGTCGGGGACTCCCGCGGCTCCTCTAGAATCTTCAAGGTCGTGGAGAACTTTTATGATGGTGGAGTCAACAAGTGACCGGGCCATTCCTTCATGCTGGGCCCGCTCTTGCAAGGTCGACCGCCATGTTGAGAGTTCGGCAGCTACCGGCGATCGCGGGGTCAAATGAGCGGACGGGCTCCAACCTGCCGGGCGAGGTGTCGCAGCATTCGCCACAGTGGATGAACCCTTTTTCCGGGCGCGAGGGGGGCCTAGGGTGCAGCTGGGGAGCCTCCACCTGGGGAGGTGGGAGAGGCTTGTTCGCACCGTCTCTCCCTCCCAGTGCACCCCACGGCGTCTCGCTTGACATTTGTTATGACCGGACCAGGCGATGAGGACGAGGGGGGGGTCGGAGGCATGTGCAAGACATCCCCCCCCAGGGTTGTCGCAGCCATTATACAAGAAAGAAGTGGCGCCTGGCATGCTTTCGGGCCGGGCCTCTGGTTGATGGTGGCCGGACGCTTTTTTTTTTCTACGGCCCCAGGAACGGGTCCCTTAGTCCATCCTGGGGACAGGCCTTGGCGCGCGGCGCCGCCTTCGGGCTGTTGGCGTAGCGGCCTCTCCACCCCCAGACCTCCCATGGAAGCCGGTCCAGACTGGGAGAGAGAGAGAGGGGGGTCGAGGACATGGACATTCCCCCCCTTGCAACTCTCCAGTGTTGTCGTAGCAGTCACCGCGGCCGGATCCCGTCGGCCTCGGCCTCTTATGATCTCCGGCCGACGGTTGGCAGCAGGACCCGCCCTACATGTGTTGCTGGGCGTAGCCGTAAACCTGTTGCACTTTGGAAGTTTCCAGAATGGGGGCGGATGTCTGCTGCTTTGTATCTTTCTCAGGTTGCCGTTATTGGGGCGTGCCAGGCGGTGGGACAGACATGTTTGGAGCAGCGTGGGGCGATGAAGCCTTGTTGCCCCATGGCCGTCACAATGTCAAGCTTGGCTTCTCTTATCATTTTCAGGTTTCTTATTACGGGCTTATATCTAATGTTTCTTGTTTCTAGGACAATAATAGGTTTTATCATTAAGTATTGTTATCGTTTCCTTGTTCGGTATTTAATAAAAAGTTCATCAGTGGCCTACTGATTTCGTTTTCCTATTCCTTTCTTTCCAGGTTGTTTCATGCTAAAGTTTCTGTTAACAGGATACAGTGATCACTTCGTTATTATTGTATATGTCCTTTTCACTAGGGGTGCTCTCTGGTCGGGCCAGATGACCTACCTCTAGTAAATGGTCCGGGTGAAACTGGTGTATCAATCAGTGGGGAGTAGATAGGCATGACAGATTACAACGGGGGACAAAGGTCCGCATTACCTACCCTTCACTACTTGCAAAGATTTTTCCTACGTTATTTGCAAACAGGGAATACCTCCAAGAAAAGAACCAATTTCCAAACAGTCAATGTTCGGACAAACAATCAATCAATGAGGAACGAAATAGGCACGACGGGTTACAATTGGGGGCAAAAGCCTGCGTTACCTACCCTTCACTATCTGCAAAGGGAGAGAGAATATTCCTATTCTTCCCCGTTTGTAGGCAGAGAATGATCCTTAAGAGAACCAACTTCGAACAATTCAATGCTCGATTCAAACAATCAATCAATGGGGAGAAAAATAGGTATGACGGATTACAATGGGGACAAAAGTCTGCATTACCTATCCTTCACTATCTGCAAAGACTAAACAGAGTATGGCGACTCTGTGCTTGTTTGCAAATAGAGAATCTCTCAGAGACAATAAAGTGAGTAATACTAGTATTTTCAAACAATCAATCAATCAATTTCGCAATTTGTCGTGTGTCACGACCTTACCCGGACCGGACCATGTGGACAGTTCTTCGCCTTCCTTTTTCCAGCGCCCGATCGTTCTCTTTCTCCATGTTTTTACCGCAGCATTCCTGTGGGATTCCAGTCAGGACAATAGGTCCCTTGAGAGAGGTCCGTTCGGAATCGGTGAAGTTCATTCAATCGGCAGCCGGACGAGGGCCCTTTCAAGGCAGGTATACTCCAATCATTTAGATGTTCACCCCATCGTCTGGACCTCTCTTACCGGACCTTATGTCGCTGATGGACCCCGCGTTGGGACGCCAATTGTGGAAAAGTCAGCCCATAACGAACCAGATGCCCAGGCTGCTGGCGCAAGGCGCCTCTTAGTTTCCATCGTAAATAATTACCAAATGAAGAGACGGGCACTGGAAGTAGGAAAACAAGAATAGAGTTTTATTTCTCATGAGGAGAGCATGTCATTTGGGACACTCGCATAGTGTCTTCGGGAGGTGCTCTAACAAGTTTCTCTGAGGCTTCGTCTTTTATACACAGGTTTATGGCACACACATCCTTTATTACAATCAAGACATTGTGAGGTGTGAAGATATTCCAACACGTGGCTACAGTAGGGGCCCTTATCCTCCACACAATAGGAGGGGCTGTCACGCAGCTGAGTGTTCTGCTGATTCCTTTGGAATGTGTGCGCCTGGTCGAATCTCAGGGGGTGGGGTGGTCATGATCAATAGTGGCTCCTTTCAAGAGAGGCGAGTGCATACAGTAGTGGGCAATAAACTGTATCCTCGGGCTAAGGGATGACCAGCGGTCCATGCAGACATTCAGGCTCAGAGGTCGGGGTCATCAAAGGAGGGGTATTCATGGAAGAAAAGGAGGTGTTGGTCAGGCGCGGGGTGTGATTCTCAGAGACACAGTCATAGGGGAGGGCTCATGACTTGTGCATGTGAGAGCGGGGGCGGTCAGGGTGCATGGGGGAAGCTTGCAGGGTCAGGGAAGTGTGCCGATGATCGATCGTGAACAAGGAGACCATGATACCTAAAATGGCTGTCGTGTACGTGTGTGCATGGGTCTATGCTAGCAGGATAACACAGTCAGTGTTTTAGCGATATCCGTTCTGCTTACAACAAGGGGTACAGTGAACACAAATGAACGCCGCTTATGTACATACACATTGCTATTTTCAACATTCCAGCTTAACACTTCTGACAAAAATATCCTTTGTTTTCTTGGATCTTATTCCTGAAAGCCTTACAAACTTTTTTTTATGTTGATTTTCAGATCCAAGCTTGCCATAAAACTGCGGTATCTTTCTAAAACCTGTTGAAGCAGGATGGGGGTTCTAGCCAGAATCACGGCATCATCGGCATATAGAAATGCCGGTATGGGGCGAGGGCCGATGGAGGGCAAGTCCTGGCTTCCTTTCAACATGGCTGATTCCAGCCCGTTGGTATAGAGAGTAAATAGGAAAGGGGATAGGACACAGCCCTGTCTGACCCCTTTCTCCACCCGATATGATGCAGTGAGTTCTCCCCTCAAACCATATCTAACTCTTGCTGTTGCACCTGAGTAGAGCTTATGGAGAAAGTTCACTAGGGGTAGGTCTACGCCCATTTCTAAAAGGATCGACCATAACTTACTGTGACTTACAGAATCGAAGGCCGAGGTCAAATCGACGTAGGCCATGGTAAAGACCCCCCTTTGGCTCTCACATATTTCCCCATTAAGAGTGAAAGATTTAGGGCGTGCTCCACTGTCCCTAATCCCTCCCTGAATTCGTACTGTAGGTCGGAAATTATTTTGTGGTCGTCGGCCCAATCATGAAGACGTTCTAAGAGGATGCGGCCGGCGACCTTACCCAAAGAATCTAGAAGGGAAATGGGTCGGTAACAGGATGGATTATGTCAATCGCCCTTTTTAAAAATAGGTACAAGGATTGAAGCTGACCAGGATTCAACTAAGCCTACGGCAATGGCTGCTTCAAGTACCTTTGTAAGTATGGGGGACCAAAGCTCTGAGTTGTGTTTGAAAAGATCTACCGCCACAATCATAGCCTTCAAGTAATTCAGATTCTGCATGCCAAGGTTTGAAAAGTTGAAGAAGTGCCAAATAGAAAAGCTATTTTTCTCTTCAGTTTGACAACTATGTTTCCTGTGGTTGATGAGATTTCCATTTGCATGTTTCGCTAAACAACCATCACATCCAAGAACTGCAAATTCACCTTCTTCTATATTTTCTTTTACATTGGTTCTGCATCTGCAGTACTGTAGAATTTCATACAGGAACATGTTTTGCAAGTGTACACTTCTTCTCCAGGTCAAACTTTGCTAGATACCAAATTTCGTGAAAATACTTTATTACTCTATTCAATGTACTTGCAAAGCCTAAGCTTACTCAAACTATTCCCCTAGACTTAGAGCACAAACTTGCCAAGCTCAACCTGTCCGAGCATTCAGAAGAACAAATCTAGCTATGTGGCAACATTTTTAACCTGAGGCAGCACAACTTTTTTGTTAGACTCTTTTCTGCAGAAATCTCCTGCCACATCTCTTTCATGTCTGTCTTCTCTGATTTTGTAACATATAAAGTCACATAACAAGCAACAGCAATGGAGTTATCTGCAACAAATTAAATGTCCATATATGCATTGCACATTTTAAGAATTATAATGTTATAATCAGTAATGAACTTGGAAGCCTCTGTTCTTCTTAGATTGTATGTCTTTTTTGGTGATTTCCGTGTTACTGTATGTCTCAGTGTAGACTCTTGCTTGTGAAATAACTGATTGTGGAAAGCCAAAACATCTTGTGTAAATCTTCCTTTGTATTTTCAACAACAGTACTTTCCACATCTATGTGCTTGGAAATGCAGAACTTTTTCTCTCAGGACTTTGTCAGCAGTATGTTTTGGAATGACACATACTGTAGTATCAAAGACAGGAAAAAAAATCAATGGGGGAGAATGAACCACTTGTCCTGTGTTTCCAGGGTCTATGATAACGTGGAACGGGCCGTCTTTGTAAAAAACCCTCATATGCGAACACAGGCGTCGGGCAGTATATCTTGATTTTCCGCCATTCAGTGTCGCAACAGCTTTATCATTGGGTCTTTTCCTTAGTTTGTTACACTGACCTCCACATGGAGGAAGACCATCTGGTGTAACAGTAGTGGTCAGAATAAGAATAAAAAGAGGGTGGGTTCGTGCTCGGGTGGGTGAAAAGAATTTTAAAATTCCTTATACCAAGACTCTCGTACTTTATTCTGTGAGTCACAGGTGTAGGAAAGTAAAAACAAGGGCGTGCGGTTGTAGGCCTAGTTACTAGCCTTACGCACTGATGAGTGTGATCAACATGTTTCAGCCTTCTGGTGACTCTAGAGGTTTTCGTCAGGATCAAAATAGTAAGAGCCAATTGCGGCTCCTAATCAAATGAAAAGTGGATTACACACCACTTTTATAGGTAGATAAATTATATCTGTACCTGGAAAGGAAAAGACAAACATACAGTAATGTCAACATACAGTAATATCAACATATGTCAGTATGGCTGTTGCAGGCATATTTGTACTGGCTTCAGTATCACATGATTCATCTTGCGAACATGGTACGTGTTTATATGCTATTATGCTTCAAAGGGGGGAAAGGAAGAAGAGAATGTACTGGGGTAAAGTTCTAAAAACTCTCATGGCAGGTTGAGAAAGTATTAGTGGGCCCGATTATGTCAGCGAGATATATACATTGGGTCAGTAAGTTAATTGAACGGGGTTGCTTGCTGTTCAATGTCGCATGTTTGTTTAATTTCAGTGCGTACATCAAAAGATGTCAGAAGAATGACTATACAAGCCTCGGTTTCGGCAAACACCAGGCTCGTATATTTTGAAAGCCACCCTCTTACGTTATGTTTACACAAAGTTACGTATATTTCTAGTATTCATGTTTGGCCTGTAGCTGTTCGTAACGCTAATGCAAACAATTTCATGGTGTCAGAGCGCTACCAAATGTTCGAGAAAACGCCCTGGCTCTATAGCGCTCGAGTTAAAAAAGTCAATTTACAGGCCTCGGTTCCGGCAATCATTGGGCTCGTATATTGTGAAAGGCACCCTCTTAGTTATGTTTAGTTTCGTTTTAAAACACAAAGTTACGTATATTCATAGTGTAGCCATTCGTAACGCTAATTCAAACAATTTCATGGTGTCACAGTGCTGAAAATAGTTAGAGAAAACGCCCTGGCTCTAAAGCGCTCGAGTGTGTAGTGACAGCGCTGCGGGTCGGCGTCTTTACCTTAAGGCAATAAAGTGTCCGCCTCCATCTCGGACCGGGGCCAGCTGGGCATACCTGTTGCTGGCGTGCAGAAAGATAAATGTCAGGCCATCAGGGAGGCAGTGTGTACTTACAGTTCGTGCTGAGGGCCTGGCGGCCATCGCTCGTCTTACCGGTGATGCCGCTATTGGAGCTTGTACTGGCTCTGCGTCTCTGGGTGACGGGCTCCCGTTTCTGACTGGTTTTATGCAGTTACCAGTTGACAAAAAAGAGAGACTATGCAACGGTTATCAATCGGCTGCATGTAATCTTTAGGAAATGTTTATATTTGGGAATGATTATATTTGTGGATAGCCGCTGTTATAATAATAAGGTGTGGAATTAATAAATATGTGTTTTTACTACGAATCCACAGTATTAGCAGAGTGGTGTATGTAGACAACCAAGATTATTGTTGTAGCTATATTTCAGAGGGAGTGTCTGTTTTGCAGGAAATCATAAGCACATTAATACTGTGCCTACTTCATTATAGTTGGAAGTAACATAGTGTGTGGGAGCCATGAAAGATGGTCAATTGTTTGGTAGTGTTTTAATGTCAGCTATTGTCTCGCAGTGTTATCTATGCGAGCGAGTGCCAAGGGATGTTATCGTTCATGCCTTCCTTATCAGTTTTCAAACGGTGGACCCGGCGCTGTTCGTTTTCATACAGAACGCGTTCCGCATTGTGGTCTTTGTTGGTAAGGGTCTCTAGGATAACCCAGTTGATGTCTTCAGTAGAGTGGTTAACTTCTATAAAGTGTTTGCTCATCTTTGTGGTGGCTTTTCTGCACGAGATATTGCTCCTGTTTTCGATGATGCGTTGTTTGACTTTGCGACAGGTCATCCCTACATATTTTAGGTCGCAGGGGCAAGTTATCATATATACCACGTGCGTGGTATTGCAGTTAGTGTGACTGCGTATTTCCCATTTCAAGTTGGGGAGAAGTTGTAGACTCTTGGTCACTTGTGTCAGTTTGCATACTGAGCAGCCCCCACATGGATAGTGTCCTGTAATTGGGTTCAAGTTCCATGTTGTCAGGATGGTGTTGGACTTCTTCGTTGTGTGCGGTCTTGTATGTACAAGCATATCTTTCAGGTTTTTGGTCCTCTTATGAGCAAATCTTGGTTTAGGCCATTTTATTGTGTGAGATGTAAGAATTCTCCAATTCTTATTAATGATTTTTTTCACACTGTTTGAAACAGTGTTGTATGTAGTAACACAGGTAAGAAGATCCACTGGGTCCTCTCTCGACGTTGTTTGTAGCAATTTCTCTCTAGGTTGGTTACGTGCTCTTTTCTGACATCTCTTAGCAGTTTTGACCAGGTAGTTTCTTTTCAAAAGCCTTGATTCCAGGCCTTGAGCTTGTTGTTTATAGTCTCTAAGGTTGCTACAGTTTCTTTTTAATCTGAGAAACTGGCTGTAAGGTAAATTGCCCCTCCTTGGACAAGGGTGAAAACTGTTGAATGAAAGTATGCTTTTACGGGCTGTTGGCTTGTAGAAGGTTTTGGTATGCAGACAGCCTTCTTGCACAAAGATGGTGATGTCAAGAAAATCCAAAGTGTTCTTGTGTGCGGTGTAAGTGAATTTCAAACATTCATCCCTCATGTTGATCCCCGTCATGAAATCAGTGAGTGTTTCCAAAGTGTTGTTCCAGATCATAATGACATCGTCAATGTAGCGTCTCCAAAGCATGATTTTACCTTGGTATGGGTTGTGTGGGGTGTGTATGTGTACTTGCTCAAAGGCACTCACATATAACCCTGCCATGCTTGGAGCAAACGTGCTGCCCATAGATGTACCATGGCATTGTCCGAATATGGTCCCCTCATATTCGAAATAGTTTCTACAGCAACCTAACACTGATAAAGATCAATTTACAATGGTCAGGCGATTTCAGTAGTTGTTTCCTAAGTTAGATTTGCCCGGCGTAAAACGCCTCTAATACCTTACGAAGTTATTCAATAAAGAGGCAGGCGCTGGAGACTGGAAGACAGGAAACAAGTTTTATTCCGTCGGAGTAGAACACGTCAGATCGGACAACAAGGTATCGTCTCGAGGTGCTCTCTCAACCTCTCTGAGACCTGGTCTTTTATACACTGGTTTAAGACATGTGAACGTCCTTTATTACAACAGGGACATTGTAGAGCATGAGAATGACATCAGAACGATATCCCTGACACCCCCCAGTTCCAGCCCATTCCAACACATGACAACAGTAGAGACCCTTTCCCCTCATAAGATTGGGAGGGGGCTATCACGCAGCTGAGTGTTCTGCCGATCTCTTTGGAATGTGTGCGCCTGATCGAATCTCCGGGGGTGGGGATGTCATGATCAATAGTGGCCTCTTTCAGGAGAGGCGAGCGCATGCAGTAATGGGCAATAAACTGTATCCTCGGGCTAAAGGATGACCAGCAGTCCGTGCTGACGTTCAGGCTCAGAGGAAGGGGTCATCAAAGGAGGGGTATTCATGGACGGAAAGGAGGTGTTGGTCAGGCGCGGGGTGCGATTCCCTGGGACAGAGTCATGGGAGGGGAGGGTTCATGACTTGTGCATGCGAGTGCGGGGGCAGCCAGGGTGCGCGGGGAGGCTTGCATGGTCAGGGAAATGTGCTGACGGGCGATCGTGAGCAGGGAGACCATGGTACCTAAAATGGCTGTCGTGTATGCTCGTACGTGGGTCTGCAAGATGGCGTAGATGATGTTCAATACACGAACTAAAATTCCACAGTCCTCCCTTTAACATGTCTCGCCAGCTTGTCAGTTCGGATCAATCCCCATGAGACCACGCACCTCTATTTCGTATAGGGGACTCATGTGCTCAGGTTTAAAGTTCAAAGTCTTTGGGCACATACAGTTGGAAATGAGTGCACATAAAGATGGTAAACATTGAATACCTAAACAACACCCACATAGTATAATGATTGGTATTAGCAAAAACGTGAACAGTCTCCATCCCCAGTTCTTTAAAGTGTCCCAGAACCAGCCTCCAAGCGACCATCCTTCCTGTTCCTGGTGAACCTCCGAGGACAGTCTGTGGAGGTGTTCGATTGCTTTGTAGACTGAAGGTGAGTTATCTGGCACGTAGGTGCAACAGCTGGAGCCGATGATACGGCATGCACCTCCACGGTCGGCTAGAACCACATCTAGAACAAGACGGTTTTGAAGAGCCACAAGGCGGACTGCCTGCAACTCAGCCGTGTTGTTAGCAAGGATGCCAGCGGCGATGTTAATGGTTGTTTCTAATGCCTGAGTCAGGTGTCGGATTGCGCGGCTATTTGCCATTGGTCCCCACAGAGGAACAAGTCCCTTTGCTGCATCCAGGAACTGTGCTCCGGTGGAGTCGGCTTGTTCAACATCTCCAGCGCGCTTTTGCCGGTGGTGGTTGGCTGGAGCCACATACGTGGGAGGAAGAATGAAGGCGATGTAGCACGTACCCTTCCAGCCTTTTGGGAGCCACGTGTAGGCGTTGGTGCCACAAACAAAGTACATATTCGGGGAAGCAACAAAGGAGGGGGGTCAGCTGAGGCCAATGTTTTGGTGATGCGGCAAGAACTGTGACCCACCAGCTGCGTTCCTTGTCCTTCAAGGCATACGAGTCCTGTGACATTGATGACAGACAGGGCCGCAGTCAGGGTGGCAGCCGTTTGTTTCCGCAGGTGGGAGAAGGTGGATCTGGCTGGATTGTGGAGCACCTGCATTTCGACCCTTTCTTTGGCAGGAATGTTCGTAAGGAAGGTTGAACCTGAAATTGCAGGACAAAAGGGCTTTCCTGTGTTGTTCAGCCAGAACCCGTAGTAGAAGTGCGACACTGTCTGACCAGAAGCGGCGTTGTCCTTGTGGCTTTCTTACATGAGGATCAACCAGGCGAGGCAGGAGCCGTGAACTGAGAAAGGAGAAGGGATGAAGGGGATGGAGTGTCCGGTAGCATGTGGGAGCAACCCACAGATCCAGCAGTTTGTGGCATTTGCAGCAAGGTTGTGCTGGTGCAACAGTTGTACAAAGGAATTGTTCCAGAATTCCCTACGCCTTTCTCGAAGCTGAGGTGAAAGGGTGATCAGGTGGTGCTCTTTCACGGTGGTTGGCTGGACAGTGGTTGGCAACATTTGGCGAGCGGGTGTGTTTTCCTCCAGGATCCAGAAGGAAGTCATGAGGAGGAGGCAAAAGAGGAAGACAATGAAGAAAGCGATTGTCTTTGATTTGTGCAAATTGTCAGTTTTTGGATTCCTGTAGTGGGTATTTCCTGTTGCTTTCGACGTCTTCTTATCTGGCGCTTCCATCATCTTCTTATCTGGCGCTTCCATCATCTTCATCTTCAAGGTGCTCGGTAGTGGGCAGAACCACAGACTTAGTTTAGCTTCTCTCCAGGTAACCCTTGGTTGCTTTGGGTCACCGTTCTGAGATTTTTAACTTAGTCAGTGGCCTACTTAGCCGAAGCTCCCTCCTTTCAACGCAGGAAATACCCTTCTCGAGATGGCACAGTAGGATCAGAGTGTTTTGCAAGTTCCAGTGCCTCGGTATCAGGATAGCAGTTCAGTGATGGTCGGTCTTTGTTCAGGAGCTCTTCTTGGGTGCTGACGTTGTCTGTCGTGGCCAGGGTCGAGGAAATCTTTTTGCAGTGATGGGCGTGCAGCCAGTGCTTCTTCCCCTCCACTCGAAGAGCCGTCCGAGTGGTGATCAGTACTTGCCAGGGGCCCATCCACCGGGGTTCCAGACTCTTCGTTCGTTGAAAGTTCCGGATTAGGATGTAGTCACCCGGTTGGATATCGTGACCGGGACCCCTGGAAGTATCGGGGATGGCCTGCTGCACCTGTTGATGAATGACAGACAATGTCTTAGTTAACTTGTACAAATAATCTGACAGCAGGACGTCGGGGACGTCGTGAATGGAGGTTAGTTTGGGGGCAGTCCAGAGGTTCATAGGCCGTCCAAACACAACTTCGTAGGGGGTCAAGTGGTGCTTAGTGGGGGTGGAGCGCATCGATAGTAATGCCAGTGGAAGGGCATCTGGCCACTTAAGCCCTGTGGTGGCCACTATTTTTGACAGTTTCAGTTTCAGTGTGGCGTTGTGTCGTTCAACCAGGCCAGCGGATTGGGGGTGGAAGACCGCATGGAACCTTTGTTTGACCCCCAACCCCTTCAGGATAAGTTGGATAACTTCAGCTATGAAGTGGGGGCCATTGTCGCTCCATAAAATTCGACAAAGGCCGTAGCGAGGGAAAAACTCCTTCAGCAGTACTTTGGCAGTAGTCATGGCAGTGTTATCACGGGTCGGATAGGCTTCCACCCATTTGCTGAAGGCACATACAATGACTAATACGTACTTCAAGCCTTGGCACCTCTCTAATTGGATGTAATCCATCTGGAGGACCTCAAAGGGGTGGTCGGGGATCCCAAACCCTCCCCGGGGTACCACAGTTCCTTTCCCGGGGTTGTGTTGTAAGCAGATAAGGCACTGTTGGACTAGGCGTTTGGCTGAGTCGGGGATCTTGCCGTTATGCCAGACTTTGGAAATGAGTTCGATCATGGGGGCAGAACCTATGTGAGCAGGGGAATGTGCCATTGTCAGTATGGGGATCAAGTATGCATCAGGCAGCAACCATTTGTTTGTGTCCTTTGTCCGCCAGCAGCCTTCATCGTCCCTTAGACCCACCCGTGCCCACGCAGTCAGTTCGTGTGGTGTGCTGGTCGATTGGATATCCCTGATCGTTTCCCTAGCGTTGGTCCATTTTTCTGCTTGCGACCTGGTCACATACATGCGTGTCGTGGCCCTATTCTCAGCTGTGGTTCGGGCAGTGATGTCGGCTAGTGCGTTTCCCTTTCCAACTAAATCTGTCACCTTCTTGTGTGCCTGACATTTGATCACTGCTAATCGTGTGGGGAGAAGGACTGCTTCAATCAGGGCGGAGACTAAATCTCCGTGAAGGATGGGTGTACCATGGGACGTCAGGAATCCCCTTTCCCTCCACAGGATCCCAAAATGGTGAACTACCCCGAAGGCGTACTGGCTGTCCGTGTAAATGTTCGCCGTGGTTCCTGCTGCTATGATACATGCTCGTGTGAGGGCAATTAGTTCTGCTGCCTGTGCGGATCGTTGTGTGATGCAAGCTGTTTCAACTACTGTTCGAGCAGTCGTTACCGCATAGGCAGCAGAAGTGGTGCCGTCTGGGAGTTTGATGCAAGAGCCATCTACCCATAGTTCTCCGTCGGGATCTGTGAAAGCAATGTCTCGGAGGTCAATTCTACTCCTAGTCTGTTCGTCTGTGAGAGTCACGCAGTCGTGTATAGGGGGCACATCGGGGTCATTTTCGGGCAAGGGTAACAGTGTAGCAGGATTCAATGTCGTGCATCTCTTCAGAGTGATGTGGGGCGCAAGCAAAGTCAATTCGTATCCTGTCAGTCGTGCACTAGTCAGGTGTTGAGTCTTTGTCTGGTTCAAAAGCGTGTCAACTGCATGGGGTACTAATACTGTGAGAGAGTTCGAAAGTACAATTCCCTCACTCTGTCGGATAGAGACAGCAGCAGCAGCTACTGCTCGAAGGCAGGCTGGTAGAGCTCTGGCGACTGGATCAAGAGTGGCAGAGAAGTAGGCACAAGGGCGCTGTTTGGCGCCGATGGGCTGAGTTAGAACAGACAATGCGCATCCCTCCCTTTCGTGAGTGAAGAGGGAGAAGGGCTTGGAGTAATCTGGTGTTCCTAGAACGGGTGCCGAGCAAAGGGCATCTCGCAATTCCTTAAAGGATGCTTGGCATTCGGGGGTCCACGGGAGTGGGAACGGAACATCCTTGGCCAACAGGGAAAGTAGGGGTTTTATAATGAGACTGAAATTTGGAAGCCATTGTCGGCAGAAAGAAGTAAGGCCTACTAATGAACGGACTTGCTTCTGTGTTTTTGGAATAGGGGTGTCTAGGATGGTTTGGATTCGGTCGGGTGTAAGTTTTCTCCCTTCTTTGGACAGGAGATGACCTAGGTATGTTACTTGGGACTGACAGAACTGCAGTTTCTTTTTGGAGACTTTGTGGCCATTCTCCGCGAGAAAGTGCAAGAGTTGGATAGTGGCTGTGATTGCAAGTGGAGTGGTGTCGGCCGCCAAAAGGATATCATCGACATATTGGATCAACACTACTCCATCTTGTAGCTGGACGGCGTCCAGCTGCCTTTTCAGGGCTTGGCTGTAAATGCTGGGACTTTCAGTGTAGCCCTGGGGAGCTCTACAAAAGCGGTATGAACGGTTCTTTAAAGTGAAGCCGAAGAGATAACGGCTGTCTGGATGGATGGGGATAGAGAAAAATGCATTTTTAAGATCTATAACGGTGAAGGTGGTGGCAGTGGACGGGATGAGGGTCAGAATGGTGGCGATGTCTGAGACTACGGGGTACTGTGGCACCACCACTTTGTTGACTTCCCTCAGGTCGATGATGAAGCGGTACGCTTTCTCATCCCCCTCACCTTGCTTCTTAACAATGGGTAGGATAGGACTATTGCAGACATTACTAACCACTTCCTCTACCACTCCTGCATCTACCAAGGACTGAATAATCGCTACCAATGCCTTCTCGCCTTCGGGCGATATCCGGTACTGTGGGAGTTTCGGGAGTATTGCATCTGGTCGAACAGTTATGTGTACAGGATCGATCATCATTCGTCCTACATCCGAGTCGTTTCTGGCCCATAGGTGCAGGGGTAGCGAATCGAGCAAGGATAGGTCAGCATCTGTTATGGCGTACATATGTCGTGCGGGGTAGGGTCTGGACATACTCGGGTTGTCGTACAGGATGACTCGGACTCCATCCGGGGAACACCTAATAGTAGCTCGGAAATGTTTCAGTAAATCAATACCCATAATAGCGTCAGGGGAGTTGGAGGAGAGCAGAAACGTCGTGTCAGTGGGATTGTTTCCTAGGTCAAAGGAGATAGGTACAGACAGGGGATTAGTGGAGGGCGTCCCATCGAAACCTATCGAGGTAATGTGTGAGCCAGACAAGGGTGCCCTTGGAATCAGTCGTTTTGATAACACACTACGTGTCGCTCCAGTGTCTACCAAAAATTGAGACTTTGTACCCAGGACCTTAGCAGTGACATAAGGACCTTGCTGGTCAACACAGAGCTCGACTGGATCCCTCCCTTGCCCCTGGCAGTCCTATGCAGAGTCGTGATCATTGTAGCCATCGGACTGTTGGCACTGATTCTGTCGGGGGCGGTCAAATGTGTTTGATCTACCAGATCGGTCATTGGTGGTGTCGTGAGTCTGTCCTCGTCCCTGCCCTCCAGTTTTGGGGCCATTTGCCATGTCCCTTGTCTCTTTATTTTTAATCAGTTCCCGAAGGGCTAGGCATTGAGACTTCCAATGTCCAAATTCTTTACAAAATGCACATTGGTTCTCGTCAAGGTCGGTTCGTGGAGCGCCAGGGGTGGAGTTGCGGTCTCTAGGGGCCGAATTCCTAGGGGCATTTGGCTGGTAGTTTCCCCTATACCGTTCCCTCCCTGTGGTCACTCCCTGTAGTTGTGCAATCATTACTCGTTCCTTTAGGTCCTTTTTCTTTTTCTCAGTTGCCCTTTCGTTCTCGTTCTTTTGGTGTTCGTAATACTGAGCCATCTGAAGGATAGCTGCAGGTTTAGAGGCTCCCCAACTACTTTCGCTAGTCTGTAACTTTTGGGAGACCTCTTGCGATAGCCCCTTTACGTAGTTCTGCACGAATAGGTGTTGACCGGTTGCGGTGGTCATGTCTTGGCCACTGTAGTCGGAGAACACTGTTTCAAATCGTGAGAAGTATTCTGATACGTCCTCCTGAGGTTTCTGGCGGCAGGCCGTGACTATCGACCAGTCTACCTTCTTTTCTGGGATCAATGTTTTTAGCTTCTGCACTATTTTGTCGGGGAGTTCCAATATGTCTTTTACAGGTTTCTGTCCGGGCTCTCGCTGCCTATCTAGTTCATCGAGTTTTGTCCAGGTGTGTCCGAACAGATCTGTGTGGTCGGCTCTCCGGATTTGCTTCCACACATCAGCCGGCAGACACAACCCGAAAAACAAATCCATGTCCGCTAGAGTCATTATGGTTGAGGCCAAGGCTGTGCCTAATTCGGTATAGAATGCTGTAGGGTTCTTTCGTAAATCGGGCAGGGTTTGTCTAAAAGTTAAAATATCTTGCCGATCCCATGGTTGGTAAACCCAGTTGTACACAATCCTTCCTTTGGCATCTGCATGGTTGATATCATCGTTTGTTCCCTGACCTCTTGGGGGAACCCAATAGGGGGCAGCTTCTCTGATAGGCATCATGGTGTTGGCTGCTTCTAGTGAGGGCTCAATCGTCTCAGGGACTGTGATCTTGACCTCTGGTTTCTGTTCCGCGAGGTGGCGGAAGACCTCAAGCGTTTGCATGAAGAGGTCCGTCACATCACTTTCAGCCCCATCTCCGACATCAACCCTTCTATATAGAGCCGTCACTTTAGCAGGACCCTTAGTCTGGTACCTATCCTCATACGCGTTCAGGGTGTGGTAGCTGAACCGTAAAATAAAATGCCGTCTGTGACTACCGGCATGCGAGTTGTGCATATTCATCGTATATTCTTCGCTCTCTTTTCGTTCTACCAGGGTTTTTGCTATTTGGTCGATTCCATCCCGCTCATCTTTGCTCAATCTGTTTGGTCTGGCTGTTAGATGCCTGCTGGTCTCGTGCTCATCTGCTGTTGTTACCAACGCGGTTGGTGCGAAGGCCGTAAGAGCCGGGGCACTAGCGCTATGGTCACCTATGCCTGCACTTTGAACTGGTGAGTGTTGTGCTAGAGGTGGGCTGGGAGCATAAGGAGGAGGCATGTAGATGATTGGAGGACCGAGCAGTAACTCGTCATGTGCTCGCTGTTTGGAGGGAATCTCCAGGTAGAGCGCAGCGGTGGTCCTGACAGGGCATTGACCTGTCAGTCCTGATTCTTGTGTTTGTTTAACTTCCTCTCTTATTCTTATTTCTTCATCTAGTTCTTTTGCGGCCAGATGGGCTGCTTTTCGTAATTCCTTCACTGTTTTTACTTCCTCTCTTTTCCTGCGATGGTCTGCTTCTTTGCGCCACATGCCAATACTAACGAGCATAGTGGGCGTTACCTTATTTATTTTTACAGCTGCTTCTAGTGTTTTTATTTTATTTTCATCAAAAGAACCTATCAGTGGCCACTGGTTTTTAGGATCCCTTTTTGTATATTTATGCCATAACTTACTATAAGCTATAGCGACTAGTCCTTGCTTAGTAAACATGTCCTTATTAGGGGTGCCCTCCAGTGGAGCTAGATGGTTCATCTCTAATAAGCGGTCCGGGTTGACCCAACTATGAGCCAATGGGGAGAAGATAGGCATGACGGATTACAATGGGGGGCAAAAGCCTGCACTACCTATCTTTTCCCTATTTGCAAAGACTGGACAGAATATTCTATTCTACGCTATTTGCAAACAGGGAATACCTCCAGAAAGAACCAATTCCAAACAGTCAATGTTTGGACAAACAATCAATCAATGAGGAACGAAATAGGTACGACGTGTTAAAGTTTTGCGTTACCTACCCTTCACTCTCTGCAAAGGGAGAGAGAATATTCCTATTCTTCCCGTTTGCAGGCAGAGAAGATTCCTAAGAGAACCAACTTCGAACAATTTAATGCTCGATTCAATCAATCAATCAATGGGGAGAAAAAAATAGGCACGACGTGTTAAAGTTTTGCGTTGCCTACCCTTCACTATCTGCAAAGACTAAACAGAGTATGGCGATTCTGTGTTTGTTTGCAAATAGAGAATCTCCCAGAAGCAATCAATAGGAAATACTAGTATTTTCAAACAATCAATCAATCAATCAATTTCGCAATTTGTCATGTGTCACGACCTTACCCGGACCGCATGGACAGTTTCTTGTCTTCCGCTTCCAGCGCCCGATCGTCCTCTATTCTCTGTTGCTATCGCGGCACTCCTAGTGGTTCCCAGTCAGGACCGTAGATCACTCGGGAGAGGTCTGCTCGGAATCAGTGAAGTTCAGATGATCGGCTGTCAGACGAGGGTCTATCGGACAGGAGCTCTTCCGATCGTTGCAGTCGTTCACTCTGTCATCGGGACCTCTCCCACTGGATCCACGTGTCGCTGATGGGCCCCGCGTTTGGGGCGCCAATTGATAAAGATCAATTTACAATGGTCAGGCGATTTCAGTAGTTGTTTCCTAAGTTAGATTTGCCCGGCGTAAAACGCCTCTAATACCTTACGAAGTTATTCAATAAAGAGGCAGGCGCTGGAGACTGGAAGACAGGAAACAAGTTTTATTCCGTCGGAGTAGAACACGTCAGATCGGACAACAAGGTATCGTCTCGAGGTGCTCTCTCAACCTCTCTGAGACCTGGTCTTTTATACACTGGTTTAAGGCATGTGAACATCCTTTATTACAACAGGGACATTGTAGAGCATGAGAATGACATCAGAACGATATCCCTGACACCCCCCAGTTCCAGCCCATTCCAACACATGACAACAGTAGAGACCCTTTCCCCTCATAAGATTGGGAGGGGGCTATCACGCAGCTGAGTGTTCTGCCGATCTCTTTGGAATGTGTGCGCCTGATCGAATCTCCGGGGGTGGGGATGTCATGATCAATAGTGGCCTCTTTCAGGAGAGGCGAGCGCATGCAGTAATGGGCAATAAACTGTATCCTCGGGCTAAAGGATGACCAGCAGTCCGTGCTGACGTTCAGGCTCAGAGGAAGGGGTCATCAAAGGAGGGGTATTCATGGACGGAAAGGAGGTGTTGGTCAGGCGCGGGGTGCGATTCCCTGGGACAGAGTCATGGGAGGGGAGGGTTCATGACTTGTGCATGCGAGTGCGGGGGCAGCCAGGGTGCGCGGGGGAGGCTTGCATGGTCAGGGAAATGTGCTGACGGGCGATCGTGAGCAGGGAGACCATGGTACCTAAAATGGCTGTCGTGTATGCTCGTACGTGGGTCTGCAAGATGGCGTAGATGATGTTCAATACACGAACTAAAATTCCACAACACAACATGTCTTGGTGTTCTGTGCTCCCAAGTATCTGAAAATAGGATGTCCTCCAAGCTCTCTAGAGTTTTCTCTTGGGGCAGGCTCGTATACAGGCTCTCCACGTCGAGTCCAACTAGGAACATGGTGTCTTCATCATACAGTTGACCATCTAGTATCAAATACAGCACAGAGTCTTTACTGTCTGTTCCAAATTTGGGAGCCCCTTTTATCCATAACACCATGTGAATATAAGGAGCACCTCTTGCACGGTAATGTTTATGCCAGAAGAAATCAGTTACTTCTCCAAGAAGAGGCGTACTTTTGTTGCAGATAAAAGATAACATGGCTTGGAACCTGTGGTTAAAATATCTGCAAACATTTGCAGGATCTAAAGAGCAAAGTGCTCCTGCTGTCCTTACATTGATGTCCTCAATGTTTGAGTTTGCCTCTCTTACAAATTAAAGCAGTTCATCCCATGCATAATCAGTGCAACTGAGAGTTACAAACCAAGTTGACGCACTTAGGTTTCCCATCATGCATTTCAGTTCTCCATGTCGATGCTACCAATACACTTCAGTGCCACGTTGGCAAACCATCAAATTAATTAAATTGTGTACTAAGTGTTCATCTTTTTCTTGAACTTTATCAACAAATTCTTTTGCAGTGAGATTTTGAAGATTATACTTTTCTTTAATAAGTGATTCACAGCAAATGAAAGTCCAGACAAGTCACTTTCAAACCGAAGATAGAAAAAAATATGGAATGCACTGACAAAATATTGGATCCTCTAAATATAGACGTGTTGAGTGGTATGCAGCTGCTTGCATCCGTACAGCACGGTCATCATAGCAGCCTCTAGCCCCAGCAGGAAAGAGTTGGGGAAAACAGCAAGCCTCTAAACATTTTTCCAGTACACTTATGGAAGCTCCTTTTGCTTGTTTCATTTGAAACAGCTCAATAACAACACCAGTGATTTATTTTCAATACAGGAGATGGTTGTAGTGTTCATAACTTACTCATATCTGGATTGATCCACTTTTTCAATCTGTCCACTTGATACTAACGTTCCATCCTCTACACAACTTACATTTTCAGTAACTATTATTTTTTGCTAGCTATAATGTTGCATTTTTAGCCTTATTATTATCTACTAACTCTTGCCATATTTTTCTATTCTTTGTTGGAACACCATTTAGTAAAATAATAAGCGTTGTTTTAATATCTTTATTTACCTTAATAGTTTCCATATTCTGTTTAAAACCTAAAGGTGAATACACATGTCCATTCTGGAGCTCAGTTGGAGGTAATTTTCCAATTTTTGGTTCCATGCAAACTCTGGATTGAAATGGATGTATACACTGTATTAGATTTGATTCATAAACATTTAATATTTTAACCTCTTCTGGAACAGACACCAATTCTAATTTATTGTATATGGCTAAAGCTGGCATTTTATTACTCTCTAACTTATCAAACCAAGTACTTCCATGTATCTGTTGTGTGAAAAAAAAAATATTTCCTCAAGAAATAAATATGCACTAAATTCCTGCCACTCATCATTGTTCTCTTTTTCAACTTTAGAGTACACAACTATATTGTGAGTTTGTGTTTTTTAGTGGGTGCATCAACAACAAATACAAACACAGGGGCCGATTATGATTGCGGTTTTCCCGCATCCTCAGGGCCGGAGGATGCCACCGCCGGCCCGGAGGATGCGGGAAAACCGCTGCGGAGCCTCCAAAGACCCACCGCCAAATTAGGATGGCGGTGGGTCTGGGATTCCGTCCGCAGCTTTTCCGCCGCGGTCGCCTTCCGACCGCGACGGAAAAGCTCTAACAAGGATGGTGTGAATGTAATGCTTTTCCGCGGCGGCTTTTCCGCCGTGGAAAAGCATACGGAGTTTCACTTCGGGGGCGCGTTGTGGGCCCCCTGTGTCAAGGGGGGGTGGGAGGTGCACATGGGGGGTACCATAGGTACCCCCCTGCATTTGCGTGCACAAAGCAGCAGGCACAGCGCGGTGCCTGCTACTTTGTGCATGCAAATGCGATGCATGCATTTTTAACATTGCGGCGGGTGCAGCTTCAAGCTGCACCCGCTGCAATGTTAAAGATAGAGGATGTGACCGCCACCCTGGCGGTCACATCCTAATCTGCTCGGAAGGAACGCCGCAGCCCATGCAGACGTTCCCTCCTCCTCAGGGGTCGCGGACGGACTCCTAATCGACCCCACAGTTTGGTTTCTCAAAGCAAACTGTGTTAAACCTTGCAATCTGCTGTGCAATGTGTTCAGTACTAGTTTCTGCATCTTCTACTTTTACAACTCCAGTAACCAACTCTACATTTTCCCTAGACTCCTCTTCTGGACCAAACAACTGAAACTGAATATTTTCACAACCATTTTCAACCTCTGCTAGTGTAACATACAATTAAGCTCTATTCATGTCTCCTAAACATACACATGAGTTTTTACATAATAAAGTCTTCTAATCAAAGATTGTATTTTGGAGTGGTGAACAGCTAACATCCTGAAATTATGACAACTGCTTCTGCAAACTTTCCTTGAAAGACATGCCAATTAATGTCCCTGTAAATTGGTATATTTTCTCACATTGCATGGATCTAATCCTTGCAAAATTGCAATTTTCAGCTTGAGACTTCTGAATGGAAATTCAAGCATAACATTTTTTACTAAATCAATTGACCCTGGTCGAATTCTGCAAATAGTACTACAGCTCCATTTGTATACTGAGGCCTGTGTATGCCTACCTTGCACCTCTTCAACTACCATTTCCTCTACATTCCTAGAAGCCATCTCTTCTTTGCAACAGGAATACCATATTTTACTTCAAAACAACAACCAGTTCAATCAATTGCATGCACTACTCTGTTCTCTTGGAAATAGCTTTCTTCATTAGAATAATCTTCTGTACTAGATGTATGCTTACATTGACCTTTAAAGAACATTGCTCAAATTAGTCAATTAATAAGCTATTTTCTAACAGTTATTTTCTTCATACACAATACTGTTTTCCCTAGTGTCCTCATTTTATTCAATATTAATATAAATACTTTTCTCTTCAGAGCAAATGCTTTAAAAACAAGACTCTCAATGTGTTCCTTTTGCTTAAGAGCATCACTAAGCCTCTTATACTTCTTCATCCTTTTCACTGATTTTGTATTACTCTAGTCCAAAACATTTTAGCTCTTAACTCCTTAAACTGTTTCTGTCTCTGTGATAAAGTCTCTGATTTCTTAGAGTATTTTCTACTTTCAGAAAGACGTAATCCTTGCTTTTTTCCACTCAATGTGTAAAATCCAATCTCGCTCGGAGGGGCTCCTGGCTGCATCCGTCAGCAGCGAATCCGTCTCGTACGCGTGAATTCTGGATGACTCCTAACGCTTTACAAACGAGCAAGTACGATGCGAGAATCGCCTCGCGCTCCGACTGACTCGTACCCGTCAGCGACGCCGTCAAGACGACTCTGACTTCATCATCGTGAACTGCGCAACGGGTCCGATTCCGGAGCTACCAAGTATGAGGCTCGCATCGAGCAGCCGGATCGACTCGGACCCTTTGACTCATAAAAGCTCCAGGGAGTGGACCATGGGGGTCCGCAGCGGACCCCCCTTCACCCGGTGCCCTACGACTTGATCACTGGGGGGTCCCAAGGCTCCCCCTTGCACATGCATGCACAGTGCGGGCGGGACCAAGGCGTCCCCGCAACAGGAGCGCCCTTGTTTGAGACATGCGTTTTTTGTCCATTGTAGCCTATGTACACAATGTACACCAGGCTCCCATGGACATCAATGGGGCTCCGAGTTACCCGCGTCCAACAGCGCTGCAACGCATCTTACTCTGTCACTCGGAGCCCAGGAGCACCTATTGGTCAGAAAGCTCTACGGGTGCGAGTCGGCCAGAGGGATTTCCCAGAGCACTAAGAATCGGGCCCTTTATGTGTAAAATCCATTTTTAGACAAGACTGTAGTCACATTTTTAATTTTATGGCATATTTGTTTTGTGAAGCTGCATAGTACTCTTACCAGCTTCTCCTTTTTGCCTCTGGATATTCTCGTCCATATTTTGTTTGTCTCTTTAAGTCTGCTGTTCATAATACTGCTTCCTCTCTTTCTTTCATCTTTCTCTCTTGACAGGCATTGTAAATCTTCTTACTCAAATAAAATCAGATGTCTTTGAAAAAATAAACAATACATTAACTTTTACAACAAATAACTTAAATTAGTAATCCACTAACTAACTGGTTATTCTTTAGTCCAGGATTTACATTACAATCAGTTATACAAAACATACTTTCCTTTTATTGTATACGTTGCTTTTCACTGTACACAGATTTAACTCTATATCCATTTATGTTTCTTGGACATATGTATCATAGACATGCTAAATATAACTGAGAGTTTCAGTGACTGCATTAATGTGTCATTGTTTGTTTCACTGTATGTATTACTCTGTCCTAGGATGTCTGTATTTATCAGAGTATGTGACTAAATCAATGATTGCATCAGTGTATCAGCAGATACCTCAGTGTACATATCAGTGTCACAGAATATCTCACTTTCTCTAGAAATGAGTGTGTCAGTGTCTCTCTGTATTTATCTCTCTTTCATGGTCTCGGAGTGTGTGTATAAGTGACTGTTTCACTAATGGCCAGGACACCGATGGCCATGCAAAGCATAGTTACTTCCTCTACTGACTTTATGACCAGTTTGGATTTAAGGATACATTGCTCTAAAACCTTTAGCATGACTTGTGGCCATGTGGCAGCTAGATAGAGAAAGATAATTTGTGTCTCCTCTAGCCCAGTTGATTTTACCTTACCCTTTCCATACCTAGGTGTTCTATTCGACCACACTGGTCTATGGAACAATGCAATCAAGACAAGAAGGTTACTGTTCTGCAAATCATTAATGGCCCTAAAACGTTTTAGCAAAACAATGAGTAGAAAACCCATTGGGAAGATGCTTACAGTGTATAGAGCGACCTGTGTAGCACTTGTCACATATGGTGCTGGACTGTGGGGATACGCTAATGTGAGATCATTACAGGTAATGGAAAACTCCTTCATGAAATATCTTTTAGCTGTTCCAGAAAGTGTATCTACATACGTTTGCCATACTGAACTTGGGGAACCATATTTAGAAGACACTATAAAGTTAGCGCAGGTTCTGTTATGGCATTGGGTCTGGACCACCGAAGAATGTAAATTAAACCGCTCCATCTTGTACCATGTGGTGAGGCTAGACAATGGTGGCAGGGTTGGATTGCTAAGCTACGTGAGGTAGTTTCTCACCGACTTAGGAAAATTATTATGATGAACTTTCATCCATGTGTGATATTTCCAGAAAAGCACTGAAGGAAAAGTGTATGAGTTATCTGTAAAAGCATAGATCCACAACCGAGATGTTGAAACAAACTGTGGTAGCACACAAGTTGATAACAACTACCTCAAAAATTCAGCCATATGTTAAATTGCAAATGAGTGATTACGAGAGGATTTGACTAACTCGTTTTAGATTAAATATTTTATTCAGGTCGCTTAGCTTCCCTAATATGAACAATTGGACAAAAGTATTATCTAAATGCCCATGCGACGAAACTTCTGACCAATCAGATATTCACATCCTCTTCTTTTGTAAATTTTATTTGACCCCAAGACGAAGATGGATTGTTCCGAACCTGAAGACCATGGAAATAAATCGCTGTCGTCCTGCTTTTTAAGCTGTTCAATGTTTAGATAATATTTTAACTGTTGCATCTATTTCAGCGTTTTTAAAAAATGTTTTTAGATCGCGGAAATCTATTATATCCTGATTGGTGATGAATTAACTTATTTTATTATGAAAGTATGTAAATTGCGATTTTTACTGTACTTTTATGGTTGTTTTGTTTTAATAACTGAATCTAGACTTGATGATGATGACTGTTTCACTATATCACTCAATGCATCAGTGTGTTTATTAGTACATCACTGTATGTATTAGTGTCTACAATAGTGTCTTAGTGTATGTATCCGTGAGTACATGAATAAGTCAGGGAGTGGATCAGGGTCTGCATGACTGTTCTTGTGTATATATATATATATAAAAAATATCCAGGATATCATACTCTGTGTGTAATAAGTGACTGTGTGAGTGTATCAGTGAATGCATTTCTGTGTGCATGGCTGTATCAGTGTATGTTTCCAACTGCCCCAGAGTGTGTAACTGTATGTATAAGCTACTGTATACCTGATGTTAGAGAGTGTTTTACATAGATGCCTCAGTGTACTTATTAATCTGTTCCAGGGACTTTGACTGCCTACATAACTAAGTATCTGAGTTAGTTATTGAATGTATTAATGTGTCCATAAGTGTGTACCTGTATGCATTAATGTCTCCCAGGCTGTCTAACTCTATGCATAAGTGAGTATCTTAGTGTATTACTGAACCCATCACTGTTTCCATAACTTCCCTATAGTTCTACTCTACGGTTTTTAAAAATGATCTTCCTAACTCCCATATGCATCGGTATTACAGATAGGTGCAGAAAGAGCAAAAAGAGGGCTGAGGCAATTCACAAGAACCTCCCTTGTCAATAACTATTAGGGCAAGTAATGAGGGTGCAGGAAAACCTGGGAGTGCACCCCTCTCCACTCCTTATTTGGGAAACCCATAATCATAGCAACATGAGATACATTACAGATAGGCTGAATGTTCTAGGTTTTCATGCTTGCACATGTGTATAACTAAATACATTACTGTTTCACTTACTCTATTAATGTGTGTATCACTGTATAGCTGGTCCTGTAAATACCACAATGTTGTTGTTGTTAGGTATGTATTTAGAAACTTTGCTATCTACCTTATAGTTGATGGTTCTACATTACTGTGTATGTTTAGCATCTATCAGAACGTATGTGTATGTTATACTTGTATTACAGCACCATCACTTTGTGTCTCTGGCTATAAGTGTCTTACTCCATATTTAATTGTGTAGTTTAATTTCTCACTATATCCTCCACTATCTCTACATGTCCTCCTGTATACTAAAATTTCCCTCTTGGTACCTCAGCTTACATTTTACTATTTTCCTAGGTATATAACTGCATATATAAATATCTCTCTGAGTGACTTAGGGCACACATCAGCTTCCTTTTGACTTTGTAAATAGATGAATCAATGTAGCCTTTGCTCTGTTACTGTATACATAGTTATATCATTATCTATGAAAAGCAAATGTATTTTACTATACCTTGCTGTCTTAGCAAAAGCATTGGTGTAAACCAGCTCAACTTAATCTATATATCAATGTATATCTCCTTGCATAACTGTATACATAATAAAATGCCTTAATATGTAACTGTATACATTAGCATTTCACTCCTTTGTGTCACTCCCTACATTGCTGTATGCTTTTGTTTAGTTTTTCTGCTCCCGTTTTTATTAATGGTTCCTGACCGGTACACTTTATTTTCATCTTCTACTCTCTTTCAACATTTTCTTTCAGTTTTCTCAAACATCCTGCTCAGTTTCAGTGACCTTACTGACACTCACTCTTTCTCTATCAACTATTTCTTTTATACTGCAGCTTAATTCACATACATGTTAAATGTGATAGTTGATGATTATTTCTCTTTCTCGGTATCAGGTGCTGAACCTTGTATAAAGAAAGCATGCAAAAACTGAGCAGAAGGATTGTAAACCATCTCATACAAGCCAATTATTAATGGCACCCCATTCAACTTTGCTTTCAAGGTTACAGAGGGTGAAAACAAATAGAAACACTGCTTTCATTTAATTTCCTTACTAATTATACAGCTCATCTGAATGGTCACATTTCTTAACCCTTTGTATGACTTTTCTAAACAGAGCCCAATTCGGTGACAAGTTTGGGCGCGATCCACGGACCCACGAAGCAATCCGTGGCGGTCAGTGTGGCCCCCATGTAACATCTCGGTGGATCCGCGGATCAAAGCAGCAAACCAAAATATGTTTTTTACAAACTATTCCTAAACACTACCACTTACACACCACTGCCTACAAATCCCTAAATTTAGACCCAAACAATAATTAAATGTTATTTATTTATGATCCATGTCTCCTCCCATTGACATTCTGGGCTTTTTTTGTTCTTTTCCCACCATACTTCTGTAGCTCTGTTTCTTCGGTGACCAACATTATAACATTCTTTGCTAGCTGTATGTCACAAATTCACAACAGTCTCTACAGCAGCATGCTAACTCCTAAACCCAAGACAACAGGTGTGGTTAACTGTATGCAATTTCAAACATACCCCACATAGACAATTAGACATATACCTACTTTAAAGTTATACCATACCCTAGTGTTAAACAGTGCCATAATTACAGCATCCAGTCAAATGTGGTCGTTTAGATTTTACTTCCTAGGGTATCTTTTAACTGACTTCCTTTTGAAAGCTGCCTCATTCAGATGCAGCCTTTTTCAGCCTTCTCCTGTGTGCTACTGCTCCATCCTTCAAAATGGTTAGAGTTTGGAGTGTAGGTCATAGCTATGTGTTCTGGGTGAGAGAGTGTGCTAGAGAGTGGGATTGGCAGAGACCTTGACTTGTCCAATGTGGTTATTAGTTGGTTTGGCAAGAGAGGGTAAAAGTGGTAGCAGCTGCTTCCATTGTTTGAAAGCACTATAGATTCCCAACATCC
Organism: Lissotriton helveticus; assembly: GCF_964261635.1. NCBI lineage: Eukaryota > Metazoa > Chordata > Amphibia > Caudata > Salamandridae > Lissotriton > Lissotriton helveticus. The sequence continues at coordinate 1,207,345,984 of NC_136063.1, forward strand.
ATACCTCATAATTGTGCACTGGGCTGGCAATGACCTCTGCACACTGACTAAGGTAGGACTGGAAATCCTAATGAAGAATACCTTAGAATGATTAATTCAACTTTTCCCTCACACTGCCATGGTGTTTTCTAACATATGCCAGAGGCAGAAATTGAAGTGGTTATCTGAATTTTGTGCACAGACAGAGAAAGCCAGGAAACATTTTAATAAATCTGTTTCAGCATACCTCGGAGAATATAACATGGGCTCTATCCATAATAATAACCATCAACATGCATGGAATACTCTGGAGAGATGGTGTTCACTTCATGGACAGAGGCAACAGAGTATTTCTGAGCAACTTGAAACTCTGCATCCGCTCATATATGTAGTAATCATATACACACAATGAACACAACTGCTCTACTAAGAGCCACCCTAATTCCTAATAAGTTATTATTTTTAACAATAAATCCTTTTTTCAAAACATTTATCGAATCCATGGATCTACAAACCAAAAGCACACATTCAATGCAAAACAGCACATTTAATATTTCTAGTAGCCAGTTGTGAATGGATCTTACAGTGGGTATAACACAGTCTACATGGGTATGATTGTAGGTGCATACGTGTCTCAATGCATATCTAACTTGTTGTAACAGTGTCTCTATCAAATATCACTAGGTGCTAGACTCTGTACATCAGTATCTGAGTGTCTATGAAAGTGTCTGTATAGGTGTACCTCTGGTGGAAGTGTGTTTTTATGCATTTTTAAATGGGTGTAACAGTGTATGTATGATATTTAAATGGGTGTAACACTGTATGGGTATGTGAGTTGCTGAAAAAGTGTATATATAGGTATATTTGTGGATGTGAAAGTCTCTCTATGGGTTTGTGAATAATTAAGACAGTGTCTGAATGGGTATAAGAGAGGATATAAGAGTGTCTGTTAGAGTATATAAGAGGGTGTGAACATCTGTACATGGATGTAAGTGTAGAGTAAGAATCTCTGCATGGGTTTGTGAAAGGGTGTAACAGTGTGCATAGGTGTAGAAGTGGGAGTGAGATAGTTTGTAAGTGGGTGTGAAAGTCTCTAAATAGAATTAAGAGTGGGTGTGAGAGGGTATATATGGGTATGTGAGTGGGTGTGAAATTCTCTGTATGGATGTAAGTGTGCATGTGAGAGTCTCTGTATGGGTTTGTGAATGGGTGTAAAACTGCCTATATAGATGTAAGCCTGGGTATGAGAGTCTCTTGTGGGTTTGTGAATCGTTGTGAGAGTTTCTGTATAGGTTTGTGAATAGGTGTGATAGTGTCTCTGTAGGTGTAAAACTGGATGTGAGAGTGTCTGCATGGGTATGTGAGTGGGTATGTCAATATTTGTATGGGTATGAGAGCAGGTGTGAGAGTAAGAGACAGTATAAAAATATATAATATGTATTTTTCTTCAGTTGCACTAAATCCGAGGATTCCCCGTGGAGTGCCACAAGGGGCCTTGCTGAACCCACAAGGGATCCGTGGATCTTGCAATTGATCAAAACATTTTTTTTTCTTATTTGTGACCTCAGGATACATGCTCAGCCCTCTCTTACAACATTTACAAAGTATCAGGAAATATCTTACTTGATCCCTTTATTCAATTTGCAAACACATTTTCATCCCCGGGGGCCATTCCCCAGACAATATGGCAGCCTCAACTTTTCTGTGAAGGCCAGCCAATCAGGATTTGCTGTGGCATGTGAATCCGCAAATCCCAATGGGTGGATCCCTGGAGTGTCCGTGTCCATATATAGACAAATTTGTTTTCAATTTAATATCTCTAAAACTGCTGAGCAGGTTTACGTGATCTGTGTAACCAAATCTACCTCACTGCCAAATTTGGTGTGATTCAATTCAGCAGTTCCAGCTGTAAGCTTGTTGAAAGGTGCTATGGGAATTAACATGGGGAAAATGCATTTTGGGATCCACTCTTTTTCTCAGCCCATTCTTGACATGCCACCCGAAGGTTTCCATGCACAAGTTGACTTTAGTGTTAACATTTTTGGGGAAATGTTTGTGAAGATTCTTGAAATGGTGCAAAAGATTTTAGCAATTCAATCAACACTTTTCCTATGGAAACTAGGTCCTAACTATAACTACCTACTGGCAACCTCCAGGAAGTTACATAGATATATCAGGTTACAGGGACGTTATAGGTTGGATTTAGCATTTAAAAAACCTAAGTAATTCACTGAATAAACAAAGGTTACAGGGACATTATAGTTAGGAAATAGAATTTTTTAAAACTTAGAAATTCACTGAAAAAAACAAAGGTTACAGGAAAGGTATAGTTAGGCTGATATTTCACTTGTACAAAACCAAAGAAATTCAGCAGTTATAGTTAGCTAAGCTAACTATAATTTGTGCCCATGCAATGCACTGCTTATGATCTCATATAGTACATCACTCATGACATGGCCAGTGACATCACTGATGACATCACTGATGAGAAAAGTTGAACATTATCACAATATCTCTGGCCGTGGATATTTTGCAGGGATTTTGCAATTAATCGCGAATGCACTGGCAAAAGGAATGCAGTGATTGGCTGGATGCAACCTGAGCAGAAGGTTGCGGTCACTATTTTATCGATCTGGAACGGTTCCATGGGTTGAAAATGTGTGTGAAAGGTTATATATGGGGTCAGGGTGGAGGTACTCTGACCCCATGTTTGAGAAATGGGGATGTTAGTGGTACAAGTTATGTGTGCAAAATGTATTTTATTAACCGTGCACGATATTCGCGATAACACCCCGATCACCAGCATGGCCCCCAGTAGTGTTACAGGGATGTTCTGAATATCACCGCAACTATGCAAATATTGCTGAAAATATATATATATTTGTACACACTTGCCGGTCACTGTAAAAGACTTATTTACGCACTCAGACTATTATTCACCCAATCACATACCCACTCAGAAACTTTTACAGCCAGTTTCATACCTACTCAGATACTCATGCACCCACTTACAGACTCACTCAGAGAGTCACACACCCATTTATAGACCCACTCAGAGACTCATGCACCCACTTAGAGATCTGCTCATAGACTCATGCGCATATTCACATACCCACTTAGAGACTTACGCACCAACTCAAAGACCCATCTGGGCACTAATGCACCCACTCACAGACACATTCAGAAAGTCATGCACCTACTCACAGACCCACACAGAGATGCATGCACCCTCTCACAGACCTGCGGACACACTCACGCAAACAGTAACAGACACACTCAGGAACTCATTTACCCACTCACAGATTTAATCAGACACTCAAGCACACCCTCACAGATCCATTCAGGCACTTGGCACCAAATGTCAAAGCCACTCAGGAGCTCATGTACCCACTCACAGACCCACTCAGAGACTCATGCACCCACTGACTGACCCAATCAGACACTCTTTTTTCCCACTCACTGGCCCGCTCAGACATGTTTGCATCCACTCACAGACCCACTGTGACTCTCATGCACCCACTTACAGACCCACTCAGATACTCATGCACCCACACACAGTCAGGTGCCACTCACAGACCCCTTAGAGAATCATGCAGTCAGTCACAGACCCACTCAGAGAGTTATGCACCCACCCACAGACCCACTCGGATACTCATGCAACCACTCACTGACCCACTGAGAAACTTATGCACCCACTCAGAGATGCATGCACCCACTTACAGACCTGCTCAGACACTCATGAACCCACTTACATATCCACTGAGAAACTTGTACGCCCACTCACAGACCCATACAGAGATGCATGCACCCACTCACAGACACTCATGCAACCACTCACAGATACACTCTGAGACTCACACACCCACACACAGACCTAATCAGACACTCAAGCACACACTCACTGATACATTCAGGCACAGACCCAGTTAGAGACTCACGCCCATTTATAGACCCACTAAGCGGCTCAGGCATTCACTCACAGACTCACTCAGAAACTCTTGTATCCACTTACATACCCACATAGAGACTCATTCATCCGCTGTTACAGACTGGCATACTGACTGAGATAGTCATTTAGCCACTAACATATTAAGTTATAAACTCATGCTGCCAGTTATAAAAACACAACTTTAAAGAGGACATCACTAAACAATTAGTGTCAAACACCAATCAAACTACGTCTAAATATGTGTTTTAGAGTTTCTGGAAAACATTTGGTATCCAAGGTTAACGAGGTAACAGTGTATTCCAGTATCACCACAAAAACGGGAAACAATAACTAAAAGTGGTTTTGTTAAAACATTCTTTCTAGACTGACAACTTTAAACAGGAGATCAATATACAATTAGTGTCAAATATCAATTATAATAGCTGTATATGTGTGTTTTGGAGTTCTGTAGAACACATGCTATCCGCAAAGAGCAAAGTCCCCACGAACTCCGGTGTCTCCGCAAAAACAGAAAACACTAGATAAAAGCAATTTTGAATAAAAAAACATTATAGGCAGACAATTTTAAAGAGGAGACCACTTAACAACTACTCTCAAGCAATAAAAATACTTGAAATTTGTTTAAAATATGTACCAGTTAACAGATGTTATAATGAGTAAATACATGTTACAAAACTTTAAAACTTTAATAAAAACAAAATGTTGTAGGGATATTATACTTAGCAAATAGTACTAAATAAATTTAGAAATTCACTGAAAAAAACAAAGGTTTCAGAAACATTATAGTTATGAATTAGCATTTAAAAAACCCATGAAAACAAAGGTTACAGGAACGTTATAGTTATGCTCAGGATTTACCCGTACAAAACCAGTGGAATTTAGCTGTTATAGTTAGTGAGTTAACTATAACTCATGCCCCTGCGGTGCACCGCTTATGACCTCATATATTATATCACTCATGACATGGTCGGTGACATCACAGTTGCAATCACTGTTGACATCCCAAAGGACATCACTAATGACATCATCCACAGAAACACTGACACATCCACTCACACCCCATATAACCTTTCATGCACATACTCCAACTTCTCCAATACCTTTCTCAAACTCATTCACACAACCTTAACAGTACTTACACACCCACTCACTGATTCATAGCTCCACACACATATCCTCTCAATCACCCATACCACCACTCATTCACTAATACAACCACTGACATATCCACACCTACACCCATATAGCCACTCGCACACTGAGTCAGTCATGCATAGAGCTATTCACACACCTACACACTCATGTATACAGTCAGCCACACAGCTAATTACTCACTTATACAGTTACACACACACCTACTGACTTACCAAAATAGATACTTACACATACTCACTCACCTATGCAGTCACTGACACAAGTATATAATCCCCCATACAGCCTCATCCACATTCACGCACACACCCATACTGTCACTCATATACATCACTCACCTATACAGCTTTTCACATACCCATTTACTCATCTATATACCACTGACACATGCACTCAGGCAACAACACAACCATACACACACTCACCCATACAGTCTCTGACCCACCCACTCACTCATCCATACAGGCACTGACCCCTCACTCACTCATCCATACAGGCAGTCACACACACCCTCACTGACCCACACAGACACTCAGACCACCATACAGGTACTCAATTCAATTCAATTAAAAAATGCTTTATTCGGTATGTATGAATACAACCATATAGCAGAATGCAAATAATGTAGCATATTCGTTGTTAGATTACATCAAACTCTAATTTCAAATACTAGCAATACTGTATAGTACAGTCATTCTGCGGCACATGAGCAAATAAGCATGTTAAAGTGCATATTGGTACATTTACCTAATAATACATGTGCAAACTGGCAGTAATAAAGTGCATTTGATATGTACTATTATATAGTGCAGTATAAAGTTCTCATTTTCCGGCGCATGTGCAAATTGGCTAAAGTAAAATGTATAATAATGCAACATCTAATAGTAAATGCGTAGACTAGCAATAATAAAATGCATATATATCTAGGCCGTGTCTTGAGTTTGTGCAGTTTTTGTAGCATATTCCTCATGAATTACATCAAACTCTAATTCCATATAATAGCAATTACTATATAAGAAGTCATTCTACAGCACATGTGCAAAAGGCATATTAAAGTGCATACTAGTGCATTTGCCTAATAATACATGTGCAAACTAGCAATAATAAAGTGCATTTAGTATATACTATTATACAGTGCAAGCTGAAGTTCTCGTTTTCCAGCGCATGTGCAAATTGGCAGAGGTAAATTGCGTGTTAATACAACATCCAATGGTGCCTATGCAAGCTAGCAATAATAAAGTGCATATATAACTGGGCCATATGTTGAGTTCATACGGTTATTGATTTGCGTGCAAAAATGCATTTTGAAATATATGTAGCCACATAAAAACATATATCTGGGCTCTCTAAATTAAACATCAGTTGCAACGCTGTTTTGGTGCTGCGCGCATGATATTTTAAAAAGATGGGTTTCAGGTAAAACTTTCTATAAAACTTATAAAAATTTACAAAACAGCATAAAATGACAGCTACTCTGCTTGGATATACCGTCACAGGGGCATAAGCCTGTTCCAGGTTTCTTAGTTAGCGGAAAGGCCACTAGGTGGTGCACAATTCCTAATCGTAAACGTGACAACACAAAACGGTGGGAGCTTTTAGTTACAGTGGTGAGATACGATTGAAAACCATAATTGGGGCTATGTTCTAAGTAAGAAGTGAACGTGCTTTGTTTTGCATATTTAATCATCCTGGTACTTCTAGTATGTCTCAGGAAAGTGACTTTAAGTTCCTTTTTTGATAATCCTGACCCTGCTGTACTCAGGTGACCAATCATTCACCCATACAACAACTCACATACCTATTCACACACCCATTCAGCAACATACACACCAACTGACAGATTGATACGGACATTCAGACAACCAACCACTCATCCATACATTCACTGAGACACCTAATCACTTATTTTCACAGTCAGTCATACAATCACTAAATCATATATACAGGCACTCATACATCCACTGATTAACCAATGCAACTTTTTATATATAAACTGTTAAAAAATACATATATACACACACAAATGTGTCAATCAATAAATGAATAAATAAATAAATATGTGTCTTGAGTGATGGGAAGTTTAAACTGGCAGATAACAAATGCACATGTCTTTGAACATTTCAGACTTATCTGTCTTTGAGAAGAAATAATTCTAGAAGAATTCTAAACATATTTACAAATCATACAAGGAAGGCTTATTTTCACAAAATACAGAGGACACAGAGGAGAAAATGACAGCAACACACTTTAAGGCAGGGTATGTAAATGTGAGGCAATTGATCATTTGTTAGACAGTCAGGAGCAGCAGATGAAAGATTGCAAAACCTATTATCTTTGACAATAGATAGTGCAGCAGCATGACATTGTCACTGAGTAGTGATGCTCGTTAAAGAACAAACTCAGTTCACATTCAGGTGAGTGATAGATGATACCATCACTGCTTGAACAACAAAGATAAAATATTTTTTGTGAAATTCTGAAGCCTTTGTTTCTCAAACGTAGACATTTTAATGTTATACATAGTGTGTGCATGGTTAGTAGGAGGCTCATCCCTCTTAGTCAGAGGTGTCATCCTACTATGGTTCATGAATTTATGTGTTTCAGAATACTCAGTTGTCACTACTTCAACATGCAGTAGGTGTCTCTGACTACCCATGCACTCTTGCTGAATTACTGAATTTTTGCCACTGCCAAAGATGCATCATAATTCACTTTCCTTTCACTACTTAGAAGCCAAGCAGGAAGGATAAAGATAAAAAACGACAACCCTAAAGATGCTTTTCACGTAAAGCCATCAACAACAATCGATCAGAAATTCACAGATCCTGATGAGAAACTGCCTCTCCTTGCAGCTGATTCTCAAGCTTCTATACCAATAAAAAAGAATGCGTTGGTTTTTGTCCCTACTAATCAATGATCTTTTGTAATAATAATATATGAATCATGTGACATTTTTATTTAGTGTGTGATATGTTTTATTAGAATATAATGTGTCTATTTATTTTTTTCTACCTAAAGGCAAAATACAAACCGCCATCATGATATTCCCATCTTTATCATGTTATTTCCTCAATGAATGTTAACTTTGGTGCTCCTGCTCTGAGTTCTTTCAAGGGATATTAATCTGTAAAGTTATGCAGCTCATTAATGCTTGTGTTGTAGTCTTTCTTCTCTTTATACCTGCAGTGTGGCCTGAGCTTCTTGTCCTCCCTGAACTGCGGCCGGGCTTAGCTCCGCCATTCTAGCTCTGCAACCGACCGGCCGGGCCTGGCTCTGCCGGCCGGACCACAACCCCCAGCAGCCTTTGGCGTCAGTGACGACGCCTGCAACGAGCGCGCCAGGAGGCGCTTAAAGCACCGACAGGGGCTGAGTCCCCTGTCTTTCTTCTCTTCATACCTGCAGTGTGGCCTGAGCTTCTTGTCCTCCCTGAACTGCGGCCGGGCTTAGCTCCGCCATTCTAGCTCTGCAACCGACCGGCCGGGCCTGGCTCCGCCGGCCGGACCACAACCCCAGCAGCCTTTGGGGTCAGTGACGACGCCTGCAACGAGCGCGCCAGGAGGCGCTTAAAGCACCGACAGGGGCTGAGTCCCCTGTCTTTCTTCTCTTCATACCTGCAGTGTGGCCTGAGCTTCTTGTCCTCCCTGAACTGCGGCCGGGCTTAGCTCCGCCATTCTAGCTCTGCAACCGACCGGCCGGGCCTGGCTCCGCCGGCCGGACCACAACCCCCAGCAGCCTTTGGGGTCAGTGACGACGCCTGCAATGAGCGCGCCAGGAGGCGCTTAAAGCACCGACAGGGGCTGAGTCCCCTGTCTTTCTTCTCTTCATACCTGCAGTGTGGCCTGAGCTTCTTGTCCTCCCTGAACTGCGGCCGGGCTTAGCTCCGCCATTCTAGCTCTGCAATCGACCGGCCGGGCCTGGCTCCGCCGGCCGGACCACAACCCCCAGCAGCCTTTGGGGTCAGTGACGATGCCTGCAACGAGCGTGCCAGGAGGCGCTTAAAGCACCGACAGAGCCTTCGTCCCGCGAGGACGCGCGCGGGACGCGCCGGACGAAGCCCGGACTAAGGGCGGACAGTCTAAGACAGTCCGAGACATGCAGAGACTGGACTGGGCCAGTTACCCTGTTCGTTATTGTCAGGTGAGACTGTTCTATCGGTCAAGGAGGATCCGGGACATTATCAGGCATTGACTTTACATGCATTGTGTCTAATCCGATTTGTGAGATCGTGGCACACACATTAGCGTATTTACACTCTGTCTCTGGGGGGTTCTGCTTCTCTGTTTTACTGGTGCGTTATGCCTAGTAAAAAATTGTCCCCGGTAAAAAACACTATGGATAACTACTTAGTGCAGGTAGTTGCTAAAATTAATAGTGAGAGGAGATCCTCACTTGGGCTGGGTGGTTCCCCAAAGTCACCTACATCAATTCTGCCAGTGTCTGTCTCTTTTCAATCCCCGAACATACTTAATAGTAGTTGTCCGGTTGTAATACCTGAATCTGATGACAATGCTCCCCTGGACCAGACTAATTGTGCGCTTGAGGTTAGTGATAGTGAAAATGAGGTTGATTTACACCCCCAAGAGATAAAAGCCCCTACCCCAGTACCTGCGAGACGCACTACCAGAGAAGCAAAAAAGGGTCAGCAAAAGCGGGGAGGGCTCCGTTCAAGCCGTAAGAAGCCTGCCTCCCCACCAAGTAACACTGTGGTGGAGGAAGAAGGGTTACTTGATGAAGTCGGTGTGTCTCTATCTAATGAGCAGTTTAGGAAGTTGCTGGCTTTGATAGACACCAAGATCCAGGGAATTGTAAAGCCATTGGTGGGGAAGATAGATAAGCTCACTAATGAAGTTAAACGATTAGGGGGCCTTTTGAGCAAAACTCTGGAGGAAGTAGAAAAACTGCCTGAAGAAATGATAAATAAGATTGAGTTAAAGAATGCAACATCTAGCTCTGCGGGTGAGGGTGAGGGAGGAGCATCCCCCTTGTCTAATCATTCTGTGGTTTCACAGGTAGAGGTAGGGGAGGATGCACAAGGGGTAGTTGTCCCTCCTGTTGTACTTCAAGACCAGGATCATGCGAAAGGCTCGGTTGAGCTTATAGTTGAGGCTTCCCCCTTAGTCCTTGTTCTAGCTAACGTTCCTAAACTGGATCCAGGACAGGATGAAACTACATCTTCATTGCTGTCTAAAGCCTTATACTGGCTAACCAACAATATGGTAATAAACCACTGGGGTAAGAAACAACTGGCAGAGGAATTAGTTATGGCTAAGAGGGTGGAGTGGATAGGCAGCAGCCCAAAAAGATTCAGGGGTGACTGTGTTGTTTTGACATTTTCAGACCCTGAGGTGATAATTAACATCTTGCCCAATCTTCTACCCCCACAGCGAAGGTCCACTGATATTATCCCTCTTACCCTAGACTTTTTCTACTATCGGAAAGGGGGGGTTTCCAATCGGTATACACTAAGAACAAAATGGAATGTGGTTTCTGCAAAGGGGAAGAATGTTACTAATTCCTCTGAGTGGGGACTAAATCTTGAGAATAGGATCTCAGCCCTCTCCAATTTAAACGATTGTGATTGACTTCAAGGGGATAAATGTTCAGTATCATTTGATGAAAAAGCCCAGAGAATACGCTCCTTGAATGTTCACAAAAGTAGTGAGGTTGCCCATTTGAATCCTATAAGTACTTTAGCGCAGACAAGTTTAGCGATATCTGTGGCGGGAGTGCCCTCTTCTTTGATTTTAACTCCTAATGTACAACTTGATTTTCCAACCGGGGTGGGGAATCTAATATCTTGGAACTTGGCTGGGCTATGCTCCAAACTAGACTGTGGGGACTGGCTTAGCTTTGTTAATTTATATGATGTATGTATGTTTCAAGAGACTTGGGCATGTAAACCTGTATTTGTGCTAGGATATTTAAAATTTTCTGTGCCTGCAGCAAAGGGCCCGAAAGGGAGACCGATGGGGGGTCTTACAATCTGGATCCGACAAACCCTCAAACTTAAAATAACAAATATTGAGACTAGTCATAATGACATTCAGTTAATCAGGGTAACCAGTGATGAAACAGGGTCACTAGATATATATAACATATACGCTAGGAATGTTAAGGGTGTTAGATCTGACGTCTTAATTGCATTGGGTAACCTCCTTGATAAATTTTCACCTGATAACAGGGTGGTGATAGCAGGCGATTTTAATAGGACGTTTGAGCCCCTGGTCTTAAGTGAGGTCTCCATTGGAGCAGAAGAGGACTCCCAATGGGGCATTCCTGCGTTAGACCTGAAGCCAGTTACTCGTTGGACTGAGGAAATTATTGATCTGAATGCACTGTGCTTAGAAAAAGGTCTGAGAGCTTTGAATGGACGTACAGCTTCGGACAGAAAAGGCTCCATGACCTTTGACAACGGAAGACACAAAAGTAGGATAGATTATGTTATCTGCAGCTTATTACTGTGGTCATCTGTCCGTGATATGGAGGTCGTTATAAGACCTGAGAGCGATCACAATCCTTTATGTGTTGAGCACAAATGGTGGGCCATTGGGACAAATCTTACTTGTTTAAACACTCTTGCTCCACCCTCGCTCATCCCAGAGAATAACATGCGTAGGCTTAAATGGGCCAGTGTTGTGACCAATCAACAAGCTATTGATAATATTAATTACGAAACTGATCAAGCTACAGCTGCTTTGGAAACAATTAGTGCTTCCACCTCTGGCCTGAAGGAAGTGGTTAACATTCATGATACTCTGTTCGCCAAGATTAAAAAACATTTCCTGAAACCTGTTAGGCGAAATGGGGCTAGAGCTAGTAAAGATGCTAAATGGTACAACGCAGAATGTAGGGCTGCACGTCTGGCTTTAGGGCAGGCTCTTAAAGGGAGGGAAGCTGAAAGCACTTGTCTAGCCAGAAAGAATTACAACGCCTGCATAGTGAAAGCTAAAAGAGCCTGGGACGAACGACACTGGTGTAAATTGAAAAAAGCAAGTGATAGAAAGGACTCCAGAGCGTTCTGGAATATCGTTAAATGGGGTAGCGAGAGAGTAGAGGAATCCCCTAATAATAACGTACCTCAGGAAGCTTGGGTAGAATTTTTTAGCTCGCAGTATGCTCTCAATACACAGATTAGAGGGGAGGACAGTATTAATATGTCTTTTTCTTACGGTAATCTTTTTAATGTTAAAGAGATTTTGATTGCTATAAATGCTGTGAATAGAGGACGCGCACCTGGATCAGATGGCGTTCCCGCAGACATTTTTTTAAATGATAAAGAGCGGTGGTGTAAATATATCTATTTACTCATCAATTTTATTGCCAAGGGTGCTGAGGTCCCAGCCTCTTGGAGAGGTGCTGTGATTGTCCCTGTGTTTAAAAAGGGAGATCGTGCACAGCCGGGTAACTATAGGCCAATAAGCCTTATCGATACAGTACAAAAAATAGTCGGCCGTGTGGTGGTAAACAGCTCCTAGATTGGGCTGAGGACAATAATATCTTATCACCGTATCAAGCAGGATTTCGAAGGGCAACTAGCACGGTTGACCAAGTGTTCCGTTTCCAACTGCTTCAGTGGAAGACTGTGGTGCTGGGAGGAGGCAGCCTTTATGCAGCATTTGTTGATCTGAGGGCTGCCTTCGACCTGGTCCCGCGGGCAAAACTGTGGCAAGTTCTTCAGAGCTTGGGGGTCCCTGAGGAATTACTAACCTTGGTAATGCGATTACACAAGCTCACTTTTGCCAAAATACAGTGGGGAGGGCACGACATGGTTACTGATGAATTTCCAGTTGAAAGGGGGGTTAGACAGGGGTGTTCAATGGCCCCAACCTTGTTCACTCTGTATATAAATGGCATTGTCCCCCGTATGGTAACAGCTCCTGTAGACGCTCCATCTCTCTCAGGGTTAAAAATCCCTATATTAATGTTTGCGGACGACACGCTTATTATGTCGAAAACGCCTAGTGGTTTGCAGCGTGCTCTGTGTATCTTTGAGAATTTCTGTGGGGAGCATGGGTTAGAGGTGAACGCCACCAAAACCAAACTCATGGCTTTTAAACGACATCGTAGCTGTAAGTCTAACATCAGCATGAATGGGCGGCCTCTCGAGGTGGTAAACTCATTCACATACTTAGGAATTCTCATCGCAGATAATAATAGATGGAGCCAACATATAAATACTGCCACTCTGCGACATAAGCAATTGTCGGGTGCCATTAATATGGAACATAGGAAATCTTTGACCAAACCTGTTAAGCCAGCTTTATTGGTTTATGAAGTGAAGGCTATAGGGTCCGCCCTTTACGGTGCGGAGATATGGGGCTTTGGAAATTTGAATTCTTTACAGGGGTCAGAAAATAAATTCTTAGGATTACTTACTGGTACCCCGAAAAGCACTCCTCTCCTGCCTTTAAGATATGAGCTTGGCAGGAAGCAAATCAAGGACCTAGCCAGACTACGTCCAATTCTATATTGGCGACGACTATGGACTACCCCCGAGCTTGTGCATTATGCCGAAGGTTTTATTGATGTCATTAAGGCAGACTGTTTTCATAGAATTAGTTGGCTCAATTCACTGAAGGCATTACTGTTCGAGCTCGGGCTAAGTTCTATATGGCTAGATCCAACAGGTGCATCATTCCCTACCAAGTCTGCCCTCAAAATCATATTCTGGGAACATGTTGCTAACAAGAGTTTGAGTAATTTGAGCAATGGGTCTATGTCCGCTGGATTCCTTGAGGTAAAACTGTACCCGGTTTTGGAGTCGTACTGGGATATTGTTTCAAAACCGGGTGACAGGAAGCTCCTATTCCAACTGAGAGCGGGAGCCCTCCCCATAAGATCTTTGACAGTCAAATGGGGCTCAGGGGGGAGTGACATCTGCCCAGCCTGTGGAACGGGGAAGGAAACCCTTGGACATTTTTTGTTTTCTTGTAAAGCATACTGTGTTCCTAGACGCGCTTGGTTAGCTCCTATGTGCAGGAACCTTGGTACAACTTGCAGTTCTGTTGCGCTGCGTATTATATGCTCAAGCCCATTAACATGGATATTAATAGCAACAGCTAAATATATTGGCTGGGCATGGGCGATCCGGCAGAGACTGCTAGTCAATTAACTATTCTCTGGGTGAACATGCAGAGATTGCTAGTTATTTAACTATTCTCTGCCTGTAAAATTTGTTTTTATAAAATCTCTTTTAGCTTTTAGAATAATAATGAACTTGATAGATATTCAGAGACTGCTAGTTATTTGACTATTCTCTGTATGTAAAATATGCCTTCAATGAAATTGACACCGCTCGCCCTTTAAATTGTATATACTTTTTAATGTATAAATCAAATCTCATATGAATTCTTTTTAAATCTTTTTGTAAATACTGCGAGATTTCGTTCTAACCAAATGTACTGTATGTATTTAGTAGTGCTTTGCAAAAGTGTCTGATTGTAAATTTAATTCTATTTTAATATTGTCAATATTTTGTGTATGTTTGCTTTTATGAGTATACACTCGAATAAAGCACTTTTGAATTTGAATTTGCTTGTGTTGTAGCGTAATGCGTGCGTAAAATATTTATTGTACTCTTTATCTACTTACTACTCTAACCATAATCGGCCCTTTTTGATTAGACAGTCTAAAGCATTTCCTTTTACCACTGAGGCAATCAATCTCTGGGGAATCTTTCTCTGCCGATATGAGGGGTGGAAATTAGCGTGACCAAACTCCTCATTATCTGTCTAATGAGGACCATTAATTGACAGCCAACTCACAGATTAGAGATCAAATTTAGGTAAGTGTGTTTCACTGCAGAAATAAAGTTTATCTAAGTAAGGTACACCACTCTTAAGACCATGCTGTAGAAATAAGACTAGAAACAGGAAGACTCAACCTCCTGAAGAAGTTAAGTTGAGTCAAGATAATGCAAACCAGAAGTTCTGCAACTGCAACGCAAAATAGAAGAAGTAACACCTGATGTTCAGACAGGGCTTGATGAGTCTCTCCCCAACTCATTAAGGGCCTTCTTACTTGTTTGGTAATCAATGAACCGATGTGACCGCGGTCCGACCGTGGTGAGCTTGGCAGTCTGACCACCGTATTAGGAGATGGGCGGATGGCATTTCCAAAGACCTTGGCTGAAGAGCCGACACTTCCAGCACACTGCCGACCACCTGGGTCACTCTGGGGCAAAGGCAGCTGCCATAGGGTGGTACTGAGAGGCTTCACCACCGTCTGCATTACAAGTTGACTTTCCAATGAGCAGACCGCGGAGGTCAGATAGCCAGCTTTGAATCAGCAGTAACAAAGGATTTGGGGTGCATACTCATCACTTTCCTGTTCTTCCTGGCAGAGTTTGATGTAAATCCCTTTCTCTAGGTCTCCCCTTCACAGCAGCATCTTTACCTCAAAGAAAACAACCCTGTTTGCGGTGAGTCCCTTTTGTACCGTGCACCCATTGCTGGCCTGGCCACATATGGGTCGGACTCCAGTAAGAGGTAGGTGGTATTTTCCATATGTATCATGCACATGTGTACATTAGACACATGTGCAGTCTAAATGTACACACAGACATTGATACATATAGAAAACCATTGTCCACTGCTGTAAGACTGATGCAGCCACACCACAGGTCTCGTAGTCAATTCTTAATACCGAAAGACCTCCAGCGCTGTGGGAGTCTTTAGGACACAATAAAGTCTGGATGGAATAATTAAACAGGACTCAATAATAGACTCAGACAAAGTATTGGTTAATTAGGCTACTGTATTAAAGATTCAAAATTATTTATCAGTTATGTTATCAGTTAAGAATATCACAATTTGCAGAACAATGTCAAACATTTATGCCGGCTTTCTTCGGATGGTTATAACTCAGAGTCAGCTACAGCATTACAAAGCCCTACCACCATTAAGGCATAAGGATAATTTGTTGACTTACAACTCAGATCCTAAAAGATGAAAAAAATGGTTCCGATATTAAAGTCCATTAAGAGCGACTCCATTTAACATAAACAAAGGAATAGGGAAAATGGCAAAATAGAAAATGGTTCAGCAAAGAAGGTTCAGGACATCAGCTACTGACTGTAGCATGAACTAGGCAGTTCAAAAGCGAAAGATAAATTGATTAGTTCTGCATCCGGGTCTCGAGTAGGAATAATCAGAATAGAGTTGGGTCAAGATGCCAAAATCAATGGTGTCTGAATAGCCCCTCCTTTTGGGTTTCATTATTTGTTAAGGTTTTTTAAGTTTGACCCGGTGAGGTGGCCTCACATCACAATTGAATGATTATCACATATCTATGTTTACATAATGCCACCTAGGACACTTGAAACACCAAGATGGTTTCCTATGCTAGCCATGAGAAATTAAAATTTGCGAGTCCTCACAAGCCTAATATCAAATAAGACACAAAGGGCCCCATTAGGATGACGGGCGGACCTTGTCCGCCCGCCACCCTATCGGAGAATGGGACCGCCCGCCATAAGGGCGGGGGTCCCGTGGGGGGAATTAGGATGTGCCCGCCACAGTGGCGGGCACATCCTGTAGTTTTAGCATTGTGGCGGGCGGTGCACTCTGCACCGCCCGCCACAATGCAAAAAATGCTTTTTCGCATTTGCATATGCAAAGCGGCAGGCACCGCGCGGTGCCTGCCGCTTTGCAAATGCAAATGTGGGGGGCTACCAGAGGTACCCCCCATGTGCCCCCCTGACAGTTGCGCCAACCTGGGGGCCCTGCAGGGGGCCCCCGCAGCAATCGCCGCATGCCTTTCCGTGGCGGCATTGCCGCCGCGGAAAGGCCCCTAATGTAAGCCATCCTAATATGGCTGGCGGTGTCCATTGGACACCGCCACCATATTAATCTATTACCGGCGGTAAAGCGGCGGACGGTCTTTCCGTCCGCCATTGTCCCCTCCGCCATCCTAATCAGGCGGAGGGGAAAACGAGAGTGGTTGTCGGGCGGATTGCCTCCGCCAGGGTGGCGGTGGCCACCACCGCCCTGGCGCAGGCAATCCGCCCGATATCCTAATGGAGCCCATAGTAGTTTGTCCATAGGCATAACAGAAGTCTATTCCCACATGAATATTTCACGGTGCATATTGAAGAACCCTTCAAGAATGTTAGGGTGTAGACATGTTAGGGACAAACAAGCAACATTTCACTTGTAAAGAACGACCCATTGTATTAAATCAAGGGGGAGGCCAGCATAGAAAAAAGCATTTTGAGAAGGCCTTTAAGTTAGCATCCCACTTTTAAATTAAAAGAACTTCAAATGTGATGGAACATCTCCTGTATGATGTTTTTTTTAAATTATGCTACATCACTTGTAATCCACTTTGGAAGAGAGAAACCCGCAGTTTCTACCTAGCACCAGGGCTCTCTGCTCAACATTGTCAGGGTTTTCACTAGTAGCACAATCATACATTCTGATATTCTATGTTTGATAAGGTCTGCAAAGATGTATAAGCATTCTGCTGTCTATAATTCAGGATTTCACAAACAGAACATTTTAGCTTCGAGTGTGGTGAGAAGTGGTGAGAGATGAACTCATGAGAAATGTAGCTAACAGCAGCCCATGGGGTAATCAAAAATTGCCTCTGTGGGGGCAAGTACCCCACCACAGTAGTGGTGATGTTGGTTACTACCCAACAACTGAATATTCTCGGTTGTCTGGGAAAGTCTAAATCAATTCCAAGAGTCTGAATACTACATGCGGCCAGGGAAGATACAGGTGGGCAGATGTTTTGCCTCTATTTTTGTCTTCTTCTTAAAGTTTATTTAATTGAAGAGAATCAAAGGGTTCAATACACCTGTCAAAAACATATTGACACTGACAAGGCAGATTCCCTATATATTAATTTGGCAGCTTGTAGCAAAAATAGAAAACCCACGAACAGAAAAGTACGAAAATGGCAAACATTTTAAATAGGTTCCCCAAAACACAAATACATGAAAGCAGACCAAATGAAACAAAACAATTATGCAACTTGATATTAACTTCTGAACAATACTCAAGCTTTTGAGTATTGCCGATATATGTAACCCTCGGGAAAATACAGGGGCCGACTAGATTTTCATGGGAGCATAATTAATGAGAAGACAACAAACAAGAAGATAAACCCCAATTTGTGTGCCCACATTTAAAGAGACTTCCTGTTCAGAGATAAAGCCTAGAAAGGAAATATTTTCCTTTAGTTCTAAGCATCCCATATTACTTGTTTTGATGAATAAATATTATCCACAAGTGGTCTTCCAGCTGGGGGCAGTATTAAAACATGAACTGTGTGTCACCATTATTGTCACTCAAACGACAAGGCCCCATTTCAAGGCTCAATTAAAATATCTTTTTCACAATAGAGAGTGAGAGAAGCAGATCAGTTGCAAGCTCCCGGGTACAATGGCATTTCAAAAAAACAACTGTTGTTGTCTGTATATCCCTAGGGATGTCTAGACTGTCAGGAGAAAAGGAAGAAAGAGGAGTGAAAGTAGTCCTGCACAGTTCGCTTTATCTCCCATAGAATCTTCGGGTATTGGGATATCCAAAGATATTGACGAAGACGCCTCACTCACTTATCGTGACATGCTTCATCATAGGTGGCTTTCCACACCTAGGTAAGAGGGAAACAGGAAAATTTCCTCGTCAGCGCCCACATTTTCAGAAAATGAAAGTTGCTCCTTTAACAGCGAGATATGTCACAGACGGTGAGGACACAGAGATCACCACATCATAGACATAGTATTGAGGAATTGTTTACACATAATTGAGGATAACTGGAGTATCAACACAGAAAAACTCAGTATAAAAGATTAGGAAATCACGGACAAAGCAGCGTGTCTGAACTTAGGCTAGGTATAACTTCCCACTATAATGTTTTCCTTGTTGCCCTTTCTGTAGAAAACTACTGGAAAAAAGAAAATACATGTCAGCGCATTATACCTCCTTTTTAAGCATGGAATGTGTGCCTATTCTAGAGCAGGGATACTTTAGAGTAGATATTCTAGCCCTGAAGAAGGTCCCAGACCCAGGTGGGCTCACGTTGCGGGACGAAACATGTTGCCACTCTGAAGAGGGTATAACTGAATCAAAGAAAATCATTCATAACCCCATTTAGTTCATGCTTTTATCCTATACCCTAGGTACCCACCGAATAAACGGATTGCTTGGGTATACCTGTAGGTATTTTTAACATCACTCATCTGGTTCCCTGAATTGCCAGTTTTATGCTTTAAATAAGAACTCCCATAAAAACTTTGGCTCAGTCTGTCCAGGTAGTACCATCTTACCTGGGTGTGGGAGGACGCCTATGATGAAGCATGTTACAATAAGTGAGTGAGGCGTCTTCTCCAATATCTTTGGATACCCCAATACCCGAAGATTCTTTGGGAGATAAAGCGAACTGTGCAAACTACTTTCACTCCTCTTTCTTCCTTTTCTCCTGACAGTCTAGACATCCCTAGGGATATACAGACAACAACAGTTGCTGAATTAAAATATGACATCACAGGAGTAAAGTCACCAGATACTAAGGGATTGCATGCAATGCAGGATTAAGACATAGATGTAAATTTCCAAAAATCATTAGGGCCTAAATCATTCATTAACCCCTACTAGGATGCCCATAACATCCCATCATTTCTAAATACCCAAACGGGGGAGGGCTCCAGACCAATATCCAAAAGTCACATTATAGCTACATTGGACTTCAACTGTTGGTTTATGTGCTCTACAGAATTCACTTAATGACATCAACAAAATTCAAGGATTTAGTTGTCAAACCTGCTGGAAGCTATGTGTAACTGAAAGTGAGGAAACAAACAAATTAAGCATATCCTTACTTTCCCCTTTGAAACGAGGAGAATGTCCCTTTCTACCAAGAATTTGGGAAATTTGAATACAGATACTGAACACTCTTGGTGGCCATAGTAGAACATATAAATATGAACAAACAGGTGTACTCCAACAGCCTATCAATGTGAGTCATAGGACTGTGATAATAAGGCAGTTGGGCCATATGCTTTTACCTGCTATCCACAATCTTCTAGAAAACTATTTTACAGGAACAAGTGGCAGAAAATAACATCAACTTTCTTTTAATAGGAAATGGGCTGCATTGAAGGATCTACAGACTTCAATACTGTCTTCTTTTTGTTGTGGTCTAATGAGAGGAAGAATTTTTTATCTAACTCTTTTAGTTCCTATGATATACATAGAAAGGACTGACTAATGCAAGCTCTCTTGCCACCCAGCCTTCTTTTGACATAGAAAGAAAAAGAGGATCATATTAAGGGCAAAGGATCCTCCAATATATATCCTGCATTCCATTTGTATAAAATTAAAAAATGTAAATATCCAAACCTGACAGCACTTTATAGAAGCTGCTCGGAGGGTGCACAGTCAAAATATCGACTCCAAAATATCGACTGGACATAATATTGAGTTTTGAATATCGACTGGACAAAATATCGACTGGACAGAATATAGACAGCAAAAATATTGTTTTTAAGGTAAGTAAAGTAATATCGACTGTTAAAAATATAGACAGTTAAAATATTAAAGTATATAATATAGGTTATTAAAATTATCTAATTTTTTATAATATTGAATTTTTTATAGTGTGTTTTATGTTATTATATGTGTGAAAAGTGTGTATTTATTTTATAAATAATAATAATTAATGACATTTGTATTTTTAAATTTTTGCATTATTTAATTCTGTAGCGGGTTGTGGGTTTATAGGGGAATAGGGTGGGAAGTAATTTAATAATAATTAATTAAATATGTAAATTAATTTATTGTTATACATTTTTAATTATTTGTTAATTAATTTTTATTTGGTAATTAATTAAAATGTAATTGGCAATTAATTTAAATTAATTGATTAATTGTTAATTATGTAAATCCATTCAGCCGTTCGAGCTAAAAGTGAGGCCAACCGCCCTATGGAAAACTCAATGTTAAAAACACGTTTTGGGACCCCCCTTTTTTCTCGACCCCCCCTGGACGAACCCCCCCCAATTTTCAGGGGCTGCTCAGAAACAAAATGTGCCATTTTCCTGAAAATTTCAGCCAATTCCGTCCACAAACGCCAAAGTTATTAGACATAGAATTTTCAAAAAACCCATAGAGAAAAAATCCTAACTATATATACCTACTGGCGACCGCCAGTAGGTAATATATATATATATATATATATATATATATATATATTGTACAACTATATTTTTTACATCAATATTTTTTTTCTCAATATTTTTGTACTTACCTGTTTAAATATAGGGAGTCCATACTTTTGCATTCTATATTTTTTTATCAATATTTTTTACTTCTTTATTTTTTACATCGATATTCTTTCAGTGAACCTTATTTGGCTGGGGAAAACTGGGACGTATGATTTGGAGGATGTATAGCTGTACTTTTTACATGCTGCTTTTACGTTTTGTCGCAGGCTTAGGTGGAAAAATGATGGGACAATAGAAAACTAGGGATAAACAGATAGGAATTGTACTGAGCACAATGGGATATAAATATATTGATTATATAACAGTTCCAAAATATAAGTCACATCGTTGCTCTGTTTTCAACTTTACAGCTACCCCTGAGGAAGGGCTGTTTGTGAGCCCAAAATGCATTGGGTATACTTTTTGATAAAGGCTGCCTGTGGCTGCAGAACCCCACATGCTGGTGAATAAGGCCTGGAGTGGGATGTCACCAGCATGTGAAAAATATGGGATTCACGTTGTTTTAAGTGGAAAAATGAAACATATTGTGATTAATTTGCAGAATAGAATACGGAAAAACAAAATAATAAAAATTAAAAAAATGAATCATTTGAGAAAGAGGTTTCTCTGCACTTTCTTTGCTGTGCGATGTGGGTGGAACATATTTACGTTACACTTATTTTGCATTCTTCATTGGTGTGCTGTTGGAGTAAAGCACCCGGTCCGCTGTTACAGATATATATATTTTTTTTAAACGTTAATTTCTCAAAATCCACTGGAGCACATATATTGAGACCTACAAAAGGCACAAACAAGTCTGCACGCAATATCTTTGCCAAAAGAGCATCCCCTAAAGGAATCCATGTCAAAATGGTGTGCATTCCATCATTTTTATGAAGACATTTAAATACCCTTGCCAAACCTTAAACTCCCTTTTTATTACATGTAAATCAACCCTACGGTAGGCCCTAGGTACACGCATAGGGCAGGGTGCTATGTAATGAAAATGTAGGACGTGTCCTTTTAGGTTTTACATGTCCTGGTAGTGAATTTTCCTGCTCTTAGCCATTGGTGCCTGCTTCCTGTCTCTGATCACTTGTCTGGCGTGAATGACAGCTGGGCTTTGGGTATTCCCTCTAAGAAGCCACACACAATGGGAGCTTAGATGTGACTTGATGAACCATCCTGGGAAGAAGGGAGGGAGGAGCTGGGCACAGCATCACACTTAATCCTGAATAGGCTGTGTTCTGTCCCCACAGAAATGGCAGCATTCCCCCCTGTAGTGAGTCAGGCACCAGGGCTAGAAGGATGGATCTCCATGCACTTCAAAGACCTTTCTTTGATGTGTCCCCCACTTCAAAGGCAAAACTAGGTATAAGCACTGAACCTCTGACACCACCACTCCAGTACACTTTTGGACCTGCAAACACTCGGCCAGGAAGAAGAACTGCCTTCATAAAAAAAACTGCCATACTGCTGCTCTGCAAGTACTGCTGCCTTGCTGTGTTGCCCTGTTGCCTGCTGCTCTCTCTTGCCTGGGTGTTCAAGACTTGACCTAAACCACTTGAACTCAGAGTGACTCCAGGGGCTAACTGACTGGGCTCCTGATCTGAAGTCTCAGGGGCATAAAATACTGCCAGCTACCCTGCTTCTGCACCTGGACCATTGGAAGTGGGCCTAAGGTGCTTGCTTCAGTGGAATCGATGCATCCTCTGTTGCGAGAATGGAATTGACACATCACTGCTGTTGTGGGAACAGGACTGATTCATCGCCCTCAAAC
Source organism: Lissotriton helveticus (assembly GCF_964261635.1). NCBI lineage: Eukaryota > Metazoa > Chordata > Amphibia > Caudata > Salamandridae > Lissotriton > Lissotriton helveticus. Next base: position 1,207,369,051 of record NC_136063.1, read on the forward strand.
CAGCATAGCGCAGATGGTACCACCGCTTTGGAACCAAAGCACCACAGCTACTACTTGGAGAAGATTAATACATCACTTCTACTGCATGGAGAAACCCGGAGCATCGCCTTCAGAACTGTTGCATCTCGGAACAAGCACACCGCCTTTGGAGCCGATGCATCGCTACTGTTGCAAGGAGAAAATCAATGCATCACCCCTACTGTGTGGGGGAAATCAACACAGCACCTCGACTGCGGGACTGACACCGACACATCGCTGGGCAGGATTCCGCATCTTGGTCAATGCAACCAGTATTAAGGTACTTTTGCTCAACGGGCCTCACTCTGTCCCTATTTCCTGTCTGTGCTCAATCATGGTCAGCATAAACTTTTGACCTTGTCGTGTTCCGGCACGACCGGACAGCCCATATAAGCGCTTATTACTTCGAAGCGCTATTTTGCATTCTAATCTTTAAAAATTCTTATCTCAAGTTCTACATATTGGATTTTTGTCATTTTGGTCTTGTTTTATCTTGTTTGTGTCGTGTTTTCACTGTTTTACTTTTTGAAGCGTTGCACACATACTTTACGCATTGCCTTTTAAGTTAAGCCTGGCTGCTCTGTACCAAGCTACTAGAGGGTGAGCATAGGTTAATTTAGGGTGTGTTTGTGGCTTACACTGACAAGAATTGTGGCTGCTATTTTGCCAAGGCTTCCATCCCAGTCAACCAGGAACCCAATTTTTAACACACACCAACTCTAATCAAAAATTCATAAATCTGCAATAAAAAATCATTGTGCCTGCAAATTAAATACTGAACACACAAAGCTCTTAATCTTTAGATGCCCATCATGCCATATCTGTCTAACAAAAGGACTACTTGGTGCACCACGAACAAAACCTATTGTGAACACAGATAGGACAGTGTAACCAACCTTAAAATGCCATGGCCTTGATGGGCAGAACGTCAAAACAATGGCAAAGCATGGGGAACACTTGAAAGCCAATGCCTGAATGGGGCAGACCTGTAGCCCACTCTCTCTCTCTGTACTTATTTATTCTATACCTTTTTCAGAAATTGATGACAGGGTGCCTTCTAGACAGCTAAAGCTATTTGTAGATGCTGCAACTGCTTTGCAACTCTGAACTACTGCATTGTTGTAGCTGGAAGGTTGTGCTGCAGTCTGATGTCTTTACATAAACGTTCTCTATTCTGATGTCAGGGCCCAACTTACTTAGGAAGGAAGTAAAGTTGCGTCCACAGTCTATGACGTTGAATGCCAACATGATGCAAACATACAATCTTCTGCTTTTCTCAGAACTATCAAGGAGTAGGTTTGGAGAGGCGTGCCTGTCACAGCTGTCCAGATGTTCTTTGGGCGAGGTTTTATGAAATCCTAATTTTGTCTGTCTGCTGGCATTTCCATTGGTGTAAAATTACATGGTGTCCAAAACCTACGAAGTATGGTGTTCCATTCCCTTTACCACAAGTGAAATTGATTTAAACCTGCCTTTGACGGGAGTAAGTCTGTAATCATTTCCAGGATTGGAAAGAGTGAGATATGAGTTTATTAAAACCCACAGACGTACTTGTATGTGAGTGTTCTTACACTTTACCGGTAAACCATGCATTGCCATGCCCACCCCCAATCCCTTGTGTGTAATTTACGTCTTCATATTATTACCTAGTTGTGAAATGATGTTAAGCATGAGAAACAGACTTCCAACTGCAAGGAGCATTTTCATGAATTGCTTGGGTTTGGAAACTAAATAATTTACACATTTAAATAAAACATACATGCTCAATGACTTAGAGAATTCATCTCACCTTCCTTATTCTCCAGATATCACAGTAGCACTTAAAAACCATGATTGGTCGATCATTTCTGCTTTCTAAATCACAGAAATACGTATTTTATTTATTAGTAACTTGAGGTGCTTTGCAAGAATATTTTTTCTTTGTGGAATTCAATGCAGAAGTGAATTAAAGACACAAGGATAAGATGGGTAGGTGCAGAATGCACTCTGTGTAGTTGTATTTTGCTTTACAAATTTGCCCATTACTCAACTGCTTATATGTATACTTTGATCAGAAACAGTGGTTTGAATGGTATCAGTGATTTGAAACCTGAGGTTACGTGAATTCTGAACCCGTTTCATAAATGTCGTCGTATCATGACGATTTTGGTATCAGCAGACCGAAAATGGCGAGTATAATATGTACGAGTATTTTCGTCATATTCGAGTGACGAGATCACCATGAAATCAGGGATTCCGTTCCGAACTCTTGGGTTCCATTTTGTGTACGGCAGCCATTTTGTGGTTGCCCTCACATAGGCCGATGACTAAGGCCGAACGAGTCCTTGGGACACGTACACCTTTAACTGACTTCTGTGTGACCTGGGCAAGCTAACTCCGTTGCCCGAAGCCAAACCTGTTAGGCCAGTTCCTTTCCCAGTAGCTGGTCGAGATTGAGGATCAAGGCACAGGACATCATAAAACCTTTATTGCACACAACTATGTCTTATCTGACTCACACCTGTCTCTGCTCCTTTCTTTATGACCTGTTTACGATGAGGAGGTGCCCGTTTTTATTAGGGGTCCGTCCGATTTATCTGATGAAGAGTGTTGGGCCTGTCCGGGTAATTGATGGTGGGCCGGACAATGAAATGCGGGTTTGTCATGCAATGCTTTTGTCATGTACACATGGGATTGGTCAACTGTAAATAAGAAATGTTTGCCTGAAGCACAATATTTGGTATAAAAGGGATGACGCGCTTTGTAAGATTGAGCAGTCTCCTACGAATATACAGCCATTGTACTTCGTGGACCTCTGTTACTGGTTGCAGCCAATAAATCCGATCTTTGACGTCACCAAGAAGTTGCCGCGTTTCTGTAATTCTGAGACAGGTGAATCCGGAGATTTCGGGTGTGTCCCCTGGCACCGCTGGGTTCTAAATAACCCGGTTCTCCAAACCCAGCCATCTGGATTCCAAAGGTAGCTACTTAGGCAATGCAGCCCAGCAGCGCTCCTTGCAATCAAGTGATGTAGAGGTACACACTGTTATTCTTTTACAATTGTACAAAAGTCACATGGCCATGATTACCAGCCTCCATTGCCTTTCTCCCCATCAGCCCTGGAAGATAATGAGTGTCCCCAAAATGAGTATGCTGTCTTGTCATCAGATACCCTCTGTTTTAAATGAAATGCCACCGGCTAACCAGTGAAAAACTAAAGGTTTATTCCATTTTGTGGCATTTTATTAATTTATTGGCATTTATCAAAAGGGACAAATATTGTGGAGGTTAACCCTTGGCAGTGCTTGGGACTAGAACTTAAAAGGTTCTATGTATGTTTTAAGTTCGGTGAAAACTAATTGCTTCTTTTCTCTGGTAACCGGTCATATAGAAAACCACCACACTGTAATGGACCAGGTACACTTTGAAGACTCCTATTTTGGTGCAATAGGTCCTTAATGAGACACGTTCAGATCACCTCAGTATGTGAATATGTCATCTTTTTTCAAATCCTCATTTTGATTCTGTTCATAAACTCTTCTTTGTTTACACCCACAACTACATTGCTCATGTCTCCATGTTTCAGATAGGGTTTGAGGTAGTTTTGAACCAAATTATTTTAAGCATATATATTAAGACAGATAAGTATACATCTTATGTAAGATTTTGTCTGAGTGTAAATGAAGAAAATACATTTGTCACTGAGAATAATTTGACTACATTTCATACCTGCATTTGTCTTTAAGTTCTTCATTGCTACAATAGTGATCAATGTATGATGAATGTTTCGTAGTCAGCAAGTGGCGTTGGAAGGGTGAAAGGAAGTCCATTATTCATTGTGAACTTACCTGAAATAGTGTGATACATTTCTTTTACTTAATTTACCGGTGAATTTATAACAATCAAGTATCTGGTTAAACATATGTTGAAGCAATATTTCTCATACTGTATTTAATACAGGTCTTGTTCCTTGATGAGCCAACCGCTGGCCTTGATCCCTGCTCTCGACATCATGTGTGGACCCTTCTGAAAGAGCGCAAGGCTGGCCGAGTGACACTATTCAGCACCCAGTTCATGGACGAGGCAGATATCCTGGCAGGTGGGCAATAACTGATTTCTTAATTAAAAATGCTTGATGCATGTTAAGTGTCTATCTTCTTGCTGAAGAATTGCCATATGGACAATTGTAGAAGATGCCTGAGTGAGCGACTGGGTGCAAGGGTGGATGAATGTGTGAGTGCTTTGATAAACAACTGAGCGCAGTGGTGGGTGTGGCCACCAACATTAGTGTTGCAATACATACACTCACTCGTTGAACCAATTCGGTCATTCATGCTTTCACCCACACATTTATCTAGCTATACTCTAATAGCTATCAAACCTTGTGTTCATTTTTCCATTCCAATTTCCGTTCACTTATCCATTCATCCATGAACCCAATTACTTACCTGTCGGCTTTTTTGTAAGCCTTTTACATTCAACTATCTCCATGCCCAAATCCAAAATTATCAGTCAAGGAGTGAGAACTTATATTTCAAAACAAAAGCAACAAATTGGATTTAACTGTATGTTTGTGTCTCTGAATATGCACATATGGTTTGTGTCTGTGTATGTATATGCATGTGTCGCTCTATAAGTGCATGTCCTCTTTTTCTGTGATCATCTCCTCAGAGGATTTGTGCCATCTTAACAAAAGCTATGGGAACAAATGAAATCGAAAATAAGTCAGAAGTCTTCTATGATAAAGGGGCATGTCTAACGTCTAATAAAAATTCGATATTATTCATTGATTTCACCAGTAAGTATTGGGTCAGTGAGCTCTTAGTCAGCGCCAAGGCTTCCCTTTTTTTGATGCACCTTGGTGAAAAATAGACATATGATCCTCAACATGTATGCTTTAGTGGTGCAATCTGGGTCAAAGAAAAGATCAGGTCTACCAAGATTGCCAAATGTGCACATAACATAGTTCAACCAAGGTATGCAGCGCATTAGTTTCAAACCCATACAATCCCTTGGAATGCTTCTATTAAAGTTAAGCTCGCCTTTTAACCATACTGAAAGCTGATTTGAATGAGGTCTGAAATATAACCCATTCCCAAATCCTCATGAGCGATCTCTGTAGGGACATTTTGAGGGATCTTCAGTACCCTTCTCGGAAATGTATTTTCTGCCACTTGAATGGATATACAAGGCTTTTGGCCCCAAATCTCGTACCAAAAGCTGACTGTCAGAATATATTTAGCTTTGCAAATTTCAATAGTCAACTTAATATGGATTCGCCCCATACGTCTGAAAAAATCACCTAGACTATGAGCCACTTTGTGGAAAGATTGAATATTGTTATTAATCAAAGTGTGAGAATTCAGCTGAGAGTACACTAGAATACCCCAATTTCGAAACTCAGCAACTCTACTAATGGGTTGGTTGTTAATCGTGTTTTTCGGCCTTAATTAACATTGTTTGGGCCAACCATCATAGTATGTGATCTGGAAAAATGTGTTTTCAAATCCATATTTTCTATGAAGTTGACAAAACAATCTAATAAGTGATGTAGTCAATTGACAGTACACACAATCAGAACTGTCTCATCCTCATAAAGCAGAGCTGGCACAGGTTTTCCTCCCACAGTTGGGATATCCTGACACTGGTCCACTAAAAAGGTGTATAGCCGATAAATATATAAAACAAGCATTTACAATGCAATAGGTCTAGCAGCATTAAAGTTTGAGCTATTGGCATTGTATATTACAATGTGTTGCATTAATTTGTTATCAAATTGTTTTATAAAGATGATTTGCAAACTGTCAAATGTTGCTGAATAGTAAGCAACGTTGTGAATAATATTGTTTGCTGGTCATCCTTGGGTACCAGAGTACTTCACTTGAGGCAGAGGTATTATCTTTAGACTACAGGTGCCGGTGCCGCTTGAGCTAGTAACAGGGCCAGCCACTCACTCCTCTGCACTCACTACTCACTACTCTGCACTCACTACTTACTACTCTGCACTCACTACTCACTACTCTGCACTCCCTACTCTGCACTCACTACTCACTACTCTGCACTCACTGCTCAACTTACTACTCACTACTCTACTCACTACTCTGCACTCACTACTCACTACTCTGCACTCACTACTCACTACTCTGCACTCACTACTCACTACTCTACTCACTACTCTACTCACTACTCTACTCACTACTCTACTCACTACGCTGCACTCACTACTCTACTCCCTACTCTACTCACTACTTACTACTCACTACTCACTACTCTTCTCACTACTCTACTCACTACTCTACTCACTACTCTACTCACTACTCTGTACTCACTACTCACTACTCTGCACTCACTACTCACTACTCTACTCACTATTCACTACTCTACTCACTACTTACTACTCACTACTCTACTCACTACTCTACTCACTACTCTACTCACTACTCTACTCACTACTCACTACTCTGCACTCACTACTCTACCCACTACTCTACTCACTACTCACTACTCTACTCACTACTCTACTCACTACTCACTACTCTGCACTCACTACTCTACTCACTACTCTACTCACTACTTACTACTCACTTCTCTACTCACTACTCTACTCACTACTCACTACTCTACTCACTACTCTACAAATATGCACTATACGCCTTTTATAATAGTGAAAGGATAAGAAGCGAATCACAAAAATCAAGTGTCAGCAAATACTTAGGAAATGGACTGTGTAGTCAGACTTTGCCGCCCTATCTCTCCCTGCCTATGACTGGGTGGGAGCGATCATTACTGTTCCGTTTAAGGGCTGGCACTGTAAAATTTATGTTGTCTTTTCCATTGGGACATTGCCATAGTGCTGACTCTATTTTATGTCCTTGTGATGGAGTGAGCATACAGGATGATTTGCACTTTTTATTTTTTTGTAAATTTTATCTCAAATTTATCAAATGGTTTTTAACTCCGTATTTTAAAAAATTCAGACCACTGTCACTTAAAGACTCATATTGTATGCTAATTACTCTGGACAGTGATGAATTAACTTTCCGTATGACTTCTTTTTTAAGATTGGCTATACAAGCACGTAAAATGATGGAAAATCCCTGAACATAACAACTAGTTTTATCTGTGCTACAATGGGAACTTAGTTTAAATTAATTGAGGCATATTGTATTGTCACTGTATGGAATCTAATGCCATATGTTATATTTTTCATTTGTATGTATATATATTATTATTGTGTGTTGTTATTCTGATCGGTACGTTTATGAATTTTAAGAAATTCGAATAAAGGTCTTTTGAACCTTGAACCTTGAACCACTACTCTACTCACTACTCACTACTCTGCACTCACTACTCTGCACTCACTACTCACTACTCTGCACTCACTACTCTACTCACTACTCACTACTCTGCACTCACTACTCACTACTCTACTCACTACTCACTACTCTACTCACTACTTACTACTCTACTCACTACTCACTACTCTACTCACTACTCTACTCACTACTCACTACTCTACTCACTACTCTACTCACTACTCTACTCACTACTCTACCCACTACTCACTACTCTACTCACTACTCTACTCACTACTCTACTCACTACTCACTACTCTACTCACTACTCACTACTCTACTCACTACTCACTACTCACTACTCACTACTCTACTCACTACTCTACTCACTACTCACTACTCACTACTCTACTCAGTACTCTACTCACTACTCTACTCACTACTCACTACTCTACTCACTACTCTACTCACTACTCACTACTCGACTCACTACTCTACTCACTACTCTACTCACTACTCTACTCACTACTCACTACACTATTCACTACTCTACTCACTACTCACTACTCTGCACTCACTACTCTAATCACTACTCTACTCTACTCACTACTCATTACTCTACTTACTACTCACTACTCTACTCACTACTCTACTCACTAATCACTACTCTACTCACTACTCTACTCACTACTCACTACACTATTCACTACTCTACTCACTACTCACTACTCTGCACTCACTACTCTAATCACTACTCTACTCTACTCACTACTCATTACTCTACTTACTACTCACTACTCTACTCACTACTCTACTCACTAATCACTACTCTACTCACTACTCTACTCACTACTTACTACTCACTACTCACTACTCTTCTCACTACTCTACTCACTACTCTACTCACTACTCTACTCACTACTCTGTACTCACTACTCACTACTCTGCACTCACTACTCACTACTCTACTCACTATTCACTACTCTACTCACTACTTACTACTCACTACTCTACTCACTACTCTACTCACTACTCTACTCACTACTCTACTCACTACTCACTACTCTGCACTCACTACTCTACCCACTACTCTACTCACTACTCACTACTCTACTCACTACTCTACTCACTACTCACTACTCTGCACTCACTACTCTACTCACTACTCTACTCACTACTTACTACTCACTTCTCTACTCACTACTCTACTCACTACTCACTACTCTACTCACTACTCTACAAATATGCACTATACGCCTTTTATAATAGTGAAAGGATAAGAAGCGAATCACAAAAATCAAGTGTCAGCAAATACTTAGGAAATGGACTGTGTAGTCAGACTTTGCCGCCCTATCTCTCCCTGCCTATGACTGGGTGGGAGCGATCATTACTGTTCCGTTTAAGGGCTGGCACTGTAAAATTTATGTTGTCTTTTCCATTGGGACATTGCCATAGTGCTGACTCTATTTTATGTCCTTGTGATGGAGTGAGCATACAGGATGATTTGCACTTTTTATTTTTTTGTAAATTTTATCTCAAATTTATCAAATGGTTTTTAACTCCGTATTTTAAAAAATTCAGACCACTGTCACTTAAAGACTCATATTGTATGCTAATTACTCTGGACAGTGATGAATTAACTTTCCGTATGACTTCTTTTTTAAGATTGGCTATACAAGCACGTAAAATGATGGAAAATCCCTGAACATAACAACTAGTTTTATCTGTGCTACAATGGGAACTTAGTTTAAATTAATTGAGGCATATTGTATTGTCACTGTATGGAATCTAATGCCATATGTTATATTTTTCATTTGTATGTATATATATTATTATTGTGTGTTGTTATTCTGATCGGTACGTTTATGAATTTTAAGAAATTCGAATAAAGGTCTTTTGAACCTTGAACCTTGAACCACTACTCTACTCACTACTCACTACTCTGCACTCACTACTCTGCACTCACTACTCACTACTCTGCACTCACTACTCTACTCACTACTCACTACTCTGCACTCACTACTCACTACTCTACTCACTACTCACTACTCTACTCACTACTTACTACTCTACTCACTACTCACTACTCTACTCACTACTCTACTCACTACTCACTACTCTACTCACTACTCTACTCACTACTCTACTCACTACTCTACCCACTACTCACTACTCTACTCACTACTCTACTCACTACTCTACTCACTACTCACTACTCTACTCACTACTCACTACTCTACTCACTACTCACTACTCACTACTCACTACTCTACTCACTACTCTACTCACTACTCACTACTCACTACTCTACTCAGTACTCTACTCACTACTCTACTCACTACTCACTACTCTACTCACTACTCTACTCACTACTCACTACTCGACTCACTACTCTACTCACTACTCTACTCACTACTCTACTCACTACTCACTACACTATTCACTACTCTACTCACTACTCACTACTCTGCACTCACTACTCTAATCACTACTCTACTCTACTCACTACTCATTACTCTACTTACTACTCACTACTCTACTCACTACTCTACTCACTAATCACTACTCTACTCACTACTCTACTCACTACTCACTACTCTACTCACTAATCTACTCACTACTCTACTCACTACTCTACTCACTACTCACTACTCACTACTCTACTCACTACTCTACTCACTACTCTACTCACTACTCACTACTCTGCACTCACTACTCTGCACTCACTACTCACTACTCTACTCACTACTCACTTCTCACTACTCACTACTCTGCACTCACTACTCACTACTCTACTCACTACTCTACTCACTACTCACTACTCTACTCACTACTCACTACTCACTACTCTACTCACTACTCTACTCACTACTCACTACTCTACTCACTACTCACTACTCTACTCACTACTCTACTCACTACTCTACTCACTACTCACTACTCTGCACTCACTACTCACTACTCTACTCCCTACTCACTACTCTGCACTCACTACTCACTACTCTGCACTCACTACTCACCACTCACTACTCACTACTCTACACACTACTCACTACTCTGCACTCACTACTCACTACTCTGCACTGACTACTCACTACTCTGCACTCACTACTCACTACTCTACTCACTACTCTACTCACTACTCTGCACTCACTACCCACTACTCTACTCACTACTCACTACTCTACTCACTACTCACTACTCTACTCACTACTCTACTCACTACTCTACTCACTACTCACTACTCTACTCACTACTCTACTCACTACTCTACTCACTACTCTACTCACTACTCACTACTCTACTCACTACTCTACTCACTACTCTACTCACTACTCACTACTCTGCACTCACTACCCACTACTCTACTCACTACTCACTACTCTACTCACTACTCACTACTCACTACTCTACTCACTACTCTGCACTCACTATTCACTACTCTGCACTCACTACTCACTACTCTACTCACTACTCCCTACTCACTACTCTACTCACTACTCACTACTCTACTCACTACTCTGCACTCACTAGTCTACTCACTAATCACTACTCTACTCACTACTTACTACTCACTACTCTACTCACTACTCTACTCACTACTCTACACTCACTACTCACTACTCTGCTCCCTACTCTACTCACTACTCTGCACTCACTACTCACTACTCTACTCACTACTCTGCACTCACTACTCACTACTCTACTCACTACTCTACTCACTACTCAGCACTCACTACTCTACTCACTACTCACTACTCACTACTCTACTCACTACTCTACTCACTACTCTACTCACTACTCTGCACTCACTACTCTACTCACTACTCTACTCACTACTCTACTCACTACTCACTACTCACTACTCTACTCACTACTCACTACTCTACTCACTACTCACTACTCTACTCACTACTCACTACTTACTACTCTACTCACTACTCTGCACTCACTACTCACTACTCTGTACTCACTACTCACTACTCTACTCATTACTCTGCACTCACTACTCACTACTCTACTCACTACTCTACTCACTACTCACTACTCTACTCACTACTCTACCTACTACTCTACTCACTACTCTACTCACTATTCACTACTCTACTCACTACTTACTACTCTACTCACTACTCACTACTCTGCACTCACTACTCTGCACTCTGCACTCACTACTCACTACTCTGCCCTCACTACTCACTACTCTGCACTCACTACTCACTACTCTGCACCCACTACTCACTACTTTGCACTCACTACTCTGCACTCACTACTCTGCACTCACTACTCTGCACTCACTACTCGGCACTCACTACTCGGCACTCACTACTCACTACTCTGCACTCACTACTCACTACTCTGCACACTCACTCTTCACTCACTACTCTGCACACTCACTCTGCACTCACTACTCTGCACTCACTACTCTGCACTCACTACTCTGCACTCACTACTCACTACTCTGCACACTCACTCTGCACTCACTACTATGCACTCACTACTCTGCACTCACTACTCACTACTCTGCACTCACTACTCACTACTGTGCACACTCACTCTGCACTCACTACTCTGCACACTCACTCTGCACTCTGAACACTCACTCTGCACTCACTACTCTGCACACTCACTCTGCACTCACTACTCTGCACACTCACTCTGCACTCACTACTCTGCACACTCACTCTGCACTCACTACTCTGCACTCACTACTCTGCACTGTGAACACTCACTCTGCACTCACTACTCTGCACACTCACTCTGCACTCACTACTCTGCACTCTGCACTCACTACTCACTACTCTGCACTCACTACTCTGCACTCACTACTCTGCACTCACTACTCTGCACTCACTACTCTGCACTCACCACTCTGCACTCTGAACACTCACTCTGCACTCACTACTCTGCACACTCACTCTGCACTCACTACTCTGCACACTCACTCTGCACTCACTACTCTGCACACTCACTCTGCACTCACTACTCTGCACTCACTACTCTGCACTGTGAACACTCACTCTGCACTCACTACTCTGCACACTCACTCTGCACTCACTACTCTGCACTCTGCACTCACTACTCACTACTCTGCACTCACTACTCTGCACTCACTACTCTGCACTCACTACTCTGCACTCACTACTCTGCACACTCACTCTGCACTCACTACTCTGCACACTCACTCTGCACACTCACTCTGCACTCACTACTCACTACTCTGCACTCACTACTCTGCACTCTGAACACTCACTCTGCACTCACTACTCTGCACACTCACTCTGCACTCACTACTCTGCACTCACTACTTTGCACTCACTGCACACTCACAGCAGCATTGAAAAACAAGGGTTTGCCATTATTAATATAGTTCACTGCAATAACCTACTTTTCTTAGCCTTTGACATGTACTTTACTGAGAACCGGCATGTTAATAAATATATAAATACGTGCCACGGAAATAAAACAGCATTGAAAAACAAATAACTCTTACTGCCCCCGGAATCCCGCCGCGGCCGCACCGGAAGTCAGGCAAGGTCGCCTGTGACGGGGCGGAGCCGCGTCCTAACCGGAAGAGGAGGCAGGCGGAGGAAATGCGTCGAGCGGCCCGGGGCTCCTGTGAGCGGTGGAGAGCCCCGGGGCCGACAACAGGAGGTTGCGCACGTGTTGCGGGGCTCCCTTGACCAAGAGGGAGCCCCGCGAAAGGAGCTGCCAAGAGCCACAGCGTTAACTCTGCCTGCCCGTGCTGAGAGCGGAGTACCCCAGGTTGCCACAGCAAGTTTAAAAGGGGGGGGTGGTGCACTCGTGTGTGTGTGTGTGTGCGCGTGTGTGTATGCGTGGGGGGGTGTTCTGTATGTATGTGCGTGCGTGTGCGCTTGTGTGTGTGTTTCTGTGTATGCGCATGCGTGTGTTGTGTGAGAGCTTCTCGCAGCGCTCGTACTTGTGCGCGTGCCAGTTTGGAATCGCCTGCGCGTGGCCAGGAGTGTCTCCTGGGAAGCAGACACGGCCACAATAGGTTCTCGGCGGAGACGCGCTTCCGCGCGGCTAGCCGAGACCTAATAAAAAGCAGAGGTGCTAAAATAGAGCCTTGGTGGGCACCCCTCTTCAGCTTAAAGTTTGGTGTGCACTCCCTGTTTTGTCCAGATCTCACCAAGGTTATAAGCCCCTTGGGCAAGTTGCACAAGAAAGTGACAAGTGCGTTCTCTAACCCCATGGACTCCAGCATGACTCATAGCCAAGCTATGTTAATGGTGTAAAAGACTGTGCTGAAGTCCTTGATGGCCAGGTGAATAGCTCCCTTGTTGGTTTCCGTGTTTTAGTTATTCAACTGCTTTATGTTCAAATTCTGCTCTATTGCCCCTCTCCCAGGCCTAAACCCGTATTGAATATCTGAGAGGATATTTCTTTTTCCTCAACCCAGGCTGTCAACCTATTCAACACTACTCAGACAATGAATCTTATTTTCAGAATCCACAAGGGATATCAGCTGATAACAGGCCACATCGGCTCTATTCCCTTTTTTAAAGGCAGAGACAATCACAGATTTTCACCAGGACAAAGGAATTTGACCTCCAGCTGTGGCATTTAAATACATTATGATTACAGGGACCCAAAGATCAACACAGGATTTCTGGGGGTGCTTTGTAGCGTGGGCTGCAGTGGCAGGAAGCAGCTATTTTCTGGCCCCTCTTCCTTGGGGCAGAGCTTTCTGGGAATCAGAGTCCCCAGACAAGAATGCCGAGCAACAGACGTGGCATCCCGCGCCGCAGGATGTCTCGAGGCACTTTGTAGCGCGGGTGGCATTGGTGGGAAGTGGCCATTTTCTGGCCCCTCAAACTTGGGGCAGAGCAGTCTGGGACGTTGAGTCCCCACACAAGAAGGCCCAGCAACAGATGTGTCTGTCTTTATATGCGTATGTCTGTGTATGCTTGCAGTCGGTGACCAAAAAACATGGGGGCATATTACCAAGCAATAGCGATAATTATCGCTATTGCTTGGTTAGAGACAAAAATTTACCGCAGAGCTGCGGCGATTTTTATCGCAGATAAAACGGCCGCAATGCATGAATATTGCTGAAAAGTCAGCGATATTCCTGCATTACCGAGCTAATGCTCTTAGCCATGTTATCCACCTCCCATTGGATAACATGGCTTAGCGCGAATATCTCCAAAAGTTGGTAATAGGAGATAGCGATGTTAGCGACTGTTTCCAGTCGCTAACATCTTGGCACGCCCACTTTGAATGTCATTAGTGATAAATATCACTGACATGCAAAGTGGGCCCAAGATGGTCGCTATCTCCTACTAGCTGTCGCTAACTGGTGTTAGCGACAGCTAGGTAATAGGGAGATAATTTTATCTCCGCTTTCTTGGCTATTAAAGCCAAAAAAGAGATAAACCCCCTTGATAATATGCCCCATTGTTTTTCTAAATTTGACCCCAGGGTGGGTTTCACTGTTACTCACCCATAAGCTACAGGCAATCAGGGTACTCCTACCCTGCCCTCTGATACCGTTTGGCTTTCAAATTCGTAGGACATTGGAACTGGGGATGAGTCCCTGAGCCCTGTAATGGTGGCCCCAACATTTTGTTCAGGTATATACAGCCAATCCAAGTACAACCTCCTGTCGGACCGCTTCACCCCTATTGGGGCAAGATAGCCAATGGGGAAAAAAGTAATCTTGGACACTCGGAGCGCTTTATTTTTGTAAGTTGTTTTTCGCAAGGAAAAAAGTGTTTTGTGACCTACCTTTTTCTTAACACCCTTTTGACACAAATCACCTGGAAGCTTTCCAATAAGGAGCTGAGGTTGTTGAATAATTGATTAGCAGTTTTCACAAAGATTCATCAAATAGCGCCAAAGTTATTAGCAAAAAAAAAAGTTCTTCCTATGGAAACTCTGACTCATGTATAATATATATGTGTGCACACGCCCACTGTGGGTAAGGTACTATATTTCTCCTTAATACTACGAGTCCCAGCATGCTCTATGCACTGAGCACAGCCCACTGGGGGCAAAGAGCCAATAAAATCAGATGCTTAATTGGAAAGGAGAACATCCGTGTACTGACTTTGTGGAAGCAGCCTGTGATTAGGTGGTAGTGAACCTTGAAACGCGTTGGGCGATAATGTTATTCCAGGAATGCTGACACAGGCTGATGTTTTAAACCCGATGGGAAGCAGTTGCAGAGTGCTTTCTCAAAAGCTAAAAAGGCATTGTTGTAACTACAAATTATCACGGCAGTCGGCGTCATGGAGAACAGCACCATCTTTCAAAATTAAGAGGCTGAGGATTGAAACTATGTTCAAACCGCTTTCAGCGCAACCTGCCAGATGAAAAGAACTCGTGCCAGCATTGGGATCCTACTAGAAGAACATAATGAACTTTTAATTTTCAAAGTGTGCACAAACCCACTGTAGGTAAGCTACTATATTTCTCCTTATGACTACGAGCCCCAGCATGCTCTATGCACTGAGCACAGCCCCCTGGGGGCAATGAGCCAATAAAATCAGATATTTGATTGGAAAGGAAAACATCCGTGGACTGACTTTGTGGAACAGCCCATGATTAAGAGGTAGTGAACTTTGAAACGCGTTGGACGATAATGTTGTTCCAGAATGCTGACACAGGCTGATGTTTTAAACCAGATGGGAGGCAGTTGCTGAGTGCGTTCTCATAAGCTCAAAGGCATTGTTGGAACTACAAATTATCACAGCGGCCGGCGTCGTGGAGTACCGCACCATCTTTCAAAGTTAACACCTTTGCTGCGGCGGCTATTCCGCCACAGCGCTAAGGGTGCGGGGGGCCACGCGGCACGCCCATGCTGGTGACGGAACCGCTCCGTCACCAGCTTGCGTACCATTTTCTCTATGTTCCGTATACTTAACCCTGACTTACCAGCGACCGCCATCATGCTTGATGCGGCTAAAGCATTTGACTCCATTGAATGGAGTTGCATGTTTCATATTTTACGCAAAATGGGGTTCCCTAATGTCATAATGCAGTGGATCCAGATCCTATACACCAACGTGACAGCCAGGGTACGCGTTACCAGCCATACCTCTACACCTTTCCAGATAAAGCGTGGCACCAGACAGGGCTGTCCCTTATCCCCTCTCTTCTTTGCCCGTGTGCTCGAACCACTTGCTTGTAAG
The DNA here is from genome assembly GCF_964261635.1 of Lissotriton helveticus. Lineage (NCBI taxonomy): Eukaryota > Metazoa > Chordata > Amphibia > Caudata > Salamandridae > Lissotriton > Lissotriton helveticus. Next base: position 1,207,385,498 of record NC_136063.1, read on the forward strand.
ATTCGGCAATGTCATAGAGCGTCTGCTCACAATTTTAAACACCGACCGGTCGGCATCTCCATGTATGCAGACGACATGGTCCTGTTTATTAGGGATCCCCAGCAACACCTCTCCCCTGTTCTTCGAGAGTATATAAAATGTGGTCTGTTCTCTGGACTTTCAATCAATTGGGAGAAATCGGTGATCATACCGTTAACCACAATCACATCCCAAACTCACCTTGAGTACCCTTTGGTATGGACGGAGGACCCAGAAAAATACCTAGGTGTCTGGGTGCATCGTGATCCTGAAGTTGTAATCAGGGAAAATTATGGGCGTGCATACGACAAACTAGAAAAATAAGTAAACCGATGGCTGCATCTACCCCTGTCTCTGGCAGACCGTATTGCATTAATAAAAATGGTTATACTTCCCTGCTTTTTAGATCTTTTTTGCAACATACAGATAAAACTGACTCACCAATTTTTTAAAACAGTGAAAACCCACCTCCTAAGGCAAATATGGGGCACAGGACCTCCTAGAATTAGCTGGCACATGCTAACACTATCCTATGACAAAGGTGGCTTTACAGCATTAGATTGTTATGTGTATTATCTCTGTGCTCAGGCCCAGTATGCATACTTTTGGTCCAGACCACACGACTTTACACCACATGTAGCGGTGGAAGATGGAGAAGCCCATCCAACCCCACTTGGTAGCATGCTGAAACATGCTGGCACATGTGAATAGACACAGGCCGAAGATATAAATCAATACGCTAGATACGACCATAGCAGCATGGCAGGCGATTGGTAAGCGAGAACACCGCCTTGTCTGTCACTTAGGAGGCAGGACCGCTAAAATCACTAAAAGAAGCTGGTATTACTCAAATGTGCGACGTATACCCAAACGGACAATACCTAGAAAGCAGCGATTTGGAGTACATACAAAACCCCTCCTCACTGTTTCAATATACTTGCCATCGCCTTAAACGTGCCATACGAGACCACTACCCTAACTTTCCTGCTGAGCCCCCGACACTCACGTCCTTGCAACTGCTCTTAGTACTTCCCACCAAGCAGAAATTAGTTACCAGAATATATAGGACGGTGCAGGAGGAGACAGAAAGAGGGCCTGATAAAAGCCTTGCTACATGGAATGAAATTCTAGACCGACAGATCACCGGAGAGGAATGGGAGCAGATATGTCAATTGACGGGCCGCCTCACACCAAATGGGAATTTACGCATCATTAATTTTAAATTCCTCCATCAGATCTATTATACTCCTTCAAAATTACACAGAATTGGTTTAAGGGAATCAGATCAATGCAAACGTTGTAAGCAATTGCAAGCGGATTTCCTACACCTTGCCTGGCGATGTGACCTGGTAATAACATACTGGGAAGGAGTGCTCGATCGTCTCCACTCCATAACGGGCACTCTGCTTCCCTGTACACCTCTCACGTGTTTACTACAATACATCCCACACTTGAAAAGTACAGTGGGCAGGTTTGTTAGAGTCTCCCTTCTGCTTGCTAAGTGCCACATGGGACAGTGTTCTTGCTCCAAAACTGGAGGGGTGGATGACGGATAGGGTATACTGGAAAGAAACTTTGGCAACATACGCGGAAGAACTGCCTGTAACATCTAGACCAAAGGACATTTAGGGTCCACTTGAACACTTTCTTACTCTCCCGAAATCAGCAAGCGATGATGTACACTCTTAAATATTCATGCGGAATTTTATGTTATTGTGTAAAGCGCACTCCCTGTGATATATCTGTGCAGTTTATGTGTCAGCCTTGTCGCATTCTCTGATCAGTAAGAAGTCCTTGCTAATGCATTGTTAAATTCTCCTGTTCACCATGTTTTCGCTGTTGTTACCGGCAGCAAATGTAGGCTACTTAACTACAACACTCAACCAACCCGTTGTCGCTGGAATCTAAGGTATGATTTTGTGTTGGGTTTATATTCAACGATGTGTGTATGCTGTTGGTGTGTATTGCAATATGTAAAAAAACGGGCAGTGCACATTATCTACATATACATATAGACAGATTCATAACATACATGTGTATTTTGATGAAAATATTTAGTACTTATCTGTCTCCACACCTCCATGGCCTCACTTCATCGCAACTCCACTGCCAGCACAACGGGAACATCTAAATTGGCTTGGTACAATCCCGCCAGACTGATGGTGGCAGAATACTGTTGGCCAGCACAGAAGACCGCCACTGTCATGCCAGCTCACTGGAGTACTTGGGACTGCTGCAGCTGCGGGATGATGATAATACCTCCAAAATCTAAATCAGGTCCTTAGTCTGATATTCTGAGTTAAGCATGTACTTCTAACAGCAGCAGCATCCTTTCAGTTGATTCCCTAGTGTACTACTGCAGCGTTCCACAGTATTCTAATGAACAACTAGAGTAAAGACATTCTGTACTTATGACAAAATTGTAGCATGGAAAACAAAAGCATTTCCGTTAAAAATGAACAAAATGTGCCAGGCCTTTTTGTCTTATAAATTATGGTTAGTGCTCTAGAAAGCTAACTTGAGAACATATTTTCTGTGAGTTCACAAATATCTTCCTCAGTAAAACATTCTGACATGCAGACTGAGATATGAACTTTCAACACCAGCTGCAGCCTGCCATTTGACTCCCGTGTAATTAACTGCAGCTTTAACACAAAGTTCTGATGAGCAGCTAGAGTTCTACATTCCTGTTTTTATGACAATAGTGTGGCATATCTAATGCCATCTTGATGGAAAACATTTCCTACAGAAGACATTGCAGTAAATGAAAAAATGGATGAAGGGTTTCCTTTTGTCATAGAAATGATGGCTAGTGCTCTAGAAAGCTAAAATTAGGTCACAATGTCAGTGAGTTCTTAAATATGTCCATTATCTATTTCGCTAAAACACGAAGCATCCAACACATTTCTATCACCAGTAGCAGTTTGTTGATTGATTATCTAGTACTCAACTCCAATGTAACCTTTGAGAGCCAATGAAGAACTAACATTTTGCATTCAAGACAAAAGTGAGGCAATCCAGATGTCATTTTTTTGGAATAGGAGCTGTTGAATGTAAAGTATTTCCTGAAGAGCAGGCTGCAGTGAATGAGCACTGAGATGTGAATACAACCATGAACCAGAGGGATACAAATGTGAGCGGAGGTGTGGGATTTTAGGAATTTGATGTATGATGTATTTTTAAAGAGGCTAAAAAAAGTTAAAAAGAGAGGTGTCTCGCGATAAGCGCGAATATCTCCAAAAGCTACCACCTGCCCTGAGCAGTTCTTAGCCATGTTATCCAATGGGAGGTGGATAACATGGCTAAGAGCATTAGCTCGGTAATGCATGAATATCGCTGAGTTTTCAGCGATATTAATGCATTGCGGTAGTTTTTTATCGTATTTGCGATAAACCTTGATAATAGCAAGGTTTATCTGCGATATTTTCTGACGATGCTTAGCGGTAAAAAATTTGTTGCTAAGCATCGTTAGGGATAAATATCGCTTTAGTAGTACTAACTATATATCGCGCACCCGCAATCCACTGCTGATCATGTCACATATTACATCATTCATGACATGGTCAGTGACATCACTGATGACATCTCAATGATCAGTGATGTCATCAGTGATGTCATTTGAGATGTCATCAGTGATGTCATCAGTGATGTCATTTGAGATGTCATCAGTGATGTCATCAGTGATGTCATTTGAGATGTCATCAGTGATGTCATCAGTGATGTCACTGACCATGTCATGAATGATGTAATATGTGACATGATCAGCAGTGGATTGCGGGTGCGCGATATATAGTTAGTACAACTAACTATATATGGAATTTCAATGGTTTTGTGTGAGTAAAATAAGGTTTTTTAAATGCTAATTCCTAACTATATATGGTCTATAACCTATGGTCTTTTCAGTGAATATATATATATATACATATATTACCTACTGGCGGTCGCCAGTAGGTATATATAGTTAGGATTTTTTCTCTATGGGTTTTTTGAAAATTCTATGTCTAATAACTTTGGCGTTTGTGGACGGAATCGGCTGAAATTTTCAGGAAAATGGCACATTTTGTTTCTGAGCAGCCCTTGAAAATTTGGGGGGGGTTCGTCCAGTGGGGGCCGAGAAAAAAGGGGGGTCCCAAAACGTGTTTTTAACATTGAGTTTTCCATAGGGCGGTTGGCCTCACTTTTAGCCCGAACGGCTGAATGGATTTGCACGAAACTTGGCAAAATTGTAGGGACTGGTAGCCCGATGTGCCTTTTGTAGGTCTCAATATATGTGCTCCAGTGGATTTTGAGAAATTAACGTTTAAAAAAAGATATATATCTGTAACAGCGGACCGGTTAGCGCTCTGGTTCGCGGACTTTTCGCGCAACGGAGCTTTGTGAAGCGAAGCTGATTGGTTCTCCGGCGTCTGTCAACATTCCAAACAGTCCGTAGCGGCCGCCATCTTGTCTCTCGGTAGGATCGAGAGACAAGAGGAGGTCAAAACAAAGGGGGAAATAACTATAAGGGGGCATAGTAGATCCTCGCTGACCCCCTAGGTTTGATGTGGAGGTTTTAAAAGGGCCCCGCGGGGCAAAAAAAAACCAAAATAATAATAATCGAACGGCTGAATGGATTTGCACGAAACTTGGCAAAATATTAGGGACTGGTAGCCCGATGTGCCTTTGCTAGGTCTCAATATATGTGCTCCAGTGGATTTTGAGAAATTAACGTTGAAAAAAAGATATATATCTGTAACAGCGCTCCGCTTCGCGTACTTTTCGCGTTACGGAGCTTTGCGAAGCTGATTGGTTCTCCGGCGTCTGTCAACATTCCAAACAGTCCGTAGCGGCCGCCATCTTGTCCCTCGGTAGGATTGAGAGACAAGAGGAGGCCAAAGCGAAGGGGGAAATGACCATAAGGGGGCATAGTAGATCCTTCCTGACCTCTTAGGTTTGATGTACCATTTTGCCAAGTTTGGTGTAATTCCGTTCAGCCATTCAGGCTGTAGACGTATGTAAATGTCCTATGGAAAATTGCATGGGGAAAACACATTTGAAAGTGTTGAAATTTAGAACCAATTAAAATGTTACTTTGGTTTTGTATTTGTGTGTGATGAAAGTTAATTGGTTATGTATATATGTCAAATGAGAGGAAACCACAGCCATTTTGTGATACTACTGTCTGAGGTACATTTGTGAGGAATTTTTGGTGGTGAATTTCTGGTGTTTGATTTACACAGTACTAACACTTCTGCTACTTTTAAAAAGGTGAGTTGTTAATTTGTAAGGGGAACTATGTTGTACACTTGAAGATAATTTGAAAAATGTTTTCTGTTATTTATTTGCAGTCCTTCTGTTATACTAAATACTTGATGAAGTTAGTTTTATATTATGTATTACTAAAAACGATAAATGAAAGTGATTATTTTTTTCTGCAATTTACAGCAAGCAATTTCAAAATAAAATGGCTCACAATGAAGAGACCGTGGCAATTTCTTTTGAATTGTCCACTACATTGATTGAAATTGAGAGCACCAATAATGAAATATTGTCACAAGGAGGACATGACTTGTATGATTCCATTAGATTGATTGAAATGGACAGCACCAAGAATGAAATATTGTCACAAGGAGATGACTTGAATGATTCCACTACATTGATTGAAATTGAGAGCACCAATAATGAAATATTGTCACAAGGAGGAGATGGCTTGTATGATTCCATTAGATTGATTGAAATGGACAGCACCAAGAATGAAATATTGTCACAAGGAGGAGATGACTTGAATGATTCCACTACATTGATTGAAATTGAGAGCACCAATAATGAAATATTGTCACGAGGAGATGACTTGAATGATTCCACTACATTGATTGAAATGGACAGCACCAATAATGAAATATTGTCAGAAGGAGGAGATGACTTGAATGATTTTTTTGATCAATCTCTTGATGGCGAATTTATCGAGTGTTTGGAGACCATAGAGTTACAAGAATCATCATTGCAGACTTTTAATGAGGAGATTCCAGATGAGATGATTGAAGAGGAAATTACTGATGAGGACATGTTACTAGTTGTTTCAAATTTAGAAAATTCTGAAGAATAAATTTATATTTAGAAATCAAAAATTGTTTGAGACATTATTTATTTTTATTTTTAATTTATGAGGTTGTAGCGAAGTGATTGTAGTATAAAATGAGACTTATAGTATAGAGTGCAACATTTTTATGTTACATGGTAAGTTTACTCATATTTACTTCCCTTCTGCCACTATATTATCTCCAATGTGTATTTGACATGTCTTCTTCATCTCCGGCCTCCTTTCTCTCACTGTGTGTCTCCGATGCATCTTATCGCTGGTATTTTGTGTAATTACAGAAGAGAGTAAAATAAAATAGTTCGGAACGTGAAAAGGGGGCAAAGTAGAGTACTCCTCACCCCCTAGGCCTTTTTAGGCGGTCCCAAAAGGATCAGTTTCTGCTTTCCTGAGAGATTATGGTATGAGTTCCATATACCACAATAACTTGCATTACAACATGCAAGATATCTATCTCCTATTACCAACTTTTGGAGATATTCGCGCTAAGCGCGAATATCTCCAAAAAGTAACACCTGCCCTGAGCAGTTCTTAGCCATGTTATCCAATGGGAGGTGGATAACATGGCTAAGAGTATTAGCTCGGTAATGCATGAATATCGCTGAGTTTTTAGCGATATTCATGCATTGCGGCCGTTTATTATCGCATTTGCGATAAACCTTGATAATAGTAAGGTTTATCTTCGATAATTTCTGACGATGCTTAGTGGTAAAAAATTGGTTGGTAAGCATCGTTAGCGATAAATATCGCTTAACTTTGGTAATATGCCCCAACGTCTGTTAACGTTCGATTCGAAGGAAATGAGGAAGTGTTGAAAAACATTGTCTGCGCCATCTTGCCTTTTTTGAAATGCCACACTTTTGTCGTGCACGGCAGCCATTTTAGATGTCTTGACCAGACCCACTCTCTGCACGCTGTCGATTCGTAGCATGGCTCCTCACCCTCGTAAGCATCTCCCCCAGGCACTGGTCACCACCGCTCTCTGTCTTATGCATGGGCAATAAACCTTCCCCCATCTGCGCTGCTCTTCCCTGAGAATCACACTCTGTGCCCGCCCGACACCTCCCTTTCGCCCTATTCACTACCGCACCCTCTGACACTCCTCTTCCTCTGTGTCCGAATGTCCAGGCCGGTCCTAGGCTATCAGCTAGCCCTGCAGATGTAGTTTATGGCCCCAGCTGTAAAGAATCACCCCTCTTCAAAGGAGTTATAGTAGATCAAGGCCCACACCCGATGTGATCCGTCACAGCACACGCGTTCCTACTATCTGAAAACCATCCTGTATTGTGATTGGGGAGGGGACCGAGCCTGAAGCGGAAGATTCCAGGAATGACTCTTTGTACATCAAAGTTTTTACAATTATGTGTCACATTAAAAATATATAGCACTCCAACAAAGTAGTAGGAATATAAAACTTTAATAACATATAAATATATACAACAAAACAAAAACAGTAAAAACATTTAAACAACGAAGAGACCGTGGCAATTTCTTTTTAATTATCCAATAGATTTATTGAAATTGACAGCACCAATAATGAAATATTCTTGTCAGTAGCGGTCTGTTGTGCGAATAGTTCCAAGGCAGCAGAACGCGCTGAAATCTAGATGGCACGAAAGTGATGTCTAGTAAGTTGCCGCCCAGCAAAAAACGGCGTGGGGCGCCGCGGGGGTGAGTGAGTCCAGTAGGCACCACAGCTATTCTTACCGGCATTGCAGAATTACTGCTGGGGACAATGCCTGTGCTGTAGCAGGGTCACAGCAGAAACAAAAAGGATTCTGTTGAAGATGTTGTTGGTTTTCAATTTGAAAACAGTTCTGGTGTCAACTGCTATGCTAATGTAGTGGTTAATGTTTTGTTTTCTCTAGAAAATGTAAAAGAGGGGGAGGCAGTCCAAAGTTCCGTTAAAAGGGCAAAGGAAAGGATCGGTGGTTTGAACTATCAGTCAAAAAGGGGAGGGGGTGCAATAATTTTTCCTACCGGGTCACACTGTGCTTTCACCGGAAGTAAGGTCTGCAGGATTGTAGTAATTCAAAGTGAGGCTGGCGCCAGCATGGGAGCGCCGACGTCCCGCGGATACAGTTTCGTCACTCCACGGGCGATCATGGCAGTCATTCCCCATCGGGGGTCGGAGACTCCCGCGGCTCCTCTAGAATCTTCAAGGTCGTGGAGGACTACGGTGGTGGAGTCAACCAGTGACCGGGCCATTTCTTTATGTTGGGCCCGCTCTTGCCAGGTCGACCGCCATTTTGAGAGTTCGGCAGCTACCGGCGATCGCGGGGTCACATGAGCGGACGGGCTCCACCCTGCCGGGCGAGACGTTGCAGCATGGCCACAGTGGAAGAACCGTTATCTAGGTCGTTCCGAAACTGTGCAGCACTGTAGTTGTTAGGATGCCACCGCCTGGAGCGCTGAGGGTGCAGCTGGGAAGCCTCCACCTGGGGAGGCGGGAGAGGCCTGTTCGCACCGTCTCTCCCTCCCAGTGCACCCCACGGCGTCTCGCTTGAGATTTGTTATGGCCGGACCAGGCGATGAGGACGAGGGGGGGGTCGGAGGCATGTGCAAGACATCCCCCTCCAGTGTTGTCGCAGCCATTATAAAAGAAAGAAGTGTCCCGTCCGTCTTCGGGCCGGGCTTCCGGTGGATGTCGGCCGGACGCCCCTGGCTCTGGCCCCATGAACGGGTTTCTTGGTTTATCGGCTGCAGCCGGATCCCGTCGGCCTCGGCCCCCCGACCGTTGGTGGTCGGACCGGAAGAGCATGTGGCGGGACTACCTGCAACTCTCAAGGGCTACCGCGGCCGGACTGGGAGAGAGAGGGGAGGGTCGAGGAGACATTCCCCCCCCCTGCAACTGTTCAGCGTTGTAAAGGCAATCCCCTGGCCGGGTCCCGCTGGTCTCGGCCTCTCCTCCGGCTACACCCTACGTTAGGATCTCCTGGCCGAGGCGTGGCAGCAGGACCTGCCTTATATGGGCTGCTCCCGGCTGGGCGTAGCCGGAACCCTGCCCCACCTTGGAAGTTTCCAGAGTGGGGGTGGATGTTCTACTGACTTGCATTTTCCCTAGTCTATCGATTTTTTTGGCGTGGCAGGCGGTGGGACAGCGAGGGGTGATTTGGTTTCTCTTACTGTTTTTCTGGTCTCTCACCACTGGCATATTTTAACGTTTTCTTGTTTCTAGGACATTAATAGGTTTTATCATTACGTTATGTTATCGTTTCTTTGTTCGTTGTTTAATAAAAGTTCATGTTCATCAGTGGCCTACTGATTTTCGTTTTCCTATTTTTTTCTTTCCAGGTTGTTTCATGGTAAAGTTTCTGTTAACAGGATACAGTGATCACTTCGTTATTATTGCATATGTCCTTTTCACTAGGGGTGCTCTCTGGTCGGGCCAGATGACGTATCTCTAGTAAATGGTCCGGGTGAAAAAGGTGCATCAATCAGTGGGGAGTAGATAGGCATGACAGATTACAACGGGGGAGAACGGTCCGCATTACGTACCCTTTCACTACTTGCAAAGATTTTCCTACGTTTATTTGCAAACAGGGAATACCTCCAAAAAGAACTAATTCCCAAACAGTCAATGTTCGGACAATCAATCAATCAATGAGGAATGAAATAGGTACGACGTGTTAAAGGCTTGCGTTACCTACCCTTCACTATCTGCAAAGGGAGATAGAATATTCCTATTCTTCCTCGTTTGCAGGTAGAGAAGATCGTTAAGAGAATTAACTTCGAACAATTCAATGCTCGATTGAAACAATCAACAAGGGGTACTGTGAACACAAATGAACGCCGCTTATATACATACGCATTGCTATTTTCAACAGGTTGTTCCTAATGTTTCTATTTTAGCGAGGTCAAAAGAGATCCCATTAGTGGCCTACTGATTTTGCTCGATTCCTTTTGTTTTTTTACACGATTTTTCGCTATCTGCAAAGACTAAACAGAGTATTGCGACTCTGTGCTTGTTTGTAAATAGAGAATGAACCAAAGAGAACAATCAATCAAATGGAGAGAGAAGCAGGCACGACGGATTACAAAGGGGGAAAGGGCTGCGTTAACTACCCTTCACTATCTGCAAAGAGAGAGTACTCCTAATAGAAATGAGGGGTGGGGGGCAGCAATCAAAGCAGATCAGTGTGCATAAACACGAAAAAAAAAATTCTTACCACGTACTTGACATTCGACAGCTTATGATATTTGCTATTAAAAAACCATTGAAATTCACTGAAAAAACCATAGGTTATAGACCATATATAGTTAGGAATTAGCATTTACAAAACCTTGAAAATTCACTGAAAAAACCATAGGTTATAGACCATATATAGTTAGGAATTAGCATTTAAAAAACCTTATTTTACTCACACAAAACCATTGAAATTCCATATATAGTTAGTTGCACTAACTATATATCGCGCACCCGCAATCCACTGCTGATCATGTCACATATTACATCATTCATGACATGGTCAGTGACATCACTGATGACATCACTGATGACATCTCAAATGACATCACTGATGACATCACTGATGACAACATCCAGTGACTGTATGTTTCTGTAAAGTTAAAATATGTCTTACATATTGAAGAATGAGTGGATGTATAAGTGTCTGGATGAAGGATTTAGTAGGTGCGTGACTGACTGTATGAGTGAGTGATTAAATGTGTCTCACTGAATGCATGGGTTAGTGACTAAACTGTCTTAATTTGTGCATCATTATGTCTGTTGTTCTGTAAACTGCTGCATGTGTTGATCATTAGCTATACGAGAGGCTATATGTGTTATTAATTGGTTGCCCAAGTATTTCTATGGGAGATTGAGTTTGTGTGGGGGTGGCTGGAAGGTGTGTGACTCTATGCATAGATGTGTGAGCAGTTTATTCACTAGGTGTATGAGTTCAAGAGTGCATGTGGAAACAGCTACATGGGCAGTTGACTGTGTGCATGAGTGTATTGATGAGTGAATGGATATCTCAATGCTACATGTCATAGTAAGTACATATGTAAAACACAGTACATGTGAGAGTTGGCATATATAAATAACTGTGCATGAGAGCCACTGAATGAGTGAGTGGTTGTATCGATCATTGGGAACTTGTATCAGGGATTGTATAAGAGAGTAAATATGTGTTAGTATATGTTTCAATAAGTAAGGTGAGTTTAACTGTATAGTTGAAGAAATGGAGGTGAGATTGTTTCTTTGCATGACTGACTGGGTGTGTGAGTAACTCCATGGATGAGTGGCAGTGTGTGAGTGTCTGTATACACTGAGTGTATCTAAGGTTATATTAGAGTCTGAAGAGGTTTATCGTATTAGCACAAGAATGATGTCAAATGAGATGTCATCAGTGATGTCATCAGTGATGTCATTTGAGATGTCATCAGTGATGTCATCAGTGATGTCACTGACCATGTCATGAATGATGTAATATGTGACATGATCAGCAGTGGATTGCGGGTGCGCGATATATAGTTAGTGCAACTAACTATATATGGAATTTCAATGGTTTTGTGTGAGTAAAATAAGGTTTTTTAAATGCTAATTCCTAACTATATATGGTCTATAACCTATGGTTTTTTCAGTGAATATATATATATATATATTCACTGAAAAAACCACTGAAAAAAATATATACATATATATATTACCTACTGGCGGTCGCCAGTAGGTATATATAGTTAGGATTTTTTCTCTATGGGTTTTTTGAAAATTCTATGTCTAATAACTTTGGCGTTTGTGGACGGAATTGGCTGAAATTTTCAGGAAAATGGCACATTTTGTTTCTGAGCAGCCCCTGAAAATTTTGGGGGGGTTCGTCAAGGGGGGCCCGAGAAAAAAGGGGGGTCCCAAAACGCGTTTTTCCCATGTTAATTTCCATAGGGCGGTTGGCCTCACTTTTAGCCCGAACGGCTGAATGGATTTGCACGAAACTTGGCAAAATTGTAGGGACTGGTAGCCCGATGTGCCTTTTGTAGGTCTCAATATATGTGCTTCAGTGGATTTTGAGAAATTAATGTTCAAAAAAAGATATATATCTGTAACAGCGGACTGGGCAGCGCTCCGCTACGCGTACTTTTCGGGCAACGGAGCTTTGTGAAGCGAAGCTGATTGGTTCTCCGGCGTCTGTCAACATTCCAAACAGTCCGTAGCAGCCGCCATCTTGTCTCTCGGTAGGATCGAGAGACAAGAGGAGGCCAAAGCGAAGGGGCAAATGACCATAAGGGGGCATAGTACATTGTCGCTCACCCCCTAGGTTTGATGTGGAGGTTTTAAAAGGGCCCCGCGGGGCAAAAAAAAAAAAAAATAATAATAATCGAACAGCTGAATGGATTTGCACGAAACTTGGCAAAATTGTAGGGACTGGTAGCCCGATGTGCCTTTGCTAGATCTCAATATATGTGCTCCAGTGGATTTTGAGAAATTAACGTTCAAAAAAAGGTATATATCTGTAACAGCGCACCGCTTCGCGTACTTTTCGCGTTACGGAGCTTTGCGAAGCGAAGCTGATTGGCTCTCCGGTGTCTGTAAACATTCCAAACAGTCCGTAGCGGCCGCCATCTTGTCTCTCGGTAGGATCGAACAGCTGAATGGATTTGCACGAAACTTGGCAAAATTGTAGGGACTGGTAGCCCGATGTGCCTTTGCTAGGTCTCAATATATGTGCTTCAGTGCATTTTGAGAAATTAACGTTCAGAAACAAGATATATATCTGTAACAGCGCTCCGCTTCGCGGAGATAAAATTATATGTGTATTACCTAGCTGTTGCTAACACCAGTTAGCGACGGCTAGTAGAAGATAGCGACCATCTTGGGCCCCACTTTGCATGTGAGTGATATTTATCACTAATGACATGCAAAGTGGGCATGCCAAGATGTTAGCGACTGGAAACAGTCGCTAACATCGCTATCTCCTATTATCAACTTTTGGAAATATTCGAGATAAGGGCGAATATCTCCAAAAGCTACCACCTGCCCTGAGCAGTTCTTAGCCATGTTATCCAATGGGAGGTGGATAACATGGCTAAGAGCATTAGCTCGGTAATGCATGAATATCGCTGAGTTTTCAGCGATATTAATGCATTGCGGCCGTTTTTTATCGTATTTCCGATAAACCTTGATAATAGCAAGGTTTATCTGCGATAATTTCTGACGGTAAAAAAATCGTTGCTAAGCATCGTTAGGGATAAATATCGCGTAACTTTGGTAATATGCCCCAACGTCTGTTAACGTTCGATTCGAAGGAAATCAGGAAGTGTTGAAAAACATTGTCTGCGCCATCTTGTCTTTTTTCAAATGCCACACTTTTGTCGTGCACGGCAGCCATTTTAGATGCCTTGACCAGACCCACTCTGTGCACGCTGTCGATCCTTAGCATGGCTCCCCACCCTCGCAAGCATCTCCCCCAGGCAGTGGTCACCCCCGCTCTCTGTCTTATGCATGGGTAATAAACCTCCCCCATCTGCGCTGCTGTTCCCTGAGAATCACACCCTGTGCCCGCCCGACACCTCCCTTTCGCCCTATTCACTACCGCACCCTCTGACACTCCTTTTCCTCTGTGTCCGATTGTCCAGGCTGGTCCTAGGGTATCAGCTAGCCCTGCAGATGTAGTTTATGGCCACAGCTGTAAAGAATCACCCCTCTTCAAAGGAGTTATAGTAGATCAAGGCCCACACTCGATGAGATCCGTCACAGCAGAAGCGTTGCTATTATCTGAAAACCATCCTGTATTGTGATTGGGGAGGGGACCGAGCCTGAAGCGGAAGATTCCAGGGATGACTGTTTGTACATCAAAGTTTTTATAATTATGTGTCACATTAAAAATATATAGCACTCCGACAAAGTAGTAAGATTATAAAACTTTAATAATTTATAAATATATACAAGAAAACAAAAATAGTAATAACATATAAACATTTTTAGGGAAAAACAACGAAGTAGCGGTCGGCTGTGCGAATAGTCCCAACGCAGCACAACGTCCAGATTTCCGGCGTGGGGCGTCGCGGGGGGTGGGTCATCAGTAGCAAACTGTTGTGCGAATAGTTCCAAGGCAGCAGAACGCGCCGAAATCTAAATGACACGAAAGTGATGTCTAGTAAGTTGCCACCCAGCAAATAACGGCATGGGGCGTCGCGGGGGGTGGGTCATCAGTAGCAAACTGTTGCGCGAATAGTTCCAAGGCAGCAGAACGATGGCACCAAGGTGATGTCCAGTAAGTTGCCGCACTGGTTTTGGTATCCTACAATGCTGCTCCGAATAACGGCGTGGAGCGCCCCGGGGGAGGCGGCGTGAACGGGCCTCTCCAGGTGGAGTGTCATCTGTTGTAGTGGGGCGCCCCTTTACCGTTTCAGTTGCCATTCCGTCCGTTTTTGGTCCACTGTGTCAAAAGCCGCAATTCAGCTGAGTTGCGCCCACTCTTGCGGTGCAGCGATAGGCGGCTGTCACAGGACTCTCAAAATGGCGGCAGGCTGTTTCCTTTTTGGGCCTGGTCCATTGAAATGGCCCTGGGACACCTTGGAAATCGGACGCTTGTCTGCTAGGTCTTGGACCCCATTCTCGAAAGCGTCCCCTCCGCCTTGAGAATTCATCAAAAGTTTTGGGGGCTCCGACTCCTGCAGGCTTCTGGTGGGGAGCGGCTGCCATGATTGCTCGCGGAATGACCACGACGGAGCCACGAGATGGTGGTGCTCTCATGCTGACGCCAGCTTCAGTCTGAAACATCCAGAAACAAGGTGGGGCTTTCATCGTTTGGGAAAAAAAAAGTTTTCATCCTATGAAAAGTGTTGTTTTTAGGTCACATGATCAAGCCTTCCATCATTAGGAAACCAAAAGTAAAATGAACCAATGAAAAGTTTTATAAACAAGTCACATGACCTGTTATGCGGCATAGGGTGTAAAATGCGGAGAAAATACGTTGGCACGTGAGGCGGCGTCAGTAGCGGACCGATGTGCGAATAGGCCGAAGGCAACACAACGCGCCAAGATCCGGATGGCACCGAGGTGGTGTCCAGCAAGTTGCAGCACTGGTGTGGCCATCCTACAATGCTGAAAGTCGGCGTGGGGCGCCCCGTTGGCCTGTGAGTTTGCGTCAGTAGCGGACCGATGTGCGAATAGGCCGAAGGCAGCACAACGCGCCAAGATCCGGATGGCACCGAGGTGGTGTCTAGTAAGTTGCCGCACTGGTGTGGCTATCCAACAATGCTGAAAGTCGGCGTGGGGCGCCCCGTTGGCCTGTGAGTTTGCGTCAGTAGCGGACCGATGTGCGAATAGGCCGAAGGCAGCACAACGCGCCAAGATCCGGATGGCACCGAGGTGGTGTCTAGTAAGTTGCCGCACTGGTGTGGCCATCCAACAATGCTGAAAGTCGGCGTGGGGCGCCCCGTTGGCCTGTGAGTTTGCGTCAGTAGCGGGCCGATGTGCGAATAGGCCGAAGGCAGCACAACGCGCCAAGATCCGGATGGCACCGAGGTGGTGTCTAGTAAGTTGCCGCACTGGTGTGGCCATCCTACAATGCTGAAAGTCGGCGTGGGGCGCCCCGTTGGCCTGTGAGTTTGCGTCAGTAGCGGACCGATGTGCGAATAGGCCGAAGGCAGCACAACGCGCCAAGATCCGGATGGCACCGAGGTGGTGTCTAGTAAGTTGCCGCACTGGTGTGGCCATCCTACAATGCTGAAAGTCGGCGTGGGGCGCCCCGTTGGCCTGTGAGATGGCGTCAGTAGCGGACCGATGTGCGAATGGGGCCAAAGGCAGCGCAACAATATTTTCTGATTTGAAGACACCACAAGGCGCTGAGATGCCAAGATCCGGATGGCACCGAGGTGGTGTCTAGCAAGTTGTGGCACTGGTGTGGCCATCGTACAATGGTAAAAGTCGGCGTGGGGCGCCCTGTTGGCCTGTGAGATGGTGTCAGTAGCGGACTGATGTGTGAATGGGGCCAAAGGCAGCGCAACAATATTTTCTACTATATTTTCGGAGTAGAAGACACCACAAGGCGCTGAGATGCCAAGATCCGGATGGCACCGAGGTGATGTCTAAGTTGCGGACTGATGTGCGAATGGGGCCAAAGGCAGCGTAACAATATTTTTTGTATGGAAGATACCACTAGGCGTTGAGATGCCAAGATTCGGATGGCACCGAGGTGATGTCTAGCAAGTTGCTGTACTGGTGTGGTCATCCTACAATGCTGAAACTCGGCGTGGGTCGCCCCATTAGCCTGTGAGATGGCGTCAGTAGCGGACCGATGTGCGAATAGGCCGAAGGCAGCACAACGCGCCAAGATCCGGATGTCACCGTGGTGGTTTCATAGTTGAGAGGCACTTCATCTGCAGTGGGGCGCCGAGATCCGGATGGCACCGAGGTGATGTCTAGCAAGTTGCTGTACTGGTGTGGTCATTCTACAATGCTGAAAGTCGGCGTGGGTCGCCCCATTAGCCTGTGAGATGGCTGTTCTTTGGATTTGGGCCTGGTCCACTAAAATGGCCCTGGGACACCTTAGAACTCGGACGCTCGATTTTTTTTTCCTTTCCTGTACATGCAAAAAAAGGTAAATGCCCGGTATGTTACACGCTTCATCTGCCACGATGAACTCTCCAGAGGAACCGAAAAAAAATATAGTTGTGGTAACTATACCATGCATCGTCATATGGAGAGGTGGCACCAATTAATTATAGTGCTGCATAAAAGAGAGATTTGGAGGAGAACCCCTGACCTGCTAGTACATTCATCAAAGAAGTGGCACTGAGAGCTTCAGAGGCAAGGGAAATGGTCCCAAATATTTAGAAGAACTTTGGAAAGATTAAAATGACATGTTTAGATTGTGGTAAATTAATTTCATGTGGGCAGATGAGTGTTACTCTAATAAATACAGCATATGAACATCATCATAGTCGATGGTTGGTAGAGACATTTTGACTATATCCTGGACCTGCCCGTCCTCGCCCAAAATGGCGCCGGAATAAATGGGACTTGTAACTCCTTGTTGTGTACTGGTTGCAGAACCTTGAAATCACCAGATACGTATGCAGTTTTGAAGCACATGGCGGGCGGGGACGAGAATTGATTGAATATTTCGACATCCCTATTGATATTAAGTTCTGATGTGTTATTGATTACTGTACTGTTGAAAATTCGAATTAACGTCCCCCATGGTACTTGCCCGCAAATGTATATCTAGATAATTTTATTGTAACTGGCCCTGTCGTATTTTAATTATAAAATGTACGTCCACCGATTCCGTAACTGTTAGACACCTTAGTTTTTGCAACCTAATGGCCCGCCCGTTACGTTCCTCTACAGTGTAAATGTCTATTCATCATATACGATTACAGTTTGCTCCGTGGCAGGCCCACGTGGTTATAGGCTCGTATTTGTATAATGAAATTTTCACAATAAAGGTTTTTATAAGAAAACATGGTAGTAGTGTATACATTGGTAAAGTTTTTAATAATAGTCACTGTTTTAGAATCATTAAAAGGCAAGTGAAATAAAGCAGACCAATTACATGAAGGGTAAAAGGTATAATACGAAGGAACGCAGTAAAGATAAATGGTCAAGGGCTGTTGTGTTTTCTATTCCTGCAACATAAAGTGATCGATAAGAATCTCATATTCAGGCGTATCGGCGACTAAGACAGCAGGTCGACCCTCTTTTGCTCAACGGCTCCGTCATGGGACGAAGAAAAGCTCTTTTTCTCGAAAAAAGAATATATTTTACTTGCAGGACAGTTGTAAAATTTCCGGGAAAGTACATTAGCCTGGAACATTATAACATATATTTAAGAGAAAATAATGTTCGGAAGTAATTAAAAGCGTAATTTTTAGGTGATATGACCAAGGCTTTCATCATTAGAATAAGAAAAGTAAAATGAACCAATGAAAAGTTTTATTAACAAGTCACATGACTTGTTATGCTTACGTTACGCGCTGCGCGCCCCGGATGACTTCCGGATGCGCTAACGCGGCGCGTCATATGACGCATTACGCGACAACGCAGGTCCAGAATATAGTCAAAATGTCTCCACCAACCAGCGGTCGAAACACAACTCCTTTCAGCAGGCTAAATAGTTCTGTTAAATGACAACAGAAGGGACAGGCAACAAGAACCATCAGTCAAAGAGGGGAGGGCTAGTTCTTCTCTACCGGGTTACATTGGGGCGCTACCGGAACTGATCGAATTGGTAGTCTACAGTGTTTCTGGATGTTTCAGACCGAAGCTGGGGTTAGCATGAGAGCAGCACCATTTCGTAGCTCCGTTGTGGCCATTCCGCAACCAATCATGGCAGCCGCTCTTTATCGTTATTTTGGGCGGGGTGGGTGGCGGAGCCGAGCTGTTTTGCAGCCATCATTGTGTGGAGTTCAGTTCATCTCACTAGTTTTGTATTTGTCATGAGGGGTTGTTCCTAATGTTTCTATTTTAGCGAGGTCAAAAAGAGATCCCATTAGTGGCCTACTGATTTGGCTCGATTCCTTTTCTTTTTTTTTACACGATTTTTTGTTATCTGCAAAGACTAAACAGAGTATTGCGACTCTGTGTTTGTTTGTAAATAGAGAATGAACCAAAGAGAACTAATTCTAAAACAGTAAATACTTGGATAACAATCAATCAAATGGAGAGAGAAGCAGGCACGACGGATTACAACGGGGGCAAAGGCCTGCGTTAACTACCTTTCACTATCTGCAAAGAGAGAGTACTCCTAATAGAAATGAGGGGGGGGGGGCACCATTCAAAGCAGATCAGTGTGCATAAACACGAAAATGTTTTCACTTACCACGTACTTGACATTCGACAGCTTATGATATTTGCTATTAAAAAACAATTGAAATTCACTGAAAAAACCATAGGTTATAGACCATATATAGTTAGGAATTAGCATTTACAAAACCTTGAAAATTCACTGAAAAAACCATAGGTTATAGACCATATATAGTTAGGAATTAGCATTTAAAAAACCTTATTTTACTCACACAAAACCATTGAAATTCCATATATAGTTAGTTGCACTAACTATATATCGCGCACCCGCAATCCACTGCTGATCATGTCACATATTACATCATTCATGACATGGTCAGTGACATCACTGATGACATCACTGATGACATCTCAAATGACATCACTGATGACATCACTGATGACATCTCATTTGACATCAATGACCACATCACTGATGATATCATTCATGTGACAATACAATGCATCTCCTCACATTTTAATATAACCTCTGTTTCACCCAGTGTTAAATACAGAGTATAATTTTTGAAACCATTGACACACCAATACTAGTTACTACATACGTACTCACTGATTCCTACGTCTACACACACATTCACTCATTCACCCATACAATCATTCATACATACAATCACTCATCTTTACAACACTATCATGTGCACTCATACACCTATACAGACACTCACACTCTGCCACTCATCCATGGAGTTACTCACACACCTAGTCAGTCCTGTAAAGAATCAATCACACTTCCATTTTCTTGTCTATACAGTTAAACATAGAGCACCTTACATTTTCAAACATATACTAACACATACTTACTTTCTTATACAATCATTGATACAAGTACACATTGATCTGCACAGAGTCACACACCTCCCAGCCAGCCACACACACACTCAGTCTCCCATACAAATACTTGGACAATCAATCAATAACCCATATAGTTAATCATATAGCTACTGATCAACACATGCAGCAGTTTACAGAACAACAGACATAATGATGCACAAATTAAGACAGTTTAGTCACTAACCCATGCACTCAGTGAGACACATTTAATCACTCACTCATACATTCAGTCACGCACCTACTAAATCCTTCGTCCAGACACTTATACATCTACTCATTCTTCAATATGTAAAACATATTTAAACTTTACAGAAACACACAGTCACTGGATGACGTCATCAGTGATCTCATCAGTGATGTCATTTGAGATGTCATCAGTGATGTCATCAGTGATGTCACTGACCATGTCATGAATGATGTAATATGTGACATGATCAGCAGTGGATTGCGGGTGCGCGATATATAGTTAGTGCAACTAACTATATATGGAATTTCAATGGTTTTGTGTGAGTAAAATAAGGTTTTTTAAATGCTAATTCCTAACTATATATGGTCTATAACCTATGGTTTTTTCAGTGAATTTTCAAGGTTTTGTAAATGCTAATTCCTAACTATATATGGTCTATAACCTATGGTTTTTTCAGTGAATATATATATATATTCACTGAAAAAACCATAGGTTATAGACCATATATAGTTAGGAATTAGCATTTAAAAAACCTTATTTTACTCACACAAAACCATTGAAATTCCATATATAGTTAGTTGTACTAACTATATATCGCGCACCCGCAATCCACTGCTGATCATGTCACATATTACATCATTCATGACATGGTCAGTGACATCACTGATGACATCACTGATGACATCTCAAATGACATCACTGATGACATCACTGATGACATCTCAAATGACATCACTGATGACATCACTGATGACATCTCAAATGACATCACTGATAACATCTCAAATGACATCACTGATAACATCTCAAATGACATCACTGATGACATCTCATTTGACATCAATGGTCACATCACTGATGATATCATTAATGTGACAATACAATGCATCTCCTCACACTTTAATATAACCTCTGTTACACCCAGTGTTAAATACAGAATATATTTTTTTAAACAATTGACACACCAATACTAGTTACTACATACGCACTCACTGATTCCTACGTCTACACACACATTCACTCATTCACCCATACAATCATTCATACATACAATCACTCATCTTTACAACACTATCATATGCACTCATACACCCTATACAGACACTCACACTCTGCCACTCATCCTTGGAGTTACTCACACACATAGTCAGTCCTGTAAAGAATCAATCACACTTCCATTTTCTAATCTATACAGTTAAACATAGAGTACCTTACATTTTCAAACATATTCTAACACATACTTACTCTCTTATAAATCATTGATACAAGAACACATTGATCTGCACAGAGTCACACATCTCCCAGCCAGCCACACACACACTCAGTCTCCCATACAAATACTTGGACAATCAATCAATAACCCATATAGTTACTCATATAGCTACTGATCAACACATGCAGCAGTTTACAGAATACCAGACCTAATGATGCACAAATTAAGACAGTTTAGTCACTAACCTATGCATTCAGTGAGACACATTTAATCACTCACTCATACAGTCAGTCACGCACCTACTAAAACCTTCATTCAGACACTTATACATCCACTCATTTAGTTGTGATGTGATGTCATCAGTGATGTCATTTGAGATGTCATCAGTGATGTCATCAGTGATGTCATTTGAGATGTCATCAGTGATGTCATCAGTGATGTCACTGACCATGTCATGAATGATGTAATATGTGACATGATCAGCAGTGGATTGCGGGTGCGCGATATATAGTTAGTACAACTAACTATATATGGAATTTCAATGGTTTTGTGTGAGTAAAATAAGGTTTTTTAAATGCTAATTCCTAACTATATATGGTCTATAACCTATGGTTTTTTCAGTGAATTTTCAAGGTTTTGTAAATGCTAATTCCTAACTATATATGGTCTATAACCTATGGTTTTTTCAGTGAATTTCATTGGTTTTTTAAAAGCTAATATCTATAGCTGTAAAATGTATTCTTCTTTAAATCCAAAAATATATTTTATATGTTTATTAATAATTTTTTTAAATATTTTTTTTGTTTCGCTCCCGGTCCGCGAACCGGGAAGCTTCCCGTTAGCTCAATTTGATTCCGCGACCCGGTCCGCGAACCGGTAAGAAATCAACATAGTGACTGTATCGCGTTGCCGCGTAATGCGTCTTATGACGTACTGCGTTAGCGCACCCGGAAGTGCCCCGGGGCGCGGACCGAGGCGCGAAACGCAGCTCCCCGGAAGCGATCCGCGGCGCGAAAGCGCGACGTATCGCGTTGCCGCGAAATGCGTCTTGTGACGTATCGCATTAGCGCACCCGGAAGTGTCCCGGGGCGCGTACCGAGGCGCGAAGCGGAGCGACCCGGAAGCTAACCGGGGAGCGTTCCGCAGCGCGTAACATGAGCGTGAGAGGTCATGTGACTTGTTAATAAAACTTTTCATTGGTTCATTTCACTTTTGGTTTCATAATGATGGAAGGCTAGGTCAGGTGACTTAAAAATAACACTTTTCATTGGTTGAGAAGTATTGTTTTTTCCCAAATGATGAAAACCCCTCCTTCTTTCCTCACTCTGACTTTCATCATTGTGAGAGGAAGACCTATTTTGCTTGTTGGAAAATGGCTTCATTGGTAGCTTCAGCTGGTGGACCCCCACCACCACCACCACCTCCTCATGGGAAGAGAGGACCACCTCCCCAGGTCCTTACCAACACTGAGGAGGAAGAGGAAGAAATGGATGAGGAGGGAGAAGAACCACAATTTTTAGAAGAGTTGCCCCGGGTTTCCAGAAAGAAAGCCAGTTTCATCTGGCAGTTTTTTTCAATACCTCGTGGCCAAAAAAAAGTCAACGCGAGGTATGTCACCTGCCTGATATGCAAGGAACAATTGTCCAGAGGGACGGACAAAAAATATAGCTTTGGAAATCACACAATGCACAGGCACATGACGAGGAAACATCCCCTAAATTACAGCCGGGCGGAATTAAGGGATATGCACGACAATCCAAGACCAACTCCTGTGGCCAGACCAACAATACCGGTTTCTCTAACACCAGAAGAGGCACGGGAAACTGTGCCAAATATTCAAGAACATTTTGGGCACATGATTCACTTATGTATGCACTGTCGTGCATTATTAGCTTGTGGCAACATGAGCATCAATGCACTGAACCTGGCGTATGAACACCATGATTGCCCTAACCGCCCCCAGTAATTTTTTTTTGCTCCTGTTGAGCCCTTTTCAACGACTGTTTTTTGTTGTTCCCCCCCCCCAAAAAAACCCAAAAAAAATATAAAATCGTTCAAAAAATACAAAAAAAACAAAAAATGTTCAAAAAATAAAAAAAAAATATAAAACAACAAAAATATTAAAAAAAAGTTCTTTTCAGAACTACCTTCCCTTTCCAAAAAAATTGCTAGAATGTTTAGCACTCTGGCAAGCTCTATTTCTTTTGGTTCGCTTCCGGGTTAGCTTCCCGGTACGCGGACCGGGAGCTAACCAAAAAAATAAAAAAATAAAAAAAAGTGTAAGTATAAGGAAAGGAAACAGAGAGTGATGTTAAAAGAAAGACAGCTATAGGGAGTAAAGAAGAGATACTGTTTAATAGATCTATTTACCGAAGAAAAGACAGAAGAGGGTATAATTGTGAAAAACAAAATAGATAACGAAGTGAAAGAAAAAAAAAGAGAGTATAACATTAACAAAGAAGAGTTTCTTGGAGAATGTGAGTGAATGTTCAAAATAAGATTAAAACATGAGGAATAACAGAGAGAAAAAATAGAAAACAGAAAACAAAAAATAACAGAAAAAGATTAATTGAAACAGCAAAGAAATGTAATTAACATAGAGCCATATCATCAACATAGGCAATAAAAGTTTTGCAGCTTTTATTGGCAGAAATGTGTCGCTACAGCTGCTTTTGTGGCAGAAAACTGCCACTAAAACCACTTTTGCACCAGTTTTCTGCCAATAAAAAGAGCAATAATTTTATTGGCTGTGTTCATAATATTCCCCTTAGTGTGCTTCAACTACACAGAGAAAGCATTATGAACAAGTAGTGATAGAGTGATCAGTCAAAGACACTAAGAGTAATAGAGACGCAGTGAGTGAACAAGAGTGAGGAACTATGAGAAGAGAGGGACTGAGAAAAAGAGTGGAAGGAGTTGAGTAAGTAGGTAATAGAGAAAGGAATGAGGGAAGTAGCAAAGGCAGGAAACTGAGGGTTAAAGAAATGAAGCAGTGGAACTAATAGTAGTTAAATGTGATAGAAATGTAACGAAAACAGTACAAAATATTTTCCTTATAATTGTCGTTAAATTACTCACTTTTTGTTTTTATACTTTCAATCTGTGAAAGAGAGAACAAACATTTGAAAAATATTAAAAAATGTATTTAAAAATTAGAAAAGACAAGGGAAAAGATTGAAGGACAAACAGTTTTTCAACAACTTTGACACTTACAGAAGCTTGTGCTTCTCCAGGCCCCCTACACAGTCCTAAAGATATACATTTTAAACTAACAGTATCTTGATGCAGATGAAGTGAGGCCTATCTTAAAACATGGTGCATCTTTTGCATTGCTGTTGTTTCAGAAAAGTGTCGCAAGACACTAACATTTTAAATAATTGCTTCAGGATGCCAATAAGATGTCTACTATCCAGAGGTTTGTTTCAGGTGAGGCCTACTCAGGGTTGCAGATGAGATTTACACTTGTTAAAGAGTACAGAGGAGATAATACATGTGAAGGTCTACCAATGAAGTGAGTCATGTCCACTGCACTCTTCAACAAAGTCCAAATCTCCTATGTTTCCCTGGACAGACCTAAACTTGATCTGCACAATGTGATTCATAATGATAGGAAACACAGGTGATGTAATTGAAATACGTGCAATTTATTTTGCTCATTTCACAATCACATCACTTGTGTTTCCTTTGCTTAGGTATCTCATTTTGCAGATGTAGTCTAGCATATGAAAGAATACGCAGAAGTGCAGCACTGCATGCAACAACTTTGACACTTACAGAAGCCTCACCTTCTCCATGCCTCCTACACAGTTCTACATATACATCATAAATGCAAACAGTACAGAATTAATTATACATGTTAAATGGTTTATTTTTGCTGTTCTCAGAATGTATCAAATTTCACTAAAAACAGTGACTTGAAGGTATTCATCATGTAACAGCGGGGAAAAAAAACACAATCAAAATGATTGTGTTTAAAAAACCCATACAACATCAGAAATCAAAATTCAGAACTCCTTAAAGTTAACTTACTTTCCATGACGTCCAAGGATGTCCTATGAACAGCTTACACTCTTTTGTGCTGTTATTACTTTCAGCCCGCCACTTTCTGAAAGAAAATCTCCATCGTTTTTAAAAACACATTACATGCAATAAATGACTTCTTGCTCTCTACCACAATTTTCCACAAGGCCAAATCTGGTCAGAGCCATTTATAACTCTTGGATTTCTTGTAAGCCAATCCCGTCATTTGGCATTTCCGCAACTTTCAGAATTAAAATGTTGAAGATCATTTTCACAATCCTGGAATAGTAATATCTTCCCCTTCTTGCTCAGTCATGTTCTACATTTCCTATGACACTGATACTGCTTACTATGAAGCAGACTTACACTACCTCTATGACTACTACAATTATTTAATTCTCTACATCACTTTTAATCACAAAGCAATGTAAAACAGTAGACAGCATTGCAGACTTACATTCCCTCTACTCCATGTTTTGATTGGCTGCTTCAATTAGCTTATAAAAAGAAACAGTTTTTCTGAACTCATTCAAAGTGCACGTATTTCTCCATGACGTCCAGTCCTATGGTTAGAAGTTATGTCTCTGAACTACACTTATCCTCAAGGCCAAATTGTGTAGGAGCCATTAGAACTTCTTGAAATTCCACAGAGCACATCCCGAGATTATTTCCCTAAAATTTTGGTTTTAAAAACACCAGGTAAGAGTTTTTAAGGTCATACGGCAATTTTTTTTTGAAAATTAAAACAGAATCATTGCAGAATGACCAGCCATTTCTAGACTTTAAATAAGCTGTGTAATGTCCTGATGTTATTGAAGGGCCGTCATGATATATAATTGCTGCAGTTACAAAAGTCCTTCCTGATATTGACAACTGCGAAGCTACAAAAATTTTTATTAAAGTTGTCAATTTTGTTCCATCAGGCCTAAATCGTTGGAACATTAAAATGACATACTGGCCATATGTTCGTATAAATAATGTGGACATCATTTCAGATTTACATTGGCTACACTCCTATTTGTGATCAGCTGCTTTTACTAGCTTATTAAAGGAGACTGATTTACTGTCTGGCAAAGTTAAATATATAAATCTTTCTGAGTCTACACTAGTAGTACTTGATACCATACAGTTCTCGCAGTCATGCTGCCATTGATAGGAAAGCCCAAACAGCTGATCTACATCTACACCTTCAGCATGTAATACATCAAGCATATACATTAAAAACTCCTGACAATCTTGCTGAATATTTTGAGAGAATTGTGTTTGGCCTTAACATCTGTCTAACAGATTTCGAATTTCAGACACACTTTCTATGTTTCTTCTATCAGTGCTACATTTCTCTAACACAGAATTTAACAAACTGCAAAATCTTTGATCAGAATTGACCACAATCTCTTCTTTTACATTTTCTAGAGAAAACAAAACATTAACCACTACATTAGCATAGCAGTTGACACCAGAACTGTTTTCAAACTGAAAACCAACAACATCTTCAACAGAATCCTTTTTGTTTCTGCTTGTAATTTTAGGTTCATTGACTTTTTGTCTTTTTGCTACAACCTCCCCAGTATTGTTCTCATTTCTTCGTTTCCGGCCTACCACACGTTTCTCAAACAAAGGATACTGAGGCAAATGTGGCGCATACTCTCTTCTTAACCTATTGTATTCCTTAACACAATCTAGATCCGCACAAATGTTTGTGACATCACACTCAATCAAGTACAATCCCGATAAAGTTCTAACTCGTGACAATGCCACATATGCCATACCCTCCTTGAACACAGAACTGCCAATATTCACCAATGCACTGTCTACACTTAAACCTTGCGATTTATGAATTGTCACCGCATATGCCAAGCAAACAGGAAACTGCTTACGGCGAACATATAAGTGTTTTACAAGCAAAAATCTAGCAGAACAACGACCAATTAGCTGTACTTCCTCAATGCCATCAAATAAAATTTGTAAAAATTCAATTCCATCTCTATTTCTGTATTTCACAAAATCAACAACATTACCCATTGATCCATTTACCAGACCTCTTTCAACATGTAAATTCCTTCTTAAAATTATACGGCAGTTCAAGCACACATTCAGAGTCTTTTCAAAACCTGCAGTTTTAGATATACTCTTCTCTAATGAATCCAATTTTGTTTTCAGATTCTCAGACAAAATAATTGTTGATCCCATATGCTCTACTCTATCAATAGCTTCCAGTTTCACAATCTCTTGCTTTTCTAAATGCAACATTTTGTTGTTAAATTTGGCACATTCTGCAAGAGTTGGCATCAAACATATTCCAGATTTCTTCTCAGTAATTTTCTGAAAAATATTCTCAGGCACAACATCTTGTTCTGGATATAAATTTGACAGTAATCGTGCATGTAAAGCTTCTTTCCCATGCTCGGTCACTTTTCCAATTCTAACATCTTGTAGAATAGTCTTGTAAACTTCATCCTTTGCCTGACGCATATTTTCATGCAGTTCAGCATAATTGAAGTTTAACCATATATTGACGTTGCCAATGCTGCCTAGGCACTTCCTGGTATCTTCATGCGTGAGCATTTTGAACACAGGTTGCCCTTTCACTGGTGTCAGCTGCAGAAGATCTCCGAAAACAATGATGTGTTTGCCACCAAATAACACATCATACTCTGTTTTGAGAACTTCTTGCATCCTCAAATGCACAAAGGCAAGCATGACATTGGAAACCATGCTTACTTCGTCAATGATAAGAAGTTTCATTTTCCTCAAGATTCTTGAAACTTCAAAACAAGCATCTCCAGATAGCTTGTGATATTGTAATTTGTTGTCATGCTCCACTGGCAGCATCAGTAAACGATGTAAAGTAATCCCTTTAATATTATGTGCTGCCAGTCCAGTTGGAGCAGTGACAACACAAGACAGCGATGACTCTGTCCTTTCCTGCAAATAGCATGAAATTGCTTTAATGAGGAAACTTTTTCCAGTTCCCGCTTCTCCACTCACGTACAGTCGGACAGGCTTCAACGACGTACATGAGCACTCTTTCTTGTCATGACTTAATCCATGATCAATTTGCATGGTAACTTCGTCATATATTTTCCTCTGCTCAACGTTGAGTTGTCTTTCCAACTCTTCTAAGTTAACCGCATCCTCTTGAGCATGTGCCATGGCTCTTTCCACTTCATTCATAGCAGTGGCAGCTTCATTTTCAATAACAGGTCCTCCTAGTGGATCCTGACTCAATGAAGCAGAACTCTGACTGTCCTGAGAACTGTCTCTGGCAATCTCGGCTGCAATCATTGCTTCCTGCTCAATTTCCGCATTCAACATTTCTACATATTTGGGAAAAGCAGGACATTCTATGGTCTCCTTGGCGGCATTGAAAGAGTCTTCGTAACAGAGGAAATCTCCAAGCAGTTCCTCTTCTGCATGCCAAGGCTTGAAAAGTTGCAAAAGTGCTAAATAGAAAAACTCCTTTTTTCAGGAGATTCGCCACTCAATTTTCGATGGTTTACCAAGTGGCATTTTCTTTGCTTGACCAGACATCCCTCACTTCCTATTACAGCATACACTCCTTTCTCAGTATCTTCTTTGATGTTCCTCTTGAATATGTAATTTTGAAGAACCTCATACAGACAAACATTGTCGAGGTGAATGCTTCGATTTGGATAATATGTATCCAACATGTTGGTCTTCAAAATGTCGGTACTGTTTGGCTCCTTTTCCGCCAAATACTCAATTTCCCGCACAGGTTTGAGAACTCGATTACGCGTTGCAGCAAGACCAAGACTCGCCCAAACGATACTCCTGGACTTGGCATAGAGACTTGCTGAAGACAACCGGTCAGAACATTCGTACGCTCCGATTTCTCGATGCGACAACATCTTCAGACTGAAACTGTACAACTTCTTGCTGAGGCTCTTTTCATGGGAAATGTCCTCCCACATATCCTTCAATTCTGTCTTCTCTTTTTTGGTGATGTAAGACATCACATACCGAGCCACAGCCATACAGTTATCAGCCACAAACTGTATATCCATGTTAGCATTCCACATGGACAAAATCACCGGGTTGTAGTCGTTGATGTACTTGGACTCTTCGTTCCTCTTCAAATTGTAAGTGTTTTTAGGTGATTTCTTCATGACATTGTGTCGCAGCGAAGACATCAAACTGTTTACTCTTCCTTTAGAAATCACCGGTCGTGGAAAGCCGAAACGACATTTAGTGTAGAACTTGTCCTTGTTTCGGAATTTACGACGGCAGTACTTTCCACATCGATGGCTTTGGAAACGCAGAACTTTTTCTCTTAGGCTTTTCTTCTCCTTTGCGTTTGGAACAGCACACGTAGAATACTGTTGGATGAAACTCATCACTGAGTCTTCTGGATCCGTTCCAAATTTAGGTGCATCCTTGATCCACAGCAACATATGTATATGAGGAGCACCTCTTGCTTGGTACTCCTTTCTCCAGAAGAAATCCAACACCTCTCCAAGAGGTGGATTCTTCTTATTCATGATGAAAGACATCATAGCTTCAAATCTATGATTGAAGTACCTACATACATTGACTGGATCCAAAGAGCACAGTTCTCCGGGTGTCTTGAATTCGATGTTATCTACGTTAGCATTTGCCTCTCGTAGAAATTCAAGTAAGTCTTCCCAGCCATACTCGGCACAGCTCAGAGTGAGGAACCATGTGGGAGTTCCTAAGTTCCTCAGCATACATTTTAAATCACCATGACGACGGTACCAGTACTCATTAGTACCACGCTGACACGCCATGAGATTAATCAGGTGAGAATCCAAAATACTGTCTTGGACATTGACTTTATCCATAAAGTCACTTGCCGAGATGTTTTGCATGTGTATACCACTTTTCAAGATGTGGTTCACTGCATATGACAGTCCAGACAGATCGCTTTCAAACAGGAGATGAAACAAATAAGGAATGCATTGTCGAAACCTAGCATCTCCTGCATACAATCGCAAAGTCCGGTATTCAGAAGCAGGAATTTGATGAGGTCGCTCATCATATCTTCCTCCCTGACCTGTTGGAAAAAGCTGTGGGAAACACCGAGCTTCCAAACTTTCCTCCCAAACACTAATGGGACTCCCTTTGGCTTGTTTCATTTGAAACAACTCAATAGCATTCCCCATGACTTCCTTGGAATGCAAAGGATGAACACTATAATGTTCATATATTTCTTCACTAGTAGAGGGTTCTACTTTCTCAATTTGACCAGCACACAAATCGCTATCCTCTTCCTCACTTACTTCCTCTTCTGCAACATATACATTCTTATAGTATTTATTATTTTTTTTCAAATACAATGTTGCCTTTTTAACTTTCCTAACATCTACTAAATCTTGCCATATTTTCTTATTCTTTGTCGGAACCCCATTAACTAAGATAACCAGAGGTTCCTCTTCCACTTTTTCTACTCCAATTGTGTTAATGTTTTTCTTCAAATCTAGAGGCAAATAAACAACTCTTCCCTTTAATCCTCTCTGTAAATCTGATGGAGGCAATTTCCCTGTCTTTGGCTCCATTCTTACAATAGCCTGAAAGGGATGGATACTTTGAATCAAAATAGATTCATAAGTATTTAAATCCTTCAATTCAGAAGGAATCTCAACCAATTCCAGATTATTATGAACTGCTCTAGCAGGCATCTGGTTTTGATTTAATTTGCAACAACAATAACTACACACACGTTGATCCAATCCCAAATCAAAACAATTTTCTACCATCAAGTATGTTGCGAAATCCTTCCATTCACTATTATTTTCCCTTTCACTTTTTGCATATAAATCCACTAACTTAGTCTGATTCTTATAATAAGTGCGTCGACAACACACACAAGTGAAATTAGGCCTCTCACTTGATTTCACCTCAAACGTCGCAATTTCCCTCTGGAAATTATCTGTACTGGAAACCTGTACACTATCTTCCACATGACCCTCTTCTTCTTGCTCAATTTCAACATTCTCCTCTTTACTTCCAAAGTAACAAAACTCAATTTCTTCACATATATTCTTCACATCTATTTCAGAACCATGCAAAAGCGCAGCGCATAATTGTTTAAGCATAATTGCTGGACTCTTAGCATAATACAACATTCTAACTAATTTCCTCACTTTATTATGATGCACTGCTAGCATCCTGAAATGATGAAAAACACTCTGGCATACTCTCCTGGAAAGACAAGCCAGTGAATGACCATGCAAACCTGTCACTTCTCTTACTCTGCAAGGATCTAATTCTTGCAACAACCTTATTTTCTGCTTCAAACTTTTCTTATTAAATGACCGTACAAAATCACAAAGCAAATTGATGGAATCCTGTCGCACACTGCAAATACTACTACACTTCCAGGTGTACACAGGACCCTTAGCACGTCTTCCTAAAACCTCATTACCTAACACCTCTTCTGCCTCTGTTGTCACAAGTTTTTCTTTTTCAACTGGACAACCATCTTTCACTTCATAAGCACGACCACTGGTGTCAACTGCATGCACCAAATCATTATCCTGGAAATAATTCTCCTCATTAAAAAATGCCTCACAGGTTGAACTATGCATCCATTCTCCAGAAAAAACTTCACAAAAATTACTACGATTAACTATTCTCTTCCATCTACTATTTCTTTTGAAATCATAAATTGCCTTGTTTAGCTTCCTAATTCTATTGATTATCAAAATAAATAACTTACGTTTAATTTCAAATGCCTGATCAATAACTTTCTCAACTTTTTTTTTTCTCTTATAAAAAACCAATTTCTGTTGACCTTTCTTAATATTTTTTAACAAATTGCCAATTATCCTGTTGCGGAACATTCGTTTACGAATCTCCCTAAACTGTTGTTTCCTTCTACTATCATGCACAGAGTTATCTCTTGCTCTAGCACTAACATTTTTGATTGGCCTTTCCTTTCCATTTGAATTCCTTCTCGTTTTATGGACTGAAACATTTTCTGTAGTAATATTTTTTTTACTACACATATTTCTTATGAAATATTTTGTGCTCTTACCCGGTGCTTTCTTCGTGACTTGACAAATCTTTTTGTTAGAGGACTGCTGCTTATTTTCTTTCACCTGCTGTCTTTGACGTTTTGCAGCCTTTCTCTGTCTTTCTATTGTTGGCATGGTGAAATCTTGAAATGATCTGCAGTTGAATCTGTGGTAAAATATAATAAAACATGTTATTAACCATTATTACCAAACAGTAAAACAATAACAGTGATCAAAAACTTAACACACTACTTGACATTTTAAATAGAAGATTTTTTAGTCCTTCCAAATTTACAATACAGAAATATCAGAAAAGAAATGACATTTATATTT
This sequence comes from Lissotriton helveticus, assembly GCF_964261635.1. Taxonomy (NCBI): domain Eukaryota; kingdom Metazoa; phylum Chordata; class Amphibia; order Caudata; family Salamandridae; genus Lissotriton; species Lissotriton helveticus. The sequence goes on from NC_136063.1 coordinate 1,207,417,922, forward strand.
ATGTTACCTATGCTATTTTATATGTGAATCTGATCTAATTTTATGAGCATATTTTAATATTTTATTGAAGACACTACACATAACCTGCTTTTGAAGGTGTCTTTATTTTTAAATTAAACGGTTTACCTTTTTACTTTTTATTAATTATAAATTTTAAAAATAAATGTTTATATTTCCATAGGCTCAAGCAGGTCAGCTTCCCATCCTATGTCATATAATTCGGACAAATCTGCATCCTCATCACGCTCTTCTTCATCCTCAGGATTTAAATCATCCAAGGGATCAACATCCACTGATGTTTCAATTACAAGTTCAATGATGAGGTCAAAATCAACTGATTGCAGATTGTCGCTCATGTTGAGGTTGTCTTTATCTTTAAAGAAAGATAACAACAATGAGATGTTGCAGAGTAAGAGACAAATCTCAGAGATTATAATAGTAAAATTGTTTAACAAGAGTAATATTTTGCAGCTATTATTTAGCCATGTCCAACAATGCTGAGCAGGTGAAGACTATGTCTAAATTTTCAGTGAACAGGACTCATCTCTTCTTAACCTTGGATAAGCCTCACCGACTCTGTGTGTCCTGCACATACTTAAATGTAAAGGGGCAGATTTATGTTAAATGGCACATCCCCAGGCATGCACCAGTTAACGTGCACCACTACTCTGCCACCCATGGTGTGCCGTATTTACAATCAGATAGGAGAAAGCTTCGTCAAAACCCTGCGCCTGCTTTAAGCAGGCATAGGTCTTGACGCAACATTGTGGAGATGGGGCACCCCTGAGCCTTGCTTGAGCTGCATCGCACTTGCGATACAACTCCAGCAATCACTACCTTTACAGCACAGATACGTCACCCATCTGTGTCATTTTTTCCCCATGATGCCCCGCATTCTAAATGCAGCACACCATGGGTGGCGGAACAGCGGCGCAGGATGACTGACACATCACTGGTGATGCACCAGTCATCATAAATCTATCCCTAAGCTTCTTATCTTCTTACAGATGAACCGCCATATGTAGCATGAAACTATTTTGCATTTCCTAAATAGTGAATTTTAAGGAATAAATAGCAATTCTTTACCATTCCTAATTTGCAATGAGCAAATTGCTAATTGCAAGTTACCCATTCATTTCCATGGGCTAGGAGGCTCATAGGAATGAAGGTTTAATTTGCGATTAGCAATTTGCTCATCACAAATTAGGAATTTTTCCAAGGGTGCAGGGGTGTCTCAAGAACACCCTGCTGCACCCCTGAAAAAGAAATTTGGGGGCATATGGCACACATACATGCCCTAAGGGCATGTATTGGCGTCATATGGGACCTTTTGTTTTTTTGAAAAAAAGCTTTTTGAAAAGAATTCACAAATTACCACCAATTTACCACAATAGTTTCCAAATCCTTAATGTCATTTTTTACATATTTTTTGTTTGATACATTGCATTTAAGTAGTCACAAAATTTGCAAATCCTTCAGTGCAATTGCAAAATAAGGAATAGCAAATTTTGCTACTCCTTATTTTGCATCAAACTTGTTTGATACATACCATTTGTCTAATTAACATTCGCAAAGGCCGAAATTCGTAGAATTTTGATCTTTGCGAATGCTAATTAGCTTGATACATATGGCCCCAAGTGAGGCCTGTCTTGCGACATGGTGCATCTTTTGCATCACTGCTGCATCGGTTTCATGTGGTACGTTTTTTTTACACCATGACATATCTGCCTAAATGCATAAATTTGTAATGTTGTCGCCTCATAGCAAATCTTTTGCACCGCCGCTGCATCATAAAAGTGACGCACAGTGGCACAAAAGAGGCATACACCTATCATAAATCTGTCCCTAGCATTTTAAATGATTAATCCAGGATGACGATAAAATGTGGCCTATCCAGAGGTTTGTTTAAGGTGAGGCCTACTCAGGATTGCAGATTAAAGTTACGCTTGATGAAGAATACAGAGGAGATAATACATGTAAAGGCCTACCAATGAAGTAAGTAATGTGCACTTTATTGCGCCAGTCATCATAAATGTATCCCTAAGCTTCTTATCTTGTTACAGATGAACCACCATATGTACCATCAAACTATTTTGCATTTCCTAAATAGCAAATTTTAAGGAATAAATAGCAATTCTTTACCATTCCTAATTTGCAATGAGCAAATTGCTAATTGCAAATTAGCACCGCCGCTGCATCATAAAAGTGACGCACAGTGGCACAAAAGAGGCATACACCTATCATAAATCTGTCCCTAGCATTTTAAATGATTAATCCAGGATGACAATAAGGTGTGCCCTATCCAAAGGTTTGTTTAAGGTGAGGCCTACTCAGGATTGCAGATTAAAGTTACGCTTGATGAAGAATACAGAGGAGATAATACATGTAAAGGCCTACCAATGAAGTAAGTAATGTCCACTTTATTGCGCCAGTCATCATAAATGTATCCCTAAGCTTCTTATCTTGTTACAGATGAACCACCATATGTACCATCAAACTATTTTGCATTTCCTAAATAGCAAATTTTAAGGAATAAATAGCAATTCTTTACCATTCCTAATTTGCAATGAGCAAATTGCTAATTGCAAATTACCCATTCATTTCCATGGGCTAGGAGGCTCATAGGAATGAAGGTTGCAATTTGCGATTAGCAATTAGCTCATCACAAAATAGGAATTTTTTCAAGCGTGCAGGGGTATCTCAAGAACACCCTGCTGCACCCCTGAAAAAGAAATTTGGGGGCATATGGCACACATACATGCCCTAAGGGCATGTATGGGCGTCATATGGGACCTTTTGTTTTTTGGAAAAAAATGCTTTTTGAAAAGAATTCGCAAATTACCACAAACTAGAAGTTGGTGGTAGTTTCCAAATCCTTAATATCATTTTTTACATATTTTTTGTTTGATACATTGCATTTAAGGAATCGCAAAATTTGCAAATCCTTCAGTGCAATCGCAAAATAAGGAATAGCAAATTTTAAATTAAGGACATTTTAAGTCATTTCCACATGTGCAGTGTTTTCAAATTATGATTTGAAAATCGTTTTTGGGGAAAAATAATGGTTTGCAAATTTATGACAAGGACATAATGGTGTATGCTTCTCTATAAGGCATTTCAGTGTCTCTGACGTCATTTTTCCCATATTACATTATAAGACCTTTCCCCATGGAGCACATTCCTTGTAAATATGCTCCCACCTGTGCATGGCGAATTTAGATTTTGACTGTTTGAGTCACATAGCCATGTTAAAAGTGACCCAAAAAAATTGCAAACGTTTTAAAAAAACACATTCATGTGTCTTAAGGACATTTTAAGTCATTTCCCCATGGACAGTGTTTTCTAAGTGGCGCAAAAGAGGCATACACCTATCATAAATCTGTCCCTAGCATTTTAAATGATTAATTCAGGATGACAATAAGATGTGGCCTATCCAGAGGTTTGTTTAAGGTGAGGCCTACTCAGGATTGCAGATTAAAGTTACACTTGATGAAGAATACAGAGGACATAATACATGTAAAGCTCTACCAATGAAGTAAGTGATGTCCACTTCATTGCGCCAGTCATCATAAATGTATCCCTAAGCTTCTTATCTTGTTAGACATCAACCGCCATATGTATCATATAACTATTTTGCATTTCCAAAATAGCGAATTTTAAGGAATAAATAGCGATTCTTTACCATTCCAAATTTGCGATGAGCAAATTGCTAATTGCAAATTACCCATTCATTTCCATGGGCTAGGAGGCTCATAGGAATGAAGGTGCAATTTGCGATTAACAATTAGCTCATCACAAAATAGGAATTTTTCCAAAGGTGCAGGGGTGTCTCAATAACACCCTGCTGCACCGCTGAAAAAGAAATTTGGGGGCATATGGCGCACATAAATTTTAACAACATTCCTTTACCTCAAAAACGATTTTCAAATCATAATTTCAAAACACTGCACATGGGAAAATTACTTAAAATGTCCTTAAGACACATAAAAGCGTTTTTTGATTGCCTTTGCAGCATGTTTGTATCACTTTTAACATGGCTATGTAACACAAACATTCAAAATCTAAATTTGCCATGCACAGGTGGGAGCATATTTACAAGCAATTTGCGCCACAGAGAAAGGTCTTACATTAAAATGGGAATAATACCATCAGGGACAGTCAATTGTCTTATAAAGAAGCATACACCATTATGTCCTTGTCATAAATTTAAAAACAATTCCTTTTCCCCAAAAACGATTTTCAAATCATAATTTCAAAACACTGCACATGGGAAAATGACTTAAAATGTCCTTAAGACACATGAAAGCGTTTTTTGATTGCCTTTCCAGCATGGTTGGGTCACTTTTAACATGGCTATGTAACACAAACATTTAAAATCTAAATTTACCATGCACAGGTGGGAGCATATTTACAAGCAATTTACGCCACAGAGAAAGGTCTTACATTAAAATGGGAAAAATAACATCAGGGACAGTCAATTGCCTTATAAAGAAGCATACACCATTATGTCCTTGTCATAAATTTAAAAACAATTCCTTTTCCCCAATAACGATTTTCAAATCATAATTTCAAAACACTGCACATGGGAAAATGACTTAAAATGTCCTTAAGACACATGAAAGCGTTTTTTGATTGCCTTTCCAGCATGGTTGGGTCACTTTTAACATGGCTATGTAACACAAACATTCAAAATCTAAATTTTCCATGCACAGGTGGGAGCATATTTACAAGCAATTTGCGCCACATAATTCATAATTTTCTCCTTAAAGCACACTATTCTCTATCTAAATTAAAGAAATATTTTCTCACCTTAGCAAATACTTTGAGTTTGAAAACAGTCTCAGAAACACACCAATTTGTCTTCAGCAGAGCAAAAGGTATGCACTCCAGAGTCTGCAGCTATCAAAAGCACAGAAATGCTGTAATTCTTCACACATATCTATCATGTCACCCAATCAAAAGTCTTCCCTCACTTTTTTTCAAATGAAAACCCATCCCCCCTCTGCCCTTTCTGCCTTTTCTGCATGGCAACCACCTCTTGGAAGACTTCTGGTGTTTGCAACTTCACACAATAATGTTGCAATTGAACTCTGAACTCTCAGTGCACCTGCATATCCAGTGCATTCTTTCATTTAATGATTTTTTATTGACCACTCAAAATACATCTTTCAAAGAACACATCCGTGCACCCTAACTTTCTGTTTTCAGCAATCAAAATCCACCAATCACTGTTACTGCTTCATGAACACAGAAACTGCACAGTTTTTTTTCATTTTACACTCTCATTTTTTCAACTGCCATTTCATTGCCACACTTCATCTGACTGCAGGAGAACCTTCTCTCACCATGTTTTCTGTCTGGATTGTTGGACATAGTTATATTCACTGGGCTCAAAGGTACGTTGAAAACAGGAATTTACCTAACCTCAATTTACAAGATGTGGAAATTAAGTGGTTTGGCCACAGAGGATTAAAATGTCACCAATTGATACCATTGGTGAAAACCTTTATGCATTTGCCCAAACCTGACCTGTTAATTGTGCACTGTGGAGGTAATGACTTGGGCACTTTGACTGGTGTAGGTCTGGAAATGCTTTTAAAGGACACCTTTGAGCAATTAATGGCACTTTTTCCTCAGACTGCCTTGGTATATTCAAATATATGCCAAAGACAGAAATGGAGGTGGTCAAACCAATTTTGTCCACAAATTGAGAAGTCGAGGAAGCATGTAAACAAATCTGTTTCAGCTTACATGAGAGACCATGGAATGGGCTCCCTGTACAACAATAACTTGCGTTACTACATGCAAGATATCTACAGAGGAGATGGAGTTCACTTCTCAGATGAGGGCAACAGAATTTTCACTCTGAATTTAAGAATGTGCATTGGTACCTACTTATAAGTACCTAAATGTACCATAAACCCAAAAGCTCTTCTCAGAGCTACCCTACATCTAATCACTCACAATTATTATTTTACTCTAACATTTTTCACTAATTTTCAACAAAGTACGCTCCCTGGGGCGCTACCCGGTACGCGAACCGGGAGCTAACCTCGCGAAATTTTTTTTTTAAATGTTTTTTTTCCGCACATATAAGCCTCCTCAGCCACCCTCACAAAACCTAGGGGGTCAAGATAACTCTACCGTGCCCCCTTCTACCCATTCTGAACATTATTTGCCCTCCATCTTGTATCTTAATTCGACCGAAACACAAAATGGTGGACTCCCGGAACGCTTAAGGTCCGCGAACCGAGGCGCTCAACGGTTCGCGTACCGGGTCGCTCACTGGGAAGCGCACCATCAAAAAAGGTGGGAAAGTAGTTCACAGAAAAGCCACTGGAGACAATTTCACCAAATATAGATTAGCTCATACTACATACCAATCCCTACCATTTTCACAAATTTGATTGGAATTCCATTGAGCCATTTAGCCTATAGACCTCTCTAAATACTCTGAGGTAAATTACTTCACAAAACACATCTGAAGTGTTGGAATTGACAACCAATGAAAATGTTACTTTCATTTTCTACTTTTTTTACCTGACATTTCATTGGTTATATACCTCAATATATATAAAGGAAGAGAAGAAAACACAGCCATTTTGACTACTACTTCTTGGTGTACATTTCAAAAGTATTTTCACTAATTCCTTCAACTTCTTTCTAAAGGTAAGTTTTTATTTTTAAAACTGAAGTATATTGTGCACTATAAGTTAATATGGTAAACTTTTTCTGATAGTTATATACTATCCCTCTGTAGTAGTTATAGATTTAGATAGACTTCTCTGTTATAGTTATGGATGGAGTTAGGCTTCTCTTGTATAATTATGAATTTACTTACGTTAAATCACATACACTTTTTTATATTCCTACTTCCACTCTGATACTATACACTGCCCAAAGATAAATTCACTGATAAAAACTGCCTATCTAAAATTAATCCCAACAGTGCCCTATCTCTACTAATATATATTTTTTTAATCTAAATTTCAGGCAAAATGGAAGGCGAACAGAAAGTTGAATTTCAAATTGTCCTGCAAGAGAGCAGCCAAGAAATCATTGATGAAAATGATATTGAATTTTTCGATGAAACTTGGGACAATGAACTACTGCAATGTGTACAAGCAGTAGATAACCTCCTTGCAAATGAGGACATTTTACACCCTCAGAGACTACAATGTATATTCCATGATAATTATGAAATTTCTGACAATGAAATGTTAGAAAGTTTAATAAATTATGAAACACAATCACAATAAAAAAAAATGCTTAAAAAATAAAGAAAATAAAAAATAATCAACAAAACAAACAATCAATTAACATACAGCATTTGAAAAGTCTATCATTCATTTTTCATTGTAGTACGCTGTCCAGAACGCAGCCCTTTTAAAGCCTCCACATTAAACCTAGGGGGTCAGGGAGGATCTACTATGCCCCCTTATGGTTATTTCCCCCTTTGTTTTGGCCTCCTCTTGTCTCTCGATCCTACCGAGAGACAAGATGGCGGCCGCTCCGGACTGTTTAGAATGTTGACAGACACAGGAGAACCAATCAGCTTCGCTACGCGAAGTTCTGGTACGCGCCCCGGTCCGCGAACCGGGGAGCTGCCCGGTCCGCTGTTACAGATATATATCTTTTTTTAAACGTTAATTTCTCAAAATCCACTGGAGCACATATATTGAGACCTACAAAAGGCACATCGGGCTACCAGTCCCTACAATTTTGCCAAGTTTCATGCAAATCCATTCAGCCGTTCGGGCTAAAAGTGAGGCCAACCGCCCTATGGAAAACTCAATGTTAAAAACACGTTTTGGGACCCCCCTTTTTTCTCGGCCCCCCTTGGACGAACCCCCCCCCAAATTTTCAGGGGCTGCTCAGAAACAAAATGTTCCATTTTCCAGAAAATGTCAGCCAATTCCGTCCACAAACGCCAAAGTTATTAGACATAGAATTTTCAAAAATCCCATAGGGAAAAAATCCTAACTATATATACCTACTGGCGACCGCCAGTAGGTAATAAAAAATATCCAGGATATCATACTCTGTGTGTAATAAGTGACTGTGTGAGTGTATCAGTGAATGCATTTCTGTGTGCATGGCTGTATCAGTGTATGTTTCCAACTGCCCCAGAGTGTGTAACTGTATGTATAAGCTACTGTATACCTGATGTTAGAGAGTGTTTTACATAGATGCCTCAGTGTACTTATTAATCTGTTCCAGGGACTTTGACTGCCTACATAACTAAGTATCTGAGTTAGTTATTGAATGTATTAATGTGTCCATAAGTGTGTACCTGTATGCATTAATGTCTCCCAGGCTGTCTAACTCTATGCATAAGTGAGTATCTAAGTGTATTACTGAACCCATCACTGTTTCCATAACTTCCCTATAGTTCTACTCTACGGTTTTTAAAAATGATCTTCCTAACTCCCATATGCATCGGTATTACAGATAGGTGCAGAAAGAGCAAAAAGAGGGCTGAGGCAATTCACAAGAACCTCCCTTGTCAATAACTATTAGGGCAAGTAATGAGGGTGCAGGAAAACCTGGGAGTGCACCCCTCTCCACTCCTTATTTGGGAAACCCATAATCATAGCAACATGAGATACATTACAGATAGGCTGAATGTTCTAGGTATTCATGCTTGCACATGTGTATAACTAAATACATTACTGTTTCACTTACTCTATTAATGTATGTATCACTGTATAGCTGGTCCTGTAAATACCACAATGTTGTTGTTGTTAGGTATGTATTTAGAAACGTTGCTATCTACCTTATAGTTGATGGTTCTACATTACTGTGTATGTTTAGCATCTATCAGAACGTATGTGTATGTTATACTTGTATTACAGCACCATCACTTTGTGTCTCTGGCTATAAGTGTCTTACTCCATATTTAATTGTGTAGTTTAATTTCTCACTATATCCTCCACTATCTCTACATGTCCTCCTGTATACTAAAATTTCCCTCTTGGTACCTCAGCTTACATTTTACTATTTTCCTAGGTATATAACTGCATATATAAATATCTCTCTGAGTGACTTAGGGCACACATCAGCTTCCTTTTGACTTTGTAAATATATGAATCAATGTAGCCTTTGCTCTGTTACTGTATACATAGTTATATCATTATCTATGAAAAGCAAATGTATTTTACTATACCTTGCTGTCTTAGCAAAAGCATTGGTGTAAACCAGCTCAACTTAATCTATATATCAATGTATATCTCCTTGCATAACTGTATACATAATAAAATGCCTTAATATGTAACTGTATACATTAGCATTTCACTCCTTTGTGTCACTCCCTACATTGCTGTATGCTTTTGTTTAGTTTTTCTGCTCCCGTTTTTATTAATGGTTCCTGACCGGTACACTTTATTTTCATCTTCTACTCTCTTTCAACATTTTTTTTCAGTTTTCTCAAACATCCTGCTCAGTTTCATTGACCTTACTGACACTCACTCTTTCTCTATCAACTATTTCTTTTATACTGCAGCTTAATTCACATACATGTTAAATGTGATAGTTGATGATTATTTCTCTTTCTCGGTATCAGGTGCTGAACCTTGTATAAAGAAAGCATGCAAAAACTGAGCAGAAGGATTGTAAACCATCTCATACAAGCCAATTATTAATGGCACCTCATTCAACTTTGCTTTCAAGGTTACAGAGGGTGAAAACAAATAGAAACACTGCTTTCATTTAATTTCCTTACTAATTATACAGCTCATCTGAATGGTCACATTTCTTAACCCTTTGTATGACTTTTCTAAACAGAGCCCAACTCGGTGACAAGTTTGGGCGCGATCCACGGACCCACGAAGCAATCCGTGGCGGTCAGTGTGGCCCCCATGTAACATCTCGGTGGATCCGCGGATCAAAGCAGCAAACCAAAATATGTTTTTTACAAACTATTCCTAAACACTACCACTTACACACCACTGCCTACAAATCCCTAAATTTAGACCCAAACAATAATTAAATGTTATTTATTTATGATCCATGTCTCCTCCCATTGACATTCTGGGCTTTTTTTGTTCTTTTCCCACCATACTTCTGTAGCTCTGTTTCTTCGGTGACCAACATTATAACATTCTTTGCTAGCTGTATGTCACAAATTCACAACAGTCTCTACAGCAGCATGCTAACTCCTAAACCCAAGACAACAGGTGTGGTTAACTGTATGCAATTTCAAACATACCCCACATAGACAATTAGACATATACCTACTTTAAAGTTATACCATACCCTAGTGTTAAACAGTGCCATAATTACAGCATCCAGTCAAATGTGGTCGTTTAGATTTTACTTCCTAGGGTATCTTTTAACTGACTTCCTTTTGAAAGCTGCCTCATTCAGATGCAGCCTTTTTCAGCCTTCTCCTGTGTGCTACTGCTCCATCCTTCAAAATGGTTAGAGTTTGGAGTGTAGGTCATAGCTATGTGTTCTGGGTGAGAGAGTGTGCTAGAGAGTGGGATTGGCAGAGACCTTGACTTGTCCAATGTGGTTATTAGTTGGTTTGGCAAGAGAGGGTAAAAGTGGTAGCAGCTGCTTCCATTGTTTGAAAGCACTATAGATTCCCAACATCCATACCTCATAATTGTGCACTGGGCTGGCAATGACCTCTGCACACTGACTAAGGTAGGACTGGAAATCCTAATGAAGAATACCTTAGAATGATTAATTCAACTTTTCCCTCACACTGCCATGGTGTTTTCTAACATATGCCAGAGGCAGAAATTGAAGTGGTTATCTGAATTTTGTGCACAGACAGAGAAAGCCAGGAAACATTTTAATAAATCTGTTTCAGCATACCTCGGAGAATATAACATGGGCTCTATCCATAATAATAACCATCAACATGCATGGAATACTCTGGAGAGATGGTGTTCACTTCATGGACAGAGGCAACAGAGTATTTCTGAGCAACTTGAAACTCTGCATCCGCTCATATATGTAGTAATCATATACACACAATGAACACAACTGCTCTACTAAGAGCCACCCTAATTCCTAATAAGTTATTATTTTTAACAATAAATCCTTTTTTCAAAACATTTATCGAATCCATGGATCTACAAACCAAAAGCACACATTCAATGCAAAACAGCACATTTAATATTTCTAGTAGCCAGTTGTGAATGGATCTTACAGTGGGTATAACACAGTCTACATGGGTATGATTGTAGGTGCATACGTGTCTCAATGCATATCTAACTTGTTGTAACAGTGTCTCTATCAAATATCACTAGGTGCTAGACTCTGTACATCAGTATCTGAGTGTCTATGAAAGTGTCTGTATAGGTGTACCTCTGGTGGAAGTGTGTTTTTATGCATTTTTAAATGGGTGTAACAGTGTATGTATGATATTTAAATGGGTGTAACACTGTATGGGTATGTGAGTTGCTGAAAAAGTGTATATATAGGTATATTTGTGGATGTGAAAGTCTCTCTATGGGTTTGTGAATAATTAAGACAGTGTCTGAATGGGTATAAGAGAGGATATAAGAGTGTCTGTTAGAGTATATAAGAGGGTGTGAACATCTGTACATGGATGTAAGTGTAGAGTAAGAATCTCTGCATGGGTGTGTGAAAGGGTGTAACAGTGTGCATAGGTGTAGAAGTGGGAGTGAGATAGTTTGTAAGTGGGTGTGAAAGTCTCTAAATAGAATTAAGAGTGGGTGTGAGAGGGTATATATGGGTATGTGAGTGGGTGTGAAATTCTCTGTATGGATGTAAGTGTGCATGTGAGAGTCTCTGTATGGGTTTGTGAATGGGTGTAAAACTGCCTATATAGATGTAAGCCTGGGTATGAGAGTCTCTTGTGGGTTTGTGAATCGTTGTGAGAGTTTCTGTATAGGTTTGTGAATAGGTGTGATAGTGTCTCTGTAGGTGTAAAACTGGATGTGAGAGTGTCTGCATGGGTATGTGAGTGGGTATGTCAATATTTGTATGGGTATGAGAGCAGGTGTGAGAGTAAGAGACAGTATAAAAATATATAATATGTATTTTTCTTCAGTTGCACTAAATCCGAGGATTCCCCGTGGAGTGCCACAAGGGGCCTTGCTGAACCCACAAGGGATCCGTGGATCTTGCAATTGATCAAAACATTTTTTTTTCTTATTTGTGACCTCAGGATACATGCTCAGCCCTCTCTTACAACATTTACAAAGTATCAGGAAATATCTTACTTGATCCCTTTATTCAATTTGCAAACACATTTTCATCCCCGGGGGCCATTCCCCAGACAATATGGCAGCCTCAACTTTTCTGTGAAGGCCAGCCAATCAGGATTTGCTGTGGCATGTGAATCCGCAAATCCCAATGGGTGGATCCCTGGAGTGTCCGTGTCCATATATAGACAAATTTGTTTTCAATTTAATATCTCTAAAACTGCTGAGCAGGTTTACGTGATCTGTGTAACCAAATCTACCTCACTGCCAAATTTGGTGTGATTCAATTCAGCAGTTCCAGCTGTAAGCTTGTTGAAAGGTGCTATGGGAATTAACATGGGGAAAATGCATTTTGGGATCCACTCTTTTTCTCAGCCCATTCTTGACATGCCACCCGAAGGTTTCCATGCACAAGCTGACTTTAGTGTTAACATTTTTGGGGAAATGTTTGTGAAGATTCTTGAAATGGTGCAAAAGATTTTAGCAATTCAATCAACACTTTTCCTATGGAAACTAGGTCCTAACTATAACTACCTACTGGCAACCTCCAGGAAGTTACATAGATATATCAGGTTACAGGGACGTTATAGGTTGGATTTAGCATTTAAAAAACCTAAGTAATTCACTGAATAAACAAAGGTTACAGGGACATTATAGTTAGGAAATAGAATTTTTTAAAACTTAGAAATTCACTGAAAAAAACAAAGGTTACAGGAAAGGTATAGTTAGGCTGATATTTCACTTGTACAAAACCAAAGAAATTCAGCAGTTATAGTTAGCTAAGCTAACTATAATTTGTGCCCATGCAATGCACTGCTTATGATCTCATATAGTACATCACTCATGACATGGCCAGTGACATCACTGATGACATCACTCATGAGAAAAGTTGAACATTATCACAATATCTCTGGCCGTGGATATTTTGCAGGGATTTTGCAATTATTCGCGAATGCACTGGCAAAAGGAATGCAGTGATTGGCTGGATGCAACCTGAGCAGAAGGTTGCGGTCACTATTTTATCGATCTGGAACGGTTCCATGGGTTGAAAATGTGTGTGAAAGGTTATATATGGGGTCAGGGTGGAGGTACTCTGACCCCATGTTTGAGAAATGGGGATGTTAGTGGTACAAGTTATGTGTGCAAAATGTATTTTATTAACCGTGCACGATATTCGCGATAACACCCCGATCACCAGCATGGCCCCCAGTAGTGTTACAGGGATGTTCTGAATATCACCGCAACTATGCAAATATTGCTGAAAATATATATATATTTGTACACACTTGCCGGTCACTGTAAAAGACTTATTTACGCACTCAGACTATTATTCACCCAATCACATACCCACTCAGAAACTTTTACAGCCAGTTTCATACCTACTCAGATACTCATGCACCCACTTACAGACTCACTCAGAGAGTCACACACCCATTTATAGACCCACTCAGAGACTCATGCACCCACTTAGAGATCTGCTCATAGACTCATGCGCATATTCACATACCCACTTAGAGACTTACGCACCAACTCAAAGACCCATCTGGGCACTAATGCACCCACTCACAGACACATTCAGAAAGTCATGCACCTACTCACAGACCCACACAGAGATGCATGCACCCTCTCACAGACCTGCGGACACACTCACGCAAACAGTAACAGACACACTCAGGAACTCATTTACCCACTCACAGATTTAATCAGACACTCAAGCACACCCTCACAGATCCATTCAGGCACTTGGCACCAAATGTCAAAGCCACTCAGGAGCTCATGTACCCACTCACAGACCCACTCAGAGACTCATGCACCCACTGACTGACCCAATCAGACACTCTTTTTTCCCACTCACTGGCCCGCTCAGACATGTTTGCATCCACTCACAGACCCACTGTGACTCTCATGCACCCACTTACAGACCCACTCAGATACTCATGCACCCACACACAGTCAGGTGCCACTCACAGACCCCTTAGAGAATCATGCAGCCAGTCACAGACCCACTCAGAGAGTTATGCACCCACCCACAGACCCACTCGGATACTCATGCAACCACTCACTGACCCACTGAGAAACTTATGCACCCACTCAGAGATGCATGCACCCACTTACAGACCTGCTCAGACACTCATGAACCCACTTACATATCCACTGAGAAACTTGTACGCCCACTCACAGACCCATACAGAGATGCATGCACCCACTCACAGACACTCATGCAACCACTCACAGATACACTCTGAGACTCACACACCCACACACAGACCTAATCAGACACTCAAGCACACACTCACTGATACATTCAGGCACAGACCCAGTTAGAGACTCACGCCCATTTATAGACCCACTAAGCGGCTCAGGCATTCACTCACAGACTCACTCAGAAACTCTTGTATCCACTTACATACCCACATAGAGACTCATTCATCCGCTGTTACAGACTGGCATACTGACTGAGATAGTCATTTAGCCACTAACATATTAAGTTATAAACTCATGCTGCCAGTTATAAAAACACAACTTTAAAGAGGACATCACTAAACAATTAGTGTCAAAGACCAATCAAACTACGTCTAAATATGTGTTTTAGAGTTTCTGGAAAACATTTGGTATCCAAGGTTAACGAGGTAACAGTGTATTCCAGTATCACCACAAAAACGGGAAACAATAACTAAAAGTGGTTTTGTTAAAACATTCTTTCTAGACTGACAACTTTAAACAGGAGATCAATATACAATTAGTGTCAAATATCAATTATAATAGCTGTATATGTGTGTTTTGGAGTTCTGTAGAACACATGCTATCCGCAAAGAGCAAAGTCCCCACGAACTCCGGTGTCTCCGCAAAAACAGAAAACACTAGATAAAAGCAATTTTGAATAAAAAAACATTATAGGCAGACAATTTTAAAGAGGAGACCACTTAACAACTACTCTCAAGCAATAAAAATACTTGAAATGTGTTTAAAATATGTACCAGTTAACAGATGTTATAATGAGTAAATACATGTTACAAAACTTTAAAACTTTAATAAAAACAAAATGTTGTAGGGATATTATACTTAGCAAATAGTACTAAGTAAATTTAGAAATTCACTGAAAAAAACAAAGGTTTCAGAAACATTATAGTTATGAATTAGCATTTAAAAAACCCATGAAAACAAAGGTTACAGGAACGTTATAGTTATGCTCAGGATTTACCCGTACAAAACCAGTGGAATTTAGCTGTTATAGTTAGTGAGTTAACTATAACTCATGCCCCTGCGGTGCACCGCTTATGACCTCATATATTATATCACTCATGACATGGTCGGTGACATCACAGTTGCAATCACTGTTGACATCCCAAAGGACATCACTAATGACATCATCCACAGAAACACTGACACATCCACTCACACCCCATATAACCTTTCATGCACATACTCCAACTTCTCCAATACCTTTCTCAAACTCATTCACACAACCTTAACAGTACTTACACACCCACTCACTGATTCATAGCTCCACACACATATCCTCTCAATCACCCATACCACCACTCATTCACTAATACAACCACTGACATATGCACACCTACACCCATATAGCCACTCGCACACTGAGTCAGTCATGCATAGAGCTATTCACACACCTACACACTCATGTATACAGTCAGCCACACAGCTAATTACTCACTTATACAGTTACACACACACCTACTGACTTACCAAAATAGATACTTACACATACTCACTCACCTATGCAGTCACTGACACAAGTATATAATCCCCCATACAGCCTCATCCACATTCACGCACACACCCATACTGTCACTCATATACATCACTCACCTATACAGCTTTTCACATACCCATTTACTCATCTATATACCACTGACACATGCACTCAGGCAACAACACAACCATACACACACTCACCCATACAGTCTCTGACCCACCCACTCACTCATCCATACAGGCACTGACCCCTCACTCACTCATCCATACAGGCAGTCACACACACCCTCACTGACCCACACAGACACTCAGACCACCATACAGGTACTCAATTCAATTCAATTAAAAAATGCTTTATTCGGTATGTATGAATACAACCATATAGCAGAATGCAAATAATGTAGCATATTCGTTGTTAGATTACATCAAACTCTAATTTCAAATACTAGCAATACTGTATAGTACAGTCATTCTGCGGCACATGAGCAAATAAGCATGTTAAAGTGCATATTGGTACATTTACCTAATAATACATGTGCAAACTGGCAGTAATAAAGTGCATTTGATATGTACTATTATATAGTGCAGTATAAAGTTCTCATTTTCCGGCGCATGTGCAAATTGGCTAAAGTAAAATGTATAATAATGCAACATCTAATAGTAAATGCGTAGACTAGCAATAATAAAATGCATATATATCTAGGCCGTGTCTTGAGTTTGTGCAGTTTTTGTAGCATATTCCTCATGAATTACATCAAACTCTAATTCCATATAATAGCAATTACTATATAAGAAGTCATTCTACAGCACATGTGCAAAAGGCATATTAAAGTGCATACTAGTGCATTTGCCTAATAATACATGTGCAAACTAGCAATAATAAAGTGCATTTAGTATATACTATTATACAGTGCAAGCTGAAGTTCTCGTTTTCCAGCGCATGTGCGAATTGGCAGAGGTAAATTGCGTGTTAATACAACATCCAATGGTGCCTATGCAAGCTAGCAATAATAAAGTGCATATATAACTGGGCCATATGTTGAGTTCATACGGTTATTGATTTGCGTGCAAAAATGCATTTTGAAATATATGTAGCCACATAAAAACATATATCTGGGCTCTCTAAATTAAACATCAGTTGCAACGCTGTTTTGGTGCTGCGCGCATGATATTTTAAAAAGATGGGTTTCAGGTAAAACTTTCTATAAAACTTATAAAAATTTACAAAACAGCATAAAATGACAGCTACTCTGCTTGGATATACCGTCACAGGGGCATAAGCCTGTTCCAGGTTTCTTAGTTAGCGGAAAGGCCACTAGGTGGTGCACAATTCCTAATCGTAAACGTGACAACACAAAACGGTGGGAGCTTTTAGTTACAGTGGTGAGATACGATTGAAAACCATAATTGGGGCTATGTTCTAAGTAAGAAGTGAACGTGCTTTGTTTTGCATATTTAATCATCCTGGTACTTCTAGTATGTCTCAGGAAAGTGACTTTAAGTTCCTTTTTTGATAATCCTGACCCTGCTGTACTCAGGTGACCAATCATTCACCCATACAACAACTCACATACCTATTCACACACCCATTCAGCAACATACACACCAACTGACAGATTGATACGGACATTCAGACAACCAACCACTCATCCATACATTCACTGAGACACCTAATCACCTATTTTCACAGTCAGTCATACAATCACTAAATCATATATACAGGCACTCATACATCCACTGATTAACCAATGCAACTTTTTATATATAAACTGTTAAAAAATACATATATACACACACAAATGTGTCAATCAATAAATGAATAAATAAATAAATATGTGTCTTGAGTGATGGGAAGTTTAAACTGGCAGATAACAAATGCACATGTCTTTGAACATTTCAGACTTATCTGTCTTTGAGAAGAAATAATTCTAGAAGAATTCTAAACATATTTACAAATCATACAAGGAAGGCTTATTTTCACAAAATACAGAGGACACAGAGGAGAAAATGACAGCAACACACTTTAAGGCAGGGTATGTAAATGTGAGGCAATTGATCATTTGTTAGACAGTCAGGAGCAGCAGATGAAAGATGGCAAAACCTATTATCTTTGACAATAGATAGTGCAGCAGCATGACATTGTCACTGAGTAGTGATGCTCGTTAAAGAACAAACTCAGTTCACATTCAGGTGAGTGATAGATGATACCATCACTGCTTGAACAACAAAGATAAAATATTTTTTGTGAAATTCTGAAGCCTTTGTTTCTCAAACTTAGACATTTTAATGTTATACATAGTGTGTGCATGGTTAGTAGGAGGCTCATCCCTCTTAGTCAGAGGTGTCATCCTACTATGGTTCATGAATTTATGTGTTTCAGAATACTCAGTTGTCACTACTTCAACATGCAGTAGGTGTCTCTGACTACCCATGCACTCTTGCTGAATTACTGAATTTTTGCCACTGCCAAAGATGCATCATAATTCACTTTCCTTTCACTACTTAGAAGCCAAGCAGGAAGGATAAAGATAAAAAACGACAACCCTAAAGATGCTTTTCACGTAAAGCCATCAACAACAATCGATCAGAAATTCACAGATCCTGATGAGAAACTGCCTCTCCTTGCAGCTGATTCTCAAGCTTCTATACCAATAAAAAAGAATGCGTTGGTTTTTGTCCCTACTAATCAATGATCTTTTGTAATAATAATATATGAATCATGTGACATTTTTATTTAGTGTGTGATATGTTTTATTAGAATATAATGTGTCTATTTATTTTTTTCTACCTAAAGGCAAAATACAAACCGCCATCATGATATTCCCATCTTTATCATGTTATTTCCTCAATGAATGTTAACTTTGGTGCTCCTGCTCTGAGTTCTTTCAAGGGATATTAATCTGTAAAGTTATGCAGCTCATTAATGCTTGTGTTGTAGTCTTTCTTCTCTTTATACCTGCAGTGTGGCCTGAGCTTCTTGTCCTCCCTGAACTGCGGCCGGGCTTAGCTCCGCCATTCTAGCTCTGCAACCGACCGGCCGGGCCTGGCTCCGCCGGCCGGACCACAACCCCCAGCAGCCTTTGGCGTCAGTGACGACGCCTGCAACGAGCGCGCCAGGAGGCGCTTAAAGCACCGACAGGGGCTGAGTCCCCTGTCTTTCTTCTCTTCATACCTGCAGTGTGGCCTGAGCTTCTTGTCCTCCCTGAACTGCGGCCGGGCTTAGCTCCGCCATTCTAGCTCTGCAACCGACCGGCCGGGCCTGGCTCCGCCGGCCGGACCACAACCCCAGCAGCCTTTGGGGTCAGTGACGACGCCTGCAACGAGCGCGCCAGGAGGCGCTTAAAGCACCGACAGGGGCTGAGTCCCCTGTCTTTCTTCTCTTCATACCTGCAGTGTGGCCTGAGCTTCTTGTCCTCCCTGAACTGCGGCCGGGCTTAGCTCCGCCATTCTAGCTCTGCAACCGACCGGCCGGGCCTGGCTCCGCCGGCCGGACCACAACCCCCAGCAGCCTTTGGGGTCAGTGACGACGCCTGCAATGAGCGCGCCAGGAGGCGCTTAAAGCACCGACAGGGGCTGAGTCCCCTGTCTTTCTTCTCTTCATACCTGCAGTGTGGCCTGAGCTTCTTGTCCTCCCTGAACTGCGGCCGGGCTTAGCTCCGCCATTCTAGCTCTGCAATCGACCGGCCGGGCCTGGCTCCGCCGGCCGGACCACAACCCCCAGCAGCCTTTGGGGTCAGTGATGATGCCTGCAACGAGCGTGCCAGGAGGCGCTTAAAGCACCGACAGAGCCTTCGTCCCGCGAGGACGCGCCGGACGAAGCCCGGACTAAGGGCGGACAGTCTAAGACAGTCCGAGACATGCAGAGACTGGACTGGGCCAGTTACCCTGTTCGTTATTGTCAGGTGAGACTGTTCTATCGGTCAAGGAGGATCCGGGACATTATCAGGCATTGACTTTACATGCATTGTGTCTAATCCGATTTGTGAGATCGTGGCACACACATTAGCGTATTTACACTCTGTCTCTGGGGGGTTCTGCTTCTCTGTTTTACTGGTGCGTTATGCCTAGTAAAAAATTGTCCCCGGTAAAAAACACTATGGATAACTACTTAGTGCAGGTAGTTGCTAAAATTAATAGTGAGAGGAGATCCTCACTTGGGCTGGGTGGTTCCCCAAAGTCACCTACATCAATTCTGCCAGTATCTGTCTCTTTTCAATCCCCGAACATACTTAATAGTAGTTGTCCGGTTGTAATACCTGAATCTGATGACAATGCTCCCCTGGACCAGACTAATTGTGCGCTTGAGGTTAGTGATAGTGAAAATGAGGTTGATTTACACCCCCAAGAGATAAAAGCCCCTACCCCAGTACCTGCGAGACGCACTACCAGAGAAGCAAAAAAGGGTCAGCAAAAGCGGGGAGGGCTCCGTTCAAGCCGTAAGAAGCCTGCCTCCCCACCAAGTAACACTGTGGTGGAGGAAGAAGGGTTACTTGATGAAGTCGGTGTGTCTCTATCTAATGAGCAGTTTAGGAAGTTGCTGGCTTTGATAGACACCAAGATCCAGGGAATTGTAAAGCCATTGGTGGGGAAGATAGATAAGCTCACTAATTAAGTTAAACGATTAGGGGGCCTTTTGAGCAAAACTCTGGAGGAAGTAGAAAAACTGCCTGAAGAAATGATAAATAAGATTGAGTTAAAGAATGCAACATCTAGCTCTGCGGGTGAGGGTGAGGGAGGAGCATCCCCCTTGTCTAATCATTCTGTGGTTTCACAGGTAGAGGTAGGGGAGGATGCACAAGGGGTAGTTGTCCCTCCTGTTGTACTTCAAGACCAGGATCATGCGAAAGGCTCGGTTGAGCTTATAGTTGAGGCTTCCCCCTTAGTCCTTGTTCTAGCTAACGTTCCTAAACTGGATCCAGGACAGGATGAAACTACATCTTCATTGCTGTCTAAAGCCTTATACTGGCTAACCAACAATATGGTAATAAACCACTGGGGTAAGAAACAACTGGCAGAGGAATTAGTTATGGCTAAGAGGGTGGAGTGGATAGGCAGCAGCCCAAAAAGATTCAGGGGTGACTGTGTTGTTTTGACATTTTCAGACCCTGAGGTGCTAATTAACATCTTGCCCAATCTTCTACCCCCACAGCGAAGGTCCACTGATATTATCCCTCTTACCTTAGACTTTTTCTACTATCAGAAAGGGGGGGTTTCCAATCGGTATACACTAAGAACAAAATGGAATGTGGTTTCTGCAAAGGGGAAGAATGTTACTAATTCCTCTGAGTGGGGACTAAATCTTGAGAATAGGATCTCAGCCCTCTCCAATTTAAACGATTGTGATTGACTTCAAGGGGATAAATGTTCAGTATCATTTGATGAAAAAGCCCAGAGAATACGCTCCTTGAATGTTCACAAAAGTAGTGAGGTTGCCCATTTGAATCCTATAAGTACTTTAGCGCAGACAAGTTTAGCGATATCTGTGGCGGGAGTGCCCTCTTCTTTGATTTTAACTCCTAATGTACAACTTGATTTTCCAACCGGGGTGGGGAATCTAATATCTTGGAACTTGGCTGGGCTATGCTCCAAACTAGACTGTGGGGACTGGCTTAGCTTTGTTAATTTATATGATGTATGTATGTTTCAAGAGACTTGGGCATGTAAACCTGTATTTGTGCTAGGATATTTAAAATTTTCTGTGCCTTCAGCAAAGGGCCCGAAAGGGAGACCGATGGGGGGTCTTACAATCTGGATCCGACAAACCCTCAAACTTAAAATAACAAATATTGAGACTAGTCATAATGACATTCAGTTAATCAGGGTAACCAGTGATGAAACAGGGTCACTAGATATATATAACATATACGCTAGGAATGTTAAGGGTGTTAGATCTGACGTCTTAATTGCATTGGGTAACCTCCTTGATAAATTTTCACCTGATAACAGGGTGGTGATAGCAGGCGATTTTAATAGGACGTTTGAGCCCCTGGTCTTAAGTGAGGTCTCCATTGGAGCAGAAGAGGACTCCCAATGGGGCATTCCTGCGTTAGACCTGAAGCCAGTTACTCGTTGGACTGAGGAAATTATTGATCTGAATGCACTGTGCTTAGAAAAAGGTCTGAGAGCTTTGAATGGACGTACAGCTTCGGACAGAAAAGGCTCCATGACCTTTGACAACGGAAGACACAAAAGTAGGATAGATTATGTTATCTGCAGCTTATTACTGTGGTCATCTGTCCGTGATATGGAGGTCGTTATAAGACCTGAGAGCGATCACAATCCTTTATGTGTTGAGCACAAATGGTGGGCCATTGGGACAAATCTTACTTGTTTAAACACTCTTGCTCCACCCTCGCTCATCCCAGAGAATAACATGCGTAGGCTTAAATGGGCCAGTGTTGTGACCAATCAACAAGCTATTGATAATATTAATTACGAAACTGATCAAGCTACAGCTGCTTTGGAAACAATTAGTGCTTCCACCTCTGGCCTGAAGGAAGTGGTTAACATTCATGATACTCTGTTCGCCAAGATTAAAAAACATTTCCTGAAACCTGTTAGGCGAAATGGGGCTAGAGCTAGTAAAGATGCTAAATGGTACAACGCAGAATGTAGGGCTGCACGTCTGGCTTTAGGGCAGGCTCTTAAAGGGAGGGAAGCTGAAAGCACTTGTCTAGCCAGAAAGAATTACAACGCCTGCATAGTGAAAGCTAAAAGAGCCTGGGACGAACGACACTGGTGTAAATTGAAAAAAGCAAGTGATAGAAAGGACTCCAGAGCGTTCTGGAATATCGTTAAATGGGGTAGCGAGAGAGTAGAGGAATCCCCTAATAATAACGTACCTCAGGAAGCTTGGGTAGAATTTTTTAGCTCGCAGTACGCTCTCAATACACAGATTAGAGGGGAGGACAGTATTAATATGTCTTTTTCTTACGGTAATCTTTTTAATGTTAAAGAGATTTTGATTGCTATAAATGCTGTGAATAGAGGACGCGCACCTGGATCAGATGGCGTTCCCGCAGACATTTTTTTAAATGATAAAGAGCGGTGGTGTAAATATATCTATTTACTCATCAATTTTATTGCCAAGGGTGCTGAGGTCCCAGCCTCTTGGAGAGGTGCTGTGATTGTCCCTGTGTTTAAAAAGGGAGATCGTGCACAGCCGGGTAACTATAGGCCAATAAGCCTTATCGATACAGTACAAAAAATAGTCGGCCGTGTGGTGGTAAACAGCTCCTAGATTGGGCTGAGGACAATAATATCTTATCACCGTATCAAGCAGGATTTCGAAGGGCAACTAGCACGGTTGACCAAGTGTTCCGTTTCCAACTGCTTCAGTGGAAGACTGTGGTGCTGGGAGGAGGCAGCCTTTATGCAGCATTTGTTGATCTGA
Organism: Lissotriton helveticus; assembly: GCF_964261635.1. Classification (NCBI taxonomy): domain Eukaryota; kingdom Metazoa; phylum Chordata; class Amphibia; order Caudata; family Salamandridae; genus Lissotriton; species Lissotriton helveticus. The sequence continues at coordinate 1,207,441,214 of NC_136063.1, forward strand.
GGGCTGCCTTCGACCTGGTCCCGCGGGCAAAACTGTGGCAAGTTCTTCAGAGCTTGGGGGTCCCTGAGGAATTACTAACCTTGGTAATGCGATTACACAAGCTCACTTTTGCCAAAATACAGTGGGGAGGGCACGACATGGTTACTGATGAATTTCCAGTTGAAAGGGGGGTTAGACAGGGGTGTTCAATGGCCCCAACCTTGTTCACTCTGTATATAAATGGCATTGTCCCCCGTATGGTAACAGCTCCTGTAGACGCTCCATCTCTCTCAGGGTTAAAAATCCCTATATTAATGTTTGCGGACGACACGCTTATTATGTCGAAAACGCCTAGTGGTTTGCAGCGTGCTCTGTGTATCTTTGAGAATTTCTGTGGGGAGCATGGGTTAGAGGTGAACGCCACCAAAACCAAACTCATGGCTTTTAAACGACATCATAGCTGTAAGTCTAACATCAGCATGAATGGGCGGCCTCTCGAGGTGGTAAACTCATTCACATACTTAGGAATTCTCATCGCAGATAATAATAGATGGAGCCAACATATAAATACTGCCACACTGCGACATAAGCAATTGTCGGGTGCCATTAATATGGAACATAGGAAATCTTTGACCAAACCTGTTAAGCCAGCTTTATTGGTTTATGAAGTGAAGGCTATAGGGTCCGCCCTTTACGGTGCGGAGATATGGGGCTTTGGAAATTTGAATTCTTTACAGGGGTCAGAAAATAAATTCTTAGGATTACTTACTGGTACCCCGAAAAGCACTCCTCTCCTGCCTTTAAGATATGAGCTTGGCAGGAAGCAAATCAAGGACCTAGCCAGACTACGTCCAATTCTATATTGGCGACGACTATGGACTACCCCCGAGCTTGTGCATTATGCCGAAGGTTTTATTGATGTCATTAAGGCAGACTGTTTTCATAGAATTAGTTGGCTCAATTCACTGAAGGCATTACTGTTCGAGCTCGGGCTAAGTTCTATATGGCTAGATCCAACAGGTGCATCATTCCCTACCAAGTCTGCCCTCAAAATCATATTCTGGGAACATGTTGCTAACAAGAGTTTGAGTAATTTGAGCAATGGGTCTATGTCCGCTGGATTCCTTGAGGTAAAACTGTACCCGGTTTTGGAGTCGTACTGGGATATTGTTTCAAAACCGGGTGACAGGAAGCTCCTATTCCAACTGAGAGCGGGAGCCCTCCCCATAAGATCTTTGACAGTCAAATGGGGCTCAGGGGGGAGTGACATCTGCCCAGCCTGTGGAACGGGGAAGGAAACCCTTGGACATTTTTTGTTTTCTTGTAAAGCATACTGTGTTCCTAGACGCGCTTGGTTAGCTCCTATGTGCAGGAACCTTGGTACAACTTGCAGTTCTGTTGCGCTGCGTATTATATGCTCAAGCCCATTAACATGGATATTAATAGCAACAGCTAAATATATTGGCTGGGCATGGGCGATCCGGCAGAGACTGCTAGTCAATTAACTATTCTCTGGGTGAACATGCAGAGATTGCTAGTTATTTAACTATTCTCTGCCTGTAAAATTTGTTTTTATAAAATCTCTTTTAGCTTTTAGAATAATAATGAACTTGATAGATATTCAGAGACTGCTAGTTATTTGACTATTCTCTGTATGTAAAATATGCCTTCAATGAAATTGACACCGCTCGCCCTTTAAATTGTATATACTTTTTAATGTATAAATCAAATCTCATATGAATTCTTTTTAAATCTTTTTGTAAATACTGCGAGATTTCGTTCTAACCAAATGTACTGTATGTATTTAGTAGTGCTTTGCAAAAGTGTCTGATTGTAAATTTAATTCTATTTTAATATTGTCAATATTTTGTGTATGTTTGCTTTTATGAGTATACACTCGAATAAAGCACTTTTGAATTTGAATTTGCTTGTGTTGTAGCGTAATGCGTGCGTAAAATATTTATTGTACTCTTTATCTACTTACTACTCTAACCATAATCGGCCCTTTTTGATTAGACAGTCTAAAGCATTTCCTTTTACCACTGAGGCAATCAATCTCTGGGGAATCTTTCTCTGCCGATATGAGGGGTGGAAATTAGCGTGACCAAACTCCTCATTATCTGTCTAATGAGGACCATTAATTGACAGCCAACTCACAGATTAGAGATCAAATTTAGGTAAGTGTGTTTCACTGCAGAAATAAAGTTTATCTAAGTAAGGTACACCACTCTTAAGACCATGCTGTAGAAATAAGACTAGCAACAGGAAGACTCAACCTCCTGAAGAAGTTAAGTTGAGTCAAGATAATGCAAACCAGAAGTTCTGCAACTGCAACGCAAAATAGAAGAAGTAACACCTGATGTTCAGACAGGGCTTGATGAGTCTCTCCCCAACTCATTAAGGGCCTTCTTACTTGTTTGGTAATCAATGAACCGATGTGACCGCGGTCCGACCGTGGTGAGCTTGGCAGTCTGACCACCGTATTAGGAGATGGGCGGATGGCATTTCCAAAGACCTTGGCTGAAGAGCCGACACTTCCAGCACACTGCCGACCACCTGGGTCACTGTGGGGCAAAGGCAGCTGCCATAGGGTGGTACTGAGAGGCTTCACCACCGTCTGCATTACAAGTTGACTTTCCAATGAGCAGACCGCGGAGGTCAGATAGCCAGCTTTGAATCAGCAGTAACAAAGGATTTGGGGTGCATACTCATCACTTTCCTGTTCTTCCTGGCAGAGTTTGATGTAAATCCCTTTCTCTAGGTCTCCCCTTCACAGCAGCATCTTTACCTCAAAGAAAACAACCCTGTTTGCGGTGAGTTCCTTTTGTACCGTGCACCCATTGCTGGCCTGGCCACATATGGGTCGGACTCCAGTAAGAGGTAGGTGGTATTTTCCATATGTATCATGCACATGTGTACATTAGACACATGTGCAGTCTAAATGTACACACAGACATTGATACATATAGAAAACCATTGTCCACTGCTGTAAGACTGATGCAGCCACACCACAGGTCTCGTAGTCAATTCTTAATACCGAAAGACCTCCAGCGCTGTGGGAGTCTTTAGGACACAATAAAGTCTGAATGGAATAATTAAACAGGACTCAATAATAGACTCAGACAAAGTATTGGTTAATTAGGCTACTGTATTAAAGATTCAAAATTATTTATCATTTATGTTATCAGTTAAGAATATCACAATTTGCAGAACAATGTCAAACATTTATGCCGGCTTTCTTCGGATGGTTATAACTCAGAGTCAGCTACAGCATTACAAAGCCCTACCACCATTAAGGCATAAGGATAATTTGTTGACTTACAACTCAGATCCTAAAAGATGAAAAAAATGGTTCCGATATTAAAGTCCATTAAGAGCGACTCCATTTAACATAAACAAAGGAATAGGGAAAATGGCAAAATAGAAAATGGTTCAGCAAAGAAGGTTCAGGACATCAGCTACTGACTGTAGCATGAACTAGGCAGTTCAAAAGCGAAAGATAAATTGATTAGTTCTGCATCCGGGTCTCGAGTAGGAATAATCAGAATAGAGTTGGGTCAAGATGCCAAAATCAATGGTGTCTGAATAGCCCCTCCTTTTGGGTTTCATTATTTGTTAAGGTTTTTTAAGTTTGACCCGGTGAGGTGGCCTCACATCACAATTGAATGATTATCACATATCTATGTTTACATAATGCCACCTAGGACACTTGAAACACCAAGATGGTTTCCTATGCTAGCCATGAGAAATTAAAATTTGCGAGTCCTCACAAGCCTAATATCAAATAAGACACAAAGGGCCCCATTAGGATGACGGGCGGACCTTGTCCGCCCGCCACCCTATCGGAGAACGGGACCGCCCGCCATAAGGGCGGGGGTCCCGTGGGGGGAATTAGGATGTGCCCGCCACAGTGGCGGGCACATCCTGTAGTTTTAGCATTGTGGCGGGCGGTGCACTCTGCACCGCCCGCCACAATGCAAAAAATGCTTTTTCGCATTTGCATATGCAAAGCGGCAGGCACCGCGCGGTGCCTGCCGCTTTGCAAATGCAAATGTGGGGGGCTACCAGAGGTACCCCCCATGTGCCCCCCTGACAGTTGCGCCAACCTGGGGGCCCTGCAGGGGGCCCCCGCAGCAATCGCCGCATGCCTTTCCGTGGCGGCATTGCCGCCGCGGAAAGGCCCCTAATGTAAGCCATCCTAATATGGCTGGCGGTGTCCATTGGACACCGCCACCATATTAATCTATTACCGGCGGTAAAGCGGCGGACGGTCTTTCCGTCCGCCATTGTCCCCTCCGCCATCCTAATCAGGCGGAGGGGAAAACGAGAGTGGTTGTCGGGCGGATTGCCTCCGCCAGGGTGGCGGTGGCCACCGCCGCCCTGGCGGAGGCAATCCGCCCGATATCCTAATGGAGCCCATAGTAGTTTGTCCATAGGCATAACAGAAGTCTATTCCCACATGAATATTTCACGGTGCATATTGAAGAACCCTTCAAGAATGTTAGGGTGTAGACATGTTAGGGACAAACAAGCAACATTTCACTTGTAAAGAACGACCCATTGTATTAAATCAAGGGGGAGGCCAGCATAGAAAAAAGCATTTTGAGAAGGCCTTTAAGTTAGCATCCCACTTTTAAATTAAAAGAACTTCAAATGTGATGGAACATCTCCTGTATGATGTTTTTTTTAAATTATGCTACATCACTTGTAATCCACTTTGAAAGAGAGAAACCCGCAGTTTCTACCTAGCACCAGGGCTCTCTGCTCAACATTGTCAGGGTTTTCACTAGTAGCACAATCATACATTCTGATATTCTATGTTTGATAAGGTCTGCAAAGATGTATAAGCATTCTGCTGTCTATAATTCAGGATTTCACAAACAGAACATTTTAGCTTCGAGTGTGGTGAGAAGTGGTGAGAGATGAACTCATGAGAAATGTAGCTAACAGCAGCCCATGGGGTAATCAAAAATTGCCTCTGTGGGGGCAAGTACCCCACCACAGTAGTGGTGATGTTGGTTACTACCCAACAACTGAATATTCTCGGTTGTCTGGGAAAGTCTAAATCAATTCCAAGAGTCTGAATACTACATGCGGCCAGGGAAGATACAGGTGGGCAGATGTTTTGCCTCTATTTTTGTCTTCTTCTTAAAGTTTATTTAATTGAAGAGAATCAAAGGGTTCAATACACCTGTCAAAAACATATTGACACTGACAAGGCAGATTCCCTATATATTAATTTGGCAGCTTGTAGCAAAAATAGAAAACCCACGAACAGAAAAGTACGAAAATGGCAAACATTTTAAATAGGTTCCCCAAAACACAAATACATGAAAGCAGACCAAATGAAACAAAACAATTATGCAACTTGATATTAACTTCTGAACAATACTCAAGCTTTTGAGTATTGCCGATATATGTAACCCTCGGGAAAATACAGGGGCCGACTAGATTTTCATGGGAGCATAATTAATGAGAAGACAACAAACAAGAAGATAAACCCCAATTTGTGTGCCCACATTTAAAGAGACTTCCTGTTCAGAGATAAAGCCTAGAAAGGAAATATTTTCCTTTAGTTCTAAGCATCCCATATTACTTGTTTTGATGAATAAATATTATCCACAAGTGGTCTTCCAGCTGGGGGCAGTATTAAAACATGTACTGTGTGTCACCATTATTGTCACTCAAACGACAAGGCCCCATTTCAAGGCTCAATTAAAATATCTTTTTCACAATAGAGAGTGAGAGAAGCAGATCAGTTGCAAGCTCCCGGGTACAATGGCATTTCAAAAAAACAACTGTTGTTGTCTGTATATCCCTAGGGATGTCTAGACTGTCAGGAGAAAAGGAAGAAAGAGGAGTGAAAGTAGTCCTGCACAGTTCGCTTTATCTCCCATAGAATCTTCGGGTATTGGGATATCCAAAGATATTGACGAAGACGCCTCACTCACTTATCGTGACATGCTTCATCATAGGTGGCTTTCCACACCTAGGTAAGAGGGAAACAGGAAAATTTCCTCGTCAGCGCCCACATTTTCAGAAAATGAAAGTTGCTCCTTTAACAGCGAGATATGTCACAGACGGTGAGGACACAGAGATCACCACATCATAGACATAGTATTGAGGAATTGTTTACACATAATTGAGGATAACTGGAGTATCAACACAGAAAAACTCAGTATAAAAGATTAGGAAATCACGGACAAAGCAGCGTGTCTGAACTTAGGCTAGGTATAACTTCCCACTATAACGTTTTCCTTGTTGCCCTTTCTGTAGAAAACTACTGGAAAAAAGAAAATACATGTCAGCGCATTATGCCTCCTTTTTAAGCATGGAATGTGTGCCTATTCTAGAGCAGGGATACTTTAGAGTAGATATTCTAGCCCTGAAGAAGGTCCCAGACCCAGGTGGGCTCACGTTGCGGGACGAAACATGTTGCCACTCTGAAGAGGGTATAACTGAATCAAAGAAATTCATACATAACCCCATTTAGTTCATGCTTTTATCCTATACCCTAGGTACCCACCGAATAAACGGATTGCTTGGGTATACCTGTAGGTATTTTTAACATCACTCATCTGGTTCCCTGAATTGCCAGTTTTATGCTTTAAATAAGAACTCCCATAAAAACTTTGGCTCAGTCTGTCCAGGTAGTACCATCTTACCTGGGTGTGGGAGGACGCCTATGATGAAGCATGTTACAATAAGTGAGTGAGGCGTCTTCTCCAATATCTTTGGATACCCCAATACCCGAAGATTCTTTGGGAGATAAAGCGAACTGTGCAAACTACTTTCACTCCTCTTTCTTCCTTTTCTCCTGACAGTCTAGACATCCCTAGGGATATACAGACAACAACAGTTGCTGAATTAAAATATGACATCACAGGAGTAAAGTCACCAGATACTAAGGGATTGCATGCAATGCAGGATTAAGACATAGATGTAAATTTCCAAAAATCATTAGGGCCTAAATCATTCATTAACCCCTACTAGGATGCCCATAACATCCCATCATTTCTAAATACCCAAACGGGGGAGGGCTCCAGACCAATATCCAAAAGTCACATTATAGCTACATTGGACTTCAACTGTTGGTTTATGTGCTCTACAGAATTCACTTAATGACATCAACAAAATTCAAGGATTTAGTTGTCAAACCTGCTGGAAGCTATGTGTAACTGAAAGTGAGGAAACAAACAAATTAAGCATATCCTTACTTTCCCCTTTGAAACGAGGAGAATGTCCCTTTCTACCAAGAATTTGGGAAATTTGAATACAGATACTGAACACTCTTGGTGGCCATAGTAGAACATATAAATATGAACAAACAGGTGTACTCCAACAGCCTATCAATGTGAGTCATAGGACTGTGATAATAAGGCAGTTGGGCCATATGCTTTTACCTGCTATCCACAATCTTCTAGAAAACTATTTTACAGGAACAAGTGGCAGAAAATAACATCAACTTTCTTTTAATAGGAAATGGGCTGCATTGAAGGATCTACAGACTTCAATAATGTCTTCTTTTTGTTGTGGTCTAATGAGAGGAAGAATTTTTTATCTAACTCTTTTAGTTCCTGTGATATACATAGAAAGGACGGACTAATGCAAGCTCTCTTGCCACCCAGCCTTCTTTTGACATAGAAAGAAAAAGAGGATCATATTAAGGGCAAAGGATCCTCCAATATATATCCTGCATTCCATTTGTATAAAATTAAAAAATGTAAATATCCAAACCTGACAGCACTTTATAGAAGCTGCTCGGAGGGTGCACAGTCAAAATATCGACTCCAAAATATCGACTGGACATAATATTGAGTTTTAAATATCGACTGGACAAAATATCGACTGGACAGAATATAGACAGCAAAAATATCGTTTTTAAGGTAAGTAAAGTAATATCGACTGTTAAAAATATAGACAGTTAAAATATTAAAGTATATAATATAGGTTATTAAAATTATCTAATTTTTAATAATATTGAATTTTTTATAGTGTGTTTTATGTTATTATATGTGTGAAAAGTGTGTATTTATTTTATAAATAATAATAATTAATGACATTTGTATTTTTAAATTTTTGCATTATTTAATTCTGTAGCGGGTTGTGGGTTTATAGGGGAATAGGGTGGGAAGTAATTTAATAATAATTAATTAAATATGTAAATTAATTTATTGTTATACATTTTTAATTATTTGTTAATTAATTTTTATTTGGTAATTAATTAAAATGTAATTGGCAATTAATTTAAATTAATTGATTAATTGTTAATTATGTAAATTTTTCTAATTTATTTTCTGTAGCGGGTTGTGGGTTTATAGGGAATTGGGTGGGAAGTAATTTAATAATAATTAATTAAATATGTAAATTTATTTATTGTTATACATTTTTAAATATTTGTTAATTAATTTTTATTTGGTAATTAATAAAAATGTCATTGGCAATTAATTTAAATTAATTAATTGTTATTTATGTTAATTTTTCTAATTTATTTTCTGTAGTGGGTTGTGGGTTTATAGGGGAATTGGGTGGTAAGTAATTTATTTATAATTAATTAAATATGTCAACATATTTATTGGTATTGTAGAATTAATTGTTAATTATTTATTTTATGGGTAATAAATAAATTAGAATTGCTAATTAAATTTTATTTGTAATTTTAATTGATTAATTATTATATTATATTAAATTCGTAATTACTTTTCATTAATTTTTTACCCTACGCTATCCAAAGCTTTCCCTACTGTTGCACCCACTGGAGTGGGAATAGTAATTTTTACCCCTACGCTATCCAACGCTTTCCCTACTGTTGCACCCACTGGAGTGGGAATGGTAATTTTTACCCCTACGCTATCCAACGCTTTCCCTACTGTTGCACCCACTGGAGTGGGAATAGTAATTCTTACCTCTACGCTATCCAATGCTTTCCCTACTGCTGAACTGTTTGGAGTGGGAATAGTAATTTAAACCTGTACGCTATCCAACGCTTTCGCTACTGTTGCACTCTTTGGAATGGGAATAGTAATTGTTACCCCTACGCTATCCAACACTTTCCCTACTGTTGCACTCACTGGAGTTGGAATAGTAATTTTAACCCCTACGTTATCCAACGCTTTCCCTACTGTTGCAACCAATGGAGTGGGAATAGTAATTTTTACCCTTACGCTATCCAACATTTTCCCTACTGTTGCACCCACTGGAGTGGGAATAGTAATTTTTACTCCTACGCTATCCAACGCTTTCCCTACTGTTGCACCCACTGGAGTGGGAATAGTAATTTTTACCTCTACGCTATCCAATGCTTTCCCTACTGCTGCACTCTTTGGAGTGGGAATAGTAATTTAAACCCCTACACTATCCAACGCTTTCCCTACTGTTACACCCACTGGAGTGGGAATAGTAATTGTTACCCCTACGCTATCCAACACTTTCCCTACTGTTGCACTCACTGGAGTGGGAATAGTAATTTTTACCCCTAAGTTATCCAACACTTTCCCTACTGTTGCAACCAATGGAGTGGGAATAGTAATTTTTACCCCTACGCTATCCAACACTTTCCCTACTGTTGCACCCACTGGAGTGGGAATAGTAATTTTTACCCCAACGCTATCCAACGCTTTCCCTACTGTTGCACCCACTGGAGTGGGAATAGTAATTTTTACGTCTACGCTATCCAATGCTTTCCCTACTGTTGCACTCTTTGGAGTGGGAATAGTAATTTTTACCCCTACGCTATCCAACGCTTTCCCTACTGTTGCACTCTTTGGAGTGGGAATAGTAATTTTAACCCCTACGCTATCCAACGCTTTCCCTACTGTTGCACCCAATGGAGTGGGAATAGTAATTTTTACCCCTACGCTATCCAACGCTTTCCCTACTGTTGCACCCACTGGAGTGGGAATAGTATTTTTTACCCCTACGCTATCCAACGCTTTCCCTACTGTTGCACCCACTGGAGTGGGAATAGTATTTTTTACATTTTGCTATTGTACGTAAATAAAATTGGATATTATTTAATTATATTATGTTAATATATATATATATATGTTTTAATAAATATGATTGTTAATTTTTTGTTATAACTTTAATTAAATATTTAATTATTTTATTTCTAATTTAAGTCTTTGTAAGTATATTTTAGTAATTAATATTACATTTTAATTTAATTTAACACTGTTTTTAATAAACTCAATATTTTTTACATCTATATTTTTGTAAACGATATTTTGTACTCAATATTTTTGTACTTACCTGTTTGTACATACAAACTCGATATTTTGGCTGTAGATATTTTTTCCTCGATATTTTGGGTAGTCGATATTTTGGCAGTCGATATTATTTCAGTGATCCGCTCGGAGGGATGTGTTTACTTGGTTAGAGAGAGCAACAAAAACAATAGGGAAAGAGGGCAGGGGGGAGACATGAGACTGTGGTGAGCAGGGAAGGAAAAGTTTGCAGGACAAAGAAGAATATGAGCGGTTGGTGGACACGAAATGGGAAACAAATTTAAAATTTGAATCCTTAGCTTTATTATGGTCACTGTTTTATGGAATATGTTGCAAAATTACAAATACTGGATACTCTAAATTATTGATGTTATTAACACGGTTATTTCAAGCAACACAGAAGAGGAAAGGAGGGTAATTAAGATGGTGGTGTAACAAAGTACCAAAAATCACAAAAAGAGTAAAAACACGTTAGATTGAGAAAAGACTTATTGATATATTTATAACAAATAGTAGGAACAGAGCGAGGCACACAGGAGTTAGCCAGCAGGAAAGGCAAGAAAGAGCAATTGTTGTAAAGCAATGCCTCAAGAAGTTCAATGGAAGGCGAAAGTATTCAACCAAACAGCCAATGACATTAAGGGCTCGATTCCGATCCGGTAAAATAATCCGGCGTACGATTCGTATTCGTAGCAGATTCCGTACGAATGGGAAACTACCGTCCGACCAGCGAATTCCGATCCGTTTCCATTGATTTCCGTACGATTTGCTACGACCCGTACGAATGACATTCGTTTACCCGTACGAATAAGCCTCGTGCAGACCACCGTACGAATCGTTATCAGTCCGTACAAACTCACTATTCCGATTCGGAACGAAATGCCTGAGCGAGATACGTACGGGCCAAAGTATTCACGCTTCTACATAGATTCGTACGGGACATTCGCCTCACTGCAAGCTCCACCAATACATACTACACGCACACCCCTCGGCCAAGCCTACGCGAACACCCCCACCCGCCAACGGCCCGTACCACTCACTCGCACGCACAAGTACGACACGCACACCCCTCGGCCAAGCCTACGCGAACACCCCCACCCGCCAACGGCCCGTACCACTCACTCGCATGCACAAGTACGACACGCACACCCCCCCAACAAGCTTACGCGAACACCCCCACCCGCCAACGGCCCGTACCACTCACTCGCACGCACAAGTACGACACGCACACCCCTCGGCCAAGCCTACGCGAACACCCCCACCCGCCAACGGCCCGTACCACTCACTCGCACACACAAGTACGACATGCACACCCCTCGGCCAAGCCTACGCGAACACCCCCACCCGCCAACGGCCCGTACCACTCACTCGCATGCACAAGTATGACACGCACACACCTCGGCCAAGCCTACGCGAACACCCCCACCCGCCAACGGCCCGTACCACTCACTCGCACGCACAAGTACGACACGCACACCCCCCCAACAAGGTTACGCGAACACCCCCACCCGCCAACGGCCCGTACCACTCACTCGCACGCACAAGTACGACACGCACACCCCTCGGCCAAGCCTACGCGAACACCCCCACCCGCCAACGGCCCGTACCACTCACTCGCACGCACAAGTATGACACGCACACCCCTCGGCCAAGCCTACGCGAACACCCCCACCCGCCAACGGCCCGTACCACTCACTCGCACGCACAAGTACGACACGCACACCCCCCACACAAGCTTACGCGAACACCCCCACCCGCCAACGGCCCGTACCACTCACTCGCACGCACAAGTACGACACGCACACCCCTCGGCCAAGCCTACGTGAACACCCCCACCCGCCAACGGCCCGTACCACTCACTCGCACGCACAAGTAAGACACGCACACCCCCCCAACAAGCTTACGCGAACACCCCCACCCGCCAACAGCCCGTACCACTCACTCGCACACACAAGTACGACACGCACACCCCTCGGCCAAGCCTACGCGAACACCCCCACCCGCCAACGGCCCGTACCACTCACTCGCACGCACAAGTACGACACTCACACCCCCCCAACAAGCTTACGCGAACACCCCCACCCGCCAACGGCCCGTACCACTCACTCGCACGCACAAGTACGACATGCACACCCCTCGGCCAAGCCTACGCAAACACCCCCACCCGCCAACGGCCAGTACCACTCACTCGCACGCACAAGTACGACACGCACACCCCCCCCAACAAGCTTACGCGAACACCCCCACCCGCCAACGGCCCGTACCACTCACTCGCACACACAAGTACGACACGCACACCCCTCGGCCAAGCATACGCGAACTACCCCACCCGCCAACGGCCCGTACTACTCAAACGCACGCACAAGTACCGCAAGCACACATAACGCCAACACCAAAACGACCACAAGGACCATGCTAACGAGTCGCACTACCACACTGAACATGTCTCCTGTGTACACACCTTTGACAATCAATGTCCTGGTCACAGCAAAGCAGCCAAACAGAGGACAACACCAACACCCACCCCATATAACACCCACCCCAACAATTCAAATTAAGCCACACCCACCATTTGACCAATAAAAGGGACCACACATACAACCCATCATCCTTTGCAACATACCCATTCTTGCGAGGAAACAGAGAGCACACAAACTATTGCAGCCACACACCTTCACACATACACCCTATCACATCTACACCCACACCACCCCCTTCACAATCACAAACACACACCCTCATCCATACACACCATCACACCCTCAATCACATACACCTCACACCATGACCACACCCAAGAATCCAAAATTCACTAACCCGGAGATGGAGATACTTACTGATGAAGTCATCCGAGTCGAGCCGCAGCTGTTTGGCGCATTGGTCAGACAGACCAGCCTGGCAGAAAGAACACGCCTGTGGGAGAGGATTGTAGACCGGGTCAATGCTGTTGCACCCATCAGACGCACCAGGGATGATTGCCAGTCCAGGTGGTACGATCTGCGGAGGATGGTGAAGAAAAAGATGGCACAGGATTACGCCAATGCACACCACACTGGAGGCGGTGGTCCCCGCAGACCTCCTGTATACCAGCCCTGGGAGGAGAAGGTCATGGTCCTACTGCCAGCGGTGGGAGTACATGGAATAGAAGGAGCCATTGAGTCTGGTGAGTGTACAAAAAACACAAGTTACATGGGTAGACTAACAACAGTGCCCAGCAGCATGGGGTGGGTGGCCATGACTCAAAGCAGTACACAACCAAATGGTGGTAGTTGCAAGGGGGAGGCACATAGGGTGCAATGTGTAGGGTAAGAGGCTGCTCTCATGCCATATGTCCCAGGGACACACACAAGCATAATGACCAATGCACAGGGATAGGTAAATATCACACAAGATACAACACCACAGCTTCTAAATATTTAATATTTGCTGACACACCTTACAGAGATGCATCATTTTGTGACAAAGTAAGGCAGTGTAGCAAGAGAGCAAGCACAATCTACCTGTCTCCATCCCTGTCTCGCCCTCTGTCTCTGTCTCCCTCTCCCTCTGTCGCCCTCTCCCTCAGTCTCCCTCTCCCTCTGTCGCCCTCTCCCTCTGTCTCCCTCTGTCGCCCTCTCCCTCGGTTGCCCTCTCCCTCTGTCGCCCTCTCCCTCTGTCTCCCTCTCCCTCTGTCGCCCTCTCCCTCTGTCGCCCTCTCCCTCTGTCTCCCTCTCCCTCTGTCGCCCTCTCCCTCTGTCTCCCTCTCCCTCTGTCTCCCTCTCCCTCTGTCGCACTCTCCCTCTGTCTCCCTCTGTCGCCCTCTCCCTCGGTTGCCCTCTCCCTCTGTCGCCCTCTCCCTCTGTCTCCCTCTCCCTCTGTCTCCCTCTCCCTCTGTCGCCCTCTCCCTCTGTCTCCCTCTCCCTTTGTCGCCCTCTCCCTCTGTCTCCCTCTGTCGCCCTCTCCCTCGGTTGCCCTCTCCCTCTGTCGCCCTCTGTCTCCCTCTCCCTCTGTCTCCCTCTCCCTCTGTCGCCCTCTCCCTCTGTCTCCCTCTCCCTCTGTCGCCCTCTCCCTCTGTCTCCCTCTGTCGCCCTCTCCCTCGGTTGCCCTCTCCCTCTGTCGCCCTCTCCCTCTGTCTCCCTCTCCCTCTGTCTCCCTCTCCCTCTGTCTCCCTCTCCCTCTGTTGCCCTCTCCCTCTGTCTCCCTCTCCCTCTGTCGCCCTCTCCCTCTGTCTCCCTCTGTCGCCCTCTCCCTCTGTCTCCCTCTCCCTCTGTCGCCCTCTCCCTCTGTCTCCCTCTCCCTCTGTCTCCCTCTCCCTCTGTCGCCCTCTCCCTCTGTCTCCCTCTGTCGCCCTCTCCCTCGGTTGCCCTCTCCCTCTGTTGCCCTCTCCCTCTGTCTCCCTCTCCCTCTGTCTCCCTCTCCCTCTGTCGCCCTCTCCCTCTGTCTCCCTCTCCCTCTGTCGCCCTCTCCCTCTGTCGCCCTCTCCCTCTGTCGCCCTCTCTCTCTGTCTCCCTCTCCCTCTGTCGCCCTCTGTGTCTGTCTCCCTCTCCCTCTGTCTCCCTCTGTCTCCCTCTCCCTCTGTCGCCCTCTGTGTCTGTTGCCCTCTCCCTCTGTCTCCCTCTCCCTCTGTCTCCCTCTGTCTCCCTCTCCCTCTGTCGCCCTCTGTGTCTGTTGCCCTCTCCCTCTGTCTCCCTCTCCCTCTGTCTCCCTCTCCCTCTGTCTCCATCAGTCAGTGTTTGTCCCTCGGTCACCTCAACGCACATCCCTGGGGCACACACACAGTTGCACACAAGCACTGCACAGGCCTCACAAACTCCATAGAGCTGAATGTTAAGGGATGTCTCACAAGTACCAGCAAACATCTGCTATGTGCCTGTAAGACACCCACCATTTGCTGTCAACACTGTACTGTGTCAGGACACACATCTCAGAAAGCTCTATAGTACACAATGGGCACAGGTGTAGGCAGCACAAGTCCCTCCTGTGCTCATTGCAAACACAAACATCAGGACAAGGTCACACATCCTGTGCACCAACACAAATCCACCATTATGGCAGCATGCCACATGAGGGGACAGCCAAATCATGAACAATGGACGCTTGCAATTCTCAAACAAAGTAATAGCATGGCCTGTTGTACACACCCCTTACAGAAACTCATCCCCGGGGGACAGGCATTGTATTGCAACACTGTCCCAATTGCCATGTACCACAACAAAACACGTACTCATATGAATATGCATACAACTCATACATGCACATAACAGAAGCTCCAGTCCATTGTGCCCCTCTAAAAAAGCTTGTGCCCCATCTCATTACCTTTGTGGATGTACATAAGTACCAACATGGACATGGGTATTGACAAGGTGATGCCTCTTAGAGAAGTGCCAAGTTCTAAAGCCATGATCTAGAAGTGGGTGTACAGGTCCAGCGGTGTTGGCATTGTTTGGCCAGCATGGAACAGCAAAAGACATCCAAAGTAGTAGCTGACATGCTAAATAATGATGCTCTGTCTCTTACATCAACATGCTGCATCTAAACTCTGTGCATGCTTGACGCACACATAAGAATTTTCACCGTATCCAGGATGTTGCGTGAAACTTACAAATGCTTTACACGTGTGGTGCCGGCAACACAAGACACAGCAATGGCTGTGTCAGTCTTTGTCAAGAGATTGGAAGAATGTATATACCCCATCATACAATAGCTTTTTCTACCACTAAATACACAACTGTACAATGTCAACAATGTATAGCTTGTGGAACAGTGATGCTGATAATGGATAACCAAACCACATGTCACTTGATATTGCCTTAACAGTGTCTGTCTCTCCCACACACAGGGCAACGTGCGGATCTCCCCCCCAGCCAGGGGGGCCAAGGATCCCAGTCCCAGGCTCAGCAGGACCCAGACCCCACCAGCCGCGCCGTCCCTCAACGCACTGTGGATGACCCCAACCAACCTGGCTCCTCTGGATCCCAAACCCCTGCAGCAACTGTACCAGCTACATCTCTGCCAACCACCAGACCTATTCCCACCACATCCCAGCAGACAGGTCAGAGCCCTGCCCATGATTCACAAGAGAGCTAGTCTGAAAATGAGGGACACCCTTTGTCGGGCGCCCCTGAGGTTGGTGACAACCTCCACCCTCCCAGCACTCGGGGGGCCCGTCGATCGGATGTGCCCACAAGCGCAGGCCGTGCTCATGTGGGTCAGGGTGGTGGGAGTGGCGCAAGGCGGAGGCGAGAATCTGGCCAGTCAGCTGCAGGGACCGGTATGGCTGAACTCGGTAACATCCTTGAGGCATACCGGCGGGACACCAGTGAGGTAAGCCAGCTTGCGGAGACCCTCAACCAGCTCAGAGAACAGCAGGCAGAGCAAATAGCCAGGCAAGACCTGCATTATGGACGGGTGGAGGCACACCAGGCTCAGCTCTTGATGGTGCATAGGGACATTTTCCATGTGCTACGTCAGATGGCTGCCAACATGCAGCCCCCTCCCTGTGTCACAAGGCCAGCAACATCACGGCAAAGTGCAACACCAGCCACAGGGAGGGAGGAGAGGGAGGAGGAGGAGGAACCCTCTGACGTAGCGTCCCATGCACCGTCCATGCCTGCACATGAGGCTCCCCCAAGGAAGGTGGGTTGTCCACGGCGAAGACGTTGAGGGCCTGTGGCCCATGGACTTCTCCCAGGACACTGGACCTGGCATATAGCCCCTGGGTGCAACAGCATCCCCTATGAGACTCTCCCACATGGACTTGCTGGTCCCAGTCTGCCCAATGATGTCAGGCACTGTGGGCTGGACTCTGTTGACTGAAACAGTAAGGCATCTCATCTCCAGCTGTGAATTTTGGATTCCCCCCTTTCTGTACAGCACCTATTCACGTTTCATGCACTAGAGCACCCAATAAATAATGTAAACATCATACGCATTTGGTGAGTAATCTTTGAAACAGCATACATGTATATGTGTCTGCAAATGTCATAAATGCAAGGTATACAACAAACAGCAGTCATCCACACACTTGGATCAGAATCTGAGTGAGGACACACATTGGTCAGAAATTTCCACAAACTACATACATGGATGGTAAGACACACCTGTGTGGGACAGTCAATGCTGGAGGGGGGATTGAATCCCAATACTGCTAGCACAGGCAGGCCCAGGAGAGTCACTTTGAGGAGTACATGTCAGTGTCACAAAAGTAGTAGTCCATGTAGGGAGTACCTACAACTGTGTCCTCAGGTATGTGAGCTACCATCAGCATGATGCATTACTGTGTATGTGATTAATGCCGCACAGGATAACAGTGGCAGGACAGACTGTGGGCAATGGGCTGGAGCACTCTAGACAAGCACACCTGATTAGGTGACCTACCCCTATGGAGCTACAAGTACTATACTACTGTAATGGGAGCAACGCATACAGAACAACGACACACATCAGACAAATACCTACCCCGGAACGGCCAAATCACACCACACCCAAGAGACAGGGTCATGGTGTGTGTCCCATGTGCCAACTTGACTGACTGTGACAGCAATGTTGAAGTGGTGTGAGCATGTTGTGTTCTGGCACGTGACTGTAAGCTAACAGTTTTCTGATCTAGTGGTGTTGACAAGCTAACACTGTACAATATTGTGCCTATGTAAGGTGTGTGTGTGTTGGACACGGCACATGACCTGGTGGTACGTAGACCCAATGTCATGTGAATCTGCATAGTCGTGCCAGTATGTGTTGCACACACACGCATAGCAGCAGCTATGGCTGAGTACAAAGCATTTTTATAGCACAAGGGTGAATGTCTGGTGTTGTCTGTGTGTAGGGTGGCAGGAGCATGCTCTATTAATGGATGGAAGGAGGGTCATCCTGTAGGTGTCTGTGTTCCTGGATAGTGTGCGCTGCATGTTGGCTGTGTATGCAGCTGCAGCAATGAGTGAAGACATGACGGCAGGAGGGGTGTGACTAATTGCTAAACAAACACATAACACAAGGGCACCCGCAATGCACAAAGTGACAAGTGGATGTGAAGGCAGGAGTGTCTGCCTCACTCAGGATCACTGACAACAAAATGGCACAGTAATCACCACACATCACAGTCACTGGATCAGGGCCCTTACGGTCAAGTGGGGCACAAGACACACAGCGTCAGCAGGTGTATACAAGAGCTAGTGTGTTCAAATCCAAACTGCACCAACAAAGACATCTACCTCACACACAACATAGTATTCTAGCCTTCACCCACCCCATGCGTGTGGTCAATATACAGTTACACACCTAACAAGCATGAGGTAACTACGTTCAAAATAGTATATGTGCACATTAGACGAACATGTGTGTTGAGCCACAAGCAGGCACTATATTCTGTAGGAGTCAGACGTCATGCACAACATGATAATCTACATTGTGAGTCCATGGAGCTTTCACAATCATACATGTGCATTGTCAATAAGTCCAATTTACACTAATCATGATGTCACCTGTAATGCCGCTTTACGAATACCTACAAGGCTGTCAACGACTGGCCGTACCTTTCTTCATCAGACTGGTGTGATGCTCTAAGGGTTCCACCTCCAAATAGCCCATTGGTCTGAGTACAAACAACAGACACAAAAGGGTGATCAGGCGAGGGAAGGAGAGGATGGGAACTGCTGGGAGGGAGACCTGAAACAGAGGCAAATAAGCATTAGGACAACATTCTCATGTCACAGACACTTCAAAAACCTCATTAGCTACACTGTACCAGTCACACCTGTGAAGTGTACTGTCTGGTGAAAAATAATGATGATTAATCATGCCATCACATCAGATACGATGCTGTGACACAGACACATAAAAACTGGGACAGTCTGTCATCCATTAGAGTCATGTGTAACGCTCACAAGTGAGCACCCATGCAAAAAGATCTATGTAGTATAAACACATTCCCAGGCACAGATGAGGTGGACCTCAGTAACAAATGGAAACATATGGAAATCCAACTACCGCTAACTCTAAAGTCTGTATGTGATATTGGTTAGCCATAAGGGCCCTGTAGGCTAACTTGAGCAAATCCACTACAGCTGTTAGTATCACATATGACGAGGAAGCTAATGATCGACATGCAATGAAGGCACTCTGTAGCCAGTCTTTTGGTGTGTCAAGTATGCATCACAATGCTAAACATGATATGCATGTACAATAAATATTAAGTGCAAGTGATGTCCATCCAAGCTACATAATCAGACCCTACCATAGCACAGTAATGGTGCCGGCGAGCAGAGATTCATGTGAATGACCGCACTCCACTGGTGCAACACAAAAATTCACATTTGCATCTTTCACACTTTTTACTTTGTCATGCTAAACATACATGGCATCATGTGCATCTAAACTTCACTGCTACTCACTGTGAAGGCTGGCGTAGCAGTATTCTCAACCTGCACTGAGGTAACGACATGACAGTGACATGATATACTGCTGCAAGGGGCAATGCATCCATGTTAACTGATTCACAGGACAGTTGTCTTAAGATGTGGAACATACACTGGGCAACACCGACACCACATGGTTTCATGGTAATCACACTGGACTGGCCCACAAGCTGGAGGTGAGGATCCAGTCACATTCAAATGCACACAGTGAGGCTGCAATCCCCCACAGAGTCCGTGGTTGTGACCTCTGACACAATGTCATGCCATGGTATGTGCAATGTTGCTGTGGCAATGTCTACACACATTGATGCATTCACCAGAGTATCAAAGTACAACAGATGACAGAAGGGGTGACTATCCTGTCATGGGAGTGGCCATACATGTCATAAGGTACATAATGGAGTAGCATGTATGCAAGGTGACACCACATGCACATGAACATGTACCACACGTTTCTACACATACCAACGCTAAACAGCCTCATATGAGTCCTTACCTAAATTGACTTCTCCACATGTTCAAGCATGCTCCGTTGATGTGCCTGACGTTGCAATCATAATGAGCAGTAGCAGGATGACCACGATGTACCCCAACAGACAACAGGCAGGGTGAGCTGTGGATGAGAGTGGCACACAAGGGGTCAAGTTCGGTATAATGTCATTTTGTCAATGTCTGTTGAATAGCCAGATGTAGTATGACACCTGTACATTACAAGTGCACACATAGCACGTATGTGTGTAGCATTACAACTGAACATGTGACACAGCACAACACACATCCAAGTGATCTTGCTTACAGTCTGTTGCATACACAGCATGCTACCCATGCAACTCTATAGTCCATCTTTTACTTAAAAGATGAAAGGACTCACCATCATGAAAAGAAGTTGCGGATGAGGTGACCGCGGATATCATCTTCACCCTCCTCGTCACTGGCATCCTGGCCAAGGCCTTCATCCTCAATGGGCGGATGTTCCAGCTCATCAGGATCCAGGTAGAGTGGCACAGCCTTCTCCACTGCCATGTTGTGTAGCATGCAGCACACGGTGAAGATGTCACACACCTTGCGTGGGCTGTATTGGAGGGCTCCGCCTGTCTTGTCCAGGCACCTGAACCGGCTCTTCAGGAGTCCAAAGGTCCGTTCGATCACCTGCCTGGTCTTCACATGAGCATTGTTGTAACGCTGGTCTGCAGCTGTCCTGGGGTTGCGTAGCGGAGTCATTAGCCACGGCATGTTTGGATATCCAGCGTCTCCTGCAATTTGACATCATGTACAAGAGTGAATCATATGATGCAGATCATGAAGTTGTGACATACTGACATACAGACCTCACAGTGTATACTCACCAACTAGACATGCCCGGTGGTTGTGCAGCTGCAGCATCATCTGTGGTACCCTGCTACGCCTCATGATGAAAGCATCGTGGCACGATCCTGGATAACGTGCACAAAAATGTGAGATAATCATGTTGGCAAGACACACCACCAGGGCATTTATCGAGTGGTAGTGTTTCCTGTTGCGATACGCTTGCTCCTGAGCCTGCGGTGGGACAAGAGTAACATGTGTACCATCAATTGCACCAATTACATGTGGCATACGGCCCAGGGCATAGAATTCCCCCTTGACATCTGTCAACTCTTGTGGAGTAGGGAATGTAATGAATTCATCAAGGTGGAGCAACATTGCTCCCAAAACATCACCCAATACCCGGCTAAACATGGTCTGAGACATCCCTCCCACATCAGCTATGGTAAATTGGAAGGTACCTGTGGCAAAGAAATGGAGGGCTGCCATCACCTTTACCTTGGGTGTCAGTGCACTTGGATACCTATGGCGTGGTTGTAGGTGAGCCTCAAGCCTGCCCGTCAGGTCCTTGATCAACTGTCTGCCGAACCAATATCGACGGATGCAGTTGCGCTCCCTCATGGCTTCCAAGTCAGGCAACGGCCTTTCCAGAGGGGGTGCCCTGCAAGACACAATTTTAAGGAAATGTCTACAACTGTCTGACTAAGACTATAACAATGTACATGGCACAAGCAACACTGCTTCAAATAATGTAGACAATTTGGAGTGTGGCGTGGGATACACACTGATGCCAGCTCCCACACACTCCTCCGTGGCGAAGGAAAATACCTGTAGTGTGTGGAATGGATGTGACATGCATACAAACGATCAGATGTAAAGGTCTTAGTGACCATGACAATGTATCATGTCAGTGAGACACGTCATGTCAATGTCAGTAGGAGGTTGTCTGCACATCCAGACGGCTGACTGCAATACACACACACACCACATGTGCAATCATTTGCACTGTTCAGCCTTAGTCATGTTGCGGTGTGTACTTTCAGTGACAATTACATGACCATCATCATACAGCATGATAATTACATTTGTCACTGATGGTCTGTGATGCCATCACACATGTGAACGGGTCATTAACACACGTGGCATGGTGTGTGTACATTAGTCACCCTGCCATCACAGCAAGGACACAACATAGATGCTCCTACAGCAGATGCACAGTACTTTCAAGGACTAGTTACTTACCTTTTGTAAACCAATATCTGTAAGGAACAGTAGGCAGTAGCAAAGTGTCACATTTCAATACATACATAGCTTAGGACTAATTAGCCTCCCTGGGTGCCATCAATCTGACCAGTGAGTGGTGGCTATCCAGGCCACACCGGAACAAAACCAGTGTTGTAGATTGGCATCCAACAAGGGCGTGGCCACGTTTTGGCCGTACCTACAACGCATACACTGGCAGCTGTTACACAAACATATCCCACAGAGAGTGTGGATAGCAGGCAAAGATGCATGTCAAGTAGCTAAACATCACTCCCAGAGTCAGGGAGGATGATGACATCTTTGCGTAGTGCCTGTACCTCTTGGATACCCTCTACAGCGTAGCTAATGGGAATGTGTTCTGTGGTTTTGAGGCCTGCATGCAGATGCATCCTGGGATGGGGTGGTAGGACAGGGAACATGGTCAGTCCGGGTAGGGCAGTGGGGGTCTGACAACGTGCCTATGTACAGACAAACATGCTGCGTGGCTGTACATGCTTGCCAATATACATACAGTACTTTCATCAAGATAGGCCTGCAGAGGCTCAGCGTAGCGTTAGTGTAGTTGAAGGACCTGAGTGACAAGTTGGTCCTCACCGCAGCAACAGGGAGATGAAGGGCCATGGTTCCAACCGCCCACATAAACACTACACTGAACGTTGCCCAATCATCCAAATACATCTTTAGGGTTGAGACATCACCTGTGTCTGGCTAGGTGTCCACAACACTCGCATCCCCCAGTCCACCTGTCCTGTGGTCTTGGGACTGACACTCACGTGCCAGTGGGTCTTCATTACCCTCCCAATACTCATTAGCGCCAATTGTACTGAGGTGTGGCCAGCTCATTGATGTTTACATTCCCATGCAGCATTAAGAGCGGTGTTCTGCCACACAGTTACCACAGCGGAGCCGTACAGTGTGTGGTATCGGGGCCAGCACAACCCCAGAATGGCGCCACGGCTGACACCTGGGGGAGATCTGGCAGTGAGGTTGTGAGTTGAACCAGCGGGGACCAGGATGAACATTCCGATCATGTCTGTCACAGCGGTTCTGGGACGTATGCACCGGCTGCGTCCGTCACTCAGCGAGTGATGGCGTCAGGGGCATATCAACAGAGGCGCAACTGCCCCCAGACGGGTACGGTGGGCCAGAAGCTGACGCGGAGTCAATGGGCGGGGTGAGGGACATCATGGACATGAGGAAGTGCACTTACTCCTCCTGTGTCACATGCAGGGCTGGGACCGTAGGTCGTGGTGCTGGCTACGATGGCTGCAATTCTGATGGAGCCGTGTGGTCGCTGTCACCCTAATCCCATGCAGCATTGCACTTGCATCGTGGTTATTTGTTAATGCTATTACACATCTCTGACTTCTTTTGTTTACCTGACGAGTTTGGCCTGGGGAATGAAGTACTAATAAGGGGCTCACATGTCTCCACACCCACACACATGCACTGGTCCTACATCCCAACCATGAGCTATTGTGGTGCTGTGCCAACTGCTGGAGTCTGAGTGGCTTGTGGGACATATCACACCTGGATTCATATGTCAGGTCCCCGCAATTGGAGCAGCTCTTGTTGTTGTGCCTGACGTGAAAACCGTGGAGACACAGACGGTGAGGGTCACTCACCAACATGAGGCGTTTTCATTCCTCACAGGCTTTGTAAGTGACATCCCTATTGGCACGGTCTTGAGTATGACAATAAAAGGTAAATGCTCAGAAGTGTGAAGACAATGATTTAGGGTACAAAATGTGTAAGCTTTAACTTAGACCGGACCTGCGTTGGTGTTGAGAAACAAACAGAGGACCTGACGTGTGCACGCAGAGGTGACATATGACTACTCAGAAAACGTCATCAGGGCACACACAACGCCAAGGATACTTGCAGACCCAGAGGATTTACACACCAACACACAAGTGTACGGTATTACGGAAATTGCCATGTCCAGGGTGACATGTGGGGATATTCTGAGGTGAGTAATACTTTACTGACCTGTTCATGGCATATGCTAACAGCATGCACAATGTAGCACATGGCACACACATGACGTGGTCACACAGGGTCATGCTGTGCGGCTATGACACCTCTGTGACAGTGGGCATGTTCCTGTCATCATGTGCCAGTTCCCTGTACTGAATTGTGGCCCATTTGAGTGTTCATGTGCCTCGCTACATGTTGCAGACGTTAATCGTGTTGAAATTGTTGAATGCATGTGATGCACATGTGCATCATGATTGATGAAATGTTGTGCAAGCTATTTACACATCAACTGAGGCACAGGGTCACAATCCCTGTGCTTCTTCAATGTCTGCCAAACCGGGCACATACTGATGTATGTGTGCCATGCTGATGTATGCATCCACATGGTTGACATGAGTGTAGACTACATCCCTGCTGTGTGATTTCCTGGTGTGACTCTCCCAATGGTGACATGAAGGTGGACAGGGACGCAGCCTACACAATCGTTCACTTGACCATGTCTGACGCAATGTACCCCAATGGTATGTGCGTGTGTACGCATCGTTTCCCTATCGCATTTAGGCTCTACGCGAGCTAAGCGTACCCCTATGGTAGGTGCGTGTGTACGCATTGTTTCCCTATCGCATTTAGGCTCTACGCGAGATAAGCGTACCCCAATGGTAGGTGCGTGTGTACGCATCGTTTCCCTATGGCATTTAGGCTCTACGCGAGCTAAGCGTACCCCAATGGTAGGTGCGTGTGTACGCATCGTTTCCCTATCGCATTTAGGCTCTACGCGAGCTAAGCGTACCCCAATGGTACGTGCGTGTGTACGCATCGTTTCCCTATCGCATTTAGGCTCTACACGAGCTAAGCGTACCCCAATGGTACGTGCGTGTGTACGCATCATTTCCCTATCGCATTTAGGCTCTACGCGAGCTAAGCGTACCCCAATGGTAGGTGCGTGTGTACGCATCATTTCCCTATCGCATTTAGGCTCTACGCGAGCTAAGCGTACCCCAATGGTAGGTGCGTGTGTACGCATCGTTTCCCTATCGCATTTAGGCTCTACGCGAGCTAAGTGTACCCCAATGGTACGTGCGTGTGTACGCATCGTTTCCCTATCGCATTTAGGCTCTACGCGAGCTAAGCGTACCCCAATGGTACGTGCGTGTGTACGCATCGTTTCCCTATCGCATTTAGGCTCTACGTGAGCTAAGCGTACCCCAATGGTAGGTGCGTGTGTACGCATCGTTTCCCTATCGCATTTAGGCTCTACGCGAGCTAAGCGTACCCCAATGGTAGGTGCGTGTGTACGCATCGTTTCCCTATCGCATTTAGGCTCTACGCGAGCTAAGCGTACCCCAATGGTACGTGCGTGTGTACGCATCATTTCCCTATCGCATTTAGGCTCTACGCGAGCTAAGCGTACCCCAACGGTACGTGCGTGTGTACGCATCGTTACACCATTCAATGTGTAGCATTGGCAATGGCAATGTCACCGTACTTGTGTGTGAATTTTAAAAAATGCATAGGGAACAACTAGGGGAACAGTGTACTGTTCGAAATGCAACCAGGTTGTCATGGATACAGAGTTTTTTTAAACTCCTACAGGTGTCCTGGAAGAATCAGTTAGCAAAAAGTATAAAATGTTGCGAAAGTTGTTGTTCAGCTCTGGCTCTATTTTCAAACCATGCATATGTGTGTAATGGGCTTAGGTGTGATGTGATTGGATGGAACATAGGATGCAAATTATGGTGGCCTATCACACACTACTCCTTGGACTCACAGACCCTCTGCAGCACAGATATAAGGCAGCATGTGGCTGTGGGAGGGCACTTGCCTGCACAACATTGGTGTGCTAACCACAGCTGCTGTCTCTGAATCCTCTGGACCCTGATCAGCTGAACATGGAGAGGGCACCTGCATTCACTGATGGTGAGAACAAGGCCCTGCTGGATGCCCTCCTGCCAAACTTCAGCAAGCTGTATGGGAGACCAGAGGATCAGGTGAGTGATGTGTGCAATACCTTGGAGTGTGCACCTGTTGTGTGTGTCACATCATAGCCACTGTGTAGTAATAGTGCATAGATGCAATGTTGTTGTGAGTGAGTGCCAGGGTGCACAGTGTTGTTAGAAGAGAGTTATTTGTTGTAGTGTGGTGTGTGACAGCATGTCACGTGCTGCATTGCACCCAGATATAGCATATATTGTTCAGTGGGTGTCATGCTCAAAGAGTGTTTTACAGCCCTCATGTCATCTGTAGATTTTCAATGTCATGCAAAGCAGTTGTGTTAGCACACAGGCCACATACTCCTGGACAATGATGCTAATGTGTGTGCCATACGTTGCCCTGTTGTCCTCATGTATTTTGTGCACATATGGGTGTCTTGGGAACATGCACCAGGTATACTGATGTTCTCTAACTTTACATTTGTGACAGGTATCTGCCTATGAGAAGGGTGAAATCTGGGTGGACATCGCCAGGGCTGTCCGGAGAGAGGGGGGGCCTCGCAGGAGGCTTCGAAACATAAAGAAGAGGTGGTAGGACATCCGGTGCTGGAGCCGCCGCATCGCCCGAGTCCAGCTGAAGCTGGAAGCTCCACGCCGGCATGGCGGCAGCCGCCAACTCACCCCCAACATGCTCCGGGTCCTGGAAGTGGTGTTCCCAGACCTCCATAGGCAGTTGCAGGAGGGACAGCAGCACGAAGGGGGTAGGTACATGTCTGTTTGTAGTCATGTGTTTGTGAAATGGTACCTGAAGAGCTCTAAGGCATGGTCACACTCCCATAGTTTGAGTGGTGTGGTCAGACAGGCAGTTAATGCATTGGAATTCGATTGTCCCTCTGTCAGCAGCTGCTTCTTTACATGCCTTGCCCTACTCCACAGTAGAGGTTTGCTTTGGCTAATGCTTGTTTTTGACATGTACTCCTATGGTGCAGTGTCTCAGATTGCATCTTCCTTTGCACATCATCATGTTGTAGGGGGGTATGTGACACCTGTTCGTACCTTACATGTAGCACCACATGTGCACTATGTCTGCCCTTCTTCATATTGTGGCACTGTTCATGAGTCTCAACAAGTGTTTAATGCACAAGTCAGCCTCAGTGGCCTTTGTCCATGGTACACTTTCTAATTATCTTGTGTTAGCTACAGGTGCACAATGTACATGTGCTATATTTTGGGCTTCTGCATACTCACACTGGGCAGTGCGTGTGTGCATATTCTCAACATCTGTTGCATGTTCTTTGTACATAGTATTGATGGTTTGCCACACAATGTGACTTTGGATGTACAAAGCGGTGATGGCAGTGTGAGGTGATGGAAGACTTGTTTCAGGTCCCAGGATGGCATCACATGGCAGTTCGCCCAGGACTTTTCTAATGTGGCACAGAGTCAAAGCTAATCAAACATGACCAGGTCTTGATTTGGGTGGCAGGGTTGGCTAATGAACTGTTATGCATCATCAGCTATCCTGTTGTCAGGCAGTGGATCATGATTGTGTCTCTCATACAAGTATTTTCCTTGCCTATACCTTGTCTCCTACCTTACATTGAGCGTTGTGTCTCTGACATTTCTCCACAAGTAGAATTGTCATTATGAAGAGTTATGTGTCATGTGACTCATGATGCATGCCATGTTGAGGAATGAGGCCAAATGATTTGCAGCTGATATGTCTGATGTGTACAGGTGACTGATATGTTTTCATTCTTCTCCTTGCTCACAGCAGCATCATCTGAATCTGGAGGAGACACAGGCGCGGAACAGGCGGAGGGACACACCGACAGTGCCACCTGCTTTGAGGTGTCAGAGGGAGGCAGTGGCACAGAGTGGGAGGAGAGTCTGCAGGCCGGACGACATGTGACTGACACATCTTACCATGCTGACGAATCCGAGACAGACTCTCAGGAGGGGGTGGAATATGCAGCAATGGTCACTCATTCATCTTTGGCTGCCCTCCCCTCCTCCAGTCCCATCTCCAACCTCCCAGTCCTTGGTGTGCCTAGGGTCCGTGCTAGCCCCCGTGTCTCCTTTGTTCCCGGCACCGCAGCCCCTGCCCCTGTGTCCCCTGCTGCCCTCAGTGTTGAGACAGTGGACCTACTGCGGCAGATTGCTGTAGGTCAGACATCCATGCTGTCTGTCCTCCATGGACATACACAACTGATGACACAGGTGGTGTCGTTCATGGAGGGCATGTCATCAGCCATGTCTGATCTGCGTCGGAGTGTGGCTGCCATTGAATCAACACTGACGGCACCTCTCTACACACAGCAGCATCTGTCCCCCCCTCTCCTTCAGAGCCATCCACCTCTGCCTCTCACATACCTACACAGCATACACGCACACGCCACAGGTCAGACACACCCAGCGCACACACACAGCATAAGAAGCTCAAAGCTCCACGCACACAGTCTCAAGGGCAAGTAGGCACACCCACAGGGAGAGGGGAGACACCTCACACACGCATCCACACACCCAGTAGGACAGACTCACAGCCCTGTACCTCCACCTCCAATGTGTCCCCGGGTTCAGGTGGTAGTTTTTCCGCCCTGGCTGAGGTGTGCAGCCAGGTTTTTTAATCTACTTTCGGCGAAGCCCCAACCAGTGTGGATGAATCCACTACACCTGCACCCACTCCACCTGTCCTTCCCTCTCCTGTCCATGCGGTGCCGGAGGATTCCACAGATGGTGTCCCCATAGTCAGCACAGCTGATTAAACGCCATGTGCAGGCAGGTTTGGGTGAGATGACACCCATGGAGCCACAAACTGTTGCAGAGACTCTATAGGACTGGCCATTGGCCTTTAATGAGCGAGGACTCTCATTTGCTTTTCTTTTGTGATTCCGCTGAATAAAGCTAATTTTTTCATTTTCAGATTTGTAATTTGTGTGATGATGTCTGTGACTGCTGGGTGCCTGGGAGCTGGTGTGATGTTCACATTTAGGTCTAATAAATGAGTCTATCTCCTGAGGGTAATGAGGTCGCAATGGTATGTTTTTGATGTACGAGCTGGGCAGTGGTGGGCACTCTGATGCTGGGCAGTGGTGGGCACTCTGATGCTGGGCAGTGGTCTGATGCTGGGACGTGGTGGGCACTCTGATGCTGGGACGTGGTGGGCACTCTGATGCTGGGCAGTGGTGGGCACTCTGATGCTGGGCAGTGGTGGGCACTCTGATGCTGGGCAGTGGTGGGCACTCTGATGCTGGGACGTGGTGGGCAGTGGTGGGCACTCTGATGCTGGGACGTGGTGGGCACTCTGATGCTGGGCAGTGGTGGGCACTCTGATGCTGGGCAGTGGTGGGCACTCTGATGCTGGGCAGTGGTGGGCACTCTGATGCTGGGACATGGTGGGCACTCTGATGCTGGGATGTGGTGGGCACTCTGATGCTGGGACGTGGTGGGCACTCTGATGCTGGGACGTGGTGGGCAGTGGTGGGCACTCTGATGCTGGGACGTGGTGGGCACTCTGATGCTGGGCAGTGGTGGGCACTCTGATGCTGGGCAGTGGTGGGCACTCTGATGCTGGGCAGTGGTGGGCACTCTGATGCTGGGCAGTGGTGGGCACTCTGATGCTGGGCAGTGGTGGGCAGTGGTGGGCACTCTGATGCTGGGCAGTGGTGGGAAGTGGTGGATGTGTTTACTTTACACCAGTTAGACAAACGTTGATATAGCAGTCGTATGTTGTGCGGTGACGTACCGTACCCCGAGCTGGATGACGTACATGCGGTACGTATGACACTGGTGGAGTGCGGTGACGTACCGTACCCCGAGGTCGATGACGTAGGTGCGGAACGTCTCCGTATTACACTGGTGGAGTGCGGTGACGTACCGTACCCCGAGCTGGATGACGTACATGCGGTACGTATGACACTGGTGGAGTGCGGTGACGTACCGTACCCCGAGGTCGATGACGTAGGTGCGGAACGTCTCCGTATTACACTGGTGGAGTGCGGTGACGTACCGTACCCCGAGGTCGATGACGTAGGTGCGGAACGTCTCCGTATTACACTGGTGGAGTGCGGTGACGTACCGTACCCCGAGCTGGATGACGTACATGCGGTACGTATTACACTGGTGTTGTGCGGTGACGTACCGTACCCCGAGGTCGATGACGTAGGTGCGGAACGTCTCCGTATTACACTGGTGTTGTGCGGTGACGTACCGTACCCCGAGGTCGATGACGTAGGTGCGGAACGTCTCCGTATTACACTGGTGGAGTGCGGTGACGTACCGTACCCCGAGCTGGATGACGTACATGCGGTACGTATGACACTGGTGGAGTGCGGTGACGTACCGTACCCCGAGGTCGATGACGTAGGTGCGGAACGTCTCCGTATTACACTGGTGGAGTGCGGTGACGTACCGTACCCCGAGCTGGATGACGTACATGCGGTACGTATGACACTGGTGGAGTGCGGTGACGTACCGTACCCCGAGGTCGATGACGTAGGTGCGGAACATCTCCGTATTACACTGGTGGAGTGCGGTGACGTACCGTACCCCGAGGTCGATGACGTAGGTGCGGAACGTCTCCGTATTACACTGGTGGAGTGCGGTGACGTACCGTACCCCGAGCTGGATGACGTACATGCGGTACGTATTACACTGGTGTTGTGCGGTGACGTACCGTACCCCGAGGTCGATGACGTAGGTGCGGAACGTCTCCGTATTACACTGGTGGAGTGCGGTGACGTACCGTACCCCGAGCTGGATGACGTACATGCGGTACGTATGACACTGGTGGAGTGCGGTGAAGTACCGTACCCCGAGGTCGATGACGTAGGTGCGGTACGTCTCCGTATTACACTGGTGTTGTGCGGTGACGTACCGTACCCCGAGGTCGATGACGTAGGTGCGGTACGTCTCCGTATTACACTGGTGAAGTGCGGGGGTGTGTGGTGCAACGTACCCAGACATGACAGTCGTGCAATGGAGATGTGCCCGTGTGGCAACACGTACAGGTATGTTGGAGTTCGTTGTACTCACCTTCTGCGCCGTCGTCGGTTTCTAAATACGAGGTGGTGGGCGTACAGGATAGGGATGACACGGACGATGGCGTTCATGTCCTGCTTGTCGTGTACCGGGTGCCGGTTTTGCCGGAGTGTGGGTTTACGGTAGTTTGGAGCTCTCGTAGCAAAAGAGCCGTACGGAGTGTGTTCAACACGGATCGTACTTCCTGGGTCGGAAGGCGTGGTCTATTTACGTACAGACGCTGCGTGGTGCGTCAGCCGACTGCAATTCGTATGGATTTCCGATTTGTACGGTGTTTTTTACGAGTCGTAGGGAGTGACGCTTTCATTTGTGATCGTACTTGCTGAATCATACGGGGACGCCTACAGGTGCGATTCGTACGGGGAAAAACGCTCCAAACAGCAATTCGGAGCGCTTTTTACCGGATCGGAATCGACACCTAAGTGAGAGATGAACACTACGGGGGCGAGTTAAATAATGCCAATGGTTAAAAGGGCAGACCTAAAGACCACTCTGATTATATTATAAGCAGTAGGTCTGTTTGATAGCTCTGCTATCATAACCCAAATGTAAAAAAAGGAAAACCTATTAAAACAGTAAATTTAAAAATAAACATATAAGGAAACAAAATACATTTTCACTAGCACCACTAATGATATTGACAGAGTCTGCATACGCTGAACGTGCTGCCCTAATTGATATGTTGTCTTTGAACAGTCTTCTGATATCGTCATTGAACAGTCTTCTGATATCGGAATATCTGGATACCATTTGGAACAAAGTGTTATATCAAAATTGGATTTCTGGGAGAACATTTTGGGGGGTTTAAATAAGGACCTCTGCTTTTCGGGGGTTAATCATATTATCAAGCCTATAATAATATGAACTATGCTTACAATTGTATATTAGATTTTTTTCATTTTCACCAAGAGATAAAAGCCATCAGTAGAAAGTTTAATCCACCTCTCCTCAAAAACTTTTGGAGGTGCATTATTACCAGTTTAATTAAGGATGACCAGAGAGTCAATGAATAATGCAAAAAGAATGGTCAACAGTTGACACCAAAAACTCATCCACCATGGCACATTTATCAATCTTGCTTCCTAATTAGTAATAATTATGGGTGTCTCTGGACCCCATACAGATAAGCTATCATCCTGAGGAACTTTGATGCAAAAACTATGAGCCTCAAATAAGCACATAAACGGTGAACCCTCACCAGATCAAATACTTCTAAG
The DNA here is from genome assembly GCF_964261635.1 of Lissotriton helveticus. Taxonomy (NCBI): domain Eukaryota; kingdom Metazoa; phylum Chordata; class Amphibia; order Caudata; family Salamandridae; genus Lissotriton; species Lissotriton helveticus. Next base: position 1,207,473,544 of record NC_136063.1, read on the forward strand.
TGCCTAAAAATTTTGACTGCTTGGATCTTTGAAGTATGAAAACAACGCACACCTTTAATCAAAATATGGGTATTGCCAGCCAGTTGTCCTTTAAGAATTAATCCATTCTTCTTACTTGGAATCATTTGGTTTTATGTGATAACTAAGAGTTTTAGCAAGAATTTTATAATCAATGTTCAGTAATGCAGTTGGATGCCAATTTCCAGGGATTAAGAAAACTGATAATCACATACGGCAAGTACAAAGATAGCCTTCATATGCTCTTAAGTTGCTGATTTAAAAGAAGCCTAGAAGACTAATGTTAGGAGGCAAGGCAGAGAAAGGATGACTAGTCAACAAAATCACTTGATGATGCTTAAGTTTGGAAACAAGTTACGTCAACCTCATGAATGATGTCTAGCGGCCAAATAGCAACCCTCTTTTTGACTGTCTTACCATTTTTCAATCAATAAGGGCAAGGTGGTGTTGTCCCCTAGTTCAGCATTACCCCTCAGGAAATTATTTAAAAAATCAGAAATTTATGGCACAATTCTCACTGATTCCAGATCAACTCTCTGGTGCGTGGTGCAGGGGTAGTGGAAAGTAGGCATTGACTGATGGCAGCTCAGGTGTTGAGATAGCATACATTTTTCGCTGCAGCTTCTTCAGGGTACTGGATAGAAGTCATACATGATGCATACCATGGTGCTTGGCTGCCCAACTCAAGCCAATAGCAAAAGAGGCTAAATGACCAACAGCTCACACCAAAGAACTCAATGCAATGACAGATGAAGCCTCCATCACTTGGCCTGCTCATGTCTGTGGGCACATCGATCATAGAATTTCAGTGGCACATTGGTCTTGATACATCTAATTCGAAGGGTGGGCAGACCATCTAAGCCACATAAGAGAGCTGTCTCTGACTTCAAGACCCAATTTCAACAGCACATCAGTCCATTCCATAGACTCTGACAGAACAGGGTGCAGTAGGAATGGGATCACAAACTCAAAAAGACAGTACTTTACAGGTACGCCATTCAAGCAGTAACACCGCAAGTATAACCTCGACTTGTCCATAAGTGATGTGAGATCCAGGCATATTGTCTGACAGGTGCACCTAACAGCACCATAGTGTTTTGACAGAAGCCTTTTTTTAAGCAAAATTCTCATTACCACCCATTGTTTGTGATATAATGACACTGGGGCATATTATCAAGCCTGTGCGATAAAATTATCGCCGCTTTATCGGCCGAAAACGGCCGATAAAGGGGCGATAATGGGCTTGATAATATGCTCTATGGAATTCCAATCGAAGCCCATGTTAGATGTGAAGACATCTAACATGGGCTACGATTGGAATTCCATAGAGCATATTATCAAGCCCATTATCGCCCCTTTATCGGCCGTTTTCGGCCGATAAAGCGGCGATAATTTTATCGCACAGGCTTGATAATATGCCCCAGTGTTCCTTAATGTACCACTTGTTTTTCTATATTTAGAAGCAAGTACTCATGATGAATTCACATACGTGGAAGGCAAATATTTATTTTATGATTGATGTCTCATAATTTGGGGCTTATGAAAGACACAGAAAATGGAAAAATGTGACATTTGACTGTGCAAGTAGTCTCAGAAAAATGTTTTTTAGCGCTTAGTTTCTTGATTCAGGACTCTGAACAACTTGATTGTTTACACCAAAATGCTGAAGAGGTAATGCAGAAAAAACCCAGTTATAACTCTGTTAAATAAATGTTCGGTCTCTTACATTCAGAATTCTGAAGGTATCATTAAGTGTGCCACAGGAAAACTATGCTGAAAATGATATTTCTAAAGTGAGAATGCTGCTAAAAATATCCAAACGTCATGAGAACATTTAAGACTGCTGTTCAACTATGATTTTGAGGGATATCTTCTGAACATAACGACAAGTATGGTTTCCAAGTCAGTATGAGCACATTTTTCACATCCTTTTAAAACTATAAATACTAATCTCAGCAAACACTACTTTGAGGAAGTTACTTGCACTGAGAAGCACATAAATTACGCAAGATCCAGCTTCTAAAATCTAAGTAAGGTACCATTTTCCAATTTGCCCAAAAATAGCGGCTGGTGTGCTACGCACTACTTAAATAAAAATTATCATATTAATATTTGACAGAACTTTCTACACCATTAGTTTGACAATAATGTGCTGTCTTTATTTTGCATTAGACAAGAATTTCGATTAAAATGTGGTTTTATTTTTTCCGTTTTTTCAAATACTTTTAAGGAAGGAGATCTGTAAGGCTGGCTTTAGCCTGTGAAGCCTAAATATTCTCCTCTAGGCACATCCACAACCTACTAAGTTGGCCAGCCTTTAACATGGATGCAGAGTTGAGTGCATGTATTTTAAGAGCACATTCATTTGCTGCTTTGGAGGAGGTGCAGTATATCATCAAGCATGTCAAGGTCACTATTGTAGAAGCCCACAGAGGCCTGTGTAGCTCTCAAGAATATATTAAAAGGACTAAGCTGCAAGTCCTCAGCCTTCTCATTGAGAGCCACGTCGCCTTATCATGCTTATGGAAGTTTCAGCCCCAACATACATTTTATTTCCACAAAGGAGAAATGCTTATACAAATGGATTTCCAAAAATCAAAGTAGATCACATTCCAAAATCAAGTTTCCCTTGAAGGAGACGTGGTTTTCAGTCTAACTGACTGGAAGAGATTTTTTCCGTCCCCTAAAGCCACCAGTTTACCCAACACACGGCCTGATTCACAGAGGTAAACTTACATCTTTCGTGTAACTATGCTATTTTTGCACACTCACTGAAGCATGGCTGGAGGGATCTTTTATTGTTTCTTAATTTGTGGACTATCAGTGCGAGGGCCACAATGTTGTTGGCGGTTCCATTACTTTTTCTGAACCCTGTCTGGAAACAAGGTATTACGTTGGATTTTTCCACCCATTCTCACACATCTTAGAGCAGTAAAGAGGCACAATATTTGGCCTTGACTTTCAGGAGGCCTATAAGTCTGTAATTTGACAGGTATTCCCTTTTGCCTTTTTTATGTGTGGTATGGATGCAGGATCCCTGCCAAGATGGCAGGATTGAGCATGAGCAGTTTAAAATACCTTAGTTGGGGGATCAAATGAAAAGGCGGGATTTGTCCTGAACAGGGTTTTTGGGATCCCAGTTGGTCCAGACCCACTGTCGTTCTGACATTTGGCAATATTCTTTTGCAGACTACTTTCGGCCCAACTTGAGAATTTTGTTTTCGTATTAGATCTTACATAACAAGGACCCACAGCTTTTACATTGCCTGGTTTGTCCCTGCCTCCCCGACAGAACATTACGGGCCTCATTTATGAAAAGTGACGCATCGCTGCATGAAAACAGCGATGCGTCACTTTTTACTGCGCCCTCCTTGCGACACCAATGATGCATCATATTTACAGTATGACGCATCATTGTGCAAGGAGATACAGATACGTCAGTATTTCTGACGTATCTGTAGGCGCAAAAGTGACGTATTGCTGGAGTGTGTCACAAAAGTGACGCAACTCCAGCAATGTGTTCTTTCACATGGGGCAAGCCCCATGTGAAAGGGCTTGCATCAGTCTTACACCTGCTGTGAGGCAGGCGTAAGATTTTGACGCATTTGAGTCCTAGAAGTGGCGCAGTGAAATCTCATAGATTTCTATGCGTCACTTCCATGACCCTTTCTTGCGTCAAAACGCCCCCTTGCATACATTATACCTGGCGCAGGTATAATGTGGCGCAGGGGTTTATAAAGTGACGCATCTACCTAGATGCGTCACTTTGTAAATATGGCGCAACAAGGCGCATTTTTTACTCCACTGGTGAGTCAAAAAAAGTGACGCACCGGTGGCGTAAAAATGACGCACGGCCTAATAAATGAGGCCCTACATTTCTCTGCTCTATGTCTACTGACAGTTCCAAAGATCAACAAATCGGGAAGTGGAGGAAGATCTTTTGTTTGCCTGGTTCCTAAACGATGGAACTCACTGCCAGTAGTCAGATCCCCCAGTATATTGTGGTATGGTTTCGCAAATTTTACAGCATAAAATATGGAAATTTTGCAAAAATATTGTGCCGCTTTATTATTCGGGCCCAACACTTGTTTGCTCTACGGGCCCGCAAGTTTGCCCGGTGGCACCAAAGCTTGATAAAAATTGACGCCCCCCAGGTACCCCATGTGTGGCATGCCCAGCGGGAATGTATTTTTATCATGTTTCGGACCCGCCACCCACGGAGCATGCAACGGGCCCAGGGGGCATTCATTTATATCAATTTACAGGTCCACTGCTGGCCCTGTGGGTGGCAGGCCCTAAACTTGATGAAATTAAATGCCAACTGGGCCTGCCATGAGTCCCGCTGGTTGCAGGCACTAATCTGATCAAAATTAATGCCCCCTGGGCCGCCGCATACCACCTATGGGCAGCAGGCCATGATCTGATCACAATGAATGCCCTTTTGGGCTCACCGCATGGCCCATAGGCCCTAAACTGTTATCAAGTTCACGGCCCACCGCCCATGGTGCACACGGTGGGCCGGGGGGACATTTTGTTTTATCAACTTGATAAACTCAATTTCCCTTCTTGGCCTAATGCATGCTCCGTGGGTGGCGAGCCCTAATCTGGTCAAATGAATGTTTCCCAGGGCCGACGGGCCCTAATCTGATAAAAATCAATGTCCCCTTGTGCCTGCCATGTGACTCATGTGTGACAGACCCTAAAATTATCAAAATGAATTCCATCCTCTGCCCGTAGCATGTCCTATGGGTGGCGGGCCCTAAGATATTTATGGATTGCCACCCATCAGGCATTTGGCAGGCTTGGGAGGCATTTTATTTTATCAAGTTGAGAAAATAAAAAGGCCCCCTGGGCCCACCGCATGCCCCCTTGGCTGTGGGCCCTAAACTTAAATAAGGTTTGGGCCCACAGGGCATGTGGCGGGCCCAGGGGTGCATTTTATTTTATCAAGTTTATGTCTTCTTTGAGCAGTAAGACCTTGCCTGGCAACCGTGCATTTTGCTACTGTTTATTTCTCTTTCCCCAGTTCACTACATGGCCTTCTCTTCCTTCATATTTGTTTGTTTTTCCATTCCCTTCAGTTCTGTCAATACCTGCTATGTTAGGCAGGTTTTTGATTTTACGTTTGATTGCTTACTACCTCCCATGTTGAATGTGTCTTCATTTTTTGATTTGTCCTGGTTGTTGGGAATGTCTCTTGGTCTTCCACAAAGATCACCACAGCACCATTAGTGGAAGTTAAAGTAAGAGTGATACCAACTGTAAACTGCTGTGAATCTTGGTTTTAAACTGGAATTTTATTGATGTGCTATTTCTCTGAATTTAAGGTGTGGTTGTAACAGTCTGTACATTTAACTCTTATACCATTTTACACAAGCGGGTCGTTGAAAACTTAGACGAATACCTGACTGTTAAACAAGCAGTACAAAGAGAGAACCCCATATATATTATCTTCAGAAGAGATATCACTGCAGCTCTGTTTCTTTCTCTTCTCGCTTTCTCCTCCCTCAAAAGCCCCTAACTCTCCATATTATTTGGCGATTGATCAGTGACATTTACTATGGCAAAAAGGGGATGGGGAGCTCTCGTTAGATTCCTTCACAACCCTTTTTCTCATGAAGGCATAGAGGGGTATATTTGAGCACCTCCTCAGACATTCTTATTTTGACTCCAAGTAACGTATTACCTATAACTGTAAACGGCCTGTATCTGTGCTTTGAATTTGTATCTCATAATTAAAGGGAAATCTATGATGGATACAATGAACAGGTGGGGATTCTGAGATCTGTCATTTATGAACTTTCCCCAAGGTGACCTATTCAAAAAATGAAAAATAGCGTTTGAAATAGTGTTCAAAATATGGTTGCCCAGGCAATGTTGAGCTGTATTGTGGGGGGGGGTTTGTTTGATTTACAATCAAAGCATAGTCACTAAGATATCAAAAGCAGAATATTGCATTGATTTAAGGCCAAGGCTCTCAAGTGATATTAGCTGTAGACATGTAATTGTGCTATCTCAAATGCCAGGATGGAACTGATTTGCAGGCTTGTTATGACATACTGGCTTTTGAACCCTCATCATATTTTTCATTAAACTCAACTGCCAGCAGTTTGTGCTGCACTTAAAAGAGATCAAAAGGAGAAACATGGCATATAAAGGAATCACAAAGATACATCATTTGTGTAAAATGGTTTAAAATCTTGGAGCATCCTTTGTTTTGCATACTTAAGTGAAGGATAACTGGACTAATTTATAGCTTGTTGGGGTTCTCTGCTGCTTATAGGAGGAAAACATGCTAATTGTGTCCCAGTAGAGGATCCTTCGGCTCTACTGACACACAGACGTTGGCAGCTGCCCATCCAACACACTTCTGTGGTGTTTATTGAGGCAAACTTTAACTGTGTCCACCACATGATGAAAAGAAGCCTAGCAGCTTGGTGGAAATTTGGGCAAAAAGCCAATCAGGGAAATGGTAGAAATCTACCTGACAAAATCTGTAGCCCTAGCCACTTATGGTGCCGAAACGTGGGGCACCACTCCTTCTATGGCTTAGAAACTGGAAATGGGAATTGGTCATAATAAATCAAGCATTTTGCATCTGTAAGATCTCAATGAATGCCGTCATCAGAATTGGTAGCCGATGGGGATACCGGGTCCAGCAAAGTATCAACATCCGTTGGCATGACTGATGGGAGTGTGAGACAGATGTCTAAGACGCATTCTTCACCACATAGCAGGCATTGTAGAACAGGTAAGATGCAATCTTGCCAGATTGGTTTGAATGACATAAAAACCATGTGGCATTTAATTCCCTCAAACAAGTTAATCCCAAAATTTGGACTATGGGCTCACGACACTTCATCGCCAGAAGAGTGTTCTCCATGTGTTGTTAATATTGTATATTTGCACATTTGGCACTGTGACATTTATCTAAACTTTTATGCATCCATCAAATGCTAATAAAGTAAATATGATCATAATGATGAAGACTGTGCCCACCATACGATGCATGGCAGACACAGGCAAGGACAACGAACAATTGCCCGCTTGTGAGAGAAAAGAACTCCATGCGTGTCATTTTTATTGTTCAAGTATGGACAATTTAGGCAGCGTCACTACAGATAATGTTCGAGAGGAAGTGAATTCCAAGATCCCAGCTAACCTTGCTAGACAATGTTAAAAATTGTGTCTGGAAAGGGATATAACAATTCATGGGGAGTGCTTTCTCGAGACTCGGTTAGCAGGCCATCACGCTTACAGGATGATAGCTAAGGAGCAGCCTTTTTATTGAACCACCATATTGTTAAGTCTGCAGCTGAAAGAACTCCCAACCTGAATATACATGGAGTCATCATCCGAGAGGTGGAGGAAGCATTAAGCTTAAATATGACTGTATAATCCATTGGACCTTGGCCATCATACAAAGCCTCCCTAGAGTGAGTGAGGATATCCTTCTACATGATCAGCCTTTAGGACACTCAAGAGGCAGGGTTTAGGGTCACAAGGCATCTGCTCATCATTTGATTTGGAGCGTTTCATTAGTAGAACAGATCAAACACATGGAACCAAGTGTGGATTTTAATGCAAGTTTCAGGAATAAAGTTGTCACAAGATTGTGTTAGATCTAATGCTGTGTTTCTAAAACTGCGATATCTATTAGAATACTACATTACTACTTTCACTTTTCTCTCACAGGAGGAAGTATTTTTATAGGTACCAAGGGAAACAGGTAAGACGAATTTAAAGACCTGTTTGAAGTTCTGGATTGTTGAACTTTCTTCAGAAAATAGTTTGCATTACTTTTCTACAACAGTGATATAAATGTTTAGGGTCAGCCTTTTGTCCCTTAAACAGGCTAATGTTCTCATCACCGGCACTTGTTGTGTACCCTTGAATACAAACTACAGACTGGAGTCCCATATAATGGGTCTAGGTGGATCAGTACTACCTCAAACTTACTTTCATTTAGTATAATAAAATAAATTGGCTGATGAACACCATCTGCCAATGGAAAGTATTGTACACAATGAAAAGAATGAGGATTGCTGTGAATTCTCTTAGAAGCTAATACAAAGGACTACTGCAACGCCCACTACGCCAGAATCAACAAGAAACTCCTCCGCAAACTTCAGACTATCCGGAATGCCACAGCCAGATTAATCCTCAATGGCCCAAGCCACAACAACATCACCCAACACCTGTGCAACCTCCACTGGCTACCCATCAAATGAAAGATAACTTTCAAGCAGCGCACGCACACATTTAAGGCCCTCCACAACATCGGACCTCAAAAACTGCCTCTCCTTCCATGCGCCCAAGAGAAACCTATGATCAGCCAACCTCACCCTAGCCATCGTCGCACGCTTCTACAGGAACTGAGCTGGTGGAATGTCCTTCTCCTACCTTGCAGCCAAGACATAGAAGGAGCTCCCCCTCCACCTTTGGCAAAGCCTGATACTGAACCAATTCAGGAAAGACCTCAAGACCTGGCTCTTCGAATGACCCCAACGTAGCCTCATCCCCCTCCAGTCCCTTAAAACCCTAACAGGTGAGTAGAGCTCTTTACAAAACACTGATTGATTGATTGACGCATGATCATTCACTGTCTGTCTATATATAATTGGGGCCACTGGAATTGTGCAGTTGTGCAGCCGCAGAAATTTTCGCATGATAATAGATATGCTGCATTAGCCACATAATCCATCATCTGCTGCATAGTCTGCAGATTTTAACAAAAACAAATGTTCCAAGCGCAATCGGTTCAAAAGTAACTAAAAATGCAGTGAAATGTGGTGCCATGCACTGAAAGGCCCTTTGCAAAGCTGAACTGGCCACCTTTGTTGTGCTCTTGCTACACTTGGGTATTACAATCGTACTAATGAGAGGCAAACAATGACCAGACAGAGTTACCAAGTTTAAAAATTATGAATAATGAATTAATACTATTACCGAATATGTCTGCAAATTATTTGGCCCTCTCCTGCCACATAATTCAAGTGGCCCTGTATATAATAATGAAATTAGGAAAGATTATGGTAAATGTTTCAGGTGATTTGATTGTTGAAATCAAGGCACCATGGAGTCAATTGCAAACAAGAAATTGATTAATTAACTAAACATACCATGTAACACAACCACAGACCATGTCAGGAATTGTTAATTTATTAACCCTAGCTAATGGTAGAAGACCACCACATATGCACATTGTAGACAACAATCACATTAAATTGTTCAATAGATTCAATGAACCTTGAAGTGTCATTGAGCTAAATAGTTCCAAAAGAAGCCCTTGCTTGCTAGTACAGCCAAGGCAGAGGGAACATCCTCCAACTTCTCTTCATTAAAAAAATAATGACAACTATAGGAATTCATGACAACATATGTGGAAGCTCAAGAGATAAATGAGAGTGGTCACGAGATACCCCCTAATAACAACTAGACGTGCCATCAGATATCTCAGTTGCTTCTCACCTGCATGTCCCAGATCTAGAAGTATCACAGGAAAGAACAGGTACATTAGTTCAGTTTGAAAATTCCTTGAGTATGTGTCTGGTGGCTGAAAGAAATTCTCTAGAAAAGGGGAGCAAGACTCTCACTGATTCACCTTTAGAACGTGGTCCGTGGTTCTGTGACATGGAGCTAGACTCTCACTGAATGTCCCTTAGAACGTGGCCCGTTGTTCTGTGACAGGTAGCTAGACTCTCACTGAATGTCCCTTAGAACGTTGTCTGTGGTTCTGTGACAGCATCTTGAGAACACAATGCCCACTTATCCTGATGGAAAAGAGGTTAGCACAGTGTAATGGTACCTTTTACCGCACTCTCCATGAGGCATACTTATGAGCTGCCTTTGCAACAATTAGTCATCATGTGCTCAGTAGCAAACAAATTATACACCTAGTAAGATGTTTCTACCGTGGGGCCAGTGACCAACATGCAAAGAATACCCCAATGCAAGTATCAAAAAAATCTAAAGAGCAATGTTGCCTAATAAAATAGTTGAGAAATCATCTACATAAAAAACAGAAAGCAACAAAGAGATGTAACCTTCTGACTTGTGTACGGATCCACTGATGAAACCACTGAACTAAAAACCCAGAGGAGTACACAGTTTCAGTTAAAAAATGTGAAAGTCCTCAATGTGTTATGATGAAAACATCATTTAGTTTTTCTCGTAAGCTGGACGAGATAGATTTTCTCAGTAAGACTTGACTGAAAAAGGTAAAGAGAAGGTGCGGTACAAAACCGGGTTGCATTATAGATTATGTAATGGAGCCATCTAAGTTTATAACGTAATTGTGGTATGAGCAACAGGATACGCGTCTTATTCTGCAAATACAATTTGAAATTTGATTTTATTTGTTGCAATTAGTAGTAGCACACATTTCACATCAGCATAAATAGCACAGCAGTCACAGCCCTTGTATGGAAGGTACTATACTTGCTGAGCTCTGAGACCTAGATGCAGGTAGGGTCTTCCCACAGGGAAAATGCCCAGAGAAAAAAAACCTGGGGCATTGCACCTGTTTGTTAAAAGTATGACATTGAAAAGCAGGACACTGATGGTCTGACGGAAAGAAACGAAGAAGGTTTCTACTTTCACAGTGTATTCCACTATACATATGTGAACACAGATACAAACATGCATAAAGAAATTGCAAATCTAACTTTCAAAGTCAGGCTTGTGCTCTGGGAAAGGCATAATGATCCATGTCTCCCTAGATAAAGGAGCATTTTACAGCCCTCACCACAGGGAAAAGAGACATTTTTGATGTTGATAATGGCAATCATGCATCACCTTCTGGCGGTGCCCTAGATAGAACCAGTATTGCCTAGCCACAAATCGGGTTCTTAGTGACACTACCAGGAAGAAATTCTGTTTTAAATCCTCCATCGCACAATTTTATGTTCTGTGCCACTGTTAGAAATCATCCTTCTCCTCAAGATGTAGTATTTGGGTACAATACATGTTTAGTGTTCGTTATGATTTTACAAGCTGACCATTGAAAACAACTCTTCACTGGGCTGCAGTCTATCATATCACCAGTAAATCTAAGCTTTGTAGAATTATACAGTATAATGATCAGCAACTGCTAATTTGAAGCACCACAATCAGGACCTACTAAGGAAGCATACACAACGGAAAAGCATTGTTATAGAATGGACACCAATTAAGAAGTGCATATTGGTGCAGAAACAAGCACTTTTATTATGTATCAAGATTGTCTCAATGAAATTAGGGCCATTTATATGGCAAGTCACATAGAGCAGCAAGATGACTTGCTGCACCGTGTGACAGCACAAGAGCAGAAATATAGTGCATTCCTGCCTTGGTCCCTGGGCTGGTGCCTTTTTGGCTGCCTAGCAATGGTGCAAGGGTGCTTGCGTTGTAAGGAGGATTATTTTGGTGCAGGAAGGAGCACCTTCCTCCACAAAAACAATCTCCTGTGTAATTTTCCTCTTTCTATGTGTGCTGCAGAATGCAGCACACATAGAAAGAGGAAACAATTATGAGAAATAAAAATATTTATCATTGTTGCGCCTCACCTGGGAAGGCATAGCATTTTGGCACATTCCAAGGTTCACCAGTCTTGGTAAATCTGGGAACACAGACGCAACACCCATGGAACGCCCCCTGGTGCAGATTAAGGAAACACAGGTATTTTCACAGGGCCACCAAGGTGCTCTTGCGTGGCTTCATGAATAGCATTTTGGGCTTGCGTCGCACATGCACCACATTGTGTGGTGCAAACACAACACAACCCCACTCATAAACATGCCCATCAGGGGGGGGTGTGGCTTCGGTACCGATCCAGGATGGCGAGACTTACTGAAGCTCCACCTGCCCGGGGAATCTACGTGACAGATAGAGACCATTCCATCGCTCACCGACTGACGAGATTCGTGGAGTCTCTCCCTCTAACAATGGTGAGTCACTGGACCCCTTAACAGGCAATGTTGCTGTGATTTTAGGGCCGTAATGGCCCTGGGGGATTTCTCCTCACAGTGAAGTTTTCGTCCACCATTTTGGAAGGCAAGCACATCCCTTCTTCTATTGAAACAGCCTCTCCTCACAATATTGTGCCCCTGCTTCGTTAAATAACCCAAATTAGATAATTTTTCACCTCTATACAGTGTTGTTGGAATGTTATTCACAAGAAGAACATGATTAGTATTTTTTACTGGACTCCTTATCACTCAAGGTGATTCATAGTTTGCGGATAAGTCTTTTCACTGTCTGGTGGCTAAATTGATAATAATCTTCATATATGGGCATTACCTATTTGGGTAAAGATTTGGACCTTGTGATTTCCTGATATATTCCTGTGTGATGTGCCTTTCTGGAGCTGTGGTCTTTCTCCCCTCACTTTGGACTGAACTTAGTTTACATCTTTCAAAGGTTTTACCTCAGGCTTGTACTTACACAGTGTTCCCTTTAATATGGGGAGATCAAGAAACCTTAAACTCTCATCTTCCGCCAAGCACAATGCACACCCCGATTCATCCTCTACCCACACTGACATGGAGGACAATCCTTCTCATAAACCTGACCTCACACCTGCCACCATCCCAAAATCACAGCCTTCAAGCAAATTAACTGGGATTTCCACCAAGTGTTCAAAAAAAGACCCTCCATCTCCAGTGCACTCTTCCTCAGCATCCATGGACGTAATTCTTGCTGAAATTCGTGCCTTGAAACCTTTCATAGAGGAAACTAATAAGACTCTAGAATATTCGGATGACAAATGGTCTTTATTGGATTCATGGGTACTAGTTGTGGAAAAAAACTGAAGCTCTACAATCTACTTGCTCACGTACTCTGCTCTAGAATCAGAAATAACTCTCCCTAAAAAGCACACTGAAGATTTGGAAGATCGAAATCGCAGGAACAATCTTCGCATTTAGGGTCTCCCTGAAAATATGGAAGTTTCCAATCCAATGGTTTATTTTCAGACTTCTTTACCCAAACCTCTGGATGTGCCTGCTTCTATTTCACTTAATATCCAACGGGCTCATAGACTTAGGCCCAAGGTCTCAGCAAAACCATGTGAAGTCATCATGTTCTTCCTGCAATATACCGACCTCTTTCACGTCTTGTCAGTTGGCAAGTCCAAAAATCAAATTCTTTGGGAGGGCCACCGCCTACATTTTTCTTAGAACGTAGCTAAAGTCACTGCTGACCATTGGAAAAAACTCCTTGATCTACGTCCTCAGCTAAAATCTATAAATGTATGATATGGACTAATCCATTTGTGTCTTTTCAAGGTTACCTACAAGGACAAAACTACCACTTTTGAGGATCCGGCTGCACTTTTATTTATTTATTTTTAGTGTTTTCTATAGGTTGAATGTGACCCATTCCTGGGTGGCAGAGCGCTTTACAGTTCAGCACTAAACAGTTTCCATCACATTATACAATTTTACGTTGATAATATATTCAGTCTAACTAGGTGGCCACAAGGGTTATAGTAATACATGTCATGACGTACTTGCTTTTAAAAAGTAGTGTACAATGCAATCCTTTCAAAACAAAACCTGGATTCTGACTAAATGCACAGTTACCGGCACAACTCAGTAATCAACTTGCTTGATAGAAGTATCAACATTAGCTATCGCCCTTGACTCTAGCGTGCGTATCTTTATTAGTTATAATCCTTTAATCTAGCGTAAAGATTTGGGAATCCATGCAGGCCTGCACTACAGGAATTTCTTCAGCTTCATGGAGCAGATGTCATGGACACCTCAAAGTCTACCTGAGTTTTTTGGGTTCTGTCTTACATGGCTGTTCCCTTTCTATGTAATTCATTGATTTGCATGATGTTCATGCACTAGTCTCTTGTCTCTTTTCTCTCTCTACCCTCTTTTATAAAGTATTTATTCATATTGTCCCTTTCCCTCCTAATACAGGTGTTTTACATTCCGCTCCCTGTTCTTCACATGGTCTCCTTTATGTGTTGATACTTTCCCATCCAAAGTTTCCCTGCAGTCTGGTGGAGGTCGAGTGCTGTCGTCGTCATTTTCTGGTGTTGCCATCCCCATTCCGTCTTTGTGTACTGTAGGCATGTTCCTCAGTCATCATTTGTATGACTTGTGCTGCATTTTTTAACCCTGTTTTATCTCCTCCTCCTGGTGTCTTCCTCTCTGATTCATTTCCACTATTTTCTTCTTCCTATTTTCTACGTTATTACTCCTTCTTCCATGCTTGTTCTCTTTAAACAAACACCTTATTTCTTTCACTCCTTTCCTTCATTTCTGATTTATTCTTCTTTTATTTTCAATATTGTTAGCATATTGATTGTTCATGCTTTTATTTTCACGCTACATTCTGAGTTACTACATGGAATATTAAAGGGCTAGGTAACTCTATTAAAAGGCAACAGGTGTTATGCCATCTAGCTAAATAAAAAACTTATATTGCATTACTTCAAGAATCATATCTTTCCTAATCTGAAGCTGTCAAATTGAAGAAATGTTGGGTGGGCAATGTTTTTAATTCTCCTACTTGAGGTAGGAAGAATGGGGTTCTGAATGTATGCCATAAAATACTTCATGTATCAGTGGTTTAATAATCTGATGTTGAAGGTTGATAGTTGTTGTTTAGTTACTTATAGATAAGATACATATGGTTATTTTTAATGTACACGGTCCCACTTCTGTTGTTAAGATTTTCTGGACAAAATTTCTGATAAGCTGCTTTTATATGATGATGATTATATCATATTTGGCGGCAATTGTAACCAAATTCATGACCCCATACTAGACAGACACTCTACAGTGAAATTTGTTCCCTCTAAAATGCACTCAAAATTTACTTCCACAATCTGATGTAAGTCTTTATTTGATGTATGGCAACTCTGCCATCCAGACCTTTGAGAAGATAGTTTCTATTCAGCTCCACTCCACTTTCAATCCCGTATATATTATCCTTTTCTAAGCATGTCTTTGGCTTAGCATGCTCTCGGATTCTGAATTTGGTTCAATTTTTTTCTCAGATCATGCCCCAGTATATGTTGATGTGAACCTTATCCCCTTTTTCCTGCATTCAGGTAGATGGCTCTTTAATAATTCACTACTTTTAGACGGTGGAGCCAAATGGACCTGATTAAGATGATGCTCACTCCTCAAACACTATATATTATTTCCATAATACCGGTTCATGTTCCTGGGTACTATTTTAAGAAAATGTATTATGTCTACTCAAAATTTCTTTGGAAAAGCAAACCCCCTCATATAGCTTTGTTCTCTTTAAAAATAGATACAACTAATGGAGGTCTTAAATTTCCCGATTACAAAACGTATCATTCTGGCATTTCACGAAAACAAGCTACCCGCTGGCTCCCTATGGAGCCCCTGTATTCCCTCCATTGTGGATAACAATAGAGACATTTTTTGTTACCCAGTTTGATTTTCAGGAAATCCTTGCTTTTACTTACAATATCTCATCTTCACGTTCCCCTATCATCTCTCATTCCCGAAAACTCTTAATTCCTCTCTTACCAACATCGAATCCTTCAACTAACTCTTATCAACAACAATCCATTTGGCATAATAAATCATTACGAATTAAAAATTGTTCTATATATTAGAAAAATTGGTGTTCTAAAGGCTTACGTTTGACCTCCCAACTTCTATTCAACGATCAATCCCTTTCGTTTACTGGTCTCCAAACAAAGTTTTCTTTACCAGCTTCCTTTAAATCTCAATATGATCTTTTATGTCCCACTCTTAACCAATACCTTCTTGAATTAACAAATATTTCCAACTTACCTGTAAAGGGCATACACTTTTCCCCAATATTAGATACTTCCCCATCTGCGTCCACTATATACAAATGCCTATAATTACCCCCGATAGACTCAAATCAAAGACTGAATTGGCTTGGAAAAAAGACTTACTACAATGTTGGCCAACCAGTACTTGGAATAAGTTGTGGTATAGGCTTCACAAAACCTCAGGAGTTGCTGCTAATTCCACAAAATCGCTTTATTTTGTTTATCAACGGGCTTTATTCTCTCCTGTGACCCTAGCATCTTGCACATTGGACATGTCCTCCACTTGTTGGTCCTGTTCTTGTCATACTACTGATTTAAAACACATTATTTGAGTGTCCCCCTATCCTCCAATTTTGACAATTGGTCTGGTCCCAAATTAGGAACATTTTCAAAGTTAAGATCCCCTTTTCCGTAATAAACGTATTCCTAGGCACTCTGTTGCCCCAATAGCCTCAGTCAACTTCGAGTTTTGATTTGTTAGACCTGTTGTTAGCTGTTGCTTTTCGTATAAAAACCTAAAATTGAAAACAAGCAGATAAAGTTACTTTTAAATCCTGGTGGAACGCTCTCTGTTTCCATCGTAGACTAGACATTAATTATGTTTACCTATCTCTCTAGAGATTAAAAGAGATCTCTTATGGCTTCCACTAACCGCATATTTATCCCTATCTGCCTCCTCTATTGTTAAAGTTATTATTGTATCAGATGCTGTTCGGAAACCTATTGTTATGCTTTAAGTGTTAAATTATTTATTATTCTTGCTCTTTATACTTATATTATAAATTGTACATATTGTTCTCCCATCTCCCCTCCTTTTTGGTTGATAGTGTATATACTCTCCTTTGTATACAGCTTGGCAGTCATATTCCTCATATACCTTGTGTTCCATATAACCTTTTTGATTAATTGAATTTGTTGTACTTATTACAATGCTGTTTTTTCTTGTCCTTTCTTAATAAACTCAAACTTAAAAAGAAAAAAATGCCCCTCATGTTTTTATTTTGAGTGCACTGCCATTTGATGGGTCATTGCCTTGCCATAACCTGTTTCATTGGCTCTCTGACATCAATCGTTGAAACATTTGAGAAATTGAGACGAACTCTCCCCTTTAAGGGTTCTTGTTTAGTTTTTTTCTGATTTAATTAGTTTGTGTGGTGACAACCGAAATAGATGTGTTGCAAAGTAACTGCAAACACTTTAATCTACATGCTATAATCATTGTACTACTGTGTCTGCCTCTAAAAAATAGGCAGGAGTCTGATTTTGACCTTGAAGTGCTGGACAAGTGCTTTCATGACCAGTTGGACATTGAATCTACTGGTAAATATGTTTTACAAAAGTGCAAAAACAATAAAACACTTCACCACCACAACAACATGCCACAGAACAGCTATGTAGATTTAGTCTTGTGACATATTACCATCTCCAAAAACCTGCTTTCGTAATAGGTTGGTAAAAGTTGTTTGTACCAAACTCTGCCTCGATTTACCATGAAGGACCTTAACTAACACTACTTATAATGATTTGTCATCTGACCTTCTAACGTCTTGCATCCCGAAATTGCTTAGCTTCACATCATGGCGTCAAATGTCATGCAACATCATTGTCTATATATGTAAACTGTTATGTTATTGTGTAATAAACATCAATATTATAGATAGAATGCAGACTCAGGATCTCACTGGAAGGTCCTTTTAATTTTGAGTTACATCCATGGGATTACCATTAATGTTCTTTCACCTGGCACTTACCAGAACATCTGGTTAAAAATTTTGCAGACGGGAACCGCGGGAGGCAGGTTCAGCTTTAGGGTGGTATGACCTGTGCTGCCACCGTTGGGCTTGAGCTTCGGGTGCTGTGTTTAGAAATAACTTTTGTGTTTAAAGTCCCTGCTGCAGAGTTCCTTGCATGTCCAGCAGTTTTTAGGCAAATATACAAATGTCAAGATAACTCTGGTGATTAATGTTCCAGCTAGAGAAGGATCATAGTTTTGTCTAGGGGCAGTTTTGGCTCATCATAAAATAGGGTAGAGGGTTAACACACCTGCTGCAAAGATCATGTGCCATGCAGATCACAGAACTTTATCTTATGTGGATAGCTCAGTGAGTTACTGCTCCTTATCACAGAGATCTTTTTGGTACTTTCAGTTCATAAGTTACAATCCTAATATAGCATGGTTTACTTATGCACTGTCTTCAAAGAGCTGCATACACGATTGCATGGCATAGGATAGATCGTTATGTTTTTTTCCTACTCTTTAATTATCCCAATGTTGCTAAAATGTCTTGTTTGGATAGAAATACATTCTTATTAGTAAAACCAAAGCCAACCACTGTGTCATGTTTTAAAACCTAAATTTGTGCTTCTCCATACCAAACCCACCTAAAATATGCTGCCTACTAGTATGGATGGCGGAGACAGCGAAGATAGCAGAAGATCGAAAGATGATGCATCGCGAACACTTTACTACATTGACCAGAGTCCTTAGGGGCGACACCGCCGGTGTGTGAGTAGTGTGCGACCCCACCCCCATTTGTAACTTTAAAGCTCCCTTGAGCAGTGGGCTGACGAGCCTGGGATCCCGCACCTACGCGCCTGAGTGGTACTATACCTGGCAGATATTGGCAGCCATCGGCAACCCCAGTACACGGCCTATCCCTGCTGATGAGGGGTAATACCCCGAAACACGTGTCCAGGGATGGCGAAGACAGCGAAGATAGCAGAAGATCGAAAGATGATGCATCGCGAACACTTTACTACATTGACCAGAGTCCTTAGGGGCGACACCGCCGGTGTGTGAGTAGTGTGCGACCCCACCCCCATTTGTAACTTTAAAGCTCCCTTGAGCAGCGGGCTGACGAGCCTGGGATCCCGCACCTACGCGCCTGAGTTGTACTATACCTGGCAGATATTGGCAGCCATCGGCAACCCCAGTACACGGCCTATCCCTGCTGATGAGGGGTAATACCCCGAAACACGTGTCCAGGGATGGCGAAGACAGCGAAGATAGCAGAAGATCGAAAGATGATGCATCGCGAACACTTGACTACATTGACCAGAGTCCTTAGGGGCGACACCGCCGGTGTGTGAGTAGTGTGCGACCCCACCCCCATTTGTAACTTTAAAGCTCCCTTGAGCAGCAGGCTGACGAGCCTGGGATCCCGCACCTACGCGCCTGAGTGGTACTATACCTGGCAGATATTGGCAGCCATCAGCAACCCCAGTACACGGCCTATCCCTGCTGATGAGGGGTAATACCCCGAAACACGTGTCCAGGGATGGCGAAGACAGCGAAGATAGCAGAAGATCGAAAGATGATGCATCGCGAACACTTTACTACATTGACCAGAGTCCTTAGGGGCGACACCGCCGGTGTGTGAGTAGTGTGCGACCCCACCCCCATTTGTAACTTTAAAGCTCCCTTGAGCAGCGGGCTGACGAGCCTGGGATCCCGCACCTACGCGCCTGAGTGGTACTATACCTGGCAGATATTGACAGCCATCGGCAACTCCAGTACACGGCCTATCCCTGCTGATGAGGGGTAATACCCCGAAACACGTGTCCAGGGATGGCGAAGACAGCGAAGATAGCAGAAGATCAAAAGATGATGCATCGCGAACACTTTACTACATTGACCAGAGTCCTTAGGGGCGACACCCCCGGTGTGTGAGTAGTGTGCGACCCCACCCCCATTTGTAACTTTAAAGCTCCCTTGAGCAGCGGGCTGACGAGCCTGGGATCCCGCACCTACGCGCCTGAGTGGTACTATACCTGGCAGATATTGGCAGCCATCGGCAGCCCCAGTACACGGCCTATCCCTGCTGATGAGGGGTAATACCCCGAAACACGTGTCCAGGGATGGCGAAGACAGCGAAGATAGCAGAAGATCGAAAGATGATGCATCGCGAACACTTTACTACATTGACCAGAGTCCTTAGGGGCGACACCGCCGGTGTGTGAGTAGTGTGCGACTCCACCCCCATTTGTAACTTTAAAGCTCCCTTGAGCAGCGGGCTGACGAGCCTGGGATCCCGCACCTACGTGCCTGAGTGGTACTATACCTGGCAGATATTGGCAGCCATCGGCAACCCCAGTACATGGCCTATCCCTGCTGATGAGGGGTAATACCCCGAAACACGTGTCCAGGGATGGCGAAGACAGCGAAGATAGCAGAAGATCGAAAGATGATGCATCGCGAACACTTTACTACATTGACCAGAGTCCTTAGGGGCGACACCGCCGGTGTGTGAGTAGTGTGCGACCCCACCCCCATTTGTAACTTTAAAGCTCCCTTGAGCAGCGGGCTGACGAGCCTGGGATCCCGCACCTACACGCCTGAGTGGTACTATACCTGGCAGATATTGGCAGCCATCGGCAACCACAGTACACGGCTTATCCCTGCTGATGAGGGGTAATACCCCGAAACACGTGTCCAGGGATGGCGAAGACAGCGAAGATAGCAGAAGATCGAAAGATGATGCATCGCGAACACTTTACTACATTGACCAGAGTCCTTAGGGGCGACACCGCCGGTGTGTGAGTAGTGTGCGACCCCACCCCCATTTGTAACTTTAAAGCTCCCTTGAGCAGCGGGCTTATGAGCCTGGGATCCCGCACCTACGCGCCTGAGTGGTACTATACCTGGCAGATATTGGCTGCCATCGGCAACCCCAGTACACGGCCTATCCCTGCTGATGAGGGGTAATACCCCGAAACACGTGTCCAGGGATGGCGAAGACAGCGAAGATAGCAGAAGATCGAAAGATGATGCATCGCGAACACTTTACTACATTGACCAGAGTCCTTAAGGGCGACACCGCCGGTGTGTGAGTAGTGTGCGACCCCACCCCCATTTGTAACTTTAAAGCTCCCTTGAGCAGCGGGCTGACGAGCCTGGGATCCCGCGCCTACGCGCCTGAGTGGTACTATACCTGGCAGATATTGGCAGCCATCGGCAACCCCAGTACACGGCCTATCCCTGCTGATGAGGGGTAATACCCCGAAACACGTGTCCAGGGATGGCAGAGACAGCGAAGATAGCAGAAGATCGAAAGATGATGCATCGCAAACACTTTACTACATTGACCAGAGTCCTTAGGGGCGACACCGCCGGTGTGTGAGTAGTGTGCGACCCCACCCCCATTTGTAACTTTAAAGCTCCCTTGAGCAGCGGGCTGACGAGCCTGGGATCCCGCACCTACGCGCCTGAGTGGTACTATACCTGGCAGATATTGGCAGCCATCGGCAACCCCAGTACACGGCCTATCCCTGCTGTTGAGGGGTAATACCCCGAAACACGTGTCCAGGGATGGCGAAGATAGCAGAAGATCGAAAGATGATGCATCGCGAACACTTTACTACATTGACCAGAGTCCTTAGGGGCGACACCCCCGGTGTGTGAGTAGTGTGCGACCCCACCCCCATTTGTAACTTTAAAGCTCCCTTGAGCAGCGGGCTGACGAGCCTGGGATCCCGCACCTACGCGCCTGAGTGGTACTATACCTGGCAGATATTGGCAGCCATCGGCAGCCCCAGTACACGGCCTATCCCTGCTGATGAGGGGTAATACCCCGAAACACGTGTCCAGGGATGGCGAAGACAGCGAAGATAGCAGAAGATCGAAAGATGATGCATCGCGAACACTTTACTACATTGACCAGAGTCCTTAGGGGCGACACCGCCGGTGTGTGAGTAGTGTGCGACCCCACCCCCATTTGTAACTTTAAAGCTCCCTTGAGCAGCGGGCTTATGAGCCTGGGATCCCGCACCTACGCGCCTGAGTGGTACTATACCTGGCAGATATTGGCTGCCATCGGCAACCCCAGTACACGGCCTATCCCTGCTGATGAGGGGTAATACCCCGAAACACGTGTCCAGGGATGGCGAAGACAGCGAAGATAGCAGAAGATCGAAAGATGATGCATCGCGAACACTTTACTACATTGACCAGAGTCCTTAAGGGCGACACCGCCGGTGTGTGAGTAGTGTGCGACCCCACCCCCATTTGTAACTTTAAAGCTCCCTTGAGCAGCGGGCTGACGAGCCTGGGATCCCGCGCCTACGCGCCTGAGTGGTACTATACCTGGCAGATATTGGCAGCCATCAGCAACCCCAGTACACGGCCTATCCCTGTTGATGAGGGGTAATACCCCGAAACACGTGTCCAGGGATGGCAGAGACAGCGAAGATAGAAGAAGATCGAAAGATGATGCATCACAAACACTTTACTACATTGACCAGAGTCCTTAGGGGCGACACCGCCGGTGTGTGAGTAGTGTGCGACCCCACCCCCATTTGTAACTTTAAAGCTCCCTTGAGCAGCGGGCTGACGAGCCTGGGATCCCGCACCTACGCGCCTGAGTGGTACTATACCTGGTAGATATTGGCAGCCATCGGCAACCCCAGTACACGGCCTATCCCTGCTGTTGAGGGGTAATACCCCGAAACACGTGTCCAGGGATGGCGAAGATAGCAGAAGATCGAAAGATGATGCATCGCGAACACTTTACTACATTGACCAGAGTCCTTAGGGGCGACACCCCCGGTGTGTGAGTAGTGTGCGACCCCACCCCCATTTGTAACTTTAAAGCTCCCTTGAGCAGCGGGCTGACGAGCCTGGGATCCCGCACCTACGCGCCTGAGTGGTACTATACCTGGCAGATATTGGCAGCCATCGGCAGCCCCAGTACACGGCCTATCCCTGCTGATGAGGGGTAATACCCCGAAACACGTGTCCAGGGATGGCGAAGACAGCGAAGATAGCAGAAGATCAAAAGATGATGCATCGCGAACACTTTACTACATTGACCAGACTCCTTAGGGGCGACACCCCCGGTGTGTGAGTAGTGTGCGACCCCACCCCCATTTGTAACTTTAAAGCTCCCTTGAGCAGCGGGCTGACGAGCCTGGGATCCCGCACCTACGCGCCTGAGTGGTACTATACCTGGCAGATATTGGCAGCCATCGGCAGCCCCAGTACACGGCCTATCCCTGCTGATGAGGGGTAATACCCCGAAACACGTGTCCAGGGATGGCGAAGACAGCGAAGATAGCAGAAGATCGAAAGATGATGCATCGCGAACACTTTACTACATTGACCAGAGTCCTTAGGGGCGACACCGCCGGTGTGTGAGTAGTGTGCGACCCCACCCCCATTTGTAACTTTAAAGCTCCCTTGAGCAGCGGGCTGACGAGCCTGGGATCCCGCACCTACGTGCCTGAGTGGTACTATACCTGGCAGATATTGGCAGCCATCGGCAACCCCAGTACATGGCCTATCCCTGCTGATGAGGGGTAATACCCCGAAACACGTGTCCAGGGATGGCGAAGACAGCGAAGATAGCAGAAGATCGAAAGATGATGCATCGCGAACACTTTACTACATTGACCAGAGTCCTTAGGGGCGACACCGCCGGTGTGTGAGTAGTGTGCGACCCCACCCCCATTTGTAACTTTAAAGCTCCCTTGAGCAGCGGGCTGACGAGCCTGGGATCCCGCACCTACACGCCTGAGTGGTACTATACCTGGCAGATATTGGCAGCCATCGGCAACCACAGTACACGGCTTATCCCTGCTGATGAGGGGTAATACCCCGAAACACGTGTCCAGGGATGGCGAAGACAGCGAAGATAGCAGAAGATCGAAAGATGATGCATCGCGAACACTTTACTACATTGACCAGAGTCCTTAGGGGCGACACCGCCGGTGTGTGAGTAGTGTGCGACCCCACCCCCATTTGTAACTTTAAAGCTCCCTTGAGCAGCGGGCTTATGAGCCTGGGATCCCGCACTTACGCGCCTGAGTGGTACTATACCTGGCAGATATTGGCTGCCATCGGCAACCCCAGTACACGGCCTATCCCTGCTGATGAGGGGTAATACCCCGAAACACGTGTCCAGGGATGGCGAAGACAGCGAAGATAGCAGAAGATCGAAAGATGATGCATCGCGAACACTTTACTACATTGACCAGAGTCCTTAAGGGCGACACCGCCGGTGTGTGAGTAGTGTGCGACCCCACCCCCATTTGTAACTTTAAAGCTCCCTTGAGCAGCGGGCTGACGAGCCTGGGATCCCGCGCCTACGCGCCTGAGTGGTACTATACCTGGCAGATATTGGCAGCCATCGGCAACCCCAGTACACGGCCTATCCCTGCTGATGAGGGGTAATACCCCGAAACACGTGTCCAGGGATGGCAGAGACAGCGAAGATAGCAGAAGATCGAAAGATGATGCATCGCAAACACTTTACTACATTGACCAGAGTCCTTAGGGGCGACACCGCCGGTGTGTGAGTAGTGTGCGACCCCACCCCCATTTGTAACTTTAAAGCTCCCTTGAGCAGCGGGCTGACGAGCCTGGGATCCCGCACCTACGCGCCTGAGTGGTACTATACCTGGCAGATATTGGCAGCCATCGGCAACCCCAGTACACGGCCTATCCCTGCTGTTGAGGGGTAATACCCCGAAACACGTGTCCAGGGATGGCGAAGATAGCAGAAGATCGAAAGATGATGCATCGCGAACACTTTACTACATTGACCAGAGTCCTTAGGGGCGACACCCCCGGTGTGTGAGTAGTGTGCGACCCCACCCCCATTTGTAACTTTAAAGCTCCCTTGAGCAGCGGGCTGACGAGCCTGGGATCCCGCACCTACGCGCCTGAGTGGTACTATACCTGGCAGATATTGGCAGCCATCGGCAGCCCCAGTACACGGCCTATCCCTGCTGATGAGGGGTAATACCCCGAAACACGTGTCCAGGGATGGCGAAGACAGCGAAGATAGCAGAAGATCGAAAGATGATGCATCGCGAACACTTTACTACATTGACCAGAGTCCTTAGGGGCTACACCCCCGGTGTGTGAGTAGTGTGCGACCCCACCCCCATTTGTAACTTTAAAGCTCCCTTGAGCAGCGGGCTGACGAGCCTGGGATCCCGCACCTACACGCCTGAGTGGTACTATACCTGGCAGATATTGGCAGCCATCGGCAACCACAGTACACGGCTTATCCCTGCTGATGAGGGGTAATACCCCGAAACACGTGTCCAGGGATGGCGAAGACAGCGAAGATAGCAGAAGATCGAAAGATGATGCATCGCGAACACTTTACTACATTGACCAGAGTCCTTAGGGGTGACACCGCCGGTGTGTGAGTAGTGTGCGACCCCACCCCCATTTGTAACTTTAAAGCTCCCTTGAGCAGCGGGCTTATGAGCCTGGGATCCCGCACCTACGCGCCTGAGTGGTACTATACCTGGCAGATATTGGCTGCCATCGGCAACCCCAGTACACGGCCTATCCCTGCTGATGAGGGGTAATACCCCGAAACACGTGTCCAGGGATGGCGAAGACAGCGAAGATAGCAGAAGATCGAAAGATGATGCATCGCGAACACTTTACTACATTGGCCAGAGTCCTTAAGGGCGACACCGCCGGTGTGTGAGTAGTGTGCGACCCCACCCCCATTTGTAACTTTAAAGCTCCCTTGAGCAGCGGGCTGACGAGCCTGGGATCCCGCGCCTACGCGCCTGAGTGGTACTATACCTGGCAGATATTGGCAGCCATCAGCAACCCCAGTACACGGCCTATCCCTGTTGATGAGGGGTAATACCCCGAAACACGTGTCCAGGGATGGCAGAGACAGCGAAGATAGAAGAAGATCGAAAGATGATGCATCGCAAACACTTTACTACATTGACCAGAGTCCTTAGGGGCGACACCGCCGGTGTGTGAGTAGTGTGCGACCCCACCCCCATTTGTAACTTTAAAGCTCCCTTGAGCAGCGGGCTGACGAGCCTGGGATCCCGCACCTACGCGCCTGAGTGGTACTATACCTGGTAGATATTGGCAGCCATCGGCAACCCCAGTACACGGCCTATCCCTGCTGTTGAGGGGTAATACCCCGAAACACGTGTCCAGGGATGGCGAAGATAGCAGAAGATCGAAAGATGATGCATCGCGAACACTTTACTACATTGACCAGAGTCCTTAGGGGCGACACCCCCGGTGTGTGAGTAGTGTGCGACCCCACCCCCATTTGTAACTTTAAAGCTCCCTTGAGCAGCGGGCTGACGAGCCTGGGATCCCGCACCTACGCGCCTGAGTGGTACTATACCTGGCAGATATTGGCAGCCATCGGCAGCCCCAGTACACGGCCTATCCCTGCTGATGAGGGGTAATACCCCGAAACACGTGTCCAGGGATGGCGAAGACAGCGAAGATAGCAGAAGATCGAAAGATGATGCATCGCGAAAACTTTACTACATTGACCAGACTCCTTAGGGGCGACACCCCCGGTGTGTGAGTAGTGTGCGACCCCACCCCCATTTGTAACTTTAAAGCTCCCTTGAGCAGCGGGCTGACGAGCCTGGGATCCCGCACCTACGCGCCTGAGTGGTACTATACCTGGCAGATATTGGCAGCCATCGGCAGCCCCAGTACACGGCCTATCCCTGCTGATGAGGGGTAATACCCCGAAACACGTGTCCAGGGATGGCGAAGACAGCGAAGATAGCAGAAGATCGAAAGATGATGCATCGCGAACACTTTACTACATTGACCAGAGTCCTTAGGGGCGACACCGCCGGTGTGTGAGTAGTGTGCGACCCCACCCCCATTTGTAACTTTAAAGCTCCCTTGAGCAGCGGGCTGACGAGCCTGGGATCCCGCACCTACGTGCCTGAGTGGTACTATACCTGGCAGATATTGGCAGCCATCGGCAACCCCAGTACATGGCCTATCCCTGCTGATGAGGGGTAATACCCCGAAACACGTGTCCAGGGATGGCGAAGACAGCGAAGATAGCAGAAGATCGAAAGATGATGCATCGCGAACACTTTACTACATTGACCAGAGTCCTTAGGGGCGACACCGCCGGTGTGTGAGTAGTGTGCGACCCCACCCCCATTTGTAACTTTAAAGCTCCCTTGAGCAGCGGGCTGACGAGCCTGGGATCCCGCACCTACACGCCTGAGTGGTACTATACCTGGCAGATATTGGCAGCCATCGGCAACCACAGTACACGGCTTATCCCTGCTGATGAGGGGTAATACCCCGAAACACGTGTCCAGGGATGGCGAAGACAGCGAAGATAGCAGAAGATCGAAAGATGATGCATCGCGAACACTTTACTACATTGACCAGAGTCCTTAGGGGCGACACCGCCGGTGTGTGAGTAGTGTGCGACCCCACCCCCATTTGTAACTTTAAAGCTCCCTTGAGCAGCGGGCTTATGAGCCTGGGATCCCGCACCTACGCGCCTGAGTGGTACTATACCTGGCAGATATTGGCTGCCATCGGCAACCCCAGTACACGGCCTATCCCTGCTGATGAGGGGTAATACCCCGAAACACGTGTCCAGGGATGGCGAAGACAGCGAAGATAGCAGAAGATCGAAAGATGATGCATCGCGAACACTTTACTACATTGACCAGAGTCCTTAAGGGCGACACCGCCGGTGTGTGAGTAGTGTGCGACCCCACCCCCATTTGTAACTTTAAAGCTCCCTTGAGCAGCGGGCTGACGAGCCTGGGATCCCGCGCCTACGCGCCTGAGTGGTACTATACCTGGCAGATATTGGCAGCCATCGGCAACCCCAGTACACGGCCTATCCCTGCTGATGAGGGGTAATACCCCGAAACACGTGTCCAGGGATGGCAGAGACAGCGAAGATAGCAGAAGATCGAAAGATGATGCATCGCGAACACTTTACTACATTGACCAGAGTCCTTAGGGGCGACACCCCCGGTGTGTGAGTAGTGTGCGACCCCACCCCCATTTGTAACTTTAAAGCTCCCTTGAGCAGCGGGCTGACGAGCCTGGGATCCCGCACCTACGCGCCTGAGTGGTACTATACCTGGCAGATATTGGCAGCCATCGGCAGCCCCAGTACACGGCCTATCCCTGCTGATGAGGGGTAATACCCTGAAACACGTGTCCAGGGATGGCGAAGACAGCGAAGATAGCAGAAGATTTAAAGATGATGCATCGCGAACACTTTACTACATTGACCAGAGTCCTTAGGGGCGACACCGCCGGTGTGTGAGTAGTGTGCGACCCCACCCCCATTTGTAACTTTAAAGCTCCCTTGAGCAGCGGGCTGACGAGCCTGGGATCCCGCACCTACACGCCTGAGTGGTACTATACCTGGCAGATAATGGCAGCTATCGGCAACCCCAGTACACGGCTTATCCCTGCTGATGAGGGGTAATACCCCGAAACACGTGTCCAGGGATGGCGAAGACAGCGAAGATAGCAGAAGATCGAAAGATGATGCATCGCGAACACTTTACTACATTGACCAGAATCCTTAGGGGCGACACCGGCGGTGTGTGAGTAGTGTGCGACCCCACCCCCATTTGTAACTTTAAAGCTCCCTTGAGCAGCGGGCTGACGAGCCTGGGATCCCGCACCGACGCGCCTGAGTGGTACTATACCTGGCAGATATTGGCAGCCATCGGCAACCCCAGTACACGGCCTATCCCTGCTGATGAGGGGTAATACCCCGAAACACGTGTCCAGGGATGGCGAAGACAGCGAAGATAGCAGAAGATCGAAAGATGATGCATCGCGAACACTTTACTACATTGACCAGAGTCCTTAGGGGCGACACCGCCGGTGTGTGAGTAGTGTGCGACGCCACCCCCATTTGTAACTTTAAAGCTCCCTTGAACAGCAGGCTGACGAGCCTGGGATCCCGCACCTACGCGCCTGAGTGGTACTATACCTGGCAGATATTGGCAGCCATCGGCAACCCCAGTACACGGCCTATCCCTGCTGATGAGGGGTAATACCCCGAAACACGTGTCCAGGGATGGCGAAGACAGCGAAGATAGCAGAAGATCGAAAGATGATGCATCGCGAACACTTTACTACATTGACCAGAGTCCTTAGGGGCGACACCGCCGGTGTGTGAGTAGTGTGCGACCCCACCCCCATTTGTAACTTTAAAGCTCCCTTGAGCAGCGGGCTGACGAGCCTGGGATCCCGCACCTACGCGCCTGAGTGGTACTATACCTGGCAGATATTGGCAGCCATCGGCAACCCCAGTACACGGCCTATCCCTGCTGATGAGGGGTAATACCCCGAAACACGTGTCCAGGGATGGCGAAGACAGCGAAGATAGCAGAAGATCGAAAGATGATGCATCGCAAACACTTTACTACATTGACCAGAGCCCTTAGGGGCGACACCGCCGGTGTGTGAGTAGTGTGCGACCCCACCCCCATTTGTAACTTTAAAGCTCCCTTGAGCAGCGGGCTGACGAGCCTGGGATCCCGCACCTACACGCCTGAGTGGTACTATACCTGGCAGATATTGGCAGCCATCGGCAACCCCAGTACACGGCCTATCCCTGCTGATGAGGGGTAATACCCCGAAACACGTGTCCAGGGATGGCGAAGACAGCGAAGATAGCAGAAGATCGAAAGATGATGCATCGCGAACACTTTACTGCATTGACCAGAGTCCTTAGGGGCGACACCGCCGGTGTGTGAGTAGTGTGCGACCCCACCCCCATTTGTAACTTTAAAGCTCCCTTGAGCAGCGGGCTGACGAGCCTGGGATCCCGCACCTACGCGCCTGAGTGGTACTATACCTGGCAGATATTGGCAGCCATCGGCAACCCCAGTACACGGCCTATCCCTGCTGATGAGGGGTAATACCCCGAAACACGTGTCCTGGGATGGCGAAGACAGCGAAGATAGCAGAAGATCGAAAGATGATGCATCGCGAACACTTTACTACATTGACCAGAGTCCTTAGGGGCGACACCGCCGGTGTGTGAGTAGTGTGCGACCCCACCCCCATTTGTTACTAGTATGGATGATGTGGTTCCTACACCTTGTAATCCTCATTGTTTTATAAAACATTTCCTTTGGCATGATTTACACTTGTGTTGTGTAATTTATAGTCTCTCTATTACGTCTGTGTGATGAAAAGTCTTCTGACACCCTACACTGGTATGAGTCGCGATATAAAACCAATTAAATGCATGTGAGAGAGGGGCAATAGGAAAACGAGCTGCACTATTGGAGGGTGGTAGTGTAGGAATCCGTGAAGAAGGAGGTCATTGGGTGGCGCCGAAAAAGATTGTCCAACCGGGAGCCACCAGCGGTTAAACCAGCTGATTTCCGGGTAATTTCTCATTTCTCAAGGGATTCTCATGGTTCAAACCAGAATCTCCGGAATCCATGATCTAGGTTGACCTATTAACCATGGGCCCGATTCACTGAACTAACTTAAGATAAAATCCTAAACTTACTACCATTTACTCATTTTGGTATTCACAGAAGGCACTTACTCACTTACTCATTTTGGTATTCACAGAAGGCACTTGCTCATCAATGAGTAAGTGCCTTCTGTGAATACCAAAATGAGTAAGTGCCTTCTGTGACTACGAAAATGTTAGTAGGTTTAGGATTTTGTTTTAAGTTAGTTCTGTGATTTGGGCCCCATTTGTCCAGCCATATCACAACTTTACACTATGGGGCATATTAGCAAGAACCTCGCTAAAATTATCGCTGGTATTAGCGGCAGGAAAGTGCCGCGAAAACGGCGATATTGGGCTTGCTAATATACGTTATAGAATTTCAATAGAAGCCCAGGTTAGATGTCCTGTACATCTAACCGGAGCTTCTATTGGAATTTTATAACGCATATTAGCAAGCCCATTATCGCTGTTTTAGCGGCAGTTTCCTACCGCTTAAAAACGGCAATAATTTTAACGAGGTTCTTGCTAATATGCTGCTATATTCTTCTAGAAAGCTTTATCCACAATGTGTTGTTATTTCTTCCTTGCAGATATGAAAATCTTTTTTCCTCAGAGGCAGAGTGCTACAGATTGTACTATCCTGGCTCTGCTTTTTACAAGCTAGGCGCCCGTCTCATTTTCTTTTAAATCTCCTGTTTTTGGGATCCTTTAGTTTTATCTTAGCAAATATCAAACACACAATATTTAATTTTCTGCCTATTTGAAACCACAATTTTTCTAGTAATGAGCAGTATGCAGCAGTGCATTTTTTATGCATAAAATATGGTTTCTGATATTGAAATTTTCAACTGTCCTTTAGTAGAACTTTTGTCATCATCAGCTGGGTTGTGGTTTTTTTAAGAGGTTTTGATGATCACTATTGAA
Organism: Lissotriton helveticus; assembly: GCF_964261635.1. Lineage (NCBI taxonomy): Eukaryota > Metazoa > Chordata > Amphibia > Caudata > Salamandridae > Lissotriton > Lissotriton helveticus. The sequence continues at coordinate 1,207,504,468 of NC_136063.1, forward strand.
AGTTGCTCTCTTTTCAGCCCGAGTCCTCCTTTTTTCCCTGTATCTGGATTAAAGTTCCAGCGATTCCAGATTATTCTCCAAAGGCAGCCTGATGGCATATGCGGGGAAGTAACCCGAGTTCAGCAAATATTAGTTCCACTTTTTTTATTTTTTTTATTTTTGGTTGCAACCAGAGAGGAAGCAACAATTACTGTAAGGGAAATATCAAAAAGGGAAGAGACGAGGGGCCACGTGCACAACGTTTGACCTTTTAAACCCTATGCGGGGGCGTAGCTATCACTTGTGCAGCAGGTGTAGTGGCACTGGCACAGGTGCCAAAGGTCCTAAAGACCCTCTAGACTCCAGTCTTCGCTGGGTTTTAATGCCCGACCAGAGTATAGGGGCACGGTTTCCTGGCTTGCTCCAGGGCCCTTTACAGCCTTTCTGTGTTACTGGCCCTATGCACTGTAGTTGCATAACAACTTGACTTTGAAATTCAGGGAGCAGTTTATTTGTTCCCACACTCCCATTGGAGTTGTATTATCTGAGGTGCTTAGAAATGTTGGATTTAATATGTCAATTCCAAATTTCTGACTAGGCTATTGTCTGGTAAAGCGCTGTTTCAATGTCGCTCCACTATATGTTGTGTTTGTAGCTCCACATAATAGGCCCCATCCTGCTTCTGTCATACCTGTGACTACTAGGCATTGCTATTTTACGACCCTACCTCCTTCACACACTTTTGCATGTATTATCACAACTACAATTGGTACACCTGACCATTGCTCTTAGCACTCTGCAGAGAGGCTAAGGACTGGATGAGCATATTTTCTGGACCACTTTATGGCCCGCTGACAAGCTCTGTGGGAAATTCACAATCTGGGCCATATTATCAAGAAAGGGCAATACATTATCGCCGCTTTTATTGGCAGGAAACTGCCACTAAAGTGGCGATAATGGGCTTGATAATATGCCCTTGTTAATTCCCATAGAAGCCCAGGTTAACACCAGAACCTGGGCTTCTATGGGAATTCACAAGGGCATATTATCAAGCCCATTATCGCCGCTTTAGCGGCAGTTTCCTGCCGATAAAAGAGGCGATAATGTATCACCCTTTCTTGATAATATGGCCCTCTGTTCGGCGTGAACTCGTCAGATTTAAATTGTGGTCTAGCCACAACCTGAAATCCTACAGCTATTTATGAGCGACTCTTTTCACACTACAAACTATGCATGACTAATGTGTAGCATGAAAAAACCACAGAAACAGACCATCGCTGAAAATACAAATACTGTTAGGGAAGAGTAAATAACATGTGACATGTAAACAGGAACAACATAGATGTTCCCAGGCAGAGAAGACAGTGTCTGTCTTTGCTGACTGCATCTGTTGCCGGTGGTGGGGCACAAGGAGTTGGGTGGGTCAGGTCAATTACTGGTGGAACAACAAGACGCACCCTCGCAACACCACTGATTGCGACTGCAGAGTTCGTGTCTATTGTTGGTCGTACTTTTTCTAGATTGAAGCCAAAATGCAGACACAGAACGATAGGTTTAGCAATACTAAAACATTCTTACTGAAGGGTATGGCAATTGCTTCTGCAATAAATTCACTGTGGTAGTATTGGATTTGAAAATACTGCCTTTCATGTTCACACACAAATCTAGATTACTTTTTTTCAACACCAATCACTAGGTGGAAAAGTCCAAGGCATTTACAATGTAAAATAGGTACACTTCACCATCTGGGATTTGTACAGCTGCAAATACGCGTCTTTAGGGTCACAAATCCCGAAGTCAGAATTAGAGGATTTTTCTAACTTTGAATGACATCAAATCCCAATATCTGGTCATGTTGTCTTTGTGGTAGATCTTAGGGTTAAGTGTTGGGACCAACCATAAAACATTTTGACTGGTACTATTTAATGTCATTGGCGGTATTTTGGTGCCAAAACCCTTTTTGCCATTGTTATATGAATGCAGAATTTTAGAGGTGGTAATGCGTGCCAAGAACGTTTGAGCATACTTTGTGTGGCATTTTGTTGCGGTGGCGATATAGTCTGCTGTGTTTTTTGTGCTGATGTATTTTTTGTGATGCATTATTGCAATGTGATAAGGATGCCTTTTTAAGGCTTTCTAAGTTGGTAAAATAGCGCTGCTCCAGGTCTTCAGCTATTTAAGGGCAAGAGTCAGTCGAAAACTGTGGCAAACACATCTTTAATTAGCACATCCCGTCCTTAGTTTATGTGATATGGCCCTGGTGATCCCAAGACAGGGGCATGGGTGTACTCTTGGGAAGCTGGAAGGCAACCACAAAGTCATAAGTTTGTGGCTATCGAAAAATGTCATGAAGGTTTTTGCACCCAATTAACACACAACATCAGCACACAAAAAGCAGATCAGTGGAGCAACTAGACATGCAAACCAGGAGGGATGGGGTAGTGAGCAGGATAAAAGGGCACTCAATGAAGGCCTTGGGGGATACTTGCATAAATTGGGTAGAGAGCAGCCCGACACTTTCAGGAGGTTTTCAAAGGGGCTTCTACCCCAGGGAAAATGTTTTCCTAATGTAGAAAGAACGGAAACCTGCATTGCTAAAGCCAGCAAGTTTGGCTTTAATGTGCTAACACAGGCATAAAACTATAGTGCATGTTTGCATTTTCACACATTAGCACAATGAAGCCAGACATATTGGTTTGGCCAGTGCTTGGTATTGCTTTCTGGTGCTTAATATGCTTGAGTGATTGATGTACCTGCAGTGAGATTCTGGCAGTTTATTAACTGACACTCTTTATCTAAATTTCTTTGGAGCACAGCACACAAAGGAAATCATAAAATCCAACTAATGGAATGTGCCCAAAGACATAGGAAAAGGACATCATAGGGATACTGAGAGAATGTCCAGTTTATAGTATCGGGTCAGGTACCATTAAGATTAACGAGGCAAATGGGGAGCACTGTTGGAGCATAATGGGATGTGATGAGTGTCTGACATCATTAGAGAAAAGAAATGTTTAGGTCAAAACACAATAGCAAATGGACCAATGATAGAACTGAAAAGGCGTGCCTGGATTTCCACTGGAAGCTGAATGCAGAATCAATGGTGAAGTGCAGACAAACAGGAATGAATTCCTTTTGTTTTCTAATTGCCCTCCTGCCTCAGTCGAGTACTTGGAATGGCAACATACACCAGCCTGGACTACAAAGAAATACTACAAATTAATGTCAATTCATATTGTTAGTTTTTTCAATTGTAAAATAATACATCTTAAAAATGAAAAAAAATTCTATCACCTCAGTTTAAAATACAAAATGCCCTAGTTGACCATTCAGATACAAAATGTGGCTGCAAAAGAGAACACCTGCGATGGAGCCTTTGGGAAGGGGAAGAAAGAAATACAAGGGTACTTCTAAATTAGTGTTTTGGGCCCGATTCACAGAACTAATAGAAGACAAAATCCTAAACTTACTACCATGTTGGTATCCACAGAAGGCACTTACTCATTTTGGTATTCACAGAAGGCACTTAAATGACACAGACACATAAGGGTACATAAAACAAAAACGGAAAAGCCAGCGAGCACATTCACATTTGCAGGTAAATAAAAGCTGAATGCCCAGTAGGCTCTATGCCACGGAACGCTGTATTGAGTCCTGGTCTGATCGGGCTACTGCCATCGAACCCTGGGAAACTGAAGGTTACTGCTGAGCCTATAAGGATGCTTAACACCCAAAAGGTCTTCTCGTGTAGGTCCTTGATGCCTGGTACCATGGTTCATTTAAATATTTCTTTCTTTTTTTTATAAGTGTTTGTGAATTGATTGCATCATTTGGAAAAACCCGTTAGGTCGCATTTACTGACCAAGGGCAAAGTAGAGAATTTTGCAGAGCTTTCTTTGTATGACTTATGGAGTGTTAGCACTCCACGCTACCACAAGACTTTCTAAAGAGCACAGACATTTGTGTGCATACCACCTAGAGTCGCACGAGCAAGGCTTTGAAATGCAGTCACGCATTTGTGAATAGTGGTCTTTAGCTGATTGTGTAAATGTATGGTTAGAGGACAACTAGTCAGTTCAATTTAGTTCCAAAATATGTATGCAAAAACAGCAGCGGGAAGGGGAAAGAAACACTTGTTTGTATTGCATCTGTTATGTGACATCAGACATATTTCATTATCGCTCCATTATTTCTGTTATTTTATCTTTTGGGTTCGTTTTTCCACAGTAATGGAGACGTGCATCCAAAGGCGCATGGCGTCTTCCTTCCCCTTTTAACACTGGACATGACGCAAGCTCTTTGGGGGAAGACATAGGGGCATATATACAAGCCCCTAGGGCCACTGGAACGTCACTTTTTTTGATGCTCAGGTGGCGCTATGCCCTGCACCATATTTGCAAAGTGGCGTTAAGCCAATTTTTGGAGCTTAAAGTCACTTTATAAATATATTACACTATCATGCAGGTATCTGCATGAAAGGCGCATGCAATGGGTGTTGCAGTGGGTGTTCCAACGCAACACCCATTGCTTTTTGACGCTGCTCCATTGCAAGGAGGTGTAAATCTGAGGCAGGACCAAAAACTAATGCCATACAAAAACAGGCATTAGAATGGTGCAACAAGGAGAAATACTTTTATTTCTCCTCATTGTTGCTTTTTCTGTGTGCTGCAGCACACATAGAAAGAGCAATATGTGCAGGAAGGTGTCCCTTCCTTTTTTTTTTTTTTTTATATTTTTATTGACAAGTTTTTCCCCCTCTTTTTTACATATATTCAGGGCACGGCAATATTTACGCCTACTTTCTTCTTCCACTCATGTATAAGCCTTGTCCATGTAAATATATATTTTTTATATACAATAAAAAATTTCAGGAATTAAAAAAACATGACATATATATTCAAACAGAAAAAAAGTTATATTTAGTGTAAGAGAATGTAAAGAAAGAAAAAGAGAGATTACTATCACATAAAACATATAAACAGATAAGTACACTGATAAATAAGATCCAAACAAACAAAATTGCAAGCTTTTCCCCCAAAATTGGGCCGAAATCAGCGTATCTAAATGTATCTTAAACAATAGTAATAAACTTCTTAACAAAGTATATATTGTTCAAACATTTTCAAACCTTTCAGACCATATTCCCTTCTTTCCAACGAGTAATGGGATCCCAAATATGTTTGCCGGTTTTCCTTCCCTTTTTCCCTTTCCTTGCATATATCTCAGTTTCCAAATTATATATTGATAGTAATTTAGCCAACCATTGGTGAAATGATGGTGGTAATGAATCCAGCCATGCAGATGCAATACAAAGTCTCATGACTGCCATAGCTAAGAATAAAAAGGATTCCCATCTATCCTGATGTTGTCTCTCCTCCTCCTTTATCCCCAAGAGAATTATTGGGGGGGTAAGGTGAGTGTTTATTCCTAATTCTTGGTTCAAGAACCCCTGTATGTTCTTTATAAGTGGCTGCAGATGAGGACATGTTGCAAATACATGAATTAAATCCGCCTCTGAATTTCCACATTTAAAGCAGTTAGTTCCTGCTGTCCCCCCCCATTGGGCTATCTTTGCAGGCGTATAGTATAGGTGGTATAATGTTTTATAATGTTGTGCCTGGAGAGGTGCTGAACATAACAGTGTATACCCCATTTCCAAAGACATATGGAAACTTTCCTCCCTGACTTCCAGACTATCTTTCCATTTATTTGCCCATTTTTCAATATCATCCTCTTTTGAATTTAATAACTCAGCATAGAATTTCTTTATAGTGCATTCCTCGCCAGCTTCAATCACTTCCATAATTGCATTTTTACTGAATCCTGACACACCACCTTGTTTGTTGTGCAAAATACTCCTTATTTGTAAGTACTTAAAAAATTGTCTTTTATCAATTGCATACTTAGCTTGTAGTTCGGAAAACTGGCAGACACCCTGCTGGTCCATTAGGTCACCCATCCTTCTAATTCATTTTCTTTCCCATTCTATGAATATAGTATCAGAGACTACTTCCACAGGTAGGTTTGGATTCCCTCTCAGTCTAGTGTAGAAATTATACCGCCCCAGCCCAAATCTTTTAGTAAAGGCTTTCCAAACAGTATAAGCCGCTAGGAGCGTTCTAAATCGTGTCCTTTTGTAATAACTGATTTCAGTATATTTTAAAAAAACATTTTCTGCTTCTGGACCCAACAGTAAACCATAAATTGCAAGTGATCCCAGCTCATTACACCCATCAGATTCTGCACCCCCCGCTAAGCCACCCATATTTTGCAGGGCTGCTGCCCAATAGTAAAACTTTAAATCTGGTAGTGCCCACCCCCCCTCTCCCGTGGTAGTGTCATAAATCTAAGTGCTCTCCTGGTTTTCCCCTTTGCCCATATAAATCTGTTAATCATATCTTCTATCATATCTTCTATCTTCTTAAACAATTTAACTTCAAATAGTAAAGGTATTGCCCTGAAAAAATAAAGAAACTTAGGTAAAATCAACATCTTTACTACATTTGTTCGTCCCACTATTGATAAATGTAGATTATCTAATCTGTCTAGATCTCTCCGTACTTTATTAATTAGGTGTGTTAGATTCTTTTCCACTAAGTGGTCTAAATCAGCTGAGATAGACACTCCGAGGTATGTGCCTGCCTGGACAACTCGAGTATCTGTACAAATGGTGTTGTGGTTTTTAATTATCTGGGTCTTGTTAGTATTAAGTTTATAACCCGAAATTTCCCCAAACTTCAAAGCTTCTATTTCCACTTGTGTAATAGCCTCCATAGGTGTTGGTGTAATTATTGCGACGTCGTCAGCATACGCTAATATTTTGCAATAACCAGTTCGAGTAGGCAGTGCTTTAATTCTATCACAGGTCTCTATTCTCCGAATTAATGGGTCCATATACATTGCAAATAACAATGGAGAGCAGGGGCAGCCTTGTCTCGTACCTCTCCTAATCTGGAATTGTGTTGTAATCCCCGCATTCACACGCACAGAGGCCACAGGATCTATGTATAGCCCCTGAATTGCTTTAATATACTTTTTTTTACTCCTGATCTTTCAAGAATATGCCACAGATAGTCCCAGGAGACCCGGTCAAATGCCTTTTCCGCATCTAGTAGCATAATCGCCATTGGGTCCCCTGAGACTGCTGTGGCATCAAGTAAAGTTATTACCTTACGTGTATGGTGCGTGGTGCCTCTTCCAGGTATAAAACCATGCTGGTTATTGCTCACTACTCTATCTATTATTTTAGCATATCGTGTTGCTAATACTTTAGAACATTTTTTAGTGTCCGTGTTCATCAGAGTGATGGGCCTGTATGACCCTGGTTCTTCCGGAGGCTTCCCTTTCTTTAAAATTATCACTATTTCAGCCCCCCCCCCCCATGTAGGTATTGAATCTCCAGTTTGTGCCTGTTGCAGCATCCTAACCATGTCAGCTTCTAAGATGTCCCAAAATACTTTATAAAACTCTATCGGAATCTGGTCTGGGCCTGCCGCTTTTCCAGAGGGGAGATTCAAAATAGCGTTTTTAATTTCTTCCCCCTGAAAAACTTCCTCTAGAGTGTCTGCCTCTTCATCCGAGAATCTAGTCACTGGTATTTCCTGTAGATAATCTCTAATTTTAGTAGCATCTCCCCTTATTGATTCCTCATATAACTTCTCATAAAAGTTTCTAAACACCTCCCTTATTTCCCCTGATTCTGTATGGATCCTACCAGAAGTATCCCTAATCTCCCTTACAGTTCCTATCGCTTCTTGCTGCCTTGTTCGAACAGCTAAGGTTCTACCGACTGTTTCGCTACATTCGTGACATTTTTCTCTTTTTGCAGTATATAATTTTGCCACCTTTCTAGCGATTTCTCCCTCTGCCTCCCCTTTCACTTTTAAAAGTTCCATGATTGCATTATCTACTGGAATACCGCCTACTATACATTCCTCTAATTTCTCTTCAGCCTTAAGCACTGCTTTTGCGAGTTCAGTATTTCTCATCTGCTCCTGTTTTCTCTTATAAGAATTAAAGCTCAAGGTTTCTCCCCTGACCCCCGCTTTAAAAGCATCCCATACTACTCCTACAGTAGAACTATCTCTGTTAATATCAAAAAACTCTTTGATCCATACTTTCATATGATTCACGTATTTTTCTTCCTGCAATAATTCTCTTTCAAAAGTCCACTGTCTTTGCTCTCGAATATTTGCTACTTTTGGTAGTGTAAGAATTAGGGGATTGTGATCACTTAGGATCCATGGGAGTCTTTCTATTGTTGATTCCGGTATAAGTACGTTTGATATAAAAAAATAATCCAATCTTACACAGATTTTATGTGGGGCCGAGTAATATGTATAACCCTTATTTCCAACATTTTTTTTTTCCCCCAAACATCAGATAGAGTATTATTTGCCACTAGTCCCTGCAAGGCTTGGCAGACGCGCCTCTTTCTCCCAGAATATTTACCGAATGAGCCTAAGACCAGACCGTCAGCCCCATTGATATTCAAATCCCCTGCCATAATAATTCTGGGTGCCCAAGTAGCTAGCTCTACATCTAGAAATTGAAGAATCTCCGGGTCATCCTCAGTTGATCCATATACAGTTATCAGCGTAGTCCATTCCCCATCTATCATACATTCAACCATTGTCCCTTCCTGTGCATAAACAATCATTAAATAATGATGATTTGTAGAAAGCATCACACAGAAATAACAAATCACCATTATGGATTGTGTATGCGCAGGAAGGGACACCTTGCTGCACATAAACAATCATTCACTGCAACGCAGGCACCCTTGCACCATGCAAGGGTGCCTGCGTTGGCTCAAGGCAGCTAATTTTAGCGCTAGGAGAAACACAGTGGTGTGCCGTATTGTTATAAAAACTGTGTTTTCCTGCGTTTTGGAAATTTCAGAGCACAGCATTGCCAAATTTGGCACAGCTCTGCACTCTGACATTTCTTTGTATATATGCCCCATAAATTGATGTTTCTTCCTGCATGCTCATGTATTTGTATGTGTGAGTCAAAGAGCTTATGGTGTGCTTGGGTCTGTTCTTCCTCTTGTCACCTTAATAATAATAAAAGGAATACCAACCTGTTTTGTTTAGGGCTAGGTATCATACTCATGTCGTTATGCCACTAAATGCAGGAAGTGTTGTTTGTTCATATTGTGAAATTGAACATACCCTATTGCCTAATTTAAGATACTTGATTCACTTTCTTTGGAAGAATGAAAGGCTATTAAAGCTTGCCCTATCTAAATCCCAGTGAGATATATAATTGCCCTATCTAAATCCCAGTGAGATATATAAACTATTAAATCCCTACGGAGTAAGTATAAATCACCTACAGTTGCCTGCAAAAAGACACTCGAGGTTGAAGCATGGGAAAACTTGGTCATCTCTGCAAAAAGTAGAAATATCAATTTGTGATATAGTACAGATCAGTAATTACTCCCTTCCTAAAGAATGATGAGAACCCGGAGTTTTGTTCTTTTATGCTCTCAGATACATGGGTGACACACTTCTCTGGAATTTTTAGTTATAGTGGGGAGAGAATGGTAGGGTGTGATTGGGAGTTGCATGAGGGGAGGTGTCAGCCTTTGAAAATAACTATTGATGAAGTGCTTCAGGCTATTCAGGTGAGCGCCGGCGGAAGGGCCCCAAGATGGATGGTGTCCCAGTTGATGTTTACAAAGTTGCTCCTGACTTATAAGGGCCTATTTTAAACAGAGTGTTTAATTTAGCTGTGACGGATATGATCCCCATGACATGGGGAGAATCGATTATCGTAACCCAGATCTAAAAAAGGGGACAAAATAGGCCCTAAAAACTATCGCCCTATCTCGCTCCTAGATACCGCCTTGAAAGTGCTGAGTAGAGTCCTGTTATTAAGATTGGAAAAATGGGCACTAGAACATCTCATCCTAACGCCGGTACAGATCGGGTTTAGGAAACGACTTGGGACATTTGAGAAATGCATTAACTTAGAGCTACTCTTCGGCAAGTATACTAGGGAAATGCCAGGTACTATCTATGCTTTGCCGATTTAAGTAGTGCATTTGACCCGGTCAACCACAATTTACTCTGGCCAACTCTGATTACCGTGGGAGCACCTAAGGTGATCATTAGCTTTCTCTCCCACTTATACGAGAAATTAGTCAGTCAAGTCCGTTTTGGACCTCGAAGAAAATGCTCAGACAAATTTAAAGTAGGGTGGGGTATACGACAAGAGTGCGTGCTAGCTCCAATTTATTTTCCCCTCTTATTAATGGGATAGATGATCACTTACAAATTGTACAGGCTGATGACCCTCGGGCGGCTGGCCATCCAATACCCATACTATTATATGCGAATGACGCAGTATTATTAGCACGGACCCCAGTCGTCCTTCAGAGATTGATGGATGCTATTTTAGATTTTATGACACAAAGGAAAATGGTAACCAATAAAACAAAAAAAAATCACTATGGTCTTTGGCCCTGAACTGAAATACTGCAAATCTATTTTTATTGATTGTACTCCAATTCACTCAGTGAATTCTTTTTGGTTTGCTACCTTGGCATTTTATTTTCGGGAAATGGTTCACAGTCCCAACATGTTTTTAACACTAAAGTTAAAATGTGTAGGGCAACACAAGGGAATTTTAAATTCTCCTCAAAACTAGGTAATTGACCAATCAATGAAATGGTCGCCATATACAGAGCAAAAGGTATAAGCACAGCACTTTATGGGGCAGGTCTCTGAGTTTATGAAAATAGTACAGCTTGGCAAACAGAAGAAAATTGTTTGTTAAAAAGTTTACTATATCTACCCTCTCCTGTTCAAATACTGTTGGACATCAGGAGGAGGGACTTGGGTTTTTAGAAGATATTTTATTGGTTAGACCACTGCTTTTGTGGGCCTCACTTTGGAAGAAGGATGAAACAGCCTTCACTAGATCAAATATTTTGGATTGTTTAAATCTGAACGATGCACTAAGAATTCCCTGGCTATCTTAATAATTCCACATTAGAAAGGCTGTTCAAGATATCAGTTTGGTCAGATACCTCAAAAATGTTTTCTCACACAAAGAAATAGATTAAAGATTCCTTTTTACAGCACAGACTGGATTTCAGAGCAAGGGCTGAGCAGAATAAACCGAGTGTCACTTTGTACAAATGCTTTAATTTAGAGGAGTGAGCTAATACTTATTTGCCATATGTGACTTCTGTACAGCATCATTTTGTATTGTTGAGATTGAGATGCAGCATTGCTCATTATCTTGTGGCATTTCCAAAAATGAAGTCCCGCCCATCTGATATGGAACCATGCCCCTGCAATAGCAAAAGAAAACAAATCACATTGCACTTTTTATTTTTCTGTAACTTTTATCATAATTGTAGGTGTTTTATCTAAAACCTTTGTTTATTGCCCATAATATCAGGTCACACATAGTAGCACTGAAATTCCTTGTGACACTAGATGATCCTCTAACATGCTATAATGTTGCATTGTTTATCCTGAAATCGATTAATGCGAGGAAAAGTATTTTGTTATAGTGTAGCAAAAGAATTGTTTTTAAAAAATGTATGACAATCATATGCCTTTTAACGCTTTTTAAGATATATTATTCTGTCCGTATTTTTAGGGCTGTTTTTGTTCTGATAACCGAATAAAGATTTAAACAAAACAAAAAAAACTAAAGGCTGAATTTTCTTTACACTGATGTTTGCAATATTGTATTCTTTACGGCAAATTTTGAACTCACTGAGCTATCTTGATGGTGAAGGAAATACATGCAATGCCCTTATAGAGGAAGCCTATATTGCTGGAGATGGACAACACAACCTTTACATGCCCTTTTCTGTGGAAACACGGTCCTGTTACAGTAATACGTTTGCATTAGCTTTAATTTTTCAAACACATGTCGAAAAGATCTGGCAAAGCAAATATCTCTGGCTTTTATGAATACCTATATTTTCATTTGTTACCACTGAAAGCCAGTCAAGGTGGTTCGGGGAATACTTGTTTGATGGGAATACTTTAACTCAATTTAAATATGCTATGTCACGTTATATACTGACCAAACCCCCTTGCACTCACAAAATTCTATACTATGTAAAGTGGATTGCCATAACACTAAGGGGCTCATTAGGATGGTGGAAGGACCACCACCGCCAGCCATGCGGTGGCGGTCCTTCCGTCCTCTGACCGCGATTTTCCCCCGCCAAATTAGGATGGCGGGGAATCCAACTGTGACCGTGGCAGTCGCATAGACCGTCCACCACGGAACCGCCACATGCAATCGTTTTGAATGCCTGGCGGAGCGGTCTTCATCAGAAAAATGGCGGCGGTGCCTAGCAGGCACCGTCCGCCAAATTACGATGTTGGCTGTAACCAGCCTTTCAGGAAAGGCTGGGGAGGTTTGGCGTTCGGGCCTTTCGCAGGCCTCCCTTGTGTTGGGGGAGGCGAAGGTCGAATTGGGGGGTACCATATTGACATCGCGGCGAGTGCTGCTCTCAGCAGCACCCGCCGCAATGTTAATGATCAAGATACGACCGCCATGGTGGCAGTCGCATCGTGATCGGGTGTGCGGGAACGCTGCATGCATGGAGGACGGTCCTTGTTTACACCGGGATGGCGGATGGACTTTAGTCTGTCCGCCATCCTCATGAGCCCCTAAGTTCAATTTGTGGGTAATAATGTGAGCTCAACCTCGTTCTGTGAATCTAGATCACGACATTAATAAAAATCTGCTCATTTATTGCATTAAACAGTTGTTCTTGTATGAGTCAGACCCGATGTTTCTGTAGGTGAAGTACGAATATTCCATAAATATTTTAATTGTGCTAAGTTGACTAAAACCTTCTATTCTAAAAAATATTCAATAAATGAATAACTGGAAATCTATAGAGCGCACACCCACGAGAAGGCATCACACCAAAAGTTGAAATGTTCAAGCAGCCAGAGGCAGTCCTACCAAACAGAGCAGGAGATTTTTCCTAAATTAACGTGCTCAGTTGTGTGATGGGCAGAAGATGGAAGGAAGTTGTATTGTATTACAATGTAGAATTTCCATAGTGTATCATATACCTGATGTGACAACAAAGGGCTTCCATTCGTACCTGATTCCCAGCAACTGTTTTGGAATGCCCGGTTTACAGTGCTTTTGATGTAATTTGGCCTAAATGGGAGGTGTCGAGTGAGGAGCTTGAGTTTCAAAGACCTGTTTGTAACATTATGCGGAAGATGTAAATAAACCTAAGCATGGGGGGATGCAGAGACTGTGCGACCAGACGCAGACGTATATACTCACCACATGTGTGTTATAGAAAGAGAGGGACTGCCAAGGTTATAGTGTTTCCCAAAATTCTGGGTGATTGGCAATCCTTACTCTTGCAGGAATCGATTTCCAGAGCTTGGTGACAGATGGACAATATATGTTAAAGGAAGAGTGGTCCAATTCCATGGATTGTTAATGAATGATACACAGTGATGTCAAGGTGATACATCTAGCCACCAGCAGTCAGTGTAAGGATGTAAGTCCTCATGTAACGTGATTCTGCATGGGTTGTTTTTAGAGCTGTCTGGTGGCTGCATTCTGAATTGTCTGCAGCTTGTGAGGCAGGAAGAGAGGTACTCTAAGGTCCTCATTTATGAGGAACAGGCATAGGGCAGCTCTGCAAGTCTCCTTCCTGCTGACCGACACCAAAATCATAGGGCAGGAATGCACCGCAGTTATGACATACAGTGCAATCCTGTCCATTCCCCCTGCATTGGCGTACAATATGCTGCCTAGCACCAGCGAAGGCACCCTTGTACCATGATAAAAGGGTGCCTATGTTGCAGGCTGGATTTTTTTTGTTAAGAAAGCGCACCTTCCTGCACAAAAACAATCACAAAAGAGGCGTTTTCCTCTTTCTATGTGTGCTGCAGATGGAAAGAGAAAAAAGCTAGGAGAAATAAAAATATTTCTCCTTGTAACGCCTGCTCTGGGGAGCCGTAAGATTTTGACTATGCCCAAGGTCTATGTAATTAAGTAAATATGGGGCAGCGTCAAAATCCATGGGTGTTACGTGGGAAAACCCACCGCAACACCCATGGAATGCCTCCGTGACACAGAGAAAGGCAAGGCAGTGACCTGCCCTGCTTTGTCTTACCCCATATCTCTTAGGCCATGCAAAGCGGCTTTATGTCACAACAGAGATTAAGAGGATTCCGCTGTCGGATTGTCAAAAAAAGTGATACTCAGGTGGTGTAAGCCTCTCATAAATATGTCCCCTAAGTGTGTTGGCATAACATAGCTGAGGTGGTAAAGCACAGTGTCACTAACCTACAGTTGGAGCTTGTTGCACAATCTGCATACTTAACAAAAAGTCTTGTCCGGGTCACTTTTGACCTAGAGAATTTACAGACTTCTAGAGCTCCCATGCGGTAGCACTACCATCGGGGACAATGAGGAGCCATCAAGTTTAAGCAACAGGTCTGTAGTAGAGGGTACTGGTCTAAGGCAGAAAAGGAGCAGGAGTATTGACACTCAGGCCTGATTCACAAGGGCAATTTTGGGGGGAATTCACAAACTACAAGTTTAATTTTACTAATAGTAATTTTACGACTGCATGGACTCTGCACTCATGGCACAGACTCCACATACGAACAGATAGACCTGTCCTATCATTTTATGTGCTGAGTTCTCTGCACTGACTCTTTATCATTCAGGTCCAAAACATCTGGATCATTAACACAGCCAGGTATGTTTGCAAACATGGCCTCCCTCTTTTTTCACACAGCTTTTAATTGTAATCCAGGACCATAAATTATATTTCACTTGAAAAATAACCCTTAAAACATCCACACAAAAATGCAGGAAACTGTGCCATAGGCCCTGCCCCCATGGAGAGAAATGGCCGAGCCCCTTCCTCAAAGGACTTCAAATGTTGCAGATTCATTGCTCCCCACATGGGTAGCTAGTCAGGTCAGTTTCACATAACAGGCTGAAAAGGGATTCTATTGCCTTAGTTTTATTCTCCCAGTATACAGGGAGGAGGGGATATGTTATTCAATGTATAGAAAATAGCTGGGATGGAGAACTGGGATTACTTATCATCAATTTGTCCTTCTCTTGAATGGGTTTTGTTTTGATTTTCAGAGGCTGTAGAAGCGAGTAGCAAACGCGTCTTATCCATGAAGCGGAGTTAAACTGAGGAGCATGGAATGCTCTCTGTACAGTAGAAAAGAGTTGCTGAGTTTTGGTGGAAGGACTTGAAAGAAATAAACAGCCATGAGGTAACAACTAAATGTATGTTCTCGCAGAAGGTTTTTGGAAACTAAGTGGAGTGTACGAGGTGGGCTATAAAAAGTCTGTTTAACTGCTGAGCACCAGAGTGTTGGGTGCACCAAAGAGTCAAACAGAGAACTTTAAGTATTTTACCACCTGGAGCCAGTATGGTGATATGCAACCCTGGGTCATACCTAGTAAGGTCACCTATATGCCTCACTGTGAAATAGTGTATACTCTGCCATTTGCTATTCAGAATAGTGGGGAGATCCAGGTGAATGGCTTTAGTATAGTAAAGATCTACAGTAGCTAATATTCTGTGGTGAAAAAAGGAGTTAAAAGGGAAGTTGTTCATCAACATTTGTTGACAGAAACAATGGAATACACCTGCCGGAAAATCTATGTTGTTGCTTGTTCCCCCATTTTCCTGATTGGATAATAAGCATATTGGTCATATGTTTCACTGGGAGCCTGACACACGACACTAATGCTATGTTATTTTCTGTTATGGTATGATAATAACACTACTATAGCACACAAATACCACCCGTCTCTATGCGCTTATCGAAGGGTAATAATATCATGTTGCACTAGAATTAATAAAATTAAAAGTCATTCTCTACCAAACGCCTGTTCAAATAGGAAATTTTCAATCTCTTACGAAATGGAAAGATAGCAGTTTCTCTCTGCAAACCTTCTGGTAATCCATTCCAAATCTGTGGTATCAGAACTGACAAAGCCCGACCGACCTAAGTAGTTTAATTAAAACGTGGTCAGGCCAGTAAGATCACCTCAGAGGAGTGGAGGCAGCATCCAGGTACTTAGAGCCTCAGCCATACCCCAAAATAGGCTGGTACCATACCATACAACTTCTTGTGCGCAATGCACAAGCCCTTAAACCTGGCCATGTGTTTGACTGAGAGGCAGTGCAATTTTAGCTGCAATGGCTTAGCATGCAAGTGCCTTGGTAGTTTGAACAATATTCTTACAGCATCATTCATAACTACTTGAAGCTTACCCAGCAGCTTATCAGGGAGCCCGATGTATAAGGCATCACCATAGTCCAACATTGGCACAATCACATAGTGATAATTATGTCATAATCACATAATCACAATCACCACTGTTCACATAATTGTAAAAGAATACAAATGCCATATTTGAAACACTGGCAACAAATTGGCAGACAATAATTGGCATATTCGACTTTTAGTACACCATAGTGTGGTTGCACAAAAACTGGGAATGTGACATAAAAGACAGATGTCTCATGTGGGCTGTAATCTGGAATCCCACATCTGCGACTAACAAAAACATAGCCGCATGACTGACAAGCATGCCAGAAGCACTGCATGGTAAGGTAAAAAATTAATAACAGATTCATAGAGGAACCGGGTTTCCCAGTACTTAACCTTAAATCAGTAGAGGCTTTACCCCAAAATTATGTCAATTCGCTAACTTTTTGTCCTCTGACCCTGAGGGAGTGACACCTAGATGAAATTGCCAACAATACCCAACGGCATTCTCTAGAAGGTCCGTAATCAACACTGTATCCGAGGAGAATGCAGGGGGGGGGGCAATATGGGATTTGTGAGACACTGCAGAGGTGAGACGATTTGCTCAGTTACTTAAAGGTACTTTCTCTTTTCTCTCTGAATACTCTCTAAGAAGATGCATCACATATATTTGGCATTCTGGGCAAATAAAGTGTAGATTTAGGTACTAGGCCAACTGGGGAGAGCGCAGCTCTGCACTCAGAAAACATTCCACTCTTGTCCAATCCAAAGGAGTACAGGTAGTCGGAGGTAAAACAGAGCAGTTTAGTCATGCTTAAACTGGTGCAAACCAACAAGGGAAAACACCTGATTTGTAAAGGTAATGAACAACTAAAATAATTCTCCTTTCAATCAATCAATCAATCAGAAATCTTTATTCGGATACCAGTATATCCATAAAAGCATAGATCAAATAACAGCAAGATAGTACACAAGTCAATAAGATATAAAAAACAGTTAAAAAGATAAAACATCATGAAGAACAATTTCCAATTGAGGGCATTATGAGCGTGAAATCTCCATCGCGAAGAGTTAAATAATTTGATCGATAAGCAAACATCCAAAAACATTTTTTAAAGTGATCATAAACACAATGTAAATGTAAGATCAGTAAAACCAACCTTCATAAAGTGCACATTGAATTCACAAATGAGCCTACACGGAAAATGTATTGTTCCTCTTCCAGTTGAAGGATTTTCTTGTAGGCTGCTTTATAATAAATAGGAGAGTTTTTTTTAAAGAAAGGTATCAAAAACCATTTAGTGTATTTTAAATAGAAATTACAAAAGAATACAAAATGTAACATTGTTTGGTTACTTCGATCATCACAGGGACATGGCAGTTGATTGAGATTGGCATTATATCCTAAGGGGAAACAAAGTAAAAATGTCAGGGTTTCAGCCCTTAAGCGAAAAAGCAATCCTCTCTCCCAGCGACCTATAGGTTTTAAGAGGTAGCTGGACGGCGAATAAGAGGCATCCTTTATAGACATATACCTGGCAACTGATGTTTTCTGTTTTTTTAGTAAAAGTAACGGGGCCCCTGCCTAAAAGGATAAACCCTAGCAGGGAAAAACTGATTTTGGAAAAATGACCAAGGGGCACCGGGTTCCGTGCATAAACTTATAAGACTAACCATACGTTGTACACTTGTGATTATAAATCATATTATACAAAAAAAAAAATCGAAAAATATTCTTTTTATTAAATACTCTTTTTCATATATATACTTTTGCTTATAACATTTTTTTTGTTTTTATACATATACTTCTTGTATCGTGATGATAAATTTCATTTGTATCTTTTAACAACAAAGGTCAATCAATCCTAGTTGCACCATGATTACTTTATCTTATACATTATTAACAACATAAAGATGACAAAGTTATAGCTGCGATGATCTTTTGGTGATAATACACAGAACCAATCAATGCGTTTCGGCTACTGCCTTCTTCAGGAATTCTGTATAATTCTATAACTATTATCGATCTTGATGTGACTGGATCTTTTATTTCCCTTTTCTTTCTCTTCCCCCTGGATTACACTTGCATGTCTCTGGCGATATCTCGTAGTGCTAATGCCTTAAGTTTAGAGTTTTAGATTGTTTCACAAATCTGATTACGTGGCGTGGACAACTCACTCTCTCCCTTTATTTTGAATGTCTAGGCACTCGTTCTGCGGTATCTGTATAGTTCTCTGGCTTCAAGATAGCGATCAAAATGTCAGGTGATGATTTCTAATGGATAATCCATATTCTTTGAGGTAATACTCTTCTTGGCAGACAGCTCTGGTTTTGCAGTTTCTGTACTTCGGATATATATCACCCCGTCTTGATGCTGCACGCTTAGTCTGCACGCTCGGATGTTTTCTGTACCTCCTTTTTGTGTCTTGCTTTGCTATAATGTGCGTACAAAGCCTCTTGTATGTCTTTTTTCTTTTATACCTTCTAAATCAATAGGATTTAGAAAGGTATGCATGCATTCCACACTATTCAAACACTCCCTTACAGCAGATAACCAAGGTATGTCCCTGCCCTTCTCACACTTAAGACAGTCTGTTATTATATCCCTAGTAAGGGCCGCAGCTGGGTTCTTCCAAATTGCAAGCTACAATATGACCGCACGAGTCTTAATATAGTCTTCAACAAAAGGCAGTTTTAGTTTTCTATGATAGATATACTGTGATGTGGAGATCGGGGTACCCAGTAGTTTTTTGCAGAATCTGTTTTCTTCACCCTGAATGCTATTACACTTTGTAAAACCCCAGATTCCCTCGCTATAAGTGGCAGTAGGGATACATTGTGTTTTAAAAAGTTTGGAAATAGCTAAAACAACATCTGTCTTTTTGGATTGCGGAATGCCAAGGATGGAATTGATAGCTTTGGAGAACGTATTCCTACAATGCATCACATGATCAGCCCAAGAACCATTTGCTTCAAATACCATCCCCAAAAGGGAAAAGTGCAAGTGTGATGTAAAATTTCTGAGTCAATAGTGAAGATATTAATCTAGTGCTTTTTTGGCCCACAATCCATTAAAAACAATTTTTTTTAAATTAGTGCACAAATCCAAACTGCCCATAAAATCTCCAAAACCCTACACTAATATACGTAAAGCATTGGGTGTGCGGACCATTTGAGCACGCATCATCAGCATACAATAGGGCGGGGAGTGTATTACCATTGATTTTAGGAACATTATTAGTAAGTGTAACCAGTGATTTATGCAGGTTGTTAGTATGTAAAATAAAAAGGAGAGGGGCCAGGACACAACCCTTCCTGACCCCTCTACCAACTTAATATCTTTTGATACCTCTCTAACCTTACTGAGCCTCACCCAAATGTTCAAATCCTTATGCAGGTAAGCTAAAAAATGAACTAAAACCCCGTCCAAGCCATATTTTAGAAGGATAGACCATAAGTGACCTATTGACATAGTCAAAAGCTGAAGTGAGATCCATTAAAGCCAAATAAATAGGAGATTTTTGGGCTATAGTATATTTGCCAATGATCAGGTTAAGGTTTAGACACTGTTCGACTGTGCCTATTTTACTTCTAAATCCTAACTGGCAGGGTTGTAAAATATGGTCTAACTCAGCCCATGTCCTAATCTTTTTGTACAGGACCCTCCCTAAGATTTTCAATGTGTTGTCTATCAGGGAGATCAGTCTATAACAGCTTGGATTGGATCTATCACCCTTTTTTAAAATTGGTACAATGATGCTGGTAGACCATGTGCTTGGGATCTTAGCGTTGGATAAATTATTAAAAACATTTATTAAATGAGGCGCCAAGGACACAGGTTTATTTTTGTTGCCAAAGCTCTTTTGATTTTGTAAAGCAGAAATAAATTTAAACAGATTGATAAAATTCACATTTGGTAAGGTGTAGAAGTCATTATTATAAAAATTAAGAAAACAAATAGATACCCCCCTGTTATAGATCAAACCCTGGAATGTATTGTTTTTTGTATCAAGAACCTTTACACTGCCTCCAGCAGAGATGTTAACCCAGGTTGAAAGACCGCCAGACAGAGGGCCTGACTTGGGAATAGGAGCAACATTATTAAAATATTCAAACCCGTTTAAATATAAGTCCTGCATAGCCCAGGTTTCCTATAACATAAGAATATCCTGTTTTTTAACTATATCTAACTGGTCTGGCAAAATTATTTTATATGCCAGACCGGCAACGTTCCAGCTTAATATGTTTAGGTTTGGGTCAGCAGCATACATAATTGGAATACAATGACCGCATGGTGAAGACTCATTCACTGTGAGGGTGATCTCGTTTGGTGATAATGGGGGTGACGGTCAATCCTGTTCATCCAGGTGAGATAATAATGAAAACGTGTTCTGCATGGTTAGGATGGGGTCGTCGTGGGTTGTAAATCCCGGGGTAGGTGTATAGAAATAACCCAATGGCAATGACCCAATGGGGGTTGAATTAATTATGTTTGCCTCCAGTGCCATCAATAATGATCTTACCATAGACAGCTTTCGAAAATAAATGACTATACAGTCCCCCCAATGTTCTTTGAAGACGGCCCTACCCAACCTACTCTCCGAAGCATGATAATGTCATTTAAATTTGACACCCTCAACCCTCTGTGTTTAGATAGCCAATCAGCACTTTTGTTACACAGTTGGTCCCATGTTTCTGCTTGGTTTTTCCTAAGGGCGGGTACCCCAGCCAAGACCAAGACGTAGGGACATGCTGCTTGTGGTAAACTCAATACCCCCCTGCTAGGCTGTGAAGTTTTCAGTCTCACAGGGTCTGGAGCACCCTCACATAATTTGTTACCCCCTAGATTTACTTTATCTGGGACACTTCCAGGTATGCTATGAGAATCAGTGGGCATGTACGGAACTGTAACCGGCAGACTGCTAACACTACTAACAAAGAATTCCTTAACTTTATTGCAAGTGCCACAAAAACCGGTAGATGGAATAAGCATTGGTACAGGAGTCTGTGGGTTATAATTGTGCACCCCGTTAGTTGGAAAGTTCAAGTCCACCGCCCCCAGGAATGGCAGGCTTAATGGTTTTATATTGTGAAATTAGTTTGATCGTGAGAGTGTCTAAACGGTCAAGTCGCTTCCACAGGGTAGGGAAATCTTTATCTATTAGGTCTTTAATAAATCCATAAACAGTGTCCACAATAGTGTTGGTAAGAATGTCTCCAGGGCTACTGCAATCAAAGAGGGGAGGGGCGACCTCAATCTGTGTACTGATGGAATGGCTCAGTTCCTCAATGGAAATGGTCTCTATAGTCTCAATGTTCTGAATAAGTGAAGGAGCCTGTAACCATGAACTCATAATGGTACGAGATGAGCTAGAGCAAGTTGGTTGCTTCCTCTTAGAAAAGGTAGGTTGGCCCCCCCAGTCTGCTAGGGTTGTGGGCGAGTCCAAGTTTAGTGATGATACATCGGTGTTCTCTCTGTTACGAGACTCATTAGGGAAAACCTCAGTGTTCTGACTCTGTCCTATGGACGGTGAGGTACTCAGTTTAGTGGCCAACGCATTACAGAGTGAAGAGGGGAGGTCAGGGTCTACCGGGGCTGCCCCTGTCAAGGAACTAGCCTGGGGTGCCTCAACTCCAAGGGATAAACGCCTCTTGGTTAATTCAATCTCATTAGCAACCATCCTAACTATGTTAACAGCCCTTGCCAACATGCTGTCTATACTTGTAATGGCAGAGGGAAGCGGGAGTATCCCTGTATGTTTTCCCATGATGGACGCTTAAAGTAATTTGAATTTTCCGATATGAAGAAGCTCACCTTAGTAATCTTGACGATTTAACACATGTACAAGGGGTTGCCCACCCTGCCTCGTCTGGGCGCTGACGGGCGCAGGCGGACCTGAATTTGGCCTGGGCGCGGCCCGGGCGTGCCCGCGCACGTCCCACACTGCGGAAGCCGCAAGATGCTTTAATGCACCTCCAGGCAAGGGAAAACTGCAGGTGGTGCCTCCTGGCGCAGGACACTCTGGGACTTGCAGTCCCCTCCTGATGGCTGACGGTTGGTGACTGGCGGCTGGCATTGGCGGCTCCCTTTCATATTTATATTATATTTCAAACAAGAGGGGAGAGGGGTTGGCCTAACGGCTAAGGCGCTCGACCTCGGACCTGGGGAACTCGGTTTGAGTCTCGGTAACGACGCCAAAAAACCCCTGTGATTCTGGGCAAATCACTTAATCTCCCCGTGCCTAAAAAATGAAAGTAACTGGTGCTATGTAAAGCGCTCTGATAACTGATTCAGTTCGGTTCAAGTTCGCGCTATATAAAACTCTCTCAAAAAAAAAAAACAAGTCCACATACAGACTTCCCCTCGGTTCACTGATAGAATATCGATTCCCAAAATATCCCCATACACAAATATCGATTCAAAAATATGGAAGTCAAAAATATCAACATCCTAAATTTTAAACTGTAAGTACCAAAATATTGATGTGAAAAATATAGATGTACAATTTTTTTTTTTTAGTTAAATAAACATTAATGTTAAATATATCAAATATTAAAATTCACTAACTTTTTTTAAGATTTAATGATTTAATAAACATTTTAACAAATATAAAATGCAATATATATATATATATATTTCCTCTAAAACAAATAATAAACTATTTATTTTAATTTGTTATAGTTTTATAAATATATAAAAATGTACAAATAAATATATATATTTACATACACTTTTAACATAAAAACTAATAAAAAAGCATTATGTTATAAATTTAAACATTAAAATATTTAATAGTCTTTAAAATTAGATTTTGCACTCTATTCAGTGCAACAGTAGGGAAAGTGTTGGATAGTGGAGGGGTAAAAATTACTATTCCCACTCCAGTGAGTGCAACTGTAGGGAAAGTGTTGGCTAGCACAGGGGTAAAAATGACTAATCCTACTCCATTGAGTGCAACAGTAGGGAAAGTCTTGGATAGCGGAGGGGTAAAGTTACTATTCCCACTCCAGTGAGTGCAACAGTAGGAAAAGTTTTGGATAGCGGAGGGGAAAACTTAGGGGCTCATTAGTATGGAGGGCGGACTCTGTCCGCACGCCATAGCCCTGGGATACGGTACCCGCCGCAATGCGTGTGGCGGTCCTGCACCTACAGTTAGGTAGCGCTCGCCACACTGGTGGGCGCATCCCACATTTGTAACATTGCGGCAGGTGGTGCTGAAAGCACTGCCCGTCGCAATGCCACAAATGCAAGTTGTGTGTTTCAATGCACAACTTGACTGCCACGTTGTACATTAATATACAGGGGGGTACCCAGAATCCCTGGGGGCCCAATACGGGCCGCCAATGTTGAAGACTGCATGCCCCCGCATGCACACTAATACAGATGGCGGTGTCTACCAGACACCGCCACCATATTATCAGCTTGTCCACCCCGTCGACTCATCTACCGAGTGGAAAACCGGTGGGCGGTCTTTCCGTCTGCCAGGGTCCCCCCGCCATAGTAATGTGGTGGGGGAATTTGCATGCGCGCGGGGGAATATGTCGGGCGGATCGCTACCACCATGCGGGCGCTGGCCATCCACCTGACATACTGATGGGCCCCTTAATATTCAAACTCCAATGGGTGCAACAATAGGGAAAATGTTGGATAGCAGAGGGATACAACTTACTATTCCCACTCCATTGAGTGCAACAGTAGGGAAAGTGTTGGTCAGCGGAGGGGTACAAATTACTATTCCCTCTCCAGTGAGTGCCACACTAGGAAAAGTGTTGTATAGTGGAGGGGTAAAATTACTTTTCCCACTCCAGTGGGCGCAACAGTAGGTAAAGTGTTGGATAGCAGAGGGGTAAAAGTTACTAATCCCACTCCAGTGATTGCAACAGTAGGGAAAGTGTTGGATAGCGGAGGGGAACATTTAATATTCAAACTCATATGGGTGTAAAAGTAGGGAAAGTGTTGGATAGCAGATGGGTGAGAATTACTGTTCCCACTCCAGTGAGTGCACCAGTAGGGAAAGTGTTGAATAGGGGAGGGGTAAAAAATACTATTCCCACTCCAGTGAGTGCAACAGTAGGAAAAATGTTGGATAGCAGATAGGTAAAATTTACTATTCCCACTTCTGGGGTGCAACAGTAGGAAACGTGTTGGCAAGCGGAGGGGTAAAAATGACTATTCGTACTCCAGTGGGTGCAAAAGTAGGGAAAGTATTGGATAGCGGATAAGTGAAAATTACTGTTCCCACTCCAGTGAGTGCACCAGTAGGGAAAGTGTTAAAGAGCGGAGGGGTGAAAAATACTATTCCCACTCCAGTTAGTGCAACAGGAGGGAAAGTGTAGGACAGCGGAGGGGTAAAAAATACTATTCCCAGTCCAGTTAGTGCAACAGTAGGGAAAGTGTTGGATAGCGGAGGGGTAATAACTACTATTCCCACTACAGTTTGTGCAAAAGTAGGAAATGTTTTAGATAGCGGAGGGGTAAACATTTATATTTCCGTTGGACTCAGTACTAATTTAAAAATAAAAAAATTAACAACACAAAAGATTTTAAAGAAATATATGTAAAAGTTTAAAACATTGCAAAAGAAAGAAACAGATTAGAATGTTAGAAAAGATCTATCAAATACCTAGAAAGATTATTTAAAAACATTCAAAAATAATTTTAATATAAAAAAACTATTTCTTAACAGACATTTTTTATAAACAAAAAAATATTTATTACATAAATGTAATATTTTTTATTTCCTACCCTTTAACACCACACAATTCACAACCTAGATATACATTTAAAAAAAAGTACCTGCAAAATTAACATAATTAATTATGAATTAAACAAATATTATTAATTTAAAGAAATGTGAAACAAATAAACATTTATTTACTCCCCAAATGTTACCACAATAAAAGCAAAACACACACAAAATCACAATAAACACTTGCCATGAATATGTATCAATTGATACATCATATTTATATTCAACTATTTATTAATTAATTCAACATAAATTATTTTCCACCCTCTACCTCAATAAACACCAGAAACCACACCTAAAATCATAACACAATTTCCATAACTAATTTCACATCAATAAATTATTATCATTTTAACAACTTAATAATTAATTTAAAAGAATTTACTTCCCAAAACTTACCACTATAAACCCCACAACTTACATCAAAAATGAATTACACAATTGCCATATTTTCATTTTTATTAATTAATTAGCATTAATTATTAAAAACGTGTTACTTCATTATAAATACATTACTTCCCACCCTATTCTGCTATAAACCCCAGCAATCACTCCTAAACAAATGACATAATTAACATATTTAATGACACATTAATTAATTTATAATAATTAACATCCAATTCATAAGTATTTATTAATAAAATAACTCCCACAATTAACACTATAAAACATAAATTAAATACATATTAATACATTAAAAATATTAATAAATGTATTATAATTAAATGAATTCCCACCCAATTCTCCTATAAACCCACAACCCACTCCTATATGAAATGAGACAATTAACATAATTGCCAATTAATTAATTAATAATAATTAACAGCCAATTAATCAATAATACATTAATTCCACTAATTAACACTATACAATCTAAATTAAATACATATGAATACATAAATATAATTAATTTATTATCATTAAATTATTTCCCACTCTATTCCCCTATAAACCCACAACCCACTACGGAACTCAAAACGCAAAATTTAATTAAGGTCAAATTAACAACTACAAAAAATGTGACCCATGTACTAAAAAACAAAACAAATACTTGTACAACAAATAGATCACAAACTTTTAAAATACATACTAAAATATATAACACTAATTAAAAACCTCGATATCTTAAACAATGGTTTTTTTGCAAATTAATTTTGTTTGGAAGCACTTACTTTGTTGATGTTGTGTTCAACAGTGGGTAGCAAGGGTCTCTCCGGTCCACCGCGGTTTGTTAATAGCAGTTTGAGTGGAGAGAGGTAACACCCCCCCCCCACGAGTGACACAGAAGTCGGGGCCATCTCTGGGCAGTCAGCGCTCTAGTGCTTGGCCGCCTAAAATGCATAAATTCACCACACATATGAGCGCACAGCGGACGCGCTCAGCGGGCGCGCCGCTGGCGTGCCAAAGGCAAGCCCGTCTGCGCCCGTCCGCACCTGGACGCTGCCAGCTGGCAGGATTCTCTGCCTTTTTCGTAAGACATTATGATGTCGCTTTTGACCTACTCTAAGGAGGAGTTGTTTAAGGTAAAGGCCTCTATGCACAGCTTGAGCTGTACAGACAGGATTTCTTTAGATAATGGAGAGCTGCCCAGTCGTTGTCCTCATTGTAAATGGAGTGTAGGCCAAGAACGAACATCAATAACAACAAAGAAGAAACTAGGAGGTCTATTAGATGAAGGAGAAGTTACCACGAGAAACTGACACACACTACTATCACAACTAACGGTGAGGGTCCATCAGTGATGAAAGAGTCCTATCAGCCCACCCATTTGGCGGAACCTCGTCATCTAGGACCTTATCAGCAGGTGCTCATATGGCCAAGCTCCAATGTACTTGCTTGGTGCCAACAGTTCCCATGCTGAAAGAAGATGAGTCCTCACTGCGAGTGGTACTGATAGGGTGCAGTGCTCAAGAGAAAAGTGCGTGGTTAAAATGGCGGTCAAGGTAGAAAAAATATTTTTATTGGTATCTCCCTGGACGTCAGATTAAAACAGATGTGGCAACAGTGTGACAATATCACTGTCAGGTAAGCATCTAGTTATTAGGCCAACATGTTTCTGCCTTTAATGTATAGTTTTACAGGCATTCGTCAGGGCCAAGCTGTAAAATCGGCTACTGCAACATCTATTGTGTTCACTATATAGAAAAATTAAGAAAACAAAACAAACTATATGGCATGGTTGTGATGGTAAGTTGAGTCATGTGGCTAGGTCAGCCACCCTACCGTATCTGGTAAAACAACCATGCAGAGTTCAATCCTTTCCTGCGAAGAAATGAAGAGAGAGAGAAAAGACTGATATTGCATACATTGTACAAACTTAGGTATCAAAATAGTGTGGAGGTCAAATTCTCGTGGTGTTACTACACTTCTAGCGACAGCTCAGTGAGAGCCAGTCAGAAACATGACTAAGAAAAAGTCAAAATCAGATAACCTGAGAAATAATATGCTATTTTAAAGAGAAAAACAACTCACCCAGCACTGTGTGGGAGTCAAGCCTCACCTCACCCGGCAACGGCTCGGATAGAGAGGCCCCGCTCTGTGAAACATACGGAGAAAGACAATTTCGGCATTGATAAATGTCAAACTCAATGTATGTAATAATATCTGAAGATAATCATAAAACTTGGTTTTTAATTTACTGGCTTCATGTCCCAACTCATCAACGGCATAAAGAAGGTGGAGTTCGCCCTCGACTATGGTATACGATATTTATTACCTCGGATCACAAAATGCTGATGGACAGCAGCTTTAAGGTAGAATTCATTGGCTAGCAATTTTACAAATTTCAAAAAGATACTCCTGGCCCAGTTGTAATATCAGCCAAGGGGGAGGGGGGGGGGGGAAGGACATGCAATGCTCTGCAACCTCCGTCTATTTAATGCTAGTTAAATGATGCAGGAAATGTACTTCTCTCAGTCATCTATAAAAGGAGATGTGGTAAAAATAAAGGAAAAGTACCCGCATACACGTAGACAAAAGCACAAGGACCAAAGCTACAGAGAGAATACCTTACCTGTCCGTCGGTACCTCCGAGTGTGACCGGAACTGATGGGGAGGCGCCGACGGACAGGAAGCAAGGAGCTTAAATACCCACATCAATTGGGTAATGAGACGCTGATGATCCACACCTGCGAGACAGTGGAGGCGTCTACGGAGTGCGCATCTGTCGTCGCACCGCATGACGTGAGAGAAGTATCACTGGCTCACGCATGCGCATGGAAATCAGGGCTCGGAGCCGTCATGCCCAGAACACTATACTAGCGCTGCTGCGCGCATGCGGCGGTGTATAGAGATTCGTGCATACTTTGACGCATGCGCGATGGACATGTGAATGCAACATTCCGAATCTCAGTTGAGAGGGAGGGGAACGCGCCTGCGCGGAAACAGAGACACTGCCAAAGACAATCTCGGTCGAACTGTGTGTCTCGGCAACCAAGCGCTAACTGCATAGTCGCCTATGTTGAAAGACTCTAATGTAGCTCCAATGTGGCTACTCAGTTGGGGGAAATGAAGGCATAATGGTAATGGTTCTCATGTATTCCTTCGTACAGCTGTTGTGAATCGAGTGAGTGCAAAGGGGGGGCTAATGTAACCAGTGGTGTTATATATACTCTGATCACTGGCTCCTCTTGTCCTGACGCTGTGATGGCCGACTTTGGTGGGTTAGCATTCGACGACGAGGATCTCAATAACATCATTAATGACAATCCTAGCATTCTTGATGATTTACCCACGACATCCACCACCACCGAGGATGACTGGGTTACTATGCTCAATTTGAAAAAGAACCACTCCCGCATCTCCCTACACGGAGTGATAATGAACGAATACTTGCAGGGTAAGTGTGCACCGTCAGGCTTGATTGTGACCAACACACCGAGACTTTTTCTCACCGACAAGGAGTTCCTATGGAACTGGTCATTAATAGCCTGGCGCTGCACGCGAGATTGGTTGATCTTAATAATTAAGACGGCCAAAAAAGCAGCCGATGCAGTATTAATTGAAATCCAAGTTCTTGAAGGCCAGATTAATGCCGCAATTAGACCTGTGATTTTCAAGAAGCACATGGATGAGACCAACAAAACTAATAAGGATTATAGAGACAACATTTTAATGAGCAAAATTGATAAATTCAAGAAGGATCTGGCTCGTTTTTCCATGGAGGCAGCCTATCCTTACACTAGTGACTCTTATGTGGCTCCAGATTTCAACCCTAGAGGCAAAAGATATGGCTCTAACTATTCCTCTTCAGGTACAGACTCAGATTCGAGTGATGCAAACAACACAAACACAGGGACTACTGGTAGAGGTAGAGGGAAAAGTAACCAACGGAGATCTAACAGAGGGTGAGGGATAAATACGTTTGTCCCCAATGCCGGCCAATGGTGGCCCCCTGCCCCTTGGGGTTATCAGCAACCCCCTATGGGTCCACCCCCAATGGGTTACCCCATGCCCAATTTCCCCCAATTCTATCCAGATCAGTCTTTTTTGTGGCAGGGCCGTGGCAGGACCCGTGGCAGGAGGAGAGGACAACAGGGAGTACATTGGGCACCAGAAACAAATCCAGCACCCACAGGGCAACCACAGACCAACACGTCAAGAACAGGGACAGCAATTTAGTGGTCAACTTGAGTACTCGTACTCTAACAACAAATGAGACATCCGTCCTTAACAAAGGGTTAGGTTTTGTTCCTACCAACAATTGTGACCCATTTACACTGAGACGAGAACTGGAGTACTTCTATCGCAAGATACGCCTCCACTTCTTTTTCAACACCGGTCAAGAGGCTGAGTATATGGAACCCCCGGACCGCAACACTGGCCTTAGACCTAAATCTACATACACACCAATGAGTCATCAGGTTCCAGCACGAGTTATTGCTTTTGAACAAGCAGTAACTCACGACATTAACAACCTTAATCAACAAAAGCGGAACACCTATCAGAATGTTACGAAAGCTGAAAAAACTGCCCTGATGGATTTGGCCAAAGATGCTTCCCTGACAGTAAAACCTGCCGACAAGGGTGGGGCAATTGTGTTGTTGGACACAGATGCCTATCGTACTGAGTGTCGTAGACAGCTTAATGACACCAGAGCTTACCGCCGACTCACAGAGGATCCCACGACAAGGTTATCCAACGAGATCAAATGTCTTATTGAAGAAGCATCGAGTGAAGGTTGAGTCACACCCTTAGAGGCGAGATTCTTGAATACTCCACATCCTGTAACACCTTATTTTTATTGCCTGCCGAAAATACATAAAGAAAAGAGGCCACCCCCAGGACGACCGATCATATCAGGAATAGGCTCCCTTCTAGAGCCGCTATCAACCTTTGTGGTTTTTTTTTTTAAACCGATCGTCGCAGAGACTCCAACCTATTTGAAGGACACTAGTGACGTTTTGATATTACTGTCAGAAGTGGAATTCGACATGGAGACTGACCTCCTTGTCAGTTTCGATGTCGAGTCTTTATACACATGCATTCCGCAGCAGGAGACACTGGACTGCATAAGGGCACTTCTTGAATCAAGAGAACTGAACACAATCACACTAGTAGGTTTTATCATGGAATGTGCCAGGTTGGCGATGACGGAATTTTTTTTCCAATATGAGGATGAACTTTTTCTACAGGTCTCTGGGACCTCGATGGGGAGTGTGTTTGCCCCTAGTTTAGCCAACCTATATATGCACCAGTTCGAGCAAGATCATGTTCTCCACCAGGGCAATCCTTTTCGACATCATGTATTACTTTGGAAAAGATACATCGATGACGTTTTAGTTATCCGGAGAGGCTCAACCGATGAAGTAGAACAGTTCCATACGTGGCTCAACTCACGGAATCAATTCCTAAATTTCACAATGGATTCAAGTAATGCCAAACTTCCATTTTTGGACATCTTGATCCAGGCAGGAATAGGAGGCCTGCATAGCGAACTTTACCGTAAACCTATGTCACGTAACTCTTTGCTGTCCTACCAGAGTTTCCATCCTCAGGCACTCCGAGACAACCTCCCAGTAGGCCAGTTCTTAAGAGTGAGGAGGAACTGCTCCTCCAAGACCTTGTACGAACAGCATGCTAAAGACCTGACAGCCCAGCTAAGAGAACGACACTACCCTAACCATCTTGTCCGGCGTGCTTGTAAAAGAGCTGCCAACAATAATCGAGAGGCGCTGTTAGAACCCAAGAGCATACAGACACCCACTGATCGTATAACCATGGTACATACGTTCAATACTCGTTCCAATGAAGTGAAGAAAATCATCCTCAAACATTGGAAGATACTGAATACAGCAACGGGGAACATTCCGCGTCCTCTCTTTGCCTTCAAACGAGGTTCTAACATTCGAGATAAACTCGTACACACGAGGCCCAGGCACCACCTGAAGAAAGATACAAATACCCTGTGGAATACCGAACCAGTACGAGGTCACTACCCGTGCGGGGGATGTGCAGTCTGTCCCCAAACCTGCAAAACTTTGACAGTAGACATAGGGACAGAAAGACCGTGGCGCTTAAACACCCACACTAACTGTAACTCAGATAAATTGATTTACATGATAACATGCCCCTGTAAACTGATTTACATAGGACACACCACCAGGAAGATCAAGCTCCGTATAAGCGAGCATAAGAGCACCATCCGGTGCAACAAACAATCTACCCGCCTTACGAATCATTACCTGACTCAAAAACACAAGGCTGATGAAATGAAATGGGTTGTCTTAGAGCGACCATTTATTCCACCACACGTGACGGATGTGTCACATTTTCTATTCTGTAGAGAGCAACGTTGGATTCACAAGCTCAAGACAGATGCCCTGGGTCTGAATGATAACATACCTTGGATCTCACTATGAAATACATCTATCCAACCACATTGATGGCAGTGCTGTGATTCCATATTGAACCAGTATGTGTTCATTTAGAGATGAACCGCACTTTCTGCCTGGGTCCATCTTATATACTTCGTTTACGTTCTTATGAACCTATATATATAAACCTGGAGCCCTTTGACATAGGGTTAGGACGCAGACAATACTTTTTCAACACTCTTTTCTGAATTAACTAAGAGTAGGCACATATTAACGAATTTTGCACTGAGACCATTTCATAATATATCATCTCTGGTAGTTATTTTGAAGGTGCTTTATTCTAAATAACACTAAAGGTGGCTATTATCTGAAATAAAATATCCACAGATAAATAGTGTATATATATCCTTGATTTAACACTATACTAGGCAGTTACACGCCTGGTCAGAGTATATATAACACCACTGGTTACATTAGCCCCCCCTTGCACTCACTCATCATCATCATCATCATTAAATCTTTATTTCGGCACAAATGCCATAAAAGAGCAATGCATATATTACATTACATTTCATTATAATAAAACATTACAATAAATAAAACATTAGTTTAAAAGGCAAAAAAAAAAAAAACTACGGCAATTAAGGAGCTGGATGGAACGAAACATTACATTCATAGGTTAAAATAGGGAGCATCTTAGCAATTCCAAGCAGATTAATTGTATTACATTACAAACAGTGCCCCAATTTTTTCCTTGTATAGAATATGGAAAGTATGAATCTACTAACACTAAATGTTATTTGTTGAGAGGTGTTAGTTGTTAGGATTCTCACCGCCTGTGCACTGGAGCTCAGGCCTAGAAGAAGGCAAATGGGTTTAATCCATCTCTTTCTGGCCTGTTTATAACAAGGACAAAAAAGGAGGATATGTTGCTCGTTTTCAATCTGATTGCAAGTACACATAGAGCAATTCTCATCCATTATCGGAGTTCCTGCAGCACGATTTCTAGCCCAACGGGCCAAGGTGGTTTTTATTTGTAAGTTTCCATATCTAAATTTTAGAAATAAAGTTTTTGCTAGTGGGGGCTCTATTTCATCCATAAAAGTCTCATACATAGGTTCATTCTTAAAGTTTAGGAACCTTGAAACCAAGGTCCCACTAATACTATTACTTGTAGTCCTATTTAGTATGAAACTCCAAAATGCCCTTTTTAATATTAGTTTGGGGTTTACGGGTAGATGTTCGGGGTTCTCCCAAAAATGTTTCAGCCCTATATTACTTAACCAAATCTTGATGTGCCTTAACCATGGGATGTCACCCTGATTATCAAGTCTAATAACTTCTTTTAATCCATCTCTATAATCTTGAAGTTCAGGGACATGCCATAGTCTGACCCACAGCATCAATGGTCGAATCAAGACTTGGTGATCAGTTCTTTTGAAGTTTAGATCAAGTTCCAGGGGGACTAAAGGAGTGCCTCTCGGGACCCTTGCTAAACTTCGCATGAAGTTATTGTCTAGGAGACTGAACGTTTCCTTTGAACCGGGACCCCATATTTCTGCCCCATAAAGGACCGCTGATTGGACCTTGGCTTTAAAAAGTTCCATCACGGGAGAAGCTGCTTTACTTGTACTTAAAGTTTGCTCCCTAAGAATAGGTTTAACATTCTGGACAAAAACTAATTTGCTTTTATCCAATTGGGCTTTCCAAGTAAAGTTGGAGTCCAAAGTCACCCCCAAATAAGAAAAATGAGGGACGGATTCCAGCTTTTCACCGTTTAATATAAGGCAGCCTCTATCAGGTTTTATGGGATTCAGGGCCATATATTTTGTCTTCTTCACATTGATTTCAAGCCCCTTCTGACTGCAGTATTCATTAAAAGTATCTATAATTATCTGCAGACCATTTTTCGTTTGAGAAATCAAAATGGTATCATCAGCAAATAGTAGCGATGTCACCTTCTCACCATTCAGTTTCGGGGAGTCATTTTTACATCTCTCCAGGAATTGGGGAATATCGTTTACAAACAGGGAAAAGAGCGTGGGGGCCAGGACACAACCCTGGCGAACTCCACGCTCGATGGGTATCTTCTGGGTTAATTCACCATTTGGACCCCATCTAATTCTAGCGAAATTCCCTGCGTGTAACTCCCTTATCTGAGTGACAAGGTTATTTGGCATACCTGCTGAACTCAAAGTTTTCCATAGTAGATTGCGAGGCACCAAATCAAATGCTGCCCTTAAATCAATAAAGGCAACATATAAATGACACCTTTTAATCACCACGTACTTCCAATAGAGACAGCAGAATCTAAAAATCTGATCTATTGTGCTGATGTTAGATCTAAATCCTGCTTGGAACTTAGTCAGTATTGCATTTTCATCTAGCCAATTATTCACGCGTAAAAGAATATGGCGTGAATAAATTTTTTGTAAAATATCCATTAGACTTATTGGCCGATAATTGCAAGGATCCATCCTATCTCCCTTTTCAAAAATTAAAACAATTTCTGCTCCCTTCCAGCTCTCCGGAAATTCTAAAGTGCATGAGAATACATTACATAAAAAATTAATATATGGTACCCATACAGCTAAATCATGCTTGTATAGGTCCCCAGGAATTTTGTCCAAGCCTGGTGCTTTTCCTGATTTAATCTGGGTTATTGCCAGTTCTGTTTCACCTAGAGTAAAGGAGAGTTGGTCTGCCGGAGATTCATAATTTGTTGCATGCATATCCAAACATGGGTCATCATATTTTTTGTATAAATTTGTAAAATGGGTAACCCAAGTTTGTTCATCTAGGAAAACATCCTTGACCACCCTGCCCACCTTATTTCCATTTGCCACTAGCCTCCAAAAGGTGACGTTGTCACGTGCCCTAGCTGCTTGCAGCAAATTGGCCCATCTGTCTTCCTCCCATGCCATCTTTGCGGCCCTTTGGAAATATTTGTAATTGTTCCTCGCTTGTTTTACATCAGAAGGAGATTTAGCCTTAATTGCAATCAATAATTCCCTCTTTGATTCTCTACAGAATCTGTCGTACCAAGGTTTACTGTGGGACAGATTCTGGGTCTTCTGTTGGTTTTTTTTGGGCATCTTGGTAACCAGTAATTTTAATTCTTTAAAAAAATGTTGGTGTAATGGCAGGAATGCAGTTGTTGTTGCATCCTCGCCCATTGACGCCAAATAAGGGCCAAACGTCCCAGCCAGAAGTGAATAGATTTCACTAAGGATATCATTACGGTCCAATATGAGTGGCCATTTCAGAGATCTTCTATTATTACTAATATGAATCTCAAAATTGGAGTTCACCCCTTCCTCAGTTATGCTTTGTTCGACCGTATTATTAAAGAGTGAAGCCTCTAATGTCAAAATTAAGGGAAAATGATCGCTTTCAAATCGCTCCAGTACTTCAAAGTCCAGGAGATTTGGCCAGAGAGGGATAGAGACGATGACAAAATCTAAGTTACTTTTATAAGTATTTCTAGAGAATGTTGGATTCTTAGAGCTGTCAGATGGTAACCTTCCGTTGCAAGCCCTAAGAGAGTGTTCCGTACATAAACTCAACAATTGAAGACCCAAAGTTGAGCATTTAACTGATTTGACATTCTCTAAAGTAGGGATTTTGTTCGCTTGATCTTCTTCATTGAAGATTTCGCTAAGACACTCAACTGGCTCAAAATTACAATTTAGATCTCCAGCCAAGATAACAAAATCATGGCTGTGATCCAGATTGCTCAGAAAGCAGTCTAATTTTGCAATAATTGGTGATTCTCCAGATAAAGGTAAGGGCCTGTTGTAAATGTTTACAAGGAACAAATTTTTCCCGTTGGATAATATGACTTTTAGCACCAATATGTCTACAGAGTTAGTGGGCACCACCTCAATCTTTACCTGTAGATATGTTTTCACCCATATCAAAAGACCCCCTGATGCCCTTCCACTTCTAGAGGGAATCGCTTCAATCCCATAAGTCTT
This sequence comes from Lissotriton helveticus, assembly GCF_964261635.1. Taxonomy (NCBI): domain Eukaryota; kingdom Metazoa; phylum Chordata; class Amphibia; order Caudata; family Salamandridae; genus Lissotriton; species Lissotriton helveticus. Next base: position 1,207,540,251 of record NC_136063.1, read on the forward strand.
ATAACCCACCCTATGAGGCACCTCAACTGCCCAAGTTTCCTGAAGGAAACAGAAATCAAAGGATTCTATAAAATTTGACCACTCAGGATCCCTCAGATTTTTTACAACACCAGCTATATTCCAACAGATCATTTTTATCGACACAGTGAGATTTGATGGCCTTTCAGCAGCAGCCCCAGAGATCTCATCAAAATTGGGCAAAGGCACCGCTGGGGGCAACAAGGGCGCTACCTCAACAGTTAAGGTACTCCCCAAGCTGGTCATGGCTAATACCTGTTCTCCCATAACATTTGTATCTTCAGAAACATTCATATCATGGAATACAGTTTGGCCCGAACAGGGAAGCACATTAGTATCAGATACATCAAGCTTAACTGTAATACCCACATGACCCACAGACATTTTCTTTGATCCCTCATCCCCCCCGAACAGATGGCATCAATCACAATCATCTAGACCGCTGAAGATGTCAAACCTGTTAAAGGTTTCTAGGGGGGTGAAGGGTTTTAGGTGATCCATCCTTCCATTCTGGGGATTATATATTTTGGGCATTACATAGTTCCATACCCTAGGATCTGAAGTTTCCACCGGGTGTGGTGCTTGATACATGTTATTTATGTTCTGAAGTGATGAAGAGTGCAGGGCATGTTGGATACTCACAGCGTCCTGGACGCTTGGATAATCATTTTGTTGTAGATGCTGTATACGCTGAGGAGGGCAGTACTGAGGTGGGTGATATTGAGATGAAAACACCAAAGATCTAGGATAGAAATAGGTGAGTGGTTTGGGAATTATTGTATTATTAGAGGCACCCAACTGCCAGTTCAGAATGAACTGTACTGCATTGGGGTCTCGAAAATTCACAACCACTATATCTCCTTCGATGTCTTTAGGTTTACCCCCTAGCCATTCTAGACGTCGGACATGGGTGATATCCCCATTGATGTGGTTTGCAATTGGCCTGTAGATGCTCAGCCAATGCATCATTTTGTTTTTTAATTGGGCAAAACCCTCCCGCTTGTTTGGACCAAGCACAGGCACCCCTGTTAAAATTACCACGTAGGGTACAGCCTCTGGGGGAAGTTCGGGTAAGGGAGTCCTTCTGGGTTTCCCCCAGGTATGTCTAATTTCTCCCACCTCCCTCACTGGTTTTCTCAAGAGTGTTTTGTTATTAGTGTTGTCAATAGTCTTATTTGTGACACTTATAGCTGGTTGGTCAACAATTTTAGTTTGAGAGGGCTTAGGAGGAGAATGGTGATGGACCAGTGCTGTTACCGTTTTCCCCATGGGTTTTACAGAAGGTGCAGTCGTGGGTGGAATTGTAGTGCGGTTTGGGATGTGTGTAGACACATGAACAGGGGTCGATGTTGGTTTTGTAGTGATATTCTGATGTTTTTTGCCTACATTTTTCCGACCAGGATCGATTACATCATCCTTACATCCTAATGCATGTTCAATCTTACACAGCCTACTTTCTACTTCCATCAGCCTCTCAATGATGCTTGCAGAGTATGATTTAATCAAACTCTCTATATCTAATAGGGTCACAGAACCTTTGTTTACTATTGATACATTCACAACATCACTAGTGTCCATACTATGCTCTTGGTCTAGATGTGGGCTAGGCTGGGATGATGATAAAGGCAATATAGTGCTCCCCTCTGATTCAACATTAAAATTTTGTAATGCCTTTGGGGCAGTGATTGCCTTTTTACCAAAGTCTCTACAGCTCAACTTTGGTTGCAACAGGTCCCTCCTTTTTCGCTGTTTCTTAATAGGCGGTGGGCCATAGCGTTTCTCCTGGGGAATTTGTTTTGCAGCCCTGCTACGTGATGTGATTACCAATGGCAAGTTATCTTCCTTTGGCGTACATTCACTAGTGTCTTTAGAAGATGCAGTTGGCCTGGTCAAATCTAATGAAGTTGACACATTAGGTGTGAGCACAGCTACGTTTAGTTCCAAGGGGTCAGAGTCTAATAGATTAATCAACTCACCAGGTGTTGTTTCGGTGACAATGTCAATCAACCCTATGGCGGGGGATGTTGGCAAAAGAATGGACCCATTCTTCATATTTTCAATCGAGCGGCGACGATCCGCTCGCTTCTCTGCCAAGATACTTTCCCTAGCAACGTCAGTTGTGGACTTTGAGAAGTACTTGTCTAAAGTGCCATTCAACAGTACTCCCGCTTTATCAGACATAGGCTGTTCTGATATAACTGAAGACATTTACGGGCAGATGGCGGTGCACACAACCAAAATAGGTCAATGTTATTAACAAACAGTACCTGTAAGACAAAGAGAGATGCGCCCGGTCCGGTTTTCCTCGGTTCTCGGAGGGTCTCAGAGGGTCCGCCCTTAGTCCGGGCTTTGTCCCGGGATAGGTCCCGCACACGCGTCCCGCTAACGCGCGGTCAGTCCAGGTTAAGTACGATAGCAGGTATAGGGGGCGGAGTCGCGGGAAGAGGCAACAGGTGTGCTTGGTGGAACTCGCACAGCCTGATGGGCCTCGCAGTCCCGTCCTCCGTCGCTTGCTGGGTCCCACGCAGATTCAGACCACCAACGGGGCTCCTAAGTGGCAAAGCAGCTCACAGTGCTCCCAGTCCTTGGCGCATGCAAAGTCTCCTCGACGAGCGGCTCCCGCGGAGCGGGGGCCGCGAGGAGTTTAAAGGCAGACAGGCAGCAGGCAAGCAGGGGGGCGGAGACGCGGGAAGAGGCAACAGGTGTGCTTGGTGGAACTCGCACAGCCTGATGGGCCTCGCAGTCCCGTCCTCCGTCGCTTGCTGGGTCCCACGCAGATTCAGACCACCAACGGGGCTCCTAAGTGGCAAAGCAGCTCACAGTGCTCCCAGTCCTTGGCGCATGCAAAGTCTCCTCGACGAGCGGCACCCGCGGAGCGGGGGCCGCGAGGAGTTTAAAGGCAGACAGGCAGCAGGCAAGCAGGGGGGCGGAGACGCGGGAAGAGGCAACAGGTGTGCTTGGTGGAACTCGCACAGCCTGATGGGCCTCGCAGTCCCGTCCTCCGTCGCTTGCTGGGTCCCACGCAGATTCAGACCACCAACGGGGCTCCTAAGTGGCAAAGCAGCTCACAGTGCTCCCAGTCCTTGGCGCATGCAAAGTCTCCTCGACGAGCGGCACTCACTCGATTCACAACAGCTGTACGAAGGAATACATGAGAACCATTACCATTATGCCTTCATTTCTCCCAACTGAGTAGCCACATTGGAGCTACATTAGAGTCTTTCAACATAGGCGACTATGCAGTTAGCGCTTGGTTGCCGAGACACACAGTTCGACCGAGATTGTCTTTGGCAGTGTCTCTGTTTCCGCGCAGGCGCGTTCCCCTCCCTCTCAACTGAGATTCGGAATGTTGCATTCACATGTCCATCGCGCATGCGTCAAAGTATGCACGAATCTCTATACACCGCCGCATGCGCGCAGCAGCGCTAGTATAGTGTTCTGGGCATGGCGGCTCCGAGCCCTGATTTCCATGCGCATGCGTGAGCCAGTGATACTTCTCTCACGTCATGCGGTGCGACGACAGATGCACACTGCGTAGACGCCTCCACTGTCTCGCAGGTGTGGATCATCAGCGTCTCATTACCCAATTGATGTGGGTATTTAAGCTCCTTGCTTCCTGTTCGTCGGCGCCTCCCCATCGGTTCTGGTCACACTCAGAGGTACCGACGGACAGGTAAGGTATTCTCTCTGTAGCTTTGGTCCTTGTGCTTTTGTCTACGTGTATGCGGGTACTTTTCCTTTATTTTTACCACATCTCCAGTTATAGATGACTGAGAGAAGTACATTCCCTGCATCATTTAACTAGCATTAAATAGACGGAGGTTGCAGAGCATTGCATGTCCTTCCCCCCCCCCCCCCTGGCTGATATTACAACTGGGCCAGGAGTATCTTTTTGAAATTTGTAAAATTGCTAGCCAATAAATTCTACCTTAAAGCTGCTGTCCATCAGCATTTTGTGATCCGAGGTAATAAATATCGTATACCATAGTCGAGGGCGAACTCCACCTTCTTTATGCCGTTGATGAGTTGGGACATGAAGCCAGTAAATTAAAAACCAAGTTTTATGATTATCTTCAGATATTATTACATACATTGAGTTTGACATTTATCAATGCTGAAATTGTCTTTCTCCGTATGTTTCACAGAGCGGGGCCTCTCTATCCGAGCCGTTGCCGGGTGAGGTGAGGCTTGACTCCCACACAGTGCTGGGTGATTTGTTTTTCTCTTTAAAATAGCATATTATTTCTCAGATTATCTGATTTTGACTTTTTCTTAGTCATGTTTCTGACTGGCTCTCACTGAGCTGTCGCTAGAAGTGTAGTAACACCACGAGAATTTGACCTCCACACTATTTTGATACCTAAGTTTGTACAATGTATGCAATATCAGTCTTTTCTCTCTCTCTTCATTTCTTCGCAGGAAAGGATTGAACTCTGCATGGTTGTTTTACCAGATACGGTAGGGTGGCTGACCTAGCCACATGACTCAACTTACCATCACAACCATGCCATATAGTTTGTTTTGTTTTCTTAATTTTTCTATATAGTGAACACAATAGATGTTGCAGTAGCCGATTTTACAGCTTGGCCCTGACGAATGCCTGTAAAACTATACATTAAAGGCAGAAACATGTTGGCCTAATTCCTAGATGCTTACCTGACAGTGATATTGTCACACTGTTGCCACATCTGTTTTAATCTGACGTCCAGGGAGATACCAATAAAAATATTTTTTCTACCTTGACCGCCATTTTAACCACGCACTTTTTTCTTGAGCACTGCACCCTATCAGTACCACTCGCAGTGAGGACTCATCTTCTTTCAGCATGGGAACTGTTGGCCCCAAGCAAGTACATTGGAGCTTGGCCATATGAGCACCTGCTGATAAGGTCCTAGATGACGAGGTTCCGCCAAATGGGTGGGCTGATAGGACTCTTTCATCACTGATGGACCCTCACCATTAGTTGTGATAGTAGTGTGTGTCAGTTTCTCGTGGTCACTTCTCCTTCATCTAATAGACCTCCTAGTTTCTTCTTTGTTGTTATTACTGTTCCAGGTGGGGGTGTGTACTTGAGAGGTCGGTAAAGATTGTCCCCTTGACCCTTATATTACAGTTGTTTTTTCAAGAACGAACATCACCAGGCCCCATCAGTAATCTCTCGACTCATTTACAATTAGACCCTGCACTTAAGCTAGATAAAGCCCAGAATATAATGGGCCCGAACCACACTATTAATTGCTTATATGTCAATGTGAGGTCCATATCCAAGCATGCCTCTGAAATTTGGAACCTGTTAGATGATTATAAGCCCGATATGTGCTTATTTACTGAAACCTGGCTTCAGACATATTCTGCACCTTCCCTAGCAATCACATTCCCCATAGAATACACAGTAGTAAGGTTGGACAGAGAAGGGAAGAGAGGCGGAGGGCTGGCGATAGCCACTCACACCACTCTGAATTTAAAAATTGTGGACACTATCTCCACTTCCAATTTGGAGTTGCTGATTATCTCTTTGGAATTTGCTCGCTGTCAGCAAGTAACAGGGGCAGTAGTGTATCACCCACTGGCTGAAAACAAAAAGATTTTTTGCACTACGCTACTGGAAATCCTTGCCCCCTATGTTTTATATGCTGATTTTTTTTTTGTTGTCGGGGATTTGAACTTTCACTTTGATAGTATCACTAACAGCGACACAGGCAATCTTTTGGCGTCCACGGATACGTTAGGTCTTTCACCTAAGATCCATGAGCCAACTCATATAGCAGGCCATACTTTGGACAATATCTTCACTAATATGCCAACCCTTATCACTGAACCCCCTCAGGCAGTAAGCTGGTCCGATCATATGGCGTTAAGTTTCTCTTTCCCTGCTCATAAAAGTTTAGTTCAAGCCCAAGGACGTAAAGTCACCCGCAAACAATGGTGGAAAATAACACCTATTACATTCGGGCTAAGATTCTCTCCTTCATCTCTTATGGAGTGTAAAGATGTTAACGAAGCCTTAGTCACCCTTGAGACAGAGATGAATAGGGTCTTCAGTCAGTCAGTCAGTCATTAAGTCTTTATTGCGATTCTTCATCATAAAAGACAGTGTATAATCAAATTAATATAAATTCCATACATTTTAAAATACACCATATTCAAGATTCTAAAACATATTTCTAAATTCCATCAATAGCAATTAATAAATAAATAAATATAAATTTACATTTAAAAACCGTTTCTAAAAAAGGAATAAATATGTAAACAGGCAAAAGACTCAATACATGTATTAAATATAAAAAGGACAGAGGTGAGGACTCTCCAATCATGGAATGATTGCGAACACCAGCCCCTGCTTCCAATGGCCGCAACTTAGATCTTTCATGGCTACTATGCCCCCCTTTTTTATTACGAAGAACCCATGCCCAACTCAAAAACGTTGCTACTCCAATTACAACAAGATTGGAAGTATCAGTTTTCAATATTCTACTTGTGACCAACGCTGATCTTGTTCCCATGAGCGAGCATACTGGTTTCAGCCAGATGTGCCTCGGTTGACGGTACACAGGGCATGCGAATAAAAAGTGATCGATGGCTTCCGTGAGGTCTAGGCAAAATGCACACTTATCACTACCAGCAGAGTTCCATCTACTAGATAACCATCGTAGGGGTAGATTGCCTACTCTGAACTGGTGGTAAAGTTTACGATCATATTGCTTCGTAATAAGGTCCCAGTAGTCTTCCAGGAGGGGTTCATCCTTGGTGTCAAGGAAGACCGTTGTCAATGACCTACTAATGTGGGAGGAGAATCTCTTAACTTTAATCATCTCCCTGTACACAGCACTATAAACTTTTTTGGGGAGGAAACTCTGTTTTTCCCCCATCCCCATGTCGGTCAGCAGTGACTTAATTTCAGACAACCAGAGGATCTTATATGAACGACTTAACCCCCTCACTTCCCACAGGGCTTTGGCATACAAGGAGAGCTCTGGAGTGGTCCAGAGACGCCTCCATAATGCCAAAGGTCTGAAGCATGCAACGTCTTCAAGAGCCTGGCAACCGAGGTCTAGAAGCAGGGGAATTCACGGTGATGAATAGGGTCTTCGATATCATCGCCCCATCATAACAAAAACTATATATGAAAGACCCACCCCGACACCTTGGTATTCTTATAGTCTGAAATTAGGGAAAGCGGCATGTAGAGTTAGAGAACGTAAATGGAGGAAAACAAAGTCAATTGAAGATAGACTGGCCTACAATACATCACATAGGGCCAATCTTAGAAATTGTAATATAGCCAGAAGATTACATCTAGCTTCCCGAATTGATGAAGCCAAGGGCTCCTCTCAAGAACTCTTTAGAGTTCTCAAGGAATTTACCACCCCTAGAGTTAGCAACTCCAAATGCCCCCCTTCGCAAGAATTTTGCGAGGAGCTTGCAGTGTATTTTACCAGTAAAATAGATCATATCTATAACTCCTTCACTTCAAACTCTGAGTGCATGGTAGAAGTTCCGGGGCCAGCCAAGTCTTGTCACTCTAAATTGGAGTTCTTTGCCCCCATAACAAGCGCGCAAGTTCTCTCATCATTAAAATATAGCAAGTCATGCTCTCCAGCTGACGTGGCTCCTCCTCACATCATGTCTGACCTGGGTTCGGAACTGGCTAACCCTATCAAGAAAATTTGTAATCTGTCCCTATCATCTGCCTCTTTCCCACTAAAATGGAAAAAGGCACTTATTAAACCTCTTCCTAAGAAATCCTCGGCTGATCATGGGAACCTTCATAACTACAGACCCATATCCCTTCTGCCATTATACTAAAAAATGATGGAGTCTCAGGTGAATCGTCAACTCTCAGATTATCTGGAACAGAATAACCTCCTTGACCCCTCACAGTCAGGCTTCCGTGCAGGTTTCAGCACGGAGTCTGCACTAACCGAGGTGTCAGACACGATCAGGCTGCTGCTGGACGAAGGGACCCCCACCATGCTGGTCCTCTTGGATCTATCAGCGGCTTTTGACACCATCTCTCACAGGATCTTGTTAGATAAACTGCAGGGGATTGGTGTCTAGGGGAGAGCGTTGGACTGGATACATAGCTTTCTCTCAGAAAGATCTCAATGTGTACAACTTGACACCTTGGTATCCAGAACCACAATCGTGGATAAGGTAGTTCCTCAGGGCTCTGTATTAAGTCCCACACTGTTCAATATCTACGTGTCGTCCTTTGCCTCTGTTATTAAATCATCTTGCTTTTATACCATCTCTTATGCCGACGACTCGCAGATCATTGTCCCTATTGAAAAGAACTCAGGAGAAACTAGAGATAGATTCAAAGCATCTATGACCAAAATTGCAGTATGGATGAAAAAGAACTTCCTGCAATTAAACTCAAACAAAACTGAGATCCTACTGTTCGGGAAAGCCGAGCAGTTATGGACTAAGGATTGGTGGCCAGAAGAACTAGGAGAAACTCCCTTACCTAAATCTTGGGCAAAATATTTGGGTGTACCAATCAACTCCAACCTTTCTATGGAGCAACATGTGAAAACACTATCTGGCAAGTGTTTTGGACTACTCCGCATGCTAAAGAAGATTTTCCCCTCGATTCCGCTCTCCACCAGGAAGGTCCTGTTACAGGCACTCCTAGTCAGCAGGCTTGACTATGGAAATGTCCTGCTGGTGGGGATGAGGGCAGATCTATTTTCCAAACTTCAAGTCATGCAAAATGCGGCGGCATGCCTAGTCCTTAACAAACCTGCAAGTATTGCCTCTCTTCCATTATTGAGTGAGCTACATTGGCTCCCAATGAGGAAAAGAGCAGTCTTCAAACGCCTGTGTCTGGCGTTCAAGGCCCTGGACGGTCCAGGTCCAGAATATCTAAGGAAGAAATTAGTATGGTACACTCCTACTAGGCAGTTAAGAGCTAGTGGCCATAGGCTCCTTGTTAGAAACGGGGTCCCCGGCTGGCAAAGGCTTGCGCCAAAGTCAGTCAGAGATCACCATTCCCAAGTCAGGGCAAGGGAGTTACACACCAAGATAACCCCTGCTCACCCTCAAGGTAACGTGAGGCGAGCAGCAAGGCTAATCTCGGAGGCGATGTGTAAAGCGTTTGCGTGCGTACCCAGCAACAACACCCAAGGCAACCACAAAGGAAACTCCATACAAGGTTATATAAAAAATAGCCTTTGCATTATAGTAAAACACATTAGATAAAAACAAACACTTTACAATGTGCCAACAGGCACGGGCAGAATTTACAGGGGATTATGTACAGGACAGGGCCACCTGGACCACTGTCAGGGGTATGCACTTTTAGAACTAGCACTTGTTGTAATTAGCACTTTTTTAGGAGTAATAATACTTGTAGGTATAACACTTAGCACATAGAACATATAATGACTGTAGCACCAAAATAGTACATGTAGCACACAATCAGTAATTACTGGTAAAGGGTAAATACCCCCTACGCAATGCTAACCATTTTAGAAAAATCACGCAGGGAACCAGGACCTTACTAAGAGGACCTAGAGAAGGAAAAACAATCACCTAAGCAAAGAACACATAGCAAAGGGAAAGAAGCAAAACACATGATGCGTAAAACATTCAGAGGTGCAAGTAATAACAATATGCGTAGAAATCACATTAAATCACATTAGCAAGTAAATCACAAATTGCACAAGGTGCACATAGGCACAACACTAGCACTGTCCCTCAGGCCAACTGGCCTCGCAAGGGCTGAAATGCCCTTAGTCCCAAAATGTCAGGGCAGACTGCGCAGGCAGTCAAAAGCACAAACCTAAACGTGGCAGCTGCCCACTAAGTGCTGGGCAGCTGAAAACACTGATGGGGCCAACGTTGGAGCCTCGTGGGCTCAAGAACAACAATGGGGCGAAACACCGCGTGGGAGCCTCGGGGCTCTGACCAACTGACTGTGTCCCCCAAGAGCTTTGCTGGGCTCTAAACAAATGACTGGCACTCAAGAGCCTCGGGGCTCTAAAACGACTGTGGGCTGTGAGCCTCTCGTGGGCTCGGAGAGCAAATGGCACCCAAGAACCTCTCAGGACGGGAAAACAATAATGCCCCCGGAGCCTTGCAGGCTCTAAATAAAGAATTGCCGCCTTGATGGGGGAACTCCCTCTCGAGGGACTAGACAGCCAAGATATGCCTCCACGAGCCTCTCGCGGGCTCCAACGCAACTATGGGGCCCTGGAACCTCGCTGGGCTCTAAACAAAGGACTGGCTCCTTGGAGCCTCGCTGAGCTCTTAACCAACAATGTGGGCTGTGAGCCTCTCTAGGCTCGTAACAACTGATGCCCTCGGTGGAGACTCGGGGTTCTGGGACCAAGATATCACAGGCAGGAGGGGGCGGGCACCGGCAATGTGCCCCGACGCCCCCTCTAACTACAAATGGCCCCCGGAGCCTTCTCGTGGGCTCGAGACCAACAATGCCCCGGGATTGGAGCCTCTCGTGGGCTCTACCGAAACAATGCCCCTGTCGGTGGAGCGGCCCGCTATCAACCGGGGCCGCTCTGCTTTCAATTGGGAGGCCCCAGCCCTCCTGCACTCACCGGCTCTGGCGGCGGCCGTGGAAGGAGAGCTCCCGCTCCTCGGGACTCTCCGATGCTGCGGCCGGACTCTTCTCTCTGCCCGGGGCTCTCCCTTTGCTCGGGAGCCTCGGGCAGGACACCGCAGGCTGCTTCCTGCTTCTTCGCTTGTCCCCAGCCAATCAGAGCGCGGCGCTGGCACTGGGTCCAATCCCAGCGCGGCGCGGCTCGTGACGCTGCGGGCAGGCTTCTCGGGGGCCGGGGAAACTCGGGCTTGCGGCGGTGATCTCCCGGGCAAACGAGGGGTGGGCTCCCTCTCAAATTTAAATATAACGCGAGGTAGGCACTCGCTAACACAAATGAAGCGCTCCCAGGTGCTAAAGGCAGGTAAAGCGCTCCCCACGCTATAAGAAAAATAAAGCGCTATGAAGTGCCAGGGACCAAATAAAAGTGCTCCCAGGCACTATAAGTAAAAGAAAGCGCTCCCAGCGCTATGGGCAAAATAAAGCTCCAGCAAGGTTGGGAGGCAGGCAGGGGGGCAAGGATGGGCCCAGAGCCAGCTCACTGGGCCTCCAGGCAGGGAGGCAGTCCAAGTGGCGGTCCTCCTGGCGCCCAACAGCAGCAGCAGCCCCCCTCAGATAGGATCCTGGAAGAGAACAACATTCATGGGGACACAGCCCCTTTTTATACAGGTACATCCTTTGTTTGTAGGTGCAGGGTGGGGGAGAAACCAGTCGCAGCTGGTTTTGGAGTACTTTGTTTTCCCCAGCCACCCTTTCCATTCACCACGCAGGCTAGGGTCATCAGTCGCACCACAGGGGGCGGAGCCAGCATTGTGTGGGGAAAGCCCAGCCCTATTCAGGACCCAGGTGCACTCCTCCCTCACATCACTCATGCTAATCTCTCCCCTCACCATCGGGCAGACCCATCCAGACTCCTGGAGCCAGGCTCTCCAGCCAGCTCCAGCCAATCACACGCCAGCACTCTCACTGCACACACACACTAATGTCTAGAAGTGGCACTTCCCCACTAGACACATACATGCCGCATATATCATTGCGCAGCATTCAATCTCACGAGTTCACACATAACAAACTCGAGCCTGCACTCCCCACACATCAGGAATTAACATGGACACACACATTCCCCATGCATTCCTATGGGAGGGCAGGCCAGCCTCACTACACGCGCGCACTTTTACTCTGGGACACAGGGTAAAAGTGCGCAGAGACCAAAAATCACTAACACAGATCACATACTAAAAGCAAAAAGATTAGGGGTGAACCTGCCAGAAGGGCCAAGTCCAACACTCCTCAAAATTCCTAGAATTAAAAAGGCCAGGATGGGGGGTTGTGCTTTCTCTTATGTTGCCCCCAAATACTGGAATGCTCTACCAGTTGACCTGCGGTCCTGTACCACATTCATGGCCTTCAAGAACATTTTTAAAAACATGGCTATTTTAGGGTACTCACTCAGTATGTCGTTGTCTGCCTTCCCGGGCGCCTAGAGATCCCTTCGGGGATGATTCGTACGCCATATAAATAATAATAATAACGATAATAAACGATACTAAGAACTTCAATATTTCCAAAACTGATATTTCTTGCCTGCAAGTCGATATTCTTGACCACAATATTCTTCCTGTTATTATTTCTGTATCACGAACATCAAGAGTTCCCAGTGTCCTTTCCTTCAAGCCTCACTGATAAGCTTATGTGCAAGTCCAGATGTTGGCGGTCTTGACCACCGGCATGGGTTGCTACCTCTCCAGAAATAATTTTTTCTTTCAAAGTCTATAGTTTTTAACAGTCCTAGTTCTCAAATTATACCTAGGTGAATCACAATCCTGATGCTTAAATAGAGGTATTGGTATCAATTTGGGCTCAATAGGAGTGAAGTTGACCAGTGGAAGCACTACTTCTCCTTCTTCAACCAGCTCATCATCATTAAAAGATATTTGCTGCAGAATTTGTTCACTTTCCAAATCAGGAATTCCTTGCTTCTCACACTTATCATAGAACAAAGGCAATGGAGCTTTCTTAATGTGGCTGGAATGTAGCCAGTGTTTGTGCCCCATGCACTTAATAGCAGTCTGAGTGGTGAGTAGCACTTGCACCAGTTCTTTCCATCGTGGCTCAAGACTGCATTTCCTCTGAAATTTGCGGGTGAAGGCAGAGTCTCCAGGCTTCAGATTATGACCTGAACCTGCAAGACGAGGAGGGAGACTGGCCTTGACCTATGAATGAATCATAAGCAATTCTTTAGTCAATTGGTCATAATAATCAACAAGCACATGATATTCAATTTTGCAATTCTTTTTTTTAAAATGGTACACCCCATACATTAGCAGGCCTCCCCATGACTATCTGAAATTGAGATAGCCCCATTTTTGAGAGTTCAGTATTGCGCATTGAAAACAAAGCTATGGGCAAAGCATGAGGCCTTTTTAGTTTTGCTTCAGCACATATATTTCCCAGTTTTCCTTTCAAGATACCATTGTATCTTTCCACTAGACCTGCAGCCTGTGGATGGTGGGCAGCATGGAAATGTTGCCTTATCTGCAAGCCTTTGCAGACCAGGTCCATCTCTTGGCCAATGAAGTGCGGCCTATTGTCACTCCAAAGAACTCCGATTAGGCCAAATCTTGGGAATTACTCCTTCAGAAGTACTTTTGCAGTACTTAGGGCTGTGTTATCTCGTAGAAGATAAGCCTCCACCAACCTACTAAAGGTGCAAACCACCACTAAGACATACTTAAGCTTGCCCACTCGTTCTATTTCTATGAAATCCATTTGCAGGATTTCAAAGGGTAAATCTGGGGGTGCAAAATGGCCTGTCGGGAGAGGGGTACCGTTTCCTGGATTATAAGTAGCACATATCATGCATTTTTTGGCATGGGACTCAGCAGCGGTTAGAGTTACCCAGGATGGCAAATGCACGAGTCACTTTAAGTCGGGGAGAGGTGTTCGGCAGGGGTGCATAATGGCACCCCTACTTTTTACACTTTATATAAATGCCATAAAAAAAACCTTGGTTAAGCCTAGTCCGGATACGGCACGTGTAGGGGACAGGATTATTCCTGTCCTCCTATACGCGGATGATGCCGTGCTTCTTTCCCGCACGGCTATAGGCCTCCAGAGATTATTAGATGCATTTGGAGCACATATGAAATCCCTGGACTTGGTAGTAAATATGTCCAAATCTCATTTTATGACAGCTGGATGCCATAACAGGAAAGTCAAAACTTTTTTCTGTAATGGGGCTGTGGTATCTAAAGTGTCTTCCTTCACATACCTGGGGGTGTTATTTGATGACAAAGGGTCCTGGGTTCCCCAATTTAGAGCAAAGAAAACCGCTGTGGTTAGATCAACATCAGACTTAGTGGGGTTCTCACCGCGGTTGGGAGCACGGCCCTTTGATGCAATACATGCTATTTATAGATCCAAATGTCTGGCAATCGCTACATATGGCGCTGCCATTTGGGGTTATAAATATTTACGAGGAGTACAGTTGGATGAAAATAAGTTTCTATGCACCCTCTTGTCGGTACCCCAATCTACCCCAACTTTTTCCACTCATCAGGAATTAGGCCTGGGTTATGTGACTGACCAGCTGAGATTGGCCCCGCTAGTTTGTTGGATTAAAACTTGGCTCAATCCCGAGATAACATTGAATCACCAAATCCTAAGGGATTGTATTGCCCTAGACGAGGCTAGGAGAATTCCATGGCTGTCACACATTAAACTTATGTTTTACAAACTGGGGCGGATTGACATCTATAACAACCCAGATGGGATTGTAAAGGAAGATGTAAAATGGGTAAGATCACAGTTTCTGAATTTACAAATGATGGAGCGGGAGGAGCTAGAGTTACAAAAACCCTTGGTCAGGGCACACTTTTTATTAAATACCTCCCCATTGATTGAACCTTATTTAAGAATTGTGACCAAACCATATCATCGATGGCTGTTGACGATGTTCCGCTTTAACTTAATCCATTTTTCGCTGGGGAACCTTTCTGGATGGTGTAAACCAGAAGAGATAGTTGTGTGTCAATGTGAGGATTGTTCTTTACAAGATACACTGCATTTCATTATGTTCTGTGGTTTTTATGACTCAATTTGAAGGCGGTTTTTAGTTCCTCTCTTGAGAGGAAAGGGTTTTCAACAAGTTAGACCAGCTTTATTATATCTCCAAATACTAGATGATGTATGGTCCATTTTTAATATTACCAGTTTTTTGGTTGCTGCTGTGCGGTTAAGGAAAAAAGATTTCCTAATGCTATTATGGTATGAATTATTTTAGAGCAGTAGCAAATGTGATCTATGTCTATTTTTATTAATCTTGAGACCCTGGTGAATTTTATAATATTGGATGACATCTTAGACGTTTTTTAAATATGGTGCCTCCCTGATGTAATTAATTGTAAATTATTGTGATTTTTAATGTATGTTTCTTACTTTGTATGATTTTAACTAATCGAATAAAGTGGTTTGACTGACTGACATGTGACTCTGCCACCCTAGGAATCAGTTTGTTGAACCATACATCATTTAATGTTCTCACTATTCATTTGGCACTAATGTGAGCTGGGCTATGTGCTATAGTACCAATAGCGGTAGCATAACAATTAGGAAGCATCCATCTTTGTTTCTCTGATAGATCTACCCAACATCCGGTATCATCTAATCTGCCATATATCTGCCATCCCTCTTTATCTTCCATAGTAGCTTCCTGTTGTATCTCTCTAACACATTCTAAGGTATTGTTAAACAATCGATATTTCACTGACCCATCTAGCTGGCCCTGTAACATACATTAAACAATATTCAGACCTGGCAGTGTGCTTAGCTGATTCATCTGCAAAAGCATTTCCCTGACCTATCTCATCAATAACCTTTTTATGGGCCCTGCATTTAGCAATGGCAACTTTTTTGGTAACATCAGAGCATCCAATAACTTCACTATTAATTCCCCATGCTGTATTTTAATACCATGTAAGGTCAAAAAACCTCTTTCTTTCCATAATCGCCCAGATGAGTGGGCAACACCAAAGGCGTACTGGCTGTCAGTATAAATATTTACAATCAGATCTTTACTCAATTCACATGCCTGTGTAAGGGCAATTACATCTGTCATTTTTGCTGACATTTGCAGTATTTTTCATGACTCTGACACTGTTTTCAAAGTGGTGGTGGCATATGTAGCAGTGTTTGTGCCATCCGGTAATTTTAAACATGAACCATCCACAAACAACTCTCCCTGTGAGTCATATATGAGAGTATCTGTTAGGTTTAGCTGTCCATTGGTCCCTTCTTCAGGGGAAAACACACAATCATGGTGTTCTTCCCCTGAATCACCAACGACGGGTAGCACTGTGGCTGGGTTTGAAACATTGCAATGTTTCAGAATGATATTTGGAGCAAAAAGTATAACTTATACCTGTTAAGCATGCACTGGTCAGGTGCTGGGTCTGCGTTTTGTTTAGGAGCACATCCATAGCATGCAGTACCAAAACAATTTGGTAAAGCCTTAGCTACTGGATCCAAGGTGGAGGAAAAATATACACAAGATTTATTCCTGGGATTGTGTTAAAACAGATAGAGCACAGCCATCTTTTTCATAGACAAACAAACAAAATTCCTTAGAGTAATCAGGGTTACCCAAAGCAGGTGCATTGCATAAAGCATTCTTTAGTTGTTGAAAAGCATGCTCACACTCATCTGTCCAAGGGAGTGGGTTACTAATATTCGTAGGAGTTGGAACAAGCAAAGGTTTTGCAATTAAAGAGAAGTTAGATCTCCTGTGCCTGCAAAAGGAAGACATACCTATGAAGGTGCGAACATCAGATTAGGTCTGGGGACGTTTAATTTTCTGTACCAAATCAATTCTTTAGGGGTACAGTCTTCTACTCCCCTTTGACATGAGGTAACCTAAATATGCAATCACCTGTTGACAATATTGCATTTTAGATAAGGACACTTTATGTCTTAGGAGTGCTAAACGATGTAACACATTAACTAATGTCTCCTTGCAACCTTCCTCTGTATCTGAGGCAATTATTAGATCAACAATGTATTTGAGTAATACAGAGCCATTTGAGGGAGTAAAAAGGTTGAATTGTTTCTTCAAAGCTTGACTATATATACTAGGGCTTTCTGTATACCCTTGAAGAGCTCGCGTGAATTGAAGGAAACACTCTTGGAATAAAAACGAGAAAATGTATTTACTTCCTTTAGCAATGGGCACACTTAAGAATGCATTTTTTAAATCAAGCACAGTAAAATATTATGCTGAAGAAGGAATCATGGTAAAAATAGAATGCATGTCAGGAACAACAGGATATTGGGGTACTACATCTTTATTAATAGCTCGAAGATCAATCACCAATCTATATTTATCAGGGATTCCCTCTTTTTTTTAAGAACAGGAAGTATAGGTCTATTACATGGGCTGCCTTCTGTTTCTTTTATTATCCTCTTATGTAATAAATCAGAGATAACCTCTTTGAGACCTTCCTCTCCTTCCCAGGATATTTTGTATTTAGGAATGCGGGGTAAGGGAACACTTTGTTTAACTGTGATTACTATGGGATCTATGTCCATTTTACCAACATCATTATCTCCTGATATCCAGACCGTTTTATAAATTGTCTGTAATTCAGGTGTTAGGTGAGTAACATCTGTCTTTGTTAAACATTTGCTAAAATTATCAGAAGCTATTGATATAAAGACACCATCAGGAGAACAAGACATTTTAGCATTCCGTCTTTTCAATAGGCCCACACCTAGTAAGTTCTCAACACAATATTTAGTAAGCACAAATGGGGCAGAGGTGGTCAAGGGACCTACAGTAACATCTAGGGGTTTGGAGATGGGACTGTAGATGGGGATGCCTGAGAATCCCACTGATGTATTCATTCTGCCAGAGAGGGGAGCCCCTGGAAATTGGTCATGAGCCACAGAGGTGCGAGTGGTACCTGCATCAACAAGGAAGTTGCGTACTTCCCTTTCTATATCCATGGTGACATATGGACCTGCTAGATCATCATGACCCTATTCCCACCTTTTCTATTGTTGTGCTATTGTAAATACTCAAAGGTATTGTAATCAATGTCAGTAAATTTTAATCAATGTCAGTAAACTGTCAGTATAGAAACTTCTGTCAACGTCTAGTCTCATTCTGACGCTGGGTGAAATCTTGCCTATTTGAGCCACCTCTCCCTGTACCCCTAGGCACTGAACTACCTCTTCCTCTTTCCACAGTTGCTTGGCCCCGTAGGCTAGGGTGTTCATCCTTCAAATGACCCTTCTTAAAGCAATAGGCACTCTGATTTTCGCCTAATCTTGCTCTTTGTTGCTGCACAGGAGCTGAATAGGCTCTGTCAGCCCCTCTACCACATCCACCTTCCCTCACATTTCCCATACCCATTCGTCTTCCCCTATCTGGGAATGCTTGCTGTAGCCAAATCTTTGTTTTTAATTATTTTTCGTATCATTCTTTTCTTTATTTATTTTCTGGTAATCCTCATAATATGAAGCCATTACCAAAAGATCTGCACGTTCTTTAGTTGGCCAGGTGGTCTCTGATATTTTAATCAACTCTCCTAAATCTTTCATCAGATTATTCACAAATTTGACAGCAAATATTCTTTTCCGCCTGACAGTTGACAAATCCTGACCACTACGAGCCCTGAATATTTCCGCCATCCTAGTAAAATAGTCTGAGACTTCTTTTTTAGGTTTTGTTTACAAGCTGTTGTTTTATCCCAATTTACATCTTCCCTTGGTATTATTTGTAGCAATTTGGCAATAATAAGATCAGGAAAATAAAGTTTAGGTTGATCTGGTCTGTCTCCTGGTCTTCTCTGCGCATCAAGACTTTTCAAAATGTACCCAAGCACGCATAGAGTGTGCTATATCATCATTTCTGTACATGCCATTTTTGCATATTTGTCTGGGGAGTAAGGCATCAAAAAATATATCCAAGTCCTTGAATGTCATGACACATAATTTAGAGGCTGACTGTAGGGGTTCATAAAACCCCATTTGGGTTTTTCCTAAAGTCTGTAAAATATTTCTTTATTGCCATTAATTCATACTTATTCCATGGAGTATGAACAAATTGGGGAATGGGGTTCTGAACAGGAACGCCAACAGCAGTGGGGGCACAGGAAGGGGTTGTATTTCCCATTTATTTTTAGATATTTTCTTCTAACCATAACACCCCAATGCAAACAATTTTTGACAGCCGTGGGACATCTGGGGAAGGGATCATGGGACCTTGCGCATCATGCCACAATTGTAACACCTCTTGTGGGGTATTTTTATTACACCATGTCCATCAGTCCTCTATCCTTCCAGTTATATATTGAATGAGTAGATTTTGTTGAAAAACATCAAACTTATTTACAGTTGCATAACAGTATTCATGGTGGCATTATTTATGTCATCCATCCATCTATGGGCTCTCTGTTTTAACTCTTCTGGTTCAGCTCATTGTGATCTATATCTAGTATTAGGTCTGCCCCTCCAATTCCCACTCCTATCAATCAAATTACCACTATGCTTGTTAATCAAAGGTAGGGTACCTACAGGCATGTTTCCAGCAGATTGGATGCAGAGGGAGTTTGTCCAGTTATTAGTCTTGGAAAAAAATGTACCTGAGGGGTAGTCAATACATTTGGTGCAGGTATCACTTGTCCTGCTTGTGAGTGATGTTGAACAGCAGACGGATTGAGTATTAGTCTGGGTGGGACAGGCAGTTGCTGACCTGGTAATGGGTTATGAAGAATTGGTACATTTGGAATGGGTGCTAGAGGTGCATTTCCATGCTGACCCATCTGTAATGGTACATTTTGTGCATGTGTGAAAAGTATAGGAACCTGTGGGACATATGGTAGGGGATTCTCCAATAGTCTCTCTAATACTTCATCCTTGTGCACATGTTGTTTCTCTTGTGTCACATATGTCTTGCTAGTGGTCATTCTAAACTCTCTGTCCCTACATTCAATACTTTCTCATTGTATTAATTGATCATATGCTTTGGCTTTCTACGGCACTCTTTTTTTCTGTTCTTGTTCCTTCTCTTTTTGTTTCTTAATTACAAACATTCTAGAAAGTTTTCCCATTTATCAAAACTGTCCCACATCGCTTGTCTGAACTTTTTTTCGAACAAAAATTGCTGCAAATATAGAATTTTATCTAGATCAAATAAATCATCCAGCAGCCATCTCAAATCCTCATTTCCCTTAGTATATTGATGCCACGGTCTGTTCCACAAGTTCACACCTGTCCCATATTTTGTCATCATCTTTCATGTAGGACTACCCTCGACTGGGACTGGTTGGGACTCATCCAGGCGTGGACTCATGAAACAGCAAGAATGGCACTGTGAGATATAGTTCATTAGTTTCCTCATTGTGCCTTAAAGTCAAAGACCATCTGAGTGAGAAAACTTAACAGCACAATCAATAAATGCCTATTTATCAGGTCCAACCTGAAACCCAACCAATAAAATGCAATCAAATTCTCAATACCCAAAAATAATTAACCCTGGGCGTAGTGGGCGTAGTGGGGCTTCGCAAAGCTACGCGAAGTGGGCAAAAAACTACGCTCACACACGCACTTCGCGTAGCCCCACTACGCGCCACCCGCCTCCCTCTCGCCCTCCCTAAATGCTTAAATGACATTATAAATGAATTATAAAACCACTTACCTTGTCCGCCGCCTCCACGGGCTCCCTCTCGTCATCGCGCCGCCGACGCGTGCGTCTTGGATACTAACGCGCATGCGCGGCCGCCCAAGAATGAGCATTTCTTGCAAGAAATGCGCATGCGCATTAGTATCTAAGACGGCGGTGGCGCGATGATGAGAGGGAGCCCCGGGGACGCGGCGGACAAGGTAAGTGGTTTTATAATTCATTTATAATGTTATTTAAGCATTTAGGGAGGGCGGGAGGGAGCCGGGTGGCGGGCAACTTCACTACGCCCACGAAGTGGGCGTAGTGTTGCCTGCTTCGCCTACTTTGCAAAGGGCGAAGAAGGCAACACTATGCCCACTTCGTGGGCGTAGCGAAGTTGCCCGCCCAGGGTTAAAAATAATCAATAATTCAAAACTCCTGTTACAAAATAACTCTGAACAATCTCACCAGGTATTTGCTGAGACGTCCAACTCTATGTACTCTGCAATTCATCCACTTTTCGCTTGACCAGATTTGGAACCTCTGCCGGGGAGAACCTGCTGCCAAGGGACAGCAATTCGGGACTTCAGATGGTAGCTGTGAGAAACTAGTATCAGCAGGGGCCCCGGCAATCAGTTAGCCTCGGGTCATGTCACTTCAGCCACAAACACAAATGCTGTTGGATTTTCCACGTAGATGCCCCAAGTTGGGCACCATTTTTGGAAAGCGCACCTCTGAAAAATTCCACTCTTGTCCACTTAAATCCAAAAAAATACAGGTAGTCGGAGGTAAAACAGAGCAGTTTATTCAGGCTTAAGCAGGTGCAAAACCAACAAGGAAAATCCTGTTCCGTGAAGGTAATGAACAACTGAAAGAATTCTCCTTTCATATTTATACTATATTTCAAACAAGTCTGCACACAAACTCTATTCCCCTCCCCTAATCCATTGGAAATTTCCTTCCAGTTATGCATACAAAAAGAATACCTAAAAACATTACATTTTCAAGGTAATGTAAGAAAGAATCCCAGACCTTGACTTATTGCAGATTGAATGGAAATAAATGTGGCTTTACATTTCAGAGAAGCATAAATGATTAACAAGGTTTATTTATTCTAGCAACCATTCTGTACTTTTCCAACGGCATGGAAAGAAAAGAATGCACAATGCCAGCACATACATGAACATTTTCTCAGACAATGTTGTACAAAGTCAAAGTCAGGATGATTTAAAAAATGTCTGCAGTCATGTTCATATTATATAATCTTTTCCTCACATCAAACCTAAACAATAATTGAACCAAGTTTTAGACAGTGTCTGATAATACTACAAAAAACCATCATGACCGCACCTTGTGAATTATTGTCCCAGTCTTTATCTCTTAACTCAATTTTACAGTTTTTGTGAAGTACAATGTCTCACTGGAGTAATTAGTTTGAGTCAACTTGTGGTTTTAAGACCTTGTTAAGCTGCACTAGGTATGGTTTCTAGAAGTTTTTTACTTTATTTCTTTTAGATCGTGATGCTTGCCAAAACAACATATATTCCCTTCAGAAGAGGAGTTACACAAGGCTGCGTTTTGACCCCCACGTTCTTTCCCTTATATATAATAGGTGCATCCCCTACCTTCTAGACTGAGTAGTGTTGATGAATTTGATTATTTGGGTGCAAGATTGAATGAGTCACACAGATGTCAACCCCAGTTTTAGAAAAATATGTTATCTCTAAAACAAAGAGCAGGGTCCCTCATAAAATTTGCCAACACCATGTCTTCTTTTGCCATCACCCCCCCCCCCCATTGAGATATATAAGATTCAGGCTTGTGGGGCAACTTTGTATGGGGCGGATTTGTGAAGCCATTGCAACCTTGACACACTTGAAAAGGCTAAAAATGCATTTGTAAAGTCTCTCCTAAGACTCCCCACCAGCGCCCCTACTCTCCCAATAAGATTCGATTTGATTCTTAGATCAATTTCTGATATTGTCACCCTGAGACCCATCCAAAACTAGATTAGGTTGTAAACAACTGAGTAATTCGTTCTGATAAGGAGAGTGTTAGGGCTATACTAGATGGCCAATTGGTTAATAAACATCCCTTGCTATCACATATAAAAATGTGGCTACTAAAGCTGGGCTTTAATGATTTTTGGTTACATCCTACTACATTGCCTCCAAATGCTCATGTGAAACTTAAGAGTTACTGGAATTTTGTCACAGAAACCAAAATATCTGCTGCTTCCTTTATCAGCCTTGTAGGTTTCTACCTGCTGTTCAAATGTGCTCCTGATTTAAAGCCATTTATGAACTTTGGTATTAATCCAGCTGCACAAGCACTTTTTACAAAATTCAGATTAGGGATCCTATCCCTGGCTCCCTTCCCTTGTTCTCAGAACAAAAATAATTTGTCTTCAACACGTGTCCCATGGGTTGCCAACCATTCGAGAATGATGAACATGCTTTTTCTTTGTAAGGCCTACAAAAAACAGTGCTCATATGGATTATTCGTCTTTGTCGACTCTTTGACTTTAGTAATCACTATACCGCTTTAAGGATATGTAAAACAAACACTAGATACTGGATTGTAGTTTCATTCTCAAGTTACTTGTCTTCAATATGGCATATTGAGAACAATGTACTAAAATGAGATGTAAGGCTATTTTTTGCACATTAGCTATTTTTTCCAGCTTGAGTCTGTTTTTAGATCTCAGGTTTTTACCTTTTGTACTGTCAAGTCTTTCTTGTTTCACTTTGTCGTATTCAGACCTTTTGGGATGCCATTCTCCAGGGGATTGAGCATTTGTTCACATCAATTTTATTGGAAACTAGCTTACCCGTCGCGCGTTGCTGCGATCTCCGAAGAAAGGAAATTCAAGGAAAGTCGTTTTGATAACATTCAATTTACATTGTGTCATTTTTATTGAAACGTATTCATTTTAATATGGAAAACATTTCAAAGTGTCCTTTTAATTCTATTTATTTATTCGAGTGCTTGTGGATACACAATTTTTTGTTTTTCTGTCTGTTGCGTACATCAGTATCCGAAAGATTATGAGGGCCTTGGGGGGCCGATATTTAAAAAAATGTTTTGCCAGAAATCTTTGCCGGAGTGTACTCAACAAATTCCCAAAGTTTCCTGGCGATCGGATGAATGGTGTTTTGATTCTATTTATTTATTCGAATGCTTGTGGATACACGATTTTTTGTTTTTCCGTCTTGTGCATACATCAGTATTTAAAAGATTATGAGGGCTCTGGGGGGCCGATATTTAAAAACAATTTATGGCAGAAACTTTCGCGGGAGCGCACTCAACAACTTCCCAAAGTTTCATGGCAATCGGATGAATGGTGTTTTAATTCTATTTATTTATTCGAGTGCTTGTGAATACACAATTTGTTGTGTTTCCGTCTGGTGCGTACATCAGTATTCAAAAGATTATTTGGGCCCTGGGGGGCCGATATTTAAAAAATGTTCTGCCAGAAACCTTCGCGGGAGTGTACTCACAACTTCCCAAAGTTTCATGGCGATCAGATGAATGGTGTAGTAATGCATATGCCAGAAACCTTTGCGGGAGTGTAGTCAACAACTTCCCAAAGTTTCATGGCGATCGGATGAATGGTGTAGTAAGGCACATGCAAGAAACCTTCGCGGGAGTGTACTCAACAACTTCCCAAAGTTTCATGGCGATCGGATTAATGGTGTAGTAATGCATAAAGGATAAACAGACAGACAGACAGACAGACAGACATACATACATTCGTTTTTTATTTATATAGATGTGTATTTTGACAAATGCTTGTATTGGAGAATCTGATTACTGAAATAAACTGCATTTTAAATGATAAATGCATTCCCTCTCTGTAAAGAATTTGTTTGTTTTCATTTTATTTTTAAAGAATGTTTTATCCTGCACCTTTTAACTGACCCAAAATAAAGGAAAATGATTATGATGAATATCACTGTATAATAAAGTACTTTTTTCTTTTACAAGATGAACACTGGGTTGGATATTCACTTTGTTGAGTTGTCGACTGAACACAAAACTTGAACAGCCCCACACTACCTTTCAAGAAGCCTGTGACTACTCACCCTCACTGCACTGAGTGTCAAGTCCAAAGTGTACTTAGCCCACTTTGCAGAGCCATAGTAGGATGGAACCCAGGATATTAGAGGTAACCAACCTAAAGCCGCACATTTTTGGGCCAAGTAGCCTCTGCTTGCCCTGTTGCTTCTGGAACAGAGTCTGACAAGAATAGATGTCAAAGGCTCAAGATTAATTGAAGCAATCTGTTTCAGCACAGACTTTGGTAAGGGGTTATAAGGACAGCCTATTTACTGGCCCTACACATTATTCTAGCAGAAGACAAGGTTATGCAGCAAATTCAATTAATTTAAGTTATCATCAATCAACTTAACATAAAGACAGGTTGTATGGCGTGCAAAGGAAAATAATATCATCAGAATACAAAATATTTCTTTTAAATAGGGCCAGACAATCTGCAAAACTATTTATAGGTGAATAGGCACCTATCAAAATGATGGTGCAACAGGTATCTGAGCCAAATTGTACAATTGAATTGTTTTATGAGTGAAATATGGATAATGTGCGACATGAGCCTTAAAAACAAAAAAGGATACTCCTTGTCATCTCAATTTTTGTGTTCACCAAAGTGACACCCATTCTTCATGACAAACTATGGCTTTCCTTGTTCCTTTGAGAAATACCGTTCAGTACTAACTCCAGACCAGTGGATTGACTGCAGAACAGAAAAGCTTTAATGATCGACTGGAGGTCACCTTACGGGCAGGAGGAACCCATATGATGAAGCATGTCACCCTTGGGTGAGTGAGGGTTTTAGTCCTTAAGGGATAAATGCCCCCAGGTCTTCTTGATGCTTCACATTATGAAAATATTATGAGAGAGCCCCAGCATAGATCACACTTCCTTGCCCAGATAAGGCTTATTGTGCATATTCAAGACCCAAGGTGATACTGTGTTGTCACCTTACGGGCACACCTGAACAATGCTCAGCTGGATATACCGGAGAACTAAAGGCGGAAGACTACAGCAACTCCTGAGGTTTTAAATAGACCTTTTAATGAGGCAATATCAGCACTTTCTAATAGGGCTGCTGTACATATGATGACCAGCACAGTCACAGATAATTTGCGGCTAAGCGACTGAATAAAAAGATTTTTTAAAGTACAAAGACAGTTTGGGTACATTTGTGAAAATCTAGGTATTCAAATTAATTCTCAAGTGTATGGATTGGAATCTACATAGATTTCTATACTGTTGGCATCTCTCCTTCATTTACTTGGCATGTATAATTAAGCTTAGTCATACATTGCACCGTCTTATATGATTTGGTACCTGATTGTATATCTGTATGTTTTTGTACATTATTTTTATCCTATTATGTTACTGATTATTATACTGCTCCCATTATGTCTGTTCAGTTCTATTGCCCCTACCCCTGTTTCTGTGAAGCGCTCTGATATCTGTAAAGATCTTGTTTGCGCTATATAAAACTTTGAATAAATAAATAAATAAATAAATTAGCACATCAGTCTTTTTATTTCTTCTCCGGAATAAACACCACCTTTTGCCAGGATAGCAGGTGAGAGATTTGTTTATGTGCAATAATGTTATCCATGTAAAATAACAGAGATTTAAATGAATATTTGATTGCACATTTACCCTAAAATGTGGAACAGGAAGCACCAAATGCCATAGTCACACTGTATTGGAGTCCTGGTCAAGTTGGAGCAACAATTCCCATCTCTGTATACGGCTAGAAATCTCACCATTGTTGCTAGCTACCGGGCAATTTAGCATTCTGCAGAGCTGGGGGATGATGTCACTGCGATGGGGGCTAATTTCGTAGATGGAGACCTGCGTGTGCTTCGAAATCAACAATGCAAAACGAATTTCTTTTTGCACACGCAGGTCCCCATCAATGAAATCAGCCCCCAGCTCTGCAGAATGCTAAAATGCCCGGTAGCCAGTCCGGCCCTGTTGCTAGGGCTAGGGGACACTATTCCGGATAGAAGTACAGCTTAATTCATTTACATGGAAATTTCCTGTCAGTTTTTGAGTTTCTGCTGGTTCTATGTTCGATTCATGCTCCTGAAGTGGCCAAAAAGTAGGATTAATCACATATCTTGTGTAATCTACCCAGCCTATCTGACTGCTTACCAATGTTTCCCCCTGCATTCGTTACCTTACTATTTGCAGCTAGTAGCCTTTTGCTACTTGTATACACTGTATCTCAGAATCCAAGCCCAAAGTCATTGGGGTTTATTGGCTGTCATCATGTACAGCAAGGGCCTGTGTAATATTGGCACCATTTGTGCACTCTTAATTTTGCACACCATTGATTGCACAGAGCACACGTTGTTCATGATTCCAGCGATGGGGGGAGGAGTGTGTGTGTGCCTGTGTGTGTACGCGCAAGAGCATTTTGACATGGTAACGGGCGTACCAGGAAGTACCTGCCGAAAGACATCCATGTGAGATAGGCAGATGGAAAATTTCACAAGGATGTGAGGTGAAAGAAAGGCGTAAGTGGCCAAAAGTGAGACTCTGCAGAAAAAGTGGTGTGAAGGGGAGAACTGGCGTGATTGTGACACTTCGAAGACCACTGCCCCTTCCACAGACCTAGACATTTCAATTCACAGTCTTAAATTCACATAATTATTTGGAACATCTAGCTATTTACAACAACATCATTATCATTCATTGAGCTGATACTGCGAACAAGCAGTGGCAATGCCAAAAGATTTGGCTAGTTTTAGGCGTAAGTTCATTGTTGTGTGATATGTCTGAATACAGCAACAGAAAACTCACATAGAGGATTCAAATACTGTTTTTTTTCTTTGACTTACTCAGAAGAAGGTGTTAATAGAAGTGCCACACATTTGAAAGTAGACTATCTCTCATACAAACACTGACTCCATAGAAATGACGCTCCTAAGCAATCCAAAAACTTTACAGCTATTGCCTATGGGGACCAGGCATAAACATCAAGAAACAATCTCAGCATGGCTTATAAACATAGTGCAACCAAGCCCAAAATGAATATAAATCTAACCATTCTTGAATGAGAAGCCGAGAAGGACTACAGAATGCAGGGGTTGCAACAATGTGCTTATTTTCTCATTATGTAACAGTTATCTAAGCAAGAAAAAGCTTTCTTTGAAAGTAGTTCTGGGCACGTAACCTCCATTAAGGCCATGTAGCTGCAGTCCCTAAGGTATGAAACCTTGCTGACCAAACCAACACTGTTCCTAAATGCTCTGGGGAAGGCACATGATATCTGCGCACCTTGATCTTATTTTTTCCTAACTTTCAGTTGGTAGCCTATTCTATTTTTAATATTCAACGCCTTTTTTTCTCCTTCAACATTTTTAAGTATAATTCAATCCACTTTCTTAAACTTGGGAATAATGGGGCACATGCATCAACCTATTTAGGAAGTGCAAACGGTGCGGATCGGTAAATTCGGCCGTTTGCACTTCCTAAATACGTTTTTGGGATGCATGAAACCATTTTTCAAAATTCGCTTTTTTTGCATTTCCTAAAAATGCGAATGCATTTAAGGAATCGCATTTGTGCGATTCCTTAAATGCAATCCATCAATTTTTTAAAAAATGCGAATTTTGAAATAGGAAGTGCAAATTAACACGAGGTTGACCCTCGTGTTAATTTGCGAAATCCTTTAAAAAAGCACAAAAATGCATTTTGGAAAGTGTCATGTTACACATACACATGTCCTTAGGACATGTGTGTGTGAAACATGCACTTTAAAATACATTTCAGGGGTGCAGGGGGGGGTCCTTTGGACCCCCCTCTGCACCCTTGCAATGCATCAACAAATTGCGAATTCCAAAAAAAAGAAATGCAAAACGGCATTGATTCCTATGGACCTCTAGGCCCATAGGAATCAATGTAATGCCATTCCTTAATTGCGATTCGCAATTAAGGAATCGCAAATTCCGAAAATTAAGAAATCCTAAAAAATTCTAGGATTTCTTGATGCATAGGATTTTGCACTTCCTAAATCGCGATTCCTTAATTTTCGCAATTTAGGAAGTGCAAAATCCTACAATGATGCATGTGCCCCAATACTTCCTGGAATGTATGTAAAACAAGTTCTCGGTTTTGTTTAGAAACTTTTCTTTATTTTTTAGTATATATAGGTATTCAATGTTGTTGTCCTCCCTTTCCTTTTGTTGTGAGAATCATTTTTTTTGTTTGAATATATTTTATTAGCATTTCTTAATCAATGTCAGTTGTATTCAGTACACAGAATGATAAAAAGCAGTTGAAGAATATCAATAAGAAATTAGACATCAGTTATAATCTCTTCACACCGTTATTGTGATTGCTTCATCCAGCAATGATATTTGTTGTGAGAATCATATACTGATGATCTGATGCAATAAAAGGCAGATGACTTAAACATGATTTCACAATGAAAGTGGCTATTTGCCCGCCTGCTGGACTGATAGTACATAATCTATGCTATTTACGTGGCAGCCAGTGAAATAGTACATGATCTCTGGTGTTTAACCTAAATAGTATAGATGATGTACATTTTGACTAGAGATATTTAGGGGCAAACTGAACACTGTCTTAAATCAACACACAACTAGAATCTATAAAAAGGTCCTCCATCTGCCAAATTCCGCATCTGCAGCC
Organism: Lissotriton helveticus; assembly: GCF_964261635.1. Lineage (NCBI taxonomy): Eukaryota > Metazoa > Chordata > Amphibia > Caudata > Salamandridae > Lissotriton > Lissotriton helveticus. The sequence goes on from NC_136063.1 coordinate 1,207,569,182, forward strand.
CAGATAAGATTAGAGCTGGGCTTATTAAATTATGAGGCCTCCAACATCGGCGCATACTTAAACCTCTGTCATAAACTGAGACAAGCAGATTTAGGCACACTAGAATCCTTAGTCTGGCTAGAAATCACCCAGAAAAATCCAGGAGGTACGTTTGGTCGCCTTTTTAAGGACTCTATTCATCAAATGTCGGCGAGTGACTTATGGGCCCTTAACCCCAGTCAGACAGCATTCAAAACCGGTATTAAAAAAATGTGTGAGAATGAGTTCACTCATTACGGACAAAGCCCTCCTTTCCAAACACAGTTATGCTTAGGCTCTTGTAAATTCTTACAGACGGTTAGCCCCCGCCACCTACCTGTCTTGCACATACTCACTGTATTTAAAACGCAGCCGTATGACCATTAGAATGGGTGACTGGCGATTTTTGCAAGATCTGCCCCCCTGGCGACGTACGGTGGAAAACCTAACCTGTAGAGGGTGCGGCAAGACAGCTGAAACTCTGTTGCACGTGGTCTGCCTTTGCCCAGCCCTTAATTCCCAACGCAGGTGCAAACTCAAAGCTGAATGGAACAGGCTGGGTGTTCAGACCTGTAGGCAAGCCATCATTGCGGCTCTGAACCCCGAAAATACATATTTAAACATTGGATTAATAACTTTTATTCAGCAAGCATATCGCAATTTTATGCAAAAGAGGTCCTGCTAATCCTTTCCCCTTATTTTATTTTTTAAACCATTTACTATATTTCTTCCACATCCCCAAAAGAAAAATAGGGAAGATGAAACGAAAAGAACATCATGTTATTTAACTACTGGCCAACACATCGAGTGGTACTTCTAAGAACACTGGTTTGTCTTTCACATGTACGATACCACTGACTGTCAGTGTAACAAAAATGGAGTGAATAGTTTTGCACAATATGTTTTACATTTTTTTTTTCTTTTTCTTTTTTAATATGCGATGGAATTAGGAGGTCAAGGATGTGGAAGATCTCTATTTTTTTTACGGTTGTCTAATTGATCGCCTTGTTTTCTTTTTTATTTTAACAGTTTGTATACAATGTGAATTTAGCAATTTTCTTTTAAAGATATCTGTGTTATATCTAAATAAAGATTATTATTATTATTATTACATTTTGACTAATGGCCAGATAAATACTATGAAGGGGGTCTTCATTTAGTCAGCCATGAAGAAAAGGCATAGCTGCTTATTTGTCCCATGTCGTGAGTGAGCAGTTCAGCCGCATTGACACTTTAGCCACCTGCACAATACATCTTGGGAATTACAGTTTTGCATTTTACCATGCTAAGAAGTGTTATAAGTGGGCAAGGTCCTCTCTCTACTGAACCCTCATTTCTGTCAGTGACAGTGCTGTCTCAAAAAAAGAAATCATTAAGCCGAGAAAATAAAATCTGGGTGACAGGATTGGATGTTGTACCTGCCAAAAGTAATTGTGGAAGGGGTCTGGGGAAGGATGGACTAGAACCAGTAAGAGGAAGATGATGACAAGTAGGAGAGTAGAATATGAGCCAGAAGGTGGATCACCAGGAGGGCTAGGATGACCAGAGTCACAAGGACCATGACAAGAAAACCCAGGCACAGGAAGCTCTAATCTATGAGGACCTGTATCGCCAATGCCAGAGGGAACAAGGAACAAATAGATGATAAGGAATAAGACAAGGAAAAACAGGATTTATGGTACCATGACCAGGGTGAGAAGCATCATGAGGGTCAGTAGGATGTGAGACAGAAGGATCTGGACACAGTGGACAAGGGCCTGAAGGGAACAGAAACACCAGAGGTAGAAGAGCCAGAAGGCCTTGGACCATAATGATAAGGTAGGTCTGAGAGCATCAAACAGGACGACCAGGAATAACAAACCCAGTTAAACCAAACAAAGAGGACCAGTACCAGGAGGTCAATGGTAACAAGGACAAGAGACAGGAGGGCGAAAACCACAGAGATCAGATCAAGGGGGACCAAGAACACATGAGCGAATGGACCAGCATCAGGAAGGCCACAACTAGAAAGGAGCCGGGTTAGCTGAACCTCGAGACCCTAGATTAGAATGACCGGGGGATATAAAGGACCAGGAAGTCTATGCCGAGTGGGACCAGACTCATGAGATCCTAAAATAGCGTGACAGGACTATATGAACCAGGAATTACCTGTAATACAAAGGAAATAGGATAAAGCAGGAGGACCTGGGGACTGAGAGAGCTAAGGAAACCAAGGTCAGTTGGACCAGCACTAAAAGACTTGATTCATGAGGACCAAATAAAGAAGTACAGAACTAAAACCAGGATTACATGGACCAGGATAACCAGGAGCAGAAGGACTAGGAACAGGCAGACCAGGGGACTATATAGAGCAGGGGGGGGGGGGACCAAGAAGATTGATGGGTGAGAATTAGGGTGAGGGGGTGAAAAGGTTCCTGACCAGGAGCCTGTGAAACAGGAGACGCAAGATACAAAGGACTAGCTTCAGGAGTACATGGGAATGATGACCAAACAGACCAAGAAGTACAAGTTCAGTAAGTTCAGTAAGTTATAAAGCTGGCTGCGGAATTATGAGGCCAAGGAGCAGGAGGACCATGGCTAGAAGGATCAGGAACATATTGAAAAGGACTAGAAATATCAGGACCTGGAGGCAATGAGCATTAGTGTCAGGAAACCAGGATAAGCAGGAAAGGGACTACCAAGACCAAATGAACCAGTACCAGGGCCTCAAAGAAGACTAGAGCAAGGAGGACTAAGCAAATTAAAAGGATCATGCCCATGCCAGGGCTAGAAATGCCATGCATATTAGGACCTAGATTACCAAGTGAGGCAGAGCAAGGGGACTGGATAGTGGTGGCCAGGAGGAACAGGACCAAAATGACCAAGCTCAGGAAGGCCAGAACAAGGAGTCCCAGGATTAGGAGGGCCAATATCTATTGCTGCAGTGCTGTAGGACTAAAAGGACAAGGAAAAGATCCAAGAGGACGAAGACAACCTAAACCAGGAATACAAAGACTATGAGGGCTGGGGCACAGGAGGCCGGATGGACAATGAGCTGCAGTACCAGGGCTAGGAGGTTCAAGGTGAGAAGAACCAGGACAAGGTGACCAGGGCCGAGAGGACTAGAAAGGAACTGAGCCAGATAGGCCAAGAAGGACCAGGATGGCCAAAAGACAAGGTTCATGATAACACGCACAACACAACAAGAAGGACCAGGGCAATCATGACCAAGGAGGTCAAGGCTAGGATGGTTTTGAGCCGGGTCTTTGAGAACTACACTCAGAAAAAAACAAAGTATAAAGACTAGGACCAAGAGGATCAGGACCAATGGGCCCCCAATCTGAAGAAGGAAAAGGAATATGAATAACAAGAATAGCCAGACCATGGCGAGTAGCACCAAGGAGGTGAGACCAGGAACACAGGTAACCAGAAGTAAAGGTTTGAACAGGACCAGGAAGCAAAGTGAAATGGGGACCAGGAAGACCAGGGTAAAGAGGATCAGGACCTTGAGTACCATGACCAGGAGGACATGAGCAAGGAAGAAAAGGAGAATTAGGACCAGTGAGATCTAGACCAGGATGATCACACCCTGGAGGTCCACACCACAGGGCTAGGAATAAGATGGCCAGGAAGATGAAGAACAAGATGGCTACTACCAAGATGACCAGAACAAGGAGGACCATGATCAATTGGTGTAGAAGCATGAGGACCAAGAGCAGGAGGATCCAACCAGATCCTGGAATACTAGGAGGATTAGGAGTATGAGGCGTATGGCTTATATTTACCAGGGGACCAGGGACCTAAATAAGAAAGACAGGAGCCAATGCCAAGAATACCTGTAGGACCAGACCTAGGGGAACCAGGAACAGAGCAGGGGGAATAAGAAGGATGAGCTCTTAAAGAACCAGGGACAGGCCTGGGAATGTTAGGTGAACCATGACCATAGGACCAGGGCCCAGAGTACCACGTGGAACAGAAAGAGCTGAACCTGGAGGTATTAGGTCCAGGATGAGGAAGATCAGGGGGACCAGAATAGTCAGAGTCAGGAAGACAAATGGAACAAGACCTGGATATACAGGAGGAACAGGACCAAAATGATGAGGCTCAGAAAGACCCAGACAAAGAGACCCAGGACCAAGAGGACACAGGTAATTTGGCATAGTTCTAGAAGGGCCAAGAGGACAATGCAGAGGACCAGGAGGACAAGCATGATCTGAACCTGGAAGACCAGAACTAAGAGGGGAAGGCCAGGGCATAAGAGGCCAGATAGAACGAGGGGATCAGCAGGTCTAGGAACTGATGTGCCAGGAGTCACCAAGCAGACCAGCATGATCAAAGTGGGGATCAGAAGTACCAGGATCAGGAGGCCCAGTAAGGGCTAATAAAATAGGTGGCCAGGAACAAGGCCAGGAAGACCAGGGTCATAAAGGGTTACAACCAGGAGCAGCAGATTCAGAAAACATGTACAGGTCCAGAATGAGAATCAGGAAGGCCAAAACAGACACTGAAAGGAAGACTTGAAACAGGACTAGTAGGAGTACCAATGCTTAAAGGTAGAGAATAACCTGGAAGATAAAGAAGAACACTGCCAGCAGGATGACACCTATTTGAGTCTAAGCTATCCCTTTTGTAAATGGTTCTTATTCATGCTTCCTATACCCCCAACCCCTAGAAACCGACACCTTGTCAGCCCTCATATTGAACTTGGAGGTAATATACTTGCTGAAAAACCAGAGCATGCAAAGTAAATAAAAAGCTTGGACTGTTGCACTTTGAACTCTGAATGATGGAACACGGTCTCTGATGCTGGCACAGAATCTGAGTCTAACAAGAGAGGGTTTAGGCCCTTAATCAGCAAGGCTAGGCCAATAATATCAATGACAGATCAAAAGAAGTGCCAATACTGATATTAGATCAAGATTCACTTTATAAGATCACACGTGAAACTCATTGTGATCTAATCGTCACTTTTTATTTCTTATTTTTCATTTCAATAGAAAAAAGGTTAATACATTGTTTATGACAAATCTTTCAATGGTCAACACAAAGCAAACATTCTTCAAATCTTTACATGAACCACACTACACCACATCTGATCAATAAACAATTATACATACATAGTTTGACCTACCACTGAATTGACAATAAAAGACAAAAAGATGGACATGGGTTAGTGCATTTTTTGGAAAAAAACAGATAAACAAGCTCAAGCTACTAAAAATCTTCAAAGAATTATAAAAAAGAAAAAAGAGGAAAAAAGAGACAAGGTCCAAAGGTGAATTCTAACAATTGGTATTTCAACATCCCTAGTCAATGGGCAAAGACCAGACAGTGTACAGTCAAGGACAACCAAACGATTTAATCAAAACTTGTTATAAACAGTTCAATCAAACATTATAAAGGAAGGGTTGGCCTGACAATCTGTTTTTTCACTTGAAAGGTCATTGTATGGTGAACCCGTTTCGAACCAAAGAAATTGTTGTGGGTTCTCATCAGGACCTAGAACTAGAGGTAGAAAAATAAATGGAAGAAATAGAAAAAGAGGAAAAAATGGTGTTAAGTTTTACAAACTCCATTTTCATGGGTAAAAAAACTCAGCTAAATGTACCCTTATAAAGTGAATCTTGATCTAATATCAGTATTGGCATTTCTTTTGCCCTGTCACAGAATCTGAGGGCATAGGGAATGAACTTTGGCAAAGGAGTTTAAATGTGGATGAGGGAAAATGAGTGTGGTCTCTGAAGGATGGAAGAAAGGGTTTGAGAATATCAGATGGCTGAAGTTAGGAAAAATGGTTAATGGCTAACAAAGAGGTCGAACCTCCATTACAATCAGCAAAGATGATCTCAGGATCATCAGAAGGCTCTGATGAGCAGAAGAAGGGGCAATGGAGGCTCCAGATTGATGACCCAAAAAGCAGTTCTGTGTGACCCCAAGATCTTTGCGCTGACAATCTATATTCATGGATGTGTGGTGGGTATGTAGCAAAAGTGTAGTACTAAGACTCCTTCTGTGATGAAAGTCTAATTGCATGGATCATTGGGATGCATTTTGTATGATTTGATGGAGAGTAGATGCAGCTTCACTACACAGTGGGTTGGAGTCCCAGAACTGAAGTGAGGGAGAGTGGAGAAAAGGATACCCAAAGAAATTCTGTGTGGTCTTTAATAGGAAAAGACTGCTGATTTTTTCTTCTTGCGTGATGACATAGGGTAGATGGTAGGAGTAAGGGGTAGGTCAAAGGTTTCTTTTGTTAAGTTTCTTAGCAGGGCTACCCTTTTGTCTCTGCCTGATGACCGCTCAAGAAAGCTTATGACAGCTGTGTACTGAGATCTCATATTTTTCTGTGTCCTTATTTTGGATACTTCTGATTGGAGTCAGCACTTTTGCTACTGTTGTTAGAGCCATCACATAGCTCACAAGCTGTGTCCGAGCGACAGCCATAAGAATGATATTTGAAAGAGAATCACCCCAAATAAGTTCTGAAACATCAATAGTGGATCAACATCCCCTATTTGGAAAATAGTATTAAAGTGGAAATGTGAAATAATCAATCCGTAGGTCTCAAGAATGGAGGTAACAAAATGACTCTAATTATTCAGTGTCTTATTTCTTACAATATTTGTAATAAAGTCAATTAATAAAAATCTATGTGAGTTTCTTTTCTTCTGTGTCTTTCATGCTTATTTATGTCTTTCACTGGGAAATTAAATCATATTCCAATGACCTTCAGTTCAATAAATTATAGTCCAATTCCTTAGCTTATGGCTCCTTGTCTGAATACTTCCACTGGTGGCCTAACAGGATAGGGACCATTGACAATTTATACAATCTGTCCTATTTAGAGTAAAGTAGGGGACCGGCAAAAAAATAATGGCCCCTTCACTCTAGGAGAAAACTCCCAATCTTTGGGAAAATTTGTATTGTGTTTTTGAAAAACCAACTCCCACTTTAGGAGTATGTTTTTGAAAAAACAGAACATTTTTGAAATATTTGCTGGCTGATCATCATGTCTGATGGTACTGTCCTTCAAGCGTTCAGTACATAGACAAGAACTGCCATGGCAGCAGTTCCTGTCAATGTAGGGAGTTTTCCACATGGCCAACGCAAATTTGGGATGCGGAGTTCCCTCAGGATGGTGGAGGTATTGTTCTCCACCATCCTGATGGACTTAACTCCGTCCTTGAAACTCTAAATGAAACCCTTAATTTGTCTTCATACATTCATCAGATTGGAACGAATGCTCTCAATTATGCTGTGTTGGTCACTTTAAAAGGAGCCTAATGCAATTCTATTTATTTTGATAAAAATCACCCAAAATACTAGATGGCTATATGTGGCCTGGATACAACATTTCTGGTTCTGGTTTCTGCAATTACAAATCATTGTTTTCAGGTGTTTTAGTGTGATTTGCTTAATTGAAAGAACCGGAATTATTAATTCCAGAATGGATCGATTAACTGCAGAAAAAAAGGTGTTCTGATAAAATGGAACCTTTAGGTTATCCTATATCTGGCCCTGAAACATGTCCATGGCTTTGTAAGTAACAGAGAGTACTCAACTTTAGTCTTACTAAGGTTCTAATCATTTTTATCATCAGTTACCTCTGCAGCTAAGTGTAAAGGTGTAGGAGCACAAGACATCTCCATAAAGGGCCTTCCAAATCACTATGTCTTGGTGCATGGTGTAATGGAGTGGCATTCTGTGCTATGTCTGTCAAATAACTTGGAAACATTCAAAGTCATTTCTGACCTTTAGACTATGTGTTAGTGCCTGCAACTAAGCCAGTTTTAGAACTAAGGGCCTCACGTTGCATATTGGCAGGGTTTGTGACCACAGTATCTTTAAAACTCTTTTTATGGCTTGGAAAATTATTTTGTTTAGTAAAAGGACTTTTGCGATTGCTTCTGATTTGCAAATAGAAGTGTTAATGAAAAAGGTTTTTTCCCCTCCCTTTCTAATTCGGAAAATAATTTATTGATAGTTTATGACTGCATTTGCTGTTGCAAATCATTGATGAGCTAACAACTACTGAGTTGGGGGTGGTAACCTATTTGCAAATGAGAAGGGAACTGGTTAGGACCCCTTTCCCTTTGAAATCATATTAGCAGCCCCAGAGGGGAGAAGTTTACCGAAACCAAAACATTTTTTTTAAACCCAGTACTGGTTCCTTTAAGGAGCATAGGCTGCTTTGAATTTTTTTTCTTCCATTTTTTAATGTAGTCATAGAGATTATGGTATGCAGGCCACCATTTCTGTGATAACAGTCAATCACAGTGGGTCGCAAATTGACACCAGCCTAATCAATAATAATTAGGTTGGTCATTCAGCAACCCTCTGCACATCAGTATTTTGTGAACTGCCCGAACAGTACATATGTCATTTTGCAAAATACTATTCCATTCGCAAAACATATGTGCGGAACTTGCGACCACTTTTTGTCAACAAATGGCATAATAAAACTAAATGTAGGCTGTTTAGACAGCAGCCCTGGTAAATAGCGAAGTTCCACTACTATTTGCCTGGCTACTGGCCAACTTGAGCTCACTGTGTAGTATTTAGCCAGCCACCGGATAAATAATGAAGTTTCTTTTCAAGTTATTTGCAAGGCCACTGACAATACAATACATAATTTCAGCTATTTTGCCAGCAGCCGGGGCAAATATTGAAATTTCTTTGCTACTTGACAGGCTACTGGTCAAATAAATTGAAATGACTTCTATTTAACCAGTAGCTACATCAATACATTTATTTGCTATTTACATGGCTGTTGGCCTATTTGTAAGTGTCTGCTGTTTTGCCAGCTGCTGTATAGTGAGTGAATTTTCTTGTTTGCTTGACTGCTAGCCAAATAGTACAAAACCTCTGCTATTTAGTGGTTGGCCATGTAAATAGTGAGTGTCCTTGTAATGTGCATGGCTGCATGCCAAACACTGCAATAATCTCTACTATTTGGCCAGCGACCAGGTAAATAGTTATGTTTTTCCACTATTTGCATGGATGCCAGAAGAACAGTGCAGAATCTCTACTATTGAGACAGCAGCCACGCAAATGGTGATTTTTTTTCTGCTATGTGTATGGCTGTTGGCCAAACAGTGTAGAATTTCTACTATTTAGCCAACGACCAGGTAAAAAGTGATGTGTTTTTACTATTTTCTTGGGCCCCAGCCAAACAGTACAGAATCTCTAATATTTAGACAGCAGCCCCTTAAATAGCGATTTTTTTTCTGCTATGTGTGTGGCTGTTGGCCAAACAGTGCAGAATGTCTGCTATTTGACCAGTGGCTGTGTAAATAGTGACGTTTTTCAGTTATTTAGGTGGCTGCCGGCCAAACGGTGCAGAATCTCATTTATTTAGCCAGTGGCCAGGAAAATTGTGAAGTTTTTCTGCTATCTGCATGGCTGTCCACCGAAAAAGTGCAGAATGTATTATTCAGTCAGCGGCGGGTAAATAGTGATGTTTTCCTGCTATTTACATGGCCACTGGCCAAACAGTGCAGAATCTCAACCATTTAACTAGCAGACAGGTAAATAGTGGAGCTTTTCTTCTATTGGCTCTTCCACCAGCCAAACAGTACCGAATCTCGGGGGCCTCATTTATGAAGCCTTGCGTCAATTTTGCGCTTCTGATGCGTCACTTTTTGTGACGCATCGGCAGCGTAAAATATCCCTCCTGTTGCGCACTATATACAAAGTGACGCATCTAAGCAGATGCGTTACTTTGTAAACCCCTGCGCTACATTATACCTGCGTCAGGTATAATGTATGCAGGGGGGCGTTCTCCCGCAAAAAAGCCTCGTAGTAGTGATGCAGTGAAATCTATGAGATTTCACTGCGTCACTTCTCGGACGCCGTAGCGTCAAAATCTTGCGCCTGCCTCACTGCAGGCGTAAGACTGACGCAGGCCCTTTCACATGGGGCTTGCCCCATGTGAAAGGACGCATTGCTGAGTTGCGTCACTTTTGTGACACACTGCAGCAATGCGTCACTTTTGCGCTTACAGATACGTCAGAAATACTGACGTATCTGGAACTCCTTGCGACATGATGCGTCATGCAGTAAATATGACGCATCAGGTATGTCGCAAGGAGTGCGCACCGAGAAGTGACGCATCGCTGCTTTCACGCAGCGATGCGTCACTTTTCATAAATGAGGTCCCTATTATTTAGCCAGCTGCCATGTTAAGTGATTTTTCTCTTCTATTTTTATGCCTGCTGGTCAAATAGTAAACAATTTATACTATTAGCAAGAGGCCAGGTAAATAGCAGAAAATTCACTATTTACTTGGCAGCCTGGAAAATATCCACTAGCTTTTGATTCTTAACCGGGTGCTCAGGCTAACAATGAGGTGCTCAGCGTGAAGTTGTCTCCCGGCACCCTCAAAAGCTTTCTGCCTCTTTTTGTTTGTTAGCTGATAACCTGCCAGCGAAGATGAAGAACATGCTAGCTATAATTCACACATTATTCCCAACATATTTTATTTAAACTGTGCCATCAATATTGGAATGCACTTCATATGTGGACACGTTTCTGAGCTTTTTTATGAATGAGTCCAGAACTGGTTTAAAATAAACATGTGTATACATAATTATTTAGGTGACCATGTCTTTATGAAGCATACCAAACACCTCTTATAAAACTAAAGATCAAAGTAAAATTTGAATTTTGTGCTACATCCCTTTCTAAACAGGCCACTGGATTATCAAAATATGTTTGCTTTTAATAACTTTGTTTGCTTAATTGCCTTGCAATTTAAACACCACATTTCACCACCGTTCTATGTGCTTTGTGAGCTTGCATTCCTGTGAAAAGCAATGCAGCTAATTCTGAGAACCAGAGATGAAGGCAGTCTGCCACAGTTATGTCATTTATTGGAATAAAAAACACAATCCTTATTTTGATCTTTAGTGGTAAATAGCAGACTATTTGCCAAAATGCTTTTGGGATTTGGGTAAATGCCTACAATAATAAAATATGTTGGACTTCAGCCCAGCGAGCTGCAGGTTTGCTAGATAGACTGTCAGGAATCTAAATTGTTCAGCTTTTGGTACAAGAAGATTATTTACAACAAGGGGTGGTGATGGACAGAGTCTCTGAATTAAGCAGAGTACTCTCACCCAGTCAAGAGATCAGGGCTAGATCCAACACCGTTTTTTAGCTCATTGCACCATCCCAGTTTCAGAACCCGGGTGTATGCACATTAGTCTGTTCCTGGCCCAGTGCATCATGGGAACAGGGCAGACCAGACTACAAAAGCCAATTCTTACACTGGGAAGGAAACAAGCTTCCGGGGACCGGTTTCTGGCATTTCAGCCGTCTTCGGCCCGGCTTGCTTGAATCCTGATGGTGCAATGAGCAAGGGACTCACATCTGAGTATACCCTTCCACGCTTAGGGTGGACAAAATTATTTACAACAAGGGGTGGTGATGGACAGAGTCTCTGAATTAAGCAGAGTACTCTCACCCAGTCAAGAGATCAGGGCTAGATCCAACACCGTTTTTTAGCTCATTGCACCATCCCAGTTTCAGAACCCGGCTGTATGCAAATTAGTCTGTTCCTGGCCCAGTGCATCATGGGAACAGGGCAGACCAGACTACAAAAGCCAATTCTTACACTGGGAAGGAAACAAGCTTCCGGGGACCGTTTTCTGGCATTTCAGCCGTCTTCGGCCCAGCTTGCTTGAATCCTGATGGTGCAATGAGCAAGGGACTCACATCTGAGTATACCCTTCCACGCTAAGGGTGGACAAAATTATTTACAACAAGGGGTGGTGATGGACAGAGTCTCTGAATTAAGCAGAGTACTCTCACCCAGTCAAGAGATCAGGGCTAGATCCAACACCGTTTTTTAGCTCATTGCACCATCCCAGTTTCAGAACCCGGCTGTATGCAAATTAGTCTGTTCCTGGCCCAGTGCATCATGGGAACAGGGCAGACCAGACTACAAAAGCCAATTCTTACACTGGGAAGGAAACAAGCTTCCGGGGACCGGTTTCTGGCATTACAGCCCATTGCACCATCTGGATTCAAGCAAGCCGGGCCGAAGACGGCTGTAATGCCAGAAACCGGTCCCCGGAAGCTTGTTTCCTTCCCAGTGTAAGAATTGGCTTTTGTAGTTTGGTTTGCCCTGTTCCCATCATGCACTGGGACAGGAACAGACTAATTTGCATACAGCCAGGTTCTGAAACTGGGATGGTGCAGTGAGCTAAAAAACGGTGTTGGATCTAGCCCTGATCTCTTGACAGGGTGAGAGTATTCTGCTTAATTCAGAGACTCTGTCCCTCACCACCCCTTGTTGTAAATATTTTTGTCCACCCTAAGCGTGGAAGGGTATACTCAGACATGAGTCCCTTGCTCATTGCACCATCAGGATTCAAACAAGCCGGGCCGAAGACGGCTGTAATGCCAGAAACCGGTCCCCGGAAGCTTGTTTCCTTCCCAGTGTAAGAATTGGCTTTTGTAGTTTGGTTTGCCCTGTTCCCATCATGCACTGGTACAGGAACAGACTAATTTGCATACAGCCAGGTTCTGAAACTGGGATTGTGCAGTGAGCTAAAAAACGGTGTTGGATCTAGCCCTGATCTCTTGACAGGGTGAGAGTATTCTGCTTAATTCAGAGACTCTGTCCCTCACCACCCCTTGTTGTAAATATTTTTGTCCACCCTAAGGGTGGAAGGGTATACTCAGACATGAGTCCCTTGCTCATTGCACCATCAGGATTCAAGCAAGCCGGGCCGAAGACGGCTGTAATGCCAGAAACCGGTCCCCGGAAGCTTGTTTCCTTCCCAGTGTAAGAATTGGCTTTTGTAGTTTGGTTTGCCCTGTTCCCATCATGCACTGGGACAGGAACAGACTAATTTGCATACAGCCAGGTTCTGAAACTGGGATGGTGCAGTGAGCTAAAAAACGGTGTTGGATCTAGCCCTGATCTCTTGACAGGGTGAGAGTATTCTGCTTAATTCAGAGACTCTGTCCCTCACCACCCCTTGTTGTAAATATTTTTGTCCACCCTAAGCGTGGAAGGGTATACTCAGACATGAGTCCCTTGCTCATTGCACCATCAGGATTCAAGCAAGCCGGGCCGAAGACGGCTGTAATGCCAGAAACCGGACCCCGGAAGCTTGTTTCCTTTCCAGTGTAAGAATTGGCTTTTGTAGTTTGGTTTGCCCTGTTCCCATCATGCACTGGGACAGGAACAGACTAATTTGCATACAGCCAGGTTCTGAAACTGGGATGGTGCAGTGAGCTAAAAAACGGTGTTGGATCTAGCCCTGATCTCTTGACAGGGTGAGAGTATTCTGCTTAATTCAGAGACTCTGTCCCTCACCACCCCTTGTTGTAAATATTTTTGTCCACCCTAAGCGTGGAAGGGTATACTCCGACATGAGTCCCTTGCTCATTGCACCATCAGGATTCAAGCAAGCCGGGCCGAAGACGGCTGTAATGCCAGAAACCGGTCCCCGGAAGCTTGTTTCCTTCCCAGTGTAAGAATTGGCTTTTGTAGTTTGGTTTGCCCTGTTCCCATCATGCACTGGGACAGGAACAGACTAATTTGCATACAGCCAGGTTCTGAAACTGGGATGGTGCAGTGAGCTAAAAAACGGTGTTGGATCTAGCCCTGATCTCTTGACAGGGTGAGAGTATTCTGCTTAATTCAGAGACTCTGTCCCTCACCACCCCTTGTTGTAAATATTTTTGTCCACTCTAAGCGTGGAAGGGTATACTCAGACATGAGTCCCTTGCTCATTGCACCATCAGGATTCAAGCAAGCCGGGCCGAAGACAGCTGTAATGCCAGAAACCGGCCCCCGGAAGCTTGTTTCTTTCCCAGTGTAAGAATTGGCTTTTGTAGTTTGGTTTGCCCTGTTCCCATCATGCACTGGGACAGGAACAGACTAATTTGCATACAGCCAGGTTCTGAAACTGGGATGGTGCAGTGAGCTAAAAAACGGTGTTGGATCTAGCCCTGATCTCTTGACAGGGTGAGAGTATTCTGCTTAATTCAGAGACTCTGTCCCTCACCACCCCTTGTTGTAAATATTTTTGTCCACCCTAAGCGTGGAAGGGTATACTCAGACATGAGTCCCTTGCTCATTGCACCATCAGGATTCAAGCAAGCTGGGCCGAAGACGGCTGTAATGCTAGAAACCGGTCCCCGGAAGCTTGTTTCCTTCCCAGTGTAAGAATTGGCTTTTGTAGTTTGGTTTGCCCTGTTCCCATCATGCACTGGGACAGGAACAGACTAATTTGCATACAGCCAGGTTCTGAAACTGGGATGGTGCAGTGAGCTAAAAAACGGTGTTGGATCTAGCCCTGATCTCTTGACAGGGTGAGAGTATTCTGCTTAATTCAGAGACTCTGTCCCTCACCACCCCTTGTTGTAAATAAATTTGGTACAAGAAGACCATGGTTTCATGTGTCTGCTGCCTTCAGCGAATATTTATATTAAAGTGTACATTGTAATGTGTGTAATGTACAACAATTCCATAGCTCTATAAGAATATTTTTCCACATGTGGGTTACTTGCTACAGTTGCAGCTCGTGCAGGTGAGAATGGCAAGGCAGGGGGGATGTAGAGAGACGAAGGAATAGGATTGATTTATTTATTAAATTTTTCCTATTCCATTGTCTGTTGACATCCAACCCCGCCCCGCCCCACTGCGCTTGCCTGTAGGAACCACAACTACTTGCTGCACTGTGGAGTCTGTATGGGAAACAGTTTTCATATGCATTGGTATTCTTCAAATTTTCCAGGTCATCACAGTTTCAACTGAAGAGTCAGAACCACGTGTGAGATCAGGCATCACGTGGTCTTAAATATACAGGAAAAACATATTTTACTCTTTCAGCCTTCTCCTCCTCCTCTGATCAGACCTACTGTAGGTCCCACAGCCTGCATGCATTTTGGAAACACAACATTAGACTTATTGAGTTGGAGTACTCATACTACATCAATAAAGAATGGGGCAAGGAAATTGAACCACAAGTAATAAAGATTACTGATAAGCAATCAAAACCTTATCACCTGGCCCACTTCACTCATTCCAGGCATTGCTGAGATGTTCCAAAGCTTCAGTGCTCTGACTGGAACACCAGTTCAAAGGAAACACTTAACACTCAGAATGCATTGTCAAGCATGAATAAATTTCAACAGCGACCATATCTAGATGCCCATCTATGAAGGGCTGCCAAGACTTTTTTGTACCATTTATTTTTTTCTTGCCCATGTCTGACTCTGTTCTGAGGACTTTCCATACAACTCCAAGAAGAACATCTCCAGAATTATACTGGGTGCCTAATGCAGCTGTGTAGGAAAATGCAATTTTTCCTGGACTGATGCTGCTGTTTTTTTACTCTACGCACTGGGGCAATTCTAACCAGGTCCCAGTGCCTCTGCTATGACCCCTAAAACATGCAGAAATTAGCAACACACCTGATTTACATGTTTAACTTACCATAAGTCCCTAGTATATGGTACCGAAGTATACACAAGGCCTGTAAGTTAAATGTCACTAGTCAAAAGAAATCCATGGTGTCTAAGGATCTGAGGTGCTTTTTGCCTCCTCTAACACGTCAGGCTGGTAGTAAATCCCCCAATCTGTGCCCCTAGAAAGACTTGCAGCTTAAGGGTGGGACCAGAAAAGGGAATAGCTCAGGAATTCCGCTGTATGAGCACCGAAGGAATTCACAGCTCTTGATGCAAAGACTTTAACTCTACTTCTGTACTGTAAAGTTAGACATAGAGGTCATCCCCTCCACACACAAGACTGGGGTCGCGACACTGGAACAAAAACGATACACATGTAGTGATTGCTGCAACAAAAGTATGATGTCCTTCACGAGCAATCATCTGTGCATTATTCACCCATTTGGTGTGATTCACAAGAATAATACTTCCTCCTAAATATTAAAGGGACAGGATACTGCAAATCAACTGAATGACACTTTTGTTCTGCCACTGAGTATTTGATCAGTTGCAGGGCAAAAAAAAGGTTGTGGTGCAAACCAGTCATGCCCTGATTATGAGTGTGTCGGTGTTTTCTGACCCCTGCACAAACTTCTATTTGCGCAGGGGTTAGAATTACAAGTTGGTGGTATTTAACTCACCCAGAAATCACTGAGTGCGTTAAGTATCCAATGTCAGAAAAGTATAAAGTATTTAAAGTACCATGTGGCTTTTGATGCAGTACACACCAAAATCCACATGTTGGTGTCTAAAAACATTGATTGCTTTGCGACACAACCATTAGTATAGCGTATTCTTAGTTATGTAAAATTGGAAACCTTGTTGTTCATTATAAAACTAATGTCCAAATAAAGGTGCTCCACATCGTATTTGAGATAGCATGTCCACGAATGTCTGACAAAATGTAAATATACAAAATATTGACCTACAAAAATTGCAAATATCGATGTCAACAATATCGACATCCTATCTCCAACAAGGTAAGTATAAAAATATCTAAAAGAAATATTGATGTCAAAAATATCGTAATTAAACAATAAATTAAATAATACTTATAAATGTAATAAACATAGTCAAAAATATGTTTTAATATTCAAAATTAATAAATAATATAAATAATTTAATAAAAAATAATTAAACATATACATACAATACATAATATATACTTCCTTAATAATAACTTAAAAAAATATTTTAATAACGTATAAATAATCATTAAAAATATTATGAATTACAAATACATCTATACACATAAAATAATAATATAAATACAAATTAATAAAAATGTAAAATAAATGAAAAAAGTAAGTAAATGTTGGATAGCGTAGGGGTAAAAATTACTATTCCCACTCCAGAGAGTGCAACAGTATGGAAAGTGTTGGATTGCGTAGGGGTAAAAATTACTATTCCCACCCCAGAGAGTGCAACAGTAGAGAAAGTGTTGGATAGCGTAGGGGTAAAAATTACTATTCCCACTCCAGAGCGTGCAACAGTAGGGAAAGTGTTGGATAGCCTAGGGGTGAAAATTACTATTCCAACTCCAGATAGTGTCACAGTAGGGAAAGTGTTGGATAGCGTAGGGGTAAAAATTACTATTCCTGCTCCAGAGAGTGCAACAGTAGGGAAAGTGTTTGATAGCGTAAGGGTAAAAATTACTATTCCAATCCAGAGAGTGCAACAGTAGAGAAAATGTTGGATAGTGTAGGGGTAAAAATTACTATTCCCACTCCAAAGAGTGCAACAGTAGGGAAAGTGTTGGATACCGTAGGGGTAAAAATTACTATTTCCACTCCAGAGAGTGCAACAGTATGGAAAGTGTTGGATAGCGTAGGGGTAAAAATTACTATTCCCTCTCCAGAGATTGCAACAGTAGGGAAAGTGTTGGATAGAGTAGGGGTAAAAAGGACTATTCCCACTCCAGAGACAGCAACAGTAGGAAAAGAGTTGGATAGCGTAGGGGTAATAATTACTATTCCCACTCCAGAGGGTGCAACAGTAGGGAAAGTGTTGGATAGCGTGAAAGTTAAAAAAACATACTTATAAATAAATTAATATTTTAAAATATTAAAAAAATTAATTATTAAATAAATCTAAACTATTTACTAAAAAATAATAAATGATACAAATTAATTACAAAATAATTAAAATTAATGTATATTCCTAAAAACTAATAATTCATTTAGTATCAATAAATTACTTCCTACACTATTCCCCTATAAACCCACAACCCGCTACGGTAATAAAATACAAAATGTACTTAAATTACATTAAAAAAAACATATTAAATTCATAATAATATACATAAAAATTATATAAAAATCGATATTAGTAACATCAATATTACTAACATCGATATCAGTAACATCGATATTACTAACATCTATATTAACAAAATCAATATTATTACCTTAGAAATTCTGTCCCATCGATATTAAAAATATCAATATTACTTACCTTCTATATTCTGTCCCTTCAATATTTAAACATCGATAATATTGTATGTCGATATTTCAAAATCGATATTTTTTCTGCCTACACATGTCCACAATTACTGCCATCTAAAGCAGTTTTTTAGCAAGTTCTACAAGAGTTGTGCGAGAACTTTAGGGGTCACAGACGGTTGAAATCCCAGACTGACTTTGCATCATAGTACAGCGTCAGGGCCTCATTTCCAAGGCCACTCCACTGCTGGTGCATCACTTTTTTTGACACACCGGTGGCGCAGTGTGCATGCCCATATTCACAAGGCCACGTAAAGTCACCCTGCACGACTTTTCATGAACTTGTATTTACGCATTGCTCTCCGTGAAAGGGGCGTTCCATGAGTGTTGTTGTGAGTGTTCCCAAGTACCATCCATGAAACGCTCCCAGATTTACTAAGTTTTGTAAAACCGCAAATGTGTCAAAATCCTTCACCTTCCCAGGGGAGAGGTAAGAGTGATGCAACGAGGAGAAATACTTGATTTCTCCCTATTTTTCCTCTTTCTATGCCTACTGCATTCTGCAGCACACATTGAAAGAGGAAAATGCCATCAATGATTGTTTTTGCGTAGGAAGGTTTTCTGCTGTACATTTTGCTCTTTAAAGGATTCTAGCCTATATATCACTGAATTTGTTTCCAATTACTGGAAGAACCTACACCCCAGAACCAAATCTCTGCAGCTTGGGCACAAATGCCATTACTGTTTTTCTTTTTTTGAGGAGCTGCTTGAGGTTCAGTGTCATGTCTAAATAATTCAGGAATATAAAGATAGATTATCCAGATTAAAGCACTTTCTTTCCTTTACCAGGCAAAGTCTAAAGTTACTCCGCAGTGAATAATGCAATTGACACAAACAAGTCAGTTGTTTTGGAAATGAGAAGATTTGAAATGGATTTTCTTTGTCACATTTAGATTTTATGTTGATACCTTATACCCATCCCTGTGAAAAATCACAACCTGAATTAAGGTTTAAAGTGCATGAATGAATTTGAGCTTGATGATCTTGGTGAATTAAACAGGAGCTTTGTGTGATTTTGTCACCGATTTACAATTGTGTGTGGAATAAATGGTTAGTGATTTTTATTATGATTATAATTTTGTCTTCTGTATTATTTTCATGCTTGTCACTGGTGAAAAAATAGGGCCTCATTCTGATCAGAGTTGTTTCCATCAGTTTTTTTTCCCAAGGATAAATCAGATTCCACACCCTATGGTGTTATCCCAGAATGAAATTTCTACACAGATCAGAATTTTTGAGGTTGATAAGAGGGACAACGTTCAGAATCAGAATTAGCAAAACTATCTCCGCACATTGCTTCTCTTATTGACCTTGATTCCCTCACAAATTTGCCCCGTTTTACCAAGCTAACCAGGCCCGGACTGGGAAAATGAAAGCATCCCTGGCAAAAATGCTCAAACCAGCCCTACATCCTTCAACTCCTCATGCAGTCTCTCTCGTTCCATCCATTCTCTCTCCATCGTTCTCTCCTCTATTTCTTTTCTATCTCTGATCACTTTCTTTCTATCTTCCCCCTACATTTCTCTCTTTCTCTTTCTCTCTCTCTCTCTCTCTCTCACTCTCTCCCTCTCTCTCTCTCTCAAAGCCTCTCTGTGCCTGCTGATATTAGCCTTTTGGAATTGGTCTCTAAGGGCTACAGCCCCACTGGTGAAGTGTCCAGTGGAATAAAAGGCCTGTCCAGCCCTGGGCCTAACCATGCACAGTCTTACTGCTTGTACATGACTGATTACACCTAGTCCTTCTATTTATGACCAACTGAGAATGGGACCCAAACTGTTGAGTCTAGTATATTTTTGTTAATGTCTGTAAATACATGCTTGACCCAATTAATAGGTAGTATCCAGGCCAGCACGAATTACATATATGGACATAACCTCTCTATCTTGACTGGTTTAATCCAATGAGGCCCAAAATTCTTCCAGGACCATTGGCAAGAACTTTCTGGCCATGTATCAAGGGGAATGTGGATATTGGACTAGTAGGCAAACTGCATTCACTGATCTCATTGCTAGGCTGGCCAAAAAGATCCTACTTTCCCCAGTTGACTCAGTCCTTCTCAACTCCCTTTCTTGGATGGTGAGGGTGGGTTTCATGGGGAATGAATTAGGAATTTTCCGTCTGGTGAAAAATTGGACCACCGAACTCTCCGAAGTTGAATGCCGGGTAAGAAACTCAGGGCAGCCAACATCGGTTATATATATATATAGATAAATATATATAATGGTAAGTACAAAAATATCATTTAAAAAAATCGTTTTACACTAATATCAGAAAAATGTAAACAATAATATTGTTTTTTAATATAGATGTTCAAAAAACAGTAAATATTACATATTTTAACATATAACATTACTATAATGTAAATTAAACATGTTTAAAGTAATATTTATGAAAGAATGTTACCCTGTACACACCCTATTAAATACCGTTGTAAGCTCTGTTTGCTTCGTTAGACAAAGTATGCGTGCTGTTTAGTTGTGGGGCGGCCAGCCCAGTACAGTAAGCAGCAGCTAGTGGGGAGCCACTAGTATACCAAACGCACAGCAAAGTTCAAGGTTAAACTGAAGAATCACATTAATCTATGGATTATAGTTCAACCGTAAACCAACAAAGAAATCACTTTAAAACCATGGTGTATCAACATGTGTATTCATTATCATTTTTGTGAATTACATGAATAATGCAATCAGCTACAAATTCAATCTTGTAACGCAGCGTGATTTTTCAATGTTGTTGTTGTGAGACAATGCAATCATTGCTGACAAATTGCAAAACTTATTAGTTATAAAAGCATTGAAATTGATAACACATCCAAAAATTATTGTTAAGAAAAAGCCCAATGCATTTCGGGTAAATCCCTTCATCAGGGACACTGTAAAGAGAAAAAACAACGAAAAAACGGATAAGCAACGATGATCAATGAACAAGAGTTGACGTTAGCGTACTGTTACAAATGACACAGTATTAACATAATGCATGTTTGTTCAACATCCAGAGGGCATGCTAAATTATAGGACAGAAGTGCCTTATGTGTTGTCTAAGGGTCAAAAAGATTGTAAAAGAGGTATCTACAGAAAAGCTGCCACCAGTTATGTCTATACACGCTAGTGCTTAAAAATTGAATGTCAGTGTACCATGTTGAAAGTAAAAACATCAACAAATGAAACATAAGGCTAAACATAACCAGCATCATCATTACGAGAGATAACTCACTGTGTGATTTGGCCGTGTACAATGTAAATGTTCAGGGGAAGCCTCAGGGAAGGGGGATCTCGCGTCACTCTGTGTACAACAGAAAAAGGGAGGGTAATGAGTGGTCAGGGCCATTGACGATAACCAGCACAGCCCGCAAATGCTGGAAACAGAAGAATCTGTAAATACCTTATGTGGTGTTTGAAACATAAGAAGCTGTGTGCCCAAATTCTAAATTCCTGCCAGTACAGCTACAAACCTGGAATAACGAGAAAGCAGACAAAACACACAAACATGCCTTAGTTCGGTGTGATGTGTACACAAATGCCGGTGTCGTGGCAGTAACGTGCAACTGGTGATAAAGAAGACTCACCGTATTAGTTAACGTGCGACGCGTTAAGAGGAGAAATGATGTCGAGCTGGACAAAATGCGAGTGACTGAATACGATGGCGGACTGCAAAACAAAGGGAGAAAATCCTTTAACTTGCCCCTACTCGCGTACAAAATAAACCGACACTGGACCTGACTAAGCGTGAGAGGGGACAAAAATGCAGGCTCACCGGATAACTCAGAAACGGGTTCCTAGAGCGCCGATCAGCTTCCCAAATATCCGAAGACGTACGTGTCCCAAACGAACACAAACTTAAAAGCGCGCGTGACATTGGTCGACATAGACACAGGACTAGCGTGGTCGGCCATCTTGCAGTGGTGAAAACGGCGGGTATTGAAAGGAGAAAGCAGGACTGCCTAGTAGTGAAAGACTGACCTCAACAGAATGAAAGACCCTAAGTCCATAGAACCTCGTAGACATGTTAAAATGCCGCGCAATGTAGACAAACATGAGGGCGATATATAGAACAATAAAAATGGAAATGTAGGGGGAAGAAACTATTGACATGAAACTGCTGGTGATCGTGTGTCATCAGTGAAACTGTGAATATGTATGAATAAACACAACTAAAGAGTAGTGATCTGACGTAAATGTCACTAACAATCAAGAAAGGCGAAAACTTAAACAAGAAAAAAGAGAACAAAGGAAAAAAAGGAAGACAAGTAAAACAGTGAAAAAAATCTAGTAGATAAATAATCAGAAAGAATGTGTAGAAAAAATACAGAGAATGTAGGTGTAGTGTTCATTTTGACCACAAGACATACACATTTACAATGCTACATGCATAATATAAAATATCACAAAAAACATTGAAGTTCAATCCTGTCATTGAGCCCACCCGGTACCAAAGTTTGCAAATGCTTTATCCACCACGCTTCTCTTTGTGCAAGAAGTGTAGTGCAATTCTGATCAGGACGTGGTGTTAAGGACTCCAAAATAGTAAATCTCATTTGTGCGTTGGTATGCCGATGCTCTAGCCAGTGTGAAGAAAAGTGCGATTTAATTGACTTGGTGCGAAATGTACTTTTGTGCTCAGTGATGCGAATTTTGAGTTTTCTAGAGGTTTTGCCTACGTAGAGTAGTCCACACGGACATTTTATCACATAAATGACGTTTGAAGAATTGCAATTCCCATTATATTTCAGTGAAATTGCCTTTCCTGAGTGTGGATGATGTATAGTATTTCCAACAGTTACAATATTGCAGTGCACACAATTGAAACACTTGCGCATTCCGTGGAATTGTTGTTCAGGTACCGATTTGGTTGACAAAATTTCTTTGAGGTTTTTGCTGCGGGTATATGCAAACAAAGGTTCCTCGTCGAATAAACCTTTAAAATCAGGTTCCTGTCTCAGTAGTTCCCATCTTGATTTGATGATGCCTTTGATCGCATGTGATCTGGTGGAATACTTAGATACAAAGATGTGTCTTTGAGACTGTCTTTTAGTCTTAGAGATAAGTAAAGTATCCCAATCCTTTGTTTGCGTTTTGCTCAATGCTTGGGTCAGGGTTGCTTGGGGATAACCTCGCTCACTAAATTTGGCCTGCTGATTTTGTAGAGTTTCTGACAGGGTGACATTGTTGGAGGTTATGCGCTTAACTCTCAACATCTGAGAGTAAGGGAGATTGTTGATTAACGTCGGTGGGTGGAAACCTCGAATGTAATAGAAGATTGTTTCTATCTGTGGGTTTTGTATAAACCGATGTCTCAAGTATGTTATCATGTTTAGTAATTAACACATCTAGATAATTAATGGTTTGATGACTGATAGCATGTGTGAATTTGATTTTCTCGTGTTTGTTGTTCAGTTCCAATAAAACCAGTTCCAATAGCTCTTTTGAATTTTTCCAAATAATGAAGATGTCGTCAATAAATCTTACATAGAATGCAAGGTTATGACTCCATATTTGTTGATTGAAAATATTGTCATTTGCCTGACCACATCAGTGATGTCATTTGAGATGTCATCAGTGATGTCATCAGTGATGTCACTGACCATGTCATGAATGATGTAATATGTGACATCATCAGCAGTGGATTGCGGGCGCGCGAGTTATAGTGAGTCCAACTAACTATAACGTGGGAATTTCAATGGTTTTGTATGAGTAAAATGTTCAGCTAACTATAACTGGTGTGAAACCTATGGTTTTTTCAGTGAATTTCAAAGGTTTTTTAAATACTATTTCCTAACTATAACGATTGTGAAACCTATGGTTTTTTAGTGAATATATATATATATACACACACATATATATGTACATCCACTTATAGAAATAATTATAAATGTAAAGAATAAACTGCAAAAAAAATATATATTTCTAATTTAATGATACATAAAACAGGACTTGCGCAGATCCCTCCCCCCCAAACTACACATCAGATAAAGATTGGAGACTTTTCGCCCTCTGCTTCTCCCGTCCATGTGCCTTTAAGAGTCTGGACCAACACTTGTATCTCGAGATTCATGCAGATACCACCTGCTACCCTACCCATCCAAGCAGCCTCCACTGCTGGGATGAGATTGGAGCTTTGTCGCCCTCCGCTTTTCCACCCAAGCGCCTTTAAGAGCCTGCATTGCTTCCCACATCGCAAGACTCATGTAGGTCCCTCCCGCCAGCAGACATATCCCAGCAGCCTCCACTTCAGGAATGAGATTTGAGCTACATCACCCTTTGCTTTTCCCGCCCAGCCACCTTTATGAGCCAACGTCACCTCCTGCATCACAGGATGCATGTGGGTAGTGCCCGGGTGAAGCCTGGGCCTAGGGTGGGCCCATTTGTGCCCATCAGAGCCCAGAGGAGGCTGGGTTGGGCAGTCCCTCTTTTGCCTGACCACAACCTAAAGTCCTGTACCTACCTTTCCTTTCACTGCGTTGCCTGCTGTCCCTGAGCTGCCTGCTGTCCCTGCCTGTGTGTTGCCTGCAGTCCCTCTCAGAGCACTGCATGCTGTCCCTGTGCTGCCTGGAGGTCCTGTCCTTGCATCACCACCTCCTGCATCGCAGGACTCGTTCAGATCCCTCCGACCAGCCTACCCATGCCAGCGGCCTCTGCTGCTTCGACGAGATTGGGGCTTCATCGCCCTTCGCATTTACGCACACACGCATTTAGGACCCAAGTTGCCTCCCACTTCACGAGACTCGTGCAGATCTCTCCTGCCAGCCTACATATCAAAGCAGACTCTACTGCAGGGACGAGATTGGAGCTTTTATTCCCTTATGCTCTTACCATCCAGGAGCTCTTAAGAGCCTGCATCGTCTCCCACATCATGGGACTTGTGCAGATCCTTCCCGACAGCCTACACATCCCAACAGCCTCTGTTGCTTGGATGAGATTTGATCATCTTTGCCCTCCGCTTTTCCCTCTCAGGCACCTTTAAGACCCTGCACTGCCTCCCGCATCATGGGACTTGTATAGATGCCTCCCACCAGCTTACACATCTCAGCAGCCTCTGCTGCTGGGATGAGATTGGAGCTTCATCGCCCTCTGCTTTTCCAGCCCAGGCACCTTTAAGAGCCTGTGCCACCTCCAGCATAGCAGGACACATGTGAGCAGTGCCAGGGTAAAGCCCGGGCCAAGAGTGGGCCCATTTGTGCCCGTCGGAGCCCAGAGGAGGCTGAGCCACCCCTCTTTCGCCTGGACAAAGCGAGAGGAAATGTGCCCACCACCCTGTTATGTTATGTTATGTTATTAGACATTTATATTGCGCACGGATACTCAAGAGTGTCCCGGCGCGGAGGTGAACCATAACTGCGAGCAGCATATTTAGATGGGTTGGTTAAAAAGGAAGGTCTTCAGTTGTTTCTTAAATAGCGTGGTGTCTTGGATGTTGCACAGCTCCAGAGGGAGGGAATTCCAAGCCTCCGCAGCCTTAACAGAGACGGAGCTACCCCCTAGCCGAACCCTGCAAAAGCAGGGAACGGTGGTCAGGCGCAGAGTGGTAGAGCGGAGGTTTCTACGAGGCGTGTAGAAGGAAAAGCGCTTCTGGAGGTAAACCGGGCCAAGACCATGCAGGGCTCTGTGAGCCAGCGTAAGGGCCTTAAACTGGATACGGTGGACAACAGGCAGTTGTAAATGCTGCTTCATGCTTGCGCGCCCAGGGATTTGCAGCAGAACCCTGGCTGCCGCATTCTGAATTAATTGCAGTTTCTTTGACTGGTATCCTGGGAGTCCAACGTACAAGCCATTGGCCTAGTCAATACGGGACAAGATAAGCGCCCGAGTGACCATTTCCCCGGCAGATCGAGGTAACAAAGGGAAGAACTTCCTAAGAGATTTTAGGATACCGAAGCATACCCCTGCCAGTCGCTTTATTTGAGCAGTAAATCTAAGATCTTCCTCAAACCAGATCCCCAGATTTTAGCAGGATTGCCAGATGACAAAGGCTGGGGGTACTCTGGGGGCCACAAAGTCTCTTTAAAGAACGAAGGAAAAGGGCCGTAGAGGAGAAACTCCGATTTACCCTCATTGCATTTCAGCTGTGCCCGGGCCAGCCAACCAAAGACCGCTGCAAGGCAGCGCTGGGCTGCTGAAGGAGATATTTCACCTTCCTTCCAGGTAAAGAGGAGCTGAGTGTCATCCGCATATGCGATGACTTTTGCACCCAGCTCCTCTGCAAGGAAGATCAGGGGGGTGACATAAACATTAAAAAGCAGGGGGCTCAAAGTCGAGCCACCCCCTTTTCTGAATCATTTTGTCCACCATAAGCGTGGAAGGGTATACTCAGACATGAGTCCCTTGCTCACTGCTCCATCAGGATTCAAGCAAGCCGGGCCGACGAGGCTGAAATGCCAGAAACCGGTCCCCGGTAGCTTGTCTCCTTTCTGGTGAAGAATTGGCTTGGTAGTTTGGTCTGCCCTGTTCCCATGATGCACTGGGCCAGGGACAGACTAATTTGCATATAGCCAGGTTCTGAGCTGGGATGGGGCAGTGAGCTAAATAACGGTGATGGATCAAGCCCTGATCTTTGGACTGGGTAAGAGTGGTCTGCTTAATTCAGACACTCTGTTCATCACCACCCCCTTTTCTGAATCATTTTGTCCACCATAAGCGTGGAAGGGTATGCTCAGACATGAGTCCCTTGCTCACTGCTCCATCAGGATTCAAGCAAGCCGGGCCGACAAGGCTGAAATGCCAGAAACCGGTCCCCGGTAGCTTGTCTCCTTTCTGGTGAAGAATTGGCTTGGTAGTTTGGTCTGCCCTGTTCCCATGATGCACTGGGCCAGGGACAGACTAATTTGCATATAGCCAGGTTCTGAGCTGGGATGGGGCAGTGAGCTAAATAACGGTGATGGATCAAGCCCTGATCTTTGGACTGGGTAAGAGTGGTCTGCTTAATTCAGACACTCTGTTCATCACCACCCCCTTTTCTGAATCATTTTGTCCACCATAAGCGTGGAAGGGTATACTCAGACATGAGTCCCTTGCTCACTGCTCCATCAGGATTCAAGCAAGCCGGGCCGACGAGGCTGAAATGCCAGAAACCGGTCCCCGGTAGCTTGTCTCCTTTCTGGTGAAGAATTGGCTTGGTAGTTTGGTCTGCCCTGTTCCCATGATGCACTGGGCCAGGGACAGACTAATTTGCATATAGCCAGGTTCTGAGCTGGGATGGGGCAGTGAGCTAAATAACGGTGATGGATCAAGCCCTGATCTTTGGACTGGGTAAGAGTGGTCTGCTTAATTCAGACACTCTGTTCATCACCACCCCCTTTTCTGAATCATTTTGTCCACCATAAGCGTGGAAGGGTATACTCAGACATGAGTCCCTTGCTCACTGCTCCATCAGGATTCAAGCAAGCCGGGCTGACGAGGCTGAAATGCCAGAAACCGGTCCCCGGTAGCTTGTCTCCTTTCTGGTGAAGAATTGGCTTGGTAGTTTGGTCTGCCCTGTTCCCATGATGCACTGGGCCAGGGACAGACTAATTTGCATATAGCCAGGTTCTGAGCTGGGATGGGGCAGTGAGCTAAATAACGGTGATGGATCAAGCCCTGATCTTTGGACTGGGTAAGAGTGGTCTGCTTAATTCAGACACTGTTCATCACCACCCCCTTTTCTGAATCAGCCTACATATCAAAGCAGACTCTACTGCAGGGACGAGATTGGAGCTTTTATTCCCTTCTGCTCTTACCATCCAGGAGCTCTTAAAAACCTGCATCGTCTCCCACATCATGGGACTTGTGCAGATCCTTCCCGACAGCCTACACATCCCAACAGCCTCTGTTGCTTGGATGAGATTTGATCATCTTTGCCCTCCGCTTTTCCCACTCAGGCACCTTTAAGACCCTGCACTGCCTCCCGCATCATGGGACTTGTATAGATGCCTCCCACCAGCTTACACATCTCAGCAGCCTCTGCTGCTGGGATGAGATTGGAGCTTCATCGCCCTCTGCTTTTCCAGCCCAGGCACCTTTAAGAGCCTGTGCCACCTCCAGCATAGCAGGACACATGTGAGCAGTTCCAGGGTAAAGCCCGGGCCAAGAGTGGGCCCATTTGTGCCCGTCGGAGCCCAGAGGAGGCTGAGCCACCCCTCTTTCGCCTGGACAAAGCAAGAGGAAATGTGCCCGCCACCCTGTTATGTTATGTTATGTTATGTTATTAGACGTTTATATCGCGCACGGATACTCAAGAGTGTCCCGGCGCGGAGGTGAACCATAACTGCGAGCAGCATATTTAGATGGGTTGGTTAAAAAGGAAGGTCTTCAGTTGTTTCTTAAATAGCGTGGTGTCTTGGATGTCAGGTGGAGAAGTGTGGCTCAGTGGTTAGAGGCGGCAGACCCGGAATCTGAGATCGACCGTGGACCAGGGTTCGATTCCCCGCCTCGGCGGGTCTCGGGCTCATAAAATTCCACGGTCTCGACAATTCTCGCTCCGGTGCCTACTCGACTCACCGGGTCACACTCTGCGACTCTGGGCAATAGCTTGCTTAATCTCCACATCGGCCCCTCGCGGCGGGATGCCTGGCTTTCACCTTGTGGATACCCTGCCGGGGTTTCTCACAGGGGAATACCAGGACGGGTTCCCTAAGCAAGCGCGGAGATGCCCCAGGGTAAGTCCTGCGCTATATAAGTTTCATACACATTTACATGTTGCACAGCTCCAGAGGGAGGGAATTCCAAGCCTACGCAGCCTTAACAGAGACGGAGCTACCCCTTAGCCGAACCCTGCAAAAGCAGGGAACGGTGGTCAGGCGCAGAGTGGTAGAGCGGAGGTTTCTACGAGGCGTGTAGAAGGAAAAGCGCCTCTGGAGGTAAACCGGGCCAAGACCATGCAGGGCTCTGTGAGCCAATGTAAGGGCCTTAAACTGGATACGGTGGACAACAGGCAGCCAGTGCAAGTCTCGTAAATGCTGCTTCATGCTTGCGCGCCCAGGGATTTGCAGCAGAACCCTGGCTGCCGCATTCTGAATTACTTGCAGTTTCTTTGACTGGTATCCTGGGAGTCCAACGTACAAGCCATTGGCCTAGTCAATACGGGACAAGATAAGTGCCCGAGTGACCATTTCCCTGGCAGATCGAGGTAACAAAGGGAAGAACTTCCTAAGAGATTTTAGGATACCGAAGCATACCCCTGCCAGTCGCTTTATTTGAGCAGTAAATCTAAGATCTTCCTCAAACCAGATCCCCAGATTTTAGCAGGATTGCCAGATGACAAAGGCTGGGGGTACTCTGGGGGCCACAAAGTCTCTTTAAAGAACGAAGGAAAAGGGCCGTAGAGGAGAAACTCCGATTTACCCTCATTGCATTTCAGCTGTGCCCGGGCCAGCCAACCAAAGACCGCTGCAAGGCAGCGCTGGGCTGCTGAAGGAGATATTTCACCTTCCTTCCAGGTAAAGAGGAGCTGAGTGTCATCCGCATATGCGATGACTTTTGCACCCAGCTCCTCTGCAAGGAAGATCAGGGGGGTGACATAAACGTTAAAAAGCAGGGGGCTCCAAGTTGAGCCCTGTGGAACTCCAGTAGCCACTATCCGGGTGGTGGAAGAGAAAGGAGGCATCCAGACCTGCTGGGTGCGGTCTACTAGGAAGGATTCAAGCCACTTCCAGGCCTGCCCAGACACGCCAATGTGCGAGAGCCTAGAAAGGAGTGGTTGGTGAAGGACCGTATCGAAGGCGGCAGAGAGGTCCAATAGAGTCAGGGCCGCTCTGCCGCCCCCATCCAGACACTCCCTTATGACTTCTGATATTTCCACAAGAGCGGTCTCGGTGCTATAGGAGGCTCTAAATCCGGATTGAGCAGGATGGAGAGCACCTGATGACTCAACAAAAGTGAATAGCTGCCTAAAAGCTGCTTTCTCACATATCTTGGCCACCGCCGGAAGAAGAGAAATAGGGCGATAGCTGGCAGGTATATTTGGATCTAAGGAGGGCTTTTTCAGAAGTGGCATAAGTTTAGCCTCCTTCCAAACCTTGGGAACAATGCCGGTCTGAAGTGATAGATTTATAATAGTATTCACCTCCGGATTAACTACCTCAGCAACCTCAGCAAGCAGCCTAGCAAAACACAGATCAGAGGGAGATCCGGATTTGAGAGATGGGAGGATAGATAAAGAGTCCTTCAGAGTAATCGGCAGAAAAGCTGTTAGTGAGGGAGCGGGCAGAGGGGGAACTGGTGAACTTGGGGTGTGGGCGTCGGCCTGCCCAATACAGTCCGACGCTAGAGAATCCTGTATAGCCTGGATTTTGTCTGACAGTTTCTCACACCATTCTGCCGAAACAGGCAGGTCCATCCGCTCTGCACTAGAATTGAGAAAACTCTGTACGATGGAAAATATTTCCTTTGAGTTGTTTCTGGAGCCATGTCACTGTGCTGCCTGCTATCCCTGAGCTGCCTCCTATCCATGGCCCTTTGCTGTCTGCAGTTCCTGTCCCTGCATTGCCTGCCCCCTGTCTCTGCATTGCCTGCAGTCCCTGCATTGCCTGCTGTCCCTATGCAGCCAGTCATTCCTGCCCCTGTGCTGCCTGCTCCTGTCTTTGTGCTGACTGCTGTCCCTGCACTGCCTGCAGTCTCTGTTCTCGTAATGCCTGCTGTCCCTGCCCCTTCACTGCATGCAGTCCCTGTCCCTGTGGCGCCTTCCCCAATCCCTGTGCTGCCTACTGTCCCTTCCCCTGTGCTGTATGCATTCCCAGTTCCTGTGTTTCGTGCTGTCCCTGCAATGTCTGCAGTCCCTGTCCCTGCATTGCCTGCCCTCCTGTCCCTGTGCTGCCTGATTTCCTTGTCCCTGGAATGCCTGTTGTCCTGCCCCTGCACTGCCTGCTGTCCCTGCAATGCCTGCAGTCCCTGCCCCGCACTGCCTGCTGTGCTCCCTTGTCTCTGCACTACCTGCTCTACCTGCCCCTGCACTGCCTGCAGTCCCTGTCCCTGCACTGACTGCTGTTCCTATGCAGCCTGACAGTCCTGTGCTGCCTGCCCCGTCTTTATGCTGACCGCTGTCCATGCACTGCCTGCAGTCCCTGTTCTTGTGCTGCCTGTTTTCCCTGCACTGCATGCAGTCCCTGTGCTGCCTGCCATGTCCCTGTGCTGTCTGCTGTCCCTGCGCTGCTGCAGTCCCTGTGCTGCCTGCCCCCTGTCCCTGTGCTGCCTGCTGTCCCTGCCCTGACTTCAGTCCTTGTTCCTGGAATGCCTGTTGTCCCTGCTCCTGCACTGCCTGCTGCCCCTGCACTGCCTGCTGTCCCTGCCCCTGCCTGCAGTCCCTGTCCTGTGCTGCCTGCTGTCCCTGCGCTACCTGCCCCTGTCCCTGCTTGCCTGCTGTCCCTGTGCTGCCTGCAGTCCCTGGCCCTGCACTGTCTGCCCTGTCCCAATACTGCCTGCTGTGCCTGCTCCTGCACTGCCTGCTTTCCCTCTGATGCCGGCTCCAGGTCCTTGCCTGGCACCCAGGTCCACTTGAACCACCTACCAGGACCACTAGTGGAGGCCGATGCATGCCCATGCATTGGATGGGCACAGCGGGCACACTGCCTACGCACCACTGGTTGGACAATGGCCAGCGTCAGGACCCTTGGCCCTCCTGTCAGAAGAGGGTACACCACCAATGAACTCCTGAACCCCAGATGCTGTAACTACAGCTGTGTCTCCTCCTCCCCACAATCTACCAAAGGACCCTTCACCTGCCGACACTGCCACTTCTCTTGCGACATAACCTACAAAAGATTCTGCACCTCTCCTCTCCTCAAGAACAAGAAAATGCCCCAACCGCTTCATTTTATCCTGCTCAACAACCGTTCACTCTGCAAACATGCCAGGGAAATCACAACCCTCTCCAGAAATGTTTCCTTCATCACCTAAATGTGGCTCAACCCATTCACGAACCCCAACATCACCACTGTCACTCTTGAAGGCTACACGATGATGCACTGAGACCACCCCAACAGACAAGTCGGAGGCATCCCCATCATCTTCAAGGAAACCATCAAGTGCACTATCAATCAATCAATCACTGAACTTGTAAAGCGCACTACTTACCCGCGAGGGTCTCAAGGCACTGGGGGGCTGCTGCTACTGCTCGAAGAGCCAGGTCTTGAAGAGCTTCCTGAAGGTGAGCAGGTCCTGGGTCAGCCGCAGGTGGGTGGGGAGGGTGTTCCAGGTCTTGGCAACGAGGAAGGAGAAGGATCTGCCTCCGGAGGTGGTACGTTGGATTCGTGGGACGGCGGCGGGGGCAAGGCTGGTGGAGCAGAGCTGGCGGGCGGGGGTGTAGAAGTTGAGTCTGTTGTTCAGGTAGGCTGGTCTGCGGTTGTGGAGTGCTTTCTGTGCGTGGGTGACTAGCTTGAAGGTGATCCTCTTGTTGATGGGGAGCCAGTGAAGGTCTCTACGGTGGGGGGTGATGTGGCTGCGTCAGGGGAGGTTGAGGATCAGGCAGGCCTAGGTGTTCTGGATGCGTTGTAGTCGCTGTAGGTGTTTGGTCGGGATTCCTGCGTAGAGTGCATTGCCGTAGTCCAGCCGGCTGCTGACGAGGGCTTGGGTCACCTTTCTTCTGGTTTCAATCGGGATCCACTTGTAGATCCTGCGAAGCATGCAGAGGGTGTTGTAGCTGGAGGAGGAGATGGCGCTGACCTGCTTTGACATGGAGAGGGAGGAGTCGAGGATGAATCCTAAGTTTCGTGCGTGGTCCGTGGGCGTCGGTGCTGTTCCTAGTGTTGTCGGCCACCAGGAGTCGTCCCAGGCAGACGGGTAGGGCCGAGGATGAGGACTTCTGTCTTGTCCGAGTTCAGCTTCAGGCAGCTGCTCCTCATCCACTCGGCGATGGCCTTCATACCCTCATGGAGGTTGGTTTTGGCGAAATGTGGGTCCTTGGTAAGGGAGTGGATGAGCTGGATGTCGTCGGCGTAGGAGATGATGTTCAGGTTGTGTTGGCGGGCCACTTGTGCGAGGGGGGCCATGTAGATGTTGAACAGCGTTGGGTTGAGAGATGAGCCCTGGGGTACGCCGCAGACGAGGTTGGTTGCTTTGGATCGGTAGGGTGGGAGGCGGACACTCTGGGTTCTGCCAGAGAGGAAGGAAGTGGTCCAGTCCGGGGCTTTCTCACAAATTCCAGCTTCTTGGAGGTGTGTTCTTAGTGTGTGGTGGCAGACCGTGTCGAAGGCGGCTGTCAGGTCCAGGAGGATGAGGGCTGAGGTTTCGCCGTTGTCAGTTGGCGTCGGATGTCGTCTGTCGCGCCAATGAGGGCTGTCTCGGTGCTGTGGTTCTGTCTGAATCCTGATTGCGACGGGTCTAGGATGTTGTTGTCCTCGAGGTGGCGGATCAGCTGTATGTTGGCAATTTTCTCAATGATCTTCGCCAAGAAGGGGAGCAGGGAGGTGGGGCGGAAGTTCTTGAGGTCCTTGGGGTCCGCCTTGGGCTTCTTGAGGAGGGCGTTGATTTCAGCGTGCTTCCAGCTTTGCGGGAATTTCGCTGAGTTGAAGGAGATGTTGATGACCTTTCGAAGTTGGGGTGCGATGGTGGCGTCTGCTTTGTTGAACACGTGGTGTGGGCAGGGGTCTGCCGGCGATCCCGAGTGGATGGAGTTCATGATCTTTCGTATATCGTCGTCGTTGACATGGACCCAGGAGGTCAGCTGGTTGTTGCAGGTGGCGTTCTGGGTGGGGTCTGTCGTGGTCGGGGCTGGCGGTGCATTGAAACTGCTGCCTACCCCCCTTCCCGTTGTTATTCTTGGTCCAGAGCCGAGCTCATGGCATTTAACCAGGCACCCTGCACCCCCGAGAATCATTGTAACTTGGCGTCTTCTTACTGCCCCAATTATACTTGTACAAACTGTTCCTTTGCCTTTACCACCCCCCCTACTTCCACCGTAAAGCCTTCCGCCCTAGCTACACGAACCCTCACGGCGGGTTTATTAAACTGCCGCTCCTTGCCATGCCATTCGAGCGATATTTGGATACTATTATCATCCACCGCCTGGGATTTACTGTTTCTTACCGAGACCTGGATTAAAGATACATCCAACCCAGATATAGCTCTAGCCATTTCCCCGGGCTATCGCTTTATAGGTATCAGCCGTGAGGGCTCAAAACAAGGCGGAGGCATAGCTGTTATTATACGGGAACACCTCACTATTACCTCTAGGAAAATTCCAAATTTAGAACCTATAGAGGCTTTGTATTTTTCCATTACTGAGTCATCTACTGCCATATTTTCAGGACTGTTGGTATATAACCCTCCACGCTCCCATCAGTCGGCACTCACCCAGCTAATAGCCACTACGGCTGACCTCTCTTTAAAGCATTCCGACTTCATTGTTCTGGGAGATTTTAATCATCATGTGGATGTACACGACTGTACACCTGCTAAAAATCTTCTTGACGCAATGCAAGGCCTGAACCTATCCCAAAGGGTGTGTGGCCCGACCCATTCTGCGGGCCACACCCTCGATTTGATCTTCTTTAATTTGTCTGATCTTATAGTCCTTCCGTCCGTGCCCCTTACGTGGACGGATCACTATCTAATCCCGTTTGAGGTGTCCTTGTCCAAATCACCTAGGAAAGAAACTCTTTGTAGGGATAAGGGAAGAAATTGGCACAAAGTTACCTGCTCTGCTCTTGAACAGGAATTCAAATGTACTCTGGCTTCTCCAGTTAATGATCTTAATGAACGTGTGGCCACTCTCAATAAAGATCTCCTTGATGCTATTGAGCAAATTGCCCCCTTAAAAAAACTTTCTTCTTTAAGATCTAAACCTTCGGCCCCTTGGTTTACCCAGCTATTACGAGATAATAGAAGCCATTGTAAGAAACTGGAGCGTAGTTGGCGCCGTGAATATGACCCGGAGGCTAAAGCCCGCTATAGATCTGTGCTAAAAGATTTTCATAAACTGAAACGCTCGACCATGAAAGAGTACTTTGCAGACAAAATTAAAAATGCGGAAAATTCCACTAAGATCCTCTTTAATATTGTTAAGGAATTCGCTAACCCCTCTGCACTAGAATCCCCAATCATTCCAACCCCCCCACTCAGTGAAGGACTATCTGACTTTTTTAATGAATAGATTAATAACATTACTATAAACTTCCAGCACATTCCCCTTGATATACCGACAGCTCAGGTCATTAACGATGCGGCAGTGTTCACCTCATTTCAGCCACTCATGGAGGACCATGCTCTATCTCTGTATCTGAAATGTAAATCTGGCTCTCCCTTGGACCCTGCCCCTGCCCGTGTATTGAGTGACTTAGCACCAATTCTGTTGAAACCTTTGCTAGATATTTGGAACTCTTCTTTGCAGCTGGGTCTTTTTCCTTCTCTATGGAAACAGGCACTGTTGATACCCATTCTAAAAAAAACAGGCGCCGACCCACTATGTTTCAACAACTACCGCCCCATTTCACTGCTCCCCAAGCCCGCAAAAGTGTTGGAGAAAGCGGTACAGGAGCAGTTGTCTGAATATCTGGAAGCTAACCATCTTCTCCATGATACACAGTCAGGATTTAGGCCTGATTTTAGCACAGAATCAGCATTGCTTGAAGTGTCTGAATCTATTCGGGAGTGTGTGGATAGGGGCGAGGAGGCCATGTTGGTCCTCCTCGACCTATCCGCAGCATTCGATACCATCTCGCACGACACTCTGCTGATTCGCCTACAGGAGGTGGGTGTAGGAGGAACTCCCCTGGCTTGGGTGAAATCATTCCTGTCTGATAGATTTCAACAGGTCTCCCTTGGACCTTTTGTCTCCTCCAAAAAATCATTGAGATGGGGAGTACCGCAGGGATCTGCCCTCAGTCCCCTTTTATTTAATGTATACCTGAGGCCATTGGCGGAGTTAGTTGAGGCGTGGGGCGTCAGAGTGATCTCCAATGCTGATGATACTCAGCTTGTGTTTTCTTTTAGGGATCACTCTGACAGCACCATGGCCCACTTCCGCCACTGTCTGGTTAACATCGCCTCATGGATGTCCACCAATAACTTAAAATTGAACACCGACAAAACTGAGGTGCTATTTTTTAACCAAAAGTCCCCTATTCCCTCCAACATTTGGTGGCCCTCCCAACTCAATCACCCCCCTGTACCTGTGCAAGCTGCCCGTAACTTGGGTTTCCAATTTGACACAGCATTGTCTTGCAAAACCCAAATCACTAAGGTTTCATCAGCCTGTTTTGGTAAACTTCGAATGATTAAAAAAATCATTCCTTTTATACCTCTCGCTTCCCGCAGAGCAGTTGTACATGCTCTAATTACATCCCACCTGGATTATTCCAACAGCCTTTATGTTGGTGCCCCTGCATATCTCATTAACCAGCTGCAACTTGTGCAGAATTCAGCAGCCCGGCTGATATGTAACATCCCTTATCGCCACTCGATTTCTCCCTACCTTGCCAAACTCCACTGGCTACCTGTGAGATATCGCATTCAGTTCAAGGCTCTAGTCCTGGCCTTTAGAGCTCTTAAAGATCGTGGCCCGGTTTTCTTAAGGCATAGAATCAGACGATCTCTTGCTACGAGGGATTTAAGATCCAACCATCTTGGACTTATGTTCTGCCCTCGTTTTCGTCTGGCCCGAACAGGCGGTAGAGCATTCGTCGTGGCCACTTCTAGACTGTGGAATGCTCTGCCAGTAGAACTTAGACTCCTGTCATCCGAGGTTGTTTTTCGCAGTAAACTTAAAACTTGTTTTTTCTCTCAGATTTAACCTGCAGGAACTCTCTACTGAACCTTCTGGGACCTCACTTGCTGTCAGCGCCGGGACACCCCCATTGGGGGTAGCTGTTATGCGCTTTACAAATGACTAAATAAATAAATGTCAATGATCTTGCGGTGGAAGAAGGTGGCCAGTGAGTCGCAAAGTCCTTGCGAGGTCGGGATGTCGTTGATGTTGGCGCTGGGGTTGGAGAGTTTCTTCACAAGGCTGAAGAGCTCTTTGCAATCGTGTGCCAATGGCGTCCTTGTGGGCAGTGTGGTTGTCTGATGTGCGGTCTCGGAGCCATTTTATCTCTAGCATCCGGCATGTGTGCTTGGAGGTCTGGAGTTCTTCGGTAAACCAGGTGGCTTACTTGCAGGAGTGGTTGATGGAGGGCTTCTTTAGCGGGTTGAGGGTGTTGGGGCAGTTTTCGATCCACTGTCTGAGGTCCCAGGCGGCGGGGTATGGGCCGGTGGGGTCGGTTGGAGGGTCCAGGGCAAGGGCGGAGGTCAGTGGGTTCTCGGTGATTTTGCCCCAGCAGCGGCGAGGTAGCTGTTGGATGTGGTGGTGCGTGGTTGCTTTCTTGAATGTGAAGTGGATGCAGTGTTGGTCGGTCCAGTGGAGTTCCGTGGTGTGGTTGAAGGCGACGTGGGTGCTTGCGGAGAAGATGGGGTCGAGCGTGTGGCCGGCGGCGTGGGTGGGTTCTGTGACGAGTTGTCGGAGGCCGAGGTTGGCGAGGTTGTCGATCAGGGTGGGGGAGTTGGTGTCGTTGTTGTTCTCAAGGTGGTAGTTTAGGACACTGAGGAGGATGTAGTCCGTGGAGGCGAGTGCGTCGGTGCTGGCGAGGTTGGCGATGGAGTCACTGTACAGGGCCCGGGGTTCAGGAGGTCTGTTGACGAGTGTTCCTCTGAGAGTGGTGTTGGGGTCGGAGTGGATCCGGAAGTGCAGGTGTTCGGCGGGGTTTAGAGAGTCGTCTGCGAGGGTGTGGACCTGGAGTGTGGAATTGTGGACGATGGCTATTCCTCCTCCGATTCCGTTGGCGCGATCCCTGCGGGTGGTCTTGTAGCCGCCTGGTATGGCTATGACGATGTCCGGTGCCGAGGATTAGTTTCACCAGGTCTCGGTCAGGAATGCTACGTCTGGGGCCGTTGTGTCGAGTAGGTCCCAAAGCTCGACGGCGTGTTTGCATGCGGGGCGGGTGTTAAGGAGTATGCAGCGGAGGTTGTTGGGTCTGGTCCTTGGAGGCTTGGTGGTTCTGTCACAGGAGAAGCTGCAGGTGTGGCAGGAGAAGGGTCTGTGGGTGCGTTTCAGGGCAGCCTGGAAGCAGCGACGCTCCTGGCCAGTGTTTTGAGCGAGGCGGGCATAGCGGGGGGCGCGGGGTCCAGGGGTTCTGGCACTGGGCGCTGTCCAGGTGCGGACGGTCGCAGATGGACTTGCCTTTGGCGCGCCCGCTGCACGCGTCCGCTTCACTTCCGTGCGGCGTCCTCCATAAAAGGCGAAGTGGGAGGGAGGAGCAGCTGGGAGGCGGAAGCAGGGCGGCCAATGGGAGTAGAGGGATGTGACACAGAAGGCAGAGGGGGCGGGGCCGCAAGAGTGCAGCGGCATGAAGCGGGAGCGGGGGTGGGGTACAGAGGGCAAGGGGCGCTTAAGAGCCCAAAACCGAATAAAACACAAAAAATTTAAAATACTGAAAGTAAAGTACAAAACAGTCACCAGACCACAGGCACAAGAGCACACCAGCGGCGAATTCCCGGCAGCAGCAGCAGCGGGGCAAGAGTTATGGGCGCACAGGAGGAGCCGTGCGGTGTGGGGAGCGACCTGACCTGCGAGCAGGGTCAGGGGACCCCAATGACAACCCCATACCTCTCATGGTACACCTCAACTTCCTAATACTAACAGATGCAAAGACCATGATAAGAGAGATCCTTGCCTATGGATCCCCCGGACACCAAGTAACTTACTGTGACGCCATCCCCAACATCATCACCACCTTTCACCACTATGTCCTACACAGCGACCTCAACTTCCACATTGATGACCCCAACAAAGCCAACTCCATTCCCTTCCTGGAGAACCTGAACAACAGCGGCCTCACCCAACTGGTCACCGAATCCACGCACAAAACCAGACACACACGCGACTCTGGTTTCACCTCCAGTGACAGAATCCGATTCAGCCACACCACAGAACTCACCTGGACTGACCACACCATCGTACCCTTAACCAACGCTGACACCCAGCACATTATCACCAGACATCAGATTTCTTCCTACCACAGTTGGAGCAAGGTCACCAAAGCTCAGTGAGCACAGGCCCTCACCACCTCCCAACCCGAGACATCAACAGACCTCGACCAGGCCATCCACAACTTTGCCACCTGGATCCCCAACAGCGCCAACAGAATCCTACAGAATCCAACAAGACCTCCAAACATGCCAGCTGGTACACCTCAGAACAACGAAGCACAACTGCCACCAACTGGAGAAACGATGGCGCACCACCAAGATCCCAGCTGACAGACCAGCTCACAAAAAAACCCTCAGCATCTATCACCGACACATCAGAGAAACCAAGAAAGCAGCCAACACCACCTGCATCGATTCCATGGCCAACCACACAAAGGAACTCTTCATAATAGTTAAAGGATTCTCCAACCCCACAGCCATAGAGAACAACATCCTCCCCTC
This sequence comes from Lissotriton helveticus, assembly GCF_964261635.1. Classification (NCBI taxonomy): domain Eukaryota; kingdom Metazoa; phylum Chordata; class Amphibia; order Caudata; family Salamandridae; genus Lissotriton; species Lissotriton helveticus. The sequence continues at coordinate 1,207,608,513 of NC_136063.1, forward strand.
CCAAGACCTCTGTGACACCCTCTTAGACTACTTCCACAGCAAGATCAGCAACATCTACAACAACTCCAACCTGGCACCCTCAACCCCAACGACCTCAACCAACCAGCGAGCATCAGCCAAACCATTATCACCTGGTCTCTGCTCACCACCCTGACCACCTCAGCCATCATGTCTTTCATCCATTGCGAAACGTCCACGGACCCCTTCCCCCACCACCTCTACAACCTTGCAATGAACCCAATCAGCACGAAGATCACTAGCATCCTCAACACTTCCATCTCCACAGCAACCTACCCGGACAGATGGAAACATGTAGATGTCAAACTCCTTCTAAAGGAGGCAAACCTAACATCAGATGGTAGAGTGTTCCAGATACAGGGGGCAGTGTTGAAAAGTTGAAATCACCCAAGGTCTTTTTAATAAAGGAGGGGATGGACAAAACGTTCCGACCAGGTGTATATTTGTAGATGCACGCTGAGATTAAGGCCAAGCTACAATTTTGAAAAAATGTAAAGACAATGCAGCCGGCCTTGAAGGCTGAGCTTTGCTCAGCTGGTAACCAATGCAATTTTCACAGCAGGTGTGTGATATGACACATTCGGGGTAGTTGATGCAAAAGGCTGGAAGTTTGATTCTACATGAATTGCAGTCTACCAACTAGACCCTTAGGAAGCCCTAAATACCGCAAGGATCATCCTGAGGCCCCACCCAGTTCAACATCTACATGACCAGCCTCGCAGACGTCATCAGATCCCACTGACTCAAGATAATCTCTTATGCATCCGACACTCAACTGACCCTCTAGCTCACTGAGGACCCCTCCACTACCAAAACCAACTTCTGCAACGTCATGACCAATGCATCTAAATGGATTAGTGAGAACTGCCTTTACCTCAATTTTGACAAAACCGAAGTACTGATCTTCAGGATGAATACATCCACATGGGACCACAGCTGGTGGTTGCAGAACCAGAACCTACTACCACACCAACCGACAATTGCACATAACCCCAGCATCATCCTCAACAGCCAACTGACCATGAAATGACAAGTCAACACAGTCGCCTCCTCCTGCTTCCACAAACTTGGAATGCTCTGCAGAATCTTCAGACGGAGTTCCAACCAACACCAGAAAGACCATACCCCAGGCCCTTGTTACCAGCTGCCTTGACTACAACAATGCCCTCTACCCCAGGATCTACACCTAGATCCTCAGAAGACTCCAGACCATACAGAACACTGCAGCCAGATTAATCCTGGACCTCCCCAAATGAACTCACAGTGCCCCCTACCACAGAGACCTCCACTGCCTCCCCATCCAGAAGAGATGCCAGTTCAAGATCTGCCTGACTACAAAGCCCTCCACAACCTAGGACCTCCCTACATCAAACATCAACTGAACGACCACCAACCCTCTGGACACCTGTGCTCCTCTTCACTCACCCTTGCACACACCCCCACATTCGACGCAACCGCAGTAGTGGCTGCTCCTTCCTACATTGCTGCCAAGATCTGGAATGACCTTCACCTCCATCTCCATACAGCCCCCGTGCTGGCAGACTTCAGAAAGAGACTCAAGACCTGGCTCTTTGACAGAAACACAATGCCCAGATACCCAAAGGGTTGACAGTGATGCACTTTAAAAAATGTTGTTTGTTTGTTTAAACCATATATATTAATACATTTGACCAAAAGTATATCAACAATTACATGAATTTATATACCTAATAAAATCAAAATAAATACATAAACTCATAGGCCCAATTACAAATCTGGCAGTCCACGGACTGCCAGACTCAGGGAGCACGGTGGTGCTGGTCTCCTGATCACCCTTTAATGAGCTAGGCCTTGGGAGCGCCACAGCTGTCAGGGAAACATCATTCCCTGGCAGTTTTGCAGCTGCCAGGAGGCTGTAACATGCTTGGTGGGACAACCATATTATAAGTTTCCACAACGGTTTTCATGGTGGTCTGTCGTCAGCAGTATTAAGGAACAGTGAGTGTTAGGACACATGATTTGAAAGAAAAGTTGTGAAGGATGTTTTTCTGACCAGCAATGTAGGTTATACCACTTTCTTTATGAAAGCTTGTTAATATCAATGTGTTTAATGCAAATAGGATTGCTAAACGGGGACTGGCAATCATGCCAGAAGATTGGATTAAATATTTCCCTTATATCTACAATGAGATCCCGATGAATATACCTGAGGGTGTCTTACCAAGTAGTCCTACTCATCGAAGCCCAAACATGACTTTTTCCATTTTAGAAGTCGGAGACGTTATTATTAACAGCCTTTCTATAAAGGCCTTTGGCCAGATGGGGTCCCTATGGACTAATTTAAAAAGAAAAATGTATCTAACAGAATCTTGACGGCTGCGAGTGAATCAAGGTTCGCTGAAGTTTGGACACAATCGGTTATAGTTCCAGTTTATAAAAAAGGGGATAGAGAAGATTTATGTTGCTCTCATCTGATTTCATTGATAGACTCTGTCCTAAATATAGCTGGAAGGGTTATCAAGAAATGTATCCAAAGGGGATTCTGCATCCCCGTTGGATGCGGTCGGCCTGCGGAAGGTCTCGTTGGAAGCTGTCCAATGGATGCTGTTGGTTGGACCGCTGGAATACGATACATCCAGCCTGTAGTCCGACCAACCACTGACTGACCACCGACTCTGACAGTCTTTCTCCGAAAGCCGAGTTGGTAGTCAGAGAGGAACAACAGCCATAGGGCAGTACAGGGAGATCTGACTGCCATCTGGATAATGATCTGTGATTCTCACACCCCGACTGTGGCGGTCGGACCATCTGCTTCAAGTCGTCGTAAACTAAGGAAAAGGGGTAAATATGATTTCCCTTCTCCCTGGAGGACTACGGTGCGCATCCCTTCCTCCAGGTCATCCCTACACCTCAGCAGCTGCACCCTGAAGTGGACAGTACTGTGGGCAGCAGAATCCAGGTAAGTCCTCATAAGGCATGTTTACTTTGCTTCAACCAGGCAGCCAGAAATTCCTTAAGGTTGAGTTAGATCACAAAGTTATCATTTTCTGAAGCATCTTGGCCAACGGTGAGCAAAGTTTAGAAGTACTAGGAAGTTCAGACCCAGAGTCCTAGAGAGCCATGCTTTCTACAGAAGACTTGAGTAAGACACCAAATAGAAGAACCACCTGTACATTTTCCAGAACCTGGACCAGTGTGACACAGACAGGAGCAGCGTTCACACTAATTTGGTGAGAGAAAGCAAGAGTTTCTGGCTGGTCCAGACATTCACAACTATCTTAAGGCTGTCCCTGTGTCAAAGCTAACCACGTCGTCCCTTACCTTGTCTTGACCGAAGGTTCTTGGATGACGTGGATGATTTCGCAGGGACGCAAGGGACCAACTTCCCAAACCACTAACTAAAACTTACTGAATTAAATATTAACAGCAAGATTTAAACTAGAAATTAGGGAGGAGGGCCGGTACTGGGCGTTGAAGAGAAGACTTTGATTCTTGCTGTCGACCTGCGAAGCAACAAGCACCAAGATATTAGTATTCCTTTTTAGGAATGAGCTTTCCTAAACCCACTAGCCCCCTTCGTCACTATCTCTATCTAATCAGAGCTCCGTTAATCTAGTTTAGCTGTTCAGAGATTCCCCTACCTGCGATCAGCAAGTTGAAGGCCTCCGCCCAGTATGTCTTGGTAGGGATGTAGGGTTGTGGTGATTAAGTTGTCAGATGTCCTCTAGGGTAGTTGGTAGTCCGACGAGATGTCAGCTCTCGTTCGTCTGAAAATGTACATAAAGAAATGAAAGATTATTTACTATTCTAAGAAGCCCTTTGCAATCTTTCTGTCTCTTTCCTAAACTTACTTGGTATTAACCTTGTCTCTTGGTCTCGGGGTTTCTGTTCCTTTTTGTTAATTGTGCTATAAAAGAAGCATTAAACAAAGACACACCTTTTCCTAGACATCTTTCTCAAATCCCACATTTCTTAAACAAAATCTAAAGTTTCTTGTAAATCTCTTCACAATTTCACAAACATTGAGTTCAATTCTTTTTGCAGTTTGCAAACATAGTGATCAGGCAATTAGTTCTCAAAATACTGTTAGGCCTTGAATGTCCGAAGTCTCTTTCTTCATGAAGGCTTTCACAAAGTAAGTGTTCCAAAAATTAACCTTTCTTGCGAAGGGCGCCTTAAAAGTAGCAAAAGTACTTAGCTTTCAAAGTTGGATCTTAAGACTTCAAACTCCAGGAAAGAAGAAGCACCGCCGTGGAGTCCTGCCAGGATGTATCCTCCTTCAGGTGAGTTCCTCCTACTGACGCGACCTTCTCTGCAGAAAACCTGAAGGCAAAGCGCCTTCTAGAAGGCTGGGTGCGGTTTAAATACCCGACCGCACCCAGCCGCTCCCAGTCACGTTCAGTTAACGTGCGCGGGGACGCTGAATGCAGTCCCAGTTCTAGCGCGCACCAAAAGGCTGCGTGTAGGGATGCGGGGAGAGATCTGAAAGACCTTCGCGAAGGCGGTGTCTTTCACGGAGCCACAAGCAGAGCATACCAAACACATCAAATGAGCTCCAAAAGTTCCACAAGCATATAAGGCAACAAAGCAGAGTACTAAAGAGCACATGCAATTTCAAGTGTAACAAAACCTTAAGAAAACATATGATAAGGCAGAAGAAAAATGTAAGCACCCAATCACACTGACTAGAAGCGTGCGTGGAGCACGGGACAGGGGTGGGTTTTTTCAAGGGGGAAATCAGCACATGTCTTAGGATATGTGTGTTAGGGGTAAGTGGATTCATGACAGTACTCCCTCCTCAAGATCCCCCCCAGAACGGTTGAAATGGGCTTTGGTTTCTCAGGATGTCTTAGATGGAAGAGTCGGATCAATCTAGGGGAGTTTTTTAGATGGTCTAAAGGTTCCCAAGACCTTTCCTCTGGGCCATAACCTTTCCAATCTATGAGGTAAAACAGTTTTCGTCGAACTCTTTTGGAATCTAAGATAGTTTTAACCTCAAATTCCGGGTGATCATCGATCATGATGGGGGATGGAGATTTGGAGATGCGGGTCTGAGGATGAAATGGCTTAACCAGGGAGACATGGAAAACCGGGTGTATCAAGTACTTCTGAGGGAGACTTAACCTTACACAAACCGGGTTAATTATCTTCTCAATAGGAAAGGGACCGATGAATTTTGGATTGAACTTCCGATTTCCTCTAAGTTTCAAGTTTTTTGTACTCAACCAAACTTTTTCACCTACTTGGTATTGCGGTTGTTCAGATCGATGTCTGTCCTTGGACTCTTTCTGAGATTCTTTCGCCTTAGCCAAGTTGAATTTGGCCTCTTCTTGGATAGAAAATACTTTGGATACATAGTCAGAAATTGCAGGTACTGAATCAGGGTTTAAAGAATGTTCAGGAATGCTTTTGGGATGGAAACCGAAATTGCAAAAGAACGGAGACATTTTGATAGATGAATGTTCAGAGTTATTATAAGCGAACTCTAGGGGGCTCAAGAGATCAGACCATTCATCAGGAACATTGGGTAACATACATCAGAGATATTGTTCGATTGTCTGATTAGTTCGCTCAGTTAAACCATCTGTTTGGGGATGGTAACTAGAAGACAAACGAACGTCCATTTGTAATAATGTACCCAACTTTTGCCACACCTTAGAAACAAATTGGGAGCCTCTGTCCGAAATGACCACAGATGGGATTCCGTGTAATCTGATCACGTGTGACATAATTAGATGAGCCAGCTCTAAGGCAGTGGGAAGTTTCTTCAATGGAACGAAATGGGCCATTCTAGTGAACTGATCCACAACAGTTAAAATTGTATTGAATCCCTTCTTGGTTTCAGGTAGTTCAACTATGAAGTCTAGCGATATAGTATGCCAGGGTTGAGGTGGGATAGGCAGAGGCATTAACAACCCACTAGGAGCTTGATGAGAAGTCTTATGTTGTATGCAAACACTGCAGGTTTCTACAAACAACTGAATGTCTTTGAACATCAAAGGCCACCAAAAGGTTCGTCTTATCAGTTCCATGGTCTTTAAGATGCTAGGATGGGCAGATAACATTGTATCGTGATGAAGCTGAATTATAGATTTTTGTATCTTTTCGGTAGGAACGTAAATCAAACCATGTATCATCATCAAATCATCTTTCTCCAGGAGGTAAGGATGATCTCTTTTCAGCATCTCAACATCCGTATCTTTCAAGACCTCCTTAATATCATTAATAACGTTACTAGTGGTTAAACTTCCCTGAAAACAAGAAGTCGGGATTACAGGATGGATAGTTTCAGGTTTTTCAGGGTCTTTATCTCCTATCCTAGACAAAGCGTCCGCTTTCAAGTTCTCTTTTCCAGGGCGGTAAGTAATCACAAAGGTATAGTCATTGAAGAACATAGACCAACGTAATTGTCTAGCTGTCAAAGCTTTCACAGATCTTAGAGCTTGAAGATTACGATGGTCAGTATAAATTGTTACAGGATGACGAGCCCCTAACAGGTAGTGGCGCCATTCTTCAAAAACCGCCTTTATTGCTAATAATTCCTTATCGGCAATGGCATAATTCTGTTCAGCTTCAGACAATTTCCTGGAAAAGTAGGCTATAGGGTGCATTTGGCCAGTATCGGAACTTCGTTGTGAAAGAATTCCTCCCAATGCATATTGAGATGCATCTGCTTCTACAATAAATGGTTGATTGGGGTCTGGGTGACACAAGATTGGGGCCATGGTAAATCTTTTTTTTTAAATTTGGAAGGCTTCTTCAGCATCAGAGTTCCATAAGAATTTCGCTCCTTTTCTCAGTAACTTGGTTATGGGTGTAATTATTTGAGAAAAGTTCTGGATAAATCTGCGGTAAAAGTTTGCAAAACCTAGGAAGCTTTGGATCTGCTTCACAGAAGTTGGACTGGGCCAGGTTGTCACCGCTTCCACCTTTTTAGGATCCATTTCAATACCTTCGGGACTAATTATATAACCCAGAAAGTCCACCTTGGAGGCATGAAACAGACTTTTTTCTAATTTTACATAAAGAGAATTGGAGAGTAGTTTTTGAAGAATGGCGCGGACCTGTTGTACATGATCTTCTTCAGTGTCTGAATAGATGAGAATGTCATCAATATATACAACGCAACAGATGTCAATAAATTTGTGCAAAACTTCGTTTATAAAAAACTGGAAGGCGGCAGGAGCATTACAAAGTCCAAAAGGCATGACTTGGTATTCAAAGAGACCGAACTTAGTGCGGAAAGCCGTCTTCCATTCGTCTCCTTTTCTTACCCTGACTAAATGGTAAGCTCCTCGCAAGTCCAGTTTTGTATAAATCTTAGCTTTCTTAATCTGATCCAAAAGTGTTGGGATCAAGGGTAAGGGGTACCTGTTCTTAATGGTGACGTTGTTTAGTTGCCTATAATCGATACACGAGCGCAACTCCCCTCCCTTCTTTGGAATGAAAAAAAGAGCTGATGATACTGGAGATTTAGAGTGTCTAATGAACCCATTTGCTAGATACTCATCAAGGTATGCTCTCAGGTGAATGTTCTCTGCCTCTGTAAGAGCATAAATGCGACTGCAGGGTAAGGTTGCTCCAGGCACGAGATCTATTCTACAGTCGAAATCCCTATGTGGTGGTAGAGTATTGGCTTTTCCTTTGTCAAACACATCAGATAAGTCGCTATAAACCGATGGAACCCCTTCCAAAAGCAGGACATTGGGTGATTCAATTCCGAAATCAAAACCTTGAACTATGTCCTTGGACCTATTGATTAGGAAGCACTGCTCTGTACAAAAGGTTGACTTAAAGGTAATTAACCTGGTTACCCAATCTATGATTGGGTTATGTTTTATTAACCAAGGTATCCCTAAAATCATCTTGAATTGAGGGGCATCAATTATGTCAAATTGTATTCTTTCTCGATGTATGGGAGAACAATCCATCTCTAAAAGTTCAGTTTGTCTGTTTACCAACCCTGAAGTCAATTCCTTGCCATCAACTGCTCTAACTGTTTCTGGATGCTCTTTAAACACTGACTGAAAACCCAACTGTAAAAAAAAGTTGGAATCAATAAAATTACCTGTAGCCCCAGAATCTATAATGGCTTCCACTTTTCTTGTGTGAGATTTAGAAAGCAAATCTCGGAGTTCTACTAAGATAGAAAAGTGTCTGAAACCTGCAGGGGGAAGAGTTGAGGCCAAACTAACCCTGGGCGAAGAACTACGCTCCGTTCGCGGAGCTTGCGGAGTTTTGGCAACTCCGCGTTCTACGGAGAACGCGAAGCTGTCGATTACTCCGCGATCCGGTGCGTAGCGTAGTTCTCGCGCGCTGAATAACATTATCGCGTGCGCCGGGGTAAGTTCGCGCGATATTTGACGCGATCACGCACTTTGGCAGTGCGAACGAGAAGATGAGTTCCCCAACATGTCTAACACACAGCTATCTCGAGCATGCAGGCAGCGCCCCGAACACGCGCACCGCGCTCCCGAAGACGAAAAACGGCGCGCGAACGGGTCTAGCAAGCTACTACGCATGTCCGCGGAGCTACGTGAAGTTCGCGGAGTGCAACTGCGTCTTCGCGTAGCTCCGCGGAGTGCGGCTCCGCGAACTACGCCCAGGGTTAGGCCAAACTAGAAAGACCACCCGATAAACTGACCTCTCCCATTACCGAGTGTACTAGTTTTCCGACTTTTCCTGTGTGATGGCCACTTCGGAAGTCTTGGTTTTAAACTTGTTAGGTCGAGTTGGGCATTCTTTTACGAAGTGTCCTGTCTTTGCGCAATATAAACACTGGTTTAAACGTCGTCTTTTATCTTTCTCCTCCTTAGTTAAGGGTCCACGAATCGAACCAATTTGCATGGGTTCGACGGAATCTGATCTTGGACCTGATTCTCGATTCGGGGTTGACCTTTCCTTAAAGAAAACTACTTTATGCTCAGTTTTCCCTCTTTCTCCCTTTCGTTCAGAAATACGATGATTAAGTTTCACCACTAAGTCAATGAACTCACTTATGTCTTCAGGGGGTTCAAGAATTTGGGTAATCATGTCCTTTAATTCTTCTCTTAAACCTCTGTAAAAGATAGAAACTCTTTTGTCGTATGGCCAGTCAGCCTCTAAAACCAGACGGTTAAAGGTAGATATGTAGTGTATCAGATCCGAAGATCCCTGCTTTAAACTTAGAAGCTCATTGTCTGCAGACTGAACGAAAAGATGTTTTGCAAACATTTTCTTTAAAGCCCTCTCGAAATCCTTAAAATTATACAAAATTCGGTCGTCCCTTTCTACTAAAGGAACTGACCAAAGAGCAGCATCTCCACCCATATAGGACAACATAAAAGCTACTCTAGAAGAATCGTCCGGGAAGGCTGTAGTCTTGGCTATAAAGTGTAGATGACATTGCTGTAAAAATACAGAAAACTTATTACAATCCCCATAAAATCTTTCTGGTGGGGCTAAAGGAGTGGGGAATGGAGTTACCACTTGGATCTGAGTCTTGGCATCTGTACTGGATGAAGGACTCAGAAAAGTGGTCGGTCTTTGCTGAATAGAGTCCTGAAGAGAGGATAAATCTCTACGTAAGGCTGCATTATCCTGCCTAATAGCGTCTAGAACTGCTGCCAAATCCTGCATATTTACTTGCTCCATTGCGTCCGGGCGAAATTATCTACGTGGGCTTTGCCTTCTGTCAAAGCTAACCACGTCGTCCCTTACCTTGTCTTGACCGAAGGTTCTTGGATGACGTGGATGATTTCGCAGGGACGCAAGGGACCAACTTCCCAAACCACTAACTAAAACTTACTGAATTAAATATTAACAGCAAGATTTAAACTAGAAATTAGGGAGGAGGGCCGGTACTGGGCGTTGAAGAGAAGACTTTGATTCTTGCTGTCGACCTGCGAAGCAACAAGCACCAAGATATTAGTATTCCTTTTTAGGAATGAGCTTTCCTAAACCCACTAGCCCCCTTCGTCACTATCTCTATCTAATCAGAGCTCCGTTAATCTAGTTTAGCTGTTCAGAGATTCCCCTACCTGCGATCAGCAAGTTGAAGGCCTCCGCCCAGTATGTCTTGGTAGGGATGTAGGGTTGTGGTGATTAAGTTGTCAGATGTCCTCTAGGGTAGTTGGTAGTCCGACGAGATGTCAGCTCTCGTTCGTCTGAAAATGTACATAAAGAAATGAAAGATTATTTACTATTCTAAGAAGCCCTTTGCAATCTTTCTGTCTCTTTCCTAAACTTACTTGGTATTAACCTTGTCTCTTGGTCTCGGGGTTTCTGTTCCTTTTTGTTAATTGTGCTATAAAAGAAGCATTAAACAAAGACACACCTTTTCCTAGACATCTTTCTCAAATCCCACATTTCTTAAACAAAATCTAAAGTTTCTTGTAAATCTCTTCACAATTTCACAAACATTGAGTTCAATTCTTTTTGCAGTTTGCAAACATAGTGATCAGGCAATTAGTTCTCAAAATACTGTTAGGCCTTGAATGTCCGAAGTCTCTTTCTTCATGAAGGCTTTCACAAAGTAAGTGTTCCAAAAATTAACCTTTCTTGCGAAGGGCGCCTTAAAAGTAGCAAAAGTACTTAGCTTTCAAAGTTGGATCTTAAGACTTCAAACTCCAGGAAAGAAGAAGCACCGCCGTGGAGTCCTGCCAGGATGTATCCTCCTTCAGGTGAGTTCCTCCTACTGACGCGACCTTCTCTGCAGAAAACCTGAAGGCAAAGCGCCTTCTAGAAGGCTGGGTGCGGTTTAAATACCCGACCGCACCCAGCCGCTCCCAGTCACGTTCAGTTAACGTGCGCGGGGACGCTGAATGCAGTCCCAGTTCTAGCGCGCACCAAAAGGCTGCGTGTAGGGATGCGGGGAGAGATCTGAAAGACCTTCGCGAAGGCGGTGTCTTTCACGGAGCCACAAGCAGAGCATACCAAACACATCAAATGAGCTCCAAAAGTTCCACAAGCATATAAGGCAACAAAGCAGAGTACTAAAGAGCACATGCAATTTCAAGTGTAACAAAACCTTAAGAAAACATATGATAAGGCAGAAGAAAAATGTAAGCACCCAATCACACTGACTAGAAGCGTGCGTGGAGCACGGGACAGGGGTGGGTTTTTTCAAGGGGGAAATCAGCACATGTCTTAGGATATGTGTGTTAGGGGTAAGTGGATTCATGACACCCTGTCCAGCAAGAATTGTAGTGTGCTTATGTCAATTATATTTATAAATGTTTAATACTCAGGAAAATTAGTTAACAAACGGAATGTTCAGAGGAATGGCTCTCACCTGAGCATTAAAAAAAAAAATGATAAGTGACTAAGCAAGGATGTGATATGTAAGCCAAAGGTTGCATATGATACAACGTTATTTGCAGGATTGAAACTTCTGTGCAGATGCAAAGAATTAGATATCATTCAAACAGCTCCAGCAATGTCTATCCAAATACTTCATACACTGCTGTCTTTGAAATTGTGTGTCCTAGTAGTTACAGATGTTTTTGTGTGTACTCTAGGACCTCCAGAGAGAAAGATTCATCTACAAATAAATTGCCATTGCTTTTGTAATCCAAGGTAGACTCAGCTTCTACCAACAGTAACTTCTCAACTTCAGAAATTTCTAATATCATGGGAAAATTGCTCCCCCAGCAGTGCCCACTCAATGCTTGAGGCTTTCTGCAGTGAATAATATTTCCGAGACTCTATCAGTGCATACTCAGTTGTTTAGTTTTCGGTGTACTGCCAACTTTGATTCCACCACAACATTGACTCCAGGACACGTTGCTGCCAGAATATTATGGCAAAAATATTGAGCACCAAACTTTTTTTAAGGTAAGTTTATATAGGCATGTATAGGTATACTTTACTGTACTCCATATATATGTACTTCGCAATATATATATATATATATCTATATATATATATATATAGATATATATATATATAGATATATATATATATATTACCTACTGGCGGTCGCCAGTAGGTAGTTATAGTTAGGACCTAGTTTCCATAGGAAATCGTAACATTCTATTGGGAATAACTTTGGCGCCGGTGGGCGAATCTTTGCGAATTTCTCAAAGAAGATGGTCCGCTCCGCTCCTTCCCTGAAAGTTTGGGGGGGGGATTCATCAAGTGGGGGCTGAGATAAAAGGGGGGTCCCAAAACGTGTTTTCCCTATGTTATTTTCCATAGGACGATTAGACACGGCTACAGCCTGAACGGCTGAATGGAATTACGCTTTTCTTTAAATGGTGTAAATCCCTCCAGTAGTTGCTGAGAAAATTAAAGTTGAAATCAATTATATATCTATAAGTGCACGCACCCCCGTGCGCGAGCGGAATTCTGATTTGCTGTTTGACGTCTGTTAACATTCGATTCGGAGGAAATCAGGAAGTGTTGGCCGCCATTTTGTCAGTGCGAGTCAACATATTGTAGAGAACAAAGGGGCAGAACATGGAAAGGGGACAAGGTAGAGACTCCCTGACCCTTTAGGTTTTCTCAGGGGGTCCATTAAGGATTACAAAATCGCGAGGTGCGCGAACCTTGCGCGCACCTCAATGTACAAGAGTGTGATAAACTATAGTGGAGATCTTGGAAAGGGGGCAAAGTTTAAGGTTATTGCAGGTGAAAAACCAAATGTTCCTTGTGTGTGTTGTCGACGTACTCATAACAAAAATCAAACCAGCTTAGTTGATTTATAGTTAAAAAGTGAAGAGGAAAATAATAGTGAGTGGAAAGATTTTGCAACTTATTTGTTGGTAGAAAATTGTTTGGATTTGGGTTCTGATCAACGTATTTGTAAATATTGTTATAATAAATTAGGTGATAATAGAATGCCTGCTAGAGCTGTACATAATAATCTTGAGTTGGTGAATATTCCATCTGAACTGAAGGATTTAAATACCTATGAGACTATTCTGATTCAATGTGTGCATCCATTTCAGGCTATTGTTCGTATGGAGCCTAAGACAGGGAAATTAAATCCTTCAGATTTACAAAGAGGGTTAAAGGGAAGAGTTGTATATTTGCCTCTTGATTTAAAGAAAAACATTGAGACAATCGGTGTTGAAAATGTAGCAGACGAACCTCTAGTTATTCTAGTTAATGGTGTGCCTACAAAGAGTAAGAAAATCTGGCAAGATTTAGTGGATGTTAGAAAAGTCTAAAAGGCAACATTGTATTTGGTCAAAAACAATAAATACTATAAAAATGTATACGTAGGAGAAGAGGAAATAAATGAAGAAGAGGATAATGATTTGTCTGCTGGACAAATTGAAAAAGTGGATGTGTCCAGAAGTGAAGAAATGTATGAACATTACAGCGTTCATCCACTGCATTCCAAAGAAGCAATGGGGAATGCTATTGAATTATTTCAGATGAAAAAAGCAAAAGGAAGTCCCATTAGTGTATGGGAAGAAAGCTTGGAAGCTCGTTGTTTTCCTCAGTTATTTCCAACAGGTCAAGGTGCACGATATGATGACCGACCTATGCAGATTCCTGCATCTGAATACCGGACAACAAGATTACATGCAGAAGATCCGAGATTTTGTCAATGTATTCCATATTTATTTCATCTTTGTTAGAACTGGCTATTTCTGGTAGGCTAAGGCTGACGCCAAAGCCAGGCAGAAACCACCATTCTAGTCAAGGCGAGGGAGTCACACGCCAAGATAACCCCTGCTCACCCCCTTGGTAGCTTGGCACGAGCAGTGAGGCTAAACTCGGAGGCAATGTGTAAAGCATTTGCGCCAGCACACAACAGCAACAACATCCTAGGCACACCACAAAAGGAACTCCACACAAGGTTATATAAAAATAACTTCTGTATTGTCAAAACATATCAGATAGAATCACACATGTACATTGTGCCAACTGGCACGGGCAATATTCATAAGGGATTATTTACAAGACAGGGCCACATAGGCCACTGTGAGAATCAATACATTTAGAAATAGTACTTTATAGATCATAGAAAATAAGATATAAAACAAAATAACAGTTATAAATCACATCCAGTAACTACTGGGAACAGGTAAGTACCACCTACGCAACCCTAACCACCTTAGGAGAATGTCACGCCGGGGACCAGGACCTCACTAGGACCACCTGTACTAAAAAGAACAACCACCTAAGAATAAAATACAGGGGTATAAGCAAGAACACATTACCCATGATGTATGAAACACATTCAGAGGAGTAGTAAAGGAAAACCACCTAAGTATCACACAGCGTTTAGGGGTCTAGGAAAGAACACATTACCCATGATGCATAAATATACATTCAGAGGAGTAGTAAAGGGAAACACATGATGCATAAAACTACACATTCAGCGGTGTTAAGAACAAAGCACATGATGCAATAAAAAACTACATTCAGAGGTACCACAACAATACAATAGCGCAGAAATCACATGATGTCTAAAAACATTCAGAGGTGCAGGAATAACACATGATGCAAGAAATCACATTCAGAGGTGTAATAACCATACAATTGCGCAAACCCTACATAAGCCACCACCTGTGGCAGTCCCTAGGCCAACTGGCCTTGTTGGGGCTAGGACGCCCTGAGTCTCAATGTCAGGGGCCTAAACGGTGCAGGTGCCCACTACTTGCTGGGCACCTGGGAACACTCACAAGGGCCTAAACGCTGCAGCTGTCACTAAGTGCTGTGCAGCTGTGACTGGCCGGGCACCTCTGTGCCATCTCTGTCCCTCTCAGGGACTCACTCTCCATCTTGCGCCTAAACGGTGCAGCTGCCCACTAATTGCTGGGCAGCTGGAGATCAGCAAAACTGCGCCAGGGCCCTCACTGACCCTTGGGCGCAAACTGCACCCACTGTGGGAGCCACACAGGCTCTAAAATCACAATGCCCCTATGGTCATGGGAGCCTAGACAGGCTCTAAACAAGCATGTCGCCAGGGAGCCTCCTGGGCTCTAGACAACGTTGGGGCGACCCGCTGCCAACCGGGGCCGCCCTAAATGCCCCACCATGAACTAGGCTCCTAACTGCAAGAAATAAGGGCCGCCTTGCGGAGCCTCTCGGGGCTCGTCAACAACTATGGCCCCCTTCGTTGGAGTCCCTCGGAGGGGACTTGAAATACACTGGTGCCCTAGAGCCTTTCACTAGGCTCACAGCCAAATGTGGGCATGGGGGCCTCAGGCTCCGTTAAAACGTTGGGGCGGCCCACTGCCATCTGGGGCTGCCCTACCTCCATTCTCGCTATGGTGCCGTCTCCCGGCACCAGCAGCAGTCCCTCTGGAGCCCCCAGCCCTCCCGCACTCACCGGCTGCTCCTCGGCTCCTCCGATGGCGGTCCTGGGCGGCGGCTCCCCTTCGCTGACGCTTCCTTCTCCCCCTGGGGCTCACTCAGCACACGGGAGCCCCAGCAGCAGGCCACGCTTCTTCTCTTCTCTCGGGGCTCTCCCTCCATTCGGGGAGCCTCGCGCCGGACTTCTGTCTCCTCTCCGGGGTACCAGCCAATCAGTGCGCGGCGGCGGGGACTTCCTCCGAAAACCGGAAGTCCCACCCCGCGTCAGGCCCTGCGATGCCTGACTCCCAGATGGTGGCGCGAGAGGGCCGCGGCGGTGATTTCAAGGGCCAAAACGAGGCATGGGCACCCTCGGTATCACCAATAAAAGTAGAAACGGGGTGAGCACCCGTTAATTAATTAAATAAACGGGGTGGCACCCGTAAAATAAAACATAACGCGAATCGGGCGCCAAGCAGGGTAGGCACCTGCCAAACCTCACGCAAAATGCGTGATAGCGACATGCTCGCTATGGGTCAAAAATAAAGCGCTCTCCCAGCGCTATAAGCACTAAAGCAGCCCCCATGAGTGAAGGGGGCAGGAGAGCCAGGCAAAGGGGTCCTCAAAAGTCCTGGGCAGCAAAGTCCAGAAAAAAGTCTTTTAGGGTCCAGGAAAACAGCAGGAATCCAGGGCAAAGCCAAGTCCCCCCCTCAGCCCAGGCAAGGCAGAGGGGTCCCCCAGAAGTCCTCCAGGCATCCAGGGGCTGGGCAGCGCCCGCCCCTGGTAGATTCAAGTCAGAAACAAGAACATTTTGGAAGGGGACACAGCCCCTTCTTATACACAGAAAAGTCTTTGAAGTATTTGTGCAGGCAGTGTGAGAACCAGCTAGAACTGGTTATAGGGAAGTCCTGTCAGTATCAGGGACAGAGGTGACAGTCGCCCAGCGGGGGGGTGGAGCCAGCATTGTGGCAGGCAGGCACAGCCTCACTCACTATCAGGTGCGATCTCCACCCACTTCCCTGGCAGCAGATGCTGCCTTTCATCCACGGGCTGACTCGGACAACCTCCTGGGGCTCTGCAGCCCCTGTCATCCTCAAACCAGACAGTCAATCCACAAGCAGGCCCAGGCACTCTGGGCCAGGCTCACCAGCCAATCACACGCCAGGCACAAATTACACAAATATGCCAACTTCTCAAAGTAGCACTTCTAGACTAGACACAATCCTGCCGCATACACCATTACGCAGCATTCAATCTCACGAGTTCGCACATATCAAACTCGACCCTGCACTCCCCACATATCAGGAACTACCATGGGCATACATATTCCCCATTCATTCCTATGGGAGGGCAGGTCACTCACCACACATACACAGAGAGCACACGCACTTTACACTGTACCACAGTGAAAAAGTGCACCAAGACCTAAAATCACTAACACCAGGTTCCAGAAACAGGCTAGGAAAAAGCAAAAAGTTTCGGGGTGAACCTGCCAAAAGGGCCAGGTCCAACAATCTTCTGTTTTAGAGTGACTTATCTGGACTTTCTTATGCAGTGAACCATATACTAAAAAGTGGAGTACATCTGCAAAATGTTTCAGCAAGGGAGTTTATGGATAAAGTCCAACAGAAAGACACTGTTTTGGATTCTCACCTAATTAATCTAATGGCATGTCACCGTGGTACTAATGAGTATTGGTACAGTCGTCATGGAGATTTGAAATGTATGCTAAGATGCTAAGAAACTTAGGAGCACCTACATGGTTTCTAACTCTAAGCTGTGCTGAGTATGCTTGGGAAGATTTGCTTGAATTTCTTCGAGAGGCAAATGCAAACATAGAAAATATAGAGTACAAGACACCTGGAGAAATGTGCTCTTTGGATCCAGTTAATGTTTGCAGGTATTTTAATCATAGATTTGAAGCTATGATGTCTTTTATTACAAACAAAAAAAATCCTCCTCTTGGCAAAGTTCTGGATTTCTTTTGGAGAAAAGAGTATCAAGCGAGAGGTGCTCCTCATATTCATATGCTATTATGGATCAAAGATGCTCCCAAATTTGGAAAAGACTCAGATGACACTGTACTGTCTTTCATTGAAGAATATGCAACATGTGATATACCCAAAAGTACAATTGATAAGGACTTAAGAGGGAAAGTGTTACGATTTCAAAGCCATCGTTGTGGCAAATATTGTCGTTGAAAATTCAAATCAAAGGATACATTCTATACCAAATGTCGTTTTGGATTTCCACGACCAGTAATTTCAAAAGGAAGAGTGAACAATTTTATGTCATCTTTGCGACATACTGTCACAAGAAGATCACCAAAAAATACGTACAATTTAAGAAGAAATGAAGAGTCAAAATACATAAATGACTACAACCCAGTCTTTTCTGTCCATGTGGAATGCTAACATGGATATTCAATATGTTTCAGACAACTCTATTGCTGTGGCTCGATATGTAACGTCTTACATCACCAAATCTGAAAAGACGGAACTAAAGGATATGTGGGAAGACATTTCTCATGAAAAGAGCCTAAGTAAGAAATTGTATAACTACAGTTTGAAGAAGTTATCTCATCGAGAAATTGGAGCATATGAATGTTGTGATCGATTATCATCAGCAAGTCTTTATGCAAAATCTTTAACAATCATTTGGGTGAGTTTAGGTCTTGCAAGAACACAAAACCGAGTTTTGAAACCTGTTCAAGAAATTGAATATTTAGCAGAGAAAGAACCAAACAGTACAGACATTCTGAAGACAAACATGTTGGATTCATACTATCCAAATAGAAGTAATCTGCTTGAAGACATTTGTCTGTATGAAATACTACAAAACGACACTTTTAAAAGGAATAGAGGGTGGATAAAGGCGAGTGAGCATGAGCCAAGGGGAGTGACAAAGTGAAGAGACAGAGGGAGTTAGAGAAACAGTGACAGAAGGGGACTCAGGGAAGGAGCAAAGAAAGGTAAATGACGAAATGTGGATTAGTTAAAGGGAGTGAGCGTGAGAGAAGGGGACTGACAAAGTGAGGGGATGAAGGGAGTGAGGGTAAGAGAGAGGGAGTGGGGGAAGGATAGGGAGAAACAGAAATAAAAAACTAATGAAAACGTATTTTTTATTAGTCGTACTTACCTTATAAATATAATATCTGTGGAAGAGAATAAACAAATCAGTTATAATAAATATTTCTGAATACAAAATACAAAATAACTTGTACAATATGTTATATGGTTTATTTTTGCTGTTCTCAGAATATATTGATTTTTACTATAAACAGTGAGTTCAATACTACTCATCATATAACAGCAGGCAAAAAAAAAACACAATCAAAATGATTGTGTTTAAAAAACCCAGACAACATTTGATTACATAATGTAAATATTTGAAAAAAACATGTCTTAAATGTTTTTCTCTAAATCGCAATTTCTTGTGTAAGGATGCTACATCTTCAGCAATCACAAAGTAATAAAATAATATCACTTATTTTAAATAACTCTCAATAAAGTTCTGTACAAGCATTTTTTAGCAACATTTATCTGAAGTAGTCATTTTGTTCTCAGATACTATTCATCATGGACAAATAGTATGAGTAAAGTCCTTATTTTGCAAATTACTTAATTGTACTCTTAACCATTCTTTTCCCGACCTTTAGAATAAAAAGATCCAACGTGTTCTGTACCATCAAACATTACTTAAACCTGTACCTGATACTATCACTATGCCAAATACAAGTTTCATTTTTAAATTTGGTCACCCTCACTCACACGATACTTCTGAACAACAGAGTATCTTTTCTTAACAGCAGTAATCTTCCTACGCCAAGTCATTTTACTGAAATTTGGGTTGCAAAAACACCAGATAAGAATTTGGTAAGTCAAAAGGCAAACGTTTTTTAAACGTCAATTGACTATCATTACAGTGAGTCCAGCCTGTTGGAGATTTCAAATAAGCTGTGTAATGTCCTGATGTTGTTGAAGGACCATCATGGAAGATAATTGATACAGTTACAAAAGTTCTGAGGTTCCGTGGGAATCGTTACGGTGTTCTGGGCATAAACGAATATGGGCAAGTAAGGTATCTATGAACCGTAAATGACGAGTTCAGTGAGTGTACGCGTTTTCGCTACACTACCTGGCATGGTTCGCCTTATTTACGTGTTTCTACATCTGAACCCTTGGGTTCCATTTTAGATACGGCATCCATTTTGTTTCTTGCCCTCACGTAGCCAGCGAACAGGCAACTGTCCGCATCGTGACCCATTAGTTCCCAAGCCTTACGGAAGATGCATAATCCTTTCATGCGTCTTTTATGACCGGGGGAATGACACTGCAAAGGCAGATGGCTCCGCTCGAGGGTAATCTTGCCGAGCCGGTCTATTGTTTCAGCCGTGCATACGCTAGGATCGAATCCTTTTGATCCTGTGATCATGCTTCCAATATTACCCTGACACTCTCTTCTCTACTGCTGTCTGACTTCCTTGCAGCTGTTCTTGTCTCTTACTCTCGTCCTTTTACAACTAGAGTGGAATGCGCCTAGCAGCAGGATAATGTGCTTTTACAGTTGGGAACCGGCGATTTTACTGTAATTATGTTCCAGGGTTCTGAAAACATGAAAGCGACCCTTTCGAAGTTTACTGTGGGAACTGAGTTGTAACCTTTTGTTCACGTGTTGTGCAATGACAAAATTGTGTATAAAAGAGAGCGACCCACATATGCAATTCGAAGCAGACTCTCAGAACCTACACGCTGTTGTACTTCTCGTGACTTTTGCCTCCCTGCAGTAATAAACGCTGATCTTTGACGCCGAAGGAAGTCTCCCGTGTCTCTGTCTTTAGTGCGCCAGAACAGGTATCCCACGAAGGTTTTAGGTGTTGTTCCCTGGCACCGCTGGGCCTTAAATAGTCCAGTCCTTCAGTTGGCGCCCAACGTGGGGCGACATCAGCGGTACCGGTCCAAAGCCTGACGATTGTGAGGAACTTCGTGTGAAATCTCCGAGGAAAAGGTGCACCCCGCTTCATCGATCCTGTTGTCGAAATAAGTGGTCCGAAGATTTTTCCCGCGAAGATTCCCGCCTCCTGACGGCTGCGACGGACTGATGCCCTGACTGTTGACCTGTTTTCGGCGCCTGGCGTAGACCTTTCGTACAAGCGAGACGATAGACGGGCCTTCCTGGTGACGCCATTGTGCTCTCAGTTAAGTATTTGTGGGTCGCTCCCAGTCCTTAGTTGTTGATTGCAGCTTGTTAAAGCTTTGTTGTTTGCATGGTTCCATTGCATTTGTGGTTCTTAGTTGTTGGTTCTTAGTTGTTATTTGACAGTTGCAATTGCCAAAAACCGAGGGTTTTGTCTTTCACGAAGATTTAGCACTTCGGTAACCCTTGAAGTTTGATACTAGGTTAGTGTGCACGATGCCTAGCCATAGTGGTTTTCTTGGTTTCTTTAAATGTTGCAACAAGGATTCCCGGTTGGAGGACTCGTGTCCGATACCTCCAGTTGGAACTCCGATATATGAGCTCTATAGTCGACATGGTGTGGGCCCCATTATTTACAATGAATATTGGGTCCGTTACACGAAAAAAGATGGTGTCCTTAGTTGGCCACCGCATGGAAGTTTTGACCTTACGATTTTAGATAATCTAGAAGCTAAATTGTTTCAAAAGAAAGCTAGGCCAGCTATGTTTGATTCCTTTCGGTTGTGGCATAAAGAGGCCAAGCAGAAAGAAATCAAACAGCTTAAAAAGAATCGAAGAGAAGGTATCGTCCCGATGATGCAAGTTGTACAACAATGTCAGCGAGATAAAGAAGAAAAAGAAATAGAAGTTTCCACTAGACTACATCACATGAGGATAGACAAATGTTATCCGGTTTTACCAACTAGTCTTGATAAGAAAGAAGAGGATTCAAAGGAGGATCCGCTGTTAGCGTATTTGATGAAATTGCCACCTCCTTATGCACAGGGTGCTACGGCCCCTGTAGTTCCTCCTGTTGTCCCTCCTGTTGTTCTGGCGGCTGCTGGTCAGCCCGTTGTTGGTCCTACGTTTGTCCCACCACCTGTTTCTATTCCTACTGCTCCTTTGCTTGTGCCTCCTCAAGCTCCAGTCTCTGTTACCCCGACTATCTTGCCTGCTTCTGCTGTTCCTACGTTCACTTCTAATATTGTCGCTCCTGCTCTTTTTCCTTCTTCTCCTTCTGTTCGTACCCGTATCCCTAATACTGTTGCTACTCTCTATTCCCCACTGTCCGGATCGATACTACCATCCAGTGTTTCCGAAACTTCCCAGAGACGAAGTCAAATCCCTGGTGGAAGGGAGAGTGCAACATTAGTGAATATGGCTTGTAGGTGGATAAGACATCCTGCTAACTACCCTCCTCGCATGGTCTTCGACACGTTTTCTCAGTTTAATGAGCCTACGCAGACATTCGTGTTCGAAGAAATGTGTAACTTTTTGAGGGAACAATGGTATAATGACGATTTAGATAACGTACCGCCCGATATGATTGAACTTCAGAGTCAATTTTCGAACGGTATGATCGTAGGTGGAGATGTACGACGTGCCTTAGAGCGATTGTTAGCCCATAGATCCACAGTGCCTTCTCGAGTGTCGTTTGATGACGACTCTGAGAATTGGAAAGCGGCTCCTGGTCAGTATCCTATGAGAGAGGTTCCGCCAGTATGGATGCCAGGTGCTCCTGCTGCTAATCCTCCGATTCTTCCACATTTCCAAAGAGTTTGGATACACCTCCGATGGAAGCGATCAGAAGTCTTGCAGGTCAAACAATCGTTGCCTGATCCGCGTAAGAATCCGGCGGGTTATTATAAGGAGTTATCCCAATTAGTGGATGCTACTATTATGAACCTTGCCGACATCGACATGCTGTTCGGTAATGTTGTACCACAACCGGTTTGGGCGAAAATTCACCAGGAAAATCATGCGAATGAGTTAGGTGGTGACTGGGCTGCACTAATAGCGGCTAATGGACTACAAGTTGGTGGGGCTAAGCCTGAGCAGTTAATTTTGGATTTGCCTCAGAAAATCATTACGCTCATGAAAACGCTTATGCCGGCGATGAGGGTAAACTGGGATAAATTAGCTGCTTGTAAGCAAAAGAAGGACGAGAGTGTCTCCGATTTCTTTACTAGATTCAAAGAGGCATTTGTCGATCATAGTGGTCAGGATATGGGCACTGAGGGAGGCCAACGGTTGTTTGTTGATAAATTTGTGTTGAATTTATTACCTGAACTATGCAACAAATTGAAAAATTCAGAAAGTGCATGGGCTATTTCAACCACTGCACAGATATTAGCGACGGCTCAATATTATGAGAATAGGGAAAAGGAAGAAAGTGATCGTGCAGATAAGAAAACGAAGGAGCTCAAAACGAAGGTTTTGTTGCAGCAAGCGTATCCTCCACGTTCAAATCACAATGATTCGCAACAGCAATATAGACCACAATCGCAATCCTCCAGAATGCAGTCACGTTCTGACTCCTCTGACTTTAGATCTATGCTTGGGTATAATCAATGTGCATATTGTAGACGAGAGGGACATATAAAATATGATTGTCCGGCTTTACGTGATCGTCTTAATGGTGTGTCGGCACGAGGGGGTCGTGGTGGTCCTCAACAAGCATCACGCGGTAGAGGCCGGGGTATCCCTCAAAACCAGAATGAGGGCTCTCATGTTTCATCAGATGCGAATAATTGTTTTGACCAACGAAATGTGAGGTCCGATAAATCAGCACAGTATTATGCGGACGACTATTACGTTGAACATGAGACTGTTGCAAACGACCGTTACTAGGACAGCCACCGACAAAGAGAGGGAGTAGTATCAGTTCCGGTTGATCAGAGTGGGCCTTACGTCGCAGTTGCTACATCTGGCGTAGTTGAGCCTTTTCTGTTAGACACTGGTGCGACGAAAAGTTCCATCATGCATTCGAAACTCCCTGGCGCACCTTTGTCCGGCTTAACAAATGTTTCCGTTGGATTCTCTGGCGCCCCTGTTAGCAATCCTGTCTCTAGCCCTTTGCCCCTTACGATTGGCCCTCGTGAGCTAGAGGCTCCATTGATTCTATCTACTGGTTGTGGTGAGAATCTTTTGGGCCTGGATTTGTTAAAACGGTTATATGCGACTTTGTATCGCTCTCCTGAAGGAGTGGAGCTTACATTAGGTCGGAGAGTAATCTCTCCTATGTACTTGTCGATCGATAAATTCCCGCCGGAATTGAGCTCCCTTCCTGCGTCTCTATGGGCCACAGGTCCCAATGATGTGGGTCTATTAGACATCCCACCTTATGTGATCAAGCTGAAACCAAATGTGCGATTGCCACGTATACCACAGTATCGTATCTCCATTGAGGGTGAACGGGCGCTATTAGCGATCGTTCACGACCTGATCAACAAGGATGTCATTGAAGAAACTCGAGGACATGTGTGTAATAGTCCTGTGCTACCAATTTTAAAACGAACTGATCCATCTAAACCTCCTGTGTACCGTTTCATAATCGATTTGAGAGAAGTGAACAAAATCGTGATCCCACAGTTTCCCGTGGTCCCTGATATCACGGCCTTGTTGACTCTGATTCCAGCTTCTGCCTCCTGGTTCACGGTGATCGATCTAAAGAATGCTTTCTTTAGTATCCCGATCGCTGAGGAAAGCAGAGACCTATTCGGATTCTCATTAGGTGGTCGCAGTTTTAGACTGAAACACGCACCACAGGGCTATTGTGAAAGTCCGTCGATCTACAGTCAAGCCCTTAAAAGTCAACTTGATTCATTTGTATTACCAGCAGGCGCAGCTTTGATTCAGTACGTTGACGACTTGTTGGTAGCTGCTGATACGAAGATATTTGTATAACTGCTACAGTATCGTTGTTGCGGCATTTATGTGACTTGCATCACAAGGTGTCACCTTCCAAGCTGCAATATTGTTGCCAAGAAGTAACCTACGTAGGTCACTTATTGTCAAAAGAAGGGAGAAGGTTGACCCCAGAGAGAATTGCAGCGATTACCCGAATGACTGTGCCAAAAACTCAGAGAGATGTACGTGCCTTTTTAGGTATTACGTCATACTGCAGACAATGGATTCCGAATTTTTCATTATTGGCAAAACCATTGTTAGCTCTCACGTGCAAGGATGTTCCGACTCCTTTGCCATGGACTGAAGAGTGTCAGAAACGTTTTTCTGAATTACGTGATGTGTTGTGTTCGGCTCCTGTGTTAGGTACTCCTGATTACAGTAAGCCGTTTACACTATACGTTCACGAGAGGGACGGTTGTGCGTTGAGTGTTCTGGCACAACAATTTGGCGATAAACAGCGTCCATGCGCATATTTTTCTTCGACCTTAGACCCAGTAGCTAGAGCCTTGCCGAGTTGTTTAAGAGCAATAGCGGCAGCTGCGGCGTCCATTCGACAGTCCGCAGGTCTGGTCATGGATAATATGCTCACGGTGATGGTTCCGCATGCAGTCGACACTCTCTTGAACCGAACGAAAACTCAACATTTGATGAGCGCAAGGTTGTCTGGGTATGAGTTGACTTTACTGGCAAGTCACATACGGATAAAACGGTGTAATGTGTTGAATCCAGCAACATTGTTGCCGATCAACACGGAGTCAAGTGATGTAGCACCACATGACTGTTATCTGAGAACCGAAGAAGAGACGAAGGGTCGTATTGACCTAAAAGATACTCCATTGGTAGATCCCGATGGTACTTTGTATGTTGATGGTTCCTGTTTTAAGTTACCGAATGGTGATGTGACGACTGCGTATGCTGTAGTGACGTTGAGAACGGTTGTAGAATCTACGAGATTAAATCAGAATTCGGCTCAGGCAGCTGAGTTGATCGCCTTGACGAGAGCGTGTGTGTTGTCCAGAGGAAAACGGGTGAATGTGTTTACAGACAGCCAGTATGCTTTTGGTGTGGCACATAGTTTTGGGCGATTGTGGAGAGAAAGAGGATTCTTGACGTCGCATGGCACAAATATTCAGCATGGACAGCTTGTGAATGACCTTTTAGATGCACTTACATTGCCTAAGCAGGTGGCCATAATTAAATGTAGTGCGCATCGGAAAGTGACAGATGATGTTGGTCATGGTAATGCGTTTGCAGATGAGACTGCTAAGGAGACAGCTAAAGATCTGACAAACCGAATGTATGTTACGAGTTCAGTGAGATGGCCTGCAGAAACTAGTATTTGTGAGGACACAGTTGAGAGTGTGAAGGAGATACAGAACGAGGCCACTGAGAATGGAAAAGACTAAGTGGAAAGAAAGCACGGGAAAGTTAGACGAGGATGGATGTTGGGTTGATTTGTCGGAAAAACAGAGATGGATGTTACCGGATGCATATGTGCTTGCTGTTGTTACGATGGCCCATGGCACAGCACATATTAGCTCGAAGGGCATATGCAAGTTGTTGTCTCCTGTATGGAAGAATGATGGGATTACTAAGTGTGCGGAAAGAGTGGTTAAGAATTGTATGGTGTGTTTGATGTACAATCCTGGTAAGGGCACTCCCACTCCACCTGGTCATTTTGCCCCTCCTACATGTCCTTTCGAAGTTATCCAATTGGACTTCATCCACATGGAGAGATGCAATAATTTAAAGTATGTTTTGGTTGTGGTTTGTGCGTTCTCCAGATGGATTGAGGCCTACCCTCTTAAAGATAATACTGCCCTATCCACAGCTAAAATTCTGCTCAAAGAGTATTTCCCCAGGTACGGCATGCCTCGGATTGTATGGTCAGACAACGGAAGTGAGTTCGTGGGAAGTGTGATGAAGAGTGTGTGTCGTGGTCTAGGCATAGTCCAAAAATTTCATAGCGCTAATCATCCTCAGTCGGCGGGTTTGGTGGAAGGATACAATGGCACCCTGAAACTAAAACTTGCTATTATTCAGGCAACAACTGGTTTATCATGGCCTGACGCTTTGCCTCTAGCTCTCTTATCGACCAGGGCGACTGTACACTCTCGAGTAGGGCTTAGCCCATATGAGATTGTGTTCGGCCGTCCTGCGAACATTTGGGGAGTTCCGAGGCCAAAAGAATTTGACAGAATTGAATATCCAATGTTGATCGACTATCTTTATGATCTGACTGCTAAATGGAGTTTGATTCATCAACAGGTCTTTGAGGCTCTACCGTCACAAACAGAGGGTCCTGGTCATCGGCTCCAACCAGGAGACTGGATCATCACCCGAAATTTCGGACGAAAACGGAATCTTGAGCCAAGATTCGTGGGACCCTTCCAGGTGTTGCTGGCAACGAGGACGGCAGTTCGGCTGGAAGGAAGGAAACACTGGGTGCATGCCACCTACACCAAGAAGGTTCCGCTCCCTTTGCCAGCAGATACATGGATGAGGAAAGGACTTGCCTCGTCTGAAACCGACGTCCCTCAGCGCTTCGCACTGTTTAGTGAAGCTCAGCCCATAGACAACACTTCAGTTTTTCCCGACACCCCTGTTGATTCCTCTCAAACAAAATCATTACCATCAGCATTGGAGAATTCAAGTTCTGAACAATTGCCTGAACAATCGAACACTCTTTTGCCATCCAATCCACTGTTTGAAGAGCAGACTCGCCCTGGAAGAAGCCGATACTTTCTTCGAACACGCAACAAAGACTAATAATTTTTTTTTTTTATTACACATTACCCCCTTACATTTGCCTCGAATATTGTGGACATTTTATTATGTATGCCTTATCTTTTTCCAGTACAGCTAGGAGACGTAAATGAAATTGGTTGTTCAACTGATTAAAACCTATCATCTGGGTTAGCCGTAGGGCCGCGCGGGTACTTCTTTCTGTTTAGCAGTTATTGACACTAGGTCGATTTCTTTTGTCGATTTCTGGGAACTCCTGGGAATTGACAATCGCTACTCAGAACGAAGTGCGTCAAGAACGTTGCGGACGGTCGTTAGAGGATGGAGTTCTCTAAGCTGTCGAAAATGGAGAAAAAGGCGGTGCAAAGATCTAAACTATACAAAACTTTTCGAACAAAATGTTTTTTGTTACAGGTTTTCATGTTGTTCCTAACTGTGTCTATGCTGCTAGTGGGTGGAGTGTATTTTGGTTTTCAATCATTGTTGCCTTCTACTTTACCTACTCCTCCTTCTCATGATCTAAATTTCATCACTACTGCTTCTCCACATTCTTTTCATCTACTGCGCCAACATGAACAAGTCAGAGGTGCAGAATTCAGAAACAATTCTTTCGTTCAACTTCTGCATCAGCATCAGTTGGTGGTAAATACTACCAATTGTTGGGTGTGCGGGTTAATGCCACATACCATGGATAGGGGTATTCCATATTTGGTTCTTCCGTACAGTCCACAAGGGTCAGCTCGAGCATTCCAAACCATGTTCCGTAGCACACTAGATTCCTACCCCCATCGAGAGCCACGCTCAGCAAGCATTGGTCTCGGCCCATACCACAAGTCTCTGGCGATAGCTATTGCTGATTTAGATAGAGATATATTTGATGCATCACTTATCCCAGAGGAGGAAGTGCAAGCCTATAAATACCTTAGTGAGGCTGAGTATAGTGTATCAGTGGGTGATAGGCAGCTTAAAAGCTCATCTCCAATCTGGATTGTACCTCACCTAGGCCACTTTTGTCTGCAAGGTCGTGGCCGAAATCCGAGAGCTCAGCTTGGGAGGAGCGCTTGTGTTGATACTTACGTTCTACCAATGCTCTCTTCCCCTGTCTTCCTAACTGCCAAGGGTACCTATTTTGTATGTTATGATCGAGCATATACATGGTTACCTCATGACTTCTCGGGTACCTGCTATATCGCGAATCTCTTGCCTCCGACTTTCACTGTTGCCTCAGACTATCACAAAACCAGAGTTGTGAGAGGTGTCATTAGTAAAGAAGATACTGCCGGTCAAGAAGCAGGAGACTTCTTTAAGGGTTTCCTACCGTTTTGGGGCCCTATGGTCAATAGCAGGAATCTGAGACAGTTAACTCGTGTTGTAGAGGCAACTGCTAACATAACTGCAAGTGCCCTTGGTAACCTGACAGCAGAGCTTCAGGCGGATAGGCTTATGACGTTACAGAACCGTATGGTTCTAGACATTGTACTAGCAGATAGAGGTGGTGTGTGTAAGGTCATCCATTCGAGCTGCTGCATTTTCATACCTGATAACGCTCCAACGGTTTATCAAGCCATCTCCAAGTTGCATAAAATCTCAGAGTCCATACACGTGGACGAGGGAGATTGGACGCTTCTAGGATGGTTTTGGGGTCTTATATCGACTTGGGGTTGGAAGATTCTGATGATTATAGGAGTTGTTGTAACGTTTCTATTCACATGTTGTCTTTGTGTGCAGTGTGGTCCTGCCTTATGTGGCCTATGTGCTACAACGTGTATAAGAAGGCCATCTGTTACCAAAGAGGCATTAATGGATAGAATAATGTTCCAGCAACATCTGAATGATCTGATGAATATCGAGATTGACTCTGACTTCGACTAGTTCTTGCCTACATGAGGGCAAAAGGAGCGTCTGAGGTTCCGTGGGAATCGTTACGGTGTTCTGGGCATAAACGAATATGGGCAAGTAAGGTATCTATGAACCGTAAATGACAAGTTCAGTGAGTGTACGCGTTTTCGCTACACTACCTGGCATGGTTCGCCTTATTTACGTGTTTCTACATCTGAACCCTTGGGTTCCATTTTAGATACGGCATCCATTTTGTTTCTTGCCCTCACGTAGCCAGCGAACAGGCAACTGTCCGCCTCGTGACCCATTAGTTCCCAAGCCTTAGGGAAGATGCATAATCCTTTCATGCGTCTTTTATGAACGGGGGAATGACACTGCAAAGGCAGATGGCTCCGCTCGAGGGTAATCTTGCCGAGCCGGTCTATTGTTTCAGCCGTGCATACGCTAGGATCGAATCCTTTTGATCCTGTGATCATGCTTCCGATATTACCCTCACACTCTCTTCTCTACTGCTGTCTGACTTCCTTGCAGCTGTTCTTGTCTCTTACTCTCGTCCTTTTACAACTAGAGTGGAATGCGCCTAGCAGCAGGATAATGTGCTTTTACAGTTGGGAACCTGCGATGTTACTGTAATTATGTTCCAGGGTTCTGAAAACATGAAAGCGACCCTTTCGAAGTTTACTGTGGGAACTGAGTTGTAACCTTTTGTTCACATGTTGTGCAATGACAAAATTGTGTATAAAAGAGAGCGACCCACATATGCAATTCGAAGCAGACTCTCAGAACCTACACGCTGTTGTACTTCTCGTGACTTTTGCCTCCCTGCAGTAATAAACGCTGATCTTTGATGCCGAAGGAAGTCTCCCGTGTCTCTGTCTTTAGTGCGCCAGAACAGGTATCCCACGAAGGTTTTAGGTGTTGTTCCCTGGCACCGCTGGGCCTTAAATAGTCCAGTCCTTCAGTTCTTCCAGAAATTGATAGTTGAGAAGCTACAAAATTTTCAATTGAAGTTGTCAATTTTGTTCCATCAGGTCTGCATCGTTGGAACATTAAAATAACATACTGTCCATATCTTCGGATAAATAATGTTGATAACATTTCTGAGTTACATTGAGAACAGACCATGTTTTGATGCGCATCTCTAACTAGATTATTGAAAGACACTGCTTTACAGTCTGGTAATGTTAAATATATAAATCTTTCAGTGTCTATTGTAGTAGAACTTGAAAAGGAACAATTGTCGCAGTCATGCTGCCATTTATAAGAAAGGCAAAAAATAAGCATGGGCGTAAAATCCGTTACATTCGCGGATTTTTCGGATTTTCGGAAAATCCGCAATCCGCAAACTCTCGCGGATGTGGCGAGAATACGCAAATCCGCGCGAAGCGGATTTTTTGCTTGTGTTCGCACTGCTCGCGGTCCGCGGCGCGGGCAGCAACAATCTCGCACTCGCGAAAGTACAAAAATTACAAGGGGAGGGGTAAAGGAAGTGGCCCAGTCTCCAACTTCCTGTTCCTGTCCAGCAAGCTCCTCCCATAGGGGTGGGGTGAAGGAAGTGCCCCAGTCTCCAACTTCCTGTTCCTGTCCAGCAAGCTCCTCCCATTGCTTAGTCCATTTCCTGGCCACTTTGATTTCGATCTTGACTGGGAAGGATTACTTTTTGTGGTTGCTGCTGGATATTTGGATTTGAGGCCTTTTGGATTACTTTTGGATTCGAAATTTGATTTCACAAAGAAGTAAGTTGATGTTGTTTGTTTGTGGTGATTTTTGTGTGTGTTGCTTTTTTTTCTACTTTTTTGGGGGGAAAATCTGCAAGTTCGCGAGCTGAGGATGTTTTTGCTTGTGTTCGCACTGCTCGTGTCCCGCGCAGCAACAATCTCAAACTCGCGAAATTGTAAAAATTACAATTCTGCACATGAATTGAAAACTACCAGGCTTAGTTATGGCTGCATGCATGATACAACTGTTTTGTTGAATTTTTTTTCTAACATGATTCTGGCCAGGGCATGGATGGCATTGGATTGTGGTGATTTTTGTGTGTTTTACGACTTTTTGGGGTGGTGTTGGGGGCTTGCTATGTGGGTGGGGGCCATTTTATTGCCTGGTCCCGTGTGGGTGGGGGTCTAGGGGCCATTTTTAAGCCAGTTTGTGTGCTTTGTGCCATAGGCCTGCACCCAGTGTGCTCTGATGTCATCCATTATGCCCAGGGGGCCCAGAATCGGTCTGTTCGCGGATTTTGCTGGTTTTTCGCCACGTTCGCGCCGTGAAGCAACAATCTCGCACTCGCGAAATTGTAAAAATTGCAATTTTGCACCGGAAAACCACCAGCAGGCAGCATAAGCCTTCTGAAACTTGATGGATGGCATTGGATTGTGGTGATTTGATTTGTGTTGTGTTTTTTGACTTTTTGGAGTAGGGGTTGGGGGCTGGCTATGTTGGTGGGGGCCATTTTGAGGCATGGTCCTGGCCATGTGGATGGGGGTCAAGCGGCCATTTTGAAGGCAGGCAGTGAGCTTTGAGACATAGGCCTGCACCCATTGTGCCTTGCTTTCACCCATTGTGCCCAAGCGGAGTCAGGGGTACATGAAAGTACAACCCTCTCTGTGTGTGCTCTCTTGGATCAATGTTAAATTACCGAAAAACGAGTTTTGCAAAAGCAAAACCAACGAGCAGGTGCAAAAGTTCGAGCTCATCATTTGTAACCATTTACCTGTAGTGCTTCCTGAAGGGGCCCTCCAGAATCCGGTTGCCTACTTGCAACTATTGTGTGACCCTGCTCTGACAGTCACAGAATAGTTACAAGTATGCCATTGCATCCTGTTAAAAAAAATTTACAATGCAACAAAAAGGAAAGGGAACAGACAAGCAGGTGCCAGCCTTCATTAATGTCAGTTGAGGCAGGGCAGGTGTTGCGGTTTGCATAACTTAAAGCACTTAGCAGGTGTGCTTTGCTTTGCCTCAATAATGTACACTCACTGGTCAATCAGAGGGTGTTGTGATGACACCAAGGGTGGCATGGGTGTGCCAGCCAGAGGGTGGCATGGGTGAACCAGAGTGCCAGTGTTGACAGAGGATGGCAGTGCTTTGCTTTGCCCCAATAATGTACACTGGTGAACCAGAGGGTGCTGTGATGACACAGAGGGTGACATGGGTGAGCCAGAGGGTGGCATGGGTGACCAAAGAGAGTGCCAGTGGTGACAGAGGGTGGCAGTGATGAAGAAAGCCTTGCAAACAGGCTGGGCACGTAGAAACAACAAGTTCGCTAAACTGGCGACCCGACAAGTAAGTTCGCAATTTGCGAAATTGTACAAAACCCTCGCGAACTTGCAGAAACCCGTGCGAACACACACCCCCCCAAAAAATCCGCAAATCCGCGAGGATTCGCGGATTTTGCGTATTGTCGCAATCCGCAAATACGCAAATCCGCAAATTCGCGGATTGCGAATCCGCAAAATACGCCCATGCTTAGCAAAAAAGATTTTCTACATCTACACCTTCATCTTGCAATACAACAAGCATATACATTAGAAATTCCTGACAATCTTGCTGAATATTCTGAGAAAATTGATTTAGTCCAGTACATATGTCTAAAACATTTCGAAGTTCAGAAACATTTGCTATTTGACTATTATCACTGCTACATTTCTGAAACACAGATTTTAATGAACAACAAAATGTTGGATCCCGATTTTCAACAATCTGTTGCTGTAAACTTTTAAGAAAAAAACAACCTTAACCACTACATTTGCATAGCAGTTGACACCAGAACTGTTTTCAAATTTTCATCCAACAATCTCTTCAGTAGTAACTTTTTTCTTTTTGCTACCAATCACAGGTTCATCTATTTTTTTTCGTTTCTCTACTACTTCAGTACATTTTTCCTCATATCTCCTTTTTCGACCTACCACACACTTTTCAATTAAAGGATATTGAGGTAAAGTTGGAGCATATTCTCTTCTTAACCTGTTATACTCCTTCACAAAATTTAGATCTGCACTAATCTTTGTCTCATCAAAATCAATCAGATACAATCCATATAAAGTTCTAACTCGAGATAAAGCAACATAGGCCATACCCTCTTTGAACACAGTACTTCCAATATTTATCAAAGCACTATCTTCACTTAAACCTTGAGATTTATGAATATTCACCGTATATGCCAAACAAACAGGAAACTGTTTTCGTCTGACATATAAATCTTTCACAAGCAAAAATCAATTTGAAGAACGACTGACTTGTTGTACCTCTTCAATTCCATCAAATTTGATTTTTAAAAATTCAATCTCATCTCTATTTGGGTAATTCACAAAACCAACAACAATACCCATTGCTCCATTCACCAAACCTCTTTCCACATGTAAATTTCTTCGTAAAATAATCCGACAATTTAAACATACATACAGATTCTTTTCTAAACCAGCAGTTTTAGATATTGATTTCTCTAAAGAATCCAATTTTAACTTCAACCTTTCTGACAAAATAATAGTACTTCCTTCATGCTCTATTCTATCTTTAGCTTCCAGTTTCTTAATTTCTTTATTTTCTAACTTCAACATTTTTTCATTGAACATTGAACATTCTTGTAGAGTTGGCATCAAGCATATAACTGACTTATCTTCTGCCTTTTTACTATATATTTTCTCTGCCACATTATTTTCATTTGGAAACAAATTGGAAAGTAATCATGTTTGTAAAGTTTCTTTGGCATGTTCACTTTGTTTTCCAATTCTTATATCTTGAAGAATATTTCCATATTTAGCATCCTTTTCCTGTCGCATATTTTGAATGAGTTCAGTATATTTGAAATGTGACCATATATTAACATTTCCAATACTTCCCAGGCACTTTCTGGTGTCTTCATGTGTAACAGTTTTAAATACAGGTTGTTCTTTTACAGGAGTTAGCTGCAGTAGATCTCCAAAAACTATGACGTGTTTGCCTCCAAATAACACATCATACTCTGTTTTAAGAATCTGTTGCATTCTTAAATGCACAAAGGCAAGCATTAAATTTGATACCATGCTTACCTCATCAATAATGAGAAGTTTCATTTTTTTAAGGACTCTAGAAACTTCACAACAAGCTTCTCCAGATAGCTTGTGGTATTGTAATTTATTTTCATGTTCAACTGGCAGCATCAATAAACGATGTAAAGTAATCCCTTTAATGTTGTGCGCTGCCAACCCAGTTGGAGCAGTAACAACACAAGAGAGTGATGACTCAGTTCTTTGCTGGAAATGTGTGGCAATTCCTTTAATTAGAAAACGTTTACCCGTTCCAGTTCATATAGTCGTATAGGTTGAAATGACATACATGAGCATTCTTTTTTCTCATGACGAAAACCATGCTCAATCTGCTGTGTCACTTCATCATATATTTGTTTTGCTCAAGATTAAGTTGTTTTCCAATTCTTCTGAGTTTATTACTTCATAACAAGCTTCTCCAGATAGCTTGTGGTATTGTAATTTATTTTCATGTTCAACTGGCAGCATCAATAAACAATGTCAACTAATCCCTTTAATGTTGTGTGCTGCCAACCCAGTTGGAGCAGTAACAACACTAGAGAGTGATGACTCAGTTCTTTGCTGTAGATATGTGGCAATTCCTTTAATTAGAAAACTTTTACCAGTTCCAGTTCATATAGTCGTATAGGTTGAAAGAACATACATGAGCATTCTTTTTTTTCATGACGAAAACCATGCTCAATCTGCTCTGTCACTTCATCATATATTTGTTTTTGCTCAAGATTAAGTTGTTTTTCCAATTCTTCTAAGTTTATTACATCCTCTTGAACTTGTTCCATTGCTCTTTCCACCTCATCCATGCCAGTGGCTGCTTTATTTTGGATAATTGGTTGTCCTAGTGGATCTTTACAAATCCAGCACATTTACATTTACATTTACATTTACATCTTGACTCAACGAAGCAGAACTTTGACTATCTTGAGAACTGTCTCTAGCAATCTCCGCTGCTATTGTTGCTTCTTGCTCTATTTCGTCGTTCAACATTTGCAGATAATTACTAAAAACAGGACATTCTATACTATTTTTAGATGCCTTGAATGAATCTTCATAACTGTCAAAGTCACCAAGTAGTTCCTCTTCTTTACGCCATGATTTAAAGAGTTGCAAAAGAGCTAAATAGTAAAATTCTCTTTTGTCAGGAGTTTCGCCACTCACTTTTCGGTGATTAATCAAATATTCTTTTCTTTGTTTCACCAGACATCCTTCACATCCAATCACAGCATATACACCTTTATCGATATCCTCCGCTTCCTTCACTTATCCTCATTCACCATACTTCAATCCATACTTCAGACCCCTTAGCCTACTCTATTTCCCTTTGTCCATCCCTTACACTCCTTCCCTGTCTCTACCCCATTCACCTTCTCTCACTCACCCTTCCTCACTCTATTTCACTTAGTGCCCTTCCCTTATTTTTTCACTCTCCTTAACTCACTCCTCTACCCTTAGTCCCTTTCTTTTACACACTGTTTCTCTCACCTTCCATTACTCATCACAATCTCCTTTCCTCCCTCACCATACTTTCCTTTCCACAGTCATTCCCTCAGTCCCTTCCTCTCCTTCACTCAGTCATCTTAGTCATTGATTTATACACTACACATTTTGTCCCTCTCTCTCTCTCTCTCTCCCTTTCTCTTCCTTTCTTTCACTTTCTGTTTCCTGCACTCTTACCTTCTTTTGTTTTATGAAGTGTATATTATAACTCTATTTTTTTTTTCTTCCACAGATAGTATATTTGTAAAAGAAATTTACTATTAGTTTGTTACTATTTGTAAGGTAAGTATGACAAACAAAAATACTTTTTAATCAGTCTCTTACTTCTTTTTGTCTCTTGGTCATTGTTAAATCTATCTCTTATTTGCCTTCCTTAACTCTTTTTACGTTCCTTTAGTTTCCTTTACTTATTCCCATTATTTCCCTTCTTTCTTCTTTACAGACTTTCTGTCATTAATAAAACTGTTTTTTCAGCCTCACTCACCTTGTTTAACTACCTTTTTCTCTCTCTGTCCTTTACTTGTCTTTCCTATCTTCTACTATCAGTGCGTTTATCTTGCTTTTTTTCCATTGCTCTTTTCCCCTCACTCTTATATCCCTTCCCTCACTATCACTGCCCTTTACTGAATCTCACTCCTCTTCTCCCACTTCATGTTCTCTCCTCTGTGCATCATTCCCATTCCTTTTCTTCTTCTCCAATTTCATCAGTACCCCTCATTTTCTTTTCCTCACTTCATCTGTCAATCTTGCTCCCTAATTTCCTTTTCTCATTCCCTTCTGCTACCTCCTTTTCATTTACTCTCTCACTCATATTTTGAATATTTTTTTCTCCCTCTCTTATTGTATGTTACGCAGTCTAACTTCTCTTCCTGTCTGTATCTCACCCCTTTTCTCTTTTCCTCTCTCTTTCCATTACTCTCCCTCACACTCTTTCACTCATTTAATTCCTCAGGGGCAGATTTAGAAGCCCTTTGCGCCTCTTTTATACCGCCTGTGCGTCACTTTTCTTACGCAATGGCAGCGCAAAAGAAGCGCCATAGTGCAGGGAGATGCATCACGTTGTAAAACCCTGAACCACATGAAACCAGTCTCAGGTTTCATGTGGGCATTTCCACGCAGGGGTAGGCTTTCCGTCACAAGAACCCCCTTGAAAAGTGATTCAGTGAAATCTACAAGATTTCACTGAGTCTCTTCTCCAACGCTGATGTGTCAAAACATTGCACCTGTTGAAGCAGTTGTAAAGGTTGAAGTACCACGTTACAGATAGAGCAAGTTGGGAAAGTGCTGGATTTGCGTACTGCATGGAACACAATTTCAACACAGTGCAAACTTTCAGCCCTAGATGTGACACGCATCTGTTTATTTCTGCGCCATGGTGCACCGCATTGCAAATGCGGTGCATCATGAGTGGTGCAAGGATCAACTTGTGTGTCGCATCTTTCCTGGCACATCTCTGCTATTTTGCAGAGATGTGTTGGGTAACATAAATCTGTCCCTCTGTTCCATTCCCTCTCTACGCTTTCCTAAGTCCCTTCATTCTCCTACTCAATTTTTTAATCACTTATTTCCCACTTCTCACTTTCACTTACCTCCCTTTTATCATCCTCAAATCCCCTTCCTTCATCATCTTTCCATTTCTTTTACCTTCACTCCCCTAACCCTACTCTATGTATCTCTCTTTGTCCCTTACTCTCCGTCCATATGTCCATCCTCACTTCCCTTCTGTGACTCCTCTACCTTTACTTTCTTTTCCATACTGCTCTTCCCATAATTTTTAATTTCCCTTAACTCACTACCCTACCTTTAGACATCTTGGGGCAGATTTACAAGCCCTTTACGCCTCTTTTGCGCTGCCGTTACTTTTGTGACGCAGCGGCGTTGCAAAAGATGCGCCATGGTGCGGGCTATTTACAACGTGACGCATCTGGGAGATGCGTCACGTTGTAAAGCCCTGCGCCTTAAGGAGGCGTTCTGGTGCAGGGGGAGGGGGGGCTTTCCTGCGCAGGAACGCCTGCTAAAAGTGGCTAAGTGAAATCTACAAGATTTCACTCATTCACTTTTAGGCCAATGCTATGTCAAAACCCTGCGCCTGCTTGAAGCAGGCATAAGGCTTGAAGCAGCATTAGTTGAATGGGCCCCCCAGGAGCATTGCTGGAGCTGCATCGCGCATGCGACGCAACTCCAGCAATGCGACACCTTTACGGCACAGATGCGTCACGCATGTGTTCCGTTTTTGCCCCATGGTGCGCCACATTGTAAATGTGGCACATCAGTGGTGGCGCACGAATGGTTTTGCTTGTCGTAGGTTACTTGGCGCATCCCTGCTGATTTGCAGAGATGCACCATGTAACGTACATCTGCCCCCTTGTTTCAGTCACTCTTTTACTTCACTTTCTTCAGTCACTATACTTCCTTTACCTCACTCATTTGCTCAGTTCCTTACTCCATTTTTGTCATTCATCTCATCATTTATACACTACACATTCATTCAAAAGGAAGATGACACAGTGCGTAAAAAATAGAGCTTTTTGGAAAAATTAGTTAGTTCTGAAAATAACTTTTTTTTGTTTTGTTGTTTTATATATTTTTTTCTTTTTTGAAAGTTTTATACTTTTTTTTGATTTTTCAAACAGGAACAGAAATCTTCAACTGCAAAACTGTTCAACAGGAACAAAATAAATCCAAACTTTGAAAAAATTCATCTTCTCTGGAAGCATTGATGTTCATTAACCCTCCTTTTGTCTCTGCTCCACGTCCCATACTTCAGGGTGTCCCCCAAGGATCGGCTCTTAGCCCTACCTTATTTAATTTGTATGTTCAGCCATTGGCGGAGGTAGTCCAGTGCTTTGGTCTCTCCTTGGTGTCATACGCCGATGACACGCAGCTGGCGGGGGCACTCAATGGCGATTCCAACATGGATGCCCCCACCTTTCAGTCAGCTCTAAAAGCTGTGGCTGGCTGGATGGCGAACAATCGACTCCAACTTAATGCCTCCAAGACTGAGGTCATTATTTTTGGTAGGGAAAGCGGATTATGGGGAGATCAATGGTGGCCCTCTGAATTAGGCCCTGTCCCCACCCCCGTGACTGAAGTCAGAAATCTCGGGGTGTGGTTTGACGATAAGCTTTCGTTTACCTCCCATACTAAACGGGTGGCTGGAACTTGCTTAGGCACTCTGCAGTGTCTTCGGCCTATTTTTAAATTCTTCGATGCGGAGACTAGACAGATTATAGTCCAAGCTCTGGTTCTTACCAGACTGGACTATGCCAGCTCTCTGTTTTTGGGTCTAAATCAGGCCGAGCTTTCCCGCCTTCAGAGGGTTCAAAATGCGGCGGCCAGGATGCTAGTCGGCCTCCCAAAGTTTGTTTCGGCTCGTCGAACAATTCAAGATCTCCACTGGCTACCGGTAGGGCAACGTATTAAGTTTAAAGCATTATGCTTAAGTTTTAAAATTCTTAAATTAGCCTCCCCTCCTATCCTCTCACAGATGATTCTTCATTATGTCCCTGCCAGAGCTCTTCGTTCTGCTGGATTGAATCTTGCCATTGTGCCACGTTTTAAAAAAGCTAGAATGGGTGGACGTTCGTTCTCTGTGCAGGCGGCAGCCCTTTGGAACTCTCTGCCAGCTTCTCTCCGCTCCATTCCTGACTTGCTTTCTTTCAGGAGGGCTTTAAAAACCCTCCTCTTTTCCACAGTTTAGACCCTGTTTATCTCTGATGTGTTGTGTTGCTCAATCCTCCAAAGCGCCGGGACGCCACTTGGCTGCGGCATCCGTGCGCTATATAAAATAAAATAACATAACATAACATAACATTAATTCTCCGCTCGATCAGAGTGAGGCTCTGCTCCCCGTACACAATAATTTCAAAACATTTGTTGCATCTCATGTGGACTTTTAACAAGAATGGTCTTAAGTCCATCTCTGCAGTGGATGGAGATGCAGGTCGTCCTCCATATGATGTGCTGGCCACAGCTGGTGGTATTTGTGTGGCCAGAGCTCTTGTTGATGCCTGTGCAAATTGCACAGGGTGCACTTGTCTGACATGCCTTATCATTGTATGTATTGAAAAGGAGTACTTTTTTGAAGGATTTCCTCTTGATAGAACAGTGCCACATATAGTGCAAGTGACTTTCGGAGCATTCACTTTTTTTAGTCCTTCAGGAAAAGTAAAAAAATTCCATATGAAAGATACCTTCCCTTTTCTTTGAGGTAGCCGATAATCTTCCCCAGAATCAGAAGAGGAATCCTGTCTTGCAGCCATTTCAGAAAATTCTCAGGAAAGTTGCAAAGGCTCCTTCTCCCATGAGAGTAAAACAGAAAGTGAGGGAAGTGGGTGGGGTTTTTGAAGATTCTAGAACAGAAACTACTATGAACCAATGAAAAGTGTTGTTTTTGAGTCACATGACTTGACGTGCGCGCACCCGAGAGCGCACGTCGCTTGAAAATGGCCTTTTGCCCGATTTACATAAAAGTTTCAAAACGTGAAAAGGAGGCAAGGTAGACAGTCCCTGACCCCCTAGAGCTTCTCAGGGGGTCCCTAAACAACTCCGATGGGCAAAAAAACCCTTTTTTTTTCTTGGAAAATTTGCGAGGTGCGCGCACCTCGCAATTTAATTTAAAAAAAAAACCCGAGCACGCACGTCAAGTCATGTGACTCAAAAACAACATTTTTCATTGGTTCATAGTAGTTTCAGATCTAGAATCTTCAAAAACCCCACCCATTTCCCTCACTATTTGCTTTATTCTCCTGGAAGAAGGCCCCTTTTTGGAGCTGGAAGCAGAAAAAACAACAGGATGGCAGAAAGACAGGAAACACCATCTTCTTCTTCTGACTCCCACATGGAATATCGCCAGCAAGCCAAGAAGGGGAAATCTTCTTTTATTTGGAAGTTTTTTACTTTTCCTGAGGGACTAAAAAAGGTAAATGCCACTAAAGTAACGTGTACCCTTTGTGGTACTGTTCTTTCAAGGGGAAACCCTCTTAAAAAATACTCTTTTTCAATCCATACTATGATAAGGTCATGAAAAAAATGTCTACCCTGTGCAATATGCCCAAGCAGCCACAAGAGCTCTGGACCAGCAGATTCCACCAGCTGTGGCCAGCACATCTACAGCTCCACCTCCATCGCCAGCAACAGCAGAAATGGACCTTAAGCCATATTTGGCACATGTGCATATGCGATGCAACAAATGTTTTGATGTTATTGTTTTTGGTGAACAGAGCCTGAATGTAATTGAACGCAGCATTCAGGATCATAAATGCTCTATGAGATGTCATCAGTGATGTCATGAGTGATGTCACTGACCATGTCATGAGTGATGTAATATGTGACGTCATCAGCAGTGCATTGCGGGCGCACAAGTTATAGTTAGCTGAACTAACTATAACGGGGGAATTTCAATGGTTTTATATGAGTGAAATGTCCAGCTAACTATAACATGTGTGAAACCTATGGTTTTTTCAGTGAATTTCAAAGGTTTTGTAAATGCTACTTCCTAACTATAACGTGTGTAAAACCTATGGTTTTTTCAGTGAATTTCAAAGGTTTTTTAAATGCTAATTCCTAACTATAACATGTGCTAAACCTATGTTTTTTTCCAGTGAATATATATATATAAGTGCGGCAATGTGGTTATCCTGTCAAAAAGTGACTACATCAAGGAAGGGCTTAGACAACTCTGTGAAACTGATAAATATGAAAGAAGCAACAGGATGGAGTATGAACATGCAGTGAGACAATCTGGTATCCAGCCACTTGAGTGGAAAAGATTGGGGTTGATTGAGGACAGTGATTTTAAATTTTTAGAGTGTAAATTCCCCAAGATTCCAGCACTATACCTACTACCCAAAATACATAAAGAGCCACTCAAGCTACCAGGGAGACCCATAGTGTCATCGAGAGGGAGTTTTTTGGAAAACATGTCTAGATATGTAGATTTTTTCCTTCAAGGCTGGGTCCAAAAACTCCCCTCATTTGTGAAAGACACTGGCGATTTTCTGCATAAACTTGAGAAAACAGAATGGAATGAGGAGTATTCCCTGTTGACTATGGATGTGTCAAGTCTGTATACTTGTGTACCGCAGGAAAAAGGAGTAGAAGCATGCAGACATTTTTTGGAGAACCGGTCAGCCTCCTACACTGCCCACACAGAAATGCTGTTAGAAATGATAGCTGTTTGTCTCAAACAGAACTACTTCCTCTTCGACAACAAAATTCATCACCAAACCCTTGGCACTTCTATGGGGACCTGCTTTGCGCCATCAGTTGCAGGTCTCTATATGGGGTTATGGGAAGAGGAAGTAGTCAGTCAGCTTACACTTTTCAAAGAAAAAGTTCAGTTGTACATTAGGTATATTGATGATATCTTTTGTATATGGAGAGGGACGGAAGAGGAGGCCAAAGAGTTCATACAAATACTCAATACCAACGGTTTCAATCTTCACCTGATCCACAACTGGTCCAAAACCACTATTGAGTTTCTGGACCTTAATGTATTCATTGAAAATGGCAGAATTGAGAGCTGTCTTTTTAGAAAGAGCACCGCAGGAAATAGTCTGCTGCGTGCCGATAGTTGCCACTCAAGTGCGCTCATCCACAGTATTCCGCTGGGTGAGCTCCTGAGAGCAAAGCGCAACTGCAGCACAACGGTTAAATTCGAAACAGAATGCAAAGTTATGACTGAACGCTTTTTACAACGAGGTTACACTCGCAAAACTGTAAATAAAGCCTTGAAAGAAGTAGCACTGCGTTCTAGAGAATCGCTGCTGATTGATAAGATCTCAGCAGGCGAAGAAAGCAAAAAAAGCGACAATCAAAGTCTAAGATTTATAACAACATATAACAAACAAACACATGCGGTACGAAAATGCTTGAATAAATTTTGGCCGGTCCTCAGAACGGACAAAGATCTCATTGAGTGTATAGGACAGAA
Source organism: Lissotriton helveticus (assembly GCF_964261635.1). Classification (NCBI taxonomy): domain Eukaryota; kingdom Metazoa; phylum Chordata; class Amphibia; order Caudata; family Salamandridae; genus Lissotriton; species Lissotriton helveticus. Next base: position 1,207,650,642 of record NC_136063.1, read on the forward strand.
CCGACAAATCACGTACAAGAGAGCTAGATCTTTGAGAGACGCTCTCTGCAGAGCAGTAGAAACCAACAAAACAGGGATCCCAGGAGTTCGAGGTTTTTATACCTGCAGAAGCTGCAAAGCCTGCAAAAACAGCAGGAACAAGAAAGAATGCATCCTTTCCTCTGTGAGTAGTCCCTATGTCATCAAAAAACACACCACATGCAATACTGATTATGCGGTGTACGCACTGTTCTGTCCCTGTGGCCTTGCCTATATAGGTAGCACAATTCACAAGGCCAAAATACGGGTCCTAGAGAACTTACGTGCAATAAAGAACTTAGACAAAGCATATCCCATAGCTCGCCATTTTCACAGCCATCACGAACAGAACACTAACCTTCTCAGGTTTGCAGTCTTAGACTCGGTCAAGGCGGATGTAAGAGGAGGTAATAGACTGAAAGAACTCCGCAGACTTGAGTCTAAGCTGATTATACAGTATAGGACCCTTACCCCGCTAGGCCACAATCATGATGAGGAGCTAGCAGTCCATCTTGGGTAGTAGGAGTACCTTCAGTAAATGTATAACTAGGCCTTCTGTAGTTTTTCCAGAATTGTAAATTAAGCCGCAGAGCAAATGATGATTTTAATGTTTTTTGATTTAGCTGCACTTTATTTTAATATTTCACGGATAGAGAGATGACACGTTGTTATTTTTTGTTTTTTTAGATGTGAACCGCATTTTGCTGAAGACACGAACACAGTGTATTTACCACGCACGCTGCTGTAGTTTTAAGATGGCCCTAGATGATTTTTGTGCATAAGCCCACATGGGCTACATTTATGAACTGTCATTGAATCAGTGAGCCAGAGGGGTAACTGTTCTTTTGCACGCCCACTTGGGCCTTAAATCATGGTAAAGTGAGTAAATTCACCAGTGAGATGTTTTGCAACCTGACAGTGTTTAGTTAAACTTTGTTTAAACAGTGGTCCCCTTAAGCCTGGCTTATGACAATTGCATTAGGCCAACTAGCACGAATGTATCTCAGTTTTGTCTAGTATGTCATCACGAGTAAAAATAATGGCAGGCAGAATGTTAATGCGGTTTTTCGTATGTTTACACTGTTGCACTAATTTATTACGTGTTTTTTCATTTATTCAATTGAATAGATGTTCAGTTTTACGTAGACACTTTGTATCAACAAGTTGTTGAGTCTGTTTTCACTTACACTGAATGTCACGTGTTATTTAAAAACCTATGCAGCATGAGATCAAACACTCATGACTAAGGTGTGCCAGCACTGAAACGCGTCGGGTGTATTCTTGCTTCTAAGACCATGACGGAATAAATCTTCGTCTGCTGCAAAAAGAATCTTGTTTTGTGTCCGTTACTGCGGTGTTGTCGGCAAGGTGGAGAAGCACTGCTTGGATGTGAATATATATATATATATATATATATATATATATATATATATATATATATATATATATATATATCTTCAAGGTATATAGGTGTGGAGTTAGTAATAGTAAATCTATAAATATTTGCTTACCTTTATGCACTTACCTTCTTGATATATAGGCCCTCAATATTTTTGCCACAACATTTTGGTGACACAATTCTTCAGTTTTCAATATTTCGACAAACAACCATCAGCGTGATCTAGTAGGACCTTCCCAGTTTTACAGGACTTCATCAGTGTGGCCTTTTGCCAGTGGTGTCCTCCCAGTGATATTGGAACCCAGCAGTGAGAGGTTCATCCACAAGCAACTTCTTAGTGCTTATAGCCCCAAGTCATTGTGAGAATGATCCTTTTACTGCTTCATGATCCCTGGTAGAAGCCCAGTCAGCTTTGCTCAGCAGTGCCTTCTCAGTACCAGAAGGTAAACCTACAAACGATTTCTATTTGACGGAAGGTTTAAGCTCAGTTTAAAGTTCAGTTTCTCATTGTTTTTCTTACAGCCCTGTTTTAATGGTGTATGTATCCTGCAGAGGAAAATGAGCTGACAAAAAATGTTACAAGCAGGGCCACTGGAATTATGTGATTATGCGGCCATGGTGTTTTGTGTATAAATATGGATTTGGCGCATTTGCCACATAATCCATTAACTGCTACATAATTTGCAGATTTGAACGCAAAAAAAAGTTTTTAGCTCAAACCAATCAAAAGTTACAAAAAATGTGGTGGTGTTTCCTGCTGTGCAGTGGAAGCCACTTTGCAAACGTTGACTGTTCACCTTTCAGATGTATATTATTGTAATTGGGTGTTAAAGTAGTACCAATAAGGTGAAACCTTTGTCCAGGCAGCGTTAACATGTGTAAAAATGACAACATAATGAACTGATACTATCACAAAATGTGCTGCATCATGTCGCATAATTTCAATTTTTTTGCTGCATTATTCAGCAAACCCTGCTTCATAATTTGGTCCTCCCTTACCAAATAATTCCAGCTGTGCTGATTACAGGAAATGGTTCTGTCCCGAGAATTATTTAAGCGTTTTTAAATGACATTGAAAGAAGTGCTATGTAAAGCAGATACAGTTGATTTGATATTTGGTATTTTGAATCACATGCAGATCGAGATTTGCATACGATTGTAACCAAAAGTAGCAAAAAACTGTGCAATGCGCTGTTTTGCATTAGTTTCCATCAACGGGGTGTTGTATGGGTGGTGCATAGCAATTCCATGCAACCACCCATGGGTTTTGATGCCAATCTCTTCCTACAAAGAATTGTAGACAGGCATTTATGCCAAAAGCCTGCACCTCAGGTAGGCAGCTATGACGAGGAGAAATGTCTTCATTTCTCTTAATATTCCTACTTTTCATGTGTACTGCATTCTATAGCATGCATGCAAATAGGGAAACACATTAAAACATTGTTTATGCACAGGAAAGGACCCCTTCCTGAACAAAATATATGCTTACCACAATACAGACACCCTTGCACTATGGAGCAAGCGTGTCTACTTTGGCCCATCGCAGCATAAAATGCAGCAGCACAAGGAGAGATCAGAACAGTGCCACATCTTAGTAAATCTTAGTAAATATGGTGTGATCTATCTCTCAGCTACTCAACACAATGTAGCAACTTTACTTGCTGAGTGTTCCATTAGCCATTTTTTGTCTAGTAATATTAAGTTATTGTGCTGTTCTTGGCTCAAATTTACAATAGCATATGTAAAATGGTGTGACTGCAGTGTGCTTTAATGAATGGTCTGCCTCTACAGTCATTGGGCTCCAGAGGCCAAAATATGAAATGAATCCTGTTTATTTTATCTGCAGTACTTGAACTTATAAGCCAGCCTCATGTATTACCAACAAAAATCAATTAACTAATTATAGCTGGAAATGTTCGCATTTTTGTTTTAAGTATTTTAATTGTGCAAGTGTTGAATGCTCACTATTTTAATTTCCCCTGATACTTGGAAATTACTGGCATACTTTATATTAACTCTAAGCCTGACAACATAATGTCAAGAGAACTGCAAGAGATACAAGGCACTGTATAGCCTTCTGACTAATTAGAATTTAAGATTAAATTCAAAGTATATATTCTGAAGAAGGTGAGTAACCTAAGGCATACCATGCTGCATTTATATTCATAGGCAGACTTGGATTTAAAATCCATACATATTTTTAGATAGTTGATAATTGTCCTTTAATAAAGCAGGCACGGTTAGGTTTCATAAATGTCACATTTCTATGACGTCCCACCTAATGTGCTGATACATGCTTTTAAATAGGATATACCAAAATGACGTGGCTCTCTGTGGATCTGCCCAGACCTGCCAAGTTTTTATTTTTACTTTTCTTGAATCAACCTCGCTCCTCTCCTGTATACTGCTTCTCCTCTACTTGTCTGCAATCTTTGAAGTGTTGGATCACATCTTCCTGCACAAACATTAATCAGCATCCCACATTAAAGACCACGTGCTAGAACGATTCAAATCATTGATCAAAGAATGGTCACAAGAAGTAAAGATTCAGGAAATGACCTCACCTCCTTGTCCAGTGACATGATTGTCACCTCAGGGATACCCAAAGAATCCTCTATTTGTCAATAGTAATGTAAGGCCCCTTATGCACCTCACATGCTTCCACAACCTCCTATTCTACATGGATGTTAATCAAACTAAAATGTATCTGTGATTTACAATAGAAGATACCAATTCAAAAATGTTTCTGTTGCTTTCTTCGATCAACACTTGAATGAGTAGCTATCAACACTTGCATAAAAGAAAATGACTTCAAAACACACACATGTTGGTTCCTGCACCCCCCTCCCCTTGACGCCTGCCTAACGCCTCCCTCCTTGAAGAGAATTGACACAATTTACCTCTCAATATTCCTAGGTGAAAAACAATGGCTAAATACCTAGGGACTCTCTCTGGAATAGTGCCATGTATCTTAACTCCTAAATTAGGAAGATGGTCAGATCCTCCTTCCATCATCCACAATTGCTAAAAGAATTACTACTCATGTATGTGGAATGCCACCCTTCAGTAGTCATGGCTCTGGTAAACTCACACTTAGATTACTGCAGCTCGCTCTTCTATAGCTTTAATTATTCAATCAATCAATCAAGATTTGTAGAATTCTGCTTATCACCCGGGAGAGCATCCAGGCACTGGGGGGAGCTGCTGATGAGTTGATTAGTCAAAGAGCCAGGATTTTAGGTCCTTCCTGAAATCCTTTAGGGTTGTTGCTGCTTGGAGGAAGAGGCGGAGGCCATTCCAGGATCTGGCTGATAAGTGTGAGAATGCACGGCCGCACCTCCTGCTCCTGTGAATAGGGGGCATGTGGGCCATGTGGAGGGATAGAGATTGTAGATTACAGGTGGGCTGGTAGAGTTCAACCTGTGGTTGAGGTAATTTGGTCCCTTGTTGTGTAGGTCTTTGTAGGCTTGAGTGATCAGTTTGAACTGCAAGCGTTTTCTGATGGGGAGCCAGTGCAGAGACTTGAGGTGGGGGTGATATGGGACTTCCTCTGGTGGTCAAGCCTTTCTGCAGCGTTTTGAATGGGCTGGAGTCTGTTCAGTAGTTGAGAGGCGATTCCATGTAGATGGAGTTGGTGTAGTCCAAGCGGATAGTAATTATGGCATGGTTGACAGTGCATCTGATGCTGATGAGGAGCCATTTGAAGATTTTCCTGAGTATGCGCATGGTGAGGAAGCAGGAGGACAAAATCTCGTTAACTTCCTTCCTCATTATGAGTGCCCTGTCAAGTATGATTCCAGATTTTCTTATGTGCTCTGTGGGTGTGGGTGAGGAGACAAGTTCCAATGACCACCGAGAGTAATCTTCTTGGGAGTTGCTGCTCCTGAAGATGAGTATTTCTGTTTTGTTGGTGTTTAGTTTGAGGCATCTGTCCTGCATCTGATTGCGATACTAGTCATGCACCTGTGGAAGTTAGATTTGGTGTTGATAGGGTCTGAGGAAGGATAGGGAGAGGATGAGCTGAGTGTTGCCCATTATGGAGATGATGTTCATGCCGTAAGATCTGACTAGGGTGACCAGAGGGGCCATGTATGTGTTGAATAGGGTTGGGCTTAGCGAGGATCCTTGTGGGACCCCGCAGATGATGTTTTTTGGGTCAGAGGAGGGACGTGATCCAATTTATGGCATTCCCTTGGATCACTATTTGGTGGAGTCCTGCAGGAGGGTGTAGTGGAACACAGTGTTGCATGCTGCGCATAGATTGAGGAGGATCAGAGTGGCAGTTTCGCCCCTGTCTAGGAGAGTCCTGATGTCATATATGGCCATGATCAGGGTGGGTATGGTGCTGTGATTTGAGCGAAAACTGAATTGGGAGGGATCCAGTAGGTTGTTGATTTTTAGGTCGGTGGTGAACTGAGGTTTGCTGCTTTTTCCTGGACTTTGGCAGGAAAGGGAAGCAGGGATGTAGAGTGGTAGTTTTTGAGGTCCTTAGGGTCCATGCTGGTTTTTTTGAGAAGTGGTTTGACTTCCGCATGTTTCCATCTCTCCTGGAAGGAGGCTGAGGTGATGGATGCATTTATGATGGTGGTGAGTTCCTTGCTGATGGTGCTGTTGCCCAGGTTGAACATGTGGTGGGGGATAGGATCCCTGGGTGCTCACAAGTGGATGGAGCCCATTATGGTGGTCGTTGTATGCGCAAAGAGTGGTTCCCATGTGGTTAGTGAGATTTTTTTGTGGTCGGTGAGGTTGTGGAGTAAGTTGAGTTCAGTTGCAGCAGGTTGGGGGCTTGAGGTTTTCAAAGATTGTGGCTATTTTGTTGTGTGAGAAGTCTGTAAGGGCATCGCAGAGCTCCTGAGAGGGGGTGTTGATGTTCTCAGTTTATGTGTGTTTGGAGAATTCAATGATGATGCTGAATAGTTCTTTGCTGTGGTTGGAACTGGCTTTGAGGTGGGTGGCTAGGGCAATTCTCTTGGTGCTTTTTAGTTGCTGGTGGTACCAGGTGAGGACTAGTTTGAAATTGGATTGGTCAGTGTTTGTTTTGCTGATGCACCAGATCCTTTCAAGTTTCTTGCAGGTGTGCTTGCGAGATTGGAAGTCTGGGGTAAACCAGCTGTGGTGTTTGGAGGATCTGCGGCTTTTGGTGGGTTTGAGGGGTGCGACTGTGTTGGTGCAGTTGTTGATCCATGCAAGTTTTTAACTGCCACCACTAGGTCAGTTGTAGTGTTGGGGGATGAGGCACGAAGGGTGTTGGTCAAGACGTTTTCAGCTATTTTGCTGGGTGAGGTGGTGGGTATAGTGAGGGTGGTTGTGATGTGGAAGTGGACGATGGAATTGTCAGACCAGGTGATTTCTGTGACGTGACTGAACCTGATTCTTCTGCTGGCTTAGAATATGGGGTCCGGGGTGTGTCCGTCAATGTGCGTGGTGTCTGTGACTAGCTAAGAGAGGCAGAGGATGATATGCTCCCAAGTAGGTTGGTTGTGTTAGTGTTGCTGGGGTCTTCCAGGTGAAAGTTGAGTTCCCTCAGAAAGAGGAAATCTTTGGAGTTGATAGCTAGGGGGTGATGAAGTCAGAGATAGCCTTGCGAAGGTGGGGTGGGGTCCTGAGTGTCTGTAGGCGAGAGTGACTCTGACTGTTGTTTTGCTGTTGGTGTTGATTTGAAAGTTGAGTTGTTCCATGATGGGGGGTGCTGTTGACGGTGGCTGTGCAGTTGAGGGAATCCTTGTGGATCATGGCTATACCACCTTGGTGTTTGTTGACATGGTCCCAGTGGATTATCGTGTATCCGTTTGGAGTGCTGGTGTAGATGTTGGGTACTGATGAAGGGTTGAGCCATGTTTCGGTGTGGAAGACAATATCTGGCTTGAGGGAGGTGATGGTGTCCCAGATCTCAATGGTGTGTTTGTGAGGTGATTGTGTGTTGATTAGTAGACGGTGGAATTGTTCTGTTGTGGTTGCAGTGAGCGAGGGCTCCAGAGAGGGGGCTCTGTGTTGCAATAGAAGCAGCAGTGGTGGCAGGAGAAAGATCCTGGTGTTGATTGAGGAGCGGTGCAGTTGCAGCTGTTGTTGTGTTTTCCAGTGTTGAGGGCCAGGAGTTGAGTGCTAGTGTATCTGTGGATGTGTGGACAGCAAGGGGTCTGGGCGCTGGGCACGTTCCATGTGCAGACTTGTGCAGATGGGCTCGCCCTTGGTGCTCCAGTGGCGTGCCCACTCCTCACATCTGCTGCACGGTCACACAGGGGACGTAATAATTTTTTTTTTACAAAGTAATATAGTGGGCACTCGACCTGAAGGTATTGGAGCGCTTTACATGAGCACCAGTTATGTTACACAAGGACACATTCATTTTTTTGGTAGGCATGGGGAGATTAAGTGATTTGCCCAGAATCACAGGATGTGTAGTCAACCCCGATCCTCGAACCTTGGTTTCCCAGCTCCAAAGTTGGCAGTAAAGCCGTGAGACCACATATTGTCCCCAATAATCAAGTAGGTTTCCTGGGTCGGGGCACTGGACGGGGTCAGTGGGAGGCAGAAGGGAGAGAACGTGCAAGAAAGCTGGGATCAACAAAGAGGGAAAAAAGAGGTTAGCCTGAGAGTAAAATGGTGTAAGGATTGGAGGGGAAAAAGAGAGTTTCAAGGACAAAATCATTAAGGAGCCTGCAAAGTGAAAATGAGTTAGAGGGAGAGAAAGTGTTTAAAGGCAGCCTGTAAAGTAAAAATGAGTTAGAAGGAGAAAATAGTTAAGGGAGCCTTTAAAGCGAAAACGAGTTAGAGGGAGAGAAAGTGGTTAAAGGGAGCCTGCAAAGTAATAACGAGTTAGAGGGAAAGAGAGGCTAAAGGGAGCCTGCAAAGTAAAAACATGTTAGAGGGAGGACATGTGGTTAAAGGGAGCCTGCAAAGAAAAAACGAGTTTGAAGCAGAGAGAATGGTTAAAGGGATCCTGCTAAGTAAAATGATTTAGAATGAGTAAATAGTTAAGGGAGCCTTCAAAGAAAAAAACGAGTTAGAAGCAGAGACAACGGTTAAAGGGATCCTGCAAAGAAAAGAAAAATGAGTTAGAAGAAGAAAAGAGTTAAGGGAGCATGCAAAGTAAAAATGTTTTAGGCGAGGAGAACGTGATTAAAGGGAGCCTGCAAAGTAAAAATGAGTTAGAAAGAAAAGAGTTCAGGGAGGCTGTAAACTTAAACAAGTTAGAAGGAGAGAGAATGCTTAATAGGAGGCTGCAAAGTGAAACGAGTTAGAAGGAGAAGAGTTAAACGGGACCTCCAAGGTGAAACGAGTTTAGAAGAAGAACAAGAACCATCGAAGTGGATGGGAACCTTGAGGGAGATCCGAGGACCTGCCTGGCAGAGCGAGCAGCAGGGAAGAGCTGGCCTGGGGATCTGCTCAATGGGGTAGCGCTGCGGCCTCCAATAAGTAGGTTTCCTGTGGGGGTGGGGGGGCACTGGGCTGGGTCAGTGGGAGGAAGGAAATGGGGAGGATGGGCAAGAAAGCTGGGATTGAAAAAGCGGGAAAAAAAGAGGTTAGCCTGGGAGTAAAACGGGGTAAGGTTTAGAGGGGAAAGCGCGAGATACAAGGAGAAAATCCTGCAAAGTAAAAACGAGTCTTGGGAGAGAAAGTGGTTAAAGGGAGCCTGCAAAGTGAAAACGAGTAAGATTGAGAGAAAGAGAGAGAGAGAGAGAGAGAGAGAGAGAGAGAGAGGTTAAATGGAGCCTTCAGAGTAAAAACGAGTTAGCCTTGCCCTCCTTCCAAATTGATAGACTTCAAAAAGCACAAAATCCGGCTGTGTGCATCATCCATGGCTTAGGCAAAACCCAAAACATCACTCAGCATCATTGAAATCTCCACTAGCTAACAGTAAAGGAGCGAGTTGCATTCAATACCCTCTTACATTACATCTAAATGCAATAATGGCTCAGCACCCAAATACCTACAGATCAAGAACAGGAAATTAATCCATTCCAAATCTTCACACTCAAATGATCTCAACCTTCTACAAGCCCTTAAAGAAATTGCTAGTCCCACGGAGACAAACACTTTTCAGTGGCCTGACGTCATCTGAGGAGAAACCTGCATCAACAATTACAACCTTCTTGTATTTATGAAACAATTGAAAACAAATCTATTCTAATTCCCTCTTTCGCCTGATTCACGACACCTCACATGTTCTCACTGAAGAACTGGAGCAATGCAGTTATGCAGATTGCGCTAAAATACATTAAATAAAATAGTTATATTCGGTCCCTTTGTGAAGCACACCTCATCCAGTCCCAGATGTTTGACTCACACTACTGTGGCCAGACCTTTTAATCCTCATAACAAGGAAATAATGGTCATTGTAGGGCTCCTAAGAATCAATGAAGCCATTTTGCTTCATCTGGAAATCACTCGTGAGACCTGAAGTCTCATTTATCAACATTCCTGGCTATGAGGTGACCTTGCTATGAAGGTCAATACATACCAAGGCCAACACTGGTCTCTTAAGGGGTATATATTTGACGTAATCAGGTTGTTAGATTGTGCTGTAAAAAGTCCCGCCTGCGATCAATTTGGGTTAAGCCATTTAGGAATAGATGACAGCAAAATTGAGAAAGCCTATTTGTTTGAATATGGGCATTTGGGACATTGCAGCATTTGGGTATGCTGGGGTTTTCCTCCAGTACCTGAGCCCTCAATGTCAAGAGGCTGGTACTTGGCACCCCTATAAGAAAACTGCAAACCAAGAAGACAATCCAAGAAAGGTGTCAAGCAGAGGTTTATTTGTCACCTAGAAATAATATTTGCAGGTAGTATGCCTGTCAGCTCTAGAAAGAATCGATCTTGACACATGATCTGTGGTGTTACGCTGTATTGTCTGTATAATACGATATTCTGGCCAACTTCTCTGAAGACTTTTTCCAGGAGCATTCTGTGGTAGGTTATATAGTATCCAGACCCTAGCCTTCATGGCGTACTGCCAAAATAACATAGAAGCATTTCAGTCCCCATCTAAAAGGCAATGGTGAAGCCACGACGTTAGTGCAATAAAGTGTGTACCATCCCAGTTGCTCCATCTGCTTTATCCCACTGGAAGGTTTAACGACTGAATCCCACTCCTGATCAAACGTTTCTACACTCAGCCTGTTCAATTCTGTGGAGTTCATCTTCTGTAATTGCTTAACCCCTTCGGTGCTCTTGACGGCTCCTGGCCGTCATGAGTCACGGTGGGCGTGTGCTGATGACGGCCGGGAGCCGTCATGACCACACCAGCAATCGGAATGTCCAGCCCCGGTGCAGAATTCCAGCCGCAGCCAAGGTGTTGAAGAGCCATGATTTGGACCCACTGTATCTTGCAACATGTAAAGAAATTATGAAATTCAATCAGACCCCCAGGATATTGCGGCATGAATTAGCAAATTTAGTGGCACAAAAATGGAAATTTAGCGGCACTTTTGCAGCACTTTATTTTACTCATAATCATTCATTTTCAGCCTGAAATCACTGAAAACTGTTTTAGCAGAGTATTCCACTTTGAAATAGGTATGTTTAAAGTGTCTGCAGCTCTACAATAGCACAGCTCCAGTCCTAACCTCGTGAGAGGCAGCTGTATTTCTCCATGGGATGTTCTTGTACCCATGTATGCACCCTTCCCCACGCAAATAGAAGAGGTACTGTTTGAGCATCAGAAGTGCATGCTTTGTGCACACACAAGAAATAGCAACACACAGACCTCTCCATTGCTCTTATCACTGTCTCAACCTTCTTAGATTTTAATTCCAGATAAAGATTTATCACAGTGTGTGACCTGACCACAATCTGCTCCCTCATGCAAAAGGTCCACCTGATCTGGGATATCTTCAACTCCACTTTAATGAACTGTATTCCTAAGAGTTGCCCTCGACACATATAAGTCATTTTTTCTCGTTTTGTTTTCTGCCACTGCCCCCCAAAAAGGCCTGCTGATCCACCAGGAAGCTCACAATGGAGAGGTCAGGAAAACCTCAAAAATAGTCCTGTGGATAGAGAAGGGACACATCACTGTCTATCCACTATACACCCCAGCCAGACACAACAGCATCTGTGTGGGAGGCTAAGGCTTTTAGTCCTGATGACTCTGGAGAAGTCTCCAGCCACACCGAAGCTTCGCGATTATAGCCCTACCAGCACAACTACGCAGGGTTTCTTCCATCTAAGGTGGTCACTAAACTCACACACATCTCCAAAGCACCTCCAGGCCACCAAATCCAACGAGTACCAATTTGCTCACCCTCTCAGGCACAGACCTGGGCACGCACATGAGCCGAATACGACTGGCTATTCCACAACAAAACAAAAAAAAATGCAGCTCAACACAGTTTCGGAAAAAAGGGGGAGACTGAAAACCGCAGATTGCTCACTCTAGTTTTACTCAAACTCAAATTTCTCTGAATGCACTGCTTCTTCTTAGTAGGCTACATGGGTCACAGGTAGTCCCAAGGTCAGTCAGGTGGGAAAAAAGGCTGGGGCCTCTTTGAACACTCCAAGAAAAAACACCAAGCAATCATGGCCCCCAGCAAACTCCCCTCCACCCAAAGGGCACACTGAATGAAGCATGAAGCAATGTCCAATTGATCTAAAATCTAAGATCTAAATCCATATTATTTTCCCTCTTTGACTAGGTCCCTCCTTTTTTGCATGAAGAGCTTATGCAAGCCTCAGATGCGGCTTGTAAATCTCACTCTTATACATTACTGGGACCACAAACCCCTGGAAAAAGATAAGTGCATCAAGCCTGAGTCCAGTGGCTCTGCAAACCTGCTTACTGCCTGCCACATTCTACTTGGTGGGCTGGCCAGTCTTACTGCAGAACCTTTGGTTGTCGTGCCAGTGAAGGAGAGCCTGTGCTACATCATATTCACTTCCTTCTGACTGAGTGTTCAGCAAAAGTATTTTGAGAAAACGTGCATCAATCCTCTGATTATCGTGGTTCCAAGCATATAAACGAAATAAGCAACACATTACTTTTATCAATATAAAATATATAATGTATTCAACAACAAAAAATTGTAGCTGCTGAATCTCTCAAAAGGGTTTGCTAGTGCAGATTGATTTTTAAAGTTATTCGATTTTTTGCTGACGTTCACCAAAACAATATGTTAAACATGCTGGATGCAAGGGTCTTTTGTTGGCCTCCTCCTTCAGAGAAACCAAGAGAGGCATGAATCCTTCTGGAAGCCACACGGTTTGTTTACAAGTAAGACATGAAGCTGAGCAGAAGTGGTGTCAGCTATGGAGGAAAGAGCCAAAGATGTTAAAACAAATCTCCATTGCACAAAATGAATTCACTGGGCACGAGAAACGAAAGCAAATTCAGCAGGCATTACACTGCATTTATCACCTGCATCTCAGGGGACAATGCCTGAGGCCTGTTGCAGTTGCATCTAACCGCGAAATTGAAGGAATGCAGAGACAAACTAAAATGGCACTAGTCTAGTGCCATTTAAGTTCTGAAAGAAAAAACATTCCAAGATGGCCACCAGTGCATGCACATGTGCTGTGATGTCACAATGTATGAACATACATCTTTATTCACTAGCCATTTGAAAGATCTAGGGAAAACCACATGAACTCCCTGGGAGGATAGAAAGAAAAAGAAACCAGTCCTGGCAATGTCAGTAGGTCTGACCTTGACATGCTGGTGCAAAGCTTAATTTTCAAATTCAATTCATTTTTAAAGCATGAGCCAGAAAACTAAAAGAAATCAGACTGCCACCTAAACGTGGCACCAAATGTTTTAAATTAAACTGTTAAATAAAAAAAAACACACCAGTGGCCATTTTGGCTTTTTTTTTTTGCAAGTTTAATTTACCTTTCCAAGCTGACCAACAGTAAATTGAGTAACTAAAGAAAATGAGACAAACATTAGCAAAGCCAACAGGTCTGGCCGTGGCATGCTGGTGTAAAGGTTAAGTTTTCTTTTTCACATTTTTATTGCAAGAATAATTCACAAAGAGAAATACAAAAGCAAACAGAATGTGGCCAGGAAATATGTGCAATAACAGTGTTAACTTTACAAAATCATTTGCTGATTTGGCAGTTTTATTAGTAGTAATTTGTATTCTTTTTTTTTTTAAAAAAAAGCTTTTCAGTCATGCCATTCATATTACCAGTTTTTGTCACAGTGACAAGAAGAAATCATCACTCCAATTGCAGCCACCTACAATAGAACTTTAGAATATCAACTTTAGCAAGCATTCCTTCAATTTTGCGAGCACTTTTGTAAAAATCGTGGCATTTCTACTTAAGTGCGGATTTTGCAGCAAATCGCGAAATTACGAAATCCTGGAGGGTCTGTTCAATGAAGTAATCCCACAACCTCCATCAAACCCAGAGGCACCCTTCCCTACCTGAAGCTTTTCATCTCTTCCAGATTACATCACTCACACCACCCACAGTGACTGACAAAGGTAAAGGAATTCTACTCAGGGAGTCTCCTGGCCAGTAACATAAAAGCATCAAATTGTGGAGGAATCTGTTAATTCTCAGTAGGATGATTTACAACTTTTTGAAAAAATCGGATTATTTTCTGCTACCACCAAACCCTAAATCAAATACTAATAATAAAGACCACTGTAGGGTAACCAAGTCCACTCATCATGTACACTGTGCTTTGACCCAGGTCCATCTGTCAATCTATTAGGAATGGGGGTCTCTAGTTGGTAGAGGTGGGTACTTTTGTCCAAGTAGGGACCCTTCATTCTAGTCAGGGTAAGGGAGCTACACTCCTAAAATAACCATTGCTCACCCCCTTGGTAACTTGGCATGAGCAGTCAGGCTTATCTTGAGGCAGTGTGTAAAGCCTTTGCACATAACCTACAATAATACAGTAAAAACACTACAAAAGGACTGCATTCCAGTTTAAAAAAATATCCAATATTTTTATATATCCAAAACAAGACCAAAAACGATAAGAATCCAACATGCAGTACTTAAAAATATATACTTTGCAAGATATCCTTGAAATTGCAGAAATACATCAAAACCACAGTTCGTACGAGTCGGTAGCTCCGACAGGGGCTACTTCAATGATGAAAATAACAGAGTCTAACAGTTCCATCCGACCGCGTCGGTACGGGCCAGCGAAAGCATGGACAGACTCAGTAACAGTACCTTGCTCGTTGCGGTTGGCACGTTGTTGCAAGCCGGTTGTGGCAACCTTCGCAGTTGCGTTGCAAAATGGAACCAGTACAGGGTGCGGTGCCCTCTCGATGAGGTGCAGGCAGCGGCTCAGTGACAATCGTCCAGACCATGTTGGTAAGACCAAGGCTTACGGTGCAGAGTGAGGCTGTGCTCGATGCGGTGCTGGCAGGTTGCGGTGCAAGCGACAGAGCCGGTTAGCGGGAGCTGTCATCAGTCAGCCCAGTCTGCAGTGTGGGATGAGGCGGTGTGTCGTGAAACTTACGAGTGGTGCCCGCAGCCACGATGCGGCCTCGGATGTCGGATTGATCCAGCGGCCTATAGGAAATATGTCATAAGCTAACGCTACCCAACTTCACAATATTCACCATTAATCATAAATCAATTACAAGGCCCATAATCTATCATGACATATATTGACCAACTGAATTGTGTGACCTAATTAACCTATTCACCAATTATATACATTTATATACAACCGCTGTAAATGAATTCATCATATTTTACAAATCTCTACAAATTAATTAAGCCACTGTGGCAATAAGATCTTGCTAATGGTAACCTAAACTCATGAAATAACAAGACCAGCTTGAATTTCAAAGTAAGATTTTTATTAGCTATTTGTTTAATAAATGCATTAGAAATCTTTATTAAAGCATTTTTATTAGAATCTTTGCAAATAGTTTATGACAGTTTTATAAGATTTTAAATTATTATTCAAATAGAAAATATCATTTTGGCAATATCAAATCCTAAGTCCCTAACTACATTTGCTAAATTAAAGAAATAAAGAGTAAAGTCTTTTGAAGACTCTAACGTGCTCCAAGAAATGTTCATCTGCACGACACCATTCATCAAAGGTCAGCAAGAAGCCAGCCTCCTCTTTCACGGGGAAGAGTTTTTATACCTTTCTACACTAAACTAATCTAAGTAAAAGTATAATTTTTTTTGCTGAACTCAGAGTCCCATTGGCTCTCAAGTGACACCATCGTGCCATTCCATTTTTTTAGAACATCAGTTCCGTCACTTTCTTAGAGTCCATTGTCTCTAGTTTTCAAACAACGAGGCTTCCTCCAGTTTGCAACATTAACCGAAAGAAAATCATTGCTTCCTCGGATATGAAATTGTCACACACTCCTCTGCCGGCTCCTGGCCTTGGCCTTGCTTGACTGAGGAACAGTTAGCTCATCACAACAAATTGTTTCAGGCAGCAGGAATTTTTCCATCATGGACTCTCTTTTGCTCCAAGCAGAATTTTAACAAACACGGATGCACTAGGCCCAAAACCACTTTCCAAAAACACTATTATATAAACAAACACAAGAAAATAATTAATGCGAGAAATATAGTTTGTTCTGTTGCCACCCACCATAGCTAATGATCAACCCATTAGTCTAAATTACCTAGCTGAAGCACACAAATAAAGCAGCATTTATATCTACCATTCTTCATTTAATCCAACAGGATTCTTTATGCACCTGTAAAGAGTAAAGTGACACCACATAGACAAGAAAGCAAAATAAGCACATGCCATTATTTAAAACAGCTGCTATTAGTCATGACATAACAATAGACAAAATTAATTTATTATTTTCCACATAAATGAAAATGCAACATAATGCACGTTTATGAGCACACATGTTAATAACCCTCGTGTCTTTTGTGAATGCAACTTTTTTTAAAACTAGGTTGAATTAATACTCATGCAATACAAATTGTTAGCATAATTAATTAAATTATGGAAGTGTGACTTCACGAGCTAAAATGAAAACATTTCTGAATCTCGCTCCATCAACTCCCTAATCTGGTGATTTCCAAATCACCACACCACACCCAAAATTTGGCAAAATTATCTAAAATGTATATGGTTCGATTTCACTGTGTTAGTATTTCTAAAGATTTGTTTCAGCAAAATCTTTACAACTATCATTTCGAGCTCTGTGTAACTCCTCGAGCTCTATCTCCCTTTCCTGTTTCTTTCTTATTTTGTAAATTCTTTTCCTTTCCTTCATGTCCTTCTTTCTCTTGTGTAACATGCAACTGATCTTTGTCAAAACTATCACAAAAATTATAACAAACAAAGGTGTTAGAATCTTGCCAAGAACTGAACCACCAATTTCTCGAAACCAGGTTTTGATAGCTTGAAATCTTTTTGAAAGACGTTCTGTAAAGTCATTCTCTTCTAAGGGAACTATTTCTGAATGCATCTCAGTGATGTTTTTAATGTACATTTCAATATTCTTGCTCTCGTCAGAGATGTATGTACAGCAGTGCTGAACATGTAAAATGCCACAGACTCCTCCCTCTTTTGCTAGGAGTATATCTAAGGCAAGGCGATTCTGCATCACCATTGACCTAACCGCAATGACTTTGGTATCCACTAATTGGAACCACCTGCTGTGTCAGTGGACAATCTGTCAACAATTGTGGACAATTTTCTGATTCTTCCTGGATTCAGGGTTATACCTACTAAAGGTATCACTCCCTCAAAAATGTCTCCCAAAATTTCTGAGAAACTTTCTCTTTTGAACCTATTTACATGATTACTAATTTCAAACAAACATTCTGCATTTCTGTCAACATGAAATATTTTTGGAAAAACAAGACCAACATAACATGTCCCGTACCAATGGTCCGGGAGATTGTAATAAGCTTTGTCTCCACAGATAAAATAAATCCCAGGAAAAATTGGATCTCTGCCACCTTTGAATCCCCAACCTCCCATGATTTGATAAGTGTCCTCAAAATTGCTAGCACCTACAAAGTAATTATCAAAAAGAGTATTAGCTCTCCTAATGCAAAGCTTGCCACTAATTGGTTTATCTATGTGAATTGCAACATTGTCAAAAGATTTGCCATTAAGCTTCTCATCCTCTTTCTGCCAAAACTTGGATTTGGTCTGTTTGGCCTTTTCATTCCTTTTATAAATTGCCCTTCTCTCTTCAACTAAGTTCAGGAAAGTCTTTTCCTCTGTTCTCAATTTGCAAGTTAGAATATTTCTGTAAGCATACTTATAGGTGAGTTCATTAGTAACTAAAAAGAAATCCCTCATCTGTTTAGCTTGCTTGTGTTTATTTAAAGCATTCTCAATTTTCAGGTTAGCAAAAATCTCATCAAAATTTGAATAATAATACTCCAATCGACCAGTCTGATAAAATAAGCTAGCTATCACACTGCAAGTTCTGCCATAAGTAAGAGGAAGCATATTGTATGTCACTCCCTCAGAAACAGAAGCAGGTAACTTTACACAGATGTAACAATCTTTGACACTCATAACTTTAACATATTCTCCCAAAAGCCTCGAAAATGTATTGCTAGAAAAATCACTAACAGACCTATCTTGATGAGCCTCTGGTCTGTGATCAATAACTTGGTTAGCTTTGTTTGTTGCACTATGTTTGTCTTGACTAACTGAAGCTTTGTTTGTCATATTGACTTTGTACATCTCCTTATCGATCCCAAAAGGAAAAATGACAGCTAACACAAACCAGAGCAGAATTATTATGAGCATACATATCAGAGTCATCTTACAGCAATTTTTAAGAATGGAACATTTTGAGGTACTACGCTTCAAAACAACAGGCATTTTTTTTTAGCTAGCCTTAACAAAAAAAAAAAAAAAGGAAACAAAAATTTTAAAATGTGTCTAATAAAACCCTGAATTTTTAAAACACTCCCCTTTTTCAAATTTTTTTTTTTTAATCCTCTAACAACTTTTCTTCGACCTTGCGTCACAAGTTATTTTCCAACTAAACACAATTTCTTCGACCTTGTGTCACCTAACACAATTTCTTCAGCCTTATGCCAAAAACAGAAACCTAAATTCTAACATATCAGTACTTCAATCGTTGTCACTATAGTCTTCAACTTCTTCCTGACTGCTGCTATTTATCTCAATTACAGGTGGAATTATAATATAAGCCCACTCAGGAGACTTATACTTCTGATTTGGTTTCAAAACTCTCTTTGTTTTTCTAGAGATAACCTCTATACTTTTACCTTTCTCTGCTTTCTTGTCAGGATCCTCTTGACTAGTTATCTCATTTACCTGCTCTTTTGATCTTTTTATTAACCTGACTCTCAACCCTCCGTTTTCACTTGGCCAGGTTTCACCTTTTCTCAGAATTTTCCTTTTAGGTTCAGTTACATTAGATTCTGTTTTCCAAGATCTTTTTCTCACACTTTCCCTTTGACAATCTTCATCACTTTCTCCAGAATCACTGTCAGAAATTTCAATTCTTGACTCAGTATCTTTTCTAATCGGCAGCTTTACTCCGTTAGGAACTGTACTTTTTATTCCATCACTGGTACTTGGCAATTCGACTTCCTCCACTTCATCAATTACCTTCAACTTCCCAGTCCTGGATTTCTTGTTCCTGCATTCAGAGCTTATTCTCTGCTTTTCGATACTCTCCTGGTCTTGCTTCTTAACTTGATCAGATTTTTCTTTCTTTTCAACTTCTTTTTCTTTATCTTGATCAGATTCTTTTGCCTCTCCTACTTCTTCATCAGATTCTTCTGCTGATTCTTTTTCTAGCAGATCTTCATCATTTTCAGAATCTATTTCAATAATTTTCAAATCCTTTCCATTCACTGAAGGTTTTTCCAGATGTCGACTTCTCTGTCGATCTTCAGAATCTGGATTTACTTCAGCTTCTCCTTCAGAATCTGAGTCAGCTGTTGTATCACTCTCTTCATCAGAGTTTTCAGGTGTAGGTATGGGAATAGTATGACTTGGATGAATCCACCTTCTTATTCCCCTACACTTTACTGCATTTGTCGTCACAAGTATCACCTGCCTTGCTTTCTGCCACCTCGGGACTAGACAGTTTCTTCTTCGGTGAACTTTTGTTCTGACCCAATCTCCAGGTCTCAGATCATGTGTTTGCACATTGTCTTTTGACTGTACTTCAGTTCCCACCTGATTGGACACAGAAGTCACGACATCAGATAACTTTTTACAATACTCCAAAATTGCACTGTCATTAATGCTCAACAGTTTTCCCACTGGTAT
Source organism: Lissotriton helveticus (assembly GCF_964261635.1). Taxonomy (NCBI): domain Eukaryota; kingdom Metazoa; phylum Chordata; class Amphibia; order Caudata; family Salamandridae; genus Lissotriton; species Lissotriton helveticus. The sequence goes on from NC_136063.1 coordinate 1,207,670,228, forward strand.
GAATGCTTGTCTCATGACTCTACCCATGACAATATCATGAGGACTTAGACCTGTCTTTTTATCTGGTGTACTTCTTAGAGTCATTAAAACAAGTGGAAGAGCATCTGTCCACTTTATGCCTGTTTCTAGACACATTTTTCCAATTCTATTTTTAATTGTTCCATTAATTTGCTCCACAACTCCAGATGCCTCTGGTCTGTATGCACAGTGCAACTTCTGCTCAATGTGTAAGGCTTCACAGATTAATTTCAACAGTCTGTTATCAAAATGTCCTCCTCTATCACTCTCTATGGTAACAGGGAATCCGTACCTTGGAATAATCTCACGTAAAAGCAACTTTGCTACAGTAATTGAATCACTGTGTCGTGTGGGGAATGCTTCTATCCATCTTGAAAACAGACAAACAATCACCAAAACATATTGCAACCTGTTGTGTTTGGGCATTTCAATAAAATCCATCTGTAACCTGGTGAAAGGACCACCCTCTCGACCTATTATTCCCGTTCCCACAACTGATTTCCTGTTTGGGTTCATTTGTTGACAGATCAAACACCTTTGACAGAGAGACTCTGCAATTGTTCTAAACTTGGTATTAAACCAGATTTCCTTAAAAAGTCTAATCATTGAATCTCTCCCAATATGACCAGGGCCATGGTACATCCTGGCCATGTCAGCAATCATACAATTTGGTAAAACTATTCTGCCATCTTTGTAAGTCCAAACTCCATCCTCATCTCGCTGTCTACATTCTGCCTTCAACCATGAGTTTTTCTCATCATCATCAGCTTTATTTTGTAAATCTCTGATTTCCTGTCATGTCTCAACAATTGATGTTAGCATTAGTGAACTCGAAACAAATTCTTTGTTTTTCTCCCGATTAAGTGCATAATTATTCCTTGCACAATATCTTGCTATTTCATCTGCGTAAGCATTCCCTTTGGTGATAAAATCCTCACCTTTTCTGTGAGCTGCACATTTTACTACAGCAATTTCTTTTGGCAACTGTATGCCATCAATCAATCTTTTGATGAACTCTGCATTTTTAATTGGTGAACCTGCTGATGTCATATAGCCTCTTTGAGACCAGAGCTGTCCATAATCATGCACAACTCCATATCCATATTGACTATCAGTAATTATGGTGACTCTCAGATCCTTTGCCAATTCACAAGCACAAATTAAAGCAATTAATTCAGCCACCTGTGCTGAACGAATTCCTTCAAGACATGATGCTTCTTCAACATCTGCCACTGTGCAGACTGAATATGCTGCTTTCAAAATACCTCCCTCTGATCTTAGACAGGAGCCATCTATAAAGTAGACATAATCTGATTCAGGCAATGGTACATCTTTAATGTCCTGTCTTGGCTTAGTACAGTATTCCATAACATCCAAGCATTCGTGTTCCACATTATTTTCTTCGCTAATTTCAGTATCAGGTAATAATGTGGAAGGATTTAAATTCACACACCTTGCAATTGACACATTGTCTGATCCCAAAATTATCTTTTCATATTTTGTGAGTCTATTGCTTGTCAAATGTTGCGTTTTGCTTCTTGTAAGGAGAATTTCAACTGAATGGGGAACATAGACTTTTACAGGAAATCCCATTATGATTCCTTCACTCTGCTCAAGGCTAACACTAGTTGCTGCAACTGCTTTTAAACAACCTGGTAAGGCTTTTGCAACTGGGTCAAGAACTGCTGAGAAATAAGCACTAGGCTTTCTCATGTTTCCATGTCTCTGAATTGACACAGATAAAGCACACCCTTCCCTTTCACTGCAATATAGCTAGACATTTTTCTCATAATCTGGCATGCCCAGAGCTGGAGCTTCACATAAACTTCTTTTTAATTTTTCAAAAGCTTCCAACTCAATTTCATTAAGAACAATTGGATCTTTTATGTCTGATTTTGTTAGTCTCTGTAGTGGTTCCGCAATTACTGAAAATCCACTAATCCATTGACGACAATAACCAACCATTCCCAGAAACATTCTGACCTGTCTTTGTGTTTTTGGAGGTTGCATTCCCTGAATCATTTTTATTCTCTCAATCGTCACCTGTCTCATTCCCTTTGCAATTCGATGACCAAGGTATTTTACCTCTTGTTTACAAAACTGCAATTTTGCAGGGGACACTTTATGTCCTTCATCTGCCAGATGATTTAAGAGAATAATTGTATCTGTTACACAGTTGTCTCTTGTTTTAGCTGCTATCAACAGATCGTCAATATATTGCACTAATGTCGATCTGCCAGGTAAACTTAAGTCTTCCAAAGATTTCTTCAACAACTCATTAAAAATAGAAGGACTCTCTGTATACCCTTGAGGAATTATACACCATGCGAGGGTCCTATTCTGGAATCTGAAAGCAACGATTTCCTGACTCTCTGGATGTAATGGAACAGTAAAGAACGCATTGCAAAGATCAATAACAGTATACCATTCTGCATCATGTGGAATTTGGTAAAGAATGACTGCTGGATTTGGAACAACTGGACAACAAGGAACAACAATTTGATTAATTTTTCTCAAATCCTGAACTATTCTGTACGTTCCATTTGACTTTTTGATCCCCATAATCGGTGAGTTACAAGGACTGCTTTCAATTTCTTTTAAAACACCTTGTTTAATGAATTTTTCAATCACAGGAATGACACCCTCAATTGTTTCAGCTTTCATTTTATACAGAGGAATATTTGGAAATTCTATTCCCTGTTTCACTGTAATTTTGACTGGATCGACATGTTTCATTAGACCCATTTCATTTCCAGTTAAATCCCAAATTTCAGTTTTGACTGTTTCTTTTAATTCCTCTGGTAAATTTTCTTTTTCAAATGCAGGAAATAATTTTGTTTCTTCTGCTTCAACCAACATCATTGTCAATCGGTACAACCCATCTTCTTCCATGGTTTGTAATTCAATTCCATCAGGTGAACAATATATTCTGCAAGTCATTTTACACAATATATCTCTCCCCAACAAGTTCACAGGACTACTGTTGCAAACTACAAATCTGTGTTTGTCTTTAAAATTGCCAATTTCAACCTTGAGAGGATCAGTCAGATCTGTTTTAATCTGCTGATTACTTACTCCGACTACTTGGATGGTATCCCCAGAGAGAGGCAGGTTTTCAATTTCCACTGATCTAACAGTAGAACGGGTAGCACCAGTGTCCACAAGAAAAGTGATTTCTACATCATTCACCTTTCCATTTACAAATGGACCAGACTGGTCAACGTCAAGAGTGGCTCCATTTACACACTCTTCCCCCTCTCACGGACACCGTCAGAAACGATCATCAGAATCACTTCCTTGATTTTCTGTCAACAAAAATTGTCCTGTTGCATTTTGCACATTTGATCTTTGAGCTCTTATTACCTGATCACTTCCTTCGAATCCCACACCTGGATTATATTTTTGACCACCCCCACAATTAGGAAATGGAGGCTGTGGAATCTGATTCTGTTGCTGCGCTAACTGATACTGTAGCTGTCGCTGAAGACTCAGGTAATTCAACTGTCGCTGTAGCTGTAGCTGTTGCTGCAGATCAACATCGTTCTGCATCTGTGGGTTTAATGATGTATTTTTAAAATTTCTGGGTGGGTTTTTACACTCTCTTTTCCAATGCCCGATTTCGCCACAATTAAAACAAGGCAATTTCTGTTTTAATTCTTCAATTTTTGCATTAACTTTGACTTGTTAAAATTAATTTTAAATGTTCCTTGACCTTGATTCTGATTCTGATTCTGAGCAAAATTGACATTTTTATTCTCAAGGCTTGCAATTTGTTGCTCAGCCACCTTCACCTGTGCCCACATTGCTTTTTCTTTTAACTTTTTCTGTTTCACTTCTAACTCATCACTGCAGTATTTTGCTTTTCTCAAAATATCATCAACTGAATTTGATTGCCAACCGACAATATTATTCCTGATCATTTCTCCAATATCTGGTCTAAGACCATAAACAAATCTGTAGATAAAATGACTCATGTCTTTTTCGTCTAATTTTTCATAACCACTGTACTGTTTGAAAACCAGTAATAATCTTTCATAAAATGAATGAACTGATTCTTTTGGTTCCTGATTTGTCCTGTCTATTTTTACCCAATCAACTTCTTTTGGCGCAATTTTAATTTTCAACCAGTAAATCACTTTTTCATATAAATCCATGACCACTGTGGCTGGAGCACCTGTTTCTTTAATTCGCTCCGGTTCCTCTTCTGGCCAACTCACAGCAATTTTACATTCTGTCCAAAGATCTGATGGGACAACAATGTCAAAAAATCCATCCAGATCAATCCACAGAACTTTTGAAACTTTGATAAATCTGTCTACTTGTCGATCCATTCCACAGGTTTTTCTCTCAACCGAGGAAAGTCATTTGTGAAAAGCAAAATATCTTGTCTTGACCATGGGACATGAACATATCCTCCACCTGCAATTTCTCTCATAGGAAATTGTTTAGACATTTTATCAAATGTATCCAATCTTTCATCTGCCTTCTTTTTAGTCCACTTCACTCTCCATTTACTCAAGTCACCTAACTTTTTGATATAAACAATTAATTATTTTATATGCGTTATTCTTCCCATTGTGGTAAAGTTCCCAATGTCCCTTTCTGTAAAATCTAATCTGTAGTGTTTTCCTAAATTTTTCTGTTTGCTCAAATCGATTTCCAGTTCAACTGCCAGTTCTTCTAACTGATGATATTTATTCTTTGTTTTCCATTGAATGCTCTTACAGATGAACAGGAGTTCATCATCTCGATAATACTTCAAACTGTCAGGACCAATTGTGCCAATTATTAATTCTTCCAAACCTGCTTTCAATTTCGCAACATCAAATTTTGAATTTGAATCTCTTTTCTCAGGAGTTTCAGCATCTGATTCTGCACCCATCGGTGACTGGTTAAAAGAACCTTCATTAAAAGTCAAATCAGGCATTTTTGTTTTTTCACGATGAATTTCAGATAATTCTGAATAAAATTTCTCGGCTACCTTTTGAATTTTTCCATTTAATGGAATTATCAAACCTGGCTGTTTAATTTCCTTTTGTTCAAAAACAGGCTGAACAGGACCAATTGTTACTGGAACTGTTACTGCTTCCATGCCTTTAGTTATCTGTTGAATTAATTTTTCTTTTGATCGTAAATATTCTGAAGTATTTACAACTTCCTCATCTCTGGCAGCTCTTGTTAAATTTCTTGGGGCTTCTCTTTCTATTGGTGTTTCTGAAAAATTCCTGCTTTCATTATAAACACTAAAATTGGTTCTAGTTTCTAATCTTTTTGGAGTTTCAAAAGATTCAGAATTATTTGGGTATAATTTGGGTGAATCATTTAATGGAGGTGCACTTGGTGTGGTTCCTGTAGAAACCATCGGAGTAGACCATGAACAAGGCTGTCTAAGTGGAGTTTGCTTTTTATTCGTGGTGAAAATTTCTTCTAAGACTGCATCTTCTGATTCACTTTCTTCTACAACATTATTTTTCTTTTCAGTTCTCTTTTCACCAGGAGACCCCAAAACTATTTCTCTAATTGAATAGAGACCATCGCACATATCTCCAGGTCTCCACATACGCATTCTATCTTCATGTGTTTCTCTTCTGTAACTCAGTATTTTTGGAGGTCTTTTTATCCCACTTGCTTCTTTTTGAAGTTGAAACATCTCATCCTCCCAATCAACTAAAGCTTCAAATTGTGTAGGTCTAGGCTTAGGTATAAGAGCTGACATCTTTTCTCTTAAATTCCTTAAAATTTTTATGTTAAATGAACCATTGTCCGACCAAACCAATACACCATCATCTTTTGTATAATGCTTCCATATATCAAACCACAGAACAGTATGATAACCATATTCACCTTCCATATACGCTGCAGGTGTTTTGTATTTATGAAGTAATTTACCACCTCGCGTTTCAATTTTCTTGTCAGGTAAAATATTTTTTTTTTATTTCGGAAGCATTGTAAGCTTTTTCTCAACATGTTTGTAATAATAACTCATTTTTAAATCAAATCCACTTAATTGGAAAAGATTGTAAAATTTCCTGGTTGTTCCGTGACACCAACCAATCCGTGCGTCAAACACACCAACAAGCCAATCAGGTTTGAGCTACGTCACTACTTTGCTCGACCAATAAGAATGGAGCTTCCCATAAGAACCAATCAGTGTCTAGCTCCACTAAGTCACGTGAGCCAATCAGAGTACAGCCTGTGACGTATGATACCCAATCACTGCGCGGACCGTATGACGTACACAGTCGCTGCGGTTTTTCGTGTCTCACTCTCAGCGCTCACCCATCCTTTAAAAAAACTTTTCACAGCGCCATTTTAAGAACACTCTTTCAATGAAATTTAATTAACAACGACAAAAAGGACGACTCATTTGTCTGTTTCTCTAAATAAAGTGACAGATTTTTACAGACTTACAAGAATTCTTTTACGTGGAATTTACCCTTCAAACAGGTAAATAACGAACGCGTTTCCCTCTGAATGCACTTAAAGTAGCAATTCAAAGTTTGACTCGAACAAAATTACAGAATCAATTATGCACTTTCAAACGGAAAGTATCCCTAACCATACACACATGAAATCTTGGCAGGACTCTAACCAACCACAGATAACATGAATCGTTAGTAAAATAAGCGACGTTATTTTACCCTTCTCTCAAGCTTGAATATATTCTATTACTTTCTCACAGTGAGTTTTAGAACGGGCTCATTGTCCTTATACTCAAAGTTTCAATTTCATAGACAATCCTCACTATACATAAACTCTATCTAACACACCTATATCCCTAACACGTGTTGTACGACCACAACACTTGTGATATACGACGATATCACAATTCTGAAACAGATCAAATGTACTGTGTGACTACACTCTCATCACACTACTCTGTACCGGTACAACTAGGATTTTTCACACTGCAGGAAAAAAAACTATTAACTACACATAACAAGAGAACGAACTCAACATATGTTAAACATCGATCCTATGTAACTACTATGTAGCATGTTAGTTACCATCAAGTCTGCTACCAGGAAATTGATCCAGCCGCCTATAGGAAATATGTCATAAGCTAACGCTACCCAACTTCACAATATTCACCATTAATCATAAATCAATTACAAGGCCCATAATCTATCATGACATATATTGACCAACTGAATCGTGTGACCTAATTAACCTATTCACCAATTATATACATTTATATACAACCGCGGTAAATGAATTCATCATATTTTACAAATCTCTACAAATTAATTAAGCCACTGTGGCGATAAGATCTTGCTAATGGTAACCTAAACTCGTGAAATAACAAGACCAGCTTGAATTTCAAAGTAAGATTTTTATTAGCTATTTGTTTAATAAATGCATTAGAAATCTTTATTAAAGCATTTTTATTAGAATCTTTGCAAATAGTTTATGACAGTTTTATAAGATTTTAAATTATTATTCAAATAGAAAATATCATTTTGGCAATATCAAATCCTAAGTCACTAACTACATTTGCTAAATTAAAGAAATAAAAAGTAAAGTCTTTTGAAGACTCTTACGTGCTCCAAGAAATGTTCATCTGCACGACACCATTCATCAAAGGTCAGCAAGAAGCCAGCCTCCTCTTTCACGGGGAAGAGTTTTTATACCTTTCTACACTAAACTAATCTAAGTAAAAGTATAATTTTTTTTGCTGAACTCAGAGTCCCATTGGCTGTCAAGTGACACCATCGTGTCATTCCATTTTTTTAGAACATCAGTTCCGTCACTTTCTTAGAGTCCATTGTCTCTAGTTTTCGAACAACGAGGCTTCCTCCAGTTTGCAACATTAACCGAAAGGAAATCATTGCTTCCTTGGATATGAAATTGTCACACACTTCTCTGCCGGCTCCTGGCCTTGGCCTTGCTTGAATGAGGAACAGTTAGCTCATCACAACAAATTGTTTCAGGCAGCAGGAATTTTTCCATCATGGACTCTCTTTTGCTCCAAGCAGAATTTTAACGAACACGAATGCACTAGGCCTAAAACCACTTTCTAAAAACACTATTATATAAACAAACACAAGAAAATAATTAATGCGAGAAATATAGTTTGTTCTGTTGCCACCTACCATAGCTAATGATCAACCCATTAGTCTAAATTACCTAGCTGAAGCACACAAATAAAACAGCATTTATATCTACCATTCTTCATTTAATCCAACAGGATTCTTTATGCACCTGTAAAGAGTAAAGTGACACCACATAGACAAGAAAGCAAAATAAGCACATGCCATTATTTAAAACAGCTGCTATTAGTCATGACATAACAATAGACAAAATTAATTTATTATTTTCCACATAAATGAAAATGCAACATAATGCACGTTTATGAGCACACATGTTAATAACCCTCGTGTCTTTTGTGAATGCAACTTTTTTAAAAACTAGGTTGAATTAATACTCATGCAATACAAATTGTTAGCATAATTAATTAAATTATGGAAGTGTGACTTCACGAGCTAAAATGAAAACATTTCTGAATCTCGCTCCATCAGGAGTCAGCAGGTGCAATAACCTCGATGAGATCAGGATGGCAAAGTGAAGCTACTTTTCTACCACTTAATTTTCACCTAGTCTTCAGTAATCAACCAAAAACTTAGGGTTGATTTAGATCTTGGTGAGACCCCTATCGTCCCTCCGCGCACAGTATTCAAATACTCCGCCAAGCTGATGGTATCCTGCCCACCTTATTTAGATGTGTGCTGGCTGAACCGCCATCCACATCGCCAGACTGTTTCCTGTCATGTAAGCGACGCATCGTCATCAATTAGTTGGACTCCTCTGCTGGCTAACAGGTCTTCATCCCCGTCAGGTCAGCTGATTTGCACCAAGCCTAATTAGATATTCCAGTTGTGCTGCTGTTGTCCTAGTGGTGGCTTGCTGATAGAGTGAGTCCCTGGTGGAGTGGGAACTGGTAAGTACTACTGATTTATGTGTCAATACACATATATGTTGTGTTTGCTTCTAAAATATATGTAGATGATGTGTTATGCCCCTTTTCCTACATAATGCATAGCAAACAAACAACACCCACCCACTATTGAATGCACACCCACAGGCACCACAAGCACAACACTCGCAACCAGCACAACAACATTGTTTTAATTTTTTTTAATACAAGTGTGTTAATTTTACCTTGATAAGTTGTAAAATGCACACTAATGCATTACAAAAAAAATGCATGTAAAAGCAATATAAAATGACATGAGACTAAAGCAATTGTCAACACACTATCCATAGTAAGACAAGGGTAAAAGAAGCTGCGACAAGAGAGTTGATTAGTGTTGTGTTCATGTAATAGAAGCAAAGGGAGGACCTGGACAATGGGGTTCAAGACAGAAACGGAAGTGGGCAAAAGGTTAGTTTCTACCTCATTTCCTTCGATTCCACCAACTCAAAGTGGGAGGTATCCCTGCTACAGTTTCCTTAACGGAAAGGCACACCGTGATTGGCCCAGTGGTAATCTTGGCTGGACTCCAGGCAATAGCTGCTTCTGCCTATGAAGCAGTTGATGTGGGGAAAAATTCTTGGCAGAGGCAGCCGCACTTGAGTGGTCTTTCATCCATGGACCGGCTATCATCTATATAGAGTGGGCAGACTGCCAAGTAGACTGGCTGTGAAACCATTGAAAAAGTGATGACTGGACCAGGTAAGCCAAGATCTAATTCAGGCCCAGTATAATGTGTTGGGGGGTGCCCAATAGATTTTAAATGGAAACAGTTAAAAGCTATTATCTTGCCTATAACTTGAGTAAAATTATCTAGTATCCTATCAATTGTGTTTTTACGTAGAACATCGGAAGTTCTAAATATTCCGGATTTCAAAATCCCAGACAATGCAAATCATTGCCCACACCCAGTAAGCCAGTAAGCACGTAACTTGTTCCTCATTCCCCCATAGAAAAGGACAAGCGATATATCTCACAATATTGAATACAGTGTACTTTCCCAGTAATGTCACATCATTGCTAGTTATTTGTAAACACTCATAAATCCCTGTTCTTATGAAGTACACATCAATGCCAGTTCTCAGAATACATATGTCATCTTTATTAACACAGCCTAACATTTCTAGATATGAATGAGCACCCATAATTGCCAGGTCCCTCTAACCACCCATCATTTACAGAACATATCATAGATAGCAACATCATTACCACTTTTAATAAGCCAACATAATTTCCTGTTCCCTTGTAGCATTCTTCATTGCTAGTCCCAAGTGTCCAGATATTTACACATTCAAAGTAAGCACACATATCACTGAGATTTACAAAGTAGCAGTTCATTAACATGTTCTAGAATGCATGCATTGGAGCCAGTTAAGAGTTAGTGCTGTCAGGCCTGCTTTGCCGCTCGTCTCATCCACGATGCACACCACACCACAAATGTTTTTTGTCCTACTCATGGTGGCTCCAGTACATCACAACTGCAGGCAGGAAAGCTCCATAGAGGCAGGTGAAGCAGTCTCCTTTCTCTAGAGGGCATAACATCCAGAGATAGGTTGTCAGTGTGGCAGCATTAAGACTACAAAGCAAAAGCACCAAATGATGTCTGTGTTTTTCCAGAGTCCAGAAGTGGCCCACCATCCATGTATGTAAGTGGTCTTAACGGAAGAGCTGACGTCTTAGCACAAGTCCCATGTGAACACAGTAAGAAACAGGGTGGAGAAGATGAACATAAATGCCACTAGGCTAGAGCACATCACCCATCAACAAAGACCATCAACAGTGAAGATCACACTTCTTAACTTGTCCATGCCATCATGGAGGCTTAGCATGATGACATCCTCAGCCTCACAAGATACCCACTGTCAGAGCATCTATGGGCCACCTGTTGAGTTGTCTGCATTACACAGAGCTCCTGAAAGAGAGAGAAAGACCAAAGGTTATAGTGTATAGCACAAGTGCTTTAACGTAAGGAAAGGCCAGAAACAGTGGAAAGGACAACCCATCAATGACTTACAAATAAAAAGGCAATTCAGAACTTAGAGCCTGAGTTATATTTCCACAGACTGAACACTCCATCACAAATGTGACGGTTATCCTGTCCGCCTTGTTACAAGTTACCGGTGCATGATATCTTTTAGCACTTGTAATACAGCGGACAGGAAATCTGTCACATTTGTGATGGAGTATTCCTCCTACTGAAATACAAATCAGGCCCTTAGTCACAGATCAAAGATGAAATAATGAAATGATAGCACATTAAACTGATTAAGGTCATGGTTGCGAGGAAATGAGCTGAAGCACCGGCACCGGGCCAAAATGAGGTGAGGGTGAGCTGGAGGTTGAGGTGGACGGCGCCGCCCAATAAAACTGGGACAGGTACTGCCGATGGAACTACGATGATGCCCCCGGGCTAAAACCATAAATGTTGTACTTACAGCGTAGTGCGAATAATAATGGCCGATGCCCAATGGAGCTGCTTAGCCAGTTGTAGAGGAGTTTTGTTCTGGTCACCCCTCGGCTGTCACCTACCCAGCCAGGCATCGGACATTGTTTTTCACGGTTTTTCACGGTGTTTGTCTGCCTTTCACTTTAACTGCTTTGCCTGCTTTGTTCCCCCTGAAGTACTTTCTCCCTGCCAGTCTGCTTGAGGTGGCCGCCATGAGTGAGCCCTTCGCCAAAGCTCCCCTTCTCTCCTTGTTGGGGAGGGATCCAGCATTTGTGCTCTGGAGATTCAGATACCCATCTGAGTGAGACCACAGTGGCAAGGGAGTTACACACAGCAGAGGATTGGGAATGATCCTACTACTGCTCGGAGCCCAGCCCCACACACCGTGTCCGGCGCTCACGATGGAACATTTTGATGATGCCCCCCTAGACGGAATTTAGAACCTTCTGTATGTACTGCGGTGCCCAAGCAACCTTTGGCCAATGACCGGTGGAGCTGTCCTTTGCAGTTATAGAGGAGTTTGGCTCTGGTTCACCCCTCGGCCGTCACCTACCCAGCTGGATGTTGGACACTGTTTTTCCTATCCCCCTCCCTCCTATGTTTTTCCTATGCTTTTGTAACTCATGTAACTATGCTCCAGCAACTGATTGTAACTATATTCTGAAACTATGATCTTCCTCATGTAAAGGGCTCTGATACCTTTGGGTCTAGCCAGCACTATATAAAACTTTTCAAATAAATAAATCAATTAAAATATTGGACTGCATAACGAAAATGATATGAAACAAACTGGCATCTAACGTTTTGGCAAAGTGGCAATAGGCATCACTTAAACCATGACAGCAGAATCCAGATTTATTCCATGAAGTTAACAAAAACTACAGGAGAGAACACAAAATAACACATGTGAAGCAGATAAATGAGTGGTAATGCTATAAAACTGAGGAGAAGCAGTTCCGATGTCTAAGTCAGGTAATGCTCCAGAGAAAGCTGGAAGGACAGAAAAACTTAGTACAGATAACCTAATTGCTTCCCCTGGCATAAGCAATGACTCCATGCAAAGGATGCCAGATGGACCATTGACCAGCTTCCTCTTTAGGTCTTACCTACAGATAACTTTGCTTGTCAGATGTCTAAATACATATTATGAGCAATAAATGATGGTGGGTTTTGTGGCAGGGAATTACTCATCATTGGTTTCCTTTCTTTTCAATCTCATTTGCTTTTATTTTATTTGATGGCTCCCCTTTCTCTTTATTTTTTATTTTTTAACTGAGTTTTATAAAGTGGGAACCTGATCCAAAGGTATCAGGTATCAGAGCGCTTTACATAGCACCAGTTGCGTTATATGAGGACACATTCATTTTTGTTTGGCACTGGGAGATTAAGTGATTTGCCCAGAATCACAGGATGTTCAGCTTCATTGCCGAGACTCGAACCCAGTTCCCCAGATTCGAGGTTGACCCCCCTAGCCGTTAGGCTAAATCCTCTCCCCAAATGTCTACCTGGAGCATAGCTTCTTTACCTACCTTTTGATGGGATAACCCGTATCCTTCTGCTGCTTCCATTCAACAAGTAACTTTTTTCTGCTGATTTTAACACTTTCTGAAAATGCATGTTATTTTGCTCTCTCTCCCTGGGTGCTGCTTCCCCTGCACAACCACCCACGGCACTCTCTGTATTGCTCCTGCACCTCTCGGCTCATATTTTACACTTACCCTTCAGCTAATCTGTTACGAGTATATTATGAAACTGTAGACTGGTCAGTAATTCCGTTATTAAGGACTTATATTTTAAGCCTATCAGAGGAGTTGCTTCCAATTAATTATATATAGTATGAAGTACCACATTAGGGGACTCTTACTACAGAATTATGATTTTCTTGATAACATTAAAGAACGTCTTGATTCTATTAACGCCATGGAGGCAAGTGATATTCCTTCCATGACAGAATAAAGGAGAATGGAGGAATACTTCTTTGCACTATCCAATGTGATTTGATATGAAGTTCATACTTAACATTCTATGTGATGTACTGTGAGTTCATGTTGAGGGGCTTTTGTCTGTCCCCACTCCAAAAGTTTATTGACAAGCTTATGATTTCCATGTGACTCACTAAAGATGGGCTAAGTGTCTGGATCAATATTGAGATACAGAAATATTGTGTCAAAAATACCGATTACAAAAATATTGTTTACCTATACTTATAATGGTAAGTACAAAAGTATCCCCCAAAAATATTATTTCACACTAATATAGTTAAAAAACATATGCAAATATAGTTTTAAAAAATATATATTGTTTAAAATAGTAACTCTTACATGTTTTAATATATAACATTAATGTAGTGTCAAATAAATACATGTAAGTAATATTTAATACTATATATACTCTATGTAAATATATACTTATATAAACATGCGCACATAGATATATATGTGTGTGTATGTATATTTATATATTCACTGAAAAAAACATAGGTTACAGCGACGTTGTAGTTAGAAATTAGAATTTAAAAAGTATTTTCAATTCACTGAAAAAAACACAGTTTTTAGGGACGTAATAGTTAGTTGGACATTTCACTCATACAAAACCAGAAAAATTCAGCCGTTGATGATGTTACATATTACATCACTCATGACATGGTCAGTGACATCAATGATGACATCATTGATGACATCTCAAATGACATCACTGATGACTTCACTTCCTAACTATAATGTCTCTGAAACCTATAGTTTTTCAGTGAATTTCAAAGGTGTTTTAAATGCTTATTTCTAACTATAACGTCCCTCAAGCCTATGGTTTTTTCAGTGAATTTCAATGGTTTTTAAAATGCTAATTACTATCTATAACGTCCATGAAACCTTTGGTTTCAAGCATTAACACTTGCATTAGGCTTTGCATTAGGCCAGTGCAGAGCCTGCTGGGCAGCTGCACACAGACAAAGATGTGCTGCTCTCGCACTGCCCCGAGGGCTTAGCCCCCTCTCCGCTGCTATGAGCCGGGACATGTGCCCATCCCGGGGTCATGCGCTGTTCTTCCTGGTGCTCCTCTGTGGGAGCGTCCACCTGGGGGAAGCTGCCATGTGCCAGGTGGAGAAACAGAGGCTCAGCTTTGATGTGGCCCTGCGTGTACACCAACCATGTTGCGAGATAAAATGCTGCAAACTCATCTCGGCTGAAACATCCCACGTTGGTGACTTTGGCAGCTCCGGTGTTGGAGGGAAGGTGCGCGGGCTCCGGCCGTCATTCGTGTCACCTCTCCCCTGCGAAGAACTCCTGCGTGTATTGCTGAGCCAGCACCCGTCCCACGAGCTGAGGAGCGGGAGCGGGTCCTCGGCAGCCCCCCAGAGGACCGTAACATCGCTGGATGGGGTCTTAAAATACGTGGATGGGGTCTGATATGTGACGTTTCCCCTGGTACTGTCGCTGAAGTCTGGGCGACTTTGGACTGTTGCGCTGAGGCTGCCAGTTGCCTGTGAGGAGCGCTTCTTTCTGAGGCCATTTTTCATCCCCTCTGACTGACTGTATCTGAACTTAAAATGTCGCATACCCCCTGCCTGAGTTTTAGATGGCCGACTCAGTGAGACCCTCTGTGATGTTTTCGTTCCTCCACTGGTCTTTAATCATTGATCTCCCCAAGACTTCTACCAGCCTTCGCCCGTCACTGTCCCCGCCCACCCACCTGGTCCTTTTCCCTGCTTAATTCCCTAGACAGCTGAGACCTAGCTACTTTTGTATGATCCCGGTGGAGCTACCTCACGAGCTATAGAGGAGATGGACTTTGGACTCCCTCCTTTGACTATCACCCACCCAGCCGGACTTCGGTCAAACGCTCCCGCGTCTCTCCTGACCTTATCTTCCCCCTTTCCCTTCCCCCAACCCTCATCCCTACCCGCTCCTACTCTTCCCAGATTCTGTCCTCTGCTCTCACATGCCCTTGACCTTTGTCCCCACCCTGTTTTTCTGTGAATCTCTTCCCTCGCCACTTGAGACCGAACTATTTTGTCTGATGCCCAATGGAGCTACCTGGTTTAGCTATAGGGGAGATGGGCCGTGGGTTCCCTCCTTGGTCGTCACCTACCCAGTCGGTCTTTCGACAGACTTCCTTTTGTCTCTACTGTTGTCTCTTCCCTTATCCTCACTTTCTCACATCCCCTACCCCCCACTACTTTTCTCTCTCCTTTCTATCCTCTCCTAATGTATTGCTGATTGTTCGATGTAATGTGTAATTGTTGATCTTTTTCTGTTATATTGTTGAACCACATTGTTGCACTTCCTCTCGTCTCTCCTGTCGTCTCCTCCCGCCTTCTCCCTCTATTTATGTCTCTCCTTTTCTCCTCTCTCAATGTATTGAGACTGAACTATTTTGTCTGATGCCCGATGGAGCTACCTAGTTTAGCTATAGGGGAGATGGGCCGTGGATTCCCTCCTTGGCCGTCACCTACCCAGTCGGTCTTTAGACAGACTTCCTTTCGTCTCTCCTTGTTGTCTCTTCCCTTATCCTTCCTTTCTCACATCCCGTGCCCCCTCCACTATTTTTCTCTCTCATTTCTCTCCTCTCCTAATTGTATTGCCTATTTTTTGATGTATTGTGTAATTGTTCAACTTTTTCTGTTACATTATAAAGTGCTCTGACACCTTCGGGTCTAGCCAGCGCTATATAAAACTTTTTAAATAAATAAATAAAAATAAATAGAACTTATAGAAGGTACCAGGAGGGCTTCTTGGCCCCCAAAGTCCCTCAGGAGTAAAGTGGACTTCATTCCCCAATCCGTAGTGTGCCAGGAGGCACGTTTGCAGAGTGGTAGAGAAAGGGGGTGTAGCCTCTGAAGGCCTCTTAACAATTCCACTGTGTGGGACTTACTGGAGGTAGCAAGAGGGCTAGATGGCCTTCAAGGACAACCTTAGGGGCCAACTACCCCCCTATTACGGCCAGTAAGTCCCACAAAGCAGCATTGGTAAGTTCTCATTGCATGCCATGCCACCTTTGCCCACCAGTCTGTAAACGGTCTCCCTGACGCGCTCTTGGAAAGAGATTAAAGCCCCCTTTGCTGCTAGGGGTCGTTAGAGGCCGACCATCCTACCTGACACCTCCAGTAAGTCCCAGATAGTGGGATTAATGAGACGTGGACACAGGCCATGCCCCTTTCTCCACCACTCTGCAAACGTGCCTCCTGGCGCATTCTTGGTTGAGGGATGAAGTCCCCTTGCTTCCTGAGGGTACCTGGGGGCTAACTAGCCCTACTGTTATCTCTAGTAAGCCTCACACAGCTGGATTGCTGAGAGTGGTCAGAGGTCTGCTCTCAATTCCATTATGTGAAGCAGAAGTTTGCACGGGCAGGGCGGGAGAAGTGCTCCTGCCCTGCCATTGGAAACTGCAATTTCCAGGGGGTGGGTACACTGGGACATTGCTGGAGCCAGCCCAAGGGGCTGGCAGTCGCCAGTGCCATTGAGGGTTCTAGGATGGGGGCTGCGTGGCCCCCCTCCCATTTTGTTAATAGCCCCAGGGAGGTGGTGGTTCCCAGGTCCCGGGGGCTTCTATGGACCCCTGTATTTTATTTTCTCATTTCCCCGGGAGGTGGTGGTCCCCGAGACAGTGTGGGGCAGGGCAGGAGCCCCCCACACTACTTCTTAATGTTTTGTAGCCCAGGGAAGGTGGCGGTCCCCAGGGCTTGGGGGGGGGCAGTCAGGCCTCCCCAACCATGTTAAAGAATTGCTCTGGGGAGGTGGTGGTCCCCAGTGAACAATGGCGGGCAGGAGCCCCCCACACTGTTTGTTTTTTAACCAGCTGCGGGAGGTGGTGGTCCTCGGGGCTGTTGGGGGACCGTCTGTCCCCACATTTTAAATTTGCATTGCCCCCGGGCCTGGCCCACCTGGGGACTTCTAACAAAATGAATCCTGCCCCAAAAACCTTTTTAAAATGCTTTTTTTTGCCCTGGTGTCCCTGTGGGACCCACTGAGCAGACCTGGGTGGTCAGGGTGTTTCTACCCTTCCCCTTATCTTGTTTGTTTGACCTTTTTTCCTGCGACTCAGTTAAACCGAGTCACAAAATGTCTGCCAACACTTTTTGGTTCGGATTGTTGGCAGCCAATCAAAATAAAGCTTGTGCTCGGGAGAGTTTGTGGATCCACTGCGGTCACCAGATACCGTTCGCATTTTATTTTTTAATTTCTCAAAAACTACTGAACCGATTTACACCATTTTAAACAAAGAGTGCACTCTGACCCAAGAGCTACCTCTCTGCCAAATGTGCTGTAATTCCGTTCAGCAGTTCGCGCTTTAGCTGCGAGCTTCCTATGGAAATTAACATGGAGAAAACACCTTTTAGGAACTCCCTTTTTTTACTGTCCCACTTGAGGAATCACCCCGAAACCTTCAGGACAGGAGCTGACTGGAGCGCCTCATTGTTTTGACATTTTTGCGAGGATTCGTCAAACGGCCCCAAAGATATTGGCAATCAAAAAAAACCTTTTCCTATGGAAACTACGTCCTAACTATAATTACCTACTGGTGACTGCCTGTAGGTAATACATATACATCACAGTCTCTGCTTCTCCAACAGAAACTCACAGCACCACAGACATCGAATGTTTCTTCTTTTTATTTTTTGCTTTTAACCACCATAGTGCATAGTGCAATCACACCAACTGTATATATATATATATATATATATATATATATATATATATATATATATATATACATTTTGTGTGCTTTCTATATATTTGCTACAATGAAAAGCATATATATTTTTTCTCTTGGAATTTTATATAGCCCAAACTTGACCAGAAGGTATCAGAGCGCTTTACATGAGCACCAGTTGCGTACACACGGACACATCCATTTTTTTTTAATCCGCCATGACTAGGCAGGCGGAAAGGGACTCTGGGTGCCCGTAGCGGGCACACATTACCCCTGCCCCCCAGACACAGGATCTGCCCCCTGCATATCCCTGCACCATGTGGCAGGCACCGCATGGTGTCTGCCTCATAGTGCACGTATATGTAAATTGTCTCTTTTTTTGCCTCAGTGGCGGTCGCATCGTAGTTCGTACTGTGGGACTGTCGCCTAGTAGGCTGGTGGTCCCAAATATGAAACGATGGTGGACGGACTGAAGTCCGTCCCCCATCGTAATGAGACCCTTAGTTATTACTTTACCTCCCACCCTATAACCCAATAAACTCAGCAGCCCGTACCTAATATATATCTTCAAAAATATAATTATTACACAATTTACATATTTAATAATTAATAATAAATGAAGTATTAATTATTGATTAATTATCACTTAATTACATTCTCACCCTATACCCCAACAAACCTAGCAGCTAACACCCAATATCTATCTTAATAATTTTAAATAATTAAATGATTGCATAATTAACATAACTTACAACCAATTCAATAATTAATGATGAATTCATAATTAATTGTTAGTTAATTTTACTTAATTAACTTTCCACCCTGCAAAACTGGCAATGCGCTACAACGCTCTAAGGGCCAGATGTAGGAGCCTAAATACCGGTCGGTAACGGCCGATTTCGGCCGTTACCGACCGATATTTAAGAATTGGCATGTAGGGGGCCAATTTTACCGATTCGGTAAATTTACCTAATCGGTAAATTTATCGAATCGGTAAAATACCGAATCGGTATTTTTACCGATTCGGTAACTTGCAGATGTAGGTGGGACTCTTCAGAGTCCCAAAGCCCTTACAGATTCGGTATTTTACCACCCAATCCAATTGGGTGGTAAAATACCGAATCCAGGTGTGCATGCACATGTGTGCATGCACACCTATGTCATTTGACAGACAGACATGCCCTTAGGGCATGTCTGTGTGCCACATGGCACACATGCCTGTATTCGGGGTGCCAGAGGGTGTCAAAGTGACACCCCCTGCACCCTTGCTGAAATCGGTATTTACCGAATCGGTAAATACCGATTCAGTATTGCCCATTGATTCCTATGGGCTTCAAGGCCCATAGGAATCAATGGGCACTACCGAATCGGTATTTACCGATTCGGTAAATACCGATTTTTACAGATTCGGTAATTCAATTACCGATTCTACCTAAATCTCCCTCCTTCATATTTACCGATTCATAAATACCGAATCGGTAAAATTCGGTATTTATGAATCGGTAAATACGATTTTCCTACATCTGGCCCCAAATTACTATTAACAATTAAATGGAAAATAATGAATCACTCAAAATTACCTATATTTCAAAATATTCTTAACAATTATGCAAACAATAAAAATACAAAATGTATATATGAACTAAAACACATAAAGATGAATAAAAAGTATATGTTTTACAACTATATTATTAAAAACAATATTAACAAGAACGATCTTCTTGACAACTATATTACTTACCTGAAAAATCGATATTCTTGACAGCGATATTTCTGCATCATGATATTTTGTCCAAATATAGCCTGGCTCAATTTTAAAAAAAGAGGTTGATGGTATAGATGTTGTTACATTCTCAGCATGAAAGAAATGAAGAAGATATGGTGCCTGTGGAGATGTTATCAGCACAGAAGGATGGACTGTATTGGATGGAATGATTTTTTATTTCCATTTATATACATGTCCCTGGTAAGGACACATCATTGTCAGTTCCCACAAAAAAAACTAACAATTGCCAATTTAAAGCAAGCATGCATTAATTCCAGTTCCAAATGACCACTCAAAATTGACAAGGCTCACTAAGCAACAATCAATGAAGGTTCACAATAAGTACACATCATTGCAGGTTTTACAGCATGTCATTGCCATTTCAGACAAGGCACATACGATCCTCAGTTCACAAAAGGACACGAAATTATCAGGACCCGGTAAACACACATTATAGGTTGTTCTAAGTTAGTACATATCATGTTTAGTTTCCAGTACGCATTCTCATCTTTCCTAGTTCCCAGTAAGAAACAACTGTATTTTCCTGATAATATTAAGTGGCCGGGTGCCTGATTTGGCACCCTGCTACTACCTGATTATGTCCATAATATTTACATCTGACCAGGCTCATTGATGTGCAGAGGCATGAAAGAGAGCTTGGTAGAAAACTGCCAATTAATTTCCAAGCCTGCCTGTGAAAAACCAGAAAGAGGGACCAAGGGAGAGGGGCTATCAGGAGTGATAACTAGTCCCAGCCCTCCCCTCCGCAAATCTCCTCAAACCTTGATACTCCATTTGCTGCAGAGTGAAAGAGGATGTATAATCATGGTTGACCATTAAGCATGGGCGTAAAATCCGCTCCGATCGCGGATTTTTCGGATTTTCGGCAAATTCGCAATCCGCGAACTCTCGCAAATTTGTCGAAAATCCGTGAATCCGCTCGCGGCGGATTTTTTGCTTGGTTGCGGCGCGCGGCGTGGTGCACGGCGTTCACTTTCCGTCATTTAGCGTTTGCCGAGTTGTTTTTCTTTGCGAGTGCCGCACCATTTTGGATCTTGCTGCGTGATCCCGCGGGAGTTTGGCGCCCGCGAATATGTAATCGCGGCTTGCCACCTTGCACAGCACACCTCGCGAGAGTTCGCAATTGCGAACACGTAGTAGCGGCGGAAAGGAACAATCTCGCACTCGCGAAATAGAGATTTTGCAATTCTGCACAAGAAAATCACCAGCAAACAGGATAAACCTTCAGAAAATTATGATTTTTATCAGAATCACTGCTCAGGTTGACATTTGCATGGCCTTTTTTTTTGCAAGGAGTCCATTTTTGGGGGGGGGGGAGGAAGTGCCCCACAGTCTCCAACTTCCTGTTCCTGTCCAGCAGGCTCCTCCCAGTGCTTTGTCCATCTCCTGGTCACTTTCATTTGGATCTGGAGCTGGAAG
Source organism: Lissotriton helveticus (assembly GCF_964261635.1). NCBI lineage: Eukaryota > Metazoa > Chordata > Amphibia > Caudata > Salamandridae > Lissotriton > Lissotriton helveticus. The sequence goes on from NC_136063.1 coordinate 1,207,691,516, forward strand.
GATTACTTTTTGTGGGTGCTGCTGGATATTTGGATTTGAGGCCTTTTTGACTGTCTTTGGATCACTTTTGGATTAGAAATCAACTTTCACAAGTAAGTTTGTTTGGGGCATTACAGTTGCTGCAAGTACAATTTTGGAACTTTTTCAGAACAATAAATAAATTATATTGTGGGTAGCCACAGTATCCAGTAGGACCAGGGTTGGTTAGGGGTGCATGATACAACTGTTTTGTTGAATTTAAACACCATTGAGGCCATGGATGGGCTGGGATTGTGCTGATTTTATTGTTTTTTGTCGTTTTTTGGGGGCTGCTGGTGTGGCCTTTTGCCCAGGGGTGGTGGTGCATGGACTGAGTGTGCCTGTGGTGTGGTCTCACTCTCTTTAATGTAAACATCATGGATGGCATTGGATTGTGGTGATTTCTGGCTGTTTTTCTGTTTTTTGGGGGTGTACTGTTGATGTGGACTGGCCATGTGGGTGGTGGTGGTGGCCATCTTGAGTGCTGGCTGGTACAGGCAACATGTGCTTGGGGTGTAAGAGGCCATTTTGAGGAGAGGCAGTGTCTGAGGCCTGCACTTATTTTGCCTACTTTTCATCCATTATGCCCAGGGGTAGTGAGTGTTGCATGGGCCTAGTGTTTCTGAGGGGTGTCTTCTTGAATTTAAACACCATTGAGGCCATGGATGGGCTGGGATTGTGCTGATTTTATTGTTTTTTGTCGTTTTTTTGGGGCTGCTGGTGTGACCTTTTGCCAAGGGGTAGTGGTGCATGGACTGAGTGTGCCTGTAGTGTGGTCTCACTCTCTTTAATGTAAACATCATGGATGGCATTGGATTGTGGTGATTTCTGGCTGTTTTTCTGTGTTTTTTGGGGGTGTACTGTTGATGTGGACTGGCCATGTGGGTGGTGGTGGTGGCCATCTTGAGTGCTGCTGGCTGGTACAGGCAACATGTGCTTGGGGTGTAAGGGGCCATTTTGAAGAGAGGCAGTGTCTGAGGCCTGCACTTATTTTGCCTACTTTTCATCCATTATGCCCAGGGGTAGTGAGTGTTGCATACTTGCATGTCCCTAGTCTTTCTGTGGGGTGTCTTCAATGTAAACATCATGGATGGCATGGGATTGTGCTCATTTTTCTGTGTTTTGTCGATTTTTGGGGTGTATAACTGAACTGATGTTCCTCTGTCTTCCATTGCTTTTAGGTGCACAAGACTCAAGAGAACCACCAGTGCCATGAAGAAGTCCTGCAGCGGTGTGTGTGTGCAGCATAACGTCACGCGACGTCACGTCTGGACACAGACAACTCTGTAACTCGTGCAACTGCTGCCTGCTGTTCTGACCTGCTCTGAAGAAGATGGCCCCAAAAAAAGTAACCCGTAGCTCCTCTAGCAAGAAAGGTGCCAGTAAGGAGCAGAAGAAGCAAGTTACCAAGGAGACTGGTGTGCCACCCGCCCCTTTTTTTGGTGGTAAAAAAAAAGTATGCCTGCAGCAGCAGCGGGATCTGCTGGGGACCAAGCTGGCAGCAGCACCCCCGCTCCATTGGGCTCAGTGCCACCACCACCACCACGCCAACTTAAGTCCAAGCCCTTGAGTGCTGCAGAGGCAGCCAGTATAGTTCTTCAATCACCATCGACCAGTGATGTTGGCTCATCGCAAGAAAGCAGCAGCAATGTCCCTCAATCAACACAGGTTGTTGTAGCTCATCTGACGAGTGTTGAACAACCACAGCCGCAACAACAATCACATGTGCAAGTACAAGCCCAAGTACATGTGGAAGGAGAGGCAGCGCAAGGAGATGCGCAAGCAGAGGTGCATGGAGGGTCACAAGTGCCCACAATAGTTGTCCCTCCCGAAGTAGGGGCACATCAGGAAATCGACAATCAAGGCGAGGTATCATTTGAGGAAGCCACTCCTCCTGATGATCCTTCATTGTCTTCCACACCCCTAGCAAGGAAGAGATCAAGGGTGGTGTCTAGATCTTCTTCAAGCACACCTCCTTCTGATGATACGGATCAAACTTGGGAACCAGCACCACTGCCGTCTGAGAGTGAGGCACACCATGATCCGACAAAGGTAGTTAAGCGTAAAAGGAAGCTCGTCCAAAGTCTCAGAGTTATGGAGTGTGATGAGGCTCAACAAGAAGTGGCGGATACTGCTGCTGATGAAGACTCTGCCAACGACGACCCAGTCATCATAAAGGTCACTGCAGCCCCAGCGGGCATGCAGCAAACAGACATTTTGACCCTAGCCCGAAGAGCTGCTGAGCGTGATGATGATGATGTTGTCGATGAGGAGGCAGTGGAAACACCACAATCATTGGAGTTAAGTAGTACACCAACTCGTCCCGCTTCCATATTTCTTTCTGGCAAGAAGAGACCTCCATCCACCTCGACCTTAATTAGTGGCGGTGAAAGTGCACAACGTACAAAAGTTGGGCAATCCAGATCCTCCACTTCATCTGGCATTAGCTTCATGACCACCACCACGAGTATCGCCGCCTCCTCCAGGTCCCACAGACACTTCAAGTCCCCAGTTTGGGACTTCTTTACTGTTTGTCAAAAAAATCCAAAGTTTGCCATTTGTACCCTTTGTAAGCTTGCAGTTAGTCGTGGTAAGCCAGGTACCAACTATGGTACCGGAGGCCAGAGAGGTCATCTTAGGAGACAGCACACTGTCCAATGGTTTGCGCACCTAGATGCGATCAAGAAAGGCCGAATTCAAGGAAACGTTGATGTTGCATCTGATGATGACGAGGAGGAAGAAGACGTGTCAAACACTTCCCTTACACCCAGTACCCCTGTCAGCAGCACACCCAATGTGAGGCACACTAAGAGTGTTGGAGCGAGTGAGACACCAACGCACAAAAGTTCACCAACGAGCAAAATTGGGTCAACGAAGTCATTATCAGCCCGTAAATGCTTGGTCCAGGGCAACATTAGAACAATGCTTACTTCAGACGTGCCATATGAACGCAACCACCCACTGACGCGTCTGTATAACACTAAGCTGGCTAAAATGCTAGCTGTGGACCTTCTCCCTTTTTCTTTTGTAGAAGCGGTAGGTTTTCTAGAATTAGTGGCAACGCTCTGCCCTAAATGGAAGGTTCCTAGCCGGTTCTATTTTGCCAGAGTTGCGGTTCCAGCACTACATGAAGATGTGCTGGAGGCGATTGGGGCAGCTTTGCAGAAGAGTGCTGTTCACACAATACATCTGACAACAGACATGTGGACCAGTGGCGCAGGCGCTGATTACATGTGCATCACTGCACACTGGGTCTCTTTTTCAGGTGTTAAAGCAAAGCTAAACGCAGGTGTTGACCCGGACAAAGTTTTCAAAGCTGCTCGGAAACATGCAACACTAGCCATGTTTGGCTTGGAGAAAAGTCACACATCCCAAAACATTTTGGACAAGTTTGACAAAAAGGTCTTGAAAATGCTATCTCCAATAAAACGCAAGATTGGTTATGTTTCCACGGATAATGGCGCCATTATAGTTAAGGCCATGTCGCTGGGTGACTATGTTAGAGTGCCGTGTTTGGCGCACTGTATCAACCTGGTAGTTCAAAAATTCTTGAGTGATAGAGACAGTGCAGCGTTCGCGGTAATGGCCACCTGCCGCAAAATGTGCAACCATTTCAGCCATTCTTTTAAGGCCCGGAAGCATCTGAGGAGGCTGCTACTTCAAAGTCGAATACCAGTGAAAGCACTCATCCAGGAGGTGGCAACACGTTGGAACTCAACCTTCTACATGCTTAAGCGTCTGTATGAGCAGTATACGGTACTCGATCACTATTTCTTAACAGAGGGTACAACTCAGAAGGAGGACCTGCGGATGGGTGCGGCGCAATGGGACATAGTTAAAAGCCTGACAGACATGCTTCGTCCTTTTGAGTTCTTCACGCGTGCAGTCAGCCAGGAGGACTGTAATTTGGGAAAAGCTATCCCATTGTTGTGCATGCTGGAGCACCAACTGATGGCGGTGTCTTCTGAGTTTGAAAAAGATGTACAAAAAAAAGACCATTTTATTTTGTCTGAGAAATTATTAGAGCGCCTACGTGGTGATGAACGTCTTCAAAAGATCAAGTCAGATCAGCATTACATTTGTGCTACTATTCTGGATCCACGCTACAAAAAGGCGCTGGCAGGCGAAGCATTCTTTCCTTTTGCTGATGCAGATGTTCAAAAGTACAAACATTGGTTAGCCTGGTCAGCCAAGAGGTTTGAAAAAGAACGGCAGGTTATTGAAGGAGAAGACAGTACATCAGCATCAGCAGGCCATCCCCAGTCACAAGAATCCACTTCTGCACCTGTGGCTGGGGCACAAGTGACCTCTCAGCCGTTAAAGACACCGGCAACTGGATCATCTGCACCACACACAACACTAACAGTGGCTGCTGAGGAGGATTGGCTAAGTTTGCTTGGGTATGGTTCTCGAAAAAATGTCAAAGGCACAGCAAAAAGTAAGCAAAGTGGAGGAACCGTTGATGACCTTGAGTCGATGGTGCAGGACTATATGAATGACTCAACAGAGGTCTTTCTTAATGATGAGCCATTGCAGTATTGGCATGGCAAAAAACAATTGTGGCCACAGCTCTCCAACCTGGCTATAAACTATTTGTCTTGCCCACTCGCAAGTGTGTCTTCTGAACGTGTTTTCAGTGCTGCTGGTGGCATTGTAACTCCCAAACGGAGCCGCCTCTCGCCCAAAAATGTGGAGCGGCTGACAATGATCAAGATGAATCAGCACCTCATACCACCAGATTACAAAGTACGAGAAAGCACGCCGCATGAAGACGAGGAGGACGGCAACGTAGATGAGGGGATTTGTTCTCTGTTCGGTGGCACTGACCTCATCCTGCCTGAATTCGCAGAGTATGATGACGAAATCTTCTTCTTATTCCCTGACACCGAGCCCTGAAAATGAGTCAATGTATCAAGAACTTTCTTTTTCGTCCTTATTCACTTTTATTCCTGTGTGTCTCTCTTTCTTTGTTTTGCACAGTTAATTTAATTCAAACTTTAATCACCTAATCCCAAAAACAAGACCATCAGCAGAACTGTCTTCACTTGTTTGCTTATTGATTTGAAGGTGCCGCAGTCTACATTCCTCAGGTTCACAAGTTCTGAAGAACATGCTCCTCTATCCTCCTCCTCCAGACTGCGATTTCCCTCAAAGCAGAGTGCTGGATTACGCCCAATGAAGAAAGACTCAGCACTTGTGGGGGTGTTGTACTTCTTTGCGGGTGAGTTGACGGATTTGGGCCCATTGCTGTGAAGCTCTAATAATGGACAAAAGTGTTTTGGACCAAATATGAGGTGGAAATTTCTTGCCGTTTTTGCTGACTTGCTTGCCTTTGAGGTGCTCTTTGGCGGGGTTCCGGGTGTTTGTGGGTGATTTTTGGTGTCTGGGAGCACTGCTGCGACAGTCTAATCTTGATTGCATTTGCTTTTCAGGAAATCCGTGGTGGAAAACAGGAGTTATGATGATTGATGATGATGACCTAGCTGCACAGACCCGCATTTGGACCGAAGGCCGAGAGATATTGTAAGTATGAGATTTAGCTTTTTCGCTGTTTGGGGGTGTTGTCGGGTGGTTTTTTGCAGGTGGGTTGGCGGGTCTTGCCTGGGGCATTCCTGGGAAGGTCTAATACCGGATAGAAGTGTTTTGGGCAAAATCCTTAAGGAACAGCCTTTTTTTTGCTATTTCTTCTGACATCTTGCTCAATGTAGCGTTTTGGGGGGCTTCCTGCTGTTCGTGGGTGGGTTGCGGCCGGGGTCTCTGTCGAAGCACTGCTGCGACAGTCTAATCTTGATTGCATTTTCTTTTCAGGAAATCCGTGGTGGAAAACAGGAGTTATGATGATTGATGATGACCTAGCTGCACAGCGCCGCGTTTGGACCGAAGGCCGAGAGATATTGTAAGTATGAGATTTAGCTTTTTCGCTGTTTGGGGGTGTTGTCGGGTGTTTTTTTGCGGGTGGGTTGGCGGGTCTTGCCATTGTGCATTCCTGGGAAGGTCTAATACCGGATAGAAGTGTTTTGGACAAAATCCTTAAGGAACAGCCTTTTTTTTGCTATTTCTTCTGACATCTTGCTCAATGTAGCGTTTTGGGGGCCTTCCTGCTGTTCGTGGGTGGGTTGCGGCCGGGGTCTCTGTCGAAGCACTGCTGCGACAATCTAATCTTGATTGCATTTGCTTTTCAGGAAATCTGTGGTGGAAAACAGGAGTTATGATGATTGATGATGATGATGACCTAGCTGCACAGCGCCGCGTTTGGACCGAAGGCCGAGAGATATTGTAAGTATGAGATTTAGCTTTTTCGCCGTTTGGGGGTGTTGTCGGGTGGTTTTTTGCGAGTGGGTTGGCGGGTCTTGCCTGGGGCATTCCTGGGAAGGTCTAATACCGGATAGAAGTGTTTTGGACAAAATCCTTAAGGAACAGCCTTTTTTTTGCTATTTCTTCTGACATCTGGCTCAATGTAGCGTTTTGGGGGGCTTCCTGCTGTTCGTGGGTGGGTTGCGGCCGGGGTCTCTGTCGAAGCACTGCTGCGACAATCTAATCTTGATTGCATTTGCTTTTCAGGAAATCCGTGGTGGAAAACAGGAGTTATGATGATTGATGATGATGCCCTAGCTGCACAGCGCCACGTTTGGACCGAAGGCCGAGAGATATTGTAAGTATGAGATTTAGCTTTTTCGCTGTTTGGGGGTGTTGTCGGGTGGTTTTTTGCGGGTAGGTTGGACTTGGCGGGTCTTGCCTGGGGCATTCCTGGGAAGGTCTAATACCGGATAGAAGTGTTTTGGACAAAATCCATAAGGAAACACCAGTTTTGGCACTTTTTGTAAGTTAGGGTTCGTTAGGGTTCGCCCTAGCAGCAGGATTGCATGTGTTTCGGGGGGTTCTATTGCAACGCAGTTCTGGGGTTTTAGAGCACTGTTGGAGCGATGCTGGCTATGGATACTTTTGCTTGCTTGCAAGTGGTTTGAATACAATCCACGGTCTGTATTTGGGCCTACTGTTACTTTCAAAGTACGTTTTGTCACCATTTTTCTGCTAGGCATCGTTTTTGGAGATCTGATTGGGGGTCTTCTACATTTTTGCGACTGGCTTTAGTAAGGGTCTTGGTGGGAGCATTGCTGGGAAGGTCAAATTTTGTTCTAAAACACAGTTTACAGTACACCTACCTTGAGGGGAAAGATCCGCTATAATATTTTGGCCATACTTATTTATCCTTAAAAAGGTGACTCAGACAGAGCACGCAATTTCAAAAATATTGTACTGTCTATTAGGGAAATCAAAGTGTCACTTTTTGCACCACACAGCGTACATACCTTTCATTTATTTATCAGTGGTATTGTAATAGCACTTCCTGTTTTCCGTTCAATAATTACAGGCCGGGTTTCAGTCAACATCCGCCAGGCAGGCAGTGGACAGGGTGTCTTCTGTCAGTGGTCACCAACATTGATGGACGAAGCGTCAGCTGGAATGGAGGAGTGCCGCCAATAAGAGGAATTGTTTGCTGCATGCAACTTACTTACCAAATTCAACAGGACAACTCCAACAACATACGCAATACAGATACAGTATCCATTGTTTTATTCTATGAGTGTGACTGCATGTGCTTAGCTTTAGTTTGTACCCAAAGATTCTCTTTATCTTCAATTATTGTTTGTCCATGCTGTGCTTTTTTTTTCTTCTCTCAACAAAACCTACCCAAAAAGAAACCCCCATTCCCATCCATTTTCCAAACCCTAACCCTCTTCCCCCGGGCTGTGTTGTTTTGCTTGATGTCTGACTAAAATGACATCAATAATTCCACACACTTGCTGGGGAGGATAAGGTCATAGCAACAGGCTGGTGAAGGAATACGAGGATATCTCCTAGACTTACTCAGCTTCAGTACTATATCTTCTAGTAGTAGGAGCCAATGTCAAATAAATTCAACGCAAGTACTAGTTATACTTGCAAGCAAATACTTTACCATTTGTTAGGCTACATTATGGCACTGTTCTAGTGTACTGTCACCTGCTATATTCTCGATCGTACCGTAACCGTTGTAATGCTACAGTAAGGACAAACCAGGTTTCGTTTTCTATTTTTTCCATAGGCATGCAACTGCCACTGTGTCACACCACTAGTACCACCGCAATGAGGAAATTTCACCCGCCCAGGATTGCCAACGTTAATCCCCATTTCACGTGGAGCCAGCCCTGGGCCTAGCCCTAATTTCTAACACAAATTACAGGTAAGATAAGCGTTTGGTGGGAGGTAGTATAATGGAGTATTATTTAGGACTAGACGAGAGATTGACGGTAGTACTACTAAAGTCCTACGACTGTTCAGGAAAACAAACTTACTGTTACACCCCCGTCCCCCACCCACCAGACTGAAAAGCAGTAAAAAACAGGTATGGTCAGATAAAGTTTAACAATGTATATTTATGTAGCCCTAACAAAATAATCTCCCTCAAGACCCACCCTAACCCCAACGATTGTCTTTGAAAAGTCCCAAAACGATCCCAACTCCCAAATCCCACCCCCCAAAAGTCTATAAAAAACAGGGCAAGGGACACTCCACTACTGGAGGGTGCTGGTGCATTTTGCGGCATGGGCATCATACTCCTTGCGGAGGGTGGCAAGCTCGAAGCGGAGGCCCTCCACCAAGTTCTTATAGTTCTGGACCTCCTGCTCCAGGTAGGACATTCGGACTCCTAGGCGGCGTTGGCGTGCCTTGCAGCTCCTGTGGGGGGCAGCTGGTCTTTCTGTTGCTTGGCGGTGGCGGTTGGCTTTGTTAGCCCGGCTCGGTCCCGCTGGAGCACTGCGCATGCTGGCGTCCCGTGGGGTCACGGAGGAGGATGCAGCTGTCCCAGTCGAGAATGTTGTTGTTGCACCGGTCGACTGCGTGTCCTCCTCCTCCTCCAGGGCCACCAGCCGCCGATATTCGGCGACAGTGGCATCCAGCCTCCGTTGCCGGGCCATTCGAGCCTGCTCCCTCCGTGATGTTGATTTGGAAGGAGCAACTATATGAAGAAAGAAAGACATAGTCTGTAACCAATGCTCCTTAGCATTAATAACACAAAGTGATTGAGCCGAAAGTTGGGTCACAGTACAAGTAGCAAATTGAAAGCACAGTACATAACTATTGAGGACAGTATCTATGTAACCTCCCACTTCTGCATCCTTGCTCTAACATTAGTGGTAGTTTAATGAACAAATTCTACGACCACTATGGACTTCCATTACAGTCGACTATGACAGTACACCAGTCTTATTCTTCTTCTTCTCTCTTGTTTAGGAAAATTGGTACGTTATCTTATGCAAGCCGGCAGAATGGCAGCACAGTGAACTTGCACCCGAGAAAAACAGTTGCACACCATGATGAGTGAGACAGACTTGCGTTACTGTACCCGTCCAGTACATGCGGGTGGTGAAGCTATTACTTTTCTATTACGGGTGGCACTGAGAATACTCTGTTACAAGGGCTACTTCTTAATTAATTTACCTTTCACCCTACAGTGCAAATGAGTACTAGAAAAGGAAAATGAAGAAGCTAAATAATTTGATTATCTATCACTTCACATGGGACGTATTTGATGACATATGGGATGACTTTAGGTGCTTTGCTTAATATTGAGTGAACAGTGATACACCCACACATGAATGACGCACTACAACTAAACTAAAGTTATTAAGAGAGGTACGGAGTGTCCACCGTAATAACCAGATATATGCTGTGCTTGCAGTTGCAATACAAAGTACTGCTACTATTCATGGTAGTATTGGACACATTTACAATTTCTTTTCCTTGCCTTCCCTACACTGGAACGGACGTGCGGGTGCGGTGGTACATGCTCTTCAAGGTAACACTTTGTTCATCCAGCGACCATCTACTCTCTCTAGATACACATGTGCTATCTAAGAGTCAGAGAATACCATGCTCCAGGCATCCATTCATTCAAAGTATACGCACACATACAGTTTCTGTTTCACCCACCCAGGCTGATGTCCTTCCACCCATCCTTGCTTCATCATTGACCCAGCCATGCACCATACCATATTCTTTCCTTCCCAGCCACCTCGGGGGCCAAGCAAACACATATCGTTCTTCTTTGCCAGCCATCATACAATTTCTCGTCCCACTTACTTACACCCTTCTTTCGCTTTTCGTTCATCCCATCCATCACGTTCGTCTAAGAACTTATTGGGATTCTTCTCACCAAAAACTTCACAGCTAAGTCGAAGTACATTTCGAGGAGGCTACTACCTGGTTGATTTGTAATACACCCGTGCAGAAAGCACACTATGCAGTCTTCAATCTCAATAAGTAAGGAATATATAGCTTACCTGTTCCCGCCACCACCGTGCGAACCCCCACAGGACCGTCCGCCGGCTCTTGCACCGCCTCCTCGCCAGAGTCCTCCGAGTCCTCGCCCAACACCGCCACCTCCGCGCTGGCCCCGTGACCAGATGTTACACCTACAAAGTACATTTAAGAATGTTAGAATACACCACTCACTACTATATAATATTTGGTCTAGGAGAAATGTTAAAAAAACAGAATACAATGTAATAATTTGTGACTGTCTACTCTAAAGTAAAAATGTCCCTTTTTCCAGGGAAGGCTGTTGTCTTGCTGCACTTTTATGCACAACTGATGAATGCTTGCTTTTTATTTTTAACACGCACCACTTTTTCTCCTAACAGACAGAAGCTTGACTCCTAAGAACACGACCAGGATCAAGTTCAAACCAGGTGAGAGCTCGGCTCGACCACAAGAAATGTGTCCAATTAATCGTCAGCACTAAGCACTTTTCCGTTTTCAGTTAAATAGTTTTATGACAAAGTAGATTTTAATAAATGTGTTTACTTTTAATAAAGCTTTTAAACTTAAATAGACTCTGTGGTTTTTGGTCCTCCAGACTAGAGTGGATGAGCTAAAGGTTTTGGAATTTTTGCAAGCATGAGTGCCTCTGACACTTCTTGACTGTGCTGTGACTCCGTACTCTCTTGTCCTGCGTACGATAATCTAGAGATCATTGGGGATCAATCATCGGTGACTTTGGGAGCTAAATGACTCTGCCACACTATCTAGTCAGTAAGGAGACAGTGCATGGAGCTATTTCTGAATAGAATGGGAGTCCAATGGAATTGCCAAATGTCCAATCTTAGTTAGCTACACAGACAGACTAATAAGAATAATCTAGTAATACCACAGGGAGTCATATTCGAGCCAGGATAAGAATGTATATCCAGTCTACAAGAAGATCAAAGACGATTTAGAAAAAAATCGAATGAGGAACGCTAGGAAAAAATAGGTACTCTTTATTACAATTAAAACTTACTGGGGCCAGCAAAGGAGCCCTCGCCTGCCCGATCCTGGCCTGCATCCTGAACAGCACCCTCCTCCTCCTGTGTCCTCTTGCCCTTGGGGGGAGCTGATGTACAACATGAAAGAAAGAAAGACCAGAAAACATGGATGAGATTTGTCAACCAATTCAACCATTTCAAAAAAACAATAACAACATTTTTTGGAGAAATAGCAAATAGATAGACAACTATTCCACGGGATCTATCTCATGTGGTATACTACGTTATTCGTATTGCCTAATTTGCGGACCGCTGACTTAGAAAGTTCCTATGTAACTCAATAAACAGACTACTAAAGAGGTTTGCCTAGGCCTGGCACTGCAGGCAGCAGTCCGCAGCACGCGAAGTGACAGACAAAGTCCATCCTGCTTGCAGATCAGTGAATACTCAAACTATCAATCCACCCACCACCACCACTATTTCTTCTTATAGCCATGTGTCTAAAGGAAGGACTGGACTTCAGTCTGTTGGGGCTGATTTAGAAGTCCCTTGCGGCTCATTTTCCTCCATTGTTGCGTGACTTTTGTGACGCAGCGGCAGAACAAAAGACTCGCCATGGTGTTGGTGCGGCGTATATATTAAAAAAAAGAATTATGGGCGATGCATCACGTTGTAAAGCCCTGCGCCATCAGGGGGCGTTCCGGCGCAAGGGAGGGCGTACCTGCGCAGGAACGAATCCTAAAAGTGGCTGAGGGAAATCTACAAGATGTCAATCAGTCACTTTTAAGACAATGATGCATGAGTCAAACCCTGCGCACTTGAAGCCGACGTACGGCTTGATGCAGCATTGGGGAGATAGGGTACCCCAGAGCATTGCTGGAGCTGCGCCATCGTTGGCACGCAACTCCAGCAATGCGCCGCCTTTACGGCACAGATGCGTAAGGCTTCTGTGACGTTTTGGGCCAATGGGTGGTGGTGGCATGGCACACAATTACTGCCGCATCCCTGCTACTTTGCAGGGATGCGCCGGTAATTGAAAATATGACCCTTAGTGTCTAGCATTACGCAGTTCTTATCTTTACACTACACTCATACATAATTTCTCAGGCCAATGAAATGAACACAATTTACAAAACAAATAAGCATAGTAGCAAGCAAGGCTACTGAGAAGGAGAGCAGTGCACCTGAAACGCATAGAAGATTTTGAAATATAATTTACCTACAATGTAATCGGCAGCATTATTGCTCTTGGTAAAGAACAAAGATTTGCAAATAACAGAGCCGGATAAAACAGAGTAGTGATGAATAGCTACTACTACTCACCAAGCCCGGGGACCTCTACGCCGAGCGCGTCCAGCAAGTCCCGTTCCCGATCCATGACATCGGTCCAGCGGTGGGTGGCCTGGTTATATGTGCGCCGGACCACAGAGAGCTTATACATGGCCCGGCACACCTTCTCCCACCGCTTCGGGCGCTCCCGGATGCCATAGCCAGTTGCGATCTTGCCGCCTCCCAGGATCGTCTTGGGGAGGCGGCGCTGGACGTGGAAGATGAGTGCGGCCACCTCCTCTGCGCTAAAGATCTCCCGTGGCACCACTTGCTCCCCCCTCAAACGCCCGCACGGGAGCCGGGCACGGGGTGCGGGACCCTTCCCCTTCTCAGGGTGCTTCCCGGCTCCCTTTACCATGGTCTGGGCAGAAATAAAGTTAAATGATAAAGAAGAAATAGAATAGTGAAGAAGAAAAGAAAAGAGTTTAAAAAAGTAGTTTAAAAGTAACTAAAAGTAGCAGAAAACACAAAAATATACAGCTAGAAAAATAGAGGGATAGATAATAAGTAAAATAGATTAAATAAACTTCAAACAAGCAAAGGATGGCAGAGATTCAGAGAGGATACAGAAAGCATGCCCAGAACCATAGCAATGAATGAGAAACAAGATGGCCGCGCCCGTTCACGACCGCGTGGGTAAGTTCGCGCGAGATTTTCCTCGCGAGCACGCGCGAAATTGTACTAGCGAGCAGCACAGTTTGCGAGATTACACATAGCGGCCGGAAACGGAATTACGTCACGCAAACAAGATGGCCGCGCCCGTGTACGACCGCTAGGGTAACTTAGCAAACGTATAGCTACAAGCGCCTCGCGAACACGCACAAAAGCACGCGAACATACACTTCGCAAAAAAAAATTAGTGTATTCGCAAGCATTCGCGGCTTCCGAAATCGATCTCGCACGGATTCGCGCCCCAAAAAACGCGCGAAATTGCAGAAAAAACGATTTTTGCTAAACTGAAAGCAATGAGCAGGTGCAAAAGTTCAAACTTAACATTTGTAACATTCACTGTAGTGCTTCCTGAGGGGCCCCTCCAGAGTTTGCAACTATTCTATGACCCTGCTATGACCCAAACAGCAGGCTCATAGAATAGCTACAAGTAGACCATAAAGGTCCTGTGAAAAAAAAATTCACTGCAACAGAAAGCAATTTACAGATAAGGAAGGAAGCAGGTGCCAGCCAGACTGGAACTTTCTAAATAACTGACACATTAATCAACCCCAAATTAATTCATGGCAGTTGAAGTAGGGGAGGTGTGCTTGATTTTTTCACCCCCCATAAACTACAGTGATAAACAAACCTAATGGGTGGCAGTGAGGATGTACCAGAGGGTGGCATGGGTGTCCCAGAGGGTGGCAGTGGTGAAACAGAGGGTGCTGTGAACCTGTGAGATAAACCAGATGTAGAAACAACATAGTCGCGGCCGTTGCGTGCCGAAAAGTAAGTTCGCAATTGCGAAATTGTCCCAAAATCGGCGCGAACGCTCGCCAACACAAAAAACGGGAAAATCCGCAAATCCGCGAGAGTTCGCGTATCTTCGCGGATTGCGAATCCGTAAATCCGCAAATTCGCGTACGCGAGATCCGCTAGATCCGCCCATGCTTATTGACCATTCCACCTACCCACTGTTCTGCTGAGCACTCGAAGCCACCGGCTCATATTAAGCACTGGTTCCATCCAAGAGGAAAGAGTTGGAAAGTGGGGACAGAAAGGGATCAAACTCGGAATTACCTCCATCATTTCCTTTGCTTTGTAAGTTTATTTCTACGGTGGAAGAGGAAGATGGGAGGAACTTTTCAAGGGAAGTGTCCGAACACATCATTATCTTCCCAGTTCCTTCCAATTTGCCACTCTGTCAGCACCTAAGGATGTTATAGAAGAGGGGATGAGAACAATGAACAATATCCCATTATCTCCCATCTCCTAATGCATCTGCAAATCCTCTATGGGTTACGTGTGTGTGGATGTGGAATCTCCCACAATCTTTCTTGCTATGCTGCTGACATCACCTTAACATTATCTACATGGTATTAAGGTGGTCTGAAATCAATGACAGGCTTGCCAAACAGAAATATCCGGGTGCCAAGAATAGGCTGAAATATAACAAAGCTTCAAAATGTGTCTATCACTGCCCTACTAGGCCCAAGATCTTGTCCTCTTTTTGGCACTATTAAAAACCAAGCAATTGGCTTCCAAAGAACTGTGCACTGAGAGGACGGTTTGTGCATATTTAATACTCTAGGTAAGTGATGTTGTTGTGAACCCATGGTCTGAGCAAGCTGAATACATTTCTGACGCTGCTTGACTTTGAATTGAGGTGTAGAAACCCCACATGTACTCCACCAGCATTGGCAATGCCCCTCTATCACGTGCAGTGCTCTTCTATGCTAGTTTGACAATATTCGTGTGTATAAGACATTGAAGCATGCTAACATGGCCATGGTTTGTGCACTGGATCGTATATTGTTTTCATTTAGCACAACTACACCCGGCCTCATACTCAGGCCTCAAAAGAAGTGTGCTTTCTTACTTTATTTTGTTCAGGCTGACAACATGTTTTGCGTCTCCAAATAACTGCATGTCATCGGTGCTACATTGTTTCCGCTAAACGTGAATTTTCGTTTTTCTTGCTGAATTTCAGAAGTGATTGTCACTGCGCGGAAAAACTCCACAAGAAGATGACCTTGCCGCTGCCTGACATTTCTCAGATAAACTCCTTCGGAATGCTTAGAAATGAAAACAACTGCATCTAACAGAATGTTACTGACATAGGGCTCCGAGCAAATCTTTTAAAGGCATAAAGAATTGTAGCCAATTAGCGAAGGGCAGGAAGAAGCACGCTGTCTGTCAGGATCCTTAGCAGACGACCTTCGGTCTGCAGGTATGCTGGGGTGGGACATTGCTGAGCAATTGATTATATTATAATAGGATGCCCTAGAGCTGCAATGGACTGGTGGCGCCATTACAAGTTCCCTGGAATTAGCCTGGTTATTTCTCTGCCCCAGAATTATGGTCACCAGTAAGTAGCATGTGAGAATTGATGTGTCAGTGTTGATTTATGCATGTTTTCCCAGGTTTTCACACAGTTTCGGATTACCAAATAGGCAAAGTAGGCACCGGCCAATGGGCCCACTCCTTTTAGGGGCCCCGCCAAAACAGATCAAAATACATCTTA
The DNA here is from genome assembly GCF_964261635.1 of Lissotriton helveticus. NCBI lineage: Eukaryota > Metazoa > Chordata > Amphibia > Caudata > Salamandridae > Lissotriton > Lissotriton helveticus. The sequence goes on from NC_136063.1 coordinate 1,207,707,323, forward strand.
AAGTACATAAACCAGAGGAATCACATTCACATAACAGTTTGTCTCTTAAAAGCGCATCAGCTGTCAGTTTGTAAAAATATCTGGGGCCTCATTTATGAGAAATGACGCATCGCTGCGTGAAAGCAGCGATGCGTCACTTTTCATTGCGCCCTCCTTGCGACATACCTGATGCGTCATATTTAATGTATGACGCATCATGTCGCAAGGAGTTACAGATACGTCAGTATTTCTGACGTATCTGTAAGCGCAAAAGTCACGCATTGCTGGGGTGTGTCACAAAAGTGACGCAACTCCAGCAGTGCGTCCTTTACATGGGGAAAGCCCCATGTGAAAGGGCTTGCGTCAGTCTTACACCTGCTGTGAGGCAGGCGCAAGATTTTGACGCAACAGCGTCCTAAAAGTGACGCAGTGAAATCTCATAGATTTCACTGCGTCACTATTACGAGGCTATTTGCGGGGGAACGCCCCCTCTGCATACATTATACCTAAAGCAGGTATAACGTGGCGCAGGGGTTTAAAAAGTGACGCATCTACTTAGATGCTTCACTTTTTAAATATGGCGCAACAAGGCGCATGTTTTACGCCGCCGATGCGTCACAAAAAGTGACGCATCAGCAGCGCAAAACTGACGCAAGGCCTCATAAATGAGGCTCCAGGAGCATTGGGTATTAGGAGATAGTTTGCAAGGGGCCCCCCAAAATTTCGACTCCCTCGTGGCCTCCACAAGGTTTAGTCCGGCACGGCTTAGTTTCACACAGATTTTTGCGGCTTTCAGAAGCCGAAATATCTGTATGACAAAAATAACTCTGAATTCCAGTGGCCCAGTAAAAGGAGTTACAGAGCCCATCAGAATTATTGGGCCACTTGAAATCAAGGCTAAACGGGATAGGGATGTGTGATAAACAAAGTTTGTGGTCTAAATAGTTTGTTCACTCTTTAATATTTGTAATCACTGAGCTCGTCATTATTATGGTGCAAATTCTTACTCACATGATTTACATGACATTAGCACATAATAAATGCAAAATATTATAAAATACTCGTGGACGCATTTGCTGATGATTCAGGGTGTGGTGCCTAAACTCCACCCGGTAAGAGCAAGAGGTTCTCCAACGGATTCTAAACACACTGATATTCTTTTACTCCTGTCCGAAAAACTCAGAGAAGGCGAGGAATGTTGTCCTTTTCTCCAAAAAGAGAGAAGTGACCTTTAGAGGCTAAGAAAATCTACCAGTGTGATCCCCCCAAAAGTGGTGGTTTTATGACACTGCCACAGCATGTTGCATAAAAATGTTGCACTCTGGCTGGAAACTCACTGAAATTTGTCTCAATCCTAATCACCTCATCACAACAGGTATAATTTGGCAAGAGTGGTGGTATGTGCGGGAGACCTTATACAGGGTTATGGAAAGCTGCAGTATGGGAAGTTTGCCATGAGGTATGGGCTATTATTAGGGGGATTTTCAGGGGGTTTCGAGGTTAGGGCAAGGCAGTGCTTAATTTGTAAAAAAGTAAGTGTGAGGTCCCTCATCAGGAGGCCACTGCAGATTACACCACCCATTGCCCCTTCCTGAGCTGCCAATGACAGTACCAAACCAGCTACAGACCATCACACTCCTACAAGTGTGACAATTCAGACTATTCCAGGCCCCCAAAGCTGTATGTTTGTCTTTGGCAGCAAGTAGTAATCATTTTTAATGTATATTGAATTAGTAAACAACTGTGGCTGTGCTTACTGTAACTCAGACAAACAGCTCCACCATGTGGCAGACTGTCATTAGTGCTGCTGCTGCCAATTAAGTGCTGGTGCTGAGCAGCGGAAACCACCAGCACAAATTAAGCCCTGGGGCAAGGGGCGCAATCAGGCACAGGATATCGCGGGGATTTCAGCAGGGGCCTTTGTAATGGAGAAGAGAAGAGTACTTCAGTAAGGGATCAGTTGTTGTGGTCGGAACAGGTTCAAGCAGTGGCAGTCCACTTCCTCCCTGGAGTAACCCTAGGTGCAGCATGAATGAGTTTCTCCTGCTGTGAAGGGACGCCAAAATATCTCTTCCTGTTTTACTTTAAACGTTGCAAGATTCATCCTTCATAAAGCTTGCAAAGATTTAAAAAAAAAAACTTTGAAGGGTTTTAACGAAAGTGAAACACATGTGCTAGGAACTTACATTTTAGGAGTGAAAATGAAGAATCTACATACATGTATAAGTGAGGAAGTCATTGCCCACAGTAGAGTAAACAGGCCAATGTAAAAACACGCAAAATGCCATTGACATCAAATCAGTCTTACAATGAGAAGCCACCACTGGAAGGCAGACTTACTGGCAATTCCTCTTTAACAGTAGGCCTAGCGTACCGGTGACAATATCTACATAATGTGGCATTCCTGGCATAATTGTGGCAATTCATGACATAACCGTAACCTTGACATATTAAAAAAAGTAATTGATGGAATGCCTGAGTTAAGCTTAACTTCTGGTTATTAAACAGCCTGCCTCCGAGTCCATTGTTATTTTGCACACCATGCCACCTCAGCTTTGAAATACACAAGTGCAAATCCAATCCCCTGCTCCAATGGGAACGGTCCAGCCTGTACTGCCAGGCTAGGTTCAGTTCAGTTCTTAAACTTTATTCGATTATTCATAAAAAAACAATCATAAAAGCGTACAATTTTAAAAAGGAAGGACACAGTTAAAAAGTTACAGAACGAATGATTTCAGTACAAAGAGGTTAATACAACTCAGAGGGGCAATATCAAGAGTTTAACAGTAACTAGATTAGACTAGTACAGTATTAAAAGACCAGGCTTTTTCTAACAGATATAGATTTTAAAATAAAAGTTGCGATAAAAAAACAAATATCTGGGGTAGCAAGAGCAAAAAGAAATCTCATAGCATTAACAGTACTGAACACATAGTTGATCTTAAACAGTGGTTTGAGGTAACAGATGCGCAGATGCTTAAACAGTGGGCATAGTAGCATAAAGTGCAGCGTGCTTTGTTTAGTAATTCCATCACACGGACAGGGGGTAGAGGTGTAGATTCCCATTCTCGGGAATGCCACCAGGTTATGTACAATGCCTAGTCTCAACCTTGTAAGTACGTATTGATGAGACTGTCTTGTGATAACTTTTAAGTACATGGGCATGCCATACTCTTCCTGTTTGTTAGAATAATAGTAAACATGAGTTGGATAGTGGCTACATAGTTCTTTACGACTGTTATATTTATGCCCCAGAAAAACTCCTTAAACCTCTTGCTTCGATAGATCAATGGCAGATAGGGGATCACCATGGACATCCAGGTCAAAGAGATCCTTAAAAGAAGTTAAGACATAGTTCAACCACGGGATCTGGCGGGCATTGTCCAGGCGTAAACAGTCTTGGATTATTCGCCTGGTAAAACCTGTTTCATCTTTGGACCAAATAGACCTCCAGACCTAAGGGGTCTCAATCCTGTTAGGTCAGTTAGATAGTCCAGCCCTACCTCATTGTGAATCAGTTCGGTAGATGCCGAAGGTGGAAGGCAAAGGAGTCTCTTTAGGAATATATTTTCAGCAACTTGCAAATCACCCTGGTTCCAGTGTTCCCAAACTCCCGAGCCGTAAAGGGCAATTGAAACACACCTGTGCCGATAGACATTCACCATGTCGGGGATACGACGGCTACCTAATTTAGCAGCGAACCGGAATACCCCCGAAGCGCTCTTGCCCATCTTAGCCTTGACGTTAAGTAATTCCGGGGCCCAGGACCCGCTTTTGTTAAAGGTTATACCCAGATAACAGAAATTGTTCACAACCTCGATTTGATTTTCCTTAAAATAAAAATCTTTAAGTTGTTTCACCTTTTTTCCGCAGGCCATGATGAAGGTTTTAGAGTTGTTGATTTTTAGTTTCTTCCCCTGTATAAAATCGTAGAAATGATTCATAAGTTTCTGGAGACCTATGGGTGTTCTAGATAATAAAACCATGTCATCTGCATATAGCAGTACCGGGATTGGTTGTCCCTCAACTTGGGGAGCATCTGCTTGAACATTCTTCAAAACGGACTCCATGGAATTTATAAAAAGGGAGAAGAGTAGTAGGGCCAGGACACAACCTTGTCTAATGCCAGATATTCATCCTGATCTTCCTAGTACATTCCCCCTTGTGTCCGTAAAGAATTTGGGCAGTTAGCTTGCTATAGAGTCTAGCCAGGAAGTAAATTATAGCGGCCGGTGCTCCCATATCTAATAGGGTTGACCACAGCAGATTATGGTCAACCAGATCGAAGGCACTAGAGAGATCTGCAAAACAAAGGAACAAAGAGCTCTGTTTAGCTTTAGTGTATTTTCCTATAAGAAGATCTAAATTAATACACTGCTCAATTGTGCCAAGGCCCTTCCTAAAACCATATTGGGATACTGCAAGGATATTATTGGTTTCGGCCCATTCCTCTAGACGTAGCAATAAAACCCTGCTCATAATTTTTAACGAGGAATCCAGAAGGGAGATAGGGCGGTAGTTCTTGGCCTCTCCTCTATCTCCCTTCTTGTAAATTGGCAGGATTACAGATTCATTCCAGGTAGAGGGAGTAGTGTCGGTAACAGCAGCATTAAACACCTGGGTCAGAAGGGGGCTCCAGAGGGCCAGATCAGTTTTATATAGATCTACCGGTACGCCGTCCGGTCCTGGGGCCTTCCCCCCTTTGCTGTTTCGGATGGCATTGTCTACTTCTAGGAGTGTAATCCCCAAGGGTTGAACAGGACTGGTAGTGTAGGCACCAGGACTATCCAGTACCTCACTTTTTGGGTCGAAAATTCCTGTAAAGTATTGGACCCAACTGTCCTCACTAACCTGGGCAGTTAAGAATGGGAATTCCTCTTTTTGGAGGAATGGGCTGTTGACAGTGCACCAGAATAATTTGCTGTCCCGCAGTTCAGCCGCCATTGTCAGATCCTCCCAGGCTTGTTCCCTGAGTTCCTGTTTCCTACGGTTCAGCTGGGTTTTATAAGCAGCCCTGAGGAGGGCTATAGCATCCCTATCTCTGGGGTGGCTAGACAGTGCCCTCTTAAGATCTTGTAATGAGGACGTAGAGGCTCTATCAAACCAACCTAGCGATGCCCGCTTAGATTTGCCCTTGGCGCTGGTAAGGGACGATTTAATTATATCATCAAGCTCCTCAAAATCGACAATGATGCAGCTTGGGGTGGCATCAACTACAAGGCAGCGTAATAGCACCTCAGAGCCAGCTCCCACAATTTTCCATAACAGTTTATCAGAGTTATCCCCACACCATTTAATTCAAATACCATTTTTCCTGCAGGGAATAACCTCATCAACAATCCTGCCATTAAAGCGGGTCACAGGGCCCCAGATGAGTGTTGACATAGTGATAGCATTATGATCGCTAGTTCCCAAATCCACAATGATGGGAATCGTACAAAGGGAGGCAATATGTGCCGATATCAGTAGATGATCAATGACAGAGGCTGAATTTCTCCCGATGAACGTTGGAACGATATTACCCTCATTATCCAAAGCAGGTTGGTGGATGAGCAGGTCAAAATTTAACAGGAGGGTGTTAAGGGAGTCACCATAAGCAGTGTGGGTGAAATGAGCCCGGTTCTCCCCATTATCCCCATCAAACCCGCATATATTACTATATGAATGTGGACAGGTTCGAATGTTAAAATCGCCCCCCCACATGATGTCACATGGCTTGTGAGAGTCTCTACAAATTTTGTTTACAGCTGACTCGAGTTCATCCACAACAAGGGTGCTCGTAGGGTCGAACAAGTTATTGTAGTGATTGATTAACAAAGTGTCCCGACCCCCTCTATGTTCCAACCTAAGTATTTGGGAGTGTGAACCTACGATAGTATGGGATCTTACGCGAACTGGGAAGTGGACAGATAGAAGAATTACCAGCCCTCCTTTTGCCCTACCCATGGTGGAATCTTGTGCTAAGCAATTGTAAGACACAAAACCATCAAACTGGATATCTGTCGTGGCCCAGGTCTCCTGTAGGCAGAGGATGTCAAACCCGGAGATGGATTCCCTCCAGCCCAGGTATGACATCCTCTGCCGCCAACCGGCAATATTCCAGCTCGCGATTTTAAAACCTGGGGGGCAAGGTTCAGGTACAGGCTCTACCAACGCATGGTTAATCGGAGTGGGTAGCAACTCCCCTGACATATCCAAAGCAGAAGATAGATGGTCGGTGTCCACTAAGCCATCATGCAAGGAGGGCTCAGTTGGCAACCTTTTAGATGTTGAGGTGATTAGCAGGCACTTGTCTGGGCACACTACATTAGTCACAGCTTCACTATCGAATAGGCCATTAACCATCTCAGTTAGGGGGGACCTTGAATCAAGTATAGAGGTTAGTCAATCGACTCCCTCTAAACCATCTAGACAGCTGCACCGGTTAGTACCATGGAAGGGAGTGTGTTGCGGCAGCCTAGCCGGTCTAGCATCATATCTCATATGTCCCCCCCTCCGTTCAACCCTTATCCAGTCGTCCCTACCTCTGCCATGGGTTATAAAATTAGGTGGAAAAAAGAAGGACACTGGAAGTGTTTGGATGGTGGAGTCAGAAGACCTATTGAAACCCACACAAATATGTGACACAGTTCTAGGATCTCTGAAACTGACCGTTATACAGTCCCCATTTATGGTCTTAGCCGTCTTACCGAGCCAGGGCACCCTTCTTACCATAATAATTTCGTTGTGGAGGTGGGCCGGGAGTGGTCTATTCCAGTTAAGCCACTTAACAACTTTACCTTTCAGGGAACTAAAGGTTTTGGTCTCTCCAGTCTCCAGTGTGGGTACTCCCGCTAAAACTACCATATAGCGATTTGTTTCAGGTGGAAGGTCGGGCAAACGTAGTCTATGGGGTCTAAGTGCTTTAGCTGGGGAGCTTTGTGTACCATCGACCGTGAGCCCGTTTGTATTAGTATTTAATATTTGCGGCCCAGATGTATGTTGTGGGGGTGCATTACTACACTGGTTGGAATCTTGGTGGGCTACAGGGGGGCCCATGGGGACGGTGGAGGGATTTAGAGCCTTATTGACTTGTAGGGGGACAGAAATGGTAGGGGTGATTTTCTGGGTACTCGGGCTATTAATTTTGTTAGAATTGGCTAAAATGGTAGCTGTAGCTTTCTCTATAATAGACAGTCTCAGTTCAATCCTTTCCATTTTGGCCTCAAGAGGGAATATGATCGATTTAAGAAGGGCACCCAAGCTTTCAATGGAAACCTCGCTACTAGGCAGAGATTGGAATTGGTTTATTGGAGGAGGTGCAGGATCGTGTTGCAACTTAGCAGTTTTCGATTTTCTATCAACTTTCTTGTTGAACGACCTTTTACGTTTAGGAGCAGCCCCTTCTCTAACCCCCTGTGACATTATATTATTAGCAGTATCCTCAAGTTCAGAGACCATGGATACATTATTAATATCAAGAAGTAAGTTAATTTCAGGGAGTATTTCGTTGACCAAAATATCCAGGTCCTCTGAAGCTTGATGGTCAGTTTCAGTCAGGGGTGCTTGGTTAGCCATAACCGAGCTAGCAGTATCAACAGTTCTTTTGGGGGTTTTGGCATTAGCTATGGTCCCCAGGGAGGATCTCTTAATGGCCAACAGTTCTTTGGACAAGCATTTCTCCAGAATATTGATTTCAGTGTCAATAATGGTGTTAGCTCTGACGAGAAATTTTTCCATACCTGCGGCTTCAAAACCTCCAGCTAGCGAGGGCTTCCTCCTCGTTTCGCGGCCCGCCATTATCACAGTGGAGCATGCAGATGGTTGGAATAAGCAGTTAAGAGGGGGGGCCCGGTCCGGTCACAGCCGGTCACGAACGGGCACAAACGGGCCCGCCCTTGGCCCGGGCTTCGCCCGGTGCGCGTCCCGCGTGCGCGTCGGTGGGTGAGGCTAAATAGGAGATGGTAATGTGGTATGCAGCCTGGCCCTCGCAGTCCCGTATGCAGCAGCAGTCCTCCTCTGCCCCTCGTCGCGTTTCTGATGGAGAGCCCCAGAGTCAAGTAACAAGCAGCTCCTCACGGTAAAAAGCCTCGAGCGGCACCCGCGGAGCGGAGGCCACGAGGCGCTATTAAGTGGAGAGAGGCCGGGCGGGAAGAGGAGCCAGGTGCGGCCGGTCACTCGCCGCTATGCAGCCTGGCCCTCGCAGTCCCGTATGCAGCAGCAGTCCTCCTCTGCCCTTCGTCGCGTTTCTGATGGAGAGCCCCAGAGTCAAGTAACAAGCAGCTCCTCACGGTCAAAAGCCTCGAGCGGCCAGGCTAGGTACTTTCTGATTAGGAACTCAAGCAACCCAGAACTGGTTTCACGCTTATTAGGGCTCATCCGCTATGTACAGGTAGGTTCCAGTGGCACAGTGGAAATTATCAGCACTTGAACCATCTTCCCAGTAAATGTCTTAAAATGGTTATGGTCAATGAGTGCTTAAGCCCTTCGGCGCTGATGACAAAGCCAGCTCGTCATCAGCGTTACCTGCGCTGCGCGGATGACGACCTGGCTTTGTCATAAACAAGCCATTTTTTAATTTCCCGCGTACAGCGGGAAAACGGGGTAGCGCGCAAGAGGTTAATTTGAGCTAGTGGTTGTTAGTGGGGCACACCAGCACTTATTTTGGGGGCAGCACTTATTTTTCTAGTATCAGAGAAAGACTGCAAAACCATGGCAAACAAAAATCAGATAGCCGTAAATGCAACAGATAGCAGCAAGGATTGTCTAGAAGTGGGTTAAAGACAACCGGCCTTGGTAATCGATGCGATGAAGTTTAATTGCACCAGCCACCAGTTTCTGAGCAGAGCTTCGGGCATCAGCACTATTTCTTACACAAGTTTAGCACTGTCGGCCCTTCTCTCCATGCTGATGTGCCATTGATTCTTTTACTACTCAGTGACATCAGCATCTAATGTTTGGTCCTGTCGGAAAGCACCAGTGTCCGGTAGTGCGCGGTCACACAGACACTGTCTTTTCGCGCATGCGCAGTGTTTTGAGGGCACTGATTACATAGTAATCATGCGCAGTAATGATTGGGCATCATGCGGGTGTTGTGCGCATGCGCGGAAACCAATCCGCTGTCATAGAATTATTGAAGTCCGATCTTAGCACCGTCGGTCCTTCTCTCCCTGCTGATGTGCCATTGATTATTATTACTAGTCAGTGACATCAGCATCTAATGTTGCTCAGAAATTACTTAGGGTAGTACACCTATCTAGATACATTTCAACGCTAGAAATGCTTGTGTTGTACCCCTAGTATAAATAAAACCCTACACTGGGCGATGAGTTTGTGATTAGTGAGGCATCTTTCTAAGGAAATGTACATTGTTAATGTACACTTAAATGAAAATATAACTATTCACACATGTTATTCCAGATTCTTGTACATCTAGCTGAAAATTGATTCTCGTGGATACATGTTGGTTTGTGAAAATTAAGGTATGGCTTTTCCTTACATTATTTTCCCTACTTGGTTCATCTACAATAATGTTATCATATAATAATTTCCGTCGCTAAAATGTGTTTTTGAGGATTATAATTAGAGTCTCTAATGCTTGTCATTACTCAACATTGACGAACCAGGAATGCCATTACTCACTTAGACTACTTCTAACAAAAGAGGGAGGGAGAGAAAATGTGGATTCAGTCTCCCCGGGTATAGTACAAAAACAAAGTGGAATCCACTTGGGCAGTTTGAGTAGATCCCTACAGTGGTGGGGAACACTCTGTGTTGTTTAAATACCCCTCACACACCAACAGGCCCCTTGGTGTCATGCTTCATCATAGGGTCTTCGCACCCCTCTACGGGATGCGGCGTGCTACGACCGACGACTACGTGGGAGCACTTTCAAATGGACTATGTGTGAATGTGTGTGGGGTAAGAGGATGTATGTGAGTGGTGAGTTTAAAGTGAGTGAGAATTAAAAAATGCCTGGCTCGTGGGGTGGAGAAACAAAAACTTTTTATTAAGCCCCCGGCTGGTATTGTTAAAAAGGTGCAAAGTGAGGTTGTAAGTGTATAATTAAGTACAGCAACCTCGTTGGTGCGTCTACATGAACATGTTTCGGAGTTCAAATCCTCCTTCTTTAGAACGGGATTTGCACAAAGACCCACCTTACTCACATGTATAAATGTTTAAAAGTGTATTATACAAAAATTTAAGAAAAGTGAACTATAGGTGTAATGTACCTAGTTTTTCCATCATTCTCGTAGTCTTTCTTCGCCAAATCGGCGTGTAGTGAAGACCTAGAGGGAGAAAAACACATTTTAACTTCTTTTTCTCACTATTCAATGATACTATCCTCCAGGTAGTGGTGACCTTAAGCAAAAAGTGGGGGGTTGCTATGTGTCACATATAGATCATGTGTTCAATAACCATCCAACCTGTAAAAAAGTAACAGACTTGACAAAGACACACATAAAACATATAGTGCACTGTAGTGTATATATTTGTACACGCGTTCATACACGCGTATGTTCTCGCGCTTTAGTCGCGCTCGCTTTTCATTCCTACTGTGCGCGAACTACACTGTGTTTATACTTGAACATATCTCGTGACCTGTTATCACTTGAATACAGCTAGTTTGTACAGTTACATATATGCATGCTTTGTTATAACAGTCACTGAATGTCAGTTACCACTGATTGCTTGGAGCATACAGTTGTGTTCAGGGAGTGCTTCTTATTCTGGAAATAAACTTATTAATTTCATCAAGATTCCAGTGAATTATTACTTAACAATTTGGCGACGAGGGACGGAACGTTTTGAACCCGTTGGAGAAGCATTTCCTGATTGATTTTCTACAAAAACACAGCGGCTCATTCTACAGTCACCTTTCATTTCTAAGGAATTTTCAACTAATACGAAGAGAAACGAAGTCCTTGGATCCATGGTTTTAGATCTATTACCTTCCGGAGTGCGTCTCTACAGCAGTTCCTTTTCCACGCCCGTGAGTAATCTGCACCTCTACGCTGCTACACTCATTTAATTTAGGGCGGAAACGGCTACGCTATTTCATTTCCTGTGAGACGCTACTCTCCGCTTTGAACAAAAATAAAGGAGGTGACTTCGTTTCCTTGCCGTCTTAATTCAATGATCGGTAACGGTGATATACAACTCATGGAGACAGTTTGGGCATCAGAAAAACGCAGGTATTGATACTGAGAAGCGTTCGTTTCTTATTAGAATCGTCTGACGACCCACCCAAGAACCAAGTACTTTTTAATATTAACTTGAGATATTATCTTTCCTCTATTTACAAGATACTTATATTTAACACAATGTTAACTATTTTAAAGCCAACATGTGTGCTCAGGGTTATACTCTTTCTCCACCACAAAGCTATTGGGCAGCTGGCAGTTCCCCATGTATGCCCTGGATTGAATGGAAAGCCTATTTTTTTAATTATATTGAAACATTGGATGCAAATGGAAAAATGAAAGCTCCAGAAAAGAAAGGCATTTTCTTACATTGCTTGGGACCAGAAGGGTTAAAAGCATTCAATCAACTACCTACATCACAAGCAAGTGGGGACATGAATATATTTGATAAGGCTATATATGACTTTGACAAATACTGCTCTCCTAAAGTCTGCATAGGAATTTCTAGATATAAATTCTTTCAGAGAAAACAGTTGAATGAAGAATCTGTTGATAATTTTGTCTCTTCTCTAAAAACTCTAGCGTTAGATTGCAAATTTGGCAATTTACAAGAAGATTTCATCAGAGATCAGGTTGTTATGCATTCCAGTAATGATACTATACAAGAAAGACTATGGATAAATGGTGATGAAAATTTAGATTTTATTGTATCCATTGTTAGGAAAGCAGAACTTTCTTGTAGGAGTGCGCAACAAGTTAAGGACAAGAGTACTTCAGTTAGTAGAGAAATAGTTTCAAAAATTAATCACAAATATGATAACAAAAATAAAGATCCCTCAAAGAAAAAACAAATGTTTCCCCCCAAAGGAAATCATGAGGATCTCAAAGGTAACTTGAAGTGTTTTAGATGCAATAGTAAATCTCATTTAGCTAATAACAAAATTTGGCCAGGGTTAAAACAGAAATGTACAAATTGTGGCTTAATAGGACATTTCACCTCTGCTTGCAGAAGAGGTAAAGTTAACCAAAAAGTGAAGTGCATTGAATTAAGTGACAACAGTGATGATGATGATTCAACTGATGACTCTAACAAATGTTCTTTTATTCTGAACATAAAAGATTCCACAATTCTCAAAGTGAATGACACTACTATCAAAAAAAAGCCTTTATGTGATATGGTAATTGGTGGTGTAAAAATCAACATGTATGCCGACTCTGGATCACCTTATTCTATAGTATGTGAATCTATTTGGAATAAACTATTTGTACCTAGACTAAGCAATCATCTAGAGAAAAGTGACATCAATCCTGAAGGGTATTCAGGTGGTACAATAGATATTCTAGGTTTCAGAACTTTAGTGTTCAGGTTTAAAAACAGGAAGTGTATTACAAAACTATATGTGTCTAAAAAGGGTCCTTCAGTGCTTAGCTGGTTTGACTGTGGTAAACTTGACATCGTGCTAGACCCTAATAGTCCAAATCCTGTAATGTTAATTGATGAACAAAATGGTATATCTTCTCTAATGTTGAATAAATTTCCTAATGTTTTTACTAAAAACATTGGGAAGTTAACCAACTTTAAACATGAAATTCGCCTGAAAGAAAATGCTTGTCCTAAAATACACAAAGCTAGAAATATTCCCTTTGCTGTTAGAGAAGAAGTTAAGAAAGAATTAGACACTTTAGTAGAACAAGGAATAATAAATAGGATTGAATCATCTGAATGGGTTTCGCCCATAGTGGTTGCCAGACGGACCAATGGCAAGGTTAGGCTTTGCATTGACCTTCGCCACCTCAACAATAATATTATTGTTGATCAATTTCCTCTTCCCCGCATCTCTGAAATGCTATCTGTTGTTGGAGGTTCAAAGTTCTTTTCTACCATTGACTTATCTGCAGCTTATCACCAGATAGAATTGATTGATAAAAGTAAAGATCTAACTGCATTTATTACGCCTTTTGGGTGCTTTAGATTCAATAGGATGCCATTCGGTTTAGCATCAGCGGCAGCAATTTTTCAAAGAGTAATGCAGGATATTTTAAAGGATTGTAAAAATGTCATCTGTTTTCAAGATGACATTTTGGTATTCAATGATGACAAGGACAAACATATTAATACTCTTGAAGAAGTTTTAAGTGCACTCAATTCGCATGGCCTTACTATCAAACATGAGAAATGCAAATTCGGTGTTCATTCTGTGAATTACCTAGGCCATGAGCTCTGTGAAGAAGGAATCAAACCAAAGCCTTCACTTTTAGAAGCTATTGAGTCAGCTCCTCATCCTCAGTCTAAAGATGATGTGAGATCCTTTTTAGGTTTAGTCGAGTTTTACGCCAGGTATGTTCCTGAATTTTCATGTAGGACATATAATATAAGACAATTAATAAAAAAATAGAGTGGTTTTTGAATGGACAGATGAATGTGAGAAAGAATTTTGCGATGTGAAAAATGCTATCTGCTCTGCTAGTGCACTCACTTGCTTTGATCCTTCTCTGCAAAACATCATCACTACTGATGCTAGTTCAAAAGGTTTGGGCGCTGTGTTTACTCAAAAAACTGATAAAGGTAAGGAAGTTATTATTGCACATGCTTCCAGGGCACTTACATCTGCTGAAGAAAAATATTCTACGATAGAAAGAGAAACTTTAGCATGTGTATGGGCTTTGGAACATTTCAGAGTTTTTGTGTGGGGTAAAGAATGTATTTTGAGAAGCGATCACAAACCTTTAGTACGGCTACTTACTACAGAGGGCATGCTAAGAGCTTCAGCTCGCATTGCACGTATGTCAATGCGTTTACAAGACTTTATTTATATTATACAATATGTACCTGGTAAAGACAATGTTTCTGCTGATTTTTTATCTAGAATGCCTTTACCCATTCAGGAAGATGTACACAATGAATGGGATGATTTTCAAATTGCCATGATTCATGATGAGGGTCCCATATCTATTGATCAAACTTTATGGAAAGAGAAATTTGAGAATGATGGAATTTTAAAGAGTGTTGCCAACTACATCACTAGTACTTGGCCTGAAAAAAAGTGTTTAAGTTCAGAATTGAAAAGCTTCTGGGAAGTAAGATCAGAACTTTCATGTTGTGAGAATATTGTTAAAAGGGGTGAACGTATTATTCCACCAGAAGGTATGAGGAAAACTATAGTCTTACAGAGTCACGAAGGACATAATGGCATGGTCAAGACCAAACAACAAGTTAAAAAATTATTTTGGTGGCCAGGAATGGATATGTTTATTGAACGTTTAGTTAGGAATTGTATTATATGTGCAAATTCTGACAAGTCATTAGTTACTCTTAAACCAAATATGGGTGCACATACTATTCCCAACAATCCATGGGAAACTATTGCTATAGACATTATGGGTCCAATTGGTTGTGAATCTAAATATGTCATTGCAGTAATCGATATTTTTTCAAAATGGCCCATTATCAAAATAGTTCAGAAAATAGATACTGATTCAGTACTTTGTTTTTTTGATAACATTTTTATTGAAGAAGGATTACCAGTAAGAATCATCTCTGACAATGGTGTACAATTCAATTAAAAAAAAGCCAATGATTATTTTTCAAAACTTGGCATTACTCATTCCACTACCTCCTTATATAATCCTAGTGGGAATGGAATGATAGAGAGATTCAATAGGGTTCTTAAAAGTGCTATACGAATTGATAGTAATGATGACAAAAAATGGGAAATTGAAATATTTAAGAAAGTTTGGATGTATAGGACAAACATGAACTCCATGACTGGGTACTCTCCTTTTGAAATCATGAGAGGAAGAGTTCCCAGAACAAAAGTGAATCTGTCATGGTTAGTCAATTCTACTTCTTCAAGTGTCGATTTAAGCAAAGTTAAAGAGAATCTCATTCGCACTCATTGCAATAATAAAAAATATTTCGATGAAAAATTTGGCTCAAAGAAAGATCCAATGGTTAAAGTTGGTATGATGGTAAAAGTCAAAAAACCATGGAAAGTTAAGAAAGGAGAAAGTGCATTTATGGGTCCTTATGAAGTATTAGAAGTGTTAAAAAATTCAGTGAGATTATCAGATGACAAAGTTTGGAATCTCAGTAGAATTGCTATTCTCAAGGCTGACAAAAATGTTTACTATAAAGAGTCTATTCCTGAACATCCTGATTTATCATATTTAGAAGATGATATAGTTGTAAGTAAAACAGCTGAAAATACATCTAGTGTTCCTTGTTGTTCAACTAGTACTTACTCTAACCTAAATACCAATATCATACCATATAATTCAAACAGTAACATGGTCAATCAAAATGTTAGTGTCCAACAAGATGTTTCATTAACCAAGAGATCTACTAGAAAACCCAAATGGTTATCAGATTTTGTTGCATATATAATGAACAAAATTTAACATTCATATTCTTGTATATTGTTTTTTGTTTCATATTATAAGGAGGTTCATATTTTTGTATATTGTTTTTTTGTTTCATATTATAAGGAGGGAAGGTGTGTAGTGTATATATTTGTACACGCGTTCATACACGCGTATGTTCTCGCGCTTTAGTCGCGCTCGCTTTTCATTCCTACTGTGCGCGAACTACACTGTGTTTATACTTGAACATATCTCGTGACCTGTTATCACTTGAATACAGCTAGTTTGTACAGTTACATATATGCATGCTTTGTTATAACAGTCACTGAATGTCAGTTACCACTGATTGCTTGGAGCATACAGTTGTGTTCAGGGAGTGCTTCTTATTCTGGAAATAAACTTATTAATTTCATCAAGATTCCAGTGAATTATTACTTAACATGCACACATGTTGGTGACATGTTCATTCCTACTGCTGGTGCAGGAGAGATAAAGAGAAAGATCTTACTCAATGTACAAAGGTAAACTGCCTCATGAGCCTCTTTACGTTTTGGAGGGTTCCGTCAGGCATAATAGGATGATCTGAAATAATGAGAAGGACCCATTATAATCCATACTATTCATGGGAACTCTATTGCTCACCGCCTATCCATGGTATCTCAGGTATCCAACTCACGGTTACTGGGACGAAATTCGACCTCCTCCCCTCAGCGCGGTTCCGATGATACTGACCCTGGGAATCGGTGGGTCTTTTAAAGCCCACGTAATTGGTAAAGGATCGGTAAGTGGTAGCGTAATTGGGCCCATATTTGGTCCTGTCGGAAAGCACCAGTGTCCGGTAGTGCGCGGTCACACAGACACTGTCTTTTCGCGCATGCGCAGTGTTTTGAGGGCACTGATTACATAGTAATCATGCGCGGTAATGATTGGGCATCATGCGGGTGTTGTGCGCATGCGCGGAAACCAATCCGCTGTCATAGAATTATTGAAGTCCGATCTTAGCACCGTCGGTCCTTCTCTCCCTGCTGATGTGCCATTGATTATTATTACTAGTCAGTGACATCAGCATCTAATGTTGCTCAGAAATTACTTAGGGTAGTACACCTATCTAGATACATTTCAACGCTAGAAATGCTTTCGTTGTACCCCTAGTATGAATAGAACCCTACACTGGGCGATGAGTTTGTGATTAGCGAGGGAGCTTTCTAAGGAAATGTACAATTTTAATGTGCACTTAAATGAAAATATAACTATTCACACATGTTATTCCAGATTCTTGCACATCAAGCTAAAAATTGATTCTCGTGGATACATGTTGGTTTGTCAAAAATAAGGTATGGCTTTTCCTTACATTATTTTCCCTACTTGGTTCATCTTCAATAATGTTATCATATAATAATTTCCGTCTTTAAAATGTGTTTTTGAAGATTATAATTAGAGTCTCCAATGCTTGTCATTACACAACATTGACGAACCAGGAATGCCATTACTCACTTAGAGTCAGTAAGGTTACATGCAATGGTCTGTGAATTATTTTTAATCTATTGTCCCGATTAATCTATACAGAACCTTCGACAACAGTGAAACATGTCTACCTTCAGGAAAATGGCCCATTTATGCGATTTATTGGTTTTAAGCACAATCCAGACACATAAACAATACGGGTAATTGTAGATGTCCTAATTAACTTGTTAACAACAGGTCACACTATTCTTTCAGACATTTTCCTGATGATTTTCCTCTTCTTATCTAAGTTAGGGTTAGTGGGTGAGGTGGCAGAAGTAGAGAAGGTTCCAATGAGAACTGAGCATTGACATTATTTTAAGATTTAGTATTTGGGATTGAGGTACTTTAAATTTATGCTATTAAGCTGTGTATAACAGGAGTTAAGAGGTGTCCCAGTGCAGTCGAGTCTTCTAGTGATATGGAGGCGAGTGTCCTAAATGCTTTGGTAATTGTATATGGAATGATTGTATTTCTTTAGTTGTATTGTATTTACTAAAGCGTGTGAGACGAGTGATTGTAAGGAAAATGTACACATAGAATAGATTTTTTCCTGGTCATCTCAGCACTGTATGAATAGTAAATATGCCTTAATTTACCCTATATACAGTGTACAAGATCACTCTGCTAATATGATGCAAGATCACACTATAGTAATCCACAAATTAATTAATGTGATGAACCGAATAAATGACATTGCACTTAATGCAAGAAGCTAGAAGTCTTTTGATCAGTTTGATACAAAATATGTGCGAGAGATGTTACAGAGCGTAGCAGCATATAGACACTTAGGGCCTCATTTATGAAAAGTGACGCATCGCTGCATGAAAACATCGATGGGTCACTTTTCATTGCGCCCTCCTTGAGACACCAATGATGCGTCATATTTACAGTATGACGCATCATGTCGCAAGGAGTTACAGATACGTCAGTATTTCTGACGTATCTGTAAGTGCAAAAGTGACGCATTGCTGGAGTGTGTCACAAAAGTGACGCAACTCCAGCAATGTGTCCTTTCACATTGGGCAAACCCCATGTGAAAGGGCCTCCGTCAGTTTTACGCCTGCTCTGAGGCAGGCGCAAGATTTTGACGCAACGGCGTCCTAGAAGTGACGCAGTGAAATCTCATAGATTTTACTGCGTCACTTCTACGACCCTTTCCTGCGTCAATACGCCCCCCCTTGCATACATTATACCTGGCGCAGGTATAATGTGGCGCAGGGGTTTACAAAGTGACGCATCTACCTAGATGCGTCACTTTGTAAATATGGCGCAACAAGGTGCATTTTTTACGCCACTGGTGCGTCACAAAAAAGTGACGCACCGGCGGCATAAAAGTGGCGCATGGGCTTATAAATGAGACCCTTAGGCCATTATTATGATGTTGGGTAGAAAGCCATCATAGGTTTCTGTCCAACAACCTATTATGATACTGGTGGTCAGAGGGAAGCCCGTCGGGGAATTCCTCTCTGCTTCCAACAGTCCCACTGAGCCAGTCGAGGCACTGGCGGGAAAGTAATCGGAAAAAAATGACAGCGCAGCTAGCCTCTGCTCTGCAGTCGGGCTTACAATGTTGCATTGCGCCTGCCCTTTCATGGCGGTCCACTTGTGTAAGAACATGTTTAACATGTTCTACATATACGATATTTCAGGATTAAGTAGTTCCAACTCTAAATTTCCATCATTAGTGTTTTAGTTGCGTTTGCTTCTTCTGTTAGAAGCGTGCCCCCTGATAGCCCCTTACATACAGATTTCTTAAAATTAAAACTATTTCCAGGAGGCCTCAATCGTGCATTCTGACCCGCAGACGTCTCAGGGGCTATTGAACTATAATTACAGAAAATGACTGTAGAAACAAGAGTCAACTCTGATGCAAGTATCATAGTACTTATTATTTTCTCTTTTAATATAATCTTCATCTGGTCTTACATTTCCGAACCGTTTTAAGCCACATGAATTCCCCAATACTTGGATCCAACTATCTGTCATCAGCAAACCTATATATGCATGAACAGTACTCAGGTATCCTCCCCTGACTGCTCCTTGCTCTGCAACCAAGCGGGAGCGTGGCATTGTCCCAAACATGGACGCTGCCAAGTTTCCACTGATTGGGGAAGCGAAGCTGATACTGCTGTTCACGTTCTTTCTTCTCTGCACAGCTTCTTATGATTTCTCTCTGAAAAGTGGCTGCTCCACCCATGTGAACTCCCGGTCATTGGTGCATCTTCAACCCTCGTGCACACCCCAAATCCCAGGGTGGCTGCAAAACTCCCATGTGATAGCTCAGCTTGCCAATGATTTACTGGGGAGAAGAAGAGGAATGTTGGCACAGCAGCCAAGCGATGAAACTTTGTGAAAATAATTTGCCTCAGCTGTGTAATAGAGGTCTCAATGTAGGGGTTTATACTTTTTTATGCTGCAAATAGAGCAGTTTTGCCATTTTACCCGAAAATGGAAATAATTGTCACATGAAATGAAACCTCGTCATTCTAGAAATGACCCACTGAGTGTGTGTTTTTGCACACTTTTCGCACAATACCATGCTGGAAATTGTACGTGAATTTTTCACACCAAATGTACTTTTTGTGGCGCATTTACATGCACATTGTCCTGGTAGTGATAGAGAATTCAAGTCCGTGAGTACGAGTTACATGGTACTGGCAAAGTGGTAAACCCACTCTCATAAAAAAAGAACCATTTGGGAACAACCCCCGGTATTGAGTTTATCCCCATGGAATGGAGAATAACCAGGTGGACATAGTTTTACCAGGCAGCATTCCTTATGATAGTCCTCTTTTTTGTGAGGATTATCGTTCGCATTTACCAACTGCTCTAGGCAGGTGGTAAAGGAGAGTGGGAGTTGCCACGAGGTTGGGGAGAAAGGGGAATGGTGGTGAAGGAGGGTGTGGAATAGGGAGATTATGGCAAAACCAAAGGGGATGATGGACGGAGTGTTGAACATTGCAAGCACTCACCCACAGTCACCTGCTCTGGGTTTAATCCATCATCATTATTTAGCTCACTCCGCCACCCCAGTTCAGACATGGCCATATGCAAATCAGTCTGACCCTGTGCCTCATGGGAACAGTCCAGCCCGAAGTGCCAAGTCATGTCTTCCCTGGACCGGAAACAAGCATCCTGGGATTGATTTCTGGCTAATCAGCCATCATCAGCTAGGCTAGCTTGAATCCAGTGGCAAAGTGAGCAAGGGACCCACGTCTGGGCATACCCTGCCAACATAGGGCGAACAAAGCAAAACCAAAAGTGGATGATGGACAGAATTTTGAACATTGCAAGCATTCGCCCACAGTCAACTGATCTGGGTTTAATCCATCATCATCCTTTAGCTCACTCCGCCACCCCAGTTCAGACATGGCCATATGCAAATCAGTCTGAACCTGTGCCTCATGGGAACAGTCCAGCCCGAAGTGCCAAATCATGTCTTCCCTGGACCGGAAACAAGCATCCAGGGACTGATTTCTGGCTAATCAGCCATCATCAGCCAGGCTAGCTTGAATCCAGTGGCAAAGTGAGCAAGGAAACCACGTCTGGGCATACCCTGCAAACTTAGGGCGAACAAAGCAAAACCAAAGGGGATGATGGACAGAGTGTTGAACATGGCAAGCATTCACCCACAGTTAACTGATCTGGGTTTAATCCATCATCATTCTTTAGCTCACTCCGCCACACCAGTTCAGACATGGCCATATGCAAATCAGTCTGACCCTGTGCTTCATGGGAACAGTCCAGCCCGACCTGCCAAGCCATGTCTTTACTGGACTGGAAACAAGCATCCTGGGACCGGTTTCTGGCTAATCAACCATCATCAGCCAGGCTAGCTTGAATCCAGTGGCAAAGTGAG
Organism: Lissotriton helveticus; assembly: GCF_964261635.1. Lineage (NCBI taxonomy): Eukaryota > Metazoa > Chordata > Amphibia > Caudata > Salamandridae > Lissotriton > Lissotriton helveticus. The sequence continues at coordinate 1,207,728,149 of NC_136063.1, forward strand.
CAAAGGACCCAAGTCTGTGCATACCCTGCCAACTTAGGGTGAACAAAGCAAAACTAAAGGGGATGATGAACGGAGTTTAGAACATTGCAAGGACTCACCCCAGTCAACCGACCTGGGTTTAATCCACCATCATTCTTTAGCTCACTCCACCACCCCAGTTCAGACATGGCCATATGCAAATCAGTCTGACCCTGTGCCTCATGGGAACACTCCAGCCCGAACTGCCAAGCCATTTCTTCCCTGGATGGGAAACAAGCATCCTGGGACCGGTTTCTGGCTAATCAACCATCATCAGCCAGGCTAGTTTGAATCCAGTGGCAAAGTGAGCAAGGGACCCACGTCTGGGCATACCAAGCCAAACTTAGGGTGAACAGAGCAAAACGAAAGGGGATGATGGACGGAGTGTTGAACATTGCAAGCACTCACCCCCAGTCAACTGATCTGGGTTTAATCCATCATTATTCTTTAGCTCACACTGCCTAGGTACGATGTCGGCAGACTTACGTCTGGTTCATTTGCATACTCCCATTTGTCTATGGGAGCTTGTGCTGCGGCTGTAAACTGGTCGTAGCACAAGCTCCCATAGACAAATGGGAACATCTGTTTATCCCTGCCCGGCGTGGCAGGCGGCACCTGTCACACTGTGCACGGATTAACAAGGGAGCACCATATGTGCCCTCTCAGCCCCCAGCCGGAAGTAGCAGGGTGAAGGGGGCCTTGCTAGGGAGAAGCTGACATGGAGAGCCTGATCGAAACTGACATTATAATCCCTACGGCAGAAACACCATCCATAGGGATTACATGCCATTCTCTGACTGGGCAACGGGCGCCTTGAGCCCATCGGAATCCAGACTGAATGACTGGTCAGTTTCACTTTTAACCGCCTGCATGGTAATGGGGCAGTAAGCACTGAAACTGCAATGAGGCTTGGAAAGCCTCCAACCTGCGTAATGAGGGCCTTAGTCTTGCAGGGTGGAGCATTGAAAGCCCACACCCCTCTGTCATGTCTAAAGGTTCAGGTGAGGGCAGAAAAGCAGGTCAGGCAGCAATGCAGATTGTTCCCAAAGTGATTTTTTCATTCAAATTATCTGGCAGGGACAATCTGGTCAGTTGTTCCCCAGCAGGTAAATCAAGGTGCAGGAACAGTAGCCCACTTGAAGAATCCCTTACAAAAACCCTGCTCCTCACAACTCGCCTAGGTGTTTATAATGTATCTTTTGCAATCTAAATTGTTGCATACAAATTTTCCTTTCGACTTTTTGACCTGATGCAAAAAACTTTCTGCGTTAAAGGGGCGTGCAATGGGTATTGCTGGGGGAATTCCCAGCAACATCCATGGCTTTTTGACGGTATGCACCTGTTACAACGCATTCGTTACTCCGCACTACCATTACAACGCGACTTTTATAACGCATACCATTACAACGCATTGCGCTGGGGGGCGCTATAGGATAGGGAATGGTATAATTTACTATCCAACACCTTCCCTAGGGTCCACGGGGACTGGAGTTAGAATAGTAAATTATACTTACCACTATCCAGCACCCCAAAGCGCTATGCGTTGTAATGGTATGCGTTGTAATGGTCGCGTTGTAATGGTAGGTAGTTGTAACGGTATGCGGAGTAACGTCATACATCCACTGACTGTCCAAGATTCATGAGGAATCATACATCTGAGGCACACAGGAGGCACAACAAGAAGAAATATCTTTATTTCTCCTCATTTTTCCTTTTCCAAAAGAGGAACAAGCCTCTTCTGATTAACCTTCCTGCACAAATTTAATCATCCCCGCAACCCAGGCACCCTTGCACCATGGTGCAAAAGTGCCTGCCTTGGCGCACTGCAGCCCATAGTGCGACGGTGCAGGGGAAAAGGACAGGAATGTGCCATATCTGATAGATATGCAAAAACAACAGTTGATGGACAGAATGCAGAACAATGTCATACATTCATCCCAGTACAGAGATCTGGGCCTAAATCCATTGCTTTTTTGCTCACCATGCCATTCCAGTTTGAACCCAGCCATATGCAAATCAGTCTTGACCCTGTTCCCCATGGGAACAGTCCAGCCCGAACTGCCAAGCCAGGTTCTCCCTGGACTGGAAACAAGCATCCAAGGAACGGTTTCGGGCTTTCAGCCCTCATCCGCCTGGATAGCTTGATTCCAGTGGCATGGAGAGCACAGGACTCACGTCTGAGCATACCCGTCCCACTCGGGGTGACAAATACAAAAACAACAGTTGATGGACAGAATGCAGAACAATGTCATACATTCACCCCAGTACAGAGATCTGGGCCTCAATCCATCGTTTTTTTGGCTCACCATGCCATTCCAGTTTGAACCCAGCCATATAAAAAATCAGTCTTGACCCTGTGCCCCATGGGAACAGTCCAGCCCGAACTGCCAAGCCAGGTCCTCCCTGGACTGGAAACAAGCATCCAAGGACCGGTTTCAGGCTTTCTGCCCTCATCAGCCTGGATAGCTTGATTCCAGTGGCATGGAGAGAACGGGACTCATGTCTGAGCATACCCGTCCCACTCGGGGTGACAAATGCAAAAACACAGTTGATGGACAATGAAGAACAATGTCATACATTCCCCCCAGTACAGAGATCTGGGCCTAAATCCATCGTTTTTTTGCTCACCATGCCATTGCAGTTTGAACCCTGCCATATCCAAATCACTCTTGACCCTGTGCCCCATGGGAACAGTCCAGCCTGAACTGCCAAGCCAGGTCCTCCCTGGACTGGAAACAAGCATCCGAGGACCGGTTTCGGGCTTTCAGCCCTAATCAGCCTGTTTAGCATCATTCCAGTGGCATGGAGAGCATGGGACTCACGTCTGAGCATACCCGTCCCACTCGGGGTGACGAATGCAAAAACGACAGTTGATGGACAGTATGCAAAACGATGTCATACATTCCCCCAGTACAGAGATCTTGGCCCAAATCCATCGTTTTTTTGCTCACCATGCCATTGCAGTTTGAACCCAGCCATATGCAAATCAGTCTTGACCCTGTGCCCCATGGGAACAGTCCAGCACGAACTGCAAAGCCAGGTCCTCCCTGGACTGGAAACAAGCATCCAAGGACCGGTTTCGGGCTTTCAGCCCTCATCAGCCTGTATAGCTTGATTCCAGTGGAATGGAGAGCACGGGACTCACTTCTGAGCATACCCGTCCCACTTGGGGTGACAAATGCAAAAACAACAGTTGATGGACAGAATGCAGAACAATGTCATACATTCACCCCAGTACAGAGATCTGGGCCTAAATCCATCGTTTTTTTGCTCACCATGCCATTCCAGTTTGAACCCAGCCATATGAAAATCAGTCTTGACCCTGTGCCCCATGGGATCAGTCCAGCCCGAACTGCCAAGCCAGGTCCTCCCTGGACTGGAAACAAGCATCCAAGGACCGGTTTCGGGCTTTCAGCCCTCATCAGCCTGGATAGCTTGATTCCAGTGGCATGGAGAGCACGGGACTCACGTCTGATCATACCCGTCCCACTCGGGGTGACAAATGCAAATACAACAGTTGATGGACAGAATGTAAAACAATGTCATACATTCACCCCAGCACAGATATCTGGGCCTAAATCCATCGTTTTTTTGCTCACCATGCCATTCCAGTTTGAACCCAGCCATATGCAAATCAGTCTTGACCCTGTGCCCCATAGGAACAGTCCAGCCTGTTGCCAGTAAACCCAGATCAGTTGACTGGGGGTGAGTGATTGAGTTGCTCAAGCGCTCCGTCCATCATCCCCTTTTTTTTATCGCTTTGTTCGCCCTAAGTTGGCAGGGTGTGCTCAGACATTAGTCCCTTGCTCACTTTGCCACTGGATTCAAGCTAGCCTGGCTGATGACGGCTGAAATGCCAGAAACCAGTCCCATGATGCTTGTTTCCGGTCCAGGGAAGTCATGGCTTTGGCAGTTCGGGCTTGACTGTTCCCATGAGGCACAGGGTCAGACTGATTTGCATATGGCCATGTCTGAACTGGGGTGGCGGAGTGAGCTAAAGAATGGTGCTGGATTAAACCCAGATCAGTTGACTGGGGGTGAGTGTTTGATTTGCTCAAGCGCTCCGTTCATCATCCCCTTTTGTATCGCTTTGTTTGCCTTAAGTTGGCAGGGTATGCTCAGACGTGAGTCCCTTGCTTACTTTGCCACTGGATTCAAGCTAGCCTGGCTGATGACGGCTGAAATGCCAGAAACCGGGTTTCAGAAACTGCAGCCGGATACTCCCTCACCGTACTCAGCCCAACATTAGCTCCTATAGGCCCTTTTCCCCCCACACCCTCTTGTTGGATAATAATAGGGGCACAGGGGGGGTTGGCATCAACATTGCTCCCCATACTCGCTACCAATGGGCCTAGTTCACTGGCCATTAGCCGTGGGGGGGATTTATCCTTCAGGAGTCAATCCACTAAGTCTAAAGAGCTGAACCTATTGTTCTGGGGAAACAGTGAGAGTAAGGGGGTATTTGGTTGTACGCCCTTCCAGTTATTTGCCCCTCCTAGATCTCTGTGTCGTGGAAAGGTCCGAGCCCCCCTTAGCTGCCCACCTCTGGTTTGTTCAGAGCCCCACTGGGGAACAGGATAAACATAAGAGAGATGTAGGGGTAGGATTTGTGTTTTAGGCCCTACTGGGGCCCCACTGCAGATATAATCCACTGCATAAATGTTCCTAAAGTTAATAATTACACAGTTTCCTGCAATGTTTTTTGACCTTGCCCCTACCCAGTCAACCCGCCTTGCGAACAATATTTCTCCAGAGACCTGTTGGGGAAGATGCCTATTAAAATGGAGCCACTGTATACATTTGTTCTTGAGATCAGGATACGTTTCAATTTTCCCCTTGTCTAACACTGGGACCCCAGCAAGCACCACCACATATGGCAGTGAGGCTGGGGGGAGGTCAAAGGGGTTTTACAGGCTTCTCCTCAACTACATTTCTACAAATTTGGAGTTGCTGATCCAAGTGCCCCGCTAGCCCCCCGAGTGCCCTACTTTTATGTGCTACATCATTGTTATCTCCAGATCTTTCCCTTAGTGGTAAAGGCACAGGATTAGTGGGCGGACATTGGTTTACCACCAACGGCAGTGCAGTAGATGTGTTATCATTATTGGGCAGATTGCTAGGGTTGGCTTCACTATTTCTAATTTGATGGTGCCCATCGCGGAGATCATCCCCCCCTATGGCTTGCAGATCTGCCCGCACCTGGGCAGGATCAGATCGTGACTCTAGATGCAAAAGTCTCTTTTCAATCTGGGCAAGTCTGTCATATATGGGGAGACAAGTCCTTGTGAAAATAAGTTCCAGTTTCGCCCAAAATGCAGTTCCCAGATCTGCTGGATCAACATCTGTGAAGTCCGTTCGAATAGTTGCCTTGTGGGTAGCCTGTAGAGTTGTTTCTGGGATATTTGGGGGTCTTGTCCTTGCACCCTCACTCGTGTCATTCCCTTTTTTGAGTTTTTTAAGTTTTGCCTTATTATTTACTAGAGGAGCACCACCCCGCTTCCTTTTCGTGCCCGACTCTGCTACCACCTTCGCGGCCTCAATTTTAGATTTCTGTAGAGATCTCGTTTTAGGTCTCATATTCGGGGGGCCAAGTTCTTCGTCGTTAGGGTTGACGGCACTTGTACTAACCGGTCCAGTATTTGTACTTTCTCCTGTGGATTCCAGGTTTTCTCTACCCTGGTGGTCTGAACTTCCCACCGCACTCTGGCCAGCGCCAGTCATAGGTTGTCGATTTGGAGAGATTGCATGCAATATGGAGCCATGGGATGAGCGCTTATCAAAGGGTGGGTTCAATGACAGTCTCTTTTCAGTCAATTTGATTTCGTGTGAAAGGACAGATGAAGCCCTGGTGATAAAACGATCCAGAGTGCCCACTAGAGAGCCACCCGTGTTGGGCTTCCCTCCCTTAGCCTCATTGTTGGTAGCCATATAAGAAATTATGGGGCTATACCTTCTTTAGATTAATCGCTGCAGGGAGGTGCAATATATTATATTCAGTAAAGCACTGACCTTTATTCCACAGATGTTAAGGAGGTGGCCCCGTCCCGTCCTCTGCCGGACTCGAACGGGCTAAAATGGGCCCGTCCTTGGCCCGGGCTTCGCCCGGCCCGCGCCCGCGCGTCCCGCAGAACGGCAATGGAAGGCAGATTAAGTCCACCTGTGGGACAAGGGCGTGGTGGGAAGGCGGCTCTCAGCTCCGCTGCCTGCTGGGGCGCGTAGTCTTCCCTTGACAAATAGCCAGCTGTTACTGCAATTTAAATCCTCAGTGGTGCGAGCGTCTCCCGCAAAGCGGGAGACGCGAGAAGTGTATGTTTCCTTTGGTGCCTTTAATGTCAGCGGCGTTCGCAGATGCCCCCTGTTGCTGCTGGTTTAGTGTCCAAGGTATCCACGCGAGAAGTACTTATTGCCTGTGGGACGAGGGCGTGGCGGCAATGCGTCTCTCAGCCCCACATTTTGAATTCACAAAGACTGTGCATCCTCCTCAAAACATAAACCTCACTGCCTGCGGTGTAAATAAGTGTCCTTCACGAACATGGCAGCCACACAGGAGAAAAATCAATAGTTCCTTCTGCCTTGATGTAATCGATAGGCTGTGTTCGGAGTCGAGCTGGGCCCAGTGTGCAACAACCACATAATGAAGCTAAATGAGTCTTTTTGCAGTCAGCATCTTCCTTCAGTCCAGCTGCACCGGCTGGAGCTTTAGTGGGCAAGGCTAGCAAGAACAGAACACAGGCACACTATTAAATATTTTATGTTGGCATCTCTATAGTGGTGCGTCTACCAATAGTATGGCCTTGTGACACAACTGGCTGTCCGAGGTGCTTCTTCGTGCAATTCCAAATTTTCCATCACAGACTGGAGTTTGAGTCCATCTGTGATGATGTGTTGAAGGCATTATGTTCTGATCCGTCTCTGGTTGGGTGGCTTTATCATAATCAAAGACCTCTAGGAGTATGACTTAGGTTTCAAAGAGAAGTACCCGTGATCTTTACCAGTTGCTTTCCCTTCTCTTAGACAAACAGAATGCATGTTTCCCGGTGATCACAGATAGCTTAGGCCTAGTGTTGCTGTATGTGTGATGTTTGGTGTATCCTGACGATAAGTGTTTAGCAACATTGTGCTGGTATGCTTCTATAGGGCACACCAGTACAGTGAAATATGGAACTGTGACATTGTATCTAATGTATATAGTTACATGTGTCTAGTTTCATGTAGGCGAGCACTTGTATTTCTCCGAGTTTATCTACTTTGAGCAAGCCAAGGGAGTGCACAGAGTACTCCTGTTCAAATTTGAGCTAAAACGCGGGCATTATAATATGAGAGTCCCATTACTCCAGACTGTGACGTGAACAGAAACCTATGCAACTTATGTGCCCAAGGCCAGTAAATAGACCTTAACATCTGTTTATTAGCCTGTGGCTTGCCAAATAATGTGAACAGAAGCTTAGGCAACCTATTGAAGGAAGGAATATGGCCTACTGTTTCTACACTTCTACCTAAAATGAGTGCAAACGCCATGCCAGCATTAATCCCACCCCTAAAGAAGTAGATATTTATCCAGCCGATCACCAAATCGTACATAATCTCTGTTATTTACCCAGCTGACCGCTAAATAGCACATCATCTGAGATTTCAAGCTTCTAGCTGGCGAAATATCTAAAACTTCACTATTTAACCAGCCACTGACCAAATAGCAAACATTAGCAGAAATAAAAAACTATTTGACAGGCAACTTAATAAGTAGCGTGATGGAGGTCTTTATATAGCTGGACAGGAATAACAGGACTACGAACAATGGCAGGGTGATGGCCATCTGGTAATGCAAGAAAGAGTGTAAAACAGTTGGAAAAAAGTGCTTGTGCTGATATACAAAAATATGTGCAAAAGTAGGCACATTAATTCAGATACCTTTCGTGCAGAAACAAAAAAAGTCAAATCAATGTGTAACAAGTACATTTATGTTGGTATAAAATGTAAATAAGAAATGTAGAAATCACATTTATGCTTCAGGAACCTCAGGTTATGACACTGCTATTGTTGTGCTGCATTCTGGGAATATTTGATAGTGTGCGTGGCACTCTCTACAGTTATTTCTGAATTATGTTTTTAATGCATGCTACATACGTTTCCTTAACTTGTGAGACTAATGTTTCAATGTTAATCTCCTTTTGATTATTTTCAAGGGCTGGATTCGTTTTGGGTTTCTTATAGAAGGCCGTGTGTTTGTTTTAGGTGAACTTCTTTTCAAGGGGGTTGTGCTCGCTTAATACTTCAGACCTGGCAACAGAGCAGCAGCAGATAAGCAGAGCAAACAGGGAGCACAGACAGACAGGTGGTATCTAGGCCACCCTGGAAGGAAGCACTGACACTGGATAATTGTTGCTAAGGGACACATTGTTTTGCAGTGCTTGCAGGAGTTTATTGGAGGGGGACACAATTAGGAGATTCCTGTGGAACAAGAAAAATGAGAGGCCTGATTCAGAAGAAGTAGGAAGATCAGGACAATGAAAACAATTGCATGATCAGGATTAGCAGGACAAGGACTGGAAAGAGCAGAAAGGTCAGGATCAAGGGCACCAGGAGGACCAGAACAAGGAAGATCAAGACCAGAGCAAGTAGGACTTGTTGAACTACAAGGATCAGGACCAGGAGAACTGGGAATATCATTGGCTGAATGGACCTGGGCCCAGAGAACCAAGTTAAGAAGGAGGACAAGGATGCCCCAAACTAGGGAAGTGAGGACTAGTAAGGTCATGCCTAAGAGGACTAGGAATAAGTAGCAAAAAGGGCTAAGGGGAAAGCAGTACCAAGAGGACCGGGATGTGAAATGCCAGGGCCAGGAGACCAGCAAAAAGAGAACTAGGAAGGAACATGACCAGGGGAATCTAGGTCTAGGGGAAGCAGAAAGTACCAAGCTGGTCACAAGAAAAATATATAGGATGACCACCACAGGAGGATCATAGAAATTACCAGGACTGTCAGGACCAGGAATGGAAAAGACTAGGTCTAGGTTGGGTTGGTTCAGGACGAATAGGAAGCATACAAAAGGTCTAACCACTAGCAATAGCTTGGAGTAGCACTCCAGCCCATCATTCTTTTGCTCACCATCCCACCTCTGTTTGGATCCAGAAATATGCAAATCAGTCTTGACCCTTTTCCTTATGGGAATAGACTAGCCTGTACGGCAAGGCCAGTGCCTCCCTGAACTGCACCTCAAACAACCCAGGAACGGTTTCAAACTGTTCCCATGAGGAGTATGGTCACGATTGATTTGCATATGGCTGGGTCCAAACTGAGGTAGGATGGTAAGGTAAAGAAAGATGGGTTGGAGTGCTACCCCAAGCTATTGCCAGTGTTAGACTTATTGTAAGCAGCCTCCCATTACTTTTTGAGCTTCATGTATGGCCCTAAGTGGCATGGGTATGCCCAAACGTGGGTCCCATGCACACTGTGTCACTGGAACCAAGCTGTACCTGGCTGATGTGCCCATAACTAGAGCAAAAACGGTCCTGGGTTGCTTCTATTCCGGTTTCTATATTTCCAACACAGATACTCTGCTATTAACTGTTACATTCTCCATCCAAATGCTCTCCCCAAGGGGCTTATTTACCCCCCCCCCCCCATTTTCCACTCCAGAAAATGTAAAAAACGTAATCTTGAACATGACCAACCTACAAACAATTTTGAGTGCCACCCAATCAGATAACACTACACACCCTTACATGGCTGCTGAAAACTACAACACATGGCTTAACAATGCCTTTACCCAACTAGTTCCCCCAAAAAGGATGATGCCCAATCGAAATAAACCGTCTGCCCCTTTGTTTTCTGAATTGTTAGGACTCGAAAGGCAGCGTTGCAGAAACCTAGAAAGGAGATGGCGCAAAGACTACGATAACAATTCTAAAGAATTATATAAACAAGCATTGGCTGCTTACAGAAAATTGTTAGCTGTAGAAAAACAGAGATTCTATCTTGAGCAAATAGAGTCAGCCAAAAATTCAACCAGACAACTCTATCAGGTAGTCTCAAAATTATCCACCCCACCAGTCTGTTCTACTACTGAACCATCTCAAAATTTGTGCAATAATCTAGCGGCATTTTTTGAGCATAAAGTTAATGACATCTTTTTAAATTTTTCAGCCCAAACCAACCTGGACTCTGTTAGTTCCAATGAGGATGTTACCCCTATCTCTACCACCTTTGAAATTTCTGTTCAACATCTCTTAATCAAATAACAAACCTCATTACAATAACTAAATCAGGGTCACCGTTAGACCCATGTCCTCCTCAGATACTTAAGCCAGTTTCTAATTTAATAGCACCTGTGCTTACAGAAATTTGTAACAATATGTTTTCTTCAGGACACTACCCCTCAATCTGGAAGAAGGCCATAATTAAACCCCTTATAAAAAAAACCAACCTGGACCCGGCCGAGCCGAAAAGTTATCGACCAATTGCAGCGCTCCCCTTCCCGACTAAAATAATTGAAAAGATCATGAATAGCCAATTAACTAATTACATCGACCAGAACAATCTTCTCGATGATACGCAATTCGGCTTTAGAAAGGGCCATGGGACGGAGACAGCATTAATAAAAGCGGCAGATGAAGTCAGAGAGATTATGGACCAGGGAGGTGCAGCAGTGCTCATCCTGCTGGACTTATCTGCTGCCTTCGACACGGTTGATCACAACATCTTGATCAACCGTGTAGGCAAACTGGGCATCATAAACAAAGCCAAATCTCTTCTGGCTTCTTTTCTGTCAGACCGCTCCCAAATTGTTAAATTGGGTGACTTCTATTCTCCTGTCTTCTCGCTACCTTGCGGTGTTCCCCAGGGCTCCTCGCTGAGTCCGACACTATTTAACATCTGTGTGTCGGACTTGGCGAGGGTAATTAAGTCTTATGGAATAGGGTTAACATCGTACGCTGATGACACCCAGTTGATATTAGCCATCCATAACAATGGAGAAGCAGTAGCAGCAAATTTTCAAGATGGAATGATGGCAATCAGTACTTGGATGGACCACAATTGTTTAAAGTTGAATTCAAAAAAGACTGAGGTCCTGATCTTTGGCCGGTTGACTCCTTCTTGGTCTCCCACTTGGTGGCCGTTAGATCTGGGTTCTCCCCCAATCCCAGTAAAAAAGGTCAGAAATTTAGGGGTTTTATTTGATGAGAAGCTGTCGTTTATGAGTCACGCAAACGCAGTGGTCTCGTCATCCTTCTATACCCTCCGAATGATCAGGAAACTTCTGCCGTTTCTCCCGCTTTATGCAGGAAAGACCCTTATGTGCACGTTAGTACTATCTAAAATGGATTATTGCAACGGACTTTTGCTAAACGCTCAGGAGCGAGTCATGAGTAAGATGCAGTTAATCCAAAACGCCGCTGCCAGAATTCTGACCCGGACACCTAAATTTGTATCAATTTCCCCCATTGTTCGACAACTACACTGGCTTCCATTTCGAAGCCGTCCAAAATTTAAGGCTCTGTGCATCACGTATAAGGCTATGAATAATATAGAGCCGCAATACCTGAAAAAAGCCTTATGCACATACATGCCAACTAGAACTCTACGTTCTTCTTCAGCTCATCTACTGCCAGTCCCCCGTACGAAAAAGGCAAACTGGGGAGACAGACGCTTCACTGTCGCCGTCTCTAGACTGTGGAACACACTTCCTTTCCACATAAAAAAGAGTCCTTCACTGTTGACATTTCGTAAGCATCTAAAGACTTGGCTTTTTGATCAAGCTTAGGCTACCTTTCTCTCAGCACGGATCTCTCCTCAATAGCGCCGAGACACCTTAGGGTAGTTGTGCACTCAATAAATTGCAAAAAATAAATAAATAAAATAAATCCCATTAAATGTAGCCCAGGTTTAAAGCAGAAAACATCTGCCAAACCTTAGGTGATTGGACAAGATACCAGAAACACTTCTTGTATTAATATGATAGTGAAGAAAGGTGAATGAATAGATGACTAAAAGGTAAATACTAAAGGCCCCGTTCGCAAAGGTAAAATGTTGGAAATATGTTTCAGGTTTCCACCTTTGCAGAGATATCTGTGGTAAATCAAAATGCTGTGTTTTTTCTGGGTTGGTCAGTGCCTTGAAGCCATGCTCAGTGAGGTACCATTTTTATCAAGAGACTTTGGTGAATTGCTGGTGAAGGCTGGGTGAGTGGAAGTTTGTGCCTCCTCACAGGTTCCTGAACTTTCCATCACAGAAATGTGAGGAAAATGTAGTTTATTTGACAAAGTTTGAGGTTGGTAAGGGATTCTGGGTAACAGAACCTGGTGAGAGCCACACAAGTCACAAAATCCTAAATTTCCCTCGGTGTTTAGGTTTAATAAATGTATAGGTTTGCTAGGTTTCCCTACATGCCGGCTGAGCTAGGGTCCAAAATCTACAGCAAGGTGCATGCAAAAATGGGCAGTTTTTACTGGAAAAATTTGATGTGTCAATGTTGCGTGTTGGGCCGTTTCCTGTTGCAGACACCAGGCCTACCCACACAAGTGAGGTAGCATTTTTATTGGGACACTTAAGGGAACACAGAATAGTAGAACAAGTGTTATTACCAATTGACTTTCTTGCATTTCTGCCTTCCAAATATAAGACAATTTGTAAAAAAGAAGTCATTTTGAAAAATGACCTCTAATTCATGTGCTTGTATGGGTACCCACAATTTTGGACATGTGCAAATTACCACTGCTTCTAAACTCTATTAGGTAAATTCTGTTTTCCAACTCTTAAATACCGACTCATACCGAATCGGTATTTCAGATTCGGAAAACGGGGTGTAGGAAAAAATTTGGAAAAAATTACTGATTCGGAATTACTGTAAGCGGAATATACCGAATCGTTTTTTTCCGAATCGGTAAATACCGAATTGGTAAATACCCATTCATTCCTATGGTCCTCCTGGCCCATAGGAATGAATGGGAATTTCCGAATAGGAATTTACCGATTCAGTATTTACGGATTCGGAAAATACCGAATCGGTAAATTCCGATTCGGAAATTTGAAAAATAACCCATGTGAGCCTGTGAACCAATCAGGAACACCCACCACACCCCACAACAAAGCCATAGAGGACCCAACCAATCAGATGCTACCACCCCTCCCCAGTACCTGGGAGTGGCCACACCCATGCAGGTGCGGAGCAACTGAACTGTTTGGAGAGCAGGAGGAAACAGAGAGGAGCTGGCTTCCCTGAGCATACCTGATCAGCAGAATGGAGTCCCAGGATGGCCAGAAGGATACAGCTGAGCGCAGGAGGAAAATCAAATTCAGCCCAGCAGAACTGCAGATGCTGGTTGAGGAGGTGGTGAAACACCACACCAAAATCTTTGGAAAACGGTCTCTGCATGTTGCAGAGTCTGTCAAACGTACCACCTGGCTTGACATCCAGTCCAAGGTCAATGCCATTGGAGTATTAAACAGGGACATAGATGACCTTAAAAAAAGATGGTACGATCTGCGTATTATCACCAAGAAAAAACTTGCTGCACTGAGAAAAGAAGATGGAGCCACAGGTGGAGTGAAAAACAGAGCCTCAATACTGACAGACCTTGAGGAGCTGGTAGAACCCACCCTGGAGCCTGAAAGCACCCATGGGATTGGGGACGCTGACAGCTCTGCCAGAGCTGCAAAGAAACAAGGTAAGATGCATGGACATTAATCCCCACCCATTTCCCTGTCCCCCTTCCCCACTGTGTGTGTCAGCATCACACTCCAGAACAGGTTTCACTTATGTCCAGCAATGCATCATGGGAGACGTAGTCATAGGTACATACATCAATGCAGTCACCATAGAATTCAGCAAGGTATGTCACACACCACTTCCAGAAGCTGATGAAGACTAGGCAATTGTGTGATAGAAGTGTGATTTAATCATGACACACAGGTGAACTACACCACTGACTAAATGTCCATATCTGTCCATAGGAGAGTCATCGTGCAGTAAAGCACAGGAAAGGGAGGAGAGGGCACCGACAACTGAGAGGAGGGAGAAGACAAAAGAAAGAGCAGGTCATAGCGCTGTTCAGGAAGACAACACCACAGCGCAGGAAGCCACTACACCTGAGCGACCCACCACACCACAGCCTCAGTCACCTCTGTTGTTTGGGACACAAGAGTTGGAACCAGCAGCACTTTCCCCCACACCATCACAGTCATCAGTGCAGGGAAGGGCAAGGAGGCTTGATGTGCCCCCTCTCAGGATTCTGCAAACGTCAGATGAGAAAGATGAGGAGGGTGTCATTCCAAATAATTCACCTGTGGCTGACAACGCTGGGCAGCAGCCTACCTCAGGAGCTGTGCGGGCCAGTGTCTGAGGCCGAAGGGCATGGGAGAGAGGCGAAGGCCAGGATGGAGAGGGGGTCTTCTGTGGTCTTGAGGCCACCATGGTAAAAGTCCAGCGCCTGCAGACAAAGGCAATGTTAGCAGTGCACAGGCAGGTACTCAGTATAAATTGCAAGATGTCAAACATAGACCATGGCATTGGCAACATGTCTGAGAGCATGCAGTCTATGGCAAAGGGGATGACAGACAAGACACAGTGCATGAGTGCTCTGTGCGACAAATTAGATAGAGACCACTGTGAGAGGCGTTGAAATCGTCAGTATATGCGGCAACAGTCAAAAGCCTTGAACCGCTTTGCTACAGCAACCTCCCTGCTGTGCCGGCGTTCTGTCGCCATGCAGGATGCAATTGTGCACTGCTGCACGGATTTGTCAAGGGGGATGGGGAGAGTCACCTCTGCTATGGAGCTGATGCTCACAAACCAAGCATGAGTCATAAAGGGGTATGCCCTCGTAACTCATGGACCTGGGTCAGTATATAGGTATCAAAGTTGGGTGGTCTGAGTTATATATATATTTTGCAATTGCTCTGTATTGGTATATAATATATTCTACACACCACAGTTATTATTCATGGTACATTCAGCACAATAAAATTGTAGTATGCAGTATTCAAGAATTGCATTTATTCCGTATTCATGCAGTACTTATATATTCAGATTGCCTATCGTTATTCATACATTAACTGCAATATCTTCATGTAATTTCACAATCATTACACAATTGTTGCTCTCAGTGAAAATAGGAAAGAAGGGGGTGGTAGGTGAGTGAGGGACGTGGTAAAGGTGGTGTGAAAGTGTTGCATCACAGTTTAATAAAAAACGCCTTTACAATTGAAATCCTTGTAATGTTCCCAAATTACATCACACATAGGATACTGGAAAATTAGTTCATTTATTCCTATTGCGTGTAGGGTATGGCGTAGTCGACGTTTCGACCCCAGGAATGCAGAAGGGTTATTCTTCCCTCATGTGGGGGTCTTCATCAGGACATATAGGAGAGCCTAAAAAAGAGGACAATGCCTATTATGAACTGTCGTGGTGGGCTGGCGTATAAAATGTAGGCTAACCTTCACGTTACCTACATGGTGTGAGGCGGACGTCATGTCTGGCGTCTCATCTTGGGCTGTGACTAGCTCCTGTGGATTCGGAAATCTGAAATATATTAAGAAGCGAAGGGAGGAGGAGTAAGGCCAGGGAAGCTGATCTCTTGCTGGAGATACTAGTGTCCAACAACTTACTTTGGTCCGGCGTATTAAATACGGGAAAAGGGATTCTTCTTGAAGTAAGCTTCAAAACGTGCAGACCATCATTCTGAAAAGATCATTAAACAAAAAACACGAATAAATCGCTGTTCTACCTATAATGACTTAGCATAATTAAAAAAACGGGCTGCTCGTGAACTAAAAACTATATTGGGCAACTCGCAGTGAGGCTGTCAGGTCGGAGGGAACGCCTCACAATAACCGAAGAAGTGCCTGTTAACTTTGGGTAAATGGGCAGAGTGGGCGAGTGGAAAGCTGTTCTGCCATACATCATAGTTTAAAATAGTGCACGAATAAAAAGATTACAGTTCCTCCTAGAGTCACACAATTTTAAACTATATCGGGCGCCCATGCCGTCCCTATCTTATTGGTCCAAGTTAACATGAAGTGAGAGAAGTTTCTACCTCGGCTGTCTGGCCGTTCGATGGACAGAAAGGAAAATTACCTTCTCTTTCGTCAAATTCCAGCAACCGGAGTGCCTCGGCTTGTCCGTGATTGTGGCTCCTCGCGGTGCAGACGCTGAATGCAGAAGTAAAAGGGGCTCGGCGGTAGTGGCCAATCAGCTGCTTGCACTTGGAAAGGCCGTGACGGCTTGCTCGCGTGTGCAAGGGAGCGTCTTAAAGGAGATAGAGAGGCTGATTCAGTAGCGCTAGGGGCCATCCTAAAGTATGGGTATTACAGGATGATTCCTCTGGCCGAAGTCTAATAGATATACCTCATGGGCTGTGCTGACTTCGTAGTGAGGGCAATAATTGTCGAGGGTCACTGTTTTTAAAGGGGAAAACATGGTTGTATGCATTCTACACATTAGGTGAATATTTACATTTATGTAGTGTACACAGTCATACAATTTGTTTGTTACGATATGCAATCTGAATATATAAGTACTGCATGAATACGGAATAAATGCAATTCTTGAATACTGCATACTACAATTTTATTGTGCTGAATGTACCATGAATAATAACTGTGGTGTGTAGAATATATTATATACCAATACAGAGCAATTGCAAAATATATATATAACTCAGACCACCCAACTTTGATAACCACAAACCAAGCAGCCAATGCTGGAGACACAGGTGTCGGGGAAACAGAAGACTCCACAAGCAGGAGTGACTCTAGCACTCCTGTCCCTGACATGCTTAGGAGCAGCAGGCATCAATCTGGTGACCCAGTCACCACTGAAAGCGTTGAGACCCAGCCTCGTGCATCCCGCACTGTAATGCGTGGGCGCAAACATTGAACATGTCCTCAACCTACAGGACAGGTCACGGTGAGGTTAACTGTGACCACCCAGTCAGAAAAATAGACGTAGTACCATGGTGTGGTATCATTTAAATGCAGTAGTGACAATTAAACTACGTACTTCAAAAACTAAGCCTGTCTGTGTCTCCTTACTTACTTAGAAATATCGGCGTGTGATCTCTGCCCGTCTCAGTCTCCCATCTGTTGCTGGTGCTGCTCCTGTTGCATAGGGCTCTGCCTGTTCGGTGTCATCATCAATGTCCTCATGATGTGTGAGCTCCACCTCTGTGCCTTCCTTGGTGGCAAGATTGTGCAACATGGCACAGGTCGCTTTCATTTTGCAGCACAGGATTGGAGTATACTGGCGTGCACCTCCGCTCTTGTGGAGGCAGCGGAACCTGCTTTTGAGGAGTCCAAATGTGCGTTCAACAACGTTGCGAGTTTATCTGTGAGAGGTAGGGGGTGAGCACGAAGGACTGCAGGGCATATGCGCTATCGCCTAGGTGGAAAAGAGAGTGCCATTAGTTACATTCTCATGATACATTCATCTGCTATAACTATCAGGGTGTGTCACAGTCATATACCTAGCAGGTATCCTTCCCCAAACTCTCCAGCAACAAGGTGTGTGTATATCCCACTGTTCTGGAATATGTACGAATCATGGGTACTCCCAGGGAATTTAGCCACAATGTCTGTAATGAAGTTGCCAGCATTGCATATCACCTGCACATTGATGGAGTGCGTTGACTTCCGGTTCCTCTATATGTGTTCTGTGGCTGCAGGTGGGCAGAGTGGGATATGGGTGCCATCTATGCAGCCTATCACGTGAGGGAAGTGTGCCAGTTCATATAACTCAGTTTTGGTCTTCGCAAGTTCCGTAGGTGTGTCAGGTAACCAAATATAATGATGCATTCTGTGCATCATGGCCTCAAGGAACTTCCTAAAGAAACGGGACAGGCAGCTCTGGGACACACCACTTACTGCAGCAATCACACTCTGGTAACTACCAGAGGCAAGCAGGTGTAGGCTACACAGCACCTGCACATGGGGAGGGATGGCGTGTGCCCTTAGTATTGGGTGATCCAGGAGTAGGTGCAGGTCCCTGATCAAGTCCAGGATGGTACTGGGGTGTAGCCTGTACCTTTGCAGTATCTCTGGCTCAGTCAATTGGAAGAGTGTTATCCTCTGCCTGCACACTTGCTTCTCCCTTCTCCATACCCTCTCTCCTGCTGCCTGTAGCCGTAGCCGCCTTGCTATGACGTAGAATGCCGCCATTCTAGTTACACTGTTGCATTTTGGGGCCTTATTTTATAGCCCGCACCTGGTTACCACCTGCTTTAAATCCATGGTAAATACCGACTCCTAAATACCGAATTTCATGAAATTCTGTATTTTTTTGGTTTCCTACATCTCAATTGACATTTTTTACCGTTTCTTATTTACCGATTCGGTAAATAAGAAATTGGTAACTATGAATTCGGTAAATTACAAATCGGTAAAATACCGACTCATATTTTCCGGTTCGGTAGATTTTTGACTCCTAGATCTCCTTTTCAATATACCGGTCGGTAATGGCCGAAATTACCGAATTTCAGAGGTAAAGGATGGCTCGGAGTCGGTGCAGACTCCCTACCTTGTCAAAGACCCACATGCTATTTATATTCCATCTTTCTTCTCCTAGCTGTGCACTGGTGATCACATGTCTCCTGGGTACATCTCAGCCATTCTGATGTCTTCCACATAGGTTTCTAAGTCAATTGGATTCTCTGAGGGATTTCCATGAATCAAGGCTCCTAAACCAAGCAAATGTAGCCACGCTCTTTGCACTGATAAGTCATCTCTGTCTCTCCTTAAGTCACATCATATCTGCAAACAAGGAAGAATAGGCTGAACCAAGTCACACATCAGCCTTCTGATATAGGGCATCTTCAGAGGTTTGCATGATCTACAGAGTTTTGCTTAGCTACTTCTTTTTCAATTGTTATAAATGTAATTGTATTGCAGTTGATAAGTACTACTATGCAATGTTGCATTCCTATCTGTGTTTCTTATGGGCATCCCATACAGGGGTGAAAGTTAAAACTTCTTGACGATGTTGAATTGCCTTTGTGCGCGTGTGTGTGCATGTGTGTGTGTGTGTTTTTGTGGGTGTTCTTTGGAGACTTTTTAAACTGACATTTCTCTTACCAGAGATTATTTGTGTGTTTTCACCTATAGTGAAGTGCACTCTCTCTTTTAGATCCCATCAAGCACACACTTATTTTCCTATCATTCACACTTCAAACATATTTTGACACTATTTGTTAGCAGAAACGTAAAGTAGAAAATAGACATAACATCTCACCGGCTGACTTTTACTCAGGCTTTCAGTCTTATAATGGAGGACTGTTCTGTGGCTGGTTCAAATACTGTGAGGATCATGGTTCAGATTCTGGAACTGAAATGTTTCATTAGTGGGATCCCACCAGACATTAACTCCTCGTCCAGTCAATCTGAAGTGGCTATGCAGCACAGCAAGGCAGCTCTGATTACCTTTTCCAAGTACCCCCTGTGTCGGTGAGAGACAGGGCTCTCAGAGAACAATCCATAGTGGTATCTAGCAGAGCTGAACAAGGGTGATCACTGTCAACACACTAATAGTTCCCATCGAATAGCTTCTCCTTAATCTGGAGTTGCTGGATATGAAGTCAATACTTAAAATCTTTCCCCATCAACAACTTTGTGAGCATAACAAATTTTTATTTGGAGATTATTGTACTGCAAACTAATTTAGGTACTGAGTAGTTATTGATGGAGCAAGAAGGGCCTCAGGAGCCTTATTCAGGACACCCCAGTGGACTCCTACCTTATTTAGGGAGTAGAAAAAATATAGGGCCTTTCAATGCTATTGTGCAAGCCATTAACATAGTCTTAATCATCTTCTACCACAAATTTGACAATAAGCACCTTCCCATTTCTCATGAGCAGATATTGTATTTATGATCCTGCAATGTATCACAGTGTGTGGAGGGCTGTGCACAAATATGGCTTTGGAAGCTTTTTTGTTCTTGCATATGTTGATTTTATTGAAGATAGCGCAGAGACAAAACAAATAAAGGTGGAGTCTCAGTCTCTTTATGTCACAACCTCAAAATAATAGGTGAATGTGGTAGTGAGTAAGGGAGGGAAAAGATTATAACACTGTCTGTCTATCTCAATTGTCTTCTACCCATGCCAGGCTCTTCTTCCATATCCTAAGTCAAGACGTTCAATCACCTGTCACCTTTGGAGAAGGAAAAGAAATTGAAAGAAAGATGAAAGGAAAAAAAACACTCTAAATGGATTAGGATAGTTGGTTGTGCTTGGTATTATATGTAGTTTAGGCACATTTTCCCACTATTTTTCATCCGAGGAGGCCGGTTGGTGTGAAAAAAAACTGAGTTGCTGGGAGGTCTTTTAGAACTATATCAACCAATCTGATTTCAAATGTAGGGAAGTTCTTATACTTTCTCCTGGCTATAATCATCCTCTCTTTCCAGTTCCTCCCTTTTTAAATAATCTGCTAGCAAACTCTGTCACCAAAAGGAGAGTAGTAAGAAGGAGAGAAAAAGAACATAAAAAAGAAAATTGTACAAGTATGTCATGTCTTAGACAAAGCAATAAGTCTAACAAGTGGGTGGGTCACAAGGTCACTCACCTGGGAAGACGCAACTCTCATCAGTTGTGGTGGGTGTATGCACAATAGTTGGCAGTGTCTGCCACTCTTCACTCTAATCCTTTGTTTCCTTGTTTGCCACTATCTCCTCATCTGGCTCCATTTGGATTCTCTTTGGTTCATGGCTTCCTAGTGTTTGGACTTTGATTGCTCTCGTTTTTCCCATTTTCCTTTCAGCGTCCTTCTATCCTGGTCTCTTATCCCAGTCTTCCACTCCTGCTGTCAAATCAGTGTCCTCTTCCACCTAGGGGGAATGCCCCCTTTTTGTTGCTTCTCACTTTCTTCTCTCCTCCACCTCTCTCCCTTTCCTGTAACACAAAGTCCTCCTTCAATGTCGATGATCAGGTATATGTGAAACCAGAAAAGGCTTGGGTCTGGTTATTGCCTGGCCTAGACCACTCTAACTAAATAAACAACAAAGATGGCCAGGTAAATAAATTAAATCTATTTACACCACACTTAACCAATAATCCTAGGCGGGCAACATTTTCATTATGATCATTTATTACTTATTTGCATGTATTTTTTGCATTTCAATATGTGCGAAAACAAGACACTGTTATCAAAAAAACATTATACACCATTGATACAAACACATATTACAAACAAATGAAAATGAAAAACATTCATGTAGACATCATATAAACAAGGGGGATGGGGATGCCTCCAAATATTACTTTCATGGGGCACCAGTCCTAATATTTTATATACAAAAACAAGTGGCTAATCAATAATTTCTGAGGGCCTGCCTGTCCTCTACACTAGAAACTGTTTTTTGTCAGGGTCTAGTAGCAGGAAAAATTATTTAAACTGTATTCCTGCAATACCCATTATGATTCTGGTTTCAGCGTAGAGTCAACACGTTTCGAACCCTTAGGTTATTCGTTGTAATATGTGTTTAAAATGTAGTCTGTGGTGGACCATTTCTCAGCAAAGTTTACTGAGGTTTATACTGCCGGGCAAAATACTGTGGTAGGCGAGTCTTTAATCTTGTACAGAGGACAACTGCTTTTCATGCATTATATGCATAGTAAAACACTTCGTACAGGATTAAGATTTATATGTTGTATGAGAGTTTCACTGGGGCCACCTACAGTCTTAGAATTTATACTGTAAAAGCCTCTGGTAAAAATCCTGTGGGTTGCCCTTCCTCATTGGGAATTCAAGTAAGGACTGTGTGGGATTTTGCAAACTCGCACTTTCATAAAGGTTAGGAGCTTGATGTATACAATTTCCATACATGAATACAGCTGTTCACTGAACTGTCAAATATTGGAATTGTGGCATTGTGTACAATTTGAAGAAACTGCAAAGTGTTCCCTCAGGTGCATGTTAATAAAGTGCTCACAATAGGGTGAGTGTCTTTTGTTGCACCAAACTGTTAGCTAATAGATTCTGTGATATGGAAATACATGTGTTCGGTATTGTCCAAGAGGCACAGTTTGGGGTCAGTTAGCAGAAGAACAAAAGTCCACCTCAATATTTGTTAAAACAAGGACATGGGTGGGGTAGATGGAGCTCATCAGTTGCTCCAACTGTATGATTGGCATGTAAATCCTGTTCTGTTCCAAGATATTGGCTGTTCATCTGATGCATTTGTCAAGACTCAATCAGTACATATGGTGTCTGTCATAAGACTAGCTCGGCATGTCAGATGTTGTTCCTTAAATTTATGCAGGCCATTATCAAACGTCTCACTCCTGTAGAAGCAGCAGCCTCCTCTTCATCTATTGTAGACCCTGAGGCAATGCTGAAGGATCAACATTTTGCATTCCTGCATCAGAGATTAAGAATATTTATAATGAAAATGCATGGTTTGTTCACAGCAAGGCAGATGGCAGGAGAGTCAGTACAATTGTACCCGGTTCCCATTTAAACTAGTCCTGGGCCTACCAACTTGCTTCACTTTGTACCACACAAATTTGGAGTTCCAAAAATCAACTAAAGTTGTACAGTCCATTCTAGAGCTTGTATCTAACTTCAAAATATAATTTCGGCCATCGTCCAATGAGTAGGTATGATACACATACTCTGACAACACTCAAAGTCTTACCACTCTGTTGAAGGAGTTATTTTTACAAATGCCAAATGGATTTTGGCAATCACATGGCCAGTAAGGAGCCAGATTCCATCAACGGCACAGCTCCTAGCATGCACAGCGGGTCTGCTATCGTGAAAGAAAAGATAAGCTCTCCTGACCCACGACCAGCTGGAATGAGGGAACATGAGTAAAAGCTCAACTGTGCAACCTCATAGAAATGTTGTCAGGTCTCACCACAAGACAAAGACACAAAGTGAGAATTAGAGCTACCCTTGACTTTTAATTGGCTCAATGGCAAAATATTGAGTCAAAAATATCTTCAAAAACAAGGTAAGAATGTTAATTTTCTTTACTAGCTAAAGCAACATTTAAAATTATTATTATTATAGTTAAACATAATACAATGTAAACTACATAGTTATATGTGTGTGTATATATAGTCGATCTTTATTCGATTTAAAAAAATCATAAAAGATACAGCTTCATACAATACATGTATATCAGACAAAGGCCAAATCGATGTATAATAAATACAGTGTAATTGTCCAAACCCACACCTGTTGGTTGCAAAGGTATTGCCTAGCATCTGTGTTAAATTTAATTAAAATCAATTTTGAATAAAAATAATATTGCTTAAAAGTGGCACTATTGGGCACACTAGATTACTGGAACGGTAAAATTTAGAATCGGCCATAAAATTATTAAAGTGAAAATGTATTGATCGCCTTTTCCACTTTATGGGGGTATTCCTTCTAGGCAGTATAAACCAAGCGCCTGTTTTGTTTGAAAACTATAATGTGCATGATCATTCACAAGGTGATGAAGTGAAAATGCATTGATCTCTTGTAGATACCAAATACATGGGATACGTATACAGGGGTTTCCAAACTAAGATCCACAGTAAAAAATTCATAAGTGTTTTAAAATTTCAGTCCATTTCTTTTGTGTGTTGAATTAAAAGCGAATAGATATCTACTAAGGCTGAAAACTATTTTCTGAGATGTGTCAGTTTTTAAAATACGTAATGCTCCTAAATGCAACCTAAGAACTATATTAATACAAAACGGTTTGATCCACTTTTTTGGAGAATAGTGTATGCAGGGCATAAGAATAGTATGTGGGGGTCGTTTCCGACAGCATTTAGTGTCCATAAAGTGCAGATGGCGTCCTTATCGTCAGTGTTGTTACACAACCACTTTGATGTATTACATTGGGTCTGCAAGATATCATGTGTAGGGACTTTGCTATTTGGGGTTGTATTTAGTCCATGTAAACCTCAAACAGAGGGACTGGTTTTATGGTTAAAAAGTGCAAAGTCAACCGTCCACTTTTGAACTGTGATGTATACTGCCATGAGTATACAACCAGTAAATAATTTTCAAGAATCTTTTTGAGTGATAAGTTAATGATTGAGGATTGTCCCAATAGCTAATTAATATAACCAAATATATATGTTTATATATAATAAAACAATGTTTCAAATACATTAATGTTAAAATAGTAAACATAAATGTAATTTAAAACTTTACAAAATGTATGTAACTAAAAAATATTATATCACTAGGTTTAAACACTACCACACACATATCACAATTATTTTATTTAACACTTTAATTAGAATATAAAAACAAACATATAACTGAAATATATATATATATATATATATATATATATATATATATATATATATATATATATATATATATATATATATATATATATATATTACCTACTGGCGGTCGCCAGTAGGTATATATAGTTAGGATTTTTTCTCTATGGGTTTTTTGAAAATTCTATGTCTAATAACTTTGGCGTTTGTGGACGGAATTGGCTGAAATTTTCAGGAAAATGGCACATTTTATTTCTGAGCAGCCCCTGAAAATTTTGGGGGGGTTCGTCAAGGGGGGGCCGAGAAAAAAGGGGGGTCCCAAAACGCGTTTTTCCCATGTTAATTTCCATAGGGCGGTTGGCCTCACTTTTAGCCCGAACGGCTGAATGGATTTGCACGAAACTTGGCAAAATTGTAGGGACTGGTAGCCCGATGTGCCTTTTGTAGGTCTCAATATATGTGCTCCAGTGGATTTTGAGAAATTAACGTTTAAAAAAAGATATATATCTGTAACAGCGGACCGGGCAGCGCTCTGGTTCGCGGACTTTTCGCGCAACGGAGCTTTGTGAAGCGAAGCTGATTGGTTCTCCGGCGTCTGTCAACATTCCAAACAGTCCGTAGCGGCCGCCATCTTGTCTCTCGGTAGGATCGAGAGACAAGAGGAGGTCAAAACAAAGGGGGAAATAACTATAAGGGGGCATAGTAGATCCTCGCTGACCCCCTAGGTTTGATGTGGAGGTTTTAAAAGGGCCCCGCGGGGCAAAAAAAAATAATAATAATAATAATCGAACGGCTGAATGGATTTGCACGAAACTTGGCAAAATATTAGGGACTGGTAGCCCGATGTGCCTTTGCTAGGTCTCAATATATGTGCTCCAGTGGATTTTGAGAAATTAACGTTCAAAAAAAGATATATATCTGTAACAGCGCTCCGCTTCGCGTAACGGAGGTTTGCGAAGCTGATTGGTCATTCTGTCACTGGGCTATAGTTGGGCTACATCTGGCTGATATTTGGGCTACATTTGTTTTTTTGTGTGTCTGGCGGCCATCTTTGGGCTACATTGGGCTACATTGGGCTTCATTGGGCTACATTCGGCTAATTAGCAAATAGCTCATCGCAAACTAGGAATGGTAAAGAATCGCTATTTATTCCTTAAAGTTCGCTATTTAGGAAATGCAAAAAACTTTGATGATACATATGGCGGTTCATCTCTAACAAGATAAGAAGCATAGGGATACATTTATGATGACTGGCGCATCACCAGGGATGTGTTAGTCATTCTGTGCCGCTGTTCCGTCACCTATGGTGTGCTGCATTTACAATGCGGCGCATCATGGGGCAAAAACAGCACAGATGCGTGATGTATCTGTGCCGTAAAGGTGGCGCATTGCTGGAGTTGTATCGCAAGTGTGATGAAGCTCCAGCAAGGGTCGGGGGTGCCCCTGTCGCAGGGTTTCTGTTCTCACACAGAACTGTGGACAGAGGATTGGAACCTCGGCGAATGCATTGCTGGAGTTGTATCGCAAGTGTGATGAAGCTCCAGCAAGGGTCGGGGGTGCCCCTGTCGCAGGGTTTCTGTTCTCACACAGAACTGTGGACAGAGGATTGGAACCTCGGCGAATTAGGGTGTCCCAAAACTCACGTTAGTAATCAAAAACTCCTTAGCAAGCTAGGTACAGTGTCACATTGGATATAACAAACTCTCAATGTTTAGACAATCCAGAATATGAACTTATAGTACCTCAGGATACGTGGAACTCATGAACAGTCGGTCGTTATAGATTTCTTAGAAACCAGAACATGGAGTTAAGAAGAACAGATGTGTATTTGAAATGTTTATTTACTAATGCCGTCTTCTCAGGCGTAGTACCTTAGATAATAAAAGTACACATATTATCAGTAGCAAAATTACCAGCATAGTTACTAGTACATAAAAAGCGAATGGTGACAGTATGTTAACATGCTGTAAATGAATAAGAGTTAGCAACACTTATAAGCAGCCGCGGGCCGTGGAGGGAGTTACGGTGGGGCAGGGAGGCGGGGAGGGGGAGGGGCAAGGTAGAGAGGGCTCCACCCTGCTTCTCCCCCTCCCCGCCTCCCTGCCCCATCGTAACTCCCTCCACGGCCCGCGGCTGCTTATATCTCACCCTCCCTAATACACATATTATATTATTTGCTAAGAAGGTCTCTTTGTGTTGGTTTAGGGCGTGCCCATACTTTAGTGTCTTAGATTTGAAGGAATCACATCAGCATACACCAGCTCTCTCTTCATGTGAACCGCATCAACTGTTGTGTATGTGTGTTCGGCAAAGCAATATAAAACCCGCCTCATGCCCAGAATTGGCAGAAGTTGCACTTATGTTATGAGTATGAAGTCGTGGAGATCAGACCTCATAACAATTCTGTATCGTGTTGTTCTTGAAACTTTAGCACTCGCTGTACAGATATAGTTTAACAAGTAAAGCAGATAGTAGACCAATAACATATTATTCTCATGTAAACCACGATGAACTACTAGGTGGAAAGCTAAAGCAACAACTAAGTGTCGTGTGCAGAAGTTGCAAAAAAGGAAAAATGGCGTTTAAACCGGTAATGAGCCCATGCTAACTTAACACGGTGTAAAGATATCCAGGACCTAGATGACACCTCCTCATGATCCGGAAACGAACTGAATAAGATAATAGAAGTGCCATCTCATGAGAGCAGATTGCAAGTTTATATGTGGACGGTCCGCAAGGTAAAGCATTAAAAACTAGGAAAATTTAATGCAAAAGAAAAATAAAACAGCCAAGTACTTTATCGAGTCTTAAGCCAATAGGCAAGGTAAATAATAAAAACTTGACAAATAAGTCAATGAATTGTCAATGAAATGCTAGTACTCAGCATATCAAACATGAAAAAGGTCTATGACATAACTGTGTATGCAAAATAAGCTGCAACAGCCTCCAATAGGAAGTCACCGTCTTCATCCGAAAACAGTTCAGCCATCCAATTTAAAAGCGGAAAAGAACATACGTGCTCTCCCAGCACCGGATCCTCTATCACCATCAGAGGACAGCTCGGTGGGTTTTCAAGAAAGCTCTGTTCCAAGAAAGACTGTGCTGCCGCCAGTAAATTCCAGGGACCAAGGAGTCCATGCATCAATGCCACAGCCATAATCCTTTCGCCAGGACAAACCAACTCGTGAGTAATGATAGGAGTCATCAGCTGATTAAAGTCGACGTCAGGAGAAACCGGTCCGCAGAGACACAAATCAATGGCCCAATCGAAATCACAGGTCAGGCAGTGAAATACAGGCTGGACACAGGTGAAGTAGGAGAATCGAAAAGATAATCCATATGCCGTGCTTAATATCGCCAACGGCATTGTGCCATAATATTCTAGCATGCGATTGCGGAACAGTGTCAGCAGCTGCAGGGTGGGAGGTTGCATAGGAGGGACATCCATATTTAAAAATGTAAAAAAGCACAAGAGCGTCCGCTGGTAATGCAAGTAAAAATGCCAATCCACGAACCAGAGTGCAGAAAATAGAATGAAAGGAAGCAGGGATGACTCCAAAGATTTTCTCAAATGAAGTCACGAGACCACTGGTAACAACTTTAAAAAAGTGCGCCAGGGACTTTGTGGAGGATGCGTTAAAGATAGTCGGAAACATGTTGCTGAAATTGAAAGGCAAATGTTAATTGAAAAAGGTTTTGCACCTCTGTATGGGTGTTCGCTATGTGAAGTACGAAAGTTTCACGGGCCGAACTCAAGGCCACCTCTCTCTGAGACAAAAGAGCTCTTATTCTTGCCATGCCGTTGAAACGTGTCTCAAGGTTGGTATTTGTGGCCAGATTGAAAACTCCCTATGTTCATGTGTGGGAGGAAATAGAACATTTCTGCAGCAAATAACCCGTTCACTTACTGTTACGATAAAAGGAATACTTTTAATTAACTCAGAACAATCTTCATTATTGAGCATCAAATAACTACCATTTTCCAACAACTTGAACGTGGGGATGATAGCAGGAACTGGCGTGCCTTGCAACACGCAAGCCATATTTGGTCGGTGTTTGTTGCATGAACCGTGTAACTGTATGTGCCTACACATTAGTGAATGATCTGGCGTCTCAGTGCATTCCTCTCCATTCAGATAAACTTCTTGATCATCTTTGAAACATCTGTATGTGTATGGAAGCGACCAGACCTCATGAAGAAAAGCACTACCTAAAGGTTCATAACGACCTATTGGTATATATTTCATACAATTTGAAAACTTATATAAAGCAAAAGGCAGCGTTATTAAACCGTGGATAAGGCATGTTGCCAAAAAACCCGCAATCCTCTGCTGATGATGTCACTGAGCATGTCATGAATGATGTAATATGTGACATCATCAGCAGTGGATTACGGGTAATGGTATCTCTAGTTTACTCCCTTATAGCTGTCTTTCTTTTAACATAAGTGTCTGTTTCCTTCCCTTATACTTACTGTTTTTGGTTCGCTTCCGGTTCGCGTACCGGCGAGCGAACTGGGAAGCGAACTAAGAGAAATAGAGGTTGGCACAGTTCCAAATATTGTACCAATTTTTTAATAATGGGGAGGTAGTTCTGAAAAGAACTTTTTTTTTTATTTTTCTGAACATTTTTTTACTGTTTTTGAATTTTTCGGAACAGTTTTATATTTTTTGGGGTTTTTCTTGGAGGGGGCAATGAAAACGATTCATTGTAAAGGGCTCAACAGGAGCAACAAAACAAAAAAAAGAAGTATTTATTATTTTGGGCGTTTCGGACAAACTTGCATATGATAGTCAATAGCTCTGTTGATCAGAGTGATGCTTTTTTCTCCGTAGGAAATGAATCCATCGCAAAATGCGCAGATGTGTTTTACATCACCAAATCTCATTTGTATATTTGGCACCATCTCCCTGCCCTCTGGTCCCGTTACTTCCGGTACAACAGATCTTCTGGCCATAATAGGGAGATTATCTAGGTCGTTCCGAAACTGTGCAGCACTGTAGTTGTTAGGATGCCACCTAGTCATATGGCGATGCATTGTGTAGTTTCCAAAGCTGTATTTTTTGTCGGTTCCTCTGGACAGTCTATCTTGACATATAAGGCAAAATACGTATCTTGCATTTACCTTTTTCTGACCTTTGGGAATTTTAAAGAATTGCCAAATGAAGTTTTCTTTCCGGCGAGACGTCCTGGGCTGCTCAGGCAAAAACTGCCTCTCTTCGTGCTCTTCCTCCTGGTCTTGTTCTTCTTCTTCTTGCTGAATTATAACTTCAGCAGGTGGTCCTCTCTTCCTTGGAGGTGGTGGAGGTGGTGGGGAAGCACCAGCTGAAGCTACTAAAGAAGCCATTGCTCAGTTATCACAAAGGGTCTTTCTCTCACAATGATGAAAGTCAGAGTGAGGAAAGAAGGAGGGATTTTCATCATTTGGGAAAAACAAGAGTTCTTAACCAATGAAAAGTGTTCATTTTAGATTATATGACCTAGTCTTACATCATTAGGAAACCAAAAGTGAAATGAACCAATGAAAAGTGTTATTACCAAGTCACATGACCTGCTGTGTTTACATTAAGCGCTTTGCAGGGCCTCCCGGTTTGCTTCCAGAAACCTGCGCTTTGCGACTCTCTTCGCGTACCAGTTCGCTAACGTAGCACGTCATATGACGTATCACGCGACAACGTGAAACGTCATGCGGACGGGAGGCGTCACGATGTTGTTTTCTAACGCGGCAGTTGCGGTAAAGAAACGTTTACCGGCTCGCGGTCTATTTCGCGGCATCAAGGTCAGCTAACGGGAAGCTTCCCGATTCGCGAAGCGGGAACGAAGAAAAAAAATATTTAAAAAAAATAATTATTCATAAACATATAAAATATATTTTTGGATTTAAAGAAGAATACATTTTACAGCTACAGATATTAGCTGTTAAAAAACCAATGAAATTCACTGAAAAAACCATAGGTTATAGACCATATATAGTTAGGAATTAGCATTTACAAAACCTTGAAAATTCACTGAAAAAACCATAGGTTATAGACCATATATAGTTAGGAATTAGCATTTACAAAACCTTATTTTACTCACACAAAACCATTGAAATTCCATATATAGTTAGTTGCACTAACTATATATCGCGCACCCGCAATCCACTGCTGATCATGTCACATATTACATCATTCATGACATGGTCAGTGACATCACTGATGACATCACTGATGACATCTCAAATGACATCACTGATGACATCACTGATGACATCTCATTTGACATCATTCTTGTGCTAATACGATAAACCTCTTCAGACTCTAATATAACCTTAGATACACTCAGTGTATACAGACACTCACACACTGCCACTCATCCATGGAGTTACTCACACACCCAGTCAGTCATGCAAAGAAACAATCTCACCTCCATTTCTTCAACTATACAGTTAAACACACCTTACTTATTGAAACATATACTAACACATATTTACTCTCTTATACAATCCCTGCTACAAGTTCACAATGATCGATACAACCACTCACTCATTCAGTGGCTCTCATGCACAGTTATTTATATATGCCAACTCTCACATGTACTGTGTTTTACATATGTACTTACTATGACATGTAGCATTGAGATATCCATTCACTCATCAATACACTCATGCACACAGTCAACTGCCCATGTAGCTGTTTCCACATGCACTCTTGAACTCATACACCTAGTGAATAAACTGCTCACACATCTATGCATAGAGTCACACACCTTCCAGCCACCCCCACACAAACTCAATCTCCCATAGAAATACTTGGGCAACCAATTAATAACACATATAGCCTCTCGTATAGCTAATGATCAACACATGCAGCAGTTTACAGAACAACAGACATAATGATGCACAAATTAAGACAGTTTAGTCACTAACCCATGCATTCAGTGAGACACATTTAATCACTCACTCATACAGTCAGTCATGCACCTACTAAATCCTTCATCCAGACACTTATACATCCACTCAAGACATATTTTAACTTTACAGAAAAATACAGTCACTGGATGTTGTCATCAGTGATGTCATCAGTGATGTCATTTGAGATGTCATCAGTGATGTCATCAGTGATGTCACTGACCATGTCATGAATGATGTAATATGTGACATGATCAGCAGTGGATTGCGGGTGCGCGATATATAGTTAGTGCAACTAACTATATATGGAATTTCAATGGTTTTGTGTGAGTAAAATAAGGTTTTGTAAATGCTAATTCCTAACTATATATGGTCTATAACCTATGGTTTTTTCAGTGAATATATATATATATATATTACCTACTGGCGGTCGCCAGTAGGTATATATAGTTAGGATTTTTTCCCTATGGGATTTTTGAAAATTCTATGTCTAATAACTTTGGCGTTTGTGGACGGAATTGGCTGAAATTTTCTGGAAAATGGAACATTTTGTTTCTGAGCAGCCCCTGAAAATTTGGGGGGGGGTTCGTCCAGGGGGGGCCGAGAAAAAAGGGGGGTCCCAAAACGTGTTTTTAACATTGAGTTTTCCATAGGGCGGTTGGCCTCACTTTTAGCCCGAACGGCTGAATGGATTTGCACGAAACTTGGCAAAATTGTAGGGACTGGTAGCCCGATGTGCCTTTTGTAGGTCTCAATATATGTGCTCCAGTGGATTTTGAGAAATTAACGTTTAAAAAAAGATATATATCTGTAACAGCGGACCGGGCAGCTCCCCGGTTCGCGGACCGGGGCGCGTACCAGAACTTCGCGTAGCGAAGCTGATTGGCTCTCCGGCGTCTGTCAACATTCCAAACAGTCCGGAGCGGCCGCCATCTTGTCTCTCGGTAGGATTGAGAGACAAGAGGAGGCCAAAACAAAGGGGGAAATAACCATAAGGGGGCATAGTAGATCCTCCCTGACCCCCTAGGTTTAATGTGGAGGCTTTAAAAGGGCCCCGTGGGGCAAAAAAAAATAAAAAAAAATTTTGTTTTTTTGCGTGCGTAGCGCCCGGTCCGCGGACCGGGAAGCGTTCTGGGCAGCGTACTACAATGAAAAATGAATGATAGACTTTTCAAATGCTGTATGTTAATTGATTGTTGGTTTTGTTGATTATTTTTTATTTTCTTTATTTTTTAAGCATTTTTTTTTTATTGTGATTGTGTTTCATAATTTATTAAACTTTCTAACATTTCATTGTCAGAAATTTCATAATTATCATGGAATATACATTGTAGTCTCTGAGGGTGTAAAATATCCTCATTTGCAAGGAGGTTATCTACTGCTTGTACACATTGCAGTAGTTCATTGTCCCAAGTTTCATCGAAAAATTCAATATCATTTTCATCAATGATTTCTTGGCTGCTCTCTTGCAGGACAATTTGAAATTCAACTTTCTGTTCGCCTTCCATTTTGCCTGAAATTTAGATTAAAAAAATATATATTAGTAGAGATAGGGCACTGTTGGGATTAATTTTAGATAGGCAGTTTTTATCAGTGAATTTATCTTTGGGCAGTGTATAGTATCAGAGTGGAAGTAGGAATATAAAAAAGTGTATGTGATTTAACGTAAGTAAATTCATAATTATACAAGAGAAGCCTAACTCCATCCATAACTATAACAGAGAAGTCTATCTAAATCTATAACTACTACAGAGGGATAGTATATAACTATCAGAAAAAGTTTACCATATTAACTTATAGTGCACAATATACTTCAGTTTTAAAAATAAAAACTTACCTTTAGAAAGAAGTTGAAGGAATTAGTGAAAATACTATTGAAATGTACACCAAGAAGTAGTAGTCAAAATGGCTGTGTTTTCTTCTCTTCCTTTATATATATTGAGGTATATAACCAATGAAATGTCAGGTAAAAAAAGTAGAAAATGAAAGTAACATTTTCATTGGTTGTCAATTCCAACACTTCAGATGTGTTTTGTGAAGTAATTTACCTCAGGGTATTTAGAGAGGTCTACAGGCTAAATGGCTCAATGGAATTCCAATCACATTTGTGAAAATGGTAGGGATTGGTATGTAGTATGAGCTAATCTATATTTGGTGAAATTGTCTCCAGTGGCTTTTCTGTGAACTACTTTCCCACCTTTTTTGATGGTGCGCTTCCCAGGGAGCGACCCGGTACGCGAACCGTTGAGCGCCTCGGTTCGCGGACCTTAAGCGTTCCGGGAGTCCACCATTTTGTGTTTCGGTCGAATTAAGATACAAGATGGAGGGCAAATAATGTTCAGAATGGGTAGAAGGGGGCACGGTAGAGTTATCTTGACCCCCTAGGTTTTGTGAGGGTGGCTGAGAAGGCTTATATGTGCGAAAAAAACCATTTTTTTTAAAAATTTCGCGAGGTTAGCTCCCGGTTCGCGTACCGGGTAGCGCCCCAGGGAGCGTACTTTGTTGAAAATTAGTGAAAAATGTTAGAGTAAAATAATAATTGTGAGTGATTAGATGTAGGGTAGCTCTGAGAAGAGCTTTTGGGTTTATGGTACATTTAGGTACTTATAAGTAGGTACCAATGCACATTCTTAAATTCAGAGTGAAAATTCTGTTGCCCTCATCTGAGAAGTGAACTCCATCTCCTCTGTAGATATCTTGCATGTAGTAACGCAAGTTATTGTTGTACAGGGAGCCCATTCCATGGTCTCTCATGTAAGCTGAAACAGATTTGTTTACATGCTTCCTCGACTTCTCAATTTGTGGACAAAATTGGTTTGACCACCTCCATTTCTGTCTTTGGCATATATTTGAATATACCAAGGCAGTCTGAGGAAAAAGTGCCATTAATTGCTCAAAGGTGTCCTTTAAAAGCATTTCCAGACCTACACCAGTCAAAGTGCCCAAGTCATTACCTCCACAGTGCACAATTAACAGGTCAGGTTTGGGCAAATGCATAAAGGTTTTCACCAATGGTATCAATTGGTGACATTTTAATCCTCTGTGGCCAAACCACTTAATTTCCACATCTTGTAAATTGAGGTTAGGTAAATTCCTGTTTTCAACGTACCTTTGAGCCCAGTGAATATAACTATGTCCAACAATCCAGACAGAAAACATGGTGAGAGAAGGTTCTCCTCCAGTCAGATGAAGTGTGGCAATGAAATGGCAGTTGAAAAAATGAGAGTGTAAAATGAAAAAAAACTGTGGAGTTTCTGTGTTCATGAAGCAGTAACAGTGATTGGTGGATTTTGATTGCTGAAAACAGAAAGTTAGGGTGCACGGATGTGTTCTTTGAAAGATGTATTTTGAGTGGTCAATAAAAAATCATTAAATGAAAGAATGCACTGGATATGCAGGTGCACTGAGAGTTCAGAGTTCAATTGCAACATTGTTGTGTGAACTTGCAAACAACAGAGGTCTTCCAAGAGGTGGTTGCCATGCAGAAAAGGCAGAAAGGGCAGAGGGAGGAAAGGGTTTTCATTTGAAAAAAAGTGAGGGAAGAGTTTTGATTGGGTGACATGAGGGATATGTGTGAAGAATTACAGCATTTCTGTGCTTTTGATAGCTGCAGACTCTGGAGTGCATACCTTTTGCTCTGCTGAAGACAAATTGGTGTGTTTCTGAGACTGTTTTCAAACTCAAAGTATTTGCTAAGGTGAGAAAATATTTCTTTAATTTAGATAGAGAATAGTGTGCTTTAAGGAGAAAATTATGAATTATGTGGCGCAAATTGCTTGTAAATATGCTTCCACCTGTGCATGGAAAATTTAGATTTTGAATGTTTGTGTTACATAGCCATGTTAAAAGTGATACAAACATGCTGCAAAGGCAATCAAAAAACGCTTTTATGTGTCTTAAGGACATTTTAAGTAATTTTCCCATGTGCAGTGTTTTGAAATTATGATTTGAAAATCGTTTTTGGGGAAAAGGAATTGTTTTTAAATTTATGACAAGGACATAATGGTGTATGCTTCTTTATAAGGCAATTGACTGTCCCTGATGTTATTTTTCCCATTTTAATGTAAGACCTTTCTCTGTGGCGCAAATTGCTTGTAAATATGCTCCCACCTGTGCATGGCAAATTTAGATTTTGAATGTTTGTGTTACATAGCCATGTTAAAAGTGATACAAACATGCTGCAAAGGCAATCAAAAAACGCTTTTATGTGTCTTAAGGACATTTTAAGTAATTTTCCCATGTGCAGTGTTTTGAAATTATGATTTGAAAATCGTTTTTGAGGTAAAGGAATGTTGTTAAAATTTATGTGCGCCATATGCCCCCAAATTTCTTTTTCAAGGGTGCAGCAGGGTGTTATTGAGACACCCCTGCACCTTTGGAAAAATTCCTAATTTGCGATGAGCAAATTGTTAATCGCAAATTGCACCTTCATTCCTATGGGCATCCTGGCGCATGGAAATGAATGGGTAATTTGCAATTAGCAATTTGCTCATCGCAAATTTGGAATGGTAAAGAATCGCTATTTATTCCTTAAAATTCGCTATTTTGGAAATGCAAAATAGTTATATGATACATATGACGGTTGATGTCTAACAAGATAAGAAGCTTAGGGATACATTTATGATGACTGGCGCAATGAAGTGGACATCACTTACTTCATTGGTAGAGCTTTACATGTATTATGTCCTCTGTATTCTTCATCAAGCGTAACTTTAATCTGCAATCCTGAGTAGGCCTCACCTTAAACAAACCTCTGGATAGGCCACATCTTATGGTCATCCTGAATTAATCATTTAAAATGCTAGGGACAGATTTATGATAGGTGTATGCCTCTTTTGCGCCACTTACAAAACACTGTCCATGGGGAAATGACTTAAAATGTCCTTAAGACACATGAATGTGTTTTTTTAAAGCGTTTGCAATTTTTTTGGGTCACTTTTAACATGGCTATGTGACTCAAACAGTCAAAATCTAAATTCGCCATGCACAGGTGGGAGCATATTTACAAGGAATGTGCTCCATGGGGAAAGGTCTTATAATGTAATATGGGAAAAATGACATCAGAGACACGGAAATGCCTTATAGAGAAGCATACACCATTATGTCCTTGTCATAAATTTGCAAACCATTACTTTTCCCCAAAAACGATTTTCAAATCATAATTTGAAAACACTGCACATGTGGAAATGACTTAAAATGTCCTTAATTCAAAATTTGCTATTCCTTATTTTGCGATTGCACTGAAGGATTTGCAAATTTTGCGATTCCTTAAATGCAATGTATCAAACAAAAAATATGTAAAAAATGATATTAAGGATTTGGAAACTACCACCAACTTCTAGTTTGTGGTAATTTGCGAATTCTTTTCAAAAAGCATTTTTTTCCAAAAAACAAAAGGTCCCATATGACGCCCATACATGCCCTTAGGGCATGTATGTGTGCCATATGCCCCCAAATTTCTTTTTCAGGGGTGCAGCAGGGTGTTCTTGAGATACCCCTGCACGCTTGAAAAAATTCCTATTTTGTGATGAGCTAATTGCTAATCGCAAATTGCAACCTTCATTCCTATGAGCCTCCTAGCCCATGGAAATGAATGGGTAATTTGCAATTAGCAATTTGCTCATTGCAAATTAGGAATGGTAAAGAATTGCTATTTATTCCTTAAAATTTGCTATTTAGGAAATGCAAAATAGTTTGATGGTACATATGGTGGTTCATCTGTAACAAGATAAGAAGCTTAGGGATACATTTATGATGACTGGCGCAATAAAGTGGACATTACTTACTTCATTGGTAGGCCTTTACATGTATTATCTCCTCTGTATTCTTCATCAAGCGTAACTTTAATCTGCAATCCTGAGTAGGCCTCACCTTAAACAAACCTTTGGATAGGCCACACCTTATTGTCATCCTGGATTAATCATTTAAAATGCTAGGGACAGATTTATGATAGGTGTATGGCTCTTTTGTGCCACTGTGCGTCACTTTTATGATGCAGCGGCGGTGCTAATTTGCAATTAGCAATTTGCTCATTGCAAATTAGGAATGGTAAAGAATTGCTATTTATTCCTTAAAATTTGCTATTTAGGAAATGCAAAATAGTTTGATGGTACATATGGTGGTTCATCTGTAACAAGATAAGAAGCTTAGGGATACATTTATGATGACTGGCGCAATAAAGTGCACATTACTTACTTCATTGGTAGGCCTTTACATGTATTATCTCCTCTGTATTCTTCATCAAGCGTAACTTTAATCTGCAATCCTGAGTAGGCCTCACCTTAAACAAACCTCTGGATAGGCCACACCTTATCGTCATCCTGGATTAATCATTTAAAATGCTAGGGACAGATTTATGATAGGTGTATGCTTCTTTTGTGCCACTGTGCGTCACTTTTATGATGCAGCAGCGGTGCAAAAGATTTGCTATGAGGCGACAAAATTACAAATTGATGCATTTAGGCAGATATGTCATGGTGTAAAAAAAACGTACCACATGAAACCGATGCAGCAGTGATGCAAAAGATGCACCATGTCGCAAGACAGGCCTCACTTGGGGCCATATGTATCAAGCTAATTAGCATTCGCAAATATCAAAATTCTACGAATTTCGGCCTTTGCGAATGTTAATTAGACAAATGGTATGTATCAAACAAGTTTGATGCAAAATAAGGAGTAGCAAAATTTGCTATTCCTTATTTTGCAATTGCACTGAAGGATTTGCAAATTTTGTGATTACTTAAATGCAATGTATCAAACAAAAAATATGTAAAAAAATGACATTAAGGATTTGGAAACTACCACCAACTTCTAGTTGGTGGTAATTTGTGAATTCTTTTCAAAAAGCTTTTTTTCCAAAAAACAAAAGGTCCCATATGACGCCCATACATGCCCTTAGGGCATGTATGTGCGCCATATGCCCCCAAATTTCTTTTTCAGGGGGTGCAGCAGGGTGTTCTTGAGACACCCCTGCACCCTTGGAAAAATTCCTAATTTGCGATGAGCAAATTGCTAATCGCAAATTGCAGCTTCATTCCTATGGGCCTCCTGCTGCATGGGAATGAATGGGTAATTTGTAATTAGCAAATAGGTCATCGCAAACTAGGAATGGTAATGAATCGCTATTTATTCCTTAAAGTTCGCTATTTAGGAAATGGAAAAAACTTTGATGATACATATGGCGGTTCATCTCCAACAAGATAAGAAGCTTAGGGATAGATTTATGATGACTGGTGCATCACCAGGGATGTGTCAGTCATCCTGTGCCGCTGTTCCGCCACCCATGGTGTGCTGCATTTACAATGCGGGGCATCATGGGGCAAAAATGGCACAGATGCGTGACGTATCTGTGCTGTAAAGGTAGTGATTGCTGGAGTTGTATCGCAAGTGCGATGCAGCTCAAGCAAGGCTCAGGGGTGCCCCATCTCCACAATGTTGCGTCAAGACCTATGCCTGCTTAAAGCAGGCGCAGGGTTTTGACGAAGCTTTCTCCTATCTAATTGTAAATACGGCACAACATGGGTGGCAGAGTAGTGGTGCACGTTAACTGGTGCATGCCTGGGGATGTGCCATTTAACATAAATCTGCCCCTTTACATTTAAGTATGTGCAGGACACACAGAGTCGGTGAGGCTTATCCAAGGTTAAGAAGAGATGAGTCCTGTTCACTGAAAATTTAGACATAGTCTTCACCTGCTCAGCATTGCTGGACATGGCTAAATAATAGCTGCAAAATATTACTCTTGTTAAACAATTTTACTATTATAATCTCTGAGATTTGTCTCTTACTCTGCAACATCTCATTGTTGTTATCTTTCTTTAAAGATAAAGACAACATCAACATGAGCGACAATCTGCAATCAGTTGATTTTGACCTCATCATTGAACTTGTAATTGAAACATCAGTGGATGTTGATCCTTTGGATGATTTAAATCCTGAGGATGAAGAAGAGCGTGATGAGGATGCAGATTTGTCCGAATTGTATGACATAGGATGGGAAGCTGACCTGCTTGAGCCTATGGAACTATAAACATTTATTTTTAAAATTTATAATAAATAAAAAGTAAAAATGTAAACCGTTTAATTTAAAAATAAAGACACCTTCAAAAACAGGTTATGTGTATAGTCTTCAATAAAATATTAAAATATGCTCATAAAATTAGATCAGATTCACATATAAAATAGCGCAGGTAACATAAATATAAATGTCATTTCTTTTCTGCTATTTCTGTATTGTAAATTTGCCAACGACTAAAAAATCTTCTAATTAAAATGTCAAGTAGTGTGTTAAGTTTTTGATCACTGTTATTGATTTACTGTTTGGTAATAATGGTTAATAACATTTTTTATTATATTTTACCACAGATTCAACTGCAGATCATTTCAAGATTTCACCATGCCAACAATAGAAAGACAGAGAAAGGCTGCAAAACGTCAAAGACAGCAGGTGAAAGAAAATAAGCAGCAGTCCTCTAACAAAAAGATTTGTCAAGTCACGAAGAAAGCACCGGGTAAGAGCACAAAATATTTCATAAGAAATATGTGTAGTAAAAAAAATATTACTACAGAAAATGTTTCAGTCCATAAAACGAGAAGGAATTCAAATGGAAAGGAAAGGCCAATCAAAAATGTTACTGCTAGAGCAAGAGATAACTCTGTGCATGATAGTAGAAGGAAACAACAGTTTAGGGAGATTCGTAAACGAATGTTCCGCAACAGGATAATTGGCAATTTGTTAAAAAATATTAAGAAAGGTCAACAGAAACTGTTTTTTTATAAGAGAAAAAAAAGTTGAGAAAGTTATTGATCAGGCATTTGAAATTAAACGTAAGTTATTTATTTTGATAATCAATAGAATTAGGAAGCTAAACAAGGCAATTTATGATTTCAAAAGAAATAGTAGATGGAAGAGAATAGTTAATCGTAGTAATTTTTGTGAAGTTTTTTCTGGAGAATGGATGCATAGTTCAAGCTGTGAGGCATTTTTTAATGAGGAGAGTTATTTCCAGGATAATGATTTGGTGCATGCAGTTGACACCAGTGGTCGTGCTTATGAAGTGAAAGATGGTTGTCCAGTTGAAAAAGAAAAACTTGTGACAACAGAGACAGAAGAGGTGTTAGGTAATGAGGTTTTAGGAAGACGTGCTAAGGGTCCTGTCTACACCTGGAAGTGTAGTAGTATTTGTTGTGTGCGACAGGATTCCATCAATTTGCTTTGTGATTTTGTACGGTCATTTAATAAGAAAAGTTTGAAGCAGAAAATAAGGTTGTTGCAAGAATTAGATCCTTGCAGAGTGAGAGAAGTGACAGGTTTGCATGGTCATTCACTGGCTTGTCTTTCCAGGAGAGTATGCCAGAGTGTTTTTCATCATTTCAGGATGCTAGCAGTGCATCATAATAAAGTGAGGAAATTAGTTAGAATGTTGTATTATGCTAAGAGTCCAGCAATTATGCTTAAACAATTATGCGCTGCTCTTTTGCATGGTTCTGAAGTAGATGTGAAGAATATTTGTGAAGAAATTGAGTTTTGTTACTTTGTAAGTAAAGAGGAGAATGTTGAAATTGACCAAGAAGAAGAGGGTAATGTGGAAGATAGTGTACAGGTTTCCAGTACAGATAATTTCCAGAGGGAAATTGCCACGTTTGAGGTGAAATCAAGTGAGAGGCCAAATTTCACTTGTGTGTGTTGTCGACGCACTTATTATAAGAATCAGACTAAGTTAGTGGATTTATATGCAAAAAGTGAAAGGGAAAATAATAGTGAATGGAAGGATTTCGCAACATACTTGATGGTAGAAAATTGTTTTGATTTGGGATTGGATCAACGTGTGTGTACTTATTGTTGTTGCAAATTAAATCAAAACCAGATGCCTGCTAGAGCAGTTCATAATAATCTGGAATTGGTTGAGATTCCTTCTGAATTGAAGGATTTAAATACTTATGAATCTATTTTGATTCAAAGTATCCATCCCTTTCAGGCTATTGTAAGAATGGAGCCAAAGACAGGGAAATTGCCTCCATCAGATTTACAGAGAGGATTAAAGGGAAGAGTTGTTTATTTGCCTCTAGATTTGAAGAAAAACATTAACACAATTGGAGTAGAAAAAGTGGAAGAGGAACCTCTGGTTATCTTAGTTAATGGGGTTCCGACAAAGAATAAGAAAATATGGCAAGATTTAGTAGATGTTAGGAAAGTTAAAAAGGCAACATTGTATTTGAAAAAAATAATAAATACTATAAGAATGTATATGTTGCAGAAGAGGAAGTAAGTGAGGAAGAGGATAGCGATTTGTGTGCTGGTCAAATTGAGAAAGTAGAACCCTCTACTAGTGAAGAAATATATGAACATTATAGTGTTCATCCTTTGCATTCCAAGGAAGTCATGGGGAATGCTATTGAGTTGTTTCAAATGAAACAAGCCAAAGGGAGTCCCATTAGTGTTTGGGAGGAAAGTTTGGAAGCTCGGTGTTTCCCACAGCTTTTTCCAACAGGTCAGGGAGGAAGATATGATGAGCGACCTCATCAAATTCCTGCTTCTGAATACCGGACTTTGCAATTGTATGCAGGAGATGCTAGGTTTCGACAATGCATTCCTTATTTGTTTTATCTCCTGTTTGAAAGCGATCTGTCTGGACTGTCATATGCAGTGAACCACATCTTGAAAAGTGGTATACACATGCAAAACATCTCGGCAAGTGACTTTATGGATAAAGTCAATGTCCAAGACAGTATTTTGGATTCTCACCTGATTAATCTCATGGCGTGTCAGCGTGGTACTAATGAGTACTGGTACCGTCGTCATGGTGATTTAAAATGTATGCTGAGGAACTTAGGTACTCCCACATGGTTCCTCACTCTGAGCTGTGCCGAGTATGGCTGGGAAGACTTACTTGAATTTCTACGAGAGGCAAATGCTAACGTAGATAACATCGAATTCAAGACACCCGGAGAACTGTGCTCTTTGGATCCAGTCAATGTATGTAGGTACTTCAATCATAGATTTGAAGCTATGATGTCTTTCATCATGAATAAGAAGAATCCACCTCTTGGAGAGGTGTTGGATTTCTTCTGGAGAAAGGAGTACCAAGCAAGAGGTGCTCCTCATATACATATGTTGCTGTGGATCAAGGATGCACCTAAATTTGGAACGGATCCAGAAGACTCAGTGATGAGTTTCATCCAACAGTATTCTACGTGTGCTGTTCCAAACGCAAAGGAGAAGAAAAGCCTAAGAGAAAAAGTTCTGCGTTTCCAAAGCCATCGATGTGGAAAGTACTGCCGTCGTAAATTCCGAAACAAGGACAAGTTCTACACCAAATGTCGTTTCGGCTTTCCACGACCGGTGATTTCTAAAGGAAGAGTAAACAGTTTGATGTCTTCGCTGCGACACAATGTCATGAAGAAATCACCTAAAAACACATACAATTTGAAGAGGAACGAAGAGTCCAAGTACATCAATGACTACAACCCGGTGATTTTGTCCATGTGGAATGCTAACATGGATATACAGTTTGTGGCTGATAATTGTATGGCTGTGGCTCGGTATGTGACGTCTTACATCACCAAAAAAGAGAAGACAGAATTGAAGGATATGTGGGAGGACATTTCCCATGAAAAGAGCCTCAGCAAGAAATTGTACAGTTTCAGTCTGAAGATGTTGTCGCATCGAGAAATCGGAGCGTACGAATGTTCTGACCGGTTGTCTTCAGCAAGTCTCTATGCCAAGTCCAGGAGTATCGTTTGGGCGAGTCTTGGTCTTGCTGCAACGCGTAATCGAGTTCTCAAACCTGTCCGGGAAATTGAGTATTTGGCGGAAAAGGAGCCAAACAGTACCGACATTTTGAAGACCAACATGTTGGATACATATTATCCAAATCGAAGCATTCACCTTGAGAATGTTTGTCTGTATGAGGTTCTTCAAAATTACATATTCAAGAGGAACATCAAAGAAGATACTGAGAAAGGAGTGTACGCTGTAATAGGAAGTGAGGGATGTCTGGTCAAGCAAAGAAAATGCCACTTGGTAAACCATCGAAAATTGAGTGGCGAATCTCCTGAAAAAAAGGAGTTTTTCTATTTAGCACTTTTGCAACTTTTCAAGCCTTGGCGTGCAGAAGAGGAACTGCTTGGAGATTTTCTCTGTTACGAAGACTCTTTCAATGCCGCCAAGGAGACCATAGAATGTCCTGCTTTTCCCAAATATGTAGAAATGTTAAATGCGGAAATTGAGCAGGAAGCAACGATTGCAGCCGAGATTGCCAGAGACAGTTCTCAGGACAGTCAGAGTTCTGCTTCATTGAGTCAGGATCCACTAGGAGGACCTGTTATCGAAAATGAAGCTGCCACTGCTATGAATGAAGTGGAAAGAGCCATGGCACATGCTCAGGAGGATGCGGTTAACTTAGAAGAGTTGGAAAGACAACTCAACGTTGAGCAGAGGAAAATATATGACGAAGTTACCATGCAAATTGATCATGGATTAAGTCATGATAAGAAAGAGTGCTCATGTACGTCGTTGAAGCCTGTCCGACTGTACGTGAGTGGAGAAGCGGGAACTGGAAAAAGTTTCCTCATTAAAGCAATTTCATGCTATTTGCAGGAAAGGACAGAGTCATCGCTGTCTTGTGTTGTCACTGCTCCAACTGGACTGGCAGCACATAATATTAAAGGGATTACTTTACATCGTTTACTGATGCTGCCAGTGGAGCATGACAACAAATTACAATATCACAAGCTATCTGGAGATGCTTGTTTTGAAGTTTCAAGAATCTTGAGAAAAATGAAACTTCTTATCATTGACGAAGTAAGCATGGTTTCCAATGTCATGCTTGCCTTTGTGCATTTGAGAATGCAAGAAGTTCTCAAAACAGAGTATGATGTGTTATTTGGTGGCAAACACATCATTGTTTTTGGAGATCTTCTGCAGCTGACACCAGTGAAAGGGCAACCTGTGTTCAAAATGCTCACGCATGAAGATACCAGGAAGTGCCTAGGCAGCATTGGCAACGTCAATATATGGTTAAACTTCAATTATGCTGAACTGCATGAAAATATGCGTCAGGCGAAGGATGAAGTTTACAAGACTATTCTACAAGATGTTAGAATTGGAAAAGTGACCGAGCTTGGGAAAGAAGCTTTACATGCACGATTACTGTCAAATTTATATCCAGAACAAGATGTTGTGCCTGAGAATATTTTTCAGAAAATTACTGAGAAGAAATCTGGAATATGTTTGATGCCAACTCTTGCAGAATGTGCCAAATTTAACAACAAAATGTTGCATTTAGAAAAGCAAGAGATTGTGAAACTGGAAGCTATTGACAGAGTAGAGCATATGGGATCAACAATTATTTTGTCTGAGAATCTGAAAACAAAATTGGATTCATTAGAGAAGAGTATATCTAAAACTGCAGGTTTTGAAAAGACTCTGAATGTGTGCTTGAACTGCCGTATAATTTTAAGAAGGAATTTACATGTTGAAAGAGGTCTGGTAAATGGATCAATGGGTAATGTTGTTGATTTTGTGAAATACAGAAATAGAGATGGAATTGAATTTTTAAAAATTAAATTTGATGGCATTGAGGAAGTACAGCTAATTGCTCGTTGTTCTGCTAGATTTTTGCTTGTAAAAGACTTATATGTTCGCCGTAAGCAGTTTCCTGTTTGCTTGGCATATGCGGTGACAATCCATAAATCGCAAGGTTTAAGTGTAGACAGTGCATTGGTGAATATTGGCAGTTCTGTGTTCAAGGAGGGTATGGCATATGTGGCATTGTCACGAGTTAGAACTTTATCGGGATTGTACTTGATTGAGTGTGA
The DNA here is from genome assembly GCF_964261635.1 of Lissotriton helveticus. Lineage (NCBI taxonomy): Eukaryota > Metazoa > Chordata > Amphibia > Caudata > Salamandridae > Lissotriton > Lissotriton helveticus. Next base: position 1,207,773,096 of record NC_136063.1, read on the forward strand.
TGTCACAAACATTTGTGCTGATCTAGATTGTGTTAAGGAATACAATAGGTTAAGAAGAGAGTATGCGCCACATTTGCCTCAGTATCCTTTGTTTGAGAAACGTGTGGTAGGCCGGAAACGAAGAAATGTGACCAATACTGGGGAGGTTGTAGCAAAAAGACGAAAAGTCGATGAACCTAAAATTACAAGCAGAAACAAAAAGGATTCTGTTGAAGATGTTGTTGGTTTTCAATTTGAAAACAGTTCTGGTGTCAACTGCTATGCTAATGTAGTGGTTAATGTTTTGTTTTCTCTAGAAAATGTAAAAGAAGAGATTGTGGTCAATTCTGATCAAAGATTTTGCAGTTTGTTAAATTCTGTGTTAGAGAAATGTAGCACTGATAGAAGAAACATAGAAAGTGTGTCTGAAATTCGAAATCTGTTAGACAGATGTTCAGGCCAAACACAATTCTCTCAAAATATTCAGCAAGATTGTCAGGAGTTTTTAATGTATATGCTTGATGTATTACATGCTGAAGGTGTAGATGTAGATCAGCTGTTTGGGCTTTCTTATCAATGGCAGCATGACTGCGAGAACTGTATGGTATCAAGTACTACTAGTGTAGACTCAGAAAGATTTATATATTTAACTTTGCCAGACAGTAAATCAGTCTCCTTTAATAAGCTAGTAAAAGCAGCTGATCACAACATGGAGTGTAGCCAATGTAAATCTGAAATGATGTCCACATTATTTATACGAACATATGGCCAGTATGTCATTTTAATGTTCCAACGATGTAGGCCTGATGGAACAAAATTGACAACTTTAATTAAAAATGTTGTAGCTTCGCAGTTGTCAATATCAGGAAGGACTTTTGTAACTGCAGCAATTATAGATCATGACGGCCCTTCAATAACATCAGGACATTACACAGCTTATTTAAAGTCTAGAAATGGCTGGTCATTCTGCAATGATTCTGTTTTAATTTTCAAAAAAAAATTGCCGTATGACCTTAAAAACTCTTACCTGGTGTTTTTAAAACCAAAATTTTAGGGAAATAATCTCGGGATGTGCTCTGTGGAATTTCAAGAAGTTCTAATGGCTCCTACACAATTTGGCCTTGAGGATAAGTGTAGTTCAGAGACATAACTTCTAACCATAGGACTGGAAGTCATGGAGAAATACGTGCACTTTGAATGAGTTCAGAAAAACTGTTTCTTTTTATAAGCTAATTGAAGCAGCCAATCAAAACATGGAGTAGAGGGAATGTAAGTCTGCAATGCTGTCTACTGTTTTACATTGCTTTGTGATTAAAAGTGATGTAGAGAATTAAATAATTGTAGTAGTCATAGAGGTAGTGTAAGTCTGCTTCATAGTAAGCAGTATCAGTGTCATAGGAAATGTAGAACATGACTGAGCAAGAAGGGGAAGATATTACTATTCCAGGATTGTGAAAATGATCTTCAACATTTTAATTCTGAAAGTTGCGGAAATGCCAAATGACGGGATTGGCTTACAAGAAATCCAAGAGTTATAAATGGCTCTGACCAGATTTGGCCTTGTGGAAACTTGTGGTAGAGAGCAAGAAGTCATTTATTGCATGTAACGTGTTTTTAAAAACGATGGAGATTTTCTTTCAGAAAGTGGCGGGCTGAAAGTAATAACAGCACAAAAGAGTGTAAGCTGTTCATAGGACATCCTTGGACGTCATGGAAAGTAAGTTAACTTTAAGGAGTTCTGAATTTTGATTTCTTATGTTGTATGGGTTTTTTAAACACAATCATTTTGATTGTGGTTTTTTTCCCCGCTGTTATATGATGAATACCTTCAAGTCACTGTTTTTAGTGAATTTTGATACATTCTGAGAACAGCAAAAATAAACCATTTAACATGTATAATTAATTCTGTACTGTTTGCATTTATGATGTATATGTAGAACTGTGTAGGAGGCATGGAGAAGGTGAGGCTTCTGTAAGTGTCAAAGTTGTTGCATGCAGTGCTGCACTTCTGCGTATTCTTTCATATGCTAGACTACATCTGCACAATGAGATACCTAAGCAAAGGAAACACAAGTGATGTGATTGTGAAATGAGCAAAATAAATTGCACGTATTTCAATTACATCACCTGTGTTTCCTATCATTACGAATCACATTGTGCAGATCAAGTTTAGGTCTGTCCAGGGAAACATAGGAGGTTTGGACTTTGTTGAAGAGTGCAGTGGACATGACTCACTTCATTGGTAGACCTTCACATGTATTATCTCCTCTGTACTCTTCAACAAGTGTAAATCTCATCTGCAACCCTGAGTAGGCCTCACCTCAAACAAACCTCTGGATAGTAGACATCTTATTGGCATCCTGAAGCAATTATTTAAAATTTTAGTGTCTTGCGACACTTTTCTGAAACAACAGCAATGCAAAAGATGCACCATTTTTAAGATAGGCCTCACTTCATCTGCATCAAGATACTGTTAGTTTAAAATGTATATCTTTAGGACTGTGTAGGGGGCCTGGAGAAGCAGAAGCTTCTGTAAGTGTCAAAGTTGTTGAAAAACTGTTTGTCCTTCAATCTTTTCCCTTGTCTTTTCTAATTTTTAAATACATGTTTTAATATTTTTCAAATGTTTGTTCTCTCTTTCACAGATTGAAAGTATAAAAACAAAAAGTGAGTAATTTAACGACAATTATAAGGTAAATATTTTGTACTCTTTTCGTTACATTTCTATCACATTTAACTACTATTAGTTCCACTGCTTCATTTCTTTAACCCTCAGTTTCCTGCCTTTGCTACTTCCCTCATTCCTTTCTCTATTACCTACTTACTCAACTCCTTCCACTCTTTTTCTCAGTCCCTCTCTTCTCATAGTTCCTCACTCTTGTTCACTCACTCCGTCTCTATTACTCTTAGTGTCTTTGACTGATCACTACTTGTTCATAATGCTTTCTCTGTGTAGTTGAAGCACACTAAGGGGAATATTATGAACACAGCCAATAAAATATTGCTCTTTTTATTGGCAGAAAACTGGTGCAAAAGTGGTTTTAGCGGCAGTTTTCTGCCACAAAAGCAGCTTTAGCGACACATTTCTGCCAATAAAAGCTGCAAAACTTTTATTGCCTATGTTGATGATATGGCTCTATGTTACTTACATTTCTTTGCTGTTTCAATTAATCTTTTTCTGTTATTTTTTTTTTCTGTTTTCTATTTTTTATCTCTGTTATTCCTCATGTTTTAATCTTATTTTGAACATTCACTCACATTCTCCAAGAAACTCTTCTTTGTTAATGTTATACTCTCTTTTTTTTCTTTCACTTCGTTATCTATTTTGTTTTTCACAATTATACCCTCTTCTGTCTTTTCTTCGGTAAATAGATCTATTAAACAGTATCTCTTCTTTACTCCCTATAGCTGTCTTTCTTTTAACATCACTCTCTGTTTACTTTCCTTATACTTACACTTTTTTTTTTTTTAATTTTTTTGGTTAGCTCCCGGTCCGCGTACCGGGAAGCTAACCCGGGAGCGAACCAAAAGAAATAGAGCTTGCCAGAGTGCTAAACATTCTAGCAATTTTTTTTGAAAGGGAAGGTAGTTCTGAAAAGAACTTTTTTTTTTATATTTTTGTTGTTTTATATATTTTTTTTTTTTTGAACATTTTTTGTATTTTTGGAACGATTTTATATTTTTTTTGGTTTTTTTTGGGGGGGGGGACAACAAAAAACAGGCGTTGAAAAGGGCTCAACAGGATCAAAAAAAAATTACTGGGGGCGGTTAGGGCAATCATGGTGTTCATACGCCAGGTTGAGTGCATTGATGCTCATGTTGCCACAAGCTAATAATGCACGACAGTGCATACATAAGTTAATCATGTGCCCAAAATTTTCTTGAATATTTGGCACAGTTTCCCGTGCCTCTTCTGGTGTTAGAGAAATCGGTATTGTTGGTCTGGCCACAGGAGTTGGTCTTGGATTGTCCTGCATATCCCTTATTTCCGCCCGGCTGTAATTTAGTGGATGCTTCCTTGTCATGTGCCTGTGCATTGTGTGATTTCCATAGCTATATTTTTTGTCCGTCCCTCTGGACAATTGTTCTTTGCATATGAGGCAGGTGACATACCTCGCATTGACTTTTTTTTGGCCAGGAGGGATCGAATAAAACTGCCAGATGAAACTGGCTTTCTTTCTGGAAACCCGGGGCAACTCTTCTAAGAACTGTGGTTCTTCTCCCTCCTCATCCATTTCTTCATCTTCCTCCTCAGTGTTGGTAATGACTTGGGGAGGTGGTCCTCTCTTCCCATGAGGAGGTGGAGGTGGTGGTGGGGGTGCACCAGCTGAAGCAACCAATGAAGCCATTTTCCAACAAGCAAAATAGGTCTTCCTCTCACAATGATGAAAGTCAGAGTGAGGAAAGAAGGAGGGGTTTTCATCATTTGGGAAAAACAATACTTCTAAACCAATGAAAAGTGTTATTTTTAGGTCACCTGACCTAGCCTTCCATCATTATGAAACCAAAAGTGAAATGAACCAATGAAAAGTTGTATTAACAAGTCACATGACCTCTCACGCTCATGTTACGCGCTGCGGAATGCTCCCCGGTTAGCTTCCGGGTCGCTCCGCTTCGCGCCTCGGTCCGCGCCCCGGGACACTTCCGGGTGCGCTAACGCGATACGTCACAAGACGCATTTCGCGGCAACGCGATACGTCGCGCTTTCGCGACGCGCCGCGGATCGCTTCCGGGGAGCTGCGTTTCGCGCCTCGGTCCGCGCCCCGGGGCACTTCCGGGTGCGCTAACGCAGTACGTCATAAGACGCATTACGCGGCAACGCGATACCGTCACTATGTTGATTTCTTACCGGTTCGCGGACCGGGTCGCGGCATCAATTTGAGCTAACGGAAAGCTTCCCGGTTCGCGGACAGGGAGCGAAACAAAAAAAATATTTAAAAAAAATTATTAATAAACATATAAAATATATTTTTGTATTTAAAGAAGAATACATTTTACAGCTATAGATATTAGCTTTTAAAAAACCAATGAAATTCACTGAAAAAACCATAGGTTATAGACCATATATAGTTAGGAATTTGCATTTACAAAACCTTGAAAATTCACTGAAAAAACCATACGTTATACACCATATATAGTTAGGAATTAGCATTTAAAAACCTTATTTTACTCACACAAAACCATTGAAATTCCATATATAGTTAGTTGTACTAACTATATATCACGCACCCGCAATCCACTGCTGATCATGTCACATATTACATCATTCATGACATGGTCAGTGACATCACTGATGACATCACTGATGACATCTCAAATGACATCACTGATGACATCACTGATGACAACATCCAGTGACTGTATTTTTCTGTAAAGTTAAAATATGTCTTACATATTGAAGAATGAGTGGATGTATAAGTGTCTGGATGAAGGATTTAGTAGGTGCATGAGTGACTGTATGAGTGAGTGGTTAAATGTGTCTCACTGAGTGCATGGGTTAGTGACTAAACTGTCTTAATTTGTGCATCATTATGTCTGTTGTTCTGTAAACTGCTGCATGTGTTGATCAGTAGCTATATGAGTAACTATATGGGTTATTGATTGGTTGCCCAAGCATTTGTATGGGAGACTGAGAGTGTGTGTGGGTGGCTGGGAGGTGTATGACTCTGTGCATAGATGTATGGGTTCAAAAGTGCATCTGGAAACAGCTGTATGGGTGGTTGACTGTGTGCATGACTGTATTGGTGAGTGAATAGATATCTCAGTGCTACATGTCAAAGTAAGTACATATGTAAAATACAGTACATGTGAGAGTTGACATATATAAATAACTGTGCATAAGAGCCAGTGAATGTGTGAGTGGCTGTATGGATCATTGTGCTCTTGTATCCAGGATTGTATAAGTGAGTAAATATGTTTTAGTATATGTTTGAATAAGTAAGGTGTGTATAACTGTATAGTTGTGAAAATGGAGCTGTGATTGATTCTTTGCATGACTGACTAGGTGTGTAAGTAACTCCATGGATGAGTGACAGTCTGTGAGTGTCTGTTTACACTGAGTGTATCTAAGGTTATATTAGAGTCTGAAGAGGTTCATCGTATTATCACATGAATGATGTCATCAGTGATGTGATCAGTAATGTCAAATGAGATTTTATCAGTGATGTCATCAGTGATGTCATTTGAGATGTCATCAGTGATGTCATCAGTGATGTCATTTGAGATGTCATCAGTGATGTCATCAGTGATGTCACTGACCATGTCATGAATGATGTAATATGTGACATGATCAGCAGTGGATTGCGGGTGCGTGATATATAGTTAGTACAACTAACTATATATGGAATTTCAATGGTTTTGTGTGAGTAAAATAAGGTTTTTAAATGCTAATTCCTAACTATATATGGTGTATAACCTATGGTTTTTTCAGTGAATTTTCAAGGTTTTGTAAATGCAAATTCCTAACTATATATGGTCTATAACCTATGGTTTTTTCAGTGAATATATATATATATATATATATAAATAGAAATATAGATTAATAAAATCCATGACAAAACTTTTAATTAAAAATAAATTTCACCAACAATATTCATAAAAACACTTATTACCAACTTATGAAACAAAACAGTACATATAACCAAGATTAAATAAGATACATAATTTCCCATCAATTGATTATTATAAATATTTAATTGTAAAAGAATATTATATTTTCAAAACCTTCCCAACCTATTCCCCAACAAAACCAATAATCATTACTGAAATATTCATTTCTAACAAAACTGTCAACATTTAAAAATGCTGTAAACAAATGTTAAATTAATAAAACACGTACGAGATAAACATTTTACAAAATGAATCACCAATTGCATAATTAAGTAACAATTAAAATTAATTGGAATTAAAAACAACACTTGTACCTTCATTCATTTCCAAACTATTCCCCTACAAAATCAACCGGACGCAACGAAAATACAAATTACCAACAAAAATAAAAATATTTATGTAAAACGTAAAATTAAAAACAATTCAAATTCATCCAACAACTTTAAAAAATAAAGCAAGTTTCGTAAGTAATCATCAGTGACATAATTATTTAACAATGAAAAATCAATTAGTATTAAAATAAGATTATTTGTACTTTAATTAACTTTCTACCCTATTCTCCTAATAAAGAAACAAAATATAAATTCCCAATACAAATAAAAACAATCAAATAAAGTGCAAAATATTACAAATTGAAAAAATCAACAATTACAAAACAATACAACTTAAATAATAACAAGCAAGTATGTAATTAATAAATAATGTAAAGTTAATTAGCATTAATAAAAATGGTTACTCATTTTTTTAAAAACACCCCCACATTATTACCCAGCAAAAACTAACAACCCACTACAACAAAAAATAATTAATCAAAATTCAAAAAACAAATATACATAACTAATAAACAATTAAACAACTAATATAACTACTAATTAGTTCAATAGTTAATTTACAAAACGAAATTAATTAACAATAATATTACATTACTTATCATTTAAATTACTTACCACCTTATTTTCATACAAACTAAACAACCTGATCTATCACTATAAACATTTTAAATTTGCAACTTGTTTTTAAAAAAAACAAACATCTTAAATTACATAACTTTGTTACAAAAATTAATAACAATTATACTAACAAAACTAACACCTAAAATGAATATTTTAACTTCTATATATCAAGTTAAACAAAAATGATGTTATTACAACTATGGGCCTCTTTACGAATGAGGTCAGACTAGCAACCGGCCGCCATTGTTTTGGCCAGCTGGACTGTCCGACAAGCAGCTGGCAGTCCCAAGATCTCAATTATGATACGACTGCCATGCAGGCAGTTGTAAATAGCCCTTTTTCCATTGTGGCTTGTGCTTCGACCTGGAAAAGGGCCGCAGTACAAGCCGCTATAGAAAATGAGATGTTTTTAAACATCCATGCACTGTGTGCCAGGCCGTAATAATAACAATACAGTGCCCCCCTGTGTTTTCCCTAGTGCTGATGTTAAAAATAGCTGCCTAGCGCCAACGCAGATACCCTTGCGCCATAAGGCAAGGGTGTCTGCCTTGCAGGGAATGATTGTTTATGTGCAGGAAGGTGTCCCTTCCTGCACATTAACAATCAATACTGGCAATGTGTTACTTCTATGATCGGTGCAGAATGAAGCACACAGAAAAAGCTAAAAGGAGGAGAAATAAAAGTATTTCTCCTCGTTGCGCTGTCTCAGAGTTACACCGCCTTGTAAATCTGGAGCAGTGTAAAAATGCAATGAGTGTTGCAGTGGAATGCCCAAAGCAACATCCATTACAGGTTCCGGTGGCACAATCCCCTTGTAAATAAGCCCCCTAATTTGGAATCAGAAAGCTGTAAGTCAGATAATAGAGGCACACAGACCAATGCACCCCACACTAACCATGTAAGTCAACTACAATCACGCCTCTCCAACCACATATACAAGTCTGCCTGTAATCACTTCACTTCAGTTGGAGCTGCGTGTGATTCAAATGCCAGCTAACATAACATTTGGAAGCTGCCCAGTAACAGATGGGAGGACCCAATAATGAATCAAGATAGAAAATGAAGGCTAAGGTTTACCTCCCAATTAAACTTTTGTCACTTATTCAAGAGACAAAAACAATACCCAATAAACATACGGGGAATTTTGATGTGTACAACCCTAGTAACATTTCCACAAATCTTTTCTGAGCCTCACATTTCCTGCCAATAAGGAACGCTGTACCATTCTGCTTCCCCATACTTCTGATGATAACCATACCCAATGTGGGTAAGCGCCCCTTTTGTAAGGGGGAGGAAATGTCTGAATTCGCACCGTGTGTTGTCAAGGTTGACTTTACATAGGGCATGGCTGCAGCATTTGGGTGCAAGGTCAGCCGGCAAACAGGGAACACTACCAACCCTGGGCTTTTCTGAAAACCAGAGGACGTGGGAAATCCTAAGTGTTTTGGCTTGTGTCAATCAGCGCTTCTTCTTTTTCCCAGATGAACCAGCAAAATCAACATATAGGTGAAAGAACTCAAAGTACTTATATTTATGTCATCACCCTTGCACTCCCATCTTCTTTCGCACGACCAGGGGACTATTGCAGACCCCATGCAGCTCGTAAGGCGCAAAGGGGGCTAACCCTCCAGTGGCCCCAAAACCCATCCCAGTTCACATTCTCCCCTTTTGACCCAGTTTAGCAAGAGATGTCACCTTGGAATCACAGCACTAGTAGTATATATGGATATTAGCCATTTCAATTTAAAATTCATTTCTACGCAGGTGAGTCCAAGCATACCCTCAAAATGAGATACTAATCTTAAGGAAGTGCTTTTTAAAACATGATTGTCAGCCATCATGGAGAAGTCTTAAAATATTTTGAAAAATCTACATTTGCAGTGGAAAAATCTGGTGAGTGACAAACACTAGGCCACTTCACTATTGACGTGACAAGTGATAATATTGGAAACAATTCATCCACTCTGATATGCAACAGTAAATCTGTATAGTCTTTCAGTACAGACATCAAGCAGCAACCACTTGCTGTCCTTTACCAGAGGATAAAAGACAGGAACTTGGGGGGTCATTAGGATGACGGAAAGACCGGCACCGCCGGCCCGGCGGTGGCGGTCCTTCCGCCATCACTAAGCGTTTTACCCAGAGACCAATTAGGATGGTGGGGGTACCACGGCAGACGCAAAGTCCATCTGCCACTACACGGCGAAAGGCAATCATGCTGATTGCCTGGCGGATGGTGTGGGGTGCCTGAAATGGTGGCGGTGCCTAGCAGGCCCCGTCTACCAAATGAGGATGTTGTGTGGACAAGGCCATTCCATGGCGGCAAGGCTGGCGGGGATGGGGTTTGGGGGTCCATTGTGGCCCCCCTTGTCCCAAGGGGAGGTGTTGCTGCACTGGGAGGAGTACCCATGGTACCACCGCATTTTCCTGCACTGCGTGGCAGGCACCGCATGTGTAAGAGAAGCTGCACGGTCCTTGACCATCCACACATGAAACAGAGCCAGTCCTTTCAGATCTTTATCAAAGGACAGCAGACAGAAAGTGGTTAATGTGACTTATGGTTGTTGGAGTGTATTCGGGAGGAAAAGACTCAACTCTCAAAGGATATTCCTCTGATCAAATCAAGTTGAATTTGTGGATTGTCAGTATCATGGTTGTGCCGCTTGTGTGTGGTTTTTCTTGAGGTTATTTAGCAACTCTCTCCAGGTTGTATGCTGCCTTATACTGGGAGCTTGCTGTGGGACGTGAAGGTAATAATATTTTTCAAAGCCACATGGAGGGGGTGGTATTGAGTTGGTCTAGCATTGAAGTCATGAAATGCCATCGGTCTGGCCCGCTGCCCACCTGGAGACTCTCTTTTGGAAAAAATGCAGGCATAAACACCATGTGACCAATGTTTAAACATTAGAAGCTGTAGTATTTGGCTCTCAATAGGGTAATAGCTTCAGTCACTATTGAGAAAAGGTTAGAGAAAGAAGAGAGTTTCGATTGGTTGTAGTTTTTGGGTCTAAAACTAGTCCTGGTCATTGATTTCCTTAAGGTGATGTGTAAAGGAGATGTGTGATTAAAATATGCTCCTAAAAGTCATTACTTCTGGGCGATTTCATGAGTGCATGTGTCAAGCAGTTGGCAAAGAGGGAAGGGGTTGTGAGAAATTAAACCTTAGGGCCTCAATATGAGTTTGAGAGTGCATAGCACTGCTGAACCTGTGGGGGCAGTCCAAGCACCACCACACTGTGGTCCTGCCCATAGTATTACGACTGGGGCAGTTGGACCACCACAGGACTTCTGCGACCAGGAGGGATCCAGGAACCCTGCCACCTATGGGCCTGGTGATGCTTGCAGGGGAGGGACATGTATTGACCCCCTGGATTTACACAGCCCAGTTACTGCACAGTGCCTGCCACACCATGCAGGAAGGTGCAGTCAGCACTCTCAGAGCAGCGGTCTGCATATTAGCCTTACAGACCCCTGCTTTCAGACCTCCGCACAAACACCTACCAGACCAGGATTAAAGTCCTAATCTGGCAGGTGGCAGCACCATGGTTTTTGCAGCCCTACAGCAGACAGCATGTTGCACCGTCCGCTGTAGGACTGCCAAAGTCATTATATGGCCCCATGGCTAGTTGAAAAATGTTGTATCTTGTTAAAATCCAGACATTCATGTTATGTCAGCGAAAAGCAATTCACTGGTGCTTTGAAATCCTTTAAACTGGCAATCTGATTCTATAACTATGCATCTTATTTCTATTGAATGTTGTATAGGCTACTGTATCAGTCCAGGTCACAAAGGACATAAAAAGATCCATTCATGAAGAAAATGACCAGCTAGACATAGCAACAACAGCCACCCCACATTCCATATTCCTGACTTTCACCACAGCACACGCACAGTGTTTCAAGGAAAACAAGTTACGCACAAAATGGAAGATAAGAGAATATAACACATTTCCCTCCTATAAACAAATAAAAACAAACAAAAAGAAAGCAAAACAAAATAGGCTCTCAATAGTTGGAGACTATACAAAAGCTCCTAACTTGACAGGTGGGCATCTCACACAGCCATCAAATTTCACACGTGAAGCTACATAATCACAACTTCTCAACACATCAGAATTCCTGCTCTCAACCACTTCTATTCCACCTCATTCAGGAGTTAAAGCAGTATCTTGCCTCACCAAAAATGTTCTGTGGTGACTACAATTTTGCACAGAGAACTCTTCACCAATTCTCACCAAGTGTTCCTCCTGCTGCTGGTTGGGGGGCATCTCTACACCTCTTTTACACTTATCCAGTCTTCTGACATTCCAAAATTTATCGTTCTGGGTAACAACACCCTTGTTGTACATCTTAATAATTCTCATAGCTTTATCAAATCTGGGTGCACCTTTGGTTACGCACCCTGGTTTGCGCACCCTCATCTAATCTCCAATTGCAAAAGAGTGTACCTTGACTTTCCATCTAGCATCATAGGCTTCTTTAACCTTTTCCTGTTTTGTCTTCACTCTTTCACGTATATCTTCAACATCCATTTTCGATGACTCTTGCTTGTTTCTTCTTAAGCCACCATGGACACAATTTAGAAACTAGGGGACATATTACCAACAAGTAGCAATATTTATCGCTAAATAGGCTTAGCGACAATTTTTTTATTGCTGCCTATCGCTGGATATGTTAGCAGAGAAAAAATGCTATTAGCAACGTTTTTCTCCATTGTGCTAAAATATCCAGCGATAGCGGCGAAATGCATGAATATCGCTGAGAATACAGCGATATTCACACATTAGCGACGAAATGCTCTTAGCCCAGTTATCCACCTCCTATTGGATAACATGGCTAAGAACTGGTTTGGGCAGGTGTTAGTATTTGGAGATATTCGCGCTTAGCGTGAATATTTCCAACGCTACGCCTGCCTTGCTAATAGGCGATAGCAACGTTAGCGACTGCTTTCAGTCGCTAACTGGTTGGGTAAGCCCATTTTGCATGTCATTAGCGATAAACATCGCTGACATGCAAAGCGGGCCCCAAACCGCTTGCTATCGCCTAAAAGCTGTCGCTAACATCAGTTAGCGACAGCTTGCTAATAGGGCGATAGAATTGTCGCCGCTTAGCGTCCGGTAATGGCCGCTAAATCGGCAATAATTGCCTATCGCCCCCCTTGGTAATATGCCCCAAGATGTTTTCTCCTTAAGAACCTAAAGGGACTAATCTCTGTGGTACTCCGAGGAGTGCTGTAATACCACCACTGTTTCTTTCTTAACCTGTCTCTTCAATTACCACCACATGTCCATACAATACTCTCTTTCAACACACAGTTACATCCCCCAACCCTTCCATTACCTTGTGGCTGTGGTGACATGTTGAATATAGCTATACTAAAGAAAACTCTGGATTTCATAGACATCAACTGTAGTCCATTGTCCAAGATCAACACTTCTGGATAAACGTCTTTTGCAAAAACTTCTTTGAAAAATTCAATGATGGCACCAGAAGTGGATGTGGCACTAACTTAACGTATGGCAATTTCGAATGGTAGTCGACAAGAACCAATGCAAAGCGGGCTCCACTAGGTAAAGAATAGGATTGTCCTGAAATGTCAAAACCAAGCTTCTGACATGTTAAATTCAGCCATGGCACAGAGCTGAAGTGAAGCAGGAGCGGGTCTTAACATTTTTTCACTCTTGGCGAAAAAATTGCATTCTCTTACTCCTTTGTTTGCCATCATGTCAAGTCCTGGCCACAAAAACATGTATGTTTTAGTCTCTTCCTGGAAGATATAATAGAATGTCCTTCATGAAATCTCGAAACTGATCACTCTTGCGCTAGCGCTTTGGGTGACAACACCGTTTGTGTATTGCTGCATGTGTTTTTAAAGTGCATTCCTGTGTTTTTAAAAATATTGCTGCTGAAAATCGACTTGTGCGCTGACTCCCCGGTCCACCGCAGCGATTTAGGCTGTTTGTTGTGGAGGGAGAACAGAGCGCTCGTACTTCCTGGTGGTGCCAATACTCGGCGGCTATCTTACTAGGTTGACGCTCCAGTCTTCCTCGAGCCCTAACTACTTAGGCTCCCAGCGCGGACGCGCCGAGTAAATCTCGAAACTGATCACTCCTGCGCTAGCGCTTTGGGTGACAACACCGTTTGTGTATTGCTGCATGTGTTTTTAAAGTGCATTCCTGTGTTTTTAAAAATATTGCTGTTGCTGCTGAAAATCGAATTGTGCGCTGACTCCCCGGTCCACCGCAGCGATTTAGGCTGTTTGTTGTGGAGGGAGAACGGAGCGCTCATACTTCCTGGTGGTGCCAATACTCGGCCGCCATCTTACTAGGTTGACGCTCCAGTCTTACTCGAGCCCAATCTATATAAGTCCCCTGTTCCGCCGCGCAGCGGCACGCGCAGCGGGAGCACCGTAGACGCCAAAGAGAAGCCAGTCTGCGCCAGTCCGCGTCCTGACGCGTCCTGACCCAGCCTGGCATTATGGTAGGAAATCGCCTCCTATACAGTGCCTCCTCCCTGCACGCTCTACGCCCCACCGTCAGCCCGCTATGTTTGCATTCGGTCCTCCCCATAAACACGAAGGCTCGTTGTAAAACATGTAACTGGGGTTTGTCCAAATCAAGTACTGGGAAACCTCCCCTTATACATATGTGGAGGATGTTCCTTCTTAACTGTCGGTCGTTGCCGAAGCACTGTACTGAACTGGCCATGCTGATAGAGGAGCTCAATCCAGACGTCTTCTTTTTAACAGAGACGTGGCTCCAGCTGGAAACTGATCCTGCAACAGTATGGGCCACCCCTCAGGGATATACTCTAAAGTGACTCGATCGCAAGATAGGCAGAGGCGGAGGGCTGGCCATCATTTATAGAGATAACTTTAGGTGCCGGGTCATTCCCTCTATCACGCCAGCTTGTGAGAGTTTACACTTCACTCTCGAATTTACCCCCACTACCACCTTCTCAGGCATTCTAGCCTATCGTCCACCTGGTACTCTTAGCGACTTTGTCACAAAGATGACGGATATAGCTGCCAACCTAGTGCTCACCTCGGCAAATCTTACCCTGCTGGGCGACCTGAATCTGCATTTGGACAATTTGCTTGATTTAGCCGCCAATAGTCTTCGACTAAATCTCCAGGCCATCAACCAGCTCCAGGAAGGTTTTCACTCGACGCATATCATAGGGCATCTCCTAGATCACATTTATAGTAATCTGGACAGTTTAAATGTCGAGTTACCCATACCATTGCCCTGGATCGATCATTTTTTAATACCCTTCACATGGTCCACGAACACCCCCCCCCATCTCACAACTTCATAACAAACACAGGGGGAGAAAATGGGCTTCGTTACCCTTTTCCAAATGGAAATCGGTTCTTACCGAACACCCACCTCCGAAGGTGACAAACCCCAACACAGCCACTTCCAATTTTGACAATTGGATCCTTAATACCCTCGATCAAGTTCTTCCGAAGGAATCGCTACACTTGATAAAAAGATCTAAAGTTGCCCCCTGGTACTCCCCCGCCCTCAGAATCATGAAACAATTGTAGTGTAGCTCCTATTTTCCCAATAGGCTCTGCGCATTGGAATAATACCTACAGCAGTAAAGGCCTAGGCCAGACGTTAACTAGGTCTACTACTGTCGATACTAGACTTAATTTTTGGGTTTGCCAGCTAAGCTCAGAGTTCGCTAGAAACTTTCTCGAATGTTCAAGGAAGGATTAACTTCCCTGATTAGACAAGAAGGGATTTAGTTTCTGACAACCATAGAACATGACAACTTTGCTCTCCCCTAATCAAGAGTCAATCTCGAGAGTCGTGTGAGCACAAGGCAATTATTTTACTCAGTCAGTACGTGCATTCTTAGTCTCATCAGATTGTAGAGAAAAGGAAGAGACGGGCGTGTTCAATAAAAAGGTGTTATTTATTGATCAGTCTCTTTTCTCGTACAAGAGAAATGGATCGATATTATTGCAATACTTATAGTTAAGTAAAGTGCATACATTAAAAGCAATAGTATAAAATAATACTGTAAAAACATTGATATGGTTTCTGAGCCATATGATGTTTGAAAATGATTAAAATATA
The DNA here is from genome assembly GCF_964261635.1 of Lissotriton helveticus. NCBI lineage: Eukaryota > Metazoa > Chordata > Amphibia > Caudata > Salamandridae > Lissotriton > Lissotriton helveticus. The sequence goes on from NC_136063.1 coordinate 1,207,788,724, forward strand.
TTTACATACACATATACATTTGACTAAACGTACTCAACTGGTGTTTCTAAATACGCCTACCCCGTGTACCTGACCTAAGTCTAATGCGTGGGCGGGAATAGAAAGTTACAGTTTAAGTTAAGTTTGTTTTTGCCAAGTGAATAACTAAAGAATTCTCTGTGAGGGGTTATTCAGTTCTGTACCTGGAAGTTAGGATGAATGAGGAATGGTATCTCTTTCTCTGCTCTCGATATTCCAGGCTGCCTGCGAGGGCTGCCCAGAAGCGCCGGTGCTGGGTCTCTCGGCTTGAGATAGCAGCGCGTCTCTCAGCGCGTCAGGAAGGCGGGGCTGCTGCCAGCGGGGTCTGCTTCTGCTCTCGGCTTCGGCAAGTATGGCTGCTCCGTCTTGTCACCACGCGTGTGTTTGCATAGGGCAAGGTCGGCAATATTTATACCTTAAAGGTGCCGAGATTGACGTAAGGATGGACATAGATACGTCAATAAAGATGTCATACGACTTGCTCGTTAGCACATTCTTTACTAAAGTTCTCTGTGAAATCAAAACAATGGCCGCACGGATTTTCCAGGTTGTCATAGGTTTGATTTGTTATGAGAACGTCGTATGCCTTATCAGGGGCTGGAGGAATGTCGCTTGTCTAATTAGATCTCAAGCGTTATGACCTAATCAGATAACACGTTCCTGTGCCGTAGTGTGACTGCGTCAGATAACGGTATCTGCATCATGGGGGCTTTTCTTGCCTCATGGGCTGACTGTTAGTTAACTGATAGTTAGTTTAACCAGAATAGGGTCAGGAATAGGGGGACTGATTCAGAACCTATAGAAATACACGACACCCACTCCACGCTAACTATGGTCATATCTACTAATCTATGCATAGTATAACATAGTACAACATACTATAGAGTATAGTGTATATCTTACCACCCCAAAATACATAAATGCATTTCGAAATTTTCAAATATACTGAAAAATTGCAGTCATATATATTGTATGCACTTAAGCTATGAATTAAATGCAAAAGTAAACACGCATTTTTATGCATTATTGCTTATTGGTATATGAGAAATACACATGAAATGGCTCTTAATATGGCTATACAGAAAGGAAGTTCGAGACCATTTCATCACATAATAAAATATTTGTGAACATACCAGCGGGCAGCTAAAGTCTATAAAGTATCTAAAAATAGAAATTTTAGTTCTCTAGGAATAGTTTCTTACTTTAAGCAGAAGATCAGTGTCCCGGGAAAAAAAATATGTAGAAAAATATTTTAAGGGGCATGCTGAAAAAATTGCTGTCCGTGAACTGGAGTGAAATTGTTCATGTGACTTTATTTTTAAAGTTGAAGGCCGAATTCAGGGAACGCCGTGTGCGAGTTTACTCAAAAGTCTCTATTTCTGTTCTGGAGAGAACATCATATCATTCAGGCTTTCGAAAAAACTGTCAACAGCTTCATGGGAAAGTTCCACTAAGTCGGAAATAGGGGTAACCGTGCATTCATGCGCATGATTGTCTCCATTGACATTCTGATTTGCATCACTGACAGAAGGTCGTACCTGTTCGATGCTGCTTTCATCTTGAACTTCACTACTCTTCAATCGTAGTGGTGAAGATTCCAGGAATGCCGTCATCAGGATTGGCAGCCTTTGAGGGCAGCACAAAGCGTGAACCTTGGTAGGAACCAACAGTGTATCTGCATCCACCGGCGCATCTGATTGTAGCGTCAGACAGGTGTCTAACACGCATTCTTCTCCGCATAGCAGACACCTTAGTACAGGTAAAACACACCTTTGCCACATTGGTCGAAATGATAGAAACCAAGTCATGTTTAGGTCTCTAAGCCGGGAGAGTCCCAGGATTTTTGATATCCGTTCCCGGTATCCAATGGCTAGGATCGTATCTTCCATTGTCGCGAGAGTTTGATCTGTGACATGGGTTGCCATAACGAAAAATAAGGACTAGGAATAGGATTCCTGCAATTAGTCCCAGGATCAGGGGAAGTCCGCCAAAAATCGAATGGACGAAATCTGGAAAAATACCCAGTATGGCTTTGAATGGTGTTAATGCCATCGAAAATACTGTCTTAAATACCTTTGAGACCCCAGTGGTATCAGAAATATTTAAGATTTCGCTTAGGATTTCCGCGAAATGTACGGGGGAATTAGTTGATAATAATGTATGTATCTCTGCAGTCGTCCTTGCGACTTGTAGATCATACGTTTCTTTTGATGACGTGAGCCTTGTAGGCGTCTGAAGAAGCACTGTTTTCATTCTGCTTAAAGTGTCTATTCGAATAGAAGTAATTTTCAAATTGGGCCATGCCCTTGCCTCCCTGTCTGGAAAGGAGCTGGGGAACAAAGAACGTCCACAGCACTTGACCTTCGCCGTTGTAGTTACTAGATAAGGAGTCCCAGGCATAAGACTACAACATCTGCGGTCTACAATAAGAATGTAACTCCCATTATAGAGTCTTTGAAAGAATGGTTCTATTTCAGTTGCAGGTGCGCCTTGCTGGTGACATGAAAGGTTGTATGAATTCCCTTCACAGGCTCCATGCAAACTAATTCCGTTACACAGAAGCGTGCCGCTTAGTGACATAGCACAATTGTTGCCACTAAGAAACACTTTCTGTCCTTTATTACTGACACATGCATGTGAATAGGGCAGGTTCCAAGTTGTTTTAAGGTACCCCTTTCCCAATTTCTCGTACATGCCAGCCTGTATATATTTTTGGCAGTATTGAAACCTGAAGGTTGAGATTGGAATATTTATGATTCCGTGGATTATCCATTCACTGACAGGTCGTTCTGACATTGTCAACGGTAATCTTTCTAGTTTTTCAATGCTCAAGATTGTATAATCAGCACCCTTTTGCGCCATACCGATTTGTCTATCAGTAAGGTTAAAGATTTGGAATAGTGACGTCGTGTTGATTAAACGCCAAGGCACATAGCCTGAACGCAGATTTTGTAACGTCCAGCCAAGCTGTACAATGGAACGCAATTGTGACTGACCATGTTGTAATAACAGTAAGTCATGCGATAATATATCGATTGCTGAAGACACAATGCTGTCCAATGAAAAAATTCTGGAGGACAGAGTCATTAACCCATTGTCCACTACAGAAAGTGATTTTTCCAAATTGATACGGTCAATTTCCCGTATTCTTTCTGCTGTCTCAATTTGAGTAACCTTCCAGGCCTCATTGTATGCTGCATATACAGAGGCTGCTATGAAACGCTTTTGACGCTGTTTGCGTGGTCCCAGTATGAAATCACGCAAGTCAGCACCATCAGTAAGTAAAGTTAGGTGTTGCTTAATTTCAGGCAGTGTGGAAGTCTGTAGCCATTGAAGGCATAATTTGCCCACACTGTAGGTTGTTATTATCCCTGGGTGATGTCTTTGGGGATATCTAGGGTCTGGCCTGGTCATTTTAAAACCCTGTGTTTTATTCAGGAATCTTTTTTGACAGTGATTTGTATCTGTGGGCCAGATCAACCATTGTTTCCAATCAGGATGTGTTCTGTTTTGGTTTAATATATGGTTTACGTCTATCTCTTCATCTGTATCAGAGTTATTGCTAAACATTGTTGGCTTTGGAATAGACGGATTATTTAAATCTTTGATTTTGGCTAAGCCAAGACAGGTGGTTTGTTGAACAGTGTCATTTAAAAATATCATTTGTTCTGGGATCATGCAGGCTCTAAACAAAGCTTCTAAACCCTGTACTTGCCATTCTTTTGTACCCCAAACACTTTTCAGATCAACATTTTTGTCCCAATAATCAAATCCAAAAGTATTCATTTTTTCAAAGAATGAATCTGAATATATCAATTTTGTGTTGGTTATCATGGTTTTCATCCCTGTCTTGTTTGACAATTTAAAATAAAATGTTTCAGCATTACTTATGTTAAAACCTGAAAAATATGAATATTTGTCATAAACGGTTCTAGAGCTCCCTTTTGGAGGTGTAGCACAATGTTCCCATTGATTATAATTTAAAACATTTCTAGGTTGTGCAGATTTATGCAAAAAATGGTTACCATAATGGTTATAGCAATACATACTATCATAATTTGTAGAACCTTGCAAATAATCATGTTTTGTAAATTTAGCAGACATTACTAAGTCAGACATCATGTTGTTAATACTTTCGAAGTCCCAATCATCAGCAAATGAGTTTGGTTTTGCAAAGTCACTCAAGGAGATCTTGATTTGGTGTGGATATTTCAGGATCTCGACCGGACCATAAATTTCATAGTCAGTGTTGTCCCAGGCTACCCCACCAGGTATCGGATTGGCTGTGAAGTTGGCTGAAGAAAGTTCTCTTTTCTCGACGTGTGAAGATGTGTGTGGTTTGAGGATCAAGTTGATGTTCTGACTTGCTGTGTCCATTTTAGCATATTTTCCCTCAATGAAGCGTCCCAAAGTAAATACCATGATGAGCCAAAGTATGAGGATAAATGCACCAAAACCCACCCAAAATTCAATCCATGGAGAAACCAGATATGTTTCTTTCAGTTGTTTCAAAAGTTCCTTCGCTTTGTCTTTAAAGGATTTTGATGATGGCTGTGTCTTTGATTCACTGAAGCCTTCAGAGGAATCATCGAAGTTGATGAAGTACCCGGATGCAGTTCTGTCAATTGTTCCAATTGCTTCAGGATTTTTGTTTCTTGCATTGTCACTCGGTACTTCATTGTAGATTGGTGTGTCTCTGCTAAATGTTTTTATTTGGGTTTTCAGAGGTCTTAGATCTATTGCATTGTTGCATAGTCCTTGATGTTCTTCTGTAGGCGTTTCGAATGTGATGAGCCTCTTTGTTAGGACCTCTGTACTGGTAGCAAACCTTGGTGTTCTGCTACTTATTGGGAGTCCACTTGGCCTACTGTTTGTTATCGGCCACATGTTGTGGTTTTACCAGGTCGATGGATACAACTTGGCTCTCCTTTTTTCCAGCAAGTGGCGGTAGTACAACTGATCTTGTCCCGTTGACAGACAAGACAGGAACTGCTTTTCTGTAAGAAGGCCCAAATTCCTTCTTTACCGCGATCTTCTCCCTGACTAGATCCCCGACTTTTGGAATCCAGACAGGTCTTGCTGGGACAGGTGGTGATTCTTCAGTGGTTGTTGGCTGTTGTTTCAACTGTATGTTGCTCAGGTCTTTTCTTGTTTTGTTTAAGTCCTGCAAAATAGCCAAACGGTCTTTGACATCAAAGGTTTTTTCTATTACCACTGAAGTCTGACTATCAAGGTCAGAGATCAACATCCTAGTTCCGAATAATAATTCGTACGGACTGAATCCCTTCAGAGAATTTCTTGGCAAGTTATTTAGACTACGTTGGACACTTATTAGATGTTTGACCCACCCAGCTCCCGAACCTAATGTCCTTTCTACTATAGATTGCTTTCTGCCTTGGTTTTTTCTTTACACCATCCCGTACCCTCAGGAAGGAAGTGAGAAGATTCCCGCTGGGCTGTGCTCATTTGGCCATGTTTCCCCCCAGGCTGGTGTGCTTGAGTGAAAACAATGGTCGAACGTAGCATGCTCTTAGCGTATATGCCATTTAGACTCGCAAATCTTGTATAATAGTCCGGACGTCAGCCGAGTGCTGTGGATCTACATTATAAGTGGAAACTAGCCTGTATATGTTAATCGCAAGCCATTCTTTTTACTGGTGATGTTATCTGCAGTCAGATTCCACCGTATTTTATTTTTTCTCTCCCCACTGCGATTTCTGTTGCAGTTTGGGCAGTTTTTTACAAACATGGTATGATGTAGGCTCATGCCTGGCCACCAGTACCGTGATTGTAAATCTTCCAGAGAATCTTTTAGTTTGAGGTGTCCAAGACCCTCACCCATATGTGCGTCTGCGATTAACAAGCCTCTCCTGTCCATGTTTGGAATCACTCTATCCCCCACTCCAGGGATTCGAGCAAAAGGGACGGAGTTTGCATCGATTATGTATGTGTAATTGAGTGGATAGTTGATCGGTAACGCTGAGCAGTCGCCTTTTGATGACGTTTTCACCGCCAGCAATGTTTCACCGTCAATGTATTTTAATGTACGCTTTTTTCGATCTACGGGAGCCGATTTAGTGGCTGCCGCTGCGGCTGTTTCAGCCAATGAATTCCCTACAACGTGAACGCCATCACGCTGATGACTCAGTGAGTGAGTCACGTGAGTCTTTGGTAGTTCTTTTTTCAAAAGAGCTACTTGTTCCCAGAGCAGTTTCTGCTTTATTGGTGCATCTGTGTCATCTTTGTAACCGTTCTGAATCCATGTCTGCAAATCGCTGTTATATGATTTGACGCAGTAATATGAATCTGACACTATAAGTGTCGGGAATTCGCGATCCGCATTATCTAGCGCCATTTTTAATGCGATTATTTCAGTTTGTTTTTCTGAATTAGTTTCTACTGAGTGTGATTTTGTTAATAGAGGTTTTAATTTACCTCCGCGCCACACTTCTTTTGTAATCTCACATGTGGGGTTGTATGCTTGTTCTCCCCAAACGGAGGGTTGAGCATGTCCGTCTGTATAGATTACACAGGCGTAATGTCTTAGAGGCAGAATGTCGATTGGCAGAGGATACGTCTTTTCATATTTTAGATTTTTTAATTCTTCTAGTTCTTTAGAAAATTGTCAACCAGGCTATACTTGATAATTCATATCCTACGTATAAGACCGTTAAATGGGCAATTCTGGATTTTTTAAAGTTGAATTTGTAACCCTCTGCTGCGAACCCGAGTATTATGGTGTTCACTCTTTTCAAGTGAGTCTCCAAGTCATCATCTGTTAAGTAAATGTCATCTACATAAGATAATGCTTCATCATCATATAGTTGTAGTAATTCTGTTGCTCTCGCTGAGAATACCCCCGGGCTGTTCTTGTACCCCTGGGCTAACCGACAGAATTGTTTTTGAGTGCCATTTACTGAGAATGCAGTTAAATATCTGCTCTCCGGTGCTATGTTTTGACAAAAGAATCCATTGGAGATGTCCAAGGCTGTTTTGTATTTTTTGCGCACTATGTTATTCATTAGTTCAGCACTGTGTGAGTTTTGCACTGCAAAGGTTTTGCAACATGTGTTAAGGTGTCGGTAATCCAAAACTAGACGGTATGAATTGTCTGGTTTGGAGACCGGAAACAAAGGATTGTTCATTTGTGAGGTGCAAGTTTCAATCACCCCCTGGTATTCTAGCTGATCTAGTATTTCATTTACTTGTTTTTTAGCTTCTTGCTTAATTGGGTACTGCCTTTGTGCAGTAGGTTGTGATTTTAACTGGATTTTGTGAGGAGGAGAATCCTCATCCCATCCTACATGATTTTTATATAAAGCAGGTGCTAAGGCCACTGCCCACTTTCTAGCAAGTGTGTATTTTTTATGAATCGGGATTTGATTCGAGAAGGCAGGCATAATTACTTCTTCGCCATGAGGGCACTCCCTGACAAACTCTGGTGGCCAGTCTTTTTCAGCTAGAAGGATGTCATAGCCTTTGGAGAGGTTATCCCAAAATAGTCCCCTTATTTTCCTAGTCTTATCTCCCTCTATACGTAATGTTATCTCGTATATCTTGTGGGGCTTGCTAACTCTGGTGTCTGCAGTTTCCACTTGAAGGTATTCATTCGTGTCCACTGTCTCCAGATGATTCATAAGGACTTTGCGAGCTATGCTCACCTCTGCTGCGCTGTCTAGCATTGTCTGAGCCCACTCTCCGTTTTTCAGTTGTGTACTCAGTATTCTCGGCATTGTTAACTACCTTGATACTGGCTACCTTCTTTTTTGGAAATTGTAATTTCTTTTTTAGCTGAGCAGGTTCCTTGTCTTTGGACTTGGCGTGCTCTTCTGATCGTCCTATTCTTTCCGATTTCTGCGAGGAATTCTGAAAAGATTGAGAGGGACGTGTATCAATGTCTTGATATCTATCAGGTTTTTTAATATTATCCCTATTTCTAAGGTTATATCTATTCCCAGAGGGGTCACTCTGCGGTGACCTCTGTCTTTGGTTTGGAGATTTCTCTCTTCGCCTCGGAGACCTTCCTCTGGACTGGAATTTCTTTTCTTTAGGATTGGATTGTTTGTTTCCATCCCAGTTCTTTTTTGGTGAATTATTATTAAAAATTATTTTTTCTGGACTTGTAGTCAGTTGCGGTTTTACTGGTATTCCACCTAGACTATCTCTGCCTAGTTCTTCATAGGATTTTTCTATGATTCTGGCAATTTCAGCTGGTTGGTCTGCTATATCTGTCTCTTTTAACCTCTGGCGGATCGCCACGTTTGCTGCTTCACCTTTTATGTTGGCTAATAATATAGCCGAGACCTGCTTGAAGTCTTTTAATAATTTCATACCAAGAGTTAAAGCAGGTTCTGGACCGTATTCATCTTGAATTTGTTTTAGCACATCTGGTATTACCGAAATGGATGGAACACCGTGCGTTTTTGTGTAGATGGAAGCAAAGACTGTACCCCAAGTGTCACAGTCCTCAATGTGTGGTGTGATTCCCATTGGGAGACATATAGTCAGAATCCTGTGTTTTTCCAGCGGGGTGGTGTCAGGAAACACCGCCTCTATTTGGGTGATTTTCTGTGCCAACCAGAATGGTATTTGTTCCCGTTTAGCTGGAACTTTACCTAGGCAGGATTGGATGTTCTGTGGTGTGATTTTATTTGTGTTCCCCTGGTGAGGGGTCAGCTGTGGTAGTTTAATCGCTGGCTGAATTGTTGAAGTCCGCATTACATACTGAACTAATTGTCTATGAATTTTTAGTAGTTGTTTTAGCTGTATTAACAGCTCTGCTGCAGGCATTCTTTCGATGTCTGGATGTGGTGTGTATCCGGCTAAGACCGGCCACGTTGCTCCTGGTCTTCCTAAAGGACCGAGCCTTGTAATGTGATTGTTATGTTTTAGGGCGCCATCAAATAAGAGCAAATGCTCTTGGAATTTGAGTGGTACTTCCACCTCCTCGAAAGGAGTGTATGTTTCAGGAGGTTCCTCTACTTTGTAATAGTGGAAGTACTTTGTTACAGCATTTGCTGCTGGAAAATGTATCCATGAATAGTATACCTCTGTCTGCCGATATTCGTGTGCCTCAATTACGAATATGACTGTGCCACCTCTAGGTGTCAGTCCATTTTCTATAAGTTTTAAGGTTATAGATCTCCTTTTAATGACCGGAATGAGTGTTATATTCGGGTCTGCTGCTTGCATGGTAGCATCAGCATCTGCGAGTTCAGTAGCTAATCTAACTGCCTCTCTTTCGTCATCACTCTCTGCCATTTTACAGACAGGATGGTATTATGTCTATTTGCAGATCAGGTTTCTTTATGGAAACAGAGATTAGATGCACAATATTTTGGAACTGTTTATCCTTCAACGTTGACTTGACCAAGAACCATACATAGGAGTTCCCTCCTGCGAGGTTTTGGAGGATATAACCTTTCACCCACTCCAGACGTCTTTGGAGTATTTGGGAAAAGGGGTCTGAGTGAGATAGCACGACTGAGTTACTCTAAATGTCTTACGTTAGTTTTATCGCCCTTTCCAAACGCGTTGGGCGCCATGTAGTGTAGCTCCTATTTTCCCAATAGGCTCTGCGCATTGGAATAATAACTACAGCAGTAAAGGCCTAGGCCAGACGTTAACTAGGTCTACTACTGTCGATACTAGACTTAATTTTTGGGTTTGCCAGCTAAGCTCAGAGTTCGCTAGAAACTTTCTCGAATGTTCAAGGAAGGATTAACTTCCCTGATTAGACAAGAAGGGATTTAGTTTCTGACAACCATAGAACATGACAACTTTGCTCTCCCCTAATCAAGAGTCAATCTCGAGAGTCGTGTGAGCACAAGGCAATTATTTTACTCAGTCAGTTTGTGCATTCTTAGTCTCATCAGATTGTAGAGAAAAGGAAGAGACGGGCGTGTTCAATAAAAAGGTGTTATTTATTGATCAGTCTCTTTTCTCGTACAAGAGAAATGGATCGATATTATTGCAATACTTATAGTTAAGTAAAGTGCATACATTAAAAGCAATAGTATAAAATAATACTGTAAAAACATTGATATGGTTTCTGAGCCATATGATGTTTGAAAATGATTAAAATATATTTACATACACATATACATTTGACTAAACGTACTCAACTGGTGTTTCTAAATACGCCTACCCCGTGTACCTGACCTAAGTCTAATGCGTGGGCGGGAATAGAAAGTTACAGTTTAAGTTAAGTTTGTTTTTGCCAAGTGAATAACTAAAGAATTCTCTGTGAGGGGTTATTCAGTTCTGTACCTGGAAGTTAGGATGAATGAGGAATGGTATCTCTTTCTCTGCTCTCGATATTCCAGGCTGCCTGCGAGGGCTGCCCAGAAGCGCCGGTGCTGGGTCTCTCGGCTTGAGATAGCAGCGCGTCTCTCAGCGCGTCAGGAAGGCGGGGCTGCTGCCAGCGGGGTCTGCTTCTGCTCTCGGCTTCGGCAAGTATGGCTGCTCCGTCTTGTCACCACGCGTGTGTTTGCATAGGGCAAGGTCGGCAATATTTATACCTTAAAGGTGCCGAGATTGACGTAAGGATGGACATAGATACGTCAATAAAGATGTCATACGACTTGCTCGTTAGCACATTCTTTACTAAAGTTCTCTGTGAAATCAAAACAATGGCCGCACGGATTTTCCAGGTTGTCATAGGTTTGATTTGTTATGAGAACGTCGTATGCCTTATCAGGGGCTGGAGGAATGTCGCTTGTCTAATTAGATCTCAAGCGTTATGACCTAATCAGATAACACGTTCCTGTGCCGTAGTGTGACTGCGTCAGATAACGGTATCTGCATCATGGGGGCTTTTCTTGCCTCATGGGCTGACTGTTAGTTAACTTGATAGTTAGTTTAACCAGAATAGGGTCAGGAATAGGGTGACTGATTCAGAACCTATAGAAATACACGACACAATCCTGCCGCAAACTTGAGAGAGCGTGGAGACAAGAACACTCGCAATCTAAGAAAGCTGAGTACAGAGCCGCAATCAAGTCATACAAAAATGAACTAAAATCTGCACAAGCCCTATTTTATGACTCCAAAATCAAATTAGCAGCTAATTCCCCTAAAGAAATCTTTAAAATTGCCAAGTCTCTAATTTCTACTCCCCCTGAGCGTCTGTCGTCTGACGGCGCGCAAATTCGATGTGATAACTTGGCCACTTTCTTCTTTCAGAAGATCCAGGCCATCTACTCCTCATTCGCTACCGGCAGTGATGATACAGAGACTACCGCCGTCCTAAATTCCGACCTCTCTGTTCCTTGTTCGCTTGTTGAGTTCCCTCTTTTAGACTCTGTCTCATTAGACAGAATGATCCCGAAAGTCACCTCGGGATCTCCTAACGACCCAGCACCCCCGCAGACCCTCATTAAGGCTATTGATGCCATTCGTCCGGTCATTCTAAACGTTCTTAACTCCTTCATCACCTCTAGCTCTGTCCCCGCCCCGTGGAAATGTGCGATGGTGAAAGCTCTTCTGAAAAAGCCTACCTTAGATCAGAACAACTTGGCCAACTATCGCCCAATTTCCTTACTCCCCTGGATGAGCAAGCTGCTTGAGAGGCACATTAATAACACCTTAGCAGACTATTTAGAATCTAACAATCTGCTATGTGCCTCTCAGACGGGATTCCGCCCTCAACATGGAACCGAAACTGCTCTTCTAGCAGTGACGGAAGAAACAAGATCCGTGCTGGACCGGGGAGGGAAAGCTGCCATCATATTACTAGATCTTAGTGCCGCGTTCGACACGGTTATCCATGCCACACTATTACATTGTTTGGAAGGCATGGGCGTGTCGGGCGCGGCCCTGGAATGGCTGACCTCCTTCCTGGATGAGCGCTTCTTCCAGGTGTTCGAGGGCGAGGTTGTCTCCTCCAAGCAACCACTCAGTTGTGGGGTTACTCAGGGCTCTGCCCTGAGCCCCACACTTTTTAATGCCTACATCAGACCTCTAGCAGAGATAGTCCATCCCTTCGGTGTGCGTATTGTCACCTACGCGGACGATACCCAATTGGTGGTCTCCTTGGACCACACTGAGGGATCGTCCAACACCCTGGGCCCCTGTCTAGAGGCTGTAGCCAAATGGATGCAATCCTCCTGTCTTAGGCTCAACGGGGAGAAGACGGAGATTATGCTGCTGGGTAATCCTGCACCGACCACTCTGACTTCCATCAGGCCCACATGTCTCAGCGCCCCCCCTTCCTCTAAACCTCAGATAAAGAGCCTTGGAATCTGGCTCGATAAAGCGCTAGACTTTTCTGTCCAGGCCATTAGAACGGCATCTACATGTGTCGGGCTAATGAAAATGCTCCGGAAAGTGCTCCCTCTACTTCCTTTCCCGGCGAGGAGAATCATGGTTCAGGCCCTAATACTCTCCCGCCTGGATTACGGAAATGCTTTATATCTCGGAGCCCCGGCAGCAGTGACCAACAGACTCCAGGTCACTCAAAACTGTGCTGCCCGATTATTGTTTAACATTCCCCGTTGGCAGTCAGCCAAGAAAGCCCTAAAAGAACTACACTGGCTCCCAGTGGTTGCCAGAATACATTTTAAGGCCATGTGCATTGTGCATAAATCTTTCCATCGAACTGGCCCTGCCATCTTGTTTCCTCTAGTGGTGCCCTACACGCCTTCCAGGGCCCTTCGCTCTGGTGCATTGCGTCTAGTAACCACAACTAAAATCAACAAGGCTCGCTGGGGCGGCCGTTCATTTTTGCACATTGCTGCGAGAAGTTGGAATTCTCTCCCTCTGGATCTCAGGGAGAATAACAACCGGATGGCATTCAGGAAAGCCTTGAAAACCCATCTGTTTGCAAAAGCGTGTTAATCCACCCTGTAGCCCGCCATAGTAATCAGTTAAAGCGCTGCGAGGCCTTCGGGTAGTTACGCGCTATATAAATATAATTTTTCATTTCATTTCATGTGCCAAACACAGAAAAACATCCTTCATGCCTCCTCTTCAATGCCTTAAAATGTGTTAGCAACATACTCCAACACAGTGGAAATCACATCAACTCCAATACTATTTTGGAAATCTTCATGGGGCAAACGTGAGAGACAATCAGCCATTACATGGCCTTTTCCAGGCTCATGTTCAACTGTGAAACAATACTCCTGCAACCTAGACACTAATCTTGCGATGCGTGCAGTGACATTCCAACCACCTCCTGGAGAAAGTATCCCAACCAAAGGCTTATGGTCAGTTCTAAGCACAAACCATGAAACCCAATTGTAATTTGGAAACTACCCACCTCTCCACATACATGCTAATAGATCTTTTCTGTTACTGCATATCTTTTATCAGTTTCAGTGACAGTGCGAGATGCAAAGGTAACATTCCATATTTCCTTATCACCTATCTGGGGCAAAACTCCCCCAATCCCATACATGCTAGCATCCACCGTCATGCACTCCACACCCATGCAAAAAGATTCAATGTGGGTGCTCCGACAATCTAATTTTTTGCTTGATTAGAAGCAGACTGCTGTGTCTTGGTTCATACAAATTCAACATTTTCCTTGTGAGCTCTCTAAGAGGCGCCATCTTTGTAGCAAAGTCCTTAATACATTTGCTACAGTACTCACAAAATCCTGAAAATGATAGCAGTTTTTCACGATTATCAGGAGCAGGGGCCTTGATAATTGCATCTACTAATATTTTCTTATGTGCCACACCATCTCATGACACCCTGTGTCTCAAATACTCCACTGATTTTGAAAAACAAGCAAATTGTTCTCTTTCAATGTCAGAGCATTTTTCTTTAGCACACCACACACTTCTTTCAAATGTTCCATATGCTCGTTTTCATTTCTAGAAAAATTAGCACATCATCTTGAAAACATTAAACACACTTCTCCATACCCCAGAATAAATGGAACATGGCCCTATGAAGCACAGATGCCGCAGAGGCTGACCAAAATGGCATTATCTTAAACTGGAGTAATTCCTGCAGTGTATGGAATGCAGTAAGGAGGTGGGAATATTCGATAAACTCTATTTAATGACACTCTGAAATGTTCTGAACATTAAGCACGCAAACAACCCCCGTTTATCTTGGGTAGGGGGTGACAATCTACCACAATATAAGAATTTAAGGTCCACACATAGCCTCGCAGAATTATTTGACTTGCAAGCCAATTAATTTGAGATACACACTCAGATTACTCTACCTCCTCTATGACCTCATCATTCACCATCTCCAATAACATCCCTTCCAGTTTTGTAGTGACTGGCACATTACTTTACTACTGGCTTGGCATCACTTTTCACCTTGATTTTATGAGAGTACCCTTCCAATTTCCCAAGCTTATCAGAAAACACTTCTGGAAACTGAGACACAATCCATACTTTCTCACCACAGCTTTCTACCACTAACACTGGCTCATGTCTTCTAGATTTAGGATTATCCCCAATTTCCACTGATCTCTCAAACCCAGCACATTCACACCTCTGGGCGGAGCATACAGCTTTATTTTTGCATGCCTTTCTTTAAACTTTATATCAACTTCAACAAATCCCACAATGTCTATGCCTGTACCATCAAAACTCTCTATCATAATGCCAGATACCGTCAAATCATCCACACTCCACACCGTCTCAAACTTCTCTAGGAAATACTCATGGAGATTGATAGTCCATGGAGACCCTGAATCAGCCATGAGCTCCAATTAATATGAGGGCTTCTCATTTTTCCTACCTTGAGATTTGCCATGGCAACTGCTTCCTACCACCTGCCGTCGCACATACACTCCCACTTTCATTATTATTATCTTTATCAGCATCATACAGATTTCATCCATTTTTCTGATTGTTGAAGGGCTTTAGCCGTAGTAATGGCATCCTGTAACTTAGCATCCCCAATTACCCACAACAGCTCCTGCATCTTCCTGTGGCCTAATGACTAGAGGGGCTGACCTCAAAACAAGGGAACCGGGTTTCAGTCACGGCATTAGCCTGGGTGGTGAAATATCTACTGTTCTTTAACATGGAGGGAAAGTAAGCACCAAACTGTGTGACCGGCCAGGTATGGGAAAACATGGAGAGAAATATTGCCTTTCAGCTGGAAATGGTATAGTCCAAAGCTCTGTTTTAAATATAAAATCAGGGCCTTCTGTGGTCATATCACTGAAAATACAAGATTTGAAAAAAGTATTATTGTCTACGTGTGCTTGTGGAAGACACTTTCTATGGACTGAAATCTAGAGAGTGCTAAAGTGATTCTGGTATTTTACTGACCTCTGCTGGTTGTTTTCTATCAAGAAAGTTAAATAGAGGTGTTGGACTTGGCCCTTTTTGTAGGGTCATCCCTGAACTTTTTGCCTTCCTCCTGTATTTTGTCTGCTCTGTTTTTGCTGGTTTTATGACTCTGGACAGTTTGCCACTGCTGTTCAGTGCTGAAGTGCATATGCTCTCCCTATGGTAAATTGATGTATAGATTAGTGACTCCATGATTGGCTGATTTAGTTTACTTGTCAGACCCTAGTACAGTGCACTGTATGTGCCCAGGGCTTGTAAACCCAATGCTTCTGGTGGGCTTGCAGCACTGGTTGTGCCACCCACAGAAGCAGCCTGTAAAATGGGTCTCAGGTATGCCATTGCAGAGCCTGTGTGCAGTCTGGTACTGCCATGCTGACAGGGTAAGTTCACCCACTTGCCAGTCCCTAAACCTTCCACTTTCTGCATATTAGTCACCCCTATGGTAGGCCCAAGGGCAGGGTGCATTGTAAGTAAAAGGAAGCACATGTCCTAATGTGTGTGGCATGCCCTGATAGTGAATTACAGCCATTTTAGTTTTTCACTATTGCAAGGCTACCTGTTTCCCATAGGCCAGAATGGGCAGTTTGATTATAACATCTTATAATCCTAACTGACTCAGGGAACTAGGTAGAAATTCGAGTTTAGTATGCCTGAACTCAGAATAATAAAATGCATATTTTAGTGAAGTTGGTTTTAACATTCTGTGTTTGAAAATACCACTTTTAGAAAGTAGGTATTTTCTTGCCTAATTATCCAAGCCTGCCTCTGCTAGGTTGTGTATTCCTTGTCTGGAGTTTGAGTGACAGGGGCTGGGGGATTCCAGGAGACAGGGTGAGTCAGCACGTGGTTGAATAGAGAGATCTACATGTAGAGTGGTGGGAAGAGTTGTACCTTGGACCTGAATAGGGCTGTGCCTTCCATCCACAATGCTGGCTCCACCTCCTGTGGTACATCTGAAGTCCCTGGCCTATACTGTGAAAGGAAAGAAGGAGTAATGCAAATTGAGTGCTCCAGGACTGACCAGAACTGGTTTGGACTAGACAAAGGCCTATCTGCCTTCAGAGAACAAACAGAAAATTAGTGTAAAAGAGGGGACCCAAACCCCAGAACTTTAGATCACTTTTGGGAAACAAGAAGAACCTTTGCTGAGGAGAGTAACCTGAGAACCTGAGGAGGAGACTATCTCTAAGCTGAGTGCTGTTTGGGGCCTGTAGTGGTTGCCTGACTGCCAAAGAAAGGAGAAAGGGCTTTGTGCTACTTTCAAATCAACTTGTAAAGGATCTCCGAGGGCTTGAGATAGAGCTTGCCTCCTGCTGAACTCTCAGGTACAACAGACATCACCAACCAGCTCCCCTGCCTTCCCTTGCTGGGAATTGAAGTGCCTGCTGTTGAGCTGGGCCTTCTGAGAGACTGTTTGTTGCTGGAAGCTGGAAGTGCAACACAAGACAAAGAAGCGTGTTGCTGCCGCAGCCGTTGTCATCGCATCACCGGAGAAGAGTGTCGCCGTCACAGCAGATGCTGTTGCATCACCGGAGAAGCGTGCCGCCGCTGCCGCTGTCGCCATTGCATCACCCAAAGCGCCTCGCATCACCGGAGAAGAGTGTCGCCGTCGCAGCAGATGCCATTGCATCACCGGAGAAGCATTTCGCAGGACCTGTAGCGGCTCAGAAGAAGTGTTGAGTCGCCGCATGGCCGTTGGGCGTGCACACATCGTTGTCGCATCAAGATGAAGACGCCATTTTATTTCAGTGCACCGGAACTTCATTGCAGCACGGCGCTGCTGGTCGCATCGCCACGGAAGCGCAGTAAGAAACCGACGCATCACCTCCCGATGCGGAGAAGAACTGACGCATCCCCTAAGCAGCAGTAGGGACCCAACGCATCACCATTCTTGCGTGTAAGGAACCGAAGCATCACCTTCCCTGTAACACTTTCGTTGTATAGCATTACGCATCCAAAGGAAAATTGAACTCAAAGTGTCGCATTTTACATCTAAAGAGAACTAAGCTATTTCTACCATTTTTAAAGTACAGTATTGGGATTTTTGTCGTTTGTGGTCTTGTGTTAAGTCTATATAAAAATACTTATTTTAGACTACAACTTCTGTGGTGTCCATCTGTAGTGTTGTCACTGGTTACTGTATGTGTTCACAAATGCTTTACATACTGCCTCTGAGATAAGCCTGCCTGCTCGTGCCAAGCTACCAAGGGGGTGAGCACGAGTTATTTTAGGAGTGTACCCGCTTACCCTGACTAGACGCAAGGGTCCCTATTTGGTCAAAGGTACCTACCTCTGCCAACTAGAGACCCCCAAATCTAATAACAGGCAGTTGCCAGAAAGAGAAAAAAAATAAAGTACTTCATCAGAAAGCAATTCTGGTACTTTACTGACCTCTACTGATCGTTTTCTATCAAGACAGTTAAATATAGGCAGTTAAACAGAAATAAAGTCCCTAAGCGGAAGCAGACAAGTCTTAGGGCTGATCTCCAGAGCACACAAAGTGCATACACATATAAGTATATACTAAAGTATATACAAGAGGTCTTGAATGCTTGACCTAGAAATGAATGCGTGAAAAAAAATGTATCTGATCATTTCATCAGTCATTTCTCCAAAGTTACAATGTATAGAGGGACCTTGCATTGTAGAGAGAAATTCATCAAATGTTTCATCACTTTTTTGTGCCCTGGTATAAAACTCTCGAGAGCTCTGTGACCCTTAGGCACCTGTAACTGAACTGATATATTTTACACTACTCTCTACTGCTATAAGACCCAATATGGGGCCGGAGCGAGAAGATGTCTCACGTGCTAAGCCCTGAAGCAGTCCCAGTTGGACGTAAAGCGTTGGCTACCAATCTCGTTCTGTGATTTTAAAGAAAAAACTCATGAATATAGAATAAAGAAATTTTGGAAGAAGAAACGACTCTTACATTTGTTGTCCGTTGTGAAGTTGCTGTACTGTTCTTTACCTGTATAAAATGGATTAAAAGAATGTGCTACATGTATTAGTGACTGGACAAGTGTGTGCTGAACCATTCTAAACTAATAAAATGTACATTTCCTTTTTCGCATATAATTCCCGAATTTTAGAGTTGTTACACTCACCGCTTTGTTGAAAAGAACGTGCGTTGAAATATAAAACTAATTGCACGCTTCCGTAAATGAAGACAATCTGCCTGATCTGCCAGACACTTCAGGCAGATTCAAAATGGCTGTCCCGTACACCACGTAATAAAATGATGTGTGCATGCACGTTCCTATGATTGATGACAACCAAAGACAAAGATGGAATGAAGCAACAGCAGGAATGTCAGCCAGGAACACAGGCCAAGAATGTACGCATCCGCACCTGTAGGATTCAAAAGATGCTGGTGCAGTAAAAGTTGTGAAAAATCAAACCTGACCAATGATGAGGGTTCCCTGGTAAGCTAAACAGCACAGTCCCACAGTCCTATGCAAGGACAACACTCATGCTGAATTATTCTCAAATAACACCAAAATCCATTTTCGATACACAGACGGGTCCTGATGGTGACGACAATGGGCCCGATTCACAGAACTAACTTAAGACAAAATACTACTTTTGGTATTCACAGAAGGCATTTAGTAGTAGTAAAGTTAGGATTTTGTCTTTAGTCAGACTTAAGACAGACTTAAGACAGACTTAAGTTAGGATTTTGTCTTAAGTTTGTCTTAAGTCTGTCTTAAGTCTGTCTTAAGTTTGTCTTAAGTTTGTCTAAAGTCAAACTTAAGACAAAATCCTAACTTTACTACTACTAAATGCCTTCTGTGAATACCAAAAGTAGTAAGTTTAGGATTTTGTCTTAAGTTAGTTCTGTGAATCGGCCCCATTGCTCTTGTGATTCTCCAGCTCATCGCCACTTGTTAAATTTCCACAAGATCCAAATAATAGGATAATAGGGTTAGGAGTGAGCTTTATTCCATGCAGCCCAGAAGTGGTCCACCATATAATGACCAGCTAGGCACAGCATTAACAGCCACCCTATAGCACATATTTCAGGACTTTACAACAGCACACACACAGTGTTTACAGGTAAACAAGTTCTACACATAATGGAAAATAGGAGAATATAACACCTCCTAAATGATAGAACATCACCAAGCTCATCAGGCTTAGGCCTCGGGTAGTTTATACTACCAGTGGCACATGAGCCTAAGTGGGTGTTGAGAATGTGCTCCCATTCATCTCTTGAAATACGCCTTTTCCAAGTTTGGAAAAATCAAAATCTAGTAGGCTTCTTCAAGAGTAGGAAAACCAGAAACGACAATGTGTGAACAAAAAACAATGCCTCCAGCTTCAGTAGAGAAACAAAAGCATGTATCTACTCCCTGCAAAGCAAAAAACTATTGTAATCACTGATTCTCACAGTACGTTCAACAAGGCATACAGGTGCTCGACACGCACCCTCACCAAGCAGACGGTAACTCATATCCTGCAGACGCAAACATTACAGAGAATAGAAGGCATCACTCTCTTCCTGCAAATCCAAATGCTTTCTGCCTCCCAGAATCCAACAACAACGTAATCCCTTGTCAATGCATAATGCCTGAAAAGCCGCCTGAATATTCATGGAGAAGCCACACGTTTGTGCTCAAGTGTGCTTGGCAAAAACTCTGAGTTTTGTTGGCATAGCCCCTTTGGCAATCTAGTCAAACATCTGCCGAGAAAAGAAAATTAAAGATCCCCTGCAGTGAATGCCACAACAAATTCCCCAAATACTCAAAAATGAAAAAACCTCCAGCCACATTCGCTCACTCCTGTGCAATAGCCTTCAAATGACGAGAATAATTTCTTATAAAAAAGTATTCATTTTTTTTTTTAGATTTGGTGTTAGCCAGGACCTTTTGATTTTAACAACATATTATTTAATATTTTTACTTATAGGGGCTTTCAGACAGCCTTCTTCATCCATTAGTCTGTTATTGTGTCATTCACATCTATTCCGCCAACTATAGCATGCAACATGGAGCAGTGGTTCAGGTCACTTCATCTACTGTCTGTATTCAATATGAGTAAATACATTCTATGCATTCCTCACATGCATAAACAGAGTAATTTCCGTCATTTCCATTGACTATTGTGGCAATGTGTGCGAGGTCAAAAAATATTTTCGCTACAGGCAACTTTTTAATTTTTTTTATGGATGGGGTCCCGGTAGGTTCCTAATAAGACATCTTTACAAAAAACATGACAAAACAAAACTAAGACAGATGGCTGGAGGCAATAATAGACCTATTGGCTTTGCGAAGGATTAAAAAATAAATAGATCTGACATGTCAGCTGTCAGATGTTTGGTGTTTATGTGCATTAGAATCACAGATGGACCTTCTATGTGCAGCTAGTCCTTTATCAGCTCATTCTGCTGGTAATGGGTTTCCATCACCCACTTGACGATCTCTTAACTATGCAAGGCATCTATGCATCAGAAAATGTTTCACTGCAGTACATCATTTCTAAACACTATCGATATGTCCTATTTATGGTATGGTGAACAATGGTGTAGGTCACTTGGTGCATCTAAAAAATTGATGCATCTGTGGGATGGCAGCCGCTGTGAAAGCTGACACATGACAAAGCACCACAAACCACCTCAGCATCACTTTTCAGTGCATCAGGCTCAAACATCTCATAAAAAATGACGCATTAGAAAACAATTATCACTGAAGGCATAACTGGAGCAGGGAGATGAGAACAGCAGCTAGGGCAACAGCCGCAACATCCCCAGCACTATCGAGGCTGTCCAGACAGAGTCCCAGGGGAAGAGGAAGTGTAATTTCAGTGAGGAGGAGAATTACATCTTGATCACAGAGGTGACAAAGTACAAGCATCAGCTCTATGTCACCTCCAAATTGCCATTAGGGAAGAAAGAGCCCATTTGGCAGTCTATTGCAGCCAAGATCTACAGCGTTGGAGAAGTCAAGGGGACAGTGACCAACTACAAGATGCGCTGACATGATTATAAGCACAAGACAAAGGAGAAACTGACTAACAACCTGAATACAGCCATGCAGACCAGAGGAGGAAGACCCGTTGGACCAGGAGGACCTAGATGCCTTGGAGGAGTGGGTGGCAGTTATCATCCCAGGGGAGTTGGTTGCAGGGGTTCCCAGACAGGACAGTACTGGCTATGAGGACCAGCAAGACCTACAGGGTAAGTAGCAAGAAGGGGCAATATGGGCAACAAGGTCATGTTGTGCAGTGCAACAAGCTATATAATTGTGCTACTGGGTGCCATGTGCAACGGGAAAGGGCATGAATCTTTTTCATGTACAGTTAAACAACACATAAATGTAAGTTTATGTGCTGCCCAGTAACATGTTGCACAGCTCAGTCAAACTATGTCAACTTTGTACATTCCATGTGTAATGTGCTGCAGCAGTCCAGGGTAACCTTTAAACATTGGGACTTGTAGTGGAATGTATAACATGAGCTACCAGGTCTACAAGTCCCATAATACAAAGCAAAAAACATGGACTGGAACAACACATCATGCATGGACACTTGAACCCTGCCCGACCTGACTGTGATAATGCAAGAAACCTTGCACCATGAGGCCAGTGTGTCTTACTTACAAAGCAATGGGATGGGCTTGTCATAGAATAATCTCCTCAAATGAGAGGGGGCCCAGGTATGGGGGATGTGATGTATCATCACATAGAAACATACAAAGAGCAATGTGTATAGTCACTAGCATGACACTACATGCACGCAGCAGTCCCGAGGCGAGAGCACACAGGTGTCACTGCCATGATAGGAACCACCCGAACTCCTTTCATGTACCAATTCATACTGGGGTGGGGGTGAACGCAACTGATGAACACCAGAGGACCATGTGTGTTGAAAGAAAATAGGGTATGTAGGACCGGTGGGCCCCTGGTAGTGCAGTGCATTGCAGGTGTTGCTGGGCACATGGAACTGACACTGTATCTGAATGGGGAGTCATTGCATAGCAAGGAGGTGAGAAGTGATGTGTGTACTGCAAGGTAGTCTTACCAATACACATGCACCGCTGTATCTGACAATGTCACACTTGTGTTGCAGCTGGGAAGAGATGACAGAGAAGAGCCCATTTTTGTACTTCATCAGACATGTGAAATGAACCTGGGTGAAGATGTAGTATGTGGTGGAGGGTGTCTGAAAACAGAAATGTTTTAACATGGGTGTGAAACAGGGATTTGTGAAGGTATAAGATGAACTAGGTTGCTACCACTCAAGGCAGTATTCAGGGATGGGTGGAGGGTACGGTGTTTTGGGCCTTGTAGTGTGGAAAACCATGTCACCAATTTCAGCACTACTAGCACGTGCGCTCCAGCTTGAACCATAGCCCTCAAATACAGGCAGCTATGGCAGTCAATTGGATATGGTCACACATATTGGTAGTGTTGGAGTCACGTGAGAATCAATGTATGATCTGGGTTTCATCAGTGTGTGACAGTAAGTTGAGTTCCTGGGCCTAAATTAGGACTGCCAGAGGAGTCATGCACATTTACAAGTGAGCAGGCCTATGTCAAACAGTGTGTGATACTTTGCAGATGACCGTCTCTGGCAATGATGAAATGAGGTGGGCGTCAGTGCTAGCAATTCACCTAGTTTGACTGGGCCTATCCTCTTAGATGTGGGTACACAGAGCCCATTGTTCACAACTATGGAACCAACTGTGTGTGCTATGAAATCACACGAGTATACACAAATAGGAAACTCATAGTAAGTACATGCTCTTAAAAATCCCTGCAGTGTAGCAGGTTGTTAGCTGTGTAGAAGTGTGTAAATGCTTGTGAAAAATGAACCCTTTGCCACATGAATGCCCAATGTGCATGCAAGATAGCACAACAAGGCAGAGGGCCATGGTGTACTGTTTGAAAGGCAGACTACAGGATCAAATCAAATACAAGACTAAGCCCACGTAATCTTCCCAGGAGCTGTGGGCTGAGTACTGGCCACAGGGAATGCAGGTACCCTAGGAACTTGGTGCAATTTCCACAATAGTGGTGTAAATACGTGAAACCACAATCAGTATAGCCATCATGGAGAAGTAAGCTAATGACCAAGGCCGATGCGGACCTAACCTGAACTTACCTGCACAGGCATGGTAGGCCAGCAAGCTGTTTCACTGTGTTGTAATGTGTGCCATAACACACAGTGGCTTTGTGAACACAGTCGAAAGGCAGCTACAGTGCAACGTGGCCTCAATACCTATGAGTAACATATATCCTATGCATCAATTTTGAAAAGAAGGTAAATGAGAATAAAGTCTGTATGTTAGATAACTCACGTCAACATCTAACATAGATCTCCATTAAAATATCTCAATTTAATTGCAGAGGAAGATGCAATACCTCCTGACCAGCTGCCTGTCCCTGGTGAGGAACCTGCTGAGGATAACAGCCTGCATACCACTGGACAAACCCCACCAAGTTGTCTTCCAACGCAGCTTATGGATGAGGTGGGTTGGGGATAGAAACCATGGTGGGGACCCTAGAGGGAGTTCTGTAGGTGCCTTAGTCCCAATAAGGACACATCAGAGGAAATTAGAGGCACCTACTTTCCACACCATAGATTGGATCAGTCCCGGACTGACATCACTGGTGTCATGAGGCAGAGGCATGGACAATTGCCCTTACAAAGTGGCCCCAATGAGGTTGTTAACCAACTGGGGATGATTTGCACCATCCTTCAATCTATGAAGCAGAAGTAGCACTCCTACATAGCAACAATGGGTGCCTTACACCGCAACTCTGTTGCTGCGCTGGCAAGCCGTCAGGACATTCTCAGTTCTGTGCTGCCTCCCTTGTTGGCACAGACAAATGCTGCCTATGATGTGTGTGTGTCTCCATTACCTCCTGCACCAACAACACCCCCGTCAGCAAAGGCACCACACACCTCAGAGTGCAAACATTTGGACACCTAAATTTTCCACCAAAGAACTGTCCCGTAACATTTGTCTGTGCCACTTGGCCAGTTTCTCATTAGACCTGTATTTATGATCATGCCAGTGCACTTGTCAACAAGGACTGTCCCCTATTAACTTTTCCACCTTTTGATCTTACCCTTTTATGGACTATAGATGTGCCCTACTTTTCTGAATGGCAATTTGGACCTCCTCCTCACTGGAACACCCCTCTCCTTAGCCTGCCACATGACACGTATGTCCCATGGACTCTGTCTGGACATCCTATGACTCTCAAAAACGTTTGGGGTTGTTGCTGCAAGGACTGCTACTTGCTCATTTCTCTTTGTAATACTTGTAAATAAAAGCACTAGCATGAATCAGTGTGTTGTATGTCTGTTGCAGATAGGACAAAATAGACCATGGTAGAGGAGTATTTACAAAAAGTACTTCTCAGCATCTCTTGGAAATTGCGCTCCTGTTCCTATCACATGGTCAGCTCTGACAAGTGCAAACATCATGCACCTCCCCAGCCATGGCAATATGTGGCAAATTCCTTTCAACTAATGAACATCATGGCGTAACAATAAGCATTGCTACCCTGAGTGCCAAACAGTGAAATAGGCCAACTAATCACACAATAGCAGAACTCTACTAATTGGGCCTGTGACGCATGTGAGCCACTAGCACATGCTCACACATCCACAGATACCTTGCTCACGTATCATGACAATGTCATCATGCACATTTGCCAGCCTCAAAGTTCAAACACAAGTTTATATGAGTACCATCATAGGTTGCCCAATGAGAAAAGGACAACATTAGTGGCTAGACTCCACCTGTATAGCATCATATCTCTGCCACTGAAAGATGTAAGAACTCAGGGGCATATTACCAACAACTAGCGATAATTATCGCTATGTTGGCTTAGCGGCAATATTTTTATCGCCGAGCTGCGGCGATTTTTATCGCTTAGGAACCTCCTAAGCGATAAAAATCGGCCGAAATGCATGAATATCGCTGAAAAGTCAGCGATATTCATGCATTACCGAGCTAATGCTCTTAGCCATGTTATCCACCTACCATTGGATAACATGGCTAAGAACTGCTCAGGGGCAGGTGTTAGCTTTTGGAGATATTCGTGCTTAGCGCGAATATCTCCATAAGTTGGTAATAGGAGATAGCGATGTTAGCGACTGTTTCCAGTCGCTGACATCTTGGCACGCCCACTTTGCATGTCATTAGTGATAAATTTCACTGACATGCAAAGCGGGGCCCAAGATGGTCGCTATCTCCTACTAGCTGTCGCTAACTGGTGTTAGCGACAGCTAGGTAATAGGGAGATAATCTTATCTCCGCTTCCTTGGATTTTAAAGCCAAAAAAGCGGAGATAAACCCCCTTGATAATATGCCCCTCAGTGCTACACCTTGGATGTCGGTAAGCATGAACTGCAACCACAAAGTAATTATAGTTTTGTGTCAAATGGTGAATGGAGTAAGAATGCACGCTTGCATGCGTAGGGTCAATGTTTTATTCTGCCCCAGAGAGCCCTCACATGCATTGAGTGTGAGTGTAACTACACATGACATCATCATATTTACATACATATCAAATGTTATGATCAAGGTCACATACCCATGGAAACATCGACAAACGCCAAGGCAAATAGGTATGCTGAGCCCTATGTGCATTTAAACTAGCAAGTAGTTCCCCATGTTCACAAGCAGGAAGTACCACAATTAGCAAATAGTCAATGGAAATGGTTATTGGTGTTTATGGACAGGTGGGGACCACTCCCATGGATACGAGCGATCAAACAATACTGATGTTACATTAAAATCGTGCAAGGGTGAGTGTGTTAATGGCTGGCATCAGTGTGTGAATCAACACATCCATGATTTGTCACTATGGGCTGACTTATTCATCCCTACAATTCATGTAGCATACCTTACACACACAGTGCAATAGTACGTGACTACCTGTGTTGGGCTGTGTGTCCATTCACTCAAATGGGGTCACTTACAGTGACCAAACATGGTTGAAGATTCCTAAAGTGACTCCATTACAAAACTGACTGACTCTTGTCTATAGGTGTCTCACAAGGTTACACATATTTACAAACACTACAGAGAGATCCTACAACGTGTGCTTAAATCAACGTAAGCATATACGACAACTCCTACACAGTAAATCATTAGGCAGTTGCGAACGTAGGAACCATTGTTTAATATAAGTATTGGAAAATATCAAAATGAAAAACTCCATACACTACACTAACTTACCCTATCTAAACTATGACTAATCTAACCTATGCTAACCAAGCTATACTACCTTAACTTAACTCTATCTTAACCTACCTATCCTTACGCTACTCTACACATATTCCACAAAAGACATGTTAAACATCAACCCCCTTAACACACAGTCACACAATATAAACATAAACTGCACCTATACAATAACTAACTATACATTTAAACATAAACAAAAATATATATTTTTGGTGTGTATATTTGTTTGATACTTTTTTATACAAAGACCAAACACTATCCCCGTACCCACTAAAACCTTAGAAAATCTAAAACTATGCAGACTATAGAAAAAATATAAAGAAGTAAACAATGTTCACACAAGTTGAAGAAGCTGTTCCACAGCCTCCTCCAAATTTAGCAGTGCTGCTCCTCCCTTACACTGCCCACCTTTTGATTGAGTCTCTTCAAATCTTGAATTATTGTGTACTGGAACATAGAGTCCCCACAAACCTATCTTACTTGCTTGTCTGGCCAGACGTGCTGGTGATTGTAAAGCCAGTGGCACCACACTTATGTTTCGCTCTATCTGAGTAGGGCCGGCTCTGGACTGGCTTGGCCCTGCTTTGGCCTGGCTTAGTGTTAGTCTGGGCTAACTTGATCCTGGTCTGTGGTGGCTCTGTCCTGGCCTTTCCTAGTCAGTTGATGTTCTGGAGACTGCTTGTGTGCTTTGCTTGGCGATGTTTCATGTACCTGGAGCTTTTGCCCACACATTAAGTTTTTTGAATTTTCTTGAATGCCTTTGCCACATTTTGCTTGTGCCTGCACTGGTCCCTGTGCTGTACAAATGTGCAGGTCTCATTAGCACTCATGTTGGCTAGGGAGAATATAACAATAAATTGTTCATAAAATCAAATTAGTCTTTATTCGATATTTTTCAATCATAAAAGACACAAATACAGTACATGCAGTATCATAAAATACCATTAAATACCATAAGAAAAGTCCATTACAAATTAGAATTCCTTAAAAAAATCGTTAATAGAGGAATTTCGCTAAAAACGTACGATTCTGTATAAAAATTAATATCATTTGATGGTGGTACAAGTGATCACTAGGATTGATATCCTTAGGGTCAAAAATTGTAAACACTATATAAGGAACAAACAATTCATGGAAATACAGTACACACAGGAGACACCACACTAAATATGTATAGCAGTAAATTAATGCAGAGTAGTAGCTTCAGTAGCCTCCAGACTGATTCTTCTAAGGGGCCATATCCAGCTCAAAAACTTTGCCAAAGCTATAGCTACATCTTCGCGTGTGTCTGTTTTCAGGATACGCAGCACTGTTTGGCAAGATCTTGTGCCAAGGTTTAAGCAGATTGGCTTGAGCCATTTATGTCGAGGACCCTTATATGCTGAACACACAAACAATATATGAGCTATAGACTATTCCGTCATTAAACACGTAGGGCATTTGGGGCTAGATATAGGTAATTGTAATTTACCGATTCAAAATACCGAATTTTACCGATTCGGTATTTTCGAATCGGTAAATGCAATGTAGATAAAAAGTCGGTAAAAAATACAGAATGGTTAACATTCGGTATTTACCGAATCGGTATTTACCGATTCGGTAATTGCCATTCATTCCTATAGGCCTGGAGGCCCATAGGAATGACTGTCAATTACCGAACCGGTAAATACCGATTCGGTATATACCGATTCGGTAAAATAGGGAAAGAGTCAAGGGTGGCAGGGTGTCACTTTGACACCCTGTTGCACCTCTGAATAGTGCTGGTGTGCACATGTGGCATACACACATGCCCTAAGGGCATGTATGTCTGTCACATGGCACAGGTGTAAATGCACAGATTTGTATTTACAGAGGAATTCCTTATTTACCACCAACTAATAGTTGGTGGTAAATAACGAATCCTTAAAGCACAAAAGCACTCTTTAAAGTGCTTCCTACATCTCATTTACCGATTCGGTAAATACCCAATCGGTAAATGATGATTCGGCAAATACTGCATCGGTAAATACCGATTTGTTATTTACCGAATCGGTAAATATACCATCTACAACTGAAAAGACTATTACCGGTCGATAACGGACGTTTTCGGCCGTTACCGACCGGTAATAGCCTTCCTACATCTTGCCCTTAGTGTCTAAAGCATTATGCCAATTTGACGTAAAAGATTTTAAAGGGAGGATAGCAACTCTAAATTGGTGATATAATTTCCTGTTGCATGGTCTTGCGATAACATCCCAGTATGCTTCAGGCCTGAATTCATACTTATGTTTTAAAAAAAATGCCTGTCAGGTAGATACTGCTCACCAATGACATGGACTTGTGAGTGACCATGTCCCTATACAGTGCTTTATTTATTTATTATAAAATGTTAATACAGTTAAGACATGTAACTGATGACTGAGATAAATACTTTGACACTGTTTCACAATCAAATGTATCTGAGCATAACAGTTCCAGCAATAGTAGAACTATGGCCAATATGTTACAATTGGGGTGGGGTCGCACACTGCTCACACACCAGCGGGATCGCCCCTAAGGACTGTGGTAAATGTAGTATATGTAGTTAGTGTTCTGCGATGCATCTTCTTTCGATTCTCTGCTTTCTTCGCTGTCTTCGCCATCCCTGGACACGTGTTTCGGGGTATTTACCCCTCATCAGCATGGATTAGGCCATCTTCTATCTTCTGGGGTTGCCGGTGGCTGCCAAATATCACCAGGTTTAGTACCACTCCAGGCGCGCAGGTGCGGGGTCCTGGGCTCGTCAGCCAGCTGCTCGAAGGAGCTTTAAACATTACAATTGGGGTGGGGTCGCACACTGCTCACACACCAGCGGGATCGCCCCTAAGGACTGTGGTAAATGTAGTATATGTAGTTAGTGTTCTGCGATGCATCTTCTTTCGATTCTCTGCTTTCTTCGCTGTCTTCGCCATCCATGGCCAATATGTTGTCACTACATAGTCATCTCCTAGTACAACCATTAAAATGTAATCAAGTGCCATCTGTGTGGTTGCACAAACTGTAACAGTACTCATAATGAAATATCTCACATATCTTACAGGCCAAATATTCACACTAATGAAGATGTCCAGATCTACACATATGACACATGGACCTGGTTCACCAAAATTGGGAGTTGGAGTTGCATCCAGTAAAAGTACATATCATTGATCATGAACATAAGTGTAAGTGGATGAGATGATAGAGTACAGGCAGTGTGGCTTGCCTTGGCATACACCATCTAGACCTACAAAAGGCAGCACACATTGCAGCCCTCACTCAGGGACTAAATTATGAAAGGGCTGCAACACTTTTGCAAAGCATAAAGAAGTACATTTGTCACACAGGATTTATTTTAATAAAATGTCCAAATCCACACAAAGGCCTGTGTGGTTTTCTTTGGGCTAAGTAAAAAGAGTTTTTACCTTGGAGTAACTTACCAACTATCATCAACTTTCAACCATGTGCCATACAAGCTTCTTCTGTCAATTACATACTATCGGTAAATCCACGCAGCTTGTTCCCGGCCCTGCAGCTGAGTTGGTGAGCATTAAGATAGCTCAAGGGAGGCTGGTACCTTAAGCTCCTCCAAGCCTTACCCCGGCCAACGGTGGGTCCCTCATGCCGTAAACCTCAAGCCTGGCCCTGGTCATGGTCAAGTGGCTGTAGAGATACAGAAGGGCCCCAGCCACTGGAGTCACAGGTGAGAGTTACCATAACCCTGTGCACTGTCGCTGTGGGGCTGGATGTTGGTGGAGTAGCGGTGACTGTGCAGGGAAACCGAGCCACAAAGGTCACAAATGAACTGAAAGGGGTGCAGGAGAGTGGACCTTGGGCCCAGTGTTTGTTGGGATAGGGGGGGCTGTGGAGCTGATAGCTGTTGGCGAAAGGTAGGGAAAGGAAAGGTGAGCCCCAGCTGCTGCTTTACAGTTATTACAGCCTCATCCCCTTCACTTTGATGGTCATCTTCCAGGCCCTCACTGAGCGGAGCTCGGGTTCCCAGTGAAGTGGCCCAGCTAGGCCTGGGTGCAGCTTGCAGCCCCTGGTAGCTCAAAGCCGGTTCCGCATCGATATCAACGCAATGAGGTCAGGCAGGCTGTGCGAGACATTGTCATGACACCAAATAAAAAGCGGCAACAAAAGAATGGAGAGAAGGGAGATGGATCCCTACATAGCAGCTTTAATATTTCAACAGCTTCCGCAGGCTCCACAGTCAAAGAGTCAGACAATTTAGCAGCACTATCTGCAACTTCTCTTGAAGATTTTTTAAGATTATGTAGGGGGATCGGTCAACCATTTACCATTGAATTTTTCAAAAAGAAATCAAACACCGGAAATAAAGGCTATGGTAAAGGATTAACAGCTTGTGATGCAGTTGGAGGCCAAACATTTATGACGAACGCTGAAACAATGCCATACATATGTTCCAACTTGGGGTGTTCATGTGAAACTCTCCTATTCCTCCTAGGCAGTAAGGAGTGTAGCAATCGCTCACAAGCCATGTATAGCCCCTGTATTTTAACAACAGCTGACAGTGTGGCCCCTTTACAAGCAACTCTTCAAATAAAAGGGCCATTCCTGGTAAAAGCTCAGGTTCACACCCCAAGTACAATACCAGGTGGACTACAGCAAAAATGTTCTTTCAGTGGGCATGGGGGTACAACAAATCCCGACCCTCCAGTACCACCTCCCTTGTAGATGAAAACCGTGTCAGCTACAAATATAGGTGCAATTTCTCAAACACACCAGGTTCTGAATCAAAAACGGAATGACTCGGTCATGTATATATCTTCTGGCTAGTGATGATGTTTTTATGTCCTCTTCCATTCTAATACCCACTCTCACTCAGCTCAATCCAGATCCTGTCGGAGGTGATAGCCAAAATATGATACCAGAGGCCGCCTCAAGTTCTAATGGTATGAAGAATATAACAAAACAGATCTTTCTAGGTTAATTTTGGAAACCAGTATCATTAATAAGGACCACAAATCGACCCTGGTCCCGAGTAAACTTTCGACAGAGAATGCGCTTACCTGGTATGGACAAAATAACGTCGTGTAAGCTGACTCTCTGATTAATCCTCTTATTTTGACGGATTTGTCATTGCTTGCCAAATATGATGATCATATCGGGGATGACTATTGAGTGTCTGAGGTGAAAACTATTGATTCCGTCAATGGGATATGGGACAGTCTGCTCAGTACAATGGACAATCTCACCAATGCTCTTAATTTCCACTCAGTCTAGTTGAATATTCAGGTAGATCTACTAAATACACTGGCTCTCGATGTAGCCAGAATAGACACTAAGCTACTGCACCTATCAAACTTGGTGGCTAAAGCACAATCTGACAAAGATAACCAACTGATGACATGTACTTGCGCTCACATAATCGACAAAATCTTGGAGCTACCAACTATGGTAAAATTATTGGTTACAGAGGTCAAGACCATGTCGGAATGATTTGCTGAAGACAAAGCATGTTCCATTAAACAAGATTATGTTCCTCAATCAGTCACCAAAGTTCAAACTGTGGGTACATCAGGTGAAATTGGGAATTTGCAGGATTTTTTTTTTTTTTAAATGGGATTAGAAGAACTTCTACTAACTCCATAAAAAACAAATCCAAATAGTTCTCCTATCCATAAATTTCAGCAACAGATCTTACTTTCACCAATAAGGAAGGAGAATGAGAGTGAAAAACAACAATAAAGGGGAGAGACCCTTCAAAGTATCCCTCAGAAACCTCAGGATTCGATGGAAGGAAACAAATTATTTGGTCAATGTTAGACCTGACATCATTGGCGTGAGTATTTTGCAGTAGGCCTTTTGTCCTGTGATTTGCTTGTTACAGACTCATAGACTGGGATCGTTATACAGATATAGGTTGGATTATCATTACATTAGTAGATCAACATTTTTGTGCTAATTGTTTCCTTCCCCCCCCCCTTTCTTGTGACCTATTCGATCTCAAACAGCGGAGCAATTGATTTTTACTGACTCTCCACCTACCCAGCAGTCTACGCAAACCCCAACCGGGTTGGAATTATCACCGGTTCTGGGGTAAGTGGCTTCTTACTCTGCCTAATCCATTAGCTCTTGAGGACAATATTACAACCTCACATTTCTTCTCCTTTTATTAAAGTAGGGTTCTCTCTTTCTTTCTCTTCCCTATATTGTATAGCTTGATCGTTTCTTACCTATTAGGATTTGGGTATGTATTTGCATGCCGAGTGTCACACAATTTGGAGCAATGGATCCGTTCTGCACTCACTTAGGGCAACACCGCGGTGTGAGAGTGTGAATATTTTATCTTTCTCTCTTCTTCGCACACACATCGGTTGCACCAAATTCTTGTACTTTAATGATAAGTCAGGACTTTTTGTCTCAATGATCGCAGGAAGTACAATGAATCGCTCATGTCAATATAACAATTGTTCACTTGTGCAAATATTTTGAATCATGCAAACGATTACTTGTTAAGAAGTACAATTGGAATTATTATGTTTTTTTACACAACGGATCATTGAGAGCATTGTGTCATGGATGGTTCTTTGCCAACTCTCGTGGCTTTTTGTGGAACGAAATCTTTCTTTTGCATGCTCACCCGTTATCTCTTAAGCTTTTAAAATAACTGCAAACCTAAGATCTGTTGATTTTAAGTTATGCATCCCCAGGGATGTTGTATTTCACTGACATTCTGGCTAGATTGGTTAGTAGTTTGTATTTTGTTTCAAGTCCAGCCCTGAAGAGTCAGAGTTGAATGTACTCTGACGAAACACGTGTCGGCTGGCGTTTTCCAATTGAACATTAAAACAACAAGATTAAGACGCGTCAACTGCTTTTTCTTCAAGCTCTGTAAACTGTCATATAATTAGCTTGATTTGATGTGTGCACAGGTTCTTGGTATCATTGGCATGAGTCTCCCTTCCATTTTGACGGATTGCCTGTTTTGATATGTTTTTGCTGGATTTATGCTTTGGGCACTGTGCCACTGCTAATCAGTGCCACAGTGCAAGTGCTCTCCATGTTAAGTTGAGATACTAATTGGATTCCATGATTGGGTTATTTGATTTATCTGTCAGCCCCTAGTACAGTGCACCATGAGTGCCCAGGGCTTTTAAATCAAAATGCTGCTGGTGGGCTTTCTGCACTGGTTGTGCCACCCACAGAAGCAGCTTGTAAAGTGTGTCTCAGGCCTGCCATTGCAAGGCCTGTGTGCAGTCTAGCACTGCCATGTCGACTTGGCCAAGTGCACCCACTTGCCAGTCCCTAAACCTTCCCTTTGCTTCATATTACCCCCATGGTATGCCCATGGGCAGGGTGCATTGTAAGTATAAGGTAGGTCATGCCCTGATATGTGTAGCATTTTTTTTATTTTTTTTTGGTCCTCATACGCCAAAAGATATTCTCGAAGTACATTCAATTACTACCAACCTCTATGCAGCAGATGATGTGCCCGGTCTGTTTATGAGCTCCGAAGATCTTATTGGAAGCACTTTTTACAGATACCCTAATGAGGGAAGGGTCAATTCAGTTGATCTAACTAACCAGCCAAGGAACTGATCCTAGGGTATTTTGTTCTGCAAAAAGGCATAATCATTGGACCTTGTTTTAAAGCTTATTCAACCAAGCAATACACGGAATCCAAAAATGATTTTTTTCTCTTCCACTTTACGCTGTCTAAATTTAATGTATGTTTAATTGCATTAATCCAGTCTAGATAGGTGGGTGCGGTATCTTTTAGCCAGGATTTACAGATTTCTCTGCGAGCTAGTACAATTAAGTACAGCGACAACTTATTAACATCTCGAGAAAGCGATTCGTAATTTGAAAAAATACCAAAAAATATGAGTGTTATACTAACCTGTATATTAAAATTAAACCTATTTTCCATACCTTCAGATACCGCACGCCAGAAATTATGCAAGACCGAACATGTTAAAAACATATGAAGATCGTCTGTTTTTTCCAACTTACACTTTGGACAACAGGGGGTAGTACCTTTCGAAAATTTTGAGAGCTTAGCAGGGGACCAATAAACTCTGTGGAGAGAGAAGAAATGGTTGCATTTTAAATTGGCAGGAGATACTGTGGTGTGTAGTATGTTAAAAGATACTTGCCATAACTGCTCCAGATCTGCGTCCAGAATTTTTTCTGCTCACAGGTGAGCTGGCAGGGTGACATTGCCGGCCTTTGCTTCTAGAATGGCCCAATACAAGGTTGCTGTCTTTATCTTCCTGTTCTTCCCTTGAAGCAGATACTCCAAAACGTTTGTTATTCCCACTAGCGACCCTACAGCCTGAGTCCAGCTCTTTATTTGAAAGTATTTAAACTTTGACAAATTATTGTCAGTCAGACTAGAAATCTCATCCCAGGATAAGAACATCCCATCAGGCATTAGCTGGAACCAGTACTTTATGTCAACGGCCAGCAAAGGTTTTGCGAGAATGTCCTTAGTCCACTCTGAAGAGCCAGGGGAATCCCAAATCGGAGCCATAGCAGTATAATATGCTAGTTTTAGAGATTTCCTTACTCTGGCCCAAGTAAGAGCCATATCACTCAGCACCTTCAATCAGACTTTTTTTAAAAGCGCGGGTCCACATATTTGTATAAGAAACCCTGTAATCCCCCTTGAATTCCTGTCAACATTTCCTTGAACCTTATGCCTGCTTCCGATCCATCTGGGCAACTGAAGAGCATGATGCCTGCTTTTAGTAATAGAGTCCACGCATAAAGCTTCAGGTCTGGGGCGCACAAACCGCCTTTGCTTTTTTCCCTACCCAGTTTCCTCCATGAGATCCTG
Source organism: Lissotriton helveticus (assembly GCF_964261635.1). Taxonomy (NCBI): domain Eukaryota; kingdom Metazoa; phylum Chordata; class Amphibia; order Caudata; family Salamandridae; genus Lissotriton; species Lissotriton helveticus. Next base: position 1,207,824,014 of record NC_136063.1, read on the forward strand.
ATACCCTTTGAGGACCATATAAAGGAATTAAATTTGGCTTGAATTTTTCTAAGCTTATCTTCTTTGAAAACTAGAGGGATATTCTGAAATAAGAAAATTAATTTGGGCAGAAGCATCATTTTTATGATATTTACTCTTCCAATTAATGTGAGAGGAAGAAGAGACCAGCCCTTTAAAGAATCAGCAATTTCTTTGTTTACTTTCTCAAGATTTCTATCCGTTAATTGCTCAATATCCTGGGTAATTTGGACTCCTAGATATCTTATCTCTTGTTTTAGTATAGGAAGATGGGCTTCTAAATTCCAGACCATGCATTCTGATTTGGACTGGTTGATCTGATAGCCAGAGAACTGACCGAACTGGGTTGTTGCACTGTAGAATAACGGGATTGCCTGCATTGGATCTGAAGTATATATCAGCATATCATCTGCATAGAGTGAGACTTTTTTTCCCAATTTCTGAATTTAAAGGACGAAATATTCATATCTTGCCTGATTTTCTCCGCCAAGGGCTCGATATATAAGTTAAAAAGCAAGGGCGAAAGGGGGCATCCCTGTCTTTTCCCTCTTTTTATAGTTATGGGTGCAGAAAGATTGCCATTAACCAATACTCGGGCTATAGGATGTTGATAAAAAGAAGATATAACTCTACAGAAATTTTTGCCCAGATTACATCTCTCCAATACTCTAGTTAAATAAGCCCAGTTTACGCGATCAACGCCTTAGTGGCGTCAAGTGTAATAATGGCCATAAGCAGCTTATAAAGAGATGCTATATCAATTGCTCCGACTAGTGCTTGAGTCAGATTCTGGATAGACCGACCTCTCACAAATCCCTTCAAATCCCCGTGCAATAAATCACCAGCAACATCATTCAATCTCTCTGCTAAAATCTTGGCGAAGATCTTATAGTCAAGATTTAGGAGAGAGATTGGCCTGAATGAGTCACATTTTGCCGCTGGCTTGGATGGTTTGAGAATAAGGACTACAGTTGCTTCATTCCATGATGAGGGAATATTCCCTCCTTCCTCAAAGATGAAAGAAAACAATCTACAGAGGATTGGGGCAATAACTGGCGCTAGAATATTATATAGTTCTGCTGGCAGCCCATCGGGACCTGGTGCCTTGCCTCTCTTACCCGAATTGATTGCACAGACCACTTCCTTCAGATTTATGCTTTCATTTAAGTTATTGGATGCCTCATCCTCAATTTTCAGGACTGCATATTGCTCTAACCATACTTGAATTGAACTATCCTGCGGAGGTAGGTCTTTATTATACACCTGCTCAAAATTATTAAAAAAGGCACCCTCTATATCAGAGTGGTACAAAAGGGGGTGGTGATGAACGGAGCATATGAAGCAATCAAACACTCACACCCAGTCAACAGATCTGGGTTTAATCCATCACCGTTGTTTAGCCCACTCTGCCACCCCAGTTCAGACATGGCCATATGCAAATCAGTCTGACCCTGTGCCACATGGGAACAGTCCAGCCCGAACTGCCAAGCCATGCCTTCCCTGGACCGTAAACAAGCTTCCGAGGACCGGTTTCTGTCATTTCAGCCGTGTTCAGCCCGGCTTGCTTGAATCCAGTGGTAAAGTGAGCAAGGGACTCACGTCTGAGCATACCCTGCCAACTTATGGCGAACAAAGTGGTACAAAAGGGGGTGGTGATGGACGGAGCATCTGAAGCAATCAAACACTCACACCCCGTCAACAGCATTATCTGATATCTCACCCGTTATGTCAGACAATACTCCTTACTAAGACATCCCTTCCCTGCCTAGACATGCTGGTTCCACCCGGTTTCTCCCTCATCTCTAAAGATAGGGTTAAACAACGAGGAGGTGGGGTCGCTATCATCCACAAGGACAGCTGGAGCATCACAGAAACCTCCTCCTTCGAGTACGACTCCTTTGAATGCCTATCCACCGTCATCAAGACAAAAGACAATGACTCTCTACTGTGCCACCTACTCTATCACCCCCCGGGCAGAAATAATGAGTTTGGAGAACAACTATCAAACCTGATTGCACAAGACGCACTTGGCGACTCCAAAAACGTAATTCTTGGTGATCTGAACATCCGATGGAATGAGACCCATAACCCTCTAATCAGATCGCTATCTAGCCTCCTTGATGAGAACAACCTCACCCAACAAAATACTGAGGAGACTCATTACAAAGGAGCCACACTGGATGCCATCATTGCCCAAAAGAATTCTATCACGGTCAACCACATAATACCAGTTGACTGGTCAGATCACCACATGATCTTATTCCACATCAATCACCCCATCATCTCACTTAAACCTCCACAAGACCCCCCTAAATGGTCGAGAAACCTCTCCCAAGTACCCCAAGACATCCTGGAAGGTCAATTAAGCGCACTTCTCCCAAACAACACACTGCACCTCTCGACCATCGACCTCGTCGACCGCTACAACTCGGGGGTAGTCTCCATACTTGACAATCTAGCTCCTCTAAAGCTCAAAAGAAGCCGAGCCACTCCATCCAGAACCTGGTTCACTGCGGACCTCAACGCAGAAAGAAGAAACCTGAGAACCAAAGAAAGAAAGTGGAGAAACAACCCAACCGCCATTCTCCGCCTCCAACTAAAATCAGCCCGCAGGAAGTACAACAACCATATCAAAAACAAGAAATCCAGCTTCTTCCGTGAGGCATTGGTCAAATCCAAAAACAGACCCAAAGAACTCTACAACATAATCAGACAACAAACAACAAAGCCCCTGCCCTCAACCCTAGAGGCTTCCAAAGAACTCTGTGACAACTTCGCCAACTTCTTCAACGACAAAGTCCAAAAAATCGAACTATCTCTAGACATCAACAACCCACACCCCCAGAAGAGCCACTCGGCCACCCTAGTGGCGCTCCCATCCAACCCCTTTCCCTCCCCCTGGCTAAGCTTTCGCCCCGTCCAAGAAACTGAGATAATTGCGCTGATCTCGACCTCCAAACCATCAGCACACATTTCAGACCCCATTCCCCCATCTTTAATCAAAAAAATGAAGCTTACCTTAGCGCCCATCTGGGGAAGAATCATAAACAGCTCCTTACAAAGCGGTGTGGTCCCCGATTGTCTAAAAATGGGACAAGTCACTCCCCTACTGAAAAAACCTGGTCTCGACTCAACTGACTTGAACAATTTCAGACCAATATCCAACCTCCCTTTACTCTCAAAAACACTTGAACGCTGTGTACTCCTGCAACTGACGCAACATCTGGACAACATCAATCTCCTGGACCCCCTCCAATCCGGCTTCAGACAAGGCCGCAGCACAGAAACCGCGATGCTGAACATCATAGACGACATCCACGGATCTCTTGACGCTGGCAAGTGCTGCCTCCTCATACTCCTGGATCTCTCAGCAGCGTTCGACACAGTGGACCACAAGCTCCTCATCATGACTCTTCAAGAAAGAGCCGGCCTTGGCGATGTAGTTCTCAAGTGGTTTTCCTCCTTCTTACATAACCGTACGCAATTAATAAAAAGCAAGAACTTCACCTCCGATACCCAGCAAGTCAACAAGGGTGTCCCTCAAGGATCAGTGCTCTCCCCCCAGCTCTTTAACATCTACATGGAACCACTCGCCAAGCTACTCAGGAACGCCAACATCCACTTCCACCTCTATGCGGATGACACGCAGATTTACCTGGAAACCTCCTCTCTCAAAGACATCCACAGACTCAACGATGTCCTAAATGAAGTTCAAGTCTGGCTGACAAAGAATCACCTGAAACTCAACCCCGATAAGACAGAAACACTCCTCATCTCAAACAAAGAAGATAACCCTCAAATCACAGAGTGGCTAAAGTCGATCAATGCTCTCAAAGGTAACCTCACGCTAGCCGACTCCGTTAAATCCCTGGGCTTCACCCTAGACCCCAAACTAACCCTGACAAACCACATTAAGAACTCGGCGAAAAGCGCATTCTTCAACCTCAGACTTTTGAACAAAATTAAACCTTACATTCCCAACAAGGACCTCAAACTAGCCACGCAATCTCTAGTTCTATCAAGACTGGATTATGGGAACTCAATCCTAACAGGCATCCCCAAATCGCACCTGGCACCACTAAAAACAACACTTCACGCGGCAGCGAGAATGATCACAGGCTGCAAAAAATTTGATCACATCTCCCCGGCACTCAAAGAACTCGAATGGCTCCCTGCGGAAATGCGAAGTACCTTCAGAACGGCCTGCCTAACCCACAAGGCCCTACACACCGGCAAACCGGAATACCTGGCTAACAAGCTCAAAAAAGCAGGCCAAGCCAGAAATTTGAGAAGCTCTAACTCCCTGCTGCTCATCCTACCAAAAACCAGAAGGAAGAGAACTGCGGACTGCTATTTCTCAGGAAATGCCCCCAAAATATGGAACGCCATCCCCCCGCACATCAGAACTCTACCATCCTATGCAGAATTCAAGAGCCAACTCAAATCCTTGTGCCTTATCCGCTCCCTCGGTTGTGGATAACTTGGAGCTGCAAAAGTCCCAGAATCCATTCGGTAATGTAGATTCCTGTACCAAGAAGCCCTGCTGTCCGAACTTTTCTTCTTTCCAAATTGTCACCCGCTGATTGCTTTTATTGGGTTTGTTTCATGTTGTTCTCTTTATCATTCCCTCTACTGTAAAGCGCTCTGATACCTTCGGGTCTGGTCAGCGCTATAGAAAACTTCTAAATAAAATTGCTCTTTTTTTGTTTTCCAGGCTAAGAGCTTCCCGCTAGCTTCCCCATATTCAAAATCGGCTAGAGAGCTGGCCTGCCAACGCTTCCTAAGTCTGGCATCAAGCACCTCTTCTAGTTGGGATTTACATATTGCTAGCTCTTGCAGGACACTCGGTTCAGAGTGATGGTTTTGAGCTAAGAGTTCAGCTTCTAGCCTAGCAATTTTTGCTTCTATTTCGAGTACTTTGGCCCTAAATCTTTTTTGCCTCGTGGATTGAATGGCCAGAATCACCCCCCTCAGATAGGCCTTATAAGCATCCCAAACGATTCGATTCAAAGAACCCCTCTGAGTCCTCTAACAGTTTTTTTACTACATCATCCTCGAGCAGAATGCTTCGATCCAGAGTCCACCTTTTAATACTTTGCTGTCCCGAGAGCTTTAAGGCTAGAGAGACTGCCAAATGATCTGAGAGATGACTACCTAAATGCTTTACCTCATTAACCTTTCCCCATAACTCCTCTGCAATCAAGAAAAAGTCTAGTCTTGATTTATGCCCTAGCTTCTTATTATGGAATGTATACTCCTTTTTTGCCCCCCATTTTTTTCTCCAGATATCCATCCAACCCAACTGATGCATAGCATTCACCAGGAGAGATCTTGTTTTGGAATTATATATGGATCTATCCCTATACGTTTTATCCATTTGAGGATCAAGAACCAAATTAAAATCTCCCGCTAAGATTAGAAGGTCTTTGAAATCTAAAAGTTCTTCCATCATTTCTCTAAGCGGGAGGGGATCATCCAAATTTGGACCGTAATACCCGGCAATTATAATAAACCTGATATGTGTAGCATGTTCTAATAGTGAATTACAGCAGTTTTTGTTTTTCACTATTGAAGGCTACCTGTTGTCATAGGCCAGAATTGGCAGTTAAGATTATTACATCCTTATAATCCTAACTGACTCAGGGAAAATGGTATATATTTGAGTTTAGTATGCCTGAACTCAGAATAATAAAGTACATATTTTAGTAAAGTTTATTTTAATATTCTGCGTTTGCAAATGCCACTTTTGGAAAGTAGTTATTTGCTTGCCTAACCATTTGAACCTGCCTCTGCTGGGTTGTGTATTCCTTGTCTGGGTTTGTGTGTGACAGGGCTGGAGGATTCCAGGAGACAGGCTGTGGCAGCCCGGTGGTGAATAGAGAGATCTGCATCTAGATGGGAGGGAGGAGTTGCACCTGGGACCTGAATAGGGCTGGGCCTTCCCTCTACAATTCTGGCTCCCCCGTGGCTTGTCTGATGTCTCTGCACTGTGGAAGGAGAGGAGGAATCATGTCAACAGAATGCTCCAGAGCTGTATCTTCCCTCCCCTGTGCTGGCTCCACCTCCTGTGGGGCGGCTGATGTCTCTGCCCTGCACAGTGAAAGGAAGAAGAGAGTCGTGTTAACAAAGTGCTCAGGAACTGGTTTGAACTAGGCAGAGGCATCTCTGCCTTCAGAGAACAACGGATTTTGGGTTATAAGTATTGGGACCCTGATCCCAAGACTTTCGATCACTTCTGGAACAAGAAACCTTTCTGCCAAGGAGAAGAACCAAGGAAGCTGCAGGAGTTTGGACTGCCCCTCTGCCAGTGTGCTGTTTGCTGGGATGGCCTGCAGTGGTTGCTTCATTGCCAAGGGAAAGGAGAAGGAACTTTGTAAGGACTTTCATCTACAGAATATTCTCCAAGGGCTTGAACTGTGCTCCCTCCTGAATTTCCTTGCTGGGAATTCTGACTCCAGGCACTTGTGTGCCGCTGGGAGCTGGAAGCGCGACGCATCGAGAAGAAGCGTCGCGCCGCCACACCGGAAATCATCGCAACGCCGGAGAAGCAAGAACTTTGTCGCATCTCCCTGGAAGCGTGTGTTCATCGAAGCTGCCTGCTGTCACACCACCGGATAAGCGTGACGCCATCGAGAGAGTCGCCATCACATCACCGGGGAAGCGCGTCGCAGGGCCTGTTGCAGCTCCAAAGTACAGAGTCGTCACAAGGCTGCCAGGGCGTCATCGCATGATCGTTGCATCGCATCAAGGCGCCATCTTGCGCACCGCAACGGGCCCGCAGGCTGAGAATCAACGCATCACCGCCGCACCAGTAAGGCTCACAACGAGTCCCCTACTCTGCGCAAGCAATGAGGAAAGACGCAACCATTCCCCCCCGTCACGGAACCGACGCATCTCCGCTTTTGCGAGCCTTTTGTTCACTTTGCGTTACGCATCCAGGTACTTTGTTGAGAACTTCGTCGCATTTACCAACAACTTGAACTAAGAGACTTTAATAATCTTTTAAGTAATCTTAAGTGTAGTATTGTGGATTTTTGTCATTTGTGGTCTTGTGTTAAGTCTATATAAAGAATACTTATTTTTATAAAACCTGTGTTGCGTCCATCAGTAGTGTTTTCACTGTATTCCTGTGTGTATTCATAAAATGCTTAACACACTGCTCTGAGATAAGCCTGTGTGCTCGTGCCAAGCTACCAAGGGGATGAGCAGGGGTTATTAAGGAGTGTAATCTCCTTTTCCTGACTTAGAAATAAGGGTCCCTATTTGGACAAAGGTGATAACCATTGCCAACTAGAGGCCCCCAGATCTAACAGTCAACTATTAGTATCTGTTATCATTGCTCCCGATGCAATCTCTAACTCAGCACAAGCAGGACAAGCAGGTCTTATCAAAAGAGAAAGGAAAAGATTAAGAAAAGCTCATAACAAACTAAAGAAAGCAAAGAAACCCACTAACGTAAGCTCACCTATTGATTCTAATTCAAAAGAAATGTATCCCATTTTTAGATCATTGGATACCCGTCAGCGTGAAACAATGGCAGTGCCAATCCCATGCCGAAAATGGTTCAGCAGTACCCTCTTCTCATGCTGAAGTGGCCTATGATCCGATAATGTTACATCCATCTGTAGTATCTTATTCTCAAGCTCTTGGACAGGATCCGGTTCAACTAGGAAGCGACAAGCTGAGTGCAGTGCAAAATGAGGCCAAAGAGAAACGGGTCAGCAATGTTGCACTACTGAACAAAAGTTCAACTAACATCAAGTCTACGGTATTTACAGGACCATCAGATATGGTAGAAATTGGTCCAGCCAAAAGGAACACACAAATGTCATCAGAGTCCGTGGTAATATACAAAAGTTAAAGCTAGTGAACAATAAGTATCCAGTCCCCACACTAAATTAATACTCACCCAACTGAACATCTCAAGGGGCCTTTATGATATACTGAATCGCAGTAATATCCTGAAACTGATGACCTCTATTCCAGAGCTAAAGGATTTAACTTCAAATGATTTAGACTTGGTTGGGTTTAGACAAGGCCCCAATAATCCCACTAAAGAGGCCACTTTGAGATCTTGGCACTGTGACGAGACCGTCCTTAAAACTTTAAAAGACAACTCACAGTTTGAGAAATGGAGCATTGATATACGGAAAAATAATGAAAATCTATAACCATCGCTACTAATCCCGAGGTTATCAACCAGCAGTATTGCTCCAACAGAAAACACCACAACTGTAAAACCAGGAGGCCACTCCAGAGTATTAAAGGGAGCCATAGGGCCACTATCTAATCCTGATCTGCCATCTGGGATTAAAGTAACTAGCCACAGCTCGGGTTCCCTGATTCGCGAGGAGTTCATGAAAAAATTAGCGTTTTATGAAGACTGGAGGTGGCTTCCGAAAATACTAACTAAAGGGAAGACTGGATTGCATGAATGAAGCCCGAAAACTTCACCTAACAAAATAAAACCTTTTAACAATTGCTCATGAATTTCCAATGGCCTTAAAATGCTAATAGAGGACCAAGATGCAGCCACTTTTTTAAAAGACTTTGATGTTTCAGGTAACATGGAATACAAATAAGGAACCCCTCGCTGGCTACAACGAGTATTTGATCCTTGCATCCTGCACATCTGTCTTTGGTCACCCAAATGGCGGCTTATCTACTTACGTTTCATTTACCCTGGATGTCAAACACTATGAAATTGATTTCAATTTCTCGTGGCTTTTATGCATTATATTCGACTTCAATCAGCCAATAATATTTATCAACGTCTACATAAGCAAAAAAAATCTGTCAAGACATCTAGGCTTAAGGTTCTATGGGAAGTAGTTAAAAGTTTGCTCCATGAATATCCAGCCAATGCGCTATTAATCACAGGAAACTTTAATACGTACTTGTTCGCCAACAACTACACTAATAAACCAAGCAAACCGCTGTGACAGATGTGCCTTTCACAACGCAATGAATTCAATATCATGGTGCTACAGGAAGCTGCTCAGAATCCCAATAAGATTGTACCTACATTTAAAAAAATCATCCCAAACTTCCTTTATTGAATATTCCATTATTTCAATGGAATTGACATCCTCCTTTGATAAGTATCGAGTGATTCCTAAGCTGGAAAGTGAGCATAATCCGCAAATAATCTCCCTTGTTTTATCTGTCGCCCACTTGCAAGAAGCAAGATCTTTGTAAAACAGGTCATCAGCTTTCAGCCTGAAAAGGCTACAGTGGACCTTGAACAAACAGAAGGAAATATGGGAATTTTTAGAACCTGCAATTGCTAAGGCGCTAAATGAAAAAAGTCAAGGGAAGTTTATGGTTGATATTTGGTCCGGCCTGTGTGTTTCACTTCTGGATTGCTTTCCTTCTTCATTTATATCAAAAGGGTCCACTAAGGGGCCCAAAAAAAACAGGATGGTACACAAATAACCTACTTTACCAAAAAGGGAACTTAATAAAGCAACTAGGGCTATATTTTGAAAAATGAATTGAGTCCCAAAAATGTTGGATCTCTGTAAATTATATCTGCTTCGAAGAAGATATAATATTGAAATATGGAAAGCCAAACATTCGTACTATTAAGGTATATGGACTAAGCTGCATTTCTCCTGTAAAACAAAAAATTTGCAAGCATTTTGGGGGATAATAAACAATCTTAAAAATGGAAGTAGAAGAGCAAATAGTGCCAATATAGCCGAATCCTGTTGGGCATCTTTTATTTCCAACCTTTATAGTACATCCTCAGATATATCATTTTAGAATTATGCTGTTCATCAAAGATCAAGCTCACAGAGCCCAGACGTCAGTGGAACTTTGAGGTGGATTATAGTCGAGCCGAGTCACAAGACAATGAGAAATGGCAAGCAGACCAAATAAAAACAGCAATTAGCAGGATTAGACCAAATGCTGCGCCTGGCCGCAATCGAATCCTGATCACAATCTTTATAGCCAAGCTTGATCCTTGGTCAGAGATTGTATCAAAGCTGTTTAAAGATATTATCAAAACTAAAAAGGTCCCTGAGTCATGACAGGGCAAGATAATACAGCCGATTTATAAAAGTGGCCCTCAAGACAAACCAGCAAACTATAGGGTAATATCCCTAACAGATGTGGATGCAAAAATCTTTTCCAACTGCTTGCTGAAGGATTTGGAAGAATTGGCCTCTAAAGAAGATCTAATCCCAATATTCCAAACTGGATTTCAAAGGGGCGGGTCAACGATCATGAACTTGACCTTATTTACTTTATTGGCCGAAACAGCAAAGCATAGAAAGCAAAAACTTTTTATATTCTTCGTTGACCTCAAAGCCACTTTCGACTCTGTCCCCCTAAATCTTTCATGGGCTAAGCTCTCCGGTTGGAGTATTCTAAATCAATTACTAGACATGATTAAGCTGCTACGCACTAATACGTGGGTCCAAGTTAAAGTCGGAGACGGTAGATGTTTAACTCACCAATTTGAAACTAAAAACGACCTTAAGCAGGGTTGTGTCTTGGCACTATACCTTTTTAATATTTTTATGGCCGACTTACCATTACATTTCAAAGATGTTAATGCCCACTCCCCTACCCTCTTAGGACAGGAAATTGAATACTTACAATATGCAGATGATACCATACTGTTAAGCCACACTGCTATAGGTCTAAGATTAGTCGACTCATTTATTAATTATATTTCTACTAATGGATTACTAATGAATACTAAGAAGACACAAATAATGATGATCACCAGTACTAAATCTCATAAGAGAGTTTGGAACATCAATTGGCTACATATTGAAACTCTGAAATTTTACAAATAATAGGGTATTACATTTGACCATCAAATGCCTTTTGAACAGCATTTTATTAATCTAAAAGCTAAAGCACCAACTTTGTCCTCTGCTTTTAGAAAGTTGAGAGATACGTTGGCATGTCCACTCCATGAGCATTTACTTATGGTAATGAAAGCAAAATTAATTCCTGCTTTGGCCTATGGTTCAATGATTTTTCGAGGTAAAGATGCGAAAATCCTTGATCTACAAATAAAGGTTTTTAAATCTGTATTTAGGGTACCAAGGTATGCTAACATCAGAGTATAAATTGGTCTGAAAAGACAATCCTTTATAAGACAATCTGACTATTTAAAATCATTACATTGTTTCTCTTGTTCAGACCAGGGCACCCTTGCGAACCAATGTTTGCAGGAGATAACGAGGTATGAACATGCCAAGGGCTGGAGAGTTTACTTAATGGAGAGTCTAAACAACTTCACGTCTCCGCCACTTGAGGATGCAGCAAGGAGAAAAGTGGTGTTTACAAAGATAATAAATAGATCAACCAACTCCCTATAGACTCCCCTGGGCAAGGAGAACCTGCCAAAAAGAGCCACTCCTGGACAGTTATCAATTTATTTACTAAATTGGAAACACAAGCGTATCTCACAACCCACTTAAAACCATTTTCAAGGGATAGATTTATCATGTTACGTTTTGGGAGCTACTCAACAAAGGATGGACTTGGTCCACAAAAAACTGTAGGTTATGTGGTTTTCACAAAGAATCTTTTAATGCATATTGTAACCACTCGCCCTCGGTTGTTAAAAGAAAGGAAAGCTCTATTAAAAACCATCCTTTAACGATCTAGGGATGAGAACATGTCGACAAGCTATAACTTCTTGTCTCTCTGGGTTTACGCCTAGCCTGAACCTACGATTCATCAAGTTTGTTCTCATTGCAGAAAAAAAACGACTCTCTGTGCACGACACCTAATTTCTGTTGCAAGCCTAAAATATTGACACCCGGTTTTACAGGATTACGCTTTTAGTTTAAAAAATAATAAAAAACAAATTCTTGACATAAATCATATATCAAATCAATTTGTTCGTTGGTGAGGGCCTGTTCTGAAAAGGACAAAATATCCTTTTTAATATATTGGTTAGATTGCAACTCAAAGTTATATGCCGCACGACCACACTTTAACTATTGCCGCTAAATGTAGGTCTAGTCCAAGTGCTTCTCAATTACTCTTGCTAGTTGCAAGATTTTGCACAGGTACATTGTCATTTTAACTATTGCTGCTAAATGTAAGTTTAGTCCAAGTGCTTCTCAATTACTCTTGCTAGTTACAAGATTTTGCACAGGTTTATTGCATCCATTGCACTTTAATCCTGGTTCTTTGATATATGTTTAATTTAAATTAGGAGGTCGGGTAGATAATTTCAATGAGAAAGATTTTACCATTTCTTCGGAATAATGATTTTGTCACAAGTTGTGCGAAATATGAAACCATTTTATAATGTTCCTTAATGTGATTGGTAACAACACCCATTTTATGAGTTCTTGTTTTTAAAGATGTGATAGCAAATCGCTTGAATCTGGATTTATTCATTATTGATCTTAGATGTAAACCATCGCACAAGTGCACTTTCTAATGTATCTTAATATTATTTATCAACACCGAGTAGTACAAGTGTTTTGTTGGACAATGATGCGAATTCAGTCAGTTCTAATTGATGTAACCTAAGTTCCTGTCACAGCTTAAAGTTTTTTTTAACTTGTTTGTAATGATTTTTAGTAATCAATAAATAAAACATTGTCTAGCACATGAGCCTGCTTACATACACCTAAAATGTGTTCCAGCAAGATGCAGTCATCCTGCATGGTCACACATTGGTTAGACACACTACATTTTGCGGTTATTCTTAGTCACAGAAATTGGTGGTATGTGTTCCAAATGTTACTGACTGCTGTCTGTTTTACATTTTGCTGCTGCACAACACAGCAAGACTGCTAGCTGTGCAGCTCTTCACTACTCAAGTGTAAGGGAAGAGTTAGGTTCAATTTGGAATTTAAAATGTGGCATGCCTGGCTGTCCCTCTGACGCAGTACACTCATTCACATAGAATTTAGGTGTATGTGCAATTGGTAGATGTGCAGCATGGCCAAATGTATGTCAACAGGTCTGATGACATGATTGTTACATTTTGAGGCCTACGTCTAGTAGATGAGGTATGGGTGAGTTGATGTTTACTGGGCCTGTTACTGAAACGCAAAGACAAATAATGAATTCAAACATTTATTTGCATGTTGAACCTTCATTTTATGTTGGTTCATGATCCATCACAGTATATGTGCTTCAGGCGAAGAAACGTTGCGCAATGTATGTGCATCGCCTATTGACAGCCACTGTATTGTGAATATCTCCACTATCCTCTTTTTCCTCCATTGGGTCCTGCTCTTGATGGTCTCCATCCCACGGGACACTAGTCCACACAGAGATATTGTGTAGGATGGCAATAGACAAGTATTATCTTGCACATCAAAGGGGGTGAGTAGAGCACTCTCCCCCTGACATATCCAGACATCTGAAACTGAACTTGGGCAGAACAAATGTTCTTTAAACAATGCTGCGGGTTTTGCAGAGTGCCTAATTATAGTTTTACTTTGGCTCAGTCTTGGGATGTGCATGGGGGTCATGACCCATGGCTGGAGACCATATCTTTGGTCAGCTAAAAGTAAAGAATAAAGGACATCTGTCAATGCTTTTGCTCACTGTTACAGCCATGTTCCTGTCCATGCGTGTTATGTGTACTTAAATAGTCATACGCATTTCTAACTGTATTGCACAATATGTGTTACAAATACAGTTGGTCATAGTTTAATGCATTTCTCATCCATTACTCTATGTAATAGCAAATGCTGAGCATGTCCTGATATATTGTATCTTTCTACATCCTGACTTTCATGGTGATCCAGTAGCTTTCTGTGATGGTTATTTGGAGATGCTACTGACCACTCTATGTTATGTGCTCTCACTACATCTGTAAAGTGACAGATTGGTGACCTGATATTTGGCTATTTGGTCCTCCCTAGGTAGATAGTTACATTGCTTACATGTATTACACTAACACATGCATTTGGCCATGGTAAACTGCAGATGCCGTTGGTGGTCTACATGACATTGGCACGCTTGTTTCATAGTACACTTACTTGACCATGTGAATTTGGGTCATACACGTGTTGCAGTTCGCACATGCAACATGTATTGTTATGCTATTAATTGTCAGCCTTCAACAGTTTTTTAGGCATAGAAGTTGTATTGGTGCCCTTTGCTTAACACATATGTATTGCAATGTGGGCCATGTTCATGTGGGACACACTGATGTTGTTACAAGGAGCTGTACACTACAAAAGTAGACACAAAGCATTGTTTTTTTACATGTATGTATAGAGCTATAATTTGTAGGGGTTTGTAAAGTTGTATGCCTTGAATTTATCCTCATTGCTGTGGCAAATGAATGTGAGATGTGTATCCTGAAAACACTGTGATGCCTTGTCCAGGTTGGATATTATTCTATGTTGATGACTGCCATATGACATGTTTGGCAGCATTGTGTTTGACTTTGTGAGTTTCATAGTGCTGGATTCATATGCTTTTCATGTGGTCTATTGGCTATATAGAACATGTGAAACGTCACATTGCTGAAATCCATCAATGCGTCTGTCTGTCTAATTGTATGTGGGAACATAGACAGTATTGTTAGAATATATGTATGTTTTGTACTGTGGTGTTGCCTTTGTACTCATAATTGACTTGTCTGGCATGCCTCATGATTTAAGTTAAGATTTGTTAGCCAGTACATTTGATGTGGTTCCATACATGCACATAGAGTAAAGTGAGACATTTCAACTTGGTGACGTTGTGTTGCTACTGCCATTCAGTTGCAGCCGGCATGACTCACCGTTGGGGGCGGCCACGTGGCAAAGGGGCGGCACACTGGGAGGTCACGCGAGGGGTTTAATTTAATATTGTTTATTTAAAAAATTTAAACTTACCTTTCCTCTTGCCGGGCCCCACGTCTTCTCTGCTCCAGCTCTCCTGCCTCTGGCAGGAATAGGAAGCAGGCAGCCAGCCTTCCTCCTCTAAGCCAATCACGATGCTGCAAGCAGCGCTGTGATTTGTCGGGACACCGCCCAGCCAGAGGCTTTTGGGGAGGCCATGTTCTCCATGCAGGCTGCAAGGCAGCCTGCATGGAGAAAGGCAGAGTTCGCATGACTGGTTTGGGCAGCTGGGGAGGGAAGACCAATTAGTCTTTGCGCACTCAGGAGTGGGCACACCACTCCTCCACTGCCTTAATCTCAGAGCAGCACCGCCCACCTGCATGCCCGCAACCAAATATAAAATGGTAATAACTTTTAGTTATTACCATTTTATGTTTCTGCTTCTCGCACTGCAAGAAAGCAGTAGGCGATGCTCCTCTGCCCTATTGGAGGAGTCGCCCCTGCTGCCATTGCCGGATTAATAAGCGCATGTCAATGTGGTACATCATTGTCTACGTGTTGCATGGCATTGTTCCCACTATATGCATGTGACACAAGGACATAGATATTTTAGAGAGTGGCACAGTGCAGTGCAGCATGACACCTTTCTGCACTGTACTATGTCACTGAGAAAGTGCAATAGTGCACGGTATCTGGGCCATACAGCATATTCCCGAACTTTCTGCCTACACTTGCACACATTATGCTACCTAGCAGAAACACAGACACACTTGCACCATGGATGCTCGGGGGCCTGCTTTGCATGCAGGATTGTGTTTGTGCAGGAGGGTGCACTTTCCTGAACAGGGTGCAGCTTCAGAAGCCTGGTCGTCTGTGTATGTGTACCACAGAATGCAGCTCACATAGAAAATGAAACTGACTTTGATGACAGTTCTTTTTGATTGTTGCACATTAACAGGGAAGACCAATTGATTTGACACATTTTACAGTTTTACTAGGGTGAAATACATGACATACCTCATAAACCAAGGACATGGCATACAGACACCCCCTCAGCACCCATGGAATACCCCCCTTGCATACAGTGTTGCTACACTGCATTTTGGCCAATGATGCATTGCTCTGTACCCTTACTCCATTCAGAGGCAAACTAAGTTGCTTACCGTGTTTTAACATATGTGGCTTGGAAGTTTGCATTGCACATGTACCATGATGCATGGTGCATGTATGAGGCACACCCCTCATACTTATGGCTCTATCTAGGTCGACAGACAGAGGGATGGGTTTTACGTCATACATTTCTACCTGTTAGTAAGTGTGTTATAACTTGAGTTTTGCTTACCTACAAGTAGGTCATCCTCATTTCGGCCATTCTGAAAGGGCTCATTGATGATGTAATGCCTGAAGATGTATGCGTCATGAACACTCCCAGGGAATTTGGCAAGCACGTTGGTGAATAATCCCTGATGGTCCATGATAGCCTAGACATTGATTGATCCTATAGAGATGGGATTTAGCTGCAGGAGGTACCAGTAGCACATGTGTGCAGTTCATGGCACCTAGCACATGTGGGAAACTAGAGATGGTATATGTCAGGGACTGTCCGGGACTATGTCGGGAACACAGTCAGGGACTTGGGCAAGGACTGAGAACTGGGTAGAAAACGTACAGAGAAAGAGAAGTACAGCGCTGCCCAGGATTCACATGGGAAGTCAGAGGAGAAAAGCGGATCTAAAGGGGAGGCCTGTACAAATAAATAAGATGGCTAAGACAAAAAGGATGGGCACTCAAGAGGCAATTTAGCATTCAGAATAACTACACCCAGGATGGACATGCAGACATGAATACATATAAATACATACACACAACAACAATAACAATAAAGGAAATGTGCTGTAAAGCACTCTGGAGCTCCACACAGTAAGAGTGAAGCTCAGTAAATCCCTCACCCACAATAGCTGTTACAGATACTGACAGCAAATACCCACATATAGGATATGCATGCAAGGGCTGTGGAGATGATACCTATGGTGATGTTGTAAATGTTACTCAAAGACAATACTCACAGTGAACAGGAAACACCACCTAGGTTGTCAGCTGTGCCCATGGATCCTGGCAATCAAACAGGAACACGCAAGGCAGTAACAGCAAGGGGGTAAAACTAAATACAAGCACAATGGACAAGGATCTAGCAAGGAGGAGTGCATAACAGGAAAGGAAGGAAATCACAGGACACACTTGGCAGAAAGCAAGTAACAAACATACAAGATAATAGAAGCTAGACAGCAGGAATAGAAAGACAGTAAACTAAGAATTGGAACCAAGAAAATGGGTAGAAAATCAGGGACTGGAAAAAGGATATACAGAAGGGGGCGCTACAGTGGTATACTAGAATAGTATTGAATCAGGAGTCAAGAAGGCAAAATAGCACAGAAGGCTGTGCTGGAACAGGAAATTACTATAACTCAGGCATCAAGGTAGCACTGCAGGCAGAGCTAGTTCAAGGGAACAGGAAATAGCTACAGCTCAGGAAAAGGAGTCAAGAGAGCACTGCAAGCAGTGCAAATCAGGAACAAGAAATATATGAACCTCATAAACAGGAACTAAGAATAACTATAGATCAGGAACTCAGAAAACAAAGTAGCACTGCAGGCAGTGCTAATTCAGGCACAAGGGATAACTATGGCTCAGGAATTCTGGAAACAAGGATAACAAACTTTCAGGAAACAAGGGTTGGTCTCACCAGTGCACAGCTACAAAGACCAACCTTGGCCTGAAGGGAGCTGGGGCTTAAAAGAGTTCACAGTATTCACATGCATCCGGTGTGAGCTGGCTGGCAGCAGCCAGCCACAGGTGAGCTGAATTCCTCCACCCATCCTTGGACTCCAGGGGTGGAGACGAAGTAGTGAGTAGGGATAACAAAGTGTCAAACATTATCCGGCTGGCTTCAAGCATGAGCAGGCTGGCTTTCACAAAACTCGGCATAGATTAGGAATGGATATCAATTCCCAAATAGTGACCATATGGATGGAAGTCGGGATATGCATGCAGGGGAGTATTTGGAAGCTTATTAGAACACAGGAAAGTCACACTATGCACCCCTCTGGTGGTGGGCCCGAGAGTGCAAGGAGCGAATCGTGACAGCAAAGGAAACCTTGCTTGGTCTTCAAGCTGCAGTTGTTGTGTGTTGAGGAAGAGGAGATACTGGGATGTTAGGCGGATTATGGCATCCAGGACAGAGTGTAGGAAGGCCAGGAAAGATGGATGGGAGAGTTTTGCAGCTCTGGCTATTGTAATCTGGTATGACCTATATGCCAGCATGTGGAGGACAGCCATTAGCTTGACCTGTAGAAGGTTGTTGGTGCAACTGGTAGTAGGTGACTTCAGCCTTGGATCTATCTAGTGTATCAGTTGGACTATAGACTCCCTCTTGAGCCGGTAGTAGGTGATGACCTCATCCACTCTGAGATCAATGAGGGAAGTCAATAAACGTACTCATTCTCCTGGGCTGCCTACATGGTGGGGGGGAGGGGTTGTCTCCTTGCAACTCCCAGCTGCAAAAGAAGAATCTCCATGGCGTAGTTGAGCTTGCCAAACTGTTATTTGTGGCTTGTCTTTATATACTACTGCCAATGTGTCATTTCCTATGCCTGGCTTACCGATGCACAGGAATTGTGATGCATTTCAGGCTCAGAGCGCTCTTGCTGACGAGGCGTCACATTTCGAAAAACCCATAAATATCACTGCATCCGTTTTATGCCAGTATTTGCATGGGAATGCCTACCTTGCATATTTTAAAATGTGCGTCTCGCAACCAGTTGTGGTGCAGGTATAGTCCGACGCAGGACTACAAAAAATGATGCATTTGCCCACATGCTTCTACTTGTACATATGGAGTACGGCCTACGCAGTCTGCGCGTCAACATATTTGATGCAGCAGCAGAGCAGTCTGCATGTAAATGGGACCCTGTGTTTTTAGCTTTAAACAGGGTAATAAATCATAGAAACAGAAACAGTATTTTTCCACATTACATGCTATAAATCCTTTGCTGGTACCAAAAGGCATGGATCTCCAATGCGGTGATGTGCCATTGTCACATTTTTGATGCAATGATAGTTGGAAAAACATTTCAATCTAAATAGAAAAATCATGTTAAACGTTCAAGAAAAACGTACGCAAATAACACCACTTTTCCTCTTCTTGCCTGACATAAATGAGCCCCAAAGTGTCAGCATTTTAGGTAATATAATGCTTGCTAGCTATTTCAGTTGTATACCAGGGCCAGAAAAGGTTGGAAAACCTTGGCCTCGAAAAAAATGTCACCTGCAATAGCATATTAATTGTTTGTTGACTGGATAAGGCAATTAAATAGCCAATACGTATGAAAAGTCTTGCATTTGGTTGGCAGGTCAAACAGAAACAAATGAGGTGGACATTTTACATTCCCATAATGCCATATAAATGTGTCATAATCTGTAATTACGTGTATAGCCTCCTGAAAAACTAAAAATGCATTACTTGTTTCGTCTTCAACCTACAATTAGGAATTGTCAGTGTGGCCTCCAGGTCAGGCCAGGCCATCTCTGTTCCATCCAGGCTGCTTTCTTAATTTGGTAAATATTTTCCTTCGCATCCTCGTTATACTCTCCCCTACCTGAAGCGTCCGAATGTGCTACTCGATCATTATTATCTTGAGGCCTTCGCTTTCCTTGGTGCTCATTATGCCGAACCATTATGCCGAACCATTTCGCGCTACAAACCACCGGATGTAATGCTCAATATATGGTCAAATGTGAATTGGACAAAAGTAGGCACCTGAATTCATTTTTTGTCGCTATTGTTACAGCGTTTCACGAGACACACCCATAGATTCATCAAGCATCCATTTTGCGATTCCTTATTAGCGAAAAATAAGGATTCGCTAATAAGGAATAGCAAAAGTCTATGCATGAAGAACTCGCTAAAAAAATTGCGATTTCTTAAAATTGCGAGTCGCAATTAAGGAATACCTCCCCATTCATTCCCATGGGCCTAGAGGCCCATAGGAATGAATGGGAAGACAATCTCAATTTGCGATTCTCAATTAGAGAATCGCAAATTGAGATTGCAGTTTCAAGGGTTTCAGGGTGTCAAAAGGAAACCCTGTTGCACCCCTGAAATCTGCATATGTGTACATCTTGCGCACACACATGCCCTAAAATGGAACTTTGAAAAATGAACTATAGTGCATTTTTCAAAGTTTTTGCAAATTACCATGAAGTTCAACTTCATGGTAATTTGCTCCCCCTTTTAGCGAAATCGCTAATTTTTTAACTTTAATGCATTGCATTTAAGGAATCTCAATTTGAGATTCCTTAAATGCAATAGCAATTTAAGTAATCGCAGATTTGCGATTTCTTAAATTGCAATTTTTGCATTTGGGATGATGCATCCCAAATGCAAAAATACCGGTCGCAAAGGGGCGGATTCTGAGAATCGGCCCCTTTGCGAGCGGTTTTTAGCTTGATGCTTCTATGCCACAGAGGCTAGCAGGCACTCCAGCAATTAAAACACAGAATGACACTGGACTTTTATTTTAATTTAAATGAGTTGGGCCTTAGGAGAACATTTCAAGCACTAGGAGGCAGCAGAGTACCTGGATAACTTTGTTGAGTGCTAAAAGTTCGGTAACACGTCCAGAGAGCCGAGGACTGCCTCTCATGACAAAACCAATTAGACAGTGTGCACGCATGTTGGTTTAATCTTCGTACACAGCACACACAAGAAGCGGTGAGACTAACATGACCCGTCATACCTCCGGACACTTCCTTGTCCAGGACAGCATTTCAACTTAGTGAAGATATTTATTTCCGGGTGATCATTCTCCTATCTATACGATCTTGAACGTGATTGCAGTTTGTCAGCGGTAGGTTTTGAAGGAACACATTTTCAAGGGGTTGACTGAAGCAAGACATGGTAGATGTGTAAGAGAAGTTTACTTTCAGAAATAAGCCACTGAGCAGTTGTTAACTTTTCAGTTGTCAGTGCATGAAGAATAGCTTTCCAGGCTCCTTAACAATGTACTACTGTATTGCATCCCGGTCACTGGTTCTTTAATACTCGGTTACTTACTGGTAGCATTCATTTCTCTAAGTTCTACTCTTCTTCGTCACAGTCCTTACTTCAGTGAGTATTAGCTCCTAGCACCTGAGTAGTCAACGGAGAACAGATTTACTAACACTTTACATCAGGTTTGTGTCGCTTTTTTAACGTAAACCTGACACAAAGTGGTATATTTACCAAAAAATCATGCAGCACAGCAAGTCACCTTGACAGGGAAAGGGAAGAAATTAACCTTATTTAAAATAATATATCACCAGGGGTGGCTGCTCTTCTAAGGCGGAGGAGCGAGGAGTTCAGTGGAAAAGGGAAAAATAAAATGATAACAAAGGTATTATCATTTTATTTTTCATTGCTGCGGGGCTGGGTTAGCGCGGAACAGGGTTGGTGGCTCAGGGAGAAGGAGTGGACTGTGCAAACTTGGGGGCAGATTTACGTTGCCTGACGCATCTCTGCAAATCGGCAGAGATGCGCCAGGAAAGATACGGCACGCAAGTTCATCCTTGCGCCACCCATGATGCGCCGCATTTACAATGCGGCGCACCATGGCGCAGGAATGAACAGATGCGTGTCGCATCTTGGGCGTAAAGTTGGCGCAGTGCTGAAGTTGTGTTGCGTGCGGCACGCAACTCCAGCACTTTTCTGACTTGCCCTATCTTTAACGTGGTGCGTCAAGCCTTACGCCTGCTTCAAGCAGGCGCAGGGTTGTGACGCATCAGCGTTAGGAAAGTGACTCAGTGAAATCTTGTAGATTTCACTGAGTCACTTTTCAGGGGCGTTCCTGCGACGGAACGCACCCCCCCTGCACCGGAACGCCTACATGAAACCTGACGCAGGTTTCATGTGGCACAGGGCCTTACACCGTGACGGATCTCCACAGATGCGTCACGTTGTCAATGCCTCGTAGGGATGCACCACGTTTACGCCGACTTGCGTGACGCAACAGCGGCATAAACGTGGCGCAAGGGGCTTGTAAATCTGCCCCTAAGTGCTCACGACTGCTTGGCTGGCCGTCTCAGGCCTGCCAAACAGTCATGTGCACTTTGCATGTACCCCACCCAGGCTTCATTACAGCCTGGGTGGGGAGCATGCATAGTCTCCCATTCCCCATCTGAGCCTTGCAGCATTGTGATTGGTTTAAGGGAGCCTGTGTGCTTCCGGTCTCTTCTGCAACGTCGGAGGAGAGACGGAGGCAGCCGCGGCATGAAGAGGTAAGAGTTTTGTTTTAAAAAACATATTGTGTCCCCCCCTGCGCTCATTCCCTGCTAGACGCCACTGTCTATCACATTCTTGTCATTTCCCAGCACTGGTGCATATTGTGCTGGCTAGCACCAATGCAGGCACCCTTGCATCATGGTGCAAGGGTGCCAGCTTTGTAGGCAGGATTGTTTTTGTGCAGGAAGGAATACCTTCTTGCAAAAACACAACCCCCTGAGGCCTTTATTCACAGGAAAAATAAAGATATTTCTCCCCTGGGGATGTTTAGCATTTTATGCATTCCCTTGTCTACCAGTAATGGTAAATCTGGAAATGTGCTAAAATCCATGGGTGTTGCGTGGGAACACCCATGCACCCCCATGGAATGCCTTCCTGCAGCAGAGATTTATTTATAGAGTAATCAAGACAATCAGGGCTACGCAAGCGGGCCTTGCATTGCTTGATAAATCTAACTTATGAGTTGCATCGCTCTTGCGTCTTGTTGCGTAGTGCAAGTACAACGCAACTCATTGACAAATATGGCCCAAAGTGTAGTGATGGTAAGAACTATCCAATGCAAGTTGCAATTTGCTGATGATTGTAAACTAAATTAAAGAAAATCTGCACAATGTGCTGCCTTGCGTTACTTCGCGTCAATCAAGCATTTTCATGAGTAATGCACAGGCATATTGTAGGGAGGGATTGTGGCAAGGTAGAGAAATGTTTTCCCTCATTGGATGTGTGCTGCATTCTACAGCATACTTAAAGAGTGGGAAATGCTTTAAAGCAAAGTTTCAGTGCTGTCAGGGGTCTCTTCCTGTACAAAAACCATGCGTACCATGGCGCAGACTCAATGCTCTGTGGTGCAAGGGTATCTGCAATGCTGCATGGTAGCCAAACTGCACTTAATCAGAGAGAGAACATAGCAGGGCCACATTTTAGTAGTTGTGTCTCTGTACTGCTCTCTCCCATTCACGCAACGTGACACAACGCAATGCAGAAGCTTCACTCATGCTACATTTCAATATTGTTTTCAAGTCAAGTCAATATAAACTTTATTTCAGCAATTACTGCCATAAACGCACACATCATTAATAACAACACAGCTTAAAATATCTTACTAAAATTAGGAGGGGTGAGGATTGGGAACAAAGTGCAAATGCATTCTCTATATAATCATCATCTACATTACGCAAGGGCAAATAAGAATTGAGGGCAACATGTCACATCTTATGGGAGGGGGCAACATATGGGCCAATTCATTAAAAGGTTTGAAATAAGTAAAACGGCAAAAAAATGATTAAAAGGAGAAAGATAAAACATCAATTAATCGCAGTTAAAATCTAGGAGAACAATAGTTAATAGGCAGCATCATTTCATTCCAGATCCTTAACTTTTCAGTAAAAGTCTGCGCTTACACCACATTGCAAACAAAAACTTTGTTATCGCAACAACAAAAACTGGGTGTGTTTCGTACTTAAATAGCCTCAGAGCCTCGCTAAAATTTTTAATTCCTAAATTCCTGGGGCCTTATTTATGAAGGCCTTGCGCCACCGGTGCGTCACTTTTAACATGGGAAAAAGTGACGCACCGGTGGCGCAAGGCTTTCAGAAATAAGGCCCCTGCAAAGTTGGAGAACCCATGTTGATCTTGCTGCCTTATAGGCAGAGCAGAAAAAAATCACATGCGTCTCTGTTTCTTCCATTTCATTACACCCAGGACAGAGTAGTTTGGTAAATGCATATAAAGGGATGGTCCCGTGTCGGAGTTGGAGAAACAATTTCTTCGTTAGAAAAGGTTGAATGAGGTCTAAGGCCGGCTCCAGTTTATTGAGAGACTTGACATCGAGAAACTGGGTGGTTAAAGTTGATGTCTGTGTCGCCCTAAAGATACACATAATCTGATATTCTTTAATAGCAGAATTTAGTGACTGTTTATGATTGAGAAGCTTATAAAGCGCGCAGCTACCCCCGTCGGGGGGTGTCCCGGCGCTACAGATTGCAAGCAAGTGGAAAGGTTACTAAGGGATGGTGAATAACCAAGTTTTGAGTTTGCGTCGGAACATAGGTTCTGAGTCAATGAACCTAAGATCTAGTGGGAGGCTGTTCCAGAGTCTAGCTCAGAGCATAATTCCTCAGGTGTGGACCACAAATCACTCATTCCAATTTGACGGAAGGTCTTCCGGATATAAGATAACCAAGGAATTTTCCCCACCCCCAAAATGACCATAACTGATTTTAATTCCTCTCTATAATTGGCCAGCTCAGGAGTGCTTCATAGTCGCCGCCAATAAAGTAGTGGACGAGAGGCGATCACTTCGGCAAAGGGGAGGATGCCTAGATCCATCCATAAGGGAATTAAGGAGGTACTATTAGGAAGACCCAAGAGTTGCCTTAAATAGTTATTCTCAGTCCCAGTCAAGGTTTTAATCTGGGAGTGCCCCCAAAGTTCTGCTCCAAACAAGGACGCGCCCCTTGCTTGAATTTTATAAATTTCAATGGGGGGCCAATAACCTTTACTACACAGCTCCTGTGGACTTTTACAACCCCCCTGCTGACCTGGATGAGTTTTAAATTTGTCTTGCAAATTTGCGGCCCTCAATCCATGGTGTCATTTAGGGTAAGCCCCAGATAGTCATAGACAGGCACTCTCTAGAGAGCATTTGAGTCTATTTTGGGATGAGGGCAGTTGGTGGTATCTGCATGGAAAACCATGTACTTAGTTTTCTTTAGGTTCACCTCAAGATTCCTTTTCTTACAAAAAGAGCTAAATGTCTCTAAGACACTCTGCATTCCCATAGGTGTTTTAGATAGGAGCAGCGTGTCATCCGCAAACATTAATGCTGGGATTTTATAGTTTGCTAGTTTAGGAGAATCTATATCCTTAACTGCTAAGAGATCCGCAATTAGCCCATTTAGAAAGAGGGCAAAGAATGGTGGGGCTAGGACACAGTCTTGTCTTACTCCTTTCTCTACAGGAATCGGGGCTGACAGTTCCCCTCTAATCTCATACCTAATTCTGGCTAAAGTTCACTCATGAAGGTTTTAAAGCTGTTGACATGGGTAGACAGGAGCCCCCATTTCTAGCAGGAGGCCCCTTAGCTGATCCCGATCTACCAAGTCAAATGCTGACTTTAGGTCAACGAAAGTTAGGTAGAGTGACCCTCCCTCCAAGGTGATAGTTTTCCAATAGATCAGTTGAAGTCTAAACAACTGATCTATAGTAGAAGTTTTGGATCTAAATCCCGCTTGGAGAGGGGTTAGTATGTTTTGGTCATCCATCTAGAGCTGCAGTCTTCCCAACAGAACACGTGCAAAGATCTTTTGTGCTACATCGATAAGGTTGATGGGCCTATAATTTCCAGTTCTAATGGACAGCCTTTTTTAAAAATAGAAATAATCTCGGCACCCGCCCATGTTTGAGGGGGTGTCAAGCCATAAAGGATTGCATTAAAAAGAGACCGCAAATAAGGAGCTCAAAATGCCTGCTCTGATTTATATAAATCTCCTGGGACCCTATCCAATCCAGGTGCCTTATTTGGCTAAACGTTGACCAAGGCCGGTGTTACCTCAACCAAGGAACAAGGGGTAATATCGGCTAATGGAACATATGTTAAGTCAATCTCCGATGTCCCCGTTTCAGCGGTTCCCTCTTGAGAGTTTGAGTATAGCTTTTCAAAGTGGGAACGCCAAACCTCCTTCCCAAGGTTTGGATCAATTGCATTCTTGCCCTCGGGTTTGCCTGTCTTAACTAGGTTCCAAAACCCTCTAGTGTCCCTGTCATTCAGGGTTTTCTTGATCGACTGCCACCTTTCACTCTCCCATTCAGATTTTGCCTTTAAAATAATTTTCTTTAAAAAAGCCCTAGCCTCCCTAATAAGTGCAAAATCCCCCTCTCATAGTTTGGTCAGCAAATCAATCCTTGCTTCTTTACATGCCCTATTGTACCAAGGACTATTACCTCTTTCTTCCTTTTTTTGTTGGTTGGGGGAGTGCAAAAAAACTCTGCCAGTATTCCAACCAGGCCCTGGTGATTAGCGCCCAGCTCCTTTAAATGATCAGTATCACTACAACTATCAGGAATGGAGCTAGCCTTCACCAGAAAGGGTATGATAGATTAATACAAAGAAGCCTCTGCCTCAGGTATTTGTAAAAATGTTCCCCAACAAATTCTTCTCCCTCCTTCTATAACAATTAAATTAGGAGTGGACTGAGCAATCTCAACATGCACTGCTGCCAAAGGGCGCCAATCAAAGGTAATAACTAATGGGTTGTGATCGCTTACAGGACGAGGCTGAACCAGGAAATTCACTATGCTATGCCAGAGGTCCATCATCACCAAAATATAATCTATTTTGGACGCCTGGCCATTTCTTTCAAAGGTGTATTTCCCTGGATTGTCCGCAAACAATCGACCATTAAACGCTCTCAGGGAATAATTAAGGGTCAGTGAGGTCAGCTGCAGTGCTAGAGGGGTCCAACCCTTCAGCGGGTATTGATTACACATTGGGATTCCCCACGTACGATCCTCATCACTCGTTATAGAGTGAGATAGACAATTTAGAGGTTCGAAGTGGGAATTAAAGTCCCCTCCTATAATGGGGAAGACTTGGTCGGGTAACGAGGAAAGAAGGGAAGACAAGCAGTCTAACGTCTGTGCGGTCGGCCCATATTTAACAGGACGTGAATATACATTGACAATAGCTACCTTAGGGAAATTGTTGAGAGAGAGTATGATGCACAAAATATCTGGGGAGTGAGTATCTATCACCTTAACTGAGCACCCAAGACGGCTCTGATGCCCAAGTCTCCTGAAATAGGCAAATCTCTTGGGTTTCGATAAAATATTGTTTTAGAAAATCTGGGCCCAAGTTTAAGCCTACATATTTCCCATCCTTCCAAGATGTATTCTGTTTTATGTCTTGTTATATAATATAAAGGATCCCTGACAAGCCTCACTTCCTGTAATATCCAGACATTCGGAAGTCAACAATCCATGGGATTGCAGCCCAGGAGGCAACCCTTCCCCTGGTCAACCTACCTTGAATCACATTTGGAAGAGTCTCTCCCTGGGATTTATATGCTGAAAATATAGCTAACGTCAAGCATCTACCTAAGGTAGTGCTTGCAGGTTTTAAACCCTGCCCAGCTAAACCAAAATTAACAAACATTGCATCTGTCTTTCTCATAGAAACAGTTCTTTCTAAATAGACTGTCAAAGTTCTCTGAACATCCAAAGAATGGGGCTTTTGTTCCTCATTCGAACTTGGAGAAGGCAGAGGAGAGGTAAAACCAAATCCTCAGAGCAATTAAAAGATGATACTACTTTAAGAACAAACTGGGGACATGGACGAAGAATCACCATGATTCTGAGACTAACAACACCCCTAATTATCCAACCCTTCCGGATGAGTAAATGGCCAATAAAAACTGTTTTGTAGATTAAAAAAACTTCAGTTCCCCCTGATCTAGGGGCTCAAATCGGGCATCTCCGGAATCCTATTTCTTGAAATGATTTTTCCCAAACCTTTTGGAAGATTTTCAGTATTCCCCCTACTGGCATCATAGTGTTCATCTTGGCATAGCCAGGATTTGGGGGCTGCCTGGCCCTGATTAACACCACTTAGTTGTTGCATATGGGATGTGACAGAAATGGGCACCCCCTGCTAGGTCTGATATGATCCAACACCTTCTTGAATTCAGCCCCAGGATACATATTTTTTGCCTCCTACTGACCGCTTAACAGGCTTCACTTTGCAGAAACTCTTACTCTGTGTCATTTGCCACTTATTGGGTCTATTTGGCAGGACCTCTAACTACATTGTTTTTGAGCAAATGAGGTGGCTTAGCAGACCTTCAACTATAATAATAGTAGTATTCATTGCCTAAGTCGTGATGACTATGGGCCAGATGTACGACCATTTTATTTTGCGAGTCGCAAATTGTGATTTTTTTGTGACTCGCAATGTACAACTCTCAAAATGGAATGTACAATAGTGTCTGAGACACTGGTTGTGATTTGCAAATGGGTCGCAGGAAACCTGGTTCATTAATATTCATGAGGCAGGTTGCAATTTGCCACCCATTGGGAATTACCTGAACTCACTTTCCTTTAAGGAAAATGGGATGCGTTAAAAAAAAAGAAACATTTTGGTTTAATTTTTTAAGAGAAGGCCGAGGTCCATGGGGCCACCGCTGCTGTTAAAAAATATTTGTGTCCACATTTGCAAAGCGAGAAAGGGGTTTCTTGGGGACCCCTTCCCCTTTGTGGTTGGTCTACCACTAACTTTGCATTGGCGGTAAAATGCAAATGTTTTGCGACTGCATTTCGGTACCAAACATTTGTGCATGGCACTACGAATCGCTATTAAGAAGGGAGGCCCTTGGCACGCCCCTTCCTAAAAGTGAGTCGCAAACCCTATTTTGCGAGTTGGTAATAGGTTACTGACTCCCAAAATAAGGTTTGTCCGTGCCACAGACCTATTTAGCACTCGCAAACGGCCCGATTCGCCCTTTGCGACCGCTGAAAACTATCGTACCTGTGGCCCTTACATTTTCTCAGAATAAAGAAAACAGGAAGTAATGTTGGTGAGGTTATCCTTTATATAGTATGACAAGAAGTAAAAAAAAAACATTTGGGGGGATAGGAAGCATGTAGATTTAAACTTGGTGACTATTTTGGTTGGTGGAGCTCACGCTAATTGAAGTACGGACAGTGGCGCAGAAGGGGGATGAGGAGGTAATGACTGACACATGAGAGCTTTTCAAAAGGAAAATGGATTGTGCTGTCTAATTTCTCATTCAAACCGTAAAGCAAAATTTACTACTGTTCACAAAAGGGTGTAAACTCTACAACCATTACCTGGATATAAATATGGTGTGCAGTGTCACAGATGGCAAGCTGTTAGCCCAGTGCTGAATTAGTAGACCCAGAGGTAAGTACAGGGCTAGCTGAGTTGCAGATAGCCCTGTAGGATGTATGACGTTACAACGCACACTTTTACAACGCATACCTTTACAACGCATTTTTTACACCGCAACATCCATTACAACGCACACTTTTACACCGCATACCATTACAACGAATTCTTAAAAAATACCTTTACAACGCATTCCACTACAACGCATACTACATTTACAACACATACCATTACAACGCATTACATTACATTGCAAATAAGGTAAGTGTTGGATAGTGTAGGGGTTAAAATTACTATTCTAACTCCAGGGGGTGCAACAGTAGGGAAAATATTGGATAGTGTAGGGGTTAAAATTACTATTCTAACTCCAGGGGGTGCAACAGTAGGGTAAGTATTGGATGGTAAGTTTTGCGTTGTAATGGTATGCGTTGTAATGACTGCGTTGTAATGGTATGCGTTGTAGTGGTGTGCGTTGTAGTGTCATGCGTTGTAATGACTGCGTTGTAAAAGTGTGCGTTGTAATGGATGTTGCGTTGTAAAAGTTTCGTTGTAATGGTAGTGCGTTGTAAAAGTTGCGTTGTGTGGTAAATAAATAATTAATTACCGGTACTATTTTTGAATATATTAACAATAACAGATAGCTCAATAAATAAGAGGCAGGATCCGATGTATCCGAGTTGAAGAGGCTTTATTCAGGCAAAAGGGAAGGGACTGGATCGGGACAGCCTGAAATAAAATAGGAAGGAAGGCAGCTGCAGCACTTCATCAACAGTTCAACATATATATAGTAAGACATTTCAATTACATTACATACAGTAGGCGTAACTTATGACAAACGTAAGATAAGAACACATGGGCGGAAGAAGAAGGCGTGCACAGGGCGTGCACGTAGACATGTGATGAGAAACGTCACAAAAGTGTCATGAATGGGCGGAAACATGGAGGGGGCTACCTGAGCAGCTGGGACCTTTAACCTAGTGGTGCGCGCAAACGGGCAATGACGTGTTACCAGGGAGAACTGGGGGCTATGACTTCTACACTAGAAGAGGAGACTAAAGTCTGCGGTGTCAGGACGACATGTACCTATAGCATATCTGGTATCTGGTGTTTAGAGTACATGTTGATAGAATCTAAAAGTTATCAGGGCAAAGGCTTCTTGACACTAAGCCTAAGGCTGGTGCATGCATATATTCTACATGTATTGCGTGTGCTATGAATCTTCTATGAATATTAATACAGTAATTCTCTTGCATGGAGACAGAAAGACTAGACTATAGCTGATTCTGTTTATGCGGTTCAGTAGCTTAGGAATGTGAAGACGGAGAACTGAACTGATAACTAGAAGCATAACATATTCTTGGCAGACAGGCAGGCAGAGCCAGGCCGGGCACCGCGCTGCTTGGCAGGAAGTAAGTGAAGGGTCAGGGATGCAGGTGGGGGCTGTATCGCTCCTCGGAGTGGGTTCAGGAGACTGGAGCTTGAATCTGGTGTCCGGGCCCTTTTGAGGCCTAGAAACGGGGACAATGCGGTGAATTAACGTGCACACTGTAAAGCGTGGCAACATAGGCCTAATACTCGTTGCTTTCACGAGAACTGGAAACTGGCATACTGGAGTTGGACACAACTGTAATTGCGTCTTTAATCGATCATAGGGGGATATATGCATATCAATCATGCACATATAACATAGGATGGGGAACACGTAGGCACATATGACAAGGCAAAATTCAATTTTCCACATTCCCTCCTTGTGCCCTACGTTTCCATCAGGAAACATCAATATTCATGATACCATCTATCTGTTCATATAGCATCATTTGCTCGTCTCGAATTGTCTTGGAACGGGACTTAGGACTAGGAATACAAGAGGTAGCACACATGCCGCAAATCGCAGGGCCACATTGTAAACAGAGGCAGCAACTGAATATGATCATTACTGCTATACCTAGAAATGACAATACTTTCCATCCCCAGGCAGATATGATACTCCAGAGCCAACCGGACCATGTCCAGGTGCCTGGATTCTGGTGTAACTGATGGGCAATTTTATGAAGTCTGGTTATAGCTGAATAAACAGACGGCGCGTTATTAGGAATGAAAATGCAGCAACTAGATCCGATGACTCTACATGCTCCTCCTCTATCGGCCAGTATGACGTCAAGAACGAGACGATTTTGGAGCACGACAAAACGCATAGCAGATTGCTCTTCGGTTAAGTTACCTAGAGCGGAAGTAGTCTCATTCACTACTGCTTCAAGAGTTCTGGTTAGCCTACGTATTAACTTACTATTCTGGACAGGACCTATAAAGAAAAAGAAACCTTTATTGAAGTCTTGATACTGTTCTAAGGCAGTTTCAGTTTGATCGACAATTGGGGACTCAGTCTCCCTTCTATGTCTAACGTGTACTAGATGTGTGTTTCTGTGATAATCAGATGGGGCTAGAAAAACTGGTGGCAGTAGGAAGGCAATGTAACATGTTCCATCCCAATCGAGGGGCAGACGAACATATGCGGTCTGACCACACACAAAATAAGAATGACGTGAGGCTTTGAAAATAGATTTCCCACTGTCACTATACTCGACCATAGTAGTACAATCACTATGTCCTACATGTGCGGAACCATTCTTTCTGACACATAATTCGCCTTTAACTGGTAGAACTGAAATAGCAGGCAAGTCTGGAGTAGTTTCGGACTGAACATTCAGAACCATGAAATGCGAGGAATAATTACCTAGATCATATACTTCATTTTCTAGATCTAATCCTGTTCTATGGGAAAGACCTTCCTTGTCTGGGAAACATGTTCTATTCAGAAGGGACATATCATTTGAGGATGACGTTAACGTGGACCATGCTCCACACGAACCATTATGTGAAAACGGATAGGGGAAGAGTGGCAGAACTCCCTTCGGTGTCTGGAAAGGGGGGAGTCGACCACACACCCAACAATTAGTGGCATTGCTTGTCTGGTGTGAATAATGCAGCATTCGGATAAAAGTATTATTACGCATAGCGAGACGATAGGATAACTCGTGAGGAGGCAGGTCACTAAATATGTGCTCTACTGTAACATTAGAAAACATATGTACATGTGAAATAGGAAAACATAAATGTAAAGCATAACTTATGCAAGTAACCATAAGACTCAAAAACAATAGAAAGAACAGAGTAACTATACATCGGCTGCAAAGATTCTTTCGATAGCGTATTCTCTTAGAGTTTGGACTAACTCTCTCACTGTGTGGGTCTATCTCATACATGTCAGGAACCTGTCTAACCGTTTCACCCGAGAGGGACTTAGACAATTAAACTGGCTGACTTACTAGACCTCACTTTCTGTTTATACTCCTGCTGCGGAGTTTTCTCTAACAGGGGAAGTTTAGATTCAGTGTCTGGACAGTCCTTGAGAACGGGGCAGTCCTTGAGAAAAGTCTTTGATTTGAGTCCATGAAACTTCTTGACATGGCTGGAGTGTAGCCAGCCTTTTCGGTTTTCCACTTTCACTGCTGTCCGGGTGGTGAGAAGAACGAGGCGGGGCTCCTTTCAGCGGGGCTCCAGCGGACTTGAACGATCAAAGTTCCTTATAAGTACAAAGTCACCTGGAACGACTTCGTGCGGTTTCACGTCGGTGTTGTCTGGAAAAGCGGCGGCAACCTGTGAACGACAAGATTGTAGTGCAGACATCAAGGAGGCAAGGTAATCTGTCAGCATATTACTGTCAACATCGGTAATTGTACGGGGTCTAGGTGTACCCCACATATTGGGGGGACGACCAAACACTATCTCATATGGAGATAGACCTGAACGGGAATGAGCAACCATTCTCATATAGAAAAGGGCGACTGGCAGTGCTACCATCCAATCTACGCCTTTCTCTGCGCATACTTTTGCGATTCGGATTTTCAGAGTCTGATTATGTCTCTCTACGAGACCGGCTGCTTCAGGATGGCGTACACAATGGAACTTCCACTGGTACCCTAACAAAAGGGATACTTGTTTCATGAGCTCGGATGAGAATGGCTGGCCGTTATCTGAATACACGACCCTAGGTAATCCATAGCGGGGAAAATACTCACGAACCAACTGCCTGGCAGTGGTCGCAGCTGTGTAATCTGGAACTGGATATGCTTCTGTCCACCTGGACAAAGCGCATACAACTACGAGGACATACTTGAAACCTCGACATCGCTCCATCTGAATATAATCCATCTGGAGGACTTCAAAAGGGTGGTCGGGAGGATGGAATCCACCTTGTTCCACCGGGACACCTTTACCTGGATTGAACTGACAACAGATCATGCAGGTACGTACTTTCTGTTTGGCTGCTGCTCGTAAATGCTTGTTGAACCAGACGTTCTGGATGCTGTCTAACATGGCTTTTTCTCCTAAGTGTGCTGGACTATGTGCGGTGTTAATAATGACTTGAACCATAGAGTCGGGGAGAAACCATGTGGCTTTTCCCTTCGTCAACCATCCTTGATCTGTCTGGACCCCTCCTTGTTCGGACCATTTCTTGATTTCATCGGAAGTAGCATGTAACTGTATATCTATTATATCCTGTGTTGGGTCCTTGACTGTCATACAAGTAGTCTGACCTGGAATGTCTGTCTGTGTCGTGTTAACTGGAATGTCTGGAGTCTGAGCTGTGAGCTTGGCTGTTCGATCTGCTAGATCGTTACCCTGGGAAATGATGTCAGTGAATTTCGTATGTGCCTTGCACTTCATGATGGCGATAGCTGTCGGTAAATCTATTGCATCTAACAGAGCTTGAATGAGGGGGCCATGCTGAATCTTGGTTCCATGAGAAGTCATAAAACCTCTTTCTTGCCAGAGCACTCCAAAGTCGTGTACGACTCCGAATGCATAACGTGAATCTGTGTATATGTTAACTTTCAGGTTCTTGGCTCGTATGCAGGCGTGGGTCAGAGCGACGAGCTCTGCTGCTTGAGCAGACAGGGTGTCAATACGATGTGTTTCTATAACTTCGGTTTCAGTAGTCACTGCATACGCGGCTACTAGTTCCCCTGTACTTGTTCTCATACATGAACCGTCCACATAAAGTGTCAGGTCAGGATCAGGTAATGCAATGTCTGTCAAGTCTTGTCTTGGCTTTGTCATGGTGTTAACAACTTCCACACAGTCATGTGTGGCAGGATTTGAGGTAACTGACGGTAACAGTGTAGCTGGATTTAAAATGTTGCAGCGTCTGATGTCTATGTGTGGCTGGAACAGTGTCAGTTCATATCCTGTTAAACGTGCAATTGTCAAGTGCTGAGTCTGTGTTCGGTTTAAAAGAACTTCCACGGAGTGTGGAACTTGTACTGTCAGGGAGTGTCCTAACACTATGGAATCACTTTGTCTGATAGCTAGAGCTGTGGCTGCAACTGACTTGAGGCACGCAGGCAGAGCCTGGGCCACTGGATCTAATGTGCTAGAAAAATAAGCACAGGGCTTGTATTGTCCTGCTTGATCTTGTGTGAGAACAGATAATGCAGTACCATCACGTTCAGTGACAAAAAGTGTAAAAGGCTTACTGTAGTTCGGTGTTGCTAGAACAGGTGCTTGGCATAAAGCTTTCTTTAATTCATTGAAAACAAGTGTATGTTCTTGGATCCTAGGGAGGACGGTCGATACGGCTGCCTCCTGTGTCGTTAACTGTATCAGTGGCTTGGCTAGAAATGCGTACTGAGGAATCCATTGTCTGCAATAAGAAGTGAGGCCGATAAAAGCTCGTACCTCCTTCTGTGTCTTGGGTTGTGGAAGATGTGCTATTAACTGGATACGGTCAGGTGTCAACTGCCTACCCATCTTGGACAGTAAGTGTCCCAAGTAGACCACTTGCTGGACACAGAATTGCAATTTGGAAGGGGACACCTTGTGCCCAATCTCGGCCAGAAAATACAGGACTGTAAGTGACGCACGCTCGCAGTCACGTTCAGAACGGGCTGTGATCAATAGATCATCGACATACTGGAGTAGGGCAGTGTCAGTTGGCATGTGAATATTGTCTAGTTGTCTTTTAAGTGCTTGACTGTAAATGCTAGGGCTTTCTGTGAAACCTTGAGGTGCTCGTGTGAATTTATAGCTTCTTCCATTTAAACAGAATCCGAAAAGGAACTGGCTGTCTGGATGAATGGGGACACTAAAGAATGCGTTCTTGAGATCGATAACTGTAAAGAACGTAGCTTCAGAATCAATTGCTGTCAATAGGGAAGAAATATCTGGGACCACTCGGTACTGGGGTATGATACATTTATTAAGTTCTCGAAGGTCAATCACTAATCGATAAACTGGAGGTGCATTTGGATCAGTACGTTTCAGAATCGGAATGATAGGAGAATTACATACATTGGAGTCAGTTTCTACAACCACTCCTTGAGCAATAAGTTCGTCAATAATTTTGGATAAGGCTGCTACAGCCTCAGGTGGCAATTTGTACTGGCGGATTCGTGGTAATACAACACCTTTCTTCAGAGTGACACGATGGGGTGTGATATGCATACAACCTACATCAGTTGGACCTTGCGCCCATAAATGCTGTGGTACATTCAATAATCTTGGATCAAAATCACGTAATACATAATGACCTTTAAAATCACGCAAAAACAAACGTACCCCCTCTGGGGAGCAGCATATTACTGCCCCTAATTCTTTCAGAGTTCTAATGCCTAACAGATTCTCTGGGCAAGATTTCGTAAGTAACAAGTCTGTAGTTCGGGACAATGGACCAACCTCTAGAGTAACTGGTTTCGATATTTCATTAACAATAGGCTTTCCTGAAAATCCAAGGGAAACATTTCTAGAGCCTGAGAGCGGAGCCCCTGGAACCTCGTCATGACTGATGGTAGTCCTACTTGCCCCTGTATCAATCAGAAACTTTCTGTCTTTCCCTAATACTTGACTGTGTACATAGGGACCCTCTTGATCTACAGGAATCTCAATGAGAGGCAAGCCTACCTCCCTCTCTAGGCTGTTTCATGAATACGGCTGATAATCTGGATACTCTGACTGTGCATACTGGTACATCTGCTGTGTAACGTGCTGTGTTGCAGCTATAGGCTGCGGTACTGTAACTGTCTGTTGTGCATTCTGTGGTGGCTGGGAAGTCTGTGAAACTTGTTCTTGTCTAGGCGGACGTGGTCTTTCTTTCGTTTTACCAGTAGCTATGTTGTGTTTCAGAACTGCACATTCATTTATATAATGACCTGGCTGTTTACAGTAATTGCATGTCCCTTTAACGGGAGCTGCAGGATGACTGGCTTGATTCGGACCCCTCTTCTGACTGTCTTGCGGAACGGACTGTGCAACTAATACTTTCATTTTCGTGTCTTTCATACGTCTCCTTTCGTGTTCTTGCTCTTCCCTGATTCTGTTCTGGTGATACTGGAGCATCTGGAGCATCTGTGACGGAGTATTAGCTTGCCAGGTACTTTCGACTTTCAGTACTCGATTTTTAACTTGTGGACTTGAATTCTCGACTAGTTTGGTAACAAAAAGATGGGGATACGACTCACTACTTGTTTTCAGACCACTATTAATAATGAAACATTTCTCAAATCTAGAATAAAAATCACTAGTGTCTTCGTCTTGTTTCTGTTTACAGGCTGAGATGGCATCCCAATCTTCCTTTTTCGTGGCTAGTAATCTTGGCAAAACTTGGATTAATAATTCGGGCAAAGCTTTAGCTTTATCCCCAAGACCGGTACCTGGTACTCGTGTATTATCTTCAGTTTCTAATGCTGTCCAATCTATCTTTTTCTCTCCCACCTCCCATTCTTTTTCTTTTAATTTTTCATATATGCCCGCAGGCAACAGGACCTTTAACATTTTAATGATATCAGGATACGTGTATTCTCCCATACGGAGCATGTCCTTTAATTCACGGTGAAACCCTGCTGGATCTTTATCGTGACAGGGAATTAACTTTTTCATTTCCAAGAGTTCTATTTTCGTGATAGGGGTGTAAACAAATACTCGTTCTAGACCACCCCCCTCTCCCTTAACTGGGTGTACTTCTCGTAACGGATTCTGTCTATCTATGTAGAATGATTTTCTTTCTGGGGGTGGAACGGGAACAAAATGTGGATTCAGAAACGTTCGGTATTTGTGGCGCTGTTCTAATATGACACTAATTAAATCGGTACCTAGACCTTTCCATCTGTTTTGGAGTAACTCGTTCAATACATCATGTAGAGGACCTGGATCAGAATGCTGTTCCTCATACAGTGTAATGAGGTGCTGGATCATATACATACCCACCAGGCGTTGCTCGGCTGGGGGCAGTTTCAGAAACGTTTGGGCCACTATTTCATCTGGAAACGTGGTAGAATCACTAGTCCATCGGACTGCTGATCGGGCTAGTTCTTGTTCATGCATGGTACTAAGCTCGCTATAACCTATTCGTGATTTCAGGATTTGATCGGTGACTTGGAATACTTGCTCAAGAGAACACTGTTCTGGTACTGGAGTAGGAAAGGCTTTCTTGTAATCTAGGCGTGAATGTCGGTCGGAAAGTCTAGTTCTACCTACATACGCTATTCTGGAGGGATTCTCGCTGTCTACCTCTTCACTAGAAGAGTCATTCTCTTTCTCGGTTGCTCTTTTTGCTTCTCGTTTCTCGTGTATACGTATTATTTCCTTACGGATTTTCTTGTACATACTCTCTATACAACCTTGTGTCTTGTGTTTTCCATCGGCTATATTGTCACTCCACCTAGTCAGGACTTTCAGTTCTTCTTGATCTTTTTCTGGATAATCTTGCTCTCTTATTAGACTATTAATCAGGAACTTTAAAATCATGAGCTGAGTCTCGACTTTTCTTTGAACCATGGCTTCGTGAATACTTCCTGGATTCTCTCCTGTACGGATAAAACGATTTATTCTGTCTAGATGTTCTCCCATATCGGGCAGGGTGACCAGATAGCTGGCAACCCGTCTTAAACGTAATGAATATATGACCATATGTTCTTCACCTGGAACTGGATCATAACGACAGTCAGTAAGAAGTCGCGTGATATCTACGTATGTAGACACTTTTGGCGTACGCTGTAACGCTAGGTCATGTAGCGTCAGACGTCTTGGTTGAGGCGGGGTGCGAGGAGAACCTCCCCCCGCGGCTCCTAAACTAGAATCGTCGGTGAATACTGTACGGGCTGGTAGAGTAACTGGCATAACGGGTGCATGTACTGTGGGCTGGTCCGGGGGTGCTGGAACATGAACTTGGCCCCCGGGAACAGTAGTTGGCGGGACAGGAATTACATTATTAACAGGAGCAGGCGGAACAGGATTTGCATAGGCTGGGACTGTGTCGTCCAAATAGGACGAAAGAAATATGTCAGCTGCGGTCGGTTTATGACGTAGCTTAATCGGGACCAATGGTGGCGGTAAATTACAGGGTGCTTCCGGGGTTGCCTTCGGCAAGCCCTCGGCAAGAAGAGGATACATACCTTTAATAAGGGCATTTCTCTGTCTGTCTGACTGTTCCGCTCTAACTCGTTCACCTTCTTCTATTAATTCCCTTTCTTGGGCTTTTTCCGAGGATTCCCTACTTAATTCTGTTCTTCTGAATTCTTTTTCGGTTCTTTTATGAGATTCTTTGCGCCATAACTCGATAGCATCTTTCTGGGACTGTCTGGCTTTCTTTTTCCATAATGCTTCTTCTACTCGCATGATGCACTCGGCATCCCATGTACCTGATACAGGCCATCTGTATTTCTCTTCCAGTTCCTTAGTATAGTCCGCCCATAAATCTAGATATATTATGGCATCTAAGCCATGCTTGTGATACATAAAATGTCCTGGACTGTCCCTAGGAGGGACAGGAACTGCTTCTTCGAGTAACCCCTTTCTGGTTTTTAACTGACGTAATTTCGAGAACACAATACACAATAATCACAGTAATTAAATGGCAAACAAAACACTCATACCACGACATAAAAATACATTGATAACAGTTCGAACAGAATACTACCTGATACACTGAAAACAGAACACATGAATTTCTCGAGAACGAAACTTACTAGAATTACTGGATGCACTGCTAAAACAGTACAGAACATACCGGTCCCATAAAGAGACACGTCATACCGTACCCACCTAGGTGAATACTTCGGACTGGATCTGTGTACCCAAACCCAACGGACCAGGAACAAACTAATGATCCTGTCTAGATACTTCCCCCGCGACGGTACTCACCGGGAAGCAGAAACTGGAAGGCCTCGGACTGGACTGGACTGCTACGACGTCGGACTATGAACTTCGGACTTCAGAAACAGGTGGGCCTCCGGATACTTCGGACCTTGTTCTCTCGGCTTGGGCTCTGGTCGGGACGAACCGCATTCCACACCGCTTCGTCTGGATGTCGGACCGCAGTCTCCGTCTCCTCCGTGGGCCTGAGGGAGACTTGAAGCAGAAATATCTGCACGTGCACGGTATTGTTCCGTCACGGCTGCAGAGGGTCAGGGGACCTGCGTAGCATCGCCAGCGCGTGAGGAAGGGGTACGTCCCTATTCGGGCGCCATTATGTGGTAAATAAATAATTAATTACCGGTACTATTTTTGAATATATTAACAATAACAGATAGCTCAATAAATAAGAGGCAGGATCCGATGTATCCGAGTTGAACAGGCTTTATTCAGGCAAAAGGGAAGGGACTGGATCGGGACAGCCTGAAATAAAATAGGAAGGAAGGCAGCTGCAGCGCTTCATCAACAGTTCAACATATATATAGTAAGACATTTCAATTACATTACATACAGTAGGCGTAACTTATGACAAACGTAAGATAAGAACACATGGGCGGAAGAAGAAGGCGTGCACAGGGCGTGCACGTAGACATGTGATGAGAAACGTCACAAAAGTGTCATGAATGGGCGGAAACATGGAGGGGGCTACCTGAGCAGCTGGGACCTTTAACCTAGTGGTGCGCGCAAACGGGCAATGACGTGTTACCAGGGAGAACTGGGGGCTATGACTTCTACACTAGAAGAGGAGACTAAAGTCTGCGGTGTCAGGACGACATGTACCTATAGCATATCTGGTATCTGGTGTTTAGAGTACATGTTGATAGAATCTAAAAGTTATCAGGGCAAAGGCTACTTGACACTAAGGCTGGTGCATGCATATATTCTACATGTATTGCGTGTGCTATGAATCTTCTATGAATATTAATACAGTAATTCTCTTGCATGGAGACAGAAAGACTAGACTATAGCTGATTCTGTTTATGCGGTTCAGTAGCTTAGGAATGTGAAGACGGAGAACTGAACTGATAACTAGAAGCATAACATATTCTTGGCAGACAGGCAGGCAGAGCCAGGCCGGGCACCGCGCTGCTTGGCAGGAAGTAAGTGAAGGGTCAGGGATGCAGGTGGGGGCTGTATCGCTCCTCGGAGTGGGTTCAGGAGACTGGAGCTTGAATCTGGTGTCCGGGCCCTTTTGAGGCCTAGAAACAGGGACAATGCGGTGAATTAACGTGCACACTGTAAAGCGTGGCAACATAGGCCTAATACTCGTTGCTTTCACGAGAACTGGAAACTGGCATACTAGAGTTGGACACAACTGTAATTGTGTCTTTAATCGATCATAGGGGGATATATGCATATCGATCATGCACATATAACATAGGATGGGGAACACGTAGGCACATATGACAAGGCAAAATTCAATTTTCCACAGTTGTAAACGTCATCTCCCAGCCCTGTAGTAAGATAGCTCTGCACTAACAACCAGGCAATTTCGTTCATCTTGTCCTGTATGCCATGAAGACAATTCAAAGGGTACAGGGGAGAGTGGAGTCTTCTCTGAACATAGCCATTCTATGAAGTGTGAAACATGTTTACGTTACAGAGTTATAAAAAATAAGTACTATTCAAGAGATTGTTCTTCATGAGTGCTTGTCAACCCTCCCGCAATTTTTATTTGTAAAAAATCTAGATGTATCTACAATTGTGCCTACTATTGATAGAGGGCCTTATTTACAAGAAAGTGATACAGCGTTGCACCTCAAGCTATTTGGCTGCGTCACACTGTGTCACTTTCAAAGCACAGGGATGCGTCATATTTACAACAATATGTTGCACCCCTGTGCTTTTCCCTGCAATTTGCGAACAATTGGCTGCCATGAGCCAACCCAGACACCCTTGCACCACGGTGCAAGGGTGTCTACATTTTAGGGGAGAATGCTTTTGTGCAGGAAAGGACACCTTCCTGCAGAAAAATAATCAAGTGAGGGGTTTTCCTCTATCTATGTGTGCTGCAGAATGCAGCATGCATATAAAGTGGAAAAACAAGTAAAAATATAAGTATTTCTCCTCGTTGCTCCAGTTTACTCCGCCCCTGGGGAGGTGTAGGATTCGGATGCATTCTCAGGTTTGGGAAATGCTGTAAATCTGGGAATACAGCAGAATCCATGGCTGTGGCATGGTAACACTCACAGCAGCACCCATGGCATGCCCCTTTCACGCAAAGTGGTGTTTGAAAAGGGGCCATATTTCCAAGGACACGAAAAGTCATGCAGAGTGGTTTTACTTGGTCTTGTAAATATGTAGCACCACACTGCGCCGCCAGTGAGTCAAAATATGTGACACACCAGCGCGCAAGGGGCTTGTAAATATGCTCCTGCCTTTATAACACTGTTATATTTTTCTCACCAGCCACTTACCCACAATTCTGCTTACAAGTAATTATTCATAATTCTGCTAGCTAATCACACATCATGGGACATATTTACAAGTCACTCACAAACGTAACATAAAAGTGCCCTGGAAACGTGCTATATTCTTCTAAATATCAAGATAGTCACCATAATAATATCTAATGTTGCTGTGTGTTTTTAGCATCTCTGAACAATAATAGTTTATGCTAGACCATAATATGACAATCAAATCAATCAGGTTATGATTCTGCTATGAGTGAATTTAATCTTGTGTGTGCATGAAGGGCATTGGCTATGGTTCTTCAGAGAAAGTCCCTGATTAGGTATGTCAGCAATTCTAAAATATGGCTTTCCTACAGCCTTGATTGATTGAATTAAAACTTTGTACTCCAATCCTCGACCCATGTCTTTGTCAGCTGTAACGTATTAGATACGTTCTCGAATGAGGCAGACAAGTCTGCCCATTGCTACCAACAGAGCAATACACATAACTGCTGAAGAAGACCCATTGTATCAATCACTACCTGAGGCTCACTCATGGTAATTTCATGGTAATTGGACTGAGCGTGTTTGCTGCCAGTACCCATCTTTTAAGATAAGGCGGTGGGCCACAGCTAGGGCAAGGAACCCTGGTCTGGTCACACATGAACGTGTGTTACACATTTACGTATGTGAGAGACTATGGTGGTGCAGAGCCTGAGAGCTGTGCACAAGATACATGCTAGTGGCAGTTTGAAACTGCAAATTGGAACTGTAAACATAATGCTTTTTGACCAGCCTAAACATTTCTTTTAAGTATTAAGTCACCCATTATGGGGCGCACTGACAGTGGGCCACCTTTTTGTGGCGCACTATCAGTGCTTCTCCTGACGGCTTCTATGCCTTTGTTTTG
The DNA here is from genome assembly GCF_964261635.1 of Lissotriton helveticus. Lineage (NCBI taxonomy): Eukaryota > Metazoa > Chordata > Amphibia > Caudata > Salamandridae > Lissotriton > Lissotriton helveticus. The sequence continues at coordinate 1,207,866,567 of NC_136063.1, forward strand.
ATGCCCATAATACAGCACACGAGCAGGGGCAAAGTGATTTCCTCATTTGCATAGGGCCAAGCCTCCACAGAAATTAGGAAACGTCTTCTGACGATAGGGGTGGTGCTACATGTGCACCAGCGCTATTAGTATTACATAAGGGGCCACACAAACCTCTGCAGCCACTTCTGTAATGTCAAAGTGCGTGGGGTGCACAAAGCAGGCACACATGCCCGTTACACCCCAGGGCACTTTGTGGAATATGGCTGCTAGTGGTTGGTTCTTCGGCCACACTCTATGTGGCCTGGAGTGGTTAATGAAAAGCTCTGGTTCATGTTATTTTGATTTGCACTGCTTTATTCACACAAATGGTGATTGGAAGAATGCTTGCAATTTGTCTAACCACTGCCAATCTCTTGGGATAGCATTCCAGCCCATCATTCTCTTGTCCACCATACCAACTTGCTTTGGACCCAGCCAACCTAACTGATTAGCCCCAATCAGGGTTAATCAGTCTTGGGTTGCTTGTGTTCCAGATAATGTGTCAGTAAACATGGATTTGGGCCAAAAAGTTCACCTACCAGGTAGGCGTAACAAGGTGAAATATCTTTATTTTTCCTCATCAATTCCTCTTTACAGTTGTACTGTATTCTGTAGCACACATGCAAAGGTGTCCTTTCCTGCACAAAAAAAACTATTCTGACCACAATGATTCATGTCCCAAGGGTGCCTTGGATTGGCATTAGGCATCCAGAAGTACATCAGCGCTGTAAGAGAGCAGAACACTTTGATGCAATGCAGCGCAGTAACTTCCCTTGCTGCATTGCATTTAGTCAAAGTTTAGTAAATCTAGCCTTAGAGTCTGTGAAATATAAGCAGGGGCTTAGGCCCAACCCCCCACCCGCTTACCTGGGGCTGGTCGCCCCACCAGTCTAGGCCAACTAGACTAGGCCCTTTCTGACCCTCTCGGCTTTGCACCTTGAGGCTCCCACCTCACTGAAGCCACCTCTCCTCTCTCTCTCTCTCACTCGATCTCTTTCTGACATTGTCATCTCTCTCTTGTGTCTGTTTTCTGCTTCTCTCTCCACTTTTGTGCCATTCTCTCATTAGGGCCTCTCTCTTTTTTTCACCTATTTTGTACTTTCTATTCTCTTTTACTACTTTTTGATAAGTCGGAAGTATAATTTTATTTTTCATTCTAAAATCATATGCATTTATCAATGATAATAACACTGGTTGCTCCAAAGGGAACGTGCAAGAAAAAAGTGCTTGAAGGTGGGGAAGAAGTTCGACGTGAATTTAGGAAAGAAAAAAGTAAAGGGATTCAAGGTGAGATTGATCAACTGTATCAATCAAGGTGTCCTAGCCCAGTTGTCTATTTTACATGGTCTATTTACAATTGCTTGTACAATCACAGATTGTAATCATCTGTGGCACGTATTCAATAGGGGCTCGGTGGGTCCAGGTACAGGGGGGGTGGGTATTCGTCGACGTTTCGACTCGACTTGTAGCATATAGGTGAGTGGAACCTTAGCCTGTGAGTCTTCCTCAGGACAGCAAGGGGGTAGGAAGGGGGGCAACCAACTGGTGGTTAGGGACCCTCATCCTCACTAGACATAGTGGGGAAGGGTAGCCGTTTCAAGGGGTTAATTAAAATTCATACGGATGCCTAAATTGGTCAGTCCTGAAATCCACTCAGTTGATGAATTCTAAGAAGCGATCGCTGTCCGCTGCGGTTGAAGGAGAAGCTTTCCTTGCCAGCTCTTTCTCAGCTTCAGCCCACCTCAGCCTCCATCCCCCTTCTGAGCTTAGCCCACTCCCACCTCCCCACTCATTACCTGCTTCTCGCATCATCTTCTTGCTAAGAGCAGCCCCATCCACCGCCCCGTGCAGTTACCCCTTTCCTGGACCAACTTAATGGCGACCGCTGCACAATCCCATTGAACATGTGTCTAGGCCCAGCTCCCCACCTACTTACCTGAGACTGATCCTCCGACCAGTCTAGGCTTTTTCAGACAGGGCCTTGCGCCTCGTGTCTTCACCTCACCCTCGCTGCAGACACCTCTCTCTCACACTCGCTCTCTTTCTGCCATTCTCATTCTTCATCTCATGCCTGTTTTCTGCTTCTCTCCACTTTTGTGCCCATTTCTCTTTGGGGCCTGTATCTCTTTTTCCCCTCTTTCGTGCTTTCTGCTCTCTTTCACCACTTTTTGCATTTCTCGCTTTTTGTGCTTCACCCGCTCTTTTGTGATTTCTGCTCTTTTTACCACATCCTCTACTTTTGTGCTTCTTTTTGCTTTTCCTGCCGCTTTCCTTGTCAGCTCTTTCCTTCCCTCTGAATAGTACTGCCCACCACCCCCTGCACTCCTCCCCCTCCCAGGACATACCGAATGGTGGCCGCTGAGTGGTCATGTGCAGCGGGTGAGCTGATAGTGCACTAAAGGACCTGCCTGTGGTTGTCTGTGCCTGGACAATACCCAGCTGCAGAAACCCTGGTTTGATCAACCCTCGCCGCTACACCACAGCATCTTCCACTCTCCCAGATGCTTAATGGTGTAACGCCGTAAAAAAAAAAACTAACTCCACACCATCAACAACGTAGACAAGGACATCGCCATCTTCAACAAATAGACCAACAAATGTGCAAACTCACTTGCGCCCTTCAAAAACAACAGACAAAGAAGACCCAACAAACAAGCCAACTGGAGCACAGACAACCTCCGGTAATCCAAATACCACTGCAAACATCTAGAAAGAAAATGGAGATCCAACCACAACGACAATGCCAGATCCATAGACATGGCTGCACTCAGCTGCTCCCACCAACCACCACCAACCAAGACAAACACCTGACCATATGGAAAATGCTCACCAAAGAAGACAACACAGCAATCATGGAAATGGTTCACTCCAATAGGCCCATATCCCCACCACATCTACAACATGGGAGAACCATCCGTCAGCCGCATCTTTACCCACATCATCAACAACTCCCTCAAATCAACCACCTTCCAAGAAGACTGGAAGCAAGCTACAGTCAATGCTCTTCTCAAAATTCCTTCGGCCGACCTCAGTAATGTGAGAAACATTCCACCCCTCTCTCTGCCAAAGTGACGAACAAGGCCAAAAACAAACAACTCTCTAACCATTTGGAACTCCACGACCTACTTGACCATACTCCAATCAGGTTTTCAGAATAACCATAACACAGAAACAGCACTCATCATAGCCACTGGTGACATCCGCAAAATACTAGACCACGGAGAAACCAAAGCCCTCATCTTACTTGACCTCTATGCTGCCTTCGATACAGTCTCCCACCTAACCTTCATCAGAAGAATGCACAACAAAGTCAACTAAGGACTGGCCCTCAACTGCATCTGCACCTTCTTCACATGAAGAACACCGCGAGTCAGACTACCACCCTACACATCAGAGCCCAAGAATCTGATCTGCAGAGTCTAGCAGGGTTCAGGGCTCGATCCAACGCTGTTCAACATCTACAAGACATTGCTCACCAACATCGTAAGATTACATGGCATCCCCAGCGTATCCTACACTGATGACACCTAACTCATCCTATCTCTGAGTGACACGTCCACCACCACCAGAGCCAACTTCTTCGACAGCATGATTTGCGTAGCAGACTAGATGAGAGCCAAATGCCTAAAATTCAACTCCAACAAGATGGAAGTGATGATTTTTGGAAACAACAACTCTCCCTGGGATTCTCCCTGGTGGCCATCAGAGCTCGGATCTACACCCATACCAACTAACCACACAAGAAACCTAGGAATCCTTCTTGTTGACAAGCTCATCATGAAAGTACAGGTACATGCAGTCAGCTCCTCCTGCTTCCATATACACTGCATGCTCTGCAAGATCTTCAAGTGGCTACCCCGGAACACCAGACGCGCCGTCACGCAAGCCCTCATCACAAGCAGATTATGGCTAACCACTCTGCCTCAGGATCTCCAACCATCTCCACCGACTCCTGAATATCCAAAAATCCGCAACAAGATGCATCCTTGACCTCTTATGACGTACCCAAATCATACCACATCTCAGAAAGCTCCACTAACCCCCCCCCATACACAAACACTGCCAATCCAAACTTCTCACACATGCATAAAAGGCATTGTACAACATTGGCCCAAAATACCTTAACATCCTCCTTCATTTCCACCAGCTCACCAGACACTTGCACTCAGTCTCATTAGCACACACCTCCAGCACCCACAGAAGCAGACATGAGTTATAGCATTCTCCAACATTGCCCCAAGACCTGGAACCTCCTCCCTCTACACATCAGGGCTGCAGTCTCAAATTCCACAAGAAACTGAAAACAAAACATAACATACCAAGTCAAAATCCTTCAATGGGGCAAGGTTGCCGACTGTATCTGAGGACGTTTATTTGAAGCCAGATAACCATTGGATGAGGTCCCACTGAAGCTGTTGAATATGCTGAAAAAAGCTGTGAGAGCAAAGTTCAAATTTCTTGCGCATTGAAGTCCTTTCATTGGTCTAATACTTTTGCACCTTCAGCAGGTCAATATTTCTTTGTTTGGGCTTAGGGCCTGATTACGAGTTTGGCGGAAAGAGTACCACTGTTGAAACAGCATTGGATTCCCCATCTCTGAATTTGGCCATCTGCCTGCCCTATTACAATGCATGTGGTTCCATAGACGAAAGACTGGCGAGGTCCTGCCACCACCACCAGGAAATATGGACCACGGCGGCACAGGCCAATGTATCTGTCAAACAGTGGACCACCAGTTTTTACACCGGCGCAATCACGATGTGCCTTCCTACCTATGTGACTGTGTAGGTCAAACCTCCAACCCTGAGCTTGTGGAATGGCATGTATATAAGGCTCAATCTCACCTGTACTCACCTTCCCATTTCTGTTCCTCCATGGAGCCGATCTGGCTCACCCTGCCTCTGCTGCTGCTGTTTGAACTGTATTGCATCTGTGCGAACACACTAGTCAAAGAGCTTTTACCACAGAACAATTCAAGAGTGCACGGATGTCTCTAGCTACATGGTCCACAATAGTGGCTTTAACATTAGCATGAGCACATGCATGCATGCTACATGACCTGTAAACAGTTGCCAATATTTTGGTTTAATTTGAACCACCATAATTTTCCTTCATTTCCTTTGTTTTTCGGTTTTCCTGGAGTGATTTTTACTTGTAATTTTTTTAGTTTTTATGATTTGCAATGAACTTGGTTACTTTGCTGGATTCAGCTTAGACATTTAGGGCCTTATTACGATGGTGGTCGGCCGAGCACCTGGCTATCATGGTTGTGGGATGGTAACCATCCGACTAGTAGTCAGTATCCCATCCAACATATTACAATGCAACCAAGCTGCAGGCCTAGAAAAGGGCCCCAGCACAAGCCGCAAAAGAAAAGGACATGTTTGTAAACCATGTGGTGCCTGGCACACGGTGCATGGATGTTAGGGGGTGCACTACATGTGCCCCCGGCTCCATAGCGGAGGCCCACGGGGAGATAGGGGCATTGCTAGGGCCCACCCCCCAAAGTCCCTTTCCGCATGAACATGCAGTCGGGAAAGGATATCTTAATTCCTAAGGTGGTGCCTGTGCAGGCACTGACCCATTTTGGGGATTAGGCTTCTGACTACTGCCCCACATGCTCCTTGAGCCTGTCAGAGGCGGAGATCTTTCCACCCCCTAGCTGGCTCCGACGCCAGAATCGTAATCCAGTGGTCAGACCGATGACATAGATGTCGGGCCGACCGCCACTGATGGCCTGCCAGTGGCGGTCCCACCAAATCTTAATGAGGCCCATAACTTTGCCATTCTTTTTGGGTTACTTAGTATTTATTTTTGACTATTTGTGGGTTGGATATTTGACAGATGGACGTGCATCAATAATCGCAGGCTGGCAACTTTAAGTATGATACTTATTTGAGGGCAGAAATGTTATCTTTTAGTACATATATTTGTTTTGCTTTTTGTGCAGGAAAAGCATTTTATTGTGTATGTGTGTTTAAATTTGGAGCCGCTTTGTATATTTTAATATTGCATTTTTTTGGTCTTCATTAAATACTTTTAATTAGGTATGGATATAATTTATTTTTATTCATCAGTTGTAGTTTATTAATATTTTTTGACTGATTTATTATGACCATGGCAGTCGGGCCATCTTGGGACTACTGCAACTGCCAGGGACCAGATCCCTGGCAGTGGCGCTGAGGTTTTGAGGCTGCAATATCCTTGGCTGGTTCCGCCAAGCATATTACAAGTTTCCTACATGGCAGAGGGGAAATAAAGGGTGCCCTACAGAGACTTCGAATTGTAGCATTTCTTACATTTCCCTGGTTTGTTTAGTTATTTTATATTTGATTTGGTTAACTGTTGTTCTATCCTAACTTGTTGGTAGCTTTGTTCTTTTTGGAGGGTTTCTATGATTTTGTGGAGTGCTTGTTGAATTCTTCTTAGTGTGGCGTGAAAGGTCTTGTGTCATCCTTCCACTGCCTTGTTGGTTTTGGCTTGTTTAGCCATTGTGCTGTCAAAGATATTCCACCATGATATTTGGAGTTTGTGTTGGCATCTGTGTCCAGAGTGGTGTAGTCTGCCAAATCTAATGTCTTCGAAGTAGTCTATTAGTGGACTTAGGGGTCGATTACGATGGCGGACGGACCTGCGTCCGTCCGCCACCCCCGAGGCTACAGCATTGTGCATGCAAATGCAGGGGGGTACCCCCCTGCATTTGCATGCACAATGCGGCAGGCACCGCGCAGTGCCTGCCGCTTTGTGCATGCAAATGCACACCATGCATTTTTAACTTTGCGATGGGTGCTGCTTAAAGCAGCACCCGCCGCAATGTTAACTATACGGGGTGTGACTGCCAGGGTGGCGGTCACATCCTAATACCAACGGAGGGACCGCCGCTGCACCTGCGGACGGTCCTTCCACCTCGGAGGTGGCGGACGGACGCAAGTCCATCCGCCATCGTAATCGACCCCTAAGTCCACTAATAGACTACTTTGAAGACATTAGAGTTGGCAGACTACATAACTCTGGACACAGATGCCAGCACAAATTCCAAATATCATGGTGGAATATCTTTGACAGTACCATAGGTACCCCTCATGTGCACCCCCACCACTCCCTTCACCCTGGGGGCCCGCAACGGGCCCCCAATGCAAGGACCGTATGCCTTTTCGTGGCGGCATTGCCACCACGGAAAGGCATATCCCCCAGCACATCCTAATATGGCTGGCGGTGTCTGATAGACACCGCCACCATATTAGAGCGTTTCCGTTGCTAGGCGACCGCGACGGAAAAGCGGCGGACGGTCTTCCCCTCCGCCACCGTCCCCCCCTCCATCGTAAGATGGAGGGGGGAACAAAGGTGGCGGACGGGCAGGGATGGCGATCCGTCCGCCATCCTAATTGACCCCTTAGTTTTTGTTAATTTATTTGGTAAAATGGGAATTCTACAAGCATGTTGTAGTGGTTACCTACACCTTTTACAAGTACATATGTCAGTTCTATTACATTTTCAATTTCAAAGGTAAACTGTCTGTTGCATATTCTTAGGGCATATTTTTGAAGATGGCTTCAAATGCTTTGGTTGCAGTGGTAATAGCAGCCTTGTATGGCTGTGTGTCGGTAAGGTTTAAGTATGGTAAGCATCATTGCCTGTTCAACGACTATTATAATCAGACCCATTAGAATTATGAGACAACAGAGGGCGAAATTATGCCTTAGCTTTGACTAAATTATGCAGCAAGAAAAGGAAAATTAAGTGGGTTAATGCAGCATATTTTCTGATTGTGTACTTCAATGTTTTCCTTTTTACATTTGTTAACAGTCTGGACATGTCACATGTGTTGCACCTCATTAGGACCAGTTTAACACAAAAACATAGCAAAAAGCAACAGAAAGGGGACCAGGCAACCTTTGCAAAGGGAATTTCACTGCTCCTCAACATGTCACTGAGCTCTTAGTAACTTTTGAACAGTTTGAACTAGAAGCTACATTTGTTTTGTTAAGTTCTGTAAATTATGCAGCAGATGATGAATTATCTGACAAATGCAGCAGATCTTTAACTTGGCGAAAAATGCCAGGGTTGCACAATCACATAATTCCAGTGGCCCTGATCATAATTCTGTGTGGAGATTAGCTGCCAGTTTTTACTTTGATGTGGTTTAAAAGTTCATAGTAGGTTGCACTTTGTGTTTTTTATGGAGCACTGTAGAAATTTAGGGTATGTTAGTGTTATGATATACTCCATTGGCGGTGTATATCTGTGTGAATGGCGGAGGGCACATTTTTAATGTTCTGTCCTTCTTTCACATTGAGTTTTTTTTCAGTTTCAAATATGATTATTCTTCTGTCTTCATAGTGGTTGTCATGTAGAAGGAAGGGTTCATCATTAGGTGTAGTGGTTATGTGTTCTGGATTCTGCATGTCTTGGTCTCTTCTAGGGCAGCAGGGGTTTTACTTGTCACTTTTTTAGTATTTGATATAAGGCTTTTTAAAGTAGGAATTGCTAGTAGCTGGCCTGTAATGTCGTCATGTCCGTGAACGAGTGTGTCTTTTAAAGTGTTAGTAGTGGGTTTTTGGAACTGGTGCTCACCTTTTTAAATCTTGAAGCACTTGCCTTAATTCTATCTCTGTTACATTTGTTGGGTGGTTGTGTTCGCTCACATTAATTTCAATGTAGTGTTTTTGTAGCCCTCCTGTAACAAGCATTTGTATATTATATAGTCCATTTCCAATTCACATTCTCTGTCTTAGTGCTTTCATCTTTTGTGTATTCCAACTGTAAAAGCAATTGTCTGCATTTCTGGGAGGTGATATATGTGGCTCTTGCTGTCATTCTGCAATAAAGTAGTATAATTTTAAAAGCAATTATTATGTTAAAACATTTAGTGCCTGATTATGAGTTTAGCTGTCCAATGGACTGCCAAACCCACGGTGCCGATGCAGCAAACGTCCGACAGGCGGTCTGACCACCGTATTATGACTTTGGCAGTCGGACCACCGTAAGACCACTCCTACTACCAGGGATCCACAATCACTGGCGTCTTGCAGTGGTCTGAGGCCACAATGTGCTGGTGATGTAGCTGCTGCACTGCCTAGCATATTATCTCCTTTTCACATCTGTTGTTTTCAAAATTGTGTTTTTTTTACTTACTCTAAAACTCCTTTTGTCTAGGTTTGCAAGTGTGGTGTTCAATTTTTGGTGTGCAGTGCTTCTTTTTTGCTAAAGTGGTTCTTTAATGTCTAAGGAGCAATATGCATAAAAAAGACGGAGTTTAGTAACTTGTTAATAGCTTCAAATTTTAATATTATGGCAGGTTGCATTGAAGTTGTTTAAAATGTAAAACCTACCTGTAAAGGTGTCTTGTTATGTTTTCTCAACTCTTCCTTCTGTCTCCTCTTCAAGCACTTTGACTGAGTTCCAATTTCTTGCAGCTGTTAAGTTTGTCCTATAAAAAATAATGAGGGTTTGTACTGTTTTTATACTGTTTTGTTAATTATGTTTGTATTTTTATGTTAGTTTGTTTAACAGTACAATGTATTGGCTACTTTGTGTCTAGTTTGATTTTCTTTTCCAGTTATCTCCTTTTGGGGTGAATGCTAATTATGGTTTCCGTTTTACTTTCAAATGTGTATATTTGATGTATTTTTGTATTATTATATTTTAATGTTTAATTTATTGTGTTTTAAATGTGTGCTGCAATATTTATTTCCTTGTATTATTATTTTTTACGTGTATTTAATTGTAATTGTAAATGTATGGTGAATAGATTTGGTTGGTGAGTAATTTTATATTTCTTATTTTTCTTTTTACATATTTTTAATAATACTTTTTATATGTGCTTCTTCATTACAGAGGAACATTGAGGATAGGGGTCACACACAAAAATAGGGCATTCAAAAACGAGATAGAGAAGCTTATATCAGTAATTCATATCACATTGAATGCAAAGACCAATAGGGAATGCATATTGAAAATCCAAAGCAATACATACAGTGCTTATAGTGCAAATAGTCACAATAAAATACACCAGTCTCCGGATCCTCGTATTCTTAAAATACTAAAAAAGGAAGAGCATATTGCCTCCATTTTAAAGTGCATGGCTAGACATCTGACAATGAATTGTACTCAGCGAGGAATAAAGATCACAGCAAGCATCCCATTAAACAGCATTGATACTAGATAAAAAACATATATGCATCCTTTATATTATAATAGATATAAAAGCTACTAAAGAATATATGCCTAAAATCCAGGCTCCTAAATTCAGTACAGCTACTCCCATTTAATAAAGTGAAAAAAATTATATAATAATGCCATAAAACCTATATCTGCCTAAGCTTGTTCTTACAATGGTGAGGGCATACAATTGCTTGAGCTATAAAGTTCTTAAGATGTGCAAATACATAATGTTTGTACATAGACCTTTCTAATCTATCATATGAGCTCCTCCCTGACCAACATTCTGCACATGAATGAGCCTCAAACCTGCTGGTGGGAGTTTACCCAGTCTAAGAGAGGCCCCCAGATTGTTTTCCTCTTCGGTCTAGCCATCCGCCCTTTATACTTGTATAGTGCAAACTCTAGATTGAACACTGACAAGAAGCGCCCTTGCCATTGTTGTAAGGAGGAGGGTTGGGTATCAAGCCATGCTGAAGCAATACCAATACGACAAACTGCCATAGCAAAGGAAAAGCCAAAGCCTCCCCTCCAACAACATCCGCTACTTCTTGCACACCTAGAGGCATGATTCGTGGAGTCAATACTAAATTAGAGCCTAGGACGTCCCCCAAGAATTTTGAAATCTCCAGCCTAAGTAAATCTAACTGTGGATATGTGCAGAACATATGGGTCAGATCCGCTTTGAGAGCCTAGCAGCGAGGGCAGCATATCCCCTCAGTGCCCCACCACTTTGCAACCTATGCAGGAGTAAAATATAGATCAAAGATTGTTTTATAATGATGTGCCTGCAACGCATAAGAGCAGAGTTGGGTGTGGCTGAGCTATAGGGATTCATGCAAAATTAAATCACTTGAGTCTAGTCTATGCTACCACTTACTACTGTGTTTCTCCAAATCATCTGAAATGTTAAAGCACACGTTTGCATATATCTGGCTGATCGTACACCCCTCAGACCCAAGCAGTAGCTCCAGAAGTGGATCCCCGGGAGAACCCAGCAAGGCCCCCAGTTTGTCCTAGTAAAAATCATGTATTTGCGGATATTTAAAGAAATCCATGTGGTTTAAATCAAATCTATGCCGGAGCTCTTCAATTGATGCCAGGCCTACTTCTTGAAAATTATCCCCTAGTTTTGACCGCCCCCCACCTCTTCCATCTTGACAAGCAGGTATCCTAGAATATATCTGGCAGCGGGGAATTTCTCTGTAGAGGAGTGTACCAATAAAGCCTGACTAGGCCCACCTTTATCCGCCGAGAAGCCCAGATCTTAAAGACTGCCACTAACACCTTGAAGCTGACCTTTTCATAATAGCTAGATTCAACCAGTCTTGACCAACGGCCCTTAGCCTCTCCTCCAATAGCAGCTCATAGATAGGAAGTGCATACTCTACAAGCCCCTGTACCCCATCCTTTTCTCCTATAAGAGGTCTCATGCATTGAATACCAGTGGCCAGCTGGCACAATTTAAGATTAGGAAGAGCCCATCCACCTCTCTCCTTAGGTAAAGCCAGAAATCGAATCCCCCTCCTAGTCTTGCCATAAAACCAGATCAATCTGGAGATCATGGTGTTCATTGCTTTGATCCAGATATTTTCAAATTCAAGGGGAATGGCACGAAAAAAATATAGGGCTTTCAGCAGAAATAACATTTTACCAATTTTACATCAACCCACCATAGAAAGATGGAGGTTATTCCATCTAGTAGAATCCCTCTTGGCTTTCACAATTAAACGGGCAATGTTGGTTCTAGCAGTCTGATTGACTTCTGAACTAATACTAATCTGCAGGTATACAACCTGCTCCACTACTCGTGAATCCTGGGTAATAACCAACTCATTCACTACCCAATTGTGTTTTATTGCTATTTATTGCCAAGCCCTAAAACTCACTAAACGTGCCTGCTTCTTCCTCTAATAACCACAAAGCAGTATTCACAATTGCTGTTACAACAGCAACGTCACCTGTGAAGACTAACATTTTTGTCTTCCAGCCATGTCGAGGCACTGGCAGAATGGCTGGATTCATTTCTGGCTTAATGATAAGGGGATTGATACAAAGCTCAAAGACCAAGGGGTAACCGGGACATTCCTGCCTGGTTCCTCTCTTAATATAAATAGGCTTGGATTGTCCACCCATTATTTGCAGCTGGGCCATAGATTTATGATATTGCCTGCTTAGCCTTAATAAAATGTTCTCCTAGTCCAAATGAGCCCATTACTTCCAAAATATATTCCCAGGTGACCCTATTGAATGCTTTCTTTGCATCCAACAGGGCTACTGCCATGGGCTGATTCGCAACATCAGTTGCATCGAACAGCATTATCACCTAGTGAATATATTTGCGCTAATAAAGCCATATTGATTCGTAGAAACCAGTTTGACAATAATATGATCCAGACAGCCAGCTAAGATTTATACATTTATTGGCAGATAGAAGCCTGGATTGTAAGGAGCCTTCCCTTTCTTTGAAAATAAGATGATGTTAGCTGCAGACCAAGAATCAGCTTGATATATTCAACCATAATAACCCTGTAACGCTTCTCGGATCTCCTCAGGGTCTGAAACTAGGACACCACAGTCATCTTTTATTTTGCTAATATAGCCAGCTACTACCTTCTGCCATGTACGTACTGTCAGACTATGCCCCACCCGCTCATTATATTCATAGTATTCTTGCCCTTTGGCAAGACATTTTCCTGTAGTCTTTTTAGCTGTGATTCTATTCAGTGCAGCCTTGGTCCCTGCTATCTGCTGTTGAGCTACAAAGGGATCTGTCCCGGCAGAAATAGATAACACAAGCTGAGCTTCCGCCTTACTAAGATTCTGATATAATTCTTTTAAAAGCAGTTGACTCTGCATCTGTCAGTTCAGACTAATCCTGAGGGTTTCCCCCCAGACTCCTGCATTAAATGTGTCCCGCCTTCCCCGATTCTGGTTGTTTCTCTATTGAAATGTAAAAACTCAGGGATCCAAGCATTTGTGTGTTCCAAATAAGCTGGATTGGATAAAAGACCTCTCTCAAAGGCCCAGCTCTGATCAGTCCTAATAATCCAGTGAAGTGAGAGTTAAATTACTAGAGGATTGTGGTCAGACAGAAATCGAGGGAATAGCCCTATTTGACAGACCGTTAAAAGATCTGTTGTTAGATAAAAGTAGTTGAGCCATGCAAGAGAGCCATGGGGAGCTGAGTAAAAAGTATACCCAGGATTTGGTGCTTTTAATTTAGTCCAGGCATCCACCAAGCCTGTCTCTTTCTCAGGGTCCTGAAGCACTTCAAACACACAAGGTTTATGCCCCGTATAACTACCAATTGTGCCCCCCAAATTGCCCTCTGATCCACTAAAGTTAATGTCTCCACATAATCTATATGGGGCAGGCCAGGCCACTAGGTCCACCGAGAGGAAATCCAAGACCCCTGGGTCGCCCAAGACTGGACCATACAATGAGCATAAAAAATAGACCCCAGTTTTGTATCAACACTCTATTATTACCCATCTGCCATATGTATCTGCAGAGCTATGGGTGAACTCATATAGCCTACTTTGTGCAAGAATGGCTACCCCCCTATTTTTGGTATCTTGAGTATTATTTGCTATTAGGGTTAGAGCAAACATTTCCAGCAAGTTCAAGTTAGCTCTATCTTTATGCATTTCCGAGAGGCAGTAAATATCCGTCATTAGGGTTTTTAGGTCCTCATCTACCCTTTTTCTTTTACCCCATCATTAAGGCCATAGATGTTTATAGTAGCGATCTGTAGTTTAGCCATATTGAGAGACTCTTTGCTCCGCACTGCCAGAAACCGCCCCATTATGTCTGCAGTTCCATCTGCTGTGCCTCGATTACTATCCCGTAATTCCAGAGTGACTTGCCAGACCATATTCTGCATCCATTTTTCTTTATTGCCAATGTGCCCCACTCTCCTTCCTACTGTGACCATATCTAAAAATCCATTCCCCTGCAGCTCCACCACCAGACTCCTGAGGGACATGAGCCCTCCCTCTGAGCCCTTCCCTCTCCAAACTCTACCCCTGTCCTTCCCCTGACTGATCATGCCCCTCCCCGACCACCTAAATGGAGCAAATCAGGCCACCTATGACCTGAATGATAGCTCCAATGTGCATCTCTGCAAGCTCCCCCCTTGCTCCGGTGCTTATGCCCCAGTCAACTAGCCATCAGAAGTGAGAAAAAAGGAAGCTCTACAACCCAAAAAAATGGAAAAACAGACAAATGCAGATTTGAGCCCATTAAGCTAAGGCTTCTTTCATATACAAAGGTGCCCACTGATTTGAATATCTCAGGAGCATATATCATCTGGGGCTCAGCATGAAATTTGTAATCATCACATCACTCTATCCAGCCAGTCCTCTTTAATAACGGTCTCATATTTCTAAACATTTAAGGCAGAGAAATAAAGAGGCTAATATTTACACTGTGGGTCAAGTTCATTTAGCCTGGATCTTGGAGGTGAAAGTTCTGATTTTACCTTTGATGACAGTTTTCAGGCAAGCTGGGGCTAATAAAGAAGCTTCTGCCCTTACCTCTTGAAATGGCTTAATCAGCTGCCTTAATCGCCGCAGTAACGTGGAAAAAGTCCAGGTGGACAAAGAATGACAGACCATTATAGCATCTTTGGTCATCTGGCCCTGCTTTCTCAAAAACAGACTGCCTAAGAAGGAACTTTGTAAAATGAATGAGAACTGCCGTAGGACACCTCTCTCCTGCTTCGTCTGAGTGGCTCTGCTTTTTTTAGAATTAGTGGGAATCTATGAACTCTCTGCTAGCTCACGAAAGGCACAGATCTAACATGAATACTCTGACGTCATTGCCTTCTGCTCTCTCCTTGATACCTAAAAATCGTAGATTGTTCTGTCTTTGACAGTTCTCAAAAATCTTCAATTTTTTACATGACATTGGAGGGTTGTGCCAGTTGAGATTCAGCATGTCCCTTCTGGACCCCTATATCCGATTCAACTAGCGATGTTCCTTCCTCTAAAGCATTCAGCTTTTCCCCAGTCTCCGTGCAGGCTTCGGATACCTTCTTTAGAGCACCTTGAAGTTGTTTAATCACTGATCATCTCTGCTTGGTGTTCTTTAATCATGCCATAAATAAGTTTCAGAGTTGGTCCCCGGGCTCATCAACAGTATTTGTATGACTAGCATGCTTGGGTGACAAAAACTCCTTGTGCCAGCATCTTGGTAAAGAAGACGTCCCATTTTAAAACAGCTATCACCTGAGGCTCCTACTCTCTCTTTTCTGTGGATGCAGCAGATTTTCCTTTTGCCCACTTCTGTTGCTTTTGTCACTTGATTGTGGTCCATGGCCCCATGGAAAAACTGCTTTCACTGGTGTCCGATGGGGAAGCACTAACTTAATCCTCACTTGAGCTAGAGCTCAAGCTAAGACAGGCAGCTTCAGACCAACCCGTGAGAGAATAAAACTTATCCCCCCTTCACAAGAGCCATCCAGGGTTTTATCTGTTTTGGGGCTACTGGCTCTAAGGTTCTTTCCTTCTGATCTCCTTATGTCAGTGAAGGCTGACTCACCATCCAATGCTGTCACCAGATCTCTACTTGCCTGATGGCCGGGGGTTGTAGAGCAGGACCCAATGTCTTCTACCGCTGCCTAGCTTGGGTCTCCACATTGTTTTGAGGGCAAGAAGGATTCATCCTAGTCATGCCAGAGTCCAACACAATACTTTCTGCATTATCACCTCCTAGCTGCCAAACAACTTACCTTCCACAAACCTAGGCAACCTCTAAGACCACTTCATGGGGGTTAACTACTACCACTGGTCCAGTATCAGCAGACTCTGACGTTGAAATATGGACAGGTAGATACTCTGCCCCTGCATGTGTCCCCCACGAGGTCAGGTCTTCCCTATGAGTTGCTTTACCAGAGATCTTTACCGCTGTGGGGGGCCTGATCTAATAGGCTGTGTAGTAGCATGAAAAAAGTCTGAATTATTGGATGCGGGCCTGTCGTAGCTGGGATGCAGAGAAAAGAAGTGGGGTTGGAAGCGCACACCAATTAAAGGTACTCAAAAGGTAATCAAATATTGATAACAAATAAACAATCTTAACACAATTGGTGCAGCAGTGTAACCCTCGCTGTCTAACAGGGGTCAATAGACAAAAGTGGAAAAATGCTACCAAGACGGTCGCAACACTGCGCACTATCCACAAATGGTCACACAGTGACCCTCTAGGTCATTGAATGCAATTTAACAACCCTATATCAAAAATGAATCACAAGAATAGCAAATATACTTGTAAATGTAAATCTTTACAGGTAAAGTTTGAAATCCCCAAAACATTTTTTTACATTGATATCATTTTTTAGTTGCATTCACATAGAAATCAAAAGCATGAATTCCTTATACATGTATCTTGAGAACATTTACAAAGAGACAGAAAATCAATTGTTTATGAAAAATTCTTTTAAATGTAGCTGGGATGCAGCCATGTTTGGTGCAGAAACTCTACCATCTCCACTTCTGCCGGCAAATCAATTCCACTTTTGATCGAGCCGGCTCGCCTACCTACAGTGCTACCACTTACTCTGTCCTGTTTTAATTGTCTGAGTGCCAGTGCCGCATAAGTTCCTAGTCCTGCTGTCGCCGCTATATCCTGGCTGGCTCTAGTGTTCTTCGGAGCCATGTTCTTGGCCTTGCTGACAATTCCTGCGATGAGCCAACCAGCGTTCAATCCAGCAATGTGAACCATACACTTGCAGGCTCCGCAGATAACCGTGTCGCCCTCATTGCCCATGCCTCTCTCACAAAGTTTATCCAGAAGACCATCCTGCTGCCAGGGAATATTCTTGGTTTCCCAAGCATGCTGCAATTTGTCTCATGTGAGAGCCTCGCCTCTCGTTCCTCATACCATGAACAGCACAGAACTCAACGAGGGCCGGCCCAATGGAGATGCAACACATTCACTAACTTGCTCCAAACCTGCCTCAACATTATGTTTCTTGTTTTAATGTATTATTTTTTTGTGAAGTCTATTTACCGATTTTTTTGTGTCTAAAAAAAAAGGTAATGATCTAAAATTAGTTTTTTGCCTATTCTAATTTTATTATTGTAGTTGATATTGTGTATTTTGATACGGGGACGGTGAGAGAAGGAGAGACATGTCACTCAGTTAAGGCAGGTATGTAAAGAATGTGTTAGCAGATGGCAGTGAAAGAATGTTCATTTAGAAAGCATGTGAGAAAAAGAGGGACGTGAGGGGGGGTGAAAGAAGTAATTGTGTTAGAAAAGTAAGGGTGGTAGGGAGAACAGTGCTAGATGCGAGTATTGAAGTGGAGCAGGATGTATGACAGCGTGTAACAGTGTGAAAGGGGGAATACTGATATGAGAATGTGGGTTATAGCATGATTGTGCAAGGAGGAGTGATGAACATAAGTTTATGTGGAAGGGAGGAGAACAGGGACATAAGGTTAAACTTAGAAAAGTTTCAACGGAGCACTTGATAACTCATGTTTAAGCTCAGGTGCATGTTTGAGAAGATGACAGTCGACAAATAGCGAGATAGCACCTAGAGGGAGGCGAACTGGAACCGGGCATGGTTAAAGTTTTTTTGTAATATTACTTCGGATGTTACTGAGAACTGATTTGGTAAACAAATGAGGAGTTTAATATGCAGTTGGAACTCATTTGGTTGAAGTGACTCGGGGTAGAATTGTTCATCCATGACTTTTGCTAATGTCGAGATTGAAGTATGTGAGATAATTAATGATGCCTGTTTTACTGTTGTTTTTAGTTACCCCCAAAGAAGTGCTTGAAGTGCCACAAATGCATTGGGTTAATAAAATACTGCTTTTTGATGAACTTCGTGCATCTGTACTTGTTCTTGGAATAAGGTCCGGATGGACAAACCGGAACGCGTGATATCAGAGAAGATTTGCATATTTCCTTGCATGTGGAATGAAAGAGAAGAGTAAAAGTTGATTAACATAACCAAAGGAAAAGAAAAACCATGATTTAATTCAGTAGAAAGGAAGAATTCTGCAAACAGCATGATGCTGTGCCTTGGAATTTGGATCAGCGATCCGTCCCAAAATACAGTGCTGAAGGGGAAGAGGCACCCGACTCCTGGTGCAAGGAGTAGTGGAGTCCACAAGAGTGGCAGCAGAGCGGGTGAGTGACAGCGGATCAGTAGGTGTAGGGTTACGGGTGGGAACGAGGGAGGACAGATCACAGTGACAGGTAGAGCATGGGTCACAGTGATTGTGTTTTTAAAGTGCTGTCACCATACCTAGTCACTCACTACAGTAAAACCTGTAGCTGAGAAATTCATTTTATTGGGATGCGTGGCTAGCACCCGAGGGATATGGCCACCTGTCCCTGACTCTCCCGGTACGCCGAGGTAGACAGCGAGCCTGAAGAGCTTCCTACCACCTCCAAATCATCCAGTATCTGAGAGCTGCCAGCTCAAAGGTTGGTGTTAGCTGTGGAGTGCTTGGAATCCTCTGGAATGCACGTAAGCCAACTTTTTTCCATTTGCGCACTTGAGCGATTCCGTTCTTGTTGAGGCCGACATTTTGGAAAATGTCTTGTTGGATTCCTGTCACGGAATCCCCTCACTTTCGATGTGCCCTTCATTAATTTCACCTAGGTTTGACTTTTTCATGGAGGATTAGTGCTTACAGTACCATTTACAAGCACGCCCAAAGTCACCTCATTACCGGCTCCTTGCCAGTCATAAAACGCGCTTCCACTGCCCTCGTTATTTTTGTTCCTGAGCTCACAGACTTTGCTTCTTCAAATTGAGCGTCTAAATGGTCTCAGGTTACTCACCTCTCCTGACCAAACTGTTCCTCTCTGGACCTACTTCACTTTTATTGTGAGGGGAATAAATGCCCACTTCTTCACTCACCAATAGGATGAAATTCACTCGGCAATGATTGTGGCATTTCCCCGACTGTATTTTGCAAATCATATTGTTGTGCCTCTTCATAATTGAATAGGGAGTGAATGCTGCATTTAAGTACTGACCCTAGTGCGTTTCAGTGCTAATTCCAAGCGCGTCCAAGGTCACCTCAATACGGGCTCCTTGTCAGTCACAAAACGCGTCTCAATTGTCTAATTATTTTCACTCCTACGCTTACAGTTTTCAAATTGAGTGTTTGAATGGTCTTAGGTCACTCACCTCCCTTGACACTATTTTTCCTCTCTGCACCTGTTTCACCTATATTATGAGGAGAATCGATGTCCACTGCTTCACTTGCTAATATGATGACATTTATTCTGCAATGACTGTAGCATTCCCTAAGTACTGAGCTTACTTCAGTTAAGTTGAATCTCACTCTTTGTTATTACCACAGTATATACTGCTTAGAAATCGATAACTCAACAAATGTTTCTCCTAAGGGTGCTGCGTCATCCACTATCTCATCTG
Organism: Lissotriton helveticus; assembly: GCF_964261635.1. Taxonomy (NCBI): domain Eukaryota; kingdom Metazoa; phylum Chordata; class Amphibia; order Caudata; family Salamandridae; genus Lissotriton; species Lissotriton helveticus. The sequence continues at coordinate 1,207,886,151 of NC_136063.1, forward strand.
CTTAAAATACTAATAAAACGACCAGTAAACTCTTAAAAAAAGATCCTCCCTCTCCTCCCAAACAACCCTCTTCAGTCTCTATGGAGCTACTACTGGAAGAAATCAGAGTTCTTCGCCCCTTTATGTAGGAGACTAATTCAAAACTACAAACATTAACTGATAATTGGTCAAGTTTGGAGAACAGAGTGACAACAGTGGAACATAGCCTAGAAGTTCTCTCCTCATCTCATGTCAAGATGGAAGCTCTTCATTCTCAAGTATCAATGCTCCAAAGCAAGTTGAAAATCTTGAAAACAGGAATCGTTGTAATAATATTTGTATTTACAGATTACCGGACGGCTCTGAAGGGTCAGCCCCTATCAACTTCTTCAAATCCTTTCTTCCACAGGTCCTCAGCCTGCCGCAGGATACTCTTCTCAACATACAGCGGGCCCACTGTTTAGGTTCCATTTCTTCAACGAGCTACTCTACGGGGAGGAAGCAGAGAGGATTCATCTTGTATTTCCTGGAATACACTGACTTGCTCAAAGTCCTTTCTAACGCCAGAGCAAGTAATCCTATCACATGGTCAGGGAATCCGTTGTTCTTTTCTCAGGACTATTCCAAACCCACTGCTGACAGACGTCATGATTTTCTAGCAATGAGACCACATCTTTGTTCTATAGGGGCACACTATGTTCTTTTCCATCCCTGTCTTTTTAAGGTGACCATCAACAATAAGACCACTACATATGAAGATCCCAAAAAGCTCAAAAGCTTCCTCAATTCCTGTCATCCGGAGATTAAGGACATCTCCTCATCATATAACAAATGACTGTTCTTGTTTTAATCTGACTTAAGTTTTTTCACTTTTGTATTTTCTTGTTACATTCTTTTTCCCCAACTGTATTCTTGATTGCAGATACTGTTTTCTTCACTCAGTTGCTCACATGCTTATTAATTCCTTTTTTTTCCCTTGCAGGTTTTGTTTGCTTGATGTACTTCAGTCATGTTTCTAGCTCGTTGGGTTTGTCTCCTTTCCCACCTTCCCGCTTGCAGTCTGGACTCATCATTATCCCATGTGGCCTCATCTCCCCCCATCTCATATATGTATTGGATTTTTTCCAAGTATGTCCTTTATGTTTTGTACACTTCTCTATGTATGATCTGTTTTTCAAAATTTCTCCTTTATTCTTTTTCCTTACCTTCCTTTTTGCTTTCCTAAACCCTATTCTTCCCTACCTCATTTTTTTAGGTTTCCTCAAATGGTTTTTATGGTTCTTAACTTTGTACTTAATAGTATGATTGTTTGATTGGTTTTTACAGTTGTATTGCCTTGTTATTTACAAATGTTATATTTCACAATTTGCACAACTTTAACGGCTCTCTACTTTGCAAATTTTCACTCTACTCATTTCCCTTCTTGTCCTCCCTCTTTCTCCCTTTTCTTATGTTCTACTCTATTATTTATTTCTTTTTCCATACTCCTATTTTTATCTTCCCTCTTTTTCAATTTTTCTCAAATGGTTTTTATGGTTCTAATCTTCGTACTTCATTTTATGATTTCTCGAATGGTTTTTCCAGTTGTTTTTGTTGTGTTTTCTATAAATAATATATCTCACATTCTGCAGATTTGTAATGGTTCTCTTCATATTCCAATACTCTCACTCCACATATATTTCTGAAAATTGGCCCATGGAATGTTAGAGGCTTAAATTCCCCCATTAAGAAACAAAGAGTTTTATATCACCTTTCTAAGCTTGATTTCAGATTGCGGTTATTCAAGAATCACATCTTACAGAAAGCAAATCACTAAAACCTAAAAGAAACTGGGTGGGTGAAGTTTTCTTTTCGCCATGGGATGGCAAAAGGAACGGCGTTATAACTCTCTGCCACAAAGCGCTGAACTCCAAACTCATCTCTCAAGAATCGGACACAGATTGCAGATGGCTTTTCACTAACTTAGGGGCATATTAGGATGGCGGGCCCCAATGCATAAAGGGACTGCCCGTCATAAGGGCGGGGGTCCCGTGGGGGTCATTAGGATGCGCCCGCCACAGTGGCGGGCACATCCAGCATTCCTGTCATTGTGGTGGGTGGTGCAGTCAGCACCGCCCGCCACAATGCCAGGAAAGCATGCTGTGCACTTCAATGCACAACATGGCAGGCACCGCGCGGTGCCTGGCATGTTGTGCATGGAACTGCTGGGGGATACCATAGGTGCCCCTACGTCCACCTCCCCACCCCCAGAATCCCTGGGAGCCCCCAATGGGCCCCCAATGTTGAAAAACGCCTGCCTTTCCGTGGCGGCAACGAGGCACATCCCCGCCCTCATAGTAATATGGATGGCGGTGTCTACCAGACACCGCCACCATATGTACTGCTTTTCCGCCCGGTAGGCAATCGGGCGGATTGCCCACCGGCGGAAGGTCTTCTCGTCCGCTGGGGTCCCATCCGCCATGGTAATGTGGCGGGGTGAAATCAGAGGCGGCCGGTGGTTTTTGGCGGGCAGATCGCCACCGCCATATGGGCTGTGGCGATCCGCCCGTTATCATAATGGGCCCCTTAGTGTTGGGGAAAACCCCTGTATCTTTGCTTAACATTTATGCCCCTACCAATGGCAATGCCCTGTTTTGGTCACATATCTCTCAGCTATTGTTGAAATATCCCTCAGAAAACTTCCTCCTAGCAGGAGATTGTAACCAAGTGATAGATCCTTTTATTGATAGAAACTCTAGGTCTCCTTTCATTCCAAACAAGGCTCATAAAGCTTTTTTGCGAGCTATGAAACAAAGGAATATACTGGATACTTGGCGACTTTGCAATCCATCCATGCGAGAATAATGTTTTTTCTCCTCCCACATCAAACACAATGTAGATTAGACCACATTTTCATCTCACGCAATGTCTCCCAGTCCCTACACTCAGCTGATATAGGTCCTATTCTTATATCCGACCATGCTCCCGTTTCGATTCAATAAGATAGTTTGCATAAGTCCACACAACCAAAATGATGGCGTTTTAACAATTCTTTACTTCTTAACCCTAAATTCAATACTTCTTCTTTATTTCTTCCATGAATACTTTCGTATAAATCAAACAAATGATGTGTCCTTTCACACAGTTTGGGATGATTTCAAGGCAACTACTCGTGATTTCATCATCAGATTTGTATCAAATAGACGCAAATCTACACGTACGATAAATAATGCACTTCTCACTAAGATTGAGAATCTTGAACATTCCTTTTATACCACCAAATCAATAGAATGTCTTAAGGATCTTATCAATGCTAAGATTGCCTTTAATGAAACTTCCACCTAACAGGCTTCCCTTTACTTATTAAAATCCTCTGCAAAATACTATGGCAGCCAAAACAAGTCAGCAAATTACTTGCTAACTATCTAAAGATCAAGCAACACACACTTCATATTGATTCCATTAGAGATGATAACCAACAACCACATTTCAAAGACCTGAAATACTTCAGGAATTTGTACACTTTTATATATCTCTTTTTACACTAGAAAACGTACCTTCAAATCAGGATATATCCCAAAACCTCTCTACAATCCAGAAACAACCTAACTCCCAAATTAATTTTTATCTCTTAAAAAATGATATTACGCAAAAAGAGCTCCTAAATGCTCTAAAAACTCTTTAAAAAGATAAAGCCCCAGGCCCAGATGGCTTTACAGTGGAATTTTATTTACACTTTGCCCCCCTACTTCTTCCTCATCAATACACTATTGTTTCTTCCTTCATCACTCACAGCAACTCCACGGGCACCTTTTCCGAAGCTCTGATATATTTGATACCAAAAGATGATAAGGACTTACAATTTTGTAAGAATTATAGGCCTATATTCCTAGTAAATGTGGATTCAAACATTTTTTCGAAAGTTCTAGCCCTAAGATTAGAACCTCATCTCCCAATATTGCTTGGCAAAGAACAATCAGGCCTTGTCAAAGGCTGTAATATCACCGACAACACACGCCTATTCTTTGACATTCTGTCTAAAGCGACTTCACTAGCAGCTATTGCTTTGGATGCAGAAAAAGCCTTTGACAGGGTATCTTGGCCATTTATGTTCCATGCCCTCAAATGGTTTGGATTCAGACCAAAAATTACCTCTTTAATGGCTTAAGTTTATTCTGAACTCAAAGCCACCATATCTACTAAGGCTGTCTTCTATCCCCTTTTCTTTTTAACTTAGCTTTAGTACCCTTTTTGTCTATATTTCGACAGAATCACATATTACAGGGTTTGTTTCTGGTTCTCAGCAAATTAAATTAGCAGCATATGCTAATGACATTTTAGTTTATCTTTCTCAACCATAGTCTTCATTCACAGCATTTTTGGGAGAGGTAGAAGCTTATGGTTTGGTGTTGGGCTACAAATTGATCAGTGGAAAGTGTGAGATATTGCCCTTGACCAAATATACCTTTAAAGACAATTTTAAGATCTCTAACTTCACTTGTAGCCCTAAGTGCATTAAATATGTTGATATATGTGTTTCTCCTTTTACAAAGTCAACCATCTCTCTAAATATAGACAAGTGCACTGATAAACTTAAAATACTGACTGCAAAATGGCATCCCCTTCATCTTTCTTGGTGGGGCCGTTTAGATACAATTAAGATGATGCTCACTCCTATAATTTTGTACATCTTATCCAATATGCCACTATATATTCCAGCTAAATTCTTTCATAAAATTAATACTATTTTGGTATCCTTTTTATGGAATGCTAAAAAACCAAGAATGATGCTGCAGAAATTATGAAGGCCAACATCGGAAGGTGGTGTGAACTTTCCTCATTTCTCCAATGATCACAAAGCCTTTCAGTTAAGACAATTATTGTACTGGGTTACTGGTCAATCAACTGATAAACCTTTATGGGTTGATTTTGAGACCTAATTTATTGCCCCTTTCTCATTTCAAGTATATCTCTCATTCACTTGTAAGCCACAAAAACGTTCTACCCCAGTTCTTAAGCATTCCTGTAAGTTATTTAACGCCACCCTTTATTTAGCTATGGATGATTTGGATACCTTTCTAAAGTCCACAGTCTGGCACAACAAATTAGTCCTCATTAACAAGAAACCTATGTACTGGAAAGTTTGAAGGTTTTATTTTGGGTTCATCAATTATTTGATAAAGGTTCTCCTATTCAATTTACACAGTTACAATCCCTTTATCATCTACCTTTTTCCTTTCAACAGAAATTTCTGGCTTTACAAAGCGCAGTACTGGATGTACATACTAAACTCTCAAGTACCCATTCTCCATTTTCCCAATCTCACTTTCTGTGGCATAACCTCTTACGTATAAGTCCTAAAGCCTCTACTATTTATTCTCGCTTAATGGATCTCCCAAAAAAACGAGACAAAACAAAATTAGAACTCTCTTGGGAAAATGATTCGGAAATAAATTGGCCTATATCCCGTTGGAACAGAATTTGGATAAAAATTAGTAAATCACGAGGGCCAAGGCGGGTCAGTTGCGCTTGGGGAAAACATGGCGGCCGGCTAGTTGCGGGTCGTGGGTCTCTGCTAGAGGGGTGGCGGTACGGTGCAGGGAACACGGCCTGTGCGGTGTATCAATGGCAGAAATATTAATGTGAGCGAAAGGATTACCTTGACAGTGCAGTTTAGATCAGTTGCAGCGGTTCCGGTGAATTTTGGCAGTGTATGGCGGCTCGGGCTGCAGAGAGTTCTCGGTGTCAGGAGGAGGCGGAGGCGGAGGTGGAGCCAACACCGGGGACAGAGGTCTGCTGGAGCAGAGCAGCGTTGGAACTTGGGAGAGGCCGTCACGCAGCCTCCAGGATTTTGTTTCGAGACGGAGGAGTTTCTGGCAGGGGCAGGGAGGTAACTGAGTCAGGCAAGGAAACAAGGGAGAAGCACCCTCCGGGTTTACACGCCGGCGAAAGTATTGAATTATAGTATATACATTAAAAACAGTAAAAGTAGATTAAACCCTGAGGCTTCTAGATATGCCCTGAGGAGTGCTGAGAGGGGAGGGGGCTGAGAAGTTGTCAGTTAAGGACACGGGCACACCCAACATAAAGTCTGAAGCCACGGTAGGAACTAAGCCTAAAAGTACAGTTAAAAACTACATCAAGCAGGGTGGCAGGTGCAATAAGTCGGGTAAGACAGGTTTATTAGAGCGGAAAGTGAAGATAACCCCCCCTCACCTCTTTCTTTAAAACACTGCCAAAAACGTTGATATTACAGAGAGAGTCTCCCCCTACCCCTACAGTTCTCCCAGTGGCTCCAATCTCTAATCAAATAGCACAGGTAAATACTTGTCCTGAGGGGGGAGTCCAGGTTACTCGGCGGGCCTCTGTGGATATCAATTTGTTGGTTTGGTCGAAGCATCTGAGCCCCAATCGGTATCAGGCCCTTGCCGTAGACATGGAGGAGGAGGGTCATGGTTCTCTGACCTACATAGATTTGGCTGTTAGTAGAGAGGACAACATAGAGCAGTTGACTATGTCCCTGTGTGTAAATGCCTCACTCTCTGAGGGGGTTTTAGGGTCCCTAGGCACGCCACTTGTTCAGGTTGTTGAGGTCAGTGAAGAGGATAAGCTTAATAGCGCAAGTGGTTCCAGTGAGAAAGTGCCTGGGGGAACCCCAGAGTTAGAAGACTCTGATCTTCCGGTTATTGCCATTTTAAAAAAATTAAATATTGACATGCATAAGGGTTTTGTGGTTTCCAACTTAAACCAGGAAGGGATTAGAGCTGCTTGTAGCTTACTGGAGACTAAATTTGATGAATTGAGCTCCTGTACAGTAGCGTTAGAGGTTGAGGTCAAGGATATTTGGGGGGAAGTTACGGATAATTGCAAGGAGCTAGAGGCTATCAGGATTAAGGGAAGGGAGCATTAGGAAAGGTTGGAAAGGCTGGAAAACATGCAAAGAAGAAATAACCTGAAGAGAGAAAATGTGAAAAATTCCTCAGAAGCTTTTTGTCCGCCAGGTTTTATGAGGGTGATTATTGAGGCTGTCATGAGTGGGGGTAATTTAAGGGAGCTGACAATCCTATCATGGAATGTAAATGGGTTGCGCGTGAAATCAAGGAGGGAATTCATTTTGAAATACTTGAGGGATTCCTTAGCTCAAATTATAATTTTGCAGGAGACCCATTTAACAGGGGCTGAGAGTAAAGAACTTTTCTTGACTCTGGGTGGCTAATGCACTCTACACTCCTCAAACGGCGTTTACAAAAGGTATTGCAGTTTTAATCAGACAAGCGGTTAATTGCTCAGTGGAGGGCACAATTGCTGATGGCTGATTGTGAATCTAAGGATGATAGGACAAATGTACACTATAATTGGTTATTATGGCCCGAATCAAGATGACGTGGGGCCTTTATATGAGATGGCTAGGGAAGTAATACATTTTTCGGGTAAAATAATGATGGCAGGCGATTTTAACACGGTGTTGGATCATGAGTTAGATCGGTCAGAAAAAAGTAGAGCCATGGTGAATACTAAAAAGTCAAATAGAGTTAAGGTGATGATTGCTCAGACAGGTTTGTGTGATATTTGGAAACTGAGGTCTGGTCAGCTACCAGGTTATACTTTCTACAATAAAAAGTACAGTCTTAAATCACGCATTGATTATTTTTTGATCGACTCTAGACTGATTGATTGCGTGGTTCAGGTAGCCAATGTTGGGGTACATCTTTCTGATCATTCAGCTATCACCCTGTCATTAAAATTGGAGAACGGTTTATCGGGTTCAATATGGAGGTTGGATCGCAAGGTCCTCTATGATCAGGAAGCACTAGCCAGTTTGAGTAAGGAGATTGAAGTTTCCTTGGACTAAAACATGGGATCAGCTAGGATCGAGATTGTTTGGGATCCATGCAAGACTTTTCTGCGAGGGAGGTTAGGTGCTATGGGAGCTAAGAAGAGGAGATTATACTATAATAGAGTTGCTGAGTTGGAAAAGACAATACGCCAGCGGGAGGCGGATATTGTAAGCTTGGGTAGGCCTGAGGTCGAGGTAAAGATATTGCATGAGTTGGCAGAGTTAAAAGCAGACTCGGTGGGAGTTCTGAGTCAAAGGGTTAAGGAGAAATGGGATGCCAGCCATCTCGCGCATTTTGAGTATGGGGAGGGGAGTAGTAAATTGCTTGCCTGGAAGGCGAAAAAGGACCAAGTGCGTAATCTGATAAAGGAAGTAAGAGTGGTTGAGTCATGTCTGACGGTTACAGACATCAAGGGTATAGCGGAAGCTTTTTACAAGTATTTTGAGAAAGTCTATAACGAAGATCTTAGACCTGAAGATCAGGCGGTAGAGCGTTGGTTAGAGGTTGTGAAGCCGTTATCTGATGACCTTCAGGAGGCATTAAATCTAGAAATATCTCAGGCAGAAGTTGAAGGGGTGATTAAAATTGTAAAAAGGGGCAAGGCACCAGGGCCCGATGGGCTTCCAGCTGAAGTTAATAAGTCAGTTATATAATGAGGTCTTTTTGGGAAAGGCTTCTCTGCCCTCCTCATGAAATGAGGCGAATATAATATTAATACCAAAGCCAGGGAAGTCGCTTAAGTACGTGGATTCATGTAGGCCTATATCACTACTTAATTGTGATGATAAGCTTTTTGCAAAGATTATGGCCGATAGGTTGAGCAAAGTTATTCCACAGTTTGTTCATGAAGACCAAAAAGGTTTTCTAAAGGGCAGATACTTGAAGGAATTAACCTTTTCCCTTATTGGAGGTATGGATGTGGCTTCCGCTTACGATCTTCCCTTGGCGGTTATTGCATTGGATGCCGCCAAGGCATTTGATCGGGTACATTGGGTATAATTACAGGCCCTGATAAAGAACCTTAAGTTAGGTTCAAATTTCAGCAGTTCTCTTGCATCGTTATATCACTCTCTTACGTCGAGTGCTAGTTAATGGTATATTAACTCAGCCAGTACCAATCATGCGAGGGACCAAACAAGGGTGTCCCCTCTCCCCCCTTTTTTTATTCGACCTTTACATCGAGCCCCTAGGCTTTAGGATTAGAGCAGCAGAAGGGATTGTTCCGTTTGAATTTGAGGGTTGGTCTAGAAAAATCGGGTTATATGCTACGATATAATTATTTATACCCCCAAGTTACACCAGTCAATGGAATTCCTCTTAGAATTAACGATGCAGTTTGGGGCTGTATCAGGCTATCTTATAAACGAAGACAAGACGGAAGTTATGTCCTGGAACTTGAATGCTGAGGGTATAGTCTGTAAACCTGAGATGTGATATTTGGGGGTGAGGATAACCCATGATATACAGGAGCTTACCAAAGTTAATTTTCTTAGAGTAAAGAAGGAGATAACTGCTACTCTTCGAGGCTGGGCACATCTGCCGCTCTCTTTGTTTGGGCATGTGAATTTGGTGAAGATGATGATTCTACCAAAGATAACTTTTCTGTTCGAGTCACTGCCGTTATTATTTGAAAAAGACTGGTTTGTAAGGCTACAGAGCGAGATCAGCTCTTTTATATGGGCTTCAAAAGGGTCCCGCCTCTCTTGGAAGAAGCTTAGGAGGAAAGTTATGAAGGGAGGGTTGGCGGCTCCAGACTTTCAAATCTATTCATGGGCCTTCCTGCTCAAAAACGGTCGAATCTTGTTGGCTACCCCGGCGAGTTCAGTTATTGGGAAATTGTTGGCTGCGCTGCTTAGAAAGGCAAATTACAACGAGCGTGGCTTTATGTATGAATTTGCTGATCCGAAATTTTTCAAGAAGATTAGGTTAAAAGTTTTAAGACATTTAGCAGAGGTCAGGTTCAGAACCAGGAGGTTATTAAAAATCCCATATTACAGTTTTATGGCCCCGATTTTGGATGCACCATGGTCCCCTCTCTGGTCAAAGGACGCCCTGGCTAAATCACTGAGAGAGGATGGGCCTCAGAAATGGAAAGATTTATTTCCGGATGGCAGGCTGGTGACATGGGGTTTTTGTGAATTTTGAATGGGTCGGAGATTCTCCAGGTTTAAGTACTTGCAGATACAGAGTTGGGCAACCGGAAAGGGAATCCTAACTGGTCTCCACAATGATCTTGAAGAGAAGCTTCTGTCGGAAGTCGAGTTTAAAAAAGAAGTTGCGTTGTGGTATTGCCTAATACTAGAGATGGAAGATGGTCCATTTACGCTGCCTGAGACCCTGTGGGGAGAGTGCTTGCCGGAGAGTGCTATAGAAGACCAATGGCAAGTAACATTGTCTATGCTATATAAAATAGTCAAACTTGCAAACTTAAGGTGGAATCATTTGTTTACGATTCACAGGGCATATTGGTCTCCTAGAAGACTCTCTAAATTCAACCCCGGCGGTGTGGTGGTGTGCCCTAAATGCAAGAGTCCCAACGAAGATGACCTTCATATGTTTGTGTACTGCCCTAAGATAAAAGAATTCTGGGAGGTTGTAAGTACGAGCTTGTCAAAAGTTCTAGGCCTGCAGATCAAGGTAAGCCCTGAACTTGTTATGACGGGGGGACTGGACCTGCAAGGTAAGGGCGTGGATGACAATGCTAAACTCTTGTTTTATGCTATACTGTTGGCTCTGAGAGAGATTTGTAAACTATGGGTTTCTTCGGTACCTCCAACAGAACTGGACTGGATAAGATCCAGGAGAGCCATTGCCAAGTTAGATATTTCGGATCAGGCTAACAAAAGATATCGATTTTGGACTTATTTTTTGTTATGTTTTAGGTGAAGGGGAAGGAGGTTGCTGGTTTTTTCTTGCTTATTTTTTTTTCTTCTTTTTTTACAAGTCCTATGATTAAAACTTTCTCTTACCTCAGTCGGTTTGCAGTCTTCCCTGGTCAGGTGAAGACTTGAAGATAGGGTGGTCACGCCTTGGAGGAAATCCCTCTGTCCAACTAACTCAAGGGGCTATGTCCGGAGGAGGGTTCTGACTTTAAGCAGCGCTGCATAATGCCCTTTCTCTATATATAGCCGGTATATGAGAGCAGTTTCGTTGAGTAATGGGCGGTGAGAAGGCCAATGAGGATTAACATAAAGAAAAAAAAAAGAAAAAATTAGGAAATCATCTAGAGTGGCCAGCACAACTCAAACACTTTTTTTTATATATAACAGATTATTTTTTACCCCTGCACACCTACATAGGATGCATAATACGAGCCCCAGTACATGCTGGACATGCTCTCAAGACAACGCCGATCTCAAGCATATGTTATGTATATGTTCAAAAGTTTTTAAATTTTGGGAATGGGTTTGGCAACAAATCAATATTATTTTTAATACTACAGCCCCCCTTTCCTTTGGCAAATATTTGTTTTAGGTAGCTTGGCTCCAGACTGGGGGAGGGTATAATTGCTACTTATTGATTTGATACTAGCGGTGGCATTTCAGCAGATATATAAGATATATAAAACATATTTTGACTGCATATTCCTAACAAGTACTACTATTTTAAGATTACAGTGAACTGATTTTATGTATTTTGATTGTATTCATTTTACTTATTTTGCTCCCTTTATGGCTCAAGTTCATTGCACTCCATTGCACTCCATTGTCATTATTGACCTATTTTTCTCCCTTGCACTTATATAATGGTGAATGATTACTTGTACAAAGTATTGTTATTAATACCTTATTCATTTTCTCAATAAACCTATCACTCAAACCACTCTCAACAGCGACTTCAGAATAATTCTTGGCGACCTCAACCTAAGATGGAATGTTACAAAAAACCGCTCATCCAATCTCTCACCACCCTTCTACAAGACCACGATTTGACCCAGCACTGCACAGAGGAAACCCACCATACAGGAGCAATCCTTGATGCAATCATGGTGGATAAAAAGACAATCTCGATTGACCACATCATCCCGGTGGACTGGTCGGACCATCACGCCATTCTCTTTCATATCAATCATTCGGTTCTATCCCTCCCACCTACTCAAACCTCCCCCAAGTGGGTCCGAAACTTATCGAGAGTCCCTCCTGACAAGCTAGAGGAGGGACTTAGCTCACTCCTCCCAAACTCGACGGAACTCCTCTCAACCATGGAACTCACCTCGCTCTACCACTTCAACCTGGAGCTTGTCCTAGATCAGCTGGCACCTTGGAAACTAAAAAAAACAAGAAGCATCCCCTCCAGGTCTTGGTTCTCCACTGACATTAACGAAGAAAGAAGACACCTAAGATCCATGGAAAGATCCTGGAGGACCAACCCCACCTCCCTCAACCGGGACCAACTCAAGGCAGCTCGCAAAATCTATTATAACCATATCAAGAACAAAAAGTCGTCCTTCTTCTGTGCTGCTCTAGACAATGCTAAAAACCGCCCCAAAGAACTATTTAACACCATCAGGAACCAAACCTCCATTCCTGTGATAGACAACATGGTGGCGTCCCAATGTGACGACTTTGCCAGCTTTTTTTACGAAAAAATTGCCAAAATTGATCGATCATTCTGCACTATGCCCTCCTCCCTCCCCTCTGCAACTACCCTCATCAGGCCAGCAAATGCAGCCATTCGATGGTCCTCCTTCCGGCCTATATCCAGGTTGAAGTGATAAGCAATCTCATAGCCACCGCCAAACACTCGTCCCACTCCCTTGATCAGCTTCCCCCGAGATTGACCAAAGACCTGAAGCTCACTCTAGCCCCAATTTGGGCCAAGATCATCAACAGCTCTTTGAGCGAGGGCTCCATCCCTGACTGCCTTAAAGTAGGTCAAGTCACGCCACTCCTAAAAAAACCCGGCCTGGACTACAATGACAGGAACAACTTCAGACCAGTTTCGAACCTTCCACTCTTATCGAAAATTCTGGAAAGATGTGTGCTGTCTCAGCTATCCCACCACCTAGAGAACACGAATCTACTCGACCCACACCAATCAGGGTTCAGGAAAGGCTGCAGTACAGAAACCGCAATCCTAAATGTCCTGGACGATCTACACATGTCGCTCGACTCCAACCAATGTAGCCTTCTCATCCTCTTAGACCTCTCGGCTGCATTTGACAGTGGATCATGCCCTGCTACTCAATGTTCTCCAGGAGAGAGCGGGTCTGGAAAAGATGGTTCTAAAATGGTTCTCCTCCTTTCTCAAAAAACGCACACAAAGAATCAAAATTAAAAGCTGCGAATCGGACACCCTCCCCATCAGTAGAGGAGCCCCACAAGGGTCAGTACTCTCGCCTCAACTTTTCAACATCTACATGGAGCCCCTCACTTCAATTCTAAGGAAGTCCAACATCCCCTTCCACCTCTACGCGGACGACACACAACTCTACCTGGAATCCACTTCGATCGCAGACATCCACAGACTGAACTGCACACTTACTGAAGTTCAACTTTGGCTCTCAGCCAACCACCTCAAACTCAATGAAGAAAAAACTGAAGTGCTCCTCATCTCGAACAAAGATGAAAACCCCCAAATACTAGAATGGCTCAAAGCCTTAAACGCCCTGAATGTTCCTCTTGTTCCTACAAACTCCGTAAAATCCCTAGGGATCACCCTTGACCCTAAACTGGACATGAAAGAACACATCTCAAAAACTGCCAAAACTGCTTTCCTTAACCTGAAACTTCTCTACAAACTGAAACCCTTCCTCCCCACGAAAGACCTGAAACAGGCCACTCAGGCTCTGGTACTCTCCAGAATTGACTATGGCATTGCTACTCTGGCTGGAACAGCCAAATCGCACCTGGGACCTCTGACCTCTACCCTAAACGCCACAGCAAGAATGGTCACGGGAACTAAGAAATACGATCACATCTCCCCGGCTCTTAAGGATCTGAAGTGGCTCCCCATTGACCAACGAGACAGCTTCTGTACAGCCTGCCTCACACACAAAGCCCTGCAAACAGGCAAACCAGAATATCTGGCCAACAAGCCCAAAAGGGTTGGTCAGTCAAGGAACCTCAGAAGCTCCAACACGCTCCTACTCATTCCTCTGAAATCCCAGAAACACAAAACATCCAGTAAATCCTTTGTGGGTAATGCCCCCAAGATATGGAACGCCATCCCCCCACATATCATATTGACCGCCTCCTTCCCGAAATTTAAGATGTTACTCAAAGCCCTCTTCCTTGAGCGTTCTGGATCGTATTAAGAACTCCACGTTTGACTTTGAAAGACCACTATCTCTGCGATCCCAGAGCCAGATGACTTGCTTTCGATTCGCCGCCCTGTTTTACGCTCTTGTTGCTATTGTACAGACTCTTACTTCGCCCATGTGCTCCCTGTCCTGTTCTCCGTCCTCACTGTCTTTCTGATGCATATTTGTACTTGTTGTGAAGTGTTCTGATACCGTCGGGTCCAGCTAGTGCTATACAAAACTTTAATAAATAAAAAAATATATATATTCTTGAAACTTATAAAAAAGAGATGCATTTTATTAGAGAAATGGGGAGAAAAGCAAATCAGTAAAATGGTGAGGTCAAGCCCAGTACGAGAACCCTGCCTATAAAGGAAGAGGCATAAAAAAAACCTGCATTTCATAAAGGGGGACTTTTCATTTCATTTGTAAGGTGGATCTTATTATTTTCCTGGCCACTTTAACAAAACTACAACTCCCATAAACACGCACATGTACACTAGAAGGGTATGGTGGATGTTTACAAAAGACGTATTTTCTGAACCAATACTTACCATTGTTGTCTCCCTTTCTTTGAGCCTCCAGGTGGCATCAGCTCAATGCAAGACATCATTGGGAAGAAAACATATACACGCAAATTCTGACGCTGTGTTGTTCATATACTTTCTCATAACGCCTAAAAGCTCAATACATTTCAGCATTAAGAAATACATCCAGCCTTCACGACTGTTTGTCCGCCCAGCCCTCCCAAACTCTGACAATTGAGAATTGGACAGCAGACCTTTTAGTATATGCCAGTGTGTACTGGGAGAAGAACCCAGAAAGGTTCATAGTTTATTTAAAAACATGGATGTCATCAGGTAGGCACAGATTACACTTGGGGCAAATGTTTGGGAATGGTATGATGAGGCATTCAGGGCTAGACTGGTGGAGGATGCTGAGGGCAAATGGGGAGAGCTAGATAATGTCTTATGACTGCACATGATGGCCCCCACTTACAGGTGCCTATATTTTTTACTGCAAGTGGCTTGCCTGTGGTTTAGTGGCCATTTAGGGTATCCCCACTCAGAGAGGGGTGGGAACAATGGGAAGCGGATAGCAGGGCCAAGGTATGGCATTTTGGCATTCAACATGGGTTTCTGTAATAGAGGATTTTACAAACGTAAACTTGGTTGCACAAGATGCAAGTCAAAACATCCACTCACACAATGTGGGGCAACCACAGGAGAAAGTCAGGGACATATTGGGTGATCTTGGCAACAGCAAGGGCAGGGTGGTGGAGGCATAGGAGCACGGTTAAAGACAATAATGACAGTTAAGGTGGACAGGCTTGCTTATTGGATGAAAGGTATGGGGGCAAGCAAGAGGTAGACCTTTTACTGAGAGGTGTTATAGAAGGGTTCCAGCTGGGGTATCAGGGCCCAAGAGCATGTAGGTAGACAGAGAATTTGAAGTCTGCCAAAGAGCATCCATAGGTGATGAAGAACAAATTGCAGAAGGAGATATTAGAGTTCAGGGTGGCAGGTCCATTTCAGGATAGGCCTATGATTGATTTGATTGTGTCACCCATTGGGGTGGTTCCCAAGAAAGAACAAGTGCAGTTTAGGTTGGTACAGCATTTGTCACGGTAAGACAAAGAATGTTCTTCTATAAATGTTGGTTGGGAAGTTTTTCTCAGTGGGTGTCGTCTTGGCTTTAATGCAGGAGGTTGGAAGGGGGTTTGCATGGCAAAGAGCGATATTAAGTCTGCATTTTGGTTGTTTCCCATGCACCCTGCAGAATATGGATTTCTGGGGCTACAGTTCCAAAGGGGAATAATTTGTGGACAAAACATTGCCTATGGGATGTTTGGTGTTCTGTTCCCTCTTTGAAAAAATGAGTTATTTTCTGCAATGGATGTTCATGTTTGATGCAGATTATAAGTTTCTGACACACTACTTGAATTACATTGTCTCTTTGGAAGCAGCAGGATCATCACAGTGTGAGCATATGTTGGGTGAACTTCAGAGATTGATGGCCGAGGTGAAAGTACCACTCCCGGAGGAGAAAACAGCTGGCCCCAGTCCAGTTCTGACATTCCTTGGCATAGACATTTATTCTACTGAAATGGAGGCAGAGCTGCCCAAGTAGAAGAAGTTGAAGATTGAGTGGTTGGAGTCATTTCTGGCATGCAAATAAGTGCAGGTGAGGGAGGTCCAGGTACTACTAATTAATTTAAACTTTGCTTGTAGAGTGGTGCAAACTGGCAGGAGATTGGGTTTGGCTGTGTTGGATTTGCCTTTACTACAACATCGAGTCAGGCTTTCAGTAGGAGGGCTGATCGATTTGAGGATTTGGCTGACTTTCTTCAAGCTCTTTCATGGCGTTCCCCTGGAAGATTTGAGAGAAGAAATTTAGTGGAATGCAGAAATATTTTCAGATGCCCCAGGTGAAGCAGGCTTTTCTTTGCTGTGGTAGGCAAAATGGATTGCAGGACAGCTGGAAACAAGGGGGCTGAAGCATCACATTTCTAGTGTTCTTTCCTCTGGTGGTGGCATTGGCATTTTGGGACAAAAAACTGGAAAACAAGAAGGGCAGTTTCAATGTAGACAACATAGCAGTGGTGGACATAGTGAGCAGACAGGCAGCTAGGGACTTGAAAGTTTGGCAGCTGCTTCGGGCTCTTTTCTAGGGCTGTTTGCAGCACAACATAGTGTTCAAAGCAAGCCATGTTCCGGGCATCGAAAATGACATTGCAGATGTTTTATCTCATTCACTGTGACAGAGATTTTGTGGGCTTGCCATGGGAGCAGACACAGAGAAAACACAAATGCGCTAGAGGTTTGGCGGATAGGAACGTGAGACTATTGGAGCTGATTCATGATTCTTTGGCACCATCGACATGCAGGTCGTACACACAGGCTGTTTTCTGTTCCTGTGTTATGGGTGTTCTTTGGGATGTTCAGAGTATCAGAATAATGGGGTCACTGATGCTCCCAGGCGTGGCCAAAAAAGATGTGAGTGGAGGGCTGGAAGGAGTGGAGGT
The DNA here is from genome assembly GCF_964261635.1 of Lissotriton helveticus. Lineage (NCBI taxonomy): Eukaryota > Metazoa > Chordata > Amphibia > Caudata > Salamandridae > Lissotriton > Lissotriton helveticus. Next base: position 1,207,903,213 of record NC_136063.1, read on the forward strand.
TACAATGAGGAGGTCAAAGACTGACCAACGAGCATGAGGAGACATTGTGTTGCTAAAGGCCTACCTGATGGCAAGGCTGTGCCGGTTCAGTGTTGTTTGAGGTATCAGAAGGGCATAGTTAACACTGGGAGAATGGAGTTTAGGCACAGGAACGGTTCAAGGGTGACAGCATTTCAATTGCTGGCTGTGATGCGGGGAAGAATATGGTACACACTCATTCAGGATTGGTCCATCAATGGAAGAGGCAAAGAGGGGCTGGGAAGCCAGCAGGATAAAAAACTGGGGAGATGGCATCCGAATGTTCCAGGACCTACATGTGAAGCGATCTGGAAGAATGTTGTGCAGTTATGACATGTTTTGCCTGCTGGTTGCTTTTAAGTTCAGTGCCTGGGCCACATAGCAGTCAGTATGTCAGTATGGATTTGTGGCCATTCATTTATAAAATGGGCAGAGCATCAAGCAGCGATGAGGTGATATGGAAAGGAGTTGGGGTTGTATGACTTGGCTAAAAAAGTGCAATAGTTGGAAAAAGGAGGCATGATACGGTACGAATCATTTTCTACACTGAACAAAATGTTGTGTAAAGATGGGTGTCCAGATGTGATAATAGTGCATTTAGGGGATGATTAGTTGGTAAAGGTAAAAGGCTTAGCTCTTAGCTTATGAGGTTGGATTTGAAAGAAATAAAGACGAGTTGGGCCAGGACCCGTGATGTGGATGGAGTTTCTACCTAGGAGAGCATCAAGGGGGTGGAACAACCAGCTGCGATTGACAGAGCATGTAGGAAGCAGAACAGAGATATGAGAAGATTTTGCAGGGACCAAGTGATTGGTAGGGTGACTCACCCAGAGATTGAATTTAAGGAGACAGTCTTTTTTGGGATGACGGAGTTTATCTGTCTGTGCTAGGCATAAACCTGTATTGGATGAAGCTGAGGTAGGTCGTGGTGGAAGCCCTGAGAGTGAAGATGTGGGGCAAGCGCCTTTAATGGGATAATTCCCCAGTTACCACCTTGTAATCTTCATTGCTCAGAGTCTTCCTCGCCACATGAGTTCCCATCCCTCACTCCCTGTTTGGTTATGGGCTGCGTGTGGCTCTTGGGGCCTGGTAGTTCTACAGGAAGTGGGGTGGGTCGACCCTCCCCTTATACTGGGTCAGGGGGATGGTCGTCAGCCATGTTGGGAAGGGATGGGAGGCATGGGATGTTAATTTGCTTTGGAGGGTCCTGGTGTGGAGCTGAAGCTCACTACAAAACTCTGGTGGCAAGAAAGACTTAGGAGAAGGTACTAGGGATTGCTCCAAGTGAAGGAGAATAGGCACCTGCCTTATTCAATTGGTCATCAGTAACTGTCAGTTTCTTCATAGCTTGGCAACAGGGCAGTAGCCACTCACTTCAATGAGGTAATTATCCTTTGTTCTAATGCATGTGTTCTGTCTGTTTGCAACTAAAACACTCGAAGCATCTCTTCAGAGCTTGATTCGTGGAGTCCATTGGGACAGAGCACGTTGCCAGACATTCTGCACAGTGTGAGGCATTTCGGCCGTACAAGGGTTATCTAAATGTCCATTTGAGTGAATCTGGACAGGAAAATGTGCATTTGTAGTACCTCCGGAATGAGGAATTTACGTTTTGGGAGAAAGCGAAGGTATTTTAGTGAACATCCTCCAGGGCATAATTAACCACCCTCCTTTATGATGTTTCGGTGGGTTCTGGGTGTGTCAATGGTCCATATATTATCACGTCTTTATGATGGCAATTCATCAGCATGTTTGATGTGTGTTTGCCAAGTTAACTATTCATAGAATTGTCACGCTGGCCTGGTGCTCACATCACATAGCTCCCATGCAGCCTCTTGTTTCCTGGAAAGATCATTAAATCGTATTTAGCTCAAAGCATGTCTGAAAGGGCCAGAGGGATTCCATTGTTAACAGTTTTAATTGCCAGTGCCTGTGCTTGAATTAAGATTTGAACTTTCAGTTTTGTTATTTCTTTTAAAGGTGTTTAAGTTTCGAAATAAAAGATGTTTAAAAATCACTTTGGCGGTACTGAGTGATTCAATACACTGTTTTACTCTAGGCGTTCCTTTGAAATATCAAAGACATCTGCGAAAAGGAGAGGTTAACTTGACACCACTGTAGTACAAACATCTCACACGGCGGACATTGTTTTAAGCTTCCAAATGACCTTGGTGGCTCACGGCCTCTTCCCTGCGAGTGTTTCTTGTGCAAACAGCATTCGTCAGAACACAAAACCCTAGCACAGCAGGCCAAATATCCAACATAGTTGCCAGTGCAGCCTGTGAAAGCGGATGTTTGCAACTGTGATGGTAATCGTTTGACCCTGGCTACAAAAACTGAACAAATAGTTATCCCCAGCATTAGCTTATACCACCCAATTACTAAAACTAAAGGGCTGCCTTGCACTAGGGTCCCTTGAGCTAGGGGCATAAGGGGCTCATCCCCAGGCTTGCGTGTTCATGCTCCCCCGTCTGCTCCACCACTGCAGCTGTTGAATGTTCCAGGGGGCAAAACAGTCAAATCCGGCATTGCCCCTGCCACACACTCTAGTTTATCCAAACACCTTTGACTGTAAAGCTGATTATGTTTGAGCCAATGCATGAGCCCACTGGTTTGCTTAAGATGTTTAAACCTTACTTTGTATGGATGTGCGTGTGTGTGTTCATATACTGTGTAGTTATAGTTAGGTTAGGACCTAGTTAACATAGGAAATCTATTTTGGGGTTTGCTAATAACTTTGTGCTTTCTAACTAATCTACAGAAATCCTTCCCCAAAAAATGTCATTCACCTCAGCTACTTCATGAAAAGTTTTTGGGTTATCCAACATGCTGGGGCAGTGAAAAAAGGGTGGTTCCGAAAAGACAATTTCCTCATGCAATTTGTGTAGGGATATCTGAAGAGTGCTACAGCAAAAGCAAATTTCCGGAATTACACTAAATGTGGCAGAAAGATATATCTTTACCTAGGAAGCATGCTTTTTGTGATTTGGTGTACATGCTTATGACAATGAATGAGAAATTAAGGTTCCAAATCTATAGATATCTGGAGGGTTGGTTATTGGGGACTCCTGTGGGAGTATCCCTGGGCACACAACATCAAGTAATTGAATGATCTGTTTGGTTGAATGGGCTTTTTTTACCGTCAGCTGCTTCACTCCTGCGAGAGCATAAAGCTATGCTAGTCATGTGGAAGTGAAAATCTCCTGTGAGTTCCACTCGAACCTTTGTTCTGATTGGTTGGCTGCAATTACAGGACACGAAGTCAAGGTCCATATGTCCTGCCAATAAGAAATAAAGATATGGCATAAGTGGGCAGGATAGGGATACCATGACCCCCTCAACTTTGTGGGGCTAAAGTTTCCCAACATTTCTTTTGCATGACTTTTGTAGGAACCAGTGTGATCCATTTACTCCTGCAAGAGTCACACAGGTGCAAAAAACAATTTAAAAAAATCAGCGGGGTGACTGCACAGGGTGTAAGGCCTTGCTTGACGGTGGGGGTTGGCCTTTGCAGAAGGCTGTAGCCAACACCACACCATGCACATCCGAAGGCAGTGCATGGCAGGTAGATGGCTGCCCCTGAGGGGTTGGGATGGTCATATCGGTTGTGGCCACCCGTGGGGGTTGACACAGGGTCTGGGCATTGGCCAGGTCCTGCAGCCAAACCTGTGCCTCGCTTGACCAAAGGGTGTGCATGCATGGATTGGTATACTTGAGTATGGTTATGAAATGTAACTTTATATTAGAGAACCTAAGGAAATTCACTGAAGAAAACAAATGCTAAAGTGATGTTAGAGTTTGACATTGTAATAATATCTTACTTTACATTTAAAATAAACCTTGGAAACGTATTGAAAGAAAAAGGTTAAAGAAACATTTTAGTGAAAAAAGAGGGGTCCGAAGACCAGATTTTCCCCTGCATTTTACATTGACTTTTTTTAAAAGGGCCACAGCTAAAACAATTGAACAGAATTGCACTAAGTTTGGCAAAAAGCTAGATCTTGGTCCAAAAGGCGCAGTTTTTGTGATTTGGTGTAAATCTGTTCAGTAGTTTAGGAGAAATTAAAGTACACAAATATTCGTATACCTGGAGATTTGGGATTGAGGGCCTCTTGTGAAAGTCCTTCAAGCTTAACTTAAGAATAGAGCATTTTGATGGGCCAAGGGGGCTTTTTTTTCTTGGGCCATATAGGTCTTGCTGGAGAGAGCTCTCTGATCAGCTGGCCACTACATGAACAAAACTGTTGTGGCAGCCATTACAGGACTTGAGTGCTTAGTCCTCTGCCCTGAACATATTAAAAAAAATAAGATAAAGGGGGCAGGGTAGGATTCCCTGCCCCCCAGCCCTTGCGTTTTCTGCTCCCACCAAGTGGGAGCGTCAAAAATACTCAAGCAGGGTGGGAGGAGACATTTGTTACCTTGCACACACTCCTGCGGGCAGAGAAATTTAGATTGCTGCTGTCTAATGGGAGCAGTGAAAAACAATTGGTCCTGCCAGATGGGAGCAGTGCTTCATCCCAAGGCACACAGGACAGTTGCATGCAGAGAACTGGCAGGGCGACAGAGGCCCTGGGTCTAACCCCATGGCTCAGCCCCATCACTGGGTGGGCACCGGGGCACCCATGTTAGGACCCAGAGATAAAGTCCAAGGACCTGTAAAGGCTGGGGAGGGGAGCTGGGTGCCCCCTCCACATAAAATAAAAATTGGAGGATGGGGTCAACAAGGCCTGTAAAGATTCCAGGCCAGGGGCTGCACCACCCTACTCAATAATTTTTAAAAAAGTGTATCTTAGGTGGGCATGCTGTTTTAAAAAAAAAATTTATTAAACATTTTAATAATAATAATCGCTATTAAACATTGCATTTTGGGAATTACTGAAATATACAGTGGCTCAAACATATTGGTGATTTTGGAGAAAGATGATAGATCTGCTTTATATGTATGGATTAGGGGTGGGCAGAACTTACAGAGTTTCACTCTGTGGAATTCCATAGAGTTACATATTACTCCCCGAAATTTTGCATAGTTCCATGAGCGAGCGAAATTTGTCAAGTCGTACTGTTTGCGCTGATTTTTAGTGCTGGGAGCATGTTACACACTGTAAAATCAATGCTAACTATACCACGTGGTGCACCAAAGGGTGCTGCTTCTTTTTACTGCTCAAGTAGATTTTCTTTGAGTGGCAGCTTTCTCAGTGCAAATGGCCGTGACCTGCTGCAACCACCCGTGCTGAGAAATCTCACCGGAAGGTGTTCTAGTGCCCATAAATTGTGCTAGGGGACCCTAATTTTCAATTATGCTCATCAACTTACCTTTGGAGAGCCGCGCCTGAGAAAAAATTTCACCATGCAGCGGTTGGCAGACTTTTGCCAGAACTCTGCAATCAAGGCGGAAAGCAGAGAGGGCAAAACTCCACAAACTCCGCCAGCTGAGCGGAAATTTTCACTCACCCCTTGTATTGATAGGCTTACTCCTTGATAAAGCCAATAGGCTAATTTTTTTTATCATTTGGTGTTGTGAATTTTGATAAAGTTAGTAAGTCTGCCTAAGTGTGGCCAGGACCTGCAAGACTGTGTATGCCTTTTGCCGTGCCTGGTGCGGGTGGCTGCTAGGGTGGGTTGGATGCAGGGCATGGCAACAGACAGGCCCTGTGGCCAACCCCACCCAGTGTAGAGCCAAAGCCCATGTGCGGAGTGTGCTTGGGTTCACATATGGTAATAAAAGTGACAAAGTATCCTTATCCTTTGAAACTCAATCACTGACATTCACCAGACATACTGCATGATTTAAATCTTGAAGGATGGGATACTCCATCACAAACGTGACAGATATCCCGCCCGCCATATTACAAGTGCATTATATCCTATGACACTTGTAATACAGCAGATGGCAGATCTGTCATGTTTGTAACAAAGTATCCCATCCACCAAGATCTAAATAAGGCCCTTTGTTATCTCTAGTAGCTATAACATGGGCTCTACGGTAACTATAAGTCGGGCTCTCACCATGCACTGCAAATTAACCCACAAATTACATCACTCATGACATGATCTATGACATCATTGATAGCATGACTGCAACATCTGAAATTACCTCATTAATGATAAGACTTCACAGCAGGAGTACAAGGCGCAAGTTATAGTGACCTTAGGGCATTAGTTTAGTTATACTTATTTGAGATAACTATAGCTGGTTAATTTTCTATCTATCTATCTATCGATCTATCTATCTATGTATCTATCTATATATATATATATATATATGTATATATATATATATATATATATATATATATATATATATATATATATATATATATATATATATATATATATATATATATATATATATATACATTACCTACTGGCGGTCGCCAGTAGGTATATATAGTTAGGATTTTTTCCCTATGGGATTTTTGAAAATTCTATGTCTAATAACTTTGGCGTTTGTGGACGGAATTGGATGAAACTTTCTGGAAAATGGAACATTTTGTTTCTGAGCAGCCCCTGAAAATTTGGGGGGGGGTTCGTCCAGGGGGGGCCGAGAAAAAAGGGGGTCCCAAAACGTGTTTTTAACATTGAGTTTTCCATAGGGCGGTTGGCCTCACTTTTAGCCCGAACGGCTGAATGGATTTGCACGAAACTTGGCAAAATTGTAGGGACTAGTAGCCCGATGTGCCTTTTGTAGGTCTCAATATATGTGCTCCAGTGGATTTTGAGAAATTAACGTTTAAAAAAAGATATATATCTGTAACAGCGGACCGGGCAGCTCCCCGGTTCGCGGACCGGGGCGCGTACCAGAACTTCGCGTAGCGAAGCTGATTGGCTCTCCGGTGTCTGTCAACATTCTAAACAGTCCGGAGCGGCCGCCATCTTGTCTCTCGGTAGGATTGAGAGACAAGAGGAGGCCAAAACAAAGGGGGAAATAACCATAAGGGGGCATAGTAGATCCTCCCTGACCCCCTAGGTTTAATGTGGAGGCTTTAAAAGGGCCCCGCGGGGCAAAAAAAAAATATTTTTTTTTGTTTTTTTTCGTGGGTAGCGCCCGGTCCGCGAACCGGGAAGCGTTCTGGGCAGCGTACTGCAATGAAAAATGAATGAGAGACTTTTCAAATGCAGTATGTTAATTGATTGTTGGTTTTGTTGATTATTTTTTATTTTTTTTAGTTTTTTAAGCAATTATTTATTATTGTGATTGTGGTTGAAAATGTAATAACATTTCTAACATTTAACTAGTTTATTAATTACATATAAAAATGATTAAAGACTCAAACAATTTTTTAATATTACATACAATTTTATTTTTCGGATTGTTTTTCAAAATTTAATAGAACGTCTAGCATTTGACTGTCCGATATGTCCTCTTGTTGAGTGAACATAAGTTCCCACATTTGACTGTCATCATAATGAAGTAAATGATCCACAGATTCTACACATTGAACTAATTCATGGTCCCGTGATTCATCCATGAAATCTGAGTCATCATTGTCCTCAATATCTTTTTCTGTGTTGTTCTCCAGAACAATTTCAAAGGAAACATTCTGCTCACCTTCCATTTTCTTGCTGTAATTTGCATAAAAAATAAATATATCAGTAGAGATAGGGCACTGTTGGGTTTAAGTTCAGACAGGTACTTGTGAGTTTATAACAGAGAAGTAATCTATGGGCACTGTATGGTTTCAGGCGTGAAGTAGTACTATTAAAAAGTGCCTGTGAAGAAGCCTAAGTAAATTCATAATTATACCACAGAAACCTAAATCAATCCATAATTATAATAAAGAAGCCTTTCTCAATGTCTAACTCTTACAGAGGGATAGTATATAACTATCTGAAAATGTTTTCAAATTTATAAAATAATATCTCACCTTCTAAAAACAAGTTTAAGTTGTGAGTGAAAATGATCTTGCAATGTAGTTCAGGAAGTAGTAGTCAAAATGGCTGTGTTTCTCTCTCTTCCTTTATATATATTCAGGTACATAACCAATCAAATGTCAGGTAAAAAAAGTAGAAAATGAAAGTAACATTTTCATTGGTTGTCAATTCCAACACTTCAGATGTGTTTTGTGAAGTAATTTACCTCAGGGTATTTAGAGAGGTCTACAGGCTAAATGACTAAATGGAATTCCAATCAAATTTGTGAAAATGGTAGGGATTGGTATGTAGTATGAGCTAATCTATATTTGGTGAAATTGTCTCCAGTGGCTTTTCTGTGAACTACTTTCCCACCTTTTTTGATGGTGCGCTTCCAAGGGAGCTACCCGGTACGCGAACCGTTGAGCGCCTCGGTTCGCGGACCTTAAGCGTTCCAGAAGTCCACCATTTTGTGTTTCGGTCGAATTAAGATACAAGATGGAGGGCAAATAATGTTCAGAATGGGTAGAAGGGGGCACGGTAGACTTATCTTGACCCCCTAGGTTTTGTGAGGGTGGCTGAGGAGGCCCATATGTGCGAAAAAAAAACATTTTTTTAAAAAATTTCGCGAGGTTAGCTCCCGGTTCGCGTACCGGGTAGCGCCCCAGGGAGCGTACTTTGTTGAAAATTTTTGAAAAATGTTAGAGTACAATAATAATTGTGAGTGATCAGATGTAGGGTAGCTCTGAGAAGAGCTTTTGGGTTTATGGTACATTTAGGTACTTATAAGTAGGTACCAATGCACATTCTTAAATTCAGAGTGAAAATTCTGTTGCCCTCATCTGAGAAGTGAACTCCATCTCCTCTGTAGATATCTTGCATGTAGTAACGCAAGTTATTGTTGTACAGGGAGCCCATTCCATGGTCTCTCATGTAAGCTGAAACAGATTTGTTTACATGCTTCCTCGACTTCTCAATTTGTGGACAAAATTGGTTTGACCACCTCCATTTCTGTCTTTGGCATATATTTGAATATACCAAGGCAGTCTGAGGAAAAAGTGCCATTAATTGCTCAAAGGTGTCCTTTAAAAGCATTTCCAGACCTACACCAGTCAAAGTGCCCAAGTCATTACCTCCACAGTGCACAATTAACAGGTCAGGTTTGGGCAAATGCATAAAGGTTTTCACCAATGGTATCAATTGGTGACATTTTAATCCTCTGTGGCCAAACCACTTAATTTCCACATCTTGTAAATTGAGGTTAGGTAATTTCCTGTTTTCAACGTACCTTTGAGCCCAGTGAATATAACTATGTCCAACAATCCAGACAGAAAACATGGTGAGAGAAGGTTCTCCTGCAGTCAGATGAAGTGTGGCAATGAAATGGCAGTTGAAAAAATGAGAGTTTAAAATGAAAAAAACTGTGGAGTTTCTGTGTTCATGAAGCAGTAACAGTGATTGGTGGATTTTGATTGCTGAAAACAGAAAGTTAGGGTGCACGGATGAGTTATTTGAAAGATGTATTTTGAGTGGTCAATAAAAAATCATTAAATGAAAGAATGCACTGGATATGCAGGTGCACTGAGAGTTCAGAGTTCAATTGCAACAAAGTTGTGTGAACTTGCAAACACCAGAAGTCTTCCAAGAGGTGGTTGCCATGCAGAAAAGACAGAAAGGGCAGAGGGGGGAAGGGTTTTCATTTGAAAAAAAGTGAGGGAAGAGTTTTGATTGGGTGACATGAGAAATATGTGTGAAGAATTACAGCATTTCTGTGCTTTTGATAGCTGCAGACTCTGGAGTGCATACCTTTTGCTCTGCTGAAGACAAATTGGTGTGTTTCTGAGACTGTTTTCAAACTCAAAGTATTTGCTAAGGTGAGAAAATATTTCTTTAATTTAGATAGAGAATAGTGTGCTTTAAGGAGAAAATTATGAATTATGTGGCGCAAATTGCTTGTAAATATGCTCCCACATGTGCATGGAAAATTTTGATTTTGAATGTTTGTGTTACATAGCCATGTTAAAAGTGATACAAACATGCAGGAAAGGCAATGAAAAAATGCTTTTATGTGTCTTAAGGACATTTTAAGTAATTTTGCCATGTGCAGTGTTTTGAAATTATGATTTGAAAATCGTTTTTGGGGAAAAGGAATTGATTTAAATTTATGACAAGGACATAATGGTGTATGCTTCTTTATACGGCAATTGACTGTCCCTGATGTTATTTTTCCCATTTTAATGTAAGACCTTTCTCTGTGGCGCAAGTTGCTTGTAAATATGCTCCGACCTGTGCATGGGAAATTTAGATTTTAAATGTTTGTGTTACATAGCCATGTTAAAAGTGACCCAACCATGCTGGAAAGGCAATCAAAACACGCTTTCATGTGTCTTAATGACATTTTAAGTCATTTTCCCATGTGCAGTGTTTTGAAATTATGATTTAAAAATCGTTTTTGGGGAAAAGGAATTGTTTTTAAATTCATGACAAGGACATAATGGTGTATGCTTCTTTATAAGGCAATTGACTGTCCCTGATGTTATTTTTCTCATTTTAGTGTAAGACCTTTCTCTGTGGCGCAAATTGCTTGTAAATATGCTCCCACATGTGCATGGAAAATTTAGATTTTGAATGTTTGTGTTACATAGCCATGTTAAAAGTGACCCAACCATGCAGGAAAGGCAATCAAAAAACGCTTTTATGTGTCTTAAGGACATTTTAAGTAATTTTCCCATGTGTAGTGTTTTGAAATTATTATTTGAAAATCGTTTTTGAGGTAAAGGAATGTTGTTAAAATTTATGTGCGCCATATGCCCCCAAATTTCTTTTTCAGGGGTGCAGCAGGGTGTTCTTGAGACACCCCTGCACCTTTGGAAAAAATTCCGAATTTGTGATGAGCAAATTGTTAATCGCAAATTGCACCTTCATTTATATGAGCCTCCTAGCCCATGGAAATGAATGGGTAATTTGCAATTAGCAATTTTCTCATCGCAAATTTGGAATGGTAAAGAATCGCTATTTATTCCTTAAAATTCGCTTTTTTGGAAATGCAAAATAGTTATATGATACATATGGCGGTTGATGTCTAACAAGATAAGAAGCTTAGGGATACATTTATGATGACTGGCGCAATGAAGTAGAAATCACTTACTTCATTGGTAGAGCTTTACATGTATTATCTCCTCTGTATTCTTCATCAAGCGTAACTTTAATCTGCAATCCTGAGTAGGCCTCACTTTAAACAAACCTCTGGATAGGCCACATCTTATTGTTATCCTGAATTAATCATTTAAAATGCTAGGGACAGATTTATGATAGGTGTATGCCTCTTTTGCGCCACTTAGAAAACATTGTCCATGGGGAAAGGACTTAAAATGTCCTTAAGACACATGAATGTGTTTTTTTAAAACGTTTGCAATTTTTTTGGGTCACTTTTAACATGGCTATGTGACTCAAACAGTCAAAATCTAAATTCGCCATGCACAGGTGGGAGCATATTTACAAGGAATGTGCTCCATGGGGAAAGGTCTTATAATGTAATATGGGAAAAATGACATCAGAGACACTGAAATGCCTTATAGAGAAGCATACACCATTATGTCCTTGTCATAAATTTGCAAACCATTACTTTTCCCCAAAAACGATTTTCAAATCATAATTTGAAAACACTGCACATGTGGAAATGACTTAAAATGTCCTTAATTCAAAATTTGCGATTCCTTAAATGCAATGTATCAAACAAAAAATATGTAAAAAATGATATTAAGGGTTTGGAAACTACCACCAACTTCTAGTTTGTGGTAAATTGCGAATTCTTTTCAAAAAGCATTTTTTTCCAAAAAACAAAAGGTCCCATATGACGCCCATACATGCCCTTAGGGCATGTAGGTGTGCCATATGCCCCCAAATTTATTTTTCAGGGGTGCAGCAGGGTGTTCTTGAGATACCCCTGCACGCTTGAAAAAATTCCTATTTTGTGATGAGCTAATTGCTAATCGCAAATTGCAACCTTCATTCCTATGAGCCTCCTAGCCCATGGAAATGAATGGGTAATTTGCAATTAGCAATTTGCTCATTGCAAATTAGGAATAGTAAAGAATTGCTATTTATTCCTTAAAATTTGCTATTTAGGAAATGCAAAATAGTTTGATGGTACATATGGTGGTTCATCTGTAACAAGATAAGAAGCTTAGGGATACATTTATGATGACTGGCGCAATAAAGTGCACATTACTTACTTCATTGGTAGGCCTTTACATGTATTATCTCCTCTGTATTCTTCATCAAGCGTAACTTTAATCTGCAATCCTGAGTAGGCCTCACCTTAAACAAACCTCTGGATAGGCCACACCTTATCGTCATCCTGGATTAATCATTTAAAATGCTAGGGACAGATTTATGATAGGTGTATGCCTCTTTTGTGCCACTGTGCGTCACTTTTATGATGCAGCGGCGGTGCAAAAGATTTGCTATGAGGCGACAACATTACAAATTGATGCATTTAGGCAGATATGTCATGGTGTAAAAAAAACGTACCACATGAAACCGATGCAGCAGTGATGCAAAAGATGCACCATGTCGTAAGACAGGCCTCACTTGGGGCCATATGTATCAAGCTAATTAGCATTCGCAAAGATCAAAATTCTACGAATTTTGGCCTTTGCGAATGTTAATTAGACAAATGGTATGTATCAAACAAGTTTGATGCAAAATAAGGAGTAGCAAAATTTGCTATTCCTTATTTTGCAATTGCACTGAAGGATTTGCAAATTTTGTGACTACTTAAATGCAATGTATCAAACAAAAAATATGTAAAAAATGACATTAAGGATTTGGAAACTATTGTGGTAAATTGGTGGTAATTTGTGAATTCTTTTCAAAAAGCTTTTTTTAAAAAAAACAAAAGGTCCCATATGACGCCAACACATGCCCTTAGGGCATGTATGTGTGCCTTATGCCCCCAAATTTCTTTTTCAGGGGTGCAGCAGGGTGTTCTTGAGACACCCCTGCACCCTTGGAAAAATTCCTAATTTGTGATGAGCAAATTGCTAATCGCAAATTAAACCTTCATTCCTATGAGCCTCCTAGCCCATGGAAATGAATGGGTAACTTGCAATTAGCAATTTGCTCATCGCAAATTAGGAATGGTAAAGAATCGCTATTTATTCCTTAAAATTCGCTATTTAGGAAATGCAAAATATTTTGATGATACATATGGCAGTTCATCTCTAACAAGATAAGAAGCTTAGGGATAGATTTATGATGATTGGCGCATCACCAGGGATGTGCCAGTCATCTTGCGCCGCTGTTCCGCCACCCATGGTGTGCTGCATTTACAATGCGGCACAGCATGGGGCAAAAACGGCACAGATGCGTCAAGCATCTGTGCCGTTAAGGTGGCGCATTGCTGGAGTTGTATCGCAAGTGCGATGCAGCTCCAGCAAGGCTCAGGGGTGCACCATCTCCACAATGGTGCGTCAAGACCTATGCCTGCTTCAAGCAGGCGCAGGGTTTTGACGCAGGTTTCTCCTATCTGATTGTAAATGCGGCACACCATGGGTGGCAGAGCAGTGGTGCACGTTAACTGGTGCATGCCTGGGGATGTGCCATTTAACATAAATCTGCCCCTTTACATTTAAGTATGTGCAGGGGACACAGAGTCGGTGAGGCTTATCCAAGGTTAAGAAGAGATGAGTCCTGTTCAGTGAAAGATTAGACATAGGCTTCACCTGCTCAGCATCGCTGGACATGGCTAAATAATAGCTGCAAAATGTTACTCTTGTTAAACAATTTTACTATTATAATCTGTGAGATTTGTCTCTTACTCTGCAACATCTCATTGTTGTTATCTTTCTTTAAAGATAAAGACAACCTCAACATGAGCGACAATCTGCAATCAGTTGATTTTGACCTCATCATTGAACTTGTAATTGAAACATCAGTGGATGTTGATCCCTTGGATGATTTAAATCCTGAGGATGAAGAAGAGCGTGATGAGGATGCAGATTTGTCCGAATTATATGATATAGGATGGGAAGCTGACCTGCTTGAGCCTTTGGAAATATAAACATTTATTTTTAAAATTTATAATTAATAAAAAGTAAAAAGGTAAACCGTTTAATTTAAAAATAAAGACACCTTCAAAAGCAGGTTATGTGTAGTGTCTTCAATAAAATATTAAAATATGCTCATAAAATTAGATCAGATTCACATATAAAATAGCATAGGTAACATAAATATAAATGTCATTTCTTTTCTGGTATTTCTGTATTGTAAATTTGCCAACGACTAAAAAATCTTCTAATTAAAATGTCAAGTAGTGTGTTAAGTTTTTTATCACTGTTACTGATTTACTGTTTGGTAATAATGGTTAATAACATTATTTATTATATTTTTCCACAGATTCAACTGCAGATCATTTCAAGATTTCACCATGCCTACAATAGAAAGACAGAGAAAGGCTGCAAAACGTCAAAGACAGCAGGTGAAAAAAAATACGCAGCAGTCCTCTAACAAAAAGATTTGTCAAGTCACGAAGAAAGCACCGGGTAAGAGCACAAAACAATTTATAAGAAATATGTGTAGTAAAAAAAATATTACTACAGAAAATGTTTCAGTCCATAAAACGAGAAGGAAATCAAATGGAAAAGAAAGGCCAATGAAAAATGTTACTGCTAGAGCAAGAGATAACTCTGTGCATGATAGTAGAAGGAAACAACAGTTTAGGGAGATTCGTAAACGAATGTTCCGGAACAGGATAATTGGCAATTTGTTAAAAAATATTAAGAAAGGTCAACAGAAACTGGTTTTTTATAAGACAAAAAAAAAAGTTGAGAAAGTTATTGATCAGGCATTTGAAATTAAACGTAAGTTATTTATTTTGATAATCAATAGAATTAGGAAGCTAAACAAGGCAATTTTTGATTTCAAAAGAAATAGTAGATGGAAGAGAATAGTTAATCGTAGTAATTTTTGTGAAGTTTTTTCTGGAGAATGGATGCATAGTTCAAGCTGTGAGGCATTTTTTAATGAGGAGAGTTATTTCCAGGATAATGATTTGGTGCATGCAGTTGACACCAGTGGTCGTGCTTATGAAGTGAAAGATGGTTGTCCAGTTGAAAAAGAAAAACTTGTGACAACAGAGGCAGAAGAGGTGTTAGGTAATGAGGTTTTAGGAAGACGTGCTAAGGGTCCTGTGTACACCTGGAAGTGTAGTAGTATTTGCAGTGTGCGACAGGATTCCATCAATTTGCTTTGTGATTTTGTACGGTCATTTAATAAGAAAAGTTTGAAGCAGAAAATGATGTTGTTGCAAGAATTAGATCCTTGCAGAGTAAGAGAAGTGACAGGTTTGCATGGACATTCACTGGCTTGTCTTTCCAGGAGAGTATGCCAGAGTGTTTTTCATCATTTCAGGATGCTAGCAGTGCATCATAACAAAGTGAGGAAATTAGTTAGAATGTTGTATTATGCTAAGAGTCCAGCAATTATGCTTAAACAATTATGCGCTGCTCTTTTGCATGGTTCTGAAATAGATGTGAAGAATATATGTGAAGAAATTGAGTTTTGTTACTTTGGAAGTAAAGAGGAGAATGTTGAAATTGAGCAAGAAGAAGAGGGTCATGTGGAAGATAGTGTACAGGTTTCCAGTACAGATAATTTCCAGAGGGAAATTGCGACGTTTGAGGTGAAATCAAGTGAGAGGCCTAATTTCACTTGTGTGTGTTGTCGACGCACTTATTATAAGAATCAGACTAAGTTAGTGGATTTATATGCAAAAAGTGAAAGGGAAAATAATAGTGAATGGAAGGATTTTGCAACATACTTGATGGTAGAAAATTGTTTTGATTTGGGATTGGATCAACGTGTGTGTACTTATTGTTGTTGCAAATTAAATCAAAACCAGATGCCTGCTAGAGCAGTTCATAATAATCTGGAATTGGTTGAGATTCCTTCTGAATTGAAGGATTTAAATACTTATGAATCTATTTTGATTCAAAGTATCCATCCCTTTCAGGCTATTGTAAGAATGGAGCCAAAGACAGGGAAATTGCCTCCATCAGATTTACAGAGAGGATTAAAGGGAAGAGTTGTTTATTTGCCTCTAGATTTGAAGAAAAACATTAACACAATTGGAGTAGAAAAAGTGGAAGAGGAACCTCTGGTTATCTTAGTTAATGGGGTTCCGACAAAGAAAAAGAAAATATGGCAAGATTTAGTAGATGTTAGGAAAGTTAAAAAGGCAACATTGTATTTGAAAAAAAATAATAAATACTATAAGAATGTATATGTTGCAGAAGAGGAAGTAAGTGAGGAAGAGGATAGCGATTTGTGTGCTGGTCAAATTGAGAAAGTAGAACCCTCTACTAGTGAAGAAATATATGAACATTATAGTGTTCATCCTTTGGATTCCAAGGAAGTCATGGGGAATGCTATTGAGTTGTTTCAAATGAAACAAGCCAAAGGGAGTCCCATTAGTGTTTGGGAGGAAAGTTTGGAAGCTCGGTGTTTCCCACAGCTTTTTCCAACAGGTCAGGGAGGAAGATATGATGAGCGACCTCATCAAATTCCTGCTTCTGAATACCGGACTTTGCGATTGTATGCAGGAGATGCTAGGTTTCGACAATGCATTCCTTATTTGTTTCATCTCCTGTTTGAAAGCGATCTGTCTGGACTGTCATATGCAGTGAACCACATCTTGAAAAGTGGTATACACATGCAAAACATCTCGGCAAGTGACTTTATGGATAAAGTCAATGTCCAAGACAGTATTTTGGATTCTCACCTGATTAATCTCATGGCGTGTCAGCGTGGTACTAATGAGTACTGGTACCGTCGTCATGGTGATTTAAAATGTATGCTGAGGAACTTAGGTACTCCCACATGGTTCCTCACTCTGAGCTGTGCCGAGTATGGCTGGGAAGACTTACTTGAATTTCTACGAGAGGCAAATGCTAACGTAGATAACATCGAATTCAAGACACCTGGAGAACTGTGCTCTTTGGATCCAGTCAATGTATGTAGGTACTTCAATCATAGATTTGAAGCTATGATGTCTTTCATCATGAATAAGAAGAATCCACCTCTTGGAGAGGTGTTGGATTTATTCTGGAGAAAGGAGTACCAAGCAAGAGGTGCTCCTCATATACATATGTTGCTGTGGATCAAGGATGCACCTAAATTTGGAACGGATCCAGAAGACTCAGTGATGAGTTTCATCCAACAGTATTCTACGTGTGCTGTTCCAAACGCAAAGGAGAAGAAAAGCCTAAGAGAAAAAGTCCTGCGTTTCCAAAGCCATCGATGTGGAAAGTACTGCCGTCGTAAATTCCGAAACAAGGACAAGTTCTACACTAAATGTCGTTTCGGCTTTCCACGACCGGTGATTTCTAAAGGAAGAGTAAACAGTTTGATGTCTTCGCTGCGACACAATGTCATGAAGAAATCACCTAAAAACACTTACAATTTGAAGAGGAACCAAGAGTCCAAGTACATCAACGACTACAACCCGGTGATTTTGTCCATGTGGAATGCTAACATGGATATACAGTTTGTGGCTGATAACTGTATGGCTGTGGCTCGGTATGTGACGTCTTACATCACCAAAAAAGAGAAGACAGAATTGAAGGATATGTGGGAGGACATTTCCCATGAAAAGAGCCTCAGCAAGAAGTTGTACAGTTTCAGTCTGAAGATGTTGTCGCATCGAGAAATCGGAGCGTACGAATGTTCTGACCGGTTGTCTTCAGCAAGTCTCTATGCCAAGTCCAGGAGTATCGTTTGGGCGAGTCTTGGTCTTGCAGCAACGCGTAATCGAGTTCTCAAACCTGTGCGGGAAATTGAGTATTTGGCGGAAAAGGAGCCAAACAGTACCGACATTTTGAAGACAAACATGTTGGATACATATTATCCAAATCGAAGCAGTCACCTCGAGAATGTTTGTCTGTATGAGGTTCTGCAAAATTACATATTCAAGAGGAACATCAAAGAAGATACTGAGAAAGGAGTGTATGCTGTAATAGGAAGTGAGGGATGTCTGGTCAAGCAAAGAAAATGCCACTTGGTAAAGCATCGAAAATTGAGTGGTGAATCTCCTGAAAAAAAGGAGTTTTTCTATTTAGCACTTTTGCAACTTTTCAAGCCTTGGCGTGCAGAAGAGGAACTGCTTGGAGATTTCCTCTGTTACGAAGACTCTTTCAATGCCGCCAAGGAGACCATAGAATGTCCTGCTTTTCCCAAATATGTAGAAATGTTGAATGCGGAAATTGAGCAGGAAGCAACGATTGCAGCCGAGATTGCCAGAGACAGTTCTCAGGACAGTCAGAGTTCTGCTTCATTGAGTCAGGATCCACTAGGAGGACCTGTTATCGAAAATAAAGCTGCCACTGCTATGAATGAAGTGGAAAGAGCCATGGCACATGCTCAAGAGGATGCGGTTAACTTAGAAGAGTTGGAAAGACAACTCAACGTTGAGCAGAGGAAAATATATGACGAAGTTACCATGCAAATTGATCATGGATTAAGTCATGATAAGAAAGAGTGCTCATGTACGTCGTTGAAGCCTGTCCGACTGTACGTGAGTGGAGAAGCGGGAACTGGAAAAAGTTTCCTCATTAAAGCAATTTCATGCTATTTGCAGGAAAGGACAGAGTCATCGCTGTCTTGTGTTGTCACTGCTCCAACTGGACTGGCAGCACATAATATTAAAGGGATTACTTTACATCGTTTACTGATGCTGCCAGTGGAGCATGACAACAAATTACAATATCACAAGCTATCTGGAGATGCTTGTTTTGAAGTTTCAAGAATCTTGAGGAAAATGAAACTTCTTATCATTGACGAAGTAAGCATGGTTTCCAATGTCATGCTTGCCTTTGTGCATTTGAGGATGCAAGAAGTTCTCAAAACAGAGTATGATGTGTTATTTGGTGGCAAACACATCATTGTTTTCGGAGATCTTCTGCAGCTGACACCAGTGAAAGGGCAACCTGTGTTCAAAATGCTCACGCATGAAGATACCAGGAAGTGCCTAGGCAGCATTGGCAACGTCAATATATGGTTAAACTTCAATTATGCTGAACTGCATGAAAATATGCGTCAGGCGAAGGATGAAGTTTACAAGACTATTCTACAAGATGTTAGAATTGGAAAAGTGACCGAGCATGGGAAAGAAGCTTTACATGCACGATTACTGTCAAATTTATATCCAGAACAAGATGTTGTGCCTGAGAATATTTTTCAGAAAATTACTGAGAAGAAATCTGGAATATGTTTGATGCCAACTCTTGCAGAATGTGCCAAATTTAACAACAAAATGTTGCATTTAGAAAAGCAAGAGATTGTGAAACTGGAAGCTATTGATAGAGTAGAGCATATGGGATCAACATTTATTTTGTCTGAGAATCTGAAAACAAAATTGGATTCATTAGAGAAGAGTATATCTAAAACTGCAGGTTTTGAAAAGACTCTGAATGTGTGCTTGAACTGCCGTATAATTTTAAGAAGGAATTTACATGTTGAAAGAGGTCTGGTAAATGGATCAATGGGTAATGTTGTTGATTTTGTGAAATACAGAAATAGAGATGGAATTGAATTTTTAAAAATTAAATTTGATGGCATTGAGGAAGTACAGCTAATTGCTCGTTGTTCTGCTAGATTTTTGCTTGTAAAAGACTTATATGTTCGCCGTAAGCAGTTTCCTGTTTGCTTGGCATATGCGGTGACAATTCATAAATCGCAAGGTTTAAGTGTAGACAGTGCATTGGTGAATATTGGCAGTTCTGTGTTCAAGGAGGGTATGGCATATGTGGCATTGTCACGAGTTAGAACTTTATCGGGATTGTACTTGATTGAGTGTGATGTCACAAACATTTGTGCGGATCTAGATTGTGTTAAGGAATACAATAGGTTAAGAAGAGAGTATGCGCCACATTTGCCTCAGTATCCTTTGTTTGAGAAACGTGTGGTAGGCCGGAAACGAAGAAATGAGAACAATACTGGGGAGGTTGTAGCAAAAAGACAAAAAGTCAATGAACCTAAAATTACAAGCAGAAACAAAAAGGATTCTGTTGAAGATGTTGTTGGTTTTCAGTTTGAAAACAGTTCTGGTGTCAACTGCTATGCTAATGTAGTGGTTAATGTTTTGTTTTCTCTAAAAAATGTAAAAGAAGAGATTGTGGTCAATTCTGATCAAAGATTTTGCAGTTTGTTAAATTCTGTGTTAGAGAAATGTACCACTGATAGAAGAAACATAGAAAGTGTGTCTGAAATTCGAAATCTGTTAGACAGATGTTCAGGCCAAACACAATTCTCTCAAAATATTCAGCAAGATTGTCAGGAGTTTTTAATGTATATGCTTGATGTATTACATGCTGAAGGTGTAGATGTAGATCAGCTGTTTGGGCTTTCTTATCAATGGCAGCATGACTGCGAGAACTGTATGGTATCAAGTACTACTAGTGTAGACTCAGAAAGATTTATATATTTAACTTTGCCAGACAGTAAATCAGTCTCCTTTAATAAGCTAGTAAAAGCAGCTGATCACAACATGGAGTGTAGCCAATGTAAATCTGAAATGATGTCCACATTATTTATACGAACATATGGCCAGTATGTCATTTTAATGTTCCAACGATGTAGGCCTGATGGAACAAAATTGACAACTTTAATTAAAAATTTTGTAGCTTCGCAGTTGTCAATATCAGGAAGACTTTTGTAACTGCAGCAATTATATATCATGACGGCCCTTCAATAACATCAGGACATTACACAGCTTATTTAAAGTCTAGAAATGGCTGGTCATTCTGCAATGATTCTGTTTTAATTTTCAAAAAAAAATTGCCGTATGACCTTAAAAACTCTTACCTGGTGTTTTTAAAACCAAAATTTTAGGGAAATAATCTCGGGATGTGCTCTGTGGAATTTCAAGAAGTTCTAATGGCTCCTACACAATTTGGCCTTGAGGATAAGTGTAGTTCAGAGACATAACTTCTAACCATAGGACTGGACATTATGGAGAAATACGTGCACTTTGAATGAGTTCAGAAAAACTGTTTCTTTTTATAAACTAATTGAAGCAGCCAATCAAAACATGGAGTAGAGGGAATGTAAGTCTGCAATGCTGTCTACTGTTTTACATTGCTTTGTGATTAAAAGTGATGTAGAGAATTAAATAATTGTAGTAGTCATAGAGGTAGTGTAAGTCTGCTTGTATCAGTGTCATAGGAAAAGTAGAACATGACTGAGCAAGAAGGGGAAGATATTACTATTCCAGGATTGTGAAAATGATCTTCAACATTTTAATTCTGAAAGTTGCGGAAATGCCAAATGACGGGATTGGCTTACAAGAAATCCAAGAGTTATAAATGGCTCTGACCAGATTTGGCCTTGTGGAAAATTGTGGTAGAGAGCAAGAAGTCATTTATTGCATGTAACGTGTTTTTAAAAACGATGGAGATTTTCTTTCAGAAAGTGGCGGGCTGAAAGTAATAACAGCACAAAAGAGTGTAAGCTGTTCATAGGACATCCTTGGACGTCATGGAAAGTAAGTTAACTTTAAGGAGTTCTGAATTTTGATTTCTGATGTTGTATGGGTTTTTTAAACACAATCATTTTGATTGTGTTTTTTTTTCCCCGCTGTTACATGATGAATACCTTCAAGTCACTGTTTTTAGTGAATTTTGATACATTCTGAGAACAGCAAAAATAAACCATTTAACATATATAATTAATTCTGTACTGTTTGCATTTATGATGTATATGTAGAACTGTGTAGGAGGCATGGAGAAGGTGAGGCTTCTGTAAGTGTCAAAGTTGTTGCATGCAGTGCTGCACTTCTGCGTATTCTTTCATATGCTAGACTACATCTGCACAATGAGATACCTAAGCAAAGGAAACACAAGTGATGTGATTGTGAAATGAGCAAAATAAATTGCATGTATTTCAATTACATCACCTGTGTTTCCTATCATTACGAATCACATTGTGCAGATCAAGTTTAGGTCTGTCCAGGGAAACATAGGAGGTTTGGACTTTGTTGAAGAGTGCAGTGGACATGACTCACTTCATTGGTAGACCTTCACATGTATTATGTCCTCTATTCTCTTCAACAACTCGAAATTTCATCTGCAACCCTGAGTAGGCCTCACCTGAAACAAAACTCTGGATAGTAGACATCTTATTGGCATCCTGAAGCAATTATTTAAAATTTTAGTGTCTTGCGACACTTTTCTGAAACAACAGCAATGCAAAATATGCACCATGTTTTAAGATAGGCCTCACTTCATCTGCATCAAGATACTGTTAGTTTAAAATGTATATCTTTAGGACTGTGTAGGGGGCCTGGAGAAGCAGAAGCTTCTGTAAGTGTCAAAGTTGTTGAAAAACTGTTTGTCCTTCAATCTTTGCCCTTGTCTTTTGTAATTTTTAAATACATGTTTTAATATTTTTCAAATGTTTGTTCTCTCTTTCACAGATTGAAAGTATAAAAACAAAAAGTGAGTAATTTAACGACAATTATAAGGTAAATATTTTGTACTCTTTTCGTTACATTTCTATCACATTGAACTACTATTAGTTCCACTGCTTCATTTCTTTAATCCTCAGTTTCCTGCCTTTGCTACTTCCCTCATTCCTTTCTCTATTACCTACTTACTCAACTCCTTCCACTCTTTTTCTCAGTCCCTCTCTTCTCATAGTTCCTCACTCTTGTTCACTCACTCCGTCTCTATTACTCTTAGTGTCTTTGACTGATCACTGTATCACTATTTGTTCATAATGCTTTCTCTGTGTAGTTGAAGCACACTAAGGGGCATATTATGAACACAGCCAATAAAATTATTGTTGTTTTTATTGGCAGAAAACTGGTGCAAAAGTAGTTTTAGTGGCAGTTTTCTGCCGCAAAAGCAGCTTTAGCGACACATTTCTGCCAATAAAAGCTGCAAAACTTTTATTGCCTATGTTGATGATATGGCTCTATGTTACTTACATTTCTTTGCTGTTTCAATTAATCTTTTTCTGTTATTTTTTGTTTTCTGTTTTCTATTTTTTCTCTCTGTTATTCCCCATGTTTTAATCTTATTTTGAACATTCACTCACATTTTCCAAGAAACTCTTCTTTGTTAATGTTATACTCTCTTTTTTAGGTCGAGCGACCTATCTCAATGCGCATGTGCGCATTGAGAGCGGGAGCTCGATCTATTGCAGCTTAAACAGAGCTTACCGAGATCAGGCGATTCCCAGGCGATTTCTTCCAGTGCACGTGAAAGCGCGTGCACAATGCCACCAGCCGCTTGCCTCGCATTACCACATCAAAGGCAAGGCGGCCTCGTCTCAGGCCCCTGCTGCTTCACACCCTCATGCCGCTCTCCCCGCTCCGCCCCCTCCCCTGCCCGCCGTGTCGCATTTCTCCTCCGCCGGCCGTACTTTCACTTTGACGGCCGCAGGCCATCTCTCGTGTTTCTCCTTGTTATTGTTCGAGTGTTTCCCTGGCTCAGCGTGGTGCCCGATTCATGGACATTTACAGACGCTCTGGTCTCTGTTATTGTATTTCCAGGACATGGTGCCATTCTGCCGCAGCAGCATTAGGGCTGTACATAAAATGCCATGCGGTAATTCACTCTAGTTTTACTTAGGCTCTCACAATGTTTTTAAGTAACGTGACAGCTGCAACATATTTAAGTGCCCAGACAGCTACAACCACACTTGTGAACAGCATTTCTTACCCCGCTCGGTAGGCGGGGTCATGACTTCACTCAAATGGTGAACAATGGCATGGGAGTCAAGAACATCGCAGAGTAGGGTTATAAGCTGGCCGGTGCTTGTTCTACATTGGCATGCAGCTCTCCCTTTGAAGACTAGATTCCTGTTTGTATTCCCCAGTCTAATATAAACAAGCATTTTTTATACTGCAATCAAAATAAAATAAAGCGGAACAGGACCGTAAATTACGTGTGACGTACATTGCATACAAACTGAGGATTCACGTGTGTTTGTCTATACACTCCAGCACCCGCTTACACATACAGTGGTACCTACACAGCAGCACACACACACTAACAAACATAGATAGATACACAGCACAGCGTGGGACACGCACACAAACACAGTGGCTCACACACGCACACTCACAGTAGGCCACATACAGTAACTCGCTGTACACACACGCGCACACACACGCAGTACATCACGCTCCACATACACAGGCACTCAAGGTTAAATGCACACGCATAAAGTGGCACAGACACAGAGTGAGTCACACACAACTGCAAGGTCAGTAATTGTCAGGTACAAACCCACTCGCAAACAGCGTGACTCACAAGCGCAGTAGTGCATACCCTCACACTGTTACATGCTTAAAGTGGCACACAGTCTAAGATGCAGTGACACATAGACTATTACTATGAAGCACACACACTTAGATAGACATACCTAGGCACGTGCACACGAGCACTCCTAATTTCAGATTTGGACGTAGCATTCGCTGCGTTTTGTAGTCTGAGAGGCATTTGAAACACACAACCACCTGCCTTTAGCTCATACACTCAGAAGGTGCCAGCACAGGGCTCCCTCCTATATCCGCCTTAATGCGCTCTTGTTCTGCCAATTAATTAGCCTCCGAGGGTGGGAGCGGTCGCTCTTGTGATCCCCCCGCCTGCCGGGAGGCTCGGGCACATTACAGACGGAATAGCAGTGGTCCCCACGCCACCAGCTGCCTAATAACTGAGCTGCCTGCAGCCCGGCAGAGCACAGCTGGGACCTGCCCCACCAGGCTCGGCACCAACAGCTCCCCTAATCAGCCGGGCCAGCCGGCCACTGCGAGCCGCTCTTTAGTGGGCAGATGATGTGACTTTGGACACTTTTACCTGCGTTAAAGTATTGCATGCCTCCCTCGCCCCCCCCC
Organism: Lissotriton helveticus; assembly: GCF_964261635.1. Classification (NCBI taxonomy): domain Eukaryota; kingdom Metazoa; phylum Chordata; class Amphibia; order Caudata; family Salamandridae; genus Lissotriton; species Lissotriton helveticus. Next base: position 1,207,927,979 of record NC_136063.1, read on the forward strand.
TCACTCCCCTCAAACTATACACCCCTGCTTTCAAGTGGAGGCTGGAGGGCATCTTACTCATTCTAGAGACTAATTACAACTCTGATTTCTAGTGTTTATTTGGAAGGGGCACAGAAGTTGCAATTGTGTGTTGCATTATTTCTTATCAAGCACGTAGCAGCAAACACCTGGGTAGGTCAAATGCATGAGAGTATTTTTCTAGGGTTTATCCCAAGCTCAAGCATTTAAAAGTACTTTGAGATGTGATAAATGTCCAAGATCACACAGGGTGTGCCTGCAATGACACTGTAATTGTGCCCAGCTATCAGGTTTTACAATTTGCACTTCAGCCGCTGGATGGTAGGTAGGATTTGTAAAGTGTGCCCAGGATCACACAGTGTGGTCATGCAGCAGTTTAATTGTCTACTGGACCAATAAAACTAACATTGTCCAGTATACCAATCAAAATTGCTCTCCAAAGACACCAGGCAAAGCAGACGCTCCCTCAAACAGATCACCAAGCGCAATTTACCCTACTTACAGCCTAGCCTGTTCTCTGTCGAGACTTTAGCAATCTTTAGAGCACAAGATAAGATCTTTTCACATGGAAGAGTCAGACGTATTGCAATACTACTTAAGAAACAAGCATTGGCATAGACAATAGGTCTCGCCTTTGGGACCTTAACGTGTTTAGCCATGCAACAGTTGATGTTGCTGCACCAAGGATATTATGCTGCATAACTAAATACTTAGAAGGTCCCAAAGGCGAGACCTATTGGCTATGCCAATGCTTGTTTTTCTTTCACTTCGTTATCTATTTTGTTTTTCACAATTATACCCTCTTCTGTCTTTTCTTCGGTAAATAGATCTATTAAACAGTATCTCTTCTTTACTCCCTATAGCTGTCTTTCTTTTAACATCACTCTCTGTTTACTTTCCTTATACTTACACTTTTTTTTAAAAAAAAAATTTTTTTGGTTAGCTCCCGGTCCGCGTACCGGGAAGCTAACCCGGGAGCGAACCAAAAGAAATAGAGCTTGCCAGAGTGCTAAACATTGTAGCAATTTTTTTTGAAAGGGAAGGTAGTTCTGAAAAGAACTTTTTTTTTTTATATTTTTGTTGTTTTATATTTTTTTATTTTTTTTTGAACATTTTTTGTTTTTTTTGTATTTTTTGAACGATTTTATATTTTTTTTGGTTTTTTTGGGGGGGGGAAACAACAAAAAACAGGCGTTGAAAAGGGCTCAACAGGAGCAAAAAAAAATTACTGGGGGCGGTTAGGGCAATCATGGTGTTCATATGCAAGGTTGAGTGCATTGATGCTCATGTTGCCACAAGCTAATAATGCACGACAGTGCATACATAAATGTATCATATGCCCAAAATTTTGTTGGATATTTGGCACAGTTTCCCGTGCCTCCTCTGGTGTTAAAGAAACCGGTATTGTTGGTCTGGCCACAGGAGTTGGTCTAGGATTGTCCAGCATATCCCTTAATTCCGCCCGGCTGTAATTTAGGGGATGTTTCCTCGTCATGTGCCTATGCATGGTGTGATTACCATAACTGTATTTTTTGTCCGTCCCTCTGGACAATTGTTCCTTGCATATGAGGCAGGTGACATACCTCGCGTTGACTTTTTTTTGTCCACGAGGCATCGAAAAAAACTGCCAGATGAAACTGGCTTTCTTTCTGGAAAACCGGGGCAACTCTTCCAGGAATTGTGGTTCTTCTCCCTCCTCATCCATTTCTTCATCTTCCTCCTCAATGTTGGTAATCACCTGGGGAGGTGGTCCTCTCTTCCCATGAGGAGGTGGAGGTGGTGGTGGGGGTCCACCAGCTGAAGCAACCAATGAAGCCATTTTCACACAAGCAAAATAGGTCTTCCAACAAGCAAAATAGGTCTTCCTCTCACAATGATGAAAGTCAGAGTGAGGAAAGAAGGAGGGGTTTTCATCATTTGGAAAAAACAATACTTCTCAACCAATGAAAAGTGTTATTTTTAGGTCACCTGACCTAGCCTTCCATAATTATGAAACTAAAAGTGAAATGAACCAATGAAAAGTTTTATTAACAAGTCACATGACCTCTCACGCTCATGTTACGCGCTGCGGAACGCTCCCCGGTTAGCTTCCGGGTCGCTCCGCTTCGCGCCTCGGTCCGCGCCCCGGGACACTTCCGGGTGCGCTAACGCGATACGTCACAAGACGCATTTCGCGGCAACGCGATACATCGCGCTTTCGCGCCGCGGATCGCTTCCGGGGAGCTGCGTTTCGCGCCTCGGTCCGCGCCCCGGGGCACTTCCGGGTGCGCTAACGCAGTACGTCATAAGACGCATTACGCGGCAACGCGATACCGTCACTATGTTGATTTCTTACCGGTTCGCGGACCGGATCGCGGAATCAAATTGAGCTAACGGGAAGCTTCCCGGTTCGCGGACCGGGAGCGAAACAAAAAAAATATTTTAAAAAAATTATTAATAAACATATAAAATATATTTTTGGATTTAAAGAAGAATAAATTTTACAGCTATAGATATTAGCTTTTAAAAAACCAATGAAATTCATTGAAAAAACCATAGGTTATAGACCATATATAGTTAGGAATTAGCATTTACAAAACCTTGAAAATTCACTGAAAAAACCATAGGTTATAGACCATATATAGTTAGGAATTAGCATTTAAAAAACCTTATTTTACTCACACAAAACCAATGAAATTCCATATATAGTTAGTTGTACTAACTATATATCGCGCACCCGCAATCCACTGCTGATCATGTCACATATTACATCATTCATGACATGGTCAGTGACATCACTGATGACATCACTGATGACATCTCAAATGACATCACTGATGACATCACTGATGACATCTCAAATGACATCACTGATGACATCACTGATGACATCTCAAATGACATCACTGATGACATCACTGATGACAACATCCAGTGACTGTATTTTTCTGTAAAGTTAAAATATGTCTTACATATTGAAGAATGAGTGGATGTATAAGTGTCTGGATGAAGGATTTAGTAGGTGCATGACTGACTGTATGAGTGAGTGGTTAAATGTGTCTCATTGAGTGCATGGGTTAGTGACTAAACTGTCTTAATTTGTGCATCATTATGTCTGTTGTTCTGTAAACTGCTGCATGTGTTGATCAGTAGCTATATGAGTAACTATATGGGTTATTGATTGGTTGCCCAAGCATTTGTATGGGAAACTGAGAGTGTGTGTGGGTGGCTGGGAAGGTGTATGACTCTGTGCATAATGTATGGGTTCAAAAGTGCACGTGGAAACAGCTGTATGGGTGGTTGACTGTGTGCATGACTGTATTGGTGAGTGAATGGATATCTCAGTGCTACATGTCAAAGTAAGTACATATGTAAAACACAGTACATGTGAGAGTTGACATATATAAATAACTGTGCATAAGAGCCAGTGAATGTGTGAGTGGCTGTATGGATCATTGTGCTCTTGTATCCAGGATTGTATAAGTGAGTAAATATGTTTAGTATATGTTTGAATAAGTAAGGTGTGTTTAACTGTATAGTTAAGGAAATGGAGGTGTGATTGATTGTTTGCATGACTGACTAGGTGTGTGTGTAACTTCATGGATGAGTGACAATCTGCAAGTCTGTGTTTACACTGAGTGTATCTAAGGTTATATTAGAGTCTGAAGAGGTTCATCGTATTATCACATGAATGATGTCATCAGTGATGTGATCAGTAATGTCAAATGAGATGTCATCAGTGATGTCATTTGAGATGTCATTTGAGATGTCATCAGTGATGTCATCAGTGATGTCATTAGTGATGTCATTTGAGATGTCATCAGTGATGTCATCAGTGATGTCATTTGAGATGTCATCAGTGATGTCATCAGTGATGTCATTTGAGATGTCATCAGTGATGTCATCAGTGATGTCATTTGAGATGTCATCAGTGATGTCATCAGTGATGTCACTGACCATGTCATGAATGATGTAATATGTGACATGATCAGCAGTGGATTGCGGGTGCGCGATATATAGTTAGTACAACTAACTATATATGGAATTTCATTGGTTTTGTGTGAGTAAAATAAGGTTTTTTAAATGCTAATTCCTAACTATATATGGTCTATAACCTATGGTTTTTTCAGTGAATATATATATATATCCTTGATTGTCTTGCTTTCACTCCACCCCAATAGAATAAACGCGCGTGGACCCAAAAGTTCGTGCAATTTCTTTATTTAGCCATTACCGCCATTACGCGTTTCGGGAGATCCCTACCTTGATCACATGACAGGATATATATATTAAAGACAAAGATGGAAACTTTCAAGATTGCATTCTGAGAATTGTGGTACTGTGAGTCCGTTCACCTTGTAGTCTCAAATGGGCGTATAAAGTCTTGTCGTCAATGCCACAATTAGTTGAATTGCTCACCTGTGAACAAGGATCTCATATGAGCCGAAATGTGTCCGGATTTGAAGCAAGCTGCCACTTAGCTGTCTATTAAATAAAGCTTCTGTCTTCACAGAAGTCTGGAGTGAGGCGTTCTTCTTTGTGGAAGGATAAGAAAGATGTGTTGGATATAATATATATACATTTATATACTAGTGTGTGTCTAAAAATGATTTTAAACATTTTATGTGCTCCCTTTCAAACGTGTGTTTATGTACTCCTTTTTAACATGTGTTTGTATCTTTTATGATTATTCTGTATAATCGAATAAAGATTAATACAACTACCTATATATATATTTTTTTTATTGCAAAGTATTAGTCGCACACACCAGTTCTCATTTCTTCCGAAATATTTATTTTCACAACAGAGCCAGTCTGTCAACCGACGCATTTCGGCCTGGCTGTCTTTTTCACGGTAGGGAGACACTACTATCATCATCTTGTAATAGCATTTCCTGTCAAAAACAACCCCATTGCATTATGGGAGTTGTAGTTGTTTAAACATTATGTCCCAAACTGACAGAGAAACACATTTTTCTCTACTTGTAACATTTTCATAAGCTTGTGTATGAAATGGGGAGACACCTGAATTGTATATTGGTGACCCAATATGTTTTCAAAACATTATTTGATATGTGGCTAGCTTCTGCTATCTGATTTGTATCAATTTTAAAACAGAATACATGAAATGACATTTCCTATTAATTCAATACATGTATAGTACATCACATATCTTATGTTATTGCAGTGTTGGATTAGTATCCATTATCATCCTCCCCATACAATCTACACACTGCCTTTGAATTGCAGTTAAAGATCAGTCTTTTTATGCTTTATTTTATATGATTTTGTATGTCCACATTGTTCCTGTTTCTGCTTCATAGGTGAATGTACATTTCCTCGTCATTATTCAGACCTATCGGAGTCTTTGTACGCATCCGTATGATATATTTTGACTCCATTTGTCGTAGTTTCTTTTTCCTATCACCCAATCGTTCATGGGGCAAGATTGTATCCAGTCCGAAAAACTCCCTCTTCCTCCAATCATTCTCTTGACACTTTGCAAGATGTTTGGCTGTGGCATAGTTTGTATCCTTGTTTTTAACAGCTCTTATGTGTTCCAATATTCGTTTCTTTAGCATGCACGTGGTTCTTCCGATGCATCTTTTTCCACATGCACATTCGATTACATAAACCACAAATTGCGTTGTGCATGTGATTTGTTTTGTTATTCTTATAACTTTTCCTTCTGGATCAGTTATCTCTTTTTTATTTGTAGCAATTTTGCAAGCTTTGCAATTGGAACATTTCCTGAATCCCATTTGTTGTTGTGTTAGCCATGTTTCTTTTGCTGGGGTCTGGAAGTGACCTTGAACTATCTGATCTTTCAAAGATCTTATTTTTCTGTAGGTCATTCTGTAGGTCACTAGTGGTCTTATTCCCATGATTTTGCCAGTTTCACTGTCCTGTAATATCAGTTGCCAGTACTTTTGGACAATCCTTGTTACTTTTATGCTTTCCTTACTGTATGTTAGAATTAATCTCAGCGCACTGTCTTCATTTGCATCAGAGAATTCACTGTCTTTTTCTTGTACCTGAAGTTGTCCTTTTTCCCATCGTGTCATGAGAATCTCATTGTGTGTTCTCTTTTCCACTTTTCATTTGCTTTTATTCAGGATTCTCTGTTTATATCCTATGTTTTTCAGTCTTCTCGCACTGGCTTCTATTTCAGTATTTGCATCACATTCTTTCAAACAATTTCTTTTGATGATATATATATATATATATATATATCACAGAAAAAAGGTTGCCCTCGTAGGAATGCCACACACGAAGGGGTTCACGCACACGTACCCACGGCAGCAACTTCACAGCTTGTCACTCTCATCTCCTGTGGTGCCATACGCGTTTCGAGCGTCTCTGCGCCCTTGGTCACTGGCTGCACAAACGGAGAAACAGTCTGCTTAATTACGTGCACGTGCTTTTATTTCATAATTCGAGTTCCGCCCCAATGGGCTCTGGCAAAGCATTGTGGTACTTGCTGTTCTCATTGCCAAACTCTGTGCACTACCCCAGTGGGTGCTGGCTGTAAGTCCGTTTAAAATATCATCCCAGGTGGGTGGAAAAAAGTTTGCAAAGCTGCTGGGTTGCCAATAAATCCCCGTGGCTCAGGCCCCCCTCGTACTCCTCACTGTTCGAATTCCTTGAGCAGCAGAGACCCGCCAGAAGCAGCGGCGGGGCATTCCCGTGGCTGGACTGGCCACAAATTGTATCACAGAAAAAAGGTTGCCCTCGTAGGAATGCCACACACGAAGGGGTTCACGCACACGTACCCACGGCAGCAACTTCACAGCTTGTCACTCTCATCTCCTGTGGTGCCATACGCGTTTCGAGCGTCTCTGCGCCCTTGGTCACTGGCTGCACAAACGGAGAAACAGTCTGCTTAATTACGTGCACGTGCTTTTATTTCATAATTCGAGTTCCGCCCCAAACAGAGTTTGGCAATGAGAACAGCAAGTACCACAATGCTTTGCCAGAGCCCATTGGGGCGGAACTCGAATTATGAAATAAAAGCTCAGAGTTCACTAGAAACTTTCTCAAATAGGCAAGGAGGAGTTGAACCTCCCTGGATAGACAAGAAGGGATTTAGTTTCTGACAACCATAGAACATGACAACTTTGCTCTCCCCTAATCAAGAGTATATCTCGAGAGTCGTGTGAACAAAAGGCAATTCATTAAGAGACGGGCGTGTTCAATAAAAGATGTTATTTATTGATCAGTCTCTTTTCTCATACAAGAGAAATGGATCGATATTATTGCAATACTTATGATTAAGTAAAGTGCATACAATAAAAGCAGAAGTATAAAATAATACTGTAAAAACATTGATATGGTTTCTAAGCCATGTGAAGGTTTAAAATGAATAAAATATATTACATACACATATACATTTGACTAAACGTACTCAACTGGTGTTTCTAGCTACGCCTACCCCGTGTACCTGACCTAAGCCTAATACGTGGGCGGGAATAGAAAGTTACAGTTTAAGTTAAGTTTGTTTTTGCCAAGTGACTGACTAAAGAATTCTCTGCGAGGGGTTATTCAGTTCTGTACCTGGAATCTAGGATGGATGAGGGATGGTATCTCTCGTCTCTGGTCTCGATATTCCAGGCTGCCTGCGAGGGCTACCCGGAAGCGCCGGTGCTGGATTTCTCGGCAGGAGAAAGCAGCGTCTCGTTCTCAGCGCGTCAGGAAGGCGGGGCTGCGCCAGCGGGGTCTGCTCTGCTCTGGCAAGTCTGGCTGCTCCGATCTCGTCACCACCGCGTGTGTTTGCATAGGGCAATATCGGTAATATTTATACCTTTAAGGTGCCGAGATTGACGTAAGGATGGACATAGATACGTCAATAAGGATGTCATACGACCAGGTCGTTAGCACATTCTTTTGCTGAAGTTCTCGATGAAATCAAAACAATGGCCGCAGGGTTTTTCACAGGTTATCATAGGTTTGATTTGTTTTGAGAACTCCGTATGCCTTATCAGGGGCTGGAGGAATATCGCTTGTCTAATTAGATGGCAAGCGTTATGACCTAATCAGATAACACGTTCCTGTGCCGTAGTGTGGCTTTATCAGATAACGGTTCCTGCATCATGGGGGTTTTCTGCATCATGGGCTGGCTGCTAGTTAACTTGTTAACCAGAATAGGGTCAGGAATAGGGGGATCGATACAGAACCTATAGGAATACATCACACCCACTCCACGCTAACTATGGACATATTTACTAATCTAGGCATAGTAAAACATAGTACAACATACTATAGAGTATTGTGTATACCTTACCACCCCAAAATACATAAATGCATTTTGAAATTATCAAATATACGGAAAAAAGCAGTCACATGTATTGTATGCACTCAAGCTGTAGAATAATGCTAAAGTAATTACGCATTTGTATACATTATTGCTATTTGGTATATGAGAATTTACACATGAAATGGCTCTTAATACAGAAAAAAGGTTCGAGACCATTTAATCACAGAATTTAATAGTAATGAACATACCAGCGGGCAGCTAATGTCTATAAGTATCTAAAATTAGGAATTTTAGTTCTCTAAGAATAGTTCTTACTTTAAGCAGAAGATAAGTGTCCCGAAAAAATATGCAAAAATATTTTGGGGCTGCTTGAAAAAATTGCTGTCCGTGAACTGGAGGGAAGTTTGTTCATGTGACTTTATTATTAAAGTTGAAGGCCAAATTCAGGGAACGCCGGGTGCGAGCTTGCTCAAAAGTCTCTATTTCTGCTCTCGTGAGAACATCATATCATTTAGACTGTCGAAAAAGCTGTCAACAGCTTCCTGGGAAAGTTCCACTAACTCGGAAAAAGGTGTAACCATGTATTCGTGCGCATGATTGTCTCCATTGACGTTCTGATTTGGATTGCTGACAGAAGGTCGTACCTGATCGATGCTGCTTTCATCTAGAACTTCACTACCCCTTAATCGTAGTGGTGAAGCTTCCACGAATGCCGTCATCAGGATTGGTAGCCGTTGAGGGCAGCACAAAGCGTGAGCCTTTATTGGACCCAACAATGTTTCTGCATCCATTGGCGCATCCGATTGTAGCGTCAGACAGGTGTCTAACACGCATTCTTCTCCGCATAGCAGGCACCTTAATACAGGTAAAACACATCGTTGCCACATTGGTCGAAATGATAGAAACCAAGTCATGTTCAGGTCTCTAAGCCGGGATAGTCCCAGGATTTTTGATATCCGGTCCCGGTATCCAATGGCTAGGAGTGTTTCTTCCCTTGTCGCAGGTGTTTTGTCTGTGACATGGTTTGCCATAACAAAATATTAGGACCAAGAAAAGGATTCCTGCAATTAGTCCCAAAATGAGGGGAAGTCCGCCAAAAATCGAATGGACGAAATCTGGAAAAATACCCAGTATGGCTTTGAATGGTGTTAATGCCATCGAAAATACTGTCTTAAATACTTGTGAGACTCCACTGGTATCAGAAATATTTAAGATTTCATTCAGGATTTCTGCGAAATGTATGGGGGAATTAGTTGATAATAAGGAGTGTATCTCTGCAGTCGTCCTTGCGACTTGGAGATCATACGTTTCTTTTGATGACGTGAGTCTGGTCGGCGTCTGAAGAAGCACTGTTTTCATTCTGCTTAAAGTGTCTATTTGAATAGAAGTAATTTTCAAGTTGGGCCATGCCCTTGCCTCCCTGTCTGGAAAGGAGCTGGGGAACAATGAGTGTCCACAGCACTTGACCTTCGCAGTCGTAGTTACGAGATAAGGAGTCCCGGGCATAAGACTACAACATCTGCGATCTACAATTAGAATGTAACTCCCATTATAGAGTCTTTGAAAGAATGGTTCTATTTCTGTTGCAGGTGCGCCTTGCTGGTGACATGAAAGGTTATTTGAATTCCCTTCACAGGCTCCATGCAAACTAATTCCATTACACAGAAGTGTACCGCTTAGTGACATCGCACAATTATTGCCACTAAGAAACACTTTCTGTCCTTTATTACTGACACATGCATGTGAATAGGGCAGGTTCCATGTTGTTTTAATGTACCCTTTTCCCAATTTTTCGTACATGCCAGCCTGTATATATTTTTGGCAGTATTGAAACCTGAAGGTTGATATTGGAATATTAATTATCCCATGTATTATCCATTCACTGACAGGTCGTTCTGACATTGTCACTGGTAATCTTTCGAGTTTCTCAATGCTCAGGATTGTATAATCAGCACCCTTTTGTGCCATACTGATTTGTCTATCAGTAAGGTTAAAGATATGAAATAGTGACGTTGTGTTGATTAAACGCCAAGGCACATAGCCTTAACGCAGATTTTGTAACGTCCAGCCAAGCTGTACAATAGAACGCAATTGAGACTGACCGTGTTGTAACAACAGTAAGTCTTGCGATAATATGTCGATTGCTGAAGACACAATGCTGTCCAAAGAAAAAATTCTGGAGGACAGAGTCATTAACCCATTGTCCACTACAGAAAGTGATTTTTCCAAATTAATACGGTCAATTTCCCGTATCCTTTCTGCTGTCTCAATTTGAGTAACCTTCCAGGCCTCATTGTATGCTGCATATACAGAGGCTGCTATGAAACGTTTTTGACGCTGTTTGCGCGGTCCCATAATGAAATCACGCAAGTCAGCACCATCAGTAAGTAAAATTAGGTGTTGCTTAATTTCTGCCAGTGTGGAAGTTTGTAGCCATTGAAGGCATAATTTGCCCACACTGTAGGTGGTTATTATCCCTGGGTGATGTCTTTGGGGATATCTAGGGTCTGGCCTGGTCATTTTGAACCCCTGTGATTTGTTCAGGAATCTGTCTTGACAGTTATTAGTATCTGTGGGCCAGATCAACCACTGTTTCCAATCAGGATGTGTTCTGTTTTGGTTCAATACATAGTTTACGTCTATCTCTTCATCTATAGAGCTATTGCTGTACATTGTTGGCTTTGGAATAGACGGTTTATTTAAGTCTTTGATTTTGGCTAGGCCAAGACAGGTAGTTTGTTGAACAGTGTCATTTAAAAATATAATTTGTTCTGGGATCATGCAGGCTCTAAACAAAGATTCTAAACCTTGTACTTGCCATTCTTTTGTACCCCAAACACTTTTCAATTCAACATTTTTGTCCCAATAATCAAAACCAAAAGTATTCATTTGTTCAAAGAATGAGTCTGAATATATCAATTTCGTGTTTGTTATCATGGTCTTCGTCCCTGTCTTATTTGACAATTTGAAATAAAATGTTTCAGCATTACTTGTGTTAAAACCTGAAAAGTATGAATATTTGTCGTAAACGGTTCTTGAGCTTCCTTTTGGAGGGGTTGCACAATGTTCCCTTTGATTATAATTTAAAACATTTCTAGGTTGTGCAGATTTATGTAGAAAATGGTTACCATAGTGGTTATAACAGTACATACTATCATAATTTGTAGAACCCTGCAAATAATCATGTTTGGTAAATTTAGCAGACATTACTAAGTCAGACATCATATTATTTATGCTTTCGAAGTCCCAATCATCAGCAAATGAGCTTGGTTTTACAAAGTCACTCAATGAGATCTTAATTTGGTGTGGATATTTCAGGATTTCAACCGGACCATAAATTTCGTAGTCAGTGTTGTCCCATGCTACCCCACCCGGTATAGGATTGGCTGTGAAGTTGACTGAAGAAAGTTCTCTTTTCTCGATGTGTGAAGATGTGTGTGGTTTGAGGATCAAGTTGATTTTCTGACTTGCTGTGTCCATTTTAGCATATTTTCCCTCAATGAAGCGTCCCAAAGTTAGTACCATGATGAGCCAAAGTATGAGGATAAATGCACCAAAACCCACCCAAAATTCGATCCATGGAGAAATCAGATATGTTTCTTTCAGTTGTTTCAAAAGTTCTTTAGCTTTATCTTTAAAGGTTTTTGATGATGGCTGTGTCTTTGATTCACTGAAGCCTTCAGAGGAATCATCGAAGTTTATGAGGTAGCCGGATGCAGTTCTGTCAATTGTTCCAATTGCTTCAGGATTACTGGTTCTTGCATTATCGTTTGTTACTTCATTATAGATTGGTGTGTCTCTGCTAAATGTTTTTATTTGGGTTTTCAGAGGTCTAAGTTCCATTGCATTGTTGCATAGTCCTTGTTGTTCTTCTGTAGGCGTTTCGAATGTGATTAGCCTCTTTGTTAGGACCTCTGTACTGGTAGCAAACCTTGGTGTTCTGCTACTCATTGGGAGTCCACTTGGCCTACTATTTGTTATCGGCCACATGATTGTGGTTTTACCAGGTCGATGGATACAACTCGGTTCTCCTTTTTACCAGCAAGCGGCGGTAGTACAACTGATCTTGTCCCGTTGATAGACAAGACAGGAACTGCTTTTCTGTAAGAAGGCCCAAATTCCTTCTTTACCGCGATCTTCTCCCTGACTAGATCCCCGACTTTTGGAATCCAGACAGGTCTTGCTGGGACAGGTGGTGGTTCTTCAGTGGTTGTTGGCTGCTGTTTCAACTTTATGTTGCTCAGGTCTTTTCTTGTTTCGTTTAAGTCCTGTAAAATAGCCAAACGGTCTTTGATATCAAAGCTTTTTTCCTTCACCACTGAAGTCTGACTGTCAAGGTCAGAGATTAACATCCTAGTTCCAAATAATAATTCGTACGGACTGAATCCCTTCAGAGAATTTCTTGGCAGGTTATTTAGACTACGTTGGACACTTATTAGATGTTTGACCCACCCAGCTCCCGAACCTAATATCCTTTCCGTTATAGATTGCTTTATGCCTTGGTTTTTTCTTTACACCATCCCGTATCCCTCAGGAAGGAAGTGAGAAGATTCCCGCTGTGCTATGCTCATTTGGCCATGTTTCCCCTCAGGCTGGAGGGCTAGAGTGAAAACAATGGTCAAACGTAGCATGCTCTTAGCGTATATGCCATTTAGACTTGCAAATCTTGTATAACAGTCCAGACGTCAGCCGAGTGCTGAGGATCTACATTATAAGTGGAAACTAGCCTGTATATGTTAATCGCAAGCCTTGCTTTTTACTGTTTATTTTTTCTGGAGTGAAACGACACGGTATTACACCGTTTCTCTCACCACTGCGATTTCTGTTACAGTTTGGGCAGTTTTTTACAAACATGGTGTGATGCAGGCTCATGCCTGGCCACCAGTACCTGGATTGTAATTCTTCCAGAGAATTTTTTAGTTTGAGGTGTCTGAGACCCTCGCCCATATGTGCGTCTGCGATTAACAAGTTTCTCCTGTCCATGTTTGGAATCACTCTATCCCCCACTCCAGGGATTCGAGCAAAAGGGACGGAGTTTGCATCGATTATGTATGTATAATTGAGTGGATAGTTGATCGGTAGTGCTGAGCAGTCGCCTTTTGATGACGTTTTCACCGCCAGCATTGTTTCACCGTCAATGTATTTTAATGTACGCTTTTTTCTGACTACGGAAGCCGATTTAGTTGCTGCCGCTGTGGCTGTCTCAGCCAATGAATTCCCTGCAACGTGAACGCCATCACGCTGATGACTCAGTGAGTGTATCACGTGAGTCTTTGGTAGTTCTTTTTGTAACAGAACTATTTGTTCCCAAAGCAGTTTTGCTTTATTGTTGCACCTGTGTCATCTTTGTAACCGTTTTGAATCCATGTCTGCAAATCGCTGTTATATGATTTGACGCAGTAATATGAATCTGACACTATAAGTGTCGGGAATTCGCGATCCGCATTATCTAGCGCCATTTTCAATGCTAATATTTCAGTCTGTTGTTCTGAATTAGTTTCTACTGAGTGTGTTTTTGTTAATAGAGGTCTTAGTTTACCTCCGCGCCACACTTCTTTTGTAATCCCACATGTGGGGTTGTATGCTTGTTCTCCCCAAACGGAGGGTTGAGCATGTCCGTCTGTATAGATTACACAGGCGTAGTGTCGTAAGGGCAGAATGTCGATTGGCAGAGGGAATGTTCTTTCATATTCTAGATTTTTCAACTCTTCTAGTTCTGGATCAAAGTAGTAGTATACTTTGTCCGTTGTAATTGAATCCACCCATTGTATCCATTCAGGATTCAATGTTGTTGTTGGTAAATTACATGGTGTTGTTAATGTCTCAAAGGCTGATTCTGCTGTTCTGACTGTGATATGTCTACCGTCAGCTTGATCTTTTTCTCTAGCTATTGCGGTTTGAACTGCATGAACAATGTTCTTTTTAATACCGAACTTCTTTTCAGCCTCTGTGTACAAGTGTGATTTGAATGCAATTGGTACCTTTTCTCCCTCATTAGAGGTCAGGTATGTGAATCCGCATCTTCCTGGGATGACTCGAATCACAAGATTGCGTGTGTTATCACGTGTTTCTAATTTTGTTTTAATTAGCATGTCTGTTTGTAAGGATCTCAGAATTTCTGTGTGTATTTGAGTCCAATTGGTTCTTTTAAAATCTGGTTTTATTAGATCATAAAGGGGTTTGACCCTTTCTGCGTAATTTGCAATGTATGTTCTTCCGAAATTTAGGAAGCCTAGAATTGACTGTAGGTTTTTTAGTGTTCTAGGTGCTTGGAGTACGGCACATTTCTCTAGGAAATTGTCAGCCAGGCTTTTGCCTTCACTTGATAATTCATATCCTAAGAACAGGACTGTCAGATGGGCAATTCTGGATTTTTTTAAGTTGAATTTGTAACCCTCTGCTGCGAACCCAAGTATTATGGTGTTCACTCTCTTCAAGTGAGTATCCAAGTCATCATCTGTTAAGTAGATGTCGTCGACATAAGATAATGCTTCGTCATCATATGTTTGTAGTAATTCTGTTACTCTCGCTGAGAATACTCCCGGGCTGTTCTTGTACCCCTGGGCTAACCGACAGAATTGCTTTTGAGTGCCATTTATTGAGAACGCAGATAAATATCTGCTCTCTGGTGCTATGTTTTGACAAAAGAATCCATTAGAGATGTCTAATGTTGTTTTGTATTTTTTGCGCACTATGTTATTCATTAGTGCAGCACTATGCGAGTTTTGCACTGCTAAAGTTTTGCAACATGAGTTAAGGTGTCGGTAATCCAAAACTAGACGATATGAATTGTCTGGTTTGGAGACCGGAAACAAAGGGTTGTTCATTTGTGAGGTGCAAGTTTCAATCACCCCCTGGTATTCTAGCTGGTCTAGTATTTCTTTTACCTGTTTTTTAGCTTCTTGCTTAATTGGGTACTGCCTTTGTGCAGTAGGTTGTGATTTTAACTGGATTTTGTGAGGAGGAGAGTCCTCATCCCATCCTACGTGATTTTTATATAAAGCAGGAGCTTGAGCTACTGCCCACTTTCTAGCAAGTGTGTATTTTTTATGAATTGGGATATGATTTGAGAAGGCAGGCATAATTATTTCTTTGCCATGAGGGCAGTCCCTGACAAACAAAGTCCTTTTCAGCTAGAAGGATGTCATAGCCCTTGGAGAGATTATCCCAAAATAGTCCCCTTATTTTTCTAGTCTTATCCCCTTCTATACGCAATGTTATTTCATATATTTTGTGAGGTTTGCTAACTCTGGTGTCTGCAGTTTCCACTTGAAGATATTCATTCGTGTCCACTGTCTCCAGATGATTCATAAGGACTTTGCGAGCTATGCTCACTTCTGCTGCGCTGTCTAGCATTGTCTGAGCCCATTCTCCGTTTTTCAGTTGTGTCCTCAGTATTCTCGGCATTGTTAACTATTTTAATACTGGCTACCTTCTTTTTTGGAAATTGTAATTTCTTTTTTAGCTGAGCAGGTTCCTTGTCTTTGGACTTGGCGTGCTCTTCTCTTTGTTCTGATCGTCCTCTTCTTTCCGATTTCTGCGAGGAAGTCTGAAAAGATTGAGAGGGACATGTATCAATGTCTTGATATCTATCAGGTTTCTTTATATTATCCCTATTTCTAAGGTTATATCTTTTCCCAGAGGGGTCACTCTGGGGTGACCTGTGTCTTTGGTTCAGAGATTTTTCTCTTCGCCGAGGAGACCTTCCTCTGGACTGGAATTTCTTTTCTTTAGGATTGGATTGTTTGTTTCCATCCCAGCTCTTTTTTTGTGATGTTGAATTATTATTAAAAAATATTTTGTCAGGACTTTCAATCAGTTGTGGTTTTACTGGTATTCCACCAAAACTATCTCTACCTAGTTCCTCATAGGATTTTTCTATGATTCTGGCAATTTCAGCTGGTTGGTCTGCTATATCTGTCTCTTTTAACCTCTGGCGGATCGCCACATTTGCTGCTTCTCCCTTTATGTTGGCTAATAATATAGCCGAGACCTGCTTGAAGTCTTTCAGTAATTTCATACCAAGAGTTAAAGCGGGTTCTGGACCATATTCGTCTTGAATTTGTTTTAGCACATCTGGTATTACCGAAATGGATGGAACACCGTGCGTTTTTGTGTAAATGGAAGCAAAGACTGTACCCCAAGTGTCACAGTCCTCAATGTGTGGTGCGATTCCCATTGGAAGACAGATAGTCAGAATCCTGTGTTTTTCTAACGGGGTGGTGTCTGGAAACACCGCCTCTATTTGGGTGATTTTCTGTGCTAGCCAGAATGGTATTTGTTCCCGTTTAGCCGGTACTTTACCTAGGCAGGACTGTATGTTCTGTGGTGTAATTTTATTTGTGTTCCCCTGGTGAGGGGTCAGCTGTGGAATTTTAATTGCTGGTTGTATTGTTGAAGTCCGCATCACATACTGGTCTAATTGTCTATGTATTTTTATTAATTGTTTTAGCTGTGTAAAAAGCTCTGCTGCAGACATCTCGTCGATGTCTGGATGTGGTGTGTATCCGGCTAGGACCGGCCACGTTGCTCCTGGTCTACCTAAGGGACCGAGCCTGGTGATGTGATTATTATGTTTTAGGGCGCCATTAAATAAGAGCAAATGCTCTTGAAATTTAAGTGGTACTTCCACCTCCTCGAAAGGAGTGTACGTTTCAGGAGGTTCCTTTATTTTGTAATAGTGGAAGTACTTTGTTACAGCATTTGCTGCTGGAAAATGTTTCCATGAATAGTATACCTCTGTCTGCCGATATTCGTGTGCCTCAATTACGAATATGACTGTGCCACCTCTAGGTGTCAGTCCATATTCTATAAGTTTTAAGGTTATAGATTTCCTTTTGATGACCGAGATGAGTATTATATCCTGGTCTGCTTCTTGCATAGTAGCATCAGCTGCTGCGAGTTCAGTTGCTAATCTAACTGCCTCTCTTTCATCATCCCTTTCTACCATTTTACCGACAGGACGGTTATTTCTTTTGTTTGCAGATCAGGTTTCTTATGGAAACAAAGATTAGATGCACAATATTTTGGAACAGTGTATCCTTCAACGTTGACTAAACCAAGAACCATACATAGGAGTTTCCTCCTGCGAGGTCTGGCGGATATTACCTTTGACCCACTCCAGACGTCTTTGGAGTATTATGGGAGAAAAGGGGTCTGAGTGAGAAAGCACGACTGAGTTACTCTAAATGTCTTACGTTAGTTTTATCGCCCTTCCAAACACGTTGGGCGCCATGTAGTGTAGTTCCTATTATCCCAATAGGCTCTGCGCATTGGAATAATACCTTCAATAGTATAGGCCTAGACCAGACGTTAACTAGGTCTACTACTGTCGATATTAGACTTAAAGTTTTGGGTTTGCCAGCTAGCTCAGAGTTCACTAGAAACTTTCTCAAATAGGCAAGGAGGAGTTGAACCTCCCTGGATAGACAAGAAGGGATTTAGTTTCTGACAACCATAGAACATGACAACTTTGCTCTCCCCTAATCAAGAGTATATCTCGAGAGTCGTGTGAACAAAAGGCAATTTATTTTACTCAGTCAGTACGTGCATTCTTAGTCTCATCAGATTGTAGAGAAAAGGAAGAGACGGGCGTGTTCAATAAAAGATGTTATTTATTGATCAGTCTCTTTTCTCATACAAGAGAAATGGATCGATATTATTGCAATACTTATGGTTAAGTAAAGTGCATACAATAAAAGCAGAAGTATAAAATAATACTGTAAAAACATTGATATGGTTTCTAAGCCATATGAAGGTTTAAAATGAATAAAATATATTACATACACATATACATTTGACTAAACGTACTCAACTGGTGTTTCTAGCTACGCCTACCCCGTGTACCTGACCTAAGCCTAATACGTGGGCGGGAATAGAAAGTTACAGTTTAAGTTAAGTTTGTTTTTGCCAAGTGACTGACTAAAGAATTCTCTGCGAGGGGTTATTCAGTTCTGTACCTGGAATCTAGGATGGATGAGGGATGGTATCTCTCGTCTCTGGTCTCGATATTCCAGGCTGCCTGCGAGGGCTACCCGGAAGCGCCGGTGCTGGATTTCTCAGCAGGAGAAAGCAGCGTCTCGTTCTCAGCGCGTCAGGAAGGCGGGGCTGCGCCAGCGGGGTCTGCTCTGCTCTGGGCTTCGGCAAGTCTGGCTGCTCCGATCTCGTCACCACCGCGTGTGTTTGCATAGGGCAATATCGGTAATATTTATACCTTTAAGGTGCCGAGATTGACGTAAGGATGGACATAGATACGTCAATAAGGATGTCATACGACCAGGTCGTTAGCACATTCTTTTGCTGAAGTTCTCGATGAAATCAAAACAATGGCCGCAGGGTTTTTCCCAGGTTATCATAGGTTTGATTTGTTTTGAGAACTCCGTATGCCTTATCAGGGGCTGGAGGAATATCGCTTGTCTAATTAGATGGCAAGCGTTGTGACCTAATCAGATAACACGTTCCTGTGCCGTAGTGTGGCTTTATCAGATAACGGTTCCTGCATCATGGGGGTTTTCTGCATCATGGGCTGGCTGCTAGTTAACTTGTTAACCAGAATAGGGTCAGGAATAGGGGGATCGATACAGAACCTATAGGAATACATCACACTGGCGGATCTCTGCTGCTCAAGGAATTCGAACAGTGAGGAGTACGAGGGGGGCCTGAGCCACGGGGATTTATTGGCAACCCAGCAGCTTTGCAAACTTTTTTCCACCCACCTGGGATGATATTTTAAACGGACTTACAGCCAGCACCCACTGGGGTAGTGCACAGAGTTTGGCAATGAGAACAGCAAGTACCACAATGCTTTGCCAGAGCCCATTGGGGCGGAACTCGAATTATGAAATAAAAGCACGTGCACGTAATTAAGCAGACTGTTTCTCCGTTTGTGCAGCCAGTGACCAAGGGCGCAGAGACGCTCGAAACGCGTATGGCACCACAGGAGATGAGAGTGACAAGCTGTGAAGTTGCTGCCGTGGGTACGTGTGCGTGAACCCCTTCGTGTGTGGCATTCCTACGAGGGCAACCTTTTTTCTGTGATACAATTTGTGGCCAGTCCAGCCACGGGAATGCCCCGCCGCTGCTTCTGGCGGGTCTCTGCTGCTCAAGGAATTCGAACAGTGAGGAGTACGAGGGGGGCCTGAGCCACGGGGATTTATTGGCAACCCAGCAGCTTTGCAAACTTTTTTCCACCCACCTGGGATGATATTTTAAACGGACTTACAGCCAGCACCCACTGGGGTAGTGCACAGAGTTTGGCAATGAGAACAGCAAGTACCACAATGCTTTGCCAGAGCCCATTGGGGCGGAACTCGAATTATGAAATAAAAGCACGTGCACGTAATTAAGCAGACTGTTTCTCCGTTTGTGCAGCCAGTGACCAAGGGCGCAGAGACGCTCGAAACGCGTATGGCACCACAGGAGATGAGAGTGACAAGCTGTGAAGTTGCTGCCGTGGGTACGTGTGCGTGAACCCCTTCGTGTGTGGCATTCCTACGAGGGCAACCTTTTTTCTGTGATACAATTTGTGGCCAGTCCAGCCACAGGAATGCCCCGCCGCTGCTTCTGGCGGGTCTCTGTTGCTCAAGGAATTCGAACAGTGAGGAGTACGAGGGGGGTCTGAGCCACGGGGATTTATTGGCAACCCAGCAGCTTTGCAAACTTTTTTCCACCCACCTGGGATGATATTTTAAACGGACTTACAGCCAGCACCCACTGGGGTAGTGCACAGAGTTTGGCAATGAGAACAGCAAGTACCACAATGCTTTGCCAGAGCCCATTGGGGCGGAACTCGAATTATGAAATAAAAGCACGTGCACGTAATTAAGCAGACTGTTTCTCCGTTTGTGCAGCCAGTGACCAAGGGCGCAGAGACGCTCGAAACGCGTATGGCACCACAGGAGATGAGAGTGACAAGCTGTGAAGTTGCTGCCGTGGGTACGTGTGCGTGAACCCCTTCGTGTGTGGCATTCCTACGAGGGCAACCTTTTTTCTGTGATACAATTTGTGGCCAGTTTAGCCACGGGAATGCCCCGCCGCTGCTTCTGGCGGGTCTCTGCTGCTCAAGGAATTCGAACAGTGAGGAGTACGAGGGGGGCCTGAGCCACGGGGATTTATTGGCAACCCAGCAGCTTTGCAAACTTTCTTCCACCCACCTGGGATGATATTTTAAACGGACTTACAGCCAGCACCCACAGGGGTAGTGCACAGAGTTTGGCAATGAGAACAGCAAGTACCACAATGCTTTGCCAGAGCCCATTGGGGCGGAACTCGAATTATGAAATAAAAGCACGTGCACCTAATTAATCAGACTGTTTCTCCGTTTGTGCAGCCAGTGACCAAGGGCGCAGAGACGCTCGAAACGCGTATGGCACCACAGGAGATGAGAGTGACAAGCTGGGAAGTTGCTGCCGTGGGTACGTGTGCGTGAACCCCTTCGTGTGTGGCATTCCTACGAGGGCAACCTTTTTTCTGTGATATATATATATATACACATATATATATATTAAAAACGTCATGGAACTGAATGTGCTGTTGTCCTTTCCTGCTTGCCTCACCTCATTTTAGCTGATTCAGGAGTTTGGTTCTACTATATATATATAAATATATGTATGTGTACATTCACTTAAAAAACCATAGGTTACAGGGACATTATAATTAGGCTCAGATTTCATTCATACAAAACCAGTGAAATTCAGTAGTTATAGTTGCCTCATCTAACTATAACGTATGCCCTTGCAATGCACTGCTTATGACCTCACATATTACATCACTCATGACATGGTCAGTGACCTCACTCATGACATCTCAAATGACATTACTGATGACATCATCCAGTGATTACGAGTGTTTTTTAAAACTTACTGACTGTTAAATATATATATATAATAAGGTAAGTGGCTGAAGGACTGTCTGCATGGGTGAATCAATGGCTGGCTATATGGTGTATAGAACTGTGAGTGGGTATGTGAGAAACTGTATGCGTAAATGACTGGGTCTGTGAATTTTTCTATGGGTGAGCGACTGGGTGTGTCTGTCAGTGTATGAGTAAGTGAGTAGCTGTGTGGGTATGTGTATGGCTCAGTGAGTGGGTGTGTTAGTGGCTGCAATGGTGAATGAGTGGGTGAATGAGTGGCTGCATATGTGATTGAGTAGATGTATCAGTGGCTGTAAATTGTTACTGAGAGGGGGCATGAGTTAGTGTATTAATGTGTGTATGGGTGAGTGAGAGGGGATATGATTGGCTGTATGGGTACGTGAATGGGTATGTAAATGGATAGATGGGAGATTGAGTAGGTGTGTGAGTAGCTGCATGGTGAGTGAATGGTGATGTGAGTGGTTGTATAGTTGAGTAAGTGAGTATGAGAGAGATTGTATGGGACAGTAGATACTTGTGACAGTGACTGTATATGTGTGTGAGTACATGTGTTAGTATATCTATGAGGAAATGAAAGGGTGTGTGAGTAATTTTATTGGTAAGATGGGAGGTGTGTGAGGGTGAATGTATGGGTGTATACGTGTCTGTATGTGTGCATGACTGAATGTCAGAGGAGCTGTATTGGTCAGTGAGTTGATGTGCGAATGCCTCTATAGATCAGTGAGGAGGTGTGTGTGTTTATATGTGTCTGTGAATGGACATATGAGTAGTTGTATGTAGTTAGCGGTATTAGATGTTGTATAGTGATATAAGTGGGTGTGTGAGTGGTTCTGTGGATGATGACATCAGTGATGTCATTTGATATGTCATCAGTGATGTCATTTGAGATGTCATCAGTTTTGTCTGTCTCTGACCATGTCATGAGTGATATCATTTGTGAAGTCATAAGCAGTGCATTGTGGGTGCATGAGTTATAGTTAGCTCAGGTAACAATAGCTGCTGTATTTGACCAGATTTGTACGAGTGAAATCTGAGCTAAACTATTATGTCTGTTAGACCTCACATCTTTTGGTGTGTTTCCCCATTATTTTGGTTTCTGATTTCTGACCTCCTGTTTTTGAGGGTATGCTCAACTACGTTTTTGCTGGTTTAGTGTCTCTGTTCACTTTTTCACTGATATTCAGTCCTAAGGTGTAAGTGCTCCTACTGTAAATTGTGTTATTATTAGTTTTCCCTGATTGGCATATTTGATTAACTAGTAAGTCCCTAGTACAGTACACTGTGTGTGCCCAGGGCCTGTAAATAAAATGCTACTAGTGGGCCTGCGGCAGTGGTTGTGCCACCCATACAAGTAGCCTTTCAAAGGTGTCTCATACCAGCCACTGCTGTGTCTGCACTCAGTTATTACTGCCAAGTCAACCTGGCAAGTGCACCCACTTGCCAGGCCCTAACCTTCCCTTTTCTTACATATGTCCCCCCTAAGGTTGGCCCAAGGTAGCCTCATAGACAGGGTGCAGTAAATGTAAAAGGTAGGACATGTAGTAGTGTGTGTTACATGCCCTTTTATTGAAATACTGTGCATTTCATTTTTCACTATTGAATGGTTGTCTTTCCCATAGGTGATCATTGGAGCTGCCGTGTAACTTTTATTTTGGAAAAGATAGAGCAATGGAGTTTAGGGTCTCTGAGCTCAGAATTTAAAAACATATCTTTTAGTACAGGTGGGTTTTAAATTCTATGTTTGAAAATGCCACTTTCAGAAAGTGGGCGTTTTCTTGTTCAACCATCCTGTATACCTCTGCCTGTTTGTGTATTCACCGCCTCGGCTTGGAGGGACAGGGCTGGTGATGGGCATTCACTTTGTACAGTCACAAAGGGGTCTGAGGTGCGTCCAGCCTTTCCTGGGTGACTCACAGCCAGGCTGAATGGACCTTTCTGCATTTAGAGTGCTTGGAGGAGTTTTCACTGGCACCTGGACGTGCTGTGTCTGCTCTGCACGCTACATCCACAGTCTGTAGTGATACTGGACTAGAGAGGGCAGAATTGGTTTCTACTGAGCAGAAGGGACTTGCTGCCTAAAACCTCTAAGGGAAAAGTACTATAAATATTGAGGCCTTGACCCCATAAATGTAGAACTTGTTTGGACTAAGGAACCTGCCAAGAAGAAGAGCTGGAGAAGCTGTCAGAATGAACTGCCACTTTGCTATGTGCTTTGCTGTGTTGACCTGCAGTGACTGCTTCTTTCCTATGCAGTGAAAGCACTGGTCCGTACTTTCTGCAACTTATTTTCCTGAGTTTCTCCAAGGGCTTGAGTTAGAGCTTGCCCCCTGTTAAAGCAATCTCAGTAACAGCAAAAACTTTAGGTTCATCTGCTACCAGCAGTGGGAACTGTGTATTTTGTGCTGCAACAGAAGAAAAAGCAGCCAGACACCATGAACAATGTCACTGCTGGCTCTGTGACCCGTTGGCACTTCAGAGAGCATCGGTCCACTTTGTACCACAATCCTGATCTCACAGCTGCCGCCACTGAGCCACTGCTTGCACCATGACCTGAGGGCACAGCACTTCACACCGTATCGCTTTACATCGCTTCCCTGTTATCCTCGACAATGCCGCTCTACGCTGACTTTGTTGCTGGTGCCTGCATGGTGGCCAGGGTCCACCACTCGTAAGTTACTTGACACACAGCCCCGTACTACACCGCAGCCTTGGTCCGCCGGGGCCATTGACTCCATATCATCTACCGACGACAGATCTTCAGCAACAATGCCGGTGATTGCACTGTGACCTACCAGCACGGTGACGAGCACCACCCCACTTTGTACCACATCCCTCGTCTCAACAATGCCACTGGATGCTGTCACTGAGCTGCTACCTACACCTTGACCTGAGGGCACCACACACTGCACCGTTCCACTTTGCCTGCAGTACTGATGCCTGCCAACAATGGCGCTCCAGATTTCAACCTCACGGCATTGGATCTGCCACGCATGTGACCTAAAGGACCCTATGACTCCTGCACTGACCTCCGGGACTGACAGCTGCCACCTATAAGGGGCTCATCGCAAGGTTCACGACACCCTGCATTTACAAGGTACTCTTTACGGGTCTTCTCAACACCGAAGCTGGCCTGTGACACCCCGATTGACCTGAACTGTTGTATTTGTTTGTTCACAACGCCGTGATAGCCCCGGATGGATCTGTCGAGTTCAAGAAACTGTATCTTAAGTTTATTCTTGCAATATTTGTATGTTGATTACTGTATATTGGATTTTTATTGTTTTGGTTTTGTTTTACACACATAAATATTGGCTATTTTTCTAAAACTGGATTACTGTGTACTAGGTGCAAATGCTTCACACATTGCCTCTGAGATAAACCTGACAGCTTGTGCCAAGCTATCATGGGGGTGAGCAGGGGTATTTTAGATGTGTAATCCCCTTACACTGAATAGAAGACATGGTCCCTATTTGGGCAATGTGCATACCTCTGCCAACTAGAGACCCCCATTTTTAACATTGTCCCTGTAACCTTTGTTTTTTTAAGTGAATTCCTAAGGTTTTTTTTTTCAATTCTATTTTCTAACTATAATGTCCCTGTGAGCTTTGTTTTTTTTAGTGAATGTCTATGTTTTTTTTAATTCTATTTTCCTAACTTTGACACCCTTGTTATTTTGTTTTCTAAAATATTTAAAATTATATTATCTAACTATGCCGCACTCTAATGTATGATTTTTCCTGTGTAGTTCTCAAACTTTTTCTTTTTTCTATGAACAATTTGATATTGTGTGTAACGACCCATTAGTTCATGCTTTTGTATGAGTGACTTCCTCTGATTTGTTTTAGTTTACAAATATGTTGCCCTTGTTTTTGTTTGTTTTTTCCTTCTTTGCGGCAATATCATGGGTATCCTGACGCCGTCGCGAAATCGATGGGTTTATTTATACTGTAAAACATGCATATATTTTACATCGCGTCTTTCCCTGCATCTCGACAGTCTAATGAGGCATCATATTCAGAAACCCCGTGCAATACCTACCTGGTCTATGTCGCGTCGCGGTCCCTCACACAATATACAGGAGACGGTAGGGTGCAGCAGACAATTCATTTATTATGATAATGGCATATTGGTACAGCATGCTCTGCGCCCTGACCTCTTGCTCCGAGGTCCCGATCCCGACTGCCCTCATCCACTCCCCTGACCGGATGTGGTGTCCGGTGTCCCTGTCCCCAAGTCCTGAGTCCCCAGGGTCCTAGTGCCATCGTGTGGGCACGACATCTCCCCCCTTGTTGCGAACAAAAGTTGTTTGCCAATTGTCCCATGGCTCATGTCAGTAGTAGAGAAAATGTGGAAATAGGAGAGAGAGAGAGAGAGAGAGAGAGAGAGAGAGAGAGAGAGAGATGTGACTGATATTCCTTCAAATCTCTTCGATCAGTCTCTTGGTCTTTTTGCATTCTCTCCTTGGTCGTTGGTGTTGGGGCTTCCTGTGATGTATGTCTGGTCTGTTCTTGCTTTGGCATCTCTGTTTCTTCTTTTATTTTTACTTCTTTAAAGTGGGAGCTGTTTCTAGTGATCTGGCGTTGGCCGGCTGCGGCTGTGATCATGGGCCCATTCACTTTCACCACTTTTACTGGTTCCTTTGCGAATGCGCTGTCTGACTTTCTCACCTGCCGCTGCTTCACAAACACCATGTCCCCTTCCTCTATCTTCTTGTTTGTTGCATGTCTTCTTTGATCCGCGTATTCTTTCATCTTTTCTTTCTGCCCCTTGTCTTTGATGGCGACGTCTTCCTGGTCAATTTTTTTTCCTTCTTCTCTCTGTGGCAGTCGTGTTCTGCTCACTCGCCCTAGTACCAATTCGGCGGGACATCTTCCAGTGGAACTGTGGGGCGTGTTCCGATAGTCCCTGAGTACCTGGCATAAGGCTTGTCCAATTGATATTTCTGTTAGCTTTGCTCTTTGCACCGCCTTTTTGATGGTCCCCATGAACCTCTCCGCCATCCCGTTTGCTTGCGGCGACAGGGGTGTTATGCGTCTGTGATGTATTCCTAGGTATGTTACAGAACTGAAATAGAATGAGGCTTGAGCGCACTGCTTTCTATTGTATGACAAGTTCTTACTTTCGCTTGTGACTTATTATGTTTAAGCGTGCAGTCAAGGCGGTGCCTCTTGCCTGTAGTCGCCCAATGAACAGTCCAACAAGTAGTGCTTCTCACTGATAAAGTGGAAGCATCCCCTGACGCACAGCTATAAAATTCTACTGGGAATGGCCCAAAGTTCCACTGAAGTTTATAAAACACAAATTTTCAATGTTCATATGTCTCTTTATTTGTCAAAAAGGTATTTTATGATTCAATTCATCAGATTCATCGTTTGGAATGCATTTCAATTGTACTCAAGTCCAATGCATTTCGGTCATTTAGACCTTCATCATGTGGTCCCAGATGAAGGTCTAAATGACCGAAATCCCCTGTCCTTCTTCTTAGCGTTTGGGGCATCACTATTCTCGTGCCTCTCATTACTGTTCTGTTTTCACATTCTGATTGTTCCTCGTTTATTCTTTTGAATGCCAGCAGTTCTTCTTTGTCTACTCGTTTGTCTACGTGCATGTTACTATTCACGTGTCTCCATTGTTGAGCTTTGTTGATCCTCATTGCCTCTTGCATGGTGTCGTCCTGTCTCGTTGCTTGTTCCAGTTCATTCACCGTTATTGTCACAGGTGTACTGAGTTTCAGTGCAAAATTTAAGTATTCTTCTGCCATCGTGGTCACTTGGGAGTTTTGTGGCAGTGGGTGTCTTGACACGTAGTCTGCTGGATTTTGTTCTTTGCCTGGCTTGTGGATGATTTTGAAATTGTAGTCCATGAGCCTGATTCCCCATCTTTCTATTCTTGGCGGTATCTTCGCATTCGGGTTGCCATATATTGTGATCAGGGCCTGATGATCCGTTACGATCGTGAACGGTTTTCCGTACACGAACATGTGGTAGTGTTCACAGGCCCACACTACCGCCAGACTCTCTTTTCCAGGCTGTGAGTATCCTTTCTCAACATCTGTCAGACTCTTGCTTCCATACGCGACGATGTGTCTTGGGGAATCTCTCCCAGGCTGATGTTGTGCTAGAATTGCTCCCAGGCCCACGGGGCTTGCATCCACTGTCAGCTCTGTGCATAATTTCGGGTCAAAGTAGGCCAGATGATCCACTGCTGTCACTGCCTTTCTTATATCCTCGAACCCTTTGTCACATTCGCTGGTCCATCGAAAGTTTTGTCCCTGTTTCGTCAGCTCTCTCAGCGGTGCGCTGACGGTGGCAAAGTCCTTGATGTAGCGCGCACAGTAGCTCGCTAGCCCCAGAAACGATCTCACTTCTGCCACGTCTGTGGGCTTCTTTGCCTTTTCCAAGGTTTCCACCTTGCTGTGGTCTGGCTGCATTCCTTTTTTGGAAAAAATGTGACCGAAGAACACCAGCTCATTTCGACCCAGTTCACATTTTCCTTCATTCAGCGTTAAACCTGCTTCCTCTAGGTGTGAGCACACCTCTCTTAGGGCGGTGTTGTGTTCTTCATCTGATTTGCCGAATACCAGGATATCATCACTGTAGTTCAAACTGTTCTTGACAGGCCTGATGACTTGACGAATTGTTTCTTGGAATATTTCCGCGGCTGACGAGATCCCGAAGCTCAGGCGCTTGTATCTGAATAACCCCAGGTGGGTGGAGAATGTCGTAATATATCGCGACTGAGGGTCAAGTTCCAATTGGTGGTAGCCCTTACATAGATCCAACTTTGAAAATCTTCTTGTACCCGTGAGACAGCTAATCATGTCATCTAGGTGTGGGCCTGAGTGTCGCCCCCGTTCGATTGCCTTGTTCGGAATCCTCATGTCCACGCATATTCTTATTTTCGATTTGTCTTTCTTTGGGACGGCCACGATTGGTGACACCCAGGGTGTCGGTCCATCTGCTGGTTCTATGATGTCCTGGTTTAGGAGGGCTTTCAGCTCTTCCTCCACTTGTGGTTGTAGATGTATGGGCACCCTTCTGTGATGTTGCGCCACTGGTCTCACCGTTTCATCAATGTGTAACGTTATCTGTCGACCTTTCAGTTTTCCTAATCCTTCTATCAATTTTGGATATTCTTTTAAAATGTTCTTTTTTTCTGCCATGTGATACGTCATTTCCATCAGCCCCATCACTTGTGCTGTGACGTTGCTCAACAAACATGGCGCGGGGATGTCTCTTTTGAGCACGTATATCTGTTCAATTAGCCGTTGTTCCTTGTATCTTAATTCTTCCTTGAATTTCCCAGGTTGATCACTGGTCTCCTTGCCCCCCATGTGAAGACTTTCACTCGTGATGGCTTCAACGTCGGTGTTATTTTCATTTTTTCATACTCCGAAACGCACATAATATTGAACGTCGCACCACTGTCCAGAAAAAAAGTGGCATCATGTGGCCCCACTTTTATTGTTACCGACTCCGTCTTCCTTATCTTTTTCTTGTCCACCAGGCATATTGTTTCATTGCACTCTTCCTCATCGTCTTCTGAGTCCGTGTTGACCTCTGTCATGAGGTACAGGTGCTCTGTTTTCTCTTCTTCGTATTCTTCTCCTGACTCTGCTGATGAGCTTCTCACTCCCGTCTCGACATGCCTGATGTGTCTCCTCGTCGACGTTCTTCCTCTGCTTGATCTTCCCCGGTCAGTCCTGAACTGTGCTCCTCGACACACGCTTGCGTAGTGGTCTCTCCCATTGCATTTTCTGCACGTCTGGCCAAATGCGGGGCATTGTCCCCGGTGTGGGAACTCTAGTCCACATCTGTAACACGTTCCTTCTTGCGGCTTCTTTGCTGCCTGGTCCCCTCTGTCTTGTCTCCAGTTTCCTGTTTTGCTGTTGCTCACCATCCGATGAATTTGTTCTCCACCTCTTCCTTTGCCACGTTCCATCACTTGTGCGTGTGTTGTTGCTCGCGCTTCTGCCCTCCCAAGTGCGAGGATGTTCTCTAGAGCTATAGGTTCTTTTAGTATTCTTGTTCGGAATTCTATGTCCCGACAGCCTGTGATTATTAGTAACCGTATGGCCTGCTCGTTGTCGAATTTATCAAATTCACAGTGAGTCACTAGTTTCCTCAACCTCGTTGCGAAGTTGTATAGTGATTCCTCGGCTTGTTGGAAGGCAATCGTGAAACTGTATCTCTCAAAATCCACATTTCTTTGCGGATCAAACTTGTCTGTCAGGCATTTTATTAGTTTGTCATAGGTTTCAATGTCTTTGGTTGGCAGTGTCACCATCAGGTCCTCGACCTCATCACCCACTAGATTTACAAATAGTCCTCGTTTCTTTGCTGCTGTGACATCTGTTGCCTCTGTATAATTTTCAAAACGCCTGAGCCATTTCTCCCATTTTATCCCTGTTTGCGGTTCAGACAGGCTGAATGGCAGTGGTCTTCTATATTGCGCGCTTGGTTTTGGGTCTGCCATTGTTTCGTCTGCTTTTTGCTTTCCTTTTATTTCCTTCTTTGTTATCTTTGTTTAAGTTTGCTGCTTTTATTCTATTGCTTTTGCTTGTTTGTTGCTCTCTATTTCCTTTCTTTGGCCTTTTTCTTCTTTATTTTATACTCTATTGGCCTTCTTTGGGTGTTTTCTGAGAACCCCGGCACTTTCTTTTTGGAAATCGATCTCTTCCTGGCCTTAAGATGGCCGCCGAGCCTTTCTGGCTTCTTATTGGTCTGTTTCCAAAATGGCCGCCGAGACTCTCGCGAGAGCTCGCGTCCACTCACAGCGCTGCCTGACTCCAAAATGGCCACCGCGTGCGTTTTCAATTCCTATTGGCTCTCGCGCCTGACCCCAAAATGGCCGCCGAGACTCTTCCGAGAGCTCGCGCTGCCTTCTCCACTTCAGTTTCAATTTTCAATTTCGCGCTTTTTTTGTTAGGCGCTTACCGGAGGGGTCGCTTCTCTTTCCTGTTCCTCCTGCAGCGATCGGGGTGGGCTCCCGCGTCGTTGCTGCTTTATTGATGTCGCTGCGCTCCTGCACTCCTTCTTCTGGTCACGACGTGATCCAGGTTGGGCTCCTGGTTGAAATCGCGATTTCTCCACGTCGGACGATTCCGATCCCACCCTCGTCGCCAGTTGTCGCGTCGCGGACCCTCACACAATATACAGGAGACGGTAGGGTGCAGCAGACAATTCCTTTATTATGATAATGGCATATTGGTACAGCATGCTCTGCGCCCTGACCTCTTGCTCCGAGGTCCTGATCCGGACTGCCCTCATCCCCTCCCCTGACCGGATGTGGTGTCCGGTGTCCCTGTCCCCAAGCCCTGAGTCCCCAGGGTCCTAGTGCCATCGTGTGGGCACGACAGTCTAGTGAACACTGGGAGGTGCAGTCCACATCTGCTGCAACTGGTGCACGAACAAGAGAACTGGGTGGAGCGTGTTCCCGCCAATTGGAAAAGTGCAGGCTAATTGAAAATGCGGGTGGGAGAGCAACCTGGAGGCACAGGCATCCGACGAAGGCCGAGTAGGCCGAAATGCATCATGCCAATTATCAGTCCAATAAAGAGCTTCCTGCAGCATTTCTCCTTGTGGCCTGTGCTTTTCGAGATGGGAGGAGTTACTTGGTGATATATTACGCGCCAGCCAGAGACGCGGTACAGGGGCTCCGTTGTGAAAGTTGGCCGGGTCATTGCTGGTTCCTGCAGCTGTTGCTGTTTTCATTTTGTCCAAGGTATTGGGTTGGACCCGACCCGCCTCACAGTGCAAGCAACGCAAGGGCTGCTGCATCGCAGTTCGTGACTACACGAAGTGATAGGTTACATTGATTTTCCTGCCCCTGCCCGGCGGACACTTGAAATTTTGGGGCTGGAACATATATGGGGACTCGAGGAAGCCACAGGAGGACTGTATACAAACCGGGAGTTTAACAATTGGCCAAATCACGTCTTTCCCTGCACCTCGCCAGTCTAATGAGGCATCATATTCACAAACCCCGTGCAATACCTACCTGGTCTAGTGAACACTGGGAGTTGCAGTCCACATCTGCTGCAACTGGTGCACGAACAAGAGAACTGGGTGGAGCGTGTTCCCGCCAATGGGAAAGGTGCAGGCTATTTAAAAACGCGGGTGGGAGAGCAACCTGGAGACACAGGCATCTGACGAAGGCCAAGTAGGCCGAAATGCATCATGCCAATAACCAGTCCAATAAAGAGCTTCCTGCAGCATTTCCAAGTGTGGCCTCTGCTTCTCGAGATGGGAGGAGTTACTTGGTGATATTTTACAGTATGTTGAACTCTAGGGGTTTAGTAGAAGGATTTTTTTAATTCTGTTTGTTAAGGAAGATTCTCTAAAAACTAACTTTAGAGTGACATTTTTGTTTCTCTGGTTGCCGTAGGGACATTGGAACCCAGAAGATTGCATCTTATTTAAAAAAAAGTGTGAAACACTTACATAAAGGTATTGTAATGCATCTTCCATAAAATGGGTTTAGTTGGCTATCATTAAAACTAGAATCTTTTTTCAATAACATTTCTGGTGTTCCCTGGGACTGAGGACGCCCGCGGCTGCTTCAGTAACTGCAAGGAGGGAGTGTATAACATATATATAGAGATATTGAGCAGTAGATAAGACATTTTTTTTTACAATAACTTTTTATCTTGTGGTTTTGATTTAAGTTTTATTAAAAAGTCTTTTTGAATTTGAATCTTGATATTCGCTGGGACATTGGGCATAGCAATGACATCGATAACTGTGATGAGTGGATGTCTTTTTTAAATTGTAAAACACATATATAAACATACTATTGTATTAACTGCGCACAAGGGGTTTCCTAGTATAAAGTGTAAATGTCGGTTTTAGTTTTGAGAGTAAAAGAAAAGTACTTTGAAGTACATTTCTACGTTTCCACATCAACACCTTGTGTCGCGAATATGTCAGTAACCGCGATGTAAACTGGTAAATAAATAGTTACACATATTATAGTGTATGTTGGACATTAGTGGTTCACTAATATAAGCTTTGCAGTTATGTTTGTGTACTTATATTTTTAAAGCATTTATATTTCTGATTTCCAGTGTTTGCGATGACATTGGTCGACACAAAGATCATGTGACCGGTAAATAGCGTCATCATTGGATAACACTGTTTTCAACTAAATGAATAGGAAGTACCCACCTTTCTTTCTTGAATCTTCTTCTAAAGAACTTCATTCTGAGCAGGTGGCTGATATTTGATGTAGGGATTTGTTTGACATTCTTGCTGCAAAAATGGTAACACATCCTGGAGAGAGAAATCAGGGGAACAGTGGCAGGACCAGAAGGTGGGGAGGTCAACAGTGGAGATTAAGAGGATGAGGGGCATCCCCAGAAGATAGCTAGTGTTGCTTTGGATTTCTTCAGAATGCAATTGGGGTATGCAAGACAGTGGCTACGTTTATGCAACACACAATTTATGTCAAGTCTCTCTCTCTCTCTCTCTCTCTCTCTCTCTCTCTCTCTCTCTAGAGAGAGAGAGAGAGAGAGAGAGAGAGAGAGAGAGAGAGAGAGAGCAACTAGCAAGAAGTATTCTTGTGGAACTACATTTATGCTTTACTATCTCAAGACCTTCCATGGGAATAATATAAAGTTAGCAAAGAAGCAGCAAGAGGCCAGAGGACCCTCTACATCATTGGCAGCAGCAACAATTCCAGGCCAGACAGTCTTTTCACATGTGCAGAGTGGTACTACACATATGGTTTTCCTGAATGGCCGCATTTTGTATGGACTGTGGGTTTGTGTTGAATGCCAGTTAGCAGTCTGTTGCAACTGTTTGCAATGCTGTGAAAAATCATAAAATGTCTATTTTTCTACTCCTCCATAGTTTTTGCACATTTGTTAGTACTCATGTCTTAAATTTCTCCTCTTCCAGTTGATTGAATGAGTGCATCAGTAGTGTACGGATGGTTGAAGGAGTGCATGAGTGGTGCATGGATGACTGAATGAGTGCATGCGTGCTGAATGGATGTTAGAATGACTGAATAAGTGGTGCATTGCTGATTGAATGACTGTAAAAGTGGTGCATGGATGATTGAATGAGTGCATAAATGTGTGAGTGGATGCCAGAATAGGTGCATGAGAGGTGTATGGATGATTGAATGAGTGTATGACAGTAACAGATGATTGAAGGAGTGCGTGAGTGGTGCATAGATGACTGAAGGAGTGCATGAGTGGTGATGGATGTTAGAATGAGTGCATAAATGATGCATGGCTGACTGAATGAGTGCATGAGGGGTGCGTGGGTGATTGAATGAGAGCATGCGTGGTGAATGGATGATTGAATGTGTTCATAAATAATGGACAGATGATTGAATGTGTACATGAGTGGTGAATAGATGATTGAATGAGTGCATGAGTGTTGTATGGAAGATTGGGTGCATGAGTGGTGTGTGGATGATTGAATAAGTACATGAGTTTGAATGGTTAATTGGTTGAGTGCATGTGTGGTGCATGGGTGATTGAACAAGAGCATAAGTGTTACATGGATGATTGAACGAGTGCATGAGTGGTGCACGGGTGATTGAATCAATCAATGTATAAGTGGAGCATGGTTGATTAAATGAAGGTAAGAGTATATGAGTGGTGTATGGATGATTGAATGAGTGTATGAGTGGTGAATGGATGATTGAATGAGTGCATGAGTGGTGCAATAATACGTACAAATCCCTAGGCTACTAATTATCTGTAAAAGAAACAATTGATGGACGGAATACTGGACAATGCAAACATTCCCCCCAGTCACAAGGATCTGGGTTGAATCCATCATTCTTTTTCTCACCACACCACCCCAGTTTTGACCCAGCTATATACAAATCAGTCTTGACCCTGTTCCTTGTGAAGTCAAGCTATCCTGGCTGAAGAGGGGCGAAACTCCGAAACCTGTCCTGGGATGCCTGTTCCCAGTCCACGCTGGACAGTTCCCATTGGGTGCAGGGTCAAAACTGATTTGCATATGGCTGTGTCCAAACTGGAATTGCATGGTGAGCAAAAAACAATGGATTTAGGCGCAGATCTCTGTACTGGAGTGAATGTATGACATTGTTCTGCATTCTGTCCATCAATTGTTCTTTTTGCATTCGTCACCCCGAGTGGAACGGGTATGCCCAGACGTGAGTCCCGTACTCTCCATGCCACTGGAGTCAAACTTTCCTGGCTGAAGAGGGGTGATACCCCGAAACCGGTCCTAGGATGCTTGTTTCCAGTCCAGGAAGGACCTGGCCTGGCAGTTCAGGCTTGACAGTTCCCATTGGGTGCAGGGTCAAGACTGATTTGCATATGGCTGGCTCCAAACTGGAATGGCATGGTGAGTAAAAAAACTATGGATTTAGACCCAGATCTCTGTACTGGGGTGAACGTATGACATTGTTCTGCATTTTGTCCATCAATTGTTCTTTTTACAATTACTAATTATCTGCATCATAGCTCTTTTTCTATTTTCACTATATATAAATTGTGTGGGCACTGTACTAACTGTATCTTCTAAAGTTCTTCCACAAGTGGGATGCTGCCCTGTCCTGGCCCTCCTCTACGCTATGATGCAGTTCTCATGGCCTGTACTCTGCTGAGCCTACAGACCCCTCTCACAAATTTCATTGACTACATGCAGGATCTTGGCTTATTACTTAATCAATCAAAAACATGAATCATGAAATGTGGGAGGAGGATCGCCACTTGTCTAGACATAAAAATAAATGGCACTAACATTCGTTTTATAAATAGTTTTATAGGGGTTTTATTTGATAAAGATGGCTCATGGAATCAGGCTATTGCCAGTAAGAAGCTATAATTTAATAAAGATTGCAAGGCTCATAGAAAGTTTACAATACAACTGGGCTCTAATCCCTGAGGTGAAGATGAAGATCTATAAAGCTGAATACCTTAGTGTAGCACAGTATGGGGCAGGTCTGTGGGGGTATACTAAAAGTACGGCCTTGCAAATTGAAGAGAATGACTTTTTTAGGCATAGTCTTTCTACCCCCAAAGGTGCTTCAGTATATGTATGCCATGCTGAGCTAGAGGCTCAGTTCCTCACAGAACTAATAATGTTGAAGCCAATTGTACTCAGTCATAAAGTCTGGACTTTAGAACATAATGGCTTAAATTGTGCTATCATCAGGGATTGCCTCAAGCCCAGTTTATATTCTTGCATGCAACCCTACCTCAAAGTCGTATTGAACCTCAGGCATAGGTTTGTTTTGACCCGCTTAAGATTGGACATTTTTTGTTGCCTAATTAGTTATCCCAAAATGAACAATTGGTCTACAAACTAACTAATTGTACTTGTGATCGCTTGATGGAACAGAATACTATGCATGTTGTTATTTTTAGCAAATTTTACTGTCATCTAAGGAAGTGCTATATTTTACCACTTTTAAGACCGCTTAATTTTAGTCAATGTCACACTGCTTATTGTTATTTACAATCATTGTTGACTATGAAGATCTACTGCAGTATGACATCCTTTCTCTTGGCCGTTTTTTACGCAGAAACACAATTTCCCCTGCCCTTGTTTAGTACTGGGACAAAGTGTATAAAGCATCAGGTGTTTGGTGATGCATCACTTTTTTTAAGAAGACATTTTTAATGAATGTGTTATTTATTGTACTTTTATGATTTCATTATGAAAATGAATAAAGTTATGAATGAATGAGTGTATAAGTGTTGAATGGATGATTGAATGAGTGCATGAGTGGTGCAATTGCACGTACAAATCCCTAGGCAACTAATTATTTACTTAGCATTGTATTGAACAATTGCTAAATCATTATTAAGAAGGCTGGGCATACACATGGAAACAAAACTAAAATGTTCTTTTAGTCTATAAAACTATCTCTAAAGTCAATGATGTACAATGTCTGTACAATTATATGACAAGTTAAAAACAGAATAATTCATGACTGACCTATAACATAACAGGTGTATTTGTAAAGCGCACGATTACCCGAAGGTGTCCTGGCGCTGAATAACAGATGTTTATTGTTACCCAACTCAATGGTACTGACCTACCTCTCATGGTCAAATTATAAACAATACAACTTCAATGTACAAATATAGTATGCCACTGTTTGCTACTTTAGGTAAAACCCTTACAATAATAGAGGCATCTGGTGGTTGACAGAAATAGTTTTTTCATCTCTGAATACAGGTGGATAATATAATATCTCAATGAGTATATACGATCAAAGAGGCAATGTAGTGGCTTCAATCGTTGATGAATCTTCGTGGGATCATGTCTAAGTGTGTTACATGTTACGGTGAGCCAAGCACCTTCAACTGGAAACCAACAAATGTAACATGAGTGGTGCATGCATGATTGAATGAGTGCATAAGTGGTGCATGGGTGACTGAATGAGTGTATGAGTGGTTCCTGTATGATTGAATGAATGCATAAGTGGTGCCTGAATGGTTGAATGAGTGCATGAGTGGTGCATGGATCATTGAATGAGTGCATAAATGGTGTTGAGATGATTGAATGAGTACATAGGAAATATATGAATGATTGAATGAGTGCATGAGTGGTGCATGGATGTTGATATGAATGCATGTGTGGTACATCGAGGAGTGAATGACTGAGTTCTGTACGATGTTAGTTGGTACAAGAATGAATGAATGAGTACATGAGTGGTACATAGATGCTAATATGACTGCATAAATGGTGCATGGATGTTAGAATGAGTGCATGAGTGGTACATGGAAGTTAGTATAAGTGCATGAACGGTGCATGAATGTTAGAATGGGTTTATGAGTGGTGTTTGTATGTTAGAATGAGCAAATGAGTAGTGCAAAGATAATTGATTGAGTACATTAACATTACATAGATGCTAGATTGGCTGCATGAGAGGTTCATGGATGATGGTGTTTTAGTGCATGTGTGAGTGAGAGAATGGGTGTCTAAGTGTGTATATGGGTGAGTGAATGGGTGCATTAGTGCCTGTTTGGGTGAATGAATGGGTGGTTCATTTTGCATAAGGGTGAGTGAAACAGTGGATAAGTAGCTGAAAGGGTCAGTGATTGGATATATGAGTAGCTGCATGTGTGAGTGACTGGGTGCATACGTGGATGCATGGATGCATAAATCGGTATATGAGTGCTTGTATGTGTTTTTGAATGGGTGCATTTGTTTCCTTATAACTAAGAAATCTGTCTATGATAGATAAGTGATTTGACACATATAATCTCGCTGTCTTCCATCCACTCTGGAAAAAGAAAAAAAAGACAAGACATATTATTATTTGATCTTGAACATTACAAAATTATACCAACATACATTACTTATACTGTAACAGTTTAATACAACATAGCTAAACATTAGTTTCTCCTTTTTACTGTTCTCAGCTTTCATACTTCTTCACCATAAACAGTGATCTGTATGAAGCATCATCAATGGATGGTAAAATAAAAAAAAACAATGCCGCATAGTACGTCTTTTGCAAAAAAGTAATACTATACATAGCACTCACTACAATTCACTAATTATTGGATTATCCTATTCTCCCTACATGATCTGAAGAAATGTAGGTTATAACTGTTTCTTATATTGTTGTATCTGGTACAATATGACATATAACTTTGCACATCCTTTTGAAAACATCTTTCCTTGTAAGTGGAATATTATGGAACATGGTGATGACCCATTTGCGAAAATACCACACATTCGAATGTAGAAGTTCTTCTTGGAGAAACAAAAGGTTTTTTTGTATTTTTAAAGTCAGTTTGGGCTCATATCTTAAGGCTGTTGTTATTGCACTATATCCATTCAGTATTTAACTGTAATAACGGAATGTAAAGCTTGTGGTACGAATCTTTTTATTCAGTTCAATTATGCCATTTAGTACAAAATAAGTGCCACACAATACACAGTAGCTTTATGCAGGTCTCAGTTTCTTGGCATTGAATTTTCTTACAGGAACAAAACCAAGTTATTTAGGGCATGTTCATTCCCGGAAGTCTTGCGAGAGGAGAGACAAGTAGGGACGCCAAGGTTCTCCAACTGACGCGCCTTGGTTGGGGATAGAAAGTGAGATCTTTTCCATAACAAGAATATACTACAGGCAGTGAAGCGATCCTAGATGTGTGGATATGTGTGTCGACCTCCAATGTGTGAGAATGTTCTGGATCACTGTGCCTACAGCCAGGCCTATCTGTCACCCTCGCCTAGACCTCAAGGGATAAGTGAGGGTATTGGGTAAGCATTGAAGCATGTAGGAGCAAAATCAGGGAAGCTGAGTGTCAAGATGCAGATCAATATCATCAAGTACCTGAGCCCAGTGTGTTTAAATCCGTGGGCAGTCACATAAAAGAGGCACTGGTGTCCCTGTAGCTCCTCACTCTTGCCAACAGCCCACACTTCTGTATGGGTCAACCCTATGGAGAAGGTCTGGGGTTAAATACAGTACAAAGCCACCTTGGTAAACATTTTGGTAGAACTGTGCTGCAAGGGGATATTGCTGGCCCTATAAAGAATGTAGTGTTTAGATGTTATATAAATTCCTTTGTTGACGATAAAAGGACTGTTGCGTTCCCAACAATATTTTGAAGACATTACCCGCCATTAGACCGAATAATGTCTAATAAACCATAAACCACGTATTAAAAAATACATTGCACCAGTTATTTATCTACAAATATTACTCAGAACTTTGGTTCAAGAAATAACAAATAGAGTTTGATAATCTTCTAGGTAGACTTGCTTTGATTTTTCGATTAAAGTCATTGCATTCTGTCCATCTAGATTGGCATCTTCAATAGACAATGAAGTGTCCAGAAATAACAAATAGAGTTTGATAATCTTCAAGGTAGTCTTGCATTGATTTTCCGATTACATTCATTGCATTCTATCCATCTAAATTTAATAGACAATATAGTGTCCAGACATTGTATTTACTCCTTCATGAAAGACGATTGCAAGAGTATTAAAAGTCCTTCTCGAAAGTGATATTTGTCCAGCTACAAAGTTTGTAATTTTCTGTGCCCAGTTTGAAACATCTGGTCTGTATCGCTGCAACACTATTATAATTTACTTTACTGTTCTTTGTAGAAACAATGTAGATATAAGATTTGATCTACAGTTTGGACAGATCATATTTTGGGTGGCCTTTTTGGTCAATTGCTGAAAAGGTACAGTTTTCCAATCTGGTAATGTTAAGTAGTGGAATCGTTCTGAATTGATTACAGTGCTGGTAGTGAATCCACAATCTTCACACTTATGCTCCCATTTGTAACTTAATCCAAATAACTCATTGATATTTATGTCTCTTCTTCTGATACTCCTAGCATCGCCATTGCAAATTCTTGGGAACCTTTTGAACATTAAGAGAAACTATTACTGATCCAGTAGATACATCTATAAGATCTCGTATTCCTGAAGCAGAATGTATTGTAGTTCTGTCACTGAGTGAACGTTGTAGCAAACTATGTAGTGCAGAACAAATTCTCTTTTCTCTTTTTCATTCAATTTCGATAACAACACCTGGCAAATGGAATTAAAAACATTTGCATAGCAGTCTGCCCCCTGAAGTGTTGTCGAACTGGTAACATACAATTTCTCCATCATTTACAAATTTTCTGTTCTTTGATTGTTGGCGATTTTTCTTCTGTACTTCCTTGTGTTCAACATCTATATTCAGTTTTGTTATCTTCTGCTTCAGACGGATTACTCATTTCTCATAAAGAGGGTACTGTCCTAAATAACGAGCAAATACACTCCTTAACCAATTGTACTCCCTTCTGCAGCTTGCATCGGCACACATTTGTTTCTCAACAAAGTCAATCAAAAGCAAACCAAACAATGTTATAATTTATGATAATGCTACATATGACATTTCTTCTTTGAATACAGTACTTCCGATATTTACAAAAGCTGCATCTAAACTTAACCTTTGTGATTTATGGATCGTTACTTAAATGTATGAAGTCAAGCCTTAGGTTTCACCCATGCTGACTTCATCAATAATTAGAAGCTACCGGTATATTAAAACTCTTGCTACCTCTTGACAAGCTTCACCTGATAAACTTTGGTATTCCAGTTTGTTATCATGTTCCACAGGTAGAAATAATAGTCAATGAAGAATAATTCCTATAATGTTATATGCATCTAATCTTGTTGGTGCAGTAACTAGACATGGCAAAATTTGAATCTGTAGTATTCTGTAGGTAACTGGTGAGTACTTTAATAAAGAAGCTTTTTCCAGTGCCAGCTTGACCACTTATATGTAGTAGAACTGGTTTAACTGAAAAACAATCACACTGTTTCTTCTCATGAAGTTATCCATGCTTGTGAAGGGTCGGCCCTTACCTCCAGGGCACCACAGTACCGCAGGGTCTCCCATATGGGCGGCATCACCAAACCCCAGCCAAAACGCGCTACACATCTCTCTGTTTCCCTACAGGCGCCGACGGCACCACCGGAGCACTGCAAACCGGAAGCGTCCTTGCTTGACCCCGGAAGTACAACGGCTACTAAAGGACCGGAAGTGACCCCGCCTGACCCCGGAAGTCTTTCCTCAGGGACCCGATCGGACGATAGAAAAGCCGGCGAATCCGAGGAGGAGAGGTTCCCAGCGGTGAACTCGTGGCAGGAGTTAGCGGCACGCGGAGAACCGGCAGCGGAGAGTGAAGGAGAACGGACGAGTCGAGAGAAGGAAGAAGAAGAAGACGTTTGGTGCGAGGATTGGTGGCGTCCTCAGGAGGTGGCTGGAAAGCGGCCGTAACTCGGATGAGAGTTACGGCGGGGCACGTGAGTAATCTGTTACCTTTCTCCGTGTTTCCCCCTCCCAGTGTAGTTAGTATATGTTAGATCTGGGGGTCTCTAGTTGGCAGAGGTAGGTACCACTGTCCAAATAGGGACCCTTGCTTCTAGTCAGGACAAGGAGATAACTCTCTAAGATAACCCCTGCTCGCCCTCTAGGTAGCTTGGCCTGAGCAGTCTAGGCTAATCAGAGGCAATGCGTAAAGTATTTGTACCAACACTCACAGTAACACAGTGAAAACACCACAAACTGATTCCACAACAGTTTAGAAAAATAAAGGTATTTATTCTAAAACTACACAAGACCAAAACGATAAAAATCCAACATACACGGTTCAAGAATATGGTTTCAAAGAGTTCTTAAGGTTGCGTTAAAGTTCTTCAAGTTGCGGTAAAAACAAACCACAGTTGCGTGAAAAGTTCACAGTTGCGTCACGTTTACTCACAGTACCTTTAGTTGCAACAAAGTTCCAAAAGCAGAAGCTGGTGCGGTGGAAAACAAGCGATGCGTTGCTCCTGAGACCCTGGGGAGGCGATGCGACAGCCCCGCTGCAGCAGCGGGCGTGTTGCGACGAATCCGGTCTGTATGGGGAGGAAGGCCACTTGTATGGATTCCGGTGCGTAGGTTCCGTAGGAAGTCTGTTCTCGCAAAGGCACGATGCGACGATCTCGTAGGTGCTGCGACGATCTCCGGGGCGACGATGCGCGGTCCAGCGGTGATCCTTTCTCTCGCAGCTCCTCGATGCGATGATTCTGCGACGACACTCGCAGCGACGTGATGCGGTCCGCAAGCAAGCGGTGCGGCGTTCTCACCCAGCGACGACAGGCTCTGCGACGATACTCGCAGCGATGTTCGATTCTCCCGCACCGGTCTGGTGCGTCCCGCAAACGGAGGAT
Source organism: Lissotriton helveticus (assembly GCF_964261635.1). Lineage (NCBI taxonomy): Eukaryota > Metazoa > Chordata > Amphibia > Caudata > Salamandridae > Lissotriton > Lissotriton helveticus. The sequence goes on from NC_136063.1 coordinate 1,207,969,772, forward strand.
GCGACGTCTCTGGCAGCGGCGTCAGGCGCTGCGACGATCTCGACCTCCGTAGCGGCGGGAAACTTCTCGCACTGTCGGGGATGCGCTCCGCAAGCGAGCGATGCGACACTTTTCAATTTCGAAAGTCTCTCAAGCTTTTGTCTCAAGCTTCCCAGCACAGGTCCAACCTCCAGAGGCCCCACAACTGGATCAAGCACTCTAGGAGGGACAGAACTCACTCAGCAGAGTTCAGGGAAGCTGGGGGTGAAGTCCTTTTGTTCCTGGGACTTCAAAACAGGGAGCCAGCTCTTCTCAGGCCCTTGGAGATTCCTTTCAAGACAGGGGACACAGCTCACAGCAAAGTCCTTCCCCTCTCCTTGGCAGCAAAGCAACAGCAGGTCAGTCCAGCAGAGCAACAGCAAGACAATCTTCCTTCTTCAGAGTCAGCTTTCTCCTTGGCAGAGGTTCCTTCTTGATTTCCAGGATGATCTAATTTTCTGTTGTCAGGGGTCCTGTACTTATACCCCTAAAGTCTTTGTTCTCTTGGTGCATGTGGGCCCTGTGCCCGGTCTGAACCAGTTCTGGGTGGATCCTGAGCACTTTGTTTTGGTGGCTGCATCTTTCCTTTCAGAGTGAGGGGCAGGGTCCTCAGCCGCCCAGCAGGGGGGTGGAGCCAGCATTGTGGAAGGCAGGCACAGCCCTATTCAGCCCAGGTGCTAACTCCTCCCACCACTCAAGTCATTCAGCCTAGTGCTGACTCATCCATCCTGCCGGGGAGTTCCCCAGCCCCTGTCACTCACAAACCAGACAGTCAATACACAAACAGGCCCAGGCACACAGAAGGTTCAGACAAGAGAACAGCAACTTTCTAAAAGTGCTGTTCTCAAACACAGGATTTAAAAACAACCTTTCCTAAAAGATGTGTTATTAAATTCTGAGTTCAGGGATACTAGATACTTATGTCCTATCTTGTTCCTATGGGAAGAAATGCTGTTAACCACTGTAGCCAGCGTCCCCCATGTTAATCTATGGAGCAAGATAGCCTTACAATAGTGAAAAACGAAAATGGCTGTAATTCACTACCAGAACATGTTACCTGCACCAGTACATGCTCTACCTTTTACATACACTGCACCCTGCCCAGGGGGGTACCTTGGGCCTTCCATAGGGGTGACTGATGTGCACAAAAAGGGAAGGGTTAGGCCTGGTCAGTGGGGACACTGACCAGGAGGACATGGCAGTTCTAAACTGCCCATAGGCACTGCAGTGGCAGGCCTGAGACACCATTTTAGAGCTACTCATGTAGGTGGCACAATCAGTGCTGCAGGCCCACTAGTAGCATTTGTCATCACCAGCCCTGGCACACCCAGTGCACTTTACTAGGGACTTCATGGTGATACAAATATGCCAAACATGTATATTCAATCAGAATAACAATTTACCCAGGGAGCACTTACACTCTGGCACTGGTCAGCAGTGGCAGAGTGTCCAAAGCATCTAAACCAGCAAAAACGAAATCCAGCACAGCATCAAAAATACAGGAGGTAGAGGCAAAAAGATAGGGGAAACCACGCCAAAGATGCCAGGTCTAACACGTGTCCCCTCCAGCTGAAAATGGGGAGAACTACCCACCCTCTTGGGAGTTCTCTTCACTAAGGCGGAAAAACCTGGACAGACCATCAGCGTTGGCGTGTTCCGTACCAGGGCGGTGTTCCACCGTAAAGTCCATTCCCTGTAGGGAGATGGACCACCTCAACAGCTTTGGGTTCTCACCCCTCATATGCATTAACCATCTGAGGGGCCTGTGGTCGGTCTGAACACGGAAGTGAGTCCCAAACAGGTAGGGCCTCAACTTTTTCAGAGCCCAGACCACAGCAAATGCTTCTCTCTCAATCGCACTCCACCTCTGTTCCCTGGGGAGTAGTCTCCTGCTAATGAAGGCTACCGGCTGGTCTCCTCCCTCCTCAGTGATCTGTGAGAGTACTGCTCCCACACCATGCTCTGAAGCGTCTGTCTGAACTATGAACTCACGAGAAAAGTCAGGTGCCTTGAGCACCGGCGCTGTGCACATAGCAGTTTTCAGGGTTTCAAAAGCAGTTTGGCAAGCGTCAGTCCAGTCAACTCTTTTGGGCAACTTCTTGGAAGTGAGTTCTGTCAAAGGGGCGACAATGGTGCCATAGCCCTTGACAAAACGCCTGTAATACCCGGTGAGTCCTAAAAAGGCTCTCACCTCTGTCTGGGTCTTGGGGGGCTCCCAAGCCAGAATGGTATCAATCTTGGCCTGTAGGGGCGCCACCTGGCCGCTCCCCACCTGGTGTCCCAAATACACCACAGATCCCTGCCCTATCTGGCACTTGCTGGCCTTGATAGTGAGGCCTGCCCTTTGCAGAGCCTTCAACACTTCGCAGAGGTGTTGCAGATGTTCCTCCCACGTGGAGCTGAACACAGCAATGTCATCCAGGTATGCGGCGCTGAATTCCTCCAGCCCGGTCAGTACCTGGTTAACCAGCCTCTGGAATGTGGCAGGGGCATTCTTCAACCCAAAGGGCATGACACGGAACTGGAAGTGCCCCTCTGGCGTTGAAAATGCAGACCTCTCTTTGGCCCCATCAGTTAAGGCAATCTGCCAGTACCCCGAAGTCAAATCAAATGTACTGAGGTAGCGGGCAGCTCCTAACCGATCCACGAGCTCATCAGCTCTGGGGATGGGGTGTGCGTCAGTCTTCGTGACCGCATTGAGCCCACGGTAGTCCACGCAAAACCGGAGTTCTGTGGGGCCACCGGGGGTAGCAGCTTTCTTGGGGACCAAGACCACTGGGCTAGCCCAGGGGCTGCTGGAGGGCTCAATCACCCCTAGCGCCAACATCTTGGAAACCTCTTCCTTGATGCTGGCCCTGACCTTGTCAGCTACCCTGTAAAATTTCTGTTTCACAGGCAGACTGTCTCCAGTGTCCACATCATGGACGCACCAGTTGGTGACTCCTGGGGTCAGGGAGAACAGGGAGGAGAACTGACCCAACACTTGGCGACAGTCACTCTGCTGTTCTGGGGTCAGGGTGGGCGAGAGGACCACACCATCCACTGACCCATCTTGCTCCTTAACTGCCAGGAGGTCAGGGAGAGGATCACTATCCTCTTCCATTCCTGCATCGGTAGCCAGGAGCATGGTTACTTCAGACCTCTTAAAGTGGGGTTTGAGGCGGTTCACGTGCAAGACTCTCAGGGGCTGCCTGGGAGTCTTCATGTCAACCAGGTAGGTTACCTCGCTCTTCCTTTCCACCACCTCATATGGCCCAGTCCACTTGTCTTGGAGCGCACAAGGCTCCACTGGTGCCATCACCCACACTTCCTGCCCAGGTTGAAATTCGACCAGAGTGGTATTCTGGTCATACCATCTCTTCATTTCTTCCTGGCTTGCTTCCAGGTTCGCCTGAGCGAGCTTCCTGAAGCGTTGTGTCTGGTTGCGGATGGCCAGCACATAGCTGAACACATCCTGGGGGGTTTTCCCACGGGACTTTTCCCAACCCTCCTTCACCAGTGAGAGAGGTCCTCTAACAGGGTGGCCATACAGGAGTTCGAAGGGACTGAACCCTAAGGACTTCTGAGGCACCTCCCTGTAGGCAAACAACAGGCATGGTAACAAGACGTCCCACTTACGTCTCATGGGCTCCGCTAGGCCCATAATCATACCTTTCAGGGTCCGGTTGAACCTTTCAACCAACCCATTTCCTTGCGGGTGGTAAGGAGTGGTGAACTTATAAGTTACCCCACACTCCTCCCACAGAGACTTCATATACCTAGAGATGAAGTTGGTACCCCGGTCGGAGACCACCTCTCTGGGGAACCCCACACGGGAAAAGATCCCCATCAATGCACGGCCCACCACGGGTGCTGTGATTGTCCGGAGAGGGACTGCTTCCGGGTACCGAGTGGCATGGTCCACCAAGACCAGGATGAACCTGTTGCCTAAGGCTGTCTTGGGATCCAGGGGCCCTACGATGTCTATGCCCACCCGCTCGAAAGGGGTGCTCACCACTGGGAAGGGCTGAAGGGGGGCCTTCAGCTTCATTCCAGTCTTACCACTGGCTTGACAGGTTTGGCAAGATCTGCAAAAGGAACCAACGTGCTTTCTCATCTGGGGCCAGTGAAAGTGGGTGACAAGCCGGTTTAGGGTCTTGTCTTGCCCCAGATGTCCTGCAAGAGGCACGTCATGAGCCAGACCCATTAGGAAGTTTCTGAAGCGCTCGGGTACCACCAGCACACGGGCTGCACCGGGCTCAGCAAACTTAGGCTCACTATACAACAAGTCATCTTCCCAGTAGATAAAGTGATCTCTGGCTGCTCCACCTGCTGCCTGGTCTACAGCCTGTTGCCGCAGACCCTCGAGGGAAGGGCATTCTTTCTGCGCCTGGCAGAATTCCTCCCTGGAGGGACCACCTTCTTGCTGCCAATGGGTCAGCTCAGGCAATTCTCCCAGTTCGGCTACCTGTTCCCCTGTAGGTTCCAGGGCATCCCCCTCAGGTTCTGCTCCTTCCTGGACCGTGGGAACGGCTGGGGCTGGTTTCCCGCGCCCTCGGCCTCTTCCTCTCCTGGCAGGTCTCTGGGCCACTGTTTCAGGCTCCAGTTCTGCTGAATCACCCTTACTGGCTGCCATAGCACGCGTGGTCACACAGATCCACGCAGGCAGACCCAACATCTCCAAGTGAGTTCTGTGTTCTACATCCTTCCATGGAGAACTCTCCAGGTCGTTACCTAACAGACAGTCTACAGGCAAGGCATCACTGACAACTACCTCCAAAAGACCAGAGACTCCTCCCCATGCAAATGGAACTTTCGCCAGCTTGCAGAGGCGCACTGAACTGTCAGCTGCCACTACAGGGCGGAGTACACCAGGGATGATTTGCTCTTCAGACACCCACTGACACCTCACGGATGTCACGCTGGCTCCTGTGTCTCTCAAAGCCTCAACCTCCCTCCCATTGATGGTCACCTTCTGCCCATATTTCTTAGTGTTAGAGGGCAGTAAGGTTTCCTGGACCATCTCTTGGTCTCCTAGAGAGACAAGGGTCATAACCGCTAACTCCCCCCAATCACTAGAAACCAAATCCCCTCCCAAAGCTACACTAGCTAACGCTGGGGTGGGGGCACCAGTGGGTGCTTGCTTCTTCTTGGGACATTTTGGAGCTATGTGGCCCACCTCATTGCAGTGATAGCAGGTAGGTGGGCCCCTGTTGTCTTTATTGTCCCGCCTGCCCTTAGAGGGCCATGGCTGCTTAGGTTTGGGGGTTTGGGATTCCCTCCCCTGGGAACTATTTTGGGGCCCTTCTGAGAACTCCTTTTGGTTACCCTTGTCCCCCCCACTCTTCTGCTGGGGACCCTGCCCACCTTTGGCTGTGGTACCCACAATTCCTCTGTGGACCCTGGTACTGGTCCAGCGGTCCGCCTCCTTAGCAAGCTCAATGGGGTCTGTCAGCTTGCTGTCTAAAAGATGCTGGCGCAGCTCTGGAACACAAAGACTACTCAAGTGCTCCCAACTGATTAAATGCAACAACCCCTTAAAATCAGTTACTTTACTGCCCTTCATCCAACCTTCCAGTGCACGCGAGTACAAATTCACACACTCCATCCAAGTCTCAGACTCTTTCTTCTTGGAGTTCCTAAACTGCAGTCTGTACTGCTCTGGGGTAAGGCCATACCTGAGACATAAGGCCTCTTTCATATTGGGGTAGGTCATGGCACCTGCTAATTCTAAGGGCTCTAGAGCACTCCTCCCAGATGCCTCAAAATGTTTCCACAGGCCCGCCCCCCAATGCTGATCAGGCACACCATTCATCTTCAATGCAATTTCATACGAAGTGAACCAGGCATAAATATCCTCACCCCTATGGTAATTCTGTACCAGGTCCTTGGGAATATATACTTTACCCCCATGCACTGGCTGCGCGCTGCCACCATTAGAACTGGCATCCACCTCCTTGGCTTTAAGATCCAGTTCTCTCATGCTCAACTCATGAGCCAAAAGCAATTTCTTCTCTTCTAAGGCGCGGGCACTTTTGCTCTCCTCCGCCGCCTTTTCTCTCTCTTTATCCATTTCAAATTGCTTCATTTGCATTCTCATTTTCATGACTTCCAATTCATATTCTCTTACTCTCTGGTTTTCTTGTAACTCTTCTGGGGTGAGGCCCCTACCGGAGTGGTTGCTGCCAGCTCCTGAGCCTACTCTGCCCACTGGCAGATCTTTGATTTGAAAACCATTTTCTACATCCACATCATCTTCTCCCTCTTGTGCCTCCCAATGGGCCATCAAGATTTTCTGCAGCTCCTCCTTTCTGTAGGCGCTTTTTATGGGGCACTCAAACTCAAGGCAGAATTTCCTAAGTTGCTCAACTTTGTATGAATACAAATCTCCAATGGCAAACTCCATCTCTACTTCTGCCTCTTTACTGGGTGCCTTCCCATGCACAGACATGATGTGTTGAAGAGTTACTCAAAAATAGAAAAATCAAAACCAAAAACCAGTAGTATGCGGTGGCGTAGTGGTCTGCACTCACTAGTGATGTACACCAATTACTGTGGGTCAAGTACAAATACAAGTTCAAATCCCACCGCCTGACCACCAATGTTAGATCTGGGGGTCTCTAGTTGGCAGAGGTAGGTACCACTGTCCAAATAGGGACCCTTGCTTCTAGTCAGGACAAGGAGATAACTCTCTAAGATAACCCCTGCTCGCCCTCTAGGTAGCTTGGCCTGAGCAGTCTAGGCTAATCAGAGGCAATGCGTAAAGTATTTGTACCAACACTCACAGTAACACAGTGAAAACACCACAAACTGATTCCACAACAGTTTAGAAAAATAAAGGTATTTATTCTAAAACTACACAAGACCAAAACGATAAAAATCCAACATACACGGTTCAAGAATATGGTTTCAAAGAGTTCTTAAGGTTGCGTTAAAGTTCTTCAAGTTGCGGTAAAAACAAACCACAGTTGCGTGAAAAGTTCACAGTTGCGTCACGTTTACTCACAGTACCTTTAGTTGCAACAAAGTTCCAAAAGCAGAAGCTGGTGCGGTGGAAAACAAGCGATGCGTCGCTCCTGAGACCCTGGGGAGGCGATGCGACAGCCCCGCTGCAGCAGCGGGCGTGTTGCGACGAATCCGGTCTGTATGGGGAGGAAGGCCACTTGTATGGATTCCGGTGCGTAGGTTCCGTAGGAAGTCTGTTCTCGCAAAGGCACGATGCGACGATCTCGTAGGTGCTGCGACGATCTCCGGGGCGACGATGCGCGGTCCAGCGGTGATCCTTTCTCTCGCAGCTCCTCGATGCGATGATTCTGCGACGACACTCGCAGCGACGTGATGCGGTCCGCAAGCAAGCGGTGCGGCGTTCTCACCCAGCGACGACAGGCTCTGCGACGATACTCGCAGCGATGTTCGATTCTCCCGCACCGGTCTGGTGCGTCCCGCAAACGGAGGATGCGACGTCTCTGGCAGCGGCGTCAGGCGCTGCGACGATCTCGACCTCCGTAGCGGCGGGAAACTTCTCGCACTGTCGGGGATGCGCTCCGCAAGCGAGCGATGCGACACTTTTCAATTTCGAAAGTCTCTCAAGCTTTTGTCTCAAGCTTCCCAGCACAGGTCCAACCTCCAGAGGCCCCACAACTGGATCAAGCACTCTAGGAGGGACAGAACTCACTCAGCAGAGTTCAGGGAAGCTGGGGGTGAAGTCCTTTTGTTCCTGGGACTTCAAAACAGGGAGCCAGCTCTTCTCAGGCCCTTGGAGATTCCTTTCAAGACAGGGGACACAGCTCACAGCAAAGTCCTTCCCCTCTCCTTGGCAGCAAAGCAACAGCAGGTCAGTCCAGCAGAGCAACAGCAAGACAATCTTCCTTCTTCAGAGTCAGCTTTCTCCTTGGCAGAGGTTCCTTCTTGATTTCCAGGATGATCTAATTTTCTGTTGTCAGGGGTCCTGTACTTATACCCCTAAAGTCTTTGTTCTCTTGGTGCATGTGGGCCCTGTGCCCGGTCTGAACCAGTTCTGGGTGGATCCTGAGCACTTTGTTTTGGTGGCTGCATCTTTCCTTTCAGAGTGAGGGGCAGGGTCCTCAGCCGCCCAGCAGGGGGGTGGAGCCAGCATTGTGGAAGGCAGGCACAGCCCTATTCAGCCCAGGTGCTAACTCCTCCCACCACTCAAGTCATTCAGCCTAGTGCTGACTCATCCATCCTGCCGGGGAGTTCCCCAGCCCCTGTCACTCACAAACCAGACAGTCAATACACAAACAGGCCCAGGCACACAGAAGGTTCAGACAAGAGAACAGCAACTTTCTAAAAGTGCTGTTCTCAAACACAGGATTTAAAAACAACCTTTCCTAAAAGATGTGTTATTAAATTCTGAGTTCAGGGATACTAGATACTTATGTCCTATCTTGTTCCTATGGGAAGAAATGCTGTTAACCACTGTAGCCAGCGTCCCCCATGTTAATCTATGGAGCAAGATAGCCTTACAATAGTGAAAAACGAAAATGGCTGTAATTCACTACCAGAACATGTTACCTGCACCAGTACATGCTCTACCTTTTACATACACTGCACCCTGCCCAGGGGGGTACCTTGGGCCTTCCATAGGGGTGACTGATGTGCACAAAAAGGGAAGGGTTAGGCCTGGTCAGTGGGGACACTGACCAGGAGGACATGGCAGTTCTAAACTGCCCATAGGCACTGCAGTGGCAGGCCTGAGACACCATTTTAGAGCTACTCATGTAGGTGGCACAATCAGTGCTGCAGGCCCACTAGTAGCATTTGTCATCACCAGCCCTGGCACACCCAGTGCACTTTACTAGGGACTTCATGGTGATACAAATATGCCAAACATGTATATTCAATCAGAATAACAATTTACCCAGGGAGCACTTACACTCTGGCACTGGTCAGCAGTGGCAGAGTGTCCAAAGCATCTAAACCAGCAAAAACGAAATCCAGCACAGCATCAAAAATACAGGAGGTAGAGGCAAAAAGATAGGGGAAACCACGCCAAAGATGCCAGGTCTAACAGTATAAATAGTGTAAATATTGTACAGACATCACGTGCACCTGCATTGTAAAGTAGAAACACCCCGACACTGTAGAGTACCTCCCGCACAACCCCCCCTTCACTCTGCACACTGTACCTGATTCCCGTCCTTTCTTTCCCTTCTTCCCCTGCCCTACCGGCCTCCCTCACGGTCCATTCCAATCCTCACACTCCCCGGTGCTGGTGTCAGTCGACCGAGTTCCGTGACCATTGGAACTAACCGCCCTGTGTCTCTTTCCTTTATCTCCGAGGGACACGCCAACGCCTGCGCCCCAGGAAGGAGGACACCAGCCCAGCAGTGAAAGACCGGCCTGTTTTCCCATCATCGGACCCTCCTCGCTCGGACCCCCAGCCAGACCCACTTGGACTGTACTTACCAACCGTGCCCAAAGGATTGACATCTGTGAAATCAATAAATCTCTTGCTAATCATAGCACATTACATCCGGCCTCCACGCCTGTTATTCCGGCCCACCCAACCCCACACTCCACAATGCTCTATTTTATTGTTAACTTTGTTACAAATGTGTTTCTGCTTATTATTCAGTTGCTGTAGTAACTGTTTGAAGTTCTCAGTTTCAGCTCTAGCATGCTGTATTGCATTTCCCAACCCATTCATAGCTATATCTGCTTCATTTTGAATCATTGTCTCTCCAAGAGGTTCTTGACTTGCTGGTGTAGAACTGTGGCTGCTCTGTGAACTCTCCCTGGCTATCTCCGCAGCACTTGTTTCCTCCTGTTCAACCTCATCTCTCAACATTTTAAGGTAATATGGAAATAGTGAGTACTAAATGGTATATTTCACAGCATTGAAAGAATCTTCATAACAGACATATTGTCCATGTAATTCTGACTCCGCAAGCCATGGCTTGAAAAACTACAAAAGTGGCAAACGCTTACTTGTCTGGTGTGTGTAAACTCAGCTTTCTGTGGTTAATTAGATTTTATTTTTTATTTCTCACCAAACAACCACCACATCAAAGCAAATCTTCCTTCTTTTATGTTTTAACCCCTTCGCTGTGGTGGCAATTCCGCCGCAGCGCTAGGGGGGAGGGGGGCCGCGCGGCGCTCGCATGCTCGTGACGGATCCACTCCGTCACGATCCTCGGGTGAGCTGTGCTTGTGACGGAGCGGTTCCGTCACAGCACCGCCTGCTCAATAGAACGCGCCGCGCAGGTGCGGCGGCCGGGCTGTGACGGAACCGCTCCGTCACCAGCGCAGCCCACCCGAGGCTCGTGACGGAGTGGTTCCGTCACGAGCATGCATGAGGTTAAGAAGAATTATTCCTATAAGTATAGGGCTGAAGTATTCCACATAGACACATGTTTTCAAGATGTGTACTTCTTCTTAGGCACTATGTATCTAGCATTTTGTTTTTCAGAATGTCTCTACCCTAAGGTTCAAATTTAGCATGTTCTTGTATTTCCGGGAAAGACTCTGTTATGACTGTTTGCAAGCCCTAGGCTCACCAACACAATTCCTCTTGACTTAGAGAATAAACTAGCTGAGATTAACCTGTCTGAGCATTGATATGAACATATTTCTCTGTTGGAAAGCAATTTCAAACTAGAACTGTACATTATTTAGAAGACTTTTTTCAGCTGGTATCTCCTCCCACATCTTTCATCTCTGACTTTGTTATGCATGAAGTGATGTAGCGAGCAACAGCAATAGAGTTGTCTGCAACAAATTGTAGATCCATATTTGCGTTCCGAGGGGCAGATTTACAAAAAGTGACGCCTCGCTGCCGCAATGCAGCAATGTGTCAAAATCTTGCGGCGTCGCTGTGATAACGCAAGTCACACAGATTCGGCAAATCGGTAAGGTGACGGAACGTGGTGCAAAGCGGTAGCCTGCATCAGAAAAATTTACATAGGTGCCGCAAAACTGCCACAAGTCAGCCTGACATACCTGCAGAAAAAATCACGTAAGGCCGATTTGCAACACGCAACGCCGTTCGACAACCCTGCGACAGTTCAATGTGCGTGAAGTGGCAAAAGGCACCCAGGAATCGATGCAAATCTCCAAAAATACATTTGTGGACCACAGAGGACCTAACAATGGACCAGGAAGGTAACCCCATTACTAACACCGGTAGCAGAAGCCCAGATGCTCAGGCTGAGCCTGGAGGAAAAAGAAAACGGAAGCCCAATTTCAGTCGAGAGGAAAATGAGATTCTGGTGACAGAGGTCGCCAACTACCAACACTATCTCTTTGTTAGTTCCAAGTTGCCTCTCGCTAAAACAGAGGCAATATAGTAGAGAATCATCCAAAAGATCAGCAGTGTATGCCAGTCCAAGAGGACTGTCAATGACCTCAAAAAAGGTAGTATGACTGTAAGCGCAGGACAAAAGAAAAGCTTGCGGCAAACCGTAAGGCACCCTCACAAACTGGAGGCAGCAGCCGAGCAGACCAGGAGGTCCTGGATAGCCTTGAGGAGCGGGTGGCAGCTGTCGTCTCAGAGCAAATTGTCACTGAAAAATCTGGACAGGACAGTGCAGCCAGAGAAACTGAAGAGCAGGCAACGGTAAGTCACAATAAGTGCACAGATGTCAGTAATGAGTCATGGTGGTGATTGCAGCGAGAAATGTCCCTGTGCCACAGTCTGATTTGGGCATCTTGTTATCCATATTCTTGTCCACAATCACAAGTATTCTCAATGTAAGTTAATCACATCTGACAATCACATATTGAAAATTTCTAAACAGCACTGCCATGTCCATCTCTGACTAAGCAGATATACTGGACCTCATTTATGAAGGGCCTTGCACCACCGGTACCTCACTTTTGTGAATGTCCAAAGTAAAGACCCTTTGGCGCAAGGACTACATAAATGACGTTCACAAGGTCACGCATATGCCAACATGCGTAACTTAGGTAATACGGTGCAACGTAGTGCTACATCTTGCCTGGTCTTTCTTGTAGTGTACCTGTGTGTTGGGGCAGTTTGAGATCAATGGTTGGTGGACGTGTACAACGGGGTCATTGTATGTAAGCATTGGCGGAGTGGTGGGGCCAATGGACTCAATGATAACTGATTAGATGGCCTGGATGCAATTGTGATGTGTATCAATGATGGGGATGGTGGGCATGGTGAATATGTGACATTTACAGTGATGGTTGGTCCAGGTGAATCCGGTGGTGTGGCTGTAGTTGAATCTGTCTACTGGTGGAGGAGATGTGCTTGACTGTGTCTCCTGCAATGTGGCTTGATGTGGAAAATAGCTGCTTTAGTTTGATGTCAGCAAATTCACCCAGGAGGCGGTGGTGTTCTGGTCACTGTGGTTGTCCAGGTGGAACTAGAGTTCTCAAAGTAGGAATGTCATTGGTGGATGGGAGAACCTGGTGTGCAATGATGTCTGAAATGGCATTGGTGAGTGGGTGTTCATGGCCCGGGTGGCCTGCAAATGAAGGTGCCAAAGTGGATGTGGTTGTGCTTGATCCAGGATTTTAAGTTGTGTTGTACCATTGTCACCTATGGCTCATTAGAATGTGTGGTTAGTTGGAGTGTTTTTCTTTCTTGTAGGAGATGGCAATGCCTCCTCCTCGATAGACGTGGTGGGCCTGGCTGGTCATTAAGTAGCTGTCACTGATGGCGATGGTGATTTTTGGAACAGAACAGAGGTTAGTACATGTTTTTGTGAAGTAGGTGACATCTGAAGAGGTTGCAGCAAGGAGACGCCACATTTTTGTAGTGTGTATGTGTAGGGACTGCACGTTGTGGAGGAAGCAGTTGAGCTGGTTGTGGGGAGTGTTGTTTGACTGTGTGGCACGAAGCACTGGTGTGTTCATGTGGCCGAAGGTTGGTTTGGAGTTTCGACTGGCATAGGGTTCAAGATAAGAATACAGTCTTGCAAGATGGCAGGTGGTGTTGCATGCAGGGTAGATGGCGAGGAGGGTGTGTGTGTTGCAGCGGAGAAGTGTACGAGAGGAATGATCCTTGCTGCTGAGTGTGGTCCAGGGGCAAATGGACGCAGACAGTCTTATCCATCGCTTGCCTTCATCATGGGAGCCATGCCTTACAACACAGTTATCACATTAAAATGCCAGTTCAAAGTTACTTTAGGGACGCAGCTGCCTTCACATTGCATGTCATATCAATGCATTTTGATGCAAGTAATGGAGATTCATCATTTCCAGGTCAGCTGGTTCTGGTGTCAGATAAAAATATAAAGTAGTTTCCTTGTGATCAAATATAAAATGTATGGGGTCTTGAGGGTCAATTCATGAAATATAGTGTCATTTTTCTTTAGATAAAAAAAAAAATGGATTTCTTTAGGGGTAAAATTAAAAATAGTATGTATTCTGGGGTAAAAAACATGAATTTAGGGTATCTTTTGGGTTCAAAATATCGAATTAGGGTGTCTTTTGGGGGCGCAAAATATGAAATTAGGGTGTTTTTTGGTTTCAAATTATGAAACTAGGGTATCTTTTGGGCTCAAAATATGAAATTAGGGTGTCTTTTTGGGGTCCAATATGAAATTAGGGTGTCTTTTGGGGGGCTAATTAGCAAATTAGGGTGTCTTTAGTGGTCAGTAATGATTATAGGGTGTCTTTTGCCCTCAAATGTGACATTTAAGGTGGTTTTGGGGGTTTGAGATTAATCTCAGGGATCTGGTGTTGTTATGTGTTACAAGTGTTCCTGTTAGGGTTGCAGTAACTGTAGAGGGAACAGTAATTTACATTCATACCCTATCCAGCTCTTTCTCCACTGCTGCAATATGAGACCTATTGGCACGCATTTGATTGGAACGCAATCAAATGGTATGCCCTGCAACCAAAGATATTCCTTTGGCATACCACTGGTCTGCCTGCTGTTCATGGCTGCACATCATCTGGCACTGAGAAATGATGTAGGGGCCATGGAAAGCTGGGAGGTGGAATAAGCCTGAAAAGACACTGGAGGGGGCATTGATGTGGGGGAGGGGGTGTGAGTGGGGTATGGCATCACATTATCAAAGGAAAATTGCAACAAGGCTTCGTCCTGCGTATTCTGTGCTCCTGCGCCTCTGTGTCTGCTTCAAGGAACAGGAAGCAGTCAGCCAGGCTCCCTCGCCTAAGTCAATCACAAGGCTGCAATGTGGCGTTGTGATTGCTCATGCATGCAGGGACAATGCATTCAGACTGGAGCTTGAGGGGTGAGCATGTTCTCCATGCACACTGTAATGCTGCCTGCATTGCAAACAGGGAAGTGCACATGACTGTTCAGGGCGGACTGGGAGGGCCAAAGAAACAGTCATTGTGTACTTTAGTGGGCATACCACTGAGCCCTGAGCCTACTTGTGAGTTGAGCAGCCCCAATCACTCTCCCACCGAGAAAGGAAACATAGCATCAGTACCTCGAAAATTGACCTTCATGGTATTTGTTTCAATGTCTTGCACTGCTTAAAATCATTGACCCAATGCTCCAGCACTATAGTGGCGTATCCGCCACTGGGGGTCCCTCACCCACAGGTGCTACACCTGCGCCCCACTATACCCTGGGCATCCTCTGCTACACATCACACCTTCCACTCACTTGGGCATCGACACATGATGTCATCACATGCACTCTCTCAAAGTCTGTGACTCAGCCAGCATGATCTTCAGCCAGGTGGGCTTACACAAGCCTGGGTACAGCATTCACTGCCAAGATAGCTGGGTAATCACACGATGAAGGTGATGCAACACACATCCCTTAGGTGTGTAATTTCAGTGCTTGTGCAACATAAGTTTGCATCATCTTATGGTCCTCACCCTCCACAGCGTATTGCCAGTGACCCATCCGCTGGCCTCTGATGCAGATATGCATTGGCCACCATTTCACAATATCCTTTGTGCAGCCCAGTGTACTGTTGGGGCATGGTATGCAATGTTTACCTCCCTACGTAGTTACTCAGGAGGACATGTACCATTCACAGCTACAAGGGGAACCAGGGTGTATTCTCACAGAAGTATGCAACATGTCTCCATGCGACCTGGCTGACTACACCCCCAGTTAAGGGTGATCACCAATGCCTCAATGCATACCACCATAGACCAGCAACTACTCTGCACCTCCGCATCCCAGGTCGGCTCACAAAAGGCAGACCATCAATGCCATCCTGAGCCGGGTACTCATTGGTGCCTACATGGGTTTGTATGCCATTGTGTAGCTGAAGTGCCCAATGAGAAGTGCTCAGCAAAGTGCCTGAACTTAGTATTGCAGCCCAGATGTTCTTCTTTCCCTGGGTCTATAGATGGTCATCATGGCTGTTGGGGGGCTTGGGGAAGTTGTTGATCTGTGATATAATGGGGCCAGGCTAATCCATTCTGCATGATAAATATTTTTTGTATCCTAGTTCTCCTTGTAGGTTGACTCATAGGCTTGTTTTCACTGTGGATGCCATAAGAAATTGGGCTGACTTATTTGATTTCATTTCATTTGTCCTAATGTGCCTTTTGTCAGACATTGATTGCTAATGGTGGAATTACTAACGCTTTTACATCAGTGTTCCTCGCAGTCATCAATGCAGCCAACTGCAAATCTCGCTATGCCAAAATGTATTGTAATAACATCACTAACAGTGCGTTCTTTATGGGCGATAGGCCAGCACACAGCAAACATCCGCTAACTAGTGTTGGTGGTAGTTTGAGTGAGTACTTGTACATATGGGCCATAATGTCTCCAAAATGTCCAACATATCTTTAGGTTGGCAATATGTTGTTCTTGAAAGGAGGCCAACACACTAATGTCACACACTAACTTCAAATTGACATTGCAGTTTTGGCAGAATAGTGCATCTACCAATAAGAGCCACTTTTCCAATGCAGTGTATGTCCACAGGTCAGTAATAATGAATACCAATGACCAGCACCACTACTGTAACAATAAGTGCTGCAATGTCCATGCAAGTGGGTATGAGTCTTGAGCATCAGTCTGCATCAGGGCATAGTTCGATTGACTGTGACACAGAGATCAGCTTTGATAAGCCACATGTTATGCCTCTTATTAAACCACACAACTAAAGAACATGCAAGCCCAACTAACACATTTCCACCTTACTTTTCAGAGGATGCACCTTCCACATCACAACAGGGATGACACCACACTTGTTGAGGAAATGGACGGCACCCTGCCCTCCATAGATAGTGACACACTGGAGGAACGCATTACCACCATACGGTCACCTACAGCACCTCCTGATAGTAAGAATGGTGTGTTAGCTGCTCCATCTGAAACACAATCACCACCAGAATCTGCAACAACAAATATGAGCCTGGACTTGGAGAACACACAGGTAGAGTTCCAAAGAACCGCTGTACCTTTACCACGGGAGCTTCTCAGAGAGGTTCATGTGACTGTGGAGAGTATGGGTGACTTTCTGCAAGTAATACTCTGAACCCCGAACCCTGAATCCTGATTTGGGGGACATTGGTACAGGACAAGCCAGCAACACCCAAACACCAGGACTTGCACAATCTCTGGCTAACAGATCCAACATAATGAGTAAGAGGCATGTAAAAATGCCACCACAAAGTGGCACCAGGGATGTTGCTCAGCATGTTCAAATTAGACAATGTATGTATGTATGTAGGTGTACTTTTATAGCGCAGTCCTGTCACCCCAAGGGCATCCTGGCGCTTGAAATCGACAGTATCACTACATACGCTGCTCAGACAGCCCTGGGGAAAAGATGGGTTTTCAGGGCTTTTCTAAACGGAAAGAAGTCTATTTGGCTTCTTAAAGATGGTGGAAGCGAGTTCCAGAGCTTGGCCGCCGCGACACTAAACGAGCGCCCCCCCATCCGCACTCTCTGGAATCTCGGTACCACCAGCAGGTGATCCGAAGAGGAGCGTAAAGAACGCGCCGGAGAATACCAGACAAACATGTTCTGTAGTGGAACCGGTCCTTGACCATGCACTGCCCTGAATACTAAACAGGCTGCTTTATAGCATACCCGAAGGTGCACTGGCAACCAGTGTAGGTCTTGTAGGGCTGCTGTTGAAGAACTGTGAGTGGGGCGGGAAAGAGCTAGCTTAGCAGCCAAGTTCTGTACCCGCTGCAACTTCCCCAGCAGTGATTTTGGAGCCTCCAGAAGTAGCGCGTTACAGTAGTCAAGACGACTCAAGATGGTACCACGCACTACTTCGGGCCTGGCCTGCTCGGGAAGAAGGGGCAGAACTTTGCGCAGCATACGAAGCAGCATCATGCACATGGATATGGTCTTATTCACGTGCATATCTAGCTGCAAGTTGGGGCCAAAGATCACCCCCAAGTTACGTGCCGACTCAGCTGCAGCCACCGTCTCAGGGAAGGTTGGGGGCCAAAAATGCTCCGGGAGTGCCCGAGGAATCCGGTCTATAGAACAGTACAGCACCTCGGTCTTAGTGCTGTTAAACTGCAAAGAATTGGACCGGAGCCACTCAACTGTGGCCGACATACATCGGTGAAAGACCTCCAGCAGAATTGCGTCCTTTCCTTCCAGCGAGAAGACCAACTGGGTATCATCCGCATAGTTACATGCGGAGATACCAAATGATTTAATTAGTTGGACCAGAGGACGGAGGTAGAGATTGAAGAGTATCGGGCTGATGGCCGAGCCCTGTGGTACCCCCTGCCCTACTCTCCGCGCCTCCGAGCTGAATGGAGGCAGCGCCACCACCTGCTGCCGATCGTTCAGATAAGAAATCAGCCAGTCCCTTGCACCCGCCGTGATCCAGCACTCTTCCAGTCTCCTGACGAGGGTACAATGGCAGACCGTGTCAAACGCCGCCGACATGTCGAGCAGCACCAGGAAGGCTGCCCGCCCACTGTCGACCCGCGAACGAAGGTTGTCAAGCACGGTCACCAGCGCCGATTCCGTCCCGTGTGCTGGGCGGAAACCAAACTGTACCTCATCGAACCAGGTGTTATCTTCCAGGAAGCCAGAAAGAGAGCGGGTCACTAGCTTCTCCATGATCTTAATAGGGTAGGGGAGCAAGGAAATCGGTCTGTAGTTGGACAAGCAGGCGGGGTCCAAGGTGGGTTTCTTCAGGAGAGGGGACACCACTGCCAGTTTCCAACACTCCGGCACCGTTGCTGTATCAAACGACTGGAGGCAGATGGAATACAGAGGCTGAAAGAGTTCACCTTGGAATATTTTCCAAAATTTTGGTGGCAATGGGTCAAGAGGCGAGCCAGATGAAACCATTTGTGCCACTCTACAAAACTCCTCAAAGGAGGGGGTAGGGAACCGACTCAGCTGGGGTCGACTGGGCACATGCAGCAGAAGCAAGACATGTACATGGCAACTATGACTACCTTTCATGGGGAATTGCTGACTGTAGTTAAAAATCAGCAAGTGATGTTGAATGCCCTAATGGCAAACTTCATGTCACCAGAACCCGTGTTCCCTCACACCTCCTCTGCCACTGCTGGTGGCAACAGTGATACAACACGCCCTGCAGCTACAGAGCCAACACAGGCCCAATCTGAGACTCAGAGGAAGAGACGAGTCAGCAACAGAGTTCAGGAGGAAGACTGGTCACTAAATTGACACAAAGTCACAGGTGTCATATGACAGCAGAAACAATTTGACTTTGATGAGAAAAATATTGGACAGACAATATCATTTAAAAAATGGTAATACCTGTGCCACGCCTTTTTTTTTCCTCACCACTGAAGTAGAATACATTGTGACAGCAACAATGTATTGATCACAAAGCAAAATACAAATGAAATGTCATTGTTTCAACATTCACAAACATGTCAACAAGAGCGCTGCTTCACTACTCGTGTGTCAAGAACAATGTGCCCTTGTTTCAGGTTAGTACCATTCCACAATATCACTGGGCATAATGTTTGTTGTAAAATCCAGACATACGTGAAAGAGTGTGTAAGTACTTGATCAATGTCTGTTAGTATAACTATGCAAATGTGAAAATACATGTTGTCATATGGAGATTTAAGGGGCTGGTTTTCATGAATGTGCCCCAGTGCAGCACAACCAGCCCTTTGTCTGTGCTACTCTGTATAACTTTCTGAGCGCAGGAATGCCACATATGTCCAATCAAATGTGACATTCATGTGCTCTCTCCTGCGCTGGTGCTGAAACAGCTGCCATGCGCCTGCGCATGCACCCTTGCACCATGGGGAAAAGATGCCTACGTCATGGTGAGATTATTTGTTGTGCATGAAGGGGCACCTTCCTGCACAAAAATGGTCACAACAGGCTTTTTCCTAAATTAATGTATGCTGTAGACTGCAGCACACCTTCAAAGTTTCAGAAACATGGAGAAATTCAAAGCTTGCTCCTCAATGCACCTCTCTTTGCCACCCCTAGTGTGGCGTAGCATACTGACTCAATGCCAGGTTTACGATCCCTCATAAAGCTGAAAATGTGTCTTGTTCCATGGGTGTGAGGTGTGAACACCCACAGCAACACACATGGAATGCCCTTTTCACAAATAAAGCTGTGTGTGAAGTGACTGTAGTTACAAGGACATGAAAGGCCAGGCAGGGTGGCTGGTTAAGATCACTGCCAGTGTGTCACAAAAAGTCACGTACTGGCAGTGCAAGTGGATTATAAATCTGCACATAAAACATTAATGATGTAGTGTCAAAATATTGAACGTGTGCAGCCTATGAAACTAAGCATACCAGCAAACAAGATGTGGTCAAAGTTTGACCAGGGTACTTCATACACCAGCATGCCAATCAACTCCACCTGTATACAGACATTGGGTTGTCCAGTCGTATGAATTAGCCACTACTAACACAATGACTACTTGTCCATTAACATGTAATAGCTATGACAACACAGAGAGACATATTGTGTGGTGTTGTCTATACATCTGTGTATGAGACAACCCATATTTCACTTCCATATAGCAACATCATACATAGCTGAGACAGATTTGGGATAGATACACATGCAGAGATTGTCCAAGGACTCATGATTTGAATCAGACCCATATGTATGCGAAGACCCAAGAGTGGGTACCCCAAAAAGTTGAAGCACAGGTGTTGGTTAACATGTACAAATATTCATACATGGAGCACCAACCTGCTAGAATGAACTAATATTATACACTCAAACAGTAATCTGTGTTCACAGTCCATGTGCCCAATTACTCACACATACAACATACTAAATGCTGACCATCAAAGAATATAGTTAAAACTTGTGAAATAACATTATTTTTATAACAATAACATTTGAAACTAAAATCATCAATAATATAAAACACTCTTACTAAAATATATTGTAAACTAATGTAAACTATTAAAACCTATCAATACTAACTACGCCTAACCTACCTAACTTAACTTATCCTAAGCTACACAATAACCACGTGAGCTACTAAACATCACCCCACCCCCTTAGCACATCAATGCACAATAGACATACACATACTTATCCAATACATAAACTAACTAGAAATGTATTAAAACACAAATAGATTTTTTTTAAACACACACTAAAGGGCCCACCCCTCCCTAAATATTATAAAAGTACTCTATGATAAAAAAAGAATAAAGTTATTAATAAGAAACACCTAACTAAACTAACTATGGGTTCCTATATTAACAATCCTAACTCTAATATAAAATGAATCCTAATTATAAAAAATACACAATATATATATATCAATATGTACAGTCAGCCCTCAGATCAGGCTGATGAGATTGTCCAGGGACTGCTGCATTTTGTCAATTTTTTTAGACATTTTGTCCATCTGGTGCTCCAGTCCATCCATTCTTTTTTTAAATAGTCCTCATCCTGGCTTGACATGCCATGTCCGACAGACTGTCCTGACGTGGAGGGGTGGGAACTGACAGCTTCAGGGGCTGGGGCTGGGGTTGGGGCTTTTGATGCTCCTGGATGCTGGCTTGAAACCTTGCCTTTCTTGGCTGTGGCATTGGTGTTACACGTATTGGCTGCCTTCTGCTTGTCATACAGCCGGGAGGTCCATCTAAACCCCATTCCTACCTCGCAGATGTGTGCGTATCGGGTCTTCCGTATGCAGAAAACCCTTTCCTCTTCTGCACTCATGTTATCTGTATGAAAAGAAGTACACATGTGTCAGTCAATCGGTACATGACGGACATATTTTGTTGGGAAATGTATGCTATCATGTGCGATGATTCCTACATTATCAGTGTCAGTGTGTGGCCCAGATAACCCAATACAACACCACTCAGTTGGTTCATCACATACTGTGCAGACTGCTGAATGTCATGATTTTACGTAAATCATTTTCACACTTCAAAACTAATCAATTTATGAAGAGCCAGAGAAATGACTAACCAGTTAACATACATCATGGCATTTGATAATTTCCTAAAGAAATATCACATTATCTGGCTCCCCATGTACATAGATTCATGTGATCCTTAATCTGCAACAACAGCTGAGACCATCCATTTTACACATCCACAGAGTAATGCACTGTAGTAGAAATTTCCATTTTTGGAAACAGATATGTGGTTGCTATCTCGCCAACAATGAACCTCAGAATTAATGACACTACTCATGTTGACTGGCATGCAGCATGCCATGTAGTACTAGCAGGGTGAACTGAACCTCAGCTTACTTATCAAACATACATGCACCTACCTTCAAAACCTTGACACTAGCTTTTGTGTACAATAGTCAATCTACGACACACAAATCATAGCTACAGTTTGATCACAGCTACTTAGTCCTCATGATAATGGACCAAGGATTCGTTACAGCATCATGACTTAAGTCTTACAGAGTCATGACTGTGAAGGCAATTTTGGAGTACAAGATGTACCACACTTGTGTGATGACACAATTAAATACTGTTCTTGGCACAGCACAAGGATTACCCCATCCAAATACATAAGGCAGACTGCCATTCCCATAGCTCATTTGCATACAAATGAGTATGGTCTATGGATGTTGTTTGAAAGTGCGTCATTGATCAGGTATTCCTAGTATGATACATCAGACATTTGAGGCATGGATGACAAATAACAGTCACATAACTAAACTTGTTCACACTTAAAATGTCAGAATCGTGAAGAGACATATGACAATGATGGACACTGAGTGTGGCCAGTTTCTGCTTTGTTGTTTTGTTGTTCCCTGTGCGATTACATTGACTCTATGCAAAAAAACATTGCAACCCATGTACTTCCCTAGACAAGCTGACTCTGACTTTGCCGCGACACTGCAACCCAGGCACAACGATTGGGCACAACACCACTGTCCACATGTAGTGAGAACTGTGTTAAGCATGCCTTCCTCTCTAGACATCATCCATCTGATGCTGCTGTCTCCACTTGGCTTCTGCTACTCCAGTCTAAGTGGCAATGGGCACTCCATTTTGCATTAAGGATTGAGGGAAGGCCTGTCTGACACTTTCATGGCTTTTAATGTGTCCACGCATGTCTCCACACAGTACAGCATTCACAATGTGTTTCATCATGAACATTGATAGCGTTCAACAAGTTGAGACTGCAGCTGAATGTAGTGATCATACTATAGTTGCCCACATACAGAGGCAAGCTTCCATCCTTGCACATCACCAACATCACAATCAATGATGAATGATACTCACTGGTAGCGTTGGGGTCTTCAAATGTGTTGACCTCCCCAGTGTATATGGCTGTGGTTCACCTAAGAAACATGAACAGATGTACAATCATGTTGGAATTCCAGACATATGTACATTCCATGGGAAAAAATAAGTTAGCGTTATGTTATGTTATTAGACTTCTTAGGCGCAACGGTTACCCTAGGGTGTCCTGGCACTCAGCACTGCCTTACTGGCTATCATAGTTGGGGGGTATAGGGTAAATAACCATGTTTTCAGCCCTTTCCTGAAGGGAAGGAGATCTGTTGGGTTTCTCAGGTGGAATGGCAGGTCGTTCCAAGCCTTGGAGGTGCAAGTGATAAAGCTCCTGCCTCCCCACCTGGATTTTTTGACCAGAGGAACTTTCACTTGTTTTGCCCGTGTAGAACAAAGGGTCCTTGTGGGAATATACCACTGACATTTTTGCTTCAGGTAGTCCAGGCCTACTCCCTTGAGGGCCTTAAAAACAGTGCAAAGGGCTTTAAAATGCGCCCTTTGTTTTACCCAGAACCAGTGCAGTTGTTTTAATTCGTTCTGAACTGAGACAAATCTCGGTATCCCTGTCAGCAGTCTGGCTGCCACATTCTGCATGATTTGAAGCCTGTTTAGATGTTGTTTTTGAACATTCAGGTAAAAACTATTACAATAGTCTAGCTGTGACATGATGAGTGCAGTGACCACTGTCCTGAGACTGCCTTCTGGAAGAAAGCTCTTTATTTTTCTTATGGTTCTGAGAGCCAGGAAACAAGCAGAGACTACCCTGCTTATGTGTTCCCCAAAGGTAAGCTTGTTGTCCACTATCACCCCCAGATTCTTTGCTTTCCTGGTTGGTAAAGGGCAGGTACCCAAATCTTCTGGCCACCGATCTGGCATCCATAGTTGCAGGTTGTTCCCGAGAGGATGACCTCTGTTTTGCTCGCATTTAGTTTCAGGCAGTTAGAGGACATCCACCCTGAGATAGCTTTCATGCAATCATGAAATCTTATCCCTGTTACCTTCTCTTCCCCATCCCTGGGAGACAACACTATTTGCGTGTCCTCCGCATAGGAGGTAAGTTGGAAGCCAAATGATCTTATCAAACCCGCCAATGTTGCCACATAAACATTAAAGCGCATCGGGCTGAGAGATGAGCCCTGTGGCACCCCGCATGGGAGAGAAAATGGGTTTGACCTGGTGTTGTCTAGATCCACGGTTTGCGTTCTGTCAGAGAGGAAGGACTGCAGGAGGTTCCAAGCGCTACCTTGTATCCCGGCTTCTGACAACTGGTCCATCAAAACTTTATGATGGACCATGTCAAAAGCCACTGACAGATCCAACATGATCAGTATTGCATTGTGACACATGCATGTAATTACCAGACCATGTAACTCCTTTCATATGAAGTACAGCAATGTTGTGTCACCCACACCTGGACATTGTAAATGCTGGATCAATTCCACATCACAGTTCACCGAGTGTTAAGAAAATACACGTGCAGCATCCCTGTGAGTTTGCATGTGCTTTTACAGATTCATCAGATATGCCCTTACACAGACACAAGTGCATAATGCTGTAAGGATGTCTGCTCCCAAAAACTTGTCTGTGCATGCAAGTGTGTAAATAGTTTTTTGATGTGAGGACTCACAATACTTCAGTGACTCTTTACATGTTTGCAGCATGTTAAACTCTATCTTGTTGCCTGATTGCACACTGATTGGACCTTGCTTGTGACATTTCCATTATTAATTGCATGTGTTGTTGTTCTTTTGATTGTCCGATTCCCCCTCCATTCCTGATGCTGATGCACCCACAGCGCCTTCAGCCTGACGATTCCAGAGTTCCAGCTGCGCATCCGTAACCCCTTCCCAATTTGATGGTGTTTGATGCATGTCCACACAGCACCCATGTTCAGCATTTGCTCAACAGCCAAAAACCCTCTGCAGCCGTCAACAACCCAAACACAACCAACGCCAGAAGTCCTGGATCTCCAGAATCCCTCAACTATGACTCAGAAAATGTTGTTGCACTGTACCAGTCAAAATTTTAAAAATGCAACCTGTACACACAGAGCAACAACCATGGACAGTAATCCTGACTACACTGCCCCAGACCTTCCTCACCAACTGCACACACACACACACACACAATATGTACACACCGAACTCCACCACCTCGTGATCCCTGAAATGCATCCTCCTCAAAGTGTCTTCCCTGTACAAACCAGCCATGGAGATCTGGAGTTTCATCAACACCCTTGCACCAAGATGTTGCGTTACTCACAGCAACTATGGAAAACACCACCTTTACAAACAACATTGCCAACTATATCACCGGACAATATAAAAATATGAAGAAGGGCCTGCAACAACCGCCCTGTATGAGGCATTACCATTGCACTTAAAGCTACCTCCAAATCACAAACTCAAGCAACAGCCCGCTCAACACCAAACACCTACACTGCCAGATCCAGGCCAGCCCAATGACAACCCTGCGAGGGACCCTTGGCTACAGACCATCCAGGCCTTGAACTGTATACAGCACCTACATCGCACACATTATTGCACAACATGCCCTCGCATATATGTACTTCATACTTGTAACATACCCCAACTCACAGCTTGACAAACTCAGTGACAACAAGTTTGCCAGCCGCATGGACAACCTATCATCAACCACAAACCAAAATGCCACCAACACCTTGCACAACACAAGCCTTTCTCAAAATGAACCCCACAGATGGTTCTCAAAATGTGTAGATGAATTTGCACCAGTATGTAACATTAACACACAGCAGCACAGGAAGCCAACATGGCTCCAGGCCAACTCACATCAATCGTGACGCACATGCAGATGCCTTGTGGAGAAGCAGAGTAACAGCAAATCCCCTGAAGATGGATCCACCTGCAAGAACACCATATCAGAATTCCACCCACACATCAGACTTACAAAAAAGGAACTTAATCCCACACTCAATCCTCACAAACTCCAGAAATGCAAAGTAACAATTCTGCATCATCAGTTATTTTTGCAAAACCTGCATGGATAATACAGACATCTACAACCTCCCAGGACCACTACAACAAGCTCTGCTCATACTTCCCCAAGGATGTCATGTGCCTTTAAGACAAATTCGAAGACTAGACACAGGTTTATGAAACCACACAATCTTCAAGGAACCGCAGCTACCCCTCCATCTCATCCAGGACAACAATCAGCACCTAAGACAACGCATCTACCATGAGAGGCATCCACTCATGATCACAACCGGACCCCTGACCCACCCCTCTTCCACAAAGCTGCTGCAGCCATCACTCCAGCATTAAAATGTTACGATCAACACCAGCATCAAAAGTGGCTTTTTCCACGTCAAGTGGAAGTAGCCATAACTCTGACCAACATTCAATGAACTAATAATCATCAGCCTGCACAAAACACACACTGCATATCTTCATTGCAACTGTAAAGACATGACTCTTCAACTGCACGCAGATGCTCCCCCATGCATTCAGACCCTCACATGTGAGTAGCGCACTAATAATTTCAATGATTGGTTGGTTGATTGATGCCTCAGGCTTACATACACATCCAGACTTATGTATGTAATATGATTTACAGGATATGGCCAGATTTCCAAGAGTGTGCCGTAGTGAGGCACCACAACCCCTTTGTCTGCACCACACTGTGTAACTTTCTGAGCACTTGAATACAACGGGCCCACATTCCTAAACCCCTGTGCCACCAGTACTTCACTTTTGTTGGTTTACTGGTGGTGCTGTGTCATGCTCAATATTTACAATTAAATGAAAATACAGCTTCCGTGACTTTCCATGCCCTTGTGAATATGCCACCTTTACACGCAGTAGTTTGCATGGAAGGGATTTTCCATGGGTGTTGATATGGGTGTTTCCATGCAGCACCTATATCCACTGATCCATTGCCAGACATACAATAAAGCCTAAATCTGCAAATGCGTTAGAATGCGATGCTGGGGTGCAACGGGGAGAAATGTTTGGATTTCTCCTTGTTTTTATCATCGCTTAATGAATGCTGCATTCTACAGCACACATTGACAGAGGAAATCACCTCAATTGTTTATTTTTGGTGCAGGAAGGTGAGCCTTCCTGCACAAACACTATCTCCCCACAACGCAGGCAGCCCTGCACCCAGTGCAGGGGTAAGCACAGAGATGCAACATATTGTTGTAAATATGTTGCATCCCTGCGATTCAAAAATAACGCGGCTTTGTGCAGAAAAATGACTTGCTGCACTGCGCTGCTTTAGTTTCTTGTAGATCTGCCCCATAGTTTAAAGCATCACAGAAATATTTCCACCTTTGGCACTGGTGCTTGTGTGTGGGCAAATATACCATTTAAAAGTCAACATCAGATAAATTGGTTACAACATGTGTCTGTGACCACACAACTTGCAAGCATTTCCTTGAGGTCAGATGTATTTCTTCTGAGACCATTGCAACACCACTGAATGTATCTGAAAATATGGAAAGTGCAACGTATGGCATTGCTGTGCACCTCCTACAAAACCAATATGACTAATATTATAATTTACTTACCAGTTGGCCCACCAACCTCCAGGCCAAGAAGGTCCAGCAAGTTGCCCCCTCGTGTTTGATTTGGTGGGGTGTGCGTGTCACGTCGAAAATCCTGGCAAGATGGTGCTGGACCCTGCCCCACCTCTGCTTGCGTTCAGCTGCTGGGTAGCCCTTGCTCTCCCAGCCCCCTGTGCTGATCATTCACGGGAGAAAATGATAAATCAGCCATAGGAAGCCACCAAACTGCCTATTGGACAGGTTCTTGGACCTGCCGGACATGCTCAGTTCTGTGTAGTTATAGTAAATGAAACTTATAAATAGTTAGAAAGGAAACTTATATAAACAGAAAATACAAAAAAATTAATTAACCCCACCGGTATATTAACCCTACACCTAACTGCCCCTATTAAACACACACACCCCAAAATACAACTATTTATACCACACACAAGACGTACAAGTGACAAAAGACAGACCAACAAATGTTAAAACTACACACAGGACTGACAAAACACACTCTAAAATACCATCTCCAATTCAGCAATCCACACCAGCCTCCTCCACCAAGCACACTCCTAGAGATAGTAATAGAAAGTGAAGATACATGTGTATTTCCTGGTTTACAACATTCTAGAATCCTGCTTAGATGCAACACGTTTTTACATTTTGCGTCATATTTCAGACAGTGCGTCGTGTTTTTGACTCAATTGCAATTTCATTTCACATCTGCCTGCATGACGTTTCTCTGTTTTGGGTGTATTTCCTGTTGCGTTTGGCATAATCTGTTAACATACATTTGTCAATACAAAGCGTGATGGTTGAAATTTTGCGTTGTGCTTTGTTCAGATGCTACCCGTTATTTTTTATTTGCGACACTTCACGGGCGGATGGGACACCTTTCAGGGGGTCTGAGTGAGTCAAGGCAGATTTGCAGATGCTTTACGCTTGGGACTTTGCGACACTTTACGGTCAGATGCGACACATTTCAGGGGGTCTAAGTGAGTCAAGGCAGATTTGCAGATGCTTTACGCTTGGGACTTTGCAACACTTTACAGGTGGATGCGACACGTTTTAGGGGGGCTGAGTGAGTCAAGACAGATTTGCAGATGCTCTACCTTTGGGACTTTGCGACACTTCATGGTCGGTTGCAACACATTTCAGGGAGTCTCAGTGAGTCAAGGCAGATTTCCAGATACTTTACACTTGGGACTTTGCAACACTTTATGGGCCGAATGCGACACATTTCAGGTGGCTGTGAGCCAAGGCAGATGTGCAGATGCTTTACCATTGGGACTTTGCAACACTTTACAGTCGCATGCGACACGTTTCAGGGGGTCTAAGTGAGTCAAGGCAGATTTGCAGATGCTTTACACTTGGGAATTTGTGACACTTTATGGTTGGATGCAACACGATTCAGTGGTCTGTGTAACTCAAGCCAGATTTGTTAGTGAATAGATGGATATATGTGGTGTTGTGCAAGGGATGTGTCACGTAATGCACATGTGTGTATTCATGCTCAAGATGTTGCATGGTTTGATGGTGAGTTGTGTTGTTTTCTGTCACCAACATTCAAGTACATCATGTGATATGTGTACATATTATTGGGAACATTTATTAGTTTGTTTGTGGTACTTTTAAGTTGCACTTGCACAGCAGGTGGATAACATTGTATCACGCATCGTTGGCACTACCTGCAGTACATTTGTTACCATGTCACAGAGAGTAACCATGTGGCTTCTTTTCAGGCCCCTTGCGGCACTGGTGTACCTCTTTTCACATGTCAAAATGTGACACATCAGCAGCGATTTTGGTTTTACCCCTGTGTTTTAATGATGGGCAGTGCCACTTTCTGTAGCTATGCATGTCAGCCAAACCACACAGACATCCATAGATCATGGTGCAAGGGTGCCAGAACCAGTGCATGTCGCTGTTTGTGCACAATTGCAGGGTAGTGCACAACCATGCAACATATCATTGTGATAATGTAGCATTCCTGTGCTCCAAGAGAGCCACAGCATGTCACAGTCAAAGTGCTTGCACTGGCATGCAGTGGCAGTTTCCTGTTAATCTGCACATATAAAGTTGTATCAGTTGACCTGCGAAGCAAATGAACACAAAGCTGATGCGCCTACTTACATTTTTTATTGTGATATTAGTGCATATTGTTACAAAACTTAGATTTGCTACATCATGTGAAGAATTGTGTGACAATGTGTCTGCAACGTCTTATCCCTGCTCCAGTGTGGCGTATGTCTCGTCCTTCAGCTTCATCATCACACATCATCCATTTGTTCAGGAGCCTGTTCCTCTTCATCCCAGGGCACATTTGTTTTGACACATATGTTATGGAGTATTGCACGTCATTAACATCTTGCACACAGTTTCTGGAGAATGGAGTAGACTTCCGCCTGATAAATCTAGGCAACGGAACCTGGACTTCAGTATTCCGAAGCTTCTTTCGATGATGTTTCAAGTTCTGCAATGGGCAGGGTTGTATGCCTTTTGCGGATCAGTCTGTGGATTTCCAAATAGTGGGGCCAATTAAGAGAACTAATCTGAGACAACATCCTAAACTTACTACTTTTGGTATTCCCAGAAGACATTTAGTAGTAGTAAAGTTAGGATTTTGTCTTAAGTAGGATTTTGTCTTAAGTTAGGATTTTGTCTTAAATTAGGATTTTGTCTTAAGTGAAACTTGAGTTTGTCTTAGGTTTTGGTCTTAAGACAAAATCCTAACTTAAGACAAAATCCTAACTTTACTATTACTAAATGCCTTCTGTGAATACCAAAAGTAGTAAGTGTAGGATTTTGTCTCAGATTAGTTCTGTCATCAACCACTTCTGTAGACCATATCCTTGATCAGTTGTAAGTGGAAAGTAAGTCAAAAGTGTTACTTTTGGGTGACATCGGTATACATGGAATGTATTATACGTCATGTTTGTGAAGCTTGTAGTAGTGAATTACGTTGGTGGCAATTACATGTTGGGGCAGATTTAGAAGCTCCCTACGCCACCAATACATGACTTTTTGTGACGTACTGGTGGCTCATGTTACTGCTCCATATTTAAGGACAGGAAAAGCCACCCTGCGTAGATTTTCCTGTCCTTGTAAATATGGCCCATTTACACGCAGCACTTTGCATGAAAGGGGTGTTCCATGGGTGTTCCATAGCGAGGCGCAACGAGGAGAAATGTTTTCATTTCTCCTTCTTCTTTCCTCTTTCAATGCGTGCTGCATTCTACAGCATGCATCGAAAGAGGAAAATGCCTGTAGTGATTGTTTTTGTGCAGGAAGGTGCCCCTTGCTGCACAAAAACAATCTCCCCATGATGCAGGCATCCTTGCACCATGGTGCAAGTGTGCTTACGCCGGCTCATGACAGCTGTTTTTAAGCAAGCGCAGGGAAAAGCACAGGAATGCGACATATCATTGTAAATGTGTTGCATTTATGTGCTTCGGAACTGGCGCAGCATGGCGCAGCCAAAGGGCTTGCGTTGCCGCACTGCAGCACTACCTTGTAATTCTGCCCCGTAATGTTTTGGTTGGTTGCACACTTTCCCACATTGTGCATTGCATATGTGGGCACATTTCAATATGTGAGTATGACAAAAGTTTATTCTGTGCAAAAGAGAGTCAGTTGCATAGCATAGTGGTCCTACACATTTTCACTCATTTGGCTTCACATGCCCTGAACAGGTACCTTTGTCACATGGTGCACCAATACCTGCATCCTGTGTGTAATTGATATGTACCCTTATATACATATGAATTAACATGCACATTCTATTTTGATTTCTTTTGCTATTTCCATGCATTCCTTACAATGCATTGCACATTTCAATAGTTCATTTGTGTTAGATGCCATGAGTGCATATGTCGACAGTGTGAGTTATTGATCTACACAACTTTATGTAGGATATTTGCATGCATTCCTATCTGGTGTCCCTTGGAACTCTAGGTTATGCTGCTATGCATGTATGCATCTTTGGACTGTATGTTATGTGGTTATCGTGTATATGTGGTTCTGCATTTTCACATTGACCTCCTGCATCATTCAGACACAAGGGCATGTAATGTGGCAGAGGGCCAGCTATTGTTGCAGAGTATATTTGTATGTAAATGTATTTATGCTTACCTACTAGCAGCTCATTGCCATAATGTCCATTTTGGAAACGGTCATTGATGATGCGGTTTCTGGATATATATGAATCATGCACAGTCCCAGGATATTTTGCAAGTACATTGATGTATAGCCTCCGATGGTCCACAATGGCCTGGACATTGATGGAGTGTGTGTGCTTTTGGTTGCCGTATAGGTGTGAAGTTGCTGCCGGTGGTACAAACTGAACATGCGTGCAGTCCTTTGCATCAAGCACATGTGGGAAGCCAGCAGTGGCATAGAAGCCTTGTTTAATGTCCATCTGCTGCTGGGTTGTGTTTAGGAAATGGATGTGATGTGGTGTGAGCTGAATGATGGCATCAAAGATAGAAGGGAGGAAGACGGAGAAAGTTGCCTGTGAGACCCCTGCCACTCATGCTGCTGTTGTTTGAAAAGATCCTGAGGACAACATGTGTAAAACCACCAGTAGCTTGGTCAGCGGTGTGATGTTGCTGACCCTTTCATTTGGAATCCGTAGCTGTGGAGGTATCTGCCGCAGCAGGGTCACCATAGACACTTTCCTAAGGCAGTACATTTTAATGACTTGTTCGTCCCGGAGTTCAATGAGGGTGGTCCTTTGACGGTAGATGCGCTCCCTTCTGCTGTGCTGCCTTAATGGTAATGGTGGAGGGTGAGATTGTGGGATTTGTTTTAGGGGTGGTTATCGTCTTCTTGGTGTTACTCCCAGCTGCAGGATTAGGAGGTTCATGTTGCCTGCTCCGCTGCAAAACTGCTCTGCACGTTTTTCAATTTATGTGGTACTTGCATCATTTCCTGCACGTGGGTTTATGAGGCGTAGGCTTGCGAGCGCATTTTCAAATTTCCGTTACACATATTTTAGATGCGTCGACATGGGGATTGATATAAATATGCCTGCGTTGGAAATGCTTTGGTTTTTGATGGGGGCTGCCTACCTTGCATATATTAATTCTTACCCGATGCAGACAAATCTCGCACAGCTCCATTCCGTCACATCTCCGTTTACATGACGCACCTCCGTAGATGCGTCACCTTGTAAATTTTGAATAAAAAAACACTGATGCGTCACGAAAAGTGATGCATCGGCGGTGCAAGAGGCTTGTAAATCTGCCCCCACATCCTCAGAATGACATGGTTGTGGTCATTAATGTACTTGGAGGCTTCTGTTCTTCTCAGGTCTATGTATTGTTCGTGGTTTTCATGTGAGGGTGTGTCTGACTGCAGACAAAAAGCTGTTCACTCTTTCTTCTGAGATGATAGGTCATGGGACTCCAAAATGACAGCTCGTATACAATTTTCCATTGCATCTGTAGTTTCGATTACAGTACTTTCCACACCTATGATTTTGAAATCGTAGAACTTGTTTTAAAATCTTATCACCACTGTCCTTTGGGAGTGAACAAGTGACATACTGCTCTATGAAAGACAACACAGACTCATCAGTATCTATTCCAAGCGTTGGGGCATCTTTTGCCCATAGCAGCATGCTAATATGTGGAGCACCTCTTGCTTGGTACTCTTTGCACCAAAAGAAATCAGTCACTTCACTCAGAGCAGGATTAGTTTTGTTGCTGATAAAAGTCATCATGGCTTGAATTGTGTGGTTAAAATATCTTCAAATGTTTGCAGGGTCCAATGAGCAGAGTTTTCTTAGAGTCTTTAGATAGATTTATATTTGAATTTGCTCTGGCATAAATTCAAACAGGACATCCCATGCATACTCAGCACAACTGAGTGTTAGAAACCATGTAGGTGCTTCTAAGTTTCTCAGAATGCATTTCAGCTCACCATGACAATGATACCAATACTCGTTGGTCCCACATTGACATGCCATGAGATTAATCAAGTTGTATTCCAGCTGTTTATGTTTTCCTTGAACTTTCTTAACAAATTCTCATGCTGATAGATTTTGCACATCTGCTTTCAGAATGTGATTTAGGGCATAAGGCAACCCAGACAAGTCATTTTCAAATAGTAGATGAAGCATGTAAAGGATACCCTGGTGAAATCTAGGGTCCCTTGAGTAAAGTCTAATTGATCTATACGTCGCTGCTGGTATTTGTACAGGTCGGTCATCATACCTACCACCTAATCCAATAGGAAAGGGATGTGGGAAACAGCAAGCTTCTAAACTTTTTTCCCACACACTTGAGGGAGCTCCCTTCACTTCTTTCAATTGATACGGATCAGTACCATTACCAATAATTTCTTGAGAATGTAGGAGCTGGATGCTATAATGTCAATACATTTCTTTGGATCTGGTTCAATCCACTTTTTCTATCTGGCCAGTAGATGGTGATGTGTTGTCCTCCTTATGTGTGATGTCTTGAAGAATGTCTACATTTCTATATATACATGTTATTTTGTGCCAGATATAAAGTTGCCTTTTTAACTTTAGGAACATCTACTAACTCTTGCCAAGTCTTTTTACTCTTGGTAAGGACACCATTCATTAGAATTTCAAGACCCTCTTTCAAATCTCTCCGCACTCCTATAGTTTCAATATTTTGCTTAAAATCTAATGGCAAGTTTACAACTGTACCTTTGAGACATTTCTGGGGCTCAGTTGGAAGGAATTTCCCTGTCTTTAGCTCCATACGAACTATAGCATGAAATGGATGTATACATTGGATTATATAGATTCATAAACATTCAAGTTTTTAAGTACCTCTGGAATAGTTACTATTTCTTACCTGTTCTGTACTGTTCTAGCAAGCATTTCTTTTTCCTCTAACTTATTATGGCTGCACTTACATATAACTTGTCGGGTGGACAAGTCAAACTGTTCCTCTACAAATAAGTCATCAGCAAATTCATGCCACTTATCATAATTTTCTTTATCACTTTTAAGGTACCGTATTTTCCGGCGTATAAGACGACCCGGCGTATAAGACGACCCCCTACTTTTCTTGATAAAATGTAGGTTTCGTGCTAAACTCGCCGTATAAGACTACCCCCACTTTCAACGCAGTGCACAGTGCCACCATCGCCTACGTAACGTTCGTTCTTGTGTTTGAGTTCCCTAAGGAATCTCCTTGAGCTAAAGAGAAGCCTATTTTGGATACCACGGTGGAGTGCGTGGATTAAAATTTAATTGTGCATAAGATTTGCACCCAAAGCGTTCTTTCTGATATTTGGCTTACGGTACTTGATATCCATTCTTTGGCATTTCATCCAAAATCAATTCAAAATGTAATGTCGTGAATGCTGTCATGTTGGATCCTCAGCAGATGTGCCCCCCCACTTCCCTGTGTTGTACATTGCTATTATCCAAATTAGTATTGTTACGTACTCATATGCATTGTGGTTTACCATTATCCACATTACGGTAGTTTTGTTACTCATATGCATGGTGGTTTGCGGTAGAAATTACTTCTGTTCATTAGCATAGCCTGCGGTGGAGCCAGATGATTTCCCCTGTGTCTCGAGAACAATAAATAGCGTGGATATGCTGCTGGATGCATTAAGGAAAATGTGATGTTTTTGGCAGATTACCGGTACCGTAACTGTAATTTATTTCCCTCTTTCAGATCCGCTTTCAGTGGGTTTGCTTTTGATACTTCCACAGTGCCACCATCGCCTACGTAACATTAGTTCTTGTGTTTGAGTGCCCTCCTATACTGTACCTCTACTTGCACACATGTCACATTTTCCTCCTGTAATGCACCATTTCCTATTGAGAAGCGGTCTGACACCTTCCGGTGAAGTCCGCGCTATGTAAAAACGCATGAAAACATACTGTTAAATTTGGCACCCGGCGTATAAGACGACCCCCGACTTTCCAGAACATTTTAAGGGGTTAAAAATTCGTCTTATACGCCAGAAAATACGGTACAAATCAACATTCCGAGATTGTCTTTTGTAGTGAATGCGTCAACAACATATACAAACACAATCGACATGGAAAATGGAAGGTGCACTCCAATGAAGTCAATTACGCAGAAGGATAGTTTGACAATGTCTTCACTTTATTTGTATGCTTTCATTTTCTTAAAAAAGGGCACAGCCAACGCGTTTCGTTCCCCTAGTGCCACGGGACCTTCGTCAGGGTGTATGTAGAGAACACATAGATATAGTAATCTATGTCAGGTGAGCTAAAGTCCTTATTAAAAGGACATCAGCAAGGGTGTATCGTCCCGGATGTTCAAGTCTCAAGCTAGTCCTAAGGTTGGCACCAATAATGTTTCCAGAAGGAATGATCCTATAGATTGTCGTGTATTTCTATAGGTTCTGAATCGATCCCCCTATTCCTGACCCTATTCTGGTTAAACTACCTAGCTAGTTAACTAACAGTCAGCCCATGAGGCAAGAAATCCCCCATGATGCAGATACCGTTATCTGACGCAGTCACACTACGGCACAGGAACGTGTTATCTGATTAGGTCATAACGCTTGAGATCTAATTAGACAAGCGACATTCCTCCAGCCCCTGATAAGGCATACGACGTTCTCATAACAAATCAAACCTATGACAACCTGGATAATCCGTGCGGCCATTGTTTTGATTTCACAGAGAACTTTAGTAAAGAATGTGCTAACGAGCAAGTCGTATGACATCTTTATTGACGTACCTATGTCCATCCTTACGTCAATCCCGGCACCTTTAAGGTATAAATATTGCCGACCTTGCCCTATGCAAACACACGCGTGGTGACAAGACGGAGCAGCCATACTTGCCGAAGCCGAGAGCAGAAGCAGACCCCGCAGGCAGCAGCCCCGCCTTCCTGACGCGCTGAGAGACGCGCTGCTATCTCAAGCCGAGAGACCCAGCACCGGCGCTTCTGGGCAGCCCTCGCAGGCAGCCTGGAATATCGAGAGCAGAGAAAGAGATACCATTCCTCATTCATCCTAAACTTCCAGGTACAGAACTGAATAACCCCTCACAGAGAATTCTTTAGTTATTCACTTGGCAAAAACAAACTTAACTTAAACTGTAACTTTCTATTCCCGCCCACGCATTAGACTTAGGTCAGGTACACGGGGTAGGCGTATTTAGAAACACCAGTTGAGTACGTTTAGTCAAATGTATATGTGTATGTAAATATATTTTAATCATTTTAAAACATCATATGGCTCAGAAACCATATCAATGTTTTTACAGTATTATTTTATACTATTGCTTCTAATGTATGCACTTTACTTAACTATAAGTATTGCAATAATATCGATCCATTTCTCATGTATGAGAAAAGAGACTGATCAATAAATAACACCTTTTTATTGAACACGCCCGTCTCTTCCTTTTCTCTACATTCTGATGAGACTAAGAATGCACGTACTGACTGAGTAAAATAATTGCCTTGTGCTCACACGACTCTCGAGATTGACTCTTGATTAGGGGAGAGCAAAGTTGTCATGTTCTATGGTTGTCAGAAACTAAATCCCTTCTTGTCTAATCAGGGAAGTTAATTCCTCCTTGAACATTCGAGAAAGTTTCTAGCGAACTCTGAGCTTAGCTGGCAAACCCAAAAATTAAGTCTAGTATCGACAGTAGTAGACCTAGTTAACGTCTGGTCTAGGCCTTTACTATTGTAGGTACTATTCCAATGCGCAGAGCCTATTGGGAAAATAGGAACTACACTACATGGCGCCCAACGCGTTTGGAAAGGGCGATAAAACTAACGTAAGACATTTAGAGTAACTCAGTCGTGCTTTCTCACTCAGACCCCTTTTCCCAAATACTCCAAAGACGCCTGGAGTGGGTGAAAGGTTATTATATCCTCCAAAACCTCGCAGGAGGGAACTCCTATGTATGGTTCTTGGTCTAGTCAACGTTGAAGGATAAAACAGTTCCAGAATATTGTGCATCTAATCTCTGTTTCCATAAGAAACCTGATCTGCAAACAAACATAATACCATCCTGTCTGTAAAATGGCAGAGAGTGATGATGAAAGAGAGGCAATTAGATTAGCTACTGAAATAGCAGATGCTGATGCTACCATGCAAACAGCAGACCCGGATATAATACTCATCCAGGTCGCCAAAAGGAGATCTATAACCTTAAAACTTATAGAAAATGGACTGACACCTAGAGGTGGCACAGTCATATTCGTAATTGAGGCACACGAATATCGGCAGACAGAGGTATACTATACATGGATACATTTTCCAGCAGCAAATGCTGTAACAAAGTACTTCCACTATTACAAAGTAGAGGAACCTCCTGACATTTACACTCCTTTCGAGGAGGTGGAAGTACCACTCAAATTCCAAGAGCATTTGCTCTTATTTGATGGCGCCCTAATACATAACAATCACATTACAAGGCTCGGTCCTTTAGGAAGACCAGGAGCAACGTGGCCGGTCTTAGCCGGATACACACCACTTCCAGACATCGAAAGAATGCCTGCAGCAGAGCTGTTAATACAGCTAAAACAACTACTAAAAATTCATAGACAATTAGTTCAGTATGTAATGCGGACTTCAACAATTCAGCCAGCGATTAAACTTCCACAGCTGACCCCTCACCAGGGGAACACAAATAAAATTACACCACAGAACATCCAATCCTGCCTAGGTAAAGTTCCAGCTAAACGGGAACAAATACCATTCTGGTTGGCACAGAAAATCACCCAAATAGAGGCGGTGTTTCCTGACACCACCCCGCTGGAAAAACACAGGATTCTGACTATATGTCTCCCAATGGGAATCGCACCACACATTGAGGACTGTGACACTTGGGGTACAGTCTTTGCTTCCATCTACACAAAAACGCACGGTGTTCCATCCATTTCGGTAATACCAGATGTGCTTAAACAAATTCAAGATGAATACGGTCCAGAACCTGCTTTAACTCTTGGTATGAAATTACTGAAAGACTTCAAGCAGGTCTCGGCTATATTACTAGCCAACATAAAAGGTGAAGCAGCAAACGTGGCGATCCGCCAGAGGTTAAAAGAGACAGATATAGCAGACCAACCAGCTGAAATTGCCAGAATCATAGAAAAATCCTATGAAGAACTAGGCAGAGATAGTCTAGGTGGAATACCAGTAAAACCGCAACTGACTACAAGTCCAGAAAAAAATATTTTTTAATAATAATAATTCACCAAAAAAGAACTGGGATGGAAACAAACAATCCAATCCTAAAGAAAAGAAATTCCAGTCCCGAGGGAGGTCTCCCAGGCGAAGAGAGAAATCTCCAAACCAAAGACAGAGGTCACCGCAGAGTGACCCCTCTGGGAATAGATATAACCTTAGAAATAGGGATAATATTAAAAGACCTGATAGATAGCAAGACATTGATACACGTCCCTCTCAATCTTTTCAGACTTCCTCGCAGAAATCGGAAAGAAGAGGACGATCAGAAGAGCACGCCAAGTCCAAAGACAAGGAACCTGCTCAGCTAAAAAAGAAATTACAATTTCCAAAAAAGAAGGTAGCCAGTATCAAGGTAGTTAAAAATGCCGAGAATACTGAGGACACAACTGAAAAACGGAGAGTGGGCTCAGACAATGCTAGACAGCGCAGCAGAGGTGAGCATAGCTCGCAAAGTCCTTATGAATCATCTGGAGACAGTGGACACGAATGAATACCTTCAAGTGGAAACTGCAGATACCAGAGTTAGCAAGCCCCACAAAATATACGAAATAACATTACGTATAGAGGGAGATAAGACTAGGAAAATAAGGGGACTATTTTGGGATAACCTCTCCAAGGGCTATGACATCCTTCTAGCTGAAAAAGACTGGCCACCAGAGTTTGTCAGGGAGTGCCCTCATGGCGAAGAAGTAATTATGCCTGCCTTCTCGAATCAAATACCGATTCATAAAAAATACACACTTGCTAGAAAGTGGGCAGTGGCCTTAGCACCTGCTTTATATAAAAATCATGTAGGATGGGATGAGGATTCTCCTCCTCACAAAATCCAGTTAAAATCACAACCAACTGCACAAAGGCAGTACCCAATTAAGCAAGAAGCTAAAAAACAAGTAAATGAAATACTAGATCAGCTAGAATACCAGGGGGTGATTGAAACTTGCACCTCACAAATGAACAATCCTTTGTTTCCGGTCTCCAAACCAGACAATTCATATCGCCTAGTTTTGGATTACCGACACCTTAACACATGTTGCAAAACTTTTGCAGTGCAAAACTCACACAGTGCTGCACTAATGTATAACATAGTGCGCAAAAAATACAAAACTACCTTGGACATCTCCAACGGATTCTTTTGTCAAAACATAGCACCAGAGAGCAGATATTTAACTGCATTCTCAGTAAATGGCACTCAAAAACAATTCTGTCGGTTAGCCCAGGGGTACAAGAACAGCCCGGGGGTATTCTCAGCGAGAGTAACAGAATTACTACAACTATATGATGACGAAGCATTATCTTATGTCGATGACATTTACTTAACAGATGATGACTTGGAGACTCACTTGAAAAGAGTGAACACCATAATACTTGGTTTCGCTGCAGAGGGTTACAAATTCAACTTCAAAAAGTCCAGAATTGCCCATCTGACGGTCCTATTCTTAGGATATGAGCTATCAAGTGAAGGTAAAAGCCTGGCAGACAATTTCCTAGAGAAATGTGCCGTAATCAAAGCTCCTAAAACACTAAAAAACCTACAGTTAATTCTAGGCTTCCTAAATTTCGGAAGAACATACATTGCAAATTACGCAGAAAGGGTGAAACCCCTTCACGATCTAATTAAACCAGACTTTAAAAGATCCAGTTGGACTCAAACACACACAGAAATTTTGAGATCCTTACAAACAGACATGCTAATTAAAACAAAATTAGAAACCCGTGATAATACACGCAACCTTGTGATCCGAGTCATCCCAGGGAGATGCGGATTCACATACCTGACCTCTAATGAGGGAGAAAAAGTACCAATTGCATTCAAATCACACTTGTACACTAAGGCTGAAATGAAATTTAGCCCAACGGAAAAAATTCTTACAGCAACACAGACAGCTATAGCAAAAGAACGAGCCCTGGCACAAGGTAAACGAATAATAATCGTGACACCGATACCAGCCCTAGAGGCTGTAACAAAGGCGAGCATTCCAAATGCTAAAGCACTCCATCCGAGATGGATACAATGGGCTAACTCCCTTGCTGCAACAGATGTGGTGTACGAATTTGATCCTTACTTGAAAACACAAGAATTTCTACAATATGAATTTGAATGTCCTCTGCCAACCGAAATTCTGCCTCTAGACCAATACGGCTGTATAATATATACAGACGGATCAGCACAACCCGCAGTAGGGGGTAAACAAGCTTACAGTGCTGCGTGCGCGATTTTTAAAGGTCGTTGGCACGAAGGGAAATTTAAACCAACCCTCACTAAAACACAATCTCTAGGAGATTGCACAGCTCAGCGAGCTGAACTACTAGCATTCAAGATGGCGCTTGAAAATACCGATCGAGAATTCCCCACACTTATAGTGTGCGATTCGTATTATTGCGTTCAGTCTTATAATGAATACTTGCAGATCTGGCTTCAGAACGGTTTCAAGGATGCGAAAGGTGGCACAATAAAGCATAAAATGCTCTGGGAACAAGTAGCTCTTTTACAAAAAGAACTACCAAAGACTCACGTGATACATACACTGAGTCATCAACGTGATGGCGTTCACGTTGCAGGGAATTCATTGGCTGATGAGGCCGCGAAAGCAGCTGTGCAAACGGCTTCCGTAGCTGCCGTCACCCGGTCGAAAACAAAAATAGACAGCGAAATATTACAAGCTGTCAGCGCTTCAGAAAAGGATTCGATAGAACCACTCCCTAAAGGCTTTCCAGTAAAATACTCATACATAACCGATGGAAACAATGTTCCTTTTGCTCAAATCCCTGGAGTGGGGGATAGGGCAATTCCAAACATGGAACACAGATTAGGACTAATAATAGCGGCACACGAAGGGCTTGCTTCTACCCATGCTGGCGTCTCAGCCACAGTATCATTATTAAAACAGAGATACTGGTGGCCACAAATGAGAAGACAAACAAGGAACTATGTTCTAGCATGTGAAATATGTCAAAAAATGAAAGTATCAACTGTGAGACGTCCAGCACAGACGCCCCTTCTAATCTCGGATAAACCATTAGCCTGTGTTTATCTAGACCACTGCGGTCCCTTACAAAGGGATGGTAACTATAAATATATCTTGGTCGCAGTGGATTCATGCACGCGATTCATATGGATGTGGCCCCAGCGAACGGCTGACGCCAGAACTGTTATAAAAGATTTGCGAGTCTTTATCGGCACATACGCAATTGGCATGCTGCATTCGGACAATGGTCCTGCTTTTAGCTCTCGGGCTTATAAGGAGGCCATGGTCAGCATGGGCGTGCAATTGCGGTACTCTTGTCCATTTCACCCTGAGGGGAACGGAATTGTTGAAAGAAAAAACCGTGACATAAAGCAATCTATAACGGCAAAGGTATTAGGTTCGGGAGCTGGGTGGGTCAAACATCTAATAAGTGTCCAACGTAGTCTAAATAACTTGCCAAGAAATTCTCTGAAGGGATTCAGTCCGTACGAATTATTATTCGGAACTAGGATGTTGATCTCTGACCTTGATAGTCAGACTTCAGTGGTAATAGAAAAAACCTTTGATGTCAAAGACCGTTTGGCTATTTTGCAGGACTTAAACAAAACAAGAAAAGACCTGAGCAACATACAGTTGAAACAACAGCCAACGACCACTGAAGAATCACCACCTGTCCCAGCAAGACCTGTCTGGATTCCAAAAGTCGGGGATCTAGTCAGGGAGAAGATCGCGGTAAAGAAGGAATTTGGGCCTTCTTTCAGAAAAGCAGTTCCTGTCTTGTCTGTCAACGGGACAAGATCAGTTGTACTACCGCCACTTGCTGGTAAAAAGGAGAACCGAGTTGTATCCATCGACCTGGTAAAACCACAACATGTGGCCGATAACAAACGGTAGGCCAAGTGGACTCCCAATAAGTAGCAGAACACCAAGGTTTGCTACCAGTACAGAGGTCCTAACAAAGAGGCTCATCACATTCGAAACGCCTACAGAAGAACAACAAGGACTATGCAACAATGCAATAGAACTCAGACCTCTGAAAACCCAAATAAAAACATTTAGCAGAGACACACCAATCTACAATGAAGTACCAAGTGACAATGCAAGAAACAAAAATCCTGAACCAATTGGAACAATTGACAGAACTGCATCTGGTTACTTCATCAACTTCGATGATTCCTCTGACGGCTTCGGTGAATCAAAGACACAGCCATCATCAAAATCCTTTAAAGACAAAGCTAAGGAACTTTTGAAACAACTGAAAGAAACATATCTGGTTTCTCCATGGATTGAATTTTGGGTGGGTTTTGGTGCATTTATCCTCATACTTTGGCTCATCATGGTATTTACTTTGGGACGCTTCATTGAGGGAAAATATGCTAAAATGGACACAGCAAGTCAGAACATCAACTTGGTCCTCAAACCACACACATCTTCACACGTCGAGAAAAGAGAACTTTCTTCAGAACTTTCTTCAGCCAACTTCACAGCA
Organism: Lissotriton helveticus; assembly: GCF_964261635.1. Taxonomy (NCBI): domain Eukaryota; kingdom Metazoa; phylum Chordata; class Amphibia; order Caudata; family Salamandridae; genus Lissotriton; species Lissotriton helveticus. Next base: position 1,208,012,523 of record NC_136063.1, read on the forward strand.
ATTCCAATACCTGGTGGGGTAGCCTGGGACAACACTGACTATGAAATTTATGGTCCGGTCGAGATCCTGAAATATCCACACCAAATCAAGATCTCCTTGAGTGACTTTGCAAAACCAAACTCATTTGCTGATGATTGGGACTTTGAAAGTATAAACAATATGATGTCTGACTTAGTAATTTCTGCTAAATTTACAAAACATGATTATTTGCAAGGTTCTACAAATTATGATAGTATGTATTGCTATAACCATTATGGTAACCATTTTCTGCATAAATCTGCACAACCTAGAAATGTTTTAAATTATAATCAATGGGAACATTGTGCTACACCTCCAAAAGGGAGCTCTAGAACCTTTTATGAAAAATATTCATACTTTCAAGGTTTTAACACTAGTAATGCTGAAACATTTTATTACAAATTGTCAAACAAGACAGGGATGAAAACCATGATAACCAACACAAAATTGATATATTCAGATTCATTCTTTGAAAAAATGAATACTTTTGGATTTGATTATTGGGACAAAAATGTTGATTTGAAAAGTGTTTGGGGTACAAAAGAATGGCAAGTACAGGGTTTAGAAGCTTTGTTTAGAGCCTGCATGATCCCAGAACAAATGATATTTTTAAATGACACTGTTCAACAAACCACCTGTCTTGGCTTAGCCAAAATCAAAGATTTAAATAACCCGTCTATTCCAAAGCCAACAATGTTTAGCAATAACTCTGATACAGATGAAGAAATAGACATAAACCATATACTTAACCAAAACAGAACACATCCTGATTGGAAACAATGGTTGATCTGGCCCACAGATACAAATAACTGTCAAGATAGATTCCTGAATAAAACACAGGGTTTCAAAATGACCAGGCCAGACCCTAGATATCCCCAAAGACATCACCCAGGGATAATAACAACCTACAGTGTGGGCAAATTATGCCTTCAATGGCTACAGACTTCCACACTGCCTGAAATTAAGCAACACCTAACTTTACTTACTGATGGTGCTGACTTCATACTGGGACCACGCAAACAGCGTCAAAAGCGTTTCATAGCAGCCTCTGTATATGCAGCATACAATGAGGCCTGGAAGGTTACTCAAATTGAGACAGCAGAAAGAATACGGGAAATTGACCGTATTAATTTGGAAAAATCACTTTCTGTAGTGGACAATGGGTTAATGACTCTGTCCTCCAGAATATTTTCATTGGACAGCATTGTGTCTTCAGCAATCGATATATTATCGCAAGACTTACTGTTATTACAACATGGTCAGTCACAATTGCGTTCTATTGTACAGCTTGGCTGGACGTTACAAAATCTGCGTTCAGGCTATGTGCCTTGGCGTTTAATCAACACAACGTCACTATTCCAAATCTTTAACCTTACTGATAGACAAATCGGTATGGCGCAGAAGGGTGCTGATTATACAATCTTGAGCATTGAAAAACTAGAAAGATTACCATTGACAATGTCAGAACGACCTGTCAGTGAATGGATAATCCACGGAATCATAAATATTCCAATCTCAACCTTCAGGTTTCAATACTGCCAAAAATATATACAGGCTGGCATGTACGAGAAATTGGGAAAGGGGTACCTTAAAACAACTTGGAACCTGCCCTATTCACATGCATGTGTCAGTAATAAAGGACAGAAAGTGTTTCTTAGTGGCAACAATTGTGCTATGTCACTAAGCGGCACACTTCTGTGTAACGGTATTAGTTTGCACGGAGCCTGTGAAGGGAATTCATACAACCTTTCATGTCACCAGCAAGGCGCACCTGCAACTGAAATAGAACCATTCTTTCAAAGACTCTATAATGGGAGTTACATTCTTATTGTAGACCGCAGATGTTGTAGTCTTATGCCCGGGACTCCTTATCTCGTCACTACGACGGCGAAGGTCAAGTGCTGTGGACGTTCTTTGTTCCCCAGCTCCTTACCAGACAGGGAGGCAAGGGCATGGCCCGGTTTGAAAATTACTTCTATTCGAATAGACACTTTAAGCAGAATGAAAACAGTGCTTCTTCAGACGCCTACAAGGCTCACGTCATCTAAAGAAACGTATGATCTACAAGTCGCAAGGACGACTGCAGAGATACATACATTATTATCAACTAATTCCCCCGTACATTTCGCGGAAATCCTGAGCGAAATCTTAAATATTTCTGATACCACTGGGGTCTCAAAGGTATTTAAGACAGTATTTTCGATGGCATTAACACCATTCAAAGCCATACTGGGTATTTTTCCAGATTTCGTCCATTCGATTTTTGGCGGACTTCCCCTGATCCTGGGACTAATTACAGGAATCCTATTCCTAGTCCTTATTTTTCGTTATGGCAACCCATGTCACAGATCAAACTCTCGCGACAATGGAAGATACGATCCTAGCCATTGGATACCGGGACCGGATATCAAAAATCCTGGGACTCTCCCGGCTTAGAGACCTAAACATGACTTGGTTTCTATCATTTCGACCAATGTGGCAAAGGTGTGTTTTACCTGTACTAAGGTGTCTGCTATGCGGAGAAGAATGCGTGTTAGACACCTGTCTGACGCTACAATCGGATGCGCCGGTGGATGCAGATACACTGTTGGTTCCTACCAAGGTTCACGCTTTGTGCTGCCCTCAAAGGCTGCCAATTCTGATGACGGCATTCCTGGAATCTTCACCACTACGATTGAAGGGTAGTGAAGTTCGAGATGAAAGCAGCATCGAACAGGTACGACCTTCTGTCAGCAATGCAAATCAGAATGTCAATGCAGACAATCATGCGCATGAATGCATGGTTACACCTATTTCCGACTTAGTGGAACTTTCCCATGAAGCTGTTGACAGTTTTTTCGAAAGCCTGAATGATATGATGTTCTCTCCGGAACAGAAATAGAGACTTTTGAGTAAACTCGCACACGGCGTTCCCTGAATTCGGCCTTCAACCTTTAAAAATAAAGTCACATGAACAATTACAATCCAGTTCACGGACAGCAACTTTTTTCAGCAAGCCCTTAAAATATTTTTCTATATATTTTTTCCCGGGACACTGATCTTCTGCTTAAAGTAAGAAACTATTCCTAGAGAACTAAGATTTCTATTTTTAGATACTTTATATAGACTTTAGCTGCCCGCTGGTATGTTCACAAATATTTTATTATGTGATGAAATGGTCTCGAACTTCCTTTCTGTATAGCCATATTAAGAGCCATTTCATGTGTATTTCTCATATACCAATAAGCAATAATGCATAAAAATGCGTGTTTACTTTTGCATTTAATTCATAGCTTAAGTGCATACAATATATATGACTGCAATTTTTCAGTATATTTGAAAATTTCAAAATGCATTTATGTATTTTGGGGTGGTAAGGTATACACTATACTCTATAGTATGTTGTACTATGTTATACTATGCATAGATTAGTAGATATGACCATAGTTAGCGTGGAGTGGGTGTCGTGTATTTCTATAGGTTCTGAATCGATCCCCCTATTCCTGACCCTATTCTGGTTAAACTACCTAGCTAGTTAACTAACAGTCAGCCCATGAGGCAGAAAACCCCCATGATGCAGGAACCGTTATCTGATAAAGCCACACTACGGCACAGGAACGTGTTATCTGATTAGGTCATAACGCTTGAGATCTAATTAGACAAGCGACATTCCTCCAGCCCCTGATAAGGCATACGACGTTCTCATAACAAATCAAACCTATGACAACCTGGATAATCCGTGCGGCCATTGTTTTGATTTCACAGAGAACTTTAGTAAAGAATGTGCTAACGAGCAAGTCGTATGACATCTTTATTGACGTACCTATGTCCATCCTTACGTCAATCCCGGCACCTTTAAGGTATAAATATTGCCGACCTTGCCCTATGCAAACACACGCGTGGTGACAAGACGGAGCAGCCATACTTGCCGAAGCCGAGAGCAGAAGCAGACCCCGCAGGCAGCAGCCCCGCCTTCCTGACGCGCTGAGAGACGCGCTGCTATCTCAAGCCGAGAGACCCAGCACCGGCGCTTCTGGGCAGCCCTCGCAGGCAGCCTGGAATATCGAGAGCAGAGAAAGAGATACCATTCCTCATTCATCCTAAACTTCCAGGTACAGAACTGAATAACCCCTCACAGAGAATTCTTTAGTTATTCACTTGGCAAAAACAAACTTAACTTAAACTGTAACTTTCTATTCCCGCCCACGCATTAGACTTAGGTCAGGTACACGGGGTAGGCGTATTTAGAAACACCAGTTGAGTACGTTTAGTCAAATGTATATGTGTATGTAAATATATTTTAATCATTTTAAAACATCATATGGCTCAGAAACCATATCAATGTTTTTACAGTATTATTTTATACTATTGCTTCTAATGTATGCACTTTACTTAACTATAAGTATTGCAATAATATCGATCCATTTCTCATGTATGAGAAAAGAGACTGATCAATAAATAACACCTTTTTATTGAACACGCCCGTCTCTTCCTTTTCTCTACATTCTGATGAGACTAAGAATGCACGTACTGACTGAGTAAAATAATTGCCTTGTGCTCACACGACTCTCGAGATTGACTCTTGATTAGGGGAGAGCAAAGTTGTCATGTTCTATGGTTGTCAGAAACTAAATCCCTTCTTGTCTAATCAGGGAAGTTAATTCCTCCTTGAACATTCGAGAAAGTTTCTAGCGAACTCTGAGCTTAGCTGGCAAACCCAAAAATTAAGTCTAGTATCGACAGTAGTAGACCTAGTTAACGTCTGGTCTAGGCCTTTACTATTGTAGGTACTATTCCAATGCGCAGAGCCTATTGGGAAAATAGGAACTACACTACAAGATAGGTCGGTGACCACTATCTTCCTGTATGGGGGACCTCCTGGTAATAATCACCAGTATTCAGGCCCCCATGTAATGATCCAAGTTCGTATTCAAACTCTATAACTGCTCCATATTAAATTCAGGTTAATTGGATTATTAGATAATTTGTCTCAATATAAATTGTATCTAAATTTAAGCTCCAATCCCAAAGAGAATATAGGGACCGAAATGTAAGATGCACTTCCCCGCAGTGTGATATTGATGTGTATCCCGTCGTGCTGGCCTGCGGAGGTACGGGAATCTTGCGCCATATCACAGGTGCTGGGAACTTGTCTCACCCTTATAACGGGTGAAATCCCGACGGGATACACATCAATATCACACTGCTAGTGAGTGTCCCTGTAAATTAGTTTGCTTCCTCAGTTTGCATGGATCTAAACATTGTAAACCATAATTTTCAGTGTTTTACTTCCTTGAAAACCTATGTGAGAATGTTCTCAATATATCAATTGATTGCTGTTGAATACTGCAAACACTGCTACAATTCCATTTGTGCACAGGAGCCTGTCTGTGCCTTCCTTCCACCTTTTCAGCAATCACTTCAACTACATTTCTAGGTAGCATTACTTCTTTTGGAACAAGAGTACTATTCTTCATCTAATAATATTGTTAATATTCATCAACTGCATGCACTAATGTGCTGTCTTGCAAGTAGCCTTCTTTATTAAACAAAGGAGTGCTAGAAGTATGTATCCATTCACCACTAAAAACCTTGTGAAATTTTGTTCTATTGACAAGTCTTTTCTTTTGTCTTTGTCTTTTCATTGACAATACTATTTTGTCAAGTGTCTTCATTCTGTTTAGTATCAAAACAAATAGTTTCCTCCTGAGAGCAAAGGCTTTATTGACTACACTCTTAACACATTCCTTTTCTCTCACTGCTCCTGTTCTTCTTTTATACTTTCTCATACTTGTAGTTACATTTTGTATTAATCTACCATGGAACATTCTAAGTCTAATTATCTTAAACTGCTTCCGCCTCCTACTTAAAGTCAGGCCTTTTCTGTTTCTTAGTCTTCTTTTCCATGTATCTTTTCACTCTTTTTTTACTGTATCTGATATTTCCTTTTTCTTTACTTTATTCTCCACTTTTTCCAATACAGCACAAACTTTGTGGAAAGGATGTAGCCTTACGGCTAGAGTGATCGACCTCAAAGCTGGGGAACCGGGTTCGAGACTCGGCAACATCCTTTGATTCTGGGCAAAACAGTTAGTCTCACTGTGCTTTACACAAATGAATGTGACCTTCTGTAACAAAACTGCTGCTCATGTAGTGCGCTCTGATACCCGATGTCTCAGGTCTATTTCACGCTATATAAAACTCTAAAAAAACACAATTGTAGCAAATGTTTTTTGCCCTCTTACTAGTAGCTTTTTCTCTTTTACCAGTTTTGCTACATTTTACCCCTTTTGTTTCTCAGTTATGAGATAATGATATTTTTTCTGTTGTCTTTTCTGCTCTCACATTTTGATGGCATTCTATGTGTCTGTAGTTAATTTCAAATTGATGTCTATAAAGAACATGAGCAAAGTTACTTTTTAATTAAGTACTATAAGATTATATTTTTCAAGAATTTAACTAGAATCCTAAACAATTCTATTTTCCTACTATATCTAATATTGTATCATTAATTCCAAACAGGGTCTGTAGGTATCCAGATTGTTCAGATAACATACAAAATACATGTGGTACGTTTTAAGCACATAACACTCTCACTTATGGCCTAGCAGCAGAGTACCTTAGTGGTAAGATATACATAGTTTAAGAGTAGTTTATCCATTGTGTAGCAGTTTTAAATCAGACGGTTGGCCTAGCTGTATAATTGTATCACTGGCTCAAGTATAGGTGTTTGCAAACATGATAAAAGGCAAAATTGTCTGAATCTTAGAGTAGAAAATGTCAGTTCTTTACCCATATCCAAATGAATGTCTTTTTCCCTATCTGGGCCTGTGATTACATGTGCATGTAAGTTTGTGGTTAACTGACAGCCTCTGTGTGTGATCTATGTGGTTCTTTAAACTTAAGTGAAACGGGCTGCATAGTTAGTATAATCGCTGAGTTAGTAAGTATAGGGTTTTTGAAATGTGTGTTCAACTTCCTCCCTTAGCACTAAATACATATCAGCTGTACCTGTGTATATGAGTTGATCTTTAGGTGTTTCTATCACTATTTCACGGAGTGATTTTGTGTCTGCCTCCTTTCCTATTGTGTTATGTAACATTGAAGTCTGGGTGGCAGGGTAGATGTAAATTTGTGCACAGGGATCTCTAAAAGTGCATGTAGTTAGAAAGACAGTGAGAGTACATGTAGTATCTTTTAATTACATTGTAGTCCTCCCTATGTCCTACCTGGACGCTACCTTGGTGGTGACTTATAGATTGAAAAAGAACACTTTATGCCTTAGGTAAGAGTTTTAAATATCAAGGTCAGCCTAGCTGTTAAAGTGCCTGCACTGGCTGAAGTGTACTAGGTCCAAAACATAATAAAGGGGCTACTTCTATACATGTTACACTAGAAAGTGTCAGTTCTTTAGCCCATATCCAAATGAGTGTCTCAGACCCTATTTAGGGCTTTGATTACATGTGCAAGCACATTTCTGGACACATGACTGTTTCTGTTTCTATTTGTAACATCTCAGGTTATGTAAAACAGAACAAACTGGACTGCATAGTTTTGTGTCTGAGGTGTGCAAGTAAGTATTAGCTTATTGAATTCTATGTGCAACTCTATTCTTTAGCAGTAGGAACATATGAATTTTGCCTCGCTGTACGTGTAAATGTTTAGCTGCTTCTGTCACTATTTTAATGGATATTCAAGTGTCTGCCACATCTTCTGTTTAGGTATGTCAGATTAAAGTCTGGATGACAGGGTGGATGTATAATTGGCACATGGATCTGTACAACTGCATGTAACTCACTGAAAGTTCAGACTACATCTGTAACTTTATACCCTGCATATATAACTACTTCAGGACTAACATAGTGAATGTATAACTCTATTTGTTAGTAAATCAGTGGGTGACAGAGAGAGTATATATACTTTGCAAACATCTTTTGTACATGCATTATACATGGTATAGCACATATAGTGATTATAATAACATACATAACTAAGTTTCTAAAATGCAAAACAGCAGCTTTCATTTTTAAAATCACCAAAAAGCTATGCTTTATGAAAATACCTACAGCATATCTCTCAGGTGAATTATCTGCTGTAAAACATGTGTTTACGACTTCTGAAACAGATGCTATATAAAAAGTCAAGTTCATAGTGGCACTACAGAGACACAGTCAGCAATAGAAATCCTAACCCATCTTTAAACAGTGCATACTAAAGTATGCCTAGGAGTGTCATAGCACACAGGTAATTTAATACAAGTTAAAAGAACACATCTCACCATCTAAGCATAAACAAGCCTACTTTATAATTTAGAAAGAGCTGTGATAAAGAATAAGTAAGACATACCTGACAAGTTTCAAAGATTTATGTTCTATATACACCAACAGTGCATTTTTTCTATTTCAACTATAAATCTTCTTACTCTGTTTTACAATAAATCAATATGGCTACAAGTTCCAAAACACAAAACAAATGATTCTCTCTAATCACTACATCATGTATACACTACCACTCATAAACCATCTAATTTTCTTTAGTTTATATGAAACTCAGTCTTTTTTTAAATTCTCACATACACATACACCTTCTATATCAATTTTGTTTGTTAAATAGAAACATAATTCACATATAATGAGTTAACATTTTTTGTTCAACTAGCACACAGCGTTCATACAAATCAAATCAACCCTAACTGGCAACCTTTTCAACTTTTCACTATCTGTAGAAGGCAGCAAATGAAAACATTCCTTTCATATTTGAGTGCACTTCTGAATGGTTAGTATATATTAACCCTTTCCCTCCTTTTCATAAAGACTAACAAAACTGATGCCTTTTTGTTGATGATCGCAACTTCATCGCGATGGTCAGGATGACGCCACGGAAAAAAAATGGGAGTCTAAAAACATATTTGCCTGCCTAGTTTTACAATTTTAACACTACAGTACACTTTTTTGCAAGCCCTTATTAGGAAATAACACTCTTTTTACAGTAAAATTAGTCTAACACCTCACATTTATAAGAAATAGTAACCAGTCTCTTCAACATCACCCAATACAATCTTAGTATAGTCTCCATACCGACCCACTAGACCCAGTAGTTCACAAGTTCATATCCCATTTTAATAGGACCATACTTGTTAAACATTCAGCTGCATCAAGTGCATTTTACTGTACACATTAAAAACATATAAATGGGGGGAGGAGCTATGCTAGCAAACAAGATGGCTGCTTAGGCTCCCGGCTCCGCCGACCTCCGTGTCCCGCAAGATGATCCTGTCAATAATCCTGCTATTACGCCCGACCTCCGTGTGGATGAACAGATGCACACTCCCATGGTGAAATCCTGAAAACTTTATCGGCTCAATTGACGAAGTTGTGTCGAGTTGAAGTTTCTGGCCTAGTCCAGCGAGAGAGCCGGGGCCTTGAGTTTTGACCCAGCCGGGTTGCAGTTGAACAACATCGGCCGTGAGAATCGAGCAGGCTCAGCTCTACCGCAGTGGAGGTCTTTTCGCCCAAATTTGACGGCAGTCATTTTGATTGACTAACATCGAGGGAGGTGTGACGTGACACGACAGGGGCTGTGGGCGGAGGCCCCTGTCCCACGGACCCGGTTTGCCGCCGCCGGGGCTCGGTGGTCGGGGTCTTCGCTCGCGGCAGCGGATTGCAGATTGCTGCCGCAGAAGTCCATCTGTCACCCTCCGATGCCATCCGTTCCGCTCCTGTCTGTTTCCCGAAGAAACCGGGCTCTCGGGGGGAAGTCAATATAATCGGTACTGAACGAGGAGAAATGGACCGGACGGAGCGTGAGCCGTCGTTGAAGACAGTATTGGCAGCCATCCGGGCATTTCATGCACACATGGATGCCCTGATTCACAAAATGATTACGGGCCTTTCTGAGAAGGAGAAGGAGAATGTGGAAACGGACCCTGCTCCACTACAGGAACTGCTACCAGATGCAGTTTACATGACGACCATTTTGATTCTGGACAAGAGGCACCGAAGCCCTCGGTCGGGACTCTGGAAAATCATGAACCCGGTGTTTCAAAAGTGTTACTACGCCTACCATCATTGCTGACTTTTGAAGAATCGTGTGGCGTTCCCTTCCTGGAGACTTTTGTTTGTGATTATTCTTGGACTTCTGTTTCATCCTTTCCCTCTTTGGTGACTTTACGATCGTGGAGAAAACAACATTGGGACTATTAGTCCATGAGGGAACTTTTCCGTGCTGTTGGAGTTCTTGAGAAATTACTGACTTTGATTTGTTTTGACCTGCAATTTTTCGGACTTTTTCTGCACTTTGATTCTCCTGTAGCAGTAGTGGTTCTACCGGGAGGGGTTCGCATGATGGTCCGGAAGGGCCAAGGCTGGGACTGATTGACCGGGGTTGGTATTATGGCCTTAATTGATTTGGGATTCGTAACTGTTTGTCTAACGGGAGGCTGGGCGGTATATCACGGCTCCCCCTAATTTACTTTTTCTGTGATTTTTGATAAAATTTTATTTTCATCATAGGGGGTGCTGTTCTCTGGCGGGGGAGAAGGGGACTGGGAGCCCATACGGAAATGCCCTCCCCAAGTTTCCTCTTTTCTATCTTTAGAACCTAGTTAGTTTGGGCGACAGGCACACTGCTAGTTGGAGTTGGGCGATAGCCATATGCAGGGGTGCAGGGTGGGGGGATGTTTTTTTTTGTTTTATTTCCGTTCTCGTTCTTATGGTTTCCTTTTCTTCAAATCTTCTATTTAGTTTCTCCCTTATGGTAATATTTGCGAAATATCCTGATTTTATTCACATTCCAGTGTCTGGTTGCCTTGCTTCTTCAACTATTCTGATTCTATGGGTGGGCGGGCTCTGTGGGCCTGCGCTTAAATTGTTTGTTGATTGTAATGCTGCAAATCCTGCTTGGTACTTATGAGCACAGGCGTCTCAGCAATTTTTGTTGCTTCACGTTTATCCTGTTATTGTACCTGTCCGCCCTAATATTATGTATGAATGTATGGCACCAAACATGTCTATTCCTTTTTCTTGTCTTAAAATAATAAAAAGATTTATATAAAAAAAAAACATATAAATGTCTCTATTACAGATTATTTTTCTCAAGGTTACTCACAGATGTAGTTACTAGTCCACTCCACACACTACCTAATTTTAACCACCTGCTTGATCACAACATCCAATACAATACGTGCTTTTTTTAAACCAGGAGAACACTTCATTTTCACTTGGAAATCTGCCTCATTTAGCTTCAGCCTTCTCCTGTCGGCCACTGCTGCTTCACTTCATAATGATTAGAATGCGAATTGTGGGCCACAGCTATGTTTTCTGGGTGAGAGAAGCTGCTACAAAGATTGGTATTGACAGAGACTTGGTTCTGGCTAATGTTATGTTATGTTATGTTATGTTATGTTATGTTATGTTAAAATGGGATTTCTATAGCGCTCAGCTACTCCGAGGAGTGTCCCGGCGCTTCAAACCCGATGCGGAAACAGGAACAGGCGAACAAATGGTAAGTACTACTGAACAAACAACCAGGACTTCAAATCCTTCCTGAAAGCTAACAGGTTGACATTCCTTCTCAGGGAAACTGGCAAGGCATTCCAAAGTTGGGGCGCCAAACGCCGGAAAGAACGACCTCCAATGCGTGTTCGTCTAATGCCCGTTACAGACGCCAAGGCCAGGGAAGCTGACCTCAGCGATCTGGATGGCTGGTAGTAAGCTAGCCGTTTCCTGATGCATTTGGCCCCGGAATCATGGAGCGCTTTGAAAGCAAGCGTAAGCGCCTTGAAAACGATCCGTTTTCGCATTGAGAGCCAGTGAAGAGTTTTCAGAAGATCAGTAGCACTGGCTCTCCGATGGAGGCCAAAAATGGCTCGTGCAGCGAATTTTGCACTATTTGCAAACGTGAAAGGAGATATTCCAGCAAGCCGAGATAGAGCACATTCGCATAATCCAAGCGAGAGCCAATTAAAGCCTGAACAGTAATTTTCCTGTGATCAAGAGAAAGCATAGGAAGAAATTTCCTAAGCGTTTTGAGAAGGCCAAAACATTTCCCTACTAGACCAAGAATCTGAGGCTTCAAGGTGAGGCCGTTGTCAATCTTCACACCAAGATTCTTGGCCATGGATGAAGCAGCTGAAGGAGGGAACATGGCTGAAGGCCACCAAGACTGCCACCTAGGGTCAGATGGACAACCAAAAAAGAGCACCTCAGATTTATCAGAGTTGCACTTGAGGCTATTGAGCTGGAACCAATCAAACACAGCCCCAAGCCAGCTTCTGATAATCACACCATCAAAGTCAGAGCCCTTCTTGCAGGTAAAAAGAAGCTGGGTGTCGTCCGCATATGAAACGATCTGGGCACCATACGACTCCGCCAGTGCCGCCAAGGGGGGCCATAAAGATGTTAAAAAGAGTAGGGTTCAAAATTGAGCCCTGAGGAACTCTTACCTCCAAAGGCGGCACCTCGGCAGAGAACGGAGGGGCCCAGACCGTTTGGCGGCGGTCCGCTAGAAAGGACTCAAACCAGCTAAACACCGCCCCCCTTAGCCCGATCTCCCTGAGTCTTAAAAGGAGACCGCCGTGGGGAACGGTGTCAAAGGCCGCCGACAGATCCAACATCACCAGCATCACCTTACCCCCCAAATCAAGAACCTCCTTAATAGCCTCTGTTACTTCTAACAGCGCGTTAGTGTGGACATTAAAGGGATTAGCCAGAGAGAGTTAAAATGTTATCAAGTGCTGCCTTTGTTTAAAAGCATTATGGATTTATGGAGTAGGTGTGCGAGTGGGTGCATAAGTCTCTGAATTGGTATCTCAGTGAGTGTATCCTCAAACACAGGTATCAGTAACTTTTTCTTTTTAAATCTTCCAAAAACTACGGAACAGATTTACAGCAAATAACTGAAAGCATGCTCTGCATAACCAAATGTTGCTTTCTGCCACATTTAGTGTAATTCCGTTTAGTGTTTCACATTGTAGGCATGTTGACAGGTCCTACTGGAATTAACATAACACATGCACCCTATTTTTTAACCCTTTTTTCTGCCCCTGTTTCACAAATCGCCCCATAATCTTCCCATGCAAAATAAGAATCACAGGGACACTTTTTCTGGCAAATTCTGTGAAGGTTCATCAAACTGCACCAAAGATATAGGAGAGTCAGAAAAACGCTATAATCATGGTCCTAACTATAAATATCTACTGGCAACTGCAATTTATAAACACATAAAGGCACTTGCATCAAGGTAGGCAATTGCAATTCCATAATTGCAATTATTAAGGAATCGCACTTATGGAATCGCAATTGCCTATGCATGTAGGTTTCGCTAAAATATTAACGATTCCTACACGTTCTTAATTTTGAATAGCAAATTGCGATTCACAATTAAGGAATAGCTTCCCATTCATTCCTATGGGCCCCAAGGCCCATAGGAATGAATGGGAATTGCATGCGCAATTTGTGAGTACCAAATAGGTACTTACAAATTGAGCATACAATTTCAAGGGTGCAAGGGGGCCAACAGGCCACACTTATGCACCCCTGAAATTGGCATGTGTGCACATGTGGCGCACATACATGCCCTAAGGCCCACATGGCACTTTGAAAATATATTGCTTTACAAATCGTCCTTGTTCGAAAGCGCACTCAGCAGCAGATATTAAAGGCACACCAGCTTTACTGTGTCAGAATTTTTCTTCTTGCCTTACGCGTTTCGGTGCCCCAGCTCGTTGGTCATAGGCTTTGATGTTTCAATGCAGCCATATTGAGAAGACATTGTTAGTCCATATCACAATTTATAGTAATTGCCCTCTAGTGGGCTCCATCATTAATTCAACTTGTGTTGAATTCTGGTATTTGTGGTATCTTTTCATTATCTTATTACCTCAAGTAGGTGCTGCATTTCAACAACTATTCGATATTTTTCATTCTCTCCAGTGGGCATTCAGTCACAATTTTTTGGGGACTTTTGCCAAGTCTGCTGTTCCGCAACCGGGCTTGGATAGTTCCAAACTCCACGGCTCCCTCCTCATTTCGGGGATAGTGCAGCTTTCACGGCTAGACCCGCCGTCTCAATGTTGCTTTACAAATCGTCCTCGTTCGTAAGGGCACTCAGCAGCAGATAGTTACGGCACACCAGCTTTAATGTATCTGAATTTGTCTTCTCGCCTTACGCTTTTTGGTGGCCAGCACCTTGTTCACAGGCTTTGATGTTTCAATGCAGCCATATTGAAAATACATTGTTAGTCCACATCACAACTTATAGTAATTGCCCTCTAGTGGGCTCCATCATTAATTCAACTTGCCTTATTACTTATGTGTATCTTTCACAAATATCTTGATGTCATTCCCAATTTGTGCCATCCTGTTTATGAAACATATCCTTTTTATTGTTTACTATACCATATGGTGCCCAGCTTAATATTATTAACAATTTGTTGTTGTGGTTCATCAATACGTACTTCTTGATTGTATTTAATTGCCATAATTCAATGGACACGCAATAAGTATTGCCAATCATTAATCACCTGTCAGTAGAGTACATACGCTTGGGATCCCCCTGTGGGAAATATCCCAGTCAGCACTAACTATCGTGGTAACCGACTTCATAAAAGTAACTGGAACCATCTCTACTATCATTCCTCCATTCTTACCTGATCTCGGATCCTTGGAGCTGTCGACGGTCCTGGTTGCAGCTTTGACCTGCGGAGAAGACCGAACCAAGGGATAAGCGTCTCTGCTCAACGCTACTCGAGCATAAACTGTGATGGTTCGAGGACGGTGGTGTCTTGGGAACTTTGGCTGGTTCAAGACTGTGGAGGCCGGCTGGACGGGGACCCTTGGAGTGAACCCCGAGACCCACTGGCCCCCCTCCCGCAGCAGCAGACGGAACTGAACTTTGGCTGGTTCAAGATTGTGGAGGCCGGCTGGTCGGGGACAACTGGAGCGAAATGACGGGACCCACTGGCTCCCTTCCCGCAGCAGCAGATGGACCCTCATGCGAGGCCGCGGGTGAGAGAGCTGTGGGTTCCTTACGTCACTGACCTTGATGTGGTGAACTTTCCCCACAGTCAATTGGAGCGAACCCCCGGGACCCGCTGGCCCCCCTCCCGCAACAGCAGACCTACCCCAGAGGAGGCCATGGGTGAGAGAGCTGTGGGTTCTGTACGTCACTTTTCATGGTGTGGTGAGCTTTCCCCACCGACCCCCGGCCTAGCCATGGTGCGAGCTCTGTACTCACAGATAGGTGGGGGCAGTGACATGCTGATACGTTTCCGTTGTGAAGTTCCCCCGAGCAGTTTCGACTCTACACATTGTTTGCCGTGCAGACCCCAGGACATGTCCCCTGGCTTCCCCGCCTGACTGCTCGTGATCCCTGTGGCCACTGCGGCAGAATTTGATTCAGCACTAGAGTCAACAGATGCAGTGGGATCTCACTGCCACAGCAACGGTTCGGTCCGGCCACTTCATGTTGGCCAGGCGGTCGATCCTGAACGCAGGACCGGTGGGACATGGCCCGAGCCTCCAAGTTTTGCTGCTCCTAAAGTGCCCCTGAGGCGACGGGGTGCTATTGTTCTCGTCTTCGTGGAGGATAGTTCCTCTCTATCTCAGGGCTGTGTTGGCGAGTCCCGAGCTCTCACTCACCAAGATTGTCACGCTGAGACTGCAGCGCCTTTCAGAGGTGGCAGATTCTATTGCGGCGGGGCTCCAGGTTTCGAGGTATCGACGTTCCCGGCTGTGACCCGGAACAAAGTCTCTTGGGACTCGGAGCGTAATCGTGACTCAGCCCCGCTCCCGCAGGTTCAGTGTAATTCAGCTGACAACAATGGCTGACTGAAATCGTAAGGCTTATAACAAAGGAATTAGATCAGCTCGACCAATTCTCCTCTCAATCACAACCCTCCTGTTACAAAGGGATACAGATTTTGCCATCAAATATACGACCGCATCATTGCTCATCTTTGTAAGGTAATGCTTCTGACTTTATTAGATATCTTTTTATTTATTCTATTTCCTGCTCTGCACTTTTTGTGTTTAATGACATTTATTTTTAAGATGGTATTGCCCACAGTTTGTATCTTTTCAAAATGGCTGTGGTGGTAAATACAACGGACTAAGAGCCCACCCCAATCCACCGGCAAGGCTAAGGCCTGTTTTTCTCTATAGCTCTGGTGACCACAAGATGTCTTAACAGAAACAAGACTATGCCTCCTTTTACAGACCTGTGGAGAGAGAAATAGGACTACTATCGATGTCCATTAGAACCCCATCAGCCCTAAAGCTCATGGAAATAGAACTACACTGGCTGCCCACATACCTAATGGATATAGACATAGAACTACATATGGGCAATGTGTTGGCCATCTTAGACTGTCTTTTCCATTGAGTGCACGTAGTCTGTCACCTCAGATCGGCTACACACTTCATGGACATAGACAAAGGACTACACAATGACAATGTGTAGGACATCTTAGAACTTTCTTTATAAGTGAGAGTCTGCAGTTCTAGAATATCCACTCTTTCTTCTGGTTTCATATCCCACGGTACTCGTTCCCCAAACCTGGGTCTTTTCCCTTCCTCCCTCTGCCCCACCTCTTCCAACATGATTCTTGAGATCCAACATGATTCTTGAGATCCCACCACTGTTTTTTCCCTGCGGTTACCTAGCCACTTCCTTATAGGCTTTCTCCCATCCTCCTACAACGCGCATCCACACTTACCTTGTACCCGCACGAGGTTATTTCTCACCTTCCCTCCCACTACACTTCTTCCCCGTTCCCGCCCACTTTCATGAACTCACTCTAACTCTACAGCCCGCACCTCGGACTACAATCAGGACCCTGAGACCCCACCCCCCTCCCACCCAGCCCGCTACTACCTAGCCACAGCCACATTCTCAGTGACTGTCCTCCCCATCCGTACCGACCCTCCTCCTTGCACCCCTCTCCTCATAACACGCTCCCCTACGAGGCTCACACGCTCTTCACATCTTTCCTCATATCATCCCTCCTACTGTACTGACCTTATAATAGAACTCGCAGGCAAACACACTTACAACATACCCCTCCAACCTCACATCACAAAAAAATCAGCCAAACAATTCAAACCTAATTTTAAACGCTGATCCCTATTTCTCAACACACAACTGGATTACAACCACTGACCTCATTTTCCACACAAAGTGAAGAGCCCAATGGAGGAAAGCATTCCTCACCTCACTCTCGTCCTCGAGGAAAACCACACATGGTATTATTCTATGTATTTCACCCTCCCTGCTCTTCCATGCGACAGCAACCATCACCATATACAATAACGGTATTATCCTCATCCAAGCCACAGACCACAATCTTAATCTCTTGGACAACATCTTCCCCACCATCAAAAAACTAGTGTCCAAACCCCAGATGATTACCCAATCTCCATCCAGTACCATCACACAGGGAGTCACTTCACCCAACCAGTCTGACAACCCTGCCCCACAACCTCCCCGCCCCTTCCGACATTGGAGTCCTATGAGATTTCCACCCAATTTACCCACACTGCTATATTACCACATGTCACGGTACCAAAACCAAATAACATGCCTGACTTCCCTCTTCCACCCTGTTCTCTTCCGACATCGGCTCCTACATTGACACCCAATTTACCCCTCCTCAATACACTACATCTCACCCCATCAAATCCACCCAGAACTCCTATCTTCCTCGCTTCTCGTCCTCCCCGTCCACCTCAGGCGCCTGACTTTTACGTTATCTACATCCAGACGACCCCCTAACCTCACAACACCTCAACAATCCCACACATATCTAAATAAAATGCTACGCAGTCCAATATCAAGTGTCTGCCTGCATTAATCTCTATCTGAATATGCAGAGTCAACTAGCTAGAGTTACAATATCAGGGTAAACTTTTTTGAACATTTACCAAAGAAAGTGAAAAAGTAAAAGTAACAAGGTGGAGGAAACAGCCATTGTAACATTAATCAAAAAAGCCAACATCGCGGCAGTAAAAGCCGAGTACCCTCCCGATGGGTAAGGTTCTTTTGATATGGAGTCCATCTACCTGGGAGGACCTTGTTTGGCACACATTTCATTATAATGTGTTGCTTGAGTATATTTACAATTTAGACCAATATTTAGCTTGCACCAATAATTTTTCTATATTTCTGTTTTTTAACAGGAGTGCGACACCTATGCCTTGGTGCCTTTAATTGTTGTGTACAGGTATATGGCTGTATCGTCCAATACAAGATACGTTTATCTTATATCACAATTAATGTGCAGTAGTTACATCTAGGTCCTTAACAAAGCTGTGATTTTGAATGGCTGAAACATGTCGACCTCATTATTAGTGTGCTCACACATCTATTGAGAGTGCCCTTGCACTTTTTTATCTTTGACATCATAGGATACTGATTAAACATAATTTTCCTCTGGTAGTCAATTTTAATTCAATTATCGCTACACTGCACTACACAGTCACTAGACTGCGTCATGCTTTACTGATCTTAGATGATCTAGTCTTGGATTTCATTTAAAATATCTGCGAGCTCCTCCTTTACACTAGGAGTTGTAGCTCCTTGGTTGAACTAGTATGTAGCCGAGAAGAGATCACCAAATGATGAAGCATGCCACTTCGGTGGGTGATGGGAATCCGTCCTCTCACATGAGACTTTTTCCATTTGTGACTATCTCCTGTTCCATGCACTCTATAATGTTGGTCTAAACATTATTGGTCTCGTTCTAGACCCGCTGATTTTTGTTGTTGTCATGTTATAGTTTAAGCCAATCTGGTGGCTGGAAAGGCGATACATCCATCTTTATTCTTTCAGTAGTAGTTGTTGTTGAATGTTGGGCATATTGGGGTCCAGGGCTTCTATGATAACCCAGCTCGTGTCGTTGGTTGTGTGTCCTGCTTCCAAGAAGTGATTGGTCATCTTAGTTGTGTTCTTTTTACATCTTATGGTGCTCCGATGCTCACATATTCGGGTCTTCACTTTTCTGTTCGTCATTCCGGGTAGGTAAGGTTGCAGGGACACACAATGCGGTATATCACATGTGAAGTGTTGCAATTTGTGTGGTGTTGCAACTCCCACGTCTTGGCAGGCTCTAGGTGTAGTGTCTTGGTGGTTGTAGTCAGATGGCATACGCTGCAATTGCCTCATGCAAAGTGGTCTGTGACTTTCGGAAGGCCCCAGGCATTCAAGACAATGTTCCCTTGTTTTTGTGGTGATGCCGGTCTTGTAGAGACGATGGCATCTTTGATGGACTTGGCTTTTTTTGTGGGAAAGAAGGGGTGGGTCCCATTTGAGGTTCCCTGTCCTGAGAATTTTCCAATGTTTCTTTATTATGTTGGGGATTTGGTTGGGGACCGTGTTGAAGGTAGTGACACACGTCAATGGTATCGGTGTGACTACACGTGAATGTGTTTCGATCAGTCCTTCACGATTTTGGTTTCTGGCTCATTTCCTGGCTTTTTCAGTGATCCGTCTGGGATACCCACGATCCCTAAGTTTATTGCTCAAGTTCTTAGTATTGATCTTTAAAATCCGTCACGTTGCAGCAGTTTCTACGCAGACGTAAATATTGTCCGTAGGGAAGGTTCTCCCTCAGGGTCCTTGAATGGAAGCTGGAAAAATGTAACAGTGAATTTCGTGTGGTGGGTTTAAAATGTGTTTTGCTGCCAATAAGCCTAGTCATGATCGGACCCGGACATGCACCCTTGCACGCACCAGAGCTGAGTCACACACTACTTAAACTGCCCACTCCGGCACTCCCAGCACCAGCCGGGACTACGGGGGACCATAACTAGGTTTGCAGCGGATGACTCTTCTTCACCAAGTAAGGCTTTGCGTGCTCCAATTCTGCCACCACAGTAAGCCTAGCTAGATGATTTGGCTAACCCCAGCGCTCTTTTTACTTTCACTTTGGATCTGGGATGAGCATCCAACCTCGAGCCTCGATATTTGCCCTAAACTCATTACCCTTGCGCCTATAGAATCTACTTTTGCATGTTTTTAACCTTTTTATTATTTTTCATTTTCTCGTAATGATGTCCCCTCACTCGGGGCCATAATTGGGTGCACTAAACCACTTCAGTGCATGACCTGACCACAGCAGTAGTGCACACTGTGCGCCTTGGACTGCTAGGCACTTACCTCAGTGGCCCCCACGCATTATCCAGTGCCACATTTATCACAGTTATAGACTGCACGCAGGGCCCACAATTTCACTTGTGCAGCCACTACTGGCACCTCTACACCTACAGGAGCGCTGCTCGAACCCTGTTGCTCACATTCTTGTCATTGCAGCATGCAACTCAGTATCTATGCATGCCGCGACCTGTATGGTCAAACACATCAGTCACTGTAGTAGCCTTTCTTGAGGACGACTACAAAACAACAATGTAGCAAACAGATTGCATTTTATGTTGCGAACTCTATATGTTTCGTTTTGTATTCTTCTTTCCCACAGGAATTTTTTGCTCTTTTAAAGTGTCAGTGAGTACGTCAAAATTTTTCAACCACATACCTTAGCGCCTGAGTAGGTAACGCACTGGTTTTCATGTGGAAACTTTCACCTTTCAATGTGGTTAGACCTGAAGTACACCCTTTTCTTTTGAATAATCAGACATCATGTCTCTTTTTCAGTTTAGCGTGCAAAACCCCGATATGCTCCGACCATAAGAAAGCACCTGATATAACGAATCCTGAATGTGTTTTCTGTATTTGGCGTTTTTTCAACCTCTCAGATATTGGGTGGCGGCGGCACGAAGATTAAAGCTGCCATCACTTCGCACTATCACCGATACCGCACAGTTTTTAATCATCTGAAGGATCTGCAGTTCGTCCGCCTTGACGGTTTTTGATTATAGAGCAAGGCATCTCCTCCTGCCTATTAATAAGAAGCCGGTCATCTTTTTAAACTACTTTCACGAAAAAGGTCGCCATCTGTTCTAGCTTTTTTAGAAGTCTACTAGCGCATCCTATATAAGAAGTATCTTCTTCTCATGAAATACATGTCTGGAGTGGCTGAATAGACATTCCGGATGAATATGAAACAGCTTCCATTGGGATGTATTGACCTATTCATCTCCTAGTCAGAGACGTTCATCTATTTTTGCGTGAGCACAACATTCTGAGATGAGACTCCTGATGAAGACGGGTTTCTGTTGAAACGCGCGTAGAGTCATTGAGTCTCTGAGTTATTGAGTCACTTTGGAAACCACCCAAAAGAGTTAATCACTCATTAATGTGCTGTTGTTGTTTTCTGTCATTATATTTATTATAAATTTCCTCAGTTCTTGACAGAATAATCATATATATCGATATGATTATGTATATGTAGCATGGTTATGAATGTGAATGAATGTGGTCAGAATGTTGTGTATGTGCTAGTCTCTGTATGAATTCCTTGCCTGTTAACATGTTTTTTTATATCCATTTCTATATATATTATTTTAAAAAGATAAAAATAAATAAACAGTTTTTCATATTTTTCTAAATTTTTAGTGTCGCTATTGTCTTTCTCCTTATAATGGTCTGAAGTATTTATGATTTGAAGTAGCCCTAGAATATTTACACTAATGTGCTTCAGGTCTAACCACATTGAAGTAGCATTAAACCTCATTCCAAACCATGTTAGAGCACCCCGCTGTTCACTGGTCATAGAGTAAAATTGTCACTATCAAATTCTCACGTCAGAGACTTTCCTAATTGAACGTGAAGGTGTATCAACCATGGATGACTTTAGAATGGACTTTAGCTATATGTGGACATTTATAACATGCATTTGCATCACGTTGCACAAATATGGTCTATTTAGTAATTGTTGATGATTGTGGGGGGTGAGGAGGTGATTCATACTGTTTTTGTTATAATTTCATGATGAACACGGGGGAGAGGTGATTATTGCAGAGTGGCACGATTCTGCATGTCTCGAGGGATTGAGAGGTTAAGGGCACTTTAACAAACACAGGGGCATATTATCAAGGACCGGTGTTAAAATTATCGCTGTTTTATCGGCAGGAAACTGCCGATAAAATGGCGATAATGGGCTTGATAATACGCCCTTGTTAATTCCCATAAAAGCCCATGTTCTGATGTTAACATGGGCTTCTATGGAAATTAACAAGGGCGTATGATCAAGCCCATTATCGCCGTTTTATCGGCAGTTTCCTGCCGATAAAACGGCGATAATTTTAACACTGGTCCTTGATAATATGCCCCACAGTGAGGCACAGATAGCATGTGATAGGCTCTGAACACAGGTGGGTGGATAAGGTTTAAAGGCAGTTACGATGGGAGTGGTATGATTAGAACGCCTGCTGAAGGGAGATGAGGAGGTTATGACGGTTGAAATTGAGGATTGTTTGTAGCAGGTATGCACAGGGATTAAGTGTTAGCCGAAATAAGTAGTCACTTTGGGTGGAGTTTTGTGGGGTGATTTGTTGGAAAGTAGAGGCGAATTTACACTTGGGTCACAGCAGTTTTTATTTTAATTTTTTGAAGGGGTCTTGAGCACACTGTTTACAAGGAGGGCACGTCAAGTTATGTGTTATGTGAACTGGGGCAGTTTCAGCGGGGAGCGTTAAAATTGCAGGATGGGGTAGCAAACAGCATGTTTAAGAATCAAACACATGATTTAGTTACACTTTTTGATGGTCACGGAGGGGTGTTTGGGTTAAATAATTGGTTAAATGTTTGTTGTAAAATTATTGCGAATTTGAACTGTTCACTAAAATATGTTCTTAACGTTATAGATACCCCCGAAGAAGGTCATGTAAACCGAAATGCATTGGGTAGAATGAAATGTGTGGAATTATAACATTTCAAGTTATTGCCTGTGAACAAGCCTGGATGGGCATTCTCAGAGTGTTAAGATGCATAAAACACAGAAACTTTATGTCATTGACGTGATGGTGAATAAATCGATTACATTTTGGAATAAATTTGGATGAACTTGGTTAAAATATGGAGTATGTGTGAATGCTGTTTTCATATATGCACACTGCAGTGCAATTCCCTCGTGACACGGACATGCCGCGCCATATTCAGGATCTTTCACCTTTTGCCACTCACTTATCGCTAACCTGGTCCTGAAGAAAGCTCCCTTAATCACACAACGTGGGCTGAAATATGTAGACCGCCACACATAAGCCAACTTAAAGGTAACAACTCTTGAATAGTTGCACCACACATTTTTTAATTATATCCTGAGCCGTCAACAATCAACATTAACATTAAAAATAGAGGCAAGGATTCTCAGAGGTATTTTTAACTGGATAAAATCACATCATATCACACGTACGCACCAACACCAGCACAACCGAGGGGCATTCGGTCCTCCTAAAAGAATCCAGAAGCAGGGGAAAGATTCACCGAATGCGGCCCAAAGTATGGAAGCTGGTGCCCACTGTCTGAGCGGTATGCTCCTTAAAGGTAAAGGCTTGATCCAGATGGATCCCTAGGTTCTTGATGGAGACTTTAGGATCAGGAGGGGTACCAAGATCAATCGGCCACCAGTTGGGTGACCAAAGTAGGGGGGCCTCTCCAAAGAGTAAAATCTCTGTTTTCCCAAAGTTACATTGGAGGAAGTTACTCTTCATCCAGTGTGAGATGGCGCTCTGCAGGGTTGAATGAATCGAAAGGGAAGAGTAGCTGTGTGTCGTCTGCGTATGATATTGGAATAAACCCATGTGTCCTTAGGACATTGGCCAAGGGAGCAATATAAATATTGAATAGAGTGGGACTCAGGCATAGCCCTGTGGTACTTCTTTGGACAGTTCCATGGGTGTCGAACAATATGGTCCCAAATTAACTGTCTGAGATTGGCCAGATAGAAAACTTGACATCCACTGAAAAGCGGAGTCTCATAATCTGGTCTCCTTCAGCCTTCTGAGTAATATTGGATGTGAAACCATGTTGAATGCGGCGGATAGGTGCAATAGCACCAGAATCATAGAGTGGCCCTTGTCTAGAGTCATTCTGATGTTATCGGTGACTGCTAGCAGGGCTGATTCAGTGCTATGTTTGGGCCTAAAACCTGACTGGGAAGGATCCAGACAGCCAGAGAGTTTGACATGGTTTGAGAGATGTTTTGACATATCTCTCTACTAGTTTACTCAGAAACGGAAGGAGCGAGATGGGGCAAAGGTCTGTCAGATCAGTCAAAGGGGCATTGGTGTTCTTACGAATCGCCATAACCTGCCCAGCTTTCGATTCCGATGGAACGTGACCTTCTTTTAATGAGAGATTGAGAAGATATTGAATCTGCTGGGATAATTGAGGGGTTAAGTTGCTGATAACTCAAAATGGAATCATATCACGGGGCGAACCAGATTTTACTTTATGAATTAAAATCTCTACATCTGATGCTGTTAGTGGGGTGAAGCTTTCAAGCATTATAGAGGGTACTGTTTCTGGAATATCCGTAGTCAAGGGTGCCAGATGTTGGTTACCGGATAAAACAATTTCATCATAAGTTTGCTCTATTTTTTGTAAAAAATAGTGTGCGATATCATTGTATAATGCTTGTGTAGGTGCTTCAAGATTTTCACGGGCCTTGGGTGTCATGAATGACTGGATAATGTTATATAAAATCTTTGGAGCATTGCCAGCCAGTACAAGTTGGGTGGAAAAGTAGTTTTTGCGAGCAGTCTTGATGCTACTATGGTAGCTGGACAAGGAGGCTAAATACTGGATTTGATCATTTTCATCATGGGTAATGCGTCATTTTCTCTCGTATTTTCTGCAAAGCTTTTTTTGTATATGCAACTGGGGGGAGAACCAGTCACCTTGGGGCGTTTAGAGTGATTAGGGGGTCGTTTCAGGGGTGCAAGATGGTCAATAATCCGAGTTATTGCCAGGTTGTATTTGGCTAGGGCTTCTGTTAGGTTGTCCGAGGGATTATTTAGTGGCACCTCAAAGGAAGCTTGTAAACTCTCTGGGGAGCTTTGGATGAGACTAAATGGAAATTTCGGACACCTAAGAACTTCATTCTGGAATGCGCCAGACTGGTTTTGAAGAGGAACTTTTTTGAATTTGCTCTACCTCCAAACAGGGGGCACTTCAATGGGAAGCACTTTTGCCCCAAGCATGGAAGGACTGTACATTTTTGATTTTGAGCAAAAATACATACTGAACGAACAGTTCCCATTTTTACCCCACATCATCTTCTGGAAAAGATACATCGATGATGTCCTTGCCATTTGGCAAGGACCGGAAGACACTCTATCTGCATTTTTCCAGTGGATAAATACATGTGATCAGAACTTGAAGTTTACCCACACCAAAGATCACGACACCATCATCTTTCTGGATGTTGTGATCACCAAGGTGAATGGGCGCATGGAAACAAGAACCCATTATAAACCAATGGCCAAGAACAACTTACTAAGATATGAAAGTTTCCATCCAAGACCATTGAGAGAAAATCTGCCCTATGGACAGGATACGCCGTAACTGTAGTAAGATCACCGACTACCGCAAGAAGGCAATAGATCTTACAAACAAATTGACGGAGAGAAGATACCCAGAAAGAATCCTTGCAAAATGCCAAAAAAGAGCGAGCAATCAACCCAGAGCAGCACTTTTGGAGAACAAAATAAGATCTGAGGATGAAATACCTTTGACCTGCGTAACCACATACAGTACAGCATCAAATCTGGTCACTAAGTCTATCAACAAGCATTGGACTATTTTAAATACAGGAAATCTGAGTGGGAGAAAACACTTTTTTCCTTCAGGAAAGCCAGAAGCATAAAATACGCTGTTGTGAATACATGCGCAAAAGTAACCTCCCAAAAATAATCAGCAACTGTCCTAAATGCTTGGAGCTTACCAGACATCACAGGACATTATAAGTGTGGCAATTGCAGCGTCTGTCACCGTACAGAGTACAAGAAGACACTGGCACTAGAACCCAGGAAAGTGTGCACTTTACGAGCACACACCAATTGTAACAGTGCTCGTGTTGTCTACAGGATTGTGCCCATGTAACCTCCAATACGTGGGGATGACCAGTAGAAAAATTAAACAAAGAGTCTGTGAACACCGCAGTAGGATCAGGTATAAAAAATCAATGACTAAACTCACCAAACATTTTCTCCTGATGAACCACACACCTAATGACATGAAGTGGACTGTCATAGAGCAAATAAAAACAGGAGAGAGAATACAACAGCGCTTATTCGAGAAAGAACAACGTTGGATATAAAGGCTCACCACGCACAAAAATGGACTGAATAATAACATTCCATGGAACTCTGTGCTTTCAAAATAGACGTTCTCCCTACCCCTCAGCTTCCTGAACCAAATCTGATAAGATACCAAATACTGTGGTTGTCTAGTGGCAATGTCTGATAATTCCCCTAACATGCTGTGGATGTGTTTCACCCTGAATGTAGGTCCTGGTGGAGGGGTCATTGTTCTCACTTTTCCTTTTTATTATAAGTCTTCCCCCCACATCAGGGATTTCAACCTATGGTCACCTGAATTAAGGTAAGTGCCACCTTCTAGTTCTGCTGGGTACTTAGGACACTAGTCTTCCATTTTGTGCCCGCTATTCCCTTTTCTTTTACACCTTCATGGGCTTTCACTTATTTGGAATGGCAGCCTCACTCTAGGCTTCATGCCTTTATTGCCAATCAGTAATTAAGGTTGTGCGACCCCGAGGGACTGTGTTTTGTTTGTTTTTTAGGCGCCTGTGTCCCTAGTAATGGGGCGTTCCTTCCTTCTGTTTCAAGCGCCCCTAGACGCTCTAGATTCCAGCGTCCTTAGTTACAGTAGATGCCCACCACTCAGCGCGAGTGTCCCTTTCGGCAAATATGCCCTCTGACGCACTGACAGCCGCCGAAACAGCCGCCAAAACAACCGCTTTTGGTTCCACAAGCAGTATGTTTTCAGACTCGATACGGGTGGGCACCGCTAAGTCTGTCCCCCCCACCCCATGCCCTTTGTTTTAACATCCCTCATTCATACACCTAGATTGTGATAGGAACGAGCCTCCCGACCCCGGCGCCCATGAGGCATGCTTTTCTAGGGCCACAAGTAAGCCTCGCGCCCCCGCTTTGCCCTTTGTTCTCGACACCTGCTTATGTCTCGCATGTGTCTTACTGAATATCCACATGAATATGCTCGCTCAAATGTTTTTAATCACGCCCTCACTTAGCCGAGTGCAAGTCTAGACACCCACGATATAAGGTATGGAAACAGCTAGTGTGGGTTTGATGAGTGACAAGCCTAACACCTGCCCTGGCAGCGCTGTGACCGCCCATCTCAGGATATGTGCACCACAATTAGTTTTGTGAGAGTGTACACACACACACCTCTGTTTGCGTGGGTTGGAATATAAGATTACGGGCGAATGCAAGCTCTGTTGAGTTTTAGTACTATGGTGCCGCAAACTTATAGTGGCACATCTGGCATGACCGGTTGAGAGTCATCTGAAACATCCAATGTTTCTTCATTCTTTTGAGCACTGGATGTAGAACGAGAGGAGCACATGAAAAACGCTTTGTATTTAATCGATTATCCTTTGAGAATGTTCTTTTGACTTCACAGGCTTTCCCTTTCTAGAATCTAGGAAAGGAATCACACACCCCCACTGTGAGTACAAGGTTGGGTTTCACAGTAGCCAAGGTTAGGGTACAACTTAGCGTGTGTATACCGCCCTGGTTACCACCTTTGGGCCTGACAAAAACCTGGAAAGTTCTCCAAGAGGTTGAAACATATAGACCATTTTTACTCTTCACTTCACTTTTGATACCTCAGGCCAACCTAACCTGGTATGGTATCCCACGAGGTTTTAAAGTTGCCCAGTCATTTCAGAATAAAAAGTCTTTTCATAGAGAGTTATAAACTGGTCAATTTTTAACCACTGTTCTGTTCACTTGCACATAACAAAGAAAACAACCCGCTCCACTGTAATCAGGTGTCGCAGCACACCCGGATGGCATTCGGCTATCCGGGTGGTACCCCGATGATGAAGCATGTCACCAACTAGGTTGGTAAGTGAGGGGTCTTCTAACAAAGGACTCATTTGTCCTTTTTGTGCACCTCTATCTCTTCTACGGAGGCATTGAGGTGCCTCCAGGGTGTACTCCTCCTATTGTTTAGCGATAATGCATTAGTAATGCCAAAACATAGTTTAGGAAATTTGCAATAGAGCTTAGATTTAGGAAATTTAGGAATAGGTCAACTAGATACTAGTAATAGTATAGGTGATCTGATATAGAAATGTACAATGTCACTAGGTTTGCCTGTTAAAATATGTTTGGGGAAATTGTCAACTGTACCACTATTTTTTTTAATTTTATCTCCTTTATTTCATACATCAGCACCCAGGTGCAAGAAGAGGGCTAGCAGCATGAAGGATGGTCAGGGAGACAGGTGTGTCACCACAAGTGCCACGGCAGGTGAAAGTTCCACCTCCACCACTACCACCAGTCCCCGTGGCTGAAGGCCAACGAATTTGTAGGCCCCAGTAAGTCCTCCTCCTCCTATTAATATTTCCCTAACTTTACCACTTCACATATAGAATATTGTTTCCTTTTTATTTTTTTGTACTGTGCGTGTGTTGCAAAGTCATCCTGTGTCCTGGGCACCCCACAACCTTTTGCTGACTGATACTGTTGGTAGCTGACTCTGACTGACTGTGGGCTCTGCATATCCAGCCCCAGGGGCAGTGCTATGCTGAAAGAGACATATTAGAATACAGTTAAAACACCTACATACACTTGGGTACACAATGGTACGGGGTTTTACCCATGTGATTGGAATGACCTGCCCTATAGGCCCCTAGTATATAATAGGGCAGGGGGATTGAAACTACCTATAAGTCCCTAGTACCCTAGGGCATGGCGGTTCAGAGGCCAGCAGCTCTTTTTGCACTTGCATGTGTGCACTGCTGAAACCTGGGGTCAGTTTAAAAGCAGCACTGAGTGCCAGGACTGCTTTTAAAAAGTGAATGGTGCCCAAACTCAACGTTGGGGTTTTGGGCACTTACAAATGGCTAACCTACAATGTTTTGGCAAATTAGGGACCCCCAGGGTCTTCCCTAGATGTTCCAGGGGTGGGGGCAGGTATTTATAAGGTACACCCTTATAAAAATGAGTTTCTATATGCCTGGGTAAAGTAAAATTTCACATTTCACTCACTCCCCACATTGTGGTAAAGTGCATCTCAAATTCGACTTTGATTCTAGGAGCACTGTGGACGGAGGATCTGCAACATTTCTACAGATTCATCACCCCTAATGTCTCCCCTAGTTGGACCTGGGGTGGGGTTTCTGTAGATATAAGACAAGTACTTTTAAAATATGTTTTTGTAAGACCTGGTGCTGGAAAAATGACGCAAGTCGTTTTTCCCTTTGCAAATCCCCTGTTACATAGGCTAACTTGGTAGGAAGTTATTAATTAATAACTCTTGATAGGAGAGGGCTAGAAATGCCATTCAAAGAATTCCCAGAATGATATTAATACATCCAACAATGTCATGTTGATGAATTTGTCCTAAAGTGTACATACAAGAAGTTATAAGACTTTCTTGCTTGTAAGTCCGTAAACTATGTTCTTCAAAGAGGAGAGCAGCGAACAGTGTCATTTACAACTCTGAACTTCCCACCTTAGGCAAATGGTAAGATTAAGGAAGGTATGAGCAGATGCAGGGGGGAGAGTCTGAGTAAATTAGCCATCCTAGGGGTGTATTTAGCCAGCTCTTATCTCTTTGCTGGAAAATCATCCATTATGGATTTGAAAGATTTGATGCACTCTGGGACAAAATAATGCCACACACTACAGGATGTGGTCATATTTTGGAGGAGTTACCCTGCTCCCATTGGTCAGAAGTGACCTCCTGCTTGACCCAGAGAACTTAGAATAAGTGCCTGAGAGAGGCAGAGTCCTCCAGATCTCCTGCTGGAAACTTACTGAAGCAAGACATTGCCAAGCTGAGAAGATTGCTGTGCAAAGGTTTCAAAGGCCTGACCACTGAAAACTGCACGAACTGAAACTACAGCCCTGTGGATTATTTTGCTGAAAAAGAACTAAAGAGGGGACTCCCTGAAAGCTACAGATTAAAAGAGCTCAAATGGAACACCACCACCTAAATCCACAACTTAAAGAACCACCAGTGGATTCGTAAGGGCTATGTACCAGTGGATTGTGGGAACAAAAGTCCTCAACCATCTTGGAGCTTTCAGACCCTTGGAGTGAGTTTGAGATACTTTGGGACCCCTTGAGGAAAGTCAGGAAGAAGTTCAAGAAGTTTGGAGAATTTTGAAGCAACTTTGAATAAAAGCTCCATAGAGGGACCGACTCAACCTGGCCAGCCTTGCCGCCTGCCTTCAACCGCGAGCCGGCCAAGCCAACCAGGTTCTTCCCACTAAAAGCTCCCTCGCTCCAACTTCCAGAGATTGACTAAGTCTAGAAGAATCTGAAGTTGGCGAACCCTCACCGGATCTGGCTACATGAAGAGCATCGAGAGACCTAGCGAGAAAAAGCTCCAGAAAAGTTTGTAAGTCTGCTCGTTGAAAAGGTGACTGGGAGCAACCGTGAACGCCAAGGCACCTGCCTTCCATCGCGTGCCGGTTTTGAATTCAGGGTTGCCTCGCTGAACCGATCTTGAAAAATGTTATACGTCCGCTCCTGGGAAGTTTACAGGGACCTCGTCAGAAGTCAATCCAGCGAACCCTCACGAAATCCGGACTGGCTGGGAGCTTTGTGCGGCCTCAAGGAGAAACGTTCCAGAAAAGTTTCTATGTGTGAAGGTAGAAACTGAGACAGGGACCTGCCGCGAGCTGTAGACGCTCAGGGCTCCATTGTGACCGGCCTGAAACGTTGACTTTGGCCCGGTCTATCGCGAGCAGGTATCACAATATGGTGCTAAAATCTTCTAAGTACTATATTTAATTAAATCTTTGAAAATTCATATCTCTGGTTCCCTACATTGGATTTTTGTCATTTTGGTGTCATTTCAAAGATACACATATTTCCTATTTTTATAAATTGGTGTTGGATTTTTATTATGTGTTGTGTCTTAAATATGTACCGAATTGGTGTTTTTAAATGCTCCACATACCTGTCTTTGATATTAAGTTACCAAGGGTTGAGCATAGGAATAATTTATTTTCTAAGACCTATGCTGAGTCCTATCATTTGTTAGTGACCTTATTACCAGTGGCAGGCCTACATTTGCCCCTACCTATAACCCACTTTCCAACAGCCTGTGTCCTAACTCTTTTTTTCCAACTCCTGTTCGTTCTACTTCTAGCTGTTTGTTAAATTCTTGTTATCCTTGCATTATCCTAGTTATTTTCTATATTTCATGTTTATGTAGTTGACTTACTCAAGTCCATACCAGTCTGCCTGTAGTTTCCGATCTTCTACTTTGTCAGTAAGATTTCCCTCTCCCCTTACATATCTTGTGGACTGGTACTGTGAGACTAAGAGAATCGCTTTTAGAACACATGCTCTACTGTAAAAATTGCATGCCCAAGTACGTTATTCTTAATCTATGCATGTTCATTGAGAAGGCTTTCTTTTCTTGCTCATGCTCAAGCATTAAAACTAGAGAGTGTCCATGGACATGGGAAGACCCCCTCCCAGTGTTGTGTATATATTCATGTATACAGTAGTATATAAGCAGTTTCAATGTCAGTACAGCATGGCTGGAAGCTAGTATGAGGATAATCCCATTGCATTTGCCAACCAAGACCGTATGTCCTTAATTGACCAATTATTCCACCCCGTCATTGCGCGCCAATGACTTAAGAGTCATCATGGCTCTACCCCTCCCTTACAAAAAGTTTTGGTTGGCTTGACTACCTGGCTTTTCAAACATTGCCAACAAACTAAATGCTAACTTGATATTTTTGATAGAAGATACTGCAACCAAACTGTACTAATGTATTGTGGCAGAATTTTGTTAAAAACATATTAAGGGGAGGCGTTTCTGGCATCTAAAATGTGTAATTTTTTTTTAGCCGCACAGGTCGCCAGGGCCAGTCCCCATGGAGCAGACGTGGGGGCAGTCAAAGTGGGACTCCCAGAAGTGGCAGGGACGGGCGGTGGTGTGTCACATTGCTTGCTTATTGACAATTACAAGTATACACACTTCAAGGGCACCGTGAACTTCCACTTTAGCCAGCTGCAGTGGGTTTGAGTTATTGGGCTCTTCTGTCTGCAACTCAGCAGACAAAAGCTCATAATGAACGCTAAAAATGATGGGTTGGTGGAAAATGGAAAAAAGGATGGAAGGCGAGAGGATGGGTGAAATGTTACATTAGAGAAAGGATGCGTCGGTGAGAGAAAGTAAAAGGATGCATACGTAGGCGATAGGACACATGGTTGGGTGAAGGATGGGTGAAAGGATGCCTGCTCGGGTGGGTGAAATGGTTGATGGGTGAAAGGAATTCTCGGATAGGCAGGATGGGTGAAAGAGTGAATGGGTAAAAGAAGACGTGGGTGGTATATGGATGTATTTATCAAAGGATGGTTGAGAGCCGTGGATAGGTGAATGAAGGGATGGATGGATATATATGGATGATGAAATGATGAATGGATAATTGCTTGGATGAAGGAGTTCTTCTGGAGAGAGGACCGCACACCTACTTCACTTGTTTGGAATGGTTTTATCAAAGCTTTGGTTTAAAGTGGGGGTATTTCTGTCTACTTCCTTGAATCACTGTATTTGTTAAGCAAGGCAGTTTTATATCCCACCCATCACATCCCTTTCCATGGCATTTCGCCAGTGCCACCTACGACCTAAATATTGCATGGTTCAAATGATACAAGAACAGAAGGACAGACGAGAGGAAATAAATGGTAGGAATGAGTGAAGTCAGGAAGAAATGAAGGATGGAAGGAAGGAAGAGAGAAATGGAGGGAGGAATTGAAAGACTGGGAAGGGAGAGGAAAAGAAATGGAGTGAGGAAATTGCTTTAGTGGAAGCAAGAAAGAGAATAGAGAAGGACAGAAGATACTATACCTTGGGGTCAGGTAAGTGAGCAGATTGCGAGGAAGACGGCCGTAAAACAGAAGGTTCAAAGATGGGTACACTGGTCCAAGGGACTGTACACTTGAAACCCTTAAATGAGAACCTAAGTATAATTTTTGATATCTGTTGTTTATACCAAAGCAACTGTGGCTGATTCTGCGATTAACCAAAATGTGTCCATGAACATGTTTCATTCAGGTGCAGGCTACCACTGTGGCAATAGCCTGGAGCTGTGCACTTGATTTACAAAAAAGAACTGTTTGAGTTATTGTATACATTAGAAAGACAGTGGAAGAGAAATATAAACAAACAAGGGATTCATAGACAAGCTCCATGTTTCTCTGTCAAAACCTCTTTACTCTAGAGAATAGACCTAAATGCCCAGCAGGGCCAGCTGGAGACCCAGAGCAGCCCTGGCAAAGTGTGTCAAACCAGCCGCTGTACATTGCATAGCGAGAGAGATGGACTATTAAAATGGGGAGCTTGAAGGGGTTTCTCCCCACAAAAACATTTGAGAAAAATTGTAAAAAAAGGTGCATTCTACAACACATTTTTATTGATATAGTCAACTGTATTAGGTTTTAAAGTACAGTAAATGATGACCTTACTTTGTACCGGGATACACAATCTTTGTTGGGGCCCTTCAATGTTTCCCCCACTGTCACCCTTCAATAGTGCCCCCTCAGATCTCCATAGCCCCTCTCTTTATGTTGTATTTTATTTGTTAGAGTGCCTCTCATGCCAGTGTTGGCCTTCAGAGAACTTTACATCACATGCATGCATAAAGACAATAAATAATATGTGTGTAAATCAGTGTGTACAAATCTATATATATAAATACGAATGTATGTCTGTCTGTCTGTCTGTCTGTATGTCCTTTAGGCATTACTACACCATTCATCCGATCGCCATGAAACTTTGGGAAGTTGTTGAGTACACTCCAGCAAAGGGTTCTGGTATATATTTTTTTAAATATCGGCCCCCCAGGGCCCTCATAATCTTTTGAATACTGATGTACACACCAGACGGAAAAACAACAAATCGTGTATCCACAAGCACTCAAATAAATAAATAGAATTAAAATACCATTCATCCGATCGCCATGAAACTTTGGGAAGTTGTTGAGTACACTCCCGCAAAGGTTTCTGGCATAACATTTTTTTAAATATCGACCCCCCAGGGCCCTCATAATCTTTCGAATACTGATGTACGCACAAGACGGAAAAACAAAAAAATCGTGTATCCACAAGCACTCGAATAAATAAATAGAATTAAAACACCATTCATCTGATCACCATAAAACTTTGGGAAGTTGTTGAGTACACTCCCGTGAAGGTTTCTGGCATAACATTTTCTTTAAATATCGTCCCCCCAGGGCCCTCATAATCTTTCGAATACTGATGTACGCACAAGACGGAAAAACAAAAAATCGTGTATCCACAAGCACTCAAATAAATAAATAGAATTAAAACAGCATTCAACCGATCACCAGGAAACTTTGGGAAGTTGTTGAGTACACTCCCGCAAAGGTTTCTGGCATAATTATTTTTAAATATCGGCCCCCCAGGGCCCTCATAATCTTTCGAATACTGATGTACGCACCAGATGGAAAAACAAAAAATCGTATATCCACAAGCACTCGAATAAATAAATAGAATTGAAACGACACTTTGAAAGGTTTTACATATCAAAATGAATAGGTTTCAATAAAAATGACAAAATGTAAATTGAATTTTATCATAATGAGTTTCCATGAGTGGCATCCTAACAATCACCCTAAAAAATGTAGTATGAATTTCATCACCCCCGACTGGCTAGCACACTAAGGATGAATGTATGACGTTACTATGCATACATTCACAATGCGGTATTTTTCATTGTGTTCGTTACAACGCAAGTCGTTACAACGACTTGCGCTGGAGGGCGCCGTAATAAGGAATAGTATGATTTACTATTCCAACTCCAGTCTACGTACATTAGGGAAGGTGCTGGAATAGTAAATCATACTATTCCTTAGGTTAAAGCGCCATCCAGCACAAGTCGTTGTAACGACTTGTGTTGTAATGACTGCGATGTAAAGGCATTGCGATCCAATGCCTGCGTTGTAATAGATGTTTCCCACTAAGGATACCTCCAGGATATATTAGAAGCATGAAATACTGCTGTAGGAAAATATTGCCCCCAGCTACTTTACCAGACACTGGCACATTGGAATATTTCATTAGTTCCCCTTCAGAGCTGGGTATCTACCTTCTAGCTTTTTACTAAATTCATTTTGTAAATGTTACTGCAAAATGCAATATGTGGCTTTATGTTAGCTAAAATCTTCTTGCGGAGCTATCTACTCCTTAAAATATTCATGTATATTGTTGTCTCACTCCCTCTGCTTGCTAGCGTATTGCAGTTGGGCAGCTGATAGATTAAGTTCTCTGGTAGACCCTCCTGACGTTAAGCCTTGAAATAAATTCAGCCCTCGTTTGCTTAGCGTTTGTTAGGAACATGGAGCAACTGGTTCCTCACATGAATTTAACATGCAATTCGAAGATGGTTCTTTCCTTCCTTCACTTTACCATTGTAACCATGAAGATCACCTCAAAAACTGATTTACAGACTACATTAGGAGACCGCTTGTCACCTTTCTAGTCTGTGACCAAACAACCCTGGCTGTATAAATTCTTGTTCAAGGTGCGACTATCCTGGGCCACTGAAGTACTTCGAGTGTCAATTGCGGCACGTGAGATCTTATAAAAACTTTAAATAAAATAATAAATGCAAATATGAAGAAAATCCAGGAATGCTTTCCATCCCGACTCTGATTTGATAAAAACAATTCACCTATTAAGTCCACGTGTGTCAAGAAGCAAGTCTCAGCTTTATACTCTATGCAAAAATCACAAACACTTAAAATGTAATGATGTGTAATATGATGTATGCTCACCATCTAGGACCATTATAGAGTGTATATTCCAACAAGCCGGATTCTCATATTGACCTCCATTCACGGAACTCAATATTCCTGCACATGTGCACATTATGCTTTGGCTGCATACTAAGAGGAGAGGTGGTGCTATCAAAGACCCACCTTAGCACCACTGCCAGCTTTACTGTGTCTTCTAGTTGGGACAGAGAAGAAGGGTATAAGACACAGCTGAAAGGTCTCACTTATAGAGCTGCTGGGCTTTTCAATGATTTTAGTCAGGATCCTGTGCAGTGTGGCCAAAAATGATTTTTAAAATTTGCCATTTCTTCTGACAGCACTAATGCATGTTATTTTTATTTTTTAAACCAGAGGAGTGAGGTGGGGGACGAGGCAACATGGTGGGAGGGTGGGAGAGCGGGCGTGGGAGCAGACGTGTAAGACAATGGGGAAGCATACTGACAACGGAGGGTGAGATTGAGATGCTGCAGAAGCAAGCTGACAATGGAGAGTAGGTGGGAGTAGATGGGGCAGCAAGCTAACAACAGATGGTGGGCAGGATGAAATGCGGAAGCAAGATGACAATGAAGGGTGGGCGGCAGGGGCTGGGGAAGCAAACTGGCAATGAGCAGCAGGCAGGAGGTGCTGGGGGGTCAAGCTGAGGTCAGAGGGCGCTTGGAAGCAGTTGGGGCAGCAAGCTAACAACAGAGTGGGGCAGAATTTGAATGAGTAGCAAGCTGGCATTGGGGTGGGTTGTAGGGGCTGGTAAGGTAAGGGCAAGGAGGGTGAACGGGAAAGGCTCGGGTAGTACGCAGGGGCATAACACAGGCCCCCGCAGCCCCCGCGGTGTGGGGAGCCCCAAGCTCCAGGGGGCCCCCTCAGCACTGCACTCTGGCCGGAGAGCTCCTAATGGAGCCCGGAGGGGGTCCCTCTGCATACCATGCAGGGAGGCCCCCTCAATTTTCGTTACGCCAGTGGTAGTACTTTGACAACGAAAGACAGACAGGAGGAGCTGGGGAGGCAAGATGGCAATGGAGGGTGAGCGGTGGCTGGGCCAGCAAGCTGACAATGGAAGGTGGGAGGGGGTTGGCAAGCAAACGGGAAATGGTGGGTGGGTGTCTAGTTTTGGGAGAGCCCACATATGAGGTATGGTGGTGGGAAGCAAGAACAGTAACTGAGGGATGGTGAGAAAGTGGAACACGTAGGGGGGGAGAAGGATAGGAGGGAGACATCTCGAAAACATTCACAAACAAAAAGAAGTAGCACCTGAAAAATGAGCAGTGGAAGGAAATGAAAAGGGGGGGCTCTTGGCACCCCCGCCCGCATGGCGGTGCGGCGACCGCCCCCTCCTCTGCACCTCTCGGTGGTGGGGCGTGTCCTCTGGGGCGCGCCCTACCACCGATTGGTTGGCGCCCTCCCTGACTCAGATGGCGTTAAATGACATTCGGGTCAGGGGGGGCGGGCTACAGGAGGGGCTGGGTGGGGGGGCGTAGCCACCCCCCCTCAAGCCCCTCTTGGATAAAGAAGCGGGGAGAGCCCAGGTGACCCCCTTGTTGCCTGGACGCTCCCCCACACTGGTCGTGCCCCGCGGGCGGGGCTTCTTGTTTTTGAACGTTTTAATGTTTCTTAATCTTTGGCTGCAGGTTGGCGCCGAAGTTGGCGCCGAAGTGAAGAATGCGGTGGGAGCCGATTCGTTTTTCAGGCGGGCACGGAGGAACAGGCATTCTCACCACCGTCGCGGGAAAAGAGTGTTTTTGCAGTGGCCTGGCTGTGGCGGCGATGAATAAGTGTCCTGGCAGTGGTGACGACGAATAAGTTAAGTTTCTGTGGGGCTTGTGGTGGGCCTTAACATGGGTGCGCTAATGTTTTACCGGGACTGACGGTGCCGGTGAACAGCCAGTAATAGACACAGGTCTGCATGGAAAATGTGTAGTGTGGGACGGCACAGTTTTCCTAGGCCATGTATAGGATCTCGAATAGCCAGTGTCTGCTCCAATGGATATTCGGTCTTCTTGCTAGTATCAGGTCATGTGCTGATAAAAGGAACGATTCTAAGGGAGAATGCCACACTCTCCGCAATTTATAAGTGTAGACTGTGAAAGCAGGTCGATAGAGGGGTCTATTGTCGTATCACCAACTGCTAAGGGTAAACTTTGAACAGTTAGTCATTCGGTAAAGGCAAACACTCACCAATGACTCATAGGACTAGACTAGGCATTTCGTTAACACCATCAGTGCAGATTCCACAGTGGCTTCAATGGTATCGCTGTGGTTTTATGTTGAACTTTATCAAGGCATCTTTGTTTTGGTCAAGAAGGACTCTTTCCTTTGTGTCTATTTTCGCTGCTCGTTGCTTAGGCGTCAGCTGAAATGCACTCCTCTTCCTGGAATCCTGCCCATAAAGCCTGTCCAGATCCTTCCTCTGTTCTTTTCTTTCTTTTAAATAGACGTAGAACTTACGCCTGAATGTAACCATTTTGCAGAGACATTGAATCAAAACATTGTGTTATCAACGAACTGTGTGGCAGGGTCTGGAGCGCTTACCAGGAAAAACATCCAGAGAAATGTGCTGGGAACCGTGACAGAACGAAAAGTTTAAAAATATAAATGGAATTCTAAAGCACAGACATATTTATCAATTATAAAAAGCATACAGATGGAAGAGAGCCTTCAGAGGGTATACAACCTTTACCACGCAACTTTTACCACGACCTAACATTACCACGCAACTTTTACAACGCAGGACCCTTTACCACGCATACCATTACAACGCTGGTATTTACAACGCAGGTACTTTTACAACGCATACCATTACAACGTAAGTATTGGTAAGTATATAATTTTATTTAAAATATTTTAGGTTTGGGTTTTGGGTAAATGGGTATTTTTAGGGTTCAGGGTCAGTTTTCAGTTTTTGGGTAAAGGGGTATTTTTAGGGTTCAGGGTCAGTTTTCAGTTTTTGGGTAAAGGGGTATTTTTAGGGTTCAGGGTCAGTTTTCAGTTTTTGGGTACAGGGGTATTTTTAGGGTTCAGGGTCAGTTTTCAGTTTTTGGGGTACAGGGGTATTTTTAGGGTTCAGGGTCAGTTTTCAGTTTTTGGGGTACAGGGGTATTTTTAGGGTTCAGGGTCAGTTTTCAGTTTTTGGGTACAGGGGTATTTTTAGGGTTCAGGGTCAGTTTTCAGTTTTTGGGGTACAGGGGTATTTTTAGGGTTCAGGGTCAGTTTTCAGTTTTTGGGGTGCAGGGGTATTTTTAGGGTTCAGGGTCAGTTTTCAGTTTTTGGGGTACAGGGGTATTTTTAGGGTTCAGGGCTGGGTTTGGGTTTTGGGGTTCAGGGGTATTTTTAGGTTTTAGGGCTGGGTTTGGGTTTTGGGGTACAGGGGTATTTTTAACATATATATTTAAAAATTAATAATTAAATATTAACACAAATAATTAAAATATTAAATATTAAAATAATAATTTATTAATTTAAAAAAATATTATTAATAATTATTTTACCATATTATTTACTTACCTATACTTACGTTGTAATGGTATGCGTTGTAATAGTACCTGCGTTGTAAATACCAGCGTTGTAATGGTATGCGTGGTAAAGGGTCCTGCGTTGTAAAAAATGCGTGGTAATGGTCTGCGTGGTAAAAGTCCGCGTTGTAACGTCATATATCCCTTCAGAGGCCCCGGAGGTTAATTGGCATACTCCATTTCCTTTGAGGCTTTCGTTAAGAATAACTTTAAATACAACGGGGCTTCTGGCGGCACTGAAAGACGTGCAAATGCTGGGAGTCTGGGGAAGACGACTTGCCGAGTAGTGCATCTCCCGCCAAACTACGGAGTGGCCTAGCACCCAAATGCCTGAAGTGCTCGACCCCCTGGTGCCATGGGCCACCTCGCGTCTTCAGGTGCAGCCCTTGGCTCCTGGGGGTGGGGGGAGTGCGCACCCGCCCGATGCCTGCCTAATGATTCCCAGGCTCAGATAGGATTTGCTACCTTCGGCCTGAAATAGCGTATTTACGAAGCGGATCACATATGTACAGATTAAAGTGTTTTCATCGCATCCGTTAAGCCTCCTAGGCCGTCACGAACTCACAGGAACATACAAGAATCCATTCTGCTTCGGGGGCCAAAAGGTCGCGGACGCTCGAGTGAAAGCAAACGGAAAGAGAGCAAAGGGGCGGGACTAGAGTGCAGCGCTGTCCTCGTGCAGCACTAGAAGGCGACTAGCGCATTCCTTTTCTATGGACAACTCTGGTGCTCTAATGCACCTCACTGTCACTTCTGTCGCCCCGTTTTGTAATGCACCCGGCACTGTGCCCCGGCCCCTTTAAAGCTAAAATAAAAGCAAGATAGCGGAAACAATGAACGCCATGCCCAGCGAGAAGGTCAGTTGTTTACAGAAATTAGCTAGCTCAATGTGTAGCTAATTCCCAGCTAGCCCTGGCATATTTCTTTACTTCATAGGACACAAGTCCTTGCGTTCTCATAGGTAAAGTCTGAACGGATGGCTGGAGCCGGGGCTAAGACGCATTTTTGACTAAGCTGCCATTATGGTACAAGACATATGAGATTTCCCATAATTTGGTAAACTCCTGCAAGCTCTAAGAAATACCTTTGGGAGGTCACAACTTGGAAGATTTAATGCTTTGAACAGAGTTCTGACCTTATTCCGAGTTTGGTGTAGTGAGAGCTCAAACTCACTCTACTTGCGCCTCATTTAGAAGCCGAGGAAACAAAGGGTTTCTGACAGTAGAGCTTCAGTTATCAGAAACCGTGGACCTGATTGTCTGCCTGCTATAGAGCTGCCATGTCACAGTAGCGGTGATCCCTCTCTTTGTAGGACGAGGTTACTGACATTAATCGTCCCTGACTGGGTCTGTCATGCAAGGTATTTGCAGGCCCTGACAAGAAAAACAGGCAGTGGCCTTAACTGCCATTTCAGCTTTGGGAGTTTGAGTAGAACAAAAAAGTATGCAGAGCAGGCTGAAAAATACATGGTATGCACTAGCCATTCAATTTTGCAAAAAGTGCATCGGTCACACCAGTAGGTTCACCTAAGGCAAGGACATTTCCCGCAAGGCAGGTAGGGATCTCACATGTGAGTTACAGACAACTTCTGGGGGCCATAGAAAGAGCCTGACTGCTCATCAGAATCTCAATGACCCTTAACCTCTTCTGATATAGGTTCGTGGGGTAAAAAAGAAAAATAAATGTACTTTGGAAGCAACATGCTAATTTCATACTAGATGGCTAGACTGAAAAGTCTTCTAGCTAGGCTGGTATTAACTATTTGTCCTACACTAGTGGACACTTTCTTTCTGAAATGATTTGCTGTCAGAGCCCTTGCTGTTTCCTGGAAGCCTCCAGGGTCCTTTCTTGCATATGTTTGATTGTGGGCATGAACCACAAGCATGAGCGCATGCTAGCAGAATGATCTGCTTTGTAGGTAATATTAGCCTATGTTTTTTCTCATTGCATTTAAAGAACAGTATAACATTTCCTTTGATTGCTGGGGTCGTTTGTCTGAGCAATTTTATTGGATATTGCATTTGCTTTAGGAAAATGTCCGTTTGAGCACATTCGCATTTTGCTATAAATGTTGCAGATCGTGGTGGGTGAAAGTTTAAAATGATAGTAGGTGTTAATATTGACAAACATGCTGGTCTTAAATTGTTGATACTGATAGTATTACTCCGACATTGTTTTCCCCTGTCTGTGCAAAGGTTCCATCTCATTAGTACGGGCTGTAACACTTAAATATAGCAATAAGCAACAGCTAGGTCCTTTGACGGCAAGGCAACATCTATTGCTGCATTGTTGTAACTTTTGAACGGTTTGAGCTAGACACAGTTTGTTTTGAAAAATTCTGCAGCTACAAGCAGAGGCCGGATTATGTGTCAATTGCAGCAAATCTATAAATATCCGGCGGCCCTAATAAGAATATGCTTTATAGAAAACATTGTGGCATCAGGGCAGGAGGACCTACAGTGCTTGACGATATGAAGGTTACTATAAAGCCTAGGCGATGCGGTCGCAATATGTATACACTGCCCTGGCTACTGTAGTAGGGCTTTATTACGTGAGGGGTGTCTATGGGGAATGAAAGACAGGAAGAGGTTGCCATTATCTCAAGGTCCTTGTCGGGCCTTGTTAACGAAAGCCTTTCCTCATAAGACCCAATCCTTAAGGCTACCTGTTACTTCCCCGAGAATATCCTATGGCCCCGATGCCATCCTGGTAAGAGCATCTGCAGTTAAAGGTGACTTTCTGAAGTCACCCTCGATATACAGTCTAGAATACTGGACTGCCAACCGACATTTGGCATTTATCCAGACTTCCTATAAGTGAACTGCACTTCCAATCTTTGACAGTGAAGGGGTAATTGTCTTTACAAGTTAATTTACAAGCTGAGCATGCGGGTACAGGTTGAACTGCTCTTTGCTCAAGAGAGAAGCAGAGGACTGATTGCGTCACTACCTTGGGAGATGATTTAACCTAGCAGAAATAGCTGGGAGAGCCTCTGACAATGTCCTTTCGAACTCCATGGGGGATTATAAAGCTCTGGTCAGGGCAGCTGTGGTCAGTGACTGCTCTTTGTACTCCCAGCAGCAGAGTTTGGAGCCAGCAGTGGGTACCACCTGCTTGTGAGGGGGCTCCTCAGCACTTGAGTCCAGACGGAAATTATTCCTGGTCTATTCACTGCCTCCTCTGTCAAGTAGGATTCAATATATTGTATGGCAATGCCTCCAGTCACACAGTTTCATAGACTTTGTATGAGGGTCTGAGTAACAGGATCCAAGATCACAGTGCAGGCAGGTGAGGAGAGAAGGCGGCCTACCAGCAAGGGTGGTCGATCTTCAAATCCAGGGAACCGGGTTCGAGTTTTAGCAAAAAGGCACACCATCCTGTGATTCTGGGCAAATCACTTTATCCCCTCGCACCTAACGGAAAATGAATGTGTCCTCAGGTAACGCAACTGGTATTCATGTAAAGCTCTCTGATGCCATCATGGGCCTGTCCCTGGGTCAATAAACGATATGTGCGGATTGACGTGTTGTAACGTGCAAGGTAACTTATGCCTGGTGTTTTTTCTGGTTTTGCAGTTTCTCAAACCTGTCACGCAGGGGAGGAATTCGCCGCGGGGCATCAGCAGGCTTCAACAGCTCAATGAAAGCAGCAAGACGTGCAACAGACACTGGTGACTTGGTTGTGGGCCACTCATGTGTGAGGCGAGCCAAACATGTTTTTTCTTGCAAGTGAATGTAGGAGGAGGGCGGAACAGAAGGGGTTTCCGTCCACTTA
Source organism: Lissotriton helveticus (assembly GCF_964261635.1). Taxonomy (NCBI): domain Eukaryota; kingdom Metazoa; phylum Chordata; class Amphibia; order Caudata; family Salamandridae; genus Lissotriton; species Lissotriton helveticus. Next base: position 1,208,055,723 of record NC_136063.1, read on the forward strand.
GGGGGAGAGGGGGCCTACGCCCCAGGCAGTTTAGTAATTATTTTGTCAGAGCTACTCTCCTAGCAACCCGCTCCCCGTCAGTGGTGATACTTCACCTGGGGGAGAACGATTTGGCCAAGCTAGGTAGGCGCATCCTTATTGAGGAAATCATCTCCGCTGCGGGGTGGGTGGCCAAGACATGTCCGGGTCAATGGTTTTTCTTTCAGGAGGCCGTAAGAAAAGGGCGGCACAAAAGGGGTTTGATATCTCATTCTTTGGGAGAGGGGGTCTATGCCTCAGCCAGTTTAGGAACTCCTTCCAGGGACTCTTAGCTCAGCAGCCTGCCCCCCCCGTCAGTGGTGATACTTCACCTGGGGGAGAATGATTTGGCCAAACTGGGGAGGCGCACCCTTATTGAGGAGATCATCTCTACTGCGGGGTGGGTGGCCAGGACTTGCCCGGGTTGCACAGTAGTATGGTCGCAACTTATCCCTCGGTGGCAGTGGCGAGGGGGGGAATCGGTCAGGGCGTTGAATCACTCGGTAAAGAGGATCAACACACAGTTGGACAAACTATTTCGAGCCCCCCCGTTTGCAGACGATTCCTACCTGGGGGACAGGGTACACTTGACTGAGGCAGGGAACGTACTGTGGGCTAATAATCTATGGGCCTGGTTTGAGGGATTTGCAAAGTAAGTATGCTCCTGGTTTAGGTCAAGGAAGGGGGAGGCCAGATCGTCGGTTAACAATGCTGGCCTGTGGCGGTAAGGTCATGACCGGTGAGCAGCTATTTTAAGGTCTGAGGGGGCGGGCATCATCCATTGGAGGTTCCCGCCCAGGGGGAGGGGCCATTGGCCCCTCCTAGAATTTCAGGGGCAAGGTAACTGGTGCTTCAAAGGGGCGCGGGTTGGAGGAGTCACGCTTTCCTTAGGCTGGTAGCCACCCCGCGCGCGCATACTCATGACGTCAGCGGATGGCGCAGAGTAAGGGCCCTCCTTTAGTGGGTAAATGAAGTTCACGGCGTGGACCGGGTAATTACCGGGCCCGGCTGCGCATGCGCACATCTTTAGGTGAGGCGCAGCTAGTAGGACCTGACACCGGTTAGCGACCTTGCCATATGGCCAGAAATGTTAGTATACAAAAATGCAGATGAGGATGTTAGATTCGGTTAGGAAACAATCTGTATTAGAGTTTTTGTTAAGGATAGTCTCTCACACCTGTTGACAATATTGTATCTAATGTCCTGCTGATTTTTGTATAAACTGATTATCGTGCAATTAAAAATTTATTATTTTATATCTTAATAAATACGGCCGGGGGCCTTGCGACCTCCCGCCTTCCAAAGATAACCATGTCTCATGTTCATGTGTCCGGGGGTTGGTGTGGTCATAGGGAGGGGGCGGCAGCCAGTCACTGACCATGTTTAAAAGGGGGGCTCTTGGCCCCCCCGCCCGCATGGCGGTGCGGCGACCGCCCCCTCCCCTGCACCTCTCGGTGGTGGGGCGTGTCCTCTGGGGCGCGCCCTACCACCGATTGGTTGGCGCCCTCCCTGACTCGGATGGCGTTAAATGACATCCGGGTCAGGGGGGGCGGGCTACAGGAGGGGCTGGGAGGGGGGGCGTAGCCACCCCCCTCAAGCCCCTCGTGGATAAAGAAGCGGGGAGGGCCCAGGTGACCCCCTTGTTGCCTGGACGCTCCCCCACACTGGTCGTGCCCCGCGCGCGGGGCTTCTTGTTTTCCCACCCACCATCCCTGGAACAAAGCGGTTGATGCTTTACTAGTCCGATTGAGTGTGTAATTTGCTAGGATGTTTGTTAGCCTAATTGTCCATGCATAAGTAAACTGTATTTGGATTGTATATTTTGCTGATGATGCTTTCTCTTAGGATTTTTTCTCCCCTTTTAGTGAATGGTACTGAAATATGTTATTGGTGTTGCTATTGTGTTTAGGCCTTTTTTCCCTTTGTAGCTCTACGGTGTTATGCGTGATGTGTGACTTAGTCAGTGTAGTTGTCCTTTAGAATATTTTGTCCCATAGGTAGTCGTATTTATTAGGAATGGGGCATGCGGTAAGGTCATGACCGGTGAGCAGCTATTTTAAGGTCTGAGGTGGCGGGCATCATCCATTGGAGGCTCCCGCCCAGGGGGAGGGGCCATTGGCCCCTCCTAGAACTTCAGGGGCAAGGTAACTGGTGCTTCAAAGGGGCGCGGGTTGGAGGAGTCACGCTTTCCTTAGGCTGGTAGTCACCGCGCGCGCGTATACTCATGACGTCAGCGGATGGCGCAGAGTAAGGGCCCTCCTTTAGTGGGTAAATGAAGTTCACGGCGTGGACCGGGTAATTACCGGGCCCGGCTGCGCATGCGCACATCTTTAGGTGAGGCGCAGCTAGTAGGACCTGACACCGGTTAGCGACCTTGCCATATGGCCAGAAATGTTAGTAAACAAAATGCAGATGAGGATGTTAGATTCGGTTAGGAAACAATCTGTATTAGAGTTTTTGTTAAGGATAGTCTCCCACACCTGTTGACAATATTGTATCTAATGTCCTGCTGATTTTTGTATAAACTGATTATCGTGCAATTAAAAATGTATTATTTTATATCTTAATAAATACGGCCGGGGGGTCTTGCGACCTCCCGCCTTCCAAAGATAACCATGTCTCATGTTCATGTGTCCGGGGGTTGGTGTGGTCATAGGGAGGGGGCGGCAGCCAGTCACTGACCATGCAAGTAATGCATCCATGCTTCAGAAGAGAGAAAAACACAGGAAGAGGAAGGAAAGCCTATAGCAGTTGATGAATAAGAAGCAAGCACATAACAGTGACATTGAAGCCAACTAATCTTAAGCAATGAACGGGCAACAAAATGTCTTGCAAGAACCAACCCACACGCTAACAAAAAGGACAATAAATAATGAAATACTGATTAGCAGTCTAGAAAAGCGGTAAATAACGTAAACATAAAGCAAAAGAAGAGGGGAACAGCCAGTGAACAGGAGCATCAGGTATGCTTTATTAGGGGGGCATTCATGCAGAGGCAGAGTAAACAAGCATCCATCCATCCATCAGGAGATGTTTGTCGTTCCGGGGTTCTTAATAGTCACAGTCATCCTTCCAAAAGTTAACAAAATACACCTGGACAAAGAGGTATTTACTCTACCGATTGAAGTTTACCATGCCAGAGAGGCAAGGCCCTGACAATAAAGGAAGAAAAACCTAACCTCTCAGATTCTCAACTCTTAAAGAGAAAAGCACCCACACACATGGGGCATTCCTAATTGATTCTGCACATAAAATGTTTTGTTCCAAGTTAATATGGCCTGTTAACCTATGACCAATGTAAACCCCTTAACATTCCTCAGCCACAGAATTGCGGGCATTCCTCGCATTGCTGTGCTCTTAAGACATTTTTGTGACACAGCCTCCTGTCTCTTTGGAAGCTTTTTGAGAGAGCAGGTAAAACATCACACCGCCTTAAATAGCTTTTCTTCAAATAGCATTTTTTTTAATTTTGTTTCTAAATTAGGTTTTAATGTTATTGTAAATCATAAAGCTTTGATTGGATTTACCGTTTGCGTGTCCCGGGAGTATCACATACAGATACATAGACCTGCGTGCTTTTGCCCCGCCTACTATATTAATGTGCACAACCTTATAGATATTATTGAAAATTGAGATGGGATTAAAGGTTGAAGGCTTACAATTTAATGGGTGAATGGACATTGCACACAGTCATTTTCTGCAGAAACGTAAACGGAATTCTTACAATTTGCGATTGGGTACCTTATTATGAACATTTCCACAGTGTCCCAAAACAGGTTTATTTCTTTTACAATTTGAAGCCGAACAAATGTATTAAAAGCCTTTGAATTTCGTTCGGAAATCACACACTACTTTATATAGTTTTCACAAAATTAAAAAAAATGCACTTAAATGATTTGTCCAATAGAATGCGCATGGTGCTTTAAAAAGTCCTATAACTGTTTTTTCTTCAAAGAAATGCTCTTTGAAGATCAGTGCCAAATCTACACATAAATTGCCTAAACATCAAGAAGCGCCGATGACGTACTTTGATATCTTTATATACATTGTTTATCGACGAAGCCTTACTATCCCCAGGAGTATTTAGGGGCCTGCCTCCCCCAAGAAAATCTTTGATAATAGTGACAAAACCTTTCAGCATACTTTGGTACTTTTTTGGCTACAGCCTTATGTGTGTTACAAGCAGTTAACAATCTGGATATTTAGTTGTATATTACCTACAATTTTTCAAAAAATGTATGCAATTTTTCAATTTTACATTACACTGTCACTTTCCCTTGCTACTAGGCGCAGTTGAATGTTTATGTGTCTGGTCGGGCGGATGTGGCACAACAGACAAATGCCATTGTGGTTCTAAGACCACTTCTAGATGGCACAAGTGGAAACACAAGGTGCAAGAGTGAGTGATGCACAACATCTTGATGAGGAGTAGGTGCAAATGAAGTTGCTGAGGCTGGTGGCATCACAGTAGTTGGACAGTGAGCTGAGAAGGCTGGGCTGCCGATTGAATAACTTGACCACATTAGGGTGGATTCAGGAGCAAGAGGATGGATGGGAAAATACGCAAGACTGACAATTGGGCTGGTAGTAGCAGAGGCAGGCTAGGAGCACAAGACTGGCCACCACAGGATGTTGGTGGTGTGGTCACGAAGGAAAGTAGGTGCAGGAATAGAAGAAGAGGTAATGAGAGGTTAAAATGTGAATTGAAGAGGAGGACCACTGGAGTGGTGAAGCACTAGAGCACGGAAACTTCTTTAGTGATCTGCAGAACAGTTGAGAAGAGTATTCACAATGGGATCACGACTTTTTTCTACCCCTGGGGCTCTATGCACTGGGAGATGATGAGAGGCATTAATAGCTCGGACATGCCTGCAACTCCGAGAGCCTAGGTTTAGCTGAAAACTGTTCTTTCCCTCCAGCACAGTTAGAGCAAAAAGTGCACTTCCACAAAGACAGGGTGCTGAATCCTGCCGAATGAACCTGGTAATGTTGTCTCACTGTTCCCTCAATCAGTGATTGCCCTCTTGTGAGGACCTCTGCAGATGCGGGGCAAGTGGTACTAACAGTTGCAGGATGCCACAGAGAACCCAAGAAGTATGCAAAGAGGAGAAGAGGAGAGAGACACATAGGTAATGCAGGGGGGGGGGGGCATGCAGAGAGCCTGAAATCCTGAGAGCCCGAGGCTGGGGCCACAGCAAAGCAGTCTGGACTTTAAGGGAAGCTAAAGTCATGCAAAGGAGTTGAAACAAGAGAGAGGCAAACACCTACAACTGAGTCTGTGAGATGACCGGACCTGCACTTGGCCTGTCCTGGAAGAACCTGGCTTACTCAGGGGGTGACCGAATTCAGTGTTGGTCACACTGTTTCTCAAGGGCACAGTTTGGTAATCAACCAAAGCAGTATTTTAGTTTGTGAAGAATTTTTAATGCCTGATTGGACACTAATAAAAAGTTGAGGTTGAAACCAAAAAGAAAGAAAATAATAATGATGTATTACTTTGGGGGTAGAGTGGCAAAGATTTAGTGCTCACCTGAGGAGAGTGAGATATTAGATGAATTCCACATGGTAGGCAAACAGTAGGACATTTATTTTTAAAGAAATAAAAGTGTAGTTGTACATAGACAAAGGCAGAAGAGCTTAAGGACCTACTCTGTTGATGCATATAGCACAGCTTTGAAGGCGTTAGCTAATTCCTCTGAGTTTAAAGAGTTATGCGGTCACATGCATCATTGTAGGATTTTGCAATTCCTAAATTGCGAAAATTAAGGAATCGCAATTTAGGAATTGCAAAATCCTATGCATTAAGAAATCTTAAAAGTTTTTAGGATTTCTTAATTTTCGGAATTTGCGATTCCTTAATTGCGAATCGCAATTAAGGAATGGCATTACATTGATTCCTATGGGCCTAGAGGCCCATAGGAATCAATGGCGTTTTGCATTTTTTTTTTGCAATTCGCAATTTGTTGATGCATTGCAAGGGTGCTGAGGGGGGTCCAAAGGACACCCCCTGCACCCTTGAAATGTATTTTTAAGTGCAAGTTTCACACACACATGTCCAAAGGACATGTGTGTGTGTAACATGACACTTTCAAAAATGCATTTTTGAGCATTTTTGAAAGATTTTGCAAATTAACACGAGGGTCAACCTCGTGTTAATTTGCAACTCCTAATCCAAAATTCGCAATTTTAAAAAAAATCATGCATTGCATTTAAGGAATCGCACAAATGCGATTCCTTAAATGCAATCGCTATGCAATCGCTTTTTAGGAAATGCAAAAAATTGTGTTTTAAGAAAAAAAGTTTCATGCATCCCAAAAAATGATTTTGGAATCGCAAACGGCTGAATTTTCCGATTTGCACCGTTTGCGACTCCAAAATCGTTTGATGGATGTGGGGGCTAAAGTCAAATAATATAGGATTAACTTGTAGATAGAGGGAGCTCAAAGAAATTGTAGATTCTCACCTAAAACAAAGCTAGAGATATAGAAGTAAGTATGGAAATGTCACAATATTGAAGACAAGTCAGATTCAAAGTCAGGGCTGGTAAGCAGCATTTATACTGAAGAAAAACAAAAAAGAATGGAAACACAAAAGAAAGTCGAAACTATAATGAGGGAAGAAACAAAACAGAAGAGAAAAATAAAGTGACTTGCTTTAGGGTGACTTATGTGATCACATTTCAACAGTGAAGAATTGCCCAGCAATTGGGAAATAATTCAAAAACTGTGATAAACAGAATACTTAGGACGTGTTTGTATGCGATACATGAACATTATTGTAAAATATGTTTAGGAAGAGATGAAAAACAAAAAAAATGAGATAATAGGTATGAGTGAAGTTATAGAGATTCCAGTGTTGGTGGTAAAAACAATGAAGGAAATGTTGGAGAAGGACATTTTTTTAATGCTTAGGTTTTCATTTGTAGTATGACAGTAAAGCGAATGATACACTGAGGCGCACCACTATTACAGAAGTGTTGATGGATAAAATGTGAGGTAAACGAAATTGACATTACCAGACATAAACTCAGGATTAATTGGATATGAGTTGTAGTTCAAAGTGATAACGTTAAAATGGAAGGTTTATGTTTTGAAGGAGGACTTACATTTACTTGATTTGATTTGGCATATTAAAAAAAATTTAGAGTAATCTTGATGCCTTAAATCCAGGTCTTTTATTTTCAGGCATCAGAAGAAAAATAGGTGTTGAAGAATGAGAATGTTTTTGAAGACTGCACCAACTTAAGAGTGTTTCTACATACAATCTTGCCAAAGGAAGGTGTCTTACATGTGAAACACAATTTGTGAAAATAACATATATTTTGCCTACTGAGTTAGGAAAGACCTTGACGTCAATATATGATTAAATTAAGAACGTGGATGCCACATTATAGCTGCTACCCATAGTTATTTCGGAGAGAGCCATAGATTAAATTAGGTTATGGTTTGATTTCTACAGCCTGAACTAAACAATATGGATAGAATGCCATCGCCTACAAAGGATTGATGATCTCATTGGCTGGCTGTGGGGAAATGTTGTGCACCAAATTGAATACTTGGACTGGTTATCATCAGTAGGTGTTAGATGAAACCTTTTGAGATGTGGCTGCTTTCATTACGCCTGATGGTACTCAGTTTTGTGGCACGTTTTTTGGGTTTGCCTGTGCAGGATTTGTTTTCTAGCTAATTATGGCTCAAACGATTAATGACATGAAACCCTTAGTGCCTCTTAAGAGGATATTTTTGAGAGTGGGAAGATGGAGGTGGAGATGACAAATGTGTGAAGAGTGTATTGCAAAAGCTACCTAAGTCTGGAATGACTCATTCTAAAGTTTGTTTGTTTTTGCACAAGAGAAGTAGAATATCTTGGTCATGGGATGTCTGCTTATGGATTGAAACATGAACAGAGAACAACTTGTTTCTTTTCTAGGGACGTGTGAGTTTTACTTGTGCTTCTTAAAAATTTGTACAGATTGTGCTGAGTGTTTCAGACCACTATTGAAAAAGGGCAGTGGGTTTAAGATGATGTAAGCATGTCCAAATAAGATTAAGTGAGATAAAGAACCAATCGTGAAGGAAGTATGTATGTAAAGTTTTATGCCAGTGTTTATGGGGCAAGGGCTGTGTTATCAGAGAGTGGTTAATAGCACACTATTGGATTTGTTTTCAAAACATTAAGAGCATGAGAGGAGATAATGAAGCACGGAAGGAACCTCGCCACGTTACCTTCGAGTAAATGAGAGGTCGGGTAGGGTCGAGAGCCGGTGCCTAGTGATACAACCATGAATACTACCACTATTATCTGCCTATGTACAAATGCCAAGGGTATCCAGGAGCCAACAACTATAATGTGTGTCTCCCATACATATTGTGATGATTAGCACGGTCTTGTTTGACTCATGAAATTCTATACCCACACAGAATAGGTAAGCGACTCCACTTAACTCCCTTGATTACCTTCTCCCTGTCCTACCACTTTATTTTTTCCTCCCTGCCCCCACCGCTCCCTCTATATTACAGAACAACACTGTCTGTTGACAAAAGGATTTGCCATTAATGGAAACCAAAACCACCATGTTTATTGAGTACTTGGAATTCATTGTTGGGTGCATAACCAAACAAGATGGGCACTTAACAATGTTTACCATTACCCTCCCTTTTCATTTACGATCAAACTTGGGGGTCTAAGGGCAATATGTCCACCTTTCATCATCCAGCATCAGTGGACTAATTGCCTTGTACGTTATATGAATGTTCGTCTTACGCTGTTGTTTTATATGGTCTGTTTCTGCAACATTAGATGTGTAAAGCACCATCCTGGAGTTCTACAACCAGTGACACGATTGTGGCACACTCTTCAGGGACCCTTTTTTGGTGAACATAGTCAGAACACATCACTGACTTACTAATTTAATTTTCATTGTTTTTCTCCAACCCCCCTCCCTCTCTTTTGTCGTTTTAGATTGGACCAACCTTTAGGTTCCCTCAGTGGCTCTACTACAAGTAACGAGGCCACCACACACATTTATTTATTTTTTCACTCCTTCTTTCTCCTGAAGAAGCTCAAAGGATCTCCTCATGAGAACACATCAAAGTGGGAAACATGTGGACCTGACCTTATACATTTCACTTTCAGTAATGACCACTATGTCTTTCTAGCTACTAATGGCCATAACTCCCCTTGAGCAACACCTTACCGTTTGTTTTTTTATTCATGACAGAGGGATCTCACCTATTAAATCTGCCCTACCCTTGATACCCTCTAGTCATTTTTTAACTGACTTTTCACTTCTCATTGAGCATTGTCCTGCACACATCATACGCCTTAATCAACAAAAGATCTCTGATAAAGTGACCCTTTAGGGGACCTGTAGGGCATTGCCGCACTGGCTTGACGAGGAGCACCGCCCATTGAGGAAGCAGGACATCCTTCAGAGTGCGTGAGGGCATCAAGTAAAAATCTCCAGGACTTTTTCCCGCCTTTCTCTAAAAATTACTCCCCCCACATTCACTTTCTCAGGAACAGTGACTCTCCTTAGTAAACTATTAAAAGTTTATATCTTTGATAGTTTGTTAGATGTACTTTCCATTCGATTTGAAAAGGGGAAGATGTTATAAAATGTGTAAGAAAATGCCTCTTTTTGTATGGTCACCCTGATTGTTTCGGGACTGATGCTGCTGGGCAATGGGACACTGCTAACTAGGACCCAGTGCATATGTTCTGACTTCTAAACATGTCATAATTGGCTACACTCCTAATTGTCATATTTAACTTATCTATTAGTCCCTATTATAACTAGTATATTGTACAAAAACCTACACAGGGCCTGTATGTTAAATGTTCCCAGTGGACTGCAGGACATATTGTGCCACCACTAAAGTGACAAAGTAAAGAACATCTCCAGGCCTGCCCCTGAGCCTAAGTATGTAGTTTTAAAACCACCAATGCAACCTGCCAAAATATATCCTTTGCCAGGCCTAAACTTTCCTTTTTAATACTTGTTAATCACTCCTACGATAGGCCATATATGTCCTTAGGGCATAATGTATGGAATTAAAAAAATAGGACATGTATATTTTATATTTTTCATGTCCGGACAGTGAAAACCCCCTGAAATCATTCTTCACTGTGGTAATATAGAAAGTTATGGGTTATATTATAACAACTTATCCTTCTTATCTTCAGTTTGACAATGGCGAGGACATGTTTCAATGACTCACTTTAACAGGAATTGAAAATCCAACTTAATGGTCAAGTCAGATTTTATATTACTGTTTTGAAACTCAGACTTTTAGAATGTTCTCTATTTCTGCTTGAGCCATGTGCACTTTTCGGCCAACGTTCTCTGGCACCCAGTGGATGAATGGCTCTTTCATTAGGTGTGAAGTGGCTCCCAGTGATGAGGCAGAGGGAGAATTATTGACCTTCCCCTAACAGGATCTCCATCTGGGTTGTTCCCAGTAACTTAAATAACTTCAAAGGATGCCTACCCTATCACTGGCAGATGTAGCTCACATCTAGGCCTCTTTCCCTTTCTTCTTCATATCCAACCTGTCACCAACCTCGGGGGAGGGGAAGCTACGTCAGAATTGGTTTGGAGTGACCAAAAGGGAGGGTTTGCCCATTATCATAGTCACACCCTGGGTGTGCATAGGGAACTCAACACAAGGAAAGAAAGGTTCTGCCATGTGGGGATTAGGTGGGGAGTACCACTGTGGGACAGTTTGCAGTAAAACACACAGGACATTCAGCAGAAGTGGGTAGGGTCACCCCTTGGAACTTCTACCCATTAATTAGAGAGATGCCAGGAGTTTCCCCAACCATAGGCTAGCACTGCCCATACATGTGGCACCCCCAGTACTCTCTTTAGTGCACCTTTGGACTTGTGGAAAGCAGAAGAGGAGCTAATATTGTTGTTGTGACCTGTGAGGGGAACCCTAATTGGTGGACCTGCTCCCACTTGCACTCAGGACATAGATGTGGACCTAATGGGTCAGTTGGCTAACCTCTCGTTAAGCTTCAAGGACACTAAAGCTACAAGAAGTCCACTTTTCTAAGAGAGTCCAGCCGGCTAGTTACAACTGGACCCGCCCTGTACCCTGCTGGTTGCTTCTAAAGGAGTAAGTACTGACCTGCAAGCTGTATTCCCAAGGTCCTCGGGCTCTTGGATCAGTGTCAGATAATACTCCTGCCTAAACCTAAAACCTGGGACTTAGAAACTTTTTCAAGGATTTTTGCCGAGAGAACCGACAGTAGACCAGGACAAACCTGTCTAGTCAATCAACGAAGATTCTTTGCTGCTAGGACAAAGATACAAGTTGCTCCCATTTTGGAGCTTCTCTTCAGTAACAAATCCATTTCAGTAGAATGTTACAGAGAGGTATCCGGCCTGTTTGGCTACAGCTTGCAGAATTGCTCCATTGGAGGAATCTGAGCTCCAAAAAAGCAACTTCGTCTGAAGGTAGAAATCTTTAACTGCTGAAAGAGCTAATAGTATTTGGCCGGTAAGGGTACTTCCTTGGCAGCAAGTTTTGGATTTCTCCTGCTCTGAGATTTCCCACCAAAAGTCATTATTCTCACCGGGACTTCATCAAACAGCTACCGGCCCTTGGAACCAATCTTGCGGTAAAAGCCTGCTGCTTTGCACTATTGAGGAAGGTAAAACTTCTGATAGGGACAAATTTGGTCCCTCTATCTGTCTATCATGGTTGGCTTTAAATCTTACTCTTTAGCCAGTATAGCATGGCTAGCTGCTTGTGGTTGGAGCTTTGCCTTTTTAGTGCTGTTTTTATTTAAAATGTAAAAAATAATCTGTATCTGAGTCCCCTTATTGGATTTGTGTCATTTTGGTCTCTTTGTGTTCATTAAAATATTCTTTAATTTGTATAAATTGGAGTGGGGTTCTTTATTGTGTTTTCAACTTTGTAACCGTTTTGGTAGTTATAAATGTTTCACACATTTTCTTCAGTTAAGCCTGTCTACTACTGATAGCTAGCATGAGTTCAGTTTAGGATTAAATGACTGAAACCTTTACTGAACCTAACAAAGATACTTCCATTATTACTTGTGGTGGACTCCTATCCACCCCAACTAATAATCCACTTTCTCACAGTATTCTATTTTACTTCGTGATGGATAATAAAAACTTGTTTTACAGTGGGTTCTATGCTGGTAGTTATATCTATATTCTAATTGTGATAGTTGAGATTTAATCTGTTGAGCAGCAGTGGCTTTGTTTTATTACTCTGACAATAAACCTCTTTTTTACTTACTTGTTTGTGATATTGTCTTTACGGCAAGCCATAGCCAGAAAGGCTGCAACCCTATTAAGGGCTCATACAGCACTGCAACACTTAATTTACCGAAAACTTACCTGATCAGAAAGACAACAGGTTTCAGCAGTCCTACATGATTCAGCTTCAGACAACAGAAATGATAATGTCAAAATACTTTTTCAAAGCAGATGATGAAAAGCCAGTGTAATTCAAATGTAAGTCAACATTTAACACTCATGGAAAGAAGTGCTCTCTGGTACATCTCATTTTTGGATCAGTAAGCTTATTTCCCTTAAACAAAAGCTTATCATGTTCATGATCAAAACGCTATTTCTTTCCGACAATACCACATTTCACTTTTATTAAATACACATTTGCTTCCCACACATCAGCTTGACATTTTTTATCAAGTTCTCTATTGTGCAGCTGGCACACACAGATATATTCTGATTTTCATTCCTATTTATCTTCATCAAAGACTGGGGATGCTGTCCTATTGCAGAGAGTTCCACAGCAATTAAAGCAGGGATAATCTAGATTTCTAGAATGCTCCTAATATGTGAAGAAAGTCTTCTGTTAAACCAATATAGCAAACCTGTTATCAAGAATGCCAACAATATCTAATAGATGGGTCCCTATATTGTCAGTAATAGCCACAGTGAAATCATGAATAGCCATAATGTTTCAAAGATGGACAACCTTTACGTCAGGGAAAGGCAGAATGTTCTAAGTGAGAGCTACTGTATGTAAAATATGTGCCACTTTCATGTTATAAGTAGCCCAAATGTTATTCAGAACATCCACAGTCTGTCCAAGGAAAGCAGCTCTTTTGTAAGAGGTATTTTAAAAGCTGTCAAGAATGGTCACCACATTGATGCAGTGTGGATGCTCAACTGTAGGTCTGTCATATAGCTACTGTATATCTTTATAATGTGTTAAGTTAGCATAGGCTCATTAAATGTTTAAACGCCATTTTTCCTTTTGCTGCTTCTGCACACGACACTTAATTGTTGATTTAGCTTTCAACCTAGTAGTTCGTTGTGGTTTACATGAGAATAATATGTTATTACTCTGATATCAGCTTTGCTGAATAAACTATGTCTGTACAGAGAGTGCTGAAGCGTCAGGAACAACACGATACAGAATTGTTATGAGGTCTGATCTTCGCGCCTTCATAGACATAGCATAAGTGCAGCTTCTGCCAACTTTGGGCTTTAGGCGGGTTTTATATTGCTTTGCTTGAAGCACACAAACACACTTGATGCTGTTCGCATGCAGAGAGAGCTGGTGTATGCTGATGTGATCTCTTCAGTCTAGGATCTTGAGGTATGGGCCCGCCCTGCTAAAACCCAAAGAGACCTTCTTAGCTATTAAAATAATATGTGAGTTAGGGAGGGTGAGAAATAAGTGTTGTTAACCCTTATTCATTACAGCATGTTAACATGCTGTCACCATTTGCTTTCTATGGACTAGTAACTATGCTGATAACTTTGCTTCTGATAATATGTTTCCTTGTATTATCTAAGATACTGCGTCTGAGAAAACAGCATTAGTAAATAAATATTTCAAATGTGCACGTGTCCTCATTTACTCCATGTTCTGGTTTGAAATGATTGTATAACGAAAGAGTGCTCATGTGTTCCACGTAACCTGAGGTATTGTAAGTTCATGTTCTGGTTTGTCTAAACATTGGGAGTTTGTTATGACCAATGAGACACTGTAGCTATCTCGGTAAGGGGTTTGTTGGGTACTGAGGTGAGTTTTGGGTCACCCTAATTCACCGAGGTTCCAATCCTCTGTGCACAGTTCTGTGGGAGAACAGAAACCCTGCTACATGGTGCCCATATGTTGGTGGTCTTATATCATGGCACTCGAGTAGTATATCATTCAAACCTTAACCCCTTCACTATTGTTTCCGGAAAACGGTGGTGTCGGTGAAACCTACCTATTTTTTGAAATAGGTCTTTTCAAGCTTGAATCTTTCTAAAACGGTTTCTTTGAATTACTACCCAGTTGTGCTACAAAGTTTCCTTTGTTTTTCAGTAGTTCCGGTGTAATCATGGTGCAGGCTGTGAATATACCGCAGCATAGTCGCATTGCGGTACGCAACCATTTACAGGCTTTCCAAGTCCCATTGGATGGCTTGGCTGTGATTTTAGTGGTGTGTGCAGATCCGGCGTACCCTTTCGAACTGTTTTATTCGTGGGTAACGTTTCCGGGAGTGGACGCAAATTTTGGTGTGTTCCACACCTACACACCCTCTCCTGTACCGGCTGAATATACACCGTACAGGGCACTGGAAATACCTATTGATCATTGGCAGCATCGCGTTTGGTTTGATGGCGCCCTACCCCACCCTTTGTCCGCTGCGAGGTTGGGTCCTTTGTCCATTCCAGGCACAAATTGGCCTGCTCTGGGTGGATTCACCCCGCACCCGAATCACGGTGCATGTCCCCTAGCGGATATTCGCAGACTACATGTTGTCTCGATTGCCGTGATTCGTGCATTAGTGCAATACATAGGTCGTCATCTCTCGGGTGGTCCCACGGGGGGTCCGGCCGTTCAAACGGAACATGGCGGTTTAAGGCTCAATCCGGTTATGGTCAATTCGGTTTTTGGTAAGCGCCCCGATGATAAAGATGATTTCCCTTTCTGGCTTGCCGAGAAGTTTGACCAACTGGAGGCTGTGTTTCCAAATTCTACTCCTGCTGATAAACATAGAATGTTGACGATTACTTTGCCTAAGGATTTAACTCCTGAACTCGTTGACTGTGAAAGTTGGGGAAAAACTTTTGCGGCCGTTTATACGAGGTGTTTCGGCACCCCGCCTATGTCCGTACTGCCTACGATCGTTAAGCGTGTTCAGGATGATCACGGACCAGAAGCGGCGGTTGAATTGGGTATGCGCCTGTGTGGTTCGTTTGAGATTGTTAGCAATCTCATCCTCTCCAATATAAAGGGAGATGCAGTGAACTTTCAGGTGTCGAAGACTTTGGCTGCTCTGCCGGATGCCGATAAGCCCCGACAGTTAGCGAAGATTGTTGTGGCCGCATATAAAACTATAGGTCGCACAAGTAAAGGTCTGAAATATTTTGCTGTCAAGGAGAAGAAACAACCACAAGGGCAGTCTGCTGCGGCAGATGTCCAGCCCAAGTCCCAAAAACAGAATTGGCCTAAAAAACGGACTCAGGGGAAGCAACAACAGCAGACTCAGGAATCTTTTCCTGCGCCACAAGTTACTGCGCCGACAGAGAGAGTTTATGATTTGCGCGATCGCGCGATGATTAAATCACCTGATCGATTTCTGGTTTCTGATCAATGCTCTCCTCGTTCCTTTCAGGACTCATCTGCCCCGAAGACCGGTGGAGGAGGAGGCGGGAGGGGACGTGGTGGCCCACAAGGACGAGGCCAGTCCCGCCAGGCAGACGGCGCAGCGAAGCAGGAGGATTCTACGCCGAAAAGACCGCAGTTTGCAAAAAAGAAAGTCGCAGCCTTAACAGCGCATCGATATGTCACAGATAGTGAGAATGCGGCTTCGGAATCTGACGTGGGCTCTGACCTTGCTGGACAGCGCGGCGGAGATTACCATAGTGAGAGAGGCGCTGCGTCCACTACTGAGGGTGACAGCGACTGATATCTACGTTGTAATAGAAACAGCCGATACAAGACTTGCTCCCCCTGAAAGACTTTATGAAATTGTCCTGTTAATTGAAGGTGACATACAGCGTACCATCAAAGGGGTATTTTGGGAAAATCTTTCTTCTACATATGATATTTTGCTTTCGGAGGCTGACTGGCCCCCACCTTTTGTGCTCGCGGCGCCGCGAGGGGAGGAGGTAATCCTCCCCAGTTTCGCGAACACTGTCTCGAAAGAGCATGCGCAGCATTTTGCAGAAGAGTGGGTTCGGGCTCTCGCACCGGCTCTGTACCGTAATCAATGTGGTTGGGATAAATTGTCCCCAAGCCACGAAATACCCTTACGGTCTCAGCCACAGCCTCAACCTCAATATCCCATCTGGCATGAAGCAAAAGCTTCCGTCGCGGAAATCCTTGAACAATTGGAATATCAGGGAGTTATTGAAACGTGTGTGTCACCGATGAATAATCCTCTTTTTACTGTGACCAAGCCTGACGGATCGTATCGTTTGGTATTGGATTACCGGCATTTGAACTCGCATTGCCGTAACTGTGCACTGCAGAATACTCACGGCTCTGCCCTAGTGGATAGTCTAGTGCGTAAGCGTTTTAAAACGACGCTTGACATATCCAACGGTTTCTATGCCCACAGGTTGGATAGCTTAAGCTCCCAATGGACCCGTTTTACATGCGCTGGGGTCCAAAAACAATTCCGGCGTCTCCCAATGGGCTATAAAAATAGTCCTGGTATTTTTACCGCTCGCATAGTCTCTCTTTTGGAGAGAATCGACCCAGATGCTTGCTCGTACGTTGATGACATATATCTCACAGATGACAAAATTTGGGAGCATCTGTGTCGTGTAAATTCGATTATTTGTACCTTTGCAGACATGGGTTACAAATTTAACTTTGCAAAATCGCACATTGCTGAGTACACAGTGTTGTTCCTGGGCTATGAGCTCAACAATGAAGGTAGAGGTTTGGCTCCTCACTTCTTGGAGAAATGCGCCCAGTTGCGCGCTCCAACAACACTGAAAAAATTACAGTCATTACTGGGCTTTTTAAATTTCGGGAGGACATACATTCCGGAATATGCCCAGCGTATCATGCCTTTGTATGCTTTGATACAACCTACTTTTTCTAAATCATGCTGGCTGCCTGAGCACTCGGCCATCTTGCAATCTTTGCAGGCTGATCTGCTCGCTTCTAAATTTTTATTGACTCGTGATAACCACACCAACCTGGTGATAAGGATTATTCCTGGGACGGTGGGTTTCACGTACTTGACTTTTAATGAAGGAGACACAATACCTATTGCTTACAAGTCACACTTGTACACTTCGGCTGAGATGCGATTTCCCACTGTGGAAAAGGTTTTAACAGCTGTGCAGATGGCGATTCTTAAGGAACGAGCTCTGTCACAGGGGAAACGCATGTTGGTTGTTACACCCTGTCCTCATTTGGAGGCAGTCACGAAAGCAAGTGTACCAAATTCAAAAGCTTTGCACCCTCGGTGGATTCAGTGGGCTGCGTCCTTGACGTCCTCGGACGTCACGTTTATTTTTGACACCTCATTACGGTCGCAAGAGTACTTGCAGTATGAATTTGTTCATCCTGCTTCTCTAGCTATGCGACCTTTGGAGGACTTCCATTGCATCATTTACACTGATGGTTCGGCGCAGGTTGCGCATGGCTCTAAACACGCCTGCGTTTCCGCATGCGCCATTGTGGTCGGTGCCATGTTGAACGATGAGTTCATATCCAGGGAGGTGCACACGCTGCCTCTGGGAGATTGCACTGCACAATTGGCAGAGCTTCGTGCTCTTTTACTAGCGTTGGAGTGCGCAGATCCTAGTGTGACTACTCTTATTGTGAGTGATTCCTACTACTGTGTCCAGTCTTACAATGAAAACTTGTTCTTTTGGATTCAAAATGATTTTCGTGATTCCAAGGGTAGCACAATAAAACACAAGATGATCTGGGTTCGAGTGGCAGAGCTTAAGGCTAAGTTGCCGCTCGTTTTTGTGATTCATACTCTCGGCCACCAGCGTGTTGGAGTCCACGCTGTCGGTAACTCGCTTGCTGATGAAGCAGCGAAGTCAGTGGTGTCTACATACTTAATTGCAGCAGTTACTAGGTCCAAAAGTAAGATTGATAGTGACATCTTGGCGGCTGTTGCTGCCACTGAGAAGGGAGGTAAATATCCTGCGGGGTTCCCTTCGAAGTACACATACCACTTAAGTCCCTAAAAGGTTCCTTTTGTGAAAATTCCTGATGTTGGAGAACGTTTGATTCCCAACTCGGATCGCAGGGATGACTTGATTACAGCGGCACATGAAGGTGTGGCGTCTGCGGGCGTCTCGGCCACTGTAACTCAATTACAACAACGTTTCTGGTGGCGGGGACTGTACAAACAGACGCGTGATTATGTCCTTCTTTGTGACATTTACCAGCAGATTAAACCTTCGACTGCTGCGCGTCCGCCACAGACAAAGTTGTACATTTCTAATAAACCGCTAGGTTGTGTTTATTTGGATCACTGCGGTCCTTTTTCCTCTGATACTGCGTATAAGTACATCTTAGTAGCAGTTGATTCATGCACACGCTTTGTGTGGGTATGGCCCTATCGCAGCGCTGATTCACGGACTGTCATTAGAGATTTGCGTGTCTTTGTAGGGATTTTTGCCTGTGGTACCTTCCATTCGGATCAGGGTCCGGCTTTCGCCTCTAAGGCGTATAAGGATGCCATGACTTCGATGGGGGTCCAAGTCAAGTTTTCGTCTCCCTACAGACCTGAGGGTAATAGTGTAGTGGAGCGAATGAACCGTGATTTAAAGCAATCTTTGACAGCTCGAGTTATAGGCACTGGCAGAAACTGGCTGGCCCACCTCAATGGCGTGCAGCGTGCTCTTAATAATCTCCCTAGAAGGTCTCTGGGTGGGTGGACCCCATACGAAATGCTCTTTGGCATCAAGATGTACGTCCCTGACCTTGACGGTCTAGACTGCGTGGCTCGCGATACAACCTTTGACGTGGATGAACATTGTAATGTTTTACAGGATCTACAAAAGACCAGAGACAGTCTTGCAAAGGAACATTTGCCCTCCACATCGGATGTTGCGTTGCAGATCCCGGTAGTCGGCTGGCTACCCCAAGTTGGTGAACTGGTTCGCGAGAAGATCGATAACAAGAAAGAATTTGGTCCTTCCTATCGAGCTCCGGTTCCAGTGCTTGGAGTGAAGGGCACAAGAACAGTTATTTTACCACCACTTCTAGGTCGTAAAGAAAACAGGTTTATCTCAATTGACAATGTCAAGATACACAGAGTGGCCGATTCTTCTTAGAATGACACCGGCAGTCTCTTGTCCTTCCATTGTGAGAAATTCAGTTTTGCCCACTACTTCTAATCATGAAACTGAAGTGGCCATAGAATTACCTGCAATTTCCAGTCCTTTATTAAGTACTTTGCCCGGTACAGACCATGATGAAATAGACTATACTTACCCCACTGACTTGTCCATGCCTGACCTGCAAGCATGCTTGGCCACAGAATCCAGATTTTCATTTGACACTGTTTGAAATGCCTCGAAGAAACCCTCACGTTTTGCAGTTTATGCCAGCTTATTTAAAAAACATTTTTTAATTCCCCCTTGGACATATATTTGACTGGTACTTTTTTCAATTTACCTTTTTATGTCAATTAGATTTGTGTTTTATTTTTTCCGCTTGGTAAATGGACACTATGTCGAGGAAAGAACATGCATTCGACATCTCAATGGAACTTTGGCCCCCCTTTCCTCATCGCATTCTGCACACAGACTGAGAAGAGACTTGACATTTGTTAACATCACTGCTTGGCCTGTCCTTGATGGTATAGTGTGGGATGCCGTTAGATTTCAAATTCATGGCCCTACTGAGGTTGTTAATGTCCCTAATGTGCTTAGAGTTAATATGGGGGATGTGGTGAAACAAAACATACGTTCTGATGATTGGGATGTTCAGGCCGTAGAGTCTTTGTTTTCTGATTTGAAATACTATGCTGCCTTTGATGCTGAGGATTTATACTTAGAATCTGCTAATTATGGTGATTTGTTTTGCTTTCAACATTTTGGCAATCACTTCTTGCATAAAACAACATCCAGAAGGAATACTGTAAATTATACACAATGGGAGCATTGCCCAGCTCCTAAACAAGGCAGTTCAAGTACTTTTTTGAAAAAGAACACTTATTTTACTGACTTCAATCAGTCTAATCCCGAGTCCTTTTATTTCAAGATGACACAGAAGCCTATGTCCAAGGTTAGACTTACCGATACCAAATTATTGTACTCGAAGTCCTTTCTTGATCAACTGGCTGTTGGCGGCTATGAATTATGGAAGGAAACTATTGACCTAAAATCTGTTTGGGGTTCTAAGATCTGGCAGGTACAAGGCACTGAGGCTTTGCACCGTGCATGTCTCATCCCGAATCAAATGTTGTTTTTGAATTCCACTATTTCACAGACAACGTGCTTTGGATTGGCTACTACTAAAAAACTAAATTTTCCTATTATCCCAGAGTTAGAAGAATATTCTGGCTGGAGGAATTATACTCAGTTTTCGATTAGGGACTTACAGACCCTATTGCTGAATTCGTCCTTTAACATATCCAGTATGGGCCCTAAGGGTTGGCTGGTGTGGCACACAAGTGCTGATTCATGCCAGCACTGTTTTCTGGGTTTGTCTGATGGCTTTACACAGGTCAGACCTGATCCACGTTTTGAAACTGAACATTCTGTCACAACTTACTCTGTGGGTAAATTATGTCAGAGTTGGCTGAAACATTCTAAATCGTCTGCAGTTAAATTACATCTTGCGAAGCTGAATGATGATGTAGATTTAAATGATTTCATAAAAGGCCCGGCTAGTGGTAGATCGAAAAGATGGATATATGCTATTTACAATGAAATGTGGAAGACCTCACAGATTGAGGCAGCGACACGACTAAGAGCTATAGATCAAGCAAATCTAGAGAAAGTGCTTGCAGTAGTTGACAATAGTATTAACATGCTTTCTTCCCGCATTTACACTTTAGATAACATTGTGTCTTCTGTAGTGGATATTGTGCATGATGAAGTTTCTGTGTTGTACCATGGTCAGAATCAATTACGTTCTATCATGCAATTTGCATGGACCCTTCAAACACTTAAATCTGGCAAGGTGCCATGGACCTACATGAATGTTTCTTCTCTCTTTGCCCCCTTTAATTTAACTGACAAGCAGCGCTTGCTTTCTATGCGAGATGCTTCTTTTTCTATGTTACATATTGAGAGATTAGAGTCCTTACCTTTTTCTGTGGCAGAGGCCTCCACTGCAACGTGGCTTATCCACGGTTTGATAACATTACCTTTTGCTTTGTATAAGTTTACAAATTGTATGAAATATGTTGCCATAGGTCGCTATGAGCCTTTAGGTAGTGCATTTCTCCATGAAGTGTGGTCCCTTCCTTTCGCTTATAGATGTTTGAAAGACGGCCAGGAAGTTTATCTTAATGGGGAGGAATGTACAGAAACTCCAGATCACTCGTTAATGTGTAGGCACATACAATTACACGGTTCTTGCAACCAGGACCGACCAAATTTAGCCTGTGTTTTGAAAGGGACTCCTGTACCAGCAATCACCCCGACTTTTACCTTATTGGGGAACGGATGTTATTTACTTTTAAATAATGAAGATTGTTGCGGGTTAATTAAAGGTGTAGCTTATGTGGTAACCGTAACTGAACGTGTCGTTTGCTGCGGAAATGTCCTGTACCCACCCACACATGAAAATAGGGAGGTTTCCATTTGGCCACGCATCCCAACCTTGAAGGCAGAGTCAACGGCATGAGCAGACTAAGGGCTCTATTGTCCCAGAAAGAAGTGGCCTTGAGTTCGGCTCGGGAAACTTTCGTGCTTCACATAGCTAACACCCGGACTGAGGTTCAGGCCCTTTTAAATACTGATTTACCGTTGCATTTTGGCGAAATGATACATTCTATCTTTAACGCGTCCTCCACAACTGGGCTGGCGCATTTTTTTAAAACCGTTAGCAGCGGTCTTGTAAGGTCATTTGAAAAAATATTTGGAGTGATCCCTGCTTTCTTCCATTCCATTTTTTCGAGTTTGTTTGGAGGATTCCCGGTTTTACTGGCACTGGCGGCAGGCGTTCTAGTGGTCCTTTGCTTCCTTAAATATGGATGCCCCACATGTGGAAGGAGCCGCCCAGCACCTTCTGGCACTGTTTCGCAACAGGATGCATGAATATTATGGCATGCTGCTGCTTGCGATTTTAAGCACGGCATATGGATTATCGTTTCGATTTTCCTACTTCACCTGTGTCCAGCCTGTGTTTCATTGCCTAAGCTGTGATTTTGACTGGGCCATTGATTAGTGTCTCTGCGGACCGGTTTCTCCTGACGTCGACTTTAATCAGCTGATGAGTCCCATCGTTACCCACGAGTTGGTTTGTACTGGCGAAAGGATTATTGCCTTAGCAGCGATGCATGGACTAATGGGTCCTTGGAACATACTCGCAGCAGCGCAAGATTTCTTGGCACTGAGCTTTCTTGAATACCCACCGAGTTGTCCTCTGATGGTGATAGAGGCTCCGGTACTTGGAGAACATGTATGTTCTTTCCCGCTTTTAAATTGGATGGCTGACCTGTTTTCAGATGAAGACGGTGATTTCATGTTGGAGGCTGTTGCTGCATATTTTTCGTATTCAGTCTTGCCTTAACTTTCTTTATTGATTTATGATGATGCCACCTTTTTCGTTTCATTTTTTTCACCTCCCAGTCCTATTGACTTGAGTGCTATTGACCACTAACATTGGCATTTTGATTTTTTGGTTTTGTAGTCTTTTCCATCACTTTATATGATTGCAACGTTGTTCATGGTTCTTGAACTCTGATTTCATGTAGTTGCCCTTATCTTATCTTATCTTATCCGTCCTCGGATCATGGGGGGGTGTCATATAGCTACTGTATATCTTTATAATGTGTTAAGTTAGCATAGGCTCATTAAATGTTTAAACGACAATACCACATTTCACTTTTATTAAATACACATTTGCTTCCCACACATCAGCTTGACATTTTTTATCAAGTTCTCTATTGTGCAGCTGGCACACACAGATATATTCTGATTTTCATTCCTATTTATCTTCATCAAAGACTGGGGATGCTGTCCTATTGCAGAGAGTTCCACAGCAATTAAAGCAGGGATAATCTAGATTTCTAGAATGCTCCTAATATGTGAAGAAAGTCTTCTGTTAAACCAATATAGCAAACCTGTTATCAGGAATGCCAACAATATCTAATAGATGGGTCCCTATATTGTCAGTAATAGCCACAGTGAAATCATGAATAGCCATAATGTTTCAAAGATGGACAACCTTTACGTCAGGGAAAGGCAGAATGTTCTAAGTGAGAGCTACTGTATGTAAAATATGTGCCACTTTCATGTTATAAGTAGCCCAAATGTTATTCAGAACATCCACAGTCTGTCCAAGGAAAGCAGCTCTTTTGTAAGAGGTATTTTAAAAGCTGTCAAGAATGGTCACCACATTGATGCAGTGTGGATGCTCAACTGTAGGTCTGTCATATAGCTACTGTATATCTTTATAATGTGTTAAGTTAGCATAGGCTCATTAAATGTTTAAACGCCATTTTTCCTTTTGCTGCTTCTGCACACGACACTTAATTGTTGATTTAGCTTTCAACCTAGTAGTTCGTTGTGGTTTACATGAGAATAATATGTTATTACTCTGATATCAGCTTTGCTTAATAAACTATGTCTGTACAGAGAGTGCTGAAGCGTCAGGAACAACACGATACAGAATTGTTATGAGGTCTGATCTTCGCGCCTTCATAGACATAACATAAGTGCAGCTTCTGCCAACTTTGGGCTTTAGGCGGGTTTTATATTGCTTTGCTTGAAGCACACAAACACACGTGATGCTGTTCGCATGCAGAGAGAGCTGGTGTATGCTGATGTGATCTCTTCATTCTAGGATCTTGAGGTATGGACCCGCCCTGCTAAAACCCAAAGAGACCTTCTTAGCTATTAAAATGATATGTGAGTTAGGGAGGGTGAGAAATAAGTGTTGTTAACCCTTATTCATTACAGCATGTTAACATGCTGTCACCATTTGCTTTCTATGGACTAGTAACTATGCTGATAACTTTGCTTCTGATAATATGTTTCCTTGTATTATCTAAGATACTGCGTCTGAGAAAACAGCATTAGTAAATAAATATTTCAAATGTGCACGTGTCCTCATTTACTCCATGTTCTGGTTTGAAATGATTGTATAACGAAAGAGTGCTCATGTGTTCCACGTAACCTGAGGTATTGTAAGTTCATGTTCTGGTTTGTCTAAACATTGGGAGTTTGTTATGGCAATGGTTATCACCTCTGTCCAAATAGGGACCCTTACTTCTAAGTCTGGATAAGGTAATTACACTCCTTAATAACCCCCTTGGTAGCTTGGCACGAGCAGACAGGCTTATCTCAGAGGCAGTGTGTTAAGCATTTGTGGATATACACAGTAATACAGTGATACCACTACAGATGGACACAACACTGGTTTTATAAAAATAAGTATTCTTTATATAGACTTAAACACCACACTTAAGGTTACTTAAAAGATGATTAAAGTGTCTTAGTTCAAGTTGTTGGTAAATGCGACAAAGCTCTCAACAAAGTACCTGGATGCGTAATGCAAAGTGAACAAAAGGCTCGCAAAAGGGGAGATGCGTCGGTTCCGTGACCCGGGGGAACGGTTGCGTCCTGCCTCAATGCTTGAGCAGAGTAGGGGACTCGTCGTGAGCCATACCGGTGCGGAGGTGATGCGTAGATTCTCGGCCTGCGGGCCCGTTGCGGTGCGCAAGATAGCGCCTTGATGCGATGCGACGATCCAGTTGCAATGCGAGAAGATGGCGCCCTTGATGCGGCGATGCGATGACGATGCGATGACCCCCTGGCAACCTTGCGACAACTCTGTACTTTGGAGCCGCGACAGGCCCTGCGACACGCTTCCCCGGTGATGCGATGGCTACTCTCTCAATGAAGACACGCTTATTCTCGATGCGTCGCGCTTCCAGCTTCCAGCAGCACACAAGTGTCTAGAGTCAGAATTCCCAGCAAGGAAATTCAGGAGGGAGCTGGAGGTGAAGTCTTTTGTTCCTGGGACTTCAGCAGGAGCCAAGAAAAGTTGAAGCCCTTGGAGAATATTCTGTAGATGAAAGTCCTTACAAAGTTTCCTCTCCTTTCCCTTGGCAATGAAGCAACTACTGCAGGCCAACCCAGCAAACAGCACACTGGCAGAGGGGCAGTCCAAACTCCTGCAGCTTCCTTGGTTCTTCTCCTTGGCAGAAAGGTTTCTTGTTCCAGAAGTGATCTAATTTCTTGGGATCAGGGTCCCAATATTTATACCCCAAAATCCTTTGTTCTCTGACGGCAGAGAGGCCTCTGCCTAGTCCAAACCAGTTCTTGAGCACTTTGTTTACATGACTCTCTTCTTCCTTTCACTGTGCAGGGCAGAGACATTACCCGCCCCACAGGAGGTGGATCCAGCACAGGGGAGGGAAGATACAGCTCTGGAGCACTCTGTTGACATGATTTCTCCTCTCCTTTCACAGTGCAGGGCAGAGATATCAGACAAGCCACAGGGGGTGGAGCCAGCATTGTAGAGGGAAGGCCCAGCCCTATTCAGGTCCCAGGTGAAACTCCTCCCTCCCATCTAGATGCAGATCTCTCTATTCACCACTGGGCTGCCCCCGCCTGTCTTTTGGAATTCCCCAGCCCTGTCACACACAAACCCAGACAAGGAATACACAACCCAGCAGAGGCAGGCTCAAATGGTTAGGCAAGCAAACACCTGCTTTCTAAAAGTGGTATTTGCAAACACAGAATATTAAAATAAACTTTACTAAAAGATGTACTTTATTATTCTGAGTTCAGGCATACTAAATTCGAATTTCTACCATGTTCCCTGAGTCAGTTAGGATTATAAGACTGTAATAATCTTAACTGCCCATTCTGGCCTATGAGAACAGGTAGCCTTCAATAGTGAACAACAAAAATGGCTGTAATTCACTATTAGTACATGCTACACACATCAGAGCATGTCCTACCTTATACTTACAATGCACCCTGCCCTTGGGCCTACCATAGGGGTGTCTAATATGAAGCGAAGGGAAGGTTTAGGGACTAGCAAGTGGATGCACTTGGTCAAGTCGACATGGCAGTGCTAGACTGCACACAGGCCTTGGAATGGCAGGCCTGAGACACACTTTACAAGCTGCTTCTGTGGGTGGCACAACCAGGGCTGCAAGCCCACCAGCAGCATTTGATTTACAAGCCCTGGGCACACATAGTGCACGGTAATAGTGACTGACAGATAAATCAAATAACCAAATCATGGAATCCAACTAGTATATCAATTTAACATAGGGAGCACTTGCACTGTGGCACTGATTAGCAGTGGCACAGTACCCAAAGCATAAATCCAGCAAAAACATATCAAAACAGAGGAGGCAATTCGTCACAATGGAAGGGAGACTCACGCCAATAATGTCAGTCTAACAGTTAGGGAGAGAGTTTAGTGAATATTTTATATAATTTGGTGGAACTCCTTAGGGCAAATGTATATAAATGAATAAAGTCCTCAATAGTCATGATTTGTTTCTTGTTTCCGTCTTTATTGTGTTACTGAAGTTTCAGCATCTGTTCTCTAATGTATTATGTTTACCCCTCAAGAGTTTCGTTGCTAAGTATAAGGCTTTACTTAAGAGATTTCAGAAAAAGGCCTTGAGGGTCATGATGGATATTCTCACCAGAATCTTGTTGAGACAGGTTGCCAGTTACTGGTCTATTTAAATGCTTCCTATCTGTCCAGTTTGACCACTTGGTGAATACACTCCTTTATTTGAAAACATGAAATGCCATTGAATGCTTATATTGGATTATGTGAGAAACCATTGTGGCTTTAATTGGCACATGAATAAGGTGGTACGAATCTAAATTGTTATACGAACAAATCTTGTACAACAAGATGTGACCCGTCCAAATCTTGGTGCTTGCATTCACTTACACATTTTGTTTATGACATGATACCACAAATCATTGAAGAGCAATGATTTTGTAATATATTTTTACGAGTTTCAAGGAAATGTTGAAAGCATTGTGGCTATAGGAAGTGCAGCTTCTAAATCGATGACAATAAACAAACATGAAACAATTGGTAAAATGCACAAATACAATAGAATCAGAAGGAAAGCTGGTAAAGCATGTGGATTAGTGAAGTGAAGAATTCGAGCTCATGGGAACAAAACTAAACACCCCTTTATAATCTAAAAGAGTATACATAAACTAAGGTGGCTGTTCAAGATAACAAATACTATTACTAAAAATACACAATTATGGAAAGCAAAAACATGAATTAAAAGAACATTTTTAAACCGAAGGGCAAGAGACAACATGGTGACCTAATAAGAACTTTTCAAGCATTTGTGGGGGCAGGCTAGATAATTGTGAAAATGGAGGAAAGACTCTTCTAATGATGAGAGCACTGGAGTATGATAATCCGGTTGAAGGCTAGGTGCTGAAATGTGTTGATCGTTCCTGTGTGGTACTTGTTGCAATACAATTTCACCATCACTCATTGCTGTGAGTGCCGTCTCGTTCCTTATAATTCGAAGAGAAGAACTTGAAAAGTAGCTCTGATTTCTTTATATTTGGTGTTGTGACACACACAGTTGCCTAATACAAAGCAATGCATTAGAACTCAACTTTGATAACTGTTTACAGTTGAGTTCTGCCATCACAATGATTGTTGCCAGAGTTAGCAACTAAGGGGAAAGGCACGTCAGAGAGCAAACGTAAGTTTTGCATCGCTATTGCATCCCGTTGATTGGCGCAAAAGCGGCACAACCCTTTGATCAAATTGCCCCCAAAGATTTAGGTGTATTGTTGGAAAGGTGATGATATAGCATTGTATTATATGGGACAAAGTACCCCCTGCCAAAGATCATAAGAACATTGCAAGTCACCTGGGAGTTCCACAACCTGATGAAGGAACTCGACCTTCGGCCTTATTCCTCTATATGACCTGGGAATGCCCCAGTAACTTCCAATATCCTTTTAAAGGGTGTGCAGACAGAATATCGAGTTGGAAATGTTGACCTCAAGAAATATTGAGCCCTAAATATCGTGAGTCAGAAATATCGACAGCAAGAATATCGTGGTCAAGAATATCGATTTTAAGTTAAGAAATATTGTTTTTAAAAATATAAAAGTCATTAACATCATTTGCAAAAATATAGTTGTCTAAAATATCGATTTTCTAAATAGCTTTATGTATTTTAGTATATTTTTTAAATGTATGTGATGTATTTTTTTATAAGAATTGTTAATGTTTTTTAATATGTGTGTTTAATTTTTAGTAGTTATCAAATTTATTAAAATTAGCATTTAGCGCTTTTTAGTTCCGTAGCGAGTTGTGGATTTATAGGGTAATAGGGTGGGAAGTAATTTAATTATAATACATTAATGATTTTTTTTAATGTATTGATATTTATTTAATTGGTATTTTATAGTCTTAATTGTGGAAAGTGATTTATTATTAATTAATTAGTAATTGGTGTCAATCTATATTAATAAAATGAATTGCTAATTAATTATGGTAATTGTCTAATTCTTTTAGGTGTGAGTTGTGGGGTTTATAGGGGTAAAGAGGGGGAAGTAATTTATTTTCAATTAATCAATAATAAGTTGCTAATTAGTGTTAATTAATTAATTGAAAATTAAATATGAAAATTGTGTAATTAATTTTAGGTGTGGATTGTGGGGTTTATAGGGGTAACAGGTGGGATGTAGTTTAGTTTTTGATTAATTCATAATTAATTTATTAATTGATAATAATTAATTTATTGAAAATTAATCATGGAGATTGTGTAGTTAATTGTAGGTGCCAGTTGTGGGGTTATTAATTAATATTTAGTTGTTAATAAATGATAATTAATTGTAAATTAAATATAGAAACTGTGTAATTAATTATAGTTGAGGGTTGTGTGGTTTATAGGGGTAAAGGGTGGGAAGTAATTTTTGTTTCATTAATTATTCATTAGTTCTTAATTAATTTTAAATAATTAATTTAAAATAAATATGGAAATTGTGTAATTATTTTAGGTGTGGGTTGTGAGTTTTATAGGGCTTTTTAATTAAAAATAAGTTTTAATTGTGTAGTCAACTTTTTTACAGTTTAATTTTAGCTGTGGTTTGTGAGGGTTATAGGGGTTAAGTGTGGAAAGTTTATTATTTTTTATGAGTTATAATTTGTTTTTTGATTCATAATATTTCCTTAATTGGTAATTAAATATGTTGAATATGTAGATACAGTTTATTAATTTAGATGTGGGTTGTGAATTGTGTGGTGTTATAGGGTAGGAAATAAAAAAAGTTAATTTATGTAATAATTAATGTTTTTGTTTCTAAATCATTTCTAATTTAAAACATTCATTTGTTTAAACATTTTATTTTATTTTATTTTATTTTATATAGCATGTGTAGGTATGTGTCAGCAATCCAACAATGTCTCTACTGTTACACTCACTGGAGTGGGAATAGTAATTTTTATCTCTCCTCTATCCAACAATTTCCCTAATGTTGCAATTATTGGAGTATTAATAGTAATTTTTACTACTCCGCTATCCAACACTTTCCCTACTGTTGCGCTCATTGGAGTGGGAATAGTAATTTTAACCCATCCACTATCCAACACTTTCTGTACTGTTACACTCACTGGAGTGGGAATAGTAATTTTTACCTATTTGCTATCCAACACTTTCCCTATTGTTGCACTGACTGTAGTGGTAGGTTTAAAGATCTTTAAATAGTTGAATGTTTCAATTCCTAATAGAATGTTTTTTTAATTGATTTTAAGTTATTGGTATATATATATATATATATATCCAAGCAATAATAAAGGTGTTGGAACCTAACTACTGCGGAGTGCGTCTTCATTGCAGAGCGCTTTGTTTCATAAACATTTTTACGACAGCTACGTCGTGGAAGATGCACCACCCTGGTTAATGCGGTAGAAGCCGCGAAGGGGCCGTCTGCAGGAGAATCTTCCAAAGCGTGACAGCGCAGCAGTGCTAATCACTAAAGAAGGTGACTTTGACATGCCGGGGGCCCACTGGGGGCCTTAACATTACAGTGAGGGTGAGATAAATCACTGTTCATCCTGATAATTGAGAAGCGACACTGAAATATCCACTGCGGGTCATCTACATAATACAAGTCCCACAATGCATGCTACCAAGCAAGGCAAAATAAAGGCTGCGAAAAAACGTGAGACTTGCACAGTAGCTTCACTACCCCTGAAGAAAGAGCGCCATGCTCTGAAACGCGTCGGGAAAAGGATTTAAATAACGGATGAGACTTCACCTTCCAAGCAATAATAAAGGTGTTGGAACCTAACTACTGCGGAGTGCGTCTTCATTGCAGAGCGCTTTGTTTCATATATATATATATATATATATATATATATATATATATATATATATACACATATATATATATATATATATAAAATATAATATATGTTTGTGTACATTTTTATGTAATTTGAAAATTATAAAATAAATTAAAATTGATAGTTTAATAGTTGTTTAAAATTAAAAAGATATATCTACATATATTTATTTCTATGTATGTGTGTTTAACTTGTTTAATTCAGTTTATGTGTTATATTTGTTAAAATTGAATCTACTTTAATTGAAAAAAATATATTTTACTATTTTATATATTCAATATTTATTATTTTATTTTATATGTATATATATCTATATATAAATCTATATTTGGACAACTATATTTTTAACATCAATATTTTTGTACTTTCCAGTTTAAGTTCGGATTCTATATTTTTTCAACTATACTTTTGACATCTATATTTTTGTCATCAGTGAAGTCACTGACCATGTCATGAGTGATGTAATATATGAGGGCATAAACAGGGCCAGTATGGCGGGCGCATCCTAATAGCAGTGGTGGGACCGCTGCATGTCTGGCCAGTGGTCCCAAACACTGCTATGGTGGCGGGCGGACCAAGTCCGTCCACCATCAAAATGAGCCCCTATAACTTCTGAATTTCTGTGGTTTGACGAGTGAAATCGAGCCTAACTATAACGTACATGTAACCTTTGTTTGTTTTTTTAGTAAATTACTAAGGTTTTTAAATTCTATTTCCTAACTATAACGTCCCTGTGACCTTTGGTTGTTTCAGTGTTTTTCTAAGGTTATTTTAATTTTAATTCCTAACTCTAACGTCCTCGTTTATGCCCTGTTGACCTCATGCTCTATCCAAAATAGTCCACTAACTGTTATTAATTTCATCCATTCCTCTCTTGAGTTTAATTCCTTGTCTATGGTATCCAAATAGCATATGTACCACTGTTCTCTTTTTTTCCTTATTAGCTCCAGATTGCCACCTCTTCTGCTTATACTAATTTTTTCCAGAATATTCCAGGTGAACTCATCACAACCATGGTTACATTCTTGGTAATGTTGCGTAAGGGGTGCATTTTCTTTTTCGTTCTTCACTGATGATCTATGTTCTAGAATTCTAATTCAGAGCTCCCTGCCCGTCTCCCCCACATAGCCTAGACCACAGGGGCAGACGAGCAGGTCTGTATAAGCAGAAGAGGTGGCAATCTGGAGCTAATAAGGAAAAAAAGAGAACAGTGGTACATATGCCATTATAGAATTAATAACCAACCATTCTACTAAAATTACAAATCTAAGTACTATCAAGTAAAACATAGAAAGCACTGAAAATATACCGCACGGGACCTACAATAAATTCATTTGCACAGTGATATTTACAGAAATTACATTAAATGTTAGTATACGCTATTGGGATGATATACACAGGAATTTAATTAATCCAATTATCTTTCAAGATATCGGAATGAAAATGAGGTTTGAATCGCGCTTTTTAAATTCAGAGAGAGGCTTGGAACCGGTAACAGCCAGAGGGAATACATCTGAAACCGAGGCTTGAAACGCGGAAGCACTTAACACGTGACGCTATAACAACAACGAACCATACCGGACCAGGAAAATTAGAATCAGCTGAACTGATCAGGGTCTGTCCAATAGGAGGAAAATGGACATAGTTTAAATAGGGCATTAGCAAGTGGTGCCTGATACTATTCTTGCTGGAGGAGTCGGACGAACGCTGGCACGAGGGACGCGGGTGCGATAAAGCAGAGACCGGAAGACTACACGGTAAGGAGAACCAACCCCGACCTCTAACTAAAATAAAATCCTATATAGAGACCAAATAAACAACAAAAGATGCTTCTCCTTAATTTATTCGCAGAGTGCGCACGAGTAACAGAGCGCATGAATACTAAGACGGCACCTGAACCCACCCGACCCAACAATCAGCGTACGCTGAGATTAGGTAGGTTCTATTCGAGCGGTATACTCTAAAAATAAAATAAAAAAATAGTGAAGAGCAAGGGCTAAATGGTATTTATTGTATTCTAGACTCCAAAAAGGTGAATGACGAGACGGTAATTTCATGCCCCAGAGCCGTGTAGAAGACCAACATCCACGGAACTAGCATCCTTTTTTAACAAGGTACACCTATTAAATCTGGAAAATGCGATATGGAGAAGTAGCTCCTCAATAGCGCATTGTAAATAAAACCGAACCCTTCGTATATCGCCCCACAGGTGAGCAATAGCGCGTTAATACCACCTGGAAAAATTCGAACCAAGGGCACCAAAGAGTAATATTCAAAAGGACCCTCAGGTAATAAAGAACACACACAGCCAATAAAATCTAAAAGAGTAGGAGTAAACGTTGTGTAAACGAAAAACCCTTATTATTGCAGACCAAAGTAAGAACAGAGATGCAATTTCACGACAGAACTGAAATAAATCTGCAGTCAGACAAAATGGAAATGCTATAAGGTAATCGAAATTAAGTATGAGGGATTACCATTTATAGTTGTAAAAATAGGATATTATAATAGTATATGTGTAATGAGGAGGCAGTTGGTGTCCCTGTAGGAATCTCTCAAAAATGTATTTTCCTGTACAGAGATGGAAACATGAGTTGTTGTGGGTGGGAGGCCTGTTTCCCAATATAAGCCCACATACTGGTATTATATCATCATGTATGACCTGGTATTGTATCATCATGTATGACCTAAGAGCAAAGATATGTTTTGTCAGGATGGAGACAAGAGTTAGGCTCAATAAGTGAATGTTAATCAAAAAAGGCTGATGAATAATGAACATAAGAATAAGCGGTTAACTCAGTAGAGAGAAATTGAACTTTCAACAACTTGTATAAACTATCAGTAAAACTGAGTATATGTAAAACCTTTAATGATGAACAGATGTAATATACAAATGATAAACATGTGGTTTGATGGAAAATACTGATCTTAATATGTTTACCAACGGGAATTCCTTGAATGAAGCAACCATCCAGTGCCACATAACAGGAGAGACATATATTTTTAAGTCTTGACAAAGATGGCATATGATTGAAAGAGTCCATCGAAACGCGTCGACGCCCACTAGTGCACAATCAAATAATTTAGCTCTCCCTAAGAACAACAAAATGAAGCGGGTCTAGGTTGAGCTCTAAACAAGGGTTTTGATGCGCATTATTTCTACGACAAATTGTTGTTGTCTCTGTTTGTCTCTCCCCTTTTCCTTCGATTGCATAAATGTTCCCCGCCAGGTGACAACTTTACATATAGATGATTGATTTCAGCATGAGAATGTGTTTACTATAGATGAATTAGGATTGTGTCTCTTATGTTTGAACAAATGTTTTTATGAAATGACTATGTTTTTGTATGTATTTTAATAAATTTGGTATATTTTTTATAACAAAATGTTTCTGTTTATGTTTAAACTTAATTAAGCTTTGTGTCCAATTCCAGTATTTGGGCTTATTTTCTCAGTACCTCGTCCAAGGGAAAATATCTGATTTTACTATTGACAAGTACCCTATTCCCCTGGTGTGTTAAGGGGTCTCTCTCAATCTTTTGACATAAAGAAAATTAACTGCAACTGTGGTTTGTTGAAGGCATAGTGATTTTCAGAGTGTCGCAATCACCGATAAGAACTGCATTTTCATTTACTTTTTCCTTGTCACTGTTTAAGGCGCTTTGTACCTCCTTCTCACGCTTTTGCATATAATCACAGTTTCAATGGCACCACTGTTTGTGTGCTCTGCAGAGGGCCGAAAAATTGGATACTCGGTATTCAGAACACCCCTCTGGGCCACTGAAAGATGTTCTGCAAATCTCACACTTCCATCAGCCTCAACTCCAAAGCGCTCCATCATGGCCCATCAAGAACACCTCCTTTCAACCTGAGCTTACATGGATGCAAAAATCCTAGCATTTAAAAAAAAACCTCAGCATTCCAATTGCTTGCCGGAGGAGTCAGAACTGACATATGATGACTAGGCTGGTCTGTATTAATGCAATTTTCTTAAACTGTCTACTTTGATTCGCCTGCCTGCAGAAGGAAATACGTGTGTGTATGTAACCAGTGCAAGACAAATTCACGTCTATGTATGACATAATTGGCATTGTAGTTTTTGTAGTTGGGAGCTAGCATATCACTTTCTTTGTATTCATATTTAACAACCAAACCAAATGAGATGGCAAGTACCGGAACACAACAAATTCATCCACTGTAATGGTGGGAATAAAATGACACACTTCTCATGACTAGCTACATACTGCATTGCCTTTTTCACCCTACTCGTTTTCTTGTAGGAAATCCCCCCAAAATCAAGTTGCAAATAAATACGCCTTATGCAGACACCCAATATTTAGGTTCAAGGATTAACAGCAGAAGCTTTCAGTAATGTCACAGTCTGAGCCAGATGCCCTTTAATACCTGACTTTGAGAGCTAAGTCAAGCTGTTCTCAAAATTATTCAACAGTTAAAAAAGATGATGTACCCTAGTGTGGACTAAGTGTGATATGACAAATACTTTCACGTGTCGCTACAGCTTCATGGTTGTTGAGCAGAAAGCAGTGTCAAAGAAGAGAGTGGTTTAGCAGGTCTTTTTAGGAGTGATGTGACACTGATGGTGTTATTGGACAGATTTTTAAGAAAGTAAATAGTGTTGAGTTCAAGAACCACACACCTAGCACCCATGGAGGTCCTGGATTCCATGAAGGAGGACAGCCTGGGGTGAGGTGGTTCGGCGGTGTAAGGGGACTAGACTCAGAGGGAGCCAGGCCAAAAGGAAAAAGTAAAGTGGAAGAAAAACAAACAACGCCATGCCAAGAGCCCATACTCCTTCTTGGCCATTATCACCTTGATGATCTTGAACTTCAAGGAGAAGAGGCTCATGCTCTTCCAGGTAAGGTAATTCATTTGTCCCTTATGACGTGTTTGGCATTAGGCTCACTTTGGGAATGTTTTCTCATTGCAAGCTGCTGAAACTAATACCACCACCCACAACACCCTATGTTGGGGCCACAAAGGCTGCATTACCAAGATCTAACCCTTATAGGTCACTGTCCCATGACACTTCACCTTCATTAACATCTAATAATCATACAAACCTCTGAGTCATTTTTATTACTAAACCTAAAGTGTAAGTGACACTAGAGTAAATGATTTATGTCATGATGGTGTGTAGCTACAATGCATAACTGTTGCAAAACCCTATTAGATGGAGATGTATGTGTAAAATGTCGCTGTTTTCACTGTTATTGTAAACAAACATTTGGAGTGGTGATTGCCACAGATTCATTTAGCTGAGCGCTGCACTTGCATGCATGATCTGTTCCTTGGTCCACATAGACTTGGCTGTAGTGCACAGAGGTCTTACACTGCCTAACAGAGAGGAAACAAATTAGAGGGAACATTGTCTGTGAGTGGGTGTGTGAGTCTCTGAGTGGGTCTGTGAGTAGGTGCATGAGTGTCTGAATGGGTCTATGAGTGCATGTGAGAGTGAGTAGGTCTGCGGGTGGATGTATGAGTGTCTGAGGGGGTCTGTGAGTGGGTGTATATGTCTGAGTGGGTTTGTGAGTGGGTGTGACAGTGTCTGAGTGGGCCTGTGAGTGGGGACATGAGTGTCTGATTGGGTTTATGAGTACATGTGAGAGTGAGTAGTTCTGTGAGTGTATGGCGTGAGTGTTTGATTGGATCTGTGAGGGCTGTATCAGTGTCTAAGTGGGTCTGGCAATGGGTGTGTGAGTGCCTGATTGTGTGAGTGGATATCAAAGTGTCTGTGTGGTATTGTCAGTAGCTCAGTGACTGGGCCACAACTGCCCTTTTATCCGACAAGAGTCCACAGTTTTGCACACACTATCTACTCAAGTAGAGTACTTTCTACTGGCTAATTAATAACTTCTACCCCATTGGGTAAATGTCCAGTGTGTATTCTACACTACATCTGTGTAATGGACCATGAGGAAATATCTCCAGTGAGCTCATGTACATTTCTGCAATGTGAGTGATCCCTCTGCGTCTTTATCCACAAATCTGTGATAACATGAATCCTCCTATGGAGAGGACAACAAGACTGCAAAGAGGTAAATCTCCACCAAACAAGGTTACTTCCTCTTAGCTATATGAAGTAAGTGCTTCTTTGTTTGATGGAGATATCCTCATATTCCTTGGCATGAAGAACATGTCACCAAAATCGGCTGGAAATGCACTGGCGGTCTTGTAGTAAGCTGTCCATGGAAAAGGCAGGAAGACCTATGCATACTACTAAAGTGGGTGGGGAGGCCCTCCTAATTATTAGAAGGGGAACGGTCCAAGCAGACCCTTCCCTGGACTGATATCTGCCCCAGTGAACCTGAGGCACGGCAACAATACAGTAGGGGAGGGGGGCCACGTGGCCCCCCTCCCTTGTCTGATTTCAGCCACGGGGATCCTATCCCCGGGGCCTGGCCACAAGTTAATAGGGGCCACATGGCCCCCCTCACCGGGCTGATCTCAGACTGGGGGACCCTATGCCCAGGGCAAGGCCCACCCAGGGGGGCACCCATTCAGCAGCGCTGGGGACTGTGGGGGAGTTAGAGTGCCCCACAGTCCCAGCCAACTCCCTATCTCCAGCAGGAGCCGACATTGCTCTTATGCACAGGGAGCTGCTAAACATACAGTTCACTGTGTGTGTAAGCAATCGTTTCATCAGTTTCCCTTACCGCTTAAAAGCAGGCAGGGAAACAGATGAAATCGGTGCTCCCAGCAAGCTGGAGTGGTTTGACAGCTCCTGCTTACTGGGAGCAAAGTTAGTCTGCCAAGTCAGAGCAATTTGCTATGTATTGGGGTGGCCATTCTGGGACAGAGGGAGCGGGTCCTAGGGAATGGCGGTCTCCTGGGCCATATATGATTCCAGGAGGGGGCCTGCATGGTTCCCTTCCTTTGAGATGCACACATCGGGCCTGGGGAGGTTGTGGTCCCCATGCCATATATGGCCCAGGAGGGGGGCTGCAAGGCCGCCCTCCAAGTATAAATTGTATTCTTTGCCCTGGGGAAGTGGCAGTCCCCAGGAGATCATGCACCCTCCGGCATATTATTCAAAGTCACTCAAGGAAGGTGGTGATCCTAGGGGCATATCAAAGCCCTAGGATGGGGGGCCTGTGTGGCCCCCTCCATTGTTAGTAAAAAGCCCTAGGGAGG
This sequence comes from Lissotriton helveticus, assembly GCF_964261635.1. NCBI lineage: Eukaryota > Metazoa > Chordata > Amphibia > Caudata > Salamandridae > Lissotriton > Lissotriton helveticus. The sequence goes on from NC_136063.1 coordinate 1,208,093,364, forward strand.
TGGTGGTCCCTGACACTCTAAGGAGCAGGAAGAGGCGGGTCCGCGCAGACAATCTGCAATAAAGCCCCGGGGAGGCTACTCTGCTTCCTTTTCTTTCTTTTGAACATTTTTTCTGGGAATCCACTGAAGCTGAGTCCCAAGATGGCAGCCACAACTTCCTGGATGAAGTATTGGCAGCTAATCAGATCTCAACATGAGATCAGTAGGGTTCGTGGAGGCTTCTCGTCCCTAAATATCCAAACTTGGATTTCTTATGATAATTCTTTAAGTACTCAAAGGATATACACAAAATAAAAAAATCACTCTTTCTGAACAAAGAGCTAGCTTGCTGCCAAATTTGGTAAAATTCTGTCCAGCAGTTCGGGCTGTAGTTGTGTCTAAAATCTCTATAGGAATTAACATTGGAAACACACTTCTTTTTGACACCCCATTTTACTCAACCCATGCTTGGCGGACCACCCCGAATCTTTCCATGCACAACGAGAATCACTGGCATACTTTTTGATAGAATTTCATGAAGATTTGTCAAACGGTACAAAAGATATAGGCAAGTCAAAAGGCGCTTTTCCTATGAAAACATGATTCTAACTAGAACAACCTACTGGCGGCTGCCAGTAGGTGACCTATACAATATATAATAATAATAAAAATATATATGAAAAAACAATGGTTAAAGGGATGTTATAGTTAGATGAATATGTCAGTTTAAGATTAACATTTTAAAGTAATAACACCACAGAAATTCACCAGTTATAGTTAACTCAAGAAAAATAACTTGCACCCCAACCTTGCACACTATTGTCATTAATGATGTCACTTCAGTTGTCATCATTGATGTTATCAATTATGTCATAAAATATGTCATGAGTATTGTAATAGGTGAGGTATTAAGCAGTGCATGGCGAGGGCTCTAGTAATAGTTTCTTGATTTAAGTATAATTGGTGAATTTCAGTGTTTTTTTAGTTTTAAATGTTACATTTAAACTGAGATTTTTACCCAAACAGAACATCACTTTATCCTAAGGATTTAAAAAAATATATATATTTTTATTGATTTTCAATACGACAAAACAAGAAACCATTCTTGTATAAAATAATGCAGTATAGCACAACACTTTATCACCATGGATATCAATTGGTATTACAAAGTCACTGATTTGCCCATCCTCAATATCTGAAACTAGGCCCCATCCAACAACCCATAAATCATCACGGCTCATCTGAGTCTGAGTCATCATCTTCTCTGTCCGAGGTGGTTCGCAAATATTTCCCCTGTATTTATTCCATGCCCCCCAGATCTTCCTCCACTTTTTAGGGCACCCTCTACTTCTGAACACTTCTCTTTCAGCGAGCATGGCTGCATCCATGTCCCTACCCCACGCTGCCAGAGACGGGACCTCTGCCCTTCCCCACTTCTGTGCTATGTTCCTCTTGGCGACCATTATTCCCAGTGTTAGCCAGCTTTGCCCCAATTGCGTGAGGTCATTTGGCTCCCATATGTTTAATAAACGTTTTGGTTCGGGTATGAGCGACACCCCCTCTGATTGTTATATGGCATTACCTGCACCCAGTAGTCTGCTATTTTGGGACGATCCCATATGGTGTGAAAGAACGTTCCCTCCTCCCCGCAACTACGCATACAGTAGGGGTGGTCTGCCCTGCCCATCTTGTTTAGGGTGTGTCTAGTGTACTACGACCTATGTTGGATGCAGAGCTGTACTAGTCAGAAGCGTGAGGGAATGCCCACCTCTCTTGGGGATGTCAATGCTTCTTGCCATTCTAAACCATCCATATCACCAATATCCGGGGACCATTTTTCTCTCACAGGTCTAGTCGGGTCAGGGATATTATTCACTAATTTCCGGTATGTGAGAGAGGTGGCACTCTTCGGCATGTAGTCTGTCAATAACCTATCCTTCATAGGTGATGCTTCCGGAACTTCTGTGCCGCGAGGCAGTATTGTCATGAGGGCGTGTCGAATCTGCGTGTATCGGAATAATTCCGAGGGGGCCAAGTCGTAGTGCTGCTGAAGGCGCTCAAAGGAGACTGTCTCTCCTCTATGCCACATAAATCCCACCGTGGTTATTCCTATATCATCCCATCTATCGAATCCCTTACTGTTCCTAAGTCTTCCAAGGCGTTTCGTGTCCCACGGTGGAGTTAGCTGGGTCAATACCCCCTGCCATCCTAATTTTGCCTGTGCCGTATGCCATAGCCCTAGCGTGTGACGCAACGGACCGAACATTGCCGAGGTCACTTTTTGTCATATAGGGAAGTAAGCATTTCTTTCATGCCCAGTTGCGCCCTGTCTGCCTTAAATGCTGGATCTTCCTGTGAGACATGCACCCATTAATAAACACTTTCAGTTGTGCCACCCAGTAATAAAGTTGTAAGTTCGGGAGCGCAATCCCCCCATCATACCAACTACGCATTAACCTAGCTTGCGCAATACGTGCAGGTTTATTACTCCATAAAAGATTAGAGACCTGTGTTGAAATCTCCCTGAAGTAAGGTGGCAGCACCGGGTATGGCGTATTCTCTAGAATATATAAAAAACGGGGTAGTGCCATCATTTTAAAAAGTGCTGCTTTCCCCAACAAGGTCAGTGGCAGCTTTTCCCAGTGACGCACGTCTCGTTTGAGACGTTCCAGGGGCGGTTGTAAGCCGCAAAAATATCTAGGAGGACCAATATAGAGCACCTCGGTGAGGTCAGATATAACAAGATAACATCGGCGTATAGGGACACTCGATCTTCCCAGCTGTCTGACCATTTAAGGCCCCGCACCATTGGGTCCCATCGTATCCAAGCCGCCAATGGCTCCAGGGCCAGAGCAAAAAGTAACGGCGACAGTGGGCAGCCTTGGCGCGTCCCTCTCGCCAAGGGAAAATCTTCGGAGATGTGACCATTGGCAGTAACATGGGCCATTGGTTTGGCATATAAGAGCTTAATCCAGGAACAGAATTTTGGTCCAAACCCCAAGTGCCGTAATACGGCGAAAAGAAAGGGCCATTTGACCATGTCGAACGCCATATGGGCGTCTAGTGATAACACTACTGCCGGTTCCTGCAGATAGTTAGCCCGCGCCAGAACAACATGTAATCTCCTCAGGTTGAGAGCCGTGTTCCTGCCTGGCATAAAGCCCGACTGGTCTGGATGTATAAGTTTTGTTAAATGCGGCTTGAGCCGATTTGCCAGTAGCTTTGCAAGGATTTTGGCCTCTGCATTTAATAAGGAGAGAGGCTTATATGAGGTGCACCTAACCGCAGGTTTCCCTGGTTTCAGTGCAGCCACTATGGTAGCCATTCGCTGGTCTGGCGGGAGTTCTCCCACCCTCAGACTGTCTGTGTACATATTTAATAAATATGGCACAATGGAATCCGCCGTCCTCTTATAGAGTTCGACTGGTATGGCATTCGGCCCTACAGCTTTGCCTGATTGCAGCGCTCCAATGGCTGTCTGCAGCTCTTCTACAGTAAGATCATCTTCCAGCTCTAGCGCCGCTTCTGGGGTTATTTTGGGCATTGTAAGGTCTTGCACATACGACAGCGCCTCTTCTATTGACATCTCGGAGTCCGACAAATAGATTAACCGAAAGTGTTGCGCCAACGTGTCCACTATTGTGTGTGGGTCAGTTGCTGCTTGGCCTCCCTCCGTGTAAAGTGTGCAATCCATTTATCACCTATTTCCCGCCGATCCAGCCATGCCAGGAACTTCCCGGCCTTATCACCGATGTCGTATATTTTATGGCAAGTGGCTTCTAGTTGCTGTCTAGTTAATTCTGTGAGGCGTCCCCTATGTTGTTGCTGTTTAAGGAGCAAGGTGTGAGACGTAATAGGAGTTGGATCATTGGCAGGTTGGATCTCTGCAGTTTGGAGTTCGGATTCTGGATTCCTCAGTTCCTGTTGCCCTTCTCATTTGTGTGCTGTGATGGTGGCAATGGCCTGCCCCCTAATGACTGTATTGAACGCCTCCCATAGGGTGGCTGCAGAGGCAACTGAACCTGTATTGTCCTGAAAGTAGTGGCCGTCACCTTTTTGAGCGCCTTCCTGATCTTGGGAACTTGCAGATAGCCAGGGCGTATTGGGTAAATATGCCCCCGCTTCTGTTGATAAGTGTATTGGAGAAGCAGTGGGGAATGATCGGATATACCCCGGGGCCTAATTTCAATAGTATCTACATTTTTAAGGCTACCCAGCGACCCAAGGAAATAATCTATTCTTGTTAGGCTATTATGGACATTTGAGTGATATGTGTAATAGCCTTCTGTTGGATGGTGTCTCCTCCAGATGTCTGTAAGACCCATTGCATCTATGAAGCTCCCCAATGGTGATACTCCTGGGGCTCCTGCTCTTAAAGGAAATCTATCCAGGGATTCATTCAAGACAGCGTTAAAGTCCCTGCCAATAAGTAGTTCCCCCTCCAGCAATCCGAGTAGGAACACACTGAGCTCCGGGAGGGTCACTGCATGTAACGCTGGTGGGATGTAGACCGACACTATATTCAGGGGCCGTCCCTCCCACTGTGTAACGAGGGCGGCAAATCTCCCTGACCCATCCGTTTTAACATCCGATATTATCAATGGGAATTGCTTCCTTACCAATATCCCCACCCTCCTGGATCCAGACGTCAATTCGGAGTGTACCACCATTTTGTATCCCGATCTGTCCATTGCTTTACTAGAGGTACCTGTGAGGTGTGCCTCTTGCAATAGTACCACTGCCGGGCCACCTCGCTTGATGCATTGCAGCACGAGGCCACGTTTTATTTTGTCTCCGAGGCCACGCACATGCCACGTGAGGATGGAAAGAGTTTGTATCGTGTGGATGGGACCGTCTGTTAACTGAGCCTGTGTTGTGTCACCCATTACCATACTCACCGGACCCAGCCAAACCAGCGACCTTTGCCGGCATTAATCTTATGTGTCTCATTGTGTGTTCCATTCCTGCAAAACTAACTGTGTACATAACTGTGACAAAACTAACATACCAATTCTCTAGAATCAGTCCCGACCCCCCTAGCCCACTCCCTGCCTCCCTGCCATGCAGACCCAAAACTGCCCACCACCCCAACTCAGCAAAGTGCTAGGAACCCCATCCCCGAAACTTTACTTGCATGTGTGGGAGCGGGAAGTCTAAGGAAGTCCGTATCTTCCCCTTGCCCCAGAGTCTCGAACCATCAGTTTGTTTGTCATGGTCATAGCGCGGAGGAGGGCCAAAACATGTATCAGTTTGCATCCTCCCTAGTCAGAGGTGGTTGGTCCCAGAGGAACTCATTCTCCCGCTTTCTTTTGTACTTGTTCTGCCTCTTCACCACCTTGTTCAATGTCCTCCGGATCTCCTTCTCTCCCAAGACGCCATCGTCTCCTTTGCGTTCTTCCGGACCTCTCCGCTGTTCGCCACCCTTCAAGCCAGTCATGGGCCTCCTCTGGTGTATCGAAAAAACAGGTTTTTCCATAAGCTACTACACTGAGTTTTCCCGGGAAGAGCATGGAATATGGTAGTTCACGGGCCCTCAGTGCCTTTTTGACTTAGAAGAAACTCTTGCGGCGTGACGAAACCGCCGCCGTATAGTCCGGGAAGAAAGAGATGACAGATTCTGCACTCGGATGGGCGGTGCCAGACAGGCCATTTGGAGAATGGCGTCCCTGTCTCGAAAGTTAAAGATACGGGCCAGGACCGGTCTTGGGGGGGCTCCATGTTTCGGCCTGCCACCCGGCACCCTATGTGCCCGTTACACTGAAAAGGAGGTCGAGAGTCCTTTAGGTTGTAGACGTGATTTTATGAGGTCTTCAATGTAGAGGTCCATAGCGGGCCCCCTTTCGACTCCGGAAGCCCCGTAATTCGAACATTATTACGGCGGGAGCGCCCTTCCTGGTCGTCCAGCTTTGCCGCCATCCTCTTGTTATCCGCCTCTAATTGCGACACCTTCTTGATCAGGAGCCTAGAGTCTTTGGAGAGAGCCGCCGTCACATGTTCCACCTCTGCAACTCTGGCTGACATTTTCTGAAAGTCTGCTCGTAGGAGCGTGACATCCGTTGAGATGGAACCCACCGTAGTTTGCACTTTATGAAGGGCCGCCATGATATCTTCAAGTGTCACCTTAGGGCCAACTTCATCTTCCTTGTCTTTCTCCACTTGGTAGAGGAGGGAAGTTTTTAGTGTAGGCAAATTTATCCAGTTTACCCTGCAGGTTCGCTCGGGACCCCTTGCCACTCATTGTCTGTTTCGCAGCAGCGCCTTTCCTTGTGCGCAGGGTATGTGACTATTACGTTGAAGGCCTTCACTTTTCATGTCCTATGTGAGCCCACACTTGATATTGCGTATTACACTTGTATATCTCACTGTTTTCCGTCACACCGGCACTGTCATTGGGGGGGGGGAGACCGCAGGATATTCGTAGTAGTGCTCTGGCGCAGTTTTTTTCCCCTTCCCCCAGTTGGTTCTATGCCTCTAGTGTGCTTAGCCAGGCTTCAGCTCACAGGCATTCTGCATCTACGTGCCCCCTAAACCCGGAACACTCAGTTTCGGGGCTATCTGTATGTGGCCTTAAGTTACTCCGCCGACTGCAGTGTCACCCTTCTCTTTGTTCCTTACTTGCCCAACGCCGTGTCTGCAAGCCCCTCGACAGGGATTTTCATTAATAGGGCCTTCCGCCCAGCCAAGCCAAGTCAAGCGTTGGTTCCCAGCATCTTACCGGGTGCTCCACGTGTTTGCCTGCACCTGTGACGCTGCCGGTAGTCAGGTCCCCGCCGCCGTGTCCGTTCAGTTTCTGGTTGGCGGACCTTTTTTTAAATTTCGCCCGGCCTCATCTCCCGGCACAGACCCAGGGGAGCTCTGGTGGCTGTATGTCCCAGGCTCGGAGGTCGCAGGCAACGCCTCCGCTATCCCCACCCGCCGACTATCTGCCTGCAGGTACTTGCCGTCACTACTCCGGCCCTCATAGCCGGTCGCGAGGCTATTGCGGGGGAAGGTCTTTAAAATGTAGTCCCCGGCTTCCGTACATCTGGTAGGCCGCTGTCCGTCTCTCCCTGTAACTCACGCTGCTGCTTTCGGTTCGACACCAGCGCTGGGTCGCTACATTCCTCTCCGCCTCAGCCACCCTAATTTAGACTCTGGGTATAAGTTATATGACGGATAAATAGTCGGATGACAGGGGTGACGATCTCCCCCTTGGAGCCCCTTTAGGCAGTGGCCATCTTGCTCGGCTGCTTGCCACGCCCCCCTATCCTAAGGAATTTGAATGTAATGTAACATTTTATTACCATACGCATCTATGACATCCTACTGCCAGGTCCTGTACCCAGCCTCCCTAAAGCTGCTCAACTTCCTGCCTGCAGCCAGGACCTGCACTCATTTCCGACGACGACCAACACCCCCAACTCAAACAGATACCAGCCCCACTCTTTTTTTCCCATTTTTTTGGGATCCCACAGGACTGCCTTGGGAACAAGTGGGCCATGCTAACACCTGCTGGACTCCAACAGCATTGCAGCACACTACAAAGAACTTTTAATAATTTGACCCCAGGCCAGACCAAATACATTTCAGGACAAGGGGGCTTAGTTCCCAGGTCCTGTAATGGTGGGTGCAAATGTTCTCTTCAGTTGGCACCCAGCTAATCAGAACAAAAGCACCAGCAGAACTGGTGGAAGAGAGGTGTCCAATGGGGATAAAAGCCCCTTTGGCAAATCGGATTGCTCTATTATTTTAATTTGCATGCCTGTAGAACTCCTGTGAGCTCAGGGAAAGCCTCTAATCAAAAGAAACACAAATGATGGATGGAATGACAGAATGTGGAACAAAACAAACATTCGCCCCAGTCAAGAGATCTGGGTTGAATCCAATTATAGGCAATTCAGTCTAACCCTGCTCCTCATGAGAATAGTCCATCCCGAACTGCCAAACAACGACCTCCCTGGACCAGAAACAAGCATCCTGGGACTGGTTTCGGGGTATCACCCTTCATCAGCCAGGATATGTTAAATACAGTGGCACAGTCAACCCGGAACCCATGTCTGGGCATACCTGGCGCACTTAGGGCGAGAAAGCAAAAGACACACAAATGATGGATGGAATGCAGATCAAATCAAACATTTACCTCCAGTCAAGGGATCTGGGTTAAATCAATCATTCTCTGGCTAACCACACCATCCCAAAACCAGTCCCAGGATGCTTGTTTCCGGTTCAGGTAGGACCTGGCCCGGCAGTTTGAGCTGGACTGTTCTCATGGGGAGCTAGGTCAAAACTGATTTGTATTTGGCCAGGTCCAAACTGGGGTCGTGTGGTGAGCAAAAAAAGGATGGATTCAACCCAGATCTGTGACTGTGGGTGAATGTTTGATTTGTTCAGCATTCTGTCCATCATTTTTCTTTTTTCTTTTTTTGCCCCAGTGGCATAGCTGGGGTTGGGGGGGCAGTGGGTGCGCATTCAGATTTCCAACCCGCTTTAGTACCTCAGCTGGCTTTGACATGAAGATGTTGATACGCCAATAGTTCCCAGGAGCCAGGGTATACATTAAATAGCCAGAAACGGATCTGAAACATTATATTTAAGACAACAAAACAAAAAAATCAACGGTATGGGAAGATATAAACCAGGGACAATTCCTGAGAATCAGCAGAAACTATGGTGTCTCAATCTGTTGCAATACTTGCTGCTTACTTTTGGTCAATTGATGAAGACCGCAGTGTCTTGGTTGCAAGCCACTGAGCTTGCGGCGTTTGTTTACACCTTTACCGTATGACTGACATCCTCATAATTGAGCGCAAGAACTTAAAAGAGCAGGAGCTTTGGGCCCGGTTAACAATTTCAGTCTTTATTTTATGCCTCGTTACTTAAAACAGTGCATATTTTAGATACAAACATTAAAAAACCAAGTAGAAAGTGACAGTGCATAATTGCATACATTTAAGTGTGTACCTAAACAAAAAAAATGCATGCCTTTTAATATGTGTGCTCACCTTTAATCCTAAATCTGTTCTTCAAGAGAAGTAAAAACTTAAAGAGCTGGTTGGTAAATGCTAACACAGCAGAGAAGAGAACAAAAAATCTTTCACAAATTTTGGGGTTACCACCTTCTTACAGGCAGTGGCAGCTCATCCGCTATGGCGGAAGAACATCGCCCCCACATGCCCGCCTCAAAACTTGTAAAATAAAACAATAATGAAATGGGTTTATTATTGTTTTATTTTTCTGAGTCTTGGGGACGGAGCCATCGCCGTCTCAGGACAGACAAACCGATATGCGCTCTCTGAGTTGTCTCCAACCCACCTGCATTGCTGGGTTGGGGACAGCAAGCACAGTCTCCCATTCTCCCTTGGAGCGCAAATTTACGGTGCTCAGGCCAATCCAGACATGGAGTAGAAGAGTGTTGGGCTGCAGGTAAGTTCATATATAACTAGAGCTGATTAACGTTATGTTATGATAAACATTTAGGGGCAGCATATATTTGATTCACTATATGATGGCCACAGGACGAAGGGGCATATTTACAAGGAGATAGCACCACCAGAGCATCACTTTTAGAGATGTTCTGGTAGCGCTATGACTTCTCCATGTTTCCAAAGGGGCGTTAGGCCACTTTTTGTGGCTTAACGCTGCCTTGTAAATACGCCCCCGTTACATGCATCACTTAGGGGCCGATTCTGATCTGGGTCAGAAAGCTCTCCGACCGAGCCGGATCTAGAGTTTCTTCCGACCGAGCCGGACTCCTGCAGTCCCACCGAACGAGTACGATGCTGCCGCATGTTGCCAGACTCGGTTCGGTCGGACTCCCATAGAAGTCAATGGGAGCCAGTCATACGACTCGTACATGGGCTCCCATTGACTGAATGGGTACGTCTCGCATAAGGGCGCCCCCGGACTGTACATGCCTGTGTTGGGGAGACTCTTGAGTCTCCCCCTGTGTCTGAGTCATAAGGCTGCGGGTGAAGGGGGGTCCGACGCGGACCCCCAAAGGCAGCTTCCCGGACATTTTGCGAGATGGAAACTTCGACTCGATCCGGCTATCTGATGCGTGCATCATACTGGCTCGGTCGGAATTCACCTCCATTGCATGGCATGGTTTGCTTACGGACGAGAAGTACAGAGCCGTTCGGACCCGAAAACGATTCGGTCTGCGATTTTGCGTTTCTCGCATCGTACTTGCTCACTCATACAGCTGTACGAGTCGGGCAGAGAACACAGGTACGGCTCATACTTTTTACGGCCGGATCACGTTTGGGGACCTTCCGAGCGAGATCGGAATTGTCCCATTAGTGTGAAAGGGGTGTGCAATGGATGTTGCTGTGGGCGTTCCCCCACAACACCCATTGCTTGTTGACGCTGCCCCACAGTTACAAGGAGGTGTAAATCTGAGGCCGAGCCAAACACTAGCACCGTGCAAGACCAGGCATTAGAATGGCGAAACATAGAGAAATACTTTAATTTCTCCTCGATTTAGCTTTTCTGTGTGTGCTGCATCCTGCAGCACACATAGTAAGAGAAACACACTATTAATGATTGTTTATGTGCAGGAAGGTGTCCATTCCTGCACATGAACAATCCCTGCAACGCAAGACACCCTTACTCTATGGTGCAAGGGTGCCTGCATAGGAGCTATGCAGCTAATTTGAGCACCATCGCTGGGGAAAAGACAGGGGTGCGCCGTATTGTTGTAAATACTGTGCATCCCTGTGTTTTTGAAATATGAAAGCACAACACTGTCAAATTCGGTGCAGCTCCGCGCTCCAACATTTCCTGGTACATATGCCCCAAAGTATCCTAGGATACACCGCTCTCTTTCCCTTTATCTGTCCGATTGGATGCGTCATCGGATGTCCTTTTTCCGTCTATGGGGCATAGGTGATAATTACAGATTTGTTCCAGTCGATTCGGGTGATGCAGACTACCCACATTTGCGATCTTGTTGGAAGCTCTGATAAATTCGAGGTTCACTCGTATCCATCACAACAGGGCTCTACAACACAGTTCGGTGAGTGGTAACGCTGGCTTTCATGGCTAGGATTTGAATGTACCAACCAGGGTGACTTCGAGCAGTTAAAGAGTGTTTGGGATTTGGTTTTGTAGAGGGCGTGTCAAAAGTCACTTTGCTGGTGACTACTTTTCGATTTGAAACCACGGTAAACCTCAGCTGTTTTCATTTGTAAACAGGGCACCAAGAATTGATTGGCATGTAATCACTTGTATGGCACTTTTTTTCAGCAAGAGATACATCAGTGGAGAAGTGTGGCTCACTGGTTAGAGCGTCAGACTCTGAAGCAGAGATCAGGCCTGGGACCAGGGTTCAAGTCCCGACGCGGCAGGGTCCTGAGCTCTATGTCCGCGGACTTGATAATTCTCGCCTCGGCGCCTCCTCTAATCATGGGTCCAACGCTGCAACTCTGGGCAATAGCTTGCTTAATCTCCACAACGGCCCCTACAACACTGGGATGCCTGGCTTCACCTTGGGGGTGCCCAGGAGGGGCTTCTCACAGGGAGAGCCAGGAAGGGTTCCACAGCGTTATACAGCACCCGGGCGCCCCGTTGGGACAGCTGTGCGCTTTACAAAAAATACACTACATAACTCTATGGCATTCTGTTTGATTGAATCTGCATTGCACTATGGCCTCCTCGTCACTTATAGAGGCTGTATTAGCGAACAGGTTAAGAGCATGTAAGACAATGCTCCTGATTTGACAAGAAGTGGTCTGGTGCAAGATTCACTAAAGTTGCAAGCATTTAGTATGTGGGCAGTGACTAATTCAGAGATTTCACATATTTATAGCAATGATCCTCTTGGTGCATGCTGGGCCCGATTTACAATTGTAAACTTAGCTAAAAGCCTAAATTTATTACTTTCGGTATATACAAAGCGCATTTACGAATCAGCAAGTTAGACTTTTGTCTCCGTTAAATTTAAGTTTTGGTCTTACGTTTAACTGAGACCTAAAGTCCTGGTCTCAGTTAAACTTAAGAACAAAACGTAAGTTTAACTGAGACAAAAGTCAAATTTTATGACTCTGAAATGCCCTTTGTGAATATCGAAAGTCGTAAAGTTAGACTTTCATCTCAGTTTACCTTTGTGAATCGGGCCCATTGTGTTTATTTTGGTTCTTCACACTGACTTTACACCCCTCTGCATTCTTAAATAGTGGGCAGGTGGCATTATATGATATATGTTAACTGCTGCCAACATGGACTCTCATGCCCATATTGGGGTGGATTGTCCCTACAGCCTCCCATAGTTAGGAAATGTCTGGATTAGATAGTTAGTGAACCCACATTGCATCCTTGATTATATGTATAGCAACATATATTTAACCAAGTTGCTATATAGGACGTGTCTGATTTAATGCCTTACTATAACTTACCGCCGGGGAACATCCTTTACAACACAACTTTTACAACGAAGTGCCTTTACGACGCAACCATCACAACGCAACTTTTACGACGACTTGCGCTGGGGGGGTGCTCTAGGATAGGGAATAGTTTCCAACACCTTCCCTACTATCCACGGGGACTGGAGTTGGAATAGTAAATTAAACTATTCACTATCCAGCGCCCCCCAACACAAGTCGTTGTAACGACTTGCGTTGTAAAACTTGCGTCGTAAAGGCATGCGTTGTAATAGCATATGTTGTAACGTCATACATACCTTACCGCCTTGAATTCGGGACACAAGAGTAAACAAGCACTATCATTTCTGAACTCAGCTTACGCTTCTTACCCTGAAGTTGTCCAGTGGTCAGGACGAAACGCATTGGCTGTTATCTGTTGGATTTACCTTTTATACATGAAATTTGAAAAAATATAAGAAATAAAAGGTAAAAGAAGATTTGCATGCATTTTCAAATCACATTGGACTTTCTGGTTATCTGTTATGAACATGATAAAATTGTTGTGTGGTGTACCTTTTGCTTTATTTTAGTCTGGATAGTAGTATTGTTGGGCTGCACCTTGGCAGCAGGTGCTAAAATTGAGTGCGCATTTCATATAAACTCTATCCTCTGATAATTAGGGGTTCAAAGGTATGTGGTAGGGGTTCGGCTGTCATGCCTATTTTTATATATATTTACAATGCTTCTATTCACAACGACTATGATTAGGTGTATTATGCGCCTTATTTAAATGTTTGACCATCTTCTGTATCATGTGTTTATGTAGGCAACACAGTCATGTTCCGTTCAAATATTGTCAAAAGATTAAGAGATGTTATCCTACTAAGCGATTTAAAAGGAATGTGTTATAAAATAATTTGGTTGTTTATATATTTTGATTTCTAGAATGAAGTTTCTTGCCGTTCGTTGGTTCTAAAGAGGTCTGAAAATGTAAAAGTCGAAAAGCGTCAACCTATCTTGTGTAATGGAGGAGTTGCTATAAGATGAACTATGATAGAGAAATCTAGCGGAAGGGCCTGATCCATTTAGTGGACTTGTTACCGGACTGACCTTCCCCTTACTAGCTCCACGCGGATCAAGGACTCAAAATATATTTTATGCACCACCTATATTGTAGATAAAATGGATGTTCGGAAAGAAAAGGAATAGTTAAGAATGCAAGATTGTACAAACATCATTGGTTGTGTCTTTGTTGTTGTGCATTAATGTGCATATGTTTCTTCTTTTTTAAATGTATTTTAATGTGTTATTTTTACATGGTATGTATTGTCTTTTTTTTGGTATTAAATAGTAGTCATCAACAAGTACACACAAGGGATTGAACAGAGGTGTGGAGTTCTATAAAGATATAGTTGAATATCTTAAGACGATACATTTGAAGTAACTTAATTGAATTACGTTTGTTTTGTGGTTAAGTACTTTGTAAATTTGTCCTCACCCTATCCATATTATGCGTAGGTGATATTGTCAGGAAGAGTGAAATTCTTACTTCTTAGAGCCGAGAATAAAGCATTCAATATAACGGGTAAACAGCTTAGCTTATCTAGAATCAGCGAGCATTGGCTTTGTGTTTCAATTAAAGATGTCTAAGCTTGAGCTGGAGCTCGAGTTATAAGGATCTTAAGTTATTAAGCTTTCGGTCTATCTTAGCAATGTAGACAGCTACTCTGTTTAGTAGATCCACTTGCATATCGATGTTATCAGAGTGGTATGACAGGGCTTTGACTGCTGCCTGCATATTCATCAGCACTGTACCGGTACCTTGAGGTGGTAAACTACTTGAGTCGTGAGCCATTTTGAGGTTTAAGGTCTCATTAGAGCTTGCTTATTCAGTAGATAATTTATTTAGGCTAATAGAATTTGCTGATGTAGAAACATCCAAAAGATTTTCAGTTTGCTCAGAACTAAATGTCACTTCATACCCAACCAGAGAGACCTCTGTGGTGAACTGAGAAAGCTCTGGAAATGCATTACATGGTGTGCCAGGGCTTTCTAAAATGTGACTGATGTTTCATATTGGGGGACTTGGTAACTTGAAATGGTAAGCCATGTGCTCCTGCTGCACTGAAGCTTCTTCCTTGGGTGCTGTGATGGAAACTGCGGCAACAGCCCTGGTTGACGATATTTTATCTGCCTGCCAAAGGCAGAGCTTCCGGCATGCCCCCATCACGCCCCTGGATGTTGGGGTACAAAACAGGATTTACAGCAAGTACGCTGTGTGGACTCATTCAGAGGGGTGCCGCTGGCACACTGAAGGCAGACCATAGGCAGGCCCATCTGCACCCGTCCATGCTTGGACCATGCTCAGCGCCAGCCAGCCAGCCTGCCTGCCGGTTTGCCCCCATCAGGTGGTCCATCGTAGATGCTCTAGGGAGGAATAATTTGATTTGATGCCTTCAGGTAAGATCTGTTCAGGCCCCACGCTGTAGCCATCAGATAAAATATCTGAGAGTGTCTGCCCAGTGTGCGATCTCTCATTAACCAGCTTCAAGATTGGCTCAGGTGGTGCAGCCAAAAATAAAAGTACAAGGCTGGCCCCAAAACAAATATTTAAGTGTACGCTTATCAATGGTCGCTCCTTAGTCAAGAGTGCTTTAGACATGGCAGACTTTCTTGACACCCAATCGCTTAATATAGCTTTCATCACAGAGACCTGGGCACATGTCTTATCAGGCAGAGACCTCAACATAGCGACCCCCTCCTGGATTTTCTTTATTTAGGTTAGAGCGGATAGGTAAAAGGGGTGGGGGGGCCAGCTCAAAGTTTCATGTGCTCCTCTACCGTTTATGATATAATATGAAGCACTTGCTTACAAAATGGCCTTTTCTAACCACTACTTCTTTAATGGAGCCCTCATCTACAGACCACCAGGCCTCAGAAATATATTTTTTTAAATGTTACATTATGGGACATCAAACCCAACTCACCGATTTTACTATCTTAGGAGATTTTAATTTCCATCTGTTGAACTTAACTGATAACGATACGAACACGCTTTTAGTTTCCCTATCTCTCCTGGGACTTACCCTGCTAATGAAGAATCCCACACATCTGGGGTGTCATACACTTGACGGGTCTTCTCAGAAAATCCCTACATCCAAGTTTCCACTGCGCTGCTACTCACCAGGTCTGACCACAGGGCGGTGATGTTCCAAGTAAACCTGGCAAGTCACTCTCTTAAAGAGACCCCCAAGTTTGAACTGGCTTAGATGCTGAAACAGAAGTATACCACCAATGGTTTGACTCTAGCATTCAGATACTTGCCCCCCACAAATATCTCAATATTAACAGTCTATCCGCATCTGAACCACGGTTTGATGAGAGACTGAGAAATGAAAAACAATTATGCAGAAGACATAAAAGAAAATGGCGCTCTAATTACAGTATGTAAAATAAAATGTCCTACAAGACGAGAATTCAGGCATACATGCTGCCTAAAGCCAAGTCTAGCTATTTATTCAATGAATTAAAATCCGCCCTAAATATTCCCAAAGAGCTTTTTGTCACAGTGGCAAAACTTAGCAAACTTCCAGAAGCAAAAAACATTATGGTCGACTAACCTTTCTGCGATAGACTAGGTACTTTCGTTCAAAATAAAGTAGAAGACATGTTAAATACATTTGTAAAGAATCAGGTTATTGGTGCTACATCCCAGCTTATAGCACCTGCAGGGGGTGTGGCTGGAAACACTGGGACTGTTACAGATATCAGGCCTGAAACTAATTCAGTAACCACAGCCCAGGTGTTCTTGCCAATGAGGACTGGTTTATTTCTATCCTTTACCCCCCTCTCATTGTGGGAGAGGTGTGGCGCCGCGGCCAGGGCGACTGACGCTGGAATCTGGGGACCACGGTTCGATCCCCGGCTCCGGCGGCAGGTTAGTCCAGCACCATGTGACTCTGGGCAATAGCTCGCTTAATCTTCCCTACGGCCCCCCAGCGCCTAGAGACCCTTACGGGTGATTGTGCGCTTTACAAATGTGGACTTTACTTTACTTTACTTCACTCTCATTGGAGCTGGTCTTTACTCTGTTCAGCCAAATTAAATCTGGGTCCTGCTCGACCTCTGTCCCCCTAGAATTCTCCAGTTGTCTCCTGACATTGTTCCTGAACATCTCACGGTCATTTTCAAAAGAATGTTCTCCTTGGGCTATTTCCTCAAAAACTGGAAGATAGCCTCAATTCTCCCTCTCTTAAAAATGCCCAATTTATATTGTAGTAACCCTAACAATTATAGACCCATATCTCACCAATTTTTCCAGCAAAAATTATTGAGAAAGCCATGAATGCGGAACTATCACACTTTATTCGAAAGCATGAGTTACTGGACCCCTCCCACTTTAGCTTTAGAAGTCAACATAGCACAGTGTTAGCATTTCTATAACTGCTACAGAACCCGTTAGAAAAACTCTAGATGCTGGAGGAAATGCTGAATTGATTTTATTAGATCTCTTAGCAGCGTCTGACATGGTAAATCATGGTCTTCTTTTCAATCGCCTCTTTGCACTAGGCATCAGAGATAAGGCTCTCAAGCTCCTTCAGTCTTTTCTCTCTAATAGGTAACAATTTGTGGAACTAAATAGGCACAGATCTTCCTCTTTCTCATTCCCATGTGGGGTCCCTCAAGGATCACCCCTGAGTCCTACACTCTTTAATCTTTACGTCACCCCTTGGCTAATCTGATTAAAGCCTGCAGTTTTACAGTAGTTTCGTAAGCTGATGACACCTACATTCTGGTGTCAGTGACAGGGAATCCCAGCAGGATTGCCTCTTGTTTTCATGACTGTAAGCAACAGATAGGTAAGTGGATGACAAATGATTGTTTGAAACTGAACTAGGACAAAACTGAGGTCTTATTATTTCTGGTCCCCCAATGGTGGCCTCAGGAACTTGGGATACCTCCGACCCCCGACGCCGAAGTCAAAAATCTGGGAGTCCAATTTGATAACAAGCTTTCCTTCGAAGGGCATGTAAATTCAATTACCTCCACCTGCTTCCTGATGCTTAAAACTCTTAGAAAGATCTTTCCTTTCATCCCTTTGGACCTGCTTAAGTCTGTGATCACTGCACTCATCTTCTCGAAATGTGTCTACTGTAGTGAGCTACTGATCAATCTGCGGGTCTTCGGCTAAACAGATTAGCGGACCCCACCCTCCTCAGCACCTTGAGATCCTCACGGGTGATTAGTGCGCTTACAATTCCCTGATTGATTGATTGGATCTGCAAAACAAATCTCTACACAAACTGCAAATGATTCAAAATGTGGCACAAGGCTACTTCTGGAGATTCCAAAGTACCAATCGGTCTCTCATATCCTCCCTGCACTCCACTGGCTCCCGGTCAAAAACAGGTGGAGTTCAAATCGTTATATATTGCCTTTAAAGCACTGCACCATGACTACCCTAAATCTCTAAGGCAATACTTTCAGTGGTATGTGCCCATAAGATCTTCAAGGTCTGCATCCTCCACCAAACGTGTTATTCCCAAGGTTAAGAACGCAATCTGGGGCAGCATATGCTTTGTAGTGGGAATGTCCAAACTTTGGAAATTCACGCCCAAGGAGTTGAGAAAAAAACACAATCTATTAGCTTTCTGCAAATCTTTAAAAACATGACGTTTTAACAAATAGGTTTTTATCTTAGTCTGATTCAATGTCCTTCTACATTTTTCCTCTATACTGTTCTTTCCCCTTTTTTAGGGATTCTGTTAGGTTTTTACCCCCACTTCTTCCGAATTTTCAGTGCCTAGCACCTTCGGGTAGAAGAGCGCTCAACAAATCTTTATTTCAAAAGCACTAGGAGCCATCTTCATCCAACTATCTTTTCGATCAAGAGGGCCTTCCTGAGGTAAGTCAACAGGTAAAGTTCTCATTGGTATACACTGCGAGTTTTGACTATTGTTGTCTGATGAAGTAACAATCTCTTCCATTTTGTCACTCAATTTCCCCTTGCAAAACACAGTGCTACTGTTGCAAACTGAATCCAGGACTGCTGTACTAGAATCTCAATAAAAACATTTTTTTAAAGTTGAAGTGGAAATATTATAGTTTTTGGCTTTCTTAAGTCATTTGTAGATACGTACAAAAAAATGTTTTGAAGCAGCTTTTGTTTGCTTGTATGCAAAGGTTGACTTCCTTCTTCTCTATTACACCATTGTAAATGATCTCTGCTTCCCAAATCTCACACTGTATATGTAGTAAAACTTGGCCCCTAAAAAGTTCAAAGTCATAAAATGTATAAGTAAGTCGGAGAAAGTTTCTTCAAAATAAGCTCTCTGATACTACTTATGCTACCACAGCTTCTTTATACTCTTTCACCTTTTATCCCACTTTTATCTTCGTTTACCTTATAATTTGCATGTTTTATCTTATATTCTTTGTACTTCCTTTTATCATTCGTTTATCCTTTCCTGGCTGTTGACTCCCAGAGCTTGATTGCTAAGTACCAATGTCTTCCTGAGCCGCCAGCAGCCCTGAAGACACTAGTACCCTTTTGGCCCTCTCAGCTGTACATCCATAAACTCGTCTGGCTATACTGCTATGGGCATGCCTATGAGACAACGACAACCAACACCACACTAAAGCATGCGGCTGCCTTCACAGCTGTGAGCTCTGAGTGGTCAGTCAGTGTTTGCCAAGGGCTGTGATGAGATTCAGTCACATCTGCAAAAAGTGAGTGCCTCCCTGGCCAACACTAGTACTCCAACCGCTTTGGGGCCTCCGCTGATTTAATCTGGCTGCATTGAAGGCAGCAAATTAGCAATGTGGTAGTACTTATAACCCTGTTGCTTCCTTCCAGATAGGGAGAGCTGAAGAGCCTGTGAGTCTGTGTGCCTTGAAAGACTTAACACCTCATTGCCACTAATCCATCAATCCTTTAGAGCTCCTGGAACACCAAGTACACTTGGTACTTCTTTACAGTGCTTCCTTTGAAGTCTCACAACACCATGCCACTGACCTCTCTCTACATCTCACTTCAGAATCACCTCAGAGTCACTGGATGTGAGTTGAAGTTATATTGGATTAGGCAGAGGACTGCGCCCAAAGGGAGCATAGAGGGGCTGGCTGACTAAACCCACCAAGGCCCATGAATGTGGTGGTCCAGAGAGGGGAAGGCAAACAGAAACAAATGGCTGGAAGTGGCCCCCTGCTCCTAGGATGGAGAAAATGGCACCAAAACAAGGAGAAAGGCTAATAGCAAAGCCAATCGTATTTCAAAATTACCTCAGTGGCAATTTGAGCCCATTTAAGTGTCATCAGAGTCCTTCACTATCTATTTGGATGAGCGACAACCGAAGACTCAACTTCCCTCACCTAACAAAAGATCTGTTGCAGCAAGGCTAAAAAAAAGATAAAAGGAAATGAGCTTCAGGAGAGCTTGAAAGGCCACACCTGACCACAGAAGGGTGTAAGACTAGGCTACTTACCTTGGGATGCCTTACATCAGGGTAAGGCAGTCAGAGATGGGGGGTATGTAGAACACAGCACTTGCAGCCCAGTCCCGCTGGACCACACCGAGCAGGCAAAGGCTTTGAGTTAAACCTGAAAGAGATTGTGGAAATACCCCTGCATAGAAAGTAAACTGCAGCTCAAAGACTCCAAGGACAGCACCAACTGTCAAAATTATTTATGGCATGATTTATGACTGTAGGACAAGCCAAGAATACTCTTGTCTACTTGATTTGTGGAGTGATCTTTGATAACAAGTTTGGCATAATGGTCATGATTTATGCTGAAGCTTAAGAGTAGATGCAAATTACAATAACGATGATTGATTTATGACATCCAAGTATACTGATTGATTTATGGCCCCAATAAAGTTTACAATGGGTACACATTGTGAAACCATGGGAACAATAAAGTTGTAGCCAAATACTTCCAAATACTTCCAAACATATACAAAGGTTGTAGAGCTTCATTGGAATTTTAGTGGCCACTTGCAAGTTTTATGCACTGGAGCTGCAGAGTGAGCAAAGGGAGAGGCCCACCGACCACTCTGGGGCAGATTTACAATTACTGGCGCATCCCTGCAAATTAGCAGGGATGCGCCAGTAATTGTGCACCGCAGCTCCGTCACCCATGATGCGCCACATTTACAATGTGGCGCACCATGGGGCCAAAACGGCACAGATGCGTCAGGCATCTGTGCCGGAAAGGCGGTGCATTGCAAGCGCGACGCAGCTCCAGCAATGCTCTGAGGGGTCCTATTCTTTCAATGCTGCCTCAAGCCTTACGCCTGCTTCAAGCCGGTGCAGGGTTTTGATGCAGCATTGGCCTAAAAGTGATTGAGTGAAATCTTGTAGATTTCACTCAGCCACTTTTAGGAGGCATTCCTGCGCAGGGACGCCCCCGCCCTGCACAAGAACGCCTCCTTATGGCGCAGGGCTTTACAACGTGACGCATCTCCCAGATGCGTAACGTTGTTAATACCCCGCACCATGGCGCATCTTTTGCGCCGCCGCTGCGTCACAAAAGTGACACAACGACGGCGCAAAAGAGGCGCAAGGGGCCTGTAAATCTGCCTGTCAGATCTTAGTCAAGGGCTCAGCATTTCAGTTTAGCGGAAGGGGCTCAGTGGGGCCCGGTGTTAGGGACTCTGTTTATTTATATATTTATTTAATGCAGTTTTATACAGCGCAGACTTTACCCAAAAGTGTCAGAGTGCTTTACAATAGAATCAAGTAAGTTACATAAGGAGATTTACACACTAACAAGTTACAAATACAATCAGGGTGATTAAAAAAATAAAATAGGAGGTGTCAAAATTAGGTTAAATTAGGTATAGAATAAAGCGTAAGGCAGAGTTGTGTATTGGCACCACTCCTGTTCTCTTTATATACTAACGCTTTAGAACAGGAGTTGGTGTCAAATACTAGGGACCCGCCATTAGTACATTTTTGCCCTATTGCTTCTCTCTTATATGCGGACGATGCCGTCCTCACGTCTCACACTCAAATAGGACTACAAAGGGCCCTTCCTTTTTATACAAGTTTTATGGACAGTCTTGGCCTAAAATTAAATGCCAGGGCTCTACTTTTTATGAAGTCCATCGCAGCACCTTTTAATTTTTCTAAAAAACTGGGGAAAAGGCCACCAGAAATGTTATTGAAAATATATCGTGCAAGGTGCATGAATACAGCAATCTACGGGCCAGGAATCTGGGGTTTCCAAGACTGCAGTACAATCCAGCGCATTGAAAATACCTTCCTGAGATCCCTTTTAAGTGTCCCAAATAGTGCCCCTGTTTTTAATTGCCATTCAGAACTGAGGGTCATATATATTTCCGACTTGATTAAGGCTCAACCAGTGCTGTTATGGCACAGGATTTGGACCACAGAGAACGCAAGACTAAATAGAGAAATAATCAGGGACTCTATGGGATTAGATAAGGCTTGTAAAATATTATGGTTAAAATATGAGGGAAATTTTATGCAGGATCTTGGCCACCCAGAGTATTACACCAAGCCCGATTGTATGAACCTAATAAAACGTAAAGATTTTTTAAAAGTGGTTATTTCTCACCTAGAAGGAAATAGATTAACATCTGAGTTAAATAAACCTATGGTGAATAGCCACCAATTGACCCTTACGACTGTATATATTCAACCCTACCTGCAGTGTGTCCAGGGTGGCTATACGAGAAGTATGTCAATGTCCCTGTGATAAAGTATCTAGACAAAGCACAATGCATGTAGTTCTATTTTGCAAGCTATATAAAAAAGAGAGGAGAAGATGGTTAATATCTTTATTAAAGCAGGGCGGATGGAGACAATGTCGCCCTGCCTTCATATATCTACAGATGCTTGAACATTATTACTGTATTGGGTCCATGGAGGGCTTCCTAAAGAATGTCTTGAGGACAAGGAAATATTTATCTAAGGGAAGAACAAAATTACCCCAACTATTAGCTTAATTTTTTAGATTTTCGTTTATAATGACTGCTGTCCATAAATGAATATTTTTATGTAACATATGGAAATGTATTGTTGGATTATGTGTATGCTTTTATGATTTTAATTTTTCAAAATCGAATAAATCTCATTTTGTTTGTTTGTTTTGAGGTATAGAATACATATTCACAAAGTTGAGCTGAAGTGAATGCCAAGAGGCCGTGAGGGTCATTAAATGGGTTAAATTATTCCTGGAAGTTTCTTTGGAAGAGAAGAGTTTTAAGATCTATTTTGAAAGTCTGGATAGAGGCAGTGATTTGGAGGATTGGAGGAAGCGAGATCCAAATTCTAGCCATATTGCCAGAGAAGGATTGACCCATAAATCGTTCCCTTTTGAAAGTAGGGGGCTTGAGCTGTATGTTTTCAGCATTGTGTGAAGGTCTAGAGCTGCCTGAGATTTTGAGTTTAGTCACCAGATAGCAAGGGACGGAAGTGTGCAAGGCCTTGTGGGTGATACAGGTAGTCTTGTAAATTGACCTTGCTTCGATGGGAAGCCAGCGAAGAGAAAACAGTATGGGTGTGATGTGATCATTTCTTTTGGCAGCATATACAAAAGGTGCCACTGAATAGAGGATGGATTTAAGAGGGGAAAGATAGGTTTGTCGGAGGCCAGCAAGGAGAGAGTTGAGGTAGTCCAATCTAGAGAGAACTATTGATTGGACCAAGGTATTTAGTTATTGCTCAGGAAAGAAACACCAAACACCCCTGAGAAGGCGCAGTTGGTAACATGCATTCTTGGTGATGGTATTGATATGGGAATGTAGGTTGAGCCTTTTGTCTCGTATGACACTTAGGGATTTGGTGCTGTCGACAACAATAGGTTTGTTGTTGAGTATGTTCAGATTGTCCATCCATGCTTTAAAAGGAGGAGGAGAAGGTATGCTAAGAGCCACAAAATGGCAAAACACCAAGAAGAAGAAGACCATCTCCACGGTTGATACCTTCGTGCTGATGAGCCACGCCCAGGTAGCAGCTCAGTTATCAAAAAAGAATGTGCATAGGAAGGATTCGCAAAAATTGTCAGAAGGACAGTCTCTATTGGTTATTGGAGTGATTGTAGCAGGGTTTGCTATTTCCAGAATATACTCTACTTTCTTTAATTCAAGTGGTTTGGGCAATAGTGAATGTGTATACTGTGACTGGGTGCATGTAGATACCTCCTATTGCAAGTTTTTTTATTTCAAAATGAGATATAACATAGGTAACCAATATTTATTACGTGAATTCTGCAGGCATTTTCCCCATGGTAATTTTCAGCTGTTTTTTGCTTCTAAAATCGATAAATAGTGCAAGATTTGGAATTCTGATAAATTCTCCTCCAAACTCATAATCAGAACCTATGTCTGATGTCTTCTTCCTCAGATATTCAAATGGTTTCCTTTGTGCGCCCCTCCAGCATTGCAGCATCTCTTTCCATTTCCGATATCAAAAACTAAAGTGCCATCAAACGACGCATCAGTAGACTAGGCAGTGATGCTGTGGGAGGCATACAATCCGGTCATTAGAGGGAATATCCTTGGAAGTGGGATATAAAAGAGATAAAAGGGCACAAATAGAAGATATTGAAAAAGACATAAGCACACTTGAGGCCCAACTTTCTAACACACCCACCTCTGACGTCTCCCACAGATTATCCCTCAAACAAATAGAATACCGTGGACTTGCAAAGCGGGAGGTCATGGGGGAAACAAAGAGAGACTACACTGCATCTATGAACACAGGGATAAAGCTGGAAGGCTCATTGCGTGGCTGGATAGGAGAGAGAGGGTGAATATCTGGGTGCGCAGGCTGCAGTCTGAAGATGGTGAAGACATAACTGAGAACGTCGAAATAGCAGAGCAGTTTGCCAAATATTATAAACAGCTCTACTCCCCATTTGAGGTCGGGACCCCAGAAGACTACCACGAGTTTCTAAAAGATATCCCACTGCCAACCCTTGCAACAGCCGACAAGTCCCTACTTGAGGAAGACATAACTCAAGAGGAAATAGTTCAGGAACTCCATGGATTAAACACGGGAAAAGCCTTAGGTCGAACAGCCTACCGATAGAACTGTACAAACAGAATGCCACAAAACTAGCCCCGTACTTGCTGCAGATGTGGGGGAATGTAGAGATCAGGGAATCCTACCGAGGGACCAACGATCTGCCACAATACTAACTATTCATAAAGCTGGGAAACCCCCTGAAGATTGTGCTTCATAATGGCCTATTTCACTTCTCAATGTCAAAAATAAAGCACTGGCGAAACATCTGGTTTCCGGTCTAATTAAAGTAATCTCAGGATTGATCCACCCTGATCAGTCGGGTTTTATGCCAGGGAGAAGCATGGAGCTCAATTTCAGGAAACTCAATGGAGTTTTAGGCAAAGTGCAATTCATACAGGAGGACGCAGTGATCCTTTCCCTGGACACCAGGATGGTTTTTGACACCGTAGAATAGCCGTATATATTTGGAGTACTCTTAAAACTGAGATTTGGGTCACAGTTCCTCAGCTAGGTGCACCTACTACATACAGAGCCACTCGCCCAGGTAGGGGTAAATGGAGTAACCTCCAAAACCTTTATGCTGAGGCGCAGCACCCATCAGGGCTGCCCACTCTCCCCACTCTTGTTTGCCATGGTTTTAGAACCACTCATCGAATGGATACAAGTAGATCCCATATTGCGAGTACTTCGCTGGGCTCCACAGTGGGAGGGCAGGATATCGCTCATTACTGATGACATATTCCTCTACCTTGTGGACCCCAGATGCTCCCTAAGCAGAGTTGTTAATATAATTGAGAACTTTAGTAGAATATCCAGCTATACGATTAATTGGGGGAAATCCCTGTTGTTTATACTACGCAGACACCCTCCAGTTCTCCCCAGAAACTGTGATATCCAAATAGCAACGGATGGCTTCACGTACCTAGAAATATTTGCCACTACGGACCCCGTCCTGTCCTATACTAAAAATCAGATTCCACCTCTGGATCAAATGAAGGCTGTTGCCCAACACTGACAGTCTCTTCCACTCTCTATACTCTGGAGAGTGGTCCTTTTTAAAATTGTGTCATTACAAAGTTTCCTCTAGGCCCTCCACAATGCACCATATCCAGTGCCTGCAAAATATTTTAGGGCAATAGATTCCAAGTTGTTGACTCTCCTATGAAATGTGGGTTTGGCACGCATTGCACTTAAAAAGTTATCCCGGGATGGTATGATTGTGGAATCGCCTTACCGGACATATAAAGGTATTACTGGGCCACACAACTAACTACTATCAACCACCGGGCTTCCATGCCTGATGACGAACCTTCGTTCTGTATGCATCGTCGGAAGATGCGGCCTGGCGGATACCTACGAGCCCTATATGCGGCGACTTCATGCACGCAACACCTGAATGCCACAAAGACTACTATTAAAATCTGGCTTGCAGCTAATGGGGCATTAGGCTGGAGTAATAAACTAACGCAATCCTCCCCCCTGTGGGATTCAAAGGCCCTTGGGATACTAGGTAGATACCCGGGGTTTGATAAATGGGACCTTATTGCTCTGTCAAAAGTTGGGGACTTGTGGGTGTGGGGCACGGTACTCCCTTTTACAGATCTCTGGAGGGAATACGATTTGGCAGAGTGCGAATTTTTCCGATACCTACAAATCAGACAAACTCTGCAATCAGCAATCCCCATAGGAAATTAACTGCCAGAATCCTACTAAAGTCTCATTCCCGATTAACATTAATTTTACTCTGGATGAAGTGCAGTTTGCCCTGAAAGCCAGTAAGAGTAATAAGGCCCCGGGACCAGATGGGGCGCCCATAGATATATTTAAACATAGTCTAGAACTATGGGGCCTCATTATAAAACAGGTACTTGGAGCGGCATGCAAAGTCGGTTTAATTGGCTCATGGTCAGAATCACTAATGGTCTCAATCTTTAAAAAAGGCGATAGATCAAATCCAACATGCTATCGAACGATCTCTTTACTTGATTAGGTGGGGAAGTTGTTGGGACGCATTATCTTAAACCGCATACAGGAATGGGCCGAGGACAATAAAATATTGACCGACTTGCAATTTGGCTTTAGGGAAGGCCTGGGAATTATAGAACAAGGCCTAAATTTAATTATTATGATAGAAAAATACACGAGGGCAAAGAATGAGAGACTGTACCTGACCTTTATCGATCTCTCCACAGCCTTTGACTGTGTATGCCACGAGAAACTGTGGAGAATGCTAGAAGCGATGGGAGTCGAAGCGGCTCTAGTACAAGTGGTAAGAGAATTATACTCGAATGCCAGAGCCAGGGTAAGGTTTGGGCCTAATGGAGAAAATACCACTTCTTTCGGTGTAGAAAGGGAGGTCAGGCAGGGCTGTGTCCTGGCACCCTTCTTATTCACCCTGTACACAAATTTAGAGCGGGTGATGCTTGATCGGTGTCAGGACCTGCCCCTGGTACAAAATAGACAGATTCCGACCCTACTCTACACCAATGACGCCGTGATAATGGCCAGAACACCAATAGAGCTACAGTGGGCTCTTCATAAATATAATGAAAACATGGACAGTCTTGACCTAAAAATAAATGCGACAAAAACTTATATAATGGCCTGTGGGAAAGCTACCAGGAAAGAGAAATCTATCTTTATCGGTAGCGGTAAACTTGAATACACAAAATCATATCCATATCTGGGTATTCTTGTGGATAATAAGGGTTCCTGGCAGGAGGCTACAAGGGCAAAGAAACATTTATTTATTAAAACCACAACCGCTCTTGTAAACTTTGCCCAGAAGCTAGGAAAAATACCACCCTTGGAGTTGATAAAGATATACGAGGCCAAATGCGTTAGTGCAGTTTTATACGGGGCGGGATTTGGGGATACTGTAATGAATCAGCAATACAATAAGCAGGAAACGCTTTCATCCGCTACGTACTGGCAGTCCCACCTTCCACTTCAGTGTTTGTGTGTCACTCAGAGCTGGGACTGCAATATATAACGGATAAAATAAGAGTCCAGCCGCCCTTATTGTGGCATCGAATTTGGACGTCAATAAAGACAACCTTTAATCAAAGCGTTTTAAGCAATTCTCCTTAAATTAGAGAAAGCTCTAGATATTAGATGGCTGAAATATATTAAAGATTTTATGATGGACTTGGGACAGCCTGAGTATTTCAGCAATCTGTCAAAGCTGAATAGTATCTGCAGAAAAGATTTTTAAAAACAGTGCATGCTTCACATGGATGAGTTAAGATACGCAAGCGAAGCTCATAAGTCCACAGTTAGCCAAAACCAGTCGATTCTTTCTACTTTAGGAATGCAATCATACTTGACTTACCAGTTAACTGGATATGAAAGATGTTTATTGGTCAGATTTAGACTAAATTGCTTTAACATTTAGTGTCGTTCCCTGGAACAAACGACTGGTCAAGAAACTTAGGACCATGCCCGTGTGATGGGGTTGCGGCCCAATCAACAATACACATCGTGTTATTTTGTAAATATCATTGGGAATATATAAAAAGATGGATCATCCCAATTCTGAAAATGTGGGGTCTAAGGCAATTTTGCCCGCCTTACTTTGCACTCCAATTATTGGAAAAAGATTGTTATGCAAAAAACATAGCATTATTTTTAAAAGCTGTTATCAAATCACCGAAAAATGTAATACTATTTTTAAAAAGATTTGTCTATTTTGTAAAATATGAATTTGCTCAGATGAAATGACCAGACCCTTGCTTTGGAAAGACTTGACATTTTTATAATTTGCTGGATGGTTTCTCTTTTAAAAACTAAAGATTTTAAAAGTTGACATTTTGTATTTGTATGCTATGCTTTTATGGTTTTTAAGTTTTGAAAAGAAACCGAATAAAGTGAATTTGAATTGAACTGCCAGAATACTCCCCACTAGAGGACCGTCTACTTGACGGCACATGACTCGCAAAGCGACCTCACACACATATAGAAAGCTAACAAATAATTTGCCTGACTTACTCACACAACTGAGAGCAAAATGTGCCAATGACGAGGGTGACCTAGATGTTGATGAGTGGGTAGAGGCACTAGCCTGGCCTAGAGCGATGGCCATCAAGGCAAGATTCAGACTGGCAGAGCACAAGATTTTGCAAAGGGTCTATTATGCCTGTAGTACTACCACACTTTTAAAAATAGGCAGAATGCAAAATGAGGACTGTCGCTGCACATGTAGGGCACCTTTTCCCATATTATTTGGGAATGGCCCGCCATACAATCCTATTGAAGGGCAGTAATAACTCAAATGAAAGAGATATGGAAGGAGTCAATAGCCACTATGCCTAAATGGTATCTACTGAATGTCTGGGATGAAGTATCGATTACAAAAATGGGGAAAATGTGGATGGTGTTGGGGCTTATTGTCGCCAAACGTAACATAGCTCGTAACTGGGGATTGGCAGCACCTTCGCGTCTCTTAGACTGGGAAAAGAACATGGACACATGTATGGCGGGAGAAAAGACAGTCTATACTAATAGAGATTGTCCTGGGAAATGGGTGAAGGTTTGGGGTAAATGGACGACGCACTTGGAGCGCTGTGCACACCCCCTCACCTCCCCAGGAGAGACTTAAGGGGCTTGCGGGAGGAGCAGAAGGAGGGTGGAGGTTTATTGCACTGAAAATACTGTATCACCTAATCAAACTGTCATGTGATTTTAGCACTTGATGCTGCTACTCAGTGCTGTTTTTTTTAGGCTGTATAGCCTTTGTTTCCTTTTCATAATATAATAAAAAGATTTTCACAAAAAAAAACTGAAGTGCACTCCTCCCAGGTTGAAGGAGTATGATGATTCTACCATGCCTTCTAATCGATCAAATCGTGAGTCTAATTTAGGAGTGTGACACTGTCCCATCATTTCCAGCCTTCTGACAAGCTCCCAACAGACGCTCAGGAAGAAAAGGTTTGCCTAAGGATTATGATTATTGATTCTTCTTTCCTAGGTCTTTACTCATTCGTGTCATTTTAAAAAATGTTTTATGATGCTATATCTTTTGGCGTATCCAATGTTTTATATGGCCTCATTTTAGAAGTTGATTCGTACTGTAGGTAATGGGCTTTCAATCCCTAGTGTTCTGTCTATTTTTCTGTGACTCAAGAATGCCGTATGATATTTTGCAGCTTCATCAGTACAACTTATTTGTCAATGCACATTACTTACTATAAAATATAGTAGCAATTAACACACTTACTTAAGTGGAATAAACATAGCCATGTTATTTGATACATTTTAATCTGTTAATCTCCATTTATGCCCATATTATTCCCATCAACATGGATAATGAAGCATGTGTACTTTGATTAACTGTGGGCGAGACTTGCAAAATTTCACTCCACGGAGTTACATGAAAACTGCGAGATTCCGTGGCATTCTGCAAGCGGGCAGAATCAGCACGTTGCGCTGCTTGCATTGATGTTTAGCTCCGGGAGGTTGTTCCACACTGCCAAATCAGTGCAAACTGCAACAAGCAGAGGGTGCAGCATCTTTGCTGTCACTCGAGTAGATTTTCTTCTTGTGGCAGTTCATTGGTTTGCATTCTGATTTGTCCCTGTTGAGTTTATACCCTGAGATGTGTGCATATTCCTCTATTGTTTGTACCAGTGCCTCGATTGACTCCCGTGGGTTGCTTGTGGTGATCAGGATGTCATCCGCATAGGCCGCGAGTTTGAAGGCTTGACCCTCCACTTTCACACCTGCGATCTGCGTGTTTGTTCTGATCATGTGGAGAAGGGGTTCTATTGCCAGCAGGAATAATCCTGGCGACAGGGGGCAGCCTTGCCTTGTCCCTCTACTTAGGGTGAAGGTTTCTGATGTTGCTGCGTTCACTACCACTCGAGCTCGGGGGTTTTTGTATAGGGACATTATCATTCCTCTGTATTTATCTCCAAATCCGAATTTGCGCATGCATTCGTTTAGGAATGGCCATGAGACTCTGTCGAAGGCTTTTTCTGCGTCTAGTGCAATCATTACTGCCTTCTCTGTGCTGTTTGCCGTGCGGTTTATTAGGTGGCAGAGCAGTCTTGTGTTATCCTGTGAGAGCCTATTTCTCAGGTATCCCACTTGTGTTTTGTGTATGAGGGTGGGTAGGTATGTGTTTATTCTAGATGCCATTACTTTAGCGTAGATTTTACAGTCTACGTTTATTAAGGATATTGGCCTATAGTTTTGTGGGAATTGTGGGTCCTTCCCTTCTTTGGGGATGACAATAATGTTTGCCTCTGCCATTGAGTCTGTCATGCTTCCTTTCTCTGCACACGTCTGGAATACTCTCACTAATATGTCCTTAAGCTGCGTTTGGAACTTTTTGTAAAAGGTCACTGTAAATCCGTCCGGCCCCGGGGCTTTGTTGGGTTTGACTGTATCTATGGCCCTCCCTACCTCTGCTTTTGTCATGTTTTGGTCTAGCGCCTCACTTTGTTCGCGGCTTAGTTTGGGTGAGTCAAGTTTCTCGAGAAGGTTCGCCCCTCCATCCGCCTTTAGTGCTGTGTCTGCGGTGTATAGGTCTTTGTAAAACCTCCTGAAAGTTTCGAGGATTTGTTTGTTCCCTGTGTGCGTTATGTTGTCTGTGTCGGTGATCGCTGCGACTGAGTGTTGTCTCTGTTTGGCTTTTAGGTACCCTGCAAGTGCCCTACCTGCTTTGTTGGCTGAGCATAAGTTTATGGATTTGTATTTGTTTATCCATGTCGTTGCTCTCTCGCTTAATAGTCTGTTGAGTTCATACTTTTTCTTTGTTAGTGCCGTGAGTGTGTTCCTGTCTAGTATGTTTGCGATGTGGTTGTTCTCTAGTTCCTTTATCTGTTCTTCCAGTTCTTTAATGTGTTTGTTCCTTTTTTTGTTCATTCTTGCCTTAATACTTATAAGTTTCCCCCTTATTGTGGCTTTGAGCGCGTCCCACAGTGTCTCCTCCTCTGTGTCTTTTGTGTCGTTAAATAAGAGATATTCTTTGATCGCCTCCTCAATCTCCCCGGTGTTGGCTGGATCCTCAAGTATATCGCTATTGAGACGCCACCCCCTGCTCGGTAGCTCATTGTGTTTCCCACTAATGGAGAGGGAGATGTGGGCATGGTCTGAGACTGTTATCGGTCCTATTTCCGTTCTGTCCGTCAAGTGTGTGTGTGAGCTTGACATGAGGATATAGTCTATTCTGCTATATGAGTTGTGTGGTGCTGAATAGAATGAGTACTCCCTGGCACTGGGGTGTTGTAGTCTCCATGGGTCCGCTAGTGCGAGCTTGGTGCAGAGGTTTTTGAGTGTGTTCTGTTCTTGTGTGTCATGGCTTGGCCTGTGTGGGTGCCTGTCTGTGGCATTATCCATCGCCTCGTTCATGTCCCCTGCCATTATCACTAGTTCTTCCAGTGGGATCCTACTGAGCTCGCTCTCTACCTCCTCCCAGAACTTTTTTTTTGAGGCATTCGGCCCATAGATGTTAGCTATGTGCATTACTTCCTCTCCTCTTTTGATGCTTGTGACTAGTCTCCTGCCTTCCGTGTCCGCTGTACTGCCCAGAGTCTTGAATTTCCCTTTCTTGCTTATAATGGTTATCACCCCTCCTTTTTTGTTGATTGCTGGTGAGCAAGCTATGTCGCTTATCCAGTTTGCCTTAAGTTTGTTAGCATCCTCTATGGTTACTCTAGTCTCTTGGAGCACGTACACGTCGGCTTTGAGCCTATTCAGGTAGTCTAGTGTTTTCCGTCGCTTGACGGGGTGGTTGAGGCCTTTGACGTTCAGTGACACAATCTTGATGTCAGATGTAATCTGTGCTAGGCCATGAGTGTTGTGAGTAGTCATGGTATACCTATAGGATAGCTGCTCTCTGGGTTGTGACCTTTGTATGATCTCTGCCTCCGGTGTGGACTCACCTCTCTCCACCCGTCTTTGGGCCCCCCCCGGGGTCTGTGTTGAGATAGGGAAGTATGTATAAGTAGGTGAAAGGGAAGTAAGAAAGAAGAAAAGAGTTGATAGCCCCACCAATCAAGGATTGTCCGCGCTGCATGCCCCACCCCCTGCCTCCCCCCCCTCTCCCTCCCCCCCTCCCCCCTCCCCCCTGTCAAAGTACTGTAAACGTGCGACAGCAGCGGTTCACCGCCCTCCGCCCCCCGGGTACATTAGATCCTCCCCCCCGCACCCTTCAGTGTTGAGCGTTGATAAAAGGATATCTTGTCTGTCTCTGTTTCCCAGGTCTGCCTCAAAGTTCTGGGAGTATTTGTGGTCTTGGCTGGATCTCGTGCATATCTCGTGTCAGTTCCCTGGGATGACTCTCTTTTGTCCTAGCTTAGTTCTATATTCCTTTATCTTGAGGTAGGTGTGTCTTTTTTCCAATTGAGGTAGCAATGTTCAATTTTGGGTAAACATCTTGGCTGGATCTCGTGCCTATCTCGTGTCGGTTCCCTGGGATGACTTTCTTTTGTCCTAGCTTAGTTCTATATTCCTTTATCTTGAGGTAGGTGTGTCTTTTTCCAATTGAGGTAGCAATGTTCAATTTTGGGTAAATGTCCGATCGACCCGGTCTCTTGACAGTGTCCTTCAACCACGACCTGCTGTGCCATTTTCGCCTGTCTCCGAGCTGTCTGAGGATGCTCTTCTTTTTGCCGTTCCCGGGCTTCTTTGTTCCATCTCCTCTTGGTCTGGTTCCCGAAGGTATTTGCGTAACTCTGCCGGATCGTCAAACGTTTGCGTGCCCTTCCTATCTGTTATCCTCATTCTTGCTGGGCCCACAAAGCTGCAAGTTATCCTGGCTCTCTTCATTGCCTCCCTTAGTGCCAGGAACGCCTTCCTTGTCTCTACTGTGCCCTTAGAGAAGTCTTGGGTGATGATAATCTTTTTGCCCTTCCAGTTGAGGGGTTGGCCTTTACGTGCATAGGCAAAGATGGCGTCCGTGTGGTTGGCTCTCAGCGGTTTGCAGATGATTGTTCTCGGGCCTTTCATGTGCAGCTGTCTTGTGGCAGGCACTCTGTATGCTTTGTCAATTTCGAATGTTCTTTCGAAGTTTAGCCCCGTCAGCTTGGGTATCAAAACTTCGAGTAGCGCCGCGCATGAGCCTGCTTCTTCCTCTTCTCCTTCCGGTATGCCCAGGAGTCTGATGTTCCCTTTCCTGTTTTTGTCTTCTTGTTCTGCTAGCGTTCTTTGCAAGTCGCTGGAGATCTTGGATATGTAGCGAACATCTTTTTCCATGGTATCTGATTTGTCTTCCATGTCGCCGATTCTTCTCTCGGTTTCACCTACTCTGCTTGCTATTTTACTCTGGTCGGCCCGTATGGCTGTGAGTTCTAGTTGGACATTGTCCATGGAGATCTTTGTGGCTTTTGCCAAGTCGTTGGCTTCTGTTATTTTCTTTAGGAGCAGATCCATCGCTGTCTCCGTGTTCTGTAAGGTCTTCAGCTTGATTGGTGATTCTTGATTTGTTTTAATCTTTTTGATGTCGTTGGTCGTCATCCCGCCAAGCCCTTTTGTTCCTTGATGCGCGGGCAGCCTACCCTTCTTGTACTGGTCTGCTTGTTGCGCGCCCTGTGCTGGGCTGGATTTAGCGTAGGACGTGGTTCCCTCTGTCTTTGCTGTGCTTCCAAACGTGAACCTGCTGGGCCACTTTATTGTTCTTGTTCTAGTACGCCCTGCCGCCAGTGCTGCTTCCACGTTGTTGCCGTCGCCCTCTTTGCTTCACTCTATCTTTAGATGGCCGCCGTAGATTTTATATCGCTTGTACAGCCCCCTAGCTTGTATCCTACTGCGTGGTCTAGGGGTGCCTGTGGAAACCTGTTCCCAGTGCTTGTTGGCCTCTGCCCCCCCGTCCACAGTCGCTTCTCTTGCGTTTGTTATTGTGTGGCACTTCCCAAGACGGTCGCCGTTGATGCTCGGTACCTTAGGTATTTGAGCCTGGGGCCTGTACTTGCTGTGCTTGCTTTCCCTGGCTTCTTTTGGGATCTTGCCCCCGCACTCTGCCTGGCTCCACTTGGGATCGTTTCAGCGTTCCGCTCACCTGCATACTGCACGTGCGCGTGAGCCCGTTCACGCTTGGTTGTTGCCCCTCACAAGATGGCCGCCGTTTATTTCCCCTCCTCTTCTAGGCGGATTGTGACCACTGTGCTGGGTATTACTTGGTATTATGGGCAGGGGACCAGTGCCTGCTTTCCCTGGCCTCTCTTAGGCCCGTACCTCGCACTCTGCTGACATGCTTCCCATGCGTTATTCCTCGGAGCCTGTTCTCGCTGCTGCCCCTCCCAAGATGGCCGCCGTTGTTTCCAGTCGTCTGTGTACGCTGTATATGCCGTTTATGCTCAGTGCTCCCGGTTTTTTTTACAAACGCCAGCGGCTTACTTGCTGAGGTTGCGGTTGCTCCCTTGAGCGGCGCTCGTGCTCCGTCACCCTTGCTGGTCGCCTGGCCTTGTTGGTTTCCTCCGTTCTGCCGGTGGGCGTCTAGGGGTGGTTGTCTCTTCCTGGCGCCTCCTCTCCGCTTCTCCGCTGCCCCACCTCAGAGTATGGCGGCTTGTGTAGCAGCCCACTTGTGGATATTCTTTCAGTCTAGACGCGCTTCCTGTGCTGCCTCCTCGCAGCCACTGTTGCAGCGCGGACACCCAAGATGGCCGCCTTTATTGCCTGTTTCCTCGCTTCTCCGCCTTTAATCTTTTTCTTTTCCGTCCCGGTCGGGTCAGACCTAAGTTGCTCGTCTACCGGGCGCCACACCTCGCGTTCCAGCGCTGTCTCGACTCAGGCTTGGTGTCGCTGTAGCTGTAGCGGTGCTCCGAGTTTTATGACTCCGCCATCTTGGGCTACCTCCTCCGTTTCCCAGCCTTAGTGATTCCTGGCTATTTCTGCTTCAGACGCGATGTTCACAGTTGCACTAGCCGCCTCCTGTGCTGCACTGTGTGTTCCTACACACCTCCTGCCGCTTTGTGCGGGAGTTCAGTTCGTTTCGCCGTTCTTCTCGCTGGTTTTTTGCCCGGGGTCACGGAGCTCACGAACTTAGGCAACCGCCTGCGCTGCCATCCAAGCCACGCCCCCCATCCAAGCCACGCCCCCCCCCAGCTGTAGCTTTAAGAATTCGATTGAACCAAAAATATTTCTAAGAAAATCTCATTTAGAAACATCAATTTAAAAAAAGCACAGCTCTAGTCAGCACTGGGGAAACAAGAGTGACATCAATGTGCTTGAATGATTAGAGGGTCCATCAGTGACTCCACAGGCTGGCTACTACAGTGAGTGCACTGGCCCAACCAGCAAACTGTTTTGAATCTGCTTCACTGCACAACTCTGAGGCTTGATGCGCAGATAAAATCAAGGTGATGCTCCAATGGCAAAATATTTTTCTATCTCTAGCTAGAATACTGGCCCAGAATTGCTGGCATTCCTTCCTGGCAGCAAATAAACACCACCGCAGCAAGTCTCCAGCTAGCTAGAGGACTTTATCTACAGCATGATGTGTTGCACTGTACTACCAGCATTGCATCAGCTGCAGTTCAAGACACAGACTCTTGATAGAGTGGAAATCTTATT
Organism: Lissotriton helveticus; assembly: GCF_964261635.1. Classification (NCBI taxonomy): domain Eukaryota; kingdom Metazoa; phylum Chordata; class Amphibia; order Caudata; family Salamandridae; genus Lissotriton; species Lissotriton helveticus. The sequence continues at coordinate 1,208,129,185 of NC_136063.1, forward strand.
TCATTCTGTTGGGGTGCATTATAATCATGTGTAGATTGCACCATCATATAATCATTTGCTGTATAAATGTGAAGTGTTAGAGTTGTGAAATGTGTTAAGATGAATACGTAATGTATTTGAGGCCACTGACAATTAACATGGAGAATCAACAAAGAAATTGAATGTAACTAGCAGAAAACGCTAAATTGAAGAACCTGTGTTGTGCAACTGACATTATTTGAGTATTAAACGTGTTTATTAATCTTCTCATTTCATATGTAGGTAAACGTATTAGTTGAAATTTCATTAATGTTATGTGAATTCGCATAGCTTATATAATGTTTTCTTATGGTGGCTGAATTTATGTGTGCTGTGGAATCTGTTCTTTCTCATGTTTTGTGTTGCAGGTGGAGAAGCCTTTGTTTTACTAACTATGCAAGGAGAGAGGAAGTTACAATCGTGAGGCTGGAGTCAATAAAGGAAGATCATTGTGTTTCACACAGGAGAAATCCTGACAACCAAGGACAAATTGTATTGAGAAAGGTAAACTGTCAACATCGTGGAAAAAACCTTCAGAACTGTACCCAAAGTGGATGGTGTGCCTCAAATTGCATCACAGGAGTGGATAAGTGATTGTTGGAATTAGGGACAGCGTGCCACTTCTTTCTTGCCTTCAGAGAGAGAGCATCCCTAGAATGAGCTCTGTCTTTGGTAGCTTTATGCTACTTTATCAATTGATAGTAGAAAGACATCTTAGGAAGACTCCACGCACTGACACCTCGAATTCTTTCTCCTAAAAAAGCTTAAGCAGAGATGTCAGCTTAGTTCTAGAGTAGGGATAGGTTTAATGCTTTTCATATATCAGCCATCAAAGCAGGGAAACTTGGACTCATGCTTCCTGATTTTCTGTATCTTACTTCTTGAACTAATTGTGTTGTTTATGATGCACCGTCTAAACTGGATGTGTCATTTTGGCTTCATGTGTATTCCTTTGTATTTCTATGCCCTCATGTTAAGGGTCTTTTAAGTATGGGTGGAAAATTCGTTCCGCTCGCGAAATTTTTGGCAATTTCGCGATCCGTGAATCGTGCGAAGTTGCCCAAAAATCCGTAATTCAAGGGTTGCCGGATTTTTTTTTTCCTGTTTGCGCATCAAAAATACAAGCTCGCGCGCGCGGCATTGACTTACCATGATTCTGTGTTCGCTGAGTTTTCCTCCCTGTTCGCGTGCGCTGGGAGATTTTGGTAGCTGACCGAGTGACGCCGCGATCGCGAACACGTCATTGTGACCCGAAACAGGAAATTGCAAGCGCGAACACGTCATTGCGAACCGAAACAAGAAATTGCGAACACGTAATTGCGACCCGAAACAGGAAAAAGGCTTCACGAGCAGGCTGGTAAAGTGGAAACAACATGTTTGCGACCGTTGCGACCGCATGCGCAAGTTCTCCTTCCCGAACTGGTAAAAATATCTCGCGAACTCGCAAAAAAAAACATTTTGCAAGCTTGCGGAATTTGGCAGATTTTTGCAAATCGCGATTACGAATTCTCGCAAATTCACGTATCACGAATTCGCAAATTCCGCCCATGCTTAAGTGTCTTTATGTCCAGTTATTTTTTGCTTTGTAATAGATAAACTAACCTGAAATAGTTGTCTGTGGGTTATTATATATCGAGGTGGATTACTGGCTAATTGATTGTTTACTTAACGACTTTTCTCCCTTTTACACTTTCATGCTGCGAAAAAGAAGCATCAGATTGTGACTCTAGAAGAGGTCTAGAAATTATGGGAATGGCCCTTTCACTCTTTTCTCAATTATCACTGCAAATACTCCTGTTGACTGCGTCAAAATATGAAAACACTTCAAACAATAAATGGACAAAAGGAGCCAAACTCTTCTCTTTGTATTTTAGTACACTAATAACTTGATCTCGATCACACAGCTAAACCTGTCTACAACCAGACCTAAAAAGTTAAATATCTCCAAACTCCACCTCTTTCGAAAGGTTTCTCAACCAAGTGGTAATTTTGAACACTGAATCAGGTGCCACGCGAGGCCTCTCTGAAATATGCCTTAACTGCACTGTTCACCCCTTGGTGGTAAAATGTTGTTCTGCTGTCTGTGACTAAAGATTATGTCTAACAGGGGTTTATGGAAATTGGCATAGCATTGTTCCATGATCTCGCTGAAACAATATGCCTCCTGTGCAGATACCTTCCTGCCATCTCTTGCACTTCCATGATGAACTCCTAATATAGACCTTGAACTTGCTCTGTACACTGGACTCATCGCTTTGTGCACTATCTTGTTAGAATGTTCACAATATTCGTTGCTCCTTGGGGCATGTCTTTATTATAAAATGCTTCATAATTGTATAATATTTTAGACCTTCTTAAACTGTGAATAGGTAAAAATGCTAATAATTCACAATCATTCAACCTGTTGCTGTAAGGAAGGGTCACCACTCCAAGGCTCTGGAATGAGAATGTAGATGGATGGGGTCCTGCTAGGGGTCCCAAAGTTATTTTCCGATAACCTTTAAATGGCGGTCGGACCGCCATTGAAAGGCCTTCAGAAAAGGCTGTTGTAATCACTACGGTGGTGCCTGAGCAGGCACTGCCCTCAATGTAGGGATTACATTACAACCACAGAGCTGACTGGCTCCTTGAGCTAATCGAAACCACAGCGTTCAGTCCCTCACACATGCGGTTGGACTGACTGCATTGTAATGCAGCAGTCTGACCGCTGCTTCAGATGTCGGTGGGACCGACACTGACGCACCATCAGTGTCAGTCCCACCAACATCATAATGAGCCCCTTAGAGCGGAGCAAACACACATGAGTGTTTAGCAACTAAGTTGACACTTGTAGAGAGCACCTTGACGCCTTTGTTTGTTTATAGTGGGAATGAAGGAAGAAGCAGCAGACCATTGGACAATCCTTCCTCATTGGCTTAAGATGACCTTTCAACAGCATGGATTGTTACATATGTTTGTGTTTTATAATATACATCTACCTAGTTAGAGTTAAGGCTGTCCAGTTTGGTCCATACTATTGTTCTGCAAGCATCCTTTTTGCTTAGCAATTTTAGCTACTGCTGTTAGTGATCTCTGTTGCCTACTTCTTGGTGGGTGTCTATTTTTAATGGTTATGGCTACTGCTGTGACTATTTTCTCAGCTTAATTTGTACAGTTGCTACTGTGACTGTTTGTTGATGCTGATTTGAGAAAAGAGACTCGGACGAGTTTCTAGAACCATTCTTCTTGAGAAGTTTGACTACAATTTGATTCTATTTTTATGCTCCTTTAAAATTTGCTCTTTTCCAAACTGAGTCTTTAAGTGTTTTGGTGGGTATGTATATGCCTAGAGTGGAATAGAGATGACTTTCCTTTATGGAACACTCTGTAATTTTACTTGATTGACTTTAACCATAATTTTCTTTATATTTCTGAAAACAGATTCATCTGATTTACTAATTTGAATAAAAAGACGAAAACATATTAAACTCTTATCAAAAATAAAGGTTTTCAAACTGATCCAAAACCTATCATTATTGACTGAACTAAATGATTAAATTGATTCTGTTTATTGACATCACAGATGCCTCCTCTTGCTTCCACACACTTCGCATGCTCTGCAGAATCTTCAGTTGAATCCCAACCAACACCAGAAAGATTGTCACTCACGCCCTCGTCACGATCCGCGTCGACTATGGTACAACCCTCTATGCCGTCATCTCCACCCAGCTCATCAGAAGTCTCCAGACCACACAGAGCGCTTCAGCCAGACTCATTCTGGACCTCCCCAAATGAACCCACATCGCCCCCCCACCTGAGAGACCTCCACTGGCTCCCCATCCAGAAGAGATACCAGTTCAAGATCCTCATGCAAGCCTACACAGCCCTTCACAACCTAGGACCTACCTACATAAACCATCGACTGAACTTCCACCAACCTGCAAGAAGCCTGCGCTCCCCTGCATTCGCCCTCACACCCACACCCTGCATCCATCGCAGCTGTGGCCGCTCCTTCTCCTACATCACTGCCAAGACCTGGAACAATCTTCCCATCCAGCTCCATACAGCCTCCTTGCTGGCAGACTTCAGAAAGAGACTCAAAAACTGGCTCTTCAACTGAAACAGTGCCCAGATACCCATAGGGGTGACAGTGTTGCGCTTTTAAAATGCTGTTTGATAGATTGAGATGTTTTTGATTGATGCGCCATTCTAAAACGATGGCAAAGGTCCATTGCAGAGGAGAAGAATTCGATGTGGAGCTGGAGACCGCCATTGTGAATCACGGGTTGAACTGAAATTATTAAATTAAAAGCGCTTCCATGCCAGCAGTCATTAATCAGCTGGGCCACATGCTGGTAGTGCAGCTGCCCGACATCCATGCATCGCACAGCACTCTGTCCCCACTTGGTGGTGTTCTAATTGAATTACTTTCACAGTACAGTGACCTTGTGCAGCAACAGCTATACAGAGGTCATAAAGGGGTTGGAGTCTGGAACTAATTAAGAAAGTGGAGAAAGACCTGGACAGGTGGGACAACTTGCACATGTCAATTGTGGGGCGGACGAATATAATAAAAATGCTGGTTCTCGCAAAATTTCTATATCTATTCAGAGCCATACCTTTGTTATTCGATGTCAAATTATTTAAAAAATTAGAGTACATAATCAACAGATTCATTTGGGCAAAGGGGAAAACGAGAAGAGCCCTCAGATTCATGATACTCCCAAGAGAGAGGGGAGGCTGGGGAGTACCAGAATTAAAGCTTTATTTTTGGGCGGCAGCTCTTCAAAATATGATTGGTTTGCTGGGAGGGGCAGAGTCAGAAGGCTGGAGTGAATTTGGAACACTGGCAATTTATGGACTAACCTTGGGAATAGAAGTAGAGAATGTGTTTTTGAAGTTTACAGAGGCAAGTTATTACAAAAGGTCAAAGTTCAAGACGCTAATAGCAGCATGTACAATTTGGAAAAGCTTTATAAAAAGAGCAGGCTTGGGGAAATATAATGCATATACTAGATTTATAGATAATCCAAATCTTCCACAAGAGATATTCTCGGGGTCCACATTCATTGAGTGGGAAAGCAAGGGAATTAGAAGTATAGGGGATGTAATGGGGGAACAAGGGGTTTTTCCATTTTCAGAATTGCAGGCTAAATTTAAGCTAGACACCAGGCAATTTTTTAAATATTTACAAATTAGGAGCTTCTTGTTGAGTAAAAAGGGGGGTCCATTGGGCTTTAGGCACGATCCGATTATGGAAGTGGTTCAATCAGGGGAAGATTGTACTATCAAGAGGTTTTACGCCGAATTGATAAAATCAAAACAGGATGATTATGAAAAATGGAATGAAAAATGGAAAGACAATCTTAATATTAGCGGGGAAAGCTTTGGTATCTCTTTAGAAAAGGGATATTCTCTGTTATGCTCGGCACCACTGCAGGCGCAACATTATAAAACGTTATATCATTTATATTATACCCCTGCAAAAATAGCACAATGGGGAGATACTGTGGGTATTAAGTGCTATAGGTGTGGAAGTCTGGAAGCTGATTTAAAACATGTATTTGCAACGTGTCCTCATCTATATTCACTTAAAAAAGATATCGAAGGCTTCATAAACAACATTTTAGGAACTCAAATTGTGCTAACTCCCGGAACAATATTATTAGGAGTGAATGTGGAGGATGAACATCTGGCAATCGGAAGGGAATTTTTATTTGTAGCATTATCAGTTATAAGATTATGTATAGCGTCTGCATGGATTGTCCCTATTCCCCGTACTTTTCATAACTGGTTGGCCAAATTAATAACAACATATAATGTGGAGAAAGAGATCTATGCACGGAAAGGGAAAATTAAATTAAATTAAATCCACATTTGTAAAGCGCACAATCACCCGTAAGGGTCTCTAGGCGCTGGGGGCCGTCGGGAAGATTAAGCGAGCTATTGCCCAGAGTCACATGGTGCTGGGCTAATCTGCCGCCGGTGCCGGGGATCGAACCGTGATCCCCAGATTCCGGAGTCAGTCACCCTGGCCGCGGCGCCACACCTCTTCCCTGGGGAAAGGGGAAGGAAGTTGGGTAAGCTAATATGGGGCCCCATTACACGATGGAAAGAGGGTGAAATAGAATAAAAATTAGATGCGAGTAAAATTTGGATGATTTAGGATAACATATAAGGTATCAAATGCTATTATTGTAATATTGTGAGAGATATAAAAGGTAGACAGCTGATTATGATTTAACTGCATATAAGTAAAGCTATGGAATATTATAGAATGGAAACTTCTTTTGATTAGATTTATGTTTTCAGAACATGGACTGCTATTTTTTTTTTTTTGGTTATTCTTCGGTTGGGTGCTGCTCTTTTTATTGTCACTGATCTTTTTGTTCTTTCTCTCATTGTGATATATTTTGTTTGAAACAATGCCGTGCCCTGTATGTAACAGCAAAAACTTTCAATAAAAAGATTTAAAAAAAATAAAAGCGCTTCCATGCCAGCAGTAATTAATCAGCTGGGCCACATCCTGGTAGTGCAGCTGCCCGACATTCATGCATCGCACAGCACTCTGTCCCCACTTGGTGGTGTTCTAATTGAATTACTTTCACAGTACAGTGACCTTGTGCAGCAACAGCTATACAGAGGTCAGAAAGGGGTTGGAGTCTGGAACTCCATTATGCCTCAGCGCCTATTACACCGCCCCTGGTCAGCAAACACCTAAGGGCACTCAACTCATTGGATTAGATTACTTGGCACATTCATTGTAAAAGCTGAGAGTGGGACCGCCAATCAAAATCCTTAAATGAAGTTCATAATGTCTGGGGAAGGCTCTCTGCTGCAGTTTTCACAACAGTCACTAAATGCAGATGGACAAGAAAAATTAGGGTGGTTACAGAACTGGTATATTCACGTGCTAATTATCATTGCTGACGTTTGCACCAGTCAATAACTTTAGCTATTTTCTATCATTCTCCTTCTGGGTCCATGCCTTGTGGGTCCACAAGTCGGGTAAGAGTCAGTCACTAGAATGATTGACCGGCTCTGTGGTCAGTAACACTACACTGATGTATTCAATGGCGAGAAATTAATGATGCTAAAATATAACACCATGCTAAAATACATTTCTGTTCAGGTCAATATCTGGTCCTAAACTTTCCACACGTTTCTTGAACCAGATACATGCAACCTTTTTATTCAGCGATTTTAAATATCTGTTTGACAAGTCTGCGCTCAGATGATCTGAGCGCGCAGGTGGTACTAAAAGCGAAATCTGGCTTTAACCTGACGGCAAAGAAATATGATGCAACTCCTTCAGACTGTTAATTATTGCTTCATACTGTTAATTATTGTCAATCAGCCTGGCAATATATTCAAGATAATATCGCATTAATGATAGGATAGTGCACTGGCTGCAATGGGAGAAGGAACCATGTTTGCATACCTGGCACATTCAAATTCTGCCTCCCAATCATTTTTAAACATGAGGGCTAAATAAAGACACGTCTTGTGCACGAGAGCTTGAAACAAAAGCGTGTCAGGCAGAACTCATTTGCATTCTACTGACGCAACGCTTTTGACTCCCGCCGCTGCATTTCTAATGAGCTGGAGCAGAAGGCAGATGCAAAGCTTTGCATGTGGCACGCGTGCTCGCGCCAAGTCGATGCGCTTTTTGGCGGGCCAGCTAGAAGGTGAAGAGTTCCCCTTCCTCCTCGGCTTCCGTGATGCACGCGGCTGCGCTGATGTCCGTCTGAAGGATTGTTCCTGTAAATGGAGGGTCTTTAATTGACTGTGGCTCTGCTGACAGCAGCAGGGTTGATCAAGGGCTCTAGGCATAGGGAATAGCTGATCACTGAGAAAGATTTCCATGACAAGCTGAGGAGCCCAGATGTGTTTTTTTCCAGTTTTCTTGCATTCAAACGGGATAAAAACAATATATAATTGTTGTATATAACTACCATAGGAAGCTTTTATTGTGAACAGCTGGGTTGGAATCAGGGGTTTTCCCTGCAGTTTCGTCACAACATGGGTGTTTGGAGGTCACTAGAGAAAGCTCATGTTTCCCCTTTGTTCCACAGTCTTGCCAAGTCTCCAGTGACCAAGTGCGGTCTCATCCGCATTCTTCCTCCTCCGTGGGGGTCCCCACAGACATGAGGGAGTTAGGAGAGCGTGTGCAGTGATGTGCCTGTGCCAACTGCCTTCTCCCTTGTCAGCACAGCCTGTACAGATGTGATGAGAGTGGAAATCAACCAACTCTAACAAGCGTCTCTCACACCCGCTGTCAATACCGTTCCGCCCTCCGGTCTCAATGTGAGAGCAGAGAGGGAGGCTTTGGGCTGGAAGGGAGGGAGATCATGGCATCCCAGAACAGTAACTTTTTCCTCGGTTGTGGATGGGGGTGGCTTTGCAGAGAGTGGTATGGGTGTGTGATAGAAAGCCTGGATTTTTAAAATATATATATATATATTTCGAGATGGGCAGGGGAGGGTTTTCTAGGAGGGTGGTGGTGTGGATGGCAGCCGACAGGTTATTAATGTAACATTTTTTGGCATTTTGTATTATTGTATATCAATTACATGTTTAATTTCTTGATTTAAAAAAAGAAAACTACATTTGATGTGGAGCACATCTTTTCACAGACTAGTCAAGATCACAGGAGCTCATTGAGGCCTCAGAAGCAGGAAGTCTTTATAGTTAGAAGTGAATACTTTTCTGGAGCAGACATTACTTTATGGAACTCTCTTTCAGTGGAGGGAAGGACCAAAGTTGCAATCATACCACTTAGAATTTTTTTAATGGGCCATTTACTTTGATTGAGTCTCATCTAACAGCACTGTGTTCGCCCATCTACCATGCCCTATTTCTACCATTCTATTTTTTTTATTGTTAATACTAAATTATCCTCATACTTTCTCAAGTGCATCAGCGCTATATAAAACGACCAGTGCATAAGAATAAAGAGTATTGAAAACCATAATGCGTCTACGCTGTAAATCAATGAGTTATAATCACACTGGAAAAAATTGGTTGCATGGACTTTTTATTGAAAGTTCCTTACTTGCCAAACAATGTCTTCCCTTACCTTTCTTTTTGAGAATCTGACAGTATAATGTTTAGCAGGGGTGTATTTTTCCTTCTTTATTGCTGTAATTTACCACTAACCTAGATACAATGGCCAGTTTATTTTCTCCATTGCAATGAATCTGTAAACAATTGCAGCTTTTATCTAAAACAATTTGTGAGAAAGTGGCTCTATATATACTGGACTAGAAGGAAGTACAGTGTGTAGAGAGTGCACCAACCCCAGAGGTATACCAGAGGTTAAAATCAGAACTGACCTTACTCTCCAAAGTGGTAGCTTGGTCGAGCAGTAAGGCAGTACCAGAGGACAGTATAAAGCATTTGTTGTACACACTCAGTCAGCAAAAGGTTTCACACACTCAACAACTTAACTCCAGGCCAATTGTTGTTATATCCTCAGATATTGTTGTTTTATTTTTAGAACCAACAGTTATAGAAATATACTTTTTAAGGTCCAAGTACTCTCATGTAAATACTTTGCAGAGGAGCAATAAGTTGGTACACACAAGAATTACAGGATAGATAATAAGCAACACAGTTCTGAAACACACTCTAGCATTGAGCTCAATGGGTTTTTCATAGGAAAGTACAGTTGATTACTTTATGGATTACTTTGGTAGTTCCAGGACTAGATCTTAGATTCAGTCCTAGGGTCTAAACTGAAACCAGATTAGCAAAAACGTTTTAGTTACTGTGATGAATTTCCCTGAATATGAAGCTGTTTTAAAAGTTCACATGTAGAAACTTTTCAAGGTGATTCTGACAATGTTATCCAATGGGAGGAAATTCAGGTTACAGGTAAAGTACGATCGCGTTACTTTAGTAAACCCAACACTAGTCTCCTAGGGCCAGCGCTGGGGGCTTAACTCAAAACAGGTAGGTAATTGTGTTTCAGTATTTCGTACGATTTTTAAAGAATATTTGCAGATTTCAAAAGTAGACAGAAGAAATTTCATAGAAAAGCAGAAAATGGGTCCCTATGGAGAAAATACAGGTTACTAGTAAACCCACTAGGAATTACTTTTGCGGTTCAGTGCTGGCCTGAAAGGTACAGTACCTACTTCTCTCCTGATCACAGGGGAGTATTTTCGAGTTCGGACTTTGACTGATTTTAAAGGAATATTTTCCGTTTTCAAAACTTCACACTTAGAAAATTGTTGAAGTCAAAATGGGTCAATGTTATCCAATGGCAGGTAAGTGAATTACTGGTTTCCAGGTGAGTACTTGATTGGTGAAGTTAGGGTTCTGGGCGTAGAGTCAGGGGTCCCCCAGGGTCAGGTGAGTACAGTTAGTTCAGTCCCAGCGGCACAGGGGCGGCCGGGTGCACAGGTAGGTGGGCCTAATGTTATCCAATGAGGGAAGGGGGGCCTTCGGTTGGTGACGGCTGGCTAGCAGGCCAGGCGGTTCTGGGAGCTGGGCTCCTGGTCACTTGCTCAGGGCAAGGGGGAAGTAAGATAGGACAGAGAGGTCACATCCAGCAGCACTCGGGCGGCTGGGTGCAGGGTGCTTTTGAGCCGTCGGGTGCTCAATGTTAGCCAATGAGGATCTTGAAGAAGGAACAAAGGCTGCAGGCTGCAGGCTCGGGGACGGTGACTCTGCAGGGGCGACCAGCACTTCGAGAGGTAAGTTGGGATCTTGGAGCACAGGTAGGTACCCCAAAGAGAGGCACAGAGGGCCGCAGGGCACCGGGTGCAGGGGTGTCTTTGTTGGTCGGAAAAGCTTACCCTCGGCTGGTCGTGGTTGGGGTGGCCCCTGGTTCTGAGTCTTCAAGCGGCATCTGGTTCGTACAGGAGGGTCTTTGGGCACTGGACTTTGGGTCCCAGTCGCCGGGGGGACGTCCTCGTGGTCTTAGTTCGAGTGGGCCCGGCCCAGGCTCGGCTGGTGCAGAGTGGGCTGGTCCAGAGCTTCCTGGTGGGCACCAGGTGGGTTCTTGCAGCAGAGCCTCTGCTGATGGGAGTCCCAATCTTCGAGAGGGTCAAGGCAGGCAGGTCCTCTGGGTGTCCCAAGGTTGCTGTCCGTGGAGGTCGCCGGGATTAGGCAGGAGCAGGTTCCAGGATCAACAGGCCGGTAGGGCTGGGGCCAAGTCAGTTGTTGTTGTCCTGTTGTTAGCAGCTGCGCAGCGGGTCTTCTTCTTCTTGATCTTCTTTCTTCTTTTTATATCAGGATCTGAGGAAGGAAGGTTCAGGGAGCCCCTAAATACTAAATTAATGGGAGTTACAGGTAGTGCAAGTGCAGGGATCAATGGGTCCCGGTCCTGGGGTGAGAACACACCCTAGCCTGCTCCTCTCCTGCGGGAAGGGGGCAGGAGCCTAGCTGGGATTGGGCAGGGCTTCCCATCTACAAGATGGCCGGAGCCCGGGGTCGTGCTTCACCTCGCCTCCTCCACCTGAGGGGTGGGGTTGGCAAAGGTTGGCACACCCTCCTTCCTGACGTAGTTTTTCCCACCAGTCTTCCCACCAGAGTGGGGGTAGAACGGGTGGGGGGCCTGTTGCTGGGGACAGAAAATGGTCTGGAGAAGCTCTCAGAGGCGGTATACCTTTGAAGCTTCCCTTTGTCCATTCTGGGGGAGGAAACATATCACCTCGCCCAGAATATGCATTGTTGCAGGCCCAGGAGAGCGGGGGGCTCTCTACCCAGGGGTCCAGCAACATTTCTGCTGTGTGGCAGCCTCTGCAGCCACTCAGCCCAGACGTGGATTGTAGCCCAGACTGCCCCTTACCTAGGCCTGGTCGCCCCCTCCTGCTCCCGCTGACGCCGACTGCCTCCCTGAAGTGACCCAGCCACCGCAGAGCCGGCCGCTCGCCGCTACTTTCCCGCCGCTGCCTCCCTGCGGCCCCGCCCCCGCCGCCCATTCGCCGCCACGCAGCTGAACCGCCCTCCCGGCTCCTTACTCATGTCGCCCACTCCCACGCGCAGCGTTGACGCGCAGCGGGCGCGCCGATTGTGCGCCGAAGGCGCGCCAAAGGCAAGCCCGTCTGCGCCTGTCCGCGCCTGGACCGCGCCCAGCGCCAGGACCCCTGGCTCCCGACGGACCTACGACGCCGCCACCCTCATCGCACTCAAACCCGACCGACCAAGAGCCTGCCACCGAGCCACCCCGAGACGCACCTACGGACCCTTCACCTGTCAAGCCTGCAAGTTCACCTGCCTCCGGACCTGCACCGCACCCGCCAAGCCGAGCACCAACAAAAGCCACCTCAAGTGCATCCTGCTCAACACCCGCTCCATCCACAGACACGCCATCGAACTTTGGAACCTGCTCGACACAACCTCACCAGACATCGCCTTCCTCACAGAAACCTGGATGAACGCCTCCTCAGCACCCGACATCGCCATCGCCATCCCAGACGGATACAAGATCATCCGGAGAGACCGCTTCAACCAGACTGGAGGAGGCATCGCCATCGTACACAAGAACACCATCCGCATCACGACCGACTCCAACGACACCTTCACCACCGCCGAGTATCTCCACTTCCAGATACACACCGACCCTAAAACGACCCTCAGAGGCACCCTCATCTACAGACCCCCGGGACCACGTACACAATTCAGCGAAGACATCACGGACTTCATCAGCCCGCACGCCCTCCGCTCCGCTGACTACATCCTCCTAGGGGACCTCAACTTCCACCTGGAGAACAACAAGGACCGCAACACCACCGCCCTGCTGGACAACCTCGCCAAACTCGGACTCAAGCAACTGGTCAACACCCCTACCCACTACGCCGGCCACACGCTTGATCCCGTCTTCTCATCCAGCAAGCACATCACCTTCAGCCACTCCACCGTACTTCACTGGACCGACCACAGCTGCGTCCACTCCCTCGCCTCGTACTTCCACCGCAAGATCGCCGACATCCACACCAGCTTCGACGCACCTTCCGCGCACCCAACCATCGAACCAACGCCCCCTACCGCCACCCTCCGCACCTGGACCACAGGGACCACAGAAGACACAGCCCGCACGATGAACACCATCCACTCCGATCACCCACCGACCCCTGCCCCCCCCCCACGTCTTCAACAAGGCCGACTCCATCATCGCACCCCAACTCTGGAACGTCATCAACTCGTCCTTCAACACCGCCACCTTCCCGGAGAGCTGGAAGCACGCCGAGCTCAGCGCCCCACTGAAGAAACCAACAGCGGACCCCACCGACCTCAAGAACTTCCGCCCCATCTCGCTCCTCCCTTTTCCTGCCAAAGTAATCGAGAAGACCGTCAACAGACAGCTTGCAGCCTTCCTCGAGACAAACGGATCCCTCGACCCCTCGCAATCCGGTTTCCGAGCCAACCACAGCACCGAGACCGGCCTCATCGCAGCCACCGACGACATCCGAGCCCTGCTTGACAACGGGGAAACAGCGGCCCTCATCCTCCTGGACCTCTCTGCAGCGTTCGACACCGTCTGCCACCGCACCCTAATGCAATACCTCAGCAACATCGGTATCCAAGAAAAGGCACTGGAGTGGATCATCTCGTTCCTCGCCGGAAGAACACAAAGAGTCCGCCTCCCCCCGTTCCGATCCGAGGCCACCGAAGTCAGGTTTCAGGTTTTAAGTCTTTATTTCGATTTTTCACAAATCATAAAAGACATGTTACAATAAAAAAAAATAAAAAAATAAAAAACAGAAACAACCACTTAAAAAAAACCACAAAATGGCATTTTTAAAAACAAATGGATAAGAAAGAATTAAATATCAATCAATGAAGAACCTGAATAATTTTTAACACAGTAAAATCTATTAAAAAAATCTAATAAAAAAGGACATTATAATTCATATTCATTATCAATTGGCCCTTTCTTAGCCGAATTACAAGTAAAGCAGATGGGAAAGCTAATTTGTAAGCACAGATCATTTAACTGGTACATAATCAAACAGATTTTAACAGATTACGAACTATTTCGATCGGCCTGGGAACGATTACATGTATTTTCTTTTAACCTTAGGAGCCAAGCCCAGCCCAAGTACTTTGCCAGACTTACAACAAAAAGCTCGGAGGTATTGGTCCTGAGCGCCCAAATAGCTTCCATCGATGTTTTAAATGGTAATTCTTGGAACAAGGGTTTTAACCATTTTTTCCGTGGTATAGCATATCTAGGGCAAGCAAAAAGAAAATGTCCTGCAGATTCAATATGACCTGGGCAACATGTACAGTTGGGAGATGACCCTGTAGACCATTTGTTTGACAGAGGGTTCAGAGGCAAAGAACCCACTCTAAACTGATGGTACAGCTTTTTGTCCAGCGGTCTAGTTATTATGTCCCAATAGGGCTCTCGCAAAAGGTCGAGTTTAAATGTAAGAAATCTTCCCGTGAGACTATTTGTATTGGAGAGTAGGACTCTTTTTAAACGAGTCGTGGCCCAGTACAGGGATTTGAACTCATCTTTGGATGGGAAAACGTTGGATTGGGGAGATAACCAAAGCTGTTCTAAGCCCATATCAGTAAGGATGGTTTTGACAGCAGAGAGCCATGGGATTTTCCCCGATCCAGTGATAGACCTAACTTCGGCCAGTTCCCTTGCAAATAAAAATAGGTCAGGGGACGTCCATATACGTCTCCACAGGGCCACCAGCCTAAATCTAGCCATCTCATTGATCGGGGGGAACCAAGGTCTAGGCAGAGGGGGATCGAAGGGGTCGACTGTGGGAGGCCTACTAAGTTACAAAGGAATCTACATTGGATTTTAAACAAGTTAAGCAAGTCCATATGGCCCCAAAGGTCTGCGCCATATAAAATGGCCGTAGAGATTTTAGCATCATAAATCTTGAGGGCCGGTAGGACCCGCTTTGTAGTTGATTCCTTTTGCTCTTTAATAAGGCAACCGGTCAGCCTTGCAAGTTTAAGATGTTGAATATTAATTTGGTCCTTCCATCTTAACCGGCTATCAAGGGTAACCCCTAAGTAGGTCATAGTGTCGACCTGCTCTAGGTTCACTCCATTCAACCTCACGGAACTCCGGACTGGATGATTTTTTGTAAAAACCATGAACTTCGTTTTCCCCACGTTTACCTCCAAGTTGTTAATGGCACAGTACTCCTCAAAACGTTCCAAAGCCCGCTGGAGACCGCTACGTGTTTTTGAGAGGATTAAAGTGTCATCTGCGAAGATGAGTAGTGGAAATCTCATCCCAGCCAACATTGGGGCATCAGTGGGGGTGTCCATGAAGAATTTGACAACTTGGTCAATGAAAAGGAGGAAGAGTGTTGGGGCCAGGACACACCCCTGACGGACACCTCGAGTTACGTGAAATATCTCCGTCACTTGTCCCTGGCTGCCCCACCTTACCCTCGCGTAGTTGTCATCATGGAGTCTAACAATGAGGTCTAGCAGTTCTAATGGGCACCCCAAATTTTTCAGCACACCCCACAGTTTGTCCCTTGGCACCAGATCGAAGGCGGACTTCAGATCAATGAAAGCAGCAAAGATGGTACCGCCGCCGAGCCAAACCACCTTCCAATAGATCAGGCAGAATCTAAACACCTGATCTATGGTGCTCATTCCTGATCTGAAGCCCGCCTGCATAGGGGATAGAATGCCCTCTGTTTCAATCCATCCCTGGACCCGTCCCAAGACCATGCGTGCTATTATCTTTTGGATCGAATCGATCAAACTGATAGGGCGGTAGTTTCCTGGGATAGACTTGTCGCCCTTTTTATGGATCGGGACTATTTCAGCTCCTTTCCACGATTTCGGGACTGTGGCTCCGTAGGCTAGGGTATTAGCTATCATAGTTATATACGGAAGCCACAGAGCGGGGTTAGATTTAAATAAATCCGCCGGAATCAAATCCATGCCAGGAGCTTTTCCTCGAAGGGTCAGGGACAGTGCCAGCTCGGCCTCAGCAACTGTAAAGATTAATTTTCCCCCATGTCGGGTCATCGAGAGTACATTGCCCAAGGGGTTCATGGCTTCGGGGTCATTGGCTCTAAATTGGGCAGAGTAAAAAAAAAACCAATCCTCAAGAGGCACGTTGTTTCCCGGGGTAGAGGAATCCGAATTTTTCCCCCATTTGACCAAGTCCCAAAACCTTTTTTGATTATTAGAGGAAGATGCCTCTAGGAGATCTGACCAGAACTTATCTTCCCACTCCAGTTTGGCTTCTCTAAGAGTTTTCCTATAATTAAGCCTTCCAGCCTTCACTGCGACCATGTCCCGTGATTTAATGGCTGAAATAAGAGCTGTACGTGCCTCCCTACATTTCCTATTGTACCATTTCTGAGGTAAGGAATTAGTTTTAATAGGAACTTTTCGGTGCGGGAGGGAAAGAAGGGACTTTAACTGATCAAAACACTTAGTGTGTAATCCCATCACATTGTTAGCCAAACCAGAGTCTGCCCCCAACAAATCAATTTGTGACATTTCATTAAACACATTTGTAACCACAATATTAATATTGTCCCATAGGCATTTATCCTCCACAACCCGGGACCATTTCAATCTCCTCCTATCGTTAGTAAGTAGGACATCCCCTGTGTAAGTGGCAGTAGGCTCCTCCTGTCTCTTCAAGCCTGGTATCTTTAAGGATAGTGACAGCGGGTTGTGGTCGCTTTCCGGGCGCTGTAGTACTGCCATATCGTTTAGTAGATGCCAATATTCCATGTTCAGCAAGATGTAATCAATGCGGCTCTGCCTCTGCCCATTGTCAAAAGTACAGTTTGCATTAATGTCCGAAATAGAGCGACCGTTACATACACGAAAACCCTTTAGTAGGCAGAGTGACATCCAAGACACTGCCGCCTCTGTTACTTTTGCCCTCTTTGCCACCATTAAGTCGGGGACGCCCCAGACAGAGTCCTCAGCCATGCTCCCTGTGTCTTCCATATCAAACAGTGGTTCTATAGTGTAATTTAGGTCGCCAGCAAGAATAGTAACATTTCCACTGTCCTTTTCCGAGATTATATGGTCGATAGTGTTCAACAAAGGCGGACTTCGGCCACCGGGCAGACCTCTAGCATAGATATTGAGAATAATCACATTTTGCTGATTCCCTTTGCTTAAATTGATTTGGAGGAGGTCCGGGTGCTCAACAGGTAGTTCAGTTGGATGAAAACCCAGAGATTGGTTCACCCAGATCAACAGGCCACCTGAAGCCCGCCCTTTGCCCCCTTTAATTGCAGGTTTAAAAAAGTTGATATAGCCCAGTTTGTGGACAGGCTCCGTTGCCCAGGTTTCCTGCATCAGGATGATGTCGTAGTTGTCCACAAAGTTTGACCAATCAGTGGAGGCAAGGCGGGATTTAATTCCCGCTATATTCCAGGACAAAATTTTTAAATTGTCATTCGAATGGACCATGGAGGGAGATAGCAAGGGTAAGGGTTGTATGACTCCCTCTGGACGCCCTTTATCATCATTAACCTCCATGTACCTAACATGGTCTATTGAAACTATAAGATTATCCTTGATCGGGATCTCTTGAACAACTATGTTGGGTGATGGATTAGGTAACAAAAAAACTGGACCTCTACCCTCATCTGCTAAATTACTGGGTTGGTATAAGCTCTCCATGCCGTGCTCAGTAGACTCTGGGGTTGCTACTTTAACAGGGAATGGCTCACTGGATGGATCGTTGAGTCAATCGATAGCCTCAAGACCAGAAAGGGGACCAAAGTGATTAAAGAGAAAGGGACGCTGACAGTCGAGTGGAGTTAATGCCAAAGGGTGTCTTGCAGCTGGGGCCTGTCGAAATAAAGGGTAGGCTTGGGGGGGCATTTGCCTATGTGGATAAAAATACGATAAGGCTAAAGTTTGTACATCCCCCTGTCTTGCAAACCTCGGTTCTCGTCGGATTGCATCAACCACCCACATATCTTTGAACGAGATTAAAATACAATCTCCCTCCAAGTCTTTTGTCCCATGTCCCACCCAATCTACTCTCCTCAGGAATAATATCTCCGTAGGGGTGGAGGGCGGTAACGGGCGATTTTTGTTTAGCCAAAAAATGACTTTATTATGAAGGTCCCCATAAGACTCCCTTGTACCTGGTTTTAGCGGGGCTACGCCTGTCAGGACGATCGTGTGTTGAGCTGCTTCAGGTGGTAAGTCAACACAAGGAGTAATTGGTTGTTTGCGTCCCCCATCCCTGTGATCGGTGTGGGCAGTACGCTGGTCTCTTTGCGTACTAGGGGGGGCAGGGTTTATGGAAGGTTGTGGGGGGGTCCCATAGTTTGACGCCCACCAGAATTATGTTTATCCACTGTTTTTAAATGTGGTTTTGGTGCCTGGACATGGGTGCTAGTGCCTGGTTTAGATGATGTACTATTAGATTTTTCTCCCCCTTTAAACATAGTAGTAGTATTCAGCCCTGAGGTTTTGTTAGAAGGTGGTTTAGCTCTTGCCACGTTGTTGTTACCAGGGGCCTTAGTGGCTGTTAGTGCTTTGCTGGCACCCATATTGTTTGTGCCAGTTAATGTTTGTAGCATCGTGTGGTTTGAGTTAATCAAGGCCTCCATACTATCAATTTTTGAGGTCATGAGCCTTGTCCGCTCCAGGACAGGTAGAAGTAGCGTTTTAAACATGGCCTCCATTTTAGCTAATAAAACTTCGTCACTATTTAGGCACATAGGGCAGGTACTTGAGGAACCAAAGGCCGAGAGGGACGGGCATAGCATATTGGTGTATACAGAGGGAATTAAAGGGTCTGCGGGGAGCTCAGACCCCTGTCTCCTATCGTCTTGAACCTCATTTACTTTAGGGATTTTTAGATCTCTCTCCCCCGACAATCTAGAGTCCAACTTTCTCTTTTTAATATTGGGTCCAGGATTAGGTACAGGATGATTGGGGGTTTCGGCAGGATTAGAATTATTAGAATAGTTAACGGGAAGATATCCAGAAAGCTGGCTAGAATCAAGCCCCTCACTAATGAACGAGTCGTTGTCATCATCCCCCTGGCTGCATTGGGAAATTTCAATACTGTGCCTTTCTTCCTTCAAGGAATCAGCTGATAGACTCGGCCCTATACTTTCTAGATGGACTATTGCGTCCGTAGAAGTAGTATGGACGCAATTAAAGGCAGCATGTAGGGCAGGGGGCATAGGAGAAGTGGAATTAGCTAAGGTCCCCAATGACGATCGCTTGCCACTGATGAGATCTATAGAGAGTCTTTTCTCTACCATAGCAATTTCCTTCTCCAGGATTCCAGTAGCCCGTGATATGAAGGCGTCAAGGGGGCCAGATACAACTCCCTTGGTAGTGTTAATTTGCACAGATCGTTCTTTACCTGACCGTAGCGTCATTGCAATGAATACCGATGGCAGGGCTTTACAGTAATGTCAGGCTGTATTTGCAATACCCAGGAAAATAAGATTATAGTGCGGAGTCCGCTGCCTACCGTATGGCCTTCCGATCGTCCAGGGGGGGTGGGCCTAGGCCGGACTCTGCCGTACTCGAACGGCCTCAAACGGCCCGCTCTTTGCCCGGTCTTCGCCCCCGGTATTCGCTCCCGCGCGCTCCCGCGCAGCGGGTGCTCTGTCCACTAAAGTAGATGAAGGCAAGGGGCGTTGCCGGCGGGGAGAGCGGCCACAGGTGTTGCACGCAGGGACTCCTGGTCAATGGAGTCCCTGCTAGGCAGCTCGCAGCCCCGCCGGTGTCCAGAAGATGATGTTTCACAAAAGGGCTCCCCCTCAAAGTCCCAGAGAGGGTCTCTCCACGCAGCGGGACCCGCGCAGCGGGTCCGGCAAGTCGTCGGTGCTCACAAGCAGGCTCCCAGTACACGCTGAAAGGCTCAAGGTTTCCCGCTGGCCAAGGGAGGCACTGGGCTTTAGCTCCACTTGACAGGGGCGTTGCCGGCGGGGAGAGCGGCCACAGGTGTTGCACGCAGGGACTCCTGGTCAATGGAGTCCCTGCTAGGCAGCTCGCAGCCCCGCCGGTGTCCAGAAGATGATGTTTCACAAAAGGGCTCCCCCTCAAAGTCCCAGAGAGGGTCTCTCCACGCAGCGGGACCCGCGCAGCGGGTCCGGCAAGTCGTCGGTGCTCACAAGCAGGCTCCCAGTACACGCTGAAAGGCTCAAGGTTTCCCCGAAGTCACCTGCGGCGTACCACAAGGATCATCGCTCAGCCCAACCCTCTTCAACGTCTACATGAGACCTCTTGCAGCCATCGCACGCCAACACAACCTCAACATCATCTCCTACGCCGATGACACCCAGCTGATCCTCTCCCTTACCAGAGACCCCACCACCGCCAGAACGAGCCTACACAAAGGGATGAAAGACGTCGCCGAGTGGATGAAGAACAGTCGCCTGAAACTGAACTCAGACAAGACGGAAGTCCTCATCCTGGGACCATCACCCTCTGCATGGGATGACTCCTGGTGGCCTCCCGCCCCGGGCACCGCTCCCAAGCCAACAGACCACGCACGCAACTGGGCTTCATCCTTGACTCTCCTCTCGCAATGACCAGACAAGTTAACGCCGTCTCCTCATCGTGCTTCAACACCCTGCGCATGCTCTGAAAAATCTTCCACTGGATCCCGACCGAAACCAGGAAGACGGTCACCCAGGCACTCGTCACCAGCCGTCTGGACTACGGGAACATCCTCTACGCGGGAACCACAGCCAAACTACAGAAAAGACTCCAGCGCATACAGAACGCCTCCGCCCGACTCCTCCTGGACATCCCCCGACGCAGCCACCTGAGGGACCTGCACTGGCTCCCCGTCAGCAAAAGGATCACGTTCAGGCTCCTTACCCACGCACAGAAGTCTCTCCACGACCTTGGCCCCAAGTACCTCAACAACCGCCTGACCTTCTACATGCCCACCCGCCAGCTACGTTCTACAAGCCTCGCCCTCGCCGCCGTACCTCGCATCCGAAGAGCCACCGCCGGAGGAAGATCCTTCTCCTACCTGGCAGCCAAGACATGGAACTCCCTCCCCATCCACCTCCGGCTGACACAGGACCATCTCGCCTTCAGGAAACAACTCAAGACCTGGCTGTTGCCATTATGGTGCTGTGGAGTTCGTAATGACGACCTCCCAGCACCATATACTCTTAAATGGCATCACTGCACTTACAGTGCCCAGGAATGGCTCTGGGTACTGTAGGGGCACAGGGCTCATGCCCCTGTGCCCTCACCTCTGGCATAGGGCACCCAGCTAGAGGGGTGACTGAAGTATGCCAGGGCAGTGGGTTCTGTGGGCATGGCACACAGGGATATGTGCCATGTCGACTCTTGTTTTAGTTCTGTACTTAGGCACTCAGCCTGCAAAGGCAGTGTGTGGGTGCCAGGGTACAGCGCCCCTGAAGGTGGCACAATAAGTGCTGCGGCCCTCAGGGGTATCCTCTGGTCACCATGCCCTGGGTACCCAGGGTACCATTTACTAGGGACTGACAGGTGGCCAGAGGTGCCAATTGGGTATTTTGTTTCAGCATAGCTTTCTCTTTAGGGAAGGAACACAGTCCCTGAGTACCTGATTGGCAGGGACCTAGGGCACACTCAGTCAAGCACATCAGCAGTTCAGAAAAAAGTGGGGGCATACCTAGGCAAGAAAGATGGCATTTTCTCACACTATCCCCCCAAACGAAAGGTGATGAGACTAACCTTGCCCTGGGGAGTCTTCATTGTCTAAATGGAAGAACCTGGAAAGTCCATCTGCATTGTCATGGGCAGTCCCTGGTCGGTGTTCCACTTCAAAGTCCATACCCTGTAGGGAGATGGACCATCTCATTACTTTTGGATTTTCCCCTTTCATCTGCATTAGCCATCTGAGAGGTCTGTGGTCAGTTTGAACCAGGAAATGAGTCCCAAACAGGTAGGGCTTCAACTTCTTCAGGGACCAGACCACAGCAAAGGCCTCCCTCTCAATGGCACTCCAACGCTGCTCTCTGGGGAGTAGCCTCCTGCTTATGAAAGCAACAGGTTGGTCTTGGCCTTCCTCATTGATCTGGGAGAGGACTGCTCCTATCCCCAGCTCTGAAGCATCAGTCTGCACTATGAACTGCTTGGAGTAGTCTGTTTTTTTTTTTAGAATGGGTGCAGAGCACATTGCTTCTTTCAGGGTGTCAAAAGCCTTTTGACAGCTAACAGTCCAGTTCACTTTCTTGGGCATTTTATTAGAGGTAATTGCTGTGAGGGGAGTCACAATAGATCCATATCCTTTCACAAACATCCTGTAATAGCCAGTCAAGTCAAGGAATGCCCTGACTTGAGTCTAGGTAGTTGGAGCTGCCCAGTCCAGGATGCTCTGGATCTTGGGCTGTAAGGGTTGGACCTGGCCTCCACCAACAAGGTGGCCCAGGTACACCACAGTGCCCTGCCCTATCTGGCATTTGGATGCCTTGATAGTCAGTCCTGCAGATTGCAGGGCTCGTAGAACCTTACCAAGGTGGATCAGGTGATCCTGCCAGGTGGAGCTAAAGACAGCAATATCATCAAGATAGGCTGCACTGAAGGATTCCAACCCAGTCAGGACTTGGTTCACCAACCCCTGGAAGGTGGCAGGGGCATTCTTTAACCCAAAAGGCATCACAGTAAACTGATAGTGCCCATCAGGGGTGGAGAATGCTGTTTTCTCTTTGCACCTGGGGCCATGCCAATTTGCCAGTACCCTGCAGTCAAGTCAAAGGTGCTTAGGAATTTGGCTGCCCCTAGTTTGTATATCAACTCATCTGCTCTTGGAATGGGGTGAGCATCTGTCTTGGTGACAGAGCTGAGCCCTCTATAGTCTGCCAAAACCTCATCTCTCTCTTTCCACCCTGTTGATGAGGTTTGGGGACTAGAACCACTGGGCTAGCCCAGCGGCTCTCAGAGGGTTCAACCACCCCTAACTCCAGCATCATGCTGACTTCAGCTTTGATGCTTTCTTTGACTTGGTCTGATTGTCGATAGATTTTGTTTTTGACAGGGTTACTGTCACCAGTGTCCACATCATGGGTACACCAGCTGGTCAGAGCAGGGGTCAAGGAAAAGATGCTAGCAAACTGCTGCAAGACTTGCTTGCAGTCAGCCTGCTGTTGGGGAGTGAGGGTGTCTGAAAAGACTACTCCATCCACTGACCCATCTTTTGGGCTGGCAGAGAGGAGATCAGGGAGAGGTTCACTCTCTGCTTCCTGTTCCTCATCAGTCACCATCAGCATGGTGAGGTCAGCCCTGTCATGGTAGAGTTTGTGGCGGTTCACATGGATAACCTTTTTGGGGGTCCTGCTGGTGCCAAGGTCCACTAAGTAAGTGACCTCACTCTTTTTCTCCAGGATAGGGTAAGGGCCACTCCATCTGTCTTGGAGAGCCCTTGGTGCCACTGGCTCCAAAACCCACACCTGTTGCCCAGGTTGAAAATCAACCATGGCAGCTTTTTGGTCATACCAGTACTTCTGCAACTCCTGGCTGGCCTCAAGATTTGTGGATGCTTTATCCATGTACTCGGCCATTCTGGACCTTAGGCCAAGCACATAGTCCACAATGTCCTGTTTGGGTTCTTGGAAAGACCTCTCCCAACCCTCCTTTACAAGACAAAGTGGTCCCCTTACAGGATAACCAAACAGAAGTTCAAAGGGTGAAAACCCCACTCCCTTCTGTGGCACTTCCCTATAAGCAAAAAGCAGGCATGGCAACAGGACATCCCATCTCCTTTTGACTTTTTCAGGGAGCCCTATGATCATACCTTTCAGTGTCTTGTTGAATCTTTCTACAAGACCATTGGTTTGTGGGTGGTATGGGTTAGTGAACTTGTACTGCACCCCACACTCCTCCCACATGTGTTTCAGGTAAGCAGACATGAAGTTGGTACCTCTGTCTGAAACCACCTCCTTAGGAAACCCTACCCGGGTGAAGACACCTAGGAGGGCCTTGGCTACTGCAGGAGCTGTAGTGACCCTAAGGGGAATTGCTTCAGGGTACCTAGTAGCATGATCCACTACTACTAGAATGAATTTGTTCCCTGAGGCTGTGGGAGGTTCAAGTGGACCCAACATGTCCACACCTACCCTTTCAAAGGGTACCCCTACCACTGGTAGTGGTATCAGAGGGGCCTTTCGCTTGCCACCTGTCTTGCCACAGGCCTGACAGGTAACACAGGAGCTCACAAACTCCTTCACTTTTTGGTTCATCTGGAGCAAGTAAAAGTGTCTAACCAACCTTTCCCACGTTTTGGTTTGCCCCAGGTGTCCAGCTAGGGGGATTTCATGAGCTAAAGTTAGGAGGAACTCCCTGTACTTCTGAGGCACTACCACTCTTCTGGTAGCTCCAGGATTGGGGTTTCTTGCCTCAGCATACAGTACTACCTCTTCCCAATAAGCTCTGTGGGTACCACTGACATCTCCCTTGGCTTCTGCAGCTGCTTGCTGCCTCAGGCTTTCAAGAGTGGGGCAGTCTCGCTGGCCCTGGCACAGCTCTTCCCTAGTGGGTCCCCCTGGGCCCAGGAGTCCAGCCTGATAAGGCTCAAGCTCCATAGGCTCAGTTCCCTGCAGGGGTTCTAAGTCCTCTCCTTGGGGCGAGGGGTCCTGAGAGGCTGGCTGTGTAGAAGCTGGTTCCCCAGTCTCATTGCTTTTTCTCTTGGTTGGTGGCCATACTTTCAGGCACCAACCTCACTTGTTCACCCTTCTTTTTGCTCTGTGCTCTGGGTTGGACACACACCAGTCTAGGGATACCCAGCATGGCTGCATGAGTTACTTGCTTAACTTCAGCCCAGGCTGAGGTCTCCAGGTCATTTCCAAGCAGACAGCCAGCTGGCAATTGTGGTGAGACCACTACCAGTTTCAGGCCAGTAACCTCCCCCATCCTAATGTTACCATAGCTAGGGGGCGTTGGGTGGTAATGCTGTCAGCATTGGTGACTGGGTAAGTTTTCCCAATCAGGTAGTGCTCTGGGGAAACCAGCTTTCCCTTACCATAGTGATGCTGGCACCTGTCCCCCTCAGGGCTTCTACTCTAGTTCCATTGATGGAGGGGTATTGCATATATTTGTTACAGTTGGTTGGCCACCCAGCCACACTGGCAACCTCCATATTCCCCAAGCTGACTAGACTAGCCTGAGTGTATTCCCAGATTTGCTCTGGGCACTCCTCTGATACCATCTGTAGATTTACTGTCCCTGGAGGAGCTTGAATGGGTGCCTTAGGGGCTTTGTTGTAGGGGTAGTTTGTGTCTACAGTTAAATGGCCCAACTTCTTACAGTTGTTACAATAGGCCTTGTTAGGATCAACGTCTCTTCCCCTATAGGGCTGAGGCACATAGGGAGTAGATTGGGACCCACCCACCTGAACAGGTTTTTGGGGCCCTTTGGAAGACTCAGACTTTTTATCTTGAGGATTCTCACCACCTTTCCCCTGGGGGGGGTTGTGACCACCTTCTTTTGGTCACCCCCAGTGGCTGTCCTTGTCACCCTAGTCTTGACCCAGTGGTCTGCCTTCTTTCCCAATTCTTGGGGAGAAATTAGACTTAGGTCTACCAAATGCTGATGTAACTTTTCATGTGTGTAATTACTCAAAATGTGTTCCTTCATAAACAAATTATACAGTCCAGTAAATTCATGCACATTGTGTCCAGTTAACCAACCATCCAGTGTCTTTACTGAGTAGTCTACAAAATCTATCCAGGATTGGGTCTGGGTTTTGTGCGCCCCCCTGAACCTAATTCTGTACTCCTCAGTGGTGAGTCCAAATCCCTCAATCAGAGTCTTCTTCATGAGATCATAGGACCCTGCATCTGGCCCAGAGAGGGCCAGAAGTCTGTTTCTGCAGTTACCAGAGAACAGTTCCCACAGGAGTGCCCCCCCAGAGAGGTTTATTTAGCTGTCTGATATCACAAGCCCTCTCAAAGGCTGTGTAGCACTTGGTGATGTCATCACCTTCCTCATATTTAGGGACAATCCCTTTAGGATCATAAGATTGCTCTCTATCCTTGGTATTGGTATTGGTATTGGTGCCACTAGAGATGGGGACTAGGCCCATCTCTTTTCTTTCTTTTTCTAGAGCCAGGAGCCTCGTCTCTAGGTCAAATCTCTTGGCCAACTTTGCTAGGAAGATGTCCTCTTCACTGTGTTTTCTGGGGAGTATTCCACCTGTGTGGTTCCTAGGCTCCCAGAGGTTGATTGTTGGAGTCAGGGGTACAGGGACCCCCTCCTCCCTAGGAATGATGGGAGGATTATCAGTGTCATCCACCTCATTCCCTCCTTCTTCATCTGGCTGGGTGTCACCCTGCTCAGAGGGGTGGTCTTTTGCATACTCAGCCAGGAGCTCTTGGAGCTTTTGTTTGGTTGGATGCAGACCTACAGTTATTTTCTTTACTTTGCATAGGGCCTTCACTTCCTTGAAGTCCAGGTGCAATTTAAGGTGTGAGGTCGAGTTCCTCCACCATGTTTGTATTATCTTCACTAACAGCTGGGTTCTGTTGAGCCATTCTAACCTGATAGTTCTAACCTTCTACCCTAGCTTGTAGTGACTTTTATTTTCACAAAGTTCTAATGGGACTTAAGCAAGGCCCTATCAGATCTTTAGTATTTCTGGAAAAGTCCAATTTCAGAATTCTAAAGGCAATTTATGAGTTATGTTGTGTGATCAGATGGTAACCAAGTAGTCCAACAAATGCAAGTTTGTATCCCACCGCTGATCCACCAATGTGAGAAAGTGGCTCTATATATACTGGACTAGAAGGAAGTACAGTGTGTATAGAGTCCACCAACCCTAGAGGTATACCAGAGGTTAAAGTCAGAACTGACCTTATTCTCCAAAGTGGTAGCTTGGTCGAGCAGTAAAGCAGTACCAGAGGACAGTGTAAAGCATTTGTTGTACACACTCAGTCAGCAAAAGGTTTCACACACTCAAGAACTGAACTCTAGGCCAATTGTTGTTACATCCTCAGATATTGTTGTTTTATTTTTAGAACCAACAGTTATAGAAATATACTTTTCAAGGTACGAGTACTCTCATGTAAATACTTTGCAGAGGAGCAATAAGTTGGTACACACAAGAATTACAGGATAGATAATAAGCAACACAGTTCTGAAACACACTCTAGCATTGAGCTCAATGGGTTTTTCATAGGAAAGTACAGTTGATTACTTTATGGATTACTTTGGTAGTTCCAGGACTAGATCTTAGATTCAGTCCTGGGGTCTAAGCTGGAACCAGATTAGCAAAAACGTTTTAGTTATTGTGATGAATTTTCCTGAATATAAAGCTGTTTTAAAAGTTCACACTTAGAAACTTTTAAAGGTGATTCTGACAATGTTATCCAATGGGAGGAAATTCAGGTTATAGGTAAAGTACGATCGCGTTACTTTTGCAACCCAGCACTAGTCTCCTAGGGCCAACGCTGGGGACTTAACTCAAAACAGGTACGTAATTGCGTTTCAGTATTTCGTACGATTTTTAAAGAATATTTGCCGTTTTCAAAAGTAGACACTTAGAAGAAATTTCATAGAAAAGCAGAAATGGGTCCCTATGGAGAAAATACAGGTTACTAGTAAACCCGCTAGGGATTACTTTTGCGGTTCAGTGCTGGGCTGAAAGGTACAATACTGACTTCTCTCCTGATCACAGGGGAGTATTTTCGAGTTTGGACTTTTGCTGATTTTATAGGAATATTTTCAGTTTTTAAAACTTCACACTTAGAAAATTGTTAGAGTCAAAATGGGTCAATGTTATCCAAAGGCAGGTAAGTGAATTACCAGTTTCCAGGTGAGTACTTGGTTGGTGAAGTTAGGGTTCTGGGCGTAGACTCAGGGGTCCCCTAGGGTCAGGTGAGTATAGTTAGTTCAGTCCCAGCGGCACAGGGGCGGCCGGGTGCAGAGGTAGGTGTGGAAAAGTAAATTTTGCCATGTCGTATGTGCCTACGTGTTCCCCATCTTTTGTTATATGTGCATGATCGATATGCATGTATCCCCTTTCTGATCGATTAAAGACGCAATTACAGTTGTGTCCATCTCTAGTATGTCAGTTTCCAGTCTTCGTGAAAGCTACGAACACTAGGCCTATGTAAACCTACGTTGCCACGTTTTACAGTGTGCACGTTAATTCATTGAATTGTCCCAGTTTCTAGGCCTCAAAAGGGCCCAGGCTCAGATTTAGCTCCTGTCTCCTGAACCCTCTCCGAGGAGCGATACAGCCCCCACCTGCATCCCTGACCCTTAGCTTACTTCATGCCTCGCAGTGCTCGGCCCGGCCTAGCTCTGCCTCCCAGTCTGCCAAGAGTATGTTATGCTTTTAGTTATCAGTTCAGCCCTCCTTCTCTGCATTCCTAAGCTACTGAATCGCATCAATAGTTTCCGTCATGGTCTAGCCTTTATGTCTCCATGTAAGAGAAATACTGTATTAATATTCATAGAATATTCCTAGCACACGCACTACATGTAGAATAATGCATGCACCAGTCTTAGTGTCTATTAGCCTTTGCCCTGATAACTTTTGGATTCTATCAACATGCACTCTAAACACCAGATACTAGATATGCCTGGGTACATGTCGCTCTGACACTCCAGACTTTAGTCTCCTCTTCTAGCGCAGAAGTCATAGCCCCCCAGTTCTCCCTGGTAACACGTCATTGCCAGTTTGCGCGCACCACTAGGTTAGAGGTCCCATCTGCTCAGGTAGCCCCCTCCATGTTTCCGCCCCGTTTATGACATATTCTGTTACGTTTGCATCACATGTCTATGTATACGCCCTGTACACGCCTTCTTGTTACATCATTTTGCCCTTATCTTTCGCGACTGTTACGAACCACGCCTACTGCTACGCCTACTGTATTGAATGTAATGTATTTTGTTTAACTATATATATATTGTGCACTGCTATTAAAAGTTATCCCTTATGCTCCCAGATCCTGCCCCCGGCAGCTGCCATCCTATTCCCGTACAGGCTGTCCTGTTCCTGTCCTTTATGCCTGATTAAAGCCTGTAAACTTCAGCTACCTCGAATCTTGACTCTTATTTATTGAGCTACCTGTTTATTGATTATTCTGAAAAATAGATCCGGTAATAATTTATTTATTTACCACATAATGGCACCCGAATAGGGACTTGCCCTTTCCCCACGCGCCGGAGAAGCCACGCAGGCCCCCTGATCCTCTGCAGCCGTGACGGAACCATACCGTGCACGTGCAGATATTTCTGCTTCAAGTATCCCTCAGGCCCACGGAGGAGACGGAGGTTGCGGTCCAGCGTCCAGACGAGGCGGTGAGGAACGCGGCGAGTCCCGACCAGACCCCAACCGAGAGTCCAAGGTCCGAGGTATCCGGAGGCCCACCTGTAACTGAAGTCCGAAGTTCGTCCGTCCGTCGTCGTAGCAGTCCAGTCCAGTCCGAGGCCTTCCGTTCTTGCTGCCCGGTGAGTACCGTTGCTGGGGTAGTATCTAGACAGGGTCAATTCATTTGTCTCTGGTCCGTGGGTTTGGGTACGCAAATCCAACACGAAGTGTTCATCTAGGTGGACGCGGGTCCTGACGTGTCTCTTTATGGGACCGGTAAGTTTCGTACTGTTTTAGCAGTGCATCTAGTCATTCTAGTAAGTTTCTGTTCCAGTAAGTTCTGTTCTCGAGAAAAATCCATGTATTCTGTCCGAACTGTTCTTATAAATGTTATTTCATGTATTTTCAATGTCGTGGTATGAATGATCTGTTTTCTTAGTTATTATTGTGTTTATCGTGTATTGTATTGTGTCCAGACTCCAGCCCAAATTATGCCTCTGTTCTCGAAGTTACGTCACTTAAAAACTAGAAAAGGTCTGCTAGAGGAAGCAGTTCCTGACCCGCCTAGGGACAGTCCAGGTCATTTTATGTATCATAAGCATGGCATAAGTGCCATATTATATCTAGACTTATGGGTGGAGTACACCAAAGAATTAGAAGAGAAATATAGATGGCCCGTATCAGGTACGTGGGATGCCGAGTGCATCATGCGAGTAGAAGAAGTATTATGGAAAAAGAAAGCCAGACAGTCCCAGAAAGATGCCATCGAGTTATGGCGCAAAGAATCTCATAAAAGAACAGAAAAAGAAATCAGAAAGTCAGAATTAGGTAGAGAATCCTCAGAAAGAGCCCAAGAAAGGGAATTAATCGAAGTAGGTGAACGAGTTAAAACCGAACAGTCAGACAGACAGAGAAATGCCCTCATGAAGGGTATGTATCCTCTTCTTGCCGAGGGCTTGCCAAAAGCAACCCCGGAAGCACCATGTAATTTTCCGCCGCCATTAGTTCCGATTAAGCT
The DNA here is from genome assembly GCF_964261635.1 of Lissotriton helveticus. Taxonomy (NCBI): domain Eukaryota; kingdom Metazoa; phylum Chordata; class Amphibia; order Caudata; family Salamandridae; genus Lissotriton; species Lissotriton helveticus. The sequence goes on from NC_136063.1 coordinate 1,208,159,400, forward strand.
GCGTCACAAACCGACCGCAGCTGATATTTTTCTCTCATCCTATTTGGACGACACAGTCCCAGAATATGCAAATCCTGCTCCGCCAGCTCCTGTAAATAATGTAATTCCTGTTCCTCCAGCCACCGGGGCACCTGTTACGGCACCTGTTACGGTACCCCCGGTCCAGCCTATAGTACAAGTACCCGCTACATCAGTCACTCTCTCAGCACGAATAGTACCCGTCGATGAGTCTAGTTTAGGAGCCGCGGGGGGAGATCCTCCTCGTACCCCGCCGCCACACAAACGTCTGTCATTACTCGAGTTACATGAACGTGCGTTACAGCGTACGCCCAAACAGCAGTCCGTTGCAGATATCAAGCGAGCTCTTACCGAATGCCGGTATGATCCAGTCCCAGGCGATGATAATATGGTCATATATTCATTGCGTGTAAGACGGGTAACAGAGTATTTGGACACCCTACCGAATATGAAAGAAGATCTAGAAAGAATATATTGTTTCATCCGTACAGGAATAGATCCAGAAAGTATTGGCGAAGCCATGTCTCAAAGGAAAGCCGAGACTCAGCTCATGCTTTTAAAGTTTCTAATTAATTGTTTAATAAGGGAACAAGATTATCCGACTAAAGATCCGACCGAAATGAGAGTCCTGACAAGGTGGAGTGATCATATAGCCGAGGGAAGACACAAGACACTAAGTTGTATAGAGAGTATGTACAAGAAAATTCGTAAGGAAATAATAAGGTTACACGAGAAACGCAAAGCAGCACAAGTAAGCGAGAAAGAAAACGACTCTGATACTGAAGAGGTAGACGACGAGAATCCCACCAGAATAGCGTATGTAGGTAAAACTAGACTTCCCGATCGACATTCACGTCTAGACAACAAGAAAGTTTTTCTTCTTCCAGCACCAGAACAAGGTTCTCTAGAACAAGTATTTCAAGCTACCGATCACATTCTGAAATCACGAATCGGTTATAGTGAACTTAGTACCATGCATGAACAAGAACTAGCCCGATCAGCAGTTCGATGGACTACTGATCCTACCACTTTTCCAGACGAAATAGTGGCACAAATGTTTCTGAAACTGCCCCCAGCCGAGCAGCGACTGGTGGGTATGTACATGATCCAGCACCTCATTACACTGTATGAGGGACAACATTCTGATCCAGGTCCGTTACATGATGTTCTGAACGAGTTACTCCAATATAGATGGAGAGGTTTAGGTACAGATTTAATTAGTGTCATTCTAGAACAGCGCCACAAATATAGAACGTTTCTGAATCCGCATTTTGTTCACGTCTCACCTCCAGAAAGTAAACCATTTTACATAGATAGACAGCATCCGTTACGAGAAGTACACCCAGTTAGGACAGCGGGTGGCGAAATGCAACGAGTATTCGTTTACACCCCTATCACAAAGATGGAACTCTTAGAGATGAAGAAATTAATTCCCTGTCACGACAAAGATCCAGCAGGGTTCCATCGAGAATTAAAAGACATGCTCCGTATGGGAGAATACACGTACCCAGATGTCATTAAAATGCTAAAGGTCCTGTTGCCCGCAGGGGTATATGAAAAACTCAAGGAAAAAGAATGGGAGGTGGGAGAGAAAAAGATTGATTGGACAGCTCTAGAAGCTGAAGATAAAATACGAGTACCAGGTACCGGTCTTGGGGACAAATGTAAAGAATTGCCCGAGTTATTGATACAAGTTTTGCCAAGGTTACTAGCCACGAAAAAGGAAGATTGGGATGCAATCTCAGCATGCAAACAGAAACAGGATGAAGACACTAGTGATTTTTATTCTAGATTTGAGAAATGTTTTATTATCAACAGTGGTCTGAAGACGAGTAGCGAGTCATACCCTCATCTTTTTGTTACTAAACTAGTCGAGAATTCAAGTCCACAAGTTAAAAATCGAGTTTTGAAAGTCGAAAGTACTTGGCAAGCTAATACCCCGTCACAAATGCTTCAGATGCTCCAGTATCACCAGAACAGAATCAGGGAAGAGCAAGAACACGAAAGGAGACGTATGAAAGACACGAAAATGAAAGTGTTAGTTGCACAATCTGTTCCACAAGACAGTCAGAAGAGGGGTCCGAATCAAGCCAGTCATCCTGCAGCTCCCGTTAAAGGGACATGCAATTATTGTAAACAGCCAGGTCATTTTATAAACGAGTGTGCAGTTCTGAAACACAATATAGCTACTGGTAAGACTAAAGAAAGACCACGTCCGCCTAGACAAGAACAAGTTTCACAGACTTCACAGTCACCACAGAATGCACAACAGACAGTTCCAGCACCGCAGCCTATTGCTGCAACACAGCATGTTACACAAGAGATGTACCAGTATGCCCAGTCAGAGTATCCAGAGTATCCACAGTATTCATGAAACAGCCTAGAGAGGGAGGTAGGCTTGCCTCTCATCGAGATACCTGTAGATCAAGAGGGTCCCTATGTACACAGTCAAGTATTAGGGAAAGACAGAAAGTTTTTGATTGATACAGGGGCAAGTAGGACTACTATCAGTCATGACGAGGTTCCAGGGGCTCCGCTCTCAGGCTCTAAAAATGTTTCCCTTGGATTTTCAGGAAAGCCTATTGTTAATGAAATTTCGAAACCAGTTTCCCTAGAAGTTGGTCCATTGTCCCGAACTACTGATTTGTTACTTACGAAATCATGTCCAGAAAATTTGTTAGGCATTAAAACACTGAAAGAATTAGGTGCAGTTATTTGCTGCTCCCCAGAAGGAATCCGATTGTTTTTAAGAGACTTTAAAGGTCACTATGTATTACGTGATTTTGACCCAAGATTATCAAATGTACCGCAGCATTTATGGGCGCAAGGTCCAACTGATGTAGGTTTTATGCAAATCACACCCCATCGTGTGACTCTCAAACAAGGTATAGTTTTGCCACGAATCAGACAGTACAGATTGCCACCTGAGGCTGTAGCAGCCTTATCCAAAATTATCGACGAGCTTATTGCTCAAGGAGTGGTTGTAGAAACTGACTCCAATGTATGTAATTCTCCTGTCATTCCAGTCATGAAACGTACTGATCCAAATGCACCTCCAGTATATCGATTAGTGATTGACCTTCGAGAACTTAACAAATGTATCATACCCCAGTATCCAGTAGTCCCAGATATTTCATCCCTATTGACAGCTATTGATTCTGAAGCTACATTTTTCACTGTTATCGACCTCAAGAACGCATTTTTCAGTGTCCCCATTCATCCAGACAGTCAGTATCTTTTCGGTTTTTGTTTAAATGGAAGGAGCTATAAATTCACACGAGCTCCTCAAGGTTTCACAGAAAGTCCTAGTATTTACAGTCAAGCACTTAAAAGACAACTAGACAATATTCACATGCCAACTGACACTGCCCTGCTCCAGTATGTCGATGATCTACTGATCACAGCCCGTTCTGAACGTGATTGCGAGCGAGCGTCACTTACAGTTCTGTATTTCCTAGCCGAGATGGGGCACAAGGTGTCCCCTTCGAAGCTTCAGTTCTGTGTCCAGCAAGTGATCTACTTAGGCCACTTACTGTCCAAGTGGGGTAGGCAGTTGACACCAGACCGTATCCAGTTGATAGCGAGTCTTCCACAGCCCAAGACACAGAAGGAGGTACGAGCTTTTATTGGCCTCACTTCTTATTGCAGACAATGGATTCCTCAGTATGCATTTCTAGCCAAGCCACTGATACAGTTAACGACACAGGAGGCAGCCGTATCGACTGTCCTCCCTTGGACATCTGAACATACACTTGTTTTTAATGAATTAAAGAAAGCCTTATGCCAAGCACCTGTTCTAGCAACACCGAACTACAGTAAGCCTTTTTCACTTTTTGTCACAGAACGTGATGGTACTGCATTATCTGTTCTCACACAAGATCAAGCAGGACAGTACAAGCCCTGTGCTTATTTTTCGAGCACATTAGACCCAGTAGCCCAGGCTTTGCCTGCGTGCCTCAAGTCAGTTGCAGCCACAGCTCTAGCTATCAGACAAAGTGATTCCATAGTGTTAGGACACTCCCTGACAGTACAAGTTCCACACTCCGTGGAAGTTCTTTTAAACCGAACACAGACTCAGCACTTGACAATTGCACGTTTAACAGGTTACGAACTGACACTGTTCCAGCCACACATAGAAATCAGACGCTGCAACATTCTAAATCCTGCTACACTGTTACCGTCAGTTACTTCAAAGCCTGCCACACATGACTGTGTGGAAGTTGTTAACACTATGACCAAGCCAAGACAAGACCTGACAGACATTGCATTACCTAATCCCGACCTGACACTTTATGTGGACGGTTCATGTATGAGAACTAGTACAGGAGAACTAGTAGCCGCGTATGCAGTGACTACTGAAACTGAAGTTGTTGAAACAAATCGTATTGACACCCTGTCTGCTCAAGCAGCAGAGCTAGTTGCTCTGACCCAAGCCTGCATACGTGCCAAGAACCTGAAAGTAAACATATACACAGATTCACGTTATGCATTCGGAGTTGTACATGACTTCGGAGTGCTCTGGCAAGAAAGAGGTTTTATGACTTCTCATGGAACCAAGATTCAGCATGGTCTCCTCATTCAAGCTCTGTTAGATGCAATACATTTACCGACAGCTATCGCTATCATGAAGTGCAAAGCACATACGAAAGTTACTGACATCATTTCCCAAGTTAACGATCTAGCAGATCGAACAGCCAAGCTTACAGCCCAGACTCCAGACATTCCAGCTAACACGGCACAGATATCCACTCCAGAACAGACTACTTGTATGACAGTTAAGGACCCTACACAAGATGTCATAGACATACAGTTACATGCTCCTCCCGAAGAAATCAAGAAATGGTCTGAACAAGGAGGGGTCCAGACAGATCAAGGATGGGTGACGAAGGGAAAAGCCACATGGTTTCTCCCCGACTCTATGGTTCAAGTCATTATTAATACCGCACATAGTCCAGCACATCTAGGAGAAAAAGCTATGTTAGACAGTATACAGAACGTTTGGTTCAACAAGCACTTACGAGCTGCAGCCAAGCAGAAAGTCCGTACTTGTATGATATGTTGTCAATTCAATCCAGGTAAAAGTGTCCCGGTGGAACAAGGTGGATTCCAACCTCCTGACCACCCTTTTGAAGTCCTCCAGATGGATTATATTCAGATGGAGCGATGTCGAGGTTTCAAGTATGTCCTCGTAGTAGTATGTGCTTTGTCCAGGTGGACAGAAGCATATCCAGTTCCAGATTACACAGCTGCGACCACTGCCAGGCAGTTGGTTCGTGAATTCTTTCCCCGCTATGGACTCCCTAGGGTCGTGTATTCTGATAACGGCCAGCCATTCTCATCTGAGCTTATGAAACATGTTTCCCTTTTGTTAGGGTACCAGTGGAAGTTCCATTGTGTGCGCCATCCTGAAGCAGCCGGTCTCGTAGAGAGACATAATCAGACCCTGAAAATTCGCATTGCCAAAGTATGCAAAGAGAAAGGTGTAGACTGGCTAGTTGCCCTGCCAGTTGCTCTATTTTATATGCGGATGGTTGCACACTCCAGATCAGGTCTGTCCCCGTATGAGGTCGTATTCGGCCGCCCCCCAAATATGTGGGGTACTCCTAGACCCCGCAGTATTACAGATGTTTCCAGTAATATGCTGACAGATTACCTAGCTTCCTTGATGTCTGCCCTACACTCTTGTCGTTCACAGGTTGCCGCCGCATTTCCAGACAATACTGAAGTGAAACCACATGAGGTCATTCCAGGGGACCTCGTGTTAGTGCGGAATTTTGATCGTTCAAGTCCACTGGAGCCCCGTTGGAAGGAGCCACGTCTCGTCTTGTTAACCACAAGGACTGCTGTGAAGTTGGAGGGCCGGAAGGGATGGGTCCATCTGTCCCATATAAAGAAGTTCCATGGAATACGTGAAAAGACATTTGCAAAGAACATTTATAAAGACTACCTGAAACCAGACTCTGAACTTGATTCGGAACTTAAAGTTCCTCTGTTAGAGAAAACTCCGCAACAGGAGTATAAATTGAAACTCCGGTCTAATAAAATAAGTCAGCCAGTTTAATTGTCTAAGTCCCTCTCGGGTGAAACGGTTAGACAGGTCCCTGACATGTATGAGATAGACCCCCATAGTGAGAGAGTTAGTCAAAACTCTATACGATGTATCGTCATTCTAAGTTTCTTATTGTTTCTAAGTTTAATGGTTACCTGCACAAGTTATGCATTACATTTATGTTTTCCAATTTCTCATGTAAATAAGTTTTCTAATGCTACAGTAGAGCACACATTTAGTGATCTGCCTCCTCACGAGCTATCCTATCGTCTTGCTATGCGAAACAATACATTTATTAGAATGTTACACTATTCACACCAGACCAGCAATGCCACTAATTGTTGGGTGTGTGGTCGACTCCCCCCTTTCCAGACACCGAAGGGAGTTCTGCCACTCTTTCCATATCCGTTTTCACATAATGGTTCGTGTGGAGCATGGTCCACGTTAACGTCATCTTCCAATGATATGTCCCTTCTGAACAGAACATGTTTTCCAGACAAGCAAGGTCTCCCCCATAGAACAGGGTTAGATCTAGAAAATGAAGTTTACAATTTAGGTAATTATTCTTCGAATTTTATGGTCCTGAATGTTCAGTCTGATACTACTCCAGATTTGCCTGCTATTTCAGTATTACCAGTCAAAGGCGAATTATGTGTCAGAAAGAATGGTTCCGCACCTGTAGGACATAGTGATTGTACTACTACTGTAGAGTATAGTGACAGTGGGAAATCTATTTTCAAAGCCTCACGTCATTCTTATTCTGTTTGTGGTCAGACCGCATATGTTCGTCTGCCCCTCGATTGGGATGGAACATGTTACATTGCCTTCCTACTGCCACCAGTTTTTCTAGCCCCATCTGATTATCACAGAAACACACATCTAGTACACGTCAGACCTAGAAGGGAGATCGAGTCCCCAATTGTCGATCAAACTGAAACTACTTTAGAACAGTATCAAGACTTTAATAAAGGTTTCTTCTTCTTTATAGGACCTGTCCAGAATAGTAAGTTAATACGTAGATTAACCAGAACCCTTGAAGCAGTAGTGAATGAACCTACTTCTGCTCTAGGTAACTTAACCGAAGAGCAATCTGCTATGAGATTTGTCGTGCTCCAAAATCGTCTCGTTCTTGACGTCATACTGGCCGATAGAGGAGGAGCATGTAGAGTCATCGGATCTAGTTGCTGCATTTTCATTCCTAATAACGCGCCGTCTGTTTATTCAGCTATAACCAGACTTCATAAAATTGCCCATCAGTTACACCAGAATACAGGCACCTGGACATGGTCCGGTTGGCTCTGGAGTATCATATCTGCCTGGGGATGGAAAGTATTGTCATTCCTAGGTATCGCAGTAATGATCATATTCAGTTGCTGCCTCTGTATACAATGTGGCCCTGCGATTTGCGGCATGTGCGCTACCTCTTGTATTCCTAGTCCTAAGTCCCGTTCCAAGACAATTCGAGACGAGCAGATGATGCTATATGAAATGATAGATGGTATCATGAATATTGATGTTTCCTGATGGAAACGTAGGGCACAAGGAGGGAATGTGGAAAAGTAAATTTTGCCATGTCGTATGTGCCTACGTGTTCCCCATCTTTTGTTATATGTGCATGATCGATATGCATGTATCCCCTTTCTGATAGATTAAAGACGCAATTACAGTTGTGTCCATCTCTAGTATGTCAGTTTCCAGTCTTCGTGAAAGCTACGAACACTAGGCCTATGTAAACCTACGTTGCCACGTTTTACAGTGTGCACGTTAATTCATTGAATTGTCCCAGTTTCTAGGCCTCAAAAGGGCCCAGGCTCAGATTTAGCTCCTGTCTGTCCTGGTGTGGAGTGCAAAAAAACGATGGATTTGGGCCCTGATCTTTTGACTGGGGGAGTGTGTGACATTGATCCACATTCAGTCCATCACTTGTTGTTTTTTGCAATTGCCGCCCTAAGTGCGCTGGGGATGCCCAGACGTGGGTCCCAGGCACTCCACACCACTTGGAGTCAAGCTAGCCGGGCTGAAGAGAGGTGTTACCTCGAAACCGGTCCGGTCCTCGGATGCTTGATTCCGGTCTGGGAAAGATATGGCTGTTGTAGTTCGGACTGGACTGTTCCCATGGGGCAACAGGGTCAGAGCTGATTTGCATAAAGCCATTATCTGACCCAGGGTGGTGTGGAGTGCAAAAAAACGATGGATTTGGGCCCAGATCTTTTGACTGGGGGAGTGTGTGACATTGATCCACATTCAGTCCATCACTTGTTGTTTTTTGCAATTGCCGCCCTAAGTGCGCTGGGGATGCCCAGACGTGGGTCCCAGGCACTCCACACCACTTGGAGTCAAGCTAGCCGGGCTGAAGAGAGGTGTTACCTCGAAACCGGTCCGGTCCTCGGATGCTTGATTCCGGTCTGGGAAAGATATGGCTGTTGTAGTTCGGACTGGACTGTTCCCATGGGGCAACAGGGTCAGAGCTGATTTGCATAAAGCCATTATCTGACCCAGGGTGGTGTGGAGTGCAAAAAAACGATGGATTTGGGCCCAGATCTTTTGACTGGGGGAGTGTGTGACATTGATCCACATTCAGTCCATCACTTGTTGTTTTTTGCACGTTTTACAGTGTGCACGTTAATTCATTGAATTGTCCCCGTTTCTAGGCCTCAAAAGGGCCCAGACTCAGATTTAGCTCCTGTCTCCTGAACCCTCTCCGAGGAGCGATACAGCCCCCACCGGCATCCCTGACCCTTAGCTTACTTCATGCCTCGCAGTGCTCGGCCCGGCCTAGCTCTGCCTCCCAGTCTGCCAAGAGTATGTTATGCTTTTAGTTATCAGTTCAGCCCTCCTTCTCTGCATTCCTAAGCTACTGAATCGCATCAATAGTTTCCGTCATGGTCTAGCCTTTATGTCTCCATATAAGAGAAATACTGTATTAATATTCATAGAATATTCCTAGCACACGCACTACATGTAGAATAATGCATGCACCAGTCTTAGTGTCTATTAGCCTTTGCCCTGATAACTTTTGGATTCTATCAACATGCACTCTAAACACCAGATACTAGATATGCCTGGGTACATGTCGCTCTGACACTCCAGACTTTAGTCTCCTCTTCTAGCGCAGAAGTCCTAGCCCCCCAGTTCTCCCTGGTAACACGTCATTGCCAGTTTGCGCGCACCACTAGGTTAGAGGTCCCAGCTGCTCAGGTAGCCCCCTCCATGTTTCCGCCCCGTTTATGACATATTCTGTTACGTTTGCATCACATGTCTATGTATACGCCCTGTACACGCCTTCTTGTTACATCATTTTGCCCTTATCTTTCGCGACTGTTACGAACCACGCCTACTGCTACGCCTACTGTATTGAATGTAATGTATTTTGTTTAACTATATATATATTGTGCACTGCTATTAAAAGTTATCCCTTATGCTCCCAGATCCTGCCCCCGGCAGCTGCCATCCTATTCCCGTACAGGCTGTCCTGTTCCTGTCCTTTATGCCTGATTAAAGCCTGTAAACTTCAGCTACCTCGAATCTTGACTCTTATTTATTGAGCTACCTGTTTATTGATTATTCTGAAAAATAGATCCGGTAATAATTTATTTATTTACCACAAGATGGTAACCAAGTAGTCCAACAAATGCAAGTTTGTATCCCACCGCTGATCCACCAATGTGAGAAAGTGGCTCTATATATACTGGACTAGAAGGAAGTACAGTGTGTATAGAGTCCACCAACCCTAGAGGTATACCAGAGGTTAAAGTCAGAACTGACCTTATTCTCCAAAGTGGTAGCTTGGTCGAGCAGTAAAGCAGTACCAGAGGACAGTGTAAAGCATTTGTTGTACACACTCAGTCAGCAAAAGGTTTCACACACTCAAGAACTGAACTCTAGGCCAATTGTTGTTACATCCTCAGATATTGTTGTTTTATTTTTAGAACCAACAGTTATAGAAATATACTTTTCAAGGTACGAGTACTCTCATGTAAATACTTTGCAGAGGAGCAATAAGTTGGTACACACAAGAATTACAGGATAGATAATAAGCAACACAGTTCTGAAACACACTCTAGCATTGAGCTCAAAGGGTTTTTCATAGGAAAGTACAGTTGATTACTTTATGGATTACTTTGGTAGTTCCAGGACTAGATCTTAGATTCAGTCCTGGGGTCTAAGCTGGAACCAGATTAGCAAAAACGTTTTAGTTATTGTGATGAATTTTCCAGAATATAAAGCTGTTTTAAAAGTTCACACTTAGAAACTTTTAAAGGTGATTCTGACAATGTTATCCAATGGGAGGAAATTCAGGTTATAGGTAAAGTACGATCGCGTTACTTTTGCAACCCAGCACTAGTCTCCTAGGGCCAACGCTGGGGACTTAACTCAAAACAGGTACGTAATTGCGTTTCAGTATTTCGTACGATTTTTAAAGAATATTTGCCGTTTTCAAAAGTAGACACTTAGAAGAAATTTCATAGAAAAGCAGAAATGGGTCCCTATGGAGAAAATACAGGTTACTAGTAAACCCGCTAGGGATTACTTTTGCGGTTCAGTGCTGGGCTGAAAGGTACAATACTGACTTCTCTCCTGATCACAGGGGAGTATTTTCGAGTTTGGACTTTTGCTGATTTTATAGGAATATTTTCAGTTTTTAAAACTTCACACTTAGAAAATTGTTAGAGTCAAAATGGGTCAATGTTATCCAAAGGCAGGTAAGTGAATTACCAGTTTCCAGGTGAGTACTTGGTTGGTGAAGTTAGGGTTCTGGGCGTAGACTCAGGGGTCCCCTAGGGTCAGGTGAGTATAGTTAGTTCAGTCCCAGCGGCACAGGGGCGGCCGGGTGCAGAGGTAGGTAGGCCCATGTTATCCAATGAGGGAAGGGGGGCCTTCGGTTGGTGGTGTCTGGCTAGCAGGCCACGCGGTTCTGGGAGCTGGGCTCCTGGTCACTTGCTCAGGGCAAGGGGGGAAGTAAGATAGGACAGAGAGGTCACATCCAGCAGCACTCGGGGGGCTGGGTGCAGGGTGCTTTTGAGCCGTCGGGCGCTCAATGTTATCCAATGAGGATCTTGAAAAAGGAACAAAGGCTGCAGGCTCGGGGACGGTGACTCTCCAGGGGCGACCAGCACTTAGAGAAGTAAGTTGGGATCTTGGAGCACAGGTAGGTACCCCAAAGGGAGGCACAGGGGGCCACGGGGCACCGGGTGCAGGGGTGTCTTTGGGGGTCGAAAAGCTTACCCTCGGCTGGTCGCGGTTGGGGTGGCCCCTGGTTCTGAGTCTGCAGGCATCGTCTGGTTCGGCGAGGAGGGTCTTTGGGCGCTGGACTTTGGGTCCTAGTCGCCGGGCGGACGTCCTCGAGGTCTTGGTTCGGGTTGGCCCGGCCTGGGCTCGGCTGGTGCAGAGTGGGCTGGTCCAGAGCTTCCTGGTAAGCACCAGGTGGGTTGTTGCAGCAGAGCCTCTGCTGATGGGAGTCCCAATCTTCGAGAGGGTCAAGGCAGGCAGGTCCTCTGGGTGTCCCAAGGTTGCTGTCCGCGGAGGTCGCCGGGATTAGGCAGGAGCAGGTTCCAGGATCAACAGGCCGGTAGGGCTGGGGCCAAGTAAGCTGTTGATGTCCTGTTGTTAGCAGCTGCGTGGCGGGTCTTCTTCTTCTTGATCTTCTTTCTTCTTTTTATATCGGGATCTGAGGAAGGAAGATTCAGGGAGCCCCTAAATACTAAATTTAGGGGTGTTACAGGTAGGGCAAGGGCAGGGACGAATGGGTCCCTGTCCTGGGGTGAGGAAACCCCCTAGCCTGCTCCTCTCCTGTGGGAGGGGGGCAGGAGCCTAGCAGGGATTGGGCAGGGCTCCCCATCTACAAGATGACCGTAGGCCGGGTAGCGCTTCACCTCGCCTTCTCCACCTGAGGGGTGGGGTTGGCAAAGGTTGGCACAACCTCCTTCCTGACGTAGTTTTTCCCGCCAGTCTTCCTGCCAGAGTGGGGGTAGAACGGGTGGGGGGCCAGTTGCTAGGGACAGCAAATGGTCTGGAGAAGCTCTCAGAGGCGGTATGCCTTTGAAGCTTCCCCCTTTCCATCCTGGGGGAGGCGACATATCACCTCGCCCAGGATGTGCATTGTTGCAGGCCCAGGAGAGCGGGGGGCTCTCTACCCAGGGGTCCAGCAACATGTCTGCTGTGTGGCAGCCTCGGCAGCCACTCAGCCCCTACGTGGATTGTAGGTTCGGGTTCTGGAGGGCATCTCTAAGATGCCCTCTCGTGCATTTTACATTAAATCCCACACTGGCATCAATTATGTTATGTTATATTAGTCTGAATTCGTAGAGCGCGCGTTCACCTGAATGGTTTCTTGGCGCTGTGTGTGCCGCTGGGGAACCCGTCCTGGCTTTCCCTGTGAGATGGTCCCTGTTGGGCATCCCCAAGATGAAGCCAGGCATCTCCAGCAGCGAGGGGGCCGTTGTGGAGATTAAGCAACTATTGCCCATGGTTAGAGAGGCACCGAGGCGAGATTTATCGAGCCCGCTGACATTGGTTCCGTACCCTGCCTGGAATTGAACCCTGGTCCCGGTTCGACCTCTGCTTCTGGGTCTGCCGCCTCTAACCGGTGAGCAACATTTCTCCACTAGTGCGGATTTAATGGGTTTATTGGGCTGAGAAGTTTGGTGCCAAACTTGTCAGTCTTCAGTGTAGCCATTATGGTGCTGTGGAGTTCGTAAAGACGACCTCCCAGCACCATATACTCTTAAATGGCATCACTGCACTTACAGTGCCCAGGAATGGCTCTGGGTACTGAAGGGGCACAGGGCTCATGCCCCTGTGCCCTCACCTCTGGCATAGGGCACCCAGCTAGAGGGGTGACTGAAGTATGCCTGGGCAATGGGTTCTGTGGGCATGGCACACAGGGATGTGTGCCATGTCGACTCTTGTTTTAGTTCTGTACTTAGGCACTTAGCCTGCAAAGGCAGTGTGTGGGTGCCAGGGTACAGGGCCCCTGAGGGTGGCACAATAAGTGCTGCAGCCCTCAGGGGTCTCCTTTGGTCACCATGCCCTGGGTACCTAGGGTACCATTTACTAGGGACTGACAGGTGGCCAGAGGGGCCAATTGGGTATTTTGTTTCAGCATAGCTTTTCTCTTTAGGGAAGGAACACAGGCCCTGGGTACCTGATTGGCAGGGACCCAGGGCACACTCAGTCAAGCACAGAAAAAAGTGGGGGCATACCAAGGCAAGAAAGATGGCACTTTCTCACACAATTTTTGTTAGAAATGGGGTAGCGTGGTGCAGAGCGGGCAGGCCAAACTCCAAAGGACATGTGTGAAGCATCCACGCAGTACACACAGACGACACACCAGGCACACCACAAAAAGAGACATGACCCCAATTTTGGTGAAAATGAATAACTTTTGTATTGTACCAAATATGCACTAGTAAACACAGTAGTCACATTACTGCACCAACTGGCGCTGAGGCAATATATACAAGAGGATTATTTACAGGGTAAATGAAAAAGAAGGTAAGTCCATCAGTTCCAAGGGAGTAGAAAACACATAAAGCATTAACATTAGGCATAAAAGCACAGTATGCCTGGCGTCAGCCTCCCTTGCAAAAAGAACATTAGGCGTTCAGCCTTCACATCAGACATTATCCTTTGGCATAGAACATCAGGCAAGAACACCTGCCATAAAGCCTCTTAGCAGGACATACACCCTAGGCATAAAAGCATTCTCATCCAACATGGACCTGTGGGCGTCACCCACTGCATGTGCAAATCACAATCCACAACAGGCATTAACCATGGGCCTGGCACATTAGGCATAACCTTAGCATGGAAGACATTAGGCACCCAAGGGCGGCATCACTACATTAGAAGGGGTCTAAACCATGAGCGTAGAGGCTTCATTAGGGATGAAAAAGCATTAGACATAAGCCTCACCAGTCGTGGTTTCGCCCTAACACACCCCGGCATGAATACATTAGGCATTGGTCTACCGTAGGCCTATACTATGACATCAGGCAGGACCACAGCACCTCCTAGGGCGCGAAAACACAGGGGGCAGAGCATCAGCATTCGATTGGCATCAACCTTAGCCGGGCACCCCCTGAACAATGCCCTCCCCATGGGGGAGAGGCACAACCTGTTATTCAACATAAGCCTGCCCACTGCTGCAAATTGGTCTCTGGCATCACGGTTTACGTGGGAGCCCCAAGGGGTCTTCAAAATAATTATGACCCCAATGATGCTGCGCCCGAGTGTCCTACCGAAGTATTGGTCCAGAGGGGCGGGCACCGACACGTGCCCCGACACTTCCCACCCCCAGCTCCTCAAAAGGCCTCTCTCCGTGCTTCGGGGGGTCTCCGGCAGTCCCCCACTACCACCTCACTCAGCAGGATTCCTCTGGGGGGCAGCTCCAGGATCCAGGCTTCTCTTGCGCACTTCATTGGGAGGGGGCAGGCGCCTCTCTCTCCAGGCAGCCCTCTTCACCGGTAAAGGCGGGGTAGGCTCCCGCCCTCCGTACTCTCCTCACCTCGGCGGCTTCACCCGGATCCATCCTGGGGCCCGGGGCTTCAGTCGGCCTCTTTTGGCTGGTCTCCTGCGGGCCTCTTCTGGGCGGTCGGCCCGGAGCCTGCACTGCTCCAGCTTCTGGTCATGGGCTACGGCGCGGAGCTCACAAGGCTCCAGACGTCTCGGCCAGGTGGCGGGGCTCCAGACGGCTTCTGGGGCCCCCTTTCCTTCTCCAGCTGTGCGGGCTCGCCCACGAGGGCACTGACCGGCGGGGTGGGCTCCCGCTCCGGTCTCTCGTTACTCCCGGGGCTCCCTAGTCACTATGGGAACCCCGCAGCGTCTCCACTCGCTCCGGCTTCCTCTCCTTGGTCGGCCGCCACGCCCCCAACCAGGCGCGCCTCAGCCTGGCTTCCGGGTCGCTCCCTTTACTCTTCTGGGCCATCCTAGGCAGTGCTGCGGCCCGAGCGAAGCCCCGGGCCGCAGCGGTGATTCACGGCAGCAATGAGGGGTAGGCTCCCTCTCACTCCGAAGTGGTCGGCGGGGTGTGTACCCGCCGTAGGTTGAAATTAGGCAGTTCCCCAGGCTGCGACGTTGATCTCGCGGCAATTCTGAAGTGTGGGGTAGGCTCCCGCTGTTTCAATTAAGCACACACACCGCAGGGTAGGCACCCGCTATAAGTCTAAAACAGCATAGAGTCCTCACACGGGGTAGGCACCCGCTTTTATTTGAATTAGCACCAGGGGGGCAGAATCTAACGGTGTAGATCTTAGAAGGCACAGCGACCCAATAGCGCGAAGAGGGCTCAGCACCTCAGGTGGGCAGACAGGTCTTCCAGGCACAACTCCAGCAGCAACTCTTTCCCGTATTGGACAAGCAGCGCTTAATCCTCAGCTCCTCTTCTCTGGTGCTTGAAATATAGCGTTGCACTCACCAAGCGCTAGGCAGCAGGCAAGCTCGGGACAGGAGGTAGCGCTCTTCTTCACTAGCCCTCAGCTTATAGCTCTCCTCACCTCCTCCTGGGCGCAGTTACAAGTGCTCCTTGACAGTCAGGTAGAGCGCTCTTCTCTTCAGGCACTTTTAGGGGTAGCGCTCGCGTGGTGCAAGGTCCCACCAGCCTCAGGGACCTAGGATGGTGCTCCTTCTTCGGGGGCCAGGTAGCAGAGCAGCAGACACTACTGGGCAAGGTCAGCAGTCAGTGGGTACTCATCAAGACAGTGCGGTAGGCTTTAACCATCCTCCACTGTAGCGTGGCACTCCTCCTGTACTGCAACCTGTACTACTGCAGTGGGGCTTCCAGTAGCCCTGTGGACAGCAGAGGAGTTTTAGTTGGGTGTAGGGTCCAGCACACAGGCCGAGGTGGTGGTATCCCCTGGCAGCAGGTCCCCTCACGCTCATGTCCCTGCTCTGTCTGAGCACATGGTGGCACAGCCCCCTTATTTATATGCCCCTCACCCCACCTACCAGTCAGTATCAGAAGCTTCTCAAATCCTCTGGTTAACTGGTTCAAACTGGCTCAGGGGGAGGAGTAGAGCACCCTGGGTGCCAGGCTTTCCCTCCAAATGCTGGGATGGCTGGGTACCAAACAACTAGACCGCTAACCCACTGCAGTCAGGTGGCACAACACACAGCCATGGCATCCATTTTAAATGCAGCATGCTACCAGGGTACATTTCTACTATGGGGATTAATAAGTGCACACACCATTGCATTACATCTTACTTGACATCTCACTCCACACATGGCCTACACATTTCTTCACCATGGGGGAGACATCCTAAAATAGGGGGGTGAAAAGCAAAAAATTTCAGGAAAAGGGGCCAAGTCCAACAATTTTTATAATATTAATATGGTATTTGGGCAGAGGCAATCTTACAGGTGGAAGACATTCAAAATAAAATATTGAGGAATTAATGCCTCTTCAATTCTGAGGGTCCATGGGGGCCAACTAGCCCACCAGGTACCTCCAGTAAGCGCCACGGAGCTGAGTTGCAGTGTTGTAAAAAGTGGCGTGGCCTCTGAACACATCTCTGCAATGCAGCTGTCTGGCGCATACTGGAGGTACCTCGTGGGCTAGTTGGCCCCCAGGGACCCTCAGGATTGAGTAGGAATTAATTCTCCAACTTAAAACGCGTCACAGGGCCTGTTTGCAGACATGTCACCTCAGGCCACGCCCCTTCCTTTACCATTGTGCAAACGCGCCCCGTGGCGAGTTGTAAGTTGGGGGATTAATTCTCTTTCAATACTGAGGATCCCTGAGGGTCAACTAGCCCAACAGGTATCTCCAGTATGGGCCAGGTAGCTGCGTTGCAGACAGGTGTTCAGAAGCTACACCTTTTTTACACCTCTCTGCAACGCAGCTCTGTGGCACTTACTGGAGGTACCCAGTGGGCTAGCTTGAGCCTAGGGACCCTTAGGATTCAAGGGGACTTAATCTCTCAGGCACCTACTACGGAGTTTGGATTCGAGGAGGGAGCAGGACAGGCGCTGCTGCAGGGTGGTGTCTGCCCTACCACGGTGACAGTAAAGAAGCGGGGCAGGTGTCTAGTTGGTGCCCCCATCAAACCCACTGTGGATTAACACTTGATATATTGGGACTCTGAACTGGCGCGCTCACTTGAGTAAGACTGTGTGCACTACAACAACCAGGATGCCGAGCGGCGGGCCCCGCCCAACTCGGCAGGTGTTTTCACTTTGTTGCGCATTTGAACAAGCGAAGTCAGTTGCCTGCAACCCATGCCACTGATGAAGAGAGCCAGTTGCTCTCGAAACGCGTTTGGCTTTACTCTGTGATGGATGCCCCATCGAGTCCCCTGCCAGCATGCTGTCACGCTTCAACATGAGAATTCAATGCTCCCTGAGGCCGCCTTCAAATTTGGGTGCTCCTGCAAAGTTTTGGATAATTAACGGCCGGTCCCGGTCATGAAGAGCAGCTCATCGCCTTGTGCGAACCTCGCCAGGCACCTACTACGGAGTTTGGATTCGAGGAGGGAGCAGGACAGGCGCTGCTGCAGGGTGGTGTCTGCCCTACCACGGTGACAGTAAAGAAGCGGGGCAGGTGTCTAGTTGGTGCCCCCATCAAACCCACTGTGAGAAGTTGGCCTGATAGGTGATGTTTCCAATTCTGGAACCACCGGTTATCAGACCAAACAATCCCTTATGGTGTCTGGTTGTAAGTCAACCTTATTAGACAAGCTATCCTAGGGGTAGCATGGACTAAGCAGCCTAAAGGCTTAACTGAAGAGGTCGTGTTAAGCGAGCTGTTTTACCACGTACAATCCTGTAATATCAAATGAAAGGACACCACACAAGTATATATTATAAAAATATATGTATTTATTACTAAAAACAATCCCCAGTATTCTTTATGAATAAAGGGGCACACGTGTTAAATCAAAAGCACAGTATAACATACAAAGTTGCACAAATATGGATGAGGGAGAGGGGCCACTCAGACCATATACTAAACAAGTGGTATAAGAGATACCAATCGAACAGTGGTTAGGCCTAGGGCGTAGGGAATCGCTGGGAGGAGTCGGGACAAGCAATGCTGAAGTCGGGAAAAGCCCGCGGGATTCGGGTGCAGTGCAGAAAGCGCACGCATGCACCAATGTTAACCAATGGTGCGTAAAAGTTGTAAAGTTAAAGTTTAAGGACACTTCCGCTGAACCTAGAGGAACAAAACTTAAGACACAGACCCTAGAGATGTGCACCAGTGTGGGAACACCGGCGGAGCAAAGTTACCTCACCCACAGGAAGCGGGTGCACAGGGTCGAAGTTGAGTCGGGTTTCGTCACGCAGGCTCTTGGTGCTTGAAGCTGAAAGGGCTGCAGGCGGGGTGAAAGAGAAGTGTCCGGTGGAGTCCAAGGGTGGACTCAAGTCGAAAAGTACCTGAAAGCAGAGGGGACAGAGTCTGGGTCACTCAGCAGTGACCAGGGTGGAACCAGGACGGAACCAGGCAATGTCGGGCGCAATCAGGTGGTCGTCGAGGAGCTTCTCTCCGCTGTCACGTGGGCTCTGGGGCATCTACGACATCCAGGAGCAAGTCACGATCTGTCCCACGCAGGCTCTCGCCGTCGGCGCTGTCGGCTTCAAGTTTGGAGCAAACAACACTTGGCAAAAGCAATCCACGCGGAACCGGGAGATTGCTTCTCACTCGAACCAGGAGGGTCAGAGTGGGGGATCCTTTTCAGGGGAGCTGGTGCAAATCTGGAGCAACCAGAATCGCAGGTCGAATTTCAAGTTTCTTCGGCACAGGGGCCACAAGCCGGCTGGCAAGTGACCGGGCCAACACGTTGAGCCAAAAGAAGCAGAAGGGCCCCACGTAGCACTCGTCGAGTGTGGAGGGCTGAACTTCGGTGCAAGTGTGGCTCAGGGTTGGGGCTTCTCAAACCCTGGTGTACAGCTTTGAGGGTCACTCGTGGGCTGCACGGTCAGCGTCTCGTGGTCTTTCCAAGATGGCGTGCCCCACGCTTGCGGTCGCCTCCACGGGTCTCAGCTCTGCAGGGACTGTGGATCGGGCTGTTAGAAGGCAGGCAAGCTTGATCTCGTCGATCTCTGTCGCTCGAGTTCTGGCAGGAACTGCGACAAAGCAGACGTCGATGCCTGGATGGTGCCTGTTTGCACAGGGTGGTCACTCCTTGACCACAAGGGAGATTCTTCGGGCTTCTACGTCGAGTAGGATGGCGAAGGGTCCAGAGTTTCGTTTCTTATGTTTCATCAGGATAATCTGAAGTGCATTGGCACTGCTCCCAGTCTTATACTAATTTTGGGGGCTGGATTACCTGCTAGGACCCCTCCTATGGGTGGGACCCAGGAAGTGGGTGGATACACCCCCTTCCTTTGATCCAGGCCACCCTGGCACGAGGGCTGGAGTGCCCCAGAACCGGTTTGGCCGGATTATGCAAGGGGCAGCCTTGTGCTCACCATGCAGTGTCTGTTTTCTTTCAAACCTCCCTGCTACAATCCACTATCTCCTGTCTGGGGGGGTGTAACACCTCCCTGCGACAGGAAACCCTTTGTCCAGGCCCCATTTGGCTGAGTTTTGGTCAGCTTCAGGGGGTCAGACTCGTGTCTGTGGCAGAGGCATCCATTTTGTGGATCCAAGGTCTTTTTAGAAATTAACCGCATTTAAGTAAAGTAACATGTCTTACCCCTCTAGAGGGGTGGAATGCTATCCCCGTCACCAGAACTGGCGAGGGGATAGTATTCCAAATCGTATGATACCTTACACGACATGTTTTGATAAAGCCAAACCAAAGTTGCTATATAACCGCGAGGATTATAATGCACTTAAGAGTATATGGTATGGCATTATCCTGAAACAGCTTAGGGAGTGGTTCCCGACAGCTGCAGACAGGCTCAGCTCATGCTAGAGCTCCATCTCACATTAAACCACGCACTCTGCCTCCAGGATTGATGAGGCCTTCCATGGGAGTGGCTCACAGGTTAATATGTGTCCAGATATAGGTTTAGATATAGGTATACTATACCTAAGTAAGGGGTGATTACACCACCTTACCCCAGCTGAGTGATCAGCCAGTTGTGTCAATTTAAGAACCAGCCAGGGGTGGCAAAAGATATGCTGCAGCCCCTGGTAGGCCTTGGTGGCCCCTATGCCCTGGGCACCTATAGTGCATTATACAGGGGCTGACAAGGAGTCCATTTCCAATTGTGGTATGTACCTAGGGTACATGGAATCCATTTTACAGAGAGAGCAGATGGCCTGGGGCCCTGATTAGCAGGGAACCAGGTCAACTAAGTCAAAAACCAGCTAAACACAAGGCAAAAAATCTGAGGTAACCATAGTCAGGTAGCCACCTTCCTACATAACCCCCCCCAAACGAAAGGAGATAAGGCTATCCTTGGCCAGGTAAGCCTATATTGCCTGAGTGGCCATATAAGGAAGTACCTGCACTAGCATGGGTACCCCCTGTCTCATGGTCCACTAAGCAGTCCCTCACCCTTGGGGTATTAGAGGGTCTCCACCATAGGGAATCACTACCTTGGGTGTGTTTATGCAAAGTTAAAGGCTGGTTTGGATATGGAGTATTGAAGTGAGGCTCCACTAATTTAGGGCTCAGCTTCCTCCAATTATCTTCCACCATGTGTGCCTTTCTTTCTTTAACTGAGTTGCACTGTGCTCTCAGGGTCAACCTCTGGCTACCTAAAGCTGGAGGCTGGGTCCCTCTGTTTGGCTTGCTGGAGGGACAGTTCAGGTTTGGGCCCTTTGGGTCCCAGGTTTGGCTGTGCCCAACAGAATCCATCTGTGGGAGGTCCCTAACTGTTTTTAAGGGGGCTCCCTCAGGAGTTTTTAAAGTTTTCACCTCACTAGGGCTACTAGTTTCGGTGCCCCTAATCTGTTGATGGGGGTGCTTTATTTGACAGGGGGCCCTCTGGGTCTCACTGTCCTTCTTGTCCTCTGCAGCCCTGGGCTGAGTAAGGCAAGGTAGAGAGGGGCAGGTTACCTGCTCCAGACTGGGTCCCACCTGAGAAGGGTCCACTGACATCAGAGGCTCTGTCAGGCTAGGCCTAACCACCTCTGGGGCAGTTCCTTCATCAGGGGTAAGATCAGTTCCCTGAGGAGGCTGATCCTTTCCTAAAGTCTGGTGAGGGGGAGATTTCTCGTCCTCCTCTGTGCTCTCAGTTTGTGTGGAGTTATCCATCATTTCAGGCTTCACAACACACATATCAGTTTGAGTTTGGGCTGTGGCCATCACAGCCCCACCAACCTTTTCAGGAGGAGACTCAGTTAGGGTTTCTGCTGTTATCATAACAGCTTTGCTATTCTGTTCAGGAAGAGCTTTTGCTAAAGATGGGGCAGAGAGTTGCTCCGCCCTACCAACCTTTTCAGGAAGGACATCTTGAATTGGGGCTGTAGCCATTACAGCCCCACTAACCTTTCCATTGGAATTTACCATTCTAGAATGGGTTTCCTGTTCAACCTCAGCCCAGGCTGAGATTTCCAAATCATTACCAAGTAGACAGTCCACAGGCAAGTTTGATGACACTGCCACTCTCTTTGGGCCAGTGACACCTCCCCAGCTGAGACTTACTACTGCCATGGGATGATTTGTTTGGATGACATCAATGTTTGTTACCTGGTATGTGGCACCAGGTAAAAGTTGTTTAGAGGGGACTATACAATCAGCCACCATGGTGATGCTAGCCCCTGTGTCTCTAAAAGCTTCAACTCTCAAACCATTGATGATGGGTTCTTGTCTATACTTGCTCAAAGTATTTGGGCAATCAGAGAAGTTGGCAAACCCCATGCCAGTCTCATAAACAAGATTATTTGGGGATGGGGACCTGGATAGGCCAGGGTCCTCCTGGGCTCCAAAAGTAAACCCACCCAGATTCCTGGGTGTGCTCCCACTTCCTGGGGGATTACTGCTGACAGTAACAGGAGGTGCTGGAGCTGGCTTTGGAGGTATATTCTCTTTATTGCCATTCTTGGGACAACAGCTGTCTGTTTTGTAATGCCCGACCTGCTTACAGACATGGCAATAGGGCTTTTTCTCAGTTGAAGAAGTGTCTTGGGACCCACCCCCATTCTTGGAGTTTTGGGGCCCTGGGGAAGTCTTTTCTTTACTTTTATCCCCCCCCCCCTTATCTTGAGGCTTGGTAGACTCCTTCTTCTGGTTACTGTCCTGATTCTTAGGCCTAATCCTGGTTCTGACCCATTTATCTGCCCCCTTTCCCAATTCTTGGGGAGAGGTCAAATCTGAGTCCACCAGGTGCTGGTGTAAGAGCTGGTTCTGACAATTACTTAGGATCTGCTCCCTCATAATCAAATTATACAATCCTGTGAAGTCATGTACTTTGCTGCCATTTAGCCAACCCTCCAGAGCCTTAGTAGCACAATCTACAAAATCAGTCCAGTCCTGTGTCTGTGTCTTCTGGGTGTCTCTGAACTTCAACCTGTACTGTTCAGTGGTTAAGCCAAACCCATCTATTAGGACACTTCTCAGGACTTTGTAATTGTTTGCATCCTCATGTCTAACAGTGAGGAGCTTATCTCTCCCTTTCTCTGAAAAGGAGTACCATAAGATTGCTGCCCACTGTTCCTCAGGAACCTGCTGTACCATGCAGGCTCTCTCAAGAGCAGCTATCCATTTGTGGATGTCATCCCCTTCCTTGTAGGGGGGCACAATCTTTGTCAGGTTTCTACTATCATAGGACCTGGGTTTCTCTTTAGGAATATTGCTGCCACCAGTGGCATCTAAGCCACACATTTTCTGTTCTCTTGCCAAGGCAAGTCTAGCTTGAGCCAGGGCTACCTCCTCCCTCTCTATCTGGAGTCTGACAGCCCTCATTCTGGCCCTATGCTCTATCTTCTGAGAGGCAGTCATACCTCTGAGATTCTCTTCAGGCACTAGAAATATGAGAGTCCCCTGAGGGAGATCTCACTCTTCTGTTGCCTGGGGGAATGACATGGTGGGATCTGGGGAGGTGCTGGCCCTCTCCATTTCCCAGTAGGTCTAAGTTGGCCTGGTTAAGCCTGGCAACTAGGACCTGGCTACCCCTCTGATCCTGTTTTTCTGGGTCCTCTACATCTGAGTCCTCCTCCTCCTCCTCTTCCTCCTCTTCTTCTTCCTCTGGAGGGGTATCAGTTACAGGGGGGTTCACTCCATCTCCTGACTCTAAGGGAACTGCATTCGCCTTTTCTAAGTCATCCTGTTCTAGAATGGCTATCAGGGAAGGACTGGTGGGACTTCTGCCCCTTTTTAACCCTCTTGAGATGCACAAGGCAACCAAGTCTTTGTGGGTTAGTTTGTCATAGCTGGAAGTTGCCTGGGTAAGGTCAACTGTCACAGGAGCAGACCCTGAGGCTTTTCCTGTGTCATACATTACTCTAGTGTGGTGTAAGTGATGCACCTACCTACACTAAGTGTTTCCCTACTGTACCTTGCTAGTGAGTTGTAGTCAGGGTGTGCTAATCCCTTTAACCTACAACTACTAAGTTCAGTAGAACTTAAATATGCTAAGCTTTTGATTTATATGTACCTAGAGGTACGTGATGTGATCTTTCAATTTGATAAAAGATTGCAATGGTAAAACAACAGCAAGCTCAAATCCCACCGCTGCCACCAATGTGAGAAGTTGGCCTGATAGGTGATGTTTCCAATTCTGGAACCACCAGTTATCAGACCAAACAATCCCTTATGGTGTCTGGTTGTAAGTCAACCTTATTAGACAAGCTATCCTAGGGGTAGCATGGACTAAGCAGCCTAAAGGCTTAACTTAAGAGGTCGTGTTAAGCGAGCTGTTTTACCACATACAATCCTGTAATATCAAATGAAAGGACACCACACAAGTATATATTATAAAAATATATGTATTTATTACTAAAAACAATCCCCAGTATTCTTTATGAATAAAGGGGCACAAGCGTTAAATCAAAAGCACAGTATAACATACAAAGTTGCACAAATATGGATGAGGGCGAGGGGCCACTCAGACCATATACTAAACAAGTGGTATAAGAGATACCAATCGAACAGTGGTTAGGCCTAGGGCCTAGGGAATCGCTGGGAGCAGTCGGGACAAGCAATGCTGAAGTCGGGAAAAGCCCGCGGGATTCGGGTGCAGTGCAGAAAGCGCACGCATGCACCAATGTTAACCAATGGTGCATAAAAGTTGTAAAGTTAAAGTTTAAGTACACTTCCGCTGAACCTAGAGGAACAAAACTTAAGACACAGACCCTAGAGATGTGCACCAGTGTGGGAACACCGGCGGAGCAAAGTTACCTCACCCACAGGAAGCGGGTGCACAGGGTCGAAGTTGAGTCAGGTTTCGTCACGCAGGCTCTTGGTGCTTGAAGCTGAAAGGGCTGCAGGCGGGGTGAAAGAGAAGTGTCCGGTGGAGTCCAAGGGTGGACTCAAGTCGAAAAGTACCTGAAAGCAGAGGGGACAGAGTCTGGGTCACTCAGCAGTGACCAGGGTGGAACCAGGACGGAACCAGGCAATGTCGGGCGCAATCAGGTGGTCGTCGAGGAGCTTCTCTCCGCTGTCACGTGGGCTCTGGGGCATCTACGACGTCCAGGAGCAAGTCACGATCTGTCCCACGCAGGCTCTCGCCGTCGGTGCTGTCGGCTTCAAGTTTGGAGCAAACAACACTTGGCAAAAGCAATCCACGCGGAACCGGGAGATTACTTCTCACTCGAACCAGGAGGGTCAGAGTGGGGGCTCCTTTTCAGTGGAGCTGGTGCAAATCTGGAGCAACCAGAATCGCAGGTCGAATTTCAAGTTTTGTCGGCACAGGGGCCACAAGCCGGCTGGCAAGTGACCGGGCCAACGCGTTGAGCCAAAAGAAGCAGAAGGGCCCCACGCAGCACTCGTCGAGTGTGGAGGGCTGAACTTCGATGCAAGTGTGGCTCAGGGTTGGGGCTTCTCAAACCCTGGTGTACAGCTTCGAGGGTCACTCGTGGACTGCACGGTCAGCGTCTCGTGGTCTTTCCAAGATGGCATGCCCCACGCTTCCCGGTCGCCTCCACGGGTCTCAGCTCTGCAGGGACTGTGGATCGGGCTGTTAGAAGGCAGGCAAGCTTGATCTCGTTGATCTCTGTCGCTCGAGTTCCGGTGGGAACTGCGACAAAGCAGACGTCGATGGCTGGATGGTGCCTGTTTGCATAGGGTGGTCACTCCTTGACCACAAGGGAGATTCTTCGGGCTTCTACGTCGAGTAGGATGGCGAAGGGTCCAGAGTTTCATTTCTTATGTTTCATCAGGATAATCTGAAGTGTATTGGCACTGCTCCCAGTCTTATACTAATTTTGGGGGCTGGATTACCTGCTAGGTCCCCTCCTATGGGTGGGACCCAGGAAGTGGGTGGATACACCCCCTTCCTTTGATCCAGGCCGCCCTGGCACGAGGGCTGAAGTGCCCCAGAACCGGTTTGGCCGGATTATGCAAGGGGCAGCCTAGTGCTCCCCATGCAGTGTCTGGTTTCTTTCAAACCTCCCTGCTACAATCCACTATCTCCTGTCTGGGGGGGTGTAACACCTCCCTGCGACAGGAAACCCTTTGTCCAGGCCCCATTTGGCTGAGTTTCGGTCAGCTTCAGGGGGTCAGACTCGTGTCTGTGGCAGAGGCATCCATTTTGTGGATCCAAGGTCTTTTTAGAAATTAACCGCATTTAAGTAAAGTAACATGTCTTACCCCTCTAGAGGGGTGGAATGCTATCCCCGTCGCCAGAACTGGCAAGGGGATAGTATTCCAAATCGTATGACACCTTACACGACATGTTTTGATAAAGCCAAACCAAAGTTGCTATATAACCGCGAGGATTATAATGCACTTAAGAGTATATGGTATGGCATTATCCTGAAACAGCTTAGGGAGTGGTTCCCGACAGCTGCAGACAGGCTCAGCTCATGCTAGAGCTCCATCTCACATTAAACCACGCACTCTGCCTCCAGGATTGATGAGGCCTTCCATAGGAGTGGCTCACAGGTTAATATGTGTCCAGATATAGGTTTAGATATAGGTATACTATACCTAAGTAAGGGGTGATTACACCACCTTACCCCAGCTGAGTGATCAGCCAGTTGTGTCAATTTAAGAACCAGCCAGGGGTGGCAAAAGATATGCTGCAGCCCCTGGTAGGCCTTGGTGGCCCCTATGCCCTGGGCACCTATAGTGCATTATACAGGGGCTGACAAGGAGTCCATTTCCAATTGTGGTATGTACCTAGGGTACATGGAATCCATTTTACAGAGAGAGCAGATGGCCTGGGGCCCTGATTAGCAGGGAACCAGGTCAACTAAGTCAAAAACCAGCTAAACACAAGGCAAAAAATCTGGGGTAACCATAGTCAGGTAGCCACCTTCCTACATAACCCCCCCCAAACGAAAGGAGATAAGGCTATCCTTGGCCAGGTAAGCCTATATTGCCTGAGTGGCCATATAAGGAAGTACCTGCACTAGCATGGGTACCCCCTGTCTCATGGTCCACTAAGCAGTCCCTCACCCTTGGGGTATTAGAGGGTCTCCACCATAGGGAATCACTACCTTGGGTGTGTTTATGCAAAGTTAAAGGCTGGTTTGGATATGGAGTATTGAAGTGAGGCTCCACTAATTTAGGGCTCAGCTTCCTCCAATTATCTTCCACCATGTGTGCCTTTCTTTCTTTAACTGAGTTGCACTGTGCTCTCAGGGTCAACCTCTGGCTACCTAAAGCTGGAGGCTGGGTCCCTCTGTTTGGCTTGCTGGAGGGACAGTTCAGGTTTGGGCCCTTTGGGTCCCAGGTTTGGCTGTGCCCAACAGAATCCATCTGTGGGAGGTCCCTAACTGTTTTTAAGGGGGCTCCCTCAGGAGTTTTTAAAGTTTTCACCTCACTAGGGCTACTAGTTTCGGTGCCCCTAATCTGTTGATGGGGGTGCTTTATTTGACAGGGGGCCCTCTGGGTCTCACTGTCCTTCTTGTCCTCTGCAGCCCTGGGCTGAGTAAGGCAAGGTAGAGAGGGGCAGGTTACCTGCTCCAGACTGGGTCCCACCTGAGAAGGGTCCACTGACATCAGAGGCTCTGTCAGGCTAGGCCTAACCACCTCTGGGGCAGTTCCTTCATCAGGGGTAAGATCAGTTCCCTGAGGAGGTTGATCCTTTCCTAAAGTCTGGTGAGGGGGAGATTTCTCGTCCTCCTCTGTGCTCTCAGTTTGTGTGGAGTTATCCATCATTTCAGGCTTCACAACACACATATCAGTTTGAGTTTGGGCTGTGGCCATCACAGCCCCACCAACCTTTTCAGGAGGAGACTCAGTTAGGGTTTCTGCTGTTATCATAACAGCTTTGCTATTCTGTTCAGGAAGAGCTTTTGCTAAAGATGGGGCAGAGAGTTGCTCCGCCCTACCAACCTTTTCAGGAAGGACATCTTGAATTGGGGCTGTAGCCATTACAGCCCCACTAACCTTTCCATTGGAATTTACCATTCTAGAATGGGTTTCCTGTTCAACCTCAGCCCAGGCTGAGATTTCCAAATCATTACCAAGTAGACAGTCCACAGGCAAGTTTGATGACACTGCCAATCTCTTTGGGCCAGTGACACCTCCCCAGCTGAGACTTACTACTGCCATGGGATGATTTGTTTGGATGCCATCAATGTTTGTTACCTGGTATGTGGCACCAGGTAAAAGTTGTTTAGAGGGGACTATACAATCAGCCACCATGGTGATGCTAGCCCCTGTGTCTCTAAAAGCTTCAACTCTCAAACCATTGATGATTGGTTCTTGTCTATACTTGCTCAAAGTATTTGGGCAATCAGAGAAGTTGGCAAACCCCATGCCAGTCTCATAAACAAGATTATTTGCCAGAACTGGCAAGGGGATAGTATTCCAAATCGTATGACACCTTACACGACATGTTTTGATAAAGCCAAACCAAATTTGCTATATAAACGCGAGGATTATAATGCACTTAAGAGTATATGGTATGGCATTATCCTGAAACAGCTTAGGGAGTGGTTCCCGACAGCTGCAGACAGGCTCAGCTCATGCTAGACCTCCATCTCACATTAAACCACGCACTCTGCCTCCAGGATTGATGAGGCCTTACATAGGAGTGGCTCACAGGTTAATATGTGTCCAGATATAGGTTTAGATATAGGTATACTATACCTAAGTAAGGGGTGATTACACCACCTTACCCCAGCTGAGTGATCAGCCAGTTGTGTCAATTTAAGAACCAGCCAGGGGTGGCAAAAGATATGCTGCAGCCCCTGGTAGGCCTTGGTGGCCCCTATGCCCTGGGCACCTATAGTGCATAATACAGGGGCTGACAAGGAGTCCATTTCCAATTGTGGTATGTACCTAGGGTACATGGAATCCATTTTACAGAGAGAGCAGATGGCCTGGGGTCCTGATTAGCAGGGAACCAGGTCAACTAAGTCAAAAACCAGCTAAACACAAGGCAAAAAATCTGGGGTAACCATAGTCAGGTAGCCACCTTCCCACACCCACTGTGGATTAACACTTGATATATTGGGACTCTCAACTGGCGCGCTCACTTGAGTAAGACTGTGTGCACTACAACAACCAGGATGCCGAGCGGCGGGCCCCGCCCAACTCGGCAGGTGTTTTCACTTTGGTGCGCATTTGAACAAGCGAAGTCAGTTGTCCGCAACCCATGCCACTGATGAAGAGAGCCAGTTGCTCTCGAAACGCGTTTGGCTTTACTCTGTTGATGGATGCCCCATCGAGTCACCTGCCAGCATGCAGTCACGCTTCAACGTGAGAATTCAATGCTCCCTGAGGCCGCCTTCAAATTTGGGTGCTCCTGCAAAGTTTTGGATATATATATATATATATATATATATATATATATATATATAAAGAGAGAGAGCGAGAGAGAGAGAGAGAGAGAAAGATAGATAGATAGATAGATAGATAGATAGATAGATAGATAGATAGATAGATAGATAGATAGATAGATAGATAGGTAGACAGATAGATAGATAGATAGATAGATAGATAGATAGATAGATAGATAGATAGATAGATAGATAGATAGATAGATAGATAGATAGATAGATAGATAGATAGATAGATAGATAGATAGATAGATAGATAGATAGATAGATAGATAGATAGATAGATAGATAGATAGATAGATAGATAGATAGATAGATAGATAGATAGATGGATATGTAAATATACTGGGGAAAAAACAAAGTTTACAATGGCATCACTGATGATATTGTCCAGTGATTGTGAATGTTTTCTAAAAGTTTATGAGTGTTAACATGTATACTAAGGTACTACACAAGTTAAATTACTATACTTTGTGTAGTACTAATGAGTGATACTATTTCTAACATATATTATGTGAGTGGCTGTGTGACTGTGTGTATCAATGTGTGAGCTGATGTCTGAGTGGTTCCATAGGTATGTGAGTGGATGTTTGAGAGACTGCATGGGTGAATACATGGGTGTGTGAGTACCTGTATGGGTGAATAAGTGTGTGTGTGTGTGAGTAACTGAATTTGGACAAGACGGAAGTCCTCATCCTGGGATCTTCACCCTCCGCCTGGGACGACTCCTGGTGGCCCCCCACCCTGGGCAGCGCACCCAAACCAACAGACCACGCACGCAACCTGGGCTTCATCCTGGACTCCTCCCTCTCCATGACCAGACAAGTCAACGCCGTCTCCTCGTCGTGCTTCAACATCCTGCGCATGCTACGAAAGATCTTCCGGTGGATCCCCACCGAGACCAGTAAGACGGTCACCCAGGCCCTCGTCACCAGTCGTCTGGACTACGGCAACTCCCTCTACGCCGGAACCACCGCCAAACTCCAGAAGAGACTCCAGCGGATTCAGAACGCCTCAGCACGACTCATCCTGGACATCCCCTGACGCAGCCACATCTCCGGACACCTGAGAGATCTGCACTGGCTCCCGGTCAACAAGAGAATCACCTTCCGTCTCCTCACCCACGCACACAAAGCCCTACACAACTAAGGCCCAGGATACCTCAACAGCCGCCTCAACTTCTACGCTCCCACACGCCAGCTACGATCGACCGGCCACGCCCTCGCCTCCGTCCCCCGCATCCGAAGAGCCACCACAGGAGGAAGGTCTTTCTCCTACCTGGACACCAAGACTTGGAACTCCCTCCCGACCCACCTCCGCCTGACCCAGGACCACCTTGCCTTCAGGAAGCAGATCAAGACCTGGCTGTTCGAGCAGTAGCGGACCCCCCCTCCCCTAGCGCCTTGAGACCCTCCGGGTGAGTAGTGCGCTATATAAATGCTGTCATTGATTGATTGATTGACTGTATCGGTGTGGGAGTGACTGTGTGACAGGTTGCATTGGTGAGTGAGTGAGTAAGTGTATGTGTGGCTGCATGGGTGAGCGAGTGACTGTGTCACTGTATGAGTGAGTGAGTGTGTGTCTGTAGTGGTGAGTGAGTGGGTGTATGAGTGGCTGTATGGGTGGGTAAGAGGCTGTGTGAGTGGCTGTATGGGTTGGTGAGTTGATACATGGGTTATATGGGTGACTGAGTGTCTGTGTTAGTGGCTATAAGGATGACTGACTTTGTGTGTAAGTGGCCGTATTCGTGACTGAGTGGTTGTTTGAGTGGTTGTTTGGTTAATTGGTTGTGGGAGTGGCTTTATTAGAGAGTGTTTATGTGAGTGCCTGTATGAGTGAGTACATGTCTGAGTGCTTGTTATTGATGTGTGAGTAGGTGTTTCAGCAGTTGAGTGGGTGAGTGAGCAGCTCTGTTGAGAGGCAGTATGGGTGAGTGAGTGGGTGTGTGATTGGTTGTATGGGTGAATAAGCGAATACGTGGGTGTGCGAGTAGCTGTATGGGTGAGTGAGTGGCTGTGTGAGTGGCTCCATGGATCAGTAAGTGGGTGTGAGGAGTTGTATGGGTGTTTGAGTGGTTCTGTGATTTCATCAGTGATGTCATGAGTGATGTCACTGAACATGTCATGAGTGATGTAATATGTGAGGTCATAAGCATTGCATTGCAGGGGATTAAGTGATAGTTAGGTCTGGTAGCTATAGCGGCTGAATTTCACTAGTTTTGTATGAGTAAAATCTGAGCATAACAATACCATCCCTGTAACCTTTGTTTTTTTTGTGAATTCTTAAGGTTTTTTTATTCTATTCCTAACTATAATGTCCCTGTTACCTTTGTTTTCTTCAGTGAATTTCTTTTTTTTTAATCGTAAGTAAGATGCCTATCACAATGCATGGTGGGGGGATTGAACACAGGACCTAGCCTGGCATTGTGTTGCCCCCACCCAAGCTTAATGCTCCTACATGCCCTCCTCCTTGCCATCCATTTTCCATATCCATGACACTGCTCCCTCATTACAGCCATGTGTGGCCACTGTTCTGCCACTGCCCTTCCTGCCTGCCCTAATCAGTCAGCTTGCTGTCTCATCCACCAGCTCCCTACCCTCTGTTGTCTGAGTCTGTGCACCAGCCCCCTCCCACCTGCCCTGCGTGGTCCCATGTGCTGCCACTGCTCTCCATTTAGCTTGATGTCTCTGCCTACTCCTCCTCCCCTTCGTTGCCCAATTCCATGCCCCATCATTGCCCTCCAGTTAGCCTCTGTGCTTAGCTTACTGCCCCTACTTTCCTTCTCCCTGCCCTCCGATATCTGTGTGCATGCCCCTGTACTCTCCTTTTTGCCCAGAATATTACAAAGACCTGCCACTGCCCCTCCGATCTACTCTGAAGGCCTCATTTACAGTAAATTTGAGTAGGGCAGCATTGCATGTCATTTTGCTGCGATGCCCTATGCCGATTTGAAAGGGCAGGAATGCACCCTATTTACAAGATATGGTGCATTCCTCTCTTTTCTTCCTGAGCTGGTGCCTGCATTGGTGCATAGCACCATTGCAGGCCCCCTTGTGCCATACTGCAAGGGTGTCTGTATTTTTGGCACAATTGTTTTTGTGCAGGATGGTACACCTTCTGTGCAAAAACAATCAATAGAGGCGTTTTCCTCTTTCTATGTGTGCTACAGAATTCAACACACATATTAAGAGGGAAAAAATGAGACGTGTTTTGACTCATTTTCAGGTTTACAGCTCCTTGGAAATCTGTCAAAACCCATGGGTGTTGATCCCAGTGGGGATCAAATCGGATGACCGCGGACGTTACCTACACGTTTTGGTATTAGCGTACTCTCTTAGCCCCTCCCCCAGAAGTAAAGGTATGAGGGCTTTTTGCGGAGCGATGGCAGTAGTGGAGGCAGAGATTAACCAGAGCCCATGAAGCAGCTCTAGTATTCGGAGTGCAGCTGCTTGGTGAGCACCCGTACAATGAATCAGCTTTCTCTATATACCAGTGCACTGGAGAGTATGGCAGGCAAGAGCTGGAAAAACAAAATGCAGCTTGCATTTCATCCTGCTCTTGGGGAAGGTTGGGTGAGAGACAACACGGGCAATCCACTAAAGAGTGTCAGGTGAGGGCTCATGTCACGAAAGTGGGGTGGACGGGTCTCACCACTTGGGGGTCAGCAGGATTTTTTTTGCCGTTTCTGCAGTCCCCATGGATGCAGCAAAGCCAGAAGGGGAAAAATGTATGTATAGGCAGAACATATCATGTGAAACATATTGTGCTGGAATGAGAAAATTCCAGCACAAGAAAGCCAGTGAGAGTACTGACCTATTTAGTCAATCCATGCCAGTCCAGAATTTAAGACAAAAGGACAATCTAGTTAAAATCTTTACTACTGCTCGCTGACAAAGAGGGGTTCACCAAAGAATAGACTTGTAAGTTCAGCAGTTATTGGATGCAGGAAAGAAAGAGGGCTCCAATAATCAAACTGAGAGTGAGAGGGGATCAAAGACTGAGTGGAGGAGACATCTCTGCCCTTCAATTATCCAGCTCACCTTGAGGCTCTCAGAGTGTGGACAACTGTAATTTTGCGGCAGACAGTAAAACTGCAATAAGTACTGCAGAGCCTGCTGTAAGTGTGTTTGGCTTTCAGCAATGAATTCACACACTCAAAGACAGAACTTCAGACCAATTGTAAATATTTTTTTAGTTATTTTATTTTCTAGAACCAAACAAGCCTGGCACAGGTAAGTGATCAGTACTTTCTCAGTAAATATACAGTTATAATACAGTTTGGATTTGTAATAGTATATGCACTTTGTTTTGACTTACAGTATGGTTTCAGAGAAATGCAATACTTTGTATATGCAGTACATAGACTTGAATAGGTTTTTTAATAAAATTGCAGGTAAGTTACTTTTGAGATTACTTTTCTTACTCAGAGTAGTATACCTGGATACTACTCTGGGACATTTCCTGCAAACAGGTAAGTAAAATCGTTTTTGTTACTTAATGCAATTTTAAAGAATTTCTTTAGGTTTTCAAACTCCACACTTGCAAACTTTTCCAAGAAAAACAGTCAATGTTATCCTATAAAGGAAAAGTGTGTTATCGGTTTTAAAGTACGTATTTGGTGGTGGGAGTTGAGGTTCTGGGGGTAGACGCAGGGGTCTCCCAGGGTCAAGGTTGCACTTTAGTTAAACCCTCAGCGGCACTAGGGCAGCCGGGTGCAGAGCGCTGAGACCCAATATTATCCAATGGGGTTAGTGGGACCTCCGGTTAGTGGCTGCTGGCAAGCAGGCCACTTGGTTGTGGGAACAAAGCTCCTCGACTTTAGCTCAGGGCAAATGGGGAAACAAAGTAGCACCTTAGGTGCACCCTCAGCGGCACTTGGGCGGCCGGGTGCAGGGGGCTGTTTCGAAGTCTGGCGCCCTGTTGTTTTCAACGGGGAACCTCCAGTTTGCAAAGGCGCTGCAGGTTTGAGCACGAAAGTCTTCTGGGTGCGACCACCACTGTGAGAGGTAAGTTGGGAAGTTAGAGGTTGGTTAGGCACCGTCGGTTTGGCCACCTAAGGCCGTGCGGCATTGGGTGTAGGGGTGCCTTTTGGGGTCAGATCTTCCTACCAGCTCTTGGTCGCCGTTGGGGGAGCCTTCTGGATTTAGGCTGCACTCGTTGGATGGAGGCTTGAGGCAGGTCAGGGGTTGCCGGATCTTGGGTCAGGATCCCCGGGGGGACTTCCTCGTGGGGTTTTCCCACTCGAGCTCGGGCCGTGGACGGCAGGTGCAGAGTGGGGCGGATTCACAGTGTCTGGCAGGAGCCAGAGGTTGCAGATGAACAAATCCGGTGTTCAAGACGACACAGTCTTTGTGGTTGAAGGCAGGCAGGTCCTCCGGGGTTTTTGAGGTTGCTGGCTGCAGGACACAACGGGATTTCACAGGAGCAGGTTCGAGGGGGAGGCAGGCCGGTAGGGCTTGGGCAAGTCAGTGGGTGTCTCCTCTTGTTAGCTGCTGCACAGTTGTTCAGTCCTTCTTCTTTTTCTTCTTGTAGTTTCTTCTTGTCTGAGGAAGCAAGGTTCAGGGGTGCCCCTAAATACTAGATTTAGGGATGTTACAAGGTAAATAATCTTTTTGTTTACCCCGAAACTTTTTTAATGCAGGGAATCACAATGCAGTCCTTACAACGACCGCATTGTGATTCCGCATACCATTACTCCGCAAGTCGGAACAACGACTTGCGGAGGGGGGATGTTGGATTTAAAATCTAACACCTTCCCTAGTGTCCGCACAGACTGGAGTTGGAATAGTAAATTAAACTATTGCAACATCCAGCGCCCCCCCTCTGCAAGTCATTGTTCCGACTTGCGGAGTAATGTTATGCGGAATCACAACGCAGTTGTTGTAACGACCGCGTTGTGATTCCATGCGGGCGAAAAGGCTGCGGAATAACATTACATATTTGTTACAGGTAGGTAAAGGTAGGGGCAATGGGGCCCTTCCCTGGGGTGGGTACACCCCCTATTATACCACCCTCCAGTGGGAGGGGGGCATGAGCCAGTCCCTGGTTGGCTGAGTCCCTCCATCTGCAAGATGGTGTGGACTGAGAGTTGGGCTTCACCTCGCCTCCCCCACCTGAGTGGTGGAGTTGGCAGAGGTGGGCACACCTCTCGTCCTTACTTTTTTTATCCCGCCGGTTCTCCCGCCCAAAGTGGGGTTCAGATCCAGTTGGGACCAGTTGCTGAGAGCAGCAAGTGGCCTGTGGAAGCTAACAAAGGCGCCAAACCTTTGAAGTTTCCTGTTCGTGGACCCTGCCCATCCTGGGGGAGGAGGCTTGGCACCTCGTCCCAGGATGTGCATTGTTTCAGGCCCAAGGGAACAGCAGGCTCTCGACCCAGGGGTCCAGAAACCTGTCTGGTTGTGGCAGCTGAAAGCAGCCACTCAGCCTGGACACTAGTGGTAGGTTAGGTTTCAGGGGGCATCTCTAAGATGCCCTCTGTGTGCATGTTTCATTAAATCCCACACTGGCATCAGTGTGGGTTTAATGTGCTGAGAAGTTTGATACCAAACTCCTCAATTTTCATTGTAACCATTATGGTGCTGTGGAGTTCGTAATGACAAACTCACAGCACCATATACTCTTAATGGCAGCACCGCACTTACAATGTCTAAGAATGGACTTAGACACTGTAGGGGCACAGGGCTCATGCACCTGTACTCAGGCACTTTAAGAAACATGCAGGGATATAGTCCCTCTATCAGTAGGAAGGAAGGGATTTAGTCACTCTAGTCATTTTATTTCACAGGGATAGGGAGGGGCGCAGGTAGGTTAAGTGGATAGATTTTCTCATGCCAGGCACTGCTCAATATTCTAGGTTTTATTATATTAGGGGGGTTTTAATCTCCTTCAACATCCAGATTAAGACTCATCCTCAGATAGATGTAGGCAGAGTAAACAGCGAATGGCTGTAGCTATGTTGGAATGTAGTAGAGAGTTAGGTCTGTCAGACCTATGGGGGGAAAAGTTCCTAAGTAAACGTGAACACTCGTGCTATTCAGGAAGCTATAAGTGAGCTGCCAGATTGGATTACTTTAGCTATACACAAAGCTTGCAATTAAATAGCTACTCCCACATACAAAATGCTTTCTCTGATCATGCTTTAGTAAAGATAGAAATAGCAGGTATTGATATAGAGTGGCTAGGGGGAAGTTTATTTTTTTATGAAATAAACCTTGATTATGAGGAGTAGTGTAAGGAGATACAAAGTAAAATAGTTAACTATTTTAAAACTAATATTAACTAGACTGGAATTGAGAATGTATTGGAGGCTTTCAAGGCAGCAATATGTGGGTATATCACTTCCAAAGAGATTGGGTAGAGGAAATGTATGTCATTACTTAGGGCTGAGTTGGAGAGAGAATTAAATCAGGCAAGTATGGATATGCAAAGGTCGTCAACGACAGATAACAAGGTAAGGCTTAGGGAGGCTAGACTATGTATGCAAGAGAATTACTATGAGTGTGGATATATAGATAACCACTTTCAAAAGTGTATGAGGAAAATGAGTATGCAGGTAAACTTTTGTACTGGGAGGCAAGAGACCGCCAAGAGCAGAATAAGATATTATCACTCACAGACGCATAGGCAAATGTCCATGTTAGAGACTCTCAGCAAATTCAGGAGAGATTTCTTAAGCATTACAAAGTATTATATAGTAGGAAACAGCAGGTCAATGTGGAAGCACTTAGTAATTTTTTGAATAAACTCTTCATACTCAAGCTGAAAGTAAATGAAGCACAATCATTAGAAGCGAAAATCTCCCTTAAAGAAATTAATGTAGTTGTTAAATCTTTAGGTAACGGCAAAGCCTGTGGGGAAGAGTGTCTTTCAGTTGAAAAGTATAAAAGAATTGCGTCAGTTTTAAACCCTAAATTGTTAAAACTTGCAATCCACATTTTGAAGAGGGATGAAATCTCAGCCTCTTTTCGCATAGCAATGGTAGTTTGCTTTTTAAAGAAAGGGAAGGACAATGAGAATATCAATTCATATATGCCTATTAGTCTTCTAAATGTAGACTATAAGATGATTACAAAACTTTTGGGTAATTGTGTAAGTCAAATGATGGGAGCAGTTGTCCACTCAGACCAAGGCTAGGCAGTTTGTTGTTCCAGGCCGGGTTTTGCGGATCACGAACTGCAGGATTGCCAAGAAATGAGTGAGCGAATTTGCGTGCCGGGAGGAGGACGCCGCACCACACTGCTCTGCTCTCTCCTTTCGCTCAGCTTTTCCCCGCTTTACCCCTGCAG
The DNA here is from genome assembly GCF_964261635.1 of Lissotriton helveticus. NCBI lineage: Eukaryota > Metazoa > Chordata > Amphibia > Caudata > Salamandridae > Lissotriton > Lissotriton helveticus. The sequence continues at coordinate 1,208,196,535 of NC_136063.1, forward strand.
GGACCTGTTGGGCATAGCTTGGACTTGTCCGCTCCTGGGGTGTCCGAGACCCTTGCGGCTGGCAGAGGGGGCTTGGTTGAGCTCACTGGAGGGGGTGTGGACTGCGAGAGAGCGGGAGAGCGAGGCAAACTGAGGCAGCTCTGTGCACAGCACTATGTGCGGTGAGCAGCTGCAGGAGCGGAGCAAGCAATCAGGCGGAGGCCAGGACCGGTGATATTGGTGAGATTGGCGATGGACATCGGCAGCCATAGGTGGTTGGAGGTGCAGGGGTCGGGGCATCTCCAGCGCGCTGGGGTGAGTTGGGCAGAGAGGGAGTGGGCTGGATCTGCAGCTGGCAGCCCTCTCAATTCCGTGTCCCTGTGGCACCTCGATCACCCTCCTTCTCCTCCTCAACTGAGTCCTCCCCCCTGGCCATCACAGCTTTGCCGCAGTATCTGCCACTCTCTTCTGCCCCCAAGCACCCGCTTCCTTGTGGTCTGAGGGGGGATTAAAGTGCACCCCCGGACACTAGAACAAACCAGACCAGACTACAGGTATCAGAGCGCAGAGCAATGAGTGGGTAGCGGATACGGGGGCCACACGGAGCTCCGTTACAACAGCAGTACCAGCACCAGCACCATTACAAGCACCAGTACCAGCAACAGCCGCAACACCAGCACCAGACTTTTCCACCTCGGGCTGGGTTGTTTCTTCAGCGCTCTCAGAGCCTTCATTTCACTGCCTCGCTTGGGCCATTAGGCTTGGGCCACTAGGCCTCCATCAGGTGACGTTAACAAAGAAAGCACCAAAACCAAATAGTTAAAAAAGAGTAAAAGAGTAAAAGACAGCAAACCAGCATAGACAGGTGGACAGAGCTACGGTCCATGGCTCCTCTTTGTGGTAGCCCCTACAGCAAATACGGGGATACAAGGAAAGAAGGAAAGAAGTAGAAAGGAAGGAGGCAAAGGGGGCAAGGAGTGAGCCCTACCACCATTAGCAGGTGGCGGCAGAGTGGGTGCCCGTCGGTCCCATAGAAGCAGCCTAACTAGGTTGGGCACAGCTCCCGGACTGTGATCCCTGCTCGCGTCCCCTCCCATTCCTTTCTCTGTGACCGTACAACATAAGGTCTTGTAACATCAGCAGAACAGGCCACCGATGCCACAGAAGCAATTCTAGCCAATAGCCTCTAGGAGGTCAGAACATCAAAAGTAGCTATTCTAGCCAATAGCCTCCAGGAGGTAAGGACGCTAGAAGTACCAAAAAGAGTATAAAAGAAATGAGATCAGGGAAAGAGTGGCGGTCAGTTACAGCTATACTCAGCAAGAGGAAAAGGAAGAGCAAAGGCATCAGCAAGATCTCCAGCAACGAGAAACAGACTATGTAGGAGAAGGCATCACATTGCAGTCTGGTAGCACTAGACGATAAACAAATGCAGAACCGTGCAATGTGTAGTGGCGGCTTTCAGCCCAAAATCTACTCAAAATTCTCATTCCTAAAGGACGCAAGGGCAGTGTTAACTCTCAATAATGAAAGTTTGAGTGATCTCCCTTCTCCCCTCTACCCAGAGTCTGCACCTTATTCAAAACAGCAGCAAATAGGAAAAAAAGACGACGAAGAGGGCAAGGGAAAGGGTAAGAAAGGTGAAAGGGCAGCCCCGAGCCTTGAGAGCACCCAAGAAGAAGGGCCAAATTTAAATACACTAAGGGCAGCCTCACTCAACAAAGTCCCTTGGACTCCCATAAGAGACAGGTACACTGATTGGCTTAAACCAAGCTGCGCCAAGAGTCTCTGGTATGCCATCTGAAGTAAGAACAGGCCAACCTCTTGAACCCTTAGTCACAGTAGCGATAGGAAGAGAATATTTAAACTCCAAGCACTTGCAAAATCTTAAGGAGGGGCAACCCACTATTCCTACGATCGTTTCCTCTTCATTTGCAACTACGGAGGTCATTAATGCTGCACAAGAGACCACAACACAGCACACAATGAAACGAGAGAAACAATTATCAATGGTGGATGAGCATCACTCCTCACAAGGGGCACAGGTAACCGTAGACCAAACCTCCCCCACCCTGGAGCCTGATCTAGTTGTCCTATGGTTTTCAAGTACTCCCAAAGGACAAGAGAAAGATCGAGAAATTAAGGAATACAGCACTGCGGGCCAGATGCTAAAAGCAAAACTATAATGACATCCTCAGGTATGAGCAAAAAATGTCCCGAAAACCAAACAGGAACCATCATGACCTGATAGTAGCGGGCCCGACATGGGGCCAGAACAGGAGCCCCATGACACACAAATCACCTCTTGTACAAGGGACCCAGAGTCCCAAAGTGGGTATCAAATCCGTCCCACGGAAACGGACAGCCTAGACACAGGCAGGCTGTGGTTGTCCCTACTGGATACTATGCAGCTTTCCATCAAGGCAATGCAATTTAATTCAGACAAAATGGATATACAATTAACTGTAATTAATTCAGTTGCCAATCATGTTACTAACATTGACCACAGACTTACAAACATGGCTGAAATGATACACAGGGTGCATGATCAAACACAATTAACGCAAACGCACTGTACCTGGTACACCATAGTGGACAAACTGTCCACACTGCCTGCAGCAATGGGAGATCTGGTGAGCGACATTAGGAACTTAACAGACACCGCCAGGACAAACTCCCAAGAAACCATAAAAAAATACGTTATGGAGGCAATTGTCAGTAGAGAACTAGCCCCTGAGGAGAAGGGCAGGGATACTCCCCCTCAAAGGCCCACATCAAGGAGGATAGATCCAATATCCACTCAAGTCCTCGCTGGCTTAAACCATCAGATGCCGCAGCGGTACAGCAAACAGAGCCATCTTGGGCGGAAAGGTTAACCAGTAAGGGGAACAATGAAACGGAAGCGAGCAGCAACATAGAACAATGAGAACGCATACAGGAGTCAGAAGGGGAATCATTGGTAGTTCAAGCCCTTAACATCCAAGCCGTGGAAAATGGGCAAATCAAGGAGCAGTGGACCCAAAATCGCAAGAAAAAGAGGAAAGGGAGAAACAGGAAGAAGAACATAACGGATTACTTCCCTCTTAATAGACCAGATTTGGGGACAGCAAGCTTGGTCAACACCGCTACTTCTAAGCTCTGCTCACTAAAGTTAGCTAGCATAGCGGGCCTTTCAATCACAAAGGCCTCCCAGGAGACATCCCCCTAGGTATTTAGGGAGACGTCCGAACCAGAGGTTATAGCGCCCGCAAAAGAACGACTTAAGCAGAATTGCCGCACGGGATGCAAAAATACATCGACCTGTAAAAACAGTAACCTGGTCTAGACCACCAACAGTACAGCACATACGCAACCCGGTCACAAACAGACCTTGCGACATCACAGCAAACCCCAGAACCGGAGGTGGTAGTTCTCGGAGTAGAACAGCCCATGCAAGACCACTCCGTGGGGAGAGAATGCACGCCGATTGACAGCAACCTGAATGGCATAACTAACAACACTCTTGCACTTGCCTGCCGGACAAAAGCATGTCGCGGGGGGGACAGCCAGAGGCACCGATCGCCCCCACACTAACAGGCCAGTTAAATCAGTCCAAGCACCTCACCATTAACACCATGAACCAGAAGAGCCAAGCAATCATATTTATCTCTGAATTTAAATCGAGAGGCCAGAGGGACACCCTTAATAGAGGGAACATCTTGTGTCTGATTCAATCAATCAGGAGCTTGGCAGACATCAAATCAGCTGATCTTGAAGTAATTGAGTTCAAAACCAATGAAGAGCTGTCAAAAAGAGAGATGACCAAGGCAACTTGGACCTCAGAGGAAACGGCAAGGAGGATTCTAGCGAAGGATGCCCAATTAAAAGCCTGGGGAATCAAAATACTTTTATACCAACAACCGGGCTATCCTGATCCTCTTATACCTAACAGACCAGTTGACTCAGACTATTCACATACTAGGCCCGCCCAATCAGTCCTCAAAGGGGCACGGAGCATGGATGTGCATCCATCGGAAGGAAATAGACAGGTTGACGAACCCCAACAGGACAACTGGACTTGGCTAGCTAGAACAATAAACTCACAAGGAGAGGCCACCTGACTTAGTTCCATCAAAGACCGCGAGGGCGGCCCGAACCTTCGAATATGCTCATGGAATGTAGATGGTCTAGGAAACAAGGTATCGGACACAGAATTTCTCTCTTATATCCAAGGCTTTGACTTAATTCTAATGCAGGAGACATTGCAGGAAGAACCTCAGCACCTACTTAGCTATCAAATCCATCGTCTCCCAGCAACCAAAGGAGGCAAATTTGGCCACCTAAAGAGTGGCCTTTCTATTTACTCCTCAATTAGCACCATAAGGAGGACAAAAGAAGTTGACTCCACTCTAACCCCAACAAATGGGCTCGAAATTCTTGCACTGGACATAGAGGAGAGCAACGCTAATTAACACATTTTTGTACTAAATGTTTACATTCACCTGCTAGATAAAGCCAGAGGAGTTAAAATGGTGGGTAAGGAAATAACAAAGTTACTCTCTGAAGAGTCAACAACCAACCTTGTGCTGACCAGGGATTTCAATATGCATTTAATAGGACCACAATCGAGGGAAACTGAGCGGGAGGAACAACTTACAGCAGGGAAGATCCCCAGCCAGGTACAGGGCAAAAAGATAAAGCTGACAGCCCAGTCTAGGAATTTTATATAGGACATAGAGCACTTAAGTCTTGTGGTACTAAATGGTCGCTTTCTGGGAGACCAACCCCCACAGGAAATTACCACAAAGCCAAGGCAAGCTTTACAATAGATTACACGCTGGTTACTCTACAATTGTTTAGCAGGATTTCTAGCTTTAGGATCGGAACAAAAGAGCATAGCGACCATCAGCCTAGGAAATGTTACTGTGTATAAGGGAGAGGCCCTCGATCTTCCCAGTGGAGGATCCGGCAACTATTTATACTGTGAATCTCAGAAGGCTCAACTACAAAACTAGCCAACCTGACAAACTCCAAACCATAGCCGAGTCAATCTGGGAAAAGCAAGCAAAGACACATAGTAAAGCGAAAGCCCGTTGGGAAACAGTGACAAAACAACTAGGGGAACAACTTGCCAAAAGATCAGAGGGCCATGTGCCAGACAGACGATCGCCCAGTACACAGATTATAAGATCTTAATCTAGAAACCAACTCAACCACTTACCAACCTCGTGTATACCAAATCTGAGGGCCATCAATAAAGATATAAATAAAACTTTACGAAAGCTAAGACAAAGGGGAAACAAAACTACTCTACAAAAAACCCTTGCGCAATTAAAAGCAACAAAGAAGAAAATGATCTGGCAAGCAAAAAGGGAAGAAGAGGAAAGTTTGTGGGCTAAGCACCTGTTTGACGCAAAGACAAATCAAAGTGCAAAATTCGGGTGAACAATAAATAACTTAGGTAAAACCCACGTGTAGGGCATCAACTCCCATCTAACAGAGGAAATCTGGGCGGGCCACCTCCACGAACACTTTAACCCAAGAGGGGAATGCTCCGTTACAGCACAACCAGGGTCAGGACAGCCTGACAAGCTGAGAACCCATGGAAACATAAGCAGGAGGTCAACAAGGGAACTGCACCTCACGATTTTGCAGATTAAAAGCTGAGTAGCCAAAGGTAGGCCAGAGGGGCCACCTGGCCCAATGGTATCACCCCAATATTATTTAAAGCTGATCTGAACTACTGGGCTGCTGCATTATTACCAGTGTTCAACTCCATAGAAGAACGGGCATCCCAGACTCCTGGAAAGGCTCCATAATATCTCCAATCTATAAGAAGGGAGATAAGAATAAACCTGCAAGCTACAAAATTGATGTCGAGGCGAAATATTATGCCGTCCTTTTGGATGAACTAACCGCATGGCCAAATGAAAAATCACTCATCCCCATCAATCAGACAGGCTTCTCCAAAGCCACAGGGACCATCACAAATCTACTTGCCCTAGCGCTACTGATGGACGGCGCCAAAGCAGCAAATCTCCCCCTACTTTTCTGCTTCATCAAATATTCGGCTGCTTTCGACAGTATAAACAGGCACAAGCTGTGGTCTAAACTAGCAAAGATGGAAATTGCAGCAGCACTATTAAAACAGAGAATCCACCTACACACTTCAAATAAAACTAGGAACCAGAGAATATCTGTCAAGGAGAATACCAACATCAAACGGATTGAAGCAGGAGTGCGTGCTGGCCCCCACTTTCTTTTAACCTGTTTATGGCAGACCTTACTACAGAATTAAACAATAGAACATCTCATGCACCGAGGTTAGACGGGCTGTCACTCTCTAACTTACTGTATGCTGACGACGTCATCCTAATAAGCCCAACTCCAGTTGGGCTTCAGCACTTGCTAAATACAACTGCCAATCATGCTGCATCTAACGGTTAAACCAACAACCTAGATAAGTAAAAAATCATGCGGTTCAACCCGAAAAAGAACACAACAGGGTTTCACTGGAACCTGACAGGTGTACGCATGAAAGTCGTGTCAGAATACAAGTACTGTGGAAAAGTAGATTTTGCCATGTTCTGTGTCCCTACGTGTCCTCCGTCTCATGTTATGTGTGCATGATTAATATGCATATGTATTCCCCATGTTTGATTAAAGACGCAATTACAGTTGTGTCCATCTCTAGTATGCCAGTTTCCAGTTCTCGTGAATACTACGAATATCAGGCCTATGTAAAGTTACGTTGCCACGTTTCTCAGTGTGCACGATATTTCATTATAAAGTCCCCGTTTCTAGGCCTCAAAAGGGCCCGGACACCAGATTCGGCTCCTGTCTCCTGAGCCCTCGCTGAGGAGCGATACAGCCCCCACCTGTATTCCTGACCCTTCACTTACTTCCTGCCTCACAGTGCCCGGTTCAGCCTGGCTCTGCCTCTGAGTCTGCCAAGAGTATGTTATGATTCTAGTTATCAGTCCAGCCCTCCTTCTCTGCATTCCTATAGCTACTGAATCGCATCAATAGTTTCCGTCATTGTCTAGCCTTTACGTCTCCATGTAAGAGAAATACTGCATTAATGATCATTTAATATTCTTCATCACGCACTACATGTAGAATAATGCATGCTCCAGTCTTAGAGTCTGTTAGCCTTTACCCCGGTAACTTTTGGATTCTATCAACATGTTCTCTAAACATCAGATACTAGATATTGTTTAGGCACATGTCGCCCTGACTCTCCAGACTTCAGTCTCTGCTCCCAGCACATAGTTCATAGCCCCCAGCTTCTCCTAGTCATACGTCATTGCCAGTTTACGCGCACCATTAGGTTAGAGGTCCCGGCTCCTTAGGTAGCCCCCTCCATGTTTCCGCCCCATTCATGACATATTCTGTTACGTTTACATCACATGTCTATGTATACGCCTCCTGTTACACCTACTTTCACCCTTATCTTTCGCGACTGCTATTGACCACACCCACTGCTCCGCCTACTGTAATTCACTGTAATGCAACTGTTTTAGTATATATAAGTTGTACATTGTTATTAAAAGCTAGCGCGCTCATCCCAGATCTTGTCCGTGCAGGTTGTCCTGTTCCTGTCCTTTATGCTGTATTAAACCTGCAAACTCCTACTACCTCGAATCTTGACTCTTATTTATTGAGCTATCTGTTATTCATTTATCCATTCAAAAATAGAGGTATTATTTATTTATTTACCACATAATGGCGCCCGGATAGGGACTTGCCCTTTCCCCACGCGCCGGTGAAGCCACGCCGGCCCCCTGACACTCTGCAGCCGTGACGGAACCATACCGTGCACGTGCAGATATTTCTGCTTCAAGTATCCCTCAGGCCCACGGAGGAGACGGAGGTTGCGGTCCAGCATCCAGACGAGGCGGTGGAGGAACGCAGCGAGTCCCGACCAGAGCCCAAGCCGAGAGTCCAAGGTCCGAGGTATCCGGAGGCCCACCCGTAACTGAAGTCCGAAGTTCGTCCGTCCGGCGTCGAAGCAGTCCAGTCCAGTCCGAGGCCTTCCGTTCTTGCTGCCCGGTGAGTACCGTTGCTGGGGTAGTATCTAGACAGGGTCAATTTAATTGTCTCTGGTCCGTGGGTTTTGGTGGTACACAGACCCAAAACGAAGTGTCCACTTCGGTGGATGCGGGTCCTGACGTGTCCTGACGTGTCTCTTTATGAGACCGGTAAGTTTCGTACTGTTTTAGCAGTGCATCTAGTTTCTGTTCTAGTCAGTTCTGTTCTCGAGAAAATTCATGTATTCTGTTCTCCGTATTCCAGGTAGTATTCTGCTCGAACTGTTATTTTAAATGTTCTTCATGTATTTTAATGTCGTGGTATGAATGTGGAGTAGTTAATCGTGTTCATTGTGTATTGTATTGTGTCTAGATTACAGTTCAGTCATGCCTTTATTCTCAAAACTACGTCAGTTAAAAACCAGAAAAGGTCTGCTAGAAGCAGCAGTTCCTGTCCCGCCTAGGGACAGTCCAGGTCATTTTATGTATCAGAAGCATGGCATAAGTGCCATATTATATCTAGATTTATGGGTAGAGTATACCAAAGAGTTAGAAGAAAAGTATAGATGGCCCGTATCAGGTACGTGGGATGCCGAGTGCATCATGAGAGTAGAAGAAGCATTATGGAAAAAGAAGGCCAGACAGTCACAGAAAGATGCCATCGAGTTATGGCGCAAAGAATCGCATAAAAGAACCGAAAAAGAAATCAGAAAGTCAGAATTAAGTAGAGAATCCTTAGAACGAGCCCAAGAAAGGGAACTAATCGAGATAGGTGAACGAGTTAAAACCGAACAGTCAGACAGACAGAGGAATGCCCTTATTAAGGGTATGTACCCTCTTCTTGCCGAGGGCTTGCCAAAAGCAACCCCGGAGGCATCCAGTAATTTTCCGCCACCATTAGTTCCGACCAAGCTGCGTCACAAACCGACCGCAGCTGATATTTTCATCTCGTCCTATTTGGACGACACAGTCCCAGAATATGCAAATCCTGTTCTGCCAGTCCCTGTGAATCAGGCAATTCCTGCTCCTCCAGACACCGGAGTACCTATTACGGTACCCCCGGTCCAGCCTACGTTCCAATTTCCCGCCGCACCAGTACGAAGAGCGTCAGTCGACGATTCCAGTTTGGGGGCCGCAGGAGGCGGTCCTCCTGGTACCCCGCCGCCGCACCAGCGTAGAACTTTGGCCGAGTTACATGAATGTGCGTTACAGCGTACGCCCAAATATAAGTCCGTTGCAGATATCCGACGAGTCCTTACTGAATGCCGCTATGATCCAGTCGCAGGTGATGATAGTACGGTTCTATATTCCATACGTGTAAGACGGGTGCTCGGGTTTTTGGACACCCTACCAGATATGAAAGAAGATCTAGACAGAATGTATCGTTTCATCCGTACAGGGGATGATCCACAAAGTATTAGCGAAGCCATGTCTCAAAGAAAAGCTGAAATTCAGCTCATGATATTAAAGTTTCTGATTAATTGTTTAATACGGGAACAAGATTACCCGACTAAAGATCCGGCCGAAATGAGAATCCTGACAAGGTGGAGTGATAATATAGCCGAGGGTAAGCACAAGACTATCAGTAGTATAGAGAGTATGTACAAGAAAATTCGTAAGGAAATAATAAGGCTACACGACCAACGTAAGGCAGCACAGGTAAGCGAGAAAGAGAATGACTCTCCTACGGAAGAGGTAGAGGACGAGAATCCCGACAGAATAGCGTATGTAGGAAAATCTAGATTTCCAGGTCGCCATTTACGTCTAGAACACAAGTCAACTTTCCATCATCCAGCACCAGAACAAGGTTCTCTAGAGCAAGTGTTTCAAGCTACCGATCACATTCTGAAATCACGAATCGGTTATAGCGAGTTAAGTACTATGCATGAACAAGAACTAGCCCGATCAGCAGTTCGATGGACTACTGATTCTACCACTTTTCCAGACGAAATAGTGGCACAAACGTTTCTGAAACTGCCCCCAGCCGAGCAACGACTGGTGGGTATGTATATGATCCAGCACCTCATTACTTTGTATGAGGGTCAACATTCTGATCCAGGCCCGTTACATGATGTCCTGAACGAGTTACTCCAGTATAGATGGAAAGGTTTAGGTACCGATTTAATTAGTGTCATTCTAGAACAACGCCACAAATATAGTATGTTTTTGAACCCGCATTTTGTTCATGTCTCACCCCCAGAAAGTAAACCGTTTTACATAGACAGACAGAATCCGTTACGAGAAGTGCACCCAGTTAGGACGACAGCTGGTGAAATGCAACGAGTGTTTGTTTACACCCCGATTACAAAAATGGAACTCTTAGAGATGAAGAAATTAATTCCCTGTCATGATAAAGATCCAGCAGGGTTCCACCGAGAATTAAAAGACATGCTCCGTATGGGAGAATACACGTATCCAGACATAATTAAAATGTTAAAGGTCTTGTTGCCCGCAGGGGTATATGAGAAACTCAAGGAAAAAGATTGGGAGGTGGGAGAGAAAAAGATCGATTGGGCAGTTCTAGAAGCTGAAGATAAGATACGAGTACCAGGTACCGGTCTTGGAGATAAATGTAAAGAATTACCAGAATTATTAATACAAGTTTTGCCCAGATTATTGGCAACTAGAAAGGAAGACTGGGATGCAATCTCAGCCTGTAAACAGAAACAAGATGAAGATACTAGTGATTTTTATTCTAGATTCGAGAAATGTTTCACTATAAACAGTGGCCTCAAGACAAGTAGCGAGTCATACCCTCATCTTTTTGTTACTAAATTAGTCGAGAATTCAAGCCCACAAGTTAAGAATCGAGTTTTGAAAGTCGAAAGTACCTGGCAAGCTAGTACTCCGTCCCAGATGTTACAGATGCTTCAGTACCACCAGAATAGAATCAGAGAAGAGCAAGAACATGAGAGAAAACGTATGAAAGACACGAAAATGAAAGTACTAGTTGCACAATCTGTTCCTCAGGACAGTCAGAAGAGGGGTCCGAATCAAGCCAGTCATCCTGCAGCTCCCGTTAAAGGAAACTGCAATTATTGTAAACAGCCAGGTCATTTTATAAACGAGTGTGCAGTTCTGAAACACAACATAGCTACCGGTAAGACTAAAGAAAGACCACGTCCGCCTAGACAAGAACAAGTTTCACAGACTCCTCAGCCACAGAATGCACAACAGACAGTTACAGCACCGCAGCCTATTGCTGCAACACAGCATGTTACACAGCAGATGTACCAGTATGCACAGTCCGAGTATCCAGAGTATCAGCCATACTCATGAAACAGCCTAGAGAGGGAGGTAGGCTTGCCTCTCATCGAGATACCTGTAGATCAAGAAGGTCCCTATGTTCACAGTCAAGTATTAGGGAAAGACAGAAAGTTTCTGATTGATACAGGGGCAAGTAGGACCACCATCAGTCACGCCGAAGTTCCAGGGGCTCCGCTCTCAGGCTCTAGAAATGTTTCCCTTGGATTTTCAGGAAAGCCTATTGTAAATGAGATATCAAAGCCAGTTACTCTAGAAGTGGGTCCACTGTCCCGCACTACTGATCTGTTACTTACGAAGTCATGTCCAGAAAATTTATTAGGCATTAGGACACTGAAAGAGTTAGGTGCAGTTATTTGCTGTTCCCCCGAGGGAATACGATTGTTCCTACGTGACTTCAAGGGTCACTATGTATTACGAGATTTTGATCCGAGATTGTCTAATGTTCCGCAGCATCTATGGGCGCAAGGTCCAACTGATGTTGGCTATATGCAAATCACACCCCATCGTGTGACTCTCAAGCCAGGTGTAGTGTTACCACGAATCAGACAGTACAGATTGCCACCTGAGGCTGTAGCAGCCTTATCCAAAATTATTGACGAGCTCATGGTTCAAGGAGTAGTTGTAGAAACTAACTCCAATGTATGCAATTCTCCGATCATTCCAGTCATGAAACGCACTGATCCGAATGCACCTCCAGTATATCGATTAGTGATTGACCTTCGAGAACTCAATAAATGTATTATTCCCCAGTACCCAGTTGTCCCAGATATTTCTTCCCTATTGACAGCCATTGATTCCGAAGCCTCATTTTTTACAGTCATAGACCTCAAGAACGCGTTTTTCAGTGTTCCCATTCATCCAGACAGCCAGTTTCTTTTCGGATTTTGTTTAAATGGAAGGAGCTATATGTTCACACGAGCTCCTCAAGGTTTCACAGAGAGTCCAAGTATTTACAGTCAAGCACTTAAGAGACAACTAGACAACATTCACATGCCAACTGACACTGCCCTGCTCCAGTATGTCGATGATCTACTGATCACAGCCCGTTCTGAACGTGCTTGCGAGCGAGCATCCCTTACAGTCTTGTATTTCCTTGCCGAGATGGGGCACAAGGTGTCCCCTTCGAAGCTTCAATTCTGTGTCCAGCAAGTGATCTATTTAGGCCACTTACTGTCCAAGAGGGGTAGGCAGTTGACACCAGATAGTATCCAGTTAATAGCGAGTCTTCCTCAGCCCAAGACCCAGAAGGAGGTACGTGCTTTCATTGGCCTTACTTCTTATTGCAGACAATGGATTCCTCAGTATGCATTTCTAGCTAAACCACTGATACAGTTAACGACACAGGAGGCAGCCGTATCGACTGTCCTCCCTTGGACATCTGAACATACACTTAGTTTCAATGAATTAAAGAAAGCCCTATGCCAAGCTCCAGTTCTAGCAACACCGAACTACAGTAAGCCTTTTACACTTTTCGTCACAGAACGTGAAGGTACAGCATTATCTGTTCTCACACAAGATCAAGCAGGACAGTACAAGCCTTGTGCTTATTTTTCGAGCACACTAGATCCTGTAGCCCAGGCTCTGCCTGCGTGCCTCAAGTCAGTTGCAGCCACAGCACTAGCTATCAGACAAAGTGATTCCATAGTATTAGGACACTCCTTGACAGTACAAGTTCCACACTCCGTGGAAGTTCTTTTAAACCGAACACAGACTCAGCACTTGACAATTGCACGTTTAACAGGTTATGAATTGACACTGTTCCAGCCACACATAGAAATCAGACGCTGCAACGTTCTAAATCCTGCTACACTGTTACCGTCAGTTAATCCGAATCCCGCCACACATGACTGTGTGGAAGTAGTTAACATTATGACTAAGCCAAGACAAGATCTGACAGATATTCCATTACCAGATCCCGACCTGACACTTTATGTGGATGGTTCATGTATGAGAACAAGTACAGGAGAACTAGTAGCCGCGTATGCAGTGACTACTGACACTGAAGTTATAGAGACACACCGTATTGACACCCTGTCTGCTCAAGCAGCAGAGCTAGTTGCTCTGACCCAAGCCTGCATATACGCCAAGAACCTGAAAGTTAACATTTACACAGATTCACGTTACGCATTTGGAGTTGTACACGACTTCGGAGTGCTCTGGCAGGAGAGAGGTTTCATGACTTCTCATGGAACCAAGATTCAGCATGGTCTCCTTATTCAGGCTCTGTTAGATGCCATACATTTACCGACATCTATTGCTATCATGAAGTGCAAAGCACATACGAAAGTTACTGACATTATTTCTCAAGGTAATGATCTAGCAGATCGCACAGCCAAGCTTACAGCACAGACTCTAGACATTCCAGTTAATCCGACACAGACACATACTCCAGATCCGACTACATGTATGACAGTTAAGGACCCTACTCAAGATGTCATAGATATCCAGTTACATGCTACTCCCGATGAAATCAAGAAATGGTCCGAACAAAGAGGGGTCCAGACAGACCAGGGATGGGTAACGAAGGGTAGAGCCACATGGTTTCTCCCCGACTCTATGGTTCAAGTCATTATCAATACCGCACATAGTCCAGCACATTTAGGAGAAAAAGCTATGTTAGACAGTATCCAGAACATTTGGTTCAACAAGCATTTACGAGCTGCAGCCAAGCAGAAAGTCCGTACCTGTATGATATGTTGCCAGTTTAACCCAGGTAAAAGTGTCCCGGTGGAACAAGGTGGATTCCAACCCCCTGACCACCCCTTTGAAGTCCTCCAGATGGATTATATTCAGATGGAGCGATGTCGAGGTTTCAAGTATGTCCTTGTAGTTGTATGCGCTTTGTCCAGGTGGACAGAAGCATATCCAGTTCCAGATTACACAGCCACGACCACTGCCAAGCAGTTGGTTCGTGAATTCTTCCCCCGTTATGGACTCCCAAGGGTCGTATATTCTGACAACGGCCAGCCATTCTCATCTGAGTTGATGAAACACGTTTCCCTGTTGTTAGGGTACCAGTGGAAGTTCCATTGTGTACGCCATCCTGAAGCAGCTGGTCTCGTAGAGAGACATAATCAGACCCTGAAAATCCGAATTGCAAAAGTATGTCAAGAGAAAGGTGTAGACTGGATAGTAGCTCTGCCAGTCGCTTTATTTTATATGCGCATGGTCGCACATTCCAGATCAGGTCTGTCCCCGTATGAGGTCGTATTCGGCCGCCCCCCTAACATGTGGGGCACACCTAGACCCCGAAGTATTACCGATGTTTCAAGTAATATGCTGACAGATTACCTAGCTTCTTTGATGTCTGCCCTACACTCTTGTCGTTCACAGGTTGCCGCCGCATTTCCAGACAATACTGAGGTGGCACCGCATGAAATCGTTCCCGGATGCATGGTTTTCGTGAGGAATTTTGATCGTTCAAGTCCGCTGGAGCCTCGCTGGAAGGAACCCCGACAGGTCCTCCTAACCACCCGTACAGCCGTGAAGTTGGAGGGGAGAAAAGGCTGGGTGCATCTTTCGCATATCAAAAAGTTTTATGGATTGAAGCCTGTTTCTAAGAACATTTCCGAGGATTTGAAGGACTGCCAAAGTACTATTCTTAAGGACTGTCCCGCAAAAGACAATGATACTGAACCCTCCCTGTTAGAGAAAACTCCGCAACAGGAGTATAAGCAAAAATTAAGGTCTAGTAAAATAAGTCAGCCAGTTTGATTGTCTAAGTCCTCCCCTAGGTGAAACGGTTAGACCGGTTTCTGACATGTATAAAATAGACCCCCATAGTGAGAGAGTTAGTCAAAACTCAATCCGATGTATCGTTTTTCTAAGTTTCATATTATTTTTCAGTATTATGATTTCCTGCACCAGTTATGAATTTTATCTGTATTTTCCAGTTTCTCATGTGAATAAGTCTTCTAATGTTACAGTAGAGCACACGTTTAGTGATCTGCCTCCTCATGAACTCTCTTATCGTCTCGCTATGCGTAATAATTCCTTTATCCGCATGTTACATTACTCACACCAGACCAGCAATGCCACTAATTGTTGGGTGTGTGGTCGACTCCCCCCTTTCCAGACACCGAAGGGAGTTCTGCCACTCTTTCCTTATCCATTTTCACATAATGGTTCGTGTGGAGCATGGTCCACGTTAACGTCATCCTCAACAGATATGTCTTATCTGAACAGTACATGTTTTCCAGACAAACAAGGTCTTCCCCACAGAACAGGGTTAGATCTAGAAAATGAAGTTTATAATTTAGGTAATTATTCTTCGAATTTCATGGTCCTGAATGTTCAGTCTGATTCTACTCCAGACTTACCTGCTATTTCAGTATTACCAGTCAAAGGCGAATTATGTGTCAGAAATTATGGTTCCGTACATGTAGGACATAGTGATTGTACTACTATTGTCAAGTATAGTGACAGTGGGAAATCTATTTTCAAAGCTTCACGTCATTCTTATTTTGTTGGTGGTCAGACCGCATATGTTCGTCTGCCCCTCGATTGGGAGGGAACCTGTTACATTGCCTTCCTGCTGCCACCTGTTTTTCTAGCCCCATCTGATTATCATAGAAACACACATCTAGTACACATTAGACATAGAAGGGAGATCGAGTCCCCAATTGTCGATTATATTGAAACTGCTCTAGAACAGTATACAGATTTCAATAGAGGTTTCTTCTTCTTTATAGGACCTATCCAGAATAGTAAGCTAATCCGTAGGTTAACAGGAACCCTTGAAGCTGTAGTTAATGAGACTGCCTCTGCTCTAGGTAACCTAACCGAAGAGCAATCTGCTATGAGATTTGTCGTGCTCCAGAATCGTCTCGTCCTTGACGATAGGGGCGGGGCCTGTAGAGTCATCGGATCTAGTTGCTGCATTTTCATTCCTAATAACGCGCCGTCTGTTTATTCAGCTATAACCAGACTCCATAAAATTGCTCATATGTTACACCAAGATCCAGGCACCTGGACATGGTCCGGTTGGTTCTGGAATACAATTTCCGCCTGGGGATGGAAAGTATTGTCCTTTCTAGGTATTGCAGTAGCGATCATATTCAGTTGCTGCCTCTGTATACAATGTGGCCCTGCGATTTGTGGCATTTGTGCTACCTCTTGTATTCCTAGTCCCAAGTCCCGTTCTAAATCCCGTTCCAAGACAATTCGAGACGAACAAATGATACTGTATGAAATGATAGATGGTATCATGAATATTGATGTTTCCTGATGGAAACGTAGTGACAAGGAGGGAATGTGGAAAAGTAGATTTTGCCATGTTCTGTGTCCCTACGTGTCCTCCGTCTCATGTTATGTGTGCATGATTAATATGCATATGTATTCCCCATGTTTGATTAAAGACGCAATTACAGTTGTGTCCATCTCTAGTATGCCAGTTTCCAGTTCTCGTGAATACTACGAATATCAGGCCTATGTAAAGTTACGTTGCCACGTTTCTCAGTGTGCACGATATTTCATTATAAAGTCCCCGTTTCTAGGCCTCAAAAGGGCCCGGACACCAGATTCGGCTCCTGTCTCCTGAGCCCTCGCTGAGGAGCGATACAGCCCCCACCTGTATTCCTGACCCTTCACTTACTTCCTGCCTCACAGTGCCCGGTTCAGCCTGGCTCTGCCTCTGAGTCTGCCAAGAGTATGTTATGATTCTAGTTATCAGTCCAGCCCTCCTTCTCTGCATTCCTATAGCTACTGAATCGCATCAATAGTTTCCGTCATTGTCTAGCCTTTACGTCTCCATGTAAGAGAAATACTGCATTAATGATCATTTAATATTCTTCATCACGCACTACATGTAGAATAATGCATGCTCCAGTCTTAGAGTCTGTTAGCCTTTACCCCGGTAACTTTTGGATTCTATCAACATGTTCTCTAAACATCAGATACTAGATATTGTTTAGGCACATGTCGCCCTGACTCTCCAGACTTCAGTCTCTGTTCCCAGCACATAGTTCATAGCCCCCAGCTTCTCCTAGTCATACGTCATTGCCAGTTTACGCGCACCATTAGGTTAGAGGTCCCGGCTCCTTAGGTAGCCCCCTCCATGTTTCCGCCCCATTCATGACATATTCTGTTACGTTTACATCACATGTCTATGTATACGCCTCCTGTTACACCTACTTTCACCCTTATCTTTCGCGACTGCTATTGACCACACCCACTGCTCCGCCTACTGTAATTCACTGTAATGCAACTGTTTTAGTATATATAAGTTGTACATTGTTATTAAAAGCTAGCGCGCTCATCCCAGATCTTGTCCGTGCAGGTTGTCCTGTTCCTGTCCTTTATGCTGTATTAAACCTGCAAACTCCTACTACCTCGAATCTTGACTCTTATTTATTGAGCTATCTGTTATTCATTTATCCATTCAAAAATAGAGGTATTATTTATTTATTTACCACAGTACCTAGGGGTGATACTTGATGAGAAAGGTACTTTCAAGCCACAAAAAGAAGCCATAAAACGGAGAGGAAATTTCATTGCGGTAGCTCTAAAATCTCTGAAACATAAAACTGCTGGTCCAAGCTTTTACCCCTTACTACAAGTACTACAAGCAAAGTTATTTCCAGCTATTATATATGGAAGGGAATTCCGCAGGGGGAAAGATGAAGAGACTTTGGAACAAACTGTGCTAAGAGCAGCAAGAATAATCTTTAGCCTACCAAATTATGTCTCTCCTGAGCAAATCAGGCTGGAGCTTGGCCTCCAGTCACAAAAAATAGCTCGCAACGCTGCTTATGTGAAATGCTGGTTTAGGATCAGAAGCTCTGATAAGTGCTCTCTGAATTTCCACCTATGGAAAGAGATAAACTCAAGCAGAGCTTGCATCCCAAAGGATTACCTGACCGCATCCATAAACCGCCTAGGCCTGAAGGAACTCTGGGCAACTATGGGAACACAGAACAGCTTTAAGTCTTTGGTAAACAAGACAGTTAAAAAGTTATCAGTTCTGGAAGACAAAGAAACGCTCAGGAGAAGGTCCCACGGTTGGTGCGCACTGCAGAGCTATACAACACCTAGCCCTCAAGATTACCAATGTGCAGGCTTCGGTAGGAGGCTAAAAGAGAAATGCCTCTGGTTTTGATTGGGAATTCTTCCTGTCCTCCCGCATCTAGCACCATGGAAGCGAACCGCAGAAACAACTCAGTGCCGCCTCTGCGGGGAAGCAGAAGAGAGCATCATGCATCTACTAAGCATTTGCCATGGTCTGGACCTAGAACGATGCGTGTTTCTGAAATCTATCTTTAACACCAAGAGGATAAGAACCTGCAGGCAAGCAGTGAAGGCTTTCTTTGGTGGAGGAGACATACAGCTGGCATGCCGGTTTGTACAATTTATGGTGGTGGCAGAGGAGAAAATGAAGAGATCTGGCACACCATAAAACAGCTCTAAATTAAAGGCTTACCTTGCCTGGTCCAGAGATTGGCCTCTTCTTTTTTACACCAGGGAAACGCCTGACACAATAAAGCTTTTCTTCATCGCCTTGAAAACAATTGCGCTTTGGAAAGGCCAAGGACAAGAGGGACCAGTAGTATCTGTATCATAAAAGTTGAAACAATCCTGATATATGCAACTATTAATTCTGTGACTTTTAAATATAAATGCAATTCTTAAGTTCTTTTAATCTATGTTTTTATATCACAACCTTCGGACTAAGGCTTGACTAAAGCACACTTGTTGATATAGACATTCTGTCGGAGGAAGGCTCATCCAATCTGAAAAGGAAAAACTGGGCCAGGCCAAATCCTCCCATAGCTCTTTCTTTTTTTAATGTTTGCAAAAATGATGACATTTTAGTGAACTATTTTTATGAATTTATTTTGACTTGAGCAATCTTCTTTTTGTAAAGGTTTTTATTAACTTGTACAATAAATATTTACTTACTTACTTACACTCAGATCAGTGTGACTTAGTGTCTGGTAGACAGTTAATCTCTAACACAAACTTTTTAACTGAAGCCTTAGACTATTTTGCACAGAAAAGAGTTCCCGCTCAGGTGATGTTTTTAGAAGCTGAAAAGGCTTTGGATTTGGTGTGTTGGGAGAACCCTTTGACAATTCTTAAGCAGTTTGGATTTCCCACTAGCTTGGTTAAGTTAATATCTAGTCCATATAAAGGTCCTAGAGCACAAATCATTATAAATTCCAGAAACATGGGGACATGTGGGGTGACTAGGGGAGAAGGCAGGGCTCCTCCCTGTCACTTATCATTTTTGCCCTTTTTATAGAACCATTAACTATCCCTATCCGCATGACTCCAAATATAGCACCACCCTCAAGTGGCATGACTCCTATTAAACTATATGTGGATATCATAGAGCTGTTTTTGAAACCAGAAAACCAGAAGAGGCTGTTTTCAATTTTTCAAGCATATACAAATTTGGGAGGGTATTAGTTTAATAAGTTGGAAACTGAGATTTTACAATGTAATTGTTCACATAACACTTTTGAAATGGAGATTTGACTTTGTAATTGCTCACATGACAATTTACTTCCTGAATTCCATCTCTTAGTTAATTCTAGGCCTAAGAGCTAACAAGGGGTCTATTTTACAGAAAATGGTAATGATGTATTTGTATTGAATTATATTCCCCTAATTAGTAAGGTTAAGGCATTATTTTTCAAATGTAATAAGTAACCTCTCTCCATAATGGGCCGTATCACCTTGGTTCGGATATCAGTTCTGCCATTGTATAACCTTTTGTTTGCTGCTGTTCCATGGGTTCTACAGATGAAGTGTTTTACGGAAATGGAGGGTATGCTTTCAGCTTTTATCTGGGCAAATAAATCAACTAGTTTGGCACTAGACACTTTATACAGGACATTGAAAGAGGGGGACCTAGCTCTACCCAATTTGAGAGAAGATTATTTTACAAACTTTATATACAAATCTTTCAAACTTATAAATCTCCAAGTGGGTATAGGTTTGCCAATTTTCTCCTGAAATAACTTTTCAAGGAGTACCATATTACAGATTTTCTTCTCCTTACCAGAGGTCCTGAAGAGGTCAGATATAAGCCCTTGCAATAGTATATAAAACGCAAAGAATAGTTTTGCAAACACTTTGAAATTCCTATGACTAATGGGGTTATTCATCTGGCTGATTTCTCTATGGGGGATTGTCCCTTATTAGAGAAAAATTAAATTTCAAAGTGGGAAAGTAATGGATTTAATTTAATTTCAGACTTTATAAATGCAGAAGAAACATGGAAAATCTGGAATGTTATTGAACCTAGGATTAGGTTTAATGAAAATATACTCCAATGGCCCTTCATTAAAATGCAATGCTTTTTAAGGGAATTAGATTTAAGCAGAATTCAGACAAGTCTGTAATTGGCAGAATATTTGGTAGAATCCAGAACGTGCAGATTTATTAGTGGATGAGCAACAATCTCAGACAAAATAAGGGTGAAACAGTTGAGAAAGTTTGGGTTAGGTGGCATTCCAAAGAAGCTATTCAGGTTTCATCTCCCACTTGGAATGAAATTAATCATTTCAATTTTACTTTAATGAAAGGTGCACATTTTAGACAAATTCAATTTTATTCCAACTGGCTGCTGTACAGAACCCCAGAGTTTCTACATAAAAGGAATCCTCAAATTCCATCAAAATGTTTTAGGTGTATGCAGGAGGGGGTGGGCTCATGGACTCATAATTTGGTGTTGTCCAAGAATAAGATCATTCTGGTCTGAGATCGAGCAGTATTGCTCTTATACTTTAGAGTTGACTCAGTCAGTTGACGCTCAGACTGTGGCTTGGGGTATTCACCTGATATTAACATGGGCCTCTTGCAAAGAAAAATAGTATATATTATTGTCTTAATTGCTAGATCAATTATTCTTCAAAACTGGCATTTGAAAGTAAACCTGACATTCCAGCAATGTAGGTCGAATTAATGGAGAACCAAGGAATTGGAAAGAAGATATGCTTTAAGAGCAGGCTCTTTTGCTTTAGATTCTGGGACCTTTTGGGATAAAAGTATTTTAGTCAAGATCAAATAAGAAATGTGAGGAGTTTGCAATATAGTTTTTATTGTTTGTATTCTTATGTGTACCCATTTTGCAAATTGCATGGTCTTCCCAGTGTTATATCATCAAATGAAATGTTTTAACAAATATGACCTTCTGCCTTATGGCACCTTTATGTTTGTTGAACTTTTCCAATACATTTTTCTATAAAAAAAAAAACATGGGCCTTCCATAGGAAAACCCACAGCAACGCCCCCTCCTTGACGTAGAGTAAGGCAGTGCAGTTCTTTGCACTGTCTTGCCTTACTCCATATCTATGAGGCCATGCAAAGTCATGCAGGGTGGCTTGCGTCACCTCATAGAAATGATTGAGAGGACTGCGCTACCAAAGCGTCATAAAAAGTGGCACTCCGGTGGCACAGGCCTCTTGTAAATCAGGCTCTGGGTGTTTTGTTGAGCGGCCACTTCCCCTTCCACCAGCCTAGCATGGTCATACATCTGCCACCTGTCCGGGCAACCTCCATCCTGCCTGTCCAAGTTCCATGCCCCTATCCCCTCTCTCCTTTCCTCAATGGTCCATTTTGCTGCCACTCCCTTATGCACTCCATGCTGTGTTTTGCTGCAACTGTTTCCCCTGCCTACCTTACATGGTCTATTGTGAAGCCCCTTCCCCTACCCTCTTTCATCTGCATCCAGCCCCTACCCCTCCCTTCTGTCCTCCATGGTCCTTTGTGCATGCCCCTGCCCCCTCCCTCATGCACATCATGGCCATTGTGCTGCTACTAAACATCCCACTTGCTATACATGGTCTTCTGTGCTGCCACAGTCCCTCCCACATGCCTTGTGTGGTCATCTTGCACCCTCTGAACCCCTACTGCCTTCCATCCATTGTCTGTGTGTGTGCCATTATAGTTTCAATGTTGCCCTCCATGGTGTGCTGTGCTTCCAGTGCCCATCTCACCTGCCTTCCATGGTCAACTTACTGCTCTTGCCCTGCCCATTTGCAACATGCCCTCTGTTTTCCATGTGCAGACCCCTATCCCCTCCCTCCTGCCTTGTCAGGTCTGTTGTGGTGCCCCTTCCCCCTCCCTCCTACCTTTCATGGTCCTTTATGATGCAACTGTCCCTCCTCTCTGTCCTGTATGGTCAGCTTGCTGCCCTTGCTTCTTTCCCCTCTACTATCTGATGTCCATGTAGATGACCCTGTCCCCTCTCTCTTGCTTTTCATGGCCCGCTGTGCTGCACTGCCTTCCCGCTTACCCTGTACGGTGTATTGTGCTGCTGCAAATTGTGATGCATCCTTGTTTGGTCAGTTTGGTGCCCCTGCCCATCTCCCTCCTGCCCTCTGTTATCTGAGTCTATGTCCCTACCCCATATCTCATTACTTGCCCACATTTTGCACTTGGTACGAGGGAGATTTGTGGGTAAAACCTGGGGAATTGATTTTCCCCACTGACTTACATTGAAAAAGAGGAGATTTTAGGAAGGAAACAGATAAAATAAAGCCCCTTGGCTTAAAAACATGGGGAGTCTCCTGTCTAAATCAGGTCTGTTGCCATGTGAGGTTGTACTGCCACTGTGTCTTCCTTCTGCCCTCAATGGTCTTATATATTGCCACAACCTCTCTTGCCTGTCCTACATTGTTAAATTGTTGCCCCAGCCCCCTTTTCCCCTGCCCTCCAGGGTTGCTTGGGCTTCCACTGGACCTCCCGCCTGCCCACCGTGGTCAACTTGTTGCCTCTGAATCCTCCTCCACAAGAGGCTCTTATTCCCATAGAAATTATGGTATATGCTCTAAACAACTAAATGAGGACATATTTTCTGAGCTTTCAAATAGCCACAAACCACATTTAAA
This sequence comes from Lissotriton helveticus, assembly GCF_964261635.1. Lineage (NCBI taxonomy): Eukaryota > Metazoa > Chordata > Amphibia > Caudata > Salamandridae > Lissotriton > Lissotriton helveticus. Next base: position 1,208,219,624 of record NC_136063.1, read on the forward strand.
TAATTTGCTATCTTTATGTTTTTTATCCATTTGATCACTTGATTATATATTACTATTAATGGAGAGGATGTGGCGTTATAGCCAGAGCTGCACACTTTGTAACTGGTGAACCAGGTTTGAGTTTCTGTGTCAGCTCGATATCCTAAGATTCTGGGCAAATCACTTCATCTTCCATGCCTAAAACCAAAATTAATGCATCCTCGTGTATTGTAAGTGATGCTCCATGTAAAGCACTCCAATACCTTTGGGTCAAGTCTGTGCTATATAAAACTGCAAAAACAGAAATAATTAGGTGTTTTGCACACTTTTGTCATTGGGCTATACTGGGGGTGAAATTAGGTGATTTCTGGGCTCTTTTTTCTCTCATGGCCAGCTTGGGGGACTTAATGGTTATGATGCTCCCTAATTCCCTAATGTACTGCAGTATCCTCAATAGAAAATGCGTTCAGTCTTCCACTTCGATTCTATCAAGATGACTATCAGATGTGCCACACTTTTCCCTTGAAATCAGAATGTTAGCACTCTACTCACTCATTAGAACACTTTAGTAAAGCTGATGATTACCAGGGAGGTATTTGGAAGTCTACTGCTAGTGTTGAAAGTGCATGTTTCATTCTGCAATGCATAAACCATAACCATAAATTATATGACAAACTGAAGCTCCTCATTGTGTTCCTTTCTAAATTAAATGTATTAAGTTTTACCACCTTGATTCAATCAATATGGCTTCAGGTGGGCCATACTGTTGTCATAAGTAAGACTATAAGAACTCTTGCTGTTCTTTAGAACACTCTGGGAGGCTGCAGTAGAACACAAGGGAATCAACTGAAAGGTTGCTCTTGTTGGAAGTACATGATTTACTGAGAATGCCAGACTTCATTCTCATATGACTGATAAAGATAGTGTTAATTTACGGAAAATTTGTTCTCATTCTAGCTTCTGGAGCTCATTCCATAGCCTCTGTGGGAAAATCTTGAGAAACAGTTTTCTCTCACATGTGATATATATATGAGAACAAGGGTGTTTTTAGGGTGTTGGGATAGGCAAGTGTATTTAGGTAGCAAGGGTAATTTTAGGGTTTAGGTTGGGTAAGGGTATTTGGGTGGCAAGGGTATTTTTAGGGTCTAGGGTGGGTAGGGGTACTGGGTGGTAAGGGTTTATTTAGGGTTTTGGGGTGGTTGGGTTTAGGGGGTGGGGTCAATAAGGTACTATATATATATATATATATATATATATATATATATATATATATATATATATATATATATGTGTGTGATCATTGCCTCCGTTGAGGCTGAAACGTGTCATGCTGGCTGCTGTTGTTTTATCCGCTTAATAAAGATCTTCACCTGCATCTCTGGGTCTGCTGTTCGTTTCTCTTGAAGGACGTTCTTCCAGACATATATATATATATATATATATACATTTATATATTACCTACTGGCGGTCGCCAGTAGGTGGTTATAGTTAGGACCTATTTTCGATAGGAAATCCGCAACATTCCATTTGGAATAACTTTAGCGCCAGTTGACGAATCTTCGCCCGAATTTCAAAACTTATGGCCCTCGCCGCTCTGCTCCTATCCTGAAAGTTTCGGGGTGATTCGTGAAGCGGGGGATGAGAAAAAAGGAGGGTTCCAAAACGTGTTTTCCCCATGTATTTTTCCATAGGGACCGTTAATCGCAGCTACAGCCTGAACTGCTGAACGGAATTACACCAAATTTGGCAGAAAGGTAGACCTTGGTTCAGAGTCATGCCTTTCCCTTAAATGGTGTAAATCCGTTCAGTAGTTTTTTTAGATATTAAAGGAAAAAATTACATAAATATCTGGGCAGAGCCTAACCACACATCTCATCCTGAGATCTGATTAGCTGTCAGCACTTCATCCTAGAATTGTTGGCAGCCATCTTGGTACCAATATATATGATAGCAACCTCATTAAAAAGCATTGCAGTTAATAGAAAATTTTAAGACTTTAGTTACATTATAAATCATTTGCTGATGGTATCATACTCATTTTAGGAATTGTGGTGTGTTCTAAGGTGGTTTTATCATGTGAAAAAGCCTTCTGCTGAGATATCATGAATCATGTTTGATAGAAAACTATTTTCTCATGCTTTTCCCACACAGTTTGGAAGGTAATCTAAAAGCTAAACTGAGAGCTTTTTTCTGTAAATTCACAAAATCTTTCTCATTCATGTGAGAATGAAGTCTGACATTCTCAGTAAAACATGAACATCCAACAAGGGCAGAGACTGCCAGTTGATTCCTTTGTGTTCTACTGCTGTTCCCAGAGTGTTCTAAAGAACAACTAGAGCGCTAACTGTCCTACTTATGACAAACGTATGGCACACCTGAAGCCATCTTGATTGGAATAGAGTGGTAATTATTAAAACATTTAATTTAAAAAGGAACAAAATGAGGGGATTCATTTTGCCATAGAAAGTATGATTAGGGCTACAGAAAGAAAATTGAGGGCACATTTTGAGTGAATTCTCAAATCCTCTTCTATTTCATTAAAAAATTCTGACATGCAGACTGAAACATGCAATTTCAATACCAGCAGCAGACTTCCCTGGTGAGCAAATTCAAATTCAAATTCAAAAATCTTTATTTCGGTACATTTTACCATAAAAGATACATTACAAAACACATGTGTATTCATATTAACTTGATGCATTAAACATAATTTGCATGATTGAACAATGACAAGCGAGGTATGTTGCAATTAACAAAGATTCGGGGAGACAGTCTTGTGGGCGATCATCATTACATATAAACCTTCTATAAATAGTTAAAAATATAAAAAGTCATACATACAAGTAACAATATATAACAATTTACCAGTAAGACGTCAGCAATCCAACATTTAATAATAATTGGAGTCGGTTAAATAAGTGAATAGGACTACCAATTCCTTATACCATAAAACATGGAGCAGCTTGCGATTTTTAAAAAAAACAAGAAATTTATACTAGAATTTTAAACCCAATTTAACTCTAATAAATTTTGTGGCTAACAATAATCTGCTGATGCCAAAAACAATAACCTGGCTGGTATCCGTTTTTAAGATTCTACCAGCCTCATTACATGATTTTATGCCTATGTTTTGGCAAAGGGGTTTGATCCATCTTTTTCTAGGGGCCACATAAGCCGGGCAAAAAAACAAAATGTGAAATTCATCCTCCTTAACTTCACCTTGGCATAGAGTGCATTGGTCGTTACTGTTATAGTTAGACCACCTCACTACACATGCATTTATCCGCAAAATGCCATATCTGTATTTGAAATAAAGTGTCTTGGCTAGCGGTGGTTCTACCTCATCTAGAAAGCATTCATAATATGCCGCATCTTTAAACGTTAGGAACCTATTCGTTATTGATCCATACGCTCTTCCAATCAATATATTTTGATATAAATGGGCCCAGAATGATAATTTAAAAATTTTCTTCGAGGTTGAGGATAATATAGATGGATCGTCCCAGATTTGTGCTAACCCAATTTTTGGTAACCAAGATCTGACGTGTTTGAACCATGGAATTGTGTTACTACAACTCAAATCCATTATTTCTTTCAGACCATCCTTATAGTTTGACAACTCAGGGGTCGACCAGATTCTGACCCAGAGCATCAGAGGTCTCAGAATTGCATGGTAGTTAGTAAGTTTGAAGTTAAGATCTAAGATGAGCGGTACTAACGGTGTACTAATCGGTAGTCTTAATAAAGCTCTAAAAAATTTGTTTTAGTCAGTTTCGAAAGATTTTTTGCACATGGGTCCCCATAATTCAGCTCCACATAATGCAGCTGCCTGTGCTTTAAATTTTAAAATCTCCAGAGCTGGCAAAACTGCTTTGTTTAGACTATTTCCATCTCTTTTCATAATGGGTAACAAGTTTTGTGTGAATTTTACTTTACTTTTTTCTATCTGGGATTTGCATAGTAAATTGGAATCTAAGGAAACACCCAGATAGCTAAAATTTTGTACACGGTCGATTTTATAACCATTTAGAGTCAAGTTATCCTTGAAATTTTTATGGGGTTTATAGCCATGTATTTTGTTTTCTTGGCATTGATCTCAAGGCCCCTCTTGCTGCAATATGCCTCAAATGTATTTAATAATTTCTGTAGGCCCCTGGGTGTTTGGGATATGAGTGTAGTATCGTCAGCGAAAAAAGGAGGGCTGGGACCCTCTCGCCCCCCCAGTTTAGGAGAATCATTACCACAATCCTCCATACTAAAGGGAATGTCGTTGACGAACAAGGAGAACAATGTGGGGGCCAACACACATCATTGACGTACCCCCCTCTTTATCGGTATTTGTCCTGTCAGTTCTCCTCCTGTGCCCCACCTAACCTTTGCATAGTTATTGTCATGTAGCTTTATGATCTGCTCTGAGAGTTTGTCTGGTAGCCCTAAATCTCTAAGAGTCTCCCATACAATTTATGAGGAATTATATCAAACGCAGCCGAAAGGTCTACGAAAGCTACATAGAGGTGACCCTTTCTCAAGTTTACTTATTTCCAGCACAGGCAACGAAACCTTAGGACCTGGTCAATAGTTCTTATTTTGGCTCGAAACCCTGCTTGAAACTTTGTAAGCACCGCTTTTTCCTCCATCCAAATATTTATACGATTTAAAATATGCCTTGCATAAATCTTTTGTAAGATATCTATTAAACTGAGGGGGCGATAGTTTGCGGGATCATTCCTATCGCCCTTTTAAATTTTTTTTAATGATTTTCGCTCCCCTCCATGTCTCCGGGAGATCTGCGCCTGCCGCTACAGCGTTACATAAGCAATTAATATATGGGCCCCAGATACTAGTCTCATGCTTGTATAAATCACCTGGAATTTTATCTAGTCCAGGGGCCTTCCCATTTTTGACCGAGTTAATAGCTATTTTGGTTTCCTGTAGATCGAAAACTAACCTGTCCATTCTTGAGATCGACAGTGTATCAGCCTCAATAGAAACCTGTTGCTCCTCAGGAGCGTCATATAGCTTGGTAAAATGATCGATCCAAGGAGTCTCATCGAGAAAGTCTTCCCTGGGGGGCGTGGCTAGCAGCCGACAATCGAGGCTGCTTAAACGAAGAGCTCCGTGCCTAAGCCGCAAGTTATCCTGATTTACTGACACCCTAGGCTCCCCGCTCTCCCAAGGAGAACGAGTGAGGACTCTCCCGCACCTGGGCTGCTGGATCGGGTCCCGCACGGATCCGACGAGACTCAGGGAGCTGATCGGTGGTGGGCCGGGGAGCCGCGGTACGCCACGCAAAATGGCGTCCGCGACCTAGGAGAGGATTCCCCCGGCACTGGAAAGTTGCTGAAGACTGCGCGAGCTCCGGAGAAACAGAGTTCCTGCAAGGGCACATTGATGGGCGGACCAGACCGGCGGATTGGACCGCAGCTGACTTAAATCGGCAGGCTGCGCGACATCGGGACCGGCGTGGTGATCGCAGTGGGCGACTGCGCTTTGCAGCTGTTGGAGGAGTGATAGCGGCCACGGAAAATCCATGCCGCGCACTGGCCCAGCGAAGATCGGCTGCTGTGGTGCTCGAACCGAGAGCGGCAGGTGGAGCGGGAGAGGCGCAAGTTGAGCCGACTGGAGGGGGTGAGACACCGGAGCCCGGAGCGCCTCACCGTGCGCACCCCTGCGGCATCGGAGGAGTGGAGAGCTGAGGAGCGGAGTGGGCGTCTGTGGAGGCCCTCCCGAGAGCGCAGTGAGACGGAGAGCGGCGCTTAGGGGGGCCCCTGCTGTATTTTACACCTACTGAGCCCGGAAGCAATGCTACAGTATCTGTCTCCACTCCAATATTAGAGTCGGATGTCACCCACACTAGTGAACGCGAGTGTATGAACTCGGGTGTGGAACACTGTGCACCTACAACGGGGTTGGTGGCGTGGATATTGAGAAAGCCCCCCCCTCGCCCGTGAGCGAGCTAGCAGCGAGGGATCAAGGGGAGGAGCGGACGGTCTGGGGGACGCGCCGGAGGGTGAAGCCTCTGCGACGGCGAGAGCACCATCGAGAGTGAGCGGAGACCTGGGGGGAGGCCGATTGGGGCCACCCCGGCGTGACGGCGCTCTCGGATCTGTCGCCTCTGAGGAGGGTTGGAGTGCCCTCGAGGAGGAGAGCAGCCTGGCACTGTGACGACTGGGCTCAATGTGGGCGGCCTCCGAGTCCGAGTAGACGCACCAGGTGGACGACTGCCACTCCGAGAGGAGAGGAGGGGCTGAATACATGCCGGTGCGCCCAGAATAGCGTTGATACCCAGAATAAGTGGCGAGAGATGGTGGACGGTGGCTTGACACCTGCGTGGGTATCAAGACTGGGAGGTACTTCTGGCGCCTATCTCGCCTCCTGCGCGGGGAGACTGGGAATACCCTTGCAGCGGAGGGCTGCCCTGGAGAACGAAGAGGGGCTACGCCCTCCCGTGCCCCTACCCAGGGAGAACGGCCTAACTTCTACCTCTCATAGGTCCACCTGCTGGCGACTGGGGATCTGGAGGCCTACTACCGATGCCCGGGAGTGCTGACGTGGGGGGAGCTGACCTACGTCTGGACTGCACCCGGCGGTATGGGCTGGACACTTCTAACTGGACTAGATCATGGTGAATGAACGTCGTTCTGTAAAGGGGAGCACGAGGAGCGCCTGTCTGCCGTTAGCCACCGTGACATCCACTACACTGAGGGGCGGGGACCCAGTCCCCCACTGAGCTGCCCGGAGATGAGTAAACTAAATGGAGCGAAAGGTGGGACCCAGCCGCCACCGGACGAAGAGATGCCTGAGAAGGAGGAGCAAGGAGAGACCGGGCAGGCGCGAGACCCACATCTTCAGCAACAATTGGATAAAATCCTACTAGCGATATCGGACTCCCGAGTGGCGCTCCAACAGGACATAGCACAAGTGGACACAGGATTGGGATTACTAAGGGCCGGCCATGGAAAACTGGCAGATAGAGTCAAGGACGTGGAGAGCTCGCTCTAGGCTATCGAACCGTAACAGCAGTCACTGAAGGCCACCTTGGACAATGTGCTGGAGCGAGTGGAGGCCCTGGAAAAGAGAGTAGAGGATGCCGAAGGCCGTAACCGAAGGAACAACATCCGCGTAATAGGTTTGCCGGAAAAAGTTGAAGGAGCGGACATGGTACGCTATCTAGAATCCTGGCTCAAAGCTGTGGTGGTGCCGGAGGGCTTATCTGCTTTCTACACCTTAGAGCGCGCCCACAGGGTGCCGGCCCGACCACCCCCACAAGGCCGTCCCCCCAGAGCGGTGGTGGCCGGCTTGTTGCATTTCCGCGACCGGGGCTTGGTCCTACAGAACGCACAAAAGAATGGCCCCTTACAGGTGGAGAACAGTAAGGTCAATATTTTTCCCGACTACACGTACGACACCCAGTGCCGCAGGACTTCCTTCCTGGCTGTCAAGAAGGAGCTGCGCTCAGAGGGGCTACAATATTCGCTCCTATTCCCAGCAAGGCTGAGGGTCATTGTGGATAGTAAGACATCGTTTTTCGACACTCCAGAAGATGTCTGCGTTTGGCTGGAAACCTATAGAACCGGAAAAGACGGCGGCGGGGGGGAGCTACGGAAGCCCGCTGAGAGCTTACCACAACGACAATCGCGGCGGCTCTGAAACGGACGGCGGGGTCTGAGGAGACCCTCCCCCTCACAGGCAGCTGCAGAACGAATGGGAGCAGTGGCGGCGGTGTTCACACTGTCGGCAGCACTGGTAAACCTGTCGGGAGGAGACACAGAATTGGAGGGAGACGATGCCATCTCCGCATCAGAACAATCTGAAACAGGCAGCGCTCGGTTGCCAGAGGTCACGCCTGAGACGGTGGAGGGTATGCTCGATGAGTGACAGCTGTGATCGACCTACTGACTAGCTGGGTACTCGAATCTGTGCTGGACTCCTGACTCCATGTTGCAGGGGGAGGTTGCTGATGGTATGGCTGACGGAGAGTGGGGAGGAACATGCGAGAGGGGACACTATCTATCTATTAGAGCTCCTCGGCCAGTGGGACTACCGAAGTAGTTGGCCGCCGATCGGCTGCTGTGCCCTTAGTGCATGCCCAGAGTGACTACTGCTGGGTCTAGAGCCATGTTGTATGTTGCGATAGTTTGGATGGGAACTAGAAGTTGGTTACTAGGACCTGTTCTGGGGAGGAAGGGATCCAGGGGTTGTTGGGGTTGTGGGTTGGGAGGGATTGTTACTGACGCCAATGCATGGAAGTTGCACGGAGAACTGATGAGAGATATGTGCAGGGAATGGAGGGAGAATGGGTGATTTTAATATTCTGCGATGCATAACCTGGAATGTGAGAGGTCTACACACCATGACGAGGCGACACAGAGTCCATGCCTATTTGGTTAGAAGAGGAATCCATATTGCACTGCTCCAAGTAACGCACTTAACAAAGTCTGAAGCGATAGCCTTACAGCGCAGATGGAGAGGGCAAGTCTATAACACTACGTATTCCGCGTATGCCAGGGGAGCGTTAATATGGATCAGGGCGGGGGTCCCTTTTGAGATGACTAAACAGTCGACTGACCCAGAGGGTAGGTTTATGGCCATTGAAGGAAGGCTTAGAGGCAGGGAGGTTGCTTTCTGCAGTGTATGTGCCCCTAATACTGACCAATTGAGTTTCATGTCGAAGATATCTGGGTCCCTGGCGCACTATCTTGCAGGCCCTCTGCTAATGGGCGGCGATTTCAACTCCATCACTGACGTTACATTAGATAGATCGCACCCGCCTCTGGATGGTTCGCCGATACACCGACTAGCTAAGGGGAGACTAGACTGGCAGACACGTTGGGGATTGATCGATGCCTGGCGTAAACAGCACAGCACCCACAAAGTCGTGACTACTCCTACTTTTCAGGCATGCATAACCTCCATGTGAGACTGGACGCGTCCCTATGCTCCCCGGGAGTTCTGCCGACTGTAGTCCGGTCTGAATATCTGACTAGAACGGTATCCGATCATAACCCCTTTTTGCTCACGTTACAATGGATGCCCGGAACCTCATGTGTCCCTACCGGAAGGCTCCGCCCCGAAACGCTGGAGGACCCGGCTTTCCAGGTTGCGCTGGAGGAGGCAATCACTCATTATTTTGCAGAAAATGCGGGAGCAACTGAGACGAGGGCGACAGAATGGAATGCTTTCAAGGTGGTTATCAGGGGGCTCTGCAAAGGAAAATATGCAGGAGTGTGAAAGACGCTCTTGAACGAGTTGAACAAGGCCGACACCGAGCTGCGGGCGGCGGATATTCTGAGGCCTAGTCACCCGGAGTTTCAAGAGAGAGTTACCACTGCGAGAGAGGCGGTGGCGACGGAAGTGGAACGGTTACGCAGTTTTGACCATAAAGCATACACAGTGAGGGCACATGCCGAGGGTGATAAAGCAGGCACGTTGCTGGCATGGCTGGCGAATCCCACGAAACGAAGCTCCCCAATTGTGGCATTGGAAACAGAGGGAGGAAAAATGGTGTACACCCAAAATGAGATACTGCAATGCTTCACACACTATTATGAAGCTCTATATAAAAGCAGATTAGAGGCAGGAGATCTGGCTGTAGAAATATTCCTCGAGGGTTTGCAATTGCCAGCATTGGATCAGGAGTAGGCAGGAGACCTAGGGAAAGACAAAGAATTAGGGGAAATACGCAGCACTATTAAGCGTATGGCCCGCAACAAAACTCCAGGGTTGGACGGACTGCCCATAGAATTCTACGCGCAATATGGCGATTTGTTAGCACCCAGACTCCAAGACGTCTACAGAGAGGCAATGAAGTTGGGCCGATAACCACAATCAATGCGTGAAGTGCTGGTGATACCGCTGCTGAAACCAGGGAGAGAGGGCAGTAATGCAGCCTCTTACAGACCTCTGTCAATGTTAAATACTAATTATAAAATATTGAGTAGCATCTTGGCGGCCCGAATATTGCAGCATATGACCGCGCTGGTCCATAAAGATCAGGCGGGGTTCATAACGACGCGAAACACGACAGCGAACATTCGACCCTTGGTGAGTCTGTTGGGTGAAGACCACCTGGAGGCGCAACACCCCATGGTACTATCGGTGGATATTGAAAAGGCCTTCGATTGCCTAGAATGGGAGTACCTTTATAAGGTGCTGGTACGATTTGGTCTGGGAGACGGGTACTTACAGTGGACGAAAGTGCTGTATACATCTGCAATGGCTAGGGTATGAGTGGGCACACTAATATCCGGTAGAAAGAGGGACGAGGCAGGGGTGCTCGCTTTCCCACTATTATTCGCATTGGCGGTAGAGCCTCTCGCGATTGAGATACGAAAGGGGGTCCATTACGGAGGATTGAGGAGTAGAGACGGCCAACAATATATTTCACTATATGCAGATGACCTCCTACTGTTCCTTGAGAACTCCGACGGCGCACTGACGGGAGCTGAAAGACTGCTAGCTGACTTTGGGGAACTATCGGGACTGAGGGTAAATTGGCCTAAGACGTGCTTATTTCCCGTGCGACGTGGGGAGATGCAGCCCAATATGCAACGGTTATTGAGATGGGAGCCCACTTGCCTGAAATACCTGGGAGTCCACATTTACCATAAAGCAGCAGACCTTTTGGAAGGTAATTTAGGACGTAGTGTAAGGGCTCTGAAGGGCAGCATGACTTTTTGGGCCACCCTTCCACTGTCGGTAACGGGCCGTACAGCACTTTTAAAAATGATAGCGCTCTTATATTTTTTTAGAACACTGCCAATCTGGATACCTAACCACATATTTAAGCAGCTGAGATCACTTATAGTGTTCTTCCTCTGGGGCGCTGGTCGACGCAGAGTAGCGCAGGCGACGCTTGTGAGACCTTAGGTCGAGGGAGGCTGGCGGTGCCAGACTTTGAGGTCTATTGTCTAGCGGCCCAACTACAGATATTTACACAAGAAGTAGCAAGAGTATTTAGAGGACCGGGACACATCGAGAATGAAGGTACCTCACGCCATATCCTCTCATTTATCGCATTACAGCAGAAGCTGAATCTTAGAGACCTAACATTGGAGGAGAATACCATGCGATTGTGCTGGAACCGTTCTCAACGTAGAGCGGGGGCGACACACCCCTATGCACCCGAAATTCCTCTCTGAAAGATAACGGCGCTACCACATGGAGGTGACTGGTTGCACTTACTAGGCTGGGAGGAAGCAGGAATTCAAATGCTGGGGGACCTATTTGAGGACGGCACACTATTGCCCTTTCAAACGCTCCAGGAGAGGTTTGATATACCGAGAGGGGACCTCTTGCTACACGCAGCGGTGTCAAGAGCGATTCAGGCCGACTGGCAGGAGGGGTTGATAGAACCTACGACAACACGAGTCTGCCAATATGTTATGATGGCAGCAGGGACCTTTAAAGCGGTCACATGTCTGTACACTAGAATGATCAAAGAAACGTTATTGCCCTTGGACACGTTGAGAGAGAAGTGGGAGGTAGATGTGGGGAAGGCCATTCCTCCTACGACCTGGGCACAAATAGTGCGAAGAGCCTGGAAAAGCACGAGGAACGCAGGTTCCAATTGGTATACTTTTATATTATTCATTGAGCATACTTGACGCCAGGGAAGGTTAGGAAATTCTTCAAAGTAGAGGCAGCGGCGTGCCCAAGGTGTGCGGTAGTGGGAGTGGAGTTGGCACACATGTTATGGTCCTGCCCAGCGGTCGGCCCATACTGGGAAGAGATAGGTCGCACTTTAAATGCAATTACAGAACGGATCCTAAGCTTCGACATGGCAGTCGGTATCTTACACTGGTTCCCTCACACGCCCAAGAATAAGATCACGAGCAAGTTTGTGGACATGCGGCTTATACTGGTGAAACGCGAGATCACAAAGCACTGGAAGGCAGCTGCGGGCCCTAGCATTCACAGGTGGCGGAACGAGTTTATTAAATGGGGTAGCAGCAAAAGCACGCTCAGATACCAGCAAGCGCGCAGGCTTAGCAATGAGACAATGTTAGAAAGAGCGGCAGTGTGGGAGGCACTAGTGCAGGCGCTGCGAGAACAGGACACACCAAATAACACGGCGGTATAGCTCTCCGATTGAGACTGGACCTTGGGCATGACAGGGCATCAGGCAGGCGAGCACACATACGATCCTGCGCATACATGTTAGGGAGAATGGATACAACTTCTGGCGTTGGTAACAGGTTTATGGGGAGGAGGGAGGGGGAGACAGGGGATTGATTGGTATTGTTGGGACTGAAAATTCAAAATTTCGTTTAAATAGCGATATTGGTAGCGCGACCTGATGACTGTCCATGCTGTATTGTCACAGGACTTGGGATGGTAAGGGTGATGTCATTGTCCATGTACGTTTTCTGTGAGAAAAACAATAAATTACGTTTTGAAAAAAAAATCGAGAAAGACTTCCCTAGATCCTTTTTCTTTTTTGTTACCTTTAGCCACTATTTTCCAGAACAACATTTGGTCATGGTTTTTAGATGCGACTAACATGCTGGACCAGATCTCCTCATCCAAAGATGCTTTTGCCTTCCTTTGGGTTATTCTGTATTCAGTCCTGGCCTCTTTAACTACCAACATGCTTTTGCTTTTTATTGCGTGAACTAAATCGGCCTTTGCACTACGACATTCCTTGTTATACCAGGATTTCCCTACATTCTGTGAATTACCTTCTCCACCAATTTTTTTCGATTTTTTTGTAACCAGTGGAATAAGTTCTTTAAAAAAACACTATGTAATTCTAGGAATGATTTTTCCCCGTCTTTGGAGGCATCATATGGATCGAAAGTAGTAGCAAGGATGTTATAAATATTTGGCAACAAATCGTCATGCCTCAGCATGTACGCCCATTTAACTGAGCAGCAATTATTGCTGACTATAATGTCGTCTGGGCTAGTGTGAGTATTTCTCTCAGTCTCGCTATGCGCTATACTGCTGTGTAGAAAAAGCTCAAGTGGACGATGGTCACTTTCTGTTCTGGGTCTAATCTCTATATCTACAGCAAACGGCCAAATATCTAATGACAGGATAAAGTAATCAATTTTACTCTGGCACTTATTTCTAAAAAAGGTGGGTGCCTTTGGGCTCTCCGATGGTAAACAACCACTACATGCCCTCAAACCATTGCCAGCCAATACCCTCGTAATTTGGAGAGCTAGGGTAGTTTCTGGAACTGTCCCACTGCTACTCATTGCGGGTATCTTATTGGCACTGTCTTCATCATCTAATAGATTTCCAAACCCTGTAATTGGTTCGTAATTGTAATTAAGGTCACCACCCAGTATTATACTTGTTCCAGGATCTAGCGCGTTTAAAAGCGAGTCCAATTTTTCTATTTGTGGTGACTCCCTGTATGAAGGGCATGGTCTACTATAAATATTATATAAATGTACAACTTGTTTCTCTGTAGTAACAATTTTGATCCCTAGGTCATCTTGAGAGTCAATACCTAATTGGGTGACATTAATATTAAGAGTCACTTTCACCCAAATTATAAGGCCTCCAACCGGCCTTCCTCTCACTGAAGGAACAGCAGCTTTTTGAAAGGTTTTATACCCTACCCTATGTATGGTTTTAATAGCCCATGTCTCCTGGAGAATACAGATGTCACTCGTGGTAATATAATTATTCCACTCGGGGTCACTGACATTTCTGCCCAACCCTGCTATGTTCCATGATATCAGTTTTAAAGCGGTATTGTGCTTGTGGGCTGTTACACTAGAAGATATATTTCTTATCAAGTTTCCAGTACTGTTAACTGCCCTTACCGGTGAGTTTTCACATGGTACTCTTGCTATAGGAATACATGGTGCAATTTCACGGGCCTGTTGCTCTATTCCCACCACCGGTACTTCACAATGAGTATGGTACCCCTCTAAATCACACTCTACGGGAACCTCCTGTGTTTCTGAAACTGTGTTATTTAGCATTTGTGGTCAATCCACTGCCTCCAAAGAAACTAGCTCTTGGAAGCTATTCAAGGCTACACGGAATGTGAAAATATCGGGATTATAAATTGGTCTTTTTACAACTGGTTTGTAGAAATACCCTAGTGGTAGGGCGTAGATGCTAGTGTTTTGAGTTGGCATCTCCTCGTATGCTTTCAATAGATTACGGACAGTATGGGGGTGTCTAAAGTTTACAACTATACAGTCACCTGGTATGTCTTTTGGTGATTCACCCACCCACCCTACCCTTCTCACCATCAGGATTTCGCTCGACTTGTAAGGATTAAACCTTTTATATTTCGAGAGCCAATCAACTACTTTATTCTTAAGATTGTCCCATGTTTCCCTCTCCTTAGGGCAGGTACACCTGTTAATACTAATATATAGGGACATGCAGCCGGTGGTAGGCTCAAGATGGATCTATGACGTTTCAACGCGTACTTTTACAACGCATACCTTTACAACGAAATTTTTACAACGCAAAAACCATTACAACGCATGTATTTACAACGCATGTTTTTACAACGCTGGTACCTTTACAACGCATACCATTACAACGTAAGTATTGGTAAGTATATATTAATTTTTTTAATGTAAATTATTTGAAATTAATATACTTTAATTTAATTTAATTTAATTTCATTTGATTAATTTAATTTAAATTTAATTTTACTTTATTTTTACCCTGTACCCCTGTACCCCAAAAACCCAAAACTGACCCTGAACCCTAAAAATACCCTTTTACCCAAAAACCCAAAACTGACCCTGATCCCTAAAAATACCCCTTTACCCAAAAACCCAAAACTGACCCTGAACCCTAGAAATACCCCTTTACCCAAAAACCCAAAACTGACCCTGATCCCTAAAAATACCCCTTTACCCCAAAACCCAAAACTGACCCTGAACCCTAAAAATACCCCTTTACCCAAAAACCCAAAACTGACCCTGAACCCTAAAAATACCCCTTTACCCAAAAACCCAAAACTGACCCTGAACCCTAAAAATACCCCATTACCCAAAAACCCAAAAACTGACCATGAACCCTAAAAATACCCTTTTACCCAAAAACCCAAAACTGACCCTGAACCCTAAAAATACCCCTTTACCCAAAAACCCAAAACTGACCCTGAACTCTAAAAATACCCCTTTACCCAAAAACCCCAAACTGACCCTGAACCCTAAAAATACCCCTTTACCCAAAAACCCAAAACTGACCCTGAACCCTAAAAATACCCCTTTACCCAAAAACCCAAAACTGACCCTGAACCCTAAAAATACCCCTTTACCCAAAAACCCCAAACTGACCCTGAACCCTAAAAATACCCCTTAAAAAAACCCAAACATATAACATTTTAAATATAATTATATACTTACCAATACTTACGTTGTAATGGTATGCGTTGTAAAGGTACCTACGTTGTAAAAACATGCGTTGTAAATACATGCGTTGTAATGGTTTTTGCGTTGTAAAAGTTTCGTTGTAATGGTAGTGCGTTGTAAAAGTTGCGTTGTAAAGGTTGTTTCCCGCTCAAGATATCAGGATTGGGTATCAAGTCAGTCCCCTTTGGGCTATGAACAACCGCCCTTACATTATCGTTCCCCACATGATTTATTCTATTATCAAATAAAAGGGGAATGTTACTCAATGGCACGCTGTCCCCAGACCCTTCTGGTCTGCTCCCTGTCCTGGTCCGATTTACAGAAATGGGGCATGATTGTTTAGGGCCTTGTACCACTTCTTTGGCTGTCACAATGTCCTTGTTTACTGCCCTCAACTTTGATAGTAGGCAGGCCCCCCCCTTCAATTATTCTGTTACCTTCTTCAATTACAGTAGACTGTTTGGCTATAGTAAGATTCATCTGATTGATTTTACTATCTAATACCGTCATTTTCGTATTTAAGCTTTCATCTATTTTGGTCTGAATCAAATCTAGAGCATTTTTAAAAATATTCACAACAGTAAGATCTTCCCCTTCCTCCGTCACATTTAACCTTCTTTGGCTAGAACAATGATCAATGTCCATTTGTACCCCAATTGTTCTACATAAACCCTCCTCATGTGTTTGTACATTTGAGACCCCTTTATTAGTTTTTGCAGATGTCCCAGACTTCCCTTTCTTGTCTCCAGTTTCTTTCTCCTTTGTTTTCCCTTTCAGTGCTTCTGCTTGTTTTTGGGATCTTAGTCTCGAAAATATCCCCGCAGTCCCTGGTTCGTTTGCGCTTGATTGCCCCTCTTTGGTTTGTGATATTTCTGTTGCACAATGGTTTGAAATATTAGGAGAGGTTTGCGAACATTTACCATTGGTCTCGTGTATAATAACAACAGGTGACAGTACAGTAGATTGCCTATATGTTGGGAGATTGGAGGGATCAAGTGATAGCCTTCTCTGTGTCATTTCAATCTCATGGCACAATACTGTTTCTGCTCTGATTAGAAAATCATCAAGTGCCCCAGCTGCACCTTTTCTTTTGCTCATTGTTGCCCGAAAACAAAGTTCCACTGGAAGTATTAAAGTATAGAAAACAGCACTAGTCGCCTTAATGATTAACAGAACCTCTGGCAATTAAACAACAAAGTGTAATGTAACCAGTACCTTGTTCGATGCAAACCAAAGGGGGTGGCCCAGCCCAGCCCCCTCCGGCCTCGGACGGCCGCAGACTGTCCCGCCCTTGTCCCGGGCTTCTCCCGGCACCACCCGCGCGTGTCCCGCGTTGAGTGGGGGAAGGTGGCGCTTTATAGCGCGATGACAACGCCTCCCCTTCAGCAGCTGTGAGTACTCGGGCAGGGCAGAAGAGCAAGCAGAGACAGCGGTGCCCCCTGGGATCAAGAGTCCCACCAGGGTAGTGCTGTGCGTACGTGAGCGTCCCGTTCAAGCAGGAAAGCCGGTCATTCAAGGGTACAGCTCCACTGATATATTCAGTTTCAATAAAACTCCAATGCCAGTCTTCAGCTTTACAAGTTTTCCATCTTTCGAATCGCCTGTGCCCTCGTATCCAGTGGAGAACTAAATGCTCGAACTTCACAACGCTGCTATATTATTTTGACAATGTTGCTAAAAAAGAGATAGATGGGCTGACCTCCTCCGGTGGACTGAAGGTTGAATGCTGTTTGCTCTGGCGGTGTTCGCAGCAGGGTTGGGCAGGTTCTGACGAAGCTGCTGGGCATCGCCGTTAGGTGAATTCCGCTGCAGGGGGATTGATTCCACCTGGAGGCAGCTTGGTGATTCCTACGGGAGGTCAGGAAATCTGATGCCGCCGAAAGGAACATGCGGGAGACCGAAGGATCAGGAGGGGGTGCAGAGTGAAGGAGGTACTCTCTCTCTCTCTCAGGTGTCCCCATTTCTTCTCTCTCGTTCTGTTGTTGTGCCACACTGTTGATTTACTTGGCATCCCTGGTGAGCAGTAGCTTTACTACAGTGATATAATAAGCAACTAGAGTGCTAACATTCTGAATATATGGCAAATGTGTGGCATATCTGAATGCCTTTTTGATGGAATCAATGTAAAAAACTGAAAGTCTTTCCTACTGAGGAGACTGTAGTAAATGAGGAAATTAGGAAACTTCATAACAAATAAGTCTCCCAAGATGGCCACCAGAGACAAAAGAGTCCAAATGTAGCAGAAATATCACCCAGATGTAGTCCAAGTACAGCCTAATGACAGAATGTCCCAGAGTATTCTAAAGAACAACTAGAGCGCTAACAGTCTTACTTATGACAAAGTATGGCACACTTGAAGCCATCTTGATTGGAATAAACTGGTAACACCTAAAACATTTAATTTGCAAAGGAACAAAATGAGGGGATTCATTTTGTCATATAAATTATGATTAGTGCTGCAGAAAGAAACATTAGGGCACACTTTGACTTCTCAAATCCTCTTCTAATTCATTAAAATATTCTGACAAGCAGACTGAAACATGCACTTTGAATACCAGCAGCAGACCTCCCTTGAGAGCAGTAGTTTTACTACAGTGATGTAATGAGCAACTAGAGAGCTAACATTCAGAATTTATGGCAAATGTGTGACACATCTGAATGCCTTCGTGATGGAACCAAAGTAAACAAGCATTGAAAATGCAATAGGTCTCGCCCTCGTTTAAGTTAAAGCAATTCTGTTTGTAATTAGGTGGCTTTTTAGCTTTGCTTTTATTAGTGTTTTGCAAACTTTCATGTACATAACATGCATATGTATTCATATATGTATATGTATGCATGCATTTATATTTGTATTTATATAGATATGGAGATTATATATATGTTCATATATGTATGTATATATATATTCACTGAAAAAACCATAGGTTTTAGGCCTTATATAGTTAGGAATTAGCATTTAAAAAACCTTTGAAATTCACTGAAAAAACCATAGGTTTCAGGCCTTATAAAGTTAGGAATTAGCATTTAAAAAACCTTTAAAATTCACTCTAAAAACTATACATTTTAGGGGTGTTATAGTTAGTTTTCAGAAAGATACACATTCACTGGATGATGTCATCAGTGATGTCATTTGAGATGTCATCAGTGATGTCATGAGTGATGTCACTGACCATGTCATGAGTGATGTAATATGTGACGTCATCAGCAGTGCATTGCACGCGCAAGTTATAGTGAGTCCAACTAACTATAACGTGGGAATTTCAATGGTTTTATGCGAGTAAAACTTTCAGCTAACTATAACTGGTGTAAAACCTATGGTTTTAATTGAATAGGTTTTTTAAATGCTAATTCCTAACTATAACTGGTGTGAAATCTATGGTTTTTTCAGTGAATTTCATAGGTTTTTTAATAGCAAATATCTATAGGTATGAAAAGTAATAATTTTTATAACAAAATTTAAATTGTGTAAATATGTTATTTTTTTTCTTTTTTTTATTGTTTGCCCCGGGGCGCTCCCGAGGCACGTACCGGTGAACGTACGGGTAAGCGCAATGTTACGAAGCGCCCCGGGGCGCGTACCGGGGAGCGTCCCGGGAGCGCTATTCCTGCGAACGAAAACAACATCATGACGTTTCGCGTAGTCGCGTGATGCGTCATATGACGCACTGCGTAAACGCACCCGGAAGCACGCGATCGCATACGATCGCGCAACGTCTCGACTCGCTTACGCGACGCGCCCCAGGGCGCGTAGCGTAAGCGCGTCGGGTCATGTGATCTGAAAATAACACTTTTCATTGGTGCAGATCAGTTTTGGTTTCCAAATGATGAAAGCTTTGATCATGTGACTTGAAAATAACACTTTTCATTGGTCCAGAACACTTTTGTTTTCCAAATGATGAAAGCCCCCTCCTTTTTTCCTTATTCTGACTTTGTCCTTTGACTGAGGAAGACCTGTTTCGAGTTCCATCTTAGAAAATGGCTACAGTAGTATCAGCAGCTGGAGCATCTGGTCCACCACCACCACCACCACCACCACCATCTAAAAGACCACCAGAAGATTACGTTGGTGGTCAAGAGGAAGAGGAGGAGGATGATGAAGAGGAGGCACAGAGAATGGAGTTCCTGCCTGAAGATAAACAGCCCTACAAACCTAAAGAACACTTTATATGGCAGTTCTACAAACTCCCAAGGGGTTTTAAAAAAGTCTACGCAGCAAAGGTGACTTGTTTAATTTGTGGTGCTGAGCTATCCAGGGGGAACCTTAACAAAAAGTATTCCTTCGGGAATCATACGATGATTCGCCACATGATGCGTGCGCATCCAAACAACTACTCTAATGCAGAGCAAAGGGACCTCTGCAGTAAACTACCCCCCCATCAACGTCAAGACACTCAGCATCAAAACAACCCACTCCATCGGGTCCGGGGGCAAGAGATACATTGGCTACTATGCAACCTAAGTTTAACGATGACAAAATTTTATGTAAATATTGTAACAAGTTACATTGCTATGGTGAGCAAAGCATCGAACTTATCATGGTTGCTGGTGATAACCATAAGTGTCCAAAAAAAACCTGATTTTTTTTCTGCTCCAGTTGAGCCATTTACAATTCCCTGTTTTTTGTTTCTCCCCATAAAAAATACAAAAAAAATAAAAGTGTTCAGAAAAGCCAAAAAAGTACAAAATGTTAAAAAAACATAAAAAAATATAAAACAACAAAAAGAAAAAAAAACAGTCCTTATGAGAACTACCTTTACTTTATAAAAATAAACCTATATTTTTAATGAATCTGTGTCAATCTTTTTTCTGCAGGGTACGCGTACCGGTACGTGCACCGGGGCGCGCACCCCAAAAAAAAAGAAAAAAAAAAGAATGAAGGAGTTAGCATGAGGGAAGAACACAAAGAGAGTAATGTTAAGAGAAAGAGAGCTACAGGATGAATACAGAGGGATTCTTTAATACATAGTAAGAAACAGAGAAGGTGTAATAGGGTGAAAGTGAGAAAAGTAAAATGACTAAAAGAGTGAAAGAAGGGAAGAGAGACGAAGAAGACTAAAGTAGAGATAGTAGGAGAATATGAATGGGTGTTGAAAGAAAAAGAAAAGAAAAGTAAAAAATTGAGAATGAAGTGTAGGGGCGTAACCGGGATAAATGAAGAACGGTGAGTGAGGGTAAGAAAAGACCAGTTAGTGTAAGTAAAGAGGAGTGAAAGAGGGTGAAAAATTGAATTAGGATAAGACATGGGGAGTGACAAAGAGAAAAGACAAAAAGAGTAAAGAAAACAGTACCTGAATGGGTTTGAGTGAAACAGCAAAGAAAGATAAGTAATGCAGTGTGTGTGACTTATAGGGAGTCAGTGGGTGTAGGTCGGGGTGTGGGTGTGTAAGGTGTGTCTGTGGGTGTGGCTGTGTGCGGTGTTTTGGTGTGGGTGGAGGTGAGGGTGTGTGAAGTATGTGTGAGGAGTGTATGGATGTGGGGTGTATATGTGAGTGATGTATGTGTGTGTATGGAATGTGTGTGTGTATGTGAAGAGTGTGTGTGGGGGATTTTTTGTGTATATGAGGTGTGTGTGTGGTGTGTCTGTGGGGTGTATGTTAGAGGTGTGTGTATGTGTTGAGAGGGGGGTGAGGTGTGTGTGTAGGAGTAAGGTAAAAAATTAAGAAAAACAAAATGAGTGAAAAAGCAAAGGAAGGGAACAGAGAGTAAGTGAAGTAAAGAATAGGGATTGAAAAAAGTTGAATATGAGAGGGGAAATAGGGAAATTGGAGTAAACATGGAGAATAAGAATAAGTGAGGGAAGCAGAGTAAAGACACAGGAGTGAGGTTGGTTGAGAAAATATTAGTAAGCTTTAAGCAAAGGGTGATGGCAAACTACATTTTTTAAGTCATACTTACCATATAATAAATGTAACTTTAATTATTCTTTTTTTACTACACTTTGTATCTGTGAAAGAGAGAAGAAAAAATAAGTTATAATTACTAAGAGTAAGGCATATAGATTCACTGACACAGAGGAAGAGAAGAACAGAGAAATGAACTGAAGGTAAAAAAGATACTAAAACAATGTGAGTTAGCAAAACTAAATCTGGAAACAGTAGTAAGTAAAAAGATAATGACTGAGACAAAAAACAGTCTAATTAAGGAAGCATTTAGAAGAATGAGGAATAGAAGAAACTGAGAGTAAGTGAAGAACAGTCAAAGAGTGAAAGGATGAAGGAAGAGAGGATAATATACAAAGATTGAGGGAAATGGACTGAGGAAGTTAGTAGACAAACACACTAAGAGAAAAACTGAGTGAGGTGGAGTACAATGACTTAGAGAAGAGAATAAGTAAGGGAGCAAAAAAAGGAAAGAGAGGAGAAGACGACTAAAACAGTGGTACTGAGAGAAAATAATTTGGTGATGAAAGTAAAGAAAAGGACATTGAAAGAAAGAAAATCAGGGATAGTAATAGAACCAGAGTAAAAGAAATGGGATGAAGAACGATGAGAGAGGAGCAGTGAAGTTGTTCTAAAAGAAATGATAGAAGGTAGATAAACACAAGTGAACATAAGACAAGGAGAGTGAGGCACTGATGACATAGAAGTAGTGAACGAAAAATAGAGAGAAGAGGTCAAAAGTAAGGAGCAAACAAAGATAAGCAAGGGAGAGTGGGTGATTTATAGTGCTAGAGTGCAATAATACTACTGAGTGAGTAAACAGAAATTACTAAAGCAGCAAAGGAGGAAAATACGGTAAAGGGAAGTAAAGCAGAGAGACTGAAAGCTGAAAAGTTATGCAAGGGAGAGAGGGGATGCAGACAGTTGAAATGAGAATGAAGGGTTATCAAAGAAGTAGAGTAAAGGAACGGGGGTTACAGAGAGTGAGAGAAAGACATTATAAGTGAATAAAAAGAGCTGAAAGAGGATGGAAAAAGGAAAGTGAGTGTCAGAGAATAGGAATACAATTTAATTTACACAATCCAAAGTATAGAATAACTTTTCCAACATGTTACATAGTTTATTTTTGCTGTTCTCAGAATATATTGAATTTCACTTAAAACAGTGAGTTCAAATTACTCATCATATGACAGCGGGGAAAAAAAAAACACAATCTAAAAGATTGTGTTTTAAAAAAAACCTTAGATACTGACAAATGACAAATGTACGCTAACCTTTGATTGACTTACTTTTCCTTGAGGCCAAATAGTATATCATGGAGGTCCTTTTCTCGTTGCAAAGTACTTTGCTGTTCACTTAAAAATCCATTTCATCCACTTTCTAAAAGAAAAGCTCCAAGAACATCTGAAATATTTTCAATATTTTCATATACTCCTTTTTTTCAGTCATGACTCTTTACTCATTCCTGTACCTTTCCATTTGGCCAAATAGTGACAGATGTATAAGTATATTTTCAAATTAATTCTCAGACACTCTGAAATGACCATTTTCCCAACGTTCTGAAAGAAAGCACTACATCATTTTCACAATATTTAAGTATTTGTAGAACCATCTCTGACTCACTCATGTTCATCATTTTGTATATTAGTAATATCACTTACTATGACATCCACTTACAGTACCTATATGACAAGTCAAATTTTTATATTGCCTGGATCACTTTTACTAAGAATATATTTTTAAACAGCAAAATAACCTTTATTAACTACTCCCGTCTTCATAGGCCAATTACTTTTACCTAAATTTTGGCTGTAAAAACACTAGGTATGAATTTATAAAGCCAAAAGGCAAACGTTGTTTGAAAGTCAAATGAGTGTCGTTAGATTGGGTCCAACCTTTAGAAGTTTTTAAATAGCATGTGTAATGCCCTGATGTTGTAGAAGGACCGTCATGAAAAATAATAGCTACAGTTGTAAAGGTTCTTCCTGATATCGATAACTGTGAAGCCACGAAATTTTTAATAGAAGTTGTCAATTTCGTTCCATCAGGTCTACATCGTTGCAACATTAAAATGGCATACTGACCATAATTTTGTAGAAATAATGTGGACAGCATTGCAGACTTACATTGGGTACACACCATATTGTGATCTGCTGCTTTAACTAGATTATTAAAAGGCACTGATTTGCAGTCTGTAAAGTCAAATATATAAATCTTTCAGTGTCTATTCTAGTAGTACTTGATAAAGTACAGTTGTCGCAGTCATGCTGCCATTGATAAGAAAGGCTAAAAAGATGTTTTATATCTACACCTTCATCTTCCAATACATCAAAAATATACATTAAAAATTCCTGACAATCCTGCTGAATATTCTGTGAAAATTGATTTTCACCAGAAGATATGTCTAGAAGATTTCGAATTTCTGAAACACTTTCTATTTTTGCTCTATCACTGGTACATTTCTCAAACACGGAATTCAACAACCAACAGAATCTTTGATCCCGATTTTCAACAATCTGTTCTTGTATAATTTGAAGAAAAAAAACAACATTAACCACTACATTAGCATAGCAGTTGACACCAGAACTGTTTTCAAACTGAAATCCAACAACATCTTCAACAGAATCCTTTTTCTTTCTCTTTACAATTACACTTTTATCTACTTTTTGCCTTTTTGCTGATACCTCACTGCAATTAATCTCATTTCTTCTTTTTCGGCCTACCACACGTTTTTCAAACAGAGGATATTGAGGCAAATGTGGAGCATACTCTCTTCTTAATCTATTGTATTCTTTAACACAATCTAGATCTGCGCAAATCTTTGTCTCATCACACTCAATCAAGTACAATCCTGATAAAGTTCTCACTCGTGATAATGCCACATATGCCATACCCTCTTTAAACACAGAACTTCCAATGTTCACCAAAGCACTTTCTACACTTAAACCTTGAGGTTTATGAATTGTCACTGCATATGCCAAACAAATAGGAAACTGTTTTCGGCGAACATAAGTCTTTCACGAGCAAACATCTAGCTGAACAACGACAAATATGTTCTATTTCATCAATGCCATCAAATTTAATTTTTAAAATTTCAATTTCATCTCTATTTTTGTAATTCACAAAACCAACAACATGACCCATTGCTCCATTTACCAGACCTCTTTCAACATTTAAATTCCTTCTCAAAATGATACGACAATTCAAACACACATTCAGAGTCTTTTCAAAACCAGCAGTTTTAGATATAGTCTTCTCTAATGAATCCAATTTTGATTTCAAATTTTCAGACAAAACATTTGTTGCTCCCATATGCTCTATTTTATCTGTAGCTTCCAGTTTCACTATCTCTTCATTTTCTAAATTTAACATTTTGTTGTTCAACATGGAACATTCTTTCAGAGTTGGCATCAAACATATGCCAGATTTCTTCTCGTTAATTTTCTTAAAAATATTCTCTGGAAGAATGTTTCCATTTGGGTATAAATTTGAAATTAACCATCCCTTGCTGACTTATTTTTCCGACTCTTACATCTTGTAAAATATTTTTATAATCTTCATCCTTTGCCTGCCGCATATTTTGAAGCAGTTCTGCATATTTGAAGTTTAACCATATATTAACGTTGCCAATGCTTACTAGGCACTTCCTGGTATCTTCATGCGTGAGCATTTTGAACACAGGTTGTCCTTTCACTGGAGTCAACTGCAGAAGATCTCCAAAAACAATAATATGTTTTCCTCCAAATAAAACATCATAGTCTGTTCTAAGAATTTCTTGCATTCTCAAATGCACAAAAGCAAGCATTATATTTGACACCATGCTTACTTCATCAATGATAAGAAGTTTCATTTTCTTCAGGACTCTCGAAACTTCGGAACACGCATCTCCAGATAGCTTGTGATATTGCTCCACTGGCAGCATCAGTAAACGATGTAAAGTAATCCCTTTAATATTATGTGCTGCCAGCCCAGTTGGAGCGGTAACAACACAAGACAGCGGTGATTCAGTCCTTTTCTGCAGATAAGATGCAATTGCTTTAATCAGAAAACTTTTTCCAGTTCCTGCTTCTCCACTCACGTACAGTCGGACAGGCTTAAATGATGTACATGAGCACTCTTTCTTCTCATGACTCAATCCATGTTCAACCTGTTCTGTGACTTCGTCATATATCTGTTTCTGCTCAAGGTTTAATTGTTTCACCAAATATTCTAAATTAATTACATCCTCTTGAGCTTGCTCCATAGCTCTTTCCACCTCATCCATGGCAGTGGCAGCTTCATTTTGGATAATTGGTCCTCCTAGTGGATCCTGACTCAATGAAGCAGAACTCTGACTGCCTTGAGAACTGTCTCTCGCAATCTCTGCAGCAATTGTTGCTTTTTGCTCTATTTCTTCATTCCACATTTGCAGATAATTTTTAAAAAAACAGGACATTCTATGGTATCCTTCGTTGCATTAAAAGAGTCTTCATAACAGAGAAAATCTCCAAGTAGTTCCTCTTCTTCACGCCATGGTTTAAAGAGTTGCAAAAGAGCCAAATAATAAAATTCTCTTTTATCTGGATTATCACAACTCAATTTTCGATGATTAATCAAATGACCTTTTTTTTGTTTCACTAGACATCCTTCACATCCAATGACAGCATATATTCCATTATTGGCATCTTCTCTGATGTTCCTCTTATAAATATATCTTTGCAGAACTTCATAGAGACATGCGTTCTCAAGATGAGGACTTCTATTTGGATAGTATGTATCCAACATGTTTGTCTTCAAAATATCTGTACTTTCTGGTTCTTTCTCTGCCAAATACTCTATCTCTTGTACAGATTTCCAAACTCGATTTCGTGTTGCAGCAAGACCTAGACTCACCCAAATGATGGTTCTAGATTTGGCATAGAGACTTGCTGACGACAATCGATCAGAACATTCATATGCTCCAATTTCTCGATGCGACAACATCTTCAGACTGTAACTGTATAATTTCTTGCTTAGGCTCTTTTCATGTGAAATGTCCTCCCACATTTCCTTCAGTTCTGTCTTTTCTTTTTTTGTGATGTAAGACGTCACATATCGAGCCACAGCAATAGAGTTGTCAGCAATGAATTGAATATCCGTGTTAGCATTCCACATGGACAAAATCACTGGGTTGTAGTCGTTGATGTACTTGGACTCTTCGTTTCTTTTTAAATTGTATGTATTTTTGGGTGATTTCCTCGTCACAGTATGTCGCAGAGAAGACATCAAATTACTTACTCTTCCTTTAGAAATCACTGGTCGTGGAAAGCCGAAACAACATTTTGTGTAGAACTTGTCCTTGTTTCTGAATTTTCTACGACAGTACTTTCCACAACGATGGGATTGAAAGCGTAAAACTTGTTGCCTTAAACTGTTTTCTTCGGTAGTTTTTGGAACAGCACATGTTGAATACTCTTCAATGAAGCTCATCACTGTCTCATCCAAATCTGTTCCAAATTTGGGTGCATCTTTAATCCACAACAACATATGTATATGAGGAGCACCTCTCGCTTGATACTCCTTTCTCGAAAAGAAATCCAAAACATCTCCAAGGGGAGGATTTTTTTTGTTGGTAATAAAAGACATCATAGCTTCAAATCTATGATTGAAATATCTGCATACATTCACTGGATCCAAAGAGCACAGTTCTCCAGCAGTTTTGAATTCTATATTTTGTATATTTGCATTTGCCTCTCGTAGAAATTGAAGTAAGTCATCCCATGCATACTCAGCACAGCTAAGAGTGAGGAACCATGTAGGAGTTCCTAAGTTTCTTAGCATACATTTCAATTCCCCATGACGACGGTACCAATACTCGTTTGTACCACGCTGACATGCCATGAGATTGATTAGATGAGATTCTAAAATATTATCTTGCAGATTCACTTTCTCCATAAAGTCCCTCGCCGAAACATTTTGCAGATGTGCTCCACTTTTCAGTATATGGTTTACTGCATAAGAAAGCCTAGACAAGTCACTTTCATACAGTAGATGAAACAAATATGGAATGCATTGACGAAACCTTGGATCTTCAGCATACAATCTTACACTTCGATATTCAGATGCTGGAATTTGAAGTGGTCGATCATCATATCGTCCACCTCGACCTGTTGTATATAGCTGTGGAAAACAACGGGCTTCCAAACTTTCTTCCCATACACTAATGGGACTTCCTTTTGCTGCTTTCATTTGAAACAATTCAATTGCATTCCCCATTACTTCTTTGGAATGCAAAGGATGAACAGTATAATGTTCATATATTTCTTCACTTCTAGACACATCAACTTTTTCAATTTGGCCGCCTGAACAATCACTGTCTTCAACTGCAGCTGTTTCCTCTGCTGCAACACATACATCTTTGTAATACTCATTGTTTTTGACTAAATACAACGTTGCCTTTTTGACTTTCCTAACATCCACTAAATCTTGCCAGATTTTTTTACTCTTTGTCGGAACCCCATTAACTAGAATAACTAAAGGTTCCTCTTCTACTTTTTCTATACCAATTGTATCAATATTTTTTTTGAAATCTAAAGGCAAATAAACAACTCTTCCCTTTAATCCTCTCTGCAAATCTGTAGGAGGCAATTTCCCTATCTTAGGCTCCATGTGAACAATTGCCTGAAAAGGATGGACACATTGAATCAAAATAGACTCATATGTATTTAAATCCATCAATTCACGGGGAATGTCTACCAACTCCAGATTATTATGAACAGCTCTAGCAGGCATTCTGTTTTGATTTAATTTATCATAACAATATTTACAAATACGCTGATCAGAACGCGAATCAAAACAATTCTCCACCCACAAATAAGTTGCAAAATCTTTCCACACATAATTATTCATCTTTTCACTTTTTACGTATAAATCAACTAATCTAGTTTGATGCTTATAATGACTTCGTCGACAACACACACAAGTAAAATTCGGCCTTTCACTTGATTTCACCTTAAACCTGGTAATTTCCTGCTCAAACTTTTCTGTATTTGAAATCTGTACATTGTCTTCCACATTACCTTGAATTGCTGTGTCAATTTCTACACTGTCCTCTTTTTCACCAAAATAACAAACCTCAATTTCTTCACAAATCTTCTTCACATCTAATTCAGTTCCATGCAAAAGAGCACTGTTTAATTGTTTAAGCTTAATTGCGGGACTTTTTGCATAATACAACATTCTCACTAATTTCCTCATTTTGGTATGATGCACTGCTAACATCCTAAAATGATGAAAAACACTCTGACAGACTTTTCTAGAAAGACAAGCCAGTGAATGGCCTTGCACACCTGTCTTTTCTCTCAGTCTGCAAGGATCTAAATCTTGCAACAACTTCAATTTCTGCTTCAGACTTTTCTTACTAAATGTACGTAAAAAATTACAAAACAAATCAATTGATTCCTGTCGCACACTACAAATACGACTACACTTCCAAGTGTACACTGGACCCTTAGTACGTCTCCCTAAAACTTCATCAGTTAACACCTCTTCTGGTTCTCTAGGCACAAGTTTCTCTTTTTCAAGCGGACAACCGTCTTTCACTTCATACGCTCGACCACTGGTGTCAACTGCATGCACTAAATCATTATCCTGTAAGTAACTCTCCTCATTATAAAATGGCTCACAACTTGAACTGTGCATCCATTCTCCTGAAAAAACTTTACAAATATTAGTCCGATTAATTACTCTTTTCCATCTACTGTTTGATTTGAAAACATCAATTGTCTTGTTAAGTGACCTAATTCTATTGATTATTAAAATAAATAACTTTTTCTTAACTTCAAAAGCCTGATCAACAATCTTCTCTACATTTTTCTGTTTCTTATAAAAAAGCAGCTCTCTGTTTGCCTTTCCTAATGTTTTTTAACAAATTTAAAACCACCCTATTGCGAAACATTCGTTTACGAATGTCTCTAAACTGATTCTGCCTTCTATTCCTATTCATATTATTCTCTCCTGCTCCAGTTGTAGAATTCTTTGAGGTTCTCTCCTTCCTTTTCAAATTTACTCTCTCATTCTCTTTTTCTACATGCTGTCCATTATTTTTTTGGAATGTACATATGTTACGTAAGAAAGACTTAGTTTTCTTACCAGGAGCTTTGTTCCTGTTTTTTGAAGTATTTGTTGTGGAAGAGTGCTGTAATTCCGTTGCTCTTTTTGTTTTGTGGCGGTTATCTTCTTTTCTTCGCCTTTCCCTTGAAGGCATTTTTTCTTACTCTTCAAAAATCTTGATTTCAATCTGTTTTAAAGAAAAAAACAGCTCATTATAGATCACTATTACCAAACAACAAAGGAATGACAAAAACCAAACGGTCTATTCAGTGTTACTGATCAAGTCAGGATTCTCCAGGGGTGCAGAAGGGTTGAGGCCTGTATTGAAGAGTGTAGTGGAAGACAGCTCTGTCCAAAGGTACAAAGAAGATGATATCTATGTCTAAGAGTCCAGTAGGGGAAAGACTCAATATAGTCTAGTCCACTGCACTCTTATACACAGGCTTCACCACCTATGCTTCCCAGGACAGTCTTGAACATACACCTCACCTCCTCTGTCCCTCTGTACATGACTCACCTCATCTCCACAATCTACTTCCTGATCTCAGGTATAACAGGTGACAAGATTGTGAAAAGATCACATTTTTTAATATAATCATGCACACACAATTTATTGTTTCAGTAGTGTAATGAAAAGCTTATACATATCACTTTTTCTCTATTTTTCAAATTTTATTCTAAAAAAAGATTATGAGGCCTAAGCAGGACTGCTCATGTGATGAAACATGTCCAGGGGAGCACAAAACGTAAGGCTTCTGTCCAAGAGTGCAGTGGACAGGACTAAACTGGAGTAGTGTTCAAAAAATGATGAGCCTCATTTATGTGGTTAGTTTTACACTGCTGATGCGTCACTTTTTGTGACACATCGGCAGCATAAAACATGTACCTTTTTGCGCCATATTTAAAAAGTGATGCATGTAGGTAGATGTGTCACTATTTAAACCTCTGTGCCACAATATACCTCTGTCAGGTGTAATGTACACAGAGAGGGTGCATTCCCCCGCAAAAAGCCTCGTAATAGTGACGCGGTGAAATCTATGAGGTTTCACTGCATCACTTTTAGGACACTGTTACATCAAAATATTGCCCCTGCCTCACAGCAGGCATAAGACTGAAGCAAACGCTTTCACATGGGGCTTTCCCCATGTGATAGGATTCTGACACCTAAGCAGCAGTGCAGATCAGATGAACCCTGTCCAGGGGAGCACAAAAGGTGAGGCTTGTGTCCAAGAGTGCAGTACACAGGACTAAACTGGAGTAGTGTTCAAAAAAAGATGAACCTCATTTATGTGGCCCTGCGTCAGTTTTACACTACTGATGCATCACTTTTTGTGAAGCATCGGCGGCATAAAACATGTACCTTTTTTCTCCATATTTAAAAAGTGACGCATGTAGGTAGATGCGTCACTTTTTTAACCTCTGCGCCACATTATACCTCTGTCAGGTGTAATGTACACAGAGAGGGTGCATTCCCCCGCAAAAAGCCTTGTAATAGTGACACAGTGAAATCTATGATATTTCACTGCATCACTTTTAGGACACTATTACATCAAAATATTGCACCTGCCTCACAGCAGGCATAAGACTGAAGCAAACGCTTTTACATGGAGCTTTCCCCATGTGATACGATTCTGACACCTAAGCAGCAGTGCAGATGAGATGAACCCTGTCCAGGGGAGCACAAAAGATGAGGCTTGTGTCCAAGAGTGCAGTAGACAGAACTAAACTGGCCTTGTTGCACCATATTTAAAAAGTGAAGCATATAGGTAGATGCGTCACTTTTTAAACCTCTGCGCCACATTATACCTTTATCAGGTGTAATGCACATAGAAGGGTCATTTCTCCGCAGAAAGCCTCGTAATAGTGATGCAGTAAAAGCAATGAGATTTTACTGTGTCACTATTAGAACAGTGTTACGTCAAAATATTGCGCCTGCCTCAGAGCAGACATAAGACTGAGGCAAATGCTTTCACATGAAGCTTTCCCCATATGAAAGGATGCATTGCTGGAGTTCAAGCATTCCATTTCAGTACTGAAAACTCACAATTTTTCAAAATACATTTCCTCTCTCTTGCAAACAATCCTACCGCATGTCCAAGGCTGTAAATAAGCTGAGGCTTGTCTAAGCATGCCAATTAGTTGTAGTCTATTCAGGGTTACAGATGAGATAAGGATTGCCTAGGGGTGCACAAGAGGTATTGCCTCTATTGAAGAGTGTAGTAGAAGAGAGATCTGTCCACGGGTGCAAATAATTTGACACCTGTGTCTAAGTGTGCAGTGGGGGATACGCTACATGAAGCCTAGTCCACTGCACTCTTAGACACAGGTCTCACCACCTACGCTCTCCAAGAAAAGCCCCTCTCCCACTACAGTCTTGAACACAGGCATCACCTCGTCTGTCCCTCTGGACATTCCTCAGCTCATCTGCACAATCTACTTCCTAATCTGAGGAAACACAGCTGACATGATTGTGAAGAGGTCAAATTTTATTATGTAATCCTTCACACAATATTTATTGTTTCTCAAAAATATAAAACACATTATTTTGCCTCAAAAATATTTCAGCACTGTAATGAAAAGCTTATACATATCACCTATTCTCTGTTTTTCCAATCTTATTCTAAAAAAAGAGGCCTAACCAGGAGTGCAGATGTAATGAAGCCTGTACAGGGGAGCACAAAAGGTGAGGCTTCTGTCCAAGAGTGCAGTGGACAGGACTAAACTGGAGCAGTGCACAAAAAAAAGAACCAAATTTATAAAGCCCTGCATCAGTTTTTCACTGCTGATGCGTCACTTTTTGTGACACATCGGCGGCATAAAACATGTGTCTTGTTACGCCAGATTAAAAAAGTGACGCATCTACCTACCTAGGTAGATGCGTCACTTTTTAAACCTCTGCGCCACATTATACCTCTGTCAGGTGTAATGTACACAGAGGAGGCATTCCTCTGCAAAAAGCCTCGTAATAGTGACGCAGTGAAATCTATGAGATATCACTGCGTCACTTTTAGGACACTGTTACGTCAAAATCTTGCACCAGCCTCACATGAGGCATAAGACTGAGTCAAAGGCTTTCACATGGGGATTTCTCCATGTGAAAGAATGCATTGCTGGAGTTGCTTCCTAATCTGAGATAACACAGGTGACATGATTGTGAGAGCTTCAAATTATTTTATTTAATCATGCACACACTTTTTATTCTTTCTCCAAAATGTATAAGCTATTAATTTTCCCCAAAATCGATTTTTCAATAACATTTTAGAAACACAGTGCAGGTTCTTTGTACAATCATTCCATTTCAGTACTAAAAAGTCACTATTTTACAAAATACATTTCCTATCTCTTGCAAACATTCCTACCAAGCATTTCCCATAAAAATGAAACAAGCCAACATCAAAGAACCTCAGTCTGCTTCCCAATCTGAGGTAAAACAGATAACATGTTTCTAAAAGATTCAAATATTTTTATGTAATTAAGCACACACTATTTATTTCTTCTTAAAAATGTTAAACCATGGATTTGCACTAAAATCGTTTTTCAATTACCATTTTAGAAACAGAACACAGGTCCTATGTACAACCATTCATTTTCACTACTGAAACCCATTGATTTGTACTAAAATCGTTTTTCAATTACCATTTTGGGAACAAAACACAGGTCCTATGTACAAGGATTCATTTTTACTACTGAAACCCATTGACTTGCACTAAAATCGTTTTTCAATTACCATTTTAGGAACAGAACACAGGTCCTATGTACAACCATTCAACTTCACTACTGAAACATCACTATTTCACAAAATACAAATCCTCTATTTTACAAATATAGAAACCATGCATTTTCAAAAAACATCAAAGAAACCAACAGCCAAGAAAATCAATGTGCTTCTTAATCTGAAATCTCTATCCAAATGAATCATAACTCACCTTTACAAATGCTTTAGGAGATTCAGAACAGTGTCAGATACACACACCAATATTTCTTTAGCAGAGCAAAATGTATGTTCTCCAGGCACTGCAAACCTTAATGGCACAGAAAACCTCTAATTCTACACACATATTGCTCATGGTAACCAATCAAAACTCTTCCCTCTGTATTTTCAAACCAACACCCTTCCCCCCCCTCAGCCCTTTCTACCTGTTACCATAGCAACTCCCTCCTCACTGAGCTCTCAGGTTTAAAAGTTTATTCTACAATGTTGCAAATCACCTCAGCAAGGATATTTGACCTGTGAATACACCAGCTTATCTGGTGCAAGGTTTCTTTAAATGACTTTTTTTTAACCATTCAAATTACTTCTTACACAGAACACAACCATGCGCCCTAACTTTCAGTTTTCAACTATCTCAATCTACCAATCATTGCTTGTGATTCAAGAGCACTTAAAGTCTACAGTTTTTTTTGTTGCAAACTCCTATTGTTCCAACTGCCATTTCTTTCCCACACTTCATCTGACTGCACCAGAATCTCCTCTCACCATGTATTCTGTCTGGATTATTGGACATAGCTATATCCACTGGGCTCAAAGGTATGCAGCTACCAGAAATGTTCACAACCTTGATTTATCAAATGTGAACATCAAATGGATTGGGCAGAGAGGATTAAAATGTCATCAATTGATTCCATTGGTGAAAACCTTTTTGCATTTGCCACACCCTGACCTCTTAATTGTGCACTGTGGAGGAAATGACTTGGGCACTTTGACTGGGGTAGGTCTGGAAATGCTTTTAAAGGACACCTTTGAGCAATTGATGGCACTTTTTCCTCAAACTGCCTTGGTATATTCCAATATATGCCAAAGACAGAAATGGAAGTGGTCCAACCAATTTTGTCCACAATTTGAGAAAGCACGGAAACATGTGAATAAATCTGTTTCTGCTTACATGAGAGACTATGGAATGGGTTCAATATACAACAACAACTTGCGTTACAACATGCAAGATATCTACAGAGGAGATGGTGTGCACTTCTCAGATGAAGGGAATAGAATATTCCTCCTGAATTTAAGACTGTGCATTGGTACCTACTTGTAGGTACCTAAATCAGCCACAGAACCCAAAAGCTCTTTTCAGAGCTACCCTACCTCTGATCACTCCAAATGATTATCTTTTTGTAACTTTTTTCACTATTTTTCACCAAAAGTACGCTCCCCGGTACACTCCCCGGTGCGCGTACCGGGCGCTTCCCCCGCAAAAATTTAACAATATATATTTTTTTCGCCTATATGGGCCTCCTAAGCCCCCCTCAGAAAACCTGGGGGTCAGGGAGTGCCTACCGTGCCCCCTTTTACCCATTCCCAACGTTGTTTGTCCGCCATTTTCTGTCTCAAATCTACCGAAACAAAAATGGAGGACTCCCGTAGCGCTTACCGGTACGCGTACCGGGGCGCGCACCGGGAAGCGCTCCCAAAAAATGTTAAAAGTTAATTTACATAAAAACCACTGGAGACACTTTCACCAAATATAGAATAGCTCATACTACATACCAATCCCTACCATTTTCCCAAATTTGGTGGAATTCCATTGAGCCATTTAGCCTGTAGACCTCTCTAAATATCCTGAGGTAAATTACTTCACAAAAACACATCTGAAGTGTTAGAATTGACAACCAATTAAAATGTTACTTTCATTTTCTACTTTTTTTTCCTGACATTTGATTGGTTATGTACATGAATATATATAAAGAAAGAGAGGGAAACACAGGCGTTTTGACTACTACTTCCTGAAGTACATTTCAAGAAAATTTTCACTAAGAACTTCAACTTCTTTTTGAAAGGTAAGTTGTTATTTTGAAAACTGAAGTATATTGTGCACTTTAAGTTAATTTGGAAAACTTTTTCTGATAGTTATATACTATCCCTCTGTAATAGTTATAGATTTAGATAGCCTTCTCTGTTATAGTTATGGATGGATTTAGGCTTGTCTTGTATAATTATGAATTTACTTAGGCTTCATCACATACACTTTTTTATATTTCTACTTCCAGTCTGATACCATACACGGCCCAAAGATAAATTCACTGTTAAAAAATCCAAACTACCTGTCTGAACTTAAACCCAACAGTGCCCTATCTCTACTGATATATATTTTTTATGCAAATTTCAGCTAAAATGGAAGAACAAAACGTTTCCTTTGAAATTGTCCTAGAGACGAACAATGAAGAAATCATTGAACCCAATGACTTAGAATTCATGGACGAATCACGAGACCATGAACTTCTACAATGTGTAGAATCTGTGGATTTCCTCCTTCAAAATGAGGACATTTCCTACAGTCAAATGATAGAAGTTATGTTTAATTTGGAAAATGAATAAATGTATATTTAATACTTCTAAAATTGTTTGAGACATTATTCATTTTTATATGTAATTCTTAAACTAGTACCAAATTGATTATAATGTAAAGTCAGACTTATAGTATACTGTGCAACTTTTTTGTGTTTCATAGTCATTTTGCTCATAGATACTTCCTTTCTCCCACTATATTATCTCCAATGTGTTTTTGACATCTCTTTTTCATCTCCTGCCTCCATGTTCTTTCTGCTTTCCTGACAGACTATGATGTGGATTCCATATAGCACAATAACTTCTGTAACAACATGCAAGATATCTACAGAGGAAACGGTGTACATTAAATTTAAGACTCAGCATTGGTACCTACATGTTGGTACTTAAAACACCCAAACAACACAACAACTCTATGCAGAGCTACCCTACCTCTAATCACTTTAAATTATTATTTTTCTGTTTCACTGTGTTTTCCCCGTGGTACGCTCCCCGGTACGCTCCCCGGTGCGCGTACCGGGCGCTCCCCCCGCGAAAATGGAAAAAAAAAAAATGTTCGCCCCGCGGTCCCCTTTTATGGCCCCCACATCAAACCTAGGGGGTCAGGGGGGTTCTACCCTGCCCCCTTTTGGTCATTTCCCCCTTTGTTTTTTGCCACCTCTTGTGTCTCGATCCTACAGAGACACAAGATTGCGGCCGATGCGGACTGTTTCGAATGTTTACAGACACCCGAGAACCAATCAGCTTGCCGTGCGCAAGTCGCATGGCGCGCCGGAGCGCTCCCCGGTACGCGTACCGGGGCGCGGCTATAGATATATAAAAAATTTTGAACCTAAATTACTCAAAATCCTCTGGAGCACATATCTTGAGACATAGCAAAGGCACATCGGGCTACCAGTCCCTACAATTTTGCCAAGTTTGGTGAAAATCCATTCAGCCGTTCGAGCTAAAAGTGAAACAGACCGCCCTATGGAAATTAACATGGGGAAAACACGTTTTGGGACCCCCCTTTTATCTCGGCCCCCGCTGCACAAATCCCCCCCAAACTATCAGAGAAGGACCGGAGCGCCGCGAGGCAAAGTTGCTGAAAAATTCAGGCAGTTTCTTCAACCGGCGCCAAAGTTATTCCCAATAGAATGTTGCGAATTCCCTATGGAAATCAATCCTAACTATAACTACCTACTGGCGACCGCCAGTAGGTAATATATATATACATACATATATAAACATATATAATCTGCATATCTATATAAATACAAATATAAATGCATGCATACATATACATATATGCATACATATGCATGTTATTTACATGAAAGTTTAAAAAACACTAATAAAAGCAAAGCTAAAAAGCCACCTCATTACAAACAGAATGGCTTTAACTTAAACGAGGGCGAGATCTATTGCATTTTCAATGCTTGTTTACTTTGGTTCCATCAAGAAGGAATTCAGATGTGTCACACATTTGCCATAAATTCTGAATGTTAGCACTCTAGTTGCTCATTAGATCACTGTAGTAAAGCTACTGCTCTCCAGAGAAGTCTGCTGCTGGTATTCAAAGTGCATGTTTCAGTGTGCATGTCAGAATTTTTTTAATGAAATAGAAGAGGATTTGCGAAGTCACTCAAAATGTGCCCTAATTTTTATTTCTGAAGCACTAATCATACTTTCTATGGCAAAATGAACCCCCTCATTTTGTTCCTTTTTAAATTAAATGTTTTCAGACTTGCCACTTCATTCCAATCAAGATGGCTTCTGGTGTGCCATGCGTTTGTCATAAGTAAGATTGTTAGCGCTCTAGTTGTTCTTTAGAACACTCTGGGACATTCTGTCATTGGGCTATACTTGGGCTACATCTGGGTGATATTTGGGCTATATTTAGGCTCTTTTGTCTTTGGTGGCCATCTTGGGAGACTGCATGTCAGAATGTTTTAATGAAATTGAAGAGGATTTGAGAAGTCACTCAAAATGTGCCCTAATTTTTCTTTCTGCAGCACTAATCATACTTTCTATGGCAAAATATACCCCCTCATTTTGTTCCTTTTTAAATTAAATGTTTTAAGAGTTACCACTTTATTCCAATCAAGATGGCTTCAGGTGTGCCATACCTTTGTAATAAGTAGGACTGTTAGCGCTCTAGTTGTTCTTTAGAACACTCTAGGAGGCTGCAGTAGAACATAAAGGAATCAACTGACAGTCTCTGTCCTTGTTGGATGTACATGTTTTACTGAGAATGTCAGACTTCATTCTCACATGACTGAGAAAGATAATGTGAATTTACCGAAAATATGCTTTCAGTTTAGCTTATAGATCCTCTTCCAAACCACTGTGGGAAAAGCATGAGATAATAGTTTTCTTTCAAACATGATTCATGATATCACAGCAGAAGGCTTTTTCACATGGTAAAATCACCTTAGAATACACCACAATTCCTAAAATGAGTATGGTACCCTCAACAAATGATTTATAATGTAACTAAAGTCCTAAAACCCTCTATTAACTACAATGCGTTTTAATGAGGTGCTATCATGTATATTGGTCCCAAGATGGCTGCCAACACTTCTTGGATGAAGTGCTGACAGCCAATCAGATCTCACGATGAGATGTGTGGTTAGGCTCCGCCCAGATATATATGTGTTTTTGAAGTTAATTTTCATAAAAACCACTTGAGCAATTTTCACCAAATATAGCAAAGGCACTTCTGCGTACCAGTCCCTACAATTTTGCCAAGTTTGGTGTAATTCCGTTCAGCGGTTCGGGCTGTAGACTTGTCAGAACGTCCTATGGAAATTAACATGGGGAAAACACGTTTTGGTACCCCCCTTTTTTCTCAGCAGCCACTTCACGAATCCCCCCGAATCTTTCAGGGAAGGAGCGCAGCGGAGCTGGCCAAAATTTTGGAAAATTACACGCAAATTCCTCAACCGGCGCCAAAGTTATTCCCAATAGAATGTTGCGGATTTCCTATGGTAGCTAGGTCCTAACTATATATACCTACTGGCTATCGCCAGTAGGTAATATACGCATACATATATATAAATGCATATGCATATATATGTATGTGCATATGTGTGCGTGTAGAGAGAGGTATAGAGGTAGAGGTGCAGCGGTAGAGAGGTAGAGGTAGAGAGGTAGACAGGTAGAGAGTAGTAGAGAGAGGTAGCGAGTAGAGAGTGAGTAATAGAGAGTAGAGAGTGAGTAGAAGAGAGTAGTAGAGAGAGTAGCAGAGAGTGAGTAGTAGAGTGATTAGTAGAGAATGAGTAGTAGAGAGTGAGTAGTAGAGAGTGAGTAGTAGAGAGTGGGTAGTAGAGAGTAGTAGAGAGTAGTAGAGATTGAGTAGTAGAGAGTAGTAGAGAGTAAGTAGTAGAGAGTAATAGAGAGTGAGTAGTAGAGAGTGAGTAGTAGAGAGTGAGTAGTAGAGATTAGTAGAGAGTGAGTAGTAGAGAGTGAGTTGTAGAGAGTGAGTAGTAGAGAGAGAGTAGTAGAGTGAGTAGTAGAGAGTAGTAAAGTGAGTAGTAGAGAGTGAGTAGTAGAGCAAGAGTAGAGAGTAGTAGAGAGTAAATAGTAGAGTAGTAGAGAGTGAGTGGTAGAGAGTGAGTAGTAGAGAGTGAGTAGTAGAGAGTAGTAGAGAGTGAGTAGTAAAGAGTGAGTAACCGAGAGAGAGCAGTAGAGCGAAGTAGGGAGTGAGTAGTAGAGTGAGTAGTGGAGAGTAGTAGAGAGGGAATAGTAGAGAGTGCTAGTAGAAAGTAGTAGAGAGTGAGTAGTAAATAGTGAGTTGTAGAGTGAGTAGTAGAGAGTGAATAGTAGAGAGTATTAGAGAGAGAGTAGCAGAGAGTGAGTAGTAGAGAGTGAGTGGTACAGAGTAGTAGAGAGTGAGTAGTAGAGAGAGAGCAGTAGAGAGTGAGTACAAGAGAGGGGTAGAGAGTGAGCAGTAGAGAGTGAGTAGTAGAGAGTAGTGGAGTAGTAGAGAGTGAGTAGTA
This sequence comes from Lissotriton helveticus, assembly GCF_964261635.1. NCBI lineage: Eukaryota > Metazoa > Chordata > Amphibia > Caudata > Salamandridae > Lissotriton > Lissotriton helveticus. Next base: position 1,208,259,153 of record NC_136063.1, read on the forward strand.
GAGAGTAGTAGAGATTGAGTAGTAGAGTGAGTAGTAGAGAGTAGTAGAGTGAGTAGTAGAGTGAATAGTGGAGAGTAGTAGAGAGCGAGTAGTAGAGAGTGAGTAGTAGAGAGTGAGTAGTAGAGAGAGAGTAGTAGAGTGAGTGGTAGAGAGTAGTAAAGTGAGTAGTAGAGAGTGAGTAGTAGAGAGTGGGTAGTAGAGTAGTAGAGAGTGAGTGGTAGAGAGTGAGTAGTAGAGAGTAGTAGAGAGTGCGTAGTAGAGACTGAATAGTAGTGATTACTGGTAGAGAGCAGTAGAGAGTGAGTAGTAGAGACTGAATAGTAGAGAGTAGTAGAGAGTGAGTAGTAGAGAGTAGTAGAGAGTAAGTAGTAGAGAGTAGTAGAGAGAGAGTAGTAGAGAGTGAGTAGTAGAGAGTGAGTAGTAGAGAGTAGTAGAGAGTGAGTAGTAGAGAGTAGTAGAGAGTAAGTAGTAGAGAGTAGTAGAGAGTGAGTAGTGGAGCGTGAGTAATAGAGAGAGAGTAGTAGAGAGAGGGTAGTAGAGAGTGAGTACTAGAGAGTGGTAGAGAGTGAGTAGTAGAGAGTGAGTAGTAGAGAGTAGTGAAGTAGTAGAGAGTTAGTAGTAGAGAGTAGTTAAGAGTGAGTAGTAGAGTGAGTAGTAGAGAGTAGTATAGTGAGTAGAAGAGTGAGTAGTAGAGAGTAGTAGAGAGCGAGCAGTAGAGAGTGAGTAGTAGAGAGTGAGTAGTAGAGAGAGAGTAATAGAGTGAGTAGTAGAGAGTAGTAAAGTGAGTAGTAGAGAGTGAGTAGTAGAGAAAGAGTAGAGAGTAGTAGAGAGTAAATAGTAGAGTAGTAGAGAGTGAGTGGTAGAGAGTGAGTAGTAGAGAGTAGTAGAGAGTGAGTAGTAGAGCGTGAGTAGTAGAGATTAGTGGTAGAGAGTAGTAGAGAGTGAGTAGTAGAGAGCAGTAGAGACTGAATAGTAGAGAGTAGTAGAGAGAGAGTAGTAGAGAGTGAGTAGTAGAGAGTGAGTACTAGAGAGTAGTAGAGTAAGTAGTACAGAGTAGTATAGAGTGATTAGGAGAGGGTGAGTAATAGAGAAAGAGTAATAGAGTGAGTAGTAGAGAGTAGTCAATCAGTGTCAGTCAGTCAGTGTCATTTGAGATGTCATCAGTGATGTCACTGACCATGTCATGAATGATGCAATATGTGACATCATCAGCAGTGCATTGCTGGCGCGCAAGTTATAGTTAGCAGAACTAACTATAAATGAGGAATTTCTATGGTTTTGAACGAGTGAAATGGCCAGCTAACTATAACACCCCTGAAACCTATGTTTTTTTTTCTGTGAATTATAAATATAGATATATTCACACAGATACATATATATGTGCATGTATGTATATATTTGTATACTCGGATCAAACTTTAAAACAAGCTTATGATAAAGCTCAAAAAATTCCGAGACAAAACCCACTAAGAGAGAAAAGCAGAGTTAGTAGTAAGGAGGATCATATCCCTCGTTTTATTACAACTTTCTCATGAGACTCACAACAAATCCAACAAACCATTTCTCGCAATTGGCATATCCTGAAAACGGATGGAATAATTGGTAATGAGATATCGAGTTATCCAAAAATCACCTACAAGAGAAATCGATCATTAAGAGATCTCTTGGTACATAGCCACTTTGATTCAGTCCCTAGGACACCACGACTTGGCAATTTGACTGGATTTTATCCTTGTCAACATTGTAAAGCCTGTAAAACAAGCACGAAGATTACCACTTATTAAATACCAGGTACATCTATCATCAGGCAAATTAATAAATTCCTGACTTGTACAACTCCATATTGTGTGTATTGCCTTGAGTGTCCGTGTAAACTTCATTAGACGGCAGCACGATTCACCCGGTGAAGAGAAGAATACTCGAACATGCTAGAGCTATTCAACATTATGACCCGAATTACCCGGTTGCGAGACACTTTGCAAAAGAACACAAAAGTGATCGTAATCTTTTACGGTTCTTTTGTCTAGACCAGGTTTCTATGAAAGTGGGAGGAGACAGGGAGACCCAATTGCGGAGGCTGGAATCAACATTTATTATTGCTCTCAAAACCAAGACCCCAAGAGGTCTTAATACTGAAGAGGAATTAGCCATTCATCTAGGCAAATAAATGAATAGAAAGTTGATTTTCCTCCTTTTCCTACTCCCACTAACTATGAATGCACATTACCCTTTACCCTGTTATCCGTTGGAATTTTTTGTATGTTTTGAATTTTCTTTAAATGAAAAAAAGAACAATGAATTTGTGAAGTGCTGATTTACATTAGATATGAAAATGAATTGAACATAATCAATTGGTTGAAATTATGTACATCAATGCCCATCCAGGGCTCAATTTCTGTTAAAATGTTGTCATCAATGCCCATCCAGGGCTTAATTTATGTTGATTAATGACAGTCATCAATGGTATTAAGTACAAATGTATACAAATAAGGTACACTTTAAGAAGCCCGCCTTGAAAACTAATGAACTGCAGTACATCTTTTATGTTGATTGTGCACTAGAATATGACGTTGGTTGAAGTAATCACGTGTAACTTTATTTAAAAAACGTAGAAACATATTGTGCAGTAACAGTTGGAAGAAGGCGCGATGCCGAAACGCATCCTGTTTAAAAGTACGAGATTAAAATCGTATTTCACTTGAACCATGGAGTGCGGTCCATTCTTTTGCTGAAGCAAGGGGAATTGAGTGAGAATATATATATATATATTACCTACTGGCGGTCGCCAGTAGGTATATATAGTTAGGATTTTTTCTCTATGGGATTTTTGAAAATTCTATGTCTAATAACTTTGGCGTTTGTGGACGGAATTGGCTGAAATTTTCAGGAAAATGGCACATTTTGTTTCTGAGCAGCCCTTGAAAATTTGGGGGGGGTTGTCAAGGGGGGGCTGAGAAAAAAGGGGGGTCCCAAAACGCGTTTTTCCCATGTTAATTTCCATAGGGCGGTTGGCCTCACTTTTAGCGCGAACGGCTGAATGGATTTGCACGAAACTTGGCAAAATTGTAGGGACTGGTAGCCCGATGTGCCTTTTGTAGGTCTCAATATATGTGCTCCAGTGGATTTTGAGAAATTAACGTTTAAAAAAAGATATATATCTGTAACAGCGGACTGGGCAGCGGCCCAGGACGCGTACTTTTCGCGCAACGGAGCTTTGTGAAGCGAAGCTGATTGGTTCTCCGGCGTCTGTCAACATTCCAAACAGTCCGTAGCGGCCGCCATCTTGTCTCTCGGTAGGATCGAGAGACAAGAGGAGGCCAAAGCGAAGGGGCAAATGACCATAAGGGGGCATAGTACATTGTCGCTGACCCCCTAGGTTTGATGTGGAGGTTTTAAAAGGGCCCCGCGGGGCAAAAAAAAATAAAAATAATAATAATCGAACAGCTGAATGGATTTGCACGAAACTTGGCAAAATTGTAGGGACAGGTAGCCCGATGTGCCTTTGCTAGATCTCAATATATGTGCTCCAGTGGATTTTGAGAAATTAACGTTCAAAAAAAGATATATATCTGTAACACCGCACCGCTTCGCGTACTTTTCGCGTTACGGAGCTTTGCGAAGCGAAGCTGATTGCCTCTCCGGTGTCTGTAAACATTCCAAACAGTCCGTAGCGGCACCATCTTGTCTCTCGGTAGGATCGAACAGCTGAATGGATTTGCACAAAACTTGGCAAAATTGTAGGGACTGGTAGCCCGATGTGCCTTTGCTAGGTCTCAATATATGTGCTTCAGTGCATTTTGAGAAATTAACGTTCAAAAACAAGATATATATCTGTAACAGCGCTCCGCTTCGCGGAGATAAAATTATATCTGTATTACCTAGCTGTTGCTAACACCAGTTAGCGACGGCTAGTAGGTGATAGCGACCATCTTGGGCCCCACTTTGCATGTGAGTGATATTTATCACTAATGACATGCAAAGTGGGCATGCCAAGATGTTAGCGACCGGAAACAGTCGCTAACATCGCTATCTCCTATTATCAACTTTTGGAAATATTCGAGATAAGCGCGAATATCTCCAAAAGCTACCACCTGCCCTGAGCAGTTCTTAGCCATGTTATCCAATGGGAGGTGGATAACATGGCTAAGAGCATTAGCTCGGTAATGCATGAATATCGCTGAGTTTTCAGCGATATTAATGCATTGCGGTCGTTTTTTATCGTATTTCCGATAAACCTTGATAATAGCAAGGTTTATCTGCGATAATTTCTGACGGTAAAAAAATCGTTGCTAAGCATCGTTAGGGATAAATATCGCTTAACTTTGGTAATATGCCCCAACGTCTGTTAATGTTCGATTCGAAGGAAATCAGGAAGTGTTGAAAAACATTGTCTGCGCCATCTTGTCTTTTTTCAAATGCCACACTTTTGTCGTGCACGGCAGCCATTTTAGATGCCTTGACCAGACCCACTCTGTGCACGCTGTCGATCCTTAGCATGGCTCCCCACCCTCGCAAGCATCTCCCCCAGGCAGTGGTCACCCCCGATCTCTGTCTTATGCATGGGTAATAAACCTCCCCCCATCTGCGCTGCTCTTCCCTGAGAATCACACCCTGTGCCCGCCCGACACCTCCCTTTCGCCCTATTCATTACCGCACCCTCTGACACTCCTTTTCCTCTGTGTCCGATTGTCCAGGCTGGTCCTAGGGTATCAGCTAGCCCTGCAGATGTAGTTTATGGCCACAGCTGTAAAGAATCACCCCTCTTCAAAGGAGTTATAGTAGATCAAGGCCCACACTCGATGAGATCCGTCACAGCAGAAGCGTTGCTATTAACTGAAAACCATCCTGTATTGTGATTGGGGAGGGGACCGAGCCTGAAGCGGAAGATTCCAGGATGACTCTTTGTACATCAAAGTTTTTACAATTATGTGTCACATTAAATATATATAGCACTCCGACAAAGTAGTAAGATTATAAAACTTTAATAATTTATAAATATATACAAGAAAACAAAAATAGTAATAACATATAAACATTTTTAGGGAAAAACAACGAAGTAGCGGTCGGCTGTGCGAATAGTCCCAACGCAGCACAACGTCCAGATTTCCGGCGTGGGGCGTCGCGGGGGGTGGGTCATCAGTAGCAAACTGTTGTGCGAATAGTTCCAAGGCAGCAGAACGCGCCGAAATCTAGATGACACGAAAGTGATGTCTAGTAAGTTGCCACCCAGCAAATAACGGCATGGGGCGTCGCGGGGGGTGGGTCATCAGTAGCAAACTGTTGCGCGAATAGTTCCAAGGCAGCAGAACGATGGCACCAAGGTGATGTCCAGTAAGTTGCCGCACTGGTTTTGGTATCCTACAATGCTGCTCCGAATAACGGCGTGGGGCGCCCCGGGGGAGGCGGCGTGAACGGGCCTCTCCAGGTGGAGTGTCATCTGTTGTAGTGGGGCGCCCCTTTACCGTTTCAGTTGCCATTCCGTCCGTTTTTGGTCCACTGTGTCAAAAGCCGCAATTCAGCTGAGTTGCGCCCACTCTTGCGGTGCAGCGATAGGCGGCTGTCACAGGACTCTCAAAATGGCGGCAGGCTCTTTCCTTTTTGGGCCTGGTCCACTGAAATGGCCCTGGGACACCTTGGAAATCGGACGCTTGTCTGCTAGGTCTTGGACCCCATTCTCGAAAGCGTCCCCTCCGCCTTGAGAATTCATCAAAAGTTTTGGGGGCTCCGACTCCTGCAGGCTTCTGGTAGGGAGCGGCTGCCATGATTGCTCGCGGAATGACCACGACTGAGCTACGAGATGGTGGTGCTCTCATGCTGACGCCAGCTTCAGTCTGAAACATCCAGAAACAAGGTGCGGCTTTCATCGTTTGGGGAAAAAAAAAGTTTTCATCCAATGAAAAGTGTTGTTTTTAGGTCACATGATCAAGCCTTCCATCATTAGGAAACCAAAAGTAAAATGAACCAATGAAAAGTTGTATAAACAAGTCACATGACCTGTTATGCAGCATAGGGTGTAAAATGCGGAGAAAATACGTTGGCACGTGAGGCGGCGTCAGTAGCGGACCGATGTGCGAATAGGCCGAAGGCAATACAACGCGCCAAGATCCGGATGGCACCGAGGTGGTGTCCAGCAAGTTGCAGCACTGGTGTGGCCATCCTACAATGCTGAAAGTCGGCGTGGGGCGCCCCGTTGGCCTGTGAGTTTGCGTCAGTAGCGGACCGATGTGCGAATAGGCCGAAGGCAGCACAACGCGCCAAGATCCGGATGGCACCGAGGTGGTGTCTAGTAAGTTGCCGCACTGGTGTGGCCATCCTACAATGCTGAAAGTCGGCGTGGGGCGCCCCGTTGGCCTGTGAGATGGCGTCAGTAGCGGACCGATGTGTGAATGGGGCCGAAGGCAGCGCAACAATATTTTCGGAATAGAAGACACCACTAGGCGCTGAGATGCCAAGATCCGGATGGCACCGAGGTGGTGTGTAGCAAGTTGCCGCACTGGTGTGGCCATCCTACAATGCTGAAAGTCGGCGTGGGGCGCCCCGTTGGCCTGTGAGTTTGCGTCAGTAGCGGACCGATGTGCGAATAGGCCGAAGGCAGCACAACGCGCCAAGATCCGGATGGCACCGAGGTGGTGTCTAGTAAGTTGCCGCACTGGTGTGGCCATCCTACAATGCTGAAAGTCGGCGTGGGGCGCCCCGTTGGCCTGTGAGATGGCGTCAGTAGCGGACCGATGTGTGAATGGGGCCGAAGGCAGCGCAACAATATTTTCGGAATAGAAGACACCACTAGGCGCTGAGATGCCAAGATCCGGATGGCACCGAGGTGGTGTGTAGCAAGTTGCCGCACTGGTGTGGCCATCCTACAATGCTGAAAGTCGGCGTGGGGCGCCCCGTTGGCCTGTGAGTTTGCGTCAGTAGCGGACCGATGTGCGAATAGGCCGAAGGCAGCACAATGCGCCAAGATCCGGATGGCACCGAGGTGGTGTCTAGTAAGTTGCCGCACTGGTGTGGCCATCCTACAATGCTGAAAGTCGGCGTGGGGCGCCCCGTTGGCCTGTGAGATGGCGTCAGTAGCGGACCGATGTGTGAATGGGGCCGAAGGCAGCGCAACAATATTTTCGGAATAGAAGACACCACTAGGCGCTGAGATGCCAAGATCCGGATGGCACCGAGGTGGTGTGTAGCAAGTTGCCGCACTGGTGTGGCCATCCTACAATGCTGAAAGTCGGCGTGGGGCGCCCAGTTGGCCTGTGAGTTTGCGTCAGTAGCGGACCGATGTGCGAATAGGCCGAAGGCAGCACAACGCGCCAAGATCCGGATGGCACCGAGGTGGTGTCTAGTAAGTTGTCGCACTTCTGTGGCCATCCTACAATGTTGAAAGTCGGCGTGGGGCGCCCCGTTGGACTGTGAGATGGCGTCAGTAGCGGACCGATGTGCGAATGGGGCCAAAGGCAGCGCAACAATATTTTCTGATTTGAAGACACCACAAGGCGCTGAGATGCCAAGATCCGGATGGCACCGAGGTGGTGTCTAGCAAGTTGTGGCACTGGTGTGGCCATCGTACAATGGTAAAAGTCGGCGTGGGGCGCCCTGTTGGCCTGTGAGATGGTGTCAGTAGCGGACTGATGTGTGAATGGGGCCAAAGGCAGCGCAACAATATTTTCTACAATATTTTCGGAGTAGAAGACACCACAAGGCGCTGAGATGCCAAGATCCGGATGGCACCGAGGTGATGTCTAAGTTGCGGACCGATGTGCGAATGGGGCCAAAGGTAGCGTAACAAGTATTTCTGTATGGAAGATACCACTAGGCGTTGAGATGCCAAGATTCGGATGGCACCGAGGTGATGTCTAGCAAGTTGTGCCACTGGTGTGGCCATCGTACAATGGTAAAAGTCGGCGTGGGGCGCCCTATTGGCCTGTGAGATGGTGTCAGTAGCGGACTGATGTGCGAATGGGGCCAAAGGCAGCGCAACAATATTTTCTGACTGACACCACAAGGCGCTGAGATGCCAAGATCCGGATGGCACCGAGGTGATGTCTAAGTTGCGGACTGATGTGCGAATGGGGCCAAAGGCAGCGTAACAATATTTTCTGTATGGAAGATACCACTAGGCGTTGAGATGCCAAGATTCGGATGGCACCGAGGTGATGTCTAGCAAGTTGGTGTGGTCATCCTACAATGCTGAAACTCGGCGTGGGTCACCCCATTAGCCTGTGAGATGGCGTCAGTAGCGGACCGATGTGCGAATAGGCCGAAGGCAGCACAACGCGCCAAGATCCGGATGTCACCGTGGTGGTTTCATAGTTGAGAGGCACTTCATCTGCAGTGGGGCGCCGAGATCCGGATGGCACCGAGGTGATGTCTAGCAAGTTGCTGTACTGGTGTGGTCATCCTACAATGCTGAAATGTAGTGGGGCGCCCATTTACCGTTTCAGTTGCCATTCAGCTGAGTTTCGGCTGCTCTTGATGCTACAGCGACAGGCGGCTGCAAGAGGACTCTCAAAATGGCGGCCTGTTCTTTGGATTTGGGCCTGGTCCACTAAAATGGCCCTGGGACACCTTAGAACTCGGACGCTCGATTTTTTTTTCCTTTCCTGTACATGCAAAAAAAGGTAAATGCCCGGTACGTTACACGCTTCATCTGCCACGATGAACTCTCCAGAGGAACCGAAAAAATATATAGTTGTGGTAACTATACCATGCATCGTCATATGGAGAGGTGGCACCAATTAATTATAGTGCTGCATAAAAGAGAGATTTGGAGGAGAACCCCTGACCTGCTAGTACATTCATCAAAGAAGTGGCACTGAGAGCTTCAGAGGCAAGGGAAACGGTCCCAAATATTTAGAAGAACTTTGGAAAGATTAAAATGACATGTTTAGATTGTGGTAAATTAATTTCATGTGGACAGATGAGTGTTACTCTAATAAATACAGCATATGAACATCATCATAGTCGATGGTTGGTAGAGACATTTTGACTATATCCTGGACCTGCCCATCCTCGCCCAAAATGGCGCCGGAATAAATGGGACTCGTAACTCCTTGTTGTGTACTGGTTGCAGAACCTTGAAATCACGAGATACGTATGCAGTTTTGAAGCACATGGCGGGCGGGGACGAGAATTGATTGAATATTTCGACATCCCTATTGATATTAAGTTCTGATGTGTTATTGATTACTGTACTGTTGAAAATTCGAATTAACGTCACCCATGGTACTTGCCCGCAAATGTATATCTAGATAATTTTATTGTAACTGGCCCTGCCGTATTTTAATTATAAAATGTACGTCCACCGATTCCGTAACTGTTAGACACCTTAGTTCTTGCAACCTAATGGCCCGCCCGTTACGTTCCTCTACAGTGTAAATGTCTATTCATCATATACGATTACAGTTTGCTCCGTGGCCGGCCCACGTGGTTATAGGCTCGTATTTGTATAATGAAATTTTCACAATAAAGGTTTTTAAAAGAAAACATGGTAGTAGTATATACATTGGTAAAGTTTTTAATAATAGTCACTGTTTTAGAATCATTAAAAGGCAAGTGAAATAAAGCAGACCAATTACATGAAGGGTAAAAGGTATAATACGATGGAACGCAGTAAAGATAAATGGTCAAGGGCTGTTGTGTTTTCTATTCCTGCAACATAAAGTGATCGATAAGAATCTCATATTCAGGCGTATCGGCGACTAAGACAGCAGGTCGACCCTCTTTTGCTCAACGGCTCCGTCATGGGACGAAGAAACGCTCTTTTTCTCGAAAAAAGAATATATTTTACTTGCAGGACAGTTGTAAAATTTCCGGGAAAGTACATTAGCCTGGAACATTATAACATATATTTAAGAAAAAATAATGTTCGGAAGTAATTAAAAGCGTAATTTTTAGGTGATATGACCAAGGCTTTCATCATTAGAATAAGAAAAGTAAAATGAACCAATGAAAAGTTTTATTAACAAGTCACATGACTTGTTATGCTTACGTTACGCGCTGCGCGCCCCGGATGACTTCCGGATGCGCTAACGCGGCGCGTCATATGACGCATTACGCGACAATGCAGGTCCAGAATATAGTCAAAATGTCTCCACCAACCAGCGGTCGAAACACAACCCCTTTCAGCAGGCTAAATAGTTCTGTTAAATGACAACAGAAGGGACAGGCAACAAGAACCATCAGTCAAAGAGGGGAGGGCTAGTTCTTCTCTACCGGGTTACATTGGGGCGCTACCGGAACTGATCGAATTGGTAGTCTACAGTGTTTCTGGATGTTTCAGACTGAAGCTGGGGTTAGCATGAGAGCACCACCATTTCGTAGCTCCGTTGTGGCCATTCCGCAACCAATCATGGCAGCCGCTCTTTATCGTTATTTTGGGCGGGGTGGGTGGCGGAGCCGAGCTGTTTTGCAGCCATCATTGTGTGGAGTTCAGTTCATCTCACTAGTTTTGTATTTGTCATGAGGGGTTGTTCCTAATGTTTGGATTTTAGCGAGGTCAAAAAGAGATCCCATTAGTGGCCTACTGATTTTACTCGATTCCTTTTCTTTTTTTTTACACGATTTTTCGTTATCTGCAAAGACTAAACAGAGTATTGCGACTCGGTGTTTGTTTGTAAATAGAGAATGAACCAAAGAGAACTAATTCTAAAACAGTAAATACTTGGATAACAATCAATCAAATGGAGAGAGAAGCAGGCACGACGGATTACAACGGGGGCAAAGGCCTGCGTTAACTACCTTTCACTATCTGCAAAGAGAGAGTACTCCTAATAGAAATGAGGGGGGGGGCACCATTCAAAGCAGATCAGTGTGCATAAACACGAAAATGTTTTCACTTACCACGTACTTGACATTCGACAGCTTATGATATTTGCTATTAAAAAACCATTGAAATTCACTGAAAAAACCATAGGTTATAGACCATATATAGTTAGGAATTAGCATTTACAAAACCTTGAAAATTCACTGAAAAAACCATAGGTTATAGACCATATATAGTTAGGAATTAGCATTTAAAAAACCTTATTTTACTCACACAAAACCATTGAAATTCCATATATAGTTAGTTGCACTAACTATATATCGCGCACCCGCAATCCACTGCTGATGATGTCACATATTACATCATTCATGACATGGTCAGTGACATCACTGATGACATCACTGATGACATCTCAAATGACATCACTGATGACATCACTGATGACATCTCATTTGACATCAATGACCACATCACTGATGATATCATTCATGTGACAATACAATGCATCTCCTCACATTTTAATATAACCTCTGTTTCACCCAGTGTTAAAAACAGAGTATAATTTTTGAAACCATTGACACACCAATACTAGTTACTACATACGTACTCACTGATTCCTACGTCTACACACACATTCACTCATTCACCCATACAATCATTCATACATACAATCACTCATCTTTACAACACTATCATATGCACTCATACACCTATACAGACACTCACACTCTGCCACTCATCCATGGAGTTACTCACACACCTAGTCAGTCCTGTAAAGAATCAATCACACTTCCATTTTCTACTCTATACAGTTAAACATAGAGCACCTTACGTTTTCAACCATATACTAACACATACTTACTCTCTTATACAATCATTGATACAAGTACACATTGATCTGTACAGAGTCACACACCTCCCAGCCAGTCACACACACACTCAGTCTCCCATGCAAATACTTGGGCAATCAATCAATAACCCATATAGTTACTCATATAGCTACTGATCAACACATGCAGCAGTGTACAGAACAACAGACATAATGATGCATAAATTAAGACAGTTTAGTCACTAACCCATGCACTCAGTGAGACACATTTAATCACTCACTCATACATTCAGTCATGCACCTACTAAATCCTTCGTCCAGACACTTATACATCCACTCATTCTTCAATATGTAAGACATATTTTAACTTTACAGAAACATACAGTCACTGGATGTTGTCATCAGTGATGTCATCAGTGATGTCATTTGAGATGTCATTAGTGATGTCATCAGTGATGTCACTGACCATGTCATGAATGATGTAATATGTGACATCATCAGCAGTGGATTGCGGGTGCGCGATATATAGTTAGTGCAACTAACTATATATGGAATTTCAATGGTTTTGTGTGAGTAAAATAAGGTTTTTTAAATGCTAATTCCTAACTATATATGGTCTATAACCTATGGTTTTTTCAGTGAATTTTCAAGGTTTTGTAAATGCTAATTCCTAACTATATATGGTCTATAACCTATGGTTTTTTCAGTGAATATATATATATATATATATATATATATAAAATCGTTCTCTCTATATATATGTGAGTGTGTGTGTGTATGTATAAATATATATAAGCTTTATATTTACCTGTGAAATACTTACATATGCATTGCAAAGGCATACGTGGTAAAGGCATATGCATGTTAGAACGTGCAAGGTAAAGGCATGTGTGGTAGAGACATTTGAGTAGTAATGGATGCATGATAAAGGCATGCGTGATAAAGGCATGCATGGTACTGGCATGCATGGTTCTATCATACATCCATTCTCACCCCCATTCACTGTTATCCACACACAAGTATACTCATACTCACTGGTTCTCGTTCTAACTTACTAACAGACTTCCACGCACTAACTCTGGGCCCTGGTTTAAGAGCACCTGCTAGCAACCCCCCTACTCACTTTCAATCCCTCTCAACCTCCAATCAACCACTCGTTTGAACACACTCATACTCCTTCATTGAATCACTCTTATTCACTTTCACTTATTCATACACACTTTCAAACTCAGATTCCCATTCACTTTCACTCTCATTGGCACTCTCAAGCACACTTGCACACACACTTTCACCCAATCACACTGACTCTCTGTCACTCACAAACACATACAAATATGCATAGAGAAATACATTTATTTTACTTACCTTGCTTACTTAGATTGCAACTCAAAGGCTCCATGGTAGCAGCACAGCAGGAATCTGGTGCTGGACATTGGAGCCAGCAAGCCATGATTCCCAACGAGAAAACAGATGGAACAGCAAGGAGAAGATTGAAAAGGGAACGACCCCCCACAATCCCTCTTCCAGCTTCTTTTTAGGACTGGAAGCACAGTCCTAGAAGAAGCTGGGATAGTGCTGGGGATCCCGCCACTGCTGCTCTCTGTGACTTTTTATTGGCTTCATGAATGCACTAATTTGAGTAGATTTACAGTGCTGCCTGAGACATGTGCAGTATGTCAGGTGATCAACTACACCTCTCAGACATGTGCAGTCTAGACATCCAGCTCAAGAGTGGATCTGCGTCAGCTCCCTCAGTCAACTCCTCCTCCTGTCATCAGGAGCCTAGGCAGAGTGGACCCATCTGTGCACTGGTAGCGTTCATGAAAACACAAAAATCATGTTTTCTTGAACACTGCTAAATTGAAAAATGCACAGGGGCCTAACAGGAGGCCCTGACGCCCTTGATAAGGAGCCGCTGCTGTTCAGGGAAGGGATAACAAGGTAAGCAGTGCAGCCAAAACCGCCGGGTAAGCTCATTATCCTGGCTTGTCCCAGCTTTCACAAAACTGGTGTGGGCTGGAGCCTGCCCAGTCAGCGTGCACGAGAGGGCGATGCCCTTCGTCTTTTAGGCTAAATTCGTTTGTTTATCTCACTTCCATATTACTCACATTATTAATGACGACTGACTTGGCCCAGATTGTCTTTAAATGTAAATAGGACAAAAGCTGTCTGGCTACAAGAAGCCCTACTTTTGAGGATTAACATTGTTTCTACTTGAGGAGTAGAAGAGAAAAAATAAAGCAGAAGAAAGCTGCATGAAACACCTCGTTTGGCCTTCCAGGGGAGCGTGTTATATTTTGAGCATTGTTTCAGTCATTCTGCTCTGTTTAATACAGTTTCCACGTACTGATTCAATGTCTGCCCGGCTTTTATACAGGTTCATTCGGAGATTAAAGGGATTTGAAGCTGAGCCCAAATACAGTCAGCAGTGGCTAGTTCCAAATGGCCACTCAGCAAATACTGAGTGCACAAAGCTCTGTCTGGCAGCATTTGAACAAATCCGTGAAAGCGTCAGTTTTAGTTTATGAGCGCTTTTCGCAGGACCGTTTTAAATTACTTTTTACCATCTCCCTCGAAGAGGGTATTGGGTAATAACACTTTGAAGTTACAGCTCCTGGGGAAGGAGGACTAACTTTGAGCCAAACACGATGCTGCGTTCAAATTCTCATATGAAAACTAAAAGTACGTACGCGTGCATTCGAGAACACGATGACGCCACCGACTGTTGGAGTTTCCGGTAATGCTCCTATGAGGCAGCTTGAAACAAGCTGCAGAGCAGTGGGAATGATGCGAACCATCTGAGTGTGGAAAAAATAAAGCTGTAAATATTTCGAAAGAAACAAGAAACCGCAAGCTGATCCGGCCCAGAATTCCAAAGCTATAGCTGATCCGGCCCAGAATTCCAAAGCTACCAAACTGCCATATGCATTTAATGTGACATAACTGTGATACAGCCACAGCAAAAGGAAAAACAACAAGAACAGAGATGCACATCAACTAAAAACCAGGCAAGAACAACAAATGACCAACAACTATTTAAGCCGTGAAATAAAAACAAAATCGTAACTGTGACAAATAAAAACATTCATATGGCTTATTCCATTGCTGATCCTTCCTCCTTTTCTCCGAGAAGTCTCAGGTGGAAGCAGCCAATTAAAGGTGACAGGGGACTTCAGGCTATGGTAAGAAGCACCAGCCTGGGTGACTGCGGCCATCAACACAACCATTCGCTTGGAAGGTGGGTGCTTCCGGAATAAGACATTGACGGCGTAAAAAATGTGTCACACTGCACCCTTTTTACAAAGTGATGCATCTAGGCACAAGCGTCACTTTGTAAAGCCCTGCACTACAGACCGGCGTCTACATTATACCTAAGTCAGGTATAATGTGTGCAGGGTGGGAATTCCCACTCAAAAAAGGCTTGTGGAAGTGGAGTAGCGAAATCTTTGAGATTTCACTGCACCACTTCTAGACTTTACTCTGTCAAATCCTTACACCTGCTGCACACCTGGCATAAGAAGTGACGCAGGCCCTTTTACAAGGGATCACCCATGCGTAATGACACATTGCTGGAGTTGCACCTGTTTTGTGACACACTCCAACAATGTGTCATAACTGCGCCAACAGATACGCCAGGATTCCTGACGTATCTGCTCAATCCTTGCAACATGATGTGCCATAGTTTAAATACAGCTTATCCATACTGTCCATACTGTCGCAAGGAGGGTGCACTGAAAAGTGTTGCATCACTGTTTTTGTCCAGTGATCTGACACTCTTCATAAATGAGGCCCTGAGTGTGAGGATGACAAATATAACAACGATGTACAGTAGCCGCATGGGAAGGGGTGCCCAGGGGATCCTTTGCCCTTTGTGAGTGTGTGCGAAAATGTTTTTTAAGAGCAGGAAGTGGTTCCAGGGACCACTGCCTGCCCTTAAATAATGTAACTGAAAAGATTAATTTTCTGTAAGTCGAGCCTATAGCCGCAGCGCGCATGCGCTGCTCGCTATGCGAAGCATGCAGTATTCAGTATGGAGTGGAAGTTCTGCCCACTCTCAGCCCGTCTTTTTCATTGGCTTAGGTCCTAAATGCTGCCTTCCGATTGGTTTTAATCTTGTTAGTCCCTCCTCATTGAGGCCATGTTGTCATTTGTATCCTTCCATGGCTACTGGCCCCTTTACTTCAAACACTAGTTTCTTCTCGTGCCCCCCTTTCTGCAGTCCGTGACTTCTCGGTCCCCCCGCCCCCTCCACCTCACTCCTGCTTGCGCCTTCTCGCACGTCCGCACTCCCGTTTCCAGTGCATTTGGTCTCGCGTAAATGCGAGTCCTATTGCATTGCCAATGCTTGTTTTTAGAGTTGATTAGGAGTGGGTTGACTCTGCAGGCATTTGCTGCGCTTGACTGACGCTGCCGCTTGTACATCCTGAAAGCTTCCTACAATGGCACAGCAGGGCCAGGGGGAACTTGTTTTGAGGGAGAGTTGAAGGGCAGTAGCTAATTGTGGATTCTCACCTCGTTATCTTTGCAGTTTCAACTTCGGAAGCGTATTTAAATTATTAGCAAAGTGATTTGAGGGAAATAAATTCTATGTGGCTGTGTGAATGCAGCAAACCTTGCATAACTGGTGAGTGCATGATGTATTGTGCACTATGTTGGGGATTTGTTATGCGTCGCAGTGTCTCATGAGAGGGGTGAGTTTATGTGTTCGAAAGGCTCATGTTTGGGTTCCATGCTGATGAAAGATGTCAGAGGCTGTTTGTGACGTTTTGTTTTTCTGTTGAAAAAGTTGTAAATTTAAGTGAAGACGTTGGGGTTCTGCGGGCAAGGGGCTTATAATGGAATGCATGACATTTATGCAAGTGTACAGAGTATTTCTCTTAATAGGGTGCCATATGGAAAATGCACTGTGATTGGCGGGAGACAATTGCAGCTATCTGCTTGCTGATACAATTTGCTGCCACACCACATATATGTGTTTGGAGAGGGGGATATGTTTTTTTCAGTGTTTGGGATTCCATAGGCTTCGTAATTGAGCTCTATGCTCAAAAATGTTTACATGCTGCCTTGTCTGTTGAGGAGAGGAACACCTGTCCAGCCCGATAGCTATTATTTCCGACAAGGGGCAGCGGGAGTGCCGGTCATTTCTGGTTGACATAAGCTGTGTCAGATAGGTGCTGGCTATTGAAACATCCATGTTTTGTACACAGGAGGGCAGAGTTCTGCAAGTTGTAGTCATCCATTCCCATATGCCTGTTTATCATTTTGTACTAGTAAAACTCAAAACTTTCAGGGTTATCCTCCTTTCCTAGGTTTCCTTTCTTTTTAAACCCCTCTCACATCACCCAACATTTGGTCTTGCATCTCCAATGTATCTTTTTACTTACCCACATTCCGTCTTCTCAGCCCCATCTCTTCTTCCTTACAGATATTTTATAATTTCATATTTCATCTCTTAGCCTTTCCTGATAACTTCTCCCCGCCCGTCATTTTCCATCGTCCCCTCCTTTCATCCACACTGTCTCAACTTCTGTCTTTATCCATCACACTGAGCAGAAGAGAATCCGCGCTCCGAGATTCCCATAGAGGCCATGGAATTGGTGAACTATGCAAGATATATAAAAAAATAATCTATCCTCCTTATTCGCTATCTAAAATCTTTTTCAATTCCTTCCCTAATTTTCCTCTTTTATCCCACCAAGCTTTTTTTCTTCATGTTCACTTTTCCTGCCCTGTTTCCTCCTTCTCAGTCTCCTTGTTTTACGTTTCACAGTGTCACTAAGAACAAATGCTCTTTTGATCCGGTTAAAGCAGTTATGTAAGGCTAAATGAGAAGAGTTGATAGAACACCCAGGATAATGTGCTGCAATGCTAAATGCCTTTAATTTCCTAAAGGCGAGACTGTTGCATTGCAAATGCTAGTTTTTAAATGCATCCCGTTTCTTTTAAGGAAAACGGGCTGTATTTAAGAAAAAACTGCTTTATTTAAAAAGCAGTCACAGACATGGTGGTATGCTGACCCCAGCAGGCCACCATCCCTGGGAGTGCTAGCCATTCCCAATGGGGTCGCAAATTGCCTCATGAATGTTAATGAGGCATGCAATTTGCAACCCCATTGGGAATCACAAACAGTGTCTGAGACACTGTTTTACATTTACTTTTGTGAGTCGCAAATTGCGAGTCGCAATTCGATGCAATTTGCTACTCGCAAAAGTGAATGATCCTGCATCTGGCCCTTGATTCTTAGTGGTTGTGATGGCAATTGGTCACAAGCTTCTCAGGAGTTAGTGTGGGGTATGCATACTCAAAAATCAATATCCACCCAACAGAGCAATGTCTATTTGTCTAAGTACTGTGCTTTACTTAGATTAGAAGAGTACTTTGATATAAAATGGAAAGCCATGTAGATAATAGTAGCAGATGCAAACCTATATACTGGCACTTGGGGTACAGTGCCTTGGAATAACACCCTCCCCAACCAATTTGCCTGGAGTCCCTACTCTTGTGAGTCTAGTAAGGGCCCTATTAGGTCACCAACCTTCATGCAACTTGAGTCAAGTCTCAGATATAGATACCACAGTTCAATATTGATTCTACTCCTTGGTACAGTCACACTACTACACAGGTCTCCATGTCCTTTTGGCAGCACGTGTCTATAATCTGTCCAACTTCTGGGATGAGACACAGTGGTTGCAGGAGCAGCCCTCAATTTGAGTATGCTACAACATGATAGGGGTAGCCAGAGCGACAGTCAGGAGTCCTTCAGCAAACGCAGATATTGGGCATTGTTGGGGTCCACGTCAGGCAGTGGATCAGCATCAGGGTCACTTGCCTTTGAGAAGCAAATATGTTTCACATTCTGTCAATCATTTGTGTGTCTTTTGCTTTCTCCCACTTTTAGACAGTCAAAGCAGACAGGGGATATGAACTTTCTGTCAGAAACTCAGGATGAGTTTGAGTTGGTCCTTCTTGCTAGTGTCCTCTCTATTCTGTTCTCCAGATACAGCCTTTGCGTGGAGTTATACTCT
The DNA here is from genome assembly GCF_964261635.1 of Lissotriton helveticus. Lineage (NCBI taxonomy): Eukaryota > Metazoa > Chordata > Amphibia > Caudata > Salamandridae > Lissotriton > Lissotriton helveticus. The sequence continues at coordinate 1,208,277,763 of NC_136063.1, forward strand.
TCACAATAGAATAGTCTGCAGTCTCCAGCTTGGAGTACTCACAGCAAAGGCACAAAAAGATGTGAGCTTTCTGTACCTGGCCTATCGACACCCACACTAAGAAATGGTCAAGGGGAAAGAGAAAAAGTGCACCTCATATAAAAGTTCCCTCTCATCCTAAACAATGGAAACTGAAGGCTCAACTTTCACCCACACCATCCAAAAATGGCAAAGCTAAAAAAGCCTAATCACCATCTCTCTTCGGCAAAAGTGCCTAAGCAAATTTCTAAAGGAGCCTTCTCTGTCCCCACTTTAGGGTCTAGGTCTCCTCCTGCCAGCTTCAGGAATATTAACAGATATACTTTGCTGTTTGGGAAAGCAATCTCACCTCCATCTTGTGCACTGGAGCAGGCCTGCAGGTTCCAAAATGGAACCTGCCAGCCTATACTTTTCTAGCCCACTAATGCACAGTTTGCATTTGTTACACTGGCCACACACATGCACAGCAGTCACTTGGGATGTTAGCACAAGAATTAGAGTTACCGCATTGAAGCAGAACTTTACACAAGTGGGTCTGTTAGGCCTCCACTCAATTGACACGAAGAAAATGGTCCTCTCACAACTATAGATTCACAAAGCATGGTATGCTGCACCACAGCTCCACTTACTAAACCTGGAACAGGGATAGTAGTCTATTGTCAGCAAAATGACGGCATGTTTGGTGTGCCCCTTCAGGTCACAGAGTAGGTTCAGGAACTCACTCATGTCAAGGGACAGATATATTCACATTTACTAGATTAGAATAAGGCTAGGGAAAAAAACATACACTGTGATCCCAAATGCTTGCAGCCAGGAACTCAGGAAAGGGAAACATGAGTGGACACCTTGCAGGAGAAATTGCCTTCCCACAGGAAGCTTATGTTTTCAATAAATTAATATGGCTTCTCTTATGGTCTTATCTCTCTACTCTCCTATAAACCTGGTGTTTTGTAGATGCTAAACGAGTGCATATTTGCATCTCAATGTATAATTATTAGGCTAAAAATACATGATTTCCAGGCACACGTGCAGCAATAGCCCTGCAAATGGTTAACAATATGAATGTTTCAATTTATCTTGTTCTGTGTAATGACTTGGGAGGATAAAGTGAGGAAAGCTGACTGGAGCCAATAAAGCTAACGAACTGCAAGACCAGATGTCTGCTCTGTTTCAGGGAGACATGCCAAATGTCCTGGAGAGCCGACCTGAAGCCTGGATAGCTGACAGTGGCAGAGAGTCTTTAACATGAAACAGGAGAGCAGAATATGGTGAGCTTTTAAGGATCCTGTAGACCTTGTGAGGGGACTCAAGGTTACCAACAACAGCCTGCATAGTTCATAGTAAAAGTGGCCACCCAGCCACAATACATAACATTGTACTACATTAGGACATCCTGATTCCTTGGCAACACAGCAAAAAGCCTTCTCATCCGTTGCCCTTACTATTTTCAAGACACATCTTGATTACTTCCAACCTACCAGTTTCAGTTTCTCTCCTTGCCTTCCCACTGCACAACCACAATTCCATAGGCTGAGCTCAGTTCACCAGACAACAAAATACGAAAACATGTACAGCTGCTCACATTTAACCTCCTCGCCACAGAAGACTTCATCAATGCTGTCAACACTTGTAGATCACCATCATGACTGGCAGATTCACATCCTCTTGAATAGTTCTGTAACCAATCCAACCAGAACTGTCAATAACTCCCTGAGTATAGGTATCTTCCCAAAGGGGCTCTAAATGTCTTGCATTAAACCTTCCATGAGACAGGTAGGCCTTGAACCAAGAGGTCCTTCTAACTGCTGGCCAGTAACAGACTGTTTTAGATTGAAAAACATAGAAGGACTGAAAGATCAGCTTCAAGACAAATATATATATTAGAGTACCAGCACATCTATTACTTGAACTCTCACTTGCCTTTGATACTACCTCCTCTTAAATATTTCCCTAGGCTCTCTACCAAAAGTAACCTCCTCCCTGAATTTCAACTGTTACTGCCATGCAGTAATATACAAATCATATTCAAGGATGAAACCCCATCTGAAGAGAACCCATTGGCTCAATTGGTTAAATAATGCATATCTAATCAACGCAATCTAAACATGTCAAAATTGAAAATATTCATATGGGACAAATGGATCAAGCATCACCAACCAACAATATGACCTCAGCACCTTACCAAAGAACTCAGTCTAAGTGAGTAATCACATCAGGTTTGTCCAATGTGCTTAACCTGCACAGTTTGTCACTTCTTTCTCTCATGTTGACTTTAAAGATAGAGTTTCTCCCATTACTTGAAATGCTCGACCTACCCCACTTGCTGGAAGTGTTAGTACCCACTTTGAATGTTGGGTCTAGTTGCTCCCCTGTAGCAAGAAGCCTGAATTAAAGTATACCCAGTTGAATGACATACGTTTAAACCAGTTCACATTTTATCAATACTTGTATGTGCAAGATTCAAGACAGTCCCAATTTGTTTCAGTGATTTCCCATAAGGGTTCCCATATTCCATTGAAGACATTTAGATTATAATTCATAGTATACCCCACTCTCTTATGTAGTGCAACTCTTCTCAGTGCCCTACTGCAATTCTTCTCTAGGGGATGTTGATGTTTGTTTCTGGTGTCACAAAATACTGGTTTTAGTTGAGGATAATAAGGTTGCCATCCATTTGCAGGTGTGTCCTGCTGCTTTCTCTGCTTCTGAGAAATTGTGTGTAGCGACTAAGTGGACTCTCAGTGCTATAGCACATGTATTGGTCACATCTGGTTTGACTATATCTCCAACACGTGCAGTTAGGGCGAAGTCTAGCTCATGAAGTACCATATCAGTTGTGCAGTGTTATAAAATAAAAGAATTTTAATATTGATTCTCTCAGATACATGTCATGTGAAAACAGAATAAAGGACAATTCTTCCCGTGTGCAATCTTTCTGCAGTAGTGGAATCTAGTAAGCTTTGTCAAAATAATCCTCTGTTAACACCCCGTATAGCCCAGGCTCCATCCCCATGTACTGATTCCAAGTCGCAAAGGTATCGTAAGACTATAGATTTGTATAGGCCTATTCGTTCTGGGCCCAGTCAACTTTTTATACAATACACTAATTGACAGTATTGCCACGTGTGAATTAGTGTTAAATTGTATTCCATTGTCATCGGCTGGAAGAATTCGATGTCAGCAAGAGTGAGTACCCTTTTGTCTTTTCAGCCATTTTAATTTATCGTGGTACCATCAATAACATTCCCTGACTCATGTCTTAAGAAGGTTGACTGATGAAGCCATGGATTTATTCTTCTCTTCTTTTTCCATGATTCCCACAATGCTTTAATTGGTCAGTTATTCTAAACAAAATTGAATGTTGTAAACAGGCAGGGGCCCCTGTGGGATATTCAAATAGTGCATGTTTATGTTTGCACATAAAGGTCTACGTTCTGATGTCCTTATAACATCTGCTAACTGTGATTGCATTTGGACAAAATATTGAGTTGTAAATATCGGGGTACGGAAACTTCGGAGAAAATAATATTGTGAAAAAAATATATATTGTAATGCAGAAACATCGTTTTCCAGAATTGATTTTTTCAGTTAAGTAATATCCTTTTTAAGAATATCGTTGTTGTTAATTTTGTTTTTAATAATATAGTAGTGGAAAACATTGTTTCCTATTGTGTTTTAGTTCATATATCTGCACTCAGCTAGCGCAAAGATGCTCTTTTTCGGCATTTGAGCATTTTTTAAAACAATTAACATTAACATTATATTAATTTGATATGTCATTAATATTTGTATAATGTTAATACCATTATTAAATATAGTTTCTGATTTTAAGTGACTTATCATTTTTATTTAATTGCTAATAAAAATTTATAGTGGCATAGTGGGTTGCTGGGTTTGTAAGGGTACAAGGTGGAAAGTTAATTAAATAATAATTAATTAAAAGTAAATATTAACCTGTTATTAATTATTTAAATGATTATTTAATATGGGAATTGTGTAATAATGATATTATTTAGCTATATTGTATGTGTGGGCTGCTGGGTTTGTAGGGGTATAGGGTGGGAACTTAATTGAGTAATAATAAAATAACAATTAATTATACGTTTATTATTAATTATTTAATTGATTGTTAATTATATAAATTGTGTAATAACTTTATATAATAGTTATATTTTAGGTGAGGGCTGCTGGGTTTGTAGGGGTATCAAGTGGGAAGTTAAGTAAGAATTTATTAACTGTTACTTGTTAATTTAATATTAAATATTTACTTGATTAGTAACTATGTAAATTGTTTAATAACATTACGCGTAAGTTACATTTTAAGTGTGGGCGGCTGGGTTTGTAGGGATATGGGATGGGAAGTTAATGAAGTAATAATTTATTATCAATTATTTATTTTTTATTAACTATTTAATTAATTATATTTTAGTTGCCGGTTACTAGGTTTGTAGGGGAATAGATTGGGACGTTAATTCATGAATAATTAATTAGCAAATAAATATTAATATTTGATTGATTTGTTTATTATCAATTATGTAAAGTGAATCATGCTTAATTATTTAATTATATTTTAACTGTGCACTACTAGATTTGTGGGGTTCTAGTGTGGGTAGTAATTAAGTAATTAATAAATAAAAATGTTCTTAGTTGATAATTAATTATTACATTGTTTAATAGTCATGCACATTGTTTATTTTTTTAAATTATATATATATTGGTTATTTATAAATGTTCATTCTAAGAGTTTTATATGTGTTTTCAATTAATAGGGTTATTAAAATATGTAATGTGCTTGTAGTGAAGTACTTTCACTACTGTTCAACAGTCTGAAGTGGGAATACTAATTGTAACCCTTCAAACTCCAATGTTTTCCCCACTGTTGCACAGACTGGAGTGGGAATAGTAAATTTAACCCCTCCGAAGTCCAGCACTTTTCCTAGTGTTGCACAGACGTGAGTGGTAATAGTAAAATGAATCTCTCCACACCCCACTGCTTTCCCTACTGTTGCAGCGACTGGAGTGGGAATAGTTAATTTAACCCCTCCAAAGTCCAACACTTTCCCTACTGTTGCACAGACGTGAGTGGGAATAGTACATTTTACACCTCCAAAGTCCCAAACTTTTCCTACTGTTGCACAGACTAGAGAGGGAATAGTACATTTTACCCCTCTAAAGTCCAACAGTTTCCCTGCTGCTGCACAGACTGGAGTGGGAATAGTAAATCTTACACCTCCGAAGTTCAATTATAAGTATAGGGACACAATATTTTTGTAAGCAATATTGTAGACAAAATATTTTTCTATTTCGATATTGTGTCAGCGATCCAATTGTGCTCTATACTATACCTCAAAGTGCACAAATCGCAAACCTCCAGAAGAAGTAGTAGTATGCAACTTACATACACACAATCAGGGGTGAAGCTCCTACAATAAAAACATCCCTATAGCAGTCATTACATTTTTCATAATGGGTCTGAATATCAAAAGCAAACATATCTCAGATGTAATTGTGGTCAGGTGCCACAATGATCAGGACAGATCTAATTTTGTCTACCTTGCAAAGTCTTGTTTCATGATTTGGAAGTATGGGCTCTAAATCTCATCCACCATTCCTTCCAGTCTTTGATTTCTAAGGACTCCTAAATACTTAAACCCACTTGGCACCTATTTCATGTCATACCTATGGATGCAGGCTCCAGTCTTTTGCTGAAGTATGATCAAGATTTCTCTATCTGGGACAGATCTCACTTGGGAGTCATGAATGAGTTATGGAATCACTTTGGATAACCTTGCCGTCAAGGCCATTGAAAGTCTCTTCATATTAATATTAATCAAAGATATACAATGGCAACTGCCTCAGTCCATCAGGTCTTTACCCTCTTTTAGATATTACAGCTTTATTGGATATGGGTCGTAACAAGCAGGTGTTCTTGGTATTTTCGAACATGGCATGCAACATACAACTATCAATAATTAGCTAACCTTGTCATACTCTCCCTGGTAAGCATGTTTCTTGTGGCTTTCAAAGTCAGTAAACGATTTATAGCTTCAGCTATCTATTCATTGGGGAATCACTCCTTTGCTAAGGGTCCTTTCCTCTTTAAACAATGTTGGGAGTTTTACAGTGTCTAGAAAAGGTTTTTTAGCTGCAAAGGTATCATTTTCAGTTAAACTGTACAATGTTTCACAGAAAATTGCAAACGTTTCCGAGATACCTGTAGGTGCAGTAGGATCATCACATCGGCTCTGCAGACTGCAGGAATCGCCACTTGTGCCTCTATTTGCCTCAGTTGGAATGGCAAGAAGCCTCCTTGCTTTTTCTTCTGACTCATAGTGTCTTTGCCTAAGTTTTACAAAATCAAAAAGTCCCTGTTCAAGTAGTGGCAGACTAGGATCGCTGGGAAAAAGCTGAACATGGGTATTGAGGTATTCTGATATTCAGTAAGTTGTCCAATGGACACACCAGATAAAACTACAGGACTAAGTCTAAGCCAATTCACACAGTGTGTAAAAGTAAAAAACGCTGATGCTAAAGATTTGTTATAAAGATATACAAGATTTATTTTAAGCCTCCCATATGGGTTACAGTCTAAAATATATTTCATCAAACAACATATAAAATATAAAATACCATCTGTGATGGCAACATTGTTAAAATTATACACAGTCAAAGTGTTGTAAAAAAGTCGACGCGGCGTTTCGGTGTTACTCAGTCTTGACACCTTCTTCAGGACACAAACATTTGACTTCTTATCTACAAGCAAATAACAAGATTTTAACATCATGGTATACTATATTTATTCGCATTTTCTACATGCCCTGCTCTGATTTTACTTATTGTCTGGTGTTTTCATCCTTATGCTAATCCCATTAACAGCCTCAAATCCGTTGCAGACTAGTGGGTTGAGTCTTACAAGACACCAAGTTATATCCAACAATTGCCCTATCTGGGTTAATTAATTGTGGTCAGAAGGTCATATGTACCTTTATCTTATGTAAGAGAAGCTTTTCAATTGCTGTCTCTCTTGATGATTACTTATCACCAGGGTGTCTTCATAATGTTTCATGCATAAGCGAAAAGTCTGGATAGGGTACAAAACCGGAAAATACAACTCCTTAGTTTTATTGCTAATGCTCCACATACCACATACACTTGGGGCGGTGGTAGGTTTATTTACCTTATGATACGGACTGAAGATTATCTATTTGCACGGAGGAACCACCGTTGATGATAGAGGGGGCTCCTTTTTAGGACAGATTAGTTCATTTATGGAGAGTCTTTATCTCTTTCTTCTTATCCTGAATGTAAAAAGATCAAGTATTAAGGGTCTGCTATTTTTTACATTGTCGTGGATGTGCCAGAAGGTGCCCCGTTTTATTACTCACCCATTTGATGTGGGTAGAAGTTCAGGCTATGGCTATGAAGATTATCCGCACCTGTCCCGATCCTTTCTTTTATAAAACCAGGAAGTACAGAATCTACAAACATAAGTGTATAAAGGGTTATGGTTCTCAACTTGTCTCACTGCATGAGTTACCATTTTATCTTCGCTTACATAAATTTTATCTAACTTCATTATATGCATCTATCTGAATTATTAGAAGAATTTAGAGCATCTCATTTTGAGCTTGTTGGGAATTAAAACAAAGTTGTAGACAACAGTAATTAAGATTGTTGCCTAATGCCGTTTTTGTGTTCTAAATTGCATCTAAAGCGGTATGTTGTGGGAGTCTAATAGCACCACCACCCAACTCACACGTTCTTAATATAATCATGGAGCAGTTGTAACTCTCTCTCTAGCTTGCTAGGCGTGCAAAAAATAGCCTTTTCTTATTCTAAGGGGTAATCTCCCGGGGACCCCTCTGCACACATACCTTGTTAGTTCGAGTCGGCCTCCCTGTTCCTCCGTGTCGTCCCACTCCTCGGAATCCGAAGTGAGACGCCAATTGAATTAGAGGCATTTTTATTCTGTTTCTGCCCAGTCTGACCCGGAAGTGATTACGCCGGTCGATCTCCGAGGCATCAACTACACGCTTATTTTTTATATAGTTGTATTTCACATTGCAGCATATTGTTGCAAACCCACGTTTTTAGTTATAAATCTAGTTTGCATAATTATAACGAGTCAGCGGAAAGCGACCCGGGGCTAATATTCCGGAAGTATTTCGGCTGTGCTCGGTCCTCGCATACATAGGGATGTTTTTCCTAAATGTTCTATTTGTCATATGTTTTAACTTTTTTTATATAATATCCACCAACTTATTATTGTACTGGTTACTGATCGGTTCCTGATTATAAGTTTACCGGTTCACCTTATAGCGAAGGACCGAACGTTGCGGCCATCTTGGTTTGGGAAAGAAAAGGGAAACCACGTTGTGGGACATATACATGCCTCCTTGCTTTAGACATTATTAACGCATGGCAGTAATGATGTAGTTTGATAGAGGGGAAACGGCCAAATCACGTTGTTGGACATATAAATAACTCACTATTTTCAACATTGTTGAATAATTAGTATCATTGGTGACTGTTCTTCACCTTACCATGTATATAACATAATGCAAATCCCAAACCACAATTCATGAGACAACTATATCAATACATCATCAAATCCCAAACAACAATTCATGAGACAACTATATCAATACATCATCATTGTTGTTATTAAATTGAACATATGTACAGATAGTTATCAAACATGTACAATATTTTGTAGAGTCATTGCACTATGTATGTTGTACGAGTATTTCAACAATGTGGAACTACCATTTGTCCTCTTTTCAGTTAACTGTGGGCCAAGGTTCAGTTGCTAGTCACTGGCCGAAATGTAAAAAAGTGCAAAAAATATCTCATTTTCACTTCTGACAACATTTTACCGTTGTCCACTGTATATCTGCCTCCTATTCTGACATATAGTGTCCCTCATTGTTGACTGTCCTGCCATATGGTGTCATGTCCCTCCTCGAGGAACCCCATTTTCGTTTTCAGACAATTATCGTTTTCAGACAATTATGCAGATTTCAGATGGTTAGTATGGAACATATCATGCAGATTTCAGATGGTTGTTGTGGGCTATCTCATATCCAACCTGTATTTATAAAATTAGTCTTTCCCATTCCTCTCTATTATTGAGTCCTGTTCTGAAAGTATTGAAAAGGGACATGTAAAACTGTTCTCTTTTCTTTCTTTTAATATTGTCATTACCGCCTCTAAAATTATGGGATATGGCTTCTACACCTCCCCATTTGAGATCTTCTATTTTATGATTGTGTGTAATCCAGTGTTCAACCAGGGGAGCAGTCATTTTTTTGGTTCTGATTGCGGATTTGTGTTCTGTTATCCTCACCTTTACTTCTCTTGCTGTTTCACCTATGTAGGCCTTGTCACACGGGCATTTTATTATATAGATCACATTTTTGGTTTTACAATTGATGAAACTTTTGATTTTATGATCGATTCCGTTATAGGTAATCGCCTTACCCTTCATAAGTGATGAGCAGTTTGTGCACATATTACAACCAAAATTCCCGGTGGGCAATGGATTGTTATCAATTGTTCCTTGGATTTCCTTGCTCTTTTCTGTAAAGGTATGAACCAGACAGTTTCTTATGGTCTTGTTTCTTCGGAAACTGAACATGGGTTTTGGGATATTTACTTCCTGCCTGTCATTGAGCAATGACCAATTGCGGTTAATGATATTTTTTATCTTATTGCTAGCTGTATTGTAGTTTGTGACAAAAATTAATTTGTCCTGGGTCTTATCCTTTATCTGTTTGTCTTTTTCAAATAGTGCGTCCCTATCATAGTATTTCGCCCGTTTGTAGGCTTTCTTAATTAAGCTTTTGGGATATCCTCGATTCTTTAATTTATCTGACAGTGCATCAGCATGTCTATTAAAATCCTGTATATTCGTACAGTTTCGCCTGATTCTTAAATATTGGCCGAACGGTATATTGTCCTTTTGGCATCTTGGGTGGTTACTTTTATAATGCAGTTATGTGTTTCTGTCAGTAGGTTTGGTGTAGAGATCAACACCTAAAACTGCATTCTCTACACGGATTTTGATATCCAGGAATTCAATACTTTCCTTATTGTAATTTGAGGTAAAGTGAAGATTTTTATCGCCTAAATTTAACCAAGCAATGAACTCCGTTAGAGTCTCCAGGTTGCCCGTCCAAATAAAGAAAATGTCGTCGATATATCTCGACCAACATGTCACATTCTCGCTAAATGGTGCCATATCATAAAAAATGTGTTGGTCCTCAAAAGCCGCCACATATAAGCATGCCAGACTTGGGGCACAGGTAGCCCCCATGCTGGTCCCTTTAATTTGTTTATAAAAATCATTTTTGAATAAAAAAATATTATTTTTTAAAATTATTTCGGCACATTCCAAAATAAATGTTGCGTGATTGCTGAGATCTTCTTGTCCTATTTGTAAGAGGCCCTCCAACATCTTGATGGTGTCGTCCTGTGGGATATTAGTATAGAGGGCCTCTATATCAAGGGTAACTAACCATTGGTTATTCACATCATATACTAACCCTTCGATTTTGTCGATCATACAGGTAGTGTCCTTTATATATGCTTTTTGCCTCGTTACCATTGGTTGAAGAAATTTATCAATGTACTTTCTCAGTGGCTCGGTCACAGAGTTAATACTCGAGACAATAGGGCGCATAGGGGGGTTGGTTAAACTTTTATGGACTTTAGGAAGTCCATAAAGAGCTGGAATGACAGGGGCCTCGTTTTTTAAAAATTTGTACTCATCTAGACAGATTATCTCATCTTCTTTTGCGAAATCAAGTAAATTATTTACTTTTACAATTAATGCATTCCATTCTTGTCTAGAGGATGAACAGTAATGCTCAGTATTATTCAGAAGGTACATCATCCTGTTGTTATAGTCATCCGTTTTCATAAGGACAATACTGCCCCCCTTGTCTCCAGGTTTAATTGTTATGTTTTTGTTATTTTCCAAATTAGTAAGTGCTGATCTTTCTTCAGTGTTTAGATTATTCAAGCCTACCATTGGGTGTGTCAGAAGATTAGAGATGTTACTTTCTACAACTTTTTCAAAAAGATCTACTTGTTTATGCACCATGTTTATATTGGGAGTCCACTCAGATTTAGGCTTTAAGCCAGATTTATTTATGGGGCCTTCCTTTGGGGGTTTGTCTCTAAAGTAGTCCTGGAGGCGTATTTTTCTAAAAAATCCCTGTAGGTCTCTTTCCAAGTTATATTTATCAACTCTTGTGCTTATGGCAAACCCAAGACCTTTTTCTAAAACATCTTTTTCTGTTTTGCTTAAAGTAAAATCGGAGAGATTTATGATGGCTGCTTTTTGATCTAGTCCCACTTGGGTTGACTCCTTGTATAATACCTCCTTTGTTGTTGAGGTTGAGGGAAAAACTTCCCCCTCCCATTGCCTCGTGACTGGTTTTGGTGGTGTTGAGGATTCCCTCTGCCTCGTTGTTCTAAAAAAGATAATGAATCTCTATTAGGAGTTGAGGTTGATTCTCCTGATTTATTTTTCTCGTTTGTATTGTCATTTTCAGAATCCGTACTGGTGTAGGATGAATCTGTAAATGTCACTCTTTTTTTAGGGTATGTATGCCTAGGTTGTTGCCATTGGTTTCTGTTAGGATAATTTTCCCTAGGGCGGTCAAAAAAGTCTTTTTGGGTGTATGGGTAGACTATCTCGGTGTTATAATTGGCCACATCTTTGATAAATGTATTACTTTTTTTCCCAAAAAGATAGTCCCTGTAACCAGAGACGTCTTTTTGGATTTCGTCAAGTTTTTTCTTGGCGTCTTCGTATGCTGATGTGTCCAATTTGGCTTCTAGTTCTTCTATCTCTTTTCTTTCTATTATTAGAATGGCATTGGCTGTTTCAATTATTAACAGCATCCAGTCCCTGCTGCATCTATTGGCAATCAGGGTCCAGTTTTCAATGAACTTGTCGTGCCGTATGAACACTCCAGGTTCATTTTTAACCTGTAGGCCACTAGGAATTATGCCTTTTTTGAGATAGTCAATTAAAAAATCAGCATGGAGTTCTGTGCGAACTAATTTATTTTTGTTATTCCACAGTTCTTTCCATTTCTCCTCATCATTATTCGTGTTGGCTATGGATGTGAAGTTTTTTGAGGTGCCATTAACGATTTTATTGCCTAAGTTTCATCAGAGCTTTCTAATCTTGGGATGTTAAAAGACAGCTGGCTGTTTGTGTGGAGAGAGTCTGCCCTGAGGTGGAGGTCTGGCAATTGCTACGCACCCCCCAACCATATTACGACCCTTGACATTGTCTCTACTCCTAACTTAGAGTTGATTTTCAGAGGCATGCCCGGTGCGTGTGGTGCATGTCTTACCATTTGTCTTACTGTGGTCTCCCATATCTCAGCTACATGATGGATGATGTAAGGGCATTTCGCATTCTCTAGGGACACCTTTGCCGCGCCAGCAAGGAATTACCCTCATGTGTCCCTGCCTTTTTCCCAGTGGTCCTGATTAACTAACCAGTGAATGGCATGTTGCAGTTGTGCAGCCATATTATACAATTAGATACTTGGGACCGCTACCCCTGCTAGGGTCTCTGTAGTGTTGATAGACAGATGTGCTTATGTCATGAGCCCCCAGAGAAGGCCCGTCATTGAATCTATGCAGTGTTTTGAAATAGCTGACGGGAATTTTATATAATAAGTTTTGTAATGCATAAAGGCATCTTGGCAGAATGATCATCTTAGTGATCATGACCCTGCCCATCAGGGATAAGGGAAATTCCCTTCAGATGTGTATGGAGCCTCGAATTCCCTCCACGACCCTCCCTATATTAAGTTCCAGGAATCTTACAGGTGTATGTGCCGACTTAATCCCAAAATATCTGGGACCCGAGGACATCCAGGGTAGCCTCACCCCGGGAAGCTGGGCAATAGGTTCTGTTGCAAATCTCCAGAGCGGTATTAGTTTAGACTTCTCATAATTACTTCGGAGACCCGGCATGACACTAAAGTCCCTTGGAACCTAAGAGGGCAAGTACCAACATGCTCGTTGCCGGATGTACACCAGCGTATCGTTGGCATAGAGGTAAACCACATGGTTGGTGTTGACCACTGTTATCCCCCAAGCACTCAGCCGATCTTTAAATGCCACCGCCTGTGTCTCCATTGCCATTACAAATATGAGGGGAGACAGGGGACATCCCTGTCAGGTACCTTGCCCCGTACTCTGACTCTGGCGCGGAGATCCATGTATCAGCAATTGAGTTAATTTAAGAAAGGTCTGTCCCACCCTCAATCATTGTAATACCGCCCATGCATAAGGCCAGGCCACAGAATCAAATGCCTGCTCTATATACAGGAGGGCTAAAGCATAGTCCTCCTCCGCTAGGCAAGGGGCATGCCAAACATGTGCCGCCTTAGATTATACGTATTGCTACGTTGTGATATAAAACCGGCCTGGTCTGAATGGATCATATGAGTCATATGAGGGAGAAGCCTACTCGCCAGGATGTCACTTAATAGTTTCATGTCTAAAGTTAAAAGCGACATGGGCCTATATGAGTTCGGCAACTTGGGGTCTCTGTCTTGCTTTGGGATCATTATTACCAGAGCTTCCTTCATGGAAGCCGGTAAAGTAGTGCTTCATTATAAAACCCCAACAGCCGGTCAACCAGTATAGGTGTGAAGTGTTGATAAAACTCCGCTGGGAAGCCGTCAATTCTCGGGGTTTTGACAGTTTTTAGGCATTTGATAGGCTCCATTATCTTTTCTTTTGTGATTGGGGCACCTAGCAATTCCTCAGCCTCCTGGTCCAGATGGGGTAACTCAACTGAGGACAAAAACTCATCCATAGCCTCTCGAGGAGGTACAGTGCATTTCCCATAGACATTAGCTAGGTGTTTAGTGAGTATATCAAGGATCGCTTCCTGTGTTAGCTCCAGTTTCATGTCAATATCTTGAAGTTGTAAGATCAGTAACGTGGTTGATTCTCTTTTCAATAAGCTGGCCAAAATGGCCCGAGACCTGTGCCCCTTTTGGTATAGGCATTGCCTATGGACAGTGTAGTCATATTTTTATAGACGCTTCCATGATTCCAGCAGATCAGCAAAAGCTTCGTACTATGCTGTCCTTTTCTGCGGGGGAACCTGTATCTCTGCCTCGAGTTTGGCCAGATTACTTGCCTGGGTATCTATATTCTGTTCCAGTTGCTGCCTCACCCCATATGTCGTGTGCATACAGATCCTCCTAAGAACCTCCTTCATGGTATCCCATTCATATGCCCTACTCGAGGCCGATCCCCAGTTCATCTCAAAATATCTAACCAAAGCAGTCAACATATCTGCCTCAAAAGGAGAATCCAATAGTGCCTCCACCCTGAGGTGCCCCATAGGGATTGCCGGGTTAGGACTGTGGCCCTTAAAGCTGCGCAAGACCAGCATTTGGTCTGATAGATACTGTGCTTGGTATGTTATCCCTTTTATGTCTAGGGTCAGCTCATGTTAGATGAAACAATAGTCTAGGGGGCTAAACGTGTTAGTTGCTGGTGTGTGGCATGAGAATGTTCTCAGTTCAGGGTTGCGCACTCTCCAGATATCTGTGAGTTGCATGTCCTGCAAATTATCTGTCAGTGACTTAGTCATGTGTGGTTTTGTGTAGTCAGGAGGGTTCACAGTCTAGAGTCCCATCCAGGACACTATTAACATCTCCCATCAACAACAGTGCTGCCCCTAGATATGGAATCACTGCCACCATGACGTAAGGGAAAAAGTTAGGACAGTCAACATTGGGGGCATATACATCTATAAAGCACATTTCCCTCCCCTCCAATGTCCCATGCAGGATCACATACCTCCCCTCAGAATCCATCACTTTTTCAAATGTTGGAAGGGGACCCCATGTAAGTGCTCCTCAAGTAAATACTGAATATGAAGTAGCATACAACTGCCCCCTCCATCTACTTTTAATGCATTGTATTGAGTCCCCCCACACATGTGTTTCTTGCAAGCATGCAATTGAGACTTTATAATACCCGCTTTAATTTCTCGAATACTGGAACATTCCAAGTGAGTATTTTCAAGGAATTAGAAGCCATCCCTGCCATTTCACACTTTGTGCTTTTCCCCTCCCACCATCAACCACCCCTCTCAGACTCCCCCTAGCGAGTTGGATTGTAACTGCGTATATGATATATAGATCAGACACATTCATGAAAAACTTCCACCATGCCTTGTTGAACAAGTCCCCCCACCCCCTGGGCAGCACTGCTGATCCCGCTTCCCCCTGACCGTAGAGATTCAGGGCCCGCCAATGCCACCCATACCCACCCACATTAACAAATTACAAAATGTAAATAACTAATGCACCAGTTTTCAAAGTTCCCTCTCAATATGTTTGTCTCAGGCATGGTGCTCTTTAAGTCAGTACTCCCACAGTCTTAATTTAAAAGCTACCGAGCAAACAGCAGGGTGCGAGGGCAAGCCTCTAGCTCCCAGCTTGTGACTCGGACCCTGGAGGGCGGGAATAAGCCCACCCGCCGGTGGTAGCAAGTTACAAAAATAACAATCTGACCTGGCTTATTAATCATTCCTTTGTCTGAGACTGTTACACTTATCTGTTACACCCCTTTCAAGTTGTACGCTTCTCTCTCAGCCTTCTTTGACAAAAGTGAGTCTGGAATTATATCCTGCAATCCGTCTTCAGAGTCAGCAACCAACTCCATCCTTTGAAGGGTTCCGTCCAGCCACACCCGGACTCTGCTCGGGCTGCGCTGTGCTCCCCGTGGGGGTCCTTCGAGCGGCCCGGGACCTGCCCCAGCCGGGCCCACCCTCTGCAAGAACCTGTTGGATCCCAACTGTAGCGCCAAACAGGAGTCTGACTGCCCAGACTCATCCAGCCATACTGTCACTTCCATCGCTGACTGAAAGAATATTATTTTTCCTTTATGTTCCACCCGCAGCTTGGCTGGGTAGAGAAGACTGTACTTCAGTCCGGCGTCCTAAGGACGGCGTTTCACTAAAAAGTTTCTCCTTTGTTGCTGTAATTTTTGTGTATAATCAAGATAAATAGCAATGGTGTGTCCTTGATGTAATTGTGGCCCCTTAGAACGGATGACCAGCAGGATATTGCCTCTATCTCTCTAATTGAAAAGAAAGGGCTATGATAGCTATCGGTGGGGCTCCTGGACATGGTGGCGCAGCAAGCGCTCTGTGGGCTCTCTCTATATTGAAAAATGTTGAGAGTCTCTTGGGGGCCAGTTTATTGACGATCCAGTCCTCCAGGGAAAGTACAGCAGATGGGCCCTCAGCTTTCTCTGGAAATCCTATGAAACTTAAAATATTAATTCTTGAGCTTCCTTTTGCATCCTCAGCGCCATCATTCAGGTTCTGCAGCATCGCGACTGTGTCTCTGAGGGAGCGAACCTCCTGCTGTATGGCCTTCACATCTTTTTCATTGGAGGACACTCTATGCTATACTTTACGGAGATCACATCTCAATAGATTAACGCCTATCGCCACTGCATCCACCCTGTAAACCATATTTTCTCTGGTGGAGTGAATTGGCACCATAATGTTTGCAAGAGAGGGATTCGGATCTGGGATGCGTTGTGAGTCCTCCCCTTGTTAAGCTAGGTTCACATCTGGGTCAATAGGGACCTGAGGGCATGGCTGCACATGGTTCGAGAATTTGTTTCTTTGCACTTTGTTGGCTTTATCTTTCACCATTTTGAATCTACTGCTGGCCTGCATCCCTTTTAGGAGATCAATTATATGTGTGTGTACTCTCCAATGTTTCCTGCGCCAAGTGACCCCAAGACACCACCTGGAGTTTGCCTGTATCTCAGGGTCTGCTGTTAAGCAGTTTGGTTAGACACCCCTGTATTACGTTCTTTTTGCACTACTGTCATCAATGTCAAAGGGGATGCAGACCAGTTTCAGGCAGCTACAGTCCCTAGAGCACACCCCCTCTCAGTTAGAGCACTCCTGGATTCTGTTGCAGGTAGTAGATGATATGCAAACACAAGCACATTCTCCTTGTGTTCCCTGGGCCGTCTTTATCTTGCCCTATCCACTAGAGAGTGCCTAGGCACAGCCGATTGGGAGCCAAGTAACCCAACGTCGTCGCTAATTAGGGTGCTGGGGACAGTTTTTATGGATACCCCATCCATCTTTAGGGTTACAATCTCCCCCTCCCCCCTTTTGAAGAGGAAAAGAAAAAAACAATGATAATAAAATTAAAATAATTAAAAAAAAACATATTTAGCAATTTTCAATTAAACGTAAGGGTTTATTTTGAATTCTTTCAGCCTTCCCGTTTAATTGTTTGTCTTGTTGAGTATTTGGTTGCAAGTTTCAATGCTCAGCAAGGATAACCTTTTTAAAAAATTTCTTATTTCTTGTTATAGTCTTGCTTTCATTTTCGGGCCGTTTATGCCCTTCCACTGACTTTTGTTATTTCCATAGGCATGGGATGGAACCTACTTTGTGATTTCTTTATTTGTTGTTGATGAACTAGTACTAGATCACCTACTTGATACTCTTGATTTTGACATATTTCTCTGCTCTCTTCATATTATTTCACTTTTTCCTTTGCCTCTTTGCCTCTTTGTCTCTTTTTAATATTTCATTATGAATCCTTGGTGGATTTGCTGGCAGGTGAGGTAAACGCGTATGTCTTGACTGACCAACCATTAATTCTGACGGACACTTTCCAGTTGATATATGTGGATGTCTCTATAATCTCTTAGTACTTGAGATAATGCTTGATTTATTGATTTATTGAAACTTGTGGTAATTTCGCTCTTTGTACAGCCTTTTTGATGGTGGCCATTACCTCTCCACCATTCCATTAGCTTGGGGCCACATGGGAGTTGCTTTCCGATGTACAATTCCTAAATATTTCATAAATCTCTGAAATACATTTCCATTGCATAGAGGGCCATTATCTGTTTTCAGCATACTAGGTATTCCCCAGGTTGAGAAAATTTCATCTAGAACTGCGAGTTCCGCTGTTGTTGACATTGAAGATACTGCTTTAACGATAGGGAACCGGGAATATTCATCTATTATGGCTGACAGATAATATCCTGAGTCTAAAGGTCCATTGAAATCTGCTGCCACATTAACCCATACAGCATCTGGTGGTTCAGACATGTGAAGATCTTCTATTCCTCTTTCTCTTGAGGTGCATTAGCATGTGTGACATGACTGAATTACTTCTTGCACTTGCTGATCCTTCTTTGAGAACCACAATTTTTCTCTTAAAAAGTTTTTAGTAGCAGATATACCTCTTTGGCTCTCATGAGCTAAATCAATAACACATTTCCTTGTTAGTTCCCTGAGGGGTGAACTCAAAGTTGCAAAATTTCTGACATACCTTGCACAATAACAGGCCATTCCTAAAAATGATCGACAGTCTGTTATATCTTTTGGTCTTTGTAGTGCATTCAGGGAGATTATTTTCCTTGGATCTGGTTTCATTCCTTCACGAGAAAATATATGCCCATAGAATGTTAATTCCTTTTTAATAATTTCAAATTTCTTGAGATTGAAAGTTAAACCAGCTTTGACAAGCTGTTGACATACACAATCCAGGGCTTGATCATGTTCTTCCTGATTCTTAGCAAAAACTAGGATTTAATCACTATAGTACATGCTGTTTTGTATAGGTCTTATGACGTTTTTTATGATTTCTTGAAAGATTTCAGCAGCAGAACATATTCTAAAGTTTAAACGTTTGTACCTGAATAAACCCAAGTGTGTCGAAATTTTGTAATATATGTTGACTGACTGTCAATTTCCAACTGATGATACCCCTTACATAAGTCAAGTTTTGAAGAAAAAAACTGCACCATTGATGTTACTGATCATAAAGTTCAAATGAGGGCCTGGATATGTCTCTCTTTCAATGGCAGTGTTCGGAATTCTCATAGTTACACATATCCTAATATTTTCCCTGTCCTTTTTTGGGACAATTACAATGGGAGTCACCCACGATGTTGAGCCGGTTGCTTCTTCAATTAGATTTTGTTCCAGAAGTGCTTTAATTTCTTTCTCAACTTTTGCTTGCATATGAACTGGAACTCTTCTGTGAGTTTGCGCTACAGGCTTTACTGCTTCATTTATGTGTAAGGTGATTGTTTTATCTTTCAATTTTCCTAGACCATCAAATAATTTTGGATACTTTTGCAGAATAGTATTATCAATTGTTAAATTACAGGTCACTGCTAGCAACCCCATAAACTGAGCAGTTATATTGCTTAATAAGCATTGTTCTGGAACTCCCCCTTGCAAGACACGTATTTCTTCTTTGCTACTTATATCTTGATGCTATAACATTTCTTCAAACTTTCCTAGACAGGAAACAGGACGCTAAGCTCCCCAATGGAAAACACTTACATTCGATGGTTTAAGAGGAGGTTGATCGGTCATTTTTGCATACTCAGTTACACACATTATATTGCATGTTGCTCAACAATCAAGGACGAAAGGTAACTTTTGATAACCTACCAATAAATCAACTGAAGTTGTTTTTTTATATCTTCTTGTCTTATCATGTTGAGCTTATGAACTTCTTTTTCTTCTTGAATCATATACAATTTATCACTATGTTCAAATTCTTCTTTAGATTCTCCTTTTCCTTCAATTCCTTCCATCCCTCTTATGTGTTTAATATTTTCATTCCTTTTTTTCTATCTATACCAAACTGTTTATTTCCACTTTCTTGCTTCGTCCCGCTTTCCTTCTTTTCCTTCTTGAATTTACACACACTTGCAAAATGGTTTTATCTTCCACATTCTTTACATTGCTTTTCCCATTGCTGGGCAACATTTCTGATGAGGAAATTGAAATGGGCATCTATAACACAGTTTCTTTTCCTTATAACTTGTCTCTATTTTTCCGCACTGTTTACTTTTTCTGACATTTGTCTCACTTACTCTAAAGTTTTTATTCTTCCTTCTTCCATGTTTGTGGCATGTTTCTCAGCTCGCAACTCTGATCTTGTCATACGTAAAATTTCTTGCAAATCATAAGCTGTCTCTAAAAGTTTTTTCTGAACTTCTTGGAGCTACAACTTTGTATTACTCTCAGCCTTATTGCTTCTCCATTATTACATTTGTCAAATTCACAAAATGCTACCAATTTTATAAGCCTTGTAACAAAATCATCCATTGTTTCATCTTCTTTTTGACATGCTATATTGAAGTTATATTTCTCAAATTCTAGAATTATATATGTTCCGTTATTGTTCTGGCAATGTAATTATTAAGTCCTCCACTTCATCCCCATCAAGGATAAGCAGTAGAACTTTTGCTTGTTCATCAGTATGATTTTTGCAAGTTACATTTAAAAAATGCTCAAATCTCCGTGTCCACTTTTCGCACCTTTGAGCAACACTTTGTTGTCCTGAAAGATCAAAAGGCAGTGGTCACCTAAAGACAGTACTTGATATTTTCCCTGTATCATTTTCCTCATCATGTATGTCAGAATTCATATTTATTGTTACTTCTCTTTGGCAGCTATTATCTTATAATGCTTTCATTAATCAATGACTTTAATACTGTTTCTTTCTCTAATATTTATTTGTTTATAATTATTGTACTAAAAACACATTTGAGATGAATACAGAGCTGTCTGTATCAGCGATGAAAATTGACCTGTGCGTTTCAGTGTTGTTTACTATTCATTTTTACTTGTAGCAAGACACATACAAAATGAAGGTAAAGCTGTGTGCATCAGCGAAGAAAATTGATCTATGTGTATCAGCATTTAATAAAAAAGAAAACAATTCCAAAGTATTGCAAGTTAAGTAATGACTTAACTGCGTTTTTTTGATGCAGCTGTGTGCATCAGCATATAGATTGTTGATTGAAACGGAGCACTCCATGATTTTTAAAACGGATAGCAACGTCTTTAATGGCTGACTTTAAAATGGCCAACATACGTGACATGCGCTGCGTGACGTGCGTTGCTCTTGCGCATAGACAGTCAATTGAAGTCTGGCTCAATAAAGAAATTTCCAATAGAAATGGATAATACAAGCATGTGCGCCTCCTTTCGCCCCCTCTTTCTTTGGAGTTGAACAATGCACACCCAGTTCACAGAGCGCGAACACACCGCAAAGCAAAACGCTGCGCCACACTCACCGTTTACATCCAGTGACAAACGGAGTGTCGTGTCACTCACCACTACTTGAACTTCAAAATGGACTGAAGACTGGGTTCAGACAGCCTCAAACTGCGGTGTGACATGGATGCACTCCTCCAAGAAGAAACCAGCCTTATGCAGTGTTTCGATATACAGACAGCTTCAAACAACAGCGGATTGATTATCATTCATGAAATAAGGTTTGTAGATTCTTATTCCTACTCAGTGCCAGTATAATTACTTACTCCAGCCATGAAGTAAGTTTGTAATTATTTTATTAGGCTCATTGGACAAGCATGTAGATCAGCTTCCTAACCTCTCAAGTAACTGAACTTGCATAACTTGAAAATCCCTAGCCTTCGATATTAGAACACCCCTACATCATAATGGTGCACATGCACATCATTACACGGTACTCCACACCACTCCACCAGGTATCACTTTTTAGACCCACTGCCATCCACGGGACCAGCACTCAGGTCGCCAAGATGTCGTGAGCAGCCGCAAACAGCCAGAGGATCCCCACTTGAGCAGAGCAGGTTGAGGTGTGAGCGCTCACCATGGAGTTGCCCTCAGTCGCAGTGGCTCTCGGGCCTGCAGACAGTTCAGGTCTACATATGGGCAGGTTGCCCCTCAGGATTCAGCAGTGATTACCCCTCTGAAGAGCCGTCCCCTGGCTAACCGCTGCCACTCCAGTGCTCTTCAGATGTATCTGAATGCAGGATTCTCTTCCCCTTCCACTCGCCCGGGATCTCCAACCGGTGGGGGACCCGGTCAAGTTTATGTT
This sequence comes from Lissotriton helveticus, assembly GCF_964261635.1. Classification (NCBI taxonomy): domain Eukaryota; kingdom Metazoa; phylum Chordata; class Amphibia; order Caudata; family Salamandridae; genus Lissotriton; species Lissotriton helveticus. The sequence goes on from NC_136063.1 coordinate 1,208,299,713, forward strand.
TGCTTGCCTCAAGATTTTGATACAGTAATTGGGATGGTTTTCAATTGTACTCTCTGGTGAGTATCCAAATGTCTGCCTCAATTCCAGTCTCTTCCATGAGGGTCTCTGTCTTGGCTACCACTGTGTTATGCATCAGATACCCTGTGATCTTCCAGGTGCCTAAAATATTTTGGTGGAAGAAAAGGATCCCTCATTACTTCTTTGAAGATCTTGATGCTGTCTTACAGGTTCTTTTTACTGTCTGATGTTTTATCTAAGGTAACAGGTAGCGTCCAATACATCATAGGTGGTTTTGTGAGGCCTATGTCCAGTTCTAGCAGAATAGGGGAATGTCGTCCAGGATTGTGGCTTGGACTACTTCTCTGAGTATGTAACTTCGCGTTACAAAATTATCAATGCGTGTGACTGTGTTGGTTACCAGTGAGTAGAAAGTGTAATCACGTTGGATGGGATGAGGTATGTACCAGATATCTGTTGTTCTGTAGTATTGCACTGTCTGTCTCACTTTCCCTGTCAGCAGACCTGTTCTGTTGAGGATAAATGGTTATGTTCGAGACACCTTTATTATTATAGTTGTCATTTCAAACGTTGTGGAAAGGCTGGATAATTCAAGTAGGAAGGAGGGCCTGTTTTTACTGGGGGCCTAAACCTTTTTATGATAAAAGTAGAGATTAATATTTTAATTTTGGCAGAAAGGTATCTGTACTCTGGGCCAGCCCATTGTTTAACTTATCTGTTGGCAGAAAGTGCTTGAATATGGTAGCCACACCCCATTTGGTACGATATGGTAAATACTTGAATGATACAGCGCTGTGCAGTGTGTGTATGTTATATCCATATGGGTGTATGTGTGCCTGAGAATGGTACAACAAATGGAAGACTCTGGGTCAATTTTGGGAGACCTAGGGCTCACTTTAGAAACATGAGGTGGTAGAGGAATCCCCCCAAACAGCTTCGTGGATTGCTGCAATTTTGTAAGGCTGGGTAAGACACACTGGAGGAGGAAGGGCCAGGCTGTCCAGTGCACTTCAAAGCAGTGCTTAATTAGAGCTGGTGGTTTCCCTTGCTTGCCACTGCATTTGATTGTCAAAACTGGTGCTTATTACCATCTGTCACATGATGCCGCTGTTTAGCTAACTTTTTATTAATTACATAATCAATAAATATGGCTAATACCTGCTGCCCACGCCATTCTTATAGCTTTGGGGGCCTTGAATAGTCTGAATTGTCACACTTATAAGGGTGTGATAGTTAGTAGTTGTGTTGGTAGTGTCACTGGCAACACTGGCAGAGGTAATGTGTAATGAAAGCTGCTGTAGCCTCCTGACGAGGGCCCTGGTACCTATTTTTTTTACAAACTAAGCAAGGCTTCAAAGGGTACACTAGAACTTGGAGAGAGCTCACAAGGAAGGGCCCTGGGCACATCTCAGGAAGAAGATGGGGCTGATAAGAGAATCACAAATAGTAATGGAGTAACCTTTTGATACACATATCACTGTGACTGACATCAAGGTGTGTACATCTAGTTGTTCTCTTTGCCTGTTTGGGGGGGGGTTACCAGATTTTGAGTTGCTCCTGCTGTTAGAGACTGATTTCAGGGGGAAGAGAGAACTGAGGAGTGGGATCTTCAAAAGGAAGCAGACTTCCAACATAGGGTCTCATTACGATGTTGGTTGGATCAAAACCAACAGGCCGTCGGTTGTGGTCTGACCGACATCTGGTCCAGCGGTCCAAATGCTGCATTATGATGAGGGCAGTCAGAGCCAGGGGTCGGAGGGACCAACCAATGGATCAAAGAGCCTGTCCGACTGTCGGTCAGGACGTAATAACCAATAATATTAGGGGCGGTAACTGCCCTGGCACCGCCGTAGGGATTACTATGTCCCTTTCAGACAGCCTTTCAATGGCAGTTAGACCGTCATTAAAAGGCTGTCAGAAACGTCACCCCAGAGGCCTCCGAAATGAGCCCTGGGGGGGCACCTGTGGTGTCCCCATAAACACCCCTTCATCATGTGGCAAGCATCACATGGTGCGCGCCACACGGTGCAGGGATGTATAAAAAGTATATTTATCCTATTGTGGCCTATTGCGGCCCACAGCACAAGCCACAATAGGAGACATACACTTTCCGACCGCCAAGAAGGCAGTTGCATCGTAATTTTGGAAGCAGGACCACCGACTCCATGACGGGTGGTCCCTTTTCTGACACAATGCCGGCCGGACATTCGTCTGACTGGCATCGTAATGGGGCCTGATAGAAATGGGGTTACCAATTCTACGGGGGGTAGCATGGAGCAGAGCGGGCAGGCCAAACTCCTGAGGACATGTGTGAAGCTTCCCCGCAGGACCCACAGACGACACACCAGGCACTGCACAAAAAGAGACACAACACCGGTTTGGATGAAAAAGAATAACTCATGTATTGTCTCCAACCTGCAACAGAAATCACAGGCCTAAGGGGGAGGACACATGACCATGGTATTAGGCCGAATTGCATTGGACATCAACAACACTAAAGAAGGCCCACCAACAGTTCACACTTCAGGCTATTGCCCAGTTCCGGGGTCTTAGTTCCTTTTAGGCCGTCCTCCACTTAATAAGGGCCAACGGGGCCTGACCCAGTTTCTAGTAGGGCAGGGCTGTGTCAGGGATCTTTCCAGGCCTTCCCCGCAGCCCCTCCACAACAAAAACACTGGTCCCGGGGGCGGGCACCGACCCTGTGCCCCGACACACACCCCCAACCACCACACAGCTGAGCCCCACTCACCGGGGCTCTTGGGGAGGGCTCCGGACATCTCTTGCGTCTCTTCCGGGGCTTGGTATGTGCTGCAGGGCTCGCTCACCACTTGGAGCCCTGCAGACGTCGGGCCGCTCTCTTCCGCGGCAGGCACGGGGCTTCCCATCCCACCAGGAGCTCAGCGGGTCACAGTCAGCACTCCCCTCCTGCGGAGGTTGTGGGGCTCTCCCTCCGCTACACCGGCTTCACCCGTGTCCCCCTCCTGGGACCCGGGGCTTGCATCAGCCTCTTCGTGCTTCCTTCTCGGGCCTCGGGCCAATCGGGGCCCGGCCCGCGGGAGGCACGCCTGCTCCAACCAATCCCCTCGCGGCTTGCGGGGGGTGGCAGCAGCGACCAATGGCTGTGCGGTGGCACGGGGGCGTGGCTGATGACGCAGCCAGGGCCCCCGTCACGTGACGTGGCCGCGCCGGCCTCCCTGGGCCCAGTGCGGCTCTCAGCACCTCTGTGGCGGCCCTCCCGAGACTCCAGGGCCTGCGGTGGAGATCTCCCTCGGGGCCTCTTCCTCCCTCCGCGGGGTGAAGTCCGCGCCGCTTCCTTCTCGTGTTCCCGACGCTCTCTCTCTTCAGTACCGGGGCCGCGCGGTGATGGCCAAATAGCGCTTTGAAGCCCCAGGGCTCCCTCAGGTACCCGGGCAGCGGCGGTGATCTTCTTACAGGCACAGCACGGGGTAGTCTCCTGCCTTAGGTTAACTCTGCATAAAGGCGCCAAAACGCGGGGTAGTCACCCGCTTTTACTTAAATTAGCACATGGGGCAGCTTCTTGCTCTACAGCGCTTAGAAGGCACAGCGCCAGTTATACAGACAGAGCTTTGAAAAGGCTAGCGATTAGGAGACAGCAGTTCTCTTAGTGTAGCACTTCGAAAACAGCAGTTCAGGCAGTAGCACCTCCAGCAGTGTAGCGCTTCGCAGTGCAACAGCGTCTTCACAACACAGCGCTTTAGGGTTATAGCACTTAGAGGGCAGGCTGTCCCAACAGCAAGCCCCAGGGTAACGCTCCTCACCTCCTGGGGGCAGGGGGGTCCAGTCCAGCCCCCATATTTCGCTCTCCTCTGCTTCAGGGCCTTTTAGGCACAGCGCTGGCGTGGCACAAGGTCCCAGCAGCTTCAGGGACCTAGGCTGGCCCTCCTTCTCCAGGGGCCAGGGAACAGAGCAGCTGGCACTACTGGGCCAGGTCAGCAGTTAGTGGGAACTCATCAAAACAGGGCGGTAGGCTTTCACCATCCTCTAATGTAGCGTGGCCCTCCTCCTACACAGCAGCCTGAACTCCTGCAGTGGGGCTTCCACTAGCCCTGGGGACAGTAGAGGGGTTTTAGATGGGTGCAGGGTCCAGCACACAGGCCCAAGAGGCGGTATCCCCTGGCAGCAGGTCCCCTCACGTTCCTGTCCCTGCTCTGTCTCAGCACATGGTAGCACATCCCCCGTATTTATATGCCTCTCACCCCACCTTCCAGGCAGTGCCAGAGCCTTCTAGAATTCTCAGGCAAACTAGTTCTAACTTGCCCAGGGGAGGAGTAGAGCACCCTGGGTGCCAGGCTTTCCCGCCAAATGCTGGGGTGGCTGGGTACCTAACATCTAGACCGCTAACCTATTGCAGTCAGATGCCACACCGCACAGCTAGGGCATCCATTTTAAATGCAGCATTCCGTCAGGGTACATTTTACACAATGGGGGGGAAATAAGTGCACACCATTGCATCACATTATCACATTAACATGGCGTCACACACCACACATGGCCTATACAGTAACCTTTACCATGGGGGAGACATCCTAAATTAGTGGGGCGAAAAGCGAAAACAAATTTGGGGGAAAAGGGCCAAGTCCAACAGGGCCTAAAACCTTAAAAACTCATACTCTAAATCACATTTGATGTCTGGAAATGGAATATAATAAGGGAAGCGTGAACCCCAATAAATTGTCAAAGGTTAAGCAGTAAGTCTGTCTGTTGTAGGGGGAGGAGATGCTTTGCAATACTTCTGCCTGTGATGAGGACTGGGGGCCAAGGCCTGCTAGACATCCAGCTGGGTGAGAGGACATCACCCAAAGAATGAGTCCAAGACCACCTGCCCTGGAGTCTGAAGCACGAGTGCCTACTTGAGTGGCAAGACCAGTGCATCCTGAGAGGATGAGGCGAGAACTGGATGGAGCAATATCCAATGGAGAATCCTGGCAAGTGGATCCCCACAGCAAGTTGAGGTGATACAGATGCTGCAACAATTGAGCCATTTCCTGTGTGCAGGGAAGGTCTGCGATCCTCTTATACCAGAGAGGAGAACCACCGTGAAGTCACCTGTGATTGTTGCTTCACCGGACAGGTCATCGTCCATCTGCAGTATGAAGCCAGTGACCCCGTATGTCATGTGGCACCAATGTGAGGAGTATTACTGTGCCAAGCAGGCCATAGCCCATATTCCTTTTTAAACCGGTCAATCTTTATGCCAGGTAGTGCCACCAAGAAGAGCATTGCTGTGCCAAGCTGGTCAAGCCGGAGTGAGGTGGAAAGTAGGCCACCCTGTATTCATGGTGGGACCACCATAAACAAAACCACTGTGCCAGTTGGATCGGAGCCAATGTGCAGTGGGGAGATGGTAATTCAGAATGCTAGTATGCCAGGGGGCACCGGGACCAAGCAAAAAGTGTGACTTGGCTGAGAACATCATCGGTGGAGGAAGGCCAACGTGGTGACCCTAGCAGGCCTGAGCCATGACTGAGGACCAGTGCCAGGACCTTTGCACCCTCCCACACCTCTACCCTTGGGTAGAGCGGAAGAACGTACCTAGCTTGAAGGAACAACAAGAAACCCTGGCTGCTGCAGCCCAAGTGTGAGGAATGCGAGGACAGCCGATCACAGCCCACCTGGACCACATGTAAATGACATACCCAGGACAGCCACTGTAGCTCCAATACCCACACAGGGAGCACGTTTATGGACTCAGATTTCTCTCACACTGCTGGTGCGTGTAAAACTGATTTCGGTCCAGTGGGAACTTGCCGGAACACTTTCAATTTTCATATAAAGAGTTGGAATGGGTAGTCCTGAGATTAAGACCACTAATGGGGCTTAATCTCGATGTTGCCTATAATAAATGGGGAATATCCACTACTGATAGCATTAGGGGAGTGTAGCTCAGGGATCTGTCTATGAAATACTAGAGCCCTGAGCTCAGAGCAATGTGTGTATTGTTTGTGAATGCTGTATTTTGCTTTGTGATCATAAAAATACACTTCTATCGCAAAAGCAAGTATTTAACTGGACAATCATTTATTGCAGCTGATGCACATATTTTGAGTTATGAGTCCATGTTCAACCCGTTGTGTTTACCTCTCCCTGAGAAGCCTCAGACTGTTCGATCCACGCTACTACTGAGAGTCAAGTGCTGAAGGGTACTTGGCCCAGTTACTCAGTACCCATAGTAGGTTGGGCCCTGGGACATCAGTAGTAAAACACTTCAACCCCCAAGGTTGGGCCCAGTAACCCCTGCTGCTTGAATGGGGCTCTGACAAAGGATATCTGAAAATTCTGCAACTACCCTTCACAGTCAAAAGGAGGATATTTTCAGAAAAAATTCTGCATAGGAATGTCTGCATCATTACAAATGGTGGCCCTTGGCCTGTAAAAAGTGTCTTCATTTCAAATGTGAATGGTCTGCTAAGTATGATGTTAAAAAATGTTATATGTTGGCCTATGAGCCTTAGTTAGCCCATGTAAGTAGCTGGTGAATACTGTTACTCTTTCATGAGTGCTATATGGCACTAGCTCCATAAATCCTCTGGCAGTTCATCGCACAGTACTTACAGCTGTGACTTGCAAGTACAAGCCCTATCTATCTTCTTCCTTTTTCAGTTACCCGATTGCCTCTCTGGCATGTACATCAGAGGTTTAGCTGATCCCTAAATTCACGACATAGCCAACACTTTCCCATGATTTTTCAGCACTACAACATTAACATAGTTGTAGTTATCATGATGAAATTATGTTTGGCTATTTTTTATCATGATCAGCTGATTGAAATTGCTTTTTATTCTCGTCTTGAATGGGCCACAAGCGTAAGGGAATGGTTAACAGAAAAACATATCTTCATCACTTTTGTCTAGCTTTATAACAGATTGTCTAACACAGTGGTAGAAAGTGGCTTTATACAACGCATGGTCGAATTCACCACCAACGATGACAAGAGGGCCACTTTTCAGGACTTCATCACACTCACCTCTTCCAGAGATTGTTCCAACCAAACATACAGGCACACCTGTAATCGACCTGGAAATGTTTGCACACTTTTGACGCCACACTAGTTGCAGGTGCTCTCCACGCGAATGCTAGATAACATTACATATTGCCAAAACCTCCTGAAAGATATCATGTTGGAGAAATTGTCAGAATGTCCATAGTGCAGCCATCACACTGGAACCGGTCCTGCAGACTTCCCTATGACCTGGGATCAACCCCATGTTCTGCTGTTTCAGATATATCTACGTGCCTCCCACAGTCACTGTAGAAAGGAAACTGGATTTTGAAACTGGATCAATGTATTTAAACTTCTATGTGAAGGTCTCAGAAACGTGGTTGCACCTCATGAGATTCCTAGTGTTGACCGAGGTGGGGTTATTGTGTCATTGTGTACCACAGCCTCTACAGAAAACAAATCGAGAAAATACAAAGATTTTAAAAAAACATAAAAAATATAAATGCATAACAATGGAGCTGAAACTACTACACTGGCTCCCATTGGAGTTAAAAATAGAATCATAGGGGCATATTACCAACGAATAGCGATATTTATCGCTAACAAGGCTTAGCAACAAATTTTTTATCGCTAAGCATCGCCGGAACTTATCGCTGAGATAACATGCTATTATCAACGTTTATCTCCAAAGCGATACATTTTCCAGCGATAGCGTGAATATTACTGAGAATACAGCGATATTCACGCATTAGCGACAAAATGCTCTTAGCCATGTTATCCACCTACCATTGGATAACATGGCTAAGAACTAGTCAGAGCAGGCGTTAGTTTTTGGCGATAGCAGGAATATTTCCATCGCTACGCCTGTCTTGCTAATAGGTGATAGCGACGTTTGCGACTGCTTTCAGTCGCTAACAGGTTGGGTACGCCCACTTTGCATGTCATTAGCGATAAATATCGTTGACATGCAAAGCGGGACCCAAACCGCTCGCTATCGCCTAAAGCTGTCGCTAACTGCTGTTAGCGACAGCTTGCTAATAGAGCGATAGAATTATCGCCGCTTAGCGGCCGAAAACAGCCGCTACAGCGGCGATAATTGCCTATTGCAGTGGTTCCCAAACTGTGCGCCGCGGCGCCCTGGTGCGCCGTTATCAGGAGCCAGGGGCGCCGCGCACGATGTGGAAAGATAGGGTCTGGTCGTGGCAGGATGAACATATTGCAGCTTAGCCGGCGCAAGATATGCAAAGTACTTCCTGTCATCTCACCTCGCAAGATGCAGGGGAGGGGGTGAAAGGAAGTGTGAAAGTCACACTAAGTATGTGTCACTTTCGCCCCCCCGCCTCCGCGATATATAGGTTGCCCTGCCCCTAGTCTCTGCCTTTCTGAAGCAGAGCATCACGGAGGCGGCGGGTGCACAAACAGCGCACACAGGACTCTGCTACTCGTCGGAGCCTAGCCAGTACTGAGCCCAGCGCTGTTTTCCTTGGACATGTCGGCACCCTCACCTACCTTCCTGCACCTGGAGCAGCAGATCAGAGAGCGAGTTTCAGCAGCTATCTACCCCACATGTATCTCTTGCCTGCATTGTACTGCGGGCACCACAAATTCAAAAGCCTCAGTTTTGCGTGCAGCCAGAGCCCAAGGAACAGGTTCCATATCTGCGTCAATGTCACACGCACCTGAGCCTGAAGTGCGGGTTTCGGCCTCAGTGGTACTGCTGTTTGCTTACACCCAATGCCATAATTCTGCCCAATAGGAATGATTTATTTTCAAGTAGCTGCAACCCAGTCGAGCTGAGAGTTTCTCACCATAATGCTCCCCCTCCCCTTGGGCCTTGTTACTCAGCACAGGCTTTTTGTGCATGTTAACCCTGAGCCTCGGCCTCTACTGAGGTATATTTTAAGGCAACATTGCATTTGGCCACTGTATTTTCCTCTGCCTGGCCACAATCTTAGGGCAGTGAGATACCTCATTAGCTCGGTGAACAGCTCTACGTCCAGGTCACCTCCTTGCACTAACCTTCCTTCCTGACCCCGTGGGGAGAAATTGCAGTACCCGTGACTGGGATTGGATTTCCAGCCTAGCAGGGCAAGGAATTTGATCAGCAGGACAAGAGGTAAGCGGTGGGGAGAAGGGTGTTTTCTGTATTTGTTAATTTATAGTTACTAGCTGCAGGGCCAGCGCTAGGCATGGGCAGCATGGACAGCTGCCCAGGGCCCCACGCTCAGCCCACCAACATAGAGTCTCACAAAAGTATTTCCCCGTCTTTGGCCTCACACCTATACTGCAGCACTGCATGGCCCAGGGAAGGGATTCTCTCCCCTGGGCCTCACAAGCTTGTGTAGCGCTGCGAGGTCCCCTTCTTCCCGGGGCCTTAAAGCCACAGACATAGCTGTGAGGCCCGCCTGCGTTTGGCCTGCGAATGAAGATCGAGACACTTCTTACTCAAAGGCAAACATGATGCCCATAATCCCGCATTTTGGCGCCTGGCAGTTCTAACCATTTAAAAACTCTTTCAGCTGCTGATGAGCTGTGAAAGAGATGCTGGTCAGTGGCAGAAAGGAAGGTGTTGCAGCACAGGAGGGGGTCATGCTCCTTGTGGAGTCACAAGCACCTTCCGTTATTTAGATGCAAATAGCCTTGAAAGAGTAAATGAAACTCATTTTTTCATTTTTTTCCCTGCAGTTTTTATATAGAGCAAACCCAACCCAGTTCTTTACGTGAGCACCAATGACATTTCATAAGGACGTGTTCCTTTTTTAGATACAGAGAGATTAGGTGATTTGCCCAGGAACACAGGATGTTGAGCCAAGACCAGACTCAAACCTGATTCCTCAGTTCCAAAGTGGGTAGCTCTGACCTCAAGCTCAATCTTCTCCCCTCCTCTATTCAGGTACTACTTGATGTGCTTACAACACGTCTGAGAATGATTAATGGTCTGCTTGTAGTTTGTGAATAGCTAGCTAGCTAGCAGTTGCTATCCTTTTTATCCCTAATACCTTAATTGCATCCCAATCAATTTAAGGAAGCCAACAGGAAGTATTCCCGAGGCCTTGCTTACATCCCCCCCACCCTCCCACCCGTAAAAAAATGGTGGGGAGCCACGGCCAACTGCCAATTAGGTCAAGGGAGCCACGGGTTAAAAAAGTTTGGGAACCACTGGCCTATTGCCCTGCTTGGTAATATGCCCCATAGGCTTTATACCCAATAGAGAAGACCATGATGGGCCGGATGTAAAAACACTTTAAACCTGCAACAGGATTTCTTAATCCTGAATTTCCAATTGGCAGAGGAGGTTACAAAATAGAACAAACGACTTTGAACACAGTTTGTCCAATTTCTTATCACGTATACATCAAAAATAATCCAAAATAAAATTCACATTTTTCAAACAAAGATAATTCATAGACAAGCATTTCTTTATTTAATAACTCTGCTACAAACTCAAAATAGCTTATTAGGAAGAGATGTGGCATGTCATGCCAGCAACATTTTCGTAGCTTGTTGCCACCACTTTAACCCAGTTGCAAAAAAAGATGTAGGGTACTAATCCCACTTTCCGAGCCAGAAATGTTAATCTGACTCACAAAACGGGTTTTGCGATCCATTACAAAATGCAATTTCAATGGGTAGTGTCAGTTCCGGCCTTAGGGCAGTGTGATTGTTGTGTCCGCACTAGGCGCTGACCTGCGGAGGGGGCGCTGACCTATAGGGGGGGACGCAACGTTTAGCAATAAGTTATGATTGGAGAGATGAGGGGCTATTTTGCCCGCTGGTAGTGAGAGAATCCGATGAGGTGGTCATGGGGTGTGTAGGCCCCAAAAATGACTGTCACATAGGGCGCCACCAGCGCTAAAGTCGGCCCTGTTACAGTACGTAAAGGGTGACCTTTCTAATTGCGACTTGTAGTGTTTTGTATGGCATCCATGACATCCATCATATCACCTTGACCTCATGCAGCATCAATTGGTCACACATAGCCTTGAAGAATGCCCAACAGTTGAAAGTGTTTAATTCAATCATAACAAATACACCACCAGTTGATATGAAATGCCTATGTAGAATTCCCTACATACTGAAAATGCTACATTTTCTAATTATATGATTCTGCCACTTTAGATGCCAGTCAAAGCAAGGCAAAAATCCCAACACCAGAAAACCTAAACTGTATCCTGCTAGATGGGTCAACCACATAAGAAAACGGCTGACAACACCAGACCAAAAGCATAGTCCCAGGAACAGAAGAGGTAACAAGACACAGAACTGGATGTAGTGCAACAATGAGCAAGTTTTTAATTTGGGGATGCTACGACAAGGATGTGTGTGCCAGCTGCACATCATGTGTGGAAGCCAAGTAGAGCTACTGAAGGCCAAGGTATTGCTTCAGGCCAGTGGGGTAATGAAGTTTGAGGTGGGGCCCTATAAAATGTGCATGGAGGACGCCCCCACTCTCCAGACCTAGTCAGGAGCTCTCAGGCCAGGGGCCTTCTTCAGTGCACAGTGCCGGAGGGGGCCCCCTAGAGCTCGAGGCCCCCTGCACCAAGGGGGCTGCGGGGACTATTGTTATGCCACTGCATCATGGATTACCACCTGCTCAATGACTTGGCTGTCAAGTAACAACTGTGCCAGCTGAATTTAGGGAAGCTTTGATAGAACCAATACAACTACTACACAAGTATGGAGAAGAGAGACAACTCTATAACACCAGCAAGCTAGAAATGCTCAGTCGGCGAGGAGGGCCGAAGGATATGTTCATGTTTATGTTATGTCATATCATGTTATGAAATGTTGTTTTCTTTTTTTTAAAGCGTAAGTGTACCATTAATGGTTTCACGTCACTAGGAGAAGCGGACCTACATCTTCTTACAACATTCCAGAGGCAGTTGGTAAACTCTGGAATTGGTGGGCCCTAAACTTCCTGGTGCGAGTGAGCAAGGAAGGAAGATGATTGATGGTCCCTACTAGTCATCAACGGCTAATAATGAGCAGAAAATGTAGTCCTTTTAAAAGAAGGACACAAATGTTATCTCCTCTCATAGTCAATTGTAGCCCTCAGGCATGGCAAGCCCAGAAAACGCTGAGTATGATTCATAAAGAATTTACTATGAGAAAGTATGATCTACTCCTGGCTTACTCCAGAATCACATCCCTGAGTCAGCTGTAACTCATACAAGAATAAATAATTCTCCTTTTAGCAGAGGGGCAGACAAAATAAGAAGCAAGGGGCGGAAAGTCGTACAAGAATTCAACAGGTGGAACAAAGCAGAAACAATACCGCAGCAAGCAAAAGCAATTTGTGTGGTGAACTTGGCTGAAAACATTTTACCTATCGGTGATTACCAGTGGTTGATGGTGCATCTGATTTTTCATGCCTGATATACTTCTCTTCTTCCAGTCCAGGCTAAATGATGCAGATGGCACAAGTCAATGTGGATACTTTCCTGACTTTGTACTATTTGCATCTAAGAAATTATGGTTCTGTACCTCCAAATTTGGCAGGAGCATCCATGGACATCATTTATGGGTCGCCACGGGTTGCTGCTGTGACTCCTGGAATGCCCCTTGTGACCACTAACACTGCTTTTGCAACTCCTAGCTTCAGCAGTGGCATCATCAGTGGCAGGAACAGATGCAGCTCATTCTTATGGACGTTGGTGGGATCTCCACTCAACTCATTTTTTTGGTCATTTTAGGGCGAGAATCAGCGCGCAAGTGCTGTCTGCAAGACCTGTTGTGATCAATCGTACTGAGTGTAATCCCGCCTGCTGTTGCAATTGTTTTACTCCTGCTTCACTTTTATTTCCTGGCTCCTTATTTGTTAGAGCTCCGCTATGTCATTTCCAGTTTTATGAGAGAAGCACTGGTAAATTACAATTTACCTACATTCATAAGGGTTATGTGTTCTTTAAGGACTACTTAATTTCATGCTATTGTGTGGCACAGCGTACTTTCACTTTAGGTATCCCAATGGCACTTTCACTTTAAGTATTCCCATGATTTTATTCCCTTCACGGTCAGTTAACGTTGTTTGCTGGTCACTAAAGTGCTTTATTCAATAGGTAAGGGAGATGGCGCTTTTCGATTCCCCTGGGTGTCAGAAACATCCGGGTGCAGTGGGGCATGTCGTCTGCCTCTCCTCATGTCAGAACAGTTACTTCATATTGTATATTTTGGGTGTACTGAAAAAAAGGGATATGAAATGTAGAAATACAAACTCAGAAAATGCTGGTTTTTTTTCAAACAGAACACGAAGCAGCTGATGCCTAACACCAAACTGAAAGTGGACATAATGTGGGGTCTCCTAGCCCCCGTTTGCGATGCATTTCATTCAAAGCACTTACAAGCACCGCAACTACAAACTGACGGTGTACACAATTAAAATGCAAAAACAGGACAGGGGTGAGTGCGGCTCTGCAACCCCACGAACACCAAAAGGCAGAGTATGAAGTAGGCTTGTAATCCCCTTGTTGAACCAGAGTTCTCTTCCATTCACGGAGGAACCTGTCACCGCGAGCAGCACTTTAAACAGAGCTGACCCCCAGAGGGCACCTGGTTTCCGTTTACGAGGTTTTGAATATTTGAAAATACAACCATTTATGAGGGCAGAAACGAGGGCCCACAAATAATTAGGTTCATTTCCTTCACATTGTCTCAGTCATTTTGTTCAGAAAAACATCTTTCTAGTGCGGCGTTACATCTGTACTAAAGCCATCTGATGGGTTCTTTTCAAAAGCCTGTTTTATTAACAACAGCAACACCAACACTACCACCAATACCACCCTCACCAATACCCCCACCACCAATGCCACCACCCCCACCAATGCCACCACCAATACCAACGCAACTAATACCACCACCACTACCAATACCACCACCAATACCTCTACCGGCATCAAAACCACTACCTCCACCACTGCCAATACCACCACCAATACCTCCAATACGCCCATCACTAATACTGCCACTACCACCAATACCACCACCACCAATACCACCACCACCAATGCCTGCACCACCACCAAGACCACCACCACCAATACCACTACCCAACCAATCCCACCACCAACATACCAATCCCACCACCAATCCCATCACCAATATCACCAACACCAATACCAACACCACCACCATCATCACCAATACCACCACCACCAATATAACCACCACCAATACCATTACCGTCACCACCAATACCATAACCACCACCAATATCAGTACCACTAACAATATCACCACCACCAATACCAATACTACTGCCAATACCAATACCACCACCGCCAATACCAGCACCAACATTAGAATGTAGAAATCTGAACTCAGAAAATACAGGTTTTTTTTTCAAACAGAACACAAAGCAGCTGATGCCTAAAACCAAACCGAAAGTGGACATAATGTGGGGGTCTTTTAGCCCCCGGTTGTGATGCATTTCATTCTAAGCGCTGTGAATACGAACTGACGTTGTACATGAGAAAATGCAAAAACAGGACAGGGGTGAGTGTGGCTCTGCAACCCCATGAACCCCAAAAGTCTGAAGTAGGCTTGAAAACTTCTCGTTGAACCAGAGCTCTCTTCTATTTGCAGATGAACCTGTCACCACGAGCAGCATCTTAAACAGAGCAGACCCCGGGGGAAACCTGGTTCCATTTACGCGGTTTTGAATATTTGAAAATACAACCATTTACGAGGGCAGAAACGAGGGTCCGCAAATAGTTGGGTTTATTTCCTTCACATTGTCTCAATCATTTTATTCCGAAAAACATCTTTCTAGTGCAGTGTTACATGTCATCTGTGCGAAAGCAACCTGATGGTTTATTTTCAAAAGTCTGTTTTATTAACAACAACACCACCACCACCAATACCACCACCTCCACCAATGCCACCACCACCAATAATGCCACCACCTCCACCAATGCCACTACCAATACCACCACCACCAATACCACCGCTACCACCAATGCCACCACAACACCACCACCGCTAATACCACCACATCCATCAGCACCAATACCACCACAAACACCACCAATACACCCACTACCACCAATACCACCACCACCAATACCACCCCACCAACAATACCACCACCACCAATACCACCACCGCCAATCCCACACCACCAATCCCACCAACACCAAAACCACCAACAACAACATCACCAATACCACCACAAACACCACCAATACCACCACAAATACAACCACCACCAATACCACCACCACCACCAATACCACCACCACCAATATCAATACCACCACCAATACCACCACCACCAATACCACCAATACCAGCACCACCATTACCACCAATATCACCAACACAAATACAATACCACCACCACCAATACTACCAACATACCGTCACCATCAATACCATCACCACCACCACCAATGCCACCACCACCACCAGTACCACTACCAATACCACCACTACCATCACCAATACCAACAATACCACTACCACCATCACCACCACCAATGCACTAATATCCCCACCAATACCACCACTACCAATACCACCAATGTCACCACCATCAATACCAATACCACCACCACCAATACCAATACTATCACCAACACCAATATCAATACCAACACCACCACAATATCATTGCCACCAATACCATCACTGTTACCACCACCACCAATATAACCAACACCACCACCACCAATACCACCATCACCAATACTACCACCACCAATACCACCATCACTACCATCACCAATACTAACAATACCACTACTACCACCACCAATGCCACCAATATCTCCACCAATACCACCACCACCAATACCAATATCACCACCACCAATACTAATACCGTCACCAACACCACCACCACCAATACCAATACCACCACCACCACAATACCATCGCCACCAATACCACTACCACCAATATCACCAATACCACCACCACCATCACCACCAATTCCATCACCATCATCAATACTACCAACACCAATATCAATACCAATACCAACACCACTACCACCAATACCAATACCACCACCACCACAAATACCACCACCACAAATACCACCGCCACCAATACAACCAACACCAATACCCCACCACCAATACCACCACCACACCAATACAACCACCACCACCAATACCAACACCAATGCCACCAATACCACCAATACCAATATAACTACCACCAATAGCAGCAACACAACCACCAATACTACCACCAATACCAATGCCACCACCACCAATACCACCACCACCAATACCATCAATACCACAACCACCAATAGCACCAATACCACCACCATGAATACCACCAATACCACCACCACCACCACCAATACCACTACCAATACCAATACCACCAATACCACCACCACTACCACCAATACCAAACCCACCACCACCAATACCACCACTAATACCAATCCCACCACTAATCCCACCAACACCAATACCACCACCACTAACAACAACATCACCAATACCACCACCAACACCACCACTAATACAACCACCACCAATACCACCACCACCAATATCAATACTACCACCAATACCACCACCACCAATACCAGCACCACCATTACCATTAATACCACCACCATAAATACAACACCACCACCACCAATACCATCACCACCACCAATACCATCACCACCACCAATACCACCACCACCACCACCTATATCGCCACCACCAATACCACCTCCACCAATACCTCCATCACCAATACCACCACCACCAATACCACCACCAATACCACCACTACCATCACCAATACCAACAACACCACTACTACCACCACCAATGCCACCAATATCTCCACCAATACCACCACCACCACCAATACCAATACCACCACCTCCAATACCAATACCATCACCAACACCACCACCACCAATACCAATACCACCACCACCACAATACCATAGCCACCAATACCATTGCCAATTCCACCACCACCACCAATATCACCAATACTACCACAACCACCACCAATACCTCCGCCATCAATACCACCACCACCAATACCAATACCACCAATACCAACACCAATACCAACACCACTAACACCAATACCAATACCACCACCACCACAAATACCACAAATACCACCACCACCAATACCACCACCACCAATACCCCACCACCAATACCACCACCACACCAATACAACCACCACCACCAATACCAACACCAATGCCACCAATACCACCAATACCAATACCACTACCACCAATACCAGCACCACAACCACCAATACCACCACCAATACCAATGCCACCACCACCAATACCACCAACACCAATACCATCAATAGCACAACCACCAATAGCACCAAAACCACCACCACGAATACCACCAATACCAGCACCACCAATACCACCACCACCAATACCACCAATGGCAATATTACCACCACCATCAATACCACCACCACAATACCAATACCACCACCACCAATACCAATATCACCACATCAGCACCTCTCGCTCACTAATAATAGCAGGGGCACTGTACGAGGCCGGAGCTGCAGCAAAGACCATCCCTCCCTTTCTCCAAGCATGCCAAGAAGCACAGCCCACCCTGCGCCAGGGCCTTACTACAGCTGGAGTGTTTTTTAATATGTAAAATATAGCAATGACATTACGCAATGCCACACTGCACGCTAAAATCACAGAGTAGGCAGGAAATAGTCCCTCCTCTTGCTCTTCCTCCTGAACTGCGACAGTGTAATCACAGTGGGAAAGGTGTTGGAGTGCTTTATTAGTGTTTATAGCTTGGATCATATGTAACGCTCACTTCACACTTTGTGTCTGTGTAATTTACAACACGTACACATCTTCTTCACTGTACTATTTATCATTACTTTGAAGGCATGGCTGGCCAGTTTCTTCCTCTGATATTTACAATCTAACAAGCGTCGAGAAGGCCCATTATTGAAATGCAATAGGTCTCGCCTTTGTGAGAGTTTAAGCTATTTGTATTGTAAATGACAATGCCCTTTGTTTATCTTTTAAAACCCAAAATATAAATAAAAAACATTGTCATGTACAATGCCAATAGCTCAAACTTGATGAATGCGAGACCTAGTGCATTGCAAATGCTTGTTATGTATAATAGTGAATAATATTACATTATTCGCAATTAGTGTAAAAAAAATGGTATCCAAATAGCTGTAATATGACTTTCCCTGGCAGCTGAGGTAAGTAAAAGAATGCTTTTAATATCTGTATGTTGTGTGCGTGCTTGGAGTTTTGAGTTTGTTTATGAAAGAGAGAGTGTATTTGTGAATGTGTGCACATGTGTAGGCAGAGTGTATGTATGTGTGAGTGTGTGTATGTGTAAATGCGTGTATATGTATAAGCATGTGTATGTGTGAGTGAAAGTGGAGGGCAAGGGGCATGTGAAGTCACTTCCGCTACCCCTGGCATTTTCGTAAATTGACATCCATGGGAGTCTCATTATCAGCTCTGCAGCACATGTGTTTTTCTTCTCAGCAAAACGTTACTGCTTTGTCCATTCTTCCTCTCCTTCCCAAGGGGCCGGAGCCTGGTAGGATTAGGCCAGGAAGAGACTAGACTCCTTTCTGAACTACACCGTGGCCTGTCTTTTTGGACTGCAACATGGAGTCATTCAAGCTTTCCTATGCCAATCCACCTTTTTATGAGAGAGAAAGGGTATGCTGAGCCTGGGCCGAGTGATGTGAAGACTCAAGCAGGGCTTCTGTCTTCATTGCCGTAGCTTATTGTTAGTTACTGGCTATGACGCTGCCCCCTGACATATAGCACTGAGTGCAGCGAATATAAAGGGCTGTACAACAGCAAACACAATGTTATATCATCACTGGTGATAGGCATCTGCACACTGGATCTTCAAGAAGTGTCTGGTTGTCTGACCCTATATGCATGAGCCATTCTGGCATAGATCATAATACAGCATATTCATGGATGGTACTGGCACTTATATGCTCATAAAAATATGGTAATGTGGCTACAAATTGGGTAGGGGCAGAGCCCATTTACCCTAATATAGGAACCACCAATGCAATCACTCCAAAGAAAGCCACAGTTTAAGGTAGTAGGGAAAGAACGGAATAGATGGCAAGACAGAGGGAAGTACAAAGCCTAGGATACAAAGAAGCAAAGAATGTATATCTCCCCAAATGTGCACAGGTAAATGTAGGAGCTTACAAAGAAATAGAGTTAGCCAAATGTAGAGAGATATAACAGACTGTACGGAAAACCATAAATAACTCAAAGTTCTCTATAGATTACCATTAAAGCTTACTCTAAAAATCATTCGTTTAAATGAAAATGATGGAGGGAATGAGCATTCAGGCAGCATTGTTCTGAATTTCCTAATTGTAATGCAAATGATTGTAGGTACGCATGGATAAAGAGGATTAGCGTAATCACTGCGAGGGCTAACAAAAGCTGGCATGGTCAATCTTTTCCATCTTTATTCAAGAAACTTTATGAAGGGTCTGCATATGGAAGGAAAATACAGAGCCCACTAAAGATGCTTGAGATGACAGAGTCAAAGTTGACTTGAAATGAGTTTCTCAATTAAGAGGCAAGGACGCAGGAGTGGTACAGAGCCCTGCCTACCTCCATAACGTCTGTCTTGCCAGTCTTACATTTGATGCAACGATAACCCAAGCACTGTGTGATTCATCTTGAAGCAATATTAGAAAGATGCAACCCTGGAGTCTGAACCAGGAGTGGATACATTTGGCTACTTGCTCTGCATAGATGTTGAAGAGACAAGGGGGCCTAGGGAATACCACAGATCTCGGGGTGAGTTGATGAAGAACATGCCACCAAATGTTCTTCTAAAGAATGAGTAGAAAAGAAGCATTTTAACTCAGAAAAATTAGTTGGTCAATGGTGTCAAATATCCCTGATAAGTAAAAAAAAAAGCTCAACTTCTGCCACCCACCTCAGAATATTCATGTGTGCTAGAAGAACCACTTTGGTTCTGTGGCTGGAACAAACCCACCCTGATATGCACAGAGAAATGATAAGAAAAAAGACTAACTTATGATAAGAAATATAAGATAAGAAATCAACTAACTTGTCACTTGCCCCCTTAAAAGTCCAGTGTGTGGAGTCACCACGGCCTGTGGCCAAGCTTCCACTCCCTTCATGGGGCTAGTATGCGGCAAGTTCAGTGGGTGCTAATTTGGTTAAATGATATTGGCTGTTACTATCTGTAGGAATTGCTATTATATCTGTCTGATAGATGTGCATAACATCAGTCCGAATATTCAGAATGTGCTGATTTTCTGCTGGGTGTATTTGTCTCTTTCAGTGTGACTGATGAGAAATGGCGCACATGTTCATTTACATCCTTAAGACTTTGACTTATTCAGCTTCTCGGTATTTTCCCATTGTTTTATGTCGGTCGACTTTTTCTCTTTTTCTATAGACCACAATGCATGTTGTGTTCAGTCAACAATAACACAGACTTTAAGATTACAAAGAAAGATGTAAGTGGATGATTTACACCGCCTTGTTTGATTGCTGTTTGGTTGAGATTGACTTCATTTTTTAATAATTTTGACACGGTACCTAGCGACATTTCTAGAAACGAATGACTCCTTTGCTCTCATATTTGCTGAGATGCTGGCTTTTTATTAATTTTAAGTATTTACTTTCCTCCACATTATCCTAACTTTATGTATAATCCTTGTAGTCTCTCACTGGGTATTGGAGTTCCCAATACGTGGCAGGCATTTCTGGGTGCCAGTTAGCAAGCATATGTTTTCCACCCAGGTTGGTCTGCTATCTAATATCACACCCTCAGCCAACCATTTTTCCTCTCCCATTCACGCCATATTTTAGCAGGTCAATGTCACAGATGCGTAATGGAGGCTCCCTGCTGGCTTGTCTTTCAAGCAAGACCACTTGTACCCAATCGAGCACTACCTGTACATGGGATTCTTCTCTTTTTAAGGTAAGTTCCACTTCTGGTATCTCTTATAGAAAAAAATATCTATTAGTCCTCAATATTGCCACCTGACCTAAGATTACTCTGTATTACTACATCTTCTAAACAAGATCTGCACTTTTGCCACCCTTTTAGCTATAACTAGTCTCCAGCAGATATAAAACATAGACCTCAACTCTATCTCTCATGAGGTTGCCATGCCTTCTCTGATAGGCTATGCCGCATTCTAGCCTCCCTCACTTGGGCACTAATAGTGCACCCACGCTCACTTACGACACACCTGATATTTCTCCATTGCTTAATTAATCTTCCACCAATCTAAACGCACAACGCAAGAAGCACCCTTTAATTAACTCCAGATCTATGTTAAAGCATAGCACTGATATTCATGATTTTATGATAGATATGCAATTAGAGATTATTTTTCTAACAGAAGCATGGCTCAAAGAAAATTTTTTGATCAATGTATTTATGTCCCCAAAAGGGAAGGTTCAATAATGAGGTGTGACCACCATAAATCTGGTGGAGATCTGGCTATCATTTCTATGTGTAACATTTAAAGCCATAGACACCCCAACTCTCATAAATACTGAAATCCTACTATTAGCAATCTCTGTCTTGCCTAACTCTGCTCTCAAAGTGACTGGCCAGAAAGAACTACATTGCCTCGCAACTTACTGAGGCGGGCAACGCTCCCAAGGTGTTGTATCGGATTCTTCAATCCTTTACTAAATCCATTGCCTGTGAGAGTCTAGACTCATCATCACAACAATTATGTGATGATATCTCTCAATATTTTACCAACAAAATAGAGATGATTTATGATAAAATCATTAGTATTAGCCTCTCTTCAGGCTGCCCTTCGTCATCTTCTCTGAAGAGTGGGTTTTCTAACTCTCTCTCGTTCTCTGAGTTCCCAGCGGTCTCTCAGAGCGAGGTAGAAGCTTTAATGGGCCAAATTAAGAGTGGATCCCCCCTAGATCTTATTCCAGCTAGAATTATGCCATTGTTAGGCAAACTGCTTGGCCCGATGATTCAGTCTTTGGTCAACCTCTCTCTATCTGAGGGTAAAGTACCTCAAGAGTGGAAGACGGCTCAGGTTAGACCCATCCGCAAAAATTCAGCCATTCCCTGGACAGAATTATCCAACCTCTATCCCATCTCTCTCCTCCCGTTCTTGAGCAAATTATCGGAAAGGTACGTCAATATCCATCTGTCGAGCTTTATCGAACATACTGGAGGCCTGGATTATTTCCAGTCCGGCTTCAGGCCAAAACATAGCATGGCATCAGCTCTCCTTTCAGTGACAGATGACGTCTGACTGTCCTTGGATAAGGGGAACTCGACGATTCTGGTGCTATTGGACCTGTCAGCAGCGTTCGATACGATATCCCATGACATTCTGCTCAGTCGCTTGGAAGAGGTGGGGCTTGAAGGCCAGGCATTGGCGTGGATCAGGAGCTTTTTATCGGGCCGTACACAGTGTGTCAGCATGGGTTCATTTCAATCTGCCTCTGTTGAGCTTACCAAGGGGGTGCCACAGAGCTCCTGTTTGAGCCCAACTCTTTTTAACATCTTCGTGGCCCCCCTAGCAGGTCTTATGAGACCTCACAGATTCATCCCAGTGTCTTACGCTGATGATACTCAGCTTCTTTTTCCTTTTAAGACACTTAGCGCCACGGTCAAACAGTCCTTCGCTGAAGGTATGAAGGCCGTGGCGAGATGGATGGCCTCCAACTTCCTACAGTGCAATGTGGGCAAGACTGAGGTGATGCTCTTTGGGGAAGCCACATTACTGTGGACCCGGGACTGGTGGTCGGCAGACTTAGGCCCCGTCCCCAGCCCTAAGCAGGTTGTGAAGAACCTTGGTGTACGGATCGATCAGGGTCTCTCATTAAAGGAACACGTAAATCAAACTGTAGGGTCCTGGTTTCACGTAATGGGACATCTTCGTAGAGTGTTTCCTCTTTTACCGGATTCTGTTAGAAAGACCCTTGTTCAGGCCCTGGTACTCAGCCGCCTGGATTATTGCAATGGATTGTTGCTTTCAGCAAATGATAGCCTTCTTTGTAAACTCCAGGTGGTACAAAATACTGCCGCCAGGCTGGTCCTAAATGCAGCACCCAGATCTTATTCATGCCCGTTGCTGGAAAAACTACACTGGCTGCCGATCCACCAACGAATTATGTTCAAGACCTGCTGTGTTGTTCATAAGGGTTTACACAGCTTGGGCCCTGCGTATCTGGCAGGAAAGTTTGTTCCCTACAACCCAGTACGCAACCTTTGTTCCAGCAACCAGTCCCTTCTTCAAATTCCAACTATCAGAAGGGCCAGACAGGGTGGAAAAGCTCTTTCCTATCTGGGCCTATGCCTATGGAACAAACTCCCTGCTTCCCTTAGACAGTGTACTAATCATCTAACATTCAGGAAACTGTTAAAAACATTTTTGTTTTTACCTTAGCCCCTCCTCCAGCTCTCTAGTTTTTCCATCATGTTAGCTGTTTTCTTGCCTTGGCGTGGAGATACTCCTTCGGGAGTCGATTCCAGCACGGTACAAACCCATAAATAAATAAATACATTTACTGGTCTACAGAGCACCTAAATATGATACTAATCTAATTTCCGCATTTTGTCCGAATTATCACTATTAGTATTTGCCTAACCTCCAATACCTTATTTATGTTGCATGATTTTAATCGTCATAGTGACTCTAAACATATTTTCCTGATTTTTTCCTAATAAAATTGGTTCAAAAAGGGCACGTGATAGATTTACTTTTTACTCCAGCTGAATTTCAACCTTCACTAGCCTGGCCGGATCACCAGGCTGTTCTTGTTTTCTGCCTGTAAAAACACACACATTCTCCCCAGGAAAAAAAACAATCTAAATTCAAACTAAAAAGACAGTGGGCTAAAGTTTCAGTTGATAAAGTAAAATCATTCTTAAAGGAATGCATTTCTACAATAATCAACAATCATGATAAAAAATGCTTCTGCCCTTAATTTAGGGATTGATCAGTTTCTGGATTCTTCCATCCCTCTGAAATACATTGACCAAAGAATTCCAAACCCTCCTCTCTGTGGTATATTAACACCTTAAGAGAAGAAAAACTTAAATGTAAATCTTTCTAATGTAAATGCAAGCTCTATCACTTTTCTGACCAAAGGTTATATCTAAATGGGCTACATAAATATAAGAAAAAAGAATCTACAGAATCGTGTTCTTCCCCAAACACATTGATGCTTCACAAAATAAACCCCAGGGGCCTCATTTATGAGGCTGTGCGTCACTTTTACGACGCACCAGTGGCGTAAAAAATTTGCCTTGTTGCGCCATATTTACAAAGTGACGCATCTAGGTAGATGCGCCACTTTGTAAACCCCTGGCCACATTATACCTGCGCCAGGTATAATGTATGCATGGGGGGCGTATTGACGCAAGAAAGGGTCGTAGAAGTGACGCAGTGAAATCTATAAGATTTCACTGCGCCACTTCTAGGATGCAAATGCGTCAACATCTTACTCCTGCCTCACAGCAGGCGTATGACTGACGCAGGCCCTTTCACATGGGGCTTGCCCCATGTGAAAGGACGCATTGCTGGAGTTGGGTCACTTTTGTGACACACTCCAGTAATACGTCACTTTTGCGCCATACAGATACGTCAGAAATACTGACGTATCTGTAACTCCTTGTGCAATGATGCGTCATACTATAAATATGACGCATCATTGGTGTCGCAAGGAGGGCGCAATAAAAAGTGATGCATCGCTGTTTTCACGCAGCGATGCGTCACTTTTCATAAATGAGGCCCTAGGAATTTTTTCGTCTAGTAACAAAGCTTGGTTGACCTACATTGCAAACCTGAGTATCATCACGCAAGTCTTCTGTGGTGAAATATGGCTTTATTTTAATGATAAAATCACAAAAATGCTTATTTCCCTTGATTCAAACTGTTTGAACACTTTGAATCACCCTGAGAAGTGACTTTGAATATCGAGGTTAAACCTAATCCCTCATTTATTATTTTACATTTATCACAATAAGAGAAGAATGTATGTACTCTAAATTTCTAACTCTAAGCTTAAGTTTTCCCACTGATCCCTGCCCAGCTAAATATATGAAACAGTGGATTTGTACTCCTGTCTAATGTTCTCCATACTAATCAATTTGCCACTGGATGGGTCGGTTCCCTTATCCTGGAAGCAAGCAATGGTTCTTCTGCTGAACCTCAGACTCTCTCTAACTATAGACCTAGATTTCCTTTGTCCTGGGCCAGCTAAAGTTATCGGAAGCATTTGTTAATACTACTCTTACCTCTCCTCCTGAAAACACTAAGGGGCATGTTATCAAGTTTTTTATTTTTTATTTATTTTTTTTATTAATTTTTTTTATATGGAAAACATGATTCCACTACGAACAAGTTTTTTTTTTTTTGGCAGGAAACTGCCGTTAAAGCCGCGATAATGGGCTTGATCATAATATGCCCTTGTGAATTCCCATAGCGGCCCAGGTTAACACCAGAACCTGGGCTGCTATGGGAATTCACAAGGATATATTATCAAGGCCATTATCGCCGCTTTAGCGGCAGTTTCCTGCCGATAAAGCGGCGATAATTGTATCGCCTGTTCTTGATAATATGGCCCTCAATTCCATGATTTGCAAAAATCCAGCTTCAGACAAGGCCATAGTACGTGTAAGTTCTTGTTAGAGTCCTTGATGACATTTGAATACCACATCGCAGCCCACTATTTTGCTGGTCCCCACCAACCTAGGCTTGGAATCCTTTGTAAATAGCCTGGTGGTTTACTGCTATTTAAACTGGACATTGACTACAGCAGTCGTATGGGTAAGCAAGAATACATCTAGCTTGACATGGCCCTTGGAGGGTAATAATCAGGAGCAAATAAAGCATACAAGAACCTGGTTGTCTACTTTCAAACCCATGGCGCTGCAAAAGAACACTAGGCAGATATGGAAAACATGATTCCACTACAAACAAATACTTTTTGGAAGCTCTCAATGATCCTTTCTGGCCGGTCCATAATTCCATAATTACAAACTATAAAAACTCAATTTTTGTCAGCATTAACATGGTTTGGAAGCACACCATCGTCCTCTGGCGCCCAACTCAACAGCATTACATACACCTTATTTAATGTTGTTCGGTCTTCCGCGGTTCACCTTGCAGACCAAATGTATTTAAAATTCACCAAGCAGGATCACTTTATTACACAGAAGGCAGCCATGGCGAGACTTTTCTTCAGGTCACAATGAGCAGATGAAGAGTTGCTTAGCTGAGAGAACAATTGGATTCTCCAACACTTAACAATACACCCCGTAGCATTAAGCTAAAACATCTTTAATACGACAACTGAATATGTCCCCACTATGGGAGCAAGGTGTTACATATGACTGTTTTAAGAACATCCCAAAGAAGAATCTGAAAATTGTTTCTCATTTCAATGACCAGCAGATGTTCAGAAAGAGAGCAAATACTACTTTAATAAATGTTCATTATGAGGTTAATCAAACTCTGGTATTACCCCAATCCAGGGAAACTAAAATACGCATTCGCTTACAATTTGGTCGATTTCGATGAAGGAGAAAACAGCCAATTGTGAAAATATTTTAGAAAAGATCCTAAATGTTGCTTTTGTAGTTACAAATTTGAAAGCTTGGGTCATGATTTGCTGCTGCCTTTCCTTTGCAATTGACCATAAAAGACTTTTATTTCAATCAATTCATAGACTTGGTCTCCGGTCTTGCAAAAAACAGTCGAGATGTTTTTGAACAGCAATAACTGAGGTCTTCTGATCAAGGTTTGTAAAGTTTATGAGGATTTTATCATCTGAACTGGACCAGAAAAACGTGAAAATATGTTTCTCCTTAGGCTTCCTGTTTTCATACACTGACTATGTAAATTTTTCTGTTAAACCTACAAAGAAGGGGTGGCTCCCACGTTAAGGTGAAGGACTGTCGGACCACTAAATAAACTGCCCCCCGAGATGGAAAAATAACATTGTAATAAAGTTCATTTATTACCATTTTATTTTTGAAAACCCATTCCCAAGCCTTGCGTCAGGATGGGGGCAGGGCTTTCTGCTGCTGCCAGTCAGGAAGCAGCAGAAAGCAGTGAAGTGCATGGCACTTTAAGTTTAAAGTGTGCATTTCTCTTACAAGGACATTTTTAACCTCTCTAACCCGGCTGTCAAAGACAGCTGGGTTACAAACAGGATAGGGAGTGCCAAAGGAGGCTGCTCCCTCCAATCCCAGTGCATCTTTCATGGTGCATGAGAGAAGCTCCAGGATTGGTTACTGCAGGTTCCTTGGTCCTGCATTGGATCCTGCCTGCCTGGAGACGACCCAAGCAAGGAGATTGTCGCACCTGGAAGGTAAGTGTAATTGTTTTTTTACTTATTTGTTTACTTTTATTTTTGTTCCACTAACCACACCACCCTCTGTACATGCCAGCCGCCACCACTATAAAGAATGCTAAAACACAGACATATGCTGATTTGATTTAGTTTTAATTATTTATCGTCCGATTTTATATCCTTCTCACTTGCTTCCGGCAGATTAATTTGCTGCCTGTTTCTCTTTTTTATATCGATAATTGATATGGTTTTAATTGACTGCCAACAGAGATCTTTCATTAATAATATTAATCCTACCTGACCTAGCTAGATTGAGCTGTCCTTGCACTGATTTGGTTATTTCCCTTTTTCCCCCCCCTTCTTTCCTTTTTAGTCCCCTCACAATTATTGTTACAATTCTGCAAGTATTATTAGCTTTTGTCCTTGATTGCAGTTATCTTTGCTGCAAACAATGGTCCTACCTGTGTAATGTTAATTGCTTAGACAATATATACCATTGAATGGAACCATTATTTGTAGGCCTGTATTTTATTTAATTGTTGTGGAACTGTCGTGACATGATCATTGATGCTTATAAATGCAATTGTTTTGACCTTCAGGTGCTGTTTGTTATAAATGGCAACAAACATATGATAAAAAAATATATATATATATTATTAAATACATTTGCACGTGTTTTAATTCTGGTGATGCTGCTGTTCTGATACTTTTAGAATTGTCCACAGATTCAACACTGTTTCCTACGATATTGTATTTGACCAGCTGAAGGCGCCAGACATGGGAGGCCATGCCCCGGAATGGCTTGTATCCTTTCTTTCTGACCATGTTCAAGCAATTTTTATGCCTCTCTTTCAATAAAGTTTTAGAAGACTGTCCTGTGGTGTTCCCAAGGGCTCAGCTCTTAGCCCGACTCTGTTTAATCTATATGTATCGCATCCCTGGCCGAGATTATACACTCTTTTGATCAGATTTTCTACTTGTATGCTAATGCTGACAACCTTCGTCCTTCGTATGATCCCCATTGCACAATAGATGAACTCCAACTCACTGAGAGTAAAAACAAAATGGAAATCTTACCATTTGACAACACCGTAGTCAGAGGAGCAGCATGGTGGCTTGAGGAACTTGTGCCGCGTTCACCACCAGTTCCCTCTCCCTTACTCCAATTAATCCTTCCAAGAACATATTTCTAAATCAACCGCTACTTTACTTCTTTTTTGTTATGAAGTTGCTGAAAAAGATGTTTCCCAACATTCCACTAAACTCTAAGAAAACAGTTATCATGTTACTGTAACCTCTATATTAGACGACTGCAATGCAATCTATCTGTGGCTTCCATAGAAACACATAAGGCGATTTCACACCATCTGCTGTCTACACTGACTCACAGTCAACAGAAGGTGTCTTTAACAGCCCTCTGTTCTGTCACCTTGAAGTAAACTATATTTAAAGGTGTTTTAAACATTGTCATCTGTCTCAAGGAACACTTCTTCTCTGTTGGTTCAGTTGCCCCAACGCGTGAGGCTAGGTGAACGTTCATTTAGTCATCTCACAGCTAAAGTATGGAATCAACTACCAGATCACCTTTAGAACACTTGTGATCTGGAATGCAGAAAACATCTTAAAGCGTATATATTTACACAATAATGTTTGTTTTGCTGTCCTTCTGATTACGTTTGTTTTTCATAGTCTTCCCACAGGACTCACCTTAAGTGTATTTGTTGCCCTCTCCAAAATTTCACTCATTCATTCATTCAGTGCACTGCCATGTGTATTTTGTGACCTCATAATTGCCCTAAGATTTGGTTGCGTTCTTTGATATACTCATACACATACAGAGGTAATCTTATGTTTAGGTCAGGCCCAGATGCAATGTTTAGCTGTCTCACCAGCCTCATGTAATCACAACATGTTTAAATATAAATGTATATGTTTATACGTAAATCAGGGGCTTTGGGTCATCTCTGTTCATCCACTGGCATGTTCAGTTGTCATTCATATTTTGCTTCTGCCTACAAGAGTATATATACATCATTGGAAAGTGGCACACTTCAGTTTGTGACACTCTTGCACAGTGAGTAACGCTGTTTCTCCTGCTCAAATGTACACTATCGCCTAAAAGCAAATACAGCTGGGTGCCCCGGCTGTTGAGCCAATGCATTAGTTTCATCTCTTTCTCTTTTTTTCTCATTTTAATTAGTTTCTCATCCTTTTTTGTTTAAAGTATTTATTCAGATTAAAGTTGTTCTTTAAAATCAATAGTACCTTTTCCTTGCACCATTGAAATTGATTACAAACATTTGTATGTGTGTGTATTGTGGATTAAAAATAAAAATACTGCACCTGCTCTAAAGACACAGCCTGCTAATAAACACCCTTACTGTTATATTAAAATTATAAGCTCTGGATAATTTTTTGTATAACTTTTATTTCGAGTGTATGACCACCAGTCCTGGGCAGTGTCATGGTTTCTTTTTTATCCTTGTATTTTTGTTGCATACACTCGCAATGAAAGGTTTAAAAAAATATGAACCATCACAGCCTTTCCTGGCATGATGCTGGATGTGTTACCATTGGTTTGAGTACTGCTTGAGAAGCAACCTGTTTTGGTGTACTGCTAACTTCCTGTTCGTCGCTATTTGTTACCTATTTCATGGCAGAAGTGGATGCCTCAATGTGCCAATGTTTATATATAATGCAAGGTACGTCTGCAAATGTCATTAACCCGTTTGCTGGTTAGACCGGTTCGTGCCAGTGCGGAACGTTCTATTAAGCGGGCGGAGCTGCGTCAGCCAACGGACGTGCGCAGCACTACCGATGTAGTGCTCGTGACGGCCGTTGGCCGACGGCAGCAGCAAACGGGTTAAACCATGCTCACTAGGATCTGCCATCCATGTGTTTACGTCTCGTTTTGCCTAATATGGATAGCATGAAACTCTGGGGCATCTTTACTGGAAAATGACACAGAGTGGCACTGCAAGCCATTTTGCTGTGCCGAGTTGCTTCAATAGGACAGTGCAGGGATGCACCGTATTTACAGAAATGTCACTCATCACTGTGCTGTCCTTTGTGCTGGTGCACAATTGGCTGCCTGGCCCAAATGTAGTCACCCGAGTTGCTCCATAGTGCAAGGGTGCCTGTTTTGCAGGGATGATTATTTTTGTGCAGAAAGGGACACCTTCCTGAACAAAAACAATCAATCATTGATGACGTTTTCCTCCTTCTATGTGTGCTCATTGCAAGAGCAAAAAACAAGGAGAAATAAAGGTATTTCTCCTCGTTGCGCCACTTTAAGGCCTCCACGGGGAGGCGTTAGAATCTGACACATTCCCTGGTTTACGAAAACTTGTAAATCTGGGAATGTGTCCGAATCCATGGGTTTTGCCTGGGATCACCCACAGCAACACCCATGGAACGCCCCTTTCACACAGAGTAATGCTTGAAAGAGGGCCATATTTACGAGGCCATGAAAAGCCACGCATGGTGGCTTTTCATGACCTTGTAAATATGGCTCAGCATTGTGTGCTACACGTTAAAAAAAATGACGCTCCAGTGGCGCAGGGGCCTTGTAAATATGCTATTCTGTTTCTTAGGTTTGCTCGCTGGCGAAAATGTTCTTACAAATATGTAATCTCAAACACTTCAGTGGGTATTTAAAATATGTTCTGGCCCTGCTTATGGCTATGCGAAAATCCACAACCCATTGTCACCTTTAAATGCCCCAAGTATATCTGGATCCAAGCAAACTGCACTGGTCTGCCTTGAACTGCAATGTGCAGCCTCGCACTGGGAAAACAGTAGTTCACTGCTGTTTCCACAAAGCCATCAACAAAACTTAAGGAATGCTCTTACTTGCCAAGAAATGGGAAAAGCAGATCTCCTATTTCCAGAATTCATTAAATATGAGTATGGAAGACAGATGTTGTCAAAGCACCGCTCTCAGGTTCCTCTGTCTATAAATAAGGCTTGCAGTCTGCTTTCTGCATTTCACTTACTCTACTACATGTATTCTGGGATCTACATGCCTGCACATAAACAGCGGCAGCAGTTCTTGTATTATCCAAATGCAGTTGCAGCGTGAATCTGAAAACCAGAGTGAAGAAAAATGGCATTCTTTTCCCACATTCGTGTTCAGACTTCAAGGAAGATGGAATAGTTCACAGTGTTGTGGCATTCCTATAAAATGATAAGCATTTCGTAATCTTTAACTAAATGATGTTAGCACAACAAATAGAGCGAATGGGCATTCCAAAGGTCCACTGTAAGGATAGTTAATCTGTGAATGCATCAAAATGCTACACTATCCCAACAGAGGCATAGCGAGGAGAATAATGCTTATTTCCCCCCGTTATTTCCTCTAAATGTCTCTGAAGATTGTTTTTTAAAACAAGCCTGCCTGTAACACAGGCACCCTTGCACCATGGCCCAAGGGGGCGTACATTGGCACTAGCCTACACAAAGTGCAGCAGCGCAGAAAGAGAGCATGAATGCACCACATCTTAGTAAATGTGGCAAGTTCCTGCTCACCTTTTGACGCAGCAAGTCAAATGTTAGTAAATCTGGCCCTGTGTGTTAAACCCCTTCCGTGCTCCCGTCAGGCCGTTGGCCGACGGGAGCACTCCCTCCCCAGTGCTGCCGTCGGCCAACGGCCGACGGGGCCCCGCCCACTCAATAGAACGCCCGCACCATGGCAGAAAAACCGCCGTCGTTAAGGCGTTAAGGGAAGAAGGGACACACACCGGCAATTTGTCTATCCGTTGCCATTGGGGTAATGCAAAATCATGCTCCTCCTATACAAAGTATGGTGAGGAGCTCCTGAGACTCATTTCTCACAGATTTTCATAGACCTTTGGGTGAATTGGGAGTGGGGGGCTGACGTGTGTATGCAGCCTGTGCTGCAGGGGCTGGTTACACCCCAACGTGTTGTCTTCTAGAGGACTACTTACAACATTACTGAGATTATCTCTCACCCCCTACACACGCCACCCTTGCGTTCAGTGATTACTGTTTAGAAGAAACGTTTTATAGTATCAGAAAAGTTGGCATCAATAGTGTTTGAGTGTCTGTGGTAAAACCTATGGGTGTACGGTAATCAGTTGCCACTATATTGCTGAGTGATTGATGTCAGTGCCATATTAAACCCATAATATATTGTTTAGATGTTGACCATGCCGTTTCACTGAATGCAATGTTGCACCGTCTGAAGTGAAAGCTCCGTGTTGGCCTGCAATATGTGTTAATTGTATCGTTTATGTTGTAGTCTGTCGCAGTATAATGTTAAAATATAAGTACATTTTAACGTGACGGAGCGCAGCATTAGCCTTCCTGGCTTCTGAAACCTAGGCTCCACCGTATTTACGACAATACGGTGCGGCCCTGTGTTTCCCCCTGCGCTGGCACTAAATTTAGCTGCCTGGCGCCAACGCAGACTCTCTTGCACCATAGTGTAAGGGTGCCTGCATTGTAAGGAGTGATTGTTTATGTGCAGGAAGGTCTCCCTTCCTGCATACAAGCAATCTTAAATGGCGATTTGTAACTTTTATGTGTGCTGCTTTATGAGGCACACATAGAAGTTGCAACTCGTCATTTTTAAAATGATTTTGTATGTACAAGAAGGAACACTTTCCTGCACATAAGCAATCATGCATTGCGTTTTGCTGTTTTTATGTGGATTGCACAATGCAGCACACAAAATACAGCAAAAACGAGGAGAAATAAAGCATTTCTCCTCATTACGCACTGTTAAGACCGGGTTTTCCCTGGTCTTAATTTTGGCGCTGTCCCATATTTATGCCACTTCTTTAAATGTGGGGCAGTGTCAAAATCAATGGGTGTTGCGGTGGAACTCCCACTGCAACAACCATTACCCACCCCTTTCATGCTAAGTATAGCGTGAAAGGGTGCCTTATTAAGAAGTCAGTGTTAAGCCATGTTACGTGGATTAACGCTGCCTTGTAAATAAGGCAACGCCTGTATCGCCACCACAACTTAAAAAACGTGATGTTTTGGTGGCGATAGAGGCTTGTAAATATGCCCCATAGTCTCTCTGGATTAATCAATTTACTCAAATATTTTAAATATATTGTTCAAATATTTGTAAAT
The DNA here is from genome assembly GCF_964261635.1 of Lissotriton helveticus. Lineage (NCBI taxonomy): Eukaryota > Metazoa > Chordata > Amphibia > Caudata > Salamandridae > Lissotriton > Lissotriton helveticus. The sequence continues at coordinate 1,208,333,093 of NC_136063.1, forward strand.
CCCTGATTACTACATACATCAAGGTGAAACATGTCATTTTTCAATTTCAACTAGGTTTGATAACATATTTATTTTTGTACCTTACAAAGAGTAGCCATGGTCCAAATATTACTGCCATTGATGGATGAAAAATACAGAAGAATTCAAAATAACATAATTTTAAACAAGTGTTTAGGTGCATGATCCAGGTCAATATTTAACACTTTTAAATGTAAGTATGAAGATTATTTTACGCCCATTGGGTAGCTAACAATTTATATCCTTCTATGTGCAGTGGAAATATTATGTCAAGGAAAGTCACGATGTGACAGGGTAAACAAAGCATCCGGGTGGGCCTTCAATATATCAAGCAGAGTTACCATTACAGTAGAGTATTCACTGCATATTCCAAGAGCCACCATTATGCAAGGGACCCCCATTAAAGCCCCTCGTTACCATTTAACATCCTCAGACAGGTCTACATCCATAAGCAGGCAGCAGAAACACACACATACATACATACACACGCACACATGAATGCACACACGCACACACTCACACACACACACATGCTGACACACCTACAAAAACTAACATGCTTGAACAGACACAAAATGTTCACTCATAAACACATACTTGTCCACTCTTTTAAAAATGCACATATGATAACTCTCAGCTCCTGTCAGTCCATCTCTCTCCACTCGCTTGCTCAAAATGTTTGCAGCGAAGCTGATCTTAATTTCATGAAGATTCCTTGCTGGACATTGTCTAGTTTAGGCAGAGCTGGTGGGTCTTGGGCATCTGGTTCCATCAACTAACAAGGTCACCAAGGTCCACGATCCTCTGAGTGCAAGCTGTGGGATAAAGCCTGGAAAAAGGGGGGGGTTAGGGGGCAGATCATTATGAGCTTTGAGCTAATCGCATTTTTTTATACACTTGCATGCGTAAGGTGAGTTCATTTATCTCGATATTTCTTTGATTTATTCAGTGCTTAATTTGAGCTGGTGGTACCGGTGTTGGGCAACAGCCCTGAATTGCTGCCACTTAATTGCCAGAAACTGCACTTTTGACAGTTGCCACATGGTGGCGCTGTTTGTGCAATATGCAGAGAAACAGTTGTTTGTTAATTCAGTATACATTAAAAGTAACTAATAATTGCCACCCAAGTCATTCTTAAAGCTTTAGCTGTCTCGAACAGTCTGAATTGTCACGCTTCCAACAGTGTGTTGGTTAGTAGTAGTGTTAGTACAGTAGCAATGTGTGGTTCAAATTGCGGTCGATTCCTGACGAGGGCCCCGGCACTCATTTTGTTTACAAACTAAGCACTGGATTAAGGGCCAGATGTAGGTAGACTTTTACCGGCTGGTAACGGCCTTCTCCTATGTAGGAGGCTATTTTACCGATTCAGTAAATAACGAATCGGTATTTACCGATTCGGTATTTACCAAATCGGTAAATTAGATGTAGGAAGCACTGTAAACAGTGCTTCTGGGCTTTAAGAATTCGTTATTTACCACCAACTATTAGTTGGTGGTAAATAAGGAATTCCTATGTAAATGCATAAATGTGCATTTACACCTGTGCCATGTGACAGACATACATGCCCTTAGGGCATGTATGTATGCCACATTTACACACCAGCACTAATCAGGGGTGCAACAGTGTGTCAAAGTGACACCCTGCCACCCTTGAATTTTCCCCAATTTTACCGAATCGGTAATTACCGATTCGGTAATTGACATTCATTCCTATGGGCCTCCAGGCCCGTAGGAATGAATGGCAAATACCGAATCAGTAATTACCAATTCGGTAAATACCGAATCTTAACGATTTGTTTTTTATACCGATTAATTACCCACATAGGATTTACCGATTCTAAAATACCGAGGGCCGGATGTAGGTCGGTCGGTAACGGCCGAAAATCGGTATTTTCGGCAGTTAGCGACCGAGATTCACAAAATGGTATGTAGGTCCACATATTTTACAGATTCGGAAAATTTACCGATCGGTAAATTTACCGAATCTGTAAAATACCGAATCGGTATTTTTACCGATTCGGTAACAATGAGATGTAGGTGGGACTCTTCTGAGTCCCACAAGCCTTACAGAATCTGTATTTTACCATGAAATCCAACTTCATGGTAAAAAAACGATTCCGGTGTGCATGCACATGTGTGCATGCACACCTGTGCCATATGACAGGCAGACCTGCCCTTAGGGCAGGTATGCCTGCCACATGGCCCCCGAATCTTTTTTGGGGGTGCTAGAGGGTGTCAAAGTGACACCCCCTGCACCCTTGCCAAAATCGGTATTTACCGATTCTGTAAATACCGACCGGTAATGCCCCATTCATTCCTATGGGCTTCAAAGCCCATAGGAATGAATGGGACATTACCGGTCGGTATTTACAGAATCTGTAAATACCGATTTTTACCGATTCGGTAGCAGGAACATCTGGATGTTCCTACATCTCAACCCCTTAGATTTACCGATTTTTAATTACCGAATCGGTATGATTCGGTAATTTAAAATCGGTAAATCTATTTTACCTACATCGGGGCCCGAATCGGTAAAATTCGGTATTTTAGAATCGGTAAAACCTATTTACCTACATCTAGCCCTAAGTGCTTCATTTTCAGATAGCACAGCTCAAAAACAGTGAGCAAGGTTTGCCTCTTTCGGTTCCTAGGCTGTGCTGTCTGAAAATAGTGAATTAACTCAGAGGCATGCCAGGTTAAATACATTTACTTTATACACTGCAGGCGCATAAAAATGGAGTACATCTGTTTGCTGAGCCAGCAATGCCCATCAAGATATGGCCCCTGGTGTTGCTCTTTAAGCTGATGTGTGTGGTGTGTGCACTGTCGACTCTGGGAAACGCTAACCTGGCTCAAACAGAAATCCTCAGCACGTGATCTTTTGTCGCAAAAAGCACAGGATGGTACCAGAATATTGTCACAATATTGTCCAATAGCTATTCTTTGCAAATAATGAACCCATTGGAGCAAATAATAGACAATCTACACCCATTGGGAGATTTATTTGTAAGCAATTTGTACGGCATGATATTTATGTGATATAATATTTCAGCGTAAAATAGTCTCACATACAACCACCAGCATAACACCGACAATGAAAGGGTTCCGAGTGGTACTGCCATGTACCGCAGTAGTAGCTGGTTCAAAGTGAATGATAATAGAAAGAGACGAAAGGGACACAGACTGGGAGAAGCATAAAAGAGACACAGGCAGCTGAGGGGGTCAATATGATAGGGAGCTAATGAAAGGGGTATGACAAATGGGGACGAATGCAGGAAAATATAGCAGGACCAAAAACAAAAGCAACATACCAGCTTCAAGAGCCCCTGGTTCATTCTGGCTGCATGATCAATGCATTCATGTCGCTGGCAGAGGTGCACCACACATGGCACAATACTTTGATACTCCATGGCAATGGCTAGATGAGCAGTTCACCCTTCCCTATGTTTGAGGCTCTGTACTATTAGTTTGAACTAACTAGCCCTATGCACTATCCATCCCAAACTTAATAAGAAGCTTTGTCAGGCTTTGCATCACCTGCCATCAATTGATGTTTCCCTGCATCGGTTCCAAGGGGTATGGGGCGACATAGGCTGGTGTAGAGTTCTTTGTGAGTGTGCTGTAGGCAGCCCCTTTGAAATGTGAGTGAGGCAGGAAACAGCTCCACCCCCCCATCCTGGCTTGATGGCCCATGTTGCCACACATAATAATGTAGCTCAGTGTTATCCTATTGAAGAGGTAGGCGCCAGGACATGTAAGACTTAAAAGTGCATAACCCACTTTTTAAATACAAAGGGCCCCGCCCTATAGGTTATTTAGGGCTAACCTTAGAGGTGACTTATATACATTAAAGTGGAAGATTTAGGCCTGGCGAATGGTTTATTTTTCCAAGTAGAATTGGCAAGTTAAAACTGGACACAGGCTACAATGGCAGGGCCTGTGACATGTTTTAAAGGGCCACTTAAGTAGGTAGCATAATTAGTGCTGCAGGCTCACTAGTAGCATTTAATTTAAAGGTTCTAGGAATATGTAGTACCACTTTACTAGGGGCCTATTAGTAAGTCAAATGGGGCAATTGGGTGCAAGCGAATTTTACCATGTTTTAAGGATTGAGTACATGCATTTTAGCACTGGTTAGAAGTGGTAAAGTTCAGATTCCGAAAGAGGACAAAAACTAATTTCAGCAAACAGGAGGGGAGAAGGTGAAAAGTTTGGGGGAATACCACACCAAATGTCTTCACATTTAACAGCTACCAAGTGTGAGCAAGTTGGCAAGGACACCATACTATTTTAGCAGTAGGTCGTGTTAACAAAAGTTAATGAAAGAGGACAGAGAGGAATCTTCCATTTTGCTGTCAAGAACAAGTTTGGAAGGAAGGAGGAAGTGGAATTGGTACAGCTGCTTGCCGTTGGAACATGTCCTGACAAGGCATTGTTAGCACTTTAGAGTGCAGCTACAAATGGCTACACGGCTGCTATCCCTTCCCTCTCCATACAGAATCATTGAAAAGAAAGGTATCAAGAGACACATAGGTTTTATGTGCTGACTGTACACCATAAATGACTTCTTTCAAAATACCAAGAGCTGGGTGTGTCTACTGGTTCTAGGCACCAGGTTGATATGATGTGATAGATCCATATTCCCATGGAGATATGCGTTCCTCTGGCAGGGATATCTGACTCATAACACTGTCAATCTGGATAAGCCTAACTCATCATAAAGAAAAATGGGAGACTGCCCTGAAATTGGGAGGATCATAAGATAACACCACCGGGAACAAGGATAAATACATTATATGGTGCAATAGGTTGCTATAATTTCCATTCCACTATTCACAAACGCAAAATATAATATAGCTGTGAATACAATTTACACACAACTGTTTATGTGATCCTGTTAATACAACTGATAAATTCAGATGTCACTGTTACAAAACTATTTACCTTACGAGACTATTTACCTTTTGGGACAATACAGGGAAACATTAAAAACCCTTTACATTTTTCACAATTTTAGAAAATATGAGTTTTGCACAATTACAGCCCACATAATAATCTATTCAGTAGATTAGCCATTAGCCTTCGGTTGCAGATTTTAGACACAAGAAACGTATCTTAACAGTGGGTGTAATATGCATGCCTATTTTTTTAGGGTACCTTATTATAGACAACCTCTTCCATGTTAAACTAAATCCTTGAAGAGTAACCTTAAATTCGTATATAAACTCATGCAAATAATCCCTGAAAAATTCAAAGCACACACAGTAAAAAAACTGAAAAACTGATTTATGAATTGTTTCTTCATACTTGTTGTTAAATTCCCTAATTAATTGTATCTCCATCAGAATAAATCTTTTATCAGCAGTCTGAACTTTCTAGCTACTTATATAGAATACAATTGTCTCTTTAAAAAAAACATGTAAAACACAACAGAACAGAAAAAAGTGGAAGCCAACAGGATGCAACACTCTATATACACCTGCAAATACTTTGATAATTCACATGCCTATTTTTCAAAGAGTATTGTCAAAACGGCTAAAATGCAAGTTCCCTTACTCAATCCATCAAAAAGCACTACCCCTGTTATCATCCTGGCTGGAAGAGAGATGGATTTTATTTAAAAAATATTTTCTAAACAAAAGTACCCCACTTTGATGGACTACAAAGCCAGTCTTCTCATTCTAGCCACTTCCTACATTATCAACTCTATAGATATTGGTGATCCTTAGAACTGTCTTCTATCAGTGTACAAGGTAGAATATGAATACCTTTAAAGCTAAGGTGCACTCGGTAGTCCCATGGTACAGGGTGAAAACAAAAAGGTACTTAGCTATACCAGTATGGAGAATTGGATAAGGAAAAAGGAATGTGGAAGCCTATTTTCACGTGTCCCAATTAATTCTACTACAGCTATAGCTATAGTCTGTTTTCACTGAAGGCTCCAGTCACAAGTGATTTTGAAGTACCTATTTGAATATGTTTTTGTGCAAATGTGTTTGGAGGAGAAATTAAGGGCCAGATGTACAAAGCATTTTTCTGGTTGCAAATGTCCTGGTTCGAAGAATCGGGCTGTTTGTGACCAGAAGAATGCTTTTTCACATGTGCAAAATACAATTTGGTAACTTGTTACCGAATCTCATTTAGCATTTGCAATTGAGTATTTTTAAGAGGCATGCTTAGGTCGTGGTTTTCATGGGGATGCCGCTGTTTATACAATATGGTTCTAAAAGCAGCCCCTCTTCTATCTAAACGCAGGAAACACTGTGAGTCTGTACCTACAATCAAAAAGACACTGCGACTAAGTAAGTCATATGGCCATTTCTTAAGCACTAAGCATCCGTTGCTCATAATTGATTAAGGTAGATTAGTCATGAGGTCAATGTTTTCTTGCAGGGCCCTGCATACATTTCTTTTCCCAGAGGTGCCCACAAGACGTGGGCTGAATGTGAGTATTGTTTGCGATTAAGTCCTCTTGAGGTTGACATTCTTTTGAATTGTATTGTCCAGTAATGGTGGTTCATTAGTTTATTTTGGCACAATGTTTCACGTCGGGTTGATTTATGAGGCTCTTCTTCAGTAAGAGGTAAGAAGTGGAAGCAAAGTAGATGGGCAGCATAATAGTAGAAAAAAATGGTAGCCATAAATGGATGTTTCTGTTTTCTCCACAGCTGTGAGGTCCTGATGAGAACTCCCAACCAATTTGGAGTCCGAAACGCGTAGACCGCTAGTTTGTATGCCATAAGATCTCTATAAATATATATCATTGTTTATATAAACACAAGCATGAAAACAACATATTTTCTTTGGTTTTGCATATATGGACTATTTAATTTTCAATGTAAATAGATAATTTTTCTTGGGTGTGATAGTGAATGGTTGAGTGTGGAAGGTGTTGACTGATTGGGAGTAATGAATGCTTTGGAACGTGTACAGTTGTATTCATTATTCATTGTATAAATTGTTTTTGTATGTTGATTGTAGGGATTTAAAAATTGTACAAATGGCATAAAATAATTGACAAATGTACTTCAAGTGAAAAAATAAAATAACGATATATTCAGACTGAATTCTAAGTCTTGGACCCATATTTGGTTTAACTCCAATGTGCTGTGACAAATGAGAGGAATTGAGGACAACAGTATTGGCAATTGTTCAGTTTATTATTAGGTCAGTGGCTTCGCCTTACTGTTGGGAGCAAACGCCCAGTAGTGTTTTCTAAGTTATTTGCAGGCAGTTGCTTGTGTATTTGCCCTAGCTGGTGACTTTTGTGTATTTAGTAGCAGAAGAAGAAGGTGTGGTATTGCAGGTTTGAGGTCCTGCGTCGTGTGTTTTTGATTGATTTGGGTTAGTCCTTTTTGTTGGAGTGTTGTTGAGGTTGTTGAGCAGTGGTATGTCAGACAATGAAACCTTCGCGTAGAGCGTAGATCATATCTAGAAATTATTAGCTGCCCCCCACTGCGCTGAGTATTTCCGCTCAAAATCAAAACGAAACAGATAAATTAGTGAGGCTTAAGAAAAAACAAATACGCACAGATCTTCATGGTCACTTTCTGTTGCAAAATCCAAGACCGGGAACCATCCAGGGAGGCCTTCAAATTAAAAACGTACCTGTAATTTTCACGGAAGATCCAATTTATAAAAAAGGCTAAAGCTACATTGAAACGAAGAGTAGTCGCGATCCTATGATGTTGACCCTAGAAACCGCACAAAGATTGTCCAAATTACAACTTGAAGAAATCGCAAACTTAGAAACCGCCATCTCAACTAATCAACAAATAGCTGATGCTAAGGCATTATTAGAGAAGGTGGAAAAAGAGATTGGTGAATTTAAGGATTACACAATTAACCAGAAAAGTTATCAATTCGAAAAGGACAAAAGAAATTTCAGCTTGGATACAGTTTATCCTTATTTACAGGCGGATTTTTACTCAAGGCCTGAGTCTCGCAAACACCTCCAAGAATATCAAGGAAGATCATCCAATAACTTCATCACTTTCTCTGAGACTTCCTCCTCTGGGAGTGGTAGTGAAGGGGATAATTCAGAACCCCGAAGAAACATCAATAGACGAGGATCTTATCCACAGCAACGGATGTATGATGTTACAACGCAGGCTATTACAACGCCTGCCTTTACAACGCGGTTTTTACATCGCAAACCTTTACAACGCATAGCGCTTAAAGGTGCTGGATAGTGAAAAGTTTAATTTTCTATTCCAACTTCAGTCCCCGTGGACACTAGGGAAGGTGTTGGATAGAAAATTAAACTTATTCCCTATCCTAGAGCGCCCCCCAGTGCAATGCGTTGTAATGGTTTGCGTTGTAATGACCGCATTGTAATGGTAGTGCGTTGTAAAAGTTTCCTTGTAAAGGTTGTTCACCACAGCAACAGGTTCCTTTTTTAGGAAGAGGCCAACTGAAACCCAGAGGAGGGATACGTTACAATCAACAACCATGGGAAATGTCGACTCGTCGACACAATTACAAGAACTGAAAACTTCACCAATTTACGAAAGATGAAGAAAGCATCCTTCAAAAGGGACTCACTTTTGTTCCATCTAAAAATAAAGATTTTATGAAATTGAAAACCGAGGCAGTTGAATTTTGCAGGAAAATCAGGCTTAAAACATTCTTTGCACAATACCCCTTCAAGCCAACTAGTGAAACCACAGGTTTAAGGAATAAATCATCTTTCTGCCTACCCTCCAATAAAATTCCAAAGGAAGTTGTAACCTTTGAGAGGACAATATTATCAGCGATAACTGATATGGAAAAAAATAAAAAATGGATTAAATACAACAACAAAATCAGAATCAGAGCCACTGACTAATTTAAAGAAGGACACATCGGTCATAATAAAGCAAGCCGACAAAGGAGGCGCAATAGTTGTATGGGATAGAACGTTATACACTATTGAAGTAAAAAGACAGCTAGATGATGAAAAATGTTATAGGAAAATCAATAAGGACCCAACTTCTGAATTAAAAAATCAGTTATATTCCATCATTGATGACGGGAATAAAGAGGGTTTCCTAGGCAAAAAAGAACTGGATTATTTAAAAATAAGGAACCCCTGCATACCGCCGTTTTATGTACTGCCAAAAGTACATAAAAGTGAGATGGCACCACCTGGGAGACCAAGTGTCTCCGGGTGTGAATCTCTAATGGAGCCTCTAGCTAAATTCGTCGACTTTTTATTAAAACCATTTATGGTTAACGTCAAGTCCTTCCTCAGGGACACCACAGACTTCATAAATAAATTAAAATCAATTACATTCGAAGAAAATATCAATTTTGGTGACGATTGATGTGGTGTCGCTGTACACCCAAATCCTTCAAGATGAGGGAATCCACGTCTTGGAATCATTCCTAGAGACACGTGAAAGGCCACAAAAGGTGCCTACTGATTTCATCTTGAAGCTGGCCAGCTTCGCCCTGAAAAAGAATTACTTTTATTTAGACGGCGCGTTCTACTTCCAAACAGGAGGATTCGCCATGGGCTGTCCTTTTGCTCCTGAGTTAGCCACATTGTTTATGGCAAGATATGAGGAAACTTTTATTTATCAAAATAATCCTTATCGAGAAATGATTAATAATTGGAGTCGGTTCATAGACGACGTTTTTTTCGTCTGGACTGGGATTGAGGAAGATCTGAAGAAATTCCATGGGTGGTTAAATAATCATACACAGGAAATACAATTAAGTATGAATTATTTAAAAAACCGAATGCCATTCCTTGACGTTGAAGTCTACCCATCAAATGGAGGTCTGGCCACAACTCTTTAAAAAAAAAAATGACCGTAACAATTCATTGCATTTCTTAAGCAACCATCCTCGTAGTCTTAAAGAAAATTTACCCTACGGTCAATTTCTAAGAATTCGGTGGAATTGCCAATTCAGGGATGAATATGAAATCCATGCAACCAAACTAATGGAAAATCTAGTGGAATGAGGTTATCCGAAAAACCAATTAAAAAGATCGATGAAGTGGGCATGGTGGACCCCCCGGGAATGTCTGTTAGACAAGAAGATCAAGAAGGAGATGGAAAGGCTTGTCTGTGTATCTACATATTGTCCCAATTAGAATTTATTAAAAAAAAGTCATTTGCAGTAACTGGCACTTGGTTAAAAACCTTGATGAATCATTAAACAAAGTACCATTGTTTGCATTTCGAAAGGACCAGAGTATTGCCAATCACTTGGTACGGGCAGCCCTTCCACAAAAAGAGCAAGCGACTATGAGATCTTTTCTAGGACTCCCACCCATAAAAGGTCATCGAAAATGTGGAACCTGTATATGTTGTGCAACCACAGAAGAGGGTGGCATCTTTAAACATAAAAATATGTCCTGGAAACATGAATCTTTCACAAACTGCAAGTCCAGGTTCGTAGTGTACGGGATCAAATGCCCGTGCAATTTGCTTTATATTGGCAAGACCAATCAGGAAGTGAGGACTAGAATAACGCAGCATAAATCAAGAATTAAGAAAAACATCATGATGGCTCCTCTAGTCAATCATTGGCACATGATGAAACACACAGAAACTAATCTAAAGTGGACAGTCATCTCAAAGGTGGAATGTGATTTCAGAGGTGGCGACCTGGACGCCAAATTAATCAAAAGAGAGGCAATGCTCATTGTAAATTTAATACAGCCATGGAAGGTCTCAATGAAATGACGGTACTCTATAAACTGAGCTAAAATAACCATCTGACATTGGACGATGCCATACCCTATTTCTAATAATAAAGGAATGCCTTGAGGATTTTTCCATAAACACATTCAACGTCCGGTCTCTATTGTATATAGATCTCAATTAGTACACTGCCAACTCTCAAGTCGAATAGCCCCTGCAATCATAGTTTTGTAAAAATATGTGGGCATACAGTTCAACGAGCCCAGAAGTGAGAATCACATCTCACAATACAGATAAAGAAGTGCACCTTCTATAATGGGAAAACCGGGTGGCCGAACAAGATACAAGGGGCCACCCAGTAGAAAATACGACGCCATTCTAATAAAGTTTGATATACACAAACTACAATATCCAGAATCCCCTTGGAATGGGATTTGTTTTAAGTTGGCCATTGGAGCATAATATCGACAGGGTTGCCAAAGGACTAAGATTACAGTATGTTCATATCGAAAATACATGCATACTGCTGTACGGGACGTCATTCAAACAAAAAGGTTTCATCGTAATATGACTATTACATGTTTGCGGGTCATCTCAATAAGGCTCCAACAAACCACATCACCCAGAATCCTGCTCGAATGGGATTTGTTTTCAACTAACCACTGGAGCATAAAGCCGACAGGGTCGCCAAAGGTTAAAGATCACAGTATGTTAATATTGAAACACAGGCATACTGCCATGTGGGAGGTGATTCGAAAAAAAGAATACACTAAATTTGACCACGGTACCTAGATTACAGTACGCATATGTGACGCGGGATGTGATTGTAATGAGACTACATTACCCAGAACCACTCGCGTACAAGGAAGTGCTTGTAAACTTTTACCGGCACACACGTGGATACAGCTGACCGAACGCAGCATGCATCGGTGACTTAGAGTCACGCCGTTACTAATCCAGGAAGGTAGGATACCTGTTAGGAACGGTTAATAGGTGCCGTTTTCATGAAGATGCCGCTGTTTTTACAATATGGTTCTAAAAGCAGCCCCTCTTCTTTCTAAATGCAGGAAAACACTGTGAGTCTATACCTACAATCAAAAAGACACTGCGACTAAGGGGCCTATTAGGATGGCGTCCGTCCGCCACCCCAGAGGAGGAGGGACCGTCCACATGGGCAGCAGCGGTCCCTCCGTGCCAATTAGGATGTGACCGCCACCCTGGCGATCACATCCTGTATTCTTAACATTGCGGTGGGTGCTGCTTGAAGCAGCACACGCTGCAATGTTAAAAAATGCATGTTTACCTTTGCGTGCACGAAGCTGCTGGCACCGCGTGGTGCCTGCTGCTTGGTGCACGCAAAGACAGGGGGGTACCATAGGTACCCCCCATGTGCACCCCCACCACCCTTCACCCCTGGGGGCCCGCAACAGGCCCATGAACACAACACCGTATGCCTTTCCACGGCGGAAATTCCGCCGTGGAAAGGCATATGACCGCAGCTATCCTAATATGGCTGGCGGTGTCTGATAGACACCGCCATCCATGTTAGTGCTTTTCCGCCGCGGTCGGAAGGCGACTGCGGCGGAAAAGCGGCGGACGGAAAATAGATCCCCCAGCCATCCTAATCTGGCGGGGTGTCTTTTTCCAGTCTGCAGCGGATAATCCGCATCCTCCGGGCCGGCGGTGGATTCCGCCGGCCCAGAGGATGCGGATTATCCGCAATCATAATCGGCCCCCTAAGTAAGTTCCGTGGCCATTTCTTAAGCACTAAGCATCCGTTGCTCATAATTGATTAAGGTAGATTAGTCATGAGGTCAATGTTTTCTTGCAGGGCCCTGCATACATTTCTTTTCCCAGAGGTGCCCACAAGACGTGGGCTGAATGTGAGTATTGTTTGCGATTAAGTCCTCTTGAGGTTGACATTCTTTTGAATGGTATTGTCCAGTAATGGTGGTTCATTGATTTATTTTGACACAGTGTTTCACGTCGGGTTGATTTATGAGGCTCTTCTTCAGTAAGAGGTAAGAAGTGGAAGCAAAGTAGATGGGCAGCATAATAGTAGAAACAAATGGTAGCCAAAATGCATGTTTCTGTTTTCTCCACAGCTGTGAGGTCCTGATGAGAACTCTCAACCAATTTGGAGTTCGAAACGCGTAGACCGCTAGTTTGTACACCATAAGATCTCTACAAATATATATCATTGTTTATATAAACACAAGCATCAAAAAAACTTATTTTCTATGGTTTTGTATATATGGATTATTGAATTTTCAATGTAAATAGATCATTTTTCTTGGGTGTGATAGTGAATGGTTAAGTGTGAAATGTGTTGACTGATTGGGAGTAATGAATGCTTTGGAATGCGTACAGTTTTATTCATTATTCATTGTATAAATTGTTTTTGTATGTTGATTGTAGGGATTTAAAAATTGTACAAATGGTATAAAATAATTGACAAATGTACTTCAAGTGAAAAAATATAATAACGATTTATACAGACTGAATTATAAGTCTTGGACCCATGCTTGGTTTAACTCCAATGTGCTGTGACAAATTAGAGGAATTGAGGACAACAGTACTGGCAATTGTTCAGTTTATTATTATCCCTTTATAATACATCATTTTTACAATATTGTTATCCCTAACTCTGTAACATGCTGTCCATATCTCAGGCCGGTACTCACATAGTGCTGAGCGTGTGCCTTCACATGTCCGCAAATGCATTTTTAAACCACTTCAGACAAATGCCACTTTTTTGGGTTTCTGCTATTCTGCTTAAAATACTCTCTGTCACCTTTTCCCAATGACATTGTAACTGCCTCTCATACCAATACGTGTCCTATCCTGAAAGCACTTGTCCCTGTGGCAGACTGATTTTTTTCCCCATCATCCTTTGCTCTATATGCCCATTTTCTTTCCAGAGTTGTATATAGCATGAACTTGACCCGTAGGTATCAGGTATCAGAGAGCTTTACATGAGCACCAGTTGAGTTACACAAGGACACATTCATTTTTGTTAGTCACGGGGAGATTAACCCCTCCCTCGCTGGTGACGGAACCGCTCCGTCACGCCCCTAGGTGGGCTGTGCTGGTGACGGAGCGGTTCCGTCACGGCCCGCTCTCTGTATCTGCGCGGCGCTGATTTCGTGCCTGCGCGGCGCGTTCTATTGAGCGGGCGGGGCCGTGACAAAACCGCTCTGTCACAAGCACAGCCCACCCGAGGGGCGTGACGAAGCGGTTCCGTCACCAGCATCGGAGCACCGCGCGGCCCCCCGCCCCTTAGCACTGCGGCGGAATTGCCGCCGAAGCTAAAGGGTTAAGTGATTTGCCCAGAAACAAAGGATGTTGAGGGTCGTTGCCCAGCCTCAAACCCAGTTTCCCATATTTGAGGTCATCTGCCTTAGCCATTAGGCCACATCCTCTCCCCATTTGAACCCCATTTCATAGAACACTCCTGCATTCTTAATTAGCCCTTACTCTGGTCACCAGCACCAGCACTCCCCTAACTTTCTCCTAGTGCCCCCCTGCTGTCTCTATGACCTCAACTAAGGAAGACTCTTCTTGAAATAATGAAAACATAATGGAATGCCTTTGATACTTGCAACACGTTTACCCTAAAGCGTTGCATTTCTAAAACTGACAGCTTGATGGAAAAGGAAACAATCCACCTAATCCCAGTGTGGATCCTTACAAAATAGATGGTATATATACTTATTAAATGAGGCAGGATTTGTGATCTAACACAAGGAGAAGGGATAAGATAAAGCATGCATGAACTAAGGCATAGCAAACACAGAGGGGTAAACAGATGCCGACAATCAGCAAGTCACTGCATGCTACTACCGTAGAAAGCCAAACTTTTAAATAATGTGCTCTATTCGAGCAGAAGCCAATGTAGCTTATAAAGCCATTTGGTCACGTAATCTAATTTTTTATGGCTCACTGCCAACAAGACAGCCATGCACTGGACCAAATACATCTTGCTAATAGTTTAAGCAGCTAGATCCAGATAGCACGTGTTCCAAAAGTTGAGCCCAGAGAACATGCCAGCACCCACATCAGAAACATGTACATTTTGAAGGCTGAATGGTAAAATCTTCCTCAACAGACAGAGTTAGAAAAACAGGCTTCTGGTTGAGGGAGGAAACTCACTGTCAAACAGAAAGCCGAGCATTTTTCTTTCAGAGAATGAAACAGAGGAGATCCGGTGTGAATAGGCCACAAGATATGATATCACACATTCTCAAAAACCCAGAACCCTGTCTTAGTGATATTCGGTTTTTGTTGGGAGCATATAAATATAAATATGATACATCAAATATATTCAAAATTACCCACTTTACAAGACATGAAGTTTGCTGGTCACGTGCATGAAAATTTCACATTAGGACATAATGAAAAGTAATGTTAGATACCAGCACACTGGTTCAAGGATGCACAAAGTATGCATAAATACGTAATAAGACATTTCAAGAAATATCACAAATTCTGCGTAATACAAAATTGGCAGCTTTTGCAAGCATGACTAAAGTTCCTCACCGGACTGATTTTTACTTTTACTCATCCACAACTTGAGAGCAGGCAGATAATAACGCAGAAAAGGCTGAAGGTCAGGATGAGAATGATCAACATGGAGTACTGTTTTGGTGTCATCACTGTGAGCAACTGATGATAAACAAGCTCTTGATAATGGCTGCAAGAGACTGTGGGCCTCATTTGTGAGTTCTTGCCGTAGAGCAGCGACACAGACATTCCTGCTGCGCTGCCCTATGGCAAAAGAAAAGGGCACGAATGCACCATATCTATCAGATAAGGCGCATTCCTGTACATTTCCTTCACATAGAAAAAGGAACAATGAGGAGAAAGAAAGCTCTTTCTCCTAGTTGTGTCTCAATTATGCCTTCCCTGGGATTCGCACGATTTTGGCGCAACCTCAGAATAACAATTTCTCTTAAATCTGGGGCAGTGGCAAAAAGCCATGGATGTTGCTGAGGATGCCCCAAGCAACACCCATTGCACGCCCCTTGCAGAAAATTGTGTTAAAGGGAACACTATTTACAAGTCAGCATTACGCCAAAAAAAGTGGCTTAGTGTTACCTGGTAAATTGGAGCAGTCTCCTGTGCCATCCGAGCATCACAAAAATTAATGCACCAGAGGCACAAGAGGCTTATAAATAAGCCCCCAGATATATGTATTAAATTGAGTGGGAGGGGGAGAACCACCCGTATACCAAAACATAACAGAGATGACTGTTTAGTATAAATAAGGTAAGTAGAGAGAGGTGCTGGAAGTGGTCAGACAACAAAGAGGAGAGAGAACCAAACCAAACAAGCTCAGCTCCCCTCAGGCCCAGGTCTCCAATCAGTGGCAGAGAGGAGAATGATCCACTGAGTTGGAAAGTAAACAAACATCTTCTTTTGGATTAATAAAAAATTCAGGCACAGCTCTTGGTAATATGACCAACACCATTTTTGTTCAGCTTAGTGGGCGGGAAGTCCTTCATAATGCATAATGTCAGTAAGCCAATGGTTCAATGGTTTTGTGGTATCACATACTTGTAAAGATAGCATCTTCAAATGAGAAAACTAGTGAGCCAGTAAAAACCTGAAAGAGAAGCATGGGTCAGAGGTGACTTTTGCCTATGACCAAACTTTGGTGAATGTAAAATAAGCAGCACTCCAAATCTGAATAAAGTTAACTTGCACTGAGTTTGGTAGACCAAGAATTAAGTCTTGAGTGTGTCATAATTTAAAAAAAATGTGATAAGCTCAATGAACAGACGCATGTGGTACCGTAGGTACCTCACATCGAAGGTTCAAGTCCCCAGGGATATATATGCAGATGTATTGCATTGCTAATCCTGCAATGTGGTGGACCACAGGATCCTCTTGGTAAGACCTTAAAAATGGGCAGATGTCTCCAGAACTCTTTTGGCCTGGATTAATGCCTTTTGGACGAGCCATGACATCAATGATCACTCCTACGCCGATGACACTTAACTCATTCACTCCCTCTAAGACAAAATGCCCCATATGCAGATCAAGTTAGATACTTAAATAACTGAAATCATCCACTGGATGAAGCCTTACTATCTAAAGCTGAACACGAGACAAATCCGAAATCATTATGTTTGGGAAGAACACTTCACTGTGGGACTTCATCTGATGATCAACAGAGCTAGGACGAAACCCAAGCCATGAAACTCAAGATCAAGTTAAGTCATAAAACTTAACATTTATTTAGACCATTAGGTCTTTAAATCCATAAAAACATATCGCCCTTTACAAAAATTCGCAAATGTACTCAATTCATAATAACTTCCAATACAATATCCAATTTCCATGTACTTTTCCCTTAGTATACCCTAGTTTCCCTAGTTTACCGTAGTTTTAAAACTGTAATACATACACACATCTATTAAAGGACATAAACATTTTAAACGATAAAAATGTATGTTATACAATACATTCCTAAAACAATATCAGACACATAAGACTTTTGCCTAACAAGAAAACTATCCTAACTTCCATTAAATCTCTCAGCCATCCGTTACCATTTCCATGAAAAACCTTTTTTCGACCTCCATGTACATTGCAATGGCTATTGAAATTTCAAGATTTGTCATATCTGTGAGAAGTTCAATTGCTTGTGCTCGCAAAACGGTCCCATATTTTAGAAAAATCAGGCATAAAAACTGTTTGCGTGTGCTAGCACTTTTGGGCAGTCCACTAAAATGTGTAAATTATCACATTTTGTGCCCAGCCTACATGTACATTTACCATGGGGTTGCATCATTTCTCCTTTTACTTTCCTGTTGATCATACCAAAATTAGCCACAATTCTCAATCTGGAAACATCTGATCTAAACCATTGATTGGGTAATATGTCCAAATAGGGGTACCAAATTTCTTTTTCCTAACTAGTTATCATAAATTTCTTTCTTAGATACTCCATGTCTTCCAATTTAGACAATTCCTGCCCAAGTGTTCTGAATTCACTCGTTATAACGTGTACTTGTAGGGTCTCTCGGTCAATTCTCACATTTAGATTTTCGCAAACTAGCTACAATTTCTCCCTGACCTCTTTTGCACACTTTAGTTCACTAAGCTGGGCCTCGTTCTTGCACCTCTGTGACACTTTTTTGGCCTCTCCTGTACCCAATCTTCCCAAACTCTTAATAAGGCCTCCTGTGCCTATAAATTCAAGGAAGTCTTTCCCAGTTCTACTCTAATGGCCTGGACCATGGATGGGCCTGGTAGGGACATTAGGCATTTTATAAATTTCCCTTCCTCTACATCCCAGCTGCTTTTGCCATTTATGCCGATTACTTCTATGCCATATTGTAGGTGTGGTGGTATCATAGAACTGTTGGCCTTTAACACTGGTCTGTGAGACATGTCCCCATAGATATGATTACATTTTTTCAGCCCACACACAGATGTAAGGGCTTTGGCTTTCTGAGCCTCCAAATGTCAATGCCACTTTAAAGATTTATCAAACCAGACCCCTAGGTATTTGTACTCATTCACATTTTCCAATTTGGATGAGCCCAGGTACCAATGAAACCTCTGATCTCTCTTCCCGAAGTATAGAGTCTTAGTCTTATCCATATTTACTGTTAAATGCTTTGCACCACAATATTTACTAAAAACATCTAACTGCCGCCGCAGACCCAACTCTGTCTGGTCCAAAATTACTAGGTCATCAGCATAAAGTAAACAGGATACTTGTTTTCCATTCATTTTTGGGCTTGCACTTCTGTCTACTTCCAAAATCATTGGCCAATCTGCCAAGAATATAGCGAAGAGTAAGGGGGTAAAAACGCCGCCCTGTCTTAGGCCATTGTTGAGCGCTATTTTCTACGTCAAGGATCCCACCTTATCCTTAATAACTTGGGCCCATATCTGTGTTTGTAACTCCTGGATTACCACCAGGAGCCCTTCTGGGATGTTGGATTTTTTCAAGGTCTCCCAAATACAACTCCTGTCAACCTAATCAAGCGCGACTCAGACGTCTACAAAGAAACAGTACAACTTCCCTCTTTGCTTCACATACTTTTGCACCACCACCCATAGAGCAAAACAGTGGTCGATTGTTGAGTGTCCTTTCTTAAAACCTCCCTGTTCCACTGACATGATCGACCGCTGATCCACCCAATCCTCCAAGCTACCTAGGACTATCCTTCTAAAGGCATTCTCACCAATATCCAACACGTTAATCAATTTATAGTTCTTCATGGCTTTCTTGCCCCCTTCTTGTGTATTGGTCTAATTATGGTCCCCCTCCAATTTTTGGGAATATTACCAGGCTCTAATAAGGCTAAAAACATGTGAGATAGAAATTCTGCCCACCAATTTATATGGGACTTTATTATAACTGCAGAGAGGTTATCTGGGCCTGCTGCTCAGGCTAATGTTAACTGTCTTATAGTATCCTTTACATTATTTACAGTAAAGAGGATTTTCAATGTGTCAACCTCCCAACCCCTGTGTGTTTGTTGACTTACTGTGGGCACTGCATTTGTCACATACAATTTGCCTAAGTACTCTTCCCATGCTGCTTCCTCCACTAGGATCATCATTGACAGCATGCTCAACATGTCATATGACTCCTAATCAGCACCCAGAAAACGATCACACATGCCCTGACCACAAGCGAGCTGGCCTACAAGAACACCCTCTAAGCCTGGATCAACAAAAAAACTCTCCAGAAGGTTGCAGCCGATTCAGGTCATAATCCCTCTCAAACTCAGATGCCACACCCATATCACACCACCCCTGAAGGAGCTACACTCGCTCCCTATACACAAACTAGCACAACTCAAACTTTCACCTACACCACGGCATAACACTGGCCCAGCATACTTCAGTAATTGTATCTGCTTTCACACAAAACAAACAGATTCAGTGGTCAAGACTTCTCCTACATCGCTCATAAGTTGGAATGACCTGACTCTGCATCTAAGAGTCTCCTCCTCACTCTTTGAATTCTGCAAGAAGCTGAAGATCTGGCTTTTCGAGTAGTCCCACTAGGTCCTAGATTTGGCGAGGCACACTTCTGCTCATCCCCAGGATACTCTACTGGGTGATAGTGCACTCTACAAATCTGCATTACATAACATAACCAATAATTAAATTTGGAGAAGGGTATGCAGTTTCCTGATAAGTAATGGAAGGTGTACTCCAGGGATCACCTTTCCCTTTTCTGGTCTATATATAATTTATGTACATACTCAAGCAATACCAGGTATAACTTCCCAATAAATTCCAATTACATCCAAATTCTTCAGATTAGGAAATACTTCAAACAACGAGATGAACATCACAACATACCAGTATAACATGTTCCACATGCTGGAGTGGTCAACATACATGTGTCAACATATACTTCTGTGTCTTCTGAAAAATTCCCCCTCTTCACCAAACCGACCTTTTTGTTTTGCTCATATATGCTTTGGAAATAACATGCTTGATAACTGCTTTTTTAAAAAGGTCTGTGCAAAGGTTACCACATAAAATTACTATTAAATGCGCTTCACTGGCTTCTGGTGGACACAATGATCATGGCCCTTCACACTGTCACAAAGCTATTGGTGAAATGGCCCAAAATAACTATACTCTGTAGCCCCCATTACACTAATTTCAAGTCTTAACTCTACAACTGCACACCTCCTCAACCAACAGCCTTTTAAATAGCTAAAACATGGAGCAAGATTCATGGATATAGGCTGTGGAACACCCTGAACTCAAACTTAAGAGTCCAACCAAAATACTTGCGGTTCAAGAGAACCGAACTATTCACAGTTGCTTAGATAAGAGTTTCACACGGTAGAGGGGTTGAAACTGATAAATATTTGGCAACATTTCACTTAACTGATCATGTGTCACAACCCACTTGTACAATCAAAGCAGACTTTCAGGATTTCTCCTTCAAGACCTGCAGTTTTCTGAAATAACTGCAAGGAAACATGCAGTACCCTACAGACAAACAAAAAGAGAGACGAATATGAAACCCTGGGGACAGGAATGCTACCTTCAAAGCATTGGCCACAAAACAGAAGAAAGGCTAACTTCCTGACTATAGTAGGAGCCCAAATCTATATGAACCTTTATTATCAGTATGATGGCCAGGCAACTGGCATAGAAAAGAAATGTTACCAAAAAGCAGTTTCATAAAGTTCACACACAAACTATGTTACAAATGAAGACTAACAACCATGGTGCAACCCAAACAATAGCAGAACTTCAAACATAGCTCACACACAGAGGCACGCAGAGTGAAAGATAATTAGGCTCGGAATGGGGGACAGAGAAAGTGAGAGGTGAAGCTTACCAACCATCCTGTCAAACCATGAAGCATTCTGTCTAAATAACAGCACCTGCATTTCCTGCTAGCTGCCTTTGCAACACTTCCATCATGAAAATCCTCTTCTGCCCTTGCCCAGGGGCACTACATTACTCCCATTTGGCCCTTTACACTTTCCTATCTCAACAAAGTGAGGCATCAACATTGTGTCTCTATAAGTGGGCTCATATTTATATCTGAGAGGCTTGACCAAAGCACCTTCAACCCTGCAGGAGTGTCCTTGCCACCGAGTACCTACATTAAGGCATTTGATGAAGTCAGCACTGCCTCCAAACTCCCTCTTCACAAGTACTAGTTGGAAAATGCTGTTCAAAAAAGGTATGTGTGGTGAACAGAAATAGGAGCCCAGACCCTGGCTTCTGTCCACCATTGTTACAAACAAATCAGTTAGAAAAGCTGGGTAAGCCCGCTTATTGTGCCTCAGCTCCTCCATACGGTTGTGGAAAGAGTAGGCCACCTTAATTTTCTGGAATTCTCTTTTCACGTCCCAACTGCAGTTTATTTTCCTTTAGCCACATTGCATCGTTAAGACAATAGCACCATTTCTACACTCATGATATCATTTTGGATTGTAGGCTTTCTGAAAATAGTGCAAAACCCTAAAACAAATGCTAAATAATATTTGAGACTCCCACATAAATACTCACAGATTCATCACTCCACTCACCATCGACTCCACAGCCTACTTTCTCCTCGGTGACCTCAACTTTCACCTGGAAGATTGAAATGACCCATGTTCCCCAGCACTCCTTGAAAGCTTGAGCAACATCGGACTCACCCGGCTCATCCAAAGTCAAAGTCAAAGGAACTTATAAAGCACACAAATCACCAAAAAGCGTCTCATGGCACTTGCGAAGGGTCCTTATGAACTGGCAATCTGATTTGACGGCATTATTCATGGTCAAATAGCCATGTTTGTAAATCCTTGCAGAAGAGCTTGTGATTAGAGATGGAGAGGAGATGAGATGGGAGCTTGTTCCAGAGGGAAGGTGCAAGAATAGAAAAGGATCAACCGCCATTCCTTGCAGTGCAGATTCATCGCGGGTGGAGGAGATATTTAGTACTAGATCTTAGTGGTCTGCTTGGATGATACCAAGTACGTTTTTTAGCTAAATTGCTTGGTCCGGTTCCAAGAACCAACACACACAGTGGGGCACACACTTGACCCCATCTTCACCGACAGCAACAGCATCAAGTACAACTCCACCACACTGCTCCTATGGGCTGTCCACTCCATCATCCACTTCCAAATCAATACACCTCAATTCAACACCCTACCAGGTTCATCATTCCGAGCTACAGCTGGGACAAAATCACAGAAACAGACTAGCTCAGCACCCTCAGCATGGATCAACCTAGCCGCACAGACACCGTCGACAAGAGTATTTCAACAACTTCAACAACTGGATTAGGAATTGGACTCCCTCGCACCCATTAAGCCAAACAAATATAGTAGATCATACATGCAGGTCAGATGGTACATAGAAGACCTCTGAGACACCAAACCTTAATGTAAAAAGCTAGAAAGGAAATGGAGAACCACCCATAGCACCGCAGACAGACCTACTTACAAGGCTGCACTCAGACGCTATCACCAGCAAATAAGAGACACCAAGAAAAAAGCTCTAGTAGTCTACATCGAAGAAAGCTCCAACAGCTGCAGGGAGTTTGTTAAGGATTTCACCTCGCCCTAAGCCACTGACACCAATAATGCTGCCTCCCAGCAACCCTGCAACAACCCATCCAACTTTTCCCAAAGCAAAATCACAAACATCTATGCAACTTCACACACAAACCCAACCCCAGAGAACGCGTTGCTAACCTACCGACCACCAACCAAGAAGGCCACCTGACCGAATGGACAACCCTCACCAAAAATGACACAGGAGTAATCATGCAGACCATCTGCTAAGGGCCTCAATAGACCCATGCTCCCACCACATCTACAACCTGGAAACATCACTAATCAGCACCACCCTGACACACATCATCAACACCTTCATCACATCCTCACTTTCCTGGAGGATTGGAAACTTGCCAAAATCAATGCCCTCCTCAAGTAGCCCAGAGCCGGTCCAAATCAAAAGATCAATTTCCAACCCATCTATTTGCTTCCCTATCTAGTCAAAGTAATGGAGAAGGCCATCAACTACCAACTCACAACCCACCTCGAGCTTTGCCACCTTCTAGACAACACTCAATCACGATTAAGAAAAAAATACAGCACCGAAACAGCATTAATCGAGGCCACTGATGACATTTGAATCAGCGTGGACCAAGGAGAAACACAGGCCCTCATCCTGCTTGACCTCCCCGTGGCCTTCAAAACTGTCTCCCATAACCACTTGTCAGAAGACTCCACCTTCCTCATGGGAAGAACCCAAAGGGTCAGGCTGACACCCTTCATATCAGAGAAATTGATATGCGGAGTCCCACAGGGATTGCCACTCCGCCCCACCCTTTTCAACATATACATGACACCACTCACCAAAATCATCAAATCGCAAGACATCACCATCATCTCCTATACCGATCACACCTAACTCATCCTCTCCCTGATGGACAAAACTCCCATGCCAGAACAAACTTCACCAATTACATGACCATGGTAGCAGACTGGATGTGAACCAAATGCCTGCAGCTCAACTCCGACAAAACAGATTTACTCGTCTTTAGCAACATGACTTCCCCATGGGAGTCCACCTGGTGGCTGTCAGAGACAGGACCAATACCCACTCCCACAAACCACGCAAGAAACTTGGGATCATCCTAGGTGACTCAAGTCAACACATTGCGCACCTTCAGCTTCCACATACTGCACATAATGAGAAAAATCTTCAAATGCTTTCTTCAGAACACCAGATGGACCATCACGCAAGCACTCATCACCAGCAGGCTGGATTACGGCAACACTCCCTATGCCGTAACTTCCAAACAACTCCTACACAGACTCCAGACCATTCAGAATGCTGCTGCAAGAGTCATACATGACCTCCCATGCCACACCCACATCACACCTCACCTTGGGAAGCTTCAGGCTGGATACCTTTTCCTACCGCAAAGTTATGCTGACCAGTGATGCACCTTTAGCTGATTGGCAATCTGTTAGGTCTTGGACTCCTATTCGATCTCGGGGCACATTTTGGTGGGAAGTGTTCTAACCCCTAAGTTTCTGGTTTTAGCTGTTTGGGAGCCATTAGCACTACTTCCAATGGTCCTTGAATGGTGGGGAAACAGCTGGAGGGGAGGACTCGCTTCAGACAGGGTCCAGATGCAGGTTCACAGATGTTGGCGCTTTATGTGCCTCTGTAGTCCAGAGCATGAGGCTCAGCCAACTCGCCCTTGGAGTTACTCGGTAGTCCTATGCTCAAGCACCAAGGCAGGCCTTTAACAGCAGAGCAGACCTCTGAGCGTACAAGGTGGGCAGGCTTCAAGCATCAGGGCTGTCCTCTGGTCTAAACTGGGGTGGCATGGTGAGCAAAAGAATGAATGATGGATTTAAGCCAGATCTCTTGACTGGGGGTGAATGTTTTGATTTGTTCTGCATTCCGTCTATCAATTGTGTGTCTTTTGCATCCTCTGGTAGCAGCGGGGCAGTCCTCTGAAGTTCAACCAGGCCTCAAGCAGCAGGGCAGTACTCTGAAGTACATGGCAGTCCTTCTGGGGATCCTCTGATGGTCCAGGAGTGAACTGAAGAGCTGGCCTGAGGTTCCAATATTTATACCTAGTGCCAGCATTTGAAGTGGAGGAAAGTTCTAGACTTCCCGCCACACCTGGTTCTGGATTTTTCCTTCTTGTCCCTGACCAGCCTCCAAGTGGTCTAGGGTGACAAAGGACTGATGTCAAGTTATTTGTGAGTGTGCCTGAGGCACCCTCTTTAAAATGTAAGTGGTGCTGGGTACAGCTCCACCCTCCCATCCCGACAAGATGTCCCATCCTGCCACCAACTACACTCCCCTTTGTGTCACTGTCTGGGAGGAATACATAAGGGCCAACTGTTAACTATTCAGTCATGTGACACAGGGCACAGACTGCAGGCACAAAATGATTAGGACAAGAAAATGCCAACTTTCTAACAGTGGCATTTTCAAATGTGTGACTTAAAACCTGACTTTGCCATTAAAGAGGATTTTAAATTTGAGTTATTTTTTAATCATACATAATTTTCTACCTGTTCCAAATAAGGATTTAACACTTATAAAATATAATGAGGTGGCCCAATATTTGCCTTTGGGAGAGTTAGGCATCACAGTAGTGAAAAACACATTTTAGTGTTATTTACTACCAGGACATGTGAAATGTAAACGTACATGCCCAACTTTTTAAATACACAGCACCTTGCCCTTTGGCCTCTTTAGGGCCTACTTTAGGAGTGACTTAAATGTATTAAAAAGGGAGGTTTAGGCAGCCACGGCCGTTTCAGGTAAGAGCTGTGGGGCCGGCTTGGGTGGATTTCGAACGACAACCACAAGGGAAAATTAAATAACAAATTAATTTTCCCTCATGGTCATCTCTCGTAATCCCCCGAGCCAGCCTCACCGCTCTTACTTGCAGCAGGCAAGGCTGGGTTTAGTCCTGGTAAAACATTTATTTGCCAGGTCGAATTGACAATTTTAAACTGAACACAAGCTCCAATGGCAGGCCTGCAGCATGATTTATAGGGCTACAGAAGTGTGTGGCACAATGCGTGCTGCAGACTGACTAACAGCATTACCCTGGGTGCATGTAGTGGCACTTTACCAGTGACTTATAAATCAACTAAATGTAAGCCAATTTTTCCAAGTTTAAAGGACTGAGCGCAAGCACTCTATGACTGGCTAGCAATGGTAAAGTGCACAAAGACTTAAACCAACAAAAACACATTTCAGCAAACAGGAGGTGGTAGGATAAAAAGTTTGGCGGAAAACCACACAAAGGCTGTCAGGTCTTACACAGAATAACAGCGCTACTCTACTGAAAAGAAAGACATTGTTATTGCTTGTGTTAATAAACAACGCTGTTCTGTAGAGAAGCCATAGTTACTGTTTGTGGATATCCACATTAACTAACATGCTACTTCCTCAACTAAACTACAGGCAATGTCCCATTAATGTACATCGAAAAATGAATTATTAAAATGTTTATGTGCTTAAGATTGATTAAATATAATCTATCGCGTTATTTAGATATGTTTGTGTTCTGTACTCTACTGATTATTTAGTCACAATTCCAAACTGTATTTTTTTAAACTGGTTCAGAGTTAAGTTAATTTACTACAGCATGTCATCTTTTATTTGGCAATACATATTTTTCATGCACAAAAAGTATTAATAAATATACATATATAGTTGTTATTTTTGCATTCCAATGTTAATTATTCTGTTGCCTTATAACATTTATGACAAGAAACCACTTATGATAAACATATTGCCTTTAACATTTTAAATAACTATTATCAATTGTCTTGAATGATGAAGTCAATATATATTTTCCCATAAGGGATCTCTTTATTTGTGTTCATAGGTCACAGCAAAAGGCGCTGTCAAAACACCAAATTAAGTCATGGTTAAAGCTATAAAACCCATTACTGCGTTGTAATTCATGTAGTTTAATAGAACATCTAATTTTAGTTTCAGACTAATATCAGACTTTAAGTGAAAACAAGAATAGCTAAGCCAAAGGGTCTCTGTTGAATGCATGCAAACACCAGTGTTGGCTCGCCGAGGGCGTGCTGTGTGGTAGTGGAGTGGGGCGGGGAGTGGCAGGGTGGGTGGGTGGTGGATCCAGACATACAACGGACAGGAGTAAGGTAAGTAATTAAATAAAGAACACTATTTACCTTGCGCTCCCTGCATCGCCGAGTTGGCGATGCAGCGATCGCAAGGTAAATAGCTTTATTTATTTAATTACTTACCTTACTCCTGTCCTTCGTATGTTCCGGTCCACTACGCCCCACCCTGCCCCTCCCCCGACCTGCCCCACCACCCCTCAGCACTCCCTCAGCGAGCCGCAACTGTGCAAACTGTATTCATGCATGCCTGTGTTTGCATGCTCTTCTATATTAAAGCTTTATCATCTGGATTTTCCAATGTTTTTTATGTATTGGGAATTCGTTACACACTTGCTTAATACCTGCATTTATTACATGATACAGTAATGGGTGAGGAAGGTGTGTAATCTAAAAAAAGAATCTTCGAGACCTGCGAAACTCAAGCATAACTCAACCAGAGAAAATGTGTATCTTTTGTTAATCCAATGAAAGTTTCAAGATCTTGAGTGTGTATAATTTGCTGATTTAGATTTTGATGGACAAGTTACCCTGTGACAAATTCGACTGAGTACCCAATCCACCAAAGTCCTGCTCACCTGCCTCATTTTGAGGCAGATGGACCCATAAGCTTTTGTTTGTAAAACCTGGCTGTGAGAGATGGAAAAAAACAAATCATGACCCCCGACAGCCTTAGAAAAAAGCTCTCAGGTTGTTGGCTCACTTGTTTTTATTTCTTAGCAAACTCCTGCTATGGGAGTTTGTTTCAGAAAAAAATTAACAGACAATGGCTGCCCACCAAATTGTTGGTGCTTTGAAGGGTACAGCTGTGATGATGATTCCTTTCAAGGTGCAGAGATGACGCTGAGCCAACAGTTCTCTAGGTTTAGCTTTAAGTCTGTATAAAGTTTCTGAAGTGGGACTGATAGCATCTGTGTGTATGTGAACAGTTAATGGAGCGAATCCTTAGGGGCCCATTAGGATGGTGGGCGGATTGCCCCCGCCAGGCTGGCGGTAGCCACCACCAGCCTGGCGGGGGCAATCCGCCCGCCATCCTCTCCTGAATCCCCCCCGCCATATTAGTATGGCGGGCGGACCGTGGCGAACGGAAAGACCGTCCGCCGCTTTTCGCCCCGGTCACCTTGCGGCCGGGGTGGAAAAGGTTTAATATGGTCCAGCCATATTACGATGGGCCAGCACAGATGCCTTTCCCGCCACGGAAAGGCATGCGGTCTTCACTTTGGGGGCCCCCTGCGGGCCCCCAAAGTGAATGAGGGGTGGGGGGTGCACACGGGGGGATACGTGTGGTACCCCCCTGCATTTGCCTATACAATGCGGTAGGCACTGCGCGGTGCCTGCCGCTTTGTGTATGCAAATGCATACATGCATTTATAGCATTGTAGCGGGCGGTGCAGAGAGGACCGCCCGCCACAATGTTATAAATGCAGGATGCGCCCGACACTGTGGTGGGTGCATCCTAATACGCCCCACGGGACCCCCACTCTTATGGCGGGCGGTCCCGAATTCCGATAGGATGGCGGGCGGACTAAGTCCGCTGGTCATCCTAATGACCCCCTTAGTGTCAAGTATATTAATTAGCATGCACTTAATGGACAATTCCAGCTCCCAGATACACAATGGTGCTGCATTGTTCCAGGAATAAATGAAAATCAATAAAAAGTTTAATATTTTTTAGATTATTTTCCCCCTCCATTGTATTAAAAACATGTGACATTTGTTCATAAAGATGCTTCCATTGCTCCTTTCAGCAGGAAGCCCCCTTGTACCAATTAATCAGATTAAGTGATGGGCTACGAAGAGAGCCCTGTAACTTTCTGTGCTCGTGCTGTGAGCACTTTGGACAGGGTCAATGATCAGAGAGCAGCAGTCAGGAGCTTCACAGACATTAACTAACTGAGTGGTAGTAATATTATTAGAGGTGGGCTTATCTAAATCTAAGAAAAGTCGACAATTGCAACTTATGCATGATCTAATTAGTCAACATAGAGTAACATCTAGGGAGTGGAACTAGATGTCAAATATCAAAGTGTTCAACTAGTGTATGCTAAACAAAACATATATCAGCAAAGCCAATAGGTCTCAGCTTTATATGGTGAGCTATTCCTAAAGAGGAAAAGGGCGAGAGAGCAAGGAAACTCATGCCCTCAGAAGGAGTGCTCATGTTCATCAGGTATTCCATGGAAGGAGTGTACCACAAGTGTGGGAACACTCAGTGTTTTGTTAAATACCCCTCACACACCAACAGGCCCCTTGGTGTCATGCTTCATCATCGGGGTCTTCGAACAAAGGGCAATCAGAGAGCTATCTAACAACAAGGAGCTGATCATAAAACCAGCAGATAAGGGCGGAGCTATTGTCCTACAAACCTTAGAAGCATACAATAGCGAATGCACAAGATTACTGTCTGATACAAGGAACTACAGAGTCCTCCGGGAAGATCCAACGGAAAAACTACGCATCAGAATTGGAGGGATGGTAGAAGAGGCACTGGCCAATGATTGGCTAAGCAAAAAAGAAGCGGATTTCTTACAACAACCCTCACCACGAATTCCGTATTTTTACTGTATCCCAAAGATCCACAAGAACATCAATAACCCACCAGGTAGACCTAAAGTATCAGGGATTGGCTCCATCCTTGAGCCACTTTCCAAATTTGCGGACGCATTCCTTCGCCCACTGGTACAATCAACTGACACCTACCTGAGAGATACCAAATCGGTCCTACAACTGTTGGAGAATAAGAGCTTCGACCCAACGAAACAACTGCTACTGAGCCTAGACGTGGAGAGTTTATATACTAGCCTACCCCACGACGAGACACTCCAAATAATAGAGGAAGTACTATTTTCTAGCCAGTGGAAGTACCAAACACTGCGTGGTCTAGTTCTTGAATGTATCTCCCTGGCACTGCAACAAAACTTTTTCCAGTACGAAAAGACCATATACCTACAGAGCCATGGCACCAGTATGGGCAGTACTTTTGCTCCAAGCCTGGCGGGCCTCTACGTCCATCATCTTGAGCAGAACAAGATACTACATACAGTTAACCCATACAGAACCCACATCAATACCTGGAAAAGGTATATTGATGACGTCTTCATCATCTGGGACGGGGAGACAGACACAGCCATCGACTTCGTCAATTGGCTAAATAACCAAAACAGATATCTGAAATTCACAAGCACAATTTCCAACACAGCTATGGTGTTTCTCGATCTCAACATCTATGCTGACGGGAACAGACTCAAGAGCACCACGCATTTCAAACCTACAGCCAGAAATTGCTTATTGAGATATGATAGCTTCCATCCCAGGCACCTAAGGGAAAATCTCCCATATGGACAATTCTTAAGGTTAAGACGCAACTGCACAGAACTGACCAACTTTAAGTCACAAGCTGGGGAACTAAAAACAAAATTGTTACAGCGAAAATATCCCCCTAAAATCATTGAGAAGGCCATGAAAAGGGCCACGAACAATCACAGGGAAGCGCTCTTGGAGGACAAAATACCGACACCTGACGAGAAACAAAGACCTATATGTGTCACCACATACTCCACAATGTCAAACGAAATCTCCAAAATTGTAAATAAACACTGGAGGATATTGAACTGTGGCGGCCTCAATCTGGAAAAACCAATGTATACACATCGCCGGGGTAGGAACCTGAGAGACCTATTGGTACTTACCAGACCCAAGCCTAATACCACTACCAGACAGACCGCCATTGGAATACAGGGACACTTTCCCTGTGGGAACTGTAGCAGCTGTCACCTCACCAAGAAAAGTAAGAACTTGACATTCAGAAATGGCACTAACTGGGAACAGAGACAATTCACGAGTTGTAACACCAATAATGTAGTCTACATGATCACCTGTCCATGTTGTTTGGAATATGTGGGCATGACCGCGAGACCTGTAAAAACTAGGATAGGCGAACACAAAAGTAATGTCCGCTGCAAAAAATCAACGACAAAAATGGCAACACACTACCTGGCAAAACAACATGGTGTGAATGACTTGAAATGGACTGTAATCGAACACCTGCCAACGGAAATGGGTCTTTTTCAAAAGGAACAACGTTGGGTGTTCCGTTTAGGGACACATATCGAGGGGCTGAATGATGATGTGCCCTGGGGGCAACTAACCAGTTGATAGTGACACCCCATGCCATTCATCACTACCATGACACATTTAAGGGACATGTATAATAACCCAGCGATTCACTTTGCCTTTCCATCCTACTGTAGATACAACACAAGTAACCAACTCCTTGCAATGACTCTGTTTGCTACATACCAGTATGCAGTGCATAAAGATACCCCTCGCCACATATCATTGCAGTGGCACCGTCATGAAGGTGGTTGAGTATGAACTTAGCAACTCACTGTACTTCCAACTGTGGATACACCATAATAAACTAAATCCTCGTAATGATCCTGGTACATAACTGTGGCCACACCACAAGTAATGATCCTGGTTAGAATTAATGTCTGCCATAATCCACGTTTGGTCACACTACACCAAGGCGCGATATACAGCTCTATTTTGCAGACACTAAACCACGCGCATGAGCATTGACAAAATCCCTGACGCGTGTGCGCATGCGCT
Organism: Lissotriton helveticus; assembly: GCF_964261635.1. Lineage (NCBI taxonomy): Eukaryota > Metazoa > Chordata > Amphibia > Caudata > Salamandridae > Lissotriton > Lissotriton helveticus. Next base: position 1,208,364,488 of record NC_136063.1, read on the forward strand.
CAGCACTACTCTATTGCACATGCGTTTGCCCTGCTAATTCCTAGCACACGCAGGTGAAATCCATCGATCTTGCATGCACGCATACTCTAACCGGCAGAAGCCACACCTGGCACCCACAACCTTACGCATAACCGGACATACCATACATGGTGTGACGGTAACAAGGATCGGATTTGCCATATATGGGCATTAGCTGTATCCGACAATAAGCCAATGACGAGAGGGTAGCACTTGGGAATTCACAGTACAAAAGGCGCCCAGCTCCCTTTCCGGTTTAAAACCAGCGGAGCAGCGTGAGGGGAACACGGAGACACATTCTGTCCCGAGTTAGTGAGTATGAGTCTGCAGAAAACACCTTTTTCCTAGCAAAAAAGTGAGTAAACAAACTGAAAACAATCTTTTGTTCCTATAGACTGCATAATTAGCAATCATCCCCTGACGTCCATGAATGCTCATGAAGCAAGCCATCACTACATAATGAGTATGACCAAATATTTCGAAACTACTATCTGTGTGTCCATCTATGTTTTGTGTGTTGTTTGTCATTTTCTTTTCACAGGGCGACTACGCCAAGTGGTGCTCCAGGTGACTGCACCTTGTTGAGCCACCCTGAACAGGGCAACCACATTCATTTGTTTTTATTTTTATTTTTCTCTTTGTAGGTCATGCAAGTGCATGGTCACAAAAACCGCTGTAGGCACACTATAGCCTTAATTTAATACTAATTCACTGTATATAGTCCTGCACTTTTTCGTAAAATACATATATGTTAGAAATACGTGAGTAAGGTGGGAAGTTGTGCCCCCGTCCTGAAGAAGGAGCACTCGCTCCGAAACATGTTGACGCACACCAGAGGTACTGTTCATAGTCACGACAGATAATTACCTCACCCTGCACCCTTTTAACAGTGCCAGCCCGGGGTTGTGAATAAAGTTTTTTCTCCAACACCCACGAGCCAGGTACTTTTTAAAACCTTCACTAAACCCCACCACTCACATTTATTACCCCCTCACTTGCATCACACACACCACACATAGTCCAACTCTAAGTGCTCCCGCATAGTCGTAGGTCGCAGCACGCCGCATCCCGTTAGAGGGGTGCGAAGACCCCGATGATGAAGCATGACACCAAGGGGCCTGTTGGTGTGTGAGGGGTATTTAACAAAACACTGAGTGTCCCCACACTTGTGGTACACTCTCCGTCCCCTTCACTGTGAGTAGGATTCTTTTTGTTTATGTAACAGTGCCCGTGGAGTAAGAATCCTACACCTATACTCTACCTCCCTCCTATTGTTTTGTTCATTCCATGGAAGGATACATCGCACCCACAAAGAACACTGTGAGACTGAAATGCTCTAGGACAGGACAAAGACAAGAATAGGGAGGGAACCCAATGAATCAAGACTAGACAATTGAGATAGCCAACAAAGCCATCCAATCATGAGCAGGAGGCTGCCTCTAAGCACATTCTGTATATCCTTTATGTATTGAGTATAGGAGCTCTCCCTGCTGTAGCCTAGTCCTAACGAGCTCACTCCTTTTGAATGGTACAGACATTTTTAAACAATGTTCCAAATGTGACCTTAAATAAAAACAGAAACCCTTCTTTTCCATCCAAGAAAGTCACTTACTGTTCACGTCTTCATCATCTCCAGGTATCCTGATTAGGAACATTTAGGGCATTTATGCAATTGATAAACTAATGACAAAAAAGGGAGTCTCAGCCATCTTCCAAGTTGGGTTGGAATGGCAAATCAATTGCAATCCCAGATCTGGAGAGGATATCTCACAACATTGGTGAGCCCTGAGTAAATCTCCACTTCGATGGATGTTCTCAGGCATTGAAGAATGTTCAGATGGAGGCGAGATTAGACAGCTCTTATTGCCTCGCACACAAGTACTGACAAAAACGTGTTAAAAAAACTTGCTAGTGTATGGAGCTAGATCGTGATAGAAGTTTAAGTGCCTTTGTTGCTCTATGAACACCCTGGTTCATTCTACCTATTAAAATCGGAAGAGAAGCTGAATGAAAATTACTCTCTTTAGAAATAGCTATCTTTAGTTCTAGAGGTGAAGGTTATCCAGATCAGCAAAGGCTAAGGGATCTGAATTGGTGCTCAGGTCCCCGATCTGTTTAAGTCCTGCCTTTGCTCGTGTTTCCCCAAAAACTTTTTATTTTAATGTTATTTCTTTTGGTCTGCCATAATGATGCAGATGTAAGAGCTAATATGTTGCATTTTAGTTTTTTTTCCTGCTGGCAAAGGACATAGCTGTATCCGATATAATGCTATGAGCATGTGTAACTTTGCTTGCTGTGATCGTCATGGTGGAGGTAAGGTCTAGGATGAGGATTATTTACCTTTCTATTTGCAGCCATAATAGGCTGCAGCCATAATAGGCTATTAGTTCATACGCTCTGGAACCATTGTGAATATTGTTTGTATATAACAATCCTAGGCAATACCAACAACAACATAGGAATAAAGGTTGCAAAGAAGGTGGACATACAAAAATACACTATTAAAAACCTGTTTAGTATTTTAATGCACATTCATATTACAATCAAAATTCATAATAACATAATACATACTAATAATTACACAATAAAATAACGACCATTATGGTGCAAAACAACAAATGAACAAAAATTCAACTTAAAAACATTTGATTAATATTAAAAAAGTAGCAATTAATAAGTCGACACGCGTTTCGGCGTTGGAAAAACGCCTTCTTCAGGAGCCACAAACAATTTTAAAAGATGGGAAATCCCAAATTTCTGCTGCACGATCTAATAATGTAGAGAACTATCTTTTATTTGGGCGTAGCCTTTGGAAACACGATCTACTGGGATACATTCAAACTATTATTCTACAATTGCTTGTTTGAATATCCTAGTCCCATACAAGGTGACTGCTTGAGGGACTCTGAAATCATTTTCTCCTATCTTGAAAAGGTGTTATTGGTTTCTTCTCTACATTGTTAGATCGTGCAGCAGAAATTTGGGATTTCCCATCTTTTAAAATTGTTTGTTCCTCCTGAAGAAGGTGTTTTTCCAACGCTGAAACGCGCGTCAACTTACTAATTGCCACTTTTTGAATATTAATCAAATGCTTTTAAGTTGAATTTTTGTTCATTTGTTGTTTTGTACCATAATGGTTTTTCTTTTATTGCGTAATTATTAGTATGTATTATGTTATTTTGAATTATGATTGTAATATGAATGTGCATTAAAATACTAAATAGGTTTTTAATAGTGTATTTTTGTATGTCCACCTTCTTTGCAACCTTTATGTCTATATTGTTGTTGTTATTGCCTAGGATTGTTATATACAAACTGTTTTTCCCTGTCCTAGGAATTAGATTATTTCTTAATCAGGGGGCCCTTGTTATTCTCATACCATTGTGAATATTGGCAGATCCGACACTCAAGGCCTCATTACGATGTAAGGCGGACTCACATCCTCCTGACAAGGCTATTATAAATCGACCACACATGGTGTGGTCGCATACTCCCATTTGTCTTTGGGAGCTTGTGCTGTGGCTGTAAACCGGCCCTAGCACCAGCTCCCATAAAGAAATGGGGCCTTCTGTTAATCCCTGCACCTCATGGCAGGCATCTCACGGTGTCTGCAACACGGTGTCTGCAACATGGTGCAGGGATTAACAGCCCCCTCCGCCCCCAACTGAAGAACTCAGGGAGAAGGGGGCTTGGCCCTGCTAGGGGCCCCCAAAGTCTCTTTTTGACAGGCTGTCCATGTTGAAAAGCCTGACATGGAAAGCCTGTGGGAAACTGACATTGTAATCCCGATTGTAAAAACGCATTTTTAAGGGATTTCGTGCTGGTTCCGGCAGGTTGACAGGCTCTTTGAGCCCATCGGAAGCCAGCCGGAATGACCGGCCGGTTTCACCTCCAACCACTGTCATTGTAATTCGGCGGTCGAAAGTGAAACCTATAATGTCTTCGGTCAGAGGCTTTCTGACCGACATCATAATAGGGCACTCAGTGTGGAATCTACAAAAATCAAACAGATTGTCTCTACCTTTTGTTTTCACAAGTCAGGGTTTGGGTCCGAATTCCATAAAAAGTCAGAGATGTGATTATCCAGAGATGTAAAAAAGTAATTTGACAGATTGTAGGCAGCATATTTGTTAGGAAATTTAATATCGATGTGATTCTCATTTTGACTGTTTCTATAGTTTGCTGGGATTTCTAGATTTGCAGCAATACTTGATTCTTTTTGGTTGAGATTTCAGTACAGTATTACCAATTATAGGGACCACCTTTGTTTTGTCCTCATTCAGTAAGTAACCAGAAACCCAGGAATAATTATCAATGGTAGTTAATGTAGCTGGCAGAACTTGTCCCTTGTTTTGTGTGAATGTTAGGTCATCCTCTGTGCGTGTAACGGATTCATATGTGTCTAATTTGAATGGGATACCCTCAATGTCAAGGTTTCTGTACTCATGGTCAGGAATGGTTCTATGGGGAACTGAAAATGCAGGGGCGAAAGAAAGAAGCCCTTTCTGATACATAGGGACAAAGTCAGATAATCACCCATTGATACTGACCTTAGCTGGTGGGTTTGAGTATGAGACTAAAGACATTCCTAACCAGGCATAATTTATTAGAACTGATCACACAAAGACAAGCAATACCTTGTCAAAGGTCTTTTCTCCATCTACGGCCATCCCAATTATTGCTGATTCTAAAAATGTAGCATTTTCAATTATGTGCCCAAAAGAACGGGCGTATTCACAGGTGGTCTTTCATGAAACCAGTTTGTAGGGAGAAAATCAAGTACTGCATAACCGTTTTTACTCAGATCCCTTGCACCTATTATGTAATCCACATTTATCAGTGAGATTGGATGATAAATATTCAGTTCTAGCAGATATTTCCCCTCTTTATGTATGACGATTACAATGGGTTTTACCACTGTGCTGTTCACATGTCCTTCAGAATTAATTTGCTTAATCAGTGAGTCCAAGGAGGGGTTGGGGGGCGGGGCAACAGATTCTTGTGGCAAGATCTGCAAAAGTAGATCGGATGTAATTGGTGGCCAGACACCTTCATACAGCATGGGGCATTGATGGCTTTTATAATTTACTTATTTGCAGGTGGTTTCGTCAGGGTTATTTTATCTTATTGTGAGGTAACAGAAATCAGGAACTCGTACCAAAGGTATCAGATAACAGTGGGGAGGTTTATTTGTTTGAGGGGAATCGGCTGGAATAGAATGAGTGAATCGAATGAATGGAGTTAGTTTCATAATATATCTCTATCCAAGTACACTACATTCTCACAAGATACCTTTTACCTATACATCTAATCTCAATCAACACCTACTGGTTCTTATTTTCTTTACTTTATTTTTCACTAAATCACTATGGGCCTCATTTAAGAGAAGTGGCGCATCACTGCGTGAATGCAGCGATGTGCCACTTCTCAGTGCGCACTCCATGCTACACCAATGATGCATCATATTTACAATATGACGCATCATGTTGCAAGAAAGGACAGATACGTCAGTATAACTGACGTATCTGTCAGCGCAAAAAGTGGCGCATTGCTGGAGTTGTGTCTGAAGCCTGACGCAACTCCAGCAATGTTCCTTTCACATGGGGCCTGCGTCATCCTTCTGCCTGCTTTGAGGCAGGCGTAAAGTTTTGACGCAGTGGCTTCCTAGAAATCCTAGAAGATTTTGCTGCACCACCACTATGACCCTTTCTTACGGGGATACACCAACCCTGCATACCTGGTGCAGATATAATGTAGCGCAGGGGTTTATGGAGTGACGCATCTACCTAGATGCGTCACTTCGTAAATATGGCGCCACATGGCACATTTTTTATGCCACTGGTGCGACACAAAAAGTGACGCGCCGGTGGCGCAAAAGTGACTCAGGGGCTCAAAAATAAGCCCCTATATCTTTTCCTGTAATTTCTTTCTTTAACCCCTTTGCTGCGGGGCTAATTCCCCCACTGTGCTGGGGGGAGGGGGGCCATGCGCCGCGTTGTTCGTGACGAGCTCAGCTCGTCACGCAGCACGGTGGCGCTGTGCTCACGACGAGCTGAGCTCGTCATGACCACGCTCGTTTCTTAGAACGCTCAGCACAGCGGGGGAATTAGCCTCGCATGTGAGCGCCGCGCGTGTCATGACGAGCTGAGCTCGTTACGAGCACGGAAGGGGTTAATGTGCCATATGTTATACGGCCCTCACTCGATACATTCCACCTGGGTTTCATTTTATGTAGTTGATAATCTTGTTCCAGTTAGCCATTAAGGCCTCTCTAAATCAGGCCTTGGCTCTTCAGGATTTCATTTATGTATTATCTTATTGTTCTTTCCTCGCTTACTCATTTGTTTTTTAAAATGTTCAATAAAATCTTCTGAAATTAAAAACAAATAGTGAAAGGAATTTTCTATTGCCTTTGTGTTGGTATATAGTTTTCCTTTATTATTTTTGATCTACATGATTTTCATGCTATGTTTGTTACATTTAAGTGACTCATGACTAATCTCCAAGCCTTATTTACAACACATATTTGCGAACTTTAATATTTGTGACCCATACATGAGCTTTGGTTCTTAAGATTTTGATCATATTCTAATATGGCTGTTAGAAATGGGGTTTCTGGATGGCTAAGGTACACACCTAAGTCAGGCAGAACCCACCACTCTAATGAGGGTAAGGGAGTTTCACACACAAAATAACTCCTGCTTACCCCCTTGGTAGCTTGGCAGATCAGTCAGGCTTATCCCAGAGGCAATGTGTGAAGCGTTTGTGCAACACACACACACACCAGTGACCCACTAGGCACACCACTAAACGAAATTGAACACAAGGTTAAATAAAATTATTACTGTATTATATATGACACATTAGAGCAGTCAATAATCATCGTACCTACTAGACAATAGCTACTACATTACATAGGTCATAAAACACTTTTCAGTTTATGACATATACATTAGCCCACACTGACATAAATCACAATTGACTTATCAACCAGGCGAATGTAATGGGTAAAACAGTGGAAATCTTCCTAAAGTATACATCCAGGAAATGCATTTCCATAAGGGCAGTCCCCCTCCAGCTCCAAAGGCTGCTCCGGCTCCAAAGAAACATTCTGTCGGTTTCTGCAGAGTAGGCAATGGTGTGAAGTAACCCAGTGGAATACAGGTAATAACAATGCCAAGGGTTCCTCCCCTTGGGACCAGGACCTTGTTGCGAGTCACTCGTGAGCACACCGTCCTGGTGTACTCGCATTGATCAGCGTGGTGGATCTTATTTGAAAATTTGTGTTTTAATTGCTAATATGCCAAATGCCCCCAGGTGGACCACTTAAGGTCCCCGAGGCGGGAGACACAAGGCGCCGGCACCTTCTAGCGGAGCGCAGCCTGGCCGTCTTGTGCTGCTGGGGCAGCAGGGGCGGTGCTCTGGCTTTGGATCCTCGGTATCGCCGACTGCACCGGAGACTCATTATTGTGCCTGCGGGCAGCTCAGACCATGCTGGCTTATGTTCCTGGGGAGGTTGGTAGGCAACACCAGTAACTCTTGCGGGGGTTGGTGGGAAGCTCTAAGGACTCCTTCTCTCTAGCTGCACCTTTGCTGGGCGAGTCCTTGGCCTACGTCTAATGAAGTTGAGCAGCAGGTTGGGCTCACCGCTGGTCTCGAGCCCGGGCCGTGATTTGAAGACACGAAAGCAGCACAAGGCTTTCAGCGCCTTAGGACCCAGGTAATGAGCCCAGTGAATGCACACGGGAGACTTCCCTCACACAGAGCACAGAGAGGCTTTCAGGAAAGTAAGACTCAAGTAATCCTTGTAGATCTGGAAAGCAAAAGTGGAAACTTCGATGTCCCTGAGTTCCCTAGAACAGGAGGCCGACATACACTGGCCCTTGGAGAGTTCTTCACAAGCAAGATACCACAGCTGGGCAAAAAGAGTCAGTCCTTTTCCTCTACCATAGACAGAAGTAGCAACTGTAGGCCAAACCACCTCTCACACAGAAGAGGCAGCGCTCTTCACACAGTCCTCCCGCTCTTCTTCTTGGCAGGGTTCTCTTGCTCCTCGAAGTATTCTAACAACTTGAGGTTTTAGGTCCAGTACTTATATCTCATTTTGCCATTGTTCTCTTTGTGGCAAGGGTCACTAAACACAGTTAAAACCTGTCCTGGCCTCCTTGGTCCATCATGACCACAGGGGATGGAGACAGAATTGTGAAAAGGAGACACTGCCTACTCAGGTGCAAGTGAAACTTCTCCGACCACTCTAACTGCAGACCAGCTCTATTCAGCCTAGCGATGATTCACCCAGGCAAGGCAGGGCACACCTCAACCCTCCCCAGTGACTGTATAGAGTGCATGCACATCCCCAGCTCCTGTCACTCCAAACCCAGACAAGGAAGACACAACAGGCAGAGACACACTGGAATGCTTTAGAACACAGGTGTTAAAAACACTGTTATTAAAGGTGGTAATTAAATTCTGAGTTTATAGAGCCTAAATATCCTTTCTCTATCTTGCCTCAATGTAATGTTATACTTGTAAGATGTCACAAAGTTACTCCCATGTTAGCCTATGGGACAGGTAGCCTTTTAATAGTGAAAAGCGAAATTGGCAGTATTTCAATTTCAGGACTTGTAACAAACACCAGTACATATCCTACCTTTCACATACACTGCGCCCTGACCATGAGGGTACCTTGGTCCTACCTGAGGGGTGCCTTACATGTATGGGAGGGGAAGGTTTGGGTCCAGAAAGTGGGTACACATGCCAGGGCAACATGGCAGTTTAGAACTGCATACGCAGACACTGCAGTGGCAGGGCTGAGGAATATTTACACTGCTACTCATGAGGATGGGAAATTCAGAGCTACAGGCCCTCTGGTAGAATTTGATCTACAGGTCCCGGGCATACACAGCGCAGTGTACTAGGGACTTATAAGGAAATCAAATATGCCAATCATGGATAACCAATCAGACTCAGAATTTATCCAGGGAGCACTTGCACTTTGACACTGGTCAGCAGTGGCAAGGTGCTCAAAGATCTAAACCATTAAAACAAAAATCCAGTACACAGTCAAAAATAACAGGAGGTAGAGGGGGACGCCGTAGCTTATCGCCAGCTGTCCGCCCATGCCGCTACTATCAGTCACTGCCTCCCAACGCCGCCACCACCAGTTGTTGCCTGCTCACACCACAAATACCGGAGTCACCTGAGGAGTGGAGTTGGTCTCACGGACTAGAGACTACAGTTCCCAGCACCCTTAGCAGACCCTGCACACCTGAGGAGCAGGACCCAGGGGCGCACAAAAGGGGACAGGCTTCCCGCAGCGCGGGACACGTGCGGGCAAAGCCCGGGCCAAGGACAGGCCCATCTGCACCTGTCAGAGACCGAAGGAGGCAAGGCTGGGCCATATTATTGATCGGGCAAACTGGAGGATCCACGACTGAGTCTAGAAAACGACACGGTACTGCTATTAAATTGCCCAGTTATACAGGGGTATTTGTATTGTCTTGTGGGACCTCACTTGAGTAGAAAACGTACACCTGAGCAGGGAGTTGTGGGGACTTTGGACGCCTTCTTGAAAAGGGCGGAATCAGTTCTAGAACACAAAATAAACTTACGGAGTGGCGGTTATCCCTAGAACCCCAATGCCCTTTGATGCGAAATTCCACACCGCCTACCCAGCCACCTTTGAGTCCGGGGGAGAGGGAGGAGATTATGGAAGTTCCTCCTTCCTTAGGTGATTTGGGTACTATAGATCAAGGTCCATCAGCTCTGATACAGTAAGTAACTAGTGGGAGCACCCCCAGCCCCACTGTTACAACCAGGGGCCAAAAGGCTAAGAGAGCACAGGCCCATGTTTCAGCGCCTCCATCTAAGAAAAAGAAAGAGCAGGGCAATCAAAAAACAAATCTACCCTCTTGGAAGTATATAGGTCGGAAACCCTCCCAGCCCCTCACTGAACACGCTCAAGGCAAAACTTCAATCATGATTGAGGGGGCGAGAGGTGAGGGGGCGATAGTGGAACCCTCAGCAAATTTATTGACTGAGGATTCCCCTTGTCAAATGGAATTAATGTTCTCACGCCTCCTTAACCCCATAATACTAAAACTTTCTCATATCGATGTCAGGTTAGCCAACTTGGAAACAATCCTCTCAACCCCTTCACAATCAGAACTGGTAAACCAGCAGAGGACTGAAGGGATTAACCCAGCTAGGTACCAACCTGGGTGTAGTGGGTACAATAAGGGTCTTCTTGATAAAGGGCCATTAAACCCCACTTTAGATGCCCCTATAAGGCAGAAGATATGCCCTAGCAATAAGGAGAGCAGAAGATTAGTGTCCTCAACACCTACCTGTAGCGGTGGTGCTGCACAAAGCTGCGCCCCTCCATCACAGGGAGCATCCGGTAAATTACCCTGGTGACAGCACAAGCAGGGAAAATTTCACACAACCAGGGAATGCAACCCCCCTCCCCCAAGCTCTATGAGAAGTAAGTCCCCTGCTCGTGGTACAATCCTGAAACCAGTCACAAATTTACATCTACCCCCTGAGGCAACACGCTACACTGTGGTAGTGGCAAATATTCCCACATTGCCAGCTAATAATAGCGAGCATTGGTCTGCCATGCGGAATAAATCCCTCTACTTTCTTAGTGCCAGGACTCGGATTAATACAAACCTCTTGTACTCAGAATACAAGTTAGCACATAGATGCCTGGGTGGGTCAATCTAGGAAGCAGTTTAAAGGGGATTGTATTGTGGTGATATTTAGATCGCCAGACCTTGTTCATTTAATTCTGGAAAGGGCAGGCTATGGGCCAGTTAGACCGGACGAGCCCCCCATACTACCCTTAGGGCATTTTTACCCTCCTTTCTTGCAGGCTATATTGGCTAACCTGTGGCTTTCTTCTAGGGAGAAGGCGCCCACCTATGGTAATACCGCCAGATACACTGTCCCAACCAGTAATCGTTTCGATGTCTTCTGCACTTTGGAGGACATCAATTGACAATCACACTCTAGGAAGTATAATAGTCTTACTGGTGGGCAAATTAGGCAGTCGGGATACAGGGTGAGAACCCATATAAATAGGCCTCATACAAAGGCAGAAGCCAAAAGCCTTATACCCCATGAACAAGTTACAGCGGCTGACTTACATGACAATCTGTCTTCCTTTGGGGCACCGACTGTCCCCCTGGGCTTCCCACTGATGCATACTATTGTAGATAAGGGTATTTCTAATGGATTATTCTCCTGGGAACATACACTACCGCAACCCTCAACTAACTTGCGCCCCAGTATAGGGCATGTGGGAGGCAACGTTGCTGCTAATGTGACCGATTAGGGGATAGCTAGTTCCAATGATAATATGTATCCAGGGTGTATACTTGTATCTTGGAATATAGCTGGTTTGTGCTCTAAGATTAACAATCCCTTATGGTCGGAATATGTTTTAAAACAGGACATTATTTGCCTACAATCACCTTGTTTAGAGGAACCAATTCACTTGAATGGTTATTGAACATTTGATACCCAAGTGATAGGGGGGTCTCACGGCAGAGCTAAAGGTGGTCTCTGTATATATGTAAACAACAAGCTAAATTTTGTTAGAATTGTCTCTCAATTGGCTTCCCTTATTGCCAATTTTTAACCTTGTACTCATATGCTTCCATCTCAATAACTCTGGTTAACTTTTATAACAATATTTTACCTGGTAGTACCTCCAAGGTGGTTGACACTCTTTGTAAAGAGCTAAATACTATGTGAAATGTAAAGGGCCTTGAAAATATGCTCATTGTATGTGGGGATTTTAACTGTGCCCTGTGCCCCTTTGAGGACGAAAGGATATGTGGTCTTAATAAGTTAGAAGGCACACATAGTACACACTTTTGCCATCAGGGTACAGGTGATCTTTTTTAATGAACTAGTTTTCAACCTAGACTTAGGCTTTGCCAATCAATGATCTATGTACAAGATCTGTTCCAATGCCACAGACCTACAATGATGGGGGCCACTACTCCACAATAGACTACATCTTGTTGTCGAACAGTCTTGCCCCTAGATTACTCACTTTTAAAGTTGATACAATTTCCCTGAGTGATCACTTCCCTTTATGTATCACGTTGACGTTTGTTGTGACTGGCCAGGGAAGAAAGAACCAGGAGATAGATGATGCCCTGGTAAACTTAAAACTAGACAAAACAAATGGCTATACACTCCGTTGGAACATGATGAACCCTGAGGTAGTTAATAAAACAATTATCACAAGGTGTAGCAGGAACATTGAGATCTGTCTGAATGAATTAGCATCCCTCGAAAGCATACTGTCCTCATTTCAAAACTTGGCAACTGTGGTTCAATCAATCAATCAGGACATTTGTTAAGCATGCTACATACCCGTGAGGGTCTCAAGGCACTGGGGGGGGATTGCTGCTACTGATTGAAGAGCCAGGTCTTGAGGAGTCTTCTGTAGGCCAGTAGGTCTTGGGTCTGCCGTAAGTTGGTGGGGAGGGTGTTGCAGGTCTTGGCAGCGAGGTGGGAGAAGGATCTGCCGCCGGCGGTATTCTTCGGATGCGGGGGACTGTGGCGAGGAGCGGAGCTTGCGGGCAGGGGCGTAGAAGCTCAGTCGTCTGTTGAGGTACGCTGAGCCGGCGTTGTGGAGGGCCTTGTGTGCGTTGATGAGGAGCTTGAAGGTTATCCTCTCGTTGACGGGGAGCCAGTGTAAGTCTCCCAGGTTGGTGTGATGTAGCTGCGGCGGGGGATGTCGAGGATCAGTCGTGCCGAGGCGTTCTGGATGCATTGAAGCCGTCTCAGGAGCTTGGTTGGTGTTCCTGCATAGAGGGCGTTTCCATTGTCCAGCCTGCTGGAGACGAGGGACTGGGTGACTGTTCTTCTTGTTTCGGTGGGGATCCACTTGAAGATCCTGCAGAACATTCATGGGGTTTTGAAGCAGGATGAGGAGATGGCGTTGACCTGTTTAGTCATGGAGAGGTTGGAGTCGAGGATGACCACCAGGTTGCGTGCGTGGTCAGTGGTTGTAGGGGCTGTTCCCAGTGAGGTCGGACACCAGGAGTCATCCCAGGCTGAGGGGGTGGGGCCGAGGATGAGGACCTCCGTCTTGTCCGAGTTCAGCTTCAGTCGGCTGTTCCTCATCCATTCGGCAATGGCCTTCAGTCCTTCGTGGAGGTTGGTTTTGGCGGTGTGAGGGTCTTTGGTGAGGGAGATGATCAGCTGAGTGTCGTCGGCATAGGAGATGATGTTGAAGTCATGCTGTCGGGCGACGTGGACGAGGGGTGCCATGTAGATGTTGAACAGCGTTGGGCTGAGGGAAGAGCCCTGGGTTACGCCGCAGATGATCTCGGTGGTGGTGGGGCGGAAGGGTGGGAGGCGGACGCTCTGAGTTCTGCCAGGGAGGAAGGAAGTGGTCCAGTCCACGGCCTTCTCTTGGATTCCGGCGTCGTGTAGGCGTGTTCGTAGTGTGTGGTGGCAGACCGCGTTGAAGGCGGCTGACAGGTCCAGGAGGAAGAGGGCCGCTGTTTCTCCTTTGTCAAGCAGGGTCATGATGGCGTCTGTGGCGGCGATGAGGGCGGTTTCAGTGCTGTGGTTTCTGCAGAAGACAGACTGGAATAGGTCCAGGATGTTGTTGTCCTCGAGGTAGCGGGTCAGTTGTTTGTTAACGATTTTCTCGGTGACCTTCGCCGGGAACGGGAGCAGGGAGATGGGACGGAAGTTCTTCAGGTCCTTGGGGTCCGCCTTGGGCTTCTTGAGTAGGGCCTTGATCTTGGCGTGCTTCCAGCTCTCCGGGAAGGTAGCTGTCTCGAAGGAGATGTTGATAGTTTTCCGGAGATGTGGGGCGATGGTTGTGCTGGCTTTGTTGAAGATGTGGTGTGGGCAAGGGTCAGACGGGGATCCGGCGTGGACGGAGTTCATGATTTTGATGGTGTCATTGTCGTTGACGTTGGACCATGCAATCAGGCAGCTGGTGGGCACGGGGTGGAGGTCTCGGTGGTTGGTGGGGCGGTCGTGGCGTTAAAGCTGTCGTGAATGTCTGCGATCTTGCGGTGGAAGTAGGTGGCCAGTGAGTCGCATTGGTCCTGCGAAGGGGGGATGTTGTTGGTGTTGGAGCTGGGGTTGGAGAGTTCCTTCACGATGTTGAAGAGATTTCTGCTGTTGTGTGCGTTGTTATCCAGGCGGTACTTGAATGCAGTCCTCTTGGCGGTTCTGATGGTTCGGGACATGATGTTCACACGTGGGGGTAAAAAAGCCTGCCATTCAGCAATGGTTTGATTTAAATTGCTCTCGCGCACATTCCCATCTTAAACAAGAAGTGCACAATGTACCAAAGAACATCACTTATATTAGACAGGCAACGAAGAACTATAGACTGGCTCTCCAAGAAAGGAAGAATACTCTTAGAAAAGAGGCATGGGAGAAGCTTTCTGAAGCTGCACACTTAAAAGATAGTGCCGCATTCTGGACAGTGGTTAAAACAATGTTGTTGACCCCGGTTGGGGTTCCAACTATCGAAGTAGCTATCTCAGAGGGTCAGTGGATTGATAATTTTTCCAAAATATACAATGTGGCAAGCACTGGTATTGGTCAAGTTAGTGAAAATTCAGGACTGATTAATCCGTTTTCTAATCTAGATTTTAATATCGACGAAGTGATTGGGGCTCTCTCCGCAAGTGCAGGTGGGAAGGCCTTTGGGCCAGATGGGATTCCTGTGGACCTGTATAAATCCAATGTCATTTTGAGGGTTCCAATATTTACTCAAATAATCAACACCAGTTGTAAGGCCACTTTTCCACCACTCTGTTATAGGCGCATTTCTTTATTGGACTCGATGGCCAAGGTTTTGGGACGCATCATCTTAGAGCGTCTGCAGCTCTGGGCTGAGGAAAACTGAATCCCAGCAGATCTTCAATACGGTGTCCGAGAAGGCCTAGGGACTGTGGAACAGAGCCTAAACCTGGTGATATTTATGGGAAAATATAGCAGAGCTAAAAAGGGTAATCTATATCTGGCCTTTGTAGATCTCTCGGCAGCTTTTAACTGCATATTGCACTCAAAGCTCTGGGAGATAATGTCACAGCTGGGGGTCGATAGAAATATTATTAATTGTATCCGTCTCCTTTATAATGGAGCCAAATCAAGCGTGCGATTTGGATCATGAGGAGAACGTACTGCTGCTTTCCCGATAGGTAGGGGGGTTAAGCAAGGCTGTGTCCTAGCTCCCTTTCTTTTCAATCTTTATATCAAGGGGTTAGGGCAGGCTCTCTTCAAAGATGCCAATGACTTTCCACAGATAGGCATTCACCCAATCCCAGGATTGTTATACGCGGACGATGCTGTGATCTTGTCATGTACCCAGAATGGCCTGCAAAAGACTTTAAATAATTTCCCTAATTTTATTAAGGATCTTGATCTCAGAATTAATATCTCAAAAACATTTATAATGAGATGTGGCCATGGTATTAAAAAGTGTAGGGATATTTTTGGGGAGGGAAATCGGATCACTGTCACCAACAGCTTCTCTTATCTAGGTATCCTATTTAGTAATAACGATACCTGGGCAGAAGTAAAGAAGCTGGCACTAGTTAGAACTACGTCCACTCTAGCCAGCTTCGGGAACAAAACTGGGACGTAAACCACCTCTGGAGCTATTAAAAATATATAAAGCCAAGTGTGTACCAACTACCACCTATGGGGCGGGTATTTGGGGCTTTGTGAACACCAACTCGATTCAATTACTTGAAAACTATTTTTTAAAGTATGTTTTATCTGTCCCTTCCAGTACCCCCACTTATGTTTCACATGCTGAACTGGGTCTTCCACACATATCAGACCTCATTAAAGCAGAGCCTATTCTCTTGTGGCACAGGATCTGGTCGTGGGATGAGATCACCCTCAATAGAGAGTTATTACAGAATAGTCTCAGCCTGGATGGTGTACAAAGGATACCCTGGGTTAAGTTTATCCAAGATTTCACGAAAGATATGGGTAAATAGGAATATTTTACCAACCCTGACACTATTACATTGATTACCAGGAAAAAGCTAAGAAAATATGTACTCTCATACCTGGAGACCCAAAGACTATCAAAGGAAATAACTAAGCCCAGCGTGATGCAGCATCAGATGGTTCTTACAACTTTTAGCTTGCAGCCATACTTAGTTTTTGTGCCGTGTGTTTTCGACAGATTCCTACTAACAAGATTCAGACTAGGTACAATACATAGGCTTGTCTCCTTTCCCACATTGAATGATTGGGCAAACGAGTTACAACCCTGCCCATGTGACAACCGGTCGCCCCAATCACAGATACATATTGTTCTATTTTGCAAACTATATGGGGAGACAAGAAAGGTCTGGATCTTACCAATTCTACGGAAAGGGGGCTGAGACAATTACGCCCTGCTTTTATGAAACTTCAGCTCCTGGACAATGACACATCGCTTGGAGGCTATCCTGTTGAAAGTTAGGCTGAAACCGTCAACATTATCGGCGCCCTCTTGCTCTTCTCGAACCCTTTCACGCACGTAAACAGCCGCCATTTTGAACACCATGGCTTCCCTGCCCTTTGCTGATAGCCAGCCCATCTCTCTCTCCCTCTCCTAGCCTCGCAGGCATCCCCCAGCATGCCGACAACCCCCTCGCCCTCACATGCCTCGGGTCATAAACCCCTCTTCAGCGCAGCTCTGCCTCGGAATCCCATCCTGTTCCCAGCACAACACCTCCCTTCATTCCTTTCATGGTCCCAGGTCCTTTGATACAAACCCCCTTTTCCCTGTGTGCCCGTTTGTCTTCCTCGTTCCCAGGCCACCACCTGGCTCTGCGGATACCGTTTATTGCCCCCCAGTACAGTAGGAAGCTTCCTCCCATTAAAGGACCCTCGGGTCAATCAAAGCCCCCACCCTACGAGATCCGACCGAACCCCACACATTCCGTGAATCGGCGGAATATCCAGCTGCGCGATGATCATCACCTGTTGTGACCGGGGTGGGGACTTCAACTGTAACAATGTGTGGGAACGGGCCTGAAGGGGAGGTTCCGAGGATGTCTTTCCGTACATCAAAGTATTAACGAGAATGTGTTTCATGCAATAAAGTGATTAACTTGTGTATAAGAGGCCAGGCCTCAGAGATGCAGACAGAGCACCTCAGAACGATACCTGCTGTCGGTTTTGCTGTGTTCTCCTCCGGAGAGAATAAAAACCTTGTTTCCTGCCTTCCAGTCTCCAGCGCCTCCCTCTTCAATAGTTTAACTTCTTTGTGGGTTCAAGAGGCGACACCGCCGGGCAATACTTAAGGATCTTATATTCTGGTTGGTAGTGTCACCCTTTTACATTTGGCGTCCCAAGCGTGGGGCCCATCAGCGACCCGTGGATCCAGTGGGAGAGGTCCTGACGACAGAGTGAACGACTGCAACGATCGGGAACGCGTCTGTCCGATAGACCCTCGTCTGACAGCCGATCATCCGAACTTCACTGGTTCCGAACAGACCTCTCTCGAGTGATCTACGGTCCTGACTGGGAACCATCAGGAGTGCCGCGAGGATAACGAAGAAGAGAGGACGATCGGGCGCTGGATTCGGAAGACAAGAAACTGTCCATGCGGTCCGGGTAAGGTCGTGTAATCACGACAAGTTGCGAAATGATTGCTTGATTGCTTGATTGTTTAAAAAAAAAAAAAATACTAGTATTGCTCTTTTTATTTATTTGGAGATTCACTGTCTGCAAACGGAGAAACAACGGGCTCTCTCTTTGCAAGCAGTGGAGGATAGGTAGGGCAGCAGCCGTGCTTATTTTTTTCTCCCCCACTCAATAATTACTTGAAACTGAACTATTGTTCGCAAAACTATTGTTTCCTGGAGATTCTCTGTCTGCAAACAGGGAAGAGACCACCCTTTTTGCAGATAGTGAAAAGGGTAGGTAACGCAGATCTTTGCGGACCTACTCATTCTCCCCATTGAATATTTATTGGTCTTTTTGTTATTTTGATCCATGAGGTATTCACTGCCTGCAAACAACGTAGAATAGAAATATTCTGTCCAGTCTTTGCACCTAGTGATAAGATAGGCAGTGCTGACTTTTTAGTCCCTCGTTACGAGCCGTCATGTCTGTCTTCTCCCCACTGATTAGTAGCCTGTTTAGCCCGGACCGCTTATTAGAGATGGACCATCCAGCCCCGCTGGAAGGCACCCCTAATAAGGACATGTTCATGAAGCATGGATTGACCGCTATAGCCTATAGTAAACTATGGCATAAATATACGAAAAAGGGTCAAGAAAGTCAGTGGCCCCTGATAGGATCCTTCGATGATGATAAAATAAAAACGCTAGAAACTGCCCTGGGTAAAAACAAGACAACACCCACTATGCTTGACAGTTTCGGTATGTGGCGAAAAGAAACTGAACAACGTAAAAAGAAAATTGAGAGTAGGTTGGAAAAAGAGCTGCGAAAAGCAGCCCACCTAGCTGCCCAGAAACTAGAAAAAGAGATAAAGGAAAGAGAGAAAGCTAAACAGAAACTAGAAATGGAAACACCAAGCCAGTGTCCGGTTAGAACTCCCTCCATGCTCTACCCTGATTTACCCTCGAAACAACGAGCCAACGAGGATCTGCTGTTAGGTCCTCCTATCATCTACATGCCCCCTCCATATGCCCCTTCCCAACCCTTAGCGCAGCACGCGCCACCCCCAGGTACAAACGAAAGTACCGCCACAGCTTCGGCCCCAATGGCCTCTGTGCCAGCCGAACCCCTTGTATTAAAAACCGCATCAACAACAACGTTAGACGACCATGAGACTCGAGGGGCTGGCCCTGCAAGAACAAGCAGACTAAGCAAAGATGAGCGAGCGGGGATCGACAAAATAGCAAGGACACTGGTAGAAAGGAAGGATGATGAAGAGTACATCACAGATATGTTCAGCTCGTATACAGGGAGTCACAGACGACATTTTACCGTACGACTGTGTTATCATGTCTTGAATGCATACGAGGACCGATATCGAGACAACGGTCCCGAGAGCCTAACGACTCTGTACCGGAAGGTCGATATCGGGGATGAGGGCGAGTGTGATGTGTCGGACCTCCTTACGCGTACGCTTGAGGTTTTCCGCCACCTCACTGAACGAGAGCCGGGAGCTAAATCCGCGACCTCCGTAGTGACCAAACCACCAACCGAGCAATCTAACACCATGATGCCGATACGAGAGGCTGCCCCTTACTGGGTTCCTCCCCGAGGTACAGGGACTCACGATGATGCAAACAACCAAGATGCGAAGGGAAGGGTAGTGTACAACTGGGTCTACCAGCCATGGGACCGGCAAGAGATACTGACATTCCGGAAATCTCTACCCGACCTACGTAAAAACCCCACTGCCTTCTATACTGAATTGGGTACAGCCCTGGGCTCAACGATTATGACCCTGGCTGACATCGACTTGTTCTTCGGGTTAT
The DNA here is from genome assembly GCF_964261635.1 of Lissotriton helveticus. Lineage (NCBI taxonomy): Eukaryota > Metazoa > Chordata > Amphibia > Caudata > Salamandridae > Lissotriton > Lissotriton helveticus. Next base: position 1,208,383,954 of record NC_136063.1, read on the forward strand.
GTCTACCAGCTGATGTGTGGAAGCAAATCCGGAAAGTCGACCACCTTGAGCTGTTTGGACAAACCTGGTCACAACTCAATGACCTGGATAAACAACGGGGACCAGGACAAAAGCCTTTGAAATCCATTCTAGACCTTCCAGATAAAATCGTAGAGAAATTAAAAACCCTGATCCCAGAAAAGAAAGTGGACTGGTCGATAGTAACAGCCTGTCGCCAGAAACCCCAGGAGGATGTATCAGAATACTTCTCCCGGTTTGAAACGGTGTTCTCCGATTACAGCGGCCAGGACATGACCACTGCAACCGGACACCATCTGTTTGTCCAGAATTATGTTAAGGGCCTGTCATCGGAAATCTCCCAGAAACTACAGGCCAGCGAAAGTAGTTGGGCGGCCTCCAAACCTACAGCGATTCTCCAAATGGCCCAATATTATGAACATCAGAAAAATGAAAACGATAGGGCAACAGAGAAAAAGAAGAAGGACTTGAAAGAGAGGGTGATGATTGCCAAACTACAAGGGGTGACTATAGGACGAGACCAATACCGGGGAAACTACCAGATGAACGTCCCCAAGACTACATTTCCCCAAGACCGCACTCTGACGTCCTACAGTGGACGCACAGACCTTAGAGAGAACCAGTGCGCTTTCTGCAAAGGGACTGGCCATTGGAAATCCCAGTGCCCAGTTCTTCTGGAAATGATCAGAAACAAAGACCCCAGGGACGTAGCAAACGGACCGAGACCTAAGGGACAACAGCGAGGGCCCCCAAATGACGCGACTAACGACAGATCAGGCAGACCAAATACGTTCGATCGACCCAGGCAGAACCAATATCAACAATCTGACTATGAAGACACCCACAACTTCGCATAGGACAGCCAAGGGCAAGGGAGGGATCCAGTCGAGCTCTATGTTGACCAGCAGGGCCCTTACGTCACTGCTAAGGTCCTGGGTACCAAGTCACCATTTCTGGTAGACACTGGCGCAACACGTAGTGCGTTATCTAAACGACTGATTCCAAGGGCACCCTTGTCTGGCTCACTCATAACATCGACAGGTTTCGATGGAACGCCCTCCACCAACCCTTTGTCTGCCCCGATTCTCTTTGATGTAGAAAACAACACCACCGACACCACGTTCTTGCTCTCCTCCAATAGCCCTGACGCCATTATGGGACTTGACTTACTGAAACACTTCCGAGCGACGATCAGGTGTTCTCAAGATGGAGTTCGAGTGTTTCTTTACGACAACCCCGTTCTGCTTAGACATTGCTCTCCCCGACACATGTTTTCCATCACCGACGTTGACGCATCCCTGCTTGACACTCTGCCTCCGTATCTGTGGGCCAAAGCGGATTCGGACGTAGGGCGTATGTTAATTGACCCAGTACACATTACTGTCCGACCAGAAGTAACACTCCCAAAACTCCCCCAATATCGGATATCGCCAGAGGGCGAGAAGGCATTGGTAATGATTATCCAGTCACTGATAGACGCAGGAGTGGTAGAGGAAGTGGTTAGCAACATTTGCAACAGCCCTATCTTGCCCATTATCAAGAAGCAGGGAGAGGGAGATGAGAAAGCATACTGCTTTATCATCGACCTCCGAGAGATCAACAAAGTGGTGGTACCCCAGTACCCTGTGGTCTCAGACATCACCACCATCCTGACCTTGATTCCATCCACTGCCACCACCTTTACCGTCATCGACCTCAAGAACGCATTCTTCTCCATCCCCATCCACCCAGACAGCCGATATCTCTTCGGCTTTACCCTAAAAGCCCGCTCATATAGGTTTTGCCGAGCGCCTCAAGGCTACACGGAAAGCCCTAGCATCTACAGCCAGGCCCTCAAAAGACAACTAGACCAAGTCCAGTTACCCGACGGAGTGGTGTTGGTACAATACGTCGATGACATCCTTTTGGCAGCCGACACCACCCCTCTAGCGGTTACCGCCACCATTCAACTCTTGCACTTCCTTGCGGAAAATGGCCACAAGGTCTCCAAGAAGAAATTGCAATTCTGCCTACCCCAGGTCACTTACCTAGGCCACCTTTTGTCCAAAGATGGAAGAAAACTCACTCCTGATCGAATCCAAACCATTCTAGATACCCCTGTCCCTAAGACCCAGAAGCAGGTTCGCTCCCTATTAGGCCTCACCTCCTTCTGCCGACAATGGTTACCAAACTTCAGCCTCGTTGTAAAACCACTGCTTTCTCTGCTAAACAAAGACGTCCCTTTCCCACTCCCGTGGACCCCTGAGTGTCAAACTTCCTTCACGGAACTGCGAGATGCCCTTTGCTCAGCCCCTGTCCTAGGTACCCCTGATTACAAAAAGCCCTTCTCCCTTTACACTCACGAAAGGGAGGGGTGCGCTTTATCTGTCCTGACCCAGGCCATCGGCCCTAAGCAACGACCATGCGCTTACTTCTCTGCCACTCTTGACCCTGTCGCCAGAGCCTTGCCTGCCTGCCTTCGAGCTGTAGCTGCTGCTGCAATCTCTATCCGACAGAGTGAGGGGATTGTACTCTCGAATTCCCTCACGGTACTGGTACCCCATGCAGTCGACACCCTCCTGAACCAAACCAAGACGCAACATCTGACGAGTGCACGACTGACTGGATACGAACTGACCTTGCTTGCCCCCCATATCACCCTGAAAAGATGCACCACACTGAACCCGGCAACTCTGTTACCCTTGCCAGAGAACGATCCCAATGTGCACCCCGTGCATGACTGTGTGACTCTTACGGACGAACAGACCAGGAGTAGGGTCGATCTCAGAGACACGGCTTTCCCTGACCCCGACGGGGAGCTGTGGGTGGACGGTTCTTGCATCAAACTCTCCGATGGTACCACTTCCGCTGCCTATGCAGTCACCACGGCTCGAACCGTAGTAGAAACAGCCCGCATCACCCAGCGATCTGCCCAGGCAGCGGAACTGATTGCTTTGACACGAGCCTGCATCCTGGCAACAGGAACCACAGCGAACATTTACACCGACAGCCAGTATGCCTTCGGGGTGGTTCACCATTTTGGGCTCCTTTGGAGGGAAAGGGGATTCTTGACCTCACACGGCACACCCATTTTGCACGGGGATCTAGTCTCCGCCTTAATCGAAGCTGTCCTCCTCCCCAACAAGCTTGCCGTCATCAAATGCCAGGCACACAAGAAGGTGACAGACATTATTGGACAGGGAAATGCACTAGCCGACATCACCGCCCGAACGACAGCTGAAAATAGGACGACAACACATATGTACGTGACCAGATCACAAGCGGAAAAATGGACTGACGTTGGAGACACTATCAGGGACATTCAAACGGCTAGCACACAACACGAGTTGACTGAATGGACACGGGTGGGATTGAAAGACGATGAAGGCTGCTGGCGGACAAAAGACACGAACAAATGGTTGCTACCTGACTCATACTTGATTCCCATATTGACCATGGCACACTCCCCTGCCCACATAGGATCAGCCCCCATGATCGAACTTGTCTCCAGGGTTTGGCACAATGATAAGATCCCAGATTCCGCCAAACGCCTGGTCCAACAATGCTTAATATGCCTGCAACACAACCCCGGGAAAGGAACTGTAGTACCCCGGGGAGGATTTGGGGTCCCAAACCACCCATTTGAAGTCCTGCAGATGGACTACATCCAGCTAGACAGATGCCAAGGCCTGAAATATGTACTTGTTGTGGTGTGCGCATTTAGCAAGTGGGTGGAAGCATATCCAACCCGTGACAACACCGCTATGGCCACTGCAAAGGTTCTGTTAAAGGAGTTTTTCCCCCGTTATGGCCTCTGTCGTGTTTTATGGAGTGATAATGGCCCCCACTTCATAGCCAAAGTTATCCAGCTCATCCTAAATGGGTTGGGTATTAAACAGAAATTCCACGCAGTCTTCCACCCCCAATCTGCTGGACTTGTCGAACGACACAATGCCACACTAAAGCTTAAACTGGCCAAAATAGTGGCTACCACGGGCCTGAAATGGCCAGACGCCCTCCCACTGGCATTGCTATCGATGCGCTCTACCCCCACCCGACATCACTTAACTCCTTATGAAGTTGTCTTCGGTCGACCCATGAGCGTCTGGTCTGCCCCGAAACCAACTTCCATTCATGACGTTCCGGACGTCCTAATGTCTGATTATCTGTATAAATTGACTGAAACTCTGTCTGTCATTCATCAGCAGGTGCAGCAGGCCATCCCCGATGCTTCTAGGGGTCCGGGTCACGCCATCCAGCCGGGGGACTTCGTGCTGATCCGAAATTTTCAGCGATCAAAGAGTTTGGAACCCCGGTGGACGGGCCCCTGGCAAGTGCTGATCACCACTCGGACCGCACTTCGAGTGGAGGGGAAGAAGCACTGGCTGCACGCCCATCACTGCAAAAAGGTCTCCCCAGCCCTGGCCACGACAGACACCGTCAACACCCAAGAAGAGCTCCTGAACCAGGACCGACCATCGTTGAATTGCTATCCTGACACAGAGACACTTGAACTTTCAAAACATCCTGACCCCACTGTACCATCTCGAGAAGGGTATTTCCTGCGTCGAAAGGAGGGAGCTTCGGCTAAGTAGGCCACGGACTAGGTTAAAGGATCTCAGAACGGTGACCCAAAACTACCAAGGGTTACCTGGAGAGAAGCTAAACTAAGTCTGTGGTCCTGCCCACTACCGAGCACCTTGAAAACGAAGATGATGGAAGCGCCAGATAAGAAGATGATGGAAGCGCCAAATAAGAAGCCGACGGAGACAGCAGGAAATACCCACTACAGAAATCCGAGAACAGACAGACTTCATCGCTCAAAGACAATTGCACTCTTCATCACAATCCTCTTCTGTTTTCTCCTCATGACCACGCTCTGGATTATGGAAGAACATGCACCTGCTCACGAAACATTCCTAACCACTGCTCAACCTACCACCATGAAGGAACATTATCTGATTTCGCTCTCTCCTCAACTAAGAGAGAGGCGAAAGGAGTTTTGGAACAACTCTTTCGTGCAGCTACTTCACCAGCACAATCTTGCCACCAATACCACCAACTGCTGGATCTGTGGGTTGCTACCCCATGCCACTGGACATTCAATACCATTCATCCCTTCACCCTTCTCTGTCCACGGCTCCTGCCTTGCTTGGCTGATCCTCCTGCAAGAGAGCTATAAGGACAATGCCACCTCCAGCAGAACTGCAGCACATTCTTCTCACGGGGTCGGGCGAAACAAGACAAAGACACACTTCTGCCCGCTGACCCCCAGCGACTCAATCCACATGGACATCCCTGAAAAAGAACGAATTGAAATGCAGGTGTTCAACAATCCAACCAGACCCACCTTCTCCTATCTGCGGAAACGAACGGCTGCCACTCTGACTGTGGCCCTATCGGTCATCAATGTCACAGGCCACATGTTTGTAGAAGGACTTGGGACGCAGCTGGTGGGCCGCAGCGCTTGCCGCTTTACCAGAACTTTGGATTCCACAGACCCACCTTCCTTTGTGTCGTCCCCAAACATGTATTTCGTCTGCGGCACAAAAGCCTACACCTGGCTCCCAAAAGGCTGGGGGGGCACTTGTTTCATCTCCTTCGTCCTTCCCCCGACTTATGTGGCACCAGCGAATCACCATAGACAAAAACGAGCTAAAGACATTGAGCAAGCCGACTCAACGGGAGCGCAGTTCCTCGATGCTATGAAAGGACTCGTCCCCCTCTGGGGCCCGATGGCAAACAGCCGTGCCATCCGACATCTGACTCAGGCAGTTGAGACAACCATGAACATCACAGCTGGTATCTTTGCTAACAACACTGCTGAGCTCCAAGCGGTCCGTCTGGTGGCTCTTCAGAACCGCCTTGTTCTAGATGTGGTTCTGGCGGACCGTGGAGGAGCATGCCGCATTATTGGGTCCAGCTGTTGTACATACATACCGGACAACTCACCCTCAGTGTACAAAGCCATCGAACATCTTCACAGACTCTCTTCAGAAGTCCGCCAAGAACAAGAAGAATGGTCACTCGGTGGTTGGTTCTGGGACGCCGTTAAGAACTGGGGCTGGAGACTGCTCACCATTATCCTGGTTCCTGTGGTTGTAATATGTGGTTTATGCTTAGGAATTAAATGTCTGCCATCTCTGTGTTCTTTATGTGCAAGTTGTATTTTCCCCAAAACTGTGGACTTTGGAAACGAACACATGAGAGCGTTGTATGATGTCGAGGTTAGGAATTTGATGAAAATTGACATTGAGTAAGCAAGTTGGCTAGATATGTTGAAAAGGGAGGACTGTTGAAAGTTAGGCTGAAACCGTCAACATTATCGGCGCCCTCTTGCTCTTCTCGAACCCTTTCACGCACGTAAACAGCCGCCATTTTGAACACCATGGCTTCCCTGCCCTTTGCTGATAGCCAGCGCATCTCTCTCTCCCTCTCCTAGCCTCGCAGGCATCCCCCAGCATGCCGACAACCCCCTCGCCCTCACATGCCTCGGGTCATAAACCCCTCTTCAGCGCAGCTCTGCCTCGGAATCCCATCCTGTTCCCAGCACGACACCTCCCTTCATTCCTTTCATGGTCCCAGGTCCTTTGATACAAACCCCCTTTTCCCTGTGTGCCCGTTTGTCTTCCTCGTTCCCAGGCCACCACCTGGCTCTGCGGATACCGTTTATTGCCCCCCAGTACAGTAGGAAGCTTCCTCCCATTAAAGGACCCTCGGGTCAATCAAAGCCCCCACCCTACGAGATCCGACCGAACCCCACACATTCCGTGAATCGGCGGAATATCCAGCTGCGCGATGATCATCACCTGTTGTGACCGGGGTGGGGACTTCAACTGTAACAATGTGTGGGAACGGGCCTGAAGGGGAGGTTCCGAGGATGTCTTTCCGTACATCAAAGTATTAACGAGAATGTGTTTCATGCAATAAAGTGATTAACTTGTGTATAAGAGGCCAGGCCTCAGAGATGCAGACAGAGCACCTCAGAACGATACCTGCTGTCGGTTTTGCTGTGTTCTCCTCCGGAGAGAATAAAAACCTTGTTTCCTGCCTTCCAGTCTCCAGCGCCTGCCTCTTCAATAGTTTAACTTCTTTGTGGGTTCAAGAGGCGACACCGCCGGGCAATACTTAAGGATCCTATATTCTGGTTGGTAGTGTCACCCTTTTACAATCCATGGTTTTTAAAATAATTATTAACCAGAGAAAGAGTATTGTTATCTAGAATCAGGATGTTTGCTTCTTTTTATATGTACTATCAATTGACTTTTAATATGTCTTTTAAGAACGCGTGATGCATTTCATATTGATTATATTAATGCTTTTTATCTGTGCTTTTGATGATTTTTGTTTTACAATCAAAATAAAGCTTTGTTCTGATTCTGTTTCAAATAGTTTGGGGAAACCATGCCTAGGATGCCAGGTCTAACAATGGCAGCTCTATAGTTAAAGCCAATGATTCTCCAATAAGAGAGAACTCTTTCTGTGGCTCATTCAATTGTTTATTTCTTTCTTTGCTCTTGGTACCAGCAATACTAATCTTAAATCCTCGTATAGTAGCCTTTAAAGCATAATATAATATTTAAAGGGTGTGCACAGTCTCATCAATGTTAGCCAGGAACTCCTTTAAGGCTTACCATATAACTCCTCCCAACAGCATCATTCGTGCACACAGAATCAACATTATATCCTGCGCAGACCCAGCTCATCCTCTCCCTTTCCAAAACAAACACCAGGGCCAAATTCTCTGTCTGCATGCGCAATGCTGCCAAATGGATGAAAACCAACTGCCTCAAATTTAACACAGACAAGATGGAAGTAGTCACCTTTGGTAAAGACACTTCTCTGTCGGACTCTACCTGGTGGCCTGCTGAACTTGAACAAACACCTAACCCAACCAACCATGCAAATAATGCCAGAAATAACAACTGACAATTAGCTCACTATGGCACGGCAAGTGAATTCACTCTACAGCACCTCCTTCCACACACTTAATATGCTCAGGAAGTTTTTCAAATGCTTCCCTTAAGCCTGCACATAACAGTCACCCAGGCACTCATCTACAGCAATGCACTGAACGTAGGAACCAACACACAAATGGTCAGAAGACTGTAGACCACACAGAATTCAGTTGCCAAACTTACACTCAGATTCCCCCAAACCCACATCTCCCTGCACTTCAAACACCGCAGTTAGTTCCCCATCCACAAATAGACACTTTTCAAAGTCCTCAGGCACACATACAAAGCCTTGAACAACATCAGCGCAAATTACCTCAACAATCGCATTAACTTTCACAAACTTGATAAACAACTTTACTTATCCGGATTCCAACTCACACACATCCCTCATAGGCACAGGACCAGATCTAGCGGTCATGCCTTCACCTTCCTTGATCCAAAACCTGGAATTACCTGCCTCTGCATATCAGATCCACTCCTTAGTTCTTCAGTTTCACAAGAAACTGAAGACATGGCTCCTCACCTAGTCTCGGCTTTCCACGCCAAGCTACCCTCCTGGGAGAGTTGCACACTTTAAAAATATACGTAAAATACCATAACATTCACCCAAATTTAGTTTATTCTCCATATTCTACCATGAGTCCTTGAGCTGTCCATATTGTGTTCCATCAAAATGCAAGCATGGTCACAGATAATAATCAGTTCAAATATGTAATATTTCCAATTTGGGGAGTCTATTTGCCACACATCCTTAAGGTCAAGTACTTTGCATAGCATATGCATTTGCCTGTGATTAAAGTACATTTTAAAGGTGAGATTCTATCTAGGGTTTCGTCACAAGGAAGATTAAAATCACCACCCAGTATGTCAGTCAGTCAAATTCACTTTATTCGGTTAATTAAAACCATAAAAGCATACTAAAAAAGACACAATACAAATTATTTTTAAAAACCATTACAAGATCACATTCATCACGGAATATCAATAGCAAAATCTGGATCATCAACATATTCATAACAGTTTCATAAGTTATCTAAAAGGAATGTCCATTATTAACAATTCATCATTTCCTCCTTAGTCTGACAGCAGCAGTCAAAAAGCTAACTATATTAAAAATTTCCCAGACATTATTCAGCATTTGTAAGTATATAAATGCCGGTCTTGCCTGGGTAAATCCTTTGCCTTTTAAAATTGGTAAAATGAACCTGTTTCGGATGTTTATTTATTTATTTATTTATTTTAGTAGTTTTATATAGCGCTAGCCTAACCCGAGGGTATCGGAGCGCTTTACAGAGGATACATTGCAAAGATAACAAACTAGACCAGAGAAAGTGACAAAATAATGCATGTCGATGTTGAGGGGTCATCTTCATAGTCGAGGGAACATCTGTTTCATAGTCTCACTGACAAGGTGATGGAGCAGAAATTAAGAGCCTGTTACCCCACTCTGAGAGCTCCTATCGACTCCCTGGGGCACGATTGAGGAACAGGAATTTGAGTTGGCTTTTGAATTTTACAAAGGAGGGAATGGATCTGATATGGGGGAGAATTTCCAGATTTTAGGCACGCTTCTGGCGAAGGAGCGAGTCGCAGTTTTTTATTTTTTGAGTTTTTGGCGGGATGAGAAGGAAGAAGTTGGAGCTTTTGAGGTTCCTGGCCTGACCGGCTTTTTTAAGTTTGGGCCTTCAGGTATTCAGGTTTGCCGGCCTGTAGGACTTTATGAGTGAGGCATGCAACTCTGAAGCTGATCCTCATTTCAACTGGGAGCCACTTAAGTTCACTGAGTGCAGGAGGAATGTGGTCTAATTTCTTGATTTTGGTGACTATTCTGGCTGCCGCATTCAGAGTTGTTTTGATGGGAGCTAGGTGTGACGTTGCAATTCCTGAGAGGACTGCGTTTCCATAGTCTAGCCTTGACAGTACCAGTGTTTGAGTGGCCTGTTTGGGATCACCAGGCAGAATGAAGGATTTTATTTTGTTCAGAAGTTTGAGGTTAAGGAAGGTGCTCTTAGCCGAATTCTTGATGTGTCTGGTCATGTTAAGTTTCCGGTCTAGTGTGATACCTAGTGATTTGACAGAGTCAGCTAGGGTGAGATTCCCCTTGAGCGCATCTATGGCTTTTAGCCATTCAGCAATTTGAGGGGTTTCCTCCTTGTTTGAAATGAGAAGAAACTCGGTTTTATCGGGGTTTAGTTTAAGATGATTCGAAAACAGCCAGTGCTGGACATCATTCAGTACGTCATTGAATCTGTGAATGTCACTGAGGGAGGAGGTTTCCAGATATATCTGAGTATCGTCTGCGTAAAGATGGAAGCAGATGTTGGCTGCTCTGAGTAGTTTGGTGAGGGGTTCCATGTAGATGTTAAAGTGTTGCAGGGAGAGCACTGAGCCTTGAGGGACTCCTTTGTTGATAGGGTGAAAGTCAGAGGCAAAGTTTGTGATTTTTATTTTTTGAGTGCGATTGTTTAGGAATGAGGAAAACTATTGGAGGACCACTTCACCAAGACGGCTCTTTCTTGGAGATCCCTAATGAGGAGTTCGTGGTCTACTGTGTCAAATGCTGCCGATAGGTCAAGGAGAATGAGGAGGCAGCATTGATCAGAGTCTCGTGAGTGGTGAATATCGTCTATGATGTTGAGGATCGCGGTTTCTGTGCTGCAGCCTTTTCTGAAGCCAGATTGGTGGGAGTCCAAGAGATTGATGTTATCCAGGTGTTGGGTAAGCTGTTTGAGTACGCAGTTCTCTAGAATTTTGGATAGAAGGGGAAGGTTAGATACAGGTCTAAAGTTATTCAAATCCATTGTGTCAAGGCCAGGTGTTTTCAACAGGGGGTGACTTGACCTACTTTAAGGCAGTCTGGAACGTCTCCATTTTCCATGGAGCTGTTTATTATTGTACACCAAAGCGGTGCTAGGGAGTGCTTCAGTTTTTGGTTAGTAGGGGTGGAATGAGGTCAAGGACATGGGAAGAGGGTTTGGAAGTGGAGATCAGTGTGATTATCTCATGTTCTTGGATGGGGCGGAAACTTAGCCAAGAATTGGAGGTGGGGCAAGGAGCGACAACGGCCGCCATGGGCATGGTGCTCTTGGTAGGTTGAGTGTTAATGGTGTCCAGAGAGAGTTCGATCTTAGTGATCTTGTCATTAAAGAAGTTGGCGAAGTTGTCACAAAGTTCGTTGGACGCCTGAATTGAGGAGGCCACCGGCTTGGAGGTTTGTTGCCTAATGATGCTTTGGAGTTCTTTGGGTCTATTTTTTGCGCTATCCAGCGCAGAGCAAAAAACCCACAGATTTCTTGTTTTTGATGTGCTTGTTGTATTCCCTGCGGGTTGTTTTGAGTTGTTCACGGAGAGAGGAGGAAGGATTCTTCCTCCAGCTTCTTTCTATGGCTCTTAGGTTTCTCCTTTCTGCATTAGGGTCTGTGTTGAACCAAGATCTGGATGGAATGGCTCTGCCTTTTTTCAACTTTCGGGGAGTGAGTTGGTCCAGCATAGTCTCCAGGTTAGAGTTGTTCCGTATAGTGAGTTCGGTAGTGGAGAGGTGATCATGGGGCATGGTAGGAGTGAGCTTATCCTCTATTCGAGGACTTCTATGGAAATCTGAGAGTGGTTTCTGACCCATTTTGGGGGGTCTTGCAACGATGGTTGAGAGAGACTTTTTTAGTTGATATGGAATAGGATCATGTGGTGGTCCAACCAGTCCACTGGGAGTACGTATTCGATCGAGATTGCGTCTCATTTGGCGATGATGGCATCTACGGTAGCTCCTTTGTAGTGTGTCTCCTCTGTGCAATGTTGTGTTAGACTATTGTCACCGAGAAGATTGAATAGCGTTTGAATTAGCAGATTATGTGTTTCATTCCATCACAGGTTAAGATCACCAAGAATTAAGGTGTTGGAGTCTCCAAGAGCACAGTGAGCAATCAGGTCTGATAGTTGTTCCCCAAAAGCTGTGCAGCCCTGAACAGCCAACCTGCTACATCCTTTCTATCAAAGTTAACCACAATACAATAGCCCTCAATATTTTTGGGACAATGGCCGACCCAATCAACACGTCTGGCCATTATGATATGGAGGGACGCCTTTGAACCACCCTTAGAGTGTCAGGAGCACCAAAATTTAGCTTTGCGTATTATGTCCTCTGTGGTTTCGCTAGTATTTGCTTTAAGTTTGGGGACCTGGTAAGAACGGCGACTAAAGGTGTAGCTTCAGGAGGCCAATGGAGCCTTAGATGGCTCAGCAGGCCACTCGGCTTGTACAGGTTAACCTTAAATTGAATATCGACTTTCCTATGAAGTTCTGTATTAACCATCTGTTTGGATTCTCTTTTGATTTCCTGGGGGAGCTCAGTAGGTTTCTGGGGACCAAGGGCCGAGTTACTAACACTTTCCCACCCAGTATGATTTACAACCCCTAATTTATGTCTGATAACTTTTATTGAAGGAGAGACTGAAATGTGATTCATCTCCTTTTGGAGCATAGATAGTCACCACGTATCTGTGCCATCTTTCTAGAGTCACAAGATGTGCTAGCGACCAGTGTTATCATAATCTATTGAAATCATAGTCAAACCTTATTTTCTCAAGATTATCACAATCATCCCATTCTTTTTCTTATATGCAGGAGAGAATGTAAAGTCTTCAATCCACTGATTTCTCATGCAGGAGTTCCTTAACAACAATCTTTGTCTCTTGAAGCACTACTACATCTCCCCTCAGTTTCTGACAGTAGTCTAAAAATGTTGTTCTTTTGAGTGGGTGGTTGCTGGTTTTAATTGAGGTTATGACAAGATAATTATGACAATCTATCTGTAGGCATCTCTTTGTGGCTTAACTTACAATCTCTAGGGACAAAAATACAAACATATGGGATAACATTAGGAAATCCTTTCATTGTCTACATATCGTGATGCAGTGTATATTCTAAACAAGAAATAGGTTATTCTGGACCGTGCTGATGATGTATACTATGGGCATACTAGATTAAAGAAAATGATGGAACTACGTTGAAACAAGTGTAGAGTTACCACATATGACATTTTATTGTAAAGTAGTTTAACCCTTCTGGGAATATATTCTAGCATATTTTGAAAAGATTTTTCACATGCTCCTCCCACTAGACCCATCAACAATCATTTGAAGTGACGCAAGCCCTCCCTCGTCTGGCCAAAACAGATCTCCTCCTCTTGCACCAAATCTTTGCAAATAGTTTTAAACTATCCCATCTGACTGGAAGAATGCCAGACCCATCATATCATATGTGGTCAGCCTGTGTTTGTTTCATAAGGCAGACAGACAACTCACACAACACAACCAACACTATTCACAAACTATGGGACAAACTATTCCTACAACAGTGTGATCCCCATGATGCCAGACTAGCATACCTTTGGGCTAAATGGCCCTGTGTCATCTAGGGCCAGATGTAGGTAAATTCAATTTAGCGAGTCCTTAATAGCGATTTTTACTGAATCGCTAAATTGAATGTAGGTATGAATCGCTAAAATATTAGCAATTCCTTAATATTCCTTAATAACGAATCGCTAATTGAGATTCGTTAATAAGGAATACCTAGCCATTCATTCCTATTGGTTAGGAAGCCCATAGGAATGAATAGGAAGATATTCACTATTTGCGATTCGATATTAAAGAATCGCAAATAGCGGGAGCTATTTCAAGGGTGTACAAAGGACACCCTGTTGCACCCCTGAAAAGTGCATGTGTGCACATGTGGCGCACACCCATGCCCTAAGGGCATGGATGTGTGCCACATGGCACTTTTAAAAAAGCAAAAAATTTCTTTTTTAAAGTAAATCGCTACTTACCACCAAGTTGAAGTTGATGGTAATTAGTGATTCCTTATGACTGAAGTGCACTTTTTTTAGTGCTACTTACATTGCATGTAAGGCATCACTATTTCAATACCTTAAATGCAAGAGCAAAATAAGATATCGCAATTTTGCGATTCCTTATTTTACAAGTAGGTTTCAACTCACCTACATTGCTCTCAGCCAAATACCGGTCGGTAACACAGAAATTCTGTGAAGTTCTGCGTTACCGCTTGGTATTTGGCCACCTACATCTGGCCCCTAATGCGTAAATTTCTCCATTATGCAAATAAAGGTCAGACTATCTATTAATGGACCCCTATGACTTCTGACCTATGCATACTCTGATGTTTATAGACTCACAAGCCTCTTGTCCTTCTGCCTCTGCTTGCCTCTCTCCTCTCACTCACTTTTCAGCAGTTTGATTTGTAAACAGCATAAGACAACCCTGTTCAGCCAATTGACTTAACCTCATGCAAACTTTGTCTGAGTAATTTAGAGACGGTCATCTTAGTGGTACCAATGCACACTTGTAATACTAAAATACTATAAGAGTTATATACGCAGCTGTTATACAACTAAATTATACAACTAACTTACCCATATACTGTATGTGCAAAGTTTCTTTTTTTATGTGCTTATTACTATGTCATTGAGGAAATAAAAAAACTATTAAAAAAAGCAAAAAAGACAAACAAAAAATGAAGGATTGATTGCATGTATGGGGTAAACTTTGTGTGATGATTCAGCATACATTTTGGATGTAAATTACTCCCCTATACATTTTTATGCCAGCACTCCATAGGAAAAAAAATGATACATCAAACAGTCATTTGCAGAAGGAAAGAGAAATACTCATCTAAGTGGAGACAACACACACTTTATTTATATTTTAAAGAATTGGTAACAATAGGTCCAGTACAGAGCTGTTCTGTAAAGCCAGACCCATAAATGATAGCACTGGAGTCGTGGTATCTGGGTGCAAACATCAGTATAGATATTGTCTTTCTTCTTCCTGTGTTGAGCTGGACAGTCAATAAACTGTCAATTCCGTGAACCTTTTAATAAAATGTGTGCAATGTTTTTCCTGGAAAAACAGTTAGCTTTGTTGTGATGATTTGGATTTTGGGATTTGAGCAAATTGAGGTCCAGGATTACACAAGGTGGCCTGGTTTGAAACTTTAATAAAACATGTTCTCTTTTCTGTTTCCCAGCTATTTGAAATACCTTGAAATTTATTTCAAGAAAATACATCCTTACGCTAATGAAAAAGTATCTTATCCTCAGAATCATCAAAGAGAACAGATTTGTACTTTTCAAGCAAGCTGCATACTGCATAAAAATAGGACCTGTTACTAGGCAATAATAAACATGCGAATGCTGGTTGACATATAGCTGAAAATAATATGCCACACTACATATGCAGTGAATATGCAGTAAAAGCACTTAAAACCCACCCATATATTAAATGATACCTCATGACACACATAGAATTATATTTTCTGTGCTGCTGTCTCTGATCCCCTTTGCTTCTCCCCACTGCTCCTTACCTGCTCCTTGCGCCTCCCATGTTTTCCTGATTGCTGTACCCCACAACCCTCACTGCCTCAGCCACTGCACCCTGCGCTCCTCCCCCTTTCCAGGACCTTCTTAATGGTGGATGCAGTGGGGATGTACCACTGGTGAGACGACGATGCCCCAAAGGGAAGCCCATCTGTGCTCATCCACGCCTGAACCGTGCCCAGTGACAGACACCTACCCACTCAGACACAATCAAATCAACACCCATCCACCCCCCACTCCTCGATATCATGCATGCTCTTCAAAACCCACTTGCTGAGCAAACACATCATGGAGATCTGGAACTTGCTGAACAATTGTGCTCTGGACCACATGTTCCTCACAGAAATATGGCTGACTGCAGCACCAAAATGAGGCATCTCCACAGCTATCACTGTTGGATACAATATTGTAAGGCAGGGCCACCATCACAGACCTCGGACAAGAATCTCTATTATCTTCAAGGATTCAATCAGTTGTACTACCCCTTCAGATACCAGAACTGACTACATGGAACACCTCAACTTCAAACTGTAAATCACAGTCAACTTCACCCTTAGCAGAACCCTGGTGCACCAACCAACAGGACTCGGTACCAACTTTACCAGCAACATACCAGACTTCGTCATTCCACTCAACATTGACTCCAGCAGCAACATCATCCTAGGACACCTCTACTTTCACCTAGAATGCCAGACTGACCCCGATTCAGTCACACTTCTGGAAAACCTCAGGAAAAACCTGGACTCACCCAACATATTGCAAACCCCACACACACACCCAGACACATTCTGGTCCCCACTTTTACCTCATTCATTAAAATCACGATCAACAAACCCACCACCGATACCGTCCATGCCATTAACAGTTTTTCAGTCAACATCCCTCACCACAGCACTACCATAACAGGCCCAGCTCAATGACTCTGGAGTAATGTAATGGAGATGGATTAGGCTTCTGTCCTACACCATAACTAAACAGAGCTCACAGGCCACCTATCAAGCAACATCAACAACTTTAAGGAGTAGATCACCGCCTGAGCCTCTTTACAAAACAAGTAAATTGGCAAGAATACAAACAAAGGACATCTGATATATGTAAGAAATCAGAATGATAAAACAGCACTGCAAGCAACTAGAATGGAGGTAGAGATCAAGTGAAGAAGAATCAGACTAGGACGCACTCAAATCCACCCTGATGCGGTACCAGCAGGAAACCAAGAGGAAGGCCCCAGCCGAACGCATCAATGACAGCCCCAACAGCAGCAAAGACATTTTCACAGGACTTCACCATACCCGCAGCAAACACCAGCAACTTTACCCCAACTACAGAACTGTGCAATAACCTCTCAAACTTTTTGAAAGGAAAAATAATCCAAATGCACCAACTTTGACCTGCAACCAGCAGGCTTGGAACAAGCCTACAGAGATCAGATGAAGGTAAGACCCTGACCAGAAAGAATGGTATTGCCACAGAGGAAACCCCAACAATCATGAAGACCATCCACTCCAGGGCCCTATCAGACCCATGCCCCCACCATGCCTTCAAAAAATATCGCACCACAATCAGCTAAGCTCTCACCTTCGTCCTAAAGACCTCCATCGACATAGCCACCATCCCAGAGTTAAAAAGCACACCAATGTCAACATCTTTCTGAAGATGCCCTCTGTAGACTCAGAGAAATTTGCAAACTACTGACCATCTTCCTACAAGGTCCTAGAAAAAGCCATTAACAGCCACCTTGTCACCCACTTCACCAGGTACTCAATGCCACTCATTCAGGATTCAGACCAAACCACACTACAGAGACAGCCTTCACTGCAGCAACAAATGACATCTGGATTATTCTTAGCAAAACCAAAGGGGATGATGGACGGGGTGTTGAACAATGCAAACACTCACCCCAGTCAACTCATCTGAGTTTAATCCATCATTGGAATTGGAATTGGAATGGGATATGTAAAGCGCATGGCTACCCGGGGGCGTTCGAGTATCATCATTCTTTAGCTCATTCCGCCACCCCAGTTCAGACATGGCCATATGCAAATCAGTCTGACCCTGTGGCTCATGGGAACAGTCCAGTCCGAACTGCCAAGCCATGTCTTCCCTGGACTGGAAACAAGCATCCTGGGACCGGTTTCTGGCTAAACAGCTGTCATCAGCCAGGCTAGCTTGAATCCAGTGGCAGAGTGGGCAAGTGACACACGTCTGGGCATACCCTGCCAACTTAGAGCGAACAAAGCAAAACCAAAGGGGATGATAGACGGAGTGTTGAACAATGCAAACACTAACCCCCAGTAAACTCAGCTGGGTTTAATCCATCATCATTCTTTAGCTCACTCCGCCACCCCAGTTCAGACATGGCCAAATGAAAATCAGTCTGACCCTGTGCCTCATGGGAACAGTCCAACCCAAACTGCCAAGACATATCTTTCCTGGACTGGAAACAAGCATCCTGGGACCGGTTTCTGGCTAAACAGCTGTCCTCAGCCAGGCTAGCTTGAATCCAGTGGCAGAATGGGCAAGTGACCCAAGTCTCGGCATACCTTGCCAAATTAGAGCGAACAAAGCAAAACCAAAGGGGATGATGGACGTAGTGTTGAACAATGCAAACACTCACCCCCAGTCAACTTATCTGGGTTTAATCCATTATCATTCTTTAGCTCACTCCACCACCCCAGTTCAGACATGGCCATATGCAAATCAGTCTGACCCTGTGCCTCATGGGAACAGTCCAACCCGAACTGTCAAACCATGTCTTTCCTGGACCGAAAACGAGCATCCTGGGACCAGTTTTTGGCTAAGCAGCTGTCATCAGCCAGGCTATCTTGAATCCAGAGGCAGAGTGGGCAAGGGACCCACGTCTGGGCATACCCTGCCAACATAGAGCGAACAAAGCAACCAAAGGGTATGATGGACGGAGTGTTGAACAATGCAAACACTCACCTCCAGTCAACTGATTTGGGTTTAATCCATTATCATTCTTTTACTCACTACGCCACCCCAGTTCAGACAAGGCCATATGGAAATCAGTCTGGCCCTGGGCCTCATGGGAACAGTTCAGCCCGAAATGACCATCCATGTCTTCCCTGGACCGGAAAAAAACATCCTGGGACCGGTTTCTGGCTAAACAGCTGTCATCATCCAGGCTAGCTTGAATCCAGTGGCAGAGTGGGCAAGGGACCCACGTCTGGGCATACCCTGCAAACTTAGAGCGAACAAAGCAAAACCAAAGGGGATGATGGACGGAGTGTTGAACAATGCAAACACTAACCCCCAGTCAACTCATCTGGGTTTAACCCATCATCATTCTTTCGCTCACTCCGCCACCCCAGTTCAGACATGGCCATATGCAAATCAGTCTGACCCTGTGCCTCATGGGAACAGTCCAGCCCCAACTGCCAAGCCATGTCTTCCCTGGGCCGGAAACAAGCATCCTGGGACCGGTTTCTGGCTAAAAAGCTGTCATCAGCCAGGCTAGCTTGAATCCAGTGGCACAGTGGGCAAGGGACCCACGTCTGGGCATACCCTGCCAACTTAGAGCGAAAAAAGCAAAACCAAAGGGGATGATGGACAGAGTGTTGAACAATGCAAACACTCACCTCCAGTCAACTCATCTGGGTTTAATCCATTACCATTCTTTAGCTCACTCCGCCACCCCAGTTCAGATATGGCCAAATGAAAATCAGTCTGACCCTGTGCCTCATGGGAACAGTCCAACCCAAACTGCTAAGACATATCTTTCCTGGACCGGAAACAATCATCCTGGGACCGGTTTCTGGCTAAACAGCTGTTGTCAGCCAGGTTAGCTTGAATCCAGTGGCAGAGTGGGCAAGTGACCCAAGTCTCGGCATACCTTGCCAAATTAGAGCGAACAAAGCAAAACCAAAGGGGATGATGGACGTAGTGTTGAACAATGCAAACACTCACCCCCAGTCAACTTATCTGGGTTTAATCCATTATCATTCTTTAGCTCACTCCGCCACCCCTGTTCAGACATGACCATATGCAAATCAGTCTGACCCTGTGCCTCATGGGAAAAGCCCAGCCCGAACGGCCAAGCCATGTCTTCCCTGGACCGGAAACACGCAACCTGCGACCGGTTTATGGCTAAACAGCCGTCTTCAGCCAGGCTAGCTTGAATCCAGTGGCAAAGTGAGCAAGGGACCCACGTCTGGGCATGTCCTGCCAACTTAGAGCGAACAAAGCAAAACCAAAGGGGATGATGGACGTAGTGTTGAACAATGCAAACACTCACCCCCAGTCAACTTATCTGGGTTTAATCCATTATCATTCTTTAGCTCACCCCGCCACCCCTGTTCAGACATGGCCATATGCAAATCAGTCTGACCCTGTGCCTCATGGGAAAAGCCCAGCCCGAACGGCCAAGCCATGTCTTCCCTGGACCGGAAACAAGCAACCTGGGACCGGTTTATGGCTAAACAGCCGTCTTCAGCCAGGCAAGCTTGAATCCAGTGGCAAAGTGAGCAAGGGAACCACGTCTGGGCATGCCCTGCCAACTTAGAGCGAACAAAGCAAAACCAAAGGGGATGATGGATGGAGTGTTGAACAATGCAAACACTCACCCCCAATCAACTCATCTGGGTTTAATCCATCATCATTCTTTAACTCACTACGCCACCCCAGTTCAGACAAGGCCATATCAAAATCAGTCTGGCCCTGGGCCTCATGGGAACAGTTCAGCCCGAAATGGCCATCCATGTCTTCCCTGGACCGGAAAAAAGCATCCTGGGACCGGTTTCTGGCTAAACAGCTGTCATCATCTAGGCTAGCTTGAATCCAGTGGCAGAGTGGGCAAGGGACCCAGGTCTGGGCATACCCTGCCAACTCAGAGCGAATGAAGCAAAACCAAAGGGGATGATGGACGGAGTGTTGAACAATGCAAACACTAACCCCCAGTCAACTCATCTGGGTTTAACCCATCATCATTCTTTCGCTCACTCCGCCACCCCAGTTCAGACATGGCCATATGCAAATCAGTCTGATCCTGTGCGTCATGGGAACAGTCCAGCCCGAACTGCTAAGCCATGTCTTCCCTGGGCAGTATACAGGCATCCTGGGACGGGTTTCTGGCTAAACAGCCGTCATCAGCCATGCTAGATTGAATCCAGTCGCAAAGTGAGCAAGGGACACACGTCTGGGCATACCCTGACAACTTAGAGCGAACAAAGCAAAACCAAAAGGAATGATGGACGGAGTGTTGAACAATGCAAACACTCACCCCCAGTCAACTCATCTGGGTTTAATTCATCATCATTCTTTAGCTCACTCCGCCACCCCAGTTCAGACATGGCCATATGCAAATCAGTCTGACCCTGTGCCTCATTGGAACAGTCCAACCCGAACTGCCAAGCCATGTTTTTCCTGGACCGGAAACAAGCATCCTGGGACCGGTTTCTGGCTAAACAGCTGTCATCAGCCAGGCTAGCTTGAATCCAGTGGCAGAGTGGGCAAGGGATCCACGTCTGGGCATACCCTGCCAACTTAGAGCGAACAAAGCAAAACCAAAGGGGATGATGCACGGAGTGTTGAACAATGCAAACACTCACCCCCAGTCAACTCATCTGGGTTCAATCCATCATCATTCTTTAGCTCACTCTGCCACCCCAGTTCAGGCATGGCCATATGCAAACCAGTCTGACCCTGTGCCTCATGGGAACAGTCCAGCCTGAACTGCCAAGCCATGTCTTCCCTGGACTGGAAACAAGCATCCTGGGACCAGTTTCTGGCTAAACAGCCGTCATCAGCCAGGCTTGCTTGAATCCAGTGGCAAAGTGAGCAAGGGACCCACGTCTGGGCATACCCTGCCAACTTAGAGCGAACAAAGCAAAACCAAAGGGGATAATGGACGGAGTGTTGAACAATGCAAACACTCACCCCCAGTATCCTACTGGATATCTCTGTAGCTTTCTAAACAGTCTCCCATCCCATCAGGATCAGACGATTATACAAGACCGTGATCCAAGGAACAGACCTGCAATGGATTTATACATTCAACCAATTATTACTTTATTTCGGTCATAACAGCCATAAAAATACATAGCATTAACCATATTCATTACTGTAAGAAATTGGGTATGGGTTGAGAGGGGTGGAAGCCCCACAAAGGAAACAATCACAATCCTTGTCAGGGTAAAGCAAATAAGCCACTAAATTATCTGTGCTGAACCCTGTGGTAGCGTGGTGCAAAAGCAGTCCAACTTAACTTTGAGTAAATGTGTAAAGTATTTATACTACATACACAAGAGGGGACAGGGAGCTGGTAAAGGTCCAGTACCCAGGCTCCTAAAACATAATAAGTAAATCAAGAAGTTACTGTTCCTGTAGGACAAGGAAAAGGAAAAAGACTAGGTTGGAGAAACCCAGGGGATCCTTGTGAATATTTCTCTGTGCCCTCACACATCCAAATGGAAGTCATGCTTTATCATAGAGCATGTTCTTTATAGGGTCAGCCCTATAATGCCCTGAGGGCCCCTGGTAAAGGCTCTTTTTAGTCTTGAGCTGTAATGATTCAGGTATGTATGAGGGTATGAAATGTGTAGGGTGGAGTGGGTGCAAATAAAGTGTAAAGCGAATTAAAACTGCTGAAGGGATACCAAACTGGTTTTAATATGATGGTTCCCTTGGCAGTGTTGAATTCAATGTAAAGGAGGGCTATCAGGAAGGTGGAAAGGACCAATGATAGCCTTAACATGTATGTTGTGTCAGGTTGACATGTTTCACGCATCTCAGTCCCACAGGATCCTTAGGGTTTCTTCAGGACCAAGAAGATCCCTAACCTACACCTAGAGAGTGTTGAGTAGTTCCAGGTACTCCCCTATAGGAAAATATCTATCTATATGATTGTCCAACCTAGATTAAAAATACAAAGACATTAAGAGAAAAGTTTTTATAACATTTGTAAATCAGTGCTTCTTAGTGTAGCACTCTGATTGCTCAAGTCTCCTCATGATAGACATACTCATGCTTTAAAAAGGGCGCTAAAAAGTTGAAGCAAAGTGGTAAGTGTCCATACATACAGCAGGCCAGGCAAATGGACGCACATGTAAAAAGCAAGCAATATGAATGAGAGACATACAACAAATGACATAGACAAGTACAGGGTAGTGAAGTCCCCGTAAGAGAGAATAGGGGTCTTACCGCTTTTAATCGATTTGTCAGACCCCTTAGGTCAAAAGCAGAAGGTAGCGCACTGCTGCTAAAAGACTGTCAAATACAGTAAAGACGTATCAGCATGGAAGAGTAAGTAGTCCTCTGCAAGTATGGAGAAATGTTACCTGCTGAAAGTACAAAATGGAAGCTTTATCCAGAAGCGATATTTAAGGCTAAACCACCCCCATAAACATAATCATGTGTTGTAAATAACTGCCCCAGCTGCGGGTGCCATGTAATGAGTGGGCAGAACTGCCTGGAACCAATTGGCTTCCCAGAGTCCCATGGTGTGACGAGAACGCGGTTCATACATGCATGAAGTTGTTAGTTTTGTTGATGGGTCCGCAAGTATCAATAAGCCCACCATTTTGGACAGATAGTTTGCCACTAAGAAGAGTGATCTGAGTTTGTGTTGGGAATATATTCTCACTGAAGAAATGGCAAGGATCCGGTGGAACAAACAGGCGTGAAATATGTCAACCTGACTGCACATAAACGTTAAGGCTATTTTGGTCCATTGAGCCCTCCTGTTAGCCCCCTTTTCTTTGTTTTTAACTCTGCCAATGGACAGTTTTAATTAGTTGCACTACATGCTGCAGTGGCATGCCTGAGACATGTTTTACAGTGCTACTTTTAGTGGGTGGCACAATGAGTGCCTCTGCCCACTAGTAGCATTTATGTACAGGCCCTTGGTACT
Source organism: Lissotriton helveticus (assembly GCF_964261635.1). NCBI lineage: Eukaryota > Metazoa > Chordata > Amphibia > Caudata > Salamandridae > Lissotriton > Lissotriton helveticus. The sequence continues at coordinate 1,208,407,163 of NC_136063.1, forward strand.
TGTAGTACCATTTAGTAGGGATTTCAGTGTAAATAAAATGTATCAATCATGTCGATGCCAATTGTACCATCTTTTGGGGGAGAACACAAGCACTTTACCACTGGTTAGTCTTGAAAACATTCACTGAGTCCTAATACCAACAAAAATGGGTTCAGCAATAGAAGATAAAAGGCTGGGATGGCCTTATAAAAAGGGCCAGGTCTCCATCCAGGTGGCAACAACCTTCATCCCGTTGTGAAAGTTGCTCATGGTGATTGTAGGTTTGTAGGTGAGGAAGAGAATCCGCTGGGTACTGTTGGAGTATGAGACGATGTTGAGTCCATGGTTCCTGACGATGGCTGAGAGTAGGGCCATGTAGATGTTGAAAAGAATGGGGCTCAGAGAGGAGCCCTAAGGTACTCTGCAGCTGATCTCTGTTGGTTCAGACAGAAAAAGAGGTAGTCTCACTCTTTGTGCTCAGCCGGTGAGGAAGGAGCAGATCCATTCCAGGGCTTTGACGCAGATGCTGGTATCATGGAGTCTTGTGCATAGGGTGCAGTGAGTGACGGTATCAAAGGCGGCTCAGAGGTCCAGTAGCATGAGGGCTGCAGTTTCCCCTCAGTCGAGGAGGGTGCAGTCATCGTTTGTGGCAGCAAGGAGGGTGGTCTCTGTGCTGTGGTTGCATTGGAAACCGGACTGGGAGAGGTCCAGGATGTGGTTGGCTTTGATGAGCTCAAAAAGTTAGGCATTGATGGCCTTCTCAATGACCTTGGCTGGGAAGGGGATGAGATAGATGCTCTGAAGTTCTTGAGGTATGTCTGGTCGGCAGAGGGTTTCTTCAGCAAGGGGTTGATCTCTTCGGGTTTCCAGTCTTCTGTGAAAGTGGCGGAGTTGATGGAGCAGTTGATGGTGTGGCAGAATTCAGGGCGATGGTGGTGCCTGCTCTGTTGAAGATGAGATGCAGGCAGCGGCCCGATGGTGCTCCAGAGTGGATGCTATTCATGATCGTGATTGTGTCATCTGCAGTGAGGAGGTTCAGCTGAGTAGGGTCTGTTGGGGTCTGGCGTTGTGAGGTGTGGTGGTTGCAGGTTGAGTGAGAAGATCTTGAGTGTCAAGGTTGTCGAAGTTGTCATGCATCTCCTTGATCTTACAGTGGAAGTAGGTGCCGAGGTTGTTGTAGAGGTCTTGGGAGGGGGATGTCTGCTGTCTCTGTGCAGGGTCTGGTGAATTATTTGACCACGGCAAAAATGTACTTGCTGTTGGAATTGATCCTTTCTTGTAGGGCCACTTTCTTCGCTGTTATGATGAGGTGGGGATGTGCGATGACAGCAGTCTTGAAAGCTGAGTGGTCCCTCGGGGTCTTGCTTCTCCTCCAGCTCTTCTCAAGCCATCTTCATGTGTGTCTGGACTCACGAAGGGTGGGAGAGAACCAGCTGGCTTTTTTAGAGTGTCGCTTGTTTGGGGCTTACTTTATGTGAGCCAAGGAGTCAGCACAGTCTGAGATTTATCGTTGAAAGTTGTGTACTGCGGTGTTGACATCTGTGGATGTCAATGGAGGGGTTTTGCTGAGGGAGGTGGTAAACGGTTCTTTGGTGACCTTGTGGGCTTGTTCCAGCTTCTACGAGGGTAGTGGCAGGCACGGTGCTGTATGCTGGGTTTGATAAAGGCGAAGTGGACGCAGCAGTGGTCTGTCCACTGGAGCTCAGTGGTGTGACAGAAAGTGATGTTGTTGCTGGCAGAGAAGACGAGGTTAAGGGGTGATCCCACTGAGTGGGTTGCGGAGGTGACCACTTGTTGAGTCCGACGGTGGCGAGGCTCTCCAGCAGGCATGAGGTCTTTTTGTTGTTGTAATTGTCCAGGTGAAAGTTGAGGTCACCGAGGAGGATTTGGTCTCTAGAAGCGAGGGCACGAGGTATGATGAAGTCCATTATAGAGTTGTTGAAGTGTCGGAAGGGTCCAGGGGGTTTGTAGAAGAGGGTGCAGCCTAGGGTAGTGTTCGGGTTTGTACTGGACCTAGAAGTGGAGCTGCTACATGTTGGCCGAGAGGTCGTCTGTGAGGGTGGTGAGGTTCTTTTATTTATTTATTTATTTATTTATTTTGGATTTGTACCGCGCATGGCTGCCTCAGCAACGAGGAGTCCCAGCGCAACCAGAGACTGACAGATTGGAGCCTGAAGGTGTGGCAGGGTGTTTAGACAGCAGCAGTAGGGAAAAGCCAGGTCTTTAAGACTTTTCGAAATGCTAGATGGTTAAGCATGGCTCTAATAGTAACCAGGAGCGAGTTCCAAAGTTTTGCCGACAGACAGCGGAACGACCGCCCACCGGCCCTAGCTCTCCAGATTCGGGGAGTGCAGACCAGCGCTAAGTCTGCAGATCTCAGCGTATGCCCAGGCACATATGGCTCCAACAAGTGTGATAGCCCCAATGGAGCCTGGTGAGTCAAGATCTTATGAGAAATGCACAGCGTCTTGAACTGAATGCGCTATTCGACAGGTAACCAGTGGAGTTTAAGGAGCACATGTGCCACTGAGCAAGATCTAGGCAGTGCAACCAGAATCCGGGCTGCCGCATTTTGGACCCTCTGCAGGCGCCTAATGCTAGCCTTATTGGCGCCCAAGTAGAGGGAATTGCCGTAGGCCAGTTTGGACAAAATGGACGCCTGGACGATGGTATGTCGCACCTTGGGAGGGAAGAAACCAAGCAGAGGCTTCAGGCTACGCAGAAACCCGAAACAGACCCCAGTGACTGCTTTCGATTGTTTATCAAAGGTCAAAACATTGTCAAACCACACCCCTAAGTTTTTCACAAACTCCTTTGGGAGTGGGGCGGGTTTGAGGAGGTCCGGCCAGCACTGCTCGGACCATAGCTCCCGGTCCTTTCCAAACAAACGAATCTCTGATATACTGGCGTTCAACTATAAACAGTTTGCCGCCATCCAGTCAGAGACTGCTAGGAGATCCTCTTTGAATTTACCCAAATTGGTGTCGCATTTCTTTGAGAAAGCAAACACCAATTGGGTGTCGTCGGCATACAACACCAGGGACAGCCCTCGGCCCTTTGCCAACTCCGCCAGGGGTCTAACATAGATATTGTACAAAAGTGGGCTCAGTATTGAGCCCTGTGGCACCCTCTGGTGCAGGGAAACCTCCTGTGAGTGGAAAGGTGGAACTGACACTTAGAAGGACCTCTCCTCCAAGAAAGACCGGATTCAGTCCAAGGCCACATCCCGGACCCCGATTTCCTGAAGGCGTTTGAGAAGTATCTCATGGGAGACAGTATCAAACGCGGCACTTAAGTCCAACAGGACCAAGGCTGCAGAATCCCCACCATCCAAGCTGCCAGAAATGGCTTCTGCCACCACCAACAGCGCGGACTCAGTACTATGCCGAGATCGAAAAACGTGCTGTGAAGGGTCTAGAATATCATTCTGCTCGATGAATTGAGACAGAGTGGACTTCACATGTGATTCCACCAACTTAGCCAAAAAAGGCAGCTGGGAGATAGTCCGATAGTTTCCAGGTTCAACAGGGTCTAGGGACGTTTTTTTTAGTAGTGGGATGACTTTAGCGTGTTTCCACGCCTGAGGAACAGATGCTGACAACAAAGACAAGCTAGCCAGATCAAGGCTTACAGGAGAGATCAGGGAGTGAAACTGACGAAAGTGGGCAGGTGTCAGAGGGTCAGCCGGAGATCCAGATTTAGTTTTTGAGCAGAGGGCCTCAAATTCCGTCGGTGCCATGGGAGGGAAAGATGGCAATCTATAACCTCCCAAGGAGTCCCCCATTCCTGGTGCCACCCTCTCCATTGTAGGGGCGGCCTTTGGTAGGCCCATATAAATCTGCTCACCTTTGTTGATGAAGTACCGCGCCAACTTGTCGTACTGATGGTTAGAGGCAATAGGAGATGCCCTAGTGACACACATTCTCTTCATGCCTTTGAGCAGGGAGGAGATAGTCTTAGCGGGTTTCGGGTAACCAGGATTTAATTGGCCACAAACTCTGCTTGTGCTCTCCGGATGCACTTGTGGAACTGCTTGACAGCCGCCCAATATTCTGACTTAGCAACCGCATCGTGAAAGCATCTCCAGGCACGCTCATGCTGCTTGAAGCCCTTCTTTGCTACAGTTAGTGAGTTGTTAAACCAGGGATTGTATGGCCCTCGCCCCTTCCCTCCCCATTCAACCGGGATGCAGTTATCAAGGCCGGCCGTCAGCCATTCTTGGAAACACAAACTTGCCGCATCCACTTCTGGCGGTAGCTGAGGCTTATGTCCAGACAGGCAGAAAAGAGATCCATGTCTAACTTGTGCCAGGGACGTTTGAGAACTAGGGCTGGGCGGATCAAATCGGCTTTGCCCTGCAACTGCAGTGAAAATGAGACCAGGAAATGATCGGTCCAAGCCTGCAGCGATTTTTATTGGACTAAGGTTGGAAAAGATAGGGTCCAATAAATGGCCGGCCACATGTGTGCCCTCAAGAACGTGCTGCGTCAACTGGAAGGCTTCCAAGTCGGCCAAGAAGCTGGCAATCTCAGCTTCCCCCCCATTCTCCAAATGGAGATTGAGGTCCCCTAGGATGGTGAAATTCGCCGCCTTATCAGCAAATTGACCCACTTTACTAAACAGGTCATCCCTAAACAAACTTGAGGGCCTGGAGGGGGCCTGTAAATTAAGAGGCCTGAACTGTGAAATTGTGGTTCCGCCTGATTTTAAATGTGGCACTTTCACAGTCCACTATGTTCTCCTTACACAGGCTAAGAGAATAAGCCTCCATGACAACCACTGCAATCCAGCCCCCTCTCCTCCCCTCTATTTATGGTCTCTGATACGTAGCCTTGAGGAATAGCCAACCAGGGCTCTGCCACTGAGTCTTGGGTGAGCAACGTCTCTGTTAGAAATAAAGCGTCCGGCGACCCATCATATAAGAGGTCAAACACCTCGGCATGGTGTTTCACCAAAGAGCGGCAGTTCAGGCTGATAAACTTGTACTCCATATGTCCTGGTGGACATAGGGCCTGCTCCACTGGGGCCAGCTTGAAAGCACAGAATTCACATTTGAAAGAGCAATTCTGTGGGGCCCAAAGAGGAGAAGGGCACTTGGATGCCAAATCCAGGAGCTCTTCCTGCGAATACCTGATAGAAACCGCAGAGAAAGGTGCAGGGGTCCTGGCGACGGTCCTGCGCGGACGGGCGCAGACGAGCACAGACAGGCGCAGACGGGCTTGCCTTCGGCACCCCAGTGGCGCGCCCGCTGCGCGCGGCCGCAGCTGTGCCTGCATTTAAGCAGTCCAGGCGATCTGAGCCACAACAACTGTCCCGCTGACCTTTCACTCCCCTCAAGATGGCAGAAACACTCCAGCCATCCCGGGAGAGCTACAGCCTAGTGCCTTGCTCTGTTTCCCCGCACTTCCCAACAATACAAGAACAGGTACGTTTAAAAATGTAGCGGCAATTCAAGCGAAGAACTTGTGCGAATTAAAATTAAAAAACATAGCAGAATGCAATTTGTGCGTGGCAAAATTGTTAAGAACAGAGTGCTAGCAAAACACAACCTTTCACGCTCCCGGCTCATGCCTCAGGAGTCTGGGTCAGCGCGGCCGCAGCTGTGCCTGCCTTTAAGCAGTCCGGGCGATATGAGCCACAACAACTGTCCCGCTCACCTTTCACACCCCCCAAGATGGAGGAAACACTCCAGCCGTCCCGGGAGAGCTACAGCCTATTGCCTTGCCCTGCCTCCCCACACTTCCCAACAATACAAGAGCAGGTAAGTTTTAAAATGTAGCAGCAATTCAAGCAAAGAACTTGTGCGAACTAGAATGAAAAAACATAGCAGAATGCAATTTGTGCATGGCAAAATGGTTAAGAACAGAGTGCTAGCAAAACACAACCTTTCACGCTCCTGACTCACGCCTCAGGAGTCTGGGTCAGCGCGGCCACAGCTGTGCCTGCATTTAAGCAGTCCGGGCGATCTGAGCCGCAACAACTGTCCAGCTGACCTTTCACTCCCCCCAAGATGGCGGAAACACTCCAGCCATCCCGGGAGAGCTACAGCCTACTGCCTTGCCCTGCCTCCCCGCACTTCCCAACAATACAAGAGCAGGTAAGTTTAAAAATGTAGCGGCAATTCAAGCAAAGAACTTGTGCGAATTAAAATTAAAAAACATAGCAGAATGCAATTTGTGCGTGGCAAAATTGTTAAGAACAGAGTGCTAGCAAAACACAACCTTTCACGCTCCCGGCTCACGCCTCAGGAGTCTGGGTCAGCGCGGCCGGAGCTGTGCCTGCATTTAAGCAGTCCGGGCGATATGAGCCACAACAACTGTCCCGCTCACCTTTCACACCCCCCAAGATGGAGGAAACACTCCAGCCGTCCCGGGAGAGCTACAGCCTGTTGCCTTGCCCTGCCTCCCCGCACTTCCCAACAATACAAGAGCAGGTAAGTTTTAAAATGTAGCAGCAATTCAAGCAAAGAACTTGTGTGAATTAGAATGAAAAAACGTAGCAGAATGCAATTTGTGCATGGCAAACTTGTTAAGAACAGAGTGCTAGCAAAACACAACCTTTCACGCTCCCTGCTCACGCCTCAGGAGTCTGGGTCAGCGCGGCCACAGCTGTGCCTGCATTTAAGCAGTCCGGGCGATCTGAGCCGCAACAACTGTCCTGCTGACCTTTCACTCCCACCAAGATGGCGGAAACACTCCAGCCGTCCCGGGAGAGCTACAGCATAGTGCCTTGCCCTGCCTCCCCGCACTTCCCAACAATACAAGAGTAGGTAAGTTTAAAAATGTAGCAGCAATCCAAGCAAAGAACTTGCGTGAATTAAAATTAAAAAATGTAGCAGAATGCAATTTGTGTGTGGCAAAATTGTTAGGAACAGAGTGCTAGCAAAACACAATCTTTCACGCTCCCGGCTCACGCCTTAGGAGTCTGGGTCCTGGAGTCTGGTTGTGTATGATGGCAATACCTGCCCATGGTTTTTTGACATCGTCCTTTGGATGATCTTGTGTCCATCCAGGTTGGTGGAGGCGATGTCCGGGGGTGGAGGTGGAGTTCATCCAGGGTGCAGTAAGGGCACGGCTTTCGCCCCTGACAAACAGGATGTCGATGGATAATCGTTGGCGGAGCCAAAGCTCAGAAGTATGTGGCCAATGTGTGTGCTGCTTTGCCCCCGTCCCTGCACTTCTAAACTTTGTCTTCTTTTGCAGTTTTTTGTTATAATCTCTCCTCCAGATTTATTTTCTTTGCACGGTTTAACATTCATAGCGATATAGTGTCAGACCCTGAAAAATATTGCCACTCTGTGAATTTGCAAAGAGAAATTATATAAATGCAATGATATTTTAAATCTGTATTTTCCATGTTGTCCGTATTGAGCAGACTTATTATCCTTGCAGTCCTGAGAGCCTGTTTCTTTTTCCTCAGCCTCAACCTCTTTCACTTTACAATCAGCAACTTTGACCTCTGTTGTGTTTGTCTAAACTTTGTTCCATCAGTACTGTTATAAACCCCTCTACTAGATTTCTCATCCATTCTGACCTGGGATAAGAGACATTTGAAGGTATGGGCAGAGGGAGCAATTGCCCAGGGTCCCACCCTTCAAGGGCCCCTCAGTCTCACCTCTTTTTTATTTATTTTTCTTTATTTTTTTAGCAGGTTTTTACCCCATTTTATGCAAGGAAGGCAGATAGAAAGCATAACATATTACATAAGTCCAACTGAGCTGCAAAAAGAAAAACAAATAAAACATAGTGGCCACATTGAAAATATTGAGTAAGAAAAAAAGGACAATTTCCCTTATAATCAATCCGTAACTGGAGCCCAGATCTTAACACCGATGGAACTCTTTTTTCTGCCCTTGGTCCTATATATAGCTAATTCCAAGTTGTACATTGCTAGCAATCGAGCATGCCATGGAAAATAAGGAAGGGGGATCGGGACTAATCCAGTAGTTCGTGATACATGCACAAAGTACCGCCATACAAATAAATACAAAATATTTCCTAAACTGAGACAACAAATTAAGGCGTGTGTCTGAAATAACACCTAAAAATTGTTCAACAGATAGTAATAATTCAGCTAATTTGGGACAAGAAAAAAACATATGCACAGTATCAGCAGCAAACTGACCACATATACTACATGTATTCCCAGCAGTAGTTCCCCATTTGGATATCTTTACGGGCGTATAATACAAATCATGTAAGGCCGTGTAATGCTTCGTGCGCATCTTTCCTGTCATCAGAACCCGATTTGCTAAACTTAAGGATTCCTCAACATTGACTTATTTGATACCTAGCTTCATTGCCCATTTATTTTGACAGTACTCAAGGTCATCAGGAAGTGATGAAATAAGATAAGAATAAAATTGTGTTTTCCTAGACATACTCTCAATAAGGGGGAATGTCCTCAGTTGGAGTTCCGCCTGAGGACCTAAAGTATTAAGATAGCTCCGAATTTGTAGAAACTTAAAAAAATCATGTTTTGGCAATCCAAATTAATTTTGCAGCTCAGTAAACGATACTAAATGTCCATCTTGCAATAGGTCGCCAAGGCACGGGATTCCGTTGGAGCACCACCTGTTAGTGATTTGATACCAAAAGATTAAAGGCAGAATATCTGGTGCTGCAAACGGAGTATAAGCATTGATCTTTGAAAGGCCAAGCTAACGCTTAACAAGTCTCCATACTATATGTGCTGATTTCAATATCTTGAATTTCGTTTTTTTGAAATAGCTGGGTTCTATAATTTTGACCAGACAACCTCTACACGCCTCCCCCAACCCAAACTCATAAATTGAAGGAGAATGACACGGCAAGATTCTGGCCCTATCACCTATTACAAGTGGATTAATAAATTGCAATACGGACGCCAAATAATAAAACATAAAGTGTGGTATACCCCAACCACCCCGATCTTTCGGCAAAATCATCTTTTTATATGCCCGTCATTCTCGCTTGTAGCCCCACAAAAATCTTGAAGAGATCCTCTCTAACTGCTTAAAACAACTGGTAGGGAACTCAAGCGGAATAGTTCAGAACATGTATAAGAATTTGTGTAATACCGTCATTTTTAAAACATTTGCTCTCCCGTAGAGAGACAAATGAAGATGATCTACTCTCTCAAGCATTGAGTTAACTTTATTCAAGACCGCATTTATATTTAAATCCCGGATGTTAGAAACTGGAAGTGAGATTTTAATTCCTAGATAAGTAACCTCTGAAACAGTTCTGATATTCAAAGGGGGGTTCCCACCAACATAAAACATTTGGGTCTTAGAGATATTCAACTTATAACGTGAAAAAGATCCAAACTGAGCGGCTAAATCCTCTATCGCTGGTACCGCACTACTGATGTCGGTGGTAACTACTACGATATCATCCACGTAAGCGAAAGCTCTTTAATCCATTTCACAGACTTGAACAGGTTTAATATTCTCCGCCTGATTTAGCTTATTCAAGAAGAGATCTATATATAAGGCAAATAGAAGCAGGGAACACGGACAACCTTGCCGTGTCCCATGATAAATAGAAAAAGAGGCAGACTCCTGACCAGCTAAACGAATAGAAGCAGTTGGAGAGAGATAAAAAAACCTTCAATGTGGAAAGCATCTTTGGGTCAAAGCCCTTCTGGCATAGCAGATCCCACAAATAGGCCCAGGCAACCCTGTCAAATGCCTTTTCGGCATCCAACAGGGTAACCCCCATTGTAGAATTAGTTGCCTGTGCCCAATCCACAAGTGCAATTAAACTACGGACATGGTCTGTGGTATCACTCTCCAGAATAAATCCGTGCTGAAAATTCGAGACAAGAAATGAGATTATACCAGATAACCATGAAGCTAAAATCTTTGAATAGATTTTGCTGTTGGCATTAATTAATGATATAGGCCGATATGAAGCAGGCATCAAGGGTGTTTTTTTTTTTTTTTAGAAAAGCTATAATCATAGATTTCCTCCAAGATGCTGGTGCATTTCCCTTCTGTGCTTCCAAAAAAGCTTGCATCAGATCTTCCTTCAGAAGGTGCTGAAACAGCCTGAAAAACTCCAGAGGAATACCGTCAGGGCCCTACGCCTCACCTAACGCAAGTGAGAGAATAGCTTCCTCAAATTCTTCCCATGTTCTATCTTTATCTAGTTCTACAAGCTGATCTGATATTAATGTGGTTAATTCAATGTTGGCCCTGAAATCCAGAAAGGATTCTGTAATATAGTATGTTATCTCATCCTTATATAATTTGCTGTAGAATTGACGAAAAACTTCTAAAACTTCTGCCGGTTTATCATAAATTAGCCCTGCCTCATCCTGAATACTATCTATTCAATTAGCAACCTCATTCCGTCGTATCTTTTTAGCCAATATACGGCCCGTGTTTTCTCCCACTTCATAGACTTCTGAGCGATGTACTGCAATTTGTCGGATGTATGACATTACAACGCATGCTTTTACATCACATGCCTTTACAACGCGGGTTTTTACAACGCAAACCTTTACAACGCATAGCGCTTTGGGGTGCTGGATAGTGAATCGTTTAATTTACTATTACAACTCCAGTCCCCGTGGACACTAGGGAAGGTGTTGGATAGTAAATTAAACTTATTCCCTATCCTAGAGCGCCCCCCCAGCGCAATGTGTTGTAATGGTTTGCGTTGTAAAAGTTGTGTCGTAAAGGCACTGCGTGGTAAAAGTTGCGCTGTAAAGGATGTTTCCCCAATTTGTCCTGCTAGCTTTCTAGCAAAATTCTCATAAAGCCTCGACTTTTGAACAGCTAAATCCGTCAAAGTTTGCTCGAAGCGTTGACCAAAATTAATGGCCACCATAAGTTTGAGTTTCAGCTCTTGCAGTTTCTTCATCTCAACTGCCAGTACATCACGTGCTTTCCGTTGGTTGTTAATCGAGTAGCTCAGTGTCTCCTCCCGTACCCATGACTTAAAAGCATCCCAAACCACATGTGAGGTGGCGGATCCACGGTTAAAACTAAAAAACTCAACAATCCATTTCCCCATATGTTCAATGTAAAGTGGATCAGCTAGTAATTTCCGCTCAAATGTCCAGGCCCTGCTAGGAGTACTAAAACTTATGTCTAATTCTAAAGTAATAGGGTTGTGGTCAGAAATTATTTTAGGGAGAATATCAAACCTGGAATTCTTGACATATCCGGCAGTGATAAAAAAATTGTCTAAGCGGACATATTTCTGATGAGGAGCAGAGTAAAAAGTACACCCAGGCGCGCCCAGACCTTTAACATATCCTACATCAACGAACCCAAATTCTTTTATTAGCCCTCTAGTAGCATTAAAAACTTTATTTTTCTTTCCTAAGTAAGTGAAATCACTAGTTATATCAACCTGCCCATCCAAGTGGAGGTTAAAATCTCCACATAAGATTAGAAGAGAAGGCCACGCCGCAAGTTGAATGCTAAGATGATTCAGCATGTATGGGTCATCTAGGTTAGTGCCATAAATAGCACATATGGTCCAGGAAAGGCCTTCCAAAGAGATCTCACAGATCACCCAACGACCATAAGAATCTTCTTTTACCTGTTTACAGGTCCCCCAACCCCGTCTTTTCAGTATCGCCACACCTCTTGTTGTTGTTCCTTGTCGTGTACACCCCACTACTTCCATGCCTAGATCTTTAAACCATTGCTGGTTATTCCAAGCTATGTGTGTTGCTTGTAGACACAATAAATCCACCTTCATAGAAAAAAGAATTTGGGCCGTTATCTCTCTTTTCTTTCTGTCATTCAACCTGCAAATATTCCAGGAGTAAACCTTGAATTTACCCATTATCATAAATAACATAGGTTCCAGAAGCTAATACATAATGGATAGAAACAAAGTTCAAGTTCAAGTTCGAGAATTTGTATAGCGCACTACTCACCCATAGGGTCGCAAGGCGCTTGGGGGGGATGAACGGTGCATTATTTATTGAAAAGCCAGGTTTGTAGCTGTTTTCTGAAAGAGAGCTGGTTCTGTGTAGAGCGGAGGTGGATGGGGAGATAATTCCAAGTCTTGGCCGCTAAGTAGGAGAAGGATCTTCCTCCCATGGTGGATCTATGGATGCGCGGAATTGCGGCGAGGTCTTGATTGGATGATCGTAGTTGGCGAGTGGGTGTGTAGAAGGATAGTCGTTTGTTGAGGCATTCTGGTCCTAGGTCGTAGAGGGCTTTGTGTGCGTGGGTGAGGAGACAGAATGTGATTCTCTTGTTTACGGGAAGCCAATGGAGGTCTTTCAGGTGGCCAGAATTGTGGGTATGACGGGGGATGTCCAGAATGATTCTGGCTGAGGCGTTTTGGATGCGTTCGAGTTTTTTCTGTAATTTGGCTGTGGTTCCGGCGTAAAGAGTATTTCCATAGTCCAGTCGGCTAGTGACCAGTGCGTGTGTGACTGTCTTTCTTGTTTCGGTGGGGATCCAACGGAACATTTATTTGAGCATGCGTAGGATGTTGAAGCATTAGGATGAGACGGCGTTTACTTGTCTGGTCATCGAGAGGGAGGAGTCCAGGATGAAGCCCAGGTTACGTGCGTGATCAGTAGGTATGGGTGCGGTTCCTAAGGCTGGAGGCCACCATGAGTCGTCCCAGGCAGAGGGGGATGATCCTAAAATGAGGACTTCCGTTTTGTCCGAGTTTAGTTTTAGGCGGCTGTTCTTCATCCACTCGGCTACTTCTTTCATTCCTTCGTGTAGATTGGTTTTGGCGGTGTTAGGGTCTTTGGTGAGGGAGAGTATCAGTTGGGTGTCGTCTGCGTAGGAGATGATGTTGAGGTTGTGTTGTCGCGCGATGGATGCGAGGGGGCTCATGTATACGTTGAAGAGAGTGGGACTGAGCGATGATCCTTGTGGTACGCCGCAGATGACTTCGGTGGCTTCTGATTTGAATGGGGGGAGGCGGACTCTCTGGGTTCTTCCTTTGAGAAATGAGATGATCCAGTCCAGAGCTTTTCCTTGTATTCCGACCTTGCTGAGGTGTTGTATGAGGGTGCTATGACAGACTGTGTCGAAGGCTGCTGAGAGGTCAAGTAAGATGAGGGCAGCTGTTTCTCCGTGGTCCAGTAGTGTTCGGATGTCGTCTGTAGCTGCGATAAGTGCGGTTTCGGTGCTGTGTTTGACTCGGAATCCGGATTGTGATGGGTCGAGTGATTTGTTGGATTCGAGGAAGGCGGCGAGCTGATTGTTTGACGGCTTTCTCAATGACTTTGGCCGGGAAAGGGAGGAGAGAGATGGGGCGGTAGTTCTTAAGTTCCGAGGGGTCTGCTGTGGGTTTCTTCAGGAGGGCGCTGAGTTCGGCATGTTTCCAGATTTCCGGGAAGGTTGCAGAGTTGAGGGAGCAGTTGATGACATCGCGGAGATGGGGTGCTATGATGGAGTCTGCTTTGTTGAAGATGTGGTGGGGACATGGGTCGGTTGGTGAGCCTGAGTGGATGGAGTTCTTCAGGCGGATGGTGTCTTCTGTAGTGATTGGGTTCCAGGCGTAAAGGTTGTGAGAGTGCTGTTTTGGTTCGGGGGTGGGTGGAGTGGTTTGTTGGTCAGTCTGGTTTTTGAAGCTGTTATGTATGTCGGCGATTTTGTTGTGGAAGAAAGATGATAAAGAGTCGCAGAGGTCTTGGGAGGGAGTGATGTCGTTGGAGCCGGCGGTGGGGTTGGTAAATTCTTTGACGATGTTGAATAGTTCCTTGCTGTTGTGGGCATTTTTGTCGAGTCGATCCTTGAATGCAGATTTCTTGGAGGATCGGATCAGTTGGTGGTGTTTGCGGGTGGTGTCTTTGAAGGTGGTCAGGTAGTCAGTGGTTGGGTTTTTTCTCCAGGTTTTCTCGAGAGTACGGCATAGCTTTTTGGATTTCTTAAGATCATCGTTGAACCAGGGGGCCTTTTTGCTACCGTGTTTGATCTGGTGGTTTTTCAAGGGTGCTAATTCGTCAGCGCTGTGGGTGATCCATTGTGTGAGTTTGGTGGCAGCTTGGTTTGGGTCCGATGATATGGCAGGAGGGTTTTGGTTAAGTGATGTGAAGAGTTGGTCGGTGGTGATTTTGTTCCAGTTTCTTCGAGGAATAGGTTGCGAGGCGTTGTGGGTCGAGGTCTTTTTGTAGCTGAAGTGGACGCAGCTGTGGTCCGTCCAGTGAAGAGTTGTGGTGAGATCGAAGGAGATGTGTTTGCTGGAAGTGAAGATAGGGTCGAGCGTGTTTCCGGCTAGGTGAGTGGGGGTGTTAACAAGTTGTTTGAGTCCGAGATTGGCCAGGTTGTCCAGAAGGGTGGTTGTGTTGCTGCCGTTTTTCTTTTCCAGGTGGAAGTTGAGGTCTCCCAGTAGTATGTAGTTCTCGGATGAGAGGGCATGTGGGCTGATGAAGTCCGTGATGTCTTCGTTGAATTTTGTGCGGGTTCCTGGTGGTCTGAAGATGAGGGTGCCTCTAAGTGTGGTCCTGGGGTCGGTGTGGATTTGGAAGTGAAGGTGTTCGGCGGCCGCGAGGTTGACATCGGAGCTAGTCGTGATTCGGATGGTGTTCTTATGGACGATGGCGATACCTCCTCCTGTTTGGATGGGGCGGTCTTTTCGGATGATCTTGTAATTGTCCGGGATGGCTATGGCGATGTCGGGTGCTGATGAGGCGTTCATCCATGTTTCAGTAAGGAAGGCGACGTCCGGTGATGTGGTGTCGAGTAGATCCCAGAGTTCGGTGGCGTGTCTGTGGATCGAGCGGGTGTTCAGCAGGATGCACTTCAGGTGGTTAGAGTCGGAGGTGTGTTCGGAGGAGGTGGATTTGGTGTGTGTCTTGATGCAGGAAAACTTGCAGGAGAGGCAGGCGAATGGTCCCTGGGTGTGTCCTGGGGTAGCTTTGCAGCAATGTGGTGTGCGTCCGGGGTTAAGGGCCAGTAGGGTATCGGCGGCGTACGTTATGCGGGTGGAGAGGGGTTTGCGGGGGACAGGGGGTATGGCGCTGGGCGCGGTCCAGGCACGGACGGGCGTAGACGTGCTTACCTTTGGCGCACCTTCGGCGCGCATGGGGCGCGATCACTGCGCGTGAACGCTGCGCGCATATGCATCTGTCATATGTAGATAGTGGAGGGGCGAGGGAGGGGCAGCTGGGAGGCGAGAGCGTGGGGGGGAGCCGGGCTCAAGGCAAAACAACAATAAACAAGATGGCAGTAAGCCAAAGGCGAAGCAGGGCGAGATTGGGGCAAAGCCTCACAAACGCTAACAGATGTCCAGGGGCACCGGCCCAATGAATACATTTAATTAAATCAGGCAAAGCGGGCAGAGCACAATAGTATAATGAATGCACAGCCGTCTAGAGGTAAAAGCGCTACAAAAATGCAAAGCGAGTGTTCAGGCAATAATGAGCAGTAAGCAGTGCGCATATAGTTAATTTAGTGGCACAGAGCAGTTTGGCAGAAGCGCTACGATACCACTGGGCTGGCAGGGAGCAGCGTGAAGGAGCGACCGCTTCTGTGGAGGCAGGACGGTCAAACATCTATTAGCACATCTATTTGCACATCTATAAGAAAAATATGCGGTTAGAAAATATTTATTTAGCAAATTTTTACCTTGTTTTGCATTCAAAAGCACTACTCTGCTCTTCCTTGCCCCCACCCGCACCCAACCAACTCCCCCCAACAGATACCCACCCAATTGAGAAGGGACTGAATAGTCCCCTTTAGTGATGAAAAAGAGAGGCTAGGTGCATCTCGCCGGTCACACCTGACCCTCTGACATAAAAAAAAAACAAAGTGAAAATGTACGAAGCAAAAAAGAAAAAAAACTATACCTATATAGTAGTCTGCACTTATATCACTACTCTAAATTGTAGTCAGAAACTCCTTAGCACTAATCTCAGACATTAAAAAAAAGGGGTTTTCTCTTTATAGATGATTTTGAGTTTAGAGGGATTAAGTAGATATGCCTGTGCACCTTCGACTTGGAACAGTGGTATTAGTTGGCGCAGTTGCTATCTCTGCTGTACTGTAGCCTGACAGTAGTCTTGACGTACGAAGAATTCGAACCCCTTCCCCTTTCTCTTACGATCAGGCCTAGCTAGGTCATACAAAGATTCACGTAACAGAAAATTATTTAAGCAAATTAATATTGCTCTAGGTTTAACATCTGCAGTCCCTGTGGTATTCTTCTTTTGAAAAGGAAATCGGTGGGCCATCTGCAGTTCTCCTTCCCATTGCCATTTGGTCAGTTCAGGGAAAGCTTCAGAGAACAATCCGATGATGAATTGGCGAGTGTCGCTTCCTTCTCTCCCTTCCGGAATACCCAGAACTCGCAGGTTGTTTCTCCTGGATCTATTCTGTAAGTCAATTAATTTCTCATTAATGTCTTCGCGAAGACAGCTTAAGGAAGAAATATCAGTTTTATGCTGCAACATTTCATCTTCAATCAAGGAGATTCTTCCTTCTGCCTCCCCGATCGTGGATGCCATTTCATTAGAGGTCTTAACTACCCGACACACCATATTTTGGAGCTTGCGAACCGCCCCTTGCGTCCGCAGGTTCTCCGCCTTTGTCTCCTCCCAGTGCTGTATAATAGCTTGGTAGATAGCAGTTAACATAACTTCGGGCACTATATACCCTTCCGGAAAATTCCTAGCGATAGTAGATTCATCAGAGACTACCACAGAGTGGCCCAATATAGGGTATCCATCATTCACAGGTCCATTTCTGAGAGGGAATTAGGCATGTCTCTAGCATCCTTAGCTCTACGTACGGTACTCCTTTCCTCCCCCGTTAACAAACTAATATCATCCTCCTCTGGAGGTACTGAACTCGTGATGCTAGTCAGACTTCTGTCATCTGGCCAGTCCCCCTCCAGACTCTCAGTCTCAAAAGCATTGGAGAGATCTGACATGGAGTAGAAACTGCTGGCTTAGTAAACGAAGTCCGCATCACCTGTTAATTTAATAGTTTTGTTTGTTCCTTGCTTGGTTGCTGTGCTCATAGCCCCAGCACCTTGGGAAGATTTAGTTAATTTATCTAATTTTACTAGTTTTGTAGATCGGCCGGTGGTTGCTTTTGAACTAGCAGACTGTTGGCATGTGGTCTCTCCCAATAAAGCACTTGCATTAATGAACTCAGCAGTGTTATCTGTGTTATTTAATGCTGGGACCGCAGAGGTCTCTAATTCCTTTGCCAGGACCGTAGGAGTCTCTACTTCCTTTGCGGGGTCAAGAGAGTCAGAAGATTCGGCCCCTAACATCAATTCTGTATTATCCATAAATGTTGCAATTTCCAGATCAACAGTGGCACTATCACTCTGCAAAATGTTTGTTTCAACCAAGGTCTGGTTCTTACCTGGTTCTTACTTTTAGGTTGAGTTATTTTTTTGAAAATCGCTGGAATTTTAACGGCCCCACAAGTCTCGTCCTACTTGCTGGTGGTGTGCACGGAAATAGATGGTGACCCTTGCAGATGAGTTGTGGGGCATTGAGCGCTACCATCAGTGCTGGTGCCAAAATCCCCACCATTTGATCCAGAAACGGCTCCTGTGGCGGCAGCTGCCGCCCGAGTCTTCTGACCTTTTGGGGTGTTGCTGGCGTTCTTGGGCGCCATTGACACAGCTCGTGTCCAGTCCCAGGGCCAGTCCCAGGGCCAGTCCGGGTCTTTGGAATAACCCGCCGACCGATCTGGAGCCGCTACAACCAAGAGATGAAAGTCGGCAGCGAGCCTCTGCCGTCTGCGACCCGCATCTGGAAAACACACAAGATAAGAGAGACTCCAGCCACATCGGTAAGAACAGACCCAGTCCAACAGCATAGCCAGGCGTCAGGTTAGTTGAAAAAAGATTTGAACTGCTATCCCTCCATTCTCTGGATCATGCAACAGGCTGTCAGATAGGGCAAGCATGATTAGCGGCGAGAAGCATTCAGTGCCTGCTCACAAGGACACACCAGCGTCCGCCATCTTGCCTCAGTCTCACCTCTATCTGTTTTTGTATGCAAACATCTTTGCCTACCTCTACCTTTTTCTGCCTTAGTGAAGGTCTTCCTTAGTATTTTAGGCCCTAAACAAGGCTTAGTTCCAATTTTTAGATAAATAATTGTTATCCTTATACAGACAAGGCGTATTTCAGCTGTTTCTGAGTGACCCTTTCGGAAAGTTTGCCATTGTACAGGCTTGATTCAGCAGAAAACGTGTGCAGAAAGTAAAAGCGGCTCCACACAGGGTCACCCCAAAGTATGCCCTACCAAGGGCCCCAAAAATCCTTGCGATGACACTGCCTGAGATAGATTCCTCCATATCCAGATCAGTTCTGACAAAGACTGTGCCTAAGGTGCTCACAAAAGCTGCAGCTGACAGGGTTGGACTGGCCTTTCATGTGACTGGGCAAAACCCTATTGGGTTTTGAATGCCCAGGTCTACTCCTGGTGCTGCTCTCACTTTCCGAAGATCCACCAAGGGTAATTGTGGCAGGCACAAGTTCAAGAGAGAAAGAATGAGACGGAGGAAGGTAAAGAGAAACAAATCAGAGAATAGAGAGGAGAGGGAGGATTGACGGGTGTAAGCTTGTGGAAGGAAACAAAGGGAGCTGGGCTGGTTGGGCTGGTGTGGGTCCCTGTCCAGCCATGGCAACTGGAGCATGAGACGGGCAGATTAGGCACTTCTTCAACTCGGAGAATTAACTTACTTGATCAACATTTACTGTCTCAAACATGTGCTTTGGTGGTGATGACTCTCCACATATCCTCCAAGAAAAGCCTGCCAGTCTGATGCTAGCACCTGGAATGTCCAGAACGGAAGCATCAACATCCTAACCACTGACTGGTCCTCCTCAATTAATGCTATCAGACAAGCCTGAAGGTGATTTCAGGTTGTTAGTCTAATTAGTTCAAAGGAAGCAAAGCACAACTGCAACACCCCACTGCTCTGCAGTCCAAAACTGGAAACAGTGTTGTTAATGACCTGGAGGGAAGTGTTCTCCCTAGTTGTTACTAAACCTGAGAAAGTGGAAGCAAAATCCAGAGAAAGTTTGAAGTGCAAAATTTCTTGGTCGTTGTAAGCATGTTTTTTCTTTACATTGTATGATTAGGTGTCCATCGTCTGGGCAACAGAGACACTATGGCTAAAGAATCTGTAAATCACATAGGACAATATGACGGCTATGTGCTTCAGCTCTAAAGTGGATGGATACAGGCTTCTGCCAGATGGATAAATTCCCACACTGGAAGTCAGCAATAGCACAATAAAAGTGCTACACTCTTATCATCCCCGCCCCCACACAGCTTTGACAGCCCCACTTACAGGATCAGAGCAATAGCATGTCACTTTATGATTCTCTCCATCCTCCCAAGTCTGGGTTTTAGTGATCAAGCAAGACCACCAGAGAATTGGAACATGGCCGTATGAACATCTCATTGAAGGGGGTGATAAAGCCAATGTTACCCAAATGGCAATTTGAACTCTGGCATGATCCAGTTCAATTGAAAGATGCATTGTCTATATGTTACCTATGAAACCAGGAGACAAGGGTTGTAATTTCAGCTTCCCTGTTAAACGTATAATCTGCTATTGATCAAATCACTTCCTGTCTCTCTTTGCCTATCCCCTTCTCTTTTGATAATTGTGTGTGTTTTGGATTAGCCAAAACCCCAGCATGGACTATAACCTAAAACTGGCACAGGAAAAGCAAAGTGATTGACAGACGGGTGTGCGAGGTTATATGAATACGTAAAAGTGAGGACGAGTCAAATGGTGAGTGAGTGAAGGAATGAATGCGCTGATGGTTGAATCGATGAGTATGGACACGAACTAAGGTACGCCCAATCGGAGACTAACCATCTAGAGACTATTAACGATTGTCCTGTTTACTGTTACAGGTCCTGTAATAGGTGTGTGTAGCTGGGTCATAAGCTTGTTGCACCATGACCACTAAAGGGCCAGCCAAACAATCCGCCTCTCAAGGAGGCTCACTCAAGGGGACACTGGACTTATACATAACTAGGGTGACCTGGGCTTTTGAGACAATTGAACAAAGCCTGTCTAAAGATACCATATGTTACGAACAATCCCCTCCAATCTCAACCGACTCGCCGAACTCTGTACTACAGAGGGAATTAAATGCTATTTGCAATACCAGGTATATACCCATAGAACAGGGAATTGAACAAACTGGTTCCCTAACATGCCCTATGGGTATTGGAAGCCCCCAGCCCAGGAATTTGCATCAACTTAATAATAGCACAGTGGAAACTCCCGTCGTAATATTAGATAAATGTACCCCTCAGGGGATAGCACACCTTCAGGTCCCCACCCAGAGTACAAAACGTAAAGGTATTACACTCAAGGGGAAACCAGCGAAACTGCAAAAAACAAACTTAAGGTCCCCAACTCGGGGCGGTATCAAGCGGCGACGGTCCAAGCCAGATGTTCGTGAGGAGCTTTGTGTGAAAATTCCAGAATACGGCCAGCCACTTCAGCGACCCCTGTATGTCGACGTGGTTCCGAAGGTCTTTGTTGCGAGGTTCCCCGCGTCCCGACGGCTACGAAGGACTGCTGCCCTGACTATCGCCTTGTTTTGGACCCAGTGATCCTTGGTAGAGCGAAACGATAGACGAGTCTTCTAGCGACGTCACCGATCTTCAAATACTTCAGTTAAGTATAAGTGGAGCGTCTCCCAGTCCTTAGTTTGATCCTTAGTTTTTGGTATCCTTGAGATACGCTTTGATTTGGTACTTGCAAGCCCCAAAGCCGAAGGACTCGTGTATTCACGAGAAATATCGTAACAGATAATCCTTTGAAGTTTGAAGCTAGACTAGTGAGCGAAGATGCCTGGTTTTAGCAGACTTGGAAACTTGTTTTGTCTTGGTTGTAGTAAGGACTCCCGATTAGAGGATTCTTGTCCGGTTCCTCCGATTGGAACTCCAACATATGAGCTCTATGTGAAGCATGGCGTAGGTCCCATCCCATATAATGAAGTGTGGATAAAATACACCCGCAAGGATGGTGTTTTAAAATGGCCCCAATATGGTAGTTTTGACTCAGAAATATTAGATAACCTAGAGGTCAAATTGTTCAAGAAAAAAGCCCGGCCGGCGATGTTTGACTCTTTTCGCTTATGGCGCAAAGAGGCCAAACAGAAAGAAATGAAATTAGCAAAAAGGAATAAAAGAGGTATGTTGATGGTACAAGCTGCCGTTGCATACAGAGATAACGAGGAAGAGCAGGAAAGCGAACAAATACTTAGGAGCAAGAAACTAGCAGTAGATAAATGTTACCCGATGTTACCAAATAAGGGACAAGGTCAAGAGGAAAGATCCGAGAAAGGTCCCACTTATTAAACTCGCCTCCGCCGTATGCGTTAGACGCTACCGCACCACCAAAGCATTTTACTATACCGCGCCCCGGCGCACGTAACCCAGCTCTTGCACGAACGCCAGCTCCTCTTCAGCTGGTTTCTACTTCTCCGGCGCAGCCTTCTCAAGGGCCGCCATCTTTGCTACATACTCCATCTACTTCTACCACTTTGCCTACAGCTCCAACTGTTCCCTATGATACTACGTCTGCCACTGTTTCAACTTCCTCTGCTATGGCCACGATTTCTTCTTTGCCTCAGCCTGTCTTTTCTGATGCATTTGCCCCTCCGCAAGCTTCTCCTTCTATTAGACAAAGAGTGACAGGTACCGTCACTGGTCTGCTTTCACCTTTCTTCGGGTCGCCTAAAACGACCCCTAAAACAGAAGATAGACAGTTACGTAGTCAACTGCCTGATTACGAGGAAAGAAAAGTGCTGAATGAACTAGCACGCCAATGGATTGCGGATACTGTTAGATATGATGTTCAGTCTGTTATGGAAGTTTTCCGTCAATGGAATGCACCCACTCAGAGACACGTATTCGAAGAGATGTGTGTATATCTGTACGAAGATTTGGAGACGAATGATCCCAAATGCACAATGGACGAACTATGGCGTACACGCTTTAAGTTCCATGAAGGTATGATTGTAGGTGCAGATGTTGAGAAAGCGATAGAGTTATTGCTCTCTTATAGGAGTAAGGGAAACGTCTCTAGATCATTGCACGAAGACGACGTATCAGGTGGGAAAAGAGCGAGACAGTACCCCATGAGAGAGGTTCCTCCGGTTTGGAGGGAAGGCGATGCGAATGTAGTACCGCCAATTCTGCCTCATTTCTAGCGTATATGGGTACATGTCCCCTGGAAAAGATCAGAAGTTTTAGCACTCAAGCAGACACTACCTGATCCCCGTAAAAACCCGACTGGGTATTATAAGGAGTTATCGCAGACTGCAAACTCATGCATAATGAATTTAGCAGATGTAGACATGTTGTTTGGGAACGTTGTTCCACATCCTTTATGGAGCAAAATCCGTCATACGGATCATGACCAGGAACTAGGTGACTCATGGGCGAACATTACTGCTACAGATGCTAGACAAATTGGTGGTTTTAAACCTGAGCCGTTAATAGCTGAACTTCCCGGTAGGATTATCACGTACATGAAAACAATAATGCCTGAAGTACGCGTAAACTGGGACAAGCTCTCTGCGTGCAAGCAGAAGAAGGATGAGAATGTGTCTGACTTTTTCACGAGATTTGAGGAAACTTTCACCGATCATAGTGGTCAGGATATGGCTACCGAGGGTGGCCAAAGATTGTTTGTAGACAAATTCGTACATAATTTGCTTCCTGAACTGTGTACTAAACTAAAAGATTCAGAGAGTGCTTGGGCTGTCTCTACGTCAGCGCAAATTTTAGCTACAGCCCAGTACTATGAAAATAGGCGCAAATACGAGCTAGATAAGGCAGACAAAAAGACGAAAGATTTAAAAACTAAAGTTCTTCTCCAGCAGGCCTATCCGCCTCGCACGGCTAGTCAGCCCAATTATCAACCACAACAGCAGTATTCGAGAAACGCGCAAGGAAACGAGTTTTCCCATCAGCGTCTTCCGTATGGCCCGAATCAATGTGCGTATTGCAAGGAAGAGGGTCACTTTAAAGGTAATTGTCCGGCTCTTGCGCGACGTTTAAACGGCGTTTCAGTGTAAGGGGAAGAGGTGTTCAACATGCCCCTAGAGGTAGGAGCCGTGGAAATTTCACCCAGAATACAACTTCTTTTCCGCCTCAGAATTCGATGAACAGCTTTGACCAACAGAATAATGCATCGTCTAGGTCAGCTCAGTACTATGCTGACGACTATTACACCGAACACGAAAATGAGGGTAATGATTGCTAGGACAGCCATGGACAAAGAGAGGGAGTCGTTTCAGTTCCAGTAGATCAGAATGGACCTTATGTCGAGGTGATTGCCTCAGGAGTGTCAGAGCCATTTCTGCTGGATACTGGTGCTACAAAAAGTTCTATTATGCACTCGAAACTTCCTGGCGCACCTTTGTCTGGCGAAATGAATGTCTCAGTAGGTTTCTCTGGCGCCCCTGTTAGAAACCCGATCTCTAGTCCTATATCCCTTTCTGTTGGCCCATGCGAATTAGAAGCACCCGTCATTCTTACAACAGGTTGCGGTGAAAATTTGTTAGGTTTGGATTTGCTAAAAAGGTTATATGCGACTTTGTACTGTTCTCCCTTGGGAGTACAGCTTACTTTAGGTAAGAAAGTCATTTCTCCAATGTATTTGTCAAAGGAAAATATTCCAACTGAATTGTCATCACTTCCTGATATACTTTGGGCTAATGGTTCTAATGATGTAGGTCGTTTGGAGATAGCACCGTATGTCATAACTTTGAAAGCCAACGTTAGGTTGACACGTATTCCCCAATACAAAATATCTAGCGAATGCGAAAAGGCGTTGTTGACGATCGTTTATGATCTGATCGATAAAAATGTCATCGAAGAAACAACAGGTAATGTTTGTAACAGTCCAGTTTTGCCCGTCTTAAAACGTACTGATCCTTCACAACCGCCTGTGTACAGGTTCGTGATCGACCTCAGAGAAGTGAATAAGGTAGTTATCCCACAGTTTCCAGTTGTCCCCGACATTACTGCTTTCATCACAATGGTTCCAGCTTCAGCAGCTTGGTTCTCGGTGATTGACCTGAAGAACGCTTTCTTCAGCATCCCGATTGCTGAGGAGAGTAGAGATATTTTTGGCTTCAATTTAGGAGGACGAAGCTTCCGCTTCAAGTGCGCTCCTCAAGGCTACTGCGAAAGCCCATCAATATTCAGTCAGGCCTTGAAAGCACAACTGGACACTATTGTTCTGCCAGATGGGTCAACTCTGATTCAGTATGTAGACGATCTGCTGATCGCTGCAGACACTGAAGAAATTTGCAAACAAGCCACGTTGTCATTATTGCGTCACTTATGTGACATGAAGCACAAAGTCTCTCTTTCCAAACTACAATTTTGCCGACAAGAAGTAACCTACCTTGGTCACATCTTATCGAAGGAGGGAAGGAGACTGACACCAGAAAGAATACAGGCAATTGCAGAACTGAGTGCCCCAAGGACACAGAGAGAGGTTCGGGCCTTCTTGGGCATCACATCGTACTGTAGACAATGGATACCGAATTTCTCACTACTAGCTAAACCCTTACTGGCACTACTCTGCAAAGACACGCCCAATCCTATGCCCTGGTCTGAAGATTGCCAAACGAGTTTCCACGAGTTGCGTGATGCATTATGTTCGGCTCCTGCGTTGGGAAACCCCAACTACAGTAAGCCTTTTACATTATATGTCCATGAGAAGGAAGGTTGTGCCTTATCAGTCTTAACACAACACTTTGGGGACAGACAGCGCCCATGCGCGTATTTTTCGGCAACTCTAGATCCTGTGGCTAAGGCACTACCAAGTTGTCTGAGGGCTACCGCCGCAGCAGCTGTCTGCATTCGACAGTCCGCTGGATTAGTTATGAATAATACTCTTATCGTTATGGTTCCGCATGCAGTAGACGTCTTGCTAAACAGGACGAAGACACAACATCTTACTAGCGCTCGACTATCCAGTTACGAACTTACACTGTTAGCAAGTCACATCCACATAAAGAGGTGTGATACACTCAACCCCGCTACGCTACTACCCATCCCGACAGAAACAGACGAGATTGATAAACATGACTGCTGCTTTAGGACAGAAGAAGAGACGAAAGGGAGAGTAGACTTACAGGACACTCCCCTTCCTGAATGCAATGATACTTTATGGGTTGATGGTTCATGTTTCAAGTTAACAAATGGTGATACGACTGCAGCCTATGCCGTAACAACATTACACACCATTATAGAGACCGCACGCATTTCCCACAATTCTGCACAAGCTGCAGAGCTAATTGCACTTACAAGAGCATGTGTGTTGGCGAAAGGAAAGCGAGTGAATGTGTACACTGACAGCCAATACGCCTTTGGTGTGGCTCACAGTTTTGGGAGATTGTGGCGTGAACGTGGGTTCCTGACGTCACATGGTGCAAAGATACAGCATGGTCAGCTAGTTAATGAGCTCCTCGAGTCACTGACCTTGCCACTACAAGTTGCCATTGTGAAATGCAGTGCACACAAAAAGATTCAAGACGATGTTGGCCGCGGGAATGCATTTGCAGACGAGGTTGCGAAAGAGACTGCAAGGAACACAATGAGTCGGATGTATGTTGTAGGTCCCGCTAGATGGATTACTGATGTGGGAATGTGTGAGGACACCATTGAAAGCGTGAAATCTATACAAGCCGAGGCAACTGAGAAAGAGGTGAATGAATGGAGAGAAAGTAAAGGTAGATTAGATGCGAATGGTTGTTGGGTCGAATTGTCAGAACACCAGCGATGGCTATTACCTAACGCATATGTACTTGCAGTAGTAACAATGGCTCACGGAATTGCGCACATCAGTTCGAAAGGAATATGTAAACTATTGGCCCCAGTATGGCAGAATAGTAATATCCCAAAATATGCAGAGAATGTGGTCAGAAACTGTATGGTGTGTTTGAAGTACAATCCCGGTAGGGGAACCCCAACTCCAGCTGGTCATTTTGCGCCTCCAACGTACCCGTTCGAGGTTTTGCAGCTCGATTTCATCCACATGGAGAGGTGCAACAATCTGAAGTATGTGCTCGTTGTTGTTTGCGCCTTTTCCAGGGGGGTGGAAGCGTACCCCCTTAAGGACAATACCGCCTTGTCAACTGCCAAAGCCCTTGTCAAAGAGTTCTTCCCTAGATTCGGTATGCCTAGAATCGTCTGGAGTGATAATGGAAGCCAATTCGTAGGACGCGTGATGAAGAGAGTGTGTGAGTGTCTAGGCATACACCAAAAGTTCCACTCTGCGAACCACCCCCAATCAGCTGGATTAATAGAGTGCTACAATGGCACGTTAAAGCTCAAATTAGCCAAGATCCAAGCCTGTACAGGTCTTAAATGGCCTGACGCCTTGCCTCTAGCACTCTTGTCAACCAGAATGACCGTCCATTCCAGATTAGGACTTAGCCCCCATGAAATAGTGTTTGGCCGCCCAGCCAACGTCTGGGGCGTGCCAAGGCCAAAGAAACTCAGCGAAATAGAGCACCCCGTACTGCTTGACTATTTGTGCGAATTGACAACTAAATTGCGTGTTTTACACCAACAGGTTACACAGTTCCTCTCCGCCAGCCTCTGACGATCCAGGTCACTCCATCGAACCCGGCACGTGGGTCTTGGTGCGGAATTTCCAGCGCACAAACAACGGACAGCCGAGGTGGACCGGACCGTACCTGGTACGAGATCAGCTGTTCGGGTGGAAGGCAAAAAGAACTGGGTGCACGGGACCCATTGTAAACGGGTCCCTCTACCCCTCCCATACGACCGGTGGGTCAATGAAGGACTTGCCGACTCTGAGACAGAATCCATACCTCGCTTCATCCCTTTCAGCGATGCACGTTTGAAAGAAACTGGTACCGAAAAGGAGAGTGATCATATTTTATAAGGACTTGTGCCACCGTCTATGCAGTTGGACACTACCGAACCTGAGACATTGTTTGAAGACCACACCGTACCTGGGAAACGACGATACAATCTAAGGTCTAGACAAAGAGACTAATAAAAGGCAAACTAATGTGAATTTCCTTTCCCCTAAGAACTATTTTTGATTTTTCAGCTCTCTCGCCCAGGGAACTTGCTCATTTTTGATTTTCGAACCGCCATCCGGTTCTGCTGCTAGGGTCGCGGTTGAAGTCTGGGGAGTGCAACTGGGGACGTTTAGGTCAACAGTTCTGGTTGGTCCAAGGGAGTTACCCCGGACTGAACAGAGCGCACTCCCTGGCAGAATCAATCTATCACCGCGGGCAGCAACTGGAGGATGGAGTTTCCTAGGGTAAAGAGACCTATCAGATTCACGAACTTTGAAAGACAATTATGCACTGTACTGGCCAAAAGAAGGTTTTTGATAACATGTATTTTAATGTTGTGTAGCATAACGATGTTTTTGACTGGTTATACTCTATTCGTATTCCAAGTTACTTTTTCAAATGACACCCGGCCACCACCTCCTCCTACTATCTCTCCGCACTCCTTTCACCCTCTACCTGAACACGAGTCTGCCAGAAGACTCGAATTTGTAAATAACTCATTCATTCAACTCCTACACCAACACCAGTCCATAATGAACACATCGAACTGTTGGATATGTGGACTCATGCCACACACAACGGATAAGGGTATCCCATACTTCATCCTGCCATTCAGTTATTATGGTTCTCTGTGGGCTTTCCAGACCATGTTCCTATTCGCCCTAGAACCATACCCGACCCGTTCCACTGAGAGCGATTCCAGTAACAAGGCACTAGTAGCAGGGATAAGAAATATGAGTAGGGAGTTCAACACATATCTAGCGATCCCCAAAGATGAACTCACTCCATACACTCGTTGGAACGTAACTAAATATGGGGTTTACCTGAGTAAGAGCCAGGCAGCAAAGAAATCCCGCCCAGTTTGGATAGTACCCCACCGAGGTCACTTATGTTTACAAGGTATCGGTAGGTATCCCAAAGCACAATTAGGAAAGAGCATATGCACGGAAACATATGTGTTCGCTTCCCAAACTTCCCCTATACTCTTAGCAGCCAAAGGCACGTATTTCGTCTGCCACGACCAAGCCTATACATGGTTGCCCCCTGACTTCTCAGGTACATGTTTCATCTCATTTCTGCTGCCTCCCACCTACACGGCCAGAGCAGATTACCATCGGACAAGGACAGCTAGAGGTGTCGTGAGTAAAGACGACACCGCGGGTCAGGAATTTGCAGACTTCGCAAAGGGTTTTCTGCCATTTTGGGGGCCTATGGTGAACAGCAGGAATATTCGCCAGTTATCGAGGATAGTTGAATCCGCCGTGATTACAACGGCCGGAGCCCTTGACAACTTGACAACCGAGCTTCAGTCGGATCGACTTATGACCCTTCAGAACCGAGTTGCCCTAGATATCATACTCGCCGATCGTGGTGGTGTATGCAGAGTGATCCAATCTAGTTGCTGTATTTTCATCCCTGATAATGCACCGACAGTGTACCAGGCCATCTCCAAACTACACGAAATATCTGGTTCCCTTCACGTGGAAAAAGGAGATTGGTCCCTTCTAGGGTGGTTCTGGGGCCTTATCACTGCCTGGGGATGGAAAACACTGATCTTCATTGGGTTGATCTTGGCTCTTCTGTTTATGTTCTGCCTGTGTGTACAGTGCGCTCCTGCACTATGTGGCCTCTGTGCTACCCCATGTACAAGGAAGCCTGTGTCAAGGGACGAACTGAGCAACAGAATGATGCTACAGCAGCATCTCCATGAATTTATTCATACAGATTTGGACTCAGATTAACATGAGTTATTGCCTTACATAAGGGCAAAAGGAGGGTCTGTGGTTCTGAAATTCTGGACCCTACTGTTATCACGATATCGAGATCCAATACCCGTGCCACAAAATATCAATATCCCATGACGAATTTGGTATCAACAGACCGGTAATGATTAGGACATCATTCCTATGCATTTGCGTCATGATCGAGGGATGCCAACACCATTAAACCGTAGTTTCCGTCCCGAACCCTTAGACTCCATTTTGTAAACGGCATCCATCTTGTGTCTTGCCCTCATGATAAGTCAATTGAGTAAGGTCGAGCCTGGTCTAAAAGGACACGTCCACCTCTCCCTGACTCCCCCCTGACCTGTCCCAACTGACTCCATTGCCTCCAGCCAAACCTGTTTGGGCAGCTCCTCGCCCAGTGGCCGAATACGATAGCATCAATGCATAACATACCACAAACCATTCACTACGTACAAATCATGTTTTCTACACACACACGCACCTGTCCACGTTCCTTGTTTATGGCCAGTTTTATAACTAGGAGGTGCCCTTCTTTATTAGCGTTTCATCGATATCTGATGGGAGTTCCTGGACATCTAAAATGTGGGCTTGCTTACATGACTTCGCTCTTTGTATTATTGTAGAAATATGTTTACAGCCACATCATAAACTCAAGAATTCTTGCTTGCAGCTATTATTTCTGTATATAAGGAGAAGGCTGGTTCTGTAAAAACGAACAGTCTCCTGAGAACACATGACCCGTGCTGTCGTGCTTCTAGGACACATGTTACTTGGTAGCTACCAATAAAACTTGATCTCTGACTGTGACTAGAAGACTCCGTGTTTCTGTGGTCCGGAACAAGGGAGAACTCAGAGGTCTTCGGGTGTTATCCCCTGGCACCAACGGGTTCCTAAAAACCCGTTACCTCACATTGTACACAGCAAAACTGCCCAGATCAAGCCACCAGACCCTGTACTATCGGTTTCTAAAAATAAGGAGGTAGTCAAAGAACCGTAAATGGCCCTTAGCTCTGTCCCCAGAGCTGGGTGGTGGAAAGTAGGTAAATGTTCTGAGGGGTTAGCTGCGAGAAATAAATGTATAAACCTACCACCAGAGGCAGCACCCTACGTGTGTGTCCTCTCGGGAGTCCCTGTGCTCACCACCGGAAAAACTGAACGTCACCAGGACCTTAAAAACAAAGTCCAGTTTTGGTTGACAAAGAACAGACCGCTGCCATCCAATATTAACGGGTCAATCCTAAATGTGAGAAGGGTGGGGTGGATAGGCTCCCGTCCTAAGAACACAGCGGGAGATCTGGTCATTGTTAACTTCTGGGATTACCAGGTCATCCCTTATCTGCGAAGTTGGGAGCCACAAAGAGGAGATGGGCCTATAACCACACTTGAATTGTGCGATTTTTACCCTAGAACTGCGTATTCGCCAAATACAAGGTGGAGTGTGGAGGGATGTCATCGGGGGGGGGAAGGGGCCCTGTATCAATTAGATACCAGCAGATACCCACCTATATTTACCAGAACCCATTCCCTGGTTCAGATATGTTACTCTGATAGGATAAGGATATCGCTCCTACCAATTCTGTATTGTCTGATTATAAGGAATACTGAAGCACTTCTATTTTAAATTTTACTGTTATTTTAATGTTAATGATTTTTTGTACTCTGTATGCTTTTATGGTTAATAATTTTAACCGAATAGAGTACCTTTGAATTGAATTGAATTGAATCGATGAGTATGTGAGAAGGTGGATGAAATGGTTACCCCACAGGTAGATGAATTGCGTGCACAGTATTTTCCCAACACTCAGTAATCTTTAGTGTAAGGACACATTTTCACCAGCGCTCAAACTGCTTCAATAGTTTTACAGATTTGAACCTTCAATTAAAAAGCTTGACTGCACATTAATATCCGCACCCTCACTCAAAAATCTTGACTTCATGCCCAGATATGCACCATTATCTAATAAAGTAAAACATGGTGCGATAAACAACAGGAAGGGCAGAATAGACACATTTATGTACTTGGAGGCCATGCAGCTGTGTTCAACCTGTGTTCGAAGTTTCACTGGGGTAGGTGTCACACTACATTCAATGCCTTGACTAGCAGTCAACTGAAAGAGTAGGAAGGAGAAGCTGGACACAGTATGCCACAGGAGACGTCATAGGTGGTTGTCAGCTGGAGTGCAAAGAAATGCAAACTATGCGCCTCCTCAGACATACTCATAATAAGAAGGTGTAACAAAGAAGAAAGCCACAGGTGGCTCTTGCTGGCAGAGGGCACACAAACATGTATCATGTCCCGGTCTCCTCCATGGGGGCATACGGAAATTTTGTGATGAAGCTGGCACCACAACTAAGGAACAACTGGCACAATGAAGCCGACCAATCTTGAGGCATGGTACAGCCTTTGATGCGAAGTGGTATTGTTACAACACTGTCAGTGTAATTACCGCATTGTAATGGCATGCGTAAAAAAAGCATACAGGAAACCGAGGCATATTCAAGTAGTAAACATCGCTTACCCCGAAACACGGAACACCGCATGCCATTACAACGCGGTTGTTACAACGCATACCATTAATCCACAAGTGGGAACAACAACTTGCTCTTGTGGTCAGAAGGTGTTCGATTTAAAATCAAACTCCTTCCCTACTGTTGACTAGCAGTCAACAGAAAGAGTAGGAAGGAGCAACTGGACACAGTATGCCACAGGAAACGTCATAGGGGGTTGTCAGCTGGAGTGCAAAGAAATGCAAACTATGTGCCTCCTAAGGCATACTCATAATATGAAGGAGTAACAAAGAAGAAAGCTACAGGTAGTTCTTGCTGGCAGAGGGCACACAAACATGTATCATGTCCCTGTCTCCTCCATGGGGACATACAGAAATTCTGTAATGAAGTTGGCACCACAATCAACAAACAACTGGCACAATGAAGCCGACCAATCTTGAGGCATGAAACAGCCTTTGATGCGAAGTGGTATTGTTACAACAAGGTCAGTGTAATGACTGCGTTGTAATGGCATGCGTAAAAAAAGCATGCAGGAAAACGAGGCATATTCAAGTGGTAAACATCGCTTACCCCGAAACACGGAACACCGCATGCCATTACAACGCGGTTGTTACAACGCACGCCATTAATCCACAAGTGGGAACAACAACTTGCTCTAGTGGTCAGAAGGTGTTGGATTTAAAATCCAACAACTTCCCTACTGTTGCACAGACTGGAGTTGGAATAGTAAATTATACTATTTCAACATCTAGAAGGCCCCCCCCCCCCCCCAGAGCAAGTCGGTGTTCTGACTCGCGGAGTAATGGCATGCTTTGTTACAACGCGGTTCTTGAAATGACTGCATTGTAATGGCATGTGTAAAAAAAGCATGCGGGAAAACGAGGCATATTCATGGCAAGTACATCAAGAAATGCCATACCTTTGCCTTAACCAACCCAAAGTCATCAGACTCTCCCACCACAACTACAATATGTTTTTTTGTGAAATCTGAGCATTTACGTGCTAAGCAAACTTGCTGTACTCACAGAAGAAAAGTTGACTGTTTATGTTACTGTTATTTATTTATTTATTTATTTATTTATTTATTTATGAGATTTGTTGAGCGTGCAAATACCCAAAGGTGTCTCGGCGCTTAGGATAGAGTGATTGTATGATAGGTGTTTATTGATTGAAAAGCCAGGTTTTTAACTGTTTATGGAAGGTTATTAAGGGTGTGGTAGTTTTAATTTGGTGTGGCAGGATGTTCCAAAGGTTGGCCATAGTAATTGAGAAAGATCTGTCACCCCAGGATACTTTATTTTTTTTTGGAACTGCTAAGAGGCTGGCAGTGGAGGACCGTAGTACACGTTCTGGTCTGTAGGGGCATAGGGATTGTTTAAAAAAAGCAGGTCCTGATGCATGGATAGTATTAAAAGCTATACATAAGGCTTTGAATTTAATTCTGAGTCTTACCGGTAGCCAGTGAAGCTGTCGGATTGTTTTAGAGATTGATTTAAACTTGGGTGTTCCTGTAATCAGTCTAGCCGCTGCGTTCTGTACCAACTGTAGTTTGTTCATTACTTTTTCTTGAGCATTGACGAGGAGTCCATTATAATAGTCAATGTGTGACATCACCAGAGTGCTGACTAAGGTTTTTATCGTGCTTATGGGAAGGTAGGGGAGGAGTTTCCTGATCATTCTTATTGTGAAAAACGCGGAGGAAACCACCGCGTTATCATGATGCATGAATGATAGTTTGTTGACAAAAATCACACCTAAGTTTCTAACTCTGGTGACCGGGGTGGGAGGTAGTCCAAGATCTTGTGGCCACCAAGTGGGGGACCAGGCCGGAGAGAGATTGCCAAAAACCATTACCTCAGTTTTATCCGAGTTTAGTTTAAGGCAATTCTCGGTCATCCACTTGCTTATCGCAAGCATTCCAACTTGGAAATTGCGGGCTACTTTCTGTCCGTTGCCATTCACTGCCAGGACAAGCTGAGTTAACGCTAGATGATGAGCTTTAATGATCCTCGCCAAGTCAGTCACATAGATGTTAAAGAGTGTCGGACTTAGCGAGGATCCCTAGGGGACACCACAAGGTAGAACGAATGGTGATGATGAAAAGTTACCAAACGAAACAGACTGGTCCCGGTTAGTTAGGAAGGAGGAAAGGAGTGAGATAGCACTTTTTGATATTCCTGTTATTCGCATGGCGCTCGACTCACCCCGAGAGGGGTATCTTGGGGTAGGAGTCTTGCAAACAACATGCAGCAGTCACAAAATCATCCACTTAGAACAGTTCTGTTTTAAGTAGCTTCCTGAATTTAAAGTGATCATGGCACAAGCGTGTGTCTATGGGGAGGGCATTCCAATGATAGGGGGCCAGATAAGAGAAAGATCTGCCCCCTGACAGAGGCTTTTTAATCCTGGGAACTATGAGCAACATTTTATACCTTTTCGAGGATATATAATGGGGCCCTTTTCTGTAAACGCTTTGCGAGTAATATAGCAAATTTAAAAAATTGCAAACAGGTTGCCCGTGTAATGAAGTAATAACAAAAATTAATGTGAACAGAAATAACCAATGTCGATAGAAATTCTGGAAGGTGTTCACTCCTCTGCAAAATAGAAGGGAAAGAAGAGCGGACATCATGTAGTAGTATTCCAAATAAGACATCATAAATTACAAATTATGATTCACAATTTACACAATTTCTTTTTAGGAACGTTTTTAAATGTATTACGTAGAAGTGGTCACAATTTGTGCACTAACTTCTGCATTGTTATTTTGCGAACCAACCTTATTTATTATTTATCACAAAATATCAAATCACAGTGGGTCACAATTCGACCTAACTTATTAATATGCATGAGGTAGGTCGCAAATAGCAAACCATTGTGGTTGGCTAGAGTCACAGGCATGCTGGCCTGATGGGATCCGGAGACCACCATCTCCGTGATTACTTTCAAATAAAGCATTTGTTTTCGATTCAGCTCGTTTTCTTCAAGGAAAACAGCAGGCATTTCAATGGAAACAGAAAAATGAGTAGGAGAAAACAGTGGCCCCAGGGACCACCCCCTGTTCCTAAAAAATGTTTTTGTTGATATTCACAAAGTGGAAGGAGTCCACTGCCTTTGATTGGTGCTAACCCGATTTCGGTTGCAAAACAATAATGCGTTATTTAACCCCTTGTCTGCTAATGACGCGCCCAGCTCGTCATGAGGCACAGTGGAGCTGTGCTCATGGCGAGCTGGACTCATCATAACGGCCGCGCCACTCCCCCGCACGGCGAATTCCACGCCTTTGCGGATGTTCCACGGGAGTGGGCGGAGTCATGACGAGCTCAGCTCGTCATGAGCACAGCTTCACTGTGCCTCATGACTAACTGGGCTCGTCATGAGCACCGCGGCACTGCGCGCGGCCCCTTCCCCCCCGGACCACGGGGGAATTACCCCCGCAGCTAAGGGGTTAAGGAATTAGTATTCAGAAGGGACGCACTTTAAGCGCCCCTTCCAAATAATGATTCTGTATTCAGACGCAAACCCGAATTGTAATTCAATAACATGTTACCGAATCGCATTTTGGGTTTTGTACTTTTTACGACCATAAAAATGATTTGTACATGAAGCCCATGGTGCCTTTCTCTAGGCACGTCCATATATCTATTGCACCAATGGAAGGACAGTGTGAAGTTAAAAATGACAGTTTCCATAGGCTGAGACTGACAGTTACAACTACCAGTGGATATAAATTGGGATGACATCAAATATGAATGACCTTCATCAAACAATTTAATTGCAAGGATGCCCCATTATTCCTCGCTCTGTGTATTCTTTACTGAAGGGATATGCTCTGCCAGGCAGCTAAAGCTGTCTCCAGCAAGAACTAAAAATACTGATGCACCAATGAACCTGCAGTGACTCACCTGAAACAGGATGCTCAGCTTTGTTTGAGACATAAGTCCACGGGACTAAGCTAGCTGCCTAAAGAGAAATATTAAAAAAAATTACAAATATTTGTCTTTATCATGCACTTCTTGCTTCGTCATTTGAGTGTACACTTCTCATGAAATAATATGCATTGAAAGCTCATGATTTCGTCTCCCAGCAGTAGATGCTGTCATTCAAAGTCCAATTTGAAAAGCAGTTTATAAAAGATAGAAATGTTGAAAATAGACCATATCAGCATGAATATGCTGGCACAGATTAAAGCATAAAATAATTGCATCTACTACTGTAAGTGGAATGACTGTCCTATTATCAGAAAAGGAAATACCAACTACAAAGAAAGAATAGAACAACTGTTACTGCTTATTTTATTCATTTTATATATTTAATTTTGTATTTAGCTCTTACAAGGCTCGACTGCATCAGAGTGCTGTACAAGACAAAGCATAGAGTATACAAAAACAATAAATCATGCTAATAGTCAAAGAAAGGAAAGTACCTAAATAGAGGACAGTGTAGTTACATGAATGGAGCACAGGTCCAGAGACAGGGCACATCCAGTAGAAAGGGAGGCCAGTGAACATACAAACACATCGAGATCTAGAGAGTGGTAGTGTTGGGGAAGAAGGTGTTGAAGAGGAAGTGCTTGATTTATTTTTTAAAAGCTGGTAGCAGAGTGCAGTAAGGGCCCGCATTTCAAGCGGGATGGAGTTCCATATTCTGGGGCACTTCCAGAGAATGATTGGGTCTCTTTTTTCTTGAAAGCAGCGATTTGTTTGTGAAAAGAAGTCAGTCCTGCGAAGTTGCTGGGGGCCACCAGAAAGTTTTTGTTTCTTGGCAAGATCATGTGAATGTTTGAATGATTTTGTGAACTAGGCAAGCAACTTTGAACATAGATTTTCCTTCAATGGGAAGTCATCCAAGAGAGGAAAAGATGGGAGTGACCTGATCGAATCTGGAGGCCCGCGAGCCAAGCAACCATATGAAGCGAGGTCTTCATGGTGCAAGGCGTGTCTTGGGAATTCCATCTAGTATAGTGGCTTCGTGGTCTGGTCTTGATAGGATCAAAGCTTGAATCACTTCTTTCAGGTCAGGAGCAGGTAGGAAGGGCTAAATTCCCTAAATAAGTTTAGGTCGGTAGTTTGCATTCTTCAGGGCGAGGTTAATGTGAGTAAGGGAATTAAGGCTTCTGTTGAGGCTGAAATCTAGGGATCTGACATAATAAGTTGCAGGGGCATGGCTGCCATTGGTGTAGCCGGTGCAGTGCACTGGGACCCAGAGCCCTGAGGGGCCACTTGAGCCCTGTAAATTGTTGTGTTTTACTACCCTCACAATAGTGAAATGGGTCATTTTCCTTACTTGCACCAAGGCCTGTGACACCATTGCAAGAGTTCTACATCAGTGCAAGTTTCAGAGCAAACTAAGATGTTGGTAGAGAAAATCAATTTTTGGACTGAGGTGGTAGGAGACTTTTGTGAGAACAGAAAGAACTCATTCATAGGAGGGTTGAGAGTGAGGAGGTGCCAGCTAACCCAGAATTAAATGTATCCATAATGGAAGCCCGTCGGTAGATGTCTGCAGCAGAGAAGGGGTAGATTTACAAACATGCAGAGTAGGAAACTTTTAAAGTGTGTCTAAGCATAGCATTTTGTATTGAAAACGGTACCCTTCCAGTACAAAACCTATGGTAGACTCTAGCACACACCCTAGCACCATGGCGCTAAGCTGTGTGCCTGGCGCACAGCAAAACACACAAGATGGTGGACGGAATGTTGCACAATGGCAAAACATTCACCCCCAGTCACAGATCTGGGTTTAATCCATTCCTCACCAAGCCACCCCAGTTCAGACATGGCCATATGCAAATCAGTCTTGACCCTGTGCCTCATGGGAACAGTCCAGCCCGAACTTCCAAGCCATGTCTTCCCTGGCTAAAATCTGCACTAGTGCTAGGGATAGGTTAGGAGTGCGCCATATCTCTTTAGATATGGCGCATTCCTGCTCGCTCTAAGTCAGGCAATGCAGTACAGAATTTTTGGCTCCTGCGCTGTGTTCCATGACAAATCTAGGAGAAGATCTTCATGCAGAGCTCACATGGATTATGTGGTAGTCCATCAAAGACTGTGCTGTCTTTTGCTGCCCAAATAATAGGATTTTATAACAAATGGAGTGAAACTCATTTTTATCAATCTTGGAATGATGAAATGCTGGGCCTGCACCTTAACCACCAGATTACACAGCTTCCTGCGGCCCGAAAATACAAACAATATCTGGAGCAGGCACTTGAGTAATTGTCTATTTTACAGCTAGAAGAGTTTGTGTTTGTTCCTCTTTCTTGTTTGGTGTTATTCACAGAGAGTTCTGGTGTCCATTGTAGAGAACTATTCTTAAACTGTCACCACAATTAATACTAATATTACATTT
The DNA here is from genome assembly GCF_964261635.1 of Lissotriton helveticus. Taxonomy (NCBI): domain Eukaryota; kingdom Metazoa; phylum Chordata; class Amphibia; order Caudata; family Salamandridae; genus Lissotriton; species Lissotriton helveticus. The sequence continues at coordinate 1,208,444,733 of NC_136063.1, forward strand.
TTTTACCCAACAGTTCTTCGCACTGTTCGCCTTATAGCTCTGCTCTATTTGTGATAAGTAAAGTCCTAAAGGTTTTACCCAACAAATAGCTGCTGGGTTAAAAGTCAAGACTTGCTAAAAGTGTTGCAAACACTTGGGGCCAAATTTACAAACCATTTTTATGGTTGCAAACGCAGCAATTCTGAATTTGCAACCAGAAAAATGATTTTTTTCGCGTTTTAGGAGTTTGTAGCTTTTTTCTGACGCCTAGAAAAATGGGTTTAGAAATGGATAAGGAATCGCTATTTAGAAGGCACTTGTTGTATGCATCCCTTCCAAATAGCGATTCAGATCCATATGTATCAATGGTTTAGTATCAAAATAGCTGTGGCTGCGGCACACCACTGAAAAGTAAAGGACACCCAAGGTGGAGTGACACTCCATTCGCAAAAGAGAAGGCATCCCCCCAGGACCTTGTTACCTTTGTGAATGTTAAAATAAGATTCTGGTGGAGTAGGCAATGGTCTACAAATTGTTTTTTAAAGTAAGCTTTTTTTATGCGATCTTTTTTTATCTTTAAAGAAAACAGGCTACATAAAAAATACTTTATTGAAAGACAGTCACCGACATACATGGTGGTTTGCTCACCCCAGTAGGTCACCATCCCTGTGATATTCTCCAATCAGAGTGCGTTGCAAATTATGACCTGACTCGTGAGTATTAATGAGTTGGGTCGGATTGCAACCCACTCTGAATATGAATGTTCCGACCTGAACCATTTGTACAAAGATCGGTTTGGAAAATTATTTACTGGTCACAAAATACTGGTTGCACATTGTGACCAGAGCTGTGCAAGCAGTAAATAGTGGGTATTGCTCATGGTTCCTGCAAAAGAAATGTTGATGGCCATTGTATCTCGAAGAGCAGTATTTAGAGTTGGTTTTATATTACCTGGTAATGGACTAAAAGTAGGCAATTGTTCAGGAGGGGCCACTGAATTCGATAAGCACTAATTCTCATGTGTGATAAATATTTATCTGCTGATTATTAAGTGTGTGTAATTTTCAATAATGAATTTTGAAATACGTGGTTTGACCCAGAAAAGCTGGAATAAGTTAGAACAATATATAAGCTAATTTTAGAGCTATCTGTATACTCTAAAACATTTTAGCCAATTTATCTAGAACGTTTGACTGCAAAATGTGCTTTTTGTATTTCAAAAATTTCTTGTGAGAGAGATTTCACAGTCATCTCGAAGAAAGGTCATCCACATTCCCTTTTGTGTATAAAATATGTTTGTTAAGATGCTTTTGCTCTGATAAATATCAATAGTTCCGCAACAATTCACTATAATAAAACATTTTAAAATAACTTTTCTTACAGCAAACGTTTACAAAATGTGCCACAGCAGTAGTTAAATAGATTCAGGCTTTAAAACAATTCAAATCTTTCTTTAATAGCCCTGATATTTTCTTTAACAGAGATTTCCACTAATTTTCCTTCCAGTTCAAAAAGCAAGGAACAATAAAAGTATGTATTAATGCATGAGGTATTTTGATTCAGTATTCACATTTTAACCTATTAGCATTGTCAGTCATCCTTTCATTATCCATCAACTTGCATAATAACTGCCCCAGTGTAGTAGCATTTTAATGAAAAAAGATAAAGTGGGCAAAAACCTTGGTGAACCATGCTTAATTTTATACCTAACAAAGTGCTGCAAAAAGACGTTCTGGGAAACATAATGGATATCAGTATTTAAGAAGAGCTGTTGTGCTTTCTCCTTGAGGTTCCATTTGTCAAGCTCATTGAAATGACAGACAAAAGGCCTGGTTTAAGGTTTGGCAGAGGAGTTACTTCATCTCAATCCTGTCTGCCGTGTATAAGTACATTATATCCCATGCACACATAATAAGGTAGATAGCACATTGCAATGGGGTAATCCATCCATTAAACTTTAAATCAGTTCCATTATTTTGAAACAATTCAGAAATGCTACATTTAATAAACATGTTATTGGGAGAACATGGCGGCCAGATAGAGAGACTGGTCGGGTGTGCCGATCCTAAGCGGCGTGCTACAACCGACTGAACGGGTGAAAAGATGCAGCAAGCGGCAAGTAAGGCAGACTAGCTACACACGCCAAGCCGGGAATTTTTAATATGTGCGCGGGTGCGGATGTGAAACAGCTCCGACGCTAGCGAGGTTGAGGCACTGTGGGGCGAGTCCTCTGTGAGAGCGAAGGAGGAGACACGGTCGGCGGGTCGAGAGAGGCTCACGGTAGGCGGCGGCGGCAGCCTATGGAGGACGCGGAAGAGGTCAACGCAAGCTGCACCGCGCTAGTGGCGGTGGAAACAGCTGAGGAGGACGCCGAGAAAGGAGTAGCAGACCCGACGGGGCTACCCTCACTGAAGGGTTTTGAGCGCTGGAGCAGCGCGGCGCTAGAGCGAGGTAGAGGTAGGCGGGCGGCTGCAAGGCTCCAGTTCTCTGCTGGAGGGGCTGTGGGGAGAGGTACTGCACAGGAGGGTAGTAGAGCGCAATTAAGTGCAAAAATACCAAAAATACCACAGAACTCAGTGGGGGGATCAAAAACTTACAGGGTGTTAGATACTCGGCCAAAGGAGAAAAAAAAGAGCCCGCAGAAATCTAGTTCTGGTTACGCTTTGAGGAGCACAGGGAAGCCTATAACGGGAGGCCTGACTCCTCCCAATATACAACAGAAGACCCCCTTTAATCCGAGTTTAAAAAGTAAAATAAAATCGCAAACAGGTAGGTCAGGAGCTTTTGGTAAAAAATCTTTAATTCACCCATCATTAAACTCCTACTTTAAACCTGTCCCTAAGATATTAGTTCTGGCAAAAGATAGCAAGCAAGGAGAGTCAATAACTGTGGACTGGTCAGATCACTTGAGTCCAAACCGTTACAAAATTTTGGAAGTGGAGGAGGCTGCGGCCGCAGAAACAGGAGAAACAGGAGAGATGGAATCCGAAGCTGATAGTCAGTTAGGAACCCTAACAGAAGGGGCCCCAGCGGACAGCCCGATAGAACTAGGAGATAATAAAAGAAGAGTCAATCAGAATGGGGGAGAGGTTGACGGGGGTGAGGAGGAGGGGGCAGCCGCAGGTGATGGGGAGCTACATTCAGATAGTATGGTTATTGCCCTTTTGAGAAAATTAGACCTAGATGTACATCGGGGGTTTGAGGAATCTAAAAGTAAGCAAGATGGTATTAGGGAGGCAGTGGGTGTACTGGAGGCTAAGTTTGATGAGTTAAATACACGGACAGGGAAACTGGAACAAGAGGTCAAGGAGATGCAGGAAGCAGTGGAAGATAACTGTAAAGAGCTCGAGGAGATTAAAAGCAGAGAAAGAGTATACGAAGAGCGGTTAGAGAGGTTGGAAAATATGCAGCGAAGAAATAACCTGAAGGTTTTGAAGCTACCAGAAGGAAAAGAGGGGGAGGATTTAAAAGGTTTTGTAGTTCATTTATTAAAATCGGAGCTGCAGTTGGAGGAGTCTGAAGAGGAGATTGCTGCTGACATACAGAGGATCCATCGTGATCCCTTCAGACTGAAGCCAAACCGCTCTAAGCCTAGAAGGGTGTTGATTAACTTTCTAACGTACAGTCTAAAAGAAAAGATTCTTGCTATGGCATTGAAAAAGGGCTCGCTTATGGTAGGAGAAGTAAAGATTGAGATTAGATCTGACTTATCGGTAGTCACGGCAAATAGGCAGTGGGAGCTGGGGAAGCGAATTGAACCCCTAAGGAAATTGGGGGCGACTGTGCAGTTAAAATTCCCTGCTTTTTTAAAAGTAATGTGGAACAACAAAATGTACTCATTTAGATTTGTAGAAGATGTAGATAACTTTCTGGAGTACTGCCAAGGTGGGGGGGTATAGTTAACTGGTGTAGTTCGGGCTTATGGTTTGTGTAGCTTGTAAATGTGTAATTTGAATAGAATAACAAAAAAAAATAAAAAAAAAAAAAAAAAAAAAAAAAGGTTTTTGCATAGAAGCAAGGGTAGCACGTCTGCTGGTGACCGGCACTTAAAGGGCCTAGGTTTGGGCCTTAGAAAGCTGGAAGGGTTTTCCCAGGGAGGGGGGGGGGAATGGGGAGCGGGGAGTTGGGTAGGGCTTAGAGTTGGGGGGGGAAGGATAGGAAGAAGGGGGGGAGAAAAATATAAATGTTCTCAGATGCCAAGGACCACCCTGAGGGTAAGGATTTGGAGATTAGTTTACGATGGTGGAGGGTAAAAGTGTGAGGGTAAAAACACAAATAGTGAGATGGGTGTCATGGAATGTAAATGGTTTAAGGGTTAAAGCAAGAAGAGACAGGATCTTGAAGTACTTAAGGGACACTCCAGCTAATATAATGATCCTTCAAGAGACTCATTTAACTGGGGAGGAGTGTAAACAATTTTTGGGTCGACTGCGGTGGATAAGGCACTTTTTCAGCTCACCACAAACTAGGGTAACTAAAGGAATACTAGTGATAATTAGATATGGGCTGGATTGTCAGGTAATGAACAGCATAGCTGATGAGAAAGGGCGATGGTTGATAGTGACTTTAAAGATATTGGGTTCTTTATACAATATTATTGGTTATTACGGCCCTAATCAAGACGATGTTACTCCGCTGCTAGAACTTACACACGAGATGTCTGGGCTTTCAGGATATATAGTTTTTGCTGGAGATTTTAACACTGTATTGGATGCTAAGCTTGATAGATCCGTTAACAGCAGAGCCCAGGGAAATTGTAAAATGGCGGCTAGTGTTAAAAACATAATAGAACAATTTGGGCTTTGTGATATTTGGAGGAGGCGGGCCGGGTCCGGGCTTGGATATACATATTATAACAAAAAATATAATCATAGATCCAGAATAGACTTTTTCCTGTTAGATGCAAGATTAATTGACTATGTGAAGGAGGTGTTACATATAGGGGTTCATTTATCTGATCATTCAGCGGTTTCTTTAGAACTGGAAAATGTGTCCTGTGTTGTGGATTCAGTCTGGAGGCTGGACCGTACAGTTTTGTATGATCAGGAAGCAATGCAGTCCCTTCAACAGGAGCTCGAGGTATTTATAGAGCATAACATAGGATCAGCCAAACTAGATATTGTTTGGGAGACAACTAAGGCCTTCCTCCGAGGCAGGTTGGGAGCTCTGGGGGCTAAGAGAAGGAGGGCATACCACCAGGAAATAAGGACTCTGGAACAGAACATCCGAAAAAATGAAATTAGGATTATAAATTCAGGGGGCGCTCCTGTGGGGGAGATCCTTCAAGAGTTGGAAGGGTTAAAGGAACAGTTGACTGATGTAATTAATAAAAGGGTGAAAGAAAGATGGGAGGCTGCTAAGCTGGATCATTTTGAATACGGGGAAAACGCAGGCAAACTTCTAGCTTGGAAGGTTAGGAAGGATCTGGTTAAAAATATGATAAAAGAGGTTAAGGTGGGTGTAGAAGGAAAAGTAGCCTCAAACACTAATGAGATTGTGGAAGCATTTCATAACTATTTTTCAGAAGTATATAGTGAAGAGCTACAACCAGACAAGCAGGAGATCAAGAAGTGGGTTAAAATTTTAAAATCTGCTACAGAAGAACACCGAAAGATTTTGAATAGAGAGATCAGGAAAGAAGAAGTAGAGGAAGGGATTAGGAAGGCAAAAAAAGGCAAAGCACCTGGTCCCGATGGCCTCCCTGTAGAGGTATACAAGACTCTGATGCAAGGACTGGCACCATTATTAACAAAGGTGTTAAATGAGGTGTTCTCTGGAAATTTGAAGATTCCGGCATCATGGGATCAGGCAAATATAATCATTATACCCAAACCTGGTAAATCTCCTACAAATATGGATTCATATAGACCCATTTCACTCTTGAATAGTGATTACAAAATGTTCACCAAGATCTTGGCAGATAGGCTAGGTAAAGTGATCCCGTACTTTATTCATGAAGATCAAAAGGGATTTGTCAAAGGTAGACATTTAAATGAATTAACATTTTCCCTGATAGGTAGTATAGATGTTGCGGTCGAGCAGGGGCTTCCCCTGGCGGTGGTGGCCTTGGATGCTGCCAAGGCTTTCGACCGTGTAAATTGGGAGTTTTTGAAAATTTTACTTGAACATCTTCAGTTAGGGAAAAATTTCCTTCAAGCGATATCACAACTATATCATACGCCGTGTTCTAGGGTCTTGGTTAATGGAACACTCACAAAATCTATTAGAATTGCGCGAGGAACCAGGCAGGGATGCCCCCTGTCCCCACTCTTGTTCGATCTTTATATTGAACCATTGGCCTGCAAAATAAGAGAGTCAGAGAATATTCCCACTTTCAAGTTTCAAGGGTGGTCAAAGAAGATAGGGTTATATGCGGATGATATCGTGGTTTTAACATCGAATTTGACAAAATCATTGGGGGAAATTGAAAACCTTACAAAAAAGTTTGGAGAAGTCTCAGGATATCGATTAAATTCGGACAAGACTGAAATTATGGCTTGGAACATGGTAATAGACCCTGGGATCGCAAAAAAGCAGATGAGATATTTGGGGGTACAAATTACTCAGGATATAAAACAGCTAACAGTAGTAAATCTGGCCAAAACAAGGAAGGATATCACAGCACTTTTGAGAAACTGGAGCTCAATATCACTGTCTATGATTGGTCGGGTTAATCTGGTTAAAATGATGGTGCTTCCGAAGTTGACTTTTTTATTTGATTCTGTTCCCCTTATGTTTGAAAAAGAAGGTTTAGCAAAACTACAGAGCGAAATTGGTTCATTTATTTGGGGCTCCAAGGGGTCAAGGCTATCATGGAAAAAAATTCGAAGAAGATATGCTAAGGGAGGTTTAGCAGCCCCAGACTTTCAATTTTATTCTTGGGCTTTTTTGCTCAAGAACTGTAGAATGCTTCTTGGAACTCCCAATGACTCATCAATAGGGGAGCTTTTTGCGGCCATGCTGAAAGTAGAAAATTGCTACAAGCGTGGCTTTCTATATGGATTTGCAGATCCAAAATACTTCAAAAAAGTCAGACTGAAGGTATTAAGAGACCTAGCTACGGCATGGTATCGTATTAGGCGCGTGACAAAAATCCCATATTTTAGCATGGCTGCACCAATTTGGGAGGGCCCGGGGGCTCCAAGTTGGACGAAAGATGCTTTAGCAAGGGCGTTAAAATCAGAAGGCCCACAGGTCTGGGGGGAGTTGCTTTGTGAAGGTGCCTTGATACCATGGGCAGTTTGTGAGCAACTCTGGGGTCGAAATTTTGCAAAATTTAAATATTTGCAGATACAAAGCTGGGTAATAGGTAAGGGAAAGTTAATGGGACGACACAATGAGTTTGAAGAAAAGCTGGTCTCGAACATTCGAATGAAGAAAGAAGTGGCAACGTGGTATTGGGAAATAGTGGAAATGGAGGACGGTCCCTTTTTACTTCCAGAGTTCCTGTGGGGAGAGTGCTTGCCGAGGATCGCAACAGAAGAACAATGGCAAGTAGATATGTTGATTCTATATAAAGTGGTGAAACCTGCAAATTTAAGGAGGAATCACTTGTTCACTCTCCACAGGGCATACTGGACCCCAAAGAGACTTGCGAAATTCAAAGATGGGGGCACGGTGCTATGTCCAAAGTGTAAAAGCCCAAATGAAGATGACATTCATATGTTCGTGACATGCCCAGAGATTCAAGAGTTTTGGGCAGCCGTAAGTGAAGTGCTTTCAAAAATATTGGAGCTAGAAATTACGGTAAGCCCTGAACAGATCATCTCGGGTAGATTGGATATACAAGGTAAGGGCCTTAATGATAATACGAAGCTGTTTTTCTATGCTATCTTGATTGCTCGAAGAGAAATATGTAAATTTTGGATTGCGTCTGAACCCCCGACAGTATTAATGTGGACTAGAGCCATGAGAGCAATAGCTAAACTGGATATGGCTGGGCAAAACAATAGGAAGCACCAATTTTGGAACTTATTTTTAAATCACTACGGGTGAGGGAATTGGGAGTTATAGTTGCTGATTTTAAAGATGGGAGTGAATAACGTTCGATGATTAAGTCACTTCGGATGCTCTTGGAGGTTTAATGAAACCTATATGCTTCCCTGCAACAGATTCGGCCGCGACACTCCACCTTTATCAAACTTCTTTCAAGTTTGTAGGTCTGTAGCATAAGCAGTAGGAATCAACCTCTCACAGTTGAGCTTGAATACCACCAATGGGCGCTATAAGATACGAAGAGGTGGGAAGTGGCGTATGAGGACAAAAAAAAAAAAAAAATAAAAAAAAATAAACATGTTATTTACATAGGTTTTAAATTGGACAGTCCAAATTGTTTCCGACTTTACTGTTAAGGAGCCCAAATATATCTGCTATACCGAGCTTTTCTGTAACCACTGGCAGTATATGTAATCGTAAGTCCCACCCCAAGACCATTAACAGAAATTGTCATTAGCATTGTAAGCAGTTTGTTTAATAGTTTTACTTCAGTACCTCCAAATGTAATACTGGATTCTAGTTCTATAGCAGCTGACCAATTTGATATGTCGGAACCTATTGGACGCAAATAGACATTTAATTCAGGTGGGAGGCTATATCCTACAAAAACCCAGTAAACTTACAAAGTCCATTAATGGCCTGCCACCGCACTGTCACTTTTCTTTCAACGTAAGGGACGTTTCCAATGTTACACCTAGATATTTACATCTTCTGGTGTTTATTAAATTTTCATTACCAAGCCTTCAAAAAAGTTTGCGTTTTTTCTCCCAAACTGCATTATACCCAGGGCCAGACTGGCCGCAGCAGGCACCGGGCATTTCCCTCGTGGGGGCCAGTTTGTACCTGCTGGGGCCAGTTTTGATACTGGGGGCCGGTTTAGCAGCAGTATTGTAATATCAACTCCTTGTATCTCACTAGCACCCCCCATGCTCCCAGGACCAGTCAAGCAGCAATCTGCAGGGGGTGGTTGCTATTCCCAGTCCGGCCGTGATTATACCTGTACACTGTCAACATTAACCCCTTCGCCATGGGGGTAATTCCCCTACGGCGCAGGGGGAGGGGGTGCCAAGGCGTCGCGGTGCTCGTGACGAGCCCAGCTCGTCATGAGTCACGGTGGAGCTGTGCTCATGATGAGCTGGGCTCGTCATGAGCATGGAAGGGGTTAATATTAAGTTTATTATGCTCACAATATGCAGTCAGAGCCCCTATTTGGAGTTGGATACCTGTAGCACTCCAATGAGTTTAACTAGATCACTAACATAAAGAAGACCACTAAACCTGTGTCCATCTGCTCTCAGGTGGGTTACGATTGATTTTATGAAATATTGATGGAAGAGCAGCTGGAAACAGTGTATACGAAATGGAAGCCAGAGCGCAGTCTTTCATAAGGTCATTGCACACTTGAATCTTTTCTGTAACACCATGTCTCATTCTTAAAATGTACATTAGGCCAGGGTGCGGACCGCAGGCTTTGTATCACAGATTACAGTTCAGCTGGTATCCCTAATTCATCCAATTTCACCCACAGCTAAGTGAATGCCTTCAATTGTGGACTTTCATGCCGGATAATTCAATATGAGTATTTGATGATTGGGACCAAGGTCCGGCCTAAAACTAGTTTACTCTGAAGGGATCAACTAATTAAGTTACATAATTTCTTCCAGAGTTTCAGCACTAATTTAGCTTAAATATTTGCTTTGCTGTAGAATCCAATAGGGAAATTAGGCTAATGCATTTTGCTTGATCACTTTTTGCAGAAAAATGCTCAAAGTGACATATATTTTCAGGGCTAACTTTGCCTCCCAGTTTGGTCTTTCAAATAAAGGTGAAACAATGATGACTTATTTTACAGAAGGCATAATATTTGTAGTAGCATGTTAGGTCAGACTAGGAAACAAAATAGGCCTGTGTCCAAAAATAAAAGTGCTTTTCTTCCATTAGTGAATCAGAAAGCAAAAGAAATTTCCCAGAATTTGCAAATCGGACCAGTTTTGAACATGCAAAGACGTGCTGTAAGAATACATTGCAAAATATGGGAGACTGCAGACATTTGTATTTGCTGCAAGCAATGTTTGTGGTAATATCAGGAAAATTAACAGTGAAAACTAGGCCACCCGATTATAAAACACACCAAGTACAGCCAAACGACCGACCCAAACATTGACACTGATAGACTCCCCGACAGGCCAATCCAACCCTGGTAACATAGTGCACGCAACAAATCTCATTTCACAATTAAAGCAAAATACTGCCACATCTTTACAGTATCACCTATTATAGCCCCATAAAGACATTAGCATGTTCACGCAATCAGCCAATCACATGGTAAATGTAACAATACACAACGGACCATCAGGACCTTACTAAGGGCCTGATTACGAGCTTCAGCGGTGTGGGGTTGGCCGGTACTCGACTACCGCACCCCCGTGCCACAAGACTTGCAGCTGCCCACCCGTCAGATTACAAGTTATTTGTACTCTGCTGGGGGTGAGCGGCATGGCTTCCTAGGGCGGTGCCTCTTTCAAAGACTGCGGTGCCGTGAAAAAGGCTCCGCAATGGGAATGCCTCACAAGGTTCCTTGCACGGCATCAACTGAAAAGTCTGTTGAAAGAAAACACACAAATGAAGCCTGATTTAGATACATCATGGTAAAATCATGCAGACTGTTAGACATAGGTTTCTGATGACACTTGACCACCAAAAGCTAATGTTAAGTTTACTAAATATATTGATATATGTTTTCTTTATGCATGGATGAAAGTAGTAAACAAACGAAAAATAGAAATTGATGTGTTAAAAAAATATTTACTACCACAGGAATGTATAATGTGGGCTCTGCCATTAATGAGAGAAATGGTTCACTGATAGAATATCGATGTAAAAAACATTGATGTTCTAAATATCAAAAAAGAAATATCAACTGCAAAATTATCGTCTCCAATACCCTAACAGGTAAGTACAAAAATGATTGAATCAAAAATATCAAGGTAGAAAATATAGATGTAAAAAATATCAATTTAAAAACCTATATAAAATAAAATAATATGTAGTAAATATATTAAAAATTAATATTATTTTACCAAAATTAATTACATTTAATATACATTTTAACTAAATATAACAAATAAACATAATTAAAAAAAATATAAACACACCAACATAAAAATGTTTACATATACATATATTTAGAGGGGAAAGAAAAGAAAAGAAAAGAAATTATAGGGTTCCTTGATTGTATTAGTTGATGGTCTCATGAAATAATTTGTACATATGTGTATAGCTTTTTTACATGAAATTTGGATATATTTTGTTGATCACAAGTTCACTATTCACTAATGTCACTTTTTTTGCACTACATTTGATATAATGACAGCTATTGTAGATTGTAGATAATGTATAGAAATGACTTTTTTGACTCATAAAATGATATAAAGGTACTATAAAGGAGTATTTAGGTCTACCTTCTTTATTTATTACAAAGATTTGCCACAGTATTTCAGAGGTGTTCTGTTGGTTCTATTAGGAGCAGTGTATAAAGGAAACTGTTTGGATAAATCATCTGTTGTTCGAACCCGACAGAACCGTTATTTTCTAGATTTCTGGATACCAGCAGACAGAGAGCATCTTTCACACACCCACCTTCGCTCACAGGTTCACCTCATGGCGGTGTAAGCTGCGCAGACCTGGCAGGCACATTCGCCATTCCTAAGCAAAACCATACCCACAAAAACGTGCCTTTTATTCATACCCCTATGCTAGCCTTGCGTACGCCGAGCCAGCCCACTACGATAAAGAATTGGGGAGGGAGGGGGCATGTACGCGCTATGTATTCGTAATCTTTTCTACTATCATGGTTGCGTCCACTGTCTACTTCACTCAATAGACCATAAGCGTATGTTCACATGTACATGTCTGTGCTCTGCATACTCAAGTCTGTCCGGCACATCCCCTCAACAATTTGCATTCTATACTTTTATAATAGAGAATCACTTCCCACCTTTTCACGTACTTTGCTCCCAACTCGCCCTGCATTCTGCATTGTGTGGCAGAGGTGCCATGCCATGTTTGGTTTGCATACATGGCTAGCCACGGTTCCCACAGTACGTACTGTTGTTGTGTCTGCTAGGTGTACATGTGGTTTGTAATGTTGCATGCCATTATATAAGGTACCAGGTTTATTCACGAGCAGTGGTTTCTCTCAATTACATATTGCTGTCTTAAAGAGGATAGAGAACTTTTTCTCACAGGTGAAAAGTGCAACCACAATGGCACTCATTCATTACTATCCTGGAATGTCCAACTGCACAACGCTTCTAAGTTTACAGCCCCCAATCTTGTGTGCTTTCTTAAAACCACACCAACTCCCACAATCAGCCCAACATTAACACAGCCTTCTAACGACACTTATCTGCTTCTCAATAACGTTCACCCCTACAGAATATGAGCTGGCATACCGTCTGTCCTTACTGTTTTAAACTGAGTAACTTCCTGTGGCAATGTCTATTCCCACCCACACAAAACAACTCCCAAACTTCAACTTGACCTTCAAAACCTACCTTGAAAACAGATTTCATTAAACTAACCAAACTGAAACAGCTCTTTCTCAGAACAGAAGTGTCCCTTACTTCTGCAAAAGAAATGTATCGACTGCAGATAACACCACTTCAAGTAAAATGCAGTCCATTTTAAAGACAAACCTCCCATTACACTTTGTAAATTGTTACACAATTTTCAACACATCTCACACTCAAGGTCTGGTACACTTTATTTTAACACAGTCTCCCCCGGCCTTCTCACACTCTTTCAACCCGTTTTTGGTATAATACCAGACTTCCTTTATTCGATCATCTATGGAATAACAGGAATAGTGCCCATAATTCTCGCTATCTTTGCTGCCATCCTACTACTATTTTTGCTTCTAAAGAATGGCTGCGCCTCCTGTGCTAACAACAATGTCCGACAGAATACGCCTCTACGAGAAGCTACATCAATGGTGTCAAAAAATGGAACAACTTTTCGGCTGCCTGCCTCTCTCTATTATCGAAGCCAGCTACAACATGCCATTTATGTACACATATGCAATTTGCGTACAACCATCTTTTTAAGGCAAAACTTGCCCATTCAGCTGGTGAATGGATCTATGCCTTGCCAACATCCCAACAATCTCTCCCGATATCCATCAAGTAATCAAGTATCTTGAAAACCGAACTCGATTGTTCAGGCAGTGGAGCAATGGCGAATGCAACGCAAAAAAGTATTGTGGCGGAATGGGATTTCTGCGCAGCCGCAAAAGATCTCCTGCAACGTGCAACCTTTGACAACATCACAGATTGCCTGCCAATTCAAATTGCCGCTCCAACATTCGAGGATTATTACTGTCCCTTCGAGGATATGAATTGGATCACTTCGCTTTTCTCACACAATGGCAACAATGACCTCTTGGAACATTACGCATCTCAAGCCGCTGAAGAACTTCCAGACTGCAAACTCCAAGTCTTTTAAGAAATTCACGTTATTCTTGGATTGATTTTTTCCAACTTTTTTGACTTTTTTCTTAAATTTTTTTAATACACTTAAATTGAATTATTTTCATATAATAACTTTCTAAGTATTCTCACGCATTTGAACTCTGTTTTCATTATTGCCCCTTACGTCTCCACTCTAACCAGGGAACGGTGATGTATGGCCTCTGAAAATAAGCTATTTACTTGCTAAGTTAGCCTAAACCCGACATCCATTTTGAAACCATGTCTATTCTTTGTGCATACGTCTCTCTCTGCCTGCCTGTTATCCACAAAGCACTTTCACATAAATGTACTCTTCTTCAGCCTGTGCTCACAAGCTGGTGATCTTGATAAAAAAACAAGACATTGTTTAGGAACTGGTTGGTACAGTGTGGTAATCGTATCCTACCTTTATTTTTATTACACAATTTAGTCATTCATGTCTTATAGCTATCATTCATGTCACATGTAATGTGGAATTCACTGATGCAGGAGCTTTGGTTTTAACACAGCACAAGCGGTTGGAGTTTGCCTCAGCTCGATGCCTTAGATCTCTGCACAAGAATTTTTTGGGGAAAGAGCTGAAGACAATAATGTATGGTTTGCCCAGAAGGGTACTGAATACGTTTCTCAGAAGCGCAATGTTTGTATGCCTCCTCAAAGTTCCAATGTGGGTAGAACTATTACCAATTCTGACATGCACCAGATAGAATCTACTGTACAACAGATTCCTGACTATTCTGCTGTTGATAATTTTGTGTTACAAAAAAGCAGTACCAGGGTACCTAAAAAGTGTGATGATTACATTTTTGCAAAATCTTTTTTTTCCTAGTTTTCTTAAAGGATACATGTGGTAATCGTATCCTACCTTTATTTTCCTTATAGAGTTTAGAGTCATTCAACTCTAATAGGTATTGTTGATGTCACATGGAACTGTAACATGTAATGTGGAATTTTTATATAACTTTCAAACTCCATTGCTTTATTACACACAGGAACTTTCTTACACACACCTGATTTCACCATTTGTCTTCTGTGGCATTACAACATTCTGCATTATATTCTGCACGATTATTTCTTTATTCCTGCATGCTAAAACACTGCATTCGAGTCTTCACACCGGTAGGGGTGAGTAGTTCGCTTCCCACTCCCTGTATAGTATAAATGCATGCTAACACTACTTACACAGGTATAGTACTGCGGCCAGTATCCTACAGTGCCCACAGCACATCACTTTACAGCAATCAGCTCACGGCTTAGGCTCACGGTTACATCCCCAAGTCTTCAGAGTGGTAACAGTGAGTAGTTTGCTTCCCACTCATGCTATAGTGTAAACGCATACTAACACCACCTGCACAGCGATGCTACAGCGGCCAGTATGCTACAGCGCCCAGAGCACCTCAGTTTACAGCACTCAGCTCACGGTTTAGGCGCACGCTTTCATCCCCGAGTGTACCGGCCCCTCACATCAGCACCATCTCACAGTGGGCAAAACAGCAATTTCACACCGGTAGGGGTAAATACTTCAGTACATCAGTTTACAGCACTCAGCTCACGGTTTAGGTGCATGCTTTCATCCCCGAGTGTACTGGCACCTCACCTTAGCACTATCTCACTCTGGGCAAAACAGCACTTTCACACCGGTAGGGGTTAATACTTCAGCACATCAGTTTACAGCACCCAGTTCACGATTTAGGCCCACGCTTTCATCCCCGAGTTTACCGGCACCTCAACTCACCACCCTTTCACTCTAGGCAAAACACCACTTTCACACCGCTAAGGGTAAATACTTCGCTTTACACTCCCTCTGTAGCACACCCTAACCACCCTACAGAGCTCACAGAGCTCATACCCTCCTCTTTCCTACTTTTTTCCCTTACTTGCTTCAACAGAATCACAAAATGGAGGCCAGCACTTCCTAGTTGCAACCGCTTGCACCGCTCACAGCCAATAAGCAGCAACCTCGTGCTCGTAACGCCTCAGCCAATCAGATGGCAGAATTCCCTAATATCGATAACTGTACATTTCAATATTTCTCCAAAACTACTGAACAGATTTACACCAAATAAACAAAAGCATTCTTTCTACACCAAGACCCCTCTCCCTGACAAATCTGGGGTAAGTCCGTTCACCCGTTCGACCTGTAGCCTTGTCTAAAGTTTCCTATGAAAATCAACATGTAGAAAACATGTTTTGGGACCCCCCCTTTTTTATCTGCCCCCCTTAATGAATCACTCCCAAACTTTCAACATAGGAGCTGATATTAACAAAGAATTAGTTTTGGTAAATTCAGGAAGATTCATCAAACGACACCAAAGTTATAAGCAAAACAAAAAATGCTCATCCTATGGAAACTAGGTCCTAACTATAACTACCTACTGGCAACTGCCAGTAGGTAATATATTTTTAAATAATTTCAAATAATACAATTCTATAATAAATTAAAACATTAGACTATTTTTTAAAAAAAAGTACTTATTTTTCCCAATCCAATAAGTGCAACACTAGGGAAAGTGTTGGATAGTGGAATAACTACAGTGTGAGTGCAACAGTAGGGAAAGTGTTGGACAGCGGAGGGGTAAAATTACTATTCCCACTCCAGTGATAGCAACAGTAGGGAAAGTGTTGGATAGCGGAAGGGGAAAAAGTCACTATTCCTACTCCAAAGAGTGCAACAGTAGGGAAAGTGTTGGATAGCAGAGGGGTAAAAATGTCTATTCCTACTCCAGTGGGTGCAAACGTATGGTAAGTGTTGGATAGCAGAGGAATCACATTTACTACTTAAACTCATGTGAGTGGAACAGTAGCGAAAGTGTTGGTTAGCAGAGGGGCAAAAATGACTATTCCCACTCCAAGGAGTGCAACAGTAGGGAAATTGTTGGATAACAGAGGGGTAAAAATTACTATTCCCACTGCATTGAATGCAAAAGTAGGGAAAATGTTGAATAGCGGAGGAGTAAAAATTACTATTCCCACTTTAATGAGCGCAACAGTAGGTAAAGTGTTAGAAAGCGGAAGGGTAAAAATTATTATTTCCACTCCAGTGAGTGTAAACGGAGGGTAAGATTTGGAAAGTGGAGGAATTAAATTTACTATTCCAACTCCAGTGACTGCAACAGTAGGGAAAATGTTGGATAGCCAAGGGGTAAAATGACTATTCCCACTCCAGTGACTGCAACAGTAGGGAAAATGTTGGATAGTGGAGGGGTAAAAATTACTATTCCCACTCCAAAGAGTGCCACATTAGGGGTAGTGTTGGATAGCAGAGGGTTAAAAATTACTACTACCACTCCAGTGAGTGCAAAAGTAGATAAGGTGTTAGATAGCAGAGGTAAAAAAATTACTATTCCCACTCCAGTGAGTGCAACAGTAGGGAAAGTGCTGGATAGCGGAAGAGTAAGAATTACTATTTCCACTCCATTGAATGCAAAATTAGGGAAAGTGTTGGAAAGCAGAGAAACTAAAATGACGAATGACACTTAAACAATTGAAAATAAAACCAAAATATATTACAACATTTTAAAAATCATAAAAATAACATAAATAAACAATATTTTAAAAATATAAAATTAAATATATATCACATCTAAAATGAACACTTATTATAATATTAATTACATATAACAAAAACCTACAAATAATATTATAAAACAAATTAATAAATACATTTATAAACAATCATTATTTTAAAGTAGCAAATATTAACAAAAAAATATTAAAACATGAATATATGTATTGTATTTCCTAGCCTATACCACCACAAGAATTTCAAAAAACTTCAACATTTTTAATTACATGTATTTCCATAATTAACATAATTAATAATCACTTTAAAAAAATCTTAAGAAAAACAATAATCAACATTCATCGAGTACACATGCTTTAACCCAATATATAAAATAGTAAAACACAATTAAATAATATTTTTAAAAGAAAAACTATTACTATTAACAACTAATAATGAAATAGTTAAAAATGTATTTGATACCCACCTTTTACCCCTTTAAAAGTAAAAACAACTCACAATAAAATAAAGAATGACACAAAATAGATATCAAATAATTAACGTTAACTAACAACTATATAATAATTAATTAAACACATAATACTATCCACCCTTTACTCATATAAACACCACAACAGACAACTAAAATTAATTACACAATTACAATAATTAATTACGAATTAACTAATTAAAATTAATAAACAACCAATTATTAATAAATTACTTTAGCCATTTAACATCTCAATTAAATAATTAATAATAAATAAAATATATTCCAAAAATATAATATAATTAAATTACTTCCCACTCTATTCCCCTATAAACCCACAACCTGCTACAGAACTAAAAATGCAAAATTCAAATAAAAATATATGAATAACTACTAAAAAATAATCAATTCATTTTATATAATAAAATTACTTCCCACCCTATTCCCCTATAAACCCACAACCCACTACAGAACTAAAAACGCAAATATCAAATAAAAAAAATAATAACTGCTAAACTGTAATACATACACTAAAAATACAAACAAATGTTATGCAAAAACATACATCACATACATGTAAAATATATACTGAAATAAATAACATTTAAACAAATCTATTTTTTAACAACTATATTTTTTAACGATATTTTACACTTTGATATTTTTGACCACGAGAATTTGTCTGTCGATGTTTCTGACCCACAATATTTTGAACTCAATATTTGTGTAAATCAATATTTTTTATTCGATATGCTGGCTCTGCACGAGAGAAATAGATGCTATACCAGAGTTGTTATAATTTGTGCTATGTAAAGATCTATTTTAATGTGCTATAAAAATCCTGAATGATGTATTAACCTATAACGTGCAAAGTGACTTGCAAATTATATGCAAAATAATAACGAAGTTTAAAAATATTTTCAGGGGTACCATATACTTACATTTTTAGGGGGAAATATATTTTTATTTGCATTTATACATGTGTTCAAAAAGGAAAAGAAAACAATAGAATTATGGAAACACAGTAGAAAGGCAGTCCCTTCAGCATACCAAGAACATCATAAAATAGCGATATCAGTGTTCCCTTCAAAACATTATAGGTGCTCAGACTCAATACTGCTTATCAATACAGTACTACTGCACTACGTAATTCCCAGTAGCTACCAGCATTTTTATAATAATTAAATTATGTGGCAGCTCCATTCACGTGGGGGGTAAATGAACATCCAGTTTGTCAATTGTTTTTCCCATCTTGTTGCCCATAGACAGGTTCTTGTTGTCTACAGCACCTTCTGCTTCAACTAACAATCAAATAGTGCGAACACAACACATTATGCCAGTTCAAAAGAAACATCATAATAAACAAACCTATAACAACTTCTAAACCCAAACCACCAGAGGGCCGCTCACCTAAGCTTGTGACTTTAGTTTAAAGCATGCAATCAAAACTCGGCTGAGGGGGTATGAAAAAAAAAGTGTTACTTCTTAGAGCACATGCTTGGGAGACGAATGACAAGGATTGAGAACATGAACTCGCCTATTTGCTAAATGTCACAACCGATCATATGAATAAAGTACAGTGGTCTTAAGAAAAATGCAAAGTAATGGATTACTAAATTCTTAAGAATTTGTAGACTTTTACCTAGTTCATTATCTCATCCTACTGAAACTGACCAATGAGACAGAGTGGTCCAACACATTTGGTGATGTCAAGTGGTGTATACCAGAAATTGATGGAGTATAGTTGCCTAAATTCTGAACCAGAGTGGGTCCTATCTTGTCTATCTTTTCTCTATCCTAAATACTGCATTTGCTGCAAGCTGGTATGCTTGCATAGTGGAATGTTTCCTGCTGGGAGGTTTCTGAGAAATCGCGGCAGCATTGACACTGCAGTAAGGGCGAGGACAGACAACCCTGTTAATGAACTGGAGCTGTTCATTCGAAAATATACTGAACTTCCAGTGATAGGATTTGTAATATTTACTTTCTTAGGACAAAATCTCCCTCGGCTGAGGAAGATAGCTCCCTTAAAAATTGGTTTTCACAGCTTGTTAAATGCTTATTAAATCTGTTCAATTTAAACTAGATTGTATGCTAATCATTTGAAATTTGATTAAACAAATTGAGATTAACTTCTCTGCTGATTCCGCTTCATTATTTGCTGAGCCTAATTAAGCTGATTTTTGATCAACTGATGGGGTGGTAGATATTACCTGCAAACTCACTTTGACTTTTCTAAATACTAACAATTATCTTATTCCAGGTCCTCATATGATATTATTCAGTCCCTAAATATTCTGGTCCCTTTCAGCACAGAACAAGATCCATTGAAGGACCTAATGAGATTGGTGTGGTAGCTGGGGTTATTCCGAGATGAAATAAATTGGATCAACTAATATAATTTATGCAGCCCAACACGTTGGAACATTGCTGCATCCACCATGGCTGACTGCTTTAGCTCGAAAACTCTTGTCTCATTTGCATGCTACAAAAAATACTCCTATCTTTGAAGCAACTGACAACATGCTGAGAAATAAAATTCAAGAGCCAAACATTCAGTTAAATGCTCCTCTATGTGCCTGTATGATTAACAAGCAACAAGCGCTGCTGCTGGCTGACAGTGCAAGTTACGCTGTTTGTGACAACTTTCAAAACAACTCAGAAGACCCCATAACCTGCATTCTGCCCTGCTAACTCAGGGTGGCTCTTAAAGGGAATGTTATAATGCACATTGTATATATTAATTTTAGCTTTATAAAATATCGGTTGCGAGAAAAATAATAACTTGCATTTCATTATTAAAAACATTTTTTTTAAATGAAACTTTTTCGATTCCCTGTCCAAAACAGTAAGCTTCAAACAGCCACTGTTTGATTGTTGGCTCAGTTACCAGTTCCTCTTGCCAATATTGTTGCTGGCAAGAACTGCGGGATTGAGAGACAGGAACAATATTCAGATCCCCACAGAAGATAAAAAGCACGCAATAGCTTTTTTAAAGTGTTTTTCTTCCGTAGACCCTGCGGCTCTTTGACTGCTGCTGGAAAGAAGCTTCTAGAAAGCAACTCGGAGTGCACTAACGTGGCCCATTGCGGGGAGGAACGTTTTCAACTATCAAAGTTGAATCCAACAAGCTTACATTTCTTCTATTTCCTTTTATCTCATCTAAAACAGCTCACAGCTGAGAGGGGCCTTCCTCATTCCTTTAACCTATTTCACAGATAGTAGGAGGTAGAAAGCCAATGGCACCCGCTAATTTGTATTTTGGTGTGTCCCTTTCAAGATGAACAAGATGTAACCATCTCAATGCAGTGCAGTGATAAACTGTTTGGGAATGGTAGATGTAACCAGGCGCAGCCTAGACAGCTAAACTGTTCAGAAACTGGCATTTCTCAATATAGATTCAGGAAATTAGCCACTCTGTCAACTCATAATTACATCTCAAACTTTCATTATTTCAGTTTTGGTGCCAAGATGCAACTCTTTTGGCCATTTTTGTTTCACACGAGACAAAATTAAGATAGCATGAAACAAATCAGCCAGATGTTCATGAACATAAAAGAAGGGTGTTGCTACAAGGGTCAGAGTGCCACAAGCTACTCCTGCTTATTGGATACTTTCTACTTGAAAATTAATGGTGTGCATGAAAAGTTCTTGTCAAATAAGTTGTATCAGTGTAACTGTTGATACAATGGAAGGGGATGAACATAATTCCTATGATGAGTAAACTAAGGACCTGTAGTGCCACATTTCGAGAGATACATATATATAACACGTCCATGACATGATTTATTCTTGTATTTCAAGCAGTATTTGAATTAATATGGGGCAAACCTAACTCGGAAACAACAGACTACATTTCTGGGTCGAAAGGCTAGGAAACAATCCAACAGTATGAACAAATGGGGCCCGGGGGGATTCCGGCGTCAGCCGGTGTCCCCCTGGGATGATTCGCGCGATTGGAACAATCCACGCGCAGGGGATTGTGGGTAGGTCAGGGCTCGCGGGCAGGGGCAGTCAGGAGGCGCGCGCAGAGGCTGAGGAGAGCGGCGCTGCGAGGAAGAATACGCAGCTGATATTTTCGAGCGTGCCACGTTTTATTTGAACTTTGTTTCTGGCACAGTAAAGTTCATTTAACCTTTACTATCGGCGCATTTCGCCGTTTTGGCGATTGTTTTGCCGTTTTCGGCGGGATGACGGCAGAAGGCATGCAGGAGGAGGCCCGGAGCAATTTCTTTCTTCCTGAGGCACCAGTGGCAGTCTTTTCAGGCGCGCAGAGGCCAAAGAGGATAGCGTCTGATGGTGTCCTGGATGCGGTGGCAGCCTGCAGAACATTCCGGGGTCGACAGTCCAGCTCCTCGGTCCCCCCTCATTCAGGCAAGTCCAGTGGTCGCAGGGGTAGGGCAGTAAGGAGAAGCCCTGCTGGCAGGCTGGTGTCCAGGAGTTGCCCAGCTGTACCTGCAGCTACTAGGAGGCGGCTGGGGGGGGCACAGGTTTCGCAAGTCAGCAGGCCTATGAGGCAGTCGAAAGGAAAGGGGGCTGCACATGTCATGGTGGGGGCCCCCGATGAGTTACTTAGTGGGGGAGGGTTTGGCACCCAATTATCACCCCTCGTGGCTGGTGTCCCCAGTGTGCAGAGTCAGCAGTGGTTGGGGCCCGGTGCCTTGCGCCCGCAGTTTTTGTCAAAGGGTGTTCGGCCCCCTGTGGATTTGGCCCCCCCGGTCCCTGCAGCAGTTTTGGCTGCCCCTCAGCTGGTGGATTATGCTGTCGATAGCGATGATGAGGAGGAGCTGGAGTTGGTAGACTTTTCGGGCAGCAATCAGCCCGCCCTGGTGGGTTTCTATGACGAGGAATGCGAGGAAGGCCAGGTGTTGGATGTTACTACTGCAGTGTCTTTCACTCAGAGAGGTTCCCAGAGAGCCGGCAGACTGGCAAGGCGGTCGCAGATGCGGCAATATGTTTTGTGTGACTTGACTTCCTCTGACAGGGTCCAATTTTCACCCAGGCCCCAGCCTTCGAGGTCTGCTTCTGGTTTTGCCCTGGTCTCGGATGCTGAGGAACAGTTGCATGGGTCAGCGGATGTAGCGCCTGTATTTCCTATGTCTGGCACATCTTCTTTTCCTCCACAGGTCGCATTTGAATCACCTTTGGGGCCGCAGAGCGGTCAATGGGTATGGGTGGAGCACTCTGCCCCTCTGCAGACAGTAGTGGGTGTTCGTGGGCAAGTTCCGGCTGTTCCTTCTGGTAAGTCCGCGGCTTCTGTCACGAGCGGGCGGAGGTTGTCGCAATTTTTGCGAGACACGGCGATGCCTGGTGCCTCGGGAGTTTTGAGGTCAGACCAGGTGTTTGCTCCTGCAGAAGTATCTTGTCCAGGCGAATCAGGTGCGGATTTTAGGACAACGGCCAGGTTGAAGGACCTTTTACCTGTGACCAATTGGGAGACATATGATGGGGGAGTTGGGGATGGAGTGAGACCGGGGACCAGCAAGGACAATTTGCAATTGAATATGGACAAGGCTTATCAAGACGATGCGTTAGACGATGTTGTTGAGGATATGGTGGTGAGAAATGTGTTGGAAGGTGTGGAGGGTTCTTTGTTGCAGGTTCGGGGTCGCCCAGCAAAGGGCGGGGTTGCCAATAATTGTTCTAGTTTGTTGCAGGAGTCAAGCACGGGCTCCTCGACGGTTCATGAGCGGAATCCGAGTTTTCAGCGGCGAGAGGACCTCCCAGAGTTCTCCAAGCGGGCGGCCCAATTACCTTCAGGTGAGCCTTGTTGGTGGGCTGCTTGGTCTGAACCAGCAGTGGGTCCTCCAGTGGGGAGGGGGGGGAGGAGTCGGGTGGGTACGGACAAGTCCACCACTGCCAGAAAGAGTCTGTTTTGGATTTCCCAAGGGTAATTTCGGGTGGGGGTGATCCCGTCATAACACCTTCTCGGAGTGACACAGTCCTCTCATCTGATGTGTCGGTCTCTAGTGGTGGAAGGACGAAGTTGCCTTATATGGGTTTGGCCATGCCGCTAGGTATACACCTTTCCGACATGACTAGACAGCGTATTTGGAGACATGACTTTGTGGATGTTTTCAAACTTTTACATAGGGACATTCAAGCCAAAGAGGGTTCCAAGGAGGAGGAGTGGGAGATTGCTCGTAGGCCACGGGTTCCTCGTTCTATTGATAACTGGACTGCTGCATTTTTAATTTATGCTAGTGTGTACTGTGAGAAATACCCAGACAGGGCAGTGTCCTTATTTAAATATATGGATACAATACGCAAAGCCTATTTGCAGTTTGGAGGTTATGCTTGGCTGAACTATGATGAGGAGTTTCGGGCGCGGGTGGGGTTGTTTCACGATAAGCCATGGGGGGAAGTGGATCAGGAACTTTGGCTCCAGTGGATGTCGGTGTCCCAGCCTAATGCTACTCTTCACACTGCAAGTGGTTTGCCTATTACCTATCGGCCCTTTCTACAGCGTCCCGCCCACGCAGGGGCGGGTTTGGTGGGGAGGGGACAGCTGCCTCCCTTGGGTGCCTGCTGGAACTTTAACAGAGGATCTTGCATTCGACAGTTTTGTAGGTTTAAACATGAGTGCTCCCAATGTGGTGGAAAGCACGCCGTCACTCAGTGTTTTTCCCAACGCCCCTATGGAGGAACAGGGACCCCTCAAAGAGGTGGAGGGGGTGCTTTTCCAGCAATTATGCCAAAAGGCTCCTACACCCATTAGGTTACAGGCTTTGTTACCATGGTTGGAGCTTTATACGGATTATGAGGCTGCATCAAAACTATTTTGTTTTTTTTTGGAGGGTTTCAGAATTGGTTACCAAGGGCCACGTTCTTCGCGATGGTCGGAAAATCTGAGATCTGCCAAGGAGCTCCCTCATGTTGTTCAGAAGAAGCTGTTGAGTGAGTTACAAGCAGGTAGGATTGCAGGTCCTTTTCCACATTGTCCTTTGCCCAATTTGATTGTGTCACCGTTGGGGGTGGTGCCCAAGAAAGCGGCGGGTGAGTACAGATTAATCCATCATTTATCATGGCCTGAAGGACAATCTGTCAATGACTATATTTCCTCTTCTGATTCCAATGTCTCGTACGCGTCTGTGGATGATGCACTCCGGATGGTGAGATTGGCTGGTGTTGGGGCTGAATTGGCTAAGTGTGATGTGCAGTCCGCTTTTCGTTTGATCCCGATACACCCCACAGATTTTGAGCTTTTGGGAATGTATTTTGATGGCGCCTTCTATGTGGATAGAGTACTTCCCATGGGTTGCTCGATTTCTTGTGCTCTTTTTGAGATATTCAGTACCTTTTTACAATGGTGTTTTGTACAAATCAGTGGTCATCAGTCGGTTTGTCACTATTTGGATGATTTTTTCTTCATTGGCGAGGCAAAGTCAGGTCAGTGTGGCAAGGCGATGCAGGCTTTTCAAGGTTTGGCAGAGGTTTTTGGTGTACCGCTGGCTCCTGATAAAACGGAAGGGCCTTGCACACAAATCACTTTTTTGGGGATTGAGATTGATACCTCTGCCATGGTGGCCCGTTTGCCACGTGACAAGCTTTTGGAGATCCGTTCTTTTTTGCTGGAAATCTTGGAAAAGACAAAAATTGAGCTCCGTCAGATTCAGCGTCTTTTGGGCTATCTCAATTTTGCTTGTCGGGTGGTGCGTGCAGGGAGGACTTTTTGTCGGAGGCTTGGCATGGCGATGGCTGGGGCCACCCTTCCGCATCATCGCATTCGGCTTTCCAAAGCGGTAAAGGAAGATCTTCAGGTATGGGTGAGATTTTTGGAGGAGTTTAATGGAGTTTCAATCTTTTTTCTGGAAGACGACACGATTTGGCAGATACAGATTTTCTCAGATGCTTCTGGTGCGAATGGTTTTGGAATTTTTTGGGAAGGGCGCTGGTGTGCGGAGCCTTGGCCGAGCAGTTGGTTGCAGCAAGGTCGCAGCATCGCCTTTTTGGAGCTGTTTCCCTTGGTGGTGGCCATGTTGGTTTGGGGGAAGGAAATGCGTGACAGGTGTGTGTTGTTTCACGTAGACAATTTGGCTGTGGTTCACCTTATCAATAAGCAAAAGGCAAAAGACCTGCGGGTGCTTCAGCTGTTAAGACATTTTATGTTTCAGAGTTTGAAGTACAACATTGTTTTCAGGGCCAGGCACATCCCAGGGATCAATAACTCAATAGCGGATGCTTTGTCTCGTTTTAATTGGCAGAAGTTCCGGGAATTGGCGCCAGGAGCGGATCTATGCAAGACTGCCATTCCGCAAGACATCTGGGTCCTGGGGCACTCCGAATAACCGACCTGGTTGAGAACTCTATTGCACCTTCCACCAGACGTAGTTATCGTCAAGCCTGGTTTGAATATTTAACTTTTGCTGATTCTCAAAAAAGTTCGGGGCTAGTTCCTGGAAGCAGATCTTTTATTCTGCAGTTTGTCTTACATTTGATGAATAAAGGTCTGTCTCATACTACGATTGCTGGGAAATTGGCTGGGGTTTCCTTTTACGGTCAGTTGTTTTTGGGGCAGGATTTGGTTTCTGATGTTCTCCTGAAGCGAATGTTACAAGGTTTTAAGAAGGAGCGTTTTTGCCCAGAGAGAGTGCGGGAACCGATAACTTTTGACCTGTTATGTGTGTTATTGGGGCATTTGCCTGTTTGTTGCTATGATGCCTGGGAAGTTTCTCGTTTTCGTCTTTGCATGATTTGGTTGTTTTTTGGTGCTTTTAGGGTTTCAGAGTTGCTGGGGCTTAAAGGGCAAATGGGGATATCTTCCGGTGCCATTCAGATTCAAGAAGGGGTTTTACAGATATGGTTAAGTCATTCCAAGACGGATCAATTGGGGAAAGGGACGTTGATTTCTTTACACGCCAGTGGTCGGGAGGGGTGCTGTCCACTTGCGGAGTGGTCCTCTTTGCTTCGCTCGCCTCATTTTCAGGTTGGTCCTATTTTTGTTCACAGGGCAGGGGATAACATTACCAGTTTCCAGTTTTTGTCAGTGTTGCGAAAAACATTGTCATTAGCTGGGAAGGACCCTTGGCTTTTTGGGACGCATTCTTTTCGCATTGGGGCAGCGACTGAGGCTTACAACTTGGGTTTTGGTTGGGAAGGTATCCAGAGGATTGGTAGGTGGAAATCGGGTTGCTGTGCTCGTTATGTTCGATTGTAAGTATATATGCTGTTGTAAGTGCCTTTTCTAACATTCCTTTTTCTGTTTAGGTCGTGTCTACCATGCATTGTCCAGGGGGAAACACACCACGTGGCTGGTGGGACATTCTTTTATTAAATGGGCTGCGTTCTTTGCAGAAAAGCAGATCTATGGCAGAGAGCTCGGTCTTCCTAGCAAACGCCATGAACTTTTATGGAATGGACAAGGTGGGATGAAATGGTCTCAATTGTTTCCATTGTTGTCGAAGTTATCTTCGGTCAGAGGCATTCCAAATCTCCTTATAATTCATTTAGGTGAAAATGACCTGGTCCAGCTCTCAGGTTTGTCCCTCTTGAAGCAAATGCAGCTTGATTTAGCGGTTCTCACGGAAAATTGGGCTGGTACTAAGTTAGTGTGGACGGAGTTTGTTTATCGACACCATTGGGTGGGAGCACGGAATCAGGCTGCAATGGAGAAGGCCCGTAGGAAACTGAACAGGGCAATGAAGTGTTACTGCGACCACATGGGTATTAAGGTTTTGAGCCATGCAACCATTTCAGGTAAGGATATGGATCTGTTCCGTCAGGATGGGGTTCATCTCTCTGACTTGGGTCAAGCCTACTATTTGTTGGAGGTGAGGGAGTTTTTGTCTGCTTTCTGGGGTGACAATCTTTGGTGCTCTGCTAAACGTGAGATCTAAGCCTCATATTTGCTGCCTTTGTTCCCGGGTTCGGGTGGTTGGGGACCAGGAAAACTCTTTGGTTTTCCTGGGTGGCGCTTTTTTGGGGATGGGATGGTCAGGAGCGGGCTCATCCTTCCCTAGGGGGTGGGGGGGCGAAACGAGAAATTGGAAGGAGGAAATAAACTAGGGCATGGTTCTGTTCATTTGGGGAAATTGCTGATGCAAAGTTTTGTGGTGAAGTTTTAAAGGTTTTGATATTTAAAGGTTTTACATAAAAGAATGTTTTAATGTACAATGTTGCATGGCTATACTGTTTACCTGTCTTAAATAAAGTGACCTTTTATGCTAAAGAAAAACTTGGAGAGTGTGGGTTGTTCTTGTTGCGCGATGGGGCCCGGGGGGATTCCGGCGTCAGCCGGTGTCCCCCTGGGATGATTCACGCGATTGGAACAATCCACGCGCAGGGGATTGTGGGTAGGTCAGGGCTCGCGGGCGGGGGCAGTCAGGAGGCGCGCGCAGAGGCTGAGGAGAGCGGCGCTGCGAGGAAGAATACGCAGCTGATATTTTCGAGCCCCACCCTCCCTTCCCTTCTTGTAATGCTGTTACCATTTGTTATATTTATTTATTTTTGTTGTCACTATAGGACAGGTGACAGTGCCATGGTTTTGTTATTTGCTGAAGGCGCTTTTTTGGGGATGGGATGGTCAGGAGCGGGCTCATCCTTCCCTAGGGGGTGGGGGGGGGAACGAGAAATTGGAAGGAGGAAATAAACTAGGGCATGGTTCTGTTCATTTGGGGAAATTGCTGATGCAAAGTTTTGTGGTGAAGTTTTAAAGGTTTTGATATTTAAAGGTTTTACATAAAAGAATGTTTTAATGTACAATGTTGCATGGCTATACTGTTTACCTGTCTTAAATAAAGTGACCTTTTATGCTAAAGAAAAACTTGGAGAGTGTGGGTTGTTCTTGTTGCGCGAAAGCAAGTAGTGCTTGATAAGGAAGCTATCCACATAGTTTTGATTCAAGGACATAGCTGAAGACAGTTGTTTATCGGTGGCTCATGAGGTGCTGCTTAATATACACGTGTTTTTGCATCATTCAAAAGTGTAGAAGCGAAGCAGTGGGTAAAATTTGAGGTGGAATGTTGTTCCAGATCCTTGGTGTGAAGCTTGAGACGGATTCTCTTTTGCATTGTTGATTTCAGGTCGAGATGTCTTTGGCTTGTGCATTTCACTGGCCTTCCAAAATGGGGTGTTTTTCTCATAGGCAGTGCTTAATTCTTGCGGCTGGTCCACACTAATGTTTATGGTCTCACTTAATTTTTAGGGAGAGGGGGGATATGTATACTGAAACGAGAAACAGAAACAGCACACTGCAGATTTATCAGGATCGGGCGTGTTGCTGGAGCAGGATGCCGTGACATACACTTTTTGAATACCAATATGGTGAGATACAGGCCATAGCTTCTTGGAGATACAGGATATAGGACGCATTATAGGAAGTGTTATCGCATATATGGAGGCTCAGGAAATGAGATGTGGTTTATATTTTTCTTTGCAGGTTGTTGATTTATTTGGGACTGGAAGAAAATACTGTTATCCTGTGAGGCAAGAGATTAGAGAATCAAATGTGGCCAGTATTATGGTGAGCCTTGCCGTTTGTGATTTGGATGGAGCTTTATTGTAATGAATAGGAGGTTTAACTGTCCTTCTTCCAACCATATTTATTAACGCATAGCTATTTACGATAAATGAGTGGGGACATTGAGATAAATGATAATAAATTGAGGGAGGTTTATGACCAGGTGGTATGAGAGAAAAAGAAAAAAAAATCCCACATGAAAGTTATGATATTCACAGGTAGTAAAGATACACTTTATTCTTTGAAATTCTTTACAGAAATGTTTGGATAAGCTGAAAACTGAACTCATCAATGTGAGCATCTTGAGCCATTTAATAGCCATTGGGAACTGATTTGAGCCACTCAATGGTGAGCTAACAGGGTGAAGGGGATTGAGTTATGACAAATATGCTCGCAGATTCTGAATGCAGGGTAATAATGTGTACCTACACCTGTCTGATTTTTTTCAGGTGGGAGTGATTATACTTCGAGTACACACATGATTAATTTGCGTATTGATTTAGAGAACGAAGGTATGGTTTATCAAACTATTAGTATGTTATGTGGGACTAAGTTGTGGGCTCTGTAAGATTGTTGTTATGGATTCAAGGTGGGTCTGGTTTTTCTACTGTTATATCTGAAATTTGTTCATAGAATGGAATATAGGCAGGATGATTCATGGGACAAGATCATAGTTGAGAATCTGACTGAAATTGTATTAGATTTTTGGTTTAAGTATATTGTCACTATTAATTTGGATGTTGATTGTAAAAAAAATGTTTCTTTTGTTTACCATTCGCAGCCCTGATGATGTCCGAATAGGACGAAACGCGTAGGCTGTGTCAATTTGATAATCATTTTGAACTTTGAAACACTGAATATTTGATTTCGATTTTTCTACATTGGAGTATATACATCTTGTTCTGTTGGACAACCTTGGATATTAAAAAAACAGATAATAAAGAATGTATGGACTACAGCATTGGACTGCAAAAACCTTTTTTTCAAATTTTTGGCATTCCTTATTTTTGTTTAAGTCTAGAGATCAGTACTATCTGCGCCCACCTTGGCGAAATACCTGAAAATATTGGAGCAAGCTACAAGAGACTGCATTTCCCAGAATGCCAGGGGCGAACCTTGCCTGAGAGGTCAGCGGTGTGATCCCACATCTTGTTGTCTATTTAAAGTACTCCTGTGAGTCATTGAGCTGACGAGCTCATGGATGAAGCACCTGCGTGCCAGTGAGAGGTATTGGACCTGACATAATGTTTGGCAGCCATCTCGGCAAACCCCAAAATACAGGACTGTATACTCTACTGATGACGGTTAATAAACCAGAAACACGTGTCTAGAGATCAGCACTATCTGCGCCAACCATGGCGAAATACTCGAAAATATCGGAGCGAGCTACAAGTGAATGCATTTCCCAGAATTAATATATCTGTACCCCAAGTGAGTTCTCACTGTCATTGGTACAATTCATTCTCATTTTCAGAATTGTGCCTTAATCACGTTGTCCTGCATATATATACCGACAGTGTATAAAAATCATCACATTGCATTACTTAAATTGTGCTTATGTGTTTAGCTCTATCGCATTGGAACGAAGCCATTCTAAAAAAAATCAACAAAAAAAATCAGTGCATGCTAAACTAAACTTCAAAATTATATTTTGCACCTACGATTGGCTGATTACCAAGGGAGTCTAACGCTTGATTCAATCACAGATGGACATGCAATTCCTCATCAGAGTGGAATCAATCCTCCTTAGCTGGTTTTCTCTGTCCCCTTCACTGAATATATTTTACGAAATAGACCAGGTCCGCAGCATTGCCTTTATGAATTTCATGTGTATGGCAAGCAACTGGATAGGTCCTATCCTCATTGCTTATGACTCGTAGATGTTGCAGATTTCACACATGTACCTTGTGAATTGTGCTGCCAACATATATTTTGGGGCAAGTGCACTGTAGAATATATATACTACATGATCACTCCTGCAGTTATATGCACTGCATATCTGGAGTGGGGTGTTAATCAATGACGATGTGGTCTCTTTGATATTAATGCCATGCGTACAGGTCTTATACTTTTTTGGCACAGTGTGACCTATCACTGGATTGTTCTTAGTAAGATGCCAATGCCTCACCAGAATTCCCCTCACTTGTTGATGGGTGTGTTAAATTCCATGATCATTCTCAATTCTATGACTTCAGCTTTTCTCTTGCCTTCTCTGGCAAACAGCAGCTGTTCTGTCTTCTTAGGATTAGCCTTCATTTAGGCAGTCTCAACCATCTCATTGCTATCGCCTCTCGCTTGGAATCTTTTCTGTAGCTCATTGTGGACCTCCCCTAATGTATTTCCATAGCTGCAGTTGCACCA
Organism: Lissotriton helveticus; assembly: GCF_964261635.1. Taxonomy (NCBI): domain Eukaryota; kingdom Metazoa; phylum Chordata; class Amphibia; order Caudata; family Salamandridae; genus Lissotriton; species Lissotriton helveticus. The sequence continues at coordinate 1,208,476,025 of NC_136063.1, forward strand.
CATATGGAGGTTTTCTGCATATGGAATACAATTTTAAAGTTTTTTTTTAAGGTGGAAACTACTCGCATGGAGGATAGAATTCTCTGCTTTTGGCTTCCTCTATGTCTTAGTGTGGATTTTATTGTCCTTCCCAAAGTTGACCAGATCTAAAAAGTGAATTTCTGTGGTTCTAATATAAATTGTGAAACCTAGGTTCAGATTGCTGTTGTTCAGCTTATCTGCAATTGTCTTTGCTGAAGCAGGCCTACCCCTCCACAAGACAAAAAGATTGTCTATAAAACACATCCAAAAGACTACGTTTTTGGACCATTCAGTGGCAGAGTCAACAGCGAGCACCTGCTCCTCCCATCTGCCATTATGCAAATTAAGACAGTTGGGGGCAGATCAGATGCCCATGTCAGTGCCTCTTACCTGCCTATATGTGTCATTGCCAGATAGAAATAAGTTAATATGTAAACACCACTGTGTCATTTCCAAGACCATCTTGGTGTGTTGATGCAAATGGACTGGTCTTGTCCCAAGGATTTGTTTCATCACTCTCAGGCCATCCTCGTAGGCAATGCTCGTGTACAGTGAAGTTTCAATTAACTGACCTATTGCTGTTTTGTATTTTTCTTCAGCTACATAATATTTCAAACTGCTCTGTTTCAGATGGTCCTCTTTTTAGCTATGTCTACAGATATTGTTAGGTATCTATCAGAGTACATGTTATAAAAGCAAAAAAATACACAGAGATGTGGTCTGGGTCAGGCACATTCAGCAGCTGCTTGGAGAAAATGTAATTCTCATTTTAGAGCAGGCCCAGAGGAGTATTTCAATCTCACCACTATTGGCTTTAAGATGTATTAGTTCTCCTGCCTGCAGAGTGCTTCCCATCGATGCTGTAGCCAAGTCTCCATGCTTTACAATGGAGGTTCCTGTGTGCTCTTCAAGTGTTTACCAAACCTGTTGATGCTGCAAGAACAGTGAACTTGCATCTAAATGCGTTTTTGCTTCTATTTAGTATTTGGACTCCAAAACTGCACACAACTGGTGCTATTTCACCAAGGGTGATTTTGCATATACATTTGATTTTATTATGCAATGTGATACCACAGTCCTGTCTACTTTGCACCAATGGTGAATTTACATTTCAAATTATTTTGAACCTAAATGTGATTTTTCCCAGGAACATGATGTGTGCTCCTAAAGTTCCACGCTCGTACTGTTGATGTATGAAGGGGGATTTTTCACCTCAGTGTGATATTAACCAATAGTTAGGTCATTCTGATTCTCATTCTTTGAACCTATCGTAACATCTCATTGCATTTACTTTCTCTAATGTATGATGCCCCATAGTTGCATATTGCACCTGTCTCATACTGATTCTTTGTCTCAATTAGAATAAACTACATACGTTTGTGTGATTTTCTTACAGCCACAAAACGTAAAACAAAGATACATTAATTTCAGCTAAAACTGCAGAAAGTATGTAACAGCACTTCAATTACCCTATTTACCGGACACCCATCCTAACTACCATCAAAGACCACAAGCACAGAACCCTGACAGGCAATCTAGAAACCTTAGGCAGCGAATAAAATAATAGGCTTATTGGTAGTTAATAAAATCCATTCACTATCCATGAGTCAAAATACGTGTAATAAAGTATTTCAGCATCACAAAAAATTGATTAAAACTTTTATACAAGTTTTTTTAAACTCTTTGGTTTTTAACACAGTGGACTCCACACACATTTCCTAAAATCATGTTGATTGTCAAAAGTTTATGACACAATGGTTATGTACTTTAAATAGAGACTTCTTTAAATATGTTCTAACCTATTCAAAAAGGCAGTGGTTGTAGCTTTACAAGTCCATATGTTTAAGTACAGAAAGGTTGGGGCCAAAAACTTTTTGCATTTGCTCATGAAAGTTGGGCAGCAGCATATAACTTGGACTAGCCATTTTCTTTTTTATTTATAGCATTTGCAGTTTCTAACCTTTCTTTTATAATAACATGCTAACATGATTACGATATTTCTTCTATATCAAATAGGTCAAAACAAAGGCAAAGGTATTGCATTTTTAAATTCCAAGAAATGGCAAGTTCATTATATGGTTAAGCCTTGTTAGGCTCATAGCTTCCATTAGCAAAGTTATTGGGGACTTTGAGTTTAAAGGTTGTTGGATTGTTTCTCAATGCTTTGTACTTATGTGTTTTTTCAAAAATGTATTAAAACTTTAGTAAGAATGTTTTTTGTTCCCATCGTGACTCCATATTTAGCTCTTATATTGCTGAACTGGTGTTATATGCCAAGGTGCAGTGTTGGAATAGTGTGTTGATAAATATTCTTGTTTGGTATCTACCTTTAAATTACTTTTCATCAGAATGTTTTAGTTTAAACCAGAATCTTAATATACATGTGTTTAATACCAATGACAGTTCATTAAGTTTAACTCTAAATGAATTGTGGATGTGGCTTGCCAATTGGGATAATTGAATAACTGATCTATATAACTTCACTCTGGGCCTGATATATCCAGTTGTTAAATTGGCCTGGAAATGCATCCAATCTGTATGTTAATGATGGAAGAAATGTTGCCTTTATTAAATTAGGAAGTGGTGGTATGGCTGGACCAACTTTACTGATACTCCTCTGTTTTTCATTACCTGAAGATGCCGTTTAGGATTGAGGTAAATTCAGGAAATTACGATTTTTTGTATGGTTTACCCCCAGATGTATGCCCTGTCTCTGTTTGTTGGCTTTAGAATTCTGTGCATTTTACTCCTGATAACATATCATAACATGATTGAGCTCCCCCATTTTTAAACATGGTCAATTTGGCACAGCACTAATTAGCATATGCAACTTTCCTATAGTCATTAGCATATGATACAAGGCGTGCCTAGGGCCTGTAAGTTAAATCCCTCTATTGAACTGCAGCTACTATTGTGTCATCCACTACAGTGGCAGTTTTTAAACTGAAATTTGACCTGTCAAAATAAACTGTTCTGGCAGGTCTAAACCTTAGGGAAACACTGGGATGCATTATTACATTTAATAATGATATATGCAGTTAGGGAACAGTTACAAATTTCGCTCTCCGACTCCTTGTAATATTTAATAAAAGCCAGATAAGCTGGTGAAGTTGGATCTTTAATAAATATTAAGGAAGGGTACTTGTCAGGGGTGTATATCACATCACGGACTTTGTGTTGGTGTTTTACAAACTATAATCCCAATAAATTAGACATAATCGCCCTCTAGTCTTGGCTCCTTCCATTCTTGTAACCGAAAGGTGACAGTACTTTTAGAAAGTTACAGTTTCAGTGCCTGATGCCTGTGGAGTATAATTTGCATTAGCCTCTAACTGCCAACCTCTCAGTCCTGCAGCCCTGAATGAAATTTAAGACTGCTCCTAGAGGAAAGACAAAGTCCGGGGTGTGGGGAGGTGTTTCTGTTTCTCTGGAAGGATGACCATTTAGGCAGTCCCCAGGAACTTGGTCAACTTCAATTGGGCCTCCCCTGCCACAGCCAGATGTCAGATGACACCTGCGCAGGCCCCTTCTTTGTTCCCTCACTCAGGCAGGCCACAATCCTAGTTTGGAGGGAGCTGCCCTCAAAACTCGTTGACATGACCACAAAGGAGGGGTTGCTTTCCCTGGGCACAGTCTCTGCACATAGGGATAAAAGTGTAACCATCTTCGAGTTAGGCAAAGAGGGGCACTGTGGGATTGTTTTCAGTGGGACACACAAAAATACTACAAAAGTAGGTTGGTTAACCCCTGGGAACTATTGACCCATTATTTAGAGAGAAGCTAGGAGTCACACCCACCAACAAGCTGATGCCAGGAATAAATGTGACATCTCCAGCACCCTCATGAGAACCTTACTTGACCTGTGGAAAATAAGAAGATGGTTCAAAGGTTCAAAGGTTCAAAATATGCTTTATTCGATATTCAGCAATGAAATATCATATAAGCGAAGAGTTTCATAAAATATCATACAAACATACAATTACAAAAATAATTTAAAACAAAGAATTTGGTCAATTCATTAAAATAAGTAAATGGTAACCAATTAAAAAGCAAGATCTGGAAAACCAAACTTAGAGTGATAACTAGAAAAGGAGCAATCAATTAGGCCTTGATGCATAAAGACAAAATGACATAGCATGTACGACAGGATACATATATACAATTATTAAGAACAAAATGGGCTTTTTCCATTTTACATGTCTAAGTAAAACACATGGTGGCCAGAGTCCCCTTTCACCAATTGTTATTGTTCATTACTCTGGGACCCGGGTAAAAATCGAACAAGTCCCAAGTAGAAATAGGGGCATCACCGGGTTTTGGTTGAGAAAGTCTTAAAAAGGGGACAATGTTCCTGTGTTTAAATCTGATCAATATCAGATCTCCCGAGATGTCTTTAGGCAGTCTGCCTAACCACCCCACCCTCCTGACGCTCACAATTCCGCCATCTAGGGCGGGCGGCAGCGGTCTATTGTTGTGAAGCCAAAAGATGGTCTTATTTAGCAGCTCCTCGGTTGTTTCGTGATTTCCCTGACCAAGTTCAGGCACCCCGGAAAGAACGGACACGTAGGGGGCAGCTTCAGGGGGTAAATTAATTCTATGCCTTCTTGGCTGAGGATATCTAGGGGCTTTAAAAGGGGCACTAGTGGGGTTAGGAGTGTTATTATGGCCCCTTGGGAAGGGTATACTCAGGGCAGGGTCAATTGTTCGTGCTTTTCTGAGTTCAATAGGAATAGGCTTGTCCGGGTTTATACAGAGCGTGGAACGTGGGGAAACAGCAGAATTTACAGTTGGTGGGTAAGACCTTTTTACTATTAGTTCAACACTGGTCAACCTGTCTCCCAACTCCTTAATTTTAGTGACCAGGGGTAACAAAGCAGCATTCAACAATCGCTCAAATTCGGCCAATAGGGTCGATTGAAAGGGGGAAACAGGATTATTTAATGTAGACCCTGCTTTATGTGGCGTTGATTGGCAGGGAGGGATGGGGAGCTACGACACATTAGATTAACATTTAATGGAGTTTCCTCATTGTTGAATTGGATTAAATCAGGGGATAGAGGCACAATCTGGGTGGTACAGTTTATGAGATCATTGTCTTTGCCCAGTCTGGGGGGAGTTAATATATCAGGGACATAGTTAGTGCCGCACACGACATTGAGCTCTTCCCAAAAAGACATCATGGGAGGACTATGTATGGCCCGTCGACGACACTGGACAATGGAACATAGATATGTAAACTGTATGGTGTCTCTGTACCTCTTATGTTAGGACCAAGTGGGGTGGCCCGCCCCGGCCTCCGAGGGCCACAGAGGGCCCGCCCTTTGCCCGGGCTTAGCCCGGCGCCCGCGCGCGTCCCGCGACGCGGAGGGAGCGTCCTCTTCAAGTAGCGCCTCCGGGCGCGCTGTGGGCGGAATCAGGAAGTGGGCGCTAAGCTCCCTGGGAGCTGTAGTCTCAAGCCGCGAGGTGGAAAGCGGTGGCGGCGAGACTGCAGCGTCAGGGACCCAGGAGCTACTGTGCCAGCGTGTACCCTCCGGTAAGAAGCCCTCCGGCTGGATTTAGAGAGAAGCTAGGAGTCACACCCACCAGCAAGCTGATGCCAGGCATAAATGTGACATCTCCAGCACCCTCATGAGAACCTTAATTGTCCAATGGTCATAAGGCAGACCTCCCATCAAGCTAAAACAGGCCTTTCCTGTACATATGCAGTTGATCAGTTCCAACTGGGCCTGCCTTGGATCCTGCTGATGGCCTCTGCTGGCACGAGTTCTGACCCTCAAGTGCTATTCCTGAGGTCCTGGAACCCTTGGCTGGATCTGGATAGACTCCTCTTGTCAGTCTAGAAAAACTGGGACTCTGAAATGCTTTGGTTCCAAAGACCTACGGAAGACTCGGAAGCCAAGCTGATCTGACCAAGGTGTGTTGCTGCTTGGCAGAAGATTCAGTTTTCTCCCACTCAGAGCTCTTCTGCAGCAGCATTTTTGGCTCCAACAACCTCCAGAGAACTGGGACACTCCTGCCAAGCCAATTTGACCATGGTGTTTTGCCATTTGGCAGAAGATTCAGGTTTCTCCCTCTCATTGCTTTTTTGCAATATCAAATACCATTCAGTGGGACCTCACAGAGAAGGCATTCAACCTTGTGGAAACTTCTTTGGCAACAGCTTGCAGGCTTCCCACTGTAGTAATCCAAGCTCCAAAAACGTGACTAAGTGCAGATGAACAAATCTTGACTGGGCGAAGGTGGCTAAAGTATCCGACATATAAGGAACCATTCCTGGATGCAAACTTCCAATGTCTCCCGATCAGAGACTTCCTGCCATTAAACCAAAAGCTGCACTGAGACTCTGTCCCACAGCTATCCTTGTGGAGTCCTCCTTGGCTATATCCTGGTGCCTTGCCCTGCTGAAGAATTTGGACTTCCATTTTTGACACTAAGTCCCAAGGTAAATCCTCTGATGATGTAGAACCTGGCCTCTATAACTGACCCACAAGCTTTCTTGCACTATTTTTGTAGAAAACTTTAAGAGTTCATATCTTCTGTTCCCTTACTAGATGTTTGTAGTCTTGGTGTGTATCATTTTATTTATTAGAATTTACTCAATATGTCTCAACTGATCAGGCATTTTTATTGTGCATTGTTTTGACTTTATTTCTGTTTTGATACTACATAAATACTTTGCACAAAGCCTTTAAGTTGATCCTATTGACATGTTGCTATAGCTACCAAGATCTTGAGCTCAGGTTAATTTCATGACTTTAGTGGTTCACACTGACAAGCATTGTGTTTGATGCTTAAAGTGGGTAGTCACCCCCTTAACTAACAACCCAATTTATTTACGTTGGTGATCAGTGGTGAGATTCAGAACTTGTTTTCTGGAGTACCATTCAGTGATTTAAGTTGAAACTAAAATCCCTTTTTAAATTGCCAGCAATAATGGACTTTTTGCATCTATAATTGGCTTTTGATTTTGAGTTGGTTATTTTTTGATTTTTCCTAAATTCACCCCTTCCCTCAAGTTGTGCACCTTGTGTTTTAAATAACATGGAGGTGGTTCTAAGCCTCATGAAGAGACTCAGCATGACAAATCTGAAGAAAATGTGCAAGGAAAGAGGCTAAGGATAAGCATCTAGTCTAATAAATAGGACTCCCAAATTGCTCTCACGGCCTGGGAAGAAGTCAGGCTGCTACAATCCACACCACCGGAGGATGAGGAGGAGCTGGAAAAGAGAGAGCAGGATAACATTGGGGAAGCTCCATTGCCAACAGAGTGTGTAGCCCCAAGCGCAGACTCACCTGCAATGTCCGGGGCAGGGAGCAGCATATCAGCCCAAGGTTTGACCCAGTCGAAGCTGGAGGATAAACAAGCAGAGAGGGCCTTGAGATAGCAACTGGCTACCCTAGCTTTGAAGGAGAAAAGGTTGGCTTTGGCTGCTGAGGAGAAAAAGACAGCAGCAACATTGGGACTGGAAGAAAATGAGTTGACCCTAGCCTTGTAGGAGAAGAAGGCCTTGCTAGCCTATGAGGGGACCCATTGAAAGCTAGACCTCAGGTTCAGGAGGGCTTCTGAGTCCCACAATTATGGTGGAAGTGACAATGAAGTGCCTAAGAAAGGTAAATGATTCCACATCCACAAAGACTTGTTGCATATCAAGTGTAATATCAAGTACGTATTCATAGAGTTTCCGAAGTGGACTGGGTGGGGTTGTAGTCTTTGGAGACACATGCCCATTTTCCTTTAATGGGTCTGAGCATTTAATTTGATCCGTTTTGTCTATCTATTCTTGTGGTACTACAGTTGGACCTACATTTTCTTGAACACTCCTACTATTCATGTATTTATTATCCGATATGTAACATCAATGACTACATCTTAATTTGTGTGGACTTGCTCAAACTATATTATCTGTTTTCCATTAAAGTCAGTGGAATAAAGCTTTGAATGCCTAAATACAGAATCTGTAGGTAAAATGATGCTGCCATCCTGATTCATGACAACTAGTTCTCATTGTGATAACTGATTAGTTTTGGCTTTGGGACAGTCGAATATGATTTGTGTTGTTCTTTATGCATTTTGGAAATGGATGATCTTGTAGACGATTTAGTGGTATGTATTTTGGACTGAACTGTAACATTTAATTTAGTGTTTTTGATTGTGACTTTTAAAGCATAAGATTGATAGTGTTCTTTTGGTACGTGTTGGCCCTTTTTGCAGGGTCATCCCTGAGCTTTTTGCCTTCCTCCTATATTTTTTCTGACCTGTTGTGGCTATTTTATGACCCATTATTTAGAGAGAAGCTAGGAGTCACACCCACCAGCAAGCTGATGCCAGGCATAAATGTGACATCTCCAGCACCCTCATGAGAACCTTAATTGACCTGTGGAAAATAAGAAGATGATTAAACCTGCTGTCTGAGCCGTGAGAAGAGCTCTGAAGCACCGGACCTGTCTTCTCTTGCACCCAGTACAAAAAAGAGGAGTCCAATTGTCATAAGGCAGACCTCCCATCAAGATACAACAGGCCTTTCCTGTACATATGCAGTTGATCAGTTCCAACTGGGCCTGCCTTGGATCCTGCTGATGGCCTCTGCTGGCACGAGTTCTGACCCTCAAGTGCTATTCCTGAGGTCCTGGAACCCTTGGCTGGATCTGGATAGACTCCTCTTGCCAGTCTAGAAAAACTGGGACTCTGAAATGCTTTGGTTCCAAAGACCTACGGAAGACTCGGAAGCCAAGCTGATCTGACCAAGGTGTGTTGCTGCTTGGCAGAAGATTCAGTTTTCTCCCACTCAGAGCTCTTCTGCAGCAGCATTTTTGGCTCCAAAAACCTCCAGAGAACTGGGACACTCCTGCCAAGCCAATTTGACCATGGTGTTTTGCCATTTGGCAGAAGATTCAGGTTTCTCCCTCTCATTGCTTTTTTGCAATATCAAGTACCATTCAGTGGGACCTCACAGAGAAGGCATTCAACCTTTTGGAAGCTTCTTTGGCAACAGCTTGCAGGCTTCCCACTGTAGTAATCCAAGCTCCAAAAACGTGACTAAGTGCAGATGAACAAATCTTGACTGGGCGAAGGTGGCTAAAGTATCCGACATATATGGAACCTTTCCTGGATGCAAACTTCCAATGTCTCCCGATCAGAGATTTCCTGCCATTAAACCAAAAGCTGCACTGAGACTCTGTCCCACAGCTTTCCTTGTGGAGTCCTCCTTGGCTATATCCTGGTGCCTTTCCCTGCTGAAGAATCTGGACTTCCATTTTTGACACTAAGTCCCAAGGTAAATCCTCTGATGATGTAGAACCTGCCCTCTATAACTGACCCACAAGCTTTCTTGCACTATATTTATAGAAATATTTAAGAGTTCATATCTTCTGTTCCCTTACTGGATGTTTGTAGTCTTGGTGTGTATCATTTTATTTATTAGAATGTACTCAATTTGTCTCAACTGATCAGGCATTTTTATTGTGCATTGTTTTGACTTTATTTCTGTTTTGATACTACATAAATACTTTGCACAAAGCCTTTAAGTTGATCCTATTCAAATGTTGCTATAGCTACCAGGATCTTGAGCTCAGGTTAATTTCGTGACTTTAGTGGTTCACACTGACAAGCATTGTTTTTGATGCTTAAAGTGGGTAGTCACCCCCTTAATTAACAACCCAATTTCTTTACGTTGGTGATCAGTGGTGAGATTCAGAACTTGTTTTCTGGAGTACCATTCAGTGATTTAAGTTGAAACTAAAAATCCCTTTTTAAATTGCCAGCAATAATGGACTTTTTGCATCTATAATTGGCTTTTGATTTTGAGTTGGTTATTTTTTGATTTTTCCTAAATTCACCCCTTCCCTCAAGTTGTGCACCTTGTGTTTTAAATAACATGGAGGTGGTTCTAAGCTTCATGAAGAGACTCAGCATGACAAATCTGAAGAAAATGTGCAAGGAAAGAGGCTAAGGATAAGCAGCTAGTCTAATAAGTAGGATTCCCAAATTGCTCTCACGGTCTGGGAAGAAGTCAGGCTGCTACAATCCACACCACCGGAGGATGAGGAGGAGCTGGAAAAGAGAGAGCAGGATAACATTAGGGAAGCTCCATTGCCAACGGAGTGTGTAGCCCCAAGCGCAGACTCACCCGCAATGTCCGGGTCAGGGGGAAGCATATCAGCCCAAGGTTTGACCCAGTCGAAGCTGGAGGATGGACAAGCAGAGAGGACCTTGAGATAGCAACTGGCTACCCTAGCTTTGGAGGAGAAAAGGTTGGCTTTGGCTGCTGAGGAGAAAAAGACAGCAGCAACATTGGGACTGGAAGAAAATAAGTTGACCCTAGCCTTGTAGGAGAAGAAGGCCTTGCTAGCCTATGAGGGGACCCATTGAAAGCAAGACCTCAGGTTCAGGAGGGCTTCTGAGTCCCGCAATTATGGTGGAAGTGACAATGAAGTGCCTAAGAAAGGTAAATGATTCCACATCCACAAAGACTTGTTGCATATCAAGTTTCATATCAAGTACGTATTCATAGAGTTTCCGAAGTGGACTGGGTGGTGTGCTAGTCTTTGGAGACACATACCCATTTTCCTTTAATGGGTCTGAGCATTTAATTTGATCTGTTTTGTCTATCGATTCTTGTGGTACTACAGTTGGACCTACATTTTCTTGAACACTCCTACTATTCATGTATTTATTATCCGATATGTAACATCAATGACTACATCTTAATTTGTGTGGACCTGCTCAAACTATATCATCTGTTTTCCATTAAAGTCAGTGGAATAAAGCTTTGAATGCCTAAATACAGAATCTGTAGGTAAAATGATGCTGCCATCCTGATTCATGACAACTAGTTCTCATTGTGATAATTGATTAGTTTTGGCTTTGGGACAGTCGAATATGATTTGTGTTGTTCTTTATGCATTTTGGAAATGGATGATCTTGTAGACGATTTAGTGGTATGTATTTTGGACTGAACAGTAACATTTAATTTAGTGTTTTTGATTGTGACTTTTAAAGTATAAGATTGATAGTGTTCTTTTGGTACGTGTTGGACTTGGCCCGTTTTGCAGGTTCATCCCTGAGCTTTTTGCCTTCCTCCTATATTTTTTCTGACCTGTTGTGCCTATTTATGACTCTGGGCACTTTACCACTGCTGATCAGTGCTAAAGTGCATGTGCTCTCCCTACTGTAAATTGATGTATTGATTAGTGGTCCTATGATTGGATGTTTGGTTTACTGTCAGACCCTAGTACAGTGCACTGAGTGTGCCCAGGGCGTGTACATCCAAATGCTGCTAGTGGGCTTGCTGCACTGGTTGTGCCACCCACAGAAACAGCCTTGTAAAATGTGTCTAAGGTCTGCCATTGCAGAGCCTGCTTGCAGTCTGGTACTGTCATGTTGACTGGGCAAGAGCACCCACTTGCCAGTCCCTAAAACCTTCCCTTCATATTAGTCACCCCTATGGTAGGCCCAAGGGCAGGGTGCATTGTAAGTATAAGGTAGGATAAGCCCTGATGTGTGTGGCATGTCCTAATAGTGAATTACAGCCATTTTCGTTTTTCACTATTGCAAGGCTACCTGTTCCCCATAGGATAGAATGGGCTGCTGGATTGTTGCATGTTTGTAATCCTAGCCGACTCAGGGAATATGGTAGAAATTCGAGTTTAGTATGCCTGGACTCTTTTAGTAAAGTTTATGTTAATATTCTGTGTTTGCAAATACCACTTTTAGATAGTAGGTATTTGCTTACCTAACCATTTGAGCCCGCCTCTGCTAGGTTGTGGATTCCTTGTCTGGGGTTGTGTGTGACAGGACGGGGGAATTCCAGGAGACAGGCTGGGGCTGCCCGGTGGTGAATAGGGAGATCTGCATCCAAGATGGGAGGGAGGAGTTGCACCTGGGACCTGAATAGGGCTGGGCCTTCCCTCTACAATGCTGGCTCCACCCCCTGTGGTGTGTCTGATGTCTCTGTCCTGCACACTGAAAGAAGAGAAGGAAGACTGTCAACAAAGTGCTCCTGGTCTGTACTTGCCTTCCACAATGCTGGCTCCACCTCCTGTGGGGCGTCTGATGTGCCTGCCCTGTGCTGTGTAAGGAAAGGAGAAGTCTGGTAAACAGAGTGCTTCAGAACTGGCTTGAACTGGGCAGAGGCCCCTCTCTCCTCAGAGAACAAAGGATGTTGGGGTATAAGTATTGGGACCCTGAGCCCAAGAAATTAAATCACTCCTGGAACTGACAAGAAGAAACCTCTGCTGAGAAGAAGGAACCTGAAAAAACGGAGGAGAGACTAATCCCAAGCTGAAGTGCTGCTTGGGGGATTGGCCTGCAGTGGTTGCCTGGCTGCCTAGAGAGGAGAAAGGACTTTGTGGTTTTTAACTTTGCTTTTCAACTTGTGCTAAAAAGATCTCCAAGGGCTTGGAAGAGAGCTTGCCCCCTGACCGAAGTCCCAGGACCAGTGGACTTCACCAGCCTTTGTGAATTGCTACTATTCCAGTGGCCACAGAGACAGGGAGCTGTGACTGACTCTGACGACCGGCCCGTGGTCCTGTTGGCACCGCACTGAGCAATGTCTGCCTCGAACAACGCAAGCTCTGCGCTCACCGACTCCGTCTCGACGCCGTCAACGAGCCATAGCATGCACAGCGACTGGAAGGACACCCCAACGTGCAATGCCTCGCTACACCTAATCGAACTGGTCTGACCGACGCGGTCACTGCTGCTGACTTCGAGTCCTGTGACCGCACCGGAGTTAGGCACCGCCTCGCACACTTTGCGACGCACCACCTGACTCGCACCGCTGTCCGGACTGACCGACGCCAGCTCCCGAACTCCGACTCGAACGCCGCACTGTAAAGCTGGAAGAACCGCAACGAGCAACGTCCGCCCCGAACAACGCAAGCTCTGAGCTCACCGACGCCATCAACGAGCCGTAGCCTGCACCGCGACGGAAGGGACACCGTGACCTGCAACGCTTTCTTTTCCTGCACTGCGACGATCACCAGAACCGGCTCGCACATCCGTGCCGGCCGCCCCAAAGAAAAGTTACTGTGTTTGAGTCTGTCGACATTTGAGTGGGCCCGGACCGCCACGGTCCGCTGGATTTGTTAGACTCTGTGTTCTTTCAGCCCGCTGTAGCCGGACAAAGCTACCGACTCGCACAGAACTTTGATTTACACCGTTTTAACCAGAACTCTTGAAATTTGATAGTACTGTGGATTCTTTTTGTCGTTTATTGGTCTTGTGGTAACTCTATATAAAGTATACCTAACTTATTTTTGATACAAAACCTTGTGTGGAGTCCATTTGTAGTGTTGTCACTGGGTTACTGTATATAGTCACAAATGCTTAACTTACATCGCCTCTGAACTAGCCTTGACTGCTCGCGCCACGCCGCCTAGAGGGTGAGCAGGGGTTATTTTAAGAGGGTAATTCCCTTGCCCTGACTAGAGGAGAGGGTCCCTGCTTGGCACAAGTACCTACCTGCGCCACCCAGAGACCCCCAATTCTAACAGTACGTTTTTGTCCATTTTGGTGATTCAAGGACATTTAATGTCATATAATCCTTTTAATTTATGTTGATCATTTTGATTGTGAGGTGGCCTTCCAGTCGAATATTTAAAATAACTTTATTCTCTCAAACAAAGTACATAAAACATAGATACATGCTTCATTTAATAAATAAGCACCTTTCAGCTGGATCCGCAAATGTATCTACAATTGTCTTGATGGTAATCCTTATACGTCATTAGAGACCTAAAAAAGACCTAAAAAAGACCTGGTATGCATATTCTGGAGATTAGATCATCATTAAACCTGTGATGGTGATGCATAAAACCAAGCCCCTATTCATGGCCCCAAAATATAACTAAAACAGCTTCACATTTCAGTGCAGCCATCAGCCAGTCCAGCAAGCATATTGTGCATGAATGGACAAGTGAGTAGACCTATGAAAATAAATAACAAAATAATTTAAAAAGACATAGAAAGTTCCTCACAAGAGCATAAGAAATGCTACAGAGACCTGTTCACGCCCCTCATCAAGCTTTTTTCTAATTCTCAAAGAAGAAGCAAGAAAGCAAGCCACAGAATAAGTTGTATGCACATTCAAAAGTAGCTGTAAATACATTAGCGTGGGCTTAACCTGACCAAAATGTAACAGTTTCACCAAATGCAATATTAACTTTCTTCGAGGAGCTATCATAAAATCCACAGAAAACAACAAAACACACAAGATCCTGGGGGAATTAATTATTACATGTACAGGGACTTAGCTTTGTACCCCACACACCAGGTTTAGGAAATGGCAACAGCATATGAAACTGATTGAACATAAATCTTGTGGAGAGAAATTGAGGATGAACATTTAAGTGAGCAAATAAGGTTCAACGGCAGGGCGGTTTACAGTCAATGCATGTCCATGTACTAGGGGTTTCTCTAGCGCAACACCCTCTCTTGCAGTTTTCCTTCATTGTAGGAAATTACCCCAGATCCAGGGGATATCGGCTTTAAAAATGGTAGAGGGGAGCTCAAACAGGGAAGGCCTGCCTAGTTTAAGAATGTATACACACCAGCTATTTGACTGATCTCCACCCATTGAGCTCTAGGCACTCCTTAACTATCTCCCTATTTAGGTGATTTTCTGGTCGCACCCAAATAGTGAGCCATCGAATCAGGGGCGGAGGGCAATGAGATCCAACAGGGATGGCAGCCCTAACTCCTCATGGACCATAAAAGCAGAGGTTGAAGCGGGAACAACCAACAAACACCTATGGTCATGTTTTCCTCCACTTGAAGCTCTCTTGAGTTGACGTCTTCCCATACATCACTACCATTGGTGGCTACAGGGACAGATTTGGCCTGATAGATCTTAGTCAGCGCACCTAGTGGTTTGCTACTAATTCTAGCAGAAAAAGATAAAAGAGCCCTTATGGACCTTGACAGAGTTGATTGATTGAATACCAACAAAGGTCCCACGTACACCAATCATCAAAGACAACCCCTAGTTAACTATAATTCTACACCCAGGACAGCCTGTTGACCTAAAGGTGAAAAGATCTTAGTGTGGTCTTTTTACCTGCGATTGGCTGTAATTGGTGGAAAGATCAAGAATATTCATATATAGTACAAAGCTGATGAGCAATGATGAAAACCCAGGGCAGTTCTAGCCAGTAGGACGGTACTGCCTGTGTATGACAATGTAGAGATCTGACAGGAGCCTATTCAGGTGCAGTCCACATGCTTTTCGGGTTGCCTTGCCCCTAGATCGTTCACATACAAAGTAAATAAAAAAGGGGGCATTATACACCCTTGCCTCACCCAGCTTCTCAAGCAAAAGGAGATGGAACAGTACCCGTCCATATTATAATAAACAACCACCCTCATATCCCAGAGTAACTCATTGAGGAAGCAAACAGTATCACTATCCAGACCGATATCCAACAAGATGTGCCACAATTTAGATCTATTTGCCTTATCAAAGACCAAACACAGATACATATATGTGAGAAACAGTGCCCCTGGTTTAAGCCACAGTATACTTACGGCAAGCAAAAGTTTAGACACTGGTCACACATATGCAGGCTTGGTCTAATCTCGTACTGCAGATCTGAGAGAACAGACACATCCTCTGCCCAAGACATGGCCCTCTCTAGAATTACCCAGCTGAGGACCTTCACAAACCTAGCAGCAATGGAGATCCCCAGAGCCCTTTTTTAAACAAGGATAATAATGGACTGGAACCACGAGTGTGGTAGACAGTGCGCACAACCAGGTTAAACAATTGTGATAATATCGGGCCCACAGACCAGGTGACATATTAAACAGATCAGCAGGAATCCCATCTAGGCCTGGGGCCTTATGATCTGCCCTACAAACAATTGCTAGTGCAACCACCTTCACATCAAAGAATACATTACACTGTTGTGTGATTGACACCAAGGGCTCCTGCAAGGCAACACCATCCGCAGAGCTGTAAATATCATCAAAATGCTCTGTTCACTTCTTGGGGGGTTGTGAGAAGAAGTGGAGTGGACACCAATCTCGCTGAATATTATACGATGGACTATCTCCCAAAATTGGCTGCTATCAGCCTTAGTTGAGGCCTCCATGAGGTCAGACTAAGCACCCTCCCGGAGTTCTCTCTTCCTCTTCTTTAGCACCTATTTGTAAATAGTACGTCTGGTAGATATCAAGGACTGATCTTTGGGCAGAGCTTTAAGCGTATACCATAGCAATTTGTGGGTGTCCGGGTAATGTTTGTCCAACCATCTGGGTTTGTTGTTGACCACTTTATTGCAGGGAAGAGACTATCTGGCCTTAACATCCTCCCCAAACTTGTGATATGCTTTCAAAAAGGCTTCATCATTGAGAGCATCCCTAAGTACAAATCAAATTCCTTTCCCTTAGCAGCCACAAGGTTCTTCAGAAAGTCTTCAGGATGACGTTGGAGCGTTTTATTCTTCTACATTAATTGGTCACTTTACCATCCGTATGAGTTACAATGCTTTGAGCTTGAGCTCGGACAAACAGATTGTTAATACAAATGAAGATACAATAATGGTCGCTAAAACCAGAGACACCTATAATAAAAGGATTCAAAAGATGCCACAGTGGAGCAGCAGCAAAAATGAAATCTATAGTGGAGTTCACACCATCCCCAACAAATGTGGGAAAGAGGCCGTCATATAAATTATGAAAAGCTTTGATCATGACACATTCCAAACTGAAAATAATTGAAATGGATAAACTGAGAAATGGCCCTTCGCTACTCTCTACTCTTGTGGTAAATAAATAAATTACCGGTACTATTTTTCTATGCATTAAAGGAAAAAGGATAGCTCAATAAATGAGAGGCAGAGTCCGTGGTATCTGAGTCATACGGGCTTTAATTAAGTGGCTCGAGCCAATGGACATCGGGTTCCATCACCTACTAAGGTTCAGGAAGGGACAATCTCGACCTCGATCTCAATATTCATTAACATCATACAGTATATATAGTAAAACAGTACAGTTGCATTGAATACAGTAGGCGTAACAAGTGAAAAAGAGAAGATAAGAACATATGGGCGTGAAAGAAGGCGTGCACAGGGCGTGCACGGAGGTGTGTGATGTAGACGTCACAGAAGTGTCATAAGTGGGTGGACACATGGAGGGGGCTTCCTGGGCAGCTGGAACCTTTAACCTACTGGTGCGCGCAAAACGAGTCATGACGTGTAACTGGGGAGAGCTGGGGGGCGCTGACTTCTAGCACTAGTAGAGGAGACTGAAGTCTGGGATGTCAGAACGACCTGTACCTATAGCGTATCTGATATCTTGTGTTTAGAGTACATGTTGCTTGATTCTAAAAGTCATCAGAGCAAAGGCTACTTGTCACTAAAGCTAGTGTATGCATATATTTCTTCATGTATTGCGTGAGCTATGAATCTTCTATGGATACTAATTCAGGAAATCACTTGCATGGAGACAGAAAGACTGGACTGTAGATGGATATGTTTATCCTGTTTGTTAGCTAGGAAAGTGAAGCCGGGGAGCTGAACAGATAACTGTAGGCATAACATATTCTTGGCAGGCAGGCCAGGCCGAGCCGGGCACCGCGTTGCTTGGCAGGAAGTAAGGAAAGGGTCAGGGATGCGGGCGGGGCTGCATCTCTCGGAGTGTTTCAGGAGGCTTGAGGCCTGGATCTCGTGTCCGGGCCCTGTGGAGCCCTAGAAACGGGTGCAACTCGATGATTTAACGTGCACCATGTAATTATGTTGGCAACATAGGCCTAAAAGCCTAATTCACGTTGCTTTCACGGAGGACTGGATAACTGACATACTAACGTTGGACGCAACTGTAAATGCGTCTTTATTCTCGGTCATGAAGGGAAAATGCATAGAAATCATGCATATATATTACATGTTGGGGAACACGTAGGGACACATAACAGGGCAAAATTCAATTTTCCTCATTCCCTCCTTGTTCCCTACATTCCCTTCAGGAAACATCAATATTCATGAGACCATCTATCTGTTCATACAGCATCATTTGCTCGTCATTTCTCTTTTGGGCATGGGATTGTGGACGTGGAATACAAGATGTAGCGCACAAGCCGCAAATCGCTGGGCCACATTGTAAACAGAGACAACAACTGAATATGATCATTACTACTACTCCCAGGAATGACAGTACTTTCCATCCCCAGGCAGATATCACACTCCAGAGCCAGCCGGACCAAGTCCAGGTGCCTGGATTCTGGTGTAGCTGATGAGCTATTTTATGAAGTCTAGTTATTGCTGAATACACAGACGGTGCGTTATTAGGAATGAAAACGCAACAACTAGATCCGATGACTCTACAAGCTCCGCCCCCATCGGCCAGGATGACGTCAAGGACAAGGCAGTTCTGAAGAACAACAAATCTCATAGCAGACTGTTCTTCTGTTAAGTTACCTAGGGCGGAAGTAGTCTCATTCACTACTGCTTCAAGGGTTCTGGTTAACCTGCGTATTAATTTACTATTCTGGACGGGACCTATGAAGAAAAAGAAACCTTTATTGAAATCCGTATACTGGTCCAATGCAGTTTCAGTCTGATCGACAATTGGGGACTCAATCTCCCTTCTATGTCTGACGTGTACTAGATGGGTATTTCGGTGATAATCGGACGGGGCTAGGAAAACTGGTGGCAGTAGGAATGCAATGTAACATGTCCCATCCCAATCTAGGGGCAAACGTACATAAGCGGTCTGACCACATATAAAGTAGGAATGACGTGAAGCTTTGAAAGTAGACTTCCCTTTGAAACTGTACTCGACCACAGTAGTACAATCACTGTGTCCTAGATGTACTGAACCATTCTTTCTGACACATAATTCGCCTTTCACTGGTAGAACTGTTATAGAAGGCAAGTCTGAATTAGTCTCGGACTGAACATTCAAAACCATGAGGTTAGAGGAAAAATTACCTAGATCATATACTTCATTTTCTAGATCTAACCCTGTCCTATGGGAAAGACCTTCCCTGTCTGGGAAACAGGTTTGATTCATAACTGTATTCAGAAGGGACTTATCGTCTAAAGATGACATTAATGTGAACCATGCTCCACACGAACCATTGTGTGAAAACGGATAGGGAAAGAGTGGCAGAGCTCCCTTCACAGTCTGGTAAGGGGGAAGTCGACCACATACCCAGCAATTAGTGGCATTGCTGGTCTGATGCGAATAGTGTAACATACGAATAAAAGTATTGTTGCGCATTGCAAGTCGATAGGATAACTCGTGAGGGGGTAGTTCACTAAATGTGTGCTCTACTGTATCATTAGAGGAAAGGTGTACATGTGAATCGAGAGGAGGAAAAAATGCGTGTAACATACAACTTATACATGTGATCGTAAGACTCAGAATAAACATAAACAATAATGTAACGATGCATCTACTTCGGAGACTTTTACAATAGTTCATTTTCTTGAAATTTCGTCTATCTCTCTCACTATGTGGGTCTATCTCATACATGTCAAAAACCTGTCTAACCGCTTCACCCGAGGGGGACTTCAACAATTAAACGCTGTCTGACTTACTAGACCTCAATTTGACTTTATACTCCTGCTGCGGAGTTTTCTCTAACAGGGGAAGTTTAGAGTCAGTATCGGGGCAGTCCTTGAAAAAAGTCTTTGGACACAGTCCATGGAAACGCTTGATATGACTGGAATGGAGCCAGCCTTTTCTTCCTTCTAGCTTTACGGCGGTCCTTGTGGTCATCAGAACGAGTTTTGGCTCCTTCCAGCGGGGCTCCAGAGGGCTTGAACGATCAAAATTCCGAACCAGAACGAGATCTCCTGGAACGACCTCGTGCGGTTTCACCTGGGTGTTGTCCGGGAAGGCAGCCGCGACCTGTGAACGACAAGAGAGTAGTGCAGACATCAAGGAAGCTAGGTAATCTGTCAGCATGTTACTGGCAACATCGGTGATTTTACGAGGCATAGGTGTACCCCACATGTTCGGGGGACGACCGAATACAACTTCGTATGGTGACAAACCAGATCTAGAGTGAGCGACCATTCGCATATAGAAGAGGGCAACCGGCAGGGCTACCATCCAATCTACACCTTTTTCGGCACAGACCTTCGCTAGTCGTGTTTTCAGAGTTTGATTGTGTCGCTCGACTAGGCCATCTGCCTCGGGGTGCCGTACGCAGTGGAATTTCCACTGGTACCCTAACAGAAGTGATACCTGTTTCATGAGTTCGGACGAGAATGGCTGTCCGTTATCTGAATACACGACACGGGGTAAACCGTATCGAGGGAAAAACTCACGTACCAGCTGCTTGGCAGTGGTCACGGCAGTATAATCTGGGACTGGATATGCTTCTGTCCATCTGGACAAAGCGCATACAACTACGAGGACATACTTGAATCCTCGACATCGATCCATCTGAATATAATCCATCTGGAGGACTTCAAAAGGGTGGTCAGGAGGATGAAATCCACCTTGTTCCACGGGGACACCTTTACCTGGATTGAACTGACAACAGATCATGCAGGTACGCACTTTCTGCTTCGCTGCTGCTCGTAAATGCTTGTTAAACCAGAGGTTCTGGATGCTGTCTAACATGGCTTTTTCTCCTAAATGTGCTGGACTGTGTGCTGTATTAATGATGGCTTGAACCATAGAGTCGGGGAGAAACCATGTGGCTTTTCCCTTCGTCAACCATCCCTGATCTGTCTGGACCCCTCCTTGTTCAGACCATTTCTTGATTTCGTCTGGAGTAGCATGTGTCTGTATGTCTAGTACGTCTTGTGTAGGATCCTTGACTGTCATGCAAGTTGTCAGAACTGGAACATCTGTCTTTGTCGTGTCAGCTGGAATGTCTGGAGTCTGAGCTGTAAGCTTGGCTGTTCGGTCTGCCAGGTCGTTACCCTTGGAAATGGTGTCAGTGACTCTCGTATGTGCTTTGCACTTCATAATGGCTATAGCTGTAGGTAAATGTATTGCTTCTAACAGAGCTTGAATGAGGGGGCCATGCTGAATCTTGCCTCCATGAGAGGTCATAAAACCTCTTTCCTGCCAAAGGACTCCAAAGTCGTGAACGACTCCGAATGCATAACGTGAATCTGTATATATGTTTACTTTCAGGTTCTTGGCTCGTAGGCAGGCCTGGGTCAGAGCGATGAGCTCTGCTGCTTGAGCGGACAAGGTGTCAATACGATGTGTTTCTATAACTTCAGTTTCAGTAGTCACTGCATAAGCTGCTACTAACTCTCCTGTACTTGCTCTCATACATGAACCATCCACATAAAGTGTTAGGTCTGGGTCAGGTAATGCAATGTCCGTCAAGTCTTGTCTTGGCTTCGTCATGGTGTTAATAACTTCCACACAGTCATGTGCGGCAGGGTTTGAGGAAATCGAGGGTAATAGTGTAGCAGGATTTAATATATTACAACGTCTGATCTCTATGTGTGGCTGAAACAGTGTCAGTTCATATCCTGTCAATCGTGCTATAGTCAAGTGCTGAGTCTGTGTTCGGTTTAAAAGAACCTCCGCGGAGTGTGGAACTTGTACTGTCAGGGGGTGTCCTAACACTATGGAATCACTTTGTCTGATAGCTAAAGCTGTGGCTGCAACTGATTTGAGGCACGCAGGCAAAGCCTGGGCTACTGGATCTAATGTGCTAGAAAAATAAGCACAAGGCTTGTGTTGTCCTGCTTGATCTTGTGTGAGAACAGATAATGCTGTACCATCGCGTTCAGTGACAAAAAGTGTAAAAGGTTTGCTGTAGTTTGGCGTCGCTAAAACAGGTGCTTGACATAAAGCTTTCTTTAATTCTTCGAAAACAAGTGTATGTTCCTGGGTCCAAGGGAGGACAGTCGATGTCGCTGCCTCCTGTGTTGTCAACTGTATCAGTGGCTTGGCTAGATATGCGTACTGGGGGATCCATTGTCTGCAGTAAGAAGTAAGGCCGATAAAAGCTTGTACCTCCTTCTGTGTCTTGGGCTGTGGAAGATGTGCAATTAACTGGATACGGTCAGATGTCAGCTGTCTACCCCTCTTGGACAGCAAGTGTCCAAGGTATACCAATTGCTGGACACAGAATTGCAGTTTCGAAGGGGACACCTTGTGCCCCATTTCTGCCAGAAAATACAAGACTGTCAGTGACGCACGCTCGCAGTCACGTTCTGTACGGACTGTGATCAATAGGTCATCAACGTACTGGAGCAGGGCAGTATCAGTTGGCATGTGAATACTGTCTAGTTGTCGTTTCAGTGCTTGACTGTAAATACTAGGACTTTCTGTGAACCCTTGAGGTGCACGTGTAAATTTATAACTTCTTCCATTTAAACAGAATCCGAAAAGGAACTGGCTGTCCGGATGGATGGGGACACTAAAGAAGGCGTTCTTGAGATCGATGACAGTAAAGAACGCTGCTTCGGAATCAATGGCAGTCAATAGGGAAGAGATATCTGGAACCACTGGGTACTGGGGTATGATACATTTATTAAGTTCTCGAAGGTCAATCACTAGTCGATAAACTGGAGGTGCATTAGGGTCAGTACGTTTAAGGATCGGAATGATCGGAGAATTACATACATTGGAGTCGGTTTCTACAACCACTCCTTGAGCAATGAGCTCGTCAATAATTTTTGATAAGGCTGCTACAGCCTCAGGTGGCAACTTGTATTGCCGGATTCGGGGTAGTACAACTCCTTGTTTCAGAGTGACACGATATGGTGTAATGTGCATACAACCTACATCAGTTGGACCTTGCGCCCATAAATGCTGTGGTACATTCAGTAATCTTGGATCAAAATCTCTTAACACAAAATGTCCTTTGAAATCACGTAAGAACAATCTCACTCCTTCCGGAGAACAACAGATCACTGCTCCTAATTCTTTCAATGTTTTAATACCAAGTAAGTTTTCTGGACATGATTTCGTAAGTAACAAGTCTGTAGTTCGGGACAATGGACCAACTTCTAAGGAAACTGGTTTCGATATTTCATTAACAATAGGCTTTCCTGAAAATCCCAGGGAAACATTTCTTGAGCCTGAGAGAGGAGCCCCTGGAACCTCGTCATGACTGATGGTAGTCCTACTTGCCCCTGTCTCAATCAGAAATTTTCTGTCTTTCCCTAATACTTGGCTGTGTACATAGGGACCCTCTTGATCTACAGGAACCTCGATGAGAGGCAAGCCAACCTCCCTCTCTAGGCTGTTTCATGAATACTGCTGATAGTCTGGATAATCTGACTGTGCGTACTGGTACATCTGCTGTGTAACGTGTTGAGTGGCAGCTATAGGCTGCGGTACTGTAACTGTCTGTTGTGCGTTCTGCGGTGGTTGCGTGTTCTGCGGAACATGTTCCTGTCTAGGAGGACGCGATCTCTCTTTCGTCTTACCAGTAGCTATGTTGTGTTTCAGAACAGCACATTCGTTTATATAGTGACCTGGCTGTTTACAGTAATTGCATGTCCCTTTAACAGGAGCTGCAGAATGACTGGTCTGAGTTGTACCCCTCTTCTGACTATCTACCGGAACAGACTGTGCAACTAGTACTTTCATTTTCGTATCTTTCATACGTCTCTTTTCGTGTTCTTGCTCTTCTCTGATTCGGTTCTGGTGGTACTGTAACATTTGTAACATTTGGGACGGGGTATTAGCTTGCCAGGTACTCTCAACTTTCAGTACTCGATTTTTAACTTGTGATAAAGAATTCTCTACTAATTTGGTAACAAAAAGATGTGGATACGACTCACTACTTGTTTTCAAGCCGCTATTAATAATGAAACATTTCTCAAATCTGGAATAAAAGTCACTAGTGTCTTCGTCTTGTTTCTGTTTACAGGCTGAGATGGCATCCCAGTCTTCCTTTTTCGTGGTTAGTAATCTTGGCAAGACTTGTATTAACAACTCGG
Organism: Lissotriton helveticus; assembly: GCF_964261635.1. Taxonomy (NCBI): domain Eukaryota; kingdom Metazoa; phylum Chordata; class Amphibia; order Caudata; family Salamandridae; genus Lissotriton; species Lissotriton helveticus. The sequence continues at coordinate 1,208,499,914 of NC_136063.1, forward strand.
GCAATGCTTTGGCTTTTTCCCCAAGACCGGTACCAGGAACTCGTGTTTTATCTTCGTTCTCTAATTCTGCCCAGTCAATCTTTTTCTCTCCCACCTCCCATTCTTTTTCTTTAAGTTTCTCATATATGCCCACAGGCAACAGGACCTTTAACATTTTAATGATATCGGGATACGTGTATTCTCCCATACGGAGCATGTCTTTTAATTCACGGTGGAACCCTGCTGGATCTTTATCGTGACAGGGTACTAACTTTTTCATTTCCAGTAGTTCTATTTTCGTTAAAGGGGTGTAAACAAATACTCGTTCGAGCGCACCCCCCTCTGTCCGAACAGGATGGACTTCTCGCAAGGGATTCTGTCTGTCTATGTAATATGTCTTCCTTACTGGGGGTGGAACAGGAACGAAATGTGGAGTCAGGAACGTTCTGTATTTGTGGCGTTGTTCTAAAATGACATTAATCAAATCGGTACCTAGGCCTTTCCATCTGTTTAGGAGTAACTCGTCCAATACATTATATAGGGGACCTGGATCAGAATACTGATTTTCGTACAGTGTAATGAGGTGCTGGATCATGTACATACCCACCAGTCGCTGTTCGTCTGGAGAAAGATTCAGAAACGTTTGGGCCACTACTTCGTCTTTAAATGCGCTGGAATTACTAGTCCATTGAACTGCTGATCGGGCTAGTTCCTGTTCATGCATGGTACTAAGCTCACTGTAACCTATACGTTGTTTCAGGACTCTATCGGTAGCTTGGAATAAATGCTCAAGAGAACACTGTTCTGGTACGGGAGGAAGAAAAGTTTTCTTACATTCTAGGCGTGTGGATCTGTCAAAAGGTCTCGTCCTACCTACGTACGCTATTCTGTCTGGATTTTTTGTGTCTACATCTTCGTCTGAAGTGTCATTCTCTTTCTCGGGTTCTCTCGTTGCTTTCTCCCTTTCGTGTATGCCTAGAATTTCTTTACGAATCTTTCTATACATGGTTTCTATACAACTTTGTTTACTGTGTTTTCCGTCTGCTATGTTGTCACTCCATCTTGTCAGGACTTTCATCTCGTCTTTATCTTTACCAGGCTGGTCTTGTTCTCTTATTAAACAATTTATCAAAAACTGCAAGATCATATTTTGAGTCTCGACTTTCCTGTGGGCCATAGCCTCGTGAATACTTTCTGGTCTTTCCCCTGTTCTGATGAAATGATATATTCTGTCTAAATGTTCCCCCATTCCAGGTAAGAGAGTCAAATAGCTTGCAACTCGTCGTAGACGTACGGAATATAATATCATGTGATCTTCGCCTGGCACTGGATCATATCTACAATCAGTAAGGTACTGTTTGAGGGCTGCGTATGTAGCCACTTTCGGCGTGCGTTGTAATGCTACGTCTCTTAGCGTCATTCGTTTTACTTGAGGCGGGGTGATAGGGATACCTCCCCCTGCTCCTCCGGAACTAGAATCGTCAACTAATATTGGATGTGCGGTCGTTGGTAATGTGACTGGTAAAGTAGGCATACGTAAGGTGGGCTGGTCCTAGGTCACTGGCGGATTAAAAGGATTCCCGGGACCAGTGCCTGGAGGAAAAGTAATTGTGTTATCAACAGCGTTTTGAGGTTGAGCAGGCGGGGGAGGACGCGGATTTGTATATTCTGGTACAGTGTCGTCTAAATAGGAAGAAAGGAAAATTTCAGCTGCGGTCGGTTTATGACGTAGCTTAGTCGGGACCAATGGTGGCGGTAAATTACAGGGTCCTTCCGGGGTCGCCTTAGGCAGGCCCTCGGCGAGAAGGGGATACATTCCTTTAATAAGGGCATTTCTTTGTCTGTCTAACTGTTCTGCTCTAACTCGTTCACCTTCTTCTAGTAATTCCCTTTCTTGGGCTTTTTCTGATGATTCTCTACTTAGTTCTGCTTTTCTGATTTCTTTTTCTGTCCTTTTATGCGATTCTTTACGCCACAATTCTATGGCATCTTTCTGAGATTGTCTGGCTTTCTTTTTCCATAATGCTTCCTCTACTCTCATGATGCACTCAGCATCCCAGGTTCCTGAAACAGGCCATCTATATTTCTCTTCCAGATTTTTGGTATAATCTACCCATAAATCTAAGTACAATATGGCATCTAAGCCATGTTTATGATACATGAAATGTCCGGGACTGTCCCTAGGTGGGACAGGAACTGATTCTTCGAGTATCCCTTTTCTGGTTCCTATCTGACGTAACTTTGAAAACAGAGGCATATTTGAACGTACTCGAACTTGAACACAATACACAATGAACACAGTAATGAATAGCAAACAAATCATTCATACCACGACATCAAAAACACATTAGAAACAGTTCGAACAGATACTACCTAGTACATTGAAAACATAATACTGGAAATCTCGAGAGACTATACTAGAAAACAGAATTACTGGATGCACTGCTAAAACAGTACAGAACATACCGGTCTCATAAAGAGACACGTCATACCGTATCCACCTAGGTGAACACGTCGGACCGGATCTGTGTACCCAAACCCGTCTGGACCGGGCACAAATTAATGAACCCGTCTAGATGCGTTCCCAGCAACGGTACTCACCGGGAAGCAAAACTGAAGGCCTCGGAAACTCGACTGGACTGGACTGGACTGCTACGACGTCTGGTTACTGCTACGCACTACGCATGCGCTTCGGGCTTCGGAAACAGGTGGGCCTCCGGATACCTCGGACCTTGCTCTCTCGGCTTGGGCTCTGGTCGGGACTCTCCGCCTTCCTCACCGCCTCGTCTGGATGCTGGACCGCAGTCTCCGTCTCCTCTGTGGGCCTGAGGGAGTTTAGCAGGAAAACCTGCAGGTGCACAGTAGGGGTCCGTCACGGCTGTAGAAGGGGTCAGGGGACCTGCGTTACATCGCCGGCGCGTGGGGAAGGGGCTCGTGCCTGTTCGGGCGCCATTATGTGGTAAATAAACAAATTACCGGTACTATTTTTCTATGCATTAAAGGAAAAAGGATAGCTCAATAAATGAGAGGCAGAGTCCGTGGTATCTGAGTCATACGGGCTTTAATTAAGTGGCTCGAGCCAATGGACATCGGGTTCCATCACCTACTAAGGTTCAGGAAGGGACAATCTCGACCTCGATCTCAATATTTCATTAACATCATACAGTATATATAGTAAAACAGTACAGTTGCATTGAATACAGTAGGCGTAACAAGTGAAAAAGAGAAGATAAGAACATATGGGCGTGAAAGAAGGCGTGCACAGGGCGTGCACGGAGGTGTGTGATGTAGACGTCACAGAAGTGTCATAAGTGGGTGGACACATGGAGGGGGCTTCCTGGGCAGCTGGAACCTTTAACCTACTGGTGCGCGCAAAACGAGTCATGACGTGTAACTGGGGAGAGCTGGGGGGCGCTGACTTCTAGCACTAGTAGAGGAGACTGAAGTCTGGGATGTCAGAACGACCTGTACCTATAGCGTATCTGATATCTTGTGTTTAGAGTACATGTTGCTTGATTCTAAAAGTCATCAGAGCAAAGGCTACTTGTCACTAAAGCTAGTGTATGCATATATTTCTTCATGTATTGCGTGAGCTATGAATCTTCTATGGATACTAATTCAGGAAATCACTTGCATGGAGACAGAAAGACTGGACTGTAGATGGATATGTTTATCCTGTTTGTTAGCTAGGAATGTGAAGCCGGGGAGCTGAACAGATAACTGTAGGCATAACATATTATTGGCATGCAGGCCAGGCCGAGCCGGGCACCGCGTTGCTTGGCAGGAAGTAAGGGAAGGGTCAGGGATGCGGGCGGGGCTGCATCTCTCGGAGTGTTTCAGGAGGCTTGAGGCCTGGATCTCGTGTCCGGGCCCTGTGGAGCCCTAGAAACGGGTGCAACTCGATGATTTAACGTGCACCATGTAAATACGTTGGCAACATAGGCCTAAAAGCCTAATTCACGTTGCTTTCACGGAGGACTGGATAACTGACATACTAACGTTGGACGCAACTGTAAATGCGTCTTTATTCTCGGTCATGAAGGGAAAATGCATAGAAATCATGCATATATATTACATGTTGGGGAACACGTAGGGACACATAACAGGGCAAAATTCAATTTTCCTCATTCTCACCCACAACTGTCCGTTGGTTTATCCCGGTGACAAATGTTACATATAAAAAAATTGGATTGTGGAGAGTACAGGATCAGCATTCAAAGTTTAAAGTATGCAAACACCAACAGGTTTATTAATCTGATATAGTTGTTTTTACTTATTTCAGCAAAGGAACATCATATCCATGTAAGGGTTACAACATATCAAATACTATGCCTCAATTTTCAGGCTATATCTATTTTCACAAAAACTTAATTTAAATGATCATACATCAAATTTTGAAAAACAACTTATCGTGTCAATGACCAAGTTGTTAAGTACAGCATCAAAAGTAGCCATAATGCTGAAGTAGCCAACACATGTTTCATGGGATATCCACTTCTTCAGGGCAACAAACAAGGACAAAAACAAGAAAAAGAAATCCCAATAAGTTACAAGAGAAAAAGAAAGGTTTTCATTACATGTCAAGAGATTTAAAATGATAATAACAGATAACATGGGGCTTTGGCACAACCAAAGCTTTCTAACAAATGCAAGAGATGCAGAGATAATAAAGTGTAAAGAGCAAGAGGGCAAGTTAATCAACATAAAACACACAGACAAACCTTACTTTGCACAAGAAAAGGAAGTAGAAACAAAAAAGAAACAAAAAAGAGGAAAAAAGCAAAAATGAGAAGGAAAAGTGCATTTAGCTATAATGCCATGGGTTAGCTAATTGATTGTGCTAAGGAGCACAGAGAGAAATAGAAAACAATTTCAAACATCTCCAAATGATTTTAAATATTACTAACTTTGTACTTGAGAACAACTATTTCTTGTTTCAAAAGGAATTCTTCCAACAGTTATTCAGAATAGCAATGGGTACCAGCTTTGCTTCCTCTTATGCCAACCTTTTCATGGGTTGGTATGAGAGGGAGCATGCCTGGAATGAAGGACTACGTGGGGGATACCAGAAGGAGCTGCTTGGTACCGCTATGTTGATGATGTTTTTGTGTATTTGGGATGGCTCTGTAGAGGAATTTCTTGAATATCATGCTTTTCTCAATAAAAATAGATCAAATGTAGAATTGTCCATAGAATATGACAGGAATGCTATCACTTTATTGGATCTTCAAATCTTTGTGAAAAATAATCTTTTACATAGCAGAACATGTCATAAACCTACTGCTAGGAATAGTGTCCTATATTACAGCTCAGGACACCTATCAAACAGAAGAACAGTATGTTAACATGTTGGTTTTAAAAAATTGATGTGCGATTCATTTAATATTAAGTTTTTGTGAAAATTTACATAACCTGAAAATTGAGGCATACTATTTGATATGTTGTAACCCTTGTACGAATATGATGTTAATTTGCTGAAATAAGTAAAGTAAACGCAACTATATCAGATTAATCAAGCTGTTGGTGTTTGAATACTTTACACTTTGAATGCTGCTCCTGTACTCCCCACAATCCATTTTTTATATATGTAACAATCCAAATTGAACGCCAACAAGATATTATTCAAGTGAGCTCCTGCTTGGCTGTGTTGGAAATGCATGGTCATTCATCGCTGTACATTTGGTTACAGGGAGTGAAAGAATGTGAGCATGGGTGTATATTGAAGTCCCCCGCTGTAATAAATCACGCTCTTGCAACACCTCATGATCATTATTCAATAAGTCAGGCCAGATGGTCAAAAGCATGCTGTTGTTGGTGGCGTTATAGAAATTCAATGCAAACAAAACACCAACCATAGGTGAGGAGAACAGGATGGCTTGAAGATTGGGGGAAGTTATGGCCAAGTACTCCGACCAACATTCTAGGGAAAGAGAGACCAAAGTTAACAAACAACCTCTAGGGTGACCCCTTATGAAAGGCACAGCAGGATTTAAAAAGAACTTAAAGCCATCTAGGAAAAAGGAACACTCTACCTCCTATGTCTCCTGGAGACAGTTTATGGCAAAGGACTTTATGTAGGCCAAACAATCCGAGAGAAATCTTTTACTATTTACTCCTGCCACATTCGAAGAGTCCAGTTTGGAGACACTAGCAACAATGTTAACATTTAAGATTGTTTGACATTCTACTGTCTTGACGGGGCTTGAAGCCTTATTCACACATTACAGTCCTTTAACTTAGTTTCTCACCAGTATCTATTTTGCTACTTAGAGAAGGTTTGACTTTGCTATTTTTGCTAAACTTTCACAATCTGGGAAGTTTTGAAATTTACATTTTGCAATACAACTATCAGGTAGATCTTTTGAGAAAGGTCCTTAATTTTCTCTCTGCAGCTTGCAACATTTTTTTTGTTGAGTTTCTTCAATCTGTTACAATTCTTTTTATAAATGCATGGACTCATTCTGCTTAATCAACTTGAATCCCACTTTATTTCGGATCCTTTTCTCCAGTGACTTTTGAGTCTATATATGAAACTTGATTATTCTGATTAAATTTCTTAATGTATTCACAGTTTGTTATTGTTGATATTTGCAGTTATTTTAGGTGATTGTAACAATCCTGTGGCATTAGTCACATATGCATGACTTTCAGAAATTGTTATGATTTCATTTGTCTGAATTAACTGTGATTTAAATTCCAGCGTATTCATTGCCATGCTACATCTAGATTGGTGTTTGCCTCAAGCTGATTTTCTTTAGCTCATCTATCATTTATTGCAGCACATTTGGTACATTTGTCAGTCGGTCCGCAATGTTGTGGCACAAGCATGTTGCATTGGTATGTTTTGCTTCCTCCTGTGCCCAATTTAATAGGGAATTTAGCTTGCTCATTTTGTAATAATTTGATAAATTGCTGCAAGCAAACTCTTCATTTTATTCACAATGTTCAACTGTTTATCTAAAGTGAGCATTTGTTTGGCCATGGTTGATATCATTATGCTCAATGCTGTTGTCTTCTTGTAACATGTGGTTGATATGTTAGTTTTAGCCTGCCCTCTGCTGCTGTATGAATCATTTGTTTTGAAGGACGTGTTTAACCGACAATCTAGATTGGTGCCTAATATGTTGTCATAAGTGTGAAGGCACAAAATAATTCCTGTTTCTTTGCTATATCCCTATCAGTAAGATTGTGCTGAGTAGCTCTTTCTCCAGTTAGACTGGGCATTGTAAGGTCAGGCAGTTTTCTTAAGTTTACATTTTGTGGCCATCAGAGCAATCTTTATCAAACCATCTGGGTTTGTTTTTGACCACTTTCTTGTTTACATTTAATTGGATGGAGTGATTAGTTTGAATTTGCTTCCTATACTACGCTGCTCTGAGCTACTCAAAGTCATTTTTGCTAATAGGTTGTCACTGTAGTACTCTGGAAGCTCACCTATATCAGCAATGATGTTGGATTTGACTGTATTCAGGACGTTGGGACAAAAGATATAGGTTTTTGTTATTTGTACAGATGCCAGAGGGACCCCCTCAAATAAGCCATTGCTATACCTAATTTACTGGTTACGTGCTAGCTTTTTTCTTTGCATTGTTGGTTTTTGGATTATTCTATTTATTTTAGGTGGTAAATTGGTATTTGGTTTTGGCGTGCACCAAGGTGTTGTGTAGTTCCTATATATTTCTATACAGAATCTGTGCGTTCAGATAACATAAGCTGTGAGTTTGGTGGAAGACTGGTTCTGAGCACCCCCACCGAGAATGTTAACCAGTTTGCATTAGCTAGCTCACAGTGCCACTAGAATCTCCTCTTATCTGGGAGAGAATAATTTCTGGCAACCTTAGAACATGACACCGCTGAGCCCCTAGGATCGTGGAAACAATGTACTACTTTTCGCTCAGTCACTCGTGCTCACTTATTCGGTCTCTGAGAGTTACACAGAAGAAACAGTCAGGCGTGTTACGGTAAGAATTTATTGCACAGTTAATTTTCTAGTGTAAAGTATATGTGCTGCCATAACCATTAGACAGTAGCAGAGATATATGATCAGCAGTACAGTGAATATAAAAGGATAGTACAGTTCTACCATTTTGCAATAGTCATGAACACATACATGGATATAAAAAGCATGATAAAAGTGTTTGTATTCCTACAATGGCTATCTAGATGTACCTAAGTGTACTTAGCATGTGAGTAGGTATGAAGCCAAGAATCCCTCTAGGTTTAGTCTAACCCCATTACCTGAAGCAAGAGTGTGGGACCCAGTTTGGTCTCGAGTTGGACACCCCGCAAGGAACATTTAGACCACTGTCAGCTGGAGCATCTGCATGCAGGAGCCTCAGCGTCTCTGGTCAGTGTCAGCCTGGAAGCATCGGTTCTCTCTAGCTAATACTAGCAAGAGGTGCTGTATGTATACAGAAAGCATCTAAGGTTCCTTTGTCCCTTGTTTTGTGTATTAGCCATTGTTGGATTTGAGCATGACGTATGGGATGAACCTTGTACGTAGATATTATGCAGGTGGATGTAGCCCCTGTCTAGTTTCCAAGAACCCTTACGAATATTCATATATACTGTAACAGTCTAAAGATGAAGTCATAGAATACTAATGTTCAGGGAAACCCTCCTTCTGCGCCCAGAACTAGAAGTAGGTAAAGGTTCAATCCTAAAAGGCTCGTTATTGTGTAGTGTAGGGGAGGTAATGTATGTGAAGGGGTATGATATTACCTGGGCCTATATTAAGGTACCTATATGGAACACAACAAAGTATCTTTCTTTGATACCACCATTTTGATGATGGTCAGAGGGTTTAAAGACCCTTCTGAAAGGAATTTATGATGCCTCTATTTCAAAGGATGGATACCAATTCCAGTTTGCAATGTGTTTAATAACTCAAATGTGTTTGTGTCTAATATTTAAGTGCTTTGCATAATTTAGTGACAGAGCAAATCCAATTGTTGGCTTGCTCTATCTTGAAATATGCCTATTTTGTGTCACACCAATCTGGGGAGACGATTAAGAAAAGATCTATTATTGTTTTTTTTTAAACTGACTGATTTTTGGAGCTCAACATTCTTTTAATTTTGGTTTTTGAGCTCAACAGGAATGGCATAAAGCATATGCTGTAAAAATGTGAACATGGTTTCATTGATAATGATATTCATAGTCTTAGTTAGTTTACTATTGTGTCATTTCTCTAAAAGGATACGTCTCCACAGGGGTAAAACTAATTAAAGTAAAACATAATAAAGTTGAGTTTAAAATGCTGAAACATATGAAAAGTTGAGTTAGTGGATTTAATTATAACATTTATACAAAAATTTTGGGTGAATAAGTTGATATTAGGGGGTTAAGAATTGTATGGTGTGTACGATGTTAGTAAATTTGCGCATTATTATTAATGTGCAGAAAATGTATTTACTCTTGAGTTTACATATATACACTGATCTGGTGCTATTGCATTTGAAACAAGTTTGCTGTGACTTGGTAAAGTACCTTTTTCTGGTTTATGCTAACTAGGCCTCAATTAGGTGTCAACGTCATCTTGTTCAAAATAGATGTTTCCTCATGCATGTTCAATGTTCATTTTTTCTTCAGCACATAGTCAAGAAGAGTCATGTTTGTTTATTTCCATTGACACTGTTTTTGCTATTCCAAAAAACGTTCCAACATGGATACAGTTATGATGCAGTTTCCGTAGGTCCCTCCTCTATCTCACAGAACTTCAGTCATTCACAATAGTCTGTGGTTTTGGGGATTTAGTTTGTCCTACCATCTCCATATGACATTAGCATAAAGTGTCAAACTCCATATTAATGTAGTGGAATAGTCTTCAATGGTAAGGCAAATGATATTTAACAGAATTGTACCCTGATTTGATAAAAGTGTAATTCTTTTGCTCACACAATGATGATTGAGCAGAAATGTATGATTTCCCATGCACGAAAAGAGTATATTAACCCCAGATTTTGGGAGTGAGCCAGATGACGAACCTGAGACTTTTCCTTTGCTACTAAGGATGCTGCCTGATTTCTTATTGATTTTGCTGCTTACTTGGGACTTAAAATGTTTCTGGTTTTGCACCTTTTTCTGTATTGCTCTATTTTCTGAGAGCCTTCATGGCAATAATTCATGCATTTTGCATTTACAATTTATGTACCATTCCATCAGCCTTCATTTAGTACAAGTGCCATCCTGGATGGGAGCCGTCTGTAGTCGTCAATGCAATAGAAGGAAACAAATGCACACTGCTTGTTATCACTACACTTGTACTTAAGGGAAACTATTGGAGTCCAATGTGTTACTTTGTTCAACTCCCTAGGTAGGAGATATGCTTTCACTGAAAGAATGCAAGATTTATCTAACGATATGCATAATTACACAAATATTAATTTGACACTTGCTATTGTTTGTGTTTAATTCTTTTACAGCACTACTCATCTCAGTGTAGGGTGTTTGGAGAACTTTACATCACACACAGAAGCACAATTTGTATGCATCTCCTTGATGCTGGTTAATAGTTCACTGTGCTACAGAAGAAGTCTTGCAACTTATGGGCTGGAAGTAACATATGAGCTCTAGTAGTCCACTTACGTATCTACATAAAATGCAAATCTGTGATCTGCATATTTGAAGCAGGCACTTTAACCCTCTAAGCTATTTTACGAGTCAAATCTGTGACTGGACAAAACACAGAACTCTCACAGAACTGGGTTTTCCAGTAGAGTTATCTTACTGCTATTATAATCCCATCAAATTTGCTGGGCACACAATGATCTCTGCAGCAAGTGTCTTAAACTTGTAAGATAATTTAAAATGCAGCCTCTTCATGAAGAATTAAGTAATCTAGAACAGATTTACAGCCATGTTCCTTGTTCTCAATTTCTTTGCAGGAAATAAAGATATGAAATGACTGTTAGACTCTGCTTTGAAGTTCAGCACCTCCTTTCCTCTGCCACAACTTGAACTCCCAATTTAATGGGTTCTCAGAGTAATTTGCCAGTACCAGTATAGTTTAGCATAGGCAACCCTGCATGTTTTTTAGGTCGAGTCTGGGCAGAGCATGCGCTGCTCTGTTAGTCATGCTGTTTTCGAGTATGTAATAGAAGTAATGACTCTAAAACATCCTGTGATTCTGGGCAAATCACTTAATCTCCCTGTGCCTAACAAAAAGCGCTCTGATACCCGATTCGGGTCACATTCGAACTATATAAAACTCTGCAAAGAAAACAAACAAAAAAAGCCCCACCCATTCTCCACCATATTTGTCATTGGCTTGTGTCATTGTCCTTCATAAATGCTGGCTTCTGATTCGTTAATAGACTTGTTAGTACCTCCTTAGTACCGCCTTATCTTAATTCGTAACCTCCCATGGTGAGTCCATTTTAGTCTGTAAGCGATATTTTCTTTAAATAGTTTCTCTTACTGCAGGCAACATTCAGCACGTCATGCGCTCTTTCACTTTCTAAGCAAGCGGGACAATGGTGGCCAATTATTTGAATAGATCTCGCATTTTCAAGAGTTTGTGCTATTGGCATTGTACATGACAATGCCTTTTAATTATGTGTTAATTATCAAAACATATGTAATGTAATTGTAATGTAATTGGGCACTTATAAAGCGCAACTGCCACTCCAAAGAAGCATCATGGCACTAAGCAGCAACATAGAGAACCTGGCTGATGGACCTATACCAGATGCATAGGGGGCGTGAAAGAGTAGGTATTAGATTAGAGCTCTACATACGGTGTTGTATGTTGTGAAGATCTAAGTTTTCAGAGCTTTCCTAAAGAGAGTGTCAGATTGAACTTGACGGAGCTTGAACAAAAGTATGCTCCAGGCCTTGGACCCTATTACTGCAAGTGATTTCCCTCCTTTTGAAATGAGTCTAAACAATGAAACCTTCAGCAAATTGGTATTGGATGACCTAAGGTTCAGAGTGGGTGCGTAATGCCTGAATTTGGTTCAGAGATAGAGGGGACCTGAAGGTGATTAACAGGACCTTGAAAAGGACTTGTTTATGAATTGGCAGCCAATGGAGTTTTTCTAGGGCTGCTGATGCAGATGACTTCCTAGGCCATTTCAACATTAGACATGCGGTTGCATGTTGGACCATCTGAAGCCTGTGGAAAACTGACTTATTTGTGCCTGCATACAGGCTGTTGCAGTGGTCAAGTCTTGATGTAAATAGGGCCACAGCAACTATCTGTCGGGCAGCAATGGGAAGCAAGTCAATTAATTTTTACTCATTTTTATAATGTGAAAACAGGTCCCAGCAACTGCCAGTGATTGTTGTTTAAAGGAGAGAGTGACATCAAATGTAATTCCTGAGTTTCAAATCAAATTCACAGTGTTGGGCGGGGAGGTGTCCACCAGGTCGTGGGAGTGAAAAAATTCCCTTTTCCTAGCGGTAGTATTTCTGTTTTTTCAGAATTACATTTCAGTTGGTTAGTCTTCATCCAGTTGAAGGTAGCCGTGAGACATTGACGTAGATTTTCTTCTGCCCGAGCGGTGTTATTTTCCAAGACCAGAATTAGCTGCGTATCATCCCCATATGATATAGTCTCTATGTTAAATGACGATATCAGCCTAATTAGGGTGGCCATCTAGGTATTAAAAAGAGTGGGGCTGAGTCTTGACTCCTGAGGGACGCCGGAAAGCATTGATTTATCTTCTGATTTATAGGGACCTAAAGGGATAACTTGCCTTTGGTCCTGAAGGAAATTTTGTAGCCAGGCCAAAACTGTGTGCGATATGCCAAACAAAGCGAGACGGTCTAGCAGAATGACATGTGAGACCGTGTCAAACGCGGCCGACAGGTCCAATAAGACCAGTACATCATTTTTTCCAAGATCCAAAGCTGCTCTGAGTTATTCAGCTGTATACAGTAGGGCCCACTCAGTAGAGTGCTGAGAACTAAAACTGGATTGGTTAGGGTGTAGCAGATTAGCATCTTCCAGGAATGTAGTAAATTGGTGATTGACAACTTTTTCAGTGATCTTACTAAGTCAAGGAAGAAGAGAGATTGGTCGTAAGTTCAAGAGGGTAGTAGAGTCAGCAAGTTGTTTCTTTTGTAGTGGTTTTACCGCTGCGAGCTTCCATTCTGCAGGGGCCTTAGCAGTTGCAAGGGAAGTATTTATTATTTGATTTATAATGGGGTTTACATTGTCAATTAAGGCATGTAGGATCAAGGAGGGACAGGGATCAAAAGGGGATCCCGATTTAACGGTATGTATCACCTGCCGTGATTCTTCATGGGTAACTCGTTTAAAAATGTTTAATGTACCCTTTCATTGACAAGAATAATGTCATTGTTGGTGGGAGAAGAAAGGGGAGCAATAAAATCTTTTTGTAAAGTTTAGACTTTTTGTTCAAAGTTGTCTACTGTGGTAAATAAATAAATTACCGGTACTATTTTTCTATGCATTAAATGAAAAGGATAGCTCAATAAATGAGAGGCAGAGTCCGTGGTATCTGAGTCATACGGGCTTTAATTAAGAGGCTCGAGCCAATGGACATCGGGTTCCATCACCTGCTAAGGTTCAGGAAGGGACAATCTCAACATTTCATTAACATCATACAATATATATAGTAGAACAGTACAGTTACATTGAATACAGTAGGCGTAACAAGTGAAAAAGAGGAAGATAAGAACATATGGGCGTGAAAGAAGGCGTGCACAGGGCGTGCACGGAGGTGTGTGATGTAGACGTCACAGAAGTGGTCATAGGTGGGTGGACATATGGAGGGAGTTTCATGGGCAGCTGGAACCTTTAACCTACTGGTGCGCGCAAAACTAGTCATGACGTGTGACTGGGGAGAGCTGGGGGGCGCTGACTCCTAGCACTAGTAGAGGAGACTGAAGTCTGGGATGTCAGAACGCCCTGTACCTATAGCGTATCTGATATCTTGTGTTTAGAGTACATGTTGCTTGATTCTAAAAGTCATCAGGGCAAAGGCTGCTTGTCACTAAAGGCTAGTGTAAGCATATATTTCTTCATGTATTGCATGTGCTATGGATCTTCTATGGATACGAATACAGTAAATCACTTGCATGGAGACAAAAAGACTGGACTGTAGACGGATATGTTTATGCTGTTCGTTAGCTAGGAATGTGAAGCCGGGGAGCTGAACAGATAACTGTAGGCATAACATATTCTTGGCAGGCAGGCCAGGCCGAGCCGGGCACCGCGCTGCTTGGCAGGAAGTAAGTGAAGGGTCAGGGATGCGGGCGGGGCTGCTTCTCTCGGAGTGGTTCAGGAGGCTTGAGGCCTGGATCTCGTGTCCGGGCCCTGTGGAGCCTTAAGAACGGGTGCATCTCGATGATTTAATGTGCACCGTGTAAAGACGTTGGCAACATAGGCCTAAAAGCCTAATTCACGTTGCTTTCACGGAGGACTGGATAACTGACATACTAACGTTGGACACAACTGTAAATGCGTCTTTATTATCGGCCATGGAGAGGAAATGCATAGAAATCATGCATATATATTACATGTTGGGGAACACGTAGGGACACATAACAGGGCAAAATTCAATTTTCCTCATTTCCTCCTTGTTCCCTACGTTCCCTTCAGGAAACATCAATATTCATGAGACCATCTATCTGTTCATACAGCATCATTTGCTCGTCTTTTCTCATTTGGGTATGGGCTTGAGGACGTGGAATACAAGATGTGGCGCACAAGCCGCAAATCGCTGGACCACATTGTAAACAGAGACAACAACTGAATATGATCATTACTACTACTCCCAGGAAGGACAGTACTTTCCATCCCCAGGCAGATATTACACTCCAGAGCCAACCGGACCAAGTCCAGGTGCCTGGATTCTGGTGTAGCTGATGAGCTATATTATGAAGTCTAGTTATTGCTGAATACACAGACGGTGCGTTATTAGGAATGAAAACGCAACAACTAGATCCGATGACTCTACAAGCTCCGCCCCTATCGGCCAGAATGACGTCAAGAACAAGGCGGTTCTGAAGAACAACAAATCTCATAGCAGACTGCTCTTCTGTTAAGTTACCTAGAGCGGAAGTAGTCTCATTCACTACTGCTTCAAGGGTTCTGGTTAACCTACGTATTAATTTACTATTCTGGACGGGACCTATGAAGAAAAAGAAACCTTTATTGAAATCCGTATACTGTTCCAATGCAGTTTCAGTCTGATCGACAATTGGGGACTCAATCTCCTTTATATGTCTGACGTGTACTAGATGGGTATTTCGGTGATAATCGGATGGGGCTAGGAAAACTGGTGGCAGTAGGAATGCAATGTAACATGTTCCATCCCAATCTAGGGGCAAACGTACATAAGCGGTCTGACCACATATAAAGTAGGAATGACGTGAAGCTTTGAAAGTAGACTTTGCTTTGTCACTGTACTCGACCACAGTAGTACAATCACTGTGTCCTAGGTGCACCGAACCATTCTTTCTAACACATAATTCGCCTTTCACTGGTAGAACTGTTATAGAAGGCAAGTCTGAATTAGTCTCGGACTGAACATTCAAAACCATGAGGTTAGAAGAAAATTTACCTAGATCATATACTTCGTTTTCTAGATCTATCCCTGTCCTATGGGGAAGACCGTCCTTGTCTGGGAAACAGGTTTCATTCATAACCGTATTCAGAAGGGACTTATCGTCTAAAGATGACATCAATGTAAACCATGCTCCACACGAACCATTGTGTGAAAACGGATAGGGAAAGAGTGGCAGAGCTCCCTTCACTGTCTGGTAAGGGGGGAGTCGACCACATACCCAGCAATTAGTGGCATTACTGGTCTGATGCGAATAGTGTAACATACGAATAAAAGTATTGTTGCGCATTGCAAGTCGATAGGATAACTCGTGAGGGGGTAGTTCACTAAATGTGTGCTCTACTGTATCATTAGAGGAAAGGTGTACATGTGAATCGAGAGGAGGAAAAAATACGTGTAACATACAACTTATACATGTGATCGTAAGACTCAGAATAAACATAAACAATAATGTAACGATACATCTGCTTCGGAGACTTTTACAATATTTCATTTTCTTGAAGTTTCGTCTATCTCTCTCACTATGTGGGTCTATCTCATACATGTCAGAAACCTGTCTAACCGCTTCACCCGAGGGGGACTTAAACAATTAAACGCTGTCTGACTTACTAGACCTCAATTTGATTTTATACTCCTGCTGCGGAGTTTTCTCTAACAGGGGAAGTTTAGAGTCAGTATCGGGGCAGTCCTTGAAAAAAGTCTTTGGACACAGTCCATGGAAACGCTTGATATGACTGGAATGGAGCCAGCCTTTTCTTCCTTCTAGCTTTACGGCGGTCCTTGTGGTCATCAGAACGAGTTTTGGCTCCTTCCAGCGGGGCTCCAGAGGGCTTGAGCGATCAAAATTCCGAACCAATACTAGATCTCCTGGAACGACCTCGTGCGGTTTCACCTGGGTGTTGTTCGGGAAGGCAGCCGCGACCTGTGAACGACAAGAGAGTAGTGCAGACATCAAGGAAGCTAGGTAATCTGTCAGCATGTTACTGTCAACATCAGTGATTTTACGAGGCATAGGTGTACCCCACATGTTTGGGGGACGACCGAAAACAACTTCGTATGGTGACAAACCAGATCTGGAGTGAGCGACCATTCGCATATAGAAGAGGGCAACCGGCAGGGCTACCATCCAATCTACACCTTTTTCTGCACAGACCTTCGCTAAACGTATTTTCAGAGTTTGATTGTGTCGCTCGACGAGGCCAGCTGCCTCGGGGTGTCGTACGCAGTGGAATTTCCACTGGTACCCTAACAGAAGTGATACCTGTTTCATGAGTTCGGACGAGAATGGCTGTCCATTATCTGAATACACGACACGGGGCAATCCGTATCGAGGGAAAAACTCACGAACCAGCTGCTTGGCAGTGGTCGCGGCAGTATAATCTGGGACTGGATATGCTTCTGTCCATCTGGACAGAGCGCATACAACTACGAGGACATACTTGAATCCTCGACATCGATCCATCTGGATATAATCCATCTGGAGGACTTCAAAAGGATGATCAGGAGGATAAAATCCACCCTGTTCCACGGGAACACCTTTACCTGGATTGAACTGACAACAGATCATGCAGGTACGCACTTTCTGCTTCGCTGCTGCTCGTAAATGCTTGTTAAACCAGAGGTTCTGGATGCTGTCTAACATGGCTTTTTCTCCTAAATGTGCTGGACTATGTGCTGTATTAATAATGACTTGAACCATAGAGTCGGGGAGAAACCATGTGGCTTTTCCCTTCGTCAACCATCCCTGATCTGTCTGGACCCCTCCTTGTTCAGACCATTTCTTGATTTTGTCTGGGGTAGCATGTGTCTGTATGTCTAATACATCTTGTGTAGGATCCTTAACTGTCATGCAAGTCGTCAGAACTGGAACGTCTGTCTTTGTCGTGTCAGCTGGAATGTCTGGAGTCTGAGCTGTAAGCTTGGCTGTTCGATCTGCCAGGTCGTTACCCTGGAAAATGGTGTCAGTGATTCTCGTATGTGCTTTGCACTTCATGATGGCTATAGCTGTAGGTAAATGTGTTGCTTCTAACAGAGCTTGAATGAGGGGGCCATGCTGAATCTTGGCTCCATGAGAGGTCATAAAACCTCTTTCTTGCCAGAGGACTCCAAAGTCGTGAACGACTCCGAATGCATAACGTGAATCTGTATATATGTTTACTTTCAGGTTCTTGGCTCGTATGCAGGCTTGGGTCAGAGCGATGAGCTCTGCTGCTTGAGCAGACAGGGTGTCAATACGATGTGTTTCTATAACTTCAGTTCCAGTAGTCACTGCATATGCTGCTACTAACTCTCCTGTACTTGTTCTCATACATGAACCATCCACATAAAGTGTCAGGTCTGGGTCAGGTAATGCAATGTCCGTCAAGTCTTGTCTTGGCTTCGTCATGGTATTAATGACTTCCACACAGTCATGTGCTGCAGAGTTTGAGGTAATCGAGGGTAACAGTGTAGCGGGATTTAATATATTACAACGTCTGATTTCTATGTGTGGCTGAAACAGTGTCAGTTCATATCCTGTCAATCGAGCTATAGTCAAGTGCTGAGTCTGTGTTCGGTTTAAAAGAACTTCCACGGAGTGTGGAACCTGTACTGTCAGGGGGTGTCCTAACACTATGGAATCACTTTGTCTGATAGCTAAAGCTGTGGCTGCAACTGATTTGAGGCATGCAGGCAAAGCCTGGGCTACTGGATCCAATGTGCTAGAAAAATAAGCACAAGGCTTGTGTTGTCCTGCTTGATCTTGTGTGAGAACAGATAATGCTGTACCATCGCGTTCAGTGACAAAAAGTGTAAAAGGTTTACGGTAGTTTGGTGTCGCTAAAACAGGAGCTTGACATAAAGCTTTCTTTAATTCTTCGAAAACAAGTGTATGTTCCTGGGTCCAAGGGAGGACAGTCGATGTCGCTGCCTCCTGTGTTGTCAACTGTATCAGTGGCTTGGCTAGATATGCGTACTGAGGGATCCATTGTCTGCAGTAAGAAGTGAGGCCGATAAAAGCTCGTACCTCCTTCTGTGTCTTGGGCTGTGGAAGATGTGCAATTAACTGGATACGGTCAGGTGTCAGCTGTCTACCCCTCTTGGACAGCAAGTGACCAAGGTATACCACTTGCTGGACACAGAATTGCAGTTTCGAAGGGGACACCTTGTGCCCCATTTCTGCCAGAAAATACAAGACTGTCAGTGACGCACGTTCGCAGTCACGTTCTGTACGGGCAGTGATCAATAGGTCATCAACATACTGGAGCAGAGCAGTGTCAGTTGGCATGTGAATACTATCTAGTTGTCGTTTCAGTGCTTGACTGTAAATACTGGGACTTTCTGTGAACCCCTGAGGTGCACGTGTAAATTTATAGCTTCTTCCATTTAAGCAGAATCCGAAAAGGAACTGGCTGTCCGGATGGATGGGGACACTAAAGAAGGCGTTCTTGAGATCGATAACAGTAAAGAACGCCGCTTCGGAATCAATGGCAGTCAATAGGGAGGAGATGTCTTGGACCACTGGGTACTGGGGTATGATACATTTATTAAGTTCTCGAAGGTCAATCACTAGTCTATAAACTGGAGGTGCATTTGGGTCAGTACGTTTAAGGATCGGAATGATAGGAGAATTACATACATTGGAGTCAGTTTCTACAACCACTCCTTGAGCAATGAGCTCGTCAATAATTTTTGATAAGGCTGCTACAGCCTCAGGTGGCAACTTGTATTGTCGGATTCGGGGTAGTACAACTCCTTGTTTCAGAGTGACACGGTATGGTATAATATGCATATAACCTACATCAGTTGGACCTTGCGCCCATAAATGCTGTGGTACATTCAGTAATCTTGGATCAAAATCTCCTAACACATAATGTCCTTTAAAATCGCGTAAAAACAATCTCACTCCTTCCGGAGAACAACAAATCACTGCTCCTAGTTCTTTCAATGTTTTAATACCAAGTAAGTTTTCTGGACATGATTTCGTGAGTAACAAGTCTGTGGTTCGGGACAATGGACCAACTTCTAGGGAAACTGGTTTCGATACTTCATTAACAATAGGCTTTCCTGAAAATCCCAGGGAAACATTTCTTGAGCCTGAGAGAGGAGCCCCTGGAACCTCGTCATGACTGATGGTAGTCCTACTTGCCCCTGTATCAATCAGAAATTTTCTGTCTTTCCCTAATACCTGGCTGTGTACATAGGGACCCTCTTGATCTACAGGAACCTCGATGAGAGGCAAGCCAACCTCCCTCTCTAGGCTGTTTCATGAATACTGCTGATAATCTGGATACTCTGACTGTGCGTACTGGTACATTTGTTGTGTAACGTGTTGTGTGGCAGCTATAGGCTGCGGTACTGTTACTGTCTGTTGTGCGTTCTGCGGTGGTTGCGTATTTTGCGGAACATGTTCCGGTCTAGGAGGACGCGGTCTCTCTTTCGTCTTACCAGTAGCTATGTTGTGTTTCAGAACGGCACATTCGTTTATATAGTGACCTGGCTGTTTACAGTAATTGCATGTCCCTTTAATAGAAGCTGTAGAATGACTGGTCTGAGTCGTACCCCTCTTCTGACTATCCACAGGAACAGACTGTGCCACTAGTACTTTCATTTTCGTGTCTTTCATACGTTTCTTTTCGTGTTCCTGCTCTTCTCTGATCCGGTTCTGGTGGTACTGTAACATTTGTAACATTTGGGACGGGGTATTAGCTTGCCAGGTACTCTCGACTTTCAGTACTCGATTTTTAACTTGTGATAAAGAATTCTCTACTAATTTGGTAACAAAAAGATGTGGATACGATTCACTACTTGTTTTCAAGCCGCTATTAATAATGAAACATTTCTCAAATCTGGAATAAAAATCACTAGTGTCTTCGTCTTGTTTCTGTTTACAGGCTGAGATGGCATCCCAGTCTTCCTTTTTCGTGGTTAGTAATCTTGGCATGACTTGTATTAACAACTCGGGCAATGCTTTGGCTTTTTCCCCGAGACCAGTACCAGGAACTCGTGTTTTATCTTCGTTCTCTAATTCTGCCCAGTCAATCTTTTTCTCTCCCACCTCCCATTCTTTTTCTTTAAGTTTTTCATATATGCCCGCAGGCAACAGGACCTTTAACATTTTAATGATATCGGGATACGTGTATTCTCCCATGCGGAGCATGTCTTTTAATTCACGGTGGAACCCTGCTGGATCTTTATCGTGACAGGGCACTAACTTTTTCATTTCCAGTAGTTCTATTTTCGTTAAAGGGGTGTAAACAAATACTCGTTCGAGCACACCTCCCCCTGTCCGAACAGGATGAACTTCTCGCAAGGGATTCTGTCTGTCTATGTAATATGTCTTCCTTACTGGGGGTGGAACAGGAACAAAATGTGGAGTCAGGAACGTTCTGTATTTGTGGCGATGTTCTAGAATGACATTAATCAAATCGGTACCTAGGCCTTTCCATCTGTTTAGGAGTAACTCGTCCAATACATTATATAGAGGACCTGGATCAGAATGCTGATTTTCATACAGTGTAATGAGGTGCTGGATCATGTACATACCCACCAGTCGCTGTTCGTCTGGGGGGAGATTCAGAAACGTTTGGGCCACTACTTCGTCTTTAAATGTGCTAGAATTACTAGTCCATTGAACTGCTGATCGGGCTAGTTCCTGTTCATGCATGGTACTAAGCTCACTGTAACCTATACGTTGTTTCAAAACTCTATCGGTAGCTTGGAATAAATGCTCAAGAGAACACTGTTCTGGTACAGGAGGAAGAAAAGTTTTCTTACATTCTAGGCGTGTGGATCTGTCAAAAGGTTTCGCCCTACCTACGTACGCTATTCTATCTGGGTTGTCTGTGTCTGCATCTTCGTCTGAAGTGTCATTCTCTTTCTTGGTTTCTCTCGTTGCTTTCTCCCTTTCGTGTATGCCTAGAATTTCTTTACGAATCTTTCTATACATGGATTCTATACAACTTTGTTTACTGTGTTTTCCTTCCGCTATGTTGTCACTCCATTTTGTCAGGACTTTCATCTCGCCTTTATTTTTACCAGGCTGATCTTGTTCTCTTATTAAACAATTTATAAAAAACTGCAAGATCATATTTTGAGTCTCGACTTTCCTGTGGGCCATAGCCTCGTGAATGCTTTCTGGTCTTTCCCCTGTTCTGATGAAATGATATATTCTGTCTAAATGTTCCCTCATTTCTGGTATGATAGTCAAATAGCTTGCAACTCGTCGTAGACGTATGGAATATAATATAATCTGATCTTCGCCTGGCACTGGATCATATCTACAATCAGTAAGGTATTGTTTGAGGGCTGCGTATGTAGCCACTTTTGGCGTACGTTGTAATGCTGCATCTCTTAGCGTCATTCGTTTTACTTGAGGTGGGGTGATAGGGATACCTCCCCCTGCTCCTCCTGAAATAGAATCGTCAACTAATACTGGATGTGCCGTCACTGGTAATGTGACTGGTAAAGTAGGCATACGTAATGTGGGCTGGTCCTGGGTTACTAGCGGATTAAAAGGATTCCCGGGACCAGTGGCTGGAGGAACAGTAATCGCGGTATTAACAGGGTTTTGAGGTTGAGCAGGCGGAGGAGGAAGCGGATTTGTATATTCTGGGACAGTGTCGTCTAAATAGGAATAAAGGAAAATTTCAGCTGCGGTCGGTTTATGACGTAGCTTAGTCGGGACCAATGGTGGCGGTAAATTACAGGGTATTTCCGGGGTCGCCTTAGGCAGGCCCTCGGCGAGAAGGGATACATGCCTTTAATAAGGGCATTTCTTTGTCTGTCTAACTGTTCTGCTCTAACTCGTTCACCTTCTTCTAGTAGTTCCCTTTCTTGGGCTTTTTCTGATGATTCCCTACTTAGTTCCGCTTTTCTGATTTCTTTTTCTGTTCTTTTATGTGATTCTTTACGCCACAATTCTATGGCGTCCTTCTGGGATTGTCTGGCTTTCTTTTTCCATAATGCTTCCTCTACTCTCATGATGCACTCAGCATCCCAAGTTCCTGAAACAGGCCATCTGTATTTCTCTTCCAGATTTTTGGTATAGTCTACCCATAAGTCTAAGTACAGTATGGCATCTA
Source organism: Lissotriton helveticus (assembly GCF_964261635.1). Classification (NCBI taxonomy): domain Eukaryota; kingdom Metazoa; phylum Chordata; class Amphibia; order Caudata; family Salamandridae; genus Lissotriton; species Lissotriton helveticus. The sequence goes on from NC_136063.1 coordinate 1,208,522,490, forward strand.
AGCCATGTTTATGATACATGAAATGTCCGGGACTGTCCCTAGGTGGGACAGGAACTGATTCTTCGAGTATCCCTTTTCTGGTTCCTATCTGACGTAACTTTGAAAACAGAGGCATATTTGAACGTACTTGAACTTGAACACAATGAACACAGTAATGAATAGCAAAACAAATCATTCATACCACGACATCAAAACACATTAAAACAGTTCGAACAGATACTACCTAGTACATTGAAAACATAATACTGGAAATCTCGAGAAACTATACTAGAAAACAGAATTACTGGATGCACTGCTAAAACAGTACAGAACATACTGGTCTCATAAAGAGACACGTCTTACCGTATCCACCTAGGTGAACACGTCGGACCGGATCTGTGTACCCAGACCCGTCTGGACCGGGCACAAATTAATGAACCCGTCTAGATGCGTTCCCAGCAATGGTACTCACCGGGAAGCAAAACTGAAGGCCTCGGAAACTGGACTGGACTGGACTGCTACGACGTCTGGTTACTGCTACGCACTACGCATGCGCTTCGGGCTTCGGAAACAGGTGGGCCTCCGGATACCTCGGACCTTGCTCTCTCGGCTTGGGCTCTGGTCGGGACTCTCCGCCTTCCTCACCGCCTCGTCTGGATGCTGGACCGCAGTCTCCGTCTCCTCCGTGGGCCTGAGGGAGTTTAGCAGGAAAACCTGCAGGTGCACAGTAGGGGTCCGTCACGGCTGTAGAAGGGGTCAGGGGGCCTGCGTTACATCGCCGGCGAGTGGGGAAGGGGACGTCCCTGTTCGGGCGCCATTATGTGGTAAATAAATAAATTACCGGTACTATTTTTCTATGCATTAAATGAAAAGGATAGCTCAATAAATGAGAGGCAGAGTCCGTGGTATCTGAGTCATACGGGCTTTAATTAAGAGGCTCGAGCCAATGGACATCGGGTTCCATCACCTGCTAAGGTTCAGGAAGGGACAATCTCAACATTTCATTAACATCATACAATATATATAGTAGAACAGTACAGTTACATTGAATACAGTAGGCGTAACAAGTGAAAAAGAGGAAGATAAGAGCATATGGGCGTGAAAGAAGGCGTGCACAGGGCGTGCACGGAGGTGTGTGATGTAGACGTCACAGAAGTGGTCATAGGTGGGTGGACATATGGAGGGGGTTTCATGGGCAGCTGGAACCTTTAACCTACTGGTGCGCGCAAAACTAGTCATGACGTGTGACTGGGGAGAGCTGGGGGGCGCTGACTCCTAGCACTAGTAGAGGAGACTGAAGTCTGGGATGTCAGAACGACCTGTACCTATAGCGTATCTGATATCTTGTGTTTAGAGTACATGTTGCTTGATTCTAAAAGTCATCAGGGCAAAGGCTGCTTGTCACTAAAGGCTAGTGTAAGCATATATTTCTTCATGTATTGCATGTGCTATGGATCTTCTATGGATACGAACACAGTAAATCACTTGCATGGAGACAAAAAGACTGGACTGTAGACGGATATGTTTATGCTGTTCGTTAGCTAGGAATGTGAAGCCGGGGAGCTGAACAGATAACTGTAGGCATAACATATTCTTGGCAGGCAGGCCAGGCCGAGCCGGGCACCGCGCTGCTTGGCAGGAAGTAAGTGAAGGGTCAGGGATGCGGGCGGGGCTGCTTCTCTCGGAATGGTTCAGGAGGCTTGAGGCCTGGATCTCGTGTCCGGGCCCTGTGGAGCCTTAAGAACGGGTGCATCTCGATGATTTAATGTGCACCGTGTAAAGACGTTGGCAACATAGGCCTAAAAGCCTAATTCACGTTGCTTTCACGGAGGACTGGATAACTGACATACTAACGTTGGACACAACTGTAAATGCGTCTTTATTATCGGCCATGGAGAGGAAATGCATAGAAATCATGCATATATATTACATGTTGGGGAACACGTAGGGACACATAACAGGGCAAAATTCAATTTTCCTCACTACTATGCTATTACAGAGGGATTGCGAGGGGGAATCTATTGGTGTTCTACTTTAGGAGTGGTGAAGGTATTAACAATCTTGAAAATTACTTTCTGATTAGAATTAGTAGCATTAATTACTTCTGTATAGTAGGCTTTTTTTGCTAATTTGATTTGGATATGATATATTTTAAGGGCATTTTTAAAATTGGTAAGTTCGATGGGCTCAGAGTTCCGACGCCATCTGCATTCAAGTGTTCTACACTGGGTTTGTAGATTTTTCAAAGTTTGTGAGTACCATGGGGATGTGGGCTTCCTTTTGGGGTGGCTGTTTTGTGGATCAGAAGGTGGAAAGCGGTCTCTAAGGGTAAGGATCCACTGTGTAAAAAGCTGGTTATCTACAGTTGGATCTCCTGACAGGCTAGGTGTACAGGCTTGTGCGACTGGGAGAAGGTCAGGATTTGTTGTCATCTCCTTCCACCTAAGTTTGTCTAATTGAGGAATTCTGGTGTGCCCCTTTTTGTTTTGAATACTCTCAGTTACAACTTCAAAAGGGATTTGCTTATGGTCAGCCCACGTTAAATTCACTGGAGGTTTAATGTTAAGGGTTTTCAGGTTAGAGCAGATACAGTCTAACGTGTGGTTGGCAATATGTGTGAAGGATGAAATCCGCTGCTCTAGGCTGAGGGTGCTCATAATTTCCTTAAAGCCTATTGCCCCATGGTCATTAAGTGTACTGAGGTGAATATTAATGTCCCCCAGCAGAGTGAAGTTGCAGTATCTGAGGTTAAATGAGCTAATTGTATCTCCAATATTTTCCCAAAAAGTCTTGTAGAGCCCCGGCGGACGGTAAAGTAATGCTCCTGCAAATGCAAAGGAGTTTTCTATTAGAAGTTGATACCTTCTGCTCCTTTTAACTCTGATAATTGATATGTGGCACACCTCAGGGAGCTATGATGAATAATTGCTAAGCCTCCACCACGTTGTTCTGGTCTATCTACTCTCTGGATTACATAGCCAGTGGGGAGGGCATTAACTATATCTGGATTACACCAGGCCTTCAGCCATGTTTCAGTTATAAAAAGGCAATCTAGATTGTCATTTATTATGAGATCATAAATATGTTGGGCATGTTTACGCATAGATCGAGCGTTAATCAGCCCACTGCGTAAGCGGGTGGTTGTGGTGGGATTTGCGGTTATGGAGTCCTCCGAAGGACTAAGAACCTGTTTGCAGTTCTTGCAGCAGATTGGCTCATTCCAGTTTCCCACATCCTAAACATTTTTACAGTTTAGGAGGGTTCTATTTAGGGCTAGGATGGATTCATTGTTAAGGCCCTGCCCTAAAGAGGAAAAGGCAGCATATCTGGCCCGGGACGTGTTCCGGACGCGGATGGGCGCAGATGGGCTTGCCTTTGGCGCACCGGCGGCACAACCGCTGTGCCCGTCCGCTGCGCGCTTGCTTTTTCATGAGCCCTTTATGCTCCCCCCACCCGGAAGTCAAGCTTAGAGCTGGACCGCCAACCACCACCACAAGATGGCGACTGTCCCAGCCTGATCCCCGAGCAATAAAGCTAAAACAACCTCTCCACTCAAATGGAATACCGCGGCGGACCGGAGGGTGCAACTTTGCAGGTAAAACTATTGTGCAATTCAATTACAGGCTTAAAACAAGTTAAAAAAGCTGAGCACAAAATTAGATTAAAAAATAGAGGTATACAGCGAATCACTTTTTTAAAAGCAGTTGTGCGACAAGCTAAAGTTAATTAGGGTACCGGCAGCATCTACCAGGACTAACGTCCGCTGCACGCTCGCTTTTCCATGAGCCCTTTATGCTCCCCCCACCCGGAAGTCAAGTTTAGAGCTGGACCGCCAACCACCACCACAAGATTTCGACCGTCCCAGCCTGATCCCCGAGCAATGGAGTTAAAACACCCTCTCCGCTCAAACAAAATATAGCGGCGGACCGGAGGGTGCAACTGTGCAGGTAAAACTTTTGTGCAATTCAAAATCAATTAAAAAGCTGAGCACAAAATTAGATTAAAAAATAGAGGTATACGGTGAATGCCTTTTTTAAAAGCAGTAGTGCGACAAGCTAGAGTTAATTAGAGTACCAGCATCATCTACCAAAACTAATAAAAGGCATTGTTATTTACAATGCCAATAGTTTAAACTTTCGCAAATGCGAGTCCTATTGCATTGCAAATGCTTGTTCTTTCAGCAAGTGAAAAAGGTCAGATTACGCCACTGAAAGGTGAAACCTATTGGTATAGTCAACACTTGTCTGCAGCTACAGTACACGTTTTAGGCAAAAGCCCTTGACACGTATGAGGAGAAGTTCTCGCGGGCCATCTTTGATAGTGTTTCTATTGCAAATTGCTCCACTGTAGGGCCCCTGGCTCTAGCACCTCCATTATTGTAGAAACCTTAGGCAGGCCATTGTGCATGAGCACTCAAGATATTTCAAATTCATCCATTCATCTCAAAGGCCCAGACCGTCTCAGGTTTCAGACATGGCACTTTCCATCTGCACTACTTCACGGTTACATCAAATTAATATTCGGACCGCTTCAGACAATGAGCCTGGAGAACCTCCAGGGCTTGTGGCTACTGATGGAGTTAAAACGGGTATGACTTTTTCCAAAAAACAGGATAGTTTCACATCGAAACTGTTATTTCGGGCTTGGAACTAAGTTAAACATTGGAATGTAAACTATTCACACTGTATTATTTACGTTTGGTCCAATAAAAAAAATACCAGCCTTAAGAACTATCACTCTCCCACCCACAAACATTTTTCGCGCGCAAAGGCGCTTTCACATAATTCACACACTCCGCGTGCAGCTATCTTCTGGCGGCCTGGGCACTTCATCGCTCGGGGAAGGGATGAATTAGCCTTGTTTCCGTTTGAAGTAATTTGTTGCTGCTTCACTTAGGAATTTTTCAGGAGGCTGGAAGAGTGGGGGGTTGGTTTCCTGTTTCCCCCTTTGCCTTGAACCTTCATCAGCACGGTTTCTCACAGTTAGCCCGAGTCGACGCTTGGTTTGTTTAGAGGAGCTTGGAATGTTTTGTTTACGTCCATAAGGAACAATACTAAACAAAACTGGACATTCCCTGGCGATAAACGACTTGAAAGAGATTCTTATTAAGTAGGAAATGAAATATGAGCAGCAACAGTTTAGAGCCCAACCGCAACTTTCGTCTAGGAAGTAATTATTCGGCGCGCCTAAAATCATCGATTGAAACCATAGGTCTGTGGAAGAGCAAGAGCTACAGGAAAAGGCTATTAGTTGTGATTTCAGTTTGGACAGTTGGAATTATAATCACACAGTCGAAGGAAGGAGGGAGCTGTGGTGTGGACAGTTAGAGGGACATTCGAGTTAATTGCTTTTCAACACGTGACTGACAAAAACTGGCCTCATGTTCCATAATGTCACGGGTATGTCAAGAGGTATTTACTCAATAACGAATACTGGTATATTTTAAGGCTACTTTATATTATTATTTACCGGGTCCTCCTCTATACCTGTTCAACTCCTTTGGTAACTGTATTACTACTTCAAAAATGCACAGGAGCACCGGAGTGGTTTACAAAGAGGCTGTATAGAGAAGTTTGAAACAGAGATCGACATAGGCTGAGTGCAATTCAAAAGTCCACAAATGCACACAAAGCCAGCAACATTGTTTCAACAATTAAATAAAAAAAAAATTAGCGCGCAGTCCAAAGCGTAGGGGGGCATCATATGCCTACTTAACAACAGTACATAAAACCTCTCAATAGAGTTAAGTAGAGCTGTTCGAGAGAGGATGTAGGGAAGTAGTGTTAAAAAACACTTGTTTCATTTCTCTATTAAAAACAGATAAAGGGGTGGCAGTATGGACAGAAGATGGGATGGCGTTCCCGATTTTGAGTGCACAGCCAGAGAAATACTGCTTCAAGGTACATTTTCGTCAAAGATCAGGGTTTCAAGGAGGAAGATGTCAGAGCTTCGAAGTTGGGGAGAACCTCCCTTCATCTTCAGCTTTTTAGCCAGCCAGTGGGAGTGGTTGGAGTTCACAAGCTTGCGCATCATGCATTCCTGTTTATAACCAGATATGCCCTCAAAGGCGAGCAAGCGTAAGCATTGCAGTATAACAGTGATGTGGTTATGGCCGCCATTCCCGGGGACGGTGGCAGCTCCTCCGCTAAGGTGGAGGAGCATCGACCCACTGGACTTTATTATCATTTTATTTGTTCCTGTTCTGGCGTCTTGGAGGAGCAGGGTGGATCTTCTCTGCTCTCAGAGCAGGGGGAGGAGTGGTGGGCACTGTGTAAGTGTGCATGAATGTTTGTCCGGCCTCTCAGGCCAGCTAAACAGTCACACGCACTTTGTATGTTCTCCACCCAGGCTGTATTACAGTCTGGGTGGAGAACATGCCCAGACTCCCATTCCCTGGCTGAGCGCCGAACCATGGCGCTCAGACCAATCACAAAGCTGCATTGCAGCATTGTGATAGGCTATGGGGAGCCTGCGTGCTTCCGGTTTGCACAGAAAAAGCCAGGAAGAGGGTGGAGGAGTGGCAGAGGCCGGCCAGCAGGTTAGGGAATTTTTTTTCACACCCCGCCCCTCCTCCCCTTCTTTCTCCCTCAGGGACGTTTTAAGGATTTTGGGAGCCCGGGCCAAATGTATTTTGGGGGCCCCTGTTTGGAACAGCTCTGATTTTATGATGCAGTTTCAGCTCTTTCATGCCCTGTTTGGTCAAATTCTAAATGTGTGTACATCTAATATTTCGGAATAATGATGTGTGTTTTTAACACAGCAGCAGCTCATTAATACTACTGCAAATAATATTTGTGACACCCCTCCCATTTCTCATATGTGAGGTCCTGTATTGATCTAAAACAAACTTTTTATATGGATTTTGCATGAAACAACCACATTTTGTCTGCAAAATGTCTGTAATAGACTCACACATTAAAACTAAATGATATAAAAAACGATTTTCAACTATCTGTTTAAAAAGTATTCAAGGTCATCAGGGAAGACTCTCTGCAGAACATAGCTGGCTCTATCAGGGGGTCCCCTAAAAGGCTGGGGTCCTGGGCCAGAGCCCACTTTGCCCATGCCTTAAAACGTCTCTGTTCCCCTCCCCGGCCCACTGCTGCTTCCCAGGAGCAGCCGCCACTGCCCAGAGATCAAATGTGCATCTGCATGTAAGGAAGCTTTGAGAGGGGCAAGGGGAAGTTTAGGAATGCTAGAGAAAACGGGGTCAAACTAGTCCAAGCCAGGAATCACTAGTGCTTGGACGACATTCTTGAGGTCCTGTTCTGGATTGAAGGGGTTGATCCTGGAAAAAAGTCTAAGTAGATAGTTAGATTTACCATGTTGTAAATGTGTTTATGAAGATTCAGACAATTATCAAAAGTAAAAGCCAATGATTTTGTGTAGGAGGCTGGCTTTGTATATACTATACCCAAATGAAGTATAGTGTGCACAGAGTCCAGTGGAATCCCAAAGGTAAAAGTAAATAGCACCTTACTCTCTATTTGTGGGTGTTTTGGCGAGCAGTAAGGCTTTATCAGAGGGTAGTTTTAAGCATTTGTTGTACACACTTAGGCAAGAAATGGTGTCACACACTCAAAGACTGAACTCATACCAATGTGTTTGCATCAAAAATATTATTTAGTTATATTTATTTTCTAGAGCCAAGCAAACCTGGCACAGGTAAGTGTAAATGATACTTTTCAAGACAAGTTGAACAATACAATTAAGCTGAATGAAAATGACTTTGTTACAGGTAGGTAAATACTTGGAATACACTTGAAATTACTGTTTGAATACGTTTTGACTACTATTTTTCAGATTACTTTATGGATTACTTTTTCTACTTAGTGTGATATGCCTAGATATCACACTGGGACATTTCTTAGAGGAAAGGTAAGTACAGCAGTTTTTAGATATTTGAGGTTTTTCAAGCTATCATTTCTTATACAAAACCAACTCAAGAAAAGGAGCCAATGCAATCCTATGGAAGGAAATTGAGCTATTAGTTTACAGGTAGGTAGTTATTTGTGGGAGTTGGTATTCTGGGTTTAAAAGCAGGGTTCCTCCAGGGTCAAGGTGCACTCATGAAACACCCTCAGCGGCACTAGGGCGGCCGGGTGCAGAGTGATGAGGCCCAATGTTATCCAATTGGGGATGGGGGACTCCGGTTGGTGGCTGCTCACGAGTAGGCCACGAGTTTGTGAGAAGAAAGCTCCTAGTGTTAGTCTCAGGGCAAATGGGGATCCGAGTTAGCACCCAAAGTGCACCTGCAGCGATACAGGGGCGGCTGAGTAAAGGGTGCTGTTTTGGCATTAAGTGCCCTGTTATTTTCAAAGGTAGTTGTCGGTTTGGCTTTTTGGCTCTAGGCGCGGTCCAGGAAGACTTCTGGGAGAAACCAACAGCTGGGCAGGTAAGTTGGATGGCTTGGGTAGGTAGGTGCACCTCAGATTCTCTTCTTCATGGCGGCTGGCTGCAGGGGTGTCTTTTGAGGTAGAATTTCACCTTACCAGGCCACTCACGTTGGGGGTGGGGTGTCCGTGTGGAGGCTGCAGGTGATGCCGGGGAGTCCAGGAGTGGTCAAGCCACGGTGGACTCGGACTCTTTAGTGCTGGTGGACCTTGCTGGGACTGGTGGGTCATTCGAACTCGGGCCATAGGCGAGGGATGCGGTGGTGGTTCCAATCGTCAGGTTTCTTTGTCCCCAGAAGGCTCTGAGTCTTGCTTTGGAGATTTTTTGAACAGAGCTGCTGACCCCAGGAGATCCAGTCTTTGTGGAAGGCAGTCAGTCCTCCCAGAGGTTCTGGAGGTGGCTGATTGCAGGACAAGGTGACTTTTGTTGCAGGATCTCTGAAAACTGCAGAGAGGTCAGTAGGGATGGGGCCAAGTCAGTTCTTATCTGCAGTCTCCTCTGCAGGGCATCTTCTTTCGTTCCTCTTCTTAGGTTGCAAGAATGTGTCTTCCTGGTTCAGGGCTGCCCCTTAAATACTTAAAGACTGTAGGGGCGTTATAGGGGTTTCTAGGTCAGTGGCCAATAGGCTACTGACCTTAGGGCGACTACACCATTGGTGCGCTCACCCCACGTGGGGGAGTGGACACAATCCCTAATCCTGATTAAAGAGTGCCTGCCATCTTCAAGATGGTGGGCACAGAAGAGTGGGTTTTACCTCGCCTCCCCCACCTGAGGGGTGGGGTTGGCAGAGGTTGGCACACCTTGTGGGCTGTGCTAATTTTAACCGCCTTTCTTCCCACCAAAAAGAAGGGTAGACAGGAAGAAGCCCTGTTTCTGATAGCAGGAGAGGCTGGTGATCATGTTACAAAGGCGTCTTTGAAGCGACCCTGCCACAGATGGCTCTTCCTGGCCTGGGGGAGGTGTGATCACCTCCGCCCAGGCATCTCTGAGATGCCCTCTGAGTGCATTTTTCATTAAATCCCACACTGGCATCAGTGTGGGTTTAATGTGCTGGGAAGTTTGATACCAAAATTCCCAGTTTTCAGTACAGCCATTATGATGCTGTAACGTTCGTAATGACAAACTCACAGCACCAGATACTCTTAATGGCATTACTGCACTTACAATGGCTAACAATTATTCTAGACACTGTGGGGGTACAGGGCTCATGCACCTGAACTATCAACAGTGGTAAAGTGCACCTAGCTAGATGATTGACTGACCTATGCCAAAACAGTGGGTTGGGGGCATGGCACACAGGGATGTGTGCCATGTGAACTCTTCACTTTGTTCTGCAACAAAACACACAGCGTGCAATGGCAGTGTGTGTGTGCTTATGTAGAAATAGCACCTTACTCTCTATTTGTGGGTGTTTTGGCGAGCAGTAAGGCTTTATCAGAGGGTAGTGTTAAGCATTTGTTGTACACACTTAGGCAAGAAATGGTGTCACACACTCAAAGACTGAACTCAGACCAATGTGTTTGCATCAAAAATATTATTTAGTTACATTTATTTTCTAGAGCTAAGCAAACCTGGCACAGGTAAGTGTAAGTGATACTTTTCAAGGCAGTTGAACAATACAATTAAGCTGAATGAAAATGACTTTGTTACAGGTAGGTAAATACTTTGAATACACTGGAAATTACTGTTTGAATACGTTTTGACTACTATTTTTCAGATTACTTTATGGATTACTTTTTCTACTTAGTGTGATATGCCTAGATATCACACTGGGACATTTCTTAGAGGAAAGGTAAGTAAAGCAGTTTTTAGATATTTGAGGTTTTTCAAGCTCTCACTTCTTATACCAAACCAACTCAAGAAAAGGAGCCAATGCAATCCTATGGGAGGAAATTGAGCTATTGGTTTACAGGTAGGTAGTTATTTGTGGGAGTTGGTATTCTGGGTTTAAAAGCAGGGTTCCCCCAGGGTCAAGGTGCACTCATGAAACATCCTCAGCGGCACTAGGGCGGCCGGGTGCAGAGTGATGAGGACCAATGTTATCCAATTGGGGATGGGGGGACTCCGGTTGGTGGCTGCTCATGAGTAGGCCACAAGTGTGTGAGAAGAAAGCTCCTAGTGTTAGGCTCAGGGCAAATGGGGATCCGAGTTAGCACCCAAAGTGCACCTGCAGCGATACAGGGGCGGCTGAGTAAAGGGTGCTGTTTTGGCATTAAGTGCCCTGTTATTTTCAAAGGTAGGTGTCCGTTTGGGTTTTTGGCTCTAGGCTCGGTCCAGGAAGACTTGTGGGAGAAACCAACAGCTGGGCAGGTAAGTTGGATGGCTTGTGTAGGTAGGTGCACCTCAGATTCTCTTCTTCATGGCGGCTGGCTGCAGGGGTGTCTTTTGTGGTCGAATTCCACCTTACCAGGCCACTCGCGTTGGGGGTGGGGTCTCCGTGCGGAGTGGACCTTGCTGGGACTGGTGGGCCTCTCGAACTCGGGCCATAGGCGAGGGATGCGGTGGTGGTTCCAAGCATCAGGTTTCTTTGTCCCCAGAAGGCTCTGAGTCTTGCTTTGGAGATTTTTTTGAACAGAGATGCTGTCCCCAGGAGATTCAGTCTTTGTGGAAGGCAGTCAATCCTCCCAGGGGTTCTGGAGGTGGCTGATTGCAGGACAAGGCGACTTTTGTTGCAGGATCTCTGAAAACTGCAGACAGGCCAGTAGGGCTGGGGCCAAGTCATTTCTTATCTGCAGTCTCCTCTGCAGGGCATCTTCTTTCGTTCCTCTTTTTAGGTTGCGGGAATCTGTCTTGCTGGTTCAGGGCTGCCCCTTCAATACTTAAAGACTGTGGGGCGTTTTAGGGGTTTCTAGGTCAGTGGCCAATAGGCTACTGACCTTAGGGCGACTACACCATTGGTGTCCTCACTCCACATGGGGGAGTGGGCACAATCCCTAATCCTGATTAGAGAGTGCCTGCCATCTGCAAGATGGTGGGCACTGAAGAGTGGGCTTCACCTCGCCTCCCCCACCTGAGGGGTGGGTTGGCAGAGGTTGGCACACCTTGTGGGCTGTGCTAATTTTAACCGCCTTTCTTCCCACCAAAAAGAAGGGTAGACAGGAAGGAGCCCTGCTTCTGATAGCAGGAGAGGCTGGTGATCATGTTACAAAGGTGTCTTTGAAGCGACCCTGCCACAGATGGCTCTTCCTGGCCTGGGGGAGGTGTGACCACCTCCGCCCAGGCATCTCTGAGATGCCCTCTGAGTGCATTTTTCATTAAATCCCACACTGGCATCAGTGTGGGTTTAATGTGCTGGGAAGTTTGATACCAAAATTCCCAGTTTACAGTACAGCCATTATGATTCTGTAACGTTTGTAATGACAAACTCACAGCACCAGATACTCTTAATGGCATTACTGCACTTACAATGTCTAACAATTATTCTAGACACTGTGGGGGTACAGGGCTCATGCACCTGGACTATCACCAGTGGTAAAGTGCACCTAGCTAGATTGTTGACTGACCTATGCCAAGGCAGTGGGTTGGGGGCATGGCACACAGGGATGTGTGCCATGTGAACTCTGCACTTTGTTCTGCAACAAAACACACAGCAATGGCAGTGTGTGTTTATGTATAAAGGTACAGGGCCCCTAAGGGTTTCACAATAAGTGCTGTAGCTCTTGGAGGCCTTCCCTGGCCACAGTGCTCGTGGTACCCATGGTACATTTTACAAGGGACTGCCATGTGGCCTGAGAGGTGTCAATTGGGGGTACAAGGTACAGTTTTGGGAAAGAACACAGCCCTGGGACCTGATTGGCTGGGACCCAGGGTACACCAAGTCAAAGTGCATCAGTAGTGGGGGGGGGGGTTACTGCAACAGAAACCAAGCCTCCTACATTTTGTTCAATTAGTTATGGGTTGAGAGCAGAAAGATTGAGTTATTGTGTTATCCTAGTAGTAAAGTACCTTTGGGGAAGGGCAGGACCACACAAACATGTGATCATATTATACATCATTCATCACTGGGCAGGGATAAAAGGTGTCAGGACCAACACAGCCAATGTAGCAAAACACCCACAACACCCCCATGTGTACAGTGAGGCTACCTCTCCATGTGGAGTGGCACTAATGATGGTAGGCAGGACTGCCAAGACAGACAATCAAGTTGCAAAAGCATACTTTCATATAGAGGTGTCCTTAGGCATTAAACACAGGTGTTTTCTCCAGTTGACACTCTAAACATATCCATAAAGCTTAAAATATTATGTTGACACTCTTTACCTCTGCCTACCCAACAAAATAAGTACTCTCCACCATAACTTTGGCTTTAATGCCTCCTTCCAAACCTTTACTCGCTGTTCCTAACATCACCTGATTGGTTATTTTTTCCACTCTCACCCTGATAAATCTGTATGGCATACACGTTTTTCTGCCCTCTAGACCTGTCACCCATCCATGAGCCTATCCATGCTTGTCTCAGAGCTGGCATGTTAGTCTTTTAACCCTATCCGAATTAGATGACTCATATGCAAATAGATCTCACAATGCTCTCTCAATATACATTTGTACTTGTTTTTTTGATCCCATGTGTTGTACTTGGCCCTTTTAGCAGGGCAATACCTATACTTTTTTTGCCTTCACTCCTCCAGTTTTTACTGATTGTTTTTTTTTTGCTGGCCTTAGGACACTGTGCACTTTATTGCTGCCAACCAGTGCTAAAGTGTGTGTGCTCACTCCTCAAAACATGGTAACATTGGCTTATACCGATTTGGCATCAGTGTGGGTTTAATGTGCTGGGAAGTTTGATACCAAAATTCCCAGTTTACAGTACAGCCATTATGATTCTGTAACGTTTGTAATGACAAACTCACAGCACCAGATACTCTTAATGGCATTACTGCACTTACAATGTCTAACAATTATTCTAGACACTGTGGGGGTACAGGGCTCATGCACCTGGACTATCACCAGTGGTAAAGTGCACCTAGCTAGATTGTTGACTGACCTATGCCAAGGCAGTGGGTTGGGGGCATGGCACACAGGGATGTGTGCCATGTGAACTCTGCACTTTGTTCTGCAACAAAACACACAGCAATGGCAGTGTGTGTTTATGTATAAAGGTACAGGGCCCCTAAGGGTTTCACAATAAGTGCTGTAGCTCTTGGAGGCCTTCCCTGGCCACAGTGCTCGTGGTACCCATGGTACATTTTACAAGGGACTGACATGTGGCCTGAGAGGTGTCAATTGGGGGTACAAGGTACAGTTTTGGGAAAGAACACAGCCCTGGGACCTGATTGGCTGGGACCCAGGGTACACCAAGTCAAAGTGCATCAGTATTGGGGGGGGGGTTACTGCAACAGAAACCAAGCCTCCTACATTTTGTTCAATTAGTTATGGGTTGAGAGCAGAAAGATTGAGTTATTGTGTTATCCTAGTAGTAAAGTACCTTTGGGGAAGGGCAGGACCACACAAACATGTGATCATATTATACATCATTCATCACTGGGCAGGGATAAAAGTTGTCAGGACCAACACAGCCAATGTAGCAAAACACCCACAACACCCCAATGTGTACAGTGAGGCTACCTCTCCATGTGGAGTGGCACTAATGATGGTAGGCAGGACTGCCAAGACAGACAATCAAGTTGCAAAAGCATACTTTCATATAGAGGTGTCCTTAGGCATTAAACACAGGTGTTTTCTCCAGTTGACACTCTAAACATATCCATAAAGCTTAAAATATTATGTTGACACTCTTTACCTCTGCCTACCCAACAAAATAAGTACTCTCCACCATAACTTTGGCTTTAATGCCTCCTTCCAAACCTTTACTCGCTGTTCCTAACATCACCTGATTGGTTATTTTTTCCACTCTCACCCTGATAAATCTGTATGGCATACACGTTTTTCTGCCCTCTAGACCTGTCACCCATCCATGAGCCTATCCATGCTTGTCTCAGAGCTGGCATGTTAGTCTTTTAACCCTATCCGAATTAGATGACTCATATGCAAATAGATCTCACAATGCTCTCTCAATATACATTTGTACTTGTTTTTTTGATCCCATGTGTTGTACTTGGCCCTTTTAGCAGGGCAATACCTATACTTTTTTTGCCTTCACTCCTCCAGTTTTTACTGATTGTTTTTTTTTTGCTGGCCTTAGGACACTGTGCACTTTATTGCTGCCAACCAGTGCTAAAGTGTGTGTGCTCACTCCTCAAAACATGGTAACATTGGCTTATACCGATTTGGCATATCTAAATTACTTATAAGTCCTTAGTAAAGTGCCCAGTGCCTGTAAACTAAATGTTACTAGTGGGACTGCAAGACGGATTGTGCCACACAATTAAGTATATGGCCTACTGGGTAGAGTGGTCAACCTCAAAGCTGGTTAACTGGGTTCGAGTCTTGGTAAGGACGCTCACCATCCTGTGATTCTGGGCAAATCACTTAAATTCCCTGTGGCAAACAGAATGAATGTGCCCATCTGTAACGCAACTGGTACTCATGTAAAGATCTCGGATACCTTTGGGCCAAGTTCACGCTATATACAATTCCTCCAAAAAAGTTGCCCTTTAAACATGTCTGAGGCCTGCCATTGCAGAGTCTATATTTGAAGTTTCAATCTGCAATTTTGACTAGGCCAAATAAACCTTTTACCAGTCCAAACCATTCTTTTAATACATATGTCATCCCAATGGCAGGCCCTGGACAGCCATGTCTATTTAAAAAGTAGGGCATGTTCTTTTAGGTTTTACATGTCCTGTTGGTGAAAAACACTTACATTCATTCTTCACTAATTTAAGGCCTACCTGTACTATAGGATAACATCGGAATTACCTTATTACATTGTATAAGGGTAAGTTCCAAATAGGAAAAGGTAACTAATTTATGTTTGGTGTCTCTGGGATCACAATTTAAAATCCTAACCAATGGTGAAGTCAGATTTTAAATTCTGAGAATGACATTTTTAGAAAGTTGACATTTTCTTCCCTTCACCATGTGGTACCTTTGGCCTGTCTCTGGTCACATGACTGGGTTTAGTTGGAAGCTGGGCTTTGTGTATTCCTCCTAGACAGCCTCATCCAATGGGATCTTATGTATGACTGGATATGTCAGCACTGGCAGGATGAGAGTGGGGAGCTTTGCCCAGCCTTACTTACATCTTGATAGGTTGTTTCCTGCGTCAACACAAAGGGCTGCCTACACCCTGTAGTTATCCTGGAGGCAGGGCTAGGAAGGAATGGTATCTGTGCATTTCAGAGGCATGCCTCTAGACGTTTCTTCCCACTTCAAAGGCACGATTGTGTATAAAAGAAGGATCTCAGACCCCACAACTTTAGTACTCTTCTGGACCTGGGGATAATCTGCAAGGAAGGACTGCTGTGCTGCAACAAGTCTGCCACTCTGCTGGAGTGCTGCTCTAAAGGAACTGCTGCCCTGTTGTGCTGGCCTGCTGAATTCTTGCCTGGGGAGGAAGAACTGAACCTCCAACTTCATCATGAACCCAGGACCCCAGAGTGACTCAAAGGACTGGTCTACTGACCTCCTGATCTAAGCCTCAAAGACATAAAAGGCTCATCAAAAGCTCCAGGACCCATCTTCAGCGAGTTCCTGAACGCCTTGTGGTGCTCCTCATAACCTGAATCCTTGGTGTGGTTCAAGCTTGGGGGCTCTTCTCGCAAGCCCGTCTCTTCTCACAGCAGCATCGACAGTCCACCAGTGTGAAGCTCTAGTTTGCCTGTCGGTGATGCCCACCCTGCTCTTTACACCATGCCGGCTACCAACCGCAATGCTCTAATTGCGACACTCTTCAACATGAATGAGACTCTAGACACAAAAAATGAAAAGGTAAAAATTCAGCTGAACATATCTAAAACTGTATCAGACCCGTGCTCCACTGCTATCATCCCAAACTTCTGACTTTGACCTAGCCCAGCATGACCAGATAGCCCACAATTGGCGCTTTATGCTTTAAGGCACCATAATGCAGTTTATTCTTTAACCCATTGCATGCTCATGACGAGCTCAGCTCCTCATGAGGCACGGTCGCGCTGTGCTCATGACGAGCTGAGCTGAGGTGGATTGGTTTGAGGTGGATTGGATTGGGGTGGGGTGAACTAGATTGGGGTGGGGTAAATTGGATTGAGGTAGATTGGATTGGGGTGGGGTGGATTTTGGTGGGGTAGGATGGGGTAGATTGGAGTGGGGTGGGTGGATGGAGTGGGGTAGATTGAATTTGGTTACATTGGGTTTGATTCGATTGTGGTGTGGTGGATTTGATTGGAGTGAGGTGGATTGGATTGGGGTGAAGTGGATTGGATTGGAGTGGGTTGCATTGCAGTGGGGTAGATTGGAGTGGGGCCGATTGGAATGTATCAGATTGTTTGGATTGGAGCAGGGCAAATTGGAGTGGGGCAGATTGAAGTTGAGCAGATTGGAGTGGAGCAGATTTTTTGGTTTGGAGTGGGGGAGGTTGTTTTGGATTGGAGTGGGGCAGATTGGAGTGGGGGAGATTGTTTTGAATTGGAGTGGAGCATATTACTTTGGATTGAGGTGGAGCAGCATGTTTTAGATTGAGTGGGGCGAACTGTTTTGCACTGAACGGGGCAGATTGGTGTGAGAAGGATAGGAGTGGGGCAGATTGCTTTGGATTGGAGTGGGGTAGGTTAGATTGGAGTAGGGTGGATTGCATTGGGGTGAGATGGATTACATTGGAGTGGGGTCCATTAGATTGGGTTGGTTTGGGTTGGATTGGATTGGTTTGGGGTGGATTGTGGTGGACTGGAGTGAGGTGAATTGGGATAGGGTGGGTGGGTTGGGGTGAGGTGGATTGGACTGGAGTGGGGTGGATTTGAGTGGGTAGGATTAGAGTAAGGGCAGATTAGAGTGGGGCAGATTGAATTTAAGTCAAAGTAAATTGTATTCTGCCATAGGCCATAAAAGCATAAACCAGAAATAAAAACATTATGCAAAGTTAAAAACACATAATTACATTAAAAGCCTCCAAAATTCAGATAACTTAACAGTACCTCATGCATGAAAAGGGCACATAAGATACATGAATCGAAATCAGTGAAAAATACATTATGTACCATATCTTTTCCAGATATGAAGGCTATAGGTATAAAATGTAATATGGAATAACACAGCTCCCGCGAGCCTAAAGATTTTAAGTATATTAACCCTTCTCTATGAAGTCTCACATTTGATTTGTATAAAAGGTTTGTATGACGTTACAACGCATGCCATTACAACGCATACATTTACCCCTACTTGCTGTTGCGGGGTGCGCTGGAAGTTGGAATAGTATCATTTACTATTCCAACTCCAGTATGTGCAACAGTAGGGAAGGTGTTGGAGTTAACTTCAACACCTTCTACCCCCTGGAACAAGCCTTTCACGTTGTAACAGCATGCGTTGTAATGGAAAGCGCTGTAACGCTTCTGTTGTAAAGTCTGTTTCCCACATAGACGTGGGACCAAACATCTTGGCTCCCAATACAGGGCACAAAATGACATGTAATGATTGGTGCTCTGTAATAAAAAAATATCACACCCACAAGGCGGGAAGTCCCTACTATAGGCTATGGGGAAAGCGAATTTAAAAAGCAGAGTTTCCAATCTAAGGGTTATTAGCCAATGAAGGTGGGTAGGATTCTCAAGCCACCCCAGGCACGGCTCTATCCTATGTGTCGTAGAGGTAGCAGCGTACCTAACAATTGAATCCTTGGACCTGGGCAGATTCTAGTTGAATATTTCGATGATAGTCCAAATAACACTCAATGACGCATCATTTATGATCACACCTATTTATGGAAAGGTTATTATATAGATCCGCTAAGCCTAATATATTAAGTTGTTTTTTTAATGTAGGATAACCAAAGGATATGATAGGCTTTGTCTAATTTCTGTAGAAATACACTTAGAGGTATAGAGGTTCAACATTTCAAGTAATGGCTTATGTTGCAACTTTTTGGCGGATCTGAATATGGCTTCAGAGTTCTTAAAAAAAGGACTGAAGTCTTGTTGTTAAAAGAGGTGCTCAACTAGTGTTTGGTTAAAAAAATGGTTTCCATTTTAACAGACTTGGACTTTGTACTAGGCCGGCCACACATCATGATAAAGGATTTTGAAAAGTTGACTTGAAGTTCCAAGTAATTCGTGAAAACCAAGAATAAATCTCAAAGGATCTGCAGACCATTTGCTGTGTGGGTGGTGTGATTGGAGTGGGCAGGTTGGAGTAGGGCAGTCTGTTTTGGATTGGAGTTGCGCTGTTTGGAGTGGGGCACATCGTTCTGGATTGGAGGTGGCAAATTGGAGCAGGGCACATTGTTTTGGATTGGAGTGGGGCAGATTGTTGTGGGGTAGACTGGAGTGGGGCAGATTGTTTTGGATTGGAGTTGCGCTGTTTGGAGTGGGGCACATTGTTCTGGATTGGATGTGGCAAATTGGAGCAGGACACATTGTTTTGGATTGAGTGTGGCAGATTGGTGTGGGGAAGATTGGAGTGGGGCAGTATGCTTCGGATTGGAGTGGGGTGGATTGGAGTAGGGTGGATTGAGGGGAAGTGGAGTGGATTGGATTGGGGCGAGGTGAGGTGCATTGGATTGGAGTGGGGTAGATAGGATTGGGGTGGGTTTGATTGGTTCTTGGTGGGTTGTGCTGGATTGAACTTGGATGAATTCGGATGGCATTGGTGGAATGGGGTGAGGTGAGGTGGATTGGATTGAAGTTGGGTGGGTTGGGCTGAATTGGAGTGGGTCAAATTGAAGTTGGATTGAAGTGGTGTGGGGCGGATTGGATTAAAGTGGGGTGAAATCAGATGGAGGCGTGGATTGGTGTGAGGGGGATTGGATTGGAGTGGGGTGGATTGGACTGGATTAGATTTGGGCACATTGAAGTGGGCAGATTGGAGTGGGGTGGATTGGAGTGGGGGTGGAATGGAGTGGGGCAGATTATATTGGATTGGAGTGGGATGGATTGGAGTGGGGACGATTGTTTTGCAATGGTGTGGGTCAGATTGGAGTGTGCAGATTGTTTTGGATTGGAGTGGGGCAGTTTGAAGTGGGCAGATTAGAGTGTGAGACACTATTTTGGATTGAAGTGGGGTGGATTGGAGCGGGGCAGACTGAAGTGGGGCAGATTGAAGTGGGGCAGACTGAAGTGGGGTAGATTGGAGTGGGGCAGATTGTTTTAAATTGGAGATGGGCAGATTGGAGAGGGATGAATTGGAATGGAGCAGATAGTTTTGGGTTAAAATGGGCTGGATTGGAGTAGGCAGATTGTGTTGGATTGGGGTGGGGCATATTGGAGTGGGGCATATTAAAGTGGGGCAGATTGTTTGGATTTGACTGGGGTGGATTGTAGTTGGGCAGATTGGTGTGTAGCAAATTAAACTGGGGAAGATTTGAGTTGGCAGATTGTGTTGGTTTGGAGTAGGTCAGCTTGGAGTGAGGCAGGTTGTTTTGGATTGGAATGGGCCCCATTGTTTTGGATTGGAGTGGGGCTGATTGGAGTATGGCAGATTGTTTTGGATTGGAGTGGGACAGATTGGGATGGGGAAGGTTGAAGTGGGGCAGATTGTTTTGTTTTGGAGTGGGACAGATTGCTTTGGATTGGAGTGGGGCATATTTCTTTGGAGTGTGGCAAATTGTTTTGGATTGGGTGGGGCATATTGGAGTGGGGCATAATAAAGTGGGGCAGATTGGGGGTGGAGAAGATTGTTTGGATTGGAATGGGGTGGATTGTAGTTGGGCAGATTGTTTTGGATTGGAGTGGGCACCATTGTTTTGGATTGGAGTGGGGCTGATTGGAGTATGGCAGATTGTTTTTGATTGGATTGGGACAGATTGGAATGGGGAAGGTTGAAGTGGGGCAGATTGTTTTGTTTTGGAGTGGGACAGATTGTCTTGGATTGGAGTGGGGCATATTTCTTTGGAGTGGGGCAGATTGTTTTGGATTGGGTGGGGCATATTGGAGTGGGGCATAATAAAGTGGGGCAGATTGGGGTGGAGCAGATTGTTTGGATTGGAATGGGGGTGGATTGTAGTTGGGCAGATTGGTGTGGAGCAGATTGAACGGGGGAAGATTTTGTTTTGGATTGAAGTAGGTCATCTTGGAGTGGGGCAGATAGTTTTGGATTGGAGTATGTCAGATTGTTTTGGATTGGAGTGGGGAAGGTTGAAGTGGGGTAGATTGTTTTGTTTTGGAGTGGGCAGATTGTTTTGGGTTGGAGTTGGAGTGAGGCAGATTTCTTTGGAGTAGGGTAGATTGTTTTGAATTGGAGTGGGGCAGATTGGAGTGGAGAAGGTTGAAGTGGGGCAGATGGAGTGGGATGAATTGGAGTGGAACAGATTGTTTTGGGTTGAAATGGGGTGAATCGGAGGGGGCAGATTGTTTTAGATTGAGGTGAGGCATATTGGAGTGGAGTATATTAAAGTGGGGCAGATCGGAGTGGGGGCGATTGTTTGGATTGGAGTGGGGTGGATTGTAGCTGGGCAGACTGTTGTGCAGCAGATTAAATGGGGAAGATTTGAGTGCGCAGATTGTTTTGGATTGGAGTAAGTCAGCTTGGAGTGGGGCAGATTGTTTTGAACTGGAGTGGGCCTAATTGTTTAGGATTGGAGTGGGGCTGGTTGGAGTATGGCAGATTGTTTTGGATTGGTGTGGGGCAGATTGGAGTGGGGAAGCTTGAAGTGGGGCAGATTGTTTTGTTTTGGGGTGGGGCAGATTGTTTTGGATTGGAGTGTGGCAGACTGTGGTGTAGAAGATTGGAGTGGGGCAGATTGTTTTGGATTGTGGTGGGTTGGAGGATGGGAGTGGTTTGGACTGGGGTCAGTGATTTGGATTGGATGAGGTGCATTGGATTGGTCCGGGTGGATTGGTTTGAGTGGGGCATATTGGTGTGAGGTGGAGTGGGGTTGATTGGCGTGGATTGGAGTGGGGTGGATTGGGGGTACTGCATGAATATGTGCTAAAGCATCATTTCAGAAATGACAAATAACACAGAAACAATGTTGTTTTATAAAAAAAATAATCTTAATATTTTAAGAACAGCGCCCTTGAGCATACAGAAATGAAAATTTGAGTGCAAGGTGAGAAAAGAAGAGTTGGCAAAATAAAAGAAAGTTAACTATAGAAAATAAATCTTTGCAATTTTGTTTGTCCTGGTGGGCAAGCTTTTGCCAGTCACACACCTTCAGAACAAAATTGTACCTCGGTCACATTGGGGGCAGTAGATGGGCCATGATTAAGTCAAATCAATCAGTGCTTGATCCCTGCTCCACAGAGAAGTACAGAAATGATGTTAGGCCTGCCTTGAAGAATTATAAGACTGCAAAGAAGAGTTCCATGCGAGGCAACAAATGGTAAGCAACAAGTGGGCTCCAAGGCCTTTTTTGTTAACAACAGTGTCTCACAAGCGAAACGCATGCACTAACGCATACTCTTGCAGGCTAAACCCTAAAAAAGTGCTTTCCCTCCACACTGCTGTGATCAACACCTGGTGGCCCTCTGCCCTCGGGAACCCACCCACCCCTACAGACCACGCTCGAATCCTCGGCATCATCCTAAACTCCTCCCTCTCCATGAACCGCCAGGTCAACACCGTCGCCCGCCACCAGTTTCAACTGCCTGCGCATCCTCCAAAAGATTTCAAATGGATCCCCCCGACTGCAGAAGGACCGTTACCACACACTCATAACCAGCAGAATGGACTAAGGCAACGCCCTTTATGCCGGAATCAACAGAACTCTTCGACACAAGCTCCAAACCATCTAGAACGCCGCAGTGAGACTCGTATTCAGGACACCGCGCCACAAGTACATGACCCAACACCTACAAGACCTCCACTGGCTCCCCATCGAGAAGAGGGTCACCTTCAAAGTCCTCACCCACGCCTACAAATCCCTCAACAACATCGGAACCAAATACCTCAACCAGAGAGTCTCCTTTCACGTACCCAAAAGGAACCCCCGCTCTGCTGACCTTGCCCTGGCAGAGGTCTCCCGCCTCCGCAGAAACAGAGCAGGTGGGAGAGCCTTCTCCTTCATCACAGCCCAGACCTGGAACTAGCTCCCTGTGAACATCAGATGCTTCCCGACCATGCACACATTCAGGAAGGACCTCAAGACCTGGCTCTTCAATTGATCCAGAGCTGCTCCCTTCTCATGCCCCCCCCCCCCCCAGCACCTTGAGATCCTCGGGTGATTAGCGCGCTCTACAAATCCCCTGATTGATTGATTGATTTTGTTTATTTATCCAACTGCCTGAGCTTGAGCCTTCATGGGCACACACATGACATTGAAATGCCATTACATTTTCTTACTTAGAAAATTTATGGTGCTTTATCAGGCAGCAGCACAGATGGGAGGAGGTCGGTCATTAGCCTACATGGATGTTTACGTCCAACTTGAAAGTGCAAATGTCACCTGACCTTTTAACCACCAACAACATGATTGTATAGTTCTTTGCTTCATATACAAATACATATCAATTCCCATGCTATTTTCTTATAATGCTTCACATTACCATAAAGTATTCCTTTAAGGCTAGACCTATTGGCATTGTCAATGCTTGTTCCTATATTTGTAAAGCAACCTTTCAAACTTTCAAGTTTGAAATTCCACAACCAAGGTGCACCATAAAGACTCAACAATGGTGCTGGAAGGGCGGGAGCCACAAACGAGAAAATATCCCTCTACGCGGATGATGTCGTTCTTTATATTACACACCCGGACACGACGATCCCTGCGCTGTTTGAGGAACTGGCCAGATATGGGGCTCTGGCAGGATACCAGATAAACTGGCACAAATCAGTTCTTTATGACCCCAGGGAGAGGGACGGCTGGCCAGCTCTCCCGGAGAGACTCCAGACGATTAGGGAGGGCTTTACGTATTTAGGAATCTTTGTGACCACAGACAGTTCCCTCTCCTATGACAGGAATATTAAGAGAATATTGACCAATTTCACGGACGATGCAACGCGGTGGAGGCTACTCCCAATGACGCTCGTGGGCAGAGCGGCCATGTTTAAGATGATCTCGCTCCCGAGATTCTTGTACGCCTTCCAGAATGAGTATTTCCCCCTCCAGAGGAAGGTCTTTCGTGACATTCACGCGGAACTGCCTGCATTCCTGTGGCTGGGGAAGCAGCCCCGGGTGGCGCTGTCTACCCTGCAGAAGCATCAATATGATGGGGGTATTTCGCTGCCCAATATAGAAGCATATTATTGGGCTAAGCACTTGACGCCTATAAATGAATGGATACATGCCCCGGCACATCACCCCACTTATGCCCTAGAACGCTACTCGATGGATAAACACACTTGCATACACTTTTTATATGGGGGCAAAGGGAGAGATAGGCTGCTCTCGGCTACGAGAGTTACTCTGGGGGTGTGGATGAAGGCGACAAAGGCTACGGGGTGGGATGGTAAACCAACGCGTCAAACTCCCCTTTGGAAGTGTGCCTGGCTCAAGGAACTCCATAAGGTGAAGGGTTTTCTGGCCTGGGATGCAATAGGTATTTCTACACTGGGAGATGTGATGAAGAGGGGGGAACTGCAATTGTTTGCTGAGCAGAGAAAGGAATATGGACTTAGTCACACACAGTCTTTTAGATACGCGCAGCTGAGGCACGCCTGGAGGGCGGAGAGGGCGCTGGCAGGTCCCCTCCCGGAATATGCTCCACTGGAAGGCCGCCTACTGCAGGAACAGATCACACATAGGGCGGTTTCCCTCACATATAGGACCCTACTGAATAACACGTCTAACAGGTTGGTGAAGCTGCGGTAGGTTTGGGAGAGGGACGTAGGGACCATGGACGAGGTGGACTGGGGGACGGTCTTAATGTATCCACGCGAAGTGGCGATTAAATCTCGCCTCCGGCTTATACAATTCAAAGTGCTGCATAGGACATACTTTAACAGGGCGAGATTACATAGAATATGGAGGGTGCCTGACCCCTGTTGTCTGAGATGTGGTTTTGAGAGGGGAGATTTCTTTCACACTATTTGGTCCTGCCCGGACATTCAGGTTTACTGGGGTGAGGTGCTCCGGGAATTGGGAGCGGTACTGGAGATTGGTCTTCAGTCCGATCCTAAGTTGGTCCTCCTGGAAATGACAGATGAAGTTGACGTGAATCGCCCACAATTAATCTTTTTAGTACTGGCTTTGGGGATGGCTAAGAGGGATGTGGCCAGGAAGTGGGGAGCCCCAGAGTGCCCACAGCTGGAGGAGTGGCGCAGGGGCATGGATCTGTAAATGGCTGCGGAGAGGGACACATATAAAGCAAGAGGGTGCCCCAAAAAGTTCGGAAGAGTATGGGGGAAGTGGCGTCAATACCATGGGCTGGATGGCGGTCTTTGATATGGTTGAGGTGGCTGGGACGCGGGGGGTGAGCGGGTTATGGGTTGCTGGCTATTACTCTATCCTCCTTAGTTGCGGAATGATTACAGTGATCGTATTGACTGTGTTACTTATTTATGTACGGGATCCAGGGTGCTGGGGGGAGGTGAAAGGGCTATGGGATGGGATGTGCTGAGTGATGATGACATGCTTGTTCTTTTGTTTTGCACTGAAAAATCAAATAAAGATATTTAAAAAAAAAAAGAAAACAATGGTGCTGGAGCTGTTACTGGTGGATGTTAGAATTCTGGCTGAATAAAGTTCCTAGATTCCAGGTATCTTTGCTGGCGCCTTGTGCAAAGATACACTGAAGCATACAGCAAATATATAAACAGCAAAAAAAACAACAGGAACAACAATTTAAAGCAAATTGCAGTCTTCAAATTCTCATTCGGCTTCAAACAGAGCAATGTGAGAACAGAACAAACAAGCATTAGCAAAGCAAATAGGTCTTTCATTACTTAACAGCTTTTTGCTTTGTCAAAACTTCTTTTGTCTTGTCATGACTTTTTTTTAAAGTTTATTGTTTGGAGCTGTTGGGCCTATGGCCCTGAGTCCCAAAAAGAACCCATTGCCTTAGAAGTCCTTGGTATTTTGTGTGTGGATGTGCTCCTTGTAAAAAGTCAGAATGATTTCACTCACAGTGAAACTAGCCTGTGGTTGAAGTGAGTTAGCAAGGTGCCCCATGCTGTGTATTCTAGTGGACAGGAGGAAAATGCAAATGACACAGCAAACCAATAGATGAAGCGGGCTAGTTGAAGGCCCTATTAGTAAAAACTTTTGATACATTTCATTTTAGTGAATTCAAAACGTCTTGCCTAACACCAGTCATAAAAAAAAATAAAAAGACATGGCATTAAGCCAGTGCAACCCCAACTCAGTGAAACGTATGAGGGAATAAGGCCATGCTAAACCCACATTGTGGATTATTAAGGAGATGAATTAAGTCCTTATATCGACACCAGGAGCTCAAAGAAAGAAATGGTTTCATCCACAAAGCACATATACTATGAGTGGCAATCCACTATCAATCCAACTTCCTATGCCAAACAACCCATCCATCATTTAGTGGATTGCTCCCTTACTTGAGCAGATCCTCCTGGTAGCTGCTGCTGCCGAGCTCCCTGCTGCTGAGGCTTCTGACCCGGAGGTCAGTGGTTCGAGGTCCTCCTCCGCCAGCAGGCACCCACCTGCACCTCATACCTGGTGGTCTTTTTTTTCCTCTTCTGCCCCTCTTGGCAATCTTGCCTTTTTTCATCCTTTTTACTTTGTGCTGCTCTTACCCCTGCTGCTGCTATCCTCCACGACCCCAGTCCCTCCTGTGACATTTTCACGCTCCCCGCGCTTCCCACCTCCCAGCTGTCCAGCCCCCGGCGCACTACTTAATGGCAGCCGCTGTGCAACCGCGCAGCTGGTGACATGCTGGTGCGCTGAAGGTGCGCCAAAGGCAAGCCTGTCTGTGCTGGTCCATGCCTGGACCGCACCAAGCGACATGGACCCTGGTTCTCAGACCCTCTGCTGATACGACACCAGCACCCTCCTCACCCTCAACATAGGACTCCATGCTGCCTGCCACCTCGAATCACCGAAGGACACCCAAGGACCTTTCTCCTGCTGAAACTTCAGCTACACCCTCACCCAAGCCCGCACTTCAGCTCCTCCTATCACCCAGCAGACCAGCAACACACCCGACCAGCTCAGCTGAATCCTCCTCAATATGTGTTCCCTCAAAAACAAGCCACAGGAATCTGGGACCTCCTCAACTCTGTCTCACCTGACATTACCTTCTTTACGGAAATCTGGACTCACCCCAGCTCTGGCCAGACATTGCCGCCGCCATTCCTGAAAGCTGCAAAATCACCCGCAAACACCACACCCACTGACCAGGAGGAGGCATTGCCATCATCCACAAGCACACCCTCTGCCTGACCACCCACTCAGACAACCCAGCAACAACCATGGAACACCTGCAATTCAGATCCAGACTAGCCCCAACACCATTCTCCATGGCACCCTCGTCTACAGGCCTACAGCTCCCGCTCACCGTTTACTGATACCATCAACGACTTCATCACACCCCAGGCTTTTGTATCCACTGATTACATCCTGCTCTGTGACCTTAATTTTCACCTGGACAATTCCAGTGTCCAGAACAACGCATTCCTTCTGGAGAACCTGCCAACATTGGATTCAAGCATCTAGTTACCTATCCGACCCAAGCTGAAAGGACACACGCTCAACTCTGTCTTCTACGCCAGTGAAAACATCACCTACAGACACACCACCAAACTCCTCCGGACCAACCACCACTGCGTGCACTTTGCCCTCACCACTCCCACCGTACACCACCTCTCTAACCACCACCCCATCATAGCTGGAACAAAGCCACAGAAGAGTATCTCACCATCGTTCTCACCACTACCACACCGCAGACATCAAAAAATGCCAAGACCTCAGTCTGCACCCTCCACCAATGGATCTCCAACTGCGCTGACACTATGGCACCCCTCAAGAAGGCTCCCGGCAAGCAACACTCCAAAAAAGCTAGCTGGCGCACTCCCACCCACCACGAGTCCAGACACTGCTGTAGATTACTCGAGAATAGAGGGAGGAACAACAAAACCCCGGAAACCCACCAACCTTCAAAACCACTGTCATGGCACACCACCTCCTCCTCAAAACCACAAAGAAAATAGTCCTCCAAGACAGAATCAACACCAACACAAGCAACAGCAAAGAACTCTTCACCATCATCAATCAGTTTGCCAGACCCAACAGTGAGACCACAGACATCCCACACTCCCAATACCTCTGCAACAAACTTAGCACGTTCTTCCACCACATGATCTAGCAGATTTATGACAGTTTCGACACCCAAGACCATCCCACCATGCCGGACAACACTACACCCAACCCCGCTGCACCCCAACAGATCTTGCTCAACTGGGCCCTGCTCACCACAGACCCGCTCAATTCCATGAAAAGCATCCACTCTGGAGACCCCTCGGACCCTTGCCCACACGGTATCTTCCATAGAGTTGCCACCTCCATCAACCCCGAGATTCGCTGCACCATCAACTACTCCATTGAAACTGCCACCTCTTCTGACGACTGGAAACATGCTGAGATCAACCCGCTTCTGAAGAAGCCATCCACCGACCCGACAGACCTCTGGAACTTAAGACCCATCTCTCTGCTTCCCTTCCTAGCCGAGGTCATCGAGAAGGCCATTAACTCCTTGATCTCTGAATTCATTGAAGCAAATCATGTCCTGGATATCTCCCAATCCAGATTCTGAAGCAACTACAGCACCCAGACTGCACTCCTCACCGCCACCGATGTCATCCGCTCCCTCCTCAACAGGGGTGAAACTTCAACCCTCATTCTTATGTACCTCTCAGACCCCTTCGATACTGCCTCCAACCGCACCCTAATCATGAGACTTCACAACACTGGCATTTGAGACAAGGCCCTGGACTGGATCCACTTCTTCCTCACTGATCAAGCAGAGCGAGCCAGACTACCTTTGGTCCGCTCAGAACCCACAGAGATCACCTGCAGAGGGCCCAAGACTCCTATCTAAGCCCCACTCTCTTCCACGTCTACATGGCCTCCCATGCAGCCATCTTCAGGAACCAGGGACTTAACATAATCTACTACGCCCACAACACCCAGCTGATCCTCTCCCTCACAAACAAAACCACAGCCACCAGAATCAACTTCCACTGCGGGATGAAGGCAGTTGCCACCTGAATGAAAGAAAGTTGCCTCAAGCTCAATTCGGACTAGATCAAAGAACTCATCTTGGGACTCAACCCCTCAGCTTGTGACAACTACTGGTGGCCCACCACATTGGGAACCCCTCCACCCCTATTGACTATGCCCGAAACCTTACCATCATACTGGACTCTTTGCTCACAATGAACCACCAGATCAACGCTGTATCCTCATCATGCTACCACATGCTCGCCTGCTTCGAAAGACATTCAGATGGATCCCCGATAAATCCCAAAAAGACGGTCAGCGACGCTCTCATAAGAAGCAGACTCGTTTATGGCAATGCACTCAACGCTGGCGTCACCCAGAAACTCCTCAGGAAACTACAGAACATTCAAAATGCCACAGCCAGACTGGTCTTCAACATACCGGCCGCAGCCACTTCTTCGAACACCTTCAAGAACTCCACTGGCTCCCAGTCAACAACAAAAATAACATTCAAGCTCCTCACATATGCCTACAAAGCCCTCCATGACACAGGACCAGCATATCCGAACCACCGCCTCTCATTCGACTTACCCGCCAGACTCCTCTGCTCTGCCCAACTGGCCCCAGCCATCATCCTACGAGTCCACAAGACTAAAGCCGGAGGAAGATCCATCTCCCACCTGGCTGCTAAAACCTAGAACACCCTGCCTCGCCACCTCAGGCAATCTCCATTGCTGACTTAGTGCCAAGACAGATTAGGACCACCCCTCCCTCCCCCCAGCGCCTTGAGACCCCGACGGTTGAGTAGCTGTTCTTTACAAACACCTGATTGAACCCAGGCATGCAGCATCTTCCTCAACATTGTAATATGGATGATTGTATCTATGCAGAATAAATGGCACACCAGTGACACCCACAAACATTGATTGTGCATGGTTGCACAGCTATACAGACCTATGACAAAAAGTCAAACTCTTAATACATTTGCATGACGACAAGACAGCACCATAAGAATTATCTACCTGAGCAGTGGTGGCTGGCATCTACCAGCAGTGGGAGCAGGGCATGCATGGGGAAAATAGTATTAAAAATAAATAAATGAAACTTACCTGACTTGATGTCCTCGCTCCAGACCTCTTCATTACTGGAAGTGGATGCTGGGACTCCCTTGCCCAATCCTTGCACTGCTCACATGTAGCATGTCAGCAGTGCCAAGATTGTCAGGGTTGACCTCACTCGGTGCTCCACAGCACCCTGAAGGCCTGCACTGTCTCTCAACCGTTGAGAGATTTGAATTGTGTAAGTGTGGCTGAACGTCACAAGACGGCCAGCCAAACATGCACAATTTAAACAGTGCCATACCAGCCCACCCTTCTCCCTGCTGAGTGACAAGCTTCTGTCACTCAGCAGCGGCCCCACCAACTTCCTGATGCTCGACTCGGGACTGGAATGAAAAATAAAATGGTAATTAATTACCATTTTATTTTTCATCTTTGGTTAGGGTGACCAACCATCTGTAAATTTCACGGACTGCCTGTAATTTGGGCTTCTTGTCCATTGTCCATTATTTCACGGACGCCTTTTGTCCATAATTTCAGCTGCCCCCTGCAAGCAGTCTGAGACTGAGTCCTGTAACTGTCACAGCAGGGGCCAGCTCGCGCTCCAGCTGTGATCAGTGGCCTGCAGCAGTCCCTCCCCAACCTGGCACAGACTGCTATCAGGCCCCATTATCATTCTATATGTAGGCCTAATTATCACATACTGAATGATAATGGGCCAGTGACAGCATTTGCTGGGCCTCCTCTTGCACTCACTACTCTTCTCACAGATCGATCATGTGTGCAGCAGCATTGCTCAGTGAGTGTTACCAGCTGCCACCGCGATACCATTTTCATCTTTAAGGTTAAGGGGTTCCATTAAAATGGCTTCTGTTAAGCAGGGGCCTGTTTATGCTGTGCCAACTATGCGCCCGGTATAGTTAGGGTGTAGTGGAACTACTGCTCAGTGGATGACCGGCAGAGCAGAGGTATGAATAAAAACTGAAAGTTTTACCGTGGATTTTGCCACAAAAGCATATATTAGCTCTTTCAGGCTTATAGAGGGCTTTCATGTTTGTTATTAAACGTCCTGCTTTCGTATCCGCTATGTTGTTGGGCACTACTGCTTAGGGAACAGCTTTCGGCTGCAGAAACAGGATTCCTGAAGCCACACACATTGACTTTGCACAGATTCGAAACTAGGTGGGAGCACAGTCCTTATAAGTGGATAACGGGAATGACATTGCGTTCCACAACAATAAACACCTGTTATTTGTCAAGAATGCCAAGTGGCAGCTTCGAGGGTGAGCGTGAAGAACACAAATAAAGGTAATATTGTGTTAACAATATATAAAAGACAATGCTGTGATGGCAGAATTAACCATCTCAACTATTCTATGTGAATGGATATTTACCATTTGCAAAGTGGTTTTATCATCTAATCATTTGTTAAGTAATAGTTTCACAGCTCTCATTTTTCGAC
The DNA here is from genome assembly GCF_964261635.1 of Lissotriton helveticus. Lineage (NCBI taxonomy): Eukaryota > Metazoa > Chordata > Amphibia > Caudata > Salamandridae > Lissotriton > Lissotriton helveticus. The sequence goes on from NC_136063.1 coordinate 1,208,553,475, forward strand.
AGAAACAAACAGCGTTAGTTATCTCCTATACACTCTCCTGTTAATTCTTAACTAATGTACGCAGCTGTTTGCTTGATAAATTGCACCACCTCCAAAATGCAGTGGCTTACATAATGTATTCCAGTAAGCAACAGCTATCATTAAAGGAACACACACCTAATTAAATCATTATGTATGGTACACATTACAATCTGGTCTCAATTGTTTCCTTTTTTCCACGTTTTAAAATGTGTAAACCTCAGAAAGCACTGCAGGCCGCAAATAAAACATGTTGCTCTGTGTATCAAGATTCAGACCAATTAGGCAGAGTGGACATACATTTTCATTTTCTGTGGCCTGAAATGGAATGCCTTTCTGCTGCCTATTAGGGATTTTGGAGTTCTGACTGTGTTGAAAGGAAGGCTCAAAACCCTGCTCTTTGAGCAAACATTTCACCGTACTTAATTCTTGTAATACACTGCACCTGTTTGATATCACTGGTCAAGAATTCATGAGGTCAGTCTCTGAAGTAAGTGAGCTTTATAGGAATCCATGGAGGAATACATTGCGAAAAAGAATAAATAAACTCTAAAAAAGTAAAACAAAATATTACTGGCTCAGATTATAATCTTTAAAGCTCATGCTGAAAACCAAGAAAACCTGAGACAGAACAAAGTGATACCAACAACTGGATGAAATAACATGACCCCAGCAACCCACAAGTGCTTGCCATCTCACTACCATCCTATAAAAGTGCCACTTATGGATAGCAAGTTTTGAATCTGCTGCAGATGTAACCATCTCTGTGGTATTGTTAGAGTAAAATATTTAGAAAGGTAATTAGGTGTCAGACCATGCAGTGCTTTCCATACAATGCATAGTACCATCATCTTAGTCTGGGACATCACTAATAGCCAAGACAAAGTCAGTGGCAGCAGGGGACATTTAAGAGTGGTAGCCTTAAACAAACAGGTTCAGCAACATTTGCTTTGGTTAACCAGATTTCTGATATGGTATTATACAGGGCACAAGTCCTAAACAAAGAAGTGGGGGGACTAACCAGGTTAGGCAGTATCCAAGTGAAATCATGACGCATGCATCACAGCACATGATGTCATGATGCGTGACATTGCACGTGACATAACTGGAAGTGATATCAGATATTAAGACCTCAAACATGTTTATCAGGTATATAAAGGGTACATTTCCGCACATTGTGAGATTTAACAAATGAGATTTGGTGTCTGGTTTGTGCCAAAAAAGCGGTGCAACCCGATGAAAAATCTGGGCCTCAACTAATATATTTATTATTTTAAACACTATCTCAAAGAAATTGGCAACAAGGAGAAGCATGACAGTAGATCTGTTCAGCTTAATTGGTTGCAAAGTCTGCATTTTTAAATATTTTATGGGTTAAGGCATCTGCTGTAAAGGTGCCCAGTAAATCTCAGGGAATAGTAAGAGAACTCTGGAAGTGAAAGCGTTTGTTGGAGAGAAATATTTTTGTGAAGTCCCAGATTTGAATCAAAGTAGCATAGCGGGTAAATGTGTCATCTGGCATGCGTAATGGGAAGCTAGAGTACTCACTGTCTTGTTTCCTTAGTTATGTTGCTTTTACTTATTTTACTCTTCTTTATATTTTGATGATGTTGTTGCCCACCATTCTGTTGCCTTCCTTTGTGTGGCTACATAAAGAAGACAGACTAACATAAGCAATGATTTAAGGTAGTCTATCCCATAGTGCATCTAGCGTATCCCACTAGCAAAAGGTGTATAAAGGCCTCACGTACAAGGCGTTTTTGTGATCGCAAACCCTGTGAATCACAACATTGAAGCGTGTGTGAAGTAACAGAGTTGTGAACAGAGAATTTGTAAGGATAATGTGGATCAATTATGTCACTGTAAGAATGGTTCTGCAGGTTTGTCGGATTGACAGTTCTCTGGATAGTGCTTTGCATGTAGAAGAGCTAGTGTGTCTTTGTTGAGAACAGAGTATTTTAGAATGATCTGGAAAATTCACTTACCGTAATGTTCTGGATCTGAGATTTGAGATTGCAGGACGCTGGGGTGCAGTGAAGGAGAGAGCACAGGGAGGGTGGATTGCAGTACTAAAGCACTGGAGTCGAAGGATAACACAGGAGGCTGATGGCCCAGAAAGAGCATCAGGAGGAGAGGGAGCATACGAGCAATGTAAAGGTGTCAAACGATAGCACATGAGACTTCTAGCACACAAATAATGTGCTGGAACCGAGGGAACACAGACAGCACAAGGGGTTGACTGTCTAGGAACTAGGTGGAGATAAGGGACAGCACAAGAACAGTAGGGCCTGGCAGGAGGGAAGATAGAGGCTGGGACTCTAGAGGAGCCAGGGCAGAGAAAGATGGGCAGACATGTCAGACAAACTAACAGCTATGTGGTTATACTGAATAAGAGGTTCCCTACGTCATTATCATATGAAATCTCCTTATTGATGTAATAACTACACTTTCACAATTGCTTTATTAACCTTCTTGCTTTCTCAAATATTCTTGGAAAGGCGCCATTTGCCCACTATTTTTCCAAACTTTTCTCAGGGAAGAACCCCCCCGCCACTCCACCACCACCACCTCTCCTAATGACAAATATTTACGCCCACCACTTTCAAATGTCACCAGCGGCCCCTGCTCCTGCGGAGCCCAGGGCATGGCAAACTGTTTTTGTTTATGGGCTCCTGTCACCTCACCAGGGGCCAAACTCTGTGGGGTGGAGGTTTCATTTTGGCTAATGTTACCAAGGTGCATCCAATATGCAAAAGCAGGTATTTAAGTTTCAAACCGGCACACAACAGATGCAGTGCAAGGTTCTCTCAACCTAATATAAACTTATTTTGACTTGTGCTTGTGTTGGTTGTCTGTTTACTTATGTAATATTGCGCGACCTCCTCTGATGTGTCTGTAAAATGTACCTCTTGTCCCAAATTTTTGTCCTGAATTCTGACCTTCTGTCCTGAATTTTTGTCCTGAATTTTAACCCTTTGTCCTGAATTTTTACACGCACTGTCCTGAATTTGCACCCATGCCAGGTGGTCACCCTATCTTTGGTGTGACTTTTAAGTGGGGCGACCCTCCTCCGCTCTAACGGATGAGGCCCCCCCTGTATCTGAGGACACATGAATGACCAACTATGTCTGCATACAACCATTAGAGTGGTCAGCCTGGATGTGGCCTAGCAGAAGTAAAACGAATATTAAAAAATCATGCGCCGAGTGTAACATCGAGACGGTTTACTAGCAGTGAACACTAAAACAGACACACGTTACCCACCCTCTTATACTGAAATACACGTCTCCCTTCACCTCAAATAACTCCTAAAATATACGTGCTACATTCACATCAGCGTCTCAGAAAGCTCAACTACCTCTCTCACAAACACCCCTCAAATAAAAAATCCCAATTTCCTCGGCCCAGCACTCAAACGGTTCAGTGGGTTCACAAATCCAGCCTCCCTCCCTTGATCTCCACAATAGCCGAAGGAGTGTGTGCGCTGATACAGCGGGGCCTTTGTGAGCCTAATCGCCTCAAAGCCCTGCATTGCAAACACTGGCCGTGTGACCTTGTGACAAAGTTCTTGTAAATAGAAACAGTTTCAGCGTTTTCTGGAAAAGAAGAACTGAAGTGCCAGACGAATACACGAAGAGGAGGTTGCGTCACAGTTATCGCTCAAAGTTGAGGTCCTGCTGGTTCCACATAAATGCAAACACATTTAAAAATAACACACACGTTCCTCCTAGCTACCACCGACTGTTCACAACTTACCCCTGGTAGTACATGTATAGAAATTACAGACGAAAGGCTCCCATTTACACATTTCTGGAAGGTATTATCCCCAGATTTTCTTTAATTGGCTTAGTAAGGGCATCCTTATGCAGGCCAGCTTCGCATATGACGTATGGTTCCATATGGTATTGGCATTTGTATAGCGCTGACTACCCCCGAGGAGGCACTGAAGCACTTTATGGATTGGTAGCACACTGCTGCGTGGGATGGGGTAGGTGAGCATTGGCAGCCATACGTAGAGAGCAACATGAAGGCCATTTCAAGACATTTCGAGGTATTAAAGTATATGTAATCTATGCTAAAATACATATTCCTTCGTATCTAGTTTGCAGGTTCTCCTACGACTACAACCGCAGCGAATTAGCAAGCAATTCAAATGGAATCATCAATTTTTTTTAAATCGTTTTTCATCTTTTTCAATTTATACAGAGAAACATTTTCCACCAGTTCTTTTTTTTTTCACAAACAATGATTGTCTGTGATTCGCCTGTTACTCATTGACACAGATGTCTTAAGATGACGCTGTCTCTATTTCCCACAACCATGAAGAACCCTAACCATGAAAGTGTATTGATTACAAATGACTAACCAAAGCAATATGAATCTTTTTGTTTGTCATTATGTGCAAATCTGTAAATACCAATGAAAAAACTTGTAAATAAATACAAAAAATTGTTCGTGCACTTGTAGTAGTATCCCCGCGCACTAGGGTGACCATTAACCATTCAATATTGTATTAAAGGGGAAAAGTTGATGTAGCACAGCTCCCAAAAAGGGACACCATGGGAGGAACCACACTGTAATTCTCAAATCGGGTAGGTGGGAATCTATATTTTAGTATGGAGAGAGGACTGACTAGACGGAAAGAACTGACTGAAGATACAGGCTGAACAGTTCTAATAAGTTAGAAATCTAACCGAAATATTTTGGAAATCAAGGTAAATACATCTGTGTTCCTCTGGGCCTGAGGGCCTGTATTGGTCAGGTGTTGACTCAGTGGGAGTACCTGACAGGGCACAGAAGCTGCAGTCTCGCCACACTTACAGCTGTGAACCCCATCTCTGCAATTTCTTGACTTCAGAAGTTGTGGGGGCTTTTCGAGGCAATTCTGGGTACCGTAGCTAGATGTTCCGTGTGGCTCCTGGGAGACTCACTTCCAAGGAGTGCCTAATTCCGGGCCTTCCCTTGGCCAGGGACCACCTTCTTTCTTTGCTGGTCAGACCACGAGTGTTTTTTCATCCTCCTTGGCTTATTCTCCTCCCTTTGAGAGGACAGAAGCAAGCAGGGCACTGTCCCTGGTAAAAAACAGTATAAGAAACGACTTTTCTAAAAAGTCCATACAAATACATCATACATGTTCTGTGGCGCCAGTATATCGTCAAGAATGTGCCTCGTGATGGGAAGGCATGACCCAAATAAACATCATCTTGAACATACAGGGTGTTTTGAAGAGGGCCAGAGTCTTTTTTCTTTGTACTCTTTTTTCTCCTGCTTTCTGGACATTCAGGAATGTGTCAAGTTGGCCAAAGCCAGTCAGAGTGATATGTAGATTGAAGCCAGAGTGCTTGGGAGAAGTGTCCCTGTTTGTGAGATCATGCACAAGAAAACAGAGATAAAGGGATTTCAGGGTTTCAGTACAGCGGAGGCAGGCAATGAAAGGGGATTCTGCCCCATCCCACCAGACAGCTACATTTTCCAGATAGGGTCCCAAGTATGTTTGGGATGAATCTTCTTTTTAAGTTTGCAGGACCATGTTGTTAAAGTAAAACACAACATATTGGACAGCCTTAAAGTCTAACGTGTTTAATGCAAAAATACTAGCAAGTAGCACAGCGAATAATCATGCAACAGTTATCCTTTCGACCAACCACAGTTCCACTTCAAAAGCCTGTTGAAGCACGTAATGCTAAAATACATGCAGTTTTGCACGGTTCTTATGCACTTTTCTCTCTATACAAGGCTATGGTGCATTACCATGAGACAGAAACTTTTACTTAAATAAACTATTTAATGATCAGGAGTGAGGATCTTCTCATGGAGGGAATACGTTGAAATTAAAATTAAGATAAATAAAGATACAGGTAAATTCCCTATTACCTAAAATCATGTTTCTCTTTGCCAACGTTGAAAGTAAGGCCACCCTTTGCTTCAAGATGCAGGAAATGTGCAGACTTATGACCTCAAATAAAATGGCTTCCCATCCTATGGGAATCATGAAACGTAGCATGCGTAGCATGTATATTAAAGCTGATGGGCACTTCAGTTTAGTATAAAAACAATTGGCAAATGCCATTATAATACAACAGTGTACATTGTATTATACGTGTTGAAGGAAGCGTTTATATTTAAAGCACCCGAAATACATGGCTATGCTTTCTCAATGCAAATCTTTGCGTGTGATTCAGAAAGTTAAACTGGTCTGCTGATCTGTCCTGGAATTTCTGGGTTTGTACCATTATGCACGGGTGTCAGATCCGTAAGACAGATTTCAGAGTGAGCTCAGGGTCATACACAGGGTGTTCTTGGTACAAAGAAACCCAGGTTGTGATGCACAACGTTGGAATTAGTGACACAGTCAATTAGAAAGAGAGGAAAACAAAAAAGTGAACACAGAGATTTCAAGAAGAAACATACAGAAGAAGATATTTTTAATTAAGGCTAGCATTAATGCCTCACGTGAAAGCCACATTCTGGTCTGTATGTTTCGCGTGAAATCTGATGCCATTTGTTGTCTGGAGGTGCATGTTGCAGCATCTCTATGTGATTGTCACCATATTTGTGCCTGTGATTAACAAAAACTAATATAAGAAGTAGTTATTTCTGAATACTGAATTTGCATATTGCGAAAAGCATATGGGAGCTGGCAGGGAAGGATGGAGAATGGGATGGGCTTAATATAAGAGGATCCTAGATTATTGCTCCTATTTGGTGCGAATCTGAGCAACTCACACAGTTGACCTGTGTAATAGGAGAAGTGAAGCCTAAGAAATAACTGCTGTTTGAGGTCTGAGCTCTGTGCCATGAGGAAAAGCTCTGCTGTCTGAGACCTTCACTTGCACATTGTGTTGCACCAGAGAGATGGCAGTATTGTCTAGCCCACACTCCTGAAAGCTGTGCGTAAGCATGACAGCTAGTGCTGCTGCCTTAACTAAAGCATGTATGTTCTGGGTTCTTTGCTTATTATCTATGTTGTGAGAGTTTCAAGATTGTGAGACATTATATATACTTCTGTTGTCTATTGGCTAGCAGATATAAAGTATATGTACATTGCAGGAAAGCTCTACTCTGTACAGTTACCTTAGGGATAACTCTGCTGAGGAAGGCCTGTGCCTTAGAAGTCTATATAACCTGAGGTGCAGCTCTGACGTTTAAGGACTTTACATTGTAAGGTCTCTGCAAGCTAAGAGAGTTCTGCTAAATAAAGTCTGAGCCTGTGAGACTGCTCTACTGTCTGTCTTGCCCATGTCTGCACCTTATGCCTCAGCTGAGGGAAAGCTCTGCTGGATGAGTCTCAAATCTTTAAAACCAATGACGCCTGAAATATGCCATTGCTGTCTTTTGGCAAGGCCTTTTACTATTGTTTTATTAGAGCAACAGTTCTGCTGTCTAAAGCCAATTTCTAGGTTTCTGTGCCACTAAAAGGATGCTCTTATGTGTAAGCCCGAGCCTGTAAGGTTTGTGACACCTGAGATAACATACCGGTGCTGAAAGATTGTACATATAACGTTTGTGTAATATGAGTGATAGCTTTGTTACTGGTATCTAATATAGAAAACAGCTTTCATATAGCGGCTCAAACCATGTTGTGCCTTAACAACGTGGTAAGAACCACGAATGAGCCTCTATAACGCATTCTTTTACCAGATTGGGCAGATTGGAGTTGGAATAGTAAATTATACTATTGCGAAGTCCAGCACTTTACCTAAAGCAAGTCGTTGTAACAACTTGCGTGGTAAAGGAATATAATATAAAGACGCACTCACGGTTCGCACCTGCGTTGTTAAGGCAGGCGTTGTAAATACCTGTGTGGTTCAGAAATTCAACCATCTAATACCAGTAACCTCAGGGATAAGTGAGTTCTTTGTCATCAGCGGTTGATTGTCTGCCCAATACATCGATCTGTATGAGTCTATTTGTCTTGATTTGTAGTTATGTTGCCTAAAGTCAGAGTTTATGTGCCTGTGTACCCTATAACATAGTCCTGCTATACGAACACTGAGCCTGAATGTTTTGTGTTGCCACAATCCATTAATTGAGCCATTACTAAACTACTTATGCTAAACACGCATCTGCACTCCCAAATGCCTGTTGTTGCCTCCCAGTATCAGCTACCTGCACCGGCCCCTGAATATCTCTGACCACTCTCTTTCTGAGCATATGCTCTGCTTTATTGCTTCATTCTCCTCATGGACCAGCATGCAAGTGCAGTCATCTCAGGGTTTGGAGAATACTGGCTACTAGGGAAAGTTGCAGATCCAAGGTGAAGCCTGTGTGACTGTATGCCTGCATGCATGAACATGTGTCTGTTGCCCTAGCAATTGAAACTAGTACACATGTAAGCCTGCACTTTAGAATCTACTGTGACTGTATAACATTTTAACACATCAACAGTCCTGTTCGGTCCCAGGCAATGTGTTACTCACCCAAGCAGCCTTACCAGCAATGGAGGGTTATATTCTAATCACTGAGAGCTTAGATCCTCTTGCAGTGGAAGCGGTGAAGACCACAACGTATATGTATTGTATCACGACAATTAAATGTATGCTGTGTATGAAGAACGGTGTTAATTGGTGTAAATACTGATATCCGCCCTGTATATTTTAACAATGTATTTTTATTGTGTGCTTTTATGGTTATTTATGTGTAATCGAATAAAGTTTTTTATTGATTGATTGATGTATTGTATTGTATATAGTATTTATAGAACGCGGCAAACACCCAACAGGTACCCTGGCGCTAAAGATACGTGAACACTGGCCAGCTTGGAGCGAGAGGGACAAGAGCTCAAATAAAATATTACTCGAAGACGATAGAAACAGTTTCTGGGGAAGAGTCACGTTTTAATCCTTTTCCTAAACAGGGCCAAGGTACTACAGTGTCTGATTTCAAGTGGAAGTTCATTCAAGAGTTTCGCTGCAGCAATACTTCCACCCAGTCTGGCACTGTTGAACCTGGAGACCTTTCCCAGATAGGCAGAAGAGGAACGGAGACTCTGAGTGGGAATATACCAAACCAGTTTCTTCTGTAGCTGCTCAGGGCCAAGTCCATGCAGAGCCCTAAACCATATACAAAGTGATTTAAAATGAATTCCTTGCTGCACAGGGAGCCAGTGTAGCTCAGCTAGGTACATTGAGGCAGAAGAGCCTGGTGGTCTAGACAAGGCAAATTTCGCTGCTGTATTCTGAACGCGTTGCAGTCTCTGAATCAGGTATTTGGTGGACTCCAACAGTATAGCGTTACAGTAATCAAGTCTGCTTAAGATCACGCCTTGAACAATCAGGGCTCTGCCTCTTAATGCCTCTTAGCTAATTTCTTCCACAAGCCTAAACTCTTTTTACGAATAAGCAACAGCCAGGCCTGCAATTCTCCCTCCTTTTAATCCTCTCTCCAACTCTGGGCTATGCAGGAAAATGCACATATTGAGAAAAGGGAGCAGGAAAGCCTGACTGTGCCTGCTAGTAAATGTATGGACTGTAATGAGAAGCAGTAAGGCCTGCCTGCCTTAGCAGTCCTCCTGCGGAGAGTTCTGATAACAAATCATCACATGTACAGGGAGCAGTCTGTCACCTGGCATGAGCAATCGGTCACACACACTTGTCACTGACAGATGAATCCTCCCTTCTTCTCCTGACTTTCTCATGGTCATTGCACGCAAGATACTTCTCATTTGCCACAGACAGCAAATCCATCCATAGCTTTGGTAGAGAGATGGATTGCACAGCTGAATGATCCTTCACTCCCTGTAGAAAGGAGTGCAGTTGTTCACATGTCACAGACAGCAAAACAAACCCTTATTTGTCAAATTCAGCAATGTTTTCCCAATTTTTTCACAAACATCTGAGATATTCATTGCTTTACTGATTCATCTCTAGATAGCTCAATATCTGTCTGTCTGAGTTTATGTCTCCCTGTCTGTCCTACATGTCTCTCTACATCTATTCCAGGGAGTCCTGGGACAGAGACCCTTGCAAGTAAGGCATCTGGGATACAGAAAGCCACAAACCGTGAGTCTTTAGCAAAGGGAACCCAGAGACAATGACTCTGTCATGGACTAGGGAAATAAGACAACAAGGAGGCATGGTACAGGGAATGTAGGGACAAAGGATGTTCACACAGAGTGGCATTGGGTCAGAAAATGCCAGACAAAAGAAAGCTGGTATATTGTATTCAAAAGCAACCTAAACAGAATAAGAAAGCAACTGCTCTATCCCAAATAATGAACGACAGGAATACAAAAGCCCAAAAATACAGATGTCACTTTTAACCTAAATCAGGAGTTCTACGCAGATAAAAAACTAATGAGCCACCAACAATCTATTATGGAGACTACCACACAACCATTAAGGTTCTTTCAGTGGGCACAAGGTCCATCACCACTGCAACATTGCTGGAGAAGGTGGGTTCAAGTAAGACCTGAAGTCCTCTGCACCACACCCAGCAGGAATAAATCGTCACATACCACTTACCCGCACAGGCTAGGTAGGTTGTTGGGTTGAAACACCACCATAGGGAAAACCCTTCTCTTACTTACCTTGTATCCCCCACAAATTCAGGTTAGAGGAAGGTTAAATGTACTTCCTCACCTCCTCCACCCAGAAAGAACTTCCGTTGGGGAAACCCACAACTCAAGAATGAGTTTGCCCATAAAAATCTAAAGTGAGAAAAGGCCAAATGATTTGAGAATGCTGTGTTCCACAAAAACTATGTAACAGAACTATATCAACTAATTTTGACTCACAGCCCAAAATTACTTCTAGTGTCAATGCGACTTCTTTTACTTTGTTATAGCTGCATTGCACTGCCTGACCCTTTCTCGTTAACAACTTACCCATATCAAACCCTCCTATATTTATGGATTAATGGACAATATCTATGAACACAATTGTCAACTTTGATTTAACGATAATGATTGAGGGCTATTTCCACATTCAATGTATACCGGTATTTATTTTGCTGATCTACTGAGTGAATCTATCCATACAAGCATTTTGAATTTGGCATTAGCTCCTAACTGTCAGTCCAAAGCAATTCATGCATGACAATTATTCGCATCCCAGGAACAGTTTAGGGTGTTGTGTGCTTATTGCCTTAGCTTTTTTAACATGATTGCTGCTGATCTGAGTGCATTCCTGGAAGACCAACAAACACTAGAACAGTTTAATGGTCAATCCCCAACAGGTGTCAGCAATCAAACATTATCGGAAAAGCTATTTACTCTTAACAATGACAACTTAGTATCAGCTTCTCTGGACACATTTTTTGTAAAAACAGTTGCAGTTTAAATATTTAACAAAACACGGCTGACCACTGGAAATGCTGACAACAGGATCTGAGAGTCTATCGACCCAAAGTAGCAGTCTTATACATTAATTGGAAACTGTGTTTATCATTGTGTCTGAGTTGAACACATCATTAAGGGCCATCCATTTCTACTCAGAATATGCATGGCTTAAAATGTACACAAATCAAGAATGATCCAGTGGCACTCCATTAAAAACCATCTTATGACTGAAAATCTTGACACAATAGGCCAGATGTATGACCATTAAGTTTAGCGAGTCGCAAATTGCGCAAAATTGCAATTTGTGACTTGCTAAACTTATATGTACAACATTGTATCAGACACTGTTTGCGATTCTCAATGGGGTCGCAAATTCCATGCCTCATGAATATTCATGAGGCTGTCGCAATTTGCGTCCCCATTCAGAATGACTAGCACTCCCATGGATGGTGGCCTGCTGGGGTCAGCAGACTACCATGCCTGTGACTGCTTTTTCAATAAAACAGGTATTTTTTTAAATCCAGGCAGTTTTCCTTAAAAGAAAACTGGATGCATTTAAAAAACAAAAATGAAACTTTTCAGTTGGGACCACTGCCTGCTATCAAAAAATATTTACGCACACACTCACAAAGGAGAATGGGTCCCCTGGGGATTCCTTCCAGTTTGCGAGTGGTTTACCATCTACTTGAAGTAGGTGGTAAACTGCGAGTGTTTTGCAACAGTACATGGCATGGTGACTCACTATTAGGAAGGGACGCCCCTTCCTAATAGCGAGAGTCACAAATGCTATTTTGCAAGTCAGTGACTCGCAAAATAGCATTTGTACATGCCTGGAACCTTTTTTGCAGTTGCAAACGTGCCGATCCCTTGTTTGTGGGCGCCAAAATGGGTTTACATCTGGCCCAATATATTTTGTTAACATCTGAATAATCTTGCAGAACTAAGGCTGATTCACGGGTACAAGAAGTGCAGAATTAAGCGGCCGATGACTAGACCCTCAATCAACAAATAAGTACAATAACATTCTCAGCCCTGAAATAAATTTTACTTATCCTGACAACACCTACTAAGGCAAGAAGAAACCCTTTTTCTGGAAAAATTATAACTAAAAAGAAAATATACGATATGAAAAAGATTTTGGGCCTGATTCACATGCTATACTTTCTAGTACATTTTGTTGTACTATAAAACATACTACAAAATTCTGACTATGCTTATATGTGCAGATAGGAATATATTTTACTAGTAAATGTGGGAGGGACATAGGGGAGTGAGTGGGAAAAGAAGCAGACTTACTACTTAGGGGGATTGGGATTTGGAAGGGGTTTATGAAGGGTCAGGGAGGCATTTGGAGAGGGATGTCACCCACCTTCGCAAGTGTAAGCCAATTACATTACTTTCAGAGTGGAGACATGTTACTTACACATTTGAGGTACGGTTGCACTCGAAGTTTGTGAGCACTCAAACTAGTAAACTTACTACAAAGTGTAAACGTACACAAAAGTGGAACATATCTTTGTGAAACAGGCCCAATGAGTCTAATACTTAAATAGGGTATCAGGATGGTTGAATCCCTCGGTCATATTCTCAAATGCACAGCACACAAAACAAGTACTTGCCATACGGTGAGTCCCTTAGTCTACATAATAAGAGTCATGTGGCTGCAAAGCCTGCTCTTATCCCTCCTTAATTCCGAGATAAAGAACTAACAAAAACATACAGAATTTAGGGAGAACCCGTTTGCGCATTCAAAAACAGCATGGGCCATATACAAAGTCTATTTAGCGAGTCGCAATTTATTTGAGACTCGCTAAATAGGTTTTGCGACTCCCTAATAGGACGGGGTGTTCCCTTCCTAATAGCGAGCACAAGCCCATGTATGAATGTTTTGCGAGCAACACTCGCAAATTACCATCCTCTTCCAGAGGGTGGTAATGCACTCACAAAAGGGAAGGGGCCCCCAGGGGAGCCCTTACCCTTTGCAAATGCAGGGGAAATATATTTTAAGGGCAGGCAGTGGACGCAGGTACCACTACCTGCCCATAAAAAATGAAACAATAACGTTTCATTTTTTTCTTTTTTAAATTCATCCCATTTTCCTTTAAGGAAAACGGGCTGCATTTTAAAAAAAAAACTGCTTTATTTAAAAGCAGTCCCAGACATGGTGGTCTGCTGAGCCCAGCAGGCCACCATACCTGGGAGGGCCTGCCATTCCCAATGGGGTCGCAAATTGCGAGAGGCTCATTATTATTCAGGAGCCTCTCAACTTGCGACCCCATTGGGAATCGCAAACAGTGTGAAACGCACTATTGTACATCCAAAATAGCACCTCGCAGATTGCGTGTCGCAAAAAACTCGCACTTTGCAAGGCGATATTTTGCATGTTGTACATCTGGTCCCAAGAGTAGTATCGAGGGATAGTAATCAGCTCTTTGTAGTGAAAATGAGATAAAAAATATTTTTTACCTAACTGTGTGCCTTGGGCTACAAAAATCATCAAGTGTAAATTGCTGTTGTGTAAATGTCATGCATGTATGCATGTTTCGTTCAACTGTCTGGAATATTGATTATGTGTTGAAATGAAAAAGCCAAAACATCCAGGTACCAACAGCGACTAAACCGATTCCAACTTCACCCTTGACCATGGTAAACATAAAATATTCCTTCCTTGGCAATCTGAGGAAGTGTGATAGTAGTACAGGTATCTTACACTACAAAAGTGTAGTCAAATTCAGAAATAGACTTCTGAAAAATGTGCCAGGAATGGTTGCAGGAAAATTAGGTGAACCTTGCCAAAAGTTTTTCCTTAATTTGTGTAACCATTGCCACATGTGTTCTATTCTTTAATGCAGAGTACATGCAGTCATTTGCCAATATTATATGAAAGTGCATGTCAGGAATTCGGGGAAGTTGCCAGTTGCTCTCACACTTCCTTGTGCTGAGAACAGACCTCCCACAGGAAGGATCAGCCACGACGAGCATGCATGATTGTCTACTCTGGTGAAAAGAGGAATGATAAAATGCAGAGTCAGATGTAAGTAAGTAAGAGTGTATGAAATGTTGTAAATTCCCTACATTGTCTGAAGATTGTTTTAAAACGTGTTCACTACATGAGGATCTAGGGTATTACAAAGGGTGTATTAAAAGATAGATAGCTTTAAACACTAAAGCGTAAATTGGTATATAGCAATATTTTTACACAGGAACATTATTACGAAGAAATAATATGGCAGAGACACAACAACAGAGAAACATTAACAACTAAGGGCCTTATTACGATGTTGGTTGGAGTTGCCTCCGACAGACCCCGTCAGGGTCTTTGGACCGACCGAACTCCGGTCGGCGGTCCAGACACTGCAATTGCAATGCGACCGCACCTGGTGCAGTGCATATTCCCATTTCTCAATGGAACTTCCCATAGAGAAATTTGAGACTGTGTTCATCCCTGTATCGTATGGCAGGCACCTTACCTGGTGCAGGGATCAAAGGGGGCACCATAGTTGCTCCTTTGGCCCCCAACCGTAGGCCACAAGGAGAAGGGGGCCCGGCGAGGGGCCCCCAAACTCGCTTTCCGACAGGCTTTCTATGTCAGAAAGCCCAGCATGGAAAGCCTGTGGGAAACTAAGCATCATAATCCCAACGACAGAAATGCCATCCATTGGGATTAGGGCCGGTCACCGACTGGCTGACGGGCTTCTTGAGCATGTAGGAATCCAACCGGAATGATCGGCCAGTTTCAATTCCGACCGCCTAGATGGTAATTCTCTGGGTTTTCTGTTTAAACTGATTTTTGCATATAAATACAGACGGAAAATATTTTTCCTTCATCTGTATTTATAAATAGAAACAGAAAAATGCCAATAAATATGTTTACCTTTGCTGATGTCTGTGGGGAGAAGATGAGCCTGTCCGTGCAGGACTGGGAGAGGGCTGATCAAATTTCAGTTGAGCCCATAACAAAGGTCGACATTAAGGGTCCATCAGGCCTTCTTTTGTTTAAGTGTCCTGGCTGGGTGTTATAGGTGGGGTGGGGTGGGGCTGGTGAGGAGCAAGTCGCATACCTAAAAGCAATTGAGGGAAAACACATGTGCATAGCTTATCACTACACCGGAACTTAAGAGAAGCCTGCTTTTGACTTTGGTCTGTCCTTGGAGCCAAGAGATATGCATGCGCTGTAGGAATGTAAATGCGAAAAAATACTAGCTGCATCTTCTGTTTTTGCTTGCGGCAAAATAAAATGTGGGTAAATACAGATGAAATGATCAAAAAATGAATATGGCTAAATACAGATTGAATTGTTTAAAAAATAAATACATTAAAACCGGGAGTCCTAATTGTAAGTAGGCGGTAGGAACTGAAACCAATGATGAGTCTCGGAAACCCACCAACCTCAGATCGGAGGCTTTCTGACGCTCATTGTAATCAGCCCCAAATTGTTTAATTTACTTCAGAGGCATCCCTTAAATTCAATTGCTACAATAAATTCCTTTAAGATGTAAATGATATAATTAACTTTCTCCCTATCTGGCCCGAAGCATAAGCCTGGCCTTTCCCTACTCTCACCAAAACCCTCCCTCCAAACTCAACCCTAACACTAATTTGTATCCTTACATTAACTCCAACTCTAAACCTGTCCCTAAAATGAACACAAACAATATAAACTGCACAGACAACCTCAAACACCTTCAACACTACGAGCCTGATTTGTTTCGTGGTAAAGAAGGAACTCCATTACAACGTCGACTGAGTTTCCTCCCCCCATGACACTGGTCCGCACACACAATTTAAATGCAGGCAGACCTTAGTTTGACAACAGCAGAGACTACTCTGTCTCTACTGTTGTCAAACTTCTCCAACGGCATGACAGAGTAAGAGCCATCAGAGATTTCGCTTCATGTCCACCCACCTAATTTAGATGGGTGGGCATATATATCGTTTTTCAATGCCCGTGATCACTAGGAAAAACCTGGCAGTAAGTGCCCAGGGGCAGCTCACCTGTAATGGCAGAGGAGCATCACCCCACTCATCAGAGTCAGTCAGAGAAAAATAAAATGATAATGATACAATATAATTTTATTTTTCTTTAACTGATTCTGACATACCGGCACGGCGGGGCGGACCAGGCCATGACAGGCAGGTGGTGGCACTTAGAAGTTCATATGTATATTTGGCCGACGTACTAGGCGAGCCAAACAAACATGTGCACTTCTATTTCACCTTCACAGCTGGGTTGGAGAAATGCGGCAGGCTCACAGGCAGTCTCTGAGCGACAGAGAAGGCCGCTCAAATCAATCCTGGTGCTGCTCTGGCTGACAAGCCTCTGCCTTCCCAGAGACTGCTGGGAGAGCTCCGAGGTTGCAGCAGCCATCGGCGTCAGAGGCTGCAGGGAAAAGGTAGGTTGTAAAAAATTATAATTTTCCTTGCCTGTCCCCCACCTCACTAAAGCCCACCCATCCGTTCCCCACCCCTCCACCTTCCTGATGTGGCCACCACCACTGTAAGTGCCAGGACATTTTTATGGCCAGGAGGGCATTGTTTTTTTACATTTTCAAAATGAAAATCCCACTTTGGGATTTTTCTTTTGAAAATAAAAAAAACTTTGACTGTTTGCCATGTGGCTCCGTCATTTTGATGGAGCTGTACTGCAACATGACAATGCATGGGCATGAGCCATCATGACAGCGGAACCAGTCAATGCTTGAAGTCTCTGCTGGGCTGGTGGACGTTTCATAATTTGGTTGGCTGGGACTCCGTCTGGGTAATCAAGTAATTTACTCAATCTTCCAAATTATAAATCAGACACCATGTTGCATTTTGTTCACATTGTGTGTGTAGTATTTAGTTGTAATGTAAATTAAAATACTTTTCTTCTTGAATGTAAGGCACTGGAGTGGGCAATCCTTTATTATGCAAATGCATGGTTGTTATGTGCTGAGTTTAAGCACCCCCACACTCCCTCCCTGAGATTCCTGTGACTGCTTGCCACTTACTACTATTAACAGTCAAGTGCTGAAAGGGATGTAATTGGCCCAGTTTGCAGAACCATAGTAGGATGGACCATGGAACATTAGTGTCAAACAAGGTTGAGGCCCAGTAGCCTTGGCTTGCCACATGGTTAACGTGATCTCACAGTATTTCTCGCTTAAATCTTCTAGTGATAAAACAATCCAGCTTTGAGAATGTTTCACACTTTGTAATTCAAAATAAAAGATGCCATGGTAAAAGTATGTTTAATCACAAGAAAACCTGCAAAAGCCTTCTCTCGGTGCAGGTTATGTCCAAGGAACAGGAAAAAAAAATCTTGATGAAACAATAAGGTACAAAAAACATTTTGCAGGACAACTTTAATTGCAGTGAAATTGTGTGAAATTCAAAACTTTTCAACTTCCTGAGATGGAAAAATGAATCACTTCCATACAACTTTGCATGTATAATTTTAAATCTGCGAACACCAGGACTTAGGTTTACTCAGGGAAAGAGATTTATATATCATCTGATGTAGAGAACCTCCAACCTACAACGCGCCACAGGACGTGTTTGCAGACATATCACCTCAGGCCCCGACCCCTTCCTTCACCTTTGTACAAACGCGCCCCCTGGCAAGTTGTAAGTTGGGGAATTAATTCCCCTTCAATACTGTGGGTCCCTGAGGGCCAACTAACCCATCAGGTACCTCCAGTATGCGCCAGGGAGATGCGTTGCAGAGAGGTGTTCAGAGGCCACGCCCCTTTTTACAACTCTCTGCAACGCAGCTCTGTGGCGCTTATTGGAGGTACCTAGTGGGCTAGTTGAACACTAGGGACCCTCAGGATTCAAGGGGACTTAATCTCCCAACTTAAAACAGCCACATGACGTGTTTACACAGTGGTGAAGGGAGGGGACGTAGCCTGAGGTGACATGTGCAAACACGCCCTGTGGTGCGTTTTAAGTTGGGGAAATATTTTGCCTTCAATCCTGAGGGCCCCTGGGGGCCAACTATCCCACCAGGTGCATCCAGTTAGCGCCACTGCACTGCGTTGCAGAGAGGTTGTCCAGGCCTTGCCCCTTTTTACACCTCTCTGCAACGCAGCTCTGTGGCGCTTACTGGAGGTACGTAGAGGGCTAGTTGGACCCTAGGGACCCTCAGGATTCAAGGGGACTTAATCTCCCAACTTAAAACGGCCACATGACGTGTTTACACAGTGGTGAAGGGAGGGGACGGGGCCTGAGGTGACATGTGCAAACACGCCCTGTGGTGCCTTTTAAGTTGGGGAAATAATTTGCCTTCAATCCTTAGGGGCCCTGGGGGCCAACTAGCCCACCAGGTGCTTCCAGTAAGCGCCACTGCGCTGCGTTGCAGAGAGGTGGTCCATGCCGTGCCCCTTTTTACACCTCTCTGCAGCGCAGCTCTGTGGCACTTACTGGAGGTACGTAGAGGGCTATTTGGACCCTAGGGACCCTCAGGATTCAAGGGGAGTTAATCTCCCAACTGAAAACAGCCACAGGGCGTGTTTACACGGTGGTGAAGGGAGGGCACGGGGCCTGAGGTGACGTGTGCAAAGACGCCCTTTGGCATGTTTTAAGTTGGGGAAATAATTCCCCTTCAATCCTGAGGGCCCCTGGGGGCCAACTAGCCCACCAGGTGCTTCCAGTAAGCGCTACTGCGCTGCGTTGCAGAGAGGTGGTCCAGGCCGTGCCCCTTTTTACACCTCTCTGCAATGCAGCTCTGTGGCGCTTACTGGAGATACCTGGTGGGCTAGTTGAACCCAAGGGACACTCGGGAGTCAAAGGGACTTCATCTCCCAAATTAAAATGGCCATAGGGCGTGTTTGCACACGTCACCTCAGGCACCCCCTCCCTTCACTAGTGTGCAAACGCACCCTGTGGCACGTTTTAAGAGGTAGTTTTAATCCCCCTGCCCTACTATGTACTAAGGTCTTACAGAGGAGGTCACGGTAATCACAGGGGTACCCCAACGCATAGTGTTCCCTAGTGTATGCAGGTGTATTCACTGTATTCTAAGTGCCTTTTAGCATAGCACTGGCTCTAGGCTTGGTTAGTCAGATTCAGTTACCATCAGTAACCGTCAGAAAAAGTTGTGGGAACAGGAGGACTTTCTGCTCCTCTGTTGGTTCTTTCTGTACATCTCTTCTTCCTGCACTTTTCTTCGTCTTTGTGGACTTCTGTTGCTTCGTTCTGCATTTCTTTTTTTTCGTTCTGTGTGTTTTTTCTTCTTTCTTCACATGTCCTACCTCTGTAGGCATAGTTAGAAACTAGCATTTTAAACACCTTTGAAATTCACTGAAAAAAACATAGGTTTCAGGCACGTTATAGTTAGAAATTAGCATTTAAAAAACCTCAAACATTCACTGAAAAAAACATAGGTTTCAGGGGCATTATAGTTAGTTGGACATTTCACTCATACAAAACCAGTGAAATTCCTCCGTTATAGTTAGTTCAGCTAACTATAACTCATGCGCGCAATGCACTGCTGATGACACCACATATTACATCACTCATGACATGGTCAGTGACATCACGCATGACATCTCAAATGACATTACTGATGACATCACTGATGACATCATCCTTGTGATAGAGTGGCAGACCTCCTTTCACCCTAATATAACCTTTAATATACACACTCAAAAATAGAAACTAACATTATCACAACAATTGACATACCAATACCACTTACAACACACCTGTTCAGTAATTCCAAGATCTACACACACAGCCACTCATTCACCAACAGTCCTATACAGTCACTCATACATGTACTCACTCATCATATGTACTCATACACCTATACATCATGTTACACACCAACACTCATCCATAGAGTTACTCACACACATAGTCACACATGCAAACAAAGTATCAAACATCCATTTACTTGCGTATACAGTTATACACACACCACCACACTTACTTCTACAGAAATGTACTCATACTTACTCTCTTAAGCAATCAATTATAGAAACACACGATAATTTATACAGGAACTCTTCCAATCTCTCACCCTCACATATACTCACTTATATACACCAATATTCACATATACTAGTGTTAGACCTGGCATCATTGGCGTGAGTCTCCCTTCCATTTTTGATGGATTGCCTCCTCTTTTTTTTATATGTTTTGCTGGATTTATGCTTTGGGCACTGTGCCACTGCTAATCAGTGCCACAGTGCAAGTGCTCCCTATGTTAAATTAATGAACTGATTGGTTATTCCATGATTAGGTTATTTGATTAATCTGTCAGCCCCTAGTACAGTGCACCATGTGTGCCCAGGACTTGCAAATCAAATGCTGCTGGTGGGCTTGCAGCACTGGTTGTGCCACCCACAGAAGCAGCTTGTAAAGTATGTCTCATGCCTGCCATAGCAAGGCCTGTGTGCAGTCTAGCACTGCCATGTCGACTTGGCCAAGTGCACCCACTTGCCAGTCCCTAAACCTTCCCTTTGCTTCATATTAGACACCCCTATGGTAGGCCCAGGGGCAGGGTGCATTGTAAGTAAAAGGTAGGACATGCACTGGTGTGCATGGCATGTTCTAATAGTGAATTACAGCCATTTTCGTTTTTCACTATTGAAGGCTACCTGTTCTCATAGGCCAGAATGGGCAGTTAGATTATTGCCTTCTTATAATCCTAACTGACTCAGGGAACACGGTGGAAATTTGAATTTAGTATGCCTGAACTCAGAAAAATAAAATACATCTTTTAGTAAAGTTGGTTTTAATATTCTTTGTTTGAAAATACCACTTTTAGAAAGTAGGTATTTTCTTGCCTAACTGTCCAGGCCTGCCTCTGCTGGGTTGTGTATTCCTTGTCTTGGTTTGTGAGTGACAGGGCTGGGGGATTCCAGGAGACAGGCTGGGGCAGCCCGGTGGTGAATAGAGAGATCCTGCATCTAGATGGGAGAGAGAAGTTGCGCCTGGTACCTGAATAGGGCTGGGCCTTCCCTCTACAATGCTGGCTCCACCTCCTGTGGCTTGTCTGATGTATCTGCCCTGCACTGTGAAAGGAGAGGAGGAATCATGTCAACAGAGTGCTCCAGAGCTGTATCTTCCCTCCCCTGTGCTGGCTCCACCTCCTGTGGGGCGTCTGATGTCTCTGCCCTGCACAGTGAAAGGAAGAAGAGAGTCATGTAAACAACGTGCTCAGGAACTGGTTTGGACTAGGCAGAGGCCTCTCTGCCTTCAGAGAACAAAGGATTTTGGGGTATAAATATTGGGACCCTGATCCCAAGAAATTAGATCACTTCTGGAACAAGAAACCTTTCTGCCAAGGAGAAGAACCAAGGAAGCTGCAGGAGTTTGGACTGCTCCTGTGCCAGTGTGCTGTTTGCTGGGTTGGCCTGCAGGGGTTGATTCATTGCCAAGGGAAAGGAGAAGGAACTTTGTAGGTACTTTCATCTACAGAATATTTTCCAAGGGCTTGAACTGTGCTTGCCTCCTGCTGAAGTCTCAGGGACAAAAGACTTCACCTCCAGCTTCCTCCTGAATTTCTTTGCAGGGAATTCTGACTCCGTGCCCCTGGGAGCTGGAAGCGCAAGGCATCGAGAAGAAGCGTGTCGCCGTTGCAGCTGAAATCATCGCAACACCGGAGAAGCGAGCCTTCGTTGCATCTCCCTGGAAGCGTGTGTTCATCGAAGCTGCCTGCTGTCGCATCACCGGAGAAGCGTGACGCCATCGAGAGAGTCGCCATTGCATCACCGGAGAAGCGTGTCACCGGGCCTGTCGTGGCTCCAAAGTTCAGAGTCGTCGCGCGGCTGCCAGGGCGTCATCGCATCATCATCGCATCGCCGCATCAAGGACTCCAGCTTCTCGCATCGCAACCGGATCATCGCATCGCATACAGGTGCCATCTTGCGCACCGCAACGGGCTCGCAAGCCGAGAATGTACGCATCACCTCCGCACCGGTAAGGCTCACGACGAGTCCCCTACTCTGCGCAAGTATTGAGGCAGGACGCAACCGTCCCCCGGATCACAGAACCGACGCATCTCCCCTTTTACAAGCCTTTTCTGTACTTTGCGTTACGCATCCAGGTACGTTGTTGAGAACTTTGTCGCATTTACCATCAACTTGAACTAAGCAACTTTAATAATCTTTTAAGCAATCTTAAGTGTAGTATTGTGGATTTTTGTCATTTGTGGTCTTGGGTATAAGTCTATATAAAGAATACTTATTTTTTATAAAACCTGTCTTGTGTCCATCTGTAATGTCTTCACTGTATTAATGTGTATATTCACAAATGCTCAACACACTGCCTCTGAGATAAGCCTGTCTGCTCATGCTAAGCTACCAAGGGGGTGAGCATGGGTTATTAAGGAGTGTAATACCCTTATCCTGACTTAGAAGTAAGGGTCCCTATTTGGACAAAGGTGAATACCATTGCCAACTAGAGACCCCCAGATCTAACATTGGTGGTCAGCGGTGTGTATTTGAACCTTGCATTTGTGTTTTATACACAGTGATTGGTGTACACTACTAGTGAGTGCAGACCAAACTCGACCACATACTTTTATTAGAATCCTTTTTCCTTGGACTGTTAGTTTTTCCTGAAAACTCCCAATTTATACTACCATGAGTAAACCAGCATCTATGGATCTTGATTTTGAGGAAGAGAGGTTGGAAACCTACACTGTGAAACAGCTCAAGTATCTCTGCAGGAAATTGAAAGTTGCTACACCAGGCATTTCTAAAAAGGAAGACTACCAAAAGGCTCTGAGGGCCTGGGTAGAAGCCAGAAATGCCCCAGATCTTGTGGTGGAGCCTGTTGGGGATGCAGATGGGCAAATTGATTGGCCAGGATTTCCAGCCAGGGGAGGGGTGCCGTCCCCACCTGGCAGCAGCATCTCTTCCAAAGACCTGTCCCCCAGACAACTGGAAGATAGGGAGAGAAATAGGGCACTTAAGCTGGAGTTGGCTAAGATTAAAATGGAGAGTCAGAGGGAAACAGAGAATAATAGGTTGTCCTTGGAAATGGAGAAATTGAGAATGGAGCACGAGAGAATGTTGAAGGAGTTAGAGATCAAGGCCAAGGGCTTAGAGATCAATTCCTCTGGTGGCAGCGCACCATCTTTGCCTTCAGAAGGCAGGGTACATATTCCCAAGGATGTCATCAAAGATTTTCACAAGAGTGAAGATATTGGGCAGTGGTTTGCAGCTTAGGAGATAGCAATGTTGGCCCACCGGGTCCCTGAGAAGGATTGGGGAGCGGGGTTGTGGGGCTGCTTTTTAACTGAAGGTAGGGATACTTTGTTAGACTTGCCCAGTGATCATAGGATGTCTTATGCCCACATGACGGAAGCCCTGATGACAAAGTATGGGGTAACTCCAGAGCGCTATAGTCAGAGGTTCAGGAATTTTAAGAAACTGGAGGGAACCACTTGGGTAGAATATGTGTCTTTTTTTGCAGAGCTATGGAGGGTTGGGTGAGGGGTAGCAATGTTGATATTTTTTGGCGCTCTATGATTTGATTGCTAGAGAGCACTTGTCTGCTAATTGTTTTCCAGAGCTACGCCAGCACCTTATTGATAGCAAGTTGGCTAACGCTAGAAAGCTTGTTGAAGAGGCAGACCGTTGTGTCAGTACCAGGGTCCACAAGGGTTTTGTGGGAGACTCCGCCAAAGGTGGGTAGGGTCCCCAGCAGAAGAGTGGGGGGACAAGGGTAAACAGAGGGAGTTCCAAAAAGGTCCCCAAAGTGATTCCCAAGCGAACCAGGGTAAGGGTTCCCAGCCTCCCCCTGAAAGAAGTCAGGACCCCCCACAGGTGAACCTGTTCAGAGGGGGCCCCTTACCTGCTTTGATATGATATGATAAAAATGATTTATATAGCGCACGTACACCAACGGTTTCTTGGCGCTTCAAGGACAGGCTAAGAGCACAGCAGCGTGGTAAGGACAGTTAAATTAATTGTATGCTTGGGAAAAAAGCCAGGTTGTAGGAGCCCTCTTGAATTGGGGGTAGGGGGAAATTAAACAGAGATCTGGGGGGAGTGAGCTCCAGAAGAGTGGGGCCTGTGAAGAAAATCTCAGGCCACCATGTTTCCTACGTCTGAAGGTACATGTAGACAGCAGGTTTGAGCATGAAGATCGTAGGACCCGGGATGGAACATAACGGTGGATACGAGAACAAATGAAGGCCAGGCCTTGCGAGGAGAGGGCCTTATGGATCAAGCAACCCAGTTTAAAAAGACTGCGCTGGGCCACAGGGAGCCAATGGAGGCTCTTGAGGAGAGGTTTAGTGTGACTAGACTTAGGCTGGCCATAAATGAGTCTAGCTGCTTGGTTCTGAATGAGTTGGAAATTATGAGTTTAGTAGGCCGGTATTCCAACATACAAAGCATTCGCGTAGTCAATCCGGGATATAACCAATCCCAGGATGACTTGGACATGGGCATCCTGAGAAAGAAATCTGCTGATTTTCCTAATGCGGCGAAGAAAGAAGAAGCAGACCGAGACCACTGATTTCATTTGGGCGCTCATAGAAAGATCATTACTGATGAGAACTCCAAGGCTCTTCACGGCGTTGACAGGGGAAGGTGGACAGCCCAGGGAGCGTGGCCAAAAATTGGTGTTCCAAGGGTTTATTGGGGGCCCTGTCAAGACCAGCTTGGTCTTATCAGGATTAAGCTTGAGCTGGTTCGCGTTCATCCAACTACTGATGAAAGTCATAGTGGATTGGACGTTCTCTTTGGAGGCAGAGGAAGAATCAATGTTAAAAATGAGCTGGAGGTCGTCAGCATAATTAAAGATGACTACTGATCTTTTCTCAAGCTCTGAGATCAAGGGGAATATGTACACATTAAATAGTAGAGGGGAGAGCGAGGAGCCTTGAGGGACTCCGCAGGTGAGGCTTTTTTTTTCAGATGTAAAAGTAGAGACGGACTGCTTGATTGCGGTCTTGAAGAAAAGATGTCAGCCACCTCAGCGGTGACCCCCAGATGCCGGCGTTCTCGACCCGATTGAGAAGGATGGTATGGTCAACGGTATCGAATGCCACCGACAAATCCAGGAGCTTTCAATGTAAGCAGGTGGGACACCGTTGGTATGATCCCCAGTGTCCTCAGAAAGGACAGTATGTGCCACCCCGTGCACCACCCCGTCAGATGGCCAGTGTAGCCCTGGGTGGGGAGGAGATGGATGCCCAAGGTGGGTGGGGTCCCGCAGAAATGCCCCTTGTCTCATTAGGAGACTTTGAGATGGTTCCCTAAAACTCAGCTACCTGCTAACACTAAAAAATACAGGTAGTGGGTGACCATCAATGGCCATAGAGTGGAGGCTCTGAGAGACACAGGAGCAAGTGTGACAGCTATCAAGTGTTACTTGGTCTCTGAAGAGCAGGTAGTCCCCAATGCATTCTTCCCAGTTGTTGTCGCTGACAGAACAGAGAGCCATTGATAGGTGGCTCAAGTTCCCTTTGAGTGGGGGGTGTCTCTGATACTCTTCAAATAGCTGTGAGGCCATCCATGCCTGTTGATTGTCTGTTAGGCAATGATTTAGAAAGCTCCCCTTGGGCTAAGGTGGAGAGGAAGGCGCATTTAGAGATGTTGGGTCTGCCTGAGTGGGCATGTGTGACCTCTCGGTCTATGGCAGCTAAGGGTGTTCAAGAGACCTTGGAGCCTGAAAGTATGGCCCAGGGACCTGCCTTAAAGAGAAGAGGCAGGAGGCGCGGGAAACTAGCCCCCATTGTTCCCAAGGTCCAGGAGGAGGCATACCTTGAGGGGGGTGCCCTGGAACCTACATGGGAGCAAGTTTCTGAACTGGGGAACCTTCCTGAGCTGACCCATTAGCAGCAAGAAGGGGGTCCCTCCAGGGAGGAATTTTGTGAAGAGCAGCAGAAGTGCCCTTCTCTTGTGGGTTTGAGGCAACAGGCCACAAACCAGGCAGCAGGTGATCAGTCTGGTTCACATTGGATCTACTAGGAGAATGGTCTCCTGTATAGCGAGCCTAAGGATGCTGAGCCTGGGTCAGCGTGTGTGCTGGTAGTACCCCAACGCTTCAGAGCCTTCCTACTGGGTTTGGCTCATGATGTTCTTTTAGCTGGTCATCTGGGGAAGAACAAGACCTTTGAAAGGCTTGTCTCCCACTTTTATTGCTCCCAGATAAGAAAGAGTTCAGATACTCATTGTAGGACCTGTCAAACTTGCCAGGCAAGTGGGAAAAGTGGAAGGAGGTACAAGACCCCTCTCCAACCTTTACCTGTAGTTAGTACCCCCTTTGAACGGGTGGGGATTGACATTGTGGGGCCACTGGACCCCAAGACAGCCATGGGCAACAGGTTTATCCTGGTCTTGGTGGACCATGCTTCCCGGTACCCGGAAGCCATTCCGCTCAGGACAGTGACGGCTCCTGTGGTGGGACGTGCACTGATGGGGATCTCCTCCTGTGTGGGGTTCCCCAGAGAGGTTGTGTCTCACCAAGGTACAAACCTAATTTCTAATTATATGGAGTCTCTGTGAAAGGAGTGTGGTGTTACCTACAAGTTCATCACTCCTTACCACCCACAAGGAAATGGGCTGGTTGAAAGATTCAACCGGACCCTCAAAGGCATGATCATTGGTCTTGAGGAACCAATGAGGCGTAAGTCGGACGTCCTCTTGCCATGCCTTCTGTTTGCCTACCGTGAGGTGCCACAAATGTCTCTCGGGTTCAGCCCCTTTGAACTTTTGTATGGTCACCCGGTAAGAGGACCTTTGAGTTTGGTCAAGGAAGGCTGGGAGCAATCTTCCAGGAAACCTCACCAGGATGTATATAGCTACATGCTGGCCTTCAGGAACCAGACTCGGTGTTTCAGAGATCTTGCTCAGGCGAATCTGGAAGCCAGCCAGGAAGAAATTAAGCAGTGGTACGATCAAAATGCCACTCTGATTGAGCTTCAGCCTGGACAGAAAGTTTGGGTCATGGCCCCTGTGGAGCCTTGTGTGCTCCAGGACAGGTGGTGGAGTGCAAGAGTGATGTCACTTACGTGGTAAACTTGCAGACTCCCAGGAACCCCTTGCGGGTCCTGCATGTGAACCGCCTAAAGCCCCACTTAGAAAGGTCTGAAGTGGGCATGCTCCTAGCGACAGATAATGGAATGGAGGAGGAGAACGAGCCTCTTCCTGACCTCCTGTCTGCAACAGAGCAACATGAGTCAGTGGATGGTGTCAGCCTCTTTGCCACACTGACCCCTGATCAGCAGCAAGATTGTCGCCAGCTGGTGGGGCAATTCTCTGATCTCTTTTCCTTGGTTCCTGGTGTCACATAGTGGTGCGCCCATGATGTGGACAATGGTGACAGTCCTCCTGTCAAGCACAAGGCTCACAAGTGACTGACAAGGTTAGGGCTTACATTAAGGAGGAAATCTCCAAGATGTTTGCTTTAGGGGTCATTGAGTCCTCAAACAGTCCTTGGGCCAGCCCAGTGGTCTTGGTCCCAAAGGCTGCCTCGCCGGGTGCCACACCCGAACTCTGTGTGGACTACAGAGGGCTCGATTCAGTCACCAGGACTGATGCACACCCCATCCCTTGAGCTGATGAGCTCATAGATTGGTTAGAGGCTGCCCGGTACCTTAGTACGTTTGTTTTGACGTCTGGGTACTGGCAGATCGCCTTGACTGATGGGGCTAAGCAGAGTTCAGCATTCTCCACACCAGATGAGCACTACCAATTCCGGGTTATGCCCTTTGGGATGAAGAATGCCCCTGTCACCTTTCAGAGGTTGGTCAACCAGGTGTTGGCTGGGCTGGAGAATTTTAGTGCCGCCTACCTGGATGACATTGCAGTGTTCAGCGCCAGTTGGGAAGAACACTTGCAGCACCTCTGAGAAGTGTTGATGACACTGCGAAAGGCAGACCTCACGATCAATGCAAGTAAGTGCCAGATCGGGCAGGGTTCCATTGTGTACTTGGGTCACCAGGTAGGAAGCGGCCAGGTGGCACCTCTACAACCCAAGATTGATACCATCCTGGCATGGGAACCCTCAAAAACTCAGACACAGGTGAGAGCCTTTTTAGGACTCACGGGGCACTACAGGAGGTTTGTCAAGGGGTATGGCAACATTGTTGCACCCTTGACTGATCTGACTTGCAGGATGCAGCCCAAGAAAGTGAACTGGACTGACACCTGTCAGAAGGCTTTTGATGCCCTGAAGACTGCCATGTGCACAGCACCCGTGCTTCAGGCACCCAACTTCTCAAAAGAATTCATTGTACAGACAGACCCTTCAGAGCATGGTGTGGGGGCTGTTCTATCACAGATTAATGAAGACGGCCTAGACCAACCTGTAGCCTTCATCAGTAGGAGGTTACTTCCACGGGAACAGAGGTGGAGTGCAATTGAGTGTGAGGCATTTGCTGTGGTCTGGGCACTGAAGAAGTTGAGACCATACTTGTTTGGGACTCACTTCCAGGTTCAGACCCACCACAGGCCCTCAGATGGCTGATGCAGATGAGGGGTGAGAACCCAAAGTTGTTGAGGTGGTCCATTTCCCTACAGGGTATGGACTTTACGGTGGAACACCGCCCTGGTACAGAACACACCAACGCTGATGGTCTGTCCGGATTTTTCCGCCTTAGTGAAGAGAACTCCCTAGGGGAAGGGTAGTTCTCTCCACATTTCAGCTGGAGGGGCAAGTGTTAAACCTGGCATCATTGGCATGAGTCTCCCTTCCATTTTTTAAGGATTGCCTCCTCTGTGTTGATATGTTTTTGCTGGATTTATGCTTTGGGCACTGTGCCACTGCTAATCAGTGCCACAGTGCAAGTGCTCCCTATGTTAAATTAATGTACTGATTGGTTATTTCATGATTGGGTTATTTGATGTATCTGTCAGCCCCTAGTACAGTGCACCATGTGTGCCCAGGGCTTGTAAATCAAATGCTGCTGGTGGGCTTGCAGCACTGGTTCTGCCACCAACAGAAGCAGCTTGTAAAGTATGTCTCAGGCCTGCCATTGCAAGGCCTGTGTGTAGTCTAGCACTGCCATGTCGACTTGGCCAAGTGCACCCGCTTGCCAGTCCCTAAACCTCCCCTTCGCTTCATATTAGACACTCCTATGGTAGGCCTAAGGGCAGCGTGCATTGTAAGTATAAGGTAGGACATGCTCTGCTGTGTGTATCATGTTCTAATAATGAATTACAGCCATTTTCGATTTTCACTATTGAAGGCTACCTGTTCTCATAGGCCAGAATGGGCAGTTCGATTATTACCTTCTTATAATCCTAACTGACTCAGGGAACACAGTAGAAATTCGAATTTAGTATGCCTGAACTCAGAATAATAAAATACATCTTTCAGTAAAGTTGGTTTTAATATTCTGTGTTTGAAAATACCACTTTTAGAAAGTAGGTATTTTCTTTCCTAACTATCCATGCCTGACTCTGCTGGGTTCTGTATTCCTTGTCTTGGTTTGTGAGTGACAGGGCTGGGGGATTCCAGGAGACAGGTGGGGCAGCCCGGTGGTGAATAGAGAGATCTGCATCTAGATGGGAGGGAGTAGTTGCACCTGGGATCTGAATAGGGCTGGGCCTTCCCTCTACAATGCTGGCTCCACCTCCTGTGGCTTGTCTGATGTCTCTGCCCTGCAGAGACATTGTGTCAACAGCGTGCTCCAGAGCTGTATCTTCCCTCCCCTGTGCTGGCTCTACCTCCTGTGGGGCATCTGATGTATCTGCCCTGCACAATGAAAGGAAGAAGAGAGTCATGTAAACAAAGTGCTCAGGACCTGGTTTGGACTTGGCAGAGGCCTCTTTGCCTTCAGAGAACAAAGGATTTTGGGGTATAAATATTGGGACCCTGATCCCAAGAAATTAGATCACTTCTGGAACAAGAAACCTTTCTACCAAGGATAAGAACCAAGGAAGCTGCAGGAGTTTGGACTGCCCTTCTGCCAGTGTGCTGTTTGCTGGGTTGGCCTGCAGTGGTTGCTTCATTGCCAAGGGAAAGGAGAAGGAACTTTGGAAGGACTTTCATCTACAGAATATTCTCCAAGGGCTTGAACTGTGCTTGCCTCCTGCTAAAGTCTCAGGGATAAAAGACTTCACCTCCAGCTCCCTCCTGAATTTTCTTGCTGAGAATTCTGACTCCAGTCACTTGCGTGCTGCTGGGAGCTGGAAGCGCGACGCATCGAGAAGAAGCGTGTTGCCGATACAGCTGAAATCATCGCAACGCCGGAGAAGCAAGCCTTCGTCGCGTCTCCCTGGAAGCGTGTGTTCATCGAAGCAGCCTGCTGTCGCATCACCGGAGAAGCATGATGCCAACGAGAGAGTCGCCATCGCATCACCGGAGAAGCGTGTCGCAGGGCCTGTCGTGGATCCAAAGTACAGAGTCGTTGCAAGGCTCCCAGGGCGTCATCGCATCGCCGCATCAAGGACGCCATCTTCTCGCATCGCAACCGGATCATCGCATCACATCAAGACGCCATCTTGGGCACCGTAACGGACCCGCAAGCCGAGAATCTACGCATCACCTCCGCACCGGTAAGGCTCACGACGAGTTTTGAGGCAGGACGCAACCGTTCCCCCGGATCACGGAACCGATGCATCTGTCCTTTTGCAAGCCTTTTGTTTACTTTGCGTTACGCATCCCGGTACTTTGTTGAGAACTTTGTCGCATTTACTATCAACTTGAACTAAGCAACTTTAATCATCTTTTAAGCAATCTTAAGTGTAGTATTGTGGATTTTTGTCATTTGTGGTCTTGTGTATAAGTCTATATAAAAAATACTTATTTTTATAAAAACCTGTGTTGTGCCCTTCTGTAGTGTCTTCACTTTATTACTTTGTATATATACAAATGCTTAACACACTACCTCTGAGATAAGCCTGTCTGACCATACCAAGCTACCAAGGGGGTGAGCAGGGGTTATTAAGGAGTGTAATCCCCTTATCCGTACTTAGAAGTAAGGGTCCCTATTTGGACAAAGGTAAATACCATTGCCAACTAGAGACCCCCAGATCTAACAACTAGTTTAAAACGTATGTAGTTACTCATAAAGACACTATTGAGACAGTCATTCACTCACTAACACACCCATACACACAATCATCCACCCATACAGTCTTGCACACATGCTGTCTTCAACACATACAAACAGTGAGTCACTCATTCATGCACCTATGCACTACGTAATACCCCCAACGAACCACACAGACACTCAGACACTCATACTGATACTCAAAAAACCAACTAATATCCTATATAGAAGCTCATGTACCTACTCACCAACCCATGCAGCCACTTATACACAAAGTGAGAGACTGATACAGATATTTATATATTTAAACATTACTCACTAATAACCCTGGGCGTAGTTCGCGGAGCCGCACTCCGCGGAGCTACGCGAAGACGCACTTGCACTCCGCGACCTACGCGTAGCTCCGCGGACATGCGTAGTTGCTTGCTAGACCCGTTCGCGCGCCGTTTTTCGTCTTCGGGAGCGCGGTGCGTGTGTTTGGGGCGCTGCCTGCATGCTCGGGATGGCTAGCGCGCTAAGTTACCCAAGAGGTTTGTCCCGCCCGCTTGCGTTCCCTTATTTCCTGTTCCGGGTCACAAGTAACGTGTTCGGGTTGTCAAGCATCCTCGCGCGTCCTTATGACGCTATCGCGCATCCAAATGATGTTATCGCGTTCGCACAGTCGCACGGGATTGTGCGGGAGGGTTTACAAACATGGTGGCGAACGCAGAACCAAGGTAAGCCTTTGCCGCGCACGCGATAATGTTATTCAGCGAGCGAGAACTACGCTACGCACCGGATCGCGGAGTATTCGACAGCTACGCGTTCTCCGCGGAACGCGGAGTTGCCGAAACTCCGCAAGCTCCGCGAACGGAGCTTAGTTCTTCGCCCAGGGTTACTCACTAACCCATGTATTCACTAAGATACACTTATTCAGTCAGTTTTACAAAAAACAATCATCCATTTATACTCTTATATGCCCATTTATTCTTCCATCGACCTTGAGATATACATATATAAAACATTTAATTTTCAGAAATACACACATTCACTGGAGGATGTCATCAGTGATGTCATCAGTGGTGGCATTTGAGATGTCATCAGTGATGTCACTGACCATGTCATGAGTGATGTAATATGTGACATCATTAGCAGTGCATTGCGGGCTCGCGAGTAGCTGAACTAACTTTAACGAGGGAATTTTACTGGTTTTGTACGAGTGAAATGTCCAACTAACTATAATGCCCCTGAAACCTATGTTTTTTCATTGAAAAAAAATATATATATATGTATATGTATATAGATGTGTGGGTCTCGCAGTCCTGTTGGCAATAGTAGCGATCACCCGGAGGATGGCATTATTGTTGATAATATATACAGCATATGTTATCAGACCCTCTGTGACATGTTACAAGCCCGTCCTCGTGTGTCTAGACCGGCACGCACTTGCGCTCTAATTATAGCTCTGCTCCCGCTGTTAAGATCATAGGTCAAATCTGGTAGATCATGTTCCTTTCAGATTCTTATATCTAAGAGTTACGGGACAATGTGGTCTCTGCTGATAACTTTTGCAAATAGATTTGAATGATTTATGCAGCACAATTTTATTTTATTTTATTTTTTAGTGTAGCTTTATCTTTTGATGGGCTGCATTTTCAGAGAGCACTGGCATCATATTTTAAATATATATCAATGCACCTCGTCTTGTCATTATGGCATGCTCCCAACTAAGGCTGATGAGATATTCTTTCAGTGTATATACTAGGAGGCTGATCATGTTTAATCTCTGGTAAATGCAGGTTGACTGTGCACTATGCCGTAATATGTATTTTTCATTTTGTTTTGTCGCACTATGCACTTTTTAAACATTATGTGATTGCATGTTTTACCAGCTATGTTTTGGATTTTTTTAAATCATGATATTGCTTAAGCACAGCAAAATGGCTGCATCAGCATCTCGTGACAACGGCACAGTTTTTTTTCTATGTCTATCTGTGCCTTATAGGGGGAAGGACTATATATACTTGATTGTTTATGGCACCAAGTAGATTGACAAAGGCTGCAGCCGAAACGCATCTCTCCTTGTTTGCGAGGTTGAGGGAGACCTAAGGAAATGAAGAAGCCCTAGTCCAACTTACCTCAAGTACGTGCCTTTTTCCTTGCTGGGTGGTACAAAAGGGGGTGGTGATGGACGGAGCATCTGAACCAATCAAACATTCACACCCAGTCAACAGATCTGGGTTTAATCCATCACCGTTCTTTAGCCCACTCTGCCACCCCAGTTCAGACATGACTATATGCAAATCAGTCTGACCCTGTGCCTCATGGGAACAGTCCAGCCCAAACTGCCAAGCCATGCCTTCCCTGGACCGGAAAAAAGCTTCCGAGGACCGGTTTCTGGCATTTCACCCGTTTTCAGCCCGGCTTGCTTGAATCCAGTGGCAAACTGAGCAAGGGACTCACGTCTGAGCATACCCTGCCAACTTATGGCAAACAAAGTGGTACAAAAGGGGGTGGTGATGGACGGAGCATCTGAACCAATCAAACACTCACACCCAGTCAACAGATCTGGGTTTAATCCATCACTGTTCTTTAGCCCACTCTGCCACCCCAGTTCAGACATGACCATATGCAAATCAGTCTGACCCTGTGCCTCATGGGAACAGTCCAGCCCAAACTGCCAAGCCATGCCTTCCCTGGCCCAGAAACAAGCTTCCGTGGACCGGTTTCTGGCATTTCAGCCGTCTTCAGCCCGGCTTGCTTGAATCCAGTGGCAAAGTGAGCAAGGGACTCCCGTCTGAGCATACCCTGCCAACTTATGGCAAACAAAGTGGTACAAAAGGGGGTGGTGGTGGACGGAGCATCTGAACCAATCAAACACTCACACCCAGTCAACAGATCTGGGTTTAATCCATCACCGTTCTTTAGCCCACTCTGCCACCCCAGTTCAGGCATGGCCATATGCAAATCAGTCTGACCCTGTGCCTCATGGGAACAGTCCAGCCCGAACTGCCAAGCCATGCCTTCCCTGGACCGGAAACAAGCTTCCGAGGACCGGTTTCTGGCATATCAGCCGTCTTCAGCCCGGCTTGCTTGAATCCAGTGGCAAAGTGAGCAAGGGACTCACGTCTGAGCATACCGTGCCAGCTTATGGCAAACAAAGTGGTACAAAAGGGGGTGGTGATGGACGGAGCATCTGAACCAATCAAACACTCACACCCAGTCAACAGATCTGGGTTTAATCCATCACCGTTCTTTAGCCCACTCTGCCACCCCAGTTCAGACATGGCCATATGCAAATCAGTCTGACCTTGTGCCTCATGGGAACAGTCCAGCCCGAACTGCCAAGCCATGCCTTCCCTGGACCGGAAACAAGCTACCGAGGACCGGTTTCTGGTCCGGTCCTGGCATGTATTTACAAGTTCAAACTGTCCCAATTCGCAAACATGGGCAACTTGTTTAGCTTTCTAATTCACTAATGGAGGCCTCTTGTATTTTGGTACCTAAACCTACTTTCTGTCCCAGTCCTACCCTGGACCACAACATCTTGAGTATCTAGAGCACCTGCCATGTCAGAGTTGAAGGGTCATCGGCTTCTCCCACCTCTCTCTCTATCTGTTTCTCTGGTACACTACATACAGCCTGACTCTTCTTTAGCTGAGATAAATGAGAGGACGGTGAAGCGAGAGGATATAGAGACAGGAATGCAGTGAGAGGGAATTGACATGATGCACACTGGTCATCGGTATAGGCGGCAGGGTCACATTGGTCGCCCGTGTTTGCAGCCTGCAGCTTTCCTCCCAGTATAGCGGGAGGTGTGTGCTCTCTACCTAGAACGGCAGAGGGGAGCCACAGATGAAACCTTCCTTCCCTCTGGAGCAGCCGGCGTGGGGTGTCAGTTTAACTTAGGGTAGAAGGAAGGCGACCTATGTAACATACAGAGGGTTCATTTGACAAAGGAAAGCTTTGTGCAATGTTACATTTTATTTGGTGTCTACATTTCGCCACCATGTCAAATGTAACTTCCAAGCTGTAGAGTCCTGATGGTGCTTGGGTTTTCTGCTGCAGCAGCATGTGATGCAGACAATGATGTGCTGGGTGATAATTCAAAAAATTTCACTCTGGTCCCTCCCATGGAAAAACCAAAACAAAAGGTTGCTGGGCCTGCAGCCGATGTCCTGGGGTGTTTTCACACCTCTTAATCGACATAGCTGCTTGCACTGATCGAACAATTTAAACCTTGAATGACAACCACTGTGAGGGTTGCTGAAAGGGTCTCTGCAGACACGGCGCTCTCAGCTGCACTTATTCAGCAGTTTCCGATTTCTTTGGCAGCCCCTGTGCACCTCTGACTCGGATTTCATAGTGGAGCACAGAGGCGGCAGGATTATTTTGTAAGTATTTTTCCAGTTTCTATATATAAATACAGACAAAAACCAAAAAGGTTTCCGTCTGTATTTATATGTATAAATCCGTTTAAACGGAAAACCGGGAACCTTAGTTATAATAAATGAATATACTCAAACACACCTACAATAGTAATGATAGATGGTAACTATTACAATCCCTAATACAATGTAACAAGCAAGACTTAGTCTTTATCCCTTAATACCACTTCAAGCTCAGATAGAACAGAACCAGCAGATTGTCATGGCAGTCACAACCCCCGGATCCACTTATTTATCCACCAAATGACTGTTGCCTAATAATGTCTACTACATATGGGGGTTCAATAGCACTAGACTGTAACCTGATTTTCGCCGCCTTATTATTACTCCCGCCTTAATATACCCCCCCAAGTCTATTTAATATGGGTAACAATACAGTGCAATCCACAGTCGACAGTTCCGTTTATCTCACCGGTCCAGCTCGCAACAAGCTTTTAACAAGGACCAACAAAGTCACAAGGGAGGCCAGTTAATGGTAAATAGTGTAACAATGTGGCTTGAGATATTTATTAGCATATATCTTATCCACTTATATTTTGGCGTTGTGGATGCAATAACCAAGAGGAGTGGCCCTGCCCTGCCTCCTCCGGCCACTGACAGCCACGGACGGGCCCGCCCTTGGCTGCGGGAGCCCTGACCGCCCATTCAGCGTCTCCTGGCGCCCGGCAGTACGGTGTGCAGCTTGCACGCCGCTAAGATTGATGGGAGATGTGGTTCTCCTTGTTGCAGTGAGTGGCAGATGGCGGCAAACAGAGTCAGCAACGGGCGTCTCCTACAGCCGCCAACAGTGGCAGATGACGTACGTGCGTCTCCCGCGGCCCCAGCAAGGTCAACCAACAGCACCTGAGGTAAGGAATGCGACCCAGTCAGTGAGCCTGGCACCGTACACCTGGGAAACCCGCGACTTCATCTGCGAAGCTCTTCAAGGATCCTCCATGAACAAGATCATCTTCAATGCATACATGATCCATCTGGCCGGGATCATCTGCTCTCCCAACATCAAAGTCCTATCCTATGCCAATGACATGCAACTCATTCTCTAGTGGACAAGACACCCTGTATTCTGATCAAGTTCAATGCCTGCATGACTGAAATCACCTACTGGATAAAGACCAACTGTCTGAACACTGACAAGACCGAAATCATGTTTTTTGAGAAGATCACTTCAACATGGGACTCAACCTTTTGTCCAACAGGACTAGAACCGACACCTTCCCCGACCACCCAGGCCAAGAACTTCAGGATCATCATCAACAGCAAACTTTATATCTCCATCACCACCTCATGCTTCCAAACCCTGAAGATGCTGAGGAAGATTATCAAATGGCTCCCAATCAGCACCTGGGAAACTGTCACACATGCCCTTGTCATAATGAAGCTGTACAATGGGAACATCCTTTATGGCAGGATCAACAAAACTCGCCGGAAGGCTAAAGACCATTTTCAGTGGCCTGAATCACTCTCAATATCCCACACCGCACTCAAGTAACACCACACATGAAGGGGCTCATTTGGCTTCCAACACACAAACAAGCACAATTCCAACTCCTCACCCACACTTTCAAGGTACTACCTAACACTGTCACACACAAAAGGAGGCCTAGAGGAGGTTTAAGGACCTACGTGGGCACACCCCCCACTCGTAATACCTAACACACAACGAGCCCACGGGTCCAGGGTACAGGTCTGATACGTATGTGGACTACATAAACTGTACAACAGGGAAGAGGGGGAATATCCCTTTTTAAGGCCAGTTCCCCTCACACACCAGATGTGTCATGCGTCATCATAAGAGTGCCTCCTTGCGTTAAGAACGTAGTCTTAGCGCAGTCTACGACCCCCCAGGCAGAATGAGCTACCCTTTGGAATACAAGTGGCTTTCCAAATGGCATATGGGCTCTCAGAGCGCGTCAGAAGCCATTCGGAAATCCAGTTTGGATTCATTTCCAACCGACTCCATCCAAATGGGTTGGTCGGAAAAGAATACAAACTGCTGATTACGATGCCGTAGGAATGACTCTGAACGAGGCTCAGAGTCGTTTCCTACGGCATCGTAATCGGCCCCTTAATATTTTAAGAGGCACAGTGCCCCTAACCTTAGAATCACAACTAGCCCTGTCAGAAACCCTTAGCTTGGGCCCAGATGAATAAATTGCAAGGTCCACAGTGCAAACATCTGATTTAGATTATTCCAGTATCCTATTATTGGCTACTATGACCGGGATGATATTACAAGGACACTCCCCCGGCTCAACTATACTAGCTGACGCCTGAATGATTGTTGGAACACTTTTATTTAGTCAGTCTACCTCCTCCAGACTGCTCAGAGCAGAAAACGTGTTTGTGCAAGGGACATTGCAGAAGATGTTAGAGGGAGTAGTCAGCCTCTGAGGATGGGGGTGCAGAATGGAAGTCGATGGCCTATAGAAAGGAGAGTAACAACCTCTGTATCGGTTGAACTAAACCACTCCTTTGTGCCTAGTACTAGTACTTCACACACACAGAAAAGCCTTCAAAAGTTTAAAACAATCCAATCCCCTGTGATGAATTTTGGTAAGTGTCCAAGCAAGCCAACCCACCTCACCATGATTATCTTGTTGGTGCCCCAGGCGTTAAAGCACTTAGACACATGTAAAAAATTAGCCACCTTGTTCCTGAGGTGTTCCTATGACTCCTGTGGGCCATTTTTTAAAGATGGCACTCCTGCCAGGATTAACACATAAGGACATGACGAGTGTGGGAGACTCAAGGGTACTTGACTAGGTGGAGCAATATAACCTCCAACGGTACCCGGAGTTTAGAACAGAGGGTGGGAATTTATTACAATCCAGCTGGTGCCATGTAAGTGTAGGGATCTTATCCCCAATCTGCCCCCCTCCCAAAGGGTTCATAAGAGGCCAATTGGTACCCACATTCCATACAGCATTATTCTCAGTTACATTCTCACAAGAGGTGATAATAGGGACACTCGCAGGTTGTAAAACAGGTGGTGGTGAATTGCTAACTTTATCGCTGGTGGCCCTATGAGAAACACAATTAGGGACTTAGCCTAAAAGATCATCTAGCCATCCTAGACACTCAAACAGCAGCTTAGGTTTCTCATCAAGAATATTACTGAAATTTGCACCTACAATTTCGGATAAAGAAGAATCAAAAGTGAAAAAGTCACCGACATGGGAAGCACTGAATTGTTTAGAGGAAATTGTATGTGATTCAGGTTGGGGTAACAATGCGGCAGAAGGATGAATCCAGGAAATAGTTTGTTATTATTGGGAGAGGTGCGTGAGGACAGTTTCCGTTTGGCAGACTCAGAGCAAGCCAGGTCTCTCTTGTGCTTGGCAGCTATAGGAGAAGAGGGCTGCACCACAGTAAGGTTACTCCGTTCAGAAGCTGGGTCATCATTAATGTCCCAGTCTAGTTGATTGTCCAAGTGGTGATTGTCGAATTGGGCAGTTGCAAATTGCTGATTTTCTGTGTTCATGGGCTCATTTTCTCTTATTAAAATACTGTTAGCTGTGATTACACCTGTCATTTCAATATCATTCAGGATGATTCCAACAACCCTTTCTAACATACTGTTAATTGTCACAAGGGCAGGTCACAGCTGCCCCCCCATCATCTTTACATTTCCCCATTACGACTGCAAAGAACTCAGTGGAAACATCTCACCTTCCCACAGAGAGCGCCTTACTTTGCCAGTGATATTACATCTTCCAGGGCATGAGAACAAGAGGGGGGCCCAGCCTCTTTTGGTAGCTGATGAGTGCAGACAGGTCCACCCTTGGCCCGGGCTTAACCCAGGCACGGCCCACGATGCAGCAAGTGCTTTTCAGCATGTCCTCGCGATGCCATGCCCCCTGGAAACACTTTCAGCACACACGCTCTTGGCTGGAACCTAGAGTCTGCAGGGGTGCTTTGGGGCGGTAGAGAGCATCTCCCTCCGAAATTAGCCTCAAAGGAGTTATTTCACTAGAGAAGAGTGTACCAGCTGAATCAGAATGGTGCTTGATCTGCTCACTTACCATCCTACCACCTAAAATAGAACTATCAATATACTTCAGGGGCTTAAAAAGCCTCCAGCGTGATCTGCTTGCAGTCTTTCCTTACATTCTCAGGAACTATTTGTCCTGTGTTCAGTAAATTTACTACCACTTCACAATTTAGGATTTAAATGTTAGATTTTAAAGGAAAGACATGATTTATGAGCACAAATAAGGAAGGTAAATCTAGTGTTTCATTTATTTGTCACTCGTGTGACTGGACTGAAGGTCCTGTTAGAAGAGTGGATGGCCTTTGAGCCTACTTATATTTTTCAGAATTTCCGGTAACTACCTTATGGAATTTCACTAGCTCCCTGTAGAGAAAATATTCCAGTTTAAGCTCCT
Source organism: Lissotriton helveticus (assembly GCF_964261635.1). Lineage (NCBI taxonomy): Eukaryota > Metazoa > Chordata > Amphibia > Caudata > Salamandridae > Lissotriton > Lissotriton helveticus. Next base: position 1,208,593,525 of record NC_136063.1, read on the forward strand.
GACCCATGCATTCAAGGTCCTATACAACTGCTGACCTGCCTACTTGAACCACTGCCTGAAATTACTTCCATCAGCCTACCAGAGCTATAAGTCCCTTTCTCAAACCCTCACCATCCGCAGCCGACGTAGCAGATGCGGAGGTCGCGCCTTCTCCTGCTTAGCAGTGATGACAGGGCACAAGCTACTCTTTCATCTACGGGCCTTTCCATCTCTTCCAGAGTTCCGATAGTCCCTAAAGACATGACTATTCATCTAATCAACTGGACCCTGACAGCACCTGGATACCCTCACAGGTGACAATTGGCGCTCCTCAAATCTACTGATCGATTGATTGATTGACTGGTAACTTTGCATATATGTCCTCCTATTATGCGTTAAGCTTCAAGGAATGAGGAATAACTGTGCAACTGCAGATTTACGGGGCAGATTTCTGCGTGGAGTTCCCAATCCGTGGGGCTTGCCACAGACATTTACCGCTTTTTCTGATATGTAGTAAATGTCAGCGAGGCGACTGGTGTGTGGGCACAGGACGGACAAGGGACTTAGGGTCAGCCAAAGAAAGTGAAGAATCTTCCTTGAGAGGGGGTGATCAGGGGAAATCTTGGTTCAGGAACACTGGCCCAGTTATAATTGAGCAGAGCACAGTTCCACACAGGAATTCAATAGTGCTCAATTTATTATCGGGGAGATAGTCAGTTATCAGATACCCAACAGCATTCATCTTTAATAAGCTGCACACACAGTTCTCTTGCAATGGGCATATCTGTCGTACAGTAAGAAACATAAGCACTTATCCCTTAAAAGATAAATAATAAATCCATAGCTCAATAAATAAAAACACAGCCCCCTAGGACTAGGAGCAGAAAATAATATCCATAAAGCATCCTCTTATGGTAAGCCTGAGGAAAGTCACCAGACTTTTGAAAGTCCTAGGAGGCTTTACAAGTGGTGTAATGTGTAGTGTGCTAACAGTATTTCGACATAAGGATGTGTCTTTAGCCTGGCAACTGTTTTTGTAGTTTTCTCCCATAATAAATAGTACATATTATGTATTGTTTTGAATGTTAGCACCAATGTCTCTCTTTAATGTGCACGGTATTGTTTCCTATTTCAAGGTTTCTTTAAAACATTTTTGTAATTATTCATGAAGCTTACACGCTTCAAGCTTCATATAGCTAAGGCCGATGGAACCCAAATAACAATCACAAATTAACCAGCATAAATCAGAATACATTTTTTTCCCCAGAGGTTATGTAGTTGATCTACAGCCATCAAACGAGAGGCAAGAAGTTCCAGAGTCTTGTAAACTATCCCAAAAGCTTGGTACCCAGTCCAACACTTCTGAAAGGTGCATCCTTTAAGCCAACAGTGGCCTGATCATTCTGAATTTGAGAGTTCCAAAAGTCTTGATATGACTTGTGCATTATGCAGACAACCTTAAATTCAATGTGCTCCCTTCCTTACTCCCTCCATTCCCCTTTTACAGAGATTACATTGGCTGCCAGTGCGGAAGCGGATCTGTTTTAATATCTGCTGCATTGTGCATACATCTCTAAATGATAAAGGACACAGTTATTTGGCAAAGCAATTCAATAAATACCAGCCTCCCATGACACTACGTTCAGAAACCAAATCTCTTCTTGTGGTCCCACGCTGTAACAAATCTCGTATTGGTGGGAAAGCTTTCTTCCACTTAGCCCCTACCTTCTAGAACCAATTACCAATCCATTTGCTGGAGTGCTCTGATCACCTGCAGTTTTGTAGGCTTCTGAAGACTACATTGTTTTAATCTGTTCTTCTTTCTCTGGCCGACTAAATCAGTTCACCAGCATGGAGATACCCCTTGGGGGTGACTCAGGCGCTCTATAAATCATAAATCAATCAATAAAATCAATGGGCAAACCATGGTGTTGAGCCAGCAAAGCACTGCATGGTCATAACCATGCCCTTTGGTGAGCAATCTGATGGTTATGCTGCGTAAGGGCAGACATTGGTGCACCATGGTCCTTAGTAGTCCCAGGTAAGGACCATTGTTATAGTCCAATCACTAGAGGATGATGTACCATGTGTAAATATAGTGGTTGGTTTTCAGCAGTTAATTAGGATGTGCCATAAAATCTTGCGTTGTAAAAAGTAAGACCTGACTATGGAATGCATCTATGTTTTGAAAAACAGTTTCATATCAATGTAATGATGCTAAATGAATGTGGTAGTGTTAGACTTGGCTTTTTCAGCGGGTTCACCCCGAGACTTTTTGCTTTTCTGGCCTCCAGTTTTTGACCTTGTTTTTTTTGTTTTAGGTCTCTGGGCACTTTACCAATGCTATTCAGTGCTTAAGTGTATATGCTCTCCATGTAAATTGTGTATTTATGGATTTGTGTTTCCATGATTGGCTTTTTTGATTTACTACTAAGTCCCTAGTTCACTACGCTGTGTGTGCCCAGGGATTGTAAATCACATGCTGTTAGTGGGCCTGCACCACCAATTGGGCAACCCACACAGGCAGCCTTTCATAGCTGTCTCAGACCTGCCACTGCAGTGTCGGTGCCCAGTTGGTACTGCCATGTTAACCTGGCAATTGCACCCACTTGCCAGGGCCAAACCTTCCATTTTCTTACATGTAAGGCACACCTAAGTATGCCGGGGTACCTCAATGGACAGGGTGCAGTGTATGTGAAAGGTAGGACATGTAATAGTGTGTTTTACATGTCTTTAAAGTGAATGACTATCTTTCCCATAGGCTGACATGGGAGTTGCTTTGTATCCTCGTACAAGCATAACTTTCCATTGGGACAAGATGGAGAAATTAAGTTTAGGCTTCCTGAATGCAGAATTCAAAAATACATCTTTTAGTAAAGATGATTTTGATATTGTGTGTGTGCAAATACATCCTTTGGACAGTTGGTATTTTCCATTCTAACCATCTATGTGCCTCTGCCTGTTTTGTATTCGCTTTCTAGGTTTTAGACTGACTGGGGCTGGTTTGTGCATTCACACAAGACAGACACCAGGAGGGTTGAGTTATACCCTTCCTTTCTTGTGCGTCTCATAACCAGGCTGAATAGACGTGGCTGCATTTAGAGTAGTGGGAGGAGATGTTGCTTGCACCTAAACACACTATGTCTTTCACAATGCTGTCCCACCCCCTTGTGTGAGCTTGGCCTGAGCCCGGCAGAACTGGATTATGTATGCCAGTGGAACTCTGCTTGTGATAACGTAAAGGGAAATGTGGTATAAGCATTGTGGCCCTGCCCCCAGAACTTTAGATTACTGCTGGACTAAGGAACCTGCCTGTAAGAAGAGCTCGAAGAGCTGTGAGGAGAGACTACCACTTTGCTGTTTGCTTTGCTGGGTTGGCCTGCAGTTGCTTCCATGGGCGTCCGCAGGGAGGGGCAAGGGGGGGCACTTGCCCCCCCCTGGATCGCCGGTCCGTCCGGTGCTGGCCCAGTGACAATGTGTAATTATCACTCAGGCAGCGCACGTTGCTGTAAGGGACGCCCATGCGGAAGTGGTCTCTTAAAGTCTTTGATTCTGTTTAAAACATTGAATTGCATAAAATAGCCCTACTAGAAGTGTAAACTACTTTAAAAAGAGAAAAAGGCTTACAGGCGCAGACAAAATGTGGAAATACGAATTCCAATGAGCAGGATGTGCGCCAAAGCTGCAGTCCACTTAGTCACCCCTGACAACCACCACACTGCTCTCAGAGTTTTGAAAGTTAGCAGCACACTCCACAAGAACTGCCTCTTGGCGCTTCGGAATCAAACGTACTCAAAACACTGCTCTCCTGATCACCTTGCGAGAACCTCTCCTATCGACGATTCAGCTTGAATAGTTAAAAGTAACCAACATCACATATCATGTCTGTGTGAGAGTGTATAGGACTGTGCGTTCACTTTTGGGAGTGTCTGAATCTTAACAAGGGTCTTCTGCCAGTAAACATTTGGTCCAGCATGAAGTTTTACTACGAACGACGTATTAGACAGGAACAAGAAAATTGACATTTTTGGTTAATAAATGAGTGTAAATTGCTGGCCGGTTTCCCTATTAAGGGTTCATTTGTAGGCTATGGGACACCATTTATGTCTTAGTGTGTTGTAGAAAGAGCAAACATGCTGCCTTAAGCCACTTCAGAGAGCTTTGTACTCAATTATTTACAGTGGCGGTAGCAGCTTTTGGGTGTGTATGTGTTTTATTACTATGCTTATATACAGCTACTGGAATTATACAATTCTGCAGCCAGGCATTCTCTGCATATATATGAATCTGCTGCTCTTGCAACCCAATCCACGATCTGCAACATAAATTGGCATATTTCAATGAAATAAAACTTGTTTCTAGCCCAAATTGGTAAAAAATTACAATAAAGTGCCATTTGTGGTGCAGCACAGAGTGCACACTCTTTGCCCTGGTTATCCTGAATTACTAATTGCTGTGTCAGGCATTTAGCTGGTAGTAATGAGGTATTTTATCACACTGATACTATAGCGCTTTGTACACCTCTTATCAAAATCCCAACGTGCTTTGCAGACTTGGTAGTCACTGGTTGCTATTCAGTACAGCATGGATGAGATTTCTGAGCAGGGAGGCCGTCAACATTCCTTTTACGGATGTCTTTTGTCTCCTTAATTTTCACAATTACAGCAGGCTGTGCTGATCCCCTGCAAGAAGCCCCAGGGAGGGAGATAGAGACAGACCGAGGGAGACAGAGAGAGAGGGAGACAGATAGGGCGGGAGACAGAAGGAGACAGAGAGAGCGAGACAGGTAGGGCGGGAGACAGAGGGAGAGAGGGAGGGAGAGAGGGAGGGAGACAGAGGGAGGGAGACAGAAGGCGCCAGACAGAGGGAGACAGCCAGAGGGAAGAGGGCGGCAGAGGGAGGGAGACAGACAGACAGGGAGACAGATAGAGGGAGGGAGACAGACAGAAGGATGGAGACCGAGAGAGAGGGAAAGAGAGGGAGACGGAGACAGAGGGAGACGGAGACAGAGGGAGACAGAGAGAGAGAGGAGACCGAGAGAGAGGAGACAGAGGGAGACTGAGAGAGAGGGAGACAGAGAGAGAGAGGAGACAGAGAGAGAGGAGACAGAGGGAGACTGAGACAGAGGGAGACAGAGGGCGGGAGACAGAGAGAGAGAGAGACAGAGGGAGGGAAAGAGAGAGACAGAGGGAGGGAGACAGACAGAGGTAGAGAGACAGACAGAGGTAGGGAGACAGAGGGAGGGAGACAGAGATAGAGAGAGGGAGAGAGAGAGGGGGAATGGAGAGAGAGAGAAAGAGAGAGAGAGAGAGAGAGATAGATAGATAGATAGATAGATAGATAGATAGATAGATAGATAGATAGATAGATAGATAGATAGATAGATAGATAGATAGATAGATAGATAGATAGATAGATAGATAGATAGATAGATAGATAGATAGATAGATAGATAGATAGATAGACAGATAGATGTTTATGCCGGGTCTGGTGGCTCTGTGGACGAAGGCGTCTGCTGCAGGGGCATGTGTTCAACCTCGTGGTCATAGATTTTTTTGTTGCTTTAGCCCCACCCCTTCCCCCACTGACCCCGCCCCCACCGGTGCAGCCCTCGGCCACAAACCACACTGTAAATGTGGCCCCCGAGAGAAAGTTTGTGAGTACCCATGCTCTAGAACCACATCAACCTGATTTAGAATTTTTTTGTTTTTTTTCTGGCTATTTTTAGTTTTTCCCTCTTTTATTGTAGTTGCCAGGTCGTCTGCTGTGGCGCCTCACAAGATTGTTCTCTTCCCCCTATGGGTTTCTTTGATTTTTTTAAGCTCTTTATCATATTCGTTTCTTTTAAATGTATTTAATACTTGTGCTCAATCATGTCGGAGGATGGGGATGAAGTTAAAATGTTGCCCCCCCCTGGAAACATTTCTGCGGACGCCCATGGTTGCTTCTTCTGTCTTGGGCGGGGAAAGGACTGGACTGTGCTTTCTGCATCCAAAGTATCTCCAAGTACTTGATGTAGAAATTGCCATCTGTTGGAAGTCTCAGGAAAATCGAAGACTTAACCAAATTCTGGGCCGGCTTTTGGAACTGGGTGTTTTAGCTGCCACAGAGGAGAAAAGGTAACCCGACATTGTCAACGACGATGCAGCCTGATCTGTGACCTGAAGGCACAGCCAAGGGCACTGCCGCACTTCGAACCGCAACCCTGGTCTCACCGCCTCCGCCATCCGATGCCACCACCGAGCCACTGCTTGCACTGTGACCTATGGGCACCACACTCCGCATTGCCTCCCTTCACTGCCGCCCTGTTATCGACACAACGCAGCAACACCCTCACCAATGCTGCTTCCTGCACTGCGATACCAAAGGGGATGATGGACGGAGCATTTGAGCAAATCAAACACTCACCCCAGTCAACTGATCTGGGTTTAATCCATCATCATTCTTTAGCTCACTCCACCACCCCAGTTCATACATGGCCATATGCAAATTAGTCTGACCCTGTGCCTCATAGGAACAGTCCAGCCCGAACTGCCAAGCCATGTCTGGACCGGAAACAAGCATCCTGGGACCAGTTTTGGGTTCATATCCCTCTTCAGCCAGGCTATCTTGAATCCAGTGGCGATCTGTGGACACCACTCGTGGAGAACAAGGAGCACCAACCCGCTACACAACGCAGCCCCGGTCCCACCAACAACGCCACTCCAAGCTGACATTTATGCAACTGCCTGAACTGTGGTTTGGGGCACTGTTCCTAGGTTACACGATGCACTGCCTCTTCCCACACCACAGTCTTGGCCCATCGAAGCCAGCGCCATCTACTCCATATCGTCAAATGATGCTGCTGCTTGCATTTGCGACCAGTGGGTCCCACATGATGCATTGCCCCGTTTCGCACTACAGCTTTGGGTCTACCGATGAAAGCCCTTCAGCATCTACGATGTCACTGCTTCCACGTGAACTGTCAGCACCGCAACGAGCACAGCTCTGCTTCGTACCGCAGCCTTAGTCTCATCTATGCCAATGGATGACATCACTGAGCCACTGCCTGCACTGCAACCTGAGGGCATCGCACGTCACACCGCTTCACACCGCAACCCCGACGCCTGCCGACACTGGCACTCCTGACTTCAACCTCACTGAGTTTGACCTGCCACGAGTGTGACTTCAAGGGCCCAACGACTCTTTCACTGATGTCTGGCACCGACAACACTTCTCCTGAGCTCATCGCAAGGTCTGACTCACTGCATCTCCAAAGGTATTATTTTAGAGGCTGTAAGTTTGCTTGCCATGCCCAACCGGTGGGAACTGTTGGATTTGTTTGTTCACAATGCTGTGATAACCCTGGACAGAACTATCAAATTGAAGGAACTGTATATAAAGTCTATATTTGCCTTATTCATATTTTCATCACTGCATATTGGATTTTGGTCTTGTTTTACACAGATAAATATTCAATATTTTTCAAAAACTGGTGTGCTGTCTGTTTGTTGTGTTTTCACTGTATTACTCTTGGTTATGTGCAAATTCTTTACACTCTGGGATACGCATGGCTGCTCATGCCAAGCTATCCAAGGGCTAAACAGGGCTTATTTTAGACTTGTAATCCCCTTATCCTGACTAGAGTGGTGGATTCTGTCTGGCTTAGGTGCAAACCCTAGCCAACCAGAAAAACCATTTCTAACAGGTAGGTTCAGAAAAATGTAACATGAAATTAGGCCAGAATTTCATTGAGCAAAGAAATGTATCTCCTCAACTAAGAATATTATCTGAGTTGCTTTTTTCTTTTTCCTTTTAGAGGTATGAGGTCTCTCGTTTATGACGTCACTTGTGGGTTTGCGGTTGTCTGCTCTGTTTTCTCAAAAAAGTAATTCTGTAGTGATGTAAGACTTTTAACATAAACATGTACTTTCTGGATGTGCAGTGGCCATGTAGCTCATGTGCTCTGGAAGAACCGCAAGTATCTTTCTGGGCCCTTGCTACACATAGGACACACTTTTCCTGTTTGCGCCATGGTGCACCTTTAAATAGGTGTGCTGTGCGCAAACAGGAAATGTGTGCCCTATTACAGAGAGAGAATGTGCTGCCCTCATGGCACCCATGAGCCCATGCTACCCTGGGGGCAGCGCATTCAACTCAAATACAGAGCGGCTGCTTCAAAGCTTCTCTGTGTTGCACTGTGCAAGCGGCAATCAACCTGCACTTTGAGCAGGGATTAGAGATCCCTTTTCAGGCGGGTGCAATGAGTGACTGCAGCCGCCTTCAAGGGGATGCCTTGGATGCCCCTAGAACCCCCTTTCCCACCTCCACGAGGGGGTGCATTGCCAGTGCGCCACATTTTTGTGGCACACTTTCACTGAACCTCCTAGCAGCTTTTTTTCCTTTGTGCCCACATCCATATTACAGAGGGCGGGCATAGTGGCAAAGAAATTCCATCATTTGCATGAGGCCACACCCCCATGCAAATAAGGGGATGCCCTCTGATGTTAGTGCTGGCGCTAAATATGTACCAGCGCTGTCAGTATTACAGAAGGGGAGGCACAAGCATCCGCGCACAAAGTGGGTGCACGTGCCCGGTGTGCCACTGGGGCCCTTTCCCTAATGCCCCAATAGCACATTTGCTTGCCCGTACTGTAGGGATGTATGTTGTTACAACGCATGCTTTTACCACGCATGCCTTTACAACACAGGTTTAACAACCAAGTCGTTACAACGACTTGCGTTGGGGGGCACTGGATAGTGAATAGTTTAACTTACTATTCCAACTCCAGTCCCCGTGGATAGTAGGGAAGGTTTTGGATAGTAAATTAAACTATTACCTATCCTACAGCACCCTCCAGCGCAAGTCGTTGTAATGACTTGCGTTGTAAATCCTGCGCTGTAAAGGTCCTGCGTGGTAAAAGTTGCGTCGTAAAGGATGTTTTCCGCACTGTAGTGATCAGTCACGAAAGGTCTGATGATTTCATTCCGTTCACCCACTCAGCCAGCTTTTTTGCACTTGTATCATTCGGTGCACATTCGTCCATCTGACACATTTACAGTTGAAGGCCGGGCTGCAGAACTTATCCTACAAAGTCTCAGTTCTGTTGACTTGCATCCGCTTTAAGTGGCATTAGCCTTCGCTTCTTAGCTCGCACAAAATGTCCGTTCCGTGATGAGTGGGTAATTCAGCTCCGGTCAGACAGTAAACTGTATTGTTCTCAGAAATAATTACAGGTTTTGTTTGTCTTCCTGCAAGTGCTTATTAATGGTTGCTCACTCATGGAAGGCGGCTAGCACTCGGGAAACGACTGCACAATATTAGTTTCATTCTCTTTTCATCCCCGGTTTACTCACGTGCCCTGAGTCATATGGTTTTTAAATTCTCACTGATCTCCCCCACAGTGTCTCTTTGATGTCCCGAATCTCAGCTGCAGCTGAAAGGAGAGGCCCGAGACATCATAAAGATTGTTTACGCCTTCCAAAGCAACTTCAGAAGAAAGGGCTCGGGCCATCTCGCACTCTTGTTTTGGTGTTTGTGGGAATAAGCACGTACGCACATTTGTTTAAAAAAGACTTGTGCCAAACACAGAGCGTGAAAGAGTTGCAATGGTAGGGATCAGAATCGTGCTCGGTTTTTGCTATCAACGAACTGCCACGTCACTCTGCAGAGTCCGCCATCCTTATTTCTCAGCCGCTACAATTTTACCAAAACGACACGTGTTTTCGACTGAGTTGTTTCAACTAATTGATATTTTACAGTTAAAGTATGGATTGTAGTTGAACATATTGGGGCTTATTTGCAAGCCCCTTGAGCCACTTTTGCGTCACTTTTCCTATGTTAAAAATGACGCAAAAGTGGCGCAAGGGGCTTGTAAATAAGCCCCATTGGGGCATATTTACAATAAGTGGCGCATCCCTGCTGATATGCAGGGATGCGCCACTTATTGTAAATATGCCCCAATGGGGCTTATTTACAAGCCCCTTGCGCCACTTTTGCGTAATTAATTGTGCGCCATGCCTACGCCAACATGGTTGCGCTGCATTTACAATGCGGCGCACCATGGGGCAAAAACGGCACAGATGTGTCACGCATCTGTGCAGTAAAAGTGTTGCATTGCTGGAGTTGCGTCGCAAGCACGACGCAGCTCCAGCAATGCTCGGGGGGGGGCCCTATTATTTCAATGCTGCGTCAATCCTTACGCCTGCTTCAAGCAGGCGCAGGGTTTTGTGGTGACGGTCTAGTGCTGGTGGGCCGGAACCGGAAGGGAGCGTAGCAGAAGCGGAAGGCGGACATCTTGTTGAGGAGCCGACCGCAGTCAGAGCAGTTGTGTGTTCCCGGCGCTCCGGGGAATAAACGTACCTATTACCCCACTTCGGCTCCTGTCTTCATTAAAGGGGGCTTTTACAATGGCGACGAGGTGTGGCGCTGACCGCGATTGATGCGGTGTACGTCAGCTGATCGCCGGCAGAACACCGGGCGGAGGCGGATCACGTTTCCCGCCTAGGAGGGGTCGACGATTCATCCCGGAGCGCGGCAGAGGACGGTGCTGCCACTGCGCTGGTGCAGGGACCTACGGTCAGTGGGCAAGAAACACAGAATAAACGTAACACAAAAAAAAATAGATAAAAAAATAAGAAACATAAGCGCAGTACTGGGACTACTGCAGGGGTGCGGAGAGCCACGCACAGAGCGCTGCGAGGGACAACAGAACCTGGCACAGGGCGCCACGAGGTGCAAGGGGCAGGGACACACCACGCAGCGTAGGGCGGCAGTGCAGTTGAACACGAACTTGGCCCCACCACGCCACGCTGGCGGAGCGGCAGGAACTGAGCGGAGGGCCAGTTGAGGACGGCAGAGGAGTACTGCGATCTCCCCAAGCTATTGCAGGCGCGTCGGGGGGCACGACCAGCAGCGAGCGAAGCGAAGAAGACGCAGACGTGAGACAGGCGCCTGGCAGCCCGCCCAGCCGAGAGTTCCCAGCTCCTGCAGGCCCCAGGGAAAACAGGAGAATGGCGTCGCAATCCACTTCCCTAACACAGATGGTGCCGTTTCTCCCGTCAAGGGGGGAGCCAGCGATGCCCTGGGAGGATTGGAAAAGGTATTTCCAGAACTACTTGGAAGCACTAGAAGAGGAGAGTGGAGCGGCGTATTCGAGCAAAAGGAGGAAGAAGACCCTATTACATAACCTGGGCCCAGAGGGAATCAGAGTGTTTGACACCATAGTCAAGGGGCAAAGAGACGACACCGACACCGATGTGTTCAGTCACGCCATAGCAGACCTAGACGCACACTACAGGCCCGTGGTGTGTGTAGCCATCGACAGACACAGTTTCTTCTAGAGGAAACAAGAGGGAGGCGAGACGGTCGATGAGTATGTGGCCGCATTACAGAAACTTGCACTGACATGCAAATTCGGTGCCCTCCATGATGAGCTGATACGGGACCAAATCATAATGCACACGTCCAGCACACATGTCCAGGAGAAACTGTGGGTGAACGGTGATGCACCCCTGAAGGAAGTTTGGGCCCTGGTAAAGAAGGCGGAGATGTCCAAGCGTTGCGCACCAGCGGCTAGAAGAGATGCAGGTGGCCCACAGACGGTCTGCAGAGTCATGACGAACTATAAAGGGGAAAGGACCAAGCAGAAGGACACAACGAAGAACCAAGAAAATAGAAGGAGCTCGGAACCCGGAGGGACAGCCCAAAGGACAGGCAGAGGAGGAAGACCAAGTTGTTACAGATGTGGGAGCACAGCGCACTTGGGAAACGACAAGGTATGCCCGGCGTTCAGGGCGAAATGTGCATACTGCAACATCTTTGGACACTATGAAAAGGTATGCCGTCGAAAGCCCAAGGGAGCCATGGTCAGGTATGTAGACCATGAACAACAGGAAGAAGAAGCGAACCGGACAGAAGAAGAAGAACTGGAGGAACTCCTCTACATTGATGCTCAGATATTGGACGTGGGGTGCACGGAGGCGGACAAACCTAGGCTGAACATGCATATAGGTGGAGTGTCCATTGAGATGATCGCGGACAGCGGAGCGCCCATCACCATAATACAAAGGCAAGTGTGGGAAAAAAAATTCGTGACGAAAGTAAAGGAGGAACTGCGTCCAATGGGCTTACGACCAGTCACGTACACGGGGCAGAGAATACCCATGCTAGGGTACTGTCCACTGCTTTTTGAGTTCAGAGGACGACAAGCAAATTGCAAGCTGTACATTGCGGAAAAGGGGCCGTCGGTGCTCAGTTGGAAGGACCAAGGAGCATTAGGTATACAACTGAACCCAGGAGGAATAGAAAAAGTAATGTTGATGGACATGGAAGAGAGCAGCGACCATGAAGCATGGCGCAGGGAGTACCCCAAGGTATTCAATGGACAGATAGGTGAATTGGCCAAGTACAAACATCTCATCAAGTTGAAGGAAGGCGCCAAACCGGTCATACACAAGGTGAGGAACATTCCTTTCCGATGCCGGGAGGCAGTCCAGGCTGAACTAGACAGACTAGAAAAGAGTGGAGTGATACAGGCTATTGAAAGTGCGGAGTGGCTCTCGCCTTTGGTGGTGGCCCAGAAGCCAAATGGAAAGGTGAGGCTGTGCATCGACCTCAGAGAACTGAACAAAAACATTCTGGTCGACAAGTTCCCTCTTCCCCGCATCAATGAGATATTGGCCAAAACGAAGGGCATCAAATGGTTTTCCACGTTGGACCTATCTTCGGCCTATCACCAGGTGAAGCTCCATCCATCATGCAGTCACCTCACGTCTTTCATCACGCCTTTCGGTTGCTATAAATTTGTCAGGATGCCGTTTGGGCTGGCATCGGCAGCCGCAGTGTTTCAAAACCTCATGCACAGACTTTTCCGGAAGGTGGAAGGTGTCCAATTCTTCCAGGACGACATTCTGATCATGGGAGCGTCCAAACAAGAACACAACGAGAAGCTGCACCAGGTGCTACACACGCTGCAGGAAAACGGGTTGACGGCGGAGTGGTCAAAATGCAAGTTTGGGGTACCGTCAGTAACTTACCTTGGACATGAAGTGAGTGAACGTGGCATTGAGCCAAAGAGAGCCAACATGCAAGCGATCTTGGATGCACCAACCCCGGGGAAGTAGGAGGACGTTAGATTCATTCCTGGGGATGGCTGAGTATTATAGCAAATTCATTCCCAACTTTGCCACTAAGACTCACTGCTTGCGTCAACTACTTAAAGAAAGAAATGGATTCAAATGGAACAAAGAAGAGCAAGAAGAGTTCGAGAGGCTGAAGCAGGAAATGAGTGAAACCATACCACTAAAAGGGTTCGATCCAGACGCTGACTCTATTCTCACCACCGATGCCAGTGACAGAGACCTGGGAGCAGTGTTAATGCAGAAATCGGAAAGGGGCGAGATGTCAACAATCAGCTTCGCCTCAAGGTCCTTGGCGCCCAACGAAGAGAAGTTTAGCGTCATTGAGAAGGAGATGTTAGCAATGGTTTGGGCGATGGAGCGGTTCCGGCAGTACCTGTGGGGTGCCAAGTTTCTAGTGAGAACGGACCACAAGCCTTTAATAAAGGTCTTGACTTCATGTGGACATGCCCATGCCACGCCAAGAATTGCAAAAATGACTCTGCGTTTGCTAGACTTTGTGTACGATGTGGAGCACATACCGGGGCCACAGAATAAGGTGGCTGACTTCCTGAGTCGAGCAGCGGCCCAAGAAGAAGCAGACAAGCAAGTGACCCCGAGATGGGACGGCTACGTGGTGGCCACAATACAGGACATGGCGGGAGTGATCAGCGCGCAAGAGTGGGAAGAGGCTTACAAGTCGGATGAAGATCTGGAGGTGATAAAAGGTTACGTGGTTCATGGGTGGCCTGAGAAGAGACACCTAAAAGAAACACTGAGGAGATACTGGGAAGTAAGGGACGAGATGTCACTGGGGGAAAATCCCCTGTTCTTGCTAAGAGGCGACAAAGTGGTTCCTCCCCGTGGAGTAATAGATCATTTGATGGCACTGTTGCACGAAGGACATCAGGGTACCACAAAGACTAAAAACGTACTGGTGGCCAGCCATTGACTCCCAAGTGGAACGATATGTGAGGCAATGTGAGTCTTGTGCCAAAGCGGACAAATCCCAGTGCATGTTGAGGCCTCCATTAGGAAAGTTCCCGGTGCCGGACGGACCGTGGGAGATGGTGTCCGTCGACATCATGGGACCCATTCTCAACACGGAAGGAGTGCAAAAGTACGCCATTGTGTTGATTGACAAGTATTCCAAGTGGCCTGAGGTGGAAGTGAAGGAAGCGGTAGACACCGAGGCGGTGATAACCTTTTAGAGAGACATTTTCCTCAAGGAAGGAATTCCAAAAATGATCACGTGTGACAACGGGCCACAATTCACATCAGTGAAATGGGAAGCCTTTGTATCCAGGAATGGTATAGAGGTCAAACATACACCCATATATCACCCAGCAGGGAACGGACAAGTAGAACGGTTCAACAGGGTGATTATGGGCACCATTCAAGCGGCCATCAATGACGGACTGGACTGGGAGAAGGAGTTGCCCAAGATGTTGTGGGCCTACCGGATCACACCAGGCTGCACGGGGTACAGCCCATTCAAGGTACTCAGGGGGAGAGAGCCTTTTACTAAGGACAATGCAGTGTGGAGGAAGATGGTCGTGCAGAGCAAATGGTCACCAGCTGTGGTCAAGAGAAACCTGGAAAGGGCACAGGAGACATACACGGAACATTTCAACAAGAGACATAATGTACAAGGAGTAACACTAGAGAAAGGCGATTGGGTACGAGTGAAGGTGGCCAACCTTAAAAGAAAGGGAGAAAGCAAGTTCACCCCACCCCTACAAGTTCTAGAGCCTTACGCTAGATCGGCATTACTCAGAGATGGAAAGGTGTGGTCGCAGGACAGAATGGCGAAATGCAGCAAAATCTTGAAGTGGAGAACAGAGACAGATGAGGAGGTAGAGAATGTGGAGAGAAGCAAGGAAGAAAGTGGTAGACGGGGAAAGGAGCAAGTAGAAGAGGACACGCAGCAAGTAGAAGAGAGAGTGGTCAGAGAGGACGAGGAAGTCAGAGGAACAGGTGACGAGAATGGCGGGAGCAGTAAAGGAAAGGAAGAAAGGGTAACTGGAAGTACTCGTGTGAGAACAGGGACCGGTGGTCGATTTTCAGAGGAACAAGGAAGTGAACAACGTGAAGGAGTGACAACGACGAGAGCAGGAAGGGTAATAAGAGTGCCTGAGAGATTCAAGGACTTTGAGATGGACTACAAGTAAGACAATGCATTTGTTATTTTGATTGCATAAAGGGGGGAGATATGTGGGGACGGTCTAGTGCTGGTGGGCCGGAACCGGAAGGGAGCGTAGCGGAAGCGGAAGGCGCCCATCTTGTTGAGGCGCCGACCGCAGTCAGATAATTTTTGTGTTTCCGGCACTCCGGGGAATAAACGTACCTATTACCCCACTTTGGCTCCTGTCTTCATTAAAGGGGGCTTTTACAGGTTTTGACGCAGCATGGGCACCAAAATGACTGAGTGAAATATTGTAGATTTCACTCAGCCACTTTCAGGAGGCGTTCCTGCGCCGGAAGGCCCCCCCCTGCGCTGGAACGCCTCCTTCTGGCGCAGAGCTTTACAACGTGACGCATCTCCCAGATGCGTCACGTTGTAAATACCCCGCACCATGGCGCATCTCTTGCGCCACTGCTGCGTCACAAAAGTGACGCAACGGTGGCGCAAAAGCGGCGCAAGGGGCTTGTAAATATGCCCCATTGTATTTACGTCAGTTACGTCGTGCGGTGTTTTAGAAAGCACGTCCTATTGCCACCTTTGTGAGCTCTACGCGCTTGCAAAACACGACAACAACCAGGCTCCATCGCCCGGCTAAGCCAACCGAGGAAGATTTTAAAGGCTTATCGTAAAATATAGCGAATAATGAGGATCTCTGTTTCGGAACAGGGTGTTCCACCGCTGTGCAGCCTGCACAAAAAACGCCAATAAAACTACGCGGGGGTTATTCTTGAAATCTTAAATAGTCAAACTATATAACATTTCCACCCCTGGCAGCCAGTGCAGCAAATGTACAGATGGCGAAATACTATTCTTCCTATTTTAAAGGTGGTAAGGTGCATGCTGCTGCTGCAAACTATAAGCACTTCCGGCTACGGGAGTCATTTAGGGATTGTGTTGTAAGTAAGAATGATTCTTCTGCAGCCACGTCTGGTATTTAAATGGAGTTTATTTGCAGAGCGTAAAAACAAGATGCACCTCGCCAGCTGACCAGACCTTAACTCTATTCTTTTGAAATAATTTAAGTTTGGTAAATCTTATCATGTATTTAAAAGTGAATGTGAAATTGCTCTAACCCCTTTGACCATCAATCTCAAATCTCCACAGATTGTAAATCTTGCTAATGTAATTGCCTAAAGCTATAACCAATGTTATACTGAAAATAGACTTTGGGGAGTGTTAAAATAAGTTACTGACTAAACATTAGATGACCATCATAAATGTCAGTCTTTGATGAGCGTGTCATCGAGTGCACGCTATTGTACAACATAGTTTTGTAAAGTACCTTAATATTATGATGAGCGTATCATCGAAGGTAAGACTTAAAACTACAGAGTGTTTTAAGTAATAATTAATTTACAACATATTGGCAGGCCGAGAGTCCCACTGTAAATTGCCAAGGCAGTCCTGACAGCCAAACCTATGATTTCCACAACCGTCGAGATTCTGGTGGCAGACAGAGACGTTTTAAGGTATGGCCCAGGGCCCCAGCCTTTAAGGGAGGGCCCAGCAGCCGCGGTCGGTAGTGGGACTACCTGCAGGGCGGTGACGTGGGGAGGGGGAGGGTGGGGGGTAGTAATGTATGGATTACGGAGCATTACAGGTAAGTAAACATAAATAAATCAAACGAATTTCGTTGCGTGCACTGGATCCCCAAATGTGATGCAGTGCGCGCAACGAAAATTCGTTTTATTTATTTATATGTTTTCTTACCTGTAAAGCTCCGTAATCCATACATTACTACCCCCCACTCTGCCCCTCCCCCTCCCCACATCACCGCCATGCAGGTACTCCCACTACCGACCGCGGCTGGGGCCCAGACAGACCCAGATATGTTCTGTACAGTCTTGCCCTATTGATTTTAAATAATTCTTACACAGATTGTTTGAATGCAGTTTTCCTTTAATTTATTTTTAATGTGGGTGATTTGTGAGACTCTATAACAGACATTTTGCAGAGAAATGTGTTTATGTTTCATGCAACATCCATAAAAAACAGGACCTCACGCATGAGAAATGGGAGGGTGTCACCGAGATCATTCGCAGTAATATTAGTGAGCTGCTGCTGTATTATAATACTGAAAACATATGTCACTATCCATGAATGTTAGATGTAAATACATTTAGAATTTGGACCCGTGTGCCTGTGTACTGTCAGAGACCCAACTAAAGGGAGCATGAATGAGCTGAAACTGGATGATACATTCAACGCTGTTACGAACAAGGTCCCCCAAAACACGTTTGGCCCTGGGCCAACAAAATCCTTAAGATGTCCCTGATGGCAGGCCCTCAGCAGGAGCCAGTGTCTGAAACCTATCCCTAGGTGGCTCTTCCACCACAGGCCTCCATTTCAATGTGTCTGAAGCAGTGGCGTAGCACAGGGGCTCGAGTTTGGGGGCGGCGGCCTCCCCCCACAAACTCTTAACTGTGGCCACTGCAGGGCAGCTGCAGAGGAAATCACCAGACCTCCTCAGCTCTTACACATGGCCGCCTGGTGGTAAATGCAGGGGCCGCCAAAGGGCGGGCATAGGTCTAGCTACGCCACTGGTCAGAAGCCTACTTTGCTTAGGATGAGCCTTCCAAGTCATCTTTCCTGCCCTTGACTGCTATGAAAGGCATGTCACTCCTGGACAGCAAGCAGCAATGATGGCCTCCACACAGAGTGAGAACATGCCCTGCGCATGAAAATCTATAATATTTTGTTTCTCAGAAATAAAAAACAAACGGTTGGTTTGTTTCTGAAAAAAAAAGTTAAGTGGCCACCATAAGATTATGGTACGCCAGCATTTCTGTTTTGGCAAAAGTATTATTACTCATGCTGTAACAGCAGGGGATCTTTAAATATGGCGGGTGGCCCACCACTAAGCAGGCAGTAGCAAGAGTCTTCACCATGGCAGTGGGCTGGCAAGCTGCCACCCGAGGTCTAAATGAGCTCCTATGTAGAGGAAAATGGGCAGACTATAGTATACATGGGCCTAGATTCTCAAAGGTTTAGCGTAGGGTTAGCATTACATGTGTAATGCGAAACCGATGTTAAACCTTTTTTTGGGAATCACAAACCAATGCAAATTGGTATTTGTGTTGGTTAGTATGGAAAAGTAATGCTGCTTTTCATTATTTTGCGTCAAGGGGGTGTTACATTACTTTGCACATCCATTTGTTCAGAACCCATCTCGCCATCACCGTGAAGCATCTAAGTGCCATCACTACTGAGTGCCTGCTTTCCTGCTCCGGACCTTGTGCCCAACCTCCAAAAAGTACCTCCAGACCTTGCGGCCAATGTCCAAAAAGCAAGCTACTGCCAGCTTCTGCCATAGATTGTGCCCCTAATTGCTCTTAATTTTCGTTTGGGACCTTCCATAACTAGTTGAGCTCCATTCCTGTTATTTCGTGTAGTGGGCTTCAACTCGGCAGGCAATTCTTGTCTCAGATATATATTTCTTGGTCCTGATGATGATCCCTAGATTTTCAAATGGGATCGAAACGTCGTCAACCTGTAGTACCATGACTAAAACAATGTCTTGTTAATTACAATAGCATTGCTACCTGAAAATATGTGATAGTATTTGTTTAATTGGTGACTAGTCAATGTCTGAGCGGGGTTAACTATTTTATATGGTGTCCTTTTTGTGTTTCCCACTTTAATCGTTTGTGTTCTCATTCTTTCGTTCGTATATTAAATAAAATATTTGCTATTACTTTATCCAAGTCTTGTCATAGAAACTGTTTAATTTCTATGCTTAATGTTTTGTAATTATCTGTAGGAAGGAACCATTTGTTCCTCTATAAAAAACCTTTTTTGGGAATCACAAACCAACGCACATTGGTATTTGCGTTGGTTAGCATGGAAAAGTAACGCAAACCAGTGCATAACGCTGCTTTTCAATATTTTGCTTCAAGGGGTTTTACATGGATGATACCCATGCTTATTGGCAAAAACCCTATTCTCAACCATCATTTGAAAGGGTTTCACGCAGAAAATGAGCACAGCTGAAAAGCAGACGTTAAACTGAAAAATGTTTTCATTTCTCCGTGCTTTTCCGATTTTGCATACGTGCTGCACTGTGCAGTGCACATACAAAGTAGGAAACGTTTTTTCACTTGTCTAAGCATAGTCTTATGTACAGGAAAGATGCCCTTCCTGTACATAACCTATGCTAGACTTATGCACACCCTAGCACGATGGCGCAAAGGTGTGTGCTCAGCAGTTGAAATCAGCAACAGCACAAGGGACAGGGGAGGAGAGAACCATTTCTATGTGAATATGGCGCTTCCCTGCTCCCCCCCTGTCATGCAACGCAGCATCTTCAGGTGCTGTGCTGCGTGACACCTTTCAGAATCTGGGCCATGGTTTTTGGAAACAAGAGTGAACAGAAAAAGTGAATGTTTATTTGGGCTTTCTGTGGAAAGTGAAGAAAAAAATCCTGTTGCTGGATAGATAGCTCGGTAGATTAACCTCTTGGTGGTGGGACAGGCACTGATCTGCTGCGCACAGGTTCGAATCTCAACAAGGCTGAATCAGCCTTTCATCCTTCTAAAGTCATTAGCTGAGTAATAGTAACAGTTGCTGTGCGATACTTACAAACGGCAGATGCGTGGTATGAAGCAGAACTTAAAGCAAAGTTGTTATTATATAACGTGAGGGGAAAGATGATATAATGTGAGGGAAAAGAAAAGCCCTGTCTTCGCCACATTTAAAACCTGGAGAGGCAGCTTCAATTGGCTGTCCCTAATGTAGCTCATTTTTTTCTATTTTTGGAGGTGGTTCCAACTAAGGCTGATATATGTGTGGGGGACATCAAGCCGAGGGACCCCCTCCTGCTGGAATTTGGCACTCAAGTATATACATAAAGTTTATCTACGCCCAAGACACTGAAACAAACGCTTACATGTCCATATATTGCTCATTAGTTTTTGTGCGCCCCCCCCCCCCCCGGAGATGGGTCATTTTTCGAAAAGTAAATTGTGAGTAACTGTGAGTAACAGCTCCTGGGGTCAAGGATCAAATATCAAATCACTCAAACCTAAAGGAGGCATTTATCTTATGCAACAGACGCATCACACAGCACCGTGTACTGAGCGGTCTCTATGTTGTGGTTCCCACTGGTGGGAAATAAACTCTGAGGCACACGTGGCGCCATCAGCGGGGTTGCTCCTGGGAATGTTCTGTGGCTTATGCTAAATGAGTAAATCTAATTTGTCTAATGTGCTGGGAGTCCAACGGAGAGTGGTTAACAGCCTGATTTTATTGCAATGCGGGGTTTGAATGGGGACGCCTTTTTTACGCTGATATTTATTTCCAAACGTGCATTTACACAGTAAGCATTCTTCCTGGCGAGAAGAGTTGGCCTAACGGCTAGGGCGGTCGACTTCGAATCTGGGGAACTGGGGGGCATATTACCAAGCAATTGCTTGGTTAGAGACAAAAATTTACCGCTGAGCTGCGGCGATTTTTATCGCAGATAAACCTTGGTATTACCAAGGTTTATCGCAAATGCGATAAAAAACGGCCGCAATGCATGAATATCGCTGAAAAGTCCGCGATATTCATGCATTACCGAGCTAATGCTCTTAGCCATGTTATCCACCTACCATTGGATAACATGGCTAAGAACTGCTCAGGGGCAGGTGTTAGCTTTTGGAGATATTCGCGCTTATCTCCAAAAGTTGGTAATAGGAGATAGCGATGTTAGCGACCGTTTCCAGTCGCTAACATCTTGGCACGCCCACTTTGCATGTCATTAGTGATAAATATCACTGACATGCAAAGTGGGGCCCAAGATGGTCGCTATCTCCTACTAGCTGTCGCTAACTGGTGTTAGCGACAGCTAGGTAATAGGGAGATAATGTTATCTCCTCTTTCTTGGCTTTTAAAGCCAAAGAAGCGGAGATAAACCCCCTTGATAATATGCCCCTGGGTTCGAGTCTCGGCAATGACGTTGAGCATCCCGTGATTCTGGGCAAATCACTTAATCTCCCCATGCCTAACAACAACAAAAATGATTGTGTTCTCATGTAATGCACCTGGTGCTATGTGAAGCGCTCTGATACGATTCGGTGTAAGTTCACGCTATATGCAACTCTGTAAAATAAAAATAAAAATAAGCAATTTCACTCAACACCTAAGAATGAGGTAGTACTGAACACATTACTGGAGAATTCATACAATAAAGCAATAGTTTGGCATGTAATTGTTATTGGTAAAATGCAGAGTAGATGAAGCATTTATTGTGGACCAAAATAAATGATTAATGATGTTATCAAATTTCAATCAATTTTATCAATGTGAGGTCACATGGAGATACACAAGTGAAGCAGCTATCTTCAAGCCTGTGCTGCCTAACACGAAAACCCACCGTCTTGGGCTACATATGAAGATGATAGTTTTACAGAGAACGCAAACCCCCAGGATAAGGGCGTGCTGGCACTACTGGGAGAAAAAACTCCCTGAAGTAACCAGAAATTTGCAGAGAAACAAAAGAAAATGAGAGAACCATAATCCTAGCTGGAGGCTGTCAAAACTTTTATGAAGCTGCCTACAGTACCAAAATACATGGGGAAAAGAGCTTACACAATCTAGTTAAACACCTTACAGAGCAAACACTGAGACCAAGAGTGTTCTATACTTTGGCATTGACCACTGAGGAGGCATGGCATCTGATATAAGAGTGACAGAATTTAGAAACTTGTACATAAGACGAGAAGGAGCCGACCGCCCTGATGGGAATGTAAGAGTCAAAAAACAGAAGTCAAATAATACTAAGAGGTGGAATAAAAAGTTTTAGGGCTGTAATAGAGGACCTAAATTAGACAACGTGTTTTCAGTGGGATCCAGTTCCAGTGTTTTAAGGTGAGAAGTGATTCTAACCCATTTAAGTCATACCATTAGCCAACCAGCGCCGTTCCGAATGCATTGAAGCCTGGCTAAGTAAAAGGCAGCTGGGCCAGCAAAAGGTAAGTTACAGTGGTCAAGCCTAGACAAAATTAGAGCTTGTACTTCGGTTTTCCTTGCTGACTCAGGTAGCCGCAGGAACATTTTCTTAATAATCCCCACAAGGAGAAGTTTGTTTATGTGAGAATCAAAAGGAAGTCTGTCGCAAAATATTACAAACAAAGATTACATGCAGAGGCAACAGGAGTGGGAGAAGGGCATAGGGCCTCATATCTCCAAGCTGATGAGCATAATGAGGCATTGCCAAATATGAAGATCTCAGTTTTATAAGCGTTTAAGTGAAAATAGTTAGAATCCATCCATTTGTCAGCGGCAAAAAAATACATAATTTCAATCAATCCTTGATTTCCAGCTAGTCAAAGTGGAGTGAGTGTTGTCAGCATAGGCCAAAACAGTTGATAAAGTCTGATAGTAGAGAGACTTAGATATTGATTAAGGTAGGACGATCCCAATGGGATGCCACAAAGGTTTTCCTTAATGATGAACAAAAGGGAACCAAGGACAGAGCCTCATAACAGCCTCTAAGAACTAAGAATACCAGTACCGGTGACACCAATGAATGATGAACGCTCCAAGGGGATGTTGGGTGACACCATGTCTAAGGCTGCAAACACCTCAATCTGCTTCCAGAATCATTCTGATTTCAAAGAAGACTTAGTCTAATACTACCTTTGTACAAAATTTAGCACAGAACCCTGATTGTTGAGAATTTAGGACATTGTTTTCTTCAATATAGGAAGAGAGCTGTTGGTTAACAATGCACTATGTGTCCGTCGCAGTACATGGAAGAAGTGAGATTGATCTGTAATTAGATGGAATAGTAAGGTCAAGAGGCATTGCAAATGGTGGTTATCAATGGCGTAGCTAGGGCTGTTTCTGCCCTGTGCTGTCCCAGAGTATGCCGCTCAGGGACGGCCGGTTCAGGTAAGAGCGGGGGGACAGAGGAAAACGAGTTGGGGGGTGGCAACAAATGACCAGAGTGGGGAGGCGACAGACGACGAGAGAAAACTTACCTTGCGGTCGCCACAGCCCCAAAAATAGTGCCCCCTCAGTGACACCACTGGAGGCTATAACGATATTCACAAATGAAAACAAATATACAACTATAACTATTTTGATCCGATGAGGGTCTAATGGTGAACTGTAACAAATAGAATTAAGCTTCAAGAGTATGTTTTCTGGGATTGAAGGCTGAAAGAAGTAATACAATTGGTAAATGCCATTCCGTAAAGTAGGATGAGAGATTTTAGATGAAGGCGAAGAGGAGAAAGAGAAAATGGTTAAAAGCTTTTAAATTTTAGAATGGAAAACATCTGATAGCTGAGTGGAGAGTCGCAGGCGAGTCACAACTGCAGATTTTTCAGAAGTGGGATGTGCCAGATTGTTTAAAATTGAGAGGATTTATTTAATGGGTTTGTTGACCGAGCGGATGTGATTATAGTAATAAGTGCCTCTTGATTCCTTTCATTATTTTTTGTATACATCATGTACATAGCTTTAGCTGTGGCACTATAATCGAGCCTCTGCTTAAGTATCAGCAGCAGCAATCTAATTATTGAAGCATTCTGCACTTGTATTGATATCCATATTCAGGTTCGGAGATGATCACTTTAAGGCCAAATGCAATATCAAGACATCGAACATCAACATTTGCCCAAAGTCTCTAACACTGAGATAGGAGGATGGTCACAATATCCCTATTTGGGAATTAGATGAAAAAGTAGGTCTAATCAGAATTTCACTACACTAGACTAATCTGAGTCATTTCAGTAATTCTGTGACACTCTCTGACACAGAATTACCAATAATAACACAATTATCACTTCTTGCATAATTTAGAGTAATATGGGGGAAAAAATCCAACAGCAAGAGAACATTTAGCGAGCAGCTACTCTCTATTCATGTTCTTCCACACATAGCTCTGTTTTTTAGTGCGAAATGCCCAAGGTCATTTTTAAAATAAGCTATAGTACTAAGTGCAGCAGAAATCTGCTCATGTAATTCAAGCATAATTTCCTGGAGTTCTTAGGTAATTTCGCGTGATTGAACTACACAAAATTATGGAAGTTACGCCCACCCATAACAAAATTAAGCTTTGTGATACCAAGATGGTGTTATCAAACATTAGGTCAATTGTGTGACCTGTGCAAAGCATAGGGCTCAACACCATCTGCATAACGTCTAATCCAGAGCAAGATCTAACCTGTTCTCGAGCAAACTGAGCTGAGGGTTCGTCAATCTGCATATTGATCTAGCACGACTATTAATTTGTCAGCTTCCAAGCAAATAGGAGACACTGGCCACACTGGAGGATATTCAGCCTGGCATACCCCATCTACATCTGTACCACAATATGTTACACAAAAATATCTACTATGGTGGTGACCTGACTAATTTCATAAACCTACGAACAGGGGCCAATAAGCATGTTCCCCAACTTGAAGCACAGGTAAAAAGGCCTGTATGTAACTACCGTTAAACTGATTTCATCAAACATTAGCCATGTCAGGGCATGAACATGAGATTGAAGCCACAAATGTTTCTCAAAAGGCACAGACCTCTGAGAAGGTAAGTACAGTGGTTGCATAATCACATTGATGAGAAAGATGAATATAGCTTTTAAGTAATCCACATTATATCTATAATATATTATCCAACTAAAGCTGTTCCCTTGTGCTAAATAACTATTAGAGGACTCCAAGAATTCTAGGAAAAAATATATTCTGAGAACATTTGTAAATAGGGATTTGAAATATGCCCATTCCTTCGATAATTTAATTGCTAAGATTTCCTATGAAAGTGCAGTTAAATTTAATGAAATATTTTTTTAAGAAGCTGTATTAGAATTGCACTAAGGCATAGTACAGTTCCCAAATACAAAAGCTTTTCTTGACAACACGTTCTGAAAAGAATGCTATGAAGCCTTTTTTTATCTTTTTAGCCCATAATCCCTTCAGTGATCCAATCTACTTTATTCTCTAATTCAGCACCAGCATTTTGGAACAAGGCAAATATGTCTGTCTTTCCAAAAAAAGATTGTGGAACTTCACACAAAAAAGCATGGCACTTCTACCCTTGAACCGGACGAATGTAAGTAACATCCCACTGGTATTTACTGTTTGGACATGGAAAATAGAACATTGTTGTGTGCTGGCATGCCCACGCTCAACTTCCCCTCCACGTTCGTTGCTGCATTTCAAACTCTACACAGATACCCATAAGCTGTTTTTGGTATTAACTAGGTTGGTCGGATGTATGTCAGAACAACGCGATCTTTTAGATCGCGATACCTTACAACGCGGTTATTACAACGACTTGCGTTGGAGGGTGCGGATTGAGGAATCTTATAATTTTGTATTCCAACACCAGTCCACGTAACAGTAGGGAAGGTGTTGGAATATAAAATTACAATATTCCTTAACCAACAGCGCCATGCAGCACAAGTCGTAGTAAGTTGTAATGGTAGCGTGGTAAAGGTCGTGCGGTGTAAACACTGCGTTGTAAACGATGTTTACCGGTTGGTCCTAACTGTTTCTACTATCAGCAACTTATTTGCATTTTATATAGAGCTGTAAATATAGTTTATTTCTTTTTTTGCTCCTACATAAATACACTATTGAGTAGCAAGTGTCTCCCTTTGAGACTTGCTTTATGATAATGACATCAATGATAACTACCACTTTACCCCCCAAAAAAGAATAGCCATGCTGCTGAAAGACTCTAGACACGGTGCAGTAATTTCTCTGGGGTCGCATAACAGATATTATCTTATAATACTGCCAATTTCTGCTCAATCTGGATATTGAATGAAGGAATTTAGCTAGGAATCACCCATTTGTCCTGAAAAAAATTTGTTCGCTCAGTTTTGAGCCTCTGCTTCAAAAGGTTGAGCTATTGCTACGAAGATGGTTCCATCTATCCTTCTCTCTCTTGGGCTGTACCAACTTCATTAAGATGAGAATTCTACCCCTCTTGCTACAGCTATACCATGTTATTTTCCAGCTTGATTCTTCAATAAGCTTCAACCAATTATTAGCCATCGTGGCAAATAATAATAATAAGGTGCCAGTTTCGGCACTTGCCCAAAAATTATCTGATTGTAAGATTCACTCATCTTCCTATGCCTCAAGTTATAAATATATGTTGGGGGATATTTATGACAGGAGTTGTGTCGCACTTGCACCAGACCATGTGGTGCATGCATGACGCAACTCCAAAATGCCATTTATGAAGCCATGCAAGGCCACTGTGCGTGGCTCAGAGTGGCTGTAAGTCTGGAGTAATGCAATGCTGCACAAAGCGATGAGCTGCATTACTATGACCTGGGAAGGCGTTCAATGGGCACTGCATGGGTGTTCCCACGCAACTCCCATGGATTTCGACACATTCCGAGATTTACCTTCACTGATAGACCTGGTTATGCTCCCAATAGAAACACCTTCTCAGGGAAGGCGTAATTAGGAGAAGTACCGATATTTCTACTTGCTACTTCCTTTTTCTTATTCTGCAGCACACATAGAAAGAGGGATGTTCCTCTCAGCCTTATTTTTGTACAGGAAGGTACACCTTGCTGCACACAAAAATCCTGCATGCAAGGCGGGCACCCTTACACCATGGTACAGTGTCTTTCTGTGGTCTGGCATATAGCTTTCCAAACATTCCATCGTAGGTATTAGTTTTATTCAGTTTTGTAGAGGTGTGTGGTCAGTAGGGTGTACACATCACTTTTAATGCAATGTACATTTTTATCAGGTAAGACTGGAGATTTGTGATAAATTGCTGATATATTTTCTTAGTTGGTGCAGATGCCCACTGGGCTGAAAGTATATATGTAGGTGTCTATGTATTTAGTATTTCCCTAGTGTAAACCTAGCCAAAAGGCAACAGAGAAATGTACAGAGTAAAAACAAGCATAAAGTCAAAGCGTATCAGACAAGGTAGCTGGTTTGTGGGCTGTTAATGCATTGTGATCTACTGTTCTTTAAAGATTGCCTCTTCAACTGTTTTCTAAATTGAAGCATGGGGTGCACATATAGAAAAGGTGTGCTGCCTTCTATTTAATTTTTTTAACTTTCTAGTGTGCAGTTTGGTGGTGGCATGGTTGCTAGTGTCTCGACAACTACCAGAGTTGGTGAACTTCTGGCAAGATATGCAGGTGGGATGGCTTTGTAAAAGGTGCAGGTGGTTTTGAAGATGGTGCAGGCAATGGGTGCCAGTAGAGTTTCATCAGTATCGGGGTGATGTGATCATATTTCTTCAAGTCCTGGATGAGAAATACTGTAGGGAACTGAATGCCCTCAAAGGGTAGTGGTGGGGGGTAGTTCATGGAGCAGGGCATTACCACCAGAGTACAATGGCTTGAGCAACAGTTTGAAGTAAGTTTCTAAAATAAACTGTTCCACTTTCTTTGAAGAGAGAGACGGTATTAGGTATTTTTTGGCAATGTGTTTCTTGTTGAGGTTGTTGTCCAGGGTGAATCCAAGTGACTTGGCATTCTGTAAAACTTGGGGTTTGAGGCTGCCAATGTTCACGTAACTGAGCAATGTTTGCACTGTTCTTTGTTTATGGGTCTTCCCATTTATTTTATTATTTATTTAGAAGTTTGTAGAGCGCACAGCTACCTCCAACGGAGGTGTCCCGGCGCTGAAGACAGTATCTCAAAAGATTCAGAAGTTCAGCGAGAAATATTAGGGAATGGGAAAGTTAAATAAGGGTAAAGAGCCAGGTCTTAAGTTTTTTTCTAAATTGGGACTCAGAGGTCAGGAATCTCAGTTCTGTGGGTAGGAGGTTCCACAGTTTAGAGGTGGCTACTGCAAAGGCCCTTCCTCCCGTTCGTACAAGACGAAACCGGGGGCAGATCATCAGTCGGAGATGGTTTGATCTAAGATTACGGGGTGATTGTGAGAATTTTATCCGGCGACGTAAATAAGTGGGGCCTAGATCAATAAGAGCTCTAAAAGCCAGGATTAAGGCTTTAAATTGGATGCGAAATCTTACTGGGAGCCAGTGAAGTTTGATTAAATGGGGTGAGATGGAATGTCGGTAAGGAATGTTGCAGATCAACCTGGCAGCAGCGTTCTGAATTGTCTGTAGTTTTTTTCTGAGATACGCTGGGGCTCCGATATACAAACTATTTGCGTAGTCCAAATGAGCGGTGAGAAGGGCGTGGACTACTGTTTTACGTGAGTCTAAAGGAAGATAAGTAATGATTTTCTTTAGCATACGGAGCTTTCCGAAGCAAGATGAAGTGACTTTATTAATTTGAGTCTTGCAGGAAAGAGCAATATGAAATTGAAAGCCTAAGTTACGTGCAGCTTGGACTGGTATCGGGGGTGGATTGAGTTCAGTCGGCCACCAGAGAATGGGGGGGGTCAGAGATTTCTGATTAAAGAAAAGGACCTCCGTTTTATCTGTATTAAGTTTTAGGTTATTGGAGGACATCCATGTGATGATGTCCAGCATGCAGTGGCGGAAATTGTGGAATGATTGTTCAGCATGGTCTTTGAAGGAGAACACCAGCTGGGTGTCGTCAGCGTAAAAAGTTACTCTGACGCCCCAGGATTCTACCACTTTAGCCAGTGGTTTCAAGTATACATTGAAAAGGAGCGGGCTAAGGGCAGAGCCCTGCGGGACTCCCCAAATCAATAGTTTTTTAGTTGACATAAAGGAGCCCAGCATCACTTGTTGAAGTCTATTCGTAAGGAAAGACTTAATCCAAGCGAGGGGTATTCCGCAGACTCCTACCTCTTGTAGGCGAATAAGTAATGTGTCATGGGTGATGGTATCAAATGCTGCGGATAGGTCGAGGAGGACCAACATGGCCTCCTCTCCCCTAACCGTGCATTCCCAAATCGACTCAGTTACCTCAAGTAAGGCTGACTCGGTACTAAAGCCAGGTCTGAATCCTGATTGCGAGTCATGGAACTGTGAGTTGGACTCCAGGTAGGTGGACAGCTGCTCTTGTACCGCTTTCTCAATCACTTTTGCCGGCTTGGGCAAGAGCGAAATTGGGCGATAGTTGCTCAGGCAGGTAGAATCGATGCCGGCTTTTTTTTAATTGGAATTAATATTGCATGTTTCCAGGAAGATGGGAGGATACCTGAATGTAGGGAGGAATTCCAAATTTCTAGTAGGGGGTGAATGATTAAAGGGGAAATTTCATTCATAATTGAGGCCGGGGCTGGATCCAATGGTGAGCCTGATTTACATTTCAAGAGTAGGTTCAGGGCTTGCTCCTTCGTGAGTGGGTTGAAAGCAGTGAATGCGTTCGTGCAGGTGGTAGTAGACACTTCCGTAGTCACAGTACCGTTCTGAAGAATATTTGCCGCAATATCTGCAATTTTGTTCGCAAAGAACTCTGATAGATCTTCACAAAGTGCTTGTGAAGGGACAACTGGATCAGACAGGGCAGTAGGGTTAGTAAAATCTTTGACAATGTTAAAGAGGGTTCTAGTGGAGTTTTTAGCATTGGCTATTGATTCTGCAAAGTAGATACTCATATAGTTGCGTTTGAGTTTGTGAAACTCTTTAAGGGCCTGTCTATAGCGTAACTTAGCTATAGGGTCATAAGTCTGGCGCCATTGTCGCTCCAACTTTTTACATTTACTTCTGTTTTCCCTGAGTTCGGGAGTGAACCAGGGGGCGGAAGGTTTTTTTCTGCGGGAAGTGAGAGTTTGTAAGGGAGAAAATTGCTCAATGGCTGATGTAAGATCATTGTTGAGGGTAAGAACCGCTACGTTGAGATCGTTAGGAAGTGGGTTTAAATTGTTCATATATATTTGCATTAATAATAACAAAAGGGGGGGTCCAAGGGAATATTTAACGACCAATCAGTGCTACAACCCTTATAACTGTATGAATACCAAGTAACTATTAGCAAGAGTCGAACAAGAAAAAGGATGTGTGCCTGTGTTTGGATAGCGAAATCAATCACTGGGTACTCTCCATAAGTTTCGAGATATCCCCATCAGAATGCCAACCTGTACCGCCCTACATCATTTGGGAACCAGTCACATAACCAATGGGAAGATATACCCAATGGAGGATTTGGCCAAGTCTAGCCGAGTCTACCATCTAAGTCCCAACATGTGTGTGATGTTAAATCGGTATCAAGTGGTAACTGAAGAGCAGTGCTAAATAGTGAAAATCAAAAAGTGTTAAAGTGATGAGGTATAAAATTGGGTAAGCAGGAGGAAAATTATTTTAATAAGTACCTCCCTTTCCCAACAATAAAAACAGTGCTAAAGGTAGTGTTAACAAATAACTACCCAGATGTACGTAATGGTCGACATGTTTCTGCAGTTTACCTTGGGCCCATAGGTCACCTACTGCTTCATCAGGATCTTGTATGCTACTGCTAAGTGTTGTGAATAAACAAAAAGGTGAAATAACAAAGTAGTCATCACCTGAAATTCTCCTGTTGTCAAGATCCCAGGGTGCAACAATATGACAGACACACAAACATGGAAAAAGAAAAAGGTTTTAGAAAATTTTATACATATCATCAGTGATGTTTTTTTGTCATCATATGCCTGCTTGTTTTATTTAAAGAGTTATGAGAATGTAATGCAGAATATCATGTTACCTGTAATAGGTATATCATGAGAGCGATAAGGAAACTACGAATATTCACTCACCCAATTTGTTGGAGAATGTAGCTCCACCTCACCTGGCCACAGCGCAGGTAAAACGGAGCACCGCTCTATATAGGCAGAACAAAGGAAAAGGAAGTCAGAGGAAGCACTACGAGGCTGAAAAAATAGACCACTACTAGTCTTTACTCTGCTGATGTTTTGCAAAGTTAATATTACATTAGTGGAGAAGTGTGGCTCACCGGTTAGAGGAAGCAGACCCGGCCGCAGAGGTCAGACCCGGGACCGGGGTTTAATTCCCGACGCGGCAGGGTCTTGAGCTCAAAAATGTCCACGGACTCGATAATTCTCTCCTCGGCGCCTACTCGAATCATGGGTTCACACTCTGCAACTCTGGGCAATAGCTTGCTTAGTCTCCACAACGGCCCCACCGCGATGGGATGCCTGGCTTTCACCTTGGGGATGCCCAGTAGGGGTTATCTCGCAGGGAAAAGCCAGGACGGGTTCCCAAAGCAAGCGCCTTGAGACCTTACGGTGAAAGGCGCTATATAAGAACGTATGATTTACGATTTATTTATTTACATGTGCGGGTTAAACTCGGTGATCTGGCTTAACCTGCCATTTTATCTGTCCATCATCAGATGTAAGGGTTCTTTATGGTGCATCGATGATGTCAGTCATGCCACATTTACTTGGCAAATACCCTTGTGACTATATATCTGTTACTGAAAATGTCGCTGTGGTGTGATGTATGTAAGTCTCACTCTGATTATGAAGCAAACAAACACGTCTTAATTCAAAATGCGGCCGTGTCTTAAGAGATACGCTCTCATATGGCGCCGCGCTTAGACTCAAGCACTCTTCAACACTCATTTTCCTACATGTGGCTATCTAAAAATCACACATACATCCCTCTACATTCTACTGACCTGTCCGTCGGTACTCCGGACGTCCTTCTGGGCTGTCTGTGGGAGGTACCGAACGGACAGGCCATGATCTATATATTTGCTCCATAGCAGTACAGGAGATAGTGTGCCATTTCCTGCCTTGTGTTCTGATGGCAGATTCCGACTTGACTTTTTCGGTTAGAGCTACCTCAAAAGGAATCAGAAAATGATCAGTCCAGGTCAGAGGGGTAGAAGGGAGAATTTTTAACTTTGTACAGTTGGAAAAAATTAGGTCATGGGTGTGTCCTGCAACATGAGTGGGACCTCTAACCCCTTGAGTAAGATTTACATTTTTCATGGAATCTAGGAGGTAGGTGGCCTGTTTGCAGTTACTTATATCAACATGATGGTTGAAGTCCCCTAATATAGTAAAATGAGGATGTTTGAGAGATAGATCAGCAGTAAGTGCCAATAGTTCTAAAATTGTAGCCTGCGGGGTATTAGGGGGGTTGTAGACTAAAATCCCTGAGAAGATGGCTGTAGTAAGATCGGAGATAGAGAAATACAGTGCTTCTATGGGCTTTATGTTCATGATTTTTCTCGATGTGATAGTCAGATGATTCCTTAAGATTACTGTAATTCCTCCTCCAGTTTTGGAGCCCTCGCGGCTAATTCCAATGAGGCGGTAGCCGGAGGGTAAGGCTAAAGAGATGTCTGGGTTGGAGGAGTCTTTTATCCATGTCTCGGTCAAGAATAGTATATCCCAGGACATGGAAGAAAGTAACAGCCAGATGTCGCTAGCATGGCAAGGTAAGGAGCGACAGTTTAATAATCCCATAGAATAGGTCTTTATGGGTGTAGGTTGAGTAGTTGTAGAATTATGAGGATGATTAGGGTAGGGAGAGAGAGAGAAAGGACAACAGCGACATTTGAACAAAACAGGGCTGGACAAAATGAGGTCGCATAATGTAGGGGAAGCACAAGTTGACTTACCAAAGTCTAAAAGCTGTGTTCTAGACCAAATTATCCTTTGAGCAGGGGGAGGACTGGCAGCATGGCTGGCCCTTGGCCCGGAGCTGGCGCGGACGGGCGCTGACGGGCTTGCCTTAGGCGCGCCTTCGGCGCGCAAACGCCGCGCCCGCTGCGCTCGTCCGCTGCGCGTACGAAAAATGCACATAATATATGTTGAAGTGGGGACAGGTGGAAAAGACAGAGCACCAAGCTACAAACAACAAACAAAACAAACGAAAAAAGGGCGTGTGGCAAGGCATCCACATACACCCAGCGGCGGCAAAAACACAGCCATTCCCAAAACCAACAAGCAGTGTGCCAGGCATATCAGCCTCTCTCCCACCCAACACAGCTGCGAGCAGCAGAAAGAACAAGGACAGTGAGGTGGCCAAGCAGGTTTGCCTTTGGGGGAAGCACAACAGACAAGGATATAAGACCTACAAATACCAGCCCACAACAAGGAAGCCAACAGGTAGACCAACAAAAGAAGGACAGGCTATCCATCTACCTGGAAAGAAGAGGTTTTGACAGGATGCAGGGCAGAGAAGACAAAGTGGTCAGCAACAACAAAAAAATAAGGAAAGACCTGGTAGACTCGCCAATCAAAACAAAGACCAACCACAATACTGATGCAGCAATGGACATGCTCCTCAAAAAAATAACGGAAGCCAACGACCTGGCCAAAGCCACCAAGAACTCTATGGATAACGTCCAGCTAGAACTCACTGCAATACGTGCAGACCAGAACAGAATCGCCAGCAGAGTAGGAGAGGCGGAGAGAAGAATAAGCGATATAGAGGACAAAGCAGTCACCATAGACAGAGACGTACACTATATCTCCAAGATATCTAGTGACATGCAGAGGATGCTCGAGGAACAGGAGGACAGAAACAGAAAAGGGAACATTAGGATCCTGGGGGTGCCAGAAGATGAGGAAGAGGCCGCAGGGTCGTGTGCAGCATTGCTTGAAACCCTAATCCCAAAACTAACAGGCCTCAATTTCGAAAGAGCTTTCGAGATAGATAAGGCATACAGGGTACCGGCCATGAAACAGCAGCACAGGAAAGGACCAAGAACAATCATCTGCAAGCCCCTACGAGCAAATCACACCGACGCCATTTTCGCCTTTGCGAGGAAAGGCCAAACACTCAAATGGAATGGTCAAAAAATAATTATCACCCAAGACTTCTCGAAAGGAATGGTAGAAACCAGGAAAGGCTTCCTGGCACTGAGAGACACACTGAAGAAAGCCAGGATCACGTGCAGCTTTGCAGGGCCAGCAAAAATGAAGATTACTGACAGAAGAGGCACGCGCACTTTCGACGACCCTGCCGAGCTACGCAGATACCTCCATGGACCGGAGCCGGAGGAGATGGAACAAACTAGCCCAGGCACAGCAAAAAGAAGGGCATCATCAGATGGCCCGGAAACTGGGGAAAACGCGGAAGCAGGGCGTCGATGAGAGACTCAGACACAAACCCGAATACCCGAACAACGTCTACCTCAATACGTCAAGCGCAGGGGCGCTATGGACAATCACAAACAAATACCTACCTCAAGACCAGCAGAAGCAACACACCAGCGATCTGATCAGCACCAAACCTCTCTGCAGCAGCGCAAGGGCACAACGCTCTTAACAACATATCCACCTCAACGAACACTGAACTCTGAACTCTCTTATTATCCTTTGAACTCTGAACTAGAGACTACTACCTACAGTATTATGCAACTCTCAGGATGGAACCACTGATGGGCAGGCCCCAGTGATCTGTAAAGAATATCCTTTTAACTAACGCACAGCGCATAAGGGGGTGGGGGGACTAAAGATCTCGGGTGGGCGGGGGGCGGAGGACCGTTGCTGTCGCACGTCTATAATACGTTGATGGGGGGGCGGGGAGTAGAGGGGGTGGGGGGGAGAGGGCCGGGGGGGATGCCATGCAGCACAGACAATAACATACGTGTGGAGTTACCTATTCTCTTTTTCCTTCTTTTTCTTGTCCCGACACACATCCCCAATCCCAGCCACACCCCGGGGGGGCTCGACTACTCGAGATGGGAGGGAGCATCTGCGGCTCCACACCGGGAGCGATGCACCAACCTAAGCACCAGCTCAGAAAGCAACGATGTACCCACAGAACCATGACCACACCCGCCACACAGGGCCTAGCACAAATAGCCGCAGACATCAAGATCGTATCCCTGAACGTCAAAGGCCTCAACCACCCCGTCAAGAGATGGAAGACATTAGAATAATCAAATAAGCTAAAAGCAGACATATACGTCCTCCAAGAGACCAGAGTCTCCACAGAGGACGCAAACCGGCACAATGCAAACTGGATAAGCGAGGTAGTATGCTCACCAGCCGTGAATAAGAAGGGGGGAGTGATCACTATCATTAGCAAGAGAGCAAAGTTTAGGGTCCACAAACACCAAGTTGACACAAAAGGCAGAAGGCTACCCACATGCATCAAAAGAGGGGAGGAGACAATGCACATAGCAAACATCTATGGACCGAACGCTACAGACAAAAAATTCTGGGAAGAGAGCGAACTCAGCAACATTCCACTGGGGGAACTGTTAATCACAGCTGGAGACATGAACCTAGCTATGGACAACGCCACAGACAGACACCCACACAGACCGAGCCATACAACACAAGAACAGAACATACTCAAAAACCTATGCGCCAAACTAGCACTGTCAGACCCGTGGAGACTACAACACCCCAGCGCCAGAGAATACACTTTCTACTCGAACCCACACAACTCATATAGCAGAATAGACTATATACTCATGTCAGCCACACACACACACCTGACAGACACAACAGAAATAGGCCCCATAACAATTTCAGATCACGCTCACATCTCCCTCTCCATAAGCGGGAAACACAATGAAACACCAAGCCGTAGCTGGCGCCTCAACAGCGACATACTAGAAAACCCTACAAACGTCACCGAAATAGAAGAGGCTATTAAAGAATACCTAACATTTAATGACACAAAAGACACCAAAGTCACCACCCTGTGGGATGCACTTAAAGCCACAATAAGGGGGAAACTCCTGAGCATCAAGGCACGGATGAACAGAGGCAGGAACAAAAAAATTATAGAACTGGAAGGGCAGATAAAAGAACTAGAAAGGAACCACACCGCAAATTTGTCAGATAGGAATACTCTAACGGCACTCACAAAGAAGAAGTACGAACTGAACAGGATACTAAGTGAGAGAGCATCCACATGGATTAACAAATACAGATCCATAAACCTATGCTCAGCAAACAAAGCAGGAAGGGCTCTAGCAGGGTACCTAAAAGCCAAACAAAGGCAGCACTCGGTCGCAGCAATTACGGACAAAAATAACAAAACACACACGGTAAACAAGCAAATCCTTGATACGTTCAGGGGTTTCTTCAAGGAACTTTACACAGCAGACACATCACTAGGAGCGGACGGTGGGGCAAGCCTGCTAGACAAACTAGACCTGCCCAAACTTAGCAACGAACAGAGAGAGGCGCTAGAGCAAAAAATAACCAGTGCGGAAGTAGGTATGGCAATAGACTCTCTGAAAGTAAACAAAGCCCCAGGGCCGGACGGATTCACGGCGCCATTCTATAAACAGTTCCAACCACTGCAAAAAAATACAATGGTTAGAGTATTCCAGACATGCGCGGAGAGGGGCAGCATGACCAACTCAATGGCGGAGGCAAACATTATTGTCATCCCCAAAGAGGGAAAGGACCCTCAGTTCCCGTAAAACTACCGGCCAATCTCTCTAATAAACGTTGACTGTAAAATCTATGCTAAGGTTATGGCTGCAAGGCTAAACACATATCTCCCCCTTCTCATACACAAATCGCAAGTGGGATATCTGAAAAACAGACTCTCACAAGATAACACCAGATTACTCTGTCACCTAATAAACCGCACCGCAAATAGCATGGAGAAGGCAGTCATGATTACGCTTGACGCGGAAAAGGCCTTCGACAGAGTCTCGTGGCCATTCCTCGACCAATGTATGCGTAATTTCGGGCTAGGGGAGAAATATAGAGGCATGATCATGTCACTATACAAGAACCCCCGTGCACGAGTGGTGGTCAACGCATCCACGTCGGAAACATTCACCCTAGGCAGAGGGACTAGGCAGGGATGTCCACTATTACCGGGACTATTCCTGCTAGCCTTAGAGCCGCTCCTCCACATGATCAGGATTAACCCGCGTATAACAGGAGTGCGAGTAGAAGGACAGGCCTTCAAGCTGGCGGCGTACGCCGACGACATCCTGATCACCACCTGCAACCCAGAAGAATCAATAGAAGCCCTGGTACAAACAATCGAGGAGTACGCACATGTCTCAGGATATAAACTTAACCGGGACAAATCCGAATGCAAGCCTATGAACTGCCATACAACTAGGACAGTCCTAGGAACGTCTGGATTGGCGTGGCAAACAAAACCCCTGAAATATCTGGGCCTCCTCTTCGGAAGGGACCTCAGATCTACCTTAGACCACAACGAGGAGGCAATGCTGAAAAAGATCAAGACCAAGCTAGAGACATGGGGCCCAAAATTCATTAGCTGGTGGGGCAGAATCGAGACGGTCAAGATGATGGTCACACCGATGCTAAATTACTTGCTGAGCATGCTGCCACTCACCCTAACCACAGACTTTCACAAGCATATAGATA
Organism: Lissotriton helveticus; assembly: GCF_964261635.1. Taxonomy (NCBI): domain Eukaryota; kingdom Metazoa; phylum Chordata; class Amphibia; order Caudata; family Salamandridae; genus Lissotriton; species Lissotriton helveticus. The sequence continues at coordinate 1,208,630,911 of NC_136063.1, forward strand.
AAGCAATCAACACATTCCTCTGGGGTGGAAAAAAGGCCAGAATCAGCCTAGCAAAGCTCAGACTAAAGAAAGAACAAGGAGGACTAAACCTCACGAACTACAAGGCCTTCCAAATGGCATGCCTTGCCAAACAGGGAATACACTGGGTCGCCCCTACACCAGAGTACGTGCCGGTCTGGCTCGACCTAGAAAGGGGCATCCTGGGGGGGTCAGACCCGATCATGGCACTAACGGCCAACAGACACCCAGAAGCAAAAAACGCGATACTCCGTAACACAAAAATGGCACTACTAAGAATAGACAGAGAACTAGAAGTCAGCATCAAAGGTTCCAAATGGGAATCAATATGGCACAACCCCAAAGTAACGAACAAAGGGAAGACTCTAGATAACAAAGAGTGGTACAGCAGAGGCATCACGGTGCCGGCCCAACTAGAGGTGGGAAGCAACCCACTCACTTTCGAAGCACTGCAGCAGACGCACAAATTACCAAGCAAAGAATTCTATGAATTCCTCAGAATCAAAGCGGCCATCACCAAAGCAAACCTCTCGAAACACAAACCCATCATCATACAGTACTCACAGAATCTAAACAAGACAGTCCACCAAACAGCGCAGATTTACAAACTCATCACACCACGCACCACCTCTCTAAACAACAAAACAATAGCTTTCTGGGAAGGGGAAACACAGAGACCACTAAACGAAGAGGAGAGGGCCAGACTATGGACATCGGCATCCAAGAACAAGATAACCCAACAACTAATACAAACAAAATACTGGATACTACACAGGCTACACTGGACACCAGCGAAGCTAGAAACAGTGGGTGCGAGCGAAAGCGGCACCTGCTGGAACTGCCACAAAGAAAGGGGAGACCTAGCTCACATGCTATACATTTGCACCAAAGTCAAAACCTTCTGGAACAAAGTCTACAACCTCATAGACACGATCACAGGTTGCCAAACACAATGTGACCTAGCAGGCATAGCCATGGCCTTCCAGGCCCCCCAGCTTGATTCCAAGGAAAACCGCGAACTAGTCGATGTTCTGCTGACAGCAGCCGTTAAAACAATCCTGGGGAACTGGAAAAACACTAGCGGAATTACGAACCAGGCTCCCGTTACTTTGCGGTACAATCCAGTTCTAAGAAGGCTACAGAGAACGTTTTCCTGAATACTGACCGTGCCTCTGAATACATTCGAAATCCTGCCGCAAAGAACGAAGGATTTACTCAATAGGCGTTTCTGTTTATTAAAAAGGGAAAGAGAAAAGGACTGCGTCTGTTTTATCCCTCATCGGGGCCTGTAGCCGGTTTTTGACCGCTCGTTGCAGATTTAATGTGTAGCATACGAGTGCAGCCTCTTATGAATGAGAAATGTTTTTTAAAAAGTTAAGAAATACGCAGAACTCATGCCGTTAAGAAATCAATTTGGTTGTTTCATCCTCCGCATATGATAGTGTTTAAACGAAGTCCACACCTCCTTGGCGTCTTGACTTCAGAAACCTTCGGTTTTTTGTAAAGCCCTAAAGAATCTTGCTGATATTGTCCTGAGGAAGACACAAAGTTTGTGTCGAAACGCATCGCCAGGAATCAGCATCCTCAACTAATTTTGGGCATTATCATTGTGTTGACAATAATTCCGTGATTAATGTAGATTTTTTGCAGTAATAATTTATTTTATAAAAATGATTTTTTTATCTTTCTTCTTGTAATCATGTGTATTAAGGAATATGTTTATATCAATTTTTATAAATGTAATTAAATTTTCTATGTTATCACATAATATCTTTTTCTGAGTCCTTTTCTCCTTATGGTGTGTCCACCTTTCTGTTTTTGTCAGACTTTGTAATTTTTGCCTGGGCTTTTACCCTTGCACATAAAAACACTAGCAAAGCCACTTTCAAACGCTGGTTCAACTGGGTAACATTCCTACGGGCGGCAGACAACATCACAGCCAACCACCAGGCGGCGAACCACTCAACCAGAGGAGACATGTGGGAAGCCCTTAACAGCCATCTGAGGCAGTAAGAACCCCCCTTCTTTTCTTTCTCTCTCCTTCTCTTTTCTCTCGTGCTCCACTGTAAGCCAAACGGTACACATTTGTTGAAACTGCAAAGAATTGTGACAACTGTTCCTTTTCTGTATATGTAAAATTTATTTTCAATAAAAAAAAAATTGAAATAAAATAAAAAAAATAAAAATACACCAACTGAGCATGACAAAACAGCTCAACAGGACAAAAAAATAATAATGTTTGTATATTATTGGGTTAGGTGTTGCTTCTTTGTTGTTGCTCTGGTGTGCTGTTTTGTGTTTTGTTTAAGTCATTGTTGTGTTTTGATGTATTGTTGGGATGTGATATTGTGTAATGTCCTGGTAAGGATTTGTGTTTGTTTATGTTACAGTATTGTGCTCGGTGTTTGCAGGGTTCTGCTTGTGTTATTGTGCTTGTGTGTATTTTTTGCGTTGTGTACTGCTCTGTTATCTCCTGTTGTGATGTCTTATTGAGTTATTTTGTTGTGTTATTTTGTTTTTGTGCAATGCTTTGTTATATAGTATTAGTATGGTTTTGAAATGTAGCTATGATTTCAGCTTTAAAAAATATTGCAAGGTTTCAATTCACAACTAGAACTTTCAATTTGAATGCCTGTCCAAAAGATCAACCACTGCCAAAATATATTTACATGGTTCCCGTCACACTCAAACCATCTCACAGCACATGTATTAAAATGGCATAATTCAAGGTCATTTTATGTGACGTGGCCTCAGAGTCCTTGCAGGTTTACACACAGTCACGAACTAATCAAGCTAAACGGATGTACGTCGTTACAACGCATGCTTTTACAACGCATGCCTTTACGACGCAAGTTTTACAACGCAAGTCGTTACAACGACTTACGTTGGGGGGCGCTGGATAGTGAATAGTTTAATTTACTATTCCAACTCCAGTCCCCGTGGATAGTAGGGAAGGTGTTGGATAGTAAATTACAACTATTCCCTATCCTAGAGCGCCCCCCAGCGCAAGTCGTTGTACAAGTTGTGTTGTAATGGTTGCGTCGTAAAGGTACTTCGTTGTAAAAGTTGCCTTGTAAACGCTGTTCCCCAAGCTAAACAGATACACGAATTGGAAATGAATGCCCATGCCAATGTGTCAGTAATGCATTGTACAGCACTTTGATGTATGGCATTGCTCAAATGCTGTTTAATCCAGGCGGTCTTCGAGCGAAATGTAAAAAGCCCAATTCACTTATAGGGGTCAATTGCAAGTTAGACAAAGCTGCCTCACTGAGGGGGATACTGTTGCATGTTATTTACAGGCAAGAAAGTAGCTAGAAAATTAAAATAGCCCCACTTTGAACGAAAGTGCAGATGCCACCAAACAAGTGAGTTGAACTCTCCCTAGAACAGATTTCCAGTCTCTTCCATCCATGCAGCTAATCATTCATTCGTTCACTCTTCCATCACCTGCTGATATCCATCATTCAATATTTCCCATTCCATCCATCTATCCACTCTGCCACCCATTCATCCAATCTATCTGTCCATCAATTATGCTATACATCCATCCACCCACTCTGTAATCCATCCATCTAGATACCATCCCTACACTCTCCCATCCATTCGCCCTCCCATCCAGCTATCCATCCACTCTGCCATCCATCTATCCATCCATCCTACCATTCATCCACTCTGCCATCTATCCAGCCATCCACTCTATCATCCATCTAACCATCCACTTTGCCATCTATTCACTATGCCAATCTGCCAACCATCCAGCAATCCACCCACTGCTTAACATCCATTCATCCACTTTGCCATCCATCCATCCATTCACTTTGCCATTCATCCATCAATCATCCACTTTTTTACCCAACCATCCATTTATCACATGTGCCAAGCATAAATCCACTATGCCATCCATCCATCCATTCACTTTGCCATCCATGCATTCACTTGGTCACTCATCCATTCTGCCATTCATCAATCCCTTAATCAACTCTACTAGGATACATCCATCCACTCTGCCATCACGCCATCCATCTACACTACCATCCATTCACCCTGCCATACATCCATCATCCATTACTCTGACTTCTATTCACCCTTCTTTTTATTCACTCATCCATCCCTTTACTCTGCCATCTTTTGACCTGTTCATTCACATATCCATTCATCCCTTTACTCTTCCATTCTTTCGCCTGGCCGTCCCCCTATCCATTCACTCACATTTATCAATCCATCCATCCCTTTACTCTGCAATCTTTCACCTGCCCATTAACTACCCATCGATCCCTTTACTCAGCCAAGGTTTCACCTGTTCGTTCACCTATCCATTCGCTCATCCATCCACACATCCCTTTACTCTGCCATCCCTTCACCGGTCCATCAACCTAACCATTCACCCCGCCACCCACCAATTTATTTTGCCATCCTTTTACCTTCCATCCTTTCACCCACTCGTTTATCCACATACTTATTCATTCACCCACACATTCATCCATATTTCCTTCTTTTCACCCCTCCTTCCAGTATTCCTTCTCTATTACCCTATTCTACTTACCCAGCTGTTGTTATTCCTTCCTACCGCTCTTCTTTGGACGCTGTATTCTAGCATTGATGGTGAGCTCTTGCCTGCCGGGTAGCAGACAGAGCCGGCCCATAAAGCATACCTCTGATTACAAGTACACCAGGGTCCATATTACTGAAAGGGTGCACTTTCCCTGTTTGCGCCATGGCGCACTTTTAAGCAGTGCGCCCTGTGCAAATATGTAAAGTGCGCCATAGTATGAAGAATGCGCTGTAAACTGTTGCACAAAATGTTTTTAAAAAGCTGTTTTTTAAATGCCGCATAGTTTTTTTTAAGACTACATGTTGCAGAAAAAAAACTGTATTTAATAAACGATCATAGACATGGTAGTCTGCTGGTCCTAGCAGGCCACCATCCCTGTAAGGGCCATGAATCATAGTAAATCACAATTTGTGACCTACCTCCTAGTAATGCATTTCCAGGGAGCGTGACCTATTCATCTTGCAAAGTGACCTATTAATATTTAGGTTGGTTCGCAGAAAAATTGGTCCCAAAAACACTGGGGCCAGTATTTTGCGACCACATTTAGTACATCTGCGCCAGGTGTCAATGAATGGTATTAGGGCGCTTTGCAAGTAAACATTCAGAGGTAACAGCGTCACATCAAGATTGCGGTGGGGGGCCATTAGCAAGAGTAGAACCTTGGTTCTAGCATGAGGGAGAAATTGTCAGTTCACAGCAAAGCATTCTGGGAAATATTGCGGAAAAGACGTTTCGGAGACATGTTCCGGGATCATACGGAAAAATAAAAACCTCAGCGTTCAGTCCATGGACTGAGAAAAGGAATGAACGAGTTGGCTGGTTTCCATGCTCTGCATACTTTCCCAGAGATAATGTAAACCTCTTTCCTCCGTCAAACGAATATCCCGACACGCTGTGCGAGGAGGGCGGGTGAGCAGAAAGGAGAACGCCCCGGGCCTGCAGTGGAGCCCGCAGCATGCACACTTAATTAGAAAGCTTCAAGAAATGAGAATTACAGCCCAGGCCTGTAATCTCAAAGTGTGGTGCGCACTCCATTAATTACCGCTAAAGATTTCGCTCAAATTATTCCTTGGATTTATGAGTTAATAGTGAGAATGTGATGAGGTTTACAAGAAATGTATTTAATGACTGTGCTGCAATGCTTATAGTCACACATCCAGCTGCACTTATAAACAATTGTTGAAGCAATCTGTGTGTTCTTTAAATTGGGTGAGCAAGCGGCGGCATTACTGATGAAAAAGGTACATAAAATGAGCAGGACTGAAGGGGAAGCAAAGGGTCGGACTGGCCTATAGGGCAAACAGGCAGTGCAGATGGGACCTGTCCGTCTGGTCAGTATGTGGGACGTTTTTTGGCTGCTTGTGGGACTGGGTAATGGTCTAGTGGGACGGTTTTTACCGTTGATTGCCTTGATATTACTACAAATCATCATGAGCGAACTAGATTGCGGTTTGTACACAGAGGGCTAAATACCTTGACCACAACCTATATCATTGGGTGTTATTTCCCTACCCGGATAGGATTCTACTAGAAAGGACATATCTTATACAGATACAAAGGTGACAACGCCTGACATACATTTGTCTAATAATTTGGTTACTCTGCCACCATTGAATCTTATTTAATTGATGTCCATGAACCCGTTTTTAACGCCAAGCCGACATACCATGAAGAACACAGATTACGCCAACTGTATTCTCAATACATGGTCTCAGCATTGTTGTTTTGAAATGTGACACAAACTTCAGTCAAATGACATCCATAGATACAAACTCTGACTAAGCCCTGAAGAAGTCCCATGAGGGATAAAACGCGTTGGCGGCAAGCAATTGTGTGATGTTTTAAAGGAATAAAGTGCTTCTGAATAAAAGGAATAAACCAACCACGATCAAGTATTGCTACCATCTGTTCGTCTGGGAAGCTGTCCATTGATATATTGTGTTTTGCTTAGATATGTTGTACTAGGACATCTATACATAATACAGACCGTTGTGCTCGGGTGCGTGGTCATTCTTGTTTTTTGATATTACCACAAACCTCGCCTACAGCAAGCACAAATGTTCGTAGTCTTCCATATCTTATAAAACACGTATATGGCATGTGTTAGACCTGTCTGACTTTTTGCGTAGTCCCTCCAATGTATTATTTATTTTGTCCCCTTTTTGCCCCTCATGCCTTTTAATTATTTTTGTGTCCACTAGATTTTTCAAGGTGTTGGTCAAGGGGATAGGTGCTCTTTTACCCTCATAATCATTCACCTCAGTTTAGGTGCCCTTCCTGACAGGAATTTCCTTAGTTCAACAAAATGGTGTCTTCTAACTGCCACAACTGTCAGTCCCCCAGAGTGCCCCATAGGTTAGTATTAGGCCTTCCAGAACCTTCTGGACCTTACTGGACCCTGTAAGGATAGGCTATATAATGGTAGGGGTCAGGAAGCCATTTTGTGTAGACTGTTGAGCTAGAGGAGGGAGGCGGTGGTGAGAGGAGGTGGACGCGCTAGGAGAAGTTAGTTTGTCGGTGGAATAGGCAGCCTCTCCAAGGAGACGTTCCCCCGTTCATCCCTGACCAAACCCTCTTGCTAAGGCTTGGTAGCTGGAGGCATTGGTGGAACACTGACTGGCCCTTGTGAATCCTGCTACCCCTGCTTTAAGTGACGCTGTCGGAAAGAAGCTCCTTCCCTGCTTCTTGCCCCCTCACCAGATCCCCTTACTGATTGATCTGAGGGAGATTCAAGCGAGTCACAGGGTCCTGCGTTGACTGTGGTAGTGGCAGGCGGCGCGCATGAGCAGAGGAGCGCTTAGTCTTGCGCAGGCTCCGTGATACCGGCCTTGTGTGAGGAGTGGCGCTGTACGTGAGCAGGCCGGGGAGTGTCCTGGAACCCCGGGCTTCGGAGGCGTTGCCAGACAGAGACACTACTCCGACGCGCAGGAGCGGAAGCGCCGACAACGAAGGAACGACGGCAGCAGCGCGGGAGAGTACTTCACGGGCAGCCCCCGTCTGGCCTTCCTTCGTCCTTCTAGCAAGTGCGGAGAACCCATAGTCCGGTAGAGGACCAGCCAGAGTACGAACCAGGAGGGACTTTGCCTCATCCCTGTGTCAAATCAGCCAAGTAAGGTGGCGGAAAGGGGGGAAAAGGTGAAAGAGTCATTGTCGGGTGACTGGAAGAGTGGGATCCGCCCCAAGTACACCGGCAGCCCTGCTGAATAAGGGCTGTGAGTAAGTCAGCAGCAGCCAGTGAGTGAAGGGGTGCCCCTGAGTAACCCAGTTGGCCGGTATCGGCCGAGTGAACTACACCTCTCCGTTGATGCAAGGTCAGAGGTTTCCCTTCGTGGTAACAGTGGGTTGCCTGTTTTAATAGGAGAAATCCACTGTGGGTGGTTACACGAGTTCAGAGCAAAAGGCGCCAGATAAACGGGGGTAGAGGGGAATACTGCCTCAGTAATGAGTCCTCTGGGAGTTGCTAAGAGAGGACAGTACCTGTTTGGAGACGGAGTGGTAGTCTCCCTGCACAAGGAATGTAGTGCAGGATATATTACTTATCCAGTAGCCCTGAAACGGTGTGGGAGTTAAAAGTCAAGGAAATCATTGGTGTGAGCTCCTGGAAATACTTCTAGGAGGCCATTGTTCAATGAGAATACAGCATAGATTGGTCTCTTTAACTCTTTCCTTCTTCATTAAATGTGTAGCACTGTTAAGTAAATGTAAAGGAAGCCATATTGAACTGTAATGAAACTGACCAATGGAATGTGAAATGAAATTGTAAATGTTATCTGTTAAGCAAAGTGAGAAGGAATAAGGAGAAATATTGGTGTAAAAAGAAAAGAGATATACAGAAGAACCTAATTATTTTTATAAAGCAATCCATATTTTTCCAAACATTGGTGTAGCGTCCTTTTTGAGTGAAATAACGTTGGTTTACTGCTGGGTGGTTTGCAACCTTCACACATGTGCCTCTAGTGATAGTGTCTTACCCTAGGCCAGGCTACCCTAGGTGACCTGACATATTTAGGTTCCAACAAGTTGGTGTCTAGCGGTGGGATCCTGACTGTGGTTGCAACTACTCTGTAGTAATTGAGCGTAATTCACTAGCCTACACCAGGAGTTTTCTCCTAGCGGCCCTCCTAATTCTTATTTTTGTTTTTTTCAAATTTGTTCCTGGTGGTGGGGTGGAGGTAGCTTCAGGTTGCCTTGCAACTCTATTCTTCTTGTGTGTGTAGCTTTGAATTGCCTGTGGTAAAATGGAGTTTGCACTAGAAAAACTAGACACCTATTCGGTGGCTCAGCTAAAAGATTTATGTCAACAATTGGGAGTGTTCTTTAAGCGTGGTGCCAAGAAGGGGGAACTCCAGACCAGTTTGAGGGCTTGGGTGGAAGTACGCAATGAGGAGGGAACGGTGGAAGAGGAGGAATCGGACAGAGGTACTGTCATTGATAGGACTGCGGAATGTTCCTCGGGGGTGGGTGAGATGTCAATCAGCCCCAAGGCAACCTCACGGGAGGGCAGCTGTGTGTCATCGAGAGGGTTGTCAGAAACCGAGTTAGCTGACAGGAGAGAGGATAGACTGTTAAGGTGGGAAATAGCAAAAATGGAGTTGGAAGAAAAGAGGGAGGGGAGGAGGTTAGAGCAGGAGAAGGAAGAGCGGAGAATGGCTCATGAATTCAAACTAAAAGAGTTAGAACTCCAGGCCCTGAAACGGGGACTCTTTCCAATTCCAAATGGTGGCAGCGAAACCAGAGAACCAACCAGGGAGTCCAGACCCTACCTGCCTAAGGATATAATTGCCAGCTATAGTCAGGGGGATGACATAGCCAAGTGGCTGGCAGCCTATGAGGTCTCCTTAAGAGCCCATGGGATCCAGGAGAAGCACTGGGAGGGGGGGGTGGGTTGTATAAATACATGCCTCCTACTGGTCGGGACACCTTGCTGGCCTTGGAATCAGAGGAGCAGACCAACTACCCCACCATGAAGCTAGCATTGGTCAGGAAGTTTGGGCTTACCCCGGAAAGGTATCGCCAGAAGTTCAGGGGGAGCCACAAGTTAAGCACCCAGAACTGGGTGGACTTCCTTGATTATGCAAGAAAGGCATTGGAGGGCTGGGTAAAGGGCAGTGAGGTGAGGGATTATGAGGGGTTGTATGATCTATTTTTGAAAGAGCACCTCCTCGAGAAATGCTTTCCCGAGCTGCGCCAACACCTGGTGGACAGCAAGCTGACCAATCCCCGGAAGCTTGCAGAGGAGGCGGACATCTGGGCAAGTACCCGGGTATCCTCAAAGGGGACTGGAGGGGATTCCCAAAAGGCTGGACAGGGCGCCCCCCAGAAGAAGGAGGGGGGAGATAAAAAGAGGGAGTTCACTAAAGGTCCCCAAAACAATTTCCAGGGAAAGGGAACAGGTTTCACCCCTAGGGCAAACCCGCCCAGAAACCCTAATCCTGGCCAAAGCCAGCAGCCAAGGGTTCTCCACTGCTTTGAGTGTGGTGGTGTTGGACATTATAAGGGAGATGTCAGTTGCCCAAAGAGACCACCCCCTCCCACCGGAGGAAAACCACCGGGAGTAGCTAGTGTAGCGCTCGGGGAGGAGTTGCCCTTAGATAAGGGGGGTGAGTGGGCGGGTGTCGCCTTAGTGTCCCTGGGAGAACGGGAGATGGTTCCTAAGATCCAGGTGCCCCCAAATACTGTTAAGTATGGGCAGTGGATCACCATCAATGGCCAGAGAGGGGAGGCTCTGAGAGATACAGGAGCCAGTATGACTATGGTGAGAAGTCAACTGGTGTCTCCAGAGCAGGTGGTTCCCAATGTACTCCACCCCGCCGCGATGGCTGACGGCAGAATGGGCCACTATTTAGTGGCTGAGGTTCCCTTTGAGTGGGAAGGGGTTGCAAGTTCACTTCGAGTTGCCGTAAGCCCTGCCGTGCCAGTTGATTGTCTGCTGGGGAATGATATGGAGCACAATGCTTGGAGAGAGGTGGAATATCGGACACACACCGCGATGCTGGGTACACCTGACTGGGCCTGTGTGAGCACAAGGTCTGCGACTGCCCGGAGAGGGAGTTCGCCTGGGTTGGAGCTGGAACAATGGCCCAACCCGCTGCCAAAAAGGGACAGACCCGAAGTCAGGAAGAGCCTGCTTCGGCTTCTACACCCCATGTGACAGATCGGCCACCTGCGGTGGTGGACCAGGAGTCCGTGGAGGGGGAAGTAGACTCGCTGGAGGACCTACCCATCCCTGCTGAGTGGCATGTGGAGGGAGGGCCTACCAGAGAGGAATTCTGTAAGGGGCAGAGGGAGTGCCCTACCCTTGAGGGACTGAGGTGACAGGCTGAAGCCCAGGCAGCAGGTGATGTTACGGGACACTACCACATTTACTGGGAGGATGGACTCCTCTACAGTGAACCCAAGGTACCCTTACCTGGTTCGTCAAGGGCCTTGGTAGTCCCGCAACAATACCGAGCCTTTCCAATTTCCAATTTAAAACATTTATAGAGCGCATCGTCCACCGTACGGTTTCTTGGCGCTAGCAAAAGGTCCGATTACTGAGGATTACATGGGTGAGCGAGTTTATACAGAAAAAGCCTGTTTAAACAGGAGCGTTTTGAGGTCTCTTCGAAAAGAGACATAGTGGGTGGCAGAACGTAGGTGATCGGGCAGAGAGTTCCAAAAAGTGGGAGCCAACGTAGAAAAATTGGCTCCACCCCCCTTTTTGCGCTTAAAACGTGGGATTTGGAGGAGAGACTTGGAGGAAGAACGAAGCTCTCTGTCGGGAACATATTCGCTTATCAGCGAGGAGATGAAGGCCGGGGCAGTACCTTGCCGGGCCTGGAAGGTCATGCAGGCGGTCTTGAAAAGGGAGCGCTCCCTGACAGGCAGCCAGTGGAGCTCCCTAAGGAGGGGTGAGGAATGATGGTAGCGTGGGAGACCTTAAATTAGCCGGGCCGCGTGGTTCTGCACCATCTGGAGCCTCCGCAGGCTGTATGCCGGGATGCCATTGTAGAGGGCATTGGCATAATCTAGCCGCGAGATTACCAATGCGGCCATGATCAATTTAAGAGCCTGGGGGGAAAAGAAGCGGGGAAACGGTACGGATGGTTCGGAGGGTAAGGAAGCAAGAGGAGACTACGGAACTGATTAGTGAGTGAAGGGTGAGATGACTATTCATTTTCACTCCCAGTGTTTTTACTGTGACTGAAGGGGTAGGGGCGGGACCAAGAGTGGGGGGCCAAAAGAGGGCGTTCCAGGGGCTGGATGAACCACCAGTGAGAACCAACTCGGTCTTCTCCGGGTTCAATTTGAGATGGTTGTGGTTCATCCAGTCCCTGATGAAAATCATAATGGACTGGAAGTTAGAAACCGAGAGAGAAGAGGAAGAAAGATCAAAGATAAGCTGGAGGTCATCTGCATAATTAAATACAGTGACCTCCAGTTGCTGAAGAGCAAAAATAAGAGGAGAGATATAAAGGTTGAATAGTAGAGGAGAAAGGGAAGAGCCCTGGGGGACACCACAGGTGACGGGGAGTGAGGTGGTCGTGAAGTCTCCTAGCCGAACCGCCTGGGTGCGGTCCCTCAGGAAGGAGGAAAGCCAGACCAGGGCTGTTCCCTGGATTCCAGCCGCCCTGACACGGTGTGGTATATAAATAAATAATACCGGATCTAGGTTTGACTGGACATAGCAATAACAGATAGCTCAATAAATAAGAGTCAAGATTCGAGGTAGTAGGAGTTTGCAGGTTTAATACAGCATAAAGGACAGGAACAGGACAACCTGCACGGGAACAGGATGGCAGCGCTGCCGGGGGCAGGATCAGAATCGGCGTAAGGGAATGGGTCACATTTAATAGCAGTGCATAAATATATATACTAAAACAGTTACATTACAATGAATTACAGTAGGCGGAGCAGTGGGTGTGGTCAATAGCAGTCGCGAAAGATAAGGGTGAAAATGGGTGTAACAGGGGCGTATACATAGACATGTGATGCAAACGTAACAGAATATGTCATAAATGGGGCGGAAACATGGAGGGGGCTACCTAAGGAGCCGGGAACTCTAACCTAATGGTGCGCGCAAACTGACAATGACGTGTTACTAGGAGAAGCTGGGGGCTATGAACTCTGTGCTAGGAGTAGAGACTGAAGTCTGGAGAGTCAGGGCGACATGTACCTAAACAGTATCTAGTATCTGATGTTTAGAGAACATGTTGATAGAATCCAAAAGTTATCGGGGTAAAGGCTAACAGACTCTAAGACTGGAGCATGCATTATTCTACATGTAGTGCGTGATGAAGAATATTAAATGACCATTAAATGCAGTATTTCTCTTACATGGAGACGTAAAGGCTAGACAATGACGGAAACTATTGATGTGATTCAGTAGCTTAGGAATGCAGAGAAGGAGGGCTGGACTGATAACTAGAATCATAACATACTCTTGGCAGACTCAGAGGCAGAGCCAGGCTGAGCCGGGCACTGCGAGGCAGGAAGTAAGTGAAGGGTCGAGGATACAGGTGGGGGCTGTATCGCTCCTCAGCGAGGACTCAGAAGACAGGAGCTGAATCTGGTGTCCGGGCCCTTTTGAGGCCTAGAAACGGGGACTTTACAATGAAATAACGTGCACACTGGGAAACGTGGCAACGTAACTTTACATAGGCCTGATACTCGTAGCTTTCACGAGAACTGGAAACTGGCATACTAGAGATGGACACAACTGTAATTGCATCTTTAATCAAACATGGGGATACATATGCATATTTAATCATGCACACATAACATAAGATGGAGGACACGTAGGGACACAGAACATGACAAAATTTACTTTTCCACATTCCCTCCTTGTCACTACGTTTCCATCAGGAAACATCAATATTCATGATACCATCTATCATTTCATACAGTATCATTTGCTCGTCTCGAATTTTCTTGGAACGGGATCTAGGACGGGACTTGGGACTAGGAGCACAAGATGTAGCACAAATGCCGCAAATCGCAGGGCCACATTGTAAACAGAGGCAGCAACTGAATATGATCGCTACTGCAATACCCAGAAATGACAATACTTTCCATCCCCAGGCGGAAATTATATTCCAGAACCAACCGGACCATGTCCAGGTGCCTGGATCTTGGTGTAACATATGGGCAATTTTATGGAGTCTGGTTATAGCTGAATAAACAGACGGTGCGTTATTAGGAATGAAAATGCAGCAACTAGATCCGATGACTCTACATGCCCCGCCCCTATCGGCCAGTATGACGTCAAGGACGAGACGATTCTGGAGCACGACAATTCTCATAAAGGATTGCTCTTCGGTTAAGTTACCTAGAGCAGAAGTAGTCTCAATCACTACTGCTTCAAGGGTTCTGGTTAATCTACGTATCAGTTTACTATTCACGACAGTACCTAAGTAGGGGAAGACACCTTTATTGATATCTATGTATTGTTCTAGAGCAGTTTCAGTATAATCGACAATCGGGAAATTTCTCTTGTGTCTAGTATGTACTAGATGGGAATTCCTATGATAGTCAGGTGGGGCTAGGAAAACTGGTGGCAGTAGGAAGGCAATGTAACAGGTTCCCTCCCAATCGAGGGGCAGACGAACATATGCGGTCTGACCACAAACAAAATAAGAATGACGTGAAGCTTTGAAAATAGATTTCCTACTGTCACTATACTTGACAATAGTAGTACAATCACTATGACCTACATGTACGGAACCATTATTTCGGACACATAATTCACCTTTGACTGGTAATACTGACATAGCAGGTAAGTCTGGAGTAGTATCAGACTGAACATTCAGGACCATAAAATTCGAAGAATAATTACCTAAATTATAAACTTCATTTTCTAGATCTAACCCTGTTCTGTGGGGAAGACCTTGCTTGTCTGGGAAACATGTACTGTTCAGAAAAGACATATCTGTTAAGGATGACGTTAACGTGGACCATGCTCCACACGAACCGTTATGTGAAAATGGATAAGGAAAGAGTGGCAGAACTCCCTTCGGTGTCTGGAAAGGGGGGAGTCGACCACACACCCAACAATTTGTGGCATTGCTGGTCTGGTGTGAATAATGTAACATGCGGATAAAAGAGTTATTACGCATAGCAAGACGATATGAGAGTTCATGAGGAGGCAGATCACTAAACGTGTGCTCTACTGTAACATTGGCAGACTTATTTACATGAGAAACTGAAAAATACAAATAAAATGCATAACTGGTGCAGGAAATCAAAATGCTAAAATATAGCAGAAAACATAAAATAATAGTGCAACTTCTAGAGTTCTCACTAACTCTCTCTCTCTGTGGGGGTCTATTATATACATGTCAGAAACCGGTCTAACCGTTTCACCTAGGGGAGGACTTAGACAATCAAACTGGCTGACTTATTTTACTAGACCTTAGTTTAAGCTTATACTCCTGTTGCGGAGTTTTCTCTAACAGGGAAGGGTTCGTAGCAATGTCTTTTGCGGGACAGTCCTTAAGAATAGTACTTTGGCAGTCTTTAAGATCCTCGGAAATGTTCTTTGAAACAGGTTTCAATCCAAAAAATCTTTTCACATGAGACAGATGCACCCAGCCCTTCCTGCCTTCCAGCTTGACGGCAGTACGGGTGGCCAGGAGGACCTGTCGGGGTTCCTTCCAGCTAGGCTCCAGCGGACTTGAACGATCAAAATTCCTGACCAGAACCATGGATCCGGGAACGATTTCATGCGGTGCCACCTCGGTATTGTCTGGAAATGCGGCAGCAACCTGTGAACGACAAGAGTTGAGGGCAGACATCAAGGAAGCTAGGTAATCTGTCAGCATATTACTTGAAACATCGGTAATACTTCGGGGTCTAGGTGTACCCCACATATTAGGGGGGCGGCCGAATACGACCTCATAAGGGGACAGACCTGATCTGGAATGTGCGACCATGCGCATATAAAATAAGGCAACTGGCAGAGCTACTAGCCAGTCTACACCTTTCTCTTTACAAACTTTTGCAATTCGGATTTTCAGGGTCTGATTATGTCTCTCTACGAGACCGGCTGCTTCTGGATGGCGTACACAATGGAACTTCCACTGGTACCCTAACAACAGGGAAATATGTTTCATAAGCTCGGATGAGAATGGCTGGCCGTTATCAGAATATACAACTCTAGGGAGTCCATAACGGGGGAAGAATTCACGAACCAACTGCTTAGCAGTGGTCGCGGCTGTGTAATCTGGGACTGGATATGCCTCTGTCCACCTGGACAAAGCGCATACAACTACAAGGACATACTTGAAACCTCGACATCGCTCCATCTGAATATAATCCATCTGGAGGACTTCAAAAGGGTGGTCAGGAGGCTGGAATCCACCTTGTTCCACCGGGACACTTTTACCTGGATTAAACTGACAACATATCATACAGGTACGGACTTTCTGCTTGGCTGCAGCTCGTAAATGCTTGTTGAACCAAATGTTCTGGATACTATCTAACATAGCTTTTTCTCCTAAATGTGCTGGACTATGTGCGGTATTGATAATGACTTGAACCATAGAGTCGGGGAGAAACCATGTGGCTTTACCCTTCGTTACCCATCCCTGATCTGTCTGGACCCCTCCTTGTTCGGACCATTTCTTGATTTCCTCGGGAGTAGCATGTAACTGGATATCTATGACATCTTGAGTGGGGTCCTTAACTGTCATACAGGTAGTCAGATCTGGAGTGTATGTCGGTGTCTTATTAACTGGAATGTCTGGTGTCTGTGCAGTAAGCTTGGCTGTGCGATCTGCTAGATCATTACCTTGAGAAATAGTGTCAGTAACTTTCGTATGTGCTTTGCATTTCATGATAGCAATGGATGTCGGTAAGTGTATGGCATCTAACAGAGCTTGAATAAGGAGACCATGCTGAATCTTGAGTCCATGAGAAGTCATGAAACCTCTCTCCTGCCAGAGCACTCCAAAGTCGTGTACGACTCCAAATGCGTAACGTGAATCTGTGTAAACATTAACTTTCAGGTTCTTAGCGTGTATGCAGGCTTGAGTCAGAGCAACTAGCTCTGCTGCCTGAGCAGACAGGGTGTCAATACGGTGTGTTTCAATAACTTCAGTGTCAGTAGTCACTGCATACGCAGCTACTAGTTCTCCTGTACTTGTTCTCATACATGAGCCATCCACATAAAGTGTCAGGTCGGGATCTGGTAATGGAATATCTGTCAAGTCTTGTCTTGGCTTAGTCATAATGTTAACAACTTCCACACAGTCATGTGTGGCAGGATTTGAAGTAACTGACGGTAACAGTGTAGCAGGATTTAGAACGTTGCAGCGTCTGATTTCTATGTGTGGCTGGAACAGTGTCAATTCATAACCTGTTAAACGTGCAATTGTCAAGTGCTGAGTCTGTGTTCGGTTTAAAAGAACTTCCACGGAGTGTGGGACTTGTACTGTCAAGGAATGTCCTAATACTATGGAATCACTTTGTCTGATAGCTAGTGCTGTGGCTGCAACTGACTTGAGGCACGCAGGCAGAGCCTGGGCTACAGGATCTAATGTGCTCGAAAAATAAGCACAGGGCTTGTATTGTCCTGCTTGATCTTGTGTGAGAACAGATAATGCTGTACCTTTGCGTTCAGTGACAAAAAGTGTAAAAGGCTTACTGTAGTTCGGTGTAGCTAGAACAGGAGCTTGGCATAGAGCTTTCTTTAACTCATTAAAACTAAGTGTATGTTCAGATGTCCAAGGGAGGACAGTCGATACGGCTGCCTCCTGTGTCGTTAACTGTATCAGTGGTTTAGCTAGAAATGCATACTAAGGAATCCATTGTCTGCAGTAAGAAGTAAGGCCGATAAAAGCACGTACCTCCTTCTGTGTCTTGGGCTGAGGAAGACTCGCTATTAACTGGATACGGTCAGGTGTCAACTGCCTACCCCTCTTGGACAGTAAGTGGCCTAAATAGATCACTTGCTGGACACAGAATTGAAGCTTAGAAGGGGACACCTTGTGCCCCATCTCGGCAAGGAAATACAAGACTGTAAGGGATGCTCGCTCGCAAGCACGTTCAGAACGGGCTGTGATCAGTAGATCATCGACATACTGGAGCAGGGCAGTGTCAGTTGGCATGTGAATATTGTCTAGTTGTCTCTTAAGTGCTTGACTGTAAATACTAGGACTTTCTGTGAAACCTTGAGGAGCTCGTGTGAACATATAGCTCCTTCCATTTAAACAAAATCCGAAAAGGAACTGGCTGTCTGGATGAATGGGGACACTAAAAAATGCGTTCTTGAGGTCTATGACTGAAAAAAATGAGGCTTCAGAATCAATGGCTGTCAATAGGGATGAAATATCTGGCACAACTGGGTACTGGGGAATAATACATTTGTTAAGTTCTCGTAGGTCAATCACTAATCGATATACTGGGGGTGCATTTGGATCAGTACGTTTCATGACTGGAATGATCGGAGAATTACATACATTGGAGTCAGTTTCTACAACTACTCCTTGAGCGATGAGCTCGTCAATAATTTTGGATAAGGCTGCTACAGCCTCAGGTGGCAATCTGTACTGTCTGATTCGTGGTAACACTACACCTGGTTTGAGAGTCACACGATGGGGTGTGATTTGCATATAACCAACATCAGTTGGACCTTGTGCCCATAGATGCTGCGGAACATTAGACAATCTCGGATCAAAATCTCGTAATACATAGTGACCCTTGAAGTCACGTAGGAACAGGCGTATTCCCTCTGGGGAACAGCAAATAACTGCACCTAATTCTTTCAGTGTTTTAATGCCTAATAAATTTTCTGGACATGACTTCGTAAGTAACAGATCAGTAGTGCGGGACAATGGACCTACTTCTAGAGTAACTGGCTTAGATATCTCGTTTACAATAGGTTTTCCTGAAAATCCAAGGGAAACATTTCTAGAGCCTGAGAGCGGAGCCCCTGGAACTTCGGCGTGACTAATGGTGGTCCTACTTGCCCCTGTATCAATCAAAAACTTTCTGTCTTTCCCTAATACTTGACTATGAACATAGGGACCCTCTTGATCTACAGGTATCTCGATGAGAGGCAAGCCTACCTCCCTCTCTAGGCTGTTTCATGAATATGGCTGATACTCTGGATACTCGGATTGTGCATACTGGTACATCTGCTGTGTAACATGCTGTGTTGCAGCGATAGGCTGCGGTGCTGGAACTGTCTGTTGTGCATTCTGTGGCTGAGAAGTCTGTGAAACTTGTTCTTGTCTAGGCGGACGTGGTCTTTCTTTAGTCTTACCGGTAGCTATATTGTGTTTCAGAACTGCACACTCGTTTATGAAATGACCTGGCTGTTTACAATAATTGCAGTTCCCTTTAACGGGAGCTGCAGGATGACTGGCTTGATTCGGACCCCTCTTCTGACTGTCTTGAGGAACAGATTGTGCAACTAGTACTTTCATTTTCGTGTCTTTCATACGTTTTCTTTCATGATCTTGTTCTTCTCTGATTCTATTCTGGTGGTACTGAAGCATCTGTAACATCTGGGACGGGGTATTAGCTTGCCAGGTACTTTCGACTTTCAAAACTCGATTCTTAACTTGTGGACTTGAATTCTCGACTAATTTAGTAACAAAAAGATGAGGGTATGACTCGCTACTCGTCTTGAGGCCACTGTTTATGATAAAACATTTTTCGAATCTAGAATAAAAATCACTAGTGTCTTCGTCTTGTTTCTGTTTACAGGCTGAGATTGCATCCCAGTCTTCCTTTTTAGTGGCTAATAATCTTGGCAAAACTTGTATTAACAGTTCTGGTAATTCTTTACATTTTTCTCCTAGACCGGTACCTGGTACTCGTATCTTATCTTCAGCTTCTAGGACTGCCCAATCGATCTTTTTCTCTCCCACCTCCCAATCTTTTTCCTTGAGTTTCTCGTATACCCCTGCGGGCAATAAGACTTTTAACATTTTAATTATATCTGGATACGTGTATTCTCCCATACGGAGCATGTCTTTTAATTCCCGGTGGAACCCTGCTGGATCTTTATCATGACAGGGAATTAACTTTTTCATCTCTAAGAGTTCCATCTTTGTAATCGGAGTGTAAACAAACACTCGTTGCATTTCACCATCTGTTGTCCTGACTGGGTGTACTTCTCGTAACGGATTCTGTCTGTCTATGTAAAAGGGTTTACTTTCTGGAGGTGAGACATGAACAAAATGCGGGTTCAGAAACGTTCTATATTTGTGGCGCTGTTCTAGGATGACACTAATTAAATCGGTACCTAAACCTTTCCATCTATACTGGAGTAACTCGTTCAGGACATCGTGTAACGGACCTGGATCAGAATGTTGACCCTCATACAGAGTAATGAGGTGCTGGATCATATACATACCCACCAGTCGTTGCTCGGCTGGGGGCAGTTTCAGAAACATTTGTGCCACTATTTCGTCTGGAAAAGTGGTAGAATCAGTAATCCATCGGACCGCTGATCGGACTAGTTCTTGTTCATGCATAGTACTTAACTCGCTATAACCGATTCGTGACTTCAGAATGTGATCGGTAGCTTGAAATACTTGTTCTAGAGAACCTTGTTCTGGTGCTGGATGATGTAAAACTGACTTGTGTTCTAGGCGCAAATGGCGATCTGGAAATCTAGATTTTCCTACATACGCTATTCTGGCGGGATTCTCGTCCTCTACCTCTTCAGTAGAAGAGTCATTTTCTTTCTCGTTTACTTGTGCTGCTTTACGTTGTTCGTGTATCTTTATTATTTCTTTACGGATTTTCTTGTACATACTCTCTATACTACTGATAGTCTTGTGTTTACCCTCGGCTATATTATCACTCCACCTTGTCAGGATTTTCATTTCGGCCTGATCTTTAGTCGGGGAATCTTGTTCTCTTATTAGACAATTAATCAGGAACTTTAATAACATGAGCTGGATCTCAGCTTTCCTTTGAGACATGGCTTCGCCAATACTTTCTGGATCATCCCCTGTACGGATGAAACGATATATTCTGTCTAGATCTCCTTTCATATCTGGTAGGGTGTCTAAATACCCGGTCACCCGTCTTACACGGATGGAATATATTACTGTACTATCATCACCTGCAACTGGATCATAGCGGCATTCAGTAAGAGCTCGTCGGATTTCTGCAACGGACTTAAATTTGGGCGTACGCTGTAACGCACATTCATGTAACTCGGCCAACGTTCTACGTTGGTGCGGTGGCGGGGTACCAGGAGGACCTCCTCCTGCGGCCCCTAAACTGGAATCGTCGACTGATACTCTTCGTACTAGCGTGGCGGGAAATTGTAATGTAGGCTGGACCGGGGGTACCGTAGCAGGTACTCCGGTGACTGGAGGAGCAGGATTTACATTATTTACAGGAGCTGGCGGAACAGGATTTGCATATTCCGGGACTGTGTCGTCCAAATAGGACGAGATGAAAATATCAGCTGCGGTCGGTTTGTGACGTAGCTTAGTCGGAACTAGTGGTAGCGGAAAATTACTGGATGCCTCCGGGGTCGCTTTTGGCAAGCCCTCGGCAAGAAGAGGGTACATACCCTTAATGAGGGCATGCCTCTGTCTGTCTGACTGTTCTGTTTTAACTCGTTCACCTATCTCGATTAGTTCCCTTTCTTGGGCTCGTTCCAAAGATTCTCTACTTAGTTCTGACTTTCTGATTTCTTTTTCGGTTCTTTTATGAGATTCTTTGCGCCATAACTCGATGGCATCTTTCTGTGACTGTCTGGCTTTCTTCTTCCATAATGCTTCTTCTACTCTCATGATGCACTCGGCATCCCATGTACCCGATACGGGCCATCTATACTTTTCTTCTAACTGTTTGGTATACTCTACCCATAAATCTAGATATAATATGGCACTTATGCCATGCTTCTGATACATAAAATGACCTGGACTGTCCCTAGGCGGGACAGGAACTGCTGCTTCTAACAGACCTTTTCTAGTTTTCAACTGACGTAGTTTAGAAAATAGCGGCATAACTGAACTGTAATCTAGACACAATACAATACACAATGAACACAATAATTACTCCACATTCATACCACGACATTAAAATACATGAAGAACATTTAAAATATCAGTTCGAACAGAATACTACCTGGAATACTGAAAACAGAATACATGAATTTCTCGAGAACAGAACTGACTAGAACAGAAACTAGATGCACTGCTGAAACAGTACGAAACTTACCGGTCTCATAAAGAGACACGTCAGGACCCGCATCCACCGAAGTGGACACTTCGTTTGTGGGTCTGTGTACCACCAACCCACGGACCAGAGTCAATTAGATTGACCCTGTCTAGATACTACCCCAGCAATGGTACTCACCGGGCAGCAAGAACGGAAGGCCTCGGACTGGACTGGACTGCTTCGACGCCGGACGGACGAACTTCGGACTTCTGTTACGGGTGGGCCTCCGGATACCTCGGACCTTGGACTCTCGGCTTGGGCTCTGGTCGGGACTCGCCGCGTTCCTCCACCGCCTCGTCTGGATGCTGGATCGCCACCTCCGTCTCCTCCGTGGGCCTGAGGGATACTTGAAGCAGAAATATCTGCACGTGCACGGTATGGTTCCGTCACGGCTGCAGAGGGTCAGGGGGCCGGCGTGGCTTCACCGGCGCGTGGGGAAAGGGCAAGTCCCTGTTCGGGCGCCATTATGTGGTATATAAATAAATAATACCGGATCTAGGTTTGACTGGACATAGCAATAACAGATAGCTCAATAAATAAGAGTCAAGATTCGAGGTAGTAGGAGTTTGCAGGTTTAATACAGCATAAAGGACAGGAACAGGACAACCTGCACGGGAACAGGATGGCAGCGCTGCCGGGGGCAGGATCAGAATCGGCGTAAGGGAATGGGTCACATTTAATAGCAGTGCACAAATATATATACTAAAACAGTTACATTACAATGAATTACAGTAGGCGGAGCAGTGGGTGTGGTCAATAGCAGTCGCGAAAGATAAGGGTGAAAATGGGTGTAACAGGGGCGTATACATAGACATGTGATGCAAACGTAACAGAATATGTCATAAATGGGGCGGAAACATGGAGGGGGCTACCTAAGGAGCCGGGACCTCTAACCTAATGGTGCGCGCAAACTGACAATGACGTGTTACTAGGAGAAGCTGGGGGCTATGAACTCTGTGCTAGGAGTAGAGACTGAAGTCTGGAGAGTCAGGGCGACATGTACCTAAACAGTATCTAGTATCTGATGTTTAGAGAACATGTTGATAGAATCCAAAAGTTATCGGGGTAAAGGCTAACAGACTCTAAGACTGGAGCATGCATTATTCTACATGTAGTGCGTGATGAAGAATATTAAATGACCATTAAATGCAGTATTTCTCTTACATGGAGACGTAAAGGCTAGACAATGACGGGAACTATTGATGCGATTCAGTAGCTTAGGAATGCAGAGAAGGAGGGCTGGACTGATAACTAGAATCATAACATACTCTTGGCAGACTCAGAGGCAGAGCCAGGCTGAGCCGGGCACTGCGAGGCAGGAAGTAAGTGAAGGGTCGAGGATACAGGTGGGGGCTGTATCGCTCCTCAGCGAGGACTCAGAAGACAGGAGCTGAATCTGGTGTCCGGGCCCTTTTGAGGCCTAGAAACGGGGACTTTACAATGAAATAACGTGCACACTGGGAAACTTGGCAACGTAACTTTACATAGGCCTGATACTCGTAGCTTTCACGAGAACTGGAAACTGGCATACTAGAGATGGACACAACTGTAATTGCGTCTTTAATCAAACATGGGGATACATATGCATATTTAATCATGCACACATAACATAAGATGGAGGACACGTAGGGACACAGAACATGACAAAATTTACTTTTCCACAACGGGACAAAAGGATGTTATGGTCCACCGTGTCAAAAGCGGCGGATAGATCCAGGAGCACCAGCGCCTGGTGTTGGTTATGATCCATTCCCTTCCTGAGTTTATCTAGGACCGACACCACGACTGATTCGGTCGAGTGCCTGGGACGGAAGCCAGCCTGGCGGGAAGCCAGTCCCCCATTTGCCTCTACGTGGGCGCTGAGTACCGCGGTGACATGGCGCTCTAGCACCTTGGCCAAGTAGGGCAGTAGGGAAATGGGGCGATAGTTGGCTGAGATGGATAGGTCCGCGCCAGGCTTCTTCAATATAGGCACTATGGTGGCAGATTTGAGTGCAGGCGTCACGACTCCCTGGGTCAGAGAGTTATTAAGGAAAGTGATGGGGGGTTCAGGGCAGAAGGAATAAATTTGTTGCAGAATGTGTGCAGGACAAACATCTGCGGGAGATCCCGATTTAACTTTAGGGAGAATCTCCAGGAAAGCTTCCTGGGTAAGGGGGGAATAGAGGTAAGACAGCATGGGACGGTCGGAGGGGAAGGGTCGATGAAAGCAGATGAAGGGGGAGGGATGTTGGCCTTGATGGTAGCAATCTTATCTAAGAAATAAGAGTTAAGTTGGGCACATAAAGACTGGGACGGAGGAATTTGGGTGAGGCTC
This sequence comes from Lissotriton helveticus, assembly GCF_964261635.1. Taxonomy (NCBI): domain Eukaryota; kingdom Metazoa; phylum Chordata; class Amphibia; order Caudata; family Salamandridae; genus Lissotriton; species Lissotriton helveticus. The sequence continues at coordinate 1,208,654,970 of NC_136063.1, forward strand.
TGTCAGAGAAGGCTAGATCATTCACTATGCTGAAAATCTCCCTGGGTTTGTTTTCAGCTGACGGGATTTTGGTAGAAAAGTAGGTGGTTTTGGCATCAAGAATTGCCGTTTTATACTTGGCAAGTGCAGAGAGATAAAGGATTTTTAGTGAAGGACAGTAGTCCTTCCTCCAATGTCTCTCTGCCTGTCGAACGGTCAATTTAAGTTTTTTTAGGTTGTCGTTAAACCACCTATTTGAATCCTTGGGTCGACGGGTGGAAATACGGCGCAGGGGAGCTTCTGAGTCACAGCCTCTGGCTAGCCAGGCATTAATTGCCTCGGCTTGAGAGTTTGAAGAGAGGCCAGCGAGGGTCGGGTGGAATCTCGGAGCAGAGAGGTCAAAGCGGGAAAGTCAACTCTATTCCAATTTCGGGCCCATGTGTTTTTAGCGTGTGGGATTTTAGGCGCTGGTTCAATCGAGATGAAAAAGGAAATGAGGGCGTGATCCGACCAGGGACGGGGAGAAACAGTCACCGGGGAGACTGGGAGGTTAAAGGACCACACCTGGTCGAGTATGTGACCGTGAGAATGGGTGGGAACCGAAATATGCGACACAAAATCCAGGGAGAGCAAAGATTCTGTGAATTCTTTTGAAGTAGCGCACTCGGAAGGGTCAGAAGGCCAGTAATTAAAATCACCGAGCACCAGGACCGAGGCGTAATTGACCACCAAGGTGGCCAGTAAGTCCTGAAAAGCTGGTAGGAATAAGGACGAAGACTGGGGTGGACGATACATCAGGAGACATGTGATGGGGGAGAGAAGTAAAGGGAACGGGCAACAAGGAATTCAGAGGGGGGGATAGAGGGAAAGGAGAGGGTTTGAAAATGTAAGTCCGCCCGAGCAATCAATGCCACACCACCGCCTGTCCTGCCCGCCGGGCGGTCGGCGCGTAGGGCAACATAGGAGGGGGGGAGGGTGGCCAGGAGAACGGGGAGGGACGAGTCACAAAACCAGGTCTCGGTCAAGAGCAGTAAATCTGGCTTCTCCAAGTCGAGAAGGACAGACAGCTCATGATGGTGTTTAACCGCAGATCTGGTATTGAGTAAGATGACAGTTAATGGAGGGGTAGAGGGGGGAGGATCAGGTAAGGAGGGGCAAAGCGACGATGGGGCCGACAATGGCGGCGGCAAAATAGGGGTAGAAGAGGGGGTAAGATCTAACGACGCAATGTGCCTACAGATGGATTCAGAAAGTGGCCATTGGCTCTGGAGAGAAGTGATCTCCTCGGAGGAGTAGCAAATAAAATTGGCATGGGGACGTGCCCCTAGCCCCGTCCGGCCGCGGACGGGCGCAGACGGGCTTGCCTTAGGCGCGCCCGCTGCGCACGTCCGCTGCGCGTTCTGGGGTTGCACATTGATAAAGGAGATCTTAAGGGCGGGAAGGGGGCGTGGCCTCTAGATGGGCATGGCCAGCCGCAAGGGAAGCCGAGTGGAGGGTGTCACTTGAGCGCTGGGTCCGCTATACGGCGCCCTCGAGGAGTAAAGTGCAAGGTGCTTGTGGCAATCAAGGTAGGCTTTTAAAATACAGAGTACACAAAATAACAGTTTTAAAATCACTGCTCCCGGCTGTTTTGCCTCAGGAGAATCGAACCAACTGGGCGTTTGTGGGTCAGCGCTTAAGAAGGGCGGGAAGGGGGCGTGGCCTCTAGATGGGCGTGGCCAGCCGCAAGGGAAGCCGAGTGGAGGGGTCACGTGAGCGCTGGGTCCGCTACACGGCGCCCTCGAGGAGTAAAGTGCAAGGTGCTTGTGGCAATCAAGGTAGGCTTTTAAAATACAGAGTACACAAAATAACAGTTTTAAAATCACTGCTCCCGGCTGTTTTGCCTCAGGAGAATCGAACCAACTGGGCGCTTGTGGGTCAGCGCTTAAGAAGGGCGGGAAGGGGGCGTGGCCTCTAGATGGGCATGGCCAGCCGCAAGGGAAGCCGAGTGGAGGGTGTCACGTGAGCGCTGGGTCCGCTACACGGCGCCCTCGAGGAGTAAAGTGCAAGGTGCTTGTGGCAATCAAGGTAGGCTTTTAAAATACAGAGTACACAAAATAACAGTTTTAAAATCACTGCTCCCGGCTGTTTTGCCTCAGGAGAATCGAACCAACTGGGCGCTTGTGGGTCAGCGCTTAAGAAGGGCGGGAAGGGGGCGTGGCCTCTAGATGGGCATGGCCAGCCGCAAGGGAAGCCGAGTGGAGGGTGTCACGTGAGCGCTGGGTCCGCTATACGGCGCCCTCGAGGAGTAAAGTGCAAGGTGCTTGTGGCAATCAAGGTAGGCTTTTAAAATACAGAGTACACAAAATAACAGTTTTAAAATCACTGCTCCCGGCTGTTTTGCCTCAGGAGAATCGAAACCAGCCTTTCTGCTGGAATTGGCTCATGCTATACCCTTGGCAGGACACTTAGGTCAGGACAAGACCTTTGCTCGGCTTGTCCTCCACTTTTACTGGCCTCAGATGAAAGTGGCGTCCAACACCTACTGTCGGACATGTGTATCCTGCCAGGCCAGTGGGAAAACAGGGGTGAAGCTGAAAGCTCCTCTGGAACCACTTCCCGTCGTTAGCACCCCCTTTGAAAGGGTGGGCATCGACATTGTAGGGCCATTGGATCCACCAACAACAGCTGGTCACAGGTTTATCCTGGTTCTGGTGGATCATGCCACACGGTACCCAGAGGCAATCCCTCTGAGGACTGTCACTGCACCTGTGGTGGCTATGGCCCTAATGGGGATCTTTACCCGAGTGGGTTTCCCCAAAGAAGTTGTGTCTGACAGGGGGACCAACTTTATGTCAGCTTACATGCGGGCAATGTGGAAGGAGTGTGGAGTGACCTACCGGTTCACCACTCCTTATCACCCCCAGTCGAATGGACTGGTTGAGAGGTTCAACAAAACCTTGAAGGGCATGATCAGAAGTCTGCCCGAAAGCCTGCGGAGGAAATGGGACGTCCTCCTACCCTGTTTGCTATTCTCCTACAGGGAAGTGCCACAGAAGGGAGTGGGCTTCAGCCCCTTTGAACTTCTGTATGGGCACCCTGTACGCGGTCCTCTCAGCCTGGTGAAGGATGGTTGGGAGAAGTCTCCCACGAAACCCCCCCAGGATGTGGTGAGCTACATGCTGGCCTTCAGGAGCCAAATGGCGAAGTTGTGGAAGCAAGCTGCTGACAACTTGGAGGCCAGCCAGGCAGTCATGAAAGAGTGGTATGACCACAATGCTCACCAGGTGGAATTGGAGCCTGGCCAGAAAGTGTGGGTGATGGAGCCTGGAGAGCTTAGTGCCCTCCAGGATCGCTGGACAGGCCCATTTGAAGTGTTGGAGAAGAAGGGTAAGGCCACATACCTGGTGGACCTTAAAACCCCTCGACAGCCCCTACAGGTGCTGCATACCAACCGACTCAAACCCCACCATGAGAGGCCCGAGGTCATTTTAATGATGGTGACTGATGGGGGAGAGGAAGCGGAAAGCGAACCTCTCCCAGACTTGTTCTCGTCTCAAGAGAAGGATGGGTCAGTGGAGGGAGTGATTCTCTCTCCCACTCTAACTCCTGAACAGCGGGAGGACTGCCGCCAGATACTGGAGCAGTACTCTACGTTGTTCTCCCTTGTCCCGGGAAGGACTCACCTGTGTACCCATGATGTGGACACAGGGGACAGCCCACCAGTGAAGTCGAAGACCTACCGGCTGTCCGACAAGGTGAAGGCTAGCATCCATGGAGAGGTTGCCAAGATGCTAGAGCTGGGAGTTATAGAACCTTCCAACAGCCCTTGGTCCAGTCCGGTGGTGCTAGTGCCAAAAGCCGCTCCACCAGGCACCACGCCAGAACTGAGGTTCTGTGTGGATTACCGGGGACTGAACTCAGTTACAAAGACTGATGCTCATCCAATCCCTAGGGCGGATGAATTAATTGACCGGCTAGGAGCTGCCCAATACCTAAGTACCTTTGACCTCACTTCAGGGTACTGGCAGATCTCCTTGACAGATGGAGCAAAGGAAAGGTCAGCCTTCTCCACGCCTGAGGGACACTTCCAATTTTGCGTGATGCCCTTTGGGCTCAAAAATGCCCCTGCCACATTTCAGCGGCTGGTGAATCAGGTCCTCTCTGGAATGGAGGGTTTCTCCGCTGCTTACCTGGATGACATTGCTGTCTTCAGTAGCAGTTGGGAGGACCATTTGCAACATTTGCAAGCAGTTCTCCAGGCCCTGAAACAAGCTGGATTGACAATCAAAGCCAGCAAATGCCAGATTGGGCAGGGGTCGGTTGTGTACCTTGGACACTTGGTGGGTAGGGGGACAGTGCAGCCCCTGCAGGCAAAGATTGAGGCAATCATGGCCTGGGAACCCCCCAAGACACAGACTGAGGTCCGAGCTTTCCTGGGCCTCACAGGATACTACCGTCGCTTTGTGAAGGGGTATGGCACTATGGTAGCGGCCCTCACAGAGCTCACCTCCAAGAAACAACCTCGATGGGTAGTTTGGACGAAAGCTTGTCAGCAAGCTTTTGAGAAACTGAAGCAGGCAATGTGTGCAGCACCGGTCCTGAGGGCCCCAGACTTCTCCAAGGAATTCATTGTCCAGACAGATGCATCAGAACATGGCATTGGGGCAGTGTTATCGCAACTGAATGAAGAGGGCCTGGATCAGCCTGTAGTCTTCCTATCCAGGAGACTGCTTCCCCGGGAACAGAAGTGGAGTGCAATTGAGAGGGAAGCTTTTGCGGTGGTGTGGGCTCTGAAGAAGCTGCGGCCATACCTGTTTGGCTCGCACTTCCTGCTTCAGACTGACCACCGCCCCCTTCGTTGGCTAATGCAGATGAAGGATGAGAATCCCAAGCTGTTGAGGTGGTCCATCTCCCTACAGGGAATGGACTTCCGGGTGGAACATCGACCTGGAGTGGACCACGCCAATGCAGACGGTCTTTCCAGGTATTTCCGCCTTAGTGAAGAGGACTCCCAAGGGGTTGGGTAGCTCTCCCCACTTTCAGCTGGGGGGGACGCGTGTTAGACCTGTCTGACTTTTTGCGTAGTCCCTCCAATGTATTATTTATTTTGTCCCCTTTTTGCCCCTCATGCCTTTTAAATATTTTTGTGTCCACTAGATTTTTCAAGGTGTTGGTCAAGGGGATAGGTGCTCTTTTACCCTCATAATCATTCACCTCAGTTTAGGTGCCCTTCCTGACAGGAATTTCCTTAGTTCAACAAAATGGTGTCTTCTAACTGCCACAACTGTCAGTCCCCTAGAGTGCCCCATAGGTTAGTATTAGGCCTTCCAGAACCTTCTGGACCTTACTGGACCCTGTAAGGATAGGCTATATAAGGGTAGGGGTCAGGAAGCCATTTTGTGTAGACTGTTGAGCTAGAGGAGGGAGGCGGTGGTGAGAGGAGGTGGACGCGCTAGGAGAAGTTAGTTTGTCGGTGGAATAGGCAGCCTCTCCAAGGAGACGTTCCCCCGTTCATCCCTGACCAAACCCTCTTGCTAAGGCTTGGTAGCTGGAGGCATTGGTGGAACACTGACTGGCCCTTGTGAATCCTGCTACCCCTGCTTTAAGTGACGCTGTCGGAAAGAAGCTCCTTCCCTGCTTCTTGCCCCCTCGCCAGATCCTCTTACCGATTGATCTGAGGGAGATTCAAGCGAGTCACAGGGTCCTGCATTGACTGTGGTAGTGGCAGGCGGCGCGCATGAGCAGAGGAGCGCTTAGTCTTGCGCAGGCTCCATGATACCGGCCTTGTGTGAGGAGTGGCACTGTACGTGAGCAGGCCGGGGAGTGTCCTGGAACCCCGGGCTTCGGAGGCGTTGCCAGACAGAGACACTACTCCGACGCGCAGGAGCGGAAGCGCCGACAATGAAGGAACGACGGCAGCAGCGCGGGAGAGTACTTCACCGGCAGCCCCCGTCTGGCCTTCCTTCGTCCTTCTAGCAAGTGCGGAGAACCCGTAGTCCGGTAGAGGACCAGCCAGAGTACGAACCAGGAGGGACTTTGCCTCATCCCTGTGTCAAATCAGCCAAGTAAGGTGGCGGAAAGGGGGGGAAAGGTGAAAGAGGATTGTCGGGTGACTGGAAGAGTGGGATCCGCCCCAAGTACACCGGCAGCCCTGCTGAATAAGGGCTGTGAGTAAGTCAGCAGCAGCCAGTGAGTGAAGGGGTGCCCCTGAGTAACCCAGTTGGCCGGTATCGGCCGAGTGAACTACACCTCTCCGTTGATGCAAGGTCAGAGGTTTCCCTTCGTGGTAACAGTGGGTTGCCTGTTTTAATAGGAGGAAGCCGCTGTGGGTGGTTACACGAGTTCAGAGCAAAAGGCGCCAGATAAACGGGGGTAGAGGGGAATACTGCCTCAGTAATAAGTCCTCTGGGAGTTGCTAAGAGAGGACAGTACCTGTTTGGAGACGGAGTGGTAGTCTCCCTGCACAAGGAATGTAGTGCAGGATATATTACTTATCCAGTAGCCCTGAAACGGTGTGGGAGTTAAAAGTCAAGGAAATCATTGGTGTGAGCTCCTGGAAATACTTCTAGGAGGCCATTGTTTAATGAGAATACAGCATAGATTGGTCTCTTTAACTCTTTCCTTCTCCATTAAATGTGTAGCACTGTTAAGTAAATGTAAAGGAAGCCATATTGAACTGTAATGAAACTGACCAATGGAATGTGAAATGAAATTGTAAATGTTATCTGTTCAGCAAAGTGAGAAGGAATAAGGAGAAATATTGGTGTAAAAAGAAAAGAGATATACAGATGAACCTAATTATTTTTATAAAGCAATCCATATTTTTCCAAACATTGGTGTAGCGTCCTTTTTGAGTGAAATTACGTTGGTTTACTGCTGGGTGGTTTGCAACCTTCACACATGTGCCTCTAGTGATAGTGTCTTACCCTAGGCCAGGCTACCCTAGGTGACCTGACATATTTAGGTTCCAACAGCATGTATGTACAAGTTCAAAACCACCCAGATTTGCGTAATTTGGGGCACTTTTTTTAACTGTCTGATTCGCTAATTGGGGCCCTTTTTATTTTGGTACCTGTGCCTTTTTTCTGACCCAGTCAGTATGCCTCATACTTGTAGAGTGTAATAAACTGACATTCAAGTGTGCTTTCAAAACTGTTTTTTCACTTACCTGTGAAGACCAGAGATGTGAACTTCTTCAGAGGGGCTAAATTGAGGACATCTGCCGGAAATGTCAGATTTCACTGTCCGCCCACTTGGCGGTTCCACCACCTCATTCAGTCCCAATGAGTTACCGGCTCCCATCAAAGTTACGAGATCAGTGTTAACTTTACTTTATGTGGCCCTTAAAAAATCCCCAATAAACACACAACAGCAATATTATAAATTATCGAACAACACTAACTGCAGGCTGTACTGCAGAACACATATTTTGAATGGCATCATTAGTTATGGGCATAGAAATTGATTGCTACTGGAGACAAAATCCTAACTGCCAGTTTAGCATGGATGCTGCTGATTAAAAAGAATGCCAGTGAATCTGCTAAAATATGTTTTGTAGAAAGTGAGTAATAAAAAGAAATGTGCCCTGATCTCAGGGGTTGTGTTTTGTTGGCTTAGTGGAAGACCATGCAACCTGAAGAATTGAATTAAGGTGCCAGTTTCGGCACTTGCCCAAAAATCATCTGATTGTAAGATTCACTCATCTTCCTATGCCTCAAGTTATAAATATATGTTGGGGGATATTTATGACAGGAGTTGTGTCACACTTGCACCAGGCCATGTGGTGCATGCATGACGCAACTCCAAAATGCCATTTATGAAGCCATGCAAGGCCACTGTGCGTGGCTCAGAGTGGCTGTAAGTCTGGAGTAATGCAATGCTGCACAAAGCGATGAGCTGCATTATTATGACCTGGGAAGGCGTTCAATGGGCACTGCATGGGTGTTCCCACGCAACTCCCATGGATTTCGACACATTCCGAGATTTACCATCACTAATAGACCTGGTTATGCTCACAATAGAAACGCCTTCTCAGGGAAGGCGTAATTAGGAGAAGTACCGTTATTTCTACTTGCTACTTCCTTTTTCTTATTCTGCAGCACACATAGAAAGAGGGATTTTCCTCTCAGCCTTATTTTTGTACAGGAAGGTACACCTTGCTGCACACAAAAATCCTGCATGCAAGGCGGGCACCCTTACACCATGGTACAGTGTCTTTCTGTGGTCTGGCAAATGGCTTTCCAAACATTCCATCGTAGGTACTAGTTTTATTCAGTTCTGTAGAGGTGTGTGGTCAGTAGGGTGTACACATCACTTTTAATGCGATGTACATTTTTATCAGGTAAGACTGGAGATTTGTGATAAATTGCTGATATATTTACTTAGTTGGTGCAGATGCCCACTGGGCTGAAAATATATATGTAGGTATCTATGTATTTGGTATTTCCCTAGTGTAAACCTAGCCAAAAGGCAACAGAGAAATGTACAGAGTGAAAACAAGCATAAAGTCAAAGCGTGTCAGTCAAGGTAGCTGGTTTGTGGGCTGTTAATGCATTGTGATCCACTGTTCTTTAAAGATTGCCTCTTCAACTGTTTTCTAAATTGAAGCATGGGGTGCACATATAGAAAAAGTGTGCTGCCTTCTATTTAATCTTTTTAACTTTCTAGTGTGCAGTTTGGTGGTGGCCTGGTTGCTAGTGTGTCGACAACTACCAAAGTTGGTGAACTTCTGGCAAGATATGCAGGTGGGATGGCTTTGTAAAAGGTGCAGGTGGTTTTGAAGATGGTGCAGGCAATGGGTGCCAGTAGAGTTTCATCAGTATCGGGGTGATCATATTTCTTCAAGTCCTGATGAGAAATACTGTAGGGAACTGAATGCCCTCAAAGGGTAGTGGTGGGGGGTAGTTCATGGAGCAGGGCATTACCACCAGAGTACAAGGGCTTGAGCAACAGTTTGAAGTAAGTTTCTAAAATAAACTTTCTTTGAAGAGAGAGACGGTATTAGGTATTTTTTTGGCAATGTTTTTCTACTTGAGGTTGTTGCCCAGGGTGAATCCAATTGACTTGGCATTCTGTAAAAGTTGGGGTTTGAGGCCACCATTGTTCATGTAACTGAGCAATGTTTGCACTGTTCTTTGTTTATGGGTCTTCCCATATAACAGGGAATCTGTATAGGTAGGGTTAAGCCTCAGGTAGGCTTTTGACATCCATGTCTGGATGATCTGCAGACAGTATATGTCTTCCTATCCCACATTCTTTTGTCATCTTTACCTCACTCACTTGCCTTCTGTGACCCGTGGCACTGTCCTTACGACCCCTTGCCTCAGCGGTGGAAAGGACAGCGTTTGCGATAGAAGTTAACAAGGCTCGAATGAGCATTGTTTACTTTTTGTGTCCCTCAGCTACATTGTGCATCTCGGTTTTTCCTGCAGGCTCTGAGTATGTGATGTGAGTAGGTAATACAGGATAATGAGAGGGAGGGTATAGAGGAGAAAGACTAGAAGAGGAAACTCCTGCTCCCTCTGCAACAAGTCAACCCCACCCGCCCAACCTGGCTGGAGCAGAGAAAAATAAAATAATAATAACTTCTTGTTTTTACCATTATATTTGTATTTTGCACTTCTAAAGGCGCAGTGGGGTCACGCTCCTCCGCTTTAGCAAAGGAGCTTTGTGAGAAACAATCCCACCCCCCTATCATCACAGTAAAGGAAAAACAGGTAGGATGCTCCAAAGCCTGAAAACCAAACACATTTTCCAGATACACAGCACAAAAAACAAGCACTGATAAAAAACAATACGTTTAGTTTATTAAGGAAAGTTCCTGGATGCTTTCACCCATGCCTTCATTCATGCACTTGAACATGTGTTCCCTCGCTAACCAGCTGTACATGTCGTACGTATGTCGTCTGTCATCCTTGCACTCATGCGTCTTTATTCATAGACCTATTGACTCATTCTTTATTTACCCACTTGCCCTTCCACATCGGTGCTCTAAAACAAAGAATGTGTAGTTAAACCATGGAGATTCTGGACAGCTTACAATCAAACCAAAACCTCTTTTTGAAGTTGCAGAAAACATATGTTAGAATTAAATCTGCCCTGGGAATAATATTTCACGGTACTAAAATAAGTAATTTTACTCTTCCAAGCCAAAATTGGACTTTAAGGTTTTTATGTTTGTTTCGGTTGATATTTTGCGGGCGTGGCTTGGACGCAATGAGGACGAGTGCCTGAGTCCGTTACCTCCACCAACCCGAGGGAAACAACCGCGATTACATTAGCGAAACGAAATCATTGAAACTAGCAAATAGCAAGCAAAGCCATCGGAACACCAGGAGCACGAACGGATGTACACCAACACAGACAAGGAGGGCTGCAAGCCGAGAAAATAGCTTCAACATCAGAACAAGAGAGGAGAGCAGGGGCGAGAAAATGGCGACACACCGGAACAAGGAAGTGGTCACACGCCTGTGTGAGAGAGAGTTACCGGCAACAAAACAACTCCCCTGAACCAGCAGACCAAGTGAATGCCGGGGAGGGGAAAGACAAGAACATTAGCCGTCGGAAAGGGCAACAACCTCTCGCGGAGAAAACGATACTGAAGGTGCTTACAGACAGCGGCCATCTTGGCCGGACCATACCCATCCATAGCCAAACGATCGAGGAGCAAAGCGCAGCAGACGCGTCTGTGTGAGAGAGAGCTACCGGTAACAAAACAATTCCCGTGATCCAGCAGACCAAGTGAGTGCCAGGAGGGGGAAGAACGAGAACATTGTCGTCGGAAAGGGCAACAACCTCTCACGACGAAAATGAAACTGAAGGTGCTTACAGACAGCAGCCATCTTGGCCGGGATACACCCACCCTAGGCCAAACGATCGAGGAGCAAGCACAGCAGACGTGGCTATGTGAGAGAGAGCTACCGGCAACAACACAACTCCCTGGATCCAGCAGACCAAGTGAGTGCCAGGAGGGGGAAGAACAAGAACATTAGCCGTCGGAAAGGGCAATTACCTTTTGCGGCAAAAACTGAACTGAAGGGCTTACAGACAGCGGCCATCTTGGTCGGCACACACCCGTCCAAGGCCAAACGATCGAGGAGCAAAGCGCAGCAGACGCGTCTGTGTGAGAGAGAGCTACCCGTAACAAAACAACTCCTGTGATCCAGCAGACCAAGTGAGTGCCAGCAGGGGGAAGAACAAGAACATCAGTCATCGTAAAGGGCAACAACCTCTCGCAGCGAAAATGAAACTGAAGGGGCTTACAGACAGCGGCCATCTTGGCCGGAATACACCCACCCTAGGCCAAACGATCACGGAGCAAGCGCGGCAGACGCGGCTATGTGAGAGAGAGCTACCAGCAAAAACACAACTCCCTGGATCCAGCAGAGCAAGAGAGGGCCAGGAGGCAGTAGAACAAGAACATTAGTCAACGGAAAGGGCAACAACCTCTCGCGGCAAAAACAAAACTGAAGGTGCTTACAGACAGCGGCCATCTTGGCCGAATTACACCCGTCCTAGGCCAAACGATCGAGGAGCAAGCGCAGCAGACGCGTTTTGTGTGAGAGTGAGCTACCAGCAACAAACAACTCCCCTGATCACGCAGACCAAGTGAGTGCCAGGAGGGGGAAAAACGGGAACATTAGCTGTTGAAAAAGGGCAACAATCTCGCTTACAGACAGCGGCAATCTTGTCCAGTACACACCCATCCAAGGCCGAAAGATCAAGAGCAAAGCGCAGCAGACACAAACGAGCGGCCATAACACTGGGGGCAAAATCAGACCGGACCTGTGAGCCTACTCAGGGGCAACGGATGAAACGGCAATGCCGAGATAGAAGGATACTACTATCGAGGTGAAAACGGAACTGTAGGCGCACACAGGCAGCTGCCACCTTGGCCAACAGAGAACAAGCTAGCATAACCCAGCCAAGGTTGTACCAGAGAGGGCAACGCGGGGAAAGAAGGAACAGCCACTAGGGCGCAGAACAGAGATGAAGGTGTATACAGGCGGCGCCCACTACAGCGAGGGCACACCCACCCAACTAGCAGTGGCAGAGGCGACGGCAGCGAAGCCAGCAAGGTGAAATAATTAGCGAAGCAACACGAAACTGAAGGTGCAGACAAGTAGCGGCCATCTTGGCGGGAAGTGGAACTGGCGGGAGCAAAAACAAGAACAAGGTCCATCCAAGAGCCAAGCAGATACAGACTAGACCGCCAGCACACAAGTAAAAGCCCATCAGGCCCGCTGGGTGAGCATTCTAGCTTGGTCACACAACGAAAAGGAGGCAGGCTAGACAGCTACTTAGCCAGAAGGCGCCTCAGCGAAATGTCTAGCCAAGAAGGAAAGGGAGCCAACGAGGTAAAGAAATATAAAAACAAACCACCAGACTCACCCTTGAAGCTCAAAAGTGATACTACTCTGGACACAATCCTCAGGAAAGTCAACGAAGGAAACGAGGTTGCTAAGTCCACCAAACAAACAATCGACAATATGCAGCTAGAGCTAGCAGCTATAAGGGCAGACCAGCATAACACAAACAGCAGGATCGACACAGCAGAGTCGCGAATCAGGGACATCGAGGATGCAAATAATCAGTCAAGCAGAGCCCAACTTTCGGTCTCCAAAGCCACCAACAGCGTACAAAAGCAGCTGGCTGAGCAAGACGACCGCACAAGATTAGGCAATATAAGACTACTCGGAGTACCAGAAGGAGAAGAAGATAAGCCAGGATCCTGCTCAGCCCTACTAGAGGAGCTCATCCCACAAATCACAGTCCTCAATTTTGACAAACACTTCGAACTAGACAAGGCCTATCGTGTTCCAGCGATGAAGCTCCAAAACGCACGCGGCCCTCGCCCAATCATCTGCAGACCTCTTAGATCACAGCAAACGGAGGCCATTTTTGCAGTGGCTAGGAATAACCAAACTCTAAAATGGAAAGACAACAAAATAATAATTACACAAGACTTTTCGCACCAAACCGTTGAAACAAGGAAAGGCTTCCTGGCACTGGGGGACAGAATGAGAAAGGACAATATCACTTTCAGCTTCGCATGCCCGGCGAGACTGAGAATTGTAGAGAAGGGGCACACCCTGATCTTCGACGATCCGGGGGAACTAAGAAGACACCTACGGGGGCCTCCGCCGGAAGAAATGGATGCACAATGCTGAGACACTGCGAAGAGAAGAGCGTCATTGGACAACACGAGCACAACGGACAACTCCTGCAAAGGACAATAACCAAGGACACAAGAGAATTCAAGCCGTTAGATCAACAATTCTACCTCAAGCAACCACTCAACCTCATTATATAGTTTTTATCCAAAACAGCATTGGCAAAAAAGAGACAGTCCCCAGCCCCGGCGTGGAGCCTGTAAATAACTCGGTGCACTGGTCCTACCTCAAGGGCAGCACGACTACCTCATCCACACTGGGACGTGGGGAAGCCAACAATGTTAAGACATTTTATAGGGACCAATGTATATCCTTTACTAATGATCCCTGGTCAAGCCCGGGGCCATGAACAAGATAGTACAAGTAGAAACCCTCAGGGGGGATGGAGGGAGGGAACTTTGCTGATGCACGCCCACTTTTCGAAATGCGGGGGAGGGGGGCAGGGGGGGCAGGGGGGCCAGGGGGGGGGCGGGCCAGTACAGATCATATATTTCTACTTCTTTCTTTCACTCTTTCTCACTTTCTTAACGGACACACATACCCAGCCAGCACGACTATCAGACCATCCCGACTGGACAGATAAGGACACGCTAGGAGAGGGTGGGGCGGATGAAAAGGCAGGGGGGGTAACCCCCCATAGACAACACCAAGTAAGGGCGATAAGAAGCACAAACTATGACAACACATAGCAACTCTCAGCTAATCTCAGACCTAAAAATAACCTCGCTCAACGTTAAAGGGCTCAACCACCCGATAAAGAGAAGGAAGATAATGGACTACCTAACCAAACAAAAGAGCGATGTGTGCATCCTTCAGGAAACTAAACTTTCCGAAGAGGACGCGCAGCGCCTAAAGGCCAACTGGGTGGGGCTAACCCTATGCTCCCCAGCCATTAACAAAAAGAGAGGGGTAATAACGCTAATAAATAAGAAAGCCAGACTGACTCTATACGAGTCCCATACGGATGACGATGGGTGCCTGCTAATAACCAGTTTCAAGCGGGGGAGGAAACTGTACATATCGCAAACATATACGGCCCGAACACAGAGGACGAGTCCTTCTGGAGACAGGTAGGGGACAAACTCAGCAGTCTCCCCCAAGATGAGCTCCTGATAGTAGTAGGAGACCTCAATCAGGTATTAGATCAAACCATAGATAGGCACCCACATAGATCCAGCCACCAAACACAGTCCCAACACATACTTAGGAACCTATGCGCCAAACTCCACCTTAGGGACCCATGGAGACTCCAAAACCCAGACGCCAGAGACTACACCTTTTATTCCCACCCCCACAACTCATACAGCAGAATTGACTACATCCTGATCTCAGCCACTCACACCCACCTTATAGAACACACAGAAATTGCATGAAGAACAGTGTCAGACCACTCCCTCATCAGCGTAACACTTAGCGGCGTCACAATGAACAAACAAGATGTAGATGGAGATTCAATAGCAATGTCATTAGAGATCCAGCTAACGCTGCCGCCATAGAGGAAGCCATTAAAGATTATCTAGAAATCAACGACAAGCCAGACAAAGGAGTACTCTGGGACGCCATGAAGGCCACAATAAGGGGGAAAATAATAAGCACCAAGTCTAGAATGAACAGGGACAGGATTAAAACAATACTAGAATTAGAGGGGCAGATCAAAGACCTGGAGTTGCATCACAGCATCAACCTAGCCGAAAGAAACACACTGACGACCCTGACGAGGAAAAAATATGAGCTAAATAAGATTCTAAGCGAGAGGGCAGGCACATGGATAAACAGGTACAAAGCCATAAACCTCTGCTCAGCGAATAAAGCAGGCAGGGCCCTGGCCTCATACCTTAAGAGTAAGCATAGACAACATGCTATTGCAGCCATGGCTGACGCCAACAGGACATCTCAAACATCTAACAAAGCGATCCTCAGGGTTTTTAAAGAATTCTATGAGGAACTATACAAAGCAGACAAGGACCTAAACCCAGATGGGGGAGCAGCCCTCCTAGGCAAGCTTAACCTTCCAAAGTTAACAGAGGCTCAACGCGCAACACTAGAACTAGATATTACAGGTGCAGAAATAGACATGGCAGTAGCTGCCCTAAAAAACAACAAGACACCGGGGCCGGATTGGTACACAGCCAAATTCTACAAACACTTCCTCCCCCTAATTAGAAACACAGTGAAAGAGGTTTTCGCACACTGCATCAAAGGAGGGAAAATGACAAACTCAATGGCAGAGGCCAACATCATAGTCATCCCCAAAGAAGGGAAAGACACACAATTCTCGCAGAACTACAGAACTATCTCTCTAATCAACGTAGATTGCAAGATATACGCAAAAATACTAGTGGGAAGACTCCATGCACAGCTCCCTAATCTCATACACAAAACGGAGGTGGGCTACCTTAAAAACAGACTATCACAAGACAACACAAGACTCCTATGCCACATAATTAACCATGCCTCTACCAATACGAATCCAGCAGTGATGATCGAGTTAGATGCCGAAAAGGCTTTCAACAGAGTTTCATGGCCCTTCCTTGACCACTGCATGCAGAAGTTCGGCCTAGGTGAGAAATACAGGTCAATGGTGATGGCACTATATAAGGACCCCAAAGCCCGAGTTGTAGTAAACGTGAGCACATCTGAGGCTCTATCCCTGGAAAGAGGCACCAGACAAGGCTGCCCACTGTCCCCTGCACTGTTCCTACTGACCCTTGAACCCCTACTTGACATGATCAGGGAAAACGCCAAGATAGAAGGGGTGAAGATCAAAGGCAACAAGGTCAAACTAGCAGCATACGCCGATGACATACTGATCATGAGAGAGAACCCAGAGCCTTCGATAGATGCAATAATGGGAACTATCAAAGTATATGCCCAAGTTGCAGGGTACAAGCTCAACAGAAGCAAGTCCGAATGCAAGCCACTCAATGTCCACACCACCAGGAATGTGTTGGGATCCTCGGGTCTACACTGGCAAAAAGGAGCCCTAAAATACCTGGGTATCTATTTTGACAGGGACCTCAGGTCAACACTTGATCAAAACGAAAAATCACTAACAAATAAAATAAAAGATAGGCTCGACACGTGGTCCCCCAAGTACGTCAGCTGGTGGGGTAGGGTAGAAACAATCAAAATGATGATAACCCCGATGGTTAACTTACTACTGAGCATGCTCCCGCTTATAGTTACAGAAGACTTTCATAAAAAACTGAACGCCATGATTAACACGTTCCTCTGGAGGGGTAAAAAAGCCAGGATTAGCCTCCAGAAACTTAGGCTCAGTAAGGACCTAGGAGGGCTCAACGTCACAAACTTTAAGACCTTCCAAACAGCCTGCCTCGCCAGACAAGGCATATACTGGCTCACGCCAGAACAGGGCTACACGCCAGCTTGGCTGGAACTAGAAAGAGCCCTGCTAGGTGGCCTGAATCCTGCGGCCCTCCTCACTGCCAACAAACACCCGGAAGCCAGGAATACAATTCTCTGGAACACTAAAAACGCCCTTTTGCAAGTAGACAAAAGAATGGAACAAAAAATCTAAAACACAAAATGGGAATCCATTTGGTTCAACACAAAAATAAAATACAAGAACAGCATACTCACCTTAACCTCCTTGCTCCAGCGAGGTATCCACACCCCATCCCAACTAGAAGAAGGTGGGTCGCCCTCCACTTTTGCCTGCCTGCAACACAAGCACGACCTCCCAGACACAGAACTATATAACTTTCTCAAAATCAAGGTGGCAATCACCATGGCAGGACTGAGCAAAGAAGTACCAACAATACACCAATACCTGACAAACCTCAACAAAATAGGGCACCAAACGTCATACCTATATAAACTACTAAGGGCAAAAATATCCAGATTAAACAGTAAGGCTATAGAATACTGGGAAACACTACACGCCGGGCGCTTCAGCGAGAGAGAAAAAGCTCACCTTTGGTCCTCGGCAAGTAGAAACAAGGGGCCATATGTATCATCATCACCATTTGCGATTTCTAAATAGCAATTTTTAAGGAATCGCTATTTAGAAATCTCAAAATGGTATGTATGTAGAAAATCGCTATTTTTTAGCGATTTCCAATTATTCCTTATTTGCGAATTCGCAATTTGCGAATTCGCAAATAAGGAATAATTTCCCATTCATTTCTATGGGCCAGGAGGCCCATAGAAATGACTGTGAGATAATTCTCAATTTGCGAATTCGCAATTTGCTAATCGCAATTTGAGAATTATTTCAAGGGTGCAGGGGTGTCTCAAGGACACCCTGCGGCACCCCTGAAAATTACATGTGTGTGCATATGGCGCACATACATGCCCAATGGGCATGTATGTGCGTCATATGCCACCCTCACAAATGCACAATTGTGCATATTTACAAGAAATCGCAAATTACCACCAACAACAAGTTGGTGGTAATTTGCGATTTCTAAACCTGAATTCGCAATTTTGAAAAGCTTCATACATTAGAGTTAAGGAATCGCAAAATTGCGATTCCTTAAATGCTTAAGCAAAATAAGGAATCGCAATTTTTTGCGATTCCTTATTTTGCTAATTTTTCATACATTTCAAAATCGGAAAAAAGGCCGTTTGCGATTCGCTAAGGCCGAAATTCTGCGAATTTCGGCCTTAACGAATCGCAAAAGGCTTGATACATATGACCCAAAGTCACCACCATACTGGCACAACATAACAAAAAATCAAACACCACAAGTTGGGCGGGGCAATGAGATGTGGCTCTCCCTGGACAAATACCTTGACTCACATAAACCGCCGTGAGCGCATCACACCGCCGGACGTCCTCACGGTCCCCCCACCCTCCACCCCCTGGCGCCACCCATCATCTTACTCTGTAGTCATGCAACCCACAACACACCACACTCGTGTCTGTTTCCCCCTTTTCTTTTTCTCGTCTTTCGTACTACTTACCTCCACACACTATCTCTTCCGTCCTACCGGGGCAACGCATATAACTGGGATGTAACGCCAAGGTTTCAAGCTGTTTTTATGTATAACCGCCACTCTAGCGCCTTAGCAAGCCAGTTTGTATCATTATCCATGCATGAAACAACAGCGAACCAGTATTGCCTTCGTTTCGGTTTACTCTGTACTGTTTTGTAAAACTTCTTATAATAAAATCTTTTGAAATAAAAAAAAAAAGATAATTTGGCCTTAGGGAAAAACTGTAACTGCAGTTTAAAGTCTGCATCCAGTGTGAAATTTCCTCATGATGCCACCTTTTCTTGCTTGCAAGAAGGGATGGCATGCATAATCACACCCGAATTTCTAATGTTTCGCTTTCTCTGAGAAGTTTTCCCCATGCATACTTCACCGAGTATTATCTGGCAAAGTGTGCATGGTGAAAAAATGATGGGTATGTTGCATTACCACAAAAATCACAATACCAGGATTTGGGCATACTCTGCTTGTTCTCGGTGTCAATATTTCTACCATTGGCCAATGTTCCTAACCAGAGCCCCTAAAATAATTCAAATCCCAGAGAATGAATCTTGAGACAAACTCACAAAGGATGGCCCGAAAAAAGATTAATGAGAAAAAAATGCACATTTAGACAGAAAACCCTTCTTGAATATTGCTTACCACCAGGCTTGACTTGCATATATACACTACCAATCATTTCACTGGGCTCTTACATTGGCCCAGGATAGTAATTATTTGTGATGTCATTGCTGGGTTCAGTCTGCTCCTCCACCAAAATATTTTTTCCTTTATTCCTCAAGGCAAGTTGTTTCTCTCACTTTGTAGAATGTTTGACTGTAATTCGTTGTCAACTCTTAATCGACTGTCACATTTTTGTGACCCGACTGGCGTTGTAGCAATGTAGAACCTCCATGCGACCGCTAGATCAAAAAATCCTATTTCCAGGAACCTAATTGGACTCCGAAATGTATGTGAATTTCACTACCTTCGGAAGATTGTTCTCCCTTGCTAAGCCATCTGCTATATTCATTTAGCACTTACACCCCTCTTCTATGGCTCACCTTCAAGAGATTTCATTTACCCAATGCCATATTCGCTCTGGCTGAGACCATCGTCTGGATATCTCAACTCTTGGTGGTTCATATTTTGTAAGGAAATGTGAAATTCACACCTGGTTTCATCCACATTCCTGCTGCAGAAATAGTCATTTGCATGTGCAAAGCCCAATCTGTGCTGGAAATGTTCTAATGCTTTGTAAATTCCATGATCATAAAATCCATTAGATGTCTTTAAAAACAGATTCTGCATCCATAACTGGTGTGAGCAATGTCACAATTGCTTGATTTTATTTAAAAGGAATTTAGATCAACGCTTTAAAGTAGTTCCGCATAATATTGTCATTGTGCGTGTGTGTCTCCAGCTCAGTTGGTCTCTTAATGGATTTCAGTGTTCTTTACTCTGGAAACTAAAAACACATTTGTAGCATCCTCCCCAGCCCCAGAGCATACAAATGAATACGCCACACATGAGCTCTGGATTGTACATCTTTATTCCTCCGCAAACAATCACTCTTTGCTCTCAAATTATGTCATAACCATTAATAACCACACCCAAACACCTCTTAGCAAGTTACACGCCTCCTCTATTAACTTTGCCCTGAACCGCAAGGGCCCCAGCACACATAGTCTCATGAGACTACATCGCCCCCTTTTTTAAATAAAAAGTACAAACAGCAGTTACACATATTTCTTTGAGGAGTCGTCGAGGTGCTCGCACTAGTCGGGGAGTGTGAAGTGGTTGAGATTCATTCTGTTCATGCATCAATGGTCCAGGTTCGAATGCTTGATCTGGACTGTCAGACGGGACAGCCTCATTTGTAGGTGCAGGAACTGAAGATCGCAGAGATAGATGTTTAAAACGTGACGAGTCCCGTGTAGTGGACTGTCAGGGACAGTATACAGTCACCCTGTTTCCTTTGCACGTCACAACTCTCAGAGGATTGACAGCAAATGGTGTGTCCGTTTTCTGCTTTCATTTCTGCTTGACTATGACTAAGTCACCTTCATTAACCCGTTGAACGCGGCTGGAATTCTGCAGCGGTGCGGGTGATTTATGACTGGGCATGGTCAGGACGGACCCCGGAAGTCCTTCTCACACGCCCACCGTGACGTCGGACGGCCGGGGACCGTCGGATGCACGGAAAGGGTTAAAGCCTGTCTTTTGCGCTCTGCTAGGCTGAACGGCATAGGTCTTCATTTATTTAGCACTTTCGAAAAGTGTATATGACACAAACTGTCAGCACTCTTTTTTTTGCTTGTAAAACTTTACTTGATCTTTTTGAATTAAGATCATAAAATTACATAATAGAAGTCAAGTTCGGCTGTAACAATCAACCAATATACAATCTCAATTTTATATTTGTTTAAGTTATCCGATCAAATTCATTATAGCCATGCCAATTTAAGAATACATACAAACGTCAGTTGAAATTTTAAGTTGAACTAATGCTAAAATTCAACCCAATAAATTGTAAAAGGAACCACTAAGTGACCATAAACCCAGATGTTTCCTTTTACCCATACATGCCCCCCAGAAGTGTGCTACTGCAAAACACACTAAACAGTCGGGAAGTGATTTTAAAAAGTATAGTGCAACCCAACACTGTCCAAACTTAAATCGCTTTAAAATCGGGGCAGTGTGTTCCTTTCTTTCCTTCTCATAGCATCCACAAAAGAACATTAGATGGAGATCAGTCTGGGGTGATTGCATGTCACAAGGGCACTGTGAAAAATCTGAGTGTTTAAATCTCTTCCATGGGAAACCTAGCATTAGTGGGAGGAGGTTCAAGCAGACACATGTTTAAAGAAATCTATGCTGTGGCATTGGGATGTCCGCTAGATATGAATAACCTCCTTTTAACAGTGGAGGGACTGATTGGCAAGCAAAAACTGACTGTTATTGTAGTTCCTCTCCCTTCTGAGATATTGGGCCCTCTGATTGAATATGTCAGCCAGTCTTTGTCTAGATATCCCTCTACAGGATGTCAGGTTCTTAAATCGTTTTTTGATTGTCCCATGATAGTCAGCTTCCGCTCTACATAATACAGCTATCTGATTCTGCTGTAATTCTCTAATTTTAGGCAATCTCTAATAATATTTTGGGTTAAGGTCACTGTATCCCATCGCCATATGGAGAGCCACAGGAGGATCGGGGCCAACCTAATCGAAAGAGTGATGTGGGATGAACCTAACTCGATATGTAATATGTAGTTCGAATAAGACTGCGAGAGGGACACCACTGACTTGAAGAATTTGTTCTCAATTATTTGCCATGAATCAATCGGAGCTCTCCCCCAGACGCCTGCCCTGTACGTCGCTGCAGACTTTGTTTTGGCCTGGTAAATCTTCTTAATGGGGATTAGTGGCTTTGAGTTCAGCTTGTTGGAAAAGGACTTAGTCTGCATTAGGCTTCTCTCCATTCCCAAGGCTTTTCCCTCGACCAGTGGTGACCACATTTGATTTTTATCAAAGAGGATCCCCAAGTAAGGTAAGGACTCCACTACTTCAATTTTCTCTGAATCCATATAAAAAGATGGGATTTTACCTTGTTTGCCTGCCCGGCTACAATTACAAATGATTTAGTTTGGTTTACTTTCAGGTCCAATGAGGCCATGAAAGTCGCGTAGACTGATATAAGAGTCTGCAGACCTAGCCCTGTTCTAGCAATGAGTACGGCATCATCAGCCTACGCCAGGACAGGAAGCAGATGGGAAGCGGACATAGGTAAGTCCAAGGTTGTGCCAGCAAGCGCCCATTCCACTCTGTTCGTATAGATAGAAAAAAGGAACGGAGCAAGGACACAACCCCGCCTAACCCCCTTTAAGATCTTAAAAGGACGGGTAAATTCCCCATTTGTCTTGTAACGAACAGATGCTGAAGCGTCAGAATATATTTGACGAATAAAGTTGATTAGAGCTGATTCGAAGCCCATCTCGTCCATTACGTGCCAGAGCTTTGGGTAGAACACAATCAAATGCTTGCGAAAGATCCATGAATGTGAGGTCGATTTTCCCACTCTACACTTTGGTATATTTATCCATAATTAGAGATATGTTCAGGCACTAGTCGATGGTACCTTTTCCCTGCTGAAACCCGTATTGTGACTTTATTAAAATGTTCTTGTCCTGTGCCCATTGCTCTAGCCTCGATAGGAGAAGTCAGCCCACCAGTTTAGCTGTTGTATCTAAAAGAGAAATTGGCCTTTAGTTCTTAGGACTTTCCCTACCTACTTACTTATATATTGGACCAAATATACTGGTTTTACAAGATGTAGGGGGGCTTATCAGGGCTATATTATTAAATATACCCAAAGATCCAGATTATCTTGGAAAAATTTATCGGGACCTGGAGCCTTCCTGCAGCTACAGGCTACTAGCCCAGTCCTCACCACTGCAAGCAAGAATGATAGTTTATCCTGGTCACTAGGATGGTTAGTAGCAGAAGGTAGGACAGGAGGGGTAGTGGGAGAGAAAATACACACGAAATGCGCCACCCAATCCTCTTCACCAGACATAGGTGCCCAGGGTGTCAGCACTCAAGGACTGGTATACCATCCATTGTGGCAGCTGGGTTCCGATGGCTCTCCCAAAATGCAAGATGGTTGGATTTCCACCCGTTCTGGAGTGGGGGGTTGACAAATAAACATTGAGGGGTTGACACAGGGCTTGCTTTAATACAATCCCTTCAATTGATGCTCGCTGAAGTACTCTTTTAAGTGTACCCATAAATCGTTCCACAACACCATTTTCTTGGGGGCACAGAGGTGTACTCTTTTGATGCTAAATATTCATTCTGATTAGGAACTCTCTGAATTCCATGCTGTTGAATGGAGGTCTAGTGTCAGAATTTGAGAATGTCAGGGATACCCCTTGCTGCAAACATGGTGTCCAGCCACTCAGTGACCGAGTCATGGGTTGTTGATGATAACTCCTCTACCACAGGGAAATGGGAATACTCATGAATGACTACCATGAGATAAGTGTGTTCCCTAGGGGCCCAAAGAAATCAACAGCACTCTATTCCCATGCCTTTGTAGGAAGGTACGACATGGCCAGGAAATTATGCGTCACTTTGGGGGAAAGGCAGTTGTAAAGATGACACTCTTTTAGGTCCCTCTCAACTCATTTGTCTAAGTGCTGGAAACACACTCAGTCTCTTAGAGCTCTTTGGTAGCTATAATGCCACAATGTCCTTTGTGGGATAGTTCAATTACCTGTTGTCTTAGGCTCTTAGGTATGACAATTCTTGAGCCTCTCAAAAAAAACACATTCCTTGGTCACAGACAGTTTATCCTGTACATTTAAACATTTTTGAAATTCAACATCGTCAGCAAGAGGTTGAACACTCCTTCTCCACGATTGACTTAGAATGATGTATTTGATGATAAGCATTTTCTTGTCAGCATTAGCGCTCTCAATAATCTGTTCGATTGATATGGCCGCTGGCATACTAGACTACACAATGAAGCTGACATACTCCTCAGCTGTATTGGATGCTGAACTTTGACAATGTAGCAGCACTTGTGAAAAATAATCAACAGGGTTTTGGTCTTTACCCGGCTTGTGTGGAATGGCTTAATCGTACTCTTCAGATAAGTGTCCGTCTAGCACCCCCTTTTATTCTCAATTCAAATGCTAGTGTTCAATTTTTTCTAGTTGTGCAACTCCCTCTAAAGTGTTTTGTCAAAGAACACTGTAACGAACTGAAGTATGGAGAAAGAGGAAATTCCGCTTGCAAGTGGAGGTGTGCACATTTATACATAGACCTGTGTGGTCTTTAACCCATTTTCATCCTTTCGATAATTAATTCATGCCAAGTTTTGTATTGATTTCAAATGAAACTTTATTCTTTCTTATCGATCATCTCGATTATCAATTCATAATCAGGAAGCTGAACAAATTTACGGACTAATCAAGGAAACAAGAGTTTTCAGCCCACAGTTAAGCACAGCAAACCAGTTACTAAAACAATTGGAATACGTTAGCAAACGTGAAATAAACCAGCGATTACACGCAACAACTTTAATACATTATCATAGGAACAAACGTATCCCAATGAGTCTAAGAATTGCTTTGAAGCCCATGTTATGCAGGAACAACAAAGCTTTCCTGAATAGATGGTATCAAATTCGAAGAGGAACTTGCTGGCATTAAACATGAATTAAACAAACATGAAGATTTAACTGAAATATTAGAAGATACCAACAAGAAATTGGAAAAATATGCGAAAGAAATTGAAGAAAGAAAAATCAAAAAATATAGACGAGACACTATAGATTACAAGCTAGAAGAGGTCTATAGTTGGGCAGAGGTATACAACCAAAGAAAATGGCAACAACCACCAACGATTATAAGCTCGTCACAAGAGAGTGTCGTATCAAATTTACGTAAGTTGATATGTTGTAAGTTGATATGTGTACTCCATAATCCTTTGCTGTTAAAAAGTAACCCCAGATAAAAAAATGTGCATGTCCTTTCGATGGGTACTCCCCCAACATAGTGGGTTCTATTCCTAGCTTTACTTTACCCACACGGCATGACTAATGTTTTACTCAAATTTATTTTTAGGACTTTTTCTGTCATGAAGTTTGTAAAATTATCAATCAAGAGTTGGAGGCCATTTGCAGTCCTGGATATTAGGACTGCATCATCTGCATATAGTAAAACTGGGGTTACACGTTTGCCAACAATGGGGGCATCAGCTCTGAGACTCTGTAATAAAATGTCAATACCATTGATATATAGTGAGAATAAGAGAGGATCAAGGACACAACCTTGTCTAATACCACGGGTTACTCTAAAGTGCGTTGTCCATTCCCCGTTTTGACCGTAGAGTATTTTTGACGTTAAATGAGTCTGTGATAAAAAGATAATATTGTCATATGGGGCGCCCATCTCTTCTAGCGTTTGCCATAACTTAGTATGGTTAACTAAGTTGAACGCACTAGAAAGGTCGACAAAATAAAGGTGGAGTAGACCTTCTTTGGCAAGGGTGCATTTCCCAATAAGCAACTTGGGGTTAGCGCATTGCTAAACTGTTCCAATATCCCTTCTGAAGCCAAACTGGGCTTCTGTTAAAATGTCTTTATCTGTTACCCAGCATTCCAACCTGGCTAAGAAAACTCTGCCCATTAGTTTAGAGATGGAATATTGGACGGTAGCACTTTGTGCTACCTCTGTCACCTTTTTTAAAAATTGGGACAATCACGCTTTCCGCCCGTGTTGAAGGTAGCACCCCTTCAGTAACTGCATTAAAAAGATTTACTAAAATGAGGGACCAGAAATCAACATTAAACTTAAAAATATCGATGGGAACCCCATCAGGTCCTGCATACTTCCCACTTGCGCTATTCTTTAGAGCAGTTTTAATCTGTTCTACAGTAATAAATTCTATCTTAAAGGTATTTATTAAGATAATATTGCGATTTTCATCTGTTTCAGTAGTCTGTTCTGAAGGGTTAAAGATATGTTCGAAGTGATTAACCAATCTTCTGACGTACCTGATGTATCAACATTAACAGATGAAAAGATGAAATATCTTTAAACAGCGGTTGATCTATACCTTTCCAGAATAGGATAGAATTCTCAGTCTCAGCTGCTTGGATCAAACTATCCCATGCCTTATCCCTGATTTCTATCATTTTTGAATTTAAGGCTTGCTTAGAACATTTCCAAAGGGTGTACATTCTTTCCTTATTCCTAGGGTTTACTTTTAATCTTTTCTCCAAGTCCCTTGTTAGTCAGGAACATTGTTGATTAAACCATCGTGGGCAGGGGTCGCTATTTTTCTTATTTTTAACTTTCAAATCTTTAGAAATGTTTTGAAAGGCCATTACAGTATCAATTTTACTAGAGAATTTGGCCAGACATGTTTTTATATGGTGATTATTTTTTAAAACTACATTCTCCATGACAACTGTAGGGTTGACACCTGTCCACTTGATGGAGACCCCATTTTCACCTTGTGTTTTATTATTGGCAGCAGAAACACACACCTTCACTCTATCATATAAGCTAGAGTTCAACATTAGCAACAGGGGGTGATGATCGCTAAGCAGGCTAGGCTGTATAAAACATTTATCGACTAAGGGCCTGCATTTCCTTGATATTAAAAATGATCAATGCATGAAGATGACCTAGCCCCCTCATATGTGTGAATAACATGAATTCCCTTATTAACACCCGGTTCCATGATTTCTAAATTACATTTATGCATAACATAGTTAATCATTTCACCCCTAGGAGTTGTGAGGGAAGTGGCTAATATGGACACCAAGTTCATCTTCATAACCACATTGGTCCCCTGTAAAAGAATTACATAATTCACTATTAAAATGTCCACCCCAAATAAATATGAACTTGCCCCCAGTCCCTTCAAGAAATTGTCCAGCTCTTCCTTCATTCTTATGGTTATCCAGTGTCTCGTATTATCAAAAATATTTTTGTAAAAATTAATAACTACGATATTCTGCTTTCCTTTGACATAGAAGAGTAGGAACTGGTAATACTGAGAGTTTGTGAGGGTTTTCTTTAAGGTCAGGGGAGAGGACACCAATATTAATACTGCTAGACCTCCAACCCCTTTCCCGGCCTTAGATGGAGTTGCTGTAGTAAAAATAGTTCTAAAACCATTAATAAAGAAGGCTTCTGTGAGCCATGTTTCTTGCATTAAAATCAAAGAGCAATAGTGTATGCTTTTAAGCCATACAGTGTCATGCAATTTATTTTTAACCCCTGCAACATTCCATGACATCATTTGTAATGATCCAGCCCATGAACAATTAGTTGGATCTATGTCAGGTGAGCTGAGAAGAGAAGTGGAATTGCTGCAAGTGTTTCATTGCACCACATCTATGGGTGCTGCTCCTATACTAATAGGGCAAACAATATGATTACCCTCATTCGATTGTGCTACTTCTACACGCACTTCTTCTTTCAGTATACTCAAAGGCTTGGTAGTATAAATACTATTGTCCGATTGTACAGCTTTTGAACCCAGTCAATCAACCTCACTACAACTTCTTAAAGAGGCAAACCTATTCGACGTAGATGGTATCATGTGGTTTACAGGGCTATGTTGTGCTCTACCAGTTAGGTGGGACCGCTCGGCCCCACATCTATAAAAATATCCATGGGCTACTGCAATGATGGTATCATTTGAGCGATCGCATGGCCAAATATAATTTGCCGATTCTTCTTCCAGTAGGCGACCCACCACTTCAGGGTGTTGAAAATGTACTACAAAGCAGTCCCTTTCACATAACTTTTCCCTCCTGCCCACCCAACTAACTCTTCTTAACATGATTATTTCTTGGGATAGAAGCCTTGTGCTACAATGAGTATTGACGGAGAACCAGTGTACATCCCGGTTCTTCAACGCTTCCCAAGGTTCTATGCAATTGTCAGGTAGTTTAGGGACATTTTGTAAGACAATGACATAGGGAGTAACCTGAGGGGCAAGCTAAGAGAGACCCCCTGATACATCTGAGGTGGTTGGTTGCTTTCCCTTGCTAGGTTATATTTAGAGCCATTTTGTCGACTATCCTTCTTCGTTTTGGCAACAGGATTTAACCTGGATGATCTGGGTAATTCCTCTATTTGTTTAATGGGTAATTGATGAATATTAACATCTCTATTTCACTCAGATCACTTAACGATCTCTTATCAAGATACCTACTAGGCATAAGCTTTTGACGAGTTAGATAAATTAGATGACAGTAAAGCTGCGACCAGTTCCGACAACTGGGAAATATCTTGTTGCACTAGTTTTATCTCAGACATAACACGCCTTTCTACAGTGTCAATATTCCTGTGTAATTTTTTGAAGAGTATATCAATAACTTCCATATATCGTAGTGACTCTTCGAGACCTGTCCCTGTGTCCTTTCTATCCGGTTTTGTGGTCTTCCCCATTTTTTTGGTTTTTTGTAGACTGTTCTTTGCTGGTACTATGTGCTGTATACACCTCTTCGCAGGTGGGCAGATCAAATCAGGTGTGTCCGATGCTATGGAAATTTCAAGGGGGGTTGTTAATACACAAGGGCTCGACTTAATGGGATGGTCTGACTTAGAAGTGTTAGAACTATTATCCCTCAGGCTATTACTCCTGCCACGAAACTTGCCTAAGCCTTGCAGTTCAGGATCAAGGCCAGCACTGTTATCACCTTTATTAACTCCCAAGATTGACCTGGCTTCCTTTTGGGCAACATTAAAGGCTGTCTTAGTTGCCGCCAATTGCTCCTCTACTTGTACAATCTCACTGTTAATAATGCCCATTGCGCTTTTCAAATAATTTGTAATTGGTGCAGACTTCCCTTTATCTGTTCCCAATTTTCTCATCCCCATTTTGCTTCACTGTACTCCAAAGCGAGGCAAAGAAAAAAGTAATAAGTGCTTCCTACCAGGATACTTGTCTTCAGAACGCAGGTACAAGAGATATAGCCCAGCCCAGCCTTGTTCGGTCTAGGACGGGCGCAGATGGGCCCGCCCTTGGCCCGGGCCAGCCTGCGTGCGTCCCTCGCTGAGGGAGTACTGTTCGCAATTTAAGCACCTCCTGGCGCTCTTGATGGCGTTGGCGGCGGGCGAGCCCCTTAGGCTGCTGGGATTTGTATTTTTGGTCCCCTCTTGGACCGGCATCTCAAAAGAAAATAATCTGGTGTCAAAGCTGAGGCTAAGGCAGTAGCTGTGGCGAAATGCGGCACCAAAAGTAACAAAGTGAGTGAAAAGAGCTCACACCCACTGTGATCTCAGTCTGTAGTTTGGGGTCAAAGTAGGCCATCTCAGTTGCATTCTCAATTGCATGTTTTATTCTTTTGAAGCTTTGATCACATTCAACAGACCGTTGGAATGGTAGATTGTTTCTCTCCCAATGGGGTACTTAAAGTAGCAACATCATGAATGTACCTTGAACAATAACTGGCCATGCCTAAAAAGGATCACAGCATGGTGACATTTTGCAGGTAGCAAGTAGTTGACAATGCTTTCACTTTATCATGGCTAGGGGTCATTCCCGCATTGGAAAAATAGGTCTAAAGAATTTGAGTTTGACCTTGTGAGACTCGCACTTTGCTGTCTTCAGGGTGAGACCTGCATCCTCCAGTAATTGGCACACTTGTATAAGAGCCCTATCTTGCTCCTTTTGCATTGCTCCAAATACCATTATGTCATCATTGTACTTAAAAACATTTGTGACAGTTTGAATTCTTTCATGTATAAAATCCTGAAATATTTCTGAAGCTGATGACACCTCAAAACTCAACCTTTTGTATGTGAACAAACCAACTTGAGCCGAAAAGTAGTGCTGTACCTGCAATTCTCTTCCAACTTGAGTTGATGATATCCCTTTTACAGGTCAAGATGGGAGAAAAATTTGGCACCACTCAGTTGCATGGTCATGTCTGCTGTGTATGGACCAGGATGTCCTTCTCTCTCAATTGCTTTATTGGCCTGACGCATATCAGATGTGCACAGAAGGCTCACCGCCTTTTATTGGCACCATCACTATGGGCGACACACATGGCATAGGACCAGTGGAACGCTCAATGATGTCATGCTTCTATAGCATTTTCAATTCTTTCTTCACTGCTTCTTGCAAGTGGAAAGTGACTCTAAGGTGCCTCTGAGCAACATGGTTAATGTCCGCATTGATTTGAAGTCGCACTTTCATTGTTTTGAGCCTGTCCAAGCCATGAAATAATGACAGGAACTGACTCACAACTTCAGACTGTGTGTGGAGGTTTGTCATTGAAAGATATCAGTCCTGTGTCAGCCGCAGTGGCAAAGCTGAGCAGGCAAGCACTGGATGAAGCTCCTTGAAGAACATGAATTGAAGCTTGCACTGATACTGGTATATGTTTAAAAATCTCTGTAAATGACCTTGACTCTGCAATGATTCAGAAGGGGTCCCACATGTATACTTTCATGTTTGACAGGTAGAGGCGTGGCACAGGAGGTAGACTATTGAACTTTTCAAGCTGGCATGATGTTAATCGATGCACCACTGTCTATAATAAAGATTATGTGGCAACCGTTTACCTTTATTGTAATCTTGGGGCAAAGTCCAAATGAGTTTTGTTGTTTTGTTTGGTGGTTTGCCTTTGTTGCTCTTTCTTCCTTGCAAGCAGCCAGACCTACATGTGCCTGTAGCTCGTAGCCAATACCAAGGCACCTCCATCTCCTTCACTGGTCCTCGATAATAATGTTGACGAGCCTCTGTAAGATGAAACTGACAACAATCAACTTTGTCTGATTTCTACTTGTCGTAACGGATGCCGCTATGTTGCTATGTGGGTGTGGCGTGAATGCTTATGGAACTTTGTGGTGTCCATTTTCCTTTCTCACTGTGAAGTAGTTTGTTTCACTTTCGCTTTGCAAACTGTTATAAAGTGGTTCTCCTTACCACACACTTTGAATGTTTGGCCAATGGCTGTACATTTGTGTTCAAGTCTAAATGAAATCCCACCTCGGAAAGGCAACCTTTTTTTCGTTGTACACAGTGACTTACCTGCTTCTACTCTGTGTTTGTTCTTACTCCTTCTGGTCAACACTGATTCACTTTTCATTGTTCCAGCTTCCATGTGAGCAACTTGTCGATCCATTCTTTCTTCCGCCCTGGTGGCCATTAGTACTTTCTCCAAACTAAGAGTCTCTCTCAAAATGCATCTTTGGAAGGAATCTGAAAGACAGCCATTGATAACTCAGACACATATGTCTTCTTCATTTCTTAAATTCACAAACCATGCAGTGTTTAATAAGCACAACAAGTTCTTCAACAAACTCATCCATTATTGAATCCTGGAAATTTTACTTCATGTTGTGAGTAAGAGGATATTTGATTGAAAATATAATCATTCATCCAGTGACTAAAGAAGATCACTCTCTGGTCAATGCACGAATGCCATTTACAAATAGCTAATTTCATAATCTATTCTCCTTTTCAGAGTAATATACACTGATAAATAGATGTTCCTTATGGATTCTTGAATGCTCTAAATGGTACACATGTTTTAGTTAATTGGAAAGTTCTGTGATGCTGAGAGAATTTAATCTGCCAACTGTCTGTATATATGGGATAAAGTATCTCCAGCATACATTATAACGATATTGCAAGTGACAAATAAGTTCCTTTATAAGGTCATGGAGCGCCAAAATATTCCTGAAAGCATATATGACAACTGCATCTTTAGTGATTCATATTACCTATTGCACATTTGTTAACATGAGGATTATGGTGTATTGTATGGTGTGGTTGTGTGACATCACCATGTAATAAACTTACGAAACCATCTTTGGTCATACTCCTATTCAATGCCTCTAGCTCATCCCAGGGTAGCTGTGCATTCGAGCAGAAAGGCTTTACCAAAAGAACACGTTGAAAGCAATTAGGTGCACCAAGCAATGAAATAAGAGAGCACAAAAGAAATCAGACACCAATTTACAAAAATAGATGATATTTTAATGAATTTTTAGACATTGAAATGAGCAAAATCCACCAGATGATTCCAGAGATGTAGATTTGTGAGTAAAACGTAAATCTCAGCTTTTCACTCAAAAGCGTAAACAATCATTGGTACCATTACAGTTTGGAAACAATCTAAAACCTTTAAAGAGTTGTATTTGACAACTCCGGCTTGGATGTAGTAACCAATTCCTGCTGGGAGAAGGTATAGGGGGCAATTATTAGTATTAGGAAAGTTACCTTATCACCAAAGCAGTCTCAAGTCCAGTTATTCCTTTTATACTCAGACCGCAATAGCCTCCAATTGAGTGGTTCTGGTGCAAGGGTTACAGGACGATAAGTATACTGTAGAATGCTGAGGGTGCTGTGCAGTTGACGGAGGGTTTCCTGTAGTTATTCCTCGGTCCGCAGGTCAGTTGGGGTGACTTTGGCTATAAGGGTTGATGTCCCTGGAAGTCCTCTTTGGTCCAGCTTAAGTCCAGTCAAGACTGGGTTGCTGGTCTCTGGTCATAGCAGGTCCACAGGTTTCTCTTGGGTGACCAATCTGCACTCTGATGACTATCCCGGTTATACAGACTGGGTCAACTCAAGGAGTAGTCATCTTGCTTGCACTCAGCAGTAAGTGGTGATTCAATGATTGTGGCTATGACAGGCCAGGATGGGCTACTTCAGCTTTTAAGGCCCTGTTGCTGGTACACAGAGTCGCCCAACTGACTCACTGAGTTCACCACCTCAGCCAGGGGCTCTGGAGTGACTTTTCCATGAGCCAGGCACCACAGGCACAGTCATCTCTTTGCTAGCTTAAGGAGCAGCAGGTGCAGTCCAGCGATTGGTGCAGCCTCTCTTTCCAGTTTCCAGGGGTCAGCAGGGCAGTCCGTTGTGGTCCTCTCTCAAGTCTGGATGTGCCCTCTGGGGATGAAGCAGTTACTAGCCAAAGTGCTACCATGTTCGCTTCCACTTATGGTGACTTCTGGCTCTGTGTGATATCTAGTTATCCTAGAGTGCACAATTCTGCCTACTTTCAAGATGTCTGAACCCCTTTCTTGGTGTGGGGAGAATGGTAGCCCACCCTAGACACTGAGCCTGAGGGCTGTATGTCCATGGAGAAACCGTTTGGCATTGCCTACGTAACGTTTGTTCCTGTGTTTGAGTGTCTACCATGTATTGCAGTATTATACCTCTACTTGTACTTTATATGCCTTTGTAACCTGCACACATGTCACTTTTTTTTCCTCCTGTAATGTACCGTTTGCTACCTCTTGTATTTTTTTTGCTCACATTTGTCACTTTTGCCTCATGTAACTTAACGTTTGCTTTTGTAATTTGTTCACTTGTAATTTTCTCCTCATATATTATTACTGTTCCTATTGTGAAGCACTCTGACACCTTTGGGTAAAGTCCACGCTATATAAAAATGCATAAAATAAAATAAATAAAATACCTGAAACTAACGGGCAGCCCTTCCAGAGTGTGAATGTCATTTGTCCATCAAAGGCACCTTCAGCGTGTAACCCTGTACTTGCCAATGGGGCCACCTGCCTTTACACAGTAAAAACGACAATTTGTGGACTTTACTGTTAGGACATATGAAAGTACATTTCCTACTTAATTATATATATCTCCCTGCCTTAGGACTCAACAGGCCTTCCTGAGGATATATATATATAGGCTAATATTTACCTGTGGTGAGGCGTCTTCCATAACAAGGAACCTTTTGGTTGGATTTGTAGCGGCTATCCTGAGTCGCGGAAGATGCCCCAATTTACAGCATTTCTGCAAGCCCGTCAAACGGCGGGTTGGCGTAAGACACAGGTGCCGTTTTTTGAGGAACACAAGCGGGAGCCATGAACTGTGACTTGACACCACGATCCACTGAGATGTCAATAATTTTTAATTTGGGTCAGTTAGCAGCAGGCAGCTCACTTGAGAATATTGGCGACACTACAAATACCAGCAGGCCTGAGTCCAGGCCATGCCCACTGAGGCGGGGTGTTTGTCAATATTTAATTATGCCGCCGAAATTGCCCTGCTGTTGCTGCCTTTTCCTAAGCCCCTGATGAAGTAACTACGAAACAATTTGGGTCTGGAGTTCGTACCTTGTGGGCATGGTTGCATTCACGCTGCTGCTTCCTGCAATAAAACTGAGACGGCGAATATTTACCTGTGGTGAGGCGTCTTCCATAACAAGGAACTTTTTGGTTCAATTTCAATTCAATTCAAATAATTTATATAGCGCGCTACATACCCAGAGGGTCTCAAGGCGCTTGGAGATGGGTGGGGAATTATTTGTCGAATATCCAGGTTTTAAGTTGCTTTCTGAAAGCTAGGTGGTTCTGAGTGAGGCGAAGGTGAGTGGGGAGTGAGTTCCAGGTTTTAGCCGCCAGGTAGGAGAAGGATCTTCCACCCATGGTGGTTTTGTTGATGCGAGGTACAGCAGCAAGGGCTTGGTTGGAGGAGCGTAGCTGGCGGGAGGGGGTGTAGAAGGAAAGTCGTGTATTTAGGCATTCGGGTCCAAGTTCGTAAAGTGCTTTGTGTGCGTGGGTTAGGAGGCGGAATGTTATCCTCTTATTGACGGGGAGCCAGTGGAGGTTTTTCAGGTGGTCAGAAATGTGTTCATTACGCGGGATGTCTAGTATGAGTCTGGCTGAAGCGTTCTGGATGCGTTGGAGTTTTTTCTGAATTTTTGCGGTGGTGCCAGCGTATAGGGTGTTTCCGTAGTCCAATCGGCTTGTAACCAGTGCGTGGGTGACCGTTTTTCTAGTTTCGGTGGGGATCCAGCGAAATGTTTTTTTGAGCATGCGAAGAATGTTGAAGCAAGAAGATGAAACGGCGTTGACTTGTTTGGTCATCGAGAGTGAGGAGTCCAGAATGACGCCCAGGTTCCGTGCGTGGTCTGTCGGGATGGGTGCTTTTCCAAGGGATACTGGCCACCAAGAGTCGTCCCAGGCAGAGGGGGAGGTGCCTAAGATAAGGACTTCTGTTTTGTCGGAATTCAGTTTCAGACAGCTGTGCTTCATCCACTCGGCTACTTCATTCATTCCTTCATGCAGGTTGGTTTTGGCGGTGTTAGGGTCTTTGGTGAGTGATAGGATCAGTTGAGTGTCATCAGCGTAGGAGATGATGTTGAGGTTGTGTTGGCGTGCGATGGCCGCGAGGGGGCTCATGTATACGTTGAAGAGAGTGGGACTGAGTGAGGATCCTTGTGGCATGCCGCAGATGACTTCATTGGCCTTTGACTTGAATGGTGGGAGGCGGACTCTCTGGGTTCTTCCGGCAAGGAACGAGGTGATCCAATCCAGCGCTTTTCCTTGGATTCCGATGTTTCTGAGGCGTTGTAACAGGGTGCTATGACAGACTGTGTCGAAGGCTGCGGAGAGGTCGAGGAGGATGAGGGCGACTGTGTCTCCATTGTCCAGTAGAGTTCGGATGTCGTCCGTTGCTGCGATGAGTGCGGTCTCAGTGCTGTGTTTGGCTCGGAAGCCGGACTGTGAGAAGTCGAGGGATTTGTTGGTTTCGAGGAAGGCGGAGAGCGTGTTGTTGACAGCTTTCTCGATGACTTTGGCCGGGAATGGAAGGAGCAAGATGGGGCGGTAGTTTTTGAGTTCGGTGGGGTCTGCTGTGTTTTTTTTTAGAAGGGCGCTGAGTTCGGCGTGTTTCCAGCTTTCCGGGAAGGTGGCGGAGTTGAGGGAGCAGTTGATGATGTCTCGGAGGTGTGGTGCTATGATGGAATCTGCTTTGTTGAAGATGTGGTGAGGGCATGAGTCTGTGGGGGATCCTGAGTGGATGGAATTCATCAGGCGGATGGTGTCCTCAGTGGAGATTGGGTTCCAGTCATTAAGGATGTTCAAGGGGGGTGAAGGTACGGCAGAAGGTTGGGTGGATTGGTCTTCGGGTTGGTTGTCGAAACTGTTGTGGATGTCTGCGATTTTGTCGTGGAAGAACGAAGCTAGGGAGTCACAGAGGACTTGAGAGGGAGTGATGTCATTGGAGTTGGCAGTGGGGTTGGTAAACTCTTTGACGATGTTGAATAATTCCTTGCTATTGTGGGCGTTGTTGTCAAGTCGGTCTTTGAAAGCGGCTTTCTTGGCAGTCCGGATCAATTGGAGGTGTATGCGGGTGGCGTTTTTGAAGGCGTCCCTGGTGTTGGTGTTTGGGTCTTTTTTCCAGGCCTTCTCAAGTGAGCGACAGAGTTTCTTGGATTTCTTAAGCTCATCGTTGAACCAGGGGGGGGTTTTGTTGCTTAGTTTAATGTGACGTTTTTTCAGGGGTGCCAGGTTGTCGGCGCATTTGGTTAGCCAATGAGTGAGGTTAAGGGCTGCTTTGTTGGGGTTCGAAGAGTGGGCAGGGGGGTTTTGAAGAAGCGATGAGGAGATCTGGTCGATGGTGATTTTGTTCCAGTTTCTTCGCAGGGTAGGTTGAGGGTGGTTGTTGGTTGTGGTTTTTTTGTAGATAAAGTGAACGCAGCTGTGGTCCGTCCAATGGAGGGCTGTGGTGTGACTGAAGGAAATATGTTTGCTGGAGGTGAAGATAGGGTCGAGTGTGTGACCTGCATTGTGGGTGGGGGTATTAACAAGTTGTTTGAGTCCCAGGTTGGCGAGATTGTCCAGAAGGGTGGTGGTGTTGCTGTCGTTGCTCTTTTCCAGGTGAAAATTGAGGTCTCCCAATAGAATGTAGTCCTCGGAGGGGAGGGCGTGAGGGGTGATAAAGTCAGTGATGTCTTCACAGAATTGTGCACAGGTTCCTGGTGGCCTGTAGAGGAGGGTGCCTCTGAGTGTGGTCTTAGGGTCGGTGTGGATCTGGAAGTGAAGGTGCTCGGCGGTAGCGAGGTTGACGTCTGGGCTGGTTGAGATGCGGATGGAGTTCTTGTGGACGATAGCGATGCCTCCTCCTGTTTGCTTGTAGCGGTCTTTTCGGATGATCTTGTAGCCTTCCGGGATGGCAATGGTGATGTCTGGGGCTGAGGAGGCGTTCATCCATGTTTCAGTTAGGAAGGCGACGTCCGGAGAGATGGTGTCTAGTAGATTCCAGAGGTCGATGGCGTGTCTGTGGATCGAG
This sequence comes from Lissotriton helveticus, assembly GCF_964261635.1. Taxonomy (NCBI): domain Eukaryota; kingdom Metazoa; phylum Chordata; class Amphibia; order Caudata; family Salamandridae; genus Lissotriton; species Lissotriton helveticus. Next base: position 1,208,691,610 of record NC_136063.1, read on the forward strand.
CGGGTGTTGAGCAGGATGCATTTTAGGTGGTTGGTGACAGGTCTCTGTTTGGTGTTAGTGGGTGAGGAGTTGGTATTGGTGACGTCAAATTTGCAGGAGATGCATGTGAAAGGTCCATGGGTGTGTCCAGGAGCGGCTTGTGCGCAGTTGGGGAGTCAGCCGGGGTTAAGGGCTAAGAGGGTGGATGATTTGTATGTAATGCGGGAGGGGTGGGGGCTGCGGGGACAAGGGGGTCTGGCGCTGGGCGCGGTCCAGGCGCGGACGGGCGTAGACGGGCTTACCTTTGGCGCACCTTCGGCGCGGCCGTAGCGCGTGGACGCTGCGCGTAGGACCATCTGACTTAAATGGATAGTGGAGGGGGCAGAGCGTGGGAGGCTGGGAGGAGACACGGGCCACGAGCACAACAAATGGAGGGAGGGAAAGTGAAACTGGGGCACGGACACACAGAAGGGGACAGCTAAAACCCAGTAAATGCAGCGCAATATAAATAAAATATGATTTAAACTAAAAACGAAATTACACAGGACAGGCAATGCAGCGCTTTTAAAATCAAGTAAAATAAAATGTGATATTCCCTAAAAAACGATACCACACAGGCAATGAGCGCTAGTCCGGCGTCGAGGCGCTAGAACTGCAGGCGATGTCTGGCAGTGATCAGCAGGAGTGTATCCAGGTGGTCGGGGAAGTGAGGCAGGGAGCGAGAGGGAGCGACCGTCGAGGAGCTAGTCCAGCTGGTTGGATATATATATATATATATATATATATATATATATATATATATATATATATATATATATATATATATATATATATATATATATATATATATTCACTGAAAAAAACATAGGTTTCACACCAGTTATAGTTAGGAATTAGCATTAAAAAAAACTATTAAATTCACTGAAAAAACCATAGGTTTTACACCAGTTATAGTTAGCTGGAAGTTTTACTCGCATAAAACCATTGAAATTCCCACGTTATAGTTAGTTGGACTCACTATAACTTGCGCGTGCAATGCACTGCTGATGACGTCACATATTACATCACTCATGACATGGTCAGTGACATCACTCATGACATCACTGATGACACCATCCAGTGAATGTGTGCCTTTCTGAAAAATAAATATTAGTGAGTAATGTTTAAATATTTAAATATATGTATTAGTGTTTCACTTTGTGTATAAGTGGCTGCATGGGTTGGTGAGTAGCTACATGTGTATGTATATGGGTTATTAGATGTTTTTCTTAGTATCAGTATGAGTGTTTGTATGGTTTGGTGGGGGTATTACTTAGCACATAGATGCATGAATGACTGACTCTCTCTTTGTATGTGTTTTGGAGACAGCATATGTGCAGGACTGTATGGGTGGTTGAGTGTGTATATGTGTGTGTTAGTGAGTGAATGACTGTCTCACTAGTGTCTTTATCAGTAACTACATATGTTTTAATCTAGTATATGTGAATATTGATGTATATAAGTGAGTATATGTGAGAGTGAGGGATTGTAAGAGTTCCTGTTTAAATTAGTATGTGTTTCTATAAGTGATTGTTTAAGAGAGTAAGTATGTGTAAGTTTCCTTAGAAGTAAAGTGGTAGTGTGTGTATAGCTATATATGCAAATAAATGGATGTTCAATAGTTTATTTGCATGTGTGAGTACGTGTGTGAGTAACTTTTGGATGCCTGTCAGTGTGTAACAGGATGTATAGGTGTATCACTACAAATGATGAGTGAGTATATGTATGAGTGACTATATAGAACTGTTGGTGAATGAGTGGATGTGTATATAGATGGTGGAATTATTGAATTGGTTGTTGTAAGTGGTATGGGTATCTCCATTTTTTTGAAAATTTTAGTTTCTATTTTTGAATATGTGTTTCAAGGGTTACATTACAGTGAAAGGAGGTCTCTCACTCTGTCACAAGGATGGTGTCATCAGTGATGTCATGAGGGATGTCACTGACCATGTCATGAGTGATGTAATATGTGACGTCATCAGCAGTGCATTGCACGTGCAAGTTATAGTGAGTCCAACTAACTATAACGTGGGAATTTCAATGGTTTTATGCGAGTAAAACTTCCAGCTAACTATAACTGGTGTAAAACCTATGTTTTTTTCAGTGAATTTAATAGTTTTTTTTTAATGCTAATTCCTAACTATAACTGGTGTGAAACCTATGGTTTTTTCAGTGAATATATATCCTACATCAAAGACTCAACGGAATTCCTCAGGAACGTTAACCAATGTAATTGGTCTGCTGAGTACTTGCTAATGACAATGGACATCGCTAGTCTTTATACCAGTATTTCACATTCTGACGGCCTCAAAGCCATCAAATTTTATTTGGATAAAAGACCTGTTGAATTATACAATCACAATGCTATGCTTATTGCTATGGTAGAACGTTGTCTTTATAACAATGTTTTCCTTTTTGACAACAAGGTCTACAAACAGTTGAGAGGTGTTGCCATGGGGGCATGTTTCTCCCCCAGCTATGCGGGGCTCCACGTGGGCTGGTGGGAGGAACATGTCCTCAGGGTTGAGCACTCGGCTGTATGGAATAACAACATTGTGAAGTACATGAGGTATATTGACGATATTTTTATTATGTGGAGAGGCAGTATGGAAGATGCAAATTTGTTTGTTGAAAGTATCAATAGAAACAATTCCAATCTAAAGTTTACTGCTGAAATAAGTAGGAACAGAATTAGCTTTTTGGATGTGCTGGTTGAGATAGAAAACAACACTCTCACTACAAGTCTCTTTAGAAAGAGCACGGCAGGAAATACCATCCTACATGCACAAAGTTTCCACCCACAACACACTATTAGGGCAATCCCCTATGGGGAATTTCTTAGGATACACCGAACATGTAGCACGGTGGAACTTCGAGACAAGCACCAAGAAGAAGCCAAAAAACGTTTGGAAGCAAGGGGCTATAAAATAAACGCCTTAAACAAAGCTATGACAAAAGCCAACAAACTTGATCGAAACTCATTGTTGGGAGCATCCCATTTTGACAATCAAATGATAGGTCCATCTAAAAGCAGTAATGACATCAGACTAGTAACTAGTTATAGCCGACAAGCTCGTCAGATTTCGAGTTTGGTAAGGAAACAGTGGCCTGTAATCTTAACTGATCCCATACTTAAGGATATTTTACCCAATAAACCCACAGTTACATACAGGAGGGCATTCAGCATGCGTAATGAACTGGTTTCCAGTTCTCCAGAAATAGCAAAAAATGACGACTGGTTGTCACCCCGTAAGGGTTTCTACCGTTGCATTTCATGCCGTGCATGTCATTTTGGCATTAACACCAGGTCCTATTCAACCTCCTTTGACCCAAAACCTATTGCTATTAAAGCCCACTACACCTGCAGAACAGAACTAGCGGTGTATGTCTTAACCTGCACATGCAATCTGAGATACATCGGGAGTACCAAATTGCCTGTGTATCAACGCATTCTCCAGCATCTCAGGGCTATTGTCAATTGTGATCAGAGCTACCCGGTAGCACGACATTTTGATGAATTTCACAATAGGAACCTGTCCCAGCTTAATTACTTTGTAATTGATGCTGTAAGAACATCTAAAAAAGGTGGAGACTATGAAAAAACATTGAGGAAGTTGGAGTCAATGTATATCATCAGACTCAATAGTAAAATCCATGGGGGTCTGAATATGGGGGAGGATCTAAGCAATTTTCTGTAGATATGCTGAATATTCATCACTCATTAAATTGTGGTATAAGGTTCCACGCAAAAACATTACATCATTAAAAGTATACCGACTCCTGATTAAACAGCATGAAATAATTTGATCATACTCTGCACCCGTTTGTAGAACTAGTAAGCAAATAGGATGTGATATAACATCCTAGACAATGAATTAGAAAACCAGTTATTAAAATTGATTTTTTATATTTCCCGTATTTTTATCTTATTTACACATTATATTAGTTGTCAAAACGAGACTGATCGCTGACACTTTGTCACTTCCTCATTATTATTAAAATGTCATGTGTTTATTTTTGATGATGGACAACTATTGCTATGATTAAATGGTTTGAACAAATAATTTTGAGAAAAACGGTATGAACATCACAGAGGACATTTGAGCATTTGTGCCTATTTATGACAAAGAACTATCTGAATATATTGTTTGGTCCTTAAAATCTTTGTTTGGTCAAGAAATTTCCAATTGTGTGGGTTTTAGAAATTAAATAGACTTAGCCTATCACTTCTGGGTATTTGTACAGAAAATGTTTTATCATTGTATTTTTTAGATGAATACTTGAACAGTGTTGATTTTTTGTCATAATTAACTATTTCTATATACATTTTTTTAGAAAATTGTTATTTTCAGGGATAGTTATATTAAATATTAGTATATCTACTAGCAAGTCTGACTAAGCAAAGATGGCCGCCATATCAGATGTCATTTGTTCACTTGATTAGTGAAAAGTCCTTTCATGATGTTTACTATCCGCATTTGGGCGCGCTTTTTCCAAAGCAATCATGTATTATTTAAATGCAAGTCAGTCCATCTCACCGCTAACAGTGAGCAAGGGCGGCTACGCCCGAAACGTGTCTGTTCGTCGTTCTCTTTTGTATACCCCTGCACCTTATGATTTGAAAAATAAAAACTAAAATCACCTGAAGACTGGCTGTGGACTGTTACTCTGCGTCTGCGCACTGGCGAAAGTGCTTTGGAAGTCTCAGTGCACCCTAAACCGGTTGGAGCGATATATATATATATATATATATATATATATATATATATATATATATATATATCCAACCAAAGAGTTCCTTGTTATGGAAGACGCCTCACCACAGGTAAATATTCGCCGTCTCAGTTTTATTGCAGGAAGCAGCAGCGTGAATGCAACCATGCCCACAAGGTACGAACTTTTTTCAGTGAATTTCAATGGTTTTTTAATAGCAAATCTTTATAGGTATGAAAAATAATAAATTTTAAAACGAATTTTATATTGTATAATTATGTCAATTTTTGAAATAATTTTTTAACCACGGGGCGCTCCCGGGGCGCGTACCGGTGAACGCACGGGTAAGCGCACTGTTACGGCGCGCCCCGGGCACGTACCGGGGAGCGTCCCGTTAGCGCTATTCTCGCGAACGAAAACAACATCGTGACGTATCGCGTAGACGCGTGATGCGTCATATGACGCACAGCGTAAGCGCACCCGGAAGCACGCGTGCGCATACGATCGCGCAACGTCTTGACGCGCTTACGCTACACGCCCGCAGGCGCGCCCCGGAGCGCATCTACGGGCGCGCCCTGGGGCGCGTAGCGTAAGCGCGTCGGGTCATGTGACCTGAAAATAACACTTTCTATTGGTGCAGAACAGATTTGGTTTCCAAATGAGTAAAGCCCGGGTCATGTGACCTGAAAATAACACTTCTCATCGGTTCAGGACAGTTTTGTTTTTCCAAATGATGAAAGACCCCACCTTTTTTCCTTATTCTGACTTTGTCCTTTGACTGAGGAAGACCTGTTTGGATATCTTTGTGTTATATTTTGTACTTTGAAATGGCTACTGTAGCAGCAACAGCTGGAGCATCTGCACCACCACCACCAGGAGGACCACCACAACAGTACATTGGTGGTCAGGAAGACGAGGAGGAGGAAGAGGAAGAGGAGGAGGGGAGAACATGGCTGCCTGAACAAAATATCCCATACAAGCCCAGGTCACACATTGTATGGGAGTTTTTTTCACTCCCCGAGGGCAAGAAAAAAGTTAATGCGGCCAAGGTAACTTGTCGAATCTGTGGCATGGAACTCTCAAGGGGCAATCCAAACAAAAAATATTCCTTTGGTAATAATACCATGATTCGACATATGACCTGGAAGCATCCAAATAACTATTCTCGTGCAGAGGTCAGGAAACTGGCCAGTAACCTCCCCCAGTATTCAAGGACCACCTCCAAAAGAAAGCAACCCACTCCATCGGGACCAGAAACAACGGAGATGATGCCTTGTATACAACCACGATTTGCAGATTTTACAATCACATGTATTGAATGTGGCAAGCTCATCGCCTATGGTGAAAAGAGCATGAAGCTCGTCGTCCTTGCTGGTGACAATCAAAAATGCCCCAAAAAACAGTCATTTTTTCAGTTTTTTGTTTTTTGCTCCTGTTGAGCCATTTACAATTTCCTGTTTTTTGTTTCTCCCCATAAAAAATACAAAAAAAATATAAAACTGTTTTGAAAAGCCAAAAAAAGTACAAAATGTTCAAAAAAACATAAAAAAAATATAAAACAACAAAAAGAAGAAAAAAAACAGTTCTTTTTAGAACTACCTTTCATTTATAAAAATAAACCTATATTTTTAATGAATCTCTGTAAAAAAAAATTCTTAGGGTACGCATACCGGGGCGCGCCCCCCAAAAAAATAGAAAAAAAAATTTAATGAAGGAGTTTGCATGAGGGAAGAACACAAAGAGAGTAATGTTAAGAGAAAGAGAGCTACAGGATGAACACAGAGGGATTGTTTATTACATAGTAAAAAACAGAGAAGGTGTAATAGGGTGAAAGTGAGAAAAGTAAAATGACTAAAGGAGCGAAAGAAGGGAAGAGAGAGGAAGAAGACTAAAGTAGAGATAGTGGGAGAATGTGAGTGGGTGTTGAAAGAAAAAGAAAGGACAGAAAAAAATTGAGAATGAAGGGTAGTGGCGTAACTGGGATAAATGAAGAACGGTGAGGGAGGGTAAGAAAAGACCAGTTAGTATAAGTAAAGAGGGGTGAAAGAGGGTGAAAATTTGAATTAGGATAAGACATGGGGAGTGACAAAGAGAAAGGACAAAGAGAGTAAAGGAAACAGTACCTGAATGGGTTTGAGTGAAACAGCAAAGAAAGATAAGTAATGCAGTGTGGCTGTGTGGGGTGTTTTGGTGTGCGTGAAGATGAGGGTGTGTGAAGTATGTGTGAGCAGTGTATGGGTGTGGGGTGTATATGTGTGCGATGTATGTGTGTGTATGGAATGTGTGTGTGTATGTGAAGAGTGTGTGTGGGGGGATTTTTTGTGTGTATGAGGTGTGTATGTGGTGTGTGTGTGGGGTGTATGTTAGAGGTGTGTGTATGTGTTGAGAGGAGATGAGGTGTGTGTGTAGGAGTAAGGTAAATAATTAAGAAAAACAAAATGAGTGAAGAAGCAAAGGGAACAGAGGGTAAGTGAAGTAAAGAATAGGGATTGAAAGAAGTCGAATATGAGAGGGGAAATAGGGAAATTGGAGTAAACATGGAGAATAAGAATAAGTGAGGGAGTAGAAAAAAGACACAGGAGTGAGGTTGGTTGAGAAAATATTAGTAAGCTTAAAGCAAAGGGTGATGACAAACTACATTTTTATAGTCATACTTACTATATAATAAATGTAACTTTAATTAATTTTTTTTACTACACTTTGTATCTGTGAAAGAGTGAAGAAAAAATAAGTTATAATTAGTAAAATGTGTATTTTAAATTAAAAGATACAAATGAAGAGGTTAAAAATCATAACAGTGTATTTAGAAATAAAGTAAGAGTGAAGGACACAGAAAGGGAAATAAAGTAAGTAGAAGGATAAAAAGAGAAAAAAAGAAATAGAATGAGAGCAAATTACTAAGAGTAAGGCATATAGATTCACTGACACAGAGGAAGAGAAGAACAGAGAAATGAACTGAAGGTAAGAAAGATACTAAAAAGCAGAAGGAACAAAATCTTAGAGTATATCAGAACTGGGAAAAGCGAGATAATAATACTACAAGAAACCCACCTGTTAAAAGAAGAATGGGATCAAATAATGAAGAACCTATGGTGGGTAGACATTCTAATATGCACAACGCAACAATGTAATATAAAGGGAATAGCGATAATTTTTAAAAAATCATTAAAAGCCACTATAACCAGCTCAGAAGTAGACAGTAAAGGGCGATGGGCCATAGCTAATGTTAGAATAGGAAATTCTCCCATTACTATCACAGGGTACTATGGTCCGAATTTGGATGATGCTGATCCTCTGCGAAAATTGTATTCACAGCTATTACTAGTTACCTCTCCCATAATACTGGGAGGTGATTTTAACTTAGTGATGGACCTAAAACTAGATAGATCACCACCAGGTAGACATACTAACTTAAAGAAAATGAGGCAATGGATTGGGACTTATAAAAAAGATCTAAATTTGGTAGACATCTGGAAAAACAAAGGAGAAAAGTCACAACCGTTCACTTTATATAACAAAAAACTGGGACACAAATCCAGGATCGACTTCTTTTTGGTTAGCAACGAACTGTCAAAGAAAGTGAAAAGAGTATCTCATTTACCAGCTCACCTCTCAGATCACTCAGCAGTACAGCTAGAACTACAAATTATAGACAACATATCTGAAAGAAGATTCACGGTCGAAAGAGTTTTGCTGGAAGATGAAGAGATCATAAAGGAGCTGGAAACAGAAACAAATATCTTCTTTGAGTTAAACGCGTTAGGTACCACAGAACAAATAACCTGGGATACCTATAAAGCTGTTATAAGGGGTAAACTCCTGAGCTTAGGGGCACATAAAAACAAACAAGCAAAACAAGAGATATTAGATTTGGAATCAGAAATCAGATTCTTAGACATCGATATATCCACAGAACAAGAGGAGGAAAAGAAACAAGATCTTTTTAACAAAAGACAGACTCAAAAGGACAAAATAGATCAAATTTTGGAAGAGAGGTTACAGAAAAAATGGGATTCTAGCAAACTGGCGAAACATGAGTTTGGTGAAGGTTGCGGAAAATGGCTAGCGTGGAAGCTTAAATCGGATCTAGCTAAAAACAAAGTGGAAAGTATTATCCCGGATGATCAAACAACTCCTTCCTCTGATGAAGACACTATCAAGCATGAATTTTGGAAATTTTTTAAAGACCTTTACACGGAAGACATAAACCCCTCAGCTCAAATGATAGACTCTTACTTGAAAGATGCAGCACTACTAAAACTGGAAGAGAACGAAAGAGAAGCCCTGGATAAGGAAGTTCAAGAAGAAGAAGTGGCAGAAGCAATTAAAAGTTTGAAAAGGGGAAAAGCCGCAGGGCCAGACGCCTTACCAAACGAACTATACATGAAGCTGAAAAATTCTATACTCCCTCATATAACCAAACTAATTAACCTAATTCTAACACAACGGAAAACCATACCAGATTCCTGGAATGATGCCATAATTACAATCATTTTGAAACCCCGCAAGAACCCTCTTAAATGCGAGTCATATCGTCCAATCTCGTTATTAAACACAGACTATAAAATATTCACTAAAATAATGGCAGCACGACTAGGGAGAGTACTATCAAAATTATTACATCAAGATCAAAAAGGTTTCATAAAAGGAAGATATCTACATGAAGTAACTCAAGAACTTTTGATTTCAATAGATATCGCAACAAATGAGAAATCCCCACTTACCATACTCGCCGTTGATGCCGCAAAGGCTTTTGATAGGGTCAATTGGGCTTTTCTTGAGAAAGTCTTGGTTAAGAACAATTTCGGACCTTACTTTATTAATATGGTAAACCAGATCTATAAAAATCCAAGATCAAAGGTCCTAATTAATGGTTGCTTAACAGAAAATATAAAGATAACCAGAGGAACGAGACAGGGATGTTCACTCTCCCCTTTACTATTTAATTTATATATTGAACCGCTGGCAAATAAGTTAAGAAACAACAATAATATCATTCCATTCAAATACGGTTCATGGGAGAAAAAAATCGCTCTTTACGCGGATGACCTAATGATTTTTACTGAGGATTATCCAAAAGCCAAGGCAAGTATCGAGAAAACCTTAAAGGCATTCGGGAAAATATCAGGATACCTGGTAAATCAAACCAAGACAGAAGTCATGACATGGAACACGACCTTTCAAAGCAATTTTATAAAAAGCGAAATAAGGTATTTAGGAATTTTAATAAACCATGACATAGCTAAGATTGCAAATAGAAACCTAAATAAAGTCGCCGGAGAGGTAAGGAAACTGCTTGAGACATGGACCTCTCTACCGTTGAGCTTGATTGGGAGATCGAATATAATCAAGATGACTATCCTGCCAAAGTTTACTTTCCTATTCAACGCAATACCAATGGAATTTGGAAAGACAGAATTAGTCCGAGCACAAAGAAACATAACAAGCTTCATATGGGCAGCAAAAGGATCAAGAATTGCATGGAAAAAGATCAGGAGGAGCAAGAAAGAAGGTGGATTGGCCAGCCCAGACCTGGTGGAATATTGTAGAGCTTTCCAATTCAAAAATATCAGAGTATTACTAAAAGACCACAAACACTACCCTGACTATTTTAAAGCAATCACAAAATCAGAGGATCATGTGTTGTTTAAGTTTGGACACCCCAAATACTTTAAAAAAATAAAGCTTAAGATATTAAGGGATTCCGCAAAGATGTGGACACAAATCAGAGGCATTCTAAAAATACCGTACTACAGCAAGTGGGCTCCAATCTGGGAATCTCCTGGAACCCCAGAATGCTTAAAAGATGCTCTTGCATTGGCACTGAAAAAAGTCAACATCAAAAATTGGGGACAAATACTAAATGGTTCAAACCTAAAAACATGGTTAGAACTGCAAGAAATGACAAATAATACTATATCCAGATTTAAATACTACCAAATGTTAAGCTGGTCTAGAACTTTGCCCAGTATAAACGGCAATGAAAAATTGGAAGATGACATGATCAAATCAACGCGACAACCAAAAGAAGTGGCAAAGTGGTACTGGGCTCTGATTATGGCCAACAACATTAACGTTAACATGGAAACCCAAATATGGGGGAAAGACTTTGCAATAACGGATTTGGATTTAATCTGGGAAAAATCAGTGGACAAATGCTGGTCCAACTTGAAATCCGCGGCTCTGAAGAGAAATCATTTATATACAATTCATAGGGCGTATTGGACACCAAAAAAACTCTCCAAATTTAAAAATGCTGGAATAAAGAAATGCCCTAAATGTGGAGAGGAAAAATCAGACGACATCCACATGTTTAAAAATTGCCCTCAATTGAAAGAGTTTTGGGATCAAGTCGGTAAGACCCTGTGCACTATCCTGTCCAAACAACTAACTGTGAGTACTACTCTTGTTCTTTTTGGGATATTAGACTCAGGTAATGAAGGGGGGCTTACCAAGGAGCAGGAGAATCTCCTCTTTGTGTTAATAGTTCTTGCTAGGAGAGAGATTTGTATCAAGTGGATAGGATTCGCCTGTCCGACTCATGCAGAATGGATGAACTCGGCAATAAGAATCAATAAACTGGATAAGTTAAGCAATGTAAGCAAAAGATTTAAGTTCTGGGATAGTTTTGAAACTTTCTTAAACCCCAAATAAGTACCACACTTAAGTCCTATGATTAAAGCGATACATCTTCTGGTGGACAAGTATGGTACTTGCCGAGTAGTCAAGTTGGCTAGCTCCCCTCGATCCGATCTAAGCCAGAAGCATTGTTATGTAATGAGTAAAGGAAACTCCTCAAACTAACAAGAGGTCAAAACTCCCCAGCCAAGAGAGATCAAGGGGCAGTGTCGGAAAAGATCAAAGAGGCAGACACCTGATACTCCGTAAGCATACAGTAATCGCAAGATGAGGACAAAAAAAAAAAGAAAGATACTAAAACAATGTGAGTTAGCAAAACTAAGTCAGGAAACATTATTAAGTAACAGAGACGGAAAATAGTCTAATAAGGATGCATTTAGAAGATTGAGAAATAGAAGATAACTGAGAGTAAGTGAAGAACAGTCAAAGTGAAGGGATGAAGGGAGAGAGGATAATATACAACGATTGAGGGAAATGGAGTGAGGAAGTTAGTAGACAGACACACTAAGAGAAAAACTGAGTGAGGTGGAGTACAATGAGTGAGAAAAGGAAATGAGTAAGGGAGCAAAAAAAGGAAAGAGAGGAGAAGACGACTAAAACAGTGGTACTGAGAGAAAATAATTTTGTGATGAAAGTAAAGAGAAGGACATTGAAAGAAAGGAAATGAGGGATAGTAATAAAACCAGAGTAAAAGAAATAGGATGAAGAACGATGAGAGAGGAGCAGTGAAGTTGCTGTAAAAGAAATGAAACAAGGTAGATAAACACAAGTGAACATAACACAAGGAGAGTGAGGCATTGAGGACATAGAGGTAGTGAACGAAAAATAGAGAGAAGAGGTCAAAAGAAAGGAGCAAACAAAGATAAGCGAGGGAGAGTGGGTGAGTTATAGTGATAGAGTGCGACAATACTGCTCAGTGAGTAAAGAGAAATTACTAAAAGAGCAAAGGAGGAAAAGACGGAAAAGGGAAGTAAAGCAGAGAGACTGAAAGCTGAATAGTTATGCAAGGGAGAGAGGGGATGCAGACAGTTGAAATGAGAATGAGGGGTTGTGAAAGAAGTGGAGTAAACGAATGGGTGTGAAACAGAGTGAAAGAAAGGCAATGTAAGTGAGTAAAGAGAGCTGAAAAAGAGAGGAAAAAGGAAAGTGAGTGTCAGAGAATGGGAATACAATTTCATTTACACAATCCAAAGTATAGAATAACTTGTACAACATGTTACATAGTTTATTTTTGCTGTTCTCAGAATATATTGAATTTCACTTAAAACAGTGAGTTCAAATTACTCATCATATGACAGCGGGAAAAAAACCACAATCTAAAAGATTGTGTTTTAAAAAAAACCTTAGATACTGATAAATGACACATATACACTAATCTTTGATTGACTTACTTTTCCTTGAGGCCAAATAGTATTTCATGGAGGTCCTTTTCTCGTTGCAAAGTACTCTGCTGTTCACTAAAAAATCCATTTCATCGACTTTCTAGAAGAAAAGCTCCAAGAACATCTGAAATATTTTCATTATTTTCATATACTCCTTTTTTCAGTCATGACTCTTTACTCATTCCTGTACCTTTCCTTTTGGCCAAATAGTGTCAGATGTATGAGTATATTTTCAAATTAATTCTAAGAAACTCTGAAATGACCTTTTTTCCGACGTTCTGAAAGAAAGGCTCTACAACATTTTCACAATATTTAAGTATTTGTAAAACCATCTCTGACTCACTCATGTTCATCATTTTGTATAATACTAATATACCTTACTATGAGATCCACTTACAGTACCTATATGACAAGTCAATTTTTTATATTACCTGGATCACTTTTACTCAGAATATATTTTTAAACAGCAAAATAACCTTTATTAACTGCTCCCGTCTTCATAGGCCAATTACCTTTACCTAAATTTTGGTTGTAAAAACACTAGGTATGAATTTTTTAAGCCAAAAGGAAAACGTTGTTTGAAAGTCAAATGAGTGTCGTTACATTGGGTCCAACCTATACAACTTTTTAAATAGCATGTGTAATGCCCTGATGTTGTAGAAGGACCGTCATGAAAAATAATAGCTACAGTTGCAAAGGTTTTTCCTGATATCGATAACTGAGAAGCCACGAAATTTTTAATAGAAGTTGTCAATTTAGTTCCATCAGGTCTACATCGTTGGAACATTAAAATGACATACTGACCATAATTTTGAAGAAATAATGTGGACAGCATTGTAGACTTACATTGGGTACACACCTTATTGTGATCCGCTGCTTTAACTAGATTATTAAAAGGCACTGATTTGCAGTCTGGTAAAGTCAAATATATAAATCTTTCAGTGTCTATTCTAGTAGTACTTGATAAAGTACAGTTGTCGCAGTCATGCTGCCATTGATAAGAAAGGCTAAAAAGATTTTTTGTATCTACACCTTCTTCTTCCAATACATCAAACATATACATAAAAAATTCCTGACAATCCTGCTGAATATTCTGTGAAAATTGATTTTCACCAGAACATACGTCTAGAAGATTTCGAATAACTGAAACACTTTCTATTTTTGCTCTATCACTGGTACATTTCTCAAACACGGATTTCAACAAACAACAGAATCTTTGATCCCGATTTTCAACAATCTGTTCTTGTATATTTTGAAGAAAAAAAACAACATTAACCACTACATTAGCATAGCAGTTGACACCAGAACTGTTTTCAAACTGAAATCCAACAACATCTTCAACAGAATCCTTTTTCCTTCTGCTTACAATTACAGTTTCATCTACTTTTTGTCTTTTTGCTACTACCTCACTGCAATTACTCTCATTTCTTCTTTTTCGGCCTACCACACGTTTTTCAATCAGAGGATATTGAGGCAAATGTGGAGCATACTCTCTTCTTAACCTATTGTATTCTTTAACACAATGTAGATCTGCACAAATCTTTGTTTCATCACACTCAATCAAGTACAATCCTGATAAAGTTCTGACTCGTGATAATGCCACATATGCCATACCCTCTTTAAACACAGAACTTCCAATGTTCACCAAAGCGCTATCTACACTTAAACCTTGAGATTTATGAATTGTCACCGCATATGCCAAACAAATAGGAAACTGTTTTCGGCAAACATATAAGTCTTTCACGAGCAAAAATCTAGCTGAACAACGACAAATTTGTTCTATTTCATCAATGCCATCAAATTTAATTTTTAAAATTTCAATTCCATCTCTATTTTTGTATTTCACAAAACCAACAACATGACCCATTGCTCCATTTACCAGACCACTTTCAACATTTAAATTCCTTCTCAAAATGATACGACAATTCAAACACACATTCAGAGTCTTTTCAAAACCAGCAGTTTTAGATATAGTCTTCTCTAATGAATCCAATTTTGATTTCAAATTTTCAGACAAAATAATTGTTGCTCCCATATGCTCTATTTTATCTATAGCTTCCAGTTTCACTATCTCTTCATTTTCTAACTTTAACATTTTGTTGTTGAACATGGAACATTCTTTCAGAGTTGGCATCAAACATATGCCAGATTTCTTCTCGTTAATTTTCTTAAAAATATTCTCTGGAAGAATGTTTTCATTTGGGTACAAATTTGAAATTAACCGTCCATGTAAAGCTTCTTTCCCTTTGCATTTCTTACTTTTCCGATTCTTACATCTTGTAAAATATTTTTATAATCTTCATCCTTTGCCTGCCGCATATTTTGAAGCAGTTCTGCATATTTGAAGTTTAACCACATATTAACGTTTCCAATGCTTCCTAGGCACTTCCTGGTATCTTCATGCGTGAGCATTTTGAACACAGGTTGTCCTTTCACTGGAGTCAACTGCAGAAGATCTCCAAAAACAATAATATGTTTTCCTCCAAATAAGACATCATAGTCTGTTCTAAGAATTTCTTGCATTCTCAAATGCACAAAAGCAAGCATTATATTTGACACCATGCTTACTTCATCAATGATAAGAAGTTTCATTTTCTTCAGGACTCTCGAAACTTCGGAACACGCATCTCCAGATAGCTTGTGATATTGCAATTTGTTATCATGCTCCACTGGCAGCATCAGTAAACGATGTAAAGTAATCCCTTTAATGTTATGTGCAGCCAGCCCAGTTGGAGCGGTAACAACACAAGACAGCGGTGATTCAGTCCTTTTCTGCAGATAAGTTGCAATTGCTTTAATCAGAAAACTTTTTCCAGTTCCCGCTTCTCCACTCACGTACAGTTGGACTGGTTTAAAAGATGTACATGAGCACTCTTTTTTCTCATGAGTGAATCCATGTTCAACCTGATCTGTGACTTCGTCATATATCTGTTTCTGCTCAAGGTTTAGTTGTTTCACCAAATCTTCTAAGTTAACTACATCATCTTGAGCTTGTTCCATAGCTCTTTCCACCTCATCCATGGCAGTGGCAGCTTCATTTTGAATAATTGGTCCTCCAAGTGGATCCTGACTCAATGAAGCAGAACTCTGACTGTCTTGAGAACTGTCTCTAGCAATCTCTGCAGCAATTGTGGCTTCTTGCTCTATTTCTTCGTTCAACATTTGCAGATAATTTGGAAAAACAGGACATTCTATGGTATCCTTGGTTGCATTAAAAGAATCTTCGTAACAGAGAAAATCTCCAAGTAGTTCCTCTTCTGTACGCCATGGCTTAAAGAGTTGCAAAAGAGCTAAATAGTAAAATTCCCTTTTCTCTGGATTTTCGCAACTCAATTTTCGATGATTAATCAAATGGCCTTTTTTCTGTCTCTCTAGACATCCTTCACACCCAATGATAGCATATATTCCAATGTTAATATCTTCTCTGATGGTTCTCTTATAAATATAGTTTTGCAGAACTTCATACAAACAACTGTTCTCAAGATGACTACTTCTATTTGGATAGTATGTATCCAACATGTTTGTCTTCAAAATATCTGTTCTTTCTGGTTCTTTCTCCGCTAAATACTCTATTTCTTGTACAGATTTCAAAACTCGATTTCGTGTTGCAGCAAGACCTAGACTCACCCAAATGATGGTTCTAGATTTGGCATAGAGACTTGCTGACGATAATCGATCAGAACATTCATATGCTCCAATTTCTCGATGCGACAACATCTTCAGACTGTAACTGTATAATTTCTTGCTTAGACTCTTTTCATGTGAAATGTCCTCCCACATTTCCTTCAGTTCTGTCTTTTCTTTTTTTGTGATGTAAGACGTCACATATCGAGCCACAGCAATAGAGTTGTCAGCAACGAATTGAATATCCATGTTCGCATTCCACATGGACAAAATCACTGGGTTGTAGTCGTTGATGTACTTGGACTCTTCGTTTCTTTTTAAATTGTAGGTATTTTTTGGTGATTTCCTCGTCACAGTATGTCGCAGAGAAGACATCAAATTATTTACTCTTCCTTTAGAAATCACTAGTTGTGGAAAGCCGAAACGACATTTTGTGTAGAACTTGTCCTTGTTTCTGAATTTTCGACGACAGTACTTTCCACAACGATGGGATTGAAAGCGTAAAACTTGTTGCCTTAAACTGTTTTCTACGGTAGTTTTCGGAACAGCACATGTTGAATACTCTTCAATGAAGCTCATCACTGTCTCACCCGAATCTGTTCCAAATTTGGGTGCATCTTTAATCCACAACAACATATGTATGTGAGGAGCACCTCTCGCTTGATACTCCTTTCTCCAAAAGAAATCCAAAACCTCTCCAAGGGGAGGATTTTTTTTGTTGGTAATAAAAGACATCATAGCTTCAAATCTATGATTGAAATATCTGCATACATTCACAGGATCCAAAGAACACAGTTCTCCAGGTGTTTTGAATTCTATATTTTGTATATTTGCATTTGCCTCTCGTAGAAATTGAAGTAAGTCGTCCCATGCATACTCGGCACAGCTAAGAGTGAGGAACCATGTAGGAGTTCCTAAGTTTCTTAGCATACATTTCAATTCCCCATGACGACGGTACCAATACTCGTTTGTACCACGCTGACATGCCTTGAGATTGATTAAATGAGATTCCAAAATATTATCTTGCAGATTCACTTTCTCCATAAAGTCCCTCGCCGAAACATTTTGCAGATGTGCTCCACTTTTCAGTATATGGTTTACGGCATAAGAAAGCCCAGACAAGTCACTTTCATACAGTAAATGAAACAAATAGGGAATGCATTGACGAAACCTTGGATCTTCAGCATATAATCTTACAGTTCGATATTCAGATGCAGGAATTTGAAGTGGTCGATCGTCATATCGTCCACCTCGACCTGTTGGAAATAGCTGTGGAAAACAACGAGCTTCCAAACTTTCTTCCCATACACTAATGGGACTTCCTTTTGCTGCTTTCATTTGAAACAATTCAATTGCATTCCCCATTACTTCTTTGGAATGCAAAGGATGAACAGTATAATGTTCATATATTTCTTCACTTCTAGACACATCAACTTTTTCAATTTGGCCGCCTGAACAATCACTGTCTTCATCTGCAGCTGTTTCCTCTGCTGCAACACATACATCTTTGTAATACTCATTGTTTTTGACTAAATACAACGTTGCCTTTTTGACTTTCCTAACATCCACTAAATCTTGCCAGATTTTCTTACTCTTTGTCGGAACCCCATTAACTAGAATAACTAAAGGTTCCTCTTCTACTTTTTCTATACCAATTGTATCAATATTTTTTTGAAATCTAGAGGCAAATAAACAACTCTTCCCTTTAATCCTCTCTGCGAATCTATAGGAGGCAATTTCCCTATCTTAGGCTCCATGCGAACAATTGCCTGAAAAGGATGGACACATTGAATCAAAATAGACTCATATGTATTTAAATCCATCAATTCACGGGGAATGTCTACCAACTCCAGATTATTATGAACAGCTCTAGCAGGCATTCTGTTTTGATTTAATTTATCATAACAATATTTACAAATACGCTGATCAGAACTCAAATCAAAACAATTCTCCACCCACAAATAAGTTGCAAAATCCTTCCACTCATAATTATTCATCTTTTCACTTTTTACGTTGAAATCAACTAATCTAGTTTGATGTTTATAATGACTTCGTCGACAACACACACAAGTAAAATTCGGCCTTTCACTTGATTTCACCTTAAACCTGGTAATTTCCCGCTCAAACTTTTCTGTACTTGAAATCTGTACATTGTCTTCCATATTACCTTTTATATGCTGTGTCAATTTCTACATTGTCCTCTTTTTCACCAAAATAACAAATCTCAATTTCTTCACAAATCTTCTTCACATCTAATTCAGTTCCATGCAAAAGAGCACTGTTTAATTGTTTAAGCTTAAGTGCTGGACTTTTTGCATAATACAACATTCTCACTAATTTCCTCATTTTGGTATGATGCACTGCTAACATCCTAAAATGATGAAAAACACTCTGACAGACTTTTCTAGAAAGACAAGCCAGTGAATGCCCTTGCAAACCTGTGTTTTCTCTCACTCTGCAAGGATCTAAGTCTTGCAACAACTTCACTTTCTGCTTTAGACTTTTCTTACTATATGTACGTAAGAAATTACAAAACAAATCAATTGATTCCTGTCGCACACTACAAATACGACTACACTTCCAAGTGTACACTGGACCCTTGGTACGTCTCCCTAAAACTTCATCAGTTAACACCTCTTCTGGTTCTCTAGGCACAAGTTTCTCTTTTTCAATCGGACAACCGTCTTTCACTTCATACGCTCGACCACTGGTGTCAACTGCATGCACTAAATCATTCTCCTGGAAGTAACTCTCCTCATTAAAAAATGGCTCACAACTTGAACTGTGCATCCATTCTCCTGAAAAAACTTTACAAAAATTAGTCCGATTAATTACTCTTTTCCATCTACTGTTTGATTTGAAAACATCAATTGTCTTGTTAAGTGTCCTAATTCTATTGATTATTAAAATAAATAATTTTTTCTTAACTTCAAAAGCCTGATCAACAATCTTCTCTACACTTTTCTTTTTCTTATAAAAAGCAGCTCTCTGTTTACCTTTCCTAATGTTTTTTAACAAATTTAAAACCACCCTATTGCAAAACATTCGTTTACGAATGTCTCTAAACTGATTCTGACTTCTATTCCTATACATATTATTCTCTCCTGCTCCAGTTGTAGGATTCTTTGAGGTTCTCTCCTTCCTTTTCAAATGTACTCTCTCATTCTCTTTATCTACATATGTTCCGTAAGAAAGACTTAGTTGTCTTACCAGGAGCTTTGTTCCTGTTTTTTTTAAGTATTTGTTGTGGAAGAGTGCTGTAATTCCGTTGCTGTTTTTGTTTTTGGGCGGTTATCTTGTTTTCTTCTCCTTTCCCTTGAGGGCATCTTTCCTTACTCTTGAAATCTTGATTTCAATCTGTGTTAAAGAAAAAAATAGCACATTATAGACCACTATTACCAAACAACAAAGCAATGACAAAAAGCAAACGGTCTATTCAGGGTTACAGATCAGGTGAGGATTCTCCAGGGGTGCAGAAGAGGTGAGGCCTGTATTGAAGAGTGTAGTGGAAGACAGCTCTGTCCACAGGTACAAAGAAGATGAGTCCTGTGTCTAAGAGTCCAGTAGGGGATAGGCTTCATGAAGTCTAGTCCACTGCACTCTTATACACAGGCTTCACCACCTATGCTTCCCAGGAAAGGCCTCTCTCCCACTACAGTCTTGAACATAGACCTCACCTCCTCTGTCCCTCTGGACATGCCTCACCTCATCTGCACAATCTACTTCCTAATCTCAGATAACACAGGTGACATGATTGTGAAAAGGTCACATTTTTTTATGTAATCATACACACACATTTTATTCTTTCTCAAAAATGTAAAAGACATTAATTTGCCCCAAAAATGTTTCAGTAGTGTAATGAAAAGCTTATACATATGACCTTTTCTCTGTTTTTCAAATTGTATTCTAAAAAAAGATTATGAGGCCTAAGCAGGAGTGCAGATGTGATGAAGCCTGTCCAGGGGAGCACAAAAGGTAAGGCTTGTGTCCAAGAGTGCAGTGGACAGGACTACAGTGGAGTAGTGTGCAAAAAAAAGATGAACCTCATTTATAAAGCCCTGCATCAGTTTTCCACTGCTGATGCGTCACTTTTTATGACGCATTGGCGGCATAAAACATGTGCCTTGTTCCGCCATATTTAAAAAGTGACGCATGTAGGTAGATGCGTCACTTTTTAAACCTCTGCACCACATTATACCTCTGTCAGGTGTAATGTACACAGAGGGGTCATTTCTCCACCAAAAGCCTCTAAATAGTAACACAGTGAAATCTATGAGAGTTCACTGTGTCACTTTTAGGACACTGTTACGTCAAAATCTTGCGCCTGCCTCACAGCAGATATAAGACTAAGGCAAACGCTTTCACATGCAGCTTTCCCCATGTGAAAGGATGCATTGCTGGAGTACAAGCATTCCATTTCATTACTGAAAACTCACTATTTTACAAAATACATTTCCTCTCTCTTGCAAACAATCCTACTAAGCATTACCAAAAAAATAACACAAACCAACAGCAAAGAATCTCAGTGTGCTTCCTAATCTGAGGTAACACAGGTGACATGATTGTGAAAAGTTCAAATTTTTTTATGTAATCATGCACACACTATTTATTCTTTCTCAAACATGTAGAATTCATTGATTTGTCCCAAAATCGATTTTTCAATAACATTTTAGAAACACAGTTGCAGGTCCTACTATTTATTCTTTCTCAAAAATTTAAAACTCATTAATTTGCACCAAAAATATTTTAGTAGTGTAATGAAAAGCTTATACATATTACCTTTTCTCTGTTTTTCAAATGTTATTCTAAAAAAAGATTATAAGGCCTAAGCAGGAGTGCTCATGTGATGAAGCCTGTCCAGGGGAGCACAAAACGTGAGGCTTGTGTCCAAGAGTGCAGTGGACATGACTAAACTGGAGTAGTGTGCAAAAAAAAGATGAGCCTCATTTATAAAGCCCTGCGTCAGTTTTGCGCTACTGATGCGTCACATTTTGTGACGCATTGGCGGCATAAAACATGTGCCTTGTTGCGCCATATTTAAAAAGTGACGCATGTAGGTAGATGCGTCATTTTTTAAACCTCTGCGCCACATTATACCTCTGTCAGGTGTAATGTACACAGAGGGGTCATTTCTCCGCAAAAAGCCTCGTAATAGTGACGCAGTGAAATCTATGAGATTTCACTGCGTCACTTTGAGGACACTGTTACATCAAAATCTTGCACCTGCCTCACAGCAGGTATAAGACTGAGGCAAACGCTTTCACATGGGGCTTTCCCCATGTGATAGTATTCTGACACCTAAGCAGGAGTGGAGATGAGATGAAGCCTGTCCAGGGGAGCACAAAAGGTGAGGCTTGTGTCCAAGAGTGCAGTGGACAGGACTAAACTGGAGTAGTGTGCAAAAAAAGATGAACTTCATTTTTTTGACGCATCGGCGGCATAAAGCATGTACCTTTTTGCGCCATATTTAAAAAGTGATGCATGTAGGTAGATGGGTCACTTTTTAAACCTCTGCGCCACATTATACCTTTGTCGGGTGTAATGTACACATAGGGGGCATTCCCCCGCAAAAAGCCTTGTAATAGTGACGCAGTGAAATCTATGAGATTTCACTGCATCACTTTTAGGACACTGTTACGTCAAAATCTTGCACCTGCCTCACAGCAGGCGTAAGACTGAGGCAAACGCTTTCACATGGGGCTTTCCCCATGTGAAAGGATGCATTGCTAGAGTTGCGTCATTTTTGTGACACACTCCAGCAATTCGTCACTTTTGCGCTTACAGATACATCAGAAATACTGACTTATCTGTAAGTCCTAGAAACATGATGCGTCATACATTAAATATAATGCACCATTGGTGTCACAAGGAGTGCACAGTTAAAAGTGACGCATCGCTGTTTTCATAAATAAGGCTCTCAGTGTGCTTCCTAATCTGAGGTAACACAGGTGACATGATTGTGAAAGCTTCAAATTATTTTATTTAATCATGCACACACTTTTTATTCTTTCTCAAAAATGTAAAAGCTATTAATTTGCCCCAAAATCGATTTTTCAATAACATTTTAGAAACACAGTGCGG
The DNA here is from genome assembly GCF_964261635.1 of Lissotriton helveticus. NCBI lineage: Eukaryota > Metazoa > Chordata > Amphibia > Caudata > Salamandridae > Lissotriton > Lissotriton helveticus. The sequence continues at coordinate 1,208,714,067 of NC_136063.1, forward strand.
GTCCTATTTACAATCATTCCATTTCAGTCTTGAAAAGTCACTATTTTACAAAATACATTTCCTATCTCTTGCAAACATTCCTACCAAGCATTACCCAAAAAATGAAACAAACCAACAGCAAAGAAACTCAGTCTGCTTCCCAATCTGAGGTAAAACACGTAACATGTTTGTAAAAGATTCAAATATTTTTATATAATTATGCACACACTATTTATTCCTTCTTAAAAATGTTAAAGCCATTGATTTGCACTAAAATCGTTTTTCAATTACCATTTTAGGAACAGAACACAGGTCCTATGTACAAGCATTCACTTTCACTACTGAAAGCCATTAATTTGCCCTAAAATCGTTTTTTAGTTAATATTTTATGAACAGAGCACAGATCCTTTGTACAAGCATTCATTTTCACTACTAAAACCCATTGTTTTGCACTAAAATCGTTTTTCAATTAACATTTTAGAAACACTGCACAGATCCTATATACAAGCATCCATTTTCACTACTGAAACCCATTGATTTGCCCTAAAATCGTTTTTCAATTACCATTTTAGGAACACAACACAGGTCCTATGTACAAGCATTCATTTTCACTACTGAAACCCATTCATTTACCCTAAAATTGATTTTTAAAATAACATTTTAGATACAGAGTGCAAGTCCTATGTAGAACCATTCAACTTCACTACTGAAACATCACTATTTCACAAAATACAAATCCTCTATTTTACAAATATAGAAACCATGCATTTTCAAAAAGCATCACACAAACCAACAGCAAAGAAAATCAATGTGCTTCTTAATCTGAACTCTCTATCTAAATGAATCATAACTCACCTTTACAAATGCTTTAGGAGATTCAGAACAGTGTCAGATACACACACCAATATTTCTTTAGCAGAGCAAAAGGTATGTTCTCCAGGCATTGCAACCATTAATGGCACAGAACACCTCTAATTCTACACACATATTGCCCATGGTAACCAAACTCTTCCCTCTGTATTTTCAAACCAACACCCTTCCCCCCCTCAGCCCTTTCTACCTGTTACCATAGCAACTCCCTCCTCACTGAGCTCTCAGGTTTAAAAGTTTATTCTACAATGTTGCAAATCACCTCAGCAAGGATGTTTGACCTGCGAATACACCAGCTTATCTGGTGCAATGTTTCTTTAAATGACTTTTTTTAACCATTCAAATGACTTCTTACACAGAACACAACCATGCACCCTAACTTACAGTTTTCAACTATCTCAATCTACCATTCATTGCTTGTGATTCAAGAGCACTGAAACTCCACCGTTTTTTTTTGCAAACTCCTACTGTTCCAACTGCCATTTCATTCCTACACTTCATCTGACTGCACCAGAACCTCCTCTCACCATGTACTCTGTCTGGATTATTGGACATAGCTACATTCACTGGGCTCAAAGGTATGCAGCTACCAGAAATTTTCACAACCTTGATTTACCAAATGTGCACATAAAATGGATTGGCCAAAGAGGATTGAGATGTCATCAATTGATACCATTGGTGAAAACCTTTTACCATCTGCCACACCCTGACCTCATAATTTTGCACTGTGGTGGAAATGACCTAGGCACTTTGACTGGGGTAGGTCTGGAGATGCTTTTAAAGGACACCTTTGGGCAATTGATGACAATTTTTCCACAAACTGCCATGGTATATTCCAATATATGCCAAAGACAGAAATGGAACTGGTCCAACCAATTTTGTCCACAATTTGAGAAAGCACGGAAACATGTGAATAAATCTGTTTCTGCTTACATGAGAGACTATGGAATGGGTTCAATATACAACAACAACTTGCATTACAACATGCAAGATATCTACAGAGGAGATGGTGTGCACTTCTCAGATGAGGGGAATAGAATATTGCTCCTGAATTTAAGACTGTGCATTGGTACCTACTTGTAGGTACCTAAATCAGCCACAGAACCCAAAAGCTCTTTTCAGGGCTACCCTACCTCTGATCACTCCAAATGATTATCTTTTTCTAACTTTTTTCACTATTTTTCACCAAAGTACGCTCCCCGGTACGCTTCCCGGTGCGCGTGCCGGGCGCTCCCCTCGTGAAAAAAAAAAAAAAAAATGTTCTCGCCTATATGGGCCTCCTAAGACCCCCTCCGAAAACCTATAGGGTCAGGGAGTGCCTACCATGCCCCCTTATACCCATTCCCAATGTTGTTTCTCCTCCATTTTCTGTCTCAAATCAACCGAAACACAAAATGGAGGACTCCCGTAGCTCTGCCGGTACGCGTACCGGGGCGCGCACCGGGAAGCGCTCCCAAAAATGTTACAAGTTAATTTACATAAAAACCACTGGAGACACGTTCACCAAATATAGAATAGGCCATACTACATACCAGTCCCTACCATTTTCCCAATATTTGGTGGAATTCCATTGAGCCATTTCAGCTGTAACACTGTCTAAATATCCTGAGGTAAATTACATGACAAAAACACATCTGAAGTGTTAGAATTTACAACCAATTACAATGTTACTTTCATTTTCTACTTTTTTTTCCTGACATTTGATTGGTTATGTACATGAATATAAATGAAAAATGAGAGGGAAACACGGCCATTTTGACTACAACTACCTGAGGTACATCTTGAAAGGATTTTCGCATTTTTTCTTCTTCACCTCTCTGTAAAGTAAGTTGATAATTTGTAAAGGGCACTTTAAGTTAATTTGTAAAAACGTTTTCTGATAATTATTTACTGTCCCTCTGCTATAGTTATAGATAGGGATAGGCTCCTCTGTTATATTTATGGATTGACTTAGGCTTCTCTGCTATAATTATGAATTTACTTACGCTTCTTCACAGGCACTTTTTTATATTTCTACTTCCTGCCTGTTACCATACACTGCCCAAAGTTAACTTCACTGTTAAAAAATCATAACTACCTGTCTGAACTTAAACCCAACAGTGCCCTAACTCTACTGATATAGTTATTTTTATGTAATTTACAGCAAAAAAATGGAAGGGGAGCAAGAAAATATCAATGTTTCCTTCGAGATTACATATGAGGAGATTCTTAATGAAGATTTTGTTGAAGAAGATTTTATGGATCAGTCTTTGGATCAACAATTTATTGAATGTTTACAAGATATAGAAACATGCATTTTTGAGGAGATTCCAGATGATCTAATGCTGGAAGTTTTATTGAACTATGAAAATTCTAACCAATACATTTTTATTTAATAATTAAAAATTGTTTGAGACATTATTCATTTTTATATCTAATTCATGAAGTACTACCAAAATAATTATGTTTATATTATAGTATAAAGTGAAACTTACAGTATACTGTGCAATTTTAAAACATCATAAGGGAGCAGGGTAGACTACCCATGATCCCCTAGGTCTTCTCAGGGAGTACTTAAAGGATCTGTTTCTGCTTTCCTGACAGACTATGGTATGGATTCCATATACCACAATAACTTCTGTAACAACATGCTAGATATCTACATAAAAAAAGGTGTACATTGAATTTAAGACTCTGCATTGGTACCTACATGTTGGTACTTAAATCACCCACACAACACAACAACTCTATTCAGAGCTACCCTACCTCTAAGCACTTTAAATTATCATTTTACTGTTTCACTGAGTTTTCCCCATGTGTGTGGGGGGGGAGGTATGTGTGGGGGATGGTGGGGTGTGTCTGTGAGGTGTGTGTGTGTATGTGTCCTGGGGGGGTGAGGTGTATAGGTGTGTGTAGGTGTATGGGGTATGTGGGTGTGGGTGGGGGTGTGGGTGTGTAAGGTGTGTGTGTGGGTGTGGGTGTGTGGGGTGTTTAAGTGTAGGTGGAGGTGTGGGTGTGTGAGGTGTGTGTGGGAGGTGTGTGTGTGTGTGGGGGGGAGGTGTATGTGTGGGATGTGTGGGGTGTGTCTGTGAGGTATCTGTGTGTGCGTGTGTGTGTGTGTGTGTTGGGGGGGTGAGGTGTGTGTGTGAGTGTGGGTGTGTGGGATGTGTGGGTGTGGGTGTGGATGTGTAAGGTGTCGGTGTGGGGTGTGGGGTGTTTCGGTGTGGGTGGAGGTGTGCGTGTGTGAGGTGTGTGTGGGGAGTGTGTGGGTGTGGGGGTGTGGGGTTGTGTGCGTGTGGGTGTGTGTGGGACGTACTTGTAGGTACCTAAAACAGCCACAGAACCCAAAAGCTCTTTTCAGAGCTACCCTACCTGTAATCACTCAAAATGATTATTTTACACTATTATTTTAACTATTTTTCACCAAAGTACGCTCCCTGGTACGCTCCCCGGTGCGTGTACCGGGCGCTCCCCCCCGCGAAAAACGAAAAAGTGGTGCTTACATATCAATTTTACACCTGCTCTACACCCATATCCAGGTAACCCAGGTGGAGTACAGAAGAGAGGTAAGGCTATACAGGTGTGGGATACTTTAGTTAACACATTTTTCATGAGGATTAATTTGGTGACTGAATTTAAGTGATTTGACAGTTTCTTGTCAATGATGAATGGTGAACTGCACCACTGTCCATTTATACTATTCTGTAACAAGACATTAAATAACATTATGTCACAAGCAAGCTATCCTTAATTTTTGTATTACATTTGCACTTTACTTTCACTATCAGTTGTACACTTTTATTTACAATACTAACAATCACTCATGTAGTACAGTTAATGTTTAACAAGCACTTAGTTAAGCTTTTAGTTTTGCATCTTCATTCAGGCACACAACCACTCATTATAATATTTTCTTCTTTCAAGTATTTTCTCCCTCCTGTATGAGGAGGGTTTTCTTCGGGAATGTGGAAGTCTCCCTCCCACATACAGAGGTTGCACTTCCACATGGGATTGAGGCTCCCCATGCGGGGAGGATGCTCTGAAATCAGGGGGAATTCATGAATTGAATGAACAATTAAAATCATTGCAATTCCTTCTGAGTATATACAATAGTAGCAGTAAGAACAGAAATACATTTATGCAGCCAAAGTACTGCATTACTTTTATACAAATTCTATGTTTCAATTTTATGATTATGAGATTTTACATGTGCATAAAAATACTTTAACAATAAAACACATAAAACACGGCATAAAGTATCATTAAATATTCTCAAATGCCTTATGTGGCAATGCAGACAAAAACAACTATTTAAAGTACTACATCGAGTAACAGGAGATATTTTTTTAGAGTAAAATACAGTGACAACGTGACATTTCATTAAACTTTCATATCATTAACATCGGAGATTACCCTACTAAAAAGCTGATCAGGTCCCTTAAGGTGTGCATAAAAAAGGTATGGAGTGCAAAACCTGCGTGCTTTTAGGTGAGATGGATGGCAGCCTTCACTAGCATCTTAACCCAGTGTGATTAATGAGATGACGGGCAGGATCTCCCTCATATGGATGAATGAGTTGAGCTTAATAAAATGTAATTGTCAGCGCTGAAACTCCGGGGGTATATCCCTGTATTCTGCAACAAAGAGAAAATTACAAACATGCAAGATGGCGTCCGCTCCGCGGACGTTTGTGTGAGGAGCTCCTGTGTGCGAATGCTCGGCTCACCTTCTATGTGCTGGAAGCTCGCTTCGTTTGGGTTGAGGAAGCGTATGAAAGTGTCTGGAGTCGGTTGGCAGTTTTATCAATTGATTTAGCTGTTGAGAACCTGTGCTGTTTTTGATTGACTGGTGGACTTTAGTGCTGGGACCCGGCAGACTGCTGGAAAACGAACGCCGAGTATTGGAGCCGGAGCCGGAGCTTGTGGGCAGGGTATCCCGCAGTCAGCAGCGTGAAGATTCTCAACGGCTCTCGGAAAACACTGGATAGTGAATACGATACGGCCTCGGTCCCGGCCGGTGTGCTTAACGAGGCGAGAACTGCTGGCGAATTCGTGGCTGCTATAAAAAAGACTGAGGTGAGCGCTACGATATTGCAGTTTTGGGGACTTCGCTGCAACATTGTTTGGCTTGATGTGCGGTGCTCCACTCGTTAACGAACTTTAACCAGCTTTCCATTGTGTAATGCGAGCTGCGAATTTGTAAAATACTCTACAAAGTTGGGGTAAAGAGAAGGTAAAAGACAAAAAGGACTAAAAGGGAAAAAAAGAAAAAAAAAGATAACAAAGTTTCCGCCAGAAATATAATCTGAGAAGGCTCACTATGCCTCCTAGAGCAGGGGGAAAACTTGACCTATAGGGGAAAACGCTGTTGGTTCGCGGGCCGCTATCGCTGCAAAACAGAAAGAGATACAGAAAGAAACACAGTGTGAACAAGAGGCTGGGAGTGCTGCTCAACCTAAAGACTCCTATACAAAGGAACATTAAACAAGAATACTTCAACAAGAATAGAACGTTTCTGTACTGATATATGTCAAACTAATGCTTACCTATTCTCGAAGTCCAAGATTTCAAATGGATGTGCTCAAATAATTTTTCACTACTTGCATTCGATACCATTATCATTAAGTATTAACTGTAACTGTATAGTGCAGGGGCTTTGCTGTTTGGTGTCAACCTAAAGACTCTGTTACTGCTCACCCAAAGATACCTCAAATGTTCCAGCTGGCTACTGGATTACAAAAAAATAGTACTCTAACTAGTAAATCTATAATGGCCGGCGGGGCTGGTGGGATGAATAATGGAAGTGGCGGGGAGCAGGATGAGTCATCGCAGTCATTATCAAATACATCTATACTACCATTTCCTGCTCCCTCTGGTTTATCTGTAGCTCTAGAAGGTGCAGAGGCCGTTATAGGGCCAAATACTGAAGAGGCAACGGAGGAGGCGGGTGGTGTAACCAGCGATGACGAAACTCAAGACCCGCTGAGCAGTAAGGATGGTGAATTTGCTCCATCAGGATTCAAGCAAGCCGGGCCGACGAGGCTGAAATGCCCGAAACCGGTCCCCGGTAGCTTGTCTCCTTTCTGGTGAAGAATTGGCTTGGTAGTTTGGTCTGCCCTGTTTCCATGATGCACTGGGCCAGGGACAGACTAATTTGCATATTGCCAGGTTCTGAGCTGGGATGGGGCAGTGAGCTAAATAACGGTGATGGATCAAGCCCTGATCTTTGGACTGGGTAAGAGTGGTCTGCTTAATTCAGACACTCTGTTCATCACCACCCCCTTTTCTGAATCGTTTTTTGGCCACTATAGGTGTGGCAGGGTATACTCAGACATGAGTCCCTTGCTCACTGCTCCATCAGGATTCAAGCAAGCCGGGCCGACGAGGCTGAAATGCCAGAAACCGGTCCCCGGTAGCTTGTCTCCTTTCTGGTGAAGAATTGGCTTGGTAGTTTGGTCTGCCCTGTTCCCATGATGCACTGGGCCAGGGACAGACTAATTTGCATATAGCCAGGTTCTGAGCTGGGATGGGGCAGTGAGCTAAATAACGGTGATGGATCAAGCCCTGATCTTTGGACTGGGTAAGAGTGGTCTGCTTAATTCAGACACTCTGTTCATCACCACCCCCTTTTCTGAATCGTTTTTTGGCCACTATAGGTGTGGCAGGGTATACTCAGACATGAGTCCCTTGCTCACTGCTCCATCAGGATTCAAGCAAGCCGGGCCGACGAGGCTGAAATGCCAGAAACCGGTCCCCGGTAGCTTGTCTCCTTTCTGGTGTAGAATTGGCTTGGTAGTTTGGTCTGCCCTGTTCCTATGATGCACTGGGCCAGGGACAGACTCATTTGCATATAGCCAGGTTCTGAGCTGGGATGGGGCAGTGAGCTAAATAACGGTGATGGATCAAGCCCTGATCTTTGGACTGGGTAAGAGTGGTCTGCTTAATTCAGACACTCTGTTCATCACCACCCCCGTTTCTGAATCGTTTTTTGGCCACTATTGGTGTGGCAGGGTATACTCAGACATGAGTCCCTTGCTCACTGCTCCATCAGGATTCAAGCAAGCCGGGCCGACGAGGCTGAAATGCCAGAAACCGGTCCCCGGTAGCTTGTCTCCTTTCTGGTGAAGAATTGGCTTGGTAGTTTGTTCTGCCCTGTTCCCATGATGCACTGGGCCAGGGACAGACTAATTTGCATATAGCCAGGTTCTGAGCTGGGATGGGGCAGTGAGCTAAATAACGGTGATGGATCAAGCCCTGATATTTGGACTGGGTAAGAGTGGTCTGCTTAATTCAGACACTCTGTTCATCACCACCCCCTTTTCTGAATCGTTTTTTGGCCACTATAGGTGTGGCAGGGTATACTCAGACATGAGTCCCTTGCTCACTGCTCCATCAGGATTCAAGCAAGCCGGGCCGACGAGGCTGAAATGCCAGAAACCGGTCCCCGGTAGCTTGTCTCCTTTCTGGTGAAGAATTGGCTTGGTAGTTTGGTCTGCCCTGTTCCCATGATGCACTGGGCCAGGGACAGACTAATTTGCATATAGCCAGGTTCTGAGCTGGGATGGGGCTGTGAGCTAAATAACGGTGATCGATCAAGCCCTGATCTTTGGACTGGGTAAGAGTGGTCTGCTTAATTCAGACACTCTGTTCATCACCACCCCCTTTTCTGAATCGTTTTTTGGCCACTATAGGTGTGGCAGGGTATACTCAGACATGAGTCCCTTGCTCACTGCTCCATCAGGATTCAAGCAAGCCGGGCCGACGAGGCTGAAATGCCAGAAACCGGTCCCCGGTAGCTTGTCTCCTTTCTGGTGAAGAATTGGCTTGGTAGTTTGGTCTGCCCTGTTCCCATGATGCACTGGGCCAGGGACAGACTAATTTGCATATAGCCAGGTTCTGAGCTGGGATGGGGCAGTGAGCTAAATAACGGTGATGGATCAAGCCCTGATCTTTGGACTGGGTAAGAGTGGTCTGCTTAATTCAGACACTCTGTTCATCACCACCTCCTTTTCTGAATCATACAAAATTCAAGGTTTATGTTACTTGGGGGGACTACACGGTTGTTTGAGACACCTAATGTCTATCAAATGATAATGGGAGATTCGGCTTGCGAAGTCTTGTTAAAATTTTCTGAGCCTAGTTATTTTAAGCGTTTTTAAAATTATGATTGCGGCTTATAAGGGGTGGAAGTAGCTCCGGCAAATTTTGGATATACAGCGGGTTCATTTTTATACACCTTTAGACTCTAGGAACATATGACCATCTATATTTTGGGATGCCAAGATGCGAATTTGGAAAACTAAAGGGATATCCCATTTGGGTGATTTCTTTAAGGATGGTACAATGGTTCAATTTACGGATTTAATGGAGTTGTATTTGGTGGTGAAAAGTGATTTCTTTAAATATTTGCAAATACGTGATTTTTTGTGTAAACGTCAACTACAACCCATTGTAATTAATGAATTTATTGAAGCACTCTCAAAAGGTGCTAAGATTGGTGTCTTATATGAAATTCTATTATCAAAACAAACGGATGATATTGAATTGCAGGATACCAAATGGCAAAATCGATTGGGATGTTCAGGCGTATTTCTGCAAGATTCTATTGATATGGCAGGGGCAATAGTTTTGTCTGCTAATTTGTGTACGCAACACTACAAAACTGTATTTCATTTGTATCATACACCAGTGAAAATGATTAAATGGGGGAGTATTTATGATGGAAAATGTTTTCGATGTCAAATGGCTGCAGCCGATATTGTTCATATATTTTATGATTGTAATGCACTTTCTCCGTTTTTTTTAAGCATAGAGGAATTTCTATCTACAATAATGAAGGTGCAATTTCATATAAGTCGGGAACTGCTGCTTTTTGGGGTTGGTATTGTTGATGAAATTGTACAGAACTGCTATCCCCACCGATTTTTCCTTTTTATGGCTATGGCGGTAGCAAGATTATGTATTGCTACAATGTGGTTGAAACCCGAACCCCCTGCTTTCGAAATGTGGAGAGCTAAGATCTATTATGTGTTTCATTTAGAATATAATTTATATCGGACATCATCTATGAAAAAAACCCAACTGGGATTGAAGATATGGCAGCCAATGCTCCAACATTTTGAATTGTCATTTGGATAGTATTTCTGGTTGATATCTGTTATAGTGTTATAGTACTGTTTTAACGCTATGGAACTTATGCTTTATTTGTCTTCTTATGTTTGCTATGAACTGAATAAAAAAAATAAAAAAAGAGAAAATGACATACACCAACAGGACATTAGTCCTCTTCTGGTGATTCTAATAACACAACCACATTCTCCTCCATCCTGCTGCTCCTTTAGAAATCAAACCCCCAAAATGGCTGACGGAGCATATCAGAGAACTCTCACTTTCACTGATGAAGAGCTTCAGGTGATTGGTAATGGGGTTCTCCATGATTATTCTCAGCTTTAAGGGGTTCCAGAGAGCCAGTTGTCCAATGAAGTGTGGGCCCAAATTTGGAGGGATATCAGCACATGCTGCAGTACAGTCTGGGGGCTGGAATTAAGATCCAAGACATTCTTGGCAATACCTGGATGACATCACTGTTTAGAAGCATCCTGAATGAAACTTGGTTAACCCTACAAGCTCAGCTGAAAGAGTTTGAGCAGCAGAGGGGTGGTAAGTAAATTCTTTTTTATTTTTTATTAAAGCAAATGAGTTATGAAAGTTCTGTTCAAACGTGTCTTGTCTGAATGTGTTTGTGCAATCCATTATGCCTCTAACTTCCATTATTTATGCACATGTAGTGGGATGAATAATTTCCTTTTCTAATGTTTTTTAAAATGTGTATATTTTCTGTCATAACTAATTATCAAATAAATGGCATAATGCTCTCCCGCACTTCCTTTTATATTATAGAGCAGCTCAGCTGCGGGTCCTGGGTGAATGGTCCAAGAGGGAATCGGAAAATTGTGGGTCCACATAGATCGTCAGGTGATGGATAGAACCACCTGGGACTTGGCATGGAGAAAGAGAGCTGACAGGTTGGCCAGCACATATTCAAGCATTCCCACAGCAACTACTCTTTGGTTGTGGGACACAGTGACCAAAACCTTACCACAGACCACATATTCATCCCCCAACACCCCCATTCATTTTAGCATTGCCTTCCCCCCTGCGCTTGAAGAAGGGCCCTCTGATCTCTGGAGGAAGGGACGTTGTCTCATGATTTCGGACCTCTTCGTCGGAGGAAAACTGTGAACCTTCACTGACTGTGCAACTCGCTTCCAGCTGCCACCAACTGAAAGCTTCCACTATACCCAGTTGGCGCATCGTGTCCAGCAACCACAGATGTGCCGAGCGGCCACTAGGGAGTTGCTCCCACTGGAGAAATGTGTCCAGTCTGGCATCACAGGGAATGGGTGCATCTCCATCATCTATACACTTTTGTTAATGCTAGGCACACAGCGCTCACTGCGCAACAAAACTTTTTGGGAGGGCATTCTCCAAATCCCGTCTTCCGACAAGCAGAAGGAGTCCTTCTAAGGGGATATTACGAAATACAATCACTCCATGATCCTGAGGGAGGCCTACTTTAAGCTCTTGTATGACTAGTACCTCTATCCACAGAAACTACACTCAATTCTCCCTGCAGTGTCCGATCGGTGTAGGCGGGGTTGTGGCCTCTTGGGAGATTTTGAGCATATATGGTGGGATTGTCCTGTTATTCAGCCCTTTTGGAAGGAAATATTATCTCAGATCAAGCTAATATTGGGGTATCTGATTGGAGAGTCCATAGAACATGTGCTCCTGGGTGTGCGCAACCTGACTCTCAAGTACCAGACCCAAGGGGATCGCTCCATTATGTGGCTGTGCCTCGGTGCGGCGGAAATGGCACTGATGGCAGCTTGAAGAAACCAGAGGCTCCCTCACTTACACAATGGCACGCCCGCCTCTAGCGTGCACTGGCCCTTGAACGAATGTCAGACATTGTCGAGGACTCACGTAAGGGCTTTGATTATGTTTGGAGCCCACTGGTAAGCTATCTGTCCGAGGGCCTCCCCCTGTTTTCGTGTGGGCCGAGATTGAGGACATTACATCTCTTCCTGATATAGCGAGGAGCTTCTCATTCCCAGGGTTGGGGTCCAAATGATTCCCCCCCACCCCAGAGAGCCCGCTCGCGCTGGCCTCGTGGGGCTCACTTCTCGTCCCCTTCTGCATATACTAAGATGTAAGCTTTTTGTGTGGTTCTGGGTAGGGTTAGGTTTATTCATTTCGTTTACTTTTTAACTTTTGGTTATTGTTCTGACTTTTTGGCTGTGTACTATCCATGGTAACATTCCAACACATTAGAACTCAGTTAAGGGGCCAAGCGTTCCTCTTGTATAAGGGCTATTAGGGCAATAGGATGAATCTGTATGAGGTTCGTCCCTCAGATTTCTGCTTGCAGAAGCAAGACGAAACTTGTTACTAAACTGTATCTGTAATATAGCTACCTAATACACAGTTTTCACTCCTGTGAAGAAAGATAGAATGCACTATGGTATCTGTCAATTGTTTGTAATTCATGCATTAAAATCAATAAACAGAATTTGACAAAAAAAGGGGGCATAATGTATATGGAAGTACATTTCTGTCACAACTGTAATACTTAAGTTTTCCCTTTGTCAAAGCATGTTTATGCAAGCCTGAAATTATGTAAATTTAACTTTCTTGAAACCAACCTATGACATTTTAGAAGATACTCCATAGAAGCCTTTTTAGCAGTGGTGAAAAATGTTGGATTGTATTAATATAATATTTCCCATTATCCTAATAATAATGATAAAGATTGTTTGAATATTTTGAATTTTTGGATTAAATATCCCTTATTAATAAAATTTGGAATGGATTTGAAATATTGGAAATAATTAAAACAACTATTGGGGCTGTAACTTCTTTTCTGCAGACAGAGCTGGACAAGACACATCTCAGAAGGACCTGGGAAACAGAAGAACGTCCTCTACTGAAAGGTGGGCTCAGCAGCTATCCACTAGCAGCAAATGAGAGCATACCAACACCAGCAGGGAGAGTGCGCTTGCCCAAAAACAAGCATACTCTTTCACAAAATGACTCCAGGCATTTCCTGAGGAGCCTATTTGGTGGCATGGGATGATGGTGTTGACACCACCAGCTAAAGGATATTCGGGTTATTCCTGGACTTGAGGAAGGTCAATTACTGGTGTCCGAAGAGCCCTCCCCATCTCCATCTGGCCCTCATCAACTCCAGAGACCCCCATACTACTGGGGTCCCTAGATGAACCCCCTCTGCTCCACCTTCTACTCCTCTAATTACTCACCTTCAACTAGACAAGAAGTAGAAGGACACTTTTGTTCCTGACATCCCAGAGCCCTCAGGCATTGGTCACTACCTTCCCCCAGATTATATCTCACTGGCTTTCCCCAAAGAGATCGCAAGGCCAATCAGAGCAGTTCAGCAATTGAAATATCCAGATATCCAGGATTTAGCAGGAGACACCTGGATACTCCGAGAGTCAGTAACTGAATAGCTCCAAAATGTAAGAAACCGCCAAACCTCGTTGATAGCAGCAATGAAGTCTTGTCTGCCTCCTCAATCCAACACGCTTCCAGTTGTACTGTTTCCCAGGGTGTCTGCCTTACTTGTTTATTGCAACACTCTGTGTTTCAAATATCCCATGGAGTGTCAAGTCCACCAATGGCCAGGTATGTTAAGTCTATTTTGAGAGAATAAAAGTCTTGTTGGGAAAAGATAACCAGTGATGCCCAGGAACGTTTGCTCCTGAGCAAGGAACTTGGGGGCATATTATCAAGACAGGCGATAAAATTATCGCCGTTTTATCCGCAGAAAACCGCCGCTAAAACGGCGATAATGGGCTTGAATATATGCTCTATGGAATTCCAATTGAAACTCATGTTAGATTTGAAGGACATCTATGTGTTTGAGGGATACAAAAGACGTTCTGGTACTTTTGGAAAATCTAAGATTTGACCCACAACACCAACTGTTAATAAGTTGTGATGTTGAAAGTTTATATACCAGTCTTCCCCATGAAGAAACCTTAAACATAATCGAGGAAGTCCTCTTTAGTATAGACTGGGAGTACCAAACACCGAGAAATGTTGTAATGGAATTTTGCGATCTGGCATGGAAAGAGAACTTCTTCAAATACGAGAATACATTGTACCTCCAGAAGCATGGGACCAGCATGGGGAGCACTTTTGCTCCCAGCATAGCTGGTCTCTATGTCCATCACTTGGAAAGGACGAAAAGATTGAATTCCAACAACCCATTCCACAACCACATCCACACCTGGAAAAGGTATATTGACGACATTTTGATCATTTGGGATTGAGTTGAAACGACAGCCAAAAGTTTTATCACTTGGCTGAATTAGCAAAACGATTTTCTGAAATTCACAAACTACATCTCCAAGGACAATCTAGTATTTCTAGATCTCAATATAATGCCAAAAGATGGAAGACTCATAACGACTACGCATTTCAAAACCACGTCAAAGAATTGCCTGCTCATGTACCAGAGCTTTCTCCCAAAACACCTTTGGAACAATCTTCCCTATGGCCAATTTTTACGCCTTCGAAGAAACTGCACAGACATTGCGGATTTGAAAACACAGTCCCATCAATTAAAAGAGAAACTTCAGATGCGACAGTACCCCACAAAAATAGTGGAGAAAGCATCCGGGAAGTTGATTGTTTTGGGGTCTGATTGGGTCCTGAATTGAATATCTCGAGACCTCATATTAAGCCAAGTATAAAAGGCTGTCAATTAGGTTTGGTTGCCCGTCCATACCATTATGATGTTGTCGATATAACGCATCCACAGGTCTATATTTGGCCGAAAGGGATTGGAATTGTTCAGGATGAGGTGGCGCTCAAAGGCTGCCATGAAGATGATCGCCAGGTCAGGGGCAAAGGCTGCTCCCATGGCTACTCCCTTGGTCTGCAAATAAAAATTGTTCTGAAAAACAAAGAAATTGCCCATCATGGCGATTTTGAGAAGTAGAATGATGAAGTTAGTTGAGGCAGGGGTACAACCTCACGTTGGTCCAAGGCCGAAGAGATCACATCCAATGCTGCCTCCTGGGGGATACTGGTGTACAGGGACACAATGTCACACGTGACAAGTAGCTGTTTTGTTGAGTCGAAAGGGATGCCATCTATGATGATGGTATGAGTAGTGTCACGAAGATAAGTTTCCTTTGCTTCCGCAATGGGTTTAAAAAATAAGTCAATATAGCGACAGAGGGGCTCCAACAGGGACCCACAGCCAAAGACTATTTTACATCCAGGAGGGTTAGACATACCCTTGTGTATTTTTGGCAAGGTATATATGGTCGGTAGGCGAGGATTTTTCTGATTGAGATATAGGTACTCCAGTTCTGATAAGAAGCCTTGATCCCAACCATCCTGTGTGACGCGTTGTATTTCTGCTGCTAGATCTTTTGAGGGGTCTCCGGGAAGTTTTTTGTAACTCACTCCATCGTTGAGCTGTTTCATGATTTCATCCTTGTACTTGGATGCATCCTGTATTACAATGGCCCGCCTCTGTCGGCCGGTTTTATAATCACTTCCTTGTTATCCTTCAAAGCCGTCATTGCATGGGCTGGTGGGACAAAGGTCGATGGAATTCTAAGCCCTGTGTAGGACTCTTGGGTCAGAGCTGTAGAATTTCTAAACAAATAACATAGCCTGATTTTTCGGAAAAACCTATGAACCTCCGCCTTCATCAGTTTTTCCAAAAAATCCGGCTATGTTATTTCGACTATGTGTTTGTATACCTGTTCCTTTTAGGAAGCTTGCCCTACCCCTCCCCCCGTTTCGAAGAAGACCCGCTTTGTAAGGGATACTGACCCTACTACCTTCTGGGTCAAAACGTAGACCACTACCCCTATACCAACTTCTACCGCAAGTGTGATTTACAACACTATTTATAGAAGTATGGCTATGTAAATATTTGTAACATTTGATGTATTTTCGCCTGGCTCCCCTGGAAACCCAGCAGTGAACTTGCTTTTCATATTAATACCTATGCTTGACCTTTGTCACATTCCTTCATCTTCACCACTTCCAATCACTTCACTACCCTATCCCCCATCCCACCATTGGGCACTATAACCTTTGAAAAGTACTGTATACATGTAATAGACATTTAAATGTTCTTGAACACTATGTGATTAAATAACATTGTGTTTACAAAACGACATGAAGAATTTTCTGCATATTTTTTTCAATTTGTCCTCATGTTCTAGGACCCCTTTCGTTCTGTATCACTAAAATACCCAGGTCCCAGTGACTTTCTCTTGGGTGGACCCTACTTTTTGTAACACACAAAGTAACTCTTGCACAGTTTGCTTGATTTCTATTGGTCAAAATCCATGGTCTCATCGTGGTGTGATTGTTTACTTACCAAAATAGTCCGGAAATTATACGTAAGGCCATTGTCCAGTCTTCACTATTTGACTAAATGTTCAATTTCATTTCTCCTCGGAAATAGGAAGTACATTTGAAACTTATCAAGTCCACTCCCAATCGCTGTCTTCTGAGCTTGCAACAAGGTTGACACAGTTTTGTACTAGCAGAGAGGATGTCCATTATTCAAACTGGAGCAAAGAAACTACAGTGATAATACTTGCAGCTAAAAGTGCAGTCATGTCAGCATATTCTAGTCTTATTCAAAGGAAATAATGAAGGAAAAATTGACACAGTTTTGTACTAGCAGAGAGGATGTCCATTATTCAAACTGGAGCAAAGAAACTACAGTGATAATACTTGCAGCTAAAAGTGCAGTCATGTCAGCATATTCTAGTCTTATTCAAAGGAAATAATGAAGGAAAAATTGCATTTTGAGGCCTACATGAAAACCTACTAAAACATTATTTCCTACTGGAAGCGTACTAACTTTTCAAACATGTTAGAGAAATAAAGATGCATAGAAATTAATATATGAACGCCATTCTGTATACTCTAGAGCATCAACTTATTGTGAAATCATTTATAAATGATCAAGAACATTTCTCTCGATATTTGAAGTTTGCAGGTTTTACATGACAGTGTTGCTACATGACCAGAAAACATTCATTCAACTTCACTTATTTAGCATATTCATAATCATATTTTGTTAAAGGCTGCATTATTACTTCACACACTATAGAATTTATAGGTATTCATAGCACATTATTATTCATGATTTCAGTAACATTCTTAAGTTTGTATTAATATCACACCAACCAATGAGCAGGAGTGAATCAAGGCAAATCAGACTAAGATAATCACTCTCCATCAAGATTACATTTTTAATAAATTATTTGACACCACACAGGACAAAAATCCAATCAGTAGAACAACAATTATGAATGTAAAAATTTTTAGGAAAAACTAACGCCAAAAAGTTCAAGGCTCCATCTAGTTGTGCGAGGTCTGCTCGAAGTCGAAACTATGGCCGGCCGCGATGGAATGCGGGTCAGATATAAGAAGTGGATTAGGCCCAGTCAGCACTTAGCTCCAGACTAATAATTTTTGGGAAACATTTTTTGAGAAATGCAAGGCTGCAGGAGGGGTCTGAGGGAGGGAAGTCATATTCAAGGAGCCTCTGAACAAATTTGTGGTAAAGATTTATATGTTCAGACTTAGTCACTTCTTTGGGAAGTCAAAAATCTTCAGCAGTACGAGGCAGGAGGCTGTAGGCCATGGGAGTTCCAGGAGGCTGGGTACCCTTTTGGTGAAGGACCGCTGAGAAAGAGTTGGGCACTTTTAGGACCACCTCCAAGGGTCCTGGTCTAGAAGGGCATCAATTGGGGTGTTAGGCTGGGTCCGGGTGTGGGTTAAAGATGGTGAGATCGTGTTATGTCCCTGTAGCTCTGAACAGGAGGCCAGCACACTAGTCTGTGGAGTCACTCTGGTAGGCCTGGGGTCAGGGGAAGAATCGGGGCTCAAGCAGCACAGCAGGTTTCTGATGGTTCAAGGCCAGCTGCAGCAGAAAAGCAGCCCTTCCAGTTTCAGCAACGTAGTCTTGTGGAGTACACAGCAGGCAGTCCTCTAAGAGTCCTTCCGCAGGTCCAGAAAGTGAACTGTTGAGTGAATGTAAGGGTCCTTTGTAATGTATACCTGGTGCCTTCTTTGATGTGGGAGAAGTTTCTAGAGGTTTCTCTTCGAAGTTCTTTGAAATTCCTGAATCCCCTTGTTCCAAGCTGGCTGCAGAGGCAACGCTGTGGTGACAAGCCCTTTGTATGAAGGCAGAGGACTGCCTATTGAGTTGCAAGCTGGCTATTCCCTGCTCCACTCACCTCCATCGTACAAGCAGATGACCCATTTAGGCACACCTAACCTGTGTATCAATTACACCCAGTCATGTGACTTAGGACAGGCTGTTGGCACCAAATGTCTAATGGCAGAAAAATGCCAACTTTCTAAACTGCTTTCAACTGCATGCAGACACCCATTTTTAAATTGTGGTGCCTTGCTTTGTCTCAAATAATAAGTTGATACAACCCCTATTGATGCTTTGCCTTGGAAGTTTGGACAATTGAGGTAAATATGTTACTCCTAATAATTTGTAAGTTGTGAATTGGTAAATTCTTTATATGGCACAAATACAAAATTCTGTAAAAATTACTAATTTGTGTTTATGTTTTCAGAATATAGAAATACGTTTTGGGTCATTCAAACTCATTGGATATTGACTGATGGTTTTGCTTATCAGTCCATATGATTTAATATTAAAAATGTGTGTAGGCAAAAGGTTGAATACAAAGCATGTAATGTGAATGTGGTCATGTTCATTTAAACTCTTGATAAAGCATGAATAGGTTTGTGTGCGAGTTAAATGACTCCAGACAGGGTACATTGCGTTTATGAAAACTTTTTAAACGTGGCAGTTTTAAAATTGTAATTTAAAATCTGACTTTATTTTTAAAGAGGATTCTTGATTACAATTCCATAGCACCAAACATGAAGTGCTTACTTGTTCCCAATCAAACATTATTACTTATGTAATAAGGCAACCCAAGGTTATTCTATGGGCGTGGTAGGTCTCACAGTAGTGAAAAACACATTTAGGAGTTTTCACTACCAGGACATGTAAAATCTAAAACTACATGCCCCCTCCTTTAATTACAATACACCCTGTCTATGGGCTACCTAGGGCCTACTGAAGGGGTGCTTTTTATGTAATAAAAGGGAAGTTTAAGGCTTGGTAAGAGGGTTATATTGCCAAGTCAAATTGGTTGATTGAAATTGCATTCAGGCTACAATGGCTGATGTAGGACATGTTTTAAAGGGCTACCTAAGTGGATGGCAGAAGGAGTACTGCAGGCCTACTAGTAGCATTTGCATTGCAGGCCATTGAAATATGACATACCCCTAAACAAGGGACTCATAAGTACATTAAATGAGCCAAACAGGTGTAAGCCAGTCTTACCATGTTAAGTGGACTGAGCACAAACACTTTAGCACTGGTTAGCAGTGGTAAAGTGCACAGAGTGCTAAGGCCATCAAAAATGAATTCCACAAAAATAATGGAGGGAAAAGGGCAAAACCTTTGGGAGTGACCCTACAGAGTGGGCCAGATCCAACAGTAGGTCTACAACCACGAGCATTCTTACACTCAGAAATGGTGAATAGCAAAAAGTAGTAAAGAGCCTCCTAGTTCCGTACAGTACAATTTACACTTGATTAAATCAACATGTTTAAATTAACCTGTGTGAATAATGTCCTTGCCTCCTAGTTCTTTCATATCAAAGAGGTGTTATGGTTACTGGTATGAAGAGTAAAATCCGAATCTATATTGCAAAATGAAACATTCAAGAAAGCATTCAGCAATTTGTTGCAAAACAATTTCTTTTTTTAGTTTAACGAAAATGTATAAAGGGGCTGTCGCTCAGAGTGTGTAGAAACACGTAGAGAGATTCTATCTATCGTGCAATGACCTAAAACTGAACATGCTGCCATAAACATCTTTCTTCAGATCAGAGCATGTTGCCATAAACATCTTTCTTCAGATCAGAAAAACAAAAAGGCACTTCTTATTTTCATAGTTTATACTGTAGCTATAAATATGCTCTTTGATCTTCCTTTCCCCTCAGCTGCTGGCTCTGGCAGCAGGCATTGCGACGTCACACCTCCACTGTAATACATTATTGCAGTTGGCAAGCTATGTCATTTCTATAATACAGGAGACTAAAAACATCACAACTCAAATGTAATAAGGACAATTTTTAATGAGGCTGTTATACAGGGTTTGCATGTTCTCATGTATTATATACTGAATTATAGATGGGTAACAGTGAATAAAGGGGTTCTGATTGAAATCAGACAGCCAGGTGTAAAGCTTATGTTGCCTTGAATGTCACCCTGAACCCTGAGGTGAAAAATACCCCAGTCATTTACTTTTTCCTGATTTATATTTTTAGGAGATACACACCTTCAAAATCATAAGCCCATTGATTTAACTGATAAGCAGAGGCAGAGGAGTAAAGTGTGAGCCATACACAACTTGGCCTCTTCTCATTGTCCCTAATGTTAAAAAAATACTTGGCCTCTTGTCACCCCCCACTAATACTTTCTGTGCCTTCTATTTCCTACCCTCCGGAAGTTCTGCTCCTTACTCTCAGAGTTTCTCAAAGAGCCCAGTGAGGGAAGCCTGGAACTCCTTGATGACGTAGCAACAGTGATTACCAAATTCTGTTACCCAGCATTGCTGTGTTTAGAATTATATATGCTAATGGCTCTCTTTTTATTTTTATTAAATTTTATTTAGCCATAAATGCAGACCAATACACTGAAGACGAGCACATCAGGAAATTGCATTGACAAATTTCTAACAAAAATAGAAGTAGAAAGGGAGAACAAGGGGGTACAAAGGTTAATTACAAACTCAAATACATCTTACTAAATATACGCCCCAGTAAAGTATGTAAAGCACACAGTTCCAATCCCACTGAGTACCAGACCACATCCGTTTAAATTTTCTCCATGTGCGTGGACCTCCTTCTTTCGCAAGAGCCATTTCCATTCCATATATTTCACAAAGTAAAGACCAAAATTCATTGATACTGGGCCCTGTTTTTTTAATCCAAACCCGAGCAATACACAATCGAGCACATATGATTAAAATTGATACAAATGGGCCAGAGAGACAGCCTCGGTCCTGTATTGCCCCCAGCACAATTTCCTTCTCTGTCATTTGAATGCTCTGTCCAGCCAAAGTTGAAAGAGCATGATTAACTTTAGACCAAAATACCCTCTACACAGGGCACTTAATGAACATATGACATAAATCAGAAGCATACATTTGACACTTTGGACAATATACTTTAAGTGAAGATGTGTGATTCATAGCCCATTTGGAGATTACCTCTGGAGTATAATACTGCATAAAAACTACTTGCTGTAGCTTCAAATTAACCGATGCTACTGCGGTATCTATAGTCGCCATAGATTTCTGTACTTCGTTGCTGGTTATATTGATTTGGAAAGCCTGACTTAACTCTGCTGCAACTTGTGTGCCATCGTCACTAGTGGTATCTAAAAGCTTCTTGTAGGCGTTACCAATTAACCCCCGGCCACGGGTCTGAAAAAGTACAGAAAGTATTCCTCAGGCACTTGATAATTGTACTAGGCCCAAGCCGCATAGCATATAGTCTCTTATTTGCAGATATTTAAAATACGTAGTCTGTGGCAACCCATACTGGGGAACATCCTTTACAACGCAACTTTTACAACGCACTACCATTACGACGCAACTTTCACAACGCAAGTTATTACAACGCATTGCTCTGGGGGGCGCTCTAGGATAGGGAATCGTTTAATTACTATCCAACACCTTCCCTACTATCCACGGGGACTGGAGTTGGAATAGTAAATTAAACTATCCAGCGCCCCCCAACGCAAGTCGTTGTAACGACTTGCGTTGTAAAACCTGCGTCGTAATGGCATGCGTTGTAAAAGCATGCGTTGAAACGTCATACATCCCCCATACTCTTCCTGCAGTGCAGCAACCGACCAGAACCCTTGCCCATCATATATTTGGCCGAGTTGTTCTATACCCATGCTTTGCCACCTGCTTCCAGTAAGATCATGAAATATTTCTGCCAATGCAGGATTCCCCATAGCCTAGTGTATACATGCCAGTATGCAGGGGAATATACTTTAGAGATATCTTGCCATATCCTAATGATATCCCTCACAAACTTAAATCGTACCCTTTTGTAGTAGTTGGAATTCATTGTTTTGTACAACAAAAACCCCACATCGATGGCTCTCTATACCCATTGATAATTTTCAAAGATTCAGGGAATTATTTGCACTAATGTACAGAGCTTTGAAGCAAAGGGGGAAACCCCACTGGAGGACACACTCCTTTGTTACTGCATAGGTTGTATCAAATTAGACAATTTCTAATATTGTTTGGCTATGGAAAAAGGTTTAAGATAGTTCTGTGAACTTAATAGTGGTTAAATTGTACTTGTCACCTGTGCCAGTTATAAAAGTAATTGTGGAATATCTTGTAAACTAATATGTTCATATAATTGTGCCCTGTTGGGAATATTTGTTTTAGCTTACCACTAATTTGAATTTGGACCTCAATAATACAATTTAAAAGTACACAGGCGGTCCCCAGTATAACAACTAGTTGAGGTTCTTTTTTTTTATAAAAGAGTCGTTGACAGGGAAAAGCAGGAATGGTTTGAGGTTTTGTCACTCCTCCTAAATGAATGAATGATTATATTGTCTGTTCAATTTTGTCCCATCGGTAAAGGTTTTGGCTTAATGAATGTAGGTCCTGGTGAGGAGAAAGAGCTCTCATTCTACAATGTATATTAAATTGTGCCCCGTTAGTAATTTTAGGTGTGGAGCAAGCATTACTATTTTATTAGTGAGATTTGGCAGCCATCATCAATCTGTTTTACCCTAAATGAATAAATATCCTTGATATTTGAGGTAATTTGTACAGTCTCTTCATCAAGTTTATTTGAGAATTATGTTGATGGAATCATTAAAACTTTACAGACACTGCTCTTAAAAAGAGAAGGAAGATGGTCCAGTTCAAAAGTAAACTTGAGGGCATATTTACAAAGGCATAGCGCCACCAGCGCATCACTTTTTAAGATGTTCTGTGGCGCAATGGCCTGTTCCATATTTTCAAAGCTCATTAAACCACTTTGCGTGGCTTAACGCCACTTTGTGAATATCTTACCATTTCATGCAGGTATCTGCGTAAAAGGGGCGTGCAACAGGTGTTCCACCACAACACACATTGCTTTTTGACGCTGCCCCAGATTTACAAGGATGTGTAAATCTGAGGCAGCACCATAAACTAACGCCACTGAATAGCAGGCGTTGGCTTGGCGCAACGAGGAGAAATATGTTTATTTCTCCTTAGTTTTGCTCTTTCTATGTGTGTTGCATTCTGCAACACACATAGAAGGAGCAAATCCACTTTAAAGATTGTTTATGGGCAAGAAGGTGTCCCTGCAACCATGGTGCAAGGGAGCATAAGTTGCAGGAAATCATCCCTGTAGGGCAGGAACCCTTGCACCATGACGCAAGGGTGTCTGTGTCGGCGCTAGGCAGCTTTTTCCAGCGACAGCACAAAGGAAAACACAGAGGTGTGCTGTATTTTTGTAAATATGTTTCATCCCTGCATTAGCAGCGCTGCGCAGCTAAATTGCTTGCAGCCCCACGCTGCACCATTTTTTTGTAAATATGCCCATTGGTTTGAAGAAGAGCATGCAAATATGAAAAAGTATTTCAGACAAGAAGTTTGGGCCCTACATAAATTTGATCATTTTTGTGCTGTCCCTGTGTAACTGAAAGTGCTGGGCACAGATTTAGATAAAGGGATAAACGCAAAAAGAGAAACAACTGGTAAAAAAAGGGGGAAACAACTGGTAAAAAAAAGGATAAGCCAATTAAGTCTGGGTAACTCAGAGCCTTTTGACAGACTGCGGCCAAAGTGGCAGACATGATCCCCAAATGCAGAGAACATCTGATTTTAACGAACGCTGTTCTTCACCTTTTGCATGTACCAATGAAATTGGATTTGCAGAATGAGCTTATAATTTATTTATTTTTTATTTTATTTAAAGAGTTTTATATAGTGCTGGCTAGACCCAAAGGTATCAAAGCGCTTTACTTAAGGTTCCACATAGTTGCAAACTTACATCAGTTACATATTATCAATGATGCCAGTAGAAACATTTAAGGAGCATAATTAGGGTGGCATCCTTCCAAAATCTTCTCGAAAATGATGTTAACAAATTGTAATACATAACAATTTACCCAGGTAAAGTTCATTTACTTGCAGAAAAGGGAGGAATTACAATTGTTTTTTCACACAGTCCAGAAAAGGTGCAGAGTGGGTCGTGCGTTTCTTTACTGTATCTTTGCTTCATTAAATAAATTGTGAAGCTGATGTTAACCTCGATATCTTTCTCTAAATCATTTAGTGACTGACTTGCAAATTTCATTGGGAAAAATTGTGATCTTCCCAGGGTAGATGAAAGGTAGGCACCACCACCGATGTGTGCAAATGATGTTATGCAAATCTCACAAATGCAATGCAGCCTCTAAAATAAATTAGTAGCCCTTGCAACCTATTCGGGAAATATCAAATTGATAAGAAACATAATTTAATTAAGTTTAGGGTATTTGAAAAACTGAGAAATAGGATGTCCTGGAGGATTAGAAAGGATGAATTGGGAACATGTTTATGTTTTGTATATCAGTTATTCCTTCATACTTCTAGTTTAATGCTAACAGACATGCTACTATGGTAATGACCATTTGGAAAACGGCAATGAAGGATATGCAGAAAACATGTTATAATATGGTTTTATCACGACACCCCTCGATTAGAGCATTGGTGGCAAATAAAGTGGCTCAAACTATTTCTGGTTGTCAAATTTGGGTTTCGAAGGTAACGTTTGACACAGTGTTTCGAATGTCTTGTGCTCTCTACATTGACCACAGCAGTCAAAACACAATTTAGGCCCATATGTACTAAGGGATAGGTCACAAAAAGTGATCATAGACCGTGCACCAACTTTTTTCATTGTGATCGATAAACTAATAGGTCATGGGCAGTGGGCTACAGAATGACCAGTCTAATGAATAGTAATTAGGCAAATCACTACTAGAAAACCCTTCTACCTGGCTACAAATATGCGGATGGTTGCCTACAAGGAACAGCAAACCGCCATCCCTGTGTTTGCATTCCCAAACTTTAAACCTTTCTTTTTTTTTTTTTAAAGCACCCCATGTTTCTTTAAGGAATCTGAGCTTGTTTAATAAAAAACTGTTTCCTGTTGGGAAATAATTGGGGGGAGCAGGACGTGGTTCCCTGGACCACTCCTTGCTACCTCCAAGGCTGCTGACACAGTTCACAAACAGGAAAGTGTCCCAATAAGGGGGTGGGGGGTGTTGTGTCCTGCGAGACATGTTCTAGTGTCTTGCCATGCGCTGACTTAGTAGCCACTCCCCTATGGGTGTGGGCACACACACACACCACACCCATCCATCACCGGCATCACGAGTTACGTGACACGGCTAATAAATGGGCCCGAGTGCACGTGTTCGTGGCCAGTTACTGCCCCATAACACCGAGTGTCCGTGCCTATCTCTCCTCACCATGTGGGCATGAGGCCTAACACAACAGGGGGGTTGTTGGTAACTGGTCAATGATTTGTGACTGCAATTACGGGTGCAAACTATGGATACATGCCATTGAGACTTGCAAAGAGAAGGGGGTGCCCCTTTCACGCCCCCTACAAATTGCGATTTGGAATGGATCACAAAACTCAAAGGGCCTCATTCATGAGGCCGTGCATCACTTTTACGCCGCTGGTGCGTCACTTTTTGTGACGCACCAGCAACATAAAAAATGTGCCTTGTTGCACCAAATGTACAAAGTGACGCATCTAGGTAGATGCGTCACTTTGTAAACCCCTGCGCTACATTATACCTGCGCCAGGTATAATGTATGCAGGAGGGCATTCTGACGCAAGAAAAGGTCATAGAAGTGATGCAGTGAAATCTTTAAGATTTCACTGCGCCACTTCTAGGACGCAAATGCGTAAATTTCTTACTCCTGCCTCACAGCAGGCGTAAGACTGACGCAGGCCCTTTCACATGGGGCTTGCCCCATGTGAAAGGACACATTGCTGGAGTTGCGTCACTTTTATGACACACTCCAGCAATGCATCACTTTTGCGCCATGCAGATACGTCAGAAATACTGACGTATCTGTAACTCCTTGCGCAATGATGCGTCATATTGTAAATATGATGCATCATTGGTGTCGGAAGGAGGGCGCAATGAAAAGTGATGCATCGCTGTTTTGGCGCAGCGATGCGTCACTTTTCATAAATGAGGCCCCTGGTTGGTAAAGTTTCTCCGACTCGTAATATGGGCAGTGGCTTAAAGATACTTTAGGGGGCCACCCTGCAAAAAGCATGGAGCGGCACCCTTTCGGGCTTACTCCAGAGCTCTCATGCCATGGCACTGTGCTGAGGGGGCCCCATGGAGCATGCCCCCCCCCGCACTGAGGGGGCTGCGGGGGCCTTTGTTACGCCCCTGAATATGGGTTTAGTACAAATAAGCACAGCTTTTTCCATTTGCATACCCTGAGACTTTGCGAATCATAGGGTTGTGACCCCTAAAGGACTTTGCACATATGGCCCCAAGTGTCCCTTTTACATATTAAATTGACTGCTAACGTTTGAAAGTTATGCACTTGACAGTTGTTTTAGAAAAGGTCCATCATTGGTGGCTATTTCCTTTTAAAAGTATTACGAATTCAGGTTATTGAAATGTACCAGCTCTCGCCTTTTAAGATTTTTTTCAATCCAGGATATGCTACAAAATCATTTTTCTCTGAGATATGTTAAAACTCCTAATTCATTCATGATGTATGACTATTACACAAAAATTGTAGTGGATCGCCAAAGATAACAGACGTGATTTAGGTGATAAGGAGACATGATCACATTATTCAGGAGCCATTATTGCATTTAGTATAAGAGGTTCTGCAATTATTCACCCTCACATCTTATCGGAGCGCCCTTTGTTTGAAGAAGAGAGTAATGCATTTCCAGTGATGTGCTAAAATCTCAAAAACAATTTTCTCACATCATAAATTGTCCCAATTGTAGCGGCTTTTAATGTGATTTTGAGTGGTGGTTATGTTTTTTAGAAAAAGGTCGAGCTGGCTCAGTACTCAGATGTGGCTATGGTTAATTAATGGCATGGATAAATTATACTTTATATATATATATATATATATTTCGGTTTTTTATAAATTGAAAGTGTGAAAACAACTAGGGCCCGATGTAGGTAGGCAAATACCGGTCGGAAACGGCCGAAAAAACCGATTTTCGGCCGTTTCCGACCGGTATTTGGATATTGAGATGTAGGGGCATGTCAAATTACAGAATCGGTAAATTTACCGAATCTGTAATTTTTCCGATTCTGTAAAATACCGAATCGGTAAAATTACCGATTCTGTAATTTAACATGTAGGTAGCACTGTAATCAGTGCTACAAGGGTTTAAGAATTCGTTATTTACCACCAACTAGAAGTTGGTAGTAAATAATGAAAACCCTTCAAAAAGCATTTTTTTTTGCTGTAAAAATGTGCCATGTTGCAGACATACATGCCCTAATGGCATGTATGTCAGCAACATGTGCCCCATGCACAATTGAGGGGTGCAACAGGGTGTCAAAGTGACACCCTGTCCCCCTTGCAAATTCGGTAATTTTACCGAATCGGTATTTACCGATTCGGTAATTGGCATTGATTCCTATGGGCCTCAAAGACATGGCAAAAAGTGAAAGTCAGAATCCAGCAGCATTGCAGCAGGATTTGGTGCAAAGTCCAAGGGGCCCCTTTGGCCAAGCACTTCATGAGGCTCAACCACCCTGTTGAAACCTTCGATGGTTTGTAATTTAAAAGATCATGCCCAATCCAAAGGGTGTAGACATCTTAAATGCCATTAACAGTTACAAGTGTAAATGGATCCATTTATTAGACACTGTGACTAACGTGGTTGAATGAATTTGAAGAAATCGCAAAAAATGGCTGAGGTTTCTGTTGAACCAACTCATTTGATGAATTAAGTCCTCAGTTCATTTTATGCATACATTTCCATTGTTGTGGACCTAAGGTCCTTAATGCACCACTCGTAGTGTTTTGTGTGGAAGTTTTAGCTCTGTGCCCAAGACAGATTTTGTGGGTCGAATTGTGCCCCAGTTCATAATGTAAACTTTTTTGTCTAACCACTCTTGTGTTAATCATGTAAGCAAAGCACTGAGTCTGTTAAATGTGATACTTGTTTGAAAATTCCTTGGTTTCATTTATCCATGTAGGTCATATTATCATTGTAATTGATTGTACTTTACGTCCTACAATTTTGAAGGTTTGGACCGGGCAAAAGGTTTATATTGCCAGGTCAAGATGGCAGTTTAAAACTGCATACAGAAGCTGCAATGGCAGGTCTGAGAAATGATTGAAAGGGCTACTTAAGTGGGTGGGACAATCAGTTATGCAGGCCTACTATTAGCATGTAGTTTACCAGCAGCAGTGGGGGTATAAATTAAGGTAATTAACTTCATTAATTCCCAAGGGGTACTGACCGCTGAGTAGTGCTCTCAACAAAACTGTCAAAAGTTGATCCCTGGAATCAAACAAGCCTTACATATGGTTCTTTATTTCTTATAGGAAAAAAACCTGCTTCAGCCAACTGATCAAGTCCAACGATATGAAAGTAGACTGATTCCACATCCTTCGGGATCACCTTGTAACCTTGCCCACCTATTCAAAGGTGGGCAAGGATACAGCTTCACGGTCCAGATGTTTCAGTTCTTTGGTTTTTCCTTCTCCTGGCCAAAAAGTCTGTGTTGTCCTTGTGGAACGTGGGTGAGCCTAATATCAGAGCTGTGCACTGTGCAGTGGCATTGGTACCTCATTTCTGGACCTGGGCGCTGAAGGTATGGCACTCTTAACCAACACCCTGCAGCTAAAAAAGAAATGGATGTCTAGCCCTCATCTAAAGCTCTCTTGAGACAGGCATGTCCTCTATATGATATTTCAAGCATGCCCATGCAAGTCTGTAATGTTATTTCAACATTTTGGTCTCGGAGTACAGGACCATCCTGCCTGTACGCGCAGAACTCCTTTAGAAGGCTTGGCATCAGTGGGAGCGTGTATTTTTGAATGCAGTTACACAGCTGGCCTTTTCCCTCTTCTCTGCACCTTGGCAAGTGGCCTACTGACTTTGCTCTCCTAAACATCTACCTAATCATATTTAGCAAGGTCTATTGTTACATCACATGTGCCTGGATAGCACATGTGTAGTACTGAGGTGTGATAGTATTTGCCTGGGCTGTTTCTACTGTGTGGATGGGAGTTTTGTGGAATCTATTTTGGATTATCACTGTAAGCATGTTATACACTATTAGAGCTGTAGTTAGCTTGTCAAACTAACATTGCAGATTGCCAGTATTCGTGAAGCTTTTGTGTAGCATTAGACTCTGAAGTGTGGGGAGGATGGAGACAGGGTTCCCTTTAGAAATGCTGTGCCCTGACTTCTTTTCTTCCTAAAGCACACCAATAGTTTAGATCAAAGGTTTGGGAGTCTGGAGACAGTGGTCTCCTCTGAAGTTGGGAGTTCTCCTTGTCACAGGTTCTGTCCTTATTGGTCCTCCAACGTTGCTGTTCCAAAGGGATGATGGCTCAGAGGTGTCAAGAAACCCCTCCTCTATGTGAACATGTTGTTGGATTCTTCCATCGGAGACTCCCATCATCCTCATCTCCCAGTGCCTGCTGTCATAAGTATGTCAGCTCTAGAAGAAGACAGATACACAAAATGAAGAAACCATTGTGAACCAGTTCCAGAGCATCATATGCGGAAACACAACCAATGTCTGAGAAAGGAGCGAAAGAGACTGAAAATCTCAGTCAATGATCCAGAGTTTCTCATTGACCAATGCAGGTGACACCCTACAGGGTGATGGGACATTTTTCTGAGATCAAGGACGAGCGTCATTGACAGCCAGCTTTCCACAGGTGAAGGGGTAGAACATGATGACATCTGCTACAATCTGCTGGAGGACCTGTGGACCTGCAGGGGAGAAGATTTTGCAGGAGGGAGCTGGCATGTGGAGATGCCTTGTCATGGCTGCTCGGAGTGGAGCTTCACAAGTGAAAGTGAGTAAATCTTCTTGATGTCTTCCTGTGACAGCAGTGCTGCCTGTTTACTGCAGTACGCTCTGTTACCTTAGTGTGCCACTGGTTGCCCTTATCAGGCATCAAGAATTACCTCAGCCCTGTTCCTGGCATGGGAGTGATTGGTTGGGTTGCTGGAGGAAAGAATAGAAGGAAACCAACCAGATTAACTCAGACATTTGTCGTGTGTTGTAAAGCCTGATGCAACCTTCTAACCCATATCCGGCTCTTACAACTGCGTCCTTAATGGTGTAATTGACCTTTGGGGTGCAGCACTAGAGAAAGCAAAACCTCATCACGTGGTTTAGAAGAACTGATTGCCATGCTAGCCCAACCACCAACAACAGGCTGATTGACTGCTGCGTTATGGCTTTTCCGTCTGTCTCTAAACTGCTCCCCTGATTGACTGATGCCCACCTGGAAGGCTGATTCAGAAAAGGGGGTGGTGATGAACAGAGTGCCTGAATTAAGCAGACCACTCTTACCCAGTCCAAAGATCAGGGCTTGATCCATCACCGTTTTTTAGCTCACTGCACCATCCCAGCTCAGAACTTGGCTATATGCAAATTAGTCTGTTCCTGTCCCAGTGCATGATGGGAACAGGGCAAACCAAACTACCAAGCCAATTCTTGTACTGGGAAGGAAACAAGCTTCCGGGGACCGGTTTCTGCCATTTCAGGCATCGTCGGCCCGGCTTGCTTGAATCCTGATGGTGCAATGAGCAAGGGACTCACATCTGAGTATACCCTTCCACGCTTATGGTGGACAAAATGATTCAGAAAAGGGGGTGGTGATGAACAGAGTGCCTGAATTAAGCAGACCACTCTTACCCAGTCCAAAGATCAGGGCTTGATCCATCACCGTTTTTTAGCTCACTGCACCATCCCAGCTCAGAACTTGGCTATATGCAAATTAGTCTGTTCCTGTCCCAGTGCATGATGGGAACAGGGCAAACCAAACTACCAAGCCAATTCTTGTACTGGGAAGGAATCAAGCTTCCGGGGACCGGTTTCTGCCATTTCATGCGTCGTCGGCCCGGCTTGCTTGAATCCTGATGGTGCAATGAGCAAGGGACTCACATCTGAGTATACCCTTCCACGCTTATGGTGGACAAAATGATTCAGAAAAGGGGGTGGTGATGAACAGAGTGCCTGAATTAAGCAGACCACTCTTACCCAGTCCAAAGATCAGGGCTTGATCCATCACCGTTTTTTAGCTCACTGCACCATCCCAGCTCAGAACTTGGCTATATGCAAATTAGTCTGTTCCTGTCCCAGTGCATGATGGGAACAGGGCAAACCAAACTACCAAGCCAATTCTTGTACTGGGAAGGAAACAAGCTTCCGGGGACCGGTTTCTGCCATTTCAGGCGTCGTCGGCCCGGCTTGCTTGAATCCTGATGGTGCAATGAGCAAGGGACTCACATCTGAGAATACCCTTCCACGCTTATGGTGGACAAAATGATTCAGAAAAGGGGGTGGTGACGAACAGAGTGCCTGAATTAATACAACTGCGTCCTTAATGGTGTAATTGACCTTTGGGGTGCAGCACTAGAGAAAGCAAAACCTCATCACGTGGTTTAGAAGAACTGATTGCCATGCTAGCCCAACCACCAACAACAGGCTGATTGACTGCTGCGTTATGGCTTTTCCGTCTGTCTCTAAACTGCTCCCCTGATTGACTGATGCCCACCTGGAAGGCTGGACGTCTCCTGGAGAAGTCGGGGCTGGGGCGCAGGAGTCCATGAAGTCAATCCATGAGTGGTGGCCTTGAGTCTGATATCACAGCTGCAGTGACAGAAGGTAAACCTAGCCTCTTCACAACATGAGCTTCCATATGGGGTGGAAGATTGCAACCGATTTGCGGCCTATTTTGCAGTCACAAATGCTATGACTAATAAAATAGGTGTGTTGGTAACTACAAAATAGGTTTTCACGGTGTGCTAATGCTATTTTAGGAGTTGGTAAATTTGTACAGATCCCTAAAATGGAATTACGAACGGATACCAGTTTGCAATTTGGAAGAGGCATGTTAGGCATCCCTTTCAAATTACCAACTGGTATGAGATTTATCAATGTTTTGAGACCGTAATCCGAAACTAAAATATAAAAAATTAATGGACTCCAGAGTTGGGGTGGTTATGCATTCACAAAAGAGAAGGGACCTCCATGCGACTCCTACTTCTTTGGGTGCAAAAACAAGTTTCTTCGCAGTATGCAGAGATCAATAGGACAACAGCCAACTCTTTTTTTTTTTAAGTAAAAAATATTTTAAACACAGTCCCGCTTTTTGTGGGCGACGGAGCAATACAGCCCATAGCAACGACTGATTTTTGAGTCACTGAACTTGCAGAAAGCCGCACATTTCACAAACCATGAGCCAGACCTGCCTAGATTTTCTCCTGTAATGCGTATTTCCATAAGTCCTATATAATAGCATACTAATGGTATTCTTGTATTCCAATGTTCTATCTGTATCTTTGTGGGGTAACGAGTAATGTTTTTTTGAGTGTCTTTTTTCTAATCAAATTAAAGCACCAGCTGGACATTGCATTGAAATGAAATGAAATGAAATGAAAATGACTTTTATAGAGCGCACATAGTTGCCCTGAGGCGTCCAAGCGCTAAGACTGAGGGTGTTATCTGAAAAGGCGTAGAACTGGGGAGGGCTTTACTTATTAAATAGGAATGTTTTTAGTTGTTTCCTAAAAGATGTAAATTCCGGATTGGATCTTAGATGAAAGGGGAGAGCATTCCATAACTTAGCAACATTGAAGGAAAAGGAACGACCTCCTGCTCTGGTCCTTCTGATCTTAGGCACTGCAGCCAGAAAGGCGTTGGCTGATCGTAGTTGTCTTCTGGGGTGATACGGGGTGATTAGAGGGATGTTGATTGCTGGACCGGTTTCCCAGAAAGCCTGATGGGCAATGCATAAGGACTTGAAACTGATTCTGTCCTTAACGGGAAGCCAGTGCAATTTTTCCAGGCCAGGCTTAGCAGACGTCCTGCGAGGAATTTGCAGTAGCGTATGAGCGGCGCAATTTTGGATTATCTGCAGCTTCCGCAAAGTAAAGTCAGGAGCTCCTAGATATAGGGCATTACCGAAATCCAAACGTGATTGAATCAGGCCCTGTATCACCATTTGTCTGGCTTTAAAAGGTAGTAGGGGAAGAATTTTCCTGAGGATTCTGAGTAAGCCGAAACAGGTAGCGGCTAGCACAGTTGCCTGATAGTCAAATGTCAGGGCCTTGTCAAGCCAAATACCCAGACTCTTGATGGCGTTCTTAGGTAAAGGTGGCGGGCCTAGATTGGAGGGCCAAATAGAACTGATTGATGCTGGAGCTGTACTCCCCAGCAGCATGAGCTCTGTCTTGTCTCCATTAAGTTTGAGACAAGACAGAGTCATCCAGCTTTTTACTTTCTGCAGGCAACCCACCAGGTCCACCTTGGCTGAAGAGTCATTTTCCTGTGCCAGGGAGACCACCAGCTGAGTATCGTCCGCATAGGTGACGATCTTAATACCATACGGACGGACGATCTCAGCCAGCGGTCTCATGTAGACGTTAAATAACGTCGGGCTCAAGGAGGAGCCCTGTGGGACTCCGCAGCCCCGGGGTTTGCTGGAGGAGATATTGTTTCCTTCATATACCTGGAAGGTTCTATCGCTAAGAAAGGACTTAAGCCATTCCAGCGCCCTGCCTAATATTCCGATATCACAGAGACGCTGCAGTAGGGTTTTATGATTTAAAGTGTCAAAAGCAGTGCTTAGATCGAGGAGGATGACTGCCACCGATCCTCCTCGATCCATCAGGGCAGTCTCATTCCATGTTTGGGGCGGAAGCCCGTCTGCGACGGGGCAAGCAGCTGATTACTCTCAAGGAAGTTTGTTAAGAGGCCATTTATGTATTTCTCTACAATTTTGCTGGCCCACGGGAGCAG
Source organism: Lissotriton helveticus (assembly GCF_964261635.1). NCBI lineage: Eukaryota > Metazoa > Chordata > Amphibia > Caudata > Salamandridae > Lissotriton > Lissotriton helveticus. Next base: position 1,208,748,074 of record NC_136063.1, read on the forward strand.
GGAAATGGGGCGGTAGTTGCTGAAGTTGTCAATATCCATATTGGGTTTCTTTACAAGCGCCCGCACCATAGCCTGTTTCCACGCAGGTGGGACCGTGCTAGTAGCAATTGAGGCGTTAAGTACTTCTAGCAGGATGGGAAGAATGGTCCGAGTAGCGGTAACCAATATGAATGGGGGGGCAGGGTCACTAGGGGATCCCGATTTCACTTGCGTCATTAAAGTAGCAAGTGATTCTGGTTTTAGCGGGGGAAACTCATCTAACAAAGGTGACCGGTTACACAAGGTGCTCTGTACAAAAGTCGGCAGGATGTCCACTTGGCCATTTAAATCACTGTCCGTGAAGGATGAGTAAATGAGATCAATTTTGTGGAAAAAGAAATCTGCTAGGTCGTCACAGCGACCTTCTGAATTATTGTTAGTTAAAGGGGGTTGAGGGAGCTTGGTAAGGCTTTTCAAGATCTGGTAGATCTCTTTTGAATTGGAGCTAGCTTCCGAATTTTTTTGTGTTTAATACACAGCTTGAGCGCTCTTTATCTCTTTTTTATAATTTCTAATGGCTTCTCTGTAGAAGGTTTTTTTCTGACTCGGCGTACCCCAGGCGCCATTTTCTTTCTAGTCTCTTGCACTGGCATTTTTTCTCCCGGAGTTCCGCTGAGTACCAGGGAGCAGTGATTCTGGATCTTTTTAAGGTGTTGTTTTTGGTGGGCAGTATGATATTGAGCGATTGTGTTATCCAGTTGTTAAACTTGGCATTTGCTATTAGGGAATCTTGAGTAGTTGATGGCTTTGTGGTCTCTAGCTTATGGACCCACTGGTCTAGTGAGAGTCTAGACCAGTTCCGTGCTTCCCGTAGTCCTGGTGTAAGTGCAGGAGTATTGTGGGTTTTCCACATAAAGGGCACTAGCCAATGGTCCGTCCATGGGAGTGCAATCGGAGTTTCAACCTTCAAATTAGGGCAGTTGCTAAACACCGGGTCTAACAGATGGCCTTTAATATGCATGGGGGATAGAACAAGCTGATCCATCTGCAAAGCGGAGAGATCTGCGATTAGCTCTTGAGCCATAGAGTCTGTTATATCATCAAGGTGAATGTTTAGATCGCCTAGCAGCGTGAAATTGGAAGGGGAGGAGGCCAGATTCGCAACACCCGAAGGCAGAGATGCATGAAACTGTTTTACAGGCTCTGGTGGGCGGTAAATAAGTGCCCCTGAAAAACTAATGTTCGGAGAGAACTCTAAACAAAAGGACATGCTTTCGCAGTCTAGGAAAGGATTCGGGGAGCATCGACAGGCATAGTGGGCTCTGGATATGATTGCCAGGCCACCGCTTTTCCCATGAGGGTGACCTAATCTAGCTATTTGGTAGTCCTGTGGCAAGGCTTGTACTACATCAGGTTCCGAATACTGGGTAAGCCACGTTTCGGTTAGAAATACTGCATCCGGTTTAAGGTCATCGAGCAATAAAGACATTTCAATATGATGCTTGGGGAGGTACCTACAGTTGAGAAGACACATTTTATATGTCTGTTGACTCTTGAAGGGGGATGAGAGTTTGAGTTGGGCGTTACATTGTTGGCACAGAGTAGGGATATCTAAGGGATGGTAGAGGTGAAAACACGGCTTCCTAGCGTGTGTTCTTATTCTATGCAGATCGCTTGAGCTATAGGTATTGTGATGTCCTGTAAGGGAAGCAAGGGTTGTGGCCCCTGGCCCCGTCCGGTCGCGGACGGGCGCAGACGGGCTTGCCTTTGGCGCGCCTTTGGCACGCCCGCTGCACCGACGGAAAATAGTAGCCATGTTATACAAAAAAGGGAGGGAGGGGTGGGAGGCAGGCAGCAGCGAGAGCGCTACCCCTCCGTACCCCCAAGATGGTGTCCGCCCCTCTCTCTCACCAGCCCCGAATCGGCTGTGCAGGGAGTGGAGGTCGGGAATGGCATTAATGAGGTAGGGCCAATCAAAGTGCAATTCTACGTAGTCTAAAATAACCCTGGGCGAAGCACTACGCTACGCTCGCGGAGTTTGCGAAGTTTTCGCAACTTCGCACTACGCGAGCTGCACGTAGCACAGTGCGAACATGCGTAGTGCAGCGTAGCATAGTGCAGCGGTCCTTTTTTGCTTGTTCGCGGTCCTGAACGTCATGTTCGCGACCGCGAGCAAGCACAATGACATCCCGGCGAGATTCTCAACGCGAGGAGGTCAGGTTTCTCATTTTTGAGTGGTTGCGCATGCTCGCGACCGCTCTCAATGAGAAACTACCTGTTTGTGTTGAGAAAGCTGCCGCTCGAGTAATAATCTACTCGAGCAGCAGAAAACTACAGCTTGCACTGTGCAAGATGCCGTTTTCAATGCTTGCACAGTGCCGGATGCTTGTCCGCACTGTGCAATCATTGAAAACGCATCTTGCAAAGTGCGAACATGCTACTACGCAGCTCGCGTAGTGCTACGTGAAGTTCGCGTAGTGCGAAGTGCACTTTGCGTAGCGTCGCGTAGCGCTACTTCGCGAACTACGCCCACCGTTAGTCTAAAATCGCACCATACAATTATTACACACAATATGTTAAAAAAGATTTCTGTTTAAAATAAGCGTGAAGCGCCGTATTTTTAAAATAGCACAAGTTGAAATAATAAGCCTTTGCCGCCCCCGGCTTCCGCCTCAGGGGTAGAGTAACACACTAGTCTGTGCGCTCGTGTTTCAGCGCGTTTTAAGTAGCTAGCAGGGGCGGGAGGCAGGCAGCAGCTAGAGCGCTACCCCTCCATACCCCCAAGATGGCGTCCGCCCCTCTCTCTCACCAGCCCCAAATCGGCTGTGCAGGGAGTGGAGGTCGGGAATGGCGTTAATGAGGTAGGGCCAATCAAAGTGCAATTCTACGTAGTCTAAAATCGCACCATACAATTATTACACACAATATGTTAAAAAAGATTTCTGTTTAAAATAAGCGTGAAGCGCCGTATTTTTAAAATAGCACAAGTTGAAATAATAAGCTTTTGCAGCCCCCGGCTTCCGCCTCAGGGGTAGAGTAACACACTAGTCTGTGCGCTCGTGTTTCAGCGCGTTATTAGATGGTGTTGGCTGTATTGTTGAGTTCTGAGTGTCTAACCCATACCAGATCCCTAAGTAAGCATTGGAATGTTCTCCTTGCTACCCAGAGAGATGAGTGCTAACGTGGTGCATTTGGTCCTCGTTTATCAGCATCCATAGTCGGCCGCACCGCGCACAAATCTGCAGAGAATGGACTCAACCACCTCAGTTGAGGTTCAATAACCCCTTTTTGCCCTAGGATCTCTGAACCGAGTAAGACAGGCACTTCAAAGAACTCCCACTTTTGGTCTTAATGAAGACTGAGATCCTGTGGGAGCTTCACAAAATGTTTCACAAAATTTCACACAGGAGACAGAAATTTCATAACAGTAGTAATTCCTGCTGGTCATCTTGGGAGTGCCTGTACTGAAACCATACCTGGACCTTGAGTCCTCCCTAGGTCATTTATTTATTTTAAATATTTGGAGGTTTTGTAGTGTGTGCAAGTACCATAAAACATGTGTCACGACACTAATGCTACTGTAGAGCAGCTGCAACCAACCTGGATCAGTAAGAGAATAGAAAAGTTTTCAAATGTTTTCTAAACTGTAAATAATTAATGGTAGGCCTGACCTTTAGAAGAAGTTTATTTATAATCTATGAGTGGACAGTTCTCTAACTCTCCCATCACTGTCTTTCCAGTGTCGATTCAACCTCTAACATCTACAAAAAATCTCCTCAACACCCCCATTGTGTGAAATCTTCAGTGTCTTATTAGTCAGAAGTTGCAGGTGAGGCCCACCGCAGTCATTTTTGGGTACTGGCACTTCTTTTTCCTCATCATACATTCACCAACAGCAATGGAGAGAAAAACACAAAAGTGGCAACAGAAGAGGAAGAGAAATGCAGAAAATCAATGACACATGTGAGAAAGTAGGGGGTGAAAAAGAAACTTCAAGAGTTAAATAAAGGGGCAGGGAGTATATGGTGGTGTGAGCAAGAGACAAGAGGTGCAATCAGGACTTAGGGCCTCAGTTACTATGAATTGGAATGGGGCAGTGCCACAAGTCATTTTGCTGCGCTGCCCTATGCCAAATCGAAAGGGCAGGAATGTACTGTATTTATAAGATACAGTGCATTACTGTCCTTTCAGCCAGCGCCGGCAAACAATTTGGTGCCTAGCACCAGCGCAGGCACCCTTGCACCGTGGAGAAAGCGTGTCTGCATTGTTGGCAGGAATTTTTTTGTGCAGGAAGGGATGCCTTCCTGCACGAAAGCAATCCATGGAGGTGTTTTTTTGGAAAGTGGAAAAAACTAGGAGAAATTAAATAATTTCTCCTCATTACGCCTGGCCTGGGAGGCGTAGCGTTTTGATGCCTTCCCAGGTTTACAGTTCCTTGTAAATCTGGGAATGCGTCAAAATCCATGGGTGTTGCGTGGGAACACCCACCGCAATGCCCATGGAACGCCTCCTTGATGCAGAATAAGGCAAGGCAGCGATTTGCGCTGCTCTGTCTTACTCCATAGCTATGTGTCCATGCAAAGCCATGCAGAGTGGCTTTGCATTTCCTCATAGATATGATTGAGAGGCTTACACCACTGGAGCATCAGAAAAGTGACGGTCTGGCAGCCCAGCTTCTCATAAATGTGCCCCTTTGTATTGAGTAATCCTGACATTCATCTGATCGTCTGCGGGCTTCTAAGAAAAGCGTGGAGCCCCGGCACTCAACATTTTACAAAGCAAACACTGGCATATCTGCAACCAGAAAAACAAACCAAGATAAGTTGACTAACAAGCACATTATTAGAGCAAAAATCAAATTAGGGAACATTTGGCACAGCTTATTTATGTGAAGGAACTTCCAATGATCTTCAGCATTGAACTAAGAGAAGAAAAAGAAAGGTCCATCTGTGATGCAACAACCAGGGAAATGGATATATGAATGTGGTAAAGCAGAATACCCAAGCATCCTCAGTTACCACCACAACAGGGAGACTGTAAGCCCAACCTGTTCTTCTACCAGGTAGATACTAAAGAGATCACATGGCACTCTGAGGATCTTGAGTACTAATATGAATGAGATGTTAGGGCAGAGGTCACAGAGATTGATGCTGTGTTTCTTATATTGCAAGGTATCATGTGTTACATAGAGGTCCACTTCAATTCATCATTTCCCATGGATTTAGTTGTTAAGCTTCCTCTTTTTAAAAGAAACACCACCATGTATGGAGTAGTAGTTCACCTGACAAAAAGGGACATTTCATCCCTCAGAAGGCCTAGCCTCATCGCATGCCTGAGCTCAAGCCTTTGATCAAAACATTGCATGCTTACATGACTTAGTATTGGTATTCACCACTGACCAAGGGACACAGTTTATTCCCTTGTTCTGGAAGAGTTTCTGAGAAATACTGCAAATAGACACCTAGATCAACAAGCTATATTAGCTTTGTTGCCTTACATTACAACAGGAAGAGACACACTGTGGATCTCTGAATGTACATCCATAAGGACGTCTTAAGGAATGTACCTATTTTACTAAACCCTAAACACTACCTCTGAGCATTCAGGTCATATTTTTCTACCATCTGAGTAGGAGCATCATATGCATGTGTCATGTCATATAGAGAAAACCAACACTCTGCGCAAAACGTATTAAATGCATAGGCACATTGTTACCTTCCGCATACACTAACTTTGATTTGTTATGGCTAGCCACCAAACGCCTCGGTATTCTGGGGGCCCAGAGAATTGTCGTAGGAATCATGAACAGAGCACAGCGAGTTTTTTTGCCATGGTGCATTTATGCAAATGTGCGGGTGAATGCTGCATGTTTAGCGCTTCATTTACGAACAGTGGACAGGCCTCCGCGACATTGGAGGTTCCACCTTTCGCTCCCCCAGAGGTACACTACGCTTCCCTCCCAGAGATCCCTGGGTTCATGATGAGAATCGCTGAGCCTTAAAGGCATCAACTAGTGTAGTTCCATCAGATAACATAAAGATGCAGTCCCAGCAATCCACCACATTTTGCTTCAGCCTGCTCGGCTTCCATTTCGTTTTTGTTTTGTGGGAGCAAAATAGTGTACCCCAAAATCTAAACACTCCAAAATGTACCTCAATCAGATTTCCCACATTTCACTGGATCGGAAACAATGTTCAACCTCAATTTCATGAGGCAATGTGTCCCACGTTGAGGCACCTCCTGAAATAGCAAACATCTGAACTGTAATTCATCAATTAAGTGATTTGAACCCACTCAATACCAGAGTTAAAAATCACTGACACGTTATAGAATGTTATTATAGAATTCAAAAATAAAGTGGTAGGGAGTCAATGACATGAAGACTTTCAAAAGCAGAGTTATGCAGAATATGCAAAAATCAGATATTATTCCCAACCCCAACTCCGTAGCAAAGTCAACAGAGAACCCAACAGCATCCCACACAGCATCTAGTATTCAGGAAAATCTTGCGGCACACCACCAAAAATCAAGGGTTTTTTATACATTATTTTTGCATCTGAAAGTACAGAAACCACAGTCTTGCTGTGGTGTGAGAAAATGTAGCATTGTATCAATAAATTAGAGCTCATGAAAAACAAAGGTTACATTGCCTTAACACCTAAGCACTAACCTAATACATGAATAATTATTCAGCACCCTCTATGTTCATGTCGTCTGGAGATGTTAGAACATAACTAGATAGAGTAGCAATAATGTCATATGTGAAGGAATAGAGCTCAGTGAAACCACGGAAGGACCCTGTAAATGTTTCAAGGCAGGGGGAAAAGGGGAAAGTTAGTCAAAAGCAGAATAAAAATGACAGTAGAAATAAACTATTATATTTCAGCTTGACCGTGTGATGCAGAATTTGTGAAGAAGGTGGACAGGGGGAGAAAGCATGATGAGTGACAGAGATAACTTCCGTTTTATACAAGATGCTTTTTGCACTCAAATGTGACCCATTTAACAGTCATTAAAAAAATGAACTTCTACACATCAAAGAGTCTTAGGGGCATATTTACAAGCTCCTTGCACCACTGGCGCGTCACTTTTTTTGATGCTCCAGTGGCGCAATGTGCTTGCCCATATTTACAGGACCATGCAAGGCTTTTCCTGGCCTTGTAAATATGGCCTCCTTTCGCGCATTACTCTTCTTGAAAGGGACATTCCATGGGTGTTGCTGTGGAAGTTTCCACGCAACACCCATGGACTCTGACGCATTCCCGAATTTACAAGGTTTCGTAAACCTGGGTATGCGTCAGATTGTAATGCCTCCTCACGAGAGGCGTAAGAATTGCATAACAATATGAAACACCTTTATTTCTCCTCGTTCTTCCTCTTTCTATATGTGCTGCATTCCTCAGCACACATAGAAAGAGGAAAACGCCGTCAATGATTGTTTATGTGCAGGAAGGGAGTCCGTCCTGCACATAAACAATCATTGATGGCAACACAGGCACCCTTGCACCACAGTGGCGCCAGGCAGCCTATTGTGCACCAGCGTAGAGGAAATTACAGGGGTGTGTCGTATTGCTGTAAATATGAAGAAACCCTGCACTTTCCTAATGGCAGGGCGCAGCAAGCTGGTTTGCAACACTGCTCTGTGGCATTTTCTTGTAAATATGGCCCTTTGTTTCAAAAGTAATAGCACTATAATACGATTGTACATGTGAAATCAAGTGTGAGAATGGATTCATTCTGCTCATTGTGAACAATGCACAAACATATAAACCTATCATTATATCTGTTACACAACCGGTGAGGATCTGGGTGTATTCATGATATGGCTAGGTAGCCTGATCGTGGAATACACTCACAGAACCTTTATTGGGTCCAGTCGGGCTTGTTTGTAAAACCTTAAGCCAGGGGCAGCTCTAGGCTCATGGCGGCCCTGGGCAGGGAGCTTAGGTAGGGGGCCCCAGAAGAGGGGGTCCGGGCGGGGCGGAGCGCAGAGGCCAGTGAAGAGGGGGGGGGGGTCAGGGTGTTTGGAAGTGGAACAGAGCCGGAGGCCACCAAATCCCTCCCAGGGACCGCCACGCAAATATGTATCCATCCTCAGAGGATTATTATATTAACCTCTTCCATGCTCATGACGAGCTGAGCTCGTCATGAGCCATGGCGCTCCAATGCTCATGACGAGCTCAGCTCGTCATGAGCCGTGGAACGCTCGCATGCGGGGATAATTCCCCTGCTGTGCTGAGCGTTCCACGGCAGGTAATGCACCTGTGACGAGCTGAGCTCGTCATGAGCACAGGAGCGCCGTGCCTCATGACGAGCTCAGCTCGTCATGAGCATGCTGTAGTGTAGTTCCTATCTTCCCAATAGGCTCTGCGCATTGGAATAATACCTACAGCAGTAAAGGCCAGACGTTAACTAGGTCTACTACTGTCGATACTAGACTTAATTTTTGGGTTTGCCAGCGTAGCTCAGAGTTCGCTAGAAACTTTCTCGAATGTTCAGGAAAGAATTAACTCCCCTGATTAGACAAGAAGGGATTTAGTTTCTGACAACCATAGAACATGACAACTTTGCTCTCCCCTAATCAAGAGTGTATCTCCAGAGTCGTGTGAGCACAAGGCAATTATTTTACTCAGTCAGTACGTGCATTCTTAGTCTCATCAGATTGTAGAGAAAAGGAAGAGACGGGCGTGTTCAATAAAAAGGTGTTATTTATTGATCAGTCTCTTTTCTCGTACAAGAGAAATGGATCGATATTATTGCAATACTTATAGTTAAGTAAAGTGCATACATTAAAAGCAATAGTATAAAATAATACTGTAAAAACATTGATATGGTTTCTGAGCCATATGATGTTTAAAATGATTAAAATATATTTACATACACATATACATTTGACTAAACGTACTCAACTGGTGTTTCTAAATACGCCTACCCCGTGTACCTGACCTAAGTCTAATGCGTGGGCGGGAATAGAAAGTTACAGTTTAAGTTAAGTTTGTTTTTGCCAAGTGAATAGCTAAAGAATTCTCTGTGAGGGGTTATTCAGTTCTGTACCTGGAAGTTAGGATGAATGAGGAATGGTATCTCTTTCTCTGCTCTCGATATTCCAGGCTGCCTGCGAGGGCTGCCCGAAAGCGCCGGTGCTGGGTCTCTCGGCAGGAGATAGCAGCGCGTCTCTCAGCACGTCAGGAAGGCGGGGCTGCTGCCAGCGGGGTCTGCTCTGCTTCTGGGCTTCGGCAAGTATGGCTGCTCCGTCTCGTCACCACGCGTGTGTTTGCATAGGGCAAGATCAGCAATATTTATACCTTAAAGGTGCCGAGATTGACGTAAGGATGGACATAGATACGTCAATAAAGATGTCATACGACTTGCTCGTTAGCACATTCTTTTACTGAAGTTCTCTGTGAAATCAAAACAATGGCCGCACGGATTTTCCAGGTTGTCATAGGTTTGATTTGTTATGAGAACGTCGTATGCCTTATCAGGGGCTGGAGGAATGTCGCTTGTCTAATTAGATCTCAAGCGTTATGACCTAATCAGATAACACGTTCCTGTGCCGTAGTGTGACTGCGTCAGATAACGGTATCTGCATCATGGGGGCTTTTCTTGCCTCATGGGCTGACTGTTAGTTAACTTGATAGTTAGTTTAACCAGAATAGGGTCAGGAATAGGGGGATCGATTCAGAACCTATAGGAATACATGACACCCACTCCACGCTAACTATGGTCATATTTACTAATCTATGCATAGTATAACATAGTACAACATACTATAGAGTATAGTGTATACCTCACCACCCCAAAATACATAAATGCATTTTGAAATTTTCAAATATACTGAAAAATTGCAGTCATATATATTGTATGCACTTAAGCTATGAATTAAACGCTAAAGTAAACACGCATTTGTAGACATTATTGCTCATTTGGTATATGAGAAATACACATGAAATGGCTCTTAATATGGCTATACAGAAAGAAAGTTCGAGACCATCTCATCACATAATAAAATATTTGTGAACATACCAGCGGGCAACTAAAGTTTATAAAGTATCTAAAAATAGAAATCTTAGTTCTCTAGGAATAGTTTCTTACTTTAAGCAGAAGATAAGTGTCCCGAAAATTTTGTAAGAAATAATTTGGGGCTGCTAAAAATTGTTGTCCGTGAACTGGTGGGAAAAATTGTTCATGTGACTTTATTTTTAAAGTTGAAGGCCGAATTCAGGGAACGCCGTGTGCGAGCTTGCTCAAAAGTCTCTATTTCTGTTCTGGAGAGAACATCATATCATTAAGGCTTTCGAAAAAACTGTCAACAGCTTCATGGGAAAGTTCCACTAAGTCGGAAATAGGTGTAACCATGCATTCGTGCGCATGATTGTCTCCATTGACATTCTGATTCGCATTGCTGACAGAAGGTCGTACCTGATCGATGCTGCTTTCATCTCGAACTTCACTACTCTTCAATCGTAGTGGTGAAGATTCCACGAATGCCGTCATCAGGATTGGCAGCCTTTGAGGGCAGCACAAAGCGTGAACCTTGGTAGGAACCAACAATGTATCTGCATCCACTGGCGCATCCGATTGTAGCGTCAGACAGGTGTCTAACACGCATTCTTCTCCGCATAGCAGACACCTCAATACAGGTAAAACACATCTTTGCCACATTGGTCGAAATGATAGAAACCAAGTCATGTTCAGGTCTCTAAGCCGGGAGAGTCCCAGGATTTTTGATATCCGGTCCCGGTATCCAATGGCTAGGATTGTTTCTTCCATTGTCGCGAGAGTTTGATCTGTGACATGGGTTGCCATAACGAAAAATAAGGACTAAGAATAGGATTCCTGCAATTAGTCCCAGGATCAGGGGAAGTCCGCCAAAAATCGAATGGACGAAATCTGGAAAAATACCCAGTATGGCTTTGAATGGTGTTAATGCCATCGAAAATACTGTCTTAAATACCTTTGAGACCCCAGTGGTATCAGAAATATTTAAGATTTCGCTCAGGATTTCCGCGAAATGTACGGGGGAATTAGTCGATAATAATGTATGTATCTCTGCAGTCGTCCTTGCGACTTGTAGATCATACGTTTCTTTTGATGACGTGAGCCTTGTAGGCGTCTGAAGAAGCACTGTTTTCATTCTGCTTAAAGTATCTATTCGAATAGAAGTAATTTTCAAACTGGGCCATGCCCTTGCCTCCCTGTCTGGAAAGGAGCTGGGGAACAAAGAACGTCCACAGCACTTGACCTTCGCAGTCGTAGTGACTAGATAAGGAGTCCCGGGCATAAGACTACAACATTTGCGGTCTACAATAAGAATGTAACTCCCATTATAGAGTCTTTGAAAGAATGGTTCTATTTCAGTTGCAGGTGCGCCTTGCTGGTGACATGAAAGGTTGTATGAATTCCCTTCACAGGCTCCATGCAAACTAATTCCGTTACACAGAAGCGTGCCGCTTAGTGACATGGCACAATTGTTGCCACTAAGAAACACTTTCTGTCCTTTATTACTGACACATGCATGTGAATAGGGCAGGATCCAAGTTGTTTTAAGGTACCCCTTCCCCAATTTCTCGTACATGCCAGCCTGTATATATTTTTGGCAGTATTGAAACCTGAAGGTTGAGATTGGAATATTTATGATTCCGTGGATTATCCATTCACTGACAGGTCGTTCTGACATTGCCATACCGATTTGTCTATCAGTAAGGTTAAAGATTTGGAATAGTGACGTTGTGTTGATTAAACGCCAAGGCACATAGCCTGAACGCAGATTTTGTAACGTCCAGCCAAGCTGTACAATAGAACGCAATTGTGACTGACCATGTTGTAATAACAGTAAGTCTTGCGATAATATATCGATTGCTGAAGACACAATGCTGTCCAATGAAAAAATTCTGGAGGACAGAGTCATTAACCCATTGTCCACTACAGAAAGTGATTTTTCCAAATTAATACGGTCAATTTCCCGTATTCTCTCTGCTGTTTCAATTTGATTAACCTTCCAGGCCTCATTGTATGCTGCATATACAGAGGCTGCTATGAAACGCTTTTGACGCTGTTTGCGTGGTCCCATTATGAAATCACGCAAGTCAGCACCATCAGTAAATAAAGTTAGGTGTTGCTTAATTTCAGGCAGTGTGGAAGTTTGTAGCCACTGAAGGCATAATTTGCCCACACTGTAGGTTGTTATTATCCCTGGGTGATGTCTTTGGGGATATCTAGGGTCTGGCCTGGTCATTTTGAACCCCTGTGTTTTATTCAGGAATCTGTCTTGACAGTTATTTGTATCTGTGGGCCAGATTAACCATTGTTTCCAATCAGGATGTGTTCTGTTTTGGTTTAATATATGGTTTACGTCTATCTCTTCATCCGTATCAGAGCTTTTGCTAAACATTGTTGGCTTTGGAATAGACGGTTTATTTAAATCTTTGATTTTGGCTAGGCCAAGACAGGTGGTTTGTTGAACAGTGTCATTTAAAAATATCATTTGTTCTGGGATCATGCAAGCTCTAAACAAAGCTTCTAAACCCTGTACTTGCCATTCTTTTGTACCCCAAACACTTTTCAAATCAACATTTTTGTCCCAATAATCAAATCCAAAAGTATTCATTTCTTCGAAGAATGAATCTGAATATATCAACTTTGTGTTGGTTATCATGGTTTTCATCCCTGTCTTGTTTGACAATTTAAAATAGAATGTTTCAGCATTACTTGTGTTAAAACCTGAAAAATATGAATATTTGTCGTAAACGGTTCTTGAGCTCCCTTTTGGAGGTGTTGCACAATGTTCCCATTGATTACAATTTAAAACATTTCTAGGTTGTGCAGATTTATGTAAAAAATGTTTACCATAGTGGTTAAAGCAATACATACTATCATAATTTGTAGAACCTTGCAAATAATCATGTTTTGTAAATTTAGCAGACATTACTAAGTCAGACATCATGTTATTAATGCTTTCGAAGTCCCAATCATCAGCAAATGAGTTTGGTTTTGCAAAGTCACTCAAGGAGATCTTGATTTGGTGTGGATATTTCAGGATCTCGACCGGACCATAAATTTCATAGTCAGTGTTGTCCCAGGCTACCCCACCAGGCATAGGATTGGCTGTGAAGTTGGCTGAAGAAAGTTCTCTTTTCTCGACGTGTGAAGATGTGTGTGGTTTGAGGACCAAGTTGATGTTCTGACTTGCTGTGTCCATTTTAGCATATTTTCCCTCAATGAAGCGTCCCAAAGTTAATACCATGATGAGCCAAAGTATGAGGATAAATGCACCAAAACCCACCCAAAATTCAATCCATGGAGAAATCAGATATGTTTCTTTCAGTTGGTTCAAAAGTTCCTTAGCTTTGTCTTTAAAGGATTTTGATGATGGCTGTGTCTTTGATTCACTGAGGCTTTCAGAGGAATCATTGAAGTTGATGAAGTAGCCGGATGCAGTTCTGTCAATTGTTCCAATTGCTTCAGGATTTTTGTTTCTTGAATTGTCACCTGGTACTTCATTATAGATTGGTGTGTCTCTGCTAAATGTTTTTATTTGGGTTTTCAGAGGTCTGAGTTCTATTGCATTGTTGCATAATCCTTGTTGTTCTTCTGTAGGCGTTTCGAATGTGATGAGCCTCTTTGTTAGGACCTCTGTACTGGTAGCAAACCTTGGTGTTCTGCTACTTATTGGGAGTCCACTTGGCCTACTGTTTGTTATCGGCCACATGTTGTGGTTTTACCAGGTCGATGGATACAACTCGGTTCTCCTTTTTACCAGCAAGTGGCGGTAGTACAACTGATCTTGTCCCGTTGACAGACAAGACAGGAACTGCTTTTCTGTAAGAAGGCCCAAATTCCTTCTTTACCGCGATCTTCTCCCTGACTAGATCCCCGACTTTTGGTATCCAGACAGGTCTTGCTGGGACAGGTGGTGATTCTTCAGTGGTTGTTGGCTGTTGTTTCAACTGTATGTTGCTCAGGTCTTTTCTTGTTTTGTTTAAGTCCTGCAAAATAGCCAAACGGTCTTTGACATCAAAGCTTTTTTCTTTAACCACTGAAGTCTGACTGTCGAGGTCAGAGATAATCATTCTAGTTCCAAATAATAATTCGTACGGACTGAATCCCTTCAGAGAATTTCTTGGCAAGTTATTTAGACTACGTTGGACACTTATTAGATGTTTGACCCACCCAGCTCCCGAACCTAATACCTTTGCCGTTATAGATTGCTTTATGTCACGGTTTTTTCTTTCAACAATTCCGTTCCCCTCAGGGTGAAATGGACAAGAGTACCGCAATTGCACGCCCATGCTGACCATGGCCTCGTTATAAGCCCGAGAGCTAAAAGCAGGACCATTGTCCGAATGCAGCATGCCAATTGCGTATGTGCCGATAAAGACTCGCAAATCTTTTATAACAGTTCTGGCGTCAGCCGTTCGCTGGGGCCATATCCATATAAATCTCGTGCATGAGTCCACTGCAACCAAGATAAATTTATAGTTACCATCCCTTTGTAAGGGACCGCAGTGGTCTAGATAAACACAGGCTAATGGTTTATCCGAGATTAGAAGGGGCGTCTGCGCTGGACGTCTCACCGTTGATACTTTAATTTTTTGACATATTTCACATGCTAGAACATAGTTCCTTGTTTGTCTTCTCATTTGTGGCCACCAGTATCTCTGTTTTAATAATGATACTGTGGCTGAGACGCCAGCATGAATAGAAGCAAGCCCTTTGTGTGCCGCTATTATTAGTCCTAACCTATGTTCCATGTTTGGAATTGCCCTATCCCCCACTCCAGGGATTCGAGCAAAAGGAACATTGTTTTCACCAGTTATGTATGAGTATTTTACTGGAAAGCCTTTAGGGAGTGGTTCTATCGAATCCTTTTCTGAAGCGCTGACAGCTTGTAATATTTCGCTGTCTATTTTTGTTTTTGACCGGGTGACGGCAGCTACGGAAGCCGTTTGCACAGCTGCCTTCGCGGCCTCATCAGCCAATGAATTCCCTGCAACGTGAACGCCATCACGTTGATGACTCAGTGTATGTATCACGTGAGTCTTTGGTAGTTCTTTTTGTAAAAGAGCTACTTGTTCCCAGAGCATTTTATGCTTGATTGTGCCACCTTTCGCATCCTTGAAACCGTTCGGAAGCCAGATCTGCAAGTATTCATTATAAGACTGAACGCAATAATACGAATCGCACACTATGAGTGTGGGGAATTCTCGATCGGTATTTTCAAGCGCCATCTTGAATGCTAGTAGTTCAGCTCGCTGAGCTGTACAATCTCCTAGGGATTGTGTTTTAGTGAGGGTTGGTTTAAATTTCCCTTCGTGCCAACGACCTTTAACAATCGCGCACGCAGCACTGTAAGCTTGTTTACCCCCTACTGCGGGTTGTGCTGATCCGTCTGTATATATTATACAGCCGTAGTGATCTAGAGGCAGAATTTCGGTTGGCGGAGGACATTCAAATTCATATTGGAGGAATTCTTGTGTTTTTAAGTAAGGATCAAATTCGTACACCACGTCTGTTGCAGCAAGAGAGTTAGCCCATTGTATCCATCTTGGATGGAGTGCTTTAGCATTTGGAATGCTTGCCTTTGTTACCGCCTCTAAGGCTGGTATTGGTGTCACGATTACTATTCGTTTACCTTGTGCCAGGGCTCGTTCTTTTGCTATAGCTGTATGTGTTGCTGTAAGAATTTTTTCCGTTGGGCTAAATTTCATTTCAGCCTTAGTGTACAAGTGTGATTTGAATGCAATTGGTACCTTTTCTCCCTCATTAGAGGTCAGGTATGTGAATCCGCATCTCCCTGGGATGACTCGAATCACAAGATTGCGTGTGTTATCACGTGTTTCTAATTTTGTTTTAATTAGCATGTCTGTTTGTAAGGATCTCAAAATTTCTGTGTGTGTTTGAGTCCAATTGGATCTTTTAAAGTCTGGTTTAATTAGATCATAAAGGGGTTTGACCCTTTCTGCGTATTTTGCAATGTATGTTCTTCCGAAATTTAGGAAGCCTAGAATTGACTGTAGGTTTTTTAGTGTTTTAGGAGCTTGGATTACGGCACATTTCTCTAGGAAATTGTCTGCCAGGCTTTTACCTTCACTTGATAACTCATATCCTAAGAATAGGACTGTCAGATGGGCAATTCTGGATTTTTTAAAGTTGAATTTGTAACCCTCTGCTGCGAACCCAAGTATTATGGTGTTCACTCTTTTCAAGTGAGTCTCCAAGTCATCATCTGTTAAGTAAATGTCATCGACATAAGATAATGCTTCATCATCATATAGTTGTAGTAATTCTGTTACTCTCGCTGAGAATACCCCCGGGCTGTTCTTGTACCCCTGGGCTAACCGACAGAATTGCTTTTGAGTGCCATTTACTGAGAATGCAGTTAAATATCTGCTCTCTGGTGCTATGTTTTGACAAAAGAATCCATTGGAGATGTCCAAGGTTGTTTTGTATTTTTTGCGCACTATGTTATTCATTAGTGCAGCACTGTGTGAGTTTTGCTCTGCAAAGGTTTTGCAACATGTGTTAAGGTGTCGGTAATCCAAAACTAGACGATATGAATTGTCTGGTTTGGAGACCGGAAACAAAGGATTGTTCATTTGTGAGGTGCAAGTTTCAATCACCCCCTGGTATTCTAGCTGATCTAGTATTTCATTTACCTGTTTTTTAGCTTCTTGCTTAATTGGGTACTGCCTTTGTGCAGTAGGTTGTGATTTTAACTGGATTTTGTGAGGAGGAGAATCCTCATCCCATCCTACATGATTTTTATATAAAGCAGGTGCTAAGGCCACTGCCCACTTTCTAGCAAGTGTGTATATTTTTATGAATCGGGATTTGATTCGAGAAGGCAGGCATAATTACTTCTTCGCCATGAGGGCACTCCCTGACAAACTCTGGTGGCCAGTCTTTTTCAGCTAGAAGGATGTCATAACCCTTGGAGAGGTTATCCCAAAATAGTCCCCTTATTTTCCTAGTCTTATCTCCCTCTATACGTAATGTTATCTCGTATATCTTGTGGGGTTTGCTAACTCTGGTGTCTGCAGTTTCCACTTGAAGGTATTCATTCGTGTCCACTGTCTCCAGATGATTCATAAGGACTTTGCGAGCTATGCTCACTTCTGCTGCGCTGTCTAGCATTGTCTGAGCCCACTGTCCGTTTCTCAGTTGTGTCCTCAGTATTCTCGGCATTGTTAACTACCTTGATACTGGCTACCTTCTTTTTTGGAAATTGTAATTTCTTTTTTTGTTGAGCAGGTTCCTTGTCTTTGGACTTGGCGTGCTCTTCTCTTTGTTCTGATCGTCCTCTTCTTTCCGATTTCTGCGAGGAAGTCTGAAAACATTGAGAGGGACGTGTATCAATGTCTTGATATCTATCAGGTTTTTTAATATTATCCCTATTTCTAAGGTTATATCTTTTCCCAGAGGGGTCACTCTGGGGTGACCTGTGTCTCTGGTTCGGAGATTTCTCCCTTCGCCTAGGAGACCTTCCTCAGGACTGGAATTTCTTTTCTTTAGGATTGGATTGTTTGTTTCCATCCCAGTTCTTTTTTGGTGAATTATTATTAAAAAATATTTTTTCTGGACTTTCAGTCAGTTGCGGTTTTACTGGTATTCCACCTAAACTATCTCTACCTAGTTCTTCATAGGATTTTTCTATGATTCTGGCAATTTCAGCTGGTTGGTCTGCTATATCTGTCTCTTTTAACCTCTGGCGGATCGCCACGTTTGCTGCTTCACCTTTTATATTGGCTAATAATATAGCCGAGACCTGCTTGAAGTCTTTCAGTAATTTCATACCAAGAGTTAAAGCTGGTTCTGGACCGTATTCATCTTGAATTTGTTTTAGCACATCTGGTATTACCGAAATGGATGGAACACCGTGCGTTTTTGTGTAGATTGAAGCAAAGACTGTACCCCAAGTGTCACAGTCCTCTATGTGTGGTGCGATTCCCATTGGGAGACATATAGTCAGAATCCTGTGTTTTTCTAGCGGGGTGGTGTCAGGAAACACCGCCTCTATTTGGGTGATTTTCTGTGCCAACCAGAATGGTATCTGTTCCCGTTTAGCCGGAACTTTACCTAGGCAGGATTGGATGTTCTGTGGTGTGATTTTATTTGTGTTCCCCTGGTGAGGGGTCAGCTGTGGAAGTTTAATCGCTGGCTGAATTGTTGAAGTCCGCATTACATACTGGACTAATTGTCTATGAATTTTTAGTAATTGTTTTAGCTGTATTAACAGCTCTCCTGTAGACATCCCTTCGATGTCTGGGTGTGGTGTGTATCCGGCTAAGACCGGCCACGTTGCTCCTGGTCTACCTAAAGGACCGAGCTTTGTAATGTGATTGTTATGTATTAGGGCGCCATCAAATAAGAGCAAATGCTCTTGGAATTTGAGTGGTACTTCCACCTCCTCGAAAGGAGTGTAAATGTCGGGTGGAACCTCTATTTTGTAATAGTGGAAGTACTTTGTTACAGCATTTGCTGCTGGAAAATGTATCCATGTATAGTATACCTCTGTCTGCCGATATTCGTGTGCCTCAATTACGAATATGACTGTGCCACCTCTAGGTGTCAGTCCATTTTCTATAAGTTTTAAGGTTATAGATTTCCTTTTGGCGACCGGGATGAGTATTATAACCCCGTCCGCATCTAGTGCTGCAGTATCAGCTGCTGCTATTTCAGCTGCTAATCTAACTGCCTCTCTTTCATCCTCATTGTCAGACATTTTACTGTTAATAAGGTTATTTTGTTTGTTTGCAGATCAGGTTTCTTATGGAACAAAGATTAGATGCACAATATTTTGGAACAGTGTATCCTTCAACGTTGACTGTACCAAGAACCATACATAGGAGTTCCCTCCTGCGAGGTTTTGGAGGATATTACCTTTCACCCACTCCAGACTTCTTTGGAGTATTTGGGAAAAGGGGTCTGAGTGAGAAAGCACGACTGAGTTACTCTAAATGTCTTACGTTAGTTTTATCGCCCTTTCCAAACGCGTTGGGCGCCATGTAGTGTAGTTCCTATCTTCCCAATAGGCTCTGCGCATTGGAATAATACCTACAGCAGTAAAGGCCTAGGCCAGACGTTAACTAGGTCTACTACTGTCGATACTAGACTTAATTTTTGGGTTTGCCAGCGTAGCTCAGAGTTCGCTAGAAACTTTCTCGAATGTTCAGGAAAGAATTAACTCCCCTGATTAGACAAGAAGGGATTTAGTTTCTGACAACCATAGAACATGACAACTTTGCTCTCCCCTAATCAAGAGTGTATCTCCAGAGTCGTGTGAGCACAAGGCAATTATTTTACTCAGTCAGTACGTGCATTCTTAGTCTCATCAGATTGTAGAGAAAAGGAAGAGACGGGCGTGTTCAATAAAAAGGTGTTATTTATTGATCAGTCTCTTTTCTCGTACAAGAGAAATGGATCGATATTATTGCAATACTTATAGTTAAGTAAAGTGCATACATTAAAAGCAATAGTATAAAATAATACTGTAAAAACATTGATATGGTTTCTGAGCCATATGATGTTTAAAATGATTAAAATATATTTACATACACATATACATTTGACTAAACGTACTCAACTGGTGTTTCTAGATACGCCTACCCCGTGTACCTGACCTAAGTCTAATGCGTGGGCGGGAATAGAAAGTTACAGTTTAAGTTAAGTTTGTTTTTGCCAAGTGAATAGCTAAAGAATTCTCTGTGAGGGGTTATTCAGTTCTGTACCTGGAAGTTAGGATGAATGAGGAATGGTATCTCTTTCTCTGCTCTCGATATTCCAGGCTGCCTGCGAGGGCTGCCCGAAAGCGCCGGTGCTGGGTCTCTCGGCAGGAGATAGCAGCGCGTCTCTCAGCGCGTCAGGAAGGCGGGGCTGCTGCCAGCGGGGTCTGCTCTGCTTCTGGGCTTCGGCAAGTATGGCTGCTCCGTCTCGTCACCACGCGTGTGTTTGCATAGGGCAAGATCGGCAATATTTATACCTTAAAGGTGCCGAGATTGACGTAAGGATGGACATAGATACGTCAATAAAGATGTCATACGACTTGCTCGTTAGCACATTCTTTTACTGAAGTTCTCTGTGAAATCAAAACAATGGCCGCACGGATTTTCCAGGTTGTCATAGGTTTGATTTGTTATGAGAACGTCGTATGCCTTATCAGGGGCTGGAGGAATGTCGCTTGTCTAATTAGATCTCAAGCGTTATGACCTAATCAGATAACACGTTCCTGTGCCGTAGTGTGACTGCGTCAGATAACGGTATCTGCATCATGGGGGCTTTTCTTGCCTCATGGGCTGACTGTTAGTTAACTTGATAGTTAGTTTAACCAGAATAGGGTCAGGAATAGGGGGATCGATTCAGAACCTATAGGAATACATGACAATGCGGGCGCCGTGCGCGCCCCCCCTCCCCCCCAGCACAGCGGGAAAATAACCCCCGCAGCGAAGGGGTTAAGGATATATATTGGCGTGGTGGCCCCTGGGGTTTGGTGGCCCTGTGCAGGTGCACAGCTTGCACATGCCTAAGGTCGCCCCTGCTTAAGCTCAACCCTGGGTAGTTAGCTTTGGCTTTGAGCAGCAATGCTTAGATGAGGACCTTAACGTAAAACATTTAACAGTAGCGACCAATAAAACAAGAAAGTCACACAACTCGAAAGAAATACAACACCAATAAAAATAAAGTGTATTTTTAGGGATTTTATGAAAATCCACCAAAGGGTTCCTATGGTACAGATTTTTAAAGAATGTATCACTTTTAATTTAGACCACAAACAAGCATTAGTCAATTAAAACATTTGCACTTGTTTGAAACAGTTAGTTCAGTTACTGAGGTCTGGCTTGGGTGACCAAATCCGACAGGATAAAACTCTAGGGAGCCAGTGAGGATACTTTGGACAGTTACCTGGCCGTAAGAGTTGTTTCCAGTCCTGTTCCAGCCTTTACAGCGTGACCACCATAGACTACAATGGAGTGGTCTCATGCTAGAGATGCAGGATAAGAAGATGCTTCGGTTGTGGTTCAGTCGACAGGGGTGCCTTTGTAGTGATTCGTCGGTCTGCAGGTTTATGTTTTATGGATTTCTAAACCGCATAGCTGTCCGGAGGTTTTCCAGTGCTAGGATGAGAGGTGTATGTGACGGAGCCTTAGAGAGATCATCATGGGAAAAGCCAAGCCTTACGTTTTTTTCTGAAGCTGAGTTCATCTTTCAACAGCCTCAGTTCCCTGGTCATGGAATTCCATAACGTCTGGACCAGGTATGAGAAGGATCTACCTCCCCATCTTGTTCAATTGATCTTCTGCGTCTTTATGAGGCAATAAAAAGAGGGCCTAAGTGACCTCTGTGGAACATATGTAGAGATAAGATCCCTGAGCATGTTTGGGCCATTACCATTCATAGCTTTGTGTGCCAAGCAGAGGGACTTGAATTTAATACTAGATTTTATGGGCAGCCAATGACGCTGTTTCAAGGAGGATTTTACTGATGCCTGTCAGGGTTTCTTTAAGAGTAATATGGCCGCCACATTCTACACCACCTGCAGTCTGTTGATGATGGACTTTGAAGATCCCAAGTACAGGGAGTTGCAGTAGTTCAGGCGCGAGACCACAAGAGCCTGGACCACGATTCTGTGTGCATGAAATGGGATAAGATCTATAATCTTATGAATAATTCAGAATAAGCCAAAACAGGTAGCTGCAAGTTTCTTTGCTTGGGTTTCCATAGAAAGATTATTGTCTAGCTACATGCTTAAATTATTTATAGCTGTCTTGTGCTCGGGAAGTGTACCCCATTTAAAGGCCAACTAATCATACTCTTGGGCCAGTTGCTGTTTCCTAAGATCATCATTCCGTTTTATCGCTGTTAAGTTTGAGACTACAGCTAGCCATCCAAGAAGCCACTGTAAGAAACTGACTCTATATTTACTGCAACAAAGGGAGGTACAGTGTGTATAGAGGCCAAGGGTCTCCAGAGGTGTGGCAGAGGCTAAAGTTAGATAGAACCTTACTCTTTAAAGTGGTAGCTTGGTCGAGCAGTAAGGCAGTATCAGAGGACAGTGTTAAGCATTTGATGTACACACTCAGTCAGTAAATTAATTCACACACTCAAAAACTGAACTCTAGGCCAATTGTTTTGTATAAAAAATATACTGTTGTTTTATTTCTAGAATCAAGCAAGCCTGGTACAGGTAAGCATAAGAATACTTTTCAATAGAAAATTGCTTGTATGAACATAGTTCAAAATTGCAGTGTAACTTGTATTGGTTTTGGTTACAGTTTTAAGTAAGCAGTTTGCAACACATTGCAGGTATAGTACATTCAATTGAATGGGCTTTTTAAGTAAAATTCAGTTAATTACTTTTCAGATTACTTTTGCTAACACAGGACTGGATCCTAGATTCAGCCCTGGGACATTTGCTGAAAACAGGTGAGTAAATGTGTTTTGGTTAAAGGTACGATTTTTAAAGAATATTATTGCATTTCAAAAGTTGAACATTTTTCTCATAGAATCACCAATGTTATCCTATAGGAGGAAATTCACTTAGCAGGTAAGTTATATTATTGATACTTTTTCTTACTCAGTGCTGGATCCTAGATTCAGCACTGGGACATTTCCTGAAAACAGTTGAGAAAATGCATTTTGGTTATGCGGCTGATTTTTAAGGAATATATGTAGTTTTCAAAAGTCGACACAGAAACCTTTTGGGAGAAAAAGTGTCAATGTTATCCTATGAGGAGAAATTAGTTATCGGTCTCGAAGTAAGTAATCGGTCGTTTGAGTTAGGGTTCTAGGGTTAGACTCAGGGGTCTCCCAGGGTCAGTGATGCATTGTTGTTGCACCCTCAGCGGCATTCGGGAGGCCGAGTGCAGAGTGTTGAGGCCCAATGTTATCCTATGGGGGATAGGGGGACTCCGGTTGGTGGCGGCTAGCAAGCAGGCCACAGGGTTGTGGGAGCAAAGATCCTAGGGTTAAGCTCAGGGCAAGTTGTGGACCAAGTTAGCATCAAAGGGGCACCCTCAGCGGCTCTAGAGCAGCCGGGTGCAGGGTGCTGTTTTGAGGTCGGGTGCCCTGTTGATTTTAATAGAGATTCTCTGGGACAAAGAAACACTGCAGGCTCAGGGACGAGGATCTTCCAGGAGTGACCACCACTTCGAGAGGTAAGTTGGGATGTAGAGGGCTGGTTAGGCACCACTGGGTTGGGCCCAGTGGGGCGTCGGGTGCAGGGGTGCCTTTGGATGTCTGATTTTCTTACCCACTCTGGTCGCGGTAGGGGGGGGTCCTCTGGATTGAGGCTGCAGGCATTGTCTGGAGACTTAAAGCAGGTCAGGGGTCACCGGATCTCAGGTCAGGATCGCCGGGGGACCTTCTCGTGATGTTAGATCAATCAAACACGGATCGGGCTCGGCGGGTGCAGAGTGTACTAGATTCGCGGTTTCTGGCTGGCACCAAAAGCTGCAGTTTAAACATGTCAGGTGTTCACGGGAGAAACAGCTTGGAAAGTGAATGCAGGCAGGTCCTCCGGGGTTTTTGAGGTTGCTGGCCGCTGGACATGCCGGGGTTTCGCAGAAGCAGGTTCGAGGTGAGACAGGTCTTTAGGGCTGGGGCCAAGTCGGTGGGTGTCGTCCTCTTGTTAGCTCTGCATGGCTTCTCGTCCTTCTTCTTTTCTTGTGGTTGCTGGATCTCAGGAAGGAAGATTCGGGGTGCCCCTAAATACCACATTTTGGGGCGTTACAGGTGGGTAAGGGGCAGGGACCAATGGGTCCCTTCCCTGGGGTGGGTACACCCCCTATTCTTCCACTCTCCAGTGGGAGGGGGGCAGGAGCCTGTCCCTGGTTGGCTGGGTCCCCCCATCCTCAAGATGGCGGGGACTCGAAGTTGTGCTTCACCTCGCCTCCCCCACCTTAGGGGTGGAGTTGGCAGAGGTGGGGACACCTCTCTTCGTCACTTGTTTTTCCCGCTGGTTCTCCTGCCCAAAGTGGGGGGTAGAACCAGTGGGGACCAGTTGCTGAGTAAAGCAAATAGTCTGGAGAGGCTCAAAAAGGAGGTATGCCCTTGATGCTTCTCCTTCGTGAACCCTGCCCATCCTGGGGAGGAGGCTTGGCACCTTGTCCCAGGATGTGCATTTTTTCAGGCCCCCGAGAGCGGCAAGCTCATGACCCAGGGGTCCAGAAACTTGTCTGGTGGTGGCAGTCTCGGCAGCCACTCAGTCCGGTCACTGGGAGTTGGTCGAGTTTCAGAGGGCATCTCTAAGATGCCCTCTGTCGTGCATTTTACATTAAATCTCACACTGGTGTCAGTGTGGGCTTAATGTGCTGAGACGTGTGATACCAAACTTCTCAGTCTTCAGTGCAGCCGTTATGGTGCTGTGGAATTCGTGAAGACAAACTCCCAGCACCATATACTCTTAAATGGCAGCACTGCACTTACAGTGCCCAGGAATGGACCTGGGTTCTATAGAGGTACAGGGCTCATGTACCTGTACCATCACCACTGGCATAGGGCACCCAGCTAGAAGGGTGACTGATGGATGCCAGGGCAGTGGTTTGTGGGCATGGCACATAGGGATGTGTGCCATGTCGACTCTTCACTTTCTTCCGCACCAAGACATGCAGCCTGCAAAGGCAGTGTTTGTGTGTCAGGGTACAGGCCCGTAAGGGTGGCACAATAAGTGCTGCAGCCCTTAGGGGCCGTATCTGGTTACAGGGCCCTGGGTACCAGTGGTACCATTTACCAGGGGCTTTCCTGTGGCAAGGGATGCCAATTGGGTTTAGGCTTCAATGCAGTTCTAGGGAAGGAACACAGGCCCTGGGTACCTGATTGGTAGTAGCCCAGGGCACACTCAGTCAAAGCACATCAGCAATTCAGCAAAAAGTGGAGGCATACCATGCAAGAAAGAGGGCACTTTCTCACAGCCACCATTTCCATACAAGGTACCAACTGTGTGTGGTCTGAGTTTGGTCCCTCTGCTACTGATACCACCAGTTGTGTGTCGAAAGTATACGACCCGATTGATAACCCGAACTCCTGGACAATGTAGTGATTGAACGCATATGCATATTACATAAAGTGAGGCTCTTGGACGAATCAAGTGGGACTCCACAGGTGACAGGCGGCGTATCTGATAGACAGGTGCATGCCATGATTTGGAATGATCTGTCACTCAGGAAAGAGATAAGCTATCGGAGGGCTTCACCCTGAATGCCGACCTCACTAAGCCTAAGTATCAGGGTGCGTTGGTCCACGATGTCAAAAGCCATGCTTAAATCCAGAAGTAAGATTGCAGCTAAGCCTCCTTGTTCAAGTATCCCTTTAAGCTCCTTGGTGACCACTAGGAGTGCTGATTCTGTGCTATGTTGTGTTCTAAGGCCCATCCAAGTCTTGTGGAGAATTTTGTTCTCTTCTAAGAATTGTGAGAGGGTGTGATTAACATGTTTTTCTGCCAGATTCCCCAGTATGGTTAACAACGAAATCAGATGAAAATTCCCCGGTAGAGCTGAATCAAGGTGAGGCTTTTTTAGAAGGGGTCTAACAATTGCTGTTTCCATTTCTTTGGCACTATCCCAGTTTTAAGGGATAGTGTAAGGAGCTCTGCTGTAGTGGATAGAATGGAGTGCCCCCCTGTAGCAAAGTATGGGGTGGCACAGGATCTTGGGGAGAGCCTGATTTAGTTTTGCTCAGAAGGAGCCTAGTATTTTCCATTTTCAGGGCCGTAAAGTGATCTAGAACAGGTGTAACTGCCAACCCTGTGGGTTTGGCTCCTTGACGTAGGTCCAGATCAAGGACAACATCCTGCCGAGCATCCTGTCTGCTGGACGGACTCACTTGCATCGAATTGTAGATTTTGTCTACTTTGTTTTTATAAAAATGTGGCTAACTCGTTGCATCTCTCTCTCTCTCTCTCGGCTTGACGAGTGGGTTTGCCTTGTTCCATTGTTCCATTGTTGTCAGGGACTCTGCATCGGCCATCTGAGAGGCCTGTGGTCAGTTTGAACTCTGAAGTGAGTCGCAAACAGGTAGGGTCTCAGCTCCTTCAGGACCAAACCCCAGTAACGGCTTCACCCTCAATGGTTCCAGCACTGCTCTCTGGGAAGGAGTCACCTGCTGATAAAGGTAGCTGGTTGATCTTGACCTTGGTCAATCATTCAACAAAATATTTATTCGATCTCTTTAGCACAGATCATACGAGCATAATTTCATCACAAACTCATTAAAGATACAGTACAAGCGATATTATGAATCGAATAAAAACATTTTAAATCTTAATAAACTTTAGTTATCAATTAAACCAAGGGACACCTTCTTTAAATACATTAATTTGGTGATTACAGTAATTTATTAAATCCTTACACCGCCCTGGACCTTTCTCTTTCTCATACAGGCCCATAAGAAGGTGGCTACAGAGTAACAAACAAAGGGGTCAGGAAGAGACTTTAAAAAGTACAGTGCCACCATACATTGGGATAAAATATGGTGTCTTAGAATTGGGAGAATAAAAACATCTCTTTCAGATTGGTAAAACTTGCAGAACAGTACGAGATGTTGGTCTGACTGGGACGAATGTTTGTCTCATGGGCACTGGATCAAATCTGAGGGTTTAAATTTCATCTCTGGGAAGCCTGGCATCAAAGGAATAAGGTTCCAGTAAAAACGCAGTATGATGTATCTATGCTGTATGATCGTAATACTAGATAGATATGAAAATCCCTCCCCAGTCGTGAAGGGATGAGGTCATATGCAAGGGATGCTTTTTGTTGCTAATTCTTTTCCTTAAGGGCAAAATTAGCCCTCTGCATAAAAGCCTCAATTATTATCTGTTTGGAGACCCACCTACACAATGCTGGTTCCCGTAATAATTCTACTAGACCAATTGCACCCAGTTCTGCCTCCACATATCTGAGCCAGCCGATCTTGTTATAACGTTCCGATTTCAGGCAATCTCTGTGTTCAGTTCACAGAGGCCCAGCGCCAAATGAAGATCCATAACAAAATTGGCACCAATCTAATAGGGCAACCTTAATTCTAGATGTAAAATGTAGTTGAGAAGGACTGGGGAAGCAACACCCTACATTTAAAAAAGCTATCTTCTGTTACTTGAAGTTGGTCGAGCTGGACCTTCCCCCAGACTCCTGCCCCGTAGGTTGCAGCTGCCTTTGTTTTTGCATTATATATGTTTTTGATAGTGCCCAGGGGACTGACACCTGGATTCTTAACAAAGCCCTTAATAGCTTGAAGACTTCTATTCATGCCTAGGACCCTAGCAGCTACCAAGTTTGCCCAAGAGTGTTTTATGTCAAATAAGACTCCCTGGTATTGAAAGGATTCTATTACCTTAATTTTCTTTGAACCAAGTTGAAAATGAGGGGGTTTTGTGCCTTTGCCTGCTCCTGCTATAATAATGAAGGATTTTGATTAATTCGCCCTTAGGTCTAGTGAGGCCATGAATGCAGCATATGATGTTGTTAGACTTTGTAGAGCTTCCCCTGTCCTGGCAATTAGCTGTGACAATGCTGCCCCTACCCCATGTTCTGAAGGATCTGTTTGGACAACAAACTCCTTGCTACAGTTAGGTGCCTTTATGACAGGTGCTAAGCACATAGCTCACTTAAGGGAGTCAAATGCCTTTTGACATTGCTAAGTCCATATGACTTACCTTGGCTGTTTCTTGGAAGTTAACTCTGTTAAGGGTGAAATTATAAGAAATTGATCAACAACACCCTGAGTGTTTGGGCTCACTGAGGGAGGCTTGGGAGTCAGATGTAGGCCTCTTAGAGGACGTTAACTGGGCTGAAGCAATGCAGACACCCCGAGAAATAGCCATAAGAGCACAGTTTCGACTGATTCAGCTCCGTATCCTCCATAGATCCTAGGCATCCCAAATAGCATACGTTCGGATGGGCACCTGTGAGAATGACGAATGTGTACGGTGATATAGGGTCCTTATTCCACATACTCTGGTCATGCCCACGGATACAATCATACTGGACTGGCAAAACATGTGTGATAGCACAGGTGGTGGGCGAGTGTGTCCCACTTGACCCAAGGTGGCTCATCCTGGGGGTGACTGGAGAAACGACATGGCCGCAGTAGGCCAAGACCTGGCTGGCCCTTGCGGGTGGGGTAGCCAAGAGAAACATTGCCCAAGCATGGGGAGCAGAGACAACCCCTACTCCTACAGCCTGGAAAAGAGACCTGGACTGGTGTTGTGGGGCGGAGCGGGTTATCTACCAGAGCCAGGGCTGTCCTTGTAAAGGGTAAAAGATCTCGAGTGCATGGGCCGAATATAGAGAACTTTGATGCGAGCCCAGTGAACTGATATGTGTTGATGTGGGTGACAGGATGCTAGGGTTTGTGGTGGGGGAGCATGGGTGTCTCATGGTTGGTCATGCCCACGGATACAATCATACTGGACTGGTAAAACATGTGTGATAGCACAGGTGGTGGGCGAGTGTGTTCCACTTGACCCAAGGTGGCTCATCCTGGGGGTGACTGGAGAAATGACATGGCCGCAGTGGGCCAAGACCTGGCTGGCCATTGCGGGTGGGGTAGCCAAGAGAAACATTGCCCAAGCATATGGAGCAGAGACAACACCTACTCTTACAGCCTGGAAAAGAGACCTGGACTGGTGTTGTGGGGCGGAGCAGGTTATCTACCAGAGCCAGGGCTGTCCTCGTAAAGGGTAAAAGATCTGGAGTGCATGAGCCGAATATAGAGAACTTTGATGCGAGCCCAGTGAACTGATATGTGTTGATGTGGGTGACAGGATGCTAGGGTTTGCGGTGGGGGAGCATGGGTGTCTCATGGTGGGGATCGAGACGGGATACATTTTAAGAACTGTGAACTTGTCTCGGCTATCTCTCCTTAAATGCCACTTGTATATTGGTATTGAACTGAAGCTTGTTTATGTTTAATAAAAAGACTTTAAAAAAACTCTGTTAAGGGTGCCACAATGGTACCATTCCCTTTCACAAATCTCCTATAGGGACCAGTCAGGCCAAGACACGCTATGACTTGGGTCTTTGTCTTAGGAGCGTCTCAGGCTAGAATTGTCTGGATTTGGGGTTGGAGAGGTTGCACTTGACCTCCACCTACCTGGTGCCCCAGGTAAACTTTAAATCCTTGTCCTATCTGGAACTTACTCCCCTTGATAGTCAGCCCTGCCTGTTGAAGGGCTTGAATCATTTCCTTGAAGTGGACCAGGTGATCCTCCCAGATAGAACTAAAAACAGCAATGTCACCCATCAATGCTGCACCAAAGCTTTCCAACCCTGAAAGGACTCTGTTCACCAATCTCTGGAAGGTGTGAAGTCCATTTTCCAATCCGAAGGGCATCAACTTAAACTGAAAGTGGCCTTCAGGAGTTGAAAGAAAGACACCTCCTTGGCTCTGTGTGGGAAGGCTATCTCCCAATAACCTGGCATCAGGTCAAAGGTGCTCAAATACTATGTCCCCCCTAAGTTGTCTATGAGCTCATGCTCTTGGTATGAGGTGGTCATCAATCTTGGTGGCTGCATTTCAGCCTCTGTAGTCCACACAGAATCTCATCCCTGGTTTCACACCCTTGGGATTAGGTTTGTGCATCAGTACTACTGGACTAGCCCACAATCTAATTTCAGTCACCCCAAATCTAGCATCTTTGTAACCTCAGATTTGATGCTAGTTTTGACCTGTCTGAAGACCTGTACATCTTACCTTTAACAGGTAAACTATCACCGGTGTCCACATCATGGGTGCACCATGTTGTTAAACCTAGGGTTAAGGGAAAGATATCAGCAAACTGGCTGAGCAGGTTGTTGCAGTCCTTTTGGTGTTTTTGAGTCAAAATGATAGAGAGGATTACTCCATACACTGACCCATCATTGGCATTGGTAGACAGTAGGTCTGGGAGAGGTTTACTCACTTCTTCTCCACTATCTGTCACCATATGCATGGTAATGTCTGCTATGCCGTCATGATGCTCAAGCGTGTTCACATGCATCACCATGTGAGGGTTCCTAGGGGTTCCTAAATCCACCAGGTAGGTGGCTTCATCATTCTTTTTCAATATAGGATAAGGCCCAGTCCATTTGTCTAGGATGGCTCTGGG
Source organism: Lissotriton helveticus (assembly GCF_964261635.1). NCBI lineage: Eukaryota > Metazoa > Chordata > Amphibia > Caudata > Salamandridae > Lissotriton > Lissotriton helveticus. Next base: position 1,208,778,132 of record NC_136063.1, read on the forward strand.
TGCTACAGGCTCTAACACCCACACCGGTTATCTAGCCTAGTACTCAACAATGGAAGATTCTGATCATATCATTGCTTAACAAGCACCTGACTAGCCTTCAAATGTCTGTTTGCTTTCTTCATGTACTTAGCCATTCTTGAGCGAAGGCCTAGTACATAGTCCAGTGTGTCTTGTTTGCGCTTCTCAAATTTAAATAACCTCTTGCAGGGTGTTCAAAGACTAGTTCAAATGGACTGAAACCTACTTCTTTCTGAGGGTAGTCCCTGTAGGCAAACAGTAGGCATGGTAGAAGAATATCCTATTTCCTTCTGAGTTTCTCAGGTAAACCCATTATCATGCCTTTCTTAATTTTGGTAAATCTTTTTACAAGACCATTTCATTGGGGTTAGTAGGGTTAGTGAACTTTTAAGTCAATCCACACTCATCCCACAATGCTTTCAGATAGACTTGAAGTTTGTTACTCTATTTGATATGACCTCCTTAGGGAATGCCACCCTGTTAAAGTAGGGCTCAAGTCACTGCAGGGCCAGTGACTGTTCTAAGGGGAATTGCTTCTGGGTATCTAGTAACATGGTTCACTACCCCCATGACAAACCTATTGTCAGAGGCAGTAGGAGGGTCTATGGGACCGACAACAACAATCCCCACTTGCTCAAAGGGAGCCCCTATCACAGGCAATGATGTAAGGTGAGCCTTTGACTTCGTATCTGCCTTGCCACTGGCCTGGCAGGTAACAGAGGGGCAACAAATTCCTTTACTTTCTTTGACATTGGTTGCCAGTAAAAAATATTGAACAACCTGTCCGAATTCTCTGTCTTCTCCAGATGTCCACCTAAGAGAATGACATGGGCCAGGTTAAGAAGAAATTCCCTGTACTGTTGGGGCACCACTACTCTCCTCGTTGCCCCGGTTTGTGGTCCCTTGCCTCACTGTACAGGATTTCCTCCTCCTTATGAGTACCACTGACATTACCTTTCTCCTGCTTGACAGCCAATTGTCTCAGGTATTCAAGAGAGCCCCAGGCTTCAGACCTCTCTGAAGGGAACATCTGCTCCCTGGAGTTCTGCCGGGTCAAACAAATCTCTCAAGGATGCACACTCCTCCTCAGAGACCAGGCCCATCCCCTGAAGGTCTGGCTCCTTCTGGTCCTGTGGACTTTAGGATGTGGCCATGTCAGACTTCCTACCTCTCCTCGTGATACTAGGGTCTTGGACCCCTTTTCCATGCTCCATAATCCTTTGGCTCTTGCCCAAAGCCTTTTGTGTTCTAGTGGAGACACTCACCCACCCACTCAGGGAGAACCAGCAATCCTTCTCTCCACCCCTGCCCAGGCTGTGGTTTCGAGGTTGTTGCCCCTCGGACACTACAATGAAATGGCAGGGGACACAGCAACTTTCTTAGGGCCAGTAACCTCTCACTACTCAAAGTCTACCACAGCTATGGGATGTGACTTTGTTACATTGTCATCATTGACTACTTGATGCACCTCATCAGGGATGATCTGACCCGGGTGGAGCAGCTTAGTCATGACCATAGTCATGCTGGCATTTGTAACCTTCAAACCTTGAAATTGAGACCCATTGATTCTTGGCCAATGTCTGTACTTTACTAGGGTTAGGCAGTAAAACATGCTTTGTGAGAAGAGTTATCAGAGTTCGCCCACCCTGAGCTCCGTGTTTGGCAAAAACCTCCCCACCACTGCGTGGTGGAGTTTACCAGCACGGTGCCTAGCCCTAGCTCTGTCATCGGAGGAGGTGCCTGCATGTATGTGAGATACAGGGTCTGTGCAGGGTGCTCTGTCAACTCTCTACTTCTTCCACCCAGGCATGGGTATGACATCATCAAACTCTGCAAATGAAAGCCCCCCCTTCATTCCTTAAAAGGCATGCGTTCTGGCAGTGGAATGGAAAAGACTGGGGCTTCAAGTTCCGGTTGAGTGTCTGTCATGGCAACTCCACTGTGTTGGCTGCAAATCGGAGAGCAAGCAGTAGCAGCAACAAGGCGGAGGAGGCTTAGAGAGCTCCCCCCCTCCCCACAGGAATAGTGCTGAGCATGGACAGGAAGTGTGGTCATAAGAGCCCGTAGGGTGGGTGGGCACCCGGACATGAGGGTTCACAACAAGCCTCCGGTGGAGTGGCCGTGATGAACAGTCAGTTTTGATGATCAGGTAAAGAAGGGTCAGGGCTGGGCCTGCCAGCAGGATCAAAGTGTGGATGATGTGCCACTGTACCACTGATTGCCATTGATTGTATGTGCATACCGAGCACATATGTCACAATTGTCTGTATAATTGCAGAAGGAGTGTTGTAGTAGCTTCCAATTCAGTAATTACTATTACTGCACTTAAATGCAGAGCTAGGCTGCGGTATGCCGCCTAGCTCTTCATTTAAGTGCGCCAAGAGCATCTTTCTCAAGGAGCTGCGGTATATGTAGCACTCTGGTGTGTAGTTTCTAGTCGGAGACCAGATAAGAGGAACACAAATTTTGAAATTTCGAGTACATACAAACCTCTTTGCTTTACAACGAGATCGATAGGTTGCACCGTGTAACTTCTTCGCGAGCGTGCGCTTTACCAAACACTGCCTCTCCTCTGTCCTACACGTGCAGTTGCAGGAGTATTATCCGTGGTTATCATGAGTGCATACTCATCAAGTGAGTAAACTGGTGTAAATTATGAGTCAGTGAGTTCACACCTCCCATGGGTAGTGAGTACCAACACAATCAGCAGGTGAATGCCCATGTGTATGTTCTAACTTCTCATAGGCGTGTTTCTGAAGTATGCACTTCCAATGTTATCCGGTTTGGCACATGTTTGCAAGTGTATGCTAGTGTGTTTTGCCTGGTGGTTGGGAGTGGGTTTGAGGGCTCAGGATCTATGCTGGAAATGTGTAATTTTACCTGAAAATTGGATATCTAGCATGGGTGCCCAAGCTCAGCTCAAGCCTATACTTTACCATACTGGGCGGCCAGTGAGCCAAGGGTTTAATTTCCTCCCCACCCATGGAGACTAATGTGACTCCAGTTTAGCCCCTGCACTGCCCAGGGGCAACTTCTACCTGAACCCTACACTGGCAAACTCTTGCATTTTCACCAGTGGATGACATCTTGGTGCATGCAGAATCACCCCTCTTGCACCCTGGTTGCTTATAGTCATAGCACACCTGAGCCTTTGTTGGGTCATAATTCTTTCCAAGGTACCTCCTCCCTGTTGATTGGCATGTGGGATTACACAGCTGGGTGGAGAACATGCACAGGTTTCCCCTCCCTGTTTACGCACCGAATCAGGTTGCCCAGACCAATCACAATGCTGCTGTCATGCTGGTGACAGCAGAGTCATGATTGGCTTTGGGTAGTCTGGGAGCCTTTGTGCTGCCAGGAACAGAGGGAGGACAGAGGATAGGCGACGGCTGTACTCAGGGAAGTGAGCTTTCATTTTATTTATTTTTTATTAATCTACCCCCAGCAACCACTACTTTTTCCTGGTGGCTTCCACTGGGTAACTGGTAGTTTGCTAAGGCAGGAGTGGTGCTCCCATCCTGCCAAACTCTAACGAAAGCTCCCAGTCTTCTCTTGGATTTGGCAGAAATCCGAAGTTCAAGGAAAGTTTATCCACTGTGTAATGTTTTTTCAATTTTACAGCAGTTTTTTTGTGGCTGTATCCTACATGCCATCTTTGTTGTCTCTAATTTTCTTCATTTGACCTTTGCTGGAACTGGCCCACCAAGCACTACCCATACACATGCTGCTGCATGACCTTCTCCTACATTTGTACTCAATGTGAAACAGTTTAATTTATTGCTATTTAATTTACCTCAGTTAAGATAACCAGAATTCCTTCTAATGCAGACAGTATTTACTATTATGCGTGCGAGTAGAAGTCAGCCTCAAAGAGGGCAGAGGGTTTAGCACGTGTGAGTTTAGTTACTAAATTAGAAGCATAATTCTGCGTGAAACAATTTTTGACTAATTCCTTTTTTTTTCTCGCTGGTGTATACCAAGAAATATGAGAATGCTGTGTGTAATTGTACTTTATGTTAGTCATTCAAATTTAAATTAAAGCTGTAGTAGCCGAGGCAGATCCCTGGTCCCTCTTCAAAGGTTTTGCTTGATGCAGAGCACTGCTGTACCTTCATTACTGGATTTGACAGGATTTTTGCTGCTTCCATCTTAGCACCTCAGCTCTGGCTGAAAGGAATCATGTTGAAAAAAGTGGCACCAGCCTTTACTACAATGAGCCCTAATGCAGGGGCATAAAAGCAGAGGAGCATTGCCCCACAAAAAAAATGCCTGCAGAGCTGACAGAGAAAAGGTATCAAAGTTTATTTATTTTCATTTTAAAATACTGTTTAACAGCATGAGAGCAGCTCCAGGATTGGGAAGCGCAGTTTTGGGTCCAGCTGCATCGAAAGACGAGGAGGTTGTTGTGAGGTTTTATTTTAGTACCACTCACCTCACCGCTCAAAATACTTGCCTATCCCCACTGTCGGAATGCAAAGAGAGCTCTCTAAACAGGAAAAAGGAATGGGGGAGAACATGATGTATTGTGGGAGATATCGATTTTGTTTGACACTTTTAAAGTAGCCTTCCAGAAGGTGTGCTGGCCACTGTAAATACAGCAAGCACCAGTTCAGTTTTCATAAAGTCCCAGAAAAGCAGGTCTCGGCGTACAAACCTGTCCTAAAGGATCATACCAAAGGCATGTTGGAACCGAGAGCAGTGTTGTCCCGATGTGGGGCTTGGGGGGAGTGGCCGACCACAGGGAGGTCCCCCCTGGGTGGTTTCGGAGGGGCAGGGGTAGTGGGCAGTGTCAGGCTGCAAACCGGCCATTTTATTTTGGGCTCCTTAAGTTTATAGCCCAAAAGGAGCCCAACGATAAATTTGTTGGACTCCTGCTCCCAGCCACCATTTTAGATTTGGTGACCTGGTGGCTGGGAGCTTAGGCTTTTGTTTTTTTTGTAGTTGGTGGTAGGTTAGTGGTTCACTGTTCCAGATTTAGCGGCGGTGTAGGTGAATATTGCCAGCCGTGATGTCGTCGGAGGACCACCGCGTCTTAGAGGCCATCCGGCTCTTGAGTGAGGCGGGCCGGATGGACCTTGTCATTGGAAAGGTGGCTGGGCCGGCGCGCCTGGCGCAACAGGCCCTAGCGGGTGTGGTGGCAGCGGTGGCCGCTTGCCCATCGCCAAAACGCCCCCGGACGTCGCCGGTGAGTGAGCCGGGCCGCCCGCGCACTAAGAAGGCCGGCCGACCCCCAATTTGATGGCAGGGAAGGGAAATGTGTCGGGGAGAGGGTCAGGACGCGGGGGCGGGCATGCTGTGTCGGGGCTAGGGGGCCCCTCGATGGGAACTAGGGAGCCCCTCCGGATTCCGGAGCTCCAGGAGAGGGCTGTATTGGCCCCTGTAGCGAGGGGGAAGCGAGGGGGGAGGACGGTGCGGCAAGCGGCGTTTTCCCTCGCTGACCTTCACATCAGCGGAGAAAGCGGAGAGTGCGGTGGGACAGGCCGTCAGCCCATCTGATATCCAGCCAGAAGGGAATCCAAGCGTAGGTAGCTGGGATGCGGGTGGGGGGGATGATTCCTCTCTCTTGCGCGCACCGGCAATGTCGTGCAAGGTGGGCAGCGCGGTGGGGAGGGGTGGAGGTGATACAGCTAGTCAGGCATATGGAGCGAGGGATTTAACGACGCCACAACCCTCTGGGTGTACTAGCAGAGGAGCGCGTTTTGCAGGTGGGGCAGGAGTTGAGATTGGAGGGCACATTTACAGCCGCTCCTTTTCTCTCCACCGGGGTCTATCAGAAGAGAGGTTTTGTCTGTGTGGGGAGCTCCCTGGGGGAGGGGGAATGGGCGCAGATGGAGGGGTGGGGGAGCACCTCGAGTTTTTTGCCTAACAGGGCCGTTGGGTTGGGCAGGTCAGCTCCATTGGCCGGCGGGGGAGTTGGGGGCCACCTGGGTAGGAGATTTGGTTTTAGAGGGGAGGGAGAGGCCGGGGGCAACTTTTTCAGGGAGGGGGCGAGGTTTTCTCAGATTTGGAACCCGCTGGGGGAGGACATGCATCGGAGGGTCTGGATATATTTCCCTTGTGGGCAGAAGGGGTTCGGGGCATTGGAAGGGGGGTGCGGCATGAGGGTCTGCCCTGTGGTCCGTGAGGGGGCGTGAGTAGCTCCTGTAGGTCTGCAGAGGGGGAGGGGGCTGGGGGGAGCACAGGAAGGGTTTGGGGGCATAGTGGGGGGGAGCGGGACCGAAGCTGGGGCCACGCTTCTGCAGTGCTGCAGGCAATGCTGGATTGGAATGGGGATGAGGAAGGAGGGGACCTCCCCAGCCAGGGCCATACAGTCTGGTTAGGTCAGGAAAGGGACAGGAGGGCCGTGAAGCGTTCGCCGGTGGCAAAGTGGGTGTCGGGTAGAGGTGAGGGACCCAGCACAACAGTCCAAACTTTTTCTTCACAGGTCAGGGAGCGGTGCACCGAGGTGAAGGGAGGGTAGAACCCAGTGCTGCGCAATCCACACCGGTGGGGGAGCCCGTCGTGGACAGCGCACGAAGGTCCAGCATGACCTCGCTGGCCCCAATGACAAGCGGAGCATGTTGGTCGGCCATATCAGCGGAGAGGGAGGTGCACAGAGGTCAACGCATGGGGGAGTACCGGCGTGTACAGTTGTCTCCCCCACACGGAGTACATATGGGGGCCGTTTAGGCCAGCAAGGTTGGGCCCGGTAAGGCCTGTTGTGTGGATTTTGCTTCTAGGGTGCTCCAAGAGGAGGAGCCTCTTGTGCTTGATTATGATGAGGATACCCCCGAAGAGGGGGAACTGAGGGAAGATGAGGAGGGAGCGCCCTCTCACATGTCTCATAGTGTTTTGCAGGCACCAGCGGTGGAGCCGAACAGAAAGGTGGCATCTGGATCCGGGAGAGAGCATGGACCCTTGGTGAGGGATCCTCGGCCAGTGGATCACCCAGAAGCAGTGGCATGGCGGTCGGCTCCGGTCTGGGCACCCTCTTTAGAACCATGTGAGAGCAGTAGACCACAGGCCAAACCAAAACTGGTGTCAGTGGGGACAGGGGGTGATGGGGCGGGGAGGCTGCACAGAGGTAAATATGTGAGGGACACAGGAGTGTTAACAGAAGTTGGGAGCACAGCGCAGGGTGCCGAGGCGGAGAGCGAGACGAATACAGAGGGATGCAAGGAGCCCTTGCAGAGCAAATAATTGAAGATTAAGAAACTGCCCAATATGGCAGTGACAAAACCTTTGGGGGAGCATTTAATGCTGGCGACCAAGGAGCGCATTTGGAAAGGGGAATATGTGGAGCTACTGAAGCTCTTACACAGGGAAGTACGGCCAAATAGGGTTCTAAAGAAGAAGAATATGAGCTGGCCAAGAGGCCTAAGGTGCCAGTGACAATAGAGAATTGGACAGAAGCGTTTTTAATTTACGCCAGTGTTTGCTGTGAAAAGTTTCCTGAGAGCTGCGTAGCCCTGTTTAAGTATATGGATGTAATTAGGAAGGCACAGATCACGGGGGTGGATACGCTTGGGCTCAATATGATGAGGAGTTTTGGGCACGTATGGCGTGGGACTCGGAGGCTAAATGGGGGGTACTGGACACTGATTTATGGCAGCATAGCATGGGGTCAGCGACGGGTGGTAAGACGGTATTTACAGCTAGCGGTTTGCCATTAGTGTATCGGCCCTTTCAAGGGAAGCCCACCCGGGGAGGGGTGGGAAACGCAGCAACAACACAGCCTGAGACGGAAGCGTGCTGGGACTTTAACCCCTTCCACGCTCATGACGAGCTGAGCTCGTCATGAGTTGCGCCGCTCGCATGCTCATGACGAGCTCAGCTCGTCATGTAACGCTGCTTTTTAAAAAAAGCCGCACAGCGCAAAAAAAGCCGCCGCACGCATGCGGTTAATAAAGGCCTGTGCTCAAGGGAATACTGCAAGGTTAGACATGAGTGCTCAAAGTGTGGGAAGCGCCACCCCCTGGTTAACTGCTGGGGCATCAAACCACAGGGAAACCAGCAATGGCAGCAGGGAGGTAATAGCACCCCTGGTCCCTCACAGCAATTCCAGAGCGGAGGCAAGGGTCTGCAGGGTACTGGGCCCAAAGGCTCCTACGCCAGTTAGACTGGCAAAACTAGTGGAGGGCCTGCAGGGGTATGAGGACCTGGGAGCAAAGCAGGTACTGATTGAGGGGTCCCAGTGGGGGCTTAATTTAGGTTACAGGGGGCCACGACTGAGGCCGTGGGAAGATAATCTGAAATCAGCGGCAGAACACAGGGCGGTAGTGCAAGAGAAATTGGACAAGGAAGTACGCGAAGGGAGACTGGATGGCCCCTTTGATGATTGGCCGGAGAGAACCTGATCATATCACTGATCGGGGTTGTGCCCAAAAAAGAGGAAGGACAATACAGGTTGATTCATCACCTGTCCCGGCCTGAGGGGTTTTCAGTTAACAATTTAATTGAAGAGGAGGCAGCCCCATTTTTCTATTCCTCAGTTGACATGGCCATGTCACTAGTTGTGACCGCGGGCGCGACTGCAGACATGGCAAAGTTTGACATAAAATCGGCTTTTCAGTTGCTTCCAGTTTATCGGAGGATTGAGATCTTCTGGGTATTCATTTCGGGGGAAAATGGTATGTGGACAAAGCTCTACCGATGGGTTGCTCTATGTCATGTTCTTTGAATGTTTTAGCACCTTTTTGCAGTGGTATTTATTTATTTATTTCTGACATTTATTGAGCGTGAACGAATACCCGTAGGCGTCTCGGCGCTAGACTAATCAGCTGTCTTTCCCCAGATATTAATAGCTTCGGCAGATCGTTGGGCAGCGTCACTGGTTAAACAGCCAAGTTTTTAATCTCTTCCGAAACTGCAAAAGTGAGGGGCTGGTTCTGATGTGTTGTGGCAGGGTATTCCATATCTTAGCAGCCGCTACTGAAAAGCGGCGGTCACCCCAGGAGACTGATTTAGAACGTGGAACCACTAATTGGTTGAGAGTTATAGATCGGAGCTGTCTGACCGGTTTATAGGGTATAAGCTGGTCCTTGAGAGGGCGTGGTCCTTGATCGTGAAGTGCCTTATAGACTATGCAGAGTGATTTGAACTTGATCCTGTTATGGATCGTCAACCAGTGGTATGTCCTTATAGTATCAGAAATGGGTGCGAACTTAGGTGTTCTAGACAGCAGACGTGCTGCTGCATTCTCTATTGTCTGCAACTTTTAGTAACCCTGGCTTGTGCATTTAGAAAAAGTGCATTACAATAGTCTAAGGATGATAGAACTAGGGAACTGACCAGTGTTTTAGCAGCAGCATCCGGTAGAAAAGGGATGATTTTCCTTATCATTCTAAGTTTATGATGAACTGTGGCCGCTACTTTGTTCGCATGTGCCATGAAGTTGAGATGATCATCAAAGGTTACTCCCAAATTCCTAACCTTAGGGGTCGGGCTAGGAGGGGTGCCGAAGGCTGGTGGCCACCAGGATGCAGACCAAATCGGGGAGAGGGGTCCAAAAATGACCACCTCCGTTTTATCGGAGTTGAGCTTCAGGCAGTTACCTGCCATCCACTCTCCAATAGCCATCATTCCATTTTGGAAACGTTCTGCCACCTCCAGCCCGTCACCTTTAATAGCCAACACCAGTTGCGTGTCATCAGCGTATGAGGTTAGGCTCATCCTGTATGCTTTGATCACACAAGCAAGGTCCGACACATAGATGTTAAATAGTGTCGGACTAAGGGATGAGCCTTGAGGAACCCCACACGGTAGTGACAGCTTGGCTGATTGGTATGGCCCCAGTGTGACCACCTGCGTTCTGTCAGCCAGAAAGGAGGAGAGTAAGTTTCTCGCAGTGTGGTGAACGCCCATCCTTCCGACACGGTCGACCAAGATCTTGTGGTCGACCGTGTCGAAAGCTGCCGAGAGATCTAGCAATACAAGTAATGCTGTCCCTCCCTGGTCGCGGATAATTCTGATGTCGTCTGCTGCTTTGATAAGGGCGGTTTCCGTACCATGATACTTACGGAAACCAAACTGTGTGTCGTCCAGTAGATGATATTTCTCTATATACTCTGATAGCTGCTGGTTCATGGCTTTTTTCACCACTTTAGCTAGGAAAGGGAGGCTTGCTATGGGCCTGCAATTCTTTAGTTCCTCCTTATCTAAACTGGGTTTCTTCAGCAGAGGTTTAACCTGTGTGTTTTTAAGGAATCTGGGTATGTCCCTGAACTCAGTATTGTGTTACAAACATGAGTGATGACCGGGATAGTAGTGTCCATCACCCTAGAGAGTACTGAGGCGGGGCACGGGTCCAGAGCCGAACCCGCTTTAATAGACACGACAATGGTTTTTGTTTGATCGGTAGTCAGAGCCTTAAAACTAGTCAAGGTGTTTCCAGAGGGCATGTGGGAGGGGGGAGCTCTGGTGATATTAGTTTTTGAAGTAAAAGCTTGGTATATATCATTTACTTTGGAGAAAAAGAACTCGGACAATGCGTCGCAGAGTGATTGTGACGGGGACGGATTAAGATCTGGGGCATTACCAGATAAAGTTTTAGTGATGTCATATAGTTGCCTACTGGAGTTTTTAGCTTTTTCGATTTGCTCTGAAAAAATTTTTTTTTTGGCAGCAACAATCATTAATTTGTAGGTAGCCAATGATTCTTTATATTTAATCTTACTTTCGGTGTCATAAGTTCTGCGCCATTGCCTTTCCCTATTCCTACTTAATTGTTTTTGGGTTCTTAACTCCTCTGTATACCATGGAGCGGTTGGTGTGCTTCTGTTCCTGGAATGGAGTTTAGTAGGTACTAGCTGATTCGTGGCATCACCTAGCCATTCATGGAATTGACGAGTTGCGGTGTTAGGTTCATTGGATAAATCTGGGCGGGTCTTGTCCAGAAGTTTTTTTTAGATCAGTATGGTTTATATTCTTCCATACTTTGAAAGAGCCTGGCTTAGAAGATGTGGCCTTCTTCCTAAATGATTCCTTGATGGTCAGGCCGCTAAATATAGCAAAGTGATCCGTCCATGGCATGGGTAGAATGTTTAATATATGCAGGCCCTCTACGTTGGAAAAAATGCCGTCCAGCGTATGTCCTGCCTGGTGGGTGGGAGAGGTAACCAGTTGTCTAAGGCCCATTATTTCTAGGTCTGATGTGAGGGCGGCGGTGTCCCTATCGTTTTCTTGTTCTAGGTGGAAGTTTAAGTCACCCATAACTGTCGTAGACTCTTCGGTGGTTACCGATTCCGTTATCGTGCTTAAGTGGGTCAAAAAAGCTGCTCTTGTCCCAGGGGGACGGTATAGGAGAACTCCCTTAAAGTTGAAAAGGGCTGTAAACTTTATGTTAAAGTGCATGGCTTCACATGATGTGACGGGTATGGATGATGTTTGGACCTCGAACCGGTCTCTTGCTGTAATGGCCAGACCCCCTCCCTTTTTTCTAACCCTGTCCTGTCGGTAGGCTTTGTAGCCGGGAGGGACTGCAATTACTAGGTATTAGGCTGATGCATCATCAGTCCATGTTTCTGTGATATCAAGGGCATCTAAGTTGTTATCAATGATAAGGGCCGCTATTTCTTGGCTGTGTTTGCCCAATGACCGCGCATTGATGAGGGCCATAAGAATAACCACCTCGTTGACGTTGCTTTGCAATTTAGAGGGAGTCTTCAAGTTGCTAACAGGAATGGTGTTATTACAGTGGGGGCATATCAGGTTAGCAACCGTAGGTTTTTGAAATAGGTAATGTTTTATGCAGCGGGAGGAAGGGGGTTGTCGGAGCTCCATCAGGGCCCTGCGAGTGTAGGCTATCTTATGATATGAGGGAGCCCGAGCAGGGGTCTTGGCCCTGGGCTCGGTCCAGGCGCGGACGGGCGCAGACGGGCTTGCCTTTGGCGCGCCGCCGGTGCGCCCGCTGCGCCCGCCCGCTGCGTGGACGGAAGTTCATATCCTTATATCCGGTGTGAGGAGGGCGTGAAGCGGCCAGCAGCTGCAGCGCTACCCCTCCCTCACCCAGATGGCCGAACCCCTTCTCCCCAAGCGCCAGGAACCGGAAATACGCGCTGGGAATCGGGTTCGAGGGGGCAGAAAGACGTGCAGGTAGTTATTAAATCAACTCAACATGCACCAAGTATAATTTAGAAAACAGTTTTAAAATAATGCAGTGTTTTTTAAAAGCGATCAAAAACAGAGCCCCCGGCTTCCGCCTCAGGGGAGAGACATCGGTGAAGTCAGCGCGCAGCGCTATTCACCTGAATAAGTAGTCTGGGAGGGCGGGAAGCGGCCAGCAGCTGCAGCGCTACCCCTCCCTCATCCAAGATGGCCGAACCCCTTCTCCCCAAGCGCCAGGAACTGGAAATACGCGCTGGGAATCGGGTTCGAGGGGGCAGAAAGACGTGCAGGTAGTTATTAAATCAACTCAACATGCACCAAGTACAATTTAGAAAACAGTTTTAAAATAATGCAGTGTTTTTTAAAAGCGATCAAAAACAGAGCCCCCGGCTTCCGCCTCAGGGGAGAGACATCGGTGAAGTCAGCGCGCAGCGCTATTCACCTTAATAAGTAGTCTGGGAGGGCGGGAAGCGGCCAGCAGCTGCAGCGCTACCCCTCCTTCACCCAAGATGGCCGAACCCCTTCTCCCCAAGCGCCAGGAACTGGAAATACGCGCTGGGAATCGGGTTCGAGGAGGCAGAAAGACGTGCAGGTAGTTATTAAATCAACTCAACATGCACCAAGTACAATTTAGAAAACAGTTTTAAAATAATGCAGTGTTTTCTAAAAGCGATCAAAAACAGAGCCCCCGGCTTCCGCCTCAGGGGAGAGACATCCTCAGGGGAGAGACATCGGTGAAGGTACTTCACGCTGCACACAGGTCACGCGTTGGTCATGCATTACTTGGATGATTTCTTATTTGACTGTTCCCCGGGCTCCACGGAGTGCCAGAGAGCTCTAGACACCTTTCATAAGCTCATGGGGGACCTGGGGGTGCTGTTAGCACCTGAGAAGATGATGGGCCCTTGTACGAGTATGTCCTTCTTAGAGATTGAAATTGATACTGTGGCAATGCGGGCTCGCTTGCTGGATGACAAGAAGGAAAACATTTTGCATTTGTTGGAGGGAATGCTGGCTAAGCAGATGTGCAGATATTTTCGGATGCAGCAGGCAGTGAGGGTTTTGGCGTGTACTGGCAGGGCAGGTGGTGCGCGGAGCAGTGGCCACAGCAGTGGAAGGATGGGGGGAGGAGCATAGCCTTTCTGGAACTTTTCCCGGTATTGGTGGCATTGACATTGTGGGGCAAAGAGTTGGCTCACAAGAAAGTGTTGTTTGGGGTAGACAACATGGCAGTGGTGGAGGTCATTCACCGACAGTCCGCAAGAGATGAGCAAATTCTGAAGTTGTTGCGGGTTTTCGTGCATGGCTGCCTCAAACATGACATTGCTTTCAGGGCATTGCATATACCAGGTGTGGACAATGACATAGCTGATGCTTTGTCTCGTTCACAGTGGGGGAGATTCCGTGGGCTGCCCAAGGAGGCGGACAGGACACCGACCCCAATGCTGGATCACCTTTGGTATGTAGGCAACGTATGGTGCCACAACTGGTGTTACCAACAACCAAAGGAAATGCCAATACTGCTATAAACTTTAAACCATTTTAATCAAAAGATGCCCAGACCAACCATCAATACATCCTTAAGCTCATTAGTAGCTTTTATTTAGATAGAACATATTTTTACAGTTTTATCTCCAGAAGAAACACTTTAATACATGTGATGAACACTTCATGTGAAAATACATAAAAACTAAACGCAGGAAAAAACTAAATTAAATTGCACTTCCATTAAAAAAACTTTCAAACACCCATTCACTCTTCACAAACAACATCCACACTCTTCATATTAAACTCAAAAACCAAGAAATGACTTAAACAATCTCACTTGCAACCCAAGTACCAAACATCATTGCTGTTAATCACAAATTTTGTAAACGTATCCTATGCAGTATTTACAATATTTTACATTCGATCTAACAGTCTCTTTAACCGAACACAGCAAATACCAAATTTAAATTTGATCAATCAAAGCAATTGTTTGGTAACTACGTGGTCTACGTGTTTCGAACCCCCTTGTTCGTGGGGTTCTCATCAGGACCAAACCTCACTGCAAAAACAATTAAAGACAACAATATGAAAATATGCCTGTTGCCTTATTTAAAACACTAGCGAACTGGACCACCAATATTCACATCTGCAATAGCTTACCTACTTTAAATATGCCCGATGGTCGAACAATGCAACTGGTGTTAGGCTTTCTGTCAGATTCTACATGGGCGATGTATCAACTGGCTTGGAGGGATTTCTCTGCATCGGGGGCCTGTAAACATTCAGAGGTCTGGCGTCAGTCGGAGGATGTAATACAGTTTATCTTGGTACTCATTGGCAAGGGGCTTTCGAAAGTTACCATTGCCGGAAAGTTGGCAGGCATTGCGTTCATGGGGAAACTCTTGTGGGGACACACTCCGACAGACATGGAGTTGGGAAAGAGGATGTTGGAAGGTTGGGCTAGGGAGAAGGGGGGATGGAGTGGCGTGTCGCCCCCTGTCCTGGCAGAAGCTAGCGCTAACTTTGGAAGCATTACCAACAGTCTGCAGGGATGATGTTGAGGCCTGTTTATTTTCAAACCTCATGGTATGGATGTTTTTGGGAGCATTCAGCGTGTCGGAGCTCTTGGGCACCAAGGTCAGAATAGGTGTGCGGTGGGAGGATGTGTTCATCGGGGATGAAGGGATACATATTTGGTTGGCTAGCTCAAAAATTTATCAGAGGGGTTCAGGAAAGGGAGTTAGGTTGGAGGCGGCAGTGCCAGCTGCGATGTATCCCCTTAAGTGGGTGCGCCAATGGCGGGCTTTGTCAAAAGGTGTGGGTCCGGAGTGTGGTTCTGTAATTCTCAAACCTGACTCCATTTTAGACTTGCCCTCACGTAGGCCTGTGAAGTAGGCCCAACGAACAAGTGGCCTGGCCTTCTGAGTTCGTGCATAAATTAACTTGGGTTTTTCTGACTCTGAATGAACTGCAGAGAGAGTGACCCTTTTCACCTGAAACCGACCTTTTGCAGAACCAGTTTCACTAGCTGATCGTTGTCTGAAATTGGCAATCACTGTTCAGGACCTCGTTAACCTTTAGTTTCCTTGCACATATCTTATCCTAATCAGCATCTAAATTCTTTCTTTCCTTACGACTTTTCATTACATGGGTAGTGCTTTCAATTATGGGTTTGTCCGGCTTGTGGAAATTGAATTTGGGACAGTCCTAATAATTAACTTTTGGGTTGGGTTACTGTAAATTGGGTTTTTGTTAATGTGATAATCAGTTAGAAAATGTGTCCTATTGGTCAGAATTTGGTGCAGTGGGTGTACATTTATAATGAGAATATTGTGTATAAAAGGTGATGTCTTGCTCTATGAAAATTGAGCAGTTTCTTGAGTTGTATACCGTGTTGTATTGCTGGGATTTCTGCTACTAGCTGCAGCTAATAAATTTGATCTCTGACGCCACCTAGAAGTATTCCGTGTCTCTGTATACCAAGGCAAGGGAGCCCAGAGGACTTCGGGCGTGTCCCTGGCGCCGCTGGGTACTTGAAATCCCAGTTCTTCAGTTGGCGCCCAACGTAGGGCGACTTCAGTGGTACCAGTCCAAGCCCGAAGATTGCGAGGAGCCACGTGAGGAAACTCTGGAGGAGGGCCCCCACTTCATCGACCCCTGCATGTTGACGTGAACCGAAGGTCTTTTCTGCGAGGCTTCCCGCTTTCCAACGGCTACGAAGGACTGCTGCCCTGACTGTCGCCTTGTCTTGGACCCTCCGATTGATGTTTGTAAAGCGAGACGATAGACGGTCTTCTGGTGGCGTGACAGATATTTGGTTAAGTATAAGTGGGTCGCTCCCACGACTTTGTTTGGTTCCTTGGTTTTGCTTTGGTTGCTGCAGTACCCAATGCCGAAGGGCTTGTATATTTACGAGTGTATCATTTTTTGATTCCCTTTGAAGTTTGAAACCAGACTAGTGAGTAAGATGCCTGGTAAATTTGGTAATTGGTTTGTTTGTGGTAGTAACAGGGATTCCCGATTGGAGGATTCGTGTCCGATACCTCCGGTTGGAACTCCGACTTATGAGCTCTATTCTAAACACGGAGTGGGCCCTATTACTTATAATGAAGTATGGGTCCGCTACACTAAAAAAGATGGTGTTTTGCAATGGCCCCCACATGGTAGTTTTGAAACAGAGATTTTAGACAATCTAGAAGTTAGGCTATTTAAGAAGAAAGCCCGGCCGGCAATGTTTGACTCTTTCCGCCTTTGGCATAAGGAAGCCAAACAGAGAGAAATTAAACAAGCAAAAAGAGATAGGAAAGATAAGAATATGTCAGTATTACAAGCTGCTAGGCAGTTTAAGGAAGATGGAGAAGAGCGTGTGAATGAAGTCTCAGATAGGCAGCGTTGTATGGCCATAGATAAATGTTATACGGCCTTGCCGTCTTCTCCTCCAGAAGTGATTGAAGACCTTGAAAAAGATCCTTTGATCTCTCATTTACTGAGATTGCCACCTCCCTATGTACAGGGTGCTACTGCACCTCCATTACCCCCGGTTGCTCCACCCTTTGTTGTTCAACCTCCTGCTGTTGCTCACTCAGCCACCCGGTGTTCCACAGTTTTGCCTCCTCCTGCGCAATACATTCTAGGGTCGCCAGCCTTGCTACCAGCTTTGCCTCAAACTCCTTTGCCTTCTGCTTCTGCATCTTCGACTTCTACTGTTCTTGTCCCTACACCTTCTTTGCCTCAGAATACTTATTCTCCTGTTCTTATGTCTACTTCTTCCCCTTCTGCTCGAAAACGAATGACCGAGACTGTTGTTAATTTGTTGTCACCATTGTTTGGGTCACTGAATATGACCCCTGTTTCGGAACGTAAGCAGAGTCGTAGTCAGCTTCCTAGTTCTGAAGAACGGACAGTGTTGGATTTGTTGGCTCGTAGGTGGATTTTAAATGCTCCGAGGTATGATTTGCCAGCAGTTATGGATGTTTTCTTTCAGTGGGAACCGCCTAAGCAAAGGTATGTTTTTGATGTAATGTGTACTTTTCTGCGTCAGGAATGGGAAGATAATGAGTTGGGTCCGATTCCGCAGGATGTGCTCGATGTTCAGTCGGATTTTGCTAAAGGGATGAAAGTGGAATCTGATATTACAGATGCCGTAGAGACAATACTTGCTTTCAGATCTAGACTTTCGCCTCAGATATTGTATGAACCTGATTCCTCTGTTAGGAGGAAAGTGAAACAGTACCCTATGAGAGAAGTTCCTCCTGTATGGAAAGAAGCAGTTCAGGCTAATGTAAATCAGGGTATTCAGGCCGCTCCGGCTCATTTTCAACGAGTATGAGTACATGTCCCTTGGAAGAGAGCAAAGGTCTTGGCTCTTAAGCAGACCTTACCTGACCCTCGTAAGAATCCTGCTGGTTATTACAAGGAGTTGTCCCAGACAGTTGAAGCGTGTATTATGAATTTAGCTGACATCGATATGTTGATGGGTAATGTAGTCCCTCAACCCTTGTGGGCGAAGATTCGTCATGAGAATCATGCTGCTGAATTAGGTGATACCTGGGCGAATATTGTTCCTGCTAATGGTAGACAGGAGGGAGGTGATAAACCTGAACCTCTAGTTTCAGAATTACCAGGTAGGATTATTAATTTGATGAAAACGATGATGCCCGCTTTACGAGTGAATTGGGATAAGTTAGCAGCATGTAAGCAGAAGAAAGACGAGAGTGTATCTGATTTCTTCACTAGGTTTGAAGAGACGTTTATTGATCATAGTGGTCAGGATATGAGTACGGAGGTGGTCAAAGGTTGTTTGTGGATAAATTTGTCTTTAATTTGCTTCCCGAACTTTCTAATAAGTTAAAGGACTCTGAGAGTTCATGGGCTGTCTCTTCGTCGGCCCAGATATTGGCTACTGCACAATATTACGAGAATAGGGATAAAGATGAGAAGGATAAAGTGGAGAAGAAAACTAAAGAGTTAAAGACGAAAGTTCTTTTGCAGCAAGCTTATCTGCCTCGTCAGAATCCGCCTCAGTTTCAGCAACCTCCACAATTTCAGAGATTGTTACAGAAGCCTGAGCCTTATGTTCCGCGATTCTTTCCTGGCCCAAATCAGTGTGCTTATTGCAGAGAGGAAGGTCATTACAAGAATAGTTGCCCGACTTTGTTACAGCGTGCGAATGGTGTATCTGGTCAGAGAGGTCGTGGTAGTTTTCAGCAAGCTCCTAGGGGTAGGGGACGTGGTGTGTTTCCTCAGAATGAGCGTTCCTCTTCCCTACAGAATTCTGCGAATTATTTTGACAGACAGAATGTTCCGAGTGGTCAGCCTGCCCAGTACTATGTTGAGGATTAATATGTCGAAGGTGAAAGTTCTGGTTATAATGATAACTAGGACAGCCAAGGACAAAGTGAGGGAGTAGTGTCAGTTCCAGTAGATCAGAGTGGACCTTATGTTGAAGTGATTACATCAGGTGTGGTAGAACCTTTTCTTTTGGATACTGGTGCAATGAAGAGTTCTATTATGCATTCTAAACTTCCTGGCGCACCTTTGTCTGGCTTGACCAATGTTTCAGTAGGATTTTCAGGCGCCCCAGTTCGTAATCCGGTTTCTAGTCCTTTGTCCCTTACCATTGGCCCTTGTGAATTGGAAGCTCCACTTATTTTAACGACTGGTTGTGGTGAGAATCTGTTGGGTTTGGACTTGCTGAAAAGATTGTATGCGACATTGCATTGTTCTCCTTCAGGAGTACAACTTACCCTCGGTAAGAAAGTGATTTCTCCAATGTATTTGTCTAAGGATTGTTTGCCACTGGAATTGCATTCGCTTCCTGATACACTTTGGGCCACAGGTCCAAATGATGTTGGTCTTTTGCAGATTCCTCCGTATGTTGTTACCCTTAAGTCGAATGCTAGGCTACCTCGTATTCCACAATACAAGATTTCGAGCGATGATGAGAGAGCTCTATTAGCGATTGTCTATGATTTGGTTGATAAGGGTGTAGTTGAGGAAACGAGAGGTAATGTGTGTAACAGTCCTGTTTTGCCTGTTCTTAAACGTACTGATGCTTCTCAGCCACCTGTGTACAGGTTTGTGATCGACCTTCGAGAGGTCAATAAGATAGTCGTGCCACAGTTTCCTGTGGTACCTGATATCACTGCTTTGTTGACTTTGATTCCTGATTCAGCTTGGTTTTCTGTCATCGATTTGAAGAATGCTTTCTTCAGTATTCCTATTGCTGAGGAGAGCAGGGATATTTTTGGCTTCTCCTTAGGAGGCCGAAGCTTCCGGTTTAAGAGAGCTCCCCAAGGTTATTGTGAAAGTCCCTCCATCTATAGTCAGGCGTTGAAAACTCAGCTTGACGGTTTTGTGTTACCTGTTGGTGTTGAGGAGTCCTGCGAGACTCTTCTGACGTTTCCTCTCGAGCTGCAAACTCCCAACTCCCTCAAGGATCAATCAACACAATCAGGACTTGGACACTGACTGAATTGACTTCTCCCCCAGGGAAAGGGGAAGTGGACAGAGAGACGCACAACAAATTATACAAGATTAAATCTTCGGTTGCGTCTCTCTTGGGAAGTGCTCCAGGCCAAGGATCTTCTATTAAGAATGTTCTGCGCTGTCTTTGCGTTAAACTGC
The DNA here is from genome assembly GCF_964261635.1 of Lissotriton helveticus. NCBI lineage: Eukaryota > Metazoa > Chordata > Amphibia > Caudata > Salamandridae > Lissotriton > Lissotriton helveticus. The sequence goes on from NC_136063.1 coordinate 1,208,797,848, forward strand.
AGTGCAATATTAACAACAATTACTAACTGTCCACTTCTCAATCAATCTTAAAATTAAAACTAAACTTTGCTTACTGACCATTTGACCGTCTGACCCTTGTTCGCACTTCTACTGAGATCTTAACTTTGGTTCTGGGTCTTGACACCTTTAAGTAAACATGACATGTCAAAAAATGAATTTGCACTTTTCTAAGAAAACAGGTTAAAGGGATAATTGGGTTAGTTCTAAATTAAACGCAGAACTTCATGCAGGGCCATACCTGAGTCTTTACATATATCTTCTGTTAGAAGGTCCTGCAGTAGGGAGACAGGAAACAGCAGAGCAGCCTCTCTAAATTCACTCTACTTATCTAAGATAACCTCTTCTGATCAACCTTGTACATATGTTACTTTCCTTTCTTCATACTGTAATTAAATCTACAAAACACTGAAATGCACTCATAGATTTGAATTGACTATTTTACAATGTTGTCTCTACCAAGGCTTGTTTGATTCCACTGTCCGCTGTTGAGCACTTTTGTTAGTTCAAGATTGACTCACTTTTATGCAGACATAAGTGTCCTTCAAGCCCTTGCCTTTTGAGTCTTTCAGCGCAGCAAGCGCTAAGTTATCTAATCAATTCACAGTTCACTATACAAAAGCCTTGCTTTTGACAAAGCTTGTTTTCTCAGTAACCCGCTCTACTCTGTGCGCTTAGACTCTCAGACATCCAAGCTTTTCGCAGTTAACTGTCCTTGCCTTTTGAGTCTCTTAACACAGCAAGCGCTAAGCTTTCTAATCAATTCACAGTTCGCTTTTTCAAAAGCCTTGCCTCTGACAAGCTTGTACTCTCAGTAATCAGCTCTACTCTGTGCGCTTAGACTCTCAAGCGCTTCTAGCGTTACACAGTTAATTGTCCTTGCCACTTCAAATCACCAATAAAATGTTCGTGGCAATTTTTAATGAAATTAAAACTCCTTACTGTCCCCTTTTCAATTCAGGCGGCAGCGCGATGACAGGAGACTCGAACTGGCAGCCTGCAGAGGAGAGCGGATAAACAAACCCTCCGGCTGCTTCGGGGAAATGCCGGAGTTCATCCGCACCGTCTTCAAGGCAAAAATCTGTCACACTGACAGTCAGGATACACATGAAATAGGTTTTTGAAGGAAAGGGAAATACGGGGCTAAGAATAATCTAACAGGATATTTCAGATCAGGGGGTTGAGGAATTCACACGCGAGGGCAGGAGCTCTCGACAGGGACAACGAGAGACGAAGCATTTGGCAGTTGGCTGAAGCTAGTATTTATAGCTTCAGCCACGAGACCTGCGCGAGGCTCTTACTCTATGACACCTAGCGCGAGGGAGCCCCGAACCTGTCTCTCAGAGCGCACAATCTAAGTAACTGCACAGAACACAAACAAGCATTGCTAAAGGCAATTGCTACCAGTTATGTTTCTAAACAGAATTCTAATTTAACTTAACATTTAAATAATACCCAAAATGAAATCAATAAACTAAATCAACCTTTTATACTCATTATATATACACTGAAACCATTCTAGCTCCGAACCTAATTAAGACGACCTGTAACACCCCTAACAGTTCCTCCCCCCAAAGGTCGTCTTACAGGTCTAGGTTTATCAGGATGCAAAGCATGAAAAGATCTAACAAGTCTAGGAGCATCAACATTTTTCTCAGGTTCCCAAGATCTCTCAGAAGGATCATAGCGCTTCCAGTCAACCAAATAAAACAAGGCACCCCGAATCCTTTTGGAATCTAAAATGGATTTAACCTCGTACTCAACATGGTCACCGACAATTACTGGCGGTGGTGGATTATCAGCACGAGTAGAAGGTTCAAAAGGTTTCAACAGAGAAACATGAAAAACAGGGTGAATAGCATATTCCTCAGGTAATACTAATTTCACAGATACAGGATTCAAAACCTTCTTAACTTTAAAAGGCCCAATATATCTAGGCTTCAACTTCCTGGGACCCTCCAACTGAATGTTTCTAGTGGATAACCATACCAACTGACCTTCCTTATACAAAGGAGCAGCTTTACGATGAGAATCAGCAGTCTTTTTCATAGACAACTTACTTTTGACCCATTGTTTTCTAGCCTTATCTTGGATATCCAACAGATGAGTCAACCTATCAGTAACTGCTGGCATAGACAATTGTTCATCAGGTAAAAGTATAGGAATAGATCTTGGGTGTTGACCAGTGAGAAAATAAAAAGGAGAACAACCCAAAGCTGAATGGGTGGTGTTATTATAGGAAAATTCAGCCCACGGTAACATTTCATCCCAAGGGTGAGAGGAGGTAGTTAACAAACATCTCAAACCCTGTTCAACATGCTGATTCAATCTCTCTGTCTGACCATCCGTCTGTGGGTGAAAAGAAGAAGACAGAGCCAACTCAATTCCCAAATGTTTGCTAAGTTGTGACCAGAATTTAGAAATGAACTGAGGACCCCTATCCGAAATAATCTTTGAGGGCAGACCATGAAGTTTCACAATATTAGATAAAAATACAGCACTGAATTCCGTTGCCGAGGGAATCTTAAGCAACGGAATAAAATGTCCCATTTTGGATAACAGATCCACAACCACAAGAACAGTAGTAAACCCATTAGACTTAGGGAGATCAGTAATAAAATCTAAACTGATTGTATGCCAAGGGTGAGGAGGAATAGTCATAGGACGAAGCAAACCCATTGGAACCTCATGTAAAGCCTTTTGACGAGAACAAACTGGACAGGTTTTCACAAATTGTTGAATAATAGAAATGATTCTTTCCCACCAAAAATGACGTTGACACAAATCCAGGGTTTTGTTAATACCTGGATGTGCAGCAATCGCCAAATCATGATTCCATTGCATGACCTTATCCTGTAAATCTCTTGTGGGAATAAACAATTTGTCATTGTGATAGAAAAACCCATCTCTAATGGAATTACCTTTTTTTAATAACCATTCATGAACATCAAAATTTTTTAATTCCATCTTGACAGAATCCCAAAAACTTTCTGAATGGATTTCAGCAGCAATTTTTTCTAAAGGCAAAATACTGGGGGGATCCTTAACAGAATTTAAATCTTTTTCACATACTAATCGTGAAAGTGTGTCAGATAACAACTGCTTTTTTCCAGGTCGATACATAATTAAAAAATCAAATTCGCTAAAGAACTGTAACCACCTCATCTGTCTAGGAGTAAAAGCCTTAACAGTGGAATAAAATTGAAAATTTTTATGGTCAGAATAAACAGTAATAGTGTGCTTAGCTCCCAAGAGGTGATGTCTCCATTCTTGAAACACATCTTTAATGGCTAACAATTCACGTTCAGCAATCGTATAATTTTGCTCAGCTAAAAGCAATTTCCTAGAGAAAAAAGCAATAGGATGGAAGTGACCAGTATTTGCATCCTTTTGAAGCAACACCCCACCAATAGCAGTCTGTGAAGCATCTGCTTCCACAAAGAAAGGCCTATCAGGATCAGGATGAACCAAAATGGGAGCAGAGGTAAAAGCCTTCTTCAACAATGAAAACGCTTGATCAGCTTCTTCAGTCCAAGAGAAGACCTTCCCTTTTTTCAATAACTGAGTAATGGGAGTAACAATATCTGAGAACTTAGAAATGAATCGCCTATAAAAATTAGCAAATCCAAGAATTCTCTGTGTGTCTTTAATTGAAGTAGGAATTGGCCAGGTTAGAATTGCTTCGACTTTCTTTGGATCCATATGAATCCCCTCAGGTGATAAACAATAGCCGAGAAATTCCACCTGAGAAGCATTGAAAACACATTTTTCCAATTTAGCATATAGAGAATGATCTCTCAATTTCTGTAACACTAACTGAACATGTTGTACGTGTTCTTCCATGTTTCTAGAATAAATTAAAATGTCATCAATATAAACGATGCAACAGACATCCAACAGATCATGCAAGACCTCATTAATAAAATATTGAAAGGCCGCTGGAGCGTTGCAAAGACCAAATGGCATAACCGTATACTCAAAAAGACCAAATTTCGTACGAAAAGCGGTCTTCCACTCATCACCTTCTTTGACTCTAATCAAATGATATGCTCCTCTAAGATCCAGTTTGGTGTAAACACTAGAACCCTTAATTTGATTAAGAAGCACTGGAATCAAAGGCAATGGATACCTATTCTTAATGGTTGCTTTATTTACCTTTCTGTAATCAATACAAGCCCTCAGATCCCCAGACTTCTTCGAAACGAAGAAAAGAGGAGACGAAACAGGAGAAGTAGAATGTCGAATGAAACCTAACTCCAAAAGCTCATCCAAATAGTTCCTTAAATAAACATTTTCAGGTTCGGTTAAGGCATAAATTCTACTACATGGTAGAATAGCACCAGGAACTAAATCAATTCTGCAATCAAAAATTCTGTGCGGTGGTAATTTGGTTGCTTCAACAGGATCAAAAACCTTAGAAAAATTTCTATACTCAACTGGAAGCCTATTATCTTCCGCAGTTAGAGCAGCACAAAAAAGGGGCATCACCAGATCTTTGGTTTCTTGATAACAGTGTAACTTACAAAAAGAAGACTCTAAAGTAACAGTCCTTTTAATCCAATCAATATTGGGATTATGTAATTCCAACCAAGGAATGCCTAGGATGACACCAAAACTTGGAGCATCAATAAGATCAAAAACCACTTTCTCCGTATGCCCATTATCTGCTACCAAAGTTAATGGTTCGGTGTTAAACTGAATCATACCAGAAGATAAAACCGAACCATCAACTGCTCTCACAGACTCAGGTTCCTCCTTAGTAACAAATTTCAGATTCAATTTATGGGCAAACCCAATATCGAAAAAATTCCCAGTAGCCCCAGAATCCAAAAGTACAGGAATGCTATGTCTTTGAAGAGTAGTTAAGATAAAGACCATACGAATAGTAAAATGTTTGGGAATATGTGTCGTTACATTGGTGACAAATTTGGAGATCTTAGAAGAAGATTTGCTCGAGGGAACGATCTCTGCTTTCCTCAAGTATTTTAGTTTTCCGACGGCTTAATAGGAAGAGTTTCAACAACTAAAACTTTCTTTTTTGCGGGTTTCACAGAACAATCCTTGGCAAAATGCCCAGGTTTGCCACAGTATAAACATAAATTGCCTTTACGCCTCCGTTCTTTTTCTTCAGGAGTTAAAGGCCCTTTGAACCCACCCGGTAAAACAGATTCAACAAAAATATTCTTAACTTCAGACTCTTTTTTCTCAACTTTAACTAGAGGACTTCTAAAGTCACTCCTAGTTTTTTCATTTCTACGTTCGCCCAGTCTGTGATCAAGTCTAACCACTAGATCCTGAAATTCCTTAAACCCATCAGGTACATTCACTATGTGCGCAAGGGAGTCTTTTAAATCATCTTTTAGACCTCTATAAAATAAAGAAATTCTCTTCTCCTCAGGCCAATGAGTTTCAGACAGAAGTCTATTAAAGGTAGTTATATAGGATACAAGGTCCTTGGTCCCTTGACGAAGACTCAATAACTCATTATCAGAAGATTGAATTAAGGTATGTTTGGCGAATAGACTGGACATGGCCAATTTAAAATTCTGCAAATTGTGAAGCAAAGGATCATTATTATCTACTAAAGGCATGGCCCAATTAGCAGCCACCCCTCCCAGATAAGAAATTATAAAAGCCACCTTAGCAGAATCATAAGAAAAAATTTGAGGTTTACACATGAAGTGCAATTGACATTGACTAAAAAATGTTGCAAATCTGCTATTATCTCCAGAAAACCTTTCAGGATTAGCAAAGGGACAGGTGTTGGAGTAACAACAGTTACTTGAACTGGTTGTTTTTCAGACTGATCTTGTGAGGTATGAGGCTGAACCACATCAACTCCAAATCTTGCTGGCGCTAAAACCGGTTTCTTCTCCTTAGAAGAATCCCTCCAAGACGAGAATCCAACCCTAGTCTCATCTAACTCCTGACGAAGCGATTGATTCTCTAAACGTAAATTTTCCATCTCCACAGTCATCTTCTGGACTAACTGTGACAACTGTGAAGCATCCATGAGGGTGAGTTTGCAGACTTGAAAGGAAACGATTTTAGAATAGGGAAGTTAGGCTTCGTCTACTGTTGAGGAGTCCTGCGAGACTCTTCTGACGTTTCCTCTCGAGCTGCAAACTCCCAACTCCCTCAAGGATCAATCAACACAATCAGGACTTGGACACTGACTGAATTGACTTCTCCCCCAGGGAAAGGGGAAGTGGACAGAGAGACGCACAACAAATTATACAAGATTAAATCTTCGGTTGCGTCTCTCTTGGGAAGTGCTCCAGGCCAAGGATCTTCTATTAAGAATGTTCTGCGCTGTCTTTGCGTTAAACTGCAGTGCAATATTAACAACAATTACTAACTGTCCACTTCTCAATCAATCTTAAAATTAAAACTAAACTTTGCTTACTGACCATTTGACCGTCTGACCCTTGTTCGCACTTCTACTGAGATCTTAACTTTGGTTCTGGGTCTTGACACCTTTAAGTAAACATGACATGTCAAAAAATGAATTTGCACTTTTCTAAGAAAACAGGTTAAAGGGTTAATTGGGTTAGTTCTAAATTAAACGCAGAACTTCATGCAGGGCCATACCTGAGTCTTTACATATATCTTCTGTTAGAAGGTCCTGCAGTAGGGAGACAGGAAACAGCAGAGCAGCCTCTCTAAATTCACTCTACTTATCTAAGATAACCTCTTCTGATCAACCTTGTACATATGTTACTTTCCTTTCTTCATACTGTAATTAAATCTACAAAACACTGAAATGCACTCATAGATTTGAATTGACTATTTTACAATGTTGTCTCTACCAAGGCTTGTTTGATTCCACTGTCCGCTGTTGAGCACTTTTGTTAGTTCAAGATTGACTCACTTTTATGCAGACATAAGTGTCCTTCAAGCCCTTGCCTTTTGAGTCTTTCAGCGCAGCAAGCGCTAAGTTATCTAATCAATTCACAGTTCACTATACAAAAGCCTTGCTTTTGACAAAGCTTGTTTTCTCAGTAACCCGCTCTACTCTGTGCGCTTAGACTCTCAGACATCCAAGCTTTTCGCAGTTAACTGTCCTTGCCTTTTGAGTCTCTTAACACAGCAAGCGCTAAGCTTTCTAATCAATTCACAGTTCGCTTTTTCAAAAGCCTTGCCTCTGACAAGCTTGTACTCTCAGTAATCAGCTCTACTCTGTGCGCTTAGACTCTCAAGCGTTTCTAGCGTTACACAGTTAATTGTCCTTGCCACTTCAAATCACCAATAAAATGTTCGTGGCAATTTTTAATGAAATTAAAACTCCTTACTGTCCCCTTTTCAATTCAGGCGGCAGCGCGATGACAGGAGACTCGAACTGGCAGCCTGCAGAGGAGAGCGGATAAACAAACCCTCCGGCTGCTTCGGGGAAATGCCGGAGTTCATCCGCACCGTCTTCAAGGCAAAAATCTGTCACACTGACAGTCAGGATACACATGAAATAGGTTTTTGAAGGAAAGGGAAATACGGGGCTAAGAATAATCTAACAGGATATTTCAGATCAGGGGGTTGAGGAATTCACACGCGAGGGCAGGAGCTCTCGACAGGGACAACGAGAGACGAAGCATTTGGCAGTTGGCTGAAGCTAGTATTTATAGCTTCAGCCACGAGACCTGCGCGAGGCTCTTACTCTATGACACCTAGCGCGAGGGAGCCCCGAACCTGTCTCTCAGAGCGCACAATCTAAGTAACTGCACAGAACACAAACAAGCATTGCTAAAGGCAATTGCTACCAGTTATGTTTCTAAACAGAATTCTAATTTAACTTAACATTTAAATAATACCCAAAATGAAATCAATAAACTAAATCAACCTTTTATACTCATTATATATACACTGAAACCATTCTAGCTCCGAACCTAATTAAGACGACCTGTAACACCCCTAACAGTTGGTGCTACGTCGATGATTTGTTGATTACTGCTGATGATGAAAAGATTTGTAAAGAGGCTACTCTTTCTTTGTTGTGGTATTTTTCTGACCTTCATCATAAAGTGTCACCTTCAAAGTTGCAATATTGTCGCCAAGAAGTGACCTACTTCGGTCATCTCTTGTCGAAGGAGGGAAGGAGATTGACCCCAGAACGAATTCAAGCAATTGCGCAAATGAATGTACCATCCACACAGAGAGAAGTGCGTGCCTTTTTAGGTATTACATCGTATTGTAGACAGTGGATCCCTAACTTTTCACTGTTGGCGAAACCTCTGTTAGCATTGACTCTGAAAGATACTCTGCATCCTCTTCCCTGGTCTGACGAAGGTCAGAAAAGTTTTTCTGAACTACGCGATGCATTGTGTTCGGCTCCTGTGTTGGGTACTCCAGACTATAGTAAGCCTTTCACGTTGTACGTGCACGAGATAGAAGGTTGTGCGTTGTCAGTGTTGACACAATCATTTGGGGACAAGCAGCGTCCATGTGCGTATTTCTCAGCAACGTTAGACCCAGTTGCTAAGGCGTTGCCGAGTTGTCTGAGAGCTACAGCTGCAGCGGCTGTTTCTATCCTACAGTCTACTGGTTTGGTATTGGATAATACGTTGATTGTGATGGTCCCACATGAAGTAAATACCTTATTAAACAGGACTAAGACACAGCACCTTACTAGTGCACGTCTGTCAGGTTACGAGTTGACATTGTTGGCTAGTCATGTTCACATTAAAAGATGTAATGTGCTGAATCCAGCTACGTTGTTACCGATCTCTACAGAGACGGATCCTCAGGAACAGCATGATTGTTTTCTTCGTACAGAGGAAGAAACGAAAGCTAGAGTCGAACTGAGGGATACTCCCCTTACGGATGTTGATGGTACCCTATGGGTAGATGGTTCGTGTTTTAAGCTTCCGAATGGTGAAACGACTGCAGCGTATGCTATCACAACTTTACATACAGTTGTTGAGACAGCACGCATACCACAGAATTCTGCGCAAGCAGCAGAGTTGATTGCACTGACTAGAGCGTGCGTGTTGTCAGAAGGAAAGCGAGTGAATGCTTACACCGATAGCCAGTATGCGTTTGGTGTTGCCCATAGTTTTGGGCGTTTGTGGAGAGAGCATGGGTTCCTTACTGCGCATGGGACAAAAATACAGCATGGGCAGTTGGTGAATGAACTTTTGGAATCTCTCACTCTCCCAAAGCAGATTGCAATTGTGAAGTGTAGTGCGCATAAGAAAGTTGTGGACGATGTTGGTCGAGGGAATGCGTTTGCGGATGAAGTTGCAAAGGAAACGGCGAAAGACACGTTGAGCCGTATGTATGTTGCCGGCCCAGCTAATTGGGTTATGGCTGGTGGAATGTGTGAAGACACAATAGAAAGTGTGAAAATGATTCAGGCTGAAGCGACTGAGAAAGAAATGAGTGTTTGGAGAGAAACTACGGGTATGTTGGATTCGACAGGTTGTTGGGTTGAGTTGTCAGAACACCAGCGATGGCTGTTGCCAGATGCGTATGTGCTCCCAGTGGTTACAATGGCTCATGGAATGGCTCATACAAGTTTGAAGGGAATATGCAAGTTGTTGGCTCCAGTTTGGCAGAATGCTGGAATTCCAAAATGTGCAGAGAACGTGGTGAAACATTGTATGATTTGTCTGAAGTATAATCCTGGTAAAGGAACTCCAACTCCAGCTGGTCATTTTGCTCCTCCGACATATCCGTTTGAGGTGATACAGCTAGATTATATACATATGGAGAGATGCAATAATTTGAAGTATGTCCTTGTGGTTGTTTGTGCCTTTTCCAGGTGGATAGAGGCCTACCCCCTAAAGGATAATACTGCCTTGTCTACAGCCAAGGTTTTGCTCAAAGAATATTTCCCTTGGTATGGTTCGCCCAAAATTGTATGGTCGGACAATGGGAGTGAATTTGTGGGTCAAATCATGAACAAAGTATGCTCTGGTTTGGGGATAAATCAGAAGTTCCATGCAGCGAATCACCCCCAGTCTGCTGGACTTGTTGAATGTTACAATGGTACCTTGAAGCTGAAATTAGCTAAGGTACAAGCGAGCACTGGTCTTACATGGCCGGATGCCTTGCCGTTGGCTCTTTTGTCAACAAGGACGACTGTGCATTCTCGAGTGGGACTTAGTCCGTATGAAATTGTGTTTGGTCGTCCGGCCAATGTTTGGGGTGTGCCTCGTCCTAAAGAATACAGCAGTATTGAGTACCCTATGTTGGTGGATTACTTACATGACTTGACTGCTAAATTACGTGTTCTTCACCAACAGGTCTATGATAGTCTACCGACAGCTTCTACAGATCCAGGCCACTCGATTCGTCCTGGAGACTCAGTTCTTGTGAAGAACTTTCAGCGTACCAAGAACTTGGAACCTAGATGGACTGGTCCTTACTTAGTCCTTTTGGTTACTAGAACCGCTGTTAGAGTAGCTGGCAAAAAGAACTGGGTGCATGCCACCTACTGTAAAAAAGTTCCTTTGCCTTTACCGTATGATCAGTGGGTGAGGGATGGTATAGCTGACACAGATTGTGAGAAAGTCCCCAGATTCGTGCCGTTTAGTGATGCTCATTTGACATGGACACGGTCAGAACGCGAGGATGATGATGTACTGCAAGCTGCTGTGCCTCCTCATTTAAAGATTGACACCACCAATCCGGATCTTCTATTCAAGGACCAGACTGTGCCTGATAAAGAAAGCTACTATTTGAGAACAAGAAAGCTTGTACATCTGGACAAATAAAGTGCAACTGAAATATTTTTTTAGACAGTGAATTTACACTTTGGCAGATCAAGAAACTTTTTTTTTGCTTTTTCCTTTTTCGAATCACCATCCGGACTCCGCTGCAGGGTCACGGTAGGAAGTTCTTAAGGGGTGAACAGCGCAGTGACACAAGGTCCGTGGTCCAGGGTCGTTAGTACGATCTTGGCACACACTTAAGTGAAGAAGGTAACGACCGTGAGCAGCACGTTAGAGGATGGAGTTTTTTTATGCTGACCAGAGTGTTAGGAAAGTGGGTTCTAAAGTCCGAATATGTATATTGATTCGTAGCAAATGTTTTTTAATAATGTGTTTTCTTATGCTTGTGAATATTACATTAGCTTGTGTGGGTTGGATTTTCTATGTCACACAATTGCCGCTCACATCTACCTCCCAACCTACTCTTTCTTTTTCTACTGTTTCTCCACATGAGTTTCATACGTTACCTGAACACGAACAGACACGAAGATCAGAATTTGTGAACAATTTGTTTATACAGATGTTGCATCAGCATCAGCTAGTCATAAATACCACAAATTGTTGGGTGTGTGGTCTTATGCCACATACTACAGATAAGGGAATGCCATATTTGGTTTTGCCTTTTTCACCTAATGGGTCAGTTTGGACACTTCAATCGATGTTTATCTATGCGAACGAAGCCTCTCCAGTGCGTTCTGTTAACGATAACGTGAGCAAGAATGCTTTGATACGGGGAATAGTCGATATGATTAGAGATATTGACGCGTATAATGCTATCCCTAAAGATGAGGTACGAGCATATGTCGGGTGGAATAAAACGACATATAGTGTTAGCTTGACGGAGAAAGAAAGACAGCGAAGGTCTCCTCCTATTTGGATTGTACCCCACCGAGGTCATCTTTGTTTGCAAGGTAATGGTCAGAATCCGAGAGCTCAGCTTGGTAAGAGTGTGTGTGTTCACACATACGTTTATACATCCCAGAAATCTCCTCCGGTCGTGCCAGCTAAAGGCACGTACTTTGTTTGTCACGATAGAGCATACACATGGTTGCCATCTGATTTTTCCGGCACATGTTACGTGGCATTTTTGCTTCCCCCTACATACACTGCTGTTTCCGATTACCATAAGACAAGATATGGTAGAGGTGTAATCGATGCGAAAGATACTGTCGCACAAGAAGCTGGAGACTTATTTAAGGGTTTTCTACCCTTTTGGGGTCCTATGGCTAATAGTAGGAATATTCGTCAGCTCACGAGAGTGGTTAAGGCCACTATAAATGAGACTGCAGGGGCCCTTAGCAATATTACAGCTGAGCTTCAAGCGGATCGCCTTATGACATTACAAAACCGCTCTGTTTTAGATATTATACTTGCAGATAGAGCTGGGGTATGCAAATTGATTAGATCTAGTTGCTGCGTTTTCATACCAGATAATGCCCCGACAGTGTACCAAGCCATCTCTAGACTACATAAGATCTCTGAGTTTATTCATGTGGACGAAGGTAACTGGTCGTTGATGGAATGGTTATAGGAATCGCTGTCCAAATGGGGATGGAAGATTCTGACGTTCCTTGGTATGGCGTTAGCTATCCTTTTCTCGTGTTGTTTATGCATCCAGTGTGGTCCCGCCATTTGTAGTCTTTGTGCTACAATCTGTGTGAGAAGACCCGTCCCGAGAGAAGTAGTGGATAATAGGATGATGTTACAGCAACACCTTGATGACCTGATGAGAATAGATATAGACCTAGATTCAGACTGACGTGAGTTTAGGTTATTGCCTACGTAATGGCAAAAGGAGGGTCTGTGGTTCTGTAATTCTCAAACCTGACGTCATTTTAGTCTTGCCCTCAAGTAGGCCTGTGAAGTAGGCCCAACGAACAAGTGGCCTGGCCTTCTGAGTTCGTGCATATATTAACTTGGGTTTTTCTGACTCTGAATGAACTGCAGAGAGAGTGACCCTTTTCACCTGAAACCGACCTTTTTCAGAACCAGTTTCACTAGCTGATCGTTGTCTGAAATTGGCAATCACTGTTCAGGACCTCGTTAACCTTTAGTTTCCTTGCACATATCTTATCCTAATCAGCATCTAAATTGTTTCTTTCCTTACGACTTTTCATTACATGGGTAGTGCTTTCAATTATGGGTTTGTCCGGCTTGTGGAAATTGAATATCGGACAGTCCTAATAATTAACTTTTGGGTTGGGTTACTGTAAATTGGGTTGTTGTTAATGTGATACTCAGTTAGAAAATGTGTCCTATTGGTCAGAATTTGGTGCAGTGGGTGTACATTTATAATGAGAATATTGTGTATAAAAGGTGATGTCTTGCTCTATGAAAATTGAGCAGTTTCTTGAGTTGTACACCGTGTTGTATTGCTGGGATTTCTGCTACTAGCTGCAGCTAATAAATTTGATCTCTGACGCCACCTAGAAGTATTCCGTGTCTCTGTATACCAAGGCAAGGGAACCCAGAGGACTTCGGGTGTGTCCCTGGCGCGGCTGGGTACTTGAAATCCCAGTTCTTCAGGAGGCGGTTTTCCAGCACGCGAATGGGAAGAAAGTAACGGATTACCAGCTGCCCATGGTGGTGCGGAAGGCTTTATACAGCATTGGGGTGGACGGGTCAGAATACGGGACACATTCTTTCAGGATTGGGGCTGCAACGGAGGCCCATAGCAGGGGCTGGACGCAAGGGGACATAATGAGGCTGGGGTGCTGGTCTTCCGACTGTTACCATCGCTATGTATGGCAAAATGTGGAGGAGGCGCATGCGTCATCCTCTTTTGTTTGAATCTCACTTCATTTTTCTCATTGCAGGTTCGGTGGCTGGGCCCCAATCGTAGGAACTGAACTTTTGGATTGTGGGGCATTCTTTTATCAAATGATCACACAGGTCAAGGCATGCCGGTGTTCTTTTGGGGCAATGTTGGGTTTTAATGACTGTCTGTTTAAAATTGTTTGGAAAGGGAAAGGGGGATGCGGTGGAAGGAATTGTTACTGTGTCTAAATAAATGGATGTTGAGGGGGCAGTGCCCAGACGTGTTTCTGATTCACCTGGGGCAGAATGATTTGTGCGAGGAAAGGGTGTGGTATTGATGAGGGCCATGAAGAAGGACTTGTCAAGTTTGCAGGAGTAATGGGCAGGATGCCACGTTTTATGGACAGAGTTGGTTCCGCGCAGAGTGTGGAGGGGTGCTTTGAACCTGAGGGACATTCGGAAATGTCTAGATATTGTCGGCATCTTGGTTCCGGGAGAGTGGCACATAATGAGCTACGTTTTAAAGCAGTTGAATTTTTCAGAAACGATGGGGTGCATTTATCTCGGCTCGGCATGGACCTCTATTTATTGGAGATTAGGGAGGTGTTGGCAAGATGTTTGACAGTTTAGGCACATTCCGATTAGAAGGACAGCGGATAGCCTAGTCGAGGGGGCAGAAAGGGGGGGTAGTTTCAGTCCCCCCCTGCTTTCTGGGGGCGGGGGTTACTTGAAGTTTGCCAGGGTTGACAGAGGTTTTTGGTTATTGTTGGATTTGGGTTATTGACCAGCCGTGGCCCGTGGAGGGAGTTTCGGTGGGGCAGAGAGGTGGGGTGGGGGCTGCTAAAAACCGGAGTAAGGATAATTGAAGGTAAGTAAACAATTTAATAAATAAAACAAATTTCGTAGCGTGCCCTGCATCGCAAAATGTGATGCAGGGTGCGCTACGAAATTCGTTTTATTTATTAAATTGTTTACTTACCTTCAATTATCCATACTCCCGTTTTTAGCACCCCCCACCCTGCCCCTCCCCCGCCCCGCCTCTCCGCCCCACCGAAACCCCCTCTGCGGCCCGTGGCTGTTATTGACATGGAAAGGGTTGGCAAGTTAAGTTATAGTTAGGTTACGCATGATCGGGGTTTGACTGTGGTAAAGAAGCAGGTGGGTGAAGTTGTTTGACAGAGGGCTTGAATTTAAGGGGTGGTATTCTGTTGCATTGATGTGTATTTTGTAATGCTGTAATGTACGGGTGGGGCGGGTTCAAGGAAATTTAAGGGGTGGGGTAAAGGGTCAGGTATATGGTTATTTAGTGAGGTTTAGTTTTGTAAAGTGTTTGCTGAGGATTCTTTTATGATATGCGCATCTGTTTCAATAAAGTGGCCTTTTTGACACAGTACTGAGTTTGTGGTCTGCTCCCTCCCCCCCACCTCTCCCTCCCAAATGGACTTTGGTGCTCTCCGATCGAATCCCTCGCTCAATAATTAATTTCTGAAACAGTCCCAAAAGAATGACAGAAAATAGTTGTTCTTTGAAAATTTATATGAAGAGTTAATAGGCGATATACATTAAATCTGCAATCAGTACGTTTGTCAGGAAAGAGTACAGGTCATAGGTACAAAGAACTCAGTACAGTTCTACATGCAATCTTACATAGGTTCACCTTTTAAGTGGGGAATAGGGATTCCGGGTTACAGGAAACTACATGGCCTTTCATAGGACTTTAATCAAAGACTTTCATGCAGTTCTGCACAAGTGCATGGTTCTCAGGATATGCACCAATTAGGAACTAGCAAGGAGAAACTTTTCACTACAGACTGCATTTGGAGATTCTCTCATCTTATTTTTACATTCATGTAATGACTTAAGGACTTAAAGAATTACTTTTTTTTAATTACTTAAATAAACGCACAGTTTATTCGAGCATGCTAGTTGGTAAACTGTAAATCAATAGCCTGAGACAGTTGGGATGTCCTTGGTCAGGTACCCTGCAGGAAAGTCTTTGGGAACGCTGCTATTAGTGTAAACTCTAAAGTCTGTATTTAGAACAAGAAACAACGGTAGTAGTCATCACATGATGAACTGTGACATCATTGCAAGATAGAGGAGAGTGTAAGCTCAGTTCATAATGCATTTAAAATGAGAAAGGAAAAAACAACTCCCACACAGGAGACAATTAGGAGCCAGGAATTATGAAGATCCTTGCATGGGTCTGATTGTGCATTTGCAGATAATGATGTGCGACCTTTGCATTGCAAAGAGAAATTACTGAATTTAGTGTCATCAGGTGAAACATTCTAAAATGCCTTGGGGCATGTTTACTAGGAAGTCATGCAGTGCAGCTCAGCAAGTCAGCTTGTTGTGCTGCACTGTGTGACAGGGAAAGGGCAGGAATGTACCATATTTAAGGCAATATGGTGCATTCAAGTCCTTTCCCATGTGCTTGTGTCTCTTTGCCTGCCTAGCGCCAAATCAGGCACCCTTACACCATGGTGCAAGGATGCCTGTGTTGCATGTGGGATTGTTTTGTGCAGGAAAGGGGCACCTTCCTGCACAAAAATAATCCTGGGAGGCATATTCCTCTTTCTATGTGTGCTGCATTCTGCAGCACACAAAGAAAGAGGAAGAAAAGAGGAGAAATATAGATTCTTCTCCTTGTTACTGCTCCCCTGGGAGGGTTTAGGATGTTGGCAAATTCCAAGGTGTACAAACTCTTTGTAAATATGAGAATACTTCAAAATCCATGGATGTTGCATGGGAACACACAAGCAACGGCCATGGAACGCCTTCCCTGGACAGAGTAATGCAATACATTGATTTGCGCTGCATTGCGTTACTTCAGATTTTTGAAGCCACACAAAGCTACGTGGCTTTGCGCAGCTTCAATAATCTTACTAAAAGGTTTGCATCATGCATGAACTACGTTGCGTGGTGCAAATGCGATGCAAGCCTCTCATCAATATGCCTCCTTGTTTTTATATCTAGTTTAACTGTTCAAAACATTATTGATGTTAAGTAATATATCATTATTGAAATAGAAAAGCATATCAGTTCTCCATGTTAAAAAAATCGCATGACCAGAAAGTTAAAACCAGAATATTTCCAATTTCGGGAATTAAAAAATACTACTCTTTCTTCAACCTATTAAGTGTGCAAAATATTAAAGGGCTTATTTCTAACAAAGTCACACACTGCAGTGCAGCAAGTCACCTTGCTACGCTGGGTGACAGGGAAAGGGCAGGAATATGCTGTATTTGAAAGAATACAGCGCATGCCTGTCCTTTCCCTTGAGCTGGCACCCTTTTGGTAGTCTAGCGCCAAAGCAGGCACTTTTGCGCCATGGTGCAAGCGTGCCTGCATTGCATGCAGGATTGTTTTTGTGCGGAAAGGGGCACCTTCCTGCACAAAAACAATCCTGGGAGACATATTTCTCACATACTTCACATAGAAAGAAGTAGGAACGAGGAGAAATAGAGATATTTCTCCTAGTTACGCCTCCCCTGGGAAGGTATAAGATTTTGGCACATCACAGGTATACAAGTTTTTGTAAGTCTGCGGATGAGTCAAAAATCATGGGAGGTGCATGGGAACACTCATGCAATACCTACCCAGGGCAGAGTAACGCAACGCAGCAATTTGACCTGCGTTGCGTTACTCCAGACTTTTGAAGCCACTCGGAGCCATGCAAAGTGGCTTGCGTGGTTTCAAAAATCTGTCTTAAAGTTTGAATCATTCTTGCACCACCTTGCTTGGTGCAAGAGCGATGCAAACAACATCCGAAATAGGCCCCCAAGTGTCATTCGAACAAGCTTCAAGGGCACCTTACCACCCCAATAATCCTTTAATGAGTGCTAGATTTACTCCTCATCACCCATTTTCAGAAACAGCAGGGACAAAGCAACATCATCCCATACAGTGGAGACAGGCAGACGCACACAGATGCCTACCACCCCATGCCGCTTATAAAACAAGCATTGATAAAGCCAATAGGTTTCACCTTTGGGATCTATTGGATTTGCTAATAGTTTTTAGCCATGTTGCCAGCATCATATATGCAGTGCCGCATACCTAAACTTCACGAAAAATCATATGACTCAGCCAGCTGCTCATTTCTTTTCTTTTTATTTACCAATCCGAGTTTGATTGGTAAATATAAAGAAAAAAAGCAGTAGTGTGTGATGTTGTGGGCAAAAGCACTGTATACATGGTGTGTTTTGGGAATCAGCACGGTTATGTTATATGACTGAAAAGTAGAATACATAATAGGAATGAATTAGCAGTAGGACAATACATACATTAAGAACTCTTAAGTTTACCATACCCAAGCTTAGGTAGTTCATCTAATCCAGGTTTATTTTTTCCATTTGGCGACTTAGAGTATTCATTTTATACTTGAACGAACATATGTAGACCACCCTGGATAGTTTTCTGGCCCACTATGTTCCACCGTTGTGTGTAAAGATAGTGTGAAACTTAGGGCCCGATTCACAGAACTAACTTAAGACAAAATCCTAAACTTACTACCATTTTGGTATTTACAGAAGGCACTTACTCATTTTGGTATTCACAGAAGGTACTTACTCATTTCGGTATTCACAGAAGTTAGGAGTCCTAACTTTAGGAATCCTAAATGCCTTCTGTGAATACCGAAAGTCTTAAAGTTAGGATTTTTCTCAGTTTAGGAGTAGTAAAGTTAGGACCCCTAACTTTAGGACTTCTAAATGCCTTCTGTGAATACTGAAAGTCTTAAAGTTAGGTTTTTTCTCAGTTTAGGAGTAGTAAAGTTAGGACTCCTAACTTTAGGACTCCTGAACTGAGATAAATCCTAACTTTAAGACTGTTGGTATACACAGAAGGCCTTTAGTCCTAAAGTTAGGACTCCTAACTTCTGTGAACACCAAAATGAGTAAGTAACTTTTGTGAATACCAAAATGGTAGTAAGTTTAGGATTTTGTCTTAAGTTAGTTTTGTGAATCGGGCCCATAATGTTTAGCTAGCTTCAACACATTCATAGCGGCTTAAAAACGGCTCAGAACAGAGAAAAGCTTGCACCCAGGTTCACAGCAATCTGACCAGTGCCTGTAGCCCACACATGGTTCCCTGCTTCAAAGACTGCGCACAGTGAGACAGAGAAAATAATGTGGGCATCCATGGTTTGAAGTTAATGATTATAAAGGTGTTTCTGCTCCACAGAGCAACTTCAAACAGCACAGCTAGTCTTTCTGATGACAGGGCAAACTTTTACCATCTTTCAAACTACCCATGCAGCAGCATTGAAACTTATCTGTCATAAGGCAACATGACAGTTAATAAAGTTCCAAATTGGTGTACAATTAGAACCTTGAAACATAGAAGTGGAAAGCATTGAGGGCAGTGAGTTCAAAATCTCTGTTTTCTAATGCCAATCAGTTTCAAAGTTGTTGCTGTGGTTCTTTAAACAAAACCAGAACCCCCCTATTTCCACAGCAGCAGTATGGCACAATCAAAGGGAAGACTGAGGTTATACTGCTCCACGAAAGGTTTAATGTAGAACAGGTAACGCCACAAAGGAGGGCACCAACATGGCCAGCAACACCGGAGAGAGCTGGGGACCAATGAGAGTTACATGTGTGGGTGTGCAGGGGTGGGGTTGTGGGTGGCATGGAGGCACACAGGCAAGAGAGGACAAAATTAGTGTGGTCTGTCTCCCTCATATGCAGCTTTTCCGTTCAGAGTTACAATTTTCTTGTTGAAGCAGTCCAGAAGAGAAACACGTGCTCTCTTATGGAGTGTGTCAAGAGAAACAAACAAGCATTTGCAATGCAATAGGTCTTGCATTTGCGAGAGTTTGAGCTAATGGCATTGCAAATGGCAATGCCTTTTAATAATGTGTTAATTTTCAAAACCGATAAATAAAAGGCATTGTTATTTACAATGCCAATAGCTTAAACTCTCCCAAATGTGAGACCTATTGCATTGCAATAGGTCTCACATTTACGCGAGTTTAAGCTATTGGCATTGTAAAAGACAATGCATTTTAATTATGTTTTAAAAACAAAAACAAAAGGCATTGTTATTTGCAATGTCAATAGCTAAAACTCGCGTAAATTCGAGACCTATTGACATCCAATGACATACAGGAATCCATATAGATGCACATAACCTCACACCTAGAGTAATAGGCAGCACACATTCAGTCACAAATAACCCAAAGACATGCACATGATGAAAAGAGAGAGGGAAGAGTTGTATGAATTCAGGGAAAATAACATTTAACGCACAGAAAGTATTGGAGTTCCAACTTTGGGGTCTTTCACAGTGATCACTTCTGGTAGGTGATGGTATACTTAAGTCGCTTTGTTCATGAAATCCTCGATATATATGGATTTATTTCCTGTGCATAACAACACAGTACGGTAAGCACACACATTCAGTACTTAGCCTCCTTTGTCCAATCATACATGAGAAGCACTCCAGTTAGAGAAAACAATAGCAAAGAATAGCCCAGACACCGTTCCAAAATCTTCTTTATTTGAACATGCAAAGTGAAGATCACATTGAGCTAACCTTCCAGAATTTGCCGACTACACAGTCTTCTACCCAAATGGCAGTCCAAGGACAACACAGATAAGCATATTTGCATGATCACAACTAGGACAGAAAGCAAATCATTCAAATGACCCAGCAACAAGGACAGAAAGCAAATCATTCAAATGACCCAGCAACACCAAATACTAACATGTTCATACCATCATTATATAGATTATGATAATTGAAAAATCTAAATCACATGAAAAGCAGCTTTAGTCGAGCTACCTAAATAGGAGCAAAGCAATTTAGTCTGAAATTAGGATACGCACGGACCTATGTGTGGATTAAGTGTTTCATACGATCAAAACAAACATGAAAAGCATAAGAAAACAAGCATAACCCCAGTGTTCCATGGATTCCGAGCTGGGCCTGCGCAAAGAACTCTAATGTCGATAAACTATGCCCTGTGAAATACGCCATCTGTGGTGTGCCGCCCCCTCCCCATGTGTTGTTTTGCCCAACCCACTGGCCCTCCCTCTTGCATCGGTCTCTGTCTTACTTATGACACGGGTCGGGGAGAGGCTGATGGAACAGGGAGGGTTCCATCTGGTGGGGTATGCATAAACACATATGGTGTGGGGACGGGTGCAAGTAAAACAAGTCAAGAACACACACAAGAAAACTGCCTCTTTCTCAAGAAAAAAAAGTACAGTACGAGTCGATGGTACACAAATCTGGCATAATGGCTAGAGTGGCCGAATTTGAAGCTGGGAAACTGGGGTGTTGCTTTTAAGTGAAATCCCTGTCACCACAAAAACAAAACAAAACCTGGCCTGGCGTACTTACTTTAAATATTAATTTATTTGCAACGTAGTAGACCATTAGCCTACAAATGCAGAGTGTAGTTTCACGGACAAAGTAACGCAGCTCCCTCAGCTAAAATAACTCATACATTTACAACCCCTGATGATAAAAAGATGTTTCCCTGGAGCCGTTTCACACTCCCACTGTGTTTTTTCTGAACTCACCTCCGACGCCAGGAAAACAGTAGTAAACGTATGTTGAAGATTGTAAAAATAAATGCATTTAATGAGCATGCACGCTCTTAATGCATTCAAGCTTTAACCAAAATAAACAAGTAACACGGATGTGGACAGGGTGTGGCGCAACCGTTAGAGATGCTGACTGGAGCGCTCAGGCTCCCAGGTAGAGTCTCGGCGGCCCTTACTGCCCACTTGGCCAGGATGAGCAGTGCCCTCTTGGACACCATGACGGTGAAAGTGACGGAGAAGTTTTACCGTGGACAGAAGGAGCTGCTGCAGACCGCAACACACAGACCACGAAGCAAGCCAGGTGCTGCTATACGACTCACGCTGCCCCGCTGCCGCCATCTTGATAGCTGGCCAGAGAGCGGCCCGGGCATCTAAAAATGTAATATTGAAAAAATAAAGTTTGGCAAGCCTTGCCAGGGAAAAGAAAGACTCGGGTCACCAATTTTTTTTTCATCAATATTGTAACTTTTTTGTAAGCAGTGCAGCACTCCGCTTGTGCCGCGCTGCTTACAAAAAGTGCGCCACCAGTCTATAAAACTCCTTAAAGGCACAAATACGATATCGTAGACGGTCGCTCCCCTCCCGCCCTTCTTACTGGTATCGTAGCGCTTTGCTGAACGTGCCTTGAACTTACAAATTTAGCGCTCTGTTTTGCAAGCAGCGTTTCGGGGACTGAAATAATTTAATTCCACACTCTGCAAAGCAGCGTTTTGGTGCCTCATTTAATCTGACCCTACATTAACATTGCGCTTTGTTGCCTAGCAGCGCTTTGGTGCCTGAAGTTATTTGGCATATCCATAACTGCAGTAATTGTTATAGCGCCTCGCTGCCAGTATTGTTTGCCATAGCGCTAGTTACTAAGTGCGTCCCATTTCCCTTTTGGCTCGCTGCCATTTTGTTGTTGTGTATCCCAGCCCGTCCCCCCACCACGCTCCCGCCTCCCAGCTGACCCCTCCTCCCACTGGAAGTGAAGAGCTGACCCGACCGATCCTTTGCTGTGACCATTCCTGACCCCATCAGAGACGGTCGCTCCCCTCCCGCCCTTCTGACTGGTATCGTAGCGCTTTGCTGAACGTGCCTTGAACTTACAAATTTAGCGCTCTGTTTTGCAAGCAGCGTTTCGGGGACTGAAATAATTTAATTCCACACTCTGCAAAGCAGCGTTTTGGTGCCTCGTTTAATCTGACCCTACATTAACATTGCGCTTTGTTGCCTAGCAGCGCTTTGGTGCCTGAAGTTATTTGGCATATCCATAACTGCAGTAATTGTTATAGCGCCTCGCTGCCAGCATTGTTTGCCATAGCGCTAGTTACTAAGTGCGTCCCATTTCCCTTTTGGCTCGCTGCCATTTTGTTGTTGTGTATCCCAGCCCGTCCCCCCACCACGCTCCCGCCTCCCAGCTGACCCCTCCTCGCCCCTCCCCTTCCACCATCCATTTATGACAGATGGACCTACGCGCAGCGTTCACGCGCAGCGATCGCGCCCCATGCGCGCCGAAGGTGCGCCAAAGGTAAGCCCGTCTACGCCCGTCCGCGCCTGGACCGCGCCCAGCGCCAGACCCCCTGGTCCCCGCCGCTCCCAACCCTCTAGAGTCACATACGATGCCGCTACTCTCCTCGCCCTCAACCCCGGACGCACCCCACTATGCTGCGAAGCTTCCCCAGGACGTACCCACGGCCCATTCGCCTGCCTCTCCTGCAAATTCAACTGCTTCAGGATCCTCACCAAACCCACTTCCTCCACACACAGCTCCGAACTCAACAGCCTGAAATGCATCCTACTGAACACCCGCTCAGTCCACAGACATGCAACAGAACTCTGGGACCTAATCGACACTGCGTCACCTGACGTCGCCTTCCTTACTGAAACATGGATGAACGCATCTTCTGCCCCCGACATCGCCATAGCCATACCGGACACTTACAAGATCATTCGAAAAGACCGCACCAATAAAACAACTGGAGGAGGCATCGCCATCGTCCATAGAAACACCATCAAAATCACAACCAGCTCTGACGACTATCTTGCAACCGCCGAACATCTCCACTTTCAGATCCACACCGACCCCAGGACCACCCTTAGAGGCACCCTCATTTACAGGCCCCCAGGCACCCGATCTCAATTCAGCGACGACATCACAGACTTCGTCAGCCCGCACGCCCTCGCCTCCGAGAACTACATTCTTCTAGGAGACCTCAACTACCACCTTGAAAACATGCTCGACAACAACACCACCACCCTTCTGGACAACCTGTCCAATCTCGGACTCAAACAACTTGTTGACACCCCCACTCACACAGCCGGACACACGCTCGACCCTATCTTCACCTCCAGCAAGCACATCTCCTTCGATCGCACTACAGCTCTCCACTGGACGGATCACAGCTGTGTTCACTTCAGCTACAAAACCACCCTATCCCACAACCGTCCACAACCCATTCCCCGGAGAAAATGGAATAAAATCACCACCGACCAACTCCTCACATCACTCAACCAAAACCCTCCCACCCTAGCAATGGACCCAGACCAAGCGGCCACCAACCTCAGGCAATGGATTACCCACAGTGCGGACGAACTAGCACCCCTGAAAAAACACCAGTTGATATCATCCAGCAAAAAGGCTCCCTGGTTCAATGATGACCTTAAAAAATCCAAAAAGACATGCCGCACCCTGGAGAAGAATTGGAGAAAAGAACCAACCCCAGACAACATGGCCTCCCTCAAGACAGCCACCCGCAAACACCACCAACTGATTCGATCCGCCAAGAAATCAGCATTCAAGGACCGTCTCGACAACAATTCTCATAACAGCAAGGAACTCTTCAATATCGTCAAAGAATTCACCAGCCCTTCCGCAGCATCCAACGATATCACTAACTCCCAAGACCTCTGCGATGCGCTATCCTCCTTCTTCTACAACAAAATTGCCGACATCCACAACAGCTTCAAGAATACTCCCAGTGACCAACCCGCCCCACCCCCTTCAGATCCCATCCCTCCAACTAACAACCTCAGCTCCTGGAACCCAATCACCATTGAAGACACCATTCGCCTCATGAACTCAATACACTCTGGCTCGCCTTCTGACTCCTGTCCCCACTACATCTTCAACAAAGCTGACTCCATCATCGCTCCCCAACTCCGCGATGTCATCAACTGCTCTTTCAACTCTGCCACCTTTCCAGAAATCTGGAAACACGCCGAACTCAGCGCCCTTCTGAAAAAACCCACAGCAGACCCCTCTGAACTGAAAAACTACCGACCCATATCCCTCCTCCCTTTCCCGGCCAAAGTAATCGAGAAAGCCGTCAACAGCCAACTCGCCGCCTTCCTTGAATCCAACAACTCCCTGGATCCATCACAGAACGGCTTTCGAGCCAAACACAGCACCGAAACAGCCCTCATTGCGGCGACCGACGACATCCGAGCACTCCTAGACAACGGAGAAACAGTAGCCCTCATTCTACTCGACCTCTCCGCCGCCTTCGACACTGTCTGTCACAGCACCCTCATACAACGCCTCAACAACATCGGCATACAAGGAAAAGCCTTGGACTGGATCATCTCTTTCCTAGCTGGGAGAACCCAGAGAGTCCGACTCCCCCCATTCTACTCAGAGCCCACCGAAGTCATCTGCGGCGTTCCTCAAGGTTCCTCACTCAGTCCCACCCTCTTCAACGTCTACATGAGTCCTCTCGCCTCCATCGCACGTCAACACAACCTCAACATCATCTCCTACGCCGACGACACCCAGCTAATCCTTTCACTCACCAAAGACCCCAACACCGCCAAAAACAACCTTCACGAAGGCATGAAAGAAGTAGCCGAATGGATGAAACAGAGCCGCCTAAAACTCAACTCAGACAAAACGGAGGTGCTCATCCTAGGATCCTCCCCCTCAGCTTGGGACGACTCATGGTGGCCTTCCGCTTTGGGATCAGCACCCACACCCACAGACCATGCACGTAACCTTGGCTTCATTCTAGACTCCTCTCTCTCAATGTCCAGACAAGTCAACGCCGTATCGTCCTCCTGCTTCAACGTCCTTCGCATTCTCAAAAAGATCTTCCGCTGGATCCCCCTCGAGACAAGAAAGACTGTCACCCATGCACTGGTCACGAGTCGACTAGACTATGGCAACACTCTTTACGCCGGAACTACAACAAAATTGCAGAAAAAGCTCCAGCGTATCCAAAACGCGTCAGCGAGACTCATTTTAGACATCCCGCGCCAAGAGCACATCACCGGACACCTAAAAAATCTCCACTGGCTTCCCGTCAACAAGAGAATTACTTTCCGCCTTCTTACCCACGCACACAAGGCCCTTTATAATCTGGGACCCGAATGCCTCAACACCCGGCTGTCCTTCTACATTCCCACCCGCCAACTAAGATCATCCAATCAAGCCCTCGCCGCAGTCCCGCGCATCCGAAAAACCACCATGGGTGGCAGATCATTCTCCTTCCTGGCTGCCAAAACCTGGAACTCACTCCCCACCCACCTTCGCCTTACTCAGAACCACATCTCCTTCAGAAAAGAACTGAAAACCTGGCTATTCGACAAATAGTGAACCCCTCCCTCTAGCGCCTTGAGACCCTCTGGGTGAGTAGTGCGCTATATAAATGCCCGAACTTGAACTTGAACTTATACACCACACATTTATAAGACAAGTTAGCAAACTGCAATCGGTATGCACTGGCAATTTAATGACAGTGTGCCCATCCAGCACTCCTTTTTGGGACCTAGGTCTTCTTGAATGTTGGTTCGATTGAATGGAATTTTTTCCAATAAATTCAGCCAACTAATCTTGACTTATGAAATGCTTGTCTTTATTCACTTCATTATTTTCATTGTTACTTCACAATGATCCTGTTTGTTATGGGTGGTGCTGTTTACATCACAGTTTATATGTTGAAATCCATTCAGAACTATACATCCCTATGCATTTCGGTACTAGGCCCTTCTTCAGGGGCAATATGTATAAATCTATAAGGAAAAAAGAAATGTTTGTAGTCCAGGACTGTATGACCTACCACAATCTAGCACGAGTAAATGTCGGTGAAAATACTGGTGTGAGGAATTAGTTTTGAAAAAAATTATGCTAAAAAGATCGTATTCAAAAGTGGGGTACAAGAGTCCAATCTCTTGATCCAGTGCATCTCGCGTGTAGCAGTCTTTTTCTGTTGTCAGTACATGGTTTAACAGGGACATCCTCCAAGATCAAAAATCTTATCTGGCTTATATTGTGACTGTTCATTGTGAAATGTGCGGCTACTGGCGCCTTCATTACTTTGTTTCTAATCGTACTATTATGTTCCGTCATCCATATCTTTATTTTTCTTTCTCTTTTTCCGACGTAAGGAAGACCATACTGACATTTCAATAAGTATACCACATTTTTTGTATCGCAAGTTGCGTTGGTAAATAATTTGATGGTTTTTCCAGTGGTCGGATGATTTATGGAGTTGCCCCAGATGATGTTGTTACAATGATTGCAATTTGAACATGGTTTAGTGCCACTGTATGCAATGTTCTTGTGTATGGGTTTGGTCTCAAGTAGGTCCTTGAGGTTCCTAGAACGTTGGTAAGTGAATAACGGTTTGTGCTTGAAAATTCCATTGAAATCTGATTCGTTTTCAATCATAGGCCAATTTTTCAAAATGATTTTTTTCACCTGGTAACTCCTGGTTGAAAATTTAGACATGAATACTGATCTGTGGTTTGCATTCTCAATTTGTTTCGATCTTAGTAACTCTGAACGATTGATGGCTTCTACCCTTTCTTTCGCATTCGTCAAAACTGCTTCTGGATATTTCCTGTCTTTGTATCTTGTGAGCATTTTATTTAGCTTTTCATTGTATGTTTCAGGTATTGAGGAAATTCGCTTCATTCTGAGTAGTTGAGAATATGGGAGATGTCTTTTCAGGGGCACGGGGGACAACTGCCGAAATGTAAAGAATTGTTTCTGTCAGTTCTTTTCGTGCGTACATTTGTTTCGATTTTGTTGTTCAAACAAGTGACCAATACGTCCAAAAATGCAATACTTTCCGTGCTAACTGAATGCGTAAATTGTATGTTAATGAATGTAATGACATCATCAATCTATTACGTGGGTCCTTTCCATATGAGGAAGATGTCATCTATGTAACGCAAGAAGCTCAAGATTTTCTCTCGCCATCTTGGGTTGGTTAAAAAGTTGTCCAGTTCCAGATGATGCATAAACAAATTTGCATAGCTGGGAGCCGCACAATTGCCCATAGATGTTCCAGCAAGTTGTAGAAAAGTACTGTTGCATGGTCTAGCTCTCCTATTGACTAACCCTGGTTTACCTTTCAACATTTAATAAGTGTTTACTTTGGATTGGGATCAGATAGAGGTATGCCGTTTACACTCAAATTAATTGTAATTTAAAATCATCTTTAATAGCAAAGGGAGATGTTAAGCCAACATTCTGAAAATGGAACTTTTAGAATGTATATCATCTCTCTATTGCAAACCTAAAGATATATGATGCTGCTCGAATGTTTTGAGCTGCTATCAAGGTAAACTTTAATTAAAATAGTGATAATGATGAAGGCTTTAATGCAAAACCTTTGAGTAAACTACTTTTGGAATTAAAAATGATGAACAGGATGTAAATAAGATAAAAGTGGTAGTAAGTTACTCTTTCGCCTGCATGAGATTGGTGGAATAGTTTTAAATGACAGAGTGGTTGAGGACATTACTGTAAAACGTATGAAGCCAGAAAAAAAGGCTAAGTCTATGATTGACTATTTTTTCTATTTCTATGTTCTCGTTCATTAAATATCAACTCTTCAAGTAATAGATACTAGTTTTAGTGATCACAAGATATTGCTCTGCTTGGTTGTGAATATAGTTAATCTGGTACAAAATTGGAATTAATTGCAAAGGACAACCTTGAAGAGAAGAAATAATGGGCAAATAGAGTGGAACCCAAAAACGTATTAAATGTAAATGATGCTGGCAAATGATCAAGGATATGCGTGCCAATCCATTGGGTGGATTGATTTCACTGTTAGTCAGTTTCACAATTTGTGCATTACATATACAGAATGGTACAAGGCAATGACATCTTTAAGAATACTATTCATAATAAGGGGACTATTGTTACCCAAGCAAGAGATAAATGAGGTGGACGTTTAGGGCAGAGCTTAATAGATTACTATGGTAAGTATGCAATGCAATAAAAATAAAAGAAATGGAGGAGTTCCACGTGTGATCCAAATTGCAGGTCTGCTAAGGGCGAACAGTTGAGCATTTTTTGTTGTCCGATTATGTTAGCCGTAGACTCTAAAATTCCCCTCTCAATTGTTTAAAAAAAGTGAAGAGAGGTGAGCATTATTTATTAGTGGTGTGTACTCTTCAAATAAAGGAAGTCAAATAGTAGATATGGATACTTCAGCAAAAGGGGCGTCGACTATCCCTCTGCTGATGAAGCTATGGTCACACTTCTAATAAAGCAAATTTGGACCAGAGGCGCATAGGGTCTGGACGGGTCATCCATTTCAGCAATAACATTAAATCCAAAACTTTCGTCTGAGTTCTTGAAGCTGGAAATTAAGGATTGTATTTTAAATAATAATGTTCCATGTTTGTGATGGGCCAGTATTATTTAACCACTATGTAAGTAGAGATTGAGAAATTATACTATGAGATACAGGTAATTGCTTTTCTGGATACGTCTAGTAAAATATACATATTCTTGCTTAGAAACATGGGCGGTGGACAGTAGTACTTTGCCAGTGGAACAATCAGGAATTAAAAAAGCTCCACTTTAGATAATATGTCCTTGATTCATGCTATTGTTGATGTGTATATAAACGGTGGTCAACCGATGTATTCCACCTTAATTGATTATTCCAATGCGTTTGGAAAGCTAGAAAGGACAACCTTATAGTGCGAGCTCATTGTGATTGGGATCCCAATATTAGTGTTGTTATGGCTGATAGTTGCATTGCATTCAGCATTCGGACATTTGGTGCAGTATGATAATGGGAACAGCCAATGGTCTGTCTGTTCATATTCCATCCCAGGAAGGGTTGGAGCAAGAGTACCTTTAAGACCCCTTAACATTTCCTTTATATTTTGTGGATTCCTGCCCATGCAAGGACAGGGAGAGTATCAGAAAAAACGAATTTTCTAAAGCTTGCATATAGTAAAGCATATGGTGTCAATTTCAGACTCCCTCTCAGTGCATCTCACTCCCTTCTAGCTTTTCTCACCCTGCGTTCCCAAGGTGATTTATTTACCTCAAGCATCCAGACTCTTCTCACCACCATTTTCTTGGGTAAAGGTTCCACATGGACCTCTAGTGATATTGGGCTAGATGTAGGTAATAGCAAATTACCGAATGGTAAATACTGAATTTTACCGATTCGGTATTTAATAATCGGTAATTGCTATGTAGGTAAAAAAATCGGTAAAAATACCGAATCGGTAAGATTCGGTAATTACCAATTCGGTAATTACCGAATCAGTATTTGCCATTGATTCCTATGGGCTTTGAAGCCCATGGGAATCAATAGCAAATACCGGTAAAAATACTGATTTTGCAAGGGGGACAGGGTGTCACTTTGACACCCTGTTGCACCCCTGTTTCTGGCTTGTGTGCCATGTGACACACATACATGCCCTTAGGGCACATGGCACAGGTGTACATGCACAGATGTGCATGTACACAGGAATTCGTTATTTACCATGGAATAGTATTCCATGGTAAATAACGATTCGGTAAGGGCCTGTGGCACTGATTACAGTGCCACCTACATATTGATTTACAGAATCGGTAAATTTACCGATTTGGTATTTAACCGATTCGGTAAATTTACCGAATCGGTAAATTTACCGATTCTGTAAATCAAAGGCCCCCTACATTACAAAACCCAAATACCGGTCGGTAACGGCCGAAATCGGCCGTTACCGACCGGTATTTGGGCTCCTACATCTGGCCCATTGCTCCCTGCCCTCATCCATCGGAGCAATACAGTGAAAATGCCACAGCTCAAGGAATTAATGTTTAGTCCAGAACCCTTGCATTGCAGTGGCATGATCATCCTACAGATATCTTTGAAAACCTCCTGATAGGGAAAGCGAGAGGTCTGATGTAGTCCAATGCAGCGCACTACCTCCATTGCAATGCATTGGTATTGTTTAATACATACATCTCTTTACCACTACTGGATTCTTCTAATATAACTATCCTGCAACTATCATTTACTGCTTCTCCTGTACCTTACGTGAATGGGTATCCAGTAGCTTTCTTGGAAACGTTTTTAGCCTCTCTTGTAGATTTTTCCAAGTCACTTCTTATTTCTTCTCCTCTAAAGCAGGCTTTCAATTTCAATAAAAAAAAATCTATTTATCAAATCTCTGTTAAGCCATCATGGAAAGTGCAGTCAGTTGACCTTCAACCTCACTCCCATAAAATACCCGAAAGTTACTTCACTGGAAGCTCATTACAGTAAATGACATCAGTATGCACAAATACGTGCAAAACTACTCCAGCATCTTACTTAATTACATATAAGTCTCATCAAGCCAGTGAATCCTATTCATCACATTGTATAAAACTCTGCGCAGAGCATAAACCCATTCACTGAATCTCCCTCAAATCAACTTCATGATTTTAACCACACAGGTTTTGCTCAAATGTAGCTCAGGCCCACCGAGTATTACATTTTATGCATTAATTTAAGTGTTTATACCTTTAAAAAAATACACTATTCCTAGTAGCCTTCAAGTGAGTTTACATCTGAGAGACTGGAGAGTGAGCAGAATGCTGCAACTACACTCCTTTTCCAATCACACTACTCCTCCGCTGTTGGTATGCACCGGCTTCCAGTGACACTCAGCACCTGTACCACTGTTCCTACTTCTTTTCCTACCTCCTTATAACTTACTCTTATCCCATTCGCCTTTCTTTCTCTTCCTCTCCCATTTCTTTCTTGCTTACATTTCTCTGCTTCATCTGTTTTCTTTGCCTCTCAGCCTGCTGTATCTCATCTCTGTCTACCTCACTAATAACAAGATCTACAACCTTCTCTCTGTCTCATTTCTCTACACTCTCTCACTACCCCTGTCATCTCGATCGCCCACCTGTTGGCTTATGTATCTCACCTCTTTTCACATCACCTCTTCTGACTCGGAGGAGCTCTTTGCCCGCCTCTCTCTTTAATTCTGCATCTCCATGAACACACCCCATCTCTGCAGCTCTGCTGTCTCTACCTCACCCGTGCCCATATCACTTTTTAAGTATAGGTGTCTACCTCACCTCTCTCTGCCTATCTCTCATGACTTCGATTCTCTCTACTAGGCCTGGGTGAATTTTTAAGTACACCAGCGAACTTTGCTAAATTCCTGAATTTGGGGGCATATTATCAAGAAACAGAGTTAAAATTATCGCCCCTCTGGTGTGAACATGGGCTTCTATTCGAATTCTCAAGGGCAAATTATCAAGGCCATTATCGCCTCTTTAGCGGCCGTTTCCTGCCATGATAATATGCCCCTTGGTGTGATGTAAATTTTCATTACATTTCACCTGAATCGTTTTTGAATAGTTTTTTAACCTGAGCTCTCACTTTGCATTAAAAAAATCTCATGAATTACCTACAGGAGAGTGGTTCATGTAGAATATGTCACGCTGAGAGACATTTTCTGCTCAAACCTGTCCCCTGCTAGTGTCTCATGAGACATTTTTACACAAAGTTGCACGCATCCTTAAAAAACGTGATGTGAGATACTGGCAACCCACAATTGCCTGTGAAAGCATAATTTCATATGTTTCTCTTTTCCTACCCCTAAACCTGTCTAGCAACTCTCTCTCCCTCAATTATCTATACCTCACCACTCTCTGCACCTCACTGCATACTCCAATTCCACCTTACCTCCTTGTATCCCTCCTCCACATACTTTGCCTCTCTTTTTTATAACATCTTTTTATTGATGTAATACAGGTTAGAAACACCAGACATGCGCAACTGAGTGTACAGAAAGAGTAACTGCAGACCGACTGAGCCAGTGATGTAACCGGATCACTGACATAATATCGACGACACAAATATCGAGATACACAAATATCGAGTCAAAAATATCGATTGACAAAATATCGACTCCCTATCTTCAAACAGGTAAGTACCAAAATATCGACTCCAAAATATCGACTTACAAAAATATAGACTGTCAAAATATCGATTTTTTTAAAAGTCTTAAAATTAAGTTAAAACTAATATAGTAATAAATATATTTAATATAAACTTAGAAATAATTAATAAAAAAATGTAATTTTAATAAATAATTTATATAATTAAAAAAATTATATCACCAAAAATTACACACACACATATATATATATATATATATATATATATATATATATATATATATATATATATATATATATATAAACATATTATTAAATAAACATATATAACATTTTAGAAAATGTTTAAAATTTATTGTTACAACTATAGTGAGTTCAACATTAGCAAAAGTGTTGGATAGCGTAGAGGTCAAATTTACTACTCCCACTCCAGTGGGTGCAACAGTAGGGAAAGCGCTGGATAGCGTAGAGGTTAAAATTACTATTCCCACTCCAGGGATGTATGACGTTACAACGCATACTTTTACAATGCCTACCATTACAACAAAACTTTTACAACGCAAAAACTTTTACAACGCATACATTTACAACGCAAGATTTTACAACGCATATACCTTTACAACGCATACCATTACAACGTAAGTATTGGTAAGTATATAATAATTTTTTTAATATAAATTAATAAAAAATATTATAATATAATTTAATATAATTTAATTTTATTAAATAAATTTAATTTAAATGTAATTTTACTTTATTTTTACAAAGTACCCCTGTACCCCAAAAACCCAAAACTGACCCTGAACCCTAAAAATACCCCTTTACCCATAAACTGAAAACTGACCCTGAACACTAAAAATACCCCTTTACCCGAAAACTGAAAACTGACCCTGAACACTAAAAATACCCCTTTACCCAAAAACTGAAAACTGACCCTGAACCCTAAAAATACCCCTTTACCCCAAAAACTGAAAACTGACCCTGAACCCTAAAAATACCCCATTACCCAAAAACTGAAAACTGACCCTGAACCCTTAAAATACCCCTTTACCCCAAAAACTGAAAACTGACCCTGAACCCTAAAAATACCCCTTTACCCAAAAACTGAAAACTGACCCTGAACTCTAAAAATACCCCTTTACCCAAAAACTGAAAACTGACCCTGAACCCTAAAAATACCCCTTTACCCAAAAACTGAAAACTGACCCTGAACCCTAAAAATACCCCTTTACCCATAAACTGAAAACTGACCCTGAACCCTAAAAATACCCCATTACCCAAAAACTGAAAACTGACCCTGAACCCTTAAAATACCCCTTTACCCCAAAAACTGAAAACTGACCCTGAACCCTAAAAATACCCCTTTACCCAAAAACTGAAAACTGACCCTGAACTCTAAAAATACCCCTTTACCCAAAAACTGAAAACTGACCCTGAACCCTAAAAATACCCCTTTACCCAAAAACTGAAAACCGACCCTGAACTCTAAAAATACCCCTTTACCCAAAAACTGAAAACTGACCCTGAACCCTAAAAATACCCCTTTACCCAAAAACTGAAAACTGACCCTGAACCCTAAAAATACCCCTTTACCCATAAACTGAAAACTGACCCTGAACCCTAAAAATACCCCTTTACCCAAATACTAAAAAGTGACCCTGAACCCTAAAAATACCCCTTTACCCAAAAACTGAAAACTGACCCTGAACCCTCAAAATACCCCTTTACCCAAAAACTGAAAACTGACCCTGAACCCTAAAAATACCCCTTTACCCAAAAACTGAAAACTGACCCTGAACCCTAAAAATACCCCTTTACCCAAAATCCCAAACATATAACCTTTTTAAAATAATTATATACTTACTAATACTTACATTGTAATAGTATGCGTTGTAACGGTATCTGCGTTTTAAAAACATGCTTTGTAAATGTATGCGTTGTAAAAGTTTGTGCAATTTAAAAGTTTTGTTGTAATGGTAGTGCATAGTAAAAGTAGCGTTGTAAACGTTGCATACCCACTCCAGTGGGTGCAACAGTAGGGAAAGTGTTGGATAGCGTAGGGGTTAAAATTACTATTCCAACTTCAGAGAGTGCAATAGTAGGGAAAGTAAATACTTCACAAATATATATAAATAACATAAATAGTAATACCAATTACAAATAATTAAAATATTAAAAAAGTGTATAAAAATATTAAATATTTATTTATAAATACAAAAAAAAAATATTTAATTATAAAAATTGCCTACTCATACTAATTAATTACCTATTAACAATAAATTAATTTACAATTTAAAAATTAATAAATTATTTTCAATTACCAATTATATTTTAATTAATTACCAATTAATAATTAATTAACAATAAATTCAAAATAAATATCAATAAATAAATTAACATATTTAATAAATTATAATTAAATTACTTCCCACCCTATTCCCCTATAAACACACAACCCGCTACAGAAAATAAATTACTAAAATTAAAATATTTATCAATTAATCAATTATAATTAATTACCAATTATATTTTAATTAATTACCAATTAATAATTAATTAACAATTAATTCTAAGTAAATATCAATAAATAAATTAACATATTTAATTAATTATAATTAAATTACTTCCCACCCTATTCCCCTATAAACCCACAACCCGCTACAGAAAATAAATTACTAAAATTAAAATATATATCAATTAATCAATTATAATTAATTACCAATTATATTTTAATTAATTACCAATTAATAATTAATTAACAATTAATTCTAAATAAATATCAATACATAAATTAACATATTTAATTAATTATAATAAGATTACTTCCCACCCTATTCCCTATAAACCCACAACCCGCTACAGAAAATAAATTACTAAAATTAAAATATTTATCAATTAATCAATTATAATTAATTACCAATTATATTTTAATTAAATACCAATTAATAATTAATTAACAATTAATTCTAAATAGATATTAATAAATAAATTAACATATTTAATTAATTAGAATTAAATTACTTCCCACCCTATTCCCCTATAAACCCACAACCCGCTACAGACTTATATTACACAAAAAATAAAAATTATTATTAACTTACCTTAAATTCGATATTTTTGTTGTCTATATTATGTCTAGTCGATATTATGTCCATTCTATATTTTTGATTCGATATTATGTCCATTCTATTCGATATTAATTTTCTCTAGTCGATATTTTTGTTGTCTATATTATGTCTAGTCGATATTATGTCCATTCTATATTTTTTACTCGATATTCTGTCCAGTCGAAATAAAAGACTCGATATTATGACTGTACACCGATGTAACCATACATCATATTGAAAGTTAACAGAAAGTCTCCCTCCAACCAGATCCAGCCAGTGACTGACAATGCATCGATCATCTGTCGGCTCCTGTGTCCCCACTGCCCCAGCGCAAACCTTGTCTGCATAAGTCTAAATGTCATCCTCCATGGAAAGGAGAGGATTTTCGACTCTCTGGAGGACAACACCTCCATATTGACACCACGCAGCCCATATTTTAAAATGTTTGAGATAGCAACCCTAGGCTTTGTAGATGGGAATTTCCAGGCTCATACAGTGGTCCAGCCCAGCCTTCCACTGCTCTAAGGACGGAGGGTCACATTTTTCCAAGCCCTGTTAATGTTTCTTTTCGCTAACATTAGACCCAACATAGCAGCGCTGTGTGATATCTGTATGTGTCTATCTCCCCATGAAATGGTGGATGACCATCTTGGGATCCCGGGGAAACACCCACCCCAGCACTTGTCAGGCACGACAATATCCCTCCCAGAAAGGGGTCAGCCTTTCACATGTCCAAATTGTGAGGATTACTTCCCCCTATTGCTTCAAGCAATGCAGGCAGGCCGGAGAGGCCTCAAGCAACATCTTCCACAACATCTACAGAGTGCAGTAGACTCTATGGAGGTATTTTCACTGTATAAGGTCGAACTGTGAGGCAATTGATGCTTCTTGGGGGGATGCACAATCATCACTCCAGTTGTCGTCCGTGAGGAGTTCCAGGTCTCACCTCCCACGACCCTCTCAATTGATAAAAGGAATCAGGAGTGTTGGCCACAAATGACTAGCATTCTTATGAGATTTTGTGACTGATCACTTCACCTAGTAGTATTTTGGCTTTGAGAAGGTTATGATCTGGCAGTCTGTGAGCCCTTTAATGTACTGGGTGAGACCGTGACAGAGTCGCAGGTTCTATAAAAACTGTAAACGGTGCAAGTCATATTCCGCCTGTAGCTCATTAAAGGATTTCAGTAAAACGCACAATAGGTCCCCCAATGTCGAAATACCTATAGTGTCCCCTGATTTGAAGCCCCCCAAGGCTGTGGCGTTTGACAAACAGGTTCCATGCCACAGTGGGGTTTCTTTTGTCATGCGTTCCAGTCGATGGCCCTATGTGTGTCCCTCAAGATCTGAAGGGTTACTGTGGAAGCAGACTTGAGGTCATCTGGAGGGAACCCCTTGTACAGCAAATGGAAGAGGGGTGTCTCTTGCGCTGTAGTACAAGAGTATGGCCAGGGGTTGCAATGCCTCTATTGTAACAGAATTTATAGCATTTGGCAAGGGTTATCTGTGAGGTGTGGTGTCTCCACAGAAAGTCTCACAATAAAGAGTCCAGTTCCTTGATGGGGGCAGGAATGGGTAGTTTTTCAGATGATAAGCAGACAGGACATCCATGGGGATCCATTAGGGGCAGGAGTTTTGCCTGATTAGAGCTGGGACTGGGCCTCCCCTACTCCTCGCATGTGAAGTCCCTGTCCAGTGAGTCTCATTCACGGTCCGTCAAGGGTTGTTTGGGCATAGCATTCACAAAATCTCAGAGGTCCTTCTGATCCACCTCCAGTGGCGGAGCGTATAGTTCCACATAGTAAGTGGAAAAGCACTGTGCTATGGCTGAGTTCCCCACCCGCCAGACCCCCCTCATCTGTTATGTAAGCAATGGGTGCACGGCCTGTTATATTTGTACAGGATCAGTGGAGAGTCTTGCTGGTTTTGTCACCCCATTGATATATGCAGATGTGTGTGGCAAACCAGGCGCTCTGAGTCTTGTCTACTAACTGAAGGAGTACCTATTGTTAGTGGAGTAAGTCTCACAGTGAGGGAGAGGAGCCAGACAGGGCATATGTTATCTCTAGTCCCTGGACGCAGATTTCAGGTCAGCCAGTTCCTGCCTGTGATCCTTTCTTCTGCCGGTAATGTGGCTAATGATATCGCCCTGAAGGTGGTCTTTAAAGCCTCCCTAAGAATCTCCGGTGACTGAACCACCCCATAATTGTCCAAGTACCCTTTAATGGCTGCATGTACATGAGTCTTGGTCTTGGCTTCTTGAAGCCAGTAAGCTTTAGGCACCATCCCAGCTGTGAGTGGCACAGGCCTATTTGCAGCGGTATTTTCTTGGGGGAGTGGTCAAAGAGGTTTGGAGCATGTATATGGGCAACCCAATAAGATTCTGAAGCAGGTAGGAGAAAGTAGTCTATTCTTGACAAAAGTTTGTGAGTCCCAGAGTAAATAGTGTAAACCCCTGGTGCCTTGGGTGCATGGCTCACCACACATCTACCAAGCCCATGGCCTCAATAAACCATGTAAGGGGGGGACAGCCATGGAAGTTGTATCTAATTCCCAGTCCACAACCCCATTAATGTCACCCACCAGGACCTAGCGTACCACTGAGAACTGTATCACTATGGTCCCCAGAGTAAATAAAAGTCTTGTGTAAGTGGCGGAGGGATATAGACACTTGCTATTGCTATGGGTTGTCTGTGGAGAAAGACAGATACTGCTGTGTATCAGCCGAGTTTGTCATGACAGACCATGTCGACCACTAGGGGAAAATGTCAGTGCAGCCAATTGGCCATCCCCCACAGTGAGGAATGGTCATTTAGTGGCCAATAAGTGAGTTTCTTGTAGAAAGAGTACATCTGCGGAGTACCTTTTGGCCTGTTTCAACACTGCTCCGTGCTTGACAGGATCCAGGATACCATTAGCGTTCCCCCTCAAGATGCGGACCATGCCATGTGCAACGGTATTAGCCTAGTTGGTTACAATGTTGGTGATCAGCCGGGAGAGGCAATTTAGGCTCAGAATCAGCTGCATCCCCCACCTCATACCTTGAAAACATGAAGCGCATGTCGAGGAATTAACTAGGAAGTGCCACCAACCAGGTGACCAAACCCAACCTCATCCTTTTTCACTATCCCCTAAAGCAAATCCCAGAAGCACAATTCACATGAACACAAAATGGGAAGAAAAACAAAAAGAAAGAAAAAGAGAGGGGTCCATGTGGTCATTAGCGATCCATATGCGTAGTGACAAACAAATTGAGTCACGTGAGGGTCCAGGTGTAGAAGAGCTTCGGGAGGCCAGATCGGCAGCTGCAGTCAGAGAGGAAGACGGACCCCTATGTGAAAAGTATTGGTCCAAGGATGTCGAGCTGTGAGGACTCAGGGAGTCTGCTAAATTGGCGGCTCAGTGACAACGACACAGAGTCCACCAGGACCGGCACATAAGTTGCCCCCAACTTGGATACGCCCCACAACAATGGGTGGGCAAGGCAAGTGCAGCTCCACTGAAAGGAGGGTCTCTCCTCCAGCCATGCCCAAGCCACTTTGAGTGTGCCAAAACAAATGTTTTGTTCTGTAATAGGACTTCTACCTGGTCTGGGAAGAGCAATATATATTGGAATTTGTCCACTCATAGTTGCTGCTTGACTGCCAGAAAAGAACTTCGCTGCTTCTGAACCGTAAGCGTATAGTTGGGAAAGACCATTACCCGAGCAGAGTTGTAAATCACGGTCTCCTTCAGCCGAGAGGATTTGAGGAGCTTGTCCCGATCAGTTAAAAGTGCAAGCAATTATGGGCCGAGGCAGTGAGCTTGGCAGGGGCCTCTGCCACAGCAACCTGTGTGCCCCCTCCCCTGCAAATCATGGTGTCAACTCTCCCTCTAGTGTATACAAAGTCAGACAGACAGTTAAAAATTGAGTTGAAAACGACCCCTCCGTGCCATCTGGGATCCCAACAATTCTTATGTTGTTGCACCTTGAATGGCCCACCGCATCTTCTGCCTGAGGTTTGAGCTTGTATACTGTTTTTTGGAGTGGGAGACCATGCTTTGAAGTACACACATATGGTGTCTTCTGTTGTCGAGATATGGCCCTCAGCCTCCACCAACCTTGCTGTTGTGTTGCACAGATTTTACCTCTAGGACGCATCGCAGGTCCTTGATCCCATAGAGAATGGATGTCGGATAGTTGGCAGGGGTCGGCTCAGCCATCGATAGCAATCTTTGTCAGCAGCTCACACAGGCCTCCTGAGTCTGTCTATTCTGCCCTGCTCGGTCTGAGCTCCAGGCTGTTTGTCCTTCCCCATGTTCATTCATGGGGCCTCCTGGTCACCAAGGGAGGCCTAGTTAGGTTACAATGATAATTTCAGGTGTTGCATGTTCCACTGGGTCTCTAAGAGGCAAGGGTATGGAAGATCACCCCGCTCTGTGAAATCACCAGTAGTGGCAGCTGTTGGGCCAACAAACGCAGTCCCAGGTAATGGCCCATCTGTCTTGTGGGAGAATTTCCCCCACTGAGTCCAGGATGTAGCCGCCCAATTGGAGTTAGGGACAGACGCCCACCACCACGGGGTCTCATTGTGATCCCTTGGCCTCTAGGGCCCCACCGAGAGGCCATGGCCAGATCCAGCTGAGGTGTGTCACAATCTTCAGTACTCGGAGTCTGTGTTAGGAAAGGCAAAGAGGGAAAGAGAGAGACAGTCTGTGTGGCAACACCAGCAGCCCGTGGGTCCCCTTGGTCAGCAGGCATGAGCTGATCTCTATGGGGGCCTCCCGGGTAAGGATTCTGATATGGAGTGCCGATGCCTGCCTGTACCTGATTTTGATGGGAGGCCCCACTCATCATGGTGCTACACCATTGTCTTCAGCCCCCCAGCTCACAGGGTGATGCAGATCACTCCTGTGTCACCTGTGGGATTTCAAGCAATCTAGATATAGTGAGCACAGAGGCCAGTTAGGTACTCAACCTTTGCTCTGCGAGCCAGTCAGATTATCACTAAGGGTGGCTCATGTACACTCTTCAAGCATCCAGGCTGCTTAAGATGATGAAAGGCCTGCCATCACACCACACACAGTGTAAGTTTGTAATTTCCGGAACAGAGCATATGAGGTGTCACAAAGGTGTATAGAAAGTCGAAAAGCAGAAGGCAAATGTTGGCACAGAGTGGGAGCATGCTTACCAAGAGCTAGTTACACTTAGCTCATTTGCTCTTGGTGGCTGCTGGTTCATGGACAGCTCTAATTCTATCACTGATAATCTGTAGGGATGGTTTCTTGGCTCTCTGTGTCTCTGTCTTCGGACTCATTGTCCTATGTCTGGGCTTCTACACAGAAAATGGTGGCAGCACTGGCCATTCTCAGGTGGAAGATCAGAAGTGATTAAGGCTTAATCTCAGACTTGAGGAAATGGCAGTGCGGCTCCTCTAAAATGTTTCTGGGAAAGGCTGGCTTTGCAGCTTACCACAAATGCGGGATCTGGTGCATATGTGACACAAGGAAGGTGCAACCTCTAAGTGGGGTAGTGTACTCGCCTCAGACAAGACCTGGATACAGAGGTGGATATAAACTAAAATTAAATGGAGGATGGGAATGTCCCTTTTCTCTCTGTGAGTGGCAGGCATCGTCCATCTTGGACTGACCATTTCATACCAAAAAGAAGTCTGTGATAATAAATGGTTACCCTAATGACAGGTACACCAATAAAAATGATAATGGTTACTATTCAAATGTCAATCCACATCTTTTCTGTCGTTTGGTATCAATGCTGCAAAACCAATGCATATAACATTTGTTATAATCCACAATCAGTAAAAACTAAATAGAAAGTGGTTGCGTTTGCTCCAGGTTACTGGACCTAATTTAGAAGTGGAATCCCATATGCCTCTCACCGGGTGCAGATGCTGAAGCCCAAAACAGTAAAGTGCTACTACTGTCACGCAGATCTTGACAAAGTGGGGAGAGCAATAAAAGCTGTTAATAATGTGGGAGAATATTATCATATAAGCAAATCATAATGCATTATCTTCCTGCTCCTTTACAATTCCAACAAATTCTCAGTTTAAAGAAGGACATTTTACACTGGGAAAAGCAAGGGTATTTTTTTCCTTTTTTTCTTTTTTGTATTAATTTGTTTAATTATTTTGCTAAAAATCTAGTCCCATGCACATCTGAGCAAAATGTCCAAATCAATTTAAACCACTGGTAGCTTCTTTTGGTGAACTCAGTTCTGTAATTTTTAGCCCATCTATGCCACTTCAGAACTGAACCAACCATATGGAAATCAGCCTTGATCGCACCCTAAAAGGACAGCCCATACCGGTAGGTCTCATTCTCTATGAATGGGGTTACAAGCAACCATAAAATCAGTTCAACCTCACTGGGACTTATTGGTTCGAAGCTATTTGAGTCCCAATGACAGAGCAAGCATGGGCGTTATTGCTCAGTCCCCACGGCTCAGAGAGTACGGAACCCCCATGACACTTAGGGCCCGATTCCAATGCGGTTAGGAATGGCTCTGACCCCCGGTTGGAGCCATTGTTACTTCATCGGACCTGCCCGTACAAATTCCGTTCCAACCGAGCCTGTCTTTGGGGGCTTCCAGCAGGGCCTCCTTGGGTGCAAGGCTGTTGAATGGCCATAGGTGTCCCCTTGTTTATCCCTGCACCCAGTGGCGGGCACCTTTAGGTGCCCGCCACTGGATGCAGGGATGAACTGCACCTCTGCACTCAACGGTGTGAGCATGCATTTTGTTTGGAATGCATGCTCCCATTGTTAAGTATACTATTGGGGTTCGGTTGCATCCTACTTGCAGGTCTGGAACAGAGGACAAGCGGTCATTCGGTTCCAGTTCCTGACCAATGTCGGACGGACTCCCATTGATTCAACATCGGAATCGGCCCTTAGAATGACTCATAAACGCAGCATGAAACTGATGGATAGAAATTCACAGATGAATCTAAACCACTAATAATTAATTTGAGATATTACTTTTGTGTGTTTTCAGAGTCACTGAAAGTGATCAAACGTGCAAATCAGACCTAACTCCACTAAGAGTATGAATACCAAAATACTAAGCTGCACCCGCTGAAAAGGAACAGAAGCAACACAAAACCCATTTCAGGAACCATATTTTGTCTCATCAATGAATTCAGATCGAATCTCACTGAAAGCAAACTCAGACCAGTCAGGGCATACCATGGCCCTCAGAGTGACCCAGGCAGTACCATTGAATGATTATTAAACTCTGGAATTTACAATTGCACCATTCTATTCCATTATATTATTTGTGCTATTACCAAAATAGTCCAACCCCAAGAAGATTAGTATTAGCTGTATCCTAAAAGAGACAGTCTGTTCAAACTGCTCTGTTACTTCCTCTTAGTAGGAAAAACAGGACCATATTCATCAAGAGTTGAATCTCTTTTGCACCATGTTGTGTTATGCAAAAGCGACTCAACCCTTAGCATTAGATTTTTCAAGCCAAGCATGGCCTCCTTGGAGTAAAGCAATGCCGAGTAAATCAATGCGTTGTGTTACTCTGCCCCAGAGAATTGTTCCATAGGCATTGCATGGGTGTTCCTAGGCTACACCCATGGATTTTGACGCATTACCAGCTTTATCAATACTGGTAGACCTAGCAAAGCGCCAAAATGCCACGCCTTCCCAGGGGAGGCATAGCGAGGAGAAATATCATTATTTCTCATCATTACTTCCTCTTTCTATGTGTGCTACATACTGCAGCACAAAGACAGAGAGGAAAATGACTTAGAGGATCGTTTTTGTACAGGTATTCACCCCTTCCAGCACAAAGCAATCCTTCTTGCAACGCATGTACCCTTGAACCATTGTGCAAGGGTGCCCGTGCAGGAAGAGTTCAGGAGGTTTTATGAGAGACTATACGCGCAGGATAAAAAAGATGAGGAGATAGAAGCAAAAACCTTGGAATACCTAAGGCAAGGTCAAATGGATGGGATGAGCATA
Source organism: Lissotriton helveticus (assembly GCF_964261635.1). Taxonomy (NCBI): domain Eukaryota; kingdom Metazoa; phylum Chordata; class Amphibia; order Caudata; family Salamandridae; genus Lissotriton; species Lissotriton helveticus. The sequence goes on from NC_136063.1 coordinate 1,208,841,082, forward strand.
GAGGATAGGGATAAGCTAGATACACAATTAACACTACAGGAGATAAAAGACGCAATATTTAGTTTACCATCTGGCAAAGCAACGGGACAAGATCAGATCCCAGTAGAATTTTACAAAACTTTCTGGGATATACTAGCCAAAGATATCTGGATAATCTGCTGCTTGGCACAAGGAGGCAGAACGGTTCCTCACTCTTGGGCGGGGGCTGATATAATCGTATTATTAAAAAAAGATAAACCCCCCACCGATCCGGGCTCTTATAGGCCTATCACATTGCTTAATGCTGATGCGAAGATATTCTCCAAGGCACTGGCCAACAGACTGAGCAAGGTGATAGGGAAGGTGGTCTCCCCCATACAACACGGGTTTATACCAGGGAAGGGAACCACAGAACATACTAGACAGCTGATAACCATTTTGGACGCTGCAGCGGCCGTAGGTGATCCAGTCGCTGCGATCTTTTTGGATGCCGAGAAGGCTTTTGACAGGGTCTCTTGGGTCTACCTCTGGAAGGCTATGGAGTGGGCTGGAATAGGGCGAGGATACATAAAGGCAGTCCAGGCATTATATAAACATCCCAGTGCAAGGATCCGTATTAATAGATCTTACTCTAATACAGTGCAGATTAGACGAGGGACTAGGCAGGGCTGCCCAGTCTCACCATTACTATTTGCAATATATCTTGACCCATATCTGAGAAGATTGTCAATAAATAGGAGGATTACCCCAGTTATACTACACGGGAAAGAATATAAACTATTTACCTACGCAGATGACGTGGCTGTCATAACACCGACGCCAGAGGAGTCACTGGTTGAAATCGAACAGGAGGCTAGGAAATTCGGTGAGGTGTCTGGATACTCAATAAACAGGGGGAAAACACAGGTCGTTCAGAATATTTACACTACATTTGTAGACGCAAGGGTCGTCTCAGATACAAAGTATTTGGGTATCAGGGTGACTGCAGACCTTGAAAAACTAGTAGAGATAAATTTGGAACCACTGCTAGCCAAAGTTAAAAGCAATTTGGAGAGAGTAAATAACTTACACTTGACTCTCATGGGTAGAATCAACTTTATCAAAATGGTTACTTTTCCGAAATTTTTATATTTGTTCAGGGCAATCCCACTCTTCTTTGAAGGGATTTGGTTTAATAGAATAGAATCAGCGGTAAATAAGTTAATTTGGGCACAGGGGAAGACACGTAGAGCATATCGGTTTTTAACACTACCACGTGAGAGAGGAGGCTGGGGTGCACCTGATTTTAGATTCTATTACTGGGCGGCAGCTCTACAATACTCCAAAGGTCTATTAGGTGGAAGTGTTCAGGAGGAGGGGATGGGGAGGAAAGGGCCGGCGAATGTATATAAAGCAATGCTTGGTGACGCGGCGGAAAATGCTTTGGTAGCAACGGTGGACTTTGCATATTTTAAGCACACAAGATTCAAGACACTGACTGCGATATATAAAGTTTGGAAAGCGATAAGGAAAAAATTGGGACTGGGAAGGTACAATCGATATTTAAGACTTTATAGAAATGATAGCCTTCCGATAGAAATTTTTTGGGACACAGTTATGAAAGAGTGGGACGAGAAAGGGATTAAGAAATTGGGAGACTTAATGGATGAAGGGGGTGCAATCTTAACGTTCCAAAATGTACAGCATAGGTATAAAATAGCTGGACATAGCTTCTTTAAATACCTACAAGTGAGGAGCTATTTCTATACAAAAACGGGGGGCGCAGGAGGGATGGCGAGATGTAAGATAATGGATTATTTGGGAAGTAATTTATCATGTTCAATAAGACAGCTGTATGCAGAATTACAAGTCTATAAAACTGATGACAGAGAGAAATACAGCAGTAAATGGAGAGAGCAGGTAAATGCAAGACCTGAAGATTTACAGATCTCCTTAGATCTGGGTAGAACTATTTTATGCTCCGCTACACTTCAAACTCAACACTATAAAACAGTTTATTCATTATATTATACACCAGCCAGAATTGCCAGTTGGGGAGGCTCCACGGGAATAACGTGTCCAAGGTGTAATTCAGCTCAAGCTAATATAACACATATGTTTGCACAATGTCCACAATTATATACTTTAAAACTGGCAATAGAAGAGTTTTTGGAGAATTCACTGGATATAAAAATGAAATTATCTGAAGAGTTAATAATCTTGGGGGTTAGCGCAGACGATAATATAGCCTTCCCAGAATTCTTATTCATGGTCGCAGCAGTATACAGGATAATTGTCGCAAAAGCATGGAAGGACAAAACTGCACCGTCATTCCAGACATGGGTTGCTAGATTATTAGCTACGTATAATTTGGAGAGGGCAATTTATGACAGAAAAGGAAGGAAGGCAAAAGCTATGGGGTGCAAGATATGGCTTCCCATTGAGCAGTGGAAGAATAGGAAAAAGGATGGGCGGTAATAATTGAGAAATGTGTTGAATATATAAGGTTAATAGTGATGTTCTGTTATGCGCCATATTTATGTCTTTGAATTTATGTCTTTGAATATGAGTATTTTAAATCTGCATATTATTATTGCTATTATTTAGCAGTACAAATCTGTATTCGTTTTAAAAGAATATGCAAATGTATAAAAACACACTGGTTGTAACAGAAAAATGGGGGGGGGAAAAAATTTCTTGAATAAAGATATTTAAAAAAAAAAAGATTTTTCAAGCCAAGCATGGCCTCCTTGGAGTAAAGCAATGCCGAGTAAATCAATGCGTTGTGTTACTCTGCCCCAGAGAATTGTTCCATAGGCATTGCATGGGTGTTCCTAGGCTACACCCATGGATTTTGACGCATTTCCAGCTTTATCAATACTGGTAGACCTAGCAAAGCGCCAAAATGCCACGCCTTCCCAGGGGAGGCATAGCGAGGAGAAATATCATTATTTCTCATCATTACTTCCTCTTTCTATGTGTGCTACATACTGCAGCACAAAGACAGAGAGGAAAATGACTTAGAGGATCGTTTTTGTACAGGTATTCACCCCTTCCAGCACAAAGCAATCCTTCTTGCAACGCATGTACCCTTGAACCATTGTGCAAGGGTGCCCGCGTTGGCGCTAGGCAGCACATTGTGTGCCAGTGCCCTGAAAAGTCAGGAATATGCCGTATTGTGATAAATAAGGTGCATTCCTGCCCTTTCCCTGTAATGCAGCGCAGCAAGGTGACGCGCTGCACTGCGTTATTTTTTATCAATATGGACCATAGCTCAGATGTGTTCCTGTACTACAGCGTCACAGAGTAATCTAATCGGAGACCACTCCTACCAAGAGCATAATACAGTGTAATCAGTCCAAAATGGAATACCTTGGATGTCTTCCCGGCAACTTTGGTAAGTTCCTGGCTTCGGGCACACAAGCAGGACATTTATTCTTTCCAAAATGCTCTGAAATGTATGTTTTGTACATTTTTATTAACCAATTCACACTAGAGGTGTTCTCTTGTCATTTGTATTGCTTAAGTAGCCTTTTGAGACTGATCAAATCTGTAAAAGATCTAATGAAAATGTTTTTCAAACTGCAGGTATTTTTTATTTTACTTCAAACAAATACTTTGCACTGCACCAGTGAGCACCTCAAGCCCTCACTTCTTTGAAAAAATAAAGAACTGAGGGCATTAGTTAGAGTATGGTGGATAAGATATGTGTGAGGAGGACCCAACTCGTGTTTCCTCTTTAGCCCCCATGCCAAGCCCGTTTTCACGTTCTTCTCTCACAAACACGGTAAAACAAGGAAAGCAGGGGTTAACTGTCCTGACCACCTTTTGTGTACAGGGAGAAGACCGCCCTCGAGGGAGAACCAGCCATTGGGAGGAATGGTTTGCCAAGTGAGGGACGGGGCAACCTCCTCGTAAGGAGAACCCGGAAGACGCCACAGGAGAAGAGGTCCGATGGAGTCCTGACACGGAACAGACACCGAGGAGCAACGCCGAGGAAGAAAGAAGCTGAGACAGCCCAGGATGCGAGGAGGATAAACCAAGAGGTGGGGACCCTCCAAGGGAAGAAGCCAAGGACAGACATGAGGAATCTGAGAGCAGGTACGAAGACTGGTGGACACCCCCGGAGGATGCGCACACGCCGCCGCAACTCCGGAGAGATTTGGCCTCGGCGGTATGTAACTCGGGGCTGAGTAAAGGGTGAAGGGTGGGTCAGACAAGGGAATAATAGACTGCTTTGAGCGACTGACTCTGAGATATTGATTTTTTTTTCTCTCCCTTACCTTATTTACTCACGAGCACTCGTACTGCCTTACTACTGTGCACTTGTGTTATCCTAAACAAGGCACTAGGCTTTAAATTGGTTTTGCTTGCACCCATCCATTGGGGAGGGACGTGTACACCTCCTGCAGTGAAAATCTCAACCCCCTGAAGTTAGGGGGCCAGTAAAAAGTGACCATTCACACGGACTCCCCACTTAGCATTCTTCTTTATAGAACGCCTTTTTCACTTGTCAGTCATATTGTTTCTCCTGCCCTCCCTGAAATGGTGATGGCTTCCCTTTCCTCTCTAGCCTGAAAGTATTGGAAACAGTTATACTTACTGCCATCTTCTTCTTTCTTTATTTCCGGTACCCCAGGGTCGTCACACTGTGGAAACGCTGCAGAAGAAGAGAAGATATATCCCCTTAAGAAGAGGTTCATCCTGACTAGAACTGGTTACTGTGTTGATGCGCCTAAAACTTTAATAAAAATGCTACCATTGAGTCATGCTTAAGGCCTCCAAGATTCCTATCCTGCCCTTCCCTCTCATATCTGGTGTCAGAAGTGGTATCTGGGAAAATGGAGGCCGCAGTGCAGAAAATGGCAGAGAGTCAAGAAAAACTGGGACGCATAATGGAGAAGTTCTTGTTAGTGGCGGAGGAGGACAGAGAAAAGCTCTATCAATCCCTCACAGAACAGGGTCAGACCCAGGGAACGGTCATAGGGAAATTGGCGGACACCCTTAGCCAACGGATAGGTTATACAGGCCTCCCCTATGTGGTCTTGCAGAAGTATGTGGGAGGGGAAGACCCCAATTTTCTAATCCAACTTCTAACAGATGGCCAGAGCAGCCGGTTGGCCCATTGATAAATGTGGACAGTATTTGGGTCCACTCCTCTCAGGGGACCTACAAGCTGCGTATCAAGCCATCAACCCCCTTGGTCTTACACAATATGACGAGGTGAAGAGAAATATATTAGAGAGACTGGGGATAGACGAAGAAACCTACAGAATTAATCTTCGACAGATTAAAGAAGGGCCACAAGAAACTCCCAGAGCTCTTGCCTATCGAATTAGGGACATGGCCGACAGGTGGCTAAAACCCAATACTGCAACCAAAGATGAGATAATGGAAAAGATTTATCTAGAACAATATCTGACATCTCTGTATCCCCACATACAGAAGTGGGTGCATAAACACACCAGTTTAAACTTAGAGAGGGCCATTGATATAGCCAGTGCTCTCAATCGAACAAAGGAGCTACAAAAAGGCAGAGAAGATCACTATTGGAAACATCCTGGGAGTAACCTAGGAAAACCCACAAGACTCTCCACTCCTCACAAACCAGAGACTGTTACCCTATTACCCGGACCTATACAGGTACCTGTTCGCGCAGTACCCCAGCCAGGTCATCAATGCTTCAACTGTGGGGCTTATAGACACATCGCCTGTGTATGCCCCCAAAAGGAAGACCCCATGCCGGTCGGTTTGGCCCGTACTTATTATTGTAGTCCCACAGGGCCGACCTTTCCCTATCACAAAGCTGTGATGGTCAATGGGGAGAAAAGGCAGGCCTTCGTTGGTACAGGCTGCCATCAGAGTGGGATGCAGCCTCAGGCAGTTCCAGGAGGAGTCTCTCAGACCACAGGATACGTTAACATCCAGTGTGTACACGAGAACAACCAACAGTATCCTACTGCTGATGTTAAAATACAACATGAATCCTCAGCGGAAGCGGTCCCTTTAAGGGTTTGTCTCCTTCCTCGAATACCAGAGCCCTTGGTTCTTGGGAATGATTATCCTTATATGTCCAGACTGACACAAGAAACCTGGGCGGATGGAGAGGAATGGCGAAGAGCAGCTCCCTTTTCACAAGAACCAAAACCAGAATTTCCACGAGGAAAACAAAGAAAAAGTGGAAAACAAAAAAAGCTGGAGAAAAGAAGCTGGACGAAAGTAGCCTTAACCCAACGCAAGGAGGAGCCCCTATGGCAATATGATCGAGGGTTTTATGCAGCCCAAAGAGAGGATCCCACCCTACGAGAAGCATGGAATAAAGCTACTGAAGAAGAAGACCCAAAACAAGTAGGTCTCCAATTCACTATCAAGAAAGGATTGATATATAGAAAAGGGGAAGGGACCTACCTTTCCAATTGCTAGTCCCACAACAGTATAGGGAGAAAGTGTTGTTTCTTGCTCACAGCCACCTGTTAGGATCGCATTTTGGGGAGGAGAAAACAGAAAGAGCGATCCTAGAAAAATTCTATTGGCCAGGTGTCTACCAACAGGTCCGTAGATACTGTAAAGAATGCCCAATATGTCACAAAAAAAGTAGGGCCATGCCCATGAAAGTACCCCTGCATCTCTTACCTATAATAAAATAACCCTTTTCGGGAGTAGGGATGGATATAATTGGGCCTTTACTACCCTCTCGCAGTGGATGTAGATATGTATTGGTGCTTGTGGACTATGCCACCCGCTTCCCGGAAGCCATGGCATTACACTACCCCAATTCCACACAGATTGCCAAAGCAATGATCAACATCTTTTCCAGGGTGGGATTTCCTTGGGTTATCATCACAGATCAAGGTACCCCCTTTATATCCTGTCTAATGAATCAGGTGTGCCAGTTGAATATCAAACAGATACGCATGGCGTCATATCACCCTCAAACCGATGGACTAGTCGAAAGATATAACGTCACCCTCAAAACCACCCTGAAAAAACTGTTAAATCTAGAAACCCGCAAATGGGAGAACATGCTACCTCTGGCTCTCTTTGCCATTCGCTGTAAATCACTAAGAAGCACTGGATATTCGCCCTTTGAACTGCTATACGGCAGACAATCAAGTACTTTACTTGATATGCTAAAGGAGGAATGGGAGGAAGAGCCAGAGGGAGTGAAACCCCTTCCTGAATACGTTCTCAATTAAAAAACCCACCTAGGTCAGATCAGAAGCATTGTACAAACCCATATGGAACAATCCCAAAACTCCCAGAAGGTTCAATACGATAAAAAAACACAAGGCCACACATTGGAGGTTGATGACTTTGTACTCTTAATGATGCCTACCTCCGATCATAAACTTTTAGGACAGTGGCAGGATCTGTTTCGGGTCATAGAGAGAGTTACTCCAGTTACTTATCGCTTGGAAACGGACCCCGAAAAAAAGACGAATGCCCAGGTCTTCACATAAATCTCCTAAAGAAATCAGAGGGGACCATACAAGTACCGGTGGGCCTTACCAGGAGTCTCATTCCGTTATATCACCAGAGTATTGATGAGGAGTTACCAGAAACACAAAGACAGACACTAGATACACAGTTACTGCCTCTACAGGAGGTGTTCTCCTTAAGCCCAGGGAAAACCAGCCTAATAGAACATGCCATTACCACCCAACCAGGGAAACAAGTAACATTTCAGCCCTATTGTATACCTGAGTCCCGTAGGCTAGCCATAGAAAAGGAGGTTAACAAATGCTACACATGGGGATAAACAAACCCTCAACAAGTGAGTGGAATTCACTGGTTGAGTGGTACCCCAGTGGTACCCAAACCCGACGGGTCCATTCAATTTTGCATTGACTTTCGGGAAGTAAATAAAATCTCCCAATTTGACTCCTATCCTCTTCCTCGAGTCGATAAAATGGTAGAAAGGTTAGGCACAGCTCGGTATATTAGCACCCTGGACCTGTGTAAAGGTTATTGGCAGGTGCCCCTGAAACCTTAAAATAGGGATAAAAGCGCCTTTTCGACACCCAGTGGCTTATACCACTTCACAGTGCTCCCCTTTGGCCTCCATGGGGCTCCTGCCACCTTTCAGAGATTGATGAACACAATACTCAAACCCTGTGCCACTTTTGCGTGGCGTAAATCAACGACATTGTTACACACAGCTCGTCATGGGAAGAACACCTATGCTATTTAACCAAAGTCATACAAACCTTAAAGGATTGTGGGTTGACTATAAATCCTGCTAAAAGTAAATTGTCAGCCAGATCAGTCAAATATTTGGGATTCCTCTTAGGGGAGGGACTCATAAAACCACAAGAAGAGAAAATAGCCGCCATCACTAACATCCCCTTTCATCAAACCAAGAAAGAACTATGGGCCCGATGTAGGTCGGTCGGTAACGGCCGAAAATCGGTATTTTCGGCCCTTACCGACCGGTATGGAGCCCTTGGGATGTAGCAGTCCCAAAACCGGCCAAATCGGTGAATATACCGAATCGGAAAAGTTACCGATTCGTTAGAATACCGATTCGGAAATTACCCCGAATCGGCAAATATACCGATTCGGTAACAAACCGAATCGGTAAAAAATATGGAATCGGAAAATTCACCGATTCGGTAGAATACCGAATCGGAAAAACACAGAATCGGAAAAAAAATACCGAATCAGAAAATTGACCGATTTGGTAGAATACCGAATCGGAAAAACACAGAATCGGAAAAAAAATACCGAATCGGAAAATTGACCGATTCGGTAGAATACCGAATCGGAAAAACACAGAATCGGAAAAAAAATACCAAATCGGTAAATTTATCGATTCGGTAAAATTACCGAATCGGTATAAAACCGATTCTGTGTGCAAAACTGAAGATTGAGATGTAGGAAAGCTCTGAAATACCGATTTAGCGTCAAATTCGGTATTTAAGATTCGGTATTTACCATAGATTGGAATCAGGTGGTAACCAGGTGCAACCTATAAAAAAGGACCCAAAATGCATTTCTGCTTGCACCATGGCAGCTTTTATGTCATAGCAAGACGGCTACGGCTACAGCAGGATGGAGAGAGGGAATGGCAGAGAGAGGAGCAGGTGTATAGAGAGCGTATCACCCTGTTCATGCAGACAGAAGCAGAGATCCTACAGAGGTACAGGCTGGACCCAGAGACCATCTTAGAGCTCATTAGGGACCTCAAACCCCTGTTGCAGCACCCCACCCCAAGGGCACACGCAATCCCAGTGCACGTGCAGGTGCTATGCAGCCTACACCTGCTTGCGTCTGGCAGCTATCAAAGTGCAGCAGCAGCGGTAGGAGGGGTGAGCCAGAGCTGCCTGTCCCGGTTCTTCCACAAGTTCCTAGACGCCATGATACAAAGGATGGACCAATACATTTCCTTCCCTGCAACCCATGCAGAACTGGTACAGACAAAAGCAGACTTCTACCAGATGGCAAGATTCCCCCACATCATTGGCTGCATAGATGGCACACACATTCCGATTTGTCCCCCTGCTGACACGGAATACATATACCGTAATCGGAAGTCAACGCACACCATAAATGTGTGCAGGTCATTTGTAATGCCAAGTGTGTAATCACTGACGTGGTAGCAAAATTTCCAGGGAGTACCCATGACTCCTACATCTTTCAAAATAGCGGAATTTATGCACGGCTGACGGCAGGGGAATTCGGTGAAGGATACCTCCTAGGTAAGACACAGTGTCAGACCCCGATAACCTAAATAGCAGTGTGAAGTACATGTATGCATGTGAGTAATGTTACCCCTTTTTCTTCTAGGCGACAGTGCATATGCCCTCTGCTCATTCATTCTCATCCCCTACCTCAACCCCTCAACACCCAGCCAAAGGAGGTATAACCGTGCGCACAAAAGCACAAGGAATGTAGTAGAACGGACCTTCGGCATCTGGAAAAGCAGGTTCAGATGCCTGCACAAGAGCGGAGGTGCAAGACAATATACCCCCATCACCTGCTGCAAGATGATTGCTGTATGTGCAATGTTGCACAACCTTGTGGTCAAGAAGGGCACAGAGGTAGAGTTGTCTGACTACGAGGACCCTGACGATGACATAGCTGTGCCACTAACACAACCTGCTGGAGTGTCTACACCAAGTGATGGGAGGTACAGACGTGAGGAGATAACAGACAACTATTTCTGAGTGAGTACAGATGCACAGACACGTTGTGAATGTGAAGAAATGCCATTTTTAATTTTCGGTATAACGTCACAGCACTGATGTGCAACAAATGAAACAAAAACAACAAAATGTGGTCAGGAAATGGGCCGGGTGGCCTCATACAAACTGGCAGTCTCATTTCTTGCTGCGCTTTGCAGACCCACTGGGATGCGCCTCCCCCCCTTCTGCATGTCCGGCTGCCTCTGCCGAGCGCCTGGTGCTCCGGCGCGGCTCGGACACTGCGCTGGCAGGACTGCTGCGGCTGCTGATGTCCCCAGCCTCTGCCACGTCCAGGGCAGGATTCACAATAGTGTTAGAAATAATTAGTGCCTCCATGGCACTGGTGATGCGGGCCATGCCCCTGGTCATCTCAGCAGTGTTATTAGTGAGGCACTCCTCCATATTTGCCCCTCGGCGGCATAGCAGGGCTGTTGATGCCGCAAGCCTGTTAATTGCCCGGTCTGTACTCGGGCATCCCTGCGCCGTATGTGCTCATGTTGGTCCAACTTTGCACACAGCTGTGTCATGGCAGTTGTCATTCTGCCCATACCTGTGGCTATTTCCCGGTTGGTTGCAACTAAGTCAACAATCCCCTTTGTCAACTCCCCCATCTGCAGGTTGTGCTGTCGCAATTGGCGGTGAGAAGCAAGGATGGATTTGGCCTGCATCCGCTGTATCCGGACCATGCTCCCCTCTAGCCCTTGGAAGACGCTGCCCTCCCGTGATGGAATAGCACTGCCACTGCTGGAAGTGCGTGGACGGCGGCGTTCGGTGCTGGTCTGCTGTATGGGCTGCTGTGCCACAGGTGTGACAGGTGTGGGATCTGGTGCCTGACCCGCATCTCCCTCCATGATGGACAATGGGGCCACATTAATCCTCCTGGCTGTAGCTGTGGCAGGTGCTGGCTGGTACTGTGTGGGTCTGTCCTCTGGGGAGAACTGGAGTGTTGGGGATTGCGACAATTGGGGGGAGTGGGGAAACAAGAGGGAATGTCCTGAGTCATCCTCAATTGCAGTCTCGCTGCTGTCCTCCACCTCCTGCGACTCAGCCATGCTGCTTGGCCCTGCCACCGCACTGTCTGCTGTTGCTGGTGCTGAGGCTTGTGCAGCTGCTGCTCCACTACCTGATGGTGGCCCTAGGAATAAAGTAGCATTTGTCAACTGAGTGGAAATGTCTTCCTGTCACTACAATAAATGCATTGCACATGTCAAGTTCATTACTCAGATTATTTCTTAAGGTGCATTGCAGTGTCATGTGCACTGTAAAATGTTCCTACATTAGCTGGCTACATTTCCCATCATGCATTGCACATTTATATTGCTAGCAGTACTGGACTGGGGTTTGGCTGTACATGGGGGCCAATGGGGAGGTGTCTGGTAGGGTGTGTCATGCTGTGCATGCTTCTTACCTTTAGCTTTGGCTCTGGCTGAGCTGTCCAGGTCCCCAACTCCGACCACACTCTCCCTCTCGATAGTTGTCGATACCAGTTCCTCCAGTTCAGTGAGGGGCGGCGCGGGGTTCCTGCCGCCACCGGTCAGTCCTGCCTGCTTGCTGATCTCCGCCAGTTTCCTCTTGGTGAGGCTCCTGATGTCATAGAACCTCTTCTTGAGGTCATCCATGGACCTGGGGGTCACACCAACTGCATTCACCCTCTCGCTGATGGCACTCCACAGGTTCCTCTTCGTTGACTCTGGGACTGTAAGGGACAGCCTCCCATACAGCTGCCTGTGTACCATCACCACCTCCTCCACCAATACTTTCAGCTCCAAGCTGCTGAACTTGACCTTTCTCTTCCTGTCAGCCTTCTGGCTCTCAGACCTGCTTGCCATTTTGACTGTGTACACAGTACTCCCAAAACTCTCTCTGCTACTCACTCTCCCTGTTCAGCTCTGGCTTCCTTTCCAGAAAGTTCTGCTGAGTTGCACCTGCATGGGTAGCCACTCCCTGCTAGGGTGGGGGAGGGTGCTTCTACCTCATTGGCTGCTTTCATTAGTTTCACTTCCTTGTTTGCCGATCACGTGTTTGCCGATTCGGTATTTACCGATTCGGTATTTACCGATTCGGGAAATACCGATTCGGGAAATACCGAATCGGTTTTGACAATGCTTTCCTATGGGCCTTTGGCCCATACGGTTGTATTGCCATTACCGATTCGGTATCTACCGATTCGGTATCTACCGATTCGGGAAATACCGATTCGGGCATACCGAATCGGGAAATACCTATTCGAGTGTAACCGAATCGGTAAGTGCAGAAACACGATACCGATTGTTACCGAATCGGTATTTTTACGATTTTTTTTCTCTACATATCATTTACCGATTTCAGAATACCGATTCGGTATGAATCGGTATTTTAAAATCGGTAAATGACTTTTACCTACATCGGGCCCTAAGAGCTTTCCTTGGGGTCTTAGGATACTACCGTAGGTTTATACCTGATTTTTCATGAAAAGCAGCACCCCTGACAGACCTTCTCTATAAAAATGCTTAAACAGAAAAAGAATTGAAACAACCCACTCCCTTCCTTAGACAGGCTTTCCACCAATTGAAGCATGCAAGCACTTCAAAACCTGTTCTATTCAGTCCCAATTACTCCTGACCCTTCATACTGCAAACTGACACATCAGACAATGGCCATGGGGCTGTATTGTCACAAAAAGACCATCAAGGCCAGCAGAGACCCATTCTCTATGTAAGTAGGAAGCTATTTCTGTGTGAAAAGAAATACGCAGTAATTGAGAAGTAAGCCCTTGCCATCAAATGGGCCATTGAGGCCCTAAGATATTATCTGGATGGAAGAGAATTCACGTTATATACAGATCATGCCCCTTTGGAATGGTTAGCTATGAATAAAGGGCACAACAACATGATCCTACGGTGGTTTCTCGCTCTTCAACCTTATAGGTTCTTCACGTGTCACCGAAAGGGAAAAGAGCAGACTAATGCGGACTATCTGTCCAGACACCCGATCAACTCATTTCTTGCTGGCAAGAAAGTTAGGGTAGGGGGATGTGAGGAGGACCTGACCCGTGCTTCCTCTTTAGCCCCCATGCCAAGCCAGTTTTCACGTTCTTCTCTCACAAACATGGTAAGACTAGGAAAGCAGTGGGTTAACTGTACCAAACACCTTTCGTGTACAGGGAGCAGACCACCCTTGAGGGAAAAGCAGCTGTAAGGAGGAATGGTTAGCGAAGCGAGGGGCGGGGCAACCACCTCGTAAGGAGAACCTGGAAGACGCCACAGGAGAAGAGATCCAATGGAGTCCCGACACGGAACAAATGCCAAGGAGCAATGCCGAGGAAGAAAGAAGCCGAGACAGCCCAGGATGCAGGGAGAACAAACCAAGAGGCGAGGACCCTCCAAGGGAGGAAGCCAAGGATGGAGATGAGGAAACCCAGAGCTGGTCCGTAGACTGGTGGACACCCCCGGAGGACGCGCACACGCCGCCGCAACTCCAGAAAGTTGCGGCCTCGGCAGTATGTAACTCAGGGCTGGAAAAAGGGTGAAGGGTGGGTCAGGCAAGGGTATAAGGGACTGCTTTGAGCCACTGACTCTGAGATATTGATTTTTTTTCTCTCCCTCACCTTATTTCCTCACAAGAACTCATACTGCCATACTACTGTGCACTTGTGTTATCCTAAACAAGGCACTAGGCTTTAAATTGGTTTTGAATGCACCCATCTGTTGGGGAGGAACTCGTACACCTCCTGCAGTGAAAACCTCGACCCCTGAAGATAAGGAACCAGTAAAAAGTGACCATCCACAGGGACTCCCCACTTATCCTTCTTCTTTATTCTTTATAGAACGCCTTTTTCACTTGTCAGCCATATTGTTTCTCCTGCACTCCCGGGAATGGTGACGGCTTCCCTTTCCTCTCTAGCCTGAAAGTATTGGAAACAGTTATACTTACCACCATCTTCTTCTTCCTTTATTTCTGGTACCCCAGGGTCGTCACACTGTGGAAACGCTGGAGAAGAAGACTAGAAGATGTATCCCCTCAAGAAGAGGTTCATCCAGACTAGAACTGATTACTGTGTTGATGCACCTAAAACTTTCGGAAAAATGCTACCATTAAGTCACGCTTAAGGCCTCCAAGATTCTGTTTCCGCCCATCCCTCTCACACCATGCCATCACAAACATGGCAGATATCCTATCCGCTGTAGTACAAGTGCATTAAAGTCCATTGCCCTTTTAGGGATACCCATCACGTTTTGACAGAGTATCCCATCCTGAAAACTCCAAATAAGGCCCTAAATCACATGCCCTCTGCAAAGTCTGCCTAGTATTCAATAACGCCCATTAGCACCTAAACGTCCCCCAATCCTATTCTCCCACTTAGAGCCCTATTCTAAGTGGGGCAGAGTGATAACTCTGCGAAAAATACCTTCCCATCGGATTATGGGGCATATTTACAAAGAAATGATGCAGCACAGCACTGCAAGCAATTTAGCAGTGCTATGCTGCGCCATTTCAAAACGCTGGTATGCACCGCATTCACAAGAATATGGTGCACCCCTTTGTTTTCTCTTACGCCAGAGCTAAAAAAGCTGCCTAGCTCCAACGCAGACAAACCTGCGCCATGGTGCAAGGGTGCCTACGTTGCAGGGATGATTGCTTCCTGCACATAAACAATCATTAAAGGTGATTTGCTCCTTCTATGTGTTCTGCAGAATTTCACTGTGTTCTCCATATAAATCCCTTGTAACAATTCTCCTTGGTTCCTATCCTGTGTTAATCCGTCTCTGAATTTATTACCTCTAAACCATGCAACTGTAACTTCTTTTCTCCTTGCTAAGGTATTAAACAAAGACATTACTTTTTCCTAATGAATGCTTTTCCACCTACAATGTGATAAAGGATTCCACAGTGCACATGAAATTCAAACTCTTAATTCTAAAGCGAGAGTTGTCAGGCACTTGCATTTGAGGCCTACGACTTTAGCTAACATAAGAAAATATCACTTTAAGCATTACAGATTTGCATAACTCTATAGCTTTTCCACTACAACATCTTACCAAATTTGAGAAGTAACATTGTTAATCACATTTAGGATATGAGTAGTGTCAACTTCACAACACAAGGTTTTCATGTTAACAGTTTCTCCTAGTTACATCTATTTCCTACGCTAATTCCCCTTACTACTTGTCAGTAACCTAAAATATGTCAAGTGATTACATTAATAAATTTCACAATTCTAACCACTCACATTTATATAATTGCAAGATTATATGCTGTGCACTCTACACGTGATTGTGAGGCACCCCCACGAAGGAAATGAGATTTCTGGTCCACCAATCTCCATTCCGGGCACAAAAACCCGTGGTAGTTTCAGCTCTCCCTACTTTTATTCGAGGTTGTCGAGTAAGGAGTGGAGTAGTGAAGGTCAACGGCGAGTAATTAGGCCGTTCATTACACCTGCCCTGTATGTTTCATCGAGATGTATAGAAAGTGATGCCATTAGAGGCACTTCTGCAACATTGCAGCATTTCAGCGGTTGTGTGTTGCCTCTGATAACACAAGCGAGGAATAACTCAGACAGCGACAAGCGCTCACAGAGGGTTCTCTACGGAGATTCATGTGAGCCAGTCCAGTGTACAGCAGCTGCCATATTGGCATGCCAAAACCACTTCAGGGAATAACAGAAAAAGACAACCCCATTTCCTTTGCAGTTGCAATAAATTTGTCTACTTTTAAAGAGGAACCAATAATGTAATTACAGGAACTGCTGATCTACGTCTCTTTTTTAGTTCTGCTAATTTCAGCCTCTGCTTTTCTTAGCCAAGAAGAGAGCATGCAGCTGCATTAAAGTTTTGTAAAGAACTGCAGAGTTGGGATTCAGGGAGCACATCTCTTCAGTGCAACGCGGTAATCTGCACCAGAGAGGTGTGCACGTAGACCCCCAGTCGTCCAATGACCTGGCGTGATGCTATTGTGATAATATATCTGGCAGTTTCAAGTTTACATCCTGGATATTATGTTTGGAAGAACAACTGTTAGAGACCGTTTCTATCACAAAACATCATTAAAGCATGACTAGTTCTGGCTCATTGGGAGGTACTAAGGGGCATATTATCAAGGGGCTTTATCTCCGCTTTTTTGGCTTTAAAAGCCAAGAAAGCGGAGATAAAATTATCTCCCTATTACCAAGCTGTCGCTAACACCAGTTAGCGACAGCTAATAGGAGATAGTGACCATCTTGGGCCCTGCTTTGCATGTCAGTGATATTTATCACTAATGACATGCAAAGTGGGCGTGCCAAGATGTTAGGGACTGAAAACAGTCGGTAACATCGCTATCTCCTATTACCAACTTTTGGAGATATTCGCGCTAAGCGCGAATATCTCCAAAAGCTAACACTTGCCCAGGAGCAGTTCTTAGCCATGTTATCCAATGGGAGGTGGATAACATGGCTAAGAGCATTTGCTCGATAATGCATGAATATCGCTGACTTTTCAGCGATATTCATGCATTGCGGCCGTTTTTTATCGCATTTGCGATAAACCTTGCTAATAGCAAGGTTTATCTGCGATAAAAATCGCCGATTTGCGGCGATAATTTTTGTCTCTAAATAAGTTAGAGACAAAAATGATCTCTATTGGTTGGTAATATCCCCCTAAGTGTGATATTTTCTAACAGCAAGAAACTCAGGCACATCCTGGAGTAAATGTATTCATATTGATACTGCTGGAAGCTCAACCAAGGCAAATATACATAAGCAAAACTGAGAATTAAGATCCCTATTTACCAAAGGCCGTTTTGCCGATGGTCTTGACAGTATCCCATTACTTATGTACATATTTTTGGCTAATATGAGTGTACAAAAGCTTTATGTATTATAATATAATACCAGTGCTTCATTGGTAATCTATTCATTTGTCTGGATTTTACACTCAGTGCTTTTGCTCCACTTAGCGCACAGCTTTTTACAATTGTGTGATCTGTTTATTGTATCCATCCCTGACTCAGTGGGCGTCACTCATAAAGGTCATTTTAGGAGTGGTTGTGACTTACCTCAGACTTAGGTGATTCAGTGTGAACGCTCGGAGACATTTGTCCCGCACTAGAGTAGCCCAGATGGCGCTACGTTATTTATCGTGCCCAGTACATACTGACATCACAGGGGGGCATATTTACTACTAAGTGGTGGAGGGCGGCTATAAACTCATTGGTTTAATGCCGCACTCTGCCACTTCTGAAACACAGGGCTGGACCATATTCACAACAATATGGTGCAGCCCAGCGTTTCCCCCTGTGTTGGCACTAAATTTAGCAGTTTAGCGCCAACGCAGGCACGCTTGCACCATAGTGCAAGGGTGCCTGCGTTGAGTGGGAGATAGTGTATGTGCAGTAAGATCTCCCTTCTGGCACATAAACAATCTCTAAATGGCGTTTTGTAACTTCTATGTGTGATGCTTCAAGTATCATAGAAGTTGCAAAATGTCATTTTTTTAAGACTGTTTATGTGCAGAAAGGGTTACCTCTCTACACATTAACAATCGATGGCCTTTTGTTGTTTTTATGTGTGCTGCACAACACATCACATGTAGAAACAGCAAAAACGAGGAGAAAAGAAACATTTCTCCTTGTTGCGCCTGTTTAAGAACAGGTTTTCCCTGCTCTTAATTGTGGTGCTGCCCCATATTTACGCCGCCCTTGTAAATATGGGGCAGCGTCAAAATCAATGGATGTTGCGAAGGAACGCCTACCGCAACACCTATTGCCCACCCCTTTCAAGTGTAGCGTGAATGGGGGCTTATTTACAAGGCAGCATTAAGCCACGTAAGTGTCTTAACGTTGACTTGTGAATAAGGCAAAGCCCCTATTGACACTTCAACGTCCTGAAAAGTGACGTGTGGTGGCAATAGGGACTTGTAAATATGCCCCAGGGTGCGGTTCTTTTTGAGGGGTCAGTTAATAACTCCAATTCCATTGTTTTCCTCGTAACAATGAGGAGTTGCATGTGGAGTTTTCTGCTTTTGCACCAAATGTCACGCCAGAATTTGCTGCATGTTTTCATCTGGTACATTAGGGCCGGTTCTGAGGTATCGAAGTTTACATAGGGTAAATTAGGCCCGTGCACCAGCAGTGATTACACAGGAATGTATCAATTACCACTGGGTAAGGTATCTAGCACGTGTAGTAATACCTCCTATTCCGAGTATTCAACTTGAACATAAGGCATAATGTATAGAATCGATATTTTACACAGCAAAGATCGTGTTTTGTCTCTTTTAATAGTCCTGCTGGAATTTATCAAGGAAAACTGTGAGGTTGTGATAATTATCATACAACTCGTAATTCTGATCCAGGGATCAGAATCTAGCACTTAACTTGTGAAGAGGGCGGTGACAGAGAATGAATAAATCCATTTGACAAGTGCAAACACCTTGTTTAGACCTTTTTTCAGGTCAGAACAGCAGTATCCCAAGCAGTGTTACATGTGAGGCATGCTTTTGTACTGCCGCAGGTACATGGCAGGACCACAGTGGTTTGTGTCTGTACCTATTCATCATTATCATTCCATCGTTTTATCTACCTTGAAGGTGACCCCAGGGTGGCAGTTAGAGCAAGACTGCTTTTTGCGGGAAGCGAGGGTAGAAGTAGAGTGCTTGTTGCACGGCGAACGTAGATGCGATACAGCGAACACAAAGGCCGGCTGGTTTAATGTGGATCATACAGGGTTTTTTGCAGATTTTATATAGCGCGAACTCGACCTGAAGGTACTGGAACGCTTTACATGAGCACCGGTTCGTTACAAATACAGGCACGGGGAGATTTGTGCCCAGAATCACAGGATGTGGACGCTTGACACCGAGGCTCGAACCCTGGTTATCAGCACCAAAGTCGGCAGTCTAGCCGTCAGACCACATCCTCTCCCACATAGTTTGTTCTATATAACGACCCGTATACGGTGCGCAGTGGGGGTGTTAACGCGGGATTTCTAGTCTATATTATAGATCTAGATCCCAACTCAGGTCGACTAAACCGTTGGTACCTGTCATAGAGTAAAAGGCAATCCACTACTAGGTCAATCAGTGAAGAACTTACCCCACTCTAAAGAACCACTTACCACGAATAAGTTTTAAAAGTTTATTGTAAAGCCAAAGTTAACTGGAGATACAAACATCTCAGAATAAGGTTCAAAAGATATACGGGTATCAATATAAACATAAATTCTCTAAATGCTCTTAGTCGGCAAAAGAATATTATCAAAAGCAATTCAAAAGTCATAAGAGTTGCAAGAATAGCCACAAGTTGTAACCTGTGAATCATTTACAGAAAGGAAGATTTCAGATTAGACTGTCCCTACACTAGACTAAGTGACATCCCTACTTAGCAGAATCTTTACCTAAAAAGGTGTCAGCCGTGGTGACTTCCAAAGAAGATCACACACTTCTCTTAGTCTTTGTTGTGAATCGAGGTCTCGCAGTTAACCTATCTGCCTACCCATCCGCTCTCTTAGGTTCCTCAGACCATCTGCTCTAACTCCACCCAGGGGTGCTGTCCCTAATACAAAATCACATTTACAATAGAAATGCCCCTTAGAGACGCCCCTCACGTGGTGTTGGTCTTTGCATTTTCCATGCTGATACTCCTCTGGACCCTTCGTTAGCGTTGACCTTGCTTCTCAGGCTCCTCTCCGTCAGGACGGTACCCCCCAGGAAATTCCTGAAGCCTCCTCCAGGCCTGTGCCTGGCTCCCAGAACAAAAGTCTATTCATCGCTCTCTTGATTAAAACCTCCTCGCACCTGCAAACAGACACTTGTACTGTGGGCCCAATATTACAGCTTCTACCGTATCTTCTAAGTCGTAAACCCTTCGAGCAAGCTCCGCAATTTATGCTTAACATGACCTTCCTTTAACTAACACACGCAGATCTAAAGAAATGACTTTATCTATTCAGGCCTATTAGAATTACATGAAACAGGCCTGTGCACTCTGAAAACCTTTAACTTATTTGTCTAAACAGTATTCTAACTTATTACACACAATGGTTATATGAAAACACTTCTATATAACATATACTTCAGTTCCATGATCAATAATACTTTGAATTATAACAACATCAAAATCCATTCTCATGTGAAAGTGTAACAGCATTGTGAGAAGTGGGCCTGGTATATGCTGCTCACTAGTTCTAGTGATCACCTTGTACCATGCCAAGCAACCCTTATGGTGCAGGTTGTAAAGTCAACCTTATAGACAAGCTATCCTAGGGGTAGCATGGACTAAGCAGTCTTAGGCTAAACTCTGTAAAGGCATGTGAAGCCAGCTGTTTTACCATACACAATCCCCTTGAATACCAAATGAAAGGACACCACACAGATATATATTGAAAATATATATATATTTATTTCTACAAATATCCCCTATACTCTTTATGAGCACAGAAGCAAATGTGTTAAAACAAAACACAGTTTAAATACACAAAAGTTGCACGAATATGGATGAGCCCTAGGGGCCACCTAAACCATATACTAAAATAGTGGTATAAGAACCACTATGGGGAGAGTGAAGAGGCCTAGGGCCTGGGGAATCGCTGGAGCTGATCGGGACTAGCAGTAAAGAAGTCGGGAAAGGCCCGCGGGACTCGGGTGCAGTGCGGAAAGCGCACGCAATACCAATGCAATGTCAATGGTGCGTAAAAGTTACAAAGTCAGTTATTAAGGAACCTTCCAAGTGACCTAGAAAGATGAAACTTTAGACACAGACACTAGAGGTGTGTACCAGTGTGGCAACACCGGCGGAGCTGAGTTACCTCACCCACAGGAAGCGGGTGCACAGGGTCGAAGTAGTGTCGGGTTTCGTCACGCAGGTCGATGGTGCTTGGAGCTGAAGATGCTGCAAGCGGCTCGATGTGAAGAGTTCCGGTGGATCCAAGGGTGGATCTGAAGAGGTGAAGACCTGAAAGCAGAGGGGACAATGTTCAAAGTCACTAGCCAGTGACTACCGTGGAACCAGGACGGAACCAGGCGATGTCGGGTGCAAACAGGCATCGAGGTGTAGCTTCTCTCTGCAGCCACGTGGACACGAGGGGTCGAGGACATCCAGGAGTTGGTCACCAGCTGTCCCACGCAGGTTTCTCGCTGTTGGCGGTGTCGGCAACTTGATTGAAGCAAACAGGCCTTGGCTAATGCAAGCCACGCAGGAATCGAAAAAGGCTTGTCACTCGGACCAGCAAGATCAGAGCGGGTGCTCCCTTTTACAGGAGCAAGGGCAAGTCTGGCGCAACCAGACCTGTGGTGAAAGTTGTAGGTTTCATCGCCAAGATGGCCGCTAGCCACGTGGCAAGTGGCCGGAATGGCGCGTCGAGTGGCACGGTGCAAAAGGGCCCCACGCAGATCGTGGAGATGCTGGGGGGCTGATCTTTGGTGCAAGATTCAGAAAAGGGGGTGGTGATGAACAGAGTGCCTGAATTAAGCAGACCACTCTTACCCAGTCCAAAGATCAGGGCTTGATCCATCACCGTTTTTTAGCTCACTGCACCATCCCAGCTCAGAACTTGGCTATATGCAAATTAGTCTGTTCCTGTCCCAGTGCATGATGGGAACAGGGCAAACCAAACTACCAAGCCAATTCTTGTACTGGGAAGGAAACAAGCTTCCGGGGACCGGTTTCTGCCATTTCAGGCGTCTTCGGCCCGGCTTGCTTGAATCCTGATGGTGCAATCAGGATTCAAGCAAGCCGGGCCGAAGAGGCTGAAATGCCAGAAACCGGTCCCCGGTAGCTTGTCTCCTTTCTGGTGAAGAATTGGCTTGGTAGTTTGGTCTGCCCTGTTCCCATGATGCACTGGGCCAGGGACAGACTAATTTGCATATAGCCAGGTTCTGAGCTGGGATGGGGCAGTGAGATAAATAACGGTGATGGATCAAGCCCTGATCTTTGGACTGGGTAAGAGTGGTCTGCTTGATTCAGACACTCTGTTCATCACCACCCCCTTTTCTGTATCGTCTTTGGCCACTATAGGTGTGGCAGGGTATACTCAGACATGAGTCCCTTTCTCACTGCTCCATCAGGATTCAAGCAAGCCGGGCCGAAGAGGCTGAAATGCCAGAAACCGGTCCCCGGTAGCTTGTCTCCTTTCTGGTGAAGAATTGGCTTGGTAGTTTGGTCTGCCCTGTTCCCATGATGCACTGGGCCAGGGACAGACTAATTTGCATATAGCCAGGTTCTGAGCTGGGATGGGGCAGTGAGATAAATAACGGTGATGGATCAAGCCCTGATCTTTGGACTGGGTAAGAGTGGTCTGCTTGATTCAGACACTCTGTTCATCACCACCCCCTTTTCTGTATCGTCTTTGGCCACTATAGGTGTGGCAGGGTATACTCAGACATGAGTCCCTTTCTCACTGCTCCATCAGGATTCAAGCAAGCCGGGCCGAAGAGGCTGAAATGCCAGAAACCGGTCCCCGGTAGCTTGTCTCCTTTCTGGTGAAGAATTGGCTTGGTAGTTTGGTCTGCCCTGTTCCCATGATGCACTGGGCCAGGGACAGACTAATTTGCATATAGCCAGGTTCTGAGCTGGGATGGGGCAGTGAGATAAATAACGGTGATGGATCAAGCCCTGATCTTTGGACTGGGTAAGAGTGGTCTGCTTGATTCAGACACTCTGTTCATCACCACCCCCTTTTCTGTATCGTCTTTGGCCACTATAGGTGTGGCAGGGTATACTCAGACATGAGTCCCTTTCTCACTGCTCCATCAGGATTCAAGCAAGCCGGGCCGAAGAGGCTGAAATGCCAGAAACCGGTCCCCGGTAGCTTGTCTCCTTTCTGGTGAAGAATTGGCTTGGTAGTTTGGTCTGCCCTGTTCCCATGATGCACTGGGCCAGGGACAGACTAATTTGCATATAGCCAGGTTCTGAGCTGGGATGGGGCAGTGAGATAAATAACGGTGATGGATCAAGCCCTGATCTTTGGACTGGGTAAGAGTGGTCTGCTTGATTCAGACACTCTGTTCATCACCACCCCCTTTTCTGTATGATCTTTGGTGCAAGGGCTGCTCGAGGTTGGGGCTTCTCAAACCCCAAAGCACAGCGTCGAGGGTGCCTCTGATGCTGCGCAGTCAGCGTTTCGGGGTCTTCCAAGATGTCCGGTCCCACGTCTCTCGATGCCTCCACGGGTCCCTTCTTCGCAGGGACTGTGGATTGGGCGGTGAGAAGTCTGGGAGTCTGGGTCTTGTCAGGCTCTGGGCTCGGGCTCTGGCGGGAGGCGGCGGCAAAGCAGACGTCGAGTTGCTGGTTGGTGCCTGTGTTCACAGGGTGGTCACTCCTTGGCCACAAGGGAGATTCTCTTCCGTCTTCTGAGCAGCAGAATGTCGAAGTCCAGTCTTCTTCTGTATTTCAAGTTGATTCAGGATGATCTGAAGTCTCAGGACACAGCTCCCACTCTTATTCGAATCTGGGGGGCCGGATCACCTACTAGGTCCCTCCTCTGGGTGGAACCAGGAAGGGGGGTGGTTACACCCCCTTTCCTTTGTCCAGTTTCGTGCCAGGACTGGGGCTGGAAGGCCCCAGCACCGGTTTGAACTGGCCTATGCACGGGGACACCTTGTGTGCCCCAGGCATGTCTGATTCTATTCAGCCCTGTCCTACCCAATACACAAAATCCTGTCTGGGGTGGTGCTAGCACCTCCCAAGGCAGGAAACCCTTTGTCCAAGCTGCCCTCGCTGGAAGGACTCCCAGCAGCAGGATGTCAGACTTGTGTCTGCGGTGGCAGCATCCATCTTGTGATGCTGAGGCTCTGTTTAACTTTAACCGGGGTTCAGGTTAGGTACATGTCGTGTCCCTCTAGAAGGGTGGAATGCTACCCCCGTCGCCAGAACTGGCGAGGGGGTAGTATTCCAATTCGTATGACACCTTACTCGACATGTTTTGATAAAGCCAAACCTAAGATAGCATTTAACCGCGAGGATTATAATGCACTTAGGAGTATATGGTATGGCAGTATCAGGAAACAGCTAAAGGACATGGGTCCGAAAGCTGCAGACAGGCTCAGCTCATGCCAGAGCACCATCTCACATATTTCCAAGCACTCTGCCTCCAGGATTGATGAGGCCTTCCATAGGAGTGGCTGATAGGAACATATGTGTCCATTTTAGGTTAGGTATAGGCATACTACACCTAAGTAAGGGGTGGTTACACCGACTTACCCCAGCTGAGTGATCAGCCAGTTGTGTCGAATATGGAGGCCAGGCCAGGGGTGGCATAATACATGCTGCATCCCCTGGTAGGCCTTGGAAGCACCTATGCCCTGGGTACCTGGGTACACTGTTACAGGGGCCAATAAGGTGAGCCAATTCCAATTGTGTATGTACCTAAGGTACATGGAGTCCATTTTAAGGAGAGAGCAATTAGCCTGGGGCCCTGAATAGCAGGATACCATGCCAACTAAAGTCAAAAACCAGCTAAACACCAGGCAAAAAGTTTGGGGGTAACCATAGTCAGATATCCACCTTCCTACACAACCCCCCCAAACGAAAGGAGATAAGGCTATCCTTGACCAGGTAAGCCTATATTGCCTAAGTGGCCATATAAGGAAGTACCAGCTCTGGCTTGGTTACCCCCTGTCTCATGGTCCACTAAGCAATCCCTCACCCTAAGGGTATCTGAGGGTCTCCACCATAGGGAATCTCTACCTGTGGTGTGTCTTGGCAAAGTTAAAGGCTGATGTTGAGATGGAGTACTGAAGTGAGATTCCTCTGTAGGACTCAGCTTCCTCCAATCCCTTTCCACCATTTAGGCCTTTCTTTCTTTGACTGAGTTGCACTGTGCTCTCAGGGTCAACCTCTGGCTACCTAAAGCTGGAGGCTGGGTCCCTTCTGTTGGCTTACTGGAGGGACAGGTCAGGTTTGGGCCCTTTGGGTCCCAGGTTTGGCTGTGCCCAACAGAATCCATCTGTGGGAGGTCCCTAACTAATTTTAAGGGGGATCCCTCAGGAGTTTTTAAAGTTTTCACCTGGCTAGGGCTGCTAGCTTTGGTGCCCCTAATATGTTGATGGGGGTGCTTTATTTGACAGGGGGCCCTTTGGGGCTCACTGTCCTTCTTGTCCTCGGCAGCCCTGGGCTGAGTAAGGCAAGGTAGAGAGGGGCAGGATACCTGCTCCAGACTGGGTCCCACCTGAGAAGGGTCCACTGACATCAGAGGCTCTGCCAGGCTAGGCCTGACTACCTCTGGGGCAGTTCCTTCATCAGGGGTGAGATCAGTTCCCTGAGGAGGCTGATCCTTTCCTAAAGTCTGGTGGGAGGGAGATTTCTCTTCCTCCACAATGCTCTCTGTTTGTGTGGAGTGATCCATCTTTTCAGGCTTCACAACGCATGTATCAGTTTGAGTTTGGGCTGTGGCCATCACAGCCCCACCAACCTTTTCAGGAGGAGACTCAGTTTGGGTATGGGCTGTTACCATCACAGCCCTGCTAATCTTTTCAGGAGGGAAGTTAGCTAAAGATGGGGCTGAGGTTTGCTCAGCCCTACCAACCTTTTCAGGAAGGACATCTTGGATTGGGGCTGTAGCCATCACAGCCCCACTAACCTTTCCATGTAGATTTACCATTCTAGAATGGGTTTCCTGTTCAACCTCAGCCCAGGCTGAGATTTCGATATCATTACCAAGTAGGCAATCTACAGGCAAGTTTGCTGACACTGCCACTCTCTTTGGGCCAGTGACACCTCCCCAGCTAAGATTGACTACTGCCATGGGATGTTTGGTTTCTATTCCATCTTTGTTTGTCACCTGATATGTGGCATCAGGTAAAAGTTGCCTTGAGGGGACTAGACATTCAGCCACCATGGTGATGCTAGCCCCTGTGTCTCTAAAGGCCTCAACTTTCAAGCCATTGATGAGGGGCTCCTGTCTATACTTGCTCAAAGTGTTTGGGCAAGCAGTGAAATTGGCAAACCCCATGCCAGTCTCATAGACAAGAGTATCTGAGTTAGGGGACCTGGATAGGCCAGATTCCACCTGTCCTCCAAAAGTAAACCCACCCAGATTCCTGGGTGTGCTCCCACTTCCTGGGGGATTACTGCTGACAGTAACAGGAGGTGTTGGAGCTGGCTTGGGAGGTATATTCTCTTTATTGCCATTCTTGGGACAACAGCTGTCTGTTTTGTAATGCCCAACCTGTTTACAGGCATGACAATAAGGCTTTTTCTGGGTTGAAGAAGTGTCTTGGGACCCACCCCCATCCTTGGAGTTTTGGGGCCCTGGGGAAGTCTTTTCCTTACTTTTATCCCCACCCTTCTCTTGAGGCTTGGTAGTCTCTTTCTTTTGGCCACCACCCTGGTTCTTAGGCCTGATCCTGGTTCTGACCCATTTGTCTGCCCTCCTACCCAATTCTTGTGGGGAGGTCAGATCAGAGTCAACCAGGTGCTGATGTAGAAGCTGATTTTGACAATTACTTAAGATTTGCTCTCTCATAATTAAATTATACAATCCTGTATAGTCAGTAACCTTACTTCCCAGCAACCAGCCCTCCAGAGCCTTAGTGGCACATTCAACAAATTCAGACCAGTCCTGAGTCTGTGTCTTCTGGGTATCTCTGAACATTAACCTGTACTGTTCAGTGGTTAAGCCTAACCCATCAATCAGAGCACTCTTCAGGACTAGGTAGTTTCTAGAATCCCCATCACTAACTGTGAGGAGTCTGTCTCGGCCTCTACCTTCAAAGGAGAGCCACAAGATTGCTGCCCACTGCTCCTGAGGGACCTGCTGTACTTTGCAAGCTCTCTCAAGGGCAGTTATCCACTTGTGGATATCATCCCCAACCTTGTAGGGGGGCACAATCTTACTCAGGTTTCTATTGTCATAGGCCCTGTCTTTATCCTTAGGGATAGTGCTGCCACCAGTGAATCCTAATCCACTCTCTCTAGGCTGCCTTGCTCTAGCAAGTTTCTCTTTGGCCAGGGCAACTTCTAATTCTTGCTTCTGGATCCTAAGTTCAGCCTCTCTCATTTTGGCCTCATGTTCCCTTCTCTGAGGGCTAGTCAACTCTCTTCTGGAGTTGCCATGAGAACCTCTAGAAACATGGGAAGTATTGGATTCACCTGAGTGATTCCTCCTCCTCCTATGCTCCTGGTTAAGTCCATTTGGGGGTCTGAATGGGTTGGACCCACCTTCAGTCCCAAATAAGCTTAAGTTAGCCTGGTTAAGCCTGCTGACTAACACCTGGCTATTTCTACCATCATCAGAATCACTTTCTTCCTCCTCCTCCTCCTCTTCCTCTTCCTCAGGCTGAGTATTCCCAGGGGTCTGGTCTTCCTCATCTATCTGGATGACAGGGGCAGGGGCATCAGGGTTATCATCTTCAGAAGGAGAAACTTCCTCACCAGTCCCTGAGGGGCCTGGTTTGGAGTACTTTAGAGCTTCAGACTGGTCTAACATCTCTCTGAGGTGTCCTGCTGTAGGAGTAGGACCTGTTTTGATTCCTCTCATGGAACACAGTTGCCTCAGTTCCTTAAATGGAAAGATAGCAAATTTGGATGGTGCCCTTGGAGGGTCACTCTCAACAGAGTTGGGTCCAGTGGATCCCTCTGCTCCAGACATTGCTCTAGTGTGGTGGATGTTTTGCAATCTACCTACACTTGTGTTTTCCTACAAAACCTATCTAGTAGTTGTAGTCAGGGTGTGCTACTCCCTATCCTCTACAACAACTAAGTTCAGTAGAACTTAAGTATATCTAGTCTTGTTTTAGTGTACCTATCAGGTACCTGTATGATCTTTCAAATGATATTTCCAAAGATTGTAATGGTAAAACAACAGCAAGCTCAAATCCCAATCCGCTGCTCACCAATGTGAGAAGTTGGCCTGGTATATGCTGCTCACTAGTTCTAGTGATCACCTTGTACCATGCCAAGCAACCCTTATGGTGCAGATTGTAAAGTCAACCTTATAGACAAGCTATCCTAGGGGTAGCATGGACTAAGCAGTCTTAGGCTAAACTCTGTAAAGGCATGTGAAGCCAGCTGTTTTACCATACACAATCCCCTTGAATACCAAATGAAAGGACACCACACAGATATATATTGAAAATATATATATATTTATTTCTACAAATATCCCCTATACTCTTTATGAGCACAGAAGCAAATGCGTTAAAACAAAACACAGTTTAAATACACAAAAGTTGCACGAATATGGATGAGCCCTAGGGGCCACCTAAACCATATACTAAAATAGTGGTATAAGAACCACTATGGGGAAAGTGAAGAGGCCTAGGGCCTGGGGAATCGCTGGAGCTGATCGGGACTAGCAGTGAAGAAGTCGGGGAAGGCCCGCGGGACTCGGGTGCAGTGCGGAAAGCGCACGCAATACCAATGCAATGTCAATGGTGCGTAAAAGTTACAAAGTCAGTTATTAAGGAACCTTCCAAGTGACCTAGAAAGATGAAACTTTAGACACAGACACTAGAGGTGTGTACCAGTGTGGGAACATGGGTGGAGCTGAGTTACCTCACCCACAGGAAGCGGGTGCACAGGGTCGAAGTAGTGTCGGGTTTCGTCACGCAGGTCGATGGTGCTTGGAGCTGAAGATGCTGCAGGCGGCTCGATGTGAAGAGTTCTGGTGGATCCAAGGGTGGATCTGAAGAGGTGAAGACCTGAAAGCAGAGGGGACAATGTTCAAAGTCACTAGCCAGTGACTACCGTGGAACCAGGACGGAACCAGGCGATGTTGGGTGCAAACAGGCGTCAAGGTGTAGCTTCTCCCTGCAGCCACGTAGACACGAGGGGTTGAGGACATCCAGGAGTCGGTCACAAGCTGTCCCACGCAGGCTTCTCGCTGTTGGCGGTGTCGGCGACTTGATTGAAGCAAACAGGCCTTGGCTAATGCAAGCCACGCAGGAATCAAAAAAGGCTTGTCACTCGGACCAGCAAGGTCAGAGCGGGTGCTCCCTTTTACAGGAGCAAGGGCAAGTCTAGAGCAACCAGACCTGTGGTGAAAGTTGTAGGTTTCGTCGCCAAGATGGCCGCTAGCCACGTGGCAAGTGGCCGGGATGGCGCGTCGAGTGGCACGGTGCAAAAGGGCCCCACGCAGATCGTGGAGATGCTGGGGGGCTGATCTTTGGTGCAAGGGCTGCTCGAGGTTGGGGCTTCTCAAACCCCAAAGCACAGCGTCGAGGGTGCCTCTGATGCTGCGCAGTCAGCGTTTCGGGGGTCTTCCAAGAGGTCCGGTCCCACGTCTCTCGATGCCTCCACGGGTCCCTTCTTCGCAGGGACTGTGGATCGGGCGGTGAGAAGTCTGGGAGTCTGGGTCTTGTCAGGCTCTGGGCTCGGGCTCCGGCGGGAGGTGGCGGCAAAGGAGACATTGAGTTGCTGGTTGGTGCCTGTGTTCACAGGGTGGTCACTCCTTGGCCACAAGGGAGATTCTCTTCCGTCTTCTGAGCAGCAGAATGTCGACGTCCAGTCTTCTTCTGTATTTCAAGTTGATTCAGGATGATCTGAAGTCTCAGGACACAGCTCCCACTCTTATTCGAATCTGGGGGGCCAGATCACCTACTAGGTCCCTCCTATGGGTGGAACCAGGAAGGGGGGTGGTTACACCCCCTTTCCTTTGTCCAGTTTCACGCCAGGACTGGGGCTGGAAGGCCCCAGCACCGGTTTGAACTGGCCTATGCACGGGGACACCTTGTGTGCCCCAGGCATGTCTGATTCTATTCAGCCCTGTCCTACCCAATACACAAAATCCTGTCTGGGGTGGTGCTAGCACCTCCCAAGGCAGGAAACCCTTTGTCCAAGCTGCCCTCGCTGGAAGGACTCCCAGCAGCAGGAGGTCAGACTTGTGTCTGCGGTGGCAGCATCCATCTTGTGATGCTGAGGCTCTGTTTAACTTTAACCGGGGTTCAGGTTAGGTACATGTCGTGTCCCTCTAGAAGGGTGGAATGCTACCCCCGTCGCCAGAACTGGCGAGGGGGTAGTATTCCAATTCGTATGACACCTTACTCGACATGTTTTGATAAAGCCAAACCTAAGATAGCATTTAACCGCGAGGATTATAATGCACTTAAGAGTATATGGTATGGCAGTATCAGGAAACAGCTAAAGGACATGGTTCCGAAAGCTGCAGACAGGCTCAGCTCATGCCAGACCACCGTCTCACATATTTCCAAGCACTCTGCCTCCAGGATTGATGAGGCCTTCCATAGGAGTGGCTGATAGGAACATATGTGTCCATTTTAGGTTAGGTATAGGCATACTACACCTAAGTAAGGGGTGGTTACACCGACTTACCCCAGCTGAGTGATCAGCCAGTTGTGTCAAATATGGAGGCCAGGCCAGGGGTGGCATAATACATGCTGCAGCCCCTGGTAGGCCTTGGAAGCACCTATGCCCTGGGTACCTGGGTACACTGTTACAGGGGCCAATAAGGTGAGCCAATTCCAATTGTGTATGTACCTAAGGTACATGGAGTCCATTTTAAGGAGAGAGCAATTAGCCTGGGGCCCTGAATAGCAGGATCCCAGGCCAACTAAAGTCAAAAACCAGCTAAACACCAGGCAAAAAGTTTGGGGGTAACCATAGTCAGATATCCACCTTCCTACAAGCATCTTTCGTTTTCTGTGAACTGCCATGTGGCCTACACATTTCTACATTTAGCAGAATTACATTTTCTTCTACAACAGCCACATAACATGGGATTTCAACATCATTCTAACATCTCTACACTCTTCTACATTAGTTTTTCACACTGATATATGTATTCGTATTCTAGTTAAACACTCTTATGTATTTTCTCTCTATAAGTTGGCACTCTTATGTAATCTTTACTAAACTAATGCAACGTGCTTGTAAATATGGTGCACTTCTACAATTTTTCCCAAATTGCGCTCTCTCAGTCCCCCCTTTAATGACTTTTAGTAGTCATCACCATCACAACACCATCCCTGAGGTAAGAACTGTGTCAAACTGAAGTCGTTGCAGTACTCCCTCGTTTCATCATCTCTAGAGCCCTCAGACTCCTGTACTGATTATCCTGCATCGTGGCTAATCTCCTCTCCTGCTCTCTCATGGATCTCTGCAACCTATTTGATCTATACCATTTGTACAGTCTCACCAATCCCCACAAAGGGATTACACAAATCACTATTATGATGATAGGTTTCAGTATGTACCAAATGAAACCCTTTCCTAGGTTGGCAAACCAACCTCCAACTTTACCCATTCCTTGACCTACTTTTTCCCACACGTTTACCTGTGCCAAATCCTCAATCTCATGATGAATTTCAGTAATGTTCCGTATGTACTTCTCTAGATAATAATAACAACTCTTTATTCGGTTTATCGCAAAGACAACCATAAAAGACACAATCAAAAGTACAAATCCATGAGAATACAAGTTTAAAAAAAAAATAAAAAATAAAAAAGGGGTTTCATACAAAGCAATATGCGATAAGTACAAACAAACACATTATAATGATATTGCATTTGAGGTTGTTATTTTTTCATGAACACATTTCTAAAGGTTTTTTCTGTGGTTCATGATGGATTTTAAGAAGTTTAAAACAACATAACACACTTCTTCAGACTCTAAAAATTGTAATCGGTAAAATGCCGGTCGGCACTGTCTAAGGCCCCACCGCCTACATATCGGAAGAATCCAACGTTGTCTGTGGGGATGGTAAAATTTGCAAAACATAATCACGTGCATATTAGATTGTGAGGATTTCCCGGATTTACCTCTCTAGAGGTTTTGAATTGTCTGGAATGTAAGTACAACATTCCTGAACCTTCAAAGCCTTACAGACTCCTCCCTCTTTGGCTAACAGAACGTCTAAAGCAAGTCGGTTCTGAAGAACCATTGCCCTTATCGATTGCATCTCTCCCTCCACCAGCATTAATGATCTGGCAGTACTGGCGGACAACCTATCTACAACTGTTGCCAATTTTCTAATCTTGACATCATTCAGTATTATCCCTAAAAGAGGAAATGCAGCGCCAAATACATCTCCAACCACCTCCTCATAGCTTACATCCCTTCTTACTCTAACTTGAGTTCCTCCCTCTATAATTTCTAAATCCTTAGCATGGTATATTTTGGGGAAGACAATTGCCAAATAATATGATCCATACCAATTATCCGGTAGTTTTACGTATGCATTCCTTCCACAAACAAAATATACATTTGGGATTACCTGCATTTCCTTCAAGAAATCTTTTGAATAATATTCTAGTTGGAAAGCATGTTCACAACTTACTTCTCCCACAAACACATTCTCGTAATAGGTTTCACCCCTATGTATACACAGTTTCCCCTTTTTCTCTCGATCTAAAGCTATTGGACCATTACTACCCTTTCTTTTGTGTGTCCTTTCTTCCTCTGTCCAGTCTGTTTTCCATTGACCTGAAGCTTTTAAGATCTTTTGTCTCCTATACCGATCATCCACCTGCCCTATAAACTTTTTCTCAATTTCTGACACTTTACAAGTCAAATTATTTCTTCGGGCATGTGAAGTATCCAACGTTTTCCAAGGAAGGAAACATTTCTGTAATCTGTCTTCACTCTTATAATAATCCCACTTATTCAAGTACTTGTAGTTTGGCACTTCTGGTAACACAGCATCAAAGTTTGAAAAATAATACTCAAAACCATCACATTCATAAAATATGCTCAGCAACAAACTACATGTGATTCCATAAGTCAATGGAAGATGATGATATCTAATACCTTCGTCTACAGAGGCTGGCAATTTCATACAGACATAACAATTCTTGGCCTCCATAGCATCGATATATTCATAAAGCAATTTAGCATATACATTTGATTTTAAGTTTCCCTGTGACTCATCTACATGTAACCTACGAGTCTCAGCTGCTAGTAAAGTGTTATCTTTCTCAGTATTGTCCCCCTTTTTACCAGCAATAATAGGTTTCTGGGTCGATACAATGTTTGCTTCCCTTGTTGCTTTCTCTTCATTTTCATGTCCCACTACATATGATATAGTAACTACTAAAACTATAAGAAAAATTACTCCCACTAAAAGTGTGCCTACGTTGCATTTTGTCCTGCGGTTCGGGTTGCCAGCCTCCATGATCTCAAGACAGTGTAGTTCTGGGTTTCTTTCACAACACAAAGTCTCTTTTCTTTGCTTCTTCAGTCTTTCCGAACCACACCTGGAAGCTTATAATCCCTTTTGCAAAATCAGTCTTTGAGTTCTATAGCAACAGACAACCCTAGCCCTTCTCCGTCCTCTAAAATGAAATCCCTAAATTTCTTCTTCTTCCACTTGGCGCTAGGTTATCTCTCAATCTGTTTACTTACAAAGTCTTTAGCAATCTGGAATTATACGTGTACCAGCGACTCTAATCACACACTCTAATATTTCCAAACGAAGAAGGACCTCCTCAAGTCTTGGGCTCCTTGGACAACAAATCGGAAATTCTATTCTGTTTAAAACCATGTCTCTTATCCCGCTCTGATAAGGAGGATAGGGAATAGTGAGTGTCAACAACCCTTCGACCTCCACTCCTGGTATCAGCAACGCTATTTCCACTGTTATGATGGGGTCAGTACTGGTCAAAGTCACTTCCCTCACCCTCCCGGATCCCTGTACTCTGGACATCTGCAGCAAGGTAGGACCACTCAGGAGTAGCGTATCTTCTGCAGGGCACTCGCACTCTCCTCGATCTTCTCGGACCTTCCTGTTCCTGTCTTTGTGCACCTTCGTCCAAATCCGAGTCTTCAGATATAGGAACAAGAGTTCTCTCTGGAGTTGGCTTTAAGCTCGGCCTCTGTTTTCTTTCAGGCCAACTAGCTTCTTCACGCCTTGTTCTCCTATTTCTTGTCCTCACACTCGGTTCTTGATCACTCTGGACTTGATCTGTGTCTGAGCCGTATTCACAGCAGCTTTCTCCTTCAGTGGCAACTTCAGTTTCACTGCCGTCCTGTCTTTCTTCTTCTGGATCTGTAGCACTCCCAGCTTCTTCAGACACCCCCACAGCTTGACTGATCCCCTCTAGTGGTTCGTCGTCCACAGCTGGATTTTCATCTGTGAGAGGAGCTGTTTCTTCTAAGGGTGCTGGAACTCTTCGAGTATGGGATGCATGTATCCAGTTTGGCAGCCCTCCACACTTCACGGCAGTATTCGTTGTCAGGATTATTTGGTAGGGCCCCTTCCAACGCACGTCTAAACAGTTCTTCCGGACGTGCTTCTTCACCAGGATCCAATCACCTGGGCACAAATCGTGACATAGGTCTCTTGAAGATGGAACTTCAGCAGCCTGCACCTGAAGAGACACAGAATGAATGGCGTCAGACAGTCCCTTGCAGTAATCCAGGATCAGGTCATCTGTAATATTCAACAAAGCTGTAGTTGGAACAGACGGAAGTCTCATTGCCCTCCCCATTAAAACCTCATGAGGAGAGAGACCTGTCCTCCTGTCTGGTGTGCTACGCATACTCATGAGCACCAAAGGAAGAGCATCAGGCCAGCTTAAGGACGTCGATGAACATACCTTGGCTATTCGGGACTTGAGTGTGTCATTTATCTGCTCCACGATACCTGAAGCCTCTGGTCGATAGCTACAGTGCAACTTCTGATCAATGTTCAATGCAGAGCAAAGCATCTTCACAACTTCACTGTTGAAATGACTTCCTCTATCTGATTCCAGGGAGGTCGGCACCCCGAAGCGCGGGATCAACTCTCTAAGCAACAACTTCGCTACTGTGAGTGTATCGCACCTGCGTGTAGGGTATGCTTCGACCCATCTGGAAAATATGCATACAACCACCAAAACATGCCTGAGGCGGTTGACTTTTGGCATCTCGATAAAATCTAATTGCATTCGGTTGAAAGGCCCCCCAGACCTCCCAATGTGACTCATTGTAACTGGTGTTCTTTTCCCTACGTTCAATTGCTGACATGTAACACATCGCTTACACACTAAGCACGAGCGGAAAATCCGTTACGTCCGTGGATTTTTCGGATTTTTAGTGAATACGCAATCCGCGTATTTTACGTATTTTTCACAAAATCCGAAAAAAAAAATCCGCGGATGTAACGGGTTCAAAAGTTGAACCCCCACTCATGTAACTATTTTACAATGGCGCCAGCAAGCTGCCAGCGCCGTTGTAAAATAGTTACAAAGTTAGCTTGCACAGGAACCACTAGATAAAACGAAGCAGGTGCTGCTTTATTTTATCAAAGTGCTTCCTGTGCAAGCTAAGTTTGTAACTATTTTACAACGGCGCTGGCAGCTTGCTGGCGCCATTGTAAAATACATTCAAGAGACCCCTGCGCCCTTCGGCGCGATTGCATAGTAACACACACATGGTCGCTGGAACTAGTTGAAGCTCAAATGCAGTGACTCATTCATCAGCCCAGAAACAATCGAGAGCGTCGTCGAGGCTGGGCAATGTGCCTTCTTTACCAAATCTACCGTCGAAAGTCAGCTGTGATGCTGGATAGAGGCCTTTGCATCCTTGACTTTCACGAGCACAATCCCTGTGCTGTTCCTGTGACCAGGAGTCTCTGTATCTTCATCTGCTGCTCTGATCGGCCTCTGACCTTTTATACACACAAGAGGCATGTGCACTCGCATGGAAGCCCCGTCCGTTTGGCCATGAGTAGGCACATTGTGTTCGCACGGGTTTCTGCACGTTCGCGAGCGTTTTGTACAATAAAACCCTCGCAAACTTGCAGAAACCCGTGCGAACACAAACAAAAAAAAATACGCTAGGATCCACGGATTTTGCGTATTTTCAAAATACGCAAATACGCAAATACGCGGATTGCCAATCCGCAAAATCCGCCCACCCCTATTACACACTGCTTCTGCGGCAATCCTGAATTTAGGGCAATACCAAGTCTGCCTAAATACCCTCAGCATGGCATCTCTTCCCAAGTGTACTGGACCATGTATCTGTCGTGCCATTGGATTCACTAATTCCTCAGGTAATACTGCCCTTCCATCTGCTGAAACCCAAAAATCCATTTCACTTTTCACACAACCTGCTGTTTCCCATGCCTTCTTCTCAGATTCAGGTGCATTCTCTTGCATGTCTTTTAAATCCTCCCAAGTATCAACTGTTTCTAGCATCATGTTTAACTCTGTCTTTTCCTGAGCCCCACCTACTTCCACCTCCGTGAAAGAATATCCGTGCTCCGCACAGTAACGCGCGACTTCATCTGCATATCTATTACCTTGCGACACAAAATCTGTATTTTTGGTGTGGGCTACACATTTAACAATTGCAATTGCAGCTGGACCTTGTAATGCTTCTAACAACAGTCGCACAAATTCTCCATTTCGAATAGGCGAACCAGAGGCGGTCATGTAACCTCTCTGAGACCACAATTGCCCAAAATCGTGAACTACACCGAAACCATATTGGCTATCGGTATATATAGTGACTCTAATTTTTCTACCTGCTATACAGGCACGTGTCAATGCAATGATTTCTGCTACCTGAGCGGAGTGTACTCCTTCCAGGCAAGCGGCTTCCACAACTCCAGTAATGGTGCAAACAGCATAAGCTGCTCTCAACCGACCAGTATCGTCTCTTAAACATGAGCCATCAACAAAGAAAATTTCATCAGGGTCAGTCAACGGCTCATCCACAATATCTGGTCTGGGCTTCGTGCATAGTTCAGTCACACCAAGGCAATCGTGATCTTCACATTCTTCGCCTTCTATATCATTAGGAAGTGGCATCAATGTAGCAGGATTCTAAACAGAGCACCTCTTAAGGGTCACGTTCTCCGCAGCAAGAATAACTTGCTCGTAGCGCGTGAGCCTATTACTGGTCAAGTGCTGTGTCTTGGTCCTGGTCATTAGCAGTTCTACAGAATGCGGTACATACACCACTAATTGGTGTCCCATGACGATGTTCTCACACTTTTCAATGCTGACACCTGTTGCAGCAACGGATTTGAGACATCCGGGCAACGCTGCGGCTACCGGATCTAAAGTAGCCGAAAAGTATGCAACTGGTCTACGGGCATTTCCATGAGTTTGTACTAAGACTGACAAAGCACAACCCTCTCTTTCGCAGCAGTAAAGTGAAAATGGTTTTTCGTAATCAGGCATCCCCAAAGCTGGAGCACGGCACAAGTCCTCTCTCAGCTGTAGGAATGACATCAAACAATCCTTGTCCCATGGTACCGGATCACTCACCTCCTTGTGCGTCAGTTTCTGTAAGGGTTTTGCTTTCAGTGAAAAGTTAGCTATCCACTGTCGGCAATAACCAACCATTCCTAGAAACATCCTGACTTCTCTCTGTGTCGTAGGCGAGTTCATCTTCATTATCGCCTCTATCCTATCTGGTGACACCTTGCGCTTTCCCTTTTCTATCCGGTGACCCAAGTACTGTACCTCTGTCAGACAGTACTGCAATTTGTTCGGAGACACCTTGTGTCCATTTTCAGCCAAATGGTTCAGCAAGGCGATGGTGTCTACCTTACAAGCTTCTTCTGTTCCTGACGCAACAAGTAGGTCGTCTATGTACTGAACCAGAACCGAGTTCTGTGGCAGCACTAGACTTTCAAGATTTTTCTTCAATAGCTGGTTAAAAATCGATGGGCTTTCTGTATACCCTTGTGGGATACGACACCATGTTAGAACGCGATTTTCCAGCTTAAAAGCAAAAGGGTACTGGCTCTCCTCATCTAATGGAATTGAAAAGAAATCCTGACAAAGATCTATCACTGTGAACCACTCAGGTTGGAATGGTATCTGAAACAATATCACTGATGGATTCGGTACCACTGGACAACATGAAACAACTATGTTATTAATTTTTCGAAGATCCTGTACTATTCTGAATTTCCCACTAGGTTTTTGCAAACCCATAATCGGGGAGTTGCATGGACTACCCGTGATTTCCTTCAGTATTCCCTGTTGAATCATAGAGTCGATCACGGGTTTTATTCCTGCAATCGTCTCCGGGGACAATTTGTATTGAGGCGTTCTTGGATAATCAATATTTGGTTTTACCATGATCTTCACTGGTTCTACACCTTTGATCAATCCTATCTCTTCTCCAGTGAAATCCCATACCTCTGATGCCACTGCATCTCGTAAGTCCCAAGGAAGGTCCTCCACAGTCAGGGTAGGATACAGTTCTACACATACTCTCGAATTTGCAACTTTAAAGGTAGCATCATCGTCTGTAGTCTGTACCTCCACTCCCTGAGGTGTGCAGTATATTGTGCAGTTCAGTTTGCACAACAAGTCCCTTCCTAACAAACACACAGGACTTGAATCACACACTACAAACTGGTGTTCATTGGTCTAGTTTCCTATTTTCACTGACACTGGTTCCGTCAAAGGGCTAGTCATTCTCCTATTTGCTACTCCTACCACTTGAATTGTTTCCCCCGACATTGGTAAATCTGGGACCACTGCCGATCTCAAAGTTGATCGAGTAGCTCCAGTATCCACTAAGAATGTTGTAGGACATCCTGCCACTTCAGCCTCAACAAACGGTCCTCTTTGATCCACCTCTAGAACTGCCCCGAGGGTACAGTCCCCTTCTCTACTTACACGTTGTCCCGTCAATGGATCAACGTAGTAACACTCTCCTTCGTCTATAAAAAGAGGCATTTGTCGATGAATCTTTCCCCCTGTCGTAATCCTTGGTGGCTGCGGGAACTGAGCTCGTAGAGCCGAAGTCCCCCCTTTGGCCACATTACTTCTTGACACTGTCACCCCTTGAACTGGAACTTCTTGAACTTCCTCCTCTACTTCTAGTTCTCTGTTTTCAGGGTTATAGGGACACTCGCGTCTCCAATGTCCCACCTGGTGACATTGGTGGCACTTTGTCGTTTTTTTCAATGTAGCAAAATCTATTCTAGGTCTCAGACTTTCTTCGTTGTTCTTATTCTGACTATTTGATTTCCGTCCCATTGTCCCTGTTCCCTGTTGCTGCTGTCCGCCCTTTCCAGCTGACTGCATCTGCACCATCATCAGTTTCTCCTTTAATTTCTTTGCTTTGGAATCTATTTAATCACTGCAATACCTTGCGTATCTCAAAATTTCATCCAAAGGTTTGTTTTGCCAACAAATTAAATGTTGCTGAATCATCAAACAAATATCAGGTCTTAACCCCAGAACGAACTTCGATACAAACTGTCCTATATCCTTGGGATCCATCACATCTAGTCCACTGTATTGTTTGAACGTTTTCAGCAATCTCTCATAAAACTCATGAACTGTCTCCTTGGGTTCCTGTCTTGTTCTGTCTATTTTTACCCAATCTATATCTTGTGGTGGCACCTTCTCTTTCAGCCATGTCATCACCCTTTCATATTTTAACATTACACTTTCTGACGGTCCATTAGTAAGAGCATTCTTTCAGGTTCTGCAGTTGGCCAGTCGACACTAACCTTGCATGCTATCCACAAGTCTCCTGGGACTACAATGTCAAATAGGGTGTTCAAATCAATCCACAATACTTTTGAAATCTTGACAAACCTCTCTACCTGCTTGTACCACTCTACAGGATTTTCCCTTAACTTCGGAAATGAGTTGGTAAATGCAGCTAAATCCCCTCTACTCCAGGGCACGTGCACATAATTCCCATTCGCTATTTCTCGCAAAGGGAATGCTTCCATCTGCATTAGCCTTCCCTCCGGAGACATCACATTCGCACTCCGCCAAACAGTTCCCTTTTTGGACCACCTCTCTTCCCATTTGTCAAGATCTCTCCATGCTCTTATTCCTGTGATCAGTTCCCTTATGTGTGTTTTTAATCCAGTTGTCCTTCTCTCATCTAAGTCCTGATCTGAATAATGTAATCTATGGTTACCCTGCAATGCCTTGGTTCTGGACAAATCTACCATATACTTGTCTGCCAATTCAGACAGTTTCTCATGAGTTGCTCTTGCCTTTCGAGTGATATCCTTTGCTATAAACAGCAGCTCATCTTGTTCGTACAAGTCAATCCTTTCTAAAGATAACGAGCCATCTATTATATCATCCAGGTCAGATTTTAAGCTGGTCACATCGAGTCTTTTAGCTTTTACCACAGCTTTCAGTATGCCATCTCTAGAGAGTCCATTTACATCTCTCCCATCACAGCTCTGAGTCCTACGTCTGGGCTCAGGCGTGTTATGGGGAGTCCTCCCATGCTCCCATCTCTCCAGGTCCCATGCAGTTCCATCCTCTCTGGGTGTATAGTGAAACACTTTCCTATTTCCCATAGTCCCACAATTCCCATCCTGCCTGGTTTCTCTAGGTGCATGGTAAGGCATCCCATTATTCCCCATGCCTTCGCAATTTGCCTGTGATCTCTGATCAGTCGGCACATGGGAAGATCCTTCGCTGTTCCCTATGCTCCCACGACTCCAGTGCTGTACATTATCACCAGGTGCGTGGTGAGTGCACTTAAACCTATCCCTGTACTCTTGTGTCCTTTGGTCTCCCTCACTTTGAATGAGACGAGACGTCTCTCCACACTCCGTACTTCTACCTCTTCGCTCCTGCCCATTTCCACCGTCAATATGACGTGTAACTCCTCTACTCTCCTGACTTTTACCGTCCCTCTCCTGACTGCTTTCGCTAGCCCCGCAGTGAGATAATGTCCCGTTG
Source organism: Lissotriton helveticus (assembly GCF_964261635.1). Taxonomy (NCBI): domain Eukaryota; kingdom Metazoa; phylum Chordata; class Amphibia; order Caudata; family Salamandridae; genus Lissotriton; species Lissotriton helveticus. The sequence goes on from NC_136063.1 coordinate 1,208,881,743, forward strand.
CCTCGATTTCCCCATTCAGCTTCTGCTCCTGGCCTGTTGTTTCGGAGCTTCTGTGGACCTATCCCATTCCCTCAAGTCAGCCCTCAGCTCTTTATAGGATTTCGGCCGTGGTCCCCTCAGGTCCATCGGTCCTCTCTGACCCCCCTGTTCTGTTACAGGATCCACTGCTGAATTCAATGGGGTGCTCCACGTTATCGGTCCCGGCAATTGCCTCCAGGCATTTGTCGTGTTATTCCTTCTTTCCATCTCAACTCTTTCCCTGTCTAGCCGTACCTGTTCTTCCTCTCTCCCTTTCTCTGGGTTATAAACCGACAATATAGGACCTATGGTAACGGGTACTTGAAGAGCATCTGGCAATCCATAAGACTCAGCCCTCTCTGTTGCTGGCATCTTCTGCACCGCAACCCTTCCGACTACTCTCTGTACAGTACTATGTTGAGGTGACTCTTCACCTTTGGTAGGTACCCAATCCGTTATAGGGAGTGGCCTATACTCTTCTGTGTCAACCCTACCTTTCCTTGGGAGCTCAGTTCTTTCTATCTCCCTATTGTCCGGAGGCGGTCTATCTATCAACAACCTATTGATTAGGCCATCCTCCGACTCGCTCTCATCATCCTCTTCTACAGGTCTCTTTCCTCCTGTAACCTCTCTCATTGGGTACAACTTATCCACTTCAATCGCCTGTACCCTCCACATCTTGGCTTCCGCATCCCATTTGGCATCTTGCACTGCCCTTACTGATCGCCGTACCCTTTCTTGGCGTCTGTTCTGATTCCTGTCGTGCGCCGCCCTAATCCATGCGTTAAGGGCCTCAAACTGTGTTGGTCTAGGCAAAGGTCTCAATGAGGACATAACTGCTTTCAGCTGATGTAACACTTCTCGTCTAAAAGTTCTGTATTTCGGGAAAGTCAGTTCCTCATTCCCTTCTGTAATCTTACTCCAAGTACCAAGCCACAGTATAGTATGCAACCCAACATTCGTTGCCATATAGTGAGCTGGAGTACCCTCTGGCGGTGCCTCTTCCCCGTAATAAGATTCTCTTCTTTTTCTCTTAAAAATCCCTCTCAAACATTTAAAACACTTCATGTTCAAAACCTACAAAATTTCTATTTTCTCCGCGTTCGTTTACTTCCTAATGACAATCCACCAATCTCAGCGCGGTTCTCGCTAACCGGCCTATCACAGCGCGGCTTCTCGCTGACGTCACACCAACCGCCCTATCCCAGCGCGGCTCTAGCTGACGTCTCACCAACCGCCCTATCCCAGCGCGGCTCTAGCTGACGTCACTCTCCCCCTTCGCAGCAGTTCCCCTCCTTTCTCCGCTCGTCTCCCGGTCATGCATGCGTCCCATTCATACTCTGAAAAATGATTACTTCCGACCAAGCGATCACTTTCCTTGACTGTACGCCCACAGTCTAACTGTAATTGTCACCTTAACTGACGAAATGTCTTTCCGTGTACGTCTAGACAATCGCCTTCTCTGATAGGTTACTTGCACACGGTAACTTTCGAACTGCGTCCGTTACCCACACACTCACTCTTGCATTCCCCCTATCTCGGTCCTGCGGGCGATCAATGGTACCTCATGACCCCCTTTACTCTGGTCGACAACTACTCTGGATGTTCGATACACCCGAACCACTTAAGTTCTTCCCCGAACTTAAGATTTTCACCAGTTCACCGGTTCACCCGTTTCCCAGGTTGCCAGTTTACCAGTCTGCCAGGTTGCGCGCGCTCACAACCCTCTCTCAATCACACTACAGACATTCAACTCCGCAAGATATTACAATACAGATACAACACAAAACACCGCAATCTATCAACGCATGACCCTTGTTATACTCACTCTCGTCCGATTCTGCTGCTTTTCTCTCGCACCGTCAGCACCTTCTTCGGCAGGCCATCTCGGGATTTCTAGGGACCTTGGGGTAATCTTAACCTAGTCTAGATCACCTTCCTCAAGAAGGTAACCATCCTCACTCTGCTACCAACTGTTAACGCGGGATTTCTAGTCTATATTATAGATCTAGATCCCAACTCAGGTCGACTAAACCGTTGGTACCTGTCATAGAGTAAAAGGCAATCCACTACTAGGTCAATCAGTGAAGAACTTACCCCACTCTAAAGAACCACTTACCACGAATAAGTTTTAAAAGTTTATTGTAAAGCCAAAGTTAACTGGAGATACAAACATCTCAGAATAAGGTTCAAAAGATATACGGGTATCAATATAAACATAAATTCTCTAAATGCTCTTAGTCGGCAAAAGAATATTATCAAAAGCAATTCAAAAGTCATAAGAGTTGCAAGAATAGCCACAAGTTGTAACCCGTGAGTCATTTACAGAAAGGAAGATTTCAGATTAGACTGTCCCTACACTAGACTAAGTGACATCCCTACTTAGCAGAATCTTTACCTAAAAAGGTGTCAGCCGTGGTGACTTCCAAAGAAGATCACACACTTCTCTTAGTCTTCGTTGTGAATCGAGGTCTCGCAGTTAACCTATCTGCCTACCCATCCGCTCTCTTAGGTTCCTCAGACCATCTGCTCTAACTCCACCCAGGGGTGCTGTCCCTAATACAAAATCACATTTACAATAGAAACGCCCCTTAGAGACGCCCCTCACGTGGTGTTGGTCTTTGCATTTTCCATGCTGATACTCCTCTGGACCCTTCGTTAGCGTTGACCTTGCTTCTCAGGCTCCTCTCTGGCAGGACGGTACCCCCCAGGAAATTCCTGAAGCCTCCTCCAGGCCTGTGCCTGGCTCCCAGAACAAAAGTCTATTCATCACTCTCTTGATTAAAACCTCCGCGCACCTGCAAACAGACACTTGTACTGTGGGCCCCAAATTCCAGCTTCTACCGTATCTTCTAAGTCGTAAACCCTTCGAGCAAGCTCCGCAATTTATGCTTAACATGACCTTCCTTTAACTAACACACGCAGATCTAAAGAAATGACTTTATCTATTCAGGCCTATTAGAATTACATGAAAAAGGCCTGTGCACTCTGAAAACCTTTAACTTATTTGTCTAAACAGTATTCTAACTTATTACACACAATGGTTATATGAAAACACTTCTATATAACATATACTTCAGTTCCATGATCAATAATACTTTGAATTATAACAACATCAAAATCCTTTCTCATGTGAAAGTGTAACAGCATCTTTCGTTTTCTGTGAACTGCCATGTGGCCTACACATTTCTACGTTTAGCAGAATTACATTTTCTTCTACAACAGCCACATAACATGGGATTTCAACATCATTCTAACATCTCTACACTCTTCTACATTAGTTTTTCACACTGATATATGTATTCTTATTCTAGTTAAACACTCTTATGTATTTTCTCTCTATAAGTTGGCACTCTTATGTAATCTTTACTAAACTAATGCAACGTGCTTGTAAATATGGTGCACTTCTACAATTTTTCCCAAATTGCGCTCTCTCAGGGGTGAGACCGAATGCTTAGTTGTCACAACCCTTTAAAGTACACTGGTCTAATTAGGTCTAATGTGACTTTGTTGTTTATTTCTTTACTTTGCAAACGCCTTGTATTTTGCTATTTACTTATCACACTTATCACGCTCTCGAAGACTCCTAAGTTTGGAAAGTGATACTTTGACTGCACATATATGCGGAGTAGATTTTAGATATAGATGTAACTATTCATAACGCCCATTTGGCGCCACCGTGTGCTGGTCTAATTGGGTCTACTCTAACCTTGTTGTTTATGTCTTTACTTTGCTAAACGCCTTGTATTCTGCTATTACTCTCTACTATAGGCGCTCTTGCAGACTCCTAAGTTCGGAGTGCGTTACCTTGACTGTGCATATATGCAAAGTGGAGTTTGGATATAAAAACCGTGGGGCATATTATCAACAACTAGCGATATTTATCGCTTAAGAACCTTAGCGACATTTTTTTTATCGCCAAGCATAGCCTGATTTTATCGCAGAGATAACGTGCTATTAGCAACGTTTATCTCCAATGCGATAAAATAACCGGCGATAGCGGCGAAATGCGCGAATAATGCTGGAAAACCAGCGATATTCACGCATCATCGCCAATAGGGTCTTAACCTGAATATCCACCTCCCATTAATATACAGACTAAGAACTGGTCTGAGCAGGCGTTAGTTTTCAGCGATATTCGCGCTTAGCGCGTATTTTTTTATCGCTACGCCTGCCTTGTAATAGGCGATAGCGACGTTAGCGACTGCTTTCAGTCGCTAACTGGTTGGGTACGCCCACTTTGCATGTCATTAGTGATAAATATCGCTGACATGCAAAGCGGGCCTAAACCGCTCGCTATCACCTAAAAGCTGTCGCTAACTGATGTTAGCGACAGCTTGCTAATAGGGCGATGGAATTATCGCCGCTTTGCGGTCGAAAACGGCCGCAAAAGCGGCGATAATGTCATTTCGCCTGCCTTGTTAATATGCCCCGTGACTTTTCGGCTGTTAGTAATGATGGGGTTGTTTTCATAGTGGCTACACCTGTACTGAGGCTGTGGCTGGGATGAGTTGTGACTATGGTACCTACTGTACATGAATCGTGAAATTGGCTATTACATTCTGAATTGTAGGTCATGGACTCATGATCTCCTTTGCCTCATCCTATACTTCATCTCCAAACCTCATATTTCACCATACTACTTTATACGCCATCTGGAATCATACTTTGTGCTGCGCTATTATACACTCAAGGTGAGTATTCTTGTTGTCGAAGTGCGATATTGGACTCATGATGCTCTAGATAAGCTCCCTTTCTAAAATTAGCATCTTTTTGTTGAATACTTTCCTCTTTTCCCTGATTCTAGTATTTGGAAGAGTTTGCATTGGTGTATAAATCTCAGGACTGCCGAGAACTCAATATTTACCTATTGGGCTCGGGGGAGCGAGCCACAAGGTGATTTTATTATTTATTTATTGTTAGATGAGCTTGTATAACTTAAATATGAGGACCAGATAATGGGTTGTAATTGCAATTACAGGATTTTAATTTTCTATTACTGCGTATTACCTGGATTGAATTGTGAATTGAACTGGCAACGGAATTAGGTGATGAACTCTTGATTATGAAGGGTTCTGAGACTTTGGTGCCTTATCTAACTATCTTCTCAAAAATATTGGTTTCACTTATACTTTAGGTATTGGGTCTTGAGCTTTGCTCTTCTACTCTATATTCTTCACATCTTTCGGTGTGTTACTGTTTTCAAGATCTTATTTGTTTGTTTTTCTATATTGGATACTACTGATAGTTCTGCTGGTATTGTGTGGACTCATTTTCATGCTTACTTTTGGTGATGGAAACTTTGCAGGCATGACACACAGGTGTGTGGGCATATTTTGCCTATGTAAGAACAGTGATGGTAACTATTTGTACTTTGGGTTTTACAGCCATGAAGAAGTCACAAGTGTGCCACGGCACACAACGAAACACTTGTTTGCTGTAATTGTCTAACTGTACCACTACATCAAGCTGTGTTTTGGAAACATTAAACTGCTGAGTATCTGATATTGGACACCCAAATAAAGAACTGGAAGTAAGAAATCACATAAGACTTTTTGCATTTCTGTTGGACAGAACATTACTTATTTGGAGTGCTCAGGGATGAATGATTGTATTGCTGTATCCCTTCTGTTGTGGGGATCAACTATGGTTGAATTGGTTGCCGACCACTCTCCCCTTGGAGCACCAACATATACCAGTGCTGAGTTGTAACACTGCCCTATATATTTGTTGAGCGCCTGGTCCTTCTTTTCTTTGACTGGTTACCAATTTGCCTTTGTCTCAATAATAAACTTGTTTTACTATCATTTATTTTTTCCAGTTTTGCAGCTGCTGCAGCTGGCAGGTGGGGAGGACGCTCCTCTGCCATGGCGGAGGAGCCGCCACTGTTTAGAGGATCTGTTGTGCCTGCTCATTGTTTGAACATGGTGCGTTGGAGGTGATTCAATGAGCGAGTTCCCTTACTGTGTGAGCAGCACCTCAGCAGCAGTGGAGTGGTGCTGCCAGCAGCATTTTTGGGGAATAACGTGTTTTTTGTGCTTATTGTCCCAAAATCTGCATGTCCCAGTAAATACCATGCCTTTTGTCTCTGTTAAATTCCAGTAGGTTTGACCTGCTAACATTTAACGAACAGTGCAAGCTTTATCGAAACCAGTAAGTACTAGGTGCGATAAACACCGCAACACTTGTAATTAATTACAAATGCTGCGTGAACAGGTGTTTGAAGAGGGATTGTAATTTAACAGCCACCAGTAACCAGTCCCTATGTACATTTTTAAAAAAAAAAAATGTTATTTCAGTAATTTTTTCCCTATGTACATTTTTAAAGAAAATGGTAAAAATAATTTGGCAGACACCAAAGCTGACTGTAGCCAGATATAAAATGAGTGACATGGTAACCACCTGCAAATGTATTCTTAGTTTTTGGCAGTAAGTAATTTCAAGCTAATAGAATGGATGCATTGCTATTAAGTTTTAAGTCCAGCACATCATCCAAAAAGTGATAGGGTATGTTGCCTTTGTCATGTGTTTTTTGACTCATCCATAACTCCTTTTTTGTAGTAGTACCTGCTCTCTCCAGAGGTAGGGTGATGCTCTAGAGAAAACAAGACATGTTCAGAAATAGATATGTTTTCAGTCAACCCCAGAAATGCACTTTTTATGGGCTGGCTTGACAGGCATTATGTGAGAATCATCCGGAGAGAAGCTTTGGCTCCCCCTACATGTTGTAGCCTGGAGTACATATGTTGATTGGAGTTGTGTGGTTCCACAAAAAGTGTTTGCCATCCACACAGTCATGATCATTTTGTTTATTTATTCAGCTGTCTGAGCTTGAACTTTAGGGGCATACATGACATTGTAATTCTATTATAGTGTCTTAGACAGCTAGGTCAATTATGTTTTTTTCTCTGCATTAACCTACGTGGATTTTTAGGTCTGGTTTGACAGCGCAACTGTCCCCTGACCTTTCAATCTACACCAATTTTATTCTAGAGGTCTTTGCTTCCATACAAATATAGATCAATTCCCATTCTATCCACGTGTAATGCTTCTCATTATCAAACTGCATTGGGTCTGTCATACCTGGCATGTCTGACACTTTTCCAAGGGAACACCCAGCATCCAAGATCTCTAAAGGCACTCTCATCGTCCGACAAAGGGGAAAGACCAAAATAAGGTAAAACAATTTCTTAATTCAAATGGAATTCAGAGAAGTTTTTGGGTCAGAAACTCCGGGGACAGATGCAAGACCAGCCCCTCTGCAGGAAATGATAGTTAGGGATTAGAGATTTGAAGGGAGAAGTTTTGAGGGCTTTAAACATAAGAGGATAATCCTAGGTACAGGAGGACGAATCCTTAAGATAGGACAGCTCCGAACCCTGCAGAGGGTAAGAAGCCTACTCAGTAATGTGACCCACATTATCCCATTGTGAATGAAAAGTCAGGAAGGGGGCCAGTACAGAGAAGAAGCTGCTAGTCTCCCAATGCCTATTTTAGGAAGGCAATGTAGAGTGCCGGCAGGACTATTAGAATGATGAAAGCTAAGTCCGGAAACATATAGTCAGCACATACACCTAGCCTCTCACAAGCCACACTTTAACACCTCCAGTGCAAAAAGACATTATAGGAAGAGCTGGCCTATAGAGTAGTCCATTGAGGATAGAAGACCATGATCAAGGTGTCTGATCCTACATTCTCCTTCCTGCGATATGCTTGGCTAACAGAGAATGAAGGTGAGCTTCAACACAATCAAACAATGTCTACTATGGCCATGGAATGAAAGTGAGCACCCCCCACCCTCAAATCTTTCACCCAACATTCAGTGATCTGGTTGTCTCTTTGAACGATAAAAGCATTTCCCTACAGAGAAGCAGACAAGTGCAGTAGAGACTTCAGTATGGGCGGAAGTTACATCTAGTTCAAAGGTGTGAAGCATCAATCCAAGACCAGAGGCATGGCAAGCAGCTCTGCTCAGGGCCACCCAAATCTTTCAGTCTGACATCCTTCATCATGATCAATATGACAGGTAGTGCCAGGTCCACAGTCTGGTAGCAAGGCACCTGCAGCAATCACTTTTTGAGGGACTGGAAAATGGTCTTGTCTTGGACACAGGGATCAGAGTCTCAAGATGCATCAGCAGTTTTTGTCAGTGAAGCAGTATGTGATGAACTAGAGCTTTCACCCAGAACCCGTCTCATTAAACCACTAATATTGAAGTAGCCATGTCTCCCTGAACCAGCAACCATGTGAGAGACATTGCTGAAGAGCATCTCAGTAGAGTGTGGAGGCAAGACTGCAACTTCAGGAACTGATGAGGAGGAATAAAATAAAATGTCTGCAAACAAATCAGATAGGTCCATCGCATACTCTTGTCCTGTGCTGCCTGTTTCTAAGAAGCAGCATGAATCAGTTATTCAGTCGTCCACGTAAAAATGTGTGTGAATGCTGCCTGGTGAAGTCCCATGCTGCAGATTAGGGCCTTGTGGAAAATGACTAAAATCGGTATACATAAGCGGCGTTCATTTATGTTCACCATAGCCACTGTTGAACGTAAAGTGAGACATTGGCCACACCATCTTGTCCCTTTTAGGCCCCATCGCGAAAAGTAGGTGGCAGCCATTTTTGATTGCCTTGGCCTCTCTGCCCACTGCCAATAGCCTGCGCGTCTCTCCCCCTCACTCCCCGGCCTCGCAAGCATTCCCCCGCGCCCGACAGCCCCCATTCTCTCCTGCTTGAGCCATAAACGCACCTCCAGCGCGACCCTGCCTCCGAGCCACATCCCGTGCTGAACCCCCACACTCTTTCATCTCATTCATAAAACAGGCCCTTTGATAACCTCTTCCTCCTTGCCCGATTGTCCGGCCTGATCCCAGGCCATCACCTAGCCCAACAGATGCAGTTTATTGCCCCCCACAGTAGGGCCCCGCCTCACATCAAAGGAGCGGTGGTTAATCAATGCCTTCACACCCCTAGATCCGACCGATCGCCCGCATTTCTGTTCCCAGCGGAATGTCCAGCTGCGCGATAGCCATCGTGCTGAAATTGGGGTGGGGACTCCTACTGTAGATATGTGTGGGAACGGGCCTGAAGCGGGGATTCCGAGGATGCCTTTCCATACATCAAAGTATTAACAAGAATGTGTTTTATGTAATAAAGCAATAAACCTGTGTATAAGAGGCCAGGCCTCAAGGATGCGTTTAGAGCACCTCGAGAAGATACCCTGTTGTCTGTTTTGACGTGTTCTGCTCCATCGGAATAAACTCCTGTTTCCTGCCTTCCAGTCTCCAGCGCCTGCCTCTTTATTTGGTAACCGTGAGTTGGGTGAGAGGCGGCTAACGCCGGGCAAACCTTGAAAAGGGGTAATCGACCTGATCTGCCTGACCCTTTTTCTACAATTGGCGTCCCAAACGTGGGGCCCATCAGCGATGCGTGGATCCAGTGAGAGAGGTCCCAACGACAGAGTGAACGATTGCAACGATCGGGAAGTGCACCTGCCCGATAGACCCTCGTATGGCAGCCGATCATCCGAACTTCACTGGTTCCAAGCAGACCTCTCTCTCGAGTGATCTACGGTCCTGACTGGGAACCATCAGGAGTGCCACAGCAATTACAGAGAATAGAGGACGATCAGGCGCTGGAAGCGGAAGACGAGAAACTGTCCATGCGGTCCGGGTAAGGTCGTGTAAACACGACGAATTGCGAATTGATTGTTTGATTGTTTGAAAATACTAGTATTACTCATTTGATTGCTTCTGAGAGATTCCCTATTTGCAAACAAGCACGGAGTCGCCATACTCTGTTTAGTCTTTGCAGATAGTGAAGGGTAGGTAACGCAGGCCTTTGCCCCCGTTGTAACCCGTCGTGCCTACTTCCCTCTCCATTTGATTGATTGTTATCCAAGCATTTACTGCTTTGGAATTGGTTCTCTTTGGATCATTCTCTATTTACAAAAAAGCACAGAGTCGCAATACTCTGTTTAGTCCTTGTGAATAGTGAAGGATAGGTAACGCAGGCTTTTGCCCCCGTTGTAATCCGTCGTGCCTATTTTTATCCCTCATTTGATTGATTGTTTGACCGAACATTGATCGTTCGGAATTGGTTCTCTTTGGGTTATTCTCTATTCACAAATAAGCACAGGGTCGCAATACTCTGTTTAGTCTTTGCGGATAGTGAAGGATAGGTAGTGCAGACGTTTGTCCCCTTTGTAACCCGTCATGCCTATCTTTGCCCTGTTTTTTGGTAGGTGGTTCAGCCCGGACCGTTTATTAGAGGTAGATCATCCGGCTCCGCCGGAGGACGCCCCTAATAAAAAGGACATAAATATATATAACAAATTGCGGGTTAGCCGCTGTATCATGATAGCAAACAAAAACATAAAAATCGTTAGGAAAACCAAAAGGAATCGAGTAAAATCAGTAGGCCACTGATGGGATCTCTTTTCTGACCTCGCTAAAATAGAAACACTAAGAACAACCCCTCATGAGAAATATGAAACTAATGAGAAGAATCGAGCTCGGCGCCATGATGGCTGCAAGATAGCTCGGCTCCACCGCCCACCCCGCCCAAATAACGACAAACCCTATGCAAGCATTATAAATATATACAACACTCCAGCAAAGTGACACCCGAAAACTCTTTATTAAACAACTATTTAAAACTTTTTATTAAACAACTATTTACATGGCAGCCAGCTGCAACTACAAACCCAACGCATTCGCCGTCTGCTTAACGCTGTTCCTGTCCCGCCTTCAATGTTGGGCTACTTTGAGCTACTTTTTAGTAGGCTTTGGGCTATAAAAAGTCTACAAAAGCCATCAGCCGGCGAGGCAGCGTCGGTAGCAGCCCGTTGAGCGAATAGGCCGGAGGCTACCCAACGTGCCAAGGCCTTGCTGGCAGCCATCGGCCGAAGAGGCCGTCGGGTGGATGACCCAGAAGCACCACGGCCTCGATGTCGTTGTACTGGCCTTCCCATTCGTCCGCCCTGAGGTGGCATCCGGATGGCGTGGGGTGCGCTGGGAGGGAGAGGCGGCGCGAACGAACCTCCCCCACCTCCCCAGGTGGAGGTGCCTCAGCTACACCCCAGCGCTCCACTCGGCCAACTGAGTTGCGCCCGCTGTTGCTGTAGTGTAGCTCCTATTTTCCCAATAGGCTCTGCGCATTGGAATAATACCTACAGCAGTAAAGGCCTAGACCAGACGTTAACTAGGTCTACTACTGTCGATACTAGACTTAATTTTTGGGTTTGCCAGCTTAGCTCAGAGTTCGCTAGAAACTTTCTCGAATGTTCAAGGAGGACTTAACTTCCCTGATTAGACAAGAAGGGATTTAGTTTCTGACAACCATAGAACATGACAACTTTGCTCTCCCCTAATCAAGAGTCAATCTCGAGAGTCGTGTGAGCACAAGGCAATTATTTTACTCAGTCAGTACGTGCATTCTTAGTCTCATCAGAATGTAGAGAAAAGGAAGAGACGGGCGTGTTCAATAAAAGGTGTTATTTATTGATCAGTCTCTTTTCTCATACATGAGAAATGGATCGATATTATTGCAATACTTATAGCTAAGTAAAGTGCATACATTAAAAGCAATAGTATAAAATAATACTGTAAAAACATTTATATGGTTTCTGAGCCATATGATGTTTCAAATGATTAAAATATATTTACATACACATATACATTTGACTAAACGTACTCAACTGGTGTTTCTAAATACGCCTACCCCGTGTACCTGACCTAAGTCTAATGCGTGGGCGGGAATAGAAAGTTACAGTTTAAGTTAAGTTTGTTTTTGCCAAGTGAATAACTAAAGAATTCTCTTTGAGGGGTTATTCAGTTCTGTACCTGGAAGTTAGGATGAATGAGGAATGGTATCTCTTTCTCTGCTCTCGATATTCCAGGCCGCCTGCGAGGGCTGCCCGAAAGCGCCGGTGCTGGGTCTCTCGGCTTGAGATAGCAGCGCGTCTCTCAGCGCGTCAGGAAGGCGGGGCTGCTGCCAGCGGGGTCTGCTTCTGCTCTCGGCTTCGGCAAGTATGGCTGCTCCGTCTTGTCACCACGCGTGTCTTTGCATAGGGCAAGATCGGCAATATTTATACCTTAAAGGTGCCGAGATTGACGTAAGGATGGACATAGATACGTCAATAAAGATGTCATACGACTTGCTCGTTAGCACATTCTTTACTAAATTTCTCTGTGAAATCAAAACAATGGCCGCACGGATTATCCAGGTTGTCATAGGTTTGATTTGTTATGAGAACGTCGTATGCCTTATCAGGGGCTGGAGGAATGTCGCTTGTCTAATTAGATCTCAAGCGTTATGACCTAATCAGATAACACGTTCCTGTGCCGTAGTGTGACTGCGTCAGATATCGGTATCTGCATCATGGGGGCTTTTCTTGCCTCATGGGCTGACTGTTAGTTAACTTGATAGTTAGTTTAACCAGAATAGGGTCAGGAATAGGGGGATCGATTCAGAACCTATAGGAATACACGACACCCACTCCACGCTAACTATGGTCATATTTACTAATCTATGCATAGTATAACATAGTACAACATACTATAGAGTATAGTGTATACCTTACCACCCCAAAATACATAAATGCATTTTGAAATGTTCAAATATACTGAAAAATTGCAGTCATATATATTGTATGCACTTAAGCTGTATAATAATGCTAAAGAAATCACGCATTTGTATACATTAATGCTTATTTGGTATATGAGAAATACACATGAAATGGCTCTTAATATGGCTATACAGAAAGAAAGTTCGAGACCATTTCATCACATAATAAAATATTTGTGAACATACCAGCGGGCAGCTAAAGTCTATAAAGTATCTAAAAATAGAAATCTTAGTTCTCTAGGAATAGTTTCTTACTTTAAGCAGAAGATCAGTGTCCCGGAAAAAATATGGGAAAATATTTTAAGGGGTTCCCGAAAAATTGCTGTCCGTGAACTGGATTGTAATTGTTCATGTGACTTTATTTTTAAAGTTGAAGGCCGAATTCAGGGAACGCCGTGTGCGAGTTTACTCAAAAGTCTCTATTTCTGTTCTGGCGAGAACATCATATCATTCAGGCTTTCGAAAAAACTGTCAACAGCTTCATGGGAAAGTTCCACTAAGTCGGAAATAGGTGTAACCATGCATTCATGTGCATGATTGTCTCCATTGACATTCTGATTCGCATTGCTGACAGAAGGTCGTACCTGTTCGATGCTGCTTTCATCTTGAACTTCACTACTCTTCAATCGTAGTGGTGAAGATTCCAGGAATGCCGTCATCAGGATTGGCAGCCATTGAGGGCAGCACAAAGCGTGAACCTTGGTAGGAACCAACAGTGTATCTGCATCCACTGGCGCATCCGATTGTAGTGTCAGACAGGTGTCTAACACGCACTCTTCTCCGCATAGCAGACACCTTAGTACAGGTAAAACACACCTTTGCCACATTGGTCGAAATGATAGAAACCAAGTCATGTTCAGGTCTCTAAGCCGGGGGAGTCCCAGGATTTTTGATATCCGGTCCCGGTATCCAATGGCTAGGATCGTATCTTCCATTGTCGCGAGAGTTTGATCTGTGACATGGGTTGCCATAACGAAAAATAAGGACTAGGAATAGGATTCCTGCAATTAGTCCCAGGATCAGGGGAAGTCCGCCAAAAATCGAATGGACGAAATCTGGAAAAATACCCAGTATGGCTTTGAATGGTGTTAATGCCATCGAAAATACTGTCTTAAATACCCCTGAGATCCCATTGGTATCAGAAATATTTAAGATTTCGCTCAGGATTTCCGCGAAATGTACGGGGGAATTAGTTGATAATAATGTATGTATCTCTGCAGTCGTCCTTGCGACTTGTAGATCATACGTTTCTTTTGATGACGTGAGCCTTGTAGGCGTCTGAAGAAGCACTGTTTTCATTCTGCTTAAAGTATCTATTCGAATAGAAGTAATTTTCAAATTGGGCCATGCCCTTGCCTCCCTGTCTGGAAAGGAGCTGGGGAACAAAGAACGTCCACAGCACTTGACCTTCGCAGTCGTAGTGACTAGATAAGGAGTCCCGGGCATAAGACTACAACATCTGCGGTCTACAATAAGAATGTAACTCCCATTATAGAGTCTTTGAAAGAATGGTTCTATTTCAGTTGCAGGTGCGCCTTGCTGGTGACATGAAAGGTTGTATGAATTCCCTTCACAGGCTCCGTGCAAACTAATACCGTTACACAGAAGCGTGCCGCTTAGTGACATAGCACAATTGTTGCCACTAAGAAACACTTTCTGTCCTTTATTACTGACACATGCATGTGAATAGGGCAGGTTCCAAGTTGTTTTAAGGTACCCTTTACCCAATTTCTCGTACATGCCATCCTGTATATATTTTTGGCAGTATTGAAACCTGAAGGTTGAGATTGGAATATTTATGATTCCGTGGATTATCCATTCACTGACAGGTCGTTCTGACATTGTCATTGGTAATCTTTCTAGTTTTTCAATGCTCAAGATTGTATAATCAGCACCTTTTTGCGCCATACCGATTTGTCTATCAGTAAGGTTAAAGATTTGGAATAGTGACGTTGTGTTGATTAAACGCCAAGGCACATAGCCTGAACGCAGATTTTGTAACGTCCAGCCAAGCTGTACAATAGAACGCAATTGTGACTGACCATGTTGTAATAACAGTAAGTCTTGCGATAATATATCGATTGCTGAAGACACAATGCTGTCCAATGAAAAAATTCTGGAGGACAGAGTCATTAACCCATTGTCCACTACAGAAAGTGATTTTTCCAAATTAATACGGTCAATTTCCCGTATTCTTTCTGCTGTTTCAATTTGAGTAACCTTCCAGGCCTCATTGTATGCTGCATATACAGAGGCTGCTATGAAACGCTTTTGACGCTGTTTGCGTGGTCCCAGAATGAAATCACGCAAGTCAGCACCATCAGTAAGTAAAGTTAGGTGTTGCTTAATTTCAGGCAGTGTGGAAGTTTGAAGCCATTGAAGGCATAATTTGCCCACACTGTAGGTTGTTATTATCCCTGGGTGATGTCTTTGGGGATATCTAGGGTCTGGCCTGGTCATTTTGAACCCCTGTGTTTTATTCAGGAATCTGTCTTGACAGTTATTTGTATCTGTGGGCCAGATCAACCATTGTTTCCAATCAGGATGTGTTCTGTTTTGGTTTAATATATGGTGTACGTCTATCTCTTCATCTATATCAGAGCTATTGCTAAACATTTTTGGCTTTGGAATAGACGGTTTATTTAAATCTTTGATTTTTGCTAATCCAAGACAGGTGGTTTGTTGAACAGTGTCCTTTAAAAATATCATTTGTTCTGGGATCATGCAGGCTCTAAACAAAGCTTCTATACCCTGTACTTGCCATTCTTTTGTACCCCAAACACTTTTCAAATCAACATTTTTGTCCCAATAATCAAATCCAAAAGTATTCATTTTTTCGAAAAATGAATCTGAATATATCAACTTTGTGTTGGTTATCATGGTTTTCATCCCTGTCTTGTTTGATAATTTAAAATAAAATGTTTCAGCATTACTTATGTTAAAACCTGAAAAATATGAATATTTGTCATAAACGGTTCTTGAGCTCCCTTTTGGAGGTGTAGCACAATGTTCCCATTGATTATAATTTAAAACATTTCTAGGTTGTGCAGATTTATGTAAAAAATGGTTTCCATAATGGTTATAGCAGTACATACTATCATAATTTGTAGAACCTTGCAAATAATCATGTTTTGTAAATTTAGCAGACATTACTAAATCAGACATCATATTATTAATGCTTTCGAAGTCCCAATCATCAGCAAATGAGTTTGGTTTTGCAAAGTCACTCAAGGAGATCTTGATTTGGTGTGGATATTTCAGGATCTCGACCGGACCATAAATTTCATAGTCAGTGTTGTCCCAGGCTACCCCACCAGGTATCGGATTGGCTGTGAAGTTGGCTGAAGAAAGTTCTGAAGAAAGTTCTCTTTTCTCGACGTGTGAAGATGTGTGTGGTTTGAGGATCAAGTTGATGTTCTGACTTGCTGTGTCCATTTTAGCATATTTTCCCTCAATGAAGCGTCCCAAAGTAAATACCATGATGAGCCAGAGTATGAGGATAAATGCACCAAAACCCACCCAAAATTCAATCCATGGAGAAACCAGATATGTTTCTTTCAGTTGTTTCAAAAGTTCCTTCGCTTTGTCTTTAAAGGATTTTGATGATGGCTGTGTCTTTGATTCACTGAAGCCTTCAGAGGAATCATCGAAGTTTATGAAGTAACCGGATGCAGTTCTGTCAATTGTTCCAATTGGTTCAGGATTTTTGTTTCTTGCATTGTCACTTGGTACTTCAGTATAGATTGGTGTGTCTCTGCTAAATGTTTTTATTTGGGTTTTCAGAGGTCTGAGTTCTATTGCATTGTTGCATAGTCCTTGCTGTTCTTCTGTAGGCGTTTCGAATGTGATGAGCCTTTTTGATAGGACCTCTGTACTGGTAGCAAACCTTGGTGTTCTGCTACTTATTGGGAGTCCACTTGGCCTACTGTTTGTTATCGGCCACATGTTGTGGTTTTACCAGGTCGATGGATACAACTCGGTTCTCATTTTTACCAGCAAGCGGCGGTAGTACAACTGATCTTGTCCCGTTGACAGACAAGACAGGAACTGCTTTTCTGTAAGAAGGCCCAAATTCCTTCTTTACCGCGATCTTCTCCCTGACTAGATCCCCGACTTTTGGAATCCAGACAGGTCTTGCTGGGACAGGTGGTGATTCCTCAGTGGTTGTTGGCTGTTGTTTCAACTGTATGTTGCTCAGGCTTTTTCTTGTTTTGTTTAAGTCCTGCAAAATAGCCAAACGGTCTTTGACATCAAAGCTTTTTTCTTTAACCACTGAAGTCTGACTGTCGAGGTCAGAGATAATCATTCTAGTTCCAAATAATAATTCGTACGGACTGAATCCCTTCAGAGAATTTCTTGGCAAGTTATTTAGACTACGTTGGACACTTATTAGATGTTTGACCCACCCAGCTCCCGAACCTAATACCTTTGCCGTTATAGATTGCTTTATGTCACGGTTTTTTCTTTCAACAATTCCGTTCCCCTCAGGGTGAAATGGACAAGAGTACCGTAATTGCACGCCCATGCTGACCATGGCCTCCTTATAAGCCCGAGAGCTAAAAGCAGGACCATTGTCCGAATGCAGCATGCCAATTGCGTATGTGCCGATAAAGACTCGCAAATCTTTTATAACAATTCTGGCGTCAGCCGTTCGCTGGGGCCACATCCATATGAATCTCGTGCATGAGTCCACTGCAACCAAGATATATTTATAGTTACCATCCCTTTGTAAGGGACCGCAGTGGTCTAGATAAACACAGGCTAATGGTTTATCTGAGATTAGAAGGGGCGTCTGAGCTGGACGTCTCACCGTTGATACTTTCATTTTTTGACATATTTCACATTCTAGAACATAGTTCCTTGTTTGTCTTCTCATTTGTGGCCACCAGTATCTCTGTTTTAATAATGATACTGTGGCTGAGACGCCAGCATGGATAGAAGCAAGCCCTTCGTGTGCCGCTATTATTAGTCCTAACCTATGTTCCATGTTTGGAATTGCCCTATCCCCCACTCCAGGGATTCGAGCAAAAGGAACATTGTTTGCATCAGTTATGTATGAGTATTTTACTGGAAAGCCTTTAGGGAGTGGTTCTATCGAATCCTTTTCTGAAGCGCTGACAGCTTGTAACATTTCGCTGTCTATTTTTGTTTTTGACCGGGTGACGGCAGCTACGGAAGCCGTTTGCACAGCTGCCTTCGCGGCCTCATCAGCCAATGAATTCCCTGCAACGTGAACGCCATCACGTTGATGACTCAGTGTATGTATCACGTGAGTCTTTGGTAGTTCTTTTTGTAAAAGAGCTACTTGTTCCCATAGCATTTTATGCTTGATTGTGCCACCTTTCGCATCCTTGAAACCGTTCTGAAGCCAGATCTGCAAGTATTCATTATAAGATTGAACGCAATAATACGAATCGCACACTATGAGTGTGGGGAATTCTCGATCGGTATTTTCAAGCGCCATCTTGAATGCTAGTAGTTCAGCTCGCTGAGCTGTACAATCTCCTAGGGATTGTGTTTTAGTGAGGGTTGGTTTAAATTTCCCTTCGTGCCAACGACCTTTAACAATCGCGCACGCAGCACTGTAAGCTTGTTTACCCCCTACTGCGGGTTGTGCTGATCCGTCTGTATATATTATACAGCCGTAGTGATCTAGAGGCAGAATTTCGGTTGGCGGAGGACATTCAAATTCATATTGGAGA
This sequence comes from Lissotriton helveticus, assembly GCF_964261635.1. Classification (NCBI taxonomy): domain Eukaryota; kingdom Metazoa; phylum Chordata; class Amphibia; order Caudata; family Salamandridae; genus Lissotriton; species Lissotriton helveticus. The sequence goes on from NC_136063.1 coordinate 1,208,900,090, forward strand.
AATTCTTGTGTTTTTAAGTAAGGATCAAATTCGTACACCACGTCTGTTGCAGCAAGAGAGTTAGCCCATTGTATCCATCTCGGATGGAGTGCTTTAGCATTTGGAATGCTTGCCTTTGTTACCGCCTCTAAGGCTGGTATTGGTGTCACGATTACTATTCGTTTACCTTGTGCCAGGGCTCGTTCTTTTGCTATAGCTGTCTGTGTTGCTGTAAGAATTTTTTCCGTTGGGCTAAATTTCATTTCAGCCTTAGTGTACAAGTGTGATTTGAATGCAATTGGTACCTTTTCTCCCTCATTAGAGGTTAGGTATGTGAATCCGCATCTCCCTGGGATGACTCGAATCACAAGATTGCGTGTGTTATCACGTGTTTCTAATTTTGTTTTAATTAGCATGTCTGTTTGTAAGGATCTCAAAATTTCTGTGTGTGTTTGAGTCCAACTGGATCTTTTAAAGTCTGGTTTAATTAGATCATAAAGGGGTTTGACCCTTTCTGCGTAATTTGCAATGTATGTTCTTCCGAAATTTAGGAAGCCTAGAATCGACTGTAAGTTTTTTAGTGTTCTAGGTGCTTGGAGTACGGCACATTTCTCTAGGAAATTGTCAGCCAGGCTTTTGCCTTCACTTGATAACTCATATCCTAAGAATAGGACCGTCAGATGGGCAATTCTGGATTTTTTGAAGTTGAATTTGTAACCCTCTGCAGCGAAACCAAGTATTATGGTGTTCACTCTTTTCAAGTGAGTCTCCAAGTCATCATCTGTTAAGTAAATGTCATCGACATAAGATAATGCTTCATCATCATATAGTTGTAGTAATTCTGTTACTCTCGCTGAGAATACCCCTGGGCTGTTCTTGTACCCCTGGGCTAACCGACAGAATTGTTTTTGAGTGCCATTTACTGAGAATGCAGTTAAATATCTGCTCTCTGGTGCTATATTTTGACAAAAGAATCCATTGGAGATGTCCAAGGTTGTTTTGTATTTTTTGCGCACTATGTTATTCATTAGTGCAGCACTGTGTGAGTTTTGCACTGCAAAAGTTTTGCAACATGTGTTAAGGTGTCGGTAATCCAAAACTAGACGATATGAATTGTCTGGTTTGGAGACCGGAAACAAAGGATTGTTCATTTGTGAGGTGCAAGTTTCAATCACCCCCTGGTATTCTAGCTGATCTAGTATTTCATTTACCTGTTTTTAGCTTCCTGCTTAATTGGGTACTGCCTTTGTGCAGTTGGTTGTGATTTTAACTGGATTTTGTGAGGAGGAGAATCCTCATCCCATCCTACATGATTTTTATATAAAGCAGGTGCTAAGGCCACTGCCCACTTTCTAGCAAGTGTGTATTTTTTATGAATCGGGATTTGATTCGAGAAGGCAGGCATAATTACTTCTTCGCCATGAGGGCACTCCCTGACAAACTCTGGTGGCCAGTCTTTTTCAGCTAGAAGGATGTCATAACCCTTGGAGAGGTTATCCCAAAATAGTCCCCTTATTTTCCTAGTCTTATCTCCCTCTATACGTAATGTTATCTCGTATATCTTTTGGGGCTTGCTAACTCTGGTGTCTGCAGTTTCCACTTGAAGATATTCATTTGTGTCCACTGTCTCCAGATGATTCATAAGGACTTTGCGAGCTATGCTCACCTCTGCTGCGCTGTCTAGCATTGTCTGAGCCCACTCTCCGTTTTTCAGTTGTGTCCTCAGTATTCTCGGCATTGTTAACTACCTTGATACAGGCTACCTTCTTTTTGGGAAATTGTAATTTCTTTTTTAGTTGAGCAGGTTCCTTGTCTTTGGACTTGGCGTGCTCTTCTCTTTGTTCTGATCGTCCTCTTCTTTCCGATTTCTGCGAGGAATTCTGAAAAGATTGAGAGGGACGTGTATCAATGTCTTGATATCTATCAGGTTTTTTAATATTATCCCTATTTCTAAGGTTGTATCTATTCCCAGAGGGGTCACTCTGCGGTGACCTCTGTCTTCGGTTTGGAGATTTCTCTCTTCGCCTTGGAGACCTTCCTCTGGACTGGAATTTCTTTTCTTTAGGATTGTATTGTTTGTTTCCATCCCAGTTCTTTTTTGGTGAATTATTATTAAAAAATATTTTTTCTGGACTTTCAGTCAGTTGCGGTTTTACTGGTATTCCACCTAGACTATCTCTGCCTAGTTCCTCATAGGATTTTTCTATGATTCTGGCAATTTCAGCTGGTTGGTCTGCTATATCTGTCTCTTTTAACCTCTGGCGGATCGCCACGTTTGCTGCTTCACCTTTTATGTTGGCTAATAATATAGCCGAGACCTGCTTGAAGTCTTTCAGTAATTTCATACCAAGAGTTAAAGCAGGTTCTGGACCGTATTCATCTTGAATTTGTTTTAGCACATCTGGTATTACCGAAATGGATGGAACACCGTGCGTTTTTGTGTAGATGGAAGCAAAGACTGTACCCCAAGTGTCACAGTCCTCTATGTGTGGTGCGATTCCCATTGGGAGACATATAGTCAGAATCCTGTGTTTTTCTAGCGGGGTGGTGTCAGGAAACACCGCCTCTATTTGGGTGATTTTCTGTGCCAACCAGAATGGTATTTGTTCCCGTTTAGCTGGAACTTTACCTAGGCAGGATTGGATGTTCTGTGGTGTAATTTTATTTGTGTTTCCCTGGTGAGGGGTCAGCTGTGGAAGTTTAATCGCTGGCTGAATTGTTGAAGTCCGCATTACATACTGAACTAATTGTCTATGAATTTTTAGTAATTGTTTTAGCTGTATTAACAGCTCTGCTGCAGGCATTCTTTCGATGTCTGGATGTGGTGTGTATCCGGCTAAGACCGGCCACGTTGCTCCTGGTCTTCCTAAAGGACCGAGCCTTGTGATGTGATTATTGTGTTTTAGGGCGCCATCAAATAAGAGCAAATGCTCTTGGAATTTGAGTGGTACTTCCACCTCCTCGAAAGGAGTGTACTCATTAGGAGGTTCCTCTACTTTGTAATAGTGGAAGTACTTTGTCACAGCATTTGCTGCTGGAAAATGTATCCATGTATAGTATACCTCTGTCTGCCGATATTCGTGTGCCTCAATTACGAATATGACTGTGCCACCTCTAGGTGTCAGTCCATTTTCTATAAGCTTTAGGGTTATAGATCTCCTTTTAATGACCGGAATGAGTTTTATATTCGGGTCTGCTGCTTGCATGGTAGCATCAGCATCTGCGAGTTCAGTTGCTAATCTAACTGCCTCTCTTTCTTCATCACTTTCTGTCATTTTACTGACCGGATGGTATTATATTTGTTTGCAGATCAGGTTTCTTTATGGAAACAGAGATTAGATGCACAATATTTTGGAACTGTTTATCCTTCAACGTTGACTAAACCAAGAACCATACATAGGAGTTCCCTCCTGCGAGGTTTTGGAGGATATAACCTTTCACCCACTCCAGACGTCTTTGGAGTATAATGGGAAAAGGGGTCTGAGTGAGAAAGCACGACTGAGTTACTCTAAATGTCTTACGTTAGTTTTATCGCCCTTTCCAAACGCGTTGGGCGCCATGTAGTGTAGCTCCTATTTTCCCAATAGGCTCTGCGCATTGGAATAATACCTACAGCAGTAAAGGCCTAGACCAGACGTTAACTAGGTCTACTACTGTCGATACTAGACTTAATTTTTGGGTTTGCCAGCTTAGCTCAGAGTTCGCTAGAAACTTTCTCGAATGTTCAAGGAGGACTTAACTTCCCTGATTAGACAAGAAGGGATTTAGTTTCTGACAACCATAGAACATGACAACTTTGCTCTCCCCTAATCAAGAGTCAATCTCGAGAGTCGTGTGAGCACAAGGCAATTATTTTACTCAGTCAGTACGTGCATTCTTAGTCTCATCAGAATGTAGAGAAAAGGAAGAGACGGGCGTGTTCAATAAAAGGTGTTATTTATTGATCAGTCTCTTTTCTCATACATGAGAAATGGATCGATATTATTGCAATACTTATAGCTAAGTAAAGTGCATACATTAAAAGCAATAGTATAAAATAATACTGTAAAAACATTTATATGGTTTCTGAGCCATATGATGTTTCAAATGATTAAAATATATTTACATACACATATACATTTGACTAAACGTACTCAACTGGTGTTTCTAAATACGCCTACCCCGTGTACCTGACCTAAGTCTAATGCGTGGGCGGGAATAGAAAGTTACAGTTTAAGTTAAGTTTGTTTTTGCCAAGTGAATAACTAAAGAATTCTCTTTGAGGGGTTATTCAGTTCTGTACCTGGAAGTTAGGATGATTAGGAATGGTATCTCTTTCTCTGCTCTCGATATTCCAGGCCGCCTGCGAGGGCTGCCCGAAAGCGCCGGTGCTGGGTCTCTCGGCTTGAGATAGCAGCGCGTCTCTCAGCGCCTCAGGAAGGCGGGGCTGCTGCCAGCGGGGTCTGCTTCTGCTCTCGGCTTCGGCAAGTATGGCTGCTCCGTCTTGTCACCACGCGTGTCTTTGCATAGGGCAAGATCGGCAATATTTATACCTTAAAGGTGCCGAGATTGACGTAAGGATGGACATAGATACGTCAATAAAGATGTCATACGACTTGCTCGTTAGCACATTCTTTACTAAAGTTCTCTGTGAAATCAAAACAATGGCCGCACGGATTATCCAGGTTGTCATAGGTTTGATTTGTTATGAGAACGTCGTATGCCTTATCAGGGGCTGGAGGAATGTCGCTTGTCTAATTAGATCTCAAGCGTTATGACCTAATCAGATAACACGTTCCTGTGCCGTAGTGTGACTGCGTCAGATAACGGTATCTGCATCATGGGGGCTTTTCTTGCCTCATGGGCTGACTGTTAGTTAACTTGATAGTTAGTTTAACCAGAATAGGGTCAGGAATAGGGGGATCGATTCAGAACCTATAGGAATACACGACATTGCGGCACAGCGCTTCGCGCGACCAACTGAGTTGCGCCCGCTGTTGCGGCACAGCGCTTCGCGCGACCAACTGAGTTGCGCCGGCTGTTGCGGAACAGTGCCTCGCTCGGCCAGCTGAGTTGCGCCCGCTCTGGCGGAACAGTGTCTCATCCACCATCCAACTGAATTGCACCCGCTCTCACGGTGCAGCGACAGGCGGCTGCCACGGAACTCACAAAATGGCGGCTGACACCCCGGCTTTGGGCCTGGTCCATTGGAGTGGCGCTGGGCGGCCTTGGAACTCGGATGCTTGCCTGCTCGGGCATGAGCCCCACTCTTGAAGACGTCCTCTCAGTTTTAAAAATTCTTCGAAAGTCACTGGCCCTCGGCTCCCGCAGGCTTCCGGTGGGGGCCACCGCCACTGTTGCTCGACTATCCCCCATGGATATGCCACTGCCCCGGGCGACCGCCACCTTATCCACATCTGGTATCGTAGGAAAGACTGATTCAACGTGTCGGTGGAGGGATACACCTGCTGTCCCGCTCTCCGGAGTGGCCACAACATTGTCACAAGATGGTGGTGCTCTCGTGCTGACACCGGCCTTTGTACTGCCAAACTCTATCAGCTCCGGTGGGACCTCAGCGGGACCCGGTAGGGAAGATTTTGCCTTCCTCGCCTTTAAGCCGCAGTCCACGCCGCTTGTCCTCTCTGTTGGCGCTAACGAACTTTTTGGACTACCGAAAGGGATTCTGGTCCGGCCGCTAGTTGTCGGAGGCATTTGAACTATACTCTGGGCCCACCCGGCCACACCCCAAAATGGCGCCACCATGGCCGAGACTTGCAACTCCTTATGACGTTTTAGCTGCGTAGCCTTGATATTATGGGATATGTATACGGTCCTTGAACACGTGGCGGGCGGGGAAGGGTACTGACTGGGCATGCGGACAACCCTGCAGATATTGGTTCTTATCCACTATTGATTATTGTATTTTCGAAGTAATGCTTCTCATGATGCTCGCCCATGGTATGCGTATAAACGATTTTGTTGTAACTAATCTTGTTTTACTTTCAATTATAAAATCAACCTTCATTGATCCTGCAACCATTTGTCTCGTTTGAGTTTTTACAAATAAAATGAAGCAATTTTGGTTATAAAAAATTAGAAAGGCATGGTACATACGAACAATGCGAAAAGAATAGTCAAGATCTGTTGTATTTTTGCATTCCTGCAGCATAAGCAATAGGTAAAAGACTCGGATATTTAGATATATCTATGAATAGGACGATAGACCAGTTCCTCTGGGCTGCAATGCCGAGATGCAAGGTACTGCTTCCCACAGAAGATAAGTTAGGCACGTGGTAGGTAAAAACTTTTTCGTGTTTTTGCGCGCTGATGTGCTTTGTACGCTGTCACCCCCCATTCTCTTCCTCTGCAGGTTAATATCAGCTGGAGTATGGAGAAGACCCAGAATGCACCGTGTTACACGCAGAAAGAAGAAGAATTGTATGGTATGAATGCACGCGTGGGCCCCGATTTGTGTTGTATGAATGCTCATGTGTGGCGCACGTCTGGGTTGACGGACTAATTTTTTTTGTATGACTGAGGTATGGATCGAGCGGTTAATGGAATAAGAAAACCAAGCCCGAACATGGTACCTGCATGTGAAGGACGAGAAAGAATATAGCACTTACCCTACCTAGGAACGACTCTCTCTCCCTCTCTGGAGCTAGTGAATGGGAGAGTGGCCTACGCCAGAAGCTTGAAGGGTTATTGTAGTACCTCGGACCCCAACCGATATCCCAAATGAACGCCCTAAATGACGCACACCAGTGAGTCAACTTAATGTGCAGACTAGATGAGAAAAGTTAAGGATACCCCGGGTTGGGATTCATCTAAAATCCCCCCTCAGCCCAGAAATTAGGGATATCGTCATGTTTTAGATTCACCCCCTCTTCCTCCATTCTCCTAGAAAAGTCAGAATCGCACCATCGCACATCCGACAGACACCCCTCCTTTACCTCAACTCGGATCGACATTTGTTAGATGTTGGAAGGCCCCACCGTGAGTATAAGCACGACTGGACCAGTGTCCGACCAATTAAAAGGAGTAAGTATTTATTGAAGCGAGGTTACCAACAGAAATTGTCTGCTATTAGGAAGGAAGGAGAACGAAGAGCTCGACCCCCGAATGAATTAAATGGAGTACTGAAACTATGCAGCACGCATGAAAAGGCTCTTTCGCCAAAAATAGCCCTCTGTTTTATCTTAAGTTTTCGTACTTGATGTATGTACTGTCGCACCCTATCTGGTATTTGTGTTTACGTACACTATGAATTTATGTTTTCCCTCAGCTTGTGTTTTTTTACGTGAAACTGACCCGTACTGATCTATATGTGTGTGCAATGAATAGCCTATTATTGTACACGTCTCTCTCTCTCTCTCTCCCTCTTTTTATGTTGTACGTGTACTAATAGCCTATTTGGTACGCACGACGCTCTCTCCCTCTGAGGGCTCCCTCGCTCCCTTTTGAATAAATGACGACACTGTACCTCGCCGGTACGGAAATAATTGGCTCTTAGACACGACAGTGTTTGAACAAATTGACAGAAACAAAACGATCGTATTTTTTGCCATAGTACTGCCTCTCCTTTCTGTAAAATGATGAAACTTAATTGGCCGAGAAAGAAAGGACAGGTGAGACGACTGATGTCCCCTAATCTGACCCTTAAAAAGGGAACTATATGTCAGTGGCTTTTTCTTAAGTACTTTGGTAACACCACCCTCATCGTTCGGATTACCTCCGCCCATTGTACAAAAATAGAATGTCCGATACGTCCCCGTTCCTCCAGAATGGTCCTAGTTCTGTACCAGCCGTCCCAGAAAATCTTAAAGACTGTAGCTATAGTACCATGATAACAGCATTTCACAATTTTTATAAATTAACAGACCTTGAAGAAACATAGCTCAACAGGATTTGTTTTAGACAAACGGGAGTTTTTCCTGAAGGAGCCGGTTTTGAATCCGATAAACTATGTAATTTTTAGACATCAGACTTCTTGCCACGTTCGCAACTATAACAAGAGTAAAACACCAGACAGACGTGTTGTTTGAAAATAAAAATGTTTGCCGACCTCCACTACAGCAATGATGCATGAGTTAACAACATACACCGATGTAAGGATTACTAAGCATCCACCCTATCGTGACCAATGAACGTTTCCCCAACTACTTGGGGTTGGGAGAGAAATTAAAGTGTGTAAACATCTTCCCCTGCCAATTCTCTAAAAATTATTTTTTTTATACTCATTTAAGGATAACGTGCAGTCGTCGGGAGGAGAGAGGCCGGATGTGACGCACAGCCTGGCTGCAGACCGGGGAAAATCTATGACCTCGACCTAGGGGGAGCCGCAGAGCAAAGAGTTGCGGGACAAGGCACCGTTCTCAGCGTGGAAAGTGAAGGAAAGAAGGGCCACCCAGAAGCCCCTGCACGTTGATGAGCCCGTGTCGAAAGTCCCAGCCCATTGTGCCTGATTAATTGGCCCGCTTGCTTGAAATTTCTGCCCTCCTTGGTCCGTTTCAGGTCTGATCCCACTCCACCCTCTCTTCCCTCGGCCTCCCAAAGCACGCCCCCATAAACCCCCCCCCCCTTTTTTATATGGAATTTTTGAACTTGACTCTGAGGACAAACACAGGACTGTGGTCCGAGAGCAAAGAATGGCCACTCCCTGCAACGCGAGATCTGAAGTAGAGCTGGACGCATAGCTCCACCGCCAGTGCTCAACAGTACCAACGAAAGAAGAAAAGCAATGAGAGCCTACCAGTGATGGCTCGCTGCAAAAAGACACTGGACAGACGAACCCTTTTTGAACATTGCCACCCCCTTGACTGTCCCTTGTATTAAGTTGAATTCCTCTCCCAACCTCTTGTATTGATTATCAACCAATTGAACTTTCGAAACCTTACATCGGTCACTTTCAACTGTACATGGATAACTAAGAAAGCGTTAACTCTGTATCATGACTTAATAGCCCTTATTCTGCCAGAACATTTTCTGTATGACATCATGCTTGTATTCGAACGAATTTCCTACATCGTCTAAATAATGTCCCCGTCTCCATGGTCTAACGTATGACACAGCTAAATGTAATTTTATATGCACTGCCTCCTCGCCTATCGCATTGACTACATGTGGTTATGTACGATTCTGTCAACATTTATAGTATGATTATTTCCATCTACCTGTAATGCATACGAGCTACCACAAGGACCTCAATAGATAGCCCAGCCACATACTTCCCTTATTAGTATAACTAAATGTCAGCTTGTACGTCCGTACCTCAGACATGAACAGAAATGAACTTACTCATGATAAAAACTGGGGACTGTGGAAAATGACTAAAATCGGTATACATAAGCGGCGTTCATTTATGTTCACCATAGCCACTGTTGAACGTAAAGTGAGACATTGGCCACACCATCTTGTCCCTTTTAGGCCCCATCGCGAAAAGTAGGTGGCAGCCATTTTTTATTGCCTTGGCCTCTCTGCCCACTGCCAATAGCCTGCGCGTCTCTCCCCCTCACTCCCCGGCCTCGCAAGCATTCCCCCGCGCCCCGACAGCCCCCAGTCTCTCCTGCTTGAGCCATAAACGCACCTCCAGCGCGACCCTGCCTCCGAGCCACATCCCGTGCTGAACCCCCACACTCTTTCATCTCATTCATAAAACAGGCCCTTTGATAACCTCTTCCTCCTTGCCCGATTGTCCGGCCTGATCCCAGGCCATCACCTAGCCCAACAGATGCAGTTTATTGCCCCCCACAGTAGGGCCCCGCCTCACATCAAAGGAGCGGTGGTTAATCAATGCCTTCACACCCCTAGATCCGACCGATCGCCCGCATTTCTGTTCCCAGCGGAATGTCCAGCTGCGCGATAGCCATCGTGCTGAAATTGGGGTGGGGACTCCTACTGTAGATATGTGTGGGAACGGGCCTGAAGCGGGGATTCCGAGGATGCCTTTCCGTACATCAAAGTATTAACAAGAATGTGTTTTATGTAATAAAGCAATAACCCTGTGTATAAGAGGCCAGGCCTCAAGGATGCGTTTAGAGCACCTCGAGAAGATACCCTGTTGTCTGATTTGACGTGTTCTGCTCCGTCGGAATAAACTCCTGTTTCCTGCCTTCCAGTCTCCAGCGCCTGCCTCTTTATTTGGTAACCGTGAGTTGGGTGAGAGGCGGGTAACGCCGGGCAAACCTTGAAAAGGGGTAATCAACCTGATCTGCCTGACCCTTTTTCTACAGCCTGAGTGACCGAAACTGGAAATGGTCCTACTTAACAGCAAATCACAAAAAGGGCCGATGAATATCTCTGATGGGAATGTGAAAGTAAGCTTCCTGTAAGATTATAGATGTCATAAAATTATAACACTATTAATAGCTGCAATGATGTATTTAAGTGTGTCCATCTTGAATAGAACAGGGTGAACAAACACATTCACTTCATTCAGATTAACTATGGAAAGTGACCACCAGGTGTTTCGGGAGAGTTAAAATCAGAATTGAAAATCCCCCAAACCCCATTCCCTTAAGGGAACAGTAGTTACCACTTCTTTCACAAGGAGATCCTGGACCCCCTGGCTCAGAACAGCTTGCTTTTGAATATTCCAGTACCAAGGTGTTCTAATGAGCTTGGAACGCGCTCATGTCATATGTTCTACGCCGGCCCCCGACATCCTGGAATGGTGTGTCGGAGAGATTATGAATGACAGTTGGGATTTGGGGGCTGAAGCTGATGGATGGTCGTTGCTGTTTTCCAGCTGGTGCTATAATTACCAATAAAGTTCTGTAAGGCACTTACCTTGGTGTCTGCTCTTCACTTGAACTTTGCAACACTGAAGACTAGTCGCCTGGGAGGAGACAGGCTTCTAACATCACACCAACATCTCCTGAACCCTTGCTGGAACCATTTGGATGAAGTTTTTCCACTCAATGCCTCATCAGTTACCATTCTTGCTGGTATGCTACATATTTAAGGTACATGCAGGGACTAACTCTACTGGGGCAAGAATCCTGACTTTGGGCCAGTCTTGAGCTTTAGAAGCTGTGTTGTCTTGAGCCTCATATCCAGCACATAGTTTGGCACATGATTCCTGCTTGCAGTTCCCCTGTTGTGCTGCGTTTCAGCCTTCCGCGTGGAACCAATTGTTGAAGTCCTCCGAGAGATGCGCACTGATTGGCAGTGTCATCACGTCGAGGGATCAGCCGTTTTGTTTTGGGACATAAGAAATTGTGATACATTCCTAGAAGAGCGCATCTATCGGCAACGTCCTCACGTCGAAGATCTGCCATTTTCAATCGGGATTCAACATTGTATGGTGACTTAGTGTTGTTCTCGGCAGCACTCTGCACAACAGGATTCCTCACAGCAACATAATGGGTGGCTGAAAGGAGAGACACATCATAACGTGAGGAGGATCAGTGCAGGGAACTCTGTTCTAAAAGAAGCACACACTGTTAAACATTTGGAAGTGGTATAGTTTGACACTTCTGCATCTTAATTTGACGATTTTACTTTTCCTTGCACATTCTTGGAGATATTGGGGGACACTGAGGATTAGAACTGCACTGTAGGATGTCTTGTATATCCTACCCTCAGAATGGCTAGTACTAACATGCCTTCCCCTCTTGTGTTTCTATCTCACAAAGGCAAACCACTTATATCATGGAAAAGATGGAAGAATCTTTTAGATCTATACCCGGTAGCCAATGGAGATGAAAGATTTCAGCTGCCGGGAAACAAGGAGTGTTACTCCACAATTTAGGAGTGGAGGGTCGCAATATCTATGATAGTCTTAAAAACATTCCAGTTGAAAATGCAGAGGGAGAAGCAAGAGATTTTTATGAGATGTCTGTATTAATGTTGGAGAGACATTTTGAGGCTCGAATTAATGTGACATTGGAATGCCACAAATTTTTCTAAAGGATGCAGAGGAAAAATGAGAGTGTGGGTAACTACATAGCTTGTTTGCAAACGTTGGCGCACACTTGTGAATTTAATTTGTTAACTGATTCACTTGTTAGGGATGAGTTAGTGCAAGGCGCCAACAATATCAGAGTCAGGGAGAAATTACTGGCAAAAAATCTCGATCTCTGGAAGCAATTGTTATTTTTTAAAACATAGAAATCATAAGCACCTGGGTGTGTGAAATTAATGGTTCACCTTCTTCAGTAAAGAACAACACTACCAATACACCTGTACATGAAATTGTGGGAGAGACTGGGGACAAGATCAAACAAGAAGGGAAACAAAGTTGTACCAGTAAGGAGAACAGAAAAGTAGGTTGAAATACAAATGTTGTAAACCAGGCCACCCTGCAAATTGTGTTCAGTGTTATGCCAGGAAATCTGTTTTTTGGAAATGTGATAAGAGGGGCAACTATGTCCGAGTTTGTAAGGTTGATAACAACCAGGCGGTGTGGGAAGAACTGTCTAAAATGTTTTTGTCCATTATACCAAATACAAATGGGGTGGATGTGGCTTCCTTGGCAATGCCTGAGTGCCACATCAAACATGATGATCACCCAGGTTCACCCTACACAATGGTGGGTGATAAAAACTTGGGAGAAAGTGTTTGGTAGAGAACACGTTTCTCTTCCACCTTCAGATATAAATCCTGTAAGCTTTGGAGATTCCAAAGTTGACGTATTGCAGTACTCCATTATGAGGATCACATTTTCAGGCAAGGAGACCGTGGGAAATGTGTATGTGGCAAAGCAAAGGGATAATTTGTTGGGCTGGTGTCATCAACATGACATGGGTATTATGTTGAATCCTAAGGTTTGTGACAGGTTATGTCTGTGTGAACAGAACAAAAACATGATGACATATTGTTGAAATTTCCTATTGTGTTCAATGGTAAGTTGAGGCCACCCAAAAAGTTGGAGCGCAGATTCTTGTACACTAAAATGCAGCTCTTTGCATACACAAAGTTAGTAAAGTTCCCACTTTCATGCTGGAACCATTGAAGGCGGAGATCAGCAGGCCGATTGCTGAAGGTATGATTGAGGAGATTGAATCATCAGAATGGCTTGCTCCAATTGTATTAGCACTGAAAGATGGGGCAAATGAATGAGGATGTGTGTTGATATCAGAGATTTAAAGAAGAACATCTGGGATGATCATCAACCTCTTCCAAACATCCCTGATGTCAGGGTTAGGCTCCACAGGATCCGGTCGTTGCTTATAGGGGTCCACCTCCCAATGTTACCAACTCCCTGAATACAATAACAGGGAGTTCGAACCATTAGGCGAGGGAAAAAAGGGAAGGGGTAGGAACTGCAGGGATAAAAGGCTCTGAAATGACATAAGCAGAAAAACACAGTTATACACCACTTCTAACTGTAATGCTACTCTCATATAGTCTCATTAAGATGAGTCATACCTGAAGGGAACAATGAGTACTCTTCAACTTCAGAGTAAACATACACCGTTGCAAACATCAGAACCCATCATAGGATACACAAGCATCAGTTCAACCAGGAATCATTAGTACTGGGGATTCCTATGGTTTTGGCAGTTCAAAGGTCAAAACAAAGCAATAAATGAGAACAGATCCTTATTTCCTTAGATCCTCTGTTTACCCCAGTGTCTTTCAAGCCTCAAGAGTATTGGGCAGCATAACTCTTGGGAGTCAAAGTAAATATAACAGTTCTTTTAATCAAATAATTAGTGCATACGGTAGTCCGTAGTTGAATCACTACTGAACTCCGCTGTTTAATAACCTTGGTTGTAGTACATCATGATAGTTGCAGGAAACATGGGAAGGAGTGGCCTCCAGACACACCTCACTCCGCAGTATTGTAAATACAAAGGAAAACCACCAACAACGGTAGCGCGTGGCCTCCAGACACACTGTGCTCCGCTGACAGTACAGGTAAATCAGGATAACTCTACGGCAGCATGTAGCAGGCACTACCATGCTCCGCAAGATAAGCTGAAACCAGGCAGGTAACAAAAAACGGTAACGCATGGTCGGCTGACACACCGCGTTCCGCTCATTCAGGTAGCGCAGCCGCGTAACAAGGACTCACCTCTGAGAGGACAACTGGAACTCAAGGATCCACCTCACGGCAACCACGTTAGGATCAGAGGAAACCTACAGCGGAAGCATGTCAACAGGACGCCAGGACTTCGAAACAGGAAAACAGAACTACGCGCATCCGCCTCAGCGCGTTTCACAGTTAAGTACCTCTCATATTACAGAGGATCATGGGAGTTGTAGTTTTAACACACCAGGTAGGCACTCATGCTCGTGAATCCTGACAGTAGGCCCCCGTTCTCAGCGCCTCCTAGGGCCAGGCTTGGCAGGGAACCTCGCATGGAATCGCCGAACAGCAGCAGGCGCATGGACATTGCCACACGGCTCCCAGGAGTCATCCTCAGCTGAATAACCTCTCCAAGCGACCAGGTACCACAGAGCACCACGCTTCCATTTAGAGTCCCGAATACATCTCACGACATATTCATAACCACCATCAACGAGCACCGGAGGAGGAGCCCTCCTCCCGGAAGACAAAGCAGGTTTCAAAAGGCTACAATGAAAGACTGGGTGAATCCTCATTGATGCAGGCAACTTCAGTTTGAAAGCCACAGGGTTCACCTTCCTCACAATGACATAAGGCCCAATAAAACGGGGATGAAAGACACTACGCAGTTTGAACCGAATATTCTTTGTCGAAAGCCACACCTTGTCCCCCACCTGATAATCCGGGCCTTCACGACGATGCGCATTCGCCCATCGTTTGTACTCACCCTTGGCCTTGACCAAATGTTTGGTAAGTTGGCGCGGCACGGCGTGCAACTTCTTCATTCTGCTGTATACTGTAGGTTGTTCAGATACGCTCTCAGGGATACACACAGGAAGAATATTAGCGTCAATCCCGTATGTTGCATAAAAAGGGGACACTCCCACAGAACAATGCCAGGCGTTGTTATAGGCCATTTCTGCCATCCACAACAAGGATACCCAGTAGTCCTGAGCTGAGGCAGCATAGCAACGGAGGTACCTTTTTAGAGTCTGGTTTAGCCTTTCGGTTTGGCCATCCGTCTGCAGATGGAAGCTTGTGGACAGAGAGGATTTTATCTGCAAGGTCTGACACCAGTGTTTCCAGAATCTAGCAATGAACTGGGGGCCTCTATCTGAAACGATCACTTCAGGCACTCCATGCAGCCGAATGACCTCTGAGAGAAGCAGTTACGCAGTTTGCTTTGCTGTAGGAAGGTTGATACAAGGTATGAAGTGCCCTAATTTGGTTAGGCTATCAACCACCACTAGGATAGCGGTCTTGCCTTGATCAGGTGGTAGCCCGGTAACAAAGTCTAAGCTGCTGTTTTGCCACGGTTTACAAGGGGTTGGCATTGTCATCAACTTCCCTTTTTTCCTGCCACTATCGTTCTTAGATCGAGCACAAACATCGCATTGCGCTACCCAGGAGATGATGTCTTTTTTCAGCGTTTTCCACCAGAAGTGTCTTTGTGCCAAATGTATGGTCTTGAGCGCACCCTGATGCCCTGTCAAAGGAGACACATGGCACCATTGGAATGCCTCCTTCTGTAACCCAATTGAGGGCAAGAACAGCTGATTGTTCACAAACGGCAAACCCTGTTTTATGGTACTTGTTCCTTCCATAGCGGCCCAAGATCCCCAGTTTACTGCGGTCTTTGCGTTCCTTATCTTATCTAGAAAGTTCTCAGCGCTTAGGGCACAATCCACCTTAGAGGGTTCTATAATGGATTCCAAAGCTGGTGATGTTGAGGGATTCTCCTCCTCTTACCTGGATAATGCATCAGCCTTCCTGTTTTCACTCCCTGGCCTAAAGGTTATTACAAAGTCATACTCTGCAAAGAATAGAATTCATCTCATCTGGCGCTGGGTCAGGTGCCTGGCTGTCTTCATAAACTGAAGGTTGCGATGATCTGAGTAGACGGTGATGGGGTACACAGCCCCCCAAAGATATTGTCTCCATTCCTGGAAGGATCTTTTAATAGCCAGCAACTCCTTTTCGGAAATAGTGTAGTTCCTTTCAGCTGAACTCAACTTCTTGGACAGGTAGGCTACTGGATGCAGTTGGCCAGTGTTCTGATCTCTTTGAGATAGAATTGCTCCTATTGCTTCGTCAGATGCATCAGCTGCCACTACAAAGGGCAATTGTGGTTTAGGGTGGGCCAGAACGGGAGCAGACGAGAATGCCTCTTTCAGGTACTCAAAGGCGTTGTCTGCTTCCGGTGACCAAAGAAAAAACGCTTCCTTTCGGAGCAAGCGTGTTAGAGGCACTGCTAACTGTAAAAAATTTACAATAAATCGCCTGTAGTAGTTAGCGAACCCTAGGAAGCACTGTACTTCCTTGATAGACTTGGGTATGGGCCACTTCTGCACTGCTAACAGCTTCTCTGACATACGCAACCCATCAGGGTGAAGCATAACCCCCAAGAACTCAGCAGCAGTCACCCCAAACTCACACTTACTCAATTTACAGTATAATTTGTGTTCCCTCAACTTCTGGAGCACAAGAATGACCTGAGATGTGTGTGTTTCTACCTCCTCAGAGTATATCAGGATGTCGTCAATGTACACCACTACACAGACATCTACATACTCTCTCAAAACGTCATTCAGGAAGAATTGAAACGCAGCAGGGGCATTGCAAAGCCCAAATGGCATCACTAGATATTCAAATGAGCCATAATGGGTCTTAAATGCGGTCTTCCACTCGTCCCCTGCCCTAATGCGAACCAAGTGGTAAGCCCCTCGTAAATTGAGTCTTGTGTAAATCTTGGCGTTTCGGACCTGGTCCAGCAAGACTGAATTGAGAGGTAAGGGGTACCTGTTTCGGATGGTAATCTTATTCAACCTGTGGTAATCCACGCAAGCCCTCAACTCACCATTAGCCTTTGAGACGAAAAACAAAGATGAGGCTGCTGGAGAGCGAGAAGGTCTTATGACACCAATGTTTACGTAGTGTTCCAGATGGATGTATGACGTTACAACACATGCTATTACAACGCATGCCTTTACGAAGCAAGTTTTACAATGCAAGTCGTTACAACGACTTGCATTGGGGGCGCTGAATAGTGAATAGTTTAATTTACTATTCCAACTCCAGTGCCCGTGGATAGTAGGGAAGGTGTTGGAAACTATTCCCTATCCTAGAGCGCCCCCCAGCGCAAGACGTTGTAAAAGTTGCGTTGTAATGGTTGCGTCGTAAAGATACTTTGTTGTAAAAGTTGCGTTGTAAAGGATGTTCCTCGTTCCAGATAGACTTTCAGGTGTTTAGTCTCAGGGACTGACAAGGCATACACTCAACAAGCAGGTACGATAGCCCCGTTCATCAAATCTATGCAACAATCATATTCTCTGTGAGGAGGCAACTGTTCCGCCATGATTTCTCTAAATACATTGCTGTATTCCTGGTAACATGGGGGAAGGACCACCACCTTTTCTGCTGCAGTAGCTATGCTGTACGAGTTCAACAAGGCAATCACATGTATGTCTTGGTTTTGTATTATGTGGCTCTGACATTCAGGGTCTAAGAACTGTATGGTCTTGTTCCTCCATTGTACTGTGGGATTGTGATGGCACAGCCAAGGCATACCCAAAATAACTTCATACTGGGGAGCCTCTATGATGTTCAATCTTAGCTCTTCCCGATGTATACCTCCACTTACTAACACAGACAGGACTAAACTTTCTGTTTGCTCCGTTATAAGCCTGATTTTAATGGTTTTCCATCCACAGCCCACACTTCTTCAGGATTAGCCCTAAGTACCCTACGTAGAGCCAATGTAGAGACCAAACCGCTATCTACAAAGTTCCCTGTGGCCCCTGAATCGACCATAACCATTACTTGATGGACCTGGTCTTGGTTCTCTAAAGTCATGGGAAGCACTATGTTATTATTATTAAGCTGTTTTATAGCGCGCTCAATTACTGCCGGAGTATCCTGGCGCGGAAGAACAAAAAAGAATTTTAACAACAGACCCTGATCCGACCGAAAGGACTAGACAGCCAATCTATGTGCGATTCATTGTCCTGTATGGCTAAGGCTGAGAGTGAAGGGAGTTTCCACTTCTTCTCTGCCTCTACTACTGGAGGTGTTTCCTCAGTTAAAGTGGTTGACACAGCCACCCTCTTGTTTCTGGACCAGCTCCCTGTGTTCCTGGGTTTCACAGGACATTCTTTTACAAAATGTCCCTTCTTCCCACAATACATACACAGCCCTAAGGTCCTACGGCGTTCTCGTTCTCCTCTGGATAACGGAGCTCTAACGGCTCCTATTTCCATTGGCTCACTACCTACTTCTGTCGAGTTACCAACTTTACTTGTAGGGTAATCAGACCGGTAGTAGCCCCTCTCTGTCTTACGTCGTTCTCCTCCCGGCTCGGTAAGTCACCCATCTAGTCTTAGGGAAAGGTTTATCATATCGGCACAGGTGATGGGTTGTAGATATATTTGAGCAATGATATCTTTTAACCCTTCTCTTAGGCCTTGATAATACAGCGACATTCGCTTCTCTTCCGGCCATGCTGTCTCCGCTACCAGCCTATTAAAGGTTGTGAGATATGTTACCAAGTCCTGTCGCCCTTGTTTCAGCTCTAATAGCTCTTTGTCTGCGCTAAAGGTGGTGGCCCGTCTATCGAATACCTTCTCGAACTCAGCACGGAAAGCCACCCAGTTAGATAACATAGCATCATCATTCCGTACTAGCGGTACTGCCCAGTTGGCGGCATCCCCGCTTAGGTAAGATATGGCAAATGCCACTCTCGAATGATTGGTAGGAAATGATGACGGTTTGCATGAAAAATGCATCATGACCTGCGTCAGGAACACTTGGGTTTTAGACGGATCCCCTGAGTATCTTTCAGGACAAGCCAAGGGTATGGGAGGGGGTACTGTGACCTGTATTTGTGGAGCTGATGTGGGGCATCAAAATGATTTTTGGCTAGTCTCTCCACCTTTTCCCTCAGAGCCGCTGTTTCTGCCTTAGAAGAAACCAACTCCTGCTAGCACTAAAACTAAAGCCTGGAGGATGTCATCCATAGAGGCTATGGCCCCTTCAACCACCGGATCGGGTGGAGCACTATTCGTGGGCGCGTAATTCTGTCAGGGTTATGCTCCACAGGATCCGGTTGTTGCTTATAGGGGTCCACCTCCCAATGTTACCAACTCCCTGAATACAATAACAGGGAGTTCGAACCATTAGGCAAGGGAAAAAAGGGAAGGGGTAGGAACTGCAGGGGTAAAAGGCTCTGAAATGACATAAGCAGAAAAACACAGTTATACACCACTTCTAACTGTAATGCTACCCTCATATAGTCTCACTAAGATGAGTCATACCTGAAGGGAACAATGAGTACTCTTCAACTTCAGAGTAAACATACACCGTTGCAAACATCAGAACCCATCATAGGATACACAAGCATCAGTTCAACCAGGAATCATGAGTACTGGGGATTCCTATGGTTTTGGCAGTTCAAAGGTCCAAACAAAGCAATAAATGAGAACAGATCCTTCTTTCCTTAGATCCTCTGTTTTACCCCAGTGTCTTTCAAGCCTCAAGAGTATTGGGCAGCATAACTCTTGGGAGTCAAAGTAAATATCACAGTTCTCTTACTCAAAGAATTAGTACATACGGTAGTCCGTAGTTGAATTACTACTGAACTCCGCTGTTTAATAACCTTGGTTGTAGTACATCATGATATTTGCAGGAAACACGGCAACGAGTGGCCTCCAGACACACCTCACTCCGCAGTATTGTAAATACAAAGAAAAACCACCAACAACGGTAGCGCGTGGCCTCCAGACACACTGTGCTCCGCTGACAGTACAGGTAAATCGGGATAATTCTACGGCAGCATGTAGCAGGCACTACCATGCTCCGCAAGATAAGCTGAAACCAGGCAGGTAACAAAAAACGGTAACGCGTGGTCGGCCGACACACCGCGTTCCGCTCATTCAGGTAGCGCAGCCGCGTAACAAGGACTCACCGCTGAGAGGACAACTGGAACTCAAGAATCCACCTCACGGCAACCAGGTTAGGATCAGCGGAAACCTACAGCGGAAACATGTCAACAGGACGCCAGGACTTCGAAACAGGAAAACAGAATTATGCGCATCCGCCTCAGCGCGTTTCACAGTTAAGTACCTCCCATATTACAGAGGATCATGGGAGTTGTAGTTTTAACACGCCAGGTAGGCGCTCATGCTCCTGAATCCTGACAGTAGGCCCCCCTTCTCAGCGCCTCCTAGGGCCAGGCTTGGCAGGGAACCTCGCATGGAATCGCCGAACAGCAGCAGGCGCATGGACATTGCCACACGGCTCCCAGGAGTCATCCTCAGCTGAATAACCTCTCCAAGCGACCAGGTACCACAGAGCACCACGCTTCCATTTAGAGTCCCGAATACATCTCATGACATATTCATAACCACCATCAACGAGCACCGGAGGAGGAGCCCTCCTCCCGGAAGACAAAGCAGGTTTCAAAAGGCTACAATGAAAGACTGGGTGTATCCTCATTGATGCAAGCAACTTCAGTTTGAAAGCCACAGGGTTCACCTTCCTCACAATGACATAAGACCCAATAAAACGGGGATGAAAGACACTACGCAGTTTGAACCGAATATTCTTTGTCGAAAGCCACACCTTGTCCCGCACCTGATAATCCGGGCCTTCACGACGATGCGCATCCACCCATCGTTTGTACTCACCCTTGGCCTTGACTAAATGTTTGGTAAGTTGGCGCTGCACGGCGTGCAACTTCTTCATTCTGCTGTATACTGTAGGTTGTTCAGATACGCTCTCAGGGATACACACAGGAAGAATACTAGCGTCAATCCCGTATGTTGCATAAAAAGGGGACACTTCCACAGAACAATGCCAGGCTTTTTTATAGGCCAGTTCTGCCATCCACAACAAGGATACCCAGGAGTCCTGAGCTGAGGCAGCATAGCAACGGAGGTACTTTTTTAGAGTCTGGTTTAGCCTTTCGGTTTGGCCATCCGTCTGCAGATTGAAGCTTGTGGACAGAGAGGATTTTATCTGTAAGGCCTGACACCAGTGTTTCCAGAATCTAGCAATGAACTGGGGGCCTCTATCTGAAAAGATCACTTCAGGCACTCCATGTAGCCGAATGACCTCTGAGAGAAGCAGTTGCGCAGTTTGCCCTGCTGTAGGAAGGTTGATACAAGGTATGAAGTGCCCTAATTTGGTTAGGCTATCAACCACCACTAGGATATCGGTCTTGCCTTGATCAGGTGGTAGCCCGGTAACAATTTCTAAGCTGATGTTTTGCCACGGTTTACGAGGGGTTGGCATTGTCATCAACTTCCCTTTTTTCCTGCCACTATCGTTCTTAGATCGGGCACAAACATCGCATTGCGCTACCCAGGAGATGATGTCTTTTTTCAGCGTTTTCCACCAGAAGTGTCTTTGTGCCAAATGTATGGTCTTGAGCGCACCCTGATGCCCTGCCAAAGGAGACACATGGCACCATTGGAATGCCTCCTTCTGTAACCCAATTGAGGGCAAGAACAGCTGATTGTTCACAAACGGCAAACCCTGTTTTATGGTTCTTGTTCCTTCCATAGCGGCCCAAGATCCCCAGTTTACTGCGGTCTTTGCGTTCCTTATCTTATCTAGAAAGTTCTCAGCGCTTAGGGCAAAAACCACCTTAGAGGGTTCTATAATGGATTACAAAGCTGGTGATGTTGAGGGATTCTCCTCCTCTTGCCTGGATAATGCATCAGCCTTCCTGTTTTCACTCCCTGGCCTAAAGGTTATTACAAAGTCATACTCTGCAAAGAATAGCATTCATCTCATCTGGCGCTGGGTCAGGTGCCTGGCTGTCTTCATAAACTGAAGGTTGCGATGATCTGAGTAGACGGTGATGGGGTACACAGCCCCCCAAAGATATTGTCTCAATTCCTGGAAGGATCTTTTAATAGCCAGCAACTCCTTTTCGGAAATAGTGTAGTTCCTTTCAGCTGAACTCAACTTCTTGGACCGGTAGGCTACTGGATGCAGTTGGCCAGTCTTCTGATCTCTTTGAGATAGAATTGCTCCTATTGCTTCGTCAGATGCATCAGTTGCCACTACAAAGGGCAATTCTGGTTTAGGGTGGGCCAGAACGGGAGCAGAGGTGAATGCCTCTTTCAGGTACTCAAAGGCGTTGTTTGATTCCGGTGACCAAAGAAAAACCGCTCCCTTTCGGAGCAAGCATGTTAGAGGCACTGCTAACTGTAAAAAATGTAAAATAAATCGCCTGTAGTAGTTAGCGAACCCTAGGAAGCACTGTACTTCCTTGATAGACTTGGGGATGGGCCACTTCTGCACTGCTAACAGCTTCTCTGACATACGCAACCCATCAGGGTGAAGCATAACCCCCAAGAAATCAGCAGCAGTCACCCCAAACTCACACTTACTCAATTTACAGTATAATTTGTGTTCCCTCAACTTCTGGAGCACAAGAATGACCTGAGATGTGTGTGTTTCTACCTCCTCTGAGTATATCAGGATGTTGTCAATGTACACCACTACACAGACATCTACATACTCTCTCAAAACGTCATTCAGGAAGAATTGAAACGCAGCAGGGGCGTTGCAAAGCCCAAATGGCATCACTAGATATTCAAATTAGCCATAATGGGTCTTAAATGCGGTCTTCCACTCGTCCCCTGCCCTAATGCGAACCAAGTGGTAAGCCCCTCGTAAATCGAGTCTCGTGTAAATCTTGGCGTTTCGGACCTGGTCCAGCAAGACTGAAATGAGAGGTAAGGGGTACCTATTTCGGATGGTAATCTTATTCAACCTGCGGTAATCCACGCAAGCCCTCAACTCACCATTAGCCTTTGAGATGAAAAACAAAGATGAGGCTGCTGGAGAGCGAGAAGGTCTTATGAAACCAATGTGTACGTAGTGTTCCAGATAGTCTTTCAGGTGTTTAGTCTCAGGGACTGACAAGGCATACACTCGACAAGCAGGTACGATAGCCCCGTCCATCAAATCTATGCGACAATCATATTCTCTCTGCGGAGGCAACTGTTCTGCCATGATTTTGCTAAATACATCGCTGTATTCCTGATAACACGGGGGAAGGACCACCACCTTTTCTGCTGCAGTAGCTATGCTGTACGAGTTCAACAAGGCAATCACATGTGTGTCTTGGTTTTGTATTATGTGGCTCTGACATTCAGGGTCTAAGAACTGTATGGTCTTGTTCCTCCATTGTACCGTGGGATTGCGATGGCACAGCCAAGGCATACCCAGAATAACTTCATACTGGGGAGCCTCTATGATGTTCAATCTTAGCTCTTCACGATGTATACCTCCACTTACTAACACAGACAGGACTAAACTTTCTGTTTGTTCCGTTATAAGACCTGATTATAATGGTTTTCCATCCACAGCCCACACTTCTTCAGAATTAGCCCTAAGTACCCTACGTAGAGCCAATGTAGAGACCAAACCGCTATGTACAAAGTTCCCTGTGGCCGCTGAATCGACCATAACCATTACTTGATGGACCTGGTCTTGGTTCTCTAAAGTCAAGGGAAGCACTATGTGCGATTCATTGTCCTGTATGGCTAAGGCTGAGAGTGAAGGGAGTTTCCACTTCTTCTCTGCCTCTACTACTGGAGATGTTTCCTCAGTTAAAGTGGTTGACACAGCCACCCTCTTGTTTCTGTACCAGCTCCCTGTGTTCCTGGGTTTCACAGGACATTCTTTTACAAAATGTCCCTTCTTCCCACAAGTCACTGAGAAGGGGCACTGAGTCGGTGCCCCAAACCATGGCACTGTCGCTAGTGCAAATGCAACATTTTAACTTTATATCTTCCACTTCAAAGCTTTATATTTCGTTTTTTTCAATACTTCAACCAAAGATAATCATAATACATCCACGGGCAAGGGAATGCCAATTTACTTAAATTTCTCATATCCTTGATGAGCCATCCGAGCCTCTTCATTCAAAAATACGTACTGGAGGCGTGTTTCATCATGAGCAGTTTATTAAAAACCCAATGCATTTCGGGCCTCCAGGGGCCCTTCATCAGGGGTAACTGTGAAATTAATTAAACACTTATTAACATACAATGCGCTAATTCATAGACTAAACAATTATCACGTTATCACGATTTACTTAGTTAAAAGCAACAAACATGTAATACATGGGTGTTCTATAACCTTGCTAAAAAAATGTGAATATACCCTTATGTCTATTGCCTGGTTTATTCTACTTATCATTACATGCAATCTCATAGTCACCTATAAACTAAAGTGTTTTCGTGGTTTATCTTCCCACATCTTCCCACCTCTCATCCCCTTGGTTTCTATACCAGTCTTCAAACATTCCCGCTGCTCTGTTATTAAAATTAAATAACCAAACAACTTAAATCCCCGTGTTTTAACAAAACCAGTACATCCTGTCTTATTCATTTCGTATCCATGATACAAGCAGATGGTGACATTGTTCGTTCTTACTGTTTTTTGCTTAACAGGCTTATGCTGCTGATTGCCGTGTCTGTATGTGAAAATCGGCGCAACATGGTTAACAAAACGGCTCAAAACACGTAAATTATTCCCTCCCTCGCTGCTCTCAACACTTTCCCAAGTCACATACCTGCTTCAAAGCTCTCGTCCTCTTGACCTGACCATAGTAAGACTAACCCCAATGCGCTACGTGCCTTGCATTTAAACACCTCCTAAACCATTCCTCGCACCTCAGACTTCCCATTAACACGACTTGATTTACAGGTGTGAGACTACAAACAACCGGAACTCTCCCTCAAACTACAACTCCCAAGCTACATCATAAAATACCATACATCTCCCGTGACCTTTATAACAACATGGTAAGTGTACGATAAACAAAACATCTTCGTGCATCCCTATATAAAACAATGTTTAGTCACTTCAAGACGCTCGCGCAGGAAACTTTGTTATCATATGTTAAACTGTCCAATTTCAAAGAACTTCTGACGCTTCTAAGAATGAATCTGCCGAATGAAAAAGTGTTGCGCCTTGCTCGTGGCTTGAAACGATTCGCTGTGTTTGTGAAATAATTTTCTTCCAACTTTTTGCGGGTGCTAGCCCCTTGGAGCCGAATCATTGAAACAAAATTAGGGGGTGGGCTGCACACCATATTTCATTAAGTTCATCCTCTGAGTCCATATATCATGAAGCGTGCTCAATGGTAACATGCCCAGCTCCTAGGCACATGAAAAACATTAAGTCACTGAGAAGGGGCACTGAGTCGGTGCCCCAAACCATGGCACTGTCGCTAGTGCAAATGCAACATTTTAACTTTATATCTTAAACTTCAAACCTTTATATTTCGTTTTTTTCAATACTTCAACCAAAAATAATCATATTACATCCACGGGCAAGGGAATGCCAATTTACTTAAATTTCTCATATCCTTGATGGGCCGTCCGAGCCTCTTCATTCAAAAATACGTACTGGAGGCGTGTTTCATCATGAGCAGTTTATTAAAAACACAATGCATTTCGGGCCTCCAGGGGCCCTTCGTCAGGGGCCCTTCGTCAGGGGTAACTGTGAAATTAATTAAACACTTATTAACATACAATGCGCTAATTCATAGACTAAACAATTATCACGTTATCACGATTTACTTAATTAAAAGCAACAAACATGTAATACATGGGTGTTCTATAACCTTGCTAAAAAAATGTGAATATACCCTTATGTCTATTGCCTGGTTTATTCTACTTATCATTACATGCAATCTCATAGTCACCTATAAACTAAAGTGTTTTCGTGGTTTATCTTCCCACATCTTCCCACCTCTCATCCCCTTGGTTTCTATACCAGTCTTCAAACATTCCCGCGGCTCTGTTATTAAAATTAAATAACCAAACAACTTAAATCCCGGTGTTTTAACAAAACCAGTACATCCCGTCTTATTCATTTTGTATCCATGATACAAGCAGATGGTGACATTGTTCGTTCTTACTGTTTTTTGCTTAACAGGCTTATGCTGCTGATTGCCGTGTCTGTATGTGAAAATCGGCGCAACATGGTTAACAAAACGGCTGAAAACACGTAAATTATTCCCTCCCTCCGCTGCTCTCAACACTTTCCCAAGTCACATACCTGCTTCAAAGCTCTCGTCCTCTTGACCTGACCATAGAAAGACTAACCCCAATGCGCTACGTGCCTTGCATTTAAACACCTCCTAAACCACTCCTCCCACCTCAGACTTCCCATTAACACGACTTGATTTACAGGTGTGAGACTACAAACAACCGGAACTCTCCCTCAAACTACAACTCCCAAGCTACATCATAAAATACCATACATCTCCCGTGACCTTTGAGCACGACATGGTAAGTGTACGATAAAAAAAACATCTTCGTGCATCCGTATATAAAACAATGTTTAGTCACTTCAAGACGCTCGTGCAGGAAACTTTGTTATCATATGTTAAACTGTCCAATTTCAAAGAACTTCTGACGCTTCTAAGAATGAATCTGCCGAATGAAAAAGTGTTGCGCCTTGCTCGTGGCTTGAAACGATTCGCTGTGTTTGTGAAATAATTTTCTTCCAACTTTTTGCGGGTGCTAGCCCCTTGGAGCCGATTCATTGAAACAAAATTAGGGGGTGGGCTGCACACCATATTTCATTAAGTACATCCTCTGAGTCCATATATCATGAAGCGTGCTCAATGGTAACATGCCCAGCTCCTAGGCACATGAAAAACATTAAGTCACTGAGAAGGGGCACTGAGTCGGTGCCCCAAACCATGGCACTGTCGCTAGTGCAAATGCAACATTTTAACTTTATATCTTAAACTTCAAACCTTTATATTTCGTTTTTTTCAATACTTCAACCAAAAATAATCATATTACATCCACGGGCAAGGGAATGCCAATTTACTTAAATTTCTCATATCCTTGATGGGCCGTCCGAGCCTCTTCATTCAAAAATACGTACTGGAGGCGTGTTTCATCATGAGCAGTTTATTAAAAACACAATGCATTTCGGGCCTCCAGGGGCCCTTCGTCAGGGGCCCTTCGTCAGGGGTAACTGTGAAATTAATTAAACACTTATTAACATACAATGCGCTAATTCATAGACTAAACAATTATCACGTTATCACGATTTACTTAATTAAAAGCAACAAACATGTAATACATGGGTGTTCTATAACCTTGCTAAAAAAATGTGAATATACCCTTATGTCTATTGCCTGGTTTATTCTACTTATCATTACATGCAATCTCATAGTCACCTATAAACTAAAGTGTTTTCGTGGTTTATCTTCCCACATCTTCCCACCTCTCATCCCCTTGGTTTCTATACCAGTCTTCAAACATTCCCGCGGCTCTGTTATTAAAATTAAATAACCAAACAACTTAAATCCCCGTGTTTTAACAAAACCAGTACATCCCGTCTTATTCATTTTGTATCCATGATACAAGCAGATGGTGACATTGTTCGTTCTTACTGTTTTTTGCTTAACAGGCTTATGCTGCTGATTGCCGTGTCTGTATGTGAAAATCGGCGCAACATGGTTAACAAAACGGCTGAAAACACGTAAATTATTCCCTCCCTCCGCTGCTCTCAACACTTTCCCAAGTCACATACCTGCTTCAAAGCTCTCGTCCTCTTGACCTGACCATAGAAAGACTAACCCCAATGCGCTACGTGCCTTGCATTTAAACACCTCCTAAACCACTCCTCCCACCTCAGACTTCCCATTAACACGACTTGATTTACAGGTGTGAGACTACAAACAACCGGAACTCTCCCTCAAACTACAACTCCCAAGCTACATCATAAAATACCATACATCTCCCGTGACCTTTGAGCACGACATGGTAAGTGTACGATAAACAAAACATCTTCGTGCATCCGTATATAAAACAATGTTTAGTCACTTCAAGACGCTCGTGCAGGAAACTTTGTTATCATATGTTAAACTGTCCAATTTCAAAGAACTTCTGACGCTTCTAAGAATAAATCTGCCGAATGAAAAGGTGTTGCGCCTTGCTCGTGGCTTGAAACGATTCGCTGTGTTTGTGAAATAATTTTCTCCCAACTTTTTGCGGGTGCTAGCCCCTTGGAGCCGATTCATTGAAACAACATTAGGGGGTGGGCTGCACACCATATTTCATTAAGTTCATCCTCTGAGTCCATATATCATGAAGCGTGCTCAAAGGTAACATGCCCAGCTCCTAGGCACATGAAAAACATTAAGTCACTGAGAAGGGGCACTGAGTCGGTGCCCCAAACCATGGCACTGTCGCTAGTGCAAATGCAACATTTTAACTTTATATCTTCCACTTCAAAGCTTTATATTTTGTTTTTTTCAATACTTCAACCAAAGATAATCATAATACATCCACGGGCAAGGGAATGCCAATTTACTTAAATTTCTCATATCCTTGATGGGCCATCCGAGCCTCTTCATTCAAAAATACGTACTAGAGGCGTGTTTCATCATGAGCAGTTTATTAAAAACCCAATGCATTTCGGGCCTCCAGGGGCCCTTCGTCAGGGGTAACTGTGAAATTAATTAAACACTTATTAACATACAATGCGCTAATTCATAGACTAAACAATTATCACGTTATCACGATTTACTTAGTTAAAAGCAACAAACATGTAATACATGGGTGTTCTATAACCTTGCTAAAAAAATGTGAATATACCCCTATGTCTATTGCCTGGTTTATTCTACTTATCATTACATGCAATCTCATACTCACCTGTAAACTAAAGTGTTTTCGTGGTTTATCTTCCCACATCTTCCCACCTCTCATCCCCTTGGTTTCTATACCAGTCTTCAAACATTCCCGCTGCTCTGTTATTAAAATTAAATAACCAAACAACTTAAATCCCCGTGTTTTAACAAAACCAGTACATCCCGTCTTATTCATTTCGTATCCATGATACAAGCAGATGGTGACATTGTTCGTTCTTACTGTTTTTTGCTTAACAGGCTTATGCTGCTGATTGCCGTGTCTGTATGTGAAAATCGGCGCAACATGGTTTACAAAACGGCTGAAAACACGTAAATTATTCCCTCCCTCCGCTGCTCTCAACACTTTCCCAAGTCACATACCTGCTTCAAAGCTCTCGTCCTCTTGACCTGACCATAGTAAGACTAACCCCAATGCGCTACGTGCCTTGCATTTAAACACCTCCTAAACCACTCCTCCCACCTCTGACTTCCCATTAACCCGACTTGATTTACAGGTGTGAGACTACAAACAACCGGAACTCTCCCTCAAACTACAACTCCCAAGCTACATCATAAAATACTATACATCTCCCGTGACCTTTGAGCACGACATGGTAAGTGTACGATAAACAAAACATCTTCGTGCATCCGTATATAAAACAATGTTTAGTCACTTCAAGACGCTTGTGCAGGAAACTTTGTTATCATATGTTAAACTGTCCAATTTCAAAGAACTGCTGACGCTTCTAAGAATAAATCTGCCGAATGACCATGTCGTGCTCAAAGGTCACGGGAGATGTATGGTATTTTATGATGTAGCTTGGGAGTTGTAGTTTGAGGGAGAGTTCCGGTTGTTTGTAGTCTCACACCTGTAAATCAAGTCGTGTTAATGGGAAGTCTGAGGTGGGAGGAGTGGTTTAGGAGGTGTTTAAATGCAAGGCATGTAGCGCAATGGGGTTAGTCTTACTATGGTCAGGTCAAGAGGACGAGAGCTTTGAAGCAGCTATGTGACTTGGGAAAGTGTTGAGAGCAGCGGAGTGAGGGAATAATTTACGTGTTTTCAGCCGTTTTGTTAACCATGTTGCGCCGATTTTCACATACAGACACGGCAATCAGCAGCATAAGCCTGTTAAGCAAAAAACAGTAAGAACGAACAATGTCACCATCTGCTTGTATCATGGATACGAAATGAATAAGACGGGATGTACTGGTTTTGTTAAAACATGGGGATTTAAGTTGTTTGGTTATTTAATTTTAATAACAGAGCAGCGGGAATGTTTGAAGACTGGTATAGAAACCAAGGGGATGAGAGGTGGGAAGATGTGGGAAGATAAACCACGAAAACACTTTAGTTTATAGGTGACTATGAGATTGCATGTAATGATAAGTAGAATAAACCAGGCAATAGACATAAGGGTATATTCACATTTTTTTAGCAAGGTTATAGAACACCCATGTATTACATGTTTGTTGCTTTTAACTAAGTAAATCGTGATAACGTGATAATTGTTTAGTCTATGAATTAGCGCATTGTATGTTAATAAGTGTTTAATTAATTTCACAGTTACCCCTGACGAAGGGCCCCTGGAGGCCCGAAATGCATTGGGTTTTTAATAAACTGCTCATGATGAAACACACCTCCAGTACGTATTTTTTAATGAAGAGGCTCGGAAGGCCCATCAAGGATATGAGAAATTTAAGTAAATTGGCATTCCCTTGCCCGTGGATGTATTATGATTATCTTTGGTTGAAGTATTGAAAAAAACGAAATATAAAGCTTTGAAGTGGAAGACATAAAGTTAAAATGTTGCATTTGCACTAGCGACTGTGCCATGGTTTGGGGCACCGACTCAGTGCCCCTTCTCAGTGACTTGCAGCCTGATTCATGAAGCAAAATTGCACTCGCAAAGGGCAAGATTCTCAGAATCTTGCCTTTTGCGAGTGCAAATTTGGCATTTGGGATTCACAATCCCAAATGCAAAATTCGCTAATGAGGAATTAGCAAATATGCGAGGATTAGCATTTAAGGAATCTCTATTAGAGATTCCTTAAATGCTATTCATGACACTTGCAAAAATTGCGATTTAGCAAAATTGGGCCGCTATTTACCGAGAGGTCAGACCTCTCGGTAAATAGCAAAAACATAGAAAAATGATTTTAAAAGCATTTTTCTAAGTTGCATGTTGCACACACACATGTCCTTTGGACATGTGTGTGCGCAACACCTGTTCAAATGTGCATTTTAGGGGTGCTACAGGGTGTCCTTTGGACACCCCTGGCACCCTTAAAATCGCTATCTGATTTGCGAGTAGCAAATTGCTACTCGCAAATAAGGGATACTCCCCATTCATTCCTATGGGCCTTTTGGCCCATAGGAATGAATGGGGAGTTATTCCTTTTTTTGCGAGTAGCAAATTGCTACTCGCAAATAGAGAACATGTAGGAATCGCTATTGATTTAGCAATTCCTACATGAATGCCGTTTTGCGTGTCCTCAATAGCGAGTCGCTATGATTCGCTATTAGGGCCACGCAAAACGGCCCGTACATGAATCAGGCTGTTAATGTTTTTCATGTGCCTAGGAGCTGGGCATGTTACCATTGAGCACGCTTCATGATATATGGACTCAGAGGATAAACTTAATGAAATATGGTGTGCAGTCCACCCCCTAATGTTGTTTCAATGAATCAGCTCCAAAGGGCTAGCACCCGCAAAAAGTTGGAAGAAAATTATTTCACAAACACAGCGAATCGTTTCAAGCCACGAGCAAGGCGCAACACCTTTTCATTCGGCAGATTTATTCTTAGAAGCGTCAGAAGTTCTTTGAAATTGGACAGTTTAACATATGATAACAAAGTTTCCTGCACGAGCGTCTTGAAGTGACTAAACATTGTTTTATATACGGATGCACGAAGATGTTTTGTTTATCGTACACATACCATGTCGTGCTCAAAGGTCATGGGAGAGGTATGGTATTTTATGATGTAGCTTGGGAGTTGTAGTTTGAGGGAGAGTTCCGGTTGTTTGTAGTCTCACACCTGTAAATCAAGTCGTGTTAATGGGAAGTCAGAGGTGGGAGGAGTGGTTTAGGAGGTGTTTAAATGCAAGGCATGTAGCGCATTGGGGTTAGTCTTACTATGGTCAGGTCAAGAGGACGAGAGCTTAGAAGCAGGTATGTGACTTGGGAAAGTGTTGAGAGCAGCGCTGGGAGGGAATAATTTACGTGTTTTCAGCCGTTTTGTTAACCATGTTGCGCCGATTTTCACATACAGACACGGCAATCAGCAGCATAAGCCTGTTAAGCAAAAAACAGTAAGAACGAACAATGTCACCATCTGCTTGTATCATTGATACGAAATGAATAAGACGGGATGTACTGGTTTTGTTAAAACACGGGGATTTAAGTTGTTTGGTTATTTAATTTTAATAACAGAGCAGCGGGAATGTTTGAAGACTGGTATAGAAACCAAGGGGATGAGAGGTGGGAAGATGTGGGAAGATAAACCACGAAAACACTTTAGTTTATAGGTGACTATGAGATTGCATGTAATGATAAGTAGAGTAAACCAGGCAATAGACATAAGGGTATATTCACATTTTTTTAGTAAGGTTATAGAACACCCATGTATTACATGTTTGTTGCTTTTAACTAAGTAAATCGTGATAACGTGATAATTGTTTAGTCTATGAATTAGCGCATTGTAGGTTAATAAGTGTGTAATTAATTTCACAGTTACCCCTGACGAAGGGCCCCTGGAGGCCCGAAATGCATTGGGTTTTTAATAAACTGCTCATGATGAAACACGCCTCCAGTACGCATTTTTGAATGAAGAGGCTCGGATGGCCCATCAAGGATATGAAAAAATTTAAGTAAATTGGTATTCCCTTGCCCGTGGATGTATTATGATTATTTTTGGTTGAAGTATTGAAAAAAAGGAAATATAAAGCTTTGAAGTGGAAGATATAAAGTTAAAATGTTGCATTTGCACTAGCGACAGTGCCATGGTTTGGGGCACCGACTCAGTGCCCCTTCTCAGTGACTTAATGTTTTTCATGTGCCTAGGAGCTGGGCA
This sequence comes from Lissotriton helveticus, assembly GCF_964261635.1. Lineage (NCBI taxonomy): Eukaryota > Metazoa > Chordata > Amphibia > Caudata > Salamandridae > Lissotriton > Lissotriton helveticus. The sequence goes on from NC_136063.1 coordinate 1,208,932,808, forward strand.
TGTTACCATTGAGCACGCTTCATGATATATGGACTCAGAGGATGAACTTAATGAAATATGGTGTTCAGCCCACCCCCTAATGTTCCTTCTTCCCACAATACATACACAGCCCTAAGGTCCTACGGTTTTCTCGTTCTCCCCTGGATAATGGAGCTCTAACGGCTCCTAACTCCATTGGCTCACTACCTACTTCTGTCGAGTTACCAACTTTACGTGTAGGGTAATCAGACCGGTAGTAGCCCCTCTCTGTCTTACGTCGTTCTCCTCCCCGCTCGGTAAGTCTCCCATCTAGTCTTAGGGAAAGGTTTATTATATCGGCACAGGTGATGGGTTGTGGATCTATTTGAGCAATGATATCTTTTAACCCTTCTCTTAGGCCTTGACAATACAGTGACATTCGCTTCTCTTCCGGCCATGCTGTCTCCGCTACCAGCCTATTAAAGGTTGTGAGATATGTTACCAAGTCCTGTCGCCCTTGTTTCAGCTCTAATAGCTCTTTGTCTGCTCTAAAGGTGGTGGCCCGTCTATCGAATACCTTCTCGAGTTCAGCACGGAATGCCACCCAGTTAGATAACATAGCATCATCATTCCGTACTAGCGGTACTGCCCAGTTGGCGGCATCCCCGCTTAGGTAAGATATGGCAAATGCCATTCTCGAATGATTGGTAGGAAATGATGACGGTTTGCATGAAAAATGCATCATGACCTCCGTCAGGAACACTTGGGTTTTAGACGGATCCCCTGAGTATCTTTCAGGACAAGCCAAGGGTATGGGAGGGGGTACTGTGACCTGTATTTGTGGAGCTGATGTGGAGGCATCAAAAGGATTTCTGGCTAGTTTCTCCACCTTTTCCGTCAGAGCCGCTGTTTCTGCCTTAGAAGAAACCACCTCCTGCTAGCACTAAAACTAAAGCCTGGAGGATGTCATCCATAGAGCCCATGGCCCCTTCAACCACCGGATCGGGTGGAGCACTATTCGTGGGCGCGTAATTCAGTCAGGGTTATGCTCCACAGGATCCGGTTGTTGCTTATAGGGGTCCACCTCCCAATGTTACCAACTCCCTGAATACAATAACAGGGAGTTCGAACCATTAGGCGAGGGAAAAAAGGGAAGGGGTAGGAGCTGCAGGGATAAAAGGCTCTGAAATGACATAAGCAGAAAAACACAGTTATACACCACTTCTAACTGTAATGCTACCCTCATATAGTCTCACTAAGATGAGTCATACCTGAAGGGAACAATGAGTACTCTTCAACTTCAGAGTAAACATACACCGTTGCAAACATCAGAACCCATCATAGGATACACAAGCATCAGTTCAACCAGGAATCATGAGTACTGGGGATTCCTATGGTTTTGGCAGTTCAAAGGTCAAAACAAAGCAATAAATGAGAACAGATCCTTCTTTCCTTAGATCCTCTGTTTACCCCAGTGTCTTTCAAGCCTCAAGTGTATTGGGCAGCATAACTCTTGGGAGTCAAAGTAAATATCACAGTTCTCTTAATCAGAGAATTAGTACATACGGTAGTCCGTAGTTGAATCACTACTGAACTCCGCTGTTTAATAACCTTGGTTGTAGTACATCATGATAGTTGCAGGAAACACGGCAACGAGTGGCCTCCAGACACACCTCACTCCGCAGTATTGTAAATACAAAGAAAAACCACCAACAACGGTAGCGTGTGGCCTCCGAACACACTGTGCTCCGCTTACAGTACAGGTAAATCGGGATAATTCTACGGCAGCATGTAGCAGGCACTACTATGCTCCGCAAGATAAGCTGAAACCAGGCAGGTAACAAAAAACGGTAACGCGTGGTCGGCCTACACACCGCGTTCCGCTCAATCAGGTAGCGCAGCCGCGCAACAAGGACTCACCGCTGAGAGGACAACTGGAACTCAAGGATCCACCTTACGGCAACCACGTTAGGATCAGAGGAAACCTACAGCGGAAACATGTCAACAGGACGCCAGGACTTCGAAACAGGAAAACAGAATTACGCGCATCCGCCTCAGCGCGTTTCACCATTAAGTACCTCCCATATTACAGAGGTTCATGGGAGTTGTAGTTTTAACACACCAGGTAGGCGTTCATGCTCGCGAATCCTGACATCTGAGGCCTTAACCATGCTTGGTGAAGCCAAACTTTTTAGTGTCATGGATCTCTCATTGGCCATTTAACTTCATTTGTCACGCCTTTGGGAGCCCACCGCTTTATCAGAATGCCGTTTGGTCTAACATCCGCAGGGGCATGTTTCCAAAGAATCATGAAAAAAGTGTTAAAATGTGCATAAAACAAAAATATCCTCCAGTATGACATTCGGATTCATGGGAATGACCTTGAGGATCATGATAGTATGGTTGTGAGAGTGCTGGAGAGATTGGCAGAAGCAGGTTTAACACTCATGAAGGAGAAGTGTAAATTTCGAGTTGGTGCTTTCTCATACTTAGGTCGTACCATTTCTGCTGAGGTGATCAAACCCAAGTTAGAATGATTGCCTCGATCATTAAAGGACCAGCACCACAATGAGGCCACAGACTAAGTGAGGTCTTTTCTTGGATTGGCATAGTTTTATTCTAAGTTTATACCCAATTTTTATGGTGTGGGCAAACCTATCCGAGCATTATTGAAGTAATGCATCAAGTCTGAATGGTCTGATGAGTGTATGGAGGCTTTTTAAGTTATTACGGACTGCATAGATGGGATGCCCACTTTTGAACACTTTGATGTTGGTACAAATGATTTTCTAGAGTGGGAGACTGGACCCTGAAGAGGACAAGGGTCTAGAGGCCATTTGACCTTCCAGGACAATGATTATTTTCTGGAAGGAATAGGACAGAAAGTAGAAAAGGCCAGGGGACCAAATGGGGTTCCAGTATTTTCAGTCACTAAAGAAGCAGCTGGATTTCAACAGCAGTGAAAGAGAAGCCCAACCATACTCAAGTTGGCACATTTACTTTATCTCATGCAACATGGCGCAGTAAGAGAACGTGATGTGCTGCATTGAATGGAAGGGAGAGAGTAGAAATGCTCCATATTTACAAAGATATAGAGCATTTCTGCTCTCTCCTTGTTCTGGAGCACTGTGTTTTGCCTAGCGTCAACGCAGGTACCCTTGCACCACAATGCATTGGTGTCTGTGTTACGTGCAGGATTGTTTTTGTGGAGGAAGAGCTACCTTCCTGCACAAAAACAGCTCTTGGAGGCATTTTCCTCTTTTCATATGTGCGACAGAATGCATCACATAAGGAAACAGCATATAAAGAGGAAGAATAAAGATTCCATAACGTGTTTTGGGGCCTTTTCTGTAATGGGTGCTGGGTCCAGCCACATAGGTTGGGTGCAATTGTTATCATGATAAATATGGAAATGCTGGGCAGTAAAATCTAGTAGATCAACGCAGATTTCAGAACTTTCCCTCACAAAAATATTTGAAAAATGTGTGGCCTTTGCCAAAATTTGAGACTTGCTGGGCATTTTGGGTATGAAAGTGGAGTGGGATTCACAGAAGTCCCACCACCCTGCAGTCACCTTGTTGTCTAGTTTGGAGAAATGTTTGGGTTTGGTAAGTTCCCCTGGCTGGCAACCTGGCCCAGGTCCCAATATTGCTGCTACCTACATCGCTAAAATTAGTCACTTTTCTAAGAAAAAACATGAGGTCTCCATGTTGTGTTTTATACCCTTCCTGCTGCAAGCAATATGCCCAGCCACACAAGTGGGGTACCATTTTCACGAGAAGCGTGAAAATACCAAATAGTAGACTGTTTGGTATTATCAGTTGAATTTCTCTCTATTTTTGGTTTCAATATGTTAGCCACTCTCCACGAAAGAACACATTTTGCAAAATGCCCTCTCAATCACCCAATAGCATGGGTAATCTCAAATTTAGAGTCATACAAATAAAACTTTTTCTAAACTCAGTAAAACAGGCTCATTTAAAAAATGCAAAGGTTTCTTTCATGCCTAATGTTCAGTCATTCACACATTTAGCGAGATCGCAATTTGCGATTTTGTTAATTGCGAGTTCGCAATTTTTACATGGAAAACAGGTGATTCTGCGAATTTTATGCGATTTGGCGAAAATCGCTATCGGCAATTGCGGACGATTGCGATTCGCTTTTTTTAGTCGCTTTTCTTGATGCATCCCATTCTGCGAATTCTAAATTGCGATTCGGTATTTTTCGCAATTTAGAATTCGCAGAATATGGGCTTGATGCATCTGGGGGATAGAGACAGAATCTAGTCCCCAGGTGGGCTGAGTGGATGGAACAATCTCATTAATTTATTGAAAAAAAAAGAAACGAATGACAACAAGATAATAAAGTGCCTAAGGATCTTAGGAGGGAGAGAAGTAGCAGGAGCAAGAAAACGACAAAAGAAAAAACAGAGTTTACAAGAGATTAAAGATGCAGGCAGAACAATCTAAAATAGACATGATTGTCGATTATGAGCGCTTCATATTGAACAAGGCCTGTCAAGAGAAAGGAGAATCTACAGAAAAACTCACAGCCCATCTAGAAATTGTTTTTCACCTCTGCAAATTCACTAAAATCAGTGATCAGCTAGCCATTGTTCGAGCGGAAATCTGTGCCCTCCATGGAGTAACTGTTAGGAGTGCAATGTAACCATTTGTAGTATGCACTCACATATTGTTCAGTGCAATTGGTAATTCTAGATGTTAGGATGAATGTGATTCTAGGTGTTAGGATGAATGTGAATCAATTTACAAGTTCTTGTGGAATTAGCATAATCCGATGTGATGTTTAACAACTGATTTATAGAATGTTATCGAATATGTGTAAACAGCGTAACACACTCACATAGGGCTCATTAGTGATGTGAAACATTGACACTTTAAATGTGTCCTGCACGTTATTAGACTAGTAATTTAGTGGAAATAAACGTATTAATGTAGTTTAATGAATGTGTCTATTGAAAATGCTAATGGATTTATGAGAATACTAAACATGAACAACCTAGAACATGTATTATCTTAGCCTAAATTGTAGGCCTGAATCCACAGCATGTTTGGACGTTCTCGTTTCTGACACTAACGCTTAGATTTCCATGCAAATTTGAAGAATGTTATTTGTTTCACGTTTTGCATTGTAGGTGGACACATGCCTAGTTAGTGAAGAGTGGGGGTTCTGTTTCAGTAGATAGTTGAGGAATGAAGAAGTTACAAGCTCGGCGTGGTGAAAATAAGATGGAAGGAGGTGAGTTTGCACGGGAGAAGGGAAAGAGACCAAGGACGAACTGTTGCTGAGAGCCGTACATGGAGAATCCTGTGAAAAGAATCGACGTCATGGGAAATTTGGTGGCTGAGCCTAATGTAGAGTACGAGTGAGAAAACCACCATGGAATATTTGCTGAATACAGTTTTGAATATGTGATGCATTGACGAGAAGGACTGATGGCCATTTCCATCTTCCCTTTCTGACAGAGATCACCTGAGTGCTAGCTTGCTACTTGCTTGCTTTTGACTTTATGCTGCCTGACCGATCTAATGTTGGAGTGACTTCTTAGGAGGGAACTACTGACACTTTTTTCCTTTTTCGAAACCTTTGCTTTATTGCTAAATTATGGATGCCACTTTTGGATTTAGAGTAGGGATAGATAGAACAGTATGCTTTTCACCAACGTAGTGCTGATGCAGAGGGATCTTAACTTTTGCTTTTTGATCACATGCATATTAGTCCTAGAACTTGCTGTTCTTTTCTTGCTGCACCGAGTGAATCTCTTCAGAAGATTTGGATTTCCTCTGTTTCCTCCATATTTTTATACTCTTATGCTGAGTTTCATATATGTCCAACTATTTTTGAATTTGTAATAAACTTGACTTTATTTTTTTGGGGTTGTCGACCTGTGTTATTGTGTAGCCACTTTAGGTAACACTGTATCTGAATCTGATTTCCGAAACTTTGCTTTCCTTTACAATTGTTATACTTCTAAAAAGAACCACGAAGAATCAACAGCGGGAGATTACTGAGCAAATAGGCCCAGGCCCTTTGGCAATGGTTATGCACATTATAGTTGGTGGCCTATCCACCTCATTCAGGCAAGGATATGCACAAACTAGATGACATGCAAGCCAGAGACACAACAGAAGGAAGGGCAGAGAAACATAAAATGATCATGGAAGCAGGAAGCTTGTCATAGCCAAACCATGTAATTGCTGTGTGAAATCAAAGATTAGCAACATTAAGCCCAGGCAAATCATCAATCAGATGCAAGAAAGACCAGAACTAGCAGATGTTTTATCAATGTGGCCTTGCATACCCACATGAAGGGAGCCGTAGGGCAGACATTCAATGCATGTGGGAAAGAAAAGCACTTCAAAACAGTATGTAGAAGTCTTTGACAGAACTCAGGTAACAGGGTACTATCAAGACAGGTTCTGGCGCTATTTCTCCAATCTCCTCCTTGTGAGGGCAGGTAAGTGGTCTCTGATGTAGAGGCTGTCCATTTTAACCCTACAAGGGGAAAATGTGGGTAAGGGATGAGAGAAAAAGAGAACATGAAGCGCTGCTGCTGCACTGGGTAGAAGACAAGGCACTATTGCTGCACAGGATAGTACCCAAAACACTGCTGCTGCACCTCATCTACTAGATTCAGGATGAAGGTCAGAAATTAACTGATAATCGATGGAACAGCTCCCAGTAGAGGTGTGGAATCTTTTAGGAAACAAGGTATACTGAAATATATGGTACTGAAAGCAGCCTCACATCATTTGCATCATATTGTCAGCACACTAACCCTAGGCTCCAGATAAAGGTTGGATGAAAAAGCCTAGAATGTATCAGGAGATCCACTCCAGCTATAGGAGCACAGAAGTTAGTAGCATGTACAACAAGATGAAAATGGCAGGTATTTCTAAGAAATAGCACTGTCACAAAATCCAAAAAAGAGGAAACAGGACGAGGGCAAGGGGTAGCAACAGGGTGTGGGAAACGGGAACTGTGGGTGAACTGAGGGAATTTGGGAAAACAGCAAGTTGCGAGGCATCGTTTGTTTACCGCTACCACTACTTAAAGTTACTCAGGAGTATAGAGAGGGCATTTCTGATTGGCTCCCTGACATAGGTTGTACTGACAGCTCCTGCTTCTCAGTCGCAGACTCCACAGGTCCAACCGTGCCCAGGTCTAGCTCTGCAATTCTTTTTACTCTGTGATGTTTGCATATGTGGCAAACTAAGAGAAAGTCTTTTCCCTGCCAGCTGATTTGGATAGTCTTAGGAACCCTATGTGTTTTATAACCAATGTGACCTTCAGCAGAATTAAAATAGAGCTATCAATATGAGCTAGAGAGAAAGACACTGCATCACCACACTTGTGCAATAAGCTCAGCATCGAGAAGAAGAATGTCAGAGTCGCCTTCTTAGAAATGATCAGTTTCTCACTCAAGCAGCGAAGATACCTTTATAATGGCTGAAACAGAGGTAACAAGGGTCCTCAAATTGTACTGATGGGTCAGACAGAACTGGACATAGTTCACGATGGGCAGTAGTGTCTCAGTGAATGTCATGAGGTTTGAGGCAGTAGAGAAACATATAGTGCAGAACAAAATTGACTGCATCAAACATTTGTGCTCTGGGTGGGGATAAACAGACCCACTCAAGTGTTGCAGATGTTCTTAGTCAGCTCCAGTATGACAGAGATATGTCCTAGAGGGTGAGGTACCCAGACCAAGTTTATCATCCTTCAATAGAGCTAGGTTTATTTATTCTCCAATACCAGGCAGCAAATGCATACTGTCTCCCCAGCCCTATTGATATGAGGAAAAGCCCTGTCCTCTCCATGCAAAGAGAATATCACACACACACGTTTGTTCCAGGCAATGGGGTTTCATTAAAAGTAATGTGTGTGGTGCAATTCAGGAAAATGTGAAATTTACCAGCCCTTCAAATGGTCAATGTATTGGTCTACATGTGGGCCATGTCATACGACTAACATGCATAGTGTCAGTTGATGCAGTGCAAGGGCCAATTTTACCTTGCACAACACTTAAAACCCTATCTTGACAATGAAAACAAATGTGCACTTTGCACACGTCTGTAGAGACAACACAGAAACTGAGAAAAGCTGATGTACCAGCACCATAAAAGTGTGCTGGACTAGATGGAAACAGTAGGATTAATCAAATAGTGAATTTAAGTTGATTAAGTAACCGATTACCTTATATTCATTAACAAAGATGTCATGAAAACTATGCATAACTTAACATTTCTATTGACTTCATTGCATAGTGTCCCAACAAACCTGACAATGTGTGTAGAATTTCCTTAACTAAGGGGCCTATTTACAAGCCCCTGATGCCATTGGGGCGACACGTCTTCTGATGCTCCAGTGAAGATGCTCTCTACCCCATATTTACAAGGTGGTGTTAAGCCACTTAATGTGGCTTAACGCCACCTTGTACAAATTGCCCCTTACCATAGCAGTCTGCTGCGGCAAAGGGGCGGGTAATGAGTGTTGCTGTAGGCATTCCGCTGCAGCACCCATTGCTTTTTGACACTGCGCGAGATGTACAAGGTTGGTGCAGCGCCAACAACTAAGGTCAGGTAAAAGCTGGTCTTAAGATGGCGATATGAGCAGAAATTATAAATTTCTCCTCGTATTTAGCTCTTCTATGTACTTCATTTTGTAGCACACATGGAAACGGCAAATCGCCTTTAAAGATTATTTATGTGCAGGAAGGTGTCCCTTTCTCAACATAAACAATTGCCCCCGAAGTGCAGGCACCCTTGCAACGTGATGCAAGGGTGCCTGCACTTGTGCCAGGCAGCTTTTTTCGCACCAGCACTAGGGAAAATGCAGGGCTGTTCCTTGTTTTGGAAATATGGCACATCCCTTTGTTTAAAAAAATGTCAGAGTACAGCGTTACAGATTCTGGGGTAACACCACGTAGCAACATTTTATTGTAAATATCGCCTTAATGTGTTAGATGTCTGAAACTTTCAGTACAAGTGCTTAAAATGATAAAGAATACGGAGCGTTGACAATACAAACACTCACCCCCAGTCAACTGATCTGGGTTTAATCCATCACCGTTCTTTAGCTCACTCCGCCACCCAGGTTCAGACATGGCCATATGCAAATCAGTCTGACCCTGTGCCTCATGGGAACAGTCCAGCCCGAACTGCCAAGCCATGTCTTCCCTGGAGCTGAATCCAACTTCCCAGGACCGGTTTCTGGCATTACAGCCGTCTTCAGCCGGGCTTGCTTGACTCCAGTGGAAGAGTGAGCACACCCTGCCAGACATGAGTCCCTTGCTACCTTTGCCATTGGAGTCAAGCAAGCCCGGCTGTAATGCCAGAAACCGGTCCTGGGAAGCTTGATTACGGTCCAAGGAAGACATGGCTTGGCAGTTCGGGTTGGACTGTTCCCATGAGGCACAGGCTCAGACTGATTTGCATATGGCCATGTCTGAACTGGGGTGGCGGAGTGAGCTGAAGAACGGTGATGGATTAAACCCAGATCAGTTGACTGGGGGTGAGTGTTTGTATTGTCAACGCTCTGTCCATCACCACCTTTGGCTTTTCTTTGTTCGTCCTAATTGGGTAGTTGACAGTTGCTATGAATTATTCAAAAAGTGGCCTGGCGCACAGCCAATGTTTATATTGGTTGATCAATAAGTTTAAGTTGTTCAGGGTCGAAGTTTTTGGTTTGGATTTCGGGTGCTCCAACAAGTGACGTGACCGTCCATGCACGTCGTAGATAATTACTGGTTCAGCGCGTTACACAGAAAGTAAACGCATCCTTGATAATGGGCACACTCTTGGGGTTAGTCTAGTACAGACAGACTCCATTGAAGTTCTGATGATGAAGTTTATTGTTCAAAATTTTTGTCATTTTCGTAATTTTCAACAAATTTCAAAAATCATATTTTCTCAAGTTGTTTGATTCGATCACAAGGAACTCGTACTTGAGGATTTTGACACAATGCCCCGATGCATTTTGGGCGACAGATGCCCTTTTTCTAGGAGCTCTGTAAACACAATAAGAACGCTTTTACCATTTAGATCAAAACAAAAAGTAAAACAACGTATGCATTGATTACATGTGCCTAGACTGAATATACGTGCAACAAGGTTTATACCTTATAAACCAGTGCGGGGTTGTGAAGGGTGAGGAAAAAGAACGGGGTGAGGTGTGTGGGGTTCGGAGCATAAACACTTACGTGTCAGGGTTGAAGAATCTTATCAAGCCCTGGGTAAAGAGGGTAAACAGTGCGTTAGAAAAGCGGTGGAGAACCAGTGTTAAGCGATGCTAACGTGGGTCTCGGTCGGAGCTCCGACTTACTTGAGGTTTAGAGGGTTGATCGGTTCAGGATTCCGTGGCGAGACCCGCCGGAAGCTGATGGGGGGTTGCGAGATTGGAGCTTGTGGTGCGTGCATTCTGCGAAGTTGTGGTCGCGGTAAGGTCATGAACATAGAAGAAGGTCTAGCGGTTGGGGTTTAGTGTAGCGGCCATCTTAGAGAGGTGAAAGTGGTAATAGAGGTGTGGAGTCACAATGTAAACAATGTGTGCTGATACATTCTCAAGCTTATAAATCAAAGGATTCACGGTGAAACATAAGTACCATAAGGGGTACTATAAAAAGCAACTAAGTTCGATACGATCATTGAGGCCGTACGGCTTCAATGCCTGCAGTCTGTATATCCAGGCGATCTCGCGCCGGAGGAGTGTTTTGTTGTTGTCTTTTCCTTCTTGTTTATCGACGATTTCAAGAACCAAAAATTTGAGTTGAGCCACGTTGTGATTGGATTCAGTGAAATGCATTGCGATGCTGGATTTTTGGTTCCTGGTGCGGATATTGGATTTATGTTCGTTCAGGCGAACCTTGATTTTCCTTGTGGTCTTTCCCTCGTATATCATACCACATGGGCATTTCAATAGATATATCAGGTTAGTAGAATCACATGTGGCGTTTACGTGTAATTTGATTTTAAATCCTCTCATGGGGTGATTGATGCTGTTACCCTTAATGACATTGTTGCAGCTGTTGCAATTGTGGCACGGACGTGTACCAGTGCTGGAAATCTGTGGGGTTGGTTCTTTAGATAAAATTTCTTTGAGATTTTCAGACCTAGTGTATGCAAAAATCGGAGGTTTTTCAAATAGGCTGCCAAAGTCAGGTTCGGATGATAGTATACGCCAATGTTTGAGGATAATGTTCTTGTATGTCTTACTTAAGGATGAGTACTTAGAGACTAACACTGTTCTGTTCTCCTGTTTTTTTGTGGATCCTTTAAGGGCTTCTTGGCGTGTGATTGCAGATGCTTTAGTGATGGCTTCCGTGATGGATTCTCGTGGGTACCCTCTGTTAGCGAACCTCATGGCTGTTTCATTCATTTTTGTTGTGCATGTTGTTGGATCTGATACAATCTGTTTAATTCTTAACATCTGACTGAATGGAAGATTCCTTTTCAGTGATTGTTGATGGAAGCTGGTATAGTGAACTGTGTTGTTTCGGTCTGTTGCCTTTCTGAAAAGATCTGTTTCCAATCCGGTTTCAGTGATTCTAACCAATACATCAAGGAAGGTAATTACCTGTTCATTTATATTCCATGTGAGGATTATGCGATTGTCTTTGGTGTTCAAATCGGTCAAAGCTGATATCAGGTTTTCTCGAGTGCTTTTCCAAATAAAGAATAAGTCGTCGATGTAACGAACGTATAACATCAGGTTATTTGACCAGTTGGGATTGGCGTAGATATGGGTTGACTCAAATTCTGCCATGTAGATATTAGCATAGGTCGGTGCTGCGCAGTTGCCCATTGACATTCCGGACATTTGAAGATACCACTGTTGGTCATGTTTGAAGTAACTGTGATATAGTGTAAAAATCAACAATTCCATGAGAAAAGTTTGTAAAGAGTCTGTTATGTCGCTGTTAAGTAAGGCTTTTTCTATAGCTTCAATCCCACCTCCATGGGGGATGGAAGTGTAGAGGCTGCTTACATCTGCGGTGCATAGAATAAGATGTTCATATGTGGTTATGTTGAGGTCTGAGAGTTTTTTAAGGAATTCAGTTGTGTCTTTAATGTAACTTTTTAGATTCCGGACAATCGGCTGCAGGTGGCGATCTAGAAATTTCCCTGTTGGCTCATGGAGGGATCCTCTCGTGGACACAATGGGTCGGAACGGAGGGTCCATCACATTTTTGTGAATCTTAGGAAGCATGGTTATGGATGGACTTTTTGGGTGCTCAACTATGAGGTATTTTTTGGTACGGTCATCGATGATGCCTTCCTCATGTGCTTTGATGACTAGATTTGATAGTTCACTTTTGTATTGTTCCGTTGGGTTACCTTGTAGTTGAGTGTAGGTTTCAGGGTCATTGATGTGTTCCTTGATTTTCGCATCATACATGCTAGTGTTGAGAACGACTAGGGCGCCGCCTTTGTCTGCTTTGAGACATTTGATGGTTTTGTTGTTTGCAATTCGTTTAAAGGTGTCTTTGTCCTTCATGGTGATGTTTTGTTTGATTTTCTTGGAAAAGTTGATCTTAGATATATCTTGTTTCACGAGTGTCTCGAAGGTGTCGACACTTTTGTGGCTGCATAGTGGCATATATGTGCTGGTTGTTTTTAGACCAAGTAATTGATCAGGTTTGTCGTCAATGGTAGGTGGGAGTACATTTAAAAAAAAATGCCTTAAACGTAATTTGCGGGTTAATTTGAAGGTGCTTAATTCAAGTTCAAGAAGATTGGTGGAAGTCGTAGGGATAAATGATGTCCCTTTTTGAAACAGTTTTGTTTCATGTGCAGTCAGGGTGATATCAGAGATGTTAATTACTAGCGATTCCTTTTCCCCTTGACTTTCTTTGGGACTTGTGATTGAACTTCTTCCAGTGCTTTTTCCTGATCTTTTTCCCCTCCGGGGTCGTCTGTTTCTTCCAGGCCTGACTCTAAAAAAGGCGTTGATGTTGGAGGGCTGGCAATGGTTTGACCCTGTTTTTGTTTGGGATCACCGGGTGCTTTAGAGGTGGTGGGTTCAGAAGTAGCCTTTCTTAATGGGCGACTAGTATTATCGCTCCCTGAGGATGACGTATCCGTGTTTGGGTTGAAAGGTCTGTTGCGGCGGCGTTGTGCGTATACATCTGCCCAGGTGTATACCTCCCCTAATTTATAGTCGAGCGTATCTCGCCACGGAATCCTGAACCGATCAACCCTCTAAACCTCAAGTAAGTCGGAGCTCCGACCGAGACCCACGTTAGCATCGCTTAACGCTGGTTCTCCACCGCTTTTCTAACGCACTGTTTACCCTCTTTACCCAGGGCTTGATAAGATTCTTCAACCCTGACACGTAAGTGTTTATGCTCCGAACCCCACACACCTCACCCCGTTATTTTTCCTCACCCTTCACAACCCTGCACTGGTTTATAAGGTATAAACCTTGTTGCACGTATATTCAGTCTAGGCACATGTAATCAATGCATACGTTGTTTTACTTTTTGTTTTGATCTAAATGGTAAAAACGTTCTTATTGTGTTTACAGAGCTCCTAGAAAAAGGGCATCTGTCGCCCGAAATGCATCGGGGCATTGTGTTAAAATCCACAAGTACGAGTTCCTTGTGATCGAATCAAACAACTTGAGAATATATGATTTTTGAAATTTGTTGAAAATTACGAAAATGACAACATTTTGAACAATAAACTTCATCATCAGAACTTCAATGGAGTCTGTCTGTACTAGACTAACCCCAAGAGTGTGCCCATTATCAAGGATGCGTTTACTTTCTGTGTAACGCGCTGAACCAGTAATTATCTACGACGTGCATGGACGGTCACGTCACTTGTTGGAGCACCCGAAATCCAAACCAAAAACTTCTCCCCTGAACAACTTAAACTTATTGATCAACCAATATAAACATTAGCTGTGCGCCAGGCCACTTTTTGAATAATTCATAGCTACTGCACCGCCCGCAAGGCAGGCAGCACGCCCCCAACACCACTGCACCATGCAGTATGAGGAAATTTCAAAAACAACTGAAGCTCGAGCCAGCACTCTGGCTTTTGGAATCGAAGAAACTAAACGCATATATGCTCTTATCAACGAAAACCTCACTCAAACCACCTCAAGCCGAACAAAGGAACAATGTGTGAAACAATTACTCTACCTGTCAAAACGACGAATTAACCAAAAACTTCATGCGAACACACTTATTAAATATCATCAAGCTCTGCGCATTCCTCGAGGACTACGGATTGCATTAAAACCCCCTAAATAGTAAAAGCGTTCTTATTGTGTTTACAGAGCTCCTAGAAAAAGGGCATCTGTCGCCCGAAATGCATCGGGGCATTGTGTTAAAATCCACAAGTACGAGTTCCTTGTGATCGAATCAAACAACTTGAGAATATATGATTTTTGAAATTTGTTGAAAATTACGAAAATGACAACATTTTGAACAATAAACTTCATCATCAGAACTTCAATGGAGTCTGTCTGTACTAGACTAACCCCAAGAGTGTGCCCATTATCAAGGATGCGTTTACTTTCTGTGTAACGCGCTGAACCAGTAGTTGACAGTTGGACATTCTGCTTCCTCACCCCTCATTATGAAACAGAAAGATACATCGGCGGACCATCGCCTCTAAGGTGAAGTATCGAACCTGAGTAGAAATACTACCGGTATGGGCCCAATAGGAGTGTTAGGGTATGTTTGTAATGTGTATTGCCTTACGCAGCAACACAGTCAATGCCACGCTAAGAAACACATCAATAAGCACTTGAGCAAAAATACACATACTCCTAGGAGCCACAGCTGAAGGTATGGGTCTCATTTCCATCAATAACATGCTACAAGAAAAAAAATTATGCAACAGAATTCCTGCAACTATTTAAGGGACTGAGTAAAAGGAAGGGCATGCAAATACAGCTACACATTAATGAATACATGTGATATCTCAAAAAGTCTCTCTAATAAAAGAGAGGGACCCTGAATACCAAAGGGGTAGGGTTCCAAAAGACAGTATGTCACAAAGTAAAGCCCCCTTTGGACCAATTCCAAGCAGACAAAAAAACCTTACATCTATATCACACACTACTCAATACCGATTTTCATACTAGGCAGCAAACATGATGACGCAAGAATAGTCAGAAAGTTATAAAAATTATACCGTTTATTATAATTTTTTTTTAAACTCACACTAAAAAAGGATAAACAATGTATCCTAACAAAGTAAAAACAGAAAATAATCACAAGGTGGGAACATACAACACAACACATTGGTTAAAATTTACAAAGGGATACTGTGATATAACTTATACAAATCATGCTCCAATTTTGTAGTGATGTCTTTGAATTGGAGACGTTATCTTAGTCCAATGATTTAATGTATCCCAGTCTACAAGAGCATCGACGCGTTTCGGCTTTGGCAATTAGATTTATCAGCCAACACCTTCATCAGGATAACATTTACAACATTCCCACAATATAAGGATAATCTCGTTGTTATAAAGTCAGGCCTCTTTAGGTCCTTCCAGTGAGAAATCTCGAGTTAGGCCTTTTTAGGTCCTTCCAATAAGAAGTCTCGAATTAAGTGGACAGATAGTACACCTTCTATTGCTACGAGCCACAGAACCCCACATTGACGGAGGTACATCGTATATGAGCAGACTGCTGGCGGTCCTGCATGTTGGGAGGAAAACCTTATCGGAAAAGAAAGGCTACTTACTTGCAACATATATGTGCAACTACGATTGAACTAAGCTCTCGAGAACCAACACTGATAAGATTCACCCTGACAAAGCGCTTTGAGTTGGATAAAACGCTGAATTCCATTGGGTGGCAGCAATAGAAGGTGTACTATCTGTCCACTTAATTCGAGACTTCTTATTGGAAGGACCTAAAAAGGCCTAACTCGAGATTTCTCACTGGAAGGACCTAAAGAGGCCTGACTTGACGTTGACCGTCCGGATCCGATCCGAAGCGGTCGCTCCCCCCACGCTCCCTCCCTGGCCATTGACTCGACCACGCTGGTGTCTGGAATCGTGTGCATTTCAGTTTGTTTAGCGCTCTTCACCAGATTATAGCGCCGAGCATCGCGCTGCAGTCATCCTTAATAGCGCGACTTTGCTGTCTGTAATTGTTGCCTGTTGCTTTCTGTAATTGTTGCCTTTAGCTTTTTACATTGTGCGCTGGGTTCGCTGAATGCTTCATTTGTATGCTAACTGAATTACTTTTGTAATATTTCCCTGCTGTTGCTCGGACCCTCAATCCTCCTGCCCCCCCGTTTTGACTCTCTATCCCGCCCTCCATTTCCCTGTTGTTCATTCCCCTGGCCCACCTACCCTCCCCGCTACGGCCTCCCAGCTGCCCCTCCCACGCTCCGCCCCCCCCTCCTCTCTCCATTTATGACCAATGATCCAACGTGCAGCGTCCACGCGCTGCGGCCGCGCCGAAGGCGCGCCGAAGGTGCGCCAAAGGTAAGCCCGTCTACGCCCGTCCGCGCCTGGACCGCGTCCAGCGCCAGACCCCCTGGTCCCCGCAATTCCCAGCCCACCCGCATTACATACAACTCATCCACCCTCCTAGCACTTAACCCGGGCACACTCCCCAACTGTGCCCAAGCTTCACCGGGGCATACCCATGGACCCTTCACATGCCACTCCTGTAAGTTCTACTGCACCAAGTCCCACACCACACCCACAAACACCAAACAGAGATCCGACACTAACCACCTTAAATGCATCCTGCTCAACACCCGCTCGGTCCACAGACACGCCATCGACCTTTGGAATCTACTTGACACCATCTCTCCAGACGTCGCCTTCCTAACAGAAACCTGGATGAACGCCTCTTCAGCTCCAGACACCACCATAGCCATCCCGGACGGATACAAGATCATCCGAAAAGACCGTACCAACCAAACAGGAGGAGGTATCGCCATCGTCCATAAGAACTCCATCCGCATCTCAACCAGCTCAGACGCCAACCTCGCTAGCGCCGAACACCTTCACTTCCAGATCCACACCGACCCCAAAACCACACTCAGAGGCACACTCCTCTACAGACCACCAGGACCCCGTGCACAATTCAGTGAAGACATCACTGACTTCATCACCCCACACGCCCTTCCCTCCGAGGACTACATTCTACTGGGAGACCTCAATTTTCACCTGGAAAAGAGTAACGACAGCAACACCACCACCCTTCTGGACAATCTCGCCAACCTCGGACTCAAACAACTTGTAAACACCCCCACCCACAACGCCGGACACACACTTGACCCTATCTTCACCTCCAGCAAACACATCTCATTCAATCACACCACAGCTCTCCATTGGACCGACCACAGCTGCGTTCACTTTGTCTACAAAAAGACCACAACCCACAACCACCCACAACCTACTCTGCGAAGAAACTGGAACAAAATCACCATCGACCAGATCTCCACATCCCTTTTTCAAAACCCCCCCTGCCTATTCATCGAACCCTAACCAAGCAGCCATTAACCTCACACAATGGCTAACCAACAGCGCCGACAACCTAGCACCCTTGAAAAAACGCCAAATCAAACTAGGCAGCAAAAACGCCCACTGGTTCAACGATGATCTTAAGAAATCCAAGAAACTCTATCGCTCCCTTGAGAAGGTCTGGAAAAAAGACCCTAACACTAGCACCAAGGACGCCTTCAAAAACGCCACCCGTATACACCACCAACTGATCCGGACAGCCAAGAAATCAGCATTCAAAGACCGACTAGACAACAACGCCCACAACAGCAAGGAATTATTCAACATCGTCAAAGAGTTTACTAACCCCACTGCCAACTCCAACGACATCACTCCCTCCCAAACCCTCTGCGACTCCTCAGCTTCGTTCTTCCACGACAAAATCGCCGACATCCACAACAGCTTTGACAACCAACCCGGAGACCAACCCACCCAACCTTCTGCCGAACCCTCACCCTCCTTGAACATCCTTTCTGACTGGAACCCAATCTCCACCGAGGACACCATCCGCCTGATGAACTCCATCCACTCAGGATCCCCCACAGACCCCTGTCCTCACCACATCTTCAACAAAGCAGA
Source organism: Lissotriton helveticus (assembly GCF_964261635.1). Classification (NCBI taxonomy): domain Eukaryota; kingdom Metazoa; phylum Chordata; class Amphibia; order Caudata; family Salamandridae; genus Lissotriton; species Lissotriton helveticus. The sequence continues at coordinate 1,208,950,850 of NC_136063.1, forward strand.
CTCCATCATAGCACCACACCTCCGAGACGTCATCAACTCCTCCCTCAACTCCGCCACTTTCCCGGAAAGCTGGAAACACGCCGAACTCAGCGCCCTTCTGAAAAAACCCACAGCAGACCCCACCGAACTCAAAAACTACCGCCCCATCTCGCTCCTACCATTCCCGGCCAAAGTCATCGAGAAAGCCGTCAACAACCAGCTCGCCGCCTTCCTCGAAACCAACAAATCCCTCGACTCCTCACAGTCCGGCTTCCGAGCCAAACACAGTACTGAGACCGCCCTTATCGCAGCAACAGATGACATTCGAACTCTACTGGACAATGGAGACACAGTCGCCCTCATCCTTCTCGACCTCTCCGCAGCCTTCGACACAGTCTGCCACAGCACCCTTGTACAACGCCTCAACAACATCGGAATCCAAGGAAAAGCACTGGACTGGTTCACCTCGTTCCTTGCCGGAAGAACTCAGAGAGTCCGCCTCCCACCGTTCAAGTCTGAAGCCACCGAGGTCATTTGCGGCGTGCCACAAGGATCCTCTCTTAGCCCTACCCTCTTCAACGTATACATGAGCCCCCTCGCGACCATCGCACGCCAACACAACCTCAACATCATCTCCTACGCCGATGACACTCAACTGATCCTCTCACTCACCAAAGACCCTAACACAGCCAAAACCAACCTACATGAAGGAATGAAAGTAGTAGCTGAGTGGATGAAGCACAGCCGTCTTAAACTGAATTCAGACAAAACAGAGGTCCTCATCTTAGATACTTCCCCTTCCGCCTGGGACGACTCTTGGTGGCCAGCGGCCCTAGGAAAAGCACCCATCCCAACGGACCACGCACGGAACCTGGGCGTCATCCTGGACTCCTCACTCTCGATGACCAAACAAGTCAACGCCGTCTCATCATCTTGCTTCAATATTCTTCGCATGCTCCAAAAAACATTTCGCTGGATCCCCACCGAAACTAGAAAAACGGTCACCCACGCACTAGTTACGAGTCGCCTGGACTACGGAAACACCCTATACGCCGGTACCACCGTAAAACTTCAGAAAAAACTCCAACGTATCCAGAACGCCTCAGCCAGACTCATACTAGACATCCCGCGCAAAGACCACATTTCTGGTCACCTTAAAGACCTCCACTGGCTCCCTGTCAACAAGAGGATAACATTCCGCCTCCTCACTCACGCACACAAAGCACTTTACGATCTTGGACCCGATTGCCTCAACACGCGACTTTCCTTCTACACCCCCTCCCGCCAGCTACGCTCTTCCAACCAAGCCCTTGCTGCGGTTCCACGCATCAACAAAACCACCATGGGAGGAAGATCCTTCTCATACCTGGCAGCTAAAACCTGGAACTCCATCCCCACACACCTCCGCCTCACTCAAAACCACCTAGCCTTCAGAAAGCAACTTAAAACATGGATATTCAACAAGTAAGTCCACACACTTCCTCAAGCGCCTTGAGACCCTCTGTATGTAGCGCGCTATACAAATTATTTGACTTGACTTGACTTGACTTTATAACAACGAGATTATCCTTATATTGTGGGAATGTTGTAAATTTTATCCTGATGAAGGTGTTGGCTGATAAATATTATTGCCAAAGCCGAAACGCGTCGATGCTCTTGTAGACTGGGATACATTAAATCATTGGACTAAGATAACGTCTCCAATTCAAAGACATCACTACAAAATTCGAGCATGATTTGTATAAGTTATATCACAGTATCCCTTTGTAAATTTTAACCAATGTGTTGTGTTGTATGTTCCCACCTTGTGATTATTTTCTGTTTTTACTTTGTTAGGATACATTGTTTATCCTTTTTTAGTGTGAGGTTTTTTAAAACATTATAATAAACTGTATAATTTTTATAACTTTCTGACTATTCTTGCGTCATCATGTTTGCTGCCTAGTATGAAAATCGGTATTGAGTAGTGTGTGATATAGATGTAAGGTTTTTTTGTCTGCTTGGAATTGGTCCAAAGGGGGCTTTACTTTGTGACATACTGTCTTTTGGAACCCTACCCCTTTGGTATTCAGGGTCCCTCTCTTTTATTAGAGAGACTTTTTGAGATATCACATGTATTCATTAATGTGTAGCTGTATTTGCATGCCCTTCCTTTTACTCAGTCCCTTAAATAGTTGCAGGAATTCTGTTGCATAATTTTTTTTCTTGTAGCATGTTATTGATGGAAATGAGACCCATACCTTCAGCTGTGGCTCCTAGGAGTATGTGTATTTTTGCTCAAGTGCTTATTGATGTGTTTCTTAGCGTGGCATTGACTGTGTTGCTGCGTAAGGCAATACACATTACAAACATACCCTAACACTCCTATTGGGCCCATACCGGTAGTATTTCTACTCAGGTTCGATACTTCACCTTAGAGGAGATGGTCCGCCGATGTATCTTTCTGTTTCATAATGAGGGGTGAGGAAGCAGAATGTCCAACTGTCAACTACTGGTTCAGCGCGTTACACAGAAAGTAAACGCATCCTTGATAATGGGCACACTCTTGGGGTTAGTCTAGTACAGACAGACTCCATTGAAGTTCTGATGATGAAGTTTATTGTTCAAAATTTTGTCATTTTCGTAATTTTCAACAAATTTCAAAAATCATATATTCTCAAGTTGTTTGATTCGATCACAAGGAACTCGTACTTGTGGATTTTAACACAATGCCCCGATGCATTTCGGGCGACAGATGCCCTTTTTCTAGGAGCTCTGTAAACACAATAAGAACGCTTTTACTATTTAGGGGGTTTTAATGCAATCCGTAGTCCTCGAGGAATGCGCAGAGCTTGATGATATTTAATAAGTGTGTTCGCATGAAGTTTTTGGTTAATTCGTCGTTTTGACAGGTAGAGTAATTGTTTCACACATTGTTCCTTTGTTCGGCTTGAGGTGGTTTGAGTGAGGTTTTCGTTGATAAGAGCATATATGCGTTTAGTTTCTTCGATTCCAAAAGCCAGAGTGCTGGCTCGAGCTTCAGTTGTTTTTGAAATTTCCTCATACTGCATGGTGCAGTGGTGTTGGGGGCGTGCTGCCTGCCTTGCGGGCGGTGCAGTAGCTATGAATTATTCAAAAAGTGGCCTGGCGCACAGCTAATGTTTATATTGGTTGATCAATAAGTTTAAGTTGTTCAGGGGAGAAGTTTTTGGTTTGGATTTCGGGTGCTCCAACAAGTGACGTGACCGTCCATGCACGTCGTAGATAATTACTGGTTCAGCGCGTTACACAGAAAGTAAACGCATCCTTGATAATGGGCACACTCTTGGGGTTAGTCTAGTACAGACAGACTCCATTGAAGTTCTGATGATGAAGTTTATTGTTCAAAATGTTGTCATTTTCGTAATTTTCAACAAATTTCAAAAATCATATATTCTCAAGTTGTTTGATTCGATCACAAGGAACTCGTACTTGTGGATTTTAACACAATGCCCCGATGCATTTCGGGCGACAGATGCCCTTTTTCTAGGAGCTCTGTAAACACAATAAGAACGTTTTTACCATTTAGATCAAAACAAAAAGTAAAACAACGTATGCATTGATTACATGTGCCTAGACTGAATATACGTGCAACAAGGTTTATACCTTATAAACCAGTGCAGGGTTGTGAAGGGTGAGGAAAAATAACGGGGTGAGGTGTGTGGGGTTCGGAGCATAAACACTTACGTGTCAGGGTTGAAGAATCTTATCAAGCCCTGGGTAAAGAGGGTAAACAGTGCGTTAGAAAAGTGGTGGAGAACCAGCGTTAAGCGATGCTAACGTGGGTCTCGGTCGGAGCTCCGACTTACTTGAGGTTTAGAGGGTTGATCGGTTCAGGATTCCGTGGCGAGATACGCTCGACTATAAATTAGGGGAGGTATACACCTGGGCAGATGTATACGCACAACGCCGCCGCAACAGACCTTTCAACCCAAACACGGATACGTCATCCTCAGGGAGCGATAATACTAGTCGCCCATTAAGAAAGGCTACTTCTGAACCCACCACCTCTAAAGCACCCGGTGATCCCAAACAAAAACAGGGTCAAACCATTGCCAGCCCTCCAACATCAACGCCTTTTTTAGAGTCAGGCCTGGAAGAAACAGACGACCCCGGAGGGGAAAAAGATCAGGAAAAAGCACTGGAAGAAGTTCAATCACAAGTCCCAAAGAAAGTCAAGGGAAAAGGAATCGCTAGTAATTAACATCTCTGATATCACCCTGTTTGCTGCCTAGTATGAAAAGCTGTATTGAGTAGTGTGTGATATAGATGTAAGGTTTTTTTGTCTGCTTGGAATTGGTCCAAAGGGGGCTTTACTTTGTGACATATGTCAAAAAGTCACCTGCAAGTAGCATTCCATCTATAGGAAGCAGTAAAACAAGACATGTTGACATGGCCAAACAAACGAACATTGAAAGTGAAACACATCTAGGATCCCACATCTCATGCATGATGGTACAGTTGAATTGAAAAAGTATTTTCTCAAAACTTGATCGCAGAAAATTGTACCACCAACTGGAACTAGAAGAAAACTGCAGATACATCATAACATTCTCTATATATCTAGGAGTATTCAGATGCAAGCAACTCCAACTTGAGAGGCTCATCAGAGACCAAAGTCTTTCAGGAGGACAATCATATTGTCACTGCTTAATTAGAGCGATTACATCCTTATTTTATGAATTCTCAAACACGCACATGATAAAGCTCGAAAACAGGTTTACTGACCCACAAAAGAAGTCAGTATCATGCACACTGACCCTGACAAGAAGTGAGTTCTAGGCAAGACACACACACCAAAATAGATCTGTTCCTTCACGTCATTCTTTAGCTGGATTAAGCAGATCAATGGACTAATGCTTCCACTGCAGGGATCTGTGTTTGAACTGATGTCCATATGCCCAAATTCCGGCTAATCTGCAAAGTCCTTCGTCCTTCTGAGGACAATAAACTATAATAAAAGTGGGTAACAATAAGCACCTGTTGTTTCAGTGCCAAAATACCTCTCAGGGTGAATGTGAGCTTTGCAAATGCACGTTATGTTAATGTTATTCATTCTTTGGAAAGGCTAGTTACTGCACATGAGTTATATCAAAGATACAGTCATTTCAGTTGCGAAAGAGTATCTCCATTTCCTGGTACAGGTTAACATGCTAAACTCCCTGATGGTCCAGTAAGTTATTGAGGCCACTGAGGAGTTCGAGAAGCTTTTATGGATAATAAAGCTGATCCCATTGCAGAAGTGGAGACAGTAGAAAGGACACACAGCAAGATACTCCGTCACATGAGGTGGAAGAAATCACCCCATTCCGCAATGTAAAGAACTGTCCTTCACTGTGAAGAGAGCAAAACTATGTGGGTCAAGAATGGTGCTTCTGAAAAGTATGCCATTAGCAGTATATTTGGCATATGAAGAATATAGAGGGACTGTTACAAAAAGAGTGTTGTAATAAAGACTATAGCTTCCCCTGTTAGACAAGATGGAAAAAGATACATCTTGAGAATGACACCCATGTTGATGCATCATTAAGTCAAGCATCTAAGGGACCAGGAACATTTTAGAACTACATCAAAAGGCATAGGACCTAGTACCAGTTGATTTTATTGACCCCATGACATCTGGGACATACCTGCTGGTGCCCGTAGAAGAATGCTTGTATTTCCCACTAGTAAAGATCATATGACCCACCTACTACTACTACTACTACAGTGCGTCTTAAGTGGCAACAGCACCCAATGTCATTTTTTTATCCTGAGATTTTCCCCATAATTTGAAGTGAGACAATGGGCCATGAATGCCTCAGTGGTCTTGTCATCCAGCACAGGAAGAGAGCACCCCTATGCCCTCAGGCCAATGGCATGTACTAGAGGTTCTTGAGATTTGAAGCACTTTGTGGACAGTAGCACACTGCTCTATAGGATACATAAGGCATTTTCAAATTGTATCTTACATAAGAAATTACAGCTTGTTTCACTGTTTATTGTGCATCTAACATGTGGTTGCAAATGTCCTGTCATTTCAATTGTTTGAACTTTGGTTCTATTTGTCATGTTGAGCAAAACACAGTTATCATGAGATTTGTGAACACTGCTGTGCTAAATGACACACTTCGGTACAGTTTCTTATGATGGACCTCCACGTTTGTAAGCACTCTGTCTTGCAAATTGTAATGCTTTTTGTACACATTTTTCAATGATTATCCCACAGCTAGCCATCTGAAAAGGCAACTGGGACAAAATGTTGTGCATTTGGTACAGTTTGGCATTGTATTACATTGTAACTGAATTTACAGGTGAAGCACTGAATCCCTTTGTGGCTGGTAGAAGGCTTGAATGGATAGGTGTGTCTGTGTTCCTATCGTTGCAAAATAGATATTAGCCATGAGTACTGGAGTTGTGCTTTTTCTGTCCCATTTCCACTGCATTTTGCATGAGCTTGAGTTGAAAAATAAGTGACAAATAGCACACAGTCAAACGTGAAGGTGGTCCTACTGTGTGGTTATACAGGTGTATACCTACCATCAGGGAACAGAGGTTCTATCCCATTCCCTGGATTAGTATGTACTAATTGTATATAACATAGGAATTTGAGTTGTTACAAAACGCATTTTTCATCATTATTTTTAGTGTTCCCCTGACAAAGGTATTTACCGAAATGCATTGGGAGATGTTAATACCAGGGAGACATAAATATCCAAGGATCTTCATGCAAATAATGAATCCTGCAAAATTATGAGAATATGAAAATAAGCACAAGAAAATAAGTACAAGAAAGAAATGTCCAACACACTGGCTTGCATATGAATATGTAATGTTCTGATAATTTTCTTTTGCACTTAAAAGGACGAGTTTATGCATTCCTAATACGAACCGGTTCTGTTCGTTTTTTTAAAATTATTATATACCTGATAGGGGCTAGTCAGGATTGGGGACAGCACCACGTAAAATAGTTTGACTAGTGGGTTAAAGTGTTAACTTTAAAGGTGTGCAGGTTATCACCATTGTCCAAGTGTTATATAAATAGGGAAGCTACAATTGGAATATGTGCTTAACTTTGGCTGCCCTTTACCTGAACACCCAATCTGGAAGCTCTGGGCAGTAAGGTTAAGTGCAAAGGAAGTGGTAGGACATGGAGGCATAGACTGGGGACTTGAGTAGTAGGAAGGCACATGTGGTCTGAGAGCTGTTTGATACATACAGTCCCTGTGCTCCTGCTAAGTCACATGCAACAAGGACATTCAAACAGCCTTTCCAGGAGAGAAAGAAAGCATGCAACATACACTAAGTGCATATCATAAATAGGAAACTTGCCTTAGTTTTTAAACAAATTATAAAGCACCCTATTCATGAAAAAAGTAGCACATCGGCATCAATAGACTAGTACCCCTATATGCAGATGCATATTTACTCTGTTTCTGTATTCACCAATATTATTAATTGAAAGCCTGGAAAGCTGAGCCAGGTGCAGGTGTCCAGATGTAATACTAAAAATGTCAGGTGACTCTTCCCATTGGGTCCTGTTTCCACCATGCATAGTTCTCCATAGCCTTGTGCAAATGCACACTTTTTTTCTGCAAGAAAAATATTGCTCCCTGTGGAGAAAACCCTTCCACTACACCTCTACAACATGTTGGGGGAACTATTACCTTTCCATTCTGAAAGGAGAGAGACTCCAGCACTTGCCTGAAGTACATTTCTGACCATTTCCAGGAGGGGAAGGGTCAAATTAGCATACGGGAATGCCCATAACCGTGGATGTTTGTGTGCTTTCCCAAGCTAGCAAGACAATCATTCCTGGGAATGCCTATTTTCTATCCCTTGAGAGGCATCTTCAAATGCTTTCACAAAACCATTTACGAACAACAGGAATCCCTTTGTGGATTCCCAGTAGTAAATCAGTAAAATTCGGTCAAAAACACACATTACCATTGAATTTACCTTTATGAATTTGGCCCTTTTGGCCCATTGTCTGCCCATGGTCCCGGATGATTTGGTACCTTGTAAGCTGTATTAAATGGGGTGAGAATACAGTCAGAACTCAATATAAATGGACATATACAAATGTTCTCCACTGGGGAGCAGAGAAATCTAAAATGACAGTAGTGGAAATGAGGAGCATCAGTCCACTTTATTGTACCTCTTTCAAGTCCTTGACCAAATGGTGCGCTTACCAACGTCATAATGCCATTTATGTGAACTGATGAATGTCCCTGATGTTAATTATGCTTCTAAATACCCCAGAAGTTTTCTTAAGAGAGTGTTCATTATCCAATGAAAGGTGGAAAGTGAACTATGTCATCTAAATGGATGCACGCACAACTCAAGAAATGCCTTTCCTCTGGCAAAAGAAGGTTTGTGTTGATCTTCGTGCCTTGCAGTAGACTTCCAGTATCCATTTGTTCAACCTAATGCACACATGATCTTGGAATTTCCATGCCATTCAATTTCATAACCAGTTCTTAGTAAGGAGTACACATCAAAAGTGTATATCTGACATACTCTTCAGAAACCAATCCAGCATCTTGTTGCTCCATTCAGGTTTGATCAACTACAATGGTTGAGCACAGGTCAATTTCTGGACTGGTTAGTTACATGCCTCATAGATACTCTTCTTCCTGTTGAACTACTGCATTTCGTGCTTCTGGAATCCTGCTTGGCTGCTCGTGTACCATTTCATGCTTTGTGGTTTTTATAGCATATTCATTCAAAGTGGTATATTCACACTAGGAAGAGACTGAGCTCACGTGTAGTCCCAGAAGAATTGTTCGCACAAATGTCTTTTCAATAAACGAGATACTTGGCTACAAGACATGCCTTGCACTACAAAGGAGGAGGGGTTTCTACTGCTGGATCTCCATATAGCAATGATAGTCCTTATGCATAAAATGGTAAGTCCTCAAATGAGCATGCCTTTCATAGGCCTATCTCTTGAATAGGAAAATTTAAAAAAAATTGTAAAAATCCTAGCCAAATAATATAAGGTAATTGAATCACCGATACATTTAGACCAGGTTGGCTTCTTGGAGATCCATGAGACATACTCTGAAGAAACTATTTATATGGATGTATGGAACTGCTGGATTCTTTTTTGTGAAAAGCCTGCTGTAATAATCTCATTGGATGCTGAAAAGGCCTTATACTCAGTTATGCACCCTTTACTAGTTTCTGTCTTATAGAAAATGTGCTTCAGACCACTATTCAGGTCAAGGATTCCTTTGCTATATGCACAAACAATGACAAGGGTTAACGTTAACGTGATTTCTCCGTTACCTATAGGGAGAGATGGGGACTGGAATTCCCACCGTCGCTGCTCCTTTTTGGCCTTGACCTGGAGCATCCTGTGTGCTAGATGCATTGAGGTACTTTCATAAACGGTATGAGGTAGGACTATGGATAGGCAGTGTCTTTGTTTTGATGACATTTTAATCTGTCTGTCGTTTCCAGAGTCCCCTAAAAGTAGGTACTCGAAGTGGTGAAATTCTATGGACAATATTGTGAATCTGGATTTAGTAGAATAAATCAATCCCTTTTCCCCTTGCAGTCGTGGAAGATATATTCTGTCTGTTCCAAACATGAAGAGATGACTTTAATTATCTGGGAAAATACGTGAAAAAGGATAAGAACCTATACTTTGCAAGGAACTAAGAAATAGCCCTTTCACAACCTTGGCATAACGTAAAAGGATGGGCATCCTTGCAGAATGCAAAGAGGGGACCTAAGTCTCCCATATCTCACAGATATTCATTAGTCTTGGATGAAATGGGGACCTTTCAAAGGGTTTGCGGCCCCTTGTAGCGTTGGGGGTTTCCATGCCCTGCAGGGGCTTTGGAGCCTGTGTGAACTATTATTGGAACCATGTGGATGAGGCATATTACATGGAATGAATCAGGCATTTCTATGATGGCTGAGAAACAAAAGGAGGATGCTATAAAGAACTTGGTGATGTGTCTGTTTTTCTTGGCATTTAGACAAAATATAGAAAGAAAAACAATGTCATACCAAAATATTGTGTCTAAAATATTGTGATATAAAAATATCAGCTGCAAGAATATCATGGTGAAGAATATTGATTTTAAGTAAGTAATATCGATTTTGAAAATATCAGAATCATTAATATCATTTGCAAAAATATAATTGTTAATGATATAGCTTTTAATTATTGTTATGTATTGTAGTATATGTTTTAAATGTATGTCTTATACATTTTTGTATAATTAGTGTTTATGTTGTATAATATAGTTGTAAAAATCTTTGTAGTTATTAAATGTAACTTAATACATTTTGTGATTTTTAGTAAAGTAGTGGGTTTTGGGGTCATAGGGGTACAGTGTGGGAAGTAAATAATTATAATTCATTATTAATTCGTTTTTAATTAATATTAATTATTTAATTGATAATAAATCATGTTAATTTTGTAATTAGTTTCTTTTAAGTTGCATTTTAGGTGCAGATTGTTGGTGTTGTACGGGTATATTGTGGTAAGTAAATTAATTATAATTAGTTAATTTATCAGTATTTATGTTAATTTTTAAATTCATTTTTTGTTAAGTTACATTTTAGTTATTTTGGGTTGTGGGTTTCATAGGGGTATACTGTGGGAATTATATTAATTTTCATTAACTAATCAATAATGTTTTTTAATATTAATATTATGATTGGTAATCATATATATACTTTTTGTGATATATTAATTTTGATTTGTTTTTGGTGTGTGTTGTTTTTGTATGGCTAAAAGGGGAGTAGGACATTAATTATGTTAATGAAAAGAAGTATGTTAATTAAAAAAAATTATTTATATAATATATATGTATATAAAATGTGCAATTAGGATATTGTTTACGATATATATATTAGGTGTGATTTGTTGCATTTGCATGGGTAAAGGGTATTAATCTATTAGTAGTTGATTATTAATATACATTTTTAATTGATAATTAAATATGCAAACTATTACATTTATATATTTTACATTTATAAATTAGGTGTGGGTTCTTTGTTTTGTATGGATAAAGGGTGAAAGGGTAATTAAATATATATTTTGTATTAGTTAAATATCAATATTAATGCAATGGATGTTTAATTATGTAAAATGTGTTGATATTATACATTTTTATATGCATCTTTATTCTGTGTTGTGTAGTTTGTAGAGGTATAGGTTGGAAAGTAACAACACATTTTAAAATAGTAAAAAAAATGTTGCAAATTATTAGAGTTTGTGACAATTGTGTTGCGCAGTTTAAATTTAAATAAGATTGAATTTATTGCTTTTTAAAAAAAAAATGTATTGGCATTTCATCATTTCACATTGAGGCAAGTATGCGAAAATGGCATTTAATCAAAACTTTACAATCGCCGATCACATGTTGCAGTTCGTTTATTCAGGTGAGATCATGAGATTACAAGTTGAAGTAATAGAAAAATGCAATGAAATCCCACTTAATATTGCGACATCGTGTTGGTCTTGGTGTATGCAAGTGTTTGCTTAGCATAATATCTTGTCATGGAATATGAGGCCGGCTTGCTAAAGGGAAAAACCCATTGGCGTGTGTCTCAAACTGAGATTAGAACTGGGAAGGTTCGATTGGACGACTTAGATTCGTCTGCTGTGTCCTGCAGTGGCAAAGGAATATATGCCATCATACATTTCTGTATGCAGGAGAGGGGACAGGGTCTCCGCAGGGAGCACATAAGTCATTGGAAATTTTGTTCGGCCTTGGTATGGTGTGCTGCCTTAGTGTTCCGTCCTGGTGTGATGTAATCCAATCTTGACTCTTGGAGTGGCTGGGGGTCACTGTCGTCTGCTTCAAGAGAGGGCCTAGGTTGCGTGGCATGGCTCGAACCCTCATGGGTACTCGGGGGCGTCGCTGGATGCTGTGTCGATCCTATGTTGGTGGAACTGGTGTAGTAGGATGGTCTATTCCATGGAGATGTGTTGTTCACGTATCCCTGTGCCTCCTCCCTCCTAATAGTGTCCTCCTCCGCTGAGCCCCATTTCTTAACTACCTCACCCAGGCCACCAAGGGGGCACCAATTGGGGTTCTTCAGTGCATAGCAATCCCTGTCTTCACCAATAAAAGATCCAATGAAGTGCAGCGCGCTTCGACCTTGAGAGTTTTGCGTTTGCCGAAGAGCCCCAACCCACTGGCTGATGCCTTTTATCTCTCGCAAAGTCTTGTGGAATAGCCTGTCAATAGGGCCGCAAAGTGGGGCATGACCAGAATATATCCATGAATGTCGCATGATCAGACTGGCATCTTGGGCATACCAACTGCGTGTCTGGGTAGAAGCCTTGCTGGAGTGAGGTAGGCACTGTGTAGTATGGAAAATTGTATGTTCTTAAAGCGGACATTTCTAGATACCTTTTTTGGTCGTAATGGGACCTATGTAGTAGCAGTGAGATCTCAGACCACCTCATAAAGCCATGTGATTAAGTGCTGCCCTAACCCCATGTGGAGAATTGCATGCAGCACTGGGTGTGTCTTTGATTCCCCTTCGGTAAGATCCCATATGTGGTGACTGCTGAGTATTAGCTGCCTGTGTAGCAAACATTTTCTCTGGGGAGGCCCGTCTCGTCCGAGAGGCGATTGAACAGCAATTGTTGACCCTCTTTGAACAGAGACCTGATTTCCAGAACATTATGGTCCATCCCTGTTTGCATCGCGTGGGCAGTGTAAAACGCTCTCTGCCTGGGTAGACCAGCCAGTGGATACAGGGGAGTGCACAATGGGGTGCTGCCGGATAAGCTGTGTATGCGCAGCATGCATGCCCTTGCTACCTTCACCTGGATTGAGTGCAACGCTCTGGGCTGTGTGCCCGGGAGTAGCAGGTGACAAACGGCTTGTATTGACATGGAGCTGTCATCTGTGGCAGTCTCTGCTAGGTGGTTACTTGCGGCCCATCTAGATGTCCACAGTGTTTGTGCTGCGTAAAAGTAGGCTTCAAAGGACGGTGCCCTTAACCCTCCTTGGTCCAATGGGAGCTGCTGTGTTGAAAGTGAAACTCTGCGACGCTTGTCGCCCCATATGAGGGAGCTCAGCAGAATGTCCAATTCACAAAAGAAGGAGCGCGGGGATGACAGGAGTATTGGCAAAATAATAAAGAAATTGTGGCACCAGGATCATCTTGGCCAAGGCAATTCTGCCAATGGGTCTTAAGGGCAGAGCCTTCCAGAAATGTATCCGCGTCCTGGCTCCCGTCAGGGCCCGGCCGTGATTACCTTCAGAGAGGTCAGTTGGAGAATGATAAAGCCTAATACCAGGGTAGCATGGAGCACTAAAACACCATGCTACGCGAGAGGCTCCAAACCTGAGCTCCCACGGGGGAAGATGAGGGTTAAGGGGGTATATAACAGATTTCGCCCAGTTCACTGTAAGTCCTGTTGCAGCTGCAATGTCCATGAGGATGTTTCCTATGGGACGATCATCGGACTCTATGTCCCTCACGTAGATCAATAGGTCATCCGCATACATTGATACTATATGGGTGGTTCCTGCTATTGGAATGCCCCACTCATCTCCCTCCCGCCGTAATCGAATCGCCAAGGGTTCCATCGCCATGGCGAACAGGATGGGGGAGAGGGGCATCCCTGCCTGGTACCTCTCTCTACTGGGAAGGGCGAGGAGACATATTTACCCAGCCGTATTCTAGAGGTAAGCTTTGTATATAATAGATTTATGTATGCCCTAAATGTAGGGCCAATTTCAATTCACCCTAACGTTTCAAAGAGATATGGCCATGTGAGGGTATCAAATGCTTTCTCCAGGTCCAGGATCAGGAATGCTGCCCTCGGATAACGATCCCCAACCTGTCCCTGAACCTGGAAAAGCCAACGGATATTCTGGGACGTATTTCTGCCCGGCACAAATCCATTTTGATCGTGATGTATGAGTGGCAGAAGTAGAGGCCCTAATCGGTCTGCCAGGATCTTGCCCAATATTTTGCAGTCGGTAGAGAGTAGTGTGATTGGTCTGTACGAGGCCAGGTTACCGGATCTCGATCAAGTTTTGGGATCAAGACTATGAGGGATTCTCGTAACGAGCTGGGTAGTTCCCCCCTCCTGAGCTGCCGCAAACATGGTGGTCAGTTGCGGCACCAGCTGAGTGATAAAAGTGTTGTAGTACTCTAGGGGCAAACCATCCATTCCAGGGGCTTTATTTTGGGCCATAACACGGATCGCCTGTTTCACGTCAAATTGAGTGATTCCCTCTTCCACGAGGGCGCCATCCTCATGCAGTATTTGGGGAAGTGTGAGCGGTGCTAAGACACGGGAAAGTGCTTCTTGACCATCTCCTGTGGGGCATCGATAAAGTGTAGCCTAGTAATCGTGGAAGAGCCGCAAGATGTCGGATTGGGCCGTTGCAGTTCCGCCTAGATGGTCCCTAATTTCGGTAATTGGACACATTTCCAGGTGCTGGCAGGCCAATCAGGCTAAGAGAGTGCCTGATCTATCTCCCTCCCTGTGCCGCTCAGTTGCATATAACTTAAAGTTGTAGCATATTAGGTCTGCCAAGACCTCCTCATATTATGTCTTTGCCTCCGCAACTTGTATATGGGTTGCAGCACTTGTATTCTCTGCTTTAGTTAGTGATGCTAGTTTGAGTTCTGCCCTCTCGAGATTTTTATCAAGTGCCTTGCGGACCCGGTTATTTGCCTGCTACAGACCCCTCTCATCACAACTTGAAAAGCATCCCACTCCAACATTCTGTTAGATGCTGTACGGGCATTGTTCCCAAAGTATTCCACAATACTACTCTCGTGTTCATGGTGAAATATAGGGTCCTCTAAACATTCTTGTTACAATTTTCAGGTCGGGACCGTTGGGTGAGACGGCCTCCATCTAAGGGTTAGCAGGTGCACATCGTGGTCTGAGATTACTCTCCCGAGAGAGTCTGTGCGTTGGGTCATGGGCAATAGTTCCTGTGAGCACAGAAACCGATCAAGCTGCACCCTCAGATCGTGTGGCACTGAATGGTAGGAGTATAGTTTAGCGGTTCGGTTTTGGGCCCGCCATGCATCTGCTAGGGCCAAGTGTTATGTCCAGAAGCGACATTGCACTGTGTGCGCTCACGCGGGGGTCCCAGACATGGGGGGTATGACCGATTTAATGCCAAATTTAGTACGCAATTATAGTCGCCCACCAGGAGCCACGGCATATGTGTAAATTAAGGGAGAATTGTCGACAGTGAGTCCCAAAACTGCCCTGGGTCCGAGTAAGGGGCATAAATGCTGCCTACTAAGAGGGGTCGCCAGTCCAATAGTCCCTTCAGGAATGCGTATCTCCCTTATCTGTCCACTACTCTACACGTTTCCTTAAACAGAACAAGTGTTTCTTGTAAAAGAATGATCTGCTCCGTTTGTCGCTTTGCATATGAGTACACTGCATACCGCTTTCTTGCTGTGTGCATGCCCTTGACGTTTAAGGTCAGGAAACTAATATCTGCTGTGTGCTACATGGCGTCCGTTCAGGTCTGGGGAACCAATGGGAAGAGGCGTGGGAAGCGTTGCGTCCTGTCTGTGTCCCTGTCCCTCCCACATGTGGGTCTGATATTTGAAAGAGCCCTTCCTGAATGTGATTGTGCTCGCAAGGGTTCAAAGCAACTGGGAAGTGCAACAGCTAATACTGAGGAACCCGGTACCAACATCACAGACCTATCATAACTGGTGATACGTCCAAATTATATGTTTCAACAACGTTCTAATGTATTGCGGGGGTGTACTCTATTGATTTTCTGAGCTCATAGCCTAGTGCAGCCCTTTCTGTCAAGTATGTCGGACGATGGGTCTAGTGTGTTTCGGGCCAGTTGCTGGCAGCGGTGTTCATTGTCAGTCTACTGGTTGGCCCTATTATATATGCGGCGTACATGTATGAGGGACAGAAAGGGATGAAAGAAGGGTAACCTTATGTAACTGATCATGACAAGTCGATATGCCCACCATCTGGGCTGACGTATTCAGTTTGCTACTGGCATGTGTGTCCTGGAAAGGGGGAGAAAGAATTAATCTTGGGTGATCAGTCCTTACAGATCAATGTGTCTGCCGTTTGGGGGGGTCACCAGTGGGGGGTTATTGAGTCATCATGGGAAATACTAGTATCTCTGGAGTTGTCTGCAGCCAAGAAGATATGTGGGCCATCCTCTCTGTCTGACGCCATCGTGACTGTGTCAAATTGAGCTGCCGCCTAGAGCGCCCTCCTGCGCTCCGATATCTTTTCCTCAAGGTTAGGGGGTCATGCGGATGGGCTGCGTCCTTTCAGTTCTTGCTTCTTGTGTTCTCATTTTCCCCGGTCTCCTCGACCTCTCGATCTCTTCGAGTTGCGAACTGTCACCCATTGTGAGCCGCCTGGGACAGCGGTCTTCGCTCAGTCGAACACTGCCTTTGGGTCCGTGAAAAATGTTGTGCCTCCATCATGGATGACTCGAAGACGGGCTGAGAACAGCGACAAATATTGTATTCCTTTTTGGAGGAGCATGTTCTTTGCTTCTATGAAACTGGCCATTTCTTGTTGCACCGCTTTTGAGTAATTGGGAAAGATCATCACCCGTTTATCCTCAACTTGAAGTGGGCCATGTTGCCTGGCCACTCTCAGCACAGAGTCCCTGTCCTTGAAATGAATGAGCTTCAGGATCAGCCGTCGTTGAGCCATCTGGGGGGCTCCTGGGTCTGGACCCTGTGAGCTCTTTCCACCGAAAAGAAGTGTATAAGTTTGGCATCTGGGGTGAATGATTTGAACTAAGTTTCTATGTATCTTTCGGGATGGGAGCCTTCTGCTCCTTCTGTCAGGTTTATCACACGGACAATGCTGCGAACAGATCGCCCTTCCAAATTGTCCGCCTCTTCTCAAGCTTACGATACAGAAAAGGGGGTGGTGATGAACAGAGTGTCTGAATTAAGCAGACCACTCTTACCCAGTCCAAAGATCAGGGCTTGATCCATCACCGTTATTTATCTCACTGCCCCATCCCAGCTCAGAACCTGGCTATATGCAAATTAGTCTGTCCCTGGCCCAGTGCATCATGGGAACAGGGCAGACCAAACTACCAAGCCAATTCTTCACCAGAAAGGAGACAAGCTACCGGGGACCGGTTTCTGGCATTTCAGCCT
The DNA here is from genome assembly GCF_964261635.1 of Lissotriton helveticus. Lineage (NCBI taxonomy): Eukaryota > Metazoa > Chordata > Amphibia > Caudata > Salamandridae > Lissotriton > Lissotriton helveticus. Next base: position 1,208,967,947 of record NC_136063.1, read on the forward strand.
CTTCGGCCCGGCTTGCTTGAATCCTGATGGAGCAGTGAGAAAGGGACTCATGTCTGAGTATACCCTGCCACACCTATAGTGGCCAAAAACGATACAGAAAAGGGGGTGGTGATGAACAGAGTGTCTGAATTAAGCAGACCACTCTTACCCAGTCCAAAGATCAGGGCTTGATCCATCACCGTTATTTATCTCACTGCCCCATCCCAGCTCAGAACCTGGCTATATGCAAATTAGTCTGTCCCTGGCCCAGTGCATCATGGGAACAGGGCAGACCAAACTACCAAGCCAATTCTTCACCAGAAAGGAGACAAGCTACCGGGGACCGGTTTCTGGCATTTCAGCCTCTTCGGCCCGGCTTGCTTGAATCCTGATGGAGCAGTGAGAAAGGGACTCATGTCTGAGTATACCCTGCCACACCTATAGTGGCCAAAAACGATACAGAAAAGGGGGTGGTGATGAACAGAGTGTCTGAATTAAGCAGACCACTCTTACCCAGTCCAAAGATTAGGGCTTGATCCATCACCGTTATTTATCTCACTGCCCCATCCCAGCTCAGAACCTGGCTATATGCAAATTAGTCTGTCCCTGGCCCAGTGCATCATGGGAACAGGGCAGACCAAACTACCAAGCCAATTCTTCACCAGAAAGGAGACAAGCTACCGGGGACCGGTTTCTGGCATTTCAGCCTCTTCGGCCCGGCTTGCTTGAATCCTGATGGAGCAGTGAGAAAGGGACTCATGTCTGAGTATACCCTGCCACACCTATAGTGGCCAAAAACGATACAGAAAAGGGGGTGGTGATGAACAGAGTGTCTGAATTAAGCAGACCACTCTTACCCAGTCCAAAGATCAGGGCTTGATCCATCACCGTTATTTATCTCACTGCCCCATCCCAGCTCAGAACCTGGCTATATGCAAATTAGTCTGTCCCTGGCCCAGTGCATCATGGGAACAGGGCAGACCAAACTACCAAGCCAATTCTTCACCAGAAAGGAGACAAGCTACCGGGGACCGGTTTCTGGCATTTCAGCCTCTTCGGCCCGGCTTGCTTGAATCCTGATGGAGCAGTGAGAAAGGGACTCATGTCTGAGTATACCCTGCCACACCTATAGTGGCCAAAAACGATACAGAAAAGGGGGTGTTGATGAACAGAGTGTCTGAATTAAGCAGACCACTCTTACCCAGTCCAAAGATCAGGGCTTGATCCATCACCGTTATTTATCTCACTGCCCCATCCCAGCTCAGAACCTGGCTATATGCAAATTAGTCTGTCCCTGGCCTAGTGCATCATGGGAACAGGGCAGACCAAACTACCAAGCCAATTCTTCACCAGAAAGGAGACAAGCTACCGGGGACCGGTTTCTGGCATTTCAGCCTCTTCGGCCCGGCTTGCTTGAATCCTGATGGAGCAGTGAGAAAGGGACTCATGTCTGAGTATACCCTGCCACACCTATAGTGTCCAAAAACGATACAGAAAAGGGGGTGGTGATGAACAGAGTGTCTGAATTAAGCAGACCACTCTTACCCAGTCCAAAGATCAGGGCTTGATCCATCACCGTTATTTATCTCACTGCCCCATCCCAGCTCAGAACCTGGCTATATGCAAATTAGTCTGTCCCTGGCCCAGTGCATCATGGGAACAGGGCAGACCAAACTACCAAGCCAATTCTTCACCAGAAAGGAGACAAGCTACCGGGGACCGGTTTCTGGCATTTCAGCCTCTTCGGCCCGGCTTGCTTGAATCCTGATGGAGCAGTGAGAAAGGGACTCATGTCTGAGTATACCCTGCCACACCTATAGTGGCCAAAAACGATACAGAAAAGGGGGTGGTGATGAACAGAGTGTCTGAATTAAGCAGACCACTCTTACCCAGTCCAAAGATCAGGGCTTGATCCATCACCGTTATTTATCTCACTGCCCCATCCCAGCTCAGAACCTGGCTATATGCAAATTAGTCTGTCCCTGGCCCAGTGCATCATGGGAACAGGGCAGACCAAACTACCAAGCCAATTCTTCACCAGAAAGGAGACAAGCTACCGGGGACCGGTTTCTGGCATTTCAGCCTCTTCGGCCCGGCTTGCTTGAATCCTGATGGAGCAGTGAGAAAGGGACTCATGTCTGAGTATACCCTGCCACACCTATAGTGGCCAAAAACGATACAGAAAAGGGGGTGGTGATGAACAGAGTGTCTTCTCAAGCTTAGCTACCAGAAGCTGGAGACTTTTTATACTGTCGTGGTGCGTTTCAGTGAGCGGTTGAAGGCGGCTAGTGTTTTTACCCCTCTGTCACCCTGTCAGCTGAATTTATTGCTTGTTATTATAGTGAGAATATAGTTTGGTATTTTTAGCAAAATAATAATTGTATTACTTTATGATATGTATTAAACATTGTAATAAATATTGTATTTGTTTATTAAAACACACACATATATATCATATTTACATATTTACATTTTTAGTTATTAATTCAAGTTTTTAATTTTGTTGAAGTGAATATCTTTGTTTCTAATGTTGCACAGAGTGCAGTGGGAGTATTACATTTGAGCCCTTTTCCATGCAACATTTTCCCTACTCTTGGAGTGAATGGAGTGGAAATGGTCATTTTCACCCCTCCGTAATCCAACTATTTCCCTATTGTTGCACTGACTGAAGTGGTAATAGTACATTTTACACCTCCGCAATCCAACACTTTCCCTATTGTTGCACTGAATAGAGTGGCAATAGTAAATTTTACCCCTCCGCCATCCAACACTTTCCCTACTGTTGCACTGACTGAAGTGGGAATCGTACATTTTACACCTCCACAATAGAATACTTTACCTACTGTTTAACTGACTGGAGTGGGAATAGTACATTTTACGCCTCCCCAATCCAACACTTTCCCTATTGTTGCACTGACTAGAGTGGGGATAGTTAATTTTAGCCCTCCACAACCCAAAACTGTCCCTACTGTTGCATTCATTAGAGTGTGAATAATAGATGTTACCCCCTCCGCAATCCAACACCTTCCCTACTGTTTCAAATACTGGAGTGGGAATAGTAAATGCTACCCCTCCGCAACCCAATACTTTCCCTACGGTTGCACTGGTTGGAGTCGGAATAGTACATTTTATCCCTCCTCTTTCTAACACTTTCACTTTCTAACACTTTTAACTGAGAAATAATGTCTTTCTCTTTGATCACCAATTCTATTTACAAACCTGTGGGACAGCAATGGGAGTTTCCTTCTGTCCAAGCTATTCAAATCTCAATACGGGGAGGTGGGAGAGAACCATGGCTTGGTGATAGGGAAACGAACAATACACTGAGAAAATACACTTATGACTTCAGGTTATAGACGATTTATTCATCATTTGGAATTGCAGTGAGCATGAATTTATCGAGTATTTTTCTAAACTCAACTCCAATGATCTAGGATATTCAGTTATTTGTAACATCAGTGCCACTGAAGTACAGTTTCTGGATGTGAATGTGTATATCGAGGACAATGAAATAAAAACCACTGTACACAGAAAAACAACGGCAACTAACAGCCTATTACATGGAACAAGTTTTCATCCCAAACCCCTAATGAGAAGTATCCCATATGGAGAATTCCTACGGATGCGCAGAAACTGTTCGATGAAAATGAATTTGAACTAAAAGCTGTGAAAACAAAAATGGAATTTATACAAAGAGGCTACAGGAAACACAGCATCAAACAGGGGAGAGCACGTGGAACAAACACCCCAAGGCATGAAACTCTAAGTAAGAAAACAGGAAAATCAAATCGTGAAACTGAAAATCTAAAGATTAGACTAATCATGACCAACAGAAAAGAGAAAAACTCAATCATGCAGATCATGAACAAATATTGGGACGTCATCAAGAAAGACCCAGACATTGGAGGAATCCTAGGAGACAAGGTGGATGTGTCTTTTTGGAAAGCACCGTCTTTGAAAGACAGACTAGTAAGAAGCAACTTTTTAAGATCTAAGAAGGAATCCTGGCTATCTGAGCTTCAGAAAGATTTTTCGAAGTGCGATAAATGCAAGGAATAGAGAATCGGAAGAAAATTTCAAAGAGCTTGTGAATTTTAGAGAAAACCATTTATCATCAACCATAAAATTACATGTGAAACCAGTTATGTTGTGTATATGATCGAATGTGACTGTGGTCTCCGATATATTGGCAGTACCATTTGTCCTATAAAAAAGAGAATACTAGAGCATGTAAGAGCTGTACAAAATAAGGATACCAACTATGCCATGGCAAAACATCTAGAAATTCATCAAGGATACACATTGCCAAATATGACTTTGGCATAGCACATGTTCCCCAACAAGAAAGACAAGACAAAGAGATTAAGATGTCTAGAGTCTTGCATGATAATAAGCTTCAAAACCATGCATCCGCAAGGCCTGGACACTGATGAGGAGGTATTTGTTCATCTGCAAATCGTTAAGAAACATTGAATGCTGCGTTTTAAAATTCTTCCATTTTTCTACAACCACTTAGATGCTAATCCATTTTAACATCCAGGGTACATGATAGTAACATTGGTTCCTCCTGCGTCAGAAGATCAGTAATACATGCAAAATTAATGTAATGAAGGAATTTTTAGAGTACAAAAAATGGACATAATCCAGGATCCATGGCACAGAGCCAGTACATAAGAAATATAAACCACCATCATGAGCAGGACTACATGAATATTGCAGCACACTTGAACAGATGACATTATGTTCATGAGAACAGCACTATTCTTTGTGAAAAACTATCAGCTAATCAGATTTGTACATGTTCCAAAATTTCTGGGCGCTTAGCCATAATGCAAACAATATAAACATGCATTCTATGTGAGTCACCTAGCAAAGATACTATGTACAAGTATGCACGACCATAGTGTCAGAAGGAAAAGATGGCACTAAACTATCACCAATACTATTAGTAAATTGTCAACTGAATCAAATTAAATTATGTACATACATGCAGTCACAATAAGTATAATAGTTACATTTATTTTAAAAATAATTACATTTATTTAATTTGCATTATATTAGTGTTACTTTTGAATATATTTGATGTTTAATATTTAGATTTATATATATATTTAAAGAAACTATATTTTGTATAATGATATTAATGACAGTGATGTTTTTTATCCTATATTTGGTGTTGTTTTTTTTCAGTTTATTTACAAAATATTGAAAAAATACATTTTAAAAACATCATCTTGATCTTGGTGATAGAATAAGCCTTCTGCATCGACTGGTTTGTTGTATATAAGATGGTTTACATATTTCAATTTTGGATTAATACACTTTTTCAAAAAGATTACCATTCCTCTTCATCTTCAGCAGTCCCACAAGTTGACATTTGAAAAAGTCTCTAAAGACCCATTTATTCCAAAGATATCCCTGTTAACATCTCCTCCAGAGCTCATCAAGGTTGTATTCTTCGTGAAGCTCCCTTTTATGATTTCTCTACAACCCACACATTGAGAAATCAGACAGGAATACAAATTCAGACTGAGCAGCATTTAGCAAGTGAGAGAAATATCCACTTATGAGACAATTTATGAGGCTGGATGGTTGTATCTCAGAATATTGAGTTTTAAATATCGTTCTATAAAAATATTTATATCGTTCTATAAAAATATCACAGCACAAATAGCAACAACCAAAATATCAGCAAGGTAAGTATATATAGATAAGTATAGGTATAGTATTCCAAATTCTCATCTGAATACCTTGACGATATATATATTGTCAAGGTGCATATATGTGAAGTTTGATAGCATACCATATACAAAACAGAATATGAGTAATTTTCCATTAGCCAGAGGGCTTTTTATTTGATCCCTTTGTTCACATGTGCTTAATGTTTTAAATGCCTATGTGATTTGACTCTAGCTGGGTTTTTAACAAAGTAAAGCAAAGTGCACTAGACACATTATTACTATTCTCACTTCTCAATCTTCTTCAGATTCCAAAGATCTGGCATCTCATCATAGGCCTCAACCATGGATTTTTATCTTTACTGTGTTAGGAGAAACCCAAGCCAAATTGGCTGTTCATGTCATTGCGCTTTTCTCTTGAAGTGTGCGCCAGCTAGTTTTTGAATGTCTATGGCTGTTACTGGAGCCTCTGTCACATTCTCCAGTTCCCCCAGGTTCATAGCAGCAGCCCAAGTGGGGGCTTCAGGAGAGAGAGAGAAAGAGAGAGAAAGAGAGAAGAGAGCAAGCGGATGGCGCAAGCGGATAGAAGAAGACAAAGACAGAATGGCAGAGCATTGATGGAAGGAAAGAGAGTGTGGAAGAAGGAAAGGAGCAGGCCTAGCCTGAACAATTTTTCCAGAATACCAAGCTGCCTAACTTTTGTAAGTGCTTGGAATTATTATTTTTCAAAAACGTTGGTGCTATTCTGTACTCATCCATTACTACCCACTTATCAGAACTTTTGCTGTTTTAGAACACCTACTAGTATTTAATTTATCCCGATTCTGCTAGACAGACAGTGCATGAAATTGGGTTACTGGTTGAAGGGGATGAAACCCTACTCATGCAACAACCACAATTCATGTCAAGGTGAAATTACAAGCAAACCCCAAATTAACCTGTGTTTAACCCTCTGGTAGCTTGGCACAAAGCAGTCAGGCTTAACTTAGAGACAATTTGTAAAGTATTTATACACACTTCAAACAGTAAAAATACAAGAAAACTCCCACACCAAGTTAGAAATATAGAGAAAATGTAATAAATTATTTGACACCAAGATGACAAAAATCCAATTAGTACAACTGGAGATATGCAACTTTAAACATTTATGGAAAGCACTAAGCACCAACTGTGGTTATTAGGTTGCGGCAGACCAGGACAAAGTCACAAGTTCAGGCCGACCACAATGCACGGGCTAGATGAAATACCAAGTTAAGCCCACTGAACAAATTACCTTCCTGGTTGTGGGGCATTGCAAGATCCTTCGTCGAGGATGAGTCTCACAGCGGCAATTCTGCCAAGCAGCAGTGGCGATGTGAGGTCCAAGGTCGAGGTTAAGTTGTGTAGCCGTGGTTCCGAGAAAGCCGCCGACGAGGCTTTCGAAGCAGAACCTGCATCGTCATTGAGGATGTTACCGATGAAGGCTAGATATGTGAAGTCCTCCACTAGTGATTCGTCACTCAGAAGCAGTTCTGAGGGGCTGTGGGCTGCGATGTGAGTTCCTGTGTTAGGGCTGCATCGAGCAGTGGCAGTTCTGATTCCAGACTGGTTTGAGTGTTGTGCTTCATCAGTAAAGTCTGTCAGCTTTACATAGGCATCCTGTGATTTGATACTCTGAAATGTATTTTCACAAGTGATTCAGATCACCAAGCAGTGTCTCCAGTTTATTAATTCTTTAAAGACAAGCTACTTGGAGAGTTTATGGTTAGGTGCCTATTAGTATTGATCTTGGCCAAGGAACTTTGCCCAATCATTTAAAGGAGGCTCCCATTTGCATAAGGAATGGTATCCACATTTCAAGTAAAATATTATTACATTTAGGAATTTAATCCCACAAATATCTGAGCACCTAAATTACCCACACATGTTTATTTCTACAGCTTCTTAACCTGGTCCCCAAGGGTCCCCAAGGGTCCTATTTAAATTTCAAGAAAGTACAAATGGCGGCGTGGGGGAGGAGCCAAGCTCGCGTCCGAGATGGCCGCGTTTTAGCTCGGCTCCGTTCGCCTGCCTGTTTTTATCGTCTATCCTGCTGTTATCCTGCCCCGGGAAGCCCTCTTTGTTGTGCTGTAGTTCTAAGAAGCCTTGCAGGCACTCACCTTTTGCTCCGGTGGTCTTCGGGTGCCGTGGTTCCTGTACGGCGCTCCCGCTCGCTTCGGGGCCTCCGGAGCGGGCTGGCCTGGACCTTCTTGGCGGCGCCCGGACGGAGCGGAGCATGATGATCGGCCCTTGATGGCGCAGTGGACGTGGTCGTAGAGGCCGTTGTGCGTATAGGCCGGCTGTGGCTTGCTGGCCGGCTCCGGTGGGCCGGAGGCCTTGGGTGGAGGCGCTGCCTCCCGTTGACGGGGCTAACCGTACCTTCGGCTTGCTCCCCCTTTGTTCTCCGGTCCAGCCATTTTGATTTCCTCCGCCCGGACCCGGAGAACGGGACCGGCGGCACTGGGGAGCCGGCGATTCCCCATCTTCTGGTGGCCCTCCTTCCTGCCCTGGAGTGCCCTGCTGCCGGTCGGCTGGTCTTCATTTGCCTCGCTGCTGCCCGGACGGAGGTTGACGGCTGCCACGGCCCCGCCGGGCTTTCAAGATGGCAGCCAACCCTGAATGTCTCAGCCGGGCCTGGACGAGCACTGGAGGCCCGCCGCATGACCCGGGTGCCGGATACTGTAAAGGTTTTCCTACACTTAAGGATATCCTGGATGCCCTACACTTCTGGCGAGCTTCTTTGGCCGCACCCGTTGTCACCCGGGAGGTGGATCTTCTCTTCGGGCCGTTCGGGCCCACGAAACTGGGTGCGGCTTCACTGTTGCAGGGTACGGCTGGCCCTCTCCTAGGAAAAATGGGCCCGGCGACTGCCGCGTCTGTTGGGGTGCGGAGTTCCGTTGCCCTTCATCGTCCTGTGCTGTCTCCTCTGCCTCTGGTCCGGGAGCCGGATCCCGTCTGGACTGGACTCGATGACTCTTCCTGCCTTTTTTCCCCTTGGCTGACCGACCATGGCTCCTGTGCCAACCCAGCTGGGTCGGCCTTTCTCGAACTGTCCCTGAAATTGTGCCTGCATTGTGTGCGATGTTCTATGACTTTCCTGGATCTTCCGGGCTTTACTCCACGTGTCTTATCTGGACTGCCGTCGGATCCCCCTGTTCTTTGCCTTCTGCTCTTCGCGGTCTGGTTCTTAGTGAATCGGACGGTTGCAACTTTGGACAAACAAGGACAGGGCTGATACAAACTTGCCTTTGTGTGCGGTAGTCTTGTACTGGTTGGATGATCGGTATGTAACGGTATGATTATGTGTGATTTTACGGTGCTCCTGGAGTGTATCCTGATATTTTTTGACTTCCCGAGGGCTCTGTCCTTTTTTGCAGGCGGGTGGGTGGGTGCAGACAATTCTGTTTCTGGCCCTCTCCCGTGTGTTTTTTCCCTTTTCCCTTCCCTTCCCTCCTCTTTTTTTGTCTTCTGTTTCCGTCTTGTCTTTGCTCTTCTATATTTCGGGTTCTAATTAGGGCGACAGGCACGCTGCTGGGGGGTAGGCCATAGCCTTCTGCAGGGGTGCAGGGTGGGCTTGAGGGGTGGGTGGGGGGGTCTGTCACTTTGGGGGGTCTTTTTCCCCCCCTTTTTTTTCTCCCTTTTTTGTTCTATGGCTCTTGAGTATTCTCTTTTTCGGGACTCCTTCTCGTCATGTGTCCCCCTGGGGTGTTTCTGATGCATTGACCTTCCGGTCGTATCGTGATTATGGCTCACCACGTATTCCGTCATCGATCTTTAATGGATGCCGTGTGCCGGTTTGAGTTTTCCTGCTTGGTCGCCGGGGGGCGCGTGGTCGGGGAGGAGTCCCTTCCTGTTTTCTTTTTCTTCCTTCCCCTCCCTCTTTCGTGGGGGATTTCCTTCCTTTTATTGGGGTGTGTACTGTATTGCTTTTTACGATGGGATCATTTTTATTCATGTTTGTTAAGTCGGGTTGTTGCGGTGGTGGGTGAGCGCTGGCCGGCGAACGCCATATCCTCTCCTTGTGGTAACTCAGTTGGGATTGTATTTATCGATATGTCTGGTTTGTGATGGATTTATCCTGTAGTTTCTATGATCGCCGACTCGCGGCTCACCACGGCCCCTCCCTTGTTGCTTGACTCACTGCCCGTCATGATCCTGTACTCCCCGTTCCTATAAAAGAAAATCAACCTTCACGTATCCTGTCCCTGCTGATTGCTCTATGCTTTTGATATGTCTCTTGTGTTCTTTTTGTCATATCCTGTGGACACGTTTGTGTTGCTAATTAGGCTTTTGCTATGTGGTGGCCAGCCCGTTGGGTTGTAGGCCCGTATTTGTGAGCTCTCTTTGTACAATAAAGGTTTTAAAAAAAAAAAAAAAAAAAAGAAAGCACAAATGGCCTAATACAAGAAAAACATCAGCTTTTGGGGCATAGTTACAAGAAACTGGTGGAGTGCAGTTACAAGAATGCTGGAACTAAAAAAGCTGCCTAGCACTAGCGCAGGCTTCCTAGCACCATTTTGCTAGGGTGCCTGTGCTGCAGGGGCAATTGTTCATGTGCAGTATGGGTTTTGGGGCGGAAACTCCACCACAGATCAGTGGCTCAATCTTTACCTTCTAATGGTAAAACATACACTAGGCAAACCATGGAGTACGGCATGGTTGTATATTAGCCCCTTTTTTGTTTACATTATATATTAATGGCCTAGATGCTTCGATGACAACCCTTCAGGCTGATACTCCCAGGATAGGGCGAGGCCCGTCCCTGTTCTATTATACATGGACGATGCGGCTCTTCTCTCATGCACACCAAGGGGTTTACAAATCCTTCTGGACAGGTTCATGTCTTTCATGAGTGAGATGGATTTGTGACTGAACATGTCTAAACCTTATGTAATGGAAGTAGGTAAACAGGGTACCAGACATAATTCTTCATAAACTTTGCTAGCATAACTTAGAGAAAGTCCCTACCTTCTCTTACCTGGGTATATCATTTGACAAGAAGCTTAATTTTGAAAATCTACAGGAGGGGAAGCTTACAGAAATGGCAAGATCAACAGGAGCAATTGCAAACTATGCCTATATATTGGGAATTTGTTCACCGGAGATAATTTTAAAACTATATAGCTCTTATTGTATTTCCAAAGCTCTCTATGGCAGTGAGGTCTGGGGGTTCATGGTGACTGAAAAACTCCAAACTGCAGAAATTAAATATTTAAGACATATTTTGCGAGGCCCACCTAGCACCCCCTTGTATTAGATTCATGAGGAACTAGGGACTAAGCAAATTACGGACCTGGTTGCGGTTAAACCCCTGTTATGCTGGGTGAAGTTTCAGTCAAATGAGGAGGCAGGATTTAACAGACTTGTAATTCAGGACTGCCTTTCCCTCGACCATGCACTCAAAATACCATGGTTAAAGTATATTAAGGATACCTTCACTTCCCTAGGAAGACCAGATATGTTTACCAGATATGATATCATGAAGCCTCAGGATAAGAATACCATTGAAGAGTTGTTTTTTAAAATGCGGCAGCCCCCCACTAGGCACATGAACTCGGAAAACCCTTGGTAAGAGCTCATATCTTGGTAAAGTTGGTGCAAGGTATGGAGCCCTATTCATCTGTTTTAACAAGTACGCATGACAGATTTTAATTTCCCAAATTAGACTGAATCAAATTTACCATCCAGGCTTTGTTCCACAAAGTTGAAAGAGGTGACTGTGGCTATGACTCTAAGTCTCCACAGGATACAATCCTTTTTTTTATGGCAAATATTTCTCATACCATAGAAGTTCGTTTCGTAAAGGGCTTTTAAAAGATCTGAGGTTTAGACAGGTTTGTGTTGCCTTACTGTTTTTACAGCTTTTACCTAACGCTCACACACTTTTTTGTGTTAGTAACTTTTTATGGTCTACTTTAAGGGTGAGACGCTCTAGGGGTGACTAATAGTTCTTAGTCCTCTGCGTATTTGCACAATGCTTTGCTGCTATAATTGTAACAAGTCCCTGTTGGTTATTGTGGATTATTTACGTGTTTTTTGCTAATCAATTTGCGTTTATAGCCCCATAGCATTCGTTTTGCTGTCTGTTGGATACTTTGTAAACCTGTATATATGGTTGTATGCCGTTATTACATGGAGCTGATGTGCTGTACCTTTTTTTCAAAAACTGTTTCTTTTATGGCTGTATTTATTGCAGAATAAAGATTATTACAAGTATTATGTGCAGAAAGGGACACCTTCCTACACATAAACAATCTTTACAGGCGATTTGCTCTATCTATGTGTGCTGCAGCACACATAGAAAGAGCAAAATACGAGGAGTAATAAAACTCCTCGTATCGCCTGCTTAATACCAGGTATTCTGTAAATATGGGGCAGGGTCAAAAAACGTGGGTGCTGCGGTGGAATGCCCACGGCAGCACCCATTTCACGCCCCTTTCACTCTAAGTGCTGCGTGAAAAGGGGCATTATTTACAAGGCGGCGTTAAGCCACATTGATGTGCCTTAACACCGCATTGTAAATCGGGCGAAGGAGTTAACGCCACCAGAATGTAGGAGAAAGTGACGTTCTGGTGGCGTTTTTCTTGTAAATATGCCCCTTTGTATCTTCCTCAAGACTGCGTTTAGGTCTTTACAGATGCTAGGAGCTGAATCCCTAGTTAAAGCAGGTTCAGCATTTGGTACCTCAGGAACATCCATATGGTTGTCCATATTATTGCCTACAAAATGTTTCGGTAAGCATGCTTTAGTTAATAATATTGCTTATTATAATTCCCAAATTGTGTAATTTCATCCAAATTCAAGTAATGCACTGCAAGAAAGTGCCTCTTTTTGCATGGTTAACCCCCACTTTTTGCTTGATGCCTGATGTGATTTCGACCTGTAAGTGCACTGGGCTCCTGCTAGCCAGGTTCCCAGTGTCAGATCTCTTTCCCCAAAACTGCACCACGATTGGTGCAACTTCAGATCCCCCTGTAAGTTGATGATAAAGGGTACTCCTGGTTCCTGGGAAATGGATACTGAAGAGGGTCTTTGGAGGCTCAAGCACTATAAGTGCCGCCCCAGGACCCCTCAAAAGGGGGTGAGAATTTAGAGGGTGTAGACACCCTCCAGGTCAACAGTCCATTGGCTACTGCCTGACCTCCCCTCTATCCCCCCTAAATTCAGTATTTAGGTGGCCACCCGAGAACTGACTTTAAGGAAGACTACGGAAGAAGGCTGCTAGCAGACCAGTAACTGGGTCCAGCTGAAGAAGAAACCGGCACAAACCCTGCCAGCTACAAAAGGACTCACAACTGTGTCCTGCTGTCCTTCCTTGAGCCTGCAAAACCGCCAAGGAATCCCAGAGCCCTTTCAGCCTTCTCAAATTGACAAGAACCTCCATTTGGGCTGGAGGCTCTAGTCTCCAGCCTCCGCCCGTGAAGAAACTCATCAGGGTGAGGACCAGTACGGACCGTGTCAATGCGAATTACCACCCTCAGCCCATCCAACAGCTCTGAGGGCTCATCATGGCCAAGTGACCAATGCTGGAAACAGCCCCACTCCCATGCTCTTGCGCCCTTCTGCTGGTGGCGTCGATTGCACTGAAGCAGCAACTTGGGCATGACAGCCATCCTCAATGAACTGCCCTGCATCTCACCTGTGGCCCGAGTGCTGCCAGTGAATGCCAAAAGTGACTCTGTGACCTCGGGTGATTCCCAGCCTGAACATCCAAAACTGCATGCTGTGACCGAGTCCTGGGCCACCAAGACCTCTATCCATTTGACGAAGACCTGGTTGGAAACTAGAGAGACCATGGTCGACCGAAAACCCACGGTGGACTCCTGCTCCCAGCGACTGCAACAGTAACTGTTTGCCGGTCCCTCAACTCCATTGAACTTTATTGTCTTCTCCCGGCAACCACAGTGGTAGCTGTGTTGGTAGACTTCCGAACTCCTTAAAAACCTACGATAACCGTTGCTTTCTACACTGACTGCGATGGTAAATATTTGACTGTATCTTCCGCCGTGCGCTGAGATACTGAAAGTATTGTATATTTTGAACTGTATGCATTTTCTTCGAATTCCCAAAAAGTATACCAGATATTAATCCGATTTTGAAGTCTTGCTTCTCAAATATGTATAAAGAAATTGCAATTTTTGTACAAATTGGTCTCAGATTAATTCTTGAGTGCCTCGTTTATTGCCTCTGTGGAGTACAATGAATGCTCAGCATTACCCTCTGATAAGCCTAACTACCACAAAAAGAATTATCTACTTTTCCTTCTGTTTACCAATTGGGGCTCCACTGGACTCTCCTCACAGTGTACTTCGTTTTAGTACACTATATAAAGAGCCAGCCTCCGGCATGCACAATTTGCCCAAATGCTTAAAATCTAAGGGCCTCATTTATGAAAGCCTTGCGCCACCGGTGCGTCACTTTTTCCCATGTTAAAAGTGACGCATCGGCGGCGCAAGGCCTTCATAAATAAGGCCCTAAATATATACCTGTTAGGCGTCCAGGACACTGTGGATATAATTGTGTGTGTTGCATACTCACAGGGTTCTCATAAAAGGCGATTTTCAATTTAAAATACAAATTGTTTACTTGTAATGAGTGGTTTACTTGGAATGTTGTATTTGCTGTGGTTATCATGTCTCTAAGAAGGGTTCATGAAACTGATACTTTGTTAACGAGTCATGTGATTTGTTTTATCCAGTCAAGAACATAGAGAGTTCTCCCTTTTTATTGGAAGGTGTTTTAAAATTTCTTATTACTCAGCATTTTTTTATTGCTGGTGCCTTTATTTTTTTCACCATTAGAAACGGCTGTTTGAAAGGTCTGTGTCCTGGAAGTTAAAACTTCTCTAATTACAGCTGGAATTCGAGTCAACCATTCCAGTAAAATAAAGTAACTATTTGCGGTTTTCTCAGGGCAGGAGACCTCAAAGTGGTTTGCCTCATGTATTCCATTTTACTTTTAGGTGGAATAAACTATAGCATCCAGCTCCTTTGACCACAGAAAATGTTCCCAAATCAAGGCCTTTGGGCAGGATCCTCCTCGTAGAAATTTGCAAAGCAGCAATGTGGAGATAGTTCACAATTTTTGCACGTTTATATCTTTGCAGTAAATTGGAATGGAAGCATCTTATTTCCTCTCTCTGACAAAAAATTTGTAAGGCTATTTTACTAATAATCACTTAGTGCAGCAGAAGAAAATACTGCGTTGGGCGAACACACAAATGTATGCTTTGATCCAAATGTATGTAGAAGCGTTCTTGGATGATGCACCATTCAGGGCAGGTCCAAGGTGTAAAGACGCAATGTAGCATTAGCACTGTAAATAGCATGCTAAAAAGGATTTCTAAATGCAAAACATTACAACACCACAGTCACTAAGAAGGACAAAGATCTAGACAAGGAGACAACCAAAAAGTGCAAGATGAAATTTACAAATGTTAGCGGTTGGCATAAGCGACCCTTGACCCTGCTTGCAGGTTAGGCTGTTCCCACGCTTCACATCTCCTCCTGTGTTTCTCTGGCCTTGGTGCCCGCTGCTGCTGCCCGGTGAGTTTGCCCCCCCTCCCCACTCTGTGTGTATTTTTGTGCTTCCCCTTTTACTCACTGTGTTGAATTGTGCCAACTGTTTTTCACCCCTTTGTGCCATTTTTGTTACTCTCATTGCCCCTTAGCATACTGTTTTTGTGCCCTGCCCCCTTTTGCCTTCTGTTCCCCATCTCTTCCCGCCTCCGCCTCCCTGCGGCCCGCCCCCCCGCTCTCCCATTCGCCACCCCGCTCCCACCTCCCAGCTGCTCCTCCCTCCCACCTCCCCTTATATGTCGTCCGCTGCGCGGTAAAGGGAGCGACCCTTGACCCTGCTTGCAGGTTAGGCCGCTCCCACACCGCACAGCTCTGCCTGTGTTTCTCTGCCCTTGGTGCCCGCTGCTAGCGCTCTGTGAGTTCGCCCCCCGCTCTGTGTGTATATTTCTGCTTCCCATTTTACTCACTGTGTTGAATTTTGCCAGCTGTTCTGCACCGCTTTGTGCCGTTTTTGTTACTCTCATTGCCCCTTAGCAAACTGTTTTTGTGCCCCATCCCCTTTTGCCTTGTGTTCCCCATCTCTTCCCGCCGCTGCCTCCCTGCGGCCCTGCCCCCTCACTCTCCCATTCGCTACCCCGCTCCCGCCTCCCAGCTGCTCCTCCCTCCCACCGCCCCTTATATGGCGGCTGCTGCGTGGCTGCGCACGCCGAAGGCACGCCTAAGGCAAGCCCGTCTGCGCCTGTCCGTGCCTGGATCACCTCTAGGGCCAGAAGCCCTGGCCCCAGCGAACACCACGATGCCTGACACCGCTACGATGCCAGCACCCTCCCCGCACTTAACACCGTACGATCACACACCTGCTTCCTGGCCGCCCTAAGGCGCACCCACGGACTTTTCACCTGCCGGAAGTACAGCTTCACCACCATCCGCCCCGCCAAGCCTCTGACCAGGAAGAACCCAACCACCTCAGATGCATCCTCCTCAACACCCGCTCCGCCCGCAAACACGCCGTCGAACTCTGTGACCTACTCGACTCCAACATCCCAGACATCGCCTTCCTGACAGAGACCTCCCTGAACCCCTCCTCGGCACCCAACATCGCCAAAGTCATCCCGGAAGGCTACAAAATCACCTGCAGGGACCGCACCAACGGAGTCCACAGGAACACCCTCAGAGTCGCGACCAACACCGACAACACCCTCAGCACCGCTGAATACCTGCACTTCCAGATCCACACCGGACCAAACACCACCCTCAGAGGAACCCTCCTCTACAGACCCCCCAGACCACGACCACAGTTCAGCGACTCCATCGCCGACTTCATCAGCACACACGCCCTGCCTCCACGGACTACATCCTCCTCGGGGACCTAAACTTCCACCGTGAGAACAACATCAACACCAACTCCACTACCCTGACCGACAACCTAGCCAACCTCAGACTCACACAACTAGTCACATCACCCACCCACTCCGCCAGCCACACGCTTGACCCCATCTTCATCGCAAGTCCCCACATCTCCTTCAACCACACCACCGAACTCCAATGGGCCGACCACCGCTGCATTCACTTCACCTACCCGAAACCCACCATGAACCATCACAACCAACAAATGCCTCGCCGCTGCTGGAGCAAAGTCACTGAAGACCAGCTAGCCACCACCCTCGCCCAGAACCCACCTGCCAACACCACTGACCCCGACACCACCTCCCGCAACCTCAGACAATGGATCGATGACTGCCCCAACAC
The DNA here is from genome assembly GCF_964261635.1 of Lissotriton helveticus. NCBI lineage: Eukaryota > Metazoa > Chordata > Amphibia > Caudata > Salamandridae > Lissotriton > Lissotriton helveticus. Next base: position 1,208,984,889 of record NC_136063.1, read on the forward strand.
CCTCGCCCTGATCAAGACACCCTCCAACAAACACACAAGCAAGAAAGCAAGCTGGTTCACTGAAGACCTCCAGGCCTCAAAGCAAACCTGACGGAAGCTAGAGAAGAACTAGCTCCAGGAATGAACACCGGACAGCTACACAGCCCACAAGAATGCCACCCACGAACATCATCACCTCATCAGATCCACAAAAAAGGTCTCCTTCAAAGACCGCCTAGACAACAATGCACACAACAGCAAAGAGCTCTTCAACATTGTGAAGGAACTCTCCAACCTCTTAAGACCCGTGCAACTCGCTAGCCACCTTCTTCCACCCCAGGATTGCAGACATCCACAACAGCTTCAACACCATGACCACCCCGACAACCACTGAAACCTCCACCCCCACGACAACCATCCGCACCAACCGCCTGCTCTCCTGGACCGACATCTATGACAACGACACCATCAAGATCATGAACACCATCCACTCTGGATCTCTGTCAGACCCATGCCCACACCACATCTTCAACAAAGCCAGCACAACCATCGCACCCCACCTCCGGAAAGTTATCGACATCTCCTTCAAGACAGCAACCTTCCCAGAGAGCTGGAAGCAGGCCTAGATAAACGCCCTACACAAGAAACCCAAGGCGGACCCCAAGGACCTCAAGAATTTCCGACAAATCTCCCTGCTCCTGTTCCCAGCAAAAGTCTTCGAGAAGACAGTCAACAAACAGCTGACCCACTACCTCGAGGAGAACAGCATCCTGGACCCTTCCCAGTCCAGTTTCTGAAGCAACCACAGCACCGAAACCGCCCTCATCGCCACCACCAATGACATAAGGACCCGGCTAGACAACAGGAAAACTGCAGCCCTCATTCTCCTGGACCTGTGAGCCGCCTTCAACACGGTCTGCCACCGCACACTACGGACACACCTCCACGACGCTGGTATCCAAGAGAAGGCCCTGGACTGAACCACCTCCTTCCTCTCCGGCAGAACACAGAGCATCCACCTCCCCCCCTTCCACTCCGAAGCCACCAAAATCATCTGCGCCGTAGCCCAGGATTTCATCCCTCAGCCCAACGCTGTTTAACATCTACATGGCACCGCTCGCCCACGTCGCCCGACTACATGACCTCAACATCATCTCTTATGTCAACGACACCCAGCTGATCCTCTCCCTCACCAAGGACCCCCACACAGCCAAAACCAACCTCCACGAAGGAATGAAGGCCATCGCTGAATGGATGAGGAGCAGACGACTGAACTCGAATAAGACGGATGTTTTCATCCTCGGATCCACCCCCTTGGCCTGGGACGACTCCTGGTGGCCAGCAGCACTGGGAACAGCTCCAACACCCACTGACCACGCATGCAACCTAGGGGTCATCCTGGACTCTGCCCTCTCCATGACGAAGCAGGTCATCGCCGTCACATCCTCCTGCTTCACCACCCTCCGCATGCTCTGCAGGATCTACAAGTGGATCCCCACCAAAACAAGAAGAACGGTCACCCAGGCCCTTGTCAGCAGCAGATTGAACTATGGAAACGGCCTCTACGCAGGAACCTCGGCCAAACTCCCGAGATGGCTCCAACGCATCCAGAACGCCTCAGCACATCTGATCTTCATCAGCCCTCACCTCAGCCATATCACACCCCACCTGAGAGACCAGCACTGTCTCCCAGTCAACAAGAGGATAACCTTCAAGCTCCTCACCCACGCACACAGAGCACTCCACAGCACCGGACCAGCCTACCTCAACAGACGATTCAGCTTCTACACTCCCACCCACCAGCTTTGTTCCGCAGACCTCACCCTCGCCACCGTCCCCCGCATCCGAAGAGCGACCTCCGGCAGCAGATCGTTCTCCCACCTCGCCGCCAAGACCTGGAACACCCTCATCATCCACCTACGGCATAGCCAAAACCTGCTGACCTCCAGAAAACTCCTTAAGACCTGGCTTTTTGAGCAATAACAGCGCCCCCACCCCTCAGCGCCTTGAGACCCTCACGGGTATGTGGTGCGCTCTACAAATGTTCTGATTGATTGACATTTACGAATGTTAGATGTTGGCATATCGATGACAGAGGTGACTGCTATGTAAGATCAGCTGATCACCTCATTCAAGATCAGCACTTCGATCAGCGATCCTAGATAAGGGACAGGGAGGAAAGTGAAAGGATTAAAAAAAGGTGGAAGTGAACAGAGGAGAGTTTAGCAATTCACCACAGGGCTCCCATGGCCGCACAGAATGACCCAGAAGAAATGGCACATCTCATCACCAATGAGGAGCAGGCAACATGAGTGATGGCTGTTCAGTAGATTAGTGCATGTTTATTGATTATCATGAACAATAGTCAAAACTCAGAATTTAGGTTACACTCAGTGAAGCATAGCATGAACATTTGCTAAACATTGTTGTGTGAAGCTGATAACACAGTACAGCATAAGATATATATTAATTGCCACTGTTTTGTTATCATCCCCTGTGGTTTCAAACAATCTGGCTTCCTTGCTTAAGCCACAGTAGTTTTGCGTCATATTCCATCAATGCCAGATTGTGCATTGTATGCTATAGGATTTGAACGTACACGTAAAGTTCCTTTGAGTTTATGCCTGCTGAAGTGCCTGATGCATTTGATGTTTGCCGTAAATATGCATTGCATTACTTTATTGCGACAATGATTTCACGGTTTGCTCCTTATATCAGTAGCAATTACCTTTTGTGACATAGGGGCTAATTTAGACTTTGGAGTACCCTTATCACCCTGACAGGAGCAACCACATTCTGAATTTAGAGATGTTCACCTCTCCAGTGGAAATCTCTTACATTAGCAGGAATTGCAGTCCACATGGTTTCTGGCAATGCAATGAAAGTGTACAGTTCAGCTCCGTCAACATGATACGCTACACTTTCAATAATGTTTAATACATTTTCAAAAACAAAATCCAAAATGGGAATTTCATTCTCAAAATTAAAAACTGTATCCCCCTCACCATGAGAGTTTTCTCTCATGCCATGGGGGGTCATTAAAATGATTTCAGTTTCACGTACCGCCACGTATTGGATGGCAGTGTGTATAAGTAAAAACTGCCCATTTGCCTGCCCACTCTAAATAGGGTGGGTGGACAGCTGGATAAACCTCAGACGGCCTTGCCTCTGTCGGGCAGTTGAAGGAGTATGTCAGCGGTGGACAAGGAGTTGTCTCCGTTGCTGACATACTTAAATTCTGCAAGATTCAAAATTAGGTGGGCGCAACTTCAGTTTGGCAGAGAGGGTACTCCGTCACTGTTGCGATGGAGGACATACTCCTCCAAACTCAAATCATTCCTAAAGTCTGCCGAGGCTATCTATTTAGATTTTTCTGTTAGGCAAAACATATTAGTGTTTGCACTGATGCATCTACAATAATGGACCTATGGTGAGAAGTATGTTAAACTAGAATTAATGCAGTCAAGCTTTTAATAAGAAGCAATCAGCAACTTTTGCATGTGATAGTTAATGTTAATGTCGGTGAAGCAGGTTAGGACAAGTTTTAGCTTTTGGATCTTGCCAAACAATCAGACTGAAACCAATGTATGTTTAACATTAAAGGAGTTTCTGTATATCCAGTCATGTTTGATGTTAAAATAGTGCTTTAGGCATTGGATGTCTGTAGTTTACTCATTCCAATAAATACATTGGTGACTCATTTGCAAATACATCAACTTTGTTGTACTTGTTTGTGACTTAAGACATCAGGGACTCCTTGTACATTTTTATGATGCTAGGAGAGAACATTTCACCCTGGGAAAGTCAAAAAGTATCTGCATACATCTCCTACACGAACCATCCAAATTAGTAAAACATGTTCTAGCTGATAGAGCTATTAATTATTTTCTTCAGTAGAAATGGAAATGACTCCTCAGGGTGCTGATAAGGATGTGCTTGACAACAGTATTAAAGGTATGGCCGTCGATTCACCAAAATGCCAGGGGCAGCGGAGGTAACATCACATGTCCTTTGTCCCCAAATTGTTTTACGGGAAGTGACATCACAAGACCTTTGACCTAGTGACAACATAGGTTGTGACACCATGTGACCTTTGGACCACCATGACTTCACAGGAAGTGACATTTTACTTTTTGGCCAGATTGAAACCTAAAACCAGGCATCCCCTTGCCACAAACAAAGTGTGCAGTGTTCTCATCCTGGCTGGTGATTTCAATATACTGAAATTGCCACTGATTGCTTCAGGCAGTCTCCTATTCATACATGTGTATGCCTCCATGCAGGCTGGGACTTGTAGTCTTGATGAAGTACAATTCATCTAATTGAGCAATCACACCCAAAAACAATGACCTGTAGCTCTTTTATTTTGTATTTTTTGTTTCAAGGTTATTTCTATTTATGTTACTGTTAGACCTGGCACCATTGGCGTGGTTCTCCCTTCCATTTTTGCTGTTGCCTCATGTGTTTTTCTGGTGTTAGATGCTTTGGGCACTGTGCCACTGCTGTCCAGTGCCACAGTGCGAGTGCTCCCTACTGTAAATTGATGTATTGATTAGTGGTTTCATGATTAGATATTTGGTTTACTTGTCGGACCCTAGTACAGTGCACTGAGTGTGCCCAGGGCGTGTAAATCCAAATGCTGCTAGTGGGCTTGCAGCACTGGTTGTGCCACCCTCAGAAGCGGCCTTGTAAAACATGTCTAAGGTCTGCCATTGCAGAGCCTGCGTGCACTCTGGTACTGTCATGCTGACTGGGCAAGTGAACCCACTTGCCAGTCCCTAAACCTTCCCTTTTCTTCATATTAGTCACCCCTATGGTAGGCCCAAGGGCAGGGTGTATTGTAAGTATAAGGTAGGACAAGCCCTGATGTGTGTGGCATGTCCTAATAGTGAATTACAGCCATTTTCGTTTTTCACTATTGCAAGGCTACCTGTTCTCCATAGGCTAGAATGGGCTGCTGGATTGTTACATGTTTATAATCCTAGCAGACTCAGAGAACATGGTAGACATTCGAGTTTAGTATGCTGGACTCAGAATTATAACATACATCTGTTAGTAAAGTTTATTTTAATATTCTGTGTTTGCAAATACCACTTTTAGAAAGTAGTTATTTGCTTGCCTAACCATTTGAGCCCGCCTCTGCTAGGTTGTGTATTCCTTGTCTGGGTTTGTGTGTGACAGGACTGGGGAATTCCAGGAGACAGGCTGGGGCAGCCCGGTGGTGAATAGGGAGATCTGCAACCAGATGGGAGGGAGGAGTTGCATCTGGGACCTGAATAGGACTGTGCCCGCCCCACACAGTGCTGGCTCCACCCCCTGTGGTGCTTCTGATGTCTCTGCCCTGCACACTCTAAGAAGAGAAGGAAGACTGTCAACAAAGTGCTCCTGGACTGTACTTGCCTTCCACAATGCTGGCTCCACCTCCTGTGGCGCGTCTGATGTGCCTGTCCTGTGCTGTGAAAGGGAAGGAGAAGTCTGGTAAACAGAGTGCTTCAGAACTGTCTTGAACTGGGCACAGGTCCCTCTCCCCTCAGAGAACAAAGGATTTTGGGGTATAAGTATTGGGACCCTGATCCCATGAACTTAAATCACTCCTGGAACTGACAAGAAGAAACCTCTGCTCAGGAGAAGGAACCTGAAGAAACTGAGGAGAGACTATTCCCAAGCTGAAGTGCTGCTTGGGGGATTGGCCTGCAGTGGTTGCCTGGCTGCCTAGAGAGGAGAAAGGACTTTGTGGATTTTACCTTTGCTTTTCAACTTGTGCTAAAAAGATCCCAAGGGCTTGGAAGAGAGCTTTCCCCGTGACCGAAGTACCAGGACAAGTGGACTTCACCAGCCTTTGTGAATTGCTACTGTTCCAGTGGCTACAGAGGCAGGGAGCTGTGACTGACTCTCAAGACCGGCCCGGTGTCCTGTTGGCACCGCACTGAGCAACGTCTGCCTCGAACAACGCAATCTCTGCGCTCACCGACTCCGTCTCGACCCAGTCAACGAGCCGTAGCCTGCACCACGACTGGAAGGACACCACAACGTGCAACGCCTAACTACACCAAATGGAACTCGTCTGACCGACGCAGTCACTGCTGCTGACTTGGAGTCCTGTTTTAGCGCACCGGAGTTGGGTACCGCCTCGCACACTTCGCGACGCACCGCCCGACTCACACCGTTGTCCGAACTGACCAACGCCAGCCCCCGAACTCCGGCTTGAACGCCGCACCGTAAAGCTGGAAGCACCGCAACGAGCAACATCCGCCCCGAACAACGCAAGCTCTGAGCTCACCGATGCCGTCAACGAACCGTAGTCTGCACCGCGGCGGAAGGGACACCGTGACCTGCAACGCTTTCTTTTCCTGCACCGCGACGAGCACCGGAACCGGCTCGCACATCCGTGCCGTCCGCCCCAAGGAAAACGTACTGTGTTTGAGTCTGTAGTCATTTGAGTGGGTCTGGTCCGCCGCGATCCGCTGGATTTGTTAGACTCTGTGTTCTTTCAGCACGCTGTAGCCGGACAAGGCTACCGACTCGCACAGAACTTTGATATACACCTTTTTAACCAGAATTCTTGAAATTTGATAGTACTGTGGATTCTTTTTGTCGTTTATTGGTCTTGTGGTAACTCTATATAAAGTATAACTTATTTTTGATACAAAACCTTGTGTGGTGTCCATTTGTAGTGTTGTCACTGAGTTACTGTATTTATTTTATTTATTTATTTATTTGTTGGTTTGTATAGCGCTCGAATCGACTCTCATTGGAGTATCTCTGCGCTTTGACACCTGTAGAACACCCAGAAATAAACGTGGAAGGACACTAAATTTCATTTTTAAACAGTATTGTTTTCAATTGTTTTCGGAATTTTAGATGATCTGTGCATTGTTTGAGTGATAAAGGGAGTCTGTTCCAAAGAGTAGGTCCTACTATGGAAAGTGCCTTACTCCCATGTCTGGTTTTCTTAGCTCGTGGTACCTGCAAAAGAGAATCATTGTTGGACCTAAGAGATCGAGTGGGGGTGTAGGGGACTAATTTTTTTTCCAAATAGGCAGGTCCTTGGCCATTTAGGCACTTGTGAATCAGACAACATATTTTGAATTTCGTTCTCTGCCGGACAGAAAGCCAATGTAATTGGTCAAGGAGGGGTTTGGAGGCAGTTCTCGGAGGGGCATTGAGAACCAAGCGGGCCGCGTATTCTGGACGACCTGTAGTTTGTCCAAAACCCCTTCATTGGCAACAAGCAGTAGACCATTACAATAGTCAATCCTGCTTAAAACAAGTGCCTGGACAAACGTTCTCCTCACTGAATCAGGCAAAAGAGGGAAGACCTTGCGTAGTAGGCTAATGGTGTGAAAGCATATACCTGATATATAGTTAACATGTTGCTTGAGAGTCAGATCTTGATCCAGACGGACCCCTAGATTCTTCACAAGCGATTTGGGATCAGGAACAACACCCAAGTCGCTGGGCCACCAGTCCGGAGACCAAAGCAGTTTAGCTTCCCCAAACAACATAACCTCGGTTTTACTGACGTTGCACTGAAGGCAGTTGGCCAACATCCATTGTGCTACTGCCTTCATGCCAGCTGAAAAAGAGCTCTTCACTTCAGCGGAGATGGTTTTGAACGGGAAGAGGAGCTGCGTGTCATCAGCATATGACACGGGGATGAAACCGTACTTACGCATCACTCTTGCCAGGGGTGCCACATAGATGTTAAAAAGAGTAGGGCTCAAACAAGAGCCCTGTGGCACCCCTTTGGAGATCTCTACCTCCGCTGACCGATAAGCACCCATGGTGACACTCTGGGTGCGTTCGGATCGAAAGCTTTTTAGCCAAGCAAGGGCTTTATTTTTGATCCCGGCGTTCAACAACCGTTCTGTCAAGATGGAATGCGACACGGTGTCGAACGCCGCTGATAGATCTAACAAAACCACGATCACTGAAAAGCCCCTGTCTTGGTACATGTGCAGATCGTCAGTCACAGATACCAAGGTGGATTCAGTACTATGCCTTGGCCTAAACCCAGACTGGGAATAGTCAAGAACATCTGCCAGTTCAATATATCTGGATATATGGACATTAATGTATTTTTCAGATATTTTCCCAAGGAAGGGTAACAATGAAATTGGCCTTAAATTGGTCAATTCCGTCCAGGGAATGGCGGTGTTCTTCCTTATGGGTCTGACAAGGGCTCGTTTCCAATCTTTAGGAACATGGCCGGAGATGAGAGAAAGATTCACAAGTTGCTCAAAAACAGGGCAAAGCTGCCCTGCTAGGGCAGGTATAATCCTGGCTGGGATAATGTCCTCCGAGCTCCCACTTTTTATACTAGTCATCAATGTCAGAGTTTCTTCCCTAGAAATGGGGGGAAAAGATTCTAAGGAATGTATATCCCGTTTCCACTCTGTGTCAGCCTAAAAAGGAGCTGTTGTTAAGGAAACCTTATTGTTACCAGCATTAGTTATTTTTTCATAGATCTTATCTATTTTTGTGGTGAAGAAATTGGATATCTCATCACACAATTGCTGGGATGCTATTTCTACAGATTCGCAGGCTGTAGGTTTAACAAAAGACTGTAGAATCTGGTAGAGAACTCTGGGAGAATTTCCAGCCTCGGCAATTTGCGCTGTTATATGGGACTTTCGAGCTGTCCGAATCGCCTTATGGTAGATAGAAAGTGAATCCCAGTATTTTTTTTTATCTTCTACCAAATGGGTGGTTCTCCATCTCTTCTCTAACTTCCTCGCAGAGAGTTTTAAATTTCTTAAGTGATCAGAAAACCACACTTCCTGTTTAGCAGCTGGTCGGGGTTTAAAATGTCTCAATGGGGCTATTTTATCAATGGCTATTTTAGTGGCCTTGCTGAATTTAATTAATGCCATATCAATATTATCAGTAGGAGAGATAATAGGCATAGTAAACTTCTCTCCAAAGGAACTCTCTGTAACTTTATGCCATTGTCTGCGGACAGCGGGTAATGAAATCTGCTGCGACCTCGTAGGCCCAGGAATTGGAGTGTAAAATTCCAGAACAAAATGGTCGGTCCAGTTAACCTGCTCCGCCGGCAAACAGGAGACCAATGGGGAGTTAGAAAAAATCAGATCTAGCGTATGACCAGCTATATGGGTGGGTCCGAAGTTTCGTTGCCTCAGGCCCAATAGTGCTAGATCTGTCAGCAAGATTTGTGCTTCGCTACAGTCAGACTTCTCACTGTGAACATTAAAATCCCCTATTAATACAAAATTGCTATCATTGTTAACATGAGGAGCCAGCAGCTCAATCAGAAGATTCGAAAACCCTGTACAGGAGCCAGGAGGGCGATACACTAAGGCACCTGTCTGACAGTCCTTAGACGGGTATGTAATTTTAAAGACTAGCAATTCGATTTCAGTGGTCGTTAGTTCTTCCAAAATTTTTACTGTAATGTCTTGTTTGTATATGATAGCGATTCCTCCGCCCATTTTAATAGGACGGTCTAACCTAGTCATTTTATAATTGCTTGGCACTCCCAACGCAATAGCAGGAGTAGAATACGGTTTTAACCACGTTTCAGTAAGGAAACACAGGTTCGGTTGCGTAGAAGAAATCAAATCCCAGACCTGGGCTGAATGCTTCGAGAGCGACCTGATGTTACAGAGGATATTTTTCCTTCCGGTTCGATTAATATGATCATAAGGGTCATGAATAACAGTTTTGTTTTGTAGCATGTGACATCGAACATTATCTACGCTGGGGACTTTATAGGTGGTATCAAACTGAGAGCGGCACCGTAGACATGAAAAAGGACCTTCAACCTGTGGGCAAACAATGCTATGGCAGACTTGCGTAGGTACAAATCTGAGTTGTAATAATACCTGAGGAGTGTAGGTGACTCGCATGCCTTCAATGCCAAGCATATCTGCAAAAGTTGATCCCCTGGCCCCTAGCCCCGTCCTGCGCAGACGGGCCTCTCTCTGGCTTGTCTCAGGCGCGTTCTCTGGCGCTTCCCTGCGCGCGATCGCTGCGCGCTCGGGGCGACGAGAGGGCTAAGTAGCCCCTCCTAACAACAGGCTAGAGCGCTAACCACTCCGCAAATGTGGAAAGCGGAAGTGGTGTATTCTCGGTTGAACGCGACCCAGTGTTCCCCCAACAATAGTGTGCAGGTAACAGCAAGCTAGGTGTTCGAACAGGCTCTAATTATCAAGGTAATGTGCTGCAGGTTAATATTAAATTTAAAATAAGCAAATACAATTCCTGTGCAATTACGATTTTAAAATTCCCAATTCACACTTCAATTTCACAATTCACAATTCTCGTTTTAAAATAATTCTTTCTCGATTTAAAATAATGCTCTGAGCACTGGCAGGCGTCAAGTGGCTTGGTCGACACTGCCACTGCCTCCCTTACCACCGTCGGCGGCTGGCTCCTCGCTGCCTAAGTAGCCCCTCCTAACAACAGGCTAGAGCGCTAACCACTCCGCAAATGTGGAAAGCGGAAGTGGTGTATTCTCGGTTGAACGCGACCCAGTGTTCCCCCAACAATAGTGTGCAGGTAACAGCAAGCTAGGTGTTCGAACAGGCTCTAATTATCAAGGTAATGTGCTGCAGGTTAATATTAAATTTAAAATAAGCAAATACAATTCCTGTGCAATGACGATTTTAAAATTCCCAATTCACACTTCAATTTCACAATTCACAATTCTCGTTTTAAAATAATTCTTTCTCGATTTAAAATAATGCTCTGAGCACTGGCAGGCGTCAAGTGGCTTGGTCGACACTGCCACTGCCTCCCTTACCACCCTGTGGTATGTGGTCACAAATGCTTAACTTACATCGCCTCTGAACTAGCCTTGACTGCAAGCGCCATGCCGCCTAGAGGGTGAGCAGGGGTTATTTTAAGAGGGTAATTCCCTTGCCCTGACTAGAGCAGGGGGTCCCTGCTTGGCACAAGTACCTACCTGTGCCAACCAGTGACCCCCAATTCTAACATTGGAAGTCAAGCGGAAAGGATTCCGAATTTTCCTTTGTTACTCATGTACAGTGATTGGTGAACACTACTTAGTGAGTGCAGACCATAACACAGCCACGTACTTCTGATACTTGTTTGTTCCAAAATCTATTTTTTTTTTTAAATCATGCCTAGTTCAGTCAGAATAGAAAAGACAGTGTCCATTGCATCTATTGACTGTGAGTGGGAGGAAGAGAATCTAGAAAGCTACACCAACAACCAGCTCAAGAGCTTCTGCAAAAAGTTTAAAATGTCAGTAGCTGGAATCACCAAAGGGGAGCAATAACACAAGGCGCTGCGGGCCTGGGTGGAAGCAAGGAATGCTCCTGGTGATTTGGGAGATTATGAGGATGCAGAGCAGCAGCTTGGTGAGCCACTGGGTCTTGAGAGGAGGGGTGCGCCCTCCCCAGTGGGTAGCAGTGTGTCTGCCCAAGGTCTGTCCCCTGAAAAGTTGGCAGACAGAAAGGAAAACAGGATGCACGAATTGGAGATGGCCAAGCTCAAATTAAATGAGCAACGGGAGCTAGAAAGCAAGAAAATAGCTCTAGAAGTGGAGCTAGAGAGCAAGAAATTGGCTTTTGAAGAAAAGAGATTGCAATTGGAGCATGACCAAGTTTTGAGGGAGTTGGATCTGAAAGCCAGGAGCCTAGAGAGCACTCCCTCTGGAAGCAGCACACGGCCAGCGCATGGGGAAGGTAGAGTGTACATCCCCAAAGATATGGTAAAGGAGTTTTTTTTAAATGATGATATTGGGCAGTGGTTCAGAGCCTATGAGGTAGCCATGTCTTCACACCGGGTCCCTGAGAGAGATTAGGGAACGGGGTTGTGGGGAAGGTTCCTTAGTGAGGGGCGGGACACACTGTTGGACTTACCTTCTGAAGTCCATAACTCCTATAGCCACATGAAAGAGGCACTCATGACTAGGTATGGTTTGACCCCTGAACTCTATAGGCAGAGTTTCAGGAAGAGCAAGAAGATAGAAAATAGTACCTGGGTAGAGTATGTCACTTTCTTTTGAAGAGCATTGGATGGTTGGGTGAAGGGCAGAAGCAAAGTTAATGATTTTCAAGGTCTCTTGGATTTGATTGCATGGGAGCACTTGTCTGATAATTGTTTTCCAGAGCTGCGCCAGCACCTGATTGATAGCAAGCTGACTAAGCCTAGGAAGCTTGCTGAGGAGGCGGACCGCTGGGTCAGTACCTGGGTCTACAAGGGTCACATGGGAGATTCAGCCAAAGGTGGGCAGTGTCCCCAGCAGAAGAGTGGGGGGGGCAGGGGTAAACAGAGGGAGTTCTGCACAGGGCCCCAAAGTAATTACCAAGGGATCCAAGGGAAGGGTTCTCAGCCTCCCCCTGAGAGAAAGCCAGTGGTCCCGACAGGTATTCCTGTTCCACACGGACCCCTGAAATGTTACCGATGTGGGGCCTTGGGTCATAAGGCGACGGATCCCAGGTGCCGCCTTTTTGGTAAACCAGCATCCACTGGTGATCCGTCCCGGCAGATGGCTAGTGTTGCCTTTGGGGAGGAGGTAGAAGTCCAAGGTAGGTGGGGGCCAGCAGAGATGTCCCTTGTCTCTTTAGGAGACTGTGAGGTGGTCCCAGAAAACCAACTGCCCAACAACACTAAGAAATATGGGCACTGGGTGACCATCAATGTCCAAAGGGTGGAGGCTCTTAGAGACACAGGAGCCAGTGTGACAGCTGTCAGGTGTCACCTGGTGTCTCAAGAGCAGGTTGTCCCACATGCATTCTGCTGAGTTGCTAACGCTGACAACACAGAGAGTCATTGTCCAATGGCTCAGGTTCCCTTTGAGTGGGGGGGGGGGTCTCTGGTACTCTTCGGGTAGCTGTGAGACCCGCCATGCCTGTTGACTGTTTGTTGGGAAACTATTTGGAGAGCTCACCTTGGGAGAAGGTGGAGAAGAGTACTCACCTGAGGATGGTGGGTCTGCCTGACTGGGCGTGTGTGACCACCCGGTCAATGGCAACCAGGAGGGGTGCTCAAGAGGACTTGGAGCCTGTGAGGGAGACCCAGGAACCTGCCTTAGAGAGATGTGGCAGGGGGTGCGGGAAACTGGCCCCTGAAGTTCCCACGGGTCAGGAGGAGGTAGACCCTGAGGGGGATGGCCTGGAGCCTGCCGGGGAACAAGTAGCTGAACTGGGGGACCTGCCTGAGCTGACCCATTGGCAGCAAGAAAGAGGCCCCTCCAGGGAGGAAATCTGCAGGGAGCAGAGAGAATGCCCTTCTCTTGTGGATTTGCAGCAGCAGGCTGCAAGCCAGGCAGCCGGTGATCAGTCTGGGTCACATTGGATCTATTGGGAGAATGGCTACCTGTATAGTGAGCCTAAGGTTGCTGAGCCTGGGTCAGCCCGTGTGCTGGTGGTACCCCAGAGCTTCAGAGCCTTCCTACTGGGGCTGGCTCATGATGTGCCATTGGCAGGACATTTGGGGCAGGACAAGACCTTTGAGAGGCTTGTCACCCACTTTCATTGGCCCCAAATGCGCAAGAGTTCAGACACTCATTGCAGGACCTGTCAGACTTGCCAGGCAAGTGGAAAGAGTGGGAGGAAGCAGAAGGCTCCTCTTCAGCCATTCCCTGTGGTCAGTACCCCCTTTGAGTGGGTGGGGATTAACATTGTGGGGCCACTGGACCCCAAGACAGCCGTGGGCAACAGGAACATCCTGGTCTTGGTGGACCATGCCACCTGGTACCCGGAAGCCATACCTCTGAGGACAGTGACGGCCTCCGTGGTGGGACGAGAACTGATGGGAATTTTCTCACGAGTAGGATTCTCTCGAGAGGTTGTGTCTGACCGGGGCACCAACTTAATTTCTAAGTATATGAAGTACCTGTGGCAGAAGTGTGGGGTAACCTACAAGTTCACCACTCCTTACCACCCCCAAGGAAATGGGTTGGTTGAAAGGTTCAACCGAACCCTGAAGGGCATGATTATGGGTCTTGAGGAACCCATGAGGCATAAGTGGGACGTCCCGTTACAATGCCTGTTGTTTGCATACCGGGAGAGATCACAGAAATCTCTAGGGTTCAGTCCCTTTGAGCTTCTCTATGGGCACCCGGTCAGAGGACCTCTTAGTCTGGTCAAGGAAGGCTGGGAGCAATCTCCCAGGAAACCTCCCCAGGATGTATATAGCTACATGCTGGCCTTCAGGAACCAGACTAGGCGTTTCAGGCAACTCGCTGAGGCTAATCTGGAAGCCAGCCAGGAGGAGATGAAGCGGTGGTACGACCAGAATGCCACTCTGATGGAGCTTCAACCTGGCCAGAAAGTGTGGGTCATGGCCCCAGTGGAGCCCTGCGCGCTCCAAGATAAGTGGAATGGACCACTTGAGGTTGTGGAGCGCAAGAGTCCAGTTACCTACTTGGTGGACTTGCGGTCTCCCAGGAACCCCTTGAGGGTCCTGCATGTCAACCGCCTTAAGCCCCACTTAGAGAGGTCTGAAGTGGGCATGCTCTTGGCGACAGATGCTGGAATGGAAGAGGAGACTGAGCCTCTTCCTGACCTCCTGTCAGTCTCAGAGCAAGATGGGTCAGTGGATGGTGTTAACCTCTCTTCCAACCTGACCCCTGAGCAACAGAACGACTGCCGCCAGTTGCTGGGACAGTTTTCTGATCTGTTCTCCCTGGTTCCTAGTATCACAGATTGGTGCGTCCATGATGTGGATACAGGAGACAACTTACCTGTGAAGCACAAGTCTTACAGGGTAACTGACAGGGTAAGGGCTTGCATCAAAGAGGAGGTCTCAAAGATGCTTGCACTTGGAGTGATTGAGTCCTCCAGCAGTCCTTGGGCCAGCCCAGTGGTCTTGGTCCCGAAGGCTGCAGCACCGGGTGCCACACCCGAACTCTGGTTCTGTGTGGACTACCGAGGGCTCAATTCGGTCACGAAGACCGACGCGCACCCCATCCCCAGAGCTGATGAGCTCATTGATTGGTTAGGGGCTGCACGTTACCTCAGCACGTTTGACTTGACGTCTGGGTATTGGCAGATCGCCTTGACTGATGGGGCAATGGAGAGGTCAGCATTTTCCACACCAGATGGGCATTTCCAGTTCCGTGTTATGCTGCCCTTTGGGATGAAGAATGCCCCTGCCACCTGACAGAGGTTGGTCAACCAGGTGTTGGTTGGACTGGATGAGTTCAGTGCCGCCTACCTGGATTACATTGCAGTGTCCAGTGTCACTTGTGAAGAACATCTGCGTCACCTCTGGGAAGTGTTGTTGGCACTGCGGAAGGCAAGCCTCACGATCAAGACGAGTAAGTGCCATATCGGGCAGGGTTCTGTGGTGTACTTGGGACACCAAGTTGGGGGCGGCAAGGTGGCGCCCCTACAACCCAAGATTGAAACCATCCTGGTTTTGGAACCCCCCAAAACCCAGACAGAGGTGAGGGCCTTCTTAGGACTCACCGGGTACTACAGGAGGTTTGTCAAGGGGTATGGCAACATGGTTGTACCCTTGACAGAGCTGACTTCCAAGAAGAAGCCCAAGAAAGTGATTTGGACTGACACCTGTCAAAAAGCTTTTGAGGCCCTGAAAGCTGCCATATGCACGGCGCCCGTGCTCCTGGCACCCAACTTCTCCAAAGAGTTCATCGTTAAAACAGACGCTGCAGAGCATGGTATGGGGGCTGTTTTGTAAACAACGCAGAGGGACAGGAGGGGGACAATATTTAGAGGGGTCCAGTGTGCACGTCCCATAAGACACTATTCAACACAGATGCACAAAGTTCCCCTAGGGGGTAATATTGGTATATATATGTGTGAGTGATCTACCTTCCTCTCTCCAGAGGTGGTTGTATGTGGGAGTCAGGGACAAGTGTCCCTTATCGGAATTAGGGAAACCTCACACAACAGGTCGGTTTTACGGCTACTGTCATATTACCAACCGATTGTTTCGTGTCATCATCGGCTTCCTGCTCCTGCGTCAAGCCGGCGCTGCAATGCCTGACGGGTAGCACGGAGTGCTACACTTTTGTGGAGGTCTTTTATTCCTGGCCGATGTGTGAGTGAGTGTAAGGGGCCCAAGTGGAAAAGTAGTGAGCGTGGAGTGTGGTTAAAAAAAGTTAGTATAGTCTACTCTGGGCATTTTATTCCTGTAGCTAACTACTTTGTTTAAAAATAAGAGGGGTATGGGGAATCAACCAGTCTATGTGTGGGAGACCCGTTCAACCCTCTTTAGTGATCAGGTCGACATGTTTCATGCCATCACGGCAATTCATCAGGACCTAAAGGTGCTCATATACTAGGCAGGAGCCCAAGGTGGGCCGCGGAGTTAAATGAATACAACCTGAGGGGTCAGGAACGCATGACCGGCGCTGCTCGGTCGTGAAGCAGCTGCTTCACGACCGAGCAGCGCCGGTCATGCGGACCTAGGTACAGAGGTAACTTCCTCACGCCATCAAGATTATCAGTTGATAACACAGGTCCCGCCCAAGCAGTCTGCGGGGACCGTTAACAGCTACTGAGGGGCGGTCTACAACACAGGAACTCCTCCTGTTCCAGTTTCTGACCCCTCAGGTTGTATTCATTTAACTCCGCGGCCCACCTTGGGCTCCTGCCTAGTATATGAGCACCTTTAGGTCCTGATGAATTGCCGTGATGGCATGAAACATGTCGACCTGATCACTAAAGAGGGTTGAACGGGTCTCCCACACATAGACTGGTTGATTCCCCATACCCCTCTTATTTTTAAACAAAGTAGTTAGCTACAGGAATAAAATGCCCAGAGTAGACTATACTAACTTTTTTTAACCACACTCCACGCTCACTACTTTTCCACTTGGGCCCCTTACACTCACTCACACATCGGCCAGGAATAAAAGACCTCCACAAAAGTGTAGCACCCCGTGCTACCCGTCAGGCATTGCAGCGCCGGCTTGACGCAGGAGCAGGAAGCCGATGATGACATGAAACAATCAGTTGGTAATATGACAGTAGCCGTAAAACCGACCTGTTGTGTGAGGTTTCCCTAATTCCGATAAGGGACACTTGTCCCTGACTCCCACATACAACCACCTCTGGAGAGAGGAAGGTAGATCACTCACACATATATATACCAATATTACCCCCTAGGGGAACTTTGTGCATCTGTGTTGAATAATGGGGGCTGTTTTGTCACAGATGAATTAGGAGGGCCTAGATCAACCTGTAGCCTTCATCAGTAGGAGGTTACTTCCACGGGAACAGAGGTGGAGTGCTATTGAGCGTGAGGCATTTGCTGTGGTCTGGGCACTGAAGAAGCTGAGACCATACCTGTTTGGGACTCACTTTCGGGTTCAGACAGACCACAGGCCCCTCAGATGGTTGATGCAGATGAGGGGTGAGAATCCAAAGCTGTTGAGGTGGTCCATTTCCCCACAGGGTATGGACTTTACGGTGGAACACCGCCCTGGTATAGAACACGCCAACGCTGATGGTCTGTCCAGATTTTTCCGCCTTAGTGATGAGAACTCCCAGGAGGTAGGATAGTTCTCCCCACATTTCAGCTGGAGGGGACACGTGTTATACCTGGCACCATTGGCGTGGGTCTCCTTCCTTTTTTGCTGTTGCCTCATTTGTTTTTCTGGTGTTAGATGCTTTGGGCACTGTGCCACTGCTGTCCAGTGCCACAGTGCGAGTGCTCCCTACTGTAAATTGATGTATTGATTAGTGGTTCCATGTTTGGATATTTGGTTTACTTGTCAGACCCTAGTACAGTGCACTGAGTGTGCCCAGGGCGTGTAAATCCAAATGCTGCTAGTGGGCTTGCAGCACTGGTTGTGCCACCCACAGAAGCGGCCTTGTAAAACGTGTCTAAGGTCTGCCATTGCAGAGCCTGCGTGCAGTCTGGTACTGTCATGCTGACTGTGAAAGTGCACCCACTTGCCAGTCCCTAAACCTTCCCTTTTCTTCATATTAGTCACCCCTATGGTAGGCCCAAGGGCAGGATGCATTGTAAGTATAAGGTAGGATAAGCCCTGATGTGTGTGGCATGTCCTAATAGTGAAATACAGCCATTTTTGTTTTTCACTATTGCAAGGCTACCTGTTCTCCATAGGCTAGAATGGGTTGCTGGATTGTTACATGTTTATAATCCTAGCAAACTCAGAGAACATGGTAGAAATTCGAGTTTAGTATGCCTGGACTCAGAATAATAAAATACATCTGTTAGTAAAGTTTATTTTGATATTCTGTGTTTGCAAATACCACTTTTAGAAAGTAGTTATTTCCTTGACTAACCATTTGAGCCCGCCTCTGCTACATTGTGTATTCCTTGTCTGGGTTTGTGTGTGACAGGACTGGGGAATTCCAGGAGACAGGCTGGGGCTGCCCGGTGGTGAATAGGGAGATCTGCAACCAGATGGGAGGGAGGAGTTGCACCTGGGACCTTAAAAGGACTGTGCCCACCGCCCACAGGGCTGGCTCCACCCCCTGTGGTGCGTCTGATGTCTCTGCCCTGCACACTGAAAGAAGAGAAGGAAGACTGTCAACAAAGTGCTCCTGGACTGTACTTGCCTTCCACAATGCTGGCTCCACCTCCTGTGGGGCGTCTGATGACTATTCCCAAGCTAAAGTGCTGCTTGGGGGATTGGCCTGCAGTGGTTGCCTGGCTGCCTAGAAAGGAGAAAGTACTTTGTGGATTTTACCTTTGCTTTTCAACTTGTGCTAAAAAGATCTCCAAGGGCTTGGAAGAGAGCTTGCCCCCTGACCAAAGTCCCAGGACCAGTGGACTTCATCAGCCTTTGTGAATTGCTCCTGTTCCAGTGGCTACAGAGGCAGGGAGCTGTCACCGACTCTCACGACCGGCCCGGTGTCCTCGTGGCACTGCACTGAGCAACATCCGCCTCGAACAACACAAGCTCTGTCTCAACCCCATCAACGAGCCGTAGCCTGCACCGCGACTGGAAGGGACACCGTGACATGCAACGCTTTCTTTTCCTGCACCGCGACGATCACCGGAACCGGCTCGCACATCCTTGCCGGTGCCCCAAGGAAAAGATACAGTGTTTGAGTCTGTTGACATTTTGGGTAGGCCCGGACCGCTGCGGTCCGCTGGATTTGTTAGAATCTGTGTTCTTTCAGCACGCTGTAGCCAGACAAGGCTACCGACTCGCACAGAACTTTGATTTACACCGTTTTAACCAGAACTCTTGAAATTTGATAGTACTGTGGATTCTTTTTGTCGTTTATTGGTCTTGTGGTAACTCTACATAAAGTATAACTTATTTTTGATTTGTGTGGTGTCCATTTGTAATGTTTAACTTACATCGCCTCTGAACTAGCTTGACTGCTCACGCCACGCCGCCTAGAGGGTGACAATGGGTTATTTTAAGAGGGCAATTCCCTTGCTCTGACTAGAGCAGAAGGTCCCAGCTTGGCACAAGTACCTACCTGTGCCAACCAGAGCCCCAATTCTAACAGTTACGAAACTCCTAAGAGATCCACATAAAACTGTGTCCAAAATACGTGCATTTGCATGAGTATAGATGAAATAAGCGTATGTGCAAAAATTACATTAAAAAGGATCCCGGATCTAAAATACTTCTTAAAAACTTTCACGATACAAGCAATAATATTTCACGTAAGAGTACATAAAGTGACTATAGTGCCCCTAGTGCAAAATGTATAGACAGCTATACACAAAATAAGTCTAATACATTAACAGCAACAAGATAAAAGCGCGAAACAGATGGAAGGAGCAGGGTTCGAGCTTGGGTATGGTTTTCAGCATAGGTTTAATTCAAACCAAGGCATCATTAATACAACTTTAGAAAGCACTTTAAAAATTAAACACTCTGTAGCAAAACATTTCATTTGGTGGTGCATAAAGTGTATGTAGGGCAGTTGAGGCCGAAAGAATGGACAATTGCGATCATTTAGGCCTCAGCCATTTTTACAATATAATAAAAGAGCAGAGCAGACAAAAAGGACATAAACAAAATCTTGAGGAGCATATTGGCACTAATTGCAATCCACTGAGGAACCATAGCATTTAGCCAAGATGGGATTTAGCTGGAGCATACCCTGCCTCAAGAGAATCCACAAATGTCTCTACCATGGGGCAAATTCCCGGAGATGTAAGACTACGCTTTATTTACCAAAAAGGAGTCTATTGCATTTTTACAACCCCTTTTTTTAATGTAAGTATCCCTGTCCAGGAGAAAGCTTAATTGCTGTGTTGTTAAGGTGAGAACCAAATGAGGGTCCAGTTGCAGCATATCTGCAGCAACAGCAACATTTCCATAGATTAATGAATTCTCTTTTAAGCCAACCAAAATGTCTTTCTTTATGCAGGACCTTAATGGGCCATCTTCGCTCTCTGCTAGGTGCGCAACCCAGCGTACCACCCCTGTAAGAACCTGAACAAAAGCCCTTCTCAAATCCAATTCTAACCTTAAGGCCGCCACAGAGAGAACTGTGTTAACTGTAGCTACGTTTCTAAGGACTCGGTCTGCCTGTGTATTAAAAAAACATTTGGATACTCCAATCTGCTCCAATCCATAAAGAAAGGAAGCAGGGATTTTGTCTCGATAGCTCTCTAAAAGGAGTGAAATATATCTTCTCCCGGTAGCCCTACAGAAAGCACCCAGACATTTAGCTTTAGTCATGGTATTTTCAATGTGGACATTTTCACTAAGATTCTCACACATTATCTTCACCCGGATGTGTACGATTTCACGGTTTTAGCTTTTGTGTGCCCAGAGACCATGTAAAGTTTCCATATTTCAGCTTCTTCCGCCCATGAAATCTTTACTTTTAGATGTGTTGATCTTCAAATAGTGGGTATCAGTGAAATGTTGCAGTGCCTGCAGACGACTATTTAAGCCTTTTCGAGTCAGACTGAAAATGATTATGTCATCTGCACATAATAAGCAAAAAATAGACTTTGCCCCAATTAACGAAGCCATACCCTCATTACAAGCCAAATGATCGGGTAGGTCGGAGATGTAAAGGGAAAAAAGAAGCAGGGCTAGTATGCAGCCTTGTTTTAACCCATTTAGAGTTGGGGGGCCCGATGTAGGAGCCCTAATACCGGTCGGAAACTTTCCGACCGGTATTAGGGGTTTCTAATGTAGGAGCATGCTTTACAGAATCGGTATTTTACCGAATCTGTATTTACAGATTCGGTAAAATTACCGAATCGGTAAATGCAGACTCGGTAAAAATACAGATTCTGTAAAAGCACATGTAGGTAGCACATCTTTGAGTGCCGCAGGCCTTTCAGATTCGGTATTTTACCACCCAATCCAATTGGGTGTTAAAATAACGAATTCAGGTGTGCATGCACATGTGTGCATGCACACCTAGCCATGTGACAGACAGACATGCCCTTTTAGGGCATGTCTGTGTGCCACATGGCGCACATGCCAATTTTTGGGGTGCCAGAGGGTGTCAAATTCGGTATTTACCGATTCTGTAATTACAGAATCGGTATTGCCCATTGATTCCCAAGGGCTTCAAGGCCCATAGGAATCAATGGGCAATACCGATTCGGTATTTACAGATTCGGTAAATACCGAATCTTAACGATTCGGTATTTACAGAATCTGTAATACCTACATCTCCCCCCTTCATATTTACCGACTCTTAAATACCGAATCGGTAAAATTCGGTATTTAAGAGTCGGTAAATATGAATTACCTACATCTGGCCCGGGATGTCTTTCGAAAGACTCCTATCACCACTCAGGAGAACCCTACACCAGGTGTCGGAGTGGTGGGAGATGACTTAATCTGGAATGGTCCACGGCCAACCGAAACTTGGGATCATACTCCATAGCAAGGGTCGATCTACTTTGTCAAAAGCTGTGGAGAAGTCTATAAAAGCTGCATAAATCACTCCTCCTATCATTAGAACATATTTATCATTAATCACCTGAAGAGCAATTCTGTTATCTATCATTCCATGTTTTCTCCTAAACCTGAATGCTCCATGGGGATGATTTTATTTTCTTCAAACCATTCATTAATCTGAGTTAATGGACATTCAATGAAGACTTTACCGACTGAATCTAGAAAGGTGTTCGGGTGATAATTTGCAGGCAAATTGAGATCTAACTTCTTGAAATGAGGAACTATACTACCTGTAAATGAAAAGTCTAACACCACCAAAGTTGTGTCTTCATGATGGTTAGTCATACACCTGCTGGTGAGGTAGTGGATTTGCAGCCTAGGCTGACAAAGGTGGAGGACGTAACACCCATCCTAAAATGATAGTCTATACCACAATATTTATGACTGTGTGTATTTTTCTTCTGGCAATTCTGTATAGTACCCATAGATGGCTAGCAAAGGAGTGCTAATTACAAAAAAGGACGGTGTGAGATTGTGTAAAAATTAAAACCAGAGTATGGATTACAAGTCTGGTGCCTGAAGCAATTTGAGTGTGCTGGATACTTGTTAATTTATAATATTCCTACAAAACATATATTACTTCTTGTTAGATCTGGCATCCTTGGCGTGTTTTCCCCCCTAACGATTTGCCTTCAGACCTCCTGTTTTTGCTGGCTTTGTTTTTGCTGGTCTTAGGACTATTTGTGCTTTACCTCTGCTAACCAGTGCTAACTTGCGTGTGCTCTCCACTTAAAACATGTTAAATTGGCTTACACCCAAGTGGCATATTTAATTTACTTGTAAGTCCCTAGTAAAATGGCACTACTTGTGCCAAGGGTCTGTGAATTAAATGCCTATAGTGGGCCAGCAGCACTGTTAGTGCCGCCCACTTAAGTAGCCCATACACATGTCACATGCCTGCCATTGCAGCCAGTGCATATGCAGCTATAAACTGCCATTTCATCCTTGCAAAATAAACCTTTTGCCAGGCCCAAACCTTCCTTATTAGTACATATAAGTCACCCCTAAAGTAAGCTCTGGGCAGCCCCAAGGGCAGGGTGCAACGTACAAAAAATTTGGGACATGCACTCTTAAGTTATGCAAGTCCTGGTAGTAAAAAATGCTTAACTTGTTTATTACTACTGCAAGGCCTACATCTACCATAGGATAACATTGGAATTACCTTACTACATTTTATAAGCATCATTTCGAAATGGGAACAGGTAACCCCTTCATGTTTGGTGTCTCTGGAACTGTAATTTAAAATCACAACTTATGGTGAAGTCAGATTTTAAATTACAATTCTGAAAATGCCACTTTTAGAAAGTTATAATTTTCTTACATTAGCCATTTGGCGACTGCAGCCTATCTCTGGGTCACATGACTGGCCCAGAGTGACTCCAAGGGCTAGTTGGCTGGCCTCCTGATCTGAAGCCTCAGGGACACAACATGCTTCCAACAACCTTGCAAATGCACCTGGACTCTGCCATCTCTGAGTCTACCCAGCCAAGTAGTGCCACCCTGTATCTGGACCCTTGGAAGTGGGCTTAAGGGGATCTGCCAGCCTCTGTGGATCCAATGGAACCGGTGCATCTCCTCTGCTGCATGGCACAAACCCAAGCAGAACTGACACATCATGCTGCTGTAGGGGTTCTCCTAACGTAAGGACTCCTAATCTCCCTTATACCATTGCTTGCCAAGGTCTTAGAGAAAATCATCAATAGACACATCATCAAATACCTCAAGACCACCAACTACTTGACACCAGTCAGTCTGGTTTCTGGCCAGAAACTGCCCTTATCGCTGCTCGACTCTGAACAGAGGAAACATGGTGCTCCTCATCCTCCTTGACCACTCTGTAGCGTTTGACACAGTCTCCCAGCCTATTATCATCCAACGCTTACAAGACATTGAAATCCAAAGACACACACTCTGATGGATCTTCTCTTCTCTGACTGGATCCAACCAGTCAGCCTGTCACTGTACTCCTCAGATGCCCGTAACCTCATTCGCGGAGTTTCGCAAGGATCCCCCCTGAGTCCAACCCTAATCAACACATGCATGCCCCTCTAGCCAGCCTCCTCCAATCACACGATAATCAATCATAGCATTTGTAAAGCGCACTACATAACCGTGAGGGTCTCAAGGTGCTGGGGGGGGGGGGGGTGTTGCTACTGTTTGAAGAGCCAGGTCTTGAGGAGTATCCTGAAGGTTAGAAGGTCTTCGGTCTGCCGTAGGCGGATGGGGAGGGTGTTCCATGTCTTGGCGGCGAGGTGGGAGAATGATCTGCCGCCGGCGGTCACTCTTCCAATGCGGGGGATGGTGGCGAGGGCGTGGTCCACGGAGCGGAGCTGGAGGGAGGGGGTGTAGAGGCTGAGTCGTCTGTTGAGGTACGCTGGTCCGGTTTCGTGGAGTGCCTTGTGTGCGTGGGTGAGGAGTTTCAAGGTTATCCTATTGTTGATAGGAAGCCAGTGCAGGTCTTTCAGGTGGGGTGTGATGTGGCTGCGGCGGGGGATGTCCAGGATCAGGTGAGCGGAGGCGTTCTGGATGCGTTAGAGTTGTTTCAGGAGTTTAGCCGGGGCTCCTGCGTAGAGTGCGTTGCCGTAGTCCCGTCTGCTGCTGACGCGGGCATGGCTGACTGTCCTTCAAGTTACAGTGGGGATCTACTTGAATATCCTGCGAAGCATGCAGAGGGTGTTGAAGCAGGAGGAGGAGACGGCGTTGACCTGCTTTGTAATGGAGAGTGTGGAGTAGAGAATGACCCCTAGGTTTCGATATGAACATCCTCTCCTATGCTGATGACACACAACATATTTTCTCCCTAATGGACCAAACCACTAGAAAGATTAAGTTCAATGCCTGCATGACTGAAATCACCCACTGGATGAAGACCAACTGTCTAAAGCTGAATATAACTTAACAGACGTAGTGATCTTTGAGAATAGCACATCATCATGAGGTTCCACCTGGTGGCCAACAGAATTAGGAGCAAAACCCCCCTTAACACCCATGCCATTAACCTCAGATTCCTCATCAACAGCGAACTTGATATGACTGTCCAAGTCAGTGCTGTCACCATGTCATGATTCCATACCCTGAAGATGCTGAGGAACATATTCAAATGGATCCCCACCAGCACCAGGAAAACTGCAATGCATTCCCTGGTCACAAGTAAGCTGGTCTATGAGAACACCCTCTCTGATCAACAAAAAACTCATCAGAAGGCTGAAGACCATTCAGAGCTCAGTGGCCAGAATCACTCTCAACCTCCCACGCTGCATTTGCATCACATCACACCTGAAGGAGCTCCATTTGCTCCCAATTCACACACAAGCACTATTCAAACTTCTCACTCACACTTTTCAGGTACTACATAACATTATCTCACCATACCTCAAAAATTGCATCTGCTTTCACAAACCTTCCAGACACCTCCGCTTATCTGGACTCCTCCTTGCACAAATCCCACAAATGCTGAAAACCAGATCTGGCTGACAAGCCTTCTCCTACCAAGATTTTTCTCCCAAACATTTGTGTAACATATATGGTGTGTTTTAAAAAAAGACAAAGATAGGAACCTTCAAGTAACTATTAAACTTTAAAGTATTTTCACCCCTATTTTTATATCAAACATTAATCATAATATTAAAATAATTAGTACTACATGGTTTTTTCATCTAGGTTAGCTTCCACTTTGCTGTGTTCTGAATTCCTAATAAGTCAGAATACATGTCCTAGCCTGTACAATTTGCCTTTAGATTTGCCTTGAATGTAGGTGATGACTGAAGGCATAGCTACGCTATTACAGTGTTTCTTCGTGTAAGGAATTCAATGCTTGTAAGAGTGTGAACCTCAAAGTAGTTGAGACTACCCAAACTTATAGTACATTTTTGTACCGTGCAACACATGCATTGATATTCTGAGTGTTTTGTGTACCAAATCCCATTTTCCACAAAGATTTGAAAGAAGTCAAAACAAATGCAAATAATGTGCACTCAAATGGCCTTTATGCATAATAGAAGTAGCAAACACACACTACAGCAAGCATTTACATCATATATAGATTAAGTGAACATTTGCAATATATAAATGATGTAGTAAGATTTATGCCTTTCCTTCATGGTCATGCCGGATTTCCCCACCTGCATGGACCCAACTTTCATTTTATTTTGGACACTGTGCACTTTAACACAGTTAGCCAGTGCCACTGTATATGTTCTCTGCCTGAAACATGTAGTCACCACATAATTTTCAATAAATTGTGCTTATTAACTCTCCATCATTAAGGACATGAACATTGAGCTATAAATTGTACCAGTGATATAGAAGTACAAAATTAAATGTGGTCTTGAGCATGTGCTGGACTTGACTTTCTGCAGAGTCATTCTCAAACTTTTTTCCTTCAGCCTCCTGTTTCCTTCGCCCATTTCTGTTGACTTTTAGAATTCAGCACACATTACTACTGCTGACCAGTTCTAAAGTGCTTGTGGTCTATCCTTAAAATATGGTGAAATTGGCTTACACCGAATTTGGCTATTTAATTTACCTGCAAGTCAAGAGTAAAGTGGTACTACATGTGCCCAAGACCTGTAAATTAAACACTACCATGTCTATGTCTATGTGGGGTTATTTATATAGCATAACTGTTACTCCTAGGAGTGTCCCGGCGCTACTGCCGAAAGGGGGACAGCCGGGGAAAAAGAAGGAGCTCGGGGCTGGAAAAAAGCCATGTCTTAAGCTTTTTTAGAAACACATGCATTGCCTTGATACATCTGAGGGTCAATGGCAGTTTGTTCCAGAGGGAAGAGCCCAAGAAAAGTAGGACTTTTTCTCCAGACCGTGCCTTCCTGATTCCCAGGATTCTGGCAAGGCAGAGATTTGCAAAGTGAAGGTTTCTGTGGGGAGTATAGTACTTAATTCTATTTTGTAAATAGCTTGGGTCAGTTCCGTATAAGACTTTATGGGTCTCAAGCAGAGTCTTAAAGATAATCCTCTTCCTTACCGGCAAGCAATGAAGCCTCTTAATAAGACTTGACACATGAGAATCACAGGGGAGTCTGAAGATAGTATGGGCAGCTGCATTCTGAGCCATCTTCAACCAATCATTAAGGCATTTGGACATGCCTGAATATAGACCATTCCCATAATCAAGATGTGAAATGATCAAGGCTTGAATCACTTGTTATCTGGCCGCAGAGGACAATGAAAATAGAAATTTTAGAAAAAGTCAAAGAAGGGCAAAACAAGTGCCTGTCACTCAATTTACTTGAAAATGGATTAGCAATTAACCATCAAATTTACAGCCCAGGTTTTTCACCACCAATTTTTTTTAAAAAAGGGGGGGGGTGTCAGATGGCCAAAAAGACTGCCAAGGTGTGTCAGCCTTCGAACCAAAAAAAAGCAGCTCTGTCTTTCCAGTATTACATTTAAGTTGGTTTGTGGACAGCCACCCAAATACTGCCGAAAGGCAGTTGCAGATTTTGCTGCTTGGGCAAGGCTTGTTATTCTTCCAAGAAAACAGCAGCTGGGTGTCATCTGCATATGACACAATGTTTGCTCCTATTGATTCTGCCATGGCAGCCAAAGGAGTAAGGTAGATATTAAATGGAGTTGGGCTCAGGGCAGAGCCCTGATGTACTCGTACACTTAGATTGCATGATGTGGCCAAAAAGGGGTGACACCATACCTCTTGTCCCCACTCCTCCAGGAAAGATACAAGCCACTTCCAGGCCAGGCCCCAATACCAAATGAGTGGAGACAGTCCTAGAGGATTTGGTATGAGATCCTTACAAAAGCAGCTTATGGGTCTAAAAGAACCAGCAGTGCCCTTCCACCCACTTCCAGACCAAGTCAGATGGAATCAACAATCTCCAGCAAAGCTGTTTCGGTGCTAGAATTAGGATGAAAGCCAGATTGGCTAGCATACAGTAGGCTATCCATTTCAAGATATGACGATATCTGATGGTTTACATATTTCTCTAGCACCTTTGAGAAGTCATGGAGGAAAGAGTTCAGCCTGTAGTTGGTTGGGTCAGAGGGGTCTGCTTGGATTTTTTTAAGCAACGGTATGACCTTTGCTTGTTTCCATTTTGTAGATACAGTAGCTGACAAGAGGGAGATACTCATTTACTAATTCACCAGAAGGTTAATAGCCTCTGTCCCTTGAGCAAAAAATAAAAGAGAGGGCAGGGTCCAAAGGGAATCCCGATTTGAGAAACCTTAAGGGTAGTAGAAAATCATCCAGAGAGATAGAAGAGAAGCAGTTCAAAGAGCTAGCTTCAGCTTTAATGATGGAGACAGAAAGGGAAGGATCATGGCCAAATTCAACCCGATTTCTTATCTCATTTTGGGCAACTGCCTCTGTAGAGGGACTCAATATACTATCTCCAGCTCTCAGAGGTGAGAGGCTGGTGTGAATAGTATGTATTTTTTCCTGAAAGCAAAGAACGGGTGACTCACACCATTCCACAGACAGGGATTTCTGGTTAGTACCTACTTTGGGAGAGGAAAAGGATTTAACAATTTAAAAAATTTCTCTAGAGTGCTTTCATGCCTTCGAAATTTTGGCCTCGAAGTAAACGT
This sequence comes from Lissotriton helveticus, assembly GCF_964261635.1. NCBI lineage: Eukaryota > Metazoa > Chordata > Amphibia > Caudata > Salamandridae > Lissotriton > Lissotriton helveticus. The sequence goes on from NC_136063.1 coordinate 1,209,013,258, forward strand.
TTTTTGCAAAATGTATTTCTGTGTAGTACTTCCCTAGTTCTGACTTATATTCTGCATTTGCTTTTTGACAATAATTAGCCCTCCATTGCTTCTCTTTGCATTTAAAACTGGTTTTGTTTTTTGGAGGGAAAGGGTGTCACAAGAGCTGATTACTTTGGTGCAACATTGTTGAGTTCCACTTTCTGGTGCTAAGGCTAGGCTAGCGGACTCAATCCAACTATCAATCCAACAGACATATTCATTGATGCTCTCGGTAAGAGAGGGCTTACCCACTTCAAGTCTATAAAGTTTCTGGTTTAATTTTATGAAAGGCTCTTACCGTACGGGACATGGATGCTAAGTACTCCAGAAGTTTTAAACTTTCTTTAGCCGATTCACAATCCATGTGTTAGTCAAAATCCCCCTTCACATAAAGAGGATAGAAACCCTCCAGAGGGACCAGGGGGTAGGGGTTGGGGCCAAGTCATGAAGTTGTGAATGGTTATAGGAATAACGGGGGACACCTTTTAAAAAACACCAGCATAGTGACTGGTGCTGGATGCTTCCAAGACGCTGGCCGGCGCAGATGGGCTTGCCTTTCGGAAGCCCGCAGCACGCATCCGCGCAGCATCCCTGCTCAAATGCATTCAGGAGGCCAGGGTAGCTAGAGCACACACTCTTAAAGATGGCCGCTCAAACTGTCCCTAAAGAGGAGAAATGGCCATCATGCACAAGCCCTCGTGCACGCGCACTAACAGAACACCTGCTACTCCCTTCACTCATGTAGAATATGGTGTGTGTCCCTCAACAACCCAATATGGTGCATGTCCCTCAACAACTCAGGTCAGTACCCAGATCAGTTTTAATTCACAGTTTATAGTTCAGATTCAGAGACATACTCATATTTATGTGAACAGTAAAGCCAATACTGTCTAAAAACCACCTAAAGTGTACAATTATTTTAAATTTAGAGCTCATTAAGGTCGCACTTAAAAAAAATAAGGAAAAAACACACATAAAAAAATAGAAATTAACAGAGAGTGAGATAAACCCACGTGAGCCTTGCAGCACTCGCGTCCACACAGCGTCTCGGCTTAAATGCATACGGGAGGCCATGGAACCTAGAGCGCGCCCTCTCAGAGATGGCCGCTCTAGGCTTCCCTAAAGAACAGAAATGGTCGCCATGCACAAGCCCCTTGTGCACGCACACTAACAGAACACCAACTGCTCCCTTTATTCATGCAGAACATGGTGAGTGTCCCTCAACAACTCAGGTCAGTGTCCAGAACAGTTTCAATTCACGTTTTATAGTTCAGATTCAAAGACATACTCATATTTATGTGAGGAGTAAAGTCAATGCTTCCTAAAAATCACCTTAGGTGTACAATTATTTAAAATTCAGAGCGCATTAAGATCGCACTTAAAAAAACAGATAAAACGCACATAAAACTATAGGAAGCAACAGAGCGTGAGATAAACCCACTGCAAACCTTACTAGTGGGCCTGCAGCACTGATTATGACACCCACTTAAGTAGCCCTTTAAACATGTCTCAGGCCTGCCATTGCAGCATGTGTGTGCAGTTTTAAACTGCCATTTCGTCCTGACAAAATCAGCCTCTTGCCAAGCCCAAACTTTCCTTTTTAATACAAATAAGTCAACCCTAGGGTATGCCCTAAACAGCCCAGAGGGCAGAGTGCTGTGCTCTTAAAAAGCATGACATGCACTTTTAAGTGTTATATGTCCTGGTAGTGGAAAACGCCCACCTCAACCTTAGGATAACATTCTAAACACCTTATTACATTTAATAAGCTGCAAATTCAAATTGGCAGCAGATGGACAGGTGGAGGTTGGTGTCGAAAGAATTGTAATTAAAATTAAAAGGCATCTTTAATGTTAAAGTCAGATTTTTATTTGCAATTCTGAAAATGCCCCTTTCAGAAAGTTGTCATTTCCTTGAATTAACCATTGGTTGCCGGCAGCCTGATCCTGGGTCACATGACTAAGTGCAGTGGGCAGTTGGTCTTTGTGTATTTCTTCCAGGCAGTGAGACAAAGGGAAGATAAGTGTCGGCAGGATGGGACAGTCTGAGTTACTGAGGGGGAGGAGCTGTCACCTACCTCACTTGCACATCACAAAGGCTCTGCCTTACCACCCTCACAAAGAGGTTTTCACTAGTTTTTGTGATTCCAGAAAAGCTGGTGCAAGGAGAGGGAGGTAGGGGATGCCTGAAACCTCGGGGGAAGCCTCTAGAAGCTTCTTCCACTTCAAAGTGGGTGCCAAGTTTAAATGTTGGACCTCTGACCCCAATTCTTCAGTATTCCTCTGGACCTTTGGACCCTGCCAGAAAGGACTGCTGTGCTGCTGAAAGGATTGCCACTCTTCTGGACTGCTGCTCTCAAGGACTGCTGCCTTGGTGTGCTGACCTGCTGGCTTCTTGCCTGGTTGAGAAGGGCCAGGCTTGCATCTCTAAACCCAAGACCCCGGAGTGACTCCAAAGGCAGGTTGGCTGGCCTCCTAATCAGAAGCCTCAGGGATATACCAGACTTCCAACAACCTTGAACCCAGGCCCTGAACTCTACCACCTGTTAGTCTATCCTGCCAAGTAGTGCCACCTTAGTCCTGGACCCTTGGAAGTGGACTTAAGATCCTCTGCCAGCATCTGTGGATTCAATTAAACTGGCGCATCCCCTCTGCTGCCCGAATCACTGACATATTATCGAAAGACAGAATATCTATCGACACAAAAATATCGAGGTAAAAAAAATCGGAGTTATATCTTCATAAAGGTAAGTACAAAAATATCGAAAAATTAATATCGCAGTACAAAAATATCGAAATTAAAAAGATCGTTTTTTTAAATGTATTAATAATAATTTTAAAATACATATAATTTTACAAATATTAAATAAAAACATTAAAACATATTACAAAAATTATAACTAATACATAGACATTTAAAATAAATTAAAAACTACATATAAATTAATATATATACGTACTCCACATATTGCAACAGTAGGAAAATCGTTGGATAGCGTAGGGGTAAAAATTACTATTCCCACTCCAGAGCGTGCAACAGTAGGGAAAGCGTTGGATAGCGTAGGGGTTTAAATTACTATTCCCACTCCAGAGGGTGCAACAGTAGGGAAAGCGTTGGATAGCGTAGGGGTAAAAATTACTATTCCCACTCCAGAGGGTGCAACAGTAGGGAAAGCGTTGGATAGCGTAGGGGTTTAAATTACTATTCCCACTCCAAAGGGTGCAACGGTAGGGAAAACGTTGGATAGCGTAGGGGTAAAAATTACTATTCCCACTCCAAAGGGTGCAACAGTAGGGAAAACGTTGGATAGCGTAGGGGTAAAAATTACTATTCCCACTCCAAAGGGTGCAACAGTAGGGAAAGCGTTGGATAGCGTAGGGGTAAAATTGACTATTCCCACTCCAGAGAGTGCAACAGTAGGGAAAGCGTTGGATAGCGTGGGGGTTTAAATTACTATTCCCACTCCAGAGGGTGCAACAGTAGGGAAAGCGCTGGATAGCGTAGGGGTTTAAATTACTATTCCCACTCCAGAGAGTGCTACAGTAGGGAAAGCGTTGAATAGCGTAGGGGTTTAAATTACTATTCCCACTCCAGAGGGTGCAACAGTAGGGAAAGCGTTGGATAGCGTAGGGGTTTAAATTACTATTCCCACTCCAAAGGGTGCAACAGTAGGGAAAGCGTTGGATAGCGTAGGGGTTTAAATTACTATTCCCACTCCAGAGGGTGCAACAGTAGGGATAGCATGGGGGTAAAAATTACTTCCCACACTACTCCCCCTTTAACACACAACACACTACACTACACATACAAAAAAACACAATTAATATAAATTTCAATTAATCAATTAATAACAATGAATATTACTAAATTTATGTAATTATAAATGAACTATATAACGCTGATTAATTACTAATTACTTAACAATAAATACCAACAAATAAATACAATCTCTTTAATTAATTACATTTAATTATATCACACCCTATCCCCCTATAAGCACACAACCCACTACACATAAATAAATCACATCACTTAATCACTTAATAATTATTAATTACCAATTAATTATTAATTAACAATAACAAAAAATTAAATATATTGGCACATTAACTCTAATTAATGTAATTTACTAATTAATATTATTTGATTACCAATTAATTAATTAACAATAACAAAAATGTATATATATTAAAACATTAACTCAAAATAATGTAATTAACTAATTAATATTAATTAATTACCAATTAATTATTAATTAAAAATATTTACAAAAATATATTAATTAATTAACTAATTACTAATAATTAATTATCAATTAATTAAAAATATTTACAAAAATATATTAATTAATTAATTATTATTAAATCACTTACCACCCTATTCCCCTATAAACCCACAACCCCATCTGATACTAAAATTCAAAATGTAAACAAAATTACTATTTTTCAAACATACATTACAAAACATATTTAACAAACATATAAACAACATAATAAAATACATAACACTAAACAAAATTTCGATATTAGTAAATTTCGATATTAGTAACATACATACCTTAAAAAAACGATATTCTGTCTGTCGATATTTTGGACATCGATATTCTATACCATCGAAATTAAAACATCAATATTATTGTATATCGATATTTTAATTTCGATATTTTGTCTCACTACCCTGCTGCCCGGTGCAAGCTGGAGCAGAAATGAAGCTTCAGGCTGCTGCAAGTGTTCTCCTAGCACAAGGACTCTGTATCTCCCTTGTGCCATTCCAGGCCAAGGTCTTAGAGAATATCACCAATAGACACCTCACCAAATACCTCAATGACCATGAACTACTGACACTACTCAGCACAGCACAGAAACTGCCCTTATCTCTGCATGACTCTGAACAGAGGTGATATGGCAGCCCTCATCCTCCTTTACCACTCTTCAGCATTTGAAAGAGTCTCTCACCCCATCATCATCCAACGCCTACAAGACATTTGGATCCAAAGACAATCACTCTGATGGATCTGCTACTCCCTGACTGGAAGGACCCAACCAGTCAGCCTGTCACCATACACTTCAGACGCTCATAACCTCATCCGCTGAGTTTCGCAAGGATCCTCCCTGAGTGTGACCCTCTTCAACACATGCATGATCTCTTTAGCCAGATTCATCCGCTCACACAATATCAACATCCTCTCCTACGCTGATGATACACAACATCTTCTCTCCCTCCTGGACCAAACATAGGATAGGAGGATGAAGTTTATCTGTGAGTGCGCCCCTTCCAAGTGGTGCTATCCCAGTCCTGGTTCCTTGAAAGTGGGCCTGAAGGTGCTCTGCCTGCCCATCAGTGGATCCAGTAGAACCAATGCATTACCTCTAAGGGGAAGAATATTTCCCACATAATCAGTGCATTGCCTTTATTGCTTGATGCATAACCCTCAGAACCAACGCTCTGTCTCTGCTGCACAGACTTATCTGACACACGGACTTCTCCTCACCCATCGCAGCCCTTTGGAGCCGATGAATCTCTCCACAAGGACACCGCCTCGTTCTTTGCAGCTACCCAGAACAGCTGTTGTGTGACACGTTTCCTCTCCCGGACATCGCATTGCCTCTGCTGTGCGACGCATCTTTGACAAGTTACTATGCATCTCTTTCCAACCAGGATTTAAGGTTGCCTTGTTCAGCAAGGCCTACCTAGGTCCATGTAGCTGGCCCATGCTCCATCATGGTCAGCCAGAACATGTGACTTTTTCCTGTTCCTGCACGACCAGATAACAACAGTTGGTATTTTGTGTTTTTTGGTGCTCCTTTCACTTAGATCTTTAAATCTGCATATCTCCGGTTCTACTGATTTATTTTTTGTCACTTTGGTCCAGATTTATTTATTAATACTCTGGTATTCTAAATTGTTTGGGATTTTTCATGTGTTGTGTTTTTACTTTATTACTGCTTGAAATTCGGGAGCATTTGCCTGTCTACCACTGCGCCGGAGGTCGTTGGGGGAACTATAATCCCCAGAATACAGAGCAGCTGGCGTGCTGCCACCAAAGCTGATTTACGTGCCTGGAGGCGCTCAAAACATCCACGGGTCTTCTACAGCACGGAAGCCCATCTTTGCCTGTCTACCACTCCACTGGAGGTAATTGGGGGGAACTACAATCCCCAGAGACCAACACTGCCAGCGTGCCACTGCCAATGCTGATTTAAGCACCTGGAGGCACTCAAAACATCCACTGGTCTCCCACAGCGCGAGAGCCCATCGTTGCCTGCCTACCACTGCACCGGAGGTCGTTGGAGGGAACTACAATTCCCAGAATCCAACGCGGCCGGCGTGCCGCCACCAATGCTGTTTGTATGCACCTGGAGGCGCTTGAAACATCCACGGGTCTCCGGCAGCACAGGACACATGCGGGCGTGTCCAGGTGAAGGTCGGTCCCATCTGCGCCTGTTAGCGCCAGACAGAGCCATGGCAAGCCCCCCCCCCTTGGTTTCATCACTTCAGTAACTCGAGAATTGTAAGTGTTGCATGATACAAACATTACAAGAATTCTTGGTCTCTCTATATATTCTTTTAGCCCCCATTTTTGTTCGCAATAATGGGTAAAAGGAAAGCATCTGACAAAAACTTGTGCCCCGGTAGTACCAGGCAAATCCAGCGACATGCAGCAGACAACTGCACCCTAACTGAAATTGGTGAGCTAATAGAGGAGGTAGAGGTCCTCCTAGCCCCCCAACCATGACCATCATGCTTAAAAAGCAAGAGGAAGGAAAAAGGTTCTACTGGGAATCGGTCTATAAACCCCAAAAGTATTGTCACCTACTTTGGGACCCATCCAGTTTTAAACTCAGCCCCCATTGACTCCAATTCAAGCCCGTCCACGGTGCACAAACAACAATCTGCTGTCTCTACAGCTGACCTCCCAAATGATAGCGAAGACCATTTCATTATCAATGTTGATTGCACAAACAAATATTTGCCACTGGGTAACCATGAGATCGTAGGAAACGACCCCACACATTCAATTAGTGAGGAGATCGCAACAGCAGCACGTCCCTCCCCATCAAGTGTGGGTTTGGTGGATCAATTAAATATCATCAGGGAGGAAGTTAAAAACTTAAAGGTGATTATCGAAAGGATGGCCATTATAATAGCTGATAAATTGGATCAATTTATTCGTACTGTACTGACCTGGGAACTAAGCACATCAACAACCCCACAAGGGAACTTTGATGCCGAAAGAACCGAACAGAGCGGGCCGCAAAGGAGCATCACAATCAGGGCGGATAAAAGGCATGCTGAGTGCCATAAATATACCCCTACCTATAATCAAAGAAAAAACAGAAATTCCACCTTGAATGCTGATAATTCATCAAAACATTATTATGTTCCACCAAGGGATATGACAATGCCAATTAAATCCATGATGTCACAAAATGTAGCTTCGGACTATAAGTTCTACACGTTTCCCATAAGGAAAAATTATAGAGGCAGCACTAATAGGGGTACTCACAACACCCAATGCTTTGATATGTATATGACTAATGTCCCAAAGCCCGAGAGGGCCCATACTGAAACATATGAGGCCTCAGTGAACAAAGCAATCCATTGGATCCGCCACATAAGAGGTTGTAGATCAATCATAAGGGAGGATATAATAAATGTCAGAAGGTTCTCAGCAGGAAACTCTGAGAGTGACTATATAGGCCTGTCCTTCAGGGACGTGGCACCAGCGGAGGGCCTAATTGCATTAGAATTGAATTTCAGACCAGAAAAAGATCCACAAATAACCCTAAAAATAAAACCCCCTTGCCATGCACCGGATCTATCTGCTAAAATTCACCAAAACTGGCTTTCTACTACACTGAGACCCAACTCTAAAGAATCTGCTAGACCCTCAAATACCGCAGATATTGATTGACTTATTTCTGTCTCCCCTGAACAACATCATATAATTCAATCACTAGTGGCCGAAGGGCCTCCAGATTATGCTTCGGCAGACACTGTTGGACCATTAAGGTGCAGGGCATTAGCCATAGGAAACAAGAAAGAGGATCCCATAACATCGCAGTGAGATTCTATAAAGTCTGTTATGGGTGCCACAGGGTTATCTGAGAGTGATTACCTAAAATGACTGTTTTGGAGTGTTGCTGGCATTAAGTCCAAACTCTCTGACCCTGAGTGAGGATCATTTATTGATTCCCACCATATTGTCTTACTGCAAGAAACCTGGGCACTGAATCTGTGAATCGCCCAGGTTTTGTTGCTTTTAGTGAAATAGCAGTTCCATCGATGGCAGGGCGCCTCTCAGGTGGCCTTTTGATATGGCTAAGACTGGACTTGTTTCTTGTGATCAAATTGCTTCCAACCAAATCTAAAGATTTACTTGCCCTGCAAATCACTATCAAAACCCGGTCAGGCTCTAGATATATAACTCTAGTTAACTTTTACATTAGGTCTGTACCTTCAAATTTGCAATCCCGATAGTAAGCAGGCTTGATGACCTCTTGGGACAGATCATCCCAAAGAAATAAATTGTGACAGCTGATACTAACACCTGTATCCCCATATTTGCAGAATCTAGACCTCAGGAAACATCAACCACTTGTGAATATAAAACACCAACTAAACTATCAAAGGTGGGCATCCAAATTATCGATCTTATCATTGACCATGGCCTAAGAACACCAACTGGTAATACCAGGGCTGACTGTCCCCCTTCTTTTACCTTTAGTAGAGGTCTTAGCAAATAAAGAATAGATCACATATTAGTGGACAATGATCTCTGGCCAGACTTGTATGATATGCAAGTTATTCCCAGATCAGATAGCGACCATCAGGCACTACGTGCATCTTTTTACATGACTGAATTTAAAGATATACAACTTGGAGGCAGTTTTCCTCACCGCATCATTTACAAACAAATAATGTGAGAAACATTAAGTGGGCAGAAATGGTGGGAGATGGAAAAGGGATGGTACTCATTTATAATCGGTTTGTGACTACATTCTCCCAGATTGACTAAACAATATCCACAATATTCACTTTATCTACCTACACTGTGAACTCATGGACAACTTGAGACCATGCTTCATGAGGGAACAGAGGAGAGGAGCACTTTAAAAGAAAATACCAACTTGGTACAATAAGGTCTGCTGACTAGGAAAGTCCCAAATCCTGTGTGCTATTAAAAAGGGCTTTAGGCCTGAAATTCTAAAGACCAGGCACGAATATTAAAGCCTCTTAATCAAAACTAAAAGAGAATGGGATGAGGCCCAATGGTTAACGCTAGCTGAAGCCCTAGAGAAGGGAAACCAAAAAAACTTTTGGAAATTAGTAGCTGGGAATTCTACCTATACCACTCATTTAGATCCTGCTATTATGCCTGACACCTGGGTCACCCACTTTAGTGTCCTCTATGATTGCCTGCAGCAAACTAATGGCCCAGAGAGCACTGCCCTAGAGGAGGTTAGCGGCGCTCAACCATCTAATGTGACTACCCTATTTTGTACCTTAGATTCACAATTGAACCTTACAATCACTTTATCTGAAACATACAAAGCAATAACATTAACAGAAATGGGCAAGGTCCCTGGAACCTTGCCTCTATCTTTTTGAACCAGATATTTGGGCCCCCTATTTGAATGCCCTATTGAACAGAATAATAGGCAGCAATAGGATCCCTTTGTCATGGCAAGGTGCGGTTATTATACCGATCCATAAACACGGCAAGAGATCTATCGCATCAAACTATAGGCCGATAAGTCTACTCGACAACTCCTCCAAAAATTTTTGCAGACAGGTTTTATTTAGATTAAATGAGTGGATGCAGCAAAATAATATTCTGGAAGACTCCCAAGCAGGCTTTAGATCCAAAGCTAGCACCTTGGACCAGGTCCTCCGCTTCAAGGTGATAACTTGGAAATATATCACCTTGTTGCATGACCACCTATATGTCTCTTTTATTGACCTAAGAGCGCCATTTGACCTGGGCCCCAGAAACACAATATGGGAGGCACTAGAAGGTTATGATATCCACCCAGACCTACTAAGGATACTTAGGCTCCTCCATGAAAATACATATGCAAGGGTGAGATGGAATACAACAGGGGATATTACAGAGAATATCCCCTCTCCTAACCAAGCTGATAAACGCCTCCCTCGCCCGAGGGATACTCCTCGCCAACTGGTAGAAAGTGCGATAGTACGGGCACTCCTCAAGAAACCCCACCTAGACCCCACGGATCCCTCAAACTTTAGACCCATCTCCCTCCTCCCAAGCATCAGCAAAGTGGCAGAAAAAATCGTGAACGAACAGCTATCAACATTCTTAGAGACCAACAACCTCCTTCGCCACTCCCATACAGGGTTCAGACTAGGACAGGGAACTGACACCGCCCTCCTGGCCATGACAGAGGAGACTAGATCCATCTTGGACGCAGGGGGATTAGTGGCAGTGATCCTCCTGGACTTGAGCGCCGCCTTCGACACGGTTGACCACACCATCCTCCTCCACCGTCTCCAAAAAACTGGAATTACTGGGACCGCCCTGGCCTGGTTAAAATCATTTCTGGAACATAGGACCTTCCAAGTGGCCGACAGTTACGGTCACTCCAAAGCTCTTCCCCTGAAATGTGGGGTTCCCCAGGGATCGTCCCTGAGCCCCACTGTTTTTAACGTTTACATGGCCCCCTTAGATGACATAGCCTCACCTTTCGGCATAAAGGTGGTCATGTACGCTGATGACACCCAACTAGTCGTCTCCATCAATCAGACCAACCAATCCATAGAGAATCTAGCCGCCTGCCTGCATAATATATCCAAATGGATGGGCGACTCCCGACTAAAACTCAACGGTGAGAAATCGGAGATCATACTCCTAGGCGACCCAAACAAACTCCCCAAATCCCTTGCCTGGCCACCCAGCATGGGCACCCCCCCACACCAAAAAATGAAATCAAGAGCCTAGGCTTCTGGCTTGACCAGGACCTCAGCTTCAGAGCCCAAGCAAGAAAGACAGCCGGCACTTGCTTCGGGCTCATGCAAGCTGCCCGGAAGATCCTCCCTCTTATCCCCCCCCAGTCTAGGAAAACCCTTATCCAGGGCCTTGTTATCTCTAGACTGGACTATGGAAACGCCCTGTACCTAGGCGCCCCAGTAGCTGTCATTAAAAAACTTCAGCACGCTCAGAATGCCGCAGCAAGACTCCTCACTGGAACGAATTCAAGATGCTCGGCTAAGCCCTCCCTCAAGGTTCTTCACTGGCTCCCCATCCAGGAGCGCATCGCCTTTAAGACCTTATGCATCTCTCATAAAATCTTACAAGGTAAAGGCCCCCAATACTAAAACCACTCATCAAACCCCATAAATCCACCAGACAGCTCAGGTCGGACTCCCTTTTTCTTGCCAGCATCCCTAGAATAAGAAGAGCACGCACAGGTGGGCGCCGCTTCGCATACAACGCTCCTAAACTCTGGAATAGCCTCCCCCTTAGCATCCGCAAAGAAACCAATCTGCTGTCCTTTCGCAGACTACTGAAGACCTGGCTCTTCCCCCAATAATCCTTCCCCAGGAGTACTTTCAGGCTGATACTATAGCGCTGGGACGCCCTAGGGTAGCTACGCGCTCTATAAATTCTACCAATAAATAAATAAAATACAAATAAAAAAATTCGGAAAGGGGTCAGACAGAAATGCGTCCTTTTCCAAACATTGTTTAGCTTATTCATTAATCGCGCTGTGAATAGGTTGAAGTCATGCAAGCATGATGCCCCTAGAGTGGCGCGTATACCAACGTCAATACTAATATTTGCAGATCACACCCTGCTAATTTCCCGAACCCCTACGGGCCTTCAATTCCAATTGAATGCTTTTGTCACCTTTTGTGGGGAAAGAGGGCTAGAATTGAACTCGTCCTAATCTAAAGTTAACACAATTAACCCCCAAAAGGCATTGAGACGGTAGTGGGCCTTCCCCTTGAGGTAGTCCATCATTTTGACTATCTCAGGGTCAGGTTAAGTGACACCCAAGAATGGGCCACACAGTTGGAAAAAAGTAAAACTATCCTACATCAGAAAGCCTCCGCTGTAGCTAGACACTACAAGGCCGCATCCGGAGGACCCGTAGCACCGGTCATGGCCATATACAAAGCTACGGCTGTTGCGTCAGCATTATATGGAGCTGAGATTTGGGGGTATGCTGATGCAGAAAGGCTAACCAAAACAGTAAACAGGTTTATAAAAACACTTTTTAAACATCCCCAAAGCTTCCCCGTGACACCAATATGACTAGATCTGGCCCTCAATCCTATCCATCTAATAGCTGCCTTAAAACCCTTGCTATATTGGGTTAGATTATGGTCCACGCAAGAATTGGCATCCTATAGAGAGTGTGTAAAAGACCTTCTGGCCCTTGATATCAAAGTAGGAACACCATGGCTGAAACACATACAAGAAATATCACATGGAATAGGCGTGAGTGACTGATGGACAGCCCCTGACTCAATAGTAAAAGGAGATACTTCGAGAGTCAAACAGTGTTATTGGGAGGTAGTTATAGCCCAAACGTGGGAAGCGTACAAAATCAACACCCTTACAGGCAAGTTCCTGAATCATAAAAGTGTACCAGGGTTTGAACCTTATATGAACAGGATGTACCCACACCAATCAAAATGTGTGTATGTTCAATATAGGTGTGGGGTACTACCCCTAAGATCACACACTTTTAAATGGGCAAATGTATCCTCTCAGATCACTTTTTGCCCCAACTGCCCAAATATAGTCGAAACGGAATCCCATTCTTTGTTATTCCTTCCTTATTATATGATAGCCCACAAAAAATGGTTATTGGCAGCATGTAATTGTGAGGGTGTCAGATATTATTGGGAAGCGGAGAGACTTTTCTAGAGCGGCACAAGAGAACTCTTAGCTCTTGCGGTCTCCCGATATTTGCACATTGCTTGGGTTTTAAGAAGGAAGGTCATTCTTAATTCCAAAGTATGACAGAGACTCGCCAAATACTAGCTTTGTCAAGGTACCACGCACACTCATCTCGTTGTACATATATGAATTTCCCTGACTGGTGATAACAGCATCAGCCCAAACGTATACTTGGTTGTCATGCCACTCGGTCAACTTATTTCCTTAGGTGTAGTTCTTCTCTTTTTATTGTTAATATATATGGACTTTTTATCTGTTTTACAATCTGGCAATTGTATAATGATGTTTTTATGTCTTTCTTTTTAAACGGTCTAAGTTTTAATGCATTTAAGAGTATTTAAGAGTTGTATCAATTTGATGTGTTTTATGGGCTGTGCCCGAAATAAACGATTTATATATTTATACATTAAACATTGTCTCTGAGTTGAGTCTGACTGTTCTGTGCTAAGCTACCAGAGGGTTGAACACAGATCAATTCGGGGTTTGCTTGTGTCTTCACCCTGACAAGGATTGTGGTTTCTGCTTCAGTAGGGTTTCACTCCTCTCAACAAGTAGCCCGGTTTCCTACTGCTTGTATCTACCCCCATGTATGCTTTAAAAAATAATTAACTCACTGGAACATTAGTCTGCTCCGGAATGGCTTCTTTTTAAATACGAAATGAAAAAATAGAGGAAGTGGCACAACTATCCAAGGGACAGGGTACCAAAACAGTCAGAGTAAAATAAAAATTCCCTTGGAATCAGTACACGTCAAATCACAATTAATCCTCAACAACATACACTCCTTTCACACTTAGTGCCAAAGAGGGGGAACCAAACATAGTTATAAATACAAGCACATTAACATCATCAAAAGACCCAAACGATTTATCAGCTGCATGAACTTATTATCAATTAATATATGAAATTAAAAACACTACATTAAAAAAAATTCAATAAAAGATTTTTACATATATATGTAATAGAACAATAAAAAGAAAGAGACGGTGCCAAGTGATATATTACAAAATCATAAAAAAACATGCATTTGTTAAAATCTATTTGCAATTGGGTCAAAATCACATCGGTAAATACTGACTAAATAGTTCCTCCAATTTAACAAAAGCAGTAGCGTTGACGCGTTTCGGTGTGCTGCCAAATTTGCACCACCTATATCAAGACTAATGTAGATGCTTGTCTCTTTCACAAAAAACAATTTCATATGTATCTAAATGGTAAACACAAATATGTTAAAAAAACAACACATTGTTACAATTTCATCCAATTCATCACATAAGTAAGTCACATATTGTCTATATAAAACTCAGGTCTGTTGATATCATGCGTTTTAAAAAAAAACATACAGCTTAACTTCAGAGATAATAAACACAATGTGGTGGTTATATTCACAACTATACCAAGATACTCCCAGGTTGGCACTTTGCCTAACAGCAACTTAATTATAAACCCATACACACAACCAATCATTCATGTATATAGAAGTATGTGTAATGTTAATTATCCCGGTGCATATATATTTTTCTTAAGCTTTGGGTTTTATATTTATTTCCCTTTAAGGTTTGCAGTATAGGGGAATCTGGTTTGTTTTATTGAGTGCTGCAATGAAGCAGGTTGCTTTTTATTCGTCACTATGGGTTACCGGACCCCTGCGTGGACCACCCGTACAAACTGCCTGTGATTAAACAATTTTAGACTTGCTTTTTAAATACACTAATAACAATACATGGCAGGCAAAATTGCCTTTTACATGTATGAAAACCCCATCTGCATACATTTTAAGGCAACACATAAAATGTGTTTATTAATCCCACAGGGTCCAGTGGCGTTGTGTTCAAATATTGGACACAGGTCAGTGGAGCAAAAAATGTTATGAGGGCTTTGGAAGACCTTTCCAGGGCAAAACGAACAGAAATTAAATGCTTATTTTGTATTTTTCCTTATGGAAGCCAAAGGAAATGTACTTAAACTCACTTAAAAAAACATTTGGAGATGTGAATGATATAAGAAACTTATTTTTGTCACTTTATTAGAAATATGAACAGATTAAAATGCACTTTGTGCTTCTTCAGTTGCTTTGCTTTTGTAATTCAGACAACTCCATGCTCAGAAAACATTGGCCTTCCCCATGGCACAGCATGGACAGGGTAGTATTATTTACTGGCCAGATGGAAGAGATTAGCTATCTGGAAGTGAACAAAAACAACTACCACTATAAATGATTCCTTTGACACCTTTTTTTTCTACAGTTTATCATGCCTGAGAGGAGTTTGTCTATACATTCCCAGGATCCTCCATGCTCTCCAGGCAGTGGTCATGGATAAAGTCTGAACCACTTTTGACACCGTTAGCTGGGAGGAAAGCTCATCATAAGAGGGGAATTGCTAGAAATCTAAGGAGACACATGCCTGGTAGCAGAACTGGCAGTAATAAACAATGTGTTTTAAGTTGGAAATACCTGTTTAAAGTGCTGTGGATGATGGGTTTTGGTCTAGAATGTTTTTAATGAACAAAACTGATATATTTGACCTGCACTGTGAGGAACAATCTTAAGAGGATCATCTCCCACAGCTTTGCATTGAACAAGGCATACATCAGGTCTGACCTCTGTCATCACTTTTGTTTGTGTTGGCACTGGAGATACCGGCAATGGTTTTTCACACTGAGAGCACAGATGAATAGTAGTATGTAGGCAAAAACATGTATTTTCATAGCATGTGTTCAGCATATTTTTATTATTGGACAATACTGAAAGAGACCTACACCAGAAATTAGAGTTATGAGAGAGATTTGTAAAGATATCCGGGTTAAAGTTAAATAAAAACAGGTCCTATCTGTTTCCATTGAAACCAAGGGCCACCCCAGAAATACTAAATCTATGCATGGGATCCCACTGCTTTTCAATACCTGGGCATCAAAGTATATCATGCGGTAGATGAGTGTATAGAAGGGAACCTGAATGCAACCCTGTAAAGAACATGAGGTCTGATGGAATTTTGGAACAGGCTTCCCCTATCGGTAATGGTAAGAATGTCTATTACCAAGGTTACTGTTGCCAAGATTCCCATATTTTGCCAACTCCTGTACAAAGACATTTGTTAATGGACCTAGACAGTGTGCTCACTTAGCTTATATGTGGAGGGAAAATACAGGGTGTCCATGCAGAAACTGCAGCTGAATAGCACTATCGGATGCTTGAGCACTCCCAAACTAGAGTTCTGTTATCTTGCTGCTCAAATACAATGGGTGGCGAGGTGGATCACAAACCCCTAGAAACCAGGGTTTACTTTCATTAGTGCCGATCTGGAGAAGTGTCTGGTGCTATATTTATTTATACTCAAAGCACACCTCAAAGTACAGGGGCCTCCCCCTGCTATAGACTGCTAAGGATTATTGGCTGAAAATGTTGCAGATGTCGGCTGCAGCGCAACCTTACATATCAGACTTACTATTATGGATTATCCCAGAATTCGCTGGCTCCATGCTCCACAGGACCAAAGCAATGGATAGAGGCAGGAGTTCTGATATTGGGTGTCCTATATGATGGTGGGCTTTACCTACTTTCCAAACTGTACAAAGGGGTAGGCCATTTCTCATGGTCAATTCCTAACTCACAGGTCACTGATTAATTACAGGACCAATCTCCCGGACCTTTGGTGAGTACGGGGCAGGGTCCAAGGCAGCACCAACAGGCCACCTGGGTAGCACTGGGGCGACAGGGTGAAGAGGTGCTATACAGCGTCAGGTGCTCTGTGTAATTCAATGGGAATCGGTCCGGTCAAAAAGAGGCTGGGGCTGGGTGACCAGTTCAGCTGAAACAACAAAGGAGCTCAGATCTCACGATGCTCGGGATGTAGGGACATCTTTGATATTCTAGCAGAGGTGCTCTCACGATCAGAGACAATCGAGATGAAGGGAGCCAGCACAAAGAGGCTGCAGGAGGCATGAGGCACTTTCCTACAATGACTGTTGGGTTTACCGACACGAACAACTAACAACAAGACCACATGCAGATTTGCAGACATTGATCTGTTGCTAACCAACAGACAAATGGCCACATCCTGGAAATCTGCATGTACCCCAGATAGAGCACTGGAAATGTCAATGACTTAAGTGAGCAAAGGAGGAGTCCACAGCATTCACAACACAACAAACCAGAGATGGGATGACAAGTCAAGTTGAATATCTAAATGGGATGCAATTCTCATGAAACTAAGGAAAGAAAACAATGATGGCCTCCCTGAGCTGGAAGACAAATGATGTCTCAAGCATAGGACCCACACACACAGCTTACAGATGTGTATATCCCTCCCTGCACATCCTGACAACTTACAGATTATACATATCTGTAGGTTCTAGAAAATATGGTAATAAACAGCTTAGAGAGTGGCTCTCCAATCCTACTCAGGGACCCTGTGCATCTCCAAGACAATCTCATAGGCCTCAAACCACTTAACAATATCACCCCCACAACAAAGTTAGAGACTATGAACCTCCCCTTGCTCTGCCTGAATGTCACTTTTTGTGACGTTCTGTCATGCAGGAACCTGCTCCATAGTTAAGAGGCAGCACTAAGCCACTTTTTTTGGTTTAATGCTGCCTCCTAAATATCATAGGGTCTCATTTATGGGTTTTTCGCAAAAGGGCAGTGCATCAGGCCTTGCTGCTGTGCTGCCCGATGGCAAAAGAAAAGGGCAGGAATGCATTGTATCTATTAGATATGGCAAATTCCTGTCCTTTTCCTCTGCGCCGACACACATTGGTCTGCCAGGCACCAATCCAGCCACCTTTGCACTGTTTTGAAAGGGGGCCTGCATTGCGGGGATGATTCTTTTTGTGCAAGAAGGGAACATTTCCTGCACAAAAACAATCACAAGAGGCATTTTCCTCTTTCTATGTGTGCTGCAGAATGCATGCATCACCATGGTGCATAGGTGCCTGTGTGGCGCACAGCAGCCCATTGTGCACCGGCGCAGGAATGTGCCATATCTGATCGATACAGCACATTTCTACCCTTTTCTTGTGCCGTAGGGCAGTGCAGGAGGAAGGCCTGCGGTGCTGTTTTATGGCAAAACCTCATAAATGAGGCCCTAGCTCCATGGAGATGTGGACCCGCCAGTCTCCACTGGGTATTGGGATTTCGCTGCCACCATTGCATTGCTGCAGGATCCTGTGCATTGTGTGGCAAAGGTTCAGCTCTTTAAGACTCACTTCATGGGCCACCATGATTTTTCTCTCGACCAGAGCTCTGTCAGCATTATTTTGCTCTGCTGATTTCTTCTCCAGGGCCAATCTCCTCTACTCTAATGTCCTCTTGGCCGCAGCCTTCTCTTTGGCTGCCTCCAGGTTCATCTTTGCCAACTGTAGCTTTAGCTCCCTCTCCACCTTTCTGTCCTCCAGCTCCTCAGGAGACAGTTTGTAGACAGATACACTGCTTCTGCACTGACAGGGGGTGCTATTCCTTTGGGCAACTTGTCCAGTTCCTCCTTATGATATAGCAGCTCAGGGCCTGTGTCCCAATCCTCTTCCTCTAAGTTTACTTCCTCCTCAAGGTCATCCTACTCCTGCTCCGCTGCGGTGGTTTGCATCCTCCTGACTTCCCCAATGTCTCTGAGGGCTACCTGGAGGTCCACCTTGATTGCCTTCCTCTGCATATTCAGCCCCTTTTCCTTGCAAAGCCTCTATAGTGCTGACTTGCTGCGGAAATCAGTATTAATCAGCTCTATCTCCATAGTAGCACAAAGGTTGCAAGGCAAGACTTAAATTTAGAAAAAATTGCAAAATCAAAAACTAAGGAAAATGTAAGGAAAAATATGAATTTGGTGTCAGATTATTTTTGGGGATTTTAGTGTTACACACTGCACAAACCAAGTAATTGATCCCACCACTGAACACCAATGTCAGCATATGGGATTTTGATTAAGGGGGTAAAGACCCTTCTGAATCAATAACCACAACCCTTGTCAGGGTGAACCACAAAAGTCACTAAATTAATCTGTACTTAACCCTCTGGTAGCTTGGCACAAAATAAGTTGGGCTTAATTTAGGGGCAATGTGTAAAGTATTTATGCAGCACACAAGCAGTAAAAAAGCGAAAGCACAACACAAGAAAACTCTCAGACCATTTTCGGAAGATAGAGTACATTTTAATAAACAAAATGACACCAAAATGAATTAAATACAGTGAACCAAAGTGAAGATTTAATTGCAAAATAGCACCTAAAAGAGCAAAGCGCCAACCACAGGTATCTGGTCGTGGGAGACCAGGGAATGTCAAAAGTTAAGGCAGACTGCAATGGAGCTTGGTTCAGCCACACGAGGTGGATGGGGTCCGGCCCTCAGCTTCCCTTTGGACTTTTAAAAGGAATTTCAACAAAAAGTTCCTGTGAATGAAAAGTGAAGCTGGGCAAGGCCAGCTTTGCCCAGAGAGCAGGAGTCAACATCAGGGAGTCGCTGAATGGAATTACAGTGAAGATTTCTATGTTTGGACTTTGTCACTTTTTTGAAAGTTGAAAATCTCCAGCTGGGTAAGGCTACACACTGCAGCTGATTAGGGCTCCACGAGGTCAGATACCGTTGATCAGAGGTCCTGTTGAGCAGACTTGGCAGAGAAGAACATGGGAGAAGCTACCGCAAAGTCAGGCCTTTTGGCGATTCATCTTGGTCGGATAGACAGGCAGGTATACAACAGTGTTCTGTCGGTACTCAGGCCACTTTCTGGTGAAATCTTTTTTACGTCCCACTTTTAGGCTTAGTCACGTGCAGCACCTTCAGCACCAGAACCAAGGACCCAGGACTGAATGGGCATCACTTGAGGGTGGGTCAAGACTCACTCCAGCAGAGGCCAGGTCCAGGGTTCAAGGTCTCTGGAGTTTCTTATGTCCTTGTAGCTCACACAGGAAGCCAACCAACTAGTCATTGGAGTCAATTTGGTCGTCCTGGGTTCAAGGAGCAGGTCTAGTCCTCCAAGGAGCAGGTCCAATCCTCCTTCAGTCAGGAAGGCAGCAAGACACTCCTTTCAGCAACAGGGCAACCTTTCTGGCAGCAGGGCAGCAGGCAATCCTTCTGAATTTTCCATGGGTCCAGGAGTGTATTGAAGAGGTGGTTCAGAAGGTACAGTATCATACCTGGTACCATCCTGGTTACCACCACATCTGGTTCTCAAAAGTTCATCACTCTCCCAGTCATGTCTCCAAGTAGTCTGGGGTAACAAAACATTGGTTTGAAGTTATTCTTTAAAAGGCAAGTGGGGCAGGAAACACCTAGTCCATCTTTGTATCATTGTCTGGAAGGAATATACAAGGACCAACAGTTGAGCTATTCACAGTCATGTGACCCAGGACACAGGCTATAGGCACCAAGTAAGTGGCTGGGAGAAGAAAATGCCAACTTTCTAAAAGTAACATATTCAGGATTGTGGTTTCAAATCCAACTTTACCATTAAGAGGGTTTTACGTTACAATTAATTTGAGTCCAAACCTGACATGCCGATCTGTTCCTAATCACATGTTAGCACAGGTAGTAAGGTAGTCCAATGTTATCAAGTGGGAGAGATAGGCCTCACTACCTGAACCTGTAAAACTTAAAAACACTTCCTACTTTTTTAATTCACTGCACCCTACCCTTTGGTTGCTAAGGCCTACCTTACGGGTGACTTATATGTATAAAAAAGGACGCTTTAGGCCGGACAAAGGGATTATTGCGCCAGGTTGAAATGGCAGTTTACGACTGCATTACAGGCTGCAATTGCAGGTCTATGGCATGTTTTAAAGGTCTACTTTAGCAGGTGGCTCGATAAGTCCTAAAGGTCCATTAGTAGCATTTGATTTACAGGTCCTGGGTACTTGCAGTGCCATATATGAATGAATGAATGCGTTTTAAACTTGTAAAGCACACTTCCACTCATGATGGAGCATCCTAGCACTGCCGGTATAAATCAGATAGCTTAGATGGGAGGGGAAAGAAAAAGAAAAGGGAGAAAGTGCAACTGACTAGATGAGGTAGTAACAAAGTCAGGGAAAGCCAGGTCTTTAAATGATTTTTAATGAGAGCTTCCGATTCTATGAACCGCAGACAGCTGGGAAGCTGTGTTCCATGCCTTGGACCGTAGTACCGAAATCGATTCGCCACCTAGGGGGGCTTAAGGAGGTTCATGTGAGAGAATCTCAAGGTACTTTGGGTGTGTAGTGCGTGATTCTGGCCAGCAAGTATTTGGGTCCTGCAACTAGAAATACTCTGAAGAGCAGTAAAAGGAACTTTAAAAGAATCCTTTTGTGTGCCAGTAGCCAGTGTAAACTTTTTAGAGCAGCGGAAGCAGAATTCAGTCTGGGGAGATTCAGCACAAATATGGCTGCCTCATGTTACACCATCTGAAGTTTATGAAGTATTTGTTTTGAGGATCCTGCATACAGACTATTACAGTATTCAAGTCTAGCAGTAATAAGAGCGAACACTACTGTCTTTCTGGTGGCTAATTGGAGGAAATAAAAAAAGATTCTTAGAGATTTTATTAGGTTAAAACATGTCCCTGCCACAGCAAGGGCTTGAGGGTGGAAGGAGAGTGAGGTGTCGAATTTCACTCCTAAATTTTTTGCCACTTCTACTGCAGTGTGGGTACTGAGTTCAGTCACCATCGAATTGAAGAAAAACAGACTTCCCAAATAGCAGTGTATCAGTTTTGTCTGTGTTGCATTTTAAGTGGTTTGATTGCATCCACAGGACAACTTCAGTCAGGCAATTTTGGAAGTTAACCTCCTTGTCAAAGGACCCTTTGTCCAATGAGAGAATCAGCTGCTTATCATCCACATATGAAGTTGTAGTGATTCAAAAAGAAGCTATTAGGTTATTTAGGGGAGCCATGTATATGTTGAATACCACTGGGCTGAGAGATGAGCCTTTCGGAACTCCTGATGCCACTAGTCTTTTTGCAGATGAAAATGTTCCTAATATTACTACTTGTCTTGGTTAGGAACAAATTAATCCTTGCTCGAGCTTTATGAGAAATGCCACAGTTCTCAATTTGTTGAAGGAGAATGTAGTTTGAGACAGTATCAAACGCATCGAAGCGATCCAATGGGATCAGCACCGTATTGTTTCCTGCCTCCAGGGTCAGTTTTATACTATCCGAAACTTCCAACAGAGCAGATTCTGTGGAATGTTTGGGATGAAAACCAGAGTGTTCAGAATGAAGAAAATCAGATTTTTTCAGAACAGAAATTAGTTGACCATTGAAAAGTTTTTCAAGCACTTTGGTTAGTACCGGGAGCAATGAGATGGGACGAAGGTTGGACAGTTTGGCCTGGTCTGCAAGAGTTTTGTTTTGCACTGCCAATTTTCAATTTGAGGGGAAGTAGGCCATTGATAACGAAGTATTGAGAATTATATTTATAAAAAGGTTGACAATGTCAACAACCTTACAAAGAATGGCCGGGGGACTGGGGTCATTGGGAGATGTGCATTTACGTAAAAGCATGACGCCGGGAAACCCTTTTTGGGTAGCTGTGCGCCTTACAAGTTTAAATAATAAATAAATAAATAAATATGGCCTGTCGTGACCGTGAAAGTGAGATCTCCGGAAAGGATGCTAGGGACTTATGAGTAAATTACATGTGCCAACCAGGTGTAGGCCAATTTTACCATGTTTTAGGGACAAAGCAGAAGCACTTTTGCACTGGTTAGTAGTGGTAATATGCACAGAGGCATAGTGCCAACACAAACAAATTCAGAAAACAAGAAGGGTAAAGGCAAATTGCTTGGGTGTGACCCTGCAGACAGAGCCAAGTCCAAAAGAAATCAATTAGTTCTGGTCATCTCAGATTAAATCCTAGTAGAAATTCTGTGAAGTTGATGGCATTTCAACCCAGGGAGCTAATAAATAGGTTGTCATAAAACCATGGGGAAATTTGTGCAAGCAGCAAACAGGATGTAGGTACAGGAATAGGATCCCTAAGGAATAGTTCCTTGTTACCAGTTATTTATTTTCTCCAGACTTCATGGTAATTAATGCTTGAAAGCAGAATTTCTGAAGTTATACCCAAAACTGTGAGCCTGATTTAGATCTTGGCTGAATCAGTCCCGTCATAGTTTTTCTGTTGGATTCCCCTCACACCTGCTAGGCAGACCACATACTCTATTTAGATGCTGGCAGATCACTTGACCAAAAGCCATCGGAGTGCCGCCATCTCTGCCAGATTTTTTTCATCCCCATCAATGGCACCATAGGCGAAAGCGGCTGTCGAAGGGAGTACAGTCACTTTGTTCGCCGGACCAATCATGATGTGCCTTGAACCAACGTAACTGTGGGGGGGAACCTCCACACCTGAGTTGGCAGATTGGGACGGATACTTGCCTTCTTTCTGTTTCACATTTCTTTTTCTGTCATGAAGACAATAGTACAAGTTCTGCCTTTGCTGCTGCTTTTTAACCACAAAGCAAATTAACCCCGTTGTCGACCAGAATCAGAGGTAAGTTCCTTTTTTACTGGTTTCCTTTTGACTTGTCTGTTCACAGTTGATCTGTACTCATGCATATTGAAATCTTTCTTACAGGCAATAACATACCAATGTGTAATGCATATTTGTGTAATGTTGTCGTTTAAGACATTTAAAGAAACACACCTGTTAAATTTTATTATATTTTCAAATTTGGTCTGAGCAGCCTTCATGATAATGGTCACTTACAAAAAATGGACATCAATCAAAAAATTAAAAACTGAGCAGACAGGTGTGTTAACTTAATTTTCCTAAGCTATAGAAATCATTAACATATGCATTACACATTATTGGGATAATTGAACTGTAATATAATTTAGAAATTGCACTTGAGAAAGTGAACATTTGTTTTAAAATAACAGTAAAATCAATGTTAGTTTCAAACTTTAACCAATTAATATATTTATCAACATGTAACATTTTCCCTTGTCAAGTGCATGTCCTGTATTTTATTAAATGTAATTTGTGTCTGTATTATTTTAAGGTGCAATGCATATGTGTTTATTTTTATCACTTATCAAGTACAACTAAACATATCTGTTTTAACACTTAAAAATAAAAATGACAAAATTATTTGTTGGTGTAAGTGTCCATCATCATGATGAATGCTAGCACCAAAATTTAAATGTACATCACATACATTTTAACTAGTGTATGGGCTTTACAAATTAAATATTTAAAAAACGTTTGCATTATCCGTCATATTAGCAAGTTAAAAATGTAAATCACATATTAATCATTACAGTTCTAGAAATCAAAGAATTGTAAATTAAAAATAATAGGACAAACTTGGTGATATTAAAATATTTTTTATTAAGAAATAAGATACTTCTCTCAAATCAATATTGTCTGTGTTTAGTGTTGCTATCAGCTTCATGTTACTTATTGTATTTACTGATTCCCGAGAACCCTCTCGATGGTGCTCCCATGCTGAGCTTTGATCCCTTGCACATTCAGTTGGACCAGAGGTTTCACAGCGTGGAAGCTGCGTGTTTAAGGTCAGGGCTGCATGTGCAATTGTTGTCGTTGGCTGGTCCGCTTGTACATAAGTTGGCACAGTTTCTTTGGTGATGGCTGATATTTGGTTCTCAGTGACTCCTAGATCTCGTCTTCCTTTTTTTTCTCCCCTTGGGATTATTAAAGCTTTCGGGCTTCCCATGAGTTTTGTGCGAGGTTTCATATTGTACGTTAGTCCGCTCCATGACCCAGGGTCGGCCAGTGAGGAGATGGTCCCAGAATGTTGGGGCACCACGGCTTGATTGCTTGATGGATCAGCTACTATTTTCACTGAGCTTTTATTTACTGGTTGTGCAATATCTTCAGATGGGCCACCTCTTTCGTCGTGTTCACGATCTAATGATATTACTTCCACCAAGTTGCTCATGCTTTGTTCTTCAGTCTTTGTTTGCCCAAAAAGTTGCCTAAAGCCTTCACGTTTAGAGCAGAGCTTCTGTTTTCTCCCTTTACGTTTTTTCGCTCTCCTCTGTTTGGCATTTAATTTATAGTTTGTGTCTGTGTCGTCTTAGACACCTGCCAATAGAGGCGTTGATGGCTCCGTCCTATTCTCCCCTGTATCCTGAGTTTTCTCTACCGTTCTTGGGTGATCATGCCGTTTGACATTGGTGTCCTTGCTGCAGGTGGCGTCAGCCTCAGCCTCCTCTGTTTGTGCTGTTGGCGCTTTGCTAGGACCATTTAATTTTGGGCAACCCAGTACGTCGCTGCCGATCTTCTGACTGTGTTCGGTAGATCTTTTGAGGTGTCCACATAAGTCTGACATTAGGGTTGGCAGGGTGGCCAGTTTATCAATGATTGGGCCACATTCACAATCAATGCCGTTTCTCCTTTTGGTGTCCTCAAGTTGGTTTGATTTGCTCTGAAGAAGCGAGTTTAAATCGCCCAGCTTCCCATCTATTGCAACAACAAATACTGCCAGCGTGTCTAACAATGTTAGTTGGGCATCCATTTTTTCCGATTGGTAGTGTGCTGCATCCACCAAGAGTTGTACTGTGTTAAGAAGACTGGGCTATGCGCTGTCTTGCCTATCCTGAGCTGGAGTTGCCTGAGCCGGAGTTGTATTCTGATTTCCGTGGCACTCTGAGTCTCGCTTCTTGGGGCACGGGTGGCTTTTTTAAGAGTTGCGCCATTCCTGGCCCCCCTATTTCTGCTATATTTATCTCCAGATGTGCCGTTCCACATTTTGTTGACTCACTGGCCGACCTACTTGCGCTCAGGTCTTTCGGATAAGCCGCCATGAGTTCCTCCCACTCCTCTTTCCTTAAATAAGAAGAGATTTCGATCACCTCTGGTATACAATTCTTCTGGCTTGTATCTTTATTTCGCTTCCCCTCCGATGCCTTGGATAGTAGTATGGATTTGTTATTTGTTATATCGAGGACTACTAATGAGGGTTCCATCTTTGTTGACTGTGCTGGTAAAGTTACAGTTTCCTCTTTCCTTGCGCCCTCCTCATTTTTACTTATGCCCTTGTTGCCCTCATGACCTAATTCACTAGTCATGATGTTATTCTCGGTGTTACCGTTGATGTTTGAGTTCTTCTTCTCCATTATTGATGGCGGCATGTCCATGGCTTCCTTCGGCCGATGTATTTGTATAAGATTTGCGTCTATGGTCACTTCCCGTCCTACCGGGATACCTGTCATCTCGAGCTTTTGCCCGAACTTTTGCCCCGTTTTGATTTTATTGCGCTGAGGTGTAGAAGTTTTTTGAGGAGGTGTAATAGATGTTATACTTTTGTCTCCTCTGCAATTACTGATGCTATTGCTGTAGCTATCGTCCAATCGGGGCCGCTTATCTCTCGGATGATGGTTTAAGGCTGATTGGAATGGTTCAAGAGGCGATTGAAGGCCTGGTACTTTGTTTATCTTTGAAAATAATACGTCCCCTGGACTCTGTAGAAAGCAAAATTTAGTATAAATTTTGGGCTGAACCAGAGTTATGTTCATTTTATTTCCCCCTTCGTTTTTCGTTGTTTTTCTTGTTTGTTTGGTCGTGGCAGTTTGGGCCTGTATTTGTTCCGTTATCTCACTTGAGACCATTAGGTCAATTGTTTATGGTAGGGGGGGCTTCTCTATAGCTATAGCTGTAGCTGTGGACAGGTCCATCTGAGTCTCCATCTTAGCTTAGGTTTTTGTTTTTGCTTGTTTTTCCCTCCCTTGTTCGTTTGGCTCCCCCGAATCTTGCCAGATCTCATGTTAAGCAGTTGGTATTTAATTGCAGCCAACCGACAGACAGTGGAGGAAGGTGAAAGGTGGTGCTCTTGGCAGAAAAGGGGGTAACTGGAGTTGACCCAATAAGTAAAAGGCCTCCCACTGTGCTCGTCCTACCTTTGAGAGCAGCAGTGAGTATGTAGGGGGATGGTGGAAGATGAAAGGTGGAAGAGCCACAGGTGGTGGCCTCAGGGGAGTCAGAACTGTCAGAAGAAGACTAAGCAAAGTTGTTAAGCGATTTTCAGAACGAGACCTATCCAAGATTTTATTGTCCCGTCTTAAAGGGAGGAGGAGGGGACAGGAGGAGGTGGCAAGCGGGGCACTCGGGGGAGACCACGGGCTGGGAGACCTAGTCAGGCAGCCCCTCGGTCAGCCCCCGGGCTCTTACTTCGCAGCCGCCTCTATCGGCGGCCGCGCTTGCTTCCTGGGCTTACCTCCCACGTGGGGTAGAGCTGGCAAAGCTGGAA
The DNA here is from genome assembly GCF_964261635.1 of Lissotriton helveticus. Lineage (NCBI taxonomy): Eukaryota > Metazoa > Chordata > Amphibia > Caudata > Salamandridae > Lissotriton > Lissotriton helveticus. Next base: position 1,209,040,391 of record NC_136063.1, read on the forward strand.
TGGACTAGACTGCTCCTTCCGCTGTTCACCGTACCCTCCTCTCCCCTGCTCTGCGGTTCTCACAGGCGATCCTCCAGCTGCAGCTGCGGGTCTTGGGTCTTGGGCGGAGTTCCTGCTCTCCCGCTGCACTCCACAACACAGGCGGAGGGCGGGTGGTAGATGGTAAACCCCCGCCGCTTTTTGTTTCCAGCGGTCGCAGCACAGGCGATCCTCTCGCCGCCCCTCCTGACTCAGATGCTCTTTGCAGCGCTTGTGGCACACGGCTCGCGGCTCACTCCGTTGCTGCCGCTGTCGGTAACAGTGTCCTCACGAGGGTGGAGGGATCAAGGAGACCGTCAGTGAACACCGCGGCTCTCGGCGGCTCACAGCGGCTCCTTACCAGCTCTCAAACGGCTCTCAAACGGCCCGCAGCGGCTCCTGTCGGTTAGTTGCCCTAATCGATAATTATGCGAAGTATTTTGCAGGTCTAATACTGGAAGAACTAAAGGCATGGCCACGAGGAAGTCTCTCATACCTGTCAATCAAACAGGTTTCGTTAAAGCTGTGGGGACAACAACAAACATACTGTCTATGAGCATGCTTATAGATAAGGCAGAGATGAAAAAATGCCCCTGCACCTCTGCTTCATAGACTATAAGGCGGCATTTGACAACATCAACCGCAATTTACTATGGACAAAACTCAAGGATTGGGGTATTCCAAAAGGGTTGTTGGAGCCGTTAATCAATCTACATACAGACACTTGGATTCAGATTAAGGTGGGGGATGGCTCAATGCTGTCAAGGCGGATACAAACTAACAACGGCCTTAAGCAGGGTTGCGTGTTGGCACCCACACTGTTCAATCTGTTCCTGGTGGATCTTGTGCCCCTATTAAGTAACTGTAACTCACACTCGCCAAATTTAGGAGGCCTAAATCTACCATGCCTCCTATATGCAGACGACCTGGTGTTAATAAGCCATACCAGAGTAGGGCTTCAAAATCTCTTAAACACAACCCAGAGATACTCCGAGCTAAATGATCTAACAGCGAAGCTCGAGAAGACGCAAACAATGACAATCAGCAGGAACAAACACAAGAAAAGCTTCTCGTGGTTCTGGAATAACACCCGCATTAAAGACACCTCGGCGTATAAATATCTGGGTGTGAAGATTGACAGGGGTGGCCAATTCAGTGAACAAAGGGCAAGCATAAGAGGCAAAGGCCTCGCTATGGCAATCGCCTTAAAAACATTAAACAACAACCTCTCTGGCCCTTCTCTGACCCCTCTACTACATGTCATACGTGCAAAATTACTACCAACACTAACTTATGGGAGTGAGGCCCATCGAGGCAGAGACGCCGTAACACTTGACAGTACAATCGTGACGGCATACAGAATCATCTTCGGCCTCCCAAAGCGATCCTCCCCAGCACAGATCAAATTGGAGTTTGGTATTCGGTCACAGGTTTTGGCACGACAAGGGGCATATATCTGCTCATGGAACAAAGTAAGAAAAATGACTGAAGGAACATTAAACGAATACTTATGGAAAGAACTAGAGCAGACACAAAACTCTCCAGCAGCAAAATATTTGGCAAAGAGCATAGTGAGCACCGGGCTGGCAAAACTCTGGGCGTCCCCGGCAGATCACAAATCAATTAACAAACTGGTGAAGAAATCGATTAAGCTTCAGTCATGGGTCCAGGATAAAGCCACCCTATCAAAAAGATCTCACGCATGGATGGTATTAAATACATACCTGACACAAGCCTCCCAGCCTTATCTTGGTCTAGGTTATACAAAAAAAAACAAATTGTCCTTTTTAAGATATAGACTGGGCGTGATCCATGCATTCTACACCTCCTGCACTGGCTGAGATCCAAATCAGGAACATTATGCAGGCTATGTGCCATTGGGGCTGAAGACATGATGCACCTGCTATGCACGTGTGAAGAATTGCAAGAAGAAAGAAAGCTCCTGCTGAAACGCCATTTTATTTTACAGGGGGTACGCACACGAAGGAGTGCAGTGCTAACCTGCTTTTCAGCACAGGACCCTCAGCTGAGCTGCAGTTTCGTGAAATTTTTAAAAGCAGTGGAAAAAAAACTACTAAAAACTGATCAATGAATAATCTACAAACAGGACACATGATTTAATTTATGAATCACCTGTAAATTTTAATGAAAATTGTGGAAAAACATGAATAGTCTAACAGGCTACAGAGTGGATGAGAAGTATAAAAGGCCTAATGTGGGTGGCCAGCAAAGAACATCATTTGGTATGCTGAACTGTTTATGTTTATCGCAATATAGTGTTGAATTGATCTTAAACGCATGGTTTTATGAGTATTTAAATTCTGTTATTGTGTACTGTATCGCATTGGTTTTAATTAACTGTGCAATAAACTTCTTCTGTTCAAAATATATTTTATTTCAAAACATAAATGAGTAAAACAAATATTGTCATAAAGACATCACATGAGGTTGGGTTTGTTGCCCCACACTTGCCTCCTAAACAGACTGCCAAAGGGAAACCTCCTCAGGAAAGGGCATCAAGTGGCAACAGAGCAGGCACCTCAAGCATTGTTCTTGAGAAGGGTGGGTTTGGGTTTGACAGGAGATATGGACAGGTAAGACATGAATTTAGGAGGAAGAGTAAGGGTAGGAGGGGTAGGAGAGGATTGGGTTTGGGTGGTAGAGGAAGCTACAGTGTGTGATTTGTATGTGTCTGTTGGTTTTGCAGTTGCATGTGGGTCAGGTGTATGTTGTGTATGTTTGGGTGTTTGTTTCCTGAAGGTATATGTTGTTCAGGTGAGTGTGTGTGTTTGTGTTTGGTGGGTGTTTGTTTCCTAAAAGGTATATGTTGTTCAGGTGAGTGTGTGTGTGTTTGTGTTTGGTGGGTGTTTGTTTGCATGTAGGTGTGTATTTGGATGAGTGTGCTGTTGAGGTGGTTGCTGTTGTTCTGTGGGTGTCTGTTTTGCAGGTGCATGTGGGTCTGGTGTATGTTGGTATGTGTGTGGTTTCTCAGGTGTTTTGTTTTTGGGTGAGTGGGTGCATTTGTTTCTGATGGGTTTGGTTTACATGTAGATGTGTGTTTGGACGAATCTACCGTTGAGATAGTTGATGTGGTTGTGGTACCTGTTGGTGTATGTTTTGCAGTTACATGTGGGTCTGGCCTATGTTTGGATGTATGTGATTTCTCAGGTGTTTTGTATTCAGGTGAGTCTGTGCATTTGTGTTTGGTAGGTGTTGATTTGTGTGTAGGTGTGGGTTTGGATGTGTTTGGTGTTGAGGTGGCTCTTGTGGTTGTGGGTTCTGTGGGTGTATGCTTTGCAGTTGCATGTGTGTCTGGTATATATTTGGATGTGTGTGGTTTCCCAGGTGTATTCTATTTGGGTGTGTGCATCTGTGTTTGGTTGGTGTTGTTTTAGTGTTTTGAGTGTAGGTGTGCGTTTGAATGAGTCTGCTGTTGAGGTGGCTGTGGGAATGCTAATGGTATGGTACTTGTTGGTGTGATGGTGGTTGTGGGTGTGCTGGTGGTTGTGGGTGTACTGGTGGTTGTGGTGCTTGTGGTTGTGGTTTGGTAGTGGTGCAAGTGGGTGTGGTGGTGGTTGTGGGTGTAGTGCTGGTTGTCATGGTTGTAGGCTTGGTGGTGGTTGTGGTGCCTGTGGGTGTAGTGTAAATAGTTTCTGTATGTTGTTTCGGTGTTTTCTTGTGTTTCTTTGTGTGTTTGTGATTATGTGTGTGTGACTGTGCTGCTTGTGTGTGTTGGAATGAGTTCAGTTAAAGTGGGTGCCTGCAAAGATGTGAGTGTGCTTTGAATAGGGTTGGACTTTAGAACCGGGGTCAGGACGGGTCTTTAGTTGGGGCACAAGGTTGGACCGGTTGGAAGACTGTGGTCAGTGAGGAGGCAAGTCCTGCAAACGATCTCTGCAGGCCAGACATAAATCTATGAATAGCTTCCAGGTATGCTACAATTTGTTGCATTTGGCACAGCCTTTATTCCGCTGTGGAGGCTACCTCTGGTGGTCGAGGGTTCATTGGTGAGGGAGAGGATCAGCTGTATGTCATCAGCGTTGGAGATAATTTTGAGTCTGTGGCTTCTGTTGATGGCTGCAAGGGGGCCATGTAGACATTAAAAAGGGTAGGGCTCAGGGTGGAGCCCTGGGGTACTCCACAGCTGCTCTCTGTGGGTTCTGAGAGCAACTGTGGTATTATGACTTGCTGGGTCCGGCCGTTGAAGAAGAAGTGGATCCAGGCCAGGGCCCAGTCACAGCTGCGGACAGTTGTGGAGTCTGCTTATTAGGGTACGGTGGAAAACAGTGTTGAAGGCAGCCAAGAGGTCTAGTAGGATGAGGGCTGCTGTCTCGCCCCGGTCGAGAAGAGAGTGGATGTCGTCTGTGGCATCATGGAGTGCAGTCTCTGTGCTGTGGTTTCCTTCAGAAGCCAGATTGGGAGGCGTCTAAGACTTGATTTGCTTCGATGAACTCAGGGAGTTGGGCATTGATGGTCTTCTCTTTGACCTTGGCTGGAAAGGAGAGGAGTGTGGCCGGTCTGAAGTTCTTGAGGTCTGTCGGGTCTGCGGATATCTTCTTTAGCAGGGGGATGATCTCGGCTTGTTTCCAGTCATCTGTCAATCATGATGAATGAAACTTTTATTGCTGAGCCAACATTTTTGAAGTCCTCTGAGTGAATTTTAATCACACTGGAGGAAATCAGGTTCTGTGTCTCTTCTTGGTGGTGGCGGAGGTGTGGCCATCCTCACCCTGTAGTTCGCCTGCACATTCCTTCCTGAGGGGGGGGGTGGATCCACAGTTGCAAGGACTGAGGTGAGTGCAGGTGTTTCTTTTTGTGACAGGGCCTCCCTTTCTGTGTCTGAGGCAGATGTAGTTGAGCCAGATATAGTTGGACCAGAGAAAGGAAAAGATGTTGCTGGAAAGGCCCTGCACATTTTGGTAAAAAATATAATGCAACTGTCAGGTACGCTCCACAGGATCCGGATGTCGAATATAAGGCCCACCTCCAAACGTCACAAACACTCTGATATCTTATCAACAGAGGATTTGAGCCATTAGGTGAGGGGAAATGTAAAATAATAAACAGGGAAGGGAAGGAAGGGGACAGCTGGGAAAGGGATGTACCTGAAACGACAGAACATACAGGGGTAAGATCACCATTCATGCAACACCGTAAATATCTAAAGCACTTTGTAATAGACTAGATACCTGTGGGGAAAAGGCAGGACTTGGCTATAGGTTTTCTCTGTGTCCCCCTCTAGATCGATAAGCTCGAGACCTATATGGAACATACATAGGTTAACAACAATCTGGTATCCACTACTGACACACATGAACCAGGCAAGATACCTCCTATCATACCTGGAGCATAGTCTAAGCCTGCACAATAAGGGATTCCGGGTGGGAGTTACCACCATGAAAGAATAATAGGACTGAGAGGGAACAGTGTAGCAGTAAGAGTGCAAACATACAGGACACGGTAATGCGTGGGAAGCAAGAACCACTCCGCTCCGTCTGGTACAGTACTCCCAAAACACAAAGTAGTCCTCAGGTACCAAACAATGGTAGAGATCAACGAATAATGACAGAAGGCTGTTGAATAGTAAGCAGAAAGGCTAACACTATAAAAGCACAACCTCCTTTAGACGTGACAATCGGTTCTCACGGCAACGCGTAGCTGCGACCGCCACCGCGCTCCGCGAGTAAAAGGTAATCAAATGGTCCAAAACAAATAACAACAACAAGCGCTTGTTCTGGCTACACGGAGCTGCGACCGCCACCTCGCACCACCTACCCAAGGTAGTAGAGAAACAAGTTTGGCCACCACAATGTACAAAGTGAAGAAGAAGACACGGCAGCGTGTGGCGCCCTACCACTCCGCTCCGCTCTTCAGCAAAATCCTAAACAAAGACAATGCGCGGCAGTTCCTTCACTGCGCGCTCCGGAAAACGGCAACGCATGGGGTGCACCACAGCGCTCCGCTCAACGACGTACTAAGAAGGGCGGGGACCGCTCCTACCTGATGCAGAAATCACCACGGCAGCCGTCCAAACGAGCCTCATGCCAAGCAGCAAGACGCGACCTCCCTTCTCCTGCTCGAGATCTGGACTCACAATAACACGCAACAGGAAGCGTGTCACACAGACTGAAGTAGCCTCAGCCGAGGCATCTGGGAAATGTAGTCTTTCCTGCCCAGAATGGAAGGCAGTCTTTCTACCGCGTAGCGCTGTAATGCAGGCGCTTAGACGGGCTCTGACAGTATGCCCTCCCCTTCAGCGCCTACTAGGACCAGGTCGCAGAGGAAACCGTCTATGGTAGGAACGGATAGCCTCCGGAGCATGGATGTTGGACACAGGTTCCCAGGAGTCATCCTCAACGGAATACCCCTTCCACGACACCAGGTACCATAACACCCCCCTCCGAAACTTCGAATCCTTGATGCTTCGCACCACATATTCAAAGCCCCCATCACACAACACCGGGGGAGGCGCCCTGCGCCTGTCCGAGAACGCAGGTTTCAGCAGATTACAATGGAACACTGGATGGATACGAAGCGAACCAGGCAGTTTCAGTTTGTAGGCCACAGGATTGAGCTTTTTTATCACCACATAAGGCCCTATGTACTTAGGGTGAAAGATGCTGCGGAGTTTAAACCTGATGTTCCTGGTCGAAAGCCACACCTTATCACCCACTGCGTATGATGGTCCTTGTCTTCTGTGTCTGTCTTCGTACTTCTTGTATTCCTTCTTAGCCTTTATTAGATGAGACCTGATTTTCTTGTGAACGGCCTGAACCTTACGCATCTGGCCCAAAACTGTAGGTTGATCGGCTACAACACCAGGAATAGTAAGGGGAAGGATTTTAGCGTCATACCCATATGTTGCACAAAATGGAGACACCCCCAAGGAACAGTGCCAAGCGTTATTATAGGCCACTTCAGCCATCCACAATAACGAGACCCATGAGTCATGAGCATCCGCAGCATAACACCGGAGATATTTTTTCAGGGTTTGGTTCAACCTCTCCGTTTGTCCATCCGTTTGCGGATGGAAGCTGGTAGAAAGAGAGGAACGGATACCCAGGGCCTGACACCAAAACTTCCAAAACCTAGCGATGAATTGCGGACCCCGATCAGATACAATGACCTCAGGTATCCCATGTAACCTGATGACGTTGGACATCAGTAGTTGGGCAGTCTGTCCTGCTGTAGGCAAATTCACGCAGGGAATGAAATGACCCAATCTGGAGAGACTATCTACCACCACTAGGATGGTGGTCATACCCTGATCCGGGGGTAAACCGGTAACAAAGTCTAGACTGATAGTCTGCCATGGTCTGTTGGGAGTTGGTAGCGGAAACAACAATCCTTTCCTTTTCCCAGTTTCATTTTTTGCCATAGCGCAGTCGCTGCAGGATCTTACCCAGGCAACAACGTCTTTCTTGATCGTGTCCCACCAAAAGTACCTTTGTAACAACTGCAAAGTCTTACACACCCCTTGGTGTCCCACCAATTGGGAATCGTGACACCATTCAAAGGCAGTCTTTTTGGTTGCTTCACTTGGGAGGAACAACTTCGTGTTTTGAAAGGGGAGGCCTTTCTTCAGTGTGCGACCACTCCCCTGGGTGGCCCACACAACCCACTCCCCTGGGGTCTTTGCTCGACTGATACGGTCCAAGAACGAGTCAGCTTGTATCACACACAACACCTTTCTAGGTTCCACAATGGGTTCAAGCCTGGTGATCTCTGTGGACACCTCCCCCTGATGTTGTCGAGATAGAGTATCAGCCTTTTTGTTGTCAGCCCCAGGACGAAAGGTGATAACAAAGTCATATTCCGAAAAAAAAAGCATCCACCTCATTTGTCTCTGAGTGAGGTTGCGGGCGGTTTTCATATACTGTAAGTTTCGGTGGTCGGAATAAACAGTAACAGGAAACGCAGCCCCCCACAAGTGTTGGCGCCATTCCTGAAATGCCTTTTTAATAGCTAGCAGTTCTTTCTCCGCTATGGTGTAATTCCTCTCTGCCAGGCTGAGCTTCTTTGAGAGATATGCCACTGGATGCAATTGACCCGTGAGGTGATACCTTTGAGACAAGATGGCCCCTACAGCTTCATCCGAAGCGTCAGCTTCAACGATGAAAGGATGTTCAGGTTTAGGGTGTGCCAATATAGGAGCGGTAGTGAACGCAGCTTTTAGGGTCTGAAAGGCTCTATCGGTGTCCTCTATCCATTGGAAAGGAACCCCTTTTCTTAACAATTTAGACAAAGGGGCAGCCACCTGAGAGAATTGTGCTATAAATCTACGGTAGTAATTAGAGAACCCTAGAAAGCTTTGCACTTCCTTCATACTCGTCGGAATCGGCCACTCTTGCACCGCCTTCACCTTTCTTTCTGAGATCTGTAAACCAGCACGACTCAGCACCACCCCCAAGAATTCCACTTCAGGCACACTGAACTCGCACTTGGACAATTTACAAAACAGTTTGTTCTCACCTAGTTTCTGCAAAACCTGAGACACCTGAGCATGATGTTGCATGGTGTTGCCTGAATAAATAAGGATGTCGTCTATATACACAACAGCGCAGACATCCACAAATTCCTTCAGGACATCATTCAAAAAATACTGAAATGCCGCAGGGGCGTTGCACAGCCCAAACGGCATTACAGTATACTCGAAAAGGCCATAACGGGTTTTGAATGCAGTCTTCCATTCATCGCCTTCTCTTACTCGGACCAGGTGATACGCTCCCCTCAAATCAAGCCGAGTATAAATCCGAGCATCCTTCACCTGATCCAGTAAAACAGTAATTAGGGGTAAGGGGTATCGGTTCCTGACGGTGTTCTTGTTTAACACCCTGTAGTCGACACACGCTCTTAACTCCCCGTTGGCTTTTTTGATGAAAAACATAGGGGAGGCAGCCGGGGATCTAGAGGGACGGATGAACCCAATGTCCACATAGTGGTCAAGATAATCCCTCAAGTGCGCTGTCTCAGGAACCGAGAGAGCATACACACGACAAGAAGGTAGAGTAGCCCCATCCACTAAATCTATCCGGCAATCATAAGGACGATGAGGAGGCAGTTGTTCCGCCATACTTTCACTGAACACCTCCTCATAGCCTTATATTGCGGAGGCAAAACCACCATCTTTTCGGCCGCTGTGGCCACTATCAAAGGTAGATAAGACACCGCTGCATTCGTCACACATGAGGAAACCCGAGGCTCTCTACATTCCTCGGATGCAAACCGAACCTCCTTTGACCTCCAATCGATAGTAGGATTGTGGTGGCTCAACCAGGGCATACCCAAAATGACCTCGTATTGAGGTGCCTCTATGATATTCAGCGTCAATTCTTCCCTGTGATGTCCTTCCGGGATTTCTACCGACAACACCAGAGTGTCAGTTTGTTCTGTAATCTTTCCTGACTTTAGTGGTTTTCCGTCCACAGCTAATACATCCTCAGGAACGTCTCTTGGCACTCTTTCTAAGGACAGCGCTGTTACCAACCCACTATCAATGAAGTTCCCAGTGGCCCCGGAATCGATCATGACTCTCACCTGATGGGTCTGGAAATGACTCTCCAAGCACATGGGAAGGAGTATATGAGTTTCGGTCTCTAACAGCGTCATTACTGTCAACGAAGGGATCTGATACGGGGGAGAACTGACATCGAAGGAAGAGTCTGCTTTTCCTCCTTTTTCTACTGCACCCATAGATGTGATGGCCAACCGTTTGCTACGATTCCACACACCACTGGTTTTAGGTTTGGTAGGGCAGTCCCTAACATAGTGACCTTTTTTGCCGCAATAAAGGCAAAGGCCCAGGGCTCGCCTATGTTCCTTTTCTTCTTTGGACAATGGGGCTTTGACTGCCCCTATCTCCATGGGTTCAGAACCTGATTCGGTAGCCGGTAACGCTCTTCGTGGGCTAGAGTCAGACCCAAGGTACCCCCGATCCCATCGTCTCCTATCACCCCCTCTGTCACTCATCCTACCATCCAGACGCAAGGTCAGGTTTATCATGTCTGTACAGGTAGCTGGCTGGGGGTCTATCTGGGCTATGACATCCTTGAGTCCATCCCTCAAACCTTGATAGAATAGGGACATCCTCTTTTCCTCTGGCCAAGCAGTTTCAGCTATCAGCCTGTTGAAATCAGTCATATAGGATATCAGATCTCTCTTTCCCTGTCTGAGTGTAAGTAACTCTCGGTCTGCACTGAAGGTAGTAGCCCGGCGATCGAACACTCGCTCGAATTCAGCCCTAAACGCCGTCCAGTTGTTCAGTACAGGGTCATCATTGCGCACCAAAGGTACTGCCCAATTAGCCGCATCTCCAATCAAATAGGAAATGGCGAAAGCCACTCTGGAATGGTTGGTCGGAAAGGAGGCCGGTTTGCATGAAAAATGCATCATGATTTGTGTCAGAAAAACCTGGGTTTTAGCTGGATCCCCTGAATATCTCTCTGGACTGGCAAGGGGTATAGGAGGAGGAACCGTAACCTGAATTTGTGAGGGAGAGGCATCAAAGGGGTTCCTACTCAATCTGTCCACCTTTTCTTTGAGGGCAGTGGCCTCAGCCTTGGAAGCAACAAGTTCTTGTTGCACCAATACCAACGCCTGAAGCACCTCCTCCAAGGTAGCCATATAGTCTCCACCCGGATCGGGTGTAGCTTAATTCGTGGGCGTGTTATTCTGTCAGGTACGCTCCACAGGATCTGGATGTCGAATATAAGGCCCACCTCCAAACGTCACAAACACTCTGATATCTTATCAACAGAGGATTTGAGCCATTAGGTGAGGGGAAATGTAAAATAATAAACAGGGAAGGGAAGGAAGGGGACAGCTGGGAAAGGGATGTACCTGAAACGACAGAACATACAGGGGTAAGATCACCATTCATGCAACACCGTAAATATCTAAAGCACTTTGTAATAGACTAGATACCTGTGGGGAAAAGGCAGGACTTGGCTATAGGTTTTCTCTGTTTCCCCCTCTAGATCGATAAGCTCGAGACCTATATGGAACATACATAGGTTAACAACAATCTGGTATCCACTACTGACACACATGAACCAGGCAAGATACCTCCTATCATACCTGGAGCATAGTCTAAGCCTGCACAATAAGGGATTCCGGGTGGGAGTTACCACCATGAAAGAATAATAGGACTGAGAGGGAACAGTGTAGCAGTAAGAGTGCAAACATACAGGACACGGTAATGCGTGGGAAGCAAGAACCACTGCACTCCGCTCCGTCTGGTACAGTACTCCCAAAACACAAAGTAGTCCACGGGTACCAAACAATGGTAGAGATCAACGAATAATGACAGAAGGCTGTTGAATAGTAAGCAGAAAGGCTAACACTATAAAAGCACAACCTCCTTTAGACGTGACAATCGGTTCTCACGGCAACGCGTAGCTGCGACCGCCACCGCGCTCCGCGAGTAAAAGGTAATCAAATGGTCCAAAACAAATAACAACAACAAGCGCTTGTTCTGGCTACACGGAGCTGCGACCGCCACCGCGCACCACCTACCCAAGGTAGTAGAGAAACAAGTTTGGCCACCACAATGTACAAAGTGAAGAAGAAGACACGGCAGCGTGTGGCGCCCTACCACTCCGCTCCGCTCTTCAGCAAAATCCTAAACAAAGACAATGCGCGGCAGTTCCTTCACTGCGCGCTCCGGAAAACGGCAACGCGTGGGGTGCACCACAGCGCTCCGCTCAACGGCGTACTAAGAAGGGCGGGGACCGCTCCTACCTGATGCAGAAATCACCACGGCAGCCGTCCAAACGAGCCTCATGCGAAGCAGCAAGACGCGACCTCCCTTCTCCTGCTCGAGATCTGGACTCAGAATAACACGCAACAGGAAGCGTGTCACACAGACTGAAGTAGCCTCAGCCGAGGCATCTGGGAAATGTAGTCTTTCCTGCCCAGAATGGAAGGCAGTCTTTCTACCGCGTAGCGCTGTAATGCAGGTGCTTAGACGGGCTCTGACAGCAACACCCTAGTTAGGGAGTTGAAATTGGAGTTCAGATTCTCCATCTGTACATTGTTCACCCTCTGGAAATGCTTCATCTCCTGAAGCTCTGTCAGGACCTGGCCCATCATGTGTTGGAACTGATGGAGGGTTCCCATGACTTGTCGATGGTGGCCTGGGTGACAGCGAACCCACTTGTCTCACTTTGCTGGACCTCAGATTTCCTCACATGATTCCTACACCCACAGCCCTGTGCACCTCACCCAGTGTGCCCCATCCCACTGGTTACTGGCTGAACTGGAGGTAGTGGTGGTGGTGCGTCAACAGCAGGCAGGACCTGGGACACAAGATTGGTGTGATATTGGTTTGGAAACAGGAACTGGAGGTATCCAAAGGCTGAGGTGTGGTAATACCTGGGGTGGGAGGTGTAGGTGTGGGCCGAGTGAGGCTCACTGTAGCTGTCTGCCCAGACAGACCAGATTAACCCGGATGTTCCTCTGCAACTATACTTGCAGGAGGTTAGTCCTCACTGAAGGCTTGATCCTGTTGTGGATCACAGGTAACCTCAGTGGTAAAGGGTTGGGCATGTACTCTGGCTGCTGCACCCATTAATGATTTTAAAAATCTGTATTATACATAAAATTATTTTGAGGCAAAAGTATAAAGCAACCTAAAAGTAAAAAAGTAAAATATTGTAATTATTGTACCTTTCAATGGTATTATAATAGGTTACACAAACAGTTTAAATGACACATAAAACTACTTCAAAAATGCAGGTGAAAAGATGTCCTCAAATGCAATATGTTGACTAGAAAGTATACATAAAATATATCAAACATTTCACACAACACAGTAGAGAGATAAAATGTGAAGTCACTTATTACAAGGCAAAGCGGTTAATATTCTGACATTTACACAGCTTAGAAGGATATATATATAGCATTAATCATCTAATGAAAATGGCAGTGTACATTTTCACAAAAATAACCACTTATATTCCGCATACAAAATTACATACCTTTAAAATGTTATCTTAAATAAACTTCGATGTGAGAAAAATATGACATCAATATCCTAAAATTACAAGGACAACATACAAAATTTAACACAAAATCATTTCATAACATAGCATGACATTTTAGATTGATCAATATATAACACTTTGACACGTGAAAATGTGATAGGAAGGAGAGAATGACATTGCAATCTTATTTTCACAAAACAAAAACAAGGCATTGTGGTAGTTGTAGTCAGTCAGGAGATCTTTATTCGGCTTCAATAACAGCCATAAAAGAACAAATAAAAGCATTATTTAACAATGATAAACATAATAAAATTTCAGCCAACCAAATTAATTCCCGGGAGTTCATTTTCCAACAATATTTTAGAATTCGGACTGCAGAGGAGATAAACTTATAAACCGTAAGACAGGTGAATTCATTGTTTAAAAGAAGTAGATGGCCTAATGCAGGTTTAAACTTTCTAATATTTAAAAATCTTATTAATGGTTTTGAAAAAGTGCGTCTCGGATTAAGTTACAATGTACAAAAAATATAAAGTGCAAAGGGCTCTGTACAGAAGTTGAGTTACATGGACACAGGTCTTGTTTGGCATCGCAGTATAAATCACGTGGATACGAAACCAACAAAAGAGCAATACCCATCCAGAACCTAATCAAATAAAACATTTTTGCTTCATTAAAATAAAAAGAGAGATAATATTCAAATTGTGGGGACCTAATCAGCAACGAATGCTCTACAACCCTTTTTTTGGTCATCTCTTAACTATCTCTTGCAAGCTTCAAGAGTAAAAGGAAATCACTTTTCAACTTAGCTTTAGGAATTGCAGTTATGTTTCCAGGACTACTAAACCAATCCCGGAGTCCCATTTTCTCCAGTTTGTCTTGCAAATAAGAGAACCAGGGAATTTTGTTTATATGGTCCAATTTCAAACAGCCTGAAAAGATATCTCGGTTCAGAACTGGCTCCTCTTTTACCCAAATGCTACGCCAAAGCATCAAGGGTGCCAGTTGGATACAAAAAGACAATGGAGTTACACCTAATTCATTATGACACATTGTGACCGGGGTACTTTTGGGTAACGTCAGCAAGCGTTTTAGCATTATGTTCTCTGCTCTCTGGAGGCCTGATGCATTGGAATATCCCCACACTCGAGCCCCATAAAGAGTAACTTTGCAGGTACGTGCTTTATAGATTTCAATAATTGCTTGTATTGGGCGTGAACCTAATTTTTTTGTGAATCTAAAAATGGCCTCCATATTCTTATTAAAACCCCCAATCCTGGCATCGACTAGGTGAGAGAAAGAATTTTTCTCGTTAAAAAGAATTCCTAAATAAGAGAAAATTGGCACTTGAGATAATGTTTTGTACTTTATAAAAAAGGTTTTCATTTTAGATGGGGATTTACCAGCTACCTTAACATGTGATTTGTTCTTAACCTAAGATTACTCATAAAATTGTTAAAACTAGTTTAAAGCCTTTTTAGTCCCACCCCAGTTCTCGATATTAGGACGCAATCGTCCGCATATAACAAGGCTGGTAGGGCCCTACGGCCTATTGTGGGTGCGCCTACATTCCCCATACTGATGTGTCTTTCCAGATCATTTATATATAATAGAATAGGAAAGGAGCGAGTACACATCCCTGTCTCACCCACAATCCATTTTTATAGGCGGAGTGAGCTCACCGGCAACACCATACCATACTCTACCTGTAACTCCCTGATGCATTGCGGCTAAAAAATGGAAATTGGTGGATCAATACCCATAAGCATCAATTTCTCCCACAGTTTTCTCTTCTGAACCCAGTTGAAGGCGGACGTTAGGTCCATAAACCCAAGGTATAGGGACCCTGGCTTAGCCATGGTGTATTTGCCAATGACCAGGTGCAGATTAAGGCTGTCAAGCCTTCAAGATGCTCCCTTCCCAGAGAAAAAGTCAAAGGGGGGGGGCTGGGAGAATCACTCTTCCCAGCAAATCATTCCACCACTTCTTAATTTCCTCCTGTGTGTGCAGATTGTTTGCTACGTTTGCCAGTGGCTGAGATTAATTCAGGCAAACCTTGTTGTTTTTGCATTGGCCACCCTAAGTGTGCCAGGTAAGCCCAGACGTGGGTCCCAGGCTCACTGGGCTAAAGGATTCAAACTAACCTTGCTGATACGGGGTGATACCCCGAAACCGGTCCCAGGGTGCTTGTTTCCAGTCCAAGGAGGATCTGACCTGGCAGTTCCGACTGAACTGTTCCCACTGGGGGAAGGGTCAAGAATGATTTGCATATGGCTGGGTTAAAACTGAAATGGCATGGTGGGCAAGAAAATTATGGATTGGTATGCGGCCCCTGGCGATTGCCAGTGCTAATATTAATTTATTCATTCCATCCATCACCTGGTTGTTTTTGCATGTGCTGTGGTATATAGAGTCATTTAAATCCGCCAAACTGATCTGTAAAAAACTGGAAAGGTTGCAGCGGGAAGAATACAATCAGGAAATTGGTTAAAAATACAAACATGAACTACTGCACTATAAAAAAAAACTTGTTAAAAAAGCAAAAGCTGCTTACTCTTATGATCACATTTTAAACTATAAAAATCCCAATAGAGAGGAGTCTACTTTGTATGAAAGCATGGTGCATCCATCTACGAAGGTCAACCACTTTTTCCCCTCTTAAGAACTGGGCAATAGTTTAACAATTTAATTCCTAATAAAATCAATAACATGACAAAAAAATTAGTGTGAATAGATCAGCCTATTGTGACCCCAACATTGCAGCCTGGTCCTCTTTTAGGAAATGACTATTGAGCAAATTAGAGACATTATCGCATTTCTCGTTTGTGTGTCTCTTATGGATGTTTGTCAAATACACCAACTAATTTAATAAACCAATCCCATCACCACCATCATGATTGACTGTGCAATTCTTCCCTCTATTCTGGTATAGCACCTGGCACCTGGAAAGATGCCTTAATCACTCTATTATTGGAAATGCCTATGCTTGATTCAACCATTTTAATTAACTATTGTCCCATCTACTTATTGTCTTTATCTGGGAAGATAACCGTTTCAGTGGTCAACAAGCAATTCATGAGCTTCTTGAAAGAACATTATCTCCTCCCCTGGCCCAGTATTGGTTTCCAAAAAGTTTAAGTACTGAAACTGTTTTGGCAAAGGCTAGTGTCTGCTTTCGACATCATTTCACACTCTGATTTGCTTGATTGCTCGGCTGATTTTGGCATCACAGATATAGGCCACAAATGATTTGACTGCTTTTTGCAAGACTATAGCCAGTCAGTTTGCTTGGCTAAATACAATCCCTGGCTAAATCTATTTCTACTGGTGTACCTCAGGAATCTGCTTTAAGTCCCACATCATACAACCTATAGGTTGTACTTTTGTTCAGACTCAAGGACTCATTTGCTTTTAAGTTCTATGCCTATGCTGATGACAACCAACTTAGGAACATGAAGAAAGTATTCCAAATATTCTAATTATGTTTTAAAGTAGTGGAAGAGTGGATGAAAATATTTTTGGGGGTTCAAATTGAAGATAAAACAGAAGTTGTATTTTTTGGCAAATCTGTCAATTAATAGTGGCAGAATCCCTTGGGACGCTTCCTGCTCTCACCCAGCATGCCATAAACGTAGGGATCATTTTTTAATCCAAGCTCTGCTTTGAAGAGCTTTTCAAGACTTTAACTACCACCTGTTCCTGTATCACAGTATCCTAAGAAAAATTCTTCCACTTCTTTTCGCAGGAAAAGTCTGGTACAAGCGTTGATAATTTTCAGACTTGACTATTGCAATTCCTTATTAATTGGTCTTCCTAAATATCTAATACACAGATTATTATTATCTATTGGTACAACATGTAGCAGCACACCAAGTTCTTGGACTGAATAGAAACTTGACCATTTATTTACCCCTTCTTCAACTTCCCTGGCTGGCCATTGCCAACAGAAGTCTATTAACACCCTGTGCCTTAGTCACAAAGCTATCTACAAGATTGGACCTGGTACTAATATGTCCTCCCTGTTTTTTGGTACTCTCTTTCCCTCACTCTGCCCTCTAACTCACAATGTCTGAGTGAATTACATTTTTATTAAACAGGTTTGAAGGCAGCTCTTTGTTAGTTTTAGCATCTAAAGCATGGAAAGCTATGTCCCTGTTTCTTTGGGCCCAATCCAATCAGAGCAGTTTTCAGGAAACAATTGAAGAGCTATCTGTTTACCATCACAATATACTACTCTCAGGAAGACATGCCACCATTTTAGCTATTTTATCAGCTTTACCTAGTAGTGCCAGGACACTTCTTTTTGAGGTATCTGCTCTTAACACATATATATTCATATGGTGCAGGGATTAGAATGCACGGATACTAACACTCCACATTACTTTAACCCTATAGTCATGTTTTATGTAAATTGTGTGCATAATGCAAAAGAATGAGATGACGTCAGTGTACTTATAGAAAAAGACTGTGTACTAGAATCAACTCTTTTTTTTAATTATATGGCTTTTAAGCAAAACTTTTTTGAAAATAATAATATATGTACCTGAAGTCATCCCTTCTGCCATCGCCTGCTTGGATTCCCCCTCCTCTCTGCCTTAAGATGTGCTCCCTGCTCTCACTTTGGGGAGAGGAGTTGCCTAATAGCTAGGGCGGTGGACCTCGACTCTGGGGAGCTGGGTTCGAGTCTCAGCAATCACACTGAACATCCTGTGATTCTGGGCAAATCACTTGGGGCCATATTAGCAAGAACCTTGTTAAAATGAACGCTGTTTTAACGACAACGGTGATAATGGGCTTGCTAATATGCGTTATAGAATTCCAATAGAAACCCAGGTTAGAGGTCCTGCACATCTAATCTGGGCTTCTATTGGAATTCTATACGCATATTAGCAAGCCCATTATCGCCGTTTTAGCGGTAATTTCCTGCCGCTAAAACGGCGATAACGTTAACAAGGTTCTTGCTGATATGCCCATTAATCTCCCCTAAAATCAGTGTGTGTCCTCATGTAAAGCAACTGCTCTGCTACCAGATTCGGGTCAAGTTCGCCTTATATAAAACTCTGCAAAAAACATAAAGAGAGGTAACGTGGCGCAGATACTAAAGCTTTCTGGGAGACGCTCATCGTCCCGGCCTTCCGTTCCTGCCCCAAGATGGCAGATGAGAGAGCGCGCTGCCATCCATCTACATTCCCTGAGTCGGGTCTGTCAAGAACTGAGGGAAGGGGGCCACGTCACCACCAGACAGAACAAGGGCTTCGAGGCCTTGAACGTCACTGCTCTGATATTAGAGCGTTGCACAGCTACACCTCATTTTCATTCTTCTGGCATCAGATAATGTTTCCAAAACAGTGCTGCTGTCAGAGTCATGCATAAAACATATCGGTAAATTCAACAAATCGCGCCCCCCCCCCCTCCCCTTAGAAGTTTGTTAGAAAACTAGGAGTGACTTTTAAACATATAATTAGATCTGGTAAGGAAACACTTTTTATTTGCAATGAAAATCACAGGGAAATAGTATTATCATAGGTGCAAAATGAGGGTACTTTTGATTAACTGTAACATAAAGATATCGTTTAAATATAAGGATTTCAAAAAAATAAAGAATACCAATTGGAAACAAAAAAAAAGCATTGGCAATGTAAATTATAAACCCAACAGTCCTGCACTTCTTTTTAGCCACATGTGCATCGTGATCGGCCAACATGCTGTCACAGGCTGGGAGAAAGAGACCAAGGCTGATGTGTGCTGACAGACTGTCCCATGCCGACGGCTGTGATAGACGAAGCGAAATGTGAATGACAGATGAGCAGACGAGTGGAGGAAGAGGACTGATTCAAAGTCTATCTGTCTGTCTGTCTGTTTGCCTATCTTTTTGTTTGTTCCATGACCATGGAAGTGCCTTCCCAGTGTATGCCTGTGGTTGGAGGGTCTGCCTTTTTGCAATATTTTCCATGTACTGGTGTTCGGTGCCCTTTTGTAACATGCACACACCACTCTGCCCTTGTAACACACGGTTGCTACCTCTCACATGTTTTTACCTTTGATACTTGCACAAGTGCCACCTTGCCCAAGTAACGCTTGTTCTTGTGCCTGAGTGTCTAGCACTTATTGCAGTACTATACCTCAAATTATACTCTGTTTTCTCTTATAACTGCACACTTGTCACTTTCCTCTTGTGCACTTTTGACTACCTCATGTATTTTTGGTTGCTCACAATTTTTACTCAAGTATTTTGTTTGCTCACGATTGTCACTATTACCTTTACTACCTCATGTATTTCACAGTTTTTACTACCTCATGTATTTTGTTTGCTCACAATTGTCACTATTACCTTATGTAAGTAACGTATGTTTTTGCAATCTGTTCTTTTGTAATATTTCTCATTATGTTTCATCTCTGTTCCTAATGTGAAGCGCTCTGACGCCTTCGGGTAAAGTCCGCGCTATATAAAAATGCATAAATAAAATAAATAAATAAAATAAATCTATGCTGCAGCCAGAACAGGTAAGAGGGGGGGATGGGCTGGGGGGATTATGACAGACGATGACGAGAAAAAATTAATTATTTATTTAATCTTCCCTCAACATCGCCGTCATAAACCCCCCTCACACGGCCCCACCGCCTCACCGCTCTTACCTGCATAGGCCCCCGCTGGTCGGTCGGTCGGTCGGTGCAGGCAAGAGCGGGTGGGTAGGGGTTGGGCCTGGGGAGGATTTCAACAGAGGATGACGAGGGAAAATTAATTATTTAATTTTCCCTCAACATCGTCCATCGAAATCTCCCCTCGCCCAGCCTCACTGTTCTTACCTGCAAGGGCTGCGGTTGACCTACCTACCTACCTATCTATCTAATTTTGTTAATACATAAGGGGGTGAAACTAAAGCTGTCACTTGGCAAGACCTAAAAACACACCAGGGCACATTGAAGGGTGCAAGCCCGAGAGTTTCAGTTTAGGCGAGGTACTGAGTCACACATCTTTTGACGCGCAGGGACATCACCCCAGCGCGTGAGCCACTGTATAAAAGTGGCGTCTGTCTGACACTTAGCCACAATATCTGTCCCTTTAAGCTCTGCACTTCCACATGCCACCCCGCTGACACATCCTCTGGAAACTTGGTGGAACTTCTCCGAGTCTGGAGTATGTTTACAATTTTCTCCCAGCATCTGCCTGGAAGGCATCCAGGGGCCTTTAAATTTACGGTTTCCTCTGACCGCTAAATCATTGACCTCAACCAGGAGCGTTAAAGCCAGCTGGTCCGTGGAGAAGCATTCCTTTCCAGATCTGCGCGCTCTAATAAACTCCAGCCGCGATAGGAAATTGACAGAAAACGTAAAATAAAGCTTTTAGGACGTAGTCTTTCTGCTACCGCTTTATCATGGCCGACTTTGAGGAATGCGAGGTATGGCAAAGAGACAAGACAGCAGCCACCGTGCTCAAGATGCTCAAAGGATGACGCATTCTTTTGGATAATTGTCGCGAATCTGGGGCTGCATCTGTGTTTAGCTTGATGACTTTTCACAGAACATTTTCTACCGTCAGCCGGCGATGTAAACAATGGTGCATCTGCATATTTTTAAATATTAATGTAATAAAAATGTTTAACTAATTGCAATAGCACAGCAGTTTCCCGGCGTCGACAGTCCGCTGGAGGAAAATGTTAAAAGAAAACACATGCAGTGCAGTGGGCTTAATTACTTGGCCAAAGTCCTGCAGAATACAGCGAGAGACAGAGAAAATACAGACTCTTCCATAATTAAAATATAAATAATTACACAAGTAATAATATTCAGTTAATTTTACCAAACATAAAACGTACTGCAAGGGTGCCATGAAACCCCGAGAGAGAGAGAGAAGGATGGATGGAAGGAAGGATGGAAGGATAGAAGTATGGATGGATAGAAGGATGGATGGATGGATGATGGATGGATGGAAGGAAGGATGGATGGAAGGATGGATGGATGGATGATGGATGGATGGATGGATGGATGGATGGATGGAAGGATGGATGGAAGGATGGAAGGATAGAAGGATGGATGGAAGGATGGAAGGATAGAAGGATGGATGGAAGGATGGAAAGATGGATGGATGGATGGATAGATGGATGGATAGATGGATGGATGGATGGATGGATGGAAGGATAGAAGGATGGATGGGAGGATGGAAGGATGGATGGATGGATGGAAGGATGGATGGAAGGATGGATGGATGGATGGATGGATGGATGGATGGAGGGAGGGATGGATGGATGGATGGATGGATGGATGGATGGATGGATGGATGGATGGAAGGATAGAAGGATGGATGGAAGTATGGCTGGATGGTTGTTCATAGTAATAATAATAAGTTTGACAAAGAATGGGAATAAGAATAATGTTACTTGTTTTTCAGGATTAAAAGTTCCTCGTGCATTACCCAGGTGTCATCTGTTCCTATATTTTGTCAACTTAACATAACATAGTGGTTCAGTGTCGCACAACTCTACGGCGATTTCTGTCTTCTGCTGCACAACATTTAATACACATGACAGTCAGATCAGTTCATATTGTTTTCTCATTCAACGTTTCCAATAAATAAGACTCCTAGACTGATGAAGAAAAGCCTTCTAGATTTGCATCTCAAGAGAACATAGCCTGGCTTGTGACCTATGGATTTGAGTGGAATTATCTGAAGAACTGTGGAGGCCCTGCTCTTGCGAGAGTTGCCGAGAAAACTGCTGCCGAGGGAAAAAGGAGTGTGCCCAAGATCAGAGCAATGCTATACAACAACATTGCTCCACATTTCTCCAAGAGAGAGGCATGTGAATGATGGGACTGAATCGTCACTGTGTGAGGGACCGGCTCAGGAACCTCCGTGTGAGCTTCTAAGTTTGTGAGGCAGCCGCGGTAGGTAGTGGGAGTACCTGCAGGCGGTGACGTGGGGAGGGGGAGGGGAAGGGTGGGGGGTAGTAATGTATGGATTACGGATCTTTACAGGTAAGTAAACATATAAATAAATAAAACAAATTTTCGTTGCGCGCACTGCATTACATTAGGGGATGCAGTGCACGCAACAAAATTCGTTTGATTTATTTATATGTTTACTTACCTGTAATGCTCCGTAATCCATACATTACTACCCCCCACCCTGCCCCTCCCCCTCCCCACGTCACTGCCCTGCAGGTACTCCCACTACTGACCGCGGCTGTTGTGAGGTGCTCTTCCTCCATTGTGGCTGCAGCTCGACTTCTTTCAAATACTGAAGTACGGTTTGACTCCCCCACCCATCAACCAACCTTCACCAGTCTGGCCATTAACGTTGCAGCAATGTTCTCTTCTCCCTGTACAACGACTGTAACACTGTTAATGCAGCTCAATGATGCTCCTATGTGTCAAACTGTGCCGTATGGTGCCATAGGTCAGCCTGGGCATAAACCACTACCTCCTGTTCAGGCCCCGAACCATAACTGTCCATATGCCCTGGTTAGCCCAATTCATCTAGATCTTGGAGTGCTAACTTCAAGTTTCTGAGAGCCACTGATTTTTTTCCAAATACCTAACATGCAATACAGTGACCATAAATAAATACCTAGAATTGTGTAGGTTTACATGTGCGTCATTTGCTCACCCACATTAGCTCCTAGGTAGAGTCAGGGCGATTTATAATATGGTTTTAATAAATCTACAATATTAACATGCAAGCTATAGTGAAAACCACATGTGTCAAAATGTGAAAAGTTCTGTACTGAACCACCATTTTTACACGTACTAGGCCTCAAATGGCTAAAGTATCACTTCTTGAAAAGTTGACTGCTTAGGGAAAGGACATGACTAAAGAATGCAGATATAACTAAAATGTTTAACTTTTAACCTTTTGATGGAATTTCTGCAGAATGTTTCTACTTATTTTTTTTTTTTTGTAACTTTTTATTATTTGAAACACAAAGGAACAAAACATCAAACAAACAAGCAAGGCAGTACAATATGAATCCAGACATTAGATATGTGCTCAAGGAGGACGGGAGACACATGTTAACAGGAGAAGAAAACTCTTTGAATACAGATGAGGGGAGGGAGGCACAGGCAGAGTTGCATAGGAGCAGTACAGCATATCACAGCTGGAAGGGATGTAGGTCAGGGTGACTGAGGAGGACTCTGGGAGGCGGTGAGCGGGGGTGTACAAATATCTCCACGGTATGCGTTCCAAGGAGTCCAAATCTTCCCCCATTTTCGGGGTCTGCCTCTTGCAATATACACTGTTTTCTCTCGAAACATGCACCAGTCCAGACTCTCTTTCCAAGCAGTCACTGTAGGCGGCCTCGGGGATCCCCACAACTGGGCAATATCTCTCTACGCAACCATATTGGCCAAGGTTACCCACCGAAGCTGTGACACATCATAATCATTCGGACCCCATACATTCAATAAGCATTGCCAGGCTTCCGGCATCATAACAACACCCGTGACATCATCCATAATCTCATGTATACGTTTCCAGAATCGCACCACCTCAGGGCATTCCCAAATGATGTGAAGATAGGTGCCAAGGAGACCACACCCACGCCGACACATGCCATCTGTAGAAAAACCCATATGAATTAGACGGGGGGCCAGTGACATAGATTCTGTGGAGGATCTTGAGTTGGACCAGACGGAGGCGGGCTGGAATCGCCACCTCCTTGGGAGAGGAGATCGCGGACTGCCAATCCTCATCATCCAGTTCAATACCATCAGCAATCCAGGCCTCAAGAAGGCGATCAAGCAGACCCGATCTATCATTAATCATTTTTTTGTAGAACAGTGAGATAGTGCTATCCGGCACATTATTATTATTAGGGTTTTGTAGAGCGCGTAGTAACCCGGAGGCATCCCAGCGCTGGGATCCAGACAAATCATGAGGGTAAAGTGCCGGGAAAAGAGGGGGGGGCGGGGGGATCAGGATATGGGGAAGAGGTGCATTTTGAGTAGTTTCCTAAACCGGAGGTAGTCCGATTCCAACCTTAGTTTGCGGGGGAGAGAGTTCCAGAGGATGGCTGTGTTCACGGAGAAGCGCCGTCCGCCTGTGCGCGCCCTTTTCACTCTGGGAACTGTGATGAGGTATTCATGGTCAGAGGGGAGGGACCGTGTAGCCTTGTAGGGCCTGATAAGGTTTTTGAGGATGGGGGGGCCTTTGTCCTGTAGGAGTTTATGGGCCAGACAGAGAGCCTTGAATTTGACTCTTTCTCTTACAGGCAACCAGTGAAGGAGCTTCAGAGCTGGTTTGGCCGAGGATCTAGCCGGGGTGTTAGTAAGAAGCCTGGCTGCGGCGTTCTGAATCCTTTGTAGTTTGTTGAAGGTGGCTTCGGGAGCTCCCAGATATATAGCATTGCTATAATCCAGCCTAGAAAGAATGAGGCATTGGATGATCAGTTTCCGGGAGATGGGAGGGAGCAAAGGCAGGATTTTCCTGACTGATCTAAGGAGCCCGAAGCAAATCCCAGCGTTTTTCTTAGCCTGGGTTTTGAAGGACAGATCTTTCTCGATCCAGATTCCCAGACTCTCTTCTCAGCTTTGGGGGCAGGGGGTTCACCCAAACAGGAGGGCCAGATGTTGGGGGGAAGAGAGGGTCCATTATGTCCGAGAAGCAGGATTTCCGTCTTGGACCCGTTAAGTTTCAACGCTGAGTTGTTCATCCACCCCTGGATTTTGGAAAGGCAGCTGTGCAGATTCGCTGGTTCTTGGTTGGGATGGGATAGAGACACCACCAGCTGGGTGTCATCCGCGTAGCTGATGATTTTCACACCGAACGGGGTGACAACCTCCTCTAATGGGGACATGTAGACATTAAATAATGTCAGGCTTAGTGAGGAGCCCTGCGGTACTCCACATTGGAGGGGGACTGTTGGAGAGCGGATGTCGTTCTCCCAGACCTGGAAGGAGCGGTGGTTTAGAAATGACGCGAACCAGGCAAGGGCAGTGCCCTCCACGCCGCTGTCTCTGAGTCGCTGGATAAGAACCTGATGGTTGACAGTGTCAAAGGCCGCACTGAGGTCCAGGAGGATCACTGCCACTGATCCTCCTACGTCCAGAATGTATCTGGCCTCCTCCACTGCCGCCAGGAGGGCGGTGTCCGTGCCCTGACCAGGGCGAAATCCAGTCTGCGAGCTTTTCAGCCGATTGTTAGACTCCAGAAACTGGGAGAGCTTTTTGTTTACTAATTTTTCAACGATTTTACTGATGCCGGGGAGGAGGGAGATTGGCCTGTAGTTGGCCAAGTCAAGGGGGTCTAGTAGAGGCTTTTTTAGGAGGGCCTTGACCACAGCCGCTTTCCAGCTGGGGGGGACCTTACCCTGAAGTAATGATAAATTGATGAGGTCAGTAAGAGGGGGGGCGATCGTGGGAGCCACTTTTTTAAGCATACGGATGGGCACCGGGTCGCTGGGGGAGCCACTTTTAATCGAGGCGAGCGTGGACAAAACCTCTTCAATAGTTACAGGGCCGAGTGTGTTAAGGTGGGAGGTGGCCGGGTCAGATCTGAGGCAACATAGCCGTCTAGTATACGATCTTCGAGGGGGGAGGAATCCGGAACAGCACTACCCACTTGCAACACAGAATTCAGAGCATGACGCACCTGGATGTAACACAATCTCTCCCTGTCACTCAGCATGTACTCTGTTTGCAGTTCAGAGAAGGCCTTAACCTTTCCTTTAACCCAGAGATCACGCACTTTACTTATACCGATCACGTCCCACTTATCAAATCCCTTCGTCCTCCAGAGGCTACCCAACTTCGCAGAGGCATAGAGCGGTGTGGCACCCGTTAATTTATCACTCCAGCCCATAGCCGCCGTTGCGCTATGCCATACTCGCACAGTTATAGTGGTAGGTCCCGTGAGTTGTGAACGGGAGGGTCCCGAATAAAGTGCCCTATAGTAATCACCCCCCGGGAGCAGCCATTTGTCCATTTCAAATGCTGGGTTCAACGCCGGGCCATACATCCCGTGGTTGATAGCCGCAAGGTGGGAAGCCCAATAATACCTACGAATATCCGGGAGTGCTATACCGCCATCATACCAGGGGAGTGTCAATTTCGGAAGAGCTATACGCGAACTTCCGTCCCATATTAGTTGCCTCTGTAACGATGCTATTTCCCAAAAATACGTCGACGGGATGACATCAGGATTATTCTGGAGGGCATATAGGAACCGAAATAGGGACATCATCTTAAAAAGGGCCGCACGCCCTAGTGGAGACAACGGTAATTTACGCCAACGCGCTACATCGGAGCGTAGCCGCTGAAGTGGGGGAAGCAAATTACGTTCGTAGCGAACCACCGGATCCATAGAGATAAACACACCCAGGTACTTAAAGCCAGATTGCGACAGCTGGATGGGACAGCCCCGTGGTAAACGAGGGACATCACCAGCGAGTACATAAATGTAGGATTTCGACCAATTAATGATGAGGCCCGAGTTCTTCCCAAAGGAGGTAAGTACGTCAAACAACACATTAAGCGATTTTTGGGGAGAGGTAAGATACAATAAAATATCATTCGCGTATAAGGAAATGCGATCCGCAAATTCCGGCGTCCAGCGTATACCCTTCAGCGAGGGCTCCAGCCGCAGCCAAGCAGCTAGAGGCTCCAACGCCAGAGCAAAAAGGAGCGGCGACAATGGACAGCCCTGTCGCGTGCCCCTACCTAGAGTAAAAGGCACGGAGACGCGGCCATTAACCACCACCTGGGCTTGTGGTGTTCCATACAGGAGTTTGACCCAACCGATAAAACCGGCGCCGAAACCAAACTTGGCGAGTACCGCCCAGAGATAAGACCACTCGATTGTATCAAAGGCCATCGTGGCGTCCAAGGACGCCAAGATGGCCGGTCACGCAGCGTCGGGGCCCTCGTGAGAACACCATGCAGACGTCGTAAACTTAGTGCCGTGTTACGGTGCGGGATAAAACCGGATTGATCCGGATGAATCAAGTCGCCGATAACCGTAATCAAACGATTAGCAAGCAACTTGGCGAGGATCTTGGGCTCCGCATTTAAGAGCGAAATGGGTCTATAAGACGAGCAACGATCCCGTGGTTTACCCTCCTTATGGATCACCACAATGGTCGCAAGACGCTGATCTCTAGGGAGGGAGCCATTGTCTCGCGCAGCCAAAAACATAGCACGTAGATGGGGAGCTAAAGTATCAGGGCGTAACTTATACAGTTCCACAGGAAGGCCATTGGGACCCAGAGCCTTGCCAGAGGGAAGGGAGCGCAGCGTGAGAGCCACTTCATCCACCGATGGCGTGGCATCCAGGCAATCACGCTCCGAGTCGGACAAACACGGGAGCGCTATGTCCCGAAGCAACAAGTGCGAATCCCCTTCAGGCCTGTCGGACACCGAAGTATATACCTCTCGAAAATACTCAGCAAAGCATTCAACAATGTCATCTGGATCAGTCACACTCACACCATCACACGTTACAATCACCGGAACCACTCGATTCGCTCTCTCCCTTCTGTCCAGCCAGGCAATCAATTTCCCTGCTTTATCACCCACGTCATAGAGCCGTCCCTGCTGTTCCCTACTCATCGTCTTTGCCGCATCAGTAACCAAAGTTTTATATTCTAGTTGTTTAAGGCGGAGGACATGTAAGGCTTCTCGAGATACCCCCCGCTCCAATGCAGTCTCCAGGCCTGTGATTTCAGTTTCGGGCTGAACAACTGCCTCGTTCTTACATTTCTTAGCACACCCCACCAAAGACAATGCCTGTCCCCTGATCACAGTCTTAAAAGATTCCCACAACGAGACAGGTGATGATACAGAACCAACATTTTCAGCAAAATACAAATCAAATGATTTAATCAATTCAGTGCGCGTCTTGGGGTTGAGAAGATACCATGGGTTAATCGGAGCCACCCTGCCTTCGGCCCCGATGCTAAGATTAAAATGAAACCAAACAGGGAAATGGTCCGATATGCCCCGGGCCAGGTGTCTAACCTCTCCAATCGAGGGGGACAGTGCCGCCGGTATCAGGATGTAATCTAATCGAGAAAGACTGCCATGAGCTCCCGAGTGGAAAGTAAACTGTGTTTGCTCTTGGTGCATTAGTCTCCAACAGTCTATGAGGCCCAGGGTTTCCAGGAAGTCGCCTAACCAGGATTGTGCAGAAGGAAGATCTCGGGGGGGATAGCGATCGATCCTGCCAGAAATGACGGAGTTAAAATCACCACCCAGTATCAAGAAACCCTCGGGGAGACCCAGAACCATCCACCCCAGGTCCGAAAATGTCGTGGATTGCAAGCCCGGGGGGACATAAACTGACACCAACGAGATTGGCTTTCCCTCCCACCGCCCGACTAGTGCAACATATCGACCCCTGGCATCGAGGATCACATCATCAACTTCGAGGGGGAGGGAAACCTTAAGCAAAATACCCACTCCTCTAGAACTAGACGTAAATCCCGAGTGGGCAGCCAGACGATAACCCCTCCTATTAAGAGCATGACAAGTGTTCCCTATCAAATGCGTCTCTTGTAACAGTACGACATCAGGCGAAAGGCGCCGCAACAGCTGCATAACCACCCCTCTCTTTATGCAATCACCCAACCCATTCACATTCCAGCATAATACCTTCAACCCTCTACCCCCATCCAAATCCAAAATGAACTCCCATCGCAAAACGAGCATCACACAAACGTCAATGATAATGAAAGTACCTTGCCTTGAAAAGGAAAAAACAAACAATCCCTGAACTTGTCCCTCCCTCCCCCCAAGATTCCCAACACAACTTCCCCCCACCCTGCACCCCTGCACCGACTCAAAAGCCACCCCAATTTGCAGTGGGCCTGTCGCCCTAGCAAAGACAAACATGAGCTAATCTACACAAAGAAAACCCCAGAGGAGGAAAGGGTCCCGCCATCCCCGCTACCTCCGAGGATACGAATGGAATGATCAAAGAAAGTCAGTGAAACTCCGGCTGATCATGCTGAAAATGGTTCCGGACACAGTCACCATAGTCATTCTTGGTCCATCAGTCCCCCTTCCGCACCACCAGCATGTTCTTGGCAAGCGCAGCGTGTCGGCAAAGTGTCCAACCAATCACTCACTTCCTCAGGCCTGACAAAGAAAAATGTTCAATTGTCATACTCAACACGTAGTCGGGCCGGGAAAAACATAGCATATTTTAGTTCCATGTCCCTTAGTCGCCTTTTCATACCTTGAAATCCCATACGTTGTTTCTGGACCGACTGAGAAAAGTCTGGATAAAAATTCACAGCAGCGTTTTCGAACTGCGTAGGGCCGCTTGTCCGTACCGCCTGCAAAATGGCGTCGCGATCTCTTAAATTGAAGATCCGTGCAATAATCGGACGGGGGGGAAACCAGGCTTCGCTTGTCCCCCTGGCACTCTGTGCGCACGTTCGATGGCAAAAAATTTGCTTAGGCCCTTAGGAGCCAGATGATTTAGAATGAGGTCCTCCACTCGAAGATCAATGGCGAGTGGACTAGATTCTTCCGGGACCCCAATAATACGCACGTTATTGCGCCGCGCACGGCCTTTAAAATCCTCCAAGCAACGAGCAAAAAAGTCATTGGCAGATCTTAAGTTGCGCACTTCCGTTTGCAAGTCGGACACGTCCGTGGTGAGGCTGGATGTCTTCAGGTCTAATGACTTCACTTTCTCATTCGTCTTGGCTAAGTCAGTGCGAATGAGGTTGACATCGATAGCCACCGTGTCCAACTTCAGAGCCAGGGCTTCATATTGTTGGCCAATGGAGGACTGTATCCCAGCAATGGCGCCCATCACGTCTTGTAGTGTTAAGTCCGCCAACACAGCAGAATCATCGACAACCTCCTCCCGGGTCTTAGGTGCGCCACCGGGGATCCTTTAGAAAGCGTATAGCGATCCATGACGTTCGTCTGGGTAGAACCTCCCCGGATGGTGGTCTTAACCTTCCGTTTCTCACCCTCAGGCTTGCCCGTCATGGCGAGTCGGGTGCCCCGGAGGGAGGCTTGGGATCTGGTCCAAATGGCTCCGTAAAAGTCACACACGGGAACACAGGATACCAAGTTGAGCCAAGTGGAGACCACAGCCAAACAGTCGTCTGCTCGAAACTCAATGAGTTGGCATCAGTCCGATCAACAGACACACCGCATATATGAGGCAGTGCGCCGGAGAAACGAAACCTAAAGTGAAGTGAGGCCGAGGGCCGACCTCCTCGAGCCGTTGTTGTTGAATTACGACCCGGGCACTGCCACCACTCAAGGTCCAGGCTGGTCCATGGAGAAGGCCGCAAAGTTCAAGACGGCAAAGCTCGGGGACCCGGCGTCCGATTTCGATCAAAAAACCTGCTAGTACATCAACCGGGTTGTGTCTTCAATGATCTTCCATCAGATCAGGATATTGGACAGGATAAATGCGGGAGGCAGCGAGGGTCCTCGGGAGCCCTGTGCTCACGCAGCCATCACGGATGCGCGCGACAGAATGTTTCTACTTAAACATAGCTTGCTGTTAACAAATGATTTGTTTTGTCATCTAATAGGGAAATTAAGGCTTCATACGTGTATAATCAGTATTTAAACTAAATCTTGACCTTTCACAACTAACTTATATTTTTCTTTCAGTAAATATTTGCTGCAAAATGTTTTTCTTTTTGCATAGTGATATTTCAACTTCTACATAGACTATTGTTTAAATACTTGATATTAGAAGGATAGAAGTAGCTACAATATGTGGGAAAATGAACCTGAATGAGAAGCTGACCCAGATTAACTCATAACTGTTACAATTATAGTTGCAAGCTTAACAATATCGTCTCTGGGCTATTGGATTTCTCGATGAGAAGATGAAGAGCATTGAACACTGATTGGCTGGCTGAAGATGGAAGAAACACAATATTACAATACTTTATCAAATGTGTTGTTTATATAAGTGTGTGTTCCTAGAGTAGGAAATGAAGGCTTTTTGTGTAGGCTTTCAAGCCCACAGACCCTTGCGATTTTTTAAATTACCCGGACGAACGTCCATATTGCTTTAAGACTCGGATGAGTTTCTTGGGCTTCCCTTTATGAGAGGTGCTGCTTTGATAATATTTGATCTATTCAACTGAATCTTGCTGAAGCTTTATGCTTTTCTCTTACATTCCGGAACTAGAACCCTTTGTGGGTTCTAACTAACCGCTTTTCTCCCATTATTCTTAGAATAGGGATTCTTTCCTTTACCGAACATGCTTAATGCATTTTATTAAATTATTATTATTTATTGAGCGATTATCAATTTCTAAAAAGATTCTAATGACTAACTTAATGAATTTCATTTCGATCTAATAAAAGTTATCTGCTAAAGATTTTGATTATTAAAACCCTTTAAATTCATACCAAGCTCTCTTTACTGACTAGAAGTTAACTAATGATTGTATTGATAATTGATCTGATGCATTGCTCTCCTCTTCTCTAAAACAACAGTAAAGATCTATTTGCATCAGAGGCGACACAGAGCTGGATTTAGCCAGTGAGATCTTAAACCGACAAAATTTAAATTAAAAACTGATTCCCGCTCCAGCAGTATGCTAGAAAGAAGGATGTCAAAACTTTAGGCAGAAACATTTAACTAAGGTCCTATCACATTTTTACTACGATATTGAACTCAATGCGAATAATCAACTTCTTTCTTTCTTAAAACAGAATTTCCATTATTGCACAGATAATATCTCTGTACTACCGGAATCTGAATGGATTATCATATACCAGCCTTGAGCAGCAATCGTTTAACTAGTGACCACTTGAAAGTAAAAGTCTAAAAAGGCAATATCAGGTTCTATAGTTTACATAAACAACAGGTAACACTTCTTAATAGAAAATTCCAATGTCATCGTCCCAAGAGGATAAGCCTCATAGCAGTTTTTGCTGTTATTGCCACATTTCAGTTTAATTTATGTTTTTATTGATCTAGCTTTTGTTTCTCAAGAATGAACCACACATATGCCGCCATGGTGCTGTCCGAATGGAAATAAATAATGCGCAAATTGCAGCGCAGAACAATCGTTTCTGCATAAACACCCTGCAATCCATCTTCATTGTTCAGTTTTTTGTAAGCTTTATGGACGAGACAAGCCACTTAAAAAGGAATGAAGGTAGACACTATAAACCACTGCAGACAGAAAAGAGCTGGAGTAATGTGATCCAAATATCTAGCCCTGGAAAGTGGCCGGGTAGTAGAGTGCAGAAAAGCATGTGTTTGAGAGAGGGATACTTGGCTGTAAGTGGCAGAGCCAGAACATAATGTAACAATTCTAATAATTATTATCACTGTCGTCATTGCCGTCATCATTTAATAAAGTGAACACTTCAAACTGAATTGTCGCGTGGCAGGTCAATACATTTTATTTTTTAAGCAAATCAATTGTTTTCCTCAATCCAATGCACAGAAGCCCCTTCAGCTCCAGGAGCCACTAAACTCTTGCCCCATCATGACTCCATGATCCCTGACTCATGATAGCCCAGCTGCATGGGGTAAGAAAAGGAACTGTATTAGAACGAGTCATTCTGGTCACACCTGGGGCCATCAAAACAAGATCAGGAGACCCGACTGAGCCCAAAATCTATCAGTGAACTTGGCGGCCATCTCAGGTGAGGAATAATGACAGTAATAGAAGGATGGCCTTATTTATTGTTTTACAGGTGGCCTGTCACCTCACCAGGTCAGCAGAGCAACTGGCCTCTGTACATCTGGTGGACAAATGCCCTTTATATTATGAGATGTATGTCCTGCCTTACTAGGATCTCACTGCCTTCTGCTCATTCTCGAGTGAGGTAGTTACACAGAAGGGAGGGAAGTATTCAGGGTAAGTTCCATGTTGTTTTGGGCCTGATCAAAATACTTTCTGTTTCTGAACAAACAAAAAAGACCATGCTTTTCTTGGCAGTCCTTAACAGGAAAAAATATGCATTGTAAGGCTGGCAGTAACTAGGACAAGCATAACATCTACATTGCCCAGCATTTCTGTGGCACACAGACCTCTGCACAAGGTGGGCTTTGCTGTCGGATCTCCAGCAATATTTGTTGGCTTTCATATTCACTTCCCACTTACAACAAAATTGGGTAGCAAGAGCCCTAATTACAGGCACAAGTATTAGTTGGGAAAGGAAAAAAATATGGTCAGACCCCATAACAGTTTCATCACCAAGCCATCATTTGTAAACCTCTAAATATGTACCTGTCCATAGCCACCTCGTAGTCGCTGACGCTACTGTAACAATGGCAGTGTAGGAAATAAATGTGGCAACCAATTGATCAGCAGATATCATGTCCTGAGGTCTTCAGCATCTCAAACAAAGGGGACCATTGTAGTGACAATTCAGCATATTTAACACCAACACCCTTGAACAAACGCTCCCTATTGACAGATCCCTAAGTTATCCAGGGTTCAGAAGCAGCCAGAAGAGGTCTCAGCAGCTTGGGAATCCTCTGTCAGCAGAGATCACGAACGTTGAGGAACCTCAAACGCACCAAATAATCAACATAAATCCAGCGCCATACGCTGAGGATCTACTCTTTAAACACATCTGTGTTCAAACATAGCTCAATGCGCAGTGTTGTGAAATGTAGGAAACTCTTGATATTGCAGAAAACTAGAACCACCTCCAACACCACTACGTGGTTCTCGTAGCCCAACCACACTCATGGGTAGACTATGTAGGTCAACCACACTTATATAACGCCTGACTACAGAAAATTACCTCAGTCTGCAGGGGAATCACAAACACATAGCTCAATGTGGCATTGCATTATTCACTTGCCGATCTCACCTCTGATAACCACAAACTCCTTAGATAGAACCACAATACGGGCATGGCAGGAAGTGTGACTTCATTCTACACGAGCAGGCTATTCTGTTAAGTCACAGACTGGACTAACTATCAATTAAGTGTGCATGTTCTGCTGAAAACCATCACAAGCTCTACTTCATCCTTCTGCCCTTAGCCTCTCTTCCACCCTCCCCAAAAATATCTATGGGCCTTCACTTCAGAACTCAGTTGCATGGCAAGATCTTCTGACTATATTAAAACTAGTACTTCTCATCTGTGGTCTGGCTAGATGATTTATTTGTTTGTTTGTTTATTTGTTGTTGACATGGAAAATGTCAGTTTCGCCAAGCTTGTTCAGGAGCCCCCATACGGTAAATGCACAGTCTCATCCTGAAATGTTGCTAATCCCTTATACTTGTCTCATAAAGGTTTACTCCCTTTCATGGTCAGAGCACATCCTCATCAGCTTCACCAAAGTAGTGCCACGCACTAACCCATACCTGCCTTTTTTTAAAAGATCCACTCAGCTGTCCAGTACCATTTCAAACAGTAGCCATTTAAAAGCTTTCCTTCAGATGCACCAAACCACACCTGCCCCAACAATGGGTGACTATATACTTTTCTAGCCTGCATCACAGATGTGTGCTTGAGTGCATTGGATTTGATGGTGGCTCTCAAGGCTAGAGTGTCTATATCATAAGGTCATTACTCAGGTAGTGCTACAGCCATGGCCGGCCTAAGGCAACGCAGAAGCAAAAAATTAAGACTCGTGGTAGAACTTTCAATTACCCTGTAATCACACAGCATGGCATGTTCATTACCAAAGATGCAACCAGGCAATTATGAGGATGACTAGCTCGCTCTTGTCTTGTAGAAGAGAATCAGCGAGGCAGCTGATTCTCCTCAAGAACACTTCAGGAGCTTCAAACACTTGGTGGCTCTCCTCACGTCACCTTCCTCCCAGAGTCCTCAAAATGCTATTTGATTGCCTAAAGACCTTCTGCGTTGAGAAAATTGTGTTCCACTAGGCGCATTTGCAGGCATCCTGGCCATTATCCAGTCTGCACTGGAAACATCAATTACAACACAGGCATTACAATGCAATGCCTTTATAACGCATCAAATACAATGCAGATTCCATTACAATGCATGCTATTACAACACATGCCATTACAACGCATATGCCTCACTGACCAGCACCTTCTTTAAGGTAAGCACCCGGCGGTGTTTGAATAGTAATTTACGTGTAGTGGTTAATATGTTGTAATGGCTTGCATTGTAATGGAAGTTGCATTGGAAAATCTGCGTTGGAAAGTATGTGTTGTAATAGTTTGCGTTGTAACCTCATACAGCCAGTCTGCACATGGACCTTCCCAAGTCTTTCCCAGGGCAAGGATCTTAAGCTTCTCCAAGAGGTCCATCTTAAAAAAAGAATTTCCTAACGTAAGGAAATGCCAGCCACATCCCAACCTATGCAGTGTCAACTTGCTCATCCTGAAACATACAACTGAAGCTCCCCTAGTCAACCCACATAGTAATGCTTTTCGCACCACCACAATAGCACCAACAAAGTTCAGACTTGTAACTCTCAGTGTCTTATGGAAAAAGCCTAGTGCAACACCAGCAACTATTTTTTAATTACTAGCCCATTTCAATCCTCCTGGGTATCGAAAAAATGTTGGAGACCTAAACCATCCACAGCTCTCTGTGCTCATGGAGTCAAACATAACCCTCAGTAAAGATTCCATCTTTGCCAGAGGGCAAACGTACCTTATTGAGTGCAGGGAAGTAAGTACTCAATTTAATGTTTGGTCTCTCAACAGCCTCCAACAGATCTGATAAAGAGATCATATTAGGCCATCTGAAGGAAGTGTATTCACTGCAATCCAAGTAACATCAAGTATGTGAAGTCACTTACCGCTATATGTATCAACAAACCATTTTGCATTTCCTAAATAGCGAATTTTAAGGAATCGCTATTTAGGAAATACAAAACGGTATGTATGTACAAAATCGCTTTCCAATAGCGATTCCTTAGCATTCCTAATTTGAGATTAGCAAATTGTTAATCGCAAATCACCCCTTCATTTCCATGGGCCAGGAGGCCCATAGGAATGAAAGTGCAATTTGCAATTAGCAATTTGCTGATCGCAAATTAGGGATTATTCCAAGGGTGCAGGGGTGTCTCAAGAACACCCTGCTGCACCCCTGAAAAAGACATTTGGGGGCATATGGCGCACATACATGCCCTAAGGGCATGTATGGGCGTCATATGGCACCTTTGGTTTTTTTCAAAAAAGCTTTTTGATAAGAATTCGCAAATTACCACCAACTAGAAGTTGGTGGTAATTTGCTAATCCTTAATGGCATTTTTTGCATATTATTTGTTTGATACATTGCATTTAAGGAATCGCAAAATTTGCAATTCCTTAAGTGCAATCGCAAAATAAGGATTAGCAAATTTTGCTATTCCTTATTTTGCATCAAACTTGTTTGATACATACCATTTGTCTAATTAGCATTCGCAAAGGCCGAAATTCGCAGAATTTCGGCCTTTGCGAATGCTAAATAGCTTGATACATATAGCGGATAGTCACAAATTACCAGTCAATCAGACACCTAGAGATACATCTCATGACTGACAAGCCATTCTTATGCCAAAACACTAAATGGTATGGGTGCAGATCTCTCCACACACATGATTCAACCTTATGTAAACCTCGTGATTCACACCTCATACTCGAAGAGGACACCATTTCTTTCCAGACAGGCCACAAAACGCACCAGGGGTTGTATCAGGAAGAGTTTGTACTCATGTAAAAACAGATTTGTGTTTTCTGTTATTTGTGCACTTGATCACTAGCCTCTGTTGTGATTTGCAGTCAGCCGCAGCCACTGCAGGTAAGAGCGGTGGGGCCAAGTGAGGGGAGATTTCGAGACACAAGGGAAAATTAAATAAACAATTAAATGTCCCTCGTGGTCGTCTCTCAAAATCCCCCCTCACTTCGCCCCACTGCCCCACCGCTCTTACCTGCAGCGGCCGGGGCTATTTACAGATAAAATTTTTCATGAGGAAATATTTCATGATGTTTCCCCTAACTGAGACTATGGTAAAAAAAGAACGAGACATATATTTGACGTAATCTCTGTTCATATCATGTGCACTAATCTTCGCTAATCACAACAGAGAGCGTGATGATTGGGCACATATGATGTCGGTCAGAAAGGCTCAGAACGGCATTCGGATTTTCCTAACCCGTGTGGGAACCCATGTTTCAAACCGACTCAGAAACATTTCCAACCGACCGATTACGATTGAAGGTAACCGTTCGGTCTTTCCGACTCGGTTCTCACTGGCATTTGGAGACTCCAAGTCAGTCTGAGTCAAATCGTACAAGTCTATGGACAGCGTGTCCGACCGACGTGTTACGGTGTTGGATTTGGACAGTTTTTCTAAATCGGTCTGTCTGACACGAAACGGCTATCAGAAACTGACTTTGGGGGCCCGAAGCAGACCGCCCTTCACCTGGAGGCCTCCGGTTGTGGCCCGTGGGGGTACCCATAGGACCCCTTTTTCCAATCATGCACAGTGTGGCAGGCACCAAGGGCTGCCTGTGACAAGGTGCGAGATTTTTGGCAACCACCCCATTTTTCAATTGGAATCTTTGTTGATGGTCGGAACACTGGCTCACCTTGAAGTGAACAGGAGTCCGGCCAAATGGTGTTTCGAAACATTATAATGGGTCGGTCAGACTTGCCGAACCTGAGTCGGTCGGAACCGATTCCGACACGGAGTCGGTCAAAATGCTTTTAGTTCTGACCGGCATTCGGAGACTCCGAGTCAGTCGGAGTCGAATCATACAGGTCTATGGACCACGTTTCCGACCGACGTATTACAATGTCGGATTCTGACAGTGTTTGTGAATGGGTCTGTCAGACATGAAACAGCTGTCTGGAACTGCCTCTGGGGGCCCGTAGCAGGCCCCGCCTTCACCTGGAGGCCTCTGGTTGGGGCCCATGGGGCTACCAATAGGACCCCTCTTTCCAACCATGCACAGTGTAGCAGACGCCATGGGGTGTCTGCCACAGGGTGCAAGGTTTTCCTCAACCACCCCATTTTTCAATGGGAACCTGTGTTGTCGGTCAGAACACAGGCTTCCGTTGAAGTCAATGGGAGTCCGATGGAACGTTGTTCGGAAACATCGTAATCGGTCAATCAAACTTTCCGAACCCGAGTCGGTCGGAACAGATTCTGACACGGAGACGGTTAGAATGCTTTCCGACTGACATCGTAATGAGGCCAATGGTGTGCAAACTATTTTCTACAGTCATGCTCTGCTCATGATGAGGCCTATAATCCTACCGAATATTAGGGTATTGATCACAGCTGGACTGTAATTTGCCTTTTTTTTTTTCCAAGGACTACGTGATCCTCCACCATGCCCTCCCCATGCCGCTCTTCCTGATTTACTAAAATCGGTCCCTGTTAGTAATGCATGGTATTGGAAAAAATATGACTTACAATTTGGACCCTGAGGTTCAGTTTAGGAATGCAAATTACTGGTGGAATTTGATTTATCACATCCTCCTCGCTGATGATTCCTCATTATTCTTCACTTCCAAAGTCTTCCCCCATTGCACCAATGAGGCAACGTAAAATGCTACCCCACCTGCAGAATTTGAAGAGGGGCCCTGAGTCTGCCATGCCTCAAAGATATTCATTGGCCGTGACGAAATAAGACCTATTTGACGTATTTGGGCTCCCATGAAAGGTGTGGGTTCCCTTTGCAAAGCAGGGACTACAGAGGCCTGTGTTACCCCCAGCACTGACCTTAAGCAGACCAAGGAGACACCATCTGACCAACCAAATGAAGCAACAGAACCTTTCTAAAACAGTTCACTTTTCTCTTTTTGTGAACTCTTGAAGCCCTTATGTGAAAGGTATAAGCACTATGCAAAACTCAAAATACAATAATATGATCAAATTAAAATGAGGACGGAAAGTTACCTTAGCAGGTATTTTACACACACACAGATGTCCGAATCAACCAATGAAACTAAAGACAAGGGAGTTATCTATTTAATTATATCTTTAAATTACTCTTAAGAACGAATTGCTCTACAACGCCCAAAATCGGATATTCATGCACTGTAAACATCTTGAACAATGATTGCCTAGAACCGAAGCACATATTACTTTTCAGTGTCATTTCGAAATAAAAAATATCAGAGCAGCTTAGAACAGCAGGGTAGCAATGTGAAATGGCAGCCAGGACTTTTGTTTACAATTTTGAATCAGCCTTCCGAGGCAGCGAGTGCAAGTAAGAAAACTCCTGATTGACAGCTCAAGCAGAGTCGGCGCCAAGGTTGTAATGTCAACATACTTTTCTCTCAATGGGTCACTTAGCAAGTATAAAAGGCTGGCAAAATGATGACCAGCCGTTTGCATGAATTAGAATTCCTAGCAACACTTTTAGAATATGAGTTTGTTTAGTGGGTAGGATATATTTTATAGTTTGCATAGGATACAGTTAAAATTAAGAGAGGTGATAGGCAGGAAGTCATTTATGAATATATTTTAAAATCCTCAACAGTAGTTGAATTTTAAAATCACTCAATATCTTTTATTATGTGACAGAGGGGCAGATGTATCATCCGTTTTTTTTGTCGCAAACGCTGCGATTCGCAAAATAGCACCGTTTGCGACAAAAAAATCAGGATTTGGAATGTATCATGCAAAAAGCCTCGCATTATTAAGGAATCGCAAATTTTGCGATTCCTTAATATTGCGTAAGCATTTAAGAAATGGCAAATTGCGATTTCTTAATTGAAATGGATTAAGCATTTCAATTTTGCGATTTTTGACTAAGAAATCGCAAATTACCACGAACTTGCAGTTGGTGGTAATTTGCGAATTCTTTTCAAAATGCACTTTTTAAAAATTCTAAAGCTGCCATGTGACGCTCATACATGCCCTTAGGGCATGTATGTGCGCCATATGCACACACATGTCAAATTCAGGGGTGCAGCAGGGTGTCCTTAAGACACCCTTGCACCCTTGTAATTATTCTCACTTTGCAATTAGCAAATTGAGAATAATTTCCCATTCATTCCTATGGGTCTCCTGGCCCATAGAAATGAATGGGAAATTATTCCTTAATTGCGATTAGCAATTTGCTAATCGCAATTAAGGAATTTTAAGAAATCGCTAAAAAATAGCGAATTTCTACATACATACCATTTTGCACTTCTCAAACAGCGATTCCTTAAAAATTGCTATTTGAGAATCGCAAAATAGTATCTTGATACATCTGCCCCAGAATCCTTATTTTTATTCTGTGACAGAATCCATCCATCGCTTTAAGTAGAGCCCAGTTATGCGTTGTATGACCCCTGCTTATACCCGTTTGTGTAGGGCTTGGATTTACGAGTTGTTTGGTATTTACTGCACCTGGTAATTACCGGGTGGGGGGGTATATTTACTAAGATTTTTGCGCCGTGTTTGCGTCACAAAAGTGATGCAAATCAAGGCAAAATCTTTGTTTACAGATTTACTTCAAGTTAAATTACTTGAAAGTACCGCAAAGCAGCACATAGCGCAACTTTGCATTACTTAGTGCCAAGGGGGCCTTCCATGGGCGTTCCCATGCAACCACCCAAGATTTTTGATGCAAAACCCTAATTTCTAAAAAAAAAAAGAAACAGGGTTTTGGAGCACTCATTGTCGAATTGGCGCTATCAAGGAGAAATGCTTTTATTTCTCCTTTCTTTTCCGAGTTTGCATGTGTGCTGCACTGTACAGCACACATACAAAGTGGGAAAGGCTTCAAGTTAGTCTAAGCAAGGTATTTTGTACAAAAACCTATCCTAGGCTCACGCAGACACCCTTGCACTATGCTGCAAAGGTGTGTGTGTGGCACACAGCAGTACATTTCAGTGCCGCCGCTAGTGAGAGGGGAAAAAATGCCATATTTCTGTAAATATGGCGCTCTCCTGCTCTCTCCTTCTCACTCAAAGCAGCACAGCATTTTTGGCTGCTGCGCTGCGTTGCATGAGATTTTAGTAAATCTTGGCCCTTGTGTGGTAAATACCCCTCCATTTGGTAAATTTCTGGAGTTCACCCTGGCTGGAAAAAAATATCTGGAAAAGTGTACAATATTTACTGTACCATGTGGATTTTAGAGCATTAAGCACCATAATATAAGTGTTATTCCCAATAACCCAGAATAGGTGCTATTTATCACACTTGATAAATAAAATACCCCATGGTATGGGTATTTATCAGGTGCAAAAAAAAAAAGTACCTATTCTTTTGAGTGATTAGGATTGATAACCTAAGTGTTTAAAGAAACTCAGAAGTGCTGGTCGTAGATATTTATGTAAGTCTGGCTCCTTCAGATGGAAGCGGTTTACAAATGAGGCTTAAAGCTCCAGAAACTTGGGGGTATATATTGAGATGCCACACCAGTCTGCTTCCTCCTTTGTCACTTCAAGGGTGATTTCATTTTACAAAGGCTTCTGGAAAAAATATCGCATAGGTCCATATTTTCTAAGCACACAATGTAGATTATGTGAATCCTCTTTCATACAGGGGGGTGGCAAATTGAATTGAAATAGGGGAATGCCTAACTCTTTGTTTCTGCCATGTTAAGATTGGGGTTTCTGGTTGGCTAGGGTATGCACTTAAGACAGGCAGAACCCACCACTCTAGTCAGGGCAAGGGAGTTATACACCTAAGATAACCCCTGCTAACCTCCTTGGTAGCTTGGCAGAGCAGACAGGCTCCTCCTAGAGGCAATGTATAAACCATTTGCGCAACACACAAACACACCAGTGTCACACTAGGCACAAAAAAAAGAGACTCCACACAAGGTTATATAAAATATCCTTTATATTGCACATAAAACGCTTTAGACCATAATCACATAAATCACTGTTGCCACTAGGCACATGTCATGACGTCACATAGACCACAAAATCACTTTGCCAATCAGGTAAGGGTCATAACAACACAAGGTAGGGCAACCCAGTAAATCCTTGGAGATTGCACACATCACAAAAGCATCCTCGTGGTGCAACTGTTACCAAAACACCATCACTGAACAAGTAGATGCCACTTCCTGACAATTGCAAGATATTAGCAACATCACATCAGGCAGGACACAATGCCTTTATCGTGAGGCATAATGCACAGGAATTACCTGCATAACAAGATACACTACCCAGAGCGGACACAGCGTTCTTAATATGGGTTATGCTGTAACTCAGTTCCCTTCCTGGTAGGCTTCTGGACCACCTGCCCGCCTACACCAGGGAATGCGGTCATTTCCATAATTCCTTTACACTTGGAAATGGGGGGTCCCTATCGAGGTCTCACCCCATTCCTATGCCGAGAGCTGATGCCCGCCAAGTATGAGTATGCAAGGGGGGGCACCCTCCCTTCAGGAGAACGCTACCCTGATTTTTCCCTCAAGGACAATGGCCGAAAGGCAGCTTTGGCAACGTTTCAGCTTGTCAGTTAGGGGAAGCCGCTCTCACTCCATCGCGCTAAAAGCAATGTTTCTCAAAGGTCTGCAACGGGACCCCGGCTCAACTGCTGACACAGCATCTGTGCCCACCTCTGTAGACCTTCAATCAACGGGACCTCTGAGCAGCCGTATCCTTAGGACTATTCATGGTCCTGCCCTGGTCTCCTTGATGAGACCTTCTGCGGATGCACACCCTCCTCGTGCCGTTTCTAGGCAGGAGGACATGGCTGGCGGCCCGGGAGGCTCCAGTTTCTTCCTGGTGGGGCTGGTGGGAGCCCATGAGGCTCTGGCTTCTCTCACGGTTGGGCCAGCCCCCCTTCGGATGTGAGCATTGCCTCAGCAATGCATAGGAACGGTCGCGTTTCCTCGCTGCTTGTGGGCAGGTTGGCAGCCCGAGGCCACAAAGCAGAGCCCCGGCCACCGTAAAACAGCAAAACGATGCAGGAGAGCACAGGGAGAGGGAGAGTGCATCTTCTGCTGGAGCTCTCCCCTCCTAGGACGTGCAGTGTCGCCCGGGTTGCAGGTCTGGCGCCCTTCTAAGGCGCTCACCACATGCTTAGTTGTTTGCAGAGAAATAGTGCTCCCAGGTGCTAGATTCTCAAAAACACAGGGCAGGCTTGGGATATCCCTGGGGCACACAGGTAGGAAGCAGGCAACAGTCCAGCACACAGGGTCCCTGCAAGCTAAGAGGCAGTCCTTCCAGAAGGTCAGCACACAGCAATGCAAAGCTTAAGTGGCCGTTTCTCCTGGCAGCATAAACGTTTTTCCTCTGATGCAGTCTTTAGTGCTAGTAGCAGCTGGTTACAAGTCCACGTAGTGTTTCAAATCATGGGGTCACAGTCCCTGTAATTGTAGT
The DNA here is from genome assembly GCF_964261635.1 of Lissotriton helveticus. NCBI lineage: Eukaryota > Metazoa > Chordata > Amphibia > Caudata > Salamandridae > Lissotriton > Lissotriton helveticus. The sequence goes on from NC_136063.1 coordinate 1,209,083,533, forward strand.
CCAAAAGACTTTGTTCTAGGGGGAACTCTAAACACTGTTTAGAAGTGCACAACACCCCATTCACATCTCAAGCTCTGTCCCCAGACACACTACAGGGGACAGAGATGCATAGTGAAAGTCAGGCACAGCCCTATTCAGGTGCAGGTGCAACTCCTCCCACCACTCTTAATTCAGACCAGACCTATTCAGGGCAAGGGAAACTCCTCCCCCCTTCTAAATGCAGCTAATGTCTGTTCAGCCCAGCTCTGAGTCACCCAGGAAAGGCAGGACACACCTCGACCCCCCTTGTGGCTGTCTAGAGTGAATGCACACCCCCTTCTCTTGTCAGTATAAACCAGACGGTAAATACAAAACCAGGCAAGGCACAAAGAATCATAAGCACACAGAAATGCTTCCTTCTAATAGTGATCAAGGAAAAGTGAGCAACCCAAAATTACCCTTAAGGGCTTGGGTGATTGAATAGAGGGGTATGGATGCCTTCAAGGGATGTGATTTGATTTAGATACAAAATTATTAATTGGAATTCACTCAAAAGGAGACATCAATCATCCTAGTGTATAGCTAATATATCAGATCTCACTTATTAGATCACATTTAACAAATCTTAACACATACACAACATATAAACAACAAAACACAAAGGTGTATATAGAAAATGAATTTTATCAAAAGTTTTTTGGGATAAAAAGTGATTCGACAAAGCAGAGAAAAGGAAATGCAGGTACATAAATGATAATAGTAAGTTAAATGGGTAACACAGCAAAACCTAAAAGAACATCTATCCCAAATCAAAATGAATCAAACACTGCAGGGATAAAATGATAATGTCGACGTTTCGGTCTCCTAAAGCACAGTTTCCGAGACCATCCTCAGGACTGAAGTCACTTGTATTGTAGTGTAGTTCCTATCTTCCCAATAGGCTCTGCGCATTGGAATAATACCTACAGCAGTAAAGGCCTAGGCCAGACGTTAACTAGGTCTACTACTGTCGATACTAGACTTAAGTTTTGGGTTTGCCAGCGTAGCTCAGAGTTCGCTAGAAACTTTCTCGAATGTTCAAGGAGGAATTAACTTCCCTGATTAGACAAGAAGGGATTTAGTTTCTGACAACCATAGAACATGACAACTTTGCTCTCCCCCAATCAAGAGTCAATCTCGAGAGTCGTGTGAACAAAAGGCAAATTATTTTACTCAGTCAGTACGTGCATTCTTAGTCTCATCAGAATGTAGAGAAAAGGAAGAGACGGGCGTGTTCAATAAAAAGGTGTTATTTATTGATCAGTCTCTTTTCTCATACAAGAGAAATGGATCGATATTATTGCAATACTTATAGCTAAGTAAAGTGCATACATTAAAAGCAATAGTATAAAGTAATACTGTAAAAACATTGATATGGTTTCTAAGCCATAAGATGTTTAAAATGAATAAAATATATTTACATACACATATACATTTGACTAAACGTACTCAACTGGTGTTTCTAAATACGCCTACCCCGTGTACCTGACCTAAGCCTAATACGTGGGCGGGAATAGAAAGTTACAGTTTAAGTTAAGTTTGTTTTTGCCAAGTGAATAACTAAAGAATTCTCTGTGAGGGGTTATTCAGTTCTGTACCTGGAAGTTTAGGATGAATGAGGAATGGTATCTCTTTCTCTGGTCTCGATATTCCAGGCTGCCTGCGAGGGCTGCCCAGAAACGCCGGGGCTGGATTCTCGGCAGGAGAAAGCAGCGCGTCTCTCAGCGCGTCAGGAAGGCGGGGCTGCTGCCAGCGGGGTCTGCTCTGCTCTCGGCTTCGGCAAGTATGGCTGCTCTGTCTCGTCACCACGCGTGTGTTTGCATATGGCAAGATCGGTAATATTTATACCTTTAAGGTGCCGAGATTGACGTAAGGATGGACATAGATACGTCAATAAAGATGTCATACGACTTGCTCGTTAGCACATTCTTTTACTAAAGTTCTCGGTGAAATCAAAACAATGGCCGCAGGGTTTTGCCCAGGTTGTCATAGGTTTGATTTGTTATGAGAACTCCGTATGCCTTATCAGGGACTGGAGGAATATCGCTTGTCTAATTAGATCGCAAGCGTTATGACCTAATCAGATAACACGTTCCTGTGCCGTAGTGTGACTGCGTCAGATAACGGTATCTGCATCATGGGGGTTTTCTGCCTCATGGGCTGACTGCTAGTTAACTTGTTGGTTTGTTTAACTAGAATAGGGTCAGGAATAGGGGGATCGATTCAGGACCTATAGGAATACATGACAGTATACTGCTATGAACTGTAATGTAATCGGGGTGGAAGAAAATGCCACAGTGTGGGTCACATTACGGACCGTGGAATGGGAATTTCATCGACAAAATGCTGTACCTAGTTGTTCAAAGAACGAAACCTTCAGTCGATGAGAGGAGACAAATTAGAACATGAAAGGCGCTAGTCAAATAGGACCGAGTGCAACACACTCTATTTGGGATGATATGGACTTTATATGCCGGAGCCCCGTAGCATCAAAAGGTTATTTAACAAAATGTGGCTTGATCTTATCCAATATAGGAGAAATCGGGATACGGACGATAGTGGACGCCGTAGTAAAGAGGAGTAAGAGCGAGTGCGCTGAGCCCGAAACTGAAGGCAGAGTAACAGGACCCCTTCGGGCATCCATGAACGTGAAATAAAAGCACAACAGCACGATAGTGGCGGTGTTCTACCACAAAATGAAGTGACCTCGAGATAGAAGCAGCTGCACTCGAAAGATACTGTATCAGAGACAAAAAAGAAAAAGGTGAACCTAAGACAACTGCGACAAATTACGTTAAAGATAACAAGTGATAAAGCCCTGATGAGAACCAGTAAAATAAGATAACAAGTTCGAAACGCGTCGGCAAAATGGAGACAACTAGCCTATAGCAGCAAGGAGCGAATTGTCCCTTGGATTGACTAGAATATTGATTAATCCATCTAGTCATATATTTGCTTTTATTAAATCTGTTTTTTCTCCTTTTGAACGTGACTTTATCTCTTAATGAAAGATAACGCAAAGATTGTATATCTTGCTGCATATTATTAGTGCAATGTATATATGATGTGTTTAGATTAATTTTTTCGTTTTTTATGTATAATGTCCTTGAATAAGTGCATGTAATGTCTGTATGTAATGTTTTTCTCATTCATATGAATTTCTAACTGAATAAATGAAAAAGTAAAAGGGTATAAATAAATCATACTGAACAAATCTAGAAATAAGATTGATTTGTTGCTCAAACTAAGGAGCAAAATTAAAAATCTACTGTAGGGCCAGCACCTTGTGTTTCAAAATACCTTTACTAGGACAGCACCCCCCCCGACGTTCTCACCACTACTCCAGAGGGCTCGCCGTTAGCTGTAGCTGTCGCTGCAAACACCATCGGAGCCGAAATCCGGAAACTTCGGTGAGCCACAGGGTCCTAATGCCGGACGTTCATTCGCTCGCTCGTCAGAGCCACCAAGAAAACAGAAAGGCAAGCAGTGCAAGCGGCGCAGGCGGAGCCGGTCGGAACTCCTCGGGGCCTTTGGAGCTGCTCAGCAGCGAAGGAAGGGGGACACAAAGAAAAAAAGAAAACGCCAAAGTTTTAGGACGGGATCACAGGTGAGGGGGGGGTTATAATTACCCGCTCACCGTATAGGTTGCCACTGTCGTCCGTGTATGTTCCGCATTTCACCTCGGAAGATCACCGGCCAGGTCGGAGCGCCCGCGGACGGCGTTAGCCAGCCGCCATGTTCCTCTGGACACGCCCCCCATCAGTGTGTTGGTTAACATTTGTTTGTACTTATCAGCCTCCACTCCCCCGGATACTCCCGTGAGACTCTCAGGATGCAGTATGGCAAGCACCTTCTCCTCCCATGATGTGAATGGTTTTGGTGGAATGGGAGGGCCACCGCCAGTCTTGTCAGCCAGCTCCTGGTTCTTGCTTCTCCTCTCTTTGACAACCCTCTTGAGATCATGCCACCGCTTCATGATTTCCTTCTTGGATCGCGGAGTGGTCCCTACAGCATTGACCCTTTGAACTATCCTTTCCCAAATCTGTGTCCTTGTGGCTAATGGTGTCTGTTGGACCAGGCTACCAAACAGTTGTGGTTCCACTGTCACTATCTTATTGACCATGACTGTCAACTCACTCTCTGTGAATTTGGGCATTTTATGTGCTGCCATGGTGCGTGGTGTTTGAAGTGTTTGTGGGTGCAGGGGTGTGTCTGGTGTGTGTGGTGTTGATGTGTGAGGTGTGTTGTGTGCTGGGGGATTGTTGGTGCTGGTGTGATGGTGGTAGTGATATGCACTTTAGCACTGATCAGCAGTGGTAAAGTGCCCAGAGTCATAAAATAACCAACAACAGGTCAGAAAAAATATAGGAGGAAGGCAAAAAGTTCAGGGATGACCCTGCAAAAAGGGCAAAGTCCAACAGTGATTTTAGCACTATTATTTCTCTCGTTGCCATAGTCAAGGTCATTAATTGTGACCCAAAATGCTCTCAAGTTATTGAATTTACTAGTATGGTGTAATTTAGCCCATAGACCTTCATGATGTGTCCTTTTTGCCTTCCACATCTCGTTTGCTTTAAGCTTTTCTTAGGCACTTTAATGACCATAATTGAGTGGATTTTATGACACTATTTGGTTGATTGCAGATTGCCCGGGAAGCCTTATTAAGTGCCTTCTTTTGTAGATATAGCCTATGTGAATCCTGGATGTTTCTTTTTGGCTTAATAGTATTTCCCCATGATGTTGTGTTTGCCAGAAAGCGATCCACTAATGAAGAACAAAGTCATGGCCAAATTCCAACCATTCATTTTTCATGTTAATACTCATTCAGTGCTAGTTCTATTGTTGGATCTATATACCCCAAATTCTCTTCTTGTTTTGCTGAATGCCATGCCAGCCTTTTCAAATTATAAGTGATAGGCACTGAATCAAGAGTTTTTGACTTTGGTAAATGAGCCACTGTGAGTGATAATGTAATGGATTGGGGATTATGGTCACTTTCCACTCTTTGGACTACTTGAAACCCAATAATGTTGGTTGACAATTCATTTGAGATAATGGTATAATCAACGCTGGAATTTTGTTGTGAATTTTTAAATGTTGGAGCACCAGCCATATTATGTTGGGTACCATCCCGTAGCAGAATAAGATCACATTTTTGTAAATGGGAGTGAAACATCGTATTTATTTATTTTAATATCTTTATTGCCATTTTATTATCGTACATTGCATGGCAAAGTGAAAAAATTACATTTCTTGTTACTTTTCATTTAGACACTTAAGGTACAGCATATGGCGATGATATACCACAGTAGTAACATTTGTAGGGCTCTGACAGTGTGAGGATGTAAGGGGTTCATTTAATGACCAGTAGTTCTCGCCCACTTATCTTAGTGGGACTCTAGGTTGTTGCAGCTTCTGTGTTTCTCACGACCTGAGTCCACCATAATTGGTGTGTCTTTTTCACCCCGGGTCATTACGATCAGACAGAAAATGCTGTATTGCCATCCAACAGTTCTGGTTGCAAAGCATACCAGGTAGACAACTAAATAGGAATAAACTAGAAAAAACTCAACTAGAGCAGGCGGGGGGAACCATAACTACAACAAGAGGCGATTTAAGGGTGGTGAAACTTGTGAACTGTTTTCAGGACGGGACGAGCTTAACCCGTATCTGTATCAGGTGTAATCATATATTCCATACCTTATCACATGGGTGTGGGGGGAGGGGAGAAAAAGCGATGAGGTAGACATACATGCCATGCATGTCTACCATAATCTATCCCGTCCAATCCCAGTTATTCTCGGTGCCTTAGTCCGTGGAGGACCCACTGTCATCATCTGCACTATTCGGATGGCTCGGGTGGTCCCGGGCAATTAGTGTGTCCTTTCAGAGGTCAGCAATTGGGTGTTAGTGTAGACCCCTCAACTCTTCCCTACATAATGCTCTACCCTCAGCTCAGGCCCATTTCGACACCTCCTGGGTCCAGGTGATAAACTGTGGCCACAAAGATAACCTCCACGTCACCACAATTCGTCTCTTAGCCAGTGCCAAGGCCAGGTCTATAAATCTATTCCCCGCCTTGCGCTTAGGTGGTCTGGGAAACAGGCCAAGTAGACAGACCTCCATTGTTAAATTAAGTGTATGACCTAGCGTAGCATTAATCTTAGCCAGTACAGCTAGCTAAAAGCCTTGTAGCTTCACACAGCTCCAAGCCATGTGGAGGAAGTCTGCGTCCAGCTGACTGCACCTCGGGCAGCCTCTCGGTTCTCTCCCAAAGGCATCAAGAAGACGATGAGGGGTCATATAAATCATATGTATATCGATAAATTGTATTATTTTAGTCGGGTATTACGAGAAATTTTTTGTAAGGAGATTCTAACAGTCTGTCCCATTCTGTATTGATGAGTTCTCTATGTAGGAGTTTCTCCCATTTACCCTTAGTTTCAGCAACAGGATCAGCGACGCCTTAAGGAGGGATGAGTAGAACCATTTGATTTGGTGGCCTGCTGTACCCAGTGTGAGTAGGGAGTGAAGCGTTGCATGTGTTACCGGTTCTTCCCTTTTTGCACACCACAGTCGCCCAAATGTCCATACCAGTACCTCAAATATAATAAACGGACCTGGCAAGAGTCCTCAACCATCAACTAGCTCTACAAAAGGGAGCAAGTATTTGTCCTTATAACATTCACCCACCGTCTCAATCCCAGCCTCTGTCCAAGGCGCCAATTGCTCTGCCCCTAGGATTGACTGCAGCTCCCCATAAGGCAACCCACCAGTGGTAATGTCGGGGACTATTGTGGGATATCTGGCAGTCTTGCCATGCAGCATTTCCAACACTGCAAGGCTGTGGTTTGCAGGGTCAAGGTGTATGGGACTCTTGTGGACTGATTCAGAAGTTTTGCCAGCTAGAAGCGTGGGTGCTGTCCAGGCTCCATCAAGAAGATCCCTTCTTGGTTCACTTCCTCCAGCCATTGAACCAGCCACTGCAGCTGTGCAGCCAGTTGGTGAAATTCAAAGTCCGGCACCCCTAGTTCTCCCTGCGCCATAGGGCATTGTAGAATTTGTAATGACACTCTTCATCTCCTGTCACCCCAAATAAGATCTCGTACCAGTGCATCTAGTGGGGAAGCTAACTCGCAGGCATTAGCACTGGTAAATTAGCAAAAAAATACAGAAGTCGGGATGGCATGACCATTTTGGTCAGGGAGACTCTTGCCATCAGAGGAAGCCGCAGGGAGCTCCAAAAGACGACACTAGAGCGGCTCAATCGGATCGCCCTACCCAAGTTGCCCTCCTTTGGGTCATCCAGTGAGTGAACTATCCAAAATCCTAAATATTTAAATATATCAGAGGTTCAATTATGATCAACAGGGAGCTCCCAGGGCCTGGGATAAGGGCCAGCCACTGAAAACAGATATGTTTTGTGCCAATTAACCCAGAGACCCGAGAAGGCCCCGAAGGCATTCAGTAGCCCAAAGGCGGTTTCTGCCCCTCACAGCATTTCCCGGGTGAATCAATAGCTCATCCACGTACAAGGAAATGACATGCGTTCTACCACTCAACGTCAGTCCCAGGCCATCCCCACCCCGTTGAAAGAGCATTGCCAGTGGCTGTATCGCCAACGCAAACAGAAGTGGTGATAGGGGCATCCCTGACAGGTGCTGTGTGTTATTCCGTACTGCGGGGAGATAGTCCTGCCCGTTTTGACTCATGCTGTGAGGAGGGTGTATAACAGCCTTGCCGACCTCACCAAGCCCATCCCCAGCCCCAGTCTCTGCATGACCTCAAGCAAATAATTCCATCTCACAGTATCAAACACCTTTTCCAGGTCAACAGATAGAAAGGCAACCTGTGAGAGAGACCTGGCGCACGAATGATAAAGTACTGAATGCAGTCTACTCTTGTTATATGCAGGTGTGCGAGAAGGGATTAACCCACTCTGATCAGAGTGGATCAGTTGGTTCATATGTGGGAGCAGTCTAAGCGCTAGAAATGTACTTAATATTTTAAAGACGGTGTTAAGCATGGACAGGGTTCTAAAGTCTTTCACCCGACGTCAGGACCAGAAGTTTTGGGAAGTGGGATCACTAATGCAGTTTGCTTAGAAGCTGGTAAGTGTCTTAGCCACAGAGCATCATCGTACATACTCACCATATGGGGGGCCAGTCAGCCAACATACCTCGCATAGAACTCAGCCGGGAGGCCATCTAGGCCTGGTGTTTTACCACCAGCCATCGAAGCAATTGCACCTCGGACCTCTTGTATAGTGACGGGCCATATGGTCATCTACAGAGTGAAGGTCCAATGGGGCCAGGAAAGCACAGAGCTTCGCCTGTAGGGTTTCCTGTGGGGCGGTGCATAATCATTCGTAATATCCCTGGAAAAGACCATTAATCCTACTTGTGTCAAATTCAGTTGTGTCTATATCAGTCTTAATGCAAGCAATTGGGGAACCTTGGGACTCTGGCCTGATTAACCATGCCAGTAGGCGTCCAGCCTTCCCTTCTTCGCTCAGCACTCTGTCCAGATATGCCCTATAGTCGTGGGATCGAAGTCTCTCAAGGGCCACATCATATTGTTTTTGTGTAGCCAGTAGCTGTATATGTGCCTGTGCCCCCATTCCCTATCCAATGTACGCAGTTCTCCCTCCATGGCCAGGAGTTCCCAGTCTAATTCCCTCTGTATTCCAATCGTTTGCCCAATGCAATGCCCCCTCAGTACCAACTTGAATCCCTCCCACTCAACTAATGCTGAAAATGCTGAGTGTGCGCTCTCAACAAAGTACGTATCTACTAAGGATTGCAGGGATTCCGCAAACTGTGTATCTTCCAACAACAGGGGGTTAAGCCTCCGCGTAGGGTTCAGAGGCTTTTGCCCATAGGATTGATACAACATTAACATAGAACTTTGGTCCAAAAATCTCCGACCAAGATATTCTGTGTGTCTAATAGAACCACTGAAGACTGGAGAGCACCTAAATGCATCTAGTCTTGTGTGGAGTTGGTGTATATTGGAGTATTCCCTGTCCCCCATGTGTTGGAGCCTCCAAATGTCCTGTAATTCCCAGTGGGGAATCCACTCCTGCAATCCTGCCGCTGCCCTATGGGTCTGTGACCCTGAGAGGGGAGGGTGAGAATGGTCCATCATCACATCGGCCAAACAAGTGAGGTCCCCCTTAAGATCACCTGTCCCACTTTTATGTCAGCTACATGAGCAGAGAGAGAGGTCATATAGGCTATTTGGTCTTAGTTGGGTATATAGCAGCATCCCAGCGTAATTTCTTGTCCTGGTACTCCCTCTTTATCAATTAAAGTGCTAGTTGCTTCAAAAGGGACCCCTGGACAGATCCATATCAGCACCCCTCAGGCATATGCTTAGAATGTGGTAGCAAATATCTGCCCCCTCCATCTCCTTACCAGGTTTTTCACTTCTCCCTGGGTGAGGTGTGTTTCTTGTAGGAGTGCTATCTGTATACCCCAGCGCTTCAGGTAGTTGTGTATATTGTAGCGCTTAGACATTGACCCCATTCCCCTAATATTCCATGCGAGAAACTTCAAGTCTTGGTGAGGGATCGGCATCGTGTATATTTCCAAACTCCCCCCTCCCATGTTCCCACCCCACCAAAGTCATCAAAAAGATGAAGTAAGGTGTCCCTGCCTGCATGATGAACAAAACCAATCAAACACAAGAAGTCCCAACCCTCAACAACTCCCCGGCCCCAGAGCATACTGGCAACAGCCATCTGCCCAAACTCAAAATGCATCTTTGTGTTAAACTGATAAAGGCCCAAACCAGCCACAGTAGGGACCTTTAGGGAGGTTGTGGCCACACAAGTTAGCGCACCGTGGTGTGTGGAGCAATGCTATAAGGAACATTGTGGTGCTTTGTGGACCAGCCCCAGTATTTGTCCAGCAAGGGTAGGTCGTCCACTGAGTCAAGGTGACATTGGCCCCCCCAGAGGGTCTGAGTGCACGTCCGTTCATGGCGGAAACACTGGTTATATGAGGATGTCTGCAGTCTTTGGGGTCACCACCGGTAAACCCTGGCTAACCCTGTCTGAGGTGTCCGATTTCGAACCCTCGGTGTCCTTCATGGAGCGTGATCCCGCCTCCGATGGGGAACCACCTGTCGGGATGATCTCAGCCACTGCTTGCAGCGCCGCTGCTCTCTCTCGCTTCATCTGTGAGGAACTTGGTTTCTTCCCTGCGGAGTGCTCAGATCTTCGTTGAGTTTGTTTCCTGGGGCTACGGCCTTCTGTTACTTGATGGAGCTTTTGTGTTAACTGGAAGGTCTCAGTTCGATTTGCTTCCATCCAAACGCAGGCTACTTTGGGGTAATCACAAAAGTGAGTCTTTTTACCATCTAATACAATGTAGAGCCGGGCAGGGAATATAAGGGAGTACTGGAGGTCTTCATCTCTGAGTACTCTCTTTACGTCCAGGAACGAGGCACGTTTCAGTTGGACATCCAGGGTGTAATCAGGGAACATTGAGACTTTAGTACTGTTCACCACAAAGGGTCCATTTGTGCAAGCTTTCTGCAACAGGATGTCCCTGTCTCTATAGTGTAGCAAACTGTCCACCATTGTTCACAAGGGGCGGTTTCAGGCGGGTGTCGCCAGGCATCCGCCAGAAGATGCATGCGTAGCAACAGCTGTAGCTCCCTTGTGGAGCAGGGTTTAGTGTTGAGGCCTGTGCCCGTGGTGTCGGACTCTGGTTGCAGAGTGAGGTTATAGTCCTCCCCAATATGATAGATTTCATTGGCATGCCAGCAATGTGTGTTGCAATATTAGCGAAGAAGCCCCGGCATCTACATTAGGAGCATAGAAATTTATGAAAAGTAGGCGCTACGCACCTATGAATCCCGCCACCAGTAGATAGCGACCCTCCTGATCTTTGATCACAGTCTGTGTCGAAAAGGGAAGCGACTTACGGATCAATATACAGACCCCCCCTAGAGTAAGTACTATACCCAGCGAAAATCGATTACTTCCCCAGGTGGCCGCAAAGCCATTATCTAATTTCGAGGTATAATGAGTCTCCTGCAGCAGAGCAACCTGTATATTATGCCTAGCAAAGTAAACAAGTACCTGCCGTCCCTTACGCGGATTTGATAGCCATCTAATGTTATACAGCGTAATTCGAGTCCCCCGGGGTCACCCCCCGCAAATACTACTGTAGGCGCGATTGTATGCAGTTTAATTTGACACGGTGATCGCATTTGGATAGCCAACCGTCGGTATTTTCCAAGGCATGTAAAAAGAAAAACAAAAAAAACATTTTCAACCGGAACTGTCCCCCCCACCCCCATTCGGATATCCACCAAACCTATATCCGGGGAATCTCAATACATTCTGAGTAAATGGAATGGAGAAACGAGGAAAATAATCCCAAAACCCAATACGAGTAAATGGAGATCTCCAAGGGGGGCAGCAACGCCCCGAGCATACCACGAGTATGGTAACAATACAACATAATTTACATGTAGCTTCACATCTTAAAAATAACGATATGATAAGAGTGCCCCTGCAAAAAGAAACCCCATGGGGGAAAAAGGGAAAGCCTCCCAGTGTCAAGTACTGTAAAAGCAACTGAGTTTGTGTCAAGGCTAGCGGTCCTCTGAGGGTACGGCACGCACCCCATTAGTAAATCCATGCTCTCAGCACACAAAGCTCTACTTTCCAGGGGAAGTGCTCTGTCCGATTTGTGGTGCTTCCAAAAGTTAGCTGCTTCCGCAGGTGTGTCAAAAATAATAGTTTTGCCATTAAGCTGACCACACAGAGGCACGCGGGATACAACATGTAGTAGCGAATGTTCTCATTCCGTAAGGACATCTTGAAATCTTGGAACTTACGCCGGGCCTCCTGCACCATTGGCGTGCAGTCTGGGTAGCGCGAAAAAGCCATTCCTTGATACTGCAGATTTTCCACCTCCCCAGCCTTTCTCAATGCAACATCCCTATCATAGTAATTCAATAATCGCACATTAATAAGATGGGGGGGCGCCAAGAACAGATCTAGGGGCCAGGGACCAATGAGCCCGCTCCATCGCAAATCTATTAGAAAAACAGTCACTGCCAAAGAGGTCCAACAATAACAGTTCCACATATGCCTCCATTGGGCCGGTGTTGGTGGTCTTGGCGATCCCTGCATTTCGTAAATTGTTGTGGCGCAATCGCGCTTTGAGATCCTCTGCTTTTGCCGCTGTCGTTTTCAGCAGGTATGGTTAAGAAATTTAATCATGGCGGCCTGCAAATCCTCGGTGTCAGAGATGCGTTTCTCAGCACCTTCTAAGCGGACCTCATGCTGCTCCAGCCGGCCATGCCTGCCGTCTATTTGCGCACCTAGTTCGTCAAATGGAGCATCAATGGCATTAAAGCCAGCTTGCAATTCGGCCATAATGGTGGCGGTTCCCTCTAACGCTGTGCCGCCAGCTCCCAGGGGATCAGCACGATCAGGGGGGTCACTATGTGGCACTTCGTCCCTGCCCTCTTTCCTAAGGGTCTTGGAAGCCTCAAAAGTAAGCTAACGTTGCTTAGGGTCACTCCGACCCATGTTGAACAATCAGGCTCTAGTGCAAAAGTACAACATTTCCCAGCCAAACAATAGTAGGAAACTCGATGCACAGGGGGGGCAGCCTCAAACTCCACCGCTCAACCGTTCGAAAACTTCTGGGTATATACTTCAAGGTAGGGGGGTGGAAGAGGGCAAGCTGGCAATGTCTGATGACCTTACCATTGTCAAATTTCCCAGATAGGTGCAGGATTTAAAGCACTGCTAGTTCTAAACAGTTGAATTTGCACACAATGGTGGAGGTAGGGGGATAATCCTGAGAGGGGCATAGACTGCGAATCGCTCATGGTGAAGATGTTGACCCGTAAAGAATAAATTTTGACTAAGAAGTATGTAAGCAAGAAGACTCCTGTGCCTTTCTAGAGATCTTCAGTGGTGTTTAAGAGGGTAACATTAATCAAAGAAATGCTTGTTTTTCAGCCTGGCCTCACATTTAATGTGGGTCACTAGGCCAATAGCGAGTGTTACATCAATATCCAAAATAATACATTTTCCTGAGGAGGCATATACACAAAGAAGTTTGATGTCCAAGAGTGTTTTCAGAAGTGTGTCCACATTCATCTTACTCAATGTTGTCAAACCATCAGAGATAGCGAATTATAATTAGATCAGTAGGTCTAGAAAAACATATGCCCTTACATATTTGAAAATGCTATTTATAGCATTTTTTAAGTGTCTCAGCATATACCATGCGGCAAACTGAGTAAATATTGTGAAGGGGCCTAAAAATAGTAAGGTGTTAATCCTGACTGTGTATATTGAGCTTGTGCCAAGACATAAACGGTGTTCATGAAAGTAAGACTTGAATTAATAGCAAGCATGGAAGCCTAAGGCACTGATGGTGGGAAATGTTTGAAGGATATTTGAAGGGTAGTTGAGGTGTTTGTGACAAGGATGAGTCTGGTGCTTGTAGAGAGCCACAAGATTATTTTATATAGAAATTAGTTTAAACCCTACATGAAATGACTGTTTATTATAAAACAAATAGCATTAAGTACAGAAATCATGGGTTCAATTAAAACTGCAAACATTGCTCGCTGAACTTGGTATTATCCACATGATTTAGGGACTGTTTCAGAGTTTTGCGGATGCCCTATTACTTACTGATAATATTCATTACGTCTGGTCCCATTGTTCTCATCCCATTCATTACTTATGGAGATGACCATCTCCTCGACAGAAAAAAGAACGGAATGCTGGGACCCATAACCCCACTCTCTCGAACTAGCACTTAACCAGTACTCACCTAGCATTCCACCTGAACTACCAATGCAACCAACAGGAATTCCGGCAATCTTGGAGGTAGGTAGGGAGGGGCATAATGAATGGGACAGGACAATGGGTTCAGTAATAATGAAGATTACCTGTAAGTAATAGAACATTACCCACAGGTCCCACCACTCCTCGTCCCACTCATTACTTATGAAGCATACCAAAGCCAGGAACTCGGCCTTCCAAACCCCCCAAGAATACCCAGGACACCACACAAAAGCAGTATCCCAAGCAAAGCAAACAGAAAAACCACTAGAAACAAACAGGCAGGAGCTCATAGCCCGCAACGCTCTCAACCAAACAAAAAGGGTTACACCATCCAGAACTAGCAGGAGACGGCCAACAGAAGGACAGCGAGGAGGCCACAGACGAAAGACACAAAGTGACCAGACACACCAGCAAAGCCAGGGACAGACCAACAGGGACGCAACGAAGGTCTGGATGAACCAGGATCTTGGAAAGTACAAGGCACAACCGGCAAACAAGGAGGCAGTCAACCACAGAAAACGGACAAGCAGGGCACCCAGGCCCCAACAAGACAGGGAAGTTCAGTTTTGTTAACATGCGGCAAAGTCCAAGGCATCCTCGGCCAAAACAACGTCCAACGAGACAGAGCAATCGGTGGAGGGATACAAACCCAGGACAAGGAGGGACCGGAGACACCAGAGGCACAAAACCCCATCCCAGAGCCACAGCGCCATGCACAGGGAAAAACTAGCAGGAATCTGGGCAGGAACACCAATGGACCAAGCCCAAAACAGCAAGATAAAATACCAGGCGATGTGTCATGACCTAGCCACCACTGCAGGGACCTGAACACGGCCTAAGAAGGGCCAGTGACACAGCAGGCTGACAACCCGCCACTGAAAGAGAGGTCTGTGCAACTGAAGCCAGGGACCCCATGTCACACCATACACCACAGTAACGGTCCCAAAGCAGCACATTGCAGAACATAAGGGAGAAGAAAAAAATGCAACACGGGACTCACCCCGGGGCCAGCAGACTTCGAGAAAACCGCCTGCCATAATATCGGTCGCACCAGCCAGCCCAGGTGCACCCCAATGCCAAAGCACCTGGGCAAGAGCCAAACCATGCCACCTGCAAGCAGGCACTTCAATGACTTCCCCAGCAAAGCCCCTGTGCTGCCAGCCCCACAAGGTAGCACACCACTAACCGCTCTAAGTGTACTGGGGATGCTCAGACGTGAGTCCCAGGCACTCCACACCACTGGAAGCAAGCTAGCCGGGCTGATGAGAGGTGTTACCTCGAAACCAGGCCGGTCCTCGGATGCTTGTTTCCGTTCTGGGAAGGACATGGCTTTTGTAGTTCGGACTGGACTGTTCCCATGGGGCAACAGGGTCAGCGCTGATTTGCATATCGCCATTGTCTAACCCAGGGTGGTGTGGAGTGGAAAAACGATGGATTTGGGCCCAGATCTTTTGACTGGGGTGAATGTGTGACATTGATCCACATTCTGTCCATCATTGTTGTTTTTGCAGTAACCGCTCTAAGTGTACTGGGGATGCTCAGACGTGAGTCCCAGGCACTCCACACCACTGGAAGCAAGCTAGCCGGGCTGATGAGAGGTGTTACCTCGAAACCAGGCCGGTCCTCGGATGCTTGTTTCCGTTCTGGGAAGGACATGGCTTTTGTAGTTCGGACTGGACTGTTCCCATGGGGCAACAGGGTCAGCGCTGATTTGCATATCGCCATTGTCTAACCCAGGGTGGTGTGGAGTGGAAAAACGATGGATTTGGGCCCAGATCTTTTGACTGGGGTGAATGTGTGACATTGATCCACATTCTGTCCATCATTGTTGTTTTTGCAGTAACCGCTCTAAGTGTACTGGGGATGCTCAGACGTGAGTCCCAGGCACTCCACACCACTGGAAGCAAGCTAGCCGGGCTGATGAGAGGTGTTACCTCGAAACCAGGCCGGTCCTCGGATGCTTGTTTCCGTTCTGGGAAGGACATGGCTTTTGTAGTTCGGACTGGACTGTTCCCATGGGGCAACAGGGTCAGCGCTGATTTGCATATCGCCATTGTCTAACCCAGGGTGGTGTGGAGTGGAAAAACGATGGATTTGGGCCCAGATCTTTTGACTGGGGTGAATGTGTGACATTGATCCACATTCTGTCCATCATTGTTGTTTTTGCAGTAACCGCTCTAAGTGTACTGGGGATGCTCAGACGTGAGTCCCAGGCACTCCACACCACTGGAAGCAAGCTAGCCGGGCTGATGAGAGGTGTTACCTCGAAACCAGGCCGGTCCTCGGATGCTTGTTTCCGTTCTGGGAAGGACATGGCTTTTGTAGTTCGGACTGGACTGTTCCCATGGGGCAACAGGGTCAGCGCTGATTTGCATATCGCCATTGTCTAACCCAGGGTGGTGTGGAGTGGAAAAACGATGGATTTGGGCCCAGATCTTTTGACTGGGGTGAATGTGTGACATTGATCCACATTCTGTCCATCATTGTTGTTTTTGCAGTAACCGCTCTAAGTGTACTGGGGATGCTCAGACGTGAGTCCCAGGCACTCCACACCACTGGAAGCAAGCTAGCCGGGCTGATGAGAGGTGTTACCTCGAAACCAGGCCGGTCCTCGGATGCTTGTTTCCGTTCTGGGAAGGACATGGCTTTTGTAGTTCGGACTGGACTGTTCCCATGGGGCAACAGGGTCAGCGCTGATTTGCATATCGCCATTGTCTAACCCAGGGTGGTGTGGAGTGGAAAAACGATGGATTTGGGCCCAGATCTTTTGACTGGGGTGAATGTGTGACATTGATCCACATTCTGTCCATCATTGTTGTTTTTGCAGTAACCGCTCTAAGTGTACTGGGGATGCTCAGACGTGAGTCCCAGGCACTCCACACCACTGGAAGCAAGCTAGCCGGGCTGATGAGAGGTGTTACCTCGAAACCAGGCCGGTCCTCGGATGCTTGTTTCCGTTCTGGGAAGGACATGGCTTTTGTAGTTCGGACCGGACTGTTCCCATGGGGCAACAGGGTCAGCGCTGATTTGCATATCGCCATTGTCTAACCCAGGGTGGTGTGGAGTGGAAAAACGATGGATTTGGGCCCAGATCTTTTGACTGGGGTGAATGTGTGACATTGATCCACATTCTGTCCATCATTGTTGTTTTTGCAGTAACCGCTCTAAGTGTACTGGGGATGCTCAGACGTGAGTCCCAGGCACTCCACACCACTGGAAGCAAGCTAGCCGGGCTGATGAGAGGTGTTACCTCGAAACCAGGCCGGTCCTCGGATGCTTGTTTCCGTTCTGGGAAGGACATGGCTTTTGTAGTTCGGACTGGACTGTTCCCATGGGGCAACAGGGTCAGCGCTGATTTGCATATCGCCATTGTCTAACCCAGGGTGGTGTGGAGTGGAAAAACGATGGATTTGGGCCCAGATCTTTTGACTGGGGTGAATGTGTGACATTGATCCACATTCTGTCCATCATTGTTGTTTTTGCAGTAACCGCTCTAAGTGTACTGGGGATGCTCAGACGTGAGTCCCAGGCACTCCACACCACTGGAAGCAAGCTAGCCGGGCTGATGAGAGGTGTTACCTCGAAACCAGGCCGGTCCTCGGATGCTTGTTTCCGTTCTGGGAAGGACATGGCTTTTGTAGTTCGGACTGGACTGTTCCCATGGGGCAACAGGGTCAGCGCTGATTTGCATATCGCCATTGTCTAACCCAGGGTGGTGTGGAGTGGAAAAACGATGGATTTGGGCCCAGATCTTTTGACTGGGGTGAATGTGTGACATTGATCCACATTCTGTCCATCATTGTTGTTTTTGCAGTAACCGCTCTAAGTGTACTGGGGATGCTCAGACGTGAGTCCCAGGCACTCCACACCACTGGAAGCAAGCTAGCCGGGCTGATGAGAGGTGTTACCTCGAAACCAGGCCGGTCCTCGGATGCTTGTTTCCGTTCTGGGAAGGACAAGGCTTTTGTAGTTCGGACTGGACTGTTCCCATGGGGCAACAGGGTCAGCGCTGATTTGCATATCGCCATTGTCTAACCCAGGGTGGTGTGGAGTGGAAAAACGATGGATTTGGGCCCAGATCTTTTGACTGGGGTGAATGTGTGACATTGATCCACATTCTGTCCATCATTGTTGTTTTTGCAGTAACCGCTCTAAGTGTACTGGGGATGCTCAGACGTGAGTCCCAGGCACTCCACACCACTGGAAGCAAGCTAGCCGGGCTGATGAGAGGTGTTACCTCGAAACCAGGCCGGTCCTCGGATGCTTGTTTCCGTTCTGGGAAGGACATGGCTTTTGTAGTTCAGACTGGACTGTTCCCATGGGGCAACAGGGTCAGCGCTGATTTGCATATCGCCATTGTCTAACCCAGGGTGGTGTGGAGTGGAAAAACGATGGATTTGGGCCCAGATCTTTTGACTGGGGTGAATGTGTGACATTGATCCACATTCTGTCCATCATTGTTGTTTTTGCAGTAACCGCTCTAAGTGTACTGGGGATGCTCAGACGTGAGTCCCAGGCACTCCACACCACTGGAAGCAAGCTAGCCGGGCTGATGAGAGGTGTTACCTCGAAACCAGGCCGGTCCTCGGATGCTTGTTTCCGTTCTGGGAAGGACATGGCTTTTGTAGTTCGGACTGGACTGTTCCCATGGGGCAACAGGGTCAGCGCTGATTTGCATATCGCCATTGTCTAACCCAGGGTGGTGTGGAGTGGAAAAACGATGGATTTGGGCCCAGATCTTTTGACTGGGGTGAATGTGTGACATTGATCCACATTCTGTCCATCATTGTTGTTTTTGCAGCCAGCCCCACAAGGGCAGCCATAATGGAAGGTCAGAGATGAGGCTCTGCACCATAATGGAAAATAAAGGGCACACATTACAATGTAAAAAACATGAAAAGCAATGAGAAACATCAGAGTGAAACGACTATGCGGTACTCACCCCCAGGGCCAGCAGACACCTGCCCACAAGTCTGCCACAACAATACCCCACCAGTTAGACCAGGTACGCACCACCAGGGCAGCAAGCAAACAACCACACCGTCCTCCAAACACTCCAGGGGCACCACCAGCACAGCCCGAGCTGCAATCCAGCCGCTGCTGCAAATATTCCACCTGGTCAGGAGGATGCACCCTCGCAACCTGGAACTGACCGCGAGGGCCAGGGCACCAGTCGCAAAGGGCCGGCCAGAAACATCTGTGACTCCCAGTAAGCCCAGCTGGCTGGGAGGCACATAAGACCAACCCTGTCCTAGAACAGCCCAGCAGCCAGACAGGGACCTCGAAAGACCGCCACACCCAATCAGCAGGAGCTGCACTTTGTCCCTTTCCTGTCGACAGACAGAAACAAGCATTGGCATAGTCAACAGGTCTTGCTTTCGGGATTTTATAAGTTTTTAGTTATGTTTTATATTATTGTACATGAAAGTTCTAATAAAAGTGTTAAAACTTTCACATACAATAATATAAAACATAGCTAAAAAGTGAGAGCGGGGGGGCGCAGAGAGTAGAGGCAGGGTGCTGTGGCAGAGCTAAGCAGGCATAAGGTATTGGAAACATGGGGTGAGAGCGGGGTGTGGGGAGCAGTGAGTAGAGACAGGGAGCAGGGTGCTGTGGCATAGAGCGGGACAGGCTGAGGGCACCAGAAGCACGGAGTGAGAGCAGGAGAGGGCAGAGAGCAGAGACAGGGACGGGCAGCGGTGGCGTTAGATCTGAGGGAGGGAACGGAGAGTGAGCATATGGCACCAGAAGCACGGGGTGAGAGCAGGAGAGGGCAGCGGAGAGCAAAGGAACATGCTGAGGAATCACCAGGAGGAACAGTGAGGTCAGCGGCTCCAAGCAGGGAGTCGTCTTCGGGAGGCCTGCGCAGATCAAGAAGTGGCAGCGGCTATAACTGGAGGCAACCGGTCATCGGCGGCCCATCGGCGACGAGTGCGGCTGTCTCGGAGGTGTTTCAAAGTCCTGCATGGCATTGATACCAAGCCTGCGGGGTGGGTTGCAGGCGTGAGAAGGAGCCAGCAACGTGAGCATGAGCGAAGGGAAAGCCGGGTGCAGCAGGAGCAGGACAGTGGTTTTGCCCACGGCCGGACTGGGAACCACAACCGGCCCTGGCAAAGTGCTCGGCCGGCCCCCCCTCCCCACTCGGGGGGTTGGAGGTGCCGCCGAGCTCTTTGCCGGGGACGGTTTTCGGCCAATTTTGTTACAGGGCCGATTTTGCAGCTAGGCTGCAAAAACGGCCCTGTAACAAAAACGGCCCCCAGGGGCCAAAAACCGGCCCCAACCCGTGTGGCACACCGGGGGATTGCCCGGTGCCCGCTATGGCCAGTCCGGCCCTGAAACTTTTGCCTCACCGACGACCAGGGAATGTCTGCTACTCACCAGGAAACCACGATTGCACCGGAAGAAGAGGGAGCGTTTAGTGCAAGCAAGATGACGGGACAGTGAAACGCAGAGAAAAGGGTTGGCACTGATTGCTTGGGGGAATAAAAGAAATCATCAAAGAAAGAAAGAGAGATACTTTGGAGGGGGTAACCGGTGAGCTGAACCAAGCGCAGCTGTCGGCGACTTGGCGTGAGGCATTCAGTTTGATGAAAAAAGTGCCTACACACAGTAATAAAACTCATCTGTATCTACTCTGGGGAGTAACACAATTGTAAAAGTAAATCATGGTTGGAAAGTGCCAAGCATTACAAACAGCTGCTGGGTCACTCTGCTATCAATAAATCACTTGATTGCTGTGAAATTAAATTTTTCTTAATTACCATTCCAAGTGGCGCCCACCATCTTGGATTGGTAAACAAAAAAAAAGAATACAATGATGTGCCCACACCATTCCAGAGGCAGGTGCACGCATTGGGGGTACACGCAGGTAGAGGGCATCCAACCCACTATTTTCACAGAAGTTGGGCCCCACTGAGATGAAATGTCGCTTCTGCTAGTGGGCAGTATACTTTAAGAGTATTTTGTTTTGGAGAAGCACAAACTCAGAATTTTAAACGTACCACAGTTCTTGACTTACTACCAAATGAAACCTTTTTAGCTACATTAGAATAATGTATGACTGGGGCGAAAAAAACATAGCGTTCTAACCTATACCCAGTGCCACTGCCATTATGTGATTGTGCTGCCACAAAGGTATTGCCATTATTATAAATGTATCGCCTCTGCCATATAAGCCATCATTTGGTGCACAATCTGCAAAAATAGTTTCTAGCTCAAACGGTTTGAAAGTTACAAAAAACCACTGCACAGTGAAAGTCCCTTTGCCAAGGTTCAATGGCCACCTTTCTGTTGCTTGTTGCAAACTGTTGGTGCTAAAATGGCACTAATGAGGTGCAACCAAAGGCCAGATAGTTTTAACAGTTAAAAATAACAAAATAATGAAGTAATACTATCCCAAAATGTGCTACATTATGCCACATGATTTGCCCCTATATTGTTGCATTATTTGCTCAACCCTGCCACATAATTTGGCCCTGTCCTGCCCTGCTACATAATTCCAGCAGACCAGCCTGTACCCTGGAGTTTGCATGCAGCTCTTTGATGACAGTTCATAGCTCACTGTGCTATATTAGGGT
Organism: Lissotriton helveticus; assembly: GCF_964261635.1. NCBI lineage: Eukaryota > Metazoa > Chordata > Amphibia > Caudata > Salamandridae > Lissotriton > Lissotriton helveticus. Next base: position 1,209,104,959 of record NC_136063.1, read on the forward strand.
TGTTGCTTATGAACTAGAAGTAACAAAGGGATCTCTTGGACAAAAGCAGCAACTTACTGAGCGAACCACATAAAATACAGTTTGGTGATTTGCGTGGTACAGGTTTTTTGCAGCACACATATTAACCCTCTGGGTTACCTCATCATGATGGAAACTGGCAGTAGAGAAAACTCAAATCTCTCTCCAGCAGGAACATTAATCACCAGAGTTATCTTGGCATTTTTATTGTTGCCTGAAAACTGGACACACATGGAATTCTGCTGCAGGTCTTTTCAAAACCTGTGCTACTTCTAAACATGTTGCTACCCCGCCAGATCCACCTCAGGTCAGCGCCAGGTGCGGCTGCACCAGTCGCACCGCTCTAAAGCTGGTCCTGTACATAACGCAGTGAGGGTTACAAGGCCTAGGAGTCACATGTCCTACATAGCTCCATGTGCTATATTAGAAGAATTACACTTTATGAACTGCAAGTAGCAAAAGATCTCTGTGTCAAAACTGGGACCGGACAAAACACAAATCGCTCCCGCAAATGCGTAAACTTCTAGAGTTATCTTACCATTATTACTGTTCCCTGAGATTTATTGACCACACAAAGATATCAGAAGGAGGTGACTTAACTCCGTAAGATATTTTAAAATGCAGATTTTGCAACCAATTAAGCAGACCAGATTTACTTCCACATGTCTCCTTGTTGCCTATTAATTTGTGGCAGAGTTTTTAAATATTCCATGTATAAGTTGAGGCCCAGATTTTGAGCATGGGTTGCATCACTTTTTTCACAACACCAATGCAAAATCTCATTTGTTAAATGTTGTAATGCGCTCAAATGTACTCATGAAAGACCCGCCAAACATGTGTGAGGTGTTAAGATCTGATGCCACTTCTTGTGCTTTCACTTCCAATGAGGTCATGGGTTGTGATGCCACGTCTTGTGATGCTGTGCCGTGATGTCACACGCCATGTTGTCACTTACATACTGCCTAACTTAGTCCCCCACATTTTTTTAGGACTTGTGAAATGCCATCACGAATGCCTAAGGAATGACATGCCAGGAGCATCAAGGCACCTACGCACTCATGTACATTTCACAAAATGGCACCTTTTTCCTTTCATCTTTTTGGCCGCTGCTATGCAGCATCATCAAAAGCATTTTTTTTTTTGCTGATGCAGTATAGCACCAGCAAAAACAAAGGCACAGCCAATAGGTAAACAAGCATTTGCAATGCAATAGGTCTTGCATTTAGGCGTGACCTATTGCTTTGCAAATGGTAGGCATCACAACAGAAGGGAGGGTGGGGGGGTTGAGAAGGCATGGACAATGGGAGGGCGGGTGGTGGGAGATGACATGGACAACCGGAGGGTGGGGGAGAAGGCTCGGACAACGGGAGGGCAGGGGGCGAGAAAGCACAGACAGCGGGAGGGTGGGGGGGAGAAGGCACGGACAACAGGAGGGAGGGGGGAGTAAAGAAGGGACCAAAGCATGTTGTGTCTGCAGTAGGAGAACCTCATTAAAGGAAATAGTGCTCACGGTCTAATAAACACATACCGTGTAACAGCCGAAGTAAAGGGGCCAGTCGCCATTGGAGGTGACAATTGAAGAGGAGGTTTTACTAAGTAGGGACTAACAAGCCTATCGACGAATCAGAAGCCAGCAACATGTTTACATAGCAGTCCATGTATCTTCAGAAAACATGATACCATGCAAAAAAACAACCAGCACAAGCGCGTGCCTCGTGCGGCAGCAGGGGGAGGGGGCCTGCGCAATTCCCTTGCGGGAGCATGCAGCAAGGGGCAATGATTGCGATCATATGGTGCCACCATATGGCGCTGCGTGCTTCCGCAAGGGAATCGGCAGACGTGCATGCGTTGCCATTGCAAGCAATGCAACGCGTGCACGTTTTTGCCCCCAAAGCTGTGCCGATGGCTAAAGGTCTCTCTCCTATGCAGCGCATGCGCCCTACTTAGGGTAGACCCAAAAAGAACAGTCTGAATGCTGGGTAAGTACTGGTTAAGTACTCCAGTGGGAGGGGGTGGGGGTAGAGCTCCCTGCATTCCTCTGTTCTCTTTTCTGTCGTGGGGATGGTTATCTCTATAACTGATGAATGGGATGAGAACTGGAGTGACCTGGGGCTAATAGGTTACTCTATTATAAATGTGAAGGATACCCTGTCCTCCTTATTACAAATACATAATATCCTCTGGCACTTATAATAAGGAGCACTGGAAGTCCATTACATTTGTGACAGAGAAACCCGTCTGTCAAACTCTAAATTAATCCCTTAGTTCCATTAATACTTAATTGACATGTCCTTTTGTCTCAAACACCCTTTTTTCTCAGAGCCCCGTTCACAAAGGTAGTATTTGCACATCGAAATGTAGAAGTACAAAAAAAACATTTACTGCAAAATGAACCTTGTTATTCACAAAATCTGAATTTACTCACAAATAATATCACACCAGCATGGTGTCATGTTATGTGTGACTGAAAATCACCTCCCAGTTGTCGATTGTGAGCATTGCATGGGGGATATACCTGCAACTGTGGTGAACCTTACCATGGCGTCAACAAAGCTTTTGCAGATAGGCTTCCTGTGTGTAAACAGTCAGAAATGTACTCCTGTCTGCGCAAAATAAGGGACCATTACAATGGAGAATATGCACTTTCTGCTCTTAATTGAAATTAAGTTCAAAAAAGCTGAGCAGTCCAGGACCTCGTGCTCCATACAGTACAGTATGTGATCACAGCACAACAGGATATAGTTTATTATTCAGGGAGAAAAAAGCAGAAATCTCTGACGGTGCATAAAATGCATTCGTGTAGGGATTAGGAGGTGTAGGCAAGTAGAAGAATGAGGTATGAGGTGCAAGCACCACTAGGCAACCATGGTATTCAATAACCTCATCATTCAATAGCACCCAGAGAGCAGCAACACCTTCGGGCCCCTTGGACTTTTTTATTACAAATGATGTACACAGAGCTTTCTTGCAGAGTTAATTCTCTATAAATCCAGTGGCCTTCTTACCTTGTACCATTCAGATATTATGAGCCGTATCATACATTTAAAGATGTTGAAAATAAGATCAACTGAGCCTTGTTAAAGCAGGGTTTACCTACGAAACGTGCTGGCTTTATTTTTCACTATGATGGAATACAAGAGAACTGAATCCTAGTCTGAAAGGTTCCTTTATCACTCCCATCGCATACTTTGAGCATATACATTGACAACGAAATGAGAATTTTTTTTTTTAACTATGGGAGCCATTCTTTTTTTAGTATAATAAATGGATTTCTTGGAAATATATTAGACTTTTTGAGTGTGATATGTTGTTATTGTTATTGCAAATGTATGCAAATATATTTACGTAGGACTTACGACCCCTGACGAGGCATTTTTACGGTGAGTACACACTTCTGTTTAGTTGTGTTAGGGTTGTGCTCTTGATTTATTGTGTCTGTAGAGTAGTGTTTGGGGGTAAAGACAGAATGAGAGGAATAGATTTGCAAAGGGGAAGTAGAGAGTTGTTTTGTAAGCAATGGTGGTGTGTGCTTGTTAGTTGGGTGGCATGATTTAAAAAAGAGACGTGAAAGATGGAGAAGGAGGTTTGGGAGTTCATAGTAGTCAGAAGGTTTGGGATGAGTCAGAGGGAGAAGGAATGGGAAGGACAGAAGGTTTTTTATAGTAGAAAAATGTAAATATTTATGCACACAGATAGATCTGCACATGATGCTTGGAAACGTTTAGTTTGCTTCATTACACCCTGTATGTAAATACCCATATGTAATTTCAGCTAATGGGAACCGCAATTGCTGTAATGAATCACACATTTGAAACCCCTGGTAGGCATGCTCCGCTAATATGGACCCGGTCATTGGGTACAATTGAAAGATGCATGTTGGACCTGGGGGTCTCCAAGTCACATAGGGTAGCTTGGCACTAAGTGGGAAGGCCTAACTCAAAGGTACATGTGTTAAGTTTGCATCACACCCTGCATCAACTCAGCGTCCATCCACTCAAAAACAACACTACACCAATTTTTAGGAAAATACGGGTCGCTTTATAAAAAATTTCTTAGTTTCTCATTCCTCTAGCTGTTCCAGAACTTAATATAATCAGGTTTTCACAATCTGACTGTTTTACATTAGCAAGGTTAACATTTACAGTCTTCAATAGGTTTTGTGCAATAGTAAGGTTTTCCAGTATTTGCTCCTATACCTCTTCCTAATGTTCAGACTTTTACAATACAATTAAGCCATACCTCCACGTATTTAGTTTCAAGAAGAACAGGCTGGCATAACTGTACCCCAGATGACTCAAGGTTGACAATTTGCTAGATGACTCAACAGGGCAGAGAACCCTTTTCCCTGCTATGTATGTAGAAGGTTTCAAACAGCTGTAGCTGGGAGAGAACAGGCAAGTTAGATCACATTGGTTCTTGACATACCAACACCCCTCATAAAAAGAGAAGACTCTGGGTCTTACACCTGCACAGCCCTGCCCGGAGGATTCCCCTCCCTCCCTCCATTAACTAAGGTGAGTCAGCTAGTTTGATATGGCTCTCCTCCACAGCAGTCCCCTTCCGCCTGAATAACCCTGGAACCAGCCAGGGCCGTACTGAGAAGCTGCTGCTGGTAAAGTCTAGATACAGTGCTGCCCAGTTCTCCTGTCTTGTCAGATCTTACGGGCTAGTCCTGCTGCTCCCCCCACCTTCCCGTCTTACTTTGCAGTGTAATTCACGAGTTCCAGTCACCGTCCGACTCCTTCTCCTTCGAGAACCTCTTTCGCCGTGGATGGAGGTTCCCGGCTCTCTCCCCTGTCAGGAGAGCAGACGATCTTCCTTGCGCGTCACTCAGCCGCGCTCGGCGCTTCCTGGGCAGATGAGCAGGCGTTTCACGGAGCGTGTCCCGCTGCAGCGTTGGGCGGACTTCCGTGCACTCCTTCTCACCGACTCCTCCCTCAGTGCTCCGCCTGCAGCTGACCTCTTCCGGCGCCCTCACTCCTCCTCTCACGACACCGGTGTCTTCCTGCAGCCGACCTCTTCCGGCGCTCCCATGCCTCCTCGCACGTCTCCGGAGCCTTTCGGCCATCTATCAGCGGTCCTTACCGAAGGATAGGTTGATCGCAGATTAAGTCAGCCGTGCGGTAAGCTTTTCTCTACAGCGTCCGCAGCGGTGGCCTCACACAGCGCATCAGCAGGAGGGGGGGCCGATCTCGCGGCTCAGTCAGGAAGTCTTTCCCCGGTTAGCGGCAGGAGAGGATCAGTTAGCACACTGAGGCGGTGTCCACGCCAGGCTCAGCCTCGCCCTACTCCTCACTCCATGCTGGGCATTCAGGAGCAGGCAGGGGTGTATAAGCTGAGGGCCAGTGAGATTACCAGGGAGGCAGGGTTCGGTGGACAGATAAGGGGGCACGTCAGCATAGAAGGGCAGCCTGCCCACAGGGTGATCTCTCCCCTCTCAGTGCGTGCTCCTCCTACTAAGTCGCCTTACTCCTGACCAGTCCCACCTCACTCTTACTCTGCCCAGAACCTTTCTTCTCACAACACCATCTAAAATGGCTGCCCAACATTCCGCTTTTTATAGGCTGACCCCAGAAGGTCCAGAAGGGTCCAGGGCGTTCTGGAACATTCCTATACTAACCTATGGGTCCAGTCCCTAAGGTGGCAGTTGTGGCAGTTGCTGTCCACCATTTTGTGGGTTGTGAATCTAGTCAGGAAGGCGCCAAGGCCTCCAGAAAAAAGGACTACGAGGGCAAAAGAGCATCTAACCCCTAGGTCAATACCACAAAAATCCAAGGGACATAAAAAGATAAAAAAGGTTATGAGGGGCAAAAAGGGGACAAAATAAATAATTAATAGGAGGGGCTACCCAAAGGGCAGACAGGTCTAACACGCGTCCCCCCCAGCTGAAAGTGGGGAGAGCTACCCAACCCCTTGGGAGTCCTCATCACTAAGGCGGAAATACCTAGAGAGACCGTCTGCATTGGCGTGGTCCACTCCAGGCCGATGTTCCACCCGGAAGTCCATTCCCTGTAGGGAGATGGACCATCTCAACAGCTTGGGATTCTCCCCCTTCATTTGCATCAGCCAACGAAGAGGTCGATGGTCAGTCTGAACCAGGAAGTGCGAGCCAAACAGGTATGGCCGCAACTTCTTCAGAGCCCATACCACCGCAAAAGCTTCCCGCTCAATTGCCCTCCACTCCTGTTCCCGGGGAAGCAGTCTCCTAGACAGGAAGACTACAGGCTGATCCAGACCCTCTTCATTGAGTTGCGATAACACTGCCCCAATGCCATGCTCGGATGCGTCTGTCTGGACGATGAACTCCTTGGAGAAGTCTGGGGCCCTCAGGACCGGTGCTGCACACATTGCCTGTTTCAATTTTACAAAGGCTTGCTGACAAGCCTCTGTCCAGACTACCCGTCGAGGTTGTTTCTTGGATGTGAGCTCTGTGAGGGGCGCTACAATAGTGCCATACCCCTTAACAAAGTGACGGTAGTAACCTGTGAGGCCCAGGAAAGCTCGGACCTCAGTCTGGGTCTTGGGGGGTTCCCAGGCCATGATTGCCTCAATCTTTGCCTGGAGGGGCTGCACTGTTCCCCTACCCACCAAGTGGCCTAGGTACACAACCGACCCCTGCCCAATCTGACATTTGCTGGCCTTGATTGTCAAGCCAGCCTGTTTCAGGGCCTGGAGAACAGCTTGCAAGTGACGCAAATGGTCCTCCCAACTGCTGCTGAAGACGGCAATGTCATCCAGGTAAGCAGCGGAGAAAGCCTCCATTCCAGAGAGAACCTGGTTCACCAGCCGCTGAAAAGTGGCAGGGGCGTTCTTGAGCCCAAAGGGCATCACACAGAACTGGTAGTGTCCCTCAGGTGTGGAGAAAGCTGACCTTTCCTTTGCTCCATCTGTAAGGGAAATCTGCCAGTACCCTGAAGTAAGGTCAAAGGTACTCAGGTATTGGGCAGCTCCCAGCCGGTCAATCAATTAATCCGCCCTAGGGACCGGATGAGCATCAGTCTTGGTCACTGAGTTTAGTCCCCGGTAATCCACACAGAACCTTAGTTCTGGAGTTTTGCCTGGTGGAGCAGCTTTTGGTACCAAAACCACCGGACTGGACCAGGGGCTACTGGAAGGTTCAATGACTCCTAGCTCCAGCATCTTGGTAACCTCACCGTGGATGCTGGCCTTCACCTTGTCTGACAGTCGGTAGGTGTTTGACTTCACTGGTGGGCTGTCTCCTGTGTCCACATCATGGGTACACAGGTGGGTCCTTCCCGGGACAAGGGAGAACAACGTAGAGTACTGCTCCAATATCTGGCGGCAGTCCTCCCGCTGCTCAGGAGTTAGGGATGGGGAGAGAATCACTCCCTCCACCGACCCATCCTTTTCCTGAGACGAAAAAAGGTCAGGGAGAGGTTCGCTTTCCGCTTCCTCTCCTCCATCAGTCACCATCATCAAGATGACCTCGGGCCTCTCATGGTGGGGTTTGAGGCGGTTAGCATGCAACACCCGTAGGGGCTGTCGAGGGGTCTTAAGGTCCACCAGGTTGGTGGCCTTACCCTTCTTCTCCAACACCTCAAAGGGGCCTGTCCAGCGATCTTGGAGGGCACTTAGCTCTCCAGGTTACATCACCCACACTTTCTGGCCAGACTCCAGCTCCACAGGGTGAGCGTTGTGGTCATACCACTCTTTCATCACTGCTTGGCTGGCTTCCAAGTTGTCAGAAGCTTGCTTCCACAACTTTGCCATTTGGCTCCGGAAGGCCAGCATATAACTCACAACATCCCGGGGAGGCTTTCTGGGAGACTTTTCCCATCCGTCCTTCACCAGGCTGAGAGGTCCACGTACAGGGTGCCGATACAGAAGCTCGAAGGGGCTGAAGCCCACTCCTTTCTGTGGCACTTCCCTGTAGGAAAATAGCAAACAGGGTAGGAGGACGTCCCATTTCTTCCGCAGGCTCTCAGGCAGACTTCTTATCATGCCTTTCAAGGTCTTGTTGAACCTTTCTACCAGGCCACTGGCCTGGGGGTGATAAGGAGTAGTAAACCGGTAGGTAACTCCACACTCCTTCCACATAGCCCGCATGTACGCTGACATGAAGTTGGTCCCCCTGTCAGACACAACCTCCTTGGGGAAACCCACTTGGGTAAAGATCCCCATCAGGGCCCTAGCCACTACAGGTGCAGTGACAGTCCTCAGAGGAATTGCCTCTGGGTACCGTGTGGCGTGATCCACCAGAACCAGGATAAACCTGTGACCAGCTGTAGTTGGTGGATCCAATGGCCCCACAATGTCGATGCCCACCCTTTCAAAGGGGGTGCTAACGACAGGAAGTGGTTCCAGGGGAGCTTTTAGCTTCACCCCTGTTTTCCCACTTGCTTGGCAGGATACACACGTCCGACAATATGTGTTAGATGCCACTTTCATCTGAGGCCAGTAAAAGTGGGGGACAAGCCGGGCAAAGGTCTTGTCCTGACCTAAGTGTCCTGCCAAGGGAATCTTATGAGCCAATTCTAGAAGAAAGGCTCGGTATCGTTGAGGGACTACCAAGGCCCGGGATGAACTGGGCAAAGGTTCCTTAGGTTCACTGTAGAGGAGTCCGTCCTCCCAGTAAATGTGGTAGTGCCCTGCAACGTTCCCTGCTGCCTGGGCTTCGGCCTGTCGCCTCAGTCCCTCAAGGGTAGGACACTCCTTCTGGCCCTTACAGAACTCCTCCCTGGTAGGCCCTCCTTCCACATGCCACTCAGCAGGGATAGGTAGGTCCTCCAGGGAGACTACTTCCCCCTCCACGGACTCCTGGCCCACCACCGCAGGTGGCCGATCTGTCTCATGGGGCGTGGAAGCCGAAGCAGGCTTCTCCTGTCTTCGGGTCTTTCCCTTTTTGGCAGCGGGCTGGGCCATTGTTCCAGGCTCCAGCCCAGGCGAACTCCCTCTCTGGGCAGTCGCAGACCTGGTGCTTGCACAGGCCCAGTCAGGTGTACCCAGCATCTCCGAATGAGTCCGGTATTCCACCTCTCTCCAGACATTGTGCTCCATGTCATTTCCCAGCAAACAATCGACTGGCACGGCAGGGCTTACGGCAACTCGAAGTGAACCTGCAACCCCTTCCCACTCAAAGGGAACCTCAGCCACAGGGTAGTAGCCCAATCTGCCGTCAGCCATCGCGGCGGGGTGGAGTACATGTGGAATCACCTGCTCTGGAGACACCAGTTGACTCCTTACCATAGTCATACTGGCTCCTGTGTCTCTCAGAGCCTCCCCTCTTTGGCCATTGATGGTGACCCATTGCCCATACTTTACAGTATTTGAGGGCACCTGGATCTTAGGAACCATATCCCGATCTCCCAGGGACACTAAGGTGACACCCGCCCACTCACCCCCCTTATTTAAGGGCAACTCCTCCCCGAGCACTGCACTAGCTACTCCTGGGGCTTTTCCTCCAGTGGGAGAGGGTGATCTCTTTGGGCACCTGACATCTCCCTTATAATGTCCAACACCACCACACTCAAAGCAGTGGACAACCCTTGGCTGCTGACTTTGGCCAGGATGAGGGTTTCTGGGCGGGTTAGCCTTAGGGATGAATCCTGTTCCCTTACTCTGGAAACTATTTTGGGGACCTTTAGAGAACTCCCGCTTTTTATCTCCACCCTCCTTCTTCTGGGGGGCGCCCTGTCCGGCCCTTTGGGAATCCCCTCCAGTCCCCTTTGAGGACACCCGGGTACTTGCCCAGATGTCCGCCTCCTCTGCAAGCTTTCTGGGGTTGGTCAGCTTGCTGTCCACCAGGTGTTGACGCAGCTCGGGAAAACATTTCTCGAGTAGGTGCTCTTTGAGAAATAGGTCGTACAACCCCTCATAGTCCCTCACCTCGCTGCCTTGTATCCAACCCTCTAGGGCCTTCGTTGCATAGTCCAGAAAATCCACCCAATTTTGTGTGCCTAATTTGTGACTTCCCCTGAACTTTTGCCTGTACTTCTCTGGGGTCAGTCCAAACTTTTTGATCAGCGCCACTTTCATGGTGGGGTAGTGGGTCTGCTGATCCTGCTCTATGGCCAATAGTGTATCCCGTCCAGTAGGAGGCATGTATTTGTATAAACCACCCCCCCAGTGTTTTTACTGGATCCCATGGGCTCTTAAGGGGACCTCATAGGCAGCCAGCCACTTGGCGATGTCATCCCCTGAGCTGTAGCTGGCAACTATATCTTTAGGTAGGTAGGGTCTGGATTCCCTGGTCAGTTCTTTTGTTTCGCTGCCACCATTTGGAGAATTAGAGGGTCCTATCTGTAGGGCCTTGAGTTCTAGCTCCCTCAGTTTCAACTCGTGAGCCATCCTCTGTTCCTCTTTCTCCTTTTCCATCTTGGCTAACTCCCACTTCAGCTGTCTCTTTTCCTTCCTGTCCACTAGTTCAGCTTCGGTTAAGCTTCTTCCGGAGACACTGCTGCCCTCCCTTGAAAGGGTCCTAGGTCCTGGTAGTAGGTTCCCGATCTCAATTGGAAACAATCCATCTACCCCTATGACTGTGTCCCGGTCCGTCCCCTCTTCCTCCTCCTTTCCCTCTCCATGTGCTGCCACCCAGGCTCTCAAACTGGTCTGGAGTTCCCCCTTCTTGGCACCACGCTTAAAAAAAACTCCCATCTTCTGACAAAAGTCTCTAAGCTGGGCTATAGTATAGGTCTCCAGTTCCTCCAGAGCAAATTCCATTTTGCTTATGAGATATGTAGGGACAACCACTCGGGAAGAATTGGTTCAAAAGGGGCAAATTGAAGCTACCTCCACCCACCACCAGGAGTAAATTTAGAAAAAGCAAAAGAAGTAATTGGGAAGTCCGCCAGGAGAAAACTCCAGGTGTAGGCCTGTGGAGTATACTTAGTTACTGCAGAGTAGACGCAAACACAGATATGATCCCACCGCTAGACACCAATTATGTTGGACCTGGGGGTCTCCAAGTCACATAGGGTAGCTTGGCACTAAGTGGGAAGGCCTAACTCAAAGGTACATGTGTTAAGTTTGCGTCACACCCTGCATCAACTCAGCGTCCATCCACTCAAAAACAACACTACACCAATTTTTAGGAAAATACGGGTCGCTTTATAAAAGTTTTCTTAGTTTCTCATTCCTCTAGCTGTTCCAGAACTTAATATAATCAGGTTTTCACAATCTGACTGTTTTACATGGGCAAGGTTAACATTTACAGTCTTCAATAGGTTTTGTGCAATAGTAAGGTTTTCCAGTATTTGCTCCTATACCTCTTCCTAATGTTCAGACTTTTACAATACAATTAAGCCATACCTCCACGTATTTAGTTTCAAGAAGAACAGGCTGGCATAACTGTACCCCAGATGACTCAAGGTTGGCAATTTGCTAGATGAATCAACAGGGCAGAGAACCCTTTTCCCTGCTATGTATGTAGAAGGTTTCAAACAGCTGTAGCTGGGAGAGAACAGGCAAGTTAGATCACATTGGTTCTTGACATACCAACACCCCTCATAAAAAGAGAAGACTCTGGGTCTTACACCTGCACAGCCCTGCCCGGAGGATTCCCCTCCTTCCCTCCATTAACTAAGGTGAGTCAGCTAGTTTGATATGGCTCTCCTCCACAGCAGTCCCCTTCCGCCTGAATAAGCCTGGAACCAGCCAGGGCCGTACTGAGAAGCTGCTGCTGGTAAAGTCTAGATACAGTGCTGCCCAGTTCTCCTGTCTTGTCAGATCTTACGGGCTAGTCCTGCTGCTCCCCCCACCTTCCCAGCTTACTTTGCCGTGTAACTCACGAGTTCCAGTCACCGTCCGACTCCTTCTCCTTCGAGAACCTCTTTCGCCGTGGATGGGGGTTCCCGGCTCTCTCCCCTGTCAGGAGAGCAGACGATCTTCCGTGCGCGTCACTCAGCCGCGCTCGGCGCTTCCTGGGCAGATGAGCAGGCGTTTTACAGAGCGCGTCCCGCTGCAGCGTTGGGCGGGCTTCCGTGCACTCCTTCTCACCGACTCCTCCCACAGTGCTCCGCCTGCAGCTGACTTCTTCCGGCGCCCTCACTCCTCCTCTCACGACACCGGTGTCTTCCTGCAGCCGACCTCTTCCGGCGCTCCCATGCCTCCTCGCACGTCTCCGGAGCCTTTCGGCCAGTCTATCAGCGGTCCTTACCGAAGGATAGGTTGATAGCAGATTAAGTCAGCCGTGCGGTAAGCTTTTCTCTACAGCGTCCGCAGTGGTGGCCTCACACAGCGCATCAGCAGGAGGGGGGCCGATCTCGCGGCTCAGTCAGGAAGTCTTTCCCCGGTTAGCGGCAGGAGAGGATCAGTTAGTACACTGAGGCGGTGTCCACGCCAGGCTCAGCCTCGCCCTACTCCTCACTCCATGCTGGGCATTCAGTAGCAGGCAGGGGTGTATAAGCTGAGGGCCAGTGAGTTTACCAGGGAGGCAGGGTTCGGTAGACAGATAAGGGGGCACGTCAGCATAGAAGGGCAGCCTGCCCACAGGTCGATCTAACCCCTCTCAGTGCGTGCTCCTCCTCACTAAGTCGCCTTACTCCTGACCAGTCCCACCTCACTCTTACTCTGCCCAGAACCTCTCTTCTCACAACACCATCTAAAATGGCTGCCCAACATTCCACCTTTTATAGGCTGACCCCAGAAGGTCCAGAAGGGTCCAGGGCGTTCTGGAACATTCCTATACTAACCTATGGGTCCAGTCCCTAAGGTGGCATGTGTGGCAGTTGCTGTCCACCATTTTGTGGGTTGTGAATCTAGTCAGGAAGGCGCCAAGGCCTCCAGAAAAAGGACTACGAGGGCAAAAGAGCATCTAACCCCTAGGTCAATACCACAAAAATCCAGTGGACATAAAAAGATAAAAAAGGTTATGAGGGGCAAAAAGGGGACAAAATAAATAATTAATAGGAGGGGCTACCCAAAGGGCAGACAGGTCTAACAATGCATGATTGCGGTAGCGACAGCCTGGTCCCGCGGTGTGACACTGCCAATGCCCATGCCATTTCAGCCAATGGGAACCACGATTGCGGAAGTGAATCACACGTTTGAAAATTGCGGTAGGCGTGCACCGCTACTGTGGTCCCGGTTATTGGTTACATTTGAAACATGCTGACCAGGAACACCAATTGCAGCAGCTGAGTACCACTGAAAAAACCACAGGGGGCTATATATGTCTGTAGGAGAGCCACACATTTCAATTGCATCCAGACACTGCTGCCTGCCATTCTTCACCAACAACTGCTGCTGTTCCTCTCTCCTAGACCCAGTAAGGACGAGAACTGAGAATAGCAGGGCCCGTCCCTTCACCACAGAGGATCTGGAGGTCCTGGTGAATGAGGTCCTTTCACAGTATGGGAGGCTATATGGTGTGCCAGATGTACTGGTAAGTGTATCAGAGTGAAAGTTTGAGAGTGCTCGGAGTTCTCGACATGAGAGTGCTCTACAATAGTATGTGCCTGTGAGTGCATTAATGGGCATTCATCCTCATTTTTCATATACCATGCTCAATACATGGCCTAGTAAATATTGTAGTTGAGAATTTGGGGGGTATGGCAACATGGACATTTCTACATCCCTTCGTCACCAAGAAAAATACAAACGTTGGTCTGAGATTGGGTAATGTAATGGAGTGATAACCTGCCTGGCATGCTGAGTTCATGTCAATGTGGTGTGTAGCCTTATTTCCAAAGATCCATGGCTGCATTAGAGGATGGGAGGGACATGTAGAGTTTTTACAGCCATACAGTAACACTGCTGGTTTGGACAGTCGAAGTCTGAAAAAACATTGCCTGTGCTATGTGATGTCATAGTCCATGAGGTTTTCACATGCTCATTTGTGACATTACAAAGGTATTTCATCCAGAGGGTAATGAAGAATGGGTGTACAGTTTTCATATTGCCCCTATGGATGTGTGTGCATTATGCACAAGAGTCAAATGCCTGAGTGTAACACTCTTGGTGGTAATTCACCTATGATACATCATATAGATGTAATTTGGAGATATCATCCTTCCATTGTTTTCATTATGTGTTCTGTCTAGCATGTGTAGGCACTGTTTGCCCTCTCATATTGTACATGAATGTGAATTTTCTGATGGCCCATGTTTAACCTCAGTGTGAGTCCCCCTGGCCAGCACAGAAACTGCCCAATTTTAAAACGACCCATCAGTAAATCGACTGAGTGAACATATGTGTTGTCCGCCACCCTATTTCTCAATGAGCTATCTTAGGCCTGAGGATTACACAAGACAGGCCTACACCTTGTGAGAAGAGTGTGAGAATGAAAGATCATGGCCCTAAATGTGACTTCCATGACATAGGTAGCCATTCACTGGCTAGGGACATTGAGTGGTGTGTAGTGTTGGACACAGCGAGTCTGCCCGACACATCATTTCAAATGTATTGTATGTATTGCTCACTCATATACTGCATCACAGGTGAGGGTCTTCTTCACATTGGTTCTGTGCTGGCACTCTGCATGTGTATGAGATGGCTAGGTACTGTGTCCATCATCATACATGTATACATTTATATGAGAGTATTTGATGCAAGCATACTATGTGTCATGCTGTATGGCCTCTGCTCAACATTTATATATTGTTATGCTATCTTTTTTCATGCTCCTGTACTGACACACAGTGTTACATAACCCGTGTGTACTGAAACTTCCTCTTCTTGTCTCCCATACCTGCAGCTTAAGGTCCACCAGCGCAAGGCCATATGGAGGCCCATTGCACACAAGGTGCGGGCTCTGAGTACCTCCAACCGACGGCACACACACTGTTGCAAGAGGTGGGACAACATCTGCCGGCTGAGCAAAAATGTGGCAGAGATGACGCTGGGGGTGCTCCCTCGGAGTAGCAGGTTGGCGCGCACGAGCATGACACCACTAATGGCCCGCATCTTGGCAGTGACACAGCAAAAGCTGTATGGACGCTTGAGAGCACATCAGCAGCAAGTTGGGGGTGAGTATTCTGCAAAGTGTGACTTTGGGTGTGAGTGACTGCATGAATCCCAACCCTGAGCCAGTGGGGAATCTGTGATATCTCTAGTGTGATGCAATGGCTTCTAAGTGGCCTCGGCGTTGAGTACAGCTGTTATGCATTGTTACAACATGTAGTTTCTCATGCGTTTAATACAATGGCCCTTGACATTGCAAGATGAGATGTGGCCTTGTGACATATGCTGCTGTATGAGTGTCATAGACATCACCTGGCAGTGTACAACAGTGAGCATCATGTTAGTGTGCATTTAAAGATGTGTGATGTGCACAGGTTAAAATTTGTGACAACTACACAGCTAACACCAATGTGCAACTGTAATTGTGCTTCAAAGCACAACATGGTGGATAGCAGGAGCTTATGGCCATTGCAAAAGGACATTTGGGAGTCTGTATCTGTGGTTTTCCATTAAAGTGACTCCACGTGTGACAGAGGCAACATGTTGAGATTTATATCAATCTCACCTATAGGCATGTAGGAATGCTTTCAGAGAATAGTATGTTAGGTTACAAGGAGGCACGGGACGGCTATTTGGCTGTGTCAAAGTCACATGGGGCATTAATGTAATCCATGCATGTTCCCATAAATCTTCTGATGATTGCATAAAGGTTGCACATGCTGACTGCACATGGTGGAGGGCAACATGGGGGTATCATTTACTAGTTTTGTGCTTTGCATGCATATGATGTTTGTTAGTATAGCACTATACTGAACCTATGTCTCTGTCTCTTGCAGCATCTACTGAGTGCACGGAAGGACAGGGGACCAACACCAGTGAGGAAGCTTCTTGCACGACTGCTACACATGAGCTCACTGATGTGACCAGTGTCACGAAGGGGGACAGGAGTCCCCTGGATGAATCAAGCCCGGAAACACCAACCTCTTCATCTTCAGACTCCAGCGGTGACTCTTCGATGCTGGTGGGCACAGGAAGTTCTAAATCTGCCTCTTCTTCCACCACACATCGTCCAGTCTCCTTCCCCCCAGGCACTGATGCCCCTGTCTCCCCTGCTGCCCTCAGTGTGGAGGCGGTGGACCTTTTGCACCAGCTGTGAGTGGGTCAGACTGCTCTTCCGAATGCCTTCCAGGATCATGACAAGTTGGCACAGGTAGTTGCCTTCATGGTGGGCATTCATTCTGACGTGGGAGGGCTACACCGAACTGTCCAATCTTTGTCCTCCACAGTGAAAGCCGCCATTTAGCAGTCACAGCCTCTCAGTTCAGCTCCTGTCCCTTCAGTAACCACCCTGCCAGTGGCACCACCTAACGAGAGTGCCCACACACCACTGCCCTCAGGCACCAAGTCTTCCACACGCAGCACACAACAGAAGCACTCCAAGCAGCCCAGACCACAGACAAATCCCCACAACACAAAACCGGCACACAGGAGCGCAAAGTGGAGTTCTGGACTTTTTGGTTCCGTCCAGAGGTGTCAGGGACAACACCCGAAGACACCGGAGTTCAACCTGTCTTGGTACACAAATAAACAGAAACACGGGCTTCTCGATGGTGGCGTCAAAGACCAAAGGTTTATTACTGCAGGGACACAGAAGTCACAGAAACTACACATGGGCAGTATCTAGGAGCCTGTTCGATTTGTACAAAGAGGGTTGTTCCTTATATACTAAATATTGGGCTTCAGGCAAATTCTTTACATGTTACCACAGTTCTAAACATTCGTGTCTTATACAATAAATATTTGGCGTTGCACAGGAATCGTCAACAGTATCTGATGTCAAAACATTACAAATGAGGGGTTCCCACTAGTCCATCATAATCCCATGTCAATTCTTCATTCAAGACCCGGACCGCCTCATCGTAAATTTCGTTACCACCCCCTACTAAAGGCCCAGAAGGAAAGGAGCAGAGCCAGGTGTGGAAGATAGAAAGACAGGATAAGAAATGTTTGTGGGTCGTAAATGGGCACGGTTACCAGCTTCGGCCGCCTAATCATGATCAGGCCAACGAACACAAGAACCAGTATAGCAGGACTGGCCTCAGGCTGGGGAGGCAGCTCTTGCCGAGTCATGCTGCCACAGCGTTGCTGGCCTAAGGTGCACGTGTCACTTGCAAGGTGAATCGCCGGCCAAAGCCTACGTGTCCTTTAAATGAAAAGAGGTCATTGCGTGTCCATTGACTATGTGAGGGCAAGGAATACAAAATGGCTTCCGTGTTCTAAGATGGATGCCATGGGTAGATCACAAATGTGTTGGTAACAGGAGTGCTCTTGCTCGTAGCATAGCGAAAACACCAGGATATACTAAATGGATCATTTGCGGTTCACCGATACCAAAATTATGTATTTACGACAATGTTACAAACACGAGTAAAATCGTCACGGAACCTCAGACCCTCCTTTTGCCCTTACATAGGCAATTACTCAGTCTATATCAGAGTCAGAGTCCATTTCTATGCTCATTAGGTCAGCGACATGTCGTTGTATCATCATCCTGCCTCGTGCCTTTTCTCCTAATGCAGGTGGTTTCCTGAAACAGGTTGCAGCGCAGAGACTACACAGAGCGGGACCACACTGGATAATAAGACAGCACGAGAACAGAAATACTAGGATGACACCAATAACCATCAGAACCTTCCATCCCCACGCTGATACCAGAGTCCAAAACCACTCCATGAAGGACCAGTTTCCCTTATCTACGTGTATAGAGTCGGAAATCTTGTGTAGCTTAGAGATTGCTTCATAGACTGTTGGAGCATTATTAGGAATAAAGACACAGCAGCTCGATTGGATCATTCTGCATACCCCACCTCGATCTGCAAGTATTACGTCTAGAACCATACGATTCTGCAACGTCATGAGACGATCCGCCTGAAGCTCAGCTGTTAAGTTACTAAGGGCACCTGCAGTTTCCGTAATAGTAGATTCAACTACCCGTGTTAGTTGGCGAAGATTTCTACTATTGGCCATAGGCCCCCAAAACGGAAGGAAACCTTTGAAGAAGTCTCCAGCTTCTTGACCAGCGGTATCTTCCTTGCTGAAGACACCTCTTGCTAATCTGGGTTTATGATAATCTGAAGAAGCAGTGTATGTCGGGGGTAACAATCGAGCAATATAACATGAACCTGAAAAGTCAGCAGGCAGCCATGTATATGCTCTGTCCTGACAAATGAAGTAGGTACCCCTAGCAGTCAGAAAGGCAGGGGAGGAGTTAGACGGAAATACGTAAGTCTCAACGCACTCACTCTTCCCTAGCTGAGCTCTCGGATTTCTCCCATTTCCTTGCAAACAGACCTGACCTCGGTGAGGCACGACCCAAACTGAAGTGGAGCTTTTACGCTTGCTTTCTCCCAAACTAAGGCGATACTCTGTAGAGTTCCAACTCAGATACACCAGTAATTCATCTCTAGGATAAGATGGAGTATTATTGACGTCTTTAATCATATCAATAATTCCCTGGACTAAAGCTTTGTTGGCTGAGTTGTATTTAGTGGACCGTGGTGGACGCGGAGGATAGGTCTCAAGGGCATATGAAAAAATGGTCTGAAAGGCCTGAAATGATCCATTATAGCTAAAAGGCAAGACTAGATAGGGAATGCCTTTATCCATAGTGTGAGGTATCAAGCCACACACCCAGCAGTTTGTAGTATTAACTATCAGTTGGTGTTGATGCAAGAGCTGTACAAATGTATTATTAATAAATTCTGAGCGTCGAGCTTGTTCGTGTTCAGGAAATGAGTGAAAAGAATGCATAGAAGAAACCGTAGAAGTAGTAGGATCAAGGGAAGGTACTGTAGCTATTGGCACAAAAATCAAATGTACGCCAAAGACGATTCCACCCACCAGCGTCATCAAAACAATTAAAAATGTAACTGCACATTGCATTAGAAAGCATTTGCTGTGTAGTATTCTGTACAGTCTATTTCTGCGAACATAAATTACATTTTCTCGTTGTAGCTCAGGAAGCTCCATCTTCTATGACCGTTCGCGACCACTGATGATGTGTACGTAGATGAAAATGCCTCTATCAGCCCTGGGAGTTCCCAGAACTAACAGAAAGATCGACCTTGTGTCAGACCCCTGCAGATTCAACTAGGCACACAGCCACGACCCTACGGCTACCCAGACGGCAAGGCAATTTTAAAACAAAAAGAAACAATACAAAGTATTAGCAAACTTCCTGGCTGGAGGCAATGTATAGAAAATGCAAATCTGAAAATAGGCAGTTTTCTGCTTTATTTGTCCATATCGCGAGAACGTAAGTTGTATCTCAGTTTTGCAGGAGCTGTCTGATCTGGAAACAATGTAGTTTCAGCTGGCGTTGCAATGTTCACGTTCGCAGATGGCAAATGTTCTTTTGGTGCAGAAGGCAAATGTTCAGGGTTCAAAAGAGCAGTTTCAGGAGGAGAGTCAGAATTTGGTGAATCCGTGATCAGTTCTGCATCGCTGAAAGGTATGAACCTGGGGACTCGTTCCGTTTCAGAGGCACCGATTCCTTTCTTTACCCAGTTGTCGTAAGGAAGTGGCAGAGGCACACGTTTAGCGTGTGTCGTGTGGATCCAATGTTTCCTTCCGGCCACACGAATAGCAGTTCTCGTTGCTAACAGGACCTGGAAAGGGCCAATAAATCTGGGCTGAAGATTTTTCGTTCTTGCAAAATTTCGGATGACCACCTGATCACCCGGTTTCAGCTGATGGCCTGGACTCTCCGGTGGCTTTGGCAATGCGTCGAAAACCTGTTGGTGAATAAGACTCAATTTAGCAGTCAAGTCGAAAAGGTAATCAATTAACATTGGGTATTCCAGCTGCTTAAATTCTTTCGGTCTAGGTACCCCCCAAACATTTGCAGGACGACCGAAAACTATTTCGTAAGGACTAAGCCCTACTCTAGAATGTACAGTTGCTCTTGTTGATAGCAAAGCCAAAGGCAATGCATCTGGCCAGGACAAACCCGTGGATGCTTGTATCTTAGCGAGTTTCAGTTTAAGGGTGCCATTGTAACCCTCGACTAAACCCGCGGACTGGGGATGATTCGCACTATGGAATTTTTGCCTAATCCCTAGGCCGGCACACACACTCTGCATAACTTTCCCTACGAACTCACTTCCGTTATCTGACCATACAATCCGTGGCATTCCGTATCGGGGGAAGTATTCTTTAAGAAGAATTTTGGCAGTGGATAAGGCAGTATTGTCCTTCAGTGGGTATGCTTCGATCCATCTGGAAAAAGCACAAACTACCACTAGGACGTATTTCAGGTTATTACAACGGTCCATGTGAATGAAGTCTAGCTGGATCACTTCAAAAGGGCAGGAAGGAGGAGCGAAGTGACCTGCAGGTGTGGGGATTCCCTTGCCAGGATTATGCATCAAGCATACCATACAATTTCTTACCACTCTCTCTGCACACTTACTAATTCCGTCATTCTTCCAGACCGGAGCCAACATTTTACAAATCCCTTTTGAACTGATGTGCGCTGTCCCATGCGCCATCGTCACTACTGCAAGCACATACGCATCAGGCAACATCCAACGCTGTTGTTCCGACAAATCAATCCAACACCCACTCGAGTCCAATTTACCCGTGCTCTCTCTCCATGCACGTTTTTCCTCCTCAGTCGCCTCTTTCTGAATTTCCTTCACGCTTTCCACTGTGTCTTCACACATTCCAGACTCAGAAATCCATCTTGCAGACGTTGCAACATACATTCTACTCATCATATTTCTAGCTGTCTGTTTTGCGATCTCATCAGCAAAAGCATTCCCACGACCAACATCATCCGTGATTGCTTTATGAGCACTGCATTTCACAATCGCAACTTCAGTCGGTAAGGTTAGAGATTCCAACAAGTCATTAACTAGCTGACCATGTTGAATCTTAGTCCCATGGGACGTAATGAA
This sequence comes from Lissotriton helveticus, assembly GCF_964261635.1. Lineage (NCBI taxonomy): Eukaryota > Metazoa > Chordata > Amphibia > Caudata > Salamandridae > Lissotriton > Lissotriton helveticus. Next base: position 1,209,125,793 of record NC_136063.1, read on the forward strand.
ACCTCTTTCTTTCCACAAACGGCCAAAACTATGGGCCACGCCGAACGCGTACTGACTATCTGTGAACACATTCACTCTCTTTCCCTTAGCTAAAACGCACGCTCTTGTTAGCGCGATCAATTCTGCAGCCTGGGCAGAATTCTGACTCACTCTTGCAGTCTCCACAATCGTACTCAAAGTCGTTACGGCATAGGCAGCAGTCACATCACCATTCTCCAATTTGAAGCAAGACCCATCAACATACAACGTGCCATCTGGATCTGACAACGGAGTATTTTTTAGATCGATTCGTCCTTTTGTTTCTTCCTCAGTTCTGAAACAACAGTCGTGTGGTTCGGAATCACTCGACTCTTGGCTAGTCGGCAACAATGTTGCTGGATTCAATACATTGCATCTTTTGATCTGAATATGACTAGCTAATAGTGTCAGTTCATAGCCTGATAATCTAGCACTGGTAAGGTGTTGCGTCTTGGTTCGGTTCATGAGTGTATCCACAGCATGAGGAACCATAACTACTAGCATGTTGTTCATTACTAAACCAGCAGATTGTCGAATGGAAGCTGCAGCTGTGGCTGTAGCTCTCAAGCAACTAGGCAATGCTCTAGCTACTGGATCTAATGTTGATGAAAAATACGCACAAGGGCGTTGTTTATCACCAAATTTCTGCGTCAAAACACTCAATGCACAACCTTCTCTCTCGTGGACATAGAGCGTAAATGGCTTACTGTAGTCGGGTGTACCCAATACAGGTGCTGAACACAGTGCATTTCGTAACTCAGAAAAACTCTGCTGACATTCAACAGGCCATGGTACCGGACTCGGAACACCTTTCTTAGTCAAGGCTACTAATGGTTTTGCTAAAAGAGAAAAATTTGGGATCCATTGCCTACAATAGGAGGTAATACCCAAAAAGGCACGCACTTCTCTCTGCGTGCTAGGAACATTCATCTGTGTAATTGCTTTTATTCTCTCTGGGGTCAACTTCCTTCCCTCCTTTGACAAGAGATGACCTAGGTAGGTCACTTCTTGGCAGCAGTATTGCATTTTTGAAGGTGACACCTTGTGATTTAAATCTGACAAGTGATGCAATAAAGAAATCGTAGCTGTTTTGCAAGTTTCCTTGTCATCGGCAGCCACTAGAAGATCATCGACATACTGTACTAAAGCAGAACCACGAGGAAGTACGAAGGAATCTAACTGACTTTTTAATGCTTGACTGTAAATGGATGGGCTTTCACAATAACCTTGTGGAGCGCGTTTAAATCTAAAACTTCGTCCTCCTAGAGAAAAACCGAAAATATCTCTGCTTTCCTCGGCTATCGGAATGCTGAAAAAGGCATTTTTCAAGTCGACAACTGAAAACCATGCTGCTGTAGCGGGAATCAACGTTAACAATGCAGTAATGTCTGGTACCACAGGAAACTGTGGGATCACAATTTTATTAACCTCTCTAAGATCAATTACGAACCTATATACTGGAGGCTTTGTAGGGTCAGTTCGTTTCAAAATAGGCAGTACCGGACTATTACAGACATTACCTCTAGTCTCTTCTACAACATCTTTCTTGATCAGGTCTTGTACTATCAGTAGGAGCGCACGCTCACCTTCACTAGAGATTCTGTATTGTGGAATTCGTGGAAGTTTGACATTTGCTTTCAAAGTTACTGCATAGGGTGGAATTTCCAATAGACCTACATCATTAGGACCAGTCGCCCAAAGAGTATCAGGGAGTGAACGCAGCTCTGGTGGGAGCGCATCCATCGACAAGTACATCGGGGAGATGATTCTTTTACCCAACGTAAGCTGTACTCCCGCTGGAGAACAGTACAATGTCGCGTACAGGCGTTTTAACAAGTCTAAACCAAGCAGATTTTCGTTACAACCTGTCGTCAAAATCAGGGGTGCTTTCAATTGACGGGGTCCAACAGAAATAGACAAAGGACCAGAAACAGGGTTGTGAACAGGGGCGCCCGAAAAACCTACTGAAACGTTTGTTGAGCCAGACAAAGGTGCGCCAGGGAGTTTTGCATGTATGATAGAACTTTTTGCTGCACCAGTATCCAACAGAAACGGTTCGACTATACCTGATGTTGCTACTGCGACATAAGGCCCACTCTGATCTACTGGTACGGATACTACTCCCTCTCTTTGTCCATGGCTGTCCTAGTATTCACTTTGCTGACCTTCCTCACTAGCTTCATAATAGTCTTCAACATGATACTGTGGAGACCTATTCTGTTGGGCAGATTGTCCATTTCGCTGGTCGAAATAATTAGAGGGGCGATCACTTGTCTGTGGAGGCATAGCACCTCGTCCTCGACCTCTAGAGTTTTGCATAGAACTACCACGACCTCTCTGAGCTGCCGCATCATTATTTTGTGTTCGAACTGGACACTCACTTTTGTAATGACCTTCCTTTTTGCAATAAGCACATTGATTCCACTGGTATTGTGGCCTTTGAAAGTTATAATCCGTTCTTTGATATGACCCCTGCTGCATATTAGTTTGATTCATGCGAGGCGGATAAGCTTGTTGTAAAAGTACTTTAGTTTTTAAATCTTTCGTCTTTTTATCTGATTTTTCCTTCTCTTCTTTATCCCTATTTTCATAGTACTGAGCAGTCGCAAGTATTTGCGCAGTCGTAGAGACAGCCCACGCACTTTCAGAATTCTTTAATTTACTACTAAGTTCTGGCAACAGATTGTGCACAAATTTATCGACAAATAATCTCTGGCCTCCTTCTGTGCTCATATCCTGACCACTATGATCCACGAAAGTCTCCTCGAATCTTGTGAAAAAGTCGGAGACGCTTTCGTCTTTCTTTTGTTTGCACGCGGACAATTTGTCCCAGTTAACGCGCAATGCTGGCATCAAGGTTTTCATTAAATCGATTATTCTACCAGGCAAATTAGCAATTAAAGGTTCAGGTTTGGAACCACCTATTTGTTGACCATCCGCTGCAATTATAGCTGCCCAGTCACCACCTAGGGCAACTGGATGATTCTCTTTACGAATTTTAGCCCAAATTGGTTGCGGTACTACATTACCAAACAGCAGATCTATGTCAGTTAAATTTAATACACAAGCGTCAACTGTTTGAGCTAACTCTTTGTAGTACCCTGCAGGATTTTTACGCGGATCTGGCAAAGCCTGTTTTACTGCTAATACTTCAGCTCGCTTCCATGGAATATGTATCCATACTCTCTGGAATTGGGCCGGAGCGGCTGCAATACCAAGCGGTGCATTAGCTTGCACAGCTTCGCGCCAAATTGGTGGAACCTCTCTCATTGGATATTGACGATTTCGTTTCGTACTACGTTTCTCTAACTCTCTCGGTGAAAGAAGGGATGAGTCGGATCTATAACTTAGAACCAGTTCCATCGCTTCTTTTATATTTTGTCCAACTATCATACCTGTAGCAAACTCTTTCTGAACATTAATTAATTCTCCTAGATTTGATTCAGGGTCATCCTCTTCCAATTCCTCACGTAGAAGGAAACACATTTCATCGAACACATATCGTTGTGTCGGTTCGTTCCATTGCATAAATGTATCTAATACATTTTGTACATTATATCTTCCAACTTTCGAAACCCATCTAAGAGCAGTGGAATCTAGTATTCCTCTTTCTTCAGTACTGGGAAGCTGACTACGTCTCTGCACAGAGTCAAAGGTAGGAGTCTTAATCAGAGTTTTATAGAAGGGAGATAGAATATTAGAGACAGAATCAGTGATTCTTCGACGAACAGAAAGCGGAGTCATAATATTAGCAGAGGCAGTGAATAGAGTAGCAGTTGGAACAGATAGATCAGGAACAGTAGGAGTAGCTTGAAAATTAGCTTGTGAAGTAGCAGGTGTGAGCGACACAGGCATAGGTAAAGAAGTCGGCAACCCTAGAAGAGGGGTTGTCGAAGGAACATTAATATTGACCACAGGAGGTACAGGAACTTGATTCAGGGGAGCGAGAACAGGGACACCAGGTTGTCCAGCAACCGGTAATTGAACATTCGGTATAGGTGGAGCCGTAGCACCTTGTGCATACGGTGGGGGTGATCGTAACAAGTAAGACAACAGGGGATCCTTTTCAGGGTCCTCTACTATCTTAGCCGTACTCGATGGTAAAGCAGGATAGCACTTGTCTATCGCTAAATTACGCTCTCTATCGGCCACCTCCATCGCTTTCTCAGACTCGTTGAGTTGCAGCTGCCTAGCAGACTGTTCTAAAGTCAACTCTTGCTCTTTCTGTTCTTTCTTCAACTTTTTAATTTCTCTCTGTTTAGATTCTTTTCGCCAATAACGGAAAGAATCAAACATTGCCGGCCGGGCTTTCTTCTTAAACAACCTTCTTTCTAGATTATCGAGAATTTCAGGTTCAAAACTACCATGTAGTGGCCAACTAAGGACACCATCTTTTTCTGTATAGCGGATCCATATCTCGTTATAAGAGATAGGGCCCACACCAAATTTGCAATATAGATCATAAAGGGGAGTTCCAATCGGAGGAACCAAACACGAGTCCTCCAACTGGGAATCACTGTTGCAACTAAAACAAGACAACATACAATTTTTCTGACTTACCATTTTATAATCCGGAACACAAGACAAACAAAACACAAAAAGATGCGCACTTGAACCGAGAACTTAGGCCTACCAGAACTGACAATTGTATCGATACCTGAACTGAACAGAATGATTATCGTAACTAGAATAACCAGTGATAACCTTACAGAACTGAACTGAACTGAGAACTAAAAGGATTATCCAAATAGGAGCAACCCTCACAAAATAACCAACTAGCAACCACTAAATACTTAACTGAGGCACTGAAGACGTCACCAAGGAGAAACCCGTCACGTTTCGCCGTACTGAGGACTGCACCTCGGGTCCAAGACAGGGCGACGGTCAAGGCAACGGACCACTGCAGCCGTCTGAACGGGAACCCTCGTGGAAGAGGACGTCGGGGCCACTTTTGCGATATGCCGGGATCGATGAAGTGGGGCGCCTCCCTCTGAAATCTTCACACGAAGCTCCTCGAATTCTTCAGGCTTTTGGACCGGTACCGAATGACGTCGCCCCGAGTTGGGCGCCAAATGGAGTTCTGGACTTTTTGGTTCCGTCCAGAGGTGTCAGGGACAACACCCGAAGACCCCGGAGTTCAACCTGTCTTGGTACACAAATAAACAGAAACACGGGCTTCTCGATGGTGGCGTCAAAGACCAAAGGTTTATTACTGCAGGGACACAGAAGTCACAGAAACTACACATGGGCAGTATCTAGGAGCCTGTTCGATTTGTACAAAGAGGGTTGTTCCTTATATACTAAATATTGGGCTTCAGGCAAATTCTTTACATGTTACCACAGTTCTAAACATTCGTGTCTTATACAATAAATATTTGGCGTTGCACAGGAATCGTCAACAGTATCTGATGTCAAAACATTACAAATGAGGGGTTCCCACTAGTCCATCATAATCCCATGTCAATTCTTCATTCAAGACCCGGACCGCCTCATCGTAAATTTCGTTACCACCCCCTACTAAAGGCCCAGAAGGAAAGGAGCAGAGCCAGGTGTGGAAGATAGAAAGACAGGATAAGAAATGTTTGTGGGTCGTAAATGGGCACGGTTACCAGCTTCGGCCGCCTAATCATGATCAGGCCAACGAACACAAGAACCAGTATAGCAGGACTGGCCTCAGGCTGGGGAGGCAGCTCTTGCCGAGTCATGCTGCCACAGCGTTGCTGGCCTAAGGTGCACGTGTCACTTGCAAGGTGAATCGCCGGCCAAAGCCTACGTGTCCTTTAAATGAAAAGAGGTCATTGCGTGTCCATTGACTATGTGAGGGCAAGGAATACAAAATGGCTTCCGTGTTCTAAGATGGATGCCATGGGTAGATCACAAATGTGTTGGTAACAGGAGTGCTCTTGCTCGTAGCATAGCGAAAACACCAGGATATACTAAATGGATCATTTGCGGTTCACCGATACCAAAATTATGTATTTACGACAATGTTACAAACACGAGTAAAATCGTCACGGAACCTCAAAAGGCAAAAGCCCATCACATGACACTCATGGGCATCAGGCCAAAGCAGGTCTCAACCTCACATTCAGCAAAATCACCACCATCCAAGGACACTCCCATCCCCACACCTGCTCCCACAGATAACCAAACAGTTGCCCTGTCTGCTGTGAACCTGGTGCCTGCAACAACTAAGCACAAACACTTCTCTAAGGCAGTTTCACCCAAAATGTCAATTCCCACCCACACCCCTGTGAAGCCGGGACAGGAGAGCAAAATGGGGGGTTTACCTGGACAACAGGGGATGGAGGGGAAAAGGCAAGGCCATCCCAAGTGTACCACCAGCTCCAGCGAATCCCCACGGGGAGAGCCACCTGCATATGATAAACCTTTGGTGGATATTGATGCTGTTGTGCCCACCTCACTTACTCCGGGCAAGACACTTGTGGGCTATCGGATCCCCAAGAAGTTGAAACCCAGCCCTCAACATTCACTCTCACACACTTTGTCTCCCGGCAGCATGTCTCCACCTCCCCGTGCCACCACACCACCTGATCCAAGCAGCCCTCAGGCTCCCACAGCCACTGATGCCTCTACCTCAGCTGGTCCTCTCTCTTCCAGGTCCAGTCCTTCAACTGGCCCCGACAATCAGCCACCTCCCTGTTCAACTGAAACCCAAATTTGAGGCAAAGTCCCCCTCCCCACACCATTTCTCACACAGCTGTGCCTGGACTGCCCATTTGTATCACCTGAGCTGGAGTGATTCCCATGGCAGTGGACGGTGTTACCCATTCCCTGTACAGTTTCTTATGCACACATGTGCACATTGGAACTATGGACTGGCCAATGGCCTTGCTGTTTGTCATTTTGGATGCCCACTCCCTGTTCAGTTTCTCATGCACACATGTGCATACTTTGAATGTGTACTGGCCAATGGCCTTGCTGTTTGTCACTTTGGATGCCCATTCCCTGTCAGGTTTCTCATGCACACATGTGCATACTTTGAATTTGTACTGGCCAATAGCCTTGCTGTTTTAAAATGTTAATGCCTAACTGGGTATTATGTAATAAAGACTGTTACTCCTGTTGTCTGCTTTGTCAATGTCCTTGCTAAATAAAAACTTGTATGTATTGTAGCGGTTCATGTGACACATGCTCTGTGTGCCACTTTACCATTGCCAATGACTTGTTTGACTTTTTCATAGCTTTCCAGAGGTAACAGGCACTTTTGATTTTCTTGAGTCAGAGGCTTGAGGGTGCAATGATGGTTTTTTGTGCTGATATATTCTCCTCCTAATGATTCTGTGCTCAGGTTTGCTAAATTGTACACATGTCATGTCAGGATGCAATACCAGAAGAGAGGTGAATGATATCCACAGGATTACTTGCGGCTGGCCAGGGCCTGGCATCTCTGTGGGCTCTTTCTTGATGTATGCACAGCAGCATTGGTGTGTAGTCATCTTGTGTGGGTCTGTGTTCATAGTTTTTAGTTTTTTTGTTATTTCCAGGTGCAGAAACCATAAGGCTGGAAGCCTCCGAAACCAGGAGTAATTAGGAAGCAAACTTTTCTTCCTAATTTTTTTGCACTGTTTCACCTTTTTGTTATTTTCACTTTCACGTCCCTAGGTAAGGGTGGGCCTTAGCGCGTCCATACCGCCAGGGTTTAATACACCAATAAGTCCTGAAGAATGCCTGGTAACATTACACCGTTTCATGGCTGAAACATGTTGACTGATTTGTAAGGAAACTACGACTCAATTAACTGTGGACTCTTTTCCAAACACATAATTTTTAATAACCTGTCCTTAGTGATCATAGAATAAAATTGTTTCTGATACACTACTGACTATTTTAAAACCCTCACCACTCATTAGTTAAATTTACTTTACACAACACGTCTGAATCTCACTATCCTGCTCCGCAGCAAATCTGGTGTGGTAGCACACCAAAGAGGCACTCAGTCTCTTTGGTGGGGCCCGATGATGAAACATGTCATCACCAGGTGGTGGGTGAGGGCTTTCCTTAAACGTCCTGAATGAGGCCGTCAACCCCTTTCTTAGTTGCTCCTGACTGTGGTCTGATTGAACCATTTGACACTCTTTTCTTGTTTACTGATTATAACCGGGGAATAAGAGTGTTGCTTTACTCTCCCTGCCTCTCTTCTTGTTGAAGCATAGTCACATGGGTACATAAGAATGTGTGCACTTGAGTAGTCATACAGTGTGAATGGCCTATCAATCTCAGTAATGTTGATGTGTATGTGCCCCTGCGGATGTATGTCATCACAACGCATGCTTTTCCTACGCATGCCTTTACAACGCAGGTTTTACAACGCAAGTCGTTACAACGACTTGCGTTGGGGGGTGCTGGATAGTGGAATAGTTTAATTTACTATTCCAACTCCAGTCCCCGTGGATAGTAGGGAAGGTTTTGGATAGTAAATTAAACTATTCCCTATCCTACAGCGCCCTCCAGCGCAAGTCATTGTAATGACTTGCGTTGTAAATCCTGCGTTGTAATGGTAGTGTGTCGTAAAAGTTGCGTTGTGATGGATGTTTCCCCTTCAGATTGTAGGCACATGTAGGAGTTGTAGGTTGAGCACTGTGCATTGTGTTGGTGTGTTCTTGCACTCCTGTGGTACACCTACTTGTTGTCGCTGTCAGTTGTGAGTATGCAGAGTGTGTCACTGCAAAGTCTGTGTTGTGTTTTGTTGATCAGCCATGTGTCTTGTTTCAGTTTGTGCTCGCTGTGCTGACCTGCTCAGCCACACTGACATTATTTGTGAGTTTTCTCATACATTGCGGTCACTTGACACATTTTTGACTCCAGTATGGTATGTGGCATGAAGAGTCTTACCATCCCCTATAGCTGCTTCTGATGCCTACACAGTATGAGTTACTTCCTATGTGTTTGTGGAATGTACACTTCTCACCTTTCCACTACTGATGGACACGGCACTTCAGTCTAATATCTTCCACCCCATGGCTTGCCAGTGTGTGAGCCTCCCCACCACTTCATAGTGTGACACTATACTGTGTGAGGATGATCTGTGTACCGGACCAATGTGCAGGACAGTTTCACAATTAGTTTTATGTTATTTTCTTCTACTAGTTTGCAGTCATGGTTGCTCATGTGCAGTGCATATGTTTGAGCATCACAGTCCGCTAGTCAAGTTGTTTGCATCTGGGTTTCCCTGAGTTGTGCCTCTGTGGGTGAGGGCTAAGCTGTATGTGTGTTTGCTGAGGTACTGCTACCCTTCATGAGTGTGATGTTATCTGTGTGCTTTGATGATTTGTGTTGTGGAAGTTCATATGTGGGGCACTCAGATATGTGTGCTACTGGTTTTGTTCGTGTACACACACTGCTTGGTGTGCATGCAGTGATGTCAGTGTGCACTTCCTTGTACCTGCCTGCTGTGCATCCCCCTGATGTCCTGCTGAGTTTGCTAGGTGATGGATTGGTGTGTGCATCTGTTCTGCTTGCAATGTACTTGCCTGGTGTGCATCCCCCTGATGGCCTTCTGAGTTTGCTAGGTGATGGATTGGTATGTGCATCTGTTGTGTTCTTGTTGTGAATGGATGCAGTCTTTGGCCTGTGTTGGCTCTTTCTACTGACAAGTGCAATGTGTGTGTGATGTTCTATTTGCATGACATTGTTTGTGAGTAGTTTGTGCTTTGTGATACATTCAGGTGTGTGTTGCATGTGTATCTTACATTTCTTGTGTGTGTATGTCACATGCAGCAAGGTGGACTCTTGTTCATGAGCTTTATTTGAGTGCACAATAGTGGTTTGTCCTCCTATATTTGACCTGTCACTTGTCAGGTTTGTGCATGTGCATGCTTGTGGTATACTATGAACCCATGTTCACTTGGTGATTGGTGTGGTGTCTATGTCTGTGTTAGCTGATTTGTCCCCTTGATCCCAGTTGGTGTTCATGATTGTCTTTTGATAATGTAATACTTGTATGTGTAGGGGTATGGTGTCTGTTCATTGGTCCAGAGTGACAATGTTGTGTATTCCTGTTCTGTCTAGAGTCACATTGCCTTTCCACTGATTGGCTGCACATGGCTCAGTTTGTTGGACTTTTGTGGATTCTGTTTGTGAGATTTGTGTTTGGCTATTGTCTTTGGATCAGCATTGGTTCAGACATCCCTGGGTGTGAGTCCGACATGTGTAGAGGCACCACAGGGTGTGTGATTGGTTGTCAGTAAACTCACAGGACATTATATACACCATTATTTGTGTTTCTCACAGGTGTTGAGTGTTGCAGGTATGAGATGGGTAGAGGAGGGGCATGTGTGAAGGTCCTACTTGGGTTTGACAGTCAGGGAGTGTGACAATAAGCCATGTGTGATGTGCTGGTGACATACACATGTCAAGTTAGTTGACACAGATGTGTGGCTGGTCACTGTGTGATTTCTGACACTTCCTATCAATCCTGTGCCTATGCATGCCTTGCATTAATGTATCCCTGAGTTATTGCACAGAGGTCACAGTGGTTTAATTTCACTCACTGTGCCACCCATGTCTGATTTGAGGGCCTAAGGGTAGTATGATATATTCCTCCTCTTGCATGTGAGGTACACGTGCTATGTGGCTTGCTCCATGGTTTTCCAGCACTGTCCACTTCACTTTCGGCTAGCCTATATATTGTCCTACATTGCTGCTGACCTATTGTATGCGTATATGGCAGAGTGTCAGTGTGGGATCTTTCTGAGGGACTTGACAAGCAGTGGAACAGTTTGGTGGTTGTTCAAATGCAGTATGAGTCTTAATTTCTGAATTATACTCTGTTTGAGTGGAAGGTAGGTGTGAAGAGGAGGGTTGACGGGCCCCTGACCTTCTGTGCAGGGTGTTCATCTTCACCCCCACCTTCCCAGTCAATCTAACTTGCCCTTTGATGTGTGAGGTGCGAGGTGCGAGGTCTAGCCACACCTGGCAGATAAATTGTGCGGGGGAGCACAGGAGGGGCACACAGCATGTGCCCAAATGGGTGTTGGAAGCGTACTGTGGGTAGGGTGAAGCTGGAGCCCGGTGAATCTGCCCAGAATGCCCATGCCTGGCGCCCGCCCTGCCTAATACATTGTTTGCATGTTTTCCCATGTCTTCACCGCTGCAGTGACTTGCCTGGGACATTGCACTGATTTCGCGGTTGATGGGTGACCCAGATGCGGAGGTGTGGATTATTAGCAGGCAGGACATGTATGAGTACACTGGGGGATATGTTCCTGTCCCCACCAGAGTGTCTGATGGGAACAGGAACCGTATTTCAGCACAGGAGTTGTGTGTTCTGGTTGTATGGGGAGTTGTGTTTTTACGTACCTGCGGTGTTGACATCTTATTTGCTGGTAGTGGATGAGGTACAGCAGTAGAAGGGCTTGAAGAGCTGAATCCATAGTGGTCAGGACCGCATGGAGGTGACCGGGATTCTAGTTTCGCTCTCCGCAGTAGTGCTCCCGTCGTCTACGGGTGGCTGGATTCTCCCCTGCGGTGTGAGGGGCTGTTTGAGGCATCGTGATTTGTCCGGCGGTCGGGACGTCATTCTGTATGGCAGTGTTTCTCTATTCACTCCCTCCGCCACTGTTGCAGAAGGAAATTTCTGGCGGATCACGTAACTCTGCAGCGGACAGGAAATGGGCTATGTTTGCGCATTGTAATATGGCGGACGCTAGGACCACTGATGGAGTGCGGAAAAGGACATTTTCCGCCACCGCCAGCACAGCGGATGTGCCTACCACCGACATTCTAATGAGCCCCTACATTACCTCCCATATTCCCCTATAAATCCACAACCCGCTTTGGAACTAAAACGCAAAATTTTATTGAAATAAAATTAATAACTTCAAAAAATGTAACACATATATCAAAAAAGAAATGCAATACTTAGACAAAAAATAGAGCACATACATTTAAAATACATACTAAAATACATAACTCTAACAAAAAAACAATATTTTTAACAACTATATTTTTGCAATCGATATTAATGACTTCGATATTTTAGAAAACGATATTTCTTACCTTAAAATCGATATTCTTGACCATGCCATTCTTGCAGTTAATATTTATGTATATCGATATTTTGCACTCGATATTAGTGCAAGTCGACATTTCCAAATCGATATTTGAACTCTTTACCGCACAATCTGAATTAGAAGCTTGACCTTAAAATGACATGCTTAGAAATGTTTGTCATAACTGCAGAATGTTCCAATTTAATAAATGTATTACTTTGTAAGCAACATTTCATTCCTAAATGTCAATACCTTCCTAGTTTCTCAAGTTTTCACATAAATGTTTGAATAAGATATTTATGCATTATAGACAATAATTCTTGTCGCAATAAATGGAATGCATTACCTAACAGTGATTTTGTCTCTTGTAAGTGTAGTTCTTTGTTCTGGTAAGGAAACAAAATGTGATGTCGAAGGCCAACCTGTGCTCAAACAAGGATGGGATTTAAGGTTTATGTTTCCAGAACCAAACTACGTAAGAATGTTTGTAGCTAACTTTGTGATAACTTTACAAGCAGCATGTATTTTCGTGGGAACGGAGAAGTTAAACTTGCTCAATGATGAGTGTTGCCACTTAATTGGTTCGCCGATGAAGGAGCCCGGTACAATGTCTGCAACATGTATTCATGTCTTTCATATTAGTGCATGTTCCTGGAAAGTGGCAATATAATTTTCCTTTTCCCTTGCCAGACTCTTGACGATTGTGGCTACTGCTGTTTCCCTATTGCCCTGTTAATCCCATTTGATTTTGACAGATTGCTACTACAACTGCATGCTGAGTTATTTTAGATTTACTGAGACTCGGATGAGTTTCATGAACTACTCTTTATGGGAAGTTGTGCTACTTTATTTTGGCTTTGAGCTTTATGCTCCTCTGATCTCACTCTTTTCCTTTTGAGTCCGAACTTGTCATGGGTTGTACTAATTTAAGCTCTGATCCTGATCCTAACAGGGAGTTAGCCCTTCATGGAAAGTGCTTGATGTTTGATTCTAACTATTTTTTTAATGAGATTTCCGTACACTAATTGATTTATGGACTAATAAAAATAAAAATGACCAAATAGAAATTTACTAATTTCTTATTAAGAATAAAGGTATTAGAAAACGTATCCAAACTCTCATCATTGACTTAATTTAAAACTAATAATGTAATTTACGTTCATGATGTCTGATTTCCTCTTTGACTCATGAGACGATATGCACATGTCCACCACTGGAGGAGAGAAAGTTCCAGTGTAGAAACAGGGTCCTACCCTGCAAGTGAAGGTAAAGTGATAATTAACTGGCATGGCACTATTATTTAAGATATATTATGGGGCCCAGTCCACGCTATCACCAACGCTTGATTGGCCATGTTAAAAGTATGTAAAGCAATGAAAGCATTGCTTTCTATACTTTCAAGATGGTGGTAGCCTTGCATGACACAATATTTAGTTCAGTTATGTAAACATTTTGGGTGATTTAGCAGCATCAATACATTAAGGGTTCAGGGAAGTGGCTAAACATCATTTCAAAAGCACTGCCTCTGCCTTTTCAGCCTTCTAATTACAAAGCAGAGGGAACGAAATAAATGACACTTTTGGAATACAGTGATTAGAAATGCTCATCTAGTGACTGTGTTACTTGAGGCACCATCTCTCCTACACTTCTATGGCTAAGACGCCTATGTCATCAGCGTCTAGTGTATGCTATATATATGCTATAAACATAATTACCATTGGATGACAAATTGCACTGGGAGAGCACTTCTTGAAGAGACAGAGGGCTAAGTAGGGAAACGAGATAAACTCATGTGGTGTACTAATTAGCTTGCCACCTGTCACAGCAGGACAACTATCTCAAATCCCAGCGTCCTAAATAGGCCATCATGTGATCCTCTTCAAACTATTTCATCACCATGGAACTCCACTCTCCTAGCTGTCAGCATTGGGTGCTTTAAGGATGTAGGGGCATATTTATCATGGTTTTGCGTCACCCTTGCACCACGCAAGGGTGACACAAAACCTAGAATTATATTTGCCAAACCACGCAAGGCCACCTTGTGTGGCCCTACGTGGCTTGGTAAATGTGGAGTAGCGTAAGGCAGTGCAAGTCGCTGCCTTGCGTTACTCTGCCCCAGGGAAGCGTTCCATGGGTGGAGAGTGGGTGTTCTCATGCATCTACCCATGGATTTTGCCACATTCCCAGATTTACCATTAGTAGCAGACATGGGAATCTGTCAAAATGCTACTCCTATCCCAGGAGAGGCAGAACGAGGAGAAATATCCATACCTCTTCTTGTTATTTCCTATTTCTATGTGTGCTGCAATCTACAGCACACATACACAGAGGAAAAAAGCTTCATAGGATTGGTTTTGTGCAGGAAGGTGTCCATTCCTGCATAAAAACCCTCCTGCCCTCAACGGCGGCACCCTTGCAAGGGTACCTGCATTGGCACTAAGCAGAAGTTTGCTCACCAGCGCAAGCAGAGAGCAGGAATGCACAGTACAATGTTAAATATGGAGTATTCCTGCCCTATCCCTTTCAAGCAGCTATGCAAGGTGGCTTGCTGTATTGCGTTGAGGGAATATTAAATAATATGCCAAGGAGGGTTCACAAATAACTGGATATTTAGGTTCTTTGATAAAAAAGAAGAATGCATTAATCTTTGGCAGGCACTGATATCAGTACAGCTGACAGCAGATTCCATTTGAAGAGTTTAGCAAGATTGCAAAACTATTTCTTATCACGCTCACGGAGCGAGCCTACAGTCGCTGTGACCCAGCATCATCTATTCACTTAAATGCTGTATGAAAGGAGCATTTGACGGAATCTGCTGCTCGCCCTACCAATACTGGTAAAAGAGGAGGAAATGAGGGCGGGGATGGAAACAAAAGGTATTTGGGCTCAGATTTACTACTGATTTCTGTGTAACCGGGCGCAAAAAGATGGGGTGGGATTTACTATCAAAGGCATACCTGGATTGTGCCCAAAGTAATGCAAGTCGTGATATGCGCTATTTGCACTACTTTGCATCAGGAGGGCGTTCCAATGGTGACACATGAGCGTTCGCATATAAACAGCCATGGGTTTTGATGCACATCCCAATCTACTAACATTCGTTCCTCAATGCAGGGATAACAAGGAGAGGTGTGGCACCGCTGCCAGGACGACTGACACTGGACACTGGGGATCAAGGTTTGATTCCCCGGCTCCGGCGGCAGGGGTCTGCCCAGCACCCTGCAACTGTGGGCAATAGCTCGCCTAATCTTCCCAATGGCCCCCAGCGCTGAGAGACCCCTTTGGGAGTGATTCATGCGCTATACAAGTACTGGATTTACATTTACATTCTACAAATTATTTCATTTCTCCTATTGTTTCAACTAGGCATGTTTGCTGCCTTGTACAGCACACATACAAAGTGGGAAAAAGTCTTAAAGGATAGTTTTTCTACTAAAAGGGTCCAATGCTTTAAAGAATGCACAGATCCTTACACTATGGCAGAAGGGTTAGTGGGTGGGCGCATGGTAGACAAAAGTGATCCAGCACTGAAGGGAGAGACCCTATCCTAGAGGATGTGGCACATATTTTCCTTCTCCCTTTAAAGCAGGCTGCACATCAGCTCTGGTTGCTGCACTGCCCTGTGTCAAATATTTGTAAATCTGGGCCTGACTTTCAGTATTTAGTAGGGGTCTTGGGAGAAGGAAAGGAGGTGGGGGCACTTTTAGACTGTTGGTACTTGTAGAATTAGGGTAGGGTAGAACAGGTCCATGCAGCATGAAATCACAGGAAGGAGCAGCATTCTCTGTGGCCCATGAACCTTTTTTGATGGAGACCTGTACCTCCTGATACCAGCAAGGATTGGATGCCAGGCAGCAACCAGTTCTGAATTGAAAAAAGCAATAACAGTTACTACTGCCAGACAAACTCCCCAGAAGGGGCAGTGCGATATACAGCAGAGGCAGTCATTTGTTTATCGATACACACCGCTTAAAGGGTCAACATGGGGCCATTGTTAGTCAGCAAACAGTTCTGGATCTGACAGGGCATCAACAGTCCCAGCAGTGGACACTCCACACATGGAGAAGTGGTTTACACAGCAGAATTGGACTTGAATTTGAGAACCTCTGCTTCCAGTCTTAACATGTAAAAATAAGTGCTGGGGCCCTCGTCAAGATGCCAGTGCAGCTTGCACTACCCATTTCCCTTTTACATGCCACCAGTGACAGAATAAACACAACTACTAATCAACACACTTTCAAGTATGATATTTCAGACTATTCCAGACCCCAAAGCTAAAATAATGCCTGAGGTAGCAGCTATTAGTCATTTTTAATGTTCATTGAAATAATAAGCAACTGATGTTGTGCTAATCTCTAATTTAGATATACAGTGCAGACTGTCATAAGTACCGGTGTTGATAATTAAGTTCCGGAAACCACTGGCTTAAATTAAGCACTGTATGGCTTTTGGCGTGAGAGGGTTGGTTGCCACGTGCCCTACTCCTCGTTTCTTTAAAGAAAACAGGCTGCATTAAAAAGATTACTTTATTTAAAAGCAATCATAGACATGGTGGTCTGCTGATGGCGTTCCAATGGGGTAGGTCACAACTTTTAACATACCTTACTAATTTTCATGAGGAAGGTCAGATTGTGACACAGTTCAAATGGTCATTTTGCAAAATGACCTAATAGTACATAGATTTGCAACTAATCTTTTCAGAAAAGCCACAGATAGGAATAACATCCTCAGATATGAGAGTTATCATCCTCCATCGTTAAAGAAACATCTACCCTACTCCCAATTAAGGAGGGTCAAAAGAGTAGTCTCGGAACCACAACAACTAGAGGAACAAACCAACCAAATGATTGAAAGATTCAAGAACAGAGGATACCCTAAAGCCATATTAAAGCAAGCACAACAAAGGATTGAGGGCATACAAAGGGAAGATCTTCTCACGTCGCAACCTAAAACCACAGAGCAAAGAATTACCTGCGTCAGCAAATTTTCTACCATGAGTTACCAATTCAAGAAAATCCTAAAGAAACATTGGCCTTTATTAAAGGAAGAGCCAGATTTTAAAGACATGTTTTCAAAAGAACCTATATTCGCGTATACCAGATCTAAGAACATAGGACAATTACTGAAATCAACTTGCACAGAAGTACCAACTACAAGATACAAAGGCACACAACCATGCCGAAACTGTCATAACTGTGGCAATATTCTGCAAGGGAACTGCATTCAACATCCCACAACGAGAAGTGAAATCAGGTTAAGAGTCAATGGAACATGTGATACAACCAATATCATTTACCTATTGAACTGTCCATGTGGCAAATATTACGTGGGTCAAACAGAGAGGAAATTCAAAGTAAGATTGAATGAACATAAAAGCAACATACAGACAAAAATTATGAAATCCTCAATTGCCACACATTTTGTGGAGGTTCAACATCAGATTCACCAACTTAAAGCCTGTATCTTAGAAGTTGTGGAAAAAAGAGAAGGAACAGACAATAAGAAAGTTCTTTTAAAATGTGAAATTTTTTGGATTTACCATTTGGGAGCAATGAAACCTGCAGGACTTAATGAGAGAATGGAATTTATGTGTTATTTGTAAAACTAGCAAATACAAATAATGGACTGTTTTCATGGTGCGCACATGTAAGCAAAAGTTCAGTAATCACAGAGACACACACGACATTTAGTTTACTTTATTATACACACTAGTTTCCACCTGCACACATTGATAGTGCTATATTCAACCGGGTACACACTACCATTAAGCGTCGCATACACACAGCCATCCAGCATATATCACCTCATCAAAACATTCAAACAGCGTAATCCGCTCAGCGTCACACACACATAACTTTTTTGCGCATATCGCTTTAAGAATACACCCACACAAGAGATTGGTCGACACCGTTTAAACTGAACGCAGACGACAGCGCGTAGAGACGCTCACACGTGAACCCCAGCACGCATCAGAGCTACAATGTAACGGATAGAGAACGCCACATCAGTAAGCGCTTAAACAAACTTTACGGACAACAACGGCGGGTACAAATCCAGATAGACAGTAAACTCAGAGCGAGTCTAATCACTGACATTAGGAACGTCATTTAATAAAGGGGTGTTATCACATAGATCGTGCACAACGTAGGAAATCCACAGCGCATTTAATACACGAGAATATTTACATAGTAAATACGAATGGCAAGAAGAATCATAGAGCATGTAACATTCTGGAAGCATTTGGCGTAGCGCACATAGACAGACAGAAATCACCGCCAGGAAGAGCACACATCAGATCATGGAATTATTCGGAATAGCGAATATAGACAGTCAGCTCACATAGAAATTACCGCCAAGGACAACACATCACATACCCCATAGAAGGGTGCAGGAAGGATGTTATCTTGTTTTCACATATATTTTTCAGATATTTTATATATATATATATTTTTTGTACTATTAGGAGGAATTGTAGATAAAGGTACAACCAGGTTATAGTAACGTTTATAGCATTAGACAGGTGGTAAACACACTGTATACAGAATGTGAGAACTCAAATCATTATTGTTATCTTTTCAGATTTACCCCTTGATAAAGGCGCGGGGCGCCGAAATGCATTGGGACAGTGAAATATATTGATGTGCATGACAAAAACCAAGTATAAAGTGAAATATAGTTTAAAAGATAGATGTGAATTCAACATCTGAGATGGAATGTATTGATTAATAAACGGAAGTTGAATGTTCAAGAAGATTTTTGATTATCATTTTTGATTGAAAAAAAAGCTGGAAACACAGCATTATCAGTGCCCAGGGAGACAGGCCAAGGATTTGGATCTGCAACTAATTGTATACATTTATTTCACACTCCTGAGTGGGGAGTGATACCCGGGAGCACTATATACAGGAATAAACTTGTTACATTAATTCAACGCTGTACACGACCAAAACTCATAGCTAATAGTACATAGGTCAGGTCATAAAATCTCATTGGATTGACAAAAAACTGATATACAATTTACAACCATATTTTGAGCTTCCAATGTTAGTACATCTGGCCCTAATTGTATTACCCTTCGAATAAAGAAAAAGGTTTTTTTATTCAAATGGACCTTGCTAAGTATCACAGTGCAGTTGTCTGTAAGTTTTCTTTATGTAGGTGACATTTGAAAGTCTCACTGGGCCAACTTAATGCTGTAGCTCAAAATCTGGGCATAGCACACTGCTCTAGAATAGTGTGACTTCTCACTGCTCAAATTATAAAGCAGTGGGGCATATATTGCGCAAATAAGCTACTCGGACATTTACAATCTCTTACATTTACTCTTCTGGTCACAAAATTGTATAATTTTAGGGTGTAAGGATGGTATTGGAAGCTAAACGGTAGAAATGTTTTCCTACAAAAATAACTATGAAAACTAGAGCTAAAATACACTTCTCTATCACAATCATTTGAGCTTACAATCGCCTCTGCCCTTCAAAGAAAATGAACATCATATTTTGTTTCAATTTTTAGGGTTAGGTTTAATGATTTTTTGCCTTTCGGCAAAAAGAGAAAACCGCACTGAAAAACGAAGCTATTATTTATGCACATAAGAACATGTTTTACATGATGTACACAGATACCAGATTTTTATGATGAAAAAGAGAAATGTCTTTCTGTTCTGTGGTCGGTTATTTACTCCTCCAAGTCCACCCACACTGCAAATCAAGAAAGTTAGACTAGTATTATAGAACATTCACACGATGTGGTGTGAAAATCATCAGCGCTACATTGTTCGAATGGGAACAAATTGTGCAGTGTCCGATTCAATAAGGCTGGTGCACTGATGATCACTAGACAAGCTTGTACTAAAAAAGCTGAAATAGCATAATCGCTTAATATTAACGGGCAGATTTGCTAAGATTTTGTGCGTCACAAAAGTGATGCAAATCGGCACAAAATCTTCTTGTCTGATTTACTTTCCAGTGCTAAAATTGTTTAGTGCTGGAAATAACATGATAGCACTGCTGTGTATTATTTAGAAAAAGAAGCAATGGATGGACGGAATTCGGGACAATGCAAACATTCACGCCCAGTCACAAAGATCTGGGTTTCTTCTGCTCGCCACACCACCCAACCCCAGTTTGGACCCAGCCATATGCAAATCAGTCGACCCTGTTCCTTATGGGAACTGCCCGAAATGCCAAGCCAGGTCCTCCCTGGACCGGAACAAGCATCCTGGGACCGGTTTCAGGGTATCACCCTTCCTCAGCCAGGCTAGCTTGAATCCAGTAGTGTAGTGCACTGCAGCTCCAGGATTGGTTGGAGCAGGCTCATCCAGCGCTCATTTTGAGGCTGGTGGACTGCAGCTGCAATCCCTCTGCTGTTTTGTAGCCTTGGGATTGCAGGCTCTAAAGTGCACAGATCAGATTGGTCGGCTGTAGGCAGCCCCAATCTGACCTGCGCACTGGTAGGGGGCTGCATTAATAGGGCAATTGCACTAATCAGCCCTGCCCCCTGCCATCGCATTGTAACAGCCCAAGCCTGGGACACATTAATAGAATGGCATTTATTACAAATGTATTCATGCGTGTGCCTGCTGCACTCGCAGCAGGCAGGGCAACGCTCCTCCGTCATAACGGAGAAGTCGCAGCTGAAATGTTCATCGCATATGCAGAGGAATTAGTAACCGTTCACAGTTGTGGAAACGTGAAGAGTGTTCATTTCCGCATGCGCAAATCTTACACAAAAGCACATTTGAGCTTGAAAACCTGCTTTCTTTCTCACTGGGTTTATAATTTTCTACTCCTATCAAATGTGTTGTATTACGATCCCATTCACATTCCAAAATGCATTAATTCCTGCTCTTAGCAGTACTTTAGTGATTACTTTCAGTTTGTGAAACAATCTGTAAAATGTGGGGAACACTTAGAAATGTCCCAGAAATGCTTACAAACCAACCTAAAATTTGACTTTAACGTATTCAAACATAAATTCTTCCATTGAGATGGAATTTCTGCCAAGCACATTCCATTTGCGAATGTAAACTCTCAATCTTTTTTATTTCAAAATCATTTTTATTGACATTTTTATATAAGACAAGAATTATAAACATAGTACAGACAGAAAGGAAAAGTTGCTTGGTGGGGTATGGTAAATGAAGGAGAACACATCAGTGTATATGTTGGCGTAGACGCATCATGGGATCGAAGGGATATCATATAGCGAAATAAAGCAATGGGATTAAGACAAAGTACCTTATCAGGGGCATAAATAAACTTGAGGAGTCGAGAGAGAAGTGCATGGCCCCTTTGCAAAGTACACGGAGGGGCTTCCCTTCAGACTCACTCAGGAGCTCTCAGGTCAGGTTACTCTGCTGAGGGCTCCCCTGGAGTCCTTTGTTATGCCACTTTACCATATGTCTCATATATTGGAGG
The DNA here is from genome assembly GCF_964261635.1 of Lissotriton helveticus. Lineage (NCBI taxonomy): Eukaryota > Metazoa > Chordata > Amphibia > Caudata > Salamandridae > Lissotriton > Lissotriton helveticus. The sequence goes on from NC_136063.1 coordinate 1,209,147,244, forward strand.
AGAGAGAGAAGTGTGTGATGGTATGGTACATTAAAGCCCAGTTGGAAAGCCCATTAGTATTAAGTTGTGGAGAGGAAGAGAGATGGAGAAGTGAGAGGTTATAAAAGTAAAGATAGCAAGGAAGGAAAGAGGAGGTAAATGAAGTAATATGGGAATGCAGGGTGAAGGGATGGATTAGGGAGTGGGGGAAGGGGTATGTGTAGTGGGAAGTAAGGGAGGGGCTGGGAGGAGATGGCATCTAAGGTAGTATCCAATTTAGACCATATTTTTGGGGTTTTCTTTGATGGGGTTTTTAGATAAGTATTTAGAGAGTTATCTGCTCCCCAATTAAACTGAACCCATTCTCACCAGGTGTGAGCCAATAGTTTGGAGAGGTCTTTCCATTCAGATAGAATGCCTTTAAGGCCGATAGAGACAAGGATATCCCATCAAATCTGGCCTTCTTTCCCCAGCCTAGAGTTTCTCAGACAGCAAAGACAAATCTCACCTCCAAAACCAGCTCTAAAATAGATTCATCAATATTTATAGGACACATAAAGCAATTCAAAAGGATATAAATAAGCAATGGGATTCCAGCTCCAAGTCCATGCAAGGAGTTACTATGAGGAGTGATTGAATTGCTCTGAGCAGTTGTGTCCTCTAGTAAATAAAATTAATAAGGAGGAACAGAAGGGAACAGAAGGGAGTACTGGCTGGAATACTCTGTACCACAGGATAGCAAAGTCTCAAAACAGATGACCAAAGAAAGTAGCCGGATAATTTGTCCTACAGATCGGTATCACCAAGAAAGCTTTGTCAAGGTGCTGATCTGGCCTACGCTCCCACCGCAGATAAAGAAGCAAGTCAAGTGTTTGTATCAGAGGGAAGGATACCAAGAGCAATGGAGTCCAGTTTAGGGGTCCAGTTTATTTGTAGAATTTTCAAGATGGTTACTTTGAGTTCCTACCAGAATTAATTAGAGAAGGAACACTTGAGTATCATGTGTTTTAGGTCCCCTGACTCTTGCAGTTCCAGCAAGTGTCAGAGTCACAGATTCCTAGTTAAAAAAGTTTAGAGGAGGTGCGGTGGACCATACAAGCAGTCCAGAATCTACATTGCGCTAGGGAGGGTGTCATTTTACTGGAAGTGAGGTTAGCCCATACGGAAGGCCAATTTAATGACTTGTTATGTGTTTTGTTTGTATTGTCCATGTCATGATTCTGCCACGTCAGATTCCTGGTGCACCTTGTCTGAAGCCTGTTTCATGATTCTGCCACGTCAGATTCCTGGTGCACCGTGTCTGGCACCTGTTTACTGTTTTCTATTGTTTTTGACAATGCTTGTTGTGACTTTGCCACTTGTCTGTGCCAATGCTTGTTGCAGACTATGATGTTATCTGTTTACTGTTTTCTATGGTTTTTGTCAATGCTTGTTGTGACTTTGCCACTTGTCTGTGCCAATGCTTGTTGCAGACTATGATGTTATCAAGGCCTGTCCTCCCTTCTCAGCTCCAGTAGTTTACCTGTGGGCTGGAATCTGGAAGCTAATAGGGACCACACCGTGTTCTGGAAGCTTCTACCCGAGCCCTTTAAGTAGGGGCCACACCCTTTTCTCATTGCTGGTTATTGAGAACCCTGAGCTTGAGCAGCAGCTGTTCCTGTTCTCCGTTTGCTGAAAGAATATTCCAGTTGCAGCAAGAATACTTCTGTTTTCTTTTCCCAGGTTGTAGATCCTCTCTCAGCTACAATCAGGTAGGATCGTTCCTTTCTTCACCAACAGCATCGTGAAAGGAACTACATGCTGGCTTTTGTTATTTTGCACTTTGAAAGAAAGTTGCATATGAAGTGCTTTTTGAGCATTTACATGTTTGGTAATTTTGGCACTGTTGTACATCGCGCTGAAGCGCTCTTTAGTCATTTACATGTTTGGTCATTTTGGCACTGTTGTACATCGCGCTGAAGCGCTCTTCAGTCAATTACATGTTTGGTCATTTTGCCACTGTTTTACATGTTTGGTGATTTTGGTATTTTTGGACATCGCGCTGAAGCGCTCTTTGGTCATTTACATGTTTGGTGATTTTGGCAACTAGGCACATCGCGCTGAAGCGCTCTTTGGACATTTACATGTTTGGTGATTTTGGCATTTTAGGCACATTGCGCTGAAGCGCTCTTGGGGGCATTTTTATACCTGATGACTTTGGCATTGTGTCACATTGCGCTGAAGCGCTTCCTGGACATTTACATATTTTGAACTCTGATACATAGCGCTGAAGCCCTCCCTTGGGCGTTTAAATATTAATCTTCCTCATTAGCATATGAAACGTGTTGTGAATTGCAAAAAGGTTGTTTGAAGTACCACTGTGATCTTTAACAGTGGTTAAAGCAGATCTTTATGGAAACATTGTGTCTCAAAGCCAAGTGGCTCTTTATATGAATGTGTGCTTCGTTTTGAAACATGGTTGTTTAGCCATAACATTGTATCCTTGAGAAATATAGGAACAGAAATTGCTAGCGAAGCCTGCGAAGACGTACACAACGACTGTTCTATGCATAATCTGCTTTTCTTTTACAGGTATGTTGTCATTGCTTAACCCATGTTAAATATAGACAAAGAGTTTATGAAGCACGAACGGAAAGTTAATCAAGGACAACGTCTCGTTCCAGGTCTCCCTCCCCGCAGTACCCACCCTAATTCCCTTCCTCCCGTCTAGCCACTTTATTACTTAGTGCAGTTAAGCTTGAGTCAAGGCTGCTGGAAGGTGGGCTTCTTGAGGGTACTGCTCCTGAGGAACCCAACAGAATTTTACCAGTTTTGACAGTCCAAGAGTGACTCCCATTTGTTTTGTATCAATGTAAGATTTTTCACTGAGATAGGAATGTTTTAGTTTTCTTGACAGTGTCATTGGAGTAGTCCTGGGAGATTCCGATGGAGGAGTCTTGCCAGTTGATCCTTTGCACCTTTTTTTATCTGCATGAAGATTGCTTTGGTGTGTAAGTATCAAAAAGGTCTGAAGATAAGAGCTCTGGGTGAGCTGCTTTTTAGAGTTTGAAGGTAAATAGCTCTGTGAGCATGTGTTATTTCAAAGTCATTTGAGAAGTTGATGCCCAAGACTTTGAGGAATCCATTTTTTACACAAAGGTGGTGCAGGATGGAGCGTATTCCTTCATGCCCTCCGGGAGTCCAAAGATCTGTAGATTTTCCCTTCTATGTCTGTCTTCTAAGTCCATAAGATTTCTTTTTATTCAGGCTAACTTTGCAGTGGTGGTAGCCAGCATCTTTGATGAACTCTGCTTGTCATCTTCCAGTAGGCTGATGTGTAATTCTTCTTTGGTAACTCTGCCCTCTAGGGAGGGAATATCTTGTTTTATGGAAGTAAGGTCATTCTGCATGGATTCTAGGGTGGCCATTGTGGATTGGGCGAGGACATGTAGTGTGTCAAGTTTCTGCATAATTACGTCTAAGGCGGCGATATTGTCTGTTTTTTTGTATCTGGCAGTCAGGAATGGAAGGGTCCTGTTTGAACTTTTTTGTGCAGCTAAAATGACTTCTGTGCCCCCCCCGGACTCCTTATTGTCATGCGTCCGAGGTCAGTCATGTTGGTGGGGATCGTAGCAGTTTTTATGAACTTTAAGGGTTAACGTTTCAAATCCAACTTATAGACAGTGGCTGATTGCAGGGTGCTCACACAGAGAGGTTTTACTTCTAGATTCTGGCAGTGGGTGTGGCCCCATTGAATCAACTCTGCAAGGATAAGGATATTCTGAGAGTATTATGAGGAGAGGGAATGTCAAGCATTCCAGGTGATCAGGACCTAAAATTACAGGCAGGGCTGTCTCCTCAGCAGGCCTCAGAGGTAAAATTGAATACTATGGTATAAAGAGTTACAGTCTGGAGTAAGGAACCACTCTTAACAAGAAGTAGTTGTCTGGTTTGGATGTTTAATGGGCCCAGATGGCTCAAAGAAGACCAAGGAAACTTTCATTTCTGAAATGAGTCACAGCGGAAGCCAATTTAAGGTCAGGCAAGGTCTTTGAACATCCCACAGGTGGTGGCAGGAAAGATGAAGGGAGTGATAGAGGTAGGGAAGCACCTACCATACAGTGGGAACTGGCAGCCGGTCAAACGCACCATGAGGGCCCCTAGAGGTTCGGCTCTGTAGGGAGGTTCATGGAATGCTCCTATCTGTAGAGATGTGTCCCAAAGGCATACATCTTGTAATCAGGCATGTCTCCTCCGGATGCCATGTGTTGAGAGGCTAGATTGAGTGTTGGTGCGGTAGTGGCACGTTGGCTCAGAGGGGTAATAAATGAGCAGCTCTTTAGGTGCTCTGCATCTTCAGGGATTCAGGAACCTCCCTGTGTGTGCGAGATTGTACCTCTATACGGTAGGGAAAGCCAGTAATGTGATCAGGCTCGTCGGTGCGCTGAGGCTAGGTGCCCATCTTCTCAAGACAAATCCACGCCCCCCCAATCTCTCATATTTTGTATTCATTAATGGTATTTTGCCTTTGCAAATGGAAACAGACACACAATCTCAACATGAATACAGCACAACAGTTTATTTAATTAGAGAGTTTTTGCACACCTGGGAGGAGTAGGTGGGTCTGCACAGGCCCTAACATCCTCATTCACATAACAGCAACCCGTCAAGGCACTGGCAGTATTTGTTCTTGATTACCTGGAAGGCAGAGCCATGGTAAAATGAGGGCAATGTGGCAGATCCATGGTTCTCACCTTGCAGAAATGGGGCCTCAAAGAGTTTTGGCAAAGTCCCAGGTATTTCATTGCCAGAATTGTGAATGCAACTAGCATCAACAATGGTATCGCCTTGTATTCCCCGGGGACCCTAAAACATCCTAGTTAACCCATTGATTACAATCCCTAGAATGTGCATGGGCCATCTTAAGGTGTTGCAGTCCCAAGAAGCACATAACATGTCAACACTCTGGTTACTATTCTCAAATGTGGGTCCCAGGCTCTTTATTAACTTCTGCCCACACAATACAGACTCAATCAAACTTTTATAGCAACTGGATCTAGGTCATGCTGATGAGAAAAGCGGGCAGTGATTGTGCAAAAATCTTTGTAAGATTAATTTAGGGCATTCAGCTAATCACTAGTGGGTTTACCTTATAAAACAGAAGACAAGGAAAAGACTGTCTGTTGAAGAATCCCTGTTTGTCTGTGGAAAAACGGAGGACTCCCTGCATCTCCCTGATCACCCTACTTTCATTGTTAGGGTGTCTGGCCTCTTGAAAACTCACAGGGGCGAGGAAAGCTATTTTTTTCTAAATACATGGCTTCTGTTGAATGAGAAGTACCTGTAATTTTAGGTAGTTTTGGAGCACCAAAAACTAAAGATAAAGAACTTTTGCTAAATATTCTGAAAGTTTGGACTTTTTATTTTTAATTTTTATTTTTTTTAAGTTTTTATTGAAAGTAACAGACATACAAAAACAACAAAACTTCACAAGGCAAAAAATATAAATAGCACATCATCATGGGTCCATGTGGGCGGAGCTCAAAGCAAATCAACATATGACAGTCAATGAAAACATGAAGAGGGGCAGGCGAGGGGACAAACAGCAAATGTATCGGGTATAACAGGTGAACGTCAGGTTAGGGGGACAGAGGCACTTCGGTAGACAAATCGCGTGGGGGAGTACAGATATTACCCCGATATGTATTCCATTGAGACCAGATACGACCCCATTGTCTGGGACGTCCCCGGGATAGGTATACAGTCTTCTCTCTAAACATGCACCAATCCATGTTCTCCTTCCACGTGGAAAGGGTAGGCGGCCTATGTGAACCCCAAAGCTGAGCAATGTCCCTTTTGGCGACCATGTTACCAAGGGCCGCCCACCTAGTTTGTGCGGAATTGTAGTCAGTAGGCTCCCAAACATTGAGCAGACAACGCCTGGCTTCGGGCAGCAGGGACACACCCGTAACATTCCTCATGACATCATGTATTCTGGTCCAGTATCGTACCATCTCCGGGCATTCCCACAATATGTGGAGGAAGGTGCCAGTCATACCACAGCCACGCTTGCACAACCCATCCACAGAAAATCACATACGAATCAAACCGGGCCCCGTAACATACACTCTGTGCAGTATCTTCAATTGGACAAATCGCAGTCGGGCAGGGATAGCGACCTCTTTAGGCGAAGACAAAGCCGACTGCCAGTCCTCGTCATCTAACTCCAAGCCGTCAGAGCACCATGCGTCTCTAGGGCGAATTAGTAGGTCTGCTCTGTTATTAATAAGCTTTTTATAAATTAAGGAGATCGTACTGTCGGGGACATGTCCATCCAGGATGCGGTCTTCCAACGGGGAGGATTCAGGAATATCGGTGCCCACTGGGAACACCGACAATAAAGCATGACGGACCTGAGCGTACCGGAAGAATTCAGTGCCGCCCAGGTCATACTCCAGACGCAGCGCGTCGAAGGACTTGACTGTCCCCTTCGACCACAAATCACCAACCTTGCTTATGCCAATCATGTCCCATTTATCAAACCCTTTTGTCCGCCACAGAGAACCCCAGCATTCCGAATCGTACAGGGGGGTGGCTCGAGTAAATCTACCACTCCAGCCCAAGGCCGCGGTCGCATCGCGCCACACTCTCACAGCGATCCCTGTGGGACCGGTCAGCGCTCCACGGCGGACCCCAGAGTACAGTGCTCTACTGAAAGACCCACCCGGAAGGATAAGCCTATCCATGGAAAAAGCCGGGGCCGGGCCCGGAGAGTAGGTTGCATGGTTGATTGCGCTGAGCTGGGACGCCCAGTAATAACGTATGATGTCTGGGAGGGCTATGCCACCATCAAACCATGGAAGCGTGAGCTTGGAGAGGGCGATACGAGCACGTCCGTCCCAGACAAGCTGCCTCTGCAAACTTTCCACCTCAGGAAGTAGCTGGAGGGAATAGGATCAAAGGAGTTCTGTAGCGCGTATAAAAAACGAGGCAAAGACATCATTTTAAAGAGTGCCGCTCTGCCAAGGGGCGACAGCGGCAACCTACGCCAGCGAGCTACATCAAGTTTAAGCCGCTGAAGAGGGGGCAACAGATTAAGATCATAACGCATAAAGGGATCCAAGGAGATATGAATCCCCAAGTACTTAAAACCGGTCTTCGCCACCTGGATTGGAAATCTACGCGACAACGGAGGAAGATCTCCTGCCAAAACGTAGACGCAGGATTTAGCCCAATTGATCACGAGACCGGCGTTCTTGCCGAAGGAAGCAAGCACGTCAAAAAGCACATTGAGGGATTTCTGCGGCGACGTAAGATATAGGAGGATATCGTCTGCGTACAAGGAGACGCGATCCTCGAAATCAGGGGACCATCGAATGCCCCGCATGGACGGTTCCCAACAGAGCCATTCCGCCAATGGTTCAAGAGCGAGAGCAAAGAGCAATGAAGACAACGGACAGCCCTGCCGGGTACCCCGTCCAAGCTCAATGACGCTAGAGACTCGTCCGTTAACCACTACCTGGGCTAGGGGAGTCTCATAAAGGAGCTTCACCCAGGCTATGAAGCCCGGCCCAAACCCGAATTTCGAGAGGGCCGCCCACAGGTAGGGCCATTCGATCGTGTCGAAGGCCATGGTAGCGTCGAGAGAGACCAAAATGGCTGGTTCCGTAAGTGCCCCAACTCTCGCGAGAACTCGTGTAGTCTACGCAGGTTTAAAGCAGTATTGCGATGCGGGATAAAGCCGGACTGATCCGGATGGATCAGGTCTCCGATCACAGTGACCAATCTGTTAGCCAGTGTCTTTGCCAATATCTTGGGTTAGGCGTTGAGCAAAGAAATAGGCCTGTAGGAGGTACAGCGGTCCCGAGGCTTACCCTCTTTAGGAATAACAACAATGGTGGCAAGCCGTTGGTCCAAAGGGAGGGAGCCCGACTCCCGGGCCTCTAGAAACATGTCCCTTAAATGAAGCGCCATTTTGTCGGGCTGTAGCTTGTACAGCTCGATAGGCAAACCATTGGGGCCCAGCGCCTTACCCGAACGAAGTGAACGGATCGCCACTGCGATTTCATCCACAGTGAACGGGGAATCCAAGAGGTCCCTATCTAAATCAGAAAGGCGAGGCAAAGCGATATCCCGCAACAATAAATGAGAGTCTACCTCGTCACGATCACAGACTGAGGTGTACACAGTCCCAAAGTGGTCCGCAAAGCACTGAACGATCCCAACAGGGTCCGTGACACACTCACCATCAAGTCTCTACAACACTGGTACAACACGATTCACTCTCTCCTTCTTATCCAACCAAGCCAACAATTTGCCCGCTTTATCACCAACGTCATACAAGCGCCCCTGCTGCTCCCTGTACATCACTTTCGCTGCATCCGTAACAAGAGCCTTGTAGTCCGCCTGTTTCAAAGCAAGGGAGTGCAACTTTGCACTAGTTACACCAAGACTGAGATCATCCTCCAAGGCAGCAATCTCGGATTCCACCCGCACCACCTCCCCAGCAGAAGCCTTCTTCGCAGCAGCAATCAGGGATAAGGACTGCCCACGGATCACAGTTTTAAAGGCCTCCCACAACGAGACAGACGATGAGACAGACCCCACATTTTCGTCAAAGTAATTCTCAATGGCTTTAACAAGGCTGGAACGAATCAGGGGGTCATGAAGATACCACGGGTTAATCAGAGCCACTCTACCCTCAATCCCCACACCAACCTCAAAGCGGAGCCACAATGGGGAGTGATCCGAGATTCCCCTAGGAAGCAGACGAAGTTCCCTGATAGCGTGGACTGAACCGCGGGCAATAAAAAATAGTCAAGCCTGGACAAACTGCCATGGGCCCCGAGTGGAAAGTTTATTGTAACTGCGTGGGGTGCAGCAACCTCCAGGCATCAACAAGCCCGAAGGTCTCTAACAAGTCGCTAAGCCACATGTGCGCCCTAGGCAGGTCTCTAGGTGGATGTCGGTCCAAAGCGCCTAAGACAACAGAATTAAAGTCCCCCCCCATGATTAGAAGCCCTTCAGGAAGACCCAAAAGGACACCACACAAGTCAGCAAAGGTTGAGGTCTGTAGACCAGGGGGAACATAGACCGAAAGTATGGACAAGGTCTTCCCCTCCCACCTCCCAGTGAGCACGGCGTAGCGCCCCCTATCATCAAGCTTGATCTCGTCAACAGCAAAAGGGAGGGAAGACCTAAGAAGGATGCCAGCCCCCCTAGACCCAGAAGTAAACCCCGCGTGGGCCACTAGGCGGTAGCCACGTCGGTTAAGAGCCTGACAAGCGTTACCTATTAAATGGGTCTCTTGCAAGAGGACTATATCGGGGGAATGCCGCCTAAGGTACCTCAAAACAATACCCCGTTTAATCCTATCTCCCAAACCATTGACGTTCCAGGATAAAAGTCTCAACTCACCGCCCCCCATCCCCAATGCTTGAAAGGACCCACATAGAACACAACAGACAATACGATGCCTTGTGACGAAACAAAAACACACAAACACCCCCCCACCCCCAAACTCACCCATGACAAACCCCCCACCCTGCACCCCTGCATAAGACTAAGAAGCCACCCCAACTTGCAGTGTGCCTGTCGCCCCATATGTAAACTAAACTACGCTAAGAACCCAGGAGGAGGAAGAGTCCCCGTACACCCCCGCCACCCCCGGGCCGATCAAAGTCCAATAAGTTCCAAGGACAAACTCAGCTGATACAGCAGACAAAAATCCAGACGACGGGGTCCACCGACGAGCTCATCACTCGGCCACACCTCCATCAGCGCCGCCAGGGTGTCCGGAGCGATCCAAACCCTCAGGCAGAGTATCAAGCCAGTCACTGACATCACCAGGGCGGTCAAAAAAGAAAGTACGTTCCCGAAACACAATCCTCAGCCTGGTAGGAAACAGTAAGGAGTACTTCAAGCCCAAGTCTCATAACCGCCTCTTGACACCTTGAAATCCAAGTCTCTGCTTCTGGACAAGAGGCGAATAGTCAGGGTAAAAGGAAATAGAGGCATTCTCAAATTTCACCGGTCCTTTGTCCCGGGAAGATTGCAGCACCGCGTCCCGATCACAAAAATGGAACAGCCTCGCGATGATGGGCCTCGGAGGGGCACCCAGCTTAGCCTTCCCGCCGGGAACACGATGAGCACGTTCCACCGCAAAGAATTTACTAAGTCCCGCGGGGGCCAAGTGGTTGGATATCAGGTCCTCAACCAGGAGATCAGCCCCTTCGGTCTCGGAACCCTCCGGAACACCAATAAGGTGTACATTGTTGCGGCGGGCCCTATTTTCGTAATCCTCAAGACGGCGAGCCATGAGGTCGTGTGAGGACCGAAGGTTACCAAGTTCCGCTTGGGCATCCGAGACGTCGGTGACCAAACTAGAGGTCTTCAGGCTCAACGATTCCACTCTTTCATTAGTTTTAGAAAGATCCGCTCTAATCAGCGTGATATCGATGGCCACCGTGTCGATCTTAGACACCAAGGCCTCATATTGTTGCCCCATAGAGGCCTGCATGGCGGCAATGGCTCCCATAACGTCCTTCAATGACGGGTCCGAGGCCTCTGGGAAGAGGGTCTTAGAAGTGTCCGAGACACGGCTCACAGCACCGGGCGATCCCTTGGCATGTGCGTAGTGGTCCATGGTGTTGGTCTGCTGCTGACCGCCCCGTTGAGGCGCCTTAGTCTTCCGCTTCTCGAGAGGCAGGCCAGTGGCCATCTTGGAAAAGGGACCCCGAAGGGGTCCCTGCGACCTGGTGAAAATGGCCGGGTGGAAATGTCCAAAGAATCAGTAAGACCAAGTCCAGACTTTGCAAACAAAAGTTGACAGGGCCAGGTGCAGGCGGCCAGGGAACCCCACACAGGAGAGAGAGCAACGGGCCGGTCGTGAAGAAGAAGAAGCCGCGCCCCTGCCAGTCGGGCCAGGAAACCGAAACCGAAACTCAGAAGGGGCCGACCCTGTGGGGACCCTTGTGGCCGTTGTTGATCGACTGCTCCACGGCCTGTTCCAACCCCGAACCCCCGGTCCGCCTCGGGGTGGGCCTCAGAATGTAGAAACGGAGTAAAAGTGGACCCCGAAGTCCAACTTCGAATTTTCAAAGAGTTTGACGATCAGCAAGGATTAGCGAACAAGAGCCCGTTGATGAAGTCAGGATGAAGCCAGGATAATCATGAGGGGCGGCACGGGTCCGGGGAGCTCTGTGCTCACGCGACCATCTTGGATGCCCGCGTAGCTCCTCCTCAAGTTTGGACTTTTTAAATATGGAGAGCCTGATTCCCAAACTGCACTTTGTAGTATGTAAAGTAGTACTACAGTACTAGTATGTACTTTCTACAAAATGCAATAGACAAAACTTATGGTTGAAAATCTCCACCTCCACCTCCATCTCTCATATCTTTTTCATGGGGCGAGCTCAACACATGTAAATTTATTGCTCAGGCCCTCAATACAAATTAGTTGGAATACGTTTGTATTTACTAGGGCTGGGCAGAGCTCACGGAGTTGTACTACGTAGAATTCTGCAGAGTTGCCGAAAAACTCTGCAGAATCCCAAGGAGTTTCGCGTGCGGCCACATTACTTGAATGCCTGAGTCTGGCATGATTAGATCCGCTCCATTGCTTCCTATGTTCCCACAGTGATGCCAGAGATGCAGTCAGGTGCCTTCTCTTGGGGCTGAGAGGCAAGAAGTGTGGGTGTGCAGAGTCAGACTGGCCTTACCTTGATTCCTTGAATGCCTTGCTGTCACCAAAATCACTGTCACCCAGCTAACTGACGATGTTCCTCTGGTCCCTCTTAATGTGGTTCCTCTCAGGTGGGGAGGTGGCATGGCACCAACTGCTCAACAACAAACCCACAATCCATGGGTGACTGGCAAAGTAGAAGGAGGTGACGTCAGGTGGCCTCTCAGTGCCAGTCACAGACCAGCGAGCCCCGGCCTCAAGCTCCTTCCTGAAACGGAAAGTGTGACACCAGACTCCCTCCTCTCAATAAAAGCTTCAACCAGGGAAGCTAGTCTGCGTATGGGTGATAAGTGAACGTGTCATGATGATGACCATTTTAGGGTCAGGACACCCTATTAGTAAGCAGACTAAATAAGTCTGATTATAATAGGGTTGCCTGACCCTAAGATGGTTGTCGAGCGTCACCATGACACGTTCACTTCTCACCCATGCGCAGACTATTTTCCCTGGTTTAAGTCAGACCATAGCGGTTCCGTGGGCTATAGCAGGTATGTCCTGGAGTGGTGAGAGGACTGCAGTAGGGTTCATCTGCTCCTCCTCCTTCTCGAGTGTTCCAGCTTGATGACATTTGAGGGTGGGGGCAGAGGGCAGTTTTGACAGCTGATTCTGAGTACGCAGTTAACAGATGGTTGTTTGGTTACGTATCCTTAATAGGAGGCTAAAGAAGTATTTCTCTGATCCTCTTCATTCTCGACAGTGACAAGCATTTATCCGTTTTGGGCCATATGTATCAAGGTACCAATTTGCGATTCTGTAATAGCGATTTTTAAGAAATCGCTATTTCAGAATCGCAAATTGGTATGTATCAAGAAAATCGCATTTTTTTAGCAATTTCCTAATATTCCTTAATTGCGAATTCGCAAATTGCGAATTCGCAATTAAGGAATTCTTTCCCATTCATTTCTATGGGCCAGGAGGCCCAAAAGAAGGAATGGGAAATTTGCGATTCGCAATTTGCTAATCGCAAATTGAGAAGAATTTCAAGGGTGCAGGGGTGTCCAAAGGACACCCTATTGCACCCCTGAAATAAGCATGGGTGCACATGTGGTGCACATCCATGCCCTAAGGGCATGTATGTGCGTCACATGGCACTTAGAAAAATGCATAATTGGCATTTTTCAAGAAATTTGCAAATACCACCAACTTGAAGTTGGTGGTAATTTGCAATTCCTTAGGGACAATTTGCGATTTTTTTTAACTTCATACACTGCATTTAAGGAATCGCAAAATTTGCGATTCCTTAAATGCAATCGCAGAATAAGGAATCGCAAATTTTGCGATTCCTTATTTTGCACCCAAATTCCATGATACATACCATTTTGCGAAAATGAGTTCGCAAACCGTTTGCGAACCCATTTGGCCTTGATACATATGGCCCTTTATTTTTTCTTGTATATGGCTTATGGGATAGCTAGCTGTCCGGAGCCTGGCGGAGGACAGGCTAATTCCGCTCCGACAGAGGTAGGCAGAGTTTTTGCACCAAACTCCATGTTCCAAATGGAGGATGGAGTAGCAAAACTCTGCAGACTTCATCAGTGGAGCGGAGTTTGGTGCCCACCATTACTATTTACCACATGTGGTAAATACCATTACCCAGAGTGAGGTATGTTCCACGTGTGGTAAATACCTCTTATTCTGGCTTTTTAACTTGCAAATAAGGCATAACATGCTGATTTCATATTTAGCACACCAAATTTCTTGTGCTATGCCTTTTTTGCTGGACTTTCCACCGGTTACATTTTGGGTTGTTTGACCTGCCACACTTTATCAGGAGGAAACTGCAAGGGTGTGATAATTATCACACAACTCAAACTTCCGATCCTTATGTAAACATATTTGCACAGAGATCAGGATTTAGCCCTGCAATAATAATCAGGGCCTTAGTGGTAAATGTGGGAGGGACAGTAAGGAGTTGTATGAAAATTGGGAATATCTACTACAAAAAGGGAATGGTTTATGGAGGAGTAAGGAGCAGTGGTGGCTGCTACTTAACAGGGTGGTGGGATGAAAAAAAAGAATCGCTTATCAGCAGGCCGTCTGTCGCCTCTTGGTCCTCTTTGGTCAACTCCAAAAGCAATAAGCACATAGACTCCCCTAGCCAATCATGATGGTCGTGATTGATCTGAGCACTGGGGTTCGGCACTCAGACAGTGACTGGAGGCCTGTGCATGTACTCCACCCAGGCTGTGCAATACAGTCGGTGGAGAACATGCTAAATTGGCATGACTGGATGGCCCAAGACGTCGGGCCAAGCCATCATGCACACTTAAGAGAGTGCCCACCACTCCTCCCCTGCTCCTGTGACAGCCCAGCACTGCCCCCACTAAAATGTAAACCAGCTGAGCCAGGACGGAAAAATAAAATGATAATAACATTCCGTCATTATCATTTTCTTTTTTCTTTTCAAACTGCTCACAGTTAGTGGGGGAGCCGCCGCTGGTAAAGAGGGGTTAGGGAGAGGTAGGTAGGTGTGGGTCCTGGCCTCACTGTGCCACTGGGTTTAAGCTATCCTAGCTAATGAGGGGTTATGCCCCGAAACCGGTCCTAGGATGCTTGTTTCCAGTCCAGGGGTGACCTGGCTTGGCAGTTCAGGCTTGACTGTTCCCATGAGGCTCAGGGTCAAGACTGATTGACATATGGCCAGGTCTACACTGGGGTGGGATTGTGAGCAAAAGAATGATGGATTTAACGCAGATCTCTTGACAGGGGGTGAATGTTCTGATTTGTTCTGCATTCCATCCATCAATTGTGTGTCTTTCACTTAAGACAGTGCCCACCACTCCTCCCCCTGCTCCTGTGAGAGCACAGCCTTCCAAGAAGAAGGATAACTATCCAAAATTAATTACATAAAGAAAGATGACTCTGTGGAATGGCACCATCACTCTTTGCCACTCTCCTGACATTCCACATTCTACCGTCCTATGTGACAACACTAATGAGATTGACCTTTATTACCTTGATAGGTTTGCCACACTTTGACTATCCTTTACCAAAATACCAGGTTTGCGTATCCTGACCCAATCCCCCACAACAAAATAAGTTTATTTTACCTTCATTCTGACTTCGTAAACATTTTTACATTTTCATTGTTTTTTCTCCACTCTCAGTGCTTCCTCCACACTAATGCTCCCACAGGGTGTTTCACATTGTCTTTTTTTAAAACACCACTGGCACAGCTTGGATGTAGGTTCCCTCCATTTCAGTAGCTTGAAAGGACTAACCTCAGTGGTGGTAAGAGGAGTTATGTGGTACAGCCGTAATTTCTCTCTTAATTTGTCCTTCCATTGAACACCAAAACCACGTGCCCATAGAATGTCCTGTTTCAAAAATCTGTTGTACCTCTCTGCTTGACCATTACCTTGGGGTTCATACAAGGCAGTAGTGACATGCTGAATGTTAAAATACTTAAGAAGATCTTCCATCTCCTGAGATTTCATTTACACTCCATTGTCTGTAATGAGTACCTTGGGTTATCCCTCTCTAACAAACAGTTCTTTAAAAAATTCAGTAACATTAGATGCAGTAACTTGTGGCAAGAATTTTACTTCAGGCCTCTTTGAGTAATAATCAATCATTACCAAAGCACATCTACAATCGCAAGGCAACAAATTAAACGGACCTGAGATATCAAACCCCAACCTTTGCCATGGAAATTCAAGCCACTCTACACTAAGGTAGCAAGGCTGACCATCAGCATATTTTCACTATTTCCACAATTGGCAGCCATTCTCAAAATGAACAACCCCCATACATAGTTGCGGAAATATTCCACTGCCCACACACCACCAAGTAACTCTCTTTCAATTATAGCATAGCGTCCCTCAGTTTCATTAAGAGTGCAAGAAGCGAACACTACATTCTACTCCTCCTTACTGGCTGGCACACTGTGGTAACGCTCCCCTCAAACCATACAGGCTGGCATCTACTGTTATGATGCAGTTATTATTATCTTTTCATTTCCCATTCTATCCCCATCAATTGCCTTCATATATGTTAAAAATTCTCCCTTCCATCTACACCAAGGAATAAGTTGATCGTCTTTAGCTTGCAAAAGTTTGGCTTGAGGTTTGAACTGCATTGTCACACTACTGCAGTACTTCAAATAGCTATCAAGCCATTAACAGTGAAAACTAAAATATAAAAACAAAACAAAAGAAAACACCACGTGCAACTGTGAATAAGAGAATTTTGATGGAGAGAGAAAATAAAAATACACAAGCTTAGAATCAAACATTACATTTCAAGAATTCTTCTAGGAAATGAGAGGAGATTGCTTGATCACAAGATGTGTATATAAAAAAAATATGTTTGCACAGAAAATCACTTACAGTTCCTTCTAGCCGTGCACATCGGCGTGAACCATGTAGAACAGCTGTGTTTTTTGGTGAAATTGTTGCACAGAAAATCACTGACAATTACACCCAGCCATGCGTATCGACGTGAACTCAGCTCTGCAGCCCAATTTGAAACGGAACATTATGTCATCCGATAATGAGCTGCATTAATCAAAAGCCGTGTTCATCGGCGTGTGAGGCAGATGCAAGCCGTGCACCCCAATCGTGCGGCATGAAGACAAAGTAGCAGTAGCTGTGAGCACCGGCGTGAAATCAGCTGTGCAGCCCAATATAAAATTGCAGACGTCCAGCTTTACGTCATCCAATAATGAGATACGTTAATCAAAAGCTGTGCACAGCGGCGTGTGAGGCAGATGTCAGCCGTGCACCCCAATAGGGAAGGAAACCCATCAAGTGATGACGAAACACATTGAACGTCTCCATAAAACAGTGGATTGGTGTCTCCTGATCTGTCCACCTGTTGCTGCTTACTCCGTTTCCTTGGTTGCCGGAGTCGTGCAGTTGCTGTGACAGCTTGGAATTCAAGAGCTGGCCACAGTCATTTCAAGAAGACAATTTAAATGACACCGTAAGGTGCTTCCAAAGTTGAAGTTTGTCTCATAGTTGAAAATACATTTAAATACACGTGTGTAAATATAAAGATCCTTTCGGTAGATACATGCAATTAGCGCAATCCAATAGAAGAAAAAATACAGGTGGAAGTGTTCAATCGATGAAATCCATAAATCCCAAATGAAGTGGTACCGCTTCTGTGCCAACAATAAGTAGCCAGTACCTGAAGTAACTTGTCACCTGTGTAAAGTTGCCAAAAATTACGCAGTCCAATTAAGTTGAAAGAGATTTCATCTTCTATGGCACAGTACCATCCAGCAGCCAGCAGTAAAGTCCTATGGCAGAGTTCTGTTCCGTTTAAAACCCTCCATCCAGCTGGCATGTGCCAGAATCACAGATAAACAAAATCCTAAAAGGAAAGGGGCAAGGGATAATAATATACAGACACAACAAGTACCACACTTGCCACTCACAGACACTGGAACACACTTCAATAGAAAATGATGGCAGAAGTGACTTAAACTAGACCCCACAGAAAATAATGTTGTAATAATATAATTTATTGTGACTTTTTAAAAATATCTATACATTTCATTTAATATTAAAAAACATGATTATTTTGTATTATAAAATATTTTAATAACCGTTTTTAATTTAAACATAAATAAAACCTCCTTTTTTAAAAGAATTAAGCTAACTTAAATTTCTCATATATATTGCTTAGTAACTTTTAATATATCAAAAATACATATAACATTTTTTGGCGGCATTTATTTTATTGAATTTTAAAAATGTATGTTCATTTAATTTATTTGAATTAAAAAAATATTTACTGCAATTCTGGTGTAGCATTTTTTCTATTTTTTATATTGTTCTACAGTTGATAAAGATATATAAAATTAATTTACCTTTTATATTTAATGTGAAAACATTTTACTATTTTTTAAAAAGTTTAATAAACTTTTTCAATTTCCCTATAGTTTACCATAGGGAGACCTTCACCCTGGTGACAGAGACCTATGCCTATGTGTGAAACGTTACTAGTAGTAACGTTACACTTGTAAAATGGCTGTAACCAGTGGGTGGAGACATGCTAGTCTACAATTTGTAGTAAATTTACACTTGGAAATGGTGAATAGCCAAAAGTATTACATTTACTACAAAATGTAAGAGTAAATTTAAATATGTATTACATGCAAATTTATCTTAGTGAATAAGTCCCGAAGACATGCCATATGAGAGTAAATCTGTTTTTAAAAGACAGCATTTTTTTTCTAACTGTACTTTTATTTTAAAGGGTGGGCGGTACTGCTTTCTTTCAGTACCACAAGTGAATGCACAACTGTCCTATAGTGGGCAGTTATGAAAAGCCCAGCCAGAAAGAGGATTGGTGCATTTAATGTTCCACTTCGATAGAATTCCTTAGACTGCTTTGCAATCATAAATCACCTGAAATCGTTTTTTCTATATTTCCAACATAGATTTGATTACTGTTTGCGTAATTTCATGAGTTAAATTGTCGTGTTACCTAAAATAGTTTGGGAATGGTATTGTTTTTATTGCTTATCTGTAAAGTTGGTTTAATGTTGCTTTTCATGTGTCACATGCACTTTTCTCTGTAAAAGGCTCTGCTTCACCAAGCGACCAAACGTATGTTTAAGAACGTATGGTGGCCTAAATGCACCAACAAGGGGCCCAGGTAATCTGGGAATACAAGTAACAGCGGTTTAACTGCTCAATTAGTTGCTAAATGGAATAGTTTCGTGGTTAGTAGATTAGCCTAACCTTTGTGGGAACCTAATTTATAAAAGCTACAACCACAGAACATCTTAACATAGGCAAGAAATTCCGTTTATAATCTTAAATGAATATCTAATTTATGCAGTCAACCCAGAAAGAATGTGAGAAAAGTGTAAACCAACCTCAGGAACAGATAATAGCTTCCTACATTCTTGAATAAAGTGCTCAGTGCTCTGTTATTTCACAAAAGTGACAAATATGCAGGGGTATAGCTTGGGGGGGGTGGGGTTTGGGGTGTAACACCCCCCTAATAAACGTATTTTCTGATAAATAGTTGAGTACAAGTGCTTTCCTTCGGGTATTGTGAGATGTCAGTCGGATTTCTCCAGAGATTTTTACATGCACACCCGCTCTCTGCCTTTCGGTTTTGAAAGTCCTCAAAATATTGGTTATTTTATGCTAGTCTGTTTGTCTGAAAATCTGAAGCTAATCACCCCCCCTCCCCACCCCCCCCCGAATCTTACTTCAGACATTTCAGCTGTATGTTTAGGCAGTAGCTCCTATCCCTGCCTGCTTGGTTGTCAACGTTTGAACCCTGTGTTTGATGACTGTATCATTAATATGTGGCAGGACGTGCAGTGGTTGTGCCAAAAATAATGTGATAGGTGCTGACTCCATGTAGATTGCGATGTTTGCAGTGTGGGTGGGTGTGACTACAGAAATACATACTCAACAACAGGAGGTGGCTAATAGCAGAATGTGACCTGACTGGAGTAGGGTCCCAGCCAACATATGAGTAAAAACTAAAAACCTTTGGTACGTTCCAAGATGTTGCTAGACAGCCTTTATCATTGGCTGGTCCAGAACTTGTGTGTGGTAGTTAATGACACAAACCTTCCGATCTTTAAAAACCATAAATGAATTATTGTGTTTGCATAGAAATATAGGAGGAACTCTCGAGCACAATACTATTGAGAAGCGTGGCTCAGTGGTTAGAGGCGGCAGACGTGGACCAGGGTTTGATTCCCCACCTTGGCGGGTCTCGGGCTCAAAAATTCCACGGACTCGACAATTCTCGCTCCGGTGCCTACTCGACTCATGGGGTCACACACTGCGGGTCACACTCTGCGACTCTGGGCAATAGCTTGCTTAATCTCCACTACGGCCCCTCGCGGCGGGATGCCTGGCTTTCACCTTGTGGACACCCTGCCGGGATATCTCACAGGGGAATACCACCTTGTGGACACCCTGCCGGGATATCTCACAGGGGAATACCATCACAGGGGAATACCAGGATGGGTTCCCTAAGCAAGCGCCTTGAGACCCCTGGGTGATTCGTGCGCTATATAAATCGAAATACATTTACATATTTGTCCCCTACTAAGCATGTTTCTCAATGCTACGAAGAGCAAGTGTGGGATTCTCTCATTCACTCATACCCCCAGCATCCGCAAAAGCAAAACCGGAGGTCACTCATTCTTCTACATCAGTTACAGGAATTGCTTCTAGGGGGAAGTAGCACCTAAAGTAGCATTGTAGAACCGGTCTCAGGTCTGCCACTGTATTCTGTGGGGCATCTTTAAACTGTTATTTTGGCCATTTGCCTGGCCTAAACATTCCTTTCTAATGCTTATAAGTGGTGGTTAAGGTAGGCCCTAACCGGGGTTAGGGCAGGGTGTATGATAATTTAAAAAGTAAGACATGTGTATTTAAGTTATGTGAAGAACCCCTAAAGTTTTTTTCATTGTTCTCAGTCCTATCTTTCTAATAACTAACACTGGGTTTCCTTATTACATTTAATAAGTGCTAACATCAGATTGGAAAATGGTAGAGAAAAGATGTTTACACTCAAATGAATTGTAATTTTAAATTCTCTTTAATGGTAAAGTCAGACTTTAGGTTACAATCTAAAAAATGCCACTTTCAAAAAGTTAGCGCTTTTCTGGCCAAACTCAATATGCCTTTCTGACAGCGTTCTAGGTCACAGAACTGTGAATGGCTCTGCCATTATGGGTTGTATATTGCCTCCAGATAGTTAGACAAAAGAAACCTAGGTTTGAGGGGAGAGGGTCTTCCCGATAGGATGACTGGCGAGGAGCTGCCCCCTGCCCTGATTACATTTCAAAAGGCCATGCCTGCAGCACACGCAAAATAACCTGAAACCAGGCCTGCCCTTAACTTTGTTACCCATGACAATTTGGAGCCGGGACAAAGGGAGGGAGAAGAAGTGACTAGAACCAGTTTTGGGGATAGATCAGGAAATTCTCCCACACAAAGGCTGGCACCAAGCATTAAAATGGGATCTTCAGAACCACTCCCAGAACTCTCCTGGACCTATGGTGCTTGGACACTTTATGAGTAGCTGTTGCGCTCTGTAAATCCTCCATACATTAATTCAGAAGATGGACTGAGGACAGAAAGACAGCTCTACTGCTGAAAGGACTGCTCTGCTGTCTGAAGCAGGAAGATTAGTCCTGCTTATCTTCATCCCAAGCTACCCAGAATGACTATAAGGGTCGGTTGGCTACCAGCCTGTGTAAGCTACAGGGACACAACAAGCTTCCTGAGGCCCCCACTGCTGGTCAGCACCAACTGGACCTGCCTGGACCTTTCTCAGCCCTGCTGCAGGCCTTTGCTGGAGTGAGTCATGGTCCCTAGGAGGTACCCCCACATATCCTGTGCCATTATCAGGCATTTGTGAGAACTCCTCCCCAAGAAAAGCTGAGAACCCTACAGTTGACCCCTGCTCTGAGAATCGACCACCTACAATGATCACCAACGTGAAATTCGAGTGGAACCTGCTCTACGTGCCAACAGTGACCAGCCACGATGACCAACAATGCAAAACCTGTTCTTTGCACCCACAGTTACATTTGTGGCAATCAACCAACCCAAAGCTCCAGCTATGACTGGTTCTTTGCGCTATAGAAATTACCATCCACGATCCTAGACCTCCTCCTTGCACAGAAAGCCTCCTCTTCGCAGCCCACTCCAACCAGAATGGATCTCTTTGCACTGGACTTGTGAAGGTAACTCTTCAGCAGGACAAACCTGGTTCCTGTATCCACCCTCTATCGCGGTCTGCCTGAAATTGTTATGTTACGCTGGTCCAGCACGACCAGATAACCGTGAGTGGCAATTTCCACTTCATGGCACTATTTTTACCTAAAAACTTTAAAAATCAATATCTCCAGTTCTTCTGATTGACATTTTGACATTCTGGTATCACTTTATGTATTACAATTTCCTCTATTTTTCTGAATTGCTTTGGGATTTCTCTTGTGTTGTGTTTTCACTTTATTACTGTTTGTGTGCTGTGTAACTACTTTACACACTGTCTCTAAGTTCAGTCAGACTACCTATGTGTCAAGCTACCAGAGGGTTAAGCACAGATTAATTTAGTGACTTTTCTGGTTCACCCTGACAAGGATTGTGGTCCGTGCATAAGTGGGGCTCCCACCACTCTCAACCAACAACCCAATTTTGCACACCTACATAGAGTGCTAAAGCCAGAATTGTGGCCCCATATAATTTTAAAAGACAGAAAATGTCTCTTCTGCTTTGGGATTTAAAGAGATAAAAGAAAAATACCAAATCGAACAAAATGTTACTTGATTAGTTGATATTGGACTGGGGAAGGCAAACACCAAATGGTGGTTCCTGATCTCCCTTGGTAGTTCTTAATATGCCCTAAGTTGGCATGGTATGCCCAGACATGGGTTTGTTGGTCACTTTGCCATTGGGTTCAAGCTAGACCGGCTGATAAAGGGTGTTACACCGAAACCGATCCCAGGATGATTGTTTTCGGTCCAGGGAGGACCTGGCCTAACAGTTCAGGCTGAACTGTTCCCATGAGGCACATGGTCAAGATGGATTTGCATGTGGCTGGGTCCAAACTGGAGTGGTGGTGTGAGCTAAAGAACGATGATGGATTCAACCCAGATCTGTGACTGAGGGTGAGTGTCTGAGAATTTTCATCACTCTGTCCATCATCTCCTTGTGTTTGCTTTGTTTGCCCTAAGTTGGTGGGGTATGCCCAGATTTGAGTTCCTTGTTCACTTTGCCATTGGATTCAAGCTAGCCTGGCTAATGAGGGGTGTTACCCGAAACTGGTCCCAGGATACTTGTTTCTGTTCCAGGGAGGACCTGGCCTGGCATTTCGGGCTGGACTATTCCCACGAGGCACTGGGTCAGTTCTGAATTGCATATGGCTGGATCCAACTGGGTTGGCAGAGTGAGATAAAGAACAATGATGGATTCAGCCCAGATCTGTGACTGGGGCTGAGTGTCTAAAAAGTTTCAGCACTCCGTCCATCATCTCCTTGAGTCTGCTTTGTTTGCCCTAAGTTGGCAGGGTATGAACAGAAGTGGGTTCCTTGCTCACTTTGCCAAAGGATTCAAGCTAGCATTACTGATGAGGGGTGTGACCCCGAGACAAGTCCCAGGATGCTTGCTTCCAGTCCAGGGAGGCCCTGGCCTGGCAGTTCAGGCTGGACTGTTCCCATGTGGCACAGGGTCAAGACTGATTTTCATATGGCTGGGTCCAAACTGAAGTGGCGGAATGAGCTAATGAACGATGATGTGTTCAACCCAGATCTGTGACTGGGGGTGAGTGTCTGAAAAGTTTCAGTACTCCGTCCATCATCTCCTTGTGTTTGCTTTGTTTGCCCTAAGTTAGCTGGGTATTGCCCAGACGTGGGTCCCTTGCTCACTTTGTCACTGTCACATGTTGTGGATTGAGATGATCACTTTGAGTCCTGGTTTAGGAGCAGGAAACAATACCTCCCATAGGGAAAACTTTTTGCTTTACTTTACAGTATATTGGTGCTCTATTTCCCTACGGGTTATCACGAGCCCCTCTCTTTCATTTATACCTAACTGGATTCAAACTAGCCTGGCTGATGAGGGTGTTACCCTGAAACCGGTCCCAGGATGCTTGTTTCCAGTTCAGGGAGGACCAGGCTTGGCAGTTCTGGCTGGACTGTTCCCATGAGGCACAGGGTGAAGACTGTTTTGCAAATGGCTTGGGCCAGAATGGGGTGGCGTAGTGAGCTAAAGAACGATGATGGATTCACCTCAGATCTGAGACTGGGGGTGAGCATCTGAAAAGTTTCAGCACTCTATCCATCATCTCCTTGTCTTTGCGTTGCTTGCCTTTAGTTGGCAGGGTATGCCCAGATGTGGGTCCCTTCCTTACTTTGCCACTGGATTCAAACTAGCCTGGCTGATGAGGGGTGTTACCCTGAAACTGGTCCCAGGATGCTTGTTTCCTGTCCAGGGAGGACCTGGCCTGGCAGTTCAGGCTGGACTATTCCCATGAGGTACTGGGTCAAGTGTGTATTGCATATGGCTGGGTTCAACTGGGTTGGTAGAGTGAGATAAAGAACAATGATGGATTCAGCCCAGAACTGTGACTGGGGGTGAGTGTCTGAAAAGTTTCTGCACTCCGTCCATCATCTCCTTGAGTCTGCTTTGTTTGCCGTAAGTTGGTAGGGTATGCCCAGACGTGGGTTTCTTGCTCACTTTGCCACTGGATTCAAGCTAGCATTACTGATGAGGGGTGTTACCCCGAGACCAGTCCCAGGATGCTTTTTTCAAGTCCAGGGAGGATCTCGCGTGGCAGTCCGGGCTGGCTGTCCCATGAGAGACAGGGTCAACACTGATTTGGCTGGGTTCAAACTGGGGTGGCGGAGTGAGCTAAAGAACGATGATGGATTCACCCCCGATTCGGTGACTGGGGGTTAGTGTCTGAAAAGTTTCAGCACTCCATCCATCATTTCCTTGTGTTTGCTTTGCTTACCCTAAGTTGTCAGGGTATGCCCAGACGTGGGTCCCTTGCTCACTTTGCCACTGGATTCAAGCTAGCCTGGCTGATGAGGGGGGTTACCCCAAAATCTGTCCCAAGATGCTTATTTCCGGTCCAGGGAGGCCCTGGCCTGGCAGTTCAGGCTGGACTGTTCCCATGTGGCACAGGGTCAAGACTGATTTTCATATGGCTGGGTCCAAACTGAAGTGGCGGAATGAGCTAATGAACGATGATGTGTTCAACCCAGATCTGTGACTGGGGGTGAGTGTCTGAAAAGTTTCAGTACTCCGTCCATCATCTCCTTGTGTTTGCTTTGTTTGCCCTAAGTTAGCTGGGTATTGCCCAGACGTGGGTCCCTTGCTCACTTTGTCACTGGATTTAAACTAGCCTGGCTGATGAGGGTGATACCCTGAAACTGGTTCCAGGATGCTTGTTTCCGGTCCAGGGAGGACCTGGCCTGGCAGTTCTGGATGGGCTATTCCATAAGGCACAGGGTGAAGAAATGGCTTGGTCCAGAATGGGGTGGCGGAGTGAGCTAAAGAACGATGATGGATTCAACCCAGATCTATGACTGGGGGTGAGCATCTGAAAAGTTTCAGCACTCTGTCCATCATCTCCTGGTGTTTGCTTTGCTTGCCCTAAGTTGGTAGGGTATGCCCAGACATGGGTCCCTTGCTTACTTTGTCATTGGATTCAAGCTAGCCTGGCAGATGAGGGGTGTTATATATGTAGCAATTCCTAGGCAATTAAGATAAAAGCAAGGGAACTAGTATGTGCGGAGGGGAGGACATTCAACACAAAAATTATTAAAACCATATAATGTTTAATGAACAACTACAAATTATACTATTATTACTCAAATATAACATACATTACAATATAAAATACACATAATTGTTGATACTAAAATAAGACAAAAAAAGCAATAATCAGTAATCAATAAGACATAAAAAAGGTGGCAAGAGAGTATTTCTCGACGTGCGTTTCGGCGTACAACAACGCCTTCTTCAGGAGCCACACAACATTTTAAGAAAAAATGGAGAAATACATCTGTCTAAGGTCTCTTACTGAACATGTAAAAGAACCTCTGCATTGCACAACAAGGTAAAATCAATTCTTTTAGTTCAGAAACGGAGTCACCTTCAAAGAGGCGATTGTGTTGTTTTAAATGGGAGAATGGATAAAACACTTGATTGTGGTGAAGCGGCCCAAGTCAGGGAAATGTTTACACGAGAAAGATGTGCCGAAGTAACACAGCGCTTCTACCAATGATTTAAAAGGAAACTAAACTCCAGTAGTTTAATTCAATAGTGATCTCGTAGAATGAGTCGCCCAATCCGATGCAGGCGGAGATAATTCTTGCCGCATATACCCAAGCACGGGCGGCGATACTTCCTGCCGCGTATACAAGCTTTACCGGCACCGAGAGAGATAACTCGGATCGCGATATAGATTCGGCAAGGTGGAAGGTGGCTGTTGGCGTCTGACGTCCGTTGCAATAATAGGCCAATTATTGCAACGGACGTCAGCCGCCAACAGCCGCCAACAGCCACCTTCCACCTTGCCGAATCTATATCGCGATCCGAGTTATCTCTCTCGGTGCCGGTAAAGCTTGTATACGCTGCAGGAAGTATCGCCGCCCGTACTTGGGTATATGCGGCAAGAATTATCTCCGCCTGCATCTGATTGGGCGACTCATTCTACGAGATCGCTATTGAATTAAACTAGTGGAGTTTAGTTTCCTTTTAAATCATTGGTAGAAGCGCTGTGTTACTTCGGCACATCTTGCTCGTGTAAACGTTTCCCTGACTTGGGCCGCTTCACCACAATCACGTGTTTTATCCATTCTCCCATTTAAAACAACACAATCGCCTCTTTGAAGGTGACTCCGTTTCAGAACTTAAAGGATTGATTTTACCTTGTTGTGCAACGCAGAGGTTCTTTTACATATTCAGTAAGAGACCTTAGACAGATGTATTTCTCAATGTTTTCTTAAAATTTTGTGAGGCTCCTGAAGAAGGCGTTGTTGTACGCCGAAACGCGCGTCGAGAAATACTCTCTTGCCACCTTTTTTATGTCTTATTGATTATTGATTATTGCTTTTTTTGTCTTATTTTAGTATCAACAATTATGTGTATTTTATATTGTAATGTATGTTATATTTGAGTAATAATTGTATAATTTGTAGTTGTCCATTAAACATTATATGGTTTTAATAATTTTTGTGTTGAATGTCCTCCCCTCCTCACATACTAGTTCCCTTGCTTTTATCTTAATTGCCTAGGAATTGCTACATACATATTATTTCCCTGTCCTAGGAATTTTTTATCTCTGTTCAGGGGGTCCTTGTTTTTTTCCATATAAGATGAGGGGTGTTACCCTGAAACCAGTCCCAGGATGCTTCTTCTGGTGAGGGAGTACCTGGCCTGGCATTATGAGCTGGATGGTTCCCATGAGGCACAGGGTCAAGACTAATTTGCATATGGCTGGATTCAAACTGGGGTGGCGGAGTGAGCTAAAGAACAATGATGGATTCAAACAAGATCTGTCACTGGGGAGAGTGTCTGAAAAATGTCAGCACTCCGTCTATCATCTCCTTGTGTTTGTTTTGTTCCCATGTAACACCCATGGCATGTAACACATTCCCAGACTTACAATATGCTGTAAACCTGGGAATGCGTGTGAGGGCAGCTCTGAAGGCGGAAGGCTGCCGGTGGTGTATGCTTCGTGCCTCTTTTAAAATTAAAATAATCCCCTGATTGCGACTACTTGCACTCGTTCTATGCTTGTGAGGCATTTTTTATTCATTGGGGGGCATCTGATTTAAATTACTTGTTGTTTTTAATAAACTCAAAGATTCCTTTTATTTAGTCTCTGCATTTACCTTGAGCAGAGCGGGACCGGGCTAACGCAACTTTTCTCCTGCTCACTGATTTGGGGGGCCCGTCCGTGCGAGTGGACCCGCCATCTTAATTGTAGCGGAGTGGCGGTCTAGTCTCACAGGACCCGGGGACACAAAAGCGGACGCTGGCGCGAGCGTGCAACATGTGAGGGCAGCTCTGAAGGCGGAAGGCTGACGGTGGTGTATGCTTCGTGCCTCTTTTAAAATTAAACAAAATCCCCTGATTGCGACTGCTTGCACTCGTTCTATGCTTGTGAGGCATTTTTATTCATTGGGGGGCATCTGATTTAAATTACTTGTTGTTTTTAATAAACTCACAGATTCCTTTTATTTAGTCTCTGCATTTACCTTGAGCAGAGCGGGACCGGGCTAACGCGACTTTTCTCCTGCTCACTGATTTGGGGGGCCCGTCCATGCGAGCAGACCCGCCATCTTAGGTGTAACGGAGTGGCGGTCTAGTCTCACAGGACGCAGGGACACAAAAGCGGACGCTGGCGCGAGCGTGCAGCGGACGCGCGCAGTGGGCGTGCCGGCAGCACGCCAAAGGCAAGCCCGTCTGCGCCCGTCCGCGCCAAGGACGCGCTCAGCGCTAGTTATGTTGCCCCTTTGGGGATGGGGCGGGGGCCAGCTGCCAGGCATGATCGCAGATGTTACACCAGCGAAGAACTGACCAGCATCGGTGAGTAGGGTATCGACAGGGGGTCTTGCTGTTATCTAACATGGCCTTGCCAGTGTCAGATCTGTTGAGGAGCGACACTATAGTTGGTGGGCTTTTAAATGTGAGATCTTTACCTAAACATAGGGTTGAAATACAATTGGTGCTTGAGGCCCACAAACTGGACTTTCTGTGTTTGACGGAAACATGGATTGTGCCCGAGTGTGAAGCTGGCGCTGGGGATGCCTGTCCGTCAGGATTTAAAATCCAGCATAGGCCTAAGCCTAGTGGAAGGGGGGGTGGGGTGTGTGTAATTTTTAGAGACACACTGGTTTTGCACATCCTTGAGCTTGATGCATGTGATGGCTGTGAACTATTTGGTTTCACGATTAAGAACACACAAAGACATCTCTTAACAGGTATTATCTGTTATAGACCCCCCGGGGTCTTTACCATAGCCCAGCAGTTGTCACTGCTGGAACTGTTTACCAACATGGCTGCTACACATAGCCAACTGGTAATCCTTGGAGATTTTAATCTTTGGTTGAATGGCACCATCAACCCGGGCCTCTTTAACGTAACTCATTCTTGTGAGGGCCTTGGCCTTTTCCAGCGAGTCTCCCAGGCCACTCATATAGGGGGCCATTGGTTGGGCTAGATTTTCTCCGAGACCAACCTTTTTACGGTAGGGGATATTTTACCCATGGCCTGACCATTCTTAGATTACATTTTTTCTGAAGTCAGGCACATCGGTTACTAGGACATCTAGCCTTGTGAGGGAATATGCTAGCAGAGATTGGAAGTCCCTCGGCCGGAAAAAGGGCGAGTCTCCTGTGTTCAGGGTTGAAGAGTGCTTCTCCCCGGACGCGCAGATAGAGGCGAACTACGCCGCTCTCTGCTCAAAGATTGTCTCTGTTTTGGACTCCACTGCTCCTTTAAAACTCCACAGGAGCAGGGGAGACCTTCATCTCCCTGGTTCACAGACAGCCTAAAACACCTGAGGCTGGATTGTAGGCAAGCGGAGAGGAAATGGAGAGAGGCATATCTGGACAGGGATAGGCTGGCTTGGAAAATAAAGGGGATAGAATATAAGAAAGAGATCCATAGAGTTAAAGCATCGTATTTCTCCAAAAAGATTATCGATGCCCCGAATAGCTCCCACAGTATTTTTAATATTCTGAACAGCCTTATTAGCCCGGACTGTGTTAAGAATGAGATCCCCCCCTCCCAGGAACTGTGTGAGAATCTAGCTGGGTTCTTCCAGGATAATATGAATAAAATCCTTGAAGACTTGGGGGTTGCTCAGCAACAACCCAGAGTTAACATCCCAGATTCCCCGGTATTGGTTGAGTGTGATAGACTACTGAAGCAGGGCTCAGTCACTACTCCATCCCATCACTATAATTTCGGAGTCGCCCATGAGCAGGGAGGAGATCAGTCCCTTGTGGAATTCTCGCAGTTGACTGCAGATGAGTTTAGGGGAGTGGCCTCTGCTATCACATCTGGGTGTCCACTTGATCCGCTTCCACTGAAAATCTGGAAGGAGTTTGAGGTTGAGCTTTTTCCCACGCTTCGGCTTGTTTGCAACCAGTCGCTCTCCTCTGGAGTGGTTCCATCGCAATGGAAGCAGGCGGTGGTGACCCCTTTACTGAAAAAGCCCACCCTTGACCCTAGGTGCTTGAAGAACTTTAGACCCATCTCGCTTCTACCTTATCCAGCTAAGATTGTAGAGCGGGTGGTGGCAGGCACTCTTTCTAGACACCTAGAGCAGCACAAGCTCTTGGAGGAAGTGCAGTTTGGCTTTCGGCCTGCTCATGGTACTGAGACAGCCTTGGTGACAGTGTTGGATGAGCTTCGTTGGTGAGCAGACAGGGGTCAGGCAGGGGTTTTGATCCTGGTTGACTTGTCTGCCGCCTTTGATACGGTGAACCATGCCATCCTGTTGGATAGGTTGAGAGAGGTGGGGGTTGCTGGCAGGGCCCTGGGGTGGTTTGAGTCCTTCCTCCAGAACAGAGAACAAGCGGTGGCCCTCCCTCCCTTCCAATCCACCTTCTCTACCATCTTGCATGGTGTTCCCCAAGGCTCAGCAGTCAGCCCAGTACTATTTAACATCTTTATGAAGCCCTTAGTTGCAATCATCAAAAATATAACATCGAAATCGTCAACTACTCTGATGATACGGAGCTGATTCTTTCCTTGGAGGGAGATGATTCAACCTCCTTGGAAGAATTTCACAACTGTCTGCGAGACACGGCGGGGTGGTTGAAGGCTAATTCCCTGCAATTCAATGCGGAGAAAACTGAGGTGTTATACTGCCCTAGGCCTAGGGTGAAAACTCCCCTACCTTGTAACTTCTGGCCTGGGGATTTCTCTTCAGCGGTAGAGCCAGTGAAGGTAGTGCGAAACCTAGGTGTTATGTTTAACAATGATATTTCCTTGGAGGCGCAGGTATCGAAACTGGCAGCTGGCTGCCTAGCCATTATCAGACTACTGAGAAAAATCCTTCCAATATTACCGCCCCCTGCCCGGGTTGAGGTGGTACGATGTACTGTGCTCAGCAGGTAAGACTATTGTAACTCCCTGCTGTCGGATGCTCCCAGTTTTCTTAATGGTTGGACTCCAGAGAATCCAGTCTGCGGCGGCTAAACTAGCGCTGGGGTGGCCGACAAGAGCTTCCTCTTCTAAAGCCTTGGCCCAGCTACATTGGCTCCCGGTGAGACAGAGGGTACAATTTAAGTCTCTCTGTCTGGCCTTCAAGGCCCTGCATGATTTGGGTCCAGTTAGCCTACAAAGGAAATTCAGGTGGCATGCTCCAGCCCGCAGCCTATGATCCTCTTCTGCTAGGTTGGTGACAATACCTAGGTTTAAGAAAACCAAAGCAGGAGGAAGATCGTTTGGCGTAGCCGCGGTGAAATTGTGGAATGCCCTTCCGGCGGAGCTAAGACATATCTCCGATCTCCTCCTGTTTAGGAGGAGACTGCAAACACTGCTCTTCCCGAAACTTTAGCTTGCCATTGGCTGCCTTCGTCGTTATGAGTCTGTCAGCCCCAGGATGCCTTTTTAGGTGACAGTTGCACTCTATAAATGTAATAAATAAATAAATAATGGATCAAAATGCCACACCTCTCCAGAAAAAGAATCTGATTTTAACACAGACCCCCCTGCACCCTGGTGCAAGGTTGCCTGCATTCACGGATAGCAGTCATTTGGGAGCCAGCACTGTGAAAGAGGACAGGAATGTGCCGTACCTTGTAGATACAGCCCATTCATGCCCTTTTCTTTTGACATATGGTAGTGCAGAAAAAAGGCTTGCGGTGCTGTCCTACACAAAAATTTTGCAAATAAGCCCCTTAATCTACAATAGAGGAAGATCTTTTGTCCCTTCAAATAGTATGCCCAGGAATATCCTTTTAAATGCCCATTCAAAAAGGCCAGATTCATTACTAGAGTGTGAACAAATAATGTACTTCCTCCTTCATGGCGTCTTTTTATTAAAAACACGCGGGACCTCCATTACCCAACACAAGTTGAGATTAGGAAACCCCCTTCCCACATATAAACACTTACCACATGTAAACTGGAAGAAATCAGGGCCGGACCTCTAAGCTAAACTGTTAAAACACTGAGGGGCATATTATCAAGACAGGCGATAAAATTATTGCCGATTTAGCGGCAGAAAACTGCTGCTAAAACGGCGATAATGGGCTTGATAATATTCTCTATAGTATTCCAATTGAAGCTCAGGTTAGATGTCCTTCACATCTAACATGGGCTTCAATTGGAATTCCATTGAGCATATTACATGACATATGACATGAATTCAATCTTGTGTGCAGAAAGAAATGTCGATGGTTACATTCCCAGTAGACTAGCTATTAGCATTAGTTGATTCTGGGTAGGACCTGCTTTTATGCTTCCACCAAGATCCATCTTAGTGGATTTATAAATGCTAGCAACTGGATGTTTGCATTTTGCAGTAATTGCAATCTCAGTGTAAGACTATTCAGCTAGTGATCTTGTACTGCCAGTTGTTTAGTAAGCAGTTACACCACTGATACTACGGTGGAATTTATGGACAGTGTTAGACCTCACAGCCGCAGGGTAGTCTTCCCCCAACTTTTTGCCTTCCTTGTCCACTTTTCGAACCTCATTTTTGGTATTAGGACTCTGCGCACTTTACCACTACTAACCCGTGCTAAAGTGCTTGTGCTCTCTCACCTAAACATGATAATATTCGCTCGTACCCAATTGCCATAATATTTACTTATAAGTCTCTTGTAACGTGCACTAAATGTGCCCCAGACCGGTAAATTAAATGCTACTAGTGGGCCTGCAGCAGTGATTGTGTCACCCACTTAAGTAGCCCATCTAACCATGTCTCAGGACTGCCATTGCAGAGCCTGTATGTGCAGTTTGTACTGCCATATCGACCTGGCAAAATAAATCTTATGGAAGTAGTATTCGAATGCACACTAACATTTATTTCCTTCATCAGTTTAACATGCTCTAAAACAATTTGTGAACATTCCAATAAAGTTCAAGGATTCTCATTCAATGTTTAAAAAAATGTACAGCTACAGAAAATCAGGCATAAAAATGACACATGTCCACAGGTAAAAAAGCAGAACATATCCACATAACTCTGGTAAGCTCTACGGCACCATGGACCTACTCCTACTGCAGCTCGGAGCACCAACAATATTACCACCACCATCATCACCACCTCCACTATCACCACCACCAAGGCAGCGCAGGAGAAGGGAGCTGAGTATTACCCTCATTGACCTCAGGGAGGAGGACGTCATGGCCCATTAGAGGCTCAGTAAGGAGTCCGTTGTCCACCTCCTGCACCAGATTGCACTAAGGCTGCAGCCAATATCGCAGAGGTTCACCAACATCCCTCTACAGGCAAAGCTACTGGTTGTCCTACACATGCTGGCGTCTGGAACTTTGCAATCCACCACAGTGGCAGGAGTATCCCAGCCATCCTTCTCGGCATTCCTCCCCTCCATCCTGGATGCCATCTTAAGCCTCATACCCCAGAACCAGCAGGAAAATAAGCAAGGCTTTTATGCCATTGCGAGATTTCCACATGTTTTGGGGGCAATGGACTATGCACATGCAACTTGAGCCTCCAGCGGCTGCATCACACTTGTATAGTAATAGGAAGCACACACATTCCATGAATGTGCAGGCAATCATGCACCATCTGGGCCTCTCCATCAATGTCCTCCCAAGGTACCTTGCCAGTGCTCATCGTTCATTCATCTTCCGTCATTTCACCATCAATGTTGAGAAAGCTCCCCTGCCTAAAAACATCTTGGCCCGTAGCTGGAACAAGACTGATCTTAATAACCTCTCATCTCTATTGTCTTCTTCCGCTCCTACCCTGTCCCACCTATCTTTGGAAAGTCAGGCCCTTGCCATTAACACCTGGCTCTCTTCCGCTTGCGACCAGGTCGCTCCTCTCAAAAAAATTAAATCGGCCCGCCCCCATGACGCCCACAAGTGGTTTTCGAGTGACCTTAAATCCCTGAAATTAGAGCTCAGGCGCTCGGAGCGTCATTGGCGTCGCAACTACTGCCCTACTCTCCGTCTTAAATATAAAGCCCTTCTCAATACCTACAAAAAAGCCATTTTAGCGGCCAAATCCAAATACTTCAATGAGCGGGTGGCCTTGTCAGCCAATAAGTCCCGTGAGATTTTTGCACTTGTTCACAGTCTTGCTACCTCCCATCGTGCTTCTCTTTCCCCTGCCCCTTCTCAATCTCTCTGTCATTCTCTGAATGACTATTTTATCAATAAAATCATCACCATTAAAGCCAATATTCCCATTGTGTCCCCTCCTGCTCTCCCTGATCATTCTCATCTCTCTTCTTCTGTTTTGGATCATTTCGAACCCATCTCCCCTGAGCTTTTCCTTGACCTGCTGGTCAAGGTCAAGTCGGGCTCTCCTGCAGACTGTGCCCCTGCACGGATCCTTAGGACTCTTTACACTAGCTTTCTGGCCCCCCCCTCACTTTTCTTAACACTTCTTTGGTCTCGGGCTGTGTTCCCCCCTCTTTTAAATCTGCTATTGTTTTTCCTATTCTGAAAAAGGCCGGTCTTGATCCCTCTCTCCCAGCTAACTTCAGGCCGATCTCCCTTCTCCCCTACCTAGGGAAGATTCTTGAAAGTTATGTTACATCCTGCCTCTCCGCCTACATTGAGGAGAATCATCTTCTGGCCTCCCACCAGGCGGGTTTTCGTCCTGGCCACTCCACTGAGGGAGTGGTCCTCGCGGTCCTTGATGAACTTAAGGGCAAGGCCGATAACAACCTCCCCCAGGCCTTGGTCCTTTTGGATTTGTCCGCTGCGTTTGATACTGTCGATCATGCCATCCTTCTCGACCGTGTCAGCGCAGCGGGCATCCAAGGCACTGCCTTCTCCTGGATCGCGTCCTTCCTCCAAGGCAGGTCACAGGCAGTTCATCTTTCTGATTTTTCTGCTCCCCCACTCCCGGTTACCTGTGGGGTCCCTCAGGGTTCTTCCCTTTCCCCTCTCCTCTTCAATCTCTACATTCGTCCCCTCATCTCTTTTCTTCTCGAGCTGGGGGTCTCTGTGTATAACTACGCCGACGACCTCCAGCTCGTCTTCGATCTTTCCTCCCCAGCTGACTCTCTTCCCAAATTCTGTTCCACTCTTCTTTTTATCTCCCAGTGGATGAGCTTCAATCATTTGAAGCTCAACCCCGATAAAACTGAGCTTGTCCTTACCGGCGGCTCATCTAATCCCTGGTCCTCTGCCCATTGGCCCCTTTCTTTTGGTCCCCCCCCTTCTCCCGTCCCCTCAGTCCGGACTTTGGGTATCAAGATCAGTAATGATCTATCCATCCACGCCCAAATCAGCTCCGTTGTGTCTTCTTGTTTTTCTTCCCTCCGCCTCATTCGTAAGATCTCTCGTTTTTTTTCTGCTGATGCCCTCAAAACCATCATTACGGCCCTTATTACATCCCGCCTGGATTATGGCAACGGCCTGTACGTAGGCATCCCTGCCTACGAAACTCGCCGTCTCCAGGCCGTCCAAAACCAGGCGGCCCGCCTTATTCTTTGTCTTCCCAAATCCTCCCACATTACCCCAGCCCTCAAATCCCTCCATTGGCTCCCGGTTCTTTTCAGGTCCCGGTTCAAATTAGCATGTCTGGCTTTCCGAGCGCACGCTCGTTCTGCCCCGCTTTTCATCAACTCTCTTATCTCCTCTCACGCTCCCAGTCGCTCTCTCCGCTCTTCCTCTCTCTCTCTTCTTCATGTCCCCCGCTTCCGTAAATCCCGAACCGGGGGCACCCGCTTCTCTGTCCTGGCCCCCCAGATCTGGAACAATCTCCCTCTCTCCATCCGCTCTATTCCCATCTTTTCCCACTTCCGCAAAGCCCTTAAAACTTTTCTTTTTCTTCAGGCTTTTCCCGACTAACCTCTCATGGGACCCTCTGTAGAATCTGTTGTGCTCCTCAGCGCCAGGAAGCCGCTTGGCCGCAGTGCGCTTTAGAAATTTCTTTTTCATTTCATTTCATTTCAATGAGCGCTTTCAGAATAAGACATATGGGGATGGCCTACTGGTTGGTAAGTACTTCTGCAGCACATGACAGACCACATGACAGTC
This sequence comes from Lissotriton helveticus, assembly GCF_964261635.1. Classification (NCBI taxonomy): domain Eukaryota; kingdom Metazoa; phylum Chordata; class Amphibia; order Caudata; family Salamandridae; genus Lissotriton; species Lissotriton helveticus. The sequence goes on from NC_136063.1 coordinate 1,209,182,593, forward strand.
AATAATGTTGGAATACATTGCCATATTAGTATTGGGCTGAATGAGGCAGTGCATAAATAGTTGGTGTCAGCCTACATACTTGCACCATACTGCATGGCATATGCATAACACGATCTTACAAGTTACTCATTTTGAGACCGCCTACACAACTGTGGGCCACATGCGCATGTAAACTGCACTATTGGAGCATCACTGTATATGATACTCTGGTGGAGCAGGTCTCCAACTCTTATCAATGAGGCAATGCAAAGTCAGTCTGCATGCCCTTACATGCCTCATAGATATGCAGTAAGCAATCCAGAGCTAAGTACAGCATTGATTCACCCTCAGTTAAGGATGTGCTCCATGGGCCTTGCGTTGGCTTTTACCATGCAACATCAATGAAGATCTCACACATTTCCACATATCCAAGGATCAGGGACCCTGAGACTGTTTGCAAATAGTGTGCCTACCAAGCGGAGGTGAAATGAGGATAAATAATTAAATGTCCATTTGTCATGTACAATTACTGAGTGCCCTGCATTCCACAGGACACATAGAAAGAGGAAATAGCATGCATTGTTTGCTTTTAGTGGAGGAATGTGTCACTTAAAGCATTGTGTTCTTTGAGGACGCAACGCTGACACAAGTGCATCATGGTGCAAGGGGGGTGTTGGTGCTAGTCACAATTATGTGATGGTGCATATGTAGACGAACCATTGATGTGTTGTATGTGAGGAATATGGCACATTCCAGACCTTCACTTTAAATGCATATCAGTGCAGCCAGATGACATCCAGTGCTGCCCTGTGGCAACAACTGCTAAATGAGGCCCATGTCTGCATTCAAATGTTTGAAATAGCCTCACTAATACAACACGTTGTGAAATGTTGTGTTTAAGTAAGGGATTCCCTTTCTTTAGGCTGTGTGCTCCAAGGTAAATCCCATGGTAATGAGGCATGGGATGTATCCCAGACCTGTGGAACTGAGAAATGTAGTCATAAGCTAAAGTCTCTATTAGCACATGACCCTAAAATAATTTGCCTCCAGGAAACATGATATGATATGATATAGCAGTTTTATATCGCGCACTAATACTCTGGAGTGTCCTGGCGCGTGTGAGCTGGAGCAGAAGAAAGGTCATTTAGATGATCTGGCTAAACAGGTACGTTTTAAGGCGTGTTTTAAATGGATGGAGCTCTTGAGTCAACTGGAGATCGGGAGGGAGCAAATTCCAAGCTGTTGCGGCCATAACCGACAGTGACTGGCCACCTAAACGGACTCTGCGGAAGCGTGGGACAATAGCCAGACGAAGAGAGGCAGATCGCAGGGGGCGGTTAGGTACATGGAGCTGCGTGGACTTTGAAAACATCTTTGTATTTTGTAGAGCAGCAAAGTCTTCAGTTAAAGGTCAAGCTAGTGGTGGCTTAGCCATCTTACTAAATTGCACTGTAAACTGGAACCCTGTATTTTTTCCCCATCCCACTGAGCTCTGTCTGGGTGTAAAACTCAGGTTAGGTAAGTTATAAGAGGTCAGACCGTATCATTACTCTTGACTAATGTATACATTCCTCCTGGGAGAGCTTCAGACTCACTGGTTGAATCTTCTCCTTTATGCACAAGACTAGTATTTTTGAAGAATGCACCTTTACACTGATGGTGGGTGATTTTAATGCTAAAATCTCGAACTTTTCCGCTATGGCTTTTTCCAACTCTGAGCTGGAGGATGTATGGTCTATCCCGGAATCCTTATTACCTAACCATATTAGGTCAAATAGGCGGGGTCTGTCTCTCCTGCATAATCTGAGAATGTGCGATCTTGTGCTTTTGAATGGCAGATTTCCAGATGATGCCCCTGCATCTTTTACCTTTTGAGGTGCACGTGGACACTCATTGATAAATTGATAGCCTCGACCTCCAGTCCAGGCAGCACTCTCGCCCGACTCTGCCTCAGGTCTTGCGTTCTTTTTCGCTGTGTCATCATAATTGCTGGGGCATTACTGTGGCGTAATTTTTCTGGGGCACTACTGTTGTGTTGTGTATTTTTCTGAGGCATTACTGTTGTGTGACTTGGGGCATATCTGTGATATCTTAGCACCTTAGCACTTCCCGCTTCTGCCGTGTCCTGCACCCCCACTAGCCCCGCCCCCTGACCCAGCCCCACTCCCGCCTCCACTGCTACTCCCGCCCCCCTCCCCTACTTAATGGCGACCGCTGAGTGGTTGCGTGCAGCAGGCACGCTGCGGGCGTGCAGAAGGAATGCCTATGGCAAGCCCATCCGTGCCTGGACCACGCCCGGCGCCAGACCCCCTGGCCCCGCGAGCACCATGACACCCGACACGGCTACGACTCCAACAACCTTCATGTACTCAACGCCGGCCGACCCTCCTCCTGCTTCCAGGCCACCCCAAAGCACACCTACGGACCCTTCACCTGCCGAAAATACAACTACACCAGCCAGCGCACACCTGAACGCCTTGCCCATCAGACCGTCGCAGACCTCAACAAATTCAGCTGCATACTACTCAACACCTGCTCAGTCCACAAACATGCCGTCGAACTCTGGGACCTGCTTGAGTCCTCCGGCCCGGACGTCGCCTTCTTGACAGAGGCCTGGATGAATACCTCCTCAGCGCAGGACATAGCCATAGCCATCCCGGACGGCTGCAAGATCACCAGCAGGGACCGTAACAACAACAAACCAGGAGGAGGAATCGCCATCCTCCACAGGAACACCATCAGAGTCTCAACCAACACCGAAGACTCCCTCAGCATGGCCGAACACCTACACTTCCAGATCCACGTCAATCACAACACCACCCTCAGAGGAACCCTCGTATACCGAGCCCCTGGCCTCTGTGCACAGTTCAGCGATTTCCCTCGCCGACCTCATCAGCACACACACCCTCGCCTCCACAGACTACATCCTCCTCAAGGACCTGAACTTCCACCTCAAGAGAGGCGTGGCCAGCACCATGACTGGCTAGGACGTGACTCTCCGGAGCTCCGGCGAGCTGCCTCAATATCCGTCTTCCATACCGTCCCAAATCACGCCAAATTGACGCAGGAGCTGCCCCTGACCAGTCGGACCCCGAGGTGACCACTTTCCCGCAGAGCCAGCAGCGGACTGCACCGCGGCGCTGACTTGAAGGCGTGCCCCCGGGAACCCTGTGGTCGACAAGATGGCGGCTGCCGAGGCGAAGGTCCGTGATCGGCGCTGATCTGGGGCTACCCGATCCGCAGGAGACCCACGAGCGAGTGGTGCTGTTGTCCGGCCCGGATACAAGTGCCCCTGTGGAGATTCGGGCTGATTGGGAGGCGCTGGTGAAGTATCTGGGGCCTCGTCGGGTCCGGCACCCTTCACCAACATGGCAGCGGCGGCCGCGGCGCTGAGGAGCTGAGGCCGTCTTACAAGCCGCCCCCCACACGGGTCCAGCGGAGCGTGGGACGTGACGGTGAGGAGAGCTTGGAGGGCCCCGGGGGCAGCAGAGACTGTAGGGGAAAGCCGCCTGATCCCCTCTGAACATCGGCGCCTTTACCAACATGGCGGCCGTTGCCGCGAAATAGTGCGTGGTGCACCGCGGCTTGGATCCCGGCTGCCGCCCGTCTCTCGCGAACGCTGCCGGCGGCTGCCTACCTCAGCTGATGCCTGGCCTGGATACAGGACCTGCCGCTCGTAGCCCCAGGGCTGGGGGCCAGACTCCTGGAAGCGGCCAACAGAGAAGAGGAGATTGATAGACCTCCCTGACACCGCCCGCCGGAGACCCGGCCAGCGGGACAAGTTGAAAGGTGGACGACGGTGTCCCGTGAGACCCACGGGATGAGGCTCCTACACCAACACCCTTGAGAAGACGCGGAGTCGGCGGACCATCCTCCGGGCTGTGAGTGGCGCCCGGGGCCTAGGGTGACTCGCCGTTCACCCAGAGTGCTTAACGAGCTGACCCAGCGAGCCATGGGGAAGAGAGATATACCACCAAAAGGGCCCAAACAGGGGACCATGGACAATTTTACCGCCCCGCGTACGGTGGCGGAGGGCCTCCATAACGCGTCAAGCGCGCGCTCGGACACCGAGCTGCTGATGGGGGCCATCCAGGCCTTACGGACAGATATTCAGGAGTCCAGAGCGGCCCTGGAAGTAAAGATAGGAGAAGTGTGCTCGGAGGTGACACTCCTGCGACAGGACTTCCGGAACCTATCCGACAGGGTTACCTTTGCAGAGACGCGGATGGGCGAGGCAGAAGATTCAATCACTACCCTCCGCAAGGACATGGCAGAGCTCAAGGCATGCCTTCGCCAACTTCTATGGAAGGTCGACGACGCCGAAAATAGAGCGCGACGTAACAACCTGCGCTTTGTTGGCTTTAGGGAAGGAATTGAGAAAGCTGATATGATATCCTTCCTACACACGTGGCTCATGGAAACTTTCCCCAGCGGTGCAATTCTCACCCTGCTTCATTATTGAGAGGGCGCACAGGGCCCTCCTGGCAAAACCTCCGGAGGGGGCAAGACCGCGACCAGTCATTGCGCGTTTTCTTAATTTCGCTGACAGAGACCTTATCCTGAGAGAGGCGAGGAAACTGGGGGAGATTCGTCTAGAAAATGCACATATCATGGTCTTTCCAGACTACAGTCAGGAGGTTCAGAAACAGCGCCGCGCCTTCGACTCCGTGAAGGCGAAACTCAGGGACTTAAAGATTTCATACATGCTCCTCTTCCCAGCGAAACTTAAGGTGCTATACAAGGAGCAGTCACTTTTCTTCACCCACCCGGAGGACGCTTGGCAATGGCTGGAGGAACGCCCGATCCTCAACAGCAGAGAAACCGTTGGCCGGGATCTTCTGGATAGGTCCCTACGAAGAACAACCCAATGGGAAATACCGAAGGCACAAAGACTAAAATCAAGGAGGTCTAGGAGGCAAATCCCGACGACACCCTATCGAGGCCGGGATGCGGGAAATACGCGGAAAGGGCGTTCGGCCTCCCCGAAAGGTGCTGCCGGGACAGGTTCAAGATTTGTTGACCTACGATCCACTGCTCGCTCAGAAGGCGAAGATGAGGAGGGCCTGGATAGCCGCACGTCTGGAGGGGAAGAAGAGGAGGAAGGGAGTCAATCCGCTCACCCGCTGGTGGAGGAGATTCGAGTGCTGGAACAGAACTTCTCTGGACAACATAGTGCGCCCGAATCAGAGACTCAAGACTCCAAATCATGAATCGCGGAGATTCGGGCCACTGAGTATGCACTGTGAGGTGAAGATATCCTCACGCTGACACGATCTTTGAATGGTAGTGCACTTGGAAAATGGGAATGGCAGCCCGACAGAGGAGAGCACGCAAGTTGACACGCTTCCCTGTTTTACATGTTCTACTGTTCTTTGGTTCTTTGAAGGGAGGGTTCTGTGGGTGGGCGACAGGCCTACTCTTACGGAAAGTTATGTCCTGTGTTGGGATGAGACTGGACGGAGAGGGAGGTGGGGAGGGGGGGAGGGAGAGGGGGAGTTCAAGTTCAAGTTCATTCATGTAGGGAAACGGGTGGGAACAGTTGGGGAAGGGAGACGACAGATGTTACGATGCAGCAACGCGCACTGAGACTCCACGTCACCTACACATGCCAAAGTCTAAACTCATACAACCTTCACATCTTCCAATGGCAGGTACCATAGTAACCCCGCAGGAGGGAGATCGGAGACTGGGCGTCCTGACATGGAATGTCAATGGCCTAGGTTCTAAGATCAAGAGGGGCCTAGTGAACGCCTACATTAAAAGGGTAGCCCTGGACATTACTTTCTTGCAGGAAACACACCTCAAAGGTACTCAGTGTGCCTTCATCGCTAGAGGCCGATACAAGGTCCTGACCCATGCGGGTTACACATCTGACTCCAGAGGGGTAGCGGTCATTGTTAAAAAGTCCTCACCATTTTGCATCACCCGCACCTGGGTTGACCCACAGGGGACATACGCGGGAGTACAGGGCACCTGGAATAGACGCACTTATACGCTGATCTCGGTCTATGCACCACCCAAACTACAGTCTTGTACACTCACAGTTCTTGCTAACATACTTTTAGATACTGCAGACACTATACAAGTGGTGGGTGGAGATTTTAACGATGTCATGAACATAAGGCTCGATAGATCTGGAGACTCAGCGAGAGCAGCGCACCAAACCGCTCTGTTCACTCAGATGTTCAATATTGGACTTACAGATATATGGCGGTGGCTCCACCCGACTCAGCAAACCTACTCATACTACTCTGGGGCACACAAGGTGTTCTCGCGTCTCGATTATATTTTCATGTCCCGCCAGTATCTGAGGTCAGAAGATATTGCAGGATATAGGGCCAGGGGCATATCAGATCACTCGCCATTGTATGTGAGGGTAGGACACGACCAGGGCAGGGGCAAGGGTTCCTGGCGATTGGCGGCCTGGGATCTCCATAATACCGCCATACTGAGAGGCATTCGAACAGACATTAAGGTGTATATTGCAGAAAATGAGGGTACGATAGACTCGTGTGTCACCCTGTGGGAAGCCCTAAAGCCAGTACTCTCGAGACAGGATAAACTCCAGACTGGGAGAGGAAAGGAGGAAAGGAGGAGGCTCCAGGCCGAGATAGCTGCCCTAAAACAGGATGTCCTGGCACGGTAGAGGGATTATCTGACCCGAAAAGACAGCGAGACTCTCAGACGATTACTTGATGCCCAGAAACAGTATAGGGCACTGGCAACTGACGAGGCGAAGACACAATCCCTTGACACCCTACATCGGTTATACGATGTGGGAGACAAGTCAGGGAAACTCTTGGCGTGGCTCAGCAAAAGGGAGCGGGCGGCCAGGTGGATAGACAATATAGACACCGCAGATGGGATTACTGTTAGCACCGACACTGAGATAGCAGAAGCATTTGCCACGTACTATGAAACGTTCTATGCTGCCCGTGATCTTGCGACTCCTGAAGAAGCTTTACAATATTTAGACACTACGGTCCTACCGGTCCTGCCCCCTGAGACCCTGGAGGCCCTGGAGGCGGACATAACGTCTGATGACATCACGGACGCCATAGCCAGGCTGAGACTGGGCAAAACCGCAGGCCCGAATGGTTTCCCCGCGGAGTTTTTCAAGCGTGCGGCGGACCTTTTGACCCGCCATCTTAAAGGCCTCTTTACTGGGGCCTTCAAAGAGGGGGAGCTCCCTCCGGATCTTGCATGGCCACGATCATCCCCATATATAAGGAGGGCAAACCACGAGAGAATTGTACCTCATACCGGCCTATCTCCCTACTAAACACGGAGGTAAAACTGTTAGCAACCATACTGGCTGTCCGCTTGAGGGCAGTTATTACAGGCTTAGTTCATTTGGACCAATCAGGCTTCCTACCAGACAGAGCAACTAAACTGAACCTTAGAAGAACCCATAACTGGCTGCAGGAAGTGGGGGAGGCGAAGCGACCCACATTGGTTCCTTTCCCTGGATGCAGAGAAGGCGTTCGACGCGGTACACTGGCCCTTCCTGTTCGCAGTGCTCCATAAGTTTGGTTTTGGATCCAATTTTATCAAGTGGGTCCAGCTTCTTTACACTGCCCCGAGGGCCAAGGTGAGGGTGAATGGGGAACTATCGCGTGAGTTCCAAATTCAGAGAGGCACTCGACAGGGCTGCCCCCTGTCTCCCCTCCTCTTTACGCTAACCATCGAGGTGCTCGCAGCCAGGATCCGGCAAAACAATGACATTCATGGCTTCATGAGCAAGGACACAGACCCGACATCAGAAAAGATATCGCTATATGCGGACGATGTCTTGCTCTACATTACTAAACCAGAGACCACCGTTCCGGAGCTCTTCCGAGAACTAGAGCAATATGGGGGGAAGGCGGGGCACAAAATTACCTGGCATAAATCTGTGCTCTACGACCCTGGGGGAAGCGACCGGTGGGGGAGGCTGCCGGACAAACTGTTGACAACCACGGAAGGTTTCCAATACCTCGGGATCTATGTAACCATGAGTGCGACCCTCTCGTTCCACAGAAATTTGGAACGGATCATAACTAATGCGGTGGCAGATATGGACCGATGGAGACAGCTCCCATTGACACTCCTGGGTAGGGCGGCCATGTATAAAATGATCACTTTGCCGAAATTTCTCTATGCCCTACAAAACGAATACTATCCGATACCTGTGGCGGTCTTCCACAGGATCCATGCGGACCTGCGGTCCTTCCTTTGGTTGGGCAAACATGCCAGGGTAGCTCTGTCCACGCTTCAGAGACACCAGTATAGTGGAGGGATCTCGCTCCCCAACCTGGAGGCCTATTATTGGGCTGAACATCTAACACCGATTAATGATTGGCTCCACGCCCCGGCGGACCACCCGACTTATGCCCTGGAGAGAAAAAAATTTTCATCGAAAAACCCATTGTGTTACCTCTATGGGAGCCCTGGTAGGGCACACCTCCTCCCAGCTACGTCTATAACACTTAGTGCATGGACAAAGGCCGCAAGACGTATGGGTTGGGATAGGAGGCCAACGAGTCAGACACCGCTGTGGCACTGCCAATGGTTGGCGGAACTTAACAAACTACGAGGTTTCCAAAGGTGGGACGATATTGGCATTTCCACTATAGGAGATGTGATAGCCAAGGGGGAGCTAAAATCTTTTCAAGCTCTTAAATCAGAGTTTGGGCTGCATAATACACGGCAGTTCAAATATATCCAGCTACGGCACGCATGGAGAGCCCAAAATATCACACTCTCAGACATCCCAGAGTATGCACCACTAGAGGGGAGGCTCCTTCAAGAACAACTTCCGGGAAAGGCGGTCTCCCTGACGTACAAAACATTGACTAATCATATGTTGGGAGATCTGGCAAAACTCAGGGACACGTGGGAGGCTGAGGTGGGAGAGATGGAAGAGATGGAAGACCTGGACTGGGAAATAGTGTTGATGCATCCCCGGGAGGTGGCTATCAAGTCAAGATTACGGCTCATTCAATTTAATGTACTACATAGAACCTACTACGACAGACTCCGTCTAAGCAAAATGGGGAAGATAGAGGACCCACGATGCCTTAGATGCCTCCAGGGAGAGGGAGATTTCTATCATACAATATGGACATGCGACATAATACAAACCTACTGGACACAGGTATTTAAGGAATTGCAGGAGGTCCTAGAGGCTCTGATCCCGCAGGATCCCACTTCTTACATTCCTGGTCCTTGCATTGGTTGTTGCGAAAAGGGACATCGCGATGCACTGGGGAGAGCTGGAACCTCCGGATCTGGAGGAATGGAGGAGAGGGTTAGATCTATATATGGCAGCCGAGAGGGTAACCTATAAGGCTAGGGGATGTCCAAAAAAATTTCGCAGAGTTTGGTCCAAATGGCGACACTACCATGGGCTGGATGGAGGGCTGTGAGGGGGGCTTCTTGGGGTGGATCATGGGTCGGGACACGGGGACAATTGGGACACCTAACTTGCAGAGTGCCCTGAGACTCCTGCTACCTATGGCTCAGAACTGTGAAAGACTTTGCTGGCATTTGAGGGACGAGGGGGAATTAGAAATGCAATTGCTGTTGTTTTTCGTATATGCAAAGTTGGGGGTACGAAACTAATGTTTATTGTTCATTAGGGGTGTGGGGAGGGTTCAGCAACAGAATAAAGAAAAAGCGGATTCCCGGAATGCCCATTACATGCTTGCATTTTCATATGAGTTTGTACATACAGCGCTCTCCTGATACTTGCCGCCTAACCTCCGGGGTGTGGGCTAAATGTCCGTGTATCCCTTTACCGACGGTGAGATGCGCCAACTGCGCTGAATAACTGGAATACCTGCTTAATTGCTCATGGCTTCCTGTGAATCTGCAATAAAAAAATTTTTTTTAAAAAGCACGGTAAAAGAACTTCCACCTCGAGAAAGCCAACGACAGAAACACCACAACCCTGATCGCCAACCTCACCAACCTCGGACGCAAAAAGCTCGTCACGACACCCACCCACTCCGCCGGACACACGCTCGACTCTATCTTCTCTGCCAGTAACCACATTACCTTCAGCCACACCACTGAACTCCACTGGACCGACCACCATTGCATCCATTTTTCCTTTGAAAAACACAGCGCGCACAACAAACCGCAACGGATCCCACACTGCAGCTTGAAAAAAGTCTCTGAAGACCAGCTCATCACCACCCTTGCCTTAAACCCTCCACCCGAGCCCTCCGAGACTGACGCAGCAGCCCACAACTTCCGACAATAGATCGACGACTGCGCCAACTCCCTCGCCCCGATCATGAAACCCTCCAATTAGTGCACCAACACGAGAGCCATCTGATTCAATGCCGACCTCCTGAACTCCAAGCACAAATGCCGAAGACTCGAGAAGCAGTGGTGCAACGACCAGCCACCAGACAACCAAGCTGCCCTCACAAACACCAGACGCAAACACCTCCAACTCATCCGATTCGCTAAAAGAAGCTCCTTCAAGGAACGCTTCAACATCAACGCACACGACAGCAAAGAGCTCTTCAACATCGTGAAAGAACTCGTCACCCCCAGCTCCAGCTCTAATGACGTACAGCCGTCACAAGAACTCTGCGACTCCCTAGCCACCTTCTTCAACCCAAGATCGCAGACATCCACAGTAGCTTTGACACCCAGGCGCCAACAGAGTCCTACACCCCCGACTCAACACCCATCAAACACACCGATCTCCTGCTCTCCTGGAACCACGTCAATGACGAAGACACCATCAAAATCATGAACACAATCCACTCCGGCTCACCCTCCGACCCCTGCCCCCACCACATCTTCAACAAGGCAAGCTCCATCATCACACTCCAACTCCGCGAAATCATCAACAACTCTTTCGAGACCAACACCTTTCCGGAAAGCTGGAAACATGTCGAGATCAACGCCCTACTCAAGAAACCCAAGGCCGACCCAAAGGACCTCAAGAACTTCTGACCCTTCTCCCATTTACAGCAAAAGTCATTGAAAAGACGGCCAAGAGACAACTGACCCGCTTCCTGGACCACTCCCAATCCCGATTCTGTAGCAACCACAGCACCGAAACCGCCCTCATAGCCGTAACTGACGACATCAGAACCATTCACACAACGGCAAAACTGCAGCCCTCATCCTCTTGGACCTCTCTGCTGCCTTCAACACTGTCTGCCACCACACCCTGCGCACACGACTCTGCGACGCAGGGATCTGAGACAAAACCCTGGATCACCTCCTTCCTCACCGGCAGAACCCAGAGGGTCCACCTACCCCCCTTCTGATCCGAAGCCACCATGATCAACTGCGGTGTACCCCAAGGATCATCCCACAGACCGACCCTTTTTAACATCTACTTGACACAGCTCGCCAACATCGTCCGAGCACACCACCTCAGCATAGTCTCCTACACGACAACTAAGCATGGGCGTAAAATCAGTTCCGCTCGCGGATTTTGCGGATTTTTGGCAAATTCGCAATCCGCGAACTCTCGCGAATTTGCCAAAAATTCATAAATCCGTGCGAAGCGGATTTTTTGCTTGGTCGCACTTGCCAACTAGAATACTATACAATTTCACGGGAGTAAACACTTGCGAACACGTAGATGCGGCGGGCAGCGACAATCTCGCAATTGTGAGATTGCAAAATTTGCAATTTCGCACAAGAAATCCACCAGCAGGCAGCATAAACCTTGAAAATTATGATTTTTATCAGAATAACTCCTCAGGTTGACATTTGCCTGCACTTTTTTTTGCAAGGAGTCCATTTTGGGGGGTGGGGGGGGTGGGAGGAAGGAAGTGCCCCACAGTCTCCAACTTCCTGTTCCTGTCCAGCAGGCTCCTCTCAGTGCTTTCTTCATGTGCTGGTCACTTTGATTTGAATCTTGACCTGGAAGGATTACTTTTTTTGGATGCTGCTGGATATTTGGATTTTTGCAAAACTGAAAGCACTCAGCAAGTGCAAAAGTTCAATCTTATCATTAGTAACCATTCCCTGTAGTGCTTCCTGAGGGGCCCCTTCAGAGTTCAGTTGCCTACTTGCAACTATTCTATGACCCTGCTCTGACCCTCACAGCAGGCTCAGAGAATAGCTACAAGTATACAACAAAGGTCCTGTTAAAAAAATTACACTGCAACGGAAAGCAATTACAGATAAGGAAGCAGGTGCCAGCCTGGAAGTTCAAATTCAGTGACACATTAATCAGCCCCTAATTCATTCATGTCAGTTGAGGCAGGGCAGGTGTGCTTTTCCCCCCATAATCTACAGTGATGAACTAGAGGATGGCATGGGTGAGCCAGAGGGTGACATTGGTGAGCCAGAGGGTGGCAGTGGTGAAACAGAGGGTGGCAGTGGTGAAACAGAGGGTGCTGTAATGAACCAGACGTAGAAACAACATGGTCGCGACCGTTGCTACCCGACAAGTAAGTTCGCGTTTGCGAACTGGTAAAAAAACCCTTGCGAAATGGCAGAAACACTTGCGAACACAAAAAAAAAGGAATCCGCAAAATTCCCGAGAGTTTGCGGATTTTGCAGATTGCGATTCCGTAAATACGCAATTTCGCGGATTGCCAATTCGCAAAATCCGCCCATGCTTAACGACAACACCCAGCTGATCCTCTGCCTCACCAAGGACCCGGCCACCACCAAATCGAACCTCCACAAGGGAATGAAGGCCATCGAAGACTGGATGAAGACTAGCCGGCTGAAGTTGAATTCGGACAAGACAGAGGTCCTCATCCTCGGATCCACCCCCTCCATATGGGACGACTCCTGGTGGCCGGCCACGCTAGAAGCCGTCCCGACACCCTCCAACCACGCACGCAACCTGGGTTTCATCCTGGACTCCACGCTCCCTATGACCTGGAAAGTTAACACCATCTCCTCCTCCTGCTTCAACACCCTCCGCATGCTCTGAAAGATCTACAGATGGATCCCCACCAAAACCAGAAGGACGGTCACCCAAGCACTCGTCAGCAGCAAGCTGGACTACGGCAACGCCTCTATGCAGGAACCACGGCCACACTCCAGAAGAGACTACAACACATACAAAATGCCTCTGCATGCCTCATCCTCGGACTCCCTTGCCACAGCCACATCACCACCCACCTGAGAGAGCTACACTGGCTCCCGGTCGACAAGAGGATAACCTTCAAGTTCCTCACCCACGCCCACAAAGCACTCCACAACGCCAGACCAGCATACCTTAACGAACAACTGTCTTTCTACACCCGAACCACCAGCTTCGCTCTGCCAACCTTGCCCTCGCCCCCGTTCCATGCATCTGCCGAACGACCACCGGAGGCAGATCTTTCTCCCACCTCGCCGCCAAGACATGGAACACCCTCCCCACCCACCTACGGCAGACCCAGGACCTACTGGCCTTCAGGAGACTCCTCAAGACCTGGCTGTTTGATCGGTAGCTGCTCCCCCACCCCCTTAGTGCCTTGAGACCCTCACGGGTGAGTAGCACGCTCTACAAATGTCTTGATTGATTGAGCGATTATATTACGGGCTCCTACCAAGTGTTTGGGGCAAGCACACAATTTAATGTATTGCCTACAAATCTGAGTGATCATGGAGTTCTATTATTAGATGTTAACATGGAACTTGAGCTACTGGAACCCTGGAGTCAAAGGGGTGATAGTATACTATATAATCGATCTAATGCGACTTCACTTTTAGGCAACGCTAATTACCATCAACTGCAAGTTGATGGTAATTTGCAAAAACTTTGAAAAATGCACAAAAGTGTATTTTTCAAAGTGCCATGCAGCGCACACACATGCCCTTATGGCATGTCTGTGCGCCACATGTACACAAAGGCCAATTTCGGGGGTGCATCAGGTTGACCTTTTGGTCCCATTGCACCCTTAAAATTGCATGCACAATTTGCAAGTACCTATGTGGTACTCGCAAATTGTTGTGCAATTCCCATTCATTCCTATGGGCCTCTAGGCCCATAGGAATGAATAGGAAGCTATTACTTAATTGTGAATCACAATTTACAATTCGCAATTAAGGAATATGTAGTAATTGCTGATATTTTTGTGAAACCTACATGCATAGGCAATTGCGATTCCATAATTGCGATTCCTTAATAATCGCAATTATGAAATTGCAATTGCCTATCTTGATGCATGTGTCCCTAAGATGCCAATGGGACAAGCAGTGATGTAGCCTACCATATTGGTGTATTGCACTCAGATACAAATAATGGCTTCAGTCCTAGCAGTACAGTCGTAATGCGAATGTTAAGACACAACACCCAGATTCAGAAAATATAACAATGGAGCATCAGAATTCACTTAATGCAAGGTCAATACTGCCAAGGTGCCATGCACAGATGGATCCCAAGATATGGTGTTCAAATGTGGCTAACAAATCGCAGGGGAACTTCATGTCTGAATGTATAGCCCTCACCAAACTTATAGTTGCCACACAAACCTAGAAACATATTGTGATGGGTCTCAATGGCAAACATATTTATGATTGTACTACACCTGACTAGATGTGGCTAGACAAGCTGGCCTCGTGATCCACAAATCATAGGCTACACTTGGTGGTAAAGACTATGTGCAATTGCAATGTACATGACCTACACATATCCTTCCAGACAGAAAGCCATACAGTCTATGTATGTGTACCACAACATGATATTGTAGAGTTTCTTAACACTTCCCTACATATAAACCATTCATTGAATAGTTCTACTTAGCCATGTGAGCAGGACTAATGGAAACAGTTGAGCCAAAGTTACATGCATGGTACATCTGTGTTCTGACTCTACTGCGGATGTCTGGCAAGTTTTGGACTGTGCTAGGTCCATATGAGTCTCATCACTTGCCTCGGTGTCAAACACATAAGTGTTTCATGAGAACACCCACTGCTGTACACAAGCAACACTGCCTTGATGTAGAGTGTTGTTATAGTGGGATTTACGTAGCCTTTCTGTCAGCAATATGTAAGAGGTCACAGCACGGCATGCATGCTGATCTTGCATAACACCATCAGCATGAGTGAGAATCATTTGTCCCACAAATGATTACATTGTTACTTTCCTGTGAGGTGTGACCCTTGAATATGAATGGCCTATACTCAACTAACCATAATGGCCTATGCTCAACCCATCATATCGTGCCATCCATACATCCCCTTCCAGGTGGTTGCAGCTCACAGCACTCTCCTGCAAGGGAAAATGTAACCCTCCCAAGTTTTACCACAGCCTGCTGCCTGCACAGTTGTACACAGCGCAAATTGGCAGTAGGCTGTGCTGTTGCAGACATGGCTACACTGACCCCATGGCAGTGCTAGTCTGTGGCATCCCTGAGGGAAGCTACAGCGATGTAATTGGGTAATAATACTAAATTTAGCAAATGGGACATCTATTGTAAGGTGTACCCTTGCGCTACCAGAGGGATTGGGCCCTATGTGTAGTAGGATCCCTCAAAAGCATGAATTCACACACATGTATACTGTCAACACACATAGTAAACACATGCAATGACAGTAAGCAGGTCAACTCCACTATTCACACCCAAAACAGTAATCCATATAAATGATTGCATGCATTGCACATCACAATACACCAGAAAAAACACACATTTGCTATATTGCATCAAAAGGAAAAAAATGGCAGCCACCGTATCACCTGAAAATGATGCTTCCCAGCTGACGCGTCAGAATGACCGCATTGGGCCTTGTCAGGCTTTGTGTGGAATCAACGCATTGACTGGTAGAGTAAAAAAAAAAAGATGCATCTGCTGAAAATGTGATGTATACATTCAGGAAGTCATGTCATTGATTATACATGTTGCAAACCAGGTTGTGTCATGGCTGTGCTGAAGCATGTTTTGGTGTGCCTACAGCGGTTTAGTCATGTCTGCTTTCCCTGTCATTACCCTCAAGTCCTTTTTGTGCTTTATTGTTGTGTATTGTCATGTGTTCAGTCAGGTGTTTGTCTTTTGGGGTACTATTGGAATAGGGCTAGTTGTTGGTTTTTGGTGGGTTTCTCTTTTGTTTGGGTGTTATTTGAATTTGGATGGGATCCTGCCTTGGAAGGTTAGGGCACGCCCCATGAACGACCAGGAGTTTGGGAGCTTCCTGTGGTTGGTGAACGTCTACCTGCCAAATTTGCTAGCCAGTGGGGAGACGTATACTCCTGGGCTTCCCCTCAGGGTGCGGAGGCAACAGTGGGAGAAGGTGTGGGAGAGGCTCTTTGGCATCGACCGGACAGTCCATCAGTTGAAACATCACTGGGCAGATGTGGTTGGCCATGAGTCAGGCCTCCTCGACTACATTGGCATCCAAGTTGGTGACGAAGTTGGTAAGTACCCATGACTAGTGTTTTCCAATTTTTCTTACCTTCCAATAGAAAATAGTGGTAACAATAAGTATGGCTCACTAAATGTTTTTCACAAAATAGCCATGTCCAATGCAAATGAGGCAAGTGCTGTGGCAATAGCGCTGGCACGATCTGTGCATCAGTGCTATATGTGACACTGAGCGGGCAAAACAAGTGTTAGTGTCACTTTAGGTGATACAATTGAGTCCCAGGGAAGCATAGAGCTGACACGCATGCCCGTAACCCATCCAGACAGCAAACATGATGACAAGACAGGTAGTGCAGATCAGTTCTTTAGGTGCTACTTTCACAACAAGCATTTGTCAGGAACAGTTGTGACGGGCCATTACAGAACATATGTTACACATAAAGTTGTCTGCAAAACTCTGTGGGAGTGCAATTCACAAGTAATGGTGCTGCGCTGCTCAACTAGGATTTGCCCTGGGCTGGCCAGCAAAACTAGGAAAATGTAGATTTGGGACACAAGTCATTGATGAAGAGGCAGGCCATTGTGTAATAACTGGCCACTTTACCAACAATGGTGCTTATTTATAAGACCCTAGTGGTGTCAGTGCATCACTTTTCATTAGTAAAAAAGTGAGGCCTCTGTGGCATAAGGTGCTTGCTAATGAGCCCCTTAGTGTTCTTAGAATACACACCCTTGAACTATGGTGTACATGTGCGTGAATTGTTGACATGATTGGTATTGTACTGGAAGGGACAGCTCTGCCCAAAGAAATGCAAAGGCAGAGTATAAACGTTTTGTATGTGTGCATCGGAATGCAGCAGGCATGCAATACTGAAATACACATAGTGATGTACTGATGATCATCCTTGGTGTACCTCCCTGGATAGTCACACATTAATGAGGCCTGCCATGGCTTACACAGCATAGCTAACCTGTGAATGTGGCAAAATAAATTTCACTGGGCTTGAACAGCAATTGCAACGTAAAAGGTTTGGCTCCTTGATGTCCAGTATGGCTACGTTGGGCTTTGCACTTGCTTGCCTGACTCCATACCACTGAATGCATAGCAAGTCCCATATCCTGCCTTTGCATGGTCTCATGGAGGTGACTTTTATACCAGAGCCACTGGAGCTGTGTTTACATATGAGATTCCTGTTGTACATGCCTCTTGTAAAAGAGGCCCAATGTATGTCAGAGGAGAGCACACTCACATGGTACTGTATCCAAAGGCATGCCAGCCTGAATCTGACACATCTCAACATATTCCATACATGTTGCTGTTCCATTGTCCAATCACATAATTAGGGATGCACAGGACCTGTATAGACAATATTTTGTAGTCTGCATCACTGACAGGTACAGAATTCACTTAAATTAAGGAACAAGAACGTATAATGTGTGATTTATGTTGTGTACACATTTCCTGATGTAAAAAGTAAGAGGGCATGAGTATTGCAATACCTTGCTGAGTATGTAATGTGAGTTATGTATGTGCAAAGACTCGTCAATGTCAGCTACCATAGTGAAATATCGTAGTTATGAGGTCTAAGAACTGGTTCTGCAAATTGGCCAACATGTGCATGTTAGACTTGGCACCATTGGCGTGAGTCTCCCTTCCACTTTTTTTGCTGTAGCCTCATCTGTTTTTGTTGTTTTGGGCACTTTGCCACTGCTTATCAGTGCCAAAGTGCAAGTGCTCCCTATTGTAAATTGTTGTATGGATTAGTGATTCAATGATAGGTTATTTGATTTACTTATCAGACCCTAGTACAGTGCACCATTTGTGCCCAGGGCCATTAAATCAAATGCTGCTGGTGGGCTTGCAGCACTGATTGTGCCACCCACAGAAGCAGGTTGTAAAATGTGACTCAGGCCTGCCATTGCATACCCTGTGTGCAGTCTGGGACTGCCATGTTGACTTGGCAAGTGCACACATTTTCCAGTCCCTAAACCTTCCCTTTTCTACATGTTAGTCACCCCTATGGGCAAGGTGCATTGTATGTGAAAGGTAGGACATGCCCTGGTGTGGCATTTCCTGATAGTGAATTACTGCCAATTTAGTTTTTCACTATTGCACCGCTATCTGTTCTCATAGGCCAGAATGGGCAGTTTGATTATAACATCTTATAATCCTAACTGACCCAGGGAACTAGGCAGAAAAATGAGTTTAGCATGCCTAAACTCAGAATGTTAAAATACATCTTTTAGTGAGGGTGATTTTTACATACTGTGTTTGAAAATACTACTTTTAGAAAGTAAATATTTTCCTGCCTAACCGTCCAGTATGCCTCTGCTAGGTTTATGTATTGCATGTCTGGTTTGTGAGTGACGGGGGTTGGAGAGGGCTTTCGTTCCAGCGGTCTGAGGAGTCAGGGCTGGGCTGAATGGGACCTGGGTTGAATAGAGAGTAGGGGTAGGACATTTCCTTTCACTTGCCTGAACCTACATAGAATAGAGATTAGGGGGGAGATTCCCTTTCAGCTACCTGGGCCAGGTCTGCTTTCAACAATGCTGTCTCCACCTCCTGCCAGAAAGCTGCACCCAGAGGACATAACTGGCTGTGACTAGGTACAGACACTTTCTGCCTTTAGGGAACAAAGCATTTAGCAGTATAAATATTGGGGCCCATACCCCAGGACTTTAGATCACTTCCGGGTAATCAAGTGGAAACCTTTGCCAAGGAGAAGAGGCGGAGAAGCTGAGGAGGAATACTGCCCCTGTGCTCGTTGCTGTCTGGGGTTGGGCTGCAGTGGCTACTTGCTGGCAAGGAAAGGAGAAAAAGGACTTTGCTGTTTGCTTTGTCACCTGCTTGAAGAAAAAGATATCCAAGGGCTTGAAACTGAGATTGCCTCCTGTTCTAAAGTCTCAGGAACACAAAGACTTCACCCCTTCTGTCGCCCTGCATCTGGAACTGCTGTTTCAGCTGCTACAGAAGGAAATTGCAACACCGACGGAGGCGAGTGATGCTGTAATCTGCACTGAGGCCGTGAGCGCTGCTCTGACTTGCGAAGTAGACCCGATGCCGGCCGCCATACCACATCGACGCCAGCGAGTGATGCCGTAACCTGCCCGAAGCCGTGAGCGCTGCTCTGACTTGCGATGTGGGCCCGAAGCCTGCTGCTGCACCGCATCAACTCCGAAACCGACATCATCACGGAGCCGACCCTCGACATGGTTGATCCCGAATCCAATGACATTGTGACATCGCAAGGAACTGTGGTTTCAGCACCATCGTGACGTCACCTCCTGACGCAGTAAGAAACAGTAGTCTCAACTCTCCTGCGCTGCAGTAAGGAACAGAATCTACACCTCTCCTGGAGTCGTAAGGAACCGACGCAACGCAGCGCCTACAAAGCTATACCTCCCCAACGCCGTGAACTGTCTTTTGCTTCATTAATTCCAAGGTACTGTTCTTTGGGGGTCAGCTTCACTCTGTGTCCGATGCCGCGCACCTCGCGGTCGGAGCCGTACTTTGGGATTTCTTCTGTCACAATGTCGTATTAACTCAGAGTGGAGGTATTTGTTGCTAGAAGCTTGATGTAAGAGAATAACCCATTTTTAAGGATACTTTGAATACTGTATTGTGGATATTTGCCGTGTTGGTCTTGTTTAAGAATAGTTAAAGATTATTTATTTTTCTAAACTGGTGTGGTGCCCATTTGTAGTGTTTCACTGTGTTACTGTATGTGTTCACAAATGGTTTACACACTGTCTCTGAGATAGGCCTGCCTCCTCGTGCCAAGCTACCATGGGGGTGAGCAGGGGTTATTTTAGGAGTGTACCCCCCTTTCCCTGACTAGAAGCAAGGGTCCCTTATTTGGACAAAGGTGAAAACCATTGCCAACTAGGGACACCCATTTCTAACATGGTACATTTTGGCTCATCTTATGTGTGCACACTTCAGCCTGCCTTACCAATGTGTAACATTAAAGCATGTCAAATGCACCATGAGATTAATTACAACCTGAGGTGTTACATAGCCAATAGCTATGCAAATGCACTAAGTGTCTGTTGTTTACAATATATGTGTTTTAAGTTAGAACATTTATTTGGCATGTTATGTCTTGTGGGTGGACCTGCATCATACACAGTTGGTGGGGTGTAGGGTTTCAAGGATCCCAACATTACCAGTGAGTGCCGTTGTCAGTGCTAATTGTGTACTGCAAGAATTGAGTGTGATGTCAGATGTTGTGTGAATAGTCACATTCAATGTGCATCCTTATCTCAAAGAAATCTTTGTATTATGATTAATAGGTCAGGAAACATGGATGTTAATTGTAGCATGTGCATCAGTCAAGGAGAATACATTGCCAATCTGGGATGGACCACATGATAGAGCCTTGAAAGGGGAGCCTTGATCACACTGGCAGACAATGTGAAAATATGTGGTAGTGGATATACATCTGTACATGGCTGTGGATGTGAAAACTTCGAAATGCATGTCAGTTGCAAAAGCTATGATATTGGACGCATGTAATGACTGGGGAATTAGCCCCCCATGGACTTATTGCAGTTCAGATAGGAGATGTTTCATATGTCTCTGTGTGATGAGTGTTACTTATCCAGCGTCTTTTGTTACATATATCTGCCAGATTTTCAACATCGTTTGCAATGTGTCAGATCAGGTACACTACGTCGTGAGGCAGTACATGTACTTTTCAGACATTGCACATCTTACTGTGGCCAATGACAATGGCATAATGGCCATTGCAGGATGCAGAAGGCACACTAATGTTCTGTAAAGCTGACATGTGTACCATACCATGGGTTCAATAAAGGCATTGTTCCTAAGCATATTATGAACTGACATGGTCATACCTAGATCTGCTATGGTCATACCTAGATCTGCTAAGGTGGTGCAATTGCATTGTGCATCGTTTGCCATGCATTTGTACTTTGGGCTTAGTAAATCTGAGGTGATAGATTTTAGGCATGTGTGTGCTCACACTAAGCTGCAAGATGATTTAGGCTGTAGGGGCTGCTACATTCTATGTTTTGCAAATATTATTGTTTCATGATGTTTGTCCCTGTTCCTAGTCACCCTTTGACTGACAGTTTGTTTTTACTTATACAAACAAGTCCCCAGAGTAGGTGAGGCAGCAGAACATCCACCTACGGTGAGTGGCTAAGGAAGTGTTATGCATAGGATAAGGCAACAGAAAAATTGCATTTCTTCAGTCAGGAACCACCAAGCTTGGACAGGACAGGCAAGCGCCAAGATGTTCGGGTAGGTGAAGGATTCTCAAAGTTACCAGTACAGGGCACCTCAACCAGCCTACCCACACAACCGGCAGTCCCCACACCTCAGCCCAGAGGAGGGGCAAGCTCATTTGAGATGGATATTAGGAAGGATCTTTTGGACTTAAAGTTGAGAGTGGTGGTGCTGGAGCACAAGATGGACCATGAAATAACACTGCTTGAGGAAGTTAAGCAGGCAGTGGCAAGACCGTAGTTGCCAAATAAGCCACAGGGAGCCTTGCAGGCCTTTCCCCTGTATTTCTTGTTGGTCGTATTGGTTGTATAGCTTAGTTTAGGTTAGTTAGTATAGTTATAGTGTAGGGGTAGTAGTCTTGGGGGTTTGGTAGAGGTGGGTACAATTTTAGAGGGTAGGTTTTCTTTGGGGCAGATTGACAAGCCCCATGCGCTGCCTGTGCATCACCTTGCGTGACGCACCAGTGGTGCACCCTGCTAAGGGATATTTACAAGCACAGGTAAAGTCACCCTGCGTGACTTAACCTGTGCTTGTAAATATCGCCCCTGTTCACGCAACACTTTGCGTGTTGGGGTGGGACATGAGTGTTGCTGTGGGTGTCCCACGCAACACCCATGTCCACTGATGCATTTCCAGATTTACGAGAAATCGTAAACCTGGAAATGCGTCAGTTTGCTGCGCCACCATAGGGGTGGCGTAGCCATGCGAAATGAGGAGAAATGTTTTCATTTCTCCTCGCTTTTTCCTCTTTCAATGCGTGCTGCATTCTACAGCACGCATTAAAAGAGGAACATGCCTGCAGTGATTGCTTTTGTGCAGGAAGGGGCCCCTTCCTTCACAAAAGCAATCTCCCCATAGCGCAGGCATCCTTGCACCATGGTGCAAGGGTGCCTACGTCGGCGCATAGCTGCTGTTTCTGTGCCAGCGCAGGGGAGAGCACAGGAATGCGACATATCATTGTAGATATGTCACATTCCTATGCTCTGAAAGTGCCGCAGCGTGGCGCAGCCAAAGGGCTTGCGGTGCCGCCCCTTTGTGTTTTTTTGGGGTGGAGCGTTTGTATGTTATGGATGTGTTATGAAAAATAAAAAAATATAAACAAATTTAAAAAATACCCCAAAAATATATGATTATTTCAGATTCTATGTGTAGTTAGTAGATGTTTAGGTGCAGTTTCTGTTGTCCTTGTGTGAAGATGTGTATGAAGGATGGTGGTGGGATTGATGTTTATCATGTTGTGCTATATGTGTAGAGTAACCTAGGTTAAGCTAAGGTAGTTTTAGATAACATGTAGGATAAGGTAAAGTAGGTTAGCTTAGATTAGTTAGTTAATGTAGGCTAGGTTGTTTTAGTACTTTTCATTTTTTTTGCTGACATTAAATGTTATTCTTTGCTACATACAGGTCTACATCATGATTTACTGTAAGGGAATTAGCATGTCTGCTCAGGTAATGTGTGAGTGGATGATTTACCTATGGACAGGGAGCTGTCAGGTTGTCCATAAGTTTACATAATCTACAGACATTGTTGAGTAGTGTACGTGGCTATCATAATGGAAATGGATACCAAGAGCAACACATATGCATTCACATATGATTTTTTCTGTGTGGGTATGTCGTGTGACATGCATTAGAGGTATGTTGTGTTCAAAACATTCACCCAAATTGAAGATTTGTTGACTCACACACTTATGGCTGCCCTATACACACTCACACTTGCAATGCTTACTTGTCAGTCGCTTGCTAGTATCAATGGGTTGACACGGCACCTGTGGTGTCACTTCATTAAACATTGACTGCATGATACCTGTTGCACTTCATGGTGCAACCTTGAATAACCACTTGCTAGTCAATGCACACAGAGAGTTAACCAAATATCTTACGCTCTCACTGTCTAGCATTGTCCCTGACTCCAAACAATGCACGTCCCTTTGGCAAGTAGTTGGTGTCTTTGCCTCACAGAATGCACAATGGTCAACTTGGTCCAGACTCCAACAGACAGACAACACACAGGAAGTACTAAGTGCATTTATTTACATGTGCTGATAAGTTTGTGGCTCACAGGGACAGTTCATAGGGAAAACCCCCCAAAAGATGTTTGAGCCAGTGGATGTCTAGGCAGAGTCCATGAGGGGAACATGTCATGGGATGTGTGGAGAAGAGAAGTGCTTCAGTGAGGAGGGTAACCACATTCGCAATATGGAGGATAGGCAACTTTGACAGTCCACAAATGGTTGAGGCCATGAGGGGGAAAGCAAAATGAGGACAGTGCCAGGTGATAATCACTGGCATGTCCATAAGCACAGGGCAGAGGAGAAACTGGGTATGTGGCCCAGATTAATGCTACCTGACACGTTTCTGTGAAAAAGTGGTGCAGTCCACATCTTCTTCCTCTGATGTATGCTGTCACTCACATGAGGGAAGTGTTGTCGGTGTGGGAGCTGAGGGAGCCACACACACATTAGATGTGGATCCCGTGTCTGCAGCAGCATTCATCTGTGCCAACACATGAGGCAACACTGCAGCGAGGAGGATCTGCTGGTTTTGCCATATAGCAGCAGCAATGTTGCGGTGGTATGCAGCAATGGTAACAATGTGGGGGTCCTGCTTCCGCTCCATTGACTCCAAGATGGTTTTGATTGCCCACAGCTATTTGGCAACCTCACTGGCGCTACTTTGGCAGGGAATTTGCTCATGCCTCTGTCTCATGACACCAGTGATGTCAGCCAGGGACTGTTGGAGGCCACGGAGCAGAGAGTAGGTGCTTCTGATGGCCGCAGTGTTCCCCCTATAGGGACTGTGGCACCCACGGACACCCTCTAGGGTGGATGGCATGGTCTCCATCCCCACCCACACCTGGTCTGCCATCTCCCACTTGACTCCTATGGCAGTATGTATTTGTGAGTCCTCGGAGCCCAGGGCTCTGGGTGGGCTGGCAGGTGGTGTCTGTTGGTTTGTAGGCAGTTCATAGTCCTGGGCGTAGTTTGCGGAGTCTTGCTACGCAGAACTCCGCAAAGTTAAAAAAAACTCTGCGAAGTGCAGTTCGAACTGCAGTTTGTGCTGGAATTCCTGCTGCTCGGGTAGAAATTCTACCCGAGCAGTAGCTCGCGCTCGAGAACTTATTGACAACGTACAGTTCGTAATCGCGAGCAAGGAAAAAACTCCGCTGCACATCGCAAAGCTGAGTTTCCTTCACTCGGTGAGCTCTGCGGAGTGCGGAGTGCAGAAAACTCCGCAAACTACATGAACTGAGCAAAGTTCACCGCCCAGGCCTAGTGGAGATCCCACGGCGCTGTTCATCCTCCCCGTATCCAGTGATGGTGTCCTGATGTAGTCCATGATTTGCTAGAGGGTGTCCTGATTGAGGGTTTGCAAATTGTCATCTATACAATTGCTGAAGTTCAGGACAGGCCACTGGCCAGGAAGTGAGGGTTCATCCTCTACAATTAGAGAGAGAAATGCTATTGGTGGTCTCTGTCGGATGTTGACATGAGTAATTCACTTGACAATCAAGGTTCTATATTTATCACTTTCAGTTTCTCCTCGATATGTGGGACACCTGTTACACATGGGTACTGATAGCAAATTGCACTGTATTTCCCTTTCTGGTGGCAGGATCTCAGCATTGTTCTCACCACCAGTGTGTGCCTACTCTGAGGGGATTTGCCCTCTCATGCTAATTAGATTATGAACACTGACATTTCCCCATTTCATCATGACTAGACTTGGTTGTCAGCAGGGTGTCACACATCTCTCTAATCAGACTCATGCACTTGTATGTGTACAATCCTCCTCTGGATGTTTCCAATTTGGTCCTGGCAGCCAATGTATTGCCACACATTGTTAGAACCCAGATCATATATTGACTTTTATATGCCTATGACACCTACATTATGCATGCCCATATCCAATGGACTCATATGGCAGGTTGTTATTGAGTGCTATGGATCTTGCAGAACCCACATGGTAGTACAGCTGGGAATGGTGACATGTACCTACCCAGTTCTCAAAGACAACTGGGTCAATCCACCTTTGCCCCTGACCTTCCCGGACTCGTGCCCTTTGTGGTGGCTAAGTAGTTCTCCCTATCCCTTGACAGTTCCCTGTATGACATCCTCCAACTAATACATGCGGCACAATGAGGTAATTGTGGGCCATAGTGCCTCCCTTCACATCCTACATCTTCACTCAGGTCCACATTCAAGCAGACTGTAGTACCAAAATGGGCTGTTGTCTATCATACCTAAATACCTGCAACACAAGTGTGACCCAGTCAGACACAGCAGTGCATGTGTATTGATGAAGGTACTGTGGTGGTCTGCGGAAGCACATGCCTACTGTGGGGCAGCACACACTTCTA
Source organism: Lissotriton helveticus (assembly GCF_964261635.1). Taxonomy (NCBI): domain Eukaryota; kingdom Metazoa; phylum Chordata; class Amphibia; order Caudata; family Salamandridae; genus Lissotriton; species Lissotriton helveticus. The sequence goes on from NC_136063.1 coordinate 1,209,208,441, forward strand.
AGACCAAACCGGATACACTCCATGGAAAGCCATTTTATTTCCAAAGTTTGGTCTGAAACCTGAGAAGTACAAAGTTCATGGACAGCCAGAAGCTCCTCAGCCTGTCCTAGGTAGATTTTGTGGATTGCTCCAGCAAGGCACTGAATGATTGGGTGGGGGACAGTAAAGTAAATTATTATAATGGGTTGTACAATCTGTTTATGAGAGGGCACAGGCTCAGTATTTGTTTTGCAGAGTTGTGCTAGCACCTAGTTGACAGTAAGCTGACTCCAGGAAGCTTGCTGAGGAGGCAACCTCTGGGCGAGCACCAGAGTGTCCAAAAAGGTATGTGGGGGGACTACCACAAAGGTTGTCAGGGTCCAACTAGAAGAAAGAAAGGGAATAAAAAATTAAAAGTAAGGAGTTCTCTAAAGGCCTCCAAAATAATTCTCAAGGGAGTAGTGGTAACCAGTCCCTGTCTGATCCTAAGAAGAAGGGATTCTATGAACTGGAGTGCTACAAGTATGTACGCTCCAAGAGCGACTCCAAATGTCTCAAGAGGGCACAGCCCCCAACCAGTGGGCAGACACCTGGGTTAGCGAGTGTAGCACTTGGGGAGGAGATAATCGTAGTTAGCTTTTTGGGGCAGACAGAGATGACCCTAGTTTCCCTGGGGGACATAGAGAAGGTGTCAAAAGCCCATATGCCTGCCTTGACTTCAAAGTACAGCCAGTAAGTCATCATCAATGGGCAATAGGTGGAGGCTGTGAGAGACACAGGACTCAGTATGAGTGCTGTGAAGAATCAGCTGGTGTCCTCAGAGAAGGTCTTCCTTAACACAACCACCAATTCATAGTCAGCAACAACTGTGAGAGGCATCTACCTGTGGTTCTGGTTCCCTTTGAGTGGGGGTGGGTTTCAGGGTCCTTGAAAGTAGCTGTGAGCCCTGCCATGCCTGTACATTGTCTGTTAGGCAATGACCTGGATCACACTACCTGACGGCAGGTAGAGCTCAGGTCACACTTGGAGATGTTGGGATTGTCTAAGTTGGTCTGTATGACCACACGGTCCATGAAGGCCCCTGTAAGGAGAGAGACAAGGGCGTCTGGAGCCTGGAACAATGGCCCAGACAACTGCCAAGAGATGCACCCACTGTCAAGAGAAGTACCCACTGTCTAGATTTACGGGGCACCTGAGGGGGAAGCCCCCAAGGGGGAGAACATAGCCCCCTGGGTGACCTGCTTGAGCTAGCTGGTTGGTGAGTTGAGGGTGGGCCGGATGCCCCCCTCCCGGGAGGAATTATGCAGAATGCAGAAAGAGTGCTCCACTCTAGACAGCTTGAGGCAGCAAGCCAAAGCTCAGGCAGCAAGTGACACCTCTGGGGATCATCTGATCTACTGGGAGAATCACCTCCTTTATAGGGAGCCTAAGACTCCTGATCGTGGGACAGCCCGTGTTCTGGTTGTCCCCCAGTGTTACAGGACCTTTCTACTCACTGTGGCTCATGATATACCACTGGCAGGACTTGTAGGGCAAGACCTTTGACTGGCTTTTTGTTCACATTTATTGGGCCCAGATGAAGGCAGCCTCGGGCATTGTGCAGGTCCTGTCCCATCTACCAGCCATTGGAGAGTCAGGGAAAAAACAATAAGCTCCCCTGACCCCATTACCTGTTCTTGGCACTCCCTTTGAAAGGGCATGCATCAAAATCATGGATCCTTTGACCCCAAAACAGCCTTAGGCAACAGGTTTCTCCAGTGCTTGGTGGACCATGCCAGCCGCTACACAGAAGCCATCCCTCTGAGGTCAGTAACTTCACCGGTGGTTCCCCAAGCAGGTAGTGTCTTACCAAGGCACAAACTTCATGTCAGCATACAACATACATGAAGTCCATGTAGAATGAGCGTGGGGTAACGTACAAGTTCACCACACTCTATTGCCCCCAAACGAATGGTCTTGTGGAGAGATGTAACTAGACCTTGAAAGGCATGATATTGAGCCTGCCTGAGCCCAGGAGGCATCAGTGGGTCGTCCTTCATTTCTTTCTCTTTGCCTTCAGGGAGGTGCCACATAAAAGAGTAGGGTTTAGCCCATTTGAACCCGTCTATGGCCATCCTATAAAGAGAACCTCTAAGCCTTAGGAAGGAGGGATGGGAGCAAGCTCTGAGAAAACCTCCACAGGATGTGGTCAGCTACATCCTTCACAGCGAGAGCGGACGAGCGGTCAGAGGGAGGAGCACCCACCTTCAAGAAAGTGTGACTACAGGGGGCCTCTCCTTGTCTCTCACCAGTTCTAGTAATGTTCTAATGTAAACTATTATTGGGAGAGAGTGTTACTTAGGGCATACCTCGGTGCAGGAACAATTGGTTCATGGACAACTGCACTCTAGGTAACGAGGTGACCGTGGTCTTGGGATTGGAAAGGTCCTGATGAAGACGGGCGTGACCCTATACTGTGGGTACATCAATACAGTTGAAACATGTCAACAAATTGGCAGTAAGGAGGGGTGTAAGGAATTCATAATCTCTTACAGTCACCACCCTCCTTCACGTTTTTAATCTTGGCTGGAGGGTCCAGGAATAACATTTACGCATAGCGACACCTCCGAGCTAGTTTTAACTCACACTGCACTTCCACTTTTGGTGATCCCAGTCAACCTGTTTCTATATATCTTTTTATATTGTGTCTTGTCTTCCCCTACCCTATTGCTCCACCCCAGGTGTTGGTCTGCGCAGTGGGGTACTGAAGCAGCCCTATGATGAAGCATGTCACACAATTGTGTGAGTGAGGGCAGCAGTCGACACAGAGCACGTGCCACCACAGAGACAAACATGTTATCACTCCCTACTCCTTTTAGTGTGTTCCAGCTATATGCTGGCCCTCCGTAACCAGATGCGCCACTTCTGATAAAAGGCAAAAGGCAACCTTGAGGTCAGATAAGAGGTTATGAAGCTCTGGTACTACAAGAAGGCCACTCTGGTGAAGTTTTGACCTGGCCAGAAAGCATGGGCCATGAAGTCTGCAGAGCCCAGAGCTCTTCAGGACCACTGGAGGTGTCCTTATGAGCTGAAGGAGTGAAAGGGGAGTTCAACTACCTGGTGGACCCCTAGGAACCCCTTAAGGGTGTTCCGCATGAATCACCTCGAGTCTCATTTCGAGGAAGGTCCGAAGTAAGCATGCTCCTGGTGACAGATGAGGAATGGAAAAGGAGAGCAAGCCTCTCCCTGACCTCTCATCTTCCCAGGAACACGATGGGCCAGTGTACTGTGTCAACCTCTCTTCCACCCTGGCCCCAGAGCAGCAGAACAACTCTTACCAGTTACTTGGATAGTTAGCCTCTCGGTTCTCCCTCACCCCTGGACTCACACTGTTGTGCATCTATGACATAGACAATGGAGACAGTACACCTGTGAAGAACAAAATGTAGAGGTTGTCAGACAAAGTGAGGGCCAATATCAAGGAGTAAGTCTCCAAGATGCTGACATTAAGGGTAACTGAGCCTTTCATCAGTCACTGGCCCAGCCCTGTAGTGCTGGTACCCAAGGCTGCCTCACCGGGCACCACTCCAAAACATAGGTTGTGTGCGGAATACTGGAGTCTCAATTCCATCATGAAAACTGATGCACACCCCACCCCTCGAGCTGTGGAGCTCATCGACAGGCTGGCCACTACCAGGTTACTCAGTACTTTTGATTTGACTTTAGGATACTGGCAGATCACACTGACTGAGGGGGCAAAAGAGAGATCAGCATTCTCAACCCCAGATGGCCTCTCCCAATTTAGGGTGATACTCTTTGGCTTGAAGAAAGCCCATGCTACCTTCTAGAGGTTGGCTGTCATGGTCCTAGCCGGAAAGGAGGTCTTCTGTGCCGCCTACCTGGACGACATTGCTGTCTACAGCTACAGCTGGGAGGAACACCTGAACCACTTCCAGGAGGTGCCTCAGGCCCTGCAGCAGGCAGGCTTGGCTATTAAGGCCAGTAAGTGCCAGATAAAGAAGCATTCAATGGTGTATCTGGGCCACTTGATGGGTGGGGAAAAGGTGCAGCAAGATTGAGAACGTAATGGCCTTACACCCATCTAAAACTCAGACTTAGGTGAGAGCCTTCTTGTGCCTATTGGGATACTACAGGAGGGTTGTTAAGGGATACAGCACCATTGTTGCCCCCTTAACAGGCCTATCAGAGAGCCTTTGATACATGCAAGGATGCCATGTGTACAGCATCTTTACTCAAGGCTCCTGACTTCTCCAAAGAATTAATAGTGTAGAGGGACAGTTCAGAGCATGGCATAGGGGTGATCTTAGCAAAGTTGAATAAAGGAGGCCTAGTCCAACCGGTAGCCCTCATTAGCAGGCGGCTACTTCAACAGGAACAGAGGTTGAGTGCGATTGAAAGAGAAACTTTTGCTGTGGTCTGGGCACTGAAGGAGTTGAGACTATACCTGTTAGGGACTCACTTCCTGGTTCAAACATACCACAAGCCCGTCAGAAGGCCCATGCCGATGAGGGGTGGAAATCCCAAAATGTTAAGCTGACTCATCCCCCTACAGGGAATGGACTTTACGGTGGAGCACCATCTGGTGTCAGATCACACCAATGCTGAGGGCCTTTCAAAGTTTTTCAGCCTTAGTGAAGAAAACTCCCCACTTCAGCTGGGGGGACACAGGTCACATGTGACAGTCTTACGCTTTCCTCCTCCACTTTTCTGACCTTTTTTTTACTGGTATTAGGACTCTGCGCACTTTACCACTGCTAACCAGTGCTAAAGTGCTTGTACTCTCTCTCCCCTAAACATGGTAATATTGGCTCATACTGTTATGTGGGTTATATGGTGCTCAGATGAGGAACACTACCATTTTACATCTCCAGAAAATCCACCAAGCACTCAAATTATCAGATAAAGTTCCAATTGTCAAAGTCAAAGTCTTCCAGAGTTTTCAAAGAGTTTTCATTTCTTTACTTTATTCCATATTTCAACGTAGTTTTCAGAGCACAGCCAACACGTGTTTCGTCTTGTCAATCTCAGACAAACAGACTTCTTCAGGGCATCAAAAGTTATTTTAGAGGTATTCAATTCCTCTCTGTAGGTTCAGTAGGCTATTCAATATTGGGTTTTCATCATAATATGTCTTAAGTCAAGTAGCACGAACAAACATAAGTAGTATAAAATTCCGTAGGTTGCAAGTAGTAAATAAACGCTCCACTCAAATCAATAGTTGAATCACTTTATCATCGAAATCAAGAGTAATCCGTCAACAAATCCAATTACGCATATCTGCTTGGAATCGTCATGAAAAAACTCCGCATGCGTTTTTTCATGATGATTCCAAGCTTGGTGGATTTTCTGGACTTGCTTTAAAGCCATTGGCTTTATAATTGAGTAGTGGTAACCTACTCTTTCCACTTGGAGCACCAATTGAATACTGTTTCTCATATGTACATACTTACACACGCTGTGCGCTCCAGTATAACTGTTACCATTATTGTTGTTGTACTACCATTTTACATGTTCATGTTTAAAGTTGACATCTTTCTTTAATGCTGACTCTTGACACATATTTGCTTGCGCACCCACATGGGAGAGTATTCTCTGAAATGGATTTACTTACATTTACACGTTTTCATAGACATATTATCAGGGCCTTGAACACTTTGCACCAGGCTTAATATCACTGCACAAAATTCTGATGTTTGCGGTTGTCTGCTCGGCTACAGCTCTGCAAGGGTAGGATCAATAATGACCGCCTGACTAGTGCTCTAGCACCATAAAATGGGTGAAGTTTGTTATATAAGCAGTACCAATACTTTTTATGGACAGAGGAACATTTTACTGTCACTGTCGAGGTTGAACCATGCTGGAATTCCAGCCCAGCTGAATCCTGTTTACCTTCCTGAGAAGGGCGATGGCCTGCTCTGCACAAGAACGGGATCCCAGATGAAACATACCCACAGGTAACTGGGTCACTTTACATTAACAAGAATTTATACTTTTAAATCATGAACTAAACTTTGCACGCTAAGTACTCTTCTTTCTGGTTTCATGTGTTTTCCCTTGTAGTAATCTTCATACGACTTGGAAGAGTGAAATGAAACAATATGGACCCCTAGTGAACTCAGGTGATGTCCGTATCTGTTCTGATTTTTGAGCACGGATTTTGGTTTCTTTTTATCACTATTATTTGCAGTAGCCATTACTAGACACGGTCCTGAAGAAAGCAATGACAACTATGTCAAATATTGCTGAAACATGTTGACCATTTAAACCATCCAGACAGTCCATATTATAGTGACTGGCAGTAACTACTTTTTAATAGTGGAGGTTGGGGTAGCACTAGAATAAAGTTATTAGTATCCTCTCATCCACTTTTAATCACATTTTCTTAATTTTTTTCACACATATTTTTGTGCACTGCAAACATCAGTCCCCGCATATCACGTGTGTGCTACGATTTTCTCTATTGAATAAACAAGACCATAGTACGATCTACTTGATTGGTTAAAGGTACCTTTATATACATCTGGACCTTCCATCATGATAGTACAGGGGCACTCCTGTATTTGGTCTTGTTCGGAATCCCAAATGATGAAGGGCGGTTCCGTATGGTGACTGATGGGCATTCTTGGTTGACCACTACAGGCATGACCTTAGTTTGTCAACACACATGCACAAATGAACGGTTGGAGTGAAGAGCGTGCTTTGTTTTGAGTTCTTTTTCTAGACCCTTTGACATATTTGTTATTTAAGATACAAGTAATCTTCACTTTTTTTATTCAAAGTATGCGAATGTATATCCAGAAAGGATTAAGTTTCAAATCTGTTTATTCATATTTCAGCTTAATCTTCAATTCTTTTTTTCATAATAAATCATTCATCTTGATAATGATTTTTTTACAATCCAAATAGATATTCACGAGTGTATTTCATAAACCCTATGCATTTCGTGCGAACCGCACTTCATCAGGGGAAATACGTGTAATCAGTACTCGTGTTATTAGTCGAGTGTCTATTCTCGATGTGAATTCTCGAAGAAAGTTCCGTTGACACACAATATTTGTGAAATATGAATAAACAGATTTGAAACTTAATAATTTCTGGATATACATTCGTATGCACTGTGTGCTAGCCCATAAGGTCAACATATCCTGATGATTTTGACATTTATGTTGTCCAAAAGCACAGTCATACTGCTAGAGCATGAACCGTATGACAAAGTGCTACCAATGTTCTAGCTTGGGTACTTATTCAATAGGTGTCCCGAGTTATATTTCCCTTTGTGTGCCCAAAGTCCCGACTTACCAATTTACTGGAGACGTCAATGGTGTTAGGGAGAAATCCTCCTCAGCTAAGTAGGTAGCCCCAATTTCTGGCCATACGTTGTTCTAGCATGAACTCATAAAATGATCACCCAGTAAGCTACCCTCTCTGAAATCCACATATTAAAATGGCTAATTCAGGACAGGCACTAACACAAATTTTATGGCAACATGGGCTCACCCTGATGGGTGGGGATGTTACCTTTGTGGCAGAGGCCCATGAAGAATAAATTAATGTATCACATTCCTCGTAGCAAATGCCTACACAGGGAAGTTTCACACACACTCTGAAGCACAAGTGCCAAACAACTATAGACCATATGAGGATTTAGAAACATATCAGGAACACATGAATAGGCACACTACCACATAAATTAGAAAACATCAAACTAGGTCCCCTCAGTAATGAGGGAGCAACATGGCCAGTCTAAGCCGGTTACACACACCGGTCGGTAACGGCCGAAATCGGCCGTTACCGCCCGGTAAATGCAATTTGAGATGTAGGGCCCTGTATTTTACTGACTCGGTAAATTTACCGATTATGTAAAATACAGAGTCGGTATTTATACGGAATCGGGAAAATTAATATGTAGGTGGGACTCTTCTGAGTCCCACAAGCATTAAAAAATCGGTATTTTACCATCAAATACTATTTGATGGTAAAATACCGATTCTGGTGTGCTTGCACATGTGTGCATGCACACCTATGCCATATGACAGGCAGACCTGCCCTTAGGGCAGGTATGCCTGCCACATGGCACCCGAGCCTCTATTGGGGGTGCCAGAGGGTGTCAAAGTGACACCCCCTGCACCCTTGTGACAATCGGTATTTACCGATGCGGTAAATACCGACCGGTAAATGCCCAATCATTCCTATGGGCTTCAAAGCCCATAGGAATGAATGGGCATTTACCGGTCGGTATTTACCGCATCGGTAAATACCGAATGTTTCCGATTCGGTAAATGCACATCTGTATTTACCTACATCTCGGTACTTTTATTTTACCACTTCTTAAATACCGAGTCGGTATGATGCGGTATTTAAGAGGTGGTAAAATAAAATTTACCTACATCTGGCCCATAGTCTCCCTAGTCAATTACATTAATTACAACTCCAGATGGAGGGGGACATACCACATACTATTAATGTTCGCTTTTGGGAGAATTTGTCATTTGGGTATGACATTCTCTTGGCTGAAAAAGATTGGCCACCTAAGTTTGTTAGAAATCTCCCACTAGCAGAAACCGTAATACTACCACCTTTTGCTGACCTCATTTCGGAATCAGTAAAACACACAAACGCTAAGGTGTGGGCCCTAGCACAATCTCTGGTCTTATATCGCAACCATGTGAGTTGGGATGGAGGATCCCCTTATCACATCAAACCCATAAGGTCCAGCCCATAAGCGCAACCACAATATCCCATTGAACATGGAGCAAAAAACAGGTTAGAGAAATACTCACACAAGTTGAATATCAGGGTGTAATAGAAAGTTGCACCTCACCAATGAACAATACTTTTGTTTCCAGTAATGAAACCAGATTATTCATATGCCTTAGTCTTAAGCTATAGGCAGTTGAACAGTGCTACACATGCATTTGCAGTCCAAAACATGCATTGTGCAACACTAATGAGCAACATTGTGCACAAAAAATACAAAACCACATTAGGCATATCAAACTGTTTTTTCTGTCAGAACATAGCCCCTGAAAGCAGGTATCTGACTTCAGTTACCACTCTCGGTTCTCAAAAATAATTTTGTTGATTGCTACAAGGGTATAAGAATAGCCCCGGGCTGTTCTCTGCCCGTGTAAAAGAACTGATACATGACTTTAATGATGAAGCATTGTCCTATGTCGATGACATATACTTAGTAACACATTTGGCCAGAGTAGATTGTATTATTCAAGGATTTGTTCACATGGGCTACAAGTTCAAAAAATCTTAAACTGCCTATATCAGGGTCCTGTTCATGGGATACGAGTTGTCAAGTGAAGGCAAAAGTCTAGTGACACATGTCCCAGAGAATTGTACACTTTTACAACCTCTAAACACATTGACAAAACTCCAATCAATATTGGCTTTTAAAATTTTTGCCAGAACTTATATACCAGATTTAGCATAACAGGCAAAACCATTGCATGATTTAATTTGCTCAGATTTTTCAAGCACTCATTGGACAGCACAACATACAGAGATCTTGCGTTCAATATAAGTTGACATGCTAGCTTCAAAACACTTACATACAGATGTCAACACCACAAATTTGGTGATCTGCAACATAGCAGGTACCTAAGGTTAGACATATGTCACGTTCAATGAGGGTGACACTATACCAATTGCATGTAAATCACATTTATACACTAATGCAGAGATTAGTTTTGCACCTACAGAAAAAGTACTAATAGCAGTACAGACAGCTGTAGTGAAAGAAAGATCATTGGCTCAGGGAAAAAAGATAACTGTTGTGACTTTGATTCCAGCCTTAGATGCTGTTACAAAGCCCAGTGTCCCTAACAGGAAAACTTTACATTCAAGATGGATTCAGTGGGCCAATTCACTAACAGCAACAGACATAGACTGTCTGACTCTACACTACAAGCACAAGCATACCTCCAATATGAACACAAATACCCTTTGCCAAGTGAAATAATGGCTGTAGATCAGTGTGATTTCATTATCTATACTAATGATTCTGCATAGCCTGAAGTTGGAACAAAACATTAATGCCCAGCCCCTTGCTCAGCAGTTAAGGGTAAAATGAGGAGTGGAGGATTCCAATCTCAGAAAACATACAGTCACTAGGTGCTTGCATGGCTGGCTGAACTGACAGCTCTAATTCTGACACTTGAGAAAACAGATCCTGAATTCTCCATACTTATAGTGTGTGATTTGTATTATTGTGTCCTGTCTTACAATGAGTATCTACACTATTGAAGCCAGAACGGATTCAGAGATTCTAAAGGGAACACTATCAAACATAAAAGGCTTTGGGGGAAAGTGGCAAAACTTAAAGCATTCCATTTGCTCATCTTTCCATAGAGGGGGATAGAGTAATCCCGCTTCTGATTACAAGTTATAATTAATTCTAGAAGCACAAGAGGGTCTAGCATCTGCTCACGCAGGGGTGGCAGCTATAATTTCACTATTGCACCAATGTTTAGGAATACACATTGCAGGGAATTCACTGGCTGATGAAGCTGCAAAGACAATGGTGCAAACTGCTGCTGTAGATGCAGTGACTTGTTTCAACACAATAGATGGAGACATTATGAAGACTGTCACAGTTTCACACAGTAACAACCCTTTACCAAATGTTTTGCAGCAAAAGACTCCTACCAGCTTAGTGCGCAAAACATTCAGTTTGCTCATATTCCCGGAGTGGGGGATAGAGTAATTCCGAATTCTGTTTGCAAGTTACAATTTATCTTAGCAGCACATGAGGGTCTAGCATCTGCTTACGCAGGGGTGGCAGCTACAATTTCACTACTGCTGCAATGCTACTAGTGGCCAGGTCTGTACCAACTAACAAAAGACATTGGGACGGAATTACAAAAGTAATCTGAGACAATACCGAAAGTCGTAAAGTTAGGATTTTGTCTCAGATTACTTTTGTGAATCAGGAGCAGGAATTCACTGCTAACATGATGTACTTATAAGACCCATCAGAATGTAGGGGTCTGCACCAAATAAACACAAGTTAGAGGCTTGTTTGAAATCAATAGAGGTGTCTGTGGTGGGCGAGTTGTGGTAGAAACCTTTATTTGTTGACAAATCTCACGTTCAAGTACATAGGGCCCGATTCACAAAAGTAATCTGAGACAAAATCCTTACTTTACTACTTCCTGTATTCACAAAGGGCATTTAGGAGTAGTAAAGTTAAGAATCCTAATTTTACTACTCCTAAATACCCTTTGTGAATACAGAAAGTCATAAAGTTAGGATTTTGTCTCAGATTACTTTTGTGAATCGGGCCCTATGTACTTGAATGTGAGATTTGTCAACAAATAAAGGTTTCTACCACAACTCGCCCACCACAGACACCTCTATTGATTTCAAAAAAGCCTCTAACTTGTGTTTATTTGGTGCAGACCCCTACATTCTGATGGGTCTTATAAGTACATCATGTTAGCAGTGAATTCCTGCTCCCGATTCCTATAGGTTTGACCTCAGTGATCGGCTGATTCTCGTACTGTTATAAAGTACCTGCAAGTCATCATTGACACATATGCAGTAGTCTCATTCCATTCGGAGCAGGGTCCTTCATTAGCCTCTAGGGCTTACAGAGACACAATGGAACATTAGTTGTGACTGTGCACTACTACTCCTCACACCATACTGAGGGAAATGCAATTGTGGAGAGGAAAAACTGTGACTTAAAGCAGTCTTTCACAGCTAGAGTATTAGGTTTAGGTCACAGTTGGGTCCATCACCTGTATGGGGTTCAGAGATCCTTAAACAATCTTTCAAGAAGATCCTTGGGAGATCGGTCTCTCAATGAGGTCCTGTTTGGGGTTAAGATGTGGGTTCCAGGCTTTGACAGTCACAGTACAGTGACGGTGTAATTGCCTTTTGATATCAGTGAATGTTTGGCTGTCTTACAGGAACTAACCAGCTTCTAAGACAAGCAAAGCAACAAGCTACAGAAATGTTCTGCCACTGGTGAAGTGAAAGCAGTAGCAGCAACTCCTACTTGGATTCCAAGGGATGGTGATTTAGTGCGGCAGAAAATAACGGAAAAAAGGAGTTTGTGACTGTCCTGGCTGTTGAGGGTACCAGAATTGTACTTTACCAACTCTTGCTGTCAACAAACATAAGAGATTTGTTTCGATTGATCTCATCAATCCACACAATCTGGCTGGTCCTCCATAGTAGGGCCCAAGGTCACCTGGGTAGCTATCTGCCTCCTCTTGTTACCTAACAGGAAATCTCTTTACAAGCTTTAACTAACAATGATGTTTCTTCTCCCCGGCTGAGGACAGCTAACACTGAAGTTTCACTACTTCCAGTCATACCTGCAAACACCATACAGTCATCATGTATGACTAGGCAGATTTCTACAAAACAAGCACACAATTAAGTTGTTTATAGCATCCCACCATTGTAGCTATCTACCAGATTTATACTTCTCCATGAACCTTCTACATTTGACCAAACTGCCTCAGGCTACTTTGTCATTGTTAGTTTTGATGACTTTTCTTTGGATTCGTGTGACCAACCTCCACAGCAAGGAACACATGCATTTTTAGTTGGCTTAAAAAGTCAGACTTTATCCCACCCTGGATATACATTTGGATCACAATTTCATTAATGTTCCTCTTCTTTTGGATTCTTCTGAATGGACACTACTGGTAAACAAGGTTTTGATGCCTGACTCTTCATCACACAAAGTGGGAAGAGACCTGTACCTTTTGAACATTTCAGTGGTTAAAGTTCCTGATGCAATTGCATGGGATAAGGTACCCTATAATGTATTTGGACCGACAGAGACTTTACAAGTCCCTTAGGTATTTTGTACTTCACTCAATGATGTCATTACTCCAGGCAACATCTCTGATGATTGAGAAATGTGTACAGTAAAGCAGAAGCTTGATGATTTAGAGAACATTATACTGCATTTGAAAGTGAAGATATGTACAGTAGTACATCTAATTATGATGAAATGTTTTGTTTTCACCATCATGGTTGCCATTATTTACATAAAGCAAGTACTCCATGTGCAGTATTTATTTACTCACATTGGGAACACTGCCCTACACCACCAGTGGGTAGTTTAAAGACAATTGCACAGAAGTTAGCATATTTTTCTGGTCATATTCCCGTAGGCCCAGAGTCATATTACTATAAACTCCTCCGGGACACAATGCTAATTTATTCATCCCCTTTCATTTTACAGTTTTTGACACAGGGGTATGTCTTTTGGAAAGATAGAATTAACTTGAAATTCATATGGGGAACTAAAGAGTGGCAGGTTTAGGGCATTGAGGTTTTGTTAAGAGCATGCCTTATACCACGAAAAATGATTTTCCTGAACAAAACAATGCAGCAAATGTCCTGTCTCGGTCTGGCCGAGATAAAGGATATGAATACATCAAATAGTCCCACATTTGCATGCTTTGAGATTTGGGAACAATTCACAAACTACACAAAGGAAACATTCAACAACATGCTTTGGAATGGTACATAAAATTCCTCACGCTCCAGTCCAGAGGAACGGCTTGTGCAACCATTAGATACTAATGGATGTCATCCATTTTTTTCACAGAAAAAACACAGGAGGTAACCCATAAACCCAGAGACATGGTTAACTTTTGTTTAACAAATAACAACTTCTCAACAGGTAACATTTCAAGGCAATTAGATAGGATACAAACACCAATTACAACAGGAAAGAAACAGGGAGACAAAAATAGTTTGTTTTAGAAAATAAAGTGGTCAATATTGGAAAAATACAGATACAAATTGTAGATGGTGTATCAGCACTATTTACATCATATGTAAGTGTCATCCAAACATTAGTGTGTACAAGAGTGCTCATGCAGAAGGTGAACAGCGTAAGTGATCACATGACAAAGTGTAAGGAACACCAAGAAATAACAATTAAAGGAAGGTTAAAAAACATGAATATTGAGGATGCAATTAATCAAGAACATGTTAAGAACCAACTAACACCAGAAATCACCTGGTCACCTCCGCTTAGTTGTTTCCTATCATAATTTGTGTTTGCATACTATCTAATGCTATCTAATTGCCTAGAAATGTTACCTGCTGAGATGTACATTTTCTTAACACCACAAAAGGGTTAAGGATCAATAGGTCAAAACCACATTACTTACTTATACAACACTCAGGAGTGGTAACAACATACAGCGTTGGAAAGTTGTGCCTAGATTGGCTAAATCATTCAACGTTAGAGTAGGTGAAACAACACTTGTTTTCTGATGACATGGATTTACAGGATTTCTTGTTAGGCCATAGAAAGCTACGTCATAGGTGATTTTTGTATGCATTATACAATGAAGTATGGAAGGTTTTGCAGCAGGAAGCTACTGAGTGAATATGTGAAATTGACAGAGCAAATTTAGAGAAGGTTTTAGCTTTGGTACACAATGGTAGGACTACATTATCCACTAGGATATAATCTCTGAGTAGCATTGTGTCATCTGCTATTGACGTCAAACAGAGTGACATGTCCCTTTTACAACATGCACAAACACAGCTTAGGTCTATTATGCTACTGAAATTGACTTTGCAGGCTTTGCACAGGGTCGCATTCCATGGAAGTATGTAAACGCCACAATTTTGTTTTCACCATATAATTTGACAAAAGAACCGAAAAATGGCCCGCTTGTTATTCAAAACTGCAGCCCCAGAGTTCGGGGAAGCACACTGATGAACAATAGATTTTACCTCACTTAGAGATAGATGGAGAGCACTGTGGTCGCTGTCATGGCTCTCAACAACTATCATGTCTGTGAGGGATGGCCAAATTGGAAAGGGACAGGAATATACAACCAATTCGACTCTTTTGTGATGCACGCTTATGATTTCCCAAACAACGCTTACTAGACTCTTCCCTCTTCTATCCCTCCATTACCCTACTCAATCTAACTAACAGACTCACATGTCCACCACTCAAATTAACTCATATTTCCCTATACTAATCCACCACTAATCCTTTTTGAGTTCCCGGGTAGTGTGCTACTCGTCGAAAACTGCTTCGAAGCCTCGTCAGGTGTAGTAAGCGCTATATAAATACAATTATGATTACAATTTACTGTAGCAGAGATGCCATCAGCTGATTGGAGAATACATGGTTTTACTTCTCTGTCAATTACAACTTTTCACCTAGAGTACTGCTTACAACATTATCAAGTTGGCAGATATTAAGGTCTAAGAGAGGGATTTGTACGTGAGGCATGGGTCTTACCTTTCACTTACTTATGTAGAAATGGTGCAACTGAGGTTTTTCGTAACGGTCTAAACTGAGAGAATTATTTAGGCCATTCTCTGTTTTGCGAGGAAGTTATACTTAATGGGGCATTGAATGTGTCCAAGGCAAACTTGCCCTGTTATCTAAAAGGTTCCTAAGGTGCTGTAATTTGTCCGGCACTCAGACTGCTTTCAAATGTAAGCAATTTGATGTTACATGACCATTGTTGCTGGGTTGCTGTCGGATGAAACAGGGAATTCTATAGGTGGTGGCAGTTTCTAAAGTTGAGACCTGTTATACACAAGTGATTTTTCCAATTGCCTGTATAGTTAGGGAGATGACAGTTTGGTCTTTAATTCCAATTTTAAGTGTGAACTCTGATGCTCTGAGCAGACTGAAAGCCTTACTGTTCCACAAGGAAGTTGCTTTAACCTTTGCAAGGAAGATGTTTGATCTTCAAGTTGTAAGGTCTTCTTCAGAGATATATTTGTTACTGTGCATTAACCTCCTACACCATTTTTGGGATCTTGTGCACCACATTTTTAACACTTCGAATACTGAAGGTGTAGTACACTTTTTTTATACAATTGGCTACAGGTTTGTTAGTACCCTCCAGACTGTCTTCTGAGTAATTCCATCTTTCATACACTCCGTGCTTGCGAGCAATGTGGAGGCTTACCACTTGTCCTGTTCCTCATTGTTGGGATATTGATTTTATTTTATCTGCTCCGCAATAGATGTTTCATCACTTGGTGGCCAAATAGGGATGGCAGGCCACATATGCTCCTGTGTCGTGAAAGGATGAATCAGTATTTTAGCGCACCTGTGCCTCAGGAACTAAATGGTAGCTTGTTCTTGTCCTTTTGGTCTATATGATTACACTGTGTGCAGCCTGTGTTCCTCTGTCGACTGTGTACTTTCGATTTTGCCCTGGATATATGCCTTGGAATGCAACCGGTTCAATCTACAGACATAAACCTGCTGTTGGGTCCATTAAAAGCTCACTTGCAAAGTTGTTCTATGTGATTGCTATTGCTAAAAAAATGCATATTATGTACCTTCCTGGGATGCTTTAGCTCCTGGATTTCTGGATCTTGGCTCTTCCTCTGCGGATACATTAGTGGTTGTAACATCTTCTGCGGCTGCTGAGGAGGGTGGATTTGACCTTGTTTGTTTATTGGAACTTATATTATATGGAATGTAGCATGTTACAATGCGTGCTTTTACCACGCCGTAGGTAACAACGTGTTCGTTACAACGACCGGGTTGTTACCACGCGTGACATTACATTGCAAGTCGTTTCAACAACTTGCGCTAGGTGGCGCACTGGACTTAGGAATCGTATAAATTACAATTCCTACTCCAGTTAAAGCAACAGCAGGGAACGCCACCTAGCGCTAGTCGCTGAACCGTCTTGGGATGTAAAGGCACACGTGGTAACAACGCAGTCGTTGTAACAACCAAGTTGTTATGTACCTGTGTGGTATTGCCAGCGTTGTAAATGCTTTCTCCCAGTGGTTGTTACGTGGTTATACAGGCCTCAGCGAGGAACACCACCACTTTACATGTGCATGTTTAAAGTTGACATTTTCCTTAAACGCTGACTCTTGACACACATTTGCTTGTGCACCCACATGGGAAAATATTATCAAAAATGGATTTGCTTACATTTACACATCTTCTTAGGCATATTATCAGGGCCTTGAAAATTCTGTACTAGGCTTAAGTTCACTGCACAAAGTGTTAATGTTTGTTGTTGTCTGCTCAGCATCAACACTGCAAGGGTAGAATCAATAATGACGGCCTGACTAGAGAATTGTCATGGAGACATAGGTGAAGTTTATTATATCAATGACACCAATCCTTTATTTGGACAGAGGAGCGTTTCGCTGTCAAGGTCAGGCAATGCTGAAATTCCGGCCCAGCTGAATTCTGTTTACCTTCCTGAGATGGGCGATGGCACGCTCTGTACAAGAACGGGCCCCCAGATAAAACATACCCACAGGTAGTTAGGAAATTAGAGCACCCTAAGACAGTGGTCTTCAAACTATTTTTTGCTGCGACCCCCCAGTGGGAAAAAAAATCATCGGCCCCCTGAGAAATCTTCACAATTATTCTATTAAATTGGCAATTTTTAACTATGTCTAGACTTATTTAAACATTGCAGTGAAGTTCTGCTATCATTTTAAAATTGCAATCAAATATATGATTGTAAAACATATTATTCTGGTCAGGCAGGGCTCAGTAATGTTTAAACATATCCACAGTGCAATTATTAGAAATGGGTGTGGGGGTTTTGAAGAATATTTGAAGAATCTTCCCTTTTGATACATACTCCCACCTGGGACATAAATGACAAAAGATGTTAGTGATGACTCATCACAAAGCAGCTTACTGGTCACTCATTTTTTTCTGATTAAAGCAAAGCACTGTTATCAGCAGCCTGGGATACCTCTAGGAACACTTGAGGCCATCCTAGGGGCGGGCCACTCCCCAGTTTGAAGACCCCTGCCCTAAGGTATTCTGGCAGATTCATACCCCTCAGCCCACTAGGTTAGGAAGCGCTAGGTAGGAGTATAGATATGATCATATATGTATGCATATAGTCAATGAGACAGCACAATGGTTGAATTGTTTATTATATTTACCATTCTCGCAATGCTGATTTCTCTGTTCTGTTTTCTCCTCTTCATCATTGCAGAACACATATTTTACACAAGAATCTTATTGCTTCAATAAACGTTTGAAATGTCAATTAGAGTATTTATTGTGTATCCTTGTGGGCATACATGAGATGCTAATGAAAGGGACTGAGCTGTTTCCACAATTTCCTTGGGGAATCAGAGTTGTCATGTTCGTAGGTTGCACATACGATCCGGTAACTTGTAAGATTAGAGGTTCAGATGAAACACTCCGAGCATGCAAGGACTACGGTCAACATATCCTGATAGTATGCGTGGACTCAGTCTCACACAATTTTGACATTTATATTGTCCAAACGCACAGTCTTACTGATAGAGTATGAACGGTATGACAATTCCCAACTAGCATATTTAATTTACTTATAATTCCCTGGTAAAGTGCACTGAATGTGCCCAAGGCATGTAAATTAAATTCTATTAGTGGGTCTGCAGCTCTGATTGTGGCACCTACTTAGGTAGGCCCTCTGACCATGTGTCAGGCCTGCCATTGCAGAGCATGTATGCGAAATTACACAGCCATGTCTACCAGGCAAAATAAATCTTTTGCCAATTCGAAACCTTACCATTTTATACCCAGGAGGACAGGGTTTTATTATTTTTTAAATTATTTTAAAGGTTTTATATAGCGCTAGTTGGACCCTGAAGCACCACAGCACTTTACAAACTCAAGAGTAGGTGATAATCATAGGTACAAGGATTACTTAAAATATAAAGTATAATTTTACAGACGAGCACACAATAATGTAGACATCGAAACAAATGTAAGGCCATTAAGGATGAAAATAACTCAAATAAGGTCCATTAAAACAAGATTGGGGCAATGGGGAGAGGGACATTAGAAACAATAAAAGTGAACACAAAGAAAGAACATAGCCAACAGAGCAACAGAAGTAAGAACTGAACATGTGAACCTAGTTGAACCAGATTCAGTTTGATTCATGAGTTCCAGTATTTATTGAGGAGATGGCATTTTAGGTCTTTTTTGAAGCCAGGGAAGGAGGGGTTGCAGCGAAGGTCCCTAGAGAGGGAGTTCCAAATGCTGTGAGCATTACCTGAAAAAGAGCGTGTCTGGGTAATTTTCCTTTTTAGTTTTGGAGGCAGGAGAAGAAGAACGTTGGAGCTTCTCAAATGTCTGGACCTTCCTGCTTTTGTGAGTTTGTTGTCTAAATAGTCCGGGGAATGAGAATGGAGTGCTTTGTGGGTGATGCAGGCAGTCTTGTAGATGCATCTTCCTTCTATGGAAATCCAGTTTAAGGACTTAAGGGTCGGGGCCGGTGTGATGTGGTCATACCTTTTGAAGTCTGTTATAAGCTGAGCAGCGAGGTTAAGTACTGATCTGAGGGGGCAAGGTGAGTTTTAGGGGTTCTTGTGAGGACAGCATTCCCGTATTCAAGTTTAGAGATTGCACGACCCATTGAAAATTGTCCGATGGAATGAAAATTAATTTTGAGGTGCTTAAGTGTGTAAATCGCTCCTTTGGCTGAGTTTTTGATATAATCCTTCAGTGTCAAATTTTTGTCCAGGGTGAAGGCTAAGGACTTTGCTGAGTGGGACAGAGTGAGCAAACAATTTAGGGCCTTTAGGTCACTAATTCAGCCTTGGATTGGAAGGTGGTTACTTTTAGGAGAGCATAGGTTGACTTCTGTTTTGTTGGGGTTTAATTTTAAATGGTTGGAGTATAACCAGGATTGAATCTTACTCAATGTAATGTTAAGTTGTAGGATGTATCTGTGTGATTTGATCATATAGTAGAGATGTGTGTCATCTGCATACAGGTGATATTTGATTCTTGCTTGTTTCAGGATGATAGTAAGGGGGTCCATAAAGAGGTTGAAAAGAGAGGGAAAGAGTATTGAGCTCTGGGGATACCAAGAGAGACAGGTGTGGGTTTCGAGAGGCAAGAATCGATTTTGATTTGTTGTGTTCGATGTTGGAGGTATGAAAAGAACCATTTTAAAACTGTGCCATTGAAACCAGAGCATAACGACAGCGATTCCAATAAGGATGAGTGGTTGACTGTATCGTAAACTGCTGAGAGGTCCAGTAGGATGAGAAGGCAGGCATCTCCATTCTCTAAAGCTCTATGAATGTCATCTGCAATGTTGAGCATGGCGGTTTCTGTGCATCAGCCTTTACAGAAACAAGATTGGAAGGATCGAGTAGATTGTATTCGTTTATGTATCTGTCGAGTTATTGTAAGTTGCATTTCTCCATGGTTTTTGCTAGGAACGGGAGATTAGAGATAGGTCGGAGGTTGTTGAAATCATTTGGGTCGGCCTTGGGGTTTTTGAGAACAGGTGTGATGTGACCAAGTTGGAGGGAATCTGGACCACAGCCAGAGGCGAGGGAGGTATTAATAATCTTTGGTATAATATATTTAAAAGGTTGGCAGAAGATGTACTTTTAAGTTTTACATCAAATTTGTTTTTCACTACTGCAATGCCTATCCCTACCATAGGATAACATTGGAATTACCTTATTATATTTTATAAGTGTAATTTACAGTTCGGAAGAGATAAACCCTTCAAGTCTGATGTCTCTAGATTCACAATTTAAAATCCAAACTTATTGTGATGTCGGATTTTAAATTGCAATTCTGAAAATTCAATTTTTAGAAAGTGAAATGTTCTTGCTTAAGCAATTTGGTGTCTGTAGCCTGCCTCTAATCACATGGATGAGCGTAGTTGGCAGGTGGGCGTTGTGTATTCCTCCTAGTCAGCCACCCACATTGGGAGCTTAGGTCTCTCTCAATGGGCCATCTCCGACAGGATAGGAGGGAGGAGCTGGTCACAGTCTCACTTCCAACTGAATAGACTGTGTCCTGTCCACACACAAAAGACTAAATGCCCCATGTATTGTGTCGACAGAAAGGGCAGGAAGGGAGGACCTCTGTGCACTTCCAAGGCTTGCCTTTGAGGTTGCCCCCCCTTCAAAGGCACTACTGGGTATAATTCCTGGTCCTCAGACACCACCAAGACACTACACTTCTGGACATGTGGATACTCTGACAGGAAGAAGGACTGCTGTGTTGCTAAAGCACTGCCACTCTGCTGGACTGCTTTTTTGCTGGACTACTGCTTTGCTGTGCTGACCTGCTGGCCTGCTGCCCTTCTGCCTGGGTGAGAAGGGCTGGACCTGCATCACTTTACCACCGAACCTAGAGAGATTCCAAGGGCTAGTTGATTGGCCTCCTGATCTGAACCCTCGGGGATATAACAGGTTTCCAACACTGCACCTGGACTCTGTCATCTGTGAGTCTACCCTACCAAGTGGTGCAACCCCAATCCTGGACCCTTGGATGGGGCCTCAGCTGCTTGCCAGTGGAACAGATGCATCTTCTGTGCTGAGCAGCGCATACACGAGCAGAACCAATGCATCTGCTCAGCTTTGCGGCGCATCTCCTCAGCTGAGCGGCACATCCCCATGAAGAACTGACGCATCTGTGCTGCATCGATTGGAACCATCGCAAGAGACTCACATCACCGCCCCTCTGCATTTTGGGGTCTGACTCATTTCCTTCGGAACCACAACTGCACAATGCTTTTCCTGGTGCAAGCACCTTGCATCTCTTGT
This sequence comes from Lissotriton helveticus, assembly GCF_964261635.1. Taxonomy (NCBI): domain Eukaryota; kingdom Metazoa; phylum Chordata; class Amphibia; order Caudata; family Salamandridae; genus Lissotriton; species Lissotriton helveticus. Next base: position 1,209,229,945 of record NC_136063.1, read on the forward strand.
CGATGACAGCTTTAGCGACGAAACTCCGAAAAGCAGCTTCACCGCTCATCGGAACCGAAGCATTGTTGTGGCTGCACCTCACATGCTCGACACCAGACTTCATATCGCAAGCCCAGTCGACAGGATCCTCAACAATGAAGAAAAAGGACCTAGCACTGCAGCCTCGCCACATCTCGGAACACACACATCACCTCTACTGTTCAGTGCATCTTCAATTCAGATCTACACAAAGCTCCGCAACCAGGATTCAAAAAGGTACTTTGTTCCAGAAACCCAGTCGGCCTGAACTTGTGACTTTGTCCTGGTCCAGCGCAACCAGATGTCCCTTGATACAGTTCTGTGCTTTTTGGTGCTATTTTTCACTATAAACTTTAAGAATCAATATCTCTGGTTCTACTAATTGGATTTTTGTCATTTTGATCTTGTTTTATTTTTTAAAATCAACCTATTTTTCTAAACACGGTGTGGGATATTTAGCATAGTGTTTTTTAAATGCGACGAAGAGCAATAGCTTTATTTCTCTCCAATTATTTATTCTTTTCACGTGTGCTGGATTCTGCAGCACAAATAGAAAGAGGAAATTCCCTCCAAGGATTTTTTGTGCAGGAAGTTATCCATTCCTGCACAAAAACAACCCTGCCTGTTATGCAGGCACATTTGCACTATGGAGCAAGAATGCCTGCATTGGCGCAAGGCAGCACACAGTGCACCAGCACAAGGAAGGTGCAAAAATGTGGGTCTTTCTTGTCCATCAGAAAGTCGCACTTGGAAACAGCGGTGCTTTACCCCAAAGAAAGCGTTATTTAAGGTACAAACAGTCTCGCAATCCGGTAATGATTAGCATCTAGCCGCTGCCTACGCGTTTCAAGAATTTCTCTTCATCAGGGACTAATGCAGCCAAAAACACATGCTCGGTTTCAGCCTCCTTTTATATGCTTGCTCGTTCGCCATATTGTGCGCTCTGAATGAATTAACATTGCATTATGGGGGTTGAAGTCTGGTTTTCGCCACAGTTGGATGCGCTTTGTAATAAAATGCACCATTAAGCTCTACACGAGCCCCAGATTACTTAGCTGTTCTTATCCTCGCACTGTTTCCCACATGGGGAGCACCATACGTTCGATGCTCCGTAGCCCCCTTCCTCGGGTGGTGCAGACCTAGCGGCAGGACGGCCGCTAACATATAATGTCACCGGAGTCTTGTCCATCAGAAAGCTGCACTCTGAAACAGTGGTGCTTTACCCCAAAGAAAGCTTTATTTAAGGTACAAACAGTCTCGCAATCCGGTAATGATTAGCATCTGGCAGCTGCCTAAGCATTTCAAGAATTTCTCTTCATCAGGGACTAATGCAGGCTAAAGCGCATGCTCGGTTTCAGCCTCCTTTTATATGCTTGCTTGTTTGCCATATTGTGCGCGCTGAATGAATTAATGTTGCATTATGGGGGTTGAAGTCCGTTTTTCGCCACAGTTGGATGCACTTTGTAATAGAAATGTACCATTAAATTGTATGAAATTATAATAAATATCTCCCTGAGTTTGAGACTGAGGAGTAAATCCACCTACTTGATTTTCTAACTTGATAGGCGGGAGTGAGTTTAATGTAACCACTCTGTCATAGAATTCAGATATGTAGGTTAAAAACAGACATTCTTGAGCAATTTAGCACCAGTAGCATGAGCTGTGCTGGAAAATCAGTGCAAACAACACCATGCATTGCGCAAAAGCGCATGGCCATTCGAGTTAATTGGGGGACGCCAAATCTCGCTTGCGCTCAGCAGCTTGTATTTTCTGGAGCCCCGCATGAGAAAAAGTCTGCCTGGGACAATTGGGGGAATTTGGCCAGAACTCCACATTAAAGAGTCACACGGAGTCACCCAAATTATCCCAATTCTGCAGGTGTAATAAAAAATTCCGCCCACCCCTAATAAAAAGAAGAGAAAGAAGAAACCAACATTATACACCTCCCCTGGGTGACCAAATAACCAAGTGAATCTGGTCAGATCACCAATAGTGTGCTTAGTGTTTTAGAAAAAAAGGAGGAGACCACAGAAATACATGAATAGTAAAATTAGTGTTACCAATTCCTCTAGCCATCCATATTTTTCATTCTTTACACTAGTCTTGAAGTAAAGTGCGCTTCGATTTCGATACTTGAGTTAACTTAGTGTGACGTTAAAACTTAACTCAACATTGGAAAGTTTTAAATTGTTAGTAGGCTGTTATCGAGCTCCTTATTAAAGAAAAGGCTTAGTGTTATGTATTAGACTGATAGTGATGCCTGGGAAGTGAAAATGGGCAACAGACATAAAAGGATGACAGGTAAAGGAAGCTCCTAGGAAGATTGAACTCTCAAGGACAAGCAGATGTTTACTTAATTGTGTGAGAATGGAATTTAGTGGGTTGAGCGACTTCCAGCAATGCCATCATGGTACTGGTTCTGAACTGTGGGAGTGTGATATGAACGTTCTGTAGCATCTGAGTCTGCTTTTAATTAGTGTTCCATAGTTAGTTACAATAGACCTTTATACAGACTTTGACGAGAGCAGATCTCTCTGTTAAGTTCCTCTAAGTGGAAAGCTTCATGCTAGACACTTAAGTTTCCTCTGAACTTATACTGAGGCTCATAGTATGCTGAGACGTTCTTCTCTTTTCCTTTGAAAATCTCCAACTCTGTTTCAGTCTTTATTAATGGCGGGGGGGGGGGGGACATTGTTATCGGAGACGATTTCAATATTCTCATGAATCTAAAACTAGATTCCACTACCTATTTAAAAAAGCAGTCTAAACCTAAGTCATTTAGATCTATCTCTAATAATGTGAAGACACTTGATCTTTGTGATCCATGGCGTTTGCAGAACCCCTCAAAAAAGGAGTTTACCTGTTGGTCGGGGAGGTTCAAGTCATTCTCTCGAATTAATTTTTTTCTTGTTTCTACAAAACTTAGGGGCATATTACCAACAACTAGCGATAATTTTTGTCTCTAACTTGTTTAGAGACAAAAATTATCGCCGCAGATCGGCGATTTTTATCGCAGATAAACCTTGCTATTAGCAAGGTTTTTCGCAAATGCGATAAAAAACGGCCGCAATGCATGAATATCGCTGAAAAGTCAGCGATATTCATGCATTATCGAGCAAATGCTCTTAGCCATGGTATCCACCTCCCATTGGATAACATGGTGAAGAACTGCTCAGGGCAGGTGTTAGCTTTTGGAGATATTCGCGCTTAGCGCGAATATCTCCAAAAGTTGGTAATAGGAGATAGCGATGTTAGTGACTGTTTCCAGTCGCTAACATCTTGGCACGCCCACTTTGCATGTCATTAGTGATAAATATCACTGACATGCAAAGCGGGGCCCAAGATGGTCGCTATCTCCTATTAGCTGTCACTAACTGGTGTTAGCGACAGCTTGGTAATAGGGAGATAATTTTATCTCCGCTTTCTTGGCTTTTAAAGCCAAAAAAGCGGAGATAAACCCCCTTGATAATATGCCCCAAAATCCTGTTGCTGGATAAAAAGCTCGGTAGATTAAGCTCTTGGTGGTGGGACAGGCGCTGATCTGCTGCGCACAGGTTCGAATCTCAACAAGGCTGAATCAGCCTTTCATCCTTCTAAAGTCATTAGCTGAGTAATAGTAACAGTTGCTGTGCGATACTTACAAACGGCAGATGCGTGGTATGAAGCAGAACTTAAAGCAAAGTTGTTATTATATAATGTGAGGGGAAAGATGATATAATGTGAGGGAAAAGAAAAGCCCTGTCTTCGCCACATTTAAAACCTGGAGAGACAGCTTCAATTGGCTGTCCCTAATGTAGCTCATTTTTTTCTATTTTTGGAGGTGGTTCCACGGAGTGGTCTAACTATGGCTGATATATGTGTGGGGGACATCAAGCCGAGGGACCCCCTCCTGCTGGAATTTGGCACTCAAGTATATACATAAAGTTTATCTACGCCCAAGACACTGAAACAAACGCTTACATGTCCATATATTGCTCATTAGTTTTTGTGCGCCCCCCCCCCCCCCCCGGAGATGGGTCATTTTTCGAAAAGTAAATTGTGAGTAACTGTGAGCAACAGCTCCTGGGGTCAAGGATCAAATATCAAATCACTCAAACCTAAAGGAGGCATTTATCTTATGCAACAGACGCATCACACAGCACCGTGTACTGAGCGGTCTCTATGTTGTGGTTCCCACTGGTGGGAAATAAACTCGGAGACACACGTGGCGCCATCAGCGGGGCTGCTCCTGGTAATGTTCTGTGGCTTATGCTAAATGAGTAAATCTAATTTGTCTAATGTGCTGGGAGTCCAACGGAGAGTGGTTAACAGTCTGATTTTATTGCAATGCGGGGTTTGAATGGGGACGCCTTTTTTACGCTGATATTTATTTCCAAACGTGCATTTACACAGTAAGCATTCTTCCTGGCGAGAAGAGTTGGCCTAACGGCTAGGGCGGTCGACTTCGAATCTGGGGAACTGGGGGGCATATTACCAAGCAATTGCTTGGTTAGAGACAAAAATTTACCGCTGAGCTGCGGCGATTTTTATCGCAGATAAACCTTGGTATTACCAAGGTTTATCGCAAATGCGATAAAAAACGGCCGCAATGCATGAATATCGCTGAAAAGTCAGCGATATTCATGCATTACCGAGCTAATGCTCTTAGCCATGTTAGCCACCTACCATTGGATAACATGGCTAAGAACTGCTCAGGGGCAGGTGTTAGCTTTTGGAGATATTCGCGCTTAGCGCGAATATCTCCAAAAGTTGGTAATAGGAGATAGCGATGTTAGCGACCGTTTCCAGTCGCTAACATCTTGGCACGCCCACTTTGCATGTCATTAGTGATAAATATCACTGACATGCAAAGTGGGGCCCAAGATGGTCGCTATCTCCTACTAGCTGTCGCTAACTGGTGTTAGCGACAGCTAGGTAATAGGGAGATAATGTTATCTCCTCTTTCTTGGCTTTTAAAGCCAAAAAAGCGGAGATAAACCCCCTTGATAATATGCCCCTTAAATTCCTGTATCAGAAGACTTTGCATAATGGCTTATCCGACCATGCAATGTTAGTTATCGAGTTCTCTTTGGGGGAGAATAAGAGAACTCCCAAACGATGGGTATTTAATAAGGTATATTTGTCCGATGAACCATGGGTCACTTCACTTAAATTAGAGATAAGAGAATACATTGTACGTAATATCGGTACCGCTCCTCTTCATGTTGTTTGGGACTCCTTGAAGGCCTTTATTCGGGGGGTAGCGATAGATAAAGATACAATGGAAATGTCCATCGCTAGGAATATAAAGAACCTGATGCAGCAAAAAATACATGCTTTAACGGAACAAAGGTATCATAACCCCTCTGCTAGTGTGCAGAACGAATTAAATGCTGCTAAGCGGGAACTTAGCGCGAACTATTTTGCAAGGAGCAAGGATATTTTTTGTAGGCAATCACAAAAAATTTATGAAGATAGCAATTTTACAGGAATTTTTTTAGCTTGGCAGGTCAGGGAACAAGCTGCGGCCATCTTGATTCATTCCTTAAAATCTCCAATCACTCATATGGAAACATTAGATTCCGGAGAGATAGGGTCAATAATGTTTTCTCATTATAAGAATATTTATAGTATGCACCATAATACAGATCATCAAAGGTTAAATGATTTTTTAGATAAATATCCTTTGCCGATTCTTCCTCAAGTAGACCAACTGACAATGGTAAGCCCATTTTCCAGGGAAGATATAGAGCTGGTGGTAAAAAGTCTCCCCCATGGTAAGGTCTGTGGTCCGGATGGACTCCCCGCTGAGTTTTTTGTGGTCTTTTTTAGTTCTTTTTCCGAACTCTTCTTGTTATTATTAAACTCTATGTTGGAGGGCGGCCCAATTCCAAACTCCTTTCAAGACGGAACGGTGGTGAGCTTTTTGAAGAAGGGGAAGGAAGCCAAGGATCCTAATTCTTATAGGCCAATCACATTATTAAATTCTGATTATTAAATTGCCACAAAACTACTTTCAATTTGTTTTAACAGTGTTTCCGCAGACTTGATTCATTCCGATCAAAATGGATTTATTGCAGGTCGACAACTCATCACTAACACACATTATTTAATTGAAGCTTTAGATTACTTTGAGACACGAGAGATTCCTGCTTTAGTTTTATTATTGGATGCTGACAAAGCTTTTGATTTGGGGGTTTGGAAGACACTCTTTATTATTTTACAGCGTTTTGGGATTCCATCACAAATCACTAATTTAATTCAGAATTTATATAGGGGCGCAAAGGCTAATAATATTGTTAATGCAGCTGTGGTGGGCTCGATCTTAGTTCAGCGGGGCACGAGGCAAGGATGCCCATTGTCACCTGTTCTCTTCGCTTTTTTTAATCGAGCCACTAGCAGTCGCAATTCAGAATTGCGTGCATATTTCCCCTCCCATTACCTCTATGGCCAAGAAAAAATTATACGCGGATGACATCATGCTGATAATCAAACCAGAGATGCACTCCCAAACACAGGCTCTCCTAATCTTTGAAGAATTCGAGGCTTTGGGGGGATACCGAATCAATAAAAAGAAAACTGAGATTTTAGTTTGTGGTGGCATAGACCCAGAACTTCATCCTGATATTCACAGCTGCATTAACAATAGACCTAAGAGATACTTGTTTGGTTTTTTTTCTGCCTCAGTAAGAGATTTGTTCACATTGAATTTCGATCCCCTTCTTCAAAAGGTTCGCAACATGTTTACACGCTGGAACGCACTACCATTATCCATCTTGGGCCGGGTGGCTCTAATTAAAATGTCAGTACTTCCCCTATTTAATTTTCTGTTCTCTACCATCTCTTGTTTTTTGCCTGGCTCCTTTTTTACAAAAGTCGAGTCTTTATTTTCAGCTTTTGTTTGGGCAAAAAAGACACCCCGAATCGCAATTAGTACACTCTATGCAGATACGGAGCAAGGAGGCCTTGCCTTACCAAATCTTAAAGATTATTACAACGCATACTTTGCACAGTATCTGTCAAGATTTAAACAGCCAGTTTATGGCCAGACATTATTTATAAATGTCTTTTTTTATTTAATTTGTCAAGAGATTAAGATTCCCTCCCCGCTTCAGGTTCTTAAATCACCTACATTTGTTCGCTATAAGGTCCTGATCTGGTTTTTTTAAAAACGTGGCGCCATGCTTAAAAGATATTCACTCTCCCTCTTTAATTTAACCACTCCCTTAAGCAGCGTTTTCCCCTTATAGGGATTAAAATCGGGTCTGAAATAGTTGCAAATTGGGGACGAGCGGGGTTTTCAACATTGATTCATTTTGTGAAAAATAGATCATGGATAACTCTGAATGAGATGGCAAGTTTAATTCAGGGAAACTTTTTGTTGATAGGTTCGTATAACTTGATCCATACATTTCTGGGGCAAATGGATCAAGCACAGATCAGTCAATCCACTCAATTGACCAATCATCTCTTTTTGTATCTACGGTCTAAGAATCCCAGTGATTGGAGACGTTGCTTAGCGCAGAGTAGGGAGGGGGATCTAATTGCTAAAACAATTAGGAAATGGCAGAAACACGAAAACTGTGCGCTGACTCCTAACACCTGGAAAATTATAAATAAATTCAATTTTAGTGTATTGAGAGGCGCCAACTGGCGAAGAATGCTATGTTTTAGTAAATGGTTCTTATATCACACCCCTGCCATCATTGCTAAAATGTATATGAACACTCCGTCTACATGTTTTAGATGTAGACAACAGGATCTGGCTAATTGGTCTCATATAATGGTCCACTGTTCTAAAATTAGGATATTCTGGGAGGGAATCTTTGCTTTGCTTCAAACTCATTTGAAGATTATGGTTTTCTGGAATGTTAAATTAATATTGTATGGGTTTGATCCAGAACTCAAATTGTCTGAACAGTTTGCAAAACTTGTTTATATTGTAATAGCAGTGGCCAGGTCATTGTTACTTCAGTATTGGAGGTCAGAGTCGGTTCCTACCGTAGATGAGTGGCTTCAAAAAATTAAAAGAGTCAGGAAAAGTGAATATGTATATGCACAAAGGATCGGGGGGTTGAGAACATTTTCAAAAAATTGGGAATCATATTTTGATTAGTTGATTATGACTGTTAGTAGATCAAGAAAGTAAAGCTTTCTATTTGACGCCTGCTCTGGCAGATTTTCTTTGCGTTATATTAGATTCTTTTGTTCAATGTGTATTATTCGCTATGATGCATAATGTTGTCAAGTACTTCAATAAACAAATATTGAAAAAAAAAAATCTCCAACTCTCTTTCATTTCTTAATTTAGTCAGAGTGAGTTTCTTTATGGAACACCTAATTTGTATAGTTTGCACTCTTTACATATAGATTGCTACTATTTGGTACTTCATAATACTTACATTTAAATCTTAAAATTCTGCCTCTATATTTTTACCTATTTCCTTAACCATTGCCGATTTCGGGTGACTGATGATTTGACTAATACCTTTAGGGGTGAATACCATCCGCTCTGTTGTTATTGTGAAGCCATGTTAGGTTCACAGTATTTGAAATGTATTTCCAATGTTAGCTCCCTCTCAACGCTTCAAGTCGATAACCAAAGCACCATACGACTAGTTGGGGATTCTGTTTGATGATTTTACCAAGAAATTGAGATTTAAATACCCTCCTCTATCATCTTACTCTAACTCAGTTATAGATCATGTGAAAGAAAAAGATACCCTCCAAGCAGGTGTCCAAACGGACACATTATAAAAGCGTTCCCTACATGTAAATAACGACACTCTTGTAAAAAATCACCCGGAAAAGGTCATTTAAGCTGTAGGGTTTTAAATAGAAGAAATTTCATCAAGTAGATTGATCCATTGGAAGGGTCAGGGCCTACAAAGTGACTGAAGAAGAAAATTAAACTGCTCAGACCTGTAGGTAATCATGAAATCCACATCATTGAGACCACCGCTCGCAATTGAATCACTATGGGCATTGCAGATCAGCAATGAGTATGATTAATGTGAAAGTGCCAAGGTTTAAAAAAGGAAGCCTTAGGGGGCAATTTACAACAGATGTCTGGCCAGCTTAAGTACAACAAATGGTCTATGTGAGTTCAGAAATAAAGACCTGAAAGGCATGAAAAAAATGTTAATCCCCAAATGGGATTGCAAAAACCGTACAACACTGTGAAAGGGAAACCAAATTGGATACCAAAGCATTACAGCCCTGTGAAAGTGTCACAGTCAAGATAAAATGCTGAGTGCACCACCTAATTTGTGGTTTGATTGTTTTGCGAGATGCCTCCACTGAGGCAATACAAATTCCGAAGTAAAGAAATGCCACAGTTAGAGCCCTATTTATCAAGGGGTTGTGTCGATTTTGCATCACGCAATGTTGTGCATTCACAACACAAGCCCATAATCCAATTTATCAAGCCACAAAAGGCCATATTGCGTGGCTCTAAGTGGCTTGATAAATCAGGACTAGTGCAACACAGAACAAATCACTGCATTGCATTACTCTGTCCAAAGGAGGGGTTCCTTGGGAGTTGCATGGGTGTTCCCATGCAACTCCCATGTATTTTGTATTTTGTATTTTGTATATTTTGACGGATTCCCAGATTTACCATTACTGATAGACTGGGGAATGAGCCAAAATGGTAAGCCTTCCCAGGGGAGGTATGACAAATATTTTTATTTTTCTCTGTTACTTCCTCTTTCGATGTGTGCGGCATTCTGCAGCAGACATCAAAAGAGGACTATGCCTCAGAGGATTGTTTTGTGCAAGAAGGTTCCCTTTCCTGCATAAAAACAATATTGCATGCAACACAGGCACCCTTGAATCATGGTGCAAAGGTGCGCGCATTGGCTCTAGGCTGCCAGAGTTGAGAAAATGCAGGAATGCGCCGTATTGTGATAAATAGAGCATATTCCCGTCCTTTCCCTGCAATTCAACGCAGTGCAGCAAATTGACTCGCTGCGCTGCTTTGCACTGTGTTATGGAGCAGCTTAATTTTGGCTCCACCTTTACACATCACATATTTATGTTGATTTGTGCAGATTGGCACTTTCTACATTGTGGTCCAACACGTTAATAACAATGAATTTTCAAATGTATTTCTGAAATGTTCCATGACTAAAATAACAGAATCAAATAATGTGTGCATACTAATGTTAAACATTTATAGTGGAAAAATATAGTTCTTGTTCATAGCTAGGCAAATGTTTTAGGATGTAACCCGTAGCAAAATGTAACCATGGTTCGTTCCACAGATATATTCTTTTATATGCATTCGTTGTAATCATACGTGCACATATATTCAATTATTGAGTGCATTTTAACTGTTGTGTTAAATAAGCGTAACCAGAGGCCTTGAGTTTCTGAGCTTAATGTTTAAATGTTAGCATGAGAATTGTTTTGCTTGCATGTTCGCTCTTCTGCAGGTGCAGATACAGGGCTTCATTAGTTAGTCAAAAGGTATTGTTTATTTGCAATGATAGTAAGAAGACACACTAACGAAGTTGGAGACGAGTTCTCATGTCTGTGAAGGAATGTTCCAAGTCAATCAAATGTACCCAATTAAAGGTGTGTTAGAAGAGCTGAATGTTGTCAATTTCTACTGAGGAAGATCAAAATGCACTGGAGATGTTGATGTTGGTTATATTGTTACTTTGAGTGTTAATAGATGTTGTATTATTAGCTGGAGAGCAGAGACCCCTAGGATTTCACCAGGTGAAGACCTCTTTGCCATTCCTTTCACTGTGTGGCTTTATGCTATACATTCTTTAGACTTGGGATGCTTTTATGAAAGACTCCATGAGGATGAAACTGTTCCTTGCTTACCTTAGATTAATAAGGATAAGTTAGATTTATTTAGACTTACAGGAGGATCAAATCTTGCAGTTTAATCTTCAAATCCGGTTCCTCATCTTCTGCATAGCTACCACAAAGCTTCTGGTGTGCTTTTTAATATTTAGGCTGAATTTCATTAGGAGATTCAGATTTATTCTTGTGATACTATATTTTTATAATATGCTTCTGAGACTCATCTATATCCGTTTATTTCTGAGTTTGTCATAAAACACTTCATCTAGTAGTCCTGACGACTTTACTGCATGACTACCTTATTCATGTGTTATGGTAATTGAAATTGATACTAACTCCCTCTTACCTCTCTAGCAACTAATAAAAGGTCCAAATAAGGGGTTCAGAGCTTCCTTAGATACATCTAGAAAAATATTGCCCTTAACCCCTTCCATGCTCATGACGAGCTGAGTTTGTCATGCAGCACAGTGCTCGTGTGCTGATGACGAGCTGAGCTCGTCTTGACCACACACGTTTCTATTGACCTTCAGCACAGCAGAAGATCAACCCAAGCAGCCAAGGTGTTAATAATTGAAGATGCAAAGTCAGGTGCCACTGACCTATACAGCTCTTATCTTAGTCCGTTTCTCCATTTTGTTTATAGCCTTCCTGACTTTTGTTCGGCCAGCACCAACATGGGAATAAACAATGAGAGGTCAACCAGATTTACAAAAACAGTTCTGGAACTCGATTTTTTTCAGCAGAGTTCATATTAATGCATTTCACTTGTTATACTTTTCATCAAGTAGCATGCAATATAGAATTAAGATGATCCATGATTTAGGATTAGCCAAATATGTAATACAACCCAAAACAAGAGTGCTCATGAATATGCGTAAATCTATGATAAATGAAATATGAGCTAAGTAAAGGATAGAACGATAATACTGTAAAACTGCTTCTCAAGTTGCTAATGTTGTATGTACTTATGAATTTATGGGGTGTCCACGTTACATCTGTTGTTCTTTTGATGCAAATCAATAAATACATTTAATTTTTTGGGGTGTGTACTTTGACTTTTGTGAATGCCCCGTCCTGCTCATGTTTTTTTTTCCGTTCAGCTACTTATGGCCCTGTTTATCCCATTATAAATTTATAATTACGAAGACCCTAATGCAAAGATAAAACTTGGTTTATATGAGTTACTCATGTACGGAATGAGGAATCTTGAGAACTCAGCAATTGTTGTGTGTGTTTCTTGCATGGCCCACTGTAGTTTTCCCTATCTTAGCCTAATTGTGCATGTTGTAGGCCGCATATTCTTTTGCACACGTTACTATATAAACATGCTTGTTTTTGTGCCTCATTGTATTTTCACCAAGAACCTGCACATGTTTTTGTGTTCTGTTCTTTTCCTGGGATGTGGTCCGAACACCATAGACAAGGTCAAACAATAATGCCCTTTGTTATTCTCTCTGGTCAGACACTAGAACCTAGACATACCATGAGAATGCAGCTGATGTTTGTGAGCACACATGTCTTATCCTATAACTGGGCCCAGGAGTTTTTAAACACATTGAGCGAAGGCCCTGGGGCAAGACTGCTGAGTCAGCTAAGATGTAGAACGACCATCTATATATGGTAAGGTGCAAGGTCTGCCACTAATCCCAGAGATCTTTGATATATAATCATATAGCTTCAGTAGAAAGTGAGGTATTTGCTAGTCTAATCTGTCTCATAACATGACAGGGCTTTTCATAGTATATGGTTTATTAACCATGCTAACAGTATTTTCGGTATGCATTTGTTTTCGAATTGTGGTGCAGATACTATGTTTTAGATCACCACAGCCTAAATAAATATTCTAAACTTCCTTTATGTCTCTTGTTTATCTTATTGTGGACAAGTTTTAGTGAGAAAGCAAAAGAGTGTGCCCTGTTACAGCAATCTCTGAGTCGGTTGAGAGTGTTGTGTTCTAGGGTGCCAATTAACTTGTTTCTGGTAAGGTTACGAGGGCAAGTGAGTCACTATAGCAAGTCGAACTCGGGCTCATAGATAGTGAGGTGGTATGGTGACTCAGTCCCTACATGCCAATGTTCTGTGGTCCTAAGCATAGTTTTCTTCCTGAGCAGAATCCGTGCAACCCTATGTCTTTGTCATAAACTGCAGTACATACGCCCCTATAGACATCTTGGTAGAGAAACTCACTAGCATCCTTTCCCCATGGTACCCGGCCTCCAATCTCCCAACTACAATTGAAGAAAGCTACAGGAACTCACTGCTTGATTACCACTTGGTCTGGCAAGAAGAAAGGACGGCAGTCAGGAGACACAGGGTCCCTCGAGCCATGTGTTTGTGGTGGTCCCCTGTCTGCCCTTTCCCCAGGTTCAGTGAATCCCAGAGGACTCCCTGGCCTGCCTCAGAGATGGAGTGATAGCCTGCATCACTCCACACGCATAACAATGGTAATTCCAAGAAATATTTCTACTGGTATGCGCGAGCACATCCTATCAAATGAAGAACCCTGGGGATTCCGTCGCCAGCACCTTAAGGGAATATCCTATGGCCTCTTTTAGTCGAACAAGGGCTTGTGCACCCCAGGGAATATCATTTTCAGAATTACCTGGTGCCTTCAGTACCTCCGGCCCTAGAGAATCAATAGAAATCCCACTGGACTGCTCTGCCGCGGGAGGAGCAGGCAGGGAGGAACTGTGGGTATTCCGCTGGTCCTGGGGATTATCTGCATAATAGAAAATAAAGACCAGCATTGGGTTACTGTCTTCACCATGCTTTTTGGCTGCCCGGACACTCCTGTAATTGAAGGCAAATAGTGCTTGTGGCTGACAGTGTAAGGGTAGCTGTGGGGATGAGGTCTAAGCATAGGGGGGGTCTTAACATAGGCAGCCGCGGCCGGTAGTGGGAGTACCGGCTGGGCGGTGACGTGGGGAGGGGGAGGGGCAGGTGGGGGGTAGTAATGTATGGATTACGGACTTTAAAAGGTAAGTAAACATAAAAATAAAACGAATTTCAATGTACACACTGCATCGCATTTGGTGATGCAGTGTGTACAACGAAATTCGTTTTATTTATTTTTATGTTTACTTACCTTTTAAAGTCCGTAATCCATACATTACTACCCCCTACCCTGCCCCTGCCCCTCCACACGTCACCGTCCGGCACCCACTACTGGCCGCGGTTGAACATAGGCCTAAATGAACATCTGAATTCTTCGGGCCTTATTTATGAGGCCTTGTGACACTTTTGCGCCGCTGTTCGTCACTTTTGGTGACACACCGGCGGCGTAAAAAATGCGCCATGTTGTGCCCTATTTACGAAGTGATGCATCTAGGCAGATGCATCACTTTGTAAACCTCTGCGCCACATTATACCTGCACCAGTTATATTATCTGCAGGGAAGGCGTTACCGCTCAAAAAGACCCGCAGAAGTGGCGCATTGAAATCTATAAGATTTTAGTGCGCCACTTCTAGGACGCTACTGCATCAATATCTTACGCCTGCCTCACAGCAGGTGTAAGACTGATTCAGGCCCTTTCAAATGGGACACATTGCTGGAGTTGCGACTGTTTTAAGACACACCCCAGCAATGCAGCACTTTTGCCCCTACCGAGACGACAGAAATACTGACGTATCTCTAACTCCTTGCGACATGGAGCACCATACATTAAATACAGCACATCCATCCAGTCGCAAGGAGAGCGCAGTGAAAACAGTAGCATCGCTCTTTTCACGCAGCGATGCAACAGTTTTCATAAATAAGACCCTTAATTTTTTACACTCGGTTTAATTACTTAATTATCACTTAAGTTTCTAAAGCTCCACAAGCACCTGAATGGTCACCGCAAAGTGCTTTAGCAAACATTTGATTTGGCGTGAATTTTATACAAACAGAAAATAGCACAAAAAAAAGAGCACAGAATACATATGCCCAAAATAAAACATAACGATATTCACCCAGAGAGTGTGAGCGTCATCAGTTTCCATTAACACAATACATAATGCGCCATGGGAAAACTTTAAACTTGCAAATTAAAACGTGTGCAGCATTTTCAGCGGTCCTTTCTGCGCGTTCGCATTACCTTGATGGTGCACTGTTTGCAGTTGGTATAAAACACCAGAACGCCCGCAGCTCAGGACAATCACCTTGGCATGTTTGTGCACAGCAAACAAGAAAGGCAAACAAGGGAGGGGAGCGAGAACTAGGGTGGGTTGTTTAGAAAGCCGCACAATAATCCATTTATAGCAGTCTTTTTTTTCTTTTCATGCGCCTTCCCGGTTACTAAGGAGAACATTTCTTCAGAACGATAAGTTAGTTTAGTATTACACCAGGTAGTCTTCTATCCTAGTTGCACAGGTAAGAACAGAAACTCCTAAATCAACAGTATCTTTAAGGGGCTTAAGTAGCGATTAGGATTTACAAACAGAAAGGGGCTTCAAACGCGTCTCTGTTTTCTTTATGTGAGGACTTAACACACGCCCTTCCCTCTTTATCGTGGAACTGACGAGTAAACATATGAGAGCAGGTTTGTAATGAGGCGTCGTTTTACGGAGTAATGCATCCCTCCGTTGTCATAGTCCCTAAATCAGAACGCGCAAGTTTTTCAAATTCTAAGGAGTGAAAACAAATTAGCACATTTAGTGACACTGCCGGGATTGATGTAACACAAAGTTTACCAACAATGATAACACAAAAAAAAGTGATATTAGGGAATGGATCTAGGAGTCTACATAAATGACGTGCGAATAAATAATACTAGCGCTTTATTAAAACAGACGCATGGCTTACAAAAGTAGTGGAGCAGCACTCTGTAGTTTCCAAAGTGGCAGCCTACGTCAGGCAAAATATCTTTGGGGCATATTATCAAGGACCGGTGTTAAAGTTATCGCCGTTTTATCGTCAGGAAACTGCCGATAAAACGGCGATAATGGGCTTGATAATAAGCCCTTGTCAATTCCCATAGAAGCCCATGTTCTGATGTTAAAATGGGCTTCTATGGGAATTAACAAGGGCGTATTATCAAGCCCATTATCGCCTTTTTATCGGCAGTTTCCTGCCGATAAAACAGCGATAATTTTAACACCGGTCCTTGATAATATGCCTCTTTGTCTCTTGTACTACCACCAAAAATATCCATACATTGGGAAAAAAGGCTCTCACATGAATGTAAGTTGCTACCATGTATGCCTTTACCACACATGCCTGTACCAAGCATGTAAGACGTGTTGACCTTTACAATTTGTATTACATCATGAGTCTTTATCACACATTTTTTGTGGTAACAGTTGTTTCTATATTACAGTAGTTATAGTTAGGATTCAGAGAGATAGGAATTACTTGGATTTTTTTTATTGGTAATAACTTGATCACTGTTTGCTGAATCTCCATGAAATTCCTCATACCTATTCCTTTCTCAACATCGGGCGATGATGCAAAGTTTTGTGGTGATAAGTTAACAGGGTGTAAAGGAAAAGGTTGGGTCCCAAAACACGTTTTTTCCACCAATGCATTTCCCATAGACTATTTAAACAGATGTAGCAGCAAAATGGCTGAGCAGATTTTCATAAAATTTGGCAGGAAGATAGATTATGGTGTAGAAATGCTCGTTTTTGTTATTTGATCTGAATTTGATCAGTAGTTTTTAATTAATAAGGGACAAAACCTTACTGATATATTGGCCACAATTAACTACAGCAGAGCCTTTGTGGCATACCACAGTACATTACAGTGACAAAACACAATATTTTTGATTAATCAAACCCCTTGCAAAATGAAAAGAGAGCCATATTGCTAAGACCCCACTATGGTCCTCATTTATGGGGTTTGGGCGTAGGGCAGTGCAGCAAGTCACCTTGCTGCCCTGCCCTTCATCAAATTGAAAGGCCAGGGGTGCACGGTATTAATCCAATATGGTGCATTCCTGTCCTTTCCACCTGCGCTGGTGCCGTTTCGTTAACCTAGAACCAATACAGGGACCCTTGCACCATGGAGCTAGAGAGACTGGGATGTTCGCAGGATTTATTTTGTACAAGTAGAGGCACCTTCCTGCACAAAAACAATTCTGGGAGGCTTTGTCATCTTTCTATGTGTGCTGCAGAATGCAGCACACATGGAAAGAGGAGAAAACGAGGATAAATAAAGTTATCTCTCCTCGTTACACCTCACTTCGGGAGGTGTAATGTATTGGCACAACCCCAGGTTTACATGTTTTCAAAAATTTGGTAAAACATCAAAATCCATGAATGTTCCATGGGAACACCCACAATAACGCCCATGGAATGCTTCCCAAGCACAGAGTAAGGCAACGTAGCGATTTGCGCTTACTTGCCTTACTCCATATCTATGAGGCCATTCAAAGTCAAGCAAAGTGGCTTTGCTTGGCCTCATAGATATGATTTCAAGGCTTTTGGCGCTGGAGCGTCACAAAATGTGACACTGCAGCAGCACACGGGGCTCATAAATATGCCCCATTTTCCTTGTTCTGTTTTCCTGTGAAATATAGCTTAATACTGTTTTTGAAACTCTGTAGGATAAGGGAAAATAAGTTTTGTTGATTTACATATTTTTAAGTATTGCAGTATGTACTAAGGTTAAAAAAAAGTATATATATATGCTCAAATTAAATTAGGCATTATATAATGTAGCTCTTAAAAGATCATTTTTTAAAGTAAACATATGTATATATGTTTATCAAGCCAACTTTTGGAGGACTGAGGATTCCAGTGCGTGTTTTCGCTCAGACCCCCGAACGCAGCAACAGAGCAGCAGCAGAGCGTCCTGATACTGCTAACGGCTGCTGTCGGTTCCTGCTAATCACCCCCGCAACCCCTGCAGATAGAAACCAACAGAAACCAACAATAACGTGGCAAATCGGTAGACTGATTTCCGGCGGGCAGCGGCCGCGGCTGTGACTGCGACTGCAGTCGGAAAAGCTTATGATCTGGCGTTCTTTGATCACGACCGAGTGCCGCAAGCTGCCGCGAACTGCAGAGAGCTCCCGGTAAAATTGCAGTGAGACGCCGGTTACCAGGACCTAAGTTCAACATTAGTTCCTGGTAGTATTTAGCAGCATTCAGCAGCATTCCTCCAAAAAACACTCCGCTCTCTTGTGACCTACCGCTGCAGTCAGCCTAAGACAGCAAATTGACATCCCTGGCGAACACGGCTAAAGGGGAGCCTACCCTGGCATGCACTGAAAACGGGTATCGTATCGGGTGACTAGGGGGGCATAATTTGAGCCCAGAGAATTGCTCAGAGTGCACAGAGTTGCCTTGTGACTGAGGGGTGAGGAGGTGATACGAAAGGAGCCCGAAATAGGTCTAAGGGTGACAGACAAAAAGACAGTAAGCAGGTGGGCATCTAGATATGACGGCTTGAAGGCATGTAAGCAAGAAAGAAGCTGTAGGTGCCTGGGTGTGCTAGTGCATCCACTTCTCTATTTTCTTTTCAACTTTACTAAGAGAGACTCTGTTTCTGTGTGGTCGCGCTGGTTGCGTGCTTTCCGTGCTCTCCAGAAACCTCCCACTGCTAACTCCTCCCTTCCTCGGTGATCGGACTTCCGGTTTTCGCAACGCTGCAGCGCTGAATCAGCGCGGAGAGCGGCTGTACCCGGTGGTACCCGGGAAAACGTGAGGAACCGAGGGGGCTGCAAGGAATTGGACTGGTAAACCGGATAGCGAGCAGCGCGGCACGGGCGTCGTGGCGCCGCGAGCCGCACTCAGTGAATTTGGCTTTGACTTTGGTAGCAGGAGCTTCTTCAGATCAATCCTGCAGCATTATTAAAGCAGGTTTAAAGGTGTGAAGCTCTGTGGGGTCGTGTACTCAGGCCATAGGCCAGGCCAGAGGTAGTACCTTGAGAATATTATTGAGCAGTGGTGGAGGCGAGAGCACGGGCCCACAGAACAGAGGTAAGTGAAATTTCCCCCTATTTAAGTATATTGAGGGGAGCTATCTGAGGGTAATAAGAAGAAGGGGCAGCTGTGCACCGGAATAACTGGGAAAGCCAAAGAAAGCTAAGGAGGAAGAACCCCCCAAAGCAGCAACTCCTTGTAAGGAAGGGGTGTAGGGGATTAAAAGAGATGGCCTTAGGAAACAACAAGCCACGTAAGGTCCCCAAAAACACCAAGAAAACAGGGAAAAAAAGCTCTGGGGTGGAGGAGTTGGCTGAAATATCGAGAGATGTGGAAAAGACAATCGGGGATATGACAACACCCGCCGTTGGTAAAACACCTGCGAGAGGGTCTACCCCGTCCTTAGGCTTAACCCCAAAGAAGGTGTTGGAGTCTGCAAAGAAAGTAGGCGCAAAAGGCCGTTCAGCAGTCTCAAAATCCATCAAGGACTTTATAGGCAAACATTTTAAAGGGAAAGAGACACCAGAAAAGGAGCTAGATGTGGTATAGTCGCCGTTAATCATTGAAGACCAGTCATCTATAACTGTGGAACCCCTTGACCAGACGGACTTTGATATTGCTGGAATCCTGTTGGAGCCCCACCTGTCATCATCTCCGCGGTTATTTCAATCATTAATTATTCAGGAAATGGAAGTAGAAGCGGAGGAAGAAGAAAGAAAAAGACAGAGTAATATTTCGGGTGGGGGCGAATCAGCCCAGAAGGACCCAGTCCATTTGTGAATCCAAGAGGGGAAAACCCCTATGTCGCTCGTACTGATTTATCAGGCATTACCGCGCAGAGCTTTGAAGTGTTGGGGTCATCTAGCTCATCCATGCTTGAGGTTATGCTAATGCTACAGAAAACATTACAGGGCATTTTAGAGGTTTCAGTGTTAAATAATGAAATCCTAAAAACACAAAGTAACCAATTTAAAAACATTGTAGGGGAGCTAATTCAGATTAAAGGCCTAATGCCTACTCTAGTAAGAGCAGTGGAAATTCAGGAGGATATCGAAGAAGATGGGGAGGTCGATGTGGTAGGGGAGGATGAAGGGGCAGAGGAGGATGGAGTGGTAAGGGAAGAGGAAGTAGTGAGTAGACCTAAAGAAGAGGAACCAACAGTATATATCTCTTGTTGTCCTATGATTATAAAGAGATGTGGGGACAGGAGGAGTTTAAAACAAAATATCCCGAGGCGGCGAATGGGAAAAAAGGCGCCATATAAACAGCACCCGGCAAAGCAACAGGAGGATGGGAAGGGGGCACCCCCAGCTACAAGGGCACAAGACAAGGCGGTGTGGATAGAATCTAAAAAACTAACCTTTGTAGATACAAGTGAAAGAGCCCATAGTGCTGCGGGCCAATTGAAGAGGGTAGCAGGGAAAAGTACAATAAAGAACACCAGGGTCCCCAGGAGGAACTATTCAGGATGGAAGGAGGATGTAGAACTAAAAGGTGGGATGGAATCGCCAAGACGGGTGGTTGGAAGATCCCAAACCCACAAATAGTGGATACCTGGCTATTTCTAGAACCCTTGGGTCAGGAAAAGGGGGGAAAAAGGGCAATGAAATTAAAGCCCCTAAATCGGTCCCAGCTCCTTGCTTCATTTGCAAAATGTCCTAGTCTAAAATATGTAAGCACAGAAGATCTCAAAGAAGTAGGGTTCCTAAATAACATCAGCGGGGATGAAGTAACAAAAGTCCTCCTTCACTCAGCATTAATAAAAGTTGCTTTGGAAAAAGCAGAGGCTGAGATGTTAAGGGAAGGTATTAGAACATTGAAGAGAGAGGAGGTGATGAGGGTGAATCAAAGGAAAACATTCCTGAGGAACCATGCGGGGTTGGGTGATCGGCAAATAAAAATGATTACATCAGGTCGGGGTGCAAAGGAAGCTCTTGAAGTCACGATAATCCCCAAAAATACAGATTGGGAGGATGATGATGTTTTTGGCGGGAAATAGATACAGAGAATTGGCACACATGGGATATGAGGAAGAGGGATACCTGAGTAATAATGATTAGGAATCTGGGTTGCCGCACAGCCTATCCATCTTGTCCTGGAATGTAAATGGTTATAAAAGAATAGCGACAGAGGAAGGGTTTAAAAATATCCTTGGGAAGACCGACATTGTTTGTCTGCAGGAGACGTGGCTGTGCGACAATACCCTAATTACTGAAGGTTTTGCTCACCATGTAAGGCCGGCAAAAAAGAATCAAGTAGGTAGGCCATCAGGTGGCCAGATGACCCTAGTATCAACAAGGATAGTGAAAGATCTACAATCCCTTCAACTTAGATGCAACTGGGCATTAGGCAGTAGAGTACTATTAACAAATAATAATGCAGGTAATGGAGGAATCTGCATTATAAATGTGTACATTCAGAAAGGGAAAATAAAGGAGTATAAAGTGGAGTTGGATTGTCTAAAGAAGGATTTGGAGGGATTATATGAGATATACCCTAAAGATGTGTTTCTAATATTGGGTGATTTTAACCATAGATTAAATCCCCAAAAAATAGACTCATGGCAGAGTGACTTGTTAAGAGCCCATAGTATGGAACGTGCGAAATTCCCCCATAGTGATATCTCCACCCAAGACGCAAAGCTTGGGCAGTTGTTGGGAGCTATGGGCCTGATTTGTATTAACGGAAGGAAAGAACCAGATCGGCCTGCTAAAAGTACCTTTAAAATAGGGCAGCAACTGTGCCCCATAGATTATGCATTCATTCATGTATGGTGCTTCCATCTAATAAAACACTTTGAAGTACTTTGTTTACAGGGTAGTGACCACTTCCCATTGTTAATAGAATTAGAGGTAAACAGGGTCCTGCCAAGACAGAGAGTGTTACAAATGGATGTTGAATACCCAAGACGGCTTACAACCCGGATTATGGAAGAACATTTAGAGAAATTGAGAGCTCTCCAGTTATTAATTGGGTTAGAAATCCCCCTACCAGGGGAGACTTTACCCTGGTATGAGAATATAATAAGACGACTGGTGGAGTGCTTTAGGATAAAAATCAAACGGGGAAACCATGGGCTAAAAGTAAAGCTAGTGCACCTCCAGTCATTCATTTCATTTCATGAAGCTTTATTCGGTGCATTAAAAGAACAATGACCATAAAAGCACATAAGCAAAATGAATACACAATTATACAGATATAACAAAATTAAAAAATCATGCTTTTCCTAAGCTGCATTGACTTACATAAAAACATGGCAATATAAAAACATTTGTCCGGAGAATTCAATTCATAAATCAGTTTCATGGCATCCTCCACATTATAAATAGCATATTTTTTAAAAATTGGTTTTAGATAAACAATCCTCAAGTTCATAAAAAGAGTACAAATCATAAAGTGCAGGGTGCTCTGTTTCGAGTGACCATCGCATGGACATGGTCCAACTGGATGCTTTTTTAATTGTGGAAAAGCCACCAACCCATGAGCCAACCCAAGTCTAAGTCTAGTCTGAACAAACCTATGAGCTGGTTTGGTTACCTGGCTCAAGTACAATTGGAAGCCCTCACTTTGCATATATTTATTATACTGAATAACTGAAGTGAGGCGTCCACTTGATACTACACGTTTTTGGGCTCTATACATCATGAACATTTGGTTCATGTCTAACTTTGAATAGTTTCCAGCAGAACCTGGATCTGCCACTATATTGGGTCCATATTCTGGGGCAGATTAGGATACCGGTTTTTCCGTATCCTCCGGGCCGGCGGAAGCCACCGTCGGCCCAGAGGATACGGAAAAAACGCAGCGGACCCACCAAAGACCCACCGCCACATTAGGATGGCTGGTGGGTCCAGGTTTACGTCCGCAGCTTTTCCGCCGTGGTTGGCTTACAACCGCGGCGGAAAAGCCCTAATATGGTGGCGGTGTCTCTCAGACACCGCCAGCCATATTAGGATGCCCAAAAAGAAATGCTTTTCCACGGCGGGTTTTCCGCCGTGGAAAAGCATACGGAGCTTCACTGCCGGGGCCCGTTGCGGGCCCCCTGGGTGAAAGGGGGGTGGGGGGTGCACATGGGGGGTACCTATGGTACCCCCCCTGCATTTGTATGCAGTAATCGGCAGGCACCGCGCGGCGGTCACATCCTAATTGGACAGGAGGGAACTCCGCAGGCCATGCGGAGGTTCCCTCCTCCTCGATGGTCGCGGACGGACTCAAGTCCGTCCGCGATCATAATGAGCCCCATAGTTTGAAAACTGTCCACAATATATTTGAGCCATGGTATCTTCAAAAAATTATCCAGTTTAAGGCAATCCCCAATGACAGACTGGTTAAAGGCTCTCTCTTCCTTAATCCAGATGGCACGCCATACCATTAGTGGCCTAAACAAAATCAGGTCATTTAAGTGGGCAACCCCACTTCCCTATGGATCAAATCAGTGGAGGCTGATGTGGGAACACAAAGCAATTTTTTAACAAAACAGTTTTCCTCCCTTTGCAAGGAGTCAGTGTTAGTATAGCCCCACAACCCCGCCCCGTATAATGCGATGGAAACACTCCTCGCATTATATATTTGGATCATGTCACTGATTCTTCTGTCGCCGATCTTAGTGGCAAATTTAAAAATACCATAGGCACTTTTCTTCATTTTGGACCTAACATTCATTAAATCATGAGACCAACTACCATCATGAGAAAAGAGGACGCCCAGATAACAGAATTTATCCACGTCCTGAACTTTCACCCCATCAATGAAAAAGGCATGATTTTTCTTAACTCTAGCACCACAAACCATAGTGTGAGTTTTACTCTTATTAATGACTAGCCTCCGTTTGCTGATAAAATCTGAAAACTGGTCCATCAGTCGCTGCAGACCTATCGGGGTCCGGGACAGGAGCACAGCATCATCTGCATAAAGCAGAACTGGGACACCTGTTCCGCCAATCTGGGGAGCATCTGCTTTGACTGTTTTCAGGACCATATCGACCGCGTTAATAAATAGAGTAAACAAAAAAGGGGCTAGGACACAGCCCTGTCTTATCCCGCGTTTTACTTCAAAATTTGGGGTACACTCCCCTCCTACCCCGAAACGCACACAAGTTTGCATTCTATCATATATTCTTGCTAGAAAGAAAATGATAGCCTCTGGTGCGCCGAGTTCCAACAGGACAGGCCATAAGATGGAATGGTCCATAAGATCAAATGCACTGCTTAGATCGGCAAAGCAAAGATATAAAGTGCCTGCCTTGGCCCTGGTATACTTTCCGATAATTAGATCTAAGTTCAGGCATTGATCAAGTGTTCCTCGCCCCTTTCTGAAACCATATTGAGAGTTTGCCAAGATCTCATTTTCTTCTGCCCACTCTTCCAGCCTAAACAACAGCACCCTGCTCATAATTTTTACTGAGGAGTCAAGCAAACTGATCGGGCGATAATTACTAGCTGCCGCGTTGTCCCCTTTCTTATATATAGGGACAATGATGGAATCACCCCATGTAGGTGGAATCTGGGTTGTTACGGCTGCATTCAGTGCCAGTGAAAGTATGGGTCCCCACAACCGTGGGACTGTCTTATAGACGTCGATGGGTACTCCATCTGGACCCTGCACTTTCCCCCCCTTGCTAGACTTGATGCTGTTTTCAACTTCTAAGAGGGTAATGTCTAGAGGAACTATGGGCCAAATTCTTGGTTCGACATCAGTAAAACCTGTTCCTTGAAATATGGCAGAAAAATGGGAGATCCAGGCCTTGCTACAACATTGGATACAAGGTGTGGTACTTTATCATCCCTAAGAAAAGGAGAATTTACTGTAGACCAAAACAGGCAGTTATCTGAGATTTCTGCCGCCCGTGTTAGGTTATCCCATGCTTCTTGTTGTAACTCCTTCTTTCTTCTAGACAATGCCAATTTATATTCAGATGTCAGGTGAACAACCAGAATTTTGTCCCTTGGTCTAACTCCTAGGGCCTGTTTCAGTCGAGTTAGGATAGCGGTACATGCATGATCAAACCAACCCTTTCCCGGAGAGGACTTGACATTCCTGCTATTAGTAATAACATCCTCAATAGTTTTATTAATTTTAGTAAAATTGTCCATGATAACAGTAGATGTACTACCCATATTCAGAATGCCTTCAATTTCAACCAAGGATTTGGATATGATCATGCTCATGACAATTGCCGATTTTTCCCCTTTCCATCTTAACAGTGTTCCATTTCGCCTATGCGGCTCAATGTTACACAAACTTCTGGTCACCTGCTGTCTACTACACTTCCATAACTCGGTTTCCATAACGATGCGGTTGTGATCACTAAGTGTAGGGTCCTGGATTACTGAGGTCAAAAAATTTGGCGCAATAAAAGATGACGCCATAACATGATCAATGAGGGAGTTAAAATTCCTTCCCGTATAAGTGGGAATAATTTGGCCATCCGCATCCTTGCCAGGTTGCAGTAGCTCTAAATCATATGTTGCCATGAAATTATTAATAGCGTCACCATAGGCATTATGCGGAAAATGTGATATGTTATTGTCACTATTATCTAACACTCCACAAGCCCTAGAGAGTGACAAGGGACAAATGGAAAGATTAAAATCATCTAACCAGATGATGTTAAAAGAACATTTTGCTTCGGCTACAAGCTTCACGAGTGCTTTTTCTAGCTCCTCAATAACTAGATGTCGGGTATTATTAAAAATGTTCTTATAAAAATGTATTAACACCACCTCGTGACCATCTTTTTCTTTGACCTACAGGATTTGTGAGTGTGTTCCTACCGTTATATGTTTAACAACTGTAAGCGATAAGTTCACGGACAACAAAAAAAGCAAACCACCCATTGCTCCACCGTGTCTAGATTCTGAAGCTTTCAAGCTGTAACAAACAAAGCCATCAACGGTAGGTTTACTGGTGCACCACGTTTCCTGCAAACAGAGGATATCATATTACCTAACCAGGTCCACCCAACCTCGATTGTTTTCCTTGGATGCCCAACCTGCTATATTCCAGCTCACCATGGTTGTCCCCCCCTAATACAACTTTTGGAGATACTGGTCTGGTTACCATATACCAGATCTACAATCAGGTCCGGCCCATCTTCGGCTGAACCTGCAGTAGTATTCCTGGTCCAGGTGTCTGTCGGAGTGGCTGCCACACTGTCAATGTCTGTTTGCCTCTCAACATCAGGCACTAACTTTGGCCAAATGTTGGTAAAAACAATCGGGGCCTCAACCTGAGGTGCTTTATTCAAGTGATTAAAAAAGTATCCCAGTGGGTGTACATGCACTTTGTCTTCATCTGGGGTTAAAGAAGAAGCAGCTCTAAGTAAGACGGTTGCAACATGTCGTGGGTGTCTAAAGTTGACTATGACACAATCGCCCTTATGGATTTTCCTTGAATTGCCAATCCATTTTACTCTTCTAGAACTTAGTATTTGGTCAGAATAATTATGTGTAACCATGAAATAGTTTTGTTTTTTAACGAATCATCAGTTTCATGGTGCGGCGTGGACGGGCTAGGGACTAAAGGTGGTACGTTGGTAAGAACCACCACATAGGGTGCACAATCAGGGGGAAGATTTATATAGCTACCCTTATATACTGGTACCTCCTTCTTACTAGCCTGTGTCGTTGTAACCTTCCTGCTCTTGTCAGCTAATACCGGAACTACCGTTACCTGTTTCTTCTGAGTCGTCAGCAACGGGGCCGCCGCTACCTTTTTATGCTGATCTACCGGGGGGATAGGTACAGCTACCTTACTTATGGCCACTATGCCATCTTGGTGCCCTGACCCAACATTGCTGGCTGAAACACCTCTTTCAATAAACCTGGGACATACAGTATTACTGGTATGGGCAATCAAAAGATTACCCAACCTAGAGACTTCAGCTGTAATTAAGTCTATTTTGTCCACCAGAGGTTTAACAATAGTTTCAAACTTGGCCTCTATAATGCTGACCAAAAGATCAAGTTGCTCAGAGTTCAGATTAGCAGCACAGTTCTCCGTTAAGGTCCCCATATTACGGACAGTGTTCTTAGGCATAGGAGCAGTTTTTTTCCTGTTGTTAGACCACCCGTACTTAAGCTGCACTTTCCTGCAGGCCCTAACTTCTCTCTTAGTCTTAATAGACCGCTCGGGGGTGTCAATTGGAGCATCCGGTAGAACTTCAATAAACTGTTCTGGGGTCTCAATGGGTACTTCCGGCAGCTCTATAGTTGGTACTAATGTTACCGCCATCACGGCCTCAGGAACACAGGTAGTACCAGAAGTCAATGCGTAGTCATCCGTAGTGGGTGAGAGGAGCGGCGGGGGTATCGGTGTACTCCCAAGCCCCAGGGATTTCCTCCGCTCATTGTTTATTTTATTCACTACTTTGACAAGGTAGTTATCCAGGGTAGCCAACTGTTTCGACATTATGAATCTAGGTGGAAAAGCCGGCTGGTTCAAACTGGGATGAATACCAAAGTCACGAAGCTTACTGTGGTTCAGTCAGATATCACACAGGGGGTATGGCCCAGCCCAGCCTCATCCAGCCCTAGACGGCAACAGACGGCCCGTCCTCTGCCCGGGCACAACCCGGCGACGCCCGCGCGCGTCCCGCGACGCGGGAGGAGCAGCTCGATGCTATGCGCCTCCGGGCGCGGGAGTCTGACGCAGGCAGACGGTGTCCCCGTGTGCGAGCAGGGGACGCTGAGAAGTATAGTCTATGGTACGCTCCCCACTCTCAGCGGCCGCGGTGTCAGGAGCGGCGGCAGGGGAGAGCGGAGCAGGTGCGGGAGAACAGAGTGTCCGTGGGTCCTCACAGGCAGTAGTGAAATGGCAATGCCCCCAGCAAGTGTTCGCCCCCGCTCGGCCGCAGGAGCAGCTCGATGTTATGCGCCTCCGGGCGCGGGAGTCTGACGCAGGCAGACGGCGTCCCCGTGTGCGAGCAGGGGACGCTGGGAAGTGTAGTCTATGGTATGCTCCCTCCTCTCAGCGGCCGTGGTGTCAGGAGCGGCGGCGGGGGAGAGCAGAGCAGGTGCGGGAGAACAGAGTGTCCGTGGGTCCTCACAGGCAGTAGTGAAATGGCAATGCCCCCAGCAAGCGTTCGCCCCCCAGTCAATAAACCCTGGATTGATAATGAATGTCGGAATGCTAAGGCCGCTATTAAGAAACATGAAAGAGGCCTTAGGCGTAGCTATAATGATACATCATCACTAGAATTAAAGAAAGCGAGGTTAAAATACAAGTCAACAATTAGAGAAAAAAAAAGGTCCTTCAAGGAAAAATGTTGGGTTAACCTACTCGAGGCCATTGAAGAAAAAAATGTCAAAGGATTCTGGAAATTGATCAAGGAATGCACGGGGGAAGTTGGGGGGTCTCTGCAGTGCTCCGTCCCAGAGGACAAGTGTGCAGCCTACCTGGAGGTTCTATATGGCAAATGGCCTAGTAAAGGGGAATTAATATCGACAACCTGGCCAGGAGTCAGGGAGGATATACTAGTACATTTTACCCCAGGCCATATTAGGAGAGTAATATCTGGTCTAAACTTATCTCGAGCTGCCGGCCCAGACAACCTACCAGCAATTATTATAAAAACTAATCCTGACTGGTGGTCTAAGTTTTTTTCAAATATGTTTCATGGGATATTAAAGACAGGCTTAATACCAGAAAGTTGGAAAGGGGCTATTGTTAGACCGATACACAAAAAAGGCAATGTAAATTCTCCAAAAAACTACCGCCTAATAAATCTCCTCGACATTGAGGAAAAGGTATCCTCCAAAGTAATCCTAGGCCTGCTAAAGGACTGAGCAGAGGATAACCAGATAGTACCCCCAGAACAGGGGGGGTTGAAAGAAGGGCACTCGACGGTGGACCACTGTTTCTCTCTCTGGTCCATCGCGCGGAAGTCGATAGAACAGAGGGGTAATCTATTCTGCTGTTTTGTGGACTTCCGCGCGGCTTTCGATCTTGTGAGCAGGGAGCAGCTATGGTCAACCCTGGAAGGATACAATCTACATGGAGACTTACTGGCGATTATAAAAGCCTTACACATGGAAAACTGGGCCCAGATAATCCTGGATGAGGAGGGTGGTCTATCTGGGAGGATACAGATCAGAAATGGCTTGAGGCAGGGGTGCGTACTTGCCCCTCTGCTTTTTTCCCTGTTTTTGGCCGACCTACCAGCAAAATTAACAGGGGCTAGCCCAAAAGTGGGTGGTAATCATGTCTCGTGTCTACTATACACAGACGATCTAGTGATTATGGACCTAACGCAGATAAGTCTCCAGAGAAAACTAAACATGTTCAATGAATATTGCCTAAATAAAAAGCTAATAGTGAACATGGAAAAGACCAAAATGTTATGCTTCGGTAAGAACAAACCTCAGTTCCCTTGGCGTCTAGGCACAAATTTGCTTGAAAGGGTGAATGAATATAGATACTTAGGAAT
Source organism: Lissotriton helveticus (assembly GCF_964261635.1). NCBI lineage: Eukaryota > Metazoa > Chordata > Amphibia > Caudata > Salamandridae > Lissotriton > Lissotriton helveticus. The sequence goes on from NC_136063.1 coordinate 1,209,259,031, forward strand.
CTGGTTTAAGAGTAACCTTAAATGGTCTGCCCATTTGGAGGCACTTAAAGTGAGGGCATCTGCCTCTGTGAAGGGACTAAAAAGATTTAGCAGTGTTTATGGAGAAAACTCAGATAGGCCGGTTATAAAAGCCTATTTAGCAATGGTCCCTCCTCAATTTTTGTATGGGGCAGAAGTGCTTTACCTAAGTGAGAAAAAAGGCTGGGACAAAGAAGAAGGAAATATCCTAAAAAACGTATTCTCACTTCCAAAATCCTCCATGGTACAAGCTGCAAGACTTGAGTTGGGAATTACCTCTTGGGCGGCAACTGCCTGTATGGCACTAATTCGCTTTTGGCAGCGCCTAGGGTCTGAAGAGAACTTAAAAATTTCCCAGTGGTGTAAAAGGGAAATTGTTACTAGTGAACTGACCTGGGCGAAACAGACAAGAGCCGCACTAAGTGAAGCATATGGAGAGTTGGGTTTAAAATTATGTCCGCAACTGAGCCACCCAAGCATAGCTAAGAAAGAATTAAGAATACTGGGAGCTGAGACCTCCCGCACATATGATAGAGAGTACCTCTTGCGGAAAGTTTCGGTGTCACATATGACTCTGGCTTGGGAATCTAATAAACAGTACCCCTACCTAGACAAATTGTCAAGCTTCCTCCTAAGACGGGAGGTACTAAAAGTGCGAATGGGGATAAACCCCTGCTATGGGAATATTGAGATTAAAAATGTTATGTTGCATAGTAATGGTACCTGTACTTGTGCGTTAGGTAATCATTGCGATATTGTGCATATTTTACTAGATTGTACGAAGTTTTTAGATTCTCGGATAGAGATTTTATGCCCGATATTTTAAAAATATATGATCAGAAATAGGATGCACGCCGTTAGCCTTTTAGTTGAAATGAAGAACCTAGACATTGCTTGTGCTATTGGGAAATTTATGAGTAAGGTCAGGGTGTTCCTCAAGTGAACAGAGTAAAAAACTTTTATTTTATATGAGCACTTGGGGTAAGATAATGCTGTCCATGTAAAAGGGAATGGTTCGGCTTGGAATTCCTTGGCGGATTCTGAGGAAGATGAAAGACATTTGTATCTTACATGAAGTAAAATGCGTATTTTATGCTATGTATTTATACCATGTTTCTAATATGATTCTGGCTATATTTTAATAACAATTTTATGTATAGGGTACACTTTTATGGTTGTAATCAATCAAATAAAGTTTTCTTACTGACTGAAGCCAACTTTTAAGATTTACAATGAAAATATGTTTTCATAGATTGAGAAAAAATATACACCATCAGGATGATACACTGCTGCTTTGCTATATTTTATGTTTAAATGAAAACTTGTACTCATTTGATGATCGTGAAGGAATGCTGACACTGACTTGTTCACGTGTCTTCGAGTCTTAGCAGCATTTTCAGTAGGCCACTTCCACTTTTGTCTCTGATTTGGTAATAAAATAAACTAGTCTGCAACAATGACTTTACCAAGTATTATAAAGGAATTTGAAACACACCTTTCTATTCATGTTGCAATAAAACTAATCGCAAGGTAGATAGGAAATAAAATTCCATGGTTAAATATTATGTGATTAGTTAATAACACAAAGTGGGCATTAGACATAGCCGAACACTACTAAATGCCATCAATAACCATAGAGACTCTGCTGACTGTTGGAATGCAATACAGCTCTATTTTTTCTTGAAAGACATAACAGAGAAATTAAAAACGATACCTCATTACCTCCATCTATCTATTTTGACATAAAATAGGTTCATTTCTATATGAAATACAGGCAGAAAAAAAGTAGAGGAAAAATAAAAAAATTAATACTTCTATTAGGACAATTACTACTCTAATCATTACCTCTTTATGGCCTTTCAAAATCAGATTGGCCCATATTGAACACAATGCCTACAAAACAATACCTGGAGAAGCACAAAATTGAATTGTACTGCAAGGAGAGGAGCGAAATTGTACACAGAAAAGGAGTACACCTGAAGTAAAACAATAGTACTGGTAAGACTACAAAAACAAATGTAAACATTTCTACAGACCGAATCTTCCCATAGACAAATCATTTTTGGTTTGTTAATAACTTTGGTGCCGTTAGACAAATCTTCACAAAAATTTCAAAACTAGACTCCCAGTAAATGTATCTGTTGTCTGGGATGTTTTTGGGGGGGGATCGGTTAAGCGGGGCAGAGAAAAAGGAGACTCCAAAAATGCTTTTACCCATGCAATGTCGTTGAGGATTTTGCAATTTTTTAACACGACTATAGCTTGAACCGCCGAACAAAACTACACTGAATTAAACAGAAAGCTAGGTATTGGTCCAGAAAGAGTGCTTTTTGTAATTTGGTGTGAACCAGTCCAGTAGTTTGGGAGTTATGAAGAGAAGACATTTACAGATATCTAGGGACGTGGATCCTATGTGGATCAGCGGAGATCCGCGGGTACTCAAGGTGTGGTTCTGAAATTCTGGACCCTACTGTTGTCCCGGTATCGAGGTCCGATACCCGTGTCCCGAAACATCAACGTACCATGACGAATTTGGTGTCGACGAACCGATAATGATTAGGACATCATTCCTATGCATTTGCGTCATGATCGAGACATGCTAACACCCCTGAATCGTAGTTTCAGTCCCGACCCCTCAGACTCCATTTTGTAAACGGTATCCATCTTGTGTCTTGCCCTCATGATAAGTCAATTAAAGGTCGAGCTTGATCTAAAAGGACACGTCCACCTTCCCTGACTCCCCCCTGACCTGTCCCAACTGACTCCATTGCCTCCAGCCGAACCTGTTTGGGCAGCTCCTCGCCCAGTGGCCTAATACGATAGCATCAATGCATAACATGCCACAAACCATTCACTACATCCAGATCGTGTTTTCTACACACACGCCTGTCCGCGTTCCCTGTTTATGGCCAGTTTTATGACTAGGAGGTGCCTTCTTTTATTGGGGCTTCACCGATATCTGATGGGAGTTCCGGGCTTGGCTGGGTAATCTATCACGAATTGGACATCTAAAATACGGGCTTGCCTACATGACTTCGCTCTTTTGTATTATTGTAGAAATATGTGTATAGCCATATCATAAACTCAAGAATTCTTGCTTGCAGCTATTATTTTTGTATATAAGGAGAAGGCTGGTTCTGTAAAAATGAACAGTCTCCTGAGAACACATGACCCGTGTTTGTCGTGCTTCTAGGACACCTGTTACTTGGTAGCTGCCAATAAAACTTGATCTCTGACTCGACTAGAAGACTCAGTGTTTCTGTGGTCCGGAACAAGGGAGAACTCAGAGGTCTTCGGGTGTTATCCCCTGGCACCAAACGGGTTCCTAAAAACCCGTTACCTCAGTTGGCGCCCAACGCGGGGTGGTATCAAGCGGCGACGGTCCAAGCCAGATGTTCATGAGGAGCTTCGTGTGAAAATTCCAGAGGACGGCCAGCCACTTCAGCGACCCCTGTATGTCGACGTGGTTCCGAAGGTCTTTGCTGCGAGGTTCCCCGCGTCCCGACGGCTAAGAAGGACTGCTGCCCTGACTATCGCCTTGTTTTGGACCCAGTGATCCTTGGTAGAGCGAAACGATAGACGAGTCTTCTAGCGACGTCACCGATCTTCAAATACTTCAGTTAAGTATAAGTGGAGCGTCTCCCAGTCCTTAGTTTGTCCTTAGTTTTTGGTATCCTTGAGATACGCTTTGATTTGGTACTTGCAAGCCCCAAAGCCGAAGGACTTGTGTATTCACGAGAAATATCGTAACAGATAATCCTTTGAAGTTTGAAGCTAGACTAGTGAGCAAAGATGCCTGGTTTTAGCAGACTTGGAAACTTGTTTTGTCTTGGTTATAGTAAGGACTCCCGATTAGAGGATTCCTGTCCGGTTCCTCCGATCGGAACTCCAACATATGAGTTATATATAAAACACGGCGTAGGTCCTATAACATATAATGAAGTATGGATAAAATACACCCGCAAGGATGGTGTTTTAAAATGGCCCCAATATGGTAGTTTCGACTCAGAAATATTAGATAACCTAGAGGTCAAATTATTCAAGAGAAAAGCCCGGCCGGCGATGTTTGACTCTTTCCGCTTATGGCGCAAAGAAGCCAAACAGAAAGAAATAAAATTAGCAAAAAAGAATAAAAGAGGTATGTCAATGGTGCAAGCTGCCGTTGCATACAGGGATAACGAGGAAGAGCAGGAAAACGAACAAATACTTAGGAGCAAGAAACTAGCAGTAGATAAATGCTACCCGATGTTACCAAATAAGGGACAAGGTCAAGAGGAGAGATCCGAGAAAGATCCATTAATGTCCCACTTATTAAGCTCACCTCCACCGTATGCGTTAGACGCTACTACAACGCCAAAGCATTTTACTATACCGCGCCCCGGCGCACGTAACCCAGCTCTTGCACGAACGCCAGCTCCTCTTCAGCTGGTTTCTACTTCTCCGGCGCAGCCTTCTCAAGGGCCGCCATCTTTGCTACATACTCCATCTACTTCTACGACTTTGCCTACAGCTCCAGCTATTGTCTATGATACTACGTCTGCTACTACTTCGACTTCCTCTGCTATCGCCTCTACTTCTTCTTTGCCTCAGCCTGTTTTTTCCGAGGCACTTACTCCTCCGCAAGGTTCTCCTTCTATTAGACAAAGAGTGACAGGTACCGTCACTAATCTATTTTCACCTTTCTTTGGGTCGCCTAAAACAATGCCTAAAACAGAACATATACAGTCCCGTAGTCAACTGCCTGATTACGAGGAAAGAAAAGTGCTGAATGAACTAGCACGCCAATGGATTATGGATACTGTTAGATATGATGTTCAGTCTGTTATGGAAGTTTTCCGTCAATGGAATGCACCCACTCAGAGATACGTATTCGAAGAGATGTGTGTATATCTGGGCGAAGATTTGGAGACGAATGATCCCAAATACACAATGAACGAACTATGGCGTACACGCTTTAAGTTCCATGAAGGTATGATTACAGGCGCAGATGTTGAGAAAGCGATAGAATTGTTGTTCTCTTATAGGAGTAAGGGAAACGTCTCTAGATCATGTCACGAAGACGATGCACCAGGTGGGAAAAGAGCGAGACAGTACCCCATGAGAGAGGTTCCTCCGGTTTGGAGGGAAGGTGATGCGAATGCGAATCCACCAATTCTGCCTCATTTCCAGCGTGTATGGGTACATGTCCCCTGGAAAAGATCCGAAGTCTTAGCACTCAAGCAGACACTGCCTGATCCTTGTAAAAACCCGACTGGGTATTAGAAGGAGTTATCGCAAACTGCAAGCTCATGTATAATGAATTTAGCGGATATAGACATGTTGTTTGGGAACGTTGTTCCACATCCTTTATGGAGCAAAATACGTCATACGAACCATGACCAAGAACTAGGTGACTCATGGGCGAACATTGCCGCTATAGATGCTAGACAAATAGGTGGTTCTAAACCTGAGCCGTTAATAGCTGAACTTCCCGGTAGAATTATCGCGTACATGAAAACCATAATGCCTGAAGTACGCGTAAACTGGGACAAGCTATCTGCGTGCAAGCAGAAGAAAGATGAGAATGTGTCTGACTTTTTCACAAGATTTGAGGAGACTTTCACCGATCATAGTGGTCAGGATATGGCTACCGAGGGTGGTCAAAGATTGTTTGTAGACAAATTCGTACATAATTTAATCCCTGAACTGTGTAATAAACTGAAAGATTCAGAGAGTGCTTGGGCTGTCTCTACGTCAGCGCAAATTTTAGCTACAGCCCAGTACTACGAAAATAGGCGCAAAGACGAGCTAGATAAAGTCGACAAAAAGACAAAAGATTTAAAAACTAAAGTTCTTCTCCAGCAAGCCTATCCGCCTCGTACGGCTAGTCAGCCCAATTATCAACAACAACAGCAGTATTCGAGAAACGCGCAAGGAAACGAGTTTTCCCATCAGCGTATTGCTTATGGCCCGAATCAATGTGCGTATTGCAAGGAAGAGGGTCACTTTAAAGGTAATTGTCCGGCTCTTGCGCGACGTTTGAGCGGTGCTTCAGATGTAAGGGGACGAGGTGTTCAACATGCCCCTAGAGGTAGGAGCCGTGGAAATTTCACCCAGAATACAACTTCTTTTCCGCCTCAGAATTCGATGAACAGCTTTGACCAACAGAATAATGCATCGTCTAGGTCAGCTCAGTACTATGCTGACGACTATTACACCGAACACGAAAATGAGGGTAACGATTGCTAGGACAGCCATGGACAAAGAGAGGGATTTGTTTCAGTTCCAGTAGATCAGAATGGACCTTATATCAAGGTAATTACCTCAGGAGTGTCAGAGCCATTTCTGCTGGATACTGGTGCTACAAAAAGTTCTATCATGCACTCGAAACTTCCTGGCGCACCTTTGTCTGGCGAAATGAATGTTTCAGTAGGTTTCTCTGGCGCCCCTGTTAGAAACCCGATCTCTCGTCCTATATCTCTTTCTATTGGCCCGTGCGAATTAGAAGCACCCCTCATTCTTACAACAGGTTGCGGTGAAAATTTGTTAGGTTTGGATTTGCTAAAAAGGTTATATGCGACTTTGTACTGTTCCCCCTTGGGAGTACAACTTACTTTAGGTAAGAAAGTCATTTCTCCAATGTATTTGTCAAAGGACAATATTCCGACTGAATTGTCATCACTTCCTGATATACTTTGGGCTAATGGCTCCAATGATGTAGGTCGTTTGGAGATAGCACCGTATGTCATAACATTGAAAGCCAACGTTAGGTTGCCACGTATTCCCCAATACAAAATATCTAGCGAATGTGAAAAGGCGTTATTGACGATTGTTTATGACCTGATTGATAAAGACGTCATCGAAGAAACAACAGGAAATGTTTGTAACAGTCCAGTTCTGCCCGTCTTAAAGCGTACTGATCCTTTACAACCGCCTGTGTATAGGTTCGTCATCGACCTCAGAGAAGTGAACAAGATAGTTATCCCACAGTTTCCAGTTGTCCCCGACATTACTGCTTTATTGACGATGGTTCCAGCTTCAGCAGCTTGGTTCTAGGTGATTGACCTGAAGAACGCTTTCTTCAGCATCCCGATTGCTGAGGAGAGTAGAGATATTTTTGGATTCAATTTAGGAGGACGAAGCTTCCGCTTCAAGTGCGCTCCTCAAGGCTACTGCGAAAGCCCATCAATATTCAGTCAGGCCCTGAAAACACAACTAGACACGATTATTCTACCGAATGGTTCAACTCTGATTCAGTACGTAGACGATCTGCTGATCGCTGCACACACTGAAGAAATTTGCAAACGAGCTACGCTGTCATTATTGCATCACTTATGTAACATGAAGCACAAAGTCTCTCTCTCCAAACTACAATTTTGTCGACAAGAAGTTACCTACCTAGGTCACATCTTGTCGAAGGAGGGAAGGAGACTGACACCAGAAAGAATACAGGCAATTGCAGAACTGAGTGCCCCAAGGACACAGAGAGATGTTCGGCCCTTCTTGGGCATTACATCGTACTGTAGACAATGTATACCGAATTTCTCACTACTAGCTAAACCCTTGCTGGCACTACTCTGTAAAGACACGTCAAATCCTATGCCCTGGTCTGAAGATTGTCAGACGAGTTTCCACGAGTTGCGTGATGCATTCTGTTCGGCTCCTGTGTTGGGAAACCCCAACTACAGTAAGCCTTTTACATTATATGTCCATGAGAAGGAAGGTTGTGCATTATCAGTTTTAACACAAACTTTGGGGACAAACAGCGCCCATGCGCGTATTTTTCGGCAACTCTAGACCCTGTGGCTAAAGCCCTACCAAGTTGTCTGAGGGCTACCGCCGCAGCAGCTGTCTGCATTCGACAATCCGCTGGATTAGTTATGTTATGTTAATAGTTTATTTCTATAGCGCGCGGCTACTCAAAAAGAGTGTCCCGGCGCTTTATTGGAGAAGGAGACAAAACTGCGACATACTAACATAACACCAGATAAAAAAAAACTAACAGAAGAGTGGGCCAAAGATACACAAAAGACCAGCTACTGAGTGAACAGCCAAGTTTTAAGGCCTTTCCTAAAGGCCAGTAGACTGGTGGCTCCCCGCAGGGCCAGTGGTAAAGAATTCCACAACTGAGATGCCAACAGTCCAAAAGAGCGGCCTCCGAGGCGCGCTTTCTTTACCCGGGGAACAACAGCAAGGTACAGGGCTTCCGACCTCAGCGACCTGGTCGGATGATAAAAAACCAGCCTCTTTTGGAGGTACTTGGCTCCCTCCTCGTGAAGAGCTTTGTAGGCTAAGGTCAGCGCCTTAAAGGCGATCCTCTTGCGGATAGGAAGCCAATGTAAAGTTGCCAGCAGGCCCGAGGTCCTGGAGCGCCTACTAAGGCCGAAGATTGCCCTGGCAGCGGCGTTCTGTACCACTTGAAGCCGCTGCAGCAAGTACTCTGGAAGGCCCAGGTAAAGAACGTTGGAATAATCCAACCTGGACCCGATCAGAGCCTGGACTGTCAGCGTCCTATGTTCCACGGATAACAGAGGAAGGAACCTCCGCAGCATCCTGAGGATGCCAAAGCAAATGCCCGATACCCCCAGGATCTGGGATTTCAAGGTAAGCCTGTTATCCATCTTCACCCCCAGATTCTTAGCAACCTGAGAGGAGCAGGACGGAGGGAACATATCCAGTGGCCACCAGGGCTGCCAATCTGGCTCTGTGTCACACCCAAAGAAAAGTACTTCGGACTTGTCGGAATTGCACTTAAGGCTGTTTAGATGGAACCAATGAAAAACAGCCCCAAGGCAATCCCGAATACTCTCCCCATCAAAGTCGCCTCCTCTCTTACAAGAGAAGAGGAGCTGGGTGTCATCCGCGTAGGATACGATCTGGGCACCGTGCGACTCCACCAACGCCGCCAAAGGGGTCATAATGATGTTAAAGAGGGTCGGGCTCAAAATAGAGCCCTGAGGGACCCCGACTCCCAGAGGCGGCATCACGGCGGAATCAGGCGGGGCCCAGATCGATTGCCGGCGGCCGGCTAGAAAGGAGGAAAACCAGTCGAACACCGTCCCCCGTAAGCCTATCTCGAAAAGTCTAGCGAGAAGACCCTCATGTGGAACGGTGTCGAACGCCGCCGACAGGTCTAACATCACCAGCATGACTTTGCCCCCAGAGTCCAGAACCCCTTTAATGGTTTCCGAGACCTCCAGGAGCGCTGTCTCAGTACTGAAATGAGGACGAAAGCCCGATTGGGTGGCATGCAGGATCTCATTAGATTCAAGAAAGTTAGAGAGCACGCCATGGACGTGCTTTTCCAGAATCTTCGTGAGGGCCGGCAGCAGAGAGATAGGCCTATAATTAACAGGGGCCTTCGGGTCTAGACCAGGTTTTTTGAGCAAGGGAATCACCATCGCCTGCTTCCAGGTTCGCGGAACCACACCGAGCCTCAGCGAAAGATTTAAGAGTGGATTAGCCAGCGGGTTGATCACCTCCGCGACTTTCGCAAGAAATTTAGCAGGACATGGGTCAAGGGGAGAACCCGATTAGTCATGAATAATACTCTGATCGTTATGGTCCCGCATGCAGTAGACATTTTACTAAACAGGACGAAGACACAACATCTTACTAGCGCTCGACTATCCAGTTACGAACTTACACTGCTAGCAAGTCACATCCACATAAAGAGGTGTGATACACTGAACCCCGCAACGTTATTACCCATTCCGACAGAAACAGACAAGATTGATAACCATGACTGCTGTTTTAGGACAGAAGAAGAGACAAAAGGGAGAGTAGACTTACAGGACACTCCCCTTCCTGAATGCAACGATACTTTATGGGTTGATGGTTCATGTTTCAAGCTGCCGAATGGTGATACGACTGCAGCATATGCCGTAACGACATTACACACCATTATAGAGACCGCGCGCATTTCCCATAATTCTGCACAAGCTGCAGAGCTAATTGCGCTTACCAGAGCATGTGTGTTAGCAAAAGGAAAGCGAGTGAATGTGTACACTGACAGCCAATACGCCTTTGGTGTGGCTCACAGTTTTGGGAGATTGTGGCGTGAACGTGGGTTTCTTACGTCACATGGTGCAAAGATACAACATGGTCAGCTAGTTAATGAGCTCCTCGAGTCACTGACCTTGCCACTACAAGTTGCCATTGTGAAATGCAGTGCACACAAAAAGATTCAAGATGATGTTGGCCGCGGGAATGCATTTGCAGACGAGGTTGCGAAAGAGACTGCAAGGAACACAATGAGTCGGATGTATGTTGTAGGTCCCGCTAGATGGATTACGGATGTAGGAATGTGTGAGGACACCATTGAAAGCGTGAAATCTATACAAGCCGAGGCAACTGAGAAAGAGGTGAATGAATAGAGAGAAAGTAAAGGTAGATCAGACGCGAATGGTTGTTGGGTCGAACTGTCAGAACACCAGCGATGGCTATTACCTAACGCATATGTACTTGCAGTAGTAACCATGGCTCATGGAGTTGCGCACATTAGTTCGAGAGGAATCTGTAAAGTATTGGCCCCAGTATGGCAAAATGGTAATATCCCGAAATATGCAGAGAATGTGGTCAGAAACTGTATGGTGTGTTTGAAGTACAATCCCGGTAGGGGAACCCCAACTCCAGCTGGTCATTTTGCGCCTCCAATGTATCCGTTCGAGGTTTTGCAGCTCGATTTCATTCACACGGAGAGATGCAACAATCTGAAGTATGTGCTCGTTGTTGTTTGCGCTTTCTCCAGGTGGGTGGAAGCGTACCCCCTTAAGGACAATACTGCCTTGTCAACTGCCAAAGCCCTTGTCAAAGAGTTCTTCCCGAGATTCGGTATGCCTAGAATCGTCTGGAGTGATAATGGAAGTGAATTCGTAGGACGCGTGATGAAGAGAGTGTGTGAGTGTTTAGGCATACAACAAAAGTTTCACTCTGCGAATCACCCCCAATCAGCTGGATTAGTAGAGTGCTACAATGGCACTTTGAAGCTCAAATTAGCCAAGATCCAAGCCTGTACAGGTCTTAAATGGCCTGACGCCTTGCCCCTAGCACTCTTGTCAACCAGAATGACAGTCCATTCCAGGTTAGGACTTAGTCCTCATGAGATAGTGTTTGGCCGCCCAGCCAACGTCTGGGGCGTGCCAAGGCCAAAGAAACTCAGCGAAATAGAGCACCCCGTACTGCTTGACTATTTGTGCGAATTAACAACTAAATTGCGTGTTTTACACCAACAGGTTCACAGTTCCTCTCCGCCAGCCTCTGACGATCCAGGTCACTCCATCAAACCCGGCACGTGGGTCTTGGTGCGGAATTTCCTGCGCACAAACAACGGACAGCCGAGGTGGACCGGACCGTACCTGGTACTTCTTTCCACGAGATCAGCTGTTCGGGTGGAAGGCAAAAAGAACTGGGTGCACGGGACCCATTGTAAACGGGTCCCTCTGCCCCTTCCATACGACCGGTGGGTCAACGAAGGAATTGCCGACTCCGAGACAGAATCCATACCTCGCTTCATCCCTTTCAGCGATGCACGTTTAAAAGAATCTGGTACCGAAAAGGAGAGTGATCATATTTTAAAAGGACTTGTGCCACCGTCAATGCAGTTGGACACTTCAGAACCTAAGACATTGTTTGAAGACCACACCGTACCTGGGAAACAACAATATAATCTAAGGTCAAGACAAAGAGACTAATAAAAAGCAAACTAATGTGATTTCCCTTCCCCCAAGAACTATTTTTTGATTTTTTCAGCTCTCTCACTCTCAGGAAACTTGCTCATTTTTGATTTTCGAACCGCCATCCGGTTCTGCTGCTAGGGTCGCGGTTGAAGTCAAGTCTGGGGAGTGCAACTGGGGATGTTTAGGTCAACGGTTCTGGTTGGTCCAAGGGAGTTACCCCGGACTGAACAGAGCGCACTCCCTGGCAGAACCAACCTACCACCGCGGGCAGCAACTAGAGGATGGAGTTTCCTAGGGTAAAGAGACCTGCCAGACTCACGGACTTTGAAAGACAATTATGCCCGATACTGGCCAAAAGAAGTTTTTTGATAATATGTATTTTTATGTTGTGTAGCATAGCAATGTTCTTGACTGGTTATACTCTATTCGTCTTTCAAGTTTCCTTGTTCTCAAATGACACTCGGCCAACTCCTCCTCTCACTCTCTCCACACACTCCTTTCACCCTCTACCTGAATACGAGTCTGCCAGAAGACTCGAATTTGTAAATAACTCATTCATTCAACTTCTACACCAACACCAGTCCATAATGAACACATCGAACTGTTGGGTATGCGGACTCATGCCGCACACGACTGATAAGGGTATCCCATACTTCATCCTGCCTTTCAGTTATTATGGTTCTCTGTGGGCTTTCCAGACCATGTTCCTATTCGCCCTAGAACCATACCCGACCCGTTCTACTGAGAGTGATTCCAGTAACAAGGCACTAGTAGCAGGGATAAGTTATATGAGTAGAGAGTTCGACACCTATCTAACGATTCCCAAAGATGAACTCACTCCGTACACTCGTTGGAACGTAACTAAATATGGGGTTTACCTGAGTATGAGCCAGACAGCAAAGAAATCCCGCCCAGTTTGGATAGTACCCAACCGAGGTCACTTATGTTTACAAGGTATTGGTAGGGATCCCAAAGCACAATTAGGAAAGAGTATATGCACGGAAACATATGTGTTCGCTTCCCGAACTTCCCCTATACTATTAGCAGCCAAAGACACGTATTTCGTCTGCCATGACCAAGCCTACACCTGGTTTCCCCCTGACTTCTCAGGTACATGTTTTATCTAATTTCTGCTGCCTCCCACCTACACGGCCAGAGCAGATTACCATCGGACAAGGACAGCTAGAGGTGTCGTGAGTAAAGACGACACCGCGGGTCAGGAATTCGCTGACTTCGCAAAGGGTTTTCTGCCATTTTGGGGGCCTATGGTGAACAGCAGGAATATTCGCCAGTTATCGAGGATAGTTGAATCCGCCGTGATTACAACGGCCGGAGCCCTTGGCAATTTGACGACCGAACTTCAGTCGGATCGACTTATGACCCTTCAGAACCGAGTTGCCCTAGATATCATACTCGCCGATCGTGGTGGTGTGTGTAGAGTGATCCAATCCAGTTGTTGCATTTTCATCCCTGATAACGCACCGACAGTGTACCAGGCCATCTCTAAGCTACACGAGATATCTGGTTCCCTTCACGTAGAAAAAGGGGACTGGTCCTTACTAGGGTGGTTCTGGGAACTGATCGCTACCTGGGGATGGAAAACACTGATCTTCATTGGGATGATCTTAGCACTTCTGTTTATGTTCTGCCTGTGTGTACAGTGCGCTCCTGCACTATGTGGCCTTTGTGCTACGTCATGTGTACGGAAGCCTGTGTCAAGGGACGAACTGAGCAACAGAATGATGCTACAGCAGCATCTCCACGAATTCCTTCATACAGACTTAGACTCGGATTAACATGAATTATTGCCTTATATGAGGGCAAAAGGAGGGTCTGTGGTTCTGAAATTCTGGACCCTACTGTTGTCCCGGTATCGAGGTCCGATACCCGTGTCCCGAAACATCAACGTACCATGACGAATTTGGTGTCGACGAACCGATAATGATTAGGACATCATTCCTATGCATTTGCGTCATGATCGAGACATGCTAACACCCCTGAATCGTAGTTTCCGTCCCGACCCCTCAGACTCCATTTTGTAAACGGTATCCATCTTGTGTCTTGCCCTCATGATAAGTCAATTAAAGGTCGAGCTTGATCTAAAAGGACACGTCCACCTTCCCTGACTCCCCCCTGACCTGTCCCAACTGACTCCATTGCCTCCAGCCGAACCTGTTTGGGCAGCTCCTCGCCCAGTGGCCTAATACGATAGCATCAATGCATAACATGCCACAAACCATTCACTACATCCAGATCGTGTTTTCTACACACACGCCTGTCCGCGTTCCCTGTTTATGGCCAGTTTTATGACTAGGAGGTGCCTTCTTTTATTGGGGCTTCACCGATATCTGATGGGAGTTCCGGGCTTGGCTGGGTAATCTATCACGAATTGGACATCTAAAATACGGGCTTGCCTACATGACTTCGCTCTTTTGTATTATTGTAGAAATATGTGTATAGCCATATCATAAACTCAAGAATTCTTGCTTGCAGCTATTATTTTTGTATATAAGGAGAAGGCTGGTTCTGTAAAAACGAACAGTCTCCTGAGAACACATGACCCGTGTTTGTCGTGCTTCTAGGACACCTGTTACTTGGTAGCTGCCAATAAAACTTGATCTCTGACTCGACTAGAAGACTCAGTTTTTCTGTGGTCCGGAACAAGGGAGAACTCAGAGGTCTTCGGGTGTTATCCCCTGGCACCAAACGGGTTCCTAAAAACCCGTTACCTCAAAGGGTACCCGCAGGTACAAAGCCCAATTGGAAAAAAATCCTCACCCACTTACACACCAGGCCCCCACTGCGCAAGGCCTTTGGCCGTGCCCAGCATGGGCTTGTGTGTATGAAGGGCCCTTCAGGCCCTGTGGCCATCTCCAACTGCCCATGACTGAAGGCTGTCTGCGCCAGTGGTTGTATTATTGTACGGTAACTATGTATTACTTTACATTAAAAAAACAGAGAAATTCACTGAAAAAAACAAAGGCTACAGGGGCATTTTAGTTAGGTTGACATTGTACCCACACAATCCATACAAATTCAGCAGTTACACTTATATGTATAGTTATACTTATCTGAAGAAACTATAACTTGTGCCTGTTAAATAACTTTAGGTCACAAGTTATACTTTCTTAACATAAGTATAACTATAAGTGTAACTGCTGAATTTCTATGGTTTTTTGTGGGTAAAACATCAACCTAACTATAACATCTCAGTAACCTTTGTTTTTTTCAGTGAATAGATACATATCTACGTTTTTAGGGCATTTTTAGATTTTTTTATCTTGGGAGAAGCCCCCCTTTTTATAAGACCTTACATCCCTTTACCTTTTTCGACCCTGTAGGAAGGTAGAATCCTTCTGCATGGTTACCCCCACTTTTTGCTTGGTGCTAAACTGTATTTGACTAATCTGCGTGGGATCCTGCTAATCAGGACCCCAGTCTATCTGCTTTCTCCCTAAATTGTTGTGTTCAGTACTTATGTACACCCCTGATTGGATACTGGGGTGCCCTTATAAGTCCCTAGTATATGGTACCCATGCATCCAGGGCATAGGTCCCCAGAGGTCTCCCACGGGCTGAAGCATGAATTATGCCACTCTTGAGAGACCATTCAAAATGGAACTACAGGCCTGCCATTGCAGCCTGTGTAAATTTGTGCTAGAACCACCTACTAAAAATATGGGTTTCCTATATCTAGGGTCAATGCACTTAAAACCTATAAGTTACCCCTAAAGCAGGCCTTTGCAATCCTGAAGGCAGGGTGCTTGGTTGTAAATGAGAAGCTGCCCCAGCATGTGCAGGACACCCCTGCAGCCTTCGGAGTCCAATCTCCTGGGTTGTCACTGAAGCAGCCATATAGTAAATATAGAGGGACACTGTGTAATTACGCGATGACCATCAAGAAAACGGCTGCAATTAATCATATCAAGTTTGGTATCGAACATGTGGGAATCATAACCCCACAATGTAAACGGTGTGGGAAGTATGGCTCCAAGCACTGGAAGAGCCCTCTGTTAGGCTCTCAGTGTTCCCGGTGCCAACCTTCTAGCCCCGGACAGCACAAAATGGTTTCTGACAACCAGAGATACATTCCTGCCCTCCTGCTGCTGACCCAAGCTCAAGCAGGGGAAGGCAGATCAATAGGTATCCTGTCACAGGGAGGTGTGACCACCTCCCAGACAGGATTTAGTGTATTGGGACCGGGTGGGTGCACTTGCCAGCTCTACAAAGTCTGCACAAGGGGCACATTTGGTGTCCCTGTGTATAGTGCAATTCAAACCAGTCCTGGGAGTGTTGGCTCCCGCACTGGTGCAAAACTGGACAAAGGACATTGGAGGAACCACCCCCCGTCCAGATCCTCCCCTGGGAGGGGTCCCCTGAATCTTCCCAACCCTTTCCCTCGGGTACTTAAGGGCTTACGTGGGTGTAGGTCCCTAGATTTGTCGTGAGATAAGATTCAGAACAGACACCTCTGCACTTCTACCATCTGGGCATTCTCGACTTTGCTGAACTTTGTTTGGGCCTGACTTTATCTCACTTCCACTCTGCTGCATTGTCTGTGCATCTCACAGGAACCTTTCAAAGTCTTTGAAGTATCAAAGACACTTGAAGAAATTTCCCTTGGAGTGAAGGAGTAACTCCCCTGCATTCGCAGGTATTACAACCAAATCGACCGGTCTGTAGATCCTGAGCTCCTCCTGACTCCATGGACTCTGTAACACAGGTGTGCTTTTCCACAGCCCCAGAGGCCTGCCCTGCCCTCCCACAAAGTTTGAGGCCAGTACACTTCGTGGGTATTGCAATAACTGAACCCCTGAGCACCGCGCCCAACTTGGAGTTGCAAAGGCTTGTTATTTAGTTACCAAGAAGATCTTTGGGCTCCAAGTAGCCCCAACCTCGAGAACCTCCAGTGGCCAGAATCTTCAGCCACTCTGCATCATGGCCTGCATCTTTTGGTGAGCTGCTTGAGGTCCTCTTGCGACTCCAGTGCCTCCGGCCTGTGGGTCCTCTTGAGGGTCACACTTGTTCCTTTCGGGCTCCCCTAAATGCTCTGGCCTGCCCAGACTCCCATGCCTTTAATAAGTCCCCTGGACCTTGCTGGTCCCGACGTTGCTCCTTCTTTGATTTCTGCATCGCTTGCCTTTGCCAATACTGGTTAGTGCTCCCGCAGGACACCGACCCCTCAGCACTCAACATCCTTCGTGGGGCAACTCGTGCATAGCTCCTGGTCCTCCTCAGCATCGCCAGGTCCACACAGCTGCAGAGCCAAGGTCATCGTCATCCATCCTGCAACATCCGACATCGGAGGGCATTCGTCTTCCAAGTCTCCTGGTCACACTTGAATGACATAGACTCTGTCCCCTCTGCTTGCAGGTACCTCTCAGCTAGAATCCATCCTTGGATTCCAGCGGACACTTTTTCCTTCTTCAACAGTGGCACTTTTCCTGAAGTCCTCCATTGGGTTTGAAGGCGGTTTCCGACATCACTTCACATGTATGCACCCGGCTTCCCTGGTGTAGGTAACGTGGGTACTAGGGTATCCACGGGTGGGGTGACTCTCCAACCTTCCACAGGGTTTCTTCAGGGTCCACTGGGAGGGGTCCTTAATCTACAAAAATCCAACCGCGACTTACACGTAGAGTTGTACGCAGCACACTGCACATGCTCTCTGTGGGGTCCCTATCTACTCACCTTGGGTGGTTACTTGTGGTTTTAGCACTTCTACGTCCTCTCGTCACTGTCTTGACTAGAGTTGTGGTTCTTATACCACTTTCTTAGTATATGGTTTGGTCCCCCCCTGGCCACTTTGTATTTTGTGCTATTTACTCTGTTTCTTTGCTGAAGTATTGTGTGCATTGTGCATATCTCCGGGTAGGAGATATTTCTATGTGTTCGAGAGTATTATATAATAAATACATATTTTTATAAATACTTTGTGTGGTTCTTTTTCACTTTAATCTATACTATGAGATTGCATTCAGGTAAAACAAGCTGCTTTACACTCCTTTTGGACCCTTGAGCCCTAAAAATATCTACTACCCTTTTTCTCCACCTTCCCCTGAACCCTAAAAACTGCCTACCTCACTTTACCGATACCAACCCCTGACCCATAAAAAGTACTTTCTTTTACCACCACCCACGCCTGAACCCAAAAATGTACTTACCTCAGTTTACTTCTACCAGTTCCGAAACCCTAAATCATTCTGCCATGCTTTACCTCTACCTGTCTTCCGAACCCTAATAAAAACCTAACATACTTTACCACTATCCAACCTATGTCCTAAAAACCCTGGTTGAACATGGCCCTCTCCGCAGAGTCACCAAACGTTTTGCCTTCATCCCTCCTGTTTCTGAACCTTTTTCATTCACTTTTAATACTCTGTACACTTTACCATTGCTAACCAGTGGTAAAGTGCTTGTGCACTCTCCTGTGCACATTTGATTTATTTATAAATCCCTAATAATATGGTACTACACGTACCCTGAGCCTGTAAAATAAATGCTACTGGTGGGCATGCAGCATGTATTGTGCCACCCAGTTAAGTAGCCCTAAACACAGGCCTGCCATTTCAGCCTGGAGGCAGGTGCTACTACATTCAGCTGTCAATTCGACTTGGCAAAATCAACCTTTTGCCAAACCTAAAACTTCCTTTTTAATACATAGAAATCACCCCTAGGGTTGGTCCTTGTGAGAAATTGGGCTGTTGGTTGGGGGCAGGGGGTGAACCCTTCTCAAGCAACACTCCCAATCCTTGTCAAGTTGAAGAACAAAAAGACACTAAACTAACCTGTGCCTAACCGTCTGGTACCTTGGCACAAAAGCAGTCAGCCTTCACTTAAAGACAATGTGTAAAGTATTTAAGCAACACTTAACCAGCAAACACGACACAAGAAAAAAATCCCACACCAAGTTAGAAAAAAAGATAACATTTTAAGATGTTATTTGACACAAAAACAACAGCAATCCAATCAGCAGTACCGGCGTTATGGATTTTTGAAGTTTAAAGTGGGACATGGGGACTAAAAGTTCAAAGCACCAACTGAAGACACCTAGTTGCTCAAAACAGGGGCAAAGTCGAAAGTTATAGCCGACCACGATGGAGCATGGGTCAGATACACCGGGTCTTATGGCTCAGAGGGCCAATGTGTCCACTGCAGGGGACTGTGTTCGGCCTCATGGTCACAGGTTCAAATCGTGGTGGGTCCACTCAGATTTTCTTCCAACTGAGGTTGATCAAATGAGTACCACTGAGTAGGGTAACAGTAAGCATTTGTTATTCAGTGTCAAGATGCCTACGGGTGAACATGCGCTTTACAAATGCACATGTTATGTTACACAAATTTGATGGGCCCTGTGTCTGTTTACCTTTTGACTTAGAAGAACTTTAGGAAGAAAATATCTTAGAAGGTAACGTTCATCAGGGTAAAGGAGCTGACACTGTCCAAGGAGTAAGTGTTGTCTGGGAGACACTGGATGAAGTCGCAGTGAAGATTCCTATGTTCTGACTTAGGCTCTTTTTTTGGAAGTTGAGAATCTCCAGCGGGACAAAGCTGCAGGCTGTAGCTGACAAGTGCTCCATGAGGCCAAATATCCCTTTTGTGAGGAACAGCTGAACAGAATTTGCTGATGCAGAGAACATAGGCCGACTGGCAATGAACCTTGGGCGGCTTGGAAAGCTGCTAGGTTCCAGTCTCCTCTAGGTTCTCGGAGTATTTTTAGGGCAAAAATTCTCACACTGTGGATTTTGGTTATCTGGGTACCTTTAGCAGCACTTCCAAGGGCCCATGTTTGGAGAGTCAATATTTGGAGAATCAGGACTCACTCAGGCAGGGTCCAGGTTGGAGTCTTTTCTGTCCCTGAGGCTCTGCTTAGAAGGCCAGCAAAATAGCACTTGGGGTCAATCTGGAAGTTCTAGAGTCAAGATAAATGAGAAGGGCAGACCCCTGGAGGCTCAGAGCAGGCTTCAGGCAACAGAGCAGTCCTTCTGAGTGCATAAAAGCAGTCCTTCTGAAGTACACAGCAGGCCACATAAGCAGGCATTCAACTGAGAGTCCTTCTGCAAGTCCAGGAGTAAACTGAAGAGTGTGCCTGAGGGTCCTACTTTTTACACCTGGCGCCTCCTCTGAAGTGAGAGAAACATCTGGAGGCTTCTCCTGAAAAAAGCGGCTGGAATTTCCTGCCTCTCCGCCTTGGTCCCAGTCTGTCTGCAGGTACAATAGGATAATGTGAAGTTCTTTGTGTGTGAGTCTGGTCAGTGTCTTTGAAGTGCAAGTGTGGTAGGTAACTATTCTGCCCCATATTAAGCCAGGATGGCACATCCTGCCAACACCCTGACCCTCCATTGTGATATTATCTGGGAGCAATACACAAAGACAAACTGCTAACTACACCGAGTCACGTTACCCAGGAACAGGCTGCAGGCACCAAATGGTTAGGGCAAGAAAATGCCAACTTTATAAAAGATGCATTTTAGAATTGTGACCTATAACCCAACTTTACCTTTTAAGAGGATTTT
This sequence comes from Lissotriton helveticus, assembly GCF_964261635.1. Classification (NCBI taxonomy): domain Eukaryota; kingdom Metazoa; phylum Chordata; class Amphibia; order Caudata; family Salamandridae; genus Lissotriton; species Lissotriton helveticus. The sequence continues at coordinate 1,209,279,221 of NC_136063.1, forward strand.
AGATTACAAATCTGCAGGCACCAAACATGATTTTCTAGCCTGATCCCAATCAAAAGTTAGTACTTATTAAATGTAATAAGGCAACCCAATGTTATCCTATTATAGTAGTGAAAAACTAATTTATGAGTTTTTTACTACCAGGACATCTAAAACTTAAATGTAGATGTTCAACTTTTCAATTACAATGGACTCTGCCCTAGTGGCTGTCTAAGGCCTACCTTAGCGGTGATTTAAATGTAATAAAAAGTGAGTTTAAGGATTGGCAAGGAGGCTATTTTACCAAGTTTAAGGGCTACTCAAATGGGTGGCATAATAAGTTCTGCAGGCCAACTAGTAGCTTTTAATTACCCAGTCTGGGTACGGGGTAGACCATTCTACAAGGGACATATAACTTAATTAATCAGATGTAAACCAATTTTAAACAAAATCTAATTCAGAAAAGTAGTAGGGGTGAAAGCAAAATGTTTGGGGGAAGACCATTCTAAAGTTGACAGGTCTAACATATGCCTCCCAAGATAAAAGTGGGGCCATCTTCCAAACCTCGTAGGAGTTCTTATCACTAAGGCGGAAGAAGCTGGACAAACCATCAGCACTGGAGTGGTCTGACCCAGGACAGTGTTCCACCGTAAAGTCCATTCCCTGCAGGGAGATGGACCACCTCAACAGTTTGGGATTCTCAGCTCTCATTTGCACAAGTCATCCGAGATGCCTGTGGTCTGTCTGAACCAAGAAGTGAGTCCCAAACAGGTATGGTCTCACTTTCTTCAGTGGCTAGATCACAGCAAAGCATCCCTTTACAATAGCACGCCAACTGTTTCCCGGGTTGTAACCTTCTTCTGATGAAAGCTAAAGGCTCTAGACCCTCCTCATTTAAAGGTGATAACACAGCCCCTATCCCATGTTCTGAGGCATCACTCTGTACAATAAATTATTCAGGGGCCTTGAATACAGGTGCTGTACGCATTGCCTATTTGAAGGGGTTAAATTCTTTCTGGCAGGCCTCCCTCCAGATCACCTTACTGGGCTGCTTCTTAGAAGTCAGCTCAGCTAAGAGGGAAGCAATGCTGCCATATCCCTTAACAAACCTCTTGTGATATACTGTGAAGCCCAGAGAGGGCCTCATTTCCGTTTGAGTTTTGAAGGGCTCCCAGGCCAGGATAGTCTCTATTTTGGCCAGGATGGGCTACACCTTGCCCCCGTCCATGAGGTGCCACAAATAAACCCCAGAACCCTGCCCTAACTCTTAGAGGTGAAACAGGTGGTCTTCCTAGCTACTACTGTACACAGCTATGTCATTCAAGCAAGCAGCACTGAAGGCCTCCATCTCGGCTAGGACTTTGTTCACCAACCTCAGGAAGGTGGCAGGGGTATTCCTTAGTCCAGAGGGAATCACCCTAAACTCGAAATGGCCATCTGGGTATTAGAAATGGGGTTTCTAGTTGACAGAGGTTTACACCCTGTCCACGCAGAAACCACAACTCTAGTCAGATAAACTAGGTGAATATAAAAGATAACCTGTGCTCACCCTCTGCTAGCTTGGCACAGATCATTCAGGCTTATCTAAAGAGGCAATGTGTTAAGTATTTGTGCTCAAAAAGAAAAAGGAATGCTGTTCCTAAAGGGGACATAGGACAAAGGGGAGTAGGTCTAAGAAATGGAGCCACAACAGAGGGAGTAGTTCCTTTTTGGAAAAAAGGCCCTCACACACCCGTGAGGGTATCATGCTTCATCATGAAGCTTGCTCCTGGTCGGCCCGTGCTACAGTGCCTGACAGGCACCTTCAAGGTTTCCAAAGCCGTGGTGTGAAGTGCAAGTTAAGAGCCCTTTCACTAGAAAGAGGAAACATAGGTGTTGATGTAGTGATTAGTGACTTAAAAAAGCTAGGCAAGTCTCAAATCAAGTTTTAATCCAAGAGTATGGCTGATTTATTAAAAACGTGATGTCACCAGTGGGGACAATGATCCCTGGTGACTTATATGGTCTATATGTTTCATGCCGTCAATTAGTCAAGATGTGATCTAGGCAGTGGTCGAAGTGGGCGGGATCGGCAGGGCACAGCGTGCCCTTACTTCTTTAATTTGATAGATTTCGTTCCCCTACTATATTATTTTAAACACACATCCAGGGATGAATGAACAGCAACCTCTCTTCCTTCCTCCTCAAAGAAGACAAGGAGAGTGTCCACTTCTCCTGCTGTGCTGCTGGCAGCTGCCTCAAATCCCCCCTCCTCTTTCTCACTGATCCTCCCTCTCTTTCTGTCTTGCTTCTTCTCACTTACTGGAAACCGTGACTTCAAGAAACGGTTTCTCACCTTCTCTTTCCTCCTTTCGTTTATTTGTTCCTCCATGAAATGGATCCAAAAAAGAAACACTTTTGCTGGAAATGTCTTTTTCATACATTTTTCTATTTCAAAGTGCAGCCTTGGGACAGAGAGAAATAAATGATTTAAAATGTGAAAAAATAACTATATAAACTAATTTAAAGTAGTCACAAAGTGGCCAGATTGATTTTATTCACACCTAAACACATTAGCACCACTTTACAGAGTTTTCAAGTGAAGCGCTACTTTTGTTTTCTCGTCTTTCTTTCTTTGAACAACATTGTTTTCCCTGGGTGGGGACGTGCACCACTCCTGATGGTAGTGCACCACATGGTTGATGGGTGGAATGGAAAGCAAATTGTTTATAGGCTCTGTGTTCAGGGGTGTGGCCTTTTTAAACCATGCTGCTTACGTTTTGTAAGGATATAAGCAATGGACATTGACACGGGTCCCTTCCAGGCCTCGAAGTCATGTCCTTAACTTTTCATACATGAACACTCATTGATTTCTGAATAATAAGTGTAAAAGCGTTAAGGTAACCATGTTGTTCCTTCTTACATTTCACATGCTTTACTTAATCTTGCATTCCCTTGAGTGTTTGCTCTATGCAGGATGTTGTTACTTTTTGTTTTAGGCAGCATATTACTCTTGTCTAGTGCGTCATTTGAATTGAGTCACATCCAGGCCTTTTTAGCAGTCACAAATGGGTGTAGTTGAAGGCAGTGTGAGTTTCTCTCAGTGAGCAGTATGGTGTTCAGTGGGGGAGGGCATGTGGCACTATTGTCAGAGCTGCTGAATTTGGAACTGGCGAACCAGGTTCAGCCTTCATGACCAGTCCACCAGACCACTCTCCTGAGGGAGCACATGCCCATGCTAGAACTTAGTAGGCCCCGTAAGACCTTAGAAGCACTGGTGTCTTAGCACCAGCAGGTGGACACTAGTGGGGGCAAGTGTTGATTAACCTTTAAGGCCTGTCTGCCACAATCCATACTAAAGTTCACCTCCAGTCAAGTAGGCAGGCCTATGAAACAGCACACCCTAGAACGACTGTGACTCTGTCACTGAGGTCACAGGACCCTTGAGCAGGGCAGCTCTAGGGCGATACAACCAGCGTGATCACACTGTGCGCTGACTTCGGTTGTGGGCGTCATGCTTGCAAATATATTGTGTTTCTAAAAGCACTTGCTGCCTCCTTCCCAGCCTCCAGAAATTTTTGGCAACAATAAAAATGCCATGATAATTCTGGTGATTAATGTTCTTCCTAGAGAGAGATGGAGTTTTGTCAAGTGGAAGTTTTGACTCGTGGAAAGGTAGTGTAGAGGGTCAATGTGCCTGCTGCTGAGAACATGTACTATGCAGATCACAAAGTGCATATAATATAAATAGGTCAGTGGGTTACTGCTTTTGTCAGAGATCCTTTTGTTACTTGCAGTTTATAAGTTGAAATCCTAACATAGAACAGTGAGTTATTAACTGTAATCTAAGAGCTGAATTGAAACTGCAAAGTATAAATTAAAGCATTAGGGGCCAGATGTAGGTAAAATTATTTTACCACCTCTTAAATACCGAATCATACCGATTCGGTATTTAAGAAGTGGTAAAATATAAGTACCGAGATGTAGGTAAATACAGATGTGCATTTACCGAATCAGTAAAATTCGGTATTTACCGATTCGGTAAATACCGACCGGTAAATGCCCATTCATTCCTATGGGCTTTGAAGCCCATAGGAATGATTGGGCATTTACCGGTCGGTATTTACCGAATCGGTAAATACCGAATTTCACAAGGGTGCAGGGGGTGTCACTTTGACACCCTCTAGCACCCCCAAAACGGGTTCAGGTGCCATGTGGCAGGCATACCTGCCCTAAGGGCAGGTCTGCCTGTCATATGGCACAGGTGTGCATGCACACATGTGCATGCACACCTGAATCGGTATTTTACCATCAACTTGTATTTGATGGTAAAATACCGATTTTGTAGGGCTTGTGGGACTCAGAAGAGTCCCACCTACATCTCGATTTTACCGATTCTGTAGAAATACCGGTCGGTATATTTACCGACCGGTATATTTACAGATTCGGTAAAATTACCGAAATGGCCTGTTTTCAGGCACCTACATCTCAAAAGCCAAATACCGGTCGGTAACGGCCGAATTCGGCCGTTACCGACCGGTATTTGGCTACCTACATCTGGCCCTATGTGTTTTTCCCCAGTCTTTGATTATCTTAATGTTGCAAAAAGGGTTCATTTGTATAGAAATAAATTCTGGTTATTAAAGAGAACCCCCAACCATGGTATTACATTCTAAATTCAGAGTTTGTGGTTCTCCAGACCAATCACTATTAAACTATACTGCCTACTAATATGGTTGCTATGTGACTCCTACACCTTGTAGTCCTTTATCTTATGTAACATTTCCCATACAGTGATTTAGACATGTATGATTGATTGTCTCTGTGTAATGTATGTGATGTAAAGTGCTCTGACACCCTACACTGGTATCATTGGCACTGTAAATCAAATAAAATGCTTCTGAGAGAGAGTGTGGTTATGGAGATTTGAGAGGGCAATGTTAAAGGGTGGTAGTGAGGGTGTCCGTGGCATAGGGAGTCTTTGTGGGGCACCAACAAATATTGTCGCACATTGGTACCTCCATTGGCCTTGTTTCAGCAGTAATAGCTGCAACTCACCAGGGATCGGCAATGCAGGATTTACACACACACCAAACTAAGATCACAAACTTCATGGTCTCTCTGCTTCAAGCACAATCATATTTAACATGTGCTGCCTGCTTTGGGGCACTGGAATTATGCAGTAATGGGGGACACATTTATGCCACAGTGTTGACTAAATTATGCAGCAATAGAAAGGCTGCAGGGTAATACAGTAAATTTTCTGATACTTTATTATTTTGACATTTTGACACATGCTAACATTCTCTGCGAAGATTTTGCCTTATTAGTACCAGTGTAACATACAAATTCAGCAGTGAGAAAGGTGACCAGTCAACCTTTGCAAAGTGCCCTCTAGTTCTCAGAAACACATCACATCTTTTATTAACTTTTGTTCCGTTTGAGCTACAAACAATTTATTAGTTACAACAGTCAAATTATGCAGCAGATGATGCATTATGTGGCAAATATTGAAGAGCCATAATTATATAGAAAACATTTGCACACTAGGATATTTTGCCAGTCATGTTTGAACTGTTCTTGTAGAAAAAGGGAGATGTGCTGGTGACAGAAACTCCATGGCTCAGAGACAAATGGCTTATGTGTCCACTTTTAAGCATATTTGGGGCATTTTGTAATTGGAACCATATCCCACTTTCTGAATGTATTTTAATGTCATTAACTAATATTATACCGTAAATAAACGTGCATCGATTGGTTGAATTAAATAACCTAATAAGCTGTAACTGGGTAGTGAAATGCCAAACAAATACTAAAATATTAGAATGATTTGCTCTCTCTGGCCAAACCTCTGACTCCGCTCACTGACCCAATCCATGGGTTATTACCACCCTCTAATTATCTGCCCACAGTTCCTCTACTTTTTTTACCCCGCTTTGACCACTGAATCTAGGGCATTTCTTCAGAACTGTAAAATAATGTCACCCGCATGGCTGTGTGAGGGCCCTATTTCCAAAAAAGAACTACTCCCCTTTTCTCTGGCCTACTCCCCTTTGTACTTTGTAACCAAAAAAGAGAAGGAGGAAGTCAAAATGTTTGGGGTGACCCTTCAGAGAGGGCCATTTCCAACCCTGGGCTACAGAATGCAGGCCTCTCATTTGCCCACTCAGGGAGGTCAAACATGCTCAGGAGCTTGGCACCTCCAACTTGTCTATGAACTCATCACTTTAGGTATGGGTTGTGCATCGGTCATGGTGACTGAGCTGAGCTCCCTGTATCCCACAAAGAACCTGAGTTCTAAGTCAGCACACAGTGGGCAGATTTGAGTATCAGCACCACTGGGTTGAACCAGGGATTACTGGAGTGCTCAATCCCACCAACACAAGCATTTTGAAGACTTCCTCCTTAATTCTGCCCTCACTTTATCTGACAGCCAGTAAATTATTTTTTTTACTGGCATACTGTCTCCAGTGTCTGTGTAATGGATACACAGGTTTGTAAGCCCAGGAGTGAAGGACAATAGGGAGGCAAACTGCCCCAACAACTAGTGACAGTCTTTCTCCTGTTCTGGGGTCAGGGTAGGAGAGAGGTTGACATATTATACAGACCCATCTTTCTCTTTGAAGATAGGAGGTCAGAAAGAGGCTTATTCTTCTTCTCCACTCAATCATCTGTCAACAGGGTAATTGTGACCTCTGACCTGTCGTATTGGGGGTTTAAGGCAATTTACATGGATTTCTGGGGGTCTTGAGGACCACCGGGTAGGTTGACATGAAGCTGGTGCCCCTGTCAGAGGCCACTTTCTTGTAGAACCCCATGTTGGTAAAAATCCCCATCAGGGCCCTAGCCATTGCAGGTGCTGTTATAGACCTCAGAGGGATGGCCTCAGCGTATCTAGTGGCATGATCTACCACAACCAGGATAAACCTGTTGTATAAGGCAGTTTTTGGGTTCAAGGGTAGAGCAAATGTTGACACCAACCCTTTCCAAGGGGGTTCCGATGACGGGCAAGTGATTCAGGGGGGTCTTGAGCTTTTTCGGTTTTTCCACTGGCCTGAAAGGTGGGACTTCTCCTAAAGAATGTATCTGAGGCTATCTTCATCTGGGGTCAAATTAGGATGGGTCACATTCTTTGCAAAGGTCTTGTCCTGCTCTAGATGTCCTACCAGGGGTATGTCATGAGCCATCCCAAGTAGGAAGGCCCTGTAGCATGGAGGGACCAACAACACATATGTTGCTCTAAGCAAGTACCTTAGGCTCGCTATAGAGGAGTTATCCTTCCAATAGAGGAAGTGATACCCAGAGGTGTCACCAGCTGCCTGGGCCTCAGCTAGCCGCCTCATGCCCTCTAGGGTTGGACACTTTCTCTGTGCCTTACAGAACACTTCCTTGGTTGGCACACCCTCAACTTGCCATCCAGAACGCTCAACATGTCTCCCAGGGCATCATTGTCCTCCTCAGTAGGCTCTGGGATGAACTCTTCTAGCGTCATACCAACCTGTTGCACAGGGGCTGTCTTCGAATGCACTCTGCCCTTCACTTTCTTTCTTGGCAGTTGGAATAATCTAAGAAATCCACCCAAGACTGGTTTGGGAGTATGGGTCTTACCTGAACCTCTCACAGTATCTTTCAGGGGTCAACCCCACTCAAATTTGGCAATTAAAATGGCCTTCATGTTAGCATACTGAATCTGTTCCCCCACTTCCAGTGTTAGAAGGGTTTCCCTCACCACTGTGGGCATATACTTCCATACGCTTGCTCCCAACCGCCCCTAGGACCTTGTGCATTCTAACGGTTACCTCATATGAAGAAAATCATTCGTCAATTTCATCTCATACCACATAACTGGGCTTTAGGTCTTGCGCTATGCGGATCCACAACTCTCCAGTGGATGTTGCCATCATTGTTGGTGAATTCTACTATCTGGCTTTGAGCGCCAGTTCCCTCATGGTCACCCCACTGAGCCAGTAGTAGTTAATTTTAAGCCAAAGGCCACGCAGCCTTTCTCTCCTCTGACTCCAATTTTAACTTGGCCTGCTACAGTTTGAGTTTCGTCTCAGCCTTTCTATCCTTCATCTCTCCTGAGGACAAACCATGGGAAGACATACTGCTCTCTGCCCTGACAGCGGGCTCCACACCTGGGGGTGAGTTGTCTTCCTTCTCCTGAGCTACAGCTCATTACTTGTGCCCAGGTCTTCCTCTTGCTCCCCCATGGTCTCCTCCTTATCCTCTGATGTGCCCAGCATCTGATGAGCCTTCTCATAGGCCCTGAGAGCCTTCTGGAGTTACTCCTTCTTAAAGCCCCCTTTGGCTGGAAGTGCCCCATCCATGCAGGATCGTCTGGGCTCAGCAGCCATGTTTCTCTCCAGATTGTTGAGATCAAGTCCATCCTTGAAGATAGGGTCACAGGCACAGACAGACAAGTAGAATGGGAGTGAGTTAGGTAAAAGTAAAATTAGTTAATCATGGAGAATGTAAAAATAGGTTGCATCTTATATCAAATTCTTTATACGGAGTGCCCAAATTTTGGGTTAGGGTTTTGGTTCCACAAATCATGGTTGTAAAGGATGGTTGCACATCAAAAGGTGCTTCCTTTTGCCAAGTGGCCATTCTAGTTTACCTCATATCCCCTAGGCCCGTTTTGGGAGATTGCCAGGCTTCCTGCCACAGCTCACCTCACTTGACTCTCACAATATACCGGCATGACTTATATCATTCCTCCCAACACCTATGAATGAGCAAACATTGTGTACCCTGACGTATTACATGCTGTTAGTAAAAGCTGGCTGCAGCTGGTGTTCCCCGGATAGTTTGAAAAGGCTTAATAGCTTTTACAAATGTTTTACCATCAAATTAATCCCCTACACCTGTTCCTTACTATAAGCAATTATAATGCAACCTTTGTGAGCATTCTAAAACACCTTCTAGAAGACAGCCTCATCAATTTAATTATCTGCACCTGTTTGTTGCTATAAGCAATTAGACCATAAACTTTGTGAACATTCTAAAGCACCTTCTAGACGGCAGCCTCATCCAATTTAAATATTTGCACCAATTACAAACAATTAGAATTTGACCTTTATTAACGTCCTTAAGAAGTCTTATTTAAAGAACGCTCATTCTCCTCCCCTTCGCTTAGACTCTTCGCCTCCCACTTACCTGTTTGCCAGCTTCCAGGACTCTGTCTTTCCAGCTCCCCTGATCCTCTTGCTTCTGAATAGAAAAAAGACCAAAAAGAAAAGGAGAGACGCATTAACCGACTTGATTTTACTATGCGCTGAGCTCAGTTGCAACATTGTGCTGCAAACAGTGTTTGTGTTCAACTTGTAAATACTGTTGGCAGGGCTCTGCCAGAGAGGACTTGGGTGAAACTAAACCCATCCAAATTTGCTTGTCGGTTTGATGCTGAAATCATCCTTCAAAAATGTTAATAAAGGAGCCTCTACGGACAATCTAAATGAAAACAAAACAATAACAGAACTAAAGGTTGGTTAACATTTGAAAAGCATTCATGAGGTGATGCCTTAAGAGATGGAGCTAATACCAGAATAAAGCCTTATTATTTGCTTGTTTGTAGGTACCATATATGCCAGTGTTATTCATCAGACTGGTGTGAAGACCTGCTGCAAAGTTGCTGTTGTGAAGACGGGCCACAGCATCTTTGACTCTACACGCTCTCTCCATTCCAACACCCTTCCCCCTGGGATTTGCCACTGGAGCAATGTCTCCTCCTCTAAACTGAGGACAAGTCTTGGGAGGATTCGGGAACTAGCGTTGCTGTCCCTTTGGAATCATCTGTGATCCAGATAGGTGGCTAATGACAGCAATGGTGGACTTTCTGATGGAGTTCCTAATGTTGAGCCAAGAAGATTCACTTGCAGTGCTGCACCTGAATGAGTTGGAGTCTAAGTGTAACTTTGAACAGGGTGGACTGATTCAGTGACTTGTGTGTTTTTAAGGTATTTGTGGTGTACTGCTAAAGTTTCAAAGTTGTGAATTGGATTGTTATGCTGTGAGGTCTATGGTTATGCAATGCTGATTTGGGGCTCAATTTGTGGCTTGATCACTGGCCTGGGTCGATGGCCTGGATTTGTGGCCCACTGGTTTCCAGCCCTCCTGTGGGCCCCCTATGGTCTAAGGGCTCATTAGACTTTGGATAGTGGAGCTCCGTGAACCCTCACACGTCTTGCCCCGCCTGCTTGAATTACCAGGAGGTTGGAGGCTTTTCCTCTGTGTTTTTAGACTGTGCAGATTTGTAGGCTCTGCTCCTTAGGGGGCCTTTACCCATGTGACTCGAGGGTCTAAGAGCTGGTGTGATAGTGTGTTGGGGAGGCCTAGGCCACAGACCCCCTCATTGGTGTGGAAGTGGGCAGTATTAGGTCAGTGTGGCTTGTGCCTTTGCGGGGTCTGGCTCCCTCCATCCTGCACTCACATTATTTTTCAACCCCTTATTTTTTTTCTCCCTGAGAGGGGGGTTGTTGCTAGTTTGTGGTGCTGTGGAGGAGAGAGAGAATAAGAAAGAGTGGGAAAGCAGGCATCTAGCACCTAAGGCAACTGTGGAGTACGTATAAAATGCTATCTAGGAGCTTGCGCTCTGACCATTTAATTTTCCAGACCAACTGCTAGCCACATTAGCTCTCCCACAATTTTAAACATTAAAAAAGCTAGTCAGCAAAATAAGCCTCCATCCTATCTGTCTCTCCTGAAGGCTCACCCCTCTGTGCTGTCCCTATTGTTAAAGAGTGGGACAGGGGCAGGAAATAGAGATTTGGAGATAACCTCAAGCGCAAATAAATAAAATGACTGGAACTTGCTCACAGCTTTGTCCCAGAGCACCGTTGTATGTCAGAACAATCAATTTGGCCGCAGCCCAGTTCTGGAAAGTGCCCTAAGCCCGTCCAACAAGTCATGTTGTCCAGTAGAAGTAGTGGAAGAAATGGACACAGGGGTCGATTCCGATCCGGTAAAATCCCGTCCGTACGACTCGCATCCGGAGCCGTTTCCGTACGACTCGTACGGACGCCGTACTGAGGAAAAGTCAGCCCATAACACACCAGATGCCCAGGCTGCTGGCGCAGGACGCCTCTTAGTTCCCATCTCGAACAATTACCAAATAAAGAGACGGGCGCTGGAAGCAGGAAGACAAGAATAGAGTTTTATTTCTCATGAGGAGAGCCTGTCATTTCGGACACTCGCATAGTGTCTTCAGGAGGTGCTCTAACAAGTTCTCTGAGGCTTCGTCTTTTATACACATGTTTATGATACACAAACATTCCTTATTACAATAAAGACGCTTTGAAGTGGGGAAAGGCATGCTTGGAATCCCAGCTTCAGGCCTATTCCCATACCAGTCGCTCAGATGTCATCCTCCCCTCCTGAATGTAACAAGAGATTGTGACCTCTCAGCTGGACATTCCTACAGGGCACGAGGGCAGGAGGGGGATGATCAGGTCAAAGGTTGATCAGGTGATAAGGTCGAACACTTCGGTTGGTGTATCACGGTTTTGTTATGCTGGGCAGGGAAAAGGGGGATGTACATCCACAAGGCTTGGTCTTAGGACTTGGGACCGGGTCGAGAGGTCAAGTGCAGCCGGGGGGGTTGTCATCTGAGGGGAAGGGTGTTCCTGGGAGGAAATGGGGGGGTGTGGGTCAAGCAGGAGTGCTACTTCTAGAGCAGGGTCACGCAGAGGGAGAGGGTCTTGTGGCCGTTGCATGAGCAGTGCACGCGGGGAGGGGTGTCGGGGGTTTAGCAAACGGTCAGAGAGGCCATGGTGCCTAAAATAGCTGTCGTGTACATATGTGCATGGGTCTTATGCTGGCGGGATAACACAGTCAGTGTTTCGTAATTATTCGTTCTGCTAACAAGGGGTACAGTGAACACAAATGAACGCCGCTTATGTACACATACATTGCCATTTTCAACAGTCGCCGCTTTTTTACATAAGCAAGTTCAATTCTATATAGTCGATACGATAGGCAGAATGCAATACATGTTAATTTACATTTGTTGGGTTCTTCATACAAGTCTAGAGATCGATATTATACTTTAGTCGGGGTTAATCAAGAAAAACGTTCAGACACATTATAGAATCATGTTCTGGCTTTCTCTCCGCTGACATCAAAATACAGTAGAAAGAGCTCTGATACCTTCGGGTCTTGTCAGTGCTATAAGAGACTTTTGGAAAACTAAATGCATGAGTGATCGATGAAACATTTTAGAAAGCAATACAAAATGGCTGAGGGAGGAGTTTGGTCAAGGGGTGAGTAGAAAGTTCAGGAAGGGGGGTTTTCGTCACAATGTCTTTTTTAACAGAGTCCGTCTTCTTTTGTTGGCACTGTTGAGCACCGGCGGTGGAGCTATAGGTCCAGCTCGGATTCATCCTTACACGTTGCAGGGTGCGATCAGTCCTCTGCTGTTAGATCACAGTCCTGTTTCTTAACTGATTTTCTTAGGGGTGCCTCATGCTGGGCACCTGCGTGTCTTTCTTTTTCCGTGGCAAAACCTCATTCTATAGTCAAAAGTTATGCGAAAAGTGTGATGTTGTTGAATAATCAAGGGAAGAGAGGGCGAAGTGGGATCAGATCTTTGAGCACATCAAGGGACCAAAAGGAGAAAAAGATGACGAGCAGGCAGGCCCATCAGTCGGGCTCAAAAAGGGACGGGGACTTCAGGCACGAGTGGGTCAGCAAATAGAGGGCTTCAAGGCAGCCCTTTATTCCTTCATCTGCCGAGTTTGAGAGTGGTGCCTCGTCCCGCGTCTCGTTGCTCGGTGGCTCCACCTTTGGTCGCGGTCACACGTGCTTCATGATCCGTGGCCAGGCTGTGCGTCACGTCCAGCTCCTTTCCTCCGGTGATTGTATCTTTGAATGGGTAAAAAATAAGTTTTAGAAAAACTGGCAGGAGAAAACATTTATACATCTCAATTCCGTCCCCAATCCTATGTAGGTGGGAGATAAGTTCATCGGTCACAGTCAGAAGTCATCACTTATAGAGTAAGTAGGAGGGCATTACCATTGGATTCATAAACCTGTTTGGCGTTCATTCGTGACGTATGTGGAGAGAAATTGGACCTTTATACACAGTGTATTATATCAAACTCAAAATCGAGTCCTTATGTAGAGACTCGCCCTTTTTCTTTTTTAACCCAAGTACCGACAATCTTACATTTCCCTTTGGGGTCGGCTAACTCTTGCAAGCAGGGGCGTTATCGTCATGAAGAAGGGGGAGGGGGCAGATGTTAAACATGCTTTTCTTGGGGAGCGACCGTTAATCAAGGTCATCAATTACGCTTCGAGGGTAGCTGACATGAAGCTGGGGTTAATCGGGGGAAACGGGGACGCTTTGGACAGGGAGCTGGGGTCAATCGGGAGAAGCGGGGGCGCTTTGGACATCCGCACTTAAGTGCAGAGGGGTGAAGTGATCGGTGCATTGGGAATTGCATTTCTAGCGAACTGGAAAACAGAAGGCCATTGACGTTATAGTCCCCCTATAAAAGGCCAGATTAGGGGACATCCATCGTCTTACCTGTCCTTTCCTTCATTACCAACTCGGGTTCTATCATTTTGCAGAAAGGAGAGGTAGTAATATGGCAAGTCACAATCGTTTTTTAGTTCCTGTCAATTTTTTTTTTTTTTTAACACCTTTGTGTTCGAGGAGACCCAATTAAGTTTTGTGCCGGGGGGGGGCACAACATCATCATACAAGGAAAGAGGGAACAGGGGGCTTTTGGAGAGAGAGAGAGGGGAAGAGAGAGTGAGAGAGAGAGAGAGAGAGAGAGAGAGAGAGAGAGAGAGAGAGAGAGAGAGAGAGAGAGACCGCACTCTAAATGGTCCATTCGGTACACGTATGACATGGAGAGAGAAAGAGAGAGAGAGAGAGAGAGAGAGAGACGTGTACAATAATGGGTCATTCAGTGCGCGCACAACACAGAACAACAGGGGTTAAGTAATACGGAAACACAGGCAGAGGGATGACGTAGCTCCATACATTACGTACACACATACTCAGGTGAGGGAGACAGTACATGGATTATATACAAAAATCCAAGACAAGACATATAACCGTTATTGGCCATAATGATCTCTTCCTGTATGCTGCGCATCCTTAGCATCCTACGCTCTTTTTACCCTTTTCTTTCCTTTTATTGTCGGCTGCCTTTACTGGTCTTTGTGGTTGCACACACTTACGCCTTTGGCAACCAGTCAAGAACTAACCTGGTCGGGCTAATGTGTTTCCAAGCTGAGGCAACAGTGGGTGTCAGTTGGGGGAACCATAGGGCAGCTTTGAGTTTCCGGTCCATGAGGGTGCGGAAAGGATGTAGTAATTTCCAAATACTGACAACATTCCTAGTCCTCCAAGCGGAGGGTACTAGAGTAAACCTCACCTCAGAATATTCTTTAAACCTTTCCCTATTTAGCTAAGTGTAGAGTGCTTAATCATGAGTGCATATTATTTTTGGTTGTATTATTCGGGGTGCGTAGGCACCATAATCGAACGCCTTTTTCCCGTCTCTTCGTCCGTTAGATCACCATTTTCTTTTTCGTATTTTTAATCGATGTTCCAAAGTGACCTGTAGAAAGAGGGAAAAAGAAGGGGGCAGGGGCAGCATTTAAAAACACATCAGCGCGCATAAACCCGAAAAGGCTTTTACTTACTACATACTCGGTCTATCTCCACGGAACGTAGTTCTTGTCAACTCGGCATTTAAGCCCAGATGAACCTTTTAGTGTGGGAGAGATGATTATCGGAAGCCGGTGGATAGCATAGGTCACCCAAGTGTGGTATTACGGACCGTATGTAGGGAGGCCAGGTGGCACTCCTTCGGGGCGACTTAGGGACATTTTAGCACAATTTTCCTGATACAGGTAGCATATAAAGTATAGACTGAATTCCAGGGTCTTTCAGCGGTTGCTTTAGGCTGTACAAAAATGTGCAAAGTACATACAACAAAAACCTGGACCAGTCATATTTGCAATATTTCTGCGTACTATACTTTTTAACCCTTAACTAATCGGGCTGAGCCATTTCACCTGTAATTCAGTTATATCGGAAACAGTGGTTAGTTATTCGAGACTTACCAATTCACACGTGACAACTACGTACGTTTTTCTCCAAAAATCTTTAATAAAAAAAATGTTGGTGCATAAATATGGGCCTACACCCTGTGGGCCGGCCAAAACTGTACATGTGGGGGTACTTATCAGTGCAAAACCTAATGGAGTCGGTGGTCATTGGAAAAAGTGCGACAAGTGCAATAAAATCATATCGAAACTTCAGTGTAAGCGTGTATCATAAGTGTTGAAATTCAAACTTTCAATAGTCATGATGCGCCAAACTTAACAACAATTCATTGTCCGAAGGTTCAATCAGCACCCATCTCACTTCAATTCATTGTCCAAACACATAATCAGTACCCATCCCATATCAATTCATTGTGTTTAAAACTGTATACATATTTCATGACATCAAGGCTGAGCAATCGGGGTACAACAAGGAGTTGAAAGCTTCATTTGTACCAGCGCCATTTTGGGTGCGGCCAGGCAGATCCAGGCACAGTCAAAACCTCCACCAACTCGTGGTTGGCCCAGAACCTCTTTCGGCAGTCCAAAAAGTTCCGTTAAAGGGCAACAGAAAGGGATCGGCAGTATGAACCATCAGTCAAAAGGGGGGAGGGAAGCAACATTTTTCTACCGGGTCATACTGCGTTTTTACCGGAACTGATCCGAACTGTAGTCTGCAGGATTTTAGTCATTCAAATTGAGGCTGGCGTCAGCATAGGAGCGCCGACGTCCCGCGGCTACATTTTCATCGTTCTGTTGGCAGCTATGGCAGTCATTCCCCATCGGGGGTATCTGCGGGGGTCGGGGACTCCCGCGGCTCCTATAGAATCTTCAAGGTCGAGGAGAACTTTTATGATGGTGGAGTCAACAAGCAACCGGGCCATTCCTTCATGCTGGGCCCGCTCTTGCAAGGTCGACCGCCATTTTGAGAGTTCGGCAGCTACCGGCAATCGCGGGGTCAAATGAGCAGACGGGCTCCAACCTGTCGGGCGAGGCGTCGCAGCATCGCCACAGTGGACGAACCCTTTGCCGGGTGCGAGGAGCGTTGGGGGTGCAGCTGGGGAGCCTTCACCTGGGGAGGTGGGAGAGGCTCGTTCGCGCCGCCTCTCCCTCCCGGTGCGTGCACCCCACGGCGTCTTGCTTGACATTTGTTATGGCCGGACCAGGCGATGAGGACGAGGGGGGGGTCGGAGGCATGGGCAAGACATCCCCCCCCCAGTGTTGTCGCAGCCATTATTAAAGAAGTGGGGACGCATGGCAGGTTTCGGGCCGGGCCTACAGCCGATGGCGGCCGGACGCTTCTTCGCCCTGGCCCCAGGTACGGGTCCCTTGGTTCATCCGGGGGACAGGCCTTGGCGTGTGGCGCCGCCTTCGGGCTATTCGCGTAGTGGTCCTTCCACCCCACCGCCCCTGATGGTTTTTGTAGACTTTAAAACGCCCAAAAACTACTAGAAAGTAGCCCAAAGTAGCCCAACATTGCTACTTTGGGGAAGGAAGGGCTGGAACGGCGTCAGGCAGACGGCGAAATGCATTGTGGGTTTCGTTTGTCGTTGCAGCAGTTTGTCATGTAAATAGTTGCTTACATGTTTTTTTTTTTTGTTTGTTAAAAAAAAATAAAACGTGTTCACCTGTTACTTCGCTAGAGTGTTTTTTTCTATTATTCGCCTAAGTTTTGTCGTTAATTGGGCGGGGTGGGTGGTGGAGCCAAGCTGTCTCGAAGTCATAGCGTTAAGTTCGGCTTTCCTCACCAGTTTCATATTTCCTGAGGGGTTGTTCCCTATGTTTCCATTTCAGCGAGGTTAAAAAGAGATCTCATCAGCGGCCTACTGATTTCACTCTATTCCTTTTCTTTTCCCTAACGATTTTTATATATATATTTTTCTCTTTTATTTGCTAGCACGATACAGCGGCTAATCCGCATTTTTATATTTGTCCTTTTGTATTAGGGGTACCCTCCTGGCCGAGCCAGATGACCTACCTCCAATAAATGGTCCGGGTGGAACTGGTTTACCAATCAGTGGGGAGTAGATAGGCATGACAGATTACAACGGGGGACAAAGGTCCGCATTACCTACCCTTCCTTACTTGCAAAGACTAGACAGAACATTTCTATTCCACGTTATTTGCAAACAGAGAATGCCTCAAAAGAACTATTCCTTGAACAATAAATGTTCAGACAATCAATCAATCAGTGGGGAGAAAAACAGGCATGACGGATTACAACGGGGACAAAAGTCTGCATTACCTATCCTTCACTATCTGCAAAGGGAGGCAGAATATTCCTATTCTTCCCCGTTTGTAGAAAGGGAATATCTCAAAGAGCAATAATCGATAAAAACCGATAACAAACAATCAATGGGGAGAAAGATAGGCATGACGGATTACAACGGGGACAAAAGTCTGCATTACCTACCCTTCGCTATCTGCAAAGGGAGACAGAATATTCCTATTCTTCCCCGTTTGTAGACAGCGAATGTCTCAAAGAGCAACAGAGCAACCAATCAATCAATGGGGAGAAAAATAGGCATGACGGATTACAACGGGGGACAAAAGTCCGCATTACCTATCCTTCACTATTTGCAAAGAGAGAGGAACGTTCCTATTCGTCGCTGTTTGCAAACAGAGAATGTCTCCAAGAGAACCAATACTTCAAGTAGCAACCGAGGCTAAATGAACCAATCAATGAACAATACCAGTATTTTAAATACTGATTTCAAAACAATCAATCAATCGATCAATCAGATGGATAAAGCCATCCTACCAATCGGACGTAAAGACGTCCTACTTAACCTTACCCGGACCGGACCATGTGGACAATTCTTCGCCTTCCTTTCTCCAGCGCCCCATCGTTCTCTTTCTCCATATTTTTACCGCAGCATTCCTGTGGGATTCCAGTCAGGACAGTAGGTCACTTGAGAGAGGTCCGTTCAGAATCGGTGAAGTTCATTCAATCGGCAGCCGGACGAGGGCCCTCTCAAGGCAGGTATACCCCAATCGTTTAGATGTTCACCCCATCGTCTGGACCTCTCTTACCCGACCTTATGTCGCTGATGGGCCCCACGTTGGGCGCCAATTGAGGAAAAGTCAGCCCATAACACACCAGATGCCCAGGCTGCTGGCGCAGGACGCCTCTTAGTTCCCATCTCGAACAATTACCAAATAAAGAGACGGGCGCTGGAAGCAGGAAGACAAGAATAGAGTTTTATTTCTCATGAGGAGAGCCTGTCATTTCGGACACTCGCATAGTGTCTTCAGGAGGTGCTCTAACAAGTTCTCTGAGGCTTCGTCTTTTATACACATGTTTATGATACACAAACATTCCTTATTACAATAAAGACGCTTTGAAGTGGGGAAAGGCATGCTTGGAATCCCAGCTTCAGGCCTATTCCCATACCAGTCGCTCAGATGTCATCCTCCCCTCCTGAATGTAACAAGAGATTGTGACCTCTCAGCTGGACATTCCTACAGGGCACGAGGGCAGGAGGGGGATGATCAGGTCAAAGGTTGATCAGGTGATAAGGTCGGACACTTCGGTTGGTGTATCACGGTTTTGTTATGCTGGGCAGGGAAAAGGGGGATGTACATCCACGAGGCTTGGTCTTAGGACTTGGGACCGGGTCGAGAGGTCAAGTGCAGCCGGGGGGGTTGTCAGCTGAGGGGAAGGGTGTTCCTGGGAGGAAATGGGGGGTGTGGGTCAAGCAGGAGTGCTACTTCTAGAGCAGGGTCACGCAGAGGGAGAGGGTCTTGTGGCCGTTGCATGAGCAGTGCGCGCGGGGAGGGGTGTCGG
This sequence comes from Lissotriton helveticus, assembly GCF_964261635.1. Taxonomy (NCBI): domain Eukaryota; kingdom Metazoa; phylum Chordata; class Amphibia; order Caudata; family Salamandridae; genus Lissotriton; species Lissotriton helveticus. The sequence continues at coordinate 1,209,298,023 of NC_136063.1, forward strand.
GGGTTTAGCAAACGGTCAGAGAGGCCATGGTGCCTAAAATAGCTGTCGTGTACATATGTGCATGGGTCTTATGCTGGCGGGATAACACAGTCAGTGTTTCGTAATTATTCGTTCTGCTAACAAGGGGTACAGTGAACACAAATGAACGCCGCTTATGTACACATACATTGCCATTTTCAACAGTACGACCGGACGATTCCGATCCCGATCGGGCGACCCGGACGCCATTCGTACGGTCCACGTCGATTCGTACGGAAAAGTGTACGATCACCTACACACCGTACGGCGCGTACCCCCCATGATCGCAGGGGTACGTGCCGTACCCCTGCGATCATGGGGGTACGTGTTGTACACCCAGCGTAAATGGGGGGTACGTGCCGTACACCCAGCGTACATGGGGTACGGCACGTACCCCATGTACGCTGGGTGTACGGCACGTACCCCCATGATCGCAGGGGTACGGCACGTACCCCTGCGATCATGGGGGGTACGCGCCGTACCCAGGGGGGCCGTTCCGTACCTGTTTCGGGGCGAACTCTGACTGTACGACAGTTTCCAGCTCCCGTAGAAAAAGGGTCGTACGGAGCGTACACAACACGGATCGTACTTGCCGGGTCGTAAAAAGCAGCCGCGAAACGTATGAACGTCGCGTACAGCGGCTTCCGAGGGCGATTCGTACGGGAATTTCATTTGTACGGTCCCTGGTACGATTCGGATGGATAGCTGCATCGGGTGTGGATCGTACTACGTCGTTCGTACGGGGACGGTTACGGGTACGATTCGTACAGAAAAAAATGCTCCGTACGACGATTCGTAGCGCTTTTTACCGGATCGGAATCGACCCCAGAGGCTGTTCCTGAGATGATTATTGATGGTACCAAGTTGGATTCCGAGCCTGGTCCCAAGTATCCTGTGACCCCTCGGTAGCCAAGATGTCACTATTGTATCAGAGATGTTGCTGTCCAGTGAGAGCTTTCATGCGACTCATGGTTAACTCTGTGAGGATTTGTGTAGCTGTGAACCTGGTGCCAGACATTTCAGTTATTATAGAGAAGAATTGAATTGGAGGCTAAAAGTTGCCTATTACATTGGATATGGTCTTGAGCCCGCTGATGGAACGTCTATCTAGCTGTGCTACGTTACCGGCTTTGTATAGTAGCATGCTATTTACATTTGGCATGGTCTTGAGACCGCCTCTGGATCGTCTATCTAGCCGTGCTATGTTACTGGCTTTGCATGGTACCACGCCATCCTCAAGGGTCTCATTAGTGGGTACAATGAACACTCTGAACTATGATTTATCTGCATCCACAGGGGCTCAAGTTTTTGTGCAGCCAAATTTAGATGGGGAGGGAGGGGACAGGTGAGGGAAAGGTCCAAACCTATATTTTATTTGCAGTGGAGAAGGTCCTATCCTGGATTCTAGCCTTGGATAGCTCAATCGCTAACTCTGATCATGTGTTAGATGTGTTGTCCCCAATCTTAGTGGGGGTGCAGCACCTCATCACCTTTGGGTTATATCCGAGGAAGGAAATAAAGGGGGGTGTAAGGAAATCAGGCCTCCCAGACAGCCATAGTGGCAAGTAATGAGGTGGTAGAAATTGGAATGCAGGTGAGTGACTATGGGTAATTTGGAGCTACTCCTTCTGGGCAATCTGATGTAATCCCAAGGCCTTCAAGGACACTGACTACATGTCCTGTTCCTCCTTCCCAAACCTTTTATTGGAAGATCAAAGTCACAGAGCCCAAAGGGCAAATGTAATTGTAAGTGAGAATCCTCTTCCCATTTCTCCAATATTTAAAAAAGGAGTTCCCCTTAACCCTGGGGTTGTAGTTTTGCAAGATGTCCCTTCTAGTGCTAACTTACCAAAGACTTACCAAGATGGTGTTTCTCCTGTAAAGGAGGACCCTCCAGGAGGGACAATGCAAATGCAAGGTTGTGGAAACGGGATAATGCACAGTTCTGGAATGAATGCAAATGATGACATTTTGAAGAGGAACATTGTTCCTTAATTCTGTGGTAAAATTGGACATTGGAAACAGGAATGCAAACAAAATACAGATAAAATACAGAACACGTTTTTTGCCCAGATGCAGAAAAATGCATCACCAATTGTCCAGACTCAATCATTTTCTATGCAAGGTATGCATGATCAGAAACAGTTTTGCATGATGATGCCTTCAGCTCCAGTGTCACAGGAAAACATCAGAAACACAATGCCATAGAGTGTAGGGTACTCCATTGATTCTGAGTAATTAATATTCTCAGTTTTCATCAAGCAATAATCCACAATGACGGTGCCTGAGAGAGTAGGATAATTGGTTACTTGAAGTAAGTCCTAGAGTTAGACCAAAGTGGTCCATGCATTAATGGTGAAGTCAATAATCCACCCACTTCATGATACATGAGCTACCCGTTCTGCAATTCATTCTGTGAAAGTTTCAAACCTATCACTCTCATTAGGAAAAGTCCAAGTTATAAGGATTAGTAATAAAAACATTCCTAATCAGGTTCTGGCAGTTGCCCTAGTTAAAATAGAACAAATGGACAATAAACATCAGTGCATTTTGTGTGGTTCAAGTCCTATGAATTTGTTGAGCATGGCCTTGCTTTGCAAAATGAATTGCGTGTTTTACTGCACACCAGACGATGTTGCGGTTGAAACACAAGATAAGGTATTTAAAATCAAATAAAACATTTCAAGGGTTCAGTTGTTTCCAGCTCTGAAAAAAGATGACCTACCTCTAGATTTAAGGCATGCTGTCAAAGAAGAGGTGTTGGACATCTCTGGTAAAGAGCTAGGACTGATAAAATGTGCTAAACCCATTAGAATGTGAGTTAAACCTGGTGCAGTTTCCCACAGAATTAAGTAGTACAAACATTCAAGAGAAGTACAGGAAGTGATGAAACATGTTGAGAAAATTATTGAGAAGGGAATCCTTCAGGAAGCACTTTGTAGAGCTTGCACCTTTCCTGTATTGGAGACAAAGGAATGGGTAGAAATGGAGCATCGTGCAGGCCCGAAGAAAAAGTAATAACATTGTGTTCCCAGGATACTGAATCCAGCAGTGATTTTGTGTCAAATTTTTTCAGGTGCAAAATGGTATACAGTCATTGACTCATGCCAAGCATTCTTTTCTATTCCTCTTCATGAGGTGAGCTAATTTCTTTTTGCATTTCTATTTTAAAAAACAATTCTCATGTGTTCTAGACTTCCAAAAGGGTATACTTAGACTATCTGGTTTTAGGTTTAAACCTATAATAACTGACAAAACCCCAGTGAAAGGAAAATAGCCATCACTGGTGTAAATGTATAAACACTGAATAACACCTTTGCAACCACAAACTAAGTGCCATTCAAAGAAAGGAAAAGATGAGTGAAAGAGTAATTTGTATATGTCCTGAAGGGGCCAATGCAATGTAACTTTGTTACACAAGATAGCATCAAGAAAGACTGGGCTAACATTATTGTGCTTGAGTTTTGTTATTTAGGGATGTCACTAAAACATTGTATCTTCTTCCTTCTGCTTTTTTCAGTTTTGTGGTCTTTGGTCTAAAGATGCAGTGTTTAGACGCCTGTTTTGGGTCTTACTTAGTTATTTTATAAACTGTAGAGAATCGGGAAATAACAAAATCCTATTTGATATTTTGGCTACATTTGATTTCACTGATAGGTAAAATGGCTGGTGTCATAAGAATCTTTCCTAATATGTACTCTCACATTTACCCACAGACAGAGAATGGGTGAAATCCTATGATACATCAGCCCCATTTTCTAGCGAGCCATTATTGACTGTAAGTGAATTGTCAAACACCCCAGGCTTTAAACATTCAATGCAAGATGAAGTGACAGGTATATGTGAAAAGAATGTTGTCACCAAGCATCTGAGATTGTGGTGAAAACATGACACCAGACGTTTGGTAAACATGGAACCCAGTGTCACTTGGAATGCTGCTGAAAAAAGTTCCTACCAAGTTCAATGAAGATCGGAGTGATATTGTGTTGCATTTGCAGTAATTCAGCTACATATATGAATAAGTTGTATGATGGCCTGTCAAAATCGATACCTGAGCTGAAGTGCTTCCCTCTAAGAGGTCCTTGTCACTTGCTAGACGGTATGCAGAAAGCATCTTTACATTCTTCAGAGCTAATGAAGAATGCTATTGACCATTCTGTCCATTCTGGTGCAGTAAAATGTATCTGGACCTCATATACCCTGTGCACACGCTATCTGGACACATGCATCAGTGCAGAAAGCAAGAAAAAATTCTAATTAAATTAAAATTCCATAAACACCAGAAAACACCCTTTCTGTTGTTTTTAATGGCGTGAAAATGTGTAACCACTGATCACAACTGTTTTTGCAAGGTATTGAAAAAACTGAAAAAACCCCACCAGAATTTACCAAAAATAGAAACTGAAAACAGGAAACCCTAGGTATACTGAAAGTTCTTCAATCTTTAGTCAAATTCTGAAGAATTATCTAAAACATTTGAAATTGCCTTGCACCTCAGTCTTAGTGCAGCATATTGATGACTTATTGATCGCGTCAAAGACAAAAGAGAGCTGTAAACATGATACAATTAATTTGCTGAATCATTTAGCCAATAAAGGTCACCAAGTTTCCCTAACTAAGATGCAGTATTGTAAAAAGGAAGTAATCTATCTTGGGCACCCTATTGAGAAATATGCTTTGACTGCCACGAAAAAGGTGTGTGTGCATTATCAATTCCTACTCAGAAGCATGGTGGGATAATGAGGCCCGGGGCCAAGCTTTCAGCTGCATTGAATCCAGTAGCTTTAATTATGTCTTGTTGGTTGAAATCGGTCGCAGCTGTTTGCATTGCTATTGAACAAAATGAAGGAATAGTGATGAGCCATACTTTAAATGTATATGTCCTTCAGTCCGTGAAAATCTGTTGACATATAAAAGAACTCAGCAAATCACCGATAGTTAACTAACCAGATACGAGAAAGTCATACAAGCAGCAGAGAACATCTCAATAAAGAGTTGTAATTTACTCAACCCAGTGACACTGCTTTCTATTCTAGACAAAGGTTGCAAAGACAGGGACATTAATGAAAATGAGGATGAAGACAACAAAAGTGAGCATGATTGTATTGCGGTCACCAAATTATGTACCACACCAAGACAAGATATTAAAGAAACTACTTTAGAAATGGCTGATCTGACTTTATTGGTTGATGGTTCTTGTTTGAGAGACCAATATGGCGCATTGACGACTGCCTCTGCAGTGTGTTCCGTATTTCAAATTCTTGAAGCATCCTTCCTACCAAATGGAATTTCAGCACAAGTGGCAGAGTTGGTTGCATGGATGAGAGCTTGTTGCTTGACGGAAAATGTAAATGTGACAATCTATACAGCCAGCCAGTATGGTTTTGGTGTGGTGCATGATTTTGGTCAATTGTGGTCACAGAGAGATTTTATGACATCTTCTAAAACTCCCATAAAGAGACAGTCTCTAAATACTTGATCTGTTGAACGCAATACAACAGCCAAAAGAGAGTGCTGTAGTCGAGTGTGCTGCGCATAAGGATGGAAAAAACCTGGGGCCATACATACAAACCTTTTTTGGAGGTTGCAAATGGCCCGATGTGCAGAATTGGGCCATTTGTGACTGCAAAAAAGCATTTTTAAATGTACAAAAACCTAATCCCAATTTGGTAATTTGTTACCATATCGCAATTTGGGTTTGCAAGTCAGTAATTAGAAGGGGTGTGTTTAGGGCATGCCTTTCATATACTGATTCTCAGTGGTATGTGTTAATGTTTTGTGACCAAGTTATGGTTGCAAAACATGAATTTCTTTACTGGCCACTGAAAGGTAGTGGTAACCATTTGCAAATGGGAAGGGGTCCCAACTTGAACCCTTCCCTGCACACCCTGGAGTTGGAATAGTCAATTATACTATTTCTAAATCCAGCGAGCCCCCTACAGCCCCCTACAGCAAGTCGTAGAAATGACTTGTGATGTAATGGGTTGCGTTGTAATAACGCGGTCATTGTAACAACGTTGTTGTAATCTCATGCGATATAGCGCTAGTGAGGTAACATCGCATATTCACCCACAGACCACTGCCTACTCTTAAAAAATTAGACTTAAAAGTTTCATGTTTCTTTTGAAACACATTCCAATTTCCTTTAATGAAAATAGGCTGCATTTCAAAGGAAAAAAGTCTGCTTTATTAAAAAGCAATCACAGACATGGTGATTTGTTGACCTCAGCAGACCACCATCCCTATAATTTGTGACCTATTTAATTAATATTCACGAGGCTGGTTGATTTGTGACCCTGCTAGGAATCACTATTTTGAAATATATTCTTTAATACATTAGGAATGTTCTTGATGGGTGGAGGTCTACCCCACCTGGAGATCAGATGACTTTACAGTTGCTAAACATCTGTTGAGGAAGTTAATATCAAGATTTGTCTTTCCAACTTCTATTGAGACCGATTGTGGCTCATAATTTAAAAAGGAAATTTTGCAAACAATTTGTTCAGCCTTCCAAATCGATCAGAAATGCCATTCTACTTATCGCCCTCAATCATCTGGTTTGATTAGGTGGATGAATGGAACACTCAAAATTAATTGGCTGTACTTTCACTGGTTTGAAATGGCCGGATACTCTTCCTCCTGTTCTGCTGAGCATCACATTTACTCTAGACAAAAAGACTTGTATGTCAACCCATGAAGTGATCAGGGGCAGAGTATTGAGACTTGCTTATTCTCCTTCAGCTGCATTAGTTTCAATAACTGATGACATCATATTAGAGTACTACAAAGGTCTGGCTGATATAGCAAAGACCATCTTTCAATAGGTGAAGGCAACGCAACAAAAGTGATACTATCTCCTGGATTGAACCTTGGAGACTGGATAGTGGTCCATAAACATGTGAGAAAGAACTGCCCAGAGGAGCACTGGCATGAACCCTATTAGATGATCTTAATGAAAAACACTGTGGTGAGGTGTGCTGAAATCATGCAGTAGATCCACACTGCTCACACAAATAGAGTGAAGATGACAGATGGAGAAGTGGTGAGAGCAACCATTGATTCTCAAGATCAAGCTGAATTTTGTGTTGTGGATCCAGAGTGGGGTGAAATGTTGAAATAGGGGAAGAAAATGATGTAAAAAAAGTCCAGATCAGTGAAAGTTCAGAAGAAGATCCTGGTACCTCTACCAGTGGTGCTGTTGGTCAGAGTCAAAGCAAGATTCAGAGTGAAGATCTGTTGCAATGTTAAAGTGAAAGGCATTAGTGGCAGCAAGAAGTAGTCTCTGTTTCAAACCATTAAAGACTACATTTGAATATTTGGGTCACAAGAACCCCCAGAAGGAAAACAAACAGCGCACAGTGAATAGTGCAGTTGAGATTGATCCTGGTTCAAGTTCATCAGTGAGTGTAGAAGCAGGTGAAAAAGAGAGAACAGAAAAAAATAAGTAGTTGAAAATAAAATATTCTCAAATAAAGAGACAAGAGAGACTAAAGCCAGTCAATGAAATTCTAAAGTAATAGAATTAGATTCAGAAAACAGTGAAAGTGAATCATTATTTGTTTGTAAAAGACGAACCAGAAAGTGAATATCAAATAGAAATTATGCATCACCTGAATGGGTATATCTAGCCACAATGTCAGAGGAAGAAGAATCAGAGACCCATAGCCCTATTATTATTGCCAATAGACATTCGAAAGTGAGTTTTGAAGGTAATCAGAAGAGGAAGAAAAATTAGGATGAAAGGTGTAAAGATTGTGAAGATTAAACTTTCAACTTAAATTAAAAGGAGAGAAAATCTGCTGAAGGCATGAATTGAGAAACTTTTTGCTAAAAAACTACTATTTTTTTATAATTATTATTGCTTTGAAAAAACAAGAAGAAAATAAGAAACTTATTATCGTTCTACAGAAAATGTTAGTCAACTTTTGAATTTTGAACCTCACAATCATTTGTTTTAGTGTCAATGGAAAATGGAATACAGTGAATGATGTTACAATTATTGGCTTGTTCAATTAACAATAAAAATTGCCTTGGTTGGCCTCTTGTCTCCAAAAGAGTTGATTTAACTATGGTACACAATGAGTTAAAATTTAAGATATTGAAATATAGGAAAAGTTTGGTTAGAGGATTTCACTATAACATCTATACTAAAATGATACAGGAGTACTCTGAAATGTTAGACATTGTTGTATTTGTACTTTCCTGCCTCCTTCTGCAGGTGAATGTGTTGCATATACACAGCTTCCAAATTCCTATGGATTATCACGCGCATTGTTTGCTAGTTTATTTAATTATAGGCGTTTTTGTCTCCTTATCTGTCAAATTTCAATGTGTTGATGGAAGATTTGCACCTAGAAAAATTGTAAATCTAATAAGGGTATTAAATATTGTAGATTCCTGAAAATGATTGCACAGATTAAGCATGAGACTAAAACTATTAAACAGAGGTAGGGGTGAAGAAGAGCATAAATTAATTAAAAAATACAATGAAAGGACAGTAAAAATTGTCAGAGATTGGCAAGATGAAAAGGCTATATGAGAACAAATTAAAGAATAGAAGAATTCAGATTGTGGGATTAACATCCTAGATTGAGAATGGAACAGGAGAGCTGAGTTCAGATTGTATGGTGCGTTCTGAACCTCTTTTTTTCCAATAGCTATGAATTTGTTTACATATTGTGGCAAAGTATTTCCACCTACAGTTCTCAGCAGCACGGTTGTTGTAAGACTTCTGTCTGACAGTATGCTTCATTGTTTACATCTATCTGTTACACGAGGTTTATCGTAGTATAACAGGAGCAAATAACCAAATAAACTTGTTTACAGGTGTCGCCAACATCTGCTGGTCTCTCGTTACCCCCTACTGTCCTTCCAGTTCTGAGTATACATTTGTATTTGCCCTTTAATGTTCAAGGAGGAAGATCATCTGATTTGGCTTGTATCATAAACAGTAGCATGTCCCATTCAGTGGTGGTTGCCCCTTGACTAGAATGCCTGGTCTCGAGAATCACCCTTGGCGTTCTGAACCTCTTAAAGGTGACAAGGCTGTGGGATAGTGTGTGTGTGAAAGTAGTTATTTCTTACTAGAGATTTTTTTACTAGTGAAGAACTGATTTTTTTAAAATTCTTTTTATTGACAATCAACAAATGAAAAGGGAATAAACAACACAAAACAAAGGCATCGGGCGGAGTACATTTTCAGCAGCGGTCAAGGTCACAGTCTCGTCTATACCAAGTTATACAAACAATATAGAAGCATCGGGTCATGGGGATTCTTGCGCTTCCACCTCTACTCGCAGCGCAGAGGGCGCACAAATCTCTCCTCTGTAACTATTCCAGTTCCCCCAGACCTTCCCCCATTTCTCGGGACACTCCCTGGCCACATACACTGAACTCTCCCGAAACATACACCAGTCCAAGTCCTCCACCCACTTGGAAACCCGGGGCGGCTGACTGGCACCCCACAACTGAGCAATATTTCGTTTCGCTACCATACACGGCAGCGTTACCCATTGTTTCCCATATGCATTCAAGTCCGTGGGCTCACATACATTCAGTATACATCTCCGGGCCACCGGCCGCATCTCCACACCCAAAGCGCCTCGCATCTCATCGTGGATCTTTGTCCAGTACTCCTGCACTTCTGTGCAATGCCAGAGAATATGCATAAAGGTGCCGAGCTCTCCACACCCCCTTCGGCACTCACCACTCTCAATTAGACCCATTCATACCACTCGAGCCTTATGACATATGACCTATGCAATATCTTCAATTGTACCAAACGGAATCGCATCTGGATCGCAACCACTCTCGGTGAGGAGATCGCCTCAGTCCAGTCTTCCTCATCTAACTGCACCCCATCTGCACTCCACTGCGCTCTAATATGTCCTAGTGGGTCCCCCATATTATTAATGAGCTTTTTATATATCAAAGAAATCGTCTTCTTGGGGAGGTATCCATCTAGCACACGGTCTTCCAGAGGAGAGGCCTCGGAAAGTGGGGCGTCTCTAGGTATGTGTGTAAGGATTGCGTGTCTGGTCTGGAGATACCGATAGATCTCGCTATCATGTAGGCTGCATTGCTGCTTAAGTGAAGCAAATGTATGCACTGCACCCCCTCCCCACATATCTTTAATCTGTGTGATCCCGATTAGGTCCCATTTGTCGAATCCCTTGGTCCTCCACAAACTCCCTAGTCTCTCTGAATTCCATAAGGGGGTTGCCAAGGTGGGTTTCCCCTCCCAGTCTAGATATCTATTAGCCGCGTGCCACACATGGCCGTTGGACCCACTAGGGAAAAACGCTTAGGCCTGGCATACAGTGCTCTGGTGAAATCACCACCTGGCGCCAGCCCACGATCCATGGCATATCCTGGATCCCCCGGAGGTCCATAAATAACATGGTTCACCGCCGCGTGCTGAGAAGCCCAATAGTATTTTCGCAGGTCTGGCAGCCCAATCCCACTGCCGTACCATGGGAGAGTGAGCTTAGAAAATGCTATGCGGGATCTTCCATCCCAGAGAAGCTTCCTCTGGAGAGCCTCAATTTCTTTAAAATAGGATGCCAGTACCGGGTCCATTGTATTCTGTAATACATATAGAAATCGGGGATGGGCCATCATCTTAAACAGAACTGCCCTACCCAATAGGGAAAGTGGAAGAGCCTTCCAGCGCTCCACGTCTCTCTTGAGACGGTCCAGGGGGGTCCCAGATTATTGATATAACGTAGCTGCGGGTCAAGTGTAACATATATACCGAGATATTTAAACCCATCTATATAGGGCATGACTTCGGAAGCACCGGTGGCTCACCCTTGGGGATGAAGAGCACCGATTTCGACCAATTAATTGCAAATCCAGAATATCTTCCGAAAATGGCAAGTACATCCAGAAAATTGATCAAAGAGCCTCGGGGGTTGGTGAGGTAAAGCAGGATGTCGTCCCCTGTCTCATGCCCCTTCCAAGGGGAAAATCAGCTGACTTTTAGTTATTGACAACTACTGTGGCCAAGGGAGTAGTGTATTGCAAACGTACCCAGCTTACAAACTCCGGTCCAAAGCCCCTCTTCACCAATACCGCGAACAGGTAGGACCACTCAACCCTATCAAATGCCATGGTGGCGTCTAAAGACAACAGTACCGCCGGCTCCTGAATCGACCGGGAGCCACCCAATATCCCATGTAACCTGCGCAGATTGAGAGCAGTGTTTCGGTGCGGCATGAAGCCCGACTGATCCGGGTGTATCAAGTTGGTATGGATTTTGGGCTCAGCATTGAGCAGCGAGATTGGCCTGTACGAGAAACAAAGCGTCTTAGGTTTGCCCGCCTTTTGTATAACTACTATATTCGCCACCCGCTGGTCATATGGGAGTCGACCCCTCTCTTTACTTTCCGTGAACATGGACCGAATATTCAAAGCAAGTTTATGGGCGTTCAATTTATACAGGTCTACTGGGATGCTGTTCGGGCCAGTCGCCTTCCCGGATCTAACCCCTCTAATCGCCTGTGCCACTTCATCATCCTTGAAAGGAGAATCTAAATACTCCTTATCATCCTCCGACAGTGCAGGCATACGGATGTCCTTTATCATATCACTGTTATCAGCCTCCGAATATCCACCGACAGAGGTGTATACACCTCTGTAGTATTCAGAGAATTAGTCTGCTACTGCCTGGGGGTCTGTAACAGCGATAGAATCCGCTCCCTGCAACTCTGGCACAAGCTGTGACGCCCAGTCCCCTCGCTCAAGCCAAGCATTCAATTTACCAGCCTTGTCTCCATGTTCATATATATTCAACTTTGGGTGACCTTATTCTGGGCCACCGCCCGTCTTTGGCAAGGCCTCTATACTCACCCTGTCTTAATTTTAAGAGATGCACATCTGCCGAAGCCCCCGTCTTGGCCACCAATTCTTCTAACCGAGTTTCGTCTGCTTCCACCCTCTCGACCTCCGCCTGGTGCTTCTTTTTCTGACCCGCTATCAAAGACAGGACTTCCCCTCGGACTACCGTCTTATATGCTTCCCACAATGACTGTGCTGATTCAACAGTACCTACATTTCCTTGAAAATAGCAATCTGATATCTTGACAATCTCCCTCTTAGTCGCAGGGTCCTTTAGGTGCCACGCACCAATGGGAGCCACTCTACCAACTGCCAGCTGTCCAAGCTCCACACTCAACCACATAGGTGAGTGGTCGGAGATCCCCCTTCCACTATATCGTGCCTCTCTGACCGTAGCTACTAGAGCCGCCGGTATCAATATGTAATCTAACCTTGACATGCTGTGATGCGCTGCACACACATGTTTGAAATATGCCTGTGTTGGATTACGTACATGCCAGCTGTCCACAAGCCCCATCGTTGCTAGGAAGTCTGAGAGCCATCTATGTTCCGGTCTGAGTATTCTTGCCGGGTGTCTGTCTATCTCCCCGTCTAGTACAGCATTAAAGTCGCCCCCCATCATCAGAAGGCCCAAGGGCAGAGTGAGAAAGACAGTCCCCAAGTCGCGGAAAGTGTCAGTCTAATGCCAGGCGGGACATAGATCGAAAAGAAGATAACCGTCTTCCCTTCCCACTGACCCGAGATTCCAGTGTAGCGACCCCTCCAGTCAGACCACGTGGCCTGAATTGTTAAGGGAAAGGAGTTCTTCACCAATATTCCTACCCCCCTAGACCCCGAAGTAAACCCAGCATGTGCCACTAACCTATATCCCCCTTTATGAAGAGCCATGCAACGATTAGCGATGAGATGTGTCTCCTGCAATAGCACTACATCAGGAGAATGCCTTCTCATCAATTGACTAACCATTCCCCTCTTGATCCGGTCTCCGAGGCCATTCACATTCCAACTCAGCACCTTTATCCCCGACCCCCTGCTAACGTTCAACATTTAACCAACTTGAAAATTGTCCGACTGCGACACCGCCACTTTTATGCTGACATGAAATCCACATTGTCAATACAACAGCTGCCTTTGCCCCGATACCAAAAAAATAAAAAAGGAAATAAAAAAATAAAACATACTGCAAACAATTTGTCGTACAATAGAGTCTCAAAACCAAAAAAACCCCATCGAATCCAAACCCCAGCCCCCCTCCCTGCACCCCTGCATATGGCCAACGCCCATCCCCAACTAGCAGTGTGCCTGTCGCCCAACATCCCAGCTACAAACTAACTAAAGGTAGTAATGAGAAGGAGGCCGTTCCCCGCCGCGCACCCCAGCCCAAAAGACAGATTCCCAGACCCCCGGGTCTCCCACAGCTGTCTTGCTATCAAGGATGCCAGCATGACCCTAGAAACTGACCCATCCGGCTACCTGAAGAACCAGTCCCATGCGAAAGTTCTGACAGCTGGCTTTATTCCTGCTCCCTCTGACCGCCAACATCTCCATCTTTTCTAGACCATCCGCATGTCTGCTGTCCAACCAGTCCGAAGTGATCTCCGGATTGTCAAAAAACCAGGCCTTTCCCTCGAGTTCCACACGCAGGCGAGCTGGGAACATCATTGCATACTTTAGTCCCTTGTCCTTGAGTCTCTTCTTTATCGGGAGAAAACTCTGCCGCTGCTACTGTACCATCTGAGTAAAGTCAGGGAAAAAAGAGAGCATGGCGTTCTCATATCGCAAGGGGGTGCCAATACGTGCTGCCTGGAGGATCGCATCTCTGTCCCGAAAATTTAGCACCCTCGCGATCATTGGATGAGGGGGGGCTCCAGGCCTGGGTTTCCTCCCTGGCACCCTGTGGGCACGTTCAATTGTAGAGAAGTTGCTCAGTCCCTTAGGCTTCAGATGGTTGAGTACAATATCCTCTATAAACAAGTCTGGGGCCGGCCCTTCTGACTTATCGGGTATCCCAAGGATGCGGACATTATTACGCCTAGCTCTTCCTTCATAGTCGTCCAGCTTCCTGTTTGTTAGATCCCTAGAAGTCTTAAGATCACGTTCCTCCTGCTGCAGCAACTACATGTCGTCAATTAAACTAGTGGTTTTAATATCAAGTGATTTGACCTTTTCGCTTGTCTCCGTGTGGTCGGCCCATAGCAAATTTACCTCAATGGTGACGGTATCGAGTTTATTGTCCAATGCCTCCATCTTCTGGCCCAGGGAGGACTCGACCCCTTTGATGGCGGCCATGACATCAGTAAGCGTAGGTTCCGCGGAAGAACCTAGAGAGTCACTTTCCACCGTTTGAGAACGCTTCGGCTCCGGTGGGGAATTACGGGGTACCGTGTAGCGGTCCAGCTTGTTGACTTGAGTTTGCTTTGACCCCTTCGAGGACCTGAACGAGGACTTCTCGGGCTCCGGCTTGGTTGCCATGCTGACGTTCGCCACTCTCCACCCCGAGAAGCAGCGCCCACCCGTGTATCAAACAGCGCTGGTCCACAGGCTCCAACCCAGGGAGGGAATGCCCCAACTACACCCCAGTGGTAGCTGACAACTTTCAGTACTCCAGTCCCCACAGGATTTACCCACGGGGCAACTGCAGGCCCTCCACACACCTGGTCTGCAACTGTGTTGCACTCTGTTCAGCAAGGCCTGTTTTCCACCTGTACCATTGTGCAGAGACTGACTGGCCAAGAGTATACGTCCACTCTCCCCAGAGGCACCCACAGTCTCTCACCAAAGATCAACAAAGAGCCATATGGGGGAGGGGGCAGTGCCCGATGTCCCTGGTCCCAGTGAGAACACGAACCTGCTATTCCACAGACATCACCCCCTGAGGACGTCAAGCCTCAGTGGGGCGCCGGAGTCACACACCCCCACGGGCCAACACCAGGATCCAACAGCTGCACCACTCAAATGTCCATTGGCAGTGACTGCCACTGGTCACCGCCCAATGGTACCCACAAACGCACCGGACCTCGCTCCTCACCTCTGTGTGATCCAGTATTTTCACAGTGCGATCTCTCGCTCCAAGGGCAGTACGATACAGCCTCTACTCCCTCTCAGGGGGCGTCAGCCGGCATGCCTCACATTGGGGCAGCAGCAGGATAATTTCCCCCTAACTCCACAGGGGCTCCCAATGGCCACTGCGCCGGGCCACGAGCACTCCGGCTCTGCTCTCTCTCCACGCCCCCGGCCATGGCGCACCACTCGCATCGGCTCCTAGTCGGGCCTGGGCCAGCTGCGTCCTCCGTCTCGCCCAGTAGGTGTTGCGCGGGAGGATCACAATTCTCCACCGACCGCCAGAGCCCTGCACCACCGCCGGCAGTCAGCCGATCAGTTTCGGGGCAGGACCGGCAACTTCCGGTTTCCGGCCCCCAGTGTTTATCGCTCCAGCCACAGGCACAGGGATTACTCCAGCCCCCAGTCCGGACAAGCAGATGGCCGCTGATTCTCGGACGGCGTATCCCGGGCCTCGGAAGCCGCCGAGAACTCAGGAACGCCGCAAAGTGCGTTGCATCTCGTCTTCTTTCAGGCTGCGGGGCACAAATGCAGGATTTTGAGCAGGATGATAGAGCTGGGGAAAGGGGTCGACAGAGCTAAGCACTCACGCGGCCATCTTGGGCCAACGCGTGGCTCCTACTTTTGAAGAAGAACTGATTTTAAGAAGAATTTATTATGTGTTTGGTAAGACTGCTTATTTTAATTTACTGCTAAATTTGGTTGGGTCTTGTTATCTTGTTTCAGTGTTTCCTAAAGTTCATCATAAAAGTGAAATAGATTATACAGGTGAATTGAGGAGAGTGAAATGTAATTTTGGGCAGGTAATTTTAGATATATTTTATTAAGTGCTATTACTCCTTATATAGATGTGGCAATGGAGGACTGAAAAATTAGACATTTATCTACATTGTTGGATAAAATTGTTTTAAGTACAGCTGGAGCATTAAATCCAACTAATTCAAAACTAATAGCTATTAGAGCTATGGTACTACAGAACCGATTAGCATTTGGTATGCTTTTTGTGAAAGAACACAGTATCTGCAAAGTGTTCAAGCTTAACAGATACTTAGCTTTTTCTTGATAAGAGTCCTATTATTAACCCTTATATCACCAACTTGACTAACGTCTCTCATAAAGTTCAATCCTTTGAAGATCATGGCTTATGGAAAGCTATATGTTTTTGGGTTAGTAAGATAAGGAAGGGTTTTTAGCAAGGTTGATGAATGGTTTTATAATTTGGTGATACCTTATGTGTTATAACAACCCATATAATATTAATGTAAATAATAATTTATTTAATTAGTCTGTTTCTTTTTTTTCTGGATGTCTTCATTTAAAATTGCGGGCAAAAAAATAAAGAGAGAATATTAAAGGGGAAGTGGTCGGAAAATTGTGAGATGGAGAATATAAAGGATTGTGTTTACATCTGATTAAGGATTGTGGAGGAGAGCAACAGAAAGAAGCAGAAAGTTATTCAGACTGAATGGGTTCATTATTAATAACGTTTTATTAATTGTTTTAATATTTATAAAATAATCAGAGAGGGGATTTGTAAAATGTATTTCGGGTTTATAGTTTGTGTATTATTAGTGGAGATTTATATCCTTTTTACACATTATTGTATATATGTAGACTGAATTAACAAAATTACAATTGAGACAAAGCTCCAATGATGTGTAGAAATGTGTTTATTAATGTGGTTATTTATATCACATTTTTTTGTGCAAAATGCCACTTACGCAAGATGGATGCCATCTCTTTCATTAATCTCCTGCCTTTCCCCCTGCACCTATTCTCCTCACACAGGCTCCGCAGAGCACAATCAAGCTCACATATTGTAGTTTATTCCCACTGTTATGATTACATTGCTTTCAGTTAATGTTTTGCTATTCTCTATGACTTGTAGCAGTTATCAAGTCCTTCCACTGTGATCACTGGTCTATTTATTCACTTAAAGTCTTACTTGTTTAATAATATTTGTTTGAACATCATCGAATGACATTAGCACAGAGAATGAGTACTCACAAACATTTTCCCTGGGGACCGCAATGTACGGTCTGTGGTATGACTGAGGGCCGCACTGATGCCAGCAAGGTGGCAGGTAGTGGGTCTTGGTGGGTTAGGGATTGTGTAAGGAGGTTTAAAAACATGTTAAATAAGCAGGCAAACATTTATTTGCAGGGGGGACCACATGTAATGGTCAAGAGGGCCGCAAGCAGCCCTGGGCTGTACTTTGAGTATCATTGGCATAGAGGGTGTTGAATATCGTCTTAAGTGTTGGAATTGTGCTTATGAGTTAAGGTAATCATGTGTATTAATCTTGTGTTCTTATTTCCTAAAGAACTGATACTTCTGCTCTCACAACAACAATTTGACAGTTTTACTTATTTTCTATGCAAAAAATATGCATAAAATTTCTTGATTTTGGGATGAGACAAAGGATTTCCAGAGCTTTCCTATGCTGCCAGGAATGCTCTCTGATTTTCTGGTGATTTTGCTGCCCATTCAGACTTAGAATATTTTCCAATTTTAGATACATTGAATAACTTTCCATCTGAGAGCCTTCATGGCATTGGCTCGGTACCGCTTCATAGATCTAGAACTCAATTATTATGGGGAGGGGACCATTACTGAGAGGTGCCTTAACTTGGTGACATATTGCCTCATGTTTTGCTTTCACAGTGACTATGACTAGAATTAATCTGGTAAACTGAAGTGAAAATGGCCTGAAAATTCACAAAGGTGTTCACCAATTATGAATAGAAGTGTATACAGGTACCCTTCCAGAATGCTGAATTTAAGTGGCTCCAATGTAACTATAGACTTAGAATGTACCTGATTTCTAAAAATATAAACAAGATGTACCTAAATACTGTTTCCTCCCGGCAAGGATGTAGGCACACATATGGTGACTTTAACCACATGACCTGGTCATGTGCAGCACTCAATGCTTACTGAGAAAAGTTAAGATAAACTTTCAGAAATAAATGGAGGGATAGCACTGAAGTAGCAAGAAATATGTTTATTAGACCAAGAGAGCTAAACTATGTTGTAAATTTCTAATTGTGGCATTGATGTTATTAAAACCGGTAATAGCCAGTAATAACAAATTCACAGAGGCCGCTTACGTTAAAAGATGGGAACAAACAAGACAATAAGCAGTAGTAAAATATATGATATTAAAATCAAAGATGGGAAAGTGGAATTGTGGACAACATTGCAAGTTGGAGTAATTTGTTGATGGAACTAAGGAGGAAAAATAATGATGACAGCCCACCTTCAATAGAAATGACTGATAACTACCCTCCTTCCCTATATATTGATATATGCTCTAGGACTGAAGTCTTTGAGTCTACCCATAAAATGATTGTATCATAAACTGTCAAGTACCCCTCACATGTAACAAGACAGTATAGAGCTCTCAGCAACAACTCTGATACATGTTTTGACCAGCACAATGACAAATGAAACTGAAATCCTGTGTTAATGTCATAGGGCAGGACGCCAAAACGGTCCAAGACAGTCAGACATGTAGGGCCTCTGGTCGGAGGCTTTCCAACCAACATGGCAGTTTTAAGTCCGACCGCCGTATTATGATGACACAGTCAGAGTTTAAACCGCCCAGGGAATCCGATGCGGTTCCAATAGACTCAAGGAGCCCATCAGCCAGTTGGAGAGCAGTCATAATCTCTTACAGACGGCATTTCCGCCATCAGGATTATGAAGTCGGTTTCCAACAGCCAATGCATGTCGGTCTTCCTGACATGGATTGGCTGATGGAAACTGACTTTCGGGGTCCCTAGCATGGCCCCCTTACCCCCTGGCCCTCTGCATTTGGGCCGAGGGAGCACCTATAATGCCCCCCTAAACGTCCCTGCACCGAGTGGCAGGCACTGTGACGT
Organism: Lissotriton helveticus; assembly: GCF_964261635.1. NCBI lineage: Eukaryota > Metazoa > Chordata > Amphibia > Caudata > Salamandridae > Lissotriton > Lissotriton helveticus. The sequence goes on from NC_136063.1 coordinate 1,209,316,823, forward strand.
GCCTGCCTCATGGTGCAGGAATGTTTAAAAAACATCAATTTTTCAATGGGAGCTCATGCTGCAGGCGTTTTTTGCACACTCCACAAGCTCCCAAAGGAAAATGGATGTTCCCGACCACACTGAGTGCAGTCGCATCCAAATAATCGGGTCGGAACCACCGACCTGAGGTTGGATGTTTCCCAATCCACAACAGTGTCGGTAGGAGGCAACTCTGACCAACATCATAATGAGGGCCATAATTGTAATCAGAATTAAATTAACTCAAAGGTAGACCCAGATAATTGTGTTTTAATTGTCTATCTGTTGAAAATGTTTATTTGCAGTAATAAGACAACATGTACATGAAAACAGTGAAACATTAAGGTTACCCTGCAGTGTTTGTCGCAGCATAAAATGACCAATCAGGAGGAGTCATAGAACGGTACTGAAAAGGGCATGAATACAAGGATGAAGGCTTTCAATGGACAGCAGGCCTCTATGTTTGCATTCATAATCTCAAAATGCCTTTTTGTTTTCTCATTGCAGCCCATAAAGTGACAGGACTGCATTTAGAAACGAGCATTGACAAAAAGGCAATAGATTTTAATTTTGCATGGTGTGTACATCGAGCATGTGCACACTATACCAATGCCAAACCTACTGTACTAAAGCCCAGACAAAATCATCTGAAAAATGGATGCTACAGAAACAAGTATTAGCAAAGCCAATAGCTTTTTGAGTTTAATAAAAAAACTGCAGTGTTAAAAAAGAAAAACAAAAATGAATTATTTCAGCAAACAATGCATCTATGAGATAAAGACATTTAATTTGTGCTGATTCAATGTACTTTTGAGATGTGAAACAGTCACTTGTGCATTTCAATGCAAGAACTAAATGTGAAGCTTGAATGGAAATAATAAAATACCAGCAACTAGCATGTGGTGAGAGAAAAACACTCCTCTGGAAAGGGGCAAAGCCTACTCTATGCATTTTAAAGAATTAGTGCCAGCTGTACGATCTTTTTTAGCAGTCACAAACGGCAAATCGGACCTTTGTGAGCGCTAAAAAGGTATGTGGTATGTAAAAACCCTATTATACAAGTCGGTGACCTATTACTGACTAGCAAAATACGGTTTGCGAGATGCTATTAGGAAGGGGAGGGTCAAGGGTGTCCCTTCCTAATAGCGAATCGCACTAGTATGTACAATTGTTTTGCGCCTGCAAAACACTTGCAGTTTACCATCTACTTCAAGTAAGTGGTAAGCCACTCGCGAATGGGAAGGGATCCCCAGGGGACCCCTTCCTCTTTGTTCTAGTAAGCGAAAATATTTTTTAAGAGCAGTCACTGGGCCCATGGACCACTGCCTACTCTTAAAAAAATGAAACAGAAATGTTTCATTTTTCTTTTTTAAATGCAGCCCCTTTTCCTTTAAGGAAAATGGGCTGCATTTAAAAAAAAAGCCTTATTTAAAAAGCAGTCACATACATGACCCCAGCAGGCCACCATCCCTGAGAGTGCTGGCCATTCCCAATGGGTCGCAAATTGTGATCTGCCTCATGAATATTAATGAGGCAGGTCATTTGCGACCCATTTCGGAATCGCAAACAGTGTCTCAGACACTGTTGTACATTCGATTTTGCCAGTCCCAAATTGAAATTTGCAAAACATCGCAATTTGTGACTCGCAAAATGGAATGGTCGTGCATCAGGCCCTTAGTAACAATAGGTCAGGCAGACAGATACCCTGTAAAGACAGACTTAAAATGGTTTACTTTCTTTTCTGAAGCTTCGATTTTTTCCAAAAAGACCATTTTAGAGTGTATCCCTAATGCTTCCAGGTCTCATAACTGAATTCAAATGTAAACAGTCCTCATTCAGCCTGACATGGGCAGAAGGACATATCCAAGCAGCCCATAAAAAACAATGAGACTAGAACACTCCTGTGAGCTGATCGGTGGTGAGATGTGCAATCTCTTAAATCAGTGGTTGAAGGTTCTGAATCACAATAAGTCAATGGCTTAAGAAAGGTTATCCAAAGCCTTTTAGAGTAAATCTATAGAACCACATGTTTTCGATGACTGATGTAAGTGTTGTACAAGTCAAAACTATAGAGAAACAGCGTGTTTTAAAGGGAAATGTTTGAGCCTGTAGTGGTCAGTACCTAAAGTATACCTTTATTTTTAAAACCTTACTGAATCAACTTGCATCTACAGAATTTGAATTGATATAATATGTGAATTTATATCACAACTGCCTCTATACAGATTTCTTAACGTCCTAGTGGTGGATATAACGTTAAGTGGCCATTCGTAAAGCATTCTGGCAAATGTAAATTACATTTCACTTTGATACGTAGAAAGAAAACAAGACGGACGGATGGATTGATTAATTTATTTTGTGCTTATTAATTCCTTTATTGGATAATTTGCATACATAAACAGCGCTGTAGTATAGTTGCCAAACAGAGATTAAAACATTGTTAATTTAACCACTTTGGGTTTACAGGTGTGTGACTTTATTATGAACTAGTTGTTTACCCAGGTGTTATAGTAATTTAGATTTTTAATTTAGTTACATTTATTATATTCTTATGGTATATTTCAGAAGTTATAAAATCTGATTTTAATTAGAATTAGATTATTTTCTATTTCTGATCAAAATATCTTAACAAATGATCATATCGCTAAAGGAAAACAACTAAAGCTATTCTTTAAGGATTAATTGGTTCAAAATTAGCATTTATAAAGACAGCATGAGAAACACACTTAACCTGTTAGGGTGTTGAACATATTGGTTTCTAAGTTACAAATTGTAATTCTCATTAGTAAAGTCATGCTGTACCTAAATTAAGATAATTGTGAGCAAGAAATGCGAAGGGAACAAAGGATTCTTCAGAATAATATACAAACATGTCACTAGACCATACATGCATAATTAGCCCTTTCATTTTAAATAGAAAATCAAAGCCCTAACAAAGGGGCTCCTCTGGCACAGTGCATTGGCAGCAGCCCCTGACCTGAGAGATCCTGACTGGGTCAAGAGTGTTTAGGGCCCATCTATGTACTTTGTAGTAAAACCTCCTCAAGTTTTGTTACGCCACTGACAACAATTAGTTGGCATGCAAGTCATCATGAAGGTTATCGTACAATAACCACACTCCACGCTGTTGTAATAGAGTAATAGGCCATTTATTATGACAAGGTTGCTAACATACCAATAAACTTTATTAGCATTAACAATAATTCCAATGAATCTTGCCATACCCAGACAGTTCCATTCTCCCCGCAGCATTCACAACTCACCCGCTTCCACTTCCCCGGTGAGACCATATCATTTGCTTCACTCTTCCCCCTTTCACTCGCTGACCTCATTCCATATACCCAATCTCTCTTTCATGTGCCCTTGAAGATTCTTCCCTTGGTCGTTGCATCCCGCGCACTGACAACATTCACCTGTGCACCCTCCCCTCCCCCGAGGGGTGAATATGCCTGTCTGTGACTCACCAGCCCCCAAAATACAGCCTAAGCCCTACAACCTGCCCTAAACTGGCAACAACGCTGCAAATCAAGCACCCCCCAATGCCCTGCAACATGCAGGGTGGGCGGGAGGACCAAAAATTCTAACCTCCCCTCGCAGTGGTGTTTGGTGTCAGGAAGAGGCCAGATGCTCCTCTCCTGACACATTTATACCCCCTTCTTTTAACCCGCCCCATCCTCCAAACCTAACCTATCCCCACCCTGTCCCATGGCCAGCACGAAACAGCCCAGGGGAAGACTGATTTGTGACCTTTATATCTCCCGGGGGCTGGCACTGTGCAATAACCATACTCCATGCTGTTGTAATCACATAAAAGCCGTTTATTAGGACAAGGTTTCTAACATACTTATAAACTTTATTAGCATTAAAAATAATTTCAACATATGAATCTTTGCACCCTTCCTTCCCCCTTCGATGGATGGATATGCCCATATGTGACTCACCAGCCTCCCAAAATACCGCCAACCAGGAAACCCCCGTAGGACGGCTGCCTCCCCACCCCAAAACAAAAAGCTGTGCACCTTTTGCCTCTCATCAATAAGACCTATGGCACCAAATCAACTCGTTCCCTAAAGCACTCACCACAACCCGCAATTCCATCATGTAATAGACGTTCCCCAAATACGAAAGGTGCACTCCATCAGCCCTATTTCATCCTCTTTAAGGCCTGCATGTGCAATCAGCTTAATGTCATGAGCCTGACAAAAAACCTGCATTGCCCCGTTCAGCTTACTCCGGGCCTTATCAATCATAGCATTTCTCACAGACCCCTCCAGACCCTGCATGGCACAAACTCTGTCCAAATAACACACGTCCCCGAAAAATTCAGTGTGAGCGCCTCCAAATCAATCTGCATGTGTTGGGGCAAAGTCAATCCATACAAACGGACCAAGTCATTTTCCCCTAGATGGATCAGGAGAATGTCCGGTCAGCCCCTCTGCAGAACCAACATCATCAGCCATGGCAATAACACACCCCAGGCCATTCACCCCTTTCCCCACCAAAAAACCTTGTGATGGCTGCTCCTCAAGACCAGGTTTAATTCATAAACTTGCTGTACCGCATACATCACTGCCCAGTGTACAAATGAATGTCCCAGGATCCAGGTAAACATTTTGGTTTCTGACCCACTCACACAGCCTGCAGTAAAAAAAAGAAGCAATAACCTCATGCAACATATCCCTCTACAAAATCCCCCATGACCGAATCCCTACTATTTCCACATTTAGCGCTCCCAGCACCCGACCTCCTCCTGCCAATCTGATTAATTCTGCCATATGACCAACCCAAGCACACCACCACTATCACCACCCCAATCGGGAAAGAATGTGTGCCAGAACTAGTCTGGTTCCTACCCAGCCTACCAAAGCCATGCACAAATCTGAAAACACCTGTTAAACACTGACCATACAGCCATCTGCATGACTAAAATTCCTGTGAGACATCTCCTGGGCTACAAGAGGAAAGCACGCCACTCCTGAATTGGCAACGAACACCCCCTTCACACAGCCACACCGATCTCCCCCTTCGAGCCTAGCCTGTCTTGGACACTCTCAGCCAGATTACCAACCTCCCTTGGTCCAAATATACTTCCTCATACAACACACCCCTGCATGAGCCATACCCAATCACTTACAAACCCATAACGCCCCAGAAAACATCCAGCTCATACAAAGCCGAAAAATCTCAACCTCAAAAGGATCGTAACAACAGCTAGGCAAAACCGCCAAGAAATTCCGCAAGAATTCAAATGTGATAGCTTCCCGCAATGCCTTGCTCACCACACCACACGCCGCTCCTTACCCCAGCCGTTCAAAATCTTTCCCAAAATCTCATCTTTGGCTGGGTCAAACCCCAAATACAGCTTGCCATAGAAACAAATCCCGGCCAATTTGCCCGCAATAGTGGTAGTTATTATTTATTTTATTATTTTTATTATTAAAGTCATTTCTATAGCGCACTTACACCAGACGGTTTCATGGCGCTGTGAACAGAGTGCAACAGTAGTATGGTAACGGAAACTTGCTCATATGCCTGAGAGAACAAATGGGTTTTTTAAAAAGTTCTGAACTGAGTGTAAGAAGTTACTGATCTGAATTCCATAGGGAAGGAGTTCCAAAATTGAGGAGCCAGAAATGAGAATCTCAGGCCACCATGCTTCTTTATTTTGATAGAGGGGGAGATAAGCAGATTCAAGTGAGAAGAACGGAGTTCACGGACAGGAGTATAACGATGTATCAGAGAAGAAATAAATGCTGGTCCTTGGCTGGACAGGGCTTTAAAGGTGGTACATCCCAATTTGAATACACAATGTTTGGCCACCGGGATCCAGTGGAGGCTCTTCATCAGTGGGCGAACATGTTGATGTCTGGGTTGATGGAAAATGAGCCTGGCTGCTTGGTTTTGTATCAATTGTAAGCAATGGAGCTGGTAGGCAGGAATGCCAACATAAAGTGAGTTGGCATAATCAATGCGGGAGATAACCAGCTCAAGAAGGACCAGAGTTAAAGCTTCAGTGGTTAAAAATCTACAGATTTTCCGTACTCGCCGTAAATGAAAAAAGCAGGATGATGCTACCGCGCCGATCTGGGATTTCATAGACAGATCTCTGCTTATTATAACCCCAAGGCTTTTTACAGAGTCAGCTGGGCAAGGGGGGTTGCTTAAACGAGGAGGCCAGAAATTTGAGTTCAAAGACTTGGCTATACCTCCAGTCAGAATCAGCTCAGTCTTATCAGGGTTGAGCATAAGTTGGCTAGCATACATCAAATCGCTAATGAGGTTCATGGTGGATTGAAAATTAGACACTGAAGTAGTAGAAGAATCAATATCAAACACCAACTGAAGATCATCAGCATAGTTAAAGGCGGCAACTCTACTGTTGCGAAGAGACCGGATCAAAGGTGACATATACAAATTAAAAATAAGGGGTGAAAGAGAGGACCCCTGGGGGACTCCGCAAGTCAACCTAACCTTCTCAGCCGAGAAATTGCCAAGACGGACTGCCTGAAAACGATTGTCCAAGAAGGAGGAGATCCACTTAAGGGCCAGTCCCTGGATGCCAGCATTATTGACACGGTCGATCAGGAGATCATGATCGACCGTGTCAAAAGCAGCAGACAAATCCAGTAGTACCAGTGCCTGGGTGATATTTTGGTCAGCCCCCCTCCTAAGTTCATCCATAACTGCTAGGATGACTAGCTCTGTAGAATGTGCTGGTCTAACTCCTGCTTGCTGACAGTTCAGGAATTGTGAATGTTCAATAAAAGAGCTGAGGCAGGTAGCGACATGGGCTTCTAAGATCTTATTAAGGTAGGGAAGTAACGAAATGGGGCGAAAATTGCTCAATATCAGAGGATCAGCGTTGGGCTTCTTCAAGATGGGAACGATTTCAGCAAGTTTAAAAATATCAGGGACACTACCTTGTCTTAGAGAATTATTGAGGAGTGCAAGAGGGGGGTCTGGACAAATGGAGAAAGCTTCTCGTAGAATATGTGGAGGGCAGCAATCTGTTGGAGAACCTGAACTGACTTTTTTCAATAAAACTAGAAACTCCTCTCTGGAGATCAACGGTATTTGATCCAATATCTGAGAGTTTTTAAACAGAGAGGGAGAAGTCTTTAGCAAGACAGGAGAGATAATGCTGCTTTGTATGGTAGCAATTTTCTTCATAAAATACGAATTTAAAGAGTCAAAGAATGGGCATCCCCATCTAAAAATATGATATCCCCAGTATTAGCACAGACCAAATTCTGGCTACTCCACCAAGCTCACTGGACACCAGCACGCCTAGCCTCTATAGGTCTAAGGGACAAGGACACCTGCTGGAATTGCGAAATAGAGAGAGGAGACCTAGAACACCTCATCTTCAGCTGCACAAAAGTCAAAAGTTCCTGGAAATAGGTGCTAGACTTCACAAACAGAACGCTGGGCTGCAGCCTTAGGCAAACATTCGCCACAATCATCACAGCACATATATCACCGGACATCCCCACTCAAGAGGACAGAAATCTCCATTACTTCCTCCTCACTTCAGCAGCAAAGATAGTACTCATGAACTGGAAGGATACCGCCAAGGCCACATTCAAAGGGGGTCTGACCTGGGTGATCTTCCTCAGAGGGGCAGACTACACCACTCTCAGAAACACTCCTGGAAGACACCCCTACAGAGAGACGTGGGCTAAACTAGATAAATTCATAGACTCCTTCAAACCACAATAGACATAGCATAACCCAAACCTCTAATACGGTCGTATTCTTCTGTCACAAACAACCACCTCCATCTCTTGTTGTATGTTTTATGTTCTAACTAGAAACCAGCCAATGGCGACAATAAGTGTTACATGTTACTCGTGTGCTAGTCCGTCGGGGCGAACAAAGTCGGATAGTCAAACTCATCACGAAGTCCCGATGCGATGATCATCCAAAGAACATCAAGTTTATATGTCTGTTATTATATGTAACCTGTAAATACAAATAAAAAGATTTAAAAAGAAAACCAACGCTGAGCATCATGGGGGTGTTTATGATTCATTCTCTCGAATGGGGCAACAATATGGCTAGCTGATTCAAGCCAAACTTGGTCCAGAATATGTCCCTTAATATGAGTAGCGGCCTGTATATGCTGGATACAATTAAGTCCGGATAAAAGATCCGTAAATTCTAAAGAGCTAGAGCTCTCTTTTGCATCCGTAGGCCAGTAATTAAAGTCTCCTATGATAATAATCCTAGCTTTGTTAATGATTATTTGGGAGATTATTTCACCTAGCAATTGAGGGAACTGGGGCATATAGTGAGGGGGTCGATAGAAAAGACCACAGATAAAAGGGAATTGGGGCAATTAAAATGTTAAAATGAGGCTGTCGACAGAAGGTATGCCGGCGACTTCAAGGGCAGTGAACCTAAGTTTGTGACAGATAATAGCTGCAACCCCGCCTCCAGGCTTCCCTAGCGGCCTATTTGCCTAAAGTACATAGTAGCCCGTGGGTACTGCTGCCAGAATATCAGGTACAGACTCAGTATTAAGCCATGTTTCCGATAAAAGAAGTATATCAGGTTTGTTGGAATCAAGTAATTGAAATATTTCTAATTAGTGCTTCACTAGCGAGCGAGTGTTCAAGTAGCAAATTGTCAAGGTCTTTTTTTTTCCCTGGAGGGGGAGAGATGCAGGTACAGATGAGGTTTTAACGCTAACAGGAAAGTTCTGCTGCGGAGGTAAGGCAGAACGTTCAGGAAAGGTATTCCAGAGCTTAAAAATACCTGTGGTATGCAAGAGGGCCTTGATGCAGGGGCTGATAGGCCAATTATCTTGTAGGCTCCTCATTTCCAGTGCCGTGTAGGAGATAAATTGAGCATAATGAGTGGCCCCTGGTCCCGGCTGGCCGCGAATGGGCGTAGACGGGCTTGCCTTTGATGCGCCGGCGGCGCACCCGCTGCGCGCGTCCCCTGTGAGGGTCCACTGCGCGTTGTGTCAACTGATTTAAATTGGGAGGGTTGGGGCACTAGAGCGCCAACCTCCTTCCGCCGGAAGTGAGTGAGTGCAATAGATTTAGGCTAAAAGCAAAAAGCGGCGCTCGTGGTGGACCGGGGAGTCAGAAACAATTTCTTTTTTTTTAAATAGCATGTACAAATCAAATCAGAGTCACCATACAGTGCGTGCATCCGCTAGCGGGCCTGGTTCATCTGATTTAAATAGAGAGGGTTGGGGCACTAGTGCACCAACCTCCTTCCGCCGGAAGTGAGTGAGTGCAATAGAGTTAGGCTAAAAGCAAAATCACTGAACCTCCCTCCACATCAATCGAGCGGCGCTCGCGGTGGACCGGGGAGTCAGAAACAAATTAAAAGTAAGCAACAATTCAAAAGATCTTTGGAACAATACAAGTCCTGCACCCAAAAACTTTTTTTTTTAAACAGCATGTACAAATCAAATTAGAGTCACCATACAAACTTGTGTCAATGCAAAATAAAACAGAACTCCCTGCACAGTGTCCTGTTGCTCAAGCTGCATCAGCTCTACAGAACGTCCTGAAAACTCCCCAAATTCATTCCATGCCAGTCGGTAAATCCTCCTGGTGGATTCAGCCAACAACTTCTCGACCAATCCAACCACACTCACTCCCCCTAGGCCCAGATGTCTGCTGGCAATTCTGTCTTGCACCGCTCAACTCCTGGTGCCAAATGATGAAAGCACTGCCACTGTGAACGAGACACGGCATCAGCTATATCATTGCAGGCCCCTGGCACATGGTTCCCTGTGAACAGCACATTAAGACGCAAGCACACCAACATGAACCTCCTTAACAGCCACAACACACTCAAGTCTCTCGCTTGCTGCCTGTTAACCAGATCTACAACAGTCATATTGTCCACATGGAAAAGAACTGTCCTGTTTTTCAACTCACTACCCCAAACCGCCAGGGCCATCAAAAGTGGAAAAAACAAAATTAATTGACTCAGCCAATGTGGTGGCCACTGCTCCGCACACCATCTCCCATCCCAGAAAAAGGCAAAGCCCAAGGCTTCAGGCGCATCTGTGAAAATCTGAATCTGACACGCTGTATTCTCCTCCAAAAAATCCAAGGCACTGAATCACAGGTCTGCTCATACATTCAAGGAGATTACGCTCTGTGATGTGGCGGTACCACCCCCGATATGGCCATGCCAAAGCACATGCAAAAAGTACTCAATGTTCTCGCCGCCCTGCAAGCAAAGTTCAGGAAGCCCAACAATTTCTGCACTGCCCTCAATCTGGATCTCAGCCACTTTCGCCATCGGCAGACAAGCCACCCACGAGCTCAATGCCCAGGAACATATGCACAACACTGGGCCCCTCCATCTTCTCAGAAGCCAACAGCACCACAAAATCCTGTGCCAAAGCCTCAAAATGGTGCAATGCCTGGGCAAAGTCCGCTGACACTTGAGTACAAAAAAATAAGAAATTGTCAAGGTAATGAGACACCCTACAAAAGAACAGCAAAAATGTACTGAAGAGTTCGAAGAAGCCACAAGAAATGGCAGCACCTTAACCACATAGATGTCCTCTCCAAACTGCTTACCAAGCAAAGAGAAAACGGCAGGATGAATAGGCAACAGGCGAAACACCAACTTGACACCACGCTTCACCATTTCATCCCCCCATCCACACCCCTGCACCAAGCACATGGCATCATCTACTGAGGAGTACAATACCCTGTACAATACCCTGTATCCTCATCAGTGATTAAATCATTGACAGATCCACCTTCCGGCCAAGAAAGGTGGTGAATCATTCTGAACTCCCCTGGCTCCTTTTGGGGATCACTCCCAAAGAAGAAATGATCACATCTGCCAAGGCCTCAAAGAATGCACTTGTGATCCTACCCTCTGCCACATCTTTGTCTAGTTTTGTTGCTACCACTTGAGGAAGTTCCCTAGCTGACTTCAAATTGTCCACCCACCTACGCCCCCTTGGACCCAGGTATCCCACCCGAAAACCTTCAGTAAAATCCCAGTTCAAATGTAAAGCTGCCTCCCTGTCAGGGTAAATAGCAAGTCAAGGCCTCCACTTTATCTGGGGTAAGGGCCCTTAGCTCCAGACTGCCCAACCCCCTAGAGGCCTTCCAGTGCTCCACAGGGCTGGCCAGAGTAAAACATTGTGTGATGGGGTGGCGTCCACTCCTCTTCCATCTAACCTTCATTGGCCTGAATCTCCCTATGTAAGACCCTAAAAACATCAACATACTTGTACTTACAAATCCTATTCTTGGTGGTTTCAGACAAATGCAATCCCTGGGGTATTGCCGATCCCATATAAGGTAGCCTCTTCTTGAGTTTATCCTCTTCCATGTCATCTTTCTCTTCCGTCCTTACTATATCATCTGTTTTGACTGAGTACCCACCAGCTGCTTACCACCCTCAACCTTTTTCAGCACTCCCCTGTGCCACCGCTGTGCCTGTCAGTGCAGCCCTTGAGTCATCCACCACACCATCCCCCACCCAGATGACTGGCAAGGCATACTTTTCGGCCCAACGTCCTCAACATGCCATACTGCCCACCAATCACCTTTACCTTGCACTACTTCACTGCCCACAACCTTCTCTTTAGGCCGTCCTCCACTGCTCCAGTGCCCAGCAGGTTTGGCACTTCCCTGCACATGAAACCTGGAAAACACGAACTTCTCTGGTTGACCTCTCTGTCCTCTGAGGCCTCCCCATGGACTCATCAACCTAAGTATGCTACTCCCCTTCTTCCCATTCATCACTGTCAACTCTGCCTCACCCACTGGCTCCTCACACAGAGACTCCTGCCCACTCTTTTCTGGCAATACACAGACAAGTTATGCTGACTAGAACACCCATCCGTCGCTACTCCTTGTGTGTGCAATGTCGACAGAGGGCAGGGCCCCATGGACCCCCCTGCTGCTTTGGCCCAACGTCCTGGCATCACTACCTTTCTCGCAGCTTCTGCAGCCGGTCATGGGTCTTCCTCTCCCATCAGGCTGCTCTAACCTGGGGGGGTCTCTCACACCAGCAGGCTCCCAAGCCGTGTTGGCTCCTGCCCTGTCTATCTCCTGATATGGATCCTAAGGGACCCACACCAACTGACCCCTTGTCCTGTGGCCCCCAAACCATGGGCCCCTGCAGGTATGTCAGTGGACTGAGATTCCCCGAACCCCTAGGCCAGGGTGTCCACCTTCTTCCCAGCCTCACACATCTGGGCCCACTGCTCCTCTGTCTCTTAAACCAACAGGCGCTGTTCCCGAATATGAGCTTCCAAAAATATGCCCTGTCATTTATTAGTCTGGTGTCCCAGGGGGCCAGGGGCTCCCCACGCCCCTCTGCCTCAGCTGCCCATCTATCTGGACTGATCTGGAGGCCCTCCCCGAGCCCCCATCTTCCAGGGTGCAGGGGCAACCTTCCTGCATTTTTTTACTTCAAGACAGCCTGTAACGTAACACACATCCGGGGGGGCCCGCCGAGAGGTCTAATGGTCCCTCTCCCCAGTGTGGTCCAGTGCCTGCTCCTGTTCACCACGCAGGGTGCGTGACCATGCTGCCTCAGCATTGGAAGGCCCCACTCCCCCATCCCCAATGCCGTTGTCTCCACTACCGGCTTGAGACAGGCAGGCAGGCTCTTCCTCCTGTCTCCTCCCTACCTCTATGTAAGCATGATTCGCACTCCTGCTCATCCAGTTACAGCTCTACCAGCAGGTGGAAGCTCAGGAAGGCAAGCCTCCACCTCTGCAGCCACTCCTCCTGAAGCGGAACGCATCAGCCTCCACATCCCGACCCAGGCCTGGTCCAGTCGTTCCAGCTGCACCCAGCGTGATAAGTGCAGCCCGGACCGACTCGCTGTCTGCTGCAATCTCAGTTCCCTGCATCGCCCCAGGAACTGTTGTATTCCATATAGGGTACCCTATATAAGCGCAGGTAACATTGCAACCTTTCACCTATATTCTTCCCTACATTATATAAATAACAGTTATTAGGGACTGACCTTTTACCCAGATACGACACTGCATCCAGAATGCGGGTTTCACCCTAGTTCGAATCTCATACATTATGCATTAGGCTTCTTGGAAGCACAGCAGGACTAACAGCTGGGTGAACATCTCCTGTATAATATCTCTGTATAAAGTTCAGGCCCAACGCCATCTTTTAGGCCGACACAGAAACACAGAAAGGTAGGACCTCTGGGAGACATATGGGTATATATACATCACATCTTGCTTAGAAAGACAGAGGAGACCAAGACTTCCCAGCTGACCCACTGACCAGAGACGATGAGGTTCCTGCATGCAGATGCTCCAGCTCGCAGTGGTCTAACATCCCTCACGGGGTGTCCAACTCGAGACCAGGACAGGGTCCCATATTCTCTCATTCTCAGGTTATAGGGTTGACTAGATCATAGAGGGATTCTTGGCATAACACCTACATAGATGCTAGGCACATTTAGGTACATCAAGTTAGGGAGGCATCATAGGAGTACGCACCTTTTATCATGTGTTTTATATACTTGTATGTATTCATGATTATTGCAAGATGGTAGAGCTATACCATCCATTTACTTTCTTAGTGCTTCTAATCATATATCTTTGCTACTGTCTAATGGTTGTTGCAGCTCATCTATTCTACGGTAGAATAACAACTGTTCAATAAATTCCTATTGAAAACGCCCAGCCTGTTTATTCTGTGTAACCCTCTGAGACAAACTAAGTGAGCATGAATGACTGAGCGAAAGGTAGTATATTGTTTCCACGATTCTGAGGGATCAGGGTTGTCATGTTCTGAGGTTGCCAAGAACTATTCTGTCCCCGATAAGAGAAGATTCTATTGGCACTGTGAGCTAGTTGATACAGATTGGCTAACGTATCAGGTGGGGGTGCACGGCATCAGTCGGTCACCAGCCCTACAGTTTATGGTATCCAAACGCGCAGATCCTGTATAGATTATTTAGGAATAACACGACATGGCACCACCAACTTTGGTTGGGCACTTATTTAACAGTAGAATCTCAGTAATTCAGTTGTGCTATTCTCAGAGACCACTACTCACAAAACACCAGAAACGTCTGGAGTGGGTGGGCACAAACTCCGCCACAGCTGAGTAGGCTAAAAAAATCCTATTTATTGGCTGTTGGGTAATCAAGCTTAAAGGACATAGTGTTCGTAAAATTGTGCAAAAACACTGTATCTTGGTTCCCTTGAAAAGCTCTTCTTCACAAAATGATTAAGACCAGAGATAACTTAATAGTAGATCTAAACCTCTCAGCCGGAGAAGAAGATGCAGATGCAATACAAATTGCAGAACAATTCAGGAATACAGTCACCCTGAAACTGCTAGAGCATGGTTTAACACCTAGGGTGGCATAGTAGCTTTTGCAATTAAGGCACACGAATCATACAGAACAGAGGTATTTTATTCATGGGTTACATTCCCAGCAGCAAATGCAAGAACACAAACATTTCACTCCTACACAGAAGGAGATGCACAAGCGGAATACTGTCCATTTGAGGACACTGAGGTTCCACTTACGTATCAGGAACACTTATACTGGTTTAAAGGCACCCTACCCCACATAATAAGAAGAGTGAGACTTGGCCTGCTCGGAAGGGATGGGGCAACATGGCCAATATTAGCCGCCTACACACCACATCCTGACATTGAAACAATGCCACCAGGAGACATACTCACACAACACAAAGAATTGATAAAAATCTACAGAAACTTGATGCAATTCGTCATGAGGACACTTACGGTCCAGCCAGCAATAGTTGCAACAAATGGAACTCATGCTCAGGGTACCGCAAATTGACCCTGTGACCAGGCAGGTCGCTCAGGGTACAGCAACTTGACCCTGTGACCAGGCAGGTCGCTCCCTCTGCCACCGGGCAGACCCCCCATGTACCGCTGCTACCGCTCCTGTTGTCTGCTGCCTTGCAGACTGGTCTGTTGCTCGGTTTTCACGGCTTCCTGTTGTCTGCTCATCTTTGGCTGTTTCTTGACTTCCCCCTCATTTCCTCTTGTGCCCCTTGTTATTCTTTTGTTTAGTTGTGCTGAGGGGCCCGTCTCTCCCCCCTGTCCCCTCTTGCCTTCTGTGACACTCTTTTCCCGCCACTCACATCCCCCGTGGCCCCGCCCCCTCGCTTCCCATTGGCCGCCCCGCTCCTGCCTCCCAGCTGCTCCTCCCTCCCTCTCCCCCTCATATGGAGGCCGTGCAGTGGCCGTGCCGCTGGTGCAGGCAAGCCCGTCTGCGCCCGTCCGTGCCTGGACCGCGCCCAGTGCTAGGACCCCTGGCCCTCAACGTTGCCACCCAACACGATGGAGCTACGGTGCCGCCAACCTCCGCGCACTCAACACCGGCCGGACCCCCGCCTGCCACCAAGCCACCCTAAAACGCACCCACGGACCCTTCACCTGCAAAGCCTGCAAATTCACCTGCCTCCGGACCTGCACCACACCCGCCAGACCAGGCACCAGCCTCAACCACCTCAAATGCATCCTGCCCAACACCCGCTCCGTCCACAGGCACGCCGTCGAAGTCTGGAACCTCCTCGACACACCAGCGCCGGACGTCGCCTTCCTCACGGAATCCTGGATGAACGCCTCCTCAGCCCCCGACATCGCCATAGCCATCCCGGATGGCTACAAGATCACCCGGAGGGACCGCGCCAACCAAACCGGAGGAGGCATCGCCATCATCCATAGAAACACCATCCGCATCACGACCAACTCTGACGACACCCTCACTGCCGCCGAGCACCTTCACTTCCAGATACACACCGACCCCAAGACCACCCTCAGAGGCACCCTCATCTACAGACCCCCGGGACCACGCACACAATTCAGCAAAGCCATCACAGACTTCATCAGCCTGCTCACCCTCACCTCCTCAGACTACATCCTCCTAGGGGACCTCAACTTCCACCTGGAAAACAACAATGACAACAACACCACCACCCTGCTGGACAACCTCGCCAACCTCAGCCTCAAACAACTGGTGAACACCCCCACCCACTACGCCGGCCACACGCGTGACCCAGTCTTCTCCTCCAGCAACCACATCTCCTTCAGGCACTCCACTGAACTACACTGGACAGATCACAGCTGCGTCCACTTCAACTTCAGAAAAACCACGACCCACCACCACCCGCAACATGCTCCCCGAAGATGCTGGAGCAAGATCACCACCGACCAGCTCACCACCTCGCTGAGCCAGAACCCTCCCACCACCACTACGAACCCCAAGGAAGCAGCCCGCAACCTCACACAGTGGCTCACCAACTGTGCCGATGCCCTAGCACCACTGAGGAATCCTCCCAGCAGACCCGGTAGCAAGCAAGCCTCGTGGTTCACCAACGACCTCAAGAACTCCAAGAAATCCTGCCACACCCTCGAGAAAGCCTGGCGCCACGACCAGTCAACAGAAAACATGACAGCCCTCAAGAACGCCATCCGCAAACACCACCAGCTGATCCGCACCACCAAAAGGACAGCATTCAGAGAACGACTGGACAACAACACCCACAACAGCAAGGAACTCTTCAGCATCGTCAAAGAGCTCTCCAACCCCAGCGCCAGCTACAGCGACATCACGCCCTCGCAAGACCTCTGCGATTCACTCGCCTCGTTCTTCCACCACAAGATCGCCGACATACACAACAGCTTCGGCGCCCAGCCCACGCACCCAACCACCGAACCAACGCCCCCTACCACCCCCCTCTGCACCTGGGCCCCCGTCAGCACTGAAGACAACATCCACGTGATGAACACCATCCACTCCGGCTCCCCAACCGACCCCTGTCCACACCACATCTTTAACAAAGTCGACTCCATCATCGCACACAAACTACAGAACATCATTAACAACTCCTTTGCATCTGCCATCTTCCCAGAGAGCTGGAAGCATGCAGAGATCAGCGCCCTCCTGAAGAAACCCACCGAGGACCCCACGGACCTCAAGCACGTCTGCCCCATCTCCCTCCTCCCTTTCCCCGCTAAAGTCATCGAGAAGACTGTCAACAAACAGCTGACCGCCTTCCTCAAGACAAACGACTCCCTCGACCCATCGCAGTCCGGCTTCCGAGCTAACCACAGCACCGAGACTGCCATCATCGCAGCCACAGACGACATCAGGTCCCTGCTCGACAAAGGGGAAACTGCTGCCCTCATCCTCCTCGACCTATCGGCCGCATTCGACACAGTCTGCCACCGCACCCTAACAACCTGCCTCCACCACGCCGGGATCTAAGGAAAAGCTCTGGAATGGATCACCTCCTTCCTCTCCGACAGAACTCAGAGAGTCCGCCTCCCTCCCTTCCGCTCAGCGGCCACCAAGATCATCTGCGGCGTTCCTCAAGGCTCCTCGCTCAGCCCCACCCTCTTCAATGTCTACATGAGCCCCCTCACAGCCATCGCACGCCAACACAACCTAAACATCATCTCCTACGCTGATGACTCCCAGCTGATCCTCTCCCTCACCAACGACCCCGCCACCGCCAGAGCCAGCCTCCAGGAAGGAATGAAAGACATCGTGGAATGGATGAAGCCCAGCCGTCTGAAGCTGAACTCGGACAAGACGGAAGTCCTCATCCTCGGACCATCCCCCTCCACCTGGGATGACTCCTGGTGGCCCCCTGCACTGGGCACCGCCCCCATTCCCACGGACCACGCATGCAACCTGGGTTTCATCCTGGACTCCTCCCTCACGATGACCAAGCAAGTCAACGCCGTCTCGTCATCATGTTTCAACACCCTGGGCTTGATCCGAAAGGTCTTCCGGTGGATCCCCTCCGAAACCAGAAAGACGGTCACCCAGGCCCTCGTCACCAGCCGACTGGACTACGGGAACGCCCTCTACGCTGGAACCACAGCCAAACTACAGAAAAGACTCCAACGCATACAGAACGCTTCTGCACGACTCATCCTGGACATCCCCCGTCACAGCCATATCTCTGCCCACCTGAGAGACCTGCACTGGCTCCCTGTCAGCAAGATGATCACGTTCAGACTCCTCGTCCACGCACACAAGGCTCTCCACGACATGGGCCCCAAATACCTCAACAACCGCCTCACGTTCTACACACCCACCCGCCAGCTCCGATCCACCAGCCTCGCCACCATCCCACGGATTCGCAGAACCACCACCGGAGGCAGATCTTTCTCCTACCTGGCGGCCAAGACATGGAACTCCCTCCCCACCCACCTACGGCTGACCCAGGACCATCTCTCTTTCAGGAAGCAACTCAAGACCTGGCTCTTCGAGCAGTGGGCAGCACCCCCCCTCCACCCAGCGCCTTGAGACCCTAGCGGGTAAGTAGCGCGCTCTATAAATGTGTTTGATTGATTGATTGATTGAGCAACTAAAAGCACACCACAAACATTACACTCAGTGATGGGTAAAATGCCCACAAAACGTGAACAAATGCCATTCTGGGTAGCTCAGTAAATAACACATCTAGAGGCAGTATTTTCAAATACTACCCCGTATGAAAAACACAGAATGCTAACAATCTGCTTGCCCATGGGGATAACACCCACAAGGAGAGGATTGTGCCACTTGGGGTACAGTCTTTGCTGCCATTTATACCAGAACTCATTGTATTCCGTCATTAGCAGTAGTACCAGACGGATTGAGATAAATACAAAATGAGTACGGAGCAGAGCCTGCTCTGAACTTAGGGATGAAGTTACTAGGTAACTTTGCCCAAGTATCAGCCATAATACTAGCCAATATTAAAGGGGAAGCAGCTTCAGTGTCTACCCACCAATGCCTAAGGGAGTTCAGTCCTTTAGAACAGGAACACAAACTACCAAAAACAATTGAAACTGCATATGCAGAATTAGGCAGAGACTGTTTGGGTGGGAAAGCTTTAAAACCGCAACTAATGAGCAGTCCTGAAAAGGACAAGTCCAAGCAGATACCTGCTTCAACTAAGAAGTGGCACAATAAAAAACAACAAAAATTTCAACGAAACAGATCTCAATCAAGAGGTAGATCTCCTGCACAGGAGCCCTCTGAGAAGAGGTATAACCTTAGGAATAGGGATAATATTAGGAAACCTGACAGATATCAGGATACTGATACACATTTCTCTCGTTCCTTTCAGGGTTCATCAAAAAACTCAGAGAGGGAAGGACGGTCAGACAGACAAGAAGAGCGTACAAAGTCCAGGGACAAGCAGCACGCTCAAGATTACACTTCTAAAAAAGAAGAGAAATCAAAGCAAAAGCCACAGTTCAAAAAGAAGAAGGTTGCAGGTCTAAAGATCTGACATTCCTAGAATTCTGAGGACTCGACAACTGAACGGGGAATGGGCTCTGAAGACGCTATACAGTGTAGCAGAACTAACAAAAGCTCACCAGTATCTGATGGAATTTCTGGTGAGAGCGGACTTGAATGATTATATCACGGTAGAAACACCCAATACTGGTGTAAGAGTCCCCCAAAAAGTATATGAAATAATGCTCCGGATGGAGAGGGACAAATGTAGAGCAGTGAGAGGTCTCATTTGGGAGAACCTGATGTTTGGCTATGACATTTCGTTAGCTGAACGAGATTGGCCACCAGCATTCATCATGGATTTTCCTAAAGGGGAAACGGTAATTCTACAGGCATTTTCAGCTCATATTCCCAGGCACTTACAACACACATATGCGCAGGAGTGGGCAGTAACCCAAGCCCCAGCATTATACAAAAACCATGTTGGATGGGATGAGGATTCAACCCACTACATAATACCTTTAAAAAATAATCCAACTACACAAAGGCAATATCCAATAAAGCAAGAAGCTAAAAACAGGTCAGGGAGATCTTAGATCAACTTGAATACCAAGGGGTGATTGAAAATTGCACCTCATCGATGAATAATCCTTTGTTTCCGGTCATGAAACATGATAATTCATACCGTTTAGTTTTAGATTATAGACATTTAAACACTTGCACTAAGACATTTGCAGTCCAAAATGCACACAGTGCAGCATTAATAAATAATATTATGCAGAAAAAATATAAAACAACACTTGATATCTCAAATGAATTTTCTGCCAAAATATAGCACCTGAAAGCAGGTATCTAACATCATTCTCAGCGTTAGGGACCCAGCGCCAAATTTATTGACTCCCCAAGGGTATAAGAACAGCCCGGGGTTGTTTTCGGCCAGGGTAACTGAGTTACTTCAAAATTTGGATGAAGAGGCATTTTCCCATGTGGATGATATTTATCTAATGGACGATGACCTAGAGGAGCACTTGAACAGAGTGAATACCATCATTTTGGGTTTTGCAACAAATTCAACTTTAAAAAGTAAAAAATTGCCCACCACTGTGTCCTGTTTTTAGGGTATGAGCTTTCAAGTGAAGGGAAAAACCTGGCAGCCAATTGTTTAGAAAAATGCTCGCTGCTCCAACCTCCAAAATCATTGAAAAATTTAGAATCAATCCTGGGATCCCTAAATTTTGGTAGAACATACATCTTGGATTATGCAGAACGAGTAAAATATTTCTACGATTTAATAGAACCTGATTTTTCAGTATGGCAATGGACACAGGAACACATAGATATCCTTCAGTCCCTACAAGCTGACATGGCAGCTTTCAAACTCTTAAAGACACATGTAAACGTGCACAACCTGGTGATCCGTATAGTTGCTGGTCAATCTGGGAACACCTATCTAACATAATATGAAGGTGAAACAGTACCAATTGCATACAAATCACATTTTTACACAAATGCTGAGATGCGCTTTGCATCACCAGAAAAGATTCTGACAGCGGTACAAACTGCTGTAGTAAGAGAAAGAGCATGGGCACAGGGGAAACGAATAATAGTAGTGACACCGGTTCTCGCCTTAGAGGCCACAACAAAGGTAAGTATTCCAAACGCTAAAGCCTTACATCCAAGAGGGATACAATGGGCTAATTCTCACTGCAACAGATGTAGAATACAGGCACGACCTATATTTAAAGACATAAACATTTCGGCAATACAAACAAGAATATCCTCTACCAAACGAAATAATGCCTCTAGATCAGTATGAATATATAATTTACACTGACAGATCTGCTCAACCGGCCATAGGAAGTACGTAACAATACAGCGCAGCATCTGCAATCGCTAAAGGTCACATGTGGGATGGAAAGTTCCATACAAGTTGCATAAAAACGCAATCTCTAGGAGACTGCACTGCACAGCTGGCAGAGTTAGAAGCCCTGATACTGGAACTGGTGAATATGGATCAAGAATTCCCCACGCTAATTGGGTGCAATTCATTTTACTGTGTGCAGTCATACAATGAATATTTGCAGCACTAGGTTCAAAACAGGTTCAAAGATGCAAAAGGTGGCACAATTAAGCATAAAATGCTATGGGAACAGGTAGTGGAGTTGAAAACCGAACTACCGAGACCTCATGTGATACATACACTGAGTCATCAGCTTGATGGCATTCACGTTGAAGGGATTTCATTGGCTGATGAAGCTGCAAAGGTGGTTGTACGCATGGCGTCCCTAGCTGCAATCACTCGTCAAAAACGAGAATAGACGATGAGATTATGGTGGCTGTCATTGCTTCACGCAAAAACAGCAAAGCATTACCAAACAGGTTTCCACAAAAGTACTCCTACAAGTTAGATGTCAATAACATTCCATTTGCTTAGATTCCTGGAGTGGGGGATAGAGTAATTCCAAACATGGATCATAGGTTAGGTCTAGTCATAGCAGCACATGAAGGGATAGGTTCTGAACATGCAAGAATTACGGCGACTGTCTCTTTGTTGAAACAACGCTATTGGTAGTCTTGATTACCAAAGCCGACTAAAGACTATGGGCCCGATGTAGGTAAATCTTTTTTACCACTTCTTAAATACCGATTCATACCGAATCGGTATTTAAGAAGTGGTAAAAAAGAGGAGGGCCGATGTAGGTAATACAGACTCGGTAAAAACCGAATCGTTAAGATTCGGTATTTACCGATTCTGTAAATACCGATTCGGTAATGCCCATTGATTCCTTTGGGCATTGAAGCCCATAGCAATCAATGGGCATTACCGAATCGGTATTTACCGAATCGGTAAATACCGATTTTAGCAAGGGTGCAGGGTGTGTCACTTTGACACCCTCTAGCACCCCAAATACAGGCATATGTGCCATGTGGCACACAGACGTGCCCTAAGGGCATGTCTGTCTGTCACATGGCATAGGTGTGCATGCACACATGTGCATGACCACCTGGATTCGGTATTTAACCACCTAATTGTATTGGGTGGTAAAATACCGAATCTGAAAGGCCTGTAGCACCTACATCAGGAATTTTCCAAATCGGAAAAATTACCAATTCGGTATTTTACAGATTCGGTAAATTTACCTAATCGGTAAATTTACGGATTCTGTAAAATATAGCCCCCTACATCTCAATCACCAAATACCGGTCGGTAACGGCCGAATTCAGCCGTTACCGACCGGTATTTGGTGACCTACATCGGGCCCTATGTCTTGAAATGCGGCATCTGCCAGTAGATGAAAGGTTCCATCGTAACACGTCCAGCGCAGACACCTTCATTAATATCTGATAAACCACTAGGGTGTGTTTACTTGGACCACTGCGGCCCCTTACAAAGAGACCCGCCCCTAAACATGTGGTCAGAAACCAGAGTGTATAGGATGACTCGTCCCTCAGCTTCCAGGTCCAAACCAAAAAAGTTGCTGGGACCTGCTTTGGACTCTTGCAAGGGCTCAACCCACTCTTGTTTTTTTTTTATCTCACAGCCCGTCAAATCATCATCCAGGCCTTCATTATGTCTAGACTGGATTATGCCAGTTCACTTTACCTGGGGGTTAACAAGGCTGAAATCTTACGTCTGCAAAGGGTTCAAAATGCGACTGCTAGAACTCTTCTTGGCCTCCCCAGAACCTGCCATACTGCCAACGCCATCCGCCGCCTACATTGGCTGTGGTGGTGAGGCGCATCGAGTTCAAGTCCCTCTGCATCGCCTACAAAATCATGAATCTCTCCTTCCCAGATATCCTAGCGACCCTGCTTTCACCCCATACACCTACCTGCCAACTACGATCTAAGGGGCCGCATTTGGTGGTTGTCCCTCAGGTGAGGAAAGTGCAAGCAGGAGCATGCTCTTTCCACGCCCTGGCTGGAAACCTTTGGAATTCTCTTCCTGTGCACATCTGTGGCATTAACAACTACCTGGCATTCCGCAGAGCCATTAACACACATCTTTCCCCTTTGCTATAGGCCCTGCCTTCTTTTAGTAGCCCCCAACTTCCGCTACTTAGCGCTGGGAAGCCCCTTTGCTGGGGCAACTGTGCGCTATACAAAACGTGTGAAAATAACATAACAGAACAGATTGGGCTTACAGGTATATCATGGTTGCAGTGGATTCCTGCTCAAGATTCCTATGGGTGTGGCTCCAACGCTCAGCTGATGCTCGAACTGTTATAAAAGATTTGTGAGTCTTCATAGGGACATATGCAATTGGCACATTACATTCTGACCAGGGCCCTGCATTTAGCTCTCGTGTTTACAAGGGGGCCATGCGAGGATTGGGTATAGCATTGCGTAACTCCTCTCTGTACCATCCCGAGGGAAATTCATTAGTGGATTGGAAAAATCGAGGCTTAAAGTAGTTTTTAAAAGCTAGAGTATTAGGCACGGGTAAGAGCTGGGTAAAACATCTGTATGGAGTGTAGCGAGCTTTGAACAACATGCCAAGAAATTCTCTAGGGGGGGGTCACTCCATATGAGTTCCCTATTTGGGACAAGAATGTGGGTACTTGATCTTGATTGTGAAGGCACAGTGGCGGATGAAAAACCTTTTGACATCCTTGATCGTTTGGCTGTTTTACAGGATTTAAATGAATCCAGGACACTACAAAGTAACGTCAATATGAAGCAGACCATAACTGGAGAAGTCAAATCAGTCACAGCAAGACTTGTCTGGATCCCAAGAGTCGGGGATCTAGTCAGAGAGAAAATAGCGGACAAGAAAGAATTTGGGCTGTCCTACAGAAAGCCTGTACAGGTCCTAATAGTTGAAGGAACAAGAACTGTACTTCTACTGCCTCTTGCCAGAAAAAAGGAGAAAATATTTGTCTCAATCGACCTAATCAAACCACACTATGTGGCCGATACCGAGTATTAGGCCACGTGGACTCCAAAGTAGCAGAAGCCCTCCTCTGACTACAATTCATGAAGTTCAAACAGAAAGACTCATCATTTTCAAAGAGTCTCCTAGATGGAATAATGGACTATGCACTCATTCCCCTTGAACCTGAAGTTCAAATTCAGAATCAAAATGAAAGACAAACTTCAATTCGACCAAATACAGATGTCTACATCAATATGCCTCGACATAAGCAAACTGCGATTTCCGCAAATCCTGATGCAATACCAACAATTGATCAAACTGCTTCTGGCTACTTCATAAACTTTGATACGTTTTCTTTAGGTCCAAATTAACCTCAAACGATGCCAGCCCAAAAACCACGCAAGCAACAAGTTAAAGACTTTCTGAACTTACTTAAAAAGACTTACCTGGTGTCACCTTGGGTAGAACTGTGGGTAATCACCGGGATACTTTTCTTTCTTTTCTGGTTAGGCTTAGTAATAGTTTTTAGCATGCTTGTTAATGGAAAATACCTTTGTAAAAGCTCTGCAGCCCATAAGGTGAATTTAATTTTAAAATCACATCAATCATCTCATCGAGAACAAAGAGACTTGTCATCATTGAACATTACAGCAGTTCCTATACCTGATGTTATGGGACAAGATTGATTTCGATATATTTAGTCCGACCAAACTTTTAAGAATGCCTCATTTATTTAAAATATCGTTGAGTGATATCATTACCTCAAGTACATTTTCCGATGATTGGGACTTTGAAACTGTAAATAATATGTTATCTGACTTGGAAAGATCTGCTGCATTTTCTAATAGTGATACATTGGAAAGCACCCCAGATTCGAAACAATGTATTGTTATCAACATTATGGGCATTCCTTTCTGCATAAATCTGCTAATCCTAGAAATGTGTTCACATACCACCAATGGGAACATTGTCCAACACTGCTGGAAGGCAGTTCAAAAACATTTATCAAAAAGTTTCCATATTTTTCAGGGTTTAATATGTCTGACCGAGCCTCATATTATTAAACGGTTGCACCAACGTCGGCACAGAAAAATATGTAAACAAACACTCTGCATCCTTTATTGGCCAGTTGTCTGTACAAGGTTACGACTAAAGGAAAGACACCATAGACTTAAAATCAGTCTGGGGTACAAGAGAATGGCAAGTTCAGGGAACGGAAGCTTTGTTTAGAGCATGCCTTTATCCCTCAACAGATCATGTTTTTGAAAGAGACAGTGCAACAGACATCTTGCTTTGGACTAACCAAGAACAAAGACTTAAACACACCTCGCCTGCGAACTCCATCACACTCCGAGGATAAAATAACATCACAAAAAGATGTTATAGTTGATGACATCATACAATACAATAGATCAGACCGCAATTAGAAGAAAGACACCAATAATTGTCAGGCTAGATTCATGGGTAAAACCAAAGGGTTTTGTATCAATAGGCCAAATCCACGCTATGTACAGAGAGAACATCCAGGGGTTGTGACATCCTACAGTGTTCGGAAGTTGTGCCTTGATTGGCTAAAAACCTCAACACTCACGCAGGTGAAACAACACTTATGCTTACTGTCACAGGAGGTGGATCTTAGGGATTTTTCACTACGTCCCAGGAAGCCACGTCAAAAACATTTCATTTATGCTGCCTACAATGAAATATAGAAAATATTCCAACAAGAGGTTGCAGAGAGATTACGGAAAATAGACCGTATAAATCTAGAAAGATCTCTAGCAGTGGTAGACAATGGGTTAACTACATTGACCTCCAGGATATATTCCTTAGGCAACATTGTATCTTCTGCAATAGACATACTAGAATAAGATTTGGCCATATTACAACACGGTAATCTCAATTACGTTCTATTATCTTGTTAAGCTGGACGCTGCAATCGTTGCGTGCAGGTTATGTGCCTTGGTGTTTTATCAACAGTATGTCTCTGTTTTCTGAATACAATATGACAGATAAACAGATAGAAATGGCACAAAGGGGAACAATATATACAATGCTGTGTATTGAAAAACTGGATAGATTACCATTCACAGTGGCAGAATCACCATCCACAGAATGGCTAATCCATGGCCACATAACTCTACTGGTCACTACTTTTCAGTTTCAGTTTTTCTTTGAACAAAAGCAGGCAGGCAGATATGAGAATATGGGTAAGGAATACATTAAGGAATCATAGGAATTACCATACAGATTTCGATGCCAGAGTGGAGATCAAGAAGTGTTTCTAAGAGGTAGGAACTGTGAGAGCGCTTTAAGTGGATAATTTCTATGCCAGGACATAATACTACGCTGGGCTTGTAATGGTTCTGCAGTGAACCTGTCATGCAATCTGAGGGGTGCCCCAGCTGCAGTGATTACTCCAGCATTCGGGCTGCTTTCAAATGGGAGGCTACTTGATGCTGAACAGTCAAGGCTGCTGCAGAATGCTCCCGGGCATCGCATATCTAGTAACAGTGAGCTCCAGGGTTACTTGTTGTATGCAAATATTGTTTCCACCGACACATACAGTCAGAGAGGCACTGTTATGACTAGCACTGAATGTTTCTTTAATATGGTTTGATACTCTAAGCAGAATTAAAGCCATGCTTTTACAGAAGTCTGTGCCCTTAACCTCTGCTCGAGAGACTTTTGATCTCCAGATCGCAAGGTCTTCAGCAGAGATACAGATGCTTATCCATACAAACTGCCCTTTCAATGTTCTAGAAAAGGTAAAACTTATCTTTAACATGTCTGATACAACAGGCATAGTCCACCTATTTAAGACCATAGGTTCTGGATTTCTAGGTACCTTTCAGACGGTACTTGGAGTTATACCAAACTTCACACACTGAGTGTTCAGAAGCATCTTTGGAGGTCTTCCGCTAATCCTGCTTCTAATAGCAAGGATCCCGATTGTTTTCCACTTGCTATGCAATGGACATCCCAATCATAAAGGAGATGGAAAAAGCACTCCTGGAGCGTAAATACCGTGACCGCATGGTATAACATCTAGGCACACCCCGACTATGAGAACTAAGTGCATCCTGGTTCTTGTCATTTCGACCAGTCTGGATAGACTGCATCTTACCTGTCCTTCAATGCCTGTTTTGTGGAGAA
Source organism: Lissotriton helveticus (assembly GCF_964261635.1). NCBI lineage: Eukaryota > Metazoa > Chordata > Amphibia > Caudata > Salamandridae > Lissotriton > Lissotriton helveticus. Next base: position 1,209,344,067 of record NC_136063.1, read on the forward strand.
GAATGCATGTTAGACATTTGTTTGACACTCCCATCATGTGCGCAACCAGATGTGAATGCTCTACTGGACCCGATAACGGCCCATGTTCTGCAGTGTCATCAGCGTATTCCAATGTTGATGGCAGCATTCTTTGAGCCACCGCAGGTAGTAACTGCACCTGTTGGTTATGGACACCGGCTTCTCCACTGACACCCATGCTTTGGACGGCGCACAGACTGCCCCAGCAATGGCAGCGGACAATGTGGAACATCATCCGTGCTCTTTGGATGTACTCTGCGAGGTACTATAGGGCCGTCTACTGCGTAAGCAAGCAACAAAAATGTTGCATCTACCAGCCAGGACACATAAACATTTGACTCATTTGGCTCATCGTGTGGTGGAAGAAATTCGCCCTTTTTAAACAAGCTCAAAATTGGAACTCGAAAGAAAATTGACATTCCTTTCATTTTGGGCATGCATAGCTTTCTAATGCTTATAGCGATTCTGACTATAATCGCGGACACTTTAGAGCTATGGCTTGCAAACACCTTTTTTCCATTTTTACGTTTTTAGGACTTTTTTTGTAGAAGTTTTTAACATTTTATCAAAACAAATGTTTTTATAAACTTTGTGAATACCAATATCTAGTTAGGCTAGTAGTACAGTATTAAGTTACATATGTCGTCCAGTTGGAAGAGGAGTGGCTATTATATTCCACATAGGTACCCTAAACAGGTAACATTTCAACCTTTCGCCTATTTTCTTCCCTACATTACATACATAACGGTTCTTAGGGACTGACCTTTCACCCAGAGATGGCATCCAGAACACGGGTTTCCCCCTAGTTTAAATCTCATCCATTATGCATGAGGCTTCTTGGAAGCACAGCAGGACTAACAGTAGGACGAACATCTCCTGTATAATATCACTGTATAAAGTTCAGGCCCGACGTCATACTTTAGGCGGACACAGTAACACAGCAAGGTAGTACCCCTGGGGAGGCCTAAGGGTATAAATGTATATATCACATCTTGCTTAGAAAGACAGAGGAGAGAACAAGACTTCCTGGCTGACACACTGACCAGAGACGCTGAGGTTCCTGCATTCTCAGGTAATGGGGATGACTCGATCCTAGAGGGATTCTTGGCATAACACCTACATAGATTATAGGCACATTTAGGTACATCTAGTTAGGGAGTCTTCGTAGGAGTATGCACCTTTTATCACGTGTCTTATATACTTGTATATATTCATGATTATTGCAAGATGGTAAAGCTCTACCATCCATTTACTTTCTTAGTACTTCTAATCATTTATCTCTGCTACTGTCTAATTGTTGTTGCAGCGCATCTATTCTACACTAGAATAACAACTGTTCAACAAATTCTTATTGAAAACGCCCAGCCTGTTTATTCTGTGTAACCCTCTGAGACAAACTAAGTGAGCAGGAATGACTGAGCGAAAGATAGTATATTGTTTCCACGATTCTGGGGGATCAGGGTTGTCTAGCTCTGAGGTTGCCAAGAACTGTTCTCTCCCCGATAAGAGGAGATTCTAGTGGCACTGCGAGCTAGCTGATACAGATAGGCTAATGTATCCGGTGGGGGTGCACCGAATCAGTCTGCCACCAGTCCCACAGTTTATGTTATCCAATCACACAGATACTGTATAGGTTATATAGAAACTACATAACAGAACCACATGGGCCCAAGCTGCAGCCGATATTCCCTACCATAAATTCTATCCTCCCCTCCGGTGGTGTTTGGTGTCAGGAAGAGGCCAGAAACTCCGCTCCTGACACCTGTGCACCCCCTCATTTAGCCCGGCCCTTCCCCCTAACCGAAGCTATTCCCACCCTGTCCCGTAGCCAGCACAAAGCACTCCGTTGGAAGACTGGTCTGCGACCTTTACTTCCCCCAGGGTCCGACAGTCCTAGCAGGGGAACCCTTGGAAGATGCTGAACACATTCTTTCATCGATTTCATATTCTTGGATGCTATAGTACTTACTACTGCTTGTATGTGTGTCTGCATGATACTTCATATTTTGGCAGGACAATAAAGGGAAAAGAGGAATTATTTTTAAAAAAAGACTGCGAGAAACTGCTCAGTCAATTAAATGAATACAGAAGATTAATAGTCAAATCATGTGCAGATTGGACACTGAAGGAAATTAATTGTGTGTGGTTGTGCTGTTTGCGAAACAGCAGATTGTTGTCACTCACTGTGAAGTTAGCCAATGGCTGAAGTAATTTGACCCACTACTTTGCTGTAGTAGTGAGCAGAAGAAAAATGCGACTGACAAAATAACAGGCAAATGGATGAGGAGGGTGGCAGAAATCCCCTCTAAGTAAATTCATTTTATATGTATATGGGTGTGTGTGTCTCTCTCTCTGTGTCTGCGTGTGTGTATGTGTGTGTGTGCATGTGTGTGTGTGCACTCACGTGTGTGTGTGTATAACATATAAGCTTAGTAAAATCAAATGGCATTGGTTACTACCACACCTAAAAAATATTCACACATATATAATTATGCAAGATAGGTAGCTGCAAATGTTTACAATGGTCAAAATAAATGGGAGTTTTTAACATCATTCAAATGCTCCAGGCAGATCCAGTTAATGTGAATACAGTACAAACTCTTTTTTGGAGGGTGTGCAAGGTTTTAAAAGGGGGTGACCCAATTAAACTGTATTGATGCATTTTGTTTGTTAGGTGGGTGAATACCAAAAAAGATATGAGCTATTTTCCATCATGTGGTCAAGCGTTATGTCCATTATCACTTCAATGGTGATAGAAACCTTGCCATAGGAGTTGTGTTTTGAATTTCTTAATATCAACCCCATAGGGCACTATCAAAATAACTGGATGATGTCATCCTTGATGTTACGAATGATGCTATTTGACATTTTATATTAATGCCATCAATGGTATAATGTAATGTGTCATGAGTGATGTAATATGTGAGGTTGTAAGAAGTGCTTTGCGGGGGCGCAATTTATAGGTAGCTCAGTAAACTATCCCTGGTGAATTTCAGCCAGTGGCTTTTTGCATTTTTATGTTAGGCTTTATGTGACTTTAGGCCAGATGTATCAAAGGGTTTCAACCATATTGTGTCAATGGGAAAATGTGTTCATACATATGGCCCTTGATCACATACATTTAATTTCACTTTAATAGTGTTTTTTAAGAATTTCTAGAGTTTATTTTCCATAATATAAGGTTTTGCTACCATATATACCTATGAGATCACTTTAACCTTTGGTTTTTCTGTGGCTTTAATTTTTTATTTTATCATATTCTTCAGGTGGGGAGAACCACTGCATTTCGTACACAGCCTTAAACAGCACAGGATTAGGCAAAAAGTCTGGTCTCTACTGGGATCAATCAATCAATCAAATAGCATTTGTAAAGCGCAACACTGTAACCCCTAGGTGCTATGTTTCCGTCGAAGAGCCAGGTCTTGAGTCTTTTCTGAAGTCTGCCAATGAGAGGGGTTTGCGGAGTTTGAGGGGAAGGTCATTCCAGGTCTTGGCAGCGATGTAGGAGAAGGAGGGGCCATTCCTGTGGCCAGTAGCGGTCGGCAGTAGGTGTTTCTGTAGGGCGGTGACGTGGGCAGGGGGAGGGGCAGGGTGGGGGGTAGTAATGTATGGATTACAGAGTTTTACAGGTAAGTAAACATTTAAATAAATAAAAAGAATTTCGTTGCGCTCACTGCATCACAAAATGCGATGCAGTGCGCACAACGAAATTCGTTTTTTAAATTTAAATGTTTACTTACCTGTAAAACTCCGTAATCCATACATTACTACCCCCCACCCTGCCCCTCCCCCTGCCCACATCTCCGCCCTACAGAAACACCTACTGCCGACCGCTACTGCCTGTGGCTGTGAAGGATGCAGGGTGTTTGTTCTAAGGCGAGTGAAGAGGAGCGCAGGTGTCTAGAGGGTTTGAGGAAGTTTAGTCGATGGTTGATGTAGGCAGGTCCTAGGTCAGGGAGGACTTTGTAGGTGTGTGGGAGGATCTTGAACTGTCATCTCTTCTGGATGGGGAGCCAGTGGAGGTCTCTCGGGAGGGGGCAATGTGGGATCGTTCGAGAAGGTCCAGGATGAGTCTGGCTGCGGCATTCTACATGGTCTTCTGAGGAGCTGAGTGGAGAAGCCGGCATAGAGGACGTTGCTGTAGTTGAGGCGGCTGGTGACCAGGGCCTGAGTGAAGGTCTTTCTGGAGTTGGTTGGGATCCATCTGAAGATTCTGCTGGGCTTGCGAAGCATGTGGAAGCAGGAGGAGGCGACTGTGTTGACTTGTCGTTTTATGGTCAGTTAGCTGTTGAGGATGATGCTGTGGTTGCATGAATGCTCAGTCGGCATGGTTGTAGCTCTGAGTTCTGAAGGCCACCAGCTGTGGTCCCATGCAGAGAAATTCTTACTGAAGATCAGTACTTCAGTTATGTTAGAGCTGAGTTGTCTCTCACCCATTTGGCTACGTTGGTCATAGCGTTGCAGAAGTTGGTTTTGACATTGGAGGGGTCCTCGGTGAGCGAGAGGATCAATTGAGCGTTGTCTCCATAGAGATAATGTTGAGTCTATGGGATCTGATGATGTCTGATGGTTGGGTCATGTGGAAGTTGAACAGGGTGCGGCTGAGGGATGATCCTTGTGGCACACCACTTATGATGTCTTTGGGTGTGGGGTGAAGGGAGGTAGTCGGATGCTCTGTGTGCATCTAGTAAGGAAGGAGGCAATCCACTTTAGGGCGTCTCGCTGTATGCCTGTGTTGTAGAGTCTGTTGATGAGGGCGTTGTGGGAGATGGTGTCGGATGGGACAGAGAGGTCTAGGAGGATTAGGGCCAAAGTTTCTCTGTGGTCAAGCAGTGATCTGATGTCATCTATGGCGGCAATCAGTGCTGTCTCAGTGCTGTGGTTGGCACTGAATCCTGAATGTGAGATGTCCAGTAGGTGGTTTTGTTCCCGCAATTCAGGGAGCTGCTGGTTGATGGCTTTCTCAAGTGCTTTGGCTGGGTAGGGAGCAGGGAGATCAGAAAATAATTTTTCGATTGTTGGGGTTGGCAGAGGCTTTCTTTAGGAGGGGCTTGACATTTGCATGTTTCCTTCTGTCTGTGACGGTTGCTGTGGACATGGAGGTGTTGAAGATGCTGCTGAGTTGCGTGCTGAATGGGTTCATTGTGAGGTTTTAGTGGTGGTGGGGGCAGGGGTCAGGGGGCAGTGGGCGGCCCTGAGTGGATGGACGACATGAGGGCTGAGGTAGTCAGGTTGGCAAGCGGACACCAGGTGGTAATGATTTGGCTAATGTTTGCTGGTTGGTTAATGTCGTTGGGGTTGAGGGCGGCGGGTTGGAGGTTGAAATTATTGTAGATGTTGTTGATCTTGCTGTGGAAGTAGTCTGATAGGTTATCGCTGAGTTCTTGGGAGCTATGGATAGTGTTCTCTATAGCTGTTAGGTTGGAGAATTCTTTCACTATTTTGAAGAGTTCCTATGTGTGGTTGGCCGTGGAGTTGATGCGGGTGGTGATGACTGCTCTCTTGGCTCTTGATGTGCTAATGATATTTGCTGAGAGCTGTTTTGTGAGCTGTTCTGTCTGTGGGGTTCTTAGTGGCGCACCATTGTTTCTCCAGTTGGTGGAAGTGGTGCTTGGTGGTCCTGATTTCTGGGGTGTACCAGCTGGCATATTTGGAGGTCTTGTTGAATTTTGTAGGTTTCAGTGGGGCAACTCTGTTGGGGCTGTCCAAGATCCAAGGAGCGAAGTTCTGGATCAAGCCTGGTCAAGATCTGTTGAGGCCCAGGGTTGGGAGGTGGTGAGGGCCTGTGACCACTGAGTTTTGGTGACCTTGCTCCAGCTGCGGTGGGGGAGGGGGTCTGATGCCAGGTGATGATGTGCTGGGCGCCGTGATGGTGAAGTGTCCAATTGTGTGGTCAGTCCAGGTAAGTTCTGTGGTGTGGCTGGATTTGATTCTGTCAATGAAGGGGAAAATGGCTTTGAGTGTGGGTCTTTCTTTGTGTGTGAGTTTGGCAACCAGTTTGTTTGAGGAAGATGCTGTTCAAGTTTTTCAGGAGGGCGATGGAGTTGGTGTCGTTGGGGTAATCGATGTGGAAGTTGAGGTTACCGAGTAGGATGTGGTGTTGAGAGTCGATTGCTAAGTGGGCGATGAGGTTCGGGATGGCATCACAGAATGTTGCTCTGTGTCCCGGGGGTCTAATGGCAAGAGTGCCTCTTACTGTAGTGTTCACGTCAGCTTATAGTAGGAAGTTGAGGAGTTCCATTAGAGGCATGGGGTCATCATTGGTGATGGGGCATCTGATGGTATCTTTGAAGATGATGGTGATGCCTCCGCCTTCTTTGTTGACGCAGTCTCGGTGTGTCATCTTGTAGCCTTCAGAAGTGGCGGTGGAGATGTCCAGGTTTGAGGAGGGATTGAGCCACGTTTTGATGATCAGCATCCGAGGAGAGGGTGGAGATGGCGTCCCAGATTTCCATGGCATGTTTGCAGAGGGAGCAGACGTTCAGCAGGATACAGTGGAGCAGTTGCAGGGTGTTCTTGGTCTAGTGGGCCAGAGTGGTGCGGGATCTTTTGTTGGTTGTGTCCCAGGAGAAGTGGCAGTGTCAGCAGGTGAAAGGTCCTTTGATGGATCGTTGGGTGGAGGAGATGCAGCTGTTCTTTTGGTGTCCGGGGTCAAGGAGATCCTTGGCGGTGTACCATCAGGTGACGGGTGGGCAAGCGGTCCTGGTGCTGGGGGTTGTCCAACCAGCAGTGCTTTGTTGGCAGCGTTCGTCCGCTATGTGACTGTGCGGCAGCCTCCATTAGTGGTCCTGGGCAAAGATCTGGGATGGGCTGAGTTGGGACAATGATAGCAGGCAGCCCAAGGACAGTGGGAGCGGCACCGTGAGAGAGCAGGCAGCACAAGGATCGGGATAGCAAGCAGAGTAGGGCAGCGCAGGGGGAGCAGCAGCCAGGGAAAGGGACAGCAAACAGCACAGGAACAGGGACAGCAGGCAGTGCAGGGACAGAAGGCAGTGCAGGGACAGATATAGCAGGCAGCGCAGGGACAGTTCAGGGACAGCAGGCAGTGCAGGGACAGCAGGCAGCACACGGGGAGCACCAGCGCAAGGGCAGTGACAGCAGGCAGGCAAGCAATAGGGACAGCAGTCAGTGCAGGGACAGAGTGGTGGGCACAGGATCATGAGCTGGGTTCAGGCGAAAGAGGGGTGGCTCAGCCCAGCCTCCTCCAAACTCTGACCGGCACAGACAGGCCCACCCGTGCTCCACCCCTGAATGTCCCGTGATGCAGGAGCCTCAAGAAGACATTTATTTGGGCCAGGAGTCGCAAAAAGCCAAAATCCAACAGCCCCGCCTCAGGGCTGCTGGGAAATGTAGATGTATACAGAGGCTCCAACGCATCCAGAACGGAGCAGCATGCCTTGTTCTGATGTTACCCAAGAGAGCCCCTTTAAACAGGGCCTTAGCCTCCCTTCATTGGCTTCCCGTAAGGGAGCGAATTCTGTTTAAGACTCTCTGTGTTAGTCATTGGATCCTACAAAGCAAGGGTCCCGCCTACCTGCATGATCGAGCGGGACGGGGCAGGTGTGCATTCCATCTGTCAGGAGAGCTAGGATGGGTGGCCGCTCCTTTCGCTTTCTTGCTGTACAGCAGTGGAATAGACGCCCACTGGGGTTCCGGGTGGAGGTTTTCCGTAAGAAGCTGAAATCTCGTCTTTTTCCTTCTGATTGCTAGCCTGCCTAACTGGCTTCAGCTCTCTGTGCCCGGTCTGGATTATGTGCCTCTATGTACCGCAGTGCGGGGACACACTAGTCTAGTGTAACCATGCGCTTTATAAATTTGTTTATTATTATTATTATAAGTGCAGTGCAGTAGCAGCAACAGGAGGGGAGAACACCTTCTGGAGGGAAGGGCGGCAGACTGCTTCCCATGATGCAGGAGCCACAGGGGACCTTTATGCAGCACCAGGAGGTGTGAACATCCGAAAACCAGCTGGCCCTACCTCCATGCCTGCTGGGAAATGTAGTCCGATACTGGGAGGGTGTCTGAGGTGCTCTCAAGCAGGGACAGCAACAGGAGGGGAGAAGACCTTCTGGGGGAAGAGCGGCAGGCAGCTACCCATGATGCTGTGTCCAACTCTGTGAAGCATCCAGCCTGGCATTCTCTACACACAGCCTCTGGTTGTGTGTTGAAGAGACTGGATGCATAATTATTATTTTTTGAGTGCTTTTGCTGTTTTTCACACCTTTTGGGGGGTTTGATTGTTTTCGGGGGGTTTCTTTTTTACACTTTAGAAGTACTGTTTTGTTAAACCTTTCAAGCCTTATTTTTAACATGTTTTTTATTTCTTTTATTTCTACAAGTCTTTGGGCCTTTGAAATATAGTTTTAATAATCTTCCCAGAAGCCACAAATTAGAAGCTGTACCTTAGTATGTTGCAAATGCTGCATCTTCTCTCCACTTTCCTCCCGTTTTTGGTAGAGCACTTCCCATGGAGCAGTCTCTTGCCCTTAGGCCACTTGACTCTTCTGCATCTCAGCATGACTCATCAGAGACTATGAAGAAAATGTGTGATTGTGAGACCAAAAAAAGTATTTGCGTCTAGCCAGTGTCTTCTTTTTTTATATTATTGAGGGCCCAGTAACTCCTCCAAAATTGAAGTTCTACAAAAACCTTGACAAAACAAGCATTGAGAAAACCAAAAGAATTCTGCTAATGCCAGGCTTTCCCAATGTGTGTTTGTGTAACAGTTTTAGCCTAAGGACAAAACACTTTCAACTCAAATATTTGGGGGCTTATTTATTAAAGTGTTGCATCACTGTGGTAAAACAGCGATGCAAAACTTTTCACCGCAGCCTCCTCACGACAACATGTATGTGCCATATTTACTGTACGGCGCTCCATGTCTCAAGGAATGACAGATGGGTCAGGAATCCTGACGTATCTGTCGGCACGAAAGTCACGCATTGCTGGAGTTGTGTCATAAGCGTGGTGCAACTCCAGCAAAACATGGGGGAGGCCTATTCACATTGCACTGCGTCAACCTCACGCCTGCTATGAGGTTTTGACCTAGTGGCATTCTAGAAGTGGTGCAGTCAAATCTGATAGATTTCTCTGTGCCACTTCTACGGGCCATTCTTGCGAGGGAACGCCCACTGTGCATACATTATACCTCACACACGTATAATGTGGCACAGGGGGTTACAATGCATCACTTTGTAAATATGGCGCAAAGTGGAGCATAGTTTACGCCGCCGCTGTGCCACAAAAAGTGACACAAAAGGGGGTGATGGACGGAACGTTTGAGCAAATCAAACACTCACCCCCAGTCAACTGATCTGGGTTTAATCCATCACCATTCTTTAGCTCACTCAGCCACCCCAGTTCAGACATGGCCATATGCAAATCAGTGACACAATGGCAGCACAAAAGAGTCACAATTAGCCCCTTGGTCCATACACTTTAAGAAGTTCTGAAATACCCAAACAGTGTTCCAGAAGAGAGATTGTACATAGAGGTCTAGAAGTGTAAAAGTGACTGCTTAAAATGTCATGGACAGATAATTATTTTAGTTATAAACGTGTGTAGGGGTTGTTGACACCTAATGGGCACCACAAGCATTTTTTATTAAATTTAAAAATAATCAAACAAATAACAGTAGGAGAGATTAAACTGGTTGGTGGACAGTTTTGGACCAGAGGAATCTGCAATCACTGCTCCATAGACTTTGATTATTCATTCAAAAACATTTGCCGCACGTGCGCAGTTTGTCTAAAGTGACTCCAGATCACTGACCATAGCTGGATCTTTGTGTAAGGAAATAGACTTCTATTATAGAGAAAGCTCAATATACCATGCGTGAACAATAGCAGGAAAATGGGCAGTTATCCAGAGAGCACATCAGCCTTATTCCATAAAGCAGTTTGTGCGAGTTCTACTCTGTAATTGACTTCCAATACAGAGCGAAATTGAGTGCTGCACAACACTGTAACTTGAACATGGCAACGCGCCATTTAGCGCAAAGCTTTCTCACTGAAAATTAAGCCTGTGGGGACATTGACCTTGTCACAGAATCATACAGCAGAGGAAAAGTGACCTTTACTTTCATTCCAGAGTCAATGATCTTCTACACATGCACTGTAGGGTACCCATCGATATGCTATTCCTGTGTAGTCTACAAGGATGCTTCTGGTATTGTAGTGCAAAGCACGTTTGTGTACCTGCACAGTAGCTCAAATGGGTCTAACTCAGTTACCCTGCATAAAGAAACCAGGGGCCAGATGTACTAAGGTTTCAGTCTGCATTTCTTAAATAGTGACTCCGTAGGAATTGCTATTTAAGAAATGGAAAAGGATATGTAGAAAATTTGCGTTTCCCTAATAGTGATTCCTACGGTTTAGGAATTGCTATTAGGGAATCACAAACAGGAAATGCCATTGCATTCCCGCCTATGGGCGAAATAGGAAATGGTTTGCATTGCGATTTCCCTAATAGGAAATTGCAATTTAAGAAATGCGCAGCAAAGGGTGCCTCTGGGCTTAAGGCCTCCTTGGAGGCCCCCCGAATTTTCTAGTGCTCATGTAAGTGCCCCGTATGTCCTAAAGGCATATGTGCACTTCGTGGCACAATAAAATAATTCTTAATGCATTTTATTATTTTGCACAAGGTTGCCATTGTTACTATCGACTTGAAGTTGATGGTAATTGCATTTTCTATATGTCCAATTCGCATTTAGGAAATGAGTTGTGCATGTGCTTTAGGAATTGCAAATAAGTAATCCCTAGTTGTGATTCCTAAATCGCGGTCGTAATTTGTGATTTCTACACTGTAGAAATCACAAATTGTGACCAATTTTGTCCCTTTGTACATCTGAAAAGGCCATGGAGCAATTCTTAAAGGGCCAAAATAGTGATTCGGCCCGTTAAGAAATGCTGAATAGCTTTATATAACTGGGCCCATATGTATTGAACGGTCTGCTGAAGCCTACCTCTTGACAGAGGCAAATGTGTCAGACAGACATGCATAATAGGTGCAAACTGCACATAGACACTAAGTTGAAATTCTCTTCCTACCTATAATGGTACAACATGGATAGGTTGGCCCGTGCTTAATTTGAGACAGTGGTTTTTGCTGCTGGGCCCCAACACTTAGTTTTGAACACCGGCACTGATGACAACCTGCCATTTAGTGGCACTTTAGGTCAATCTAGAGATGAGCACAACTGTTTATTGATTGAGTATACATTAAAATGACTAATACCTGCCATCCAATACATTCTTATAGCTCTGAGGGCCTGGAATAGTCTGAATTGTCACACTTCTAGGAATGCCATGCTTAGTAGTTGTGTTAGTGCTGTTATTGGCAGCACTTGATGCGCTATGGGGGTTGCAAGCTTGAGTGGCCTCCTAAGGAGAGCCCTGGCACTTTCTATTTTTTTACAATTTAAGCACTAAGTCTGACTCTGTCATAGATTTTCACTGTAACACAAAGTAATTATATGATAAAGCATATTTTTACAAAAATACCATGTCTGATCATGGGGTGTGTCCTTTTTATGGGGGTTATCCACAACACTATCGTTGTTAAAAAAAACTTCTATAGGCCTCCATATTGTGATTTTTCTTTAACTCGTGCCTTTGCCCAACATTACCGTATCAGTTTCAAATGTCATAGTTTGCCAGTGTCACACAAAAGTGTGTACAGCTGATAAAAAAGTAATTTTTTAAAATTATTTTTGATTTGATCGTCCCATGTGTGTTAAAATGAAATCTACAAGTTCACAATAGTTCAAGAGTGGGATTTAGCCCCTAAGCTAAAACTGCCATCACCCTGTGGGGGGACCCAGGGAGAGCCAGGCGCGAGCCGGTCTCTCCCTGGGCGGGTTCGCGCGAGGAACATTTTACAGGTGGAGGGCTGATTAGCGGAGAGGGAAAAAGGGGAAGTCAAGCGGGGATTAGTTACTGCGTGGCGGGAGGCGTGAAGGGAGGTTGTTTTGCGCGGTACCTGGGTCATGGACGAAGCGGCGGAGGTTAGGCGGGCGGTTCAACTCCTCTGTGAAGCAGGGCGAGAGGATTTGTTGATGCCCGGAGTCCCGGAGGAGGCGTGGGTCGGCTTGTCCCGCCCCCCTCGCAAAGCTGCGGAGGGCGTCGCCAGGGCGGTGGAGGCGTGCCTGTCGCCGGGCCCTGAGGAAGACGACGACGGCGAGGCGGCCATGCCGGCCGATGGGCCTGGGTTTTTTCTGCAGACCGAGGAGGCAGGACCCCCGCCGTGTGACCCGGGCGCCCTCCAGCAGGTATGTGACGCCCCCTTTTTGCCTGCTTGTTCGCGAGGGGCGCCCGGGGGGAGGCGGGGGCGTTCTGCGGGTCGATTGACACCGCGACTCGGCGGTCTCGCTGCTGGTTCGTCGGGGAAGCAGCAGGCGGGGCCCAGGCCCAAGCGAGGGCGCAGCACAGAGCCGCAGGGGCGCGCGCACGCCCCCCCCCCTGCTGTGGTGTCTCCTGCCCCTCTGTCCCCTGTGCCGCCTTTGCAGGCTGGGGGCCCTCCATGTCTGTGGCTCAATGGGCAGTGTTACCTGGTCTCCCCGGCCGCGCCGGGGCCTGTCTCTGCCCCCCCTCCAGTTGTTGGCCCCTCTCCCTCGGGTCCCATGGATGCTGGGCACCCCCGGGTTGCCATGCTTTTGCGCCCCCCCCCTGAGGCCCCGCCCCCGGCTCCTGCTGTGGTCCAGGTGGGTGCCACGCATGCCACGCCGCGTCCCACGGCCCCTGAGGCTGTTGTACCTGGTGCTCCTTGCCCCCGGCCCCCCCCCCCCACCTCTAAGTCCATGACTTTGGGGGGCAAGGGCATTTTGCGCAAGGGGGCTCCCCTGGCCACTGGTCAGCCCCTGTTCCCGGTCCCCAGGGGCCGCCCGGGTGGGCTTCTGGGTGGTCCTGAGGCTGGGTCGGTGGGTGGTTTGGGGCTGGCGCCGGGGGGTGAGTGCGGTTCTCATGTTGGGGGTGATGTTTTCGGGGCTGTTTCCTCGTCTGGCTTGAGCGGCCACAGTTTTCACTCTGCGCCTTCGGCTGGGCGGCTGTTGGCTGTTTCTACGGGCCCGGGAACTGTCCACACGGCTGTTTCCAGTGGTGGGCTTGCAGGGGGGCTGTCTGGAGCGGATGGCTCTTCTACAGCTTTCAGTTCTCATAGCTTTCAAAACATAGACTGGCAATTTTATGATGGGGGTATTGGTGATGGCGCTATGCCCAGTGGGAGTGAACAGGTTGCATTTTCTGATGAAGCTTTCTGTGGGAGTTTTCGTGATGCTGATTTGGAAGAAGGGGAATTGAGAGAGACAGATGTTGGGTTTTTGGCAGCACGGGCCCAGGGGGGTGGGTTAGGGCAACCCGCTGTTTCTCGTGTTTTGCAGGGGTCTCGAGCGGACCTTGCGGGTGTACGAGGGGCAGTGTGGTCTGGACCTTCTCAGCGGGATCGTGGGGCCGTCGCCCAGCAGTCGGAGCAGTTACCAAGAGGTAAGACTGGGTGGTGGTCAGTGTGGCAACCTAGGGAGAGTCTCCCGGTTAAGAGTACAAGATCTGTGGGTACGGGTGATGGGGTTGTGGTTGAGCGAGTCGCTCTGGCACCGAGGCTTGAGCGGCCCGCGATTTCTAATGTGCAACCTGGGGAGAGTCTCCCTGTTAAGAGTACGAGATCTTGTGGTACGGGTGATGGGGTTGTGGTTGAGCGAGTCGCTCTGGCACCGAGGCTTGAGCGGCCCGTACTTTCGAATGTTTCTACTGTGCAAGGGGCAAAAGAAGTTTCTATATCAGGGGATGGCGGGGTGGCTGCCACTGGGGTGGCGGAGGATAGTATCCTACCGAAAAAGTTGCCTTATTCTGGGGTGGGGATGCCCTTGGGGTCCCATTTGTCCGAAAAAACGAAGACGCTGATCTGGTCTGGGGCTTTTGTGGATGTTTTTCGACTTCTTCACAGGGATGTCCAGGCGAAAGAGGGGTCGAAAGAGGAGGAATTAGAATTGGCTCGGAGGCCTCGTGTTCCGAGGTCTATAGAGAACTGGACTTCGGCCTTTCTAATTTATGCCAGCGTTTATTGTCAACGTCATCCTGAGAAAGCAATAGACATGTTTAAATATGCTGATGTCATCCGCAAGGCTCACAGTTATTTTGGCGGCTTTGCTTGGTTGTCCTACGATGACGAATTTAGGGCGCGCATGGCCGCTTTCCCTGAGCGTTCGTGGGGTGCGGTTGACTCTGAGTTATGGTTGCAATGGATGGCATCGGCACACCCTCCTGCTACGACCCACACAGCTAGCGGGCAGCCTGTGTTTTATCGGCCCTTTTCAGCTCGCCCCGCTCAATCTGGGGCGGGGGTTTGGGGCAGAGGTCAATCAGCCGCTTCCGGCACTTGCTGGCATTTTAACAGGGGTTCCTGTAACAGACCCGCTTGCAGGTATAAACATGAGTGTTCGCAGTGTGGAGGGAAGCATGCCCTCACCCAGTGTTTTCCCGGCCAGAGATGGGGTGATCAGGGACGGGGTTCTGGGGGCAGGGGGCAGCAACATCAGTCTGTTTACAAGGGCCCCTACTCCTATTAGGCAGGAGGTTCTCGAGCTCTGGCTGGTGGATTATCCGGATTTTGAGGCCGCTAAGATTTTGTCTTGGGGTTTCAAAATTGGGTTTCGGATTGGGTATCAGGGACCCAGGGTGGGCAGGTGGTCGGACAATTTGAAGTCTGCGAAGGAGAGTCCACATGTGGTGCGGAAGAAACTGGATGCAGAGCTTGCGGCTGGTAGGATTGCTGGTCCTTTTGTGGATTGTCCCCTGCCTGACTTGATTGTATCACCCCTGGGTGTGGTGCCCAAGAAGGCGGAAGGGGAGTTTCGTCTTATCCATCACCTGTCCTGGCCCGAGGGTTCATCAATCAATGACTTTATTGATCCAGCTGACTCAACTGTCAATTATGCTTCGGTGGACGATGCCTTGCGGCTCGTGCGCACGGCTGGTGTTGGGGCTTTGCTGGCGAAGAGCGACATTCAGTCGGCTTTCCGGCTATTGCCCATTCATCCTTGGGATTTCAGTCTGTTAGGAATGCATTTTGATGGTAGTTTCTACGTGGATCGGGTGTTGCCCATGGGCTGTTCAGTGTCATGCTCCCTGTTTGAGACTTTCAGTACCTTCCTACAGTGGCGATTCACTTTTGTTAGTGGCCACGCGTTGGTCTGTCATTACCTTGATGATTTTCTTTTCATTGGGGAGGGTTGCTCTGGGCAGTGTCAGTCGGCTTTGCACATCTTTCAGGCTCTAGCGGAGGAATTGGGTGTCCCCTTGGCGCCGGACAAGACAGAGGGTCCCTGTACGTCCCTGACTTTTTTGGGGATCGAAATTGATACTCTGTCTATGATGGCGAGACTGCCTGTGGCTAAAGTGAAGGAAATGTCTGCTTTCATACATCTGGTGTTGGGGGAGCGGAAAGTGGTTTTGAAAACTGTTCAGAAGTTGTTGGGTTATCTCAATTTTGCTTGCCGGGTTGTTCGGGCGGGCAGGACGTTCTGCAGACGTCTGGGTCTGTCCATGTCCGGAGCAAGCCTTCCCCATCATAGGGTGCGCATTACCACCGCTGTGCGTGCCGATTTGACTGTCTGGCTTCGTTTTCTGCAAGACTTTAATGGCGTGTCCTTGTTTTTTGCGGATGAGGACATGGTGTGGCAAGTGCAGTTGTTCACTGATGCGTCAGGGGCCCACGGCTTTGGAATATTTTGGGAGGGTCGATGGTGCGCGGCCGGCTGGCCGGCGCACTGGAAGGATCAGGGTCGCAGCATTGCGTTTCTGGAGCTCTTCCCGCTGCTGGTTGCTTTGCATCTATGGGGGGAGGAGTTTCAGAATCGTTCCGTCTTGTTTCACGTGGACAATTTGGCTGTAGTGCACCTTGTCAATCACCAAAAGGCTCGCGATTTGCGGGTTTTGCGGCTCCTGCGCGCATTCATGCTGCGGTGTCTGCAATTGAATATTGTCTTTAAAGCGCGGCATGTTCCTGGTACTTCTAATTGCATCGCTGACTCTTTGTCTCGCTTTCAGTGGTCCGAGTTCCGCAAGTTAGCTCCTGGGGCGGACCTGGCACCAACAGCGATCCCACAGTACGTATGGGACCTGGGGGATTGAGGGTTCACCACTTGGTGGAATGTTCTGTGGCTGAATCCACCAGGCGGGGTTATGTGAAAGCCTGGTCTGAGTTTCTGCAGTTTTGTAATGTTTCGATGGGGCCGTTCGGGGCTGGTTGGTCTGATGAACAATGCGTCTTGCAGTTTGTTTTGCATCTGGCGGACAAAGGCCTGTCGCCCACTACCATTTCGGGTAAATTGGCTGGGGTTTCTTTTTATGGACAGCTTTGGTGGGGGAGGGATCCGGTTGGGGGGGTGTTGGTTCGTAAATTGTTGAAAGGTTTGGCCAGGCTCCGGGCTGGGGGTCAGCAGCTCCGGCAGCCTGTGACGTTTGAATTGCTTCAGTTGATGTTGCTGGAACTGGAGGTGTGTTGTCATGATGCTTTTGAATGTGCCAAATTTCGTTTGTGTTTTGTGTGGTTGTTCTTTGGGGCATTTCGGGCATCAGAGTTGCTGGGGTTGCGGGGCAAGGTAGGCATGACCAGCGGTGAGGTGGTGTTGGAGAGTGACAGAGTGCGTCTTTGGCTGCGGGCATCCAAAACCGACCAGATGGGGAGGGGTAAGTGGGTGTTCCTTGGTAGGAGTGGGGTCTCTGCATGTTGCCCGGTTGGGGAATGGGAAGTGTTTGTGTCCTCTCCGCATTTTCTCCAAGGGTCCATATTTTGTCATGCAGATGGTAGTCCCATAGTTGCATCTCAATTGTTGGCTGTCTTACGCAAGGTCTTGCTGCGTTTGGGGAAGGACCCTGTTCAGTTTGGTACCCATTCCTTCAGAATTGGTGCGGCGACGGAGGCCGCCCGCCTGGGGTGGGACTGGTCCCAGATCAGACGCATTGGTCGTTGGCGTTCCAAGTGTTGTGAAAAGTATGTGAGGAAATAGTGCATTTTTGGCTGGTCTAACCTTTCTTTCTTTCCTAGGTCCCTGGCTATCTGTCGCCGGATGCAAAAGGAGGGTGTGGATACTGGGGCACTCTTTCATTAAAAGAGCAGCTTTAGCCGCTGCCAGCCAGCTTTGTGGGAGATCGCTTGGTCTGAACAGTCTGACACATGAAGTCTCATGGCACGGCACAGGGGGAATGCGCTGGGGTGGGCTTTTTCCTGCCTTGGCTGATTTGGTTTCGCAGTGTTTGGGGGGCCCTCCGGATCTCCTGGTGCTACATTTGGGAGAGAATGACTTGGTTTCTCTCTCTGGGCTGACCTTGTTAAAACTAATGAAGCAGGACCTGGAAATCATCCGAACCACATGGGAGAGCACCATGCTCATATGGACTGAGTTTGTGCCCCGTTTGCACTGGCGTGGGGCACGGACCCATTCTGCCCTGGAAAAGGCTAGACGGAAAGTGAACAGGACAATGCGCCTTTTTTGCCAACGTTGGGGGATATACAGTTTGAACCATTATCATTTACAAATATCTGAACATCATTTATTTTGTGAGGACGGTGTGCATCTTTCAGCTTTGGGCCTCTCTTTTTACCTCCTTGAACTCAGGGACTTGATTAGCAAGGTTCTTCAAGTGCAGTTGTGGTGTGCTCCTTCCTGTCCTTTAGGTGGGGCAGGAAAACGCTAAAGGTTTTCCTGGGTGGCGGGTTTTTGTTAGTGGGGGTGGGCAGCCTGGAGCGGGTTGGCCATCCTGAAGGGTAGCGTTGGGTAGGCTAGGTTTAGTAGGCAGGAGTTTGTTCGGGGTTTTGGGATTTAGGTTTCGTAGGCTCAATGTTGAGTTGAATTATGTAAATAATAAATAAATAATGAATATGTTTATCATTGATGATGCACCTGTCCTAAAATAAAAGTGGCCTTTCTTGCTCCTAAAAGAAGGTGTGGACAATGTTTTCTTGCGCGAGGGGGGACCCAGGGAGAGCCAGGCGCGAGCCGGTCTCTCCCTGGGCGGGTTCGCGCGAGGAACATTTTACAGGTGGAGGGCTGATTAGCGGAGAGGGAAAAAGGGGAAGTCAAGCGGGGATTAGTTACTGCGTGGCGGGAGGCGTGAAGGGAGGTTGTTTTGCCCCACCCACCCTCCCTCTCTTTTTCTTTTTCTTTATTTATTTCTGGGTTTGTTATTTTGTGGTGCTCTAGGCACTGTTTAGTTAGGTAGGTTTGCCACTGTTAGGATGGGTGCCTTTGTTCTTTCGTAGGCGGGTTTTTGTTAGTGGGGGTGGGCAGCCTGGAGCGGGTTGGCCATCCTGAAGGGTAGCGTTGGGTAGGCTAGGTTTAGTAGGCAGGAGTTTGTTCGGGGTTTTGGGATTTAGGTTTCGTAGGCTCAATGTTGAGTTGAATTATGTAAATAATAAATAAATAATGAATATGTTTATCATTGATGATGCACCTGTCCTAAAATAAAAGTGGCCTTTCTTGCTCCTAAAAGAAGGTGTGGACAATGTTTTCTTGCGCGAAGCATGGTGTTGGATAGTTTCATTATATTGAACTGGTGTGAGCTCAGAGGCTAAATGCTATTTAGCAACGGCTGTGCCTGCCTGTCAGATCATATCCCCAATGGCAACAAGACGGAGCTTCTAATCTGTGGCAAGAGGCTGCGTGGGACCCTTGATTCTGGCATAATGAATTCGGACCTTGCCAGGGCCTGCATTACCTTAATGCGAGATAAGGCAGCTACACAGGTGGTACCGCTTAGTTCTGGAAAGAGCCAGAACAGAAGCTTGTTTTCAGTCTATCGAATGTTCCAGTAGGAAAATCACAGTTTGGCAGGAGCGTTCCAACGTCTCAGAACGTTCATCGAACCTGCCCACCGTCTCTCAGGTGGACACGAACCTGGGAATTCTAATTGATAAAATGACACACCTAAAACAAGTATTGGCAAAAACAAATGTTATTGCCTTGCTTACCAATTGGCGATACCAATGCTTTTTGCAGATGGTGTGCAGCATCGGCAAAAATAAAAGGGTTAGTGGGCGGGACGCTTATTGTCAACCACGTCATTCAGCAAGCATGTGCCTGTGTATTGACATATGAACATGCATATTATGACGTATGCACAATAACAGTGGCGGCCGGCATGGCTTGAGGGGGACAGGGCGGGCGCAAGGGAATCGGTAGGGGTCATGCGGGGGTAGGAGGTTTGGAATAAAAAAAATGTTTTATCTTACCTTGAAGCTGAGTCCCGAGTCTTCCTTGGTCCTGCTCTCCTGCCACCGACTCTGACAGGAACAGCAAGCAGGCAGCCAGGCTCCCTCCCTTAAGCCAGCCACAATGCTGCTGTGATTAGTCTGAGAGTCGTGCTACGGCACTCAGCCAGGGGTTGGAGGAGTGGTCATGTTCTCCATGAAGGCTGCATGGAGAACGGAGAAAATGATCATAACTGGTTTGGGTGGCCCGAGAGGGCCGACCAAAAAGTCATTGCACACTTAGGAGTGGGCAAACCACTCCTTCCCTGCTCGGAGAGCAGAGCAGCCCTGCCCACCCGCCTGCCTCAAAGCAGGAGGACAGAAAGCATAAAATGATAATAACTCTAAGTTATTATCATTTTATGTTTCTCACTGCTTAAAAGCAGTGGGTCAATTCTCCCCTGCCATAGCGGCGGTGTCGCCCCTGCACAGGAATGCATTACATTCTGGAAGAGCATGCTTCTATATGCCAGCGCACCCCTACGGAATAACAAAGGTGCCATTTTACTTTTTTTCTGTTGACTAATCTATGATGGCGGACACCACTTAGATGACTAAACTTTAAAAAAATGAAAGTGGGCAAAAGCACTTTTTGTGTAGTGAAGTAATCAGCACCCAATGACAGGTGCCCAACCCATCAAAAACATAAAAGTAAAAAAAAATGTAAATCCACATGAGGGGTGGGGAAGTAACGGAGGAGCAGGAGGCTGGGGTATGAAAAAACAATAAAGCCATATGAGGGAAGGAGGTGAAATGTAGTATTCAAGGGAGAGACCAAATGGAATACAGGAGGGAGGTTTGGCGTGGAGAAGCACATGGGAGCGAAGGAGAGCAGCATAGGAGGGAGAAAGCAACAAGGAGAACAGGGAAGAATCACACGAGGGAAAGAGATAGAAAAAACACCCACTTTCAAAGTGTTTTACAAGAAGAAGCACACAAGGGTGATAGCTTCTAAACACATACATTCTCATGGAGTGCTTAACAAATAAGTAGAAATAGTTCCCTAAAAGTGGAAAGATACAAGCCAGCCAATCAGAAGGGTGATAAAAAAAAAATGATCCAAGGGTGGGACAGACACAAGAAGAGGAAGGTAAGCCATTGAATAAGAAGCACATAAGTGAGAGCGACACTAGTGTCCACCCATAGTAAGAAGTGGCTCTTGGACAATGTAACTTTTTGGGAAGTCTTTTGCAACCAAACCACTTGCGTTGTTTATTAGGCGAGACCTAAAATGAATACACAGGGGGCTTTAGTGTGCTGGTGATGAGGTTATGTAACTCCCCTTGTTCCAAAGATAGTCAACAAAGCAATGACGATTTTTTTCCAATTAACATTCAAAATCTGGTAGTTTGTTAGTCATGGCTCAATTAGCAGACGTCTGCAGACCGGCCTCGTGTTTTCTTCATGTTTACACTATGAAATAATTTTTGTAGACAAAATGCAAAATAAAGTAAATAGAACCATTCTTCCTTTATAACGAAAAAATATAGTGAAACTCAGTGTGCCTTAGTTTTTATTCATACAATATAATTGGGTTCACATGTATGCTGTAGATAGTCCTTAAAACCTTTGTCGTTTCTGTACAGTGACTAGGAACATCCCTGGAATCTACGTATTGCTTACAAAGGTGGAAAAAGAAAGCATCGAAGCCTGTTTTCTCTTAAACCCTGTATTGTTAACAACACTATTAAACACATTTCTCCCTTTTTTACTAAAACAAATCAGTATACTCCGATATTTCACTTACAGGTTTCAATTTTATCAAAATAAATATGACATGTAGAAATACACGAATAGTAACATATAATGTGCTTCTATGTTGCCATCTTAGTCTTCTGGTGACATTTCCAAACATTTAATTTTGTGGTGTATAACCTCATTCTGCAGAAGAAAAAAAAAACTACGCCAGGGTGGAGAAATTACATTTTGGTTAATTTAAAAAATAAACACATATCAATAGCACCACAAAACTGATAATGAGAAAAAATTACAGGATTAATGGAAAGGGGAAGGAGAAGTAATATCAAACTATAAGGTAGGAGTGAAGTACTAAACCATGGTGAGGGGTAGATGTTTTAGGCATCAGGTAGGGAAAGAACTAAGGGGCAGAATTTTAAGAAACTAATGCATCTCTGCAGTAGAGCAGAGATGCATCAGTTCCTTGCGCCTATGTGCGTTGGATGCGTTGTATTTACAGTACGGCGCACCATGGCACAAAGATTTGACAGATGCGTCAGAAATTCTGACGCATCTGTTGGCGCAAAAGTCACTCACTGCTGGAGTTGTTTCGCAGGCACAACGCAACTCTCGCAATGCATGGGGAGGCTTATACTTATTGTGCTGCGTCAGTCCTTACACCTGCTCCAAGTAGGCGTAAGTGTTGACGCAGGGGCGTCCTAGAAGTGACGCAGTAAAATCTTGTAGATTTCACTACATCACTTCTACAAGGCTTTCCTGCGTGGGAACACCCACCTTGCATACATTATACCTGACGCAGATTTAGGGGTCGATCAGGATGGCGGACGGAAGAGCCACCGCGGCCCTGGAGTAGGCGGAAAAAGCCTTTTCCGTGTCCGCCTGCCGCGGATACTCCGTCCGCCATATCAGGATAGGAAAACGTGTCAAATTTCCGTCCGCGACGGAAAAACACGCTCCGCCGGCCAACTACACACGACCACGCGGCGGACGGAACACATCCGGACGCTCCGCCGTACGCACTGACGTCGAAGACCGTCCCCCAAATCAAGATGGCGGAAAACACACATAAAACCGCTGCGGAAAAACAACCTGTCTTAACACGGCGGAATCCCCACAGCGAACATAGGTGACACAGCCGAGATACCCACCGCAAGCTGACCACCACCATGGACCCGGCGCTACACGCTTTCCCGATGCTCTTCGCGATCCACCACGTCCTAGTCATGGCCTACTATGGACGACGACGCAGGTAAGGTACAAACCATTGGCTGTCTGGAGGGGAATACCAGCAAGGGACGTGACGTAGGGAGGGGGAGTGTCATGTTACCGAAACCACTGATGAGAAGCATATACGAATACACATTTGCAGTACGCAAGCAGGAATGACAACGACAGACCACGAGACTTGATAGACTACCTTTATTGTCAAATAATAGGGGTCAAATCACAGTGTATGCGTGAACATGGGCAAAGTGGGCACCAGAGCAGGTACAACATAGCAGGTAACGAGAGGGCAGTATGCAGTATCAGAGCATCAACAGGGCATTGTGCATTACAGAGCAGGTACATCAGAGGCAGGTAACGAGAGGGCAGCATGCAGTATCAGAGCATCAACAGGGCATTGTGCATTACAGAGCAGGTACATCAGAGGCAGGTAACGAGAGGGCAGCATGCAGTATCAGAGCATCAACAGGGCATTGTGCATTACAGAGCAGGTACATCAGAGGCAGGTAACGAGAGGGCAGCATGCAGTATCAGAGCATCAACAGGGCATTGTGCATTACAGAGCAGGTACATCAGAGGCAGGTAACGAGAGGGCAGCATGCAGTATCAGAGCATCAACAGGGCATTGTGCATTACAGAGCAGGTACATCAGAGGCAGGTAACGAGAGGGCAGGTTGCAGTATCAGAGCATCAACAGGGCATTGTAGAGTACAGAACAGGCCCATCAGAGGCAGCACGTGAGAGGGGCAAAGTGCATCAACAGTCCATTGCACAGAACAGGCCCATCAGAGGCAGCACGTGAGAGGGGCCAAGTGCATCAACAGTCCATTGCACAGAACAGCTCCATCAGAGGCAGCACGTGAGAGGGGCCAAGTGCATCAACAGTCCATTGCACAGAACAGCTCCATCAGAGGCAGCACGTGAGAGGGGCCAAGTGCATCAACAGTCCATTGCACAGAACAGGCCCATCAGAGGCAGCACGTGAGAGGGGCAGTATGCAGTATCAGAGCATCAACAGGGCATTGTAGAGTACAGAGCAGGTACATCAGAGGCAGCACAACTACGTGTCCCTACCAACCCGTCACAGGGACCACAAGAGTGCCACGCAGTTCTCAATGGACACACCATGTGAATTAACATTTGAGTGAAGTGTACAGCACCTCACATCACAGAATCAGGGGGGACTGCGTGAACTACCTGCCTCGGACACACTGGCAGCACCAGCAACAGGAGTGTGAGACACAGCCACAGCCCGAGTGACACACACATGGGCCACGGACCCAGACACACTGGCAGCACCAGCAACAGGAGTGTGAGCCACAGCCCGAGTGACACACACATGGGCCACGGACCCAGACACACTGGCAGCACCAGCAACAGGAGTGTGAGACACAGTGTGAGAAGTTGGCCTGATGTGCAGTGTTCACTATTCTAGTGATCACTATATATCAGTCCAAACAACCCTTATTGATGATTGGTTGTAAGTCAACCTTATAGACCAGCTATCCCAGTAGCATGGATACGAGCAGTCTAAGGCTAAGACTCTAGAGGGCGTGTTAAGCCAGCTGTTTTACCATCACATTACCCCTTGAACACCCAGTGAAAGGACACCACACAAGTGTTATGAAAATAAACGATGTATTTATTAGAATCACAACAACCCTGTACTCTTTATGAGGACAGGGTGCTAAGCACACAACAAAAACTCTTACGAAAATACTTTTAAGTTAGCACGTTACACAAATGCCCGAGGGGCACGAAAAACCATATACTTTCAAAGTGGAATGCGAATTACTAGCAGGTAAGTAACGATTCTCAGAGGCTTTGGGATCGCTAGGACTGGACTACTGAACCTTTAGATTACTAGCAGGAGGCCTAGGGAACTCGGGTGCAGAGTGTGCACTCTCACGCGGGATGCGGGACAAAGTCTATGGAAGCTAGAACTCACAAAGTTAGTGTTCACGGGCGAACCCGACCTGGTAGGGAGAAAACGACAGTGGATCCTGACCCTTGGATAGTGAGGCTATGCTGGGACACCGGAGTGCCGAAGTTACCTAGCCCAGGGGCTGCAGCTGCATAGGTCTGAAAAGACGTCGGGGATCTCGTTGCCGGACCAGGAGCCTGGAAGGAAGAAGTTGCTGGCAGGCGACCAGTGAAGGAAAGTTCGATGGATCCAAGCCTGGATCAAGGAAGAAGAAACCTGAAAGCAGAGGGGACCAAGTTCTTGAATCACTAGCCAGTGATTAAGTGGGCACCAGGATGGCACCGGGCGAAGTCACCGCAGTCAGGTGAGTGGGCGCTGCTGGGCTCTGCAGTCTCTCGGACCAGGAGGCGTTGTCGGCGACCAGGATGGAGGTGCGAGCTGTCCCACGATGGATGAAGTCGTTGGCGTCGAAGTTACCCAGGATTGGGCAACAAGCCTTGGCTAATTCAAGCCCACGCGGTGGACTCAAAATGGCGTCTTGAGTGGACCAGGAGGGTCCGGGGTGCTCTTCTTCTGGAGGGGAGCAAGGGCCAGTCTGGAGCAACCAGACCAGCAGCAGAAATGTCGTCGGGCGTCGTCAGGAAGGCCACAAGCCAACGGGCTAGTAGCCAAACAACGCGGTGAGCAGCGGAAAGCAGAAGGGCCCCACGCAGATCGTGGAGATGCTGGGGGGCTGCACTTCGGAGCTGGAGCTGCTCAGAGTCGGGGCTTCTCGGACCCCAAAGCACTCACCAGTAGATTACTCGGCGGGCTTGCTGGAAAGAAGTCGTGCAGTCTTGCAGATGGCCGGTCCCTTGAGGTCTCGTCGCACCCACGGTTCTCAGCTGGGCTGTAGAGGTGGGTAGAGGTCAGAGGTGCCAGGGAAGCCGGTTCTCGTCGAGCTGGGCAGTCGGATTCCGGAGGAAGGACTTGCAGCAGACCGCAGTGTTCTTAGATGGTGCCTGCGGATGCAGGGTGACTACTCCTTAGTCACAAGGGAGAAATCTTAGGAAGAAGTCTTGAGTTCCTTTCGCAGAAAGTAGTTTCAGGATTCAAAGATGATCTGATTTGGAAGGGGGCCAGTCTCTACCTTTATCCTGTAAAAAGGGGCTGGCACGCGACTAAGTCCTGCCCTATGGGTGGGACTAGGAGGGGGGTGGTTACACCCACTTCCTTGGCGGGCTTTTCCCCAGCACAGGGTCTGGAGTGACCCTGGAACTGGTTCAAGCCGGCCTATGCACAGTGAGCACCGGGGTGCTACTTGCAGTCACCTTCCTCTAAAGCCCTGCCTACCTACAATACACAAAACCCTGTCTGGGACGGTGCTGGCACCGCCCCTGGCAGGAAACCCTTTGTCCTTATCTCCTGCTCTGGGAGGACTCCCAGCAGCAGGAGGGCAGACTTGTGTCTCGGTGGCAGCATCCATTTTGTGGATGCTAAGGCTCTGTCTGACTTTTAACCGGGTTATAGGTTACAGGCATGTCGTGTCCCTCTAGAAGAGTGGAATGCTAACCCCGTCGCCAGAATTGGCGAGGGGTTAGTATTCCAATTCGTATGACACCTTACTCGACATGTTTTGATAAAGCGATACCAGAGTTGGCATATAACCGCGAGGATTATAATGCACTTAAGAGTATATGGTATGCGATATCATGGAAACGGCTAAGGGATGGATCCCGAAAGCCGCAGACAGGCTCAGCTCATGCCAGAGCACCATCTCACACGATTCCAAGCACTCTGCCTTCAGGATTGTTAAGGCCTGCCCTAGGAGTGACTGATAGGAGATCTGTGTGTCCATTTAGGGTTAGATATAGGTATACTATATCTAAAGCAAAGGGTGAGTACACCACCTTGCCCCAGCTGTCGTGCAGCCAGTTGTGTCAGATTTGGATGGCCAGCCAGGGGTGGCATAATACATGCTGCAGCCCCTGGTAGGCCCTGGGTACACCTATGCCCTGGGTACCTAAGGTACACTGTACAGGGACTGATAAGGTGACTCAGTATCCAATTTAGATATGTACCTAAGGTACATGGAATCCATTTTACAGAGAGAGCAGTAGGCCTGGGGCCCTGAATAGCAGGGTCCCAGGTCAACTAAGTCAGAAAACCAGCAAAACACCAGGCAAAAAGTTGGGGGCAACCATAGTCAGGGATCAACCTTCCTACATAACCCCCCCCAAACGAAAGGAGATAAGGCTATCCTTGTCCAGGTAAGCCTATATTGCCTAAGTGGCCATTTAAGGAAGCACCAGCACTGGCATGGTTACCCCCTATG
This sequence comes from Lissotriton helveticus, assembly GCF_964261635.1. Classification (NCBI taxonomy): domain Eukaryota; kingdom Metazoa; phylum Chordata; class Amphibia; order Caudata; family Salamandridae; genus Lissotriton; species Lissotriton helveticus. Next base: position 1,209,370,487 of record NC_136063.1, read on the forward strand.
TCATGGTCCACTAAGCAATCCCTCACCCTAAGGGTGTCTGAGGGTCTCCACCATAGGGAATCTCTACCTGTGGTGTGTTTTGGCAAAGGAAAAGGCTGGTGCTGAAATGGAGTACTGAAGTGAGGCTCCACTAATTTTGGGCTCAGCTTCCTCCAATCATTTTCCACCATAGAGGCCTTTCTTTCCAAGACTGAGTTGTTTTGGGCTCTCAGGGTCAACCTCTGGCTACCTACAGCTGGAGGTTGGGTCCCTCTGTTTGGCTTACTGGGGGGACAGGTCAGGTCTGGGGCCCTCAGGTCCCAAGTTTGGCTGTGCCCAACAGTGTCCATCTGTGGGAGGTCCCTAACTAAATTTAAGGGGGATCCCTCAGGAGTTGGTTTTATTTTCACTTGGCTAGGACTACTAGCTTCAGTGCCCTTAATCTGCTGATTGGGGAATTCTTTTGGACAGGGGGCCCTTTGGGGTCCACCACTGGCCTCCCTGACCTCTACAGCCCTGGGCTGACTGAGGCAGGGTAGAGAGGGGCAGGTTACCTGCTCCAGACTGGGTCCCATCTTGGAAGGGTCCACTGACATCAGGGGTTCTGCCAGGCTAGGCCTGACTACCTCTGTGGCAGTTTCTTCACAAGGGGTCAGATCAGTTCCCTGAGGAGGCTGACCCTTTCCTAAAGTCTGGTGGGAGGGAGATTTCTCTTCCTCCTCAATACTCTCTGTCTGAGTGGAGTGATCCATAGTTTCAGGCTTCACAACACTATCATCTGTCTGAGTTTGAGCTGTGGCCATCACAACTCTCCCAACCTTTTCAGGAGGGGGCTCAGTTTGGGTGTGGGCTGTTACCATGACAGCCTTGACAACCTGTTCTGGGAAGGAAGTTGTCTGAGATTGGGTTGTGACTGGCACAACCCTCCTGACCTGTTCAGGGAGGACATCTTGGACTGGGGCTGTGGCTATCACTGCCCCACTAACCTTACCATGGGTATTTACCATTTTAGAATGGGTTTCTTGCTCAACTTCAGCCCAGGCTGAGAGCTCTAAATCATTCCCCAGTAGGCAATCTACAGGCAAGTTTGGTGACACTGCCACTCTCTTGTGGCCAGTGACACCTCCCCAGCTGAGATTGACCACTGCCATGGGATGATCTCTCTGTACTCCATCAATATTGGTCACCTGGTATGTGGCACCAGGTAAAAGTTGCCTTGAGGGGACTAGACTCTCAGTCACCATAGTGATGCTAGCCCCTGTATCTCTATAGGCCTCAACTTTTATACCATTGATGAGGGGCTCCTGTCTGTACTTGCCCAAAGTGTTGGGACAAGTTGTGAAGTTGGCAAACCCCATGCCAGTCTCACAGACAAGAGTATCTAAGTTTGGGGACCTGGTTAGGCCAGAGTCCCCAGGAACTCCCAAAGTAAATGCACCCAAATTCTTGGGGGCACTCCCACCACCTGGGGGATTACTACTAGTAGTAACAGGAGGTTTGGGAATGTTACTTGGGGGTATGTTTTCCTTATTGGTATTCTTTGGGCAACTGCTGTCAGTTTTTAAATGACCCACCTGTTTACAGGGATAACAATAAGGTTTCTTCTGGTTGTTGGAAGGATTCTGGGACCCACCCCCCTCAGAGGATTTTTGGGGCCCTGATGTGGTTTGATCTGTAGATTTATTCCCACCCTTCTCTTGAGGCTTGGTTGATTCCTTTTTCTGGTCACCACCTTGGTTCTTGGGCCTAATCCTGGTTCTGACCCATTTGTCTGCCCTCTTACCCAATTCTTGTGGAGAGGTCAGATCAGAGTCTACCAGGTGCTGGTGTAATAACTGGTTCTGACAATTATTTAAGACTTGCTCTCTCATAATTAGATTATACAATCCCTTGAAATCAGTAACCTTACTACCCAGTAGCCAGCCTTCCAAAGCCTTAGTGGCACAATCAACAAAGTCAGACCAGTCCTGAGACTGAGTTTTCTGGGTGTCTCTGAACAGCAACCTGTACTGCTCAGTGGTTAAACCAAACCCATCAACCAGTGCATTTTTCAGGACCTGGTAATTGTTAGCATCCTCCACTCTAGTAGTGAGGAGCTTATCTCTACCTTTGCCATCAAAGGAGAGCCACAGTATAGCTGCCCACTGACTCTGGGGAATGCACTGCACAGTGCAGGCCCTCTCCAGAGCAGCCATCCATTTCTGGATATCATCCCCTTGCTTAAAGGGGGGCACTATTTTAGTCAGGTGTTTAGTATCTAAACCCTTCTCTCTATCTCTTGGGAGATTGCTGCCACCAGTGGGAGCTAACCCACTCATCTGCTGCTCTCTTGCCAGGGCAAGCTTCTCTTTGGCCAGGGCAATTTCTTCCCTTTCAATCCTCAGTTCAGCTTGTCTCATCCTAGCTTCATGCTCTCTTCTCTGAGGGGAAGTAAATCTCCTCTGTGGAGGATTCCTTCTCCCCTGAGAAGAGGCATTAGAGTGCAGAGATCTATTGGAGTCCCTAGAAAGAGATCTATCTCTCCTAACTCCAAGGTTAGGCCCACTTCGGGTTAGTACTGGGGGTCCCCCAGATCCTAGCCCAAGTAAGTCTAAGTTGGTCCTAGTTAGCCTTCTGACTACCTCAAGACCCTTGTCTACCTCATCCCCAGAGAGTACCTCCTGATCCTCCTCCTCAACTGCTGAATCAGTGTTGGGGAGGTCTGGATCCCCAGAGGTTCCCTCTAAGGCTGGCATGCTCTCATGTAACTGAGAGAGCTTTCTGGCATCATATGTCTCTAAGAGACCTATCAGAAAGGGAATGGTGGGGTTAGACCCCTGCTTCAGTTTCCTGGAGACACAGAGTTGCCTCATCTCCTGAAAATTGAGAGGTGCATATCTTGAAATGACCTGTGGAGGGTCAACACTGACCAGGGGAGTCTCAGTAGAGTCCCCCTGAGTCGACATGCTTTTCTAGTGAGGTGTAAGTGGTGCACTTACCTACACTATATGTTTGCCTACTGATCCCTTGCTAGAGTTGTAGTTTAGGGTGTGCTAGGCCCTAGGAGCTACAACAGCTGGTTCAGTAGAACTCAGAGTATTCTAAGCTAAGTTATATGTACCTTTAGTACTTATGTGATCTTTCACAAGATATTCTTAGGGCATGTGTGGTAAAACAACAGCAAGCTCAAATCCCAACCGCTGCTCACCAATGTGAGAAGTTGGCCTGATGTGCAGTGTTCACTATTCTAGTGATCACTATATATCAGTCCAAACAACCCTTATTGATGATTGGTTGTAAGTCAACCTTATAGACCAGCTATCCTAGTAGCATGGATACGAGCAGTCTAAGGCTAAGACTCTAGAGGGCGTGTTAAGCCAGCTGTTTTACCATCACATTACCCCTTGAACACCCAGTGAAAGGACACCACACAAGTGTTATGAAAATAAACGATGTATTTATTAGAATCACAACAACCCTGTACTCTTTATGAGGACAGGGTGCTAAGCACACAACAAAAACTCTTACGAAAATACTTTTAAGTTAGCACGTTACACAAATGCCCGAGGGGCACGAAAAACCATATACTTTCAAAGTGGAATGCGAATTACTAGCAGGTAAGTAACGATTCTCAGAGGCTTTGGGATCGCTAGGACTGGACTACTGAACCTTTAGATTACTAGCAGGAGGCCTAGGGAACTCGGGTGCAGAGTGTGCACTCTCACGCGGGATGCGGGACAAAGTCTATGGAAGCTAGAACTCACAAAGTTAGTGTTCACGGGCGAACCCGACCTGGTAGGGAGAAAACGACAGTGGATCCTGACCCTTGGATAGTGAGGCTATGCTGGGACACCGGAGTGCCGAAGTTACCTAGCCCAGGGGCTGCAGCTGCATAGGTCTGAAAAGACGTCGGGGATCTCGTTGCCGGACCAGGAGCCTGGAAGGAAGAAGTTGCTGGCAGGCGACCAGTGAAGGAAAGTTCGATGGATCCAAGCCTGGATCAAGGAAGAAGAAACCTGAAAGCAGAGGGGACCAAGTTCTTGAATCACTAGCCAGTGATTAAGTGGGCACCAGGATGGCACCGGGCGAAGTCACCGCAGTCAGGTGAGTGGGCGCTGCTGGGCTCTGCAGTCTCTCGGACCAGGAGGCGTTGTCGGCGACCAGGATGGAGGTGCGAGCTGTCCCACGATGGATGAAGTCGTTGGCGTCGAAGTTACCCAGGATTGGGCAACAAGCCTTGGCTAATTCAAGCCCACGCGGTGGACTCAAAATGGCGTCTTGAGTGGACCAGGAGGGTCCGGGGTGCTCCTCTTCTGGAGGGGAGCAAGGGCCAGTCTGGAGCAACCAGACCAGCAGCAGAAATGTCGTCGGGCGTCGTCAGGAAGGCCACAAGCCAACGGGCTAGTAGCCAAACAACGCGGTGAGCAGCGGAAAGCAGAAGGGCCCCACGCAGATCGTGGAGATGCTGGGGGGCTGCACTTCGGAGCTGGAGCTGCTCAGAGTCGGGGCTTCTCGGACCCCAAAGCACTCACCAGTAGATTACTCGGCGGGCTTGCTGGAAAGAAGTCGTGCAGTCTTGCAGATGGCCGGTCCCTTGAGGTCTCGTCGCACCCACGGTTCTCAGCTGGGCTGTAGAGGTGGGTAGAGGTCAGAGGTGCCAGGGAAGCCGGTTCTCGTCGAGCTGGGCAGTCGGATTCCGGAGGAAGGACTTGCAGCAGACCGCAGTGTTCTTAGATGGTGCCTGCGGATGCAGGGTGACTACTCCTTAGTCACAAGGGAGAAATCTTAGGAAGAAGTCTTGAGTTCCTTTCGCAGAAAGTAGTTTCAGGATTCAAAGATGATCTGATTTGGAAGGGGGCCAGTCTCTACCTTTATCCTGTAAAAAGGGGCTGGCACGCGACTAAGTCCTGCCCTATGGGTGGGACTAGGAGGGGGGTGGTTACACCCACTTCCTTGGCGGGCTTTTCCCCAGCACAGGGTCTGGAGTGACCCTGGAACTGGTTCAAGCCGGCCTATGCACAGTGAGCACCGGGGTGCTACTTGCAGTCACCTTCCTCTAAAGCCCTGCCTACCTACAATACACAAAACCCTGTCTGGGACGGTGCTGGCACCGCCCCTGGCAGGAAACCCTTTGTCCTTATCTCCTGCTCTGGGAGGACTCCCAGCAGCAGGAGGGCAGACTTGTGTCTCGGTGGCAGCATCCATTTTGTGGATGCTAAGGCTCTGTCTGACTTTTAACCGGGTTATAGGTTACAGGCATGTCGTGTCCCTCTAGAAGGGTGGAATGCTAACCCCGTCGCCAGAATTGGCGAGGGGTTAGTATTCCAATTCGTATGACACCTTACTCGACATGTTTTGATAAAGCGATACCAGAGTTGGCATATAACCGCGAGGATTATAATGCACTTAAGAGTATATGGTATGCGATATCATGGAAACGGCTAAGGGATGGATCCCGAAAGCCGCAGACAGGCTCAGCTCATGCCAGAGCACCATCTCACACGATTCCAAGCACTCTGCCTTCAGGATTGTTAAGGCCTGCCCTAGGAGTGACTGATAGGAGATCTGTGTGTCCATTTAGGGTTAGATATAGGTATACTATATCTAAAGCAAAGGGTGAGTACACCACCTTGCCCCAGCTGTCGTGCAGCCAGTTGTGTCAGATTTGGATGGCCAGCCAGGGGTGGCATAATACATGCTGCAGCCCCTGGTAGGCCCTGGGTACACCTATGCCCTGGGTACCTAAGGTACACTGTACAGGGACTGATAAGGTGACTCAGTATCCAATTTAGATATGTACCTAAGGTACATGGAATCCATTTTACAGAGAGAGCAGTAGGCCTGGGGCCCTGAATAGCAGGGTCCCAGGTCAACTAAGTCAGAAAACCAGCAAAACACCAGGCAAAAAGTTGGGGGCAACCATAGTCAGGGATCAACCTTCCTACACACAGCCACAGCCCGAGTGACACACACATGGGCCACGGACCCAGACACACTGGCAGCACCAGCAACAGGAGTGTGAGCCACAGCCCGAGTGACACACACATGGGCCACGGACCCAGACACACTGGCAGCACCAGCAACAGGAGTGTGAGACACAGCCACAGCCCGAGTGACACACACATGGGCCACGGACCCAGACACACTGGCAGCACCAGCAACAGGAGTGTGAGACACAGCCACAGCCCGAGTGACACACACATGGGCCACGGACCCAGACACACTGGCAGCACCAGCAACAGGAGTGTGAGACACAGCCACAGATGTAGTCACTGACACGTGAGCCACTGACCCAGACAGACTGCCAGCACCAGAAACAGGAGTGTGCAACACAGCCACAGATCTTCTAACTGACACGTGAGCCATAGACCCAGATACACTGCCAGGACCTGCAACAGGAGAGGGCACAACTGACACTGTGCCACCATCTGATACATGAGAGTCAACTGCACCGGCGCCACTGGGACAACTGAAATGATGAGCCACAGGGCTGTATGGGCCAGGAGGCAGGGTGGGCCTGGGAGCTGGGGATAGCTCACCTAGAGCCAAATCGGGGTTTGCAGGTGTCAATGGTGTGTGTCTGCGTTTCTTAGGGAGGTGTGAGTGCACCCTGGACAGGACAGGACTGCCAAGTGGTGGGGACTCCAAAGAATCACCACCCAGCATAGGTGGAGCAACTGCTGCCGGGGATCTGGTTTCGGGGGACGTGCTGGAGCCTGCTTGTCGTTTGCTCTGTGCCTGCCGCCTGGACTCGGAATGATGTGTAATGGGGGATGCAACAACAGGGGACACCCTCCTCTGCTTCTGACTGGCCTGGATGGGAGTGGAGGTATGGGGGGACTCCGCCGCGGAGACATCAGTTTGGCGTTTAGTAGAAAACATCAGCCTCAGTGCAGCCAGGGGTGAAGTATGCCTGTCCTTGATTGCGCCATTGTCCATGCTAGATGCCTTGTCCGTATGATGTGCCTTATCCTTAGGTGGAGTGTTGTCTCTGGATGTAGCCTGTGCCCTGCTCGCCGCCCTGTTCCTGCCAGCAGACTTGTCGTCTGTGGTGCACCTGCCTCCAGCAGACACCTGCTCCCTGTGTGTGTCCCTGCCCTTGGGAGTGTTCCTATCCACTGCTGTGGGCCTGCTCTTGGGAGTCTCCCTGCTCTTAGTAGGTGCCTTAGTCTTCTCACTGTCCTTGGGAGTGTCCCTTACCTCTGCTGTGGGCCTGCTCTTGGGAGTCTCCCTGCTCTTAGTAGGTGCCTTAGTCTTCTCACTGTCCTTGGGAGTGTTCCTATCCACTGATGTGGGCCTGCTCTTGGGAGTCTCCCTGCTCTTAGTAGGTGCCTTAGTCTTCTCACTGTCCTTGGGAGTGTTCCTATCCACTGCTGTGGGCCTGCTCTTGGGGGTCTCCCTGCTCTCAGTAGGTGCCTTAGTCTTCTCACTGTCCTTGGGAGTGTCCCTTACCTCTGCTGTGGGCCTGCTCTTGGGAGTCTCCCTGCTCTCAGTAGGTGCCTTTGTCTTCTGACTGGCCTTGTCCAAGGAACAGTCCATGGACATGTGAGTATCCCTTGCCTTCGGAGTACCTTTCGTGTTGAATGCCTGTGTAGCTCCGGAAGGCATGTCCCCCAACAACACTTGTGGATCCTGTGTGTGTACTCCAGTGCATCTGACGTCGTCTACGTGAACAGATTTAGCTGATCTAGGGGATGGGGTCTGTGCCCTGCGTGCCCTGACGTGCTGTCTGACGCTGCTTCTAGTGCAATAACCTGTATTTGAGTCCTGCTCTGAATAATCACTACCCCCTGAGACATCCAGCGGTGTAGATGGGGAAACAGAAGTAGCACCCTGTTCATTCGACTGTACTATTGCAGACGACACACTGCTTGCCAATGACTGCACTGTCCTGTGTAGACCTGCAAGATCGCCATGCATCCCTTCCATGAATGCCACCACCTGCCCCAACTTCCTATCATGATCCTGGAAAGCATTTGTCATATTGGTCTGACCCACACACAGCTGTCGCAGCAGATCAACGGCCTCAGCACACAGTGCATTTTGGCTCACCGTGGCAGGGGCAGCGGTGCCTGCACCGAACGCCACTCTGCTCCCCCTACTCCTTCGGCCACGAACAATACATGGTGCAGTTGGCGGAAGTGTGGGCCCTGTGTGCTGTCTTCCGACAGAAGGTGATGAGTGCCCACTCCCAGTCTGTGACAACAGTGCAGGCTCACCAAGAGTGTCCGACGAGGAGGACGATGGTGTCTCCACATGCGAGTCCTCAGGGACGGTCCTGTCCCCCTCTCCGGCGCTGGCCTCCTCCGTGTCAGTCTGCGTGTGTGCGAAGTCTGAGCCGGACTCATTTCCTCGGCTACTCTCCACCGTCTGTGGCTGAGTGTCCTCTGTCAAAGCTGAAATGCACAGAAAAGATGTGTGAGTCATGGGCACACTCACGTACAGAAGGAACAGGATAGCCAAATCACATAGCAGACAAAGGTTCATGAGCCCTCATCCTGCACATGGCCCACCCCTACCAGTCATCCTCACATTTTCTGCCATGGGGACATGGACCACTAGGGGATGTGCTTTAACACTCAACTACTAAGCAAGTGGCGTGTCAACATGGCGGACCTGGATGTCAAATGAGTACCACCCAATGGGACCAAAATGCCATCACAGGCATACATACGCAACACGGAACTCAATAGTGTGTCTGTGCACCAATACATGCATAGCACTCACAAGTTTCCTACACAGACAGTATGCTCACCGCTAGTTTGCTGTTGATCGGCACTCAGACGTTCGGCCAGTTCAGGATGCGTCACTGCAATGATACGGTGCATGAGAGGGGTCATGGAGCGTCGGGCCAGACGGGGCGTCCTTGGAATCAGGCCCAGTGTTACTTCCGCTACATTCTTGCTCAGCCTGGAAATGTCGTCCCAGCGTTTGTGGCAGTGTGTATGTCGTCTGTTGCACACCCCCAATGCCCGTACTTCCCGTGCTATGGTCCTCCACAGGTCCTTGCGAAGGTGCAGCTTGACCTACCATGATGGGAGACAAAAGGGTTTAAGTCAGTGGACAGGTGGCCTGTCACACACATAGGGGCAAGACGTTACTGTCAGCAGCCATGCACAATCAGGAACATATGTCTAGCCCACACTACACAGCTAAGATATAAATAGGCCTGATCATTTGGCCCCCTCATGCACACCAACATGTCCCACACTGCACTTACCACCCGTCCCGGTGCGCCGTAGAGGCGTCCATAGTTGCGGAGTACACCGTCCACGAGGACATCAAGCTCCGCGGCGGTGAAGGGTCGAGACCGGATCTCTTTGCCACTCGACATGGCAAGATCACGGAGTATGGCACTAGAGCAGCAGTCGGTGGTCAGCTCAGCAGCAGCAGCAGCAGGTCGAGGTGATGGTCACAGGCAGCAGTCGGTGGTCAGCTCAGCAGCAGCAGCAGCAGGTCGAGGTGATGGTCACAGGCAGCACTGGTCCCCAGGGTAGGAAGTTTCATGTTGGCCAAGACACATATATAGGGCCCTCAGCACGTGTCAGTGGCATACGTCGCCAGCAATTGGTCAGCCCTGGAAGCGTGATCGTGAAATGGGCCAATGACTGGCCCTGTTGTTGCGGTGCACAGCTTCCGCTACTTGCGATTGGCCGTATGCGGCCAGCGTCCCTCTTCCCATTGGCTGCATGTGCAGGGACCGTGACGGGCACACATCGGCCATGAACACAACCGCCATGGCCGGGACCGGCCATGAACAACCGCCGTGCCCGGCCATGAACACAACCGCCATGGCCGTGCCCGGCCATGATCAACCGCCGGTCCCGGCCATGAACAACCGCCGTGCCCGGCCATGAACACAACCGCCATGGCCGTGCCCGGCCATGAACAACCGCCGGTCCCGGCCATGGCGGTTGTGTTCATGGCCGGGCACGGCGGTTGTTCATGGGCCGGCCGCTCCGGCCGGTGTACGGTGGATGATGCAAGGTGACTGTAAGGGGGGTCATGAACTGGCATGTCCATTGAGTACATCTGCAGGGTGTATAGGCCTGCACCTCCCCCGCTGTGTACGTGCCCCGCCATGGAGGCGCCAGGGATAGTACATTGTTGCAACTGAAGCATCCGTGCCTGAAGCTTGCACGTGCGGTTGCCGATGTGTGCCCGTCACGGTCCCTGCACATGCAGCCAATGGGAAGAGGGACGCAGGCCGCATTCGGCCTTTGGGAAGTAGCGGAAATTGAGCACCGCCATGGCGGCGCCAAATATGTGATCTTGTCAGACGCTGCACCGTGATGTGTTGTGTGCAGTTGCGTCATGAGGGATGTGAGCGTGATTGTGAAAGGTCATATGTCATACAATATAGCATGTGTGTCCATACAATGGACATCGGTCGGCACACAATGGCCAACAGATGTGCATTCGTACGTGTTGACGTCGGGTTTGACCCTACAGACGTTGTTACATCTTCACAACTACACAGTACATCACGGCTGTGTGGCCAATTCATGCATCTGTTGTCGGTTTATTGTTGTGTCGAGGTGACTACAGTGGTGGTGGTACACATGCATTCCGTGTATGTGATTTAAACGTTCTGTCACCATGCATGTCATTACCGTATGCACATCATCATTGGTGGTGGCATTTGTGCTTGATGACATGGCGTGTGTAAACTTATCGTTTGTGTGCATGCAGTTGCATGAGTGTCTGTGATGTGTCTACGATACATTAGGGTGACGACTGGAGTTATGTCAGTAAGGTACACATGTGATGCGTCGTTTGTACGTTGACCTAAGTTACATCTCTCTCCCACACAGGAGGGCTCCAAATGTGCATCGCCCATACACTCAGCTGGAGGATATGGTAGACGAGGAGGTGATTCGGAAATTCAGGCTGGATCGACGTCGGTTGCTGGAGCTTGTGGCTCAATTGTCTCCTCATCTGCAGCCACGTAGAACGTATCCTGGCTCGTTTACACCCACTGCAAAGGTCATGGCGGTACTACATTTCTTCGCTACTGGCACATTTCAGTATACAGTTGGAGGTGCCGGGGGTATGTCACAGGCAATGTTCAGCACGGTTCTTCGGGATGTGTTAACAGCTATGATGCTGTACAAGGATGAGTACATACATTTCCCACGTCCGGAAGAGTTGCCAGCTGTCAAAGCTGGTTTCTATGCACTGGGCCACATACCTCACGTTGTGGGCTCAATTGATGGCACGCACATCGCGCTCATTCCACCACGGGCACGCGAACAAGTGTTCAGGAATCGCAAACACTTTCATTCGCTGAACGTGCAGGTGGTGTGCCTGGCGAGCAACATCATCTCCCATGTGTGTGCAAGATTTCCTGGATCCGCACATGACGCCCACATCATGCGAACCAGCAATGTCCCACGACTCATGGCAAATCTGCCACCCGGTCAAGCGTGGCTTGTTGGTGAGTGTGCAGTGGGGACTCTTGTGATCTCTGTGTTGCATGGGGTACCCACCATATCTTGTTCTGATGTTTGTCTCTGTCATCCCCCTACATAGGCGACTCGGCTTACCCAAACCGGCCCTGGCTCCTCAGTCCCCTACGTAATCCGAGGACGGCGGGTGAAATGCGGTACAATGAGGCACATGGAAGGACACGGAGAGTCATCGAACGTACCTTTGGACTGCTGAAGTCTAGGTTTCGGTGCCTCGATAAGACCGGAGGGGCACTGCCTTACTCACCAGGAAAAGTATGCAAGATCGTGATTGCCTGCTGCATGCTCCACAACCTGGCAGTACGCAATGACATTGAACTGCTGTTGGACCCTGAAGACGAAGGAGTTCCTCGGCCTCCCATCCCACCCATGTCGACTGATGAGGATAGTGGTGAGGAGGAAGGTGTGGACCAGAGGCGCCAGCTCATTGATCGCTACTTCCCTTGAATGTGAGTATCTACCTCTAGTGGCGGTTGACAATGCCTCATGTATGTTTTCTGGTGTTGTGTGGATATGGGGTTATTCAGGTGGGTGTGGTTTGTGATGGTTGCACATGTGTGTCTTCATGTCTTTGGACATAGGAGTGTCCATGATGTGTGTGCTCCCATCCCATGCTTGTGTGATGGTTGTCGTTTGTGTAATGTTGCTGTGCATTGTGTTGTGATGTGTGTGAATCTCTTTACTGACGTGTGTTTGCTGTCTCTGGTTTTCTCTAGGTCACTCCCGCAGCGCCATGATCATGTGCGACTATGATCCCTGTACCTGTTTACGTCTGTATCTGATGGCAATCATGTGAATAAACATGGAGGCAAAACATCATTGTGTGAGTAAATGCAATTTATTGACAGGTTGTGCTTTTGTGCTGGTGAATATTTACAAGTAAGTGGGAGGGAGGGAGTTGGAGTTGTAGGTAATGGCAGATGAAATGTCCGTGCTGACACCACATTGGGGGGTGTCAGGCTAGTCCAGCAGACCAGTGGCAATGATTGTCTATGTGGGACAGGATGGTTTGCAGGGTGAATGTCTGGCACAGGCAGTGGCATTGTCAAGGTCGTCCCCTCTTGGAGCGTGTGCCTGGCGCTCCAACACTGCTCTCAGCAACTTCCTGCCTCGGCCGCCCCCTCCGTCTCGGAGGTGGTACAGAGGCAGCTGGGAGGGCAGGTTGGTGATGGGCCACATCCGTCGCCAGGGGCTCAGGTGGTGGTGGCGGCGGTGGAGGCGGAGGCGGAGGTGACGGGGGAGGCGGAGGTGACGGTGGCGGTGGCGCTGACACACATGGTGGAGGGGGGGGGGGTTGTTCCGGGCAACCCATTCCCTCCACATCGTTGCCTGCTGGCCCATGATCACCAACATCTGGCCAAGGATGCCAGAGATCTCGCGCAGGCTGTTGGTGTTGTCCACTGAGTCCTCGTGAACACGATCAGCGTTTGCCTGGGACCGGTCGTATGAGGCCTGGCACCTGGCAAGAGCTTGTAGGGACTGTGCCACTGGCTCGGGTAGCTGTCCCTCCTCTGACCGGCGGTGTGTGGGTCGCCTGATTGGCAGTTGTCCCGTTGCCTGTGTTTGTGGCCCACTCACCCTGCTTGTGTGTGGGGCCGTTGGACCAGCGTTGCGCGCTGGGTCATGCTGGGTGGCACCGGCAGGAGTCGTGGTGCTGGTGGTAGTGGTGGTACTGGTGGTACTGGTGGTACTGGTGGTACTGGTGGTGGTGGGGACTGTGCAGATCACAGAGACGGGTGCCGCGGGAGTCACACATGCGACGTTGGTCGGTCCCGGGAGTCCCTGTGAGCCAGATGGCCCTGGCTGCGTGCTTGGTCCCGCTCCATCCTCCGCCCCGGAGCTGCCTGTGTCGTCGTCGGCAGAGAGTCCTGTAGGTGTGGGAGGCGAGGCTGGCGGCCGGGTACTGCTTTCCCCAGTCAGTTGACGATCACCTGAGGGACAAGATCGAGCAGGTCAGTAATGTGGACAGTACATGGTTACATTGATTTGTAGACATTTCTGTTTCCTGTCGCACACACCCCACCCTCCACCACCACCGCCACCCTCCCCGTGCACATGGGGGCCTGTTGGGAGTTGTAGTTTGGGCCTCTCACACACCCCACCCTCCACCACCACCGCCACCCTCCCCGTGCACATGGGGGCCTGTTGGGAGTTGTAGTTTGGGCCTCTCACACACCCCACCCTCCACCACCGCCACCCTCCCCGTGCACATGGGGGCCTGTTGGGAGTTGTAGTTTGGGCCTCTCACACACCCCACCCTCCACCACCGCCACCCTCCCCGTGCACATGGGGGCCTGTTGGGAGTTGTAGTTTGGGCCTCTCACACACCCCACCCTCCACCACCGCCACCCTCCCCGTGCACATGGGGGCCTGTTGGGAGTTGTAGTTTGGGCCTCTCACACACCCCACCCTCCACCACCGCCACCCTCCCCGTGCACATGGGGGCCTGTTGGGAGTTGTAGTTTGGGCCTCTCACACACCCCACCCTCCACCACCGCCACCCTCCCCGTGCACATGGGGGCCTGTTGGGAGTTGTAGTTTGGGCCTCTCACACACCCCACCCTCCACCACCGCCACCCTCCCCGTGCACATGGGGGCCTGTTGGGAGTTGTAGTTTGGGCCTCTCACACACCCCACCCTCCACCACCGCCACCACCACCACCACCCTCCCCGTGAACATGGGGGCCTGTTGGGAGCCATGGACATGTTAGTGTGTTGGTGTCCGACGTGCATGGGTTGGGGCGTGGGGGATGTTTATTCTCAGTTGTGTGAGCCTGACCATGTCGTGCTGATCGTGGTGCTTGGTTTGTACTCACCAGTCTCTTCTCCTTCGTCAAGGCCGTCTAGGCTCTCTGGGTGTAGTATCACCAGCACCTTCTCCTCCCAATCGGTGTAGGGTATGGGCTCCGGGGGTGTGCCACCGCCAGTAAGATTGGCTCTGGCGTGGTTTTTCGCTCGGATGCCCTTGACCCTGGTCTTAAGGTCATGCCACCGCCTCTGAATGTCGTGCTTGGTCCTCGGCACAGTCCCCGACGCATTCACACGAGTGACGATCCTGTCCCACATGTGGTTCTTTTGCGCCACGGTCGTCTGCTGGACTTGGGCCCCGAAGATGTTGGGCTCCACACGGATAATTTCATCTACCATTACCCGCAACTCTGTCTCCGTGAATTTGGGGGGTTTTTTGGGTGCCATGGTGTGTGGTGCTCAGTGTGTGAGTTGAGTGAGTTGGGAGGTGCAGGTGTGTGGTGTGTGATGTGTAGGATTTGTGTGGTGGGTGTTTGTGTGGTAGGGTGGTGGGTGGGTGTCTTCTATGTGATTTTATGTGAGTTAGCAGTGTCTCGAATGGCCCTCTTGCTGGCAGCAATGCTGTGGTGCAAGGGATTGTGGTTGTGTGGGGGTGTCTTTTTATAGTCGTGTCTCGATGGTTGTTGGCAGTCAGGTGGTAGGTGGGCGTGTTGACTTGTGTGCATTATTGGATAATTGGGACGTGTCATGGTGGCTTGTGCTGGGGGGGGGGGGCCTTGTCAATGTTCGTATGTTTGCTTAGGACTTGCGGTGCACTTTCATACATTTGTTAGGCGCTAGGGATGTTGTGCGTGTTGGCCTTCCGCCCTGATGCTGTGGTTCTCGTTGCATTGTTTCCGCCGCGGACGTGGATGGCTGTGAGTTCCGTTGTACGGGCGGATTTATCCTAATTGCGGCCACGGAGTATTCTCAGGGATGGCGGTACATGTTTTATTTTCCGCGGTCATTTCCGTCCGCGGCAGTGGTTGTTCATTGGACTCCGTCCGCCGCGGACGGACTTGGTTGTGTTCCGTCCACCTCGGACGGTGTTGGTTGTGTTCCGTCCGCCGCGGTCGGAGTTTCGTGACATGAATATCCTAATCCCAACCGCGGTTTCTCCGCGGCGCAGCCGGGAGTAAAATTTCCCCCACCATGGCGGACAGTACCCATTTCCGTCCGCCATCCTAATCGGCCCCATAATGTGATGCAGGACTTTACAACGTGACTCATCTCCTTAGATGCGTCACATTGTAAATGGGCCACAACTTGGCGCATTGTTTATGCCGCCGCAGTGTCACAAAAAGTGACGCAACAGTGGCGCAAAAGTGATGCAAGGGGCTTGTAAATCTACCCCTAAGTGTGTATACAGAGGAGCAAATGTAGTGAAGTATAGATAGAGGTAGTAGTAAAAGGTTATGTGAAAAAAAGGGCAATAGGGTATAGGCAGCAGTTGAATAGAAAGAATAGATAGGGTTAGAGATACTAGGATTTAGACAGGTAGAGGCGCAAAGGTAGGAGTAGATATATTAGAGTTGAGATGCTGTAGACTTGTTAAGAGGCACATGCAAAATGTGCTAGCAGTTAGCTAAGCCTAACGGTAAAACGGTATGGAAAGGTGTCAAGGTAAGAGGGGGTTGAGTTATGTACTAGGCATATGTTGTGTTAGAGCTGGCAGCGTGAATGATGAAGTAGCAGTAGCAGTGCAAGGATAGGCATAGAGGTTGTGAGGTAAAGGCGTGGGCAGAAAAATAGAGTATGGAAATGGATCGTGGTACAAGAAAAAAATAGGGGTTGAGGAGCTTGTGTAAAGGCAGTGGCATGATTTTGATGCAGACACCCAACTTTTCTTTTAATCATTGCCAATTTGTTTATGTAAAACTTCGTTTTTTAAAATATTGTATTGTGCACTTCCTACCTCTTGTGTGGCCTCCCCAGCCCCGGTCCACCACGGCTGCTCGTGCCGATTGTGTGGAGGGCGGGCGCCATTTTGGGTGTAGCCTGAAGGCTGCCTAGACCGCAGTTAGTGGTCCAGCTGATCGGGGGTGAACGCCTTAAATCACGATGTGTCCCAGTGCGCGCAGCAGACGAGCGCAGCGGGCGCGCCGAATGCGCGCCGAAGTCGCGCCTAAGTCAAGCCCGTATGCGCCCGTCCGCGGACGGACGGGGCCAGGGGCACGTCCTTATGCCCCTTCCATCTCCTACTCCTCTGAGGACCTCAAATCTATACAGGGTAATTGGCCTCTACCGGACTCCACCAGCTGTATTATATCCTCCCTTGGGCTTGAATTCTCATTACCTCTGTTCCCTCCTTCTCCACAGGCACCCCTGATGCAGCCTCCCTCTGGCGCCAGCTCTTCCTCCTCTCCCCCTCCCCTGTCTATTATTTTGCTCAACACCAGGTCAGCGGTGAAACACCATCAAGAACTGTTTGTTCTACTGGATTCCCACAAGCCCGACATACTGTTCCTAACCGAAACCTGGTTTTGTGAGTCCTCTCTACCTTCCCTTCTGGCTGCCCTTCCCCCTGCTTATGTGGCCCTTCGTGCTGACCGCCCGGCTGGCAAGATAGGGGGTGGCGTGGCGCTTATTGCCCGGTCTGAGTACAACTTCCAACTTCTCCCCTCCCCCCCTATTGTCCCCGCTGGGCATCTTGTGGTTCGCTCATCTACCTTCTCACCCCCGCTCACTTGTCTGCTAATGTATCGCCCGCCCCAGTCTACTCCACTGTTTATGCCAGCCTTTCAGGACATATTGGCCACGCTGGCGGTTAATTATGCCTCAGTCTTAGTGTTAGGCGATTTTAACTATTGGCCCACAGATCCCCATGAATTGACATCCTCCAAGCAATTCACAGAATCACTTCAATCTTTGAACTTTATCCCCCACATTCAAGTTCCAACACACATACACAGACATGTGCTAGACCAAGTTTGGTCCCTCAATTATTCCATTTCATCCATATCTGTGTCCCCATGCCCATGGTCTGACCATGCTCTTATCTCTTTTTCCCTCCACCTCAACCCTGCCACTAAGGTTCCGCTTGCAAAAAACACCTGGGCACGGAACTGGAACCGTGTTGACCTCCCCTCACTATCCTCTTCTCTCCTGAACTCCTCACCTAACCTGGTGGGCCTATCTTCTTCATTGCAAGCCACTGCTATCGATACCTGGCTCGCTGGAGGCTGCGATTTAGTAGCTCCTTTACGTCGGATCTCAACCAAAAGACCTAAGGAGTCTAACCGGTGGTTCAGCGAAGACTTAAAGGATAAAAAGCTGATCCTCCGGCGAGCTGAGAGGTAATGGAGAAGGGACTATTGTCCCCTACTGAAAACCCATTACCTCACATTACTACGGGATTATAAAAAAGCTATACTAGGAGCCAAAACTGCCTATTTTTCATTACATATCCTGGCGGCAGAGAATAAATCTAGGGAGATCTTTACCATCGTACATGATTTAGCCTTCTCTGAGAGGACCACCCCTAAACCCCCTCCTACCCAGCCCTTATGCGATTTACTGAATTATTATTTTCTGGATAAAATCACCAATATTAAGACTAACATCCCACCCCCTTCTTCTACTTTTGTTGATCCCCTCCCTCCCATAGTCCAGTGTCACCTGTCTTCGATCCCCCCTCTCACTGAAGAAGTATTTTTGGAAATTCTTCCTAAGGTAAAGTCAGGTTCCCCGGCCGATATTTGTCCAGCCCGCATCCTTCAACAGATTTACTCTGTCTGCACTCAGCCCCCGATCACTTTTCTTAATAGCTCCCTTGCGCAAGGGGTTGTGATTCCAGTACTAAAATCTGCCACTATAGTACCTATTTTGAAGAAGCCTGGTGCAGATCCATCCGCCCCAGTCAATTACCGCCCCATCTCCCTGCTGCCCTACTTGGGCAAGGTGCTCGAGCGCCATGTTGCTTCGATACTCAGTGCCCACGTGGAAGCAACAGGGGGCCTGGTGCCTTGTCAAGCGGGCTTCCGGCCTAGGCACTCTACTGAGTCCGTCGTGGTGTCGGTCCTAGACAACCT
The DNA here is from genome assembly GCF_964261635.1 of Lissotriton helveticus. Classification (NCBI taxonomy): domain Eukaryota; kingdom Metazoa; phylum Chordata; class Amphibia; order Caudata; family Salamandridae; genus Lissotriton; species Lissotriton helveticus. Next base: position 1,209,388,731 of record NC_136063.1, read on the forward strand.
CAGGGAGGGCATGGACCAAAATAAACACCAGGCCCTGGTGCTCCTCGATCTCTCCGCCACTTTCGATACGGTGGACCACTCCATCCTGCTTTCACGTATCAGAGCGGCGGGAATCGGGGGCTCAGCCCTGGTCTGGCTATCGTCCTTCCTGAGGGATCGCACCCAGGCTGTCCGGTTGGGGGATTTCACGGCAACTCCACTTAAGATCACTTGTGGTGTTCCCCAGGGTTCCTCTCTTTCCCCTCTTTTGTTTAATCTCTGCATCTATCCTCTGATTTTTGCACTCCAGCAGCTGGAGGTCACCGTATATAATTATGCGGATGACCTCCAGCTCGTCTTCAACCTTTCTCCTTCTCCCCATTCTATCTCTAACTTTCAGACTATTATGATTTTCATCAGGGACTGGATGAGCCACAACCACCTGAAGTTGAACCCGGATAAAACCGAGCTGGTTCTCACTGGCGGCTTTTCCAGTCCCTGGAATTCTTTATTTTGGCCTTCTTCCTTGGGTTCCCCTCCCACTCCCTCTCCTACAGTTAAGACCTTAGGCATCAAAATGAATAATCACCTCACCCTTCACTCACAAATTAGCTCTGTCGTCTCCTCCTGCTTCTTCACTCTTCGTACTATTCGCACTGTTTCCCGCTTTTTTTCCCCCCTGGCACTTAAGTTGATCATGTCTGCCTTAGTGATCTCCCGGCTGGATTATGCCAATGCCCTGTACAATGGCATTCCAGCCTACAGCTTACGAAAGCTCCAGCTGGTGCAAAACCAGGCAGCCCGGCTAGTGTACGGCCTCCCCCGCTCCCATCATTCAACTCCGTTACTGAAGGCGCTACACTGGTTGCCTGTCAGGGAACGTTCCCTCTTTAAAACTGGCTGCATGGTTTTTCAGGCACGCCAGGGAACAGCCCCTGCCTTTATCATCTCCTTGATAAAGGAATATGTCCCTGCCAGAGAGCTTCGCTCTTCTTCTCAATCCCTTCTACAGGTACCCCGCTACAAGCGGAAAAAGTGGGGAGGGGCCAATTTCTCATTTTTGGCACCCACCTTCTGGAACTCCCTCCCCGAGCATCTGCGGTCGACCAAACACTACTTCCTCTTCCGTAAGGGCTTGAAAACTTTTTTGTTCAATCAGGCTTTCCCGCACTAATCCATCCATTGCTTCGCTCCTGCTTACTGTGCCTTCAAAGCGCCAAGAAACCGTCTGGTGAACGCTGCGCTCTATAAGTATTTTAAATTCAAATTCAATTCAATTCAAAAGTGCTGCAGTATAGGCTGGTGTAGGTGTGTTTACAGTATAGCAAGTGTAGTAGTAAAAAGGCATAGATAGGTGTAAGAGTGATAGGGCATAGACACAAGTTGAGATTCTTTAGGATAGATGTACCATATATGTGTAGGGGTCTAGGTACTAGGTTAAAGTTTCCAGAGTGCTGCAGTAGTGGAAAACACATTGGGGTATAGGCCAGGGTAGAGAAATTGGTGTATTCATAGCCCGGTGTGAGGTACTAGAGCACTGGTTGTTTTAAAGGTATGGGTATGTCAGGAGAGTCAGAAGGGTAGACTTCATATGTAAAAACGTCATCAATGACATATGGAGTCTCTGCCATTACAGCCGGATTTGCGGGCAAGTGGACATATCCAGAGACACCACCAGTCTCCGTTTCACTCAATACGGGGGGGTTTTACGTAACAACTATTGGTTGGAGACAGCGAACTAAGCCTATAAACAAGGATCTGCAACAGCGATTTTGGGACAATAGGAGCGATATTTTCATGATCGAATCTCAGCTAATCACCAGGCTATAAACAAGAAAATATATCTTAAAATTAAAAACAGCCCATTCCAAGGCATATATATATCTAAGACGTGTACTTGAAAAATAAGAAAATTATCAGTTCCATCGTCAAATTAACACTTTAACATGGAAACACATTCGCCTATCGTGTAATCATATCTGGTTAACTACAAAAGAGTCCAGAAGCATTTACAGCACTATATGCGGCATATTTAGTCATTAAATAACCCTTGTCCAAACCAGATGCCATTTCATTTAGGCACCTTATCAGTCCGCAAAGCCCAATATATATGGTTGTGTAAATAGACAGTGTCCTGATGAAGGCAGCAATGCCGAAACAAAAGCTAGATTTGGGGGACCCCCTCTACAACCAATCTGGGTCAGGGAAAAGAGGGGTATGAAAAGAACACACAATACTGAATATTTCCCTCAATGACCTACACACTTTTAACTACTGACTTGGTTCATATACATTTCATTAAATTTATGAACATTAAGAACGCAATAGTGACCATTCAACTCTTCTCATTATTTTTTAATATTTAATATTCTTTTTTTCTCATTTCTTTTTTTTAAACATGATCAAATTCATATTATAAAAAAATTCCATTTCTTTTACAATTGTTCATCTTCATAGTTCCATATTAATAAAAAAATGTTGCAGTCATAAACATACAAAATTTATAAATAATTTATACCAAAAAACATTTCTTCTGAAAGGATCTTTTTCTACAATTTACCCCTGGAAGAGAATAAATACATATAATCAAATTACAACCACACAAATACACACACTCTCACCACGGCTACCTTCATACTCTATCTGTACACAGTTGAGTAATTCCTGGCAAGACGATACTCCTGCCAGCAAATGAGTCCCGGACAAACCAAGGACTCCGCACAAGGTCGACGCGCGTTTCGGTGGACAGCAGTTCTATAAGCCACCTTCCTCAGGACCTATCTAGATATCACGTAAACACTTCCCAGGGGACCTATATAAATATATAAGATAATCAGCACTATTGCATATATAAAAACAACATTTTCATTTATCTTTATACATAAACGTTTTGTTCTGATAAGCCCAAAATGCAAACACAGAATTACTACCATGGGTCATATCACACTAAACCGTTTATTAAGTCAGAAAGAGAAAGGAATGACATTTTTATAGAGAGTGACAACCAGTGTGTAGATAAATACAGTATCAATGTCACCAATAAAGATAGACTTAGAAATTTAAAAAAAAAACCTTAACCAACACCCTGTGTCCAAAACAGTTCCTTATACCAAAGATACTCAAACTTTTGGCAGCAATAGTGCTTCCTTCACTTACAAAGAAAAAATGCTAAACTTCTGCACCTTGGTGCTATCATTCGAAAGTATACAAGTCCATATAACTGTAGATCATTAGGAACTTCCCACGATAAATTTTCAAAGACGTCCCACAAATGGAAGATTTATATTTTAATCTACTTCTTCTGTATTCCTGCAAGAACTGAACAGGAGAGAAAGTTTTGCCGTGCCGAAACGCGCGTAGTCTCTATTCTACCGCTTGCCGACATCAATTTATTGTTTGTTTCTATAAAATTATTGTTTATGAATCATCATATGTTTTAGATTTGAGTCAAATATGCATGTATATAATCTGTGAATATAAAAATGTAAATGTACATGCATCATTTAATACAATTACTGAATCTATACAGTTGAAAAAGAAAAGAAAAGAAAAGAATGAGCTAAACCACAAATCTAAACAAATAAGAAATGAAAATGAAATAAAAATATATTTTTCTATATTATGTGTTAGACTATCTATATCTGCACCTAGAATTTATTTACTCTTAATTGAGAGAAAAAATATTTGTTTGCTATTTTTGTTTTACATAACTAGCTTTCTATCCCTACATATAGCAACTTCATTTGTTTTAGTAGGGGTCCCCATGTCTTTCCAAAAAGTATAAGTGGGGTAGATGCAGAAGGGTATGGATAGTGGTTTAGTCACAAGGGTGTCAGCAAGGACTACAGAAACTAAGGTATAGTAGGAGCACAAGTAAAAGGAGACAGTCTGAGTAAGGTTACAAGGGTTAAGGCAGGAGTAGAGGGCAGAGGTTAGGAAAAAATCATTCTTGGGGAAGGCAGAGGGGAACTGGCCACAGTATCAGAAGAACGATGATGAGAGCAGATACATGAAGGGAAGACGGCTGGTATCCACTGAGATAAATGAAAAACAAGAGTTCTTTGTGATCCTACAAAAACAGGGTATAGGATATATTTTGACCTAAAGACAAGGATAAGGAGTGATATGACAAGAAGGGTCTGTATTCAGCTAAAAACAATTAAAGATGCAGAACTGCGGAGCTCTTTCTCTAGAACAATTGTTCTTAAATGTGTTTTCTGGAAGAGGAAGATCGGTAACTAGAGGAAACATTTTCCATACATAATATTCTGGAAGCACAAGCAAGTGGAAAGGAGTAGATGCACATGCAAGGGAAGGAACCATGTGTTAGGCCTCGGAAGAAAATTGAAAAGTGGACAAGACCATGAATACATTTAAAGACAATACGAATATATTTGAAAATGATCCATTGTGAAACAGGTATACACTATCCCAGGGATTGGATAAAATGTTGTAATGGACTAATCGAAGCTCATCTTTGAAGATTCAGTGCAAAGTGAGTATTAGAATTCCTGAAGATCCAGAGAGCAAAGGAAAAGTAAGTAGGAATTCCAGAAAGAAAATGATTGTAGCTATCAATATGTGAGTGAAAACTGTCATGGGGAAGCAGTATGGCAAATTTATAAGTTATTGAGGAATTAACACAATAAAGTTAAGCTCCTCCTTGTGACTCCATATCCACATTCAAACACAAAGATGACCAAAAATTCGTAGTCGTAGCCGCCTGTCTCTCGAATAGTCTCCCAAGATAAAGTCACATCACCCAAATCACTGAAGCAGGTCAGAATAAAACTCATTATCCACTCCTTTTAATTCCCTTGTGCAAGCATTCCCTACGCCTGCTCCCTTTTCATGTTTGCTGTCTAAGTTATCCCTTGTGAACTTTATATTTTCATGTATACATTCCAATTGTATCTCTCTGGTTTATTTAATCGCCTTGCTTATGGCCACTGGTCTCAGTCATGGGTAATGTATTCCTGACCACTAAGGCTTGGCACCTATGTCCCTTATGTAGGTAACCGGTAAGAAATCTAAGTACTAATCAAACATGTGAGACCTGACAGCAGTAGGGTGGGTCATTACCCAACTTTTTGCCTGCCTCCCTTAATTTTTCTGACCACGTTTTTGCTGGCTTTTGGACTCTGCGAACTTTATCACTGCTAAACAGTGTTGAAGTGCTTGTGCTCTCTCCCCTAAACATGGTAATATAGGTTCATCCCCAGTTGAATTGGCATATTTAATTTACTTATAAGTCCCTAGTAAAGTGCATTACATGTGCCCTGGGCCTGTAAAATAAGTGCTACTACTGGGCCTGCAGCACTGATTGTGCCACCCACATAAGTACCCCTTTAACCATGTTTAAGGCCTGCCAGTGCAGGGCCAGTGTGTGCAGTTTACTGCCACTTTGACTTGGCATTTAAAGCTACTTGCCACACTGTAAACACCCCTTTTAATACATCTAAGGCAGCCCTAGGGTAGGCCCTAGACACCCCTAAGGGCAGGGAGCTGTGTAAGTAAAAGGTAGGACACATACTTTTAAGTGTTACATTTCCTAGTAGTGACAAACTGCTCAATTTGCTTTCACTACTGTGAGGCCTATATGACCACTCTGCCAGGAAGAGGGACTGCTGTGCTTTTAAAGGATTGACAATCTGCTGAATCTCCTGTTTGCTGAACTCTTGCATTGCTGTGTTGCCCTGCAGCTGCCACACTCTCTCTGACCTGGAGAGAAGTACTGTACCTGCATTATGTGAACCAAGAGTAACTCCAAAGGTTTGCTGGCTTGCCTCATTTTGCCTAAGTCTCAGGTACACGGATGATTTAGAACTCTCCTTTTCCAGCCCTTGTTCGCATCTGCTGGTGAGTCTGTCCTGGCAAGAGATGCCAACCAGTCCTGGACCATTGGACGTGGACCCAGGGGTCTGCTGCAGTGTTATCAATGTTTTGCCTGCTGTCGCTTGAATCAGATCAGTGCATTGCACAGGAGCAGCTGCATCACACTAGGACCTGCCGCATACTGAGACTTCGCTCACAACCCTCATTGCATCACCATTGCTGCACTGGGGATCGCTCAGCTGCACCCCACCTCTGTTGACGTGAACCAAGGATCAAGGTCTGCTTCTAAGCGTTACTTTGACATTTATTCCATCACAATTCATTTCTCCACTCCTAGATATTGTTTTTGTTGTTGTTTTTGTCTTGTTTTTTTTATCAAGTCATACTTTACTATTCTAAACTGTTGTGGAGTATTTTTGTGGTGTTTTTACTTTTTTGCTGTTAAAGTGTTGCAGAACTAGAGAGGTCAAGACTTGGAAAAGATGACGCAGAGGTAACAGGGGTGCAACAGACTGAAAACATACAAGCAGGAAAATAAACAAGAGTGAAGAGTCAGTAACTGAGGAGTGGGGAAGATGATTGGTGGTCTGCCAGGAGATCATCAGGAAAAGAGAATCAAACTAAGTGCAAAGCCAACTCCTATTCAGCACCAACTGACCATGAGGTAGAGGGAAAGAAAATATTAGGCCAATAAATAGAGCAGGCATGATTAGAGATATGAATGACGCTATGAGAGCGTAGATCATGCAATGCTCAGGGGGTAATTTACTAAGGATTTGCAAAGACTTTTGAGTGGTGGTAACTTGCAGACATGGTAAAATTGAGCAGCCCCATGCAAGCACCTGCACAACTCTTAGTAACCCCCAAGAGTGTCAAGAACAAAACAGCAATCCAGCATGTAAACCACCTAAACAACGTTCGCTCGTGTGAGGAGGGGGCTAAAGCAAAAACCTAGCAACAGTGAAATGAAGGGAAACATATTGTGTGACTAAAGCATTTGTTGCCGCAGGCTGTATTTAATGAGCACCTTGTTCGTTTCTATATTTGACTTGCATGATCGTAGCAAACGGTACGCATTTGGAGTGAATGGAAAATAAACCGTATTGTTTAAACGAGAAAACAGGTTTCAGTGTAATTAGAATCATGCAGAGCTGTAAGTTTTGTGACACAACATGAACACACTAAGGGGCATATTATCAAGGACGGCGTTAACAATTATCGCGGGTTTAGCGGCAGAAAACTGCCGCTAAAGCGGCGATAATGAGCTTGATAATAGGCCCTTGAGAATTCCAATAGAAGTCCATGTTCTGGTGTGAACATGGGCTTCTATTGGAATTCTCCAGGGCATATTTTCAAGCCCATTATCGCTGCTTTAGCGGCAGTTTTCTGCCGCTAAACCGGCGATAATTTTAACACCGTCCTTGATAATATGCCCCTAATTTCTTAAACTGACATTTTTATAGAAACAGTAAACCTTCCCAAGCTCTTGAGATGGACTTGGCTGCTTGAAAATCCAAAGGTTAGGAATCATTCTGTAAATTCCTAGGTATAATATACAGTATCTTCTTTGTAAACTATTTCTGAAATTCCAATCAATCCCCTCTCACAATGGCAGTCTTAAAAGAAGCAGCAACCATGCATAAAAGGTTGGGAAATGTACTTTAACCATTTCAAACCTTCAAGAGTCATGCCCAAGGAGCAAAAGAATGAACATATATGCCCTGTCAGTTGAAGTGCCTATGGGCATCATTAGTAAATGGTGATAGGCCAACCCCCCGCCCTCCATCATTGTGATGGCTACAGTGATCGGTGAGGATTGGTAGGAATCTCCTGTTTGGAGTAGCAGCTATCTATCATCATTGGTATGTGGATGAGGCCTAACATTTTCTCATAAAATGGAGTATCACTCATTTCGCGGCTGGCTAAAATATAACCAGTGTTAGGATTACATTGCTGGGGGTGACATCGGATGCACAGTCTAAAATCAAATTTGTCTTTTGCTGGTCTCATCTTGAACCTCCTTCAGTCTGAGTTTCGCCTCCCTGGCAACCTTCATGAGGAGGGAGTGTCCCGCTGAAGCCCACCATGAGCAAAGAAATTAGATGATTTATTCCCCCCCCCGTGGCGTCAATACTGATTGGTGTTTACGTCGAGGACTGGTGAAGAAAAACTTGGGCAGGTGTTGAAATGGCTTGTTTGATTCTGTCTCATCTGTCTTTTGCAGAAAAGGATTGGTTCATTTACGCCCTCACTTCCTCTGGATTACCTGGGATTACCGCCAAGCAGACAACAATATCACCCACTAGTTGGAGCATTATGTCTTCTGTAATGAGGGCCTGTGTATTTATTCTTCATGAAAACTCCTTCTTGTTATAAGGGTAGAAGGGTCTAAGACATATGTGCGAATCTACGTGTAAATGGTCCGTGGCCTCAAACCTCTGAAGGGGTGCCCCAGGGGTTTCGAAATGTTTGAAAATTGCCTGAATCAAACCAAAAGCAGTCTTGCCAAATTACTCAGGAACAACATGATAATAAATATTGAACAAATGTACTTTTTTACTAACCTTTGTACTTATACCTAGAAGGTTCAGCGTTACAGAAGTTTACTGGAGAATCCAAGAATTCTATATAATCATTACACTCTTCTATATATTCTTTGGAAAATTGAGTGATTGTTTTTAGAGATAAAGTAAGCTGCTAAAAGAATTTGAGTGACAACATATAGTGAAGAAGACAGTAATCTAGGAACACCAGCAAAAGATCTAATTGGTATATTCTTTACCGAAATTTTCCCTCACAAGAGCACCAGAGGTATATTCACTTTGGAGATGCACCTCGGTGTAAATCCTAAATCAAAAAGAAAACACGTTATTTGACATAATTCCCCCACCAATTGAGAGTCAAAGAAAAGTTGGCGTGAGGCGGGGGCATATGGAAGCATGCATTATTAATATTTTAGATCTGTTTCATGAACCATTCCTCAACTTCAAAGTTGGTGGGTGCTCTAAGCAATGACAATTCTATGGGGTTGTCTTTGGCCAGTAAACCCTTTAAATTTTCTTAAGCAAGAAAATAGAAATATTGCTGACAAATTTGTAGTGAATAATAAAAATTCGTTTATACATATTGGAATTTCTTGTGTGTCTATACAATGACTGTTCCTGCACGGACAAAGCCATCATCTTTGGAAACTTTATCGAAACACTCACAGTGATCACCCCTAATTTGTCTGCGTAATTTTATTGGGACGTGAAATCTTTAGTGGTCCTTCTTGGAAATAGTATAGGTTGAACTGATCTTAAGAAGGTTTATTTAGCTCTTCCTCTGTTTATACTTCGAGGAAGACAAGAATCTGCTGTCTGTGAAAGTTTGAATACCTCCTCTTGCAGTCAACTATTATCCGAGTTGGATGCATTGGCATATTCGGCTGGGGAATCAATCCCTCTGAAAATCATTTAAAGTAAAACTGACCTTCATAAAGGCAAACTAGCACTAGCACAGCCAACTGGTCTAGCCTTGATCAAACCTGCATTTATGATGTATTTTTTGCAAATATATGCAATATAGATTGAAAGGGAAAAGGTACTAAAAATAAGAAATGCCCCCATATAATTGCATCATGAATAAATTTGCAAATAATAATGCATTTAAATGTAATGAAGCAGAAATAAAAGCAGACTGACCAGTCCTAGCACTGAAGTGGACCAATATTTAGGTAGATGTACACATCAGTCACAGTGAAGATATATATATATATACATATATATATATATATATATTCACTAAAAAAAACATAGGTTTTACACACGTTATAGTTAGGAAGTAGCATTTACAAACCTATGAAATTCACTAAAAAAACCATAGGTTTGACACCAGTTATAGTTAGCTGGAAATGTTACTGATATAAAACCAATGAAATTCCACGTTATAGTTAGTTGGACTCACTATAACTTGCGCGTGCAATGCACTGCTGATGACGTCACATATTACATCACTCATGACATGGTCAGTGACATCACTCATGACATCACTGATGACACCATCCAGTGAATGTGTGTCTTTTTGATAAATAAATATTAGTGAGTAAATATTTAAATATATGTATTAGTGTTTCACTTTGAGTATAAGTGGCTGCATGGGTTGGTTGAGTAGCTACATGTGTATGTATATGGGTTATTAGATGTTTTTTTAGTATCAGTATGAGTGTCTGTATGGTTTGGTGGGGTATTACTTAACACATAAATGCATGAATGACTAACTCTCTCTTTGTATCTGTTTTGAAGACAGCATATGTGCAGGACTGTATGGGTGGATGAGTGTGTATATGTGTGTGTAAGTGAGTGAATGACTGTCTCACTAGTGTCTTTGTCAATAACTACATATGTTTTAATTTAATTTAATCTAGTATATGGGAATATTGATGTATATAAGTGAGTATATGTGAGAGTGAGGGATTGTAAGAGTTCCTGTTTAAGTTAGTATGTGTTTCTATAAGTGATTATTTAAGAGAGTAAGTATGTGTAAGTTTCCTCAGAAGAAAAGTGGTAGTGTGTGTATAGCTGTATATGCAAATAAATGGATGTTCAATAGTTTATTTGCATGTGTGAGTATGTGTGTCTATAACTTTTGAATGACTGTCGGTGTGTAACAGGATGTATAGATATATCACTACATATGATGAGTAAGTATATGTATGAGTGACTGTATAGAACTGTTGGTGAATGAGTGGATGTGTATATTGATGGTGGTATTACTGAATTGGTTGTTGTAACTGGTATGGGTATCTTTATTTTTTTGAAAATGTTAACTTCTATTTTTGAATATGTGTTTCAAGGGTTACATTACAGTGAAAGGAGGTCTCTCACTCTGTCACAATGATGATGTCATCAGTGATGTCATGAGTGATGTCACTGAGCATGTCATGAGTGATGTAATATGTGACGTCATCAGCAGTGCATTGCACGCGCAAGTTATAGTGAGTCCAACTAACTATAACGTGGAATTTCCTTGGTTTTATATCAGTAAAATTTCCTGCTAACTATAACTGGTGTCAAACCTATGTTTTTTTTAGTGAATTTCATAGGTTTTGTAAATGCTACTTCCTAACTATAACGTGTGTAAAACCTATGTTTTTTTTAGTGAATTTCATAGGTTTTGTAAATGCTACTTCCTAACTATAACGTGTGTAAAACCTATGGTTTTTTCAGTGAATTTCATTGGTTTTTAAAATGCTAATTCAGAAATATCTCGTGTATGCAACCTATACTTTTGTCAATAAAGTTCTGGCAATATTTTTTCGGAAACAAGCCGTTTTCTTCACTGTTCAAGTTGCATAGAGACTCCTTGTAAAGCGATACAGAATTAGAAAGTCTGTACCTTGCCTTTTTTTGAACGCATTAAAATTTGTCTGTAAATAAAAATAACCTTTCTAAACTTTCGTGCACGACCCGGTGTGCGCACTCTCGGCAACAGTTCTCAATAAAATGGATAGCGCATTTCCAGGCTTTCGTGCGCGACCGACTGCGCGCACCCGCCTATATATTTCGTGAAAACTTTGAAATCTGAACTTATTGAATTTCTTCATAGACCCATCAAAGAACCTATAATACGTCAAAGAGACTAAACCTAGGCTTCTTTTTTAATATTATGAACATTTTCATTAAATGGAGCCGAATGTCTTTTTAAACTTTCGTGTGTGACCGAATGTACACACCTTGGTATTTAAAAAAAATATATAAAAGGTTTTATACTTTAACAATTGTATGCTTGAATCGAGCTCAGAAGATATATTGAATCCGGATATGTTTGGATTTACTCCTTTTCACGTTTTGAAACTTCGCTGAATTAGACCGCTACTTCCAAATGGCGTACGTGACCAGATACTATCACCGCGTACACGTCCTGAGACGCGCATGTGAAGTCATGTGACTTGAAAACAACACTTCCAATTGGTTCTTAGTAGTTTCTATTCTGCAATTTACACGGAGCACTCCACCCACTTCTCTCACTATCTTTTCTACTCTCAAAAGAGAACAACGTTCAACACCCTTCGGAAGACTTTGCTGAAATGGCTGCCGCCCCGCATTCATCTTCCGAATCTGAAGGAAATGAGCGACTACCTTTAAAAAGAAAAAAGGAATCTTTTATTTGGCAATTTTTCACTTATCCTGAAGAACAAAAGAAAGTAAATGCGCCAAACGTTACCTGCACAATATGCAATTCGGTTCTCTCAAGAGGAAATCCAAGAAAAAAATATTCCTTTTCCATACATACCATGGTGCGGCATGTCAAACAAGTGCACCCTGTGGAATTTGCACAGGCATCGACAAGAGCCCTGGCCACGCTATTACCATCAGAGGTGGCCAGCACATCTTCTGGTGGACGACCTGTATCTCCATCGAGTGCTGTGATGGACTTGAGACCATATCTTGCAAAGGTGCACATGAAATGCAACGAGTGTGGAGAAATTCTTCTGTACGGAGAGCAGAGCCTCATTCTTACTAAACTAAAAATTGAGAGTCATAAATGCCCCGAGAAAAGATACATTTCTTCATTTCATTTTGATCCTGTGTCACACATGAAAATGTTGTTGCAAGTTAAAAAAATCAAAAACAACATAACACTTGTTTAAAAAAAAAAAAAAAAAAAAAGTTCTTTTCAGAACTAACTCATTCTACCAAAAAGAGCTCCAGGAGCATATTATAAAGGCGGTTTATCTCTGCTTTTTTGGCTTTCTTTCGTGCGCGACCGTGTGCGCGCACCCGCATATATATATTTTGTGAAAACTTTGCAACTTATTAAATTTCTTCATAGACCCATCAAAGAACTTATACTACGTCAAAGAAACTAAACCTAGGCTTCTTTTTTATTATTATGAAAATTTACATTAAATGGAGCCGAATGTCTTTTTAAACTTTCGTGCGTGACCGAATGTACACACCTTGCTATTTTAAAAAAATATATAAAAGGTTTTATACTTTAAGAATTGTATGCTTGAATCGAGCTCAGAAGATATTTTAAATCCGGATGTGTTTGGATATACTCCTTTTCACGTTTTGAAACTTCGCTGAATTAGACCGCTACTTCCAAATGGCGTACGTGACCAGATACTGTCACCGCGTACACGTCCTGAGACGCGCATGTGAAGTCATGTGACTCGAAAAAAACACTTCCAATTGGTTCTTAGTAGTTTCTATTCTGCAATTTACACGGAGGACTCAACCCACTTCCCTCACTATCTTTTGTACTCTCAAAAGAGAACAACGTTCAACATCTTTCGGAAGACTTTCTTTTCACGCGATAATGTGAAATACTGAGATTGTTACAGGATTTTCTATCAGATATGTGTTCCCATTGCTGTAAAAGCACTAACACCGTGGAAAATTCCACCGATAGCAGTGATATTTTTAACGCTGAGCACCGGCGATTTTTATCACTTAGAAGCCTTCCTATTATGAAGGTTTATCTCCTAAGTCTCTGATTCTCAAACTGTGCAACGCGGCTCCCCTGTGTGCCGTAATGAAGTGCTAGGGGCGCCGCCCACACTCTAGTGTGACTAACCATCTATGAATTCCACAGACATCTCTACCCTGTTATCTGCAATTGTGAGCATCAAAAGGAGCTGCGCTACGCCCCTGTGAGAGGCCTCACTCCCACTGCTGCAACGGCTTGGCAGTCCTCCAGATGCAGAGGAACAGCCCCTCCGATCCATTGAAGTTCTGTGTCGTGAGAGGCCTCACTCCCACTGCTGCAACGGCTTGGTAGTCCTCCAGATGCACAGGAACAGCCCCTCCGATCCATTGAAGTTCTGTGTCGGTCTCAATACCACTTACAAAATGAAAATAAGCACTGAAGAATATTCAAGTATGTAGTACTCCTCCTGCTACAGCATACAAAATGCATTCTATTACCTATAAAAAAGTCAAACACCCACGCTACAATCATATAGAATACTTCCTCTAAAGAAGCCTGTGAATAACTTTAAAACATCAGGTTAACCTTTTTTTACTCTCTTATCATTGTCAAAAATTTTAAATGAAACGGTTTACATTTTTACTTTTTATTTACAGTAAATTTTAAAAATAAATCTTTATAGTTCCATAGGCTCAAGCAGGTCAGCTTCCCACCCTATGTCATACAATTCTGACAAATCGGCATCCTCATCATGTTCTTCATCATCCTCAGGATTTAAATCATCTAAGGGATCTACTTCCACTGACGTTTCAATGACAAGTTCAACGATAAGATCGAGATCAACGGATTGCTCATTATCACTCATGGTTGATGTTGTCGTTATCTTTAAAGAAAGAGAAGAACAATAAGATGTTGCAGAGTAAGAGACAAATCTCAGAGACTATAATAGTAAAATTGTTTAACAAGAGTAACATTTTGCAGCTATTATTTAGCCATGTCCAGCGATGCTGAGGAGGTGAGGCCTATGTCCAAGTTTTCAGTGAACAGGACTCATCTCTTCTTAACCTTGGATAAGCCTCACCGACTCTGTGTCCCCTGCTCATACTTAAATGTAAAGGGGCAGATTTATGTTAACTGGCGCATCCCCAGAGATGCACCAGTTAATGTGCACCGCTGCTCTGCCACCCATGGTGTGCCGCATTTACAATGTGGAGCACCATTGAGCAAAAACAGCACAGATGCGTCACGCATCTGTGCCGCAAAAGCGGCGCATTGCAGGAATCACGTCGCAAGCGCGACATGTCTACTGCAATGCACAGGAGCAAGCCACACATTGCATGGTGCATCACTCCTTATGCCTGTTTCAAACAGGCGTAAGGATTTGATTCAGCAATGCTATAAAGCTGGCTCAGTGAAATCTTCTAAATTTCACTGTGTTAGTTTTACAGGGCTTTCATGCAAATGAATGCCCACCCTGCAACAAAACGCCTATATGAAACCTGGCGCAGGTTTCATGTGGCACAGGACTTTACAGCATGACACATCTGCCTAGATGCATCAAGTTGTAAATATGTCGCAACATAGCGCATCTTTTGCGCCGCCGCTACGTCACAAAAGTGACGCACAGCGGCGTAAAAGAGGCACACGGCTATCATAAATCTGTCCCTAACATTTTAAATGATTGATTCAGGATGACGAGAAGGTGTGGCCTATCCAGAGGTTTGTTTGAGGTGAGGCCTACTCAGGGTTGCAGATGAAATTTAGGCTTCTTGAAGAATACAGAGGAGATAATACATGTGCAGACCTACCAATGAAGTGAGTCATGTCCACTTCACTCTTGAACAAAGGCCAGACCTCTTCTGTGTCTGTGGACAGGCCTAAACCTCATCTGCACAATGTGATTCGTAAAGTTATGAAACACAGGTGATGTAACTGAAAAACGTGCAATTTCTTTTCCTCATTTCACAATCACATCACCTGTGTTTCCTTTGCTTAGGTATCTCATTGTGCAGATGCAGTCTAGCATATTAAAGAGTACACAGAAGTTCAGCACTGTATACAACAATCTTGACATTTACAGAAGATTCAGCTTCTCCATGCCCCCTACACATTCCTAAATGTTTACAGTTTAAACAGACGGTATGTTGTTGGAGATGAAGTGAGGCCTGTCTTGCAACATGGTGCATCTTTTGCATCACTGCTGCATTGGTTTCATGTGGCACAGGACTTTACAGCATGACACATCTGCCTAGATGCATCAAGTTGTAAATATGTCGCAACATAGCAAATCTTTTGCACCGCCACTGCGTCACAAAAGTGATGCACAGCGGGGCAAAAGAAGCACACACCTATCATAAATCTGTCCCTAACATTTTAAATGATTGATTCAGGATGACGATAAGGTGTGCCCTATCCAGAGGTTTGTTTGAGGTGAGGCCTCCATATTAATATATATCCTTAATATAATAATCCTCTAAGGATGCATACATATTTGCGTAGCGGCCCATGGCAGGAATTTGGCGTGCTCTGGCTCTGTTCCACTTCCAAACACCTTGATCCACCCCCCCCCATTCAGTGGGCTGCACGCTCCGCCCCGCCCAAACCCCCTGTTACAGAGCCCCCTACCTACGCTCCCTGCCCAGGGCTGCCATGACCCTATACCCGCCCCTGGAAAATGTATAAAACACAGCAACAGTAAAAATCAAAGAATAGGCAACATGCAGAAAAACTGCACAGTAGATAAAGAAACATATGTTTAAGATAACCCCATTGAAAAACATGTAGCAATTGTTTTAATCTGCCATGCATCTGGCCCTCCAGGACCGCTTTGGAAACTCCTGCTTTAAACCTTTACATTTCATTTTCACCACACACACGTTTTGTAAAAACCCATGTAACGGACAACAACTGCATACACAGAAAATGCAGAGCTGGCCTTAGGCATATGCAAGCTGTACACCTGCACTGGATCACCAAACCCCAGGGGCCACCATGCCAATATATATCCTTAATATAATAATTATCTGACAATAGATACATGTTTCTGTGATGGCCCATGCCAAGAATTACGCGTCCTCTGGCTCTGTTCCACTTCCAAACACCCTGACCCCCCCCTCTTCACTGGGCTCCGCGCTCCGCCCCGCCCGGACCCCCTGTTACAGGGCCCCCTACCTACGCTCCCTGCCCACGGCCACCATGACCCTAGATCCGCCCCTTGAAAATGTATAAGACACAGCAATAGTAAAACTCAAACAATAAGCAACATGCTGAAAAACTACACAGTAGATAATGAAACATATTTTTTAGATAACTCAATTGAAAAACATGTAGTACATTTTTTTTATCTACCATACATCTGGCCCTCCACGACCGCTTTGGAAACTCCTGCTTTAAACCTTTACATTTCATTTTTAAACCATACACACGTTTTTTTTCAAAGCTGCATATTAAACGCCTAAACATGCATTTAGTCGTCCACATGCAGGCACGTTCAATTACATGACTTATTTAAGTGGAATCCCTGTAATGTTGCATATCTTTCCAAAAATACACCAGTGCCTATTATTATAACGATTTTTTTTCATTCTTCATCAGTGATATTATTTTTTACATATAATGAAAATCACTATGACTTTTTAAACAACAAAGCTTACGTGGTAAAAATCACTCTGCATTTGCTTCCCTTTAAGAATGTAGTTTATCTACCCCACGCATGTGAACCTTGATATTTCCATCTGGCAGCAAATTCCGGCCTTGAATCACAAGACATGAACAACAGCCTTATTGTCACAAAAAGAAGTTAGCGTAGCATCTGTTCGCGAACATATCTTTCACTTAGCTAATATTCACAGACAACACCATTCCTTATAAAAGAGTGGCCTTCCTTTACAATTTACTGAGGTGACTCCCTTAATTTTAAACGCATCCTCCACTTCAAGACAAGCTATTTTTTTTATAACTACTAAGCAATGGTTTAGTGACCGGACTGCCAAAAATTATATCAAGTCATTCTGCTACTCTTCACTCCATGCTCTGCGACCTATTTCTGTGGACTTCCTGTTGAACTGCCAGTGCTGCGACGTTCATGTTCACATCTCGTTTATTTCAAAATGGATGTCCCTCCTGTCTTCGCAAACAAGCCGGAACACTTAGAACTATTTCGCCAAAAGATGCTTGACTACTACGGCATCTTAGCACTCTCGACTCTGAATACTTCATATCGATTATCATTTCGATATTCCTATTTCACCTGTGTGCAGCCTGTATTTCATTGCCTGAGCTGTGATTTCATGTGGGTCCTAGACTTATCAGCAAATCAAAAGGGAGAGAGAGGACTAGGTAAGCTAGTCCGGGTCCCCTGATTATATGTAGAAATATCAATATAGGACTAGCTAGGTTGTGTTAGTGAGACTCAGGAGGTACATCTGTGGGCAAACCGTTAGGTTTGGTCATGAAGCCCTCACACACCAACCTAGTTGGTGTCATGCTTCATCATCGGGCCCACCACAGTGACACCGAATGTGTCCCGGGTGTGCTGCGACTCCAGATTACTGAGGAGCTGGTATGCTTACTGAGTGTGCAGTGATAGTGAGAATGAACGTGAAAAGTTAAAAGCTATACAGGTGGTCCCAGTTCCCGAGGGTGAAAGGTAAATTTTAATATCTGGGCCCCTGTTAGCAAGATAAAAAGGCTTGTGGACGATGTGGAGTGTATTAAGAGCTCCTACGTCCTTTGTGGTCTACATGTTTCAGCCAGGCCTTTTGGTTAAAACTGGCTTTCCTCAGGACCAATGAGTATGTGTGGGTGACAATAAACTATATTAAGTGACAGTGTGTGGTAAAAAGTGTCGCACTCGCTAAGGTGCTGTACGTGTTAGAGGGGGATTCCCTCTGCTTTACTGTACATAGAACATAGAGACAATACAGACATACAAGGGAGAACCAGTGAGAATGGTATTTTAGAAAACACAACTTTTGGCCGACTTCTAGTGTGCGTGAGCGACCTAGAGCGGCAGATAATGTGGCCATGAGCGTCTTTCATGGCTGTAGTGAAATATGGCGGTAAAGTTTTAAAACGCAGTGGCGGTGGTGGGCTACACAGCGAAACAAGCATAGCGTGAGGTACAGGTAAGTATGGTACATAATTCCTCACACTTGCTACTTGCTGTTAAAGCCTCATGGGTCACTTGGCAGGGAGGGGAAGAAGACCCTAAACATTGTAAAAGGCCAGAGTTAGGATAGTACCTGTGGAGAGAAAATGCTGCTTACCCAGAGCGTCGTGAAGAGATCACTCGTTTACTCACGGTAATTCCGATCAGCGTGCTCCTGCGACCTATCGTCCTGCTCCAGTGTCCCGAGTGAAATTGCATGGCTCAGGCACGGGCTTAAATAGCTGGTTCAATTGATTGCACCTGGAAAATGAGAGAGGAGGGTGCGGTCGCGCTGGCTCTCAGTGCGCGTGTGTAAGGAGACAGTGCCACTCGCGTCGCGCATGCGCGGAGGTCAGCGCGGCGCATGCGTGTACTGCAGACACCTACACACTGCGCATGCGCATTATAGGAAAATTATAGAAAAGGCCATGGGACCGATTAATAATGGTTCGTGATGGGTAAAAATATGATAAAAAGCAACTGTTAACGAGTTAAAAGGGCAAAGAGGCAAATACATAGTTGGGACAGACCACGAGTCTAAGCGTGGACAGGGATACAGACTTATTGCTGTGAGCAGACAGGGAATGTTTATTTGGATAAAGCATTCCACGGAATGGAATCATTAAGCCCCTCTATGTGGGTAGAAAGGCGATAAATCCAGCGTTGCTCTTTGGAGAGTAGTGTTTTCTCATCGCAGTTGGATGGTGCGAATTGTTCAATGACTGTCCAGGAGAAGTCATTTGGGGTGTGATTTTGGGTGATGAAGTGTTGGGTCAGTTTGCTGATGTTTTTTCCACAGCGCATTGTACTTCTATGTTCAGTCATCCTGGTTCTGACTTTCCTGGTGGTCATACCGATGTATCTCAAACCACAACGACAGGTGATCAAGTATATTAAGTTGGATGAGTTACAGTTGGTAAATTGTCGTTGTGTCCAGGTTTTTCCGTTTTCCAAAGATAATGTTTTGGAAGGGGTGGTCAGGTGGCAGACGCTGCAATTGTAACATGGTTGATGGCCTGTTTTTTCGGGTAGCCCCCATGCATTCAGAATTGTCTGGCCTGTTTGTAGTTTCTTTCTGGGTCTGGTGGATACCAGTTGGTCTTTCAGATTTTGGGCTCTTTTATATGCAAACCGAGGGGGATCCCAGTTCCTGGTGCCTGAATTGATGATCTTCCAGTTCTTGCGGATTATGTTTGAGACCTGGTTTGAGGCGGTATTGTAGGTAGTGACACATGTCATAGTGGGCGTTTCTTGTGGTTTGACAAATGTTTCCAGAAGAGCCTCTCTGTTCCGGTCTTCCAACTTATGGACTCAAATTCACCTGCACCAGCAGCCCAACTGAACTAGCATTTCTAGACCTTAATATAAGACCTGATCAGGGAGGCCTAACAACAACCACTCACTACAAACCGACATCCAGGAACTCTTTGCTGCGTTTTGACAGTTTCCACCCCAGACCTCTGAGGGAGAATTTACCATTTGGACAGTTTCTGCGTATACGACGGAACTGCAGCAACCTCCAGGATTTTAAACACCAGTCAAAAGCCTTGGTCCATAAGTTGGAAGACCGGGGTTATCCATCCAGAATCATTTCCAAATCCTGCAAAAGAGCACGCAACCAGAACAGAGAGGCTCTTCTGGAAACATTTGTCAAACCACAAGAAACGCCCACTATGACATGTGTCACTACCTACAATACCGCCTCAAACCAGGTCTCAAACATAATCCGCAAGAACTGGAAGATCATCAATTCAGGCACCAGGAACTGGGATCCCCCTCGGTTTGCATATAAAAGAGCCCAAAATCTGAAAGACCAACTGGTATCCACCAGACCCAGAAAGAAACTACAAACAGGCCAGACAATTCTGAATGCATGGGGGCTACCCGAAAAAACAGGCCATCAACCATGTTACAATTGCAGCGTCTGCCACCTGACCACCCCTTCCAAAACATTATCTTTGGAAAACGGAAAAACCTGGACACAACGACAATTTACCAACTGTAACTCATCCAACTTAATATACTTGATCACCTGTCGTTGTGGTTTGAGATACATCGGTATGACCACCAGGAAAGTCAGAACCAGGATGACTGAACATAGAAGTACAATGCGCTGTGGAAAAAACATCAGCAAACTGACCCAACACTTCATCACCCAAAATCACACCCCAAATGACTTCTCCTGGACAGTCATTGAACAATTCGCACCATCCAACTGCGATGAGAAAACACTACTCTCCAAAGAGCAACGCTGGATTTATCGCCTTTCTACCCACATAGAGGGGCTTAATGATTCCATTCCGTGGAATGCTTTATCCAAATAAACATTCCCTGTCTGCTCACAGCAATAAGTCTGTATCCCTGTCCACGCTTAGACTCGTGGTCTGTCCCTACTCTGTATTTGCCTCTTTGCCCTTTTAACTCGTTAACAGTTGCTTTTTATCATATTTTTACCCATCACGGACCATTATTAATCGGTCCCATGGCCTTTTCTATAATTTTCCTATAATGCGCATGCGCAGTGTGTAGGTGTCTGCAGTACACGCATGCGCCGCGCTGACCTCCGCGCATGCGCGACGCGAGTGGCACTGTCTCCTTACACACGCGCACTGAGAGCCAGCGCGACCGCACCCTCCTCTCTCATTTTCCAGGTGCAATCAATTGAACCAGCTATTTAAGCCCGTGCCTGAGCCATGCAATTTCACTCGGGACACTGGAGCAGGACGATAGGTCGCAGGAGCACGCTGATCGAAATTACCGTGAGTAAACGAGTGATCTCTTCACGACGCTCTGGGTAAGCAGCATTTTCTCTCCACAGGTACTATCCTAACTCTGGCCTTTTACAATGTTTAGGGTCTTCTTCCCCTCCCTGCCAAGTGACCCATGAGGCTTTAACAGCAAGTAGCAAGTGTGAGGAATTATGTACCATACTTACCTGTACCTCACGCTATGCTTGTTTCGCTGTATAGCCCACCACCGCCACTGCGTTTTAAAACTTTACCGCCATATTTCACTACAGCCATGAAAGACGCTCATGGCCACGTTATCTGCCGCTCTAGGTCGCTCACGCACACTAGAAGTCGGCCAAAAGTTGTGTTTTCTAAAATACCATTCTCACTGGTTCTCCCTTGTATGTCTGTATTGTCTCTATGTTCTATGTACAGTAAAGCAGAGGGAATCCCCCTCTAACACGTACAGCACCTTAGCGAGTGCGACATTTTTTACCACACACTGTCACTTAATATAGTTTATTGTCACCCACACATACTCATTGGTCCTGAGGAAAGCCAGTTTTAACCAAAAGGCCTGGCTGAAACATGTAGACCACAAAGGACGTAGGAGCTCTTAATACACTCCACATCGTCCACAAGCCTTTTTATCTTGCTAACAGGGGCCCAGATATTAAAATTTACCTTTCACCCTCGGGAACTGGGACCACCTGTATAGCTTTTAACTTTTCACGTTCATTCTCACTATCACTGCACACTCAGTAAGCATACCAGCTCCTCAGTAATCTGGAGTCGCAGCACACCCGGGACACATTCGGTGTCACTGTGGTGGGCCCGATGATGAAGCATGACACCAACTAGGTTGGTGTGTGAGGGCTTCATGACCAAACCTAACGGTTTGCCCACAGATGTACCTCCTGGGTCCTAGACTTATGTCTCTGCAACTTGGTACCTCCTGAAGTGAATTACAATCATCTCATGAATCCGTTAATTGATCATGAACAGTTTTGTTGCAACGGAGGGATTATGGCCTTTGCAGCGATACAAGGAGTTCTGGGTCATTGGGATATATTCGCAGCGGCGCAAGATTTCCTGACAGACAGCTACATTGAAAACCCACCGAGCTGTCCTCTGATGGTACTAGAGGCTCCGGTAATAACAGATCATGAATGCTGCTTTCCTCTTTTCAATTGGATGGCTGACATGTTTTCGGATCATAACAGTGACTTCTTGTTAGAAGCAGTTGCTGCCTACTTTGCCTATACAATCCTGGGATGACTGTTATGCAAGCCATTGACGTCCACATTTCGTTTTGCCTCCCTATCTTTTTCACGTTTTCCTGGATATTTTCTTAACATGAACAGACCTATTGGCTTTACTAACAGTGGACATTATGATTTCCTACTGGTTAAATTTTGATCTTTTATGTGGACTAAATTTTTTTTCTTCACCTACTCGATTTTGAACTTTATTTTTTATTAAAGTCTAATCTCAACAATTCTATTGTATATCTTATCTTATGTTATTTCAAACGTACTCGAACCAAAACTCGCTAATATATGCTACATGTGCCCTAATTAATGTGTAAATATAGAATGAGTTTTTTATAACTGTAAACGCAATTTCGCATTTGAACTGCTTAATTCCGCCTCAGACACCTCTGATCATTTAATTTTCCATAAACTGAAATATTTTGATTACATACATGCACCTCTCGCCATTTTGTCGGTTTTGGCGCGTTTTTTTTCCCTTACACAATAGCATAACAGAAACGTGATAGTGCTTCGCATGCAGAGAGCTGATTGATAAAGACATAATGTCTAACCACTAGCATTTTCATATATCGTTCCTAAACTGAAAGGCCAGAGACCTTCTTCCATTTATTAAAATATAATATACTTCCTCATAAGAGTGTATAATTAATTTTGCAAAACCATATTCATTTTTCATCAACTATACCGTTTGTATTCCATGTACTACTGACTATACCGATTACTTTGTTTTTTGCAATGTCTCTACTCGTATTAGATTGGAAACTTGCCTTGAAAACAGTGCATTTCTGAATAAACATTTCAAATATACACGTTCTCTCTTTTAATCCATAATCTCAACTAAAATGATTGTATACTGAAACAGTATTCATGTGTTCCACGTAACTCATACTAGAACCCACAGGCCTATAACAGCCCGTGAACCCTTTCTTAGTAGGTCGTGCACCATGCAGACAGTTGTACCTCTGTAAAAAAATAATTCATTGCTCTTCTCAAGCATCGTCGCAGTTCCGCTTCTCTCAGTGTTAATCACTGCTCCCACGCTTCTACAGACCAGACGCTATGTCGTATTTCACTCCTTATCACGCTTTAATCTCCACAATAACAAGCACTTCTCCGCCAGCCACCAGAGAACAGAGTGCAGATGCAGAGGCACTAAGTAGTGAAATACAACATACCCTCTGCTCTATGGAAGCAACCGAGCGGTAATTCTGAAAGAAAACATTCACTAGCGCTTCAAAAAAGCATTTCAATTATATAAATAGTTTTTTGAAAACATTCCAACTACTTTGATGCGACTATCTTTGTGTGCTTTCACAGCAAAGTTCCTCAGCCCGGACTGAAGGCAGACACAGACAGACACACACACACTAAGATAACACAGGGCAACGGAGACGGAAAACAGAAGGCAGATGAAGATGCAGTCAAACAGCAGGAGTGAGAGAGATATTTTTATACTCCGTTTGGTACCTCAATTTACGAACACATTTACTGCACAAATCTGTGTACAACCTCATGGTCAGAACTTTTCATTTTATTTTACTCGACCACCTCCCCCTCTCACCCCACCAGTACAAGCCGCGGCCACAAACTACAATGTAATTTTGTCGTCTGTCAGAAAGTTTAAGAATTCATTAAGCATTACCACTTTTTCAAGACGGTATCACATGTAATATACCAACTTTTCATTTTATTTCACTCAACCACCTGCCCCTCTCACCCTACACCCACCAATGCAGGCCGCGTCCAGAAACCGCACTCTAATTTTGTCGTGTGACAGAAAGTTTACGAATTCATTAACCATTAACATTTTTTCACGACGGTATCACATGTAATTTACCATTTCTCTTTCTATCTGCATTATCTGTCTCTCTGCTAATATCATTTTTTCACTTCATAAACAACTTCTCTCATTATATATAAAGGCTTCAAAATCACACAAATAATTACTCTTTATATTAAACATATTTTATACTTCATATTTCACATTTAACTTAAAAATAGTTTTAGAAATACAACACATTATGACAGCCAAAAATGACTTTAGTTTCAAACTATGAGGAAAATCAATCATTGTTTGTGAGTAAACCATATTTTACGGTACATGACAAAACAAACAGTTACAGACTTACCTTTACCAATGCTTTGTACGATGTACAACAGTGACAGTCACAAAATAGATATTCGTTTGACGGAATCTCAATTATGCTGCTATCACTGCAACCAAAATTCAATGGCACAGATATACAGTCAATACAGACTCATATATGTCTCTACAGCCAATCATATTTCCTCCCGCAAAATTTTGTATTCAAATTTACATTTCAGTTGGTTGTCCCTCACAATATTTTCAATGTCACATAAAAGTCACCCATCACCCACTGCCATCTCTGGCTGTTTCAATGGTAACACCTCATTCTGCACCTGGCTGAAGGCACAGGGTCAAAAGTTCATATCTCAACGTTCTACAGCAAACTAACAACACTGTTTTCCCTCCAGAAACACCTGCCTATCCACAGCTCTGTTACATGTCATTTTTTTCACACCCAATACTACTTTTTCTTTTACATAACATTAACATGCAACGTAGTCTTCAATCTTCACGTATTAGAATCAACCAATCATTTTTCGTTTTTCAACCACACTAAGCTTCATCCATTTTTTTATCCTGACTTTCAGCTTCTAACTGCCATTCCACTTCCAGAACCCATCGGAGTACGAGTGCATCTGCCTTGAAAATGAAGGTTTGGCTTTTAGGACACAGCTATATTCACTGGAGTGGAAAATATGCAGCAAGCAGACGAATTTCCAACCTTGATTTACCAAATGTGCAGATAACGTGGATTGGGCAAAGAGGATTAAGATGTCACCAATTAATACCATTGGTGAAAACTTTTATGCATCTCCCAGAACCAGACCTTATAATTGTGCACTGTGGTGGGAACGATCTAGGCACATTGACTGGGGTAGGTCTGGAAATGCTTCTAAAAGACACCTTTCGACAATTGATGACACTTTTTCTTCGAACTGCCTTGGTATATTCCAATATATGCCAAAGACATAAATGGAATTGGTCCAATCAACATTGTGCACAAATTGAGAAAGCAAGGAGACATGTTAATAAATCTGTTTCTGCTTTCCTCAGAGATTATAACATGGGTTCTATTTACCACAACAACTTGCGTTACCACATGCAAGACATCTATAGGACAGATGGTGTTCATTTCACGGATGAGGGAAACAGAATCTTCCTCTGCAACATCAGACTCTGCATCGGTACTTACTTATAAATGCAGAAAAAACTCAATTAACACAAAGGCTCTTTTCAGAGCCACCTTATATCAAAGCACTCAAACTTCTGATTTATCTCCATTTTCACACTCTTGTAAATAGGTGTGCGCGCCCGGGTGCGTGCACCCCGCAACTTTAAAAAAAAAAAATATATATATTTTCGCGTTTAAGGGCCTTACTGCACACCCTGAGAGAACCTACGCAGCAAAACAATCTCTACCTTCTCCCCTTTCCATGTTCCAACGCTTTGAAATGATAATATATTTACTCGCAGTGACAAAATGGCGGTCAACACTTCCTGATTTCCTTCGAATCGAACGTTTACAGACGTCACGCAGCAAAAAAAAATTCCGCTCGCGCGCAGCCGCTTGAGTGCGCGCACCCGTGCGCGCTTATAGATATATAATTGACTTTAACTTTAATTTTCTCAGCATCTACTGAACAGATTTACACCATTCCAAAAAAAGCGTAATCTGCAAGCCAGACTCTACAGTTTTGCCAAATTTCTTATAAATCCATTCAGCCGTTCGACCTGTAGCCGTGTCTAAACGTCCTATGGAAAATAACATGGAGAAAACACGTTTTGGGACCCCCCTTTTATCTCAGCCCCCACTTCACCAATCCCCCCCAAACTTTCAGGGAAGGAGCGCAGCGGACCGAGCCATCTTCTTTGAGAAATTCGCAAAGATTCATCCACCAGGGCCAAAGTTAATCCAAATAGAATGTTGAGGATTTCCTATGGAACTAGGTCCTAACTATAACTACCTACTGGCGACCGCCAGTAGGTAATATATATATAGTAACCCTGGGCGGGCGGCTACGTTCCGTGCACGGAGTGTGCGTAGTGCCGGCTTCTACGCATTTTGCGTAGCAGGCGTAGAATCCGGCACTATGCACGCTCCGCAGACGGAGCGTAGCTGGCCGCCACCCGCCTCCCTCCCGCCCTCCCTAAATACTTTAAATTAATAGTGTAAAAGAATTAAAAGGCACTTACCTTGCCCGCCGCTGCCTGCCGCGTCCCCGGGGCTCGCTATCTTCATTGCTTCCGTCTTGTGTATCTAATGCGCATGCGCGAGCGGCCGCGCATGCGCATTTCTCACGAGAAATGCGCATGCGCGGTCGCCCGCGCATGCCCATTAGTACACAAGACGGCAGCCATGAAGATAGCGAGCCCCGGGGACGCGGCGGGCAGCGGCGGGCAGCGGCGGGCAAGGTAAGTGCGTTTTAATTCTTTTCCACTTTTAATTTAAAGTATTTAGGGAGGGCGGGAGGGAGGCCTGCGGTGCGTAGTGGGGCTACGCGGAGTGCGGAGGTGGGCGTAGTTTCTCGCCCACTTCACGTAGCTCCGCGAAGCCCCACTACGCCCACTACGCCCAGGGTTAATATATAGTTGGAACATGGAAAGGGGAGAAGGTAGAGATTGTTTTGCTGCGTAGGTTCTCTCAGGGTGTGCAGTAAGGCCCTTAAACGCGAAAATATATATATATATTTTTTTTAAGTTGCGGGGTGCACGCACCCGGGCGCGCACACCTATTTACAAGAGTGTGAAAATAAAGATAAATCAGAAGTTTGAGTGCTTTGATATAAGGTGGCTCTGAAAAGAGCCCTTGTGTTAATTGAGTTTTTTCTGCATTTATAAGTAAGTACCGATGCAGAGTCTGATGTTGCAGAGGAAGATTCTGTTTCCCTCATCCGTGAAATGAACACCATCTGTCCTATAGATGTCTTGCATGTGGTAACGCAAGTTGTTGTGGTAAATAGAACCCATGCTATAATCTCTGAGGAAAGCAGAAACAGATTTATTAACATGTCTCCTTGCTTTCTCAATTTGTGTACAATGTTGATTGGACCAATTCCATTTCTGTCTTTGGCATATATTGGAATATACCAAGGCAGTTCGAGGAAAAAGTGTCATCAATTGTCGAAAGGTGTCTTTTAGAAGCATTTCCAGACCTACCCCAGTCAATGTGCCTAGATCGTTCCCACCACAGTGCACAATTATAAGGTCTGGTTCTGGGAGATGCATAAAAGTTTTCACCAATGGTATTAATTGGTGACATCTTAATCCTCTTTGCCCAATCCACGTTATCTGCACATTTGGTAAATCAAGGTTGGAAATTCGTCTGCTTGCTGCATATTTTCCACTCCAGTGAATATAGCTGTGTCCTAAAAGCCAAACCTTCATTTTCAAGGCAGATGCACTCGTACTCCGATGGGTTCTGGAAGTGGAATGGCAGTTAGAAGCTGAAAGTCAGGATAAAAAAATGGATGAAGCTTGGTGTGGTTGAAAAACGAAAAATGATTGGTTGATTCTAATACGTGAAGATTGAAGACTACGTTGCATGTTAATGTTATGTAAAAGAAAAAGTAGTATTGGGTGTGAAAAAAATGACATGTAACAGAGCTGTGGATAGGCAGGTGTTTCTGGAGGGAAAACAGTATTGTTAGTTTGCTGTAGAACGTTGAGATATGAACTTTTGATCTGTGCCTTCAGCCAGGTGCAGAATGAGGTGTTACCATGGAAACAGCCAAAGATGGCAGTGGGTGATGGGTGACTTTTATGTGACATTGAAAATATTGTGAGGGACAACCAACTGAAATGTAAATTTGAATACAAAATTTTGCGGGAGGAAATATGATTGGCTGAAGAGACATATATGAGTGTATTGACTGTATATCTGTGCCATTGAATTTTGGTTGCAGTGATAGCAGCATAATTGAGATTCCATCAAACGAATATCTATTTTGTGACTGTCACTGTTGTACATCGTACAAAGCATTGGTAAAGGTAAGTCTGTAACTGTTTGTTTTGTCATGTACCGTAAAATATGGTTTACTCACAAACAATGATTGATTTTCCTCATAGTTTGAAACTAAAGTCATTTTTGGCTGTCATAATGTGTTGTATTTCTAAAACTATTTTTAAGTTAAATGTGAAATATGAAGTATAAAATATGTTTAATATAAAGAGTAATTATTTGTGTGATTTTGAAGCCTTTATATATAATGAGAGAAGTTGTTATGAAGTGAAAAAATGATATTAGCAGAGAGACAGATAATGCAGATAGAGAGAGAAATGGTAAATTACATGTGATACCGTCGTGAAAAAATGTTAATGGTTAATGAATTCGTAAACTTTCTGTCACACGACAAAATTAGAGTGCGGTTTCTGGACGCGGCCTGCATTGGTGGGTGTAGGGTGAGAGGGGCAGGTGGTTGAGTGAAATAAAATGAAAAGTTGGTATATTACATGTGATACCGTCTTGAAAAAGTGGTAATGCTTAATGAATTCTTAAACTTTCTGACAGACGACAAAATTACATTGTAGTTTGTGGCCGCGGCTTGTACTGGTGGGGTGAGAGGGGGAGGTGGTCGAGTAAAATAAAATGAAAAGTTCTGACCATGAGGTTGTACACAGATTTGTGCAGTAAATGTGTTCGTAAATTGAGGTACCAAACGGAGTATAAAAATATCTCTCTCACTCCTGCTGTTTGACTGCATCTTCATCTGCCTTCTGTTTTCCGTCTCCGTTGCCCTGTGTTATCTTATTGTGTGTGTGTCTGTCTGTGTCTGCCTTCAGTCCGGGCTGAGGAACTTTGCTGTGGAGGCACACACAGATAGTCGCATCAAAGTAGTTGGAACGTTTTCAAAAAACTATTTATATAATTGAAATGCTTTTTTGAAGCGCTAGTGAATGTTTTCTTTCTGAATTACCACTCGGTTGCTTCCATAGAGCAGAGGGTATGTTGTATTTCACTACTTAGTGCCTCTGCATCTGCACTCTGTTCTCTGGTGGCTGGCGGAGAAGTGTTTGTTATTGTGGAGATTAAAGCGTGATAAGGAGTGAAATACGACATAGCGTCTGGTCTGTAGAAGCGTGGGAGCAGTGATTAACACTGAGAGAAGCGGAACTGCGACGATGCTTGAGAAGAGTAATAAATTATTTTTTTACAGAGGTACAACTGTCTGCATGGTGCGCGACCTACTAAGAAAGGGTTCACGGGCTGTTATAGGCCTGTGGGTTCTAGTATGAGTAAATCAGGTCGACAAAAGAAAATATTAAGTTAGTACAGCTGAAGTTACGTGGAACACATGAATACTGTTTCAGTATACAATCATTTTAGTTGAGATTATGGATTAAAAGAGAGAACGTGTATATTTGAAATGTTTATTCAGAAATGCACTGTTTTCAAGGCAAGTTTCCAATCTAATACGAGTAGAGACATTGCAAAAAACAAAGTAATCGGTATAGTCAGTAGTACATAGAATACAAACGGTATAGTTGATGAAAAATGAATATGGTTTTGCAAAATTAATTATACACTCTTATGAGGAATTATATTATATTTTAATAAATGGAAGAAGGTCTCTGGCCTTTCAGTTTAGGAACGATATATGAAAATGCTAGTCGTTAGACATTATGTCTTTATCAATCAGCTCTCTGCATGCGAAGCACTATCACGTTTCTGTTATGCTATTGTGTAAGGGAAAAAAAACGCGCCAAAACCGACAAAATGGCGAGAGGTGCATGTATGTAATCAAAATATTTCAGTTTATGGAAAATTAAATGATCAGAGGTGTCTGAGGAGGAATTAAGCAGTTCAAATGTGAAATTGCTTTTACAGTTATAAAAAACTCATTCTATATTTACACATTAATTAGGGCACATGTAGCATATATAAGCGAGTTTTGGTTCGAGTACGTTTGAAATAACATAAGATAAGATATACAATAGAATTGTTGAGATTAGACTTTAATAAAAAATAAAGTTCAAAATCGAGTAGGTGAAGAAAAAAAATTTAGTCCACATAAAAGATCAAAATTTAACCAGTAGGAAATCATAATGTCCACTGTTAGTAAAGCCAATAGGTCTGTTCATGTTAAGAAAATATCCAGGAAAACGTGAAAAAGATAGGGAGGCAAAACGAAATGTGGACGTCAATGGCTTGCATAACAGTCAACCCAGGATTGTATAGGCAAAGTAGGCAGCAACTGCTTCTAACAAGAAGTCACTGTTATGATCCGAAAACATGTCAGCCATCCAATTGAAAAGAGGAAAGCAGCATTCATGATCTGTTATTACCGGAGCCTCTAGTACCATCAGAGGACAGCTCGGTGGGTTTTCAATGTAGCTGTCTGTCAGGAAATCTTGCGCCGCTGCGAATATATCCCAATGACCCAGAACTCCTTGTATCGCTGCAAAGGCCATAATCCCTCCGTTGCAACAAAACTGTTCATGATCAATTAACGGATTCATGAGATGATTGTAATTCACTTCAGGAGGTACCAAGTTGCAGAGACATAAGTCCAGGGCCCACATGAAATCACAGCTCAGGCAATGAAATACAGGCTGCACACAGGTGAAATAGGAATATCGAAATGATAATCGATATGAAGTATTCAGAGTCGAGAGTGCTAAGATGCCGTAGTAGTCAAGCATCTTTTGGCGAAATAGTTCTAAGTGTTCCGGCTTGTTTGCGAAGACAGGAGGGACATCCATTTTGAAATAAACGAGATGGGAACACAAACGTCGCAGCACTGGCAGTTCAACAGGAAGTCCACAGAAATAGGTCGCAGAGCATGGAGTGAAGAGTAGCAGAATGACTTGATATAATTTTTGGCAGTCCGGTCACTAAACCATTGCTTAGTAGTTATAAAAAAAATAGCCTGTCTTGAAGTGGAGGATGCGTTTAAAATTAAGGGAGTCACCTCAGTAAATTGTAAAGGAAGGCCACTCTTTTATAAGGAATGGTGTTGTCTGTGAATATTAGCTAAGTGAAAGATATGTTCGCGAACAGATGCTACGCTAACTTCTTTTTGTGACAATAAGGCTGTTGTTCATGTCTTGTGATTCAAGGCCGGAATTTGCTGCCAGATGGAAATATCAAGGTTCACATGCGTGGGGTAGATAAACTACATTCTTAAAGGGAAGCAAATGCAGAGTGATTTTTACCGCGTAAGCTTTGTCGTTTAAAAAGTCATAGTGATTTTCATTATATGTAAAAAATAATATCACTGATGAAGAATGAAAAAAAATCGTTATAATAATAGGCACTGGTGTATTTTTGGAAAGATATGCAACATTACAGGGATTCCACTTAAATAAGTCATGTAATTGAAAGTGCCTGCATGTGGAAGACTAAATACATGTTTAGGCGTTTAATATGCAGCTTTGAAAAAAAACGTGTGTATGGTTTAAAAATGAAATGTAAAGGTTTAAAGCAGGAGTTTCCAAAGCGGTCGTGGAGGGCCAGATGTATGGTAGATTAAAAAAATTACTACATGTTTTTCAATTGAGTTATCTAAAAAATATGTTTCATTATCTACTGTGTAGTTTTTCAGCATGTTGCTTATTGTTTGAGTTTTACTATTGCTGTGTCTTATACATTTTCAAGGGGCAGATCTAGGGTCATGGTGGCCGTGGGCAGGGAGCGTAGGTAGGGGGCCCTGTAACAGGGGGTCCGGGCGGGGCGGAGTGCGGAGCCCAGTGAAGAGGGGGGGGGGTCAGGGTGTTTGGAAGTGGAACAGAGCCAGAGGATGCGTAATTCTTGGCATGGGCCATCACAGAAACATGTATCTATTGTCAGAGAATTATTATATTAAGGATATATATTGGCATGGTGGCCCCTGGGGTTTGGTGATCCAGTGCAGGTATACAGCTTGCATATGCCTAAGGCCAGCTCTGCATTTTCTGTGTATGCAGTTGTTGTCCGTTACATGGGTTTTTACAAAACGTGTGTGTGGTGAAAATGAAATGTAAAGGTTTAAAGCAGGAGTTTCCAAAGCGGTCCTGGAGGGCCAGATGCATGGCAGATTAAAACAATTGCTACATGTTTTTCAATGGGGTTATCTTAAACATATGTTTCTTTATCTACTGTGCAGTTTTTCTGCATGTTGCCTATTCTTTGATTTTTACTGTTGCTGTGTTTTATACATTTTCCAGGGGCGGGTATAGGGTCATGGCAGCCCTGGGCAGGGAGCGTAGGTAGGGGGCTCTGTAACAGGGGGTTTGGGCGGGGCGGAGCGTGCAGCCCACTGAATAGGGGGGGTGGATCAAGGTGTTTGGAAGTGGAACAGAGCCAGAGCACGCCAAATTCCTGCCATGGGCCGCTAAGCAAATATGTATGCATCCTTAGAGGATTATTATATTAAGGATATATATTAATATGGAGGCCTCACCTCAAACAAACCTCTGGATAGGGCACACCTTATCGTCATCCTGAATCAATCATTTAAAATGTTAGGGACAGATTTATGATAGGTGTGTGCTTCTTTTGCCCCGCTGTGCGTCACTTTTGTGACGCAGTGGCGGTGCAAAAGATTTGCTATGTTGCGACATATTTACAACTTGATGCATCTAGGCAGATGTGTCATGCTGTAAAGTCCTGTGCCACATGAAACCAATGCAGCAGTGATGCAAAAGATGCACCATGTTGCAAGACAGGCCTCACTTCATCTCCAACAACATACCGTCTGTTTAAACTGTAAAAATTTAGGAATGTGTAGGGGGCATGGAGAAGCTGAATCTTCTGTAAATGTCAAAATTGTTGTATACAGTGCTGAACTTCTGTGTACTCTTTGATATGCTAGACTGCATCTGCACAATGAGATACCTAAGCAAAGGAAACACAGGTGATGTGATTGTGAAATGAGGAAAAGAAATTGCACGTTTTTCAATTACATCACCTGTGTTTCATAACTTTACGAATCACATTGTGCAGATGAGGTTTAGGCCTGTCCACAGACACAGAAGAGGTCTGGCCTTTGTTCAAGAGTGAAGTGGACATGACTCACTTCATTGGTAGGTCTGCACATGTATTATCTCCTCTGTATTCTTCAAGAAGCCTAAATTTAATCTGCAACCCTGAGTAGGCCTCACCTCAAACAAACCTCTCGATAGGCCACACCTTCTCGTCATCCTGAATCAATCATTTAAAATGTTAGGGACAGATTTATGATAGCCGTGTGCCTCTTTTGCGCCGCTGTGCGTCACTTTTGTGACGTAGCGGCGGCGCAAAAGATGCGCTATGTTGCGACATATTTACAACTTGATGCAACTAGGCAGATGTGTCATGCTGTAAAGTCCTGTGCCACATGAAACCTGCGTCAGGTTTCATATAGGCGTTTTGTTGCAGGGTGGGCATTCATTTGCATGAAAGCCCTGTAAAACTAACACAGTGAAATTTAGAAGATTTCACTGAGTCAGCTTTATAGCATTGCTGAACCAAATCCTTACGCCTGTTTGAAACAGGCATAAGGAGTGATGCACCATGCAATGTGTGGCTTGCTCCTGTGCATTGCAGTAGACATGTCGCGCTTGCGACGTGATTCCTGCAATGCGCCGCTTTTGCGGCACAGATGCGTGACGCATCTGTGCTGTTTTTGCTCAATGGTGCTCCACATTGTAAATGCGGCACACCATGGGTGGCAGAGCAGCGGTGCACATTAACTGGTGCATCTCTGGGGATGCGCCAGTTAACATAAATCTGCCCCTTTACATTTAAGTATGAGCAGGGGACACAGAGTCGGTGAGGCTTATCCAAGGTTAAGAAGAGATGAGTCCTGTTCACTGAAAACTTGGACATAGGCCTCACCTCCTCAGCATCGCTGGACATGGCTAAATAATAGCTGCAAAATGTTACTCTTGTTAAACAATTTTACTATTATAGTCTCTGAGATTTGTCTCTTACTCTGCAACATCTTATTGTTCTTCTCTTTCTTTAAAGATAACGACAACATCAACCATGAGTGATAATGAGCAATCCGTTGATCTCGATCTTATCGTTGAACTTGTCATTGAAACGTCAGTGGAAGTAGATCCCTTAGATGATTTAAATCCTGAGGATGATGAAGAACATGATGAGGATGCCGATTTGTCAGAATTGTATGACATAGGGTGGGAAGCTGACCTGCTTGAGCCTATGGAACTATAAACATTTATTTTTAAAATTTACTGGAAATAAAAAGTAAAAATGTAAACTGTTTCATTTAAAATTTTTGACAATGATAAGAGAGTAAAAAAAGGTTAACCTGATGTTTTAAAGTTATTCACAGGCTTCTTTAGAGGAAGTATTCTATATGATTGTAGTGTGGGTGTTTGACTTTTTTATAGGTAATAGAATGCATTTTGTATGCTGTAGCAGGAGGAGTACTACATACTTAAATATTCTTCAGTGCTTATTTTCATTTTGTAAGTGGTATTGAGACCGACACAGAACTTCAATGGATCGGAGGGGCTGTTCCTGTGCATCTGGAGGACTGCCAAGCCGTTGCAGCAGTGGGAGTGAGGCCTCTCACGACACAGAACTTCAATGGATCGGAGGGGCTGTTGCCGTGCATCTGGAGGACTGCCAAGCCGTTGCAGCAGTGGGAGTGAGGCCTCTCACAGGGGCGTAGCGCAGCTCCTTTTGATGCTCACAATTGCAGATAACAGGGTAGAGATGTCTGTGGAATTTATAGATGGTTAGTCACACTAGAGTGTGGGCGGCGCCCCTAGCACTTCATTACGGCACACAGGGGAGCCGCGTTGCACAGTTTGAGAATCAGAGACTTAGGAGATAAACCTTCATAATAGGAAGGCTTCTAAGTGATAAAAATCGCCGGTGCTCGGCGTTAAAAATATCACTGCTATCGGTGGAATTTTCCACGGTGTTAGTGCTTCTACAGCAATGGGAACACATATCTGATAGAAAATCCTGTAACAATCTCAGTATTTCACATTATCGCGTGAAAAGAAAGTCTTCCGAAAGATGTTGAACGTTGTTCTCTTTTGAGAGTACAAAAGATAGTGAGGGAAGTGGGTCGAGTCCTCCGTGTAAATTGCAGAATAGAAACTACTAAGAACCAATTGGAAGTGTTGTTTTCGAGTCACATGACTTCACATGCGCGTCTCAGGACGTGTACGCGGTGACAGTATCTGGTCACGTACGCCATTTGGAAGTAGCGGTCTAATTCAGCGAAGTTTCAAAACGTGAAAAGGAGTAAATCCAAACACATCCGGATTTAATATATCTTCTGAGCTCGATTCAAGCATACAATTCTTAAAGTATAAAACCTTTTATATTTTTTTTAAAAAATAGCAAGGTGTGTACATTCGGTCACGCAAGAAAGTTTAAAAAGACATTCGGCTCCATTTAATGTAAATTTTCATAATAATAAAAAAGAAGCCTAGGTTTAGTTTCTTTGGCGTAGTATAAGTTCTTTGATGGGTCTATGAAGAAATTTAATAAGTTGCAAAGTTTTCACGAAATATATATATGCGGGTACGCGCACACGGTCGCGCACGAACGAAAGCCAAAAAAGCAGAGATAAACCCCCTTTATAATATGCTCCTGGAGCTCTTTTTGGTAGAATGAGTTAGTTCTGAAAATAACTTTTTTTTTTTTTTTTTTCAAAACAAGTGTTATGTTGTTTTTGATTTTTTTAACTTGCAACAACATTTTCATGTGTGACACAGGATCAAAATGAAATGAAGAAATTTATCTTTTCTCGGGGCATTTATGACTCTCAATTTTTAGTTTAGTAAGAATGAGGCTCTGCTCTCCGTACAGAAGAATTTCTCCACACTCGTTGCATTTCATGTGCACCTTTGCAAGATATGGTCTCAAGTCCATCACAGCACTTGATGGAGATACAGGTCGTCCACCAGAAGATGTGCTGGCCACCTCTAATGGTAATAGCGTGGCCAGGGCTCTTGTCGATGCCTGTGCAAATTCCACAGGGTGCACTTGTTTGACATGCCGCACCATGGTATGTATGGAAAAGGAATATTTTTTTCTTGGATTTCCTCTTGAGAGAACCGAATTGCATATTGTGCAGGTAACTTTTGGCGCATTTACTTTCTTTTGTTCTTCAGGATAAGTGAAAAATTGCCAAATAAAAGATTCCTTTTTTCTTTTTAAAGGTAGTCGCTCATTTCCTTCAGATTCGGAAGATGAATGCGGGGCGGCAGCCATTTCAGCAAAGTCTTCCGAAGGGTGTTGAACGTTGTTCTCTTTTGAGAGTAGAAAAGATAGTGAGAGAAGTTGGTGGAGTGCTCCGTGTAAATTGCAGAATAGAAACTACTAAGAACCAATTGGAAGTGTTGTTTTCAAGTCACATGACTTCACATGCGCGTCTCAGGACGTGTACGCGGTGATAGTATCTGGTCACGTACGCCATTTGGAAGTAGCGGTCTAATTCAGCGAAGTTTCAAAACGTGAAAAGGAGTAAATCCAAACATATCCGGATTTAATATATCTTCTGAGCTCGATTCAAGCATACAATTGTTAAAGTATAAAACCTTTTATATATTTTTTTAAAATACCAAGGTGTGTACATTCGGTCACACACGAAAGTTTAAAAAGACATTCGGCTCCATTTAATGAAAATGTTCATAATATTAAAAAAGAAGCCTAGGTTTAGTCTCTTTGACGTATTATAAGTTCTTTGATGGGTCTATGAAGAAATTCAATAAGTTCAGATTGCAAAGTTTTCACGAAATATATAGGCGGGTGCGCGCAGTCGGTCGCGCACGAAAGCCTGGAAATGCGCTATCCATTTTATTGAGAACTGTTGCCGAGAGTGCGCACACCGGGTCGTGCACG
Organism: Lissotriton helveticus; assembly: GCF_964261635.1. Lineage (NCBI taxonomy): Eukaryota > Metazoa > Chordata > Amphibia > Caudata > Salamandridae > Lissotriton > Lissotriton helveticus. The sequence goes on from NC_136063.1 coordinate 1,209,425,983, forward strand.
AAAGTTTAGAAAGGTTATTTTTATTTACAGACAAATTTTAATGCGTTCAAAAAAAGGCAAGGTACAGACTTTCTAATTCTGTATCGCTTTACAAGGAGTCTCTATGCAACTTGAACAGTGAAGAAAACGGCTTGTTTCCGAAAAAAATATTGCCAGAACTTTATTGACAAAAGTATAGGTTGCATACACGAGATATTTCTGAATTAGCATTTTAAAAACCAATGAAATTCACTGAAAAAACCATAGGTTTTACACACGTTATAGTTAGGAAGTAGCATTTACAAAACCTATGAAATTCACTAAAAAAAACATAGGTTTTACACACGTTATAGTTAGGAAGTAGCATTTACAAAACCTATGAAATTCACTGAAAAAACCATAGGTTTGACACCAGTTATAGTTAGCTGGAAATTTTACTGATATAAAACCAATGAAATTCCACGTTATAGTTAGTTGGACTCACTATAACTTGCGCGTGCAAAGCACTGCTGATGACGTCACATATTACATCACTCATGACATGGTCAGTGACATCACTCATGACATCACTGATGACATCATCATTGTGACAGAGTGAGAGACCTCCTTTCACTGTAATGTAACCCTTGAAACACATATTCAAAAATAGAAGTTAAAATTTTCAAAAAAATAAAGATACCCATACCAGTTACAACAACCAATTCAGTAATACCACCATCAATATACACATCCACTCATTCACCAACAGTTCTATACAGTCACTCATACATATACTTACTCATCATATGTAGTGATATATCTATACATCCTGTTACACACCGACAGTCATTCAAAAGTTATAGACACACATACTCACACATGCAAATAAACTATTGAACATCCATTTATTTGCATATACAGCTATACACATACTACCACTTTTCTTCTGAGAAAACTTACACATACTTACTCTCTTAAATAATCACTTATAGAAACACATACTAACTTAAACAGGAACTCTTACAATCCTTCACTCTCACATATACTCACTTATATACATCAATATTCACATATACTAGATTAAATTAAATTAAAACATATGTAGTTATTGACAAAGACACTAGTGAGACAGTCATTCACTCACTTACACACACATATACACACTCATCCACCCATACAGTCCTGCACATATGCTGTCTTCAAAACAGATACAAAGAGAGAGTTAGTCATTCATGCATTTATGTGTTAAGTAATACCCCCACCAAACCATACAGACACTCATACTGATACTAAAAAAACATCTAATAACCCATATACATACACATGTAGCTACTCAACCAACCCATGCAGCCACTTATACTCAAAGTGAAATACTAATACATATATTTAAATATTTACTCACTAATATTTATTTATCAAAAAGACACACATTCACTGGATGGTGTCATCAGTGATGTCATGAGTGATGTCACTGACCATGTCATGAGTGATGTAATATGTGACGTCATCAGCAGTGCATTGCACGCGCAAGTTATAGTGAGTCCAACTAACTATAACGTGGAATTTCATTGGTTTTATATCAGTAAAATTTCCAGCTAACTATAACTGGTGTCAAACCTATGGTTTTTTCAGTGAATTTCATATATATATATATATATATATATATATATATATATATATATATATATATATATATATATGTATATATATATATATATATATATATATATATTCATTGAAAAAAACAAAGGTTAAAGTGGTGTTATGGTTAGGTGAATATGTCACATAGAAATTCACAAGTTTTAGTTAGTAGAGCTAACTATAAATTGCGCCCCCGCCATGCACTGCTTATGATCTCACATATTACATCACTCATGCCATGTTCTATAACATAATTGATGGCAAATATTTACTCACTAATATTTATTTATCAAAAAGACACACATTCACTGGATGGTGTCATCAGTGATGTCATGAGTGATGTCACTGACCATGTCATGAGTGATGTAATATGTGACGTCATCAGCAGTGCATTGCACGCGCAAGTTATAGTGAGTCCAACTAACTATAACGTGGAATTTCATTGGTTTTATATCAGTAAAATTTCCAGCTAACTATAACTGGTGTCAAACCTATGGTTTTTTCAGTGAATTTCATATATATATATATATATATATATATATATATATATATATATATATATATATTCACTGAAAAAACCATAGGTTATAGACCATATATAGTTAGGAATTAGCATTTAGAAAACCTTATTTTACTCACACAAAACCATTGAAATTCCATATATAGTTAGTTGCACTAACTATATATCGCGCACCCGCAATCCACTGCTGATGATGTCACATATTACATCATTCATGACATGGTCAGTGACATCACTGATGACATCACTGATGACATCTCAAATGACATCACTGATGACATCACTGATGACATCTCATTTGACATCATTCTTGTGCTAATACGATAAACCTCTTCAGACTCTAATATAACCTTAGATACACTCAGTGTATACAGACACTCACACACTGTCACTCATCCATGGAGTTACTCACACACCTAGTCAGTCATGCAAAGAAACAATCTCACCTCCATTTCCTCAACTATACAGTTATACACACCTTACTTATTCAAACATATACTAACACATATTTACTCTCTTATACAATCCCTGATACAAGTTCACAATGATCCATACAGCCACTCACACATTCAGTGGCTCTCATGCACAGTTATTTATATATGCCAACTCTCACATGTACTGTGTTTTACATATGTACTTACTATGACATGTAGCATTGAGATATCCATTCACTCATCAATACACTCATGCACACAGTCAACCGCCCATGTAGCTTTTTCCACATGCACTCTTGAACTCATACACCTAGTGAATCAACTGCTCACACATCTATGCACAGAGTCACACACCTCCCAGCCACCCCCACACAAACTCAATCTCCCATAGAAATACTTGGGCAACCAATTAATAACACATATAGCCTCTCGTATAGCTAATGATCAACACATGCAGCAGTTTACATCACAACAGACATAATGATGCACAAATTAAGACAGTTTAGTCACTAACCCATGCATTCAGTGAGACACATTTAATCACTCACTCATACAGTCAGTCACGCACCTACTAAATCCTTCATCCAGACACTTATACATCCACTCATTCTTCAATATCTAAGACATATTTTAACTTTACAGAAACATACAGTCACTGGATGTTGTCATCAGTGATGTCATTTGAGATGTCATCAGTGATGTCATCAGTGATGTCACTGACCATGTCATGAATGATGTAATATGTGACATCATCAGCAGTGGATTGCGGGTGCGCGATATATAGTTAGTGCAACTAACTATATATGGAATTTCAATGGTTTTGTGTGAGTAAAATAAGGTTTTCTAAATGCTAATTCCTAACTATATATGGTCTATAACCTATGGTTTTTTCAGTGAATTTTCAAGGTTTTGTAAATGCTAATTCCTAACTATATATGGTCTATAACCTATGGTTTTTTCTGTGAATTTCATTGGTTTTTTAACAGCTAATATCTGTAGCTGTAAAATGTATTCTTCTTTAAATCCAAAAATATATTTTATATGTTTATGAATAATTTTTTTTTTAAATATTTTTTTTTCTTCGTTCCCGCTTCGCGAATCGGGAAGCTTCCCGTTAGCTGACCTTGATGCCACGAAATAGACCGCGAGCCGGTAAACGTTTCTTTACCGCAAGTGCCGCGTTAGAAAACAACATCGTGACGCCTCCCGTCCGCATGACGTTTCACGTTGTCGCGTGATACGTCATATGACGTGCTACGTTAGCGAACTGGTACGCGAAGCGAGTCGCAAAGCGCAGGTTTCTGGAAGCAAACCGGGAGGCCCTGCAAAGCGCTTAACGTAAACACAGCAAGTCATGTGACTTGGTAATAACACTTTTCATTGGTTCATTTCACTTTTGGTTTCCTAATGATGTAAGACTAGGTCATATAATCTAAAATGAACACTTTTGATTGGTTGAGAACTCTTGTTTTTCCCAAATGATGAAAATCCCTCCTTCTTTCCTCACTCTGACTTTCATCATTGTGAGAGAAAGACCCTTTGTGATCACTGAGCAATGGCTTCTTTAGTAGCTTCAGCTGGTGCTTCCCCACCACCTCGACCACATCCAAGGAAGAGTGGACCACCTGCTCAAGTTGTAATTCAACAAGAAGAAGAAGAAGAGGAACAGGAGGACGAGCACGAAGAGAGGCAGTTTTTGCCTGAGCAGCCCAGGACGTCTCACCGGAAAGAAAACTTCATTTGGCAATTTTTTAAAATTCCCAAAGGTCAGAAAAAAGTAAATGCAAGATACGTAACTTGCCTTATATGTCAAGATAGACTGTCCAGAGGGACCGACAAAAAATACAGTTTCGGAAACTACACAATGCATCGCCATATGACTAGGTGGCATCCTAACAACTACAGTGCTGCACAGTTTCGGAACGACCTAGATAATCTCCCTATTATGGCCAGAAGATCTGTTGTACCGGAAGTAACGGGACCAGAGGGCAGGGAGATGGTGCCAAATATACAAATGAGATTTGGTGATGTAAAACACATCTGCGCATTTTGCGATGGATTCATTTCCTACGGAGAAAAAAGCATCACTCTGATCAACAGAGCTATTGACTATCATATGCAAGTTTGTCCGAAACGCCCAAAATAATAAATACTTCTTTTTTTTGTTTTGTTGCTCCTGTTGAGCCCTTTACAATGAATCGTTTTCATTGCCCCCTCCAAGAAAAACCCAAAAAAATATAAAACTTCCGAAAAATTCAAAAACAGTAAAAAAATGTTCAGAAAAATAAAAAAAAAAGTTCTTTTCAGAACTACCTCCCCGTTATTAAAAAATTGGTACAATATTTGGAACTGTGCCAACCTCTATTTCTCTTAGTTCGCTTCCCAGTTCGCTCGCGGGTACGCGAACCGGAAGCGACCCAAAAACAGTAAGTATAAGGGAAGGAAACAGACACTTATGTTAAAAGAAAGACAGCTATAAGGGAGTAAACTAGAGATACCATTACCCGTAATCCACTGCTGATGATGTCACATATTACATCATTCATGACATGCTCAGTGACATCATCAGCAGAGGATTGCGGGTTTTTTGGCAACATGCCTTATCCACGGTTTAATAACGCTGCCTTTTGCTTTATATAAGTTTTCAAATTGTATGAAATATATACCAATAGGTCGTTATGAACCTTTAGGTAGTGCTTTTGTTCATGAGGTCTGGTCGCTTCCATACACATACAGATGTTTCAAAGATGATCAAGAAGTTTATCTGAATGGAGAGGAATGCACTGAGACGCCAGATCATTCACTAATGTGTAGGCACATACATTTACACGGTTCATGCAACAAACACCGACCAAATATGGCTTGCGTGTTGCAAGGCACGCCAGTTCCTGCTATCATCCCCACGTTCAAGTTGTTGGAAAATGGTAGTTATTTGATGCTCAATAATGAAGATTGTTCTGAGTTAATTAAAAGTATTCCTTTTATCGTAACAGTAAGTGAACGGGTTATTTGCTGCAGAAATGTTCTATTTCCTCCCACACATGAACATAGGGAGTTTTCAATCTGGCCACAAATACCAACCTTGAGACACGTTTCAACGGCATGGCAAGAATAAGAGCTCTTTTGTCTCAGAGAGAGGTGGCCTTGAGTTCGGCCCGTGAAACTTTCGTACTTCACATAGCGAACACCCATACAGAGGTGCAAAACCTTTTTCAATTAACATTTGCCTTTCAATTTCAGCAACATGTTTCCGACTATCTGTAACGCATCCTCCACAAAGTCCCTGGTGCACTTTTTTAAAGTTGTTACCAGTGGTCTCGTGACTTCATTTGAGAAAATCTTTGGAGTCATCCCTGCTTCCTTTCATTGTATTTTCTGCCCTCTGGTTCGTGGATTGGCATTTTTACTTGCATTACCAGCGGACGCTCTTGTGCTTTTTTACATTTTTAAATATGGATGTCCCTCCTATGCAACCTCCGACCCTGCAGCTGCTGACACTGTTCCGCAATCGCATGCTAGAATATTATGGCACAATGCCGTTGGCGATATTAAGCACGGCATATGGATTATCTTTTCGGTTCTCCTACTTCACCTGTGTCCAGCCTGTATTTCACTGCCTGACCTGTGATTTCGATTGGGCCATTGATTTGTGTCTCTGCGGACCGGTTTCTCCTGACGTCGACTTTAATCAGCTGATGACTCCTATCATTACTCACGAGTTGGTTTGTCCTGGCGAAAGGATTATGGCTGTGGCATTGATGCATGGACTACTTGGTCCCTGGAATTTACTGGCGGCAGCACAGTCTTTCTTGGAACAGAGCTTTCTTGAAAACCCACCGAGCTGTCCTCTGATGGTGATAGAGGATCCGGTGCTGGGAGAGCACGTATGTTCTTTTCCGCTTTTAAATTGGATGGCTGAACTGTTTTCGGATGAAGACGGTGACTTCCTATTGGAGGCTGTTGCAGCTTATTTTGCATACACAGTTATGTCATAGACCTTTTTCATGTTTGATATGCTGAGTACTAGCATTTCATTGACAATTCATTGACTTATTTGTCAAGTTTTTATTATTTACCTTGCCTATTGGCTTAAGACTCGATAAAGTACTTGGCTGTTTTATTTTTCTTTAGCATTAAATTTTCCTAGTTTTTAATGCTTTACCTTGCGGACCGTCCACATATAAACTTGCAATCTGCTCTCATGAGATGGCACTTCTATTATCTTATTCAGTTCGTTTCCGGATCATGAGGAGGTGTCATCTAGGTCCTGGATATCTTTACACCGTGTTAAGTTAGCATGGGCTCATTACCGGTTTAAACGCCATTTTTCCTTTTTTGCAACTTCTGCACACGACACTTAGTTGTTGCTTTAGCTTTCCACCTAGTAGTTCATCGTGGTTTACATGAGAATAATATGTTATTGGTCTACTATCTGCTTTACTTGTTAAACTATATCTGTACAGCGAGTGCTAAAGTTTCAAGAACAACACGATACAGAATTGTTATGAGGTCTGATCTCCACGACTTCATACTCATAACATAAGTGCAACTTCTGCCAATTCTGGGCATGAGGCGGGTTTTATATTGCTTTGCCGAACACACATACACAACAGTTGATGCGGTTCACATGAAGAGAGAGCTGGTGTATGCTGATGTGATTCCTTCAAATCTAAGACACTAAAGTATGGGCACGCCCTAAACCAACACAAAGAGACCTTCTTAGCAAATAATATAATATGTGTATTAGGGAGGGTGAGATATAAGCAGCCGCGGGCCGTGGAGGGAGTTACGATGGGGCAGGGAGGCGGGGAGGGGGAGAAGCAGGGTGGAGCCCTCTCTACCTTGCCCCTCCCCCTCCCCGCCTCCCTGCCCCACCGTAACTCCCTCCACGGCCCGCGGCTGCTTATAAGTGTTGATAAGTCTTATTCATTTACAGCATGTTAACATACTATCACCATTCACTTTTTATGTACTAGTAACTATGCTGGTAATTTTGCTACTGATAATATGTGTACTTTTATTATCTAAGGTACTACGCCTGAGAAGACGGCATTAGTAAATAAACATTTCAAATACACATCTGTTCTTCTTAACTCCATGTTCTGGTTTCTAAGAAATCTATAACGACCGACTGTTCATGAGTTCCACGTATCCTGAGGTACTATAAGTTCATATTCTGGATTGTCTAAACATTGAGAGTTTGTTATATCCAATGTGACACTGTACCTAGCTTGCTAAATAGTTTTTGATTACTAACGTGAGTTTTGGGACACCCTAATTCGCCGAGGTTCCAATCCTCTGTCCACAGTTCTGTGTGAGAACAGAAACCCTGCGACAGGGGCACCCCCGACCCTTGCTGGAGCTTCATCACACTTGCGATACAACTCCAGCAATGCGCCACCTTTACGGCACAGATACATCACGCATCTGTGCTGTTTTTGCCCCATGATGCGCCGCATTGTAAATGCAGCACACCATAGGTGACGGAACAGCGGCACAGAATGACTAACACATCCCTGGTGATGCGCCAGTCATCATAAATGTATCCCTATGCTTCTTATCTTGTTAGCGATGAACCGCCATATGTATCATCAAAGTTATTTGCATTTCCTAAATAGCGAACTTTAAGGAATAAATAGCGATTCTTTACCATTCCTAGTTTGCGATGAGCTATTTGCTAATTAGCCGAATGTAGCCCAATGAAGCCCAATGTAGCCCAATGTAGCCCAAAGATGGCCGCCAGACACACAAAAAAACAAATGTAGCCCAAATATCAGCCAGATGTAGCCCAACTATAGCCCAGTGACAGAATGACCAATCAGCTTCGCAAACCTCCGTTACGCGAAGCGGAGCGCTGTTACAGATATATATCTTTTTTTGAACGTTAATTTCTCAAAATCCACTGGAGCACATATATTGAGACCTAGCAAAGGCACATCGGGCTACCAGTCCCTAATATTTTGCCAAGTTTCGTGCAAATCCATTCAGCCGTTCAATTATTATTATTATTTTTTTTTTTTGCCCCGCGGGGCCCTTTTAAAACCTCCCCATCAAACCTAGGGGGTCAGCGAGGATCTACTATGCCCCCTTATAGTTATTTCCCCCTTTGTTTTGACCTCCTCTTGTCTCTCGATCCTACCGAGAGACAAGATGGCGGCCGCTACGGACTGTTTGGAATGTTGACAGACGCCGGAGAACCAATCAGCTTCGCTTCACAAAGCTCCGTTGCGCGAAAAGTCCGCGAACCAGTGCGCTGCCCGGTCCGCTGTTACAGATATATATCTTTTTTTAAACGTTAATTTCTCAAAATCCACTGGAGCACATATATTGAGACCTACAAAAGGCACATCGGGCTACCAGTCCCTACAATTTTGCCAAGTTTCGTGCAAATCCATTCAGCCGTTCGGGCTAAAAGTGAGGCCAACCGCCCTATGGAAAACTCAATGTTAAAAACACGTTTTGGGACCCCCCTTTTTTCTCGGCCCCCACTGGACGAACCCCCCCCAAATTTTCAAGGGCTGCTCAGACACAAAATGTGCCATTTTCCTGAAAATTTCAGCCAATTCCGTCCACAAACGCCAAAGTTATTAGACATAGAATTTTCAAAAAACCCATAGAGAAAAAATCCTAACTATATATACCTACTGGCGACCGCCAGTAGGTAATATATATATATATATATATATATATATATATATATATATATATATATATATATATTCATTGAAAAAAACAAAGGTTAAAGTGGTGTTATGGTTAGGTGAATATGTCACATAGAAATTCACAAGTTTTAGTTAGTAGAGCTAACTATAAATTGCGCCCCCGCCATGCACTGCTTATGATCTCACATATTACATCACTCATGCCATGTTCTATAACATAATTGATGGCATCACTGGTGACAACTGAAATGACATAATTGATGGCATCACTGATGATGTCCAAGCTTCATTTTTGCACATTACTCTATAAACTAGTATGGCATTAGAGGTCTGAAAGTAAGTGCAAAATAGTTAGGAATACTATGAAGCATCATTAATGCCATCACATACAGAACTGTAGCAAGCATGAGTTATATGCAACATTGACCGTATACCATACACCTCACAGGTAGCCTAGTTCACATTAACAATCAACCACAGATATATGGGAACCCTCCTTGCACATAGCGTTTAATCTATATACAACTCCAGAGAAAGCCAGGTTCCTCAAGATGCTCACGTCTGTTCCAAAATTAATGCCCTACTACAGACAGGTTTTATCTGTATAAAACCCCTCACATTCACCAAACTTACACTAGGAAATTTATTTGATATGAGCAAAAAAGTTGATACTGTAAATAGTGTTTACTCTATGGAGAAGGTTCACTCTGTACAACACTCTTTGCAGACAGTGAAACTCTAATGAGAAATACACCACAGAGTATTATAAAGTATCTACTACAAATGGTGCACACTCTATGCAACACAAGTAAAAAAAACACTATTCACTTAACATCACGAAGGTCTGAAGGTGCTAATGATTAGAGTAACTGTAACATTCATACTGTGGTGAAACCTATATAGATAGCCCATCTTCTGAAGCAAAACAAGCACATGCACATAAGTTAGCATGTTATGTAGAAATTGTTATGCTTCAACTATTAACTGAAGGCTGCCTACAAATCTTAATATCTACTACGTAGAATCTTTGCCCTGTTGAAAACAATTTTTGCAGAACCAAAAGCCTTGTGAGGAACATGCTGAACACAAGCCATCAACTGTCACCAGCACACAGACTTATTCTTCAAAGCAAACATTTCTAACGTGTCCAATACCTCTACACACCTGTTATGCAGTAAGAGCATCTGTATTTAGCAAACCCTTACACCTATTAGCTGGACACAGGCTGACCAAAATTAGATAGGGAAGAAATATGGTAGTTACTCGCCACTATGCAAACTATAAAACAAACTAGCACACTTGTTAGATGATGTCATGTTAGAAGTTGGGGTCTCTAGTTGGCAGAGATAGGTACCTTTCTCCAATTAAAGACCCTTGCTTCCAGTCAGGGTAAGGAGGATACACTTCTAAAGAAAACCTGCTCACGGCCTTTATAGCTTGGCACGAGCAGTCAGGCTTATCTTAGAGGCACTGTGTAAAGCATTTGTGAAAACATACAGTAATACAGGGAAAACACTACAAATGGACAACACACCAGTTTACAAAAATAAGTAATCTTTATCTAAACCAAACAAAACCAAAAGGAAAAAAAAATCATAATACAGTAATAAAAAATATGACTTTCAAATGGTAGAAATAGTTCACTTCAAAGCAAATTGCAGATGCAACACTTTTCACACAAAGTACCTTGGATGCGTCACGCACACACACAAAAAGGGTCGCAGGGAAGGGATGCGTCAGTTGCTTGCACCTGGGGAAGTGATGCATCGGTTCCTTACTGCTGCGCAGGGGAGGTGATGCGATGGTTCCTTACTGCGTGGGGAGGTGATGTGTCGGTTTCTTACTACGTCCCACAATGATGCGATAGCCTTGGCGCCTCGATGCAATGTGACAATCTGGGAAAATGCGTGGGTACTTGCAGCCACAGAGCAGGGCTTGCATCTGAATCGGTGCGGTTATCTCACACTTCAGAAACTGGTGCACTCAATGTAGTGTGTGGTGATTTCGCGGGCAGGCGCTGCGATGATTTCTAAAGTGATGCGTCGGAAACAGGTGCGGATGGTTCACGCTTCTCGAAGTTGCGCTTCTTTTCCAGCGCCCAGCAGCAAACAGCCTCCACAGGTCCAAAACAACAGTAGGCATCTCTTAGCCGGTCAGAACTCCCAGCAAGGAAGTTCAGGGGAGCAGGTGGTGAGGTCTTTGTGTCTCTGACACGTCAGAAAAGGAGGCAACCTCAATTTCAAGCCCATGGAGATCTTCCTCAAGCAGGGGACATTGCAAAGTCCTTTTCCCTTTCCTTGGCAGAAAGTAGCCACTGCAGGCTCACCCCAGACAGCAAACAGCACAGGGGCAGTATTCCTCTTCAGCTTCTCTAGCTTTTCTCCTTGGCAAAGGTTCCTCTTGATTCCCAGAAGTGATCTAAAGTTCTGGGGTCTGGACTCCAATATTTATAGCACAAAATCCTTTGTTCTCTGGTGGCAGAGAAGTTCTTTGCCAGTCCAAACCAGTTCTGTCCTCCCTTTTGCAGCTGCCTGGCAGGAGGTGAAGACAACATTGTGAAAGGCAAACAGGGTCTATTCATGTGCAAGGGTAATCTCCTCCCACCACTCTAAATGCAGACCGGCTCTATTCAGGTGTTAGTGAGAACTCCTCCCCCTACTCTGAATGCAGCCCAGGTCTATTCAGCCCAGCCCGATTCATACAGACTCCCTGGAGCCACTGCACCTCCCCAGTCCCTACCACTCCAAAGTCAGCTAGTCAATACACATCCAAGTAGAGGCACACTGCATGGCTAGGCATGATAACACAGAATGTAAAAATCATCCTCACTAAAAGATGCATTTTAACATTCTGAGTTCAGGCATACTAAACTTTATTTTCCTACCTTGTTCCCAGGGGTAGGTATGCTTATAAGACGTTATAAGCAAACTCTCCATTCTATCCTATGGGAACAGATAGCCTTGCATTAGTGAAAAACAAAACTGGAAGTTTTTCACTATCAGGAAATGCCACACACATCAGGGCATGTCCAAGCCTTTCACATACACTGCACCCTGCCCACGACGGTAGTTTGGATCTACCTTAGGGTGACCTACAATTAAGAAAAGGGAAGGTTAGGGCCTGGCAAGTGGGTGCACCTACCAAGTCGACATGGCAGTACCAGACTGCACACAGGCTCTGCAAAGGCAGGTCTGAGTTACATTTACAGGCGTGTTAAGTGGGTGGCAAATCAGTGCTGCAGGCCCTGTAGCAGCATTTGATTTACAGGCCCTGGGCACACACAGTGCCCTGTACTAGTGACTTACCAGTAAATCAAATATGTCAATCATGGAAACACTAATCCATATTAACAATTTACACAGAGAGCATATGCACTTTATCACTGATCAGCAGTGTTAAAGTGCCCAGAGTCATAAAACCACCACCAACAGGTCAGAAAAAATACAAGAGGATGGCAAAAACTTCTGGGATGACCCTACAAAAAGGGCCAAGTCCAACATGTCATCAGTGATGTCATCAATGATGCCATTTTAGATGTCATCAGTGATGTTGTAAATTATGTCATAGTCCACAAACTATGTAATATGTGAGGTCATAAGCAGTGCCTGGCGGGGGTTCGAGTTATACTCTGCTAACTATAACTGGTGAATTTCTGTCAGTTTTATAGTTCAGAATGTTAATGTTGTCACTGACATATTCTTCTAACTATAACATTGCTTTAATCTTTGTTTTTTTCAGTGAATTTTAAAGGTTTCTAAAAAAACTAAAATACATCTCCATATCACACCTAACTATAACGTTACTTTAAATCTTGTTTTTTCCAGTGAATTTCTGTTTTCCTTTTTAACGTAACATAATATTTTATTACTTTACATACAACCAACCCCTAGTCATGCACGGCTGCCTACAGCCAAGACCTGCAGCCTACCCATCTCCCTCACAGGTAGGCAACCCCATGCTGTGCATAGCTTTTCGTTGCACGTGCCATGGGTTTAGCGGACACCCAAAGGCAAATAAACGCATGCTGCACAAGGTCTTTGCTAGTCAGTAGCTGGCATCTTCACCTGTGCTCTAGCCAGGCTCTGCTTCCAACTCCCCAAAGACAACCAACCCCATGTTGGGCACAGCTTTTGGCCATGCTCAGCAGAGGGTGAATCACAGGGCTTGGCCTGCTGCAAGGCCGTTTGGTCAAAACCCCAGCAGGCTCCCGACCTCACTTTTCTGTGACCGTGTAGGGTTGGCCTTTATTCCCTGGGGTTCCCATTCCCTGGGGCCAAAACATATGTATATGGGGAGGGGACATGCAGCTCCCTCCCTGACCTTGAATATAATCAAACATGGAAGGACTGTGTGCAGCAAAGTGAGCTTTATTAGGCCCTCGGGACCCCATCTCCCAGGGAAGTATTTATTTTAAAGGGAAGGGGCCTCATTAGGCCTGTGGACTCCATCCCCCATGGCCTTACTTATACATGGAGGGGGGGTGATGTGGCACCCCTCCCTGTGCTACATCAGGCCCTCAGGACCCCATCCACCAGGGGAGGGGGGGACACCACCTCTAAATTAAAGAAACGACATGGGTCACTATTTTGTTTTTTTCTAAGGGAATTGTGTGGGATTGTGGCAAAAATTGCTGCGTTGTTGTTTTCAATTCTGGCCTTGGGTGGCGACGTCCATTTGGGTTCCCCTACGGGGCCTAGAAAGGCCGGGAATCCCTAGCCTGCCCCCTTAAGGTCTGGGGTCTGAGTCCCCGAGTCCAGTAATGGCTGCCAGGATATTTTTCTCATGTTGCTGGCAGCCAATCAGAGTGTTCGCTCCCGCAGGAGTGTGACTCCTCTGGGAGCGACAAGGCCCAAAGGAAAAAAGCTCCCGGGGTCAATCAGAGCGATCTAATTTTAAACTGGTGCTCCTGAGAGACTCTCACCTGTCCAGATATATGATTATTTTTAAACCTACATTTATCAAAAACTATTCAACAGATTAACACCAAATTACACAAAGCACAAGCTGCAGACCAAGATTTAACTTTCTGCCATTTCATTTCATAAAGCCTTATTCGGAGCATAGAAAACATGTCCATAAAAGCACACACAGTTATAAATACAGAACATATGATCAATTTAAAAAAGAAACACATAATACATTATTATCCAGAGGGGGATGGAATAAATAATTAAAATGATTAAAAGCACATACTTTTCCTAGTACCAATTGCTTTGAGCAGGAAAGTAGCCGTAAAAAAGCAAATGTCTGGGTAGTGCAGATTAAAAAGCAGTTTCATAGAGTCATTAATTGTTCTTACTCCAAATCTTTTCAGCATAGGCTTTAGGAACATTTTCCGTAGCTCACTGTATAATTGACATGATAAAAGAAAGTGCATAGTGCTCTGCTCAGCATTATTATCACAAGCACAGGGTCCAGAAGGGCGCATTTTTATATTAGGAAACGCTACCAGATAATGTACTGTTCCCATCCTCATCCTGGTCAGCACAAACTGGTGCGAAACTCTGGTCACCTGTGTCAAGTATGGTTGGAATCCAATAAAGTCATTCATGCTATTATACAGCATAGAAGTAGAGAGTTTTAATTCCTCCAAAGCACGCCTCTCTGCACAATAGTTCAAGAAAGTAGCTTTCAAATTAGACTTCGAGATGTCAGAAGCACAATATTGATTATTAAACATATCAAACCCAAAGACCTTTTAAAAGCTATCAATGACATATTTGATCCAAGGGATCTTTGAATGCTGGTCCAAAGTAAGGCAATCATTGATAATGGCTCTATTCAAAGAGGTACCATCATTCAGCCATACCGAGCGCCACAGTAATAGGGGTCTTAACATAATCATGTCATTCAGGAATTGAATCCCCAATTCCTTATGAACCAAGTTGTTGGAAGTTGATTTGGGTAAACACAGGAGCCTTTTCAGAAAATTATTCTCCTCAACCTGTAGACTCCCGGCTGATGACACACCCCATACTCCTGCCCCATACAGGGCCGCAGAAAGACATCTAGATTGAAAAATATTTAACATGTCTTTAATGCGCCTATTCCCCAACTTCTTGGCGAATACAAATACCCCGTTAGCACTCCTCATCATTTTTGTTTTAACGGCTTTATGTTCTGTATCCCAGCTGCCGTTTTTAGAGAATGTAATCCCCAAGTAGCAAAAGTTATCCACTTTTTGAACCGGATCACCTTCTATGGAATAATGGAAATTAGATTTCGGTTTAGATCGTCCTGATCCACACTCCATTACATAAGTTTTAGTCCTATTAATAACCAGTTTCCTGCTTTTGATGAACTGGACAAACCTGTCCATCAAACGTTGAAGACCCAATGGTGTTCTAGACAGCAGTACGGCGTCATCTGCATAGAGTAACACAGGGATGTTAAGGTTGTTAACTCTCGGGACATCTCCCGTAACTGTCTGTAGAACTGAATCGACCTCATTAATGAAGAGTGTGAAAAGCAGGGGTGCTAAAACACACCCCTGTCTTATTCCCCTCCCGATCCTAAACTTGCTCGTACACTCCCCATTAGGTCCATACCGAACACTGGTGCGTAATTTTTCATACAGGCGGGCCAAGAAGTAAACTATACCTTTGGGAGCTCCCATTTCAATCAGTTTAGCCCAGAGTATAGCGTGGTCTACCATGTCAAAAGCGCTGCTTAGGTCAGCAAAACACAAATAAAAAGACCCTATTTTGGCCTGGGGATATTTCCCTACCAAAAGTTCTAAATTCAAGCATTGCTCTATGGTACCACGACCCTTCCTGAACCCAAACTGACTGTTAGTTAAGATCCCGTTGGTCTCTGCCCATTCCTCTAATCTAACCAAAAGGACCCGGCTCATGACTTTCACAGATGAATCCAGTAAGGATATTGGCCGGTAATTTTTTGCTTCACCCCGGTCACCTTTCTTGAAGATGGGGACAATTATTGATTCTGCCCATGTTGACGGTATCTCATAGCTAACTACTGCATTAAAGATCTTAACCAGCAATGGGCCCCATATCTCCGGAGCAGTCTTATACACATCTATAGGCACCCCATCAGGTCCCTGGGCCTTCCCTCCCTTACTTGCTCTAATACTATCCATGACCTCTGGTATGGTGATATTTAAGGCAACAATAGGCCAACCATCTCCAGAGGATACCGGTCCATTACCAGAATCAAAAATGATGGGAAAATGTAGGATCCATGATTCCATGCTCACGTTTGATGTTAGCTCTGGTACCTTTTCGTCCTTAAGAAATGGGCAATTCACAGTGGCCCAAAACAGTGTGCAATTCTTCAATTCTGCTGCTTGGCTAAGATTATCCCATGCTTCCTGCTGGAGTTCAGCCTTTCTGCGTTCAAGGGTCAAATTGTAATCCTTCCTAAGTTGGGTCACCAGACTCTTATCTCTAGGTTTAACTGGTAAAGCCTCTTTAAGGTCTTTGCGGGCAGTAGAACAGGCATGGTCAAACCACCCCGTTTTTTGTCTACTCTTGTGCCCGGCTACTCTAGTAAACTTCTTATTGATGGTTGCATTAATTCTACCAAAGTGATCAATACTGTCAGCCATGATTTTGTCTTGTTCGAGGATTGCCGTAATTTCTATCATACAGCTATTAATGATAGAATCAGATGTTATTTCGGCTTTATCTCCTTTCCACCTTAACCTGAAACCATTTGGTCTATGGGGTTCAATATTAACAATAGTACCCATATCGGAAACAGGGGCAGGTTTCCAAATCATGGCGTCAATAGTTAAACAATTATGGTCACTTAGCATAACATCAACCACCTTAAGCTCTGAACACAGAGGAATTAGGTTAGAGGACATGCACATAAAATCGATAACAGTACTAGCCCCCCTCCCTTTGAAAGTCGGTAAACTTTCTCCCAGGTCATTCTTTCCATTTTCCAAAATTTCCATGTCATGATCTATCAGAAAGCTATTCAAACTTTCTCCATACAAATTATGGGGAAAGTGAACGTCAGCATCCACTGAACGATCATAGACACCACATAACTTCTGGGACGATAAGGGGCAAACTGAAATATTAAAATCCCCCACAAAAATAAATTCATAAACACCATTAAAATTATTCACAATACGTCTTAATGCATTTTCTAAGTCATTAATTACTGTGTGCCTAGTACCATCAAATATATTATTATAAAAATGAATCAAAAGTATATTTCTACCCGCTTCTTGCGCTAGCCATAGAATTTGGGAGTGAGCCCCCACTACTACATGTTTTTTCACCAAAATTGGTAACTTGACTGATATCAAAACCAACAACCCTCCTTTTGCTCTACCAAAGGGCGATGCCAGGGGAGGAAGTTCATAGGATACAAAGCCATCACTGCCCTTAAAATCTTTGCACCAGGTTTCCTGTAGGCAAATGATATCAAATAAACTAATAAATTCTTTCCATCCTAGAATATCCTCCTTGGCCGTCAATCCTGCAATATTCCAGCTGGCGATATAGCAAGTTTCACTTTTCCTATGATGGCTAACATTAGGCGGGCCTTCACTAAATGTGGACATGTTCTCATCTGAATTAGAAAGCTGAATGTTATACCTAAAATTCTCATCATTTCCTCCTACGGGCATACAATCTATAGTCACATTATTAACCAGTTCGGTTTCAGACATAGTTGACCCTCCATTATAATTACTGTTTACATCCCTCCCACTTCCAGGGCCCATCTGATGTCAGTCATTTTGGTCCAGAAAACTCAATGACTGATACCTATTCTGGATTGGGACTTGATATACCATCCCATTAGCAGGTGAAAAAATGCCATCACAAGTGGGTACAAAATTGGGGGTATGTGTTATAAATCTGTTCCCACCGGGGGCAGGGTACAACATGTGCGTAGGCAGAGTGGGTCTGCATCAGAAAAACCAGGGCTAAAGGTGGATAACACAGGTCTATTTCCAGTAGATGAAAAAATAAAATTATTATTATTAGCCCCCTCCCTACAATTAGCAGAAGGCAACCTGTTAAGATGGTTATAGAAATAGCCCAATGGTCTAGCGATGACATCTGTCTCTGACTGCGTTAATGCGGCTGCTCTGAGCAAGATCGTCGCAACATGTTGCGGGTGTTTAAAGTTTATAATTACCCAATCACCCCCACAAGTCTTCTGGGTATTACCAATCCAATTGACTCTTCTGATAGATATAATTTGATCAGAGTAGCCAACTGGGTAACCGCAATGGCGGTTTAACCAAGAAGTTGTTTTGTTTTTTAAGGAATCCACCGACTCCTGGATATGTGGAGTCTGAGTTAGAGCCGGGACATTAGTTAAAACCACCACATAGGGTACACATTCAGGGGGAAGGTGTACTGGTCTTCTACATATCCTTACAGGTACCCCATCAGTCCCCCCAATGGCAGCTGGTGTGGCTGACACAACTGGCACCGGCACAGTCATGTCTCTATTTGGTACTGGTAGTGTTCTTACATCAGAGTTTAAACCTCCAGACACTACGGCTGCTGATGCAACCGCCGGTACCTGCGAAGGTCGGCCCGTATCATGTAATAATGGGCGTGCCAATACAGGTGTCTCTTTTGGTGGTTGTTTCCCTACATTAATAGCAGGAGGGGCACTATTTACCTGACGTGGTCGTCCCTTATCTTGTTTGGGAGCTGGGTGAGGGCATGTAGTATCTTTAATTATTTGTATGGATTTATCCAAATTAACTACATGCTGATCCACCATGGCCCTCAGTCTCAGTACTTCCGCCCACAAATCATCAATTTTAACTAACAAAGGCTACACAGCCAACTTCAATTTGTCATCGATAGTACTCACTAACAGATCGATTTGGTTAGTATTAATGGAAACACAATTATCTGTAGATGATGCCCCATTATCCCCGATATTCTCCTTGTGTATAGTATCCTTTTTTTTCCTAGCAGAATGGCTTCCCCGTTTGGGAGCTACTTTCCTACATGCTCTCATAAATTTTGTAGCTCTGGTGGACTGTAGAGGGGTGCCTTCAGGGGTCTAAGATGGGTTCAGTATATCTTCCACCACAGTAAGATCATCAGGAGCCTCAGTGGATTCGCCATTAATACAGATGTTATCAGTCTCAGCTGCTATAATAGCATCGTTGGTAATAAATATATCCGCATTATTAGAATCCAATGATGAAACCAGAGGGAGATCAGGTAAGTTACATTTGCCTAGCGATTTCCTTCTATCGCTATTAATTTTAGTGACTACTTTCAATAGGTAGCTGTCCGGGAGGGTAGATTGGATAGACATGTTGGGGGTAAATCAAAAGTCACGGGCAAATAAGAAGTCACAAACAAAGTTTTATACACAAATAGCCTCTAGGCCGGCCAAACTGGGCACGTACTCACAAATCCAGCCAAGGGAGGTGGCCCGTCCCGTCCCTGGTCGTCCCTGGACGGCCACAGACGGGGCGAGGGGGCAGTCTCTCCTTTACTAGCGCCTCCGGGCGCTCTCTGCGCGTCACGGTCGCGCCGCCCCAGAGGCTGCTGGGGACTGTAGTGTGCTGCAGGGCAGGGAGTCTCTCGGCGCTCCCGCTCTGCCTGCTGCTGCTGCCGTTTCCCTCACGGCTCCGCTGACCCCGAGTGCTGGTCTGCCCGTTAGCGTTCCTCCCCCTCTGCCAAATTTGGTGTCATTCCGTAAAGCAGTTTTTGCGGTAGCACTTCCTAAGAAGTCCACAGAAAATGCATGGGGATTTTGTGTTTCAGGAGCCCCCTTTTTCCTCGGCCCCTGCTTGGCGGATCACCCTAAAACTTTCCATGCACAAACCAGTCAAAAAGTAGCACCCTTCAAGAACATAATTATAGTTACACTCAGATTCCACATGCAACAAAACCATAGAAATTCAGCAGTTATAGCTACCTAAGCTAACTATAACTTATGCCCCCGGACTGCACTAGTTATGACCTCACATATTACATCATTCATGACATGGTCAGTGACATCACTCATGACAACACTGATGACATCTCTCAGCTGCAGATATCTTGCAGGCTGCCATGCCCTGCCAGCTCCAACCCTTTCTTGGCTGAGGTAAAAGGCAATCCAGAATGCCATGGAGCTTTAGAAAAAATAATATACAAACATCTGTCTGTTTATTTTTTCCACTTTTCATTCGAGGTTTACATTACTCCTCAGTGAAGCGAGAAATTGCACCAGGAAGAGATACAGCCATAGCGGCACTGTTGTGTGAGAGAGAAGCCATTTTCCATCTTCCACGAGTGTGCTGCATTCATCACTGCTCCCTTCATTGGTGATGCAAAAGTAACATAACAGGGGGGGAGGGGTGAACAGATGAAGCACAGCCGGACAGGACACTCAAGAAGGAAAGGAACCTGGCAGCCACCAAATGCTTCCCGAGCAGGCCAAAAACTATAGTTATTACCTGGAAAGGAAGCTTTCTGATTGGTTGCCCCCTCCCAACATTCCATTCCGAGCATCTACAGACACCTATTTCACTTGAAAGATTACAGATAGATGTGCGGATGCATGATTAATGTTTTGTGTACGGGGGGCCCCTCTTAGACACAGTGGACTTGTGTGTTTGTGAAGCCGACCATCATAAGCTGCATGCATGTTTCACTTTCTCCTCTTGTAACAGTTGTCCCGGTGCTAAATGGGTTAACTTCTTGAAACAAACTGAAACGTTGCTTTGTAAAGGTTACAAAGACTAGTCAATAATCCATCAGCATGACCACGTTGCAAAATTCAAAGGTGGCAACTAATTCATGAATTATAAAAATATACCACGAGCCCCAGGCTCTGGTGCCTAACAAAACAAGTGCGTAACATTTACCTGCTCCACCGCGAGCACTCTTTGCCTCCCGCCCCTGAGCAGGAAGGGTTAGAATAGATGCCTCTAAGCCCCTGAAGAGAGGAAATGTGCGTGGGAAGCGGATTGTGAGGCGGTTAGGAGTGTGGCTCGGAATGCAGAAGTGAAGTACCCTGGAGACAAAGAAACAGAAGTTCTGAAATATGCTAATGGCCCTTAAAAGGTTTCGTCAAAATTCATGTTTTAATACATTGATTGATGCTTTCATATATTACTCCTACATTCTCTGCGTGCAGAGATCGTGAATGATTTTCACAGACATTGGGTAGAGCTGGTCAGTTTCCCATTTTGGTTTCTGCTCTTACATCTGGTAAGGATGCAAGAATAAAACACAGGAGAGGGACAAAGGGTGCACTGAAGTTTACTGCATAGCACACTCCAGCCACATCACACGTCACAGGTCAGCCTTCCTCCTCAGTCAAACCCTTTCTCACCACAGAACCCTGAGGATGGAATGTTGGTGGGTGCATTTAATCCTCCGTTTTCATTTTCATGTATTGTGCCATTATTTGTAGCTTCTTACCCTACATTGTGACTCGCTCTCTTGAACATAGAGTGGTTGAGTACCACCACCCCTAAAAGGTTCCATTTCTTACCATCATCCGTTTTATAGCCTTCCAAAACAATGTGACAACTTTCACAGGTTTCGAAAATTTTGAGTCTTTTGTACAACAAGCGTGAGCATTAATCTTTACCCAGTCCCCAACTGTAACATTTGTTTGCTTGTTGTGCTTGTCCCGGTCACACTTTTCTTTTCCCAACTTCTCGTTGTCTTCACGGGTGTCTCGTGTTTACGTCAATCCAACCTTTTCCCCATTTTATCCATGAAGGGAGTTGAAGAAAATTAGGTTTCATTCCCGATATCTTGCAGGCTGCCATGCCCTGCGAACTCCATCCCTTTCTTTGCAGAGGTAAAACGTGAGCAAGAATGCAATGGAGCTTTAGAAAAATAATATACAAACATCTGTCTGTTGATTTGTTCTACTTTTCAGTCGAGTTTTACATTACTCCTCAGTAAAGCGAGAAATGGCACCAGCAAGAGATACAGCCATAGCGGCACTGTTGTGTGAGAGAGAAGCCATTTTCCATCTTCCACGAGTGTGCTGCATTCATCACTGCTCCCTTCATTGGTGAGGCAAAAGTAAAACCACAGGGGGGAGGGGTGAACAGATGAAGCACAGCTGAACAGGGCACACAAGAAGGAAAGGAACCTGGCAGCCACCAAATGCTTCCCGAGCAGGCCAAAAACTGTAGTTATTACCTGGAAAGGAAGCATTCTGATAGGTTGCCCCTCTCTCAACATTCCATTCCGAGCATTTACAGACATCTATTCCACTTGAAGGGTTGCAGTTAAATGAGATGATGCACAATCAATGTTTCCTTTACCGGGCACCTCTTAGACCACAGGCGTCTATGGAGAGGCCATTTTCTCTATGTATGCAGAGGCAGCCTACATAGAGAAAATGCAGAGTGTGCATGACTGGTTTGGTCGGCCCTGGGCTCGACCGTTCAGTCAGCGCCCACAACAGTGGGATAGCCACTCTTCCCCTGCCTGGAGCTTGACTTCCCACCCCAACCAAACCCTGCCTTCTGCTATTTAAAATACCATTTTATGTTCCTGCTTCTCGCACTGCGAGAAAGCAGTGGGACGACGCCCCTCCGCCCACGTGGAGGAGCCGCCCCTGCCAAGATGGAATGTGAGACCTTGTCAAATGAAGCACTCTAGTCTAGTAAAATGAGAGCTGCCCAGCAACCATTATCAAGCTGCTGCCTGAGATATTCCGTGACCCAAAGCAGAGCTGATTCTATTCTGTAGCCAAATCGGAAGCCAGACTGTGACGGATGAAATAAATTGTGAATTGCCACGTAAGAGGAGAGTTGAGAGTTGATATGTCTTTCCAAAACTTTAGACAAAACAGAAAGGAGGGATATAGGACGATAATTTGTCTAGCAAAGAGGATCAAGACCGGTCTTTTTCAGTAAAGGAAGCACAAGAACATGTTTCCAGTTCTGAGGAACGTGACCTGAGCTTGTAGAGGCGTTGAGAAGATTAAAAATCACACTAAGGACTGACTCATCCAGAAGCCTAAGATTGGATGGGGGATGAGGGTCAAGTGGGGAGCTGGACTTGATAGTTCCCAGTAATGATTGGAGAATGGCCAGGACCCACGGGAGCCAGGCCCTGATATGTCGAGCCTCATCTTAAGAGGAAACCTGAAAAGTGTGTCAGCCTGATCAACGTAAGAGGTTGCAGGTAAGGTAAAGTTACTTTGATGAAATGTGTCTGAATCAAGTTGGCGGTGAATGTATTCTACCTTATTAAGGAAAAACATCGCTAGTTTGTTACACTGATGTTGCGTGAGTGAGGGACGAAGCAGAAAAGTACTAGCTTCTGAAAGATCTCTCACCACTTTAAACAGGGTTTTCTGGCAGTGTTGGGAATTAGTGATCCTTTCTGTAAAGAAGGTGGCACGAGCTGATCTACACAGAGCATGGTAGTTTTTCAGTGCTGCCAATTAAACTAACATAGCCTCTGGCACGTAGTGCTTCCTCCACTGACTCTCTAGGACTTTGCAGCATGTTTTGTCTTGTTTGAGAGAGTCAGTGAACCAAGGGCCAGGAGGCATCATTCTGAGTTGAGTTTGGCTAACAGAGGAAGGGTCGAATCAATGTCCCCCGATAGCCAATGATGCTGGGTTAGGTTGGGATGTAAGGATAGGGATTTTGTTTAACAGCCGTTCATTAAGCCCCAACATATCAAGTTTGGGCCAGTTACTAGATTTATGTGTTAAAGTTGGTCGGGTAGGAGGGGTCGGGAGGGATTTGATGGTAAAAGGAACTACAAATCCGTCCAGCAGAGTTGAAGAGGCGGTGCAACAGACAAGGTTAATAGATTAGAAAAAATGGGGTCTAAACAGTGCCCTGCTGAGTGAGTCGGTGAGGAGTTAAGAAGCCGAAGGCAAATAGTGTTCAGGTTCTCTATGAGAGCTAATGCTCATTTATTGTTGTGGTACTCAAGATGAAAGTTGAGGTCACCAAGCACAGAAAAATTGACCACCCTTAGAATATGGGGGGCGAGTGAGTCAACAAGGGCAGCGCCCCAGTTGTTAGAAGGCCCAGGGGGGCAATAAATAAGAGCACCCGAAAAGGGGAATTTAGGGGGAAAAAGGAATGGCGAAGTCCAAGGCTTCGCAGTTAGGAATCTGGAGTTCCTCAATTTTACAATTGTGAAGTTTCTTTTGTAAGGGGTGAGGCGAAATTCAATAATACGTTTGGCTATTTTGGATCTCCAGTTAAGATTGATGACTTTAGACAGCTGAATTCATTCCTTTAACGTCTTATTAAAGCATTCTACTGCTCCATTTGTCAGATGGTGATATAGTGCTGAGTGTAGATGGGTAATGCCATTTCCCTCAAGGAATGCTTGCATTTCCCCTGAGCAAAATTGTACCCCATTGTCTGTAACTATTGATGAGGATAATCTATCTCTTGTGAAAACTTCATCTAGGAATTTTATGAAACTTTTGGAGCAAATGTCAGAAGTAAGTTTGATTCAGGCCACCAGGAGTACAGATCTATTAAAACTATGATTTAGGGATTGGCAATTTGACCTGCTAAACGACCAACAATGTCCAAGGCTAACTCGATCCTTGGGTGATTTGGGTGCTTGCATACATGGAGGGGGTTTCTCGTAGTTAATATTTTTTCGTTCTCATTCCATGGTCCACACTCCCTCACACACCTTTCAGTTTGAATGTACATACCAGGCTTCCAGACGTCTATCCTTATTCTCTCTTTTGTTTTGCTTACACCAAAATGACCTTTATGTGCATTGTTTATGAGTTTTTGTCTCAGACTCCCAGAGGGTAGGTATTAATCTTGTGCTTCTGAACAGGCAGTAGGCCTGTTCTGCTAGTTCCTCTTTGATGCTCCAAAATGCTTTTACTTCTTCTTTGATGGGGTTCTTCACTGGCCATTTGCTGTTCATATACTGTCTGATGATTTACAGAGTCTTTACTTCCCTGAGACTCGTTTTCCACTCAGTCTCTGTTATCACTCCACCAGATACTAAGCACACATTCATAAAGGCTACCTCATCCTCATCATCATGGTTAGATTCCTCTACAATAAGGCCAGGGGTGGAAGGTAATCTGGAAAGACAATCTGCTGCCTTATTATTTACCCCTGGGATATATCTGACAGTGAATGTGTATTCTTCTAAGTTGATGTTCCATTTCTTGATGGAGCTTGAGATTGCATCTAAATCTTTCTTTTTAAAGATTTCTTTCATGGGTTTGTGATCAATTCTGACCTTGAATTTGACACCGCAAATGTAATTATTTAACTTTTGATTGGTCCAAAGCATGGCCAATATCTCCCTTTCTATTACAGAATAGTTTACCTCTGCTCCTCATAATGATCTTGAGACGAAGGCTATTGTGATTTCATCCTTTCCATGAGTTTGTGATAGAACAGGTTTCAATCCTTTCGTGCATGCATCAGTGGTCACTACAACTGTTCTGCCTGGCATAAAGGCCCGCAGCTTGGGAGCATTCTTAAGACATTGTTTCACATCATGGAATTCCTCATCATATATGTTGTTCCACATGAATTCCAATCTAGATTTTATCAATGAATGTTTCTTCAGCAAAATTTCATATGAAGTTGGCTTAAAATTCTACCATCCTGAGGAATGATCATAGTTCTTCTTTGTTTATTGAAGTTGCAAAGTTTACAATGGAAGTCACAAAGTCCTCTTTGGGTTCGATTTCTTTGCTTGAAATTTTGTGCCCCAGGTAAGTTTGTTCTTCACAGGCAAACTTACATTTGTCCCCCTTCACAATGAGGCCAATTTCCTTAAATTTCTCGAATACCCTTTCAACTCTTTCCTGGTGTTCTCTGTTGGTTGCACCATAAGCCCATACGTCGCCTTGATAGTAAAACACTGCTGGCATGTCTTTCAGCATAGATGCCATGGCTCTATGGAATACTAAAGATGCTGAAATAAGCCCAAATGGCAGGCTTTTGAATTTGCACACTCCCAGGGGCATAATTAAAACAGTTAAATATTGTCATTCTGGGTGCAGTCTGATCTAATAATATACATCTATTGACCCTGGCAAATATTAGGGAATGGGGTTGGGGCAGTAGTTCTGATTTCATGACTGAAAAGTTGAGCCATTCCATCAGAATATCAAGACGAATTCAGAGTATCCCCATTTCACATTTCACATGTGTGCTTCTCTAGTTAAGGTTCATACAACACTCCATAGAAAAACCCAATTCAGCATTGTTAACCCCTTGCATGCGCGGTGAATTTTCGCGCTGTGCTGCCGTTTTAAAGAGTGGGCGGGATCATGACGGCCCCCAGCCGTCATCAGCACACGCCCACCGTGATGCATGATGGACGGGGGCCATCATCAGCATGGAAAGGGTTAATAAGTTGCCTACACCCTTTTTTTTAAATCTTCTAATTCTGCCTAGCAACTGGAAACCCCACTGTACAAGTGTTTAATCTTTTTGTTTATTTGTATGGTTTAGCCATTGACACTGTTACTGATGTCCATTAAACAAAATTCATTCAATAGTGTTTACTGCTGGGGGTTATTAATGAGCATTGATGCATGAGGACAGTAAAGCTTTTTACTAGCTGGCTGTTAGGAACTGAACAGATGGTCTACAAAATTTATGGGGATTATATCCTCTCCTTGCTCCTGTAGAACTACATGGCACTCTCGCTTTATGTGACCCCAGACAGAAGGGGGTGTTAATAGGCACAAAGTGTGGAACCATAAGACATGACGGGTGGATTTACTAAGGTTTTGCGCAGGTGTTGCATCACTTTAGTGACACAGCCCGATGCATAATCCTTTTTGGCATTTACTAAGCAATGCAAAGCCACTTTGAGTGACTTTGCGTGGTTTAGTAAGTAGAAAGTAATGCAAGGCAGTGCATAGCACTGCCTTGCATTACCTTATGTTGGGAGGCTGAAGCATGGGCATACCAATGATTCCACCCATGGATTTTGGCACATTCCCAGATTTTCTAAACTCGTAAGCCTGGTAATGCATCAAATTACTACCTATTCCTCAGTGAGGCGTAACGAGGAGGAATTTTCTCTTTGTTACTTCCTCTTCCTATGTGGGCTGTATTCTGCATCACACATAGAAACAGGAATGTGTATCTAAGGATTGTTTTGGTGCACTAAGGTGTCCCTTCCTGCACAGCAATCCAGCCCATAAACATTGGCACCGTGGTGCAAGGGTGTCTGTGTTGGCTCTAGGCAGCCGCACCTTCACCAGTGAAGGGAGAGAAATTAAGTATGCCACATCTTAGTAGATATGGCACTTTTCAGCTCACTCCCATTGACACAATGTAGGGTAGCAACTTGCCTTGTTGCACTGCATTGCATGAATTCTACGTAATTCTGTCCCAAAGTGTCTGAATCTCTGGTATTTGCTACCATGTATGTTTTTTTCACTGTGGCCTGATAGCAAGTTTACCGGCACTGGAGGTCCACACAGGAATTCCACTCAGCCTGACTCATATTCGAAAACGTATGTATGAAGTCTCTTATACTTCTAATGCCACCATGTATGTTATGCACGTTTGGCTTAAAACACTGTGCAAGTACAAAAAGTTCAAAGTTTCTTCCTTCAAAGATCCATCCCACTTCATGCCATCATTTTTTTGGCAACAGACAAGATACTCCCTGAGGATAAGAAGCGAAAACAATGAAAATAGTTCCCACAAGAGTTGCACATCTTGTGCACTTGCAAGAATCATGAACCAAGTTTTGTGAGTTTTGAAGCCTCTCTCTGGACTCCGTAGTCTCAGTGGCCATTTTTCCTAGTCATCTATAAAAATACACTCTCTGGCTACTGAGGGCCATATTAGCAAGGACTTGCGATGATTATCGCAAAGCGCGCGTAGCACTGTATTTTTTATCGCTGGTTTACATCACGGAGATAACGCGTTATTATCAACATTTATCTCCAAGTTGATAATAAACCAGCGATAGCGGCGATTCTCCAGCAATAAAGTGGGAATTCATGCAATGAATTCCCATCGCTATGGAAAAGGTCGCTAATAGGCAGGTGAGGATTCAGCCATAGAATCCACCTCCCATAGGAAACTATGGCTAAGTCAGGATTGTAGCAGGTGTTAAAATCCAGCGATAAACGTGGTTAGCGTGCGTTTTTTTATCGCTTCACGGGCCTTGTTAATAGGCGGAAGATGTGTTTGCGACTGCTTTCAGTCGTTTTCAAATTGGGAACACCTCCTTTGCATGTCATTAGCGATAAATATCGCTGACATGCAAAGCGGCACCCAAAACGGTCGCTTTCGCCATAAAGCTGTCACTAACAGTTGTTAGCGACAGCTTGCTGATAAGGCGATAACAATATCGCCGCTTTAGCGGCAAAAAGTGCAGCTGCGATACTGCCCTTGCTAATATGCCCCATAGTGCTTTGCATTAAAAAATGATAAGTCAAGGAAATAGGCTAAATTGTATTGATGTGGATGACTTAGGTAACTGCGCTGGAGACAGTTAAGTGCAACCAAATGGCATGCTCATTTCTTAGACACTGTGGGGCAGCTTTATCTAAGGATTGCACTGCCCTTCCGTCATGCAAGATGATGCAAGGGCAACACAATCCTTAATGCAGATTTACTAAGCCACGCAAAGCCACCTTGGTAAGTCTGGAGTAATGCAAGGCAACGCAAATCACTGTCCTGCGTTACTCTGCACCGGGAAGGCGTTACATGTGTGGAGGGTTGGAGAGCTGGTGTTCCCACGCATCCCTCCATTCTTATTGGCACATTCCCATATTTACTATGAGTAGGAAACCCGGTACAACTTCCCAATAGGGGTGCAAAGGGGAACATATATTTATTTCTTCCCCATTGTTTCCTCTTTCTAAGTGTGCTGCATTCACTTAAAAGAGGAAAAAGCCTCTAAGGAAACAATCCAGCCTGCAACGCAGCCACCTGTGCACTATGGCGCCTGTGTTGGCACTCAGAAGCACATAGTGTGCCAGCACAGTGAGAAAGCAGGAATGCAACATATCTTAGTAAATATGGTGTATTCCTGCCCTCTTCATTTGATGCACAGCAGTGCACCAAGTTGTCTTTCTGCATTGGGCTGCATTAAATATTGATACATTTGCCCCTGTGTGGCTTATTCTGTGGGGCACAGGATTACTCATATCAGGGCTTAGTGTGCTGTTCATTTTTGTGGGGCTCATTATGATTTTGTCAGACTCTGAGAGCACCAACTGTTACCCAACCTGAGCGTTAATGTGCCTATGTGATTCCATTCTTGCATTTATGCTTGATTCCTTTTTTTGTTGGGCAGCATATTATGTGTGCATTTGTGCTTGAGCACATTTGAACACCATTATTGCGAATATGCTTGCTGTGGCTTTGATGACCTCAACATCCTTTGTCTGTGTCATGGCTCCATAAAACATGTACTGTAATGCTACCAGATTTGAAGATTACTCTCCTCAACATAAGTTATTGCTATTTCAGTGTAAAAAACTATGTGGTGCTGAACTAGCGGAGATGTTGTGCTCTGCGCATGAAGGAAAGTGTTTACAAATCAGAAAGTTGTTTTGAAATTTAAAGATCGATATGTCTTTTAGATTTTTTCATCTCCCCCTTTGTGGTCTAACACCAAAAGAGATGGTGGAGAAGCAGAAGGCCGTTGCGGATTTGACTGTGATAAGAGTGGAGTATATCAGTGACAGCCAGCAACAAATATAGCTGTAAAATCCAATAGCACCCAGTAGCTCCAAGTAAAGTCTAATTGAAGGTTTATCAATTATGAGAAATGATGGTAGAGATGGAACCAGTCTTAATTGTCCTGTGAAGGTCAAATTAAATATATATCCTTGTGTAGCACTTAGGACGAGAAAGCAAAAGACACACAATTGATGGACGGAATGCAGAACAAATGAAAACATTCACCCCCAGTCAAGAGATCCGGCGTTAATTCATCATTCTTTTGCTCACCATGCCACCCCAGTCACACCTTAGGACACCAGCAGTGATGCTTGCTTCAGTACCAAACCCCTATCTCAAATTGAATGTCCCCTAAAAGTGTGGCAGAAAGAGAATAGCAGAAATTTGGTGAGATCACTGAATTTACCAACTCCCAGGCGATTGTCATCAATAATGAGTCATATTAACATATGAATTGCTTTAACATATAAGCCTCTAAGCCTATAAGTAGCTACAGAAGTCCACAGGGAGGCCATCTGCAGCTTATTTCATTACAAGACAGGAGGCTATCGTTTTGCATTTACCTATTAATGCCACTCCATGCAGCTGCTGTCGCGCCACTTGACCCATTTACTTTTCAATATTAATACTCCTCTTGTATAATACCTTGGAGTTATTTACTTGGTCTAATGGTGGATCTTGAACCGTGCAGAGAGGAGTTGGACATTAATGATCCGATCCAGATATTCAATGATGACCAGGAATTAGATAAGTAATTTACAAGCCAGTTATTAGATTAATGTATATTACTCTTAATACTACACTATGCAGGTACAGAATTATCACTGCTAGACCAAATCTCCTGAAGAAATTCACACAAGCTAAGATCATATAAACAAGTAATTCTGTTAAAGCTAGGCAAAAAAGTAGCATTAGGGCCTGTTGACCAGAAACCTCTATATTAGAATTCCCATCCCTCATTAAGACTATGGAAATGCACAATCAATCATAGAGATAAGTCATAGAGAGACAGAAACATGATCTTTAAATGGTTAGACTTGATCATCAAGCTTAGAAAGTAAATACATCAGTCTCAGCATTGAAATTTTGGAGTACAAATTAATCAGATTTATTGCTCCTGGGCCATCAATTACGATATAGAAGGAAAGTTCATGACTCATATCAACTCAAAGATTCTCTCCCAAGGAAGCAAGAAGTCTGGGAATAGCGCACACAGTGTATGCGCCAGTCAGGAGTCTGCAACTCCAAAAGCTGTCTCTCAGTCTGATAGGAAAGAATCTTCATGGGAAAGGTGGTAAAAAGAATGGGAGCCTCCAATCATCAATCTAACGAATAATATAATAGCTCAGTTCCAGGATGGTACCTCCTGGGTCACCTCATCAGATCCGACCACTCAGTCCATTGGTCAGTTCATATAGGATGCTTGTCATGAGACATAAAGAAGACACATTTTATGGGAATATAGGCATTTCAGGTTACGTAAATGATTATATCATCCGGTAGAGGTAGTCCTTTAAACAAAGATCCTTTAACAAGGCACGTGAACAAGTTCAAAAGGCAGGTTCCTATGCAGATGTTCCTGGTGTGACAGTAATTGTATCCAATGGTCCTTGTTAGCGCATGGGAACTCCTGAAACAGGATACAGTTGCAATACATTTGAAATACTGAGATATTTTCAAATGGAGACAGAGTTCAACAAGAGGAAAAGGAAAATATGCATGAATAAGCACACAGGCCTATTTGAATTTAGGCTAATATAAGCAATAAAATAAGCATTCAAATATGTATTTTCATTATGAATTATGACATTTAAATAGGATTTGTGGTGTATATATACTTGAGGCAAGTTAGTCTCATTGTAAATGACATGTGTAACCATAAAATACTACTGCATTTCGAAAGTACCAATATGTAACTTTTTCTCAAAATCTCAAAAACTATTTAGTTTTAGGCACATTACATTAGTATATATAAAGATCATACTGTGAAATTGGCTGGTCATTATTAGGTAGTGCCTAAGTGCAGCACCAATTTTACTTTCTCCCACTCTGTGCACATTTTCACATAAGTATAAGATGGAGTTTGGAATGAAACTCTCCATTTACACATAATTCTTGTTAATGCTAGATTAGTTATTCATAGGTTTTCATGTACTTCATAATTAAAGAGGAAGTTTAATGAAACCAGTATAACATCTAAGTTATCACCTTTCACATTTTTATTACGTTTTATATGAATACCCCAAAACATTTTAGTGAACATGAACCTATGTTATTCAACATGTAGTTTTGTCTAGTCTACTTTTTTTCTGCAAGCTTTTGTGAGCTAATATTCATTTTTCCACAACCCAAAGTGAGCACAAATTGTGCATGTTTAAAGGTGTCAAATATTGGTTTTATATGTCAAGTAAGGATTTAGCAGTTTATCTGCTTGATCACAGCACTTGAAGTACATTACATCATAACACAAATACAATCTAGAGTAGAACAATGGCAG
The DNA here is from genome assembly GCF_964261635.1 of Lissotriton helveticus. Classification (NCBI taxonomy): domain Eukaryota; kingdom Metazoa; phylum Chordata; class Amphibia; order Caudata; family Salamandridae; genus Lissotriton; species Lissotriton helveticus. The sequence goes on from NC_136063.1 coordinate 1,209,458,288, forward strand.
AACAGCAGAACTGTAACTTTGCTTAACTTTTATTTATAGCCTATTTTATTACTTTAGGCCTATTTCCCTCTTTGTTTCCAAATAATGGAAACGTTCTCCCCAAAGGCGATTTTTACCTTTGTGTTAAGCGGTGCCTCTCCCCTCCACCTCCTAAATCAGTTACTCCATTTTGGCTCCGACCTCCCAACTCGCCTTGGGACTCTCAGACGAGTCCTTTCTCCTTGTCGTGCCCCTTCTTTCTAGTTTGGCCGTGAGTCGTAGAGGCCGCAACTTAAAAGAATGCCTCCGACTGTTTTCCTCGCTTCGGGGTGTGGGCTCCGTGCTACACGCTGTGTGGCCCTGCTGTAAGAAGCACCCATCTTCACTCCAGAGGCTTGCTGCACGCGTCCCAAAGGCCTGATCTGATGCACTGGGCGGGGTTTACCAGACGTTCAAAATTTGAAGGAAAGGCTAAGACAACATTGCCTGTTCTTGCGAGATTAACAACATTTTTCTTCAGGGTAAAGCCCATCAATATATTACAACATCACTTTGCCAAGTTTGAGGAATATATAGTGACGGTCTAGTCTTCCGACGCGAAGACGGAGACCGGAAGGGGATTCACCGGATCCGGAAGGCGGCCATTTTGTCTGCGCTGAGCCGGATCGAGAGAAAGCGCGCTGCTCCAGCGCTCTCAGAAATAAACCTCTTAAAGACACTTGTGGCTTTGTGTCTTTATTTAAAGCAACGAAGGACCCTCCTACAATGGCGACGAGGCGGGACACGGCGTGGTGAGGAAAAAAAAAAACGAACGAAGAAAAATCGAAACGAAGCGTAAAAGCAGCCACACGCCATATAAAGCCCATAAATCATACCACAATATTTTCAAAGGAGGTACAAACCACTACAGTGACACCAGGAGCAACAGTGGAGCGCGGCAGAGGGCAGGAAAACACGCATGGGTCCGGCACGCTGCTGAACCTACACAACCTCTCACCAGCTGGATAGGCACTGCGTGGGACTGCCTGGGACTGCCTGAACAGAACAGTGTGGCCACGCCAGAAAAGAAGGCAGAGCCAAGAAACAAGAGCCTGGACGAAGCCCAAATCCAGAGAGCAAGGGGGCAGGAAAGGCATACACGCGAGTACACCTACCACCGGCCCACCGTCGCAAAAAACTGGCGGATCAGCTAGCACAGGGTGAGGAGCCCAGCAGAAGGGACGGGGCTGGTCAGCAAACATCCTTGGAGGCCAGGGGTGCAGCAGGAGGCGCTAACAGCGGACAAGTCCAAGGGGACGACACGGACGCAAGGCAAGCACCAGGCAGCCCGCCCAACCGCGCCGTACCCGTCCAAGAGGCCCCGAGGGGGAACGAGAAAATGGCGACACCGTCCGCTTCCCTCACAAACATGATGCCCTTTCTCCCAAAGAGGGGAGAACCCACGATGCCGTGGGAGGACTGGAAGAGATACTTCCTGAATTACTTGGAAGCTTTGGAAGAGGAGAGCAAAGCAGAATACACAAGCCAGAGAAAAAGAAAAATTCTCCTGCACAATCTGGGACCGGAGGGCTTGAGGGTGTTTGACAACTTGGTAAAAGCCACAAGAGATCCGACAGACACGGATGTGTTCCGGCATGCGATTGAGGACTTTGACACGCACTACAGGCCTGTGGTATGTGTGGCCATAGATCGGAGCAATTTCTTCCAGAGAAAGCAGGAAAACGGCGAGACCATAGATGAATATGTTGCGGCGCTACAAAAACTAGCCCTAACCTGCAAATTTGGAAACCTGCACAACGAACTGGTGCGGGACCAAATCATCATGCATACGTCCAACACGACAATACAAGAAAAGCTGTGGGTGAATGGCGATGCACCTCTCAAAGAGGTTGGGGCTTTGGTCAAGAAAGCTGAGCTATCTAAAAGATGTGCGCTAGCAGCCAGAAAAGAAGCAGGGAGCACACAAACTGTTTGCAGAGTGATGGTGCACAACAAAGGTGACAAAGCCAAGCAACAAGGACCACCTAGATACCAATACACCAAGCGAGGGCAGCAGAACGTGAGTACGTCACAGAAGGCAGGTGGAGAGAAACGGACAAGTTGCTACAGGTGCGGAAGCGCATCACACCTGGGAAACGACAAAGTGTGTCCAGCTTTTAGAGCGAGATGCGCGTTCTGTAACGTGTTTGGACATTATGAAAAACTGTGCAGGCGGAAGCCCAGCGGGGCGGCAGTCAAGTTTATAGACCAGGGCATCCCAGAGGAAGAAGAGGCACAAGCTGAAGAAGAATACTTGGAAGAGATCTTATACATAGACGACCATGTCCTGGACGTGGACTGCAAGGGGTCCAGCAAACCAATACTCAACATGAGCATAGGGGGCGTGAAAGTCGACATCGTAGCCGACTCCGGTGCTCCCATCACGATAGTACAGAGAAAGGTGTGGGGAGAGAAGTCAAGGAAGAACTAAGGCCAATGGATCTGAGACCAGTCACCTACACGGGACAAAGAATACCCATGTTGGGGTACTGCCCGTTACCATTCAAATTCAGAGGACGGCGAGCAAATTGTAAGCTGTATGTGGCGGAAAAAGAACCCTCGGTGCTGGGGTGAAAAGATCAGGGCGCACTAGGAATCCAACTGAACCCTGGAGGAATAGAGAAAGTGTTGATGATGGACACGGAGGAAGGACAAGAAGGAGAAGCGTGGAAAAGAGAATACCCCCAAGTGTTCAGCGGGAAGATTGGAGAGTTGGCCAAATTCAAGCACATGATACGACTGAAGGAAGGAGCCACGCCCGTGTGCCACAAGGTCTGTAACATTCCCTTTCGCTGCAGAGAGGCCGTGTAAGAGGAGTTGGACAGATTGGAGAAAGGAGACGTAATTGAAGCAATCGAAAGTGCAGAATGGTTGTCACCCTTGGTGGTAGCGCAAAAGCCCAACGGCAAGGTGAGGCTATGCGTAGACCTCAGGGAGCTAAACAAAAACATCCTCGTTGACAAATTCCCCCTCCCACATATCAACGAAATGCTTGCAAGGACAAAAGGTATAAAGTGGTTTTCAACGGTAGATCTGTCCTCAGCGTACCATCAAGTGACGCTCTACCCCAAATGCAACCACCTCACGTCCTTCATAACACCCTTTGGGTGTTATAAATTCTTGAGAATGCCGTTTGGACTAGCATCCGCAGCGGCGGTGTTTCAAAAACTAATGCACCAGCTTTTTAAGAATGTGGAGGGAGTTCAATACTTCCAAGATGATATTCTTATAATTGGAAAGTCAAAACCTGAGCACAATGGGAAGGTGCACACCGTTCTAAAAGTGTTACAAAGCAATGGCCTTCCCGCTGAGTGGGCGAAATGTAAATTTGGGAAGCCATCAGTGACATACCTGGGGCATGAAATAAGCGAGAAGGGAATTTAACCAAAGAGAGAAAACATGGAAGTGATAAGGAAAGCGCCGGCCCCTGAGAGGAAGGAAAATGTCAGGTCGTTCTTCGGCATGGCGGAATTCTATAGTAAATTCATCCCAAATTTCGCCACCAAAACACATCACAAGCGTCAACTATTAAAAGAGAGAAATGGATTCAAGTGGGGCAGAGAGGAACAAGAAGAGTTTGAGGCCTTGAAGAAGGAAATGAGTGAGGCCATACCACTCAAGGGTTTTGATCAAGCAGCTAAATCCATACTCACCACGGATGCCAGCGACCGTGGCCTAGGTGCGGTATTGATGCAAAGGGGAGACAGTGTGGAAGTATCCACAATCTGTTTCGCATCCAGAACCTTGGCACTGAATGAAGAAAAGTTTAGTGTTATACAGAAAGAAATGCTGGTGCTGGTATGGGTGATGGAACGTTTTCGACAGTTCCTATGGGGAGCCATGTTCTTAGTTCGCACAGACCACAAACCCTTGATAAAAGTACTGACGTCAAGTGGTCATGCGCATGCCACCCCAAGAATAGCCAAAATGACACTGAGACTCCTGGATTTTGTGTATGAGGTAGAGTACATACCTGGACCCAGGAACAAAGTGGCAGACTTTTTGAGCAGAGCGGCAGCCAAGGAGAAAGCGGAAGAACAAGAAACCCCGGGATGGGAGGGGTACATGGTAGCGACCATGCAAGATGTGGAGCAGGTGATAAGTGAACAGGAGTGGGCTGAGGCATACCAACAAGATGAAGACCTGGAGGCCATAAAAGGATACGTGACACATGGGTGGCCAGAGAAAAGGCACCTAGACGAGAAATTAAAGAAATACTGGGAGGTAAGGGACGAACTTTCCCTAGGAGAGAACCCCATATTTCTCATGAGAGGAGACAAAGTCGTTCCTCCCTAAGGTTTGGTAGGACACCTGCTGGCGATTTTACATGAGGGACACCAGGGGATAACAAGAACAAAGGCCTTGGCAAGACAAGCGTATTGGTGGCCTGCAATTGATGCCCAGGTGGAGAGGTAAGTGAGGGAGTGCGACTCGTGTGCTAAAGCAGACAAAACACAGATCCTGGTGAGACCACAACTGGGCCAGTTTCCGGTACCCAGCAGCCCTTGGGAGATGGTGTCCATTGACATCATTGGTCCCATTTTGAACAGCGAAGGGGTGCATAAATATGCCATAGTGTTGGTGGACAGGTACTCTAAGTGGCCCGAGGTGGAAGTGAGAGAATCTGTAGACATGGATGTCGTACTCGCGTTCCTAAACACGATCTTTGTGAAAGAAGGAATCCCCAAGATCATCACGTGTGACAATGGACCACAGTTCATCTCAGCCAAATGGGAAGCGTTCATGTCTAGGAATGGGATTGAAGTTAAACACACTCCCATATACCATCCGGCAGGAAATTGACTGGCCGAACGGTTCAACCGTGTCATAATGGGGACAATACAGGCGGCCATAAGCGATGGGCAGGATTGGGAGAAGGAACTACCCAAGATGCTGTGGGCATACCGCATCACGCCTGGTAGCACAGGCTACAGCCCGTTCAAGATTTTGAGGGGAAGAGAGCCGTTTACAAAAGACAACATAGCGTGGAGACAGATGGTAGTGCAAAGCAAATGGTCTCCGACGATTGTAAAAAAGAACCTAGAGAGAGCACAAGAGACATACAATAAGCGGCGGAACGTGCATCCAGTGTCTCTAGAGAAGGGAGACTGGGTGAGAGTGAAAGTAGCCACAATGAAAAGGAAAGGAGAAAGCAAATTCACACCACCCCTTCAAGTCCTAGAGCCGTATGCCAGATCGGCGTTGTTAAGCGGTGGGAAGGTATGGTCTCAAGACAGGATGGCGAAGTGCAACAAAATCCTGAGATGGGACACTGAAGGTGAGACAGGACTGGAAGTGGAAGCACCGAGAAGCGAAGTCAGTGGAAGGACACTAGAGCATGTTGGAAGAAAGGAAGAGCAAGTGGAGGACACGTGGAATGAGGATGGTGGAGTCAGCGAGGAAGGAGCAACGGGAAGTGATACCACAGTGAAGGGACAAGAGGAAGGAAGGAACAAGGATAGACTGGGTGGTACAGTAAATGAGATGAGCGGCTGGCCAAAGCAACACTCCTCCCCGAGGAGCTCAAGAAATGGAAAGGAAGCAGAGGGTGTGAGAACACGAGCAGGACGTGCGGTGAGGATACCCAAGAAGTTCGAGAACTTTATCATGAACATTCAGTAAGACTATTGTGTTCCTATTATCATAAATTGTTTGATGTTTAAAGGGGGTGAGATATGTAGTGACGGTCTAGTCTTCCGACGCGAAGACGGAGACCGGAAGGGAATTCACCGGATCCGGAAGGCGGCCATTTTGTCTGCGCCGAGCCGGATCGAGAGAAAGCACGCTGCTCCGGCGCTCCCAGAAATAAAACTCTTAAAGACACTTGTGGCTTCGTGTCCTTATTTAAAGCAACGAAGGACCCTCCTACAGAATACTGTAACACATCATAAATAACAGTTGATGGTTACAGCATCTCCTGAATCAGCTGTTTGCTGGCGTTTCATGAGTATTCTCTGTCAGCGTCTGGCACTTTTGATGCCTGTTTCCCTTGTTTTGACCCATATCATAATTTGAGAGCTTTTTTATATCCAGAACTTAATTCTACCCAGTGTTTGGGCAATTTAATAGTTAGTGAGCCTTGGTAATTAGCCCATTTAAATACTATATTGTTGCGCACAATGTCTGATCAAGGAAGAGCTTCCTTCTGAAGGTGCTATTAATGAATTATTTCATCAAAGACAAATAGGCTAGAATTATTCCTTCCTCACCTCCCTTCTGTGTTGGGGTGAAGTTCTTGCATATAAAAAAAAGCTGATATAAACAAACTTATCTTACATATTTGATTAAGGACTGTGACATTTATTCATAGCTTGCATTTTTCTTTTAGCCTTTGAACGATTTCTCAAACAATTTCTCTCTTTTCAGATAATACGCTGGGGCATATTTACAAACTCATTGTGCCACCGGTGCATCACTTCCTTTAACACGGCAGCAGTGCAGTGTGGTGCTCCATATTTACAAGGCGGTGTAAAGTGACCCTGCATGGCTTTTCATGAACTTGAAAATACGGCCCCTTTTCAAACAGCACTTTGCATGGTAGGGGTGTGTCATGGGTGTTGCTGGGGGTGTTTCCACACAACACCCATGCATTCTGCCGTATTGCCAGATTTACAACATTTCCTAAACCTGAGAATGCGTCAGAATCCTACCCCACCCCAGGGGAGGCGTAAGGAGGCGCAATGCGGAGAAATACATATATTTCTCCTCATTTTTCCCCTTTCTATGAGGTCTGCATTCTGCAGCACACATAGAAAGAGGAAAACACCTCACATGATTGGTTTCCCTTCCTGCACAAAAACAATCTCCCCTAAAATGCAGGCACCCTTGTACCATGGCGCAAGGGTGCCTGCATTGGCACATGGCAGCCAATTGTGCGCCAGTGCAGGGGAAAGCGCAGGGATGCAACATATTGTTGTAAATATGAGGCATCACTGTGCTTTGAAAGTGATGTGTCGCGGCACAGCCAAATGGCTTGCGGTGCCACATTGTGTCACTTTCTTGTAAATAAGGCCCCCAGTAATTCAGCACTTCTAGCTGTTTTTCGTTATGGTTGTTTTCTACTCCTCGTTTATCCATGGGAATGAGATCAAGTTTCATGTATAAGTTGCGCATTTTAAAGAGGATGATTGTTCCGTGCATGGACTTTTTATGTTTTGCCATTGTTTCATTCTAGATTATATTTATGTTATGATGTAATGTTCTTCTAAGTGCTGGGTCGAGTGCCATTAAAAGAAAAATGAATAATGTTAACCTCTGTGTCTTAAATGAAATTCAAATTCTCTTGGCATTTAATTTCGACAATCACTATTCTTTACCACAGCATAACCGGGCATTTCCACCGTTTGATAAAATTCTACATGAGGACAATGTCAAGAAACTGACTTGAATGCCAGTGACCGGTACTGGACCCCAAACGTGCAGTGAAATGGCAGAATGGGAAGAAGTTGTGGCAACCGGATGATGAGGGAGCAAAGTGGAGGAGTTACCAGGGTGCACACAGATAAAGACAGTGAGCCCAAGGAATATTCATGTGATGACTTACTATGCTATAGGATGAATGTAGTCACCAGTGCTTTGGGGAAATGACGGGAGTGAAACATTCACAGTGATCATCACATAGGCCACACTGGAATCTAGTACCATGTTGTAGCCATGAAATGTAGAGTGTAGAGGAGACAAACCTGAAAAGAATGTGTAGGTCGAAGGAACAGCCAGAATATTTTTTAAAGGGACCACCGTCTGATGTAGGTAACATGTCCTTTGTGCTTCCCATAAGTCAGAAAGATAATGGCTGTAGTAAAGATGTGAGAGGTTTTTCTTTGCTCAATGGTCATTAGCAGCAGCTTGTAAACTTTGAAAGTGGTGAAGAATTGACAGAAAGAGTATAAAGTGAGTTTGACTCCTTATAGGAAGATTCATTGGTAGATTGGTTCTGCCATGTAGAAACGTTTGACATATACAGGGCGAAATGGTGCATTTTGCAACAGAAATTCCGCATAATCAACACCAAACCTTGTATCCACGTCTAAATAGCCTCCTGACTGCTTTCATTTCATGGTAGCACCAGCACTCACTTTCCCAAAGTCCGACATGTTGGAAGTTGGAAGTTCCTATCGGCCACATGCATCATTGTTGTCGTTTGCGATTTCTTAACTGCGAAAATTAAGGAATCGCAAACGGCTATGCATCAAGAAATCGCTTTTTTTTGGGCGATTTCTTAAATTTCCTTAATTGCGATTCACAATTTGCGAATCGCAATTAAGGAATCCCTTCCCATTGATTCCTATGGGCCTAGTGGCCCATAGGAATGAATGGGAAGCCATTCTCATTTTGCGATTTGCAATTAAGGAATCGCAAAATGAGATTGCTATTTCAAGGGTACAGGGGGGTCCAAAGGACCCCCCCCTGCACCCCTGAAATTTAACTTTAAGAACATTTTTCACACACACATGCCCCAAGGGCATGTGTGGGTGTGTAAAATGAAACAGAAAAATGCACTTTTGTGCATTTTTCAAAGTTTTCGCAAATTACCATGAAGGTGAACTTCATGGTAATTTAACTCTCCCTATTTGCGAATTCGCAATTTTTAAAGTGTGATGAGTTGCATTTAAGAAATCTCAAATTGCGATTTCTTAAATGCAATCGCAATTTAAGAAATCGCAACATAATTGCGATTCCTTAAATTGCGAAAAAATAAAAAAAACATGATGTATCCCAAAAAAGGAAATTGCATTCGCAAACGGCCGAATTTTGCGATTCGCACCGTTTGCAAATGCAATTTACCTTGATGCATGTGCCCCTATGTCTCCAAATAAGATAATTTCAAATCCAAAGGCAGGACCTTGCAATTCTATGACAGTGGCATAAACAATGACACAAAGGGTGCAGGTGCCAGAAAAGACACAACCAGCAGAAGAGAATGGATGAGAACAACACTGCACCTTACATCTGAGACTCGTTTTCTATTCTTATGTATAGGACCAGGGACTTCTTAAGGATTTTGGGGGCCCTGGACCAAACATATTCTGGGGGCCCCTGTTCGGAACAGCTTTGAATTTATGATCCAATTTCAGCTCTTTCATGGCCTCTGTAGCCAGGTCTCTGACACTGCACATGCCCGCTGATCCAAATTTTAAACCTGTTTACATCTGATATTCAGGGATATTGATGTGTGTTTTCAATATTTTAACACAGCAGCAGCTCGCAAAAATTACTACAAATATTCTCTGTGACACCCTCCCATTGCTCATAAGTGAGTAAAGTCTTTTGATCTGAAAGAACTTTTTTTACGGATGTTGTATTAAACATAAACACAGCATTTCTCATGCAAAATGTTTGCAACAGGCACTCACACATCACCTGCATTAAAAATAAGTTAAAGGAAAAAAGTATTAAAAAAATATGTTAAAAACGTATTCAAGGTCATCAGGGCACGACCTTCAGCAGAACACATCTGGCTCTATCAGGGGGGCTAGGAAAAGCTGGGGCCCTGAGCCAGAGCACACTTTGCCCATGCACTCCTTCACTTGCAAGAGAGCCCAGAATGAGTGTGCTCGGCCCCTTTAAGCCCTGATACACAGCTCAAAGCCTTCACAGTCTAGGAGGCTCACTTTCTTTTTTTGTTTTTCATGGAGTTTTATTTGCGTGAACTTGGCCCGAAAGTATCGGGTACCAGATCGATTTAGACGATCATCAGTTCATTCATTTCTGTTAGGCACGGGGAGATTAAGTCATTTGCCCAGAATCACAGGATGTTCAGCCTCATTGCTGAGACTCGAACCCGGGGACCCAGATTCGAGGTCGACCGCCCTAGCCGTTAGGCCAACTCCTCTCTGTAGGTTTTAACCTGCAAACGTGGTTCACACATGGCTGCACTGGCAGCCAACCAAACCAACATTCCCACATCAGTGCTATTTCTGCCCCAGCTGTTGCCAGTATATTCCAGGCCCTCAGGGCCAAGCTGTGAAATACTTTTTGGAGATCACCTAACACTTTCGTTTCTCCTGTCCCAGCTAACACATTTATTTATGAAAATACATCGAGCACTGCGGCATAGGGTGTGTCAGCGTTTTACAAATGCAGGTCATCACAACCCCTTACACACAGCAAGAAGCAATTGATTCCTGCCAAAATGAATCATACTCTGCTTTCACTGTGAGCCAGCAAACAGTGCTACTGACCTAAACGTGCATGGCACACTAATTGATGATAGCTTGAACATCTTCACCAAGTGTACAATAAATAATGTTATGGGGCAGAGGTTTTCAAACTTTGTTGCTCCGTAACCCTCGAAGAATAATGTTGTGAAGTTGGACGCTCTCAAAGGTTTATGGCAAGGATTGGGGGAGCAGGAGGAGCAGTGCTGAGCACAGAGGGTGAGGCTTGTGAGATCATTTTGGGGTACTTTTCCTATAGCTCATAATCAATATTAAATCTGAGACTTGGGCACCAATTAGGATGGCGGGCGGATCGCCCTTGCCAGGCCGGTGGTAGCCACCGCCGGCCTGGCGGAGGTGATCCGCCCGCCATCCGTGCCGGAATAACCCCCGCCATATTAGCATGGCTGGGGGATCCGCGGCGGACGGAAAGACCGTCCGCCACTTTTCTACCCCGGTCGCCTTGCGTGGCGGAAAAGGGTTTACATGGTGGCGGTGTCTATCAGACACCGCCAGCCATATTTGGATGGGCATTTACCAATGCCTTTCTATGGCGAAAATCATGCAGAGTCTACTTTGGGGGCCCGTTGTGGGCCCCCAAGGACTCCGGGGGGGGTGGGGGGCGTATACAAATACAACATGTATTTTTAACATTGCGGCTGGCGGTGCATTCGGCACTGCCCGCTGCAATGTTAAGAATACAGGATGCGCCCGCCACTGTGGCGGGCGCATCCTAATTCCCCCCACGGGACCACTGCCCTTATGGCGGGCGGTCCATTTCCACGATGGGATGGCAGGCGGGCAAAGTCCGCCCGCCATCCTCTATGGGGGCCTTATAATTGAATAAGTGCCTCAAGCAAAAACAGATACTGGGAAAAACACTGCTCCCCATCACTTGGGTGATGTGAGCTCCTCACATTAATTGGCCTCTAATCATAGCAGTGGCTCTGAGAAGCAGACTGTCTCCTGTTCGTCTTTCACCTGTTCCCATCATCCCTGGCTATCGCGCCAATCTTGAAACAGGCCCTCTGTCCCTTTCAGAAAAGAATTTGCTCCCACATTTTCCGCTTCGCTACTCGTGCAACAAGTTTGCCCTCCACCCTAATGCCAGCAAGGAACATTGTCCCCCATGCACCTTTTGTAAAGTAAGACAGTCATAACTGTGATGTAGTGGTTCCCTCACACCCTGCCCAAGTGCCACTGCACCTCCTATACTAGTCATAACTACTATCTTGCTAAGTGGGCAGTCTCTGCCCTTTGTGAAAAAACGTGGTCCCGAATCTTGCCCCACTCATCTCCTACCATCCTTCTGAGTCCAAGCCAAGGTGTCTCCTCTACATCAATTTTCCTCTCCTTTGGATAGTTGCTCTGAAGCCCAAAGCAACACTGGCACAGCAAGGGTGCACTGGTCCCTAATGTAAGCAAGAAAGGACAGTAACACTGGCACAGGACTGGTGCACTGGCCCCTAATGTAAGCAAGAAAGGATAGTAACAGAGTCATAATTGAGGTCTAGGTAGCCCCTCACGCTAATTTGTGGTGTTCAGTTGGCCCAGTGGTGTGAAGGGCCAACTAAATGCTACTGCACATCCAGCACCAATGATACCCACAGCCCTGTCTCCTCTGCCCACTCCACTGGACAATTCTACTGAGTCCCGAGGCCCAAAGAAGGATGTCTGGCCCTTTGTGTAAAAACACATAAGGGATAAAAGCCCCACATCTCACCCCAGTTGTCTTTGGCTCTGTTCCGTGCACAGCAATGGTGACCAGGCCCCTAATGCTAGCAAGGAAAATGGGCCCCCGTTTTCTTTTTTTGTAGTAAAAAGTCATACATAGGGTGCTGTGGCCCCTCTCACTCTGGCCTAAGTATCACTGCAACTGCTGCACTAATGGTTATAATGGGCCTTTGAAAAGAACAAGCACCCAAATCACACCTCCATTCTCAGGGCATCTCTCTGAAGAAGCTGTCTCTGTCCATTTGTAAAACGTTAGCTATTACACTGTGCATCCCCCTCCTCTGGGTCGTCTCTTAGATGGCATCTGTCCTAAAACTAGAACTTTCTCGGTGAATATAAAAAAAGTTGTTCCCTTAAATATACATTCGAGAAATAATGTTTGGGTGCGTACAAACGTCCTAGGGGACGCACCAAGAAAAACGCAAGAGTAGGAAATGCTGCTGTGTCTTGAATATCCAATAAGATGTTGGAAAGCAGTGCTGATGTGGCCAGAGCACATACTTCCAGACAATGCTTTCTAGTGACTCTTTAACTGCATGTGGCAACAACTCTACCAATCAGAAACAATCAATCTATGCAATGGAGTAAAGCTAAAAACCAATCTGAGTCTTTTGTTTGCTCATCAACAGTGATGTGTCTTAATCACAAAGGCCAATATTCTGTCAAACGGTAAACAGAGGAAAAGAAAACAACAAGCACTTTCTGCAACTCGAGAGCTGGCTTGCTTGTTTCTGTCTGATTGATATCTGATTTCCTGCTATGTTGATTTCACAAGGGCTTACACCGATAACAATCACCTACAGTATCTGAAGGGCTCTGGAATGCTCAGCTAACAGTCTATTTTCAATTAAGAATTCAGTCAATGCTTAATTTGCACGGTCGGGCTGTCCTATAGGGTGATCAGGCTGTTTCCGAGGGGCGGTCTGATAGGTCAATGTGTGGGCCGTTTTTGTTTTGGGACTTATAAGGTTGTTTTATAGTCTGGCAGGACGTTTTTTTATTTATGTTTTTTTACTATTGATTCCCTTGATCTTACACAAACATTGCCATTAGCGAGAGCAAAAGCACGCAGTCCCCAATTAAATGCAAAACAAGCATACAAGTTGTCTCTATAAGTGTAAAACTGCGCTATTTGCAAGCGTGTATCACTTTTTTAGCTATCTCATTCGGCCCTTTTATTCTGGCACCTAGAGCTATTTTCTGTCCCAGTCCGACCCTGTTAATGTGTAACCAAACAACTGTAGGTAAGGCTTCTTGACATACTACATACACACATGCATTCCAAAACGACGCCTGCACAAAACATGTCAAATTAAAGGCCTGAATCCTTGCTACTCACGCTTACTTCAGTTAGATGGGTGATGTAGCGTGCCACACATACCAAGTGCAGGTCGTTTTTTGGGCGCCACAAGAACTTAAGGGTGACTCTGCAAAGGACTATGGGATAGAGCCTCCTTTGCATATCCGCCTTGCCCATCCACCCTTACATACTTGGGGTACACAAAATCTACTCTGTCTATTTAGGGCAAAATAAAAATAAACTTTTAAAAGACAATCCATTGAATGTAGGTTTCCTCTATGAGAAGACAAAACCTTTTGTCATGTGTTCCATCAGGAATGACACTGGGTGGGGGCGGGGAGGATAGAGGAGTTAACATAATGCATGAACAATGGAATGTGTGATGACTATGTAAAATGATATATGTAAAATAGTTCTCCATGCACTGCAGATCTCAATAGAAGGTGGAATGATACACCAAAAAGCCAATAGTATGGCAGGAGAGAAAAAAAATCATCTGAATAAAGCAAACCTAATATCCATATTTTAAACAATTGGCAACAATAAGTCATGCATATACTTACACTGCTTATTTAGACCTAAAAATTGCATGGGGCCAATGTATTTCTAGGGGCGCACCATCAATGCTATTAAATGAAGAGATTGCTGAATACCAAGACAGCCTTTAGTTTAATTCCAGCTCATGCTCTTTCTTCCATTACCTTCTACTATCTATCTCTTCATCTTATTCCTGCAGGTTCGTTTTCATTCCTCTTTTTAGTGTTTTCTTATTTTTATTCCTACTTATTTTTTTACCTTGTCTGCCTGTCTCACTAGTTTTGGGTCAGGTCAAAGTCTGATGATGAAAAGTAAGACATATTCCCCAGAAAGGAGTGTAATGATGACCTTTGGGTCTTATTGCAGAGTGAGGGATTCAGAGAGCGCCTTCTTAATGGTGGCCCGACATATGCCCAAATTATAGCACTTGGTAGACATGTAAAATTCTGAAGTAAAACAATATAATTGTATTTTCTAGAATACATACAGTAGACCGTATTTAGAGTCATGCAATAATGTGATTTTCAGAGGATGAAGTAAACTGCTGTGGTTGGAATTAAGACTGGTGAAATTGCCAGCAGCTGCATTATAACTGCTATGTTGGTGGAAGTAATGATAATAGTTCTAATTCTGCTGATAATTCAGACAATTCACTGGAAATAAGGATATGTTATATTGCTGAAATCTCCAAATGGGGTTTAGTGTCATACATATGTCCTTTTGTTTTGTTTGTTTTAGCATGTACCAAATACCTTTGTGGAATTCTGGATGACTGGGCAGCATGAATCAGCATTTCCTTCACTAGCGGATAGCCAGTGATACTCTAAGTCACGAAAGAACCAAATCACAGCTCATGTGCTTTAACATGTGTCTTGGTACAGTGAGGCATAAAATAGAATGGGTTGTACAATGGTACAGCGCAGGTAAATACATTGTTTGCCTTTACCACCAATTTTGTACCACAACTTTTTACCACAAATATGCTTTTTACAACGCATGCCATTACCACGCATTGCTTTTAAATATAATATATTTGTGGGAGGGATCCCCACACCCCCAACTTACCTTAAATGTGTGGTAAAGGCATGTGTTGTACAGGCATGCACGTGGTAAAAATGAGTGCTAAAAAATGTGTGGTAAAGGCACAGCTAGGTAAAAATCTAGTAACGGCTGATTCCCAATAGAATGACAGAAGGACATATTTATTTATTGTAACTACTCCAGGTCCTATTTCTTGTAGCATTAGTCTCCTATAGAGGTGGGGAGGGGAGGGATGCTAGTACATAAAACACTCCTAGTTTCTTTAGCTTGTTGTTCCTACTTGATCTTGCTGAGCCAGTAAAGTCGTTTTTTGTTTGTTATTTTGGGTAATCCAGATGACAAGTTAAATCTTTCCCCTCTCTTTGCTACCTTCCTTATTATTGTCATGTATTCAAGATTCAAACATGGCTGTTTTTGCAGATACGTGCTTTCTTCAAAGGTGGTCGTTTCTGTTGAATGCATACTTAGGGGTAAATAATTAAACACCCCATCTGCCAAGCTGGGATCTAGGTGACGAAAATGCATCCACTGGTAAATTGGATGAACTCACTTTTGATACTGGTGAGATGACTGAGCAAGCCATCCTGATAATTTTGGCCTGCTGGGCATTTGTTTTCATGTTTCTGCAACCAACCCCCAAAGCGGGGTTTGTTTTGGAAAAGCAGGAAACAATGGCCATAGCGTACATAAAGTTTTGTCCCTGTGAGTGGATGCTGTTGATTGTATTCCCTGCCCAGGTCTGCCTTGCTTCACAAGGTAAATACGGGCAGGGAAAACCACTGACAGTCACCCCCACCCAAAATGGGACAGGGCGACTGTCAGGTAACAAACAACACGGGAGGCCCAGGTGGTTATCGAAGGTAGGTCTTTCTTGTACTAGGGCTGACAAGGTAGCCCATACAGTTATGGGGGGGCTGTGCTCCGTCCTTCTCTCCTGCCGCCTTGGCTCCTTTCGTTGATTCGTCTCTAGCGTCGGTCTTCCCCTCGGGAAAAACACAAGGAGGAAGCAATTAATGTCTTATCTGACGTTGATACTTCCCACTATTATTCATCTGCTCCCTCCCTGTTATTGCACTAGAGGTGTCGGAGCGGGCTAACCGTGTTACATCACACGATATGGGGGCAGTAGGAGACCGGGTAGTGGGGTCATGTGTGGGTAGAAACAGTGGGTAAACAAATGGCGTCGGGAGAGATAATCCTCTCTCGTATCTTTACTATGCATGTCCCTAACCTGCCACAGTGGACTATACCAGCTCTATGGCCAATAAAAAGGCCTTCAAAACAAACCTGTTTGTGGGAAAAACAACAATGCAACCAGTCCTTCACCCTTGGGTTTGTGGGTCACGTTATTTGCCCAAAAAGAACACTTGGGTGAAAACCCACCCTCCCAACAGCCTCCCGGTCATACGGGTCACTTGCCTGTAGCTGTGGCCCTTCGAGAGAGCCACGGCTGCCTCGTCCGAAACACGTTCCCTTGGGTAGACCTTGGTCTCTGCACAGCAGTATTCGTCAACCTCTAACTGACACCCTTAATTATTTGCCAAAGCGTTATCAATTCACACAGTAATGTTGTGCTTAAATGTTACGTATCCAACTTAAATAAATGATTTCTCTTCCAGCTCATGTCCAGTAATTCCCCTCCTAGTAATCATCCACACGGTTTAGCTCAATAACAACAAAGGGGCCGATTATGATGTCGGTCGGAAAGCCTACTCCGACAGTTGGAATCTCCTATACCCTGTGGGAGCCCTTCCAACCGACTCGGTCTGTTTACATTCCGACCACCCAATTACGATGTTCGCGGTCGGAACGTAAACCGCTCGGTGATTTAGAATCGGTTCTGAGCGACTCACGGACATGTCATCACAGTCGGAACTGAACTGTACACCACTATGGACAGCGTTTCCGCCCATGGGATTAAAATGTCGTTTTCCAACAGCCTTTCCGCATTGGACTCTCCGATACGGAAAGGCTGTCGGAAAATGACATTTGGGGCTCCTGGCAGGGCCCCCTTTGCCCCCTGGCATACTGTTGATGGCTGAAGGGATACCTAAGGAACCCCTCTATAAAACCCTGCACTGTGTGGTGGGCACCATGGGGTGCCTGACACAGGGTGCAGGGTTTTCTGAAAACACCCCATTTTCCTATAGGAGCCTGTGTTTCGACCAGATCACAGGCGTGACACAGGCTCCCGTAGGAAACAATAGGAATCTGACTGAAAAGTGTTTGGTCGCATTGTGATCCGTCGTTCGGCACCACCGACCACAAGTCGGTCAGTCCCAATACTGTGGGGGTGTCGGGTGGAGGCTTTCCACCCAACTTCGTAATGAGCCCCTAAGTGATTGTATTAAGAGTGAAATGGGGAGGTTAAAGATTTCGTAAATGAAATTGCATAGCTTTAAAGAAATTAAAATCTGAGAGGCCAGTAAATGCTAAGATGCTTAAGTGTGAAAAAAGGATATGACTGGGACTAGGCACACATTAAATGTAGAATATTGTTTTGATGTTTCTAAAACACCAGTCTGTCAAATGTATTTTCTATCTGATGGTGCCCACCAGAAAGACATTTCTGCTAAATGTCTTCCATGCTTACATTACAGTGTTTGCATATATTTAAAAATATACAACTCATAAGTCCAAATGAATCATGCAAGCAAAACATCTATTCACTATCTATCCACTATACAAATGCATTTTAGTTACCTGTGTATCTGTTTGTCAGTGGGAGGAGTGAAGAATGGAACACACTGGAAATTTCCTAACACATACAGCAATTTAAAAAGTTCCCTTCTAATTCAATCTTTATACATCTCCTCAATAGTATGTTGGGTCTGCCAAAGAGACCCTGAAACACGCAGGTTTAGGTGATTAGTGGTGCACCTATAGATACGTTAGGTTTATAAGGGAGTCTTACCATCTTCAACATCAGAGAAACATTGTGTCACTCAGATATAGATGACATACAAAAAGGCCATATATAGACTATGGAAACCATAAAGCATAACAAAATAAGTGCCAGAGAAGTTTTCGTGTCTTTCCCATTATATCATGGGCATATTGTCAAGTTCTTTGAATGTGAAATCTTGGGTGACAAATTATTTGTGAAAATTAATAATTTTAATGATGCATATGACCGTAACTGATGATTCTGTACTTAAAAAAATGTGATTATCTCATGTAGGAGTGTGATGAATAATATAGAATAGTTATGCCACATTTGTCGTGCAAGGCACCAATATTTTATAAAGGATTCAGGTTCTGGTTTTCTGCTCATTCGTTCCGGCTTATTCCCCCTTCCAATCAACTACTATCTGTAAGTCTTCTCTCCCCACAGTTTTGCTGAACTTGAATAGCAGTGAAATAAATGGACTGCAGTGTTAGAAAGGATGTATTTTGAATGAAGCTTTGCATGGTGTGCCTGATGTATCATTTTGAAGGATTTCTGATGTTTGTTCTGATGCAGGCATACAGAATAATATAATTCTATGAGCTATTGTTAAGAAATGGTTTCATCTTATTTTGTTCTTGTCCAAAGTGCAGATGCTGCGGTAGCAAGCAAGAGATTTCTCATACCTTAAGACATAGGTAGACACCCTCAAGTGGATTGCATCCTTCCTCACTGGATGGATCCACAGAATCTGTCTACCACCCTTCACTCCAGAATCCAAGTGCATTATCTGCGTAGTTCCGCAAGGCTCATCCCCTGACCTTACTCTGTTCAAGACCTACATGATGCCCCTGGCCAACATTGTAAGAACCCATGGCCTCAACATCATCTCCTTCATAGGTGATACCCAGCTCATCCTCTTAGTCTCAGAAGAACCCTCCACCACCAGGACCAACCTCCACAACTGCATGACGAGTGTCCCCGAGTGGTTGAAGACCAACTGCCTGAAGCTTAACATGGATTAGACTGAAGTGCTGATCTTTGGAAACAACACTTCCCCATGGGACGACACCTGGTGACCTTCCAAATTCAGACCCACACCGATAGCCCACTCCTGCAACCATGGCATCATCCTGAACAGCAAACTCATCATGAAATACCATATCAACGCTGTTGCCTTCGCCTGCTGCCACACCCTTTGCATGCTCGGAAAGGTCTTCAGCTGGCTCCCTGTCGATACCAGTAAAACCGTCACTCAAGTTCTTATAACCAGCTGACTTGACCACAAGTAATGCGTTCTACGCAGGATTCACCACCAAACCAATTAAGAGACTTCAGACAATTTAGAACTCAGCTGCCAGACTCATCCTCAACCTCCCCAAATGGACCCACATCACCCTCCACTTCAGGAACCTACACTGGGTCCCCATCTAGAAAAGATGCTATTTCAAGATGCTCATACACGCCTACAAGGCCCTCCACGACCAAGGACCAGCATGCATCAACCACCGTCTCAACTACCACCAACCCTCCAGACACCTGCGCTCCGCCTCTCTAGCCTTCACTCACAAACCCCGCATATATCAAAGCTACAGCGGAGAAAGCTCTTTTTCCTACTTGAACAACCTTCCTCTCTACCTCCTAACAGCATCCTCTGACCAAATTCAGGAAGGGACTTAAGACCTGGCTTTTTTGACTGATCGCAGCAGGATCCTAGGGCCTGGATACCCTCACGGGTGATTAGATGCAGCCTACAAATCCCAATTGATTGATTGCTTGACGAGGATTAAAAATATCAATTAATAAGTAGAAATGCACAACACAAACTAGAGATATCAGATCAAATTTAGCAAAACACTTGAAAGATCAGCATCATTATCTGGCTCAGGAATACTTTTGGGTTTGTGAAGTTGTAGATAAATTACCTAGACGAGGCAATATGTCAACATGTCTCCTGCAATAAAAGTGTTAATAAGTAGGATACTTAGATTCAGAATTAGGTTTAATTTTGGATCGTTTTCAGGAGTTAAGTTGCTTTCTTTGAAATTATGAGAGTTCAACTTAACTAAAATGGAGATCAAAGAGCTTTAATGTTGTCTGTCGACCTTGTGATGGAAAGAGAAACAATGTTATAGCATGATAAAACAAGCATTTGCAATGCAATAGGTCTCGCATTAGGAAAGTTTGAGCAATGGGATTGTAAATGACAATTTTTTTTTGGGTGGAAAATAGGGAAATTAATAGCTTTGTCATTTACAATGCCAATAGTTATAACTTTCGCAAACGTCACACCTATGACATTTTTAATGCAATATGTGTTGTATGTACGTGACTTACATGTATTGATATTACAAATAACAATGGCTTTTAATTTTTTTT
This sequence comes from Lissotriton helveticus, assembly GCF_964261635.1. Classification (NCBI taxonomy): domain Eukaryota; kingdom Metazoa; phylum Chordata; class Amphibia; order Caudata; family Salamandridae; genus Lissotriton; species Lissotriton helveticus. Next base: position 1,209,478,341 of record NC_136063.1, read on the forward strand.
CAATAATTATTACTTAAATAAAGTTATTGTAATTTATAATGGCAATAGCTTAAAGTTTTGTAAATAACTTTTGTGAAGATTATGTTCAGTGTATTTTATTGTGATGAAAATCCAAGAACAGAAGTGAAATATTAACATCTTTTTGTTTTGTAATAAAGCTTGAAACACTGAGAGAACATATTTGAACCAGGTGTTGTTGAATGGTTGCACAGATTGATGCTGTGGTGATGCTGAGTGATGTTGTGATGGCGAACGAGTGATGCTGTGGCGTTAAGTGATGCTGTGGTAGCACATAGTGATGTGGTGCCCCTGAGTGATGCTGTGGTGATGCGGAGTGATGCTGTACGCTATGCTATGTTTTGTTTTGCTATCCTATGTTTTGTTTCGTTATGCTATGCTATGTTTTGCTATCCTATGCTTTGATTTGTTATGTTATGCTATGTTTTGTTTTGTTTTGTTTTGTTATGCTATGCTTTGTTGTGTTTTGTTATGCTATGCTATGCTTTGTTGTGTTTTGCTATGCTATGTTTTGATTTGTTATGCTATGGTTTTGTTTTGCTATCCTATGCTTTGTTTTGTTATGCTATGCTGGTGAGGGTGTGTGAGTGTGTTTGAGGGTGAGTGAGGGTGGGTGAGGGGGTGTGAGGGTGAGGGTGTGTTAGGTTGAGGGTGTGTGAGGGTGAGAGGGTGAGAGGGTGTGAGGGGGTGTGAGTGAGGATGTGTGAGGGTGAGGGGGTGTAAGGGGGTGAGGGTGAGGGGGTGTGAGGGGGTGTGAGGGTGAGTGATGGTGTGTGAGGGTGAGAGGGGGTGAGGGGGATATATAGGATTGTTACTAATCTATGTTGTCCCACAGCCAGTGTTCGTTAATAATGTGCATATCCTAACTGAGTTGACTGTTTGCTGAGGGATACTGCATATGCTAGAGAGTGAAAAGCACTAGCATTGGCAAGATGCAAAGTGACTGAATGTAATTTGTAAATTGTTGTTGAGGTAATGAAACCAATTTTTTTTAAATTAAAGTGAAACCCTTTGCTGCTGGTAAGAAAACTAATAGTCAATGGGCACACAGCTTCTCTTACCCACCTCTGTGGGGAGTTCACAATTCCTATAACTTAAGTCCTATGTCCTTATGAAGTATGGGACACTTATGGAGGTGTGTGTATCAGTCAGAAATACTACATGAATAGTGGTACCCATTTGGACCCCTTATACTTACTGCATAATGGAGCGAGCAGAGGTTGCCAGGTACTCCTTTTGTCAAAATAAGACGCCTCTGCTTGAGTGAAGTACACAAATCCCCGTTTAATTTGCTTTTGTTTCAATGATAATAATTGCCAACAATGTTCTAATCCAACAACAAACCACCTTGAACTGTCCTAATTAGTCGGCCCAGTGATGATTTTTGTCTCAATTTTTAAAGGTGCCCTTTAACCCCAAGAAATGAGATCACAACCCACAAGAATTGTTGAAACAGCTCTGACCTGCTAACAAGATATTCAGCTTAAGATCCTAGGTCTGATGCGTATGCGTGAAAAACGTCCCTCAATATTTCAACCCAGCTTTGTGAATGTATCAACATTCTACAGTACTGGGACAGTAAGACTCAGTGTGATTAAACACAACCAGGTAAAAACAGAATCAGAGCGCACAGAGAAAAGAAAGAATAATTTACAGGCACATCAGTTTTAGTTTGACAATGATAATTCATTCAACATGTTCAAGTAAGATCTGTACTCAAAGGGAGTCCTTCACCAAATAAAACACCTCAAGTGCAGTGTGTTTGAGAAAATAAAATCGATAACTCACTCCAATGTTAGAGGGCCAATCCCTTTAATTGCAACTTAAATCAGTTTGTCGTGCAAAAGCGATATCTTTCTCCTTTTTCCTGTAAAATATATGAACTTATGGCTAAACAATTTAACTATTATCCCTCGAACATCAAGATGACATAGGGTTAAATCATACCTTATGCTCGAACAACAAGACGCTGCTGGAGAATTAAATCGCTGAACCGTTCATATATGCTCTATGTATGTAAAAAGAACATACTATAGTCTGTTGTCCCAACCAAGATTAAAAAATCGATATCTAAACCAAGCCTTAAGCGCTTACCTATTTAATGTTAATGCGGATATGTCTCCAGAAAACCTTCCTCCTCTGCTATGCTATACTGTAACCTGCCGGGTTGAAGAGATCGAATTACTATAAGTTGTTCACCAAAAACTCACTATGTTACAAAAGAATAAAACTCCCTATTTTTCTCACCTCAAGTTTACACAACATTCTCATAGAAAAAACCCGCGCTGCTCCTCTCCAAACAATCGGTTGCCGAATAGCGTGAAACGCGTTCTATTTAACTTCCTGTTCTACCCAAACTAATAAGCCATCCTATTGGCGGTTCAAACGCGATTTTAACCAATCAATGCCCGACTTCCAGAAACCGCGTTCATTCTCCGTTCGTTGCTATGACACCCTGGTGACTCCAAACTACCTCTTGCAATAAAACTTTATCCGGGCTAACAAACCATGGTCAAACAGAGTGTTAATGTCAAATGCGCATCGATAAATGAAAACTAGAAACATTTGTAATTAATCAAAGTTCTTATACCATTCACGCGATTGCCCAACTGAGTTTAAGATACCGGAAGTCAGGCACTTTTGGCCGAGACGGGGGCGGGGCCTGCAATCCGGCAGGAAGTCCCGCCCGCCGCCGCCGAGGAAGAAGTGAAGCCGGCCGACTGATGGCCTCTCCGCAGCCCGGGGCTCCCAACAGCAAAACAGCCAGAGTGTTGCGGGGCTCCCAGGTGCTGGAGGGAGCCCCGGAAGTGAAGTCCTGCCCCCTGGTGCCGCGACGAGACGAGACTGCCGCAGAGAGGAGCCCGATCCCCAGCAACAGCCCGGTGAGTGCCCGACCAGCGCTGCAGAGGAGACACGGAACACGCCGAAAGAGCCCGGTGAGTGGGAGGGGAGGGGGGTGTACGCACGTGTGTCTGTGTGTGTTCGAATGTGCCTGTGTGTGTGCGCGTGGGTCTGCGTGTGTGTATGCAGTGTGTGTGTGGCTGTGTATGTGCGCATGCGTGAGTGTGGAGTGTGTTTGCGCAAGGGAATGAGGCATGAGAGGGGCACGGCGACGTGCGCGCCCACGAGGTGAAATCCGCGCTCTGCGCTCGTGCACCCTCTCGTGTCCACATTCCCAAATACGGGCAACATTAGTTGTCTTGCTGACAGCTTTCAATGCTTTCGCATTGAAAGCTAGGTCAGCTCGACCTAAAAATGGGGAAGGAAATACAGATGGATGCTAAAGTGTGGATGAGTTTCTTTTGCTTTTTTAATTGACTTATCGGAGGCATGAAGCAATAGAGGTACTATAGTATTTATTATGGCAGCTAGTAAAGCACATGTTCTATTGCTAATACAGAACATTTGAAAGAATACATTTATTTACAATATTAATTTGTTATTTCAGATAATTGGTTTAGGATTCTAAGGAATGGTGAATTCTTTTTTGAAAAATAAATATGTCAAGAACAAATTGAATGTGTGACATAATATTAATAATATTAAAAAACGCAAACAAATAAATACATGGAATACTTAGACAACCATTGAATTGATTCATAGTTCTGAATTGATCTGAAAGTATTGTTTGAAATAATTAAAGCATGTTTATGGAACAACTCAATGTTGAAGGCCCTTCATTTGGTTTGAGGTCAATCTTTTTGGTCAACATACTGATGGCCCCCTGATCTTGGCCCAGCCCTCTCCCCAAAGCAGGTATTGAAGAACCTGAGAGTAGAGTGACCACACACTGTCTGTGGGGTATCAAGTTAACACCCCTTGTGACATGTGCTTTGCCACAATGTGGTCATTAAAGAAAGTATTCCCCTGGCTTCTCTACTGCCTGGAAAGCCCTCGTCCAGGCTCTTATAATCAGTTGCCTGGACTATGGCAATGCGGTATTGGTATCTACCAACGGCAACCTGCTGGCCAAACTGCAGGTTGTGCAGAATACAGCCACTCAGTTCATCCACAATATTCCTGCACGGACCCCATCTGCCCCCTTATTAAATAAATTGCATTGGCTGCCCATCAGGAAATGAAGCGTCTTCAAGCTATTCTGTCTGATGCACAAAGCCTTCTATAAATCCTCTCCTGCTCTCCTCTACTCCAGACTTAGATGCTATCAGCCCTCTTGACATTTAAAGTCTTCCAATAAAGCCCTTCTGCAGACCCCTCACATCCACATGGTCAGATATGGTGGCAGGCTCTTTTCGTACTCAGCCCCTATCATTGGAAAAAGCTGCCCCTTTCTGTCTATAATTTAAAGAAGTTGCTGAAAACATGGCTGTTCTGAATCTCACTCTGCTCTGAGCTTCAGCGCAAGCACTGAGATACTCATTCAGGAGCGATTTGTGCAACATACTAACTAAGGGCCCTATTAGGATGGCGGACGGACCTGCGTCCGTCCGCCACCCCAGAGGTGGAGGGAACATCCGCAGGGGCTGCGGCGTTCCCTCCATGCAGATTAGGATGTGACCGCCACCCTGGCGGTCACATATCCTATGTTTAACATTGCGGCGGGTGCTGCTTGAAGCAGCGCCCTCCGCAAGGTTAAAAGTGCATGCTTTGCATATGCATGCACAAAGTGCCAGGCACAGCGCGGTGCCTGCCGCTTTGTGCATGCATATGCAGGGGGGTACCATAGGTACCCCCCATGTGAACCCCCACCCCCCAACACCCTGGGGGCTCGCAACGAGCCCCCAAAACAAAAGACCACATGCCTTTCCACGGCGGAAAAGCATACGCGGAAATGCATGTCTTCTGCCCCATCCTAATATGGCTGGTGGTGTCTGATAGACGCCGCCACCATATCAGAGCTTTTCCGCCGCGGTCGGAATGCGACCGCGGCGGAAAAGCGGCGGACGGTCTTCCTGACCCACCAGCCATCCTAATCTGGCGGTGGGTCTTTGGAGCCTCCGCAGCGGTTAATCCGCATCCTCCGGGCCGGCGGTGGCTTCGGCCGGCCCGAAGGATGCAGATTAACCACGATCAAAATCGGCCCCCATGTACATAAAACAAAATAAAAATACATAAATCTGGCTCTCTATTTGTAAGTCTCTAGCACATAACACTGGAGAATTCTTATTTCAAAGCCTTTGGCCTTCATCCTGTCCATTTAATCCCAGACAGAAGTAAGTTCATTGCATCAGAAGCATGTTCCCTAACTTTTGCTAGCACTTGAACTTTATTTAGTGTTAAAATAGGTCTTTACATTTTGCACTATTTTCTTTCAGAATCTTATAAAGATTAAATGGAGAGAACAGTTCCGGATTCCCTTCAAAAACATAAAGACATCAGCATGCAATATGTTCTTGTTTCCCATCATGCTCAGGGGGCAACCGTACACAAGCCCCATATCATCATGCACAATTCAAGCTCCACTAAAATTCAAGTCTTATTCTTCTTCTCTAAACATCAGAATGTTGTTGCTCATTACATGTATACAGAATGACTGCTAAACTGACAGCTCCTCCATCAGGGATACTATTAAAGGTAGGGTGCACTTTTTCTGTTTGCGCCACAGTGCAACTTTAGGCAGGTGAGCCGGGTGCAAACAGGAATAGTGTGCCCTATCATGTAGAATGTGCTGACCTAGGGACAGCCACAAACCTGCCCCAGGGCAGTGCCTTCAAGAGAAATATGGAGCAGCTGTTTAAACTGTTTCACAGTGCTTGCAGCAACCTGCCTGTACTTTAACAAGGTACTTGAGATCCCCTTGCAGGCGGGTTCAGTGAGTGACTGCACCCACCAGCAAGGGGATTTCTGGGGAGGTCAACAGGACCCGATTTCCCCCCTCCAGAGGGCTGCAATTAGGGGACGCACTGACAGTGTGCCACCTGCGCCCACATCTATGATACGGCGTGGGTGCAGAGGCAAAGAGATGCCATCATTTGCATGTGGCCAAGCCCCCATGCAATTGAGGGAATGCCCTCATGAGAAAGCACTCAGGCTACATGTCCGCCAGTGCTTACAGTATTACACAAGAGCCTGTGGCCCTTCTGTAATACCAACGTCCCCTGGAGCTTGTAAAGCTGGAGCACATACCCATTGGGCCCCTGGGGCACGTTCTGTAATACGACCTCAGGCATCACAGTTCAGATTGACTGCAGTGTAAAACCATAGGCACTTGAAAGCAGCCACTTCTGTTGGTAGAGGCCCCATTATGATTGTTCACTGACTTGGAGGGAGGGTGTAACGAGGCTGCTTCTTCCATTGTTCAGCAGTGAATAAAATGATTCTCCATTGACACGAAACAACACTTACTTTTGAGACATACTAAGTCCATTAATAAGGCCTTCCTTATGAGTCAAAGATCCAAGTTAGAACCTTTCAAGGAGTGCTTGGAATGAAAGAAAAACATAGGCATATTTTTACAGATTCCTCATTTCTTAAGGGAACCTTGCGTATGTGCAGTAATGGAGCTTCTCAGAATTATCACACAGCGTATTGGGAGTTCTGAGCAACTCCTATGCTTTGTTCAGTCCCTTCAAGTCCACACAGAGCCTGGTTTCCCCATTGACTTTGCAGGCCATGACTACGGAGACAACCAATCAGTAGCCTGCACCTACTGTATGATACCACTATCAATAAGTTTGTTTGATTCAGATCTCGTGCTCTCTTTCACGAGTAACGGCACACTCTTGACTTTAGCTCCCTTCGGGAAAACACACAACATTTCATTATGACCTTGCAATAATCTTTTAAACAACCAAACTTGGCAATGAAGACATCAGGAAATTCTCTTGTCCACACCTCACCCCCCCCCCCTTTGACAGAGAACTTACGGATGGCAGTTCCTTTACACTTATAGAAGGATTCTTGTTAGGTTCTAAGTACACATATAAATCCCGTTGATGAACCCAACTAATAAGAGAATCTCCTTTTATAGAAATATACACTTTTCCTGGAATCATCCTTTCACAAAATTCAATTGTACCACAGAAGTAACCCAAAAAGTCAATGCCCCCATAACCTTTCGGTTTGAATCTGGCTTAATAAGTCTCCCTTTTCCAAGTAGGTGCTGCTCATAGAAAGTTTTCGTATTGAGTGTGATCCCTGCCCCAGAATCAAACAACATTTTTACAGGTTCATCATTTACCAAGACCACTTCACGCAGGTTATCGGAACAGGAATCCTTCACCTGAAGAATGTTAATCTCTTCAAAATCCCCTTCACTAACTTCATCAAATTCAACTTCTCGCATCTTCTTTGAGATTTTTGCCGATCTGCAGCACCTGGCAAAATGTCCTTTGGATCCACAGCTTTTACACATGACTATCCAACCTGGACAGTCGTAACTAGCAGAAAAGTCCGACCAATAGGAGTTATTCCCTCAAGCTTGGGCTTGACTGCTCGCGGCCCGATTTATTGGGTGCTTCTCTGAGCTGTTTTTTAACATTACTTTGCATGGGAGGGCAGGTATGGCAGACATGTTTGTGCCTGTCGTCCCCCCTAATATGTATTAGACAGCAGTGGGGATGTGAAATGCTGCTCACCAAAGCACCAGCCCCTGCAATCTCTTTTAGCAGCCCAGTTATCGTCAACCTTTTTTAGAGAGACTTAGACAGACCAGAGGCAATTGGCGATCCCCATATCAACAACAGGGTCAAGGTCAATATATACCACAGCCACAATACCGACCTCGTGGCCAGTACCAGACCCAGTACCAGGGACATCAGTATCTAGAAACACGAAATGCACGATACTGGAGAGAATAGATAACATCCCTATTTTTAATCTGAGCACTGTCACTCTAAATGAGGCTACTAACACCCTTTTATCGAAAGGCTTGACATTTGTACCACATTCTGGTCTAAACAGATTTGAATTATTTAATGACAATGTCATTTTTTTGAAAAATACGTCTCAAATGTTTTTTTCAAACATAGAGAGAATCAGCAGCGATACAAACACATCAGGATTAACTCCCAAATCTACATTTACACTGTCTAGTGACCAGGTTGCACCTGAAATCAAAATATTCGAACAAGTGGTGTATAAAAAAGTACGAGCTGCCACTAAATTTGTGCCACATACCCCCTTTAATATCAGCAAAGATTAACACAGTGCATTAATGAAACTAAAGAAATCCCCAGAAATTACGTCAAGAGCTGTGATAAGGGAGGTGGCATTGCCATTCTGGACACTACAGCTTATGTAACCAAAATTGAAGAAATGTTCAGTGACAATCAGTTTTATTTGAAAATCAGCAGAAATCCTACTGATAAAATAAAGAATAAGATCCTTAGATTAACAACTAAAGCACTGAGAAATGGACATATTTGTCAAAAAGAATTTGAATACATGAATGTGGACCATCCTAGGCTGGCTAGCCTATATGGTACGCCAAAAATTCATAAAGATGACATAAACCCACCTTTTCGACCTATTGTCACAACAATAGGATCGGTAACAGACCAATTTCAAAATATGTAGACACCATTCTCCACCCATTTGTTAAAGATATTCTAGGACATGTGCAAGACACACGCCATTTAATTAATCTGATGGAAGGAACACCATCATTCAACCCTGACCGCCAATGGCTAGTTACACTAGATGTGGAAAGTTTATACAGCAATATACCCTGTGATGGAGCCCTATTTGCTGTAGAATGGTTTATAAACCTGATGAACATCGATTGTAATCTTAACTTCTTCATAGAATGTTTACGTATAACCCTGGAAGATAACATATTTGAATTTCATGGTGATCTATATAAGCAGGTGAAGGGCGTAAGTATGGGTGCATCTTGCGCCCCTACAATAGCTAATATCTATCTAGCGTATTTTGAACATAGATTTATCTATAATGAAGTTGCCCCCTTTTATGAGTCAGTGTTTCACTGGGCACGCTACAAAAGATGATATAGAGTTTGTTTGGGATGATAATATAGAGACCTTTGATGAGTTTCTATTAAGGCTCAACCTATGTGACCCTATTTTGAGATTTACATTTAGATCAAATAACATGAAAATTGAATTTTTAGACATCTGGATAAAACATGGAGATGGACAACTGATAGTAGACCTATTTGTAAAAAAGAGTGCACGCAATACATTATTGCACTACAGCAGTTTCCATCCGACGATGCAAAAGGACAGTATCCCTTTCGGGCAATTTTTACGCCTTAGACTAAACTGTACCAAATTAGAAGACTTTGACGCTGGAGCAACAGAGATGACAAGAAAATTCCTAGAAAGGGGATACCCACATTGACTGGTCAGACAATCATATAAACGGGCCAGATTTTATGATCGCCAACACTTATTGCAAATTGTTACCCCTCAACAAAATCAGAAACTAGTTTTTGTAACTCGTCATTCAGTCATGAATGAGAAAATTCGTCAAATAATTTGTTCTAATTGGCATTTATTAAATGTCAATAATTTGTTCCCTACCCTACTACAAAAAACATTATTTGCGTACCGCAAAAATAAAAACTTAAAGGATATTGTGGTTAGGTCACGCATGTCATGTATTCAAAAAGAGCCAACACCTCCTCCTCAGCCCACAGGCCACGCCCACGGCCCCGAGGCCACGCCCCCCTCATACCGGCTATTTAAAGCGCGCTGACTGAAAAGCTCGCATCCAGAGGTATAGCACTCCTGAGGCGGAAGCCGGGAGCACGCCCGATTTTAAAAATTAAAACTGTCACAAAATTATTTGTTTTTACTTGCACTGCACTTATCTAGGGCATTCTCCCACCCTAATCTCTCGCAGAAATCGCCGCGCAGCCGATAATAAGGCTGCCACGGCACAGTGATCTTCACCGCCATTCCTCCTCCTCAGCCCACAGGCCACGCCCACGGCCCTGAGGCCACGCCCCCTCTCATATATAAAATTTGCCTTTCCCGGACGCGCAGCGGGCGCGTCGCCCGCGCGCCGAAGGTGCACCAAAGGCAAGCCCGTCTGCGCCCGTCCGCTGCCGACCGGGGCAAGGGGCCACACCCCCTGCCCGGTCGCCCTACCGGGCCAGAATTTACAGTCCCCACTCCCTCCTCCAACTAAAGCAGGAAGCTGCCCCACCCTGTCTACACGCGTGGGATCCATCCGTACAGCATCCCGCTTGCAACCAGTGTGGATTTAATTTCTCACCCCACGCAAAAACGGAACCCACACAATACTCCATGCTCTTGCTCAACTGCAGATCCCTTCCCAAGCATACTACGGAAATCTCTCTACTGATAGAGGATGCAAACCCGGACATCCTCTTCCTCACAGAGACTTGGCTGCATGAACACTCTGAACCTGATTTGGTACAAACTCTTCCACACGGATACCAAATATTCCGCCTTGACCGTAAAACTGGAATCGGTGGAGGGCTAGCAGTGATCCACAAGATAGGCTACGAAGTCACTAGCACTCCTGTCCATGTTCCAGATAGTGAATGTCTCCCCTTCACTATAAAACTTAGCCCCACTAATACGTTTTCAGGTATGCTTATATACCGCCCACCCGGGTCGCAAGGACAATTTCTCTCTAATCTTGCCCCAACGACTGCAAACCTCGCACTTAGCTCCGCCAACTTCACACTCCTGGGTGACCTCAACACCCACCTTGACGACCCTAACGACTCAAACGCCAGAGAACTATCCTCCAGCCTAGGTGCTCTCGAATTACAGCAGCTAGTCCTCGGCCCCACACACCTAAAGGGCCACCTTTTGGACCCCATATTCAGCAACTGCCCGAACCTACACGTTGGAAATCCTTCCCCCCTTCCCTGGACTGATCACTTCCTTATCCCTCTCACATGGATCCTCCCCAACCACCCCCTACCCAAACCCATGACTGTCCAACAGTCACGTAACTGGTCCAAAATCCCCCAGCCGGAATGGCGGGAGAACCTTGATCTAACCATACCCACCAAAACTTCCAATCCTATTGAGGGCAACGAGAACTACAACAGCTGGATCACCAACTCTCTAGATCTGGTACTTCCATTTAAACGTACCCACCCTAAGCGAAGGACTCCGACCGCCCCGTGGTACACCACTGATCTCCGAGAGGCCAAACGCACCTGCAAAAGAATCGAGAGAAAATAGCGTCTCGATTACTTACCAGCGGACAAAATAGCTTACAAAGCAGCTATCAAAAGCTACAAATCCAGCATTAAATTAGCGCAGGCAAAATATTTCGAAGAAAAGATTGACAAGGCAGCCTCTAAGCCCAAGGAGATCTATCTGATAGCAAAATCCCTCTTGCAGCTACCCGAGACACCAAAGCAGCACAGCAACACCCAGGTCCACTGTGATGAGTTAGCAGACTTTTTCTACCCCAAAATAGAAATCATCAATTCCTCTTTCTCTCAAAATACCCCTTTGCCCAGCGGTCCTGTAGATCCAGGCTCTGTGGCAGCACTACCAGTCTCCCTCACATGTATCCCGCCCTTAGATCTCAACCATTTAGAACGCATCATGCAACAAGTCAAATCAGGATCACCTACTGATCCGGCCCCTCCGCGGGTTCTCACCCCTATCACCAGTCAGATCTCACCCACCATTCGGGACCTGCTTAACTCCTCTCTCCATGCCAGCATTGTCCCGCCTTTATGGAAGAGAGCAATGGTCAAGGCTTTATTAAAGAAACCTAGCCTCGATCAAAACAATCCCTCCAACTACAGACCTATTTCCCTACTACCCTGGCTCAGCAAACTACTTGAGAAGTATGTCAACTCAGTCCTGACACACTTCTTGGAATCAAACGACATACTTGATTCCTCACAGACGGGTTTTCGGTCCCTTCACGGAACCGAAACAGCCTTGGTCACAGTGACGGAGGAAGCAAGAAGGATCCTGGACAGCGGTGGGTCAGCGGCCATCGTTCTACTCGACCTTAGTGCCGCCTTCGACACTGTAAACCACAGTATTCTTCTCCACCGCCTCAGTAGTATAGAAATCTCGGGAAAGGCACTCACCTGGCTGAGATCCTTTCTTACAGATCGATCTTTTCAGGTATTTGAGAAAGATTTCACCTCCTCCAGCAAACCCCTGAACTGTTGAGTGCCCCAGGGCTCCTCCTTGAGCTCACCCTTTTTAATGTTTACCTCAGCCCTCTGGCTGATGTCGTCCGCCCCTTTGGAGTGAAAATTATCACCTATGCGGACGACACACAGCTGGTGGTGGTGTTAGACCCCCTCTCAATTCCAACCACAGCTTATACAAATGTTTGGAAGCAGTCGCCGCCTGGATGTCGGCCTCCTGCTTAAAACGGGGAGAAAAGAGAGATTATGCTCTTGGGAAATACCATCACCAAATCCATCGACTCCATCTGGCCCCTTTGCCTAGGCTGTCCCCCGGAACCCAAAGAACAAATCAAAAGTCTCGGCATCTGGCTAGACAGAACACTCAACTTTAACCACCAGGCAGCCAAGCTTGCTGCCACATGCTTTGGACTCCTGAGGCTACTTCGCAAAATCCTCCCTCTTCTCCCGTTCCACTCAAGACGGATCATGGTCCAAGGATTGATTCTATCTCGCATTGACTGCGGAAACGCCCTATACCTTGGGGCCCCACAGTCCACGCTCAATAGACTTCAAATTGTCCAAAACTGTGCCGCCAGGACCCTCCTCGATATCCCACGATGAGTCTCAGTTAAAGCCCGACTGAGAGAGCTCCACTGGCTTCCTGTGAAATCGAGGATTGAATTCAAGGCCATGTGTATTGCTCACCGCTCTTACTGGGGAACAGGCCCTGCTATCAACCTCCCCCTGGTAAATGCCTATCATCCCAATCGTCTCCTTAGATCTAGGACCTCTTGTCTTACCACAGTGCCGCGAATCAAAAGAGCCAGGTGTGGAGGCCGGTCGCTCTCCTACAACCTAGCCAAAATCTGGAACACTGTCCCCCTCTCAATCAGATCTGAGCCTAAACTACTTACCTTCCGAAAACTCCTTAAAACTTGGCTTTTTAACAAATCATCTTTTTAATAAACCATCTTGGAAAACTCAGTCTAAATCTAGCGTACTCCGCTTTAGCCCAACCTCTGTAGCGCTGGGACGCCCCTGGGTAGCAATCGCGCTTTATAAATTATTTTTCATTTCATTTCATTTCACAGAGAAGTGTTGAAAACATGCAACCTATTGAAGGAAATTTCAAATGTGACTCTTGCAAAAGTTGCCCATTAGCCTTAGAGACAAAATGACAGACAATAACATCCAAGGGTATGACTAACTGTAAAACAAAGAATATAATATACCTCTTGATTTGTCCTTGCAAAAAAGGATATGTTGGAGAAACCTCTTGCACGCTCAGTGTAAGACTCACTGAACATAGGTCAGCAATAAGGACTAAAAAAGTGGCCTCGCCTATGGTCTCACATTTTTTTGAATAGGGTCATACTGAAAATTACCTTGAATGGTTCATATTGGAAAAAATCTTAGCAAAAGAAGGATTAAGCCGAGAGAATATAAGAAAATAAACGTGATGTTTTTTGGATCTTCCTATTGGACACTGTAGATAAGGGCCTAAATCTAGAAATCCCATGGGAAAATGCGATTATTTGAAATATACGGAAATCAAGAATCTAAGATGCACCCAAAATGATGTCATTAGCTAGGATTCAGCCTATAACTATTCATTATTACTCAATGCAATTTGTATAAATAAATACCTCTATTGCAAAATTTTCAATATAATCCAGAACCATACTGCGACTCGGTGCTCACTCAATGTTCACTCGATCATGTTGTTATTTCTCGTTTGATCAATATCCTTTAGAGCATGAAATCGGTAGTAGCGAAATACATATTTATTGGCATGAATTTAAATACAGAATCTTTATTCATGCCCTTAATGTCAGTAAACAGTTGACATAAGTAGACACAACCCTTTTCGAATATGGCGGCTACAGAAATTTACGTTAGTCTGCCAACTAAGATAAAGGTAGAAATAATATATAAACCAGGCACGCATATGGGTGACAACATCCTCCTTCAACATGGCGGACGCAGCCATTGGGGGGTAGTCCGTCATTTATTTCTAATTCTACTAGCGTCAAATTTTCAAATATAATCCAGTACCAGTCTGCAACTCGATGCTCACTCAATGTTCAATTGATCATGTTGTTATGTCTCGTTTGATCAATACCCTTTAGAGAATGGAATCGGTAGTAGCGAAATACATAGTTATTGGCATGAATTTAAATAGAGAATTTTTATTTGTGCCCTAAATGTCAGTAAACAGTTGACATAAGTAAACACAATCCTTTTTGAATATGACGGCTGCAGAAATAGATGTTAGTCCGCCAACTAAGATAAAGGTAGAAAAAATATATAACCCAGGCACCCATATGGGTAACATCATCCTCCTTCAACATGGCGGCCGTAGCCATTGGCGGTAGTCCGTCATCTATTACTAGTTCTACTAGCGTGTTCAATGTCTTGCGATGTCTTTATAAGGAGACACGGATGTACGATACTCTAATGATGGCGTTCCCACATATGGAGTTTTTGCCGCTGTAGCCGATTTTACGAGCGAGTGGACATACCCAGAGGTGAGCAAAAAAAGCAGAACTAGTATAGTGCAATGGAAGCGCTACTTCAATTAACAAAATGTTTTGTCTACAAGTCATGCTATGGGCGTGTGTATTGACTTTCTTAGATAGCAAGTCGCACCGCTATCTATAAGCGCCCAAATACGACCCCATAAATAACCATATGTGCTTTTCTATCAATCTACCAAGATAATTATCGCCATTTCCATTTTGGTTTTTGTAGACGCTACCAGTCTCCGCTCCACTGAATATGGGGGTACTCATGTAGCAATTACTGTTTGAAGACAGCGAACTAAGCCTATATACAAGTAAGGACATTTAAACGAACATAGTTAGATTACAACCATGAGTGCATGATTCTTCCTTATACTTACAAATGGCTCTCTCGTATTGTTGACAGGGACCTGTAACAGAGATTTTGGAATATTAGGAGCGACCAGGGTCGTGTACCTGCTTTTATGATCTAATCTCAGCAAACCATCAGGCGAAAAACAGGAGAATACATATCTTGAAGTAAGAATGGCTTTTTAGTACAGATAATAAAAACTAGACCTATTATAGCCTTATAGCCCGCCGTAGCGGGCTATACCAGCTATTAAAGGCCGGCTAAATCGTTAAAGGCCCGAGCCGAAGGCGAGGGACTTTAACGAGACAGCTGGACTTTAATAGCCGGTATAGCCCGCTACGAAGGGCTATAAGGCTATTAGAACATTCTCCCACTAGAGGGCAGAATGTTCTAACAAATTAAACAAAGGGTTCTCGAAGCTCGAGGGGATATAAATCCCCTCGAGCTTCGAGAAGCCTTTGTAGAACATTGGAATGTTGCTCTGCGGGCCTTTACCGGCCCGCACAAGCAGGGAGCACTCCATTGTCTGCAATGGAGCTCCCAACATTCCAATGTTCTAATGATTAATCTAAACTGGACGAAGTTCATAACTTCTAAATATTCCTTTTTTTGTGCTACCATGCAGATTAAAACAGTCCATTCCAAGGTATATACATATTTAGTATGTGTACTTCGAAAAATAAGAAAATTACCAGTAGCATTGTTAAATTAGAACTTGAAGTAAGTATCAGTCAAGCGCTTAATAAATTACCAATGCCCCATAAACAACTTAACTTAACCAGCTCTGTATAGACTGACAAACTTGTCTTACAAACCCCCTCCCTTTCTCCTTTTTCCTGTGTGATCATTCTAGCATGGAAACACATTCTCCTATCGCATAATTAAACTCGGTTCAGTACAAAAGAGGCCAGAAGCATCTACAGCATTAAATGCAGCTTATTCATTCAATAAGTAAGTAATAGGACTGGCCAAATACCATTTAAGGAAGATTGTATAACATCTGAATGTGGATATATGCTTAATATGGAAATTCCTTATTGGTCACCATTTCTAGATAACCCTCTTCCAGTCAGAAGCAATATTATCGAAGCTCCTTACCAGTTTGTAAAACCCCTATATATGTGGGTAAGTAAAGATGAACCCTTTGTAAAAGCCCCATATATGTGGGTAAGTAATGATGAACCCTGGATGAAGTAATAGACATTTCCAAGGCGATTCGAATTAACTTCATCACCTTGGGTCTGTGATAATCTTCATTATAAGAGCCCAATACAGGACTCTCACTAAATATGTTTCTACCAATAGTTGGTACCTAGAGTCTATGTATGTGAACAAACTATACTATCTAATTATAAGAACAAAATTAAATCTAAGACACATTTATGATAAAAAGATTCAAGTCAAAAGTTTAATCAATATTCCTGGTAGACCCAATTTTATGGGCTATGTTGTTTGCTTTAACAGTGAATTTTTCTTTCTGTTTATTTCCTATTATCTATATCATTTACTTAGTCGATATATCTCTTTGTTTTTTCTTTCATCTTGGTTCTATGTGATTGTCTAAGTTCCCCAATGCATCTTTTCCAGTCTGAATATATTTGAGTAACAATCTTAAGATGAATTACAAATGAGTATGATATATTAAGGAAACAACATGCAGACAAATAGAAATGAGCTCAACAATGAGATAACAGATTATAGTCAAATACATTTGTGAGAAATTGATGCCGTGTATATAGTGTAAATATAAATTGACCAATGTAAATAGTATGTATAATAAATGATCTAGGTGCCATGATAGTTTGTGTAAATGAATAATTTGTTGTTTTGCATTTTCTATGTCCTTTTCACTGAATAGTGTGCAAATAGATGGTGTCCTGATGAAGGCAGCAGTGCCGAAACGCGCGTAGTTCCTATTCTGCCGCTTGCCGACATCAAATTATCAGATGTTCCTATAAAATTATTGTTTACCAATCATCATATTTCTCTGATTTGAGCTTAATATACATGTATACAATCTGTGAATATAAAATGTAAATATACATGTAAAAGTTTAAAGAATTGTTGAATTTACACAGTTGAAAAAGAAAAGAATGAGCTAAATCATGAATCAATAAAAAAAGAAATGAAAATAAAATAAATATATATTTTTCTATATTATGTTGTAGACTATCTATTTTTGCACCTAGAACATATATGTACTCTTAATTGAAAAAAATATATGTTTGCTATTTCTGTTTTATATAATTAGCAGCCCAGTGTCTCCAGGCCTGCAATTACTGTGTCTGGAGATTTCAGACACAAAATGTTTGAACCATCAGTAATTGTGAAATGTTTTATTCCACCACTAGGGATGAAACAACTCATAATGAGGGTCATAATGGCTAAATCTGAAAACAAGAAAGATAAATGGTCAAGTACAAATAATTTGTATGGTACTGATATTGGTGAAAAGTTTAATATGAGGAGAAAAGCACTTCTATTTTAAATACAGGTGAAGTTAAGCAGCTTTCTGTTTTGCCAATTCGTATATATGCAGAGTTCCTTGCCCTGAATTGCGGAAACTGCGCAAAGGAAATGTAGATTTTAGTAGTAAATGTAGGTTGGATGCAGGAGAGTGGGTGGGGGAATTGGCAGATTCACTACTAATTGCAGAAAAAACTGTGATATCCCTTTCTCTCTTTCATATTGTTTTCACATACGTTTAATTACCCTAATGTTGTTTTTAAACCGCCTTTTACTACTGATGTGTTACATTTTATATTGCTTCTCTGGTGCAGCCACGTAAAAGATTAATTGTTTGTACGTTCTTAACTGTAACGAGCTGCTGCATGAGCTGTCTACTTTTTTACATCGTTTTTATTATTATATTTGGTGTTTTTACAGCTTTTATGATACGAGTTGTCGAAATAAATCTTATACAAACAAACCTCAGTGCATCAGGCAGGGTTGCTAGCAGAAATGTAAAAAAGCTTTGCCAATCAGGAATCCTTTACGTGGGTGATACATGAACAGACGTAGCTCCAATGTCCCTGGCACACATGTAATAATATTTATAATGAGTCTCCCCAATGTCACATGAGTTATCACTCAAGTTTTAAATTCATTTTTGACTTTTATTCATTTGTGTACAAAAATCAACTTATAAGTTCTGAAAATACACACATTTCCATCTCAAATACACACTCTTAATTTTGTCACGGATATATATTATTTCAGCAACACAATAGCTTCTAATGTAATAAGCTGAGCCGCACACAGGAGAGCTACTTTCAGGTAGATTGAGAGCTACTGGTAGCTCACGAGTTACTTGCTGGAACAGTCTGTACTAGAGATACATGTGAAATAGCTTGTCCAGGTTTCATTTAACAAACAATACCACAAAGGATTTTTGTGCCTCCTGATTTGTTGTCAGTGTAAGACAGCTCAGTGGGCTAATACTTTTGTTGAAAGAGCCTTGTTCAACCTGCAGCTCACATGCTACAATCCAGTAAGCTTACTCCCGCTGTAAGGAGCTGCATGGAACATGCAGGGCATGCGTCTGAATCCTTGTAGGCTTTAAATAAACCTTTCATTATTTTAATCTTGAGAATGGTGTTCCTATGAGGTAGTAATAAGCACTTATTATTAACTGTCAAACGATTCACCTCTACGTGTCCTGTTTAAAGGGTTGTTGGTGAAATATTAGACAGAGAGCAGTGCCGCATATTCTTGGAGGGTGTGCATATTCCTACGCCTACATTTCTTACAAAGATATAGAATTGAGAAAATCAAAATACTCTCATATCTCAGTTTGTCTCTTAGCAACTTGCACAGTGGGAGAGCGATTGCATCTTTGTTTCCCTTGATAGGCCGCTTAGTCAGCGGCCCTGTGTGAGTGATCAGCTCGACTGACTGCCCGACAATTGAAGCATTTTGCATCAATGTACTATTGAAGGAAGAAGAGTCCTTCAGATTGTTGCTCTGCACAGAAGCAGGTGCAATTTACGATCAGGCGCACGTGCAAGTCCAGATTCCATTAAGATTTGGTAAGTCCAACGACAAATTCAATTATTTGCAGTATTAGGTTACGCCTAGAGGTGCAAATTGTGTGGAAAAAGGACTCACGAATATTATCCCTGGCACATGCATGTTTCACAAACCTGTCATTATTAAAGCTGAGATCAATTAATTCTCATATCCTAACGAGTTCCAATATGAGATAGATAATACATGTATTTTTCTTCATTGTGAGTGTTTTTAAATAGTAAATGTAAAGACTTTAGGTTTTTGCATATTATGGAAGTTTGAAGAAAGCCTCCTTTACTTAGTTATTCCATCCTCCCAAATTGATTATTTTACTGACTTCAAAAAGTATACAATATCTGTATTTTAAAATACCGTTGCACAATTCCCAGCGCTGTTGCTTAGAAGCACAGTTTAACTCTAACATAGTTTACATACAGCAATCCCCACCAGCAATTTAATGCCCACAAATACATGATTATATATAACATTTACACCAGTTGATGAAATAGTTACAACTTTTAGTTAGTTTCCAACTTCGTGTAAATTACTGCACTCAAACAAATCACATTTCCGACAGGAGTCTGCTTTAACATCTGGATGGAATTTTCATAAATACACTCTTTGTCTGGTTTCCATGAATATCATTCTTACCCAACAGATTGACAGTGACTAATACCAATACAACTACATGTCTTCCAATTCAGAATCCAAAACAGGCAAACCCAATGTTCATTCCTCTGTGCTACCATGTTTAGGTAAAGCATGGTCAATTGGTTTAGCTTATGAATAGTGAATGCACATAGAAGTACATAATGTAAGGGCTCCCATGCATGCAGAACACTATATCATCGATACCTATTTTCACAAAGTCCAACAGATATGTAAACCCTTGCATACAGATCAATAAATGGACATGGTCCGATGCACAAAGCCTCATAATATTACTGAACCCTGGGAAACAGGGGTAACATGGTGATGCGCATGAGGGACTACAGTGGTGTGAATGAGAAGCGCATGAGTGGCATCCCTCAGGGGAGCACTGGGTGATGCAACTTGGGAGAACCCAGTGATACTTTTCAGGGGCACTGGGTGATGTGTAACACAGGAGTGTCAGACCACGTGTCTCATGAGAGCATATTGAGGGCTTTGCCTTTGGTGGGCAGTTGGAGCAGTTGTATCACACCATCACACAATGCAGCAAGACAACTTGAAAGCGAAAGGACAGGGATGTGTCAAATTTACCAATTAATGGTGCATTCCTGCTCTCTACCTGCGCTGGTGCACAATATGCCATTACAAAAAATGGAGTAACCCAATAATGGTCGTGGACCAAGCAAATAGAGAGGCAGCAATAACGTAATTATACAGTGCATCAATGCACCAGACAAAATAAATGTCCTTCAATAATATGGAAAAAGTTATTTTTAATGTATCATTTTGGTACAAGATGTCAACAGAGGTAGCCAATATTCTTGATACAGGGTAGTCAAAGAAACAGCCAACGCTTTTCGCCCATTTGGGGCTTCTTCAGGGCAAATAATCAGGTTCCCAGTAATAGTACTAATTTTCCAGGCCGGATAAACAAAAATGTGAACTTAGTAGCAACGATGTCCAGGATATCAAACAAATAAGCGAATGGGGGAACGTCACGTAAACACAAAAAAGATTGCAGAGTTCTTGCACCGTATTTCTGCTGTAATTTCGTTGTTAATCACCTGGAATATATGTGAGTGTGCTATGATATGCAACACTCCAAACGAAATGATCTATATATCTCTCAAAGCGTCCCCATATTGTGCCGAGTCTCGCAACGCACCAGCTCCAAATATCAAATTTCACGCCAAAATAATGGTCGGGGACCTGGGTACAATATAATACAAAAAACAATGGTCCTAAATCTTACTTGCAAACCGTTATTAATCGAACCTGCAATAATAACTCCAAACAGTTTTAGAGCAGGCTCTTCATCAGCTCGTAACCATTAAATGCAATGAATGGCTGGGAGCTGATAAAGAGCATTCTCTAAAATGTTTGGGAATTATTATTGCAGGTGTTGGTTAATATCGTTTTGCAAGTAAGGTTTAGGTGCACAATATACTGCTTTGCACCACCGCAGGCACCCTTGAGCCAAGGTGCAAGGGTGCCTGCATTGTAGGCAGGATTTTTTTTGTGCAGGAAGCCAGCAAATCCTCCGAGGCATTTCCCTCTTTCTAAGTGTGCTGCATAATGCAGCACACTTAAAAAGAGGAAACAACAAGGAGAAATAAAGATCATTCTCCTTGTTGCGCCTCTGGTGGGAAGGATTCCAATTCTGTTGCATTCCCCAATGGTGATAAGTCTGGGAATGCGGCAGAATGGAAGGGTGGATGCGTGGAAACATGCACACCCCACCCATGTAACAACCCTACAATGCAGCGTAACGCATGGTAGCCCCTTGCGCTGTCTTGCGTTACCCCAGATTTACCAAGCCATCCAAGGCCATGCAGAGTGGGCCTGGGTGGCGTGTTGTTAAATCTGAATCTGAGTTTTGCATTGCCTGCGTCACTTTGGGTGGCACAAGGGTGGCGCAAGACTATGATAAATCAGGCCCTTGGTGTTTTATGTGATGGTATCATTGGGTGAATTACAGCTCTGTGGTGATGGTGGTGTGCATTATAGGAGCACGGCTACCTAATCCACGTCTCATACTACAAGTCACCACCAGAAGAACATTTTCATCTATATTTTTATTTATGTTTGTGAAGGATTAAAAAAATCTTCTCTTTATTTAGTCTGTAATTTTAAATTTCTGGTTTCAAATAACAATTGCTGTTACTATTACCTTTCATATTCCATCGTGGCTCTTTTGTGCGTTGTAGCGTTAATCGTTGCTGGTATTCCTCTATGTGTCTGATCTCTTCCTTCTACTATTGATAGAATTAGGGGGTGCTCATGCATATCATGTAGACTGCTCGGGCATTGTGAAAAGACTAAAAACGTATTTAAATTTAAGTGCGTGTAAATCATATGAGACTGAAAACGTGTGAGTCCTATTTCCTTTATCTGTTGTGTGCGTCATCCATGGTTAAATTTACAGAGTGTTCTGCTGTGTATTACAAACAGAAACATGTCCATTATTGTACGCACTGGAAGGCTCCATGATGAGATGTTTCAATCAATTTTGTATCATTATATACTAATAATCTTTATTCCATGCTGATTGGTTATTAAAACCACCATTCGTCCTCCGCAAAGTCTCCTCCACAAAATCGTTTGGTATTTGTAACCTGTATTGATTTCCCAGCCAAGATATCAATTCCACATTAACATAATTATAAATTTCAAATGTATTAGCCAATGATGCATCATGTCCTCCTATTGAATTCTTGTTGCCCATGTAGTATTCAGGCACTTGGTGCGCAGTGGCAGCTACTATCAGAGAAAAGGGGTAGGGTGGTAAAACAAATACAAGAAAACGTACCTACCGCCTCGTGCGCTCCTGCTCTTGGTGCATAGGCTCCCTGACTCCCATGTGCCAATCCAGACATTGCTTTCATGCTGGGACACAGCATGAAAGAAGTGCCGGGATTGGTCTGAGCGGGCTACTTATGCACTCCCACAGGGACTGGGAGTATGTGCCTGCTGTTCTCCACCCTGCTGTGCAATACAACCTGGGTTGGAGTCTGGAGTAAATTAAGTGTGCATGTCAGTTTGGCCATCCTAAGACAGACGCCCAAACCGACATTTGCACTTGCAGTGCCGCCCACTCCTCCTCCATGCTTTCTGCTGTCCTTAGGATGGCCCTGCCGCCATGACTTGGCTCCGGCTCTGTGATGAAAAATAAAATGATAAGAAATTTGTTTTATTATCACTTTTTTTCATGTTTTCATCTGCTGGCTCTAGCAGTGGGACAACACCCCTCTGTCATATCGGAAGGGCCTCCGCTGTCGCTGCTCATTATTGTTATGTTAATCACAACCAGAAACGTTTAAAGGATACAGGACGTCTCCAGGTTGTCATTTAATCCTTTTGGTTGAAGAGTGCCTAGGTGCTTTATTAAAAAAATATCATTTAAATATAGTACTTGATCCATGTCCTCCTTCTTTAAATTACCAGATGACTTTTAATACCTGGTAATGCAAGTGTGAGATGGAAAGCAAAGCAAATTATCTCCAAAGTACTTCACAAAACTGGATTTTTGGCTGCATTATCCAAAGTTACAATCAAATTCAGTGAGCTTTATTTGGACTGTTTTTTTAATTTGCCCACATATCCTCACCTGCAAGAGCCTTTCAGATAGCAGGTACAAAACCTGGGGGCATATTTACAAGGAGATTACGCCACCAAAGCGTCACTTTTTCCGACGCTCCAGTGGCGCAATGCCCTGCTCCATAAAACAAAGGAGCGCTAAGCCACTTTGCGTGGCTTGATGCGGCCTTGTTAATATCATACCCTTTGACGCAGGTAACTGTGTCAAAGGGGGGAATGCAATGAGTGTTGCTGTGGGCGTTCCAACGCAACACCCATTACTTTATGATGCTGCCCCAGATCGACAAAAATGTGTAAATCTGAGGCAGTGCTAAAAACAAATGGCATTGAAAAGTAGGCGTTAGAGTGGTGCAACGGGGAGAAATAATTTTGTTTCTCCTCGTTTTTTTGCTCTTTCTATGTGTGCTGCATTCAAATTTCATTTCAAGTTGTCCCTTCCTGCACATAAACAATCACCCCTGCAACGCAGGCACCTTTGCACCATGGCATAATGGTGTCTGCATTAATGCTGGGCAGCTTTTTCAGTGCCGGAGCAAGGGAAAACACAGGGTTGGACCATATTTTTGTAAATACGGCGTATCCTTGCGTTTTTTAAATAACACAATGCAGCTAAATTGCTTGCAGAGCTCTGCTGTGCCATTTCTTTGTAAATATACCCTCTGGTGTCACATGCTGACCTGTACTTGATTGTTATTTTCGCACCAGTCCGTGGAATTGTGTAACATTTCATTATATTCTTGCAGTTTTCATAATTCTCTCACAGGTTGTACCCTCCTTTCTTTATTTGTAATTTTAATTCCTTCATTTTTTTCACCATATGTGTGGCATGTTTATGCCAACTGCAAAAAGTTCTTCATATGTCTGAATCTATCTACATTGTTTATTATAGATTGTTTTAATCTCCTGACTCTTCCTGGAATATTAATCTTTTGTTAGGGACCTTTTTTTTTTGCAATTTTGTCTGTTCAGTCTTCAAATTTCTCTTTGATGTTGGAACTGTAGTCTCTTTTCAAAAGATTTTCATTGACTTATCTTTTTTTATTCCATCAGCTCTGCCTCATTCTTGGATATATATTTATTCTGATTATTTCGTGTCATTACTATTTAATTTTTATTGTTAATCAATTAGAATCATTCAAAAAATATATTTGAAGCTCTATCACATAAGATATAGCACTTAAAACACCCCCTTAATACAAGATGCTTTGACAACTTGCAGTGGTATAATGTTACAATTCAAAACTCTACAGAAATCGTTTGTGAGCTTGCATGAAATAAATATAAAAAGCCACTGTATATAAAAAATAATGGTAAAGCAACCTCGGCTAAATATAGAATTAAAAAGTACAAATAATCTATATATGGGATGAGCTGAGTAAACAAACTTTTGGCAGCAGTCTCCTTTAATAAGGTAAAGCAAAGCCACATCCATAAATGTTACTAATTTTGTGGTCATCTTAAGACCATTGTCATTCAGTGTGATTGGTAATGCAGCTAAGGCTTTGCGGCAACCCTTTTTGATGAACAAAGGCCCGGGACATTTTCTACATTCAATTTATGAGGACGAAGCAGGCACATAAAATATGAATTAATGATTCAGACCTCCCACCACATAAAGGGCAACCTTTAATATGACTATTAAATGACCACCAAGAGTATGTAAATTCCATTAGTGAAATTAATAAAACACATCATTGTACAACCTAATAGCTTTCGCCAGAGGTGCATATAAATTATTTGCCAATTTCCTTTCATAACAACTGCCGAAAATATAATGGGAAAATTTCTGTTTGCTCAGCGCTTGAATTCCTCTGATGAATGACAAGATTTTAATTTGTTTTTATGGCCACCAATTTAAAATGTACCTGGTAAGTCAAGCATTCCCATAGGAATTGTAACTGTAAAGTGATAAGTGCGCTGTGTAAATCTTCCGTCTACAGACAGTCTGAGGTGGATCTCTCTAATAGTACTTGCCAGATCAAAGTAGTACAAGAATGAAGTATGGAATAACAACAGACCAAAAACTAAGACATCAATTTAAGAGATGGCTCCTGAAATTTGAACTTTACCCTTATTTGGCATTGATTAAGGAAGCTTTGTTGGACTAAATATCTTCAGCCTGATTTAGATATCAGTGGATAGCCCAATCCCCGAAATCTAAATCCCATTGGATATTACAGGATTTAGATTTCAGTGGACAGGATATCCACCACTATTGTAACCCATCCGCTGATATCTAAATCAGGCCTCCGTGCAGTTTCATCAAAGACCACATTTCTCTGGAAAGACATGCAGGCCATAATCAAGAGATGGCTGTAATTTCTCACTGCTACCATCCAGTTTAGGCTTCACTGATAGAGTGTGTAAGTTATTGTAAAGATGACAAAAAGCATGTATCAATGATGCAGCTTTAGTTTTCAGTGAAAATGTTATTTCGCTGATCCTCACACCTGCATTGCGTCTTAATAATTACATCACTGTGTCTCCGAGCTGGAACGTTAGCGGTATCTCTTTACCCTGCATCCTTTATTACTGAAATCTAAGGGTCTGATTCAGACAGGTAAACATACACATTCCTGTAAGTGTACAATTGTTTTGGTATTCAAACAGGGAATTACAAATAGTATCTATACGAGTGCAGAGTCTCCGTACATAAAAAGACCTATGTTTTTATGTGCGGCGACTCCAACACTCATAAAGATGTTATTCGTAAATCCTTTTGTGAATATCGCACACGTATCCGCCCAAAATTATCACCAGGGTTATGGCTAGAGTACATTAAGGACTTCGATATCATCTGTATTCAGGAAACATGGCATAAGGTTGATATTGTGTTGGACGGTTATCGTTCTTATACCGTCCACGCAATCCCTTCACCCCCAGGGAGGGTGAAAGGAGGGTTGGTGACACTGATCTTAGTTAAATATGGGTCTATCCAAGCATGGGTTGTAAATTAATCTCCCTGGTACCAACTTATTCTGATCTCCAACCTGATTCAGGTTAAGTTATTACTGGTCAATTGGTATTACAACATTTTTGACCATATAGCTGTCAATTTATGGAAGCCCTACAGGCGGAAATCAACGCGTTAGCAAGAATGTGGCAGCCTTTTATTCACACACCACTAAATTGTATTATCATTGAAAATGATCTGTGCCCGACTGATACACTGGTCAGTAGCCTATTAACACAGTGCCCTACTTTTGTTGGAGGAGGTAGGAAAAGTTTAATTGATTTCATGTTCATATCGAGAAAGTTTGCCCCTCTTGCTGGTAACTTTGAGGTGGAACCAAACAACGCTAGCGAACATAATCCCCTCACTGTTTCCCTCAGTGTAATAGCCCAGGAAGTCAAAGGCGATGGTTGCCCCATCCAGTATAACCGCAATAAAGGGGTGAGATTGAAATGGGGCAAAATAAACCCTATCCAATTTGAGGAGAAAACAGTTAAGGCAAACTTAAGTCCTATCATGAGATGCCTCCAACATGATTCTTCCCCAGATGAGGTTGTACAGGGTTTTGAATCAATCTGTGTGGACGTAGCTTAAAGTTGAACAAGATCAGTACAGAGAAGGGAAGTCCAGGAGACATGGTGGTTTAACACTGAGGGGCCCATTAAGATGTAGGGCGGATCGCCACCGCCCGCATGGCTGTGGCGATCCGCCCTACATCCCACCCCGCCCACCACCCATTTACCCCCCCCCCCCGCCATATTAGTATGAAGGGGGTTAAGGCGGCGGACAGGAAGACCATCCGCCGCTTTTCCAACCGGTCGACAAGTCGACCGGTCAGAAAAGTGTTTAATATGGTGGCGGTGTCTGCTAGACACCGCCATCCATATTAGCATGGGGGCGGAAACATGCCTTTCCTTGGCGGCGTTGCCGCAACGGAAAGGCATGCAGATTCTGCTTTCCGGTGCCCATTGCGGGCCCCAAGGGTATTGGGGAGGTGGGGGGTGCACATGAGGGTTACCTATGGTACCCCCCTGCATTGTCATGGACATGGGGGCAGGCACATCACGCTGCCTGTCATCTTGTGCATGATAATGCATGCAATGCATTTCCAGCATTGTGTCGGGCGGTGCTGTGAGCACCGCCCACCACAATGCTGGGAATGGAGGATGTCACCACCACGGTGGCATCCTAATCGCAGGTGCGGGACCACCGCACCACTGGCGGTCGGTCCCAGCACTGCTAGGGTGGCAGGCTGACGAAAGTCTCCCCGCCATCCTTATGGGGCCCTGAATCTTAATAAGGCCCTCAATGAGAACCCCTGGGACAAAATCCATAATAGAAGTGCAAGCCAGGCTTACGGGGAGGGCAAAGGAGGCGTCCTCTCAATCCCTACATCCCAACACTCCGACCGGGGTGGGTTAGATCGCGGGCCCCCCTTCTTTGTACCCGCTCTGGTGTTGATTTAGTTGCGGCACGCTTCCGCCCCTTGTGGGTTGTGGCTGGGTACTTGTGAGATTGGGGTCTCCTCACATTTCCTGGCAATGGGGTCGCTTTCTCCTGTGGTTACAGGCTCTGGTACAGTTTTGGGTCCATTCCTCGGAACTCTATGTCGTCGACCTCATGTGTATGCTCTTGATCATTGCCCATATCCTGGAAGGGGGGCGCAGGACATCGTCTGCTTTAGCTATAATGTGGTTGTTGTCAACAGTAATGCTCATCATCACACTCGCTGAGTTGATATGCTGGTCTTGCAAGATAGCAATTATGATTTCTGTTTCTTTTATCTTCCTATTAATTTTCGTGCTATTTCTTTTAGTTTTTATACATGCCTGTTGCCTTATCAGAAAATGTTTATACCGTTACACCCAAAATGTTCTACTGCGCAATCCTACTGGACACTTACCTGTACAACTTGAAATGTTGACTGTGATACCAACTATTCTTATGTACATGGTGTATATTCGTTTTGTACTAATGTGGATTGCCTCAGCAGCCTCAATTAAATGTTAAAAAAAAAAAAAGTGCAAGCCAGGCTTATAAAAATACTATCGACCAAAGAAAAGAAGAACTGAGGAGGCTAGCCTCAGAAGACCTGGAGAGAGCCATTGCGCTCAAAGATACCAAAAGCTTTTGAGAGGTCATAAATGGCCCCCTATTCTCCTTTGAGGCTATGTGTATAGACTCATTGATTCTGGTGGAATCTTGGGAATCACATTTCTCGGCTACATTTAACCCAAATTCTATTTTATTACAGGAGAAAGGAGATGATTTGCCTCCCAACTCAGTGCTTCCCTTACAGTGGTTGAGGTCAAGGAGGCCTTGGCAAAGGGCATCAGTTTGAATCACTGACAGAATATCAACAAAAATATCGGACCCCAAATATCGATGTCCAGAATATCGAAGTCCTATCTACATAAAGGTAAGTACAAAAATAACGAAAAAAAATATCGTTAACAAAAATATCGTTGTTAAAAAGATAGTTTTTTTAATGTTTAAAAAATAATGCACAATAAAGTAAATAATACATATAATAAAAAAATAGCTAAAATAATTTTCAAATATTTACAAGTATAACTAATACATATAACATAAAAATAAAATAAACATATATATGTATAAAATGATAAAATATATACTTACTTAATAACACTTATAAATAATTATTTTATTAACTTATAAATTGTTAAAACATATTAAAAATAATAAATACATATATATATACACATACATCAATAATATAAATTCAAATATAAAAAATATACCAAATTAATAAAATAGAATATTTTTAATCTTTTTAAAATACATTATACACTACATTAACTAAAACAGTAGAGAAAATATTAGATAGCGGAGGGGATAAAATTACTATTCCAACTCCAGAGAGTGCAACAGTAGTGAAAGTGTTGGATAGCGTAGAGGTAAACATTACTATTTCCACTCCAGTGAGTGCAACAGTAGGGAAAGTGTTGGATAGCGTAGGGGTATAAATTACTATTCCCACTCCAGTGAGTGCAACAGAACGGAAAGTGGTGGATAGCATAGGGGTATAAATTACTATTACCACTCCAGAGTGTGCAACAGTGGGGAAAGTGTTGGATGGCGTAGGGAAAAAAGTGCTATTCCCACTCCAGTGAGTGCAACAGTAGGGAAAGTGTTGGATAGCGTAGGGAAAAAAGTGCTATTCCCACTCCAGTGAGTGCAACAGTAGGGAAAGTGTTGGATAGCGTAGGGGTAAAAATTACTAGTCCCACTCCAGAGAGTGCAACAGTAGGGAAAGTGTCGGATAGGGTATGGGTAAAAATTACTAGTCCCACTCCAGAGAGTGCAACAGTAGGGAAAGTGTTGGATAGCAAAGGGGTAAAAATTACTAGTCCCACTCAAGAGAGTGCAACAGTAGGGAAAGTGTTGGATAGCGAAGGGGTAAAAATAATTATTCCCACTCCAGTGAGTGCAACAGTAGGGAAAGTGTTGGATAGCGTAGGGGTGAAAATTACAATTCTCACTCCAGAGAGTGCAACAGTAGGGAAAGTGTTGGAGAGTGTAAGGGTAAAAATTTCTATTCCCACTCCAGAGAGTGCAACAGTAGGGAAAATGTTGGATAGCGTATGGGTAAAAATTACTATTCTCACTCCAGAGAGTGCAACAGTAGGGAAAGTGTTGGAGAGTGTAGGGATAAAAATTACTATTCCCACTCCAGAGAGTACAACAGTAGGGAAAGTTTTGGAGAGTGTAGGGGTAACAATTACTATTACCACTCCAGTGAGTGCAACAGTAGGGAAAATGTTGGATAGCGTAGGGGTAAAAATTACTATTCCCACTCCATTGAGTGCAACAGTAGGGAAAGCCAGGGCCGGACTGGCTGTAGTAGATACCGGGTGTTTTCCCGGTGGGCCGCTAGGGTGGGGCCCGATATTGGGCCCCTGGGGGGGCGATTTTGTTACAGGGTTATTAGCCCCTGTAACAAAATCGTCCGAAACCGGCCCTGGAAAACAGCTCAGCCGCACCCCCAAGCCCCTAGGGGTCCGTCTGAGCACTTTGCCAGGGCTGGTTGTGGTTCCCAGTCCGGGCCTGGGGAAAGCGTTGGATAGCGAAGGGGTTACATTTACTATTCCCAATCCAGAGAGTGCAACAGTAAGGGAACGTGTAGGATTGCAGAGGGTTAAAATTAACATAATAATCAATTAAATAATTAATTAAATAAAAAAGACGTAATTAATTAATAATAAATTATTTATAAATAATAACAAATAAAAATTATAATTACTTCATTATAATTAAATTACTTCCCACTCTATTCCCCTACACACCCACAACGCGCTCCTAAAAATGAACACATTTAATATAATTACCAATTAGTCAATAATAAGAATTAATAATTTATTGACAATAATTTAATTATCAATACCAATAAATAAAAATAAGAATTCTTTTATTACAATTGAATTACTTCCCACCCTATTCCCCTATAAATCCACAACCTGCTCCTAAAAAGAAATAACATAATTAGTATAATTATCAATTAACCAATTAATACAAATTAATTAGCAAATAATAATTAATTAACAATACATTAATTATCAATACCAATAAATAGGAATTAATAATTACTTAAGCAAAATTAAATTACTTCCTACCCTAGTCCCCTATAAAACCACAACCAGCTCCTAAAAAAAATAACACAATTAATATAATTATCAATTAACCAATTAATAAAAATGTATTTCCAATTAATACTTAATTAACAATAAATTAGTTATCAAAACAATAAATAAAAATGTATAATTACTTTTTATAATTAAATTACTTCCCATCCTATTCCCCTACAAACCCACATTCTGTTAAAAAAACAATTAATATATTTACCAAATAATTATTTATAATTACCGATCAATTAATAACTAATTAATAATAAATGTATTAACACAATTAACAATATAACATATTAAATACATAAATATCACTCAATAAAATATATTAATTTAATTAATTATAATTAAATTACTTCCCACCCTTTTCCCCTATAAAAACACATTTATTTAAAAACTAATTAATATCTTCTAATAAATTATTATTAAATGTATTATAATTAAATTAGTTCCCACCCTATTCCCCTATAAACCCACAACCTGCTACGGAACTAAAGCGCACAATTTACTTAAAAAATAATTAATAACTCCTAAACATTTAATACATATATTAAAGAATAAATTGAATACCTAAACAAAAATATAGAACACATACATTTAAAATAAATACAAAAATAAATACCAGTAATATAAACATCGATAATATTAACAACAATATTTTTCCAAACAATATTACTGTCTTCGATATTAAAAAAATGAGATTTCTTACCTTACTGTCGATATTCTGGTCCACGATATTCTTCCTTTCTATATTTGTGTACCTCAATATTAAAAACTCGATACTACTGTAGGTCGGAAAAAAAACCTTGATATTATGTCTGTTTACCATCTGTTTGAAAGCCCCAGGCCCTGATGGGGTCCCATAAGACCTGTTCAAAAGGAATACTAACCTTTGGACACCCCTGCTGACTAATGTTATAAAAGCAGTGGTGATTAGACCCATCTCAATATCCTGGAAGGAGGCCATCGTGGTCTCAGTTTATAAAAAGTGTAACAAGAACAACCCCGCCTGTTACAGGCCAATCTTCCTTATCAACAACACCATAAAGGTATTGGGAGGGTTATTCTTGCATGTCTTGAGACTTGGGCGAGTAACACTGGGATTGTGTCAAAAACGCAATATGGCTTTAGGAGGGGGATGGGCACCACTAAACAGGGGATGGGCACCACTAAACAGTGCCTCAATTTGTCTCTGTTTATGGGTAAGTACGTGAAGACCAGGAGGAGATCTATCCACCTGACCTGCATGGACTTATCCAGTGCTTTTGACACTGTCAATCAGGAGAAATTGCAGGGACAAATGGAGAAAATGGGTATCAAAGAAGCTCTCATCTCCCTCTTATGCAGGCTTCATGTGTCCACCATGGTCGTCATATGAGGGGGGAGAAGACTAAGCCTATTGTCTCCACAGAAGGTGTCTGGCAGGGGTGCATTTTAGCTCCATTTCCCTTTTTATTGTATACAAATGGCCTAGAGGCATTCCTTATAGACAAGGCACTTGATTTTCCCACAATAGAAGGCAATCCGGTCCCACTGTTGTCATATGCGAACGACATTGTGTTAATGGCCTTGACAACCAACAACCTCCAAAAATCACTGAACGCTTTTACAGATATTATTTCAGCATTGGACCTAAAAGTTCATTTGATCAAATCATATATCAACCAAACCAAAACAAGAAAATCTGCTGTAAAGGGTAAAACCATTGATAAGCTGTCCATTTTTACATACTTGGGGAACATTTTTAATAATAAAATGAATTGGGAGTCTCTTATCATTGCAGGAGTACAACACACTAGCCGGGTAGTGGAGGGTTTATTCCGCTTTGCCTGTAAGTTAGGCCACAAGCCGGTAACAGAGTTGATTACCCTGTATAAAGCTAAATGC
The DNA here is from genome assembly GCF_964261635.1 of Lissotriton helveticus. NCBI lineage: Eukaryota > Metazoa > Chordata > Amphibia > Caudata > Salamandridae > Lissotriton > Lissotriton helveticus. The sequence goes on from NC_136063.1 coordinate 1,209,510,982, forward strand.
TTATCTGTTGCATCTTATGGGGCAGGAGTGGGGGTCATCATAAAAGCAGTCATTTACAAGTTTTAGAAAATATATTCATAAAAAGACTATTGATGACCCCAAAGAGTGCCACTATACTTTTTTGTCACTCTGAGGTGGGGCTGGATTACATAGAGGATAGAATTGATATTGCCCCCCTTGCTTCTCTGGGCCAACATTTGTTTGTCTGAGGACTTAATGTTCTCAAGGGAAGTTATCAAGGATTGCACCAATCTTGTTAATGCTCTGGCGATCCCTTGGCTACGATTCATGAGATAAAAAATCTATGAGATTGGTCTGGGGCACTACTATGATAATCCTGTTAGCATACATTTAAATGCGAAAACCATCATAAAAGAGGCACATTATTCTGAGGCAAATACGCGCCGCCAGCAATTGGTAGTGCAAGGTTACCCATGCCTGTCCCCCATACAACAGCAATTTTACTTATCTTTTACCACCAATGTACAGACACGATTTTGTATGACCAGATTTCGCCTACGCTCTTTGTACTTTCTAGTGGCATTTCCCACACAGTCAGGATGGGTCGACAAACTTACTGCTTGCTTGCCCATGTGACAATTTGACAGTCCAAAGCACTTTGGACTTTATGCTGTTTTGCCCTCTTTACAAAGAGCTGAGGGTACAATTTCTAATCCCTTTTTTGAGAGAAATCTGTCGCTGTACCTACATGGATGTTTTTAATCTTTTGCACTCTTTGTCTACTGTTCCTATTTGCACTGCTGTTTCCAACTATATTAGAATTGCACTGTCAATAAGAGAACTATATGAGTCACAATAGATAAACAGGCCTTGTAAATCATTTTGAAACTTTGTATATAACAATCAATTATACTGATGAAATATTATAGCCTGTTGTTCTGGGTAATGGGCATGCAGGTTTAGTTTCCTTTGGAACTTCTTATATTCTATGAAATGTCGGTTTTATTGATTGTATTTATATCACCGTACAAACTTGATATAAAATTCAAAGTATTATGTATGTCTGTCAAACTTGTATGGTTCATGGACCGAATAAAGTTACTTTTGATTTGAGATGAATAGCAATCTCAAACGTGCACGAAAGTCTATGTTTACCTTTGAGAATTAGGCCCTAATACTGCACATTTTTTCATGTTCCCTACAAGTAGATTGGCAGTATTATAAGTGTTCCATGCTGTGAGAGATCTCTGTAAGCCAGTAACTCCATAATCTTAAATGTAAGTGTCATTGACATACTATAAAGACTGAGGCAGAGCAGCCTAACCAAGGTGGGTGACTACCGTCAACTGCTATTGGACTGGAAAGGTCAGCAGTATACTGTTTTAAAAGCAGAAGAGCTACCACACCATCCTGTTTCAGGCCTTTACTTATCATGATTGCATCAGAAATAAAGCCATTTCAGGCTAATTTTACTTGAACCCATGTGCTCCAATATAATGACTGTATGATATGTAAGAAAGGGAGAGAAAATAAACTGTGCAGATATTTCCAAATATATCAGAATTAGGAAAGCACAAATGAAGCACATTTGTCTGGACTGCGGCAGAAACAAATATTTGAATACGATTAAAAAAAATCAATACACTAGGGGATGCCATTACCACACATGAATGTTTGTGCACTGTATAGCTTTATCAGCGAAAGTCCATGTCTGTGAAATGTAATGGTCATTTCAATCGAAAATGTGTTGTCTGTAATGGGAGTGGGCTACCACACCCTGCATCTACCATACTACGCCACTCCACTCAACACCACTACACTCTGCAACACCCTACTCCACTCTATGCTACTCTACTCCCCTCCCCTCCAATCCTCTCCACTCTACCCCCACTCTATGCCACTCTACTCCCCTCTACGACATGTCAATCCACTCTACAACACACCACTTCACTCTATGACACTCCACTCTACGGCATTTCACTCCACTATACGGCACTCCACTCTGTGACACTCCCCTCTATGACACACTACTCCATGTCACTCCTCTCTAAGCCACTCCACAACAGTCTATGACATGGCACTCCACTCTACAACACCCTACTCAACTCTACTCTATGGTGTGCCACTCCACTCTTTGCGACTCTACTCTACCCCACTCTACTCCACCCCTTCCATCCTAAGACACTCTAAGACATGCCACTCAGTGACACGCCACACCATTCTAAGCCACTACACGTTATGCCATTTCACTCTACGATACTCTGACATGCTACTCCACTCTACACCACTTCCCTCCATTCCACGCTTCTCAACTCTATGCCACTCCACTCTACGATCCTCCACTCTATGACACACTGCTTCACACCAATCCACAATACTGTATGGCATGCCATTCCACTCTACAACATGCCACTCCACTCTATGACACCCTACTCCACTCTACTCTGTGACGCTCCACTCCACTCTATGCCCCTCCACACTAAGACATTCTCTGACATGCCACTCTATAACAACCCATTGCACTCTGCACTATGAAACACCACTTCACTCTACGTCACTCCACTTTATGCCACTTAACTTTACTCTATAACCCTCTACACAGTGGTTCATTTGTAAAACAAATAAGTATTGGGGCTCTCGTCAGGAGGCAGCTTGCACCAGCCCATTTCTCATGTTAGCGCAGCCTAAATCAGTACCAACTACTAACCGTTAAAGGGGGGAGAGGATGTGGTGTAATGGCCAGAGCTGCCGCCTTCGGAGTTGGGGACCCAAGTTCGAATCGCGGCATCGGCTCAACATCCTGTGATTCTGAGCAAATCACTTGATCTCCCCACGGGTACCATAAATTAATTTGTCCTTAACTGGTGCTCATGAAAGGCGCCGGTGTTGTTGATTAATTACCGGTGCTAAGTACCAGAAAACGCCAGCTCAAATTAAGCACTAACTCTATGACATGCCACTCTGCTCTATGAAATGACAGTCCACTTCAAGCTCCTCCACTTTGCGCCCCTCCGCTCTATGCCCCTCCAATCTACACCATTTCACTATACTCCACAACACTCTACGTCACTCTACTGCACTCTATGAAACTACACTCTACTGCACTCTACTCCATTCTACTCCACTCCACTCTAATCTATGCTACTCCACTCTATGAAATGTCACTCTAGTCTACTCTATGACACACTCCTCCATTCTATGTCACATCACTCTATGCCACTCCACTCTACAACACTGTATGACAAGTCACTGTAGTCTACAAAACGCCAGATCACTTTACTCCCCTACACTCTACTCCCCTACAGTCTATGGGCCTTCACTCTATTTCACTCCATGCGACTCCACTATACAACATCCCACTCTACGCTCTGACAAACCACTTCACTCTAAGCCCCTGCACTCAATGCCCCACACTCTCGCCATACCACTCTACACTATGACACTCTACTCCCCTCTATGACAGTTTACTTCACAGTACGCTATGCCACTTCACTCTACTCTACTCCACTGTGTACCACACCACTCTATGCCACTGTACTTTAAGCATTTTTCCCCACTCTACACAACTTTATGACACCCCAGTCTACACCCTTCCAATCTACGCCACTCCATTCTATGCCACTCCACTCTATGACACTCTACAACACTCTATGACACTTGACACCCCTCCACTCTATGGCATTCTTCTCCACTCCATGCCATTCCACCCTACAACACTCTACTCCACTCCATGCCACTCTACTCCACTCTACAACACTCTAGCCAACTCCCTCTAGTCACACCATGCCACTTTACTCAACTCTACTCTTTGATACACTACTCTCTTTTTCTCCATTCTACTCCACTACTGCACTGTATGGCACTTAACTCTATGCCTCTCCATGCCACTCCACTCTACAACACTCTATGACAAGTCACTGTACTCTACGATGCGCCAGTCCACTTTACGCCCCTACACTCTATGCCCCTCCAGTCTATAGCCCTCTTCGCTATGAAGAGGGCCACTCTATGCCATCCACTCTACAACATGCCATTCTACTCTATGACACACCACTCCACTTTAAGCCCCTCCGCTCTACCCCCCACACTCTTACCATTCCACTCTACGCTACAACATTCTATGGCACTCTACTCTACTCTATGACACTTTACTCCACACTATGCTGCTCTACTTCACTTCACTCCATTCTGTGATTCTCTATGACATTCTATTACCTCTCTACGCCACTCCATAACACTTTACAACATTCTACTTCACTCTATGTCACTCCACTCTATGACACTGATCGACTCTATGTCACTCCACTCAACTCTACGAACTCCATTATATGACACCCCATGGTATGGCACTCCATTCTACAACACTCCACTCTACGACACTCTACTTCACTCTATGCCACTCTACTCAATGACAAATTACCTCATTTACACCTCTCTACTCTACACCAATCTACTCAACTCCCTCTACCACACTCCACCCCACTTTAGCCAACTCTACACCACTCCACTCGATTCTACCACTCCACTCTACAACACTCTATGAAGCTCTTTAACACTCTACTCTCCTCTATGCTCCCCCACTCTATGACAATGTGCTCCACTCTATGCTACTCCACGTCACTTTACTCCACTCTACACCACTCCACTTTACTCCACTCCAAACTAAGAAACTGTCCTCTATTCCACTCTATGCAACTTTCTCTATGCCATTCCATTCCACTCTATGCCACTCCACTCTACTCCACTCTGTCACTCTATGCCACTCCACGACACTCTACACCTTCTCCACAACACTCTATGCCACTCCACTCTACTCCACTGCACTCCACTCTACTCCACTCTATGCCATGCTGTGCCGCTTCATGATACTCTTAGCCACTCCACAGCACTCTACACTACTGCACAACACTGCACTCTACTCTTTTTTACCATACTCCACTCTATGAGGCTCCACTCCACACCACGCTCCTCTATGCCACTAAGTTTTAGCCATGCTGAAAAGCAGCATTGCTGGTGTTCAGCATGTCTAAAACGCATTAGTAACTAAAGCCAATAGCTCTTGCATAGGCAAGACCTATTGGCTTTGCCAATGCTTGTTTATATTGGATGCAGGCTGAAATCCTATCAAAAGGGAGGTACTATCTGATTCTAAAATGCACAGGAGTGGAGGATAGTGAGCTACGATGACCAATATTCATGGTTACTCTTCGAAAGCTTGTTTGGCCGTCCTTTGGGACCGGGCACACCATCAGTTTGCAATGTTTTAATGTTCCAAATCATACTATTATTCACTGCTGCATTGACTCAGATTGGGACAAAATGAATCCTCAAATCCACGAAGCTGTCACATGCAGCAACAGTTTGATGTGGGTGAAGCAACAATGTTAGGAAGTGAAATGACCGCGTGCATTAGATATGGAGAGTTCAAATTATTTATAACTACCGAAAGTGTTTACAGCCAGGTTTGCTTATTTCCGTTACTTTCGAACATTTCTGATATATGTTTACCCTCTCAGCTTCCCATACATGGCGTTTGTAGCTTTTCCTTGCATCCTTCACATTATCTAAAAGGGTAAGGTGCGTTTCTACGCTTTCTTAAATGTCTTATTCCATTATTGTTCTGCTTCTTAAATTTCGTGTTAAACCAACCCTTCTTTAATACACCCTTAGCTACATTCTGCGGACTGCAACCCATGCAGCAGAGTCATAATAGGCTATGAATGTTATTTATTATTTGTCCCCAGACAGCAAAGCATTGACGTGGAGAATTGCCCTTCTTAATAAAGTACTGCAAAAAGGCACGGCGCTCTATCCATTTCATAAACTTAATAATATAGCATGAGTCCGGGCCATAAAGATCAACTGCTGGTTAGCCGTCGGCTTTACCTATTGCACTGTGTAGATTGTGTCTGGGTACACAACATCCTACATACATATATTGAGGAGTGTGCTTGTTCCTTATTCTAGCAATGATTTAGAAATAATTAATATATCTAAATTGCTCTGCTGGAAAAAAGGTGTAAAGGAGAACTGCATTATTGTGTTTATAAACATGAGAGTATTTCATAGGGATTTGAATGATTTATTTTAATTGGGTAAAACAATTTTCGTTTAGTGCCCAATTAATGATAGCTATCAAGGTGTAGGACATTGTTCCTATCAATTGGTTTCACGTAGACTTTGGTCTGCCACTCTTTCTGTGCCTATTTGATTCATACATTAAGGAAACCAACACTGTACGGAATAATGCTGTGTTAGAATTTTATGATTTTTATTTTTGTGATTCTCTATGTTCTCCCTGAGAATTTTCTCAGTGCCTTTTTTCAGACTAAGAAAATGTCATTCACAGATAAAGTAACAATCCTTTACTGTATTTCTCTAGGTCCAGAATGTGTTCTGTTTCATATTTGGGCGTGAATACATTTGCATGGGTGAGTGCTGTTCCAAAACTCATACCTCTTTTAATTGCAAGTAGAATGACTACTCAGTAGTAAAAAAACAAGTTATGCTGAAAAGACTGAAATGTAACAACTCCAATAAACATAAAACATTGACTTCTTTTAAAAAACTGTTCAGAATGGCCCACTCAACTGCTTCCATCACCTTATGAAGCCTGCGGTGTCTTTGCCATATTATCGCATTTTGACTACAAGTCTCTGTTGGGACGGAAAAGTCCTCTGCATGGTAAGGGGTATGTACCCCTGCTCTGAGGGCCCAACTGAAATGTTGTCTGGATCCCTCATCCAAATCTTTTTATCACAGACTATCATGAATCATTCATGTGTGCCATGACATAGGTCTGTCTCATGGATTGAGGTTTTGTTAGATCAGGAGGGGCACCCAAAGTGCTATCCCCGTTGTGGTGGAAGGCTACTGCATTCACCAGGAGTTAAGTAGCACAAGTACAGTAGAGGCAGTATATTGTGTAGTGAACAGAATTAGTGAATATGGACTTTTTAATCTGTGTCATGGAGTGACGCCAACAGGCTCCCTCGCCATCTTAAGGTTCCATTGCTGTGTGCTTAACTCAGAACTTGGCCTACATCAGGTAGACATGGAGTGCTACACAGCACAGGAATAATGACTTTGAACTGGTTGTATCAGGACCTGGAAAATGTACAGTAGAGTGATAGAGCTCTACTGTGCAGTATGTGTGTAGTCAGTACATGTAAAAATCATGTGTTTCAATCAATCAATCAATCACATGTTTGTTAAGCGCTACTACTCACCCGTGAGGGTCTCAAGGCGCTGGGGGAGGGGGTTTTGCAGGTTCCAGTCCATCAAGGAGGGAGGTCTGTCGAAGAGCCAAGTTTTGAGGTTTCTTGTGAAGAAGGGGAGAGATGTTGTCTGTCTGAGGTGGAGAGGGAGGGCGTTCCAGGCTCTGGCCGTGAGGAAGGAGAAGGAGCGTCCGCCTAATCTGGTCTTTTTGGTGCGGGGGCATTGGCGTAGGAGAGCTGGGCTGATTGTACGGTCCTTTAGGGTGCGTGGAATTGGAGTTGGCTGTTCAGGTATGCTGGTCCGGTGTCGTGGAGGGCCTTGTGAGCGTGGGTGAGCATCTTGAAGGTGACTCAAGCTTTGATGGGGAGCCAGTGGAGTGTGTGCAGATGCTGGGAGATGTGGCAGTGTCTTGGCAGTTTGAGGACCAGTCTTGCGGTGGCGTTCTGGATGTTCTGTAGCATGCGTGTGAGGTTTTTGTTTATTCTGGCGTAGAGTGTGTTACCGTAGTCGAGCCTGCTCGTGACCATGGCGGGAGTGACGGTCTTTCTGTGTTCGAGGGGGATCCATTTGAAGGTCTTGCGTAGGAGGCGGAGGGTGTGGAAGCAGGAGGACAAGACGGCGTTGATCTGGCGGTTTATTTTGAGTTCAGAGTCCAGGGTGATTCCCATGTTGCATGCGTGGTCCGTGGGGGTGGGCGGACTTCCGAGGGAAGGGGGCCACCAGGTGTCGTTCCAGGCATCGGGGTGTGGACCCATGATGAGTACTTCTGTTTTGTTGGTGTTTAGTTGAAGGCAGCTGTTTTTGATCCATTTGGCAACGGCTTCCATGCCTTCCTGAAAATTGTGTCTAGCGGTGTTGGGTTCGTTGGATAGGGAGAGGATGAGTTGGGTGTCGCCTGCGTCCGTAGGTTCTGACAATGGGGGCGAGCGGAGCCATGTAGATGTTGAAGAGCATAGGGCTGAGGGAAGACCCCTGAGGGACTCCGTAGGTGGTTGGTGTAGGGTTCGAGAGGAAAGGGGGGAGTCCGACCCGCTGCATTCTGCCAGAGAGGAAGGAGCTGATCCAGTTGAGGGCCTTGTCTTGAACCCCTGCGTCGTGGAGTCTGTGTATTAGGGTGTGGTGAGAGACTGTGTCAAACGCCGCTGAAAGGTCGAGGAGGATGAGGGCTGCTGTTTCTCCTTTGTCCAGTAGTGTGCAGATGTCGTCTCTTGCAGTTAGGAGGGTGGTTTCCGTGCTGTGTTTTTTTCTGAAGCCCGATTGGGAGGAGTCGAGGATGTTGTGCTCTTCGATGAATGTCGTGAGTTGGCTGTTGATGGCTTTCTTGATGACTTTCGTTGGGATGGGGAGCAGGGAGAAGGGTCTGTAGTGTTTTAGGTCAGTGGGGTCCGGCAAGGGTTTCTTGAGGAGGGGGGTTGATAATGGCGTGTTTCCAGTCGTCGGGGAATGATGCGGTGGCCACGGAGCGGTTGATGGTGTGGCGGAGCATGGGTGCAAAGGTGTCGGTGGCTCTGATGAAAATGTGGTGGGGCAGGGGTCCGTGGGGACCCCGGAGTGGATTGAGTTCATCATCTTCAGTGTGTCTTCTGTGGTGATGGCTGTCCAGTTGTCGATCGTTGGCTTCATGGTGTCGGGCGTGTTTGGTGAGGGTTCAGTGTGTTGGTTGTCTTCATCGAAGTTGTCGTAGATGCTCTTGATTTTGTGGTAGAAAAAGGTGCTCAATTTGCGCAGAGGTCTTCTGAGGGTGGGATGTCGGTGAACTCGCTGGAAGGTTGGGCGAACTTCTTGATGATGTTGAAGAGTTCTTTGCTGTTGTGTTCGTGGGTGGAGATTCTGTCTTAGAGCGCTTTTTTCCTCGTTTTTGTGATGAGTTGGTGGTAAACTTTGGTGGCGGCTCTGAAGTTGTTGTGGGCTTCTGTGGATTTGGTGTTCTCCCAGTCCTTTTCGAGGCGTCAGCAGGTGTGTCTGGACTCTCGAAGTCCAGACACACTCCATGTACTGGGTGTATGTATGCCTGTAAGGAATATGTGACACAGGAGATGTAGTACTGTGCAGTGCTGTGCTGTGCATGAGCAATGAGAGCATGTGCTGGGTGTATGTGTGCTTGCGTGAAGTATAATACATGGAGAGTTAAGTGTTGTGCAGTGCACATGGGGAGTGCACGTGCTGGCAGTTTGTGTGTTTGTAAATGGCACCCCTTGGTTAAATATAGCAAAGCATCAGTGCTGAATAGTGTGCGCAGACTGAGTGTGTGTGTTCATTGCATATGTACACGTAAGGGTACAATGCATGGAGGTACCAGTGCTGGGGTACACAGACATAATATCGACTCCAAAATATCGTTTGGACATAATATCGACTCCAAAATATCGTTTGGAGAAAATATTGACAGGACAGAATATCGACAGCCAATATATCGTTTTTAAGGTAAGTGAAGTAATATCGTTTTTAAGGTAAGTGAAGTAATATCGTTTTTATTTTTAGGGTTCAGGGTCAGTTTTGGGTTTTTGGGTAAAGGGGTATTTTTAGGGTTCAGGGTCAGTTTTGGGTTTTTGGGTAAAGGGGTATTTTTAGGGTTCAGGGTCAGTTTTGGGTTTTTGGGTAAAGGGGTATTTTTAGGGTTCAGGGTCAGTTTTCAGTTTTTGGGCAAAGGGGTATTTTTAGGGTTCAGGGTCAGTTTTCAGTTTTTGGGTAAAGGGGTATTTTTAGGGTTCAGGGTCAGTTTTCAGTTTTTGGGTAAAGGGGTATTTTTAGGGTTCAGGGTCAGTTTTCAGTTTTTGGGTAAAGGGGTATTTTTAGGGTTCAGGGTCAGTTTTCAGTTTTTGGGTATTACTTTATTATATTTTATTACTATATATATATGTTTAATAAATATGAAATAAAAAAATATTTATTTAACTTTCATTAATTATTTAATTATTATAAGTTAATTTAAGTAATTTTAAGTATATTTTAGTAATTAATTATTAATATTAATTTAATTTAACACTGTTTTTAGTAAATACGATATTTTTTACAACTATATTTTTGTAAACGATATTTATACTCGATATTTTTGTACTTACCTGTTTGTAGATAGAAACTCGATATTTTGACTGTCGATATTTTCTCAACGATATTTTTGATGGTCGATATTCTGTCCGTCGATATTCTTTCAGTGATCCCAGTGCTGGACAGTATGTGTGTTGTGAATGTACACTGAGTAAGTGTGCCTGCAATGGTACATTACATGTAGGACCCTGGGTTACATTTTGAGAAGCCCAGTACTGCTTGATGAAGACATGAGGAGGAGAGCAATCCCCCCCCAGACAGATTTGTGCATTGCTGCATTCCTGTGCATGGGTGGAACACGCACTAGAGAAAAAAGGAAGATATTATTTTAAACTTCAAAAGACTGCTCTTCGATTCAGTGATAGATCACAAGAACAGGGCCTGGACACATCTCAGGAAGGAAGCTGGACCTGATATGGAAATCATAAAAATTATGAATGGGGTCTGGCATTCATCTTTTGATGTACATATCATTATGGCTGACATCCAGGTGTAAACTCTGGTCACTCCCATAGTTCGGGTTGTGGGACATTCAGAATCAGCTTCAAAAAGAAGCAGAACCCAACAATAAACTTCAAAGATTCAGACCCTAAGTTACATTTTGGTATTTGGAAATGGACTATAAGAAGGGGAGGTTGAGACGCCAACATCTGTCATCTGGCAAGCAGCCAGCCGGGCCGCGAGAGAAGGGGAAGATATACAAGACTTCTGTCTGTGAGAAAGAGTGGGAGCAAAGGCCGGCTAGTCTCCTGCTTGCCAAGACCAGAGTGCCCTGTGATGAAGAGGAGGGAGTTGGTGGGAGCCAGCCAAGAGTGAAGCACCGTGTGGGCTTGGGCAAACCCACTGCAGTGACTCAGTATTCCAGAGGGGACACCGGTAAAGTTATAACTGATAAATCACTGGGACCCATTGCCATCTCAGCATGGGCATTGGCACCAAGAAAGTCTGCGCCCTTGTTGTTCAAGTACCGCAGCAACCCCATACGCCAGGCAGGGCTGAGGGTACAAACATGCCTAAGGATTTGGGTCGCTACCCGGAGTACAGACTAAGGATACATTGGACTTGCATTGCAAGGGAACTGCACCTGACAGACCTGAGTGCTGCCAAGGACAACATAGATGACGTTGCACCCTCACTGGGTTTCAGTTGGGAGAAAAGGATGAATATTACCCCCCTCCATTGGGTAAAGCCAACTTTCAGGTCTTCACAAGCTGGGAGCTGCTCAGACAACTGAGAAGTACTCCAGCAGCACCACTAAGGAGCCAGAGCCCGCGCTGCAGGATGCTGCCGCATGAGCCACAAGCAGTCTTACTTCTCCGAACTGAGTAAGAGTCACAGGTGCCTGCTCTGAGGGCACCCACTGCTCCACCGAACTTCTCCCTGCTGCGAAAGTAGGTACAACGTGAACTGGTTCTCACTGCTAATGGTGCTGTGGCACCATAGACACTTTTGACTGAAATCCTGAACAGTCAAATGGGAACTCCTACAGCCTAACCTCAAGCGGGATTGTGTTGTGGATTCTGAATGTTGTATACCTTTGTACGTGTAGAGTTAGAAATAAAATACTTTTTTTCTTAGTATAAAAGCAAGTATTTGACTGGACCCTGATTTATTGCCTGTACTGTTTGCCCTTTGAGTTTTGAGTCGTGTTCACCGACCTGTACCTACACTCCCCATGAGGGAGCCTTGAATGCTGACCACAACTACCACTGAGAGTGAAGTGCAGAAGGGGTACTTAGGCTAGTTGCTCAGGATCCATAGTATGTCAGGCCTTGGGATATAAGCATTAAAAGGCCTCAATTACTATGGTTGAGCCAAGTAGCCTCTCCATGCCCCATGGCCCTCTGAAAGGAGTTCCGACAGTCTCTGTAATAGATGATCTAAGAATGTTTGAAGAGGTGCATGTATTGAGTCGAATGCTGTAACAATTTGCCACATTGGTGGATTTTTTAAGTTTTTGTGTATCTTTCGGAGAGTGCAAATAGGAAGCAACCTCCAAAATCTTTAAAACAGAACATTTTCTGATGTTTTCAGTAATCTAATTCAGAGTTAGTGCTTTATGTCAGGATTGTTTGTAATTTTCCTCTGCCTTTTTCTGGAAAAACCTTCTAGTTTAGAATATGTGGTTTCATCGCCAGATGTTCTTCAAGTTGTTTGACAAAAACGCTATCCATTACCAGAATAGCTCTTCCCTTCTCAGCCATTCATAGAACTATTATTTGATTTTGTACCAGTCCGTCAAAGTGAACCTTTTTGTGTAGCAATGTTTTCACTCCTAACATCTCTCTTGAAGATGATCTTCTGAAGGTCTGTGAGATCGAAACTCTGAAACAGATCTAATGTGTTTTTGGCTAACTGATTATAAGAAGCTTGAATTTCACCTGAACTCTTTGCATTGTTGTTGTTCTGTATCAACTTTCGCAGTGGCGGCTGGCACAGATTGGGGGTGGCAGGGTGGAGGGCTGGGGAAAGAAAGAGGGTAATAAAAAATAAATGACCTCCTCACCGCATCTCGCCACTTCTCTCCATCATCGTCTCTCCCGGCACAGGAACAGAACACCCAGGAATTACCCAGGTTCCCATAAGCCAATCACAATGCTGCAATGCAGCATTGTGATTGGTCTAAGCACTGTGGTTCAGCACTCAGGCAGGGACTGGGAGCCTGGGCATGTTCTCTACCCAGGCTGTAATGCAGCCTGGGTGAAGAACATGCAAATTGCACACGCATGTTTGGCCGACACAAGACGGCCAGCCAAACATTCATGCGCACTTATATAGTGCCACCACTCCACCCCCTGCTCTGAGAGTAGAGCAGCCTCTCCCACACAGCTGCCGCTGCAGGGGCAGCTGCTAAAAAGATAATAACAATGAGCTATTATCATTTTATTTTTCCTTTAGTCACACCGCTACAAAGCAGTGGGACAACGCTCCTCCACCTTAGTGGAGGAGCTGCCACTGAACTTTTGTTTCCAAAGTTATAAAGAAATATTGGGGCTGCTGGATAGGGAATAGTTTAATTTTCTATCCAACACCTTCCCTACTGTCAACGTGGGCTGGAGTTGGAATAGAAAATTAAATTATTCCACTATCCAGCGCCCTCCAGCCAAAGTCGTTGTAACGACTTTTGTTGTAATCCCCGAGTTGTAATGGCATGCGGGGTAAAGCCCGCATTGTAATGACATACAACCCTCATGATCCAATTCCCAGTCCTTCCTTCATATATAAACCCTATCCTCACACACTACTACCCGTAGCAAATCCCATATTGAATTGTCCTGGGAACTAGACCTATCTCAATCAATGTCTATTCATCAATGGGATTGTTTTTGGCAAAATATTTTCAAAACAACTAAAGCTGCTAATATTACATAATCAATATATTTTATTTTTAATAGGGTTGAATTACTCCCCTTTTTCTACATAAAATTGACCATTCTATTTCACCATTATGTTGGTCAAGTCTTTCTTCTGAGGGCTCATTGATGCACTTACTTTATTATTGTCCTAAGGTCTTTAACTTTTGGAAAACTATTTGGTCGAAGTGTGGCTTAGTTTTCTCATGTGATGTTCCTTTTGCTATTCATAACATCTTTTTAGGTACTATGTTTCCTGATTTTGACCAAATCTGATAAAAAAACTATATTATTTGACCTTTTTATTGCTGTTTAAAGCCATATTAACATCCTGGAAAGACAACTCTAAAATATCTTCTATGCTTTGGTGGAATTTGATTTGTGATGAACACAGAATTGCATCAGTCTCCCACTGTTCAGTTTACCAGTTCAAAAGATTAAGCTAGAATTATTACGGTTACCTTTTACATCATTCCTATCCTCACACTCATCTATCTCATAATTTTCGCTCTTTCTCCCTTTTCATGTTTTCTCCTTCTCTAATTCTTTTCCCTCCCTTCTCTTATTTCTTCTTGTCTCTTCTTTTTCTTTTCTTTCAAAGTGCGCCTTTGCCTGGACATGAGGGACCCAAATACAGCCATAGAACGTGAACATTACCCAGGACCTCATATCAGCGACATGATCACTCGCCTAAACAGAGCAAAAGTCTTCTCAAAGTTGGACCTAAACAAGGGGTACCACCAGCTCGAGCTTCACGAGAAATCCTGCTATATCACCACCTTCTCAACACACCAAGGGCTTTTCAGATACAAATGCCTCAAATTCGGAATATCTTCAGCAACGGAAATATTCCAAGAGGTGGTGTGGCATGTTATTCATCACATTCTAAATTCGTTCAACTACAGCGACGACATCCTGGTGTTTGATGATACCTGCAAGAAACACAACATATCTCTAGATCGAGTGCCCCACGCTCTTCTAAATGCCAACCTTATGCTCACCGAGACAAATGCAAGTTCCACAAATCTACACTGAAATTCTATGGTCACATCTTCTCCAGCGACGGTTGCGACCTGACCCTGAAAAAGTGTTAGCACTAGCTGACACACCGTGCTTCTGAGATGTTAGTGATGTACAATCCTTTCTGGGCATGGCCAGCTACTGCGCCCGATATATCAAGGATTACGCCACCATCAGCTATCCTCTGCAGAAACTTACAAAACTTGATCTAACCTTCCCATGTTTAGCCAAATGTGAGCAAGCGTTCAACCAAATCAAGACAGAGGTAAGTTCTGCCATTAACTTGGCATACTTCAACCCTCGCATGAAAACAGAAAACCCAGTAGAACTCAGAGCCATCTTAGCCCAGTACGAAGATGAAGGAGACCAGCGACACATTATAGCATACGCCAGTCGCAGCCTTATGGATACTGAGAAAGCCTACTCACAGCCAGAGAAAGAGAGCGTGGCGGTTGTGTGGGCATGCAAGCACTTCCATATCTTCATCTTTGGGAAGCACTTCACACTGATCACTGACCATCAAACTCTCATAACAATATTTGGGAATCCCCGAGCAAAGATGCCACCGCGGATAGAACGCTGGGGCATTCACCTCCAAGAATACACGTACACTATTGTTCACAAGCCAGGGAAGGCGGAGAATCCAGCAGACTACATGCTGTGACATCCCAGGGCCTCGACACGAACGAGACACTCGCTGGCAGAAGAATACATTCACTTCGTCATTGATCAGGCAAGACCACCAGCCGTCCCACTGGAGGCAATCACAGAAGCCACTGCTAAGGACGCCACGGTTCAAAACATAATTCACCGCATACCCACAAACTCGTGGAGACACCTAGAGGAAAAGCCAATCGACAAAACTGTCAACACACAGGAACTTGTGTCCTTAAGTCATGTCAAAGATGATCTCACAATCAGTGACAACAGACTACAACTAAGAGACAGACGAATTGTCATCCGACAACAGCTACGACAAGGAGTTGTCAACTTAGCGCATGAGGGACACAGAGGCATAGTGGCAACAAACAAAGCACTACGGGAGCGAGTCTGGTCCCCGTCCCTTGACAAAATGGTAGAAACCACGCTGCAAGACTGCCCTCAATGCCAAATGGTAGGGCGAGAACAACCATGTCCTCCGCTTCAAATATCTGACTTCCAAACAGCGTATGGCAACAGGTGACTGTTTTGGCCCATTGAAGTCCGGGAAGTATATTATCGTCATCATGGATGAAAACTTCAGATTCCCCATCACCCAACAAGTCTCGTCAACAAGAGCAACCACCATCATACCAGTCCTAGATGAAACATTTGCTGCGTGGGGAATCCCCACAGTAGTGAAAACAGATAATGGCCCGCCGTTCAATGGACATGACTTCACAGACGAGACACCTGAACCTCAAGCACCGGAAAATCACGTCCATGTGGCCTCAATCCAATGGCATGGGAGAGAGGTTTATAGCCACAATAAAGAAAACCATACAACAAGCAGAACTGGTCCAATGAGACATCCAACTTGCACTTAACAAGGTAATACGAGCCTATCGAATCATGCCACACACCACCAACAACAACTGCCCAGCTACCCTGATGCTGGGAAGAACACCAAGCACCAGAATACCCGTTGCAAATGCCGCTATGCATTCCAGTTCCAAAGCTCATGATCACGAGACACTAGCGGAACTTGACAAAGTCGAGTAAGCAAAAATGAAAGAGTACACAGACAATCACCAAAATGCCAGAACGTCTGACAACCAGGAAGGAGACTGGGTGCTAGCCAGACAAGAACAGAAGATAAGAACTGACAGTTGTTACCGTGACCAACCACTACAAGTGACGAGTCAGAAAGGAACCATGATCACGGTTGCATCTGAGACCAAGCGAACCACGCAAAATGTGTCACACTTCAAGAAATGCAACCCCGTAGTATACTCCCAAGCAGAAGAGTCAGAACATGACACGGATGAATCAGGCCAAGAAACAGAGAACTGTGAAAGACCTGAAGCTGCAGTGAGCTCAAAAGAGTCGATAAAAGTGATCCTCTCATGCCGACCGCAGAGAACCATCCAGACACCCACCAGACTTATTGAAGAATTCTAAGCGAGTAAGCATTGAACACTTAAGAAGGGGGAGATGTAGTATCATCATGCCTGGCTTTGGCGTGCGGCGCTAGAACCAGCCAAGACAGGAAGGAGGAAGAGGGGAAGCGAGGAACCGGAAGGGAGGAGCGTGGGTGAGGGAACAAGGAGTAGAGAAGGAAATAAAGAAGTGTGCACCTCAATACAGCGTTGGTCTCATTATCTATACCAATATACACGAAAGGCCATGCCCCTTTTCAGTCTGTTAATAGAACCCCCTAAGTTTTCCCTTATACAGATCATTTGTTACGCCATTATTGCAATGACACCCAAAATATCTACCACGCTAGACCGCAGAACTGGATGCCGGAGATCTTCCTCATGCTAAATCCTCAGAGTACTGAGTTTCTCTTTTTTCACACCTTCTCACAGGAGCAAGCTCAATCTCTCAATGCTGGATTACTTGGAATTCGATAATTAGATGGTTTCTCTCTTTCCCTCTGAGCCATGGTAAAAAAAAACCTTGATCTTGCCTTCGACCTTATCTGTCACATAAATATGGTGGCTCAATCTGTAATCTTTTTATCGTCACACCTTTAAAGATAATTAGGCACTCAAACCTTACCTAAAGGCATTGTTATTTCTAGACTAGAAATTGGGAGCGTAATAATGGCAGGTGCTTTCCTGTCATCTATTACACCACTCTAAGCAGTCCTACATTCAGTAGGCAAGCTTCTCACAATGTATGTCCTGACAGTCTCATATTGTAAAATCTTCACTTGTCTCCCATTAGAACTTAAATTCTGCTACCTAAACGACAAAGCCATCAACCACAACAATCCATGTCATCTAGATGGAAATACACTCAATTTCAGGTGGTCTGATAGGGCTTTGAAGTAGGAATATCCTGCACATTCAGGATAACATCTTCCCTGATATAGTCGTCCACCTGTGCAACTGCTACTGCCCTCAATGCCCAACCCTCCGACAAAAGTCATACCTCACCTTTTGATCATAGCTTAAAACCAACTTTTTCCATAAATTAATGCACTAATCCATTTCCGGAACTAAACTGATGCAAGCTTTGCTCTGTTATTTATGAAGTTCTATATTATGTTCTCTAGTTCAAGGCTGCTTCAGTTACGGTTCTCTTATTGTTTACTTCTTAGGTACTTTTGACCTTTTTCTGAAGAGTCTAAGTGCCGTAATCAATGCACTATATGAGATTGATAAATAAAGGAAAGTAAAAGGAGAAGTTTAGTAGCCGCAAAAAGACTACTGCACCAAAAAGGGTAGTTCTATTTCCTCAACCAGTTGGCCGAAAAGTTGCTTGGAAATTTTCAAGTATGTCAAAGCTTTGGAAAAGACAATGCTCCGAGGCTACTTCAAATGTGCCTAGAAACATTGAAAGAAGAAGTCATTGAATTCATTGGCCCCATGGCATCGGACCAGTATCTACTGGCAATAATAGATAAGCATTGTAAGCTTCCTGAAGTCATGCCGGCACAAGTAAAGTTGCTAAGGTTATCAAAGCACTGAACAGGATTTTTTCATCGTACTGCAGACAAGTGTAATCAAGTCAGGCAACTGCCCTCCTTTAAGTGAACACGATTCGAAATAGTTTGTGAGCACATGGAATTCCTTCAGCATCATATGACTATGGTCATAAGTGAATTGGGAAGGTCAAGCGATTCATGGCCATGAGAAACAATACCATGTAATTTACCAAACGTACTAGGTTTTGTGTCAGACTCTGAGGGTAAAGAACTATGGTGGAACTCTACACTGCAAACCGGGAAAGTCACCTGCTGAGATGTTATTCATGAGGGTAATATGCACTGACCATCCTCAGGTCCAGACTGTTTACCCACCACAATGGGGAGACATACAGAAGCATGATGCTGCCAAAAAGAAACAAATTAAGCACAATCTAGAAAGGAATAGTTGATTGTCGTATCATTGATGACATGGTGATATGGTGCTAGCAAAATCAAAAGGTTCACACAAAGATGATTGAATGTTTGCCCATCACCCCCACATTTTAACAAGAAATCCCCATTTTCACATTAGATTCCATACGAGACTCATATCAGTCAAGGACTGATTGTCATAGATCGAAAGCTAAGCAAGGGATAGATGTGGTGTCAACATAATGGGCATACCCATAATCATGACACAAAATCTCTAGTGCAAATTGTCTCTGAAACCTGGGGGCATATTTATCATTCAGTTGCTTTGCTCTTTGACCACGCAATATGCGCACAAAGGTGACACAACTACTAAATCAGATTTATCAAGCAACGCAAGTCCATCTTGTGTGGCCCTGCTTGGCTTGCTAAATCTAGAGTATTGCAATTCAGTGCACAATGCAGTGTTGCCTCACTCCCTCCCCTTCCCCCCCTCCCCCGGAGGTGTTCCATGGGTGGAGTGTGGGTGTTCCCACGCATCTACATATGGATTTTGGAGCATTACCAGATGTACCATTAGTGGCAGATCTAGGAATGCGTCACAATGCTACGCTTTTTCAGGTGAGTCGTTACAAGAAATATCCTTATTTCTCCTCGGTTTTTCCCTCTTTCTATGTGTTCTACATTCTGCAGGACCCATAAATGAATAAATAGGGTCAAAGACTTTCTTAGGAATCAGTTGTCAGCAATGCCACATCCAAGGACTGCCCAGTTGTATTCACCTAATGCCTCCTCCCTGCACTTTCTATGTATCGCAATTTCAGACATGATTTGAGGCATGGTCAAAGTTGCCAATTACCTGGGGCCCCCAATTTCCGAGGGGCACCTAGTAAAGAGATCTGGACAATCTGTCTAACGTTCTCTGTCCTTACCTCGGGCAACTCTTATCTGTACCTCTCAGATCCCTGTCTCCACCCCTTCTTTACCCAAACTCTTTCTATGTTTCTCCCTTCCTGCACCTCACTGCACTGTATCAATATAATTTCCCAGCAACCCTCCTCCATCTACTTTACCTCTCTCTCAACTTCATCTCTCACTTTAGATCCACTTTACCTCTGTCTCCATCTTGCTCCACCTCATTCTCAGCCCTCTCTATCTCAACTATCTTAAGCTCATATATCTCTCTCTCTACCTCACGTCTATCTCTCACTACCTTCTCTCTACCCCTCATAACTCTCTCTCAGAGCCTAACCTCTCAATTTACCTAACCATGTGTTTGCCACCTCACCTCTGTTTCGTTCTACTCTGTTCCCCTTGTCTCACCTCTCTCACTACCTTACTCCTTCCGCACACTTCTATTTCTCTACCAATGCCTCTTTTTCTATTGATTGCTACTTCCTCTTCCTCATTTTCTGCACCTTTTATATTTCAACTCACCCAATCCACCTTTTCTCTATGCATCTCTCTTTCTCACCTCTGTCTTATTATTTCACCTGTTCTTCATCTGAATTAATCTTTCTTTCTACCATTCTTGTCTTTCTCTTCCATTCTGTCTGCTTCGTTACTCTTTACCTGACCTAGCTTTCTATATCTCACTTTTCATTTTGCTACTCTCTAACTTGCCTCTTTTTTCCATCTTGTTTTCTCTATCCTTTTCTCACTACCCCACTTCGCTACCTGTCTATGTCTACTTTTCTCTTTCTGTAACTCTAACGAATCTCTTTTTATACCTTACCTTTCTGTCTGCCTCATCACTGTGTGTATCCCAAACTCTCTTCCTTCTCCCTATCATGTATCTCTGACTCTCTTTCTTTCTCTGCTGCAGCTGTAAAATCTTAGCTATGGATCGACCTCTCTTTCTCTACCTACCTCTTCTGCTTTGTACCTCCTTGTATATTTTTTTCTGGCTAACCCCCTTACTCCCTCCCCTCTCCCTTACGTCTCTACCTATGTCAACTATCTTTCTACCTAATCTCTACCTGTAAAAATATTCCTCCTTTACTTCTCCTGTCTCGCTACACTGTTATGTTTATTTATCTCCCATCACCTCCTATTTCTCACACTCAGCAAAGCAAGGGTTACTGTCCAGCCAGAAAACTTATCAGACAGAAAGTGGAGAGCAGGGACAAGGTAGGGTAAGAGAAATACGGGGCAAAATATTATATGTCATGTAACTGAATGGTGAAAATGCTCAAAGCGGTCCTTTTATTTTCACTGTTGCAGTGAACATCGTACATGGGAATATATTTGTATTTACCAATATCCAGCAATTGAAGCTACAACAGCGTGTGCTATGTGCTTATTTCTTAGTTTAAAAGTATGCACTAGTCCTCTAATGTACCACCAAGTGCCCCTGTCCTTGTGTTTCTTGCAATGAGAACAGCCTAGTTAGACACTTAATTCCAAAGATTGATTTGACAAGACCAAAACACAGCTGGATTCAAGAGGTAAGAATACATGGATTTATCAGTGCTTACTTACTCTGGCTTTGTATCAGACTCCAGGAGCTTGAGCTTTCGAATGTATTTGCATGCCCCATTCCTGAAAGTTTAACATTTGAATCGATATGGTCAGGTGCAGGGAGGGCATGAAAAAGCTGGAAATAGCTAAAACAATATATATATATATATATATATATATATATATATATATATATATATATATATATATATATATATATATATATATATATATATATATATATATATATATATATATATATATATATATATCTAACAGGGTCCCTAAAATATGGCTTGCCTTAGCTCCACAAATCCTTAAGATGACAGTGCTCACTTTTACCGGTTCTTTTCATCCCTTTCTTCTTTCAGCATTGTTTCATATCT
The DNA here is from genome assembly GCF_964261635.1 of Lissotriton helveticus. Taxonomy (NCBI): domain Eukaryota; kingdom Metazoa; phylum Chordata; class Amphibia; order Caudata; family Salamandridae; genus Lissotriton; species Lissotriton helveticus. The sequence goes on from NC_136063.1 coordinate 1,209,532,413, forward strand.
TTCTCCTTCTTTCTTCATTTTCAGCCTTCCTCCCTCTTGCTCTGAGTCACAGTTTGCTGATAAAAATAAGTCTAGGGTCACAAAAATGAGTGCGGGGGCCCACCACCAGCAACCGCCTGTATAAATTAACCACCAACAGTGAGGCCTGAAACCACGGAAGAGGAAACTCAACTCTCACAGTCTCACCCTTAAGTAACAGAATACACAGAGCCAGCCTAATCAGTCCAAACACTATTAGTTCTGCTTCCCCTTATGTCAGGGCCGAGGGGAATGTGTACAATAAACAGATTAATTGTGCTGACCACTGAATAGGACATCACATTGGAGTCTTTTGTTTGCAAATGGCTCATGATGTTGTGAAGCTACTTTGGATGTGTAATTGTATTGGCAGCGGCCGTTAATGTTTGCTTGCACTCAGTGCCAGACAGCAACAGCCTGTCTCATGATGATGCTGGCACGGCATGAACAACTGTGGCTGGGTCTGAAAGCTACTAGCATTTTCTCTGGGTAGTGCAAACATTTGTATTGTACTTTTCGAATTAAACACACAATATCAGCAATATCAATATCTGTCATCAGAGGCCCCATGAAAGCTGGAGCACTAGGATCTCAGAATATCTCTGAGTGAGTTAAGATAAGTGGTTTAAATTAAATACTATGTAGGATTTGATCCCACCATTTCATTCACAAACAAGCATTGGCGAAGCCAATAGGTCAAACCTATGCCAGAGCTATTGACTTTTGCCAATTTGTCCTAGCCATGTTGTACACCCGTTTTCAGCTGTTCAGCATGGCTAAAAGTTAGTGGTGTAAAGAAGGGTGGCACGGAGTGTCATAAGGTAGAGTGTAGTGGAGTGTTATGGAGTGGCGTAGAGAGTCATGGAGTGGCGTGGAGTTTGGTAGAGTTGTTGAGTAGTGTTGAGTGAGGTGGAGTGGAGTATCATGGAGTGGCATAGTGTTGTGGAGTATAGGGGAGGGGGTTGACTTTTGTAGAGTGGATGGGCATACAGTGGATCACAGTCTTAGAGATGAGTGGTAAAGAGTGGCGTAAAGGGTCAGAGTGGAGTAGAGTGTCATAGAGTGGAGTGGCATAGAGTGGAGTAGTGTAGTAGAGTGGAATGGCATAGAGTTGACTAGAGTGTCGTAGAGTGAAGTGGCATGGAGTGCTCGAGTGGACTGGCATAGAGTGGCATGGAATGGAGCAGCATAGAGTGGAGTACTGGAGTGGCGCAGAGTGGAAGAGCGGAGTGAAGTATAGTGGAGGAGTGTGTCATAGAATATAGTGGAGTAAAGGGGCATGGAGGTGCATAGAGAGAGTTGCATAAAACATTGTAGAGTGGAGCAGTATTGTTGCGTGGCATAGACAGGAGTAGAGTGCTGTAGAGTGGAGTGGCATACAGTGGAGTGGCATAGAGTGGAGTAGAGTGTTGTAGAGCCGAGTGGCATAGAGTGGAGTAGAGTTTAACGGAGCAGAGCTTCATAGAGTGGAGTGTTATAGAGTGGAGTGGAGTGACCTAGAGTGAAGTGGCCTAAAGTACAGTGGTGCAGAGTAGAGTGGCAAAGAGTGTTGTTACTTAGAGTGCATGGGTTTTGAGTAAAGTGGTATAGAGTGCAATGGCATAGAGTAGAGTGGCACAGAGTAGAGTGGTGCAGAGTAAAGCGGTGCAGAGTAGATTGGAGTGGCACAGTGTATATTGCAGTGGCTTACAGTGCATTGGTACAGGGTGGAGTGGTGCAGGGTGGAGTGGCACAAGGTGAAGTGGCACAAGGTGGAGTAGAGTGCAGTGTAGTGGCGTGGAGTAGATTGTGTCAGAGTCGAGTGAAGTGGTGCAGGCTAAAGTGGAGTAGTGCAGGATAGTGTGCAGTGGGATGGAGTGCAGTGGAACAGAGTAGATCAGAGTGGTGTAATGTGTAGTAGAATGGAGTGTATCGACGTAGCGATGAGTGGTGGAGAGTAGAGTGCAGTGGCATAGAGTGCAGTGGTGCAGAGTAGCAAAGAATTCAGTGGAGGAGAATGCAGTCTTTAAGATTAGAGTGTCTTAGAGTGCAGTAGTGTGGAGTGCATTGAAGTAGACTGTAGTGGAGTAGAGTAGAGTGTTGCAGAGTGGAGTGCTGTAGAGAGCAGTAGCATACAATATAGTGGTGCGGAGTAGAATAGAGTAGCAAGGAGTGCAGTGATGTAGATTGCAATAGTGTAGAGTGGCATAGCATGCAGTGGTGTGGAGTGTTTTAGAGTAGAGTATAGTGGCGTTGAGTACAGTGGTGCGGAGTAGTTGGCGTAGAGTGCAGTGGCGCAGAGTGCATTGGTTCTGAGTAAAGTGGTGTAGAGTACATTGGGTAGAGTGCAATGGTTAAGAGTAGAGTGGTGCAGTGGCGTAGAGTGGGGTAAAGTGGCGCAGCAGAGAGTAGACTGGCATAGCGTGCAGTGGTGTAGAGTAGATTGTTTCAGAGTAGAGTGAAGTGGTGTAGAGTGGAGTGCGGCAGGGTAGAGTGGAATGGTGCAGGGTAGAGTGTAGTGGCATTGCATAGTTGCATAGAGTGCACTGGTGTAGCATGGAATTGTGTAGAGTAGAGTAGAGTGGCCAAGACTGGAGTGAGGTAGAGTGCAGTGGTGCATAGTAGAGTAGAGTGCATTGGCACAGAGTAGATATAGAGGTGTAGAGTGAAGTGGCATAGAGTGCAGTGGCATAGAATGCAGTGGTGCACAGTAGATTAGAGTGGGCTAGAGTACAATGGCATAGAGTTGAGTGGTGCAGTTGAGTGGTGCCACTGCACCACTAAGTAGGATGGTGGAGAGTTCAGTGGCAGAGAGTTCAGTGGTAGATAGTGTAATAGAGTGCAGTGGTGAAGAACAGAGTGCTGCAGACTAAAGCTACAAAGAGAGCAATGGCGTAGAGTACAGGGAGGCAGAGTAAAATAGAGAGGCGTAGAGTGCAGTGACTTAGAGAGCAGAGGCATAGAGTGGAATGGCACAGAGTGTAGTGGCGTAGAGTGCAATAGCATTGAGTATAGTGTTGCAGGGTAGCATATAGTGGTGTAGAGGGCAGTGGCATAGAGTGTATTGGTTTTGAGTAAAGTGGTGTGGAGCGCATTTCATGTAAAGTGCATTGGTGTACAGTGCGGTGGCGTAGAAAGAAGTGGCATAGAGTGGAATAGTGCAGAGTGGAATACAGTGGCATAGAGTGCAGTGGCACAGAGTAGATTGAGTAGAGTGAAGATGCGTAGAATGCAGTTGCATATAGTAGAGTGCCATAGCAAGGAGTATTGTAGAGTGCAGTGGTGCAGAGTGGAGCAGTGCAGAGTGGAATGATGGAGCATAGAGTGGAGTGGTGCAGAGTGTAGTGATGTAGAGTAGGGTGGCATAGAGTGTAGTAGCATGGAGTGCATTGGCATAGAGTGGTGCTGAGGAAATTGGTGCGGAGTAGACTGCAGTGGCATGGAGTGCAGTGGCATGGAGAAGAGTGGCATAGTGGTCAGTTGCAGAGAGTGCAGTGTTTCAGATTAGACTGTTGCAGAGTGCAGTGGTGTATGGCAGAGCGGCATAGAATGCATTGGCGTAAAGTGCAGTGGAGTAGAATGGTGCAGAGTAGAGTGGTGTAGAGAGCAATGGCGTAGAGTACAGTGGTGCAGAGTAGAACAGAGTGTTGTAGAGTGCATTGGCGTAGAGTGCCGCAGAGTAGAGTATAGTAGCGTAGAGTGCAGATGTGCACACTAGATTGGCATAGAGTGCAGTTGCGTAGAGTGCATTTTTATTTAGCAAAGTGGTGTACAGTCCATTGGCCTAGAGTGCAATGGTTAGAGTGCAGTTGGTAGAATGGAGTGGTACAGACAGTCGAAAACAAGTTTTTATGTACCCTCTTGTCGGTCCCCCAATCTACTTCAACTTTTGTAATACACCAAGAGTCAGGTGTTAGTTATGTGTCAGATTTGTTGAGGCTGGTCCCGGTGGTGTGCTGTCTTAAGACCTGGCTCAACCCAGAATTAACCTTGAATCACAAGATTATTAGGGACTGTGTCGCCCTGGAGCGAGTTAGCTGTATTCCGTGGCTATATTATGTCAAGCACATCTTAAACAAACTAGGGCACCCAGATCTTTTTGATTTCCCGGATAAAATAAAAAAAGAGGACTTAGCTTGGGTAAAACACATTTTCTGAATCTAATATCGGCTGAGAGGTGAAAGTCGGCTGAGTTAATGAAAACTTCAGTAAAAAGCTATTTTTTGTTAAAAACCTCCCCCCAGATTGAACCTTACTTGAGAATTGTCTCAAAGCCCTTCCACCGCCTGCTTTTAACCAAGTTTTGTTTTAATTTAATTCCATTTTTCTTAGGTAATCTGCAAGGCTGGAGTAGGGTGTGTGATTCAAGTCTTTGCGCTCGTTACAATTTTTCGATTCAGGATACTATGCACTTTATAATGTTCTGTGATCATTACAGTGTTATCCGCAGGCGGTTTTTATTTGCAATTTTAAGGGGAAAAGGCTTTATACAGGTCAAACCCACTTTACTCTATCTTCAGCTGCTGAATGACCCATGGGAGCTATTTAACATTGCACATTTTTTAGTCTCAGCTGCTTGACTTATGAAAAACGGTACCCCATGACAAATACTTTAAGAGTACCCATTACGCTCATATGATTATCATTTTTATGCTGGCATTTTTAATTCTGAATTGTTTTTGTTGAGGTGATTCGTTGCTATATGTGTACTAATGGCAGCCTGGGTTTTTACGTGATTTAATGAAACCTGGCTTTGTAATATCCTTTCTTTTTTGAGGTCGCCCACATTTATTGATGATTTGGATTTTAGATGATTTTATTGTGTAGTGTATTTTGATATATCTATTGTATTTTTTTGGTTTTTATTACCCGAATAACGTGGTTTTGACTGACTGAGTGGAGTGGTGCAAAGTGGACTAGTGCAGAGTGGAATGGAATGTAGAGGTGTAGAGTGCAGTGGCATAGAGTAGATTGTTTCAGAGTCAAGTAAAGTAGCATAGAGTGCAGTGGCATAGCATAGCGTGCCGTAGAGTGCAGTATCGCAGAGTGCAGTGGTGCAGAGTGGAGCAGTGCAGAGTGAAGTGGTGCAACGTGGAGTGCAGTTGCATAGGGTGTAGTGATGCAGAGTAGGGTGGTGTAGAGTGCAATGGCGTAGAGTGCACTGGCATAGAGGAAAGTGGTGCAGAGTAGACTGCATTGGCATAGAGTGCAGTGGCACAGAGTAGAGAGGTGTGGAGTTCAGTGGCAGAGAGTGCAGTGTTTCAGAGTAGACTATCGTAGACTGCAGTGGTGTATAAGAGAGTGGCTTAGAATGCATTGGAGGAGAGTTCAGTGGAGAAGAGTGGTGCAGATTAGAGTGGTGTAAAGAGCAGTGGCATAGAGCAGAGTGGTGTAAAGTGCAATGGAGTAGAGTGTTGCGGAGGAGAGTATTGTGGAAAATAATGCAGTGGTGTGCAGTAGATTGGCATAATGTGCAATGAAGTACAGTGCATTGTTATTTAGTACAGTTGTGTACAGCACATTATCATTGAGTGCAGTGGTGTAGAGTACACTGGTACAGACTACAGTAGAGTGGCACAGAGTAGATTGGTGCAGCATAGATTCCAGTGGCGCAGAGTGGAATGGTGCACAGTAGAGTGGAGTGTTGCACGGTAAAATGCAGTGGCATAAAGTGCAATGGCAGCGGTGCAGAGTAGATTAGAGTTGCATAGAGTGGATGGCATAGAGTTCACTGGTGTAGAGTGGTGGTTCAGAGCAGCATGCATCGGTGTAGAGTGCAGTGGTATAGAGTGCAGGGTTGCAGAGTAGAGTAGGCTAGAGTTAGGTGACATAGAGTGGAGTGACGTAGAGTGGAGTGGTGTAGAGTGCAGGGGCGAAGAGAGCAGCGGTGCAAAGTAGAGTGGAGTAGGGTAGAGTGAATTGGCGTAGAGAGGCATAAAGTGGAGTGGTGTAGTGTGACTAATGCAGAGTAGACTGCAGTGGCGTGGAGTGGTGTAGAGAAGAGTGAAGTAGGGTAAAGTAGAGTATGCATGGTGTAGTAGCACACTGCCATCACGGGCAACCCATCTTCAATTGAAATGACAATTACATTTGCACAGAGGGTTGCAAGCACCACATTATTTTGCTAGGAGATCAGTGTTAATCTGGGGAGCCTTGCTCTTGTTGCCTTGTCAGCCCTTCAGGACATCCATTAATCCCATGATATTATCATTTACAGCTAGACCCCAAGTATGCCCTAACACCCCTGCGTCCCGTAGCCAGTAGGCATGCTTGTTTTGGCTCCCAAACACACATTTGTATCCATCAGCCCACCATTTCTCTATCCACACTATTTACATAACAAGTTGAAGTCTGTGGCCTGTGATTTGTTGTGGAAACCAACTTAAAGTGACTTTGGGTAAGCTTCCCACGTGTGACACATCTTGCTATGTTATCGGCATACCGCGCTATTGTTTAACTATGTACTACCTCCTTTACAGCCGGATATGACAAATTCTCCAGTTTCACTCTCGCTCTGGGAAGCATTTCGGAATTCACCTTCCCATCTTCAAATTCCTGTAGGTGCTGTGAGCAACTAAATTACTGATATCTATTGCTAAGTTGCTCTGAATTGAAGGTTGATGGACTGTTTCCCGAAATTGATTCCCCCTGCCCCCACAGCCTCCGGTGTGAAGCATATCCTAGCATTCTGAATGAGACTCGGGGTCTCTGTATAAACATAAACAGTGCACAAATGCAGGTTGGTGCAAGTTCCACGTTGCCAACCTGCGTTGGTTTCACACTATTCTACACTTGTGTTTGCTATCCAAGCACTCTATATAATTACTTGTGCACATTACGGTTTCTTCTCTTCCCTATCCTTGGTTCTTTCTGGTTTGATGACGCTTATCTTGGTCAATGGGTTTTTCACAATATCTAGCTACCTACACAGTGTCCTTTCCCTTGGTGTAGGGCCATGGGCTTTGGCTACCAACCATTGCAATTCTTTAATAACACTCTGTCTTATTATTTGTCTTGCTTGCAGAGGGCTTTATTTTTTTTTTTTATGTTATACACTTTCAGGTACTTTTGATTGTTATTAGTATCTGGCTTCCTGAAGAAGGCTTTGTGCCAAAACACGTGTAGATAACTGAAAAAAGCTACATGATAACTGAATAAAAGCTACAAGAGGATTAATTTAAAATGAAATATATCTATTGTATTGTCATCTGATCATCAAATCATGATCCGTTGTTCATGACAATTCCATTGCTGCATTTACTAGATGTACTCTACTGTATTCGGAATGGGTATGTGTTCAATGATGATGCGAAACTAATAGAAGAGTGTTGTAAATTTCTTAAGCTTTATGAAGATAATTTTTTTACTGAGTTTTATATAGCGTGCACTTGACCGAAGGTATCGGGTAGCAGAGCGCTTTACACAGTACCAGTTGTGTTACATGAGGACACATTCATTTTTTTTTTGTTAGACACTGGGAAAGTAAGTGATTTGCCCAGAATCACAAGATGTTCAGTGTCTACCAGTTGCGTTACATGAGGACATGTTCATTTTTTTTTGTTAGACACTGGGAAAGTAAGTGATTTGCCCAGAATCACAGGATGTTCAGTGTTGTTGCAGAGACTTGAACCCAGTTCCCCGGATTCGAGGTCAACTGCCCTAGCCGTTAGGCCAACTCCTCTGCCCAAGAATACATTGGCTCAATAATGGCTTTAATATTCTCACTATATTTCATAACAAGGATTGATAAATAGATATTAAAAAACCTGTTTCTGATACACCCTCCATTCATTTTTCTTTGCACCCTCCCTCTATTGATGAATGGATTTTCTCATCAATATATGTCAGTGAATTAAATGTTTGAGTTACCTTCATTTCTTGTAAATTGATATGTTCTTTCCCTGCCTTAGGAACTTGCATTATTAGCAGGGGCCCTTTTCCCTTACATTATTCACCCACAGTCAATCTGAGAGGGTGGTCCATATTATAGCGGTATCAGAAAGGGTGGTGGCAGCACTCGTGAAGACCCGCTTGTGCATTTTTGGGACAGATTGCGACTTGGTAGCACCGTGCAGCTCCTCCTCTGCCTCCCATTCTTTATCCTGTGTTTTATCACTGTTTTAGTTTGAACTTTGCAGCGCTCTGCATATTTTTAAAAAACTCAACTACTTGCCTCTTTTTAGGGCCTGATTTAATCCGGGTTGCATTGCGGGTGATCTAATACCTGCCTCCTCCCTTGGGTGTGCCTCCTTGCCCCGGTCCATCACGGCTGACGTGCCGCTTGTTGTGGAGGGAAGGCGCCATCTCTGGTGAGGGCCTGGATCCCGGCGGTGCCGCTTGCCTGCGGTCTAGCTGGGGTGGGGCTTACTAATAAATTGACCAAGAGCGCTGGATGCCTTGCGGTATCAGAAAGGGTGGTGGCAGCACTCGTGAAGACCCGCTTGTGCATTTTTGGGACAGATTGCGACTTGGTAGCAGCGTGCAGCTCCTCCTCTGCCTCCCATTCTTTATCCTGTGTTTTATCACTGTTTTAGTTTGAACTTTGTAGCGCTCTGCATATTTTGAAAAAATCAACTACTTGCCTCATTTTAGGGCCTGATTTAATCCGGGTTGCATTGCGGGTGATCTAATACCTGCCTCCTCCCAATTCTTTCCCTGAGCTCAATCCCCCTCTGGCTACAGCTCCCACTCCCGTTACCCAGCGATCCGCAGCTACTTCACTCCCTCTCAACAAGAGACCCACTATCTCTAAATTTTCATTGAGCTATTTAAACACTCGCTCGCTGGTTAAGCACCAGCTAGAGATTTTTCAGGTCCTAGACTCCGAGCAACCTGATATCTTACTTATCAGCGAAACCTGGCTGAACGAAGAGTCCTTTCCGGATATCCTAGCAGCAGCCCCGTCAGGCTATTACATCCTTCAAGCTAATGGAGCCTCAGGCAAGCAGGGTGGTGGGGTTGCATCCCTTATCAAACATCCTATTAGGTTCTCTGCTCTAGAAGCGACCAATATCCCCCTGGTCGATTGTCTCATTCTTAGGCTGGAATCTCCTGTGGCCCCCCTCATGTGTGTTCTGGCATATGGGCCCCCTCAGTATATGCCCAACTTTCCATCTTTATTCAGCGACATGCTATCCCAACGGGTCATTAACAACTCCAAAATTCTGATTATTGGAGATTTTAATTACTGGCCCTCGGATGCTAGAGAAAGTGTTTGCTCCTCCACTTTCTCCGACTCCCTGACCGGCATGAACTGCTCCCAACACATTCACTCAGCCACACATAATTAGGGCCACATTCTCGACCAGGTTTGGACCTCCAACTTTGAGATTTCTTGTCCCCTCATCCTTCCATGTCCCTGGTCGGATCACTCCATTATTACTTTTACCTTTACTATCACTTCCCACGCCAGTCGTATTCTGGAGGGCAATCTCCCAGCCAGAAACGGGAATAGGGTCGATCTCGGAGAACTTGTTACTCTTCTCAGAGCCTCTTCCACCCCCTCGGGGTGTGATTCCCTAGACACTCAGGCATCTGATTTGCGTTGTTGGCTCGAATCAGCTAGTGACATTGTGGCACCCCTCAAACAAATTAGGTTAAAACGTCTCCACGACGCGCAAAGATGGTTCTCAGTGGAGCTCAAAGAGCAGAAACTCAAACTTAGACGGGAAGAGCGTTGCTGGCGGCGTGATTACGCCCCGACAAGAAGCTGGCATTTACATCTTTGCTCAAGGAATCTCAAGCCATCTTGCAAGTAAAAACTTCTTACTTTTCAAAAAATAATTTGGACTCTGCCTCTAAAGCAAAAGACATTTTTTCCATTGTAAACGAGCTCTCTCACCCTGACAGGATCACCCTTAAACCCCTCCCCTCCCAGGCACTCTGTGACTCTCTGAACTTGTTCTTTATCAATAAAATTGTTAACATCAAAAAGAGCATCTCTTGCATCCTTTCCCCTGCCCCTTCCACCCTTGTGGCCATTACTGCTAACCCCAATTCCCAGCGAATCACTCAGATACCTCTTATTTCAGAGGTGGAGTTTTTAGCATTGTTAAACAAGGTGGCTTCTGGCTCCCCCACTGATTGCTGTCCCCCTCATGTCTTGCGCGAGGCTTTTACTGCCTGCCCCATCCCCCCTATGATGCTCCTCAATAATTCACTTAAAGAGGGCCTGGTCCCCAGCTCGTTTAAAACTGCCGAAGTGGTGCCCATCCTCAAGAAGCCCAATGCTGATCCTTCGATTATGAGCAATTTCCGCCCTATTTCTTTGCTCCCTTACCTCAGTAAAGTTCTCGAGGCCCATGTCACCTCCGCCTTGAGTTCCTTTATCGAGTGTATGCAGTTCCTCGATCCCCAACAGGCCGGCTTCAGACCCGCCCATTCAACCGAGTCGGTCATTCTTTCGGTGATGGAAGAGTTGCTGAGGGGTGTGACCTTAATATCAGCCAGGCCTTGGTACTCCTGGATTTATCGGCGGCCTTCGACACGGTCGACCATGACATTCTGGTCAACCGTGTCGAGGAGGCCGGCATCCAGGGAGGGGCCCTCAATGGGGTCCGCTCATTCCTGAGTAACCGTCACCAGGCTGTCCGCCTCTCCCAGTACACCGCTGCTAAGGTCAGGCTGATATGTTGCGTCCCGCAGGGCTCTTCCCTTTCCCCTCTCCTTTTTAATCTTTATCTCACCCCCCTGATTCGGTCCTTACGAGGAAGCAATGTCACTGCCTTCAATTACGCAGATGACATTCAGCTGATCTTCAACATCGACTCCTCGGACCAATCAATCGGTAACTTCCAGTCCACTCTGCGTCACATCAGTGACTGGATGGGGGCTAACCACCTTAAACTTAACCCCGATAAAACCGAACTGGTGCTTATCGGAGGCCCCTCCAATCCGTGGAACTCCAATTTTTGGCCCTCTGACTTGGGCTTCCCCCCTTGCCCTGCCGACTCCGCCAAAAGCCTTGGAGTGATCTTATCTAAAGACTTGTCGATGAAGCCCCAGATTACCACCGTGGTGTCTTCTAGCTTTTTCCATCTGCGAAAAATTTGGAAGATCTCTCGTTTTCTCACCACTGAGGCCCTTACCCTGGCTCTTTTGGCCTTGGTTATGTCTAGAGTCGACTATGCCAACTCGTTGTATGTGGGTATTCCTGCTTATCAGCTGAATCGACTGCAGCTAGTTCAGAACCAGGCCGCACGATTGATCTTTCACAAGCCCAGGCATCAACATGTTCGCCCTTTGCTAAAGTCCTTACATTGGCTCCCCGTGGCTGAGCGCTGTAATTTTAAACTGGGCTGTATTGTCTTTAAGGCCCTGGCTGGCCTTGGCCCTGCCTTCATTTTCTTTCCCCCTCTGTCACTACGTCCCTTCCCGCAACCTTCGATCCTCCCATCTCGCTTTGCTTAAAACTCCCACCTTCAAACGCAAGAAGCATGGTGGGCTTCGATTCTCGTTCCTTGCTCCTTCTTTTTGGAACGTGCTCCCGTTAGAGTTTAGGCTTACTTCCTCCTACACCCAGTTCAGCTCTCTCCTGAAAACTCACTTGTTTCATAAGGCTCACAATTAGGTTTTCTTTTGGCTTTCCTTTCTTTTCCTTGCTGCCTATTTATCCATTTATCCTTTCTGTTCCTTCGATCCCGACTAGCGCCAAGAAACCTCTGGGTGTAAGCGCGCTCTACAAATTTCTTTACATAACATTATAGGTAGTTTATACTACCTATATTTCACGTTAGTTTATTCTCACTGGCCCACTACCGGTTGCATGGTTGCTAATTCTGTCTTCTTACTATTTATCTCTTGTGTAGTAATCTTGTTCTCTTATTATTTCCTTATTTTGAAGCACGCCATCCGTTGGTGGACGGAAGCTCTCCAGGGAGATGCTCCAAACATTTGGATTTTCAGATGAGGAATATGCCTCTCTTGTAGGCAACCAAGCGTGTTTTGAAAATCAGGCTAACACCAAGCCAGGAGGTAAAGAGAAAGCTAACAAATTACTAGTACTCAATCAAAAGAATTGAATTGAATGGACAATTTATGCTTGAATATTTACGAGCAGGAGTTATACTTAAAGGGCTGAGGGTGAATAACATACATGGACTCTTTATCCAGGTGCGTGAGTTTCTAGAACAATGGCCCATGACTACTAACCATTCTTGCAATCTGATGATGCTAGCTGTCGAGACAGCAAAATAATTGGTTCAAGCTTTGCTTAAGAAATACAGGAATTGGAAGATGAAATCAAAAAACCCAATGTCTTTCACAGGAGTCAACATCTTTGAATTCTTTCAAGACATTTTAGCATTCTTTTGAAAGAATTGTTTGCTTACGTTCTACAGCACAAACTGTCCATCTGATTTTTTTTCACAAAATAGATCAGGTGTTCCACCCCCTTATGTCTTTACCCCCACTCTCGACTAGGTGGTCCAGAAGTTGCCATTTTCAAAAATGTAGTTTATAAACATCTGAAAGCAGCAACTCATACCACTCTCAATCTGGACCACCGTGAACTGACAGCCCTAAAACAATTATAAGCAAGTAAAACACTGACTATCAAAAATTGCGACAAAGGTGGAGGTACGTCATCATGGACACCAGCCTCTATGGGACTAAAATGAATGACCTTTCCAATAATCTGGAGCACTGTATTCCAGTCCAAACTTATGGAGTCAGAAAAAAGATTGAGCGTTAGACCACAAGGGCTCTTGAAAATGAATTGACATGTGGGAAGGAATAACAATTTTTAAACATCAGCCATCCCAAAATGGCCAGTATTTACAGTATTCCAAAGATACACTAAAAGTCTTGATCCACCCCATCACTCTATAGTTACCACTATAGGTTTGATTACAGAGCCACTCTCTAAATATGTGGACTCCATACTTCGACCCTCTGCACCAAAAATGACATCGTACATACAGGATAGAAGAGACATCATCAACACAGTTACATTGTATATCAAAGCCTTGTACAGTAACATTCCCCAAAGAGACGCTGTCCAGGCAGTTGATTGGTTCATGGAAGAATATCATGTTGTCAGAGCGAAGATTCCTTATACTTACGCAGGAACAGTAGATGCCTAATCCCAATGCCCCCTCCGGGAAACACCTCTGACACCTATTAATGTAAAGCGTCTAGAATTTGTCTTCACAAGGGGGAAAGGGGACTGGGATGAAATAACAAACAACAAGAAGAGACTGCCTCTGGTCATCAGCTTTCAGCACCCTTGTTTCTCTCCTCAACAACAGTGTACTGCCTTGGATAGTTGGATTCTAGAAAACTAAGCACACAATAATATATCTTACCCTTATGTAACATCGATAACTCTGAATATATTTTAACTCATGTAGTACTAATCATACCTATATAACATTAGGCCTTTGCTCTTCTTCTTATACTGATTAAATGAGTTTCTTAACAGGAACTGTTTTCCCTAAAACGTACTTTCTTTTTGTTTTTACAGAGGAAGAATTCAGGAGGACTCGAACTCTCCAGGTAAGTCTTACAGTTATTAGTCTATTTAATTTTCATAAGTACTGACTAAGCGATAAATAACTAAGTTTATAATAACAAGCGCTGTTATAGTTTTCCTTCACTTGAGAATTAAATGCAGCTTTAAAAGAAATTGTACTTAGCTCCTTGCGATAGTCTGGTGTCCTTCTTAGGTAGACACTGATTTCTTGACTAGGAGAATTCAATTAGGCAGGATGAATACTATTCTTTTGCTGGAAGGTTCCTACGCATGTACGCTAGGCGGCCTCTCACTTCAACAAACAGAATAGTGCATGAAAGCGTAAAGCGCAGCATCAGGAATCGGTCACTCTGGACTAGGAAGTAACAGCGGACTCACGAACAGGAAATAACCGGATGAAGAGTCGACAAAAACTACCTTAACTTAGACAATGACGGGAAACGCTCTATGATGTGTCTTCAGTCAAGACTTCAGGTGAAATGCGCCAGCGTTCTAAGTTGAGCGCTCTAAGTAGAATCCTGTGTCAGGGGAAAAATACTAGAGCCGCACTCTTTTGGAATGTCGGCCATCATGGAATTTCTCAATCGCCAAGCCTCACTGCAAGTAATGATTCTTCCTTTCTGAGTGATGGATTGTGACAGTTCTTGAGTTGTGGTGCATATGGAAACATTCTTGTTTCTAGGAATCCTGACAGTATTCCCTTGCAAGGGAGGTTCTTCTAGTCAAAGCTTCTTTGGGAACTTCAGGTGAAAGTCCCTCTTTAAATGGGGAGCATGTACCTCAGAGTATAGCTCCTAGGATCTTTCCTCAGGACCGTAACCCTTCCAGTCTATTAAATAATAGATTTTTCCTCTTAATTTCCTAGAATAAAGTATTCTCTTAACTTCAAATTCATCTCCTGATTCTAATTATACAGGTCTTGGAGAAAGAGTAACTCTCATGTCTGGTGATGCCTTCTTTAAAAGTGATTGGCACATTGGCAAAATAAGCTGAGCTATTGAGTTGGATTTTTCATTGTACAATTAAGGCACATTGGCAAAATAGGTTGAGACGTGTTTGATTTTTCAATTGTACAATTAAGGGTTTCAAAGGAAAATGTTCCCTTTTTCTTCTTGTTCAAACTTTATTGATTATTTCAAGGAAATTGATATCCAAAATGATTACAGTTGTTGTTTATTGACAATAATTAATCACAATTATTATTTGTATGTTTTGTGATATGGTCTTGTATAGCATGATTATTATTTTTTTGAAATACACAGAAATGTTTTGAGATGTTGTTATAAATATTGATGGTTTTCTATTCTCTGTACACCAATGTATGAAATTGAAAGGAAGAAATAAGCCAAAAGGGTATAATTAAATATACCAGGATAAACAGAAGAAATGTGTTTGTCTTGTAGCATAAAGAAATTAAGCTTTTGTAATCAGATTGAGGAGCAGGCTACTTTTCCAGAGATAATAGTTCAAAAGGGTCCTGCCTTGCCCTCGTCCCCCTTGGGCCTAACTCCACTTGTTTCGCATTCTTTAAAAGGGAAACATGGAAAACTAGGTGCACCTTCATTCCTTTTGGCAGTTTTAGACGGTAGGTTACAGGGTTGCCTATTTTTTTGATTTGGTATGGACCTACAAATCTGGGTTGGAACTTGCGATCCCCTTTTAACCTAAGATTCTTTGCGTTTAACCAGACCTTATCACCAATTTGTAATTCTGGACCTTCATTACTCTTTTTATCAGCATATTTCTTATAGTTCTCTTTAGCCCTTACCAGGTTTTCTGTAGCTGCCTGATGAACCTGTGCTAGGGTTTTAACTACCTCTTGAATTCTTGGCCCTGAGATGTCCCTGCCAATTACAGATGAATTTGGGTGTCTGCCATAGTTAAGATAGAAAGGGGAGTAACCTGTAGAGACTTTTTTGCATTATTATGTGTGAATTCTGCAGCCCCTAAGAACTCTGGCCAGTCCCCTTCTTGATCAAGTAAAAATAGTCTGAAATACTGCTCTAATTCTTGGTTTGCCCTCTCTACTGCCCATCAGTTTCTGGGTGATAGTTAGTGGAGTATTGTGTTTCTATACCCAGCCCTTCCATGAATGCCTTCCAAAAATGGGACAGAGATTGGGAACACCGGTCAGGGATGATTATCTTACGAATACCATGGTCCCGCACTTTGTGGGTACTAAAATGAGTGGCACATTTTTTAGCTGTTGGAACCCCTTTTAAGGCAATGAAATTAACCATCTTGGTGAACGTATCAACAAACACTAAAATTGTATTGTACCCTTGACCGGAAGGTAGATCTATGATCAAGTACACAATAATGGTATGCCAAGGATGTGGGGGGGTGGGCATTGGTTGGAGTAATCCCTTTGGAGATTGTCTCTCCGATTTTCCGTGAACACAGACCTCACATGTTCTCACTTAGGAATGAATAGTCTTAGTCATTGAAGGCCACCAATAATTTCTTTTTACCAAGTCTTATGTCTTTAAGATTCCTTTGTGACCCGCTAGTCAACTGTCATGACTTTCCTCAAGCACTAACTGTTGTAGCTCTTGGTTGGGTAGATAAAGTTTTCCTGCATTAAATGACAAGTTGTGTCACATTTCTCTATGTGGTTCTTGTTTTGCTCATTCAGGCATTTCTTCTAGTGACATTGCTTTAGTCACCCTTTCCTCAATAGTTTCTTGACTCACTGATCCCACAATTTTGTGTTGAGGAATAATCGTTTGTTGTTCTTGGCGAACTTTTACTCTCTCTGTGTCAATTCTAGACAGAGTATCAGCCTTTCCGTTCTTGCTTCCTGGCCTATAGGAAATCACAAAATAATAGTCTGAAAAGTATAATGACCACCTAAGTTGTCGTGGTGTAAAGGTTTCAGCAGATTAAAAAAGTTTCAACAATTTCAAATTCAGATGATCTGTGAACACCGTAACAGTATGCCTTGCTCCGATCGAGTAATGCCTCCACTCTTTGAATGCATCCTTGATGGCCAGTAACTCTTTTTCTGTAATCGTGTAATTAACTTCCGCTGGTGTCAGTTTTCTTGATCTATAAGCTACTGGGTGGAGTTGCCCTGTTCTTTTATGCCTCTGAGAGAGAACTCCCCAATAGCCAAATCTGAGGCGTCAGCCTTTAGATAGAAAGGTTCTGTGGGGTGTGCGTGCAATAAAACGAACCCAGTAGTAGAATCTTTCTTCAGCGACCGAAAGGCATTTTCTGCATCTTCTGTCCATTGGAAGGGAACTCCCTACTTTTGAAGCCGAGTGAGTTTAATTCAATTGTATGAACATTTGTTTATAAATCTCCTATAGAAATTGGCAAAGCCAATGACACTTTGCATCTCTTTCACACAACTCAGGGATTTCCACTCCCGGATGGACACTACCTTCCACTTATCCATTGTAATTCCAGATGGAGTAAGTACGAATCCAAGAAATTCTACCTCTTTCCCTTTGAACGCACACTTTTCAAATTTTATATACAAGTTGTTTTCTCTCAGTCTTTGCTGAGTTCTTCTCACTTGATTTGGATGTTCTTCTTCGGAATTTGAGAAAATTAAGATATCGTCAATGTATATAATAGCACATTGATCAATGAACTCTCTTAACACACTATTTATGAAGTGCTGGAAGGCAGCTGGCACATTATACAGCCCGTAGGGCATCACTTGATATTTATACAAACCCAAACTCGTCCTGAAGGCCGTCTTCCACTCATCACCTTCTCGGACTCCGATCAAATGATATGCACCCCTAAGATCAAGTTTGGTGTAAATTCGTGCTTCTTTCACCTGGTCTAAGAGTACTGAGATGAGAGGAAGTGGATATCTATTCTTGATGGTGACCTTGTTTATTGGTCGATAGTCTATAGAATGCCTCAACTCGCGTTCTTTCTTGGGGACGAAGAATAACAACAAAGAAACAGGTGACTGGGAGGGGCGTATAAAACCGATAGGCAGATATTTCTTGATATACTCCTTCAGATGTTCATTTTCTTTTTCTGTCAACGCATAGACTGGACTACATGGTAGGTTAGCACCCGGTTCAAGAACTATTTTGCAGTCAAATGATCTATGTGATGGTTATTTTTCCGCCTCTGTTTCATTACATACATCCTCAAATTCTTTATATTCTGGTGGAATTTCTCTAGTATGAATCACACACTGAGGCTCCTTCTCAGTGTGTGGGTTGCTGGTCCTAACTCTCTAGATCTTGTTCGGGTACAAAAACAATTTTCCTTACAGAAGTCTGAATCCATTTTTACAGTTCTTGCACCCCAATCAATGCTGAAATTATGCTCTGTGAGCCATGGCAGACCCAGGATTATCTGAAATTGCGGAGCATCAATCAAATTTAATTGCATAATTTCTCGATGTCCTTCTTGAAAGGTTAATTTCACTTGTTCTTTGTGACTGCTTTTGGTTCCGGAAGAAAGGTTCACCCCATCCACCGGTCTTACAGGTTCACTTTTTGACTTCAAAATTGCACCAGCCCAATCCTAGTTGCATATTTTAAGTCGCAAAAGTTCCCAGTCACTCCTGAGTCAATCATAACTGAAACTTCAGTTAAAGTAATGTGTCTGAATTCTAAATATACTAGACGAGGAGCCAAAGGTTGCAAAGTATTGGCCAGGAAGTGTTCTTCAGGAGTTGTCTTTTCCTCTGCACACACCAGCCCAACTCCACTTACTGGTGGTGCTTAAAGTTTTCCTTCTCCTTGGAGGACATTTTTGGTTTCTTCTGACATACTCTCACAAAGTGTCCACTGCCTCCACAATACATGCATAAATTAGTCTGCCGTCTTTTTTCTTTTTCCTCCTTAGTTAAGGACCCCCGAACAACTCAAATCTGCATGGGTTCTACTCCAGGTTGATTTTCAGTGACCCTTAAGGATTCCGTCATAACTCTATTGAATTTTGGAATGCTGTACTTGAATGCCTTTCTTCTCTCACCTCTTCTCTCATTTTGACGAAAAAGGATCTCCAGAACTAGGTCCACCAAGGCCGATATGTCTGTGGGTCTATTTGGGATCTGTGCTAGGGTACCTTTCCGTTCATCCCTCAGGCCACAATAAAAGACTGCTGCTCTTTTGCTTTCTGCCCAGTCTGTCTCAACCACCAGCTTATTAAACTGGGCCAAATAAGCCACTAGATCCTTGTTACCCTGCTTCAGTTCTAGTAGTTCATGATCCGTTGCCTGGGAGATCTTGCCCCGATCAAAAATCTGAAGGAATTCTTTCTAAAAGTCTTCAAAGTTATGAAGAAGAGCGTCATCTTGGGTAACCAAGGGCATGGACAAAATAAAGGCCACCTGGGACTGTGCATCTGGGAAAATGAAAGGACGACACATAAAACGTAAGAAACATTAGGGCACATGCATCAAGGTAGGCTTTTGTGATTCCTTAATTGCGATTATAAAGGAATCGCAATTCAGGAATCGCAAAAGCCTCTGCATGTAGGAATTGCTAAAAAAAATAGAGATTCCTAAACAATCCTTAATTGCGACTCACAAATTGTGAGTCACAATTAAGGAATGGCTTCCCATTCATTCCTACAGGCCTGCAGGCCCATAGGAATGAATGGGATTTGCATGCACAATTTGAGAGTATCCAATAGGTACTCGCAAATTGCACATGTCATTTCAAGGGTGCAAGGGTGCCAAAAGGACACCCAGTTGCACCCCTGAATTTGTAATCTGAACACGGGGGCAGAGCTTGCCGAACCCAAAAATGGCCACCTAAACCGAAGGTTCTGTTGAGCTGTCCGAATATCCGTCAGGAACCCTGCGATTAGGGAAGTCTTGCTGCATGCTGCCCATTGCCCCGAACTCCGGAATGTTGGCGCTACAGGATGAGCACTCTGAAGTTAGTTAAAGACACCTGCAACAGCCCAAACAAAGCCTGAGAAGCCTGAGAAGTGGAGACGCGAGTAACGTCACATGCCTTTGCCAGACGTGTTGTGAGCCGCCTCCGCTTGGTGCTGTGGACGTGTCTCAGCCAGGAGTTGTGAGCCGGCTGGGTGCGACTGGTGTCCCGAAAGGGCCCAGAAGACGATCGGTCGAAGTTGCGGGGGAGGGACTGCTGCTCCCGTTTTCCGGACCCCTGGAAAGGATTGAGTCGGCCCCTAGGAGCATTGGCCTCGTGACTCCACCCTGGTTGCAGTGGACTGCGAAGCGCGCTGCCCTGGGGCTCGCACTGAGAGCTGCCCGCTAAAACTCCGGGTGCGACCTCGGGCCGGAGGTCTACCTGGAAGGTGACTGCAGCAGAGGGCATCCCGGAGGACAGCGCATTGGAGGTGCGCCACACTGGACGCATTGTGGGTGGCCAGCACCGGCTCACACAGGGGGGCAGCCCCTGGATGAGTGAGATCATGGTAGGCAGCTCTGGCAAGGCACGCTGTGACCCGCATAGTGGCGCAGGACTGAAACTGGGCACAAGTGGCTTGGGCACTTAACACGTCGCACCCCAGGCTACGACCAGGCAGAAGGCATTGGCCAGAGCAAGAGTGCGGACCGCTTTTATCAGCACATATTGAGTGCTCCCTGGGAGGGACCACGCTTCGGACAGCGGGGACCAAGCTACTGTCTCATTGGAGATAGCAGACACGAGTCTGGCCTGCGCACTGCTGTGCTTCTGCAAGGGGGGCTGTTTGCCTGCTAGGGAAGCGGCGGTTATTGGTGGAGGAGACCCCCTGCCATCGAACAATCACAAACTAATATCATTGCTTTCCTGCCTCTTCAGCAACACTCGCTAACAGTTGGTGGTTGCACGCTGAGAGCCACGAATTGCTGCTCGTGTGTGCTGAGATGCTCTCTGAGATGTTCAAGCTTACAGTCGATGGAGGGGAATCTCGACAGCGTAGTTCGGCGCAACGGTAGGCAGGGTGCTATGTACTGCACTTCCTACTCCAAGATGGGCAAAGTAGACAAAGCACAACCAAAGCTCAACTTGAGCAGCGGAAACCCAAGACACGAGAGGCGACCCCGGAGGGGAGTCGTGACACGCCGGAAGAGGCGCCTGAGCAGGTAGAGAGCGACATTCGCACAATACTAGAAGCCATGCAGAAAAGCCTGCAAGACAGCCTGACTGCCATAGACTCGAAGCTAGATTCACTGTCGTACAGGATGGATAGGATGTCTGAAAGAATCGATAAACAGGTGGAAAGGATGGATATGGCCGAATGCAGAGTCACCGAAGTTGAGGAGGCCCAGACGGAAATGGACGCCACGCAAAAACAGATGAGCAGGGCATTGCAAACACTGCAGGACAAAGAACTCGAGGCACGCTCTTGCAGATGCAACATCCGAATTATGGCCCTACCTGAGTCCACACAGGTCGGAAACATGGAGCTACTTGTGGAAAAGATGCTGATCACCTTGCTAGGGGCAGAGACTTTTTCAGTTTGTGGTGGAGAGAGCGCATCGCTCGTTGGGTTAGAGGCCGAGTCCGGGGCCCCGCCCAGACCAATTATAGCAAAACTCCTTAACTATAGGGACCGTGATGCTGCTTTGAGAGTTGTGCGGGAAAAGCAGACATTACAGTTCGATGGATTGGCTATCTCGCTCTACCCGGAGATCACGTTTCGTGTGCAGGAGGCCCGGAAACAATTTGCACCTCTTAAACGGCAGATGAGAGGCCTGAACACTGACTACGCCATGTTGTATCCTGCATGGTTGCGTGTTAACCGGCAGGGTAAATCAAGGATTTTCAACGATCCCAAAACCCTGTAGAAAGTGTTGAAGGAGTGGTCGAAAGAGCGAGGAAGGGAACTGGAGCAGAACGAATTAGAGGGAGTGCCCGGAGGAAGCCTGGATGACCAAGACTAGGCACACCCTCATACAGACGGGCAGATATGAGGGAACCTGGAGGGGGTGGTCTTTTGCGAGTCTTTAGAGAATACTTGGTCCCCTGCTGGGGGGCTAGTAACAGGAGGTTATAAATTGCAATGATAGTAGGCTCCTTATGGCGAGTAATGTTCGTCCTTTGGGGCTGGTGTGGGGCATGGACTAGGACGCTTGTAGACCAGAGTAGGTCAGTCTAGTCCATTTTATTCCTAACATACTAGATAGATAGGATGGTGGATAGTGGTTCGCGGTTCGCCTAATAGCACTGAGTTACATTAAGGATAGACAACTTCTGCCCACGAGTGTCTTCCACAACCTGGGCTTATTCTTACCTTTCACAGCTGTTAAATTTTCAGATGTGAATTTGTAATGATGTTTGGTAGATCTGAGGGGGTACTTTGCCATGGCACAGTTGGGGATGGCCTGACGTGAGTGGGGGGTTTTGAGATTGAAGATATGTAGCGCTTTTCAAATTGTTAGCATCACCATTGACAGGCATGAAACAGTTTATTCCAATATTATGCAGCAGTCCCTATACAAGTACTTTGCACCCTCATGATGGATCCCAGCGAGTCTAACCATAGGGCAGCACATAGTGGGCTCCGAGCCCTCACTTGGAACATACAAGGTCTGAATGACCATAGAAACCTCAAGAACGTTCTGGCCTATTTGTCCAGGCATGACATCGATGTTGCACTTTTACAAGAGACACACATCCCCCTTAATAGCTCCATGCTATGAAGCAGGGGGATGCAGGGCAGTTCTCATGCTACAGGTTTTACCACACATGCACGCAGCGTGCTCACCTGGGTTAATCCCAAGTCTAGTCTTAAACTAGAACCTTTAGTCACTGATCAGGAGGGGCGCTATGCGATCTCGAGATGTAGGGGGAAGGGTATGGATTTGCTGGTTGTAAATATATATGGACCGAACCATGACAACCCTAAATTCTATACAGCGGTGTTTAAAAAAGTGTGGGGATGTGGGGAGGTGAGGTTCTTCTGCATATACTATCGATCACTCTCCGATACTTCTGACTCTAGATACCCCATAGAAAGTAATTCCCCCGTTTACTTGGCGATTCCCACCCTATTCTTTGCTTGACACGGTCTTTAAGGCTGAGCTTGCGGAAGCAATAGAAACCTTCTTTGCCTGCAATATCGGGTCGGTGGACCACTTTCATGTAGTCTGGGAGGCATTCAAAGTATATATTCGGGGCCTAATGATGACAAAGCATTCTGGGGTTCTCAGAACATTACGTAGGCGACTGGAGTAAGATGCACTGGCCAAATTAGAAGATCGGCTCCTAGCCGGAGCTGATGATAATATTAGGCAGAAGCTTCAAGTACAGATGGGGAGTACCATGAAGCGGCTGATGCCGAAATTAATCACATGGGTAAATATGCTACAGCCCTGTGTACGGTGAGGGTGAGTAACCAGTTGCGGTGTGGCACAGCTTCTAAAAAAGCAAAGAGAGCAAATGGTAGTTGCAGAGATTAAATTGGCTGAGGGAGATACACTGGCGGAGGAAGCAGCGAGATAATAGACTATTTGACACATTTCAAACTACCTTGAGTTATGAACTCGCACCGCAAATTCCTTATGCAACCTCTTGAAGTGGAGGAAATATCGTTGGCGGTTATGAAATCGGGTAGTGCGCCAGGGGTGCACGATTTTACAGTCAATTTTTTAAAGAATTCAAGAACATTCTAGTGCCGCACCTGCTCAATCTCTTTGACGAAATGTGTGAAGTGGGTGACATGCTTCCCTCGATGAGAGAGGCAATCATAGTTGCTATACTGAAACCAGGTAAGCCTTCCTACCGGCCACTTTCCCTGATCAACATGGACACGAAGATTTTCGCGAAAATCCTTGCGAACTGGCTAGCTCCACTGGTGCCACTTTTGGTGGCACCGGAACAGGCAGGTTTTGTACTGAGCAGAAACCTCACTTATAACCTGCGTACGGTGTTTGGAGTGATACAACTCACTCGGCCTGAGGTGAGAGTGGTGGCTGTTTTTCTAGACATGGAGAAAGCCTTCAACTCTGTTGAATGGCCATTCATGAGGCAATTTTTGACGTGGATGGGGCTGGGGAGTGTCTTCCAGCAGATGATGGGGGTTTTATACAACTCGCCCACAGCCAGGGTCAAAATAGGTAATTTGGTAACGGATACATTTTGTATATCTAGAGGCACGAGGCAGGGTTTCCCCCTGTCACCGTTATTGTATGCATTGGTGGCAGAACCGTTGGCGTACGCACTACGTTAATACCATAGATATCGCGGTATACGATTCCCAGTCTATGAGCTGATTGTCTCCACCTACGCTGATGACACGCTTCTTTACGTGCACGATCGTGATAGCAACCTGTCCAGGGTATTGAGGGAGGTAGTGAAGTTCAGAGGGGTGTCTGGCCTAGGGGTAAATTGGCCAAAATCAATTATATTTCCCCTTACACCGGCAACTGTCTCCTTTGAACCAGACTACCTGCTGAAGTGGTAGTCGGAACCGGTGAGGTACTTCGGTAATAAGATCCATACGGACTGGTGGTGTTCAGAGAAAATTACGGGGTTGCAATCAGTAGATTAGATAAAGAAATCGATAAATGGATCCGGCTGCCACTGTCGCTAATAGGCAGGGTCTCAATTATGAAAATAGTGATATTACCTTGGTTTTTTGTTTCTCTTCACAAATCTCCCATGGGTTCTACCTGGTACCTTTTTCATACGCTTATGGCAATGATGTTGAAGTTGGGTTGGGTGGGTAAGCAAGCACGGGTCAGTTGGAAAGTCCTCACATTACCCTACAGTATGGGCGGCTTGGGTGCCCCTGACCTAGACCTATATTACAGGGCAGCACAAAGCACGCATGCCTTTCATTGGATGCATGGCCCACCGGATACGCCTCACTTGCAAATAAAGAAGGTGGTAGTGTCCCCTCTTCCGCTACCGGCACTGTTGTTTACAGCTGGGGATCACAGGACTGAGATCCTAGACTCCATAAACGCCACTGTACATTCCTGGCAACATCTCCTGAAGCTGCAGGCGGGGGCTATACAGTACTCCCCTCTCACACCACTGGAGTGGTGCCAGTGGCTCCCTCCGTGTAGGGAAAAGGGAGTGACTCGTACTGCCATCCGGGTATAGACGATAGGGGACTTGTTTCATGGTAATACAGCTAAAACTTGGGATGAGATTGCAGTTGCGGCCCTGGTGGTGACTCCTCTCACCAGATTTCAGTTTCATTGAACACGGCAGGCACTACTAAATATTCTGGGTATTGAGTAGTTGGAGCCGCCGGATCCGGCGCCCCTCATGTATGTTATAAAAAGTAAGTCATCGACCTGGATAGTGTCTAATATATATAAGTTGTCCATGAGATACAGGGAAAATCATTATACCAAAGCTCTTCTGGCTTGGCAGAGAGACCTGGGTCGGGATATTGATGACAGCATGTGGAAGTACTGCTGTGAGAGCACGAAACATATCTCTCTCAATGGCAGACATAGATTGATTCATTTTAAGTACCTAAATAGGGTTTATTACACCCCAGAGAGACAATGTAGGTACGGATTGAGAGAGGCAGCAGACTGCGATCGCTGCAGTGCACATCAGGCAGATTTTTTCCACCTGGCCTGGCGCTACCCGTGGATCTCTGGTTTTTGGGACCTAGTTTTTAAGGAACTGGGGCGGGTGACGGATTTACCACTGACTCCAGAGCCAGCGTTAACATTGCTAGGATATTCCAAGTTGATTCCGAAAGGAACCAGGAGATTAGTGGATATGGGGTTGCTGCTTGCTAGGTGTAGAGTAGCGATAACTTTCTGCGTGGTCCGCTTCCTACGATAGAGCAGTGGTCAAGAGAAATGCTGTATTGCAGCACACAGACCTACGGTGAGCTCCTCCCACCTCGTAGCAGACCTAAGAACTTCTGGGAGCTAATATATAAGACATACATACATACATTTGTGGAGAAGTGTGGCTCACTGGTTAGAGGAGGCAGACCTGGAAGCAGAGGTCAGCCCGGGACCAGGGTTCAATTCCCGGCTCGGCGGGGTCTTGAGTCCTAAAATGTCCATGGACTCGACAATTCTCGCTCCGGTGCCTACTCGATTCACGGGTTCACACTCTGCGACTCTGGGCAATAGCTTGCTTAATCTCCACAACGGCTCCTCGCGGCGGGATGCCTGGCTTTCACCTTGCGGATACCCTGCCGGGGTTATCTTACAGGGGAATACCAGGACGGGTTCCCTAAGCAAGCGCTTAGAAACTGCTTGGTGATTTGCGCTATATAAATTCCTGTACATTTACATTTACATAGCTACTAGGGCAAGTGATACTGTGCCAAGTGAAACTGCAGTACCAGCTGTGGAGTAGCTGTGGGTAGTATTGGTTGAGCAGATATGAGGTCTCACTGCAGTGGTATGTTGATCCGGGTGGTCGGGCGGAGTGAATTGGAGGGGGGTACACTGAATGGACTGTTACGTGTCATGTAATACATGACGTGCTGTGGTACTGTGTAAGGCGCTGCAGGTTTTTCATCTGCTATTGTAACTGTTATATGGAATGTAATCGCAGTCTCTGGGTTACTATGTAAAAGTTAATACAAGATTTTTTTCTTTTTTTTTTTTATTGTAATCTGAACCCAAGGGCATGTGTGTGTGTAAGCAGGAACTTTAAAAAATGCACTTTAGTTTTTGCAAATGAAGTTCAAATTGATGGTAATTTGTGACCCCTATTTGCGAAATCGCTATTTGCGATTTCATCATGCATTGCATTCAGGGAATCGCAATTTGCGATTCCCTAAATGCAATCACAATTAAGCAATTGCTATTTTTGCGATTTCTCAAATTGCAATTTTTGCATTTGGGTTGATGCACCCCAAATGCAAAAATACCAGTCGCAAAGGGGCAGATTCGCTGTTTGCGACCGGTTTTTCGCTTGATGCATGTGGCACATTGTGTCAAAAATATCTGAGCCTTCTGGGCATCCCCACTAAATCGTTCCGGTGGCGCTAATGGAAATACTGGGGACAAGGAGTGTACTATATGAGTAGCTACTCTCTAAGTTGAACCCACATTCACTCCATCTGTTCCAGGAAACCTTATGCTAGATGCAGGGTTCATGATTGTCATTTTCGCTGCTAGTTCTACAGTTTCCCCCCTAGAGTCCATGATTTCTTGCCTCAATTCTCTGTTTTCTTCTCCAACTGCTGCTAATTCTTTTTGTATTATGTCTAGTACTTCTCCTAATATTTGCAAATGTATCCCCTCAACCATTCTGTTCAGGTGCAAGTATTAACATGTGGGCACTTCACTCTGTGGAGATTCCTTATACTTGCGCAGGATCAGAAGATGCCTAATCCCAATACACTTCTGACACCTATTAATGCAAGGGGAAAGCGGACTGGGATGAAATAACAAACAACAAGAAGAGACTGCCTCTGGTCATCAGCTTTCAGCACCCTTGTTTCTCTCCTCAGCAATAGAGTACTGCCTTGGATAGTTGGGTTCTAGAAAACTAAGTACACAATAATATATCTTACCCTTATGTAACATCGATAACTCTGAATATATTTTAACTCATGTAATACTAATCATACCTATATAACATTAGGCCTTTGCTCCTCTTCTTGTACTGATTAAATGAGTTTCTTAACAGGAAGTGTTTTTCCTAAAACATACTTTCTTTTTGTTTTCACAGAGGAAAAATTCAGGAGGACTCGAACTCTCCAGGTAAAGTTTTTAAAGTTCTTAGTCTATTTCGTTTTCATAAGTACTGACTAAGCGATAAATAACTAAGTTCATAATAACAAGCACTTTGTTATAGTTTTCCTTCACTTGAGAATTGAATGCAGCCTTAAAAGAAATTGTACTTAGCTCCTTGCGTTAGTCTGGTATCCTTCTTGGGAAGACACTGCTCTCTTGGCTAGGAGAATTCAATTAAGCAGGATGAATACTATTCTTTTGCTGGAAGGTTACTGCGCATGTACGCTAGGCGGCCTCTCACTTCGATGAAGAGAATAGTGCATGAAAGCGTAAAGCGCAGAATCAGGAATCAGTCACTCTGGACTAGGAAGTATCAGCAAAACAGCAGACTCATGAACGGGAAATAACCAGATGAAGAGCCGACAAAAACTACCTTAACTTAGACAACAATGGGAAACCCTCTACAATGTGTCTTCAGTCAAGACTTCAGGTGAAGTGTGCCAGCGTTCTAAGTTGAGTGCTCTAAGTAGAATCCTGTTGCAGGGGAAAAAGACTAGAGCCACACTCTTTTGGAATATCGGCCATCTTAGAGTTTCTCGACCGCCAAGTCTCACTCCAAGTAATGATTCTTCCTTTCTGAGTGATTGATTGTGACAGTTCTTGAGTTGTGGTGCATATGGAAATGTTCTTGTTTGTAGGAATTCTGACACATGTAGAGTGTTCTAGAACCTTCATTCTTGAAAGTGTAAGCATCATCTTAGAAGAAAACACCTTAGAATTCAATGGCCAACTATACAAACCAGTCCAAAAAGTCAGTAGGGATTGTCTTGTGACCCCCTCAGTAGCGAATAGGTACATGGCCAAATTTGAGCACACATTTATCTATAATGAAGTGGCACAATGTAGGCCTGGTACATCGATGATATTTTTTTTATATGACTTGGTATCGATTTGGTTTTGTCTTGCAAAGATAAATATTGGTTAATTTTCTAAAACTGGTGTGATGTCCTTTTGTAGTGTTTTCACTGTATTACTGTAAGTTGTGTGCAAATGCTTTACACATTGCCTCTGAGCAGTGGGTATTTTAGAAGTGTATCCCACTTGCCTTTACTAGATGGAAGGTTCCCTACTTGGTCAAGGTGCAAATCATTGCCAACTAGAGACCCCCATTTCTAACAACTTGATGTGTTGGCTTTTTGGAGAAATTGCATGTTACTTTATTGTTAGAATGTGTTTGCAGTGCCTTTGATACAGAACTCCTTCCAGCTTCTTTTAGAGCAGATGCCTTTTTCTCTTGCCCGAAGGAGTTAGACTATTTGGTTGATACTTCCAAACTTGCTAGACAAAACTTTATTTGATTCTGAAATATTGCCTTCAGAGGCTTTTCATACTAACAACTTTAATTAGAGGCTGAGTTGTTGGAGCGTGAGGTGCCATCACCCACACAGAGATTAGGACTTAGTAAACTACTGTTGTGAGGATGTACTAACTGAGATTTGTGTTCGGTTAATCCTTTTGCGCAGAAACGAAGACAATGCTAGTCAGGGTGAGTTCTGGCTAGCTAAGAATTCACTTTGTATGTGTGATAGAACCAGGAGGGCATTATTTTCCATTTCCCTTAGAGTGGCTACTTACTTTGGATTTTTCTTTAATGGAACAGACAAGAGTTGCTGTTTTATTTTTGATTTTCGCTATGTTTCTTATGTGAAGCTGATCGCTGTGGAGCTAGAACTGCTGTGAGGTGTTGCAAGTTTCGTCATAAGAGGTTGCGCTGATATTGGTTGGTGCGTGTGGGTGTATCGCGGTGGGATTGGTTGTAACCTCATTGGGCATTGTGCTTTTAGTGGACTGGTCAGTGGTGTTGGGTCTATGACTGAAATCTTGTGCCGCTGAGTATTACATTGTGATTTGCCGGGAATCACCTATAATTTCAATTGGAGTTTGCGGATATTGTGCTGCGTTGCATACAGAACTAAGATTAAATTCTTCCAGAAATGGAAAGCTTTCTTGAAAAATGATGTAAGAATACCTGTTCATTATGGTGAGGTGGCCCCTCCAGAGGACATACTGCACATTACATGATGACCAAGGTCAGATTACATATTTGTATTTTGATCAGACAGTGGAATAAGATCATAGGAAATGAAGGGTTGTTGTAATTTCCCCAATATAGTACCTTTAACTTCAGAATAATTGAGAACCTGAGGTGAGTGTTGTATGAGATGAACCCCCACCAGACCTGCTCAATGTGAAGCCTTAAATGCATGAGAGTGTGCCCACATATGAAAAATAAGGAGACATTTCAGACCTGAGTAAGAAATAAGGTCTGTAGTTGGATGGGTTTTAAGTGGGATGCAGAGCAGCAGGAATGGAAAGAAAGTGTGATTGAGGGTGTAGGGATGTACCCTATGATAGCAAAGGGAAAAGCAGAAAGGAAGAAACTATGAGAGGGAGGTGTCAATGAGGAGGCGAGAGATGAGAGTGACAGTGACTGATGACCTTTGAGATGATTTGTTAACTTCGAAACAACCTCTGTATAATATTGTCCAATATGCTAGAGGGGGGAAACAACAGCCCATAAACATCAGTGTAAGTGCACCAATTGATCAGAGTCCCCCAGAAGGAGGTTTACTCCTTGTTGTTCCAGATCCATTATTGCGAGCTACTGTTAATATTTCAACACTGGGTACATCTACTGTCACTACAGCCCCCGGTACATCAGGTTTTGGAATTACCCTGGATTCAGGAGCACAACCCCAAAGAGGAGGAGCTCCCCTTGTAAGTGTGTTTGTTGTTAAGGTTGAGAAAGATCCTGAGTCACACAGCCCAGAGACAGATCCCCCTTCAAGAGGACTCAATGTTTTGAGGTTAAAGTCATAATTTGAGAAGCTTATTAGAGGAAACTTTAAGTTGGGATTTGTAGATAGGTAGAGCAAGAAAAAGTTCTTGATTTTTAATAAAGAGTGCAGAAGCTGCAGGTGTGTCTTTGAAACCCTGAAAAATGAAGAGTTAGCCACAGAGTATGGGACTGACTTATCTAAGAGTCAAGACTTAAGAAGAATTTTAGAATGTTCATAAGTGAAGGTGCCATAAAGAAACAGAGAACATCAGGTATGAAATTACATGTGAAGGAATTGGTTGGTAGTATCTGGAAGTGGAGTAGAGTGGTACTTAAAGGCACAAGGATGGGTGGTCTAGGAAGATCAAAGTGCACCCATTGAGAGAGGTGCATGGAAGTAGATTTGTACATGTAGCTTGGAGCCGTGGTGATCTTTTCACCTTTACTAATCAGTTTGCATCCTGACATGTGGTACATACAATTTGAGAGGTTTGTAAGGATTTCAAAATGATGTGGGGGTATTTAAACACTTTGGGACTGATTCACAGAACTAATCTGAGATAAAATCCTGTACTTACTACTTTTGGTATTCACAGAAGGCATTTAGTAGTAGTAAAGTTAGGACTCTTAACGTTACCACTACTAAACTGAGATAAAATCCTAAACTTACTACTTTTGGTATTCACAGAACTTTACTACTACTAAATGCCTTTTGTGAATACCGAAAGTTGTAAAGTTAGGATTTTGTCTCAGTTTAGTAGTAGTAAAGTTAGGAGTCCTAACTTTACTACTACGAAATGCCTTCTGTGAATACCAAAAGTAGTAAGCTTAGGATTTGATCTCAGATTATTTCTGTGAATCAGCTCCTTTATTTGATATTGTGGTCCCAAATGATTTATGGCCAGAATGAAAAGTGACTGTGGGTTGGCCAGCAGCCGAGCCACTGAAAGATGCTATAACTAATGGGTCTTCTCTTTTCAAAATGGATATCAATAACTAGGTGATAATCTTTTTGAAAATGAAAGAGGTTCATTGGCCTAAAATATACACAACTACCCAGGAGTCTAAGGAGTGTGTGTATACTGAAAATAAGCGGCTTGCGCAGGTTTTCTGACAGCATAGCAGTGTGGAACACCCAGAAAAGGAGTATCTCAGGATCTGTGCACTTCAAAGGTCTGCCTCTAGAAGCTTCTCCATACTCCGAAAGCGATCAAGGTAGATATACTGAACCCCAAACATCACCCCTTCAGTGCACTTCTGGACCTGTGGATACTCTGCCAGGAAGAAGGACTTCTGTGCTGCTGAAAGGACATTCACCTTGCTGGACTGTCTTCAGCTAAACAGGAACAAAACACAGATTCTACTATTTGGCAAAACACCGCCCCTCTAGATAGATGAATGGTGGCCTGCCGAACTTGGTCAGGCTCCTTCTCCCAGAAACACAGCCAGAAATTTAGGAATTCTGTTTGATAACAAGTCATCTCTGAAAGACCAGGTGACATCCATCTGCGGCAAGTGCTTCTGGACAATGCCCCTTCTTAGGAGGAGTTTTCAGTGCCATCTGCTGACCTCTTGGAAGACCCTTGTCCAGGCTGTGATAATCAGCCACCTTGACTACAGAAATGCATTTGTTGTAGCATCCAATGAATCTCTCCAATCTAAAATGCAGGTGGTACAAAATACTGCAGCTCATTTGGTTAACAAACAGCCACCTGGCACACCCGCAGCCCCTCTGTTCAAAGCCCTTCATTGGCTACCCATAAAGAAAAGAGCAATATTCAAGCTCCTTTGCCTGATGCATAAAGCTCTGTCAGACAAAGGACCCAGATACCTACAGAACAAATGGTTCCCTACCTTCCTAGAAGAAACCTCAGATCAAGGAGTCAACTTCTTCTTTGTTCCCGGCATACTTGTATATCTAAGTATGGCGGACAAGCCTTCTGTATGTCATATTTATTAGGGTGTGTCTTGAGTTCTCAGGCTGTAAAAAACCTCTTAAAACCTGTCTGTTCTAAGGGCTGCTTCTCGACTTATCTTCTGCCTCAGAGCCAAGATGCCCGTCCGATGGTGAGTCATTGCACTAAACCAAGTATCCACTTACATAACAAGTATCCACTAATAAGCAGCAAACATAAAGATACCCAAGCAGGGAATCAAGATCTTAATAAATATAAAATAGAGTACATGGACGCTGTGCCTGGGGACCGGAGAGAGCCTACGGGGATAGACTACACCTCCCAGCATTCCAAGCCCCTGGAGGCGCTAGAAAACACCGACGCCGGCCCCCGGGCGGAGTAGATGCTGTGCCTGGGAACCAGAGAGAGCCTACGGGGGTAAGCTACACCTCCCAGCATTCCAACCGCCTGGAGGTGCTAGAAAACACAGACGCCAGCTCATGTAGTGGAGTAGATGCTATGCCTGGGGATGGGAGAGAGCCTATGGGGGTAAACTACACCTCCCAGCATTCCAAGCACCTGGAGGCACTAGAAAACACCAACGTCGGCCTGCAGCGCAGAGTAGACACTGTGTCTGGGGACCAGAGAGAGCTTATGGGGCTAAACTACACCTCCCAGCATTCCAACGCCTGGAGGCGCTAGAAAACACAAACGCCAGCCCATGTAGTGGAGTAGATGCTGTGCCTGGGCCCCGGAGAGAGCCTATGTGTTAAACTACATCTCCCAGCATTCCAAGCACCTGGAGGCGCTAGAAAACACTGACGCCGGCCTGCAGCGCAGAGTAGACGCTGTGTCTGGGGACCAGAGAGAGCCTATGGGGCTAAACTACACCTCACAGCATTCCAAGCGCCTGGAGGCCCTGGAAAACACAGACGCCAGCCCACGGTGAGGAGTTGTGGTATATAAATAAATAATACCGGATCTAGGTTTGACTGGACATAGCAATAACAGATAGCTCAATAAATAAGAGTCAAGATTCGAGGTAGTAGGAGTTTGCAGGTTTAATACAGCATAAAGGACAGGAACAGGACAACCTGCACGGGAACAGGATGGCAGCGCTGCCTGGGACAGGATTGGACTGGCGTAACATTTAATAACAGTACACAAGCATATATACTAAAACAGTTGCATTACAATGAATACAGTAGGCGGAGCAGTGGGTGTGGTCAATAGCAGTCGCGAAAGATAAGGGTGAAAGTAGGTGTAACAGGAGGCGTATACATAGACATGTGATGTAAACGTAACAGAATATGTCATAAATGGGGCGGAAACATGGAGGGGGCTACCTAAGGAGCCGGGACCTCTAACCTAATGGTGCGCGCAAACTGACAATGACGTGTTACTAGGAGAAGCTGGGGGCTATGAACTCTGTGCTAGGAGCAGAGACTGAAGTTTGGAGAGTCAGGGCGACATGTACCTAAACAATATCTAGTATCTGATGTTTAGAGGACATGTTGATATAAACTAAGAGTCAGGAGGGGAGAGGCTAACAGACTCTAAGACTGGAGCATGCATTATTCTACATGTAGTGTGTGTTGAAGAATATAAAATTACCATTAATACAGTATTTCTCCTACATGGAGACGTAAAGGCTAGATGATGACGGAAACTATTGATGCGATTCAGTAGCTTAGGAATGCAGAGAAGGAGGGCTGGACTGATAACTAGAATCATAACATACTCTTGGCAGACTCGTAGGCAGAGCCAGGCCGAGCCGGGCACTGTGAGGCAGGAAGTAAGTGAAGGGTCGAGGATACAGGTGGGGGCTGTATCGCTCCTCAGCGAGGGCTCAGGAGACAGGAGCTGAATCTGGTGTCCAGGCCCTTTTGAGGCCTAGAAACGGGGACTTTACAATGAAATAACGTGCACACTGAGAAACGTGGCAACGTAACTTTACATAGGCCTAATACTCGTAGCTTTCACGAGAACTGGAAACTGGCATACTAGAGATGGACACAACTGTAATTGCGTCTTTAATCAAACATGGGGAATACATATGCATATTAATCATGCACACATAACATAAGATGGGGGACACGTAGGGACACAGAACATGGCAAAATTTACTTTTCCACATTCCCTCCTTGTCACTACGTTTCTATCAGGAAACATCAATATTCATGATACCATCTATCATTTCATACAGTATCATTTGCTCGTCTCGAATTTTCTTGGAACGGGATTTAGAACGGGACTTGGGACTAGGAATACAAGAGGTAGCACAAATGCCACAAATCGCAGGGCCACATTGTATACAGAGGCAGCAACTGAATATGATCGCTACTGCAATACCTAGAAAAGACAATACTTTCCATCCCCAGGTGGAAATTATATTCCAGAACCAACCGGACCATGTCCAGGTGCCTGGATCTTGGTGTAACATATGGGCAATTTTATGGAGTCTGGTTATAGCTGAATAAACAGACGGCGCGTTATTTGGAATGAAAATGCAGCAACTAGATCCGATGACTCTACAAGCCCCGCCCCTATCGGCCAGTATGACGTCAAGGACGAGACGATTCTGGAGCACGACAATTCTCATAAAGGATTGCTCTTCGGTCAAGTTACCTAGAGCAGAAGTAGTCTCAATCACTACTGCTTCAAGGGTTCTGGTTAATCTACGTATCAGTTTACTATTCACGACAGTACCTAAATAAGGAAAGACACCTTTATTGATATCTATGTATTGTTCTAGGGCAGTTTCAGTATAATCGACAATCGGGAGTTCTCTCTTGTGTCTAGTATGTACTAGGTGGGAATTCCTATGGTAGTCAGGTGGGGCTAGAAAAACTGGTGGCAGTAGGAAGGCAATGTAACAGGTTCCCTCCCAATCGAGGGGCAGACGAACATATGCGGTCTGACCACAAACAAAATAAGAATGACGTGAAGCTTTAAAAATAGATTTCCTACTGTCACTATACTTGACAATAGTAGTACAATCACTATGTCCTACAGGTACGGAACCATTCTTTCGGACACATAATTCACCTTTTACTGGTAGTACTGACATAGCAGGTAAGTCTGGAGTAGTATCAGACTGAACATTCAGGACCATGAAATTCGAAGAATAATTACCTAAATTATAAACTTCATTTTCTAGATCTAACCCTGTTCTGTGGGGAAGACCTTGCTTGTCTGGGAAACATGTACTGTTAAGAAAAGACATATCTGTTGAGGATGACGTTAACGTGGACCATGCTCCACATGAACCATTATGTGAAAATGGATAAGGAAAGAGTGGCAGAACTCCCTTCGGTGTCTGGAAAGGGGGGAGTCGACCACACACCCAACAATTAGTGGCATTGCTGGTCTGGTGTGAGTAATGTAACATGCGGATAAAGGAATTATTACGCATAGCAAGACGATAAGATAGTTCATGAGGAGGTAGATCACTAAACGTGTGCTCTACTGTAGCAATAGAAGACTTATTTACATGAGAAACTGAAAAACACAAATAAAATGCATAACCTGTGCAGGTAAACATAAGGCTGAAAAACAATATGAAACTTAGAAAAACGATACATCGGATTGAGTTTTGACTAACTCTCTCACTATGGGGGTCTATTTTATACATGTCAGAAACCGGTCTAACCGTTTCACCTAGGGGAGGACTTAGACAATCAAACTGGCTGACTTATTTTACTAGACCTTAATTTCTTCTTATACTCCTGTTGCGGAGTTTTCTCTAACAGGGAGGGATCTGTATCATTGTCTTTTGCGGGACAGTCCTTGAGAATAGTACTTTGGCAGTCTTTCAAATCCTGGGAAATGTTCTTTAAAACAGTCTTTAATCCATAAAACTTTTTCACATGTGACAGGTGGACCCAGCCCTTCCTGCCTTCCAGCTTGACGGCAGTACGGGTGGCCAGGAGGACCTGTTTTGGCTCCTTCCAGCGAGGCTCCAGCGGACTTGAACGATCAAAGTTCCTGACAAGAACCAAACATCCAGGAACGATGTCATGCGGTGCCACCTCGGTATTGTCTGGAAATGCGGCGGCAACCTGTGAACGACAAGAGTGTAGGGCAGACATCAAGGAAGCTAGGTAATCTGTCAGCATATTACTTGAAACATCGGTAATACTTCGAGGTCTAGGTGTACCCCACATGTTAGGGGGGCGGCCGAATACGACCTCATACGGGGACAGACCTGATCTGGAATGTGCGACCATGCGCATATAAAACAAGGCGACTGGCAGAGCTACTAGCCAGTCCACACCTTTCTCTTTACATATTTTAGCAATGCGGATTTTCAGGGTCTGATTATGTCTCTCTACGAGACCGGCTGCTTCAGGATGGCGTACACAATGGAACTTCCACTGGTACCCTAACAAAAGGGAGACATGTTTCATGAGTTCAGATGAGAATGGCTGGCCGTTATCAGAATATACGACCCTAGGGAGTCCGTAGCGGGGGAAGAATTCACGAACCAACTGCTTGGCAGTGGTCGCGGCTGTGTAATCTGGGACTGGATATGCTTCTGTCCACCTGGACAAAGCGCATACAACTACAAGGACATACTTGAAACCTCGACATCGCTCCATCTGAATATAATCCATCTGGAGGACTTCAAAAGGGTGGTCAGGGGGCTGGAATCCACCTTGTTCCACCGGGACACATTTACCTGGATTAAACTGGCAACATATCATACAGGTACGGACTTTCTGCTTGGCTGCAGCTCGTAAATGCTTGTTGAACCAAATGTTCTGGATACTGTCTAACATAGCTTTTTCTCCTAAATGTGCTGGACTATGTGCGGTATTGATAATGACTTGAACCATAGAGTCGGGGAGAAACCATGTGACTTTTCCCTTCGTTACCCATCCCTGATCTGTCTGGACCCCTCCTTGTTCGGACCATTTCTTGATTTCATCGGGAGTAGCATGTAACTGGATATCTATGACATCTTGAGTAGGGTCCTTAACTGTCATACAGGTAGTCGGATCTGGAGTATGTGTCTGTGTCGGATTAACTGAAATGTCTGGAGTCTGTGCTGTAAGTTTGGCTGTGCGATCTGCTAGATCATTACCTTGGGAAATAGTGTCAGTAACTTTCGTATGTGCTTTGCACTTCATGATAGCAATAGATGTCGGTAAATGTATGGCATCTAACAGAGCTTGAATAAGGAGACCATGCTGAATCTTGGTTCCATGAGAAGTCATGAAACCTCTCTCCTGCCAGAGTACTCCAAAGTCGTGTACGACTCCGAATGCGTAGCGTGAATCTGTATAAATATTAACTTTCAGGTTCTTGGCGTGTATGCAGGCTTGGGTCAGAGCAACTAGCTCTGCTGCTTGAGCAGACAGGGTGTCAATACGGTGTGTTTCTATAACTTCAGTGTCAGTAGTCACTGCATACGCGGCTACTAGTTCTCCTGTACTTGTTCTCATACATGAACCATCCACATAAAGTGTCAGGTCGGGATCTGGTAATGGAATATCTGTCAGATCTTGTCTTGGCTTTGTCATAGTGTTAACTACTTCCACACAGTCGTGTGTGGCAGGATTTGAAATAACTGACGGTAACAGTGTAGCAGGATTTAGAACGTTGCAGCGTCTGATTTCTATGTGTGGCTGGAACAGTGTCAGTTCATAACCTGTTAAACGTGCAATTGTCAAGTGCTGAGTCTGGGTTCGGTTTAAAAGAACTTCCACGGAGTGTGGAACTTGTACTGTCAAGGAATGTCCTAATACTATGGAATCACTTTGTCTGATAGCTAGTGCTGTGGCTGCAACTGACTTGAGGCACGCAGGCAGAGCCTGGGCTACAGGATCTAGTGTGCTCGAAAAATAAGCACAGGGCTTGTATTGTCCTGCTTGATCTTGTGTGAGAACAGATAATGCTGTACCTTCGCGTTCTGTGACGAAAAGTGTAAAAGGCTTACTGTAGTTCGGTGTAGCTAGAACTGGAGCTTGGCATAAAGCTTTCTTTAACTCATTGAAACTAAGTGTATGTTCAGATGTCCAAGGGAGGACAGTCGATAGGGCTGCCTCCTGTGTCGTTAACTGTATCAGTGGTTTAGCTAGAAATGCATACTGAGGAATCCATTGTCTGCAATAAGAAGTAAGGCCGATAAAAGCACGTACCTCCTTCTGTGTCTTGGACTGAG
The DNA here is from genome assembly GCF_964261635.1 of Lissotriton helveticus. NCBI lineage: Eukaryota > Metazoa > Chordata > Amphibia > Caudata > Salamandridae > Lissotriton > Lissotriton helveticus. The sequence continues at coordinate 1,209,570,330 of NC_136063.1, forward strand.
GAAGACTCGCTATTAACTGGATACGGTCTGGTGTCAACTGCCTACCCCTCTTGGACAGCAAGTGGCCTAAGTAGATCACTTGCTGTACACAGAATTGAAGCTTTGAAGGGGACACCTTGTGCCCCATCTCGGCAAGGAAATACAAGACTGTAAGTGATGCTCGCTCGCAAGCACGTTCAGAACGGGCTGTGATCAGTAGATCATCGACATACTGGAGCAGGGCAGTGTCTGTTGGCATGTGAATATTGTCTAGTTGTCTTTTAAGTGCTTGACTGTAAATACTAGGACTTTCTGTGAAACCTTGAGGAGCTCGTGTGAACATATAGCTCCTTCCATTTAAACAAAATCCGAAAAGAAACTGGCTGTCTGGATGAATGGGGACACTGAAAAACGCGTTCTTGAGGTCTATGACTGTAAAAAATGAGGCTTCGGAATCAATGGCTGTCAATAGGGAAGAGATATCTGGGACAACTGGATACTGGGGAATAATACATTTATTAAGTTCTCGTAGGTCAATCACTAATCGATATACTGGAGGTGCATTTGGATCAGTACGTTTCATGACTGGAATGATCGGAGAATTACATACATTGGAGTCAGTTTCTACAACTACTCCTTGAGCCATGAGCTCGTCAATAATTTTGGATAAGGCTGCTACAGCCTCAGGTGGCAATCTGTACTGTCTGATTCGTGGTAACACTACACCTGGCTTGAGAGTCACACGATGGGGTGTGATTTGCATATAACCTACATCAGTTGGACCTTGCGCCCATAGATGCTGCGGAACATTAGACAATCTCGGATCAAAATCTCGTAATACATAGTGACCCTTGAAGTCACGTAGAAACAGGCGTATTCCCTCTGGGGAGCAGCAAATAACTGCACCTAATTCTTTCAGTGTTTTAATACCTAACAGATTTTCTGGACATGACTTCGTAAGTAACAGATCAGTAGTTCGGGACAATGGACCTACTTCTAGAGTAACTGGCTTAGATATCTCGTTTACAATAGGCTTTCCTGAAAATCCAAGGGAAACATTTCTAGAGCCTGAGAGCGGAGCCCCTGGAACTTCGGCGTGACTGATGGTGGTCCTACTTGCCCCTGTATCAATCAGAAACTTTCTGTCTTTCCCTAGTACTTGACTATGAACATAGGGACCTTCTTGATCTACAGGAATCTCGATGAGAGGCAAGCCTACCTCCCTCTCTAGGCTGTTTCATGAATATGGCTGATACTCTGGATACTCAGACTGTGCATACTGGTACATCTGCTGTGTAACATGCTGTGTTGCAGCAATAGGCTGCGGTGCTGGAACTGTCTGTTGTGCATTCTGTGGCTGAGAAGTCTGTGAAACTTGTTCTTGTCTAGGCGGACGTGGTCTTTCTTTAGTTTTACCAGTAGCTATATTGTGTTTCAGAACTGCACACTCGTTTATGAAATGACCTGGCTGTTTACAATAATTGCAGGTCCCTTTAACGGGAACAGTAGGATGACTGGCTTGATTCGTACCCCTCTTCTGACTGTCTTGAGGAACAGATTGTGCAACTAGTACTTTCATTTTCGTGTCTTTCATACGTTTTCTTTCATGATCTTGCTCTTCTCTGATTCTATTCTGGTGGTACTGAAGCATCTGTAACATTTGGGACGGGGTACTAGCTTGCCATGTACTTTCGACTTTCAAAACTCGATTCTTAACTTGTGGACTTGAATTCTCGACTAATTTAGTAACAAAGAGATGAGGGTATGACTCGCTACTTGTCTTGAGGCCACTGTTTATAATAAAACATTTTTCAAATCTAGAATAAAAATCACTAGTGTCTTCGTCTTGTTTCTGTTTACAGGCTGAGATTGCATCCCAGTCTTCCTTTTTAGTGGCTAATAATCTGGGCAAAACTTGTATTAATAGTTCAGGTAATTCTTTACATTTCTCTCCAAGACCGGTACCTGGTACTCGTATCTTATCTTCAGCTTCTAGAACTGCCCAATCGATCTTTTTCTCTCCCACCTCCCATTCTTTTTCCTTGAGTTTCTCGTATATGCCTGCGGGCAACAGGACTTTTAACATTTTAATTATATCTGGATACGTGTATTCTCCCATACGGAGCATGTCTTTTAATTCTCGGTGGAACCCTGCTGGATTTTTGTCATGACAGGGAATTAATTTCTTCATTTCTAGGAGTTCCATCTTTGTAATCGGAGTGTAAACAAATACTCTTTGCATTTCACCATCCGCTGTCCTAACTGGGTGTACTTCTCGTAACGGATTCTGTCTATCTATGTAAAAGGGTTTACTTTCTGGAGGTGAGACATGAACAAAATGCGGGTTCAGGAACGTTCTATATTTGTGGCGTTGTTCTAGAATGACACTAATTAAATCGGTACCTAAACCTTTCCATCTATACTGGAGTAACTCGTTCAGGACATCGTGTAACGGACCTGGATCAGAGTGTTGACCCTCATACAATGTAATGAGGTGCTGGATCATATACATACCCACCAGTCGTTGCTCGGCTGGGGGCAGTTTCAGAAACATTTGTGCCACTATTTCATCTGGAAAAGTGGTAGAATCAGTAATCCATCGGACTGCTGATCGGGCTAGTTCTTGTTCATGCATAGTACTCAACTTACTATAACCGATTCGTGATTTCAGAATTTGATCGGTGGCTTGAAATACTTGTTCTAGAGAACCTTGTTCTGGTGCTGGGTGATGAAAAACTGACTTGTGTTCTAGGCGTAAATGGCGGTCTGGAAATCTAGATTTTCCTACATACGCTATTCTCGCGGGATTCTCGTCCTCTACCTCTTCAGTAGAAGAGTCATTCTCTTTCTCGCTTACTTGTGCTGCTTTACGTTGTTCATGTAACTTTATTATTTCTTTACGAATTCTCTTGTACATACTCTGTATACTACTGATGGTTCTGTGCTTACCCTCGGCTATATTATCACTCCACCTTGTCAGGATTCTCATTTCGGCCGGATCTTTGGTCGGATAATCTTGTTCCCTTATTAAACAATTAATCAGAAACTTTAATAACATGAGCTGGATCTCAGCTTTCCTTTGAGACATGGCTTCGCCAATACTTTCTGGATCATCCCCTGTACGGATGAAACGATATATTCTGTCTAGATCTTCTTTCATATTCGGTAGGGTGTCCAAGTACCCGGTCACCCGTCTTACACGGATGGAATATATAACTGTACTATCATCACCTGCAACTGGATCATAGCGGCATTCAGTAAGAGCTCGTCGGATTTCTGCAACGGACTTATATTTGGGCGTACGCTGTAATGCACATTCATGTAACTCGACTAACGTTAAACGTTGGTGTGGTGGCGGGGTACCAGGAGGACCTCCTCCTGCGGCCCCTATACTGGAATCGTCGACTGATACTCTTCGTGCTGGCAGAGTGGGAAATTGTAGTGTAGGCTGGACCGGGGGTACCGTAGCAGGTACTCCGGTGTCTGGAGGAGCAGGATTTACATTATTTACAGGGACTGGCGGAACAGGATTTGCATATTCTGGGACTGTGTCGTCCAAGTAGGACGAGATGAAAATATCAGCTGCGGTCGGTTTGTGACGTAGCTTGGTCGGAACTAATGGTGGCGGAAAATTACTGGATGCCTCCGGGGTTGCTTTTGGCAAGCCCTCGGCAAGAAGAGGGTACATACCCTTAATAAGGGCATTCCTCTGTCTGTCTGACTGTTCGGTTTTAACTCGTTCACCTATCTCGATTAATTCCCTTTCTTGGGCTCGTTCTAAGGATTCTCTACTTAATTCTGACTTTCTGATTTCTTTTTCTGACTTTCTGATTTCTTTTTCGGTTCTTTTATGAGATTCTTTGCGCCATAACTCGATGGCATCTTTCTGTGACTGTCTGGCTTTCTTTTTCCATAATGCTTCTTCTACTCGCATGATGCACTCGGCATCCCATGTACCCGATACGGGCCATCTATACTTTTCTTCTAACTGTTTGGTATACTCTACCCATAAATCTAGATATAATATGGCACTTATGCCATGCTTCTGATACATAAAGTGACCTGGACTGTCCCTAGGCGGGACAGGAACTGCTGCTTCTAACAGACCTTTTCTAGTTCTTAACTGACGTAGTCTGGAAAATAACGGCATGACTGAACTGTAATCTGGACACAATTACAATACACAATGAACACGATAATTACACCACTCTCATACCACGACATTAAAATACATGAAGAACATTTAAAATAACAGTTCGAACAGAATACCACCTGGAATACTGAAAACAGAATACATGAATTTCCTCGAGAACAGGACTGACTGGAACAGAAACTAGATGCACTGCTAAAACAGTACGAAACTTACCGGTCTCATAAAGAGACACGTAAGGACCCGCATCCACCGAAGTGGGCACTTCGTTTTGGGATCTGTGTACCACCAAACCCCACGGACCAGAGACAATTAGATTGACCCTGTCTAGATACTACCCCAGCAACGGTACTCACCGGGCAGCAAGAACGGAAGGCCTCGGACTGGACTGGACTGCTTCGACGCCGGACGGACGAACTTCGGACTTCAGTTACGGGTGGGCCTCCGGATACCTCGGACCTTGGACTCTCGGCTTGGGCTCTGGTCGGGACTCGCCGCGTTCCTCCACCGCCTCGTCTGGATGCTGGACCGCCACCTCCGTCTCCTCCGTGGGCCTGAGGGATACTTGAAGCAGAAATATCTGCACGTGCACGGTATGGTTCCGTCACGGCTGCAGAGGGTCAGGGGGCCGGCGTGGCTTCACCGGCGCGTGGGGAAAGGGCAGGTCCCTGTTCGGGCGCCATTATGTGGTATATAAATAAATAATACCGGATCTAGGTTTGACTGGACATAGCAATAACAGATAGCTCAATAAATAAGAGTCAAGATTCGAGGTAGTAGGAGTTTGCAGGTTTAATACAGCATAAAGGACAGGAACAGGACAACCTGCACGGGAACAGGATGGCAGCACTGCCTGGGACAGGATTGGACTGGCGTAACATTTAATAACAGTACACACGCATATATACTAAAACAGTTGCATTACAATGAATACAGTAGGCGGAGCAGTGGGTGTGGTCAATAGCAGTCGCGAAAGATAAGGGTGAAAGTAGGTGTAACAGGAGGCGTATACATAGACATGTGATGTAAACGTAACAGAATATGTCATAAATGGGGCGGAAACATGGAGGGGGCTACCTAAGGAGCCGGGACCTCTAACCTAATGGTGCGCGCAAACTGACAATGACGTGTTACTAGGAGAAGCTGGGGGCTATGAACTCTGTGCTAGGAGCAGAGACTGAAGTTTGGAGAGTCAGGGCGACATGTACCTAAACAATATCTAGTATCTGATGTTTAGAGGACATGTTGATATAAACTAAGAGTCAGGAGGGGAGAGGCTAACAGACTCTAAGACTGGAGCATGCATTATTCTACATGTAGTGTGTGTTGAAGAATATAAAATGACCATTAATACAGTATTTCTCCTACATGGAGACGTAAAGGCTAGATGATGACGGAAACTATTGATGCGATTCAGTAGCTTAGGAATGCAGAGAAGGAGGGCTGGACTGATAACTAGAATCATAACATACTCTTGGCAGACTCGTAGGCAGAGCTAGGCCGAGCCGGGCACTGTGAGGCAGGAAGTAAGTGAAGGGTCGAGGATACAGGTGGGGGCTGTATCGCTCCTCAGCGAGGGCTCAGGAGACAGGAGCTGAATCTGGTGTCCAGGCCCTTTTGAGGCCTAGAAACGGGGACTTTACAATGAAATAACGTGCACACTGAGAAACGTGGCAACGTAACTTTACATAGGCCTAATACTCGTAGCTTTCACGAGAACTGGAAACTGGCATACTAGAGATGGACACAACTGTAATTGCGTCTTTAATCAAACATGGGGAATACATATGCATATTAATCATGCACACATAACATAAGATGGGGGACACGTAGGGACACAGAACATGGCAAAATTTACTTTTCCACAGAGTAGACACTATGCCTGGGGACCGGAGAGAGCCTACAGGGGTAAACTGCACCTCCTAGTAATCCAAGCGCCTGGAGGCACTAGAAAACACTGTCGCCGGCCTGTGGCACGGAGTAGATGCTGTGCCTGGGTCCTGTAGAGAGCCTACAGGGTAAACTACACGTCTGAGCATTCCAAGGGCATGAAGGCGCTAGAAAACACTGACGCCGGGCCGCAGCGCGGAGTAGACACTGTGCTTGGGGACCGGAGAGAGCCTACAGGGGTAAACTACACCTCCCAGCATTCCAAGCACCTGGAGGCGCTAGAAAACACCGACGCCGGCCTGCGGCCTAGAGGAGATGCTGTGCCTGGGCCCGGAGAGAGCCTATGGGGTAAACTACACCTCCCAGAATTTCAAGAGCCTGGAGGCGCTAGAAAACACCAACACCAGCCCGCGGTGCAGAGTAGATACTGTGCCTGGGGACCGGAGAGAGCCTACGGGGGTAAAGTACATCTCCAGCATTCCAAGTGCCTGGAGTTGCTAGAAAACACCAACGCCAGCCTGCGGCGTGGGTCGCACGTGGGCCAAGGGCCACTCCCGTCTGAGCCCAGTTGAGGCTGGGCTAGGCCCCCCCTCTAACATCGTGAAAACAGAATGGGATTTGTCCGCCCTCAGGTACCGTAGTGTTCCATATTTTTATCTAACTGTAATTACTCGTGCTTAGACAGGCGTCTTTTTGCTTGACACTCGAATACATAATTAGCAAGCGCAAAGGAGTGGCAGGAACCTTGGATGCCTTTATTACTAGGGCTGAATCAATGCTCACCCACGAGATTCAGCTGACAGAGTGGCGACTTTCATTAGATCCTATTACTACACAGAGACGTTCTTCATTAGGACCTCTCACATTGGGAGGGGGTCTGCAAACGTCCCTGCCCCTGTCTCCTCCTCTGCAAAATGTGTCTCAGTCCCCCTCGCTACCAGCTCTGGATGAAACTTCTACGGGTACTCAAAATGGGTCTAGTAATGCCACGCGGGCCAGGTTTCCAAACCGCTTATTGAGGACAACACAAGAGAAGTATCGGTTAAGAGAAGGAGGGGGCGGGCACCCAAAAATGTCAAAAGCAACCAAAAGGGCCCGACTTGATTATGCTAAGGGGGATGAGGAAATGGAACAGGGGATAACCCCAGTCCTACTTAGTCATGATCAGACTATGCTCCCCTCTTCAGTGGATAATGAGGATTTTCGGAAAAGGATGGAGACTATGGGGCCGATTCACAGAACTAATCTGAGACAAAATCCTAAACTTACTACTTTTGGGATTCACAGAATGCACTTACTACTTTTGGGTAAACTTACTACTTTTGGTATTCACAGAAGGCATTTAGTAGTAGTAAAGTAACTTTACTACTAGTACTACTAAATGCCTTCTGTGAATACCAAAAGTAGTAAGTTTAACCAAAAGTAGTACGTTTAACCAAAAGTAGTAAGTGCATTCTGTGAATACCAAAAGTTGTAAGTGCCTTCTGTGAATACCAAAAGTAGTACGTTTAGGATTTTATCTCAGATTAGTTCTGTGAATCGGGCCCTATGTTCACAGTCCTATTAACTCCAATCCAACTCAAACTCTCAGAAATTGAAGAAAGATTATCTAATCTAGAGGGTTTGGGGGTCCTGGTTAGGCCACCTATAACATGCAAAACGGAGACAGGAAGGGTATCCTCAGCACCAAAAACGGCCAAAGATTATCCTCCTCCTCATCAACCAACTCAACTTCCTCAATTATAACTCTGTTGAAGTAAGGATATGAACACTCTCCCACCTGTTCACTGGCTTGGGCAAACCATTACCTTGCAAAGTACTGTTAATTGCCCAAAGTTGATTGACTTGAGACCCCCTTGCTTTGTCCCCCCCAGAATTCCCCTAGGCAGGCCCTTAAATAACTCACAACCCCTAATGTGGGGGGTGGAAACGTGGGTACCGTATTGGAAAGGCCTAATACTATGGGGGAGGCCCATGACCAGTTTCAAACGTTGCATTTACCGCCTTCAGTGGCTCCCCTTGTATTGGTCCTTGGAAACGTTCCTACCCTGAGGGTGGATCAGTTTGAAAATACCACACAGCTAATTGATAAATCCCTCCATTTGCTGACTGCCCATACTACAGGTCTGACAGGAGGGGGTCATGGTTAGCCAATTACATCATCATGGCAAGAAGGGTAAGGTGGGTGGGACCGTCCTTAAAAACTTTGGAGGGCGACTGTGTGGTGATCAAATTTAATAACCCAGAAATATTGAGATCCCTTTTGTTCCAACTACACAGACTCCCACCTAAGTGTACCCAGATTCTGCCCTTGAAACGTAGCTACTTTTTTTCCCCTCAATCCTTCGTGCACCGGATTGGCCTGAATCCTCCGCTGCTTTCTAGGGAGATTTAGGCAAAGTCGATCCCTCTGGAAAACTCAGGTGTACAGCTTATAAATAGATTTGCAGTTTGCACCTCTTTCAGGCATGGACCAATGTGATTGACTACCTCTACCCCCTTTCGAGGATCACATATACCAGCAAGTGTACTGACCGGAATTAGTGAACCCCCTAGGCCCCTTTCATCAGAAATCACACTTTCTGATATTACGAAAGGAGAGACGGGGAAGTTTAACTCCTTTTTACTAGCAACCTGGAATGTGGCGGGTATAGCAAATAAAGTAGGCAACGATCATGGGGCAAAAATTTGGCAGGAATATGATTTAATCTCCTTACAGGAGACTTGGGCTACGGACCCCATTTTTGTTAATGGCTACCGTTCCTTCCAATCGAAGGCAGTTCCAACAACATCAGGGAGGGACAAGGGGGGTTTGCTAACATTGCTTTGAAATACATCAGATGTGAAGTTAATAAAGTTCATAGAAAGTACCTTTTTCTTTCATATCCTCATCCTTGAGCCCCCCCAAACTAGGCTCCTGGGTTTTAATACATTTTTATAATAACAACTATGGGCCCAACATCCATTTGGCTGTAGATGATGTAAATAGGGAATTGGATGCTACTCTAAAAACACGGCTTAAAGAACCCATTAATTGTATCTGCCTTGGAGACTTTAATATCCATCCCTGTAAATATAGTGTAGAGAAAGTATGTGGTATGACTGATCTTATGGGCAATCTGTTACGCCATTTCTCTCACACAACCTATGGCAACACTCTGAATCAGACACTTTCGTCCAGGGATATGGTGATCGTGAACAAGTATTCTTCTACCACTGAATCCCTACGTAAAACATTTTGACGTGGCGAAAATGAGTCAACTATAGACTTTTTTCTGATTTCAAACCATCTCAATGAGAGCTGTATTTATGTGGATGCCCAATTTACATCTCTCAGTGTTCATGCCAGTTTAACCTGTGAGATCCGCTCAGCTCCTAGAGACTTTGTAGACAGCAGGAAATAGCACCACCTTTAATTGCTAGGAGAAATGGATATCAACTAAAGTGGACTAAGATCGATAGCGCTAAAACTCTCTCTGAAATGGTCAGTAAATCGTTAGATAGTATAGAAACATGTTTGGATCCAAATAGTTCCCCGAGTGCAACATTACTAGGCTTTACAAACCTACTGGATAACATAAAAGATGGATTAACAGGATACAAGATTAATAGACCCGAACAGTCCAATGGCTAGTTTGATTACTCTTGCACAAAAGCTAGAAAGGCCCTAGTAACAGCACTAAATACATTACCAAGGGATGCAACACTAATTGCCTCCTTACGCAGAGACGATAAACTAGTAAGAAAATCTAGGGAGAGGGTGAAAAGGTAGGAAATGTGGGTTACTTTAGAGGATGCCTCAGAATCAGAGAATAGTAAAGAGTTCTGGGACATAATTAATGCTCCCTATTTTAAGACCCAAGGAGGTCCTGTCCTAGACTTACATATAGAGGAAGATGATAAGGTGGCACACTACTCAAGCATGTTTTCCCTCAGCTCTGCTCACCCAAGTCCTCCTAACGCAGTAGGCACTAACCCCCAAGTAAATCTAGTATTTACCCTGTTGGAGGTAAAGTGTGGACTAGAGACCTGTAACAAGTGGAAAGCGGAGGACCCGGATGGGGTCTCAATACATTTTTTCAGACGTATCAAGAACTTTGGGTCTCCTTGCTGATTAATGTCTTTAACAAGATAGCGGTACTGGGCCCCCCATCATCGTGGAAGTCGAGCCTATTTGCCCCAATCTTCAAAAAGGGAAATAAGGGTAATCCTAAAAACTACAGACCCATCTCCCTTATCGACAAGACGGCCAAACTTATGGGTCGTCTTCTTTTGTCCAGGCTTGAATCCTGGGCGTGAGACAGGAATTTTTTAATGCAGTCCAAATATGGCTTTCAACAGGGGAAGGGCACTGTTGATCAGTGCCTAAATCTCTCCCATATTATGGACAAGTATGTGAGGGTTAAGAGTGGGTAACTTTATTTATCCTTTATGAACTTAACGGAAGCGTTTGACTGCGTTTCCCACCCGAAGCTATGGAACATCATGCTAGAGATGGGAATGGACCAGCCTCTTATTGACTTCATTCACCAACTGTATTCCGATGCCTCTGCTTCTGTCTGGTATGGGAGGAGAGGAGAGCGTTACCTCCCTTTTAACATCTTAAAAGGGGTTAGGCAGGGTTGCGTCCTCACACCATTTTTATTTTCTATTTATACAAATGGTGTGGAGGATGCGCTGGTGGTTGAATCCCGGGATGTTCCCTTATTTGATTCCTGCCAGCTCCCTATCTTGACATATGCGGATGATGCTGTACTCCTTTGCAGAACTGGTGTGGGTCTCCAGCGTCTGATAACACCATATGCAGCTTTATGAATAAGTTGGACCTAAAAGTCAATCATACCAAGACATTTATATTAATCGCAGGAGCATGGAAAAAGGATAAAGTACCACATTTTTATATGGACTCAAAAAGAATTGAGGTGGTAAACTCATTTTCATATTTTGGAGTCCTTTTTGATAACAATCAATCCTGGACACTGTTGGTGGAAGGAAGAGTAAAGGCGATGAATAGAAGTCTAGCAGCATTAAAATCATTCCCTAGGGGGAGGAGCTACGCTAGCAACCAAGATGGCCGCATAAGCTCCCGGCTCCGTCAACCTCCGCCGAAGGCTCATACATCCTGGCTTTTATCCTGACTTCCCGCCGCACTCCCGTGCAGCTGAAGTGCGCCTGACTCTAAAGGTGCAATCTCGGAATTTCTGGCTGCTCAAATGTGGGAGATACACAGTGTGCCATTCTCGGCCTAACCCGGAGTTGAAGCCGGGGCCTCGAGTTCTAACCCAGCCGGGTTGAAGTTGAACATCATCGGCCGCGGGACTTGGGTGGCTCCGGTCTCCCGAAGTGGCATTTTTTCCTTTCCGTTTTGGATGGTGTCCGGTGGCAGCTTCATCCTGCAACTACGGCGGCTCGCCTTAAAAACTGTTTTGGTCGTGGACCCGCCTCCCGAAGACCCCGTTGAGCTCCCGGGGTCGATGGGCTTGGTTCCTCGCTGGCGGCGACGGTGCTGAGATTGTGCTTTTGAAGGGCTAACAGTTGTCATCTGTATTGCCTTTGCCTGGGGCCCTGGAGCAGTCGACCTCCGGGGTTCGGTTACCCGCCCTGTCGCTCACTGAGGGGCGATGGAGCGGGCTGAAAGTACACCGTCGCTATGCACAGTAATGGCCGCCATTTGGGAGCTCCACGACCGCGTCACCGCCACCGTCCAGAAGTTGGGGGGACCGGTTGATCATCATTGCCGGAGACCGGACTCCGACCGTTTGTTGGTTGTGAGCCAAGATGCTTCACCCGCGGAGCAAGTTCCGATTGCTATCGAGGACCCTGTATTGGAATCGGGCTTGGAAATATTTCGCGACCCTAAGATGGCGGCGAGCGAGCTTGAAAGTACTGGCTGTGTGGTTTGCCCCGTGTCGATATCGCCCGAGTTGGATGTGACTGTTTCTGTACTTCAGAGTGACTTCTCCAGTGAATGTCGGATTAATGCCTCGCCTCTTTTCTTTCTGAAGGATCAAAAACGCTTTGCTGACTTATCGCTGGTGGGCAGTGAACTTGATTTGACATTTCAACTTTGTGTCTGTCTATCCTGGTATTACTCCTTTTGTGTTGACTTCTACACTATTCTCTTTCTGGATATTCTTGCTGTGATGGCGGTTCGACTGGCCAGGGCCCGCTTGAAGAATCGTAGCGGCCCGGTTATAATGGATGGGGTCTGTGTAATGGATCGTGTGGGCCAGGGCTGAATTTGACTTGAATTCGGTGCAATGACTTTCATTTGGCTCTGCTGGGTTGTGTCCGTGGGTGCGAGGGCCAGAGGGGATCCTGATTGTCTGGGTTTGGTGTTACTTCCGTTCTCGAACAGGGATTTGCTGCCTCTGTAGCGCCGGAGGTTGGGCGGGATGGTCCTTTTCTCCTGTCCGTGGCTCCCCTATCGATTTGTTTATTGTTCTGTTTGGATCTGCCTAATACTACGGTAGGGGATGTCTGCTTTTGGCGGGGGGGAAGGGAGTCCGGGAGCCCGCATCGTTTTGTACTATATCTCCTCCTCCAGCTTTTCCCTTCCTTGGGTGTAGTTTAGGGGCGACAGGCACGCTGCTAGTGGGGTTAGGTCGTAGCCATCTGCAGGGGTGCAGGGTGGGGGGTAGCGTTTTTTTTTTTTTTTTTCCTTTATTTTGTTCTATGACCTTTCTATTTCCCTTTTCCCTCTTCACAAGAGATGTGGCGTATTCTCCTGATCTCCTTTTTGTTCTTCATGTCTGGGTGTTGAATGTCTAATTTGCATATCCTTTATTACTGGTGGGCGGGTACTGTGGGGGTTTGCTTATGGTCATCTGTATTGTATTGTTTTGCCTCAGCTCTACGCTGGTATTGATATCTCGCTGTTGATTTGACCGTAATGTATTTCCTCATCTGCCTGCCCATCCGCGGTTGTAATATATTTTGTCAACTGACACCCGATATGTACATTCTACTCTTGTGTAAAATTAATAAAAATATATATAAAAAAAAAAAATCATTCCCTAGGAGGCTGGGTGCCAGAACTATCGACCCCATAAGAAAGATTTACTAGGCCAAAACAGTTTCAGCTGTGGTGTATGGGGCAGGTGTATGGGGAATGGCCCCTATTGAGCCTCTACTGATAGTCAAAAACAAATTTCTAAAATCTCTAAATTCCCTTTCTCAATCATACTCAAACTATATCTCTCATATAGAATTGTCCCTTCCTTATATCACTGACTCGAATCGCCTGGCACCTTTCATCTTGTGGTTCTCGATTTGGCGCAGGGATACAGTTCCCCTAAACCAAAGGATTATTATAGATTTCCTCAGAATGGAGAACCATAGCAGGAGTCGATGGTTAGGGTATGTTGAGCAGGAATTTAGTGCCTTGGGTCTGTTGACTTTATTTAAGCTACCAATGACATGCCGGACCTTTCCCAAGATGAGGTTGTTTGAGACTTTGAAGCTGAGGGCCCAATACGATCGTAGAGAAAGGAATTAAGGTGCACAGGTGGTTCAGATGTATCATTTAACTTCCCCGATAGCGGAGGGTGGGTTTTCATATTTAGTAGAAGTCTCATTTTCTCATCATAAGTTTATCCTATCGCGATTCCGTCTAAATTTCATACCATTAATGCTGGGGTATCCAGGTAGAAGATTTAGGCACTCTGATTTACCATTGTGACCTTGCGATTCTAAGTCACTGTTAGAAGGGGCAGTCTCCGAGGGCCAGGTTATGCTCACCCGGTCACCCCAAGACCCACCTCTCCTACAGATCTTGCCGAGTCTTATTGTGAGGTCCTCACCGGGGAGGACTTCGAGCTTAGGATCGTACACACGGAGCACACACCACACCTACGAACAGACACCACGCCGTTGGATTCTAGTAATAAGTTCTTTATATAAGGGATAAAAGAAGGAAGCACTCTTATTTACTCAGTGATCGAAGGACCACAAGGTCTTGAAGGGTTCGGAAAGGGGGGAGCAGGACAGTCTTTTAGTCTCAGGGCCGGTACGAGGCGTATCCAGCGCACAGCTCTCAATCCTCGAGCTGGGGGATACGGGAGATGGTGGTCGTACTGGCTGCTTCACTTACGTCGAGTCGGCTCGGTCGTGATGGTGGTCTCGATGGTCCAGCCGGACCAGAGTACTCCTCGAGCCGCGACGAGGTCAGCAGGGCTTGATCTGGAGAAGTTCGGGAGGAGCCGCGACAGCGTCAGCAGGGCTCCGATGGTTATAGGTCAGCTTGAGCCGCGACAGCGTCAGCAGGGCTCCGATGGTTATAGTTCAGCTTGAGCCGCGACAGCGTCAGCAGGGCTCGATGGTTACAGTTCAGCTTGAGCCGCGACAGCGTCAGCAGGGCTCCGATGGTTACAGTTCAGCTTGAGCCGCGACAGCGTCAGCAGGGCTCCGATGGTTACAGTTCAGCTTGAGCCGCGACAGCGTCAGCAGGGCTACGATATTCCAGATGAGTTCTTTTTAGGGTCAGCCGCGATCAGATCAGCAGGCTTCAGGTCCAAGATACAACTGCCCGCTAGTTGTCGGGCGGGCCCAGATATAATCCAGGGGCTCTTTGAAGTCCGGACCCTCGCAGGCAGAGGTCTCAAGCCCTGGGGGCTGGTCGTCGGCGAGGTCCGGCGGTTGGCTCTTTGATCCTTTGAGAAATGGGTCCGGGAATTCCCAGACGCCCAGCAGGTCTGGAGCCAGCACTCAGGGAGGCCAAAGGTGCGATCGAAAATGGCCCACAGGGGAGGGCCAAAGGTGTGACAGATACCAGTCTCTCAGGGGAGGCCGGAGGTGCCATCGAAACTGCCTGGCTTATCACACTCGGGGAGCCCTTTACCCCCAGCCGGGACTGGCGCGCCTTTGGAGTCTGGGTTTCGCTGGGGCCGGGGTCACGCTAGGCCCAGGGAGACAGGGATCTCGGGAAGGGAAAAATGGCTGCCGGGCCTTGTGGGGCATGCAAGGTTAGGTGCTCGGAGCCGGGAGCGGGACGGGGACAGGCGGACCTGGTCGTGGGTTACGGGGGGCTCGGGCTTATCGGGGGAGAGACGACCAGGCTTCAGGGTGCAGGCTACTCTTACGGGGATTCTGCGCTGGGGGCCCAGGGTGCAGGCCTAAGCTCGCAGGGTGTGGTAGGACAGGCGCGAACCACGCCACGAGGCCGGGTCCAACACGCGTCCCCCCCAGCTGAAGGCGGGGAGAACTATCCATCCTCTTGGGGGTTCTCTTCGCTGAGGCGGAAGAATCGGGACAGGCCGTGGTCAACACCAGGCCGGTGCTCAACAGTGAAGTCCATCCCCTGGAGGGAGATGGACCAGCGCAGCAATTTGGGATTCTCCTCTCTCATCTGCATTAGCCACCGGAGAGGTCGGTGGTCGGTTTGAACCCGGAAGTGAGTACCGAACAGGTAGGGCCTCAGCTTCTTCAGGGCCCAAACCACCGCGAAGGCTTCCCGCTCGATGGTGCTCCACCTTTGTTCTCGAGGGAGCAGCCTCCGGCTAATGAACGCCACTGGCTGATCCAGGCCGTTCTTGTTTACCTGGGACAGAACTGCTCCGATGCCATGCTCGGACGCGTCCGTCTGGACTACAAACTCTCGGGAGTAGTCGGGGGCTTGTAAGACTGGGGCCGTACACATGGCATCTTTCAAGGTTTCGAACGCCTCTTGGCAGGCGGGGGTCCAGCTGACCTTTTTCGGCTGATTTTTGGAGGTTAACTCCGTGAGGGGGGTCACAATGCTGCCATACCCCTTGATAAATCTCCGGTAGTACCCCGTGAGTCCTATGAACGCCCGCACTTCCGTCTGGGTCGTGGGGGCCTCCCAGGCCACGATTGCATCGATCTTGGGCTGGAGGGGGGCTACGAGGCCGCTTCCGACCTGGTGCCCGAGGTAGATTACGGACCCTTGTCTGATCTGGCACTTGCTTGCCTTAATGGTGAGACCAGCCCTTCTCAGGGCGGTCAGCACCGCCCAGAGGTGCTGGAGGTGCTCGGGCCAGTGGGAACTGTAGACTGCGATATCGTCCAGATATGCAGCGCTGAACTCTTCCAACCCAGCCAGTACCTGGTTCACCAGCCTCTGGAAGGTGGCAGGGGCGTTCTTCATTCCGAAAGGCATCACTCGGAAATGGTAGTGACCATCCGGGGTGGAAAAGGCGGACCTCTCTCGGGCCCCTTCGGTGAGGGCGATCTGCCAGTATCCGCTGGTCAGGTCGAAGGTACTGAGGAAGCGAGCCGCCCCGAGGCGATCATTAAGTTCGTCTGCTCGGGGGATGGGATGAGCATCGGTTCTGGTGACTGCGTTGAGCCCGCGGTAGTCGACGCAGAACCTCAGCTCGGGAACAGCGCCGGGGGCGGCTGCCTTCGGAACCAGGACCACGGGGCTAGCCCATGGGCTGTCAGAGGCTTCGACCACCCCGAGAGCTAGCATCTTTGATACCTCAGCCTTGATGCAGGCCCGGACCCGGTCGGGGACGCGATAGGCTCGGTGCCGTACCGGGGGACTGTCCCCGGTGTCAACGTCGTGGACGCACCAGCTGGTGACGCTGGGGGTGAGGGAGAAGAGGTCCGAGAACTGCCCCAGTAACTGGCGACAATCCTCGCGCTGCTCGGGAGAGAGGGAGGAGGAGAGACTCACTCCCTCTACGGAGCCGTCTTTCTCTCTGGTACACAGGAGATCGGGGAGAGGCTCCGTTTCTTCCTCTTCCCCGTCGTCCGTGGCGAGGAGCAAGCTCAACTCGGACCGGGCGAAGTGGGGCTTGAGGCGGTTCACGTGAAGGACCCGCAAGGGGTTCCTGGGGGACTCTACATCGATGAGGTAGGTCACCTGACTCTTGCGCTCTACCACCTTGAAGGGCCCTGTCCACTTGTCTTGCAGGGCACAGGGTTCCACGGGGGCCATCACCCAGACCTGCTGTCCGAGTTGAAACTCGACCAGAGTGGCATTCTGGTCGTACCACCGTTTCATCTCTTCCTGACTGGCCTCGAGGTTGGCCTCGGCCAGTTCTCGGAATTTACTAGTCTGGTTCCGGAGGGCCAGGATGTATCGAAACACTTCCGGAGGGGGCTCTGGGGCCGCCATCTCCCAACCTTCCTTGACCAGGCTAAGGGGTCCCCTGACGGGGTGCCCGTAGAGGAGCTCGAAGGGGTTGAACCCCAGGGACTTCTGGGGGACTTCGCGGTACGCGAAGAGGAGACAGGGAAGGAGGACGTCCCACTTACGCCTCAGGGGCTCTTCGAGACCAATGATCATTCCCTTGAGGGTCCGGTGGAATCGTTCCACCAGACCGTTACCCTGGGGGTGATATGGGGTGGTGAATTTGTACGTCACCCCACATTGTTGCCAGAGGGACTTCATGTATTTCGAGATGAAGTTGGTCCCTCGGTCGCTGACGACTTCTCGGGGGAATCCCACCCGAGAGAAGATCCCCATGAGGGCCCGCCCCACTACGGGGGCCGTCACCATTCGGAGGGGAATGGCTTCGGGGTAGCGGGTGGCATGGTCCACCAGGACAAGGATAAAGCGGTGGCCCAAGGAGGTCCGGGGGTCGAGGGGGCCCACGATGTTGATTCCCACCCTTTCAAAGGGGGTACTGACCACGGGGAAGGGTTGGAGGGGGGCCTAGCGCCTCCCGCCGCTCTTTCCACTAGACTGACACGTGGGGCAGGACTTGCAGTGGGCCTCCACATCAGAGCGCATGCCCGGCCAGTAGAAGTGTGTGACTAGGCGGTGATACGTTTTGTCTTGACCCAAGTGTCCCGCCAGGGGCACATCATGGGCCAGGTTCAGGAGGAAGCCGCGGAAGCGTAGGGGTACTACCAGCACCCGGGCCGACCCTAGCTCGGCCGATTTTTGTTCGCTGTACAAGAGGCCGTTTTCCCAATAGACAAAGTGGGAGCCGGACTGGTCACCGGCGGCCTGGGCGGCGGCCTGCTGCCGCGGCCCGACCAAGGACGGACAGGAGGTCTTTTCTAGGCAGAAGTCTTCTCGGGACGGTCCTCCTTCCTGGCGCCACTGGGCCAGCTCAGGAAGGTCGTCCAAGCTCGGGGTCAGTTCGACGCCAGGACCGAGGGGACCTGCGTCAGGGGGGAAGCTCTCCCCAGAGAACAGGTCAGGGGTCTCAGAGGATTCAGGGACCTCGGGGTCCTCGGGGGTAGCCGGTGCTGCCTCGGGAGTTGCCTCTCGGGCGGTCATCGACCGGGTGTTCACACAGGCCCATTCGGGCAGGCCCACCATCTCCAGGTGGGTCCTCTTCTCAACCCGCTGCCATGGGGAGCTCTCTAGGTCGTTGCCGAGCAGGCAGTCTACGGGCATGTCTGAGCGGACCGCCACTCGTAACTCTCCGGAGACGCCCCCCCATTCGAACGGGACTTGAGCTATCCGGCAGGTGCGGACAGAGTTATCCGCTGCGATCACCCTGCAGGAGATGTGGGGAACAATCTGGGCTTCGGTGACTAGGTGGCGTTTGACTGCGGTGATACTGGCCCCGGTGTCCCGGAGCGCCCCTATGTGGTGGCCATTGACAGTCACCTGCTGTCGGTATTTCTCGGTGTTGTCGGGTAGGGGGGCTCCTGGGACCATCTCCCTATCACCCAGGGAGACTAACATCATAGCTGCAGGGTCAGCTCCCTCGAACTCCTCTTCTCCCTCTTCTTCTAGGGCTACTGAGGTGATGTGGCGCACTGGGGGCCCTGCAGCGGCAGGCTTCTTAAATAAAGGGCAGCGGGGGTCATTGGCATAGTGCCCTGGTTGCTGGCAATGGAAGCAGGCTTGGCTGACTCGGGGCCCTAGCTTGGCTGGGGGGAACACTGCGCGCGCTGTGGGAGGTGAGGTGCCGGGCTGGTTTCTGGGGGGACTGCGTGGGGACCCTATCTGGGATCCCCTCTGTCTATTCTGACCCCCCCCCCTCCCCTCGGGCGGGATGGTCCTTGTTCGTTTCGGCCAGAGTCTCCCCCGGGCCCCCGGGGTACTCTGGTGCTCACCCAGCGATCGGCCTCGACGGCCAGTTTCCGGGGGTCAGCCAACTTGCTGTCCAGGAGGTGCTGTTGGAGTTCCACAAAGCAGTTCAGAGACAAATGTTCGTAGGCAATAAGGTCAATGAGCCCCTCGAAGGTGGACACCTTGCTGCCCTTGATCCACCCTTCCAGGGCCCGACTGTAGAAGTTGACATATTCAACCCATGTGGCGCCGGGGATCTTCTTGCATTCTCTGAAGCGTTGGCGGTACATTTCAGGGGTGAGACCGTACCTTGTGAGGAGGGCTTCTTTCATGTGGCTGTAGGAGGTCTGTTCGGCAGATGGTAGGTCGAGTAGGGTGTCTCTCCCTTCACTCAAGAATCGACCCCACAGCCCGGCTCCCCAATCTTTCTGCGGAACTCGGTGAGAGGTCATGGCGACCTCGTAGGCCTTGAACCATTGCTGGATATCATCGTTCTTATAATATTCTTTGACCACATCCTTGGGAATATGGACCTTGGGTTCCACCGAGGGAACGGACTCTCGGGTTGCTGATGTTCTGTTGTCTTCGGTCCGGGCCTTTAGTTCGATCTCCTTCATGCTGCGCTCGTGCTCCAGCTGGAGTCTTTTCCCTTCGTGTTCTCTCTGGAGTTTCTTCTCCTCCAGTTCTCCTTGCAGCCGCAGCTGCTCGATGGCTAGTTTTTTCTCGGCCAGTTTGAGTTCTCCTTCAATTTTCAGACGGGCTAGTTCCAGCTCGTGGTTTCGGTTGCGTTCTCGGTCGGTCATCTACTCTCGAGACAGACCTCTCTCCATGCTGTGAGTCCGCGTCGGGGACTCTGCTCTTTCTTGCTCTGGGGCGTGGGTTTCGGTCAGGGGTGCTCCCTCTCCACCGTCTTCTGTCGGCGGGGGAGGTTGTGCTTCGGCCTCCACCCAGGCGGTCAGGGCTTGATGAAAGTCTTCTTTGGTGTTTAATCCCGTTGTCGGGATGTGGAGATCTTTGCAGAATTGCTTCATTTGCCGGTGCGTATAGTCCTTCAGGAGCTCCACCCGGAAGGTAGTCTCGTCTTTCGTGATGCTCATGGTTGTTTTTCTTTGTTCGGGTAGTGTGTCAGTACTGTACGATCCCTAGACGTAGGTTCTTATCGCGATGCTGCCACCAATGTTAGAAGGGGCAGTCTCCGAGGGCCAGGTTATGCTCACCCGGTCACCCCAAGACCCACCTCTCCTACAGATCTTGCCGAGTCTTATTGTGAGGTCCTCACCGGGGAGGACTTTGAGCTTAGGATCGTACACACGGAGCACACACCACACCTACGAACAGACACCACGCCGTTGGATTCTAGTAATAAGTTCTTTATATAAGGGATAAAAGAAGGAAGCACTCTTATTTACACAGTGATCGAAGGACCACAAGGTCTTGGAGGGTTCGGAAAGGGGGGAGCGGGACAGTCTTTTATTCTCAGGGCCGGTACGAGGCGTATCCACCACACAGCTCTCAATCCTCGAGCTGGGGGATACGGGAGATGGTGGTCGTACTGGCTGCTTCACTTACGTCGAGTCGGCTCGGTCGTGATGGTGGTCTCGATGGTCCAGCCGGACCAGAGTACTCCTTGAGACGCGACGAGGTCAGCAGGGCTTGATCTGGAGAAGTTCGGGAGGAGCCGCGACAGCGTCAGCAGGGCTCCGATGGTTATAGGTCAGCTTGAGCTGCAACAGCGTCAGCAGGGCTCCGATGGTTATAGTTCAGCTTGAGCCGCGAAAGCGTCAGCAGGGCTCCGATGGTTACAGTTCAGCTTGAGCCGCGACAGCGTCAGCAGGGCTCCGATGGTTACAGTTCAGCTTGAGCCGCGACAGCGTCAGCAGGGCTACGATGGTTACAGTTCAGCTTGAGCCGCGACAGCGTCAGCAGGGCTACGATGTTCCAGATGAGTTCTTTTTAGGGTCAGCCGCGATCAGATCAGCAGGCTTCAGGTCCAAGATACAACTGCCCGCTAGTTGTCGGGCGGGCCCAGATATAATCCAGGGGCTCTTTGAAGTCCGGACCCTCGCAGGCGGAGGTCTCAAGACCTGGGGGCTGGTCGTCGGCGAGGTCCGGCGGTTGGCTCTTTGATCCTTTGAGAAATGGGTCCGGGAATTCCCAGACGCCCAGCAGGTCTGGAGCCAGCACTCAGGGAGGCCAAAGGTGCGATCGAAAATGGCCCACAGGGGAGGGCCAAAGGTGTGACAAATACCAGTCTCTCAGGGGAGGCCGGAGGTGCCATCGAAACTGCCTGGCTTATCGCACTCGGGGAGCCCTTTACCCCCAGCCGGGACTGGCTCGCCTTTGGAGTCTGGGTTTCGCTGGGGCCGGGGTCACGCTAGGCCCAGGGAGACAGGGATCTCGGGAAGGGAAAAATGGCTGCCGGGCCTTGTGGGGCATGCAAGGTTAGGTGCTCGGAGCCGGGAGCGGGACGGGGACAGGCGGACCTGGTCGTGGGTTACGGGGGGCTCGGGCTTATCGGGGGAGAGACGACCAGGCTTCAGGGTGCAGGCTACTCTTACGGGGATGCTGCGCAGGGGGCCCAGGGTGCAGGCCTAAGCTCGCAGGGTGTGGTGGGACAGGCGCGAACCACGCCACGAGGCCGGGTCCAACAGTCACCACAAAATGATTTGTATTTTGTACTTTTCAGTAGCTTGTATGCTCAAGAAAGGAAGCAATTTATTGTACCTATTTTAAAGAAGCACAAATTTTGTCAATGCCGGGCTGTACTATAATTTTTTTTTAATCACTCCCGAACCCGTTTGTCTGCTTTGCAGTTGCATCTTTTTTATGGGCATGCATGTGTAAAATTAATTATATACCAAGCAATTTTTTAATTAAACGCTGTGATTTAAAAAAAATGTTTTATATGGAATTTACTGTAAATTTAATTTGAAGGAGGCTTGTTTAAGGAAAGAATTGTGACTGGTTGTATTTTCAAAGTTGGATTTTTAAAGTACTTTTATAATCTGAACAAAAAAGATCGAATAAAGTTTTAAAGTGAAGTGGAGGACGACTTACAATAAGGAGAAATGGGTGGAGAAAAGACGCAATGTGAAATTTAAATTAAGAATTATTGTGAGCGACAGAGGAGAATTTATGGAAATCAAGGACAAATTAAAAGTATGGCCAACCTTATCCATCAAGTAATTAGTGTGTAAGAAAAATGAGTTAGTGGTGGTAAAAGCAGCAATGATTGCTAGGTTGTGAGGGAGTGCTCAGAATTCAGCTAAGCATAGAAACTGAAGATTAAACCTTAGCAAAAAGTCAAGGTGAAATGCTAATTTAATCCTGGTTTTAAATATGTTCAGATTCACTTGGTCTACTGAGCAGTGTGCCAGAGAGTAGTTGTACACAGCTACAGGCTAGGCTGCTCATGCATGTCTGTCAATGCAAATATGGAAAGAAACTGAATACTACAGTTCAAAGCATTATAAGCCAGCTGAAACATCAGTAACTGTGAGTCTATTTTATGTAATAAAGTTTGAGTTTAAAATGTCAACCACATTAAAGTTGAGTTGAAGTTGTTGAGGTAATAATTTTGTGTCTTTCATTATTACCTACGACAATTTCAAAAATGTAGAATTTTAAATATTGTTTTATTACATACACTATGTGCTGGTCGTAGTCGTGGACTCTGCTCCCTAACCCGACTGCTGTTTGGATCTTAAAAGCCCTAATTTATTGCACCAACCGGGACCGGGACTGTAGCTGATTTACAAGTTTACAACATACCTGGAGACCTGGAGCTGCCGCCAGTTTGCCTGCATTTCTAATTTCACTTGGGTGCTCACGGGGGTGCGGGACTGCGAGGACCAGAGGTCTCTGCGCTCTGTCAACCTCGCGCACCTGGTGCCTCTTCCCGCCTCCTCTTCCTCCTATTTAAGGGACGCCCTTCACGATACCGTAGAACGCGCGTGGGATGAAGCACGGGACGAAGCCCGGGCAAAGGGCGGGCCGTCTGAGGCCGTCCGAGGACGATCGAGGCCGGGCTGGGCCCCGTCTCTTTATCCATTTCCCCCCGAGATCTTGGAATACTGACAATGTCTCCGAAGCCTGGGAACGGTGGAAAAATGCACACGGGGGGGAAGATAGGAGGCACCTTGGATGCATTCTTATCAAAGGCGGTCTCGAACTTGGACCATGAAATACCTGTTGTCGAATCGCGCGTGTCCTTTGAACTCCAACAAAACAAGCGCTCGTCATTAGGCCCAATAACACAGATACCCTCCCCACCAACACACAGCTCCCAGAGCAAAGGGATTCTTTCATCAATGGATACCAGTATTCCCCTGCTCCTTCAGGACAACTCTCCACCTTTAACTCAAGTCCCTTTGAGGAGCCCCAATCATGACTTAACTATCTCGGACCTTTCCCTGGTTTTTTCCCCAGAGGAGTCCTCCTTGTTGAAGCTCCCTAATGCGACCCCTATGACTAAAAAGAGTACAGCCCCGCAAAAACCATCTAGACAACTAACTTTAACGAAAAGGAAGAGAGGGGGAAACTTACATTGGGGTAGACAAACTAAAGTACCCAGACTAGGCTCAAGCCCCCAAACTGACATATTTAAAAAAACACAACAGAAACATTTGTCACCATCAAAGATAAAATCAAAGCCCCAGGAAACCCAAAATTCGTCTAAGAATCAACCTCCTGAATCCAACTTAATTGTGAATGACATAGAACATCTAGTCAGATCCTTAATTCTCCCTATCTTAGAGAGGGTAAAAAGATTGGGTGATCAATTGAATAACTTAGTGGTAGAATCCACCTTAAATTCCCAACTTTTAAAGGGTTTGGTAGCCATTAATATGAACACCAAAACCAGCGGACACCAATCAATAAATAAGGCCACCACAAAAGTTACTTCATCTGGCTCCAACACGACTATTGGGAACGCTAGGCCTTCTAAAGATACTCGACCTTCTTTGAATAACCCAAGCGGGAATTCTGAGAAGTCTGAGAAACCAGGTACACACTCTACCCTGACAGGGTCTAGAGAATCAGCCACTCTCCCACTTAATACCTATTCATCTGGCATTACCCTGCCGGATACCAAGGTTGTTGATATAGGCATCCCCCAACCCCTAGATAAATCCATAAAACCAAAAGGATGTCATATCGATCTGCCACCAGAGGCGGTTCCATATGCAATAGTCCTAACAGGCGTCCCAGAACTTATAGATGGAAAAAAGGAAGGCTACTCTGAGCTAAAGAATAAAGCTATTTATTGGCTCAGACAAAACAGGCCATTGCCCTCCCATATAGATGGAGATATAGTGTTTGTTAGAAGATTAGTGTGGGTAGGTTCTACACCCAAAGACACTGCTGGGGATATAATTATTATCAACTTTAGACACCGAAGGGTGGTCCCGCACATCGCTGATTGGTATCAGAATCAGGGATGTAGTAGCATAGTGCCTCGAACCCTAACTTACTTTTATCCTGAGGCACTAATTGTTCCCCGTGGCCAGCGTGGTGTCCCCACATATTACAAACACAACTTCTATCCTTCTCATCTATCGGAGGGGACCCAACGGTCTACTAATTACTCGGTTTTTGGGAATGTAGAAGGGCCAATAACATGCAGGAGTCTGACCACTCAGCAAGGTTTTAATCCACCATACTGGTCACTTCCCCTAACAAATCGATATGACGTTTTTTCGGATTTAAATGATCTGGATTGACAACAGGGAAGCAGTGCGATATATAATCCGGAAATATCAAGCCGTCCAACGTTAACAAACTCCAATCAGTGTGGGTGGCTTAGATCTGATTTAGTGGCAGGGGACCTTATGATTCCAACTGTCCTTACTGGGTCTCTGTCAAAACACGACGATCAACTAGTTAATCCGATTGTTATAGATGATCCACTTCTGATTCAGCATAATGCGCCTGAATCTAATCGATCAAATATTTCCAAGGAATTGCTAGGAAAATCAGCCCCACTAATTGATACCTTTAAACAAACAGATTTCATCTATAGTTTCCTTTCCTGGAACGTGGCTGGTTTAGCCGATAAAGTGTATCATCAACATTGGTTAGACGTCGTTATTGGGCATGACGTAATCTGCCTTCAGGAAACGTGGTCCCTGGAGGCACATCATATTAGTGGTTACCAAACCTTTCATACCCCAGCTGTGCAAAGTGCACATGGCCGCAATAAAGGGGGTCTGTGCACATTTGTATCCATTACCGGGGGCATTGAAGTTAACAGGTTTTGTGCAACCGAGTACTATCAGATACTGAGGTTAAGATGGGGCGCATCGCATAACGCAACAATACTACATTTTTACAATAATATACCACCTGATAGGAGTGAGGCCATCCTTAGTAAGCTTCTCTCGACCTTGATCTCCTTACATGACCAGCTGGTAGGAGATAATATTATGTTTTGGGTAGGAGACTTTAATTGTACGATCTGTCCACATGACTCGCAGGGTTTGTGCGGCCTATCAGATTATGGGTAAGATTGCCCTACCCATTTTAATCACACGCAACTTGGTACTACTCTTAACAATATACTTTTTTATTTGAACTTAACCTTCATAAATGAGATTTGCAGACCGAGTATACCATTTCAACCTACCTTTAACGGGAGGGGGTGTAATACGATAATTGACTACACTTTAATCTCTGCATCCCATGTCGGGTTAGCGGCTACTTGGGAAATGGGCCAGGCCCCCATTCTGATCACTACCCTATAGTGTTTAGCATTAAAGTTAAAAAATCAACACACAACATACTTCAGAGATAAGATTAGCTTCAAAAAATGGCTATACAATGAAATGGGAAAAAGTAGATCCCTCTGGCTTTTTGGAAAAATTAGTTGCCTCTAATATCGAAGACATAATGATCTGTCTAACACAAGAAGAGGCATCAACTAGAGTAATGAATTCCTTTTCTAAGATACTAGCCACAGTCAAATCTCTATTGACAAGAAAACATCGGAAGGGGGCTTCAAAACCCCACAGGTGGTTTGATAGTAAGTGCACTAAAGCACTAACACTTCTCAAAAAGGCATTGCAGACAACTCCAAAAAATCCTGATTTAATTCGCACAGCCAGAAAATCTTATAAAAACACTATAAAAATGAGAAAAGCCACCCTAAAGAAAAAGGTATGGGCAGCCCTGAAAGAAGCCTCGACTAAAATACAAGTATCAATTTACAATTTTAAAAGAGATAACATGGCCTTCTGGAAGGTGGTAAATGACCCCTTCCTACAAACTAAAGAGGCTGATTTCATCGACCTGGCAATTACAGATGATCTATGGGTAGCTCATTTTAAACACCTGTATGGCAGATCGGCTTCCCTCGACGATGGAATCACTCCCATAGACGAGGATAATAATTCCTTGGTAGGCAAATAGCTCACCCCTTTCCCATTACCTACAACCTTCAGCTGTGAGGAAGTCATTAAAGGTATAAACGATAGTTCATCGGGCAAGGCACCGGGCCCGGATGGTGTGCCAATAGATACCTACAAGGCCGAGATAGACTTATGGGCCCCTATGATAACCAACGTTTTAAATAAAGCGAATCAACAAGGTTTTATATCCACTTGGTCTGATGCAATAGTTATACCCATCTACAAAAAGGGTAATAGGAACGACCCGACCTGCTATCGGCCAATCTCATTGTTGGACGCATTGGCAAAGGTGGCAGGCCGAATCATTTTTAATAGGATACAAACCTGGGGGGGAGGAAAAACAAATTTTCACTAATTTACAGTATGGTTTTAGCCCAGGAAAGGGGACAACGGAACAATGTTTAAATTTGGCCCTTCTTATCGCAAAATACACTCAGGCAAAGAGCGGGAACCTTTTTATTTCTTTTATAGATTTAAGTTCTGCTTTTGACTGTGTAGATCACGAATTCCTATGGTCAACACTTAGCGACATGGGGATCGACAGTCAAATTTTATTATATATTAAGTAACTTTATAGAGATGCAGGTGCAAGGGTTAGATATGGCCCCAGGGGGGAATGCTCAGACAAATTCCCTATAAAAAGGGGTGTTAGGCAGGGGTGCATTTTGGCACCCCTATTATTCACCTTATATATTAACTCAATCGGACACTACCTCAGGGACTTTCAGCACGATTATCCCACTATTAAAGGGATTACCATCCCATTATTACTATACGCCGACGATGCGGCATTAATGTCACGGACTAGACTTGGGCTACAGAGAACTGTAGACAAATTTAATACCTATATGAAGCTTCGTGGCTTAAGAATAAATATTTTTAAAACCTTTACAATGGTTTGTGGGAACGGTAGAAAAAGGGCAGCCTGCCCAATTTTCCTCGACAATAAGAGAATTGAAATTACAGACACTTTCTCTTACTTAGGGGTAAATTTTGACAGGGGGAGCTCTTGGCAAACAGCGGTCAGCGCTAAGAAACTAGCTTTTTTGCGCTCTATTGGCGCCTTGAGAAACTTTTCTACCAAATATGGGGGGAAGCCAGCTAAAGATTTAATCTATATCTATAAAGCTAAGAGCGTCTCAACTGCTATCTATGGTGCTGGCCTCTGGGGCACCGAACACGCACAGGCGATACAAAGTTGTGATAATCAGTTCCTTGCCTACTTACTGGGGGTATCCAAAACTACATCCTCGTACATGTTGCATATAGAAGCAGGCCTTTCCCACATAATAGACTCCATAAGGATCTCTCCGATTCTTCTCTGGCACAAGGTCTGGGTTACCCCAGAAACTTCACTAAATAGGGATCTAATAACTGATTGCCTTTTGCTAGATGGGGCGTCCAAAATCAAATGGCTACGTTATGTGAGAAACATGTTCAAGGAGATAGGCCATCCGGAATTTTTTGTAAAACCAAGTGCCATGGAGAAGGTATCAAGAAGTTTGCTCAAAAAGATGGCCTTGGACCACCTTGCTACATCTAAGTGGAACGTAGAAAAAGAAAAACACACCATCATTAGGTATCAGCAAATTACCTCCCATGAAGGGTTACAAAAATATCTAACACTAGTGAGTAGCCCTTATGCTCGCATGTTGCTTACTCGCTTCAGGTTAGGTTTTTTCTTTCGACTGGTCACATTTCCTCAATGTAACAACTGGTCCATGTCAAACCTCGTATGCCCCTGCGATGATATCTCGTATCAATCTAATATACATTGTGTCTTATTCTGTAAATTTTATCAGGCACCACGCAGGGCGTACTTATTAACTATTTTTAGGACATGGGGGATCCGAACCTGTAAGCTAGCTTTCCTTAAACTGCAACGGCTGGAAGAAGACTATGTTATTCATGCACTGAACTGTTTTCTAAAACTTGTAGTAAAGTTTCGTAATACAATGAGTTGATCAAACATTTTTTAATGATAAATATCGAACCTTATATTGGTAAAATTAATTACCTCGACCTGGATATGTTGTATTATATGTACTATTTTGTAACAATTGTTCTTAACCTGTGTGCTTTTATGATTTTGAATTACTAAATCGAATAAAGCAAGTTTTGAATTGAATTGAATACACTCTGTTTTCCTAACTCTAGCCTTCTAAGAAATTAGATTATTATTTGAGGTTGGTCCCTACCCACCTCATGGAATCATCACAACCCTCATCAGGATGAACTCTCAAAGTCACTAAATTAACATAAGCTCCATCCCCTTGTGACTTTGGTACAGAGCAGACAGGCTTAGGTAAGAGCAATGTGGAAAGTTAATATGCAGTCCGAAAACAGTAATAAAGTCATAATGCAAAAAAAAAAAAAAAACTGAATTAGAAAAATAAAAAAATAGTAACATTTAATAAAACCTAATGAGACCATGAAAGGAAGTAGGTCACTGGCTGACATGGGTGAAACCCTCCTCAAGCTAGGGACTCAATCCTTGTCATGGTGAGGCAAAAACAAAACCCAAATTAAGCTCTGGTCAACCCTCTAGTAGCTTGGCACAGAGCTGTCAGGAATAAGGGTGGGCGTAGTTCGCAAAGTAGCGCTACGCGCAGCTACGCGAAGTGCACTTCGCACTACGCGAACTTCACGTAGCACTACTCGAGCTGCGTAGTAGCATGTTCGCACTGTGCAAGATGCATTTTCAATGATTGCACAGTGCAAACAAGCATCCGGCACTGTGCAATCATTGAAAACGGCCTCTTGCACAGTGTGAGCTGTAGTTTTCTGCCGCTCAAGTAGATTTTTACTCGAGCGGCAGCTTTCTCGCGAACTGGTAGTTTCTCATCGCGAGCGGTCGCGAGCATGCACGACCACTCGCAATGAGAAACCTGACCTCCCCGCGTTGAGAGTCTCGCCAGGATGTCATTGTGCTTGCACGCGGTCGAGAACATGACGTTGAGGACCGCGAACAAGCAAATAATGACCGCTGCACTACACTACGCTGTGCTACGCGTGTTCGCACCGTGCTACTTGCAGCTCACGTAGTGCGAAGTTGCGCAAACTTCGCAAACTACGCGAGCTTAGCGTAGCGCTTCACCCAGGGTTAGTCAGGAATAACTTAGAGGCACTGTGTAAATTATTTATGCAAGACTTAGAATAGTAATATAGTGAAAACCCAACAAAAATTGCACACAAATTCAGTAAAATAAAATAGCAACTAAAAACATGACCAAAATGACAAAATCCAATTAGTAGAGCCAGAGATATCCAGTTTTAAAGATTTAAGAGAAATTAGCATCAAAAACAACAAAGCACCATCTGTTGATGTCTGGTTACACAGGACCGAACCAAAATCAAAAATTCAGGCTGACCGCGATGGAGCGTGGGTCAGCTACGGGGTCCCAGTTGGACCCGCTGAACAAGTGTACCTTAAGTCCTGGTTGTGGAGCATTATGAGGTCCTGGGTAGAGGATGCATTGCACAGATTAGGAGATGAGGTAGGTCAGAGGAGCTGCAGAGCTGCGATGAACGATCCTGCACAGTCCTTGAGGATCTCCTCAACAAGGCCCTGCTATGTGAAGTCCAGCATCCAGGATGCATTGCACAGTCGAGGAGATGTGTCAGTTCCAAAGCACTGTAAGGCTTTGATGCGAGAACCTGCATTATCATCGATGGTGCCGTCAACGAGATAGTTGGGATGCGGGGGCCTGCGTCCGGAAAGCTTTACACAGAAGCAGTTCTCATGTGGGCTGCAAGGTCAATGCAGAGTGTGCCCTAGGAGAACCTTTCCAGCAGTGGCAATGTGTTGAGTCTACTCGCGATTGAGCCGCACAGCTGAGGAGATGGTTCAGTTCTGCTGGATCCACAGATAGGCTGGCAAAGCACCCACATTCTCAATTCCAAGGGTCTAGGACTGGGTTGGCAACACTTGACAGGGTAAGACTCACAGATGGCAGAATCCAGGTGCTGGGTTCAAGCTTGTTGAAGTCTTCTGTCCCTGAAGCTCTAGTCAGGGGGCCAGGCAAATAGCCCTTGGAGTCACCTCATGGCCCTGGATTCAACAGATGTAGGTCCAGTCCTTCTAACTCAGAGTGGCAGTACTTTCAGCAGCATAGCAGTCCTTCTTCCTAGCAGAGTATCCACAGATTCAGAAGTGTATACAAAAAAGGTAGGCAGCAGTGTTTCTCAAGACTGAACCAGTCAGTGCCCCGAATTCTCCTTGCTTGGGCCCACTCCCAAGTGTTTGACTGCCTGAAAAAACCCTCATCAACTCCTAAAAATCTACTTTGTAAGAGGGAAACATGTTATCACATTCCTTATGCAAATGCCCATGGCAATTTTGCTGCAATTAATTTTAATCCAAAGATTAAAATCAAAGTCAATTTTTGGTGCACATAATTGATTCTCCAAGAACTGGAATTTTTTCATATGTTCTTTTATTCTTATGTCAATTCCAATCCTTTGTTAATGGACAAACTCATAGGACTTCATCAGGACCTGAAAAATATTTAGATACAATAATCAATACCTCTATAAATTACTCCTTTAAAACCTTTTTCCCTTTTTTTTACATTATTCTCTTTTCATTTTTTATATTTTTTATAGAGATTTTTATTTTTGTATATAAAAGGTTATGTAAGTATGTACCTTATGCACATACATTACCATTTCATCCACAGTTATCTAACTCTACATTGTTATTCAAAATTCTTATTCTTACTTTAATCCCATGCACCTCTAAAACCAAATAATTAACAGTGATCACAGCGACTACAACTGCACAATTTATACGTATTATAATTTTTATATCCCTATTTCACCATGGAAAACAGAATTTATGCATTTCATAAAGGCAGGAGGACAAATCTGTTACTTACAATGTGTCTTATAGATAAACTTCCATCTATCCTGTTCTCATCAATTCCACTATAATTTCATTCTCTGTAAAGAAAAGTAGACTGTCTTACACTTATGTATCCTTATCCACACTCGTCTTAACATTCCATTTTTAAAAACTGTTGCATTTCCTATCTATGTATTCATTTTACCCTTCTTTTCTTCTCTTTCTCGTTTTCCTTCATACACAAGTCAGGGGTGACATTTTCTTTAAAACCCCACACTGTCTTTAATCATACATAACTTTGCATTGAAAACATTCCTAAGTTCCACTCTGCAGTATCCTAAACATCATAAATTGTATGTCATCACTCTGATGCAGCAGTATTCTATTTCATAGGAGACCTTCCTCAAATTCTACACAAGACCCATCCAATATCATAATCCTTTCCAAATTACACATGGTATAAATGAAACCACAACCCTTAGTGGTCAAACACAATTTACAATCCCATGCGTTCCCATTTTTAGAGTACACACTTATAACATCACTCTTCTTCACACCTCCTCTTACTACTCTCTTTACAGTATCACATCTAAATAGTACAAATGGGGGTGGGGTCGCACACTACTCACACACCAGCGGGATCGCCCCTAAGGACTGTGGTAAGTGTAGTTCGTGTTCCGCTATGCATCTTCTTTCGATTATCTGCTATCTTTGCTATCTTCGCCATCCCTGGACACGTGTTTCGGGGTATTTACCCCTCATCAGCAGGGATTAGGCCGTGTTCTGGGGTTGCCGGTGGCTGCCAAATATTGCCAGGTTTAGTACCACTCAATCGGGCAGGTGCGGGGTCCCAGGCTCGTCAGCCAACTGCTCGAGGGAGCTTTAACATTACAAATGGGGGTGGGGTCGCACACTACTCACACACCAGCGGGATCGCCCCTAAGGACTGTGGTAAGTGTAGTTCGTGTTCCGCGATGCATCTTCTTTCGATTATCTGCTATCTTCGCTATCTTCGCCATCCCTGGACACGTGTTTTGGGGTATTTATCCCTCATCAGCAGGGATTAGGCCGTGTTCTGGGGTTGCCGGTGGCTGCGAAATATTGCCAGGTTTAGTACCACTCAGGCGCGCAGAATCCAATTAGTACTTCATTTTTTTGCCATGCTGCTGCAATATCCAGAAGTGTACTGAAGAGTTGGTGTCTGAGGTCCAATATTTATACTTTGGCCTTCCTTTGAAGTGGTAGAAATTTCTACAGGTTTCCCTTTGAATTCCACACTCATCCTGCCTTTCCTGTCCTGGCTCCAGACTAACTACAGGAGTGTTGTTGGTATTCCTATTGGAATCTGTACTGCACTTTGTCTCTACACTGTCAGCTACATCCAGCCATGTGACTCAGTGATAGGCTACAGGCACTAAATGGCTAAGGCAGGAAAGTGTCAACCTTTTAAAAGTGGCATTTTCATAATTGCAAATAAAACTCTGATTTCACCATGAGAGAGAACTTTTCATTACAATTCCAAAGACACCAAACATATGAACTAGTTACCTGTTCCCATTTGGAAATTATCACTTATTAGATGTAATAAGTTAACTCCTATAGGAGAGGTAGGCCTTTCAGTAGTGAAAAAATAATTTAAGAGTTTTTCACCACTATCACTCGGACATGTAAATCTGCCTCAGTGACTTCATAGGTACAAGGTCACAATGACTAGAATAGAGAATGCAGAGGTAGATGAGATCTATGTATCAACAGTTATGAGGCAGACTGGTAGAGACAGCTGTATGGCGCGGGCTTCTGATGCAACTGATAGAGCGCGCAGGTCACCCGACTATAAATTTACCATACTCACCTGGGCCCATAATCAATGACACATTTCTTAAATCAGGTAACCTACGCTCTAACTACCAGATATTTTACCTACTAGGTCCTATACCATTTGACTTACCAATCCTTGGCTTGGTTTCAATGACAAATGACTTCAGCTTTTCTCTGGAGCTTGTCATGGGCAGAAGGACTTTCAAAATGGAGTAACAACGTCCCCAGGCCCAAAGATTACGATATATGAAAAGTAGAAAGAAACATTATTAGAACACAGAATAAATGAATACACTGTATACCGTGTATTTCTACTCTATACCTATGATCTTTAACTATAGCATTAGGATTAGGCAGAACGAACAGCTTGGCGAAAGCAGCAGTGCAAGCTTCTCGCACGTGAGAGCATAGAGCAGTCATATTAACACTAGTGCGCAGAAGCGGCAGCTTCCCTCCAAAACAACGAATACGTCATGTCACGTGATTATGACAGACGCATGCGCAATAGAAACCCTCGCGTAGCAGCAGCCATCTTAGATGCAAGCATATTAGGAATATTAAACACATAAGCAAGCTTCACTCGGACACCCAATATTGATGTAAAATATGCAAATTAGTAAAACAAACATGTTGGTTACTTATTTCAAGGTTCATGAGTACAAGCAAGTCGGTTCATGTGCAAATCCTTGCTCCATCAATCCCCTCTTTGATTATATTTTATATCATCTCTAATTAATGAACAGATGCCAACTTTTCACATTTCACCCAACTCAATATCTTCTAACTTCCTATTTTGCTTCTTCTCATTATTACCGTGAGAATTTTTCATTTTCTTGTATATTTTACTATTCATCTCTTCTAATTCAAGTTCATCAATATTTCTTTTTACTCCTCGCCTATTTACGGAGTATTTCTTTTTATGTTTTTGGCATTTGCAACAAATTATTATACCTAGAACTAGCAAGCCTATTCCCACCATTGGCATCAGTATTCTACCTACAATACTCTTTCCAACATTAGATAGCCAACTACCTCCCCGAGGAGAGACCATCAGTAAGCCTCTTATATGCACTATCAACCTCCAGTGGTTTAACCTCTTTTTCCAAATTAGTAATATTTCTCACATACCTTTTAATTTCAACACTTTTGTCTGGTATGTAAGTGCAACAATGTTGTGCCTTCAACATTCTACAGACTTCACCCTCTTTTGCCAATAATATATCAAGAGCAAGTCGATTTTGTAAAACCATTGATCTGATCGCAACCAATTCGGTATTGACCATTAAGAAACCTCCAGCAGAGTCAGTTGATAACCGATCCATTACTGTTGACAATTTGCAGATTCTGTGTGTAATCAGAGCCACTCCCACTGTAGGTATCAATGCGTACGGTGAGTTGCCGTAGTCAAGGTGAGGCATGACCAAAGTATGGATCAAGATTTTTCTACTGGTCGCTGGGAGGAGATCCAAAGTTTTACGCAGGCATTTTAAAATGCCGTAGCATTTGCCTGCCACCCCTCTAGTGTGATGTTCAAAAGAGAGGTTGGTATCTAGTATGATCCCCAGGTTCTTCACCTGTCCTGCCGGACACGGTGCGGGTCCTAACTCCGATGGCCACCAGGCAGAGGACTAGATGGTGGGGGTTTTCCCTACCACAAGGAGCATAGTTTTGTTTGCATTAAGGCGTAAACAATTATTGTTCATCCATTCCGCTAATTTCCCCAGACACGCCCAGAAATTCGCTGCCGCCTCTTCTGGGGGCTGAGACAGTGTCACCACTAATTGGGTGTCGTCCGCGTAGGACACTATCTCCACCCCAAAAGTTTCTACTAGCTTGGCCAAGGGCTCTATGTACAGGTTAAATAGGGTAGGGCTCAATATAGAGCCCTGAGGAACCCCTTGTTTTAATGCCCGCACTTCCGATTTGTAGGGTGGGCAGTAGACCTGAAATTTTCTGTCCGCACTGAGGTCTAATAATAACAGCGCGGCCGTCCTAGCTATTGTTAGTCCTATCCAAACTATAAGTACTATTGCTATACTACATAAACATACTCTACAGCATGTCTTTAAACAATTTCTCTTCGGTCTTCCATAAACAGTATGATCAGTCATTTCAGACTAAAGAAGATTCAACCCCTCTTTGTAACTTTTACAGAGCTTTTTACCCTGTGTGTAATTCAGGTTGGTCTCACTTCTTCGTCAGTTTGATCAGTAATCAATTCTTCATCATTTTCGTTACTTATTTCCAGATTTTCAAAATCTTCCAAAACAATCTAGGCCCACTCGGGGCCTTTGTATTTATTATTCAGTCTCTTTAACCGGGGACTTCTCCTTCTTGGTTGTATCACAGGTTGATCAGCTTGACTTGATATTTCATTTACTTGTTCAGGTTCTTCATCAATTGTTTTTAAACGCAGTCTCAGTCTTTTGACAAACCTAGGCCATTTGTCTCCCTTTCTGAGTCTTTTAGCTGGCACTGTGTCTTGGCTCTCTTCAAATGTTCTTTTATTTTCATTCAGTTGTGGCACATCTATTTCAATGCTGTTTTCTGTTTCCTTCTTTAACTGGCTAGGTCCAGGTCTTATTTCTGTTTCTTCTGCCTGGTCACTAATCTGGCCTTGTTCAGGTATTTGCTGAATTTGGCTTTTGTTTGTTTCACCTTCTTTGTCTTGAACACGATTTTCTACTCCTGTCTGGTCCTGCTCAAGATCTTCGAACCCTTGATTTTCTTCTGCTTGAGCCTCCATCCTAATTTCTATCTGTCCCTTTTCAGGCTCAAGAGTTCTTGGTGGAGTGTTGATTATCTGATCTCTCCCTATCTGGTCCTCCTCAGAATCACTTTGGACTTGGATTTCTATGATCTGAGTACCTTCTTCTACACCTGTCTCTTCCTCACTATAACTCTGTCTATCTAGATATGTTTGGCTTCTTGTTTTCACATATTCTGCAGGTATGTCGATTACTGGAATCCAATCATCTTGACTGGTGCTCGGTTGTTCCTCTTCAGCTACTTCAGGATCGATATCTTGAGACCCCTCAGCTGCACAACCTTCAGACTCAGTTTCATCAGGTTCAGTCATGACTGTAATGGATCCAGTGTGGAACTCCTGCACACTTTACAGCTGTGGTGGTAACCAAAATTACTTGACGTGTTTTTCCCCACCTCAGTGCTAGGCAAGTTTTTCGAGTATGTTTCTTTAACACTACCCAATCACCTGGGTTCAGGTTATGTGCTGGAGTTGCTGGTCTGGTGACAGCGTTTTCCCCACCCGGGGTGAGAGATAGAACGCACTTGGTCAGCCAGTTCTTTGCAGTACTCCAGTATTAAATAATCAAATATGCTTAGCAGTTTGTGTCCTGGCACCCATGCCTGCCGCATTGCTCTTCCCATCAGTATTTCATGGGGACTCAAGCCTGTGTTCCGGTCTGGAATACTTCTGAGTCCCATCAGAACAAGTGGCAAAGCTTCTGGCCACTCCAATCAAGTTGACTCATACATCTTTCCCAATCATGACTTGATAGTGCCATTCAGTTGATCTACCACACCAGAAGCCTCTGGGCGATATGCACAGTGCAATTTTTGCTTAATTTTGAATGCTTCACAAATTATACCCATTATTTCACTATTAAAATGTTTTCCTCTGTCTGATTCAATTGTTACTGGAAAACCAAAATGAGGTATTAGCTCTCTAAGTAAAAGCTTAGCTACAGTGATGCTATCGTTCCTGCGTGTGGGGTAAGCTTCCACCCATTTTGAAAACAGGCAGACAATGACAAGTATGTATTTTAGTCCTCGACAAGGGGGTAACTGAATGAAGTCAATCTGTAATCGAATAAAAGGACCTTCTGCCTCTTTTCCTGGTAAAACTACTGTTTTTTTCCCTGGGTTCATTTTTTGGCAAATCAAACACCTCTGGCAGAGTGCCTCTGCTATGTTCCTGAATTTCGCATTAAACCATGTTTGTCTGAACACACGTATCATAGCATCTCTTCCCAAATGGGAATCTCCATGAATCAACCTAGCCATAGGAGCAAGCAGACAGTCGGGTAACATTGCCGTTTCATCAAGATAAACAATGACACCATCTTCAGCCCTTCTCTGACAACCTATTTTCCTCCATTGTTCCTTTTCTTTTGGTTCGGCTGCATTCTGCAAATCTCTCACTTCTTCCCATGTATTCACACCTTCCAGCAACAAAAGTTGGCAGCTGTTTCCGCCCACCTCAACCTTTTTATTAACAGGCATCTTATATTTTGCACAATGTTGGGCTCACTGGTCAGCATATCGATTACCAGCTGTCACTTTGTCGTTGCCAGAGTTGTGAGCAGCACACTTGACCACAGCCACTTCTTTTGGTAACTGGATTGCTTCAAGCAAATCCTGTACATATTTTCCATTTCTAATCGGAGTACCTGAAGAAGTCAGAAACTCCCTTTGCATCCATAGTTGGCCATAGTCATGCACAACTCCATAACCATACTGGCTGTCAGTGTATATGGTTACTTTCCAATTTTTCCCAAATTTACAGGCCTTTGCCAGAGCAACCAATTTGGCTATTTGTGCAGACTTGACTCCAGGCAAATTGGATGCTTCAACTGGACCTCCCAATGTGCACACTGCGTAAGCAGCACTCAGACCTCCTTCCTCATGTCTCATACAAGAGCCATCTACAAATAGCTCATATTCTGAATCAATTAATGGCTCTTCTCTTATGTCTGGTCGTGGCTTTGTACTGTACTCAATCAGATCAATACAGTCATGTTCAACCTCTCCCTTCACCTCTGCAGTAAGTGACTTAGGTAGCAGTGTTGCTGGGTTCAGAATATTACACCTAGCAATGGTTACGTTTCCTGCACCTACAAGTATTCTCTCGTACTTAGTCAGCCGACTAGGTGTGAGATACTGAGTCTTAGTCCTTGTTAGAAAAATTACAACTGCATGTGGAACATACACAGTTACAGGATGTCCCATAATAATGGATTCACTCTGCTCAAGGCTCATGCAAGTTGCAGCTACTGCTTTCAGACATCCAGGTAATGCAGCTGCCACTGGGTCCAATGTGAAAGAAAAATATGCCACAGGACGTCTCACTAGACCATGAATTTGAGTCAAAACTAAAAGTGCACAATTATCTCGGGTGTCAGAGAAAAGTGCAAAATCTTTTGAATAGTCAGGCATCCCTAATACTGGAGCTGTATAGAGACATTCTTGTAATTTTACAAAAGCAGACATGCTTTCATCATCCCACTCTACTGGGTCCTTGGCTTCTTTCTTTGTCATTTGTATTAATGGCGTGGTTAGTACCGCAAATCCCACAATCCATTGCTTGCAGTATCCTACAACTCCGAGAAACATCCAGATCTCTTTCTGGATATTTGACAAGTCCATGTTTTTAATTATTCTGATTCTTTCTGAGGTAACTCTTCTGACACCCTTTTCTATCTGGTGCCCCAGATTTTTCACTGACGTGGTGCAGAATTGCAATTTGTCTGTTGACACTTTATGTCCTCCTTCACCTAAAAGATTCAGTAAGGCAACAGTATCAACAACAAAGTAATTCCGGGTTTTAGACACCACCAATAGGTCTTCTATATACTGGACCAAAACTGACTGTCCAGGTAGTACTAATGACTCAAGGCACTTTTTCAAAATCTGATTGAAAATCGAGGGACTTTCTGTGTACCCCTGAGGGACACGATTCCAAACATAAACATGACTGTCGAATTCAAATGAGAAAAGAAATTTGCTGTCTGGGTGTAATGGAATCGAGAAAAATGCGTGACACAATTCAATGACTGTAAACCATCCAGCCTCGCATGGTATCTGATATAGAATCACTGCAGGATTTGGCACGACTGGACAGCATGGAACAAAAATCGTATTCATCTTTCTCAGGTCCTGTACTACTCTGTACTTCCCGCTCGGTTTCTTTATACCAATTATGGGAGAGTTACATGGACTGCTCATTATTTCTTGGAAAATGCCTGCTTCAACCAAACGTTATATTTCTACTGCAACACCTGCTTTTATTTCGGCACTCATTTTATACTGTCGAGTATTTGGGTAAACTGCATCTTCTCTTATTGTCACTTTTATTGGGTCAACATTCACCATTAATCCTACATCTTTTCCAGTAAAGTCCCATACATCTGGTTTTACCGTCTGTTGCAGTTCTTCTGGTAAGTCTTCTATTTTCAGTCTTTTAATTTCTGTCTCTGGTCTTGCTAACATTAATTTATAAATTCCATCTTCGTCTGGGGTTTGAATTTCAACACCATTTGGGGTACAGAAAATAGTGCAATTCATTTTTCACAACAAGTCCCGTCCTAATAAATTTACAGGACTTGAATCACAGACAACAAATCTATGCATTTCTTTAAAATTGCCTATTCTAACTTCCATATGTTCTGTAACTGGGGTACTAATTTGTTTATTAGAAACGCCCACTACTTGGATCGCTTCTCCCGAGAGGGGTAGGTTTGGAACGTCTGCTGTTCTCACAGTAGAACGGGTAGCACCAGTGTCCAACAGAAAGGTGACATCATTTCCTTCAACCTTTCCTTCAATGTATGGCCCTGACTGGTCTACCGGCAAGGAGGCGCCAAGCACGCACTCCTCGTCCTCCCCCCTCACGCACCGTCAGTAAGGTTCATCTCAAAAGAATGTATCACTTAGAAGAAATTGTGAAGTTGCTGTATCTCTTCTTTCCCTTCCCTCCCAATTTGTGGTATCTACACTCTGTTGTGCTTTGCTCCTGTAATTTGGCATAGGTGCAGGAGGTAACTGATTCTGTATTACCTGCTGCTGGGTCATCCGTGGCACCTCATTCTGTGTCTGTGGATTTAAATCATTAATCGGTACATTACCACTCTGCACAGCCTTACACTCGTCCTTCCAGTGCCCCAACTTACTGCACCCGTGACATGGGAATTTCCTTTTCGCATCCTCCATATTGAATTTTCCCCTTGGCCTTCCTCCATTTCCATTACCCTGCTTCTGATTACTATTTATCTGGTTTAACTGTTGTTCTTGTTGTTCTGCTAATTTTACTTGTGCCCACATTACTTTTTCTTTTAACTCTTTTCTTTTATTTTCTAGCTCATCTTCACAATATTTGGCATATTTAAAGACTTCGTCTATGGGCTTAGCCTGCCAACAAATTTTATTATCTTTAATCCATTGTGAAATTTCAGGTCTTAATCCTAACACAAATCGATAAATGAAACGCGTCATATCCTTCATATCTATGTTGTCCAATCCACTGTACTGTTTGAATACCTGCAATAAACATTCATAATATGCACACACAGACTCGTCTTTATTCTGGGTGGTTCTATCTATTCTCATCCAGTCTGTCTCTTTTGCAGGCACCTTTCCTTTAAGGTAAAGTATTACCTGATTATACTTCTTCATGACATCCTCGGAAGGTGCCCCTGTCTTTCGGTCTCTAGGGTACTCATCACTAGGCCAATCAACAGCAATTTTACATTCTGTCCACAAATCTACTGGAACTACAATGTCGAATAATCCATCTAAATCTTTCAAAAGACACTTCGAAACTTTTACAAATCTTTCGACTTGTCTGTACTATTCTACAGGTTTTTCACTAAGTTTTGGGAAATCATTTATAAATGACAAAATATCCTGGCGGGACCATGGAACATGCACATAACCTCATCCTGGTACCTCTCACATAGGACATAATTTTTACACTTGTTCTGCTTCTTTTAAAACATATTCTGAAGTCATTTGTTTTGATCGAACCTCTTCCTTTTTCTTTGCCCACCTGGCTTTCCATTTTTTTAATTCTCCCCATTTTTGTAACAATGTTAGTAGCTCTCTTATCTGCACTTTTCTTCCGGATACATTCATGTTTTCCAAAAATCTTTTTCAGAAAATTCTGCTCGATATGGTTTTTGTAATACATTAGATTTACCAATGTCAATTCCCATGCTAGCTGCTGTGTCCATTAACTTTTCATGAAACACCTTTATATTTCTAGTAATGCTTTTACAAATAAATAATAGTTCATCTTCACTAAGAGTATTTAATCTGTCCAATCCCACATTTCCAGCCATCAGTTCCTCCAATTCAATTCTCAATTTATATATATCCAATGTTTCGGCTGTGTTTTTGGTTTCTCTATTTCTCGTGTCCATCTGTCTATTTCTTCAGGAGTTACTACAGTTGCACTTCTCGTACCTGAGGATGTCTCCATCTGTACTTCTCTTAAATTTAAAGGAGTGGTTTTTCTAATCGAACTTCTCTCTGGTTCTCTTATTGGTAAATCCATTAAGGAGATTACTGACTCACATTCACTTGCCTAATTGTCTACTATCAAGGGTTCTTTTCTTGGCTGTACTACCGATGTAGTTATAACTGGAGCTTTTGGATTAGCTTGCTTTTCTCCATCAAAGGAACAACTGGGCCAATAGTTACTGGAATTGTCAGAGCTTTGGGACTTGTATTTAATTGAGAAATGTTCTGAATCATTTCACTTCTCTGTTTATTTAATGCTTCTCTTTCTCTTTCTTGTAATACCCTCTCGATTGAGGTCTCATGTACCACTTGCGGAATTAAAGGTGGTTTTAAAAATGGGGCATTTGGATTTACTGTACTCGGTTCCTCATTATAAGGTGGTGGATTTTCATTAACAAATCCTCCATATAATCATCGTCTAAATCACCACTAGTCATTAAATGTTTTGTTTTCTCAGTCCTTTTACTTCCAGTGGGCTCTTCTAAAGTTAATATAGGATATAATTCTTCCACCACCATGTTCTGTATCCATTGTTTCATCTGTTTATCTCTGGTTTCTTGTGGGAATTTAGAGTAGAACTTGCTCAATCCTTTGTCGGTTCTGTGTCTGTCTCGCTCAAAAGCCTCAATCTCCCATTCTTCTAGTGCCTCATATTGCGTTAGTCTAGGTCTAGGATGTAAATCATTCATTTGTGTCCTTAAATTGAACAAAATTCTGCCATTAAACGTGCCATCTAAGGGAAATACCAAAATTCCATCATCTTTAGTGTATTCCACCCAATTCTCTGACCATACACAAGTGTGGTAACCCCTGTCAAACATCATAAATGATGCGCGAGTATTTGGTGGTGGAATAATAACTCCTTCTCTAACTTTAATTGGTTTATCCTTTTTAAAGAAATTCTTAACTCTGTTTACAAATGACATTTTTCTTTCACCTCCATACATTTTGTAAGGTCTGCCTCTTAGCATCTTCTCCCTGGCAAACCCTAGATATCTTCTATCAGGTCGAGTTTCTGGATGCCCTGGATTTAAATACCACATATATTTCGAGAAAATTTTGAAATCGTACGATAACTCTCAGATTTGTTTACAAAATACTTCCAATGCTAGCGCGTCTTTTATTTTCTTCAACCAATCAACAATGTGGTTTCAAATAATTTTAACCAATGATTGCGCGACTTTTTCTCGTGAGATGAGTTCCCACGCTCCTGTGCTCACCCCTCCTTTACAATACTATCTTAGCTACACGCCCGCTGTCTCAACCAATACCAGCGCAGCTCTGAGCGACGTCGCGCAGCTCCGCAACTGACTCCCTCCTTCACAAGGTACTGCAAAATCTCAATTCTTTTATTTTAAAGTGCAATTCTTTTTTAATCAACAACGTAAAAATATTTGCCACTGTACTCGAGTGACTAGAAAGGAAAGATATTTTTTCACTGCAAGTAAATCCCTTCCGTTTACTTTTCATATACTACGAGTAGATCCCTTCTGCCTACCCTTCACACAAGCATTAGAGAACCTGCTACCCCTTCAGACTCATCCACTCCGGTATATGTACTAAGGCCAAAGTTTCACCAGCGAACCCCTTTGCTATCAATCAAGCTCAGACGAACCTGCTACTCCTTCCATGTGACCCTTTCTAGGTGATATCATACTCAAAGTTTTGCTAGCGAACTCTTTGCTATCATTTATTCATACATTCATACAGAAAACCCTAAATAGTGCTTCCGGTTTTACCTAACCATGCACTAACTTCCTGCAAGTAAGTGACCTCACTGCGATGTGGCTTTCATTTACCACCCGCTATTCTGCCCCCGGGGATTCCAACAAACATATAACAGGTACGAACGATTTTGGTTAATACATAAAATTCAATACAGCATCAACAGAATCAATAAAAATTCAAAATATTTCAAATAATATCACATTTGATTGATCAATCATAATAATGTTTTCATAACCAACTAACTAACTACCTACCTATCTTAACTAAACCCTAACCTTTCCTCTGCTACCAAAGAAATATACTAATAGAGCGCGCAGGTCATCCGACTATAAATTTACCATACTCACCTGGGCCCATAATCAATTACACATTTCTTAAATCAGGTAACCTACGCACTAACTACCAGATATTTTACCTACTAGGTCGTATACCATTTGACTTACCAATCCTTGTCACTGGTACCTGTAACCTATTGGATCAGGGTGTTAGCATAATAGGAAAAATACTTTTGCACTCATATAATAACCACAGATTCGGGAAAGTTTTAAACTCTTTATCTAAACTTCATCAATGGTCATGATCCATAGATTGAACACAATAAGACTCTCAATAACGAAAATCTGAAATAATTGTATAGCTATGCAAAAGATATATTATGCCAATCATTTAGCAATATAAAGGGAAGGTAAGAACAGGGAACATGCTATTAAAATTTAAACAGACTTACACGATTTGTCTAAGGGTGGGAAAGAAATGGAACATGCTAAATAACACAGCTTTAAGCAATTATCAAAGGATGGGAAAGAAGAGGGAACATAATATGCAATTACGAAAAATCTGAGCATATAACTATAGGGAAGGTAAGAAAATGGAACACACTATTAAATCAAATGACGATTTGATCATTAAAAGGGAAGGGTAAGAAAAGGGAACATATGCAATCAAAGCTTTTATCAATTTAGGAAAGGTATAGAAAAAGACACACAGTAATATAACGACGATACCCACACAGATTTATATTTACCTAGAATGGTGTGAAGACCAACCCTGGCCACGGGTCAGTTAAGGACAGAAACCCCAAAAGTTGCAGTTGCCAGTAGGCCAGCAGGTGCAGATCAGAATCAGGACAGGATAAACCAGATTTGGATCAGCACCGGACCACCAAAGGTTAAGACCAGCACCCGCAGTTCAGTTGCAACGCCTGCGCTACTCCCTCTCTGCAGCTAACAGTCAGAACCCCGATTGGGTTATCGATTTCACCGACAAAGTGCTCCGCCAGCACTTCAGCTTCCCGGACCCCGATTGGGTCAGCGAATCTCCTGACAGAGTGCTCCGTAGCCCTCTGCTCTTAGTCACCTATTGAGTGCGTTGGGTCAGTGACAGGTCAGCTATTCGGACAAGTCGGACAATTTCTCTAGCTAAACCTACGCTAGTTATACTATTTTCCAGGCCAGTGTACCACCCCCCAATGTTGCAAGTGTAAGGATCCCCAATTTCGATTGGACAAAGGAGGAGGAGAGGTCGTCACACCACACCAAATTTTGATACTTCAGTGGTGAATATTAATTGTATGTTCCCGCCCATTAATTTATTTTCTCATGACATCTTTATTCCACCCAACAATGGAGAATTTAACATTGAATACATTGTTATACAACGGGTACAGCTTAGCTTCCTCTAGCAAGGTGGGGGTTCAGTTTCCCAGGCACATCTTGGCTGTGACTGTCTTTGGCTTGGTTTCAATGACAAATGACTTTTCTCTGGAGCTTGTCAT
The DNA here is from genome assembly GCF_964261635.1 of Lissotriton helveticus. Classification (NCBI taxonomy): domain Eukaryota; kingdom Metazoa; phylum Chordata; class Amphibia; order Caudata; family Salamandridae; genus Lissotriton; species Lissotriton helveticus. Next base: position 1,209,615,114 of record NC_136063.1, read on the forward strand.
GCGCAGAAGGACTTTCAAAATGGAGTAACAACGTCCGCCATGCCCAAAGATTACGATATATGAAAAGTAGAAAGAAACATTATTAGAACACAGAATAAATGAATACACAGTATACAGTGTATTTCTACTCTATACCCATGATCTTAATTTTAACTATAATTTCAAAACAACAAAGGTCCTAAACTTATATCAATGAGATTGAAGGTAATAACCATAGACTTCAATAAGAACTATGTCTTTTAGTTCCAATGTCCAGCCGGACAAAGGAATATTTATTTTACGAAATAGAGGAAAAATTCAAAGATACGAAACAATTCATAAACTGGGCACAAGCCTGTACCAAGTAAGAAAGGGAAGGAAAATACACGGGGGAAAAATAATAATAGCAGGCAAACAGAGTGGAGCGAAGGGTGGCTTACAATACAATGCAATCAGTGGTAAACAGTCATAATATCGATTCCAAAATATAGAATGGACATAATATCGAAGTAAAAATATAGAATGGACAAAATATCGAATGGACACAATATAGTGGTTAAAAATATCGAATGGACACAATATAGTGGTTAAAAATATCGAATTTAAGGTAAGTAATATCGATTTTCAAAATATAGAAGTCAAAATATCAAAGTATACAATATAGGCATTAAATATATCGATTTTTTAATAATATCAATTTTTTTAAAGTGTTTTGTATGTTAGTATAGGTGTGAAAAGTGTATATTAATTTTTGTAATGTATGTTTAATGTATTTTAAGTAATGAATTTTATGTTATTTAATTTTTGCGTAATTTAATTCTGTAGTGGGTTGTGAGTTTATAGGGGAATAGGGTGGGAAGTAATTTAATTATATTAAATTAAATATTAATTTGTAGCAATTATTAATCATTTTTAATTAAATTTTGCTTTCTAGTTCTGTAGCGGGTTGTTATAGGGGAATAGGGTGGGAAGTAATTTAATTGTAATAATTTAAATATTTTTATTTATTTATTGGTATTCATTTTGAATGTATTGTTATTTTTTAATTGGTAATTAATTTTTATTAATTGCCAATAATTTGTATTAATTGATTAATTGTTAATTTTGTTAATTTTCTAAATTTATTTTCTGTAGCGGGTTGTGGGTTTATAGGGGAATAGGGTGGGAAGTAAATTATTGGTAATTAAGTAAATAATTTTTTTCATTTATTGGTATTGATTTTAAATGTATTGTTAATTAATTTTTAATTGGTAATTAATTTCTATTAATTGGCAATTAATTTTATTAATTGGTAATTATTTTGTATTAATTAAATATTTGATAATTATGATAATTGTATTAATGTATTTTCTGTAGTGGGATGTGGGTTTACGGGGGAATAGGGTGGGAAGTAATGTAATTGTAATTAATTACATATTAAAAATACTTTTTGTGTATTGATAATTAATTTACTGTTAATTTTTCATTGGTATTAATTTTTATTATTAATTAGTGTTTGTTATTGAAAATTAATTAGTTGTTAAATAATTATGAATAGGTTATTAATTTTTAATAACTAATATGTAGTTGTATTTCTAATTAATTATTACATAATATTAAATTGGTTATTAATTTCAATTAATGTTTTATTGGTATTGATATTTAATTTATTTTTAATAATATATTAAATCATTACTTTCCCTACTGTTAAACTCACTGGAGTGGGAATAGTAATTTTCACCCTCCCGCTATCCAACGCTTTCCCTACTGTTGCACTCTCTGGAGTGGGAATAGTAATTTTTACCCCTACGCTATCCAACGCTTTCCCTACTGTTGAACGCTCTGGAGTTGGAATAGTAATTTTTACCCTCCCGCTATCCAACGCTTTCCCTACTGTTGCACTCTCTGGAGTGGGAATAGTAATTTTTACCCTTATGCTATCCAACGCTTTCCCTACTGTTGCACTCACTGGAGTGGGAATAGTATTTTTTACCCCTACGCTATCCAATGCTTTCCCTACTGTTGCACTCACTGGAGTGGGAATAGTATTTTTTACCCTCCCGCTATCCAACGCTTTCCCTACTGTTGCACTCTCTGGAGTGGGAATAGTAATTGTTACCCTTACGCTATCCAACGCTTTCCCTACTGTTGCACTCACTGGAGTGGGAATAATATTTTTTACCCCTACGCTATCCAACGCTTTCCCTACTGTTGCACTCTCTGGAGTGGGAATAGTAATTTTTACCCCTACGCTATCCAAAGCTTTCCCTACTGTTGCACTCTCTGGAGTGGGAATAGTATTTTTTACCCCTATGCTATCCAACGCTTTCCCTACTCTTGCACTCACTGGAGTGGGAATAATATTTTTTACCCCTACGCTATCCAACGCTTTCCCTACTGTTGCACTCACTGGAGTGGTAATATTAAATGTTACCCTCCTGCTATCCTACGGTAAAATATTGTAAATTTTTTAATAATAACTTAAATTAATTGTATCTTAATTTTAAGGTTATTTGAGTATTTTAAGTATGTTTTAGTTAATTATATTTATTATTTCATTAATTTTAAATTACTTTTAAGACATTTAAAAAAATTCGATATTTTGACTGACTATGTTTTTTACAGACTATATTTTGGATTCGATATTTTTGTACTTACCTGTTTGTAGATAGGAATTCGATATTTTGGCATTCTATATTTTGGTGACTATTTTGGTAAGTCTATATTTTGTAATTCTATATTATGTCAGTGATCCGCCAACAGTAACTGCAATACATAATATACAAGTGAAAGTTGCAGTACTGTTACAACAGTCGACGTTTCGATCCCTATCTCCCATAATAAAATGGGATCATCTTCAGGACTACATAAAATGCTATTGCCTGAATTGTTTATAGAGAGCATGTGGGAATAAACAGGAAGCAAAAGGGGAAGAGACAAAAATTTAACTCAAGGAAAGTACAAGTTTAAAAACCAGCATGTCAAACATTTTGAAATTCTGTGACAGGTGTGCAAAAACAATGCAAGGTGCAGTCATAACTGACGTGAACCGGCGTCGCTGGATTGCAAGGGTTTAATTTCCCTTTGCCCACCCTCCTTGGGGGCGGGTCAACCCTAGCACTAAGTTCTTTTCTTACACCCTCTCAATTTCCCTTCTTACAATCCCCAGCATGTCATCCCATGCACCACTTTATACAGACGACTACATTAAACAACTCTGTTCACGTCCATCCCTACTATCAGAGACACCAGAAACACCAACTCCCGCTAACACTTCAATTCCAGACAAGCTAGAAAAACTCAAGAAAAAACAGGTTCGTCTCGAGCTTATGATTTTAATGCTGACTGATTACTTAAAAGCAGACGTAATTCCTTTAGGTCTACAGGTTCGCAACGTTCCAGGGATCTTTACAGACAATCCCATATACATTCAAAATTGTAGTTACATAGGGACAACTTGCTCGCGTCATTGACTTGTACTTAGTATTGACATCGCCACAGAAACCTTGAAATCTTTAGAAATAGAAATTGCTGACATTCTCAAACAGATATCAGACTCTAACCCCACAACTGAGGCCAAATCGTTGTTGGAACAGATCGACAAAACTGTTGCAGACTTCCACAGAATCGAACAAAATAAAAAATCCAACAAAATCAAGAAGGACGTTAACCCTTACAATATAGAGAACACGTACCCATATCTGCAGAAAGATTTCTACACAAATAAATCGTACCCACGATACCAAAACAGCCGCCCTCGGGGTCGTTATAACAAACGTCAGAACCTTGTAGGCTTTTCTGACACCTCTGCCGATTCATCTGATAGCTCAGACCCAGGCGAAGGCAGTAGTGCAGCCAGAAGAGGTGGAGCACATCAGAATACGTTTTTAGCCAGAGGAGCTCAAGACCCGCCACAACGCGGCAGGGTAAAGAAAACACAACGATGGTACAATCCACCAGGCGAGCGGAAAACCCGCAACAATTATTACCAGTGGTAAATTCTTGCTCACCCTTCGCTCCACTCTGTTTGCCTGCTATTATTATTTTTTCCCCGTGTATTTTCCTTCCCTTCCTTACTTGGTACAGGCTTGTGCCCAGTTTATGAATTGTTTCGTATCTTTGAATTTTTCCTCTATTTCGTAAAATAAATATTCCTTTGTCCGGCTGGACATTGGAACTAAAACACATAGTTCTTATTGAAGTCTATGGTTATTACCTTCAATCTCATTGATATAAGTTTAGGACCTTTGTTGTTTTGAAATTCCAGTAATTACCCGAGGTCCTTAACTACCTATACGGGTTCCCTTGTTGTTTACACTGCTTAATTTTAACTATAGCATTAGGATTAGGCAGAACAAACTTCTTGGCGAAAGCAGCAGTGCAAGCTTCTCGCATGTGAGAACATAGAGCAGCCATATTAACACTAGTGCGCAGAAGCGGCAGCTTCCCTCCAAAACAACGAATACGTCATGTCACGTGAGTATGACAGACGCATGCGCAATAGAAACCCTCGCGTAGCAGCAGCCATCTTAGATGCAAGCATATTAGGATTAGTAAACACATAAGCAAGCTTCACTCGGACACCCAATATTGATGTAAAATATGCAAATTAGTAAAACAAACATGTTGGTTACTTTATTAACGTTATTCGAGGTTCATGAGTACAAGCAAGTCGCTTCATGTGCTAATCCTTGCTCCATCACAACAATAAAGCTTCTAATCTTTACAAGTCTCCAGCCTCATTTGTAAAGAACCCTACATATTTATGGTGACAAGGATGATTCAAAGAAGGCCCTACCACTATTTCAATGCATAACAAAGTTGACAACTTATTTACAAGTGCAATCCCCAATGACCGCAAAAATGGGTCTGTTGGAAACGTACAAAGGATTTCGTTAGTCGTTTCAACTGCTGATTTGAAACTCTGTTTATGGATTTACTTTATTTATAATATACTAATTTACTTTGCACCATTAACTAACTAAAGGCAGGCAATTCAGGACATCATGATGGCAGAAAAAAGTTGAATTGAAGGTACTGTCCTTTAATTATTGTTATTACTCAAGCAAGCACTGCGTGATGCCGGTGCGGTACGTGGAGACTATTTATTTCCGTTCTTTTTTTTTATTGGTGTTTGATCCTTTGAGTGCCTAGCAGTCATTGCACATTGTGGATTTTCAAGTGGCCATCAATGTTCCACAGTAGCAGTACTTAACTTAAGAAGCACAATCTCTCTGGAATGCAGTTATTCTTCATTGCTGGGCATTCGCACTTTACGGTGTGATGCAATTACTCTTCAACGCCCAGAGAGGGAACGCTCCAGTCTTCATGGAAACGCAGACAAAGTATGCAGGCAAGCAGTGAGAAGAGGCTCTAGCTTATGTAGAAATGCACGCATTCTGATGTACGGCGGCCGTTTTGCAAGACTGGGATATTCACCATAGATTACATGTAAACTCAAATGTTTTAAAGCTAGTTTTGTCGCAGCTGTCGAGAGGCTCTTCCGCTGCACTTTTCTTCAGTTGGTGTGGACTGTTCATTTGCACGGTGACACACGGTCTGGAGACGATACTTGGCATTTTGTGTGTTCTGTACAGTGATGCACACACCTTTAATATTGGTATTCTGCTCCAGTGTATGTTTATTAATAATTACCTCAAGGTATTTTGTAAAATTGTAATAACTGTTTGCAGTCTTCATCAGCTTTACCTTTTCTCTCTCCTTTGTATTCTTTACTGTTTTATACCTATGTTCTTGGTATCTGTACTGCACTTTGTCTCTACAGTCTGCCTCTCTCTCAGTGACTTCTTGGTACAAGATCACAGTGAATAAAGAATGCAGAGGTAGATGAGTTCTCTATATGTCAACAGTTATGAGGCAGACTGGATAGACTCAGCTGGGTGGGCTTCTGATGTAAGAATAAAGAGGCAGTTGTACGAAAGGATTTACCGCCTGATTCATCAAGCTAAATTGCACTCGCAAAGGGCAAGATTCTCAGAATCTTGCCTTTTGCGAGTGCAATTTTTGCATTTTGGATTCATCATCCCAAATGCAAAATGCGCTATTTAAGAATTCGCACATTTGCGAAGAATTGAATTTAAGGAATCTCTATTTGAGATTCCTTAAATACAATTCATGAAGCATTTCAAAATTGCGAAAATGCAATTTTGGGCCGCTATTTACCGAGAGGTCAGACCTCTCGGTAAATAGCAAAAACTTAGAAAAATGCATTTAAATGCATTTTTCTAAGTTGCATGTTACACACACACATGTCCTTTGGACATGTGTGTGCGCAACACCAATGTAGATTACATTTCAGGGGTGCTACAGGGTGTCCTTTGGACACCCCTGCACCCTTGAAATCGCATCCTTATTTGCGATTAGCTAATTGCTAATCGCTAATGAGGAATAACTCCCCATTCATTCCTATGAGCCTGTAGGCCCATAGGAATACATGGGGAGTTATTCCTTATTAGCGATTAGCAATTAGCTAATCGCAAATAAGGAACATGTAGGAATCGCAATATTTATTGCAATTCCTACATGAATCCCGTTTTGCAAGTCCTTAATAGCGATTCGGTATGAATCGCTATTAGGGGCTCGCAAAACGGGAGAATGATGAATCAGGCTGTTAGCATTTCTTAACAGACCGAATCGCAATTTCTGTCCATTAAGAAATGCTAAATTGCTTTTCCATATGTACAAATGCAGATAGGGATTCGCAAAATGCTATTTCTACCCAGTAGAAATTGCATTTTGTGATACCCTAAATCGGAAATCGCAAATAGGAATCTCCTATTTGAGATTTACTAAGCACATGTGCAAAGCATTTCCTAATGCGAAATGGGCACTTATGAAATGTTATTACCATTGACTCCAAGTTGATAGTAACCATGTGCAATTTGAAAAAAGGTCCTCTAAATGCTTTTTTTTAAGTGTCATAAAGCGCACACTTGTCCCTAGGTCATTTGTGCACTTTACATTTGCACCACGTTTTTTGAGGGTGCATCAAGGGAGGCCTTAAGCCCATAGGCACCCTTGATTTTACAGAAAATCGCAAATTTGGAAATACAAAACCATTCGTATCTTTGGGCCTTTAGGCATATAAGAACTAATGGTTTAGCATGCCCTAAATAGCGATTTCCTAATAGGGCAGGAATCGCTATTAGGAAATCTCTTTTTTTGTACATTCCATTTTGCATTTTCTAAATAGCGATTTCTTAGGATTTGCTATTTAGAAAATGCAAAAACAGGTTTTCGTACATCTGGCCCAAAGCTTCTAAACTTGGCAAGTCTCCAGACCCGTTTGCAAAGAACCCTACAAAGGGGTATCCAGCCGTTTGTGTGGAAGCTGGACACAGCTTATTGAAATGAAATTAGGGCTGTGCTCAGCTTTGCCCTAACATCATGCTAGCGATAACCCATCCAGGCACACCTAAGATCTTATTGTGTGAGGCAGTCTAGCAGGAATAAACAAAGCCCAACTGCCAGCTACATCCAGCCATGTGATTCAGTGTCAGGCTGCAGGCACTAAATGGCTAAGGCAGGAAAGTGTCAACTTTCTAAAAGTGGCATTTTCATAATTGCAAATAAAACTCTGATTTCACCATCAAAGAGAACTTTTCATTACAATTCCAAAGACACCAAACATATGAACTAGTTACCTGTTCCAATTTGGAACTTATCACTTATTAGATGTAATAAGGTAAATCCTAAAGGAGAGGTAGGCCTTTCAGTAGTGAAAAGAGAATTTAAGAGTTTTTCACTACTATCACTCGGACATGTAAATCTTAAAAGTGCATTCCAACTTTTTAAATACACCGCTTCCTGCCCTCTGTGCTGTCCAGGGCCTACGGTAGGGATGACTTACATGCATTGAAAAGGAAGGTTTGGCCCAGGCAAATGGTTTGTTTTGGCTGGTTAAAGTGGCAGTTTAAAACTGCACGTACATTCTGCAGTGGCAGACCTGAGACATGTTTAAAGCTCTACTTAAGAGGTGGCAGAATCAGGGCTGCAGGCTCACTAGTGGCCTTCAATTTACAAGCCCTGGGCACAGGTAGTACCACTTTACTAGGCACTTATAAGCAAATGAATGATGCTAATAGAGTGTAAGCTAATTCTACCATGTTTTAAGGAGAAAGCACAAGTACTTTAGCATTGGTTAGCAGCGGTAAAGCATGCAGGGCCAGATGTACGATGCTTTTTAGCGTGCGCAAGCGGGTCTTAGACCCCTTTGCGCACGCTAAAAAGCATGGGCCCATGTACAAACAGTATTTTGCGACTCGCAAATAAATTGCGACTTACAAAATACTGTTTTGCGACTTGCTATTAGGAAGGGGCATTCCCTTCCTAATAGCGAACACAAAGCTATGTACTAATGTTTTGCAACCGCAATTGCGGTCGCAAAACACTCGCAAATTACCACGTCTTGAAGTAGGTGGTAATGCATTCGCCAATGGTAAGGGGTCTCCAGGAGACTCCTTCCCCTTTGCTAATGCATGCAATATAGTTTTTTAATGGCAGGCAGGCACTGGTCCCAGGGCTGAGTCCAGCAGGCCACCCTCCCTGGGAGGGCCTGTCATTCCTAATGGGCTCGCAAACTGTGGATGGATGGATGGATGGGTTTTTATATAGCGCAATATCACCGCCAGGTCTCAAAGCGCTTTGCATTGGGAACCCGTCCTGGTTTTTCCCTGTGAGATAGCCCCTACTGGGTATCCCCAAGGTGAAAGCCAGGCATCCCGCCGCGGGGGGCCGTAGTGGAGATTAAGCAAGCTATTGCCCAGAGTTGCAGAGTGTGAACCTGTGATTCGAGTAGGCACCGAAGCAAGAATTACCGAGTCCGTCGACATTTTGGGCTCAAGACCCTGCCGCGTCGGGAATTGAACCCTGGTCCCGGGTCTCATCTCAGCATCCGGGTCTGCCTCCTCTAACCAGTGAGCCACACTTCTCCAACTGTGAGAGGATCATTAATATTCATGAGCCTCGCAATTTGCGACCCCATTGGGAATCGCAAACATTGTTAAACACACTGTTGTACATTCCAAATACCCCCTGGCAAATTGCAAATCGCAAATGTTACGCAATTTGCGAGGCGCTCTTTGGCAGGTTATTCTTCTGGTGCGTAGAGTCCTAAAGCCAGCAAAATCAAGTCAGCATAACAGAAGGGCTGAAGGCAAAAACTTAGTGGGAAAACCACTCCAAGAGTGCCAGGTCTAACACGCCAAAATAGCAAAGATCCAAAAAGGGGAACAAGAGATATGATTTTTTAAGGTTTTAAGTATAGAATGCACCAAAAATCAACACATAAATGATAGTCAATTAGCAGATTAGACAAGTACTTAGGCGCAATTTAAGGCTGACCATAATAGAGTGTGCATCAGATACACCAACCAGGTTTATCCTAGCCAAGATTTTACCTTTTGACTCAGTGCCTGATTTATTTTGTGCCTGTCAGCCCGTTTCTCCATCTGGAAGGTGGATGGCTTCGTCAACAATACGGACTCACCCACCAAACTTTTTTTTTCAAAAAGGAAATTAAAAAGAAATTCTCCCTTTGCTATTGGAGTACTGTCTCATGGTGAGGGAAGTATTTAGCAGTTTTCACTGCCAGGATTTCCCTGCTGGTGACAGGAGGTGAAAAAAGACCTCTTATTCCACCCATCTAAATCAGCTAAGCAAAATGATAAATCTGCCTCTGACGGCCCTTGGTCCAACAGGCCATTAGATGTCTTTAATCGTAGTGGAGAAGGAGTAGTTTTCACCGTGATTAAACCTAAGGTCTGCCTGCAAATGCATTTGGCAGGTGGGCAGCAGTCTTCTCAGTGTGGATACTCCGTCCCAATTGCGATAGGGTATCTGTAACTCCAAGATATAAATCAGGCCTTAAGTCTTTTAAGTTTCAATAATACATTTCTAAATCCCTCAGGGCCTCAAGGGAGGCACTTAGATACTGATAGGGTGTCAGCAGAGGTCAACAGCGGCATCCAGTCCAGGTCTAGTTGCAACTGGTCAGCTGGATACTAGGAAAAGTGTCTCCTTGTACCCACACAGAAGGTCAGTCAATTGAGCTTTGGAGTCCACTCCTTTTCGATGCGTACTAGAGGGAGGCGATCCAGTCCTTCAGAACTCCTTTTAGGGCACAGATAGCAGGACCAGTTCTGTTCTGATCTTCTGCAGGTCCAAAAAGTTCTCTGAAAGGAAGCTCTGAAGGTGCCACATTTATGCCTGGCTAGTGAGTGGGAATGGCACCTTGGAATACCTAAGCCAATATTATAAAAGATCCTTCGGCCAACCCTACCACTTTGGGTATTTTCAACAAGGGAAAAGCCTTCCGTTATACTCAACTCAGGCTCTGGGGCCTGGTGAGTGCACACAGGAGGGTGCTATCCTGGCTGGTAGTAGAGGGTTAGAGGTCCCCACCAACAGAAGAGGAGCACTTGGAGCCAGGCAGAGGAGAAGGCTGGCCCAGGCAGGCAAAAAACCTAGCTCTCCATAAAACATGCTCTTTTAGTGGTCCAGAGGTTGATGAAAAATCTCCTGACGACTAGGCCTGAGTGAATTTGGCCAACATGGCCAGTGGTATTCCATTTTAACTGTTTGCCCATTTGCACATTGCTCAAAAGAAAACAAAGTGCATGGCAATCCACTGTGTTTGCTAAAATTTCCCCTGGGGTGGCCAGGCTCTGGGGGGCAACACATATGTATTTAACTAATTTGGTAGAGATAGAGATATCCGTGGGCCACCCTCCCACAAATCAGGATTGCCCCTGGAGCCTCCTGTCTCACGAGGGCCCTACACAATGAAAACAGAAGTAGCCCAGCTAGGGCCTGGAGTTACTGATCTTCTACCTCAGAGACCCCATCCTCTGTGGCAGGGAACTGTCAGTTGGGAACGTTGCCGCCACCTCTGCCCATATCTGGGTGGGGCACTCAGCACCTAACAGATGCTCCCACTGCAGGAACACAATAAGTGATGATCCCGCAGCAGGAACCGAAGACAAGATGCCAGTTCCTGAGCAGCACAGGAGCTGCATGAGGGCAGCTCTCTGGGCCGCAGGCACCATGAGCTCCCCCGCAGCCAACAAAAATTGGTGAAGCTGTGGCTACTCCAGGGGTGGTGGGGTCTGGGACAACCATTAAAAATGAAAAGCAGAACAGACAAGGCAAAAGGCAGCAAAAGGCGCATACAAGCAGCGACCAGCTTTTTTAATATACACTTTTCTGGGAGGTAGAGGCCCATACTGCCCTGCGAGGAAAAGCCAATGCAGATGTTCCAGTGCTATGGTGCCCAAAGGAGGGACGGAGCACCACCAACAAAGGCTAAATGTGTTGTCCGGGCTGCGGGAAGTGCAGCACGCCCCCAGAAATGTGTATGCAAACTTGCCCTATGTTTCATGGGGCACAAAGATCGTAACCCCCAGGAAAGATTTATGTTGTTCTCAACTACTCCCAGATCTAGAGATTTTGCTCTTGAGTGGGAATTCTCCTAGATGTTGAGTCAATGGCTACTTTATGTGGTTTGCATCAAATGAAGGACTAAGACACACACATGTGGCTTTGGATTCGAATACTTTGTTGCCAACCTGAATATTGGACAATGAATGTTTTCCATTATAATGATTAGCTGTACTGTTCCCCGTTGTTTTTTGTAAAATTTCTTTTTGGTAACTTGGTCAAACATACTAAAGGTACACTTGTCCTGGATTTATGCAGAGAAGGGTATTCCAGATACAGCATTTGATACTTAGAACAATCTTGTGCAACATCACATCATATTATATCGTGCAACAGACATATGACATTTCCCATATAGGTGTGTGGTGAATTGTGTGGACATGGTAGCTATACCAGCGACCGTCAGACTCTAAAGGGCTTCAGTGATGGAAGTTCTTAGGGCATGTTATTCGTACTATTATGTCTGAACGTGGTCCTTAGCAGGGTCTTGCTACTAGGCCTGAAGGTAGGCTGCCAATGGTCCCCATATATCCCTGGGTCTGGAGCTAGGTGGTAGTAATTCCGCATATTAGTGTGTAACTGATCTTTACAGTATACTAAGTCCTATTGCCATTCTTTGAATTTTGGAGCTTATCCTCTGTCCCGTCTACACACAATCCGTCTCTTAGCCAAGAGGAGACAATGTTTTCCCTTGTTTTAATCAAGCAATAAGTTTTAAACATGACATGTGGCTGACTTTAGTAATGTGTTGATACCCTGGCAAAGCTAGTAGGCTTGCCTTCTATATGTGGATTTTCCTTATAATATCTTAATGATGGGGTGATCCCCTGACAAAGCCATTAGGCTTCCCTTATTTAAAATAACACCCCCTTATTATGTGATGCTGCATCTGGTATAGGTGGTGCATTATTGTGATCATGAGGTGTCATCAAAGGTATTTCCATGTACCTGATGTATATATTTATAATTTAACATGTAGTATTTTGTAGTGTGTGTAATAAAAGTATTTTCTCTTTTTATAAAATAAAAAAGAACTGACAAGAGAATTATTTATCGAGTGTTGTTGCATGCCAAGTGAATTGGGAATGCCAGCCAATACCGGCTCTCCTGTGTGGAGCTTGGACTGCTCTGCTTCACTGCCCTGTGAGAGTTAAGAGCAACACAGAAGTACTTGGTTCCCAGTAAAGATACATTTGTAGACCTATTACTTGAGAAGGACTCACATGCTTTGAAACCAATAACCCAAGTTCTTACAACCCTAATAACTCCATACTACCCATTAACACTTTTTTCCCTGAGCTCTTAAAACCCTGAACAACTCCTTATACTACCCTTCCCTTAAATCTAAAAGCATTTAGCCACCCTTTAACCCCACCAATTCCTGAACCCTATCAGCCCCCTGCTACTTATTAACCATACTCTTCCCTAAACCCTACACTCCCATGAAATATGCGAGTTATGCCCAACCCTATATTGTACTGGGAGAAACAGCATAAGCTATACGAGGTGTGAAATAAGGCTGAAATGGTGCTGGCCAGGCTGGCACAGCCAGACAAGAGTCATAGATGGGTACACAGAGTGAAGGGCTAGAATTGTTACAAGGGGCGGCTGACATAGCTCAAACCTTTGACAATTTATATCAGCCTAAAAGATATAAACACATCAATTGGCAAAAATCTATCATATTCCCATTAACACAGTGGCAGAGGCCAGCAGAAGGGCATATGTATCTGGGGATACACATCATAAGAGACTCTGTTGAGTTCCAGAGCCACAGCCTGGGAAGGGTTCTAGGGGATCATAGGAGGGATATGATCCACTGGAGAACACTGTCGCTGTAACTGATGAGCAAGTTGGACCTGAACAAGATGATATCCCTCCCCAGGTTTTTGTACCTATGCGTAATATGCAATATGAAGTCCCAGACACATTTTTGGGAGGGTGGAGGGACACCCAGTATAGTTCTACCAAAATGAACAAGGGCCCAGTATGGAATCATACACCTCTTCAACTTGTAACTGTACTACTAGGCAACTCAGTTATTGGTGGTCAATAAATGGGTGTTCTTTTCCCAACAGGAACTTGCACTTTTGGCAGACAGAACAGCCATGGATGAGGAATGTCTGACAGAATATCGACGGACAGAAAATCGACCTACAGAAAATATCGACACAGAAATATCGAACTCAAAAATATCGAAGATCAATCTACATAAACGTAAGTACAAAAATATCGGAAAACAAATATTGTCAAAAATATCGATGTTTAAAATATTGTTTTTTAAAATGTTTTAATAATAATGTAAAATTAAGTAAATAATACATATAATTAAAAGAAATATAGTTACAAATATTTAAAAATATTTAAAAATATTAACTAATACATATAATGGGAAAATAAATTAAACATAAATTAAACATATACATATAAATAAATATATATACTTACTCCACATAGTGCTACATTAGGGAAAGCGTTAGAAAGCATAGGGGTCAAAAGTACTATTCCCACTCCAGAGAGTGCAACAGTAGGGAAAGCGCTGGATAGCATAGGGGTAACAATTACTATTCCCACTCCAGTGAGTGCAACAGTATGGAAAGCGCTGGATAGTGTAGACTTATAAAATACCATACCCACTCCAGAGAGTGCAACAGTAGGGAAAGAGTTGTATCGCGTTGGGGTAAAAATTACTATTCCCACTCCAGAGAGTGCAACAGTAGAGAAAGCGCTGGATAGCGTAGGGGTAAAAATTACTGTTCCCACTCCAGTGACTGCAACAGTAGGGAAAGCGTTGGATAGCGTAGGGGTTAAAATTACTATTCCTATTCCTGGGAGTGCAACATTATGGAAAGCGCTGGATAGCGTAGTGGTATAAATTACTATTCCCACTCCAGTGAGTGCAGCAGTAGGGAAAGCGTTGGATAGCGTCAAGGTAAAAATTACTATTCTCACTCCAGAGAGTGCAACAGTAGGGAAAGCGCTGGGCGTAGGGGTAAAAATGACTATTACCACTCCAGTGAGTGCAACAGTAGGGAAAGCGTTGGACAACATAGACGTTAAAAATAACATACTTATAAATGAAATAAATGTTGTAATTAATAAATGATTTATTAATAAATTTAGGGAAACAAACTAGATATATCAAAAATGATAACTACTTTAATAATATTAAATACTTCCCACCTTATTCCCCAATAAACACACAACACACTCCACATAAAATTTCACACAATTAAATTAATTTTCAATTCATCAATTATTAAAAATCAATTTGCAATTAATAATGACATTTAATTTTGTTGTCATCAATAACAAAAAATAATATATAATAAAAAGCATTAGCCAATTAATAATTCATTAAAGAAATTAATAATCAATACCAATAAATATTATTATTTTTTAAAGTATAACCCATTAATAATTAGTTACCACAAAAGTATCAATACCAATAAATATTTAATAAAAATGAATAACCAATTAATAAATCATTATCAATACTCAATTTTTCCTAATTAATTACTTAATTACAAATAATTGACTTCCTGCCCTATTCCCATATAAACCCACAACACACTCCAATAATAAATTAATACAAATAACATAATTATAAATTAATAATAATTAATTACCAATTAATAATCAATTAACAATAAATTAATTATCAATAATAAGAATAAAAAATGATAATTACTTAAATAAAATAAAATTATTTCCCACCTTATTCCCTATAAACCCACAACCTGCTACAGAAATAAAACACAACATTTAATTAGAATAAATTAATAATTCCTAAAAAATATTATTTAATTTACTATCATTAAGTTACTTTTCACCCTATTCCCCTATGAACCCACAAACCACGGTACTAAAACACAAAATTTACTAATTTCAAAAAAATGTATACATATATTTAAAAAAAACAGTACAATACTTAACAAAAACTATAGAACACATACATTTAAAATACATACTAAAATACATAACACTCATATAAATATCGATATGATTAACATCGATAATGTAACTATCGATATTACTAACATCGATATTTGCAACATAGATATTCTGGTTGTCGATATTCTTGATTTCAATATTTTGTCCCTACGATATTTAAAACTCGATATAAACGTGTTTCGATATTTAAAAATCGATATTTTGACTGTCCACCATGGATGAGAGGGGTTACATCAGTAAGCTAAATAGCAAGGGCTACAGCACAGACTTACCATCACCGACTGAAACTATGATTAAAGCTTGAAAGAGGGCCAAACAAAAGTTGGGATGGGATGCAAAACTAACATTTGACGTGGGACTTAAACTCTTGCTGACATGAGAACTATTGAGGGTCGTAGGCAGTGGGACCCACTGAGCATATGAAAGAGGATGTTTGGGAGAGAAGTGAATTGGTGTTCATTGAGGAACTCCTGAACAGTTATGATGTGGGTGATAGCCAATTCGTGCAATACTTACATTTGAGAAATTCACTTGGAAAACATGCTGACCAGTTGAGGGGGGAGCCAGATGAGGCACTATTTGGGAAAAATGGTACAAAAACTTGGGAAGGCTGGAAGATAAAGAGAGAGGAGTAGCATGTAGACCCACAAGAGAAGTGGGCATAAGGACTGGATTTCGGTGAGGCAACTGAATCTCCTACTTCACAAGATCAAGAGTAAATAAAAAGGGTAAGACAGAACAGGGGATGTGGTGAGGTGGGGATGCTACTGCACACAATATGGGGATGTTCACAAATACAACCTTTTTGGTCCCAGATACAAATCAACTTTGTAAAATACGAGTGGGGGATCACTCTGACCCCAGCATTGACGCCCTTGCATATCTGAGGCAGATCAATTGATACACAAGTGTGCACTGCTATTTTGTAACATAGCACTCATGGATGCAAGAAAAGATATTGCTCAACAATGGGAAGCAGCCCCCAGATCAGAGAACTGGCTTAATAACATGAATTGGTGCATGCAAGCGAAGGAAACTGTATACAAGGATCAAGGGTCTCCTGTAATATTTGAGTACATGTGGGCAACATGGAAGGAATGGAGTGGGGAGATCTAATTTGAGTGGGAAGAGAGAGGTAAGTCATCATAAGGAAAATGCACTAGAGAACAGGGGTGGGGAATCACAACGTGATCTGCCAGGACAGAGTTAAAGGTTGGGGAAATGAGTGGAGTTGCTAAACGGAGTGTCTGATGCATCAGCAAACTTGATTATTGCTGATGAATATTACGTATGTGGGGGGTCTGGGACGATATACTGGTCTAAGTGTTGTAAGCATCAACTGACCGTTCAGATGTTGGACAATGGTCATAAAAATATATGTTTTAAAGAATTCCCACAGCATCTACAGGGGTCCAAACTCCAGCAGTGCTCCAAACACATACTTTGAGTCTGTGTCCACAGTTACAATCTTTTTCCTGGCTACGATACATGCTTGAGTGAGTCCAATGAGCTTGGCAATCTGGGCAGATTTTACATTGGTCAGGAGATGGCTTTCAGTGATTTTATACAAAATGAATACAGCATTACGTGCACACAAGTACACCTTGTGTGCACGTAATGCTGCGTATATGAAGTACCCACAAAAAACATTAATTCACAATTTGGTATGGGTGCATCTGTTATATAAATACAGCGTTTTGCAACATGCTCAAATTGACAGACATAAGGTTCTCCCTTCTCACTGGTGGGCATCAATGATGCTGGGTTTAAAGTGGAAGAGGTCAAGGGTAGTAGGAGAAGCAGATAGTAACAATATTTCATATCATGACAATCTGGCAGGTGAAAGGTGCTGAGTTTTTGTTGTCAGGAGAAGAGTGAAAACAGCTTGGGGCACAGCAACAATCAGAGTGGTATTCAATACAATATTTTCAGAGGTTTCACCAAGATAGCCAACAGAGGCTACAGACAGGAGACATGAAGGGATCCCAGCCATGACTGGATGAAAAGCAGAAGAATAATAGTCAATTGGTGGTTTCCCTTACACAGGCACATGACACGGCAGCCTCCATCTTTGCGACATGCATGCAAAAACTAGCAGGGTGGATGGCTAATAACTGCCTGAAACTCAATGGCGATAAGACCGAGGTGCTTTTGATAGGGAAAACTCCGTCAGTGTGGTCATCGGCATGGTGGCCCCAGAGTCTGGGGCCCAACCCAACACCCTGCATTCAGGCTAAGAACCTAGGGGTATGGCTGGACAATAAGCTTTCCTTTGAGTACCATACCAGGTGGGTAGCAGGTGCCTGTTTTGGAGTCCTGCGGGGCCTTCGGAAAACCTTGGATGTGTTACCTACTGCAGCCAGGAAGACCATGGTGCATGCCCTGGTGACCTCACGCCTTGATTATGGTAATATACTTTACCTGGGTGCTACTGCTAAATACGTGCAAAGACTCCAAGGTATCCAGAATGCAGTAGCTCGGTTGGTTCTTATGCTTCCGAGGAGAGCCTCTTCTAAGAGGGCGTTGGTCTCCCTCCACTGGTTGCCGATTAGGGAGAGAGTCTTGTTCAAGGCACTGTGCATCTGTCACAGTATCATTCAAAGGACGGGCCCCTCCTATTTGTTTGATCTACTCACTCGCTACTCTCCAACCCGTCAACTCAGATCAAGCGGGACGGGTCAGGTGTGAGTTCCTGCCATTAAGAAAGCAAGGATGGGTGGCAGTTCCTTTCGCTTTGTTGCAGCACAGCAATGGAACAAACTCCCCCTGAGGCTCCGGTTGGAGGGTTCGGCGGTCACCTTTTCGAAAAAACTGAAAACTTACCTTTTCCCCTCTGGTTAGTCCCTCTCCGTAAGATAGGTCCTTAGTTGCCAAGGGTAGTTTGCACCGCAGCGTGGGGACACACTGGCCTAGTGTAACCATGCGCTTTAAAAATATGTTTATTATTATTATTATTATTATTAATTTGATTTTGTTGATCCCCATAATCTCATACCAGTACTCTAAGGATAAACCCGTTGGATTCATGGCAATATAGAGTAAAAGGTTAACATAGGCAGTCCGAGCGGTAGCAGAGGTCACAGCTTGTAGTATTTGTGCAAATTCATTTTCAGCCTCTTTAGACCACTGAAAGGCCTCAGGGAGTGCCTTTTCCCACATAACCTTGCAAGGGATTTGCCCCAGTGGAATAGGCCATGATCTACTGTCTCCAGCATTCAGCCATACTGAAGAAAGTATGTATCTGGGAGACAGTCACTTGACGGAGTAATTTAAAGATGGCTTACATTTGCTAAGCTTTCCTAACCTAATTATCACACTATGGGAAGGCAAAACTACAGTTCCTCCATTGAAGCCTTCTGCCCCCTCTTAGCTAATTCAGTGAGAAGGTAGAGAGATTTAACCTTGCAATGATCTCAAGTAACAGATGCCAAGAATAAATCATCAACAAAGTCAACATCTTGCACAAAAGGGGAGCCAGTGGGAAAGACCAAAGCGTCCAACTCTTTCTTTAAAGCTCAAGAAAAATTGACGAGGATTCTATAAATCCTTGAGGGAGCCTTCAGCATTAAAGTTGGGATTTAATAAATGAGACCACAAAGGGGAACTGACTGCCTTCGATTATGGGGATAGAGAAAAAGGCCAAACAGAAATCCACCACAGTAAACCATTGGGTGTTTGAAGAAGACATGACTGGAGGTTTATGGACCACAACGAATTTAGGGATATCTACATTGAAAGCATGGAGATCTTGGACAAATCTGTACACGCTGGTCTTCCTTATGGCAAGAATCAGGGTAGTTTACTTGCAAACAATTGGCCCCAAAACTTTGTGCTTTATGGGGTCTGTAATAATGGGACAAATTCCCACCTCAGTTTTAAGGGGGTATTGAGGGATCTGAGGAAGCTTGTTTTGTGTTTTTCTTTTTTGTGCTGATCTTGATTTTCATGGGCCCCACTGAAGAATAAATCCCATATAATTTCCTCTTGTGGACCATAATGTGGAAGGCACCTGAGAAAGTATGTTGCTTAGGTCTGTCATCAAGTGAGCGTTTTCACAAGGTGACTTTCAATGCAGTAGTAAAATATAGGTTATCAGTAGGGCAGGTTCCCTAGTGGTATCAGTGACCTGTATGACAATGGGCCATGTGTGATATTCAATTTCATGATAGTGTGTATTATGCACTTTGGACAATAATGTTGTGCAGTGATATTCTCTAATTCCATTATCACTGTATCAAATGTATTAGTTGCTGACTTACACAAGTGAACTGATTAACCTTTATTGCTCCATATCTCTCATTCTCCACAGCAGGAATCACACAGAGAGGCGGAGGACAGAGGGACCTGGGAATGAATAAAGTAACCTCAGTAGTACTGAGGTAGAGAGAAGAAGCACGAGGATGAGGAAGAGTAATCTTCCTATGCAGAAGAGTCAATGCCTCCCTGCAACGCACTTATATGTCTACCTAACATCTTTTTGAGCAGCTACACAGGTGGGAGTGGTAGTGATACTGGACACCACAACGTGCTAGGACAATTGTGAGGAAAGTAGTCCTCCTGTTTCGAATACCAAGTATTTTCTGTGAACGAGGCATCAATAACAAACCCTCCTGAGCTTGTCTCTTGTGTCCCTCATTGTCCTATAAGCAATGGTCCCCCACCGTCTGTCAGTAGCTGAGTCCAATGTTACCCCATAACCCCTAAGTCCCCTTGTGTCCCAATCCAAGATCTATTGAGGCAGATGGTGCTTGGCAAAATGGCGTCCCATATTCCCTGGAGAATGCCTTTGCTACAATGGACAAAGGGTTTGAGACCCTGCAGGATGTGTTGGCGACCCACTACAGCAAATAACCTATCTTCTTTTCTCCTGGACTACCTCCAGGTTATATGAGGCACTACAGGATGGGCTGGATATCCATTACAGAAAATAAACTATCTTCTGGTCTCCTAGACTACTTCTAGGTGATCTCCCAAATGCCCTCAAATACCTCCCCACCTGCTGTCCTTGTTAGACCCACCTCTGCCCAGTGACCCCAAAGTACTCCAGAATGGCATTTGGCAACCTCTTGGTTCTCTTCTTAGGCATTTTGGTGGTCTGTTCTCCATAGAGCCACAGGAGGATTGGGGTGTGTTAGAAATGGGATTTCTGGTTGGCTAGGGCATGCGCCAAAGCCAGGCAGAAACCATAACTCTAGTCAGGGCAAGGGAGTTACACGCTGAAGATAACCATTGCTCAACCCCTTGGTATCTTGGCTCAAGCAGTCAGGCTTATCCTGGAGGCAAAGTGTAAAGCGTTTGCGCAACACACATACACAACATCAACACACTAGGCACACCACAAAAGAAACTCCACTCAAGGTTATATAGAAAAAAAGCCTTTGTATTATTAAAAACGCATTAGAATTGTAATCACACAGATACCCTGTGCTAACTGGCACTAAGCAATATTTACAGGGGATTATATACACCTAGCAGGGTCAATCAGGCCACTGTCAGAACCTTTTAGAAAGCAATGGTAACAAGTAGTAAATAACGCAACCAGTAACTACTCGTATAATAATGACCTCAGCATTATAGCTAGCAACATAAACACATTATGTCTGCATCACAGTAG
Source organism: Lissotriton helveticus (assembly GCF_964261635.1). Lineage (NCBI taxonomy): Eukaryota > Metazoa > Chordata > Amphibia > Caudata > Salamandridae > Lissotriton > Lissotriton helveticus. Next base: position 1,209,636,097 of record NC_136063.1, read on the forward strand.
GCATAAAACACATTAGGCCCAAACCTCATTGGCATAAACACATTACGCAATAGGCATCATCCTAAAACATCATAGCATGGCATTAGGCATCACAAGCAGAAACACATTATGTAATACTTGGCATCCTCATCAGCAAAACACATTAGGCCTAAACATCACACTAGGCGTAAACTCTGTAGGCATGCAATTAGGGCCTTGCATCTTACAAACCCTGTGGCACCCACCATGACCCCAGGCCAACTGGCCTTCCTCTGGGGCCCAATGCCCCTTTGTCCAGAATGTCAGGGCTCTGCTCTAGGACCTTCCACAGGCCTTCTGGCTGCTAATGCAGCAACGCACCCCTTTCTTCGTATTAAAAGCAGAATGCTCCCAAAGGAAAATGGCACTGGCACGACACATGCCGTGGAAGCCCCACTCCGGGACTCCGAAAATACTTGGCCCAAACTTTGCAGATGCCCGCTCTCTCTCGTGGTGCAGCTGTGGCGAAATTGTACAAGCACTAACTGTGCCTGGGGGGAGCCCCACTCTGGGACTCTACAAACAGATTTGCCCCCCTTGGTGCAGTTGCCCGCAACTGCGGCACAGCTGTGAATAATCGGGAAGTACTGGCACAAGCATGATTCCCAATGTGAGCCCCACTCACCGGGACTCTCCTTGGACTGCTTCGGTCTCCTTCTCTCTGCCCCCGGCAAATCTCCGCAGCCTTCCTCCCCTTCTGCCAGGTGAGGGAAGGCTGAAACGCATCAATTGGAGCCCACGAGGCTCCGTCGCCTCTTGCGCCTCTTTGGCTCCTGCCAGCATCTCGCTCCGGCGGCCCTGCCCACAACCAGGCAGATTGCCTGTCTTCTGGGTCGGGTCGCGGCGGTGAACCAACACGAGCCCATGATAGGGCTCACTTCGGGGGACATGAACCAGTGGGGTAGGCGCCCATTCCGGTTTCAAAAGTATTTCAATGCCGGGTGGCCGCCCGCTGTTCCGCAGTACAAAGGCGGGGAGTGCTCCCGCTTACATCAGCATAACACGAGTTGGAATCCTGTTAAAAGCCAACAATGCGGGCGAGTCCCTACGCTCGGGATTCCCTTGGCAGGCACTACACAGCAGAGGGCAGCACGACCCCACGTTCCCCCTTTCCTGGGATCAGGATACAGCTCTTCACAAGGCGCTAGGGGCCACAGCTCCAAAAGACCAACATTTTAGGGGCACAAGGCAGGGCTCAGGTAGGCCAGCTCACAGGGCCCTCCATCAGATAGGCAGTCCCTTGTGGCAGTTCCTCCTGGATCCTAGCAGCAGCAGGTCCCCTCAGCACAGGAACAGCACAACATTTTCATGGGGTCACAGCCCCAATATTTATATCAGCATTCTCTTTGTCTGCCCTGGCACAGGGCTTGGGGGGAACCTGTCCTAACTGGTTCTGGGGAGTGTGGAGCACTTTGTGTACAGTGCTCACACCCTCCTTTGTGAGATGGGGGCTCTGCCATTAGAAACACCACAGGGGGGCGGAGCCAGCATTCACATAGGCAGGCACAGGTCTATTCAGGGTCAGGGAACTACTCCATCCACAACTCAAAATGCAGATGCCCTATTCAGCCTAGCGCTGACTCACCCTGCCCCTCCTGGAGCCACACACACCTCACCAGCCCCTGTCACTCCAAAGCCAGACATGCAATCCACCTCAGGCAGGCAGACACATAGCACACAGAAATGCCCACTTCTAAAAGTGGCATTTCTAAAATAGTTATAATAAATCTGCGCATAGCATTTCGTAGCATTTATTATTACTGTTCCAACCATACCAAACTTGACCACAATGCTCCTCTCATATCAGGAATTACCACTGAAACACTTATCAGGGAATCCCCAATACATTCCTATGGGAGGGCAGCCTCACAGTAGTGAGAAACCAAAATGGCTGTTTGTCACTACCATGATATGTCACACACTTAAGGTACATGTCCTTCCATATCCTACGATGCACCCTGCCCATAGGGCTAGCTAGGGCCTACCTTAGGGGTGTCTGACATGTAGAAAAAAGGAGGGGTCACAGAAATGGCACACACTTTAGGTGCGACGTCACAGCGGCAGTAACACTGTGTGTACAGGCCCTGCAATGGAAGAGGCCTGGGATAGGTTTGAAAGACTACTTTGGTGGGTGGCCGATTCAGCGCTGCAAGCCCACCAGTAGCATTTAATTTACCAGCCTGGATATATGAGATACCACTTTACAAGGGACTGACAGGTAAATTAAATAGGCCAAACTGGTGTAGACCAATCTTACCATGTTTATAACAGAGAGCACACATGCTTTACACTGGACAGCAGTGCTAAAGTGCCCAGAGTCCTAAAACTACCAACACCATGTCAGAAACAAGCATTGGCATAGCCAATAGGTCTCGCTTTTAGGGACTTATACGTGTTTAGCCAGGGCTATTGGCTTTTCCAAAATCTTTAAGCTATGTTGTAAAGCATTATGGCTGCTGTGCAGCATGTTGAAAAGTTATAATAAAAAGTGTTATAAGCATTGGTGTTACCTTGTATATAACACCAAAGGACAACTGACCAACCTTATTAAAAAAAGAATGAACATAAAAAATGTCTTCTAGTTTTTTTGTCTTTGAAATGCTGGCAACTTATTCCAGCCTGTTCTAATGCGTGTTTGTTATAGGTTTTTTTTTTGTTATAGGGTGGGGGACATAAACAACAGGAGGGTGGAGCAGAGGGCAGACACTAGGGGAGAATTAACAGATGCCAAATTCAGAGGACAGACTGATTTGGTGCTGAGTGATGCTTAGGTGGTGCTGCTGCTGTGCTGAGATGATGCTGAATTGCTGCTGAGTGGGGGCTGAGCTGGTGGCGCCACACTGATGTGGAGGTGGCCTACTGAATTTTGCATAAATGTTCCCACAAATCACCCTAAGGTATACAGTTATAAATCTACATAAAATAGTTGCCAAAACATTATACAACCTTCCTAGAATCGCATAACAAAGGTTCTTGAAATGCAAATATTCTACTCGATATCCTTTGTAACGAAATACATGCTTTTCAATCATTAGCACAGTATTACAAATCTACTCTAATGACAAGTTAGGAATACTGCCTTTGTCATCATTTTTTCATAATAAATATATCATGCTTATAGCCTCCATCAATAGCTTTTCAGCAATGTTGTCTTTAATTTACTTTCTCCAGGTGCAACAAGAGACTTTGTGTGTGCGCATGCTTCAGTTAGTCACGTGCATGTGATTTAACTATATCTGTGATCTATCTTCTTCCAGGCAGTCTATCTGTTGGCACACATGTAGATGCTTGCTTAGTTTTGCTGAGCCTAACAACTGCTAAAATTGAAGTAATAATAGCTGGGGAGACTATTTTACTGGTGGTCCCTGGAAGATCACTGCCGTGTTTTGAACAGTCCATGATAAAGCTTTTAACTGAGAAGTGTACCTGGTACGGAAAGATTTCTTCGGAATCACTTTATTATAGGAAGGTACAACAAGTTATGCTGCCAATTTGTCTTGTGCATCAATGCCTCATAATAAATACATTTTTTATTAGCACATAATTTTCTGTTGTGCATTGAATCTTTTTTTCAGCTCATTATGCAGGAGTACGCACATCTTTAGAGCACCAGAAGATGGGAAAGAGATTACTGCAAGCGTTTGAGGACATCCTTGGAGAGTCATTGATTAGTTCAACAATCTGTCACTTTGATTAGATGTGAAGTCACCCACTTTCACTATCTAGCGCCCTGCAGTCCCTTTTACTCTTGGACCCTAGTTTTATCCTGGGTGCTAGAATGTTGTAGCCTTCAGTCTGCTGGAAGGGAGAAGTGGTGTTAGAGGTGTGAAATACGTGTGGATCTGTGCAGGTCACATGGTACAGGATCACGGTAGCCCAATATGGATGGGTGGGGAAACGTGGTTGCAAAGAAATATAGAACATCTCAAAAAAGGAGATTTGGCCACACGCCCAAAGTTCTTGCATCCCTGCGCTCACCTCCTTGCAGGCGGACCTATTGTTCAAACTCCGCAGCATCATCCTCCAAGCCCTCACATTCACGAACTCACCCTATCTCGGAGTGAAACTCGCAAGTCATGAGCTTTCTTCAGTACTATTGCTGAATGTGAAAAACAGCAGGCAAGCATTCGAACCAGTCGCCTCCGGGATCTAATTTCTTCCCAAGAAGCATCAGTCTCCCCCAAGGCGTATTCGCAATCCGGAAAGAGCTGAAAATGTTCTTATAAAAACCTAGCGCCTCAAAATACATCTAGACAGTGTTCCAAAGAGACGAAAGACAAAGTGCACAATAGAGAGGACAAAGTGTCCTAATGGTAGACCATTGTCCCAGGTAACGTTTATAATGATTCCTCGGGAATTCCTCTTTCAGTGCCTGAAATATTCCATCATGAGGGTATTCGTTTTTCACTGCCTGTTTTAGAGAGCAATATTAAAAGACTATTGTTCAATAAATGTGCATTTTGTAAGGTAGTTGTATGCATGCACGAACATTCAGTTTCTCTTTATCATATGTCAACGTTCCCATATTATTTGGGGAAGGTGAGTGGTAACCATAGCATGGGGGTAACTCTGGGCTTTGTGGGAATTGCACAGTGGCGGGAGCAGTAAAACTAGGTCTATTGCTTTCCATGTTCGTGTTGTGCCTCTGCTTTCACCCGGCATTAATGCCACCTCTGGCTATCAGCAAACTTCAATATTTTTCAAAATCCCAAGTGGAGCATTTCTCAATGTTTTTCCAAAGCCCTAGTAAAAATATACATTGCTTAAAAGCAATTTTAAACTGGAATTGTCACAATATTTCTCTTTCAGTTACCTCACTGATATTTCCAAACGCAGGCAAATATGACCTATGGAATAGAAAAGCTTTTCCAAGTGGCACGCTGCTGCCTTCCCTGTCAATACCCAGAAGCCATTACCCGAAGTTTCCACAGCCCTGTAAAGGGGCTGGAAGACTTCCACTAAAAGGCGTCAGGCTGGGACATCCGTCTGGAGGATAGAGAGCTCAGTGGACAACCACTTACTGGGGGTCACCAAATGACCCCTGCACCACCCAACCACCCCTCCCCCACCCCATGGCACCACCACCCACCATCATACAAAAGTCTGTTTTGGATGTCAGTGAGTGAGGACCGGTATTACTGCACCTGCCGGTGAATAACCGGCTAAATTAACAGGTTTTTTTTGCTAACGTGCATATATATATACATGCGTTCATCAAGTATCTAGAGCGAACACCGAGTCTAAATGTTCACTCCAGCTTAGATTTGTCTTTCAAAATTAACCACAGGTGCAAAGCAGAACCTGAGCCACTGGAAGGGTTCTCTGAAATGCACCAGACATGAAGGCATTCGCCCGGCTCATTTGCCCCTTCCCAGGCCAAGCCAATGAACCCTGGCAGGATTGGGTTGCTAAGAAGGAGACAAAAGTCACTATAACACTCACGCCGCCGCGGCACTCACTATCTCCCCGTACGCATCCTTGCTAAGCCGGGGTCAGCTTTATGGTCCCCATAAAGATGAACAAGCGCTGAAACACAAACGCGGCCCCGCGGCCACGAAAGTGAAACAGTACTGGGCTAACAAGTGGGAGGGATGGGGAGTGCGAAAGAACACACAGTGATTACCTTGCGGGAGCGAGCAAACATATGTTGCCAAAGCTCGTTTCCACAACGGAATCGTCAAACGTGCACACATTGCCATTGAAAGCAATGCAATGCGTGCACGTTATTGGCTGAAAAGCCAAATTGATTTCTATAGGTTTTTTTCTATGCAGCGCATGCGCGCGGCGTAGGCGAGACCTAAAAAGGCTAGGAGAAAGGTAAAAAGGTTAGGGATGACCCTACAGAAGGGCCAAGTCCAACAGGGTGGATGCTGTTCTGCCCAAATTTGCATATCTGGCTTGTTCATTTATGTTTTATCATTGGGTTGGAGATTAATGCACATCTGCTGTGTACACATACACACCATAAATTGTGAATGAAGCCAGAAATAGGAGAGAGTAAGAGAGAAGGAGAGAATGCTTCAACTCCCCTTGTTGCATAGACAAACCTCTAGAGATGGCATGCAGAAAATGCCCCACAATCTGCGTGTTTCACATGTTTACATGGCGCAGAATACTAAATCAAGTCAAGGTATGCATGTGTTTGATAGGTGTATTATTCTGCACACAAGAAATGGGGTAAAACATTTGACACAGAGTTGAATGACATATTTAGGAACCATGTCCCAAAAGTGATACTGCCAAGTTGTCATATGTCTTGTCTGTCCTCATGACCATGGATAGATTGTGCATGATGCCCCAGCGGAAAATGGTATCACAGGATGTTATGTGAGGACAGAGGTATGTTCCACCTGCCATCATTGACTCAACATTGCATTACTAGTGCATATCATGAAACAAAAATTCAGCTTGTGAATTGTAAGGTATCTAGTAGTTGCATGCATGCACCCTGTGAAGTCTGAGTAAAGGAAAATAGTGGCTGATCGATTGCATGGATTCATCTCATCCACTGGTAATTACTGTGGGTTGCAATCCAGTCCATTGTTCTTTATCCACCTTACCACCTCAGACAAAAAACAACAATATGCAACTCAGCCTTTGTCCTCCACCAATAGGAACAGTCCAGACCAACAGCCAGGCCACATTTCCCTCTGAAGGAGAAAACAAGCAACCCAGACCAGTTTCAGCTTTTTTGGGACTCCTCAATAGGGGGCAGTTTCAGTCCTCTGGTACAGTGATATTGCACTCACAGCTGGGCATATTTGTGTAACTTAGGCTGTCACAGTGAGGAAAACAAAAAAGTGGTGCATGGCCTGCTTGAATTAATCTCAGCCACTGGCAATTACACTGGGTGGTAATCTGGTCTTTCATTGTTTGCTTACCATGCCACCTCAGGGAGGACCCATCCATATGCAAATCAGCCTTGGTCTTGCTCCAGCAGGAGCAACCCAACCCAAACAGCCAGGTCAGGTTCCTTCTGAGTAGAAACACAAGTAACCCCAGACCATGTTCAGCCTATTTGGGCCTCATCAGTCGGGTGCTGTCGCTTCGGATAATAATGATCCTCTGTGGTGGCATGATGCTCAATGGTGTCCTACCTCAAGCAGCACCAATTCAATGACTAATTCCTGCTTGGTGAAAGGGCGTGGCGAGGCCAGGTAAATGGTAGAGTTTGAGGGGAAGGGAAACGCCAGGGATAGAGACCTGAAAAAACAGAGCAGATGCTTGATTAACACTATTTACCATCATGTGCACAAACACATTTCAAGACCATCAAACACTTGTAAACAATAACAGGAATTTTAACTTTGTATTAAACTTTCAGTTTGTGAATTTTCTTTCTTTGTGTAGGATTATCACAGGTTATGTCACCTTGTTGCCTGACAGAATCCTTTTGTTGTTTAATTAACTCACTGAACACGGAGTTGCTATATTCTTTTATTCCAGTAATCTCCAGTGAATCTCTTTCTTGTGCTGCCTTTCCTTTGTAGGTTCAAACGAAAATTTCATAGATTTCTCAATAATCAATTATCAATTATCAGAACATTTTGATCCATGATTCTTTCTCTCGCAACATTTATGATTTCAGGATTCTACACCCGCACTCTTACCTGAATTCTGTTATTGTTACAAAAAAGTCCTAAGACCTTACTTGAGTATTCTCTGGATCCAGGCCACATGCTTTTACCTGTGGGGCTCGAGGCTGGTGGATGAAGAGACAAAACTGTCAATCCTTCTTGGGGCTATAGCCCTTCAATAACTGTCATCAAGCAGTGTAGGTAAGAGATCCCTCCTCACGCAGCAGTAAATACTAAGCATGTGAACCAGGGCACTGCTCCCTTTTACAGCAGGAGCCACTAAAGATGTCCGCCGCCAACCCTCCTGGGAGCTGGAGTCTGGAATTCCTCAGCACTTGTTTGGTTGTGCCAATCAATGGTTCCAAAAACGGCATTGCTTAATACAAGGTCCAATTAAACAGCAGCTTTAATACAAAAACAAATGCCGAATGTACCCAGCTTCATACAAGCTTGGCAGCCTCATACAATGTACTTACCATATTTTTGCAGATTATCACAGGTGCTCCTTGAGTCCTGTGGCACAATGAGAAAAGGGCCCGTATCAAGGCATAACTGCTGCAGGTAGGGCATTGTACTGAGCAAAACTACCAAGTGATGGATAAACTGATGGGATTAATCTCAGCCACTGATAACTGTTTTTGTTCCAATAGGAAAAGTTCAACCCAAACTGCCTGGCTGCAGGACTCAAAATATGCCTCACTGACGAAGCGAAAGTAGATTGAAACCAGAATGGGGTTGCTTGTGTTCCTCCCTGATTGCCCGGGATTAGGGTAACGTGGTTCCTTGACAAGTGCAGCAAACACACACAGCACCAACTTGTGAATTAGGAGCATGACATCATTATATATATATATATATATATATATATATATATATATATATATATATATATATATATATATATATATATATATATATATATATATATCCGACAAAGTCCTTCCCCAAAGAAAAAGGTGGAGACCCAACGAGAACAGGTGGGAAGCTTTATTGCAATTTAAAACCTCACTGTAGGCGAATGCATTTCGGCGCAGTGGCCTTCGTCAGCGCCTTGAGGAAACAAGGGGAAAGGGAACAGAGCACACATTAAAATGTCCTGCCTGGAACTGGATTGGTCGCGGTTGCTCCACCTCCATAGGGCACTGCCTTTTGTAGTCCTGACTGTAGGTTCTAGGACCACTGGATCCAGAATGCAGCAGTCCGATTTCTGGTCCACCGGCAGTATTGGTTAAGTCACATCGCAGGACGGTGTGCCCCGTATATCCAATCTTCCTCCTGTTTTACACAATTTCCGCTCCCCACCGTCTCACCGCACACCCACTGTGTCCAGGCGTCTTTCCAGCGGGGGCACGTGACTGTGCAGCTAGCCCAGAGTGAGGGTCGATACCCTCAGCACCGCTTCTCTTCTACCTGGATCCGGTGGGGGGTCGTCCGTGTCACTACCATGACGTGTGCAGAGGCCGAAGCGTTTTTGCCAGGGTTAGGATTTCCTCTTGCTGTGCGGGGGTTCTCCTATCACGCCGCTGGCATGCGTGAATTAAATCCGACAAAGTCCTTCCCCAAAGAAAAAGGTGGAGACCCAACGAGAACAGGTGGGAAGCTTTATTGCAATTTAAAACCTCACTGTAGGCGAATGCATTTCGGCGCGGTGGCCTTCGTCAGCGCCTTGAGGAAACAAGGGGAAAGGGAACAGAGCACACATTAAAAGGTCCTGCCTGGAACTGGATTGGTCGCGGTTGCTCCACCTCCATAGGGCACTGCCTTTTGTAGTCCTGACTGTAGGTTCTAGGACCACTGGATCCAGAATGCAGCAGTCCGATTTCTGGTCCACCGGCAGTATTGGTTAAGTCACATCGCAGGACGGTGTGCCCCGTATATCCAATCTTCCTCCTGTTTTACACAATTTCCGCTCCCCACCGTCTCACCGCACACCCACTGTGTCCAGGCGTCTTTCCAGCGGGGGCACGTGACAGTGCAGCTAGCCCAGAGTGAGGGTCGATACCCTCAGCACCGCTTCTCTTCTACCTGGATCCGGTGGGGGGTCGTCCGTGTCACTACCATGACGTGTGCAGAGGCCGAAGCGTTTTTGCCAGGGTTAGGATTTCCTCTTGCTGTGCGGGGGTTCTCCTATCACGCCGCTGGCATGCGTGAATTAAATCCGACAAAGTCTTTCCCCAAAGAAAAAGGTGGAGACCCAACGAGAACAGGTGGGAAGCTTTATTGCAATTTAAAACCTCACTGTAGGCGAATGCATTTCGGCGCAGTGGCCTTCGTCAGCGCCTTGAGGAAACAAGGGGAAAGGGAACAGAGCACACATTAAAATGTCCTGCCTGGAACTGGATTGGTCGCGGTTGCTCCACCTCCATAGGGCACTGCCTTTTGTAGTCCTGACTGTAGGTTCTAGGACCACTGGATCCAGAATGCAGCAGTCCAATTTCTGGTCCACCGGCAGTATTGGTTAAGTCACATCGCAGGACGGTGTGCCCCGTATATCCAATCTTCCTCCTGTTTTACACAATTTACGCTCCCCACCGTCTCACCGCACACCCACTGTGTCCAGGCGTCTTTCCAGCGGGGGCACGTGACAGTGCAGCTAGCCCAGAGTGAGGGTCGATACCCTCAGCACCGCTTCTCTTCTACCTGGATCCGGTGGGGGGTCGTCCGTGTCACTACCATGACGTGTGCAGAGGCCGAAGCGTTTTTGCCAGGGTTAGGATTTCCTCTTGCTGTGCGGGGGTTCTCCTATCACGCCGCTGGCATGCGTGAATTAAATCCGACAAAGTCCTTCCCCAAAAGAAAAAGGTGGAGACCCAACGAGAACAGGTGGGAAGCTTTATTGCAATTTAAAACCTCACTGTAGGCGAATGCATTTCGGCGCAGTGGCCTTCGTCAGCGCCTTGAGGAAACAAGGGGAAAGGGAACAGAGCACACATTAAAATGTCCTGCCTGGAACTGGATTGGTCGCGGTTGCTCCACCTCCATAGGGCACTGCCTTTTGTAGTCCTGACTGTAGGTTCTAGGACCACTGGATCCAGAATGCAGCAGTCCGATTTCTGGTCCACCGGCAGTATTGGTTAAGTCACATCGCAGGACGGTGTGCCCCGTATATCCAATCTTCCTCCTGTTTTACACAATTTCCGCTCCCCACCGTCTCACCGCACACCCACTGTGTCCAGGCGTCTTTCCAGCGGGGGCACGTGACAGTGCAGCTAGCCCAGAGTGAGGGTCGATACCCTCAGCACCGCTTCTCTTCTACCTGGATCCGGTGGGGGGTCGTCCGTGTCACTACCATGACGTGTGCAGAGGCCGAAGCGTTTTTGCCAGGGTTAGGATTTCCTCTTGCTGTGCGGGGGTTCTCCTATCACGCCGCTGGCATGCGTGAATTAAATCCGACAAAGTCCTTCCCCAAAGAAAAAGGTGGAGACCCAACGAGAACAGGTGGGAAGCTTTATTGCAATTTAAAACCTCACTGTAGGCGAATGCATTTCGGCGCATTGCCCTTCGTCAGCGCCTTGAGGAAACAAAGGGAAAAGGGAACAGAGCACACATTAAAATGTCCTGCCTGGAACTGGATTGGTCGCGGTTGCTCCACCTCCATAGGGCACTGCCTTTTGTAGTCCTGACTGTAGGTTCTAGGACCACTGGATCCAGAATGCAGCAGTCCGATTTCTGGTCCACCGGCAGTATTGGTTAAGTCACATCGCAGGACGGTGTGCCCCGTATATCCAATCTTCCTCCTGTTTTACACAATTTCCGCTCCCCACCGTCTCACCGCACACCCACTGTGTCCAGGCGTCTTTCCAGCGGGGGCACGTGACAGTGCAGCTAGCCCAGAGTGAGGGTCGATACCCTCAGCACCGCTTCTCTTCTACCTGGATCCGGTGGGGGGTCGTCCGTGTCACTACCATGACGTGTGCAGAGGCCGAAGCGTTTTTGCCAGGGTTAGGATTTCCTCTTGCTGTGCGGGGGTTCTCCTATCACGCCGCTGGCATGCGTGAATTAAATCCGACAAAGTCCTTCCCCAAAGAAAAAGGTGGAGACCCAACGAGAACAGGTGGGAAGCTTTATTGCAATTTAAAACCTCACTGTAGGCGAATGCATTTCGGCGCATTGCCCTTCGTCAGCGCCTTGAGGAAACAAAGGGAAAAGGGAACAGAGCACACATTAAAATGTCCTGCCTGGAACTGGATTGGTCGCGGTTGCTCCACCTCCATAGGGCACTACCTTTTGTAGTCCTGACTGTAGGTTCTAGGACCACTGGATCCAGAATGCAGCAGTCCGATTTCTGGTCCACCGGCAGTATTGGTTAAGTCACATCGCAGGACGGTGTGCCCCGTATATCCAATCTTCCTCCTGTTTTACACAATTTCCGCTCCCCACCGTCTCACCGCACACCCACTGTGTCCAGGCGTCTTTCCAGCGGGGGCACGTGACAGTGCAGCTAGCCCAGAGTGAGGGTCGATACCCTCAGCACCGCTTCTCTTCTACCTGGATCCGGTGGGGGGTCGTCCGTGTCACTACCATGACGTATTATATATAAATATTTTTTTTTTATATATATTATATATTATATATATACAATATATTATATATATATAATAAATAATATATATATATATAACAACATCAATACCGAGCCCTGGCACGGTAGATTGAGTTGAAATGTTCTTGTTGGAGCAAAACCAAGACTTATTTGCATAAGGCAGGTCTCTCTAGTGTGGCACAATGATCTTGTATATGACCTGACCGATTGCCATTGGCTGAGATTAATTCAAGCATTCCTCCCATCACCTTCTTAGTTGTTGCAGTAGATGCGCTATTTGTGATGGGTATGCAAAGACACTGGGCGCGTGCTCACTGTACCACAGTACTCAAGCTTCTCTCTAACAAAAGTGAAGTAGGTCAAAATCAGTCTAAAGTTGCTTGAGTTTCTATCTGGAAGGACACGCCTGGCAGGTCAGGCTGCGCTACTCCTATTGGAGCAGGACCAAGACTGATTTGAATAAGGTAGGTCTCTGTCTAGAAGCGCGTAATGCCTGAAAAACGAAGGACTTTAATGTGGCCCCAGTAATTGTCAGTGTCTAAGATTAATTTAAGCACTCCCACCATCCATTTGTTGTTTGTTGCCCTACACCTCCTATCACTAAAACATCCACTAAGTGTTAGTGTACGTGTCACTTTGCAAGGTGACATTGTGCAACATGCAATGATGATCTTGCACAGTACTTCAGGAGAGTATAGTAGCACACCCTGTGCAATTAAGACATCTGACATGCGACATAACAATGCCAAAAGTGTTCTCTTTGATGCTTTGAGTCAGTATGTTTGACCTATTATATATATTTATATCTGAAAAGACAAAACAGTGGTAAGACGTCTAAAGGTGATAGGGGCTTGTTAAAAGGGGTATACAGAGTACCACATGCAAGAAATGCATAGATGATTGGATTGCAGTTTCTGTCAGTTCACATTTATTCGCATTTCAATCATGCATACGTTCATGAGATTCATATGAGGTTATCTTGTGAAAGAGCTGTGAGATGTGACTGTCACAGTGATGTCATGCTCCTAATTCACAAGTTGGTGCTGTGTGTGTTTGCTGCACTTGTCAAGGAACCACGTTACCCTAATCCCGGGCAATCAGTTCACATGTAATTGCAAACTGATGGAAGATCGTGCTGGATGTCTTGTACTAGGAAAGGCAGGGTACACATGGTTGAAGCTACCTATGGCATTACAGATAGTTTGTACATTGATAAAGTACAAGTATTGTTGATAGTGAAAATTGTGTTCGGTGTGCAGAGGTGGATGAAGTGCCATATGCAGGTAATCAGAAACTCATAGCACACAGGGTATTTGGGCAATGGCACATAACTGCTGTGGCAACCATTACCTGTTCTGAAGTGATAGTTGTATTCTCATGTACTTCTGCGCTCAACTCGTTAAGCAGGTCAATCCTTGTTGCAAGCACCAGGATTGTCTTGCTTGTGAGATGCCAGCTGGGGTGCCAGCTAGTCCTCTGGAATGGTCCAATAGCCAGGAACTGGAGTGCAGCAAGTGTGTTGGCATAGGCAGACCTGTCATGGGCGCGGGCTCCGCAATGCCCCGGACCATATCGAGAAGGAAGCAACTTCTCCCAACTACTTCTCGCTCATCCATATCAAGGAGTGTGATCCACTGTGTTTATATCCTCTCCATCATCCTTAACTATTTGTTCTTCAAGACGGGGGCAATGTAACAAACACTGACATTCACATTATGCTTTTGCTGTACTGGCTTAACTGTGTTGCAGACTTGTAATTGGTTGGTGGTTTTATGCGTATCACCTCACAGGATGTTTGGTAATTTGATCAGAAGCACCTCTGGGGAAGGAATTGTCGGATTTTCTCATCTCACCTGTATGGGTAGGTGTGTTTAATTTGAAATGTGCATTTTCTATTGGATTTCTGTTGACTGCATTTACATTTAGCATGTTATTATGTGTATGATGATTGGTCTGATTTCTGTTTCCATGTGGCCAGCTATGTGTATGTTTTGAGATGATGTTAAATGACGTATGGTTCTAATGACAGTGTTATTCAATTTTGCATTAAATTCTCATTTTCAGTTACTTTTGTCTTTTTTGTTTGTGTTTGCATTGTTATGCCACTGTGTGCGCGTGTGCGCGTGTGAGTGTGTGTGTGGGTGTGTGTGCGTATGTGTGTGTGTGTATAATGTTGTACTGTTTACTTTTATTTTTTCCCTTTGTTTTAGTAGTCTTTTTTCTGGCCTCCACTGGTTTTCCAGTTATTTTCTTGCAGATCCTATGAGTAGTCTGGTGTGGTGTGTGTCTTACTTCGAGGCTTGATAGGTGATGGTTTGAGCCAGATTGGCCGGTAATACTACTTGGTTAGTATTGAGTGTAACATTTACAATGTGGGCTTGACTTTTTTAGGTGTGACTTTGGATTTGCATGGCCCTTACAGTGCTCTAACTTCATTTTAACTCCTGGTCCACCCATTTTGGAGGACATTTATTCTGTTAGTCTCCTTTCCTGGTCGACTTCCACATCTTCACTTTAGTAGTATGTTCTCTTGGCCAGATAATTCCACATATTGAACAAATGTGTCTACACAATAGTAACCATACTGCTTCAGATAAGAGATACTGTGAAAAGGCATTGCATGTATGTTGTGGTTGTACGATTAGCATACAATTTCCGTTTACACAAATAACTTTTTGAATTGGGCCCATGATGTGGGAGAACTCCATCAAACCAACAGTACGCCCTTACAGGTGTCTCCTCTCTCTAGTCTTCCTTTCCAACATAAGTCTTGTAGTTAGGTATCCTACAGTTTCAACATCATCTTTTTATACAATGTTCTGTACCAGTTTCAGGTGGCCTTTTGGCAGTGCAGAGACATAGATTTGGTCCTTGTTAGCTTAGTAGGGGACTGTTGCATGTGGCAGATGATGACTGCTTTGCTTCTTTAAATCTAATGGCAGCATATGAAAACTCATTATGCTATTCGTTTCTTCCGTCTGTCTCAGAAATGGATCACTGACATCAGCTTCCATTGGATTTCATTATTGTCATGAGATAATAGGAATAATAATAATCCTGTATTTGTAAAGCGCACAGCTACCCGTAGTAGGTTACCCGGCGCTGGGGGCCGTCGGGAAGATTAAGCAAGCTATTGCCCAGAGTCACATGGTGCTGGGCAAACTCCTGCCGCTGGTGCCGAGGATCGAACCGTGATCCCAAGCATCCGGCGTCAGTCGCCCTGGCCGCTGCGCCACACCTCTTCCACAGGAATACAGGTAAGTTATCAAAACATTACCTTCGCTTCACTTTTGGAATCGACCATCCACCAGTAGGCAGTCCACAAATCCCTAGCAAAGTCCAGACACAAAAGAGGAAGGACCGAACCCTGAAGGTAAACTAAGTGCCAAGTGCCAGTGCCAAAGCAAGCCACTAAGCATTAAAATCAGCCCTAATGGTTGCCGCGGATTACTAAATTGCCCGTTTTATGCTGTCACAAGATTTGAAGGCACATCAAATGGATGGGTCGATTGACCAAAGAGACCTCTTTGTGGCATTCAACGTGGTTGGCACAGGTGACAAAGCTCTTGGGCTTCACTGTATGGGACCTGATTTGAATATCAGAGCTATCCAATCAAGGTTAAATCAAAGTCAGGTGACATGGCACTCACATTAAAACTTTTGCACAGTTATTTTATCAGTTAGAGCTCCATCATACACAATTCTTTAGATACCTGGAATTACCCATACAGTACATTCATATTGTATTGCCAATTGCATTTATAAAGTGCTTCCTACCCCTATCGAGGCATCATCATGCGGCCTTTTCAGAGATTTCAGATTTTAACCTTCTGGAACCAAAAATAGCAATGCATCGGTAGTTAGTAAAGGCATCTCCCGGTTGATGAGTTCCTAGTCCTTAATTCTCCCATTTTGCTAGGTAAAGCAAGGTACAATTGGGCAAAAGATCTTGGTGAAATGGCGGATGACGAACGGCAAGAGACAAAAAGGTCAGCCTGTTTATTAACTGTCTCATCTAGACTCAAAGTCTTCCAGTTTAACCACTTTCACGGAGTCTACTACACCCTGGAATGGCTGTAGAAAGTGTGCAAATCACGAATCCTGGACTGGCATATGTCTAATGTAGCTATTAAAACATATTTCAATTCTGGGATTGTCCCAGGATTCAGAAATCCTGGGAGGCCACCATCCAATAATGGACAGAGTCTGTGGGAGCCCCATCCCTTTAGACCCATGGATGGCTTCACTGGGAGTGATGAGGGATTGGAACGGTTCCGGGTCAGACTGCACCCCACCCACTCAGCGAGGCCATGGTGGGAGGTGCCCAGTTCTCATAGCTTCCCTTGCAGCTGTAATCGTAATTACTGTATCCTTCCTGTATTTTCTTGCCTCTGCGGACTGCTATGTGATGTTGCTAATATCCTGGTGAAATGTGTGTGTCACCTGCCTGACTGTTCTTTATTCTTTGTTGTTTCTGACAAAAATGCACTAAAAGAGTTATAAAAGAAAGAAAAAAAGTATAAAAATCAGGGGCAATATGCAAGGCTTTGCTATCGGGACAACTGAATTTGTTTAGCATTGCATTGCATAATTTCTGCAGGAAATTACTTTTTTCCTGCCAACACATGTGCAATGTGTAATGAAACTAGTCTGCACGTCAGTGTTTGTTGCACAGAGAATTAAGGCCACTTCCAACTCCCAACAGCTCTTTATTGTAGCCGCACCTGATCCTATGATGTTGTCCAGGCTTTGTGTTTCTGAGGAATTTAGAATCGCAACAAACAGAGTTTGCTGGAAAAAGAAAAGGAAGTATTTTTTTCTCATTTGTGTTAGGTTGGCCATCCTTATACGATTACATCATGCAGCCTGATGTCAAACAGAGGTCATACGAGCTCTGTCAAACATGAACTGCAATCAAATGATTGAAACAAAGATAACATATATATATACTTGCACATCGTTAAATAGCGACAACAGAGATGCTGGTCAATCATGGAGATGGTTTCCGAATAGTCTACGATGTCACTCAGAACCTTGAGGTGAAAAACATATGCCTTTTTCATAGTCAGTCATCACTACTTTTATGTTATCTTAGGGTTCCATGCACGTTTTTATTAAAAAAGCACATTTTCTCAAAGGCAAATAGGACAGGACAGTGTCTGTAAATACATCGCCTGCTGTATTATTCCCATTTGCAAACCAGTGACAGGTGCAAAGCTATTAGTAGTGCATCAGGTGTACTTTCACCAGGTCCCAGGAGCGTTATGGGCACAATGTTCCGAAATGATGGCTACATTTTACTGTGGATGGTGGTGCGGTGGGCTTGACCCGTTTACCTTCCCTGCGCCAGGGCCCATGGCACCATTCCTACACCACCAGCTTCTCTCCCATGGGCCTCGCAGTCAGCATCCAGTGCTGCTAAGCCCAGGAGATGCCACCCTTCCTTGGTGTTGGTACTCATGGTTGATCACTGAGAGGCACAGCAAAGCAGGGTTGCAGGGTGCAGAATGTTCCCTCATTTTGGGTGTTTTTTTGCATCCTGTAGTGAGCTTCTGCAGAACGCCAAATGGCCAACTTTTTTTGCTCGTCTAGAGATTGATGCAGGTAAGGAGGATGTAGGGGATGTAAAATAAACAGGCAATTTGAGAAGCCTGCAACAAACCAGCCGAGCAGGATGCCCCAGCAGTGACACTTTGCAGAGGTGTGAGAAGCCAGCATTTGTTAATATGGTAACTTGGAGAAAGGGCTGGCGGCACAGATGGTGTTCTAGACAGACCAATGTAGCAAACCATTTACCTTTAGCGGTGCTAAAAAGGAGAAATGTCAAATCTGCGAATGAAACAGCCCTAAACTAGCAGGTGCAGCCCCCCCCCCCATACAGATAATGGCAAGTCAACTCATGAATTCATTGCAAACAAGGAGAAAAAGGCCCAAGGCCAACAAGATTTGCCTAAGATCAAATATTTTAGTCAAGCAAAAGAACCAAAAGTGAAAGATAGGACTGTTAGTTTCAAAACCCATAGTTTTCCCACTATTTCACGTTTTATCTGTTAAAGAGATTATGGGCCTGCTTCAGGCTAAGAGTTTATGGGATGAAAACCCAATAATTAGCTCAGCAATTTTTGATTAGTACCATGCAAATGTCTTCTCAAACCACAAGTGCGCTGTGGGTCCTCTGCTATATTGGGGAGGGAGCGCTAGGGATACGGTGGAGTACGTTCTTCACTGTTAGAGGGTGGTGACAGCAGGTCTGTGATTGGTTCTTGTCATCCTGGGTTCCAAACCATGGCCAAGCACTGCAAGGCCCAAGGGAAGGAAGTTCCCCCATGGTCCTTGGAGTGCTGGACCCTGGTTGCAAAGCCTCCCTTAGCCCTTGCACACATGGTTAAGCGCTGAGAGGCTCAAGGGATGTAGGGCCTCACAGCACTAGGTCATAGGTGTGAAGTCCTTGCCTCGAAGCCAAGGTCAAAAACTGAGGGACTCATTACTTTAAAGTTTAAAGAATAATTTCTGCAAACGTTTGTTAATGGCTTCAGATCCCAATGTAAATGTAAATGTAGTTGAGCTTATATAGCGCACAGCTACCCGCAGTGGGTTTCCCGGCGCTTGCTTAGGGAACCCTTCCTGGTATTCCCCTGTGAGATAGCAGGGTATCCACAAGGTGAAAGTCAGGCATCCCGCCGCGAGGGGCCGTTGTGGAGATTAAGCAAGCTATTGCCCAGAGTCGCAGAGTGTGAACCCATGAGTTGAGGAGGCACCGGGGTGAGAATTATCGAGTCCGTGGAATTTTTAGCCCAAGACCCGCCAAGGCGGGGAATTGAACCCTGGTCCAGGACTGATCTCAGTTTCCGGGTCTGCTGCCTCTAACCCCTGAGCCACACTTCTCCACTATCCATTTATGAACAAAATACCCCCAACAGTGTTCTGCACAGTGACTTTTTAGACTGCACATGGCCATGTCCGTTCAACTAAGATCTGCTTGTTATGCATGAAGAAGTAAATAAATATTTGGTAATGCTAAAAGACAATTCATATTCTTTTACTATAACGTATTGATTGAAAATGACATTGCGTAGCTTACTGTACCAAACATGTGACTTGGGTTGAGTCGATAACATATATTAAACAGCAAACCATACTTGCTCTCCGTGCCCCACTTTCTTCATATACTTAGGGCCTCATTTATGAACGTCACTTTTTGTGATGTTCCGTGGTGCAGGGGCCTGCTCAATATTTACGAGGCAGTACTAAGACACTTTTTTTGTCTTAATGATGCCTCGTGCATATTGTTCCTTTTAATACAATTTTCTGTGTTAAAAGGGCGTGCAAGGGTGCTGGGGTGACTCCCAGCAACATCCATGGCTTTTTGACCATGCCCCAGATTTACGAGAAATTGTCAATCTGAGGCAGCACCAAAAACGTACGCCTCCCCAGTGGCGCCGTAAGGGAGGCACAATGAGAAGAAATATCTTTCTCCTCGTTTTTCTTTTTTCTATGTGTGATGCATTCTGTAGTAACATAGAAAGAGGAAAAGCCTCTTGTGATTGCTTTTGTGCAGGAAGGTTTCACTTCCTGCGCAAAAATACTCATCCCGCAACAAGCACCCTTGCACCATGATGCAAAGGTGCCTGCATTGGCGCACAGCAGTCCATTGTGCATCGACACAGGGGAAAAGGACACAAATGTGCCATATCTAATTGATACAGCGCATTCCTGCCCTTTTCTTTTGCCATAGGGCAGCGCCGCAGGAAGGCCTGCGGCGCTGCCCTTGGGCAAAACCTCATAAATGAGAACTTTAGTCTACATAGGCTTCCGTTTTACCCTTGATTTCTCACTTTCGATGCATGTGCCCAGGAGACAAAACAGATGTTATGGTATGCTGTATTTATTTGTAGTGTGCACTTACATCAAGCTTCTTAAGCTACAGAAAGTAACATTTGTGTGATGTAATATACCAAGATGTTATTATTATGCTAATTGGTGGTTCTAAACCTTGAAAAGCGTACTTCTTTATGGTACTGCAGTCACTGAATGATTATAAATATGCTTTGTACAGAAAGAGCAGTTTGATGTTAACACTCGAGGGTCACTACTCAATAAGAATAAGTTAGTGACTCGCCATGTTTTATTTTGTGAAAGAGAAGCAGTCTAATGAACAAAACATGCTAAAATCAAAGTGATGCACTTGACAGTGAATGCAAGCAGAGGTGTGTTCTCTTGCTGCCTGGCAGCACAGACAGCCATGCTTCCCTCTGCCAGTTGACAGCTAGTCGAGCTTGTCAGTGTTTGTTTCTTCAGGGTATTTGCAAGATACCAAGAAAAAGGAGTTCTCTTGTCTGAATTATTTAATATCAGTAGCGGCTGGAGGGAACAAGAGCGGAGGGGCGGGGGGAAGGGGGTCTACAAAATAAACAAATACCACACTTACCTCCTCACTGCCTTACTGTCCCTTGTAATCTCTGTGGCAGCGGAAACCAGCAAGCACACAGGCTCCCTCCCCTAAGCCAATCACAATGCTGCAGTGCACTTTGAAGTGCAACTTGGAGTGCAGCAACCACTCCTCCTCCCAGACGGCACGGCAGCCCAGCCCCACCCCGCCCAACCTGACTGATTATGAAAATAAAATGATAATAACAGAAATAGTTTCTGTTCTTATCATTTTATTTTTGCTTTTACAGCTCTCAGAGAACAGTGCGGGCGATGCTCCTCTACCTTAGTGAGGAGCCGCCACTGCTATGTCTAAAGTATGTATCACACTAGGCCATAGAATGATGAAAATTAACTAAGCATATTTGCTTTGTTAGCAGATGAACATCTGTAGTGTGTACTGTGAAATTGTACTTTGTATTATTACTTCACCATTAATCATATATTTGTTTTGATGAAAGGGGTTGTTTCCGGTTAAAAGCTACAGTCTTCCCTGATCATGAAACTAAAGTATGCTTTGAGATGTAAGCATTTATGTCCACAGAATTCATTAGAGAAAACTTAAGACAAGCTCCCTTTAAACTTCATTTTAAATTGGTTATCAACACAATAAACAGATCAAGGGGGGTTGTATCAAGTGACAGCGGAGTTCCAATGTGGATGAGCACTGCTGTCTATCCACCTTCACTGCAGTATTAAGAAAGGGTGTAAATGTCGTCAGGCAACCAGTGCTGCCTCCACCCATCCTTGCTGTAGTACCAAGAAAGGGTCTAAATGTTAACCTGCAACAAAAATTGTTGTAATGGAAAATTAGCTTTATAAAATAAAAGCATGTTAATGTCATGAAGCATTACAGCAAATGTTAACTAATGTCTGTGAATCCGTGCGTACCACACATAACATAAGCCAACAAGTCTGCATGGTTTCAAAGGAGGTTCAAGTTTTTCGCAATTGCTGTAATTCTGCCCCAGAAACCTCCTATGTCTACTCTTATTCAATATAGCCGGCAAGTGTACTAGAAGAAGGCCAATTATGACACGGGGCGAACAAGCTGAATGTGTCCTTCTGTAATGCAACCAGTGCTCATGTAAAGCGCTCTGATACCGTCGGGTCAAGTTTGCGCTCTTTAAAACTCTGGGGGAAAACAAAAAGCTTTGAGCATGGTAACGGGTATGTTCCAGCAACCAGAGGAAGAATGTACCACGTAATCATGGATGTAATAAACCGCCTGGGATCAGACGAAGTTCACACCTGATAAAGAGTCAATGCTATGGCCACAAACACGAAAAGCATTCTACACAGATACATGTTAAAGAGCTAATCCAAGCATTTCTCCAGACAAACCATGTTATTTGTGACCAAATCTCCATGAGGCGGTCGCCATGCTCACAGATACCACACTGATCAAAGGCGCCCAGAACTTGAAACATTACATTTTTCAGAGGAAATGAAAGTAAAGTTATGTGTGCGGCTGCTGTGCTGAAACCTGAAGAGTGGCTGCCGTGGATGGCATTTACCACAGTTAATTAATGATTCTTTCAAAAAGCAAACATAATGCAATATTACAATTAACACGTGTTTTTCCTCACATGAGTTTTGAGACGAACAGCGGCAGAAAGGAATAACTAAGAAAAGGGTTCTCTCACACAACATCTGAAGATGGAAACTGTGATTGGTCGGTGCACCTCAGCCTTGAACAGACGGGACGTATGGGCAAAGTAAACGAGTTAGGAGGTACCAAAGAAAAGCGACACTGCTGTGACCAATGGTAAGCAGGAGGCGGGAAGAAGTGGTGTTATTGATTACAGCAGGTCTTGCAGACAGCGCATGCGTGCTATTGGCTCGACCTACGAATGTGGGGGCTAGAAATGCAGAAGAGTGGGAGTGTAAAGGTTCTATGCACAGTTGTAAGGGCTTTGAAGGCAACTAATTGAATGGGTAGCCAGTTGAAGGTTCTTAGGAATGGTGTCATGCTGTCTTGTCTTCAACTAATGAATTTGTGGTAGCCAGCAGCATTTTATACGAGTTGAAGCTGATAGAGGTGATTTTCAGTGGCAGCTTAATAAATAGCCTCAGCATAATCCAACCTAGATTGACTAACGATGTAGACTACTGGTTTGTGCCAGTTATCGATGCAAAGTAAATGTTTCTTCAGTATCCTGAGTTGAAAAAGCACATACCACTGTGTTTCAAGTGATAGGTTGGTGCAGAGTTACCTGTGAGCCAGGAAGTACATTCTTTGGGCATTAGTAGCACCTTCATTTTGGTAGGAAGTTTGATGACACCCAATGTAAAAGCAAGGCTGTTAGTCAAAGTTGTTCCTTCTTGAGCAAGATTCCCATTTTCAGTCAGATTAGACAGGTTAAGATTGGTTTGAGTGCTGTCCACATATGTAGAGAAATTGCTCCGTAGTTGTGAAACTGGGAGAGCAGAGGGGACTCTAGTTCTGATGAAATATGGAATCAAGTCAAGTCAAGTCAAACAAGCTTTATTCGACCAATGTAGTCATAAAAGGACATAAAAACAGCTATACAAATATGAATACATAATTTCATTTAAAAACACCATAGAAAGTAATTTAAAAAGCTTGCTTGGCGAAAAACAATTATATACATCATTAAAAGTACCAAGAATTCTATTATTCACTGGAGCGATCACTGACCTCTAGGCCAATATTTACACCATAAAAACTCGATTCGACCGGCCTCAGTATTACATCGTACAACAATACATTTTTAAGACCTAGAGTCACTATGCACTAAGCACTGGGGGAAAGGAACCGCACATCAGCTGTTAGATTACAAATTCTACAAAATATTAGCATAATCGAGGCAGATGAAATGTAATTAATAATTGATTTTGATTTTGCCCGGATTATCCATATCCACCCAAGATATCTAGTAACTGCTATAGAAATAGAAGATGCAGTGTTAGTACATACAATTCTTTCTGCTACTAAGCTGCTTCTTGTCCCCAGATTTTTGCATGTACTGCGCAGCCAGACCCTGCGTGGCACCTTGTATGCTGGGCAGGCGAATAGCACATGTGCAATTGATTCATTAGCTGCCTGACAACTAGGGCACTTACTATCACCATTTTTTTCCACCTGGATATAAAAGATCCAAGGGGTAAGGAACCTGTTCTCAGCTGGAAATATAACTTCCGGTCCAGTGGTTTAGTGATATGATCCCAGTACGGTTCCAAACTCGGGGTAAGTTTAAAATCCAGAAACCTTCCTGATAGCGAGGAGGAGCCACTAGCTATTAATCTGTTATGTGTGACCATTTCCCAATACCTGGCATTTCAAAATATTTTTGGACAGAAAGCAGGATGTGGCAGGGTCCTCCTAAAGCATTGACATACCTATTTTAACAAGAATGTCCTTGATAACTAGAAACCAGTCAATTTTATGGAATATATCAGATTTTAAAACTTCTAAAAAAAACAGCAGCATATGGTGCCAATTCAGGCGTGGTCCATAGTCTGCGCCAATATAGCACAGCTCGGAGCTTTACAATATCAGCAAGGGGATACCTCCCTAGGTCGTCCAACAGTGGGCACAGAGGTGTACTTTGTCGAAGATTGCTAATCCCACGCAGGAACTTGGTTTCAGACAAACTAAATTTGGATATATCACCTAAGCCCCATAACTCTACGTCATAAAGTGCAGCACTAACTACTTTAATGTCATACACCTGAAGGACCGGACTGATGGGTTTCGTAAAGGACTTGTTGTGCTCCAGGCGTAGGGCCCCCGAGAGTTGTTTGTGCTTTAAGCTGGCCAGATCAATCTGGTGAATATTCACCCCCAGATAAATGAATTCCTTCACTTGCTCCAGAGGACGATCATTCATAGGGATCACTGACTAAATATCGACGGACACAATATAGACTACCCAAAATATCGAGGCCAAAATATCGACGGACAAAATATCGAATTCCTATCTACAAACAGGTAAGTACCAAAATATTGAGTCCAAAATATCGTTTATATATATATACATTGTAAAAATATCGAATTTGTTAAAAATAATGTAAAATTAAAAAAAAAAAAAAAGAAATTGCTAAAATATACTTAAAAATACTTAAATTACCCTAAAAATTATTAAATAATTCATTTAACTTATAAACAAAAAAAATATAATCATATCTGTTAAAACATATATATATAAACATAATATTAATAAAAAATTAACAATATTATTACCGTAGAATAGCGTAGGGATAAAAATTACTATTCCCACTCCTGGAAGTGCAACAGTAGGGAAAGCGTTGGATAGCGTAGGGGCAAAAATTACTATTCCAACTCCAGAGAGTGCAACAGTAGGGAAAGCGTTGGATAGCGTAGGGGTAGAAATTACTATTCCCACTCCAGTGAGTGCAACAGTAGGGAAAGCGTTGGATAGCGTAGGGGTAAAAATTACTATTCCCACTCCAGAGAGTGCAACAGTAGGGAAGGCGTTGGATAGCGTAGGGGTAAAAATTACTATTCCCACTCCAGCGACTGCAACAGTAGGGAAAGCGTTGGATAGCGTAGGGGTAAAAATTACTATTCCAACTCCAGTGACTGCAACAGTAGGGAAAGCATTGGATAGCGTAGGGGTAAAAATTACTATTCCCACTCCAGCGAGTGCAACAGTAGGGAAAGCGTTGGATAGCGTAGGGGTAAAGATTACTATTCCCACTCCAGAGAGTGCAACAGTAGGGAAAGCGGTGGATGGCGTAGGGGTAAAAATTACTATTCCAACTCCAGTGAGTGCAACAGTAGGGAAAGCGTTGGATAGCGTAGGTGTAAAAAATATTATTCCCACTCCAGAGAGTGCAATAGTAGGGAAAGCGTTGGATGGCGTAGGGGTAAAAATTACTATTCCAACTCCAGTGAGTGCAACAGTAGGGAAAGCGTTGGATAGCGTAGGGGTAAAAATTACTATTCCCACTCCAGTGAGTGCAACAGTAGGGAAAGCGTTGGATAGCGTAGGGGTAAAAATTACTATTCCCACTCCAGAGAGTGCAACAGTAGGAAAGGCATTGGATAGCGTAGGGGTAAAAATTACTATTCCAACTCCAGTGAGTGCAACAGTAGGGAAAGCGTTGGATAGCGTAGGGGTAAAAATTACTATTCCCACTCCAGAGAGTGCAACAGTAGGGAAAGCGTTGGATAGCGTAGGGGTAAAAATTACTATTCCCACTCCAGAGAGTGCAACAGTAGGGAAGGCGTTGGATAACATAGGGGTAAAAATTACTATTCCAACTCCAGTGAGTGCAACAGTAGGGAAAGAGTTGGGTAGCGTAGGGGTAAAAATTACTATTCCCACTCCAATGAGTGCAACAGTAGGGAAAGCGTTGGATAGCGTAGGGGTAAAAATTACTATTCCCACTCCAGAGAGTGCAACAGTAGGGAAGGCGTTGGATAGCATAGGGGTACATTTTAATATCCCCACTCTAGTGAAAATAAATTAATATAAATCACATAATTTTAAATTAATCAATTATTACATTTTAATTACCAATTAAGAATTGATTAATCACCAATTAAAAATTAATTAACAATGTATTCTAAATAAATACCAATTAATTAATTAACATGTTTAATTAATTATATTAAATTACTTCCCAACCTATTCCCCAATAAACCCACAACCCGCTACTAAAAATAAAATAATATTATTCACATAATTATCAATTAATCAATTAATAAAATTAAATTATCAATTAACAATTAATTAATTACCAATTAAAAATTAATTGACAATTTATTCTAAATAAATACCAATTAATTAATTAACATGTTTAATTAATTATAATTAAATTACTTCCCACCTTATTCCCCTATAAACCCACAACCTGCTAATAAAAATAAAATAATATTATTCACATAATTATCAATTAATCAATTAATAAAAATTAATTATCAATTAACAATTAATTAATGACAATTTATTCAAAATAAATACCAATTAATTAATTAACATGTGTTTAATTAATTATAATTAAATTACTTCCCACCCTATTCCCCTATAAACCCACAACCCGCTACTAAAAATAAAAAAATATTCACATAATTATCAATTAATCAATTAATAAAAATTAATTATCAATTAACAATTAATTAATTACCAATTAAAAATAAATTGACAATATATTCAAAATAAATACCAATTAATTAATTAACATATTTAATTAATTATAATTAAATTACTTCCCACCCTATTCCCCTATAAACCCACAACCCGCTACAGAATTAAATTACGCAAAAATTAAATAACATAAAATTAATTACTTACAATAAATTACAAATAAATATACACTTTTCACACATAAACTAACATATAAAACAGTTTAAAAAATTCGATATTATTAAAAAGTCGATAATTTTAATCACCTATATTATGTACTTCAATATTTTGACTGTCTATATTTTTAAATTCGATATTACAGTACTTACCTTCAAAACGATATTTTGGATGTCTATATTCTGTCCAGTCGATATTTTGTCCATTCTATATTTTGGACTCGATATTTAGGTTACTCGATATTTTAGAATCGATATTTAGACAATTTACCCATTCATAGTAATGCCCCCCTTAAAAACTTTGTGTTGATTAAAAGTCATACATTTCATTTTCGACAAGTTGATCTCGAGACCTCGAGTAGCACAGAACTCCTCGAATATTTTCAGAGCCTTCCGTAGTCCACTCGGGGTCTTTGAGTTTAACAACGTATCGTCCGCGAACATTAAAATCGGAATTCTGGTTCCCGCTAAAATTGGGGCGTCAAGGACAGACGGTCAACTATGCTATTAATGTACACAGTGAACAAGGTAGGCGCCATAACGCAACCCTGGCGGACTCCTCTTGCCACGGGGAAACAACTAGTCACTTGCCCTTGGGAGCCCCAACGTATCTTCGCATAATTGTCCTCATGTAATCTGATTAAAAGGGTCAATAAATCAGTAGGCAGGCCAAGATCATGTAGGGTTGACCAAAGCCTTGAACGGGCAACAAGATAAAAAGCGCTTTTTAAATCGACAAAGGCAGCATACAGGCTGCCTTTGCCCAAAACCACCACTCTCCAATATAGTAGTACAAAGCGAAACACCTGGTCAGCGCAAAAACCTGCTTGCAAAGGTGGTAATATATTGCTCTCGTCAATCCACACCTGTATTTTATTAAGGATCGTTCTCCATACTATTTTTTGCACTGAATCAATCAGGCTAATGGGTCGATAATTCCCGGGAATAGACTAAAGTGTCCCTTGCAAGAATATGGCTAGTACAGCCTGGCTCTACAGAATGCCCAGCAATTGAACCAAGTGACCCAACTGGGCACACAATTGCAGACAGCTGCAAAGATGGACTTTGGACAGCCATTTCTGACAGACCTGGCCCCCCTAAACCAATTACACTAGGTGCAATATGGAATCAATTCTTCAGCACGTATGAAACTTGGGAGATACGATCAGAGAAGTAGTTTTCTTGGCTTCTGTGATCTTAAGTTTATGAGTGGCAGCTATGTTAATATGTTCTGTTCTTTTACTTCTATCATAGTCTTTATGCCATTGTAGTGCCAGTTTGAGAGAACTTAATTAGTTGGAGAACAAATGATTTTGTTTTGTTCTATATAATAATAACCACAGAAGTCTTCTTGAGAATGTTACTTTTTTGTTCTGCTAAAAAATATAAAAAGTGAATTGAGGAATGCTTTAATGAATCTCAGACACCAGTCAGTTTTTCAGTTTCATTAGCTTTATTCGATTTTGAAGTATAAAATCATAAAAGCACATTACAATATATAATCACCATTACATTTCATTTCATCTCATTTTACAACATGTAATATTATAGCATAAAATCTTAAAAAGAAATCAGGTACCAAAAAGATCATTGCGGAGTATATTCGGTCAAGTCTGAATGTTAGTGCCCCTCACCCTGGCGCCATTTCGGCCCAACCAAAAGTTTCTCTCTTCTTTAAACTTGTATAAGGGAGAAATGATTCTCTGGGATAAAAGTCAGATAGTCCCCAGGTGTGTATAGGACCATCTCCTATCTGTGGTTGCCAGGTCTGGAGGTATGGGACAACATTACTGTTTCTAAACTTTATTAACACCAGATCGCCAAGTCTCTCTTTTCGAAGCGGGCCCAGCCAACCCACCCTTCTAACACTTAGTATTCTGCCGTCGATATCAGGAGGCAGCGGTCTGTTCTTTGTTAACCAAAACAGTGTCTTGTTTGTTAGTTCTTGGTGACTTTCTGTTTTTCCCTTAGTAAGTACTGGGACTCCAGAAAGGACGCACACAAACGGGGCAGCCTCCGGTGGTAGTTGTATGTGGTTAGTTTTTTGTGGAATATTCACTGGATTGGGGAGTGACCTTTTGGGTGGAATAATTACTTTGTTCAGCCCAGTTTCAAATGAACAACTATGTGGTGTTATACGTTTTGCGTGCACATTCTGGATAGTTGGAATTAACGAACGTGAGGCTACTGGTCGGAGTTGGTTGATGTTACTTTGAGGAGTTATTAAAGACACTGCAGTATTGGTAAGAGACTGTGAGTGATTAGAGCCAACCATACTTTTTAGAAGTAGTGAGTTTGTCTTAGTCATTTCCTCAATTGCCACGATCCTATCCCCAAGATTGTTCATTCTTTCTATCAGGGGATGTATCAAAGAGTTGATCATGGTTTGCATCTGAGCCAACAGGGTTGGTGAGATAAGGGGTGCAGGGACCAACAGTTTCGCAGGATCCTTACATATTTCCGGGGAAAGGGTAATAAGCAATGGTGAGTTCAAAGTCAATTTTTGCTGCTTTGTACCAGAAAGGTCCGGGAGAAACATTGTGGGGTTAGTGTTATCTATAGCAGGTGAAGAAATTGGCGTACCCAGGAGATTTTCATATGGTGGGGATAATATGCAGGATTGGGGACTTGTAATGACTATAGGACGGGTAGAGGCACTAGTTTGCTCAGGGGTGGTCTTGACAACAGCATACTTGGTTTTGCATAAACTATTAAGTTCCTCTAACAGTGATAGGCTTTGTGGAGGGGGAGCTGATTGTGGGGGGGAGGAGTCACTTATGGGACAGTCTATAGGCAGTCGTCTTCGTTCTGTTCTTACTGTTTGTTGGACTGTAAGTGGTGTTGTTTTGGTGAAGTAGTGGACCAGCGTCCCCTTAGCCAGGTCCCTTGTCTGTGTAGAATTTTTTCGGCCCCCCTTGCATGTCATGGTACATGGGATGTTTCAAAAACAAGTTCTTTTACCTCCTTTCGGTGCACGGCCAAGGGGGGTGGCCCGGCCCGTCCTCCTCTGGCCTCTGATGGCCGCAGAAGGCCCCGCCCTTGTCCCGGGCTTCTCCCGGCGCGGCCCGCGCGCGATCCCGCGACGCGGGGTCTGGCCTCCCAGTTAAAGCGCCTCCGGGCGCGGAAGTTGCGTGGGCGGCTTCCGCCGCAAAGCAGGCTGGGGGATGTAGTCCCTGTGGCTGTATGGTGGCGCGGTGTCTGCAGCGGCAGCGGCAGCCTTCACCCAGGTAGGGCGACCAGCGGTGCTGCGGTGCTGCGGCCAGGGAGCGCTTCACTCGCCCCTCAGCCCCTCTACCTCCTTGAAATAAACGAGCGTCCCCCGTCATTATTTGGGCAGAATTCCAGTCCCTGTATGTTATTCACGGTGTTACTGCTGCCAGGGACCAACCTTATGCAAATCACTCTTGGTCCTGCTCAGTCAGGAACAGTCCAACCATATCATGACATGTCCCCTCTCAATGCAATGGAAGCCACCCCAGAATGATCTCAGCATTGTTAGGGTCTCCTCAAAAAGGTGTGCATTGCATTATATGTCCTAGTCTACTATGGAGCTACATCTGGCATACAAATTGCACTTAGGCAGTTTAACCTATCAGAAGGAAAAGGTGAACGCTTGAATGAATTTCAGCCCCAGGTAATTATTGTAGTAAGCATTTCAGACGAACACTATTTTGCTCAGGATGCTACATACAAGGAGCAACCCTCGAAAATGTGGATAAGTTCCAGCTTTAGCTACTTTTCCAAATTTTTCTTCCAGATTAGACATACAAATAACAGCCATGGCAGTACAGTACAGGTCAGGTGGCAAACCTAGAGGGCTGGCCTCCCTCCCCTCGGACTTACAGCCATGGTTCAACAATTTGAAACCCAAGGAAGAAAGTTGGTTATTGGGCCCAGTTTGAACCGCAGCATCATTTAACTGCATTTGGAAGTTTGCTTTCCATCTGTGCCGCAAAACTGGGATTAATCATTTTATGCAGGTGAAAGGTGCTATATCAGAAAAGTGTTAACTAATTCTGCAACATGCGAATTTAGAAATGGAAATGCATTGTGAAACCACATAGGTGTATGCTAATTAAAAGAACTTTTAAATGCTACAGAGGGAGTTAAAAGGAGCCTTGTAGCCACAGTTCACGCCAAATGCCATTGGGCCATTTTAGCATACATAACATTGTATTCTCATAGTTTCACAATATATCCTTGAAACCCCTAAATAATAGTGCTTTATTTTTACTTCACTCTGCTGTTATTATCACCGCTGCTTACTGAAAAGACATGCTCATCACTTCTGGTGGCTTTAGCAAAACACACACAGCCAGAGCACCTTCAGACGGGAGAAAGACATGCAAAAAAGAAACTAAACTAGACATAAGCCTTCTCTGTCTATGCATTGAGGACCTGGAAGAAAATTCACATACCCATCTGAACAGCCCCAACCCAGTTCACGTTTAGGAAACAGCTGAACACGCACCTCGTTAAAAAGTATTACATGTAGATACAGTAACAGTACATAAAACAGCTACTCCCCCATCACATATTGACTCTGTGTTTGCTTTTGATCCTGTACAGCTCTCTGGTTCTATTCAGCTAGGTTTGAATTATATAAATACCTCATACATACATATAAAATAATGCACTCACGTAGAAAATTACCCTTTTTTACATGTTCACTCTCATTTGTTTGCAGAATTTTGTTGGTTTTTACACACTGCACACTGAGGCACTGCTGTCCATTGTGTATGTGCTCTGACCCTTAAAACATGCATAATCCTTAACTGACATATTTAACTCCCCTGTAAGGCTATAGTATATAGTATATAGTGTAAATACTAACCCAATAGCATGGAAATGTAAATATTACATGTGGACTGCAGCACCTATTGCGCTATCCACTAGTGTGAAAAGGAAAACATACCTTCAGGCCTACCAATGTAGCCTGACTGAGGTGGTTGAAACCTGAAGCCTGACCTATCATAATATTTCTTTCAATGGGGAACAATCCTTCCTTTTAAATATTAAGTCACCCTTTATAGACCTTGTGGCCCACAAGCCACTGTGCATGCTATTTAAAAGCGTGACATGTAGCAATTTAATCTTTCCATGTCCCTACATTGACAAAGCCAAAAAAGCTATTTTCACTGTGGTAGGCTTTGCTTGTCCTATGACGAAAACTAGAAAAGAGATTAAAATGTAATTTTGCAATTTCGGTTTTGGGTTCAGCCAGAAATATAGTTCAACCACTACATTAACAGTTGTTAAAAATCCAACTCAATCAGGATGTGGGATTTTTTCATAAATATTTAGGAAAAGTAACTTTTAGAAAGTTAAATTTTCCTCCATTAAACTCCTGGGGGCTAGCTTGCATTCGCTTTCCAGCATCTCCTCTGCCACTGACTGGCCTTAATAAGGTGTGAAAGCTTTTTGAAAAGCCTGGGTGTGGGGAGGTGTTTTTCTTCCTCTTGCAAAAGGGTCAGTTAAGATGGAACCAGGAACTTTACTGACTTGTAAAGGGCTTGCCCTTTCACAAGTAAAGGTAAAATGAGACCTAGGGAAGCCGAACTGTGTTCCCTAAGCCATGCTGGCTCAAAATCCAGTGGTAGGGAAGCTACTCCCAAATAACCAGTTTTAAGTGACCACAAATGAGGAAGGTAATCATTTCCCTAAGCACACTACTGGATGGGCACACAGGCTATGCACACATGAGAAAGGGTTTCCCCATTTTGGTTTTAGGAATAAGGATGGTTAGGGAGGAGCCAGGAGTCACCCCCACTCAAAGGCTTGTGCCAACCATAAATGGGGCACCTGAAGACAACTTCCTCAGGACACTCTCTGGACCTGTGGAAGAACATAAAAAATACTGAACCTGCTGTTTGAGAGCTGTGAGAAGACGCGAAGGGCTGGATATACTCCCACTTGTACCCAGGCTAAAGAAGTGCAAAGGTCAGTTGGCTGATCCCCTGTGTGGCTGCAGGGTCACAATAAGCTGCAAGAGGAGGGCTACACATCAGTTTTGCCTAAGGGATTGCGGGGGAGGGGACCTTTTTTCACACCATATGGCAATGTCCCCAAATCGCAACCTATTGGGTCCAGGTGATGCGAACCATGTCACAGGTTGTGGAGGTGTCACTTGTACACGTACCGAGGTGTTGTCTCCTGAATTTGTGGGAACCAAATTATCTTTCCCATTCAGCTCAAAAATTGGGTTACGCTGGGGATGATGTTTGCCAAACAGAATGTTGCCAGAAAATGGGGATCCGAGGAGTTACCAGCGTTCAGAGACTGGTGCAAAGATATGGATGAGGCTATGATGGCAGAACGGGAAGTATACACACACCGTGGATGCCCCCGCAAATGGGAGAAGGTATGGGAAGCATGGAACAAGTTCAGGGGCTATCTTTGTAACCCGCACATGCAGGACATGGACGATGTGTCCGAGTAGGGGGGTGGACGAGGTGGTGGAGTTACGCAATATGCCAGCAGTGTCGACTGGAGTGTGTCATGTGTTAGCAATGTGTGTACTGTCACCAGCATTTGTTATGATACACAGTGTTAAATGTAGATGCCATGTGATTTTACTATGCCCTGATTTTTTTTTATCAATAAGATGTTCCCCCCCCAAAAAAAAACTAAGCTGCAAGAGGCTGTTTTCCTGAAGGCACCAGAGACCAGTTGCAACTGGATGTGGATTTGGACCCTGCTGGTGGTCCCTAAATGCTGTCCCTGATATCCTGGAATCCTTAGCAGTATCTAGGAATAATTGTGAAATCTCTGAAAAATGTGGACTTGGGAAGAAAGGTTTTGGGCTTTCAGGCCTCCACAGGACTGGGACCAACCACTTAAGTCAATCCATCCAAGATGAGACCTTGCTGGGCAAGAAAATCAGGTTGGTCCCACTTGGAACGTATCCGCAAGTGAAAATCTGTTTCAGCTAGCCCTCTGCTAGAAGGTATCCAGACTTGTGGAACTGCTCGTCAGATACAGCCTTCAGTGTTGTCCAGCTGGAAGATTCTGAACTCTGAAAATAAACTAAGTACGAACTTAATAATTTTGTTCAGGCAAAGGTGCCAAAAGTATCTGGCCGATTCGTGGGTTTCCGTGGGCTTGAAATTAGACTTTTCAGATTCCGAGCTTTATCTGCCAAAACCAATGGCTTCTGCAGAACTTTGCTCAACTCCTGTCTGACTTTAAAGAGACTTTGCCAGAAATAGCCTGCAACCTTGCCCCACTGGAGGATTCCCTCTTACATTTCAGACACTATGTCCGATAATAAAATCTTTGACTGGGATGCCCCTGCTTGGTGTATCTAAACCACTATTGCCATCAGCCTGAAATTACAACTAGGTCCTGGTCCACACCCAACAGTGACTTCTGGTTTTTGTTTTACATCTTCTTGGTGATTTTTGTTAAAAAAAAATTAAAATCATATCTTTGGTTTTTGGAGTTTTATCATTTTGGTGTTATTTTGCTTATCAAAAATTACTCTAGTTTTACAAATAGGTGTGGGATTGTTATTGTGTTGTGTTTTTGACTTTTTCACTGATTTGGTGCTTTTAAACACCTAATAAATGTTCTCTAATTAAGTCTGCCTGCTCTGTGCCATATTTACCAGGGGTTGGGCTCAGGTTTAAATTACTGATAACTTTGCCTGGGCCTAACAGGTTAGTGACCTTATTACTTGTGGCTGAGTACCATCCACCCCAATTAATAATATGCTATCTTACAGCTAGAAATTTAATATTTGAGTAAACACATCAGATTTGAAGAGACCTGCACCAAACTTTTACACCAGTGTGGCTAATATTATGTAGTTCCTCTTATTAGAGCTTTAAACTATATGTACCTAATCTGTTAGAGTTATTATTTATGTTTTTGCTGTTTTATTAATTTCTGCACTAGTATAGCTGTGTCTTGCAAAGTCGCTGTTATCTTTATGTATATGCAGCATTATTCCACATGCATGTTTTATTATTGCACATGCTCTGTTACTATGTTTTCATTTGTATGTTGGCAGTTTCCTTAGCGTACCTCTGTAGAGTTCTAGATCTATTGTTGTTAGGATCATCAGATGCAGCAAGAATGCCTTATGAAAAGCTGTCCCTACACCCGCTCTGTATGTGGCATTTCAACTGGATTAAATTACACATAAACTTTTAACCCCTTCCATGCTCATGACGAGCTCGTCATGAGTCACAGTGGAGCTGTGCTCATGACCAGCTGAGCGCGTCATAACGGCCGCGGCCCGTCCCCGCGCGGCTAATTCCCCGCCTGTGCGGGTGAATGAATCAGTGGGCGGGTCTGTGATGAGCTCAGCTCATCATGAGCACAGCTCCACTGTGAGTCATGACGAGCTGAGCTCGTCATGAGCACAGCGGCGCCGCGGACAACCCCCTCCCCCGCACCGTGGGGGAAATACCCCAGCAGCCAAGGCGTTGCATGGATTATTTCAACAATTTATGGCAACAAGTTATGTTAAAATGCCAAGAGAATCCAAGACTTCTACTATTTGGCAATTTTGGATTGCTTAACGGAGCGGGGTTTGGTTGTGTGCTACTTCAATATTTTATGAGAGTTCTACGAAGCACTGTTGCAGCCTGTGGCTTTCGTCTGTATTGACAAAGTGGTGTTACCTTTCTTCTTGAAGGCGTATTCCTTACCATTACAGAGTTTGGTGCCAGGAAGCGGTGAGGTCATTGTATTTTTTTAAGGGACCTCTAGGTCCTTCTTGCAGCCGTGGAATGCTAAACACTTTAGGTATTGGCAACGTCATTGAGCTTTCAGTGGCCAATCTCAGGTGACGTAGCGCGCCCTCAACACTCATTGGCCGTGTGTTTCTTGATCAATGGAACGAATCGCTGAACTTTTCTTTGGATCACGTGAAAAAGGTCTCACAACATGCTACACAACATGCAGACATCTTTGTTGTCATTTCCGCAAATTGAGGATTTTCAAGTATTTCGGAACTGCTCTCCCCGGATTTTAGGACAAGTTGCTCTATGAGTGTGGCAGTTTGCTTTGCGCTGATTATTATTCCAAAAGCAAGGTGAAATTCTTTTTAGGATTTATTTTATTTGAGGCATTTTGTTTTTATTTTAAAGCAAGAAGCCTTCTATTTATTAATTTTGGTTAACTGAACTGGTCCCTCTGGGTGAAGCAAGGACTTATCCAGTGCTCCGCAAGGTATCATCACAGATTCAATGAACTAGTCCATTTCTTGGTGAAGAAAGGACACTGTTTTATTCTTTTGGGGTAATTCATAATTTACAATGGCTATACAAACTTTTTCGCTCAAACAACAACTAGTATTTTGGCTGGCAGGTGGGAACCCTTGAATGTAATAGGTGGACTGGAATGCTACCTTCTTAATTTCCTTGATACTATTGATGAAAATGGTAAAATGGCCCCTGTATGGAAAAATTTAATTTTCTTGCATTCTGTAGGGCTGGAGGGTTTGAAACTCTACAAAGAAATGACTAAAAGTCTTGGTGGTGGGGATGCTAATATTTTTGAGGAAATGCTCAATGATTTTGATAAAGATTTGGCGCCAAAAGTATGTATGGGAATTGTGAGATATGCATTTTTTAGGAGAAAACAGGAGGCAAATGAGACTGTGGATGAGTATGTGGCTGCACTTTGAAAAACTGGCAAGCGATTGTAAATCTGAACATTTGCAGGAGCAGTATATTAGGGATCAAGTTGTTATGCACACTAACGACCCAGTAATCCAAGGGAAGGGCTGGATTAATAGCGAAGCTGATTTAAAAAACATTTTAGCCATCATGAGGAAGGCAGAATTACCTAGTTGCAGTGCCAAGGCATTAAAAACAGAAACTAAAGACACACCGTAGGAAATTGTTACAAAAATTAGGGGGAGGGTGGAGAGCAAATCTAAGGAAGATACCAAAAGTCAAGATTATGTGAAAAAGAAAGGCGCCTTTAGGTGTTATCATTGTAATAGTTCGTCCCATCTTACATCTAGTAAAGGTCTGCACTGCAATTAAAAGAAAGTGTGTGGCTTGCAGAGCGGTAGGTCATTATCCTATGGGTTGCAAGAAAAAGAAAGATAATAAAGTTACGTTTGTCAATGAAGGAAGCTCTAGATATGAAGAGAATATGGTGAAAAGACTGACAACTTACAATCCTGAAAATAACGCAGAAAATGTTGAGTCTAAAGAATTGTTTATCTTGAATGTTAATGATAAAAATGTGAGTAGTAGGAAAAAACTTTTGTGTTGGATGATGAATGGAGGTGTAGAGGTGCAACTGTATGCAGATTCAAACACAATTGTAAATGAAGAAATATGGAAAAAGTTTGAGCATTAGATAGTATTAAAAAGTGATGCATGTCCCAAAAGTGCATAAAGTGAGAAATATTTCTATATCCTTTAGGGAAGAGGTGGAAAAGGAGTTAGATAAACTTGTAAAGGCAGCTATAATTTAACCTATAGAGTCCTCGCAATGGATTTCTCTGGTTGTGGAGGCAAGACAAAGCAATGGAAATATAAGACTGTGTATAGACCTGCGCCATTTGAATAATATTGTGGTCGACAAATTTCCATTGCCCAAAATTTCTGAGACGCTGACTTTGGTGAAGGATGCTGGATGGTTTTCTATCATTGATCTCTCAGCAGCCTATCACCAAATTCTCTTAAGTGATGAAAGGAAATCCTTTACAGCCTTTATCTCCCCCATAGGGTGTTTTCAATACAAAAGTATTTCCTTCAGGTTAAGCAACCAATGCCCCAATTTTTCTAAGAGTAATGTTTTAACTTTTTGGGAAATTAAATGTCAGGTGGTTTCAAGACAATATTTTGGTATTTGGAATGGAAAAGCTTGAATATGACAACGTTTTAGATTAAGTTTTAGGTATTCTGAGTGGTAATGGATTAACTATTGCGCATTCCAAGTGCAAGTTTGCTGTGTAGTCTCTGACGTTTCTTGATCATGCTTTGTGCAAAGATGTTGTTTCCACAAAGCCATCTTTGATTGAGGCAATCTAAGATGCTCGACACCCAGCTAGCAAGGACGAAAGAAGATCTTTCCTGGGTCTAGTAGCATTCTATGCTAAATTTGTTAGAGGGTTTTTTTTATATTGTTTTTAATATAAGACCGTTGTTGAAGAAAAAGACTACATTTATGTGTACAGATGCATGCAAACTGGAGTTTGAAG
Source organism: Lissotriton helveticus (assembly GCF_964261635.1). Lineage (NCBI taxonomy): Eukaryota > Metazoa > Chordata > Amphibia > Caudata > Salamandridae > Lissotriton > Lissotriton helveticus. Next base: position 1,209,674,121 of record NC_136063.1, read on the forward strand.
ACATTAAAAAAACCATTAAGGAAGCCCCAGTTTTGAGAAGCATTGACCCGGAGGTGGAGAACGGTGTTACTGTTGATACCAGGAACAAGGGGCTAGGTGGTGTACACTCACAGATAAATGTTGAGGGTAAGGAGAACATTATTGCATATACTTCTCCTGTGTTGTCCCCCGCAGAAAAGAAATTCTCCTTAATAGAAAAGGAGACACTTGTCTGTGCTTGGACTTAGGGGCATTTTCAATCTTTTATTTAGGGCAAGCATTGCAAAGTTCGCTCAGACCATAAACCCTGGGTAAAACTTTTGATAACTGAGGCTCCATTTAAAGCGCCAGCTAGAATTGCAAGAATGTCCATGAGGCTTCAGGATTACATATATTCTACTGAATATGTGCCAAGGAATAAAATTGTGCTAGCAGGTTTTCTGTCATGTATGGCCATGGAGATGCAAGAATGTCAAGAAAATGATTGGGAGGACTTTAAAATTGCATTAGTCTATTGTTAGATTTGGTGGTCTCTAGTTGGCAGAGGTATGTACCTTTGACAAATAGGGACCCTTGCGTCTAGTCAGGGTAAGGAGGTACACTCTTAAAATAACCCCTGCTCACCCCTTTGGTAGCTTGGCACGAGCAGACAGGAATATCTCAGAGGCAGTGTGTAAAGCATTTGTGAGCACATACAGTAACCCAGTTACAACGCTACAGATGGACACCACACCAGTTGTATATTAAAGATAAGTATTCTTTATATAGATTTAACACAAGACCACAAACAACAAAAATCCACAATACTGTACTTACAATGGTATAATTAGCTTAGTTCTCTTTAGATGTTAAAATGCAACACTTTGAGTTCAATGTACCTTAGGGTGCGTAACGCTGTACACGAAAGTGTTGCAGGGAAGGTGATGCGGCGGTTCCTTACACACAGGAACGGTGATGAGTCGGTTTCTTATTGCTCTTCCGTGGCTGTGCAACTCACAACACCGTGATGTGATGAAGATCCAGTACAATGAAAACAAAGGTGGCGTCTTCTTCTTGATGCGACACGTGCATGCACGCCCGATGGCTGTGCGGCGACTCAACGATTCTTCTGAGCTGCAACAGGCCCTGCGACACACTTCTCCGGTGATGCGAGGTGCTTCGGCGATGCGATGCGACAGCTGCAGCGGCAACACCCTTCTTCTGTGATGCAACGACAGCGGATGCGGCGGCGACACGCTTCTCTAGTAAAGCGAGACACTTCTGCGATCGAAAGCGACAGCTGCAGCAATGACACCCTTCTCCAGTGATGCAACGACAGCGGCGGCGACACGCTTCTTCCTCGTGAGTCGCGGTTCCAGCTCCTTGTGACACGCAGTCCCTCAGAAAGCCCAACACAACTGTAGTCACTTCCAAAGAACTCTTGGGGAGCTGGTTGATGAAGTATGTTGTCCCTGACACTTCAGCAGGAGGCAAGCTCTTTCTCAAGCCCTTGGAGATCCTTCACAAGTTGATGAAAGTACACACAAAGTTCCTCTCTCCTCTCTTTGGCAGTTAGGCAACCACTACAGGTCAATCCCCCAAGTAGCATTTCAGCTTAGGGATAGTCTCTCCTCAGTCTCTCTGGTTCCTCTCCTCAGCAAAGGTTTCTTCTTGTTTCCCAAAAGTGATCTAAAGTTCTGGGGTCTGGGTCTCCCTTTTTATACACAGTTTCTCTTTGTTCTCTGAAGGCAGAGAGGCCTTTGCCTAGTCCAAACCAGTTCTGGTCAGTCCTGGAGCACTCTGTTTACATGACTCCTTCTTTCCTTTCACAGTGCAGGGTAGGGACATCAGACACACCACAGGAGGTGGAGCCAGCATTGTGGAGGGAAGGTACAGTCCTATTCAGGTCCCAGGAGCAACGCCTCCCACCCATCTACAAGCAGATCTCTCTATTCAGCCCTGTGCTGACTCACCCTGTCTCCTGGAATCCCCAGCCCCTTTCACTCAAACTCCAGAGAAGGAATACACAACCTAGCAGAGGCAGGCTTGGATGGTTAGACAAGAAAATACCTACTTTCTAAAAGTGGTATTTTCAAACACAGCATGTTAAAACCAACTTCACTAAAAGATGTATTTTATAATTCTGAGTTCAGTCATACTACACTCGAATTCCTACCTGGTTCCCTGAGTCAGTTAGGATTATAATAATCAAACTTCCCATTGTGGCCTATGGGGAACATGTAGCCTTGCAATAGTGAAAAATGAAAATGGCTGTAATTCACTATTTGGACATGCCACACACATCGGGGCTTGTCCTACCTTTTACCTACAATGCACCCTGCCCTTTAGCCTACCATATGGATTTCTGATATGAAGAAAAGGGAAAGTTTAGGGACTGGCAAGTGGGTACCCTTGCCCAGTCAGCATGGCAGTGCCAGATTGTACACAGGCTCTGCAATGGCAAGCCTTGAGACACACTTTTACAGACTGCTTCTGTGGGAGGCACAACCAATGCTACAAGCCCACCAGCCGCATTTGGAGTTACCAGACCTGGGCACCCCTGTTGCACTATACTAGGGTCTGACAAGTAAACCAAACCAGACAATTATGGAATCACTAATCCATACATCAATTTACCATAGGGAGCACTTGCACTGTGGCACTGAATAGCAGTGGCACAGTGCCCAAAGCATCTAACACCAGCAAAAACATGAGGCAGCAGCAAAAAATAGAAGGAGACCAAAGCCAAGGTGCCAGGTCTAACATCCATGAGCATGGTATGGCACCGTTTAATGAAGAAGAGTGGAAGAATGAATGTTGCTTGGATACCATTTTACAATTACTCATTGTGTGTGTGGAACAAGGTTGGCACAAAACGCAATTAGTCAAAAAAGAATCAAGAGCTTTTTGGGAAGTTAGAAGTGAGTTGTCGGTGACTCAAGGGACTGTTTACAGAGGAGAAATACTTATTACCCCCACTTCCTTGAGAAAGAAAATTGTTAAATTATGTCATGAGGGATATGGAGGCATCGTCAAAATAAAATAAAGGATTAAACAATGGTACTGGTGGCCTGGTGTGGACGTGTGCGTTGAGAGAAGTGTAAGGAATTGCGTGTGGTATGCAAATTCAGATACATTTTTTAAGACCTTATGACCAAAAATGTGAAAACCTATTATTCCACAAAGAACACTGGCATACAATTGCTATGGACCTCATGGGACCCATTTGTTCTCCTGATAAGTACATTATTGCTGTGATGGATGTGTTCTCTAGGTGGCCAGTGGTCAAATTGGTGGATAAAGTGGATTAAGACGAAGTGCTTGAAGGTACTGATAAAGTTTTTGTGGATGAAGTCTTCCAGTGCAAATAATTAGTGATACCAGGGTACAATTTTTATCCAACTTTAGTAAGGTACGGGTAAGGCTTAGGACTACCTCTTTATAGAATCCCAGTGGCAATGACATGATTGAAAGGTTTAACAGGGTGCTGAAAATTGCCATTCAACTTGCTACTAAGAATGACGGCGATAGGGAACAGTGTTTCCTGTAGGCTGCGTGTGTGCACACCCCCACCTACACGAGCATGCAATAACTATTTTGAAGCACACACACTTCACACAGAAACCACACACTTCACACATCGCAAGATAAACCACTTCCAGCTGCTACTTTTAAAAGCGAGTAGTGCAAAAAAAAATCGTTTCCAGCACTTGCATCAGTGTGCATCAGTGTGCCGGAAGAAAAACCAACGAAGGGAAAACAGGGGCGAAAAGCCCATAAGGAAATGGTGCACCAACTATCGAGCACCACCCTGGCACCAGGAAGCACCACAAAGGAAACCGGATAAGCCACCTATCAAGGGGAAGATACATCCGTGGACGATGATGAGGAAGTCATGACCTTCCTGGTTTCATTTACACAAGGGCTGCAACCCACGTGCATCAGTTGGAAGTGAAGGCAGTCATATACCCAGTGGCCTCCGTGAATGTCATGGGGGTCCAACAATATAAGCTACTACGGCCCAAACCCGTGCTCATGCCGTCCGCAACAAAAATCTTTGCCTTTGGCAGTCACTCACCCCTGCCCCTACGAGGAAAGATGACTGTACCCATCCAGTCGGAAGACAACGGGACCGTTACTATCATCTCCATCATCAATCAGGAGGCCAACACACTGCTCAGCAGCCATGCGTCGGAAGATGTGGGCCTAGTGTTCAGCAACAAGAAAGGGGCGCCCCCAAAGTATAAAAAGGGACAAGAGAGTTCCAAATATAAAGCCAACCAAAAACACCCACAGAACAGCTGTTATACTTTTCAGAATTAATTTTTATAATAATCTTAAATAATAATCACATTATAATAATGATAAGCACAGAGAAATTCATTTTGGTAATCTTATTACATATAAAATTTCATTTTTTTTAGCAATACAAAAAAAGAAGAACATCAGCCCAGAACCATATTAAGCAATAAAAAAATTATGCACAATTCAGTCATTCCATCAATCAACCACTAACTCACTCCCACACAATGCATACACTCAAACTCAAACAGAACATCATTTCATCATACATGTAAAGAAAAGCGCTGACGCGTGTTTCGGAAAGGAATCATTAGAGAATTCCTTCATCAGGGCGCATATCATAAATCAGTTAATCAGCACGGTCTCTTAAGATCCAAAGTGTAGTTTAAGACCAATTTATCAAGTAGATCATAATCTCAATCGGGGCTGACGAAGCATATCTATAGGTACAAATTTGCTTGGTACTCCTCAAGGATTGAAGGAAGTACGCAAGACAGTGGGACTCATAAAAACGCGGCTATAGCCGGAATAGGATTGACAATCATCGATCTCCGCAACTCTGTCACTAGTATCAAGCAGAGCTGGTGAAACGGTCTCTGTCCAGCCAACACCGCTTTCCGAGTTTTCGCTTTGCTCAATAATATATTCAAAAGCTAGGGCATCATCCCTGACAACGTCTGGAGGGATATGTAGTATTCTTTGAAAACACCGATCAGGACCAGGGTACCAGTGATCCCTAGTATGTAGAATCCTGATTAGTGTTTCGGCACGTATCCTAAATATACCATGCGGCGTGCACCACCCAAGGGCCCGGACGAAAGAATGCAACCTGTGTTGCAATGTGGGCCTAGTGACCTTTGCAAGGAATGTGAGGGGGAGTCAAACAGATGAGCTGCTGCAGCAATTCGCGAGCCTGTTCGAAGGCCTGGGGTGCATCGAGAGCCCCCGTGAAGCTGCACATCATCCCCTCAGTGATGCCAACAGCGCTCTGCCACAGGAGGATACCCTTCCATCTGAGACCACTGGTGGAGCAGGAGCTACAGAAACTGGAGGCCCAAGGGGTAACTGAAAAAGTATCAGGACCAACCCCTTGGGTGTCCCCTATGGTCATCAGAGAAGCCTCGACAACCAGAAAAAATTAGACTATGCATCGACATGCAACTCCCCAACAAAGCCATCCGGGGGAGCGCCACATCACGGCAACAACGGATGAGATCGTGGCTGACGTGAATGGGTCCCGTGGTTTTCGAAACTAGTCCTGAACGCGGAATACCACCAACTAGTCCTGGCAAAGGAAAGTAGGGTCTTCACAACGTTCGGAACCCACTTAGGACTGCGATGTAACAAGCGCCTCAATTTCGGGATATCATCCGCAACGGAGGTATTCCAAAATTTGGTACGCAAGATCCTAACAGGTCTGCCAGAAGTATTAAATGTCTGCGATGATATCCTCATCCCCTCCACCAATGTAGACAAGCATTTCATGCACGGCCGAGCAACACTGAAATGCCTCCAAGATCATGGAGTTACCCTGCACCGGGAAAGTTGCCTTTTCGTCCAGCAAGAAATAGAATTCTTCAGGTATATCTTCAACAAGGAGGGAATACAGGTAGACCCGAGAAAGTCACTGGCCATCAAGGACACACCATCTCCCGCAATGGTATCGCAAGTGCAGAGCTTCCTAGGGATGGCCCCGTACTGTGGCCAGTTCATCCTGGACCCAGCTACAATTGCGGAGCCACTAAGAAATCTCACCAGGTCAGACACCACGTAGAAGTGGGAACAGCAAGAAGAGGCGACATTCCAGAGAACCAAGAGCGCCCTCCTCGATAATACCACTTTGGTATATTTTGACCCCACCAAGCACACAGAGCTCTTGGTGGATAACAGTCCAGTAGGCCTGGGAGCAGTACTTGCTCATGAGCAAGAACCAGGCATGTGGGCCGCCCTGGCGTTCACCAGCAAATCCCTGTCGCCCACCGAAGCACGTTATGCACCTATTGAGCGGGAGGTGCCGGCAACAAGGTGGGCATGCCTTCATTTCCACCTATACATCTGCGGACAGCCATTCAAGGTCTTCACGGACCACAAGCCGCTAGTATCTCTCGTCAGAGCCCGAATCAAGCGCTGGGCCATAGGTTCACAGCAATACCAGATGGAAGCGGTCTATCAGCCAGGCATGAAGAACCCATTGCGTTTTCTAACTTGCCACCCTGCACCAAGGGCAGTTAAAGAGCAGATGTTGGACACCGAGGCGGTTGAGGCACACATCAACATCATTTCAGTGAGCACATGCCCCAAGCCCCTCCCCCTAGCCGATAACACAGAGGCAGCCGAAGCACACCCAGTGTTCATCAAGACATGCAACACAGTCCAAGGCGAAGAGTGGCAACACTTCCTGCAGGATGCAGGAGTACCTGAAAAAGATGTGGCAAGTGTGGAATGAACTGAGTGTGAGCCAGGAGGGCATCCTGCTGCAAGAGTCTAGCCTCATAGTCCCAGCAACCCTGCACCACCATGTAACCCAGTTGGCACCATGAAGATGAAGGCAAGAATGTGAGAAAAGATTGAGCTCCATGGGCTGGAGGAACGATTAAAGGAGACTGTGAGAAAGTGCCCAGCCTGCCAGCTGAACAGCGCACCAGCACGACCGGCGCCCATCCAGACAGAAGAACCCAGGAGAGCACGCTGGGAGAAAGTAAGCATGGATTTTGGGAGCTTCCCAGATGGCAGGACGACACTGGTGATAAAGGACAACTAATCGAAATACTCAGTCGTCGAAGTAATTGGCTCTACTTCTTTCTCCCGAGTATCCCCAGTGCTAGAGAAGATATTTGCAATGTTTGGATGCCCCGAAGAGATCAAGAGCAACAATGGGCCCCCTTTTAAGGGAGGAGAGTTCTGTGAATTCATGCGACTCCACTGAGTCTGACACCGGCGAATCACCCCACAATGGCCGCAAGCCAATGGCGAAATCAAAAGATTTATGCGGACACTCAACAAAGCGCTACGTATTGCAGTTGCAGAAAATATAGACCCAGAACACCAGCTACAGCTGTTCCTCCAGGATTACAGGGGCACGCCCCACAGCACCACCCAACAGGCACCCTGGACACTCATGTTCAACGGGCAACATCGAGACACCATCCCTGTGTGCCCCGGTTGGACCCCACCTGAATACGACGAAGAGGAAGCCCTCTGAAGGCAAGAACGGCAGAACCTGGCTGCCAGTCACAAGAGAAAGGCAAAACACGGTGACCTAATACCTGGAGATCGAGTAATAATCAAAGATAGGAGGCCTTTTGAAAGTTCCATCATCTCCTTGTGTTTGCTTTGTTCGCCCTAAGTTGGCAGGGTATGCCCAGACGTGGGTCCCTTGCTCCCTTTGCCACTGGATTCAAGCTAGCCTGGCTGATGAGGGCTGTTAGCCCGAAACTGCTCCCAGGATGCTTGTTTTCGGTCCAGGGAAGACATGGCTTGGGAGTTGGGGCTGGACTGTTCCCATCACCCTGTCACCCTGAGTGGGACAGGTATGCTCAGACGTGAGTCCTGTGCTCTCCACGCCACTGGAGTCAAGCTATCCTGGCTGATGACAGCTGATAGCCAGAAGCCGGTCCTAGGATGCTTGATTTCGGTCCAGGGAAGACATGGCTTGGCAGTTCGGGCTGGACTGTTCCCATGATGGAACAGGGTCAAGGCTGATTTGCATATGGCCATGTCTGAACTGGGGTGGTGTGGTGAGCAAAAAAACAATGGATTTAGACCCAGATCTCTGTACTGGGGTGAATGTATGACATTGTTCTGCAGTCTGTCCACCAACAGTTGTTTTTTCCTTATGAACCTGGCCATTGGACTGTGACAGATGTCAAGGGGACCATGGTCACAGCAGAGAAGGAGGGAGAGAGTGTGACCAGGAACATCTCTCGGTTCAACGAAGTTGAAGGACGACCAACACCCCTAGAGTGAGGGAACAAAGTCTATGGGGCAGAAAGAGAGCCGCAGGACACCGAAAGCACCCATGTAGACACCCAAGTGGGTGGCCAACCCCCAACACCAGTAGAGGCCACCCCAAGGCCCATCACAATGCTCCCAGGGGCCAGCGAAGGTCCTAGGGGCCAAAGTCGCCACACCAGATATCACCTGCGGAAGAACCCTCCCCCAAGTTCCCGGCTAAGAGACTTTGCATGCCGAGCAGTGATCCACGGGCAAACCACAAAACGGGAGGGACGGAGTTGAGATAAGATGTGACAGGTCAGCGGTCCTGTCGTTCTCTCCAGGGTGAAGCCGGATATGTTGTATACACTTGTCTTTGTCAGTACTTTATGCGCTGCGTGCTAGGCCTTGCCACCCCCTTCCCTCCCTACACATAGCAACTCATTTGTGTTTACACTGTGCATCTGACTTCAATTTGTCTGCATTGCACCATATGTTTTTTTGCATTAACCAGAGCATCCTGCGTGTCCTAAATTCAAAGGAACTAAGTCATCTGTAATGCGTAATACAAAGCACTTGGTCCGAAAGAGTTAATTTGGGAGACATACTTTCAGTTTTGGCATAGAAAGTCTGTACATGACCCTGGTACATAGATTCCTATATAACTGATTGTGAATCGAACAGGAACGGTCTCTAGTAAGTTGTAGTACTTACCTTTAAATGTCAGGGAACAAAAATAATCTTCACAAATAGAAGTTGTCATGGCAACCTCTCATATCCACCGAATAGAATTTCCTTTTTTGCAGACGGTGGGGGAAAGAGGGGATTCATTAACTCCACTTTTCAGAGCACACAATCGAAATAGCACCCCTCGGTGCAATTTATTGTCTCGCAGTGATTATCAACCGGGGCAACGGCCCGTTTTCAGTTGCAATGCCCCTTCAACCCCCTAAAACTGTTCTTAAAAACAATGGCCCTTCGGCATGTAATTCCACCCCCTCCCACATCCCCCACCTGTTATACAGTCGAAAATATATATATTTAGGCGGCGCTCCAGAGCTGCAGAACTGTAAATGCTAGGCGACCAACGACATTTTCGAAGTTCTTCCCCTGACCGAAGGCTTCCTCTTGAGCTTGTCACGTGGGCTCGCGGAGCTGGCGGCGTCACGTGGCTCCGGTGCGCGAGCTGCCAACGCTGGAATGCGCCAGCTATGCTGATGACTGCCGGCCTCTCTTTGTGGAGAGCCACAATGCTCGACGGCTGCACCTTCACGGAATCGCAGATGACTCATTCTTCGAGGTTTGATAACGCCGAACAACTGCCTTTGTGCTGTATGCAAACAAGAGTGGCCTTTGAGAGCACTGATAAAAACCCGTGTCGTACAGCGTGCTGGCGCTGCTGGTAACAACACCGCACGAATATGATTGGCATCTGCAATGTCTTGCTCGCGCGTCTCTTGAATGCATAAACATTTCAGGTGTGTTGAAATGCCGAAGAACGCTATTATAACAAATATAAAAGAATGAAAGCCCCTTCATTCGTTGTCGCAGGAGACACAGCCTCTGCTGTGGAAACCGGGGACATGTCATCGACATGGGTCCTATTCTTGTACGAGTTCACAAGAGGTTTTACCACTTGCATATGTTTTATTTGCCTTTTCTAGGTGTCTAGAGAAGTAATAACAACCCTACGCTAGCTAAACTGCGGATTTTTTTTATGTTTATACTTACTCTGATGGTAAGGAAGGAAGGACTGTTTTACCTCGGCGGTGTAGCAAGATTGCTATAAGGCCTACTGCAAGACAGGATATTCACATTTTAAAGATCTAGCACCTAATGTAGGACGCTTTTGTCACCGGATATCACTTTTCCAATTATTGGTTGTTATTCATGGATGTAGCACCAGGGGCCTACCGCAGGAATGCAGTGCCCCCATCCCAAGGGCCTCAAATCTTCAGGCAGAGCCCATTCAGCCCAATGTAAATAAATATCTGTGTGTTATGGAAGACTCAGGGGCCCCTTATCACATTCTCCAGTGGGGCCTCATCATGTTGCATTGTTCCACTGAGTAGAACCTTATGGCACCCTCAGCTTGCCCCAAGGTCCTGCAGTGGGCACGAGAAAAGAGTGTGACCAGGAGAGAAGAAAGGTGGGGATAAGGCAGGGGGCTCCCCAAAACGTAATTATCTTATAAAACCGTTTGATGGTGTACTGTAGGGTGAGGGGGCTGGATTTTTAAGTGGTAGCCAGGGAGAGAAGAATGCTGCCGCAGAATGAAATGGAGAGCATAGGAGTGCAAAGTATTATGTGAGATGCTTTCCTTGGAACTGTGAGTAGTCTTCTGGCTTTGTTATGCAAATATTCCCCTGAGTATAATAATTTGGGCACTGCTCTCCACAGCATTTTATCTAATACTTTCTAACAATTTGTGCAAAACGCATTAACATTACAAGTAACCTAATACATCCCATAGAGGCATGTGGGAATTTCTCTAAGATATGTTGAAAAAACGTTAATATAGGATGTCTATGTAATCGTAACTAAATAAAATCACTGTAAAACAGTCGAAGAGGACCAAATGTTTCAGATGGAATTAGGGAGGAGCGAGAAATGAAAGTACAATGTTGCTATGTTTCTCACAATTAATTCAGTTTGTGAAATTGAAAACAATTTGAGCACGTGAGGCAAACAAGGTCTTTCGAGGGATGGAGCAGAAAGTTGCAGGTAGCTACCACTCAGAAATGTTGAAAAAATTATTGTTTATTGTTCGCTCTTCTCACAGTAGCATATAAGTATTGCACTGATATTCATTTCCCCCAATCAAACATGCATTTTGGCAAAGAACTTTGGCACAATGCTGCTGGCTTTCAGAGTTACATGTAGTGGGGGAGGCACTCAGTCCTTCTTGCAACATGCACACACCGGGCTATCCTCAAGGTTTCAATGGTATTTCCCTAGAAAGTTCTGGTACAAAATAATATGTTCTATAACGCAGCATGTTCTTGAGATTCAGTCTTGGCTCTTGACCGTTGGAGTTATTGCTTGTGTTTATTCTTAATCTAGAAAAGCTTTCTTTTATAAAGATAAGCTTACTTGCACTCCCCAAACACCACTCTCAGGATTCCTCTTCCCCATAAGATTTGTTCATGTTCAGGGACTCCAGGTGCCGGTCTGGATTAACTCAATGATCTTTAAAATACTTTATTCGTGACCTGGCCTTCCAGGAGCACTAAAGAGCAGAGAGGCTTCCCTAAAATCAGTCAGACCCAGGACTGTTTATTATTTTCTCTATGCCATCACAAAGATCTCTAATCCAGTTTTAATTAACAAAAGAAATAGTGGCTGCCAGGAAGCAAGACATTTTATTTTTTTATTTATTTTAGCGATTTCTACAGCGCCTGGTGACCCAAGGGTATCCCCGCGCTATGAGCTTGACACCTATTGAGAGGGGAGGTAACCGAGGGGTGTTATTTGGGGAACAAATGGGTCTATAAACGTTTGTTAGTGCGTTCCTGTCAATATTTTTTTTAAATAAATCTATAAACTGCAATTTAAATGAATAGCTGTTCACTTTAACCAGTTGTTGCCATTTGGGTATTGTACCGGGCTAATACTTTCTACTTTTATACAGCCTATGTTTACTCCATACACTGTAATGTAAAGAACAAAGCAATACCACAGGATGCTGCAAAATACTTTTAAAAGTGTCACAAGAAGTACTATAATAGGTTTAGTATAATCCAAGTGCAGGAATATAAGGAATTGTGCTCCCTTTTCTTAAATCCAGACAATATATGAGACAGGAGGGCTTATCTCAGTCAGGCCACCACTCCAATATCACAGGTCTGGTGGCAGCAGGAAGTCCCACTTTCCTTTCAATCTTTCCCTACTTTAATAATCTTTCCTCATGATGCCTTCGCCTTGGCATCATGTGAAGGACAGAAGACATAGAGCTCCAAACCTGTTTGGTGCCCAGGAAAAACAGAGGGCCTATCTCCTTGTTACTTCCACACCAAGGTAAATTTGAGCACCTAAAACCAGGGGCATAGCTTGGTCAGTATGAGGGGGGTGAGCTTATGGTTTCCCAACAGTCACGCTGGGACATCTTGTTAAAAAAACATTATATGAGAAGCAGGACATGAGAGGGGGGGGGGTTGAAGGGACAACGGAAAGAGAGAGAAAGGCAAATTGTTAGGGGTACGTAAAACACAATATTTTTTAAACAAATCAACATTTTCTAAGGCCTTCAAAACATAGGAGATTGTGTACTTTTGTCAGTCTGGGTGTTGGACTTGGCCCTTTGTGGCTAAAGTTCCCCAAACTTTTTGCTTTCCCCCTAGACCTTTTTTCTGACATAGCGTTGACAATTTAGACGCTTTGGGCGCTTTGCCACTACTGATCAGTGTCAAAGTGCAAGTGCTCCCTGTGCAAAGTGTAATGGTAATCGGTTGTCCATGATTGGCATGTTTGCCTTACTAGTAAAGTCCCTAGTAAAGTGCACTATGTGTGCCAGGGCTGGTAATGCAAATGCTACTAGTGGGCCTGCAGCACTGATTGTGCCAACCACACAAATAGCCTTAAAGAGAGAATGCAGGCCTGCCACTGCAGTGCCTGCGTGCAGTTTGTTAAACTGCCATGTTGTCCTGACAAGTGCACCCACTTGCCAGGCTTTACCCTTCCCTTTCTATGCACATCAGACACCCCTATGGTAGGCCCAGGGTGCAGTGTATGTGAAAGGTAGGACATGTACTGAGGTGTGTACCGTGTACAGACGGTGAAATACCCTCCGTTTTGTTTTTCACTGTTGAAAGGCCATCTTGCCCATAGGGCAGAATGGGGAGGCTGTGTAATATGTTTTCCAGCCTTTCTTCCCATAGAGTTAAGATGGAGAGTTGAAGTTTAGTGTGCCTGAACTCACAATGTAATAGCACATCTTTTTATGAAGGTGGTTTTTGCATTGTGTGTTTAGAAACCACTCTTTTAAAAGTGGCTGGGTTTTGGTGCTCTAACATTTCTGTGTGTCTCTTCCTGGTTGTAGATTGACTGTCTGGATTTGAAAGGGATAGGATCTGGGGAATGTCTTGACCCATGGAGGAGCTGAGAAAGCAACAGGCTGACCTGCATCTGGAGTGTAGGGGGGGAGGAGTAGCCCTAGAGGTGAAGAGGCCTGGGTTGTTGCCATAAACCAATGGTCCCATCTTCTGCTGAGTGATTGTGAATCCAGACACCCACTAATCAAAGGAAGAAGGTTTCACTGGCAGAGAGGCACCGAGAACTGGTTTGAACAGGGGTCAGAGCCCCCCTGAACACAAAGATTTCAAAGACATTTAGGGGTATATCTATGAGAGCTGAAGCCCCTGAACTTTAGAGAAATGGATTGATCAAGACTGAACATGATTGAACCTACTTCGTGGTCAAAAGGAACCTCTGCCAAGGAAGAAACAGCTGAAGAGACTGAAGGAAAGGACTGACCCTGTGTGTTCTGGGGCTGGCCTGCAGTTTGCTGCTTTAACCAAGGAGAGGCTAAAGGGACTTTGCTGTGTGCTGTGTCCCCTGCTTGAAAGGACTTTGCTGTGTGCTGTGTCAGGAAGTAACGTATGCCCAAGGGCCAGAGGTGAGCTGGCTCCCTGTTGCGGAAACTCAGGAACACAAAAGTTTCCAGGAGAGTCTCAGCGACGCTGTGTGCGTGTGCTTTGTGCAGCCTGAGACCTTCATGAGGATTGCCCTGTTATCGTGCACCCAAAGTCCCTCCCATTACCACAATCCTTTGCATCACAGCATAGCTGCAAGAAAGAGGCAGAATATCACAAACAGCAGACACACACAAACACACATACAACCTGCACACCAACACACCCACCTCACAAACCCCCACAACACCATCCCTACATACCACACACCTGCACACTCCACCCCACCACACCAACACCTTGCACATCACACACCATGGCACCCAAGAAAACCCCCAAGTTCACAGACAGTGAGTTGAAGGTCATGGTGGATGAAATCCTCCGTGTCGAACCACATCTGTTCGGTACCCTAGTCCAGCAGACCACCGTGGCAACCAAAACCAACATGTGGGACAGGATAGTGACCAGAGTGAATGCGTCAGGGACCGTGCCACGCACCAAACACGAGATCCAGAGGCGGTGGCACGACCTCAAGGCAAGGGTGAAAGGCATCGGGGCCAAGAACCACCTGCGGGCACAACACACTGACGGCGGCACTTCCCCGGAGCCTATACCATTTGCCGAATGATGGGAGGAGAAGGTGCTGGGCATACTGCACCCTGAGAGCCTGGAAGGAATAGAAGAGGGACTTGAGGCTGGTAAGTACAAACCAATGACCACTATCACACTGTCATGGTCTGCCTTGCACAACTGCCAAGACACATCTCCCAGGCTCCAATCCATGCATGTGGACCACACAGTCACCCAAATGTGAAGTCCTGGCCTCAAATGCACCCACCATGAACAACCACAAATGTTGCCTTCTACGTTCACAGGCTTGCATGTTGTCAAAGCAGCCAACACCGCAACTCCCAACAGGTCCCCATGTCTACAGGGAGGGTGGTGGTGGGTGGGGGGGTGAGAGACCAGCACTACAACCCCCAACAGGCCCCCATGTCTACAGGGAGGGTGGTGGTGGGGGGGTGAGAGACCAGCACTACAACTCCCAACACGCCCCCATGTCTACAAGGAGGGGGTGGTAGAGAGACCAACATCACAATTCCCAACAGGCCCCCATGTCTACAGGGAGGGTGGTGGTGGGGTGAGAGACCAGCACTACAACTCCCAACAGGCCCCCATGTCTACAGGGAGGGGGGTGGTGAGTGCGGGATGTCTACAGGGAGGGTGGTGGTGGGTGGGGGGGTAAGAGACCAGCACTACAACTCCTAACAGGCAACCATGTCTACAGGGAGGGGGGTGGGTGAGAGACCAGCAGTACAACTCCCAACAGCCCCACATGTCTACAGGGAGGGGGGTGGTGGGTGGGGGGGTGAGAGACCAGCACTACAACCCCCAACAGGCCCCCATGTCTACAGGGAGGGTGGTGGTGGGTGGGGGGGGGTGAGAGACCAGCACTACAACCCCCAACAGGCCCCCATGTCTACAGGGAGGGTGGTGGTGGGTGGGGGGGGTGAGAGACCAGCACTACAACTCCCAACAGGCCCCCATGTCTACAGGGAGGGGGTAGGTGAGAGATCAACACCACAACTCCCAACAGGCCCCCATGTCTACAGGGAGGGTGGTGGTGGGTGGGGGGGGGAGAGACCAGCACTACAACTCCCAACAGGCCCCCATGTCTTCAGGGAGGGGGGTGGTGGATGTGGGATGTTGCTGGTCTCCACAGAACAGTTCAGTCATTATCCAACACAGTGTCTGCAGCCATTCAACAGTCGCATGGACAAGGTTCTTCTTCAGTTCCCCCATCCACACCACTTGATGTCTCAGGGGAGAGTGACATTTCAGACCAGGCATCATTTTCTGGGTATTGCACTAGAAGCAGTCACAGGCAGCAAGGCAGGGCACGGAGGGCCCAGACACCATCCCCTAGGACAAGGAAATATTTCACAGAACACGACATCAGCTACCCTGGAGTTGACACACAGGATCCTCAAGGGGTGTTGGGGGACAGGGATTCACAAGTAACACAGGCATCCCCCTCAAAAGGTACTCCCAAGGCCAGGGACACTCCCAAGGACAAGGACACTTCAAAGGAAAGGGCACCTCCCAAGGCAAGGGACACTCCCAAGGACAAGGACACTTCAAAGGAAAGGGCACCTCCCAAGGCCAGGGACACTCCCAAGGACAAGGACACTACAAAGGAAAGGGTACCTCCCAAGGCCAGGGACACTCCCAAGGACAAGGACACTACAAAGGAAAGGGCACCTCCCAAGGCCAGGGACACTCCCAAGGACAAGGACATTACAAAGGAAAGGGCACCTCCCAAGGCCAGGGACACTCCCAAGGACAAGGAAACGTCAAAGGAAGGGCACCTTCCAAGGCCAGGGAAACTCCCAAGGACAAGGACACCTCAAAGGACAGGGCACCTCCCAATGCCAGGGACACTCCTAAGGACAAGGACACCACAAAGGAAAGGGTACCTCCCAAGGCCAGGGACACTCCCAAGGACAAGGACACCTCAAAGGACAGGGCACCTCCCAAGGCCAGGGACACTCCCAGGGACAAGGACACTTCAAAGGACAGGGACACTACAATGGACAGGGACACTACAAAGGACAAGCCAACTCCCAGGGACAGAGCACCGCCCACGGATAAGGCACATTCCATAGACAGGACACCTCCTACGGCCAAGGCACCTCCCAGGGCCAAGGGTTCTCCCATGGACACGAGCTCCACCAAGGCCAGGCATACATCACCCCTGCGTCCCCTGAGGCTGGTGTTGGTGAAGGAACGTAAAACACATGTGTCAGCTGTGGAGTCCCCCCATACCTCTACTCCCATCCACAGCCCGCTGAAGCAGAGGAAGGAGTACACTGTTGTTGCATCCCCCATTACCCATGATGCAGAGGGCAAAGGCAGGGCCAAAGCAAACGTCAAGCATGGTCCAGCACGTCCCCAGAGAGCAGACCCCCACCAGCACATGATCCACCTTTGATGGGTGATGTTTCAGATGAGCCCGCATCACTTACCAGTCCAGTCATGTCCAGGGTGCCCTTACATAACCCTAAGAAACGTAGACACACACCATTGATACCTGACCACCCCAATGTCGCTCCAGTACAGCTGTCCCCAGCTCCCAGAGCCACCCTGCCTCCTGGCCCATACAGCCCTGTGGCTCATCATTTCAGTGGTCATAATGGGTCAGCTGCAGTTTACTCTCAAGTGTCAGATAGTGGCACTGTGTCTGTTGTTCGCTGTCATGCCTCATGTAGTAGCACTGTGTCAGTTGTGCCCTCTCCTGTTTCAGGTACTGCCACTGTGTGTGTCCCACACTCTCATGTCTCAGATGCTGGCATGGTATTTGTTGGTTACTGTACAGGGACATGTCCTGGCAGTGTGTCTGGGTCTATGGCTCATGTGTCAGTCACTAGAGCTGTGGCTGTGTCTCACACTCCTGTATCTGGGTCTATGGCTCATGTGTCAGTCACTAGAGCTGTGGCTGTGTCTCACACTCCTGTATCTGGGTCTATGGCTCATGTGTCAGTCACTAGAGCTGTGGCTGTGTCTCACACTCCTGTATCTGGTGCTGGCAGTGTGTCTGGGTCTATGGCTCATGTGTCAGTCACAACATCTGTGGCTGTGTCTCACACTCCTGTATCTGGTGCTGGCAGTGTGTCTGGGTCTATGGCTCACGTGTCAGTCACTAGAGCTGTGGCTGTGTCTCACACTCCTGTTTCCGGTGCTGCCAGTGTGTCTGGGTCTATGGCTCATGTGTCAGTCACTAGAGTTGTGGCTGTGTCTCACACTCCTGTTTCTGGTGCTGCCAGTGTGTCTGGGTCTATGGCTCATGTGTCAGTCACTAGAGCTGTGGCTGTGTCTCACACTCCTGTTTCTCGTGCTGGCAGTGTGTCCGAGGCGACTAGGTCAAGCAGTCCAACAGATTCTGTGCTGTGAGGTGTAGCTCCCATCACTCACATGTCATTGTACTTGGTGTCTAGATTGTCCATTGTAACTACCCTTGCATTATTAATGTCCATGGGACGGGGCGCTTGACCCACGTACTTGTGGTGCCTCAGATGTACTTGTTCTGTTATGAACACTGCCCTGTTGCTGTTATGATACTGCATTGTGCCCTCTCCTGTGCTGCCTTTGATGTACCTGCTCTGTTATAAACACGGCCCTGTTGCTGTTAAGATACTGCATTGTGCCCTCTCCGTTGCTGCCTTTGATGTACCTGCTCTGTCATGAACACTGCCCTGTTGCTGTTATAATACTGCATTGTGCCCTCTCCTGTGCTGCCTTTGATGTACCTGCTCTGTTATGAACACTGCCCTGTTGCTGTTATGATACTGCATTGTGCCCTCTTGTGTGCTGCCTCTGATGTACCTGCTCTGTTATGCACACTACCCTGTTGCTGTTATGATACTGCATTGTGCCCTCTCATGTGCTGCCTCAGATGTACCTGCTCTGTGCCTTGCCATGGACTGTTGATGCACTTAGCCCCTCTCATGTGCTGCCTCTGATATACCTGTGCCTTGCCATGGACTGTTGCGGCACTTAGCCCCTCTCATGTGCTGCCTCAGATGTACCTGCTCTGTGCCTTGCCATGGACTGTTGATGCACTTAGCCCCTCTCATGTGCTGCCTCTGATGTACCTGTGCCTTGCCATGAACTGTTGATGCACTTAGCCCCTCTCATGTGCTGCCTCTGATGTACCTGCTCTGTTATGAACACTGCCCTGTTGCTGTTATGATACTGCATTGTGCCCTCTCATGTGCTGCCTCAGATGTACCTGCTCTGTGCCTTGCCATGGACTGTTGATGCACTTAGCCCCTCTCATGTGCTGCCTCTGATGTACCTGTGCCTTGCCATGGACTGTTGATGCACTTAGCCCCTCTCATGTGCTGCCTCTGATGTACATGCTCTGTTATGAACACTGCCCTGTTGCTGTTATGATACTGCATTGTGCCCTCTCCTGTGCTGCCTTTGATGTACCTGCTCTGTTATGAACACTGCCCTGTTGCTGTTATGATACTGCATTGTGCCCTCGCATATGCTGCCTCTGATGTACCTGCTCTGTTATGAACCCTGCCCTGTTGCTGTTATGATACTGCATTGTGCCCTCTCATGTGCTGCCTCAGATGTGCCTGCTCTGTTATGAACACTAAGCATGGGCGTAAAATCCGTTCCGCTCGCGGATTTTGCGGATTTTCGGCAAATTCGCAATCCGCGAACTCTCGCGAATTTGCTGAAAATTCACGAATCCGCGAAGCGGATTTTTTGCTTGGTCGCACTTGCCAAATAGAATACTATACAATTTTGCGCCACGCAGCGTTCACTTACCGTCATTCAGCGTTTGAAGAGTTGTTTTTCTCCATGTTTGCGTGTGCTGCGCCATTTTGGATCTTGCTGCGGGATCCAGCGGGAGTTTGTCGACCGCTATTACGTCATCGCGGCTTGCCACCTTGCACAGCGAGAGTTTGGCAACGCGAGTACGTCATAAAGGCCCGTGATCACGCATCGCGGGAGTAAACACTTGCGAACACGTAGATGCGGCGGGCAGCGACAATCTCGCAATTGCGAAATTGCAAAATTTGCAATTTCGCACAAGAAATCCACCAGCAGTCAGTATAAACCTTCTGAAAATGATTTTTTATCAGAATAACTCCTCAGGTTGATATTTGCCTGCACTTTTTTTTGCAAGGAGTCCATTTTGGGGGGGTGGGAGGAAGGAAGTGCCCCACAGTCTCCAACTTCCTGTTCCTGTCCAGCAGGCTCCTCCCAGTGCTTTGTTCATGTCCTGGTCACTTTGATTTGGATCTTGACCTGGAAGGATTACTTTTTGACATTCCAGACCAGGCGTCATATTCTGGGTATTGCACTAGAAGCAGTCACAGGCAGCAAGGCAGGGCACGGAGGGCACAGACACCATCCCCTAGGACAAGGAAATATTTCACAGAACACGACATCAGCTACCCTGGAGTTGACACACAGGATCCTCAACAGGGTGTTGGGGGACAGGGATTCACATGTAACACAGGCATCCCCCTCAAAAGATACTCCCAAGGCCAGGGACACTCCCAAGGACAAGGACACTTCAAAGGAAAGGGCACCGCCCAAGGCCAGGGACACTCCCAAGGACAAGGACACTTCAAAGGAAAGGGCACCTCCCAAAGCCAGGGACACTCCCAAGGACTAGGACACTACAAAGGAAAGGGCACCTCCCAAGGCCAGGGGCACTCCCAAGGACAAGGACACTACAAAGGAAAGGGCACCTCCCAAGGCCAGGGACACTCCCAAGGACAAGGAAACTTCAAAGGAAAGGGCACCTTCCAAGGCCAGGGACACTCCCAAGGACAAGGACACCTCAAAGGACAGGGCACCTCCCAAGGCCAGGGACACTCCTAAGGACAAGGACACCACAAAGGAAAGGGCACCTCCCAAGGCCAGGGACACTCCCAAGTACAAGGACACCTCAAAGGACAGGGCACCTCCCAAGGCCAGGGACAATCCCAGGGACAAGGACACTTCAAAGGACAGGGACACTACAATGGACAGGGACACTACAAAGGACAAGCCAACTCCCAGGGAGAGAGCACCGCCCACGGATAAGGCACATTCCATAGACAGGACACCTCCTACGGCCAAGGCACCTTCCAGGGCGAAGGGTTCTCCCATGGACACGAGCTCCACCAAGGCCAGGCATACATCACCCCTGCGTCCCCTGAGGCTGGTGTTGGTGAAGGAACGTAAAACACATGTGTCAGCGGTGGAGTCCCCCATACCTCTACTCCCATCCACAGCCCCCTGAAGCAGAGGAAGGAGTACAATGTTGTTGCATCCCCCATAACCCATGATGCAGAGGGCAGAAGGCAGGGCCAAAGCAAACGTCAAGCAGGGTCCAGCACGTCCCCAGAGAGCAGACCCCCACCAGCACATGATCCACCTTTGATGGGTGATGTTTCAGATGAGCCCGCACCACTTACCAGTCCAGTCATGTCCAGGGTGCCCTTACATAACCCTAAGAAACATAGACACACACCATTGACACCTGACCACCCCAATGTCGCTCCAGTACAGCTGTCCCCAGCTCCCAGAGCCACCCTGCCTCCTGGCCCATACAGCCCTGTGGCTCATCATTTCAGTGGTCATAGTGGGTCAGCTGCAGTTTACTCTCAAGTGTCAGATAGTGGCACTGTGTCTGTTGTTCGCTGTCATGCCTCATGTAGTAGCACTGTGTCAGTTGTGCCCTCTCCTGTTTCAGGTACTGCCACTGTGTGTGTCCCACACTCTCATGTCTCAGATGCTGGCATGGTATTTGTTGGTCACTTTACAGGGACACGTCCTGGCAGTGTGTCTGGGTCTATGGCTCATGTGTCAGTCACTAGAGCTGTGGCTGTGTCTCACACTCCTGTATCTGGGTCTATGGCTCATGTGTCAGTCACTAGAGCTGTGGCTGTGTCTCACACTCCTATATCTGGGTCTATGGCTCATGTGTCAGTCACTACAGCTGTGGCTGTGTCTCACACTCCTGTATCTGGTGCTGGCAGTGTGTCTGGGTCTATGGCTCATGTGTCAGTCACTACATCTGTGGCTGTGTCTCACACTCCTGTATCTGGTGCTGGTAGTGTGTCTGGGTCTATGGCTCATGTGTCAGTCACTAGAGCTATGGCTGTGTCTCATACTCCTGTTTCAGGTGCTGGCAGTGTGTCTGGGTCTATGGCTCACGTGTCAGTCACTAGAGCTGTGGCTGTGTCTCACACTCCTGTTTCTGGTGCTGCCAGTGTGTCTGGGTCTATGGCTCATGTGTCAGTCACTAGAGCTGTGGCTGTGTCTCACACTCCTGTTTCTGGTGCTGCCAGTGTGTCTGGGTCTATGGCTCATGTGTCAGTCACTAGAGCTGTGGCTGTGTCTCACACTCCTGTTTCTCGTGCTGGCAGTGTGTCCGAGGCGACTAGGTCAAGCAGTCCAACAGATTCTGTGCTGTGAGGTGTAGCTCCCATCACTCACATGTCATTGTACTTGGTGTCTAGATTGTTCATTGTAACCACCATTGCATTATTAATGTCCATGGGATGTGGCGCTTGACCCACGTACTTGTGGTGCCTCAGATGTACTTGTTCTGTTATGAACACTGCCCTGTTGCTGTTATGATACTGCATTGTGCCCTCTCCTGTGCTGCCTTTGATGTACCTGCTCTGTTATGAACACGGCCCTGTTGCTGTTATGATGCTGCATTGTGCCCTCTCCGTTGCTGCCTTTGATGTACCTGCTCTGTTATGAACACTGCCCTGTTGCTGTTACAATACTGCATTGTGCCCTCTCCTGTGCTGCCTTTGATGTACCTGCTCTGTTATGAACACTGCCCTGTTGCTGTTATGATACTGCATTGTGCCCTCTCGTGTGCTGCCTCTGATGTACCTGCTCTGTTATGAACACTGCCCTGTTGCTGTTATGATACTGCCTTGTGCCCTCTCATGTGCTGCCTCAAATGTACCTGCTATGTGCCTAGCCATGGACTGTTGATGCACTTAGCCCCTCTCATGTGCTGCCTCTGATGTACCTGTGCCTTGCCATGGACTGTTGATGCACTTAGCCCCTCACATGTGCTGCCTCTGATGTACCTGCTCTGTTATGAACACTGCCCTGTTGCTGTTATGATACTGCATTGTGCCCTCTCATGTGCTTCCTCAGATGTACCTGCTCTGTGCCTTGCCATGGACTGTTGATGCACTTAGCCCCTCTCATGTGCTGCCTCTGATGTACCTGTGCCTTGCCATGGACTGTTGATGCACTTAGCCCCTCTCATGTGCTGCCTCTGATGTACATGCTCTGTTATGAACACTGCCCTGTTGCTGTTATGATACTGCATTGTGCCCTCTCCTGTGCTGCCTTTGATGTACCTGCTCTGTTATGAACACTGCCCTGTTGCTGTTATGATACTGCATTGTGCCCTCGCATGTGCTGCCTCTGATGTACCTGCTCTGTGTGAACCCTGCCCTGTTGCTGTTATGATACTGCATTGTGCCCTCTCATGTGCTGCCTCAGATGTACCTGCTCTGTTATGAACACTAAGCATGGGCGTAAAATCCGTTCCGCTCGTGGATTTTGCGGATTTTCGGCGAATTCGCAGTCCGCGAACTCTCGTGAATTTGCCGAAAATTCACAAATCCGCGCGAAGCGGATTTTTTGCTTGGTCGCACTTGCCAAATAGAATACTATACAATTTTCCGGCGCGCAGCGTTCACTTACCGTCATTCAGCGTTTGAAGAGTTGTTTTTCTCCATGTTTGCGTGTGCCGCGCCATTTTGGATCTTGCTGCGGGATCCCGCGGGAGTTTGTCGACCGCTATTACGTCATCGCGGCTTGCCACCTTGCACAGCGAGAGTTTGGCAACGCGAGTACGTCATAAAGGCCCGTGATCACGCATCGCGGGAGTAAACACTTGCGAACACGTAGATGCGGCGGGCAGCGACAATCTCGCAATTGCGAAATTGCAAAATTTGCAATTTCGCACAAGAAATCCACCAGCAGTCAGCATAAACCTACTGAAAATGATTTTTTATCAGAATAACTCCTCATGTTGATATTTGCCTGCACTTTGTTTTGCAAGGAGTCCATTATGGGGGGTCGGGAGGAAGGAAGTGCCCCACAGTCTCCAACTTCCTGTTCCTGTTCCTGTCCAGCAGGCTCCTCCCAGTGCTTTGTTCATGTCCTGGTCACTTTGATTTGGATCTTGACCTGGAATGATTACTTTTTGTGGATGCTGCTGGATATTTGGATTTGAGGCCTTTTTGACTTTCTTTGGATCACTTTTGGATTAGAAATTTCACAAGTAAGTTTGTTTGGGGCATTACAGTTGCTGCAACTACAATTTTGGAACTTTTTCAGAACATTAAATAAAATATATTGTGCAGAAAAACGATTTTTGCAAAACTGAAAGCACTCAGCAGGTGCAAAAGTTCAATCTTATTATTAGTAACCATCTCTTACACACTATACCCTGCACACAATCTCCCTGAATGGTTTTTACCCACACCCTGGAAATCTCCAAACGTTTACTCCATGAAAACCAAGATAAGAGCTATTCTTCACGAATGGTGAAAAATATAAGTCCACTCTGAATAGGATTTACTACTGCAGAGGGGAACGTAGTGGAAGCTACCACAAAATCAGGCCGACTGGTGATGCACCTCAGCCAGATCGGCGAGGAGGTAGGTCCCAGTCTCATGTCGGCCCTCGGGCTACTTTTTTGGGGGAAAATATTTTAAGCCAGGGTTTTGGCTGGAGGAGCACCTTTAGCACCGCTTCCAAGGGATCTGCACTTGTTGAGCACCACTTGGGAGCCAGGACCCACTCCAGGCAAAGGTCAGGTGCAGGGTTAAAGGACTCTAGAGCTTGTTATGATCCTGTAGTTAACATAGGATGCTAGCCAACTAGCCTTTGAAGTCACTCTGGTAGTCTTGGGATCAAGCAGCATGGCAGGCCTCAAGCAGCATGGCAACCCTTTGAAGGCACAAGGCAAGCTTCATGTATCAGGGCAGTCCTATGGTAACAGCAGGGGAGTCTTCTGAATCACAAAGCAGGCCGCAAGTAGCAGGGCAGTTCCCTGGAATACAAGGCATCCTCCTCGGGTCCTCCACAGTTCCAGGCATATACTGAAGAGTTGGTCCTAAATGTATGCCTGCTGCCAGCCTTTGGCGTGTGAGAAGCCTGTAGCCTACCCCCCCATCCCCCATCTGGCTCTGGGACTTTTCCTTTCTATCCCTGCCCAGGCTCCAAGTGGTCTATGGTGACAAAAGGCTGGTTTCAAGTTATTTTGTGAGTGTGCTGGAGGCAGCTCCTTGAAATGTAAGTGGGTAAGGGAACAGCTACGTCCCTCCCATCCTGGCAGGATTGCCCATCCTGCCAATACCCAGTCCCCCTTTGTATCATTGTCTGGAAAGAATACACAACGGTCAAATGCCAACTATTTAAAGTCGTGTGACCCAGGACACAGGCTGTAGGCACCAAATGGTTAGGACAAGAAAATGGCACTTTCTAAAAGTGGCAGTTTAAGAATTGTGACTTAAAATCCGACTTTACCATAAAAGTGGATTTTATATTACAAATATTTTGAGACCAAACATACCATTTCTACCTGTTCCCAATCAAAAGTGAGCAAGTGTAAAAAGGGAGCCCAATATTATTCTATGTGAAAGGTAGGCCTCACAGTAGTAAAAACAAATTTAGGAGCTTTTAAATATCAGAACATATAAAACATAAAAACACGTCCTACCTTTTAAATACGCTGTACCCTACTCTATGTGCCTTTTAGGGCAGGGCCAGCTCCTCCGCTATGGCGGAGGAGAGTCACCCCACTGCTGTGAGAAACATAAAATGATAACTTGGAGTTATCATTTCATGCTTCTGCAGTCCTGCTTTGCTTGATGCGGGCAGGGGGCGGGGCTGGTCTGCTCTCAGAGTAGGGGAGGAGTGGTTTGTCCACTCCTGAGTGTGCAATGACTGTTTGGTCGTCCCTCTCGGGACACCCAAACCAGTCATGCGCACTTCCTTGTTCTCCATGCAGGCTGCATTACAGCATGCATGGAGAACATGCCCCCCTCCAGCCCTAGCTGAGTGCCGTAGCACGGCGCTCAGACCAATCACAACGCTGCATTGCAGCATTGTGATTGGCTTTGTGGAGGTAGCCTGGCTGCCTGCTTCCTGTCAGTCAGTGGCAGGAGAGCAGGAGCAGAGAAAGACGCGTGACCCGGCCTCAAAGTACGTTTTTTTAATTCCATCCTGACGCGACCCTCCCCATCCCCACTGACTCCTCCTTGCTCGCCTCGCCACCTGAGAACCATGCCGGCCGCCATCTATTTAGGGCCTACTTTAGGGGTCACTTATATGTATTAAGAAGGGAGGTTTTGGCCTGGCAAAAGGTTTAATTCTCTAGGTCGAATTGGTATTTTAAAACTGCACACAGACTGCAATGGCAGGCCTGGGACTTGTTTTAAAGGGCTACCTAAGTTGGTGGCACAATGAATGCTGGAGTAGCATTTAACAGGCCCTGAGTATGTGTAGTACCACTGGAATAGGGACTTGTAAGTAAATTAAGTGCCAATTGGATGTGAGCCAATTTACCATGTTGAAAGTAGAGAACACAGGCACTTTAGCACTGGTTCAAAGGAGGTGTGAAGGCAAAAGGGTTTGGGGGGTGACCCTGCACAAACGAGCTAGTCCAACTCACTCTAATTGTTGATGCTTTTAAATTGGCCATAGATGCATTATCATTGAGCCTAGATAATGCAAATTCTGGGTACTTCCCAAGCCCTAGTTACTCACTTTGCTCTCACTTTAATAACTTACACGTCCTGTAAACATCTTTCTCTCTCTTCCTTTTGTATTTCCAGATAATCATTGCTTGTCAGACTCACTGAGCTCTGCTTCCAGACTTTAGAGCCACTTCACCGATGAAGCTTGTTTCGTCAATCTAATATTAATATCCACATTGCGCTCCTTTCTCTTCACCAACCAGGAAGTATCTTTCTATTGCCTCTAAAGTTCAGTCACTCTCATATCTGCCACCCTTCGGTAGTGATTTAAATTTACCACAGTATTACCGTTTCTAAAAAGGCCCATGAAAGCCCATTCCACTCTTCTAACCACTGTCCGGTATCTCAGGTCTGTTTATTTTACTTTAACACCTTATTTTCAACTGCTTTATTTGGTTTCTCTCCTTTAGTGGTCTCCATAATCCCTTTCTGGAAGGCCGTGTACTTTTTATTCTACAGAAATACTACACCTGTAATCATCTTTATCCCATCAGCCCATCTTAATAATTTTTTATTCCTGCTCATAGTTCTTAAACTTTCTGTGGTGTTTGATTACTCTACTATTTTCCCTTAACTCTCTTGGCATAGCTGGCTCATCCCTCACTGTTTCTCTTCCTGTCTCTCTCACCGCTCCTTCACAGTCTGTTAGAATCTAATCTCATCTACTGCATTATCAGAAGTGTCCTCCAAGGCTCAGTCCAGAGTCCACACTTTTTTTCTCTGTACACCAATTCTCTTGATGATATCACCGCCTTTTCTGGTCTCCACTTCCATCTCTCCACCAAAGATCTCAGGGCCTAATTACAACTTTGGCGGTGTGGGAGCAGACTGCCACGATACGCCAGCGCCCGCTCCCACACCGTCAATGCCAGACTGACACAGCCCTCCAGATTACACGTTTCCTCATGTCTGGCGGGCGGTGCTTTGGTGGGGCCATGGCTGAGCCCATTAAAAAGGCACCGCAGTGGGTGCACCAAAGGCCATTCCTATACGGCATGGACTGTGCAGTCCATGCCATGCAGTAAAGGGAGTGAATGCACACACACAGGGGGCACACCATAACCCCATGCCGGCCCCCATGGCTCGTAGGAAACAGGGACCCTGTAGGGTCCCCTTTTTTTCTTCATCAACACAGTTTTCATGGCGGCCTCACTTCCATAAAATCCATTGCAGGGAGGAAACTTCTAATATGTTCAGCAGTGCTGCAGCGGTACCGGCAGTATATTAGGGCCTCTCACCGCTGTGCCTCCGCCGCGGGATCCATTATCCCCGGCAGTTGCGGCTGGCCTGTGGCGGTTCCACCGCTGTAATCGTAATACGGCTGGTGGACTGCCAGTCTGGCGGTTCAGAGATCGCCTCCATGGATTGAATTCATAATTAGCCCCTTTGTCAATTTCACTTCTCCAATTTCCTCCACCCAACATTAATGCATATCAAAATCCCTTAATGCTATCTGTCTTCTGATGGTGGTGCAATCTTTCACGTAGAACAGGGGTCTTCTACTTTCCTTATTTCATTACATCCATCTCTTTACCTTATTGAATCAATT
The DNA here is from genome assembly GCF_964261635.1 of Lissotriton helveticus. Taxonomy (NCBI): domain Eukaryota; kingdom Metazoa; phylum Chordata; class Amphibia; order Caudata; family Salamandridae; genus Lissotriton; species Lissotriton helveticus. The sequence continues at coordinate 1,209,701,807 of NC_136063.1, forward strand.
TCCCTCTGACCTTAATTCCCTCTTCCAAAATATTCAGTGTTCTCTTAGCCCATCATGAACATGGGATATTTTTTCACTACCACTGTTGCTGTGATTTGTTTATTAGACATAAAGAAGTTCTGCCTATAAATTCCATTCTACACAGTCAAAACACTGATTAGTTCCCTTGTAAGTAGGAAACTGAATAGTCTGCTTATAGGCCTCCCAGAGTACCCCTTTGCCCCTTTAGACAAGGTCTAAAAACTTGCTATAAGAAAAGTTTACAAGCTTCTCATGTACATTCCCACCGCATTCTACTGCACTGAACAGACTGGTGATCTGTAACAAGGACTCTCTACAAGATACTGATGCATCTATTTAAACCTCTGACTTATATCCTAACTACATTTCTACCTTGTTGGACTTCTAAAATGCTACCCATTACCTACAGTCTCCCACCCAGAGCCTTCCAGTATCACCCAGACTGCCTTGTTCTACACTATATTAGGAGTCTTACCGCTACTGGCTCCACTCCAATGGAATTCAGTTCCTCACTTATCAGTGCCAGCCCACTGTGCAGGACTATTAAATAGCTATAATCACTTCCACCTGCTGGTAGACAAAGGATGATTTATGCCCATATAGGTTTCAAATATTTCACCTGTGTACTTTTCAGAATTTTTGTCTTGTTAGTTATAAGTTTTCATTAACATGTATGTTATTGCTGTTTTTGATCACAAAATGTTGCCTCTTAGTACAAATTCCCAATCTGTTTTTTTTTTTTCCCATCCATCCTCATCTTAGGGTGCTCGCACACAAATTGAGATCTGATGCCAACCTTGGGTGTCCCTCTTGCAGAAGCATTGGAGCTCTGACACAGGTAAAAGAGTGTACGTTGGTGAACCGGGAAAGAAAAGGCAGCGTAGATCCACCTTGTGTTTGTGCCAGGAAAGGTCAGGAGCATGTAGTGAGATGGAGTGGATGGGCAATATGGTGTAATTATGGTATGGCCTATAATTCATGAGGATGTTGTATACATGAATTAAGGGATCTGAACCTAGAATGCATACGTCAATGCACTGTTTTGGCCAACAGAATTAGTTTAGGGGTTGTTTTCTTTCCATTTGAATACAACTAGGAATGATTTCAGTAAATTGACCTAATCTTCCGTAAAAAATTCTCAGAAAATGATCTTCCTATTCCAAGTACATGACAGGACAAACTTTCCAATGCTTCCCACTTATCTATATTTTCAAGGACTAATTGTGAATTGTTATCCTGTATTAGCCGAAATAGGTACATGAGATATACTATGTTTTTCTTGGACCCAAATTATAACTTTAACTACAACATTTCAATTTTTATGGTCTGTGTAAATTAAGTTGATTTTGGATAGAAATAATACATTATGTTTTCCTAACCATAACTAATCTTAAACTTTATGCTTTTCATTGAAGTTGTATAGTTTTTTTATGTAAAAAATGTGTTATAATCATAAAATGTTGTTTATTATGGTATTAATTATTTAAAAATGTTGGGGGTACAGCAGTACTTTTGAGAAAGGTCAAAAGTCATTATGAGTGTCAGCGTCGTCCACTTGATCATTTTGTTTTTAGTTGCGTTTCCTCGAAAGTACAGCGGTACCTCCACAAATGTTTTAAATGATATTTACATGAAAGAAATATTTTTATTTAAAATATGGATTCAGGGTTTCTTGGGTAGTTATGTTTTTAGTGGTAGATGTGATAGTATTGTCACTGTAGGTTGTGCTTGAGAACTATGTTGTTACCGTGCTAGTATACTATACTACCATGGTACTTTCGCTTTTGCAAAACAGCATTTCTTTAGCTTAGAACTCTGTCAATTGTAAGAAACAGGAAGTGTATACCCCTTATCCCTACTCAGTGTGATCTCTTCTAAAGAAGAAGGTTGTGCTGTTTGGGAGAGTGAATATTTTTCCTTCAAAAACCACCGTCCAACTTTAGAAGACCTGCAATGGCTGACGAAGATGCTCATGTACTGATACAAGATGAGGAACAAGAGAGTGAGAGGAGGAAAAAACTAAAGGGCTCTATCATGTGGAATATTTTTTCTTTCCACCTGGAGGGATGGGTGAACTAAAAACTAGTAACCTAGTGGCCAAGATGGCGACGGAGTGAGACGTGTCTCTGTGTCCCTCCGGCGCCACGACTTACTTAGCGTTGTAGAGCTGTCTCCTGTGGCCGAATTTACAGTCGACTCTGCGCCTGCTGGGGCCCGTGGTTCAGCAGGGACGAGGGGAGAGACATTCCGACCTCCTGAAAAGGACAAACGAGCACCTTGCGGAGGAGCGGGAGGAGGCCTCTTCCAGCGGCCGCTAGTGCCTGGGCCTGTCTGCTGGCTCTGCCCCTGGTTCCGGGTGGGCTGAGGCGCCGTGGACGCTCTACTGGGGACTGCGCCTACTACGCTTGGATCCCCCTGACCGCGAAGCGGACCCGGCATCAGCGTGTCCTGGGGCCGCGAGGACTTGATCGCGGGGAGGTGCCCGGGGATCGGCCGCTTCCTGCGGCCGGAGCCGCTACCTGAGGCCGCTGCTTATGGGCCTAGTCGGAGTGGAGGGCCTACTGTGCCTTGCGGGCCCTCCGCGTCCCCGGGTCCGGCCTTGAATGTGGCGAGTACGGCCCCTGGTCCTGTAGCGGGGGACGGCATCAGGAGCTGCCTGGGGACCCTGCTTGCTTCAGAGGAGATCCGACCACGTGTGCCATTCTGAGGAGGTGCAGCAGAGCTCGCTGGTTGGAGGGGAACACCACGGGAGCCTTCCTACCTGGTGGCGCCGGCATCGATGGTGGCCGGGCCCTTGCCCGTGACGCAGAGTGACCAGAGTCTGGGGTGAGTCTTGCCCTCGGGGCCTACCTGTGTCTGCACTCCTGGCCCTGCCGCTGGCTGCACGGAGGAGGGGCGGCGACGGAAGCAGCTGAGAGCGGCCTGAAGCCTAGCTGGGGAATTCTCCGAGGGACTACGACGCAGTCGCTATCAGCGGGGCTTGCGGTGGGAATTAACGACGACCAGTGTCTGCCACCTGCCGGCTTTGTGCTCTCCGACCTCTCGGTGACGACGACCGGGGGTGCTGTGGCTGCGGGTCTGCTAAGGATACGAGCATCGTCACGACGGCTTGTCTGCACTCACTGGCCCTGCGCTCTCGGAATCAGTTGTGCGAGAAGACGACGGACTGCCTTCCCTAAACTGGAACATTTCTGGCCTAGAGCTATGACGACCAGACCGCGTAAAGACAAGGAGGGCACTTCGAAAGGCTCGTCACAGGCCCAGTCCCCTGGAACCAGCAAATCACCCCCACGTGGAGATGATGATGCGCCCGCCACCAAGGCCTTCATGGTCGAACTCTTTACGGCCATTAAGGATGACATCTCGGAGCTCCGCTCTCAGCTGGCCTCGGACTTACGAGAGGTGAGGAGAGATGTGGACAACATCGGAGAGAGAGTGGCGACACTTGAGGAGCACGACTTGGGGCTCGCGGAGGACGTCCACCAGCTCCAACAGGAGGTACTTCGGCTATCGGAGCAGAATTTGGACCTGCAGGCCCATGCCGAGGACCTCAAAAATAGATCTCGCCGGAATAACATCAGGATACGTGCGGTGCCCTGGGAAGGTGAGGGGGGAGACTTGCGAGGCTATGTGGAAGCCCTCTTCCTACAGATCTTGGGGGGCGATGACCTCAAGGAAATTCGTATGGAGAGGGTCCACCGGGTGGGCCTGCCGCGGGGCCAGAGAGCGCCACCCCCTGATATATTAGTCTGTGTCCATGACTTCCAGCTGAAGGAGTGCATATTGAGGAAGGCGCGAGGAATTAACCCTCTGCAATTTCGGGATCACCGCCCTCAGCTTTTTCAGGGTCTGGCCGCCTCGACCCTGCAGAAACGGAGAGACTTTCGTCCCGTGACGGCATTCTTGCGGGAGCGGAATGTGGCCTACTCCTGGGGTCACCCCTTCCGCCTCATTTTTCGATGGCAAAACAGGCTCGTTCAGATCAGATCACTCTCGGCGGCCAGAGAGCTTCTTGGCCTGGATGACACCTCTGCGCCCCCCGAGGGGGGGGTTCCCCGGCGAGACATCGCTCGCGCTCCCTGGCCTGGAGGAGAGTGGGCAGGCCTGCTGCGGTGGAGGGACCGGATCTGTCGGCTCGCCTGCATGAGAGCGGGACAGCGGTTGCCTCGGTTGCTCTAGTGACTGAGGCGACCCGAACGGACAGTTCATCGGCTGGATGATGCCTCAGGAGGGAGCTACGCGGACGCCGGAGGGACACGTTCCCATCAGGTACTACGTTTGATCTCTGAACTCCTTGGTGCGTCTCCCCAGAACTGTGTTATGGGTGGAAACTTCCTGGCCCACCGCCCAGACCCTTGCGGTCATTTTTGGGAGGTCCCCCTTTTGGGGTCTTGCAGTGTTTTTTTTTCTGGTTTTTTCTTAACCTTTTCTTCCTTCTAAGGGTTGGGGGGGGAAGGGTCTCTAGTGAGGGAGGGGAGGCTGGGGGGGTGGGTAGTGGTGGTAGCAGAATGCCTGGTATTCGGATCTTGTGGTGGTTGGAAGAGGTTCGATGCACTATACTTGGAGGCTTGGGGACGAGGGGGGGAGGAGGATCTGGGCGGTGCTGGATGGGATGTGGATGTAATCCAGAGCCTCTGTACACTACTTACACTTGTGGTGGGGAGCGTGTGAAGGGACACTGGGCCTGGTTGGAACAGGGGAGACTTGCTAACTTGACTGTAAGCGCGGAGCGAGGGGGGGTTCATCATCTATTATGCCTCTCACCTTAGGTACCTGGAATGTGAAGGGTTTAAACTCCCCTCAGAAACGCCAAAAGGTGTGGAAATATATCATTGACCACCAATTAGATGTGGTGGGTCTCCAGGAGACCCACTTGGCGCGTAGGGATGACACCCGCTTTAAGCATAAACAATTTCCCCTTATATACCGGTCCTCTGCCCCCACGAAACACAGAGGGGTGGCCCTTGTCTTCCGCTCAACCCTTCACTTCCAGCCCTGGGGTGTGAGCAACGACAAGGAGGGACGTTGGCTTATGGTTAAAGGTATGCTCCTCGGCAAGCTAAGCACTTTTTTAGTACTGTATGCCCCCAACGTAAGCCAAAATGCGTTCATTCAAGATCTGCTGCAGAGGGTTGAGGACTTCGTTGAGGGGACCCTGATCATATTGGGGGATTTTAACCTAGTGTGGAATAGGGAACTGTACAGCTCTCATCGCCAAAGATCCGATACGGGCCTCTTCTCCGTCGAGACATAGCAGCGATTGGGAGACTTGGGTCTTGTGGACGGCTGGCGCTTTCTTCACCCCCAGACTAGGGACTTTACCTTCTTCTCCCACGTACATCACTCTTATTCCCGCTTGGACCACATTTTCATTAGTCAATCCCTTCGGGGGTCCCTGCGTGACGCGAGAATATTCCCCTTATCTGTCTCGGACCACAGTTTGCTTACACTTTGCTTACACTGGGCGGCGGGCGGCAGTGTCCGCCGCAAGTGGTACTTTCCGGCCTCTCTGATCCGGGATGATTCATCCTGTAAGGCGCTGCGGCAGGATATTCGGGATTATTTTTAACATAACCGCGAGAATGATACCTCTGTCTTTATTCGGTGGGACGCCTTTAAACAACGATACGGGGCAGTTGTTTAGCACTCAATGCTGCCCTTAACAAATTGAGACGAACGGAGCGGGAGGAGCTGGAAAGGGAACTCTCCGCTCTTGAGTTGGCGCACAAACAAAACCCCTCCAGACAGACACTTAGGCCGCTGACGGCTGTCCGGGGTAAGCTCAGAGCCCATTACAATAATAGAGCAGAATTTACCCTACTTAAACTGCGTTGTCTTTGCTACTCCCAGGGGAACAAGGTGGGTAAACACCTGGCCCGACAACTTCGGGACAAGAGAGAGAGGGAATACATCGGAGGGATCTGCGATGGGGCAGGGTCCTTGGTGCACAGTGACGAGGCCAAAGCGAACCTCTTCGGCGATTTCTACGCTGCATTATACTCAGGCGATACCCTTGACCCTGAGAAGCAGAGTGATTATCTAGCTGAGCTCCCCCTCCCTCGAGTCTCGGAGGAATGGAACGAGCTACTCACTGCTCCCTTCACCAGGGAAGAGGTCCTGTCTGCCATCAAGGCGCTGAAGCCCCATAAGGCCCCCGGAGCAGATGGCTTCACGGCTCTTTTTTACCAGACCTTCGCCTCTGAGGTGATTGATTTTTTGGTGCAACTCTTTAACACCATGGCGGAGACTGGCATGACCTCTGGCTCCATGGCGGAGGCTATTATATCGGTCATCCCCAAGCCAGGGAAAGACCCCTCTAAATGCTCTGCATATAGACCAATCGCCTTACTTAATGTGGATGCCAAGTTATACTCCTCCATTCTCGCCACCAGGCTACAGGACCTGATGCCGGCCCTCATCCACCCGGATCAGTCGGGGTTCATTAAAGGGCGCCAAACTCACGATAACACCAGAAGAATAATCCACCTCATCGAAAAAGCCAACAAATTCAGGATCCCGGCAGTTCTGGTGGGCCTTGACGCTGAGAAGGCCTTGCACTGGAACTTTCTGTTTCGGACCTTGACGGCGTTTGGCTTCTCGGACGCGTTTCTGACGATGCTCAGGGCGAATTACAGTACTCCCCATTCCAGAGTGGGGATTAACGGGCATCTTTCGGCGTCTTTCCCGCATTCGCAAGGTACTAGACAGGGCTGCCCCCTTTCACCCCTGCTGTTTGCCCTGAGTATCGAGCCTCTGACCCTTGCGGTGAGAGAGAACGAGGATATTCAGGGACTGCCTTTCTCTGGGGAACAACACAAGATCACCCTGTTCGCCGACGACGTCCTGCTCTCCCTCTCGGACCCCGCACGCTTCCTCCCCACGTCCAGTCCGCCCTGCTGCGCTTTGAGGATGTGGCAGGCTTTAAAATCAACCACGATAAATCCTATGTTCTTAATCTCATACTTTCCGCAGCCGCGGTGGATCACGTTCGGTCGCTCGCGCCCTTGCCGTGGTCCCGCTCGTCCCTATTGTACCTGGGGATACACCTGAAACCCTCGATTGGGAAACTCTACTCTGCCAATTTTCCTCCACTATTGGAGAATATGCGGAGTGACCTAGCACGCTGGCGGCCGCTATTTATCTCTTGGTTGGGAAGAATCCACGCTCTCAAAATGACCCTTCTCCCTAAGTTCCTATACCTCTTCCAGGCGCTTCCCATTACGCTTGAGAGGGACTTCTTCCCCCGTGTCAAAACATTGATGCTTCGTTTTATTTGGCAGGGGGGTCGTGCTCCTTTTTCCTTTAACATTCTCCGACGTCCGAGAAAGGAGGGTGGGGTGGGCCTTCCCGACATGCATTAATACTATAAAGCAGCACAATTGCGGGTGTTAGTGGAGTGGTCTCAACCCACTTCCGAAAAGCATTGGTTGCACATGGACAGGAGTATCGCGGGGAGAACGATCTGGGACTTGATATGGAAGCCCAAAGGCGATAGGCCCCTGAACGCATATATTAGTACTCCCACCAGCACTACTTTGAAGGTATGGGACTCGGTCTCTGGTGATGAGCGATGGACGTCATTCCCGTCCCCCTTTACGCCTATACACTTTAATCCTGCTTTTCCCCCAGCTGAGCGCGAGGGTCCCTTTGATGCCTGGCGGGAGGGGGGCTGCCTAGCTCTCACGCACTTATTCCATGGCTACGCCCCGCTCACTTTTGATAACTGTATGCGAGACTACGGGGTCCGGGGACCAGAGCGATTCCACCATGTCCAGTTACTTCATTGGGCGTTGTCCACTTCGGTCAGAGACGCGGCCACCAGGCCGCTTACCCCATTTGAGTCCTTCCTCACTAAGACAACCACCATGCGGGGCACCATTTCCTTCCTATATGGCCTTTTGCTGTCCACGACCATTTCCCCTAGACCGCGCTACATGGCCCTTTGGGAGGAACTCCTTGATAGAAGTATCTCAGACAAAGAATGGTCCCATCTGTGGCATGACATAGCTAAACACAACCACTCCTTGGAACTCCGGGAGGCTCAACTTAAAACTATGCTGGACTGGTACTTATACCCAGCTAAACTGAGCCGGATTTTCCCGGGCTTCTCGGATCGATGCTGGAGGGGCTGTGGCTTTCTGGGAGATTTCAAGCACATATGGTGGGATTGCCCTGTCATACGTCCCTATTGGGAAGAAATTCTGTCCCACATAAAGGAGATTTTGGGCTACCCAATTGCGGACTCTATGGCTCATATTTTACTAGGCCTTCGGGATCCTGCATTGGAACACCAAACCAGAGCTGACAAAAAGATCCTTTGGCTTTGTGTTGGCACGGCCAAACTGACCCTAGCAGCGGCCTGGAAGACCAGGGGGGCCCCAGCGATTTCCCTGTGGCATGCAAGATTGTGGAAGTTGTTATGCATGGAGCGTATGACTGATATCTTCCTTAATGATTTTCGGAACTTTTCATTCCGTTGGGGACCTCTGGTCCGCTTTCTCTCTACCGGCTTACCATCAGCGGTTTGCCCTCCTACGGTGCGAGCCCTTCATCTATTTCAAGTGTGAGAAGTACTCTACCTCTGATGACGTGTATGTGTCTTAGCTACCACCACTGGGGGGGGAAATGGGGTGGGGGTGGGATATGGGTAGTTTCGTTGAAGTTCTTCTGACGCCTGACACATGGAGGAGGCGGTGAGATGGACACACATGAGACTGGGCTGGCCGCTTTCATGACTTTGAATATGCAATGGCACCTACTCTGGCCCCTGGCCCTGACTCTTTATGGACTGATCTCACCTTTGGCATGTGCCGCAATTACTTCCCTTTACATTGTGCCTCCTTAGATATGGCTGCATGCACTTCGTTGATCTTATGACATCTCAGCCGCCTGTCTGAATATATGCCCCCTGCGTGGGAAGTTGTGCGGGTCTGTCGCATGTTTTCTTTTTCCTCTGTTTAAAAATACTCAATAAAAATACCTTTGACAAAAACTAGTAACCTACGATCTATGCAACACAGGTATTTCCTGTGGGAACATGAAACATTACTCATTTGGTACCACAGGAATGAGAAAACACCTGCAGGCAATTCATTCCATCTTGTTGGCTCATGGAGAAGTAAGGCGTCAGAAAGAGAAAGTAGAGGGGGAAGCAGGAATATTGGCAGTGGCCACTGCTTCAGCTACTGCAACTCAGTGAACAACTTCTACTTCATCAGAACCTCCACCACCACTCCCTGCATTCGTCCTTCCAGTAGCACCTTCTACACCTGCCTCTTCATTGGCACCTCCACCACCAACTGGTGCATCTCCCTCCCCTCCATCAGTCCCTGCTCCTGGTACCGACCACTGTGCTAATACATCTGTTGATGCATAATAGAGGAATGATAGAGCAGTATCGCAGCACGGCGGCATACTGTCTCCTTTGCCATACTGTCATTGTTCTGGAAGAATGAGATAAGACCGTCTATTGTGAGCTTGTCATCACTCACCAGTGTCCTCCCCAAAAGCCTTAATATTTTGTTTTCTTTGTCGTTCTCCTGGCTCCTGTTGACACTATTGTTGTGGTTGGTCATGTTGACCTTGCAAAAAAATTAAAACTACCAGAAAAATTCTTAAAACAAAAAATGAAGGAAAAAAGCTCTTTTCAGAACTAACCAAATATCTCAAACAATAAAGAGCTTTTACTAATATTAACCATTTTTTTCAGGTATCAGAAATACTAAATTGTAATTAATATAGAGATAAATGGTAAGTCCAAGGTAACTTAAACACGTGCCTTATGGTGGCTTCATAGTAGATGAGAAGTTAAAAAATAGACTACTATAGTGGTATTGGATTGCATTTGATAAACATAACACAAAGTCAATCCATTAATGTTTTTCTTTTTATGTGTTTTCAGACAAAACTACCATTTCTGTTACAGTATCATGTCATCATTTAGAACACTTGCAGTTTAAGATGATCATAGGGTAGTAGTCATCATGAAACACTGGAGAAAAATCAATCAATTGGATTGTGGGAAAAAAAAACATAGATTCTCTGCATGTCCAACTGTTCATGCATTGAAGTTATTGGATATATGTGAACGCGTAGAACACAACAATACTTTGTGCCCAATTACGAGGCTTGATGAAACGGCTTCGACCATCGGCCGGAGCCCTTCAGACCGCAGCGTTATCGACTAGTTGGATTCCTTTCCAACCGACCCATTTTGATGGGGTCGATCGGAAGGTAATCTGAATTGGATTTCCCAATGGCCTCCGACAGGCCCAGAGAGCCCATCCGACATTCATAAAGCCTTCAGTAATCCCTCAGCTGTCTCTTTCCGGCCAAGGCATTACGATGGCAGATTCCCACAGCCTTTCTGTGCTGGCCTTTCTAACACAGAAAGGCTTTGGGAATCTGTCTTCAGGGGCCCAAAGCAGAGCCCCCATGGGTGCAAAGCCACTAAATGTTGGCCTAGGGGGCACCAATGCTGCCCCCCTGTTGATCCCTGCACCCGGTGGCAGGCACCTTGCCTGCCAAAGGATGCAGGGAAGAACTGCACCTCTGCTTTTTACAATGAGAGCATTCATTCCATTCGGAATGCATGCTCCCATTGTAAATTATAGGATTGCGACCTCCTACTTGCTGGGCTGGTTCCGAAGAGAGGAGGTCGTTCGATTACAGTTCCCAAACGATGTCGGACAGACTCCTGCCCATCCGACATTGTAATCGGGCCCTTAGAGGACATTTTTACAAATATCATCCCCCATGTCAGGCCACATGATGACAATTTTTTTTAATTAAATAACGAAAGTACCAGTTTTGCTTTATAACAATGGTAATGTCATAGCTTTCAACTTTTGATTTAAAAAGAGAAGGTAATTGTTGTTTAAATGTTTAGGCACTCTGCTTAAAACTAAGAGTAGTATAATTACATTCTGTCCAACCTGTGTTATTCTTTAAGTAGATTGTGTAGTGTCCCGATGCTGCAGTCTCTCCATGATGGAAAATTGTGGCATTAGTAGCATAAGTGTGGCCTGAAGTAGAAGTTTGTGAAGCAATACAATTAGAAACAGCAGCATTAATTTGTTCAGTTATTGACAGTATATCTTCGAATCTTAATAATGACATATATGGTTACCATTGTTAAATTAAGTGTGGGGAAAAGTTTTGACATAATTTGTTTTGCAGAGCTTTGTATATTACACTTTTAAATGAAATACATGTGCAATCAGGTATTGGTAGACATACAGATCTTAAGTTTGCAACAATGGTGCTTGAGTGTAGACATTGTCAGCATTCATGTTCCCAAGAGTAGGTTATACCGAACAGGTCATAACTCGGGTGAGTTTCAGTAATTATTATTCCTAGAACAGAAATTCAAAACTCTTGAGCATTTTGTTTTTCATTATTAGACAATTGAATAGCACCTCTACACATATCTTCCATATCTCTTACGGCACTAGTAGTGTTTTATATGTGGTTGTTTCAGAGAATCATTTCATGAAGATTTATCAACATTTTGCAGAAACATTGATCTATATGCTGGTGGATAATTTATTTGACAGATGGTAGTTAAAAAGAAGATTAGAAATTACAGCAATGTATAATATTCTGATTTTGAAAATGATATCCCGTCATTTCTGTGTGTTTGGTTTTAACTTCTTTCAATTCTTCTCTGTCATTGTAGTTTGTTTCAATTTTACTTTTAAAAGACATTTTAAGTTTTTAGCAAAATGGGATATTGACTAACGAGGAGCGTACCTGTTTTGGAAACAATAATGTTCTGGGACACAGCTACTGTCTGCATTAATTCTTGTCTCATCAAAATCAGTTATATACAGTCCTGAATTTTTTTTAACTCGAGCCAAGTAACATATACCATACCCGCTTTGAATACTGTTGACCCAATGTTAATGCGTGTATAATCTAAGCTTAGTCCTTGTGATTTGTTTATTGTTACAGCATTGCTAAATAAAGAGGAAACTGTTCTCTATAAATAAATAAATCTTTCAGAAGTAAGAATCTTGCCGCTCATCAGAAGATATGTTTTTGCTGTTTATTGTTGTCAGATTTGGCCACAATAAATTCAGTATCTTGATTTTTTCCATATGCAACAAAGATCACTACGAATCTCTTTGACTCCATTTGCTAGCCCTTATTCTTCTTTTAAAATTCAATGTAATATTACACGACAGTTTTTACATAGCAGTAAGCCTTTCTCCAATCCACCTGCATGTTAAACAGATGTTTCCATCTTTTGTAATTTAGTAGCTAAAGTTTTCTTATAGGTATGTTTAGTTTGTGTTACTTCACTTTATCTTTAGAAGGAAGATGTAGAAAGTCTTTTTTCCAGATGTAGCATTTCATTATTTGAGCACATTCTTGAACAGTTGGAATTAAAAAAACACAGGTTGTGATTGTAAAAGAAGATAATGCATTACTTCAGCAGGTAAATGATCATCATTAGCTTGCCTCATATTCTGTGGTAGTTCTCTGAATGTAAACTACAACCAAATATTGACATTTCCTATACTTCCCAAAGAATTCTGAGTTTGCTCCTCAAAAGGTTTTTGAAAATAAGTTCACCTTTTACAGGTGTTAGTTGTAATAAGTCTTCAAAAACAATGATGTGTCCCCCCTAAGAGGCACTTCATAAGATGTTCTGAATACTTTTTGCATCCGCAAATGAACAAATGCAAACATCAAGTTGGAAACAAAGGTTTAATTTTGTTAGAACTGCCAAAGGTGGGCTCCCCGGGCCACAGCAAGTGAACCGGTACTGGTGGAAGGAGTGCCTGGGGCAATTTATGGCTTGTGAGGGGCACCGCATTGGCCAGTTCCCTTTAAAATGTATTGGGCCATGGGTGATTGGGTCCCCGGGGCTTGTCATGCCTCAGAGAGAAGTGCCCCCACCCTTTGGCCCGCTCCTTTTTCAATAAATGTATAGTCCCTGGGGAATTGGGTCCCCAGGGCCTTTAGAGGCTTGGGAAACAGGGCCACACAGCCCCCTTCCCATATATTTAAATAAATCAGCCCTTGGAGATGTGTCCCCACAGGGCACTTCAAGACTCAGCGTGGGCGCCGCACAGCCCACCACCCATTTTGCACACATTTCTGATCCAGGAAGGGCTTCTCAGGGCCTATAATGGCCCAGGGAAGGGGGCCACGTGCCATCCTCCCCTTATATAATACAGCCTTGTGAATGGGCTCCCCTAGGGCCTATAATGGCACTGAAGGGGGGCCGTGCACCCCCTCCCTGTAATTAAACAATGTGGCCCTGAGCTGCCATTTGTTTTTGTTTTTAATGATCCTGCTGGAGTTCTGTGTAATTGTGGCAAAAATCGCTAATTTCTATTAAAACAATTGGTCCCAGGGGTAGTTCCTATGGATGCCCATATGTGGCTTAGAGGGGAAGGGTATCCCTACCCTGCCCGTTTATAACTTTTTTCTCAAGCTTTAGGGCAGGGGACGAAGTCCTCGAGTCCTGTAATGACTCCCTGCAAAAATTTTCTGATGTTGCTTGCAGCCAATCAGAGCTCTCGCTCCAGCGGGAGCCTGGTTGAAGCAAATTCATCCAAGGGAAATAAAGCTCCCTGGGCCAATCAGAATGCTCTATTTTTCAATTGGCGCTCCTGCAAGAATCTCTCGAGCCTTTTGCAGACACAGCTGTCCAGATGTACAATATTTCTTACCATTAATTTAAAAAATATTACAGGATATATTTACATAAAATCACAAAAACACAATCTGCAGACCAAGATCTAGCTCCCTGTCAAATTTGGTGTATTTCTGCTCAGCAGTTTTTGCTGTAGTCCTTAAAGAAGTCTGTGAAAAATGCATTGGGATTTTGTGCTTTTCAGATCACCCCGGAACTTTCCATGTACAAACTAGTCAAAAAGTAGCGTCTTTTTGGGAAGTTTTGGGGAGATTCGTCAAATGGGGCCAAAGTTCTTAGGAACACAAAAAGCGCTTTTTCTATGAAACAGCGGAGTTAACTTTAACTACCCCAGGGGTGACTGGGTATCAAATCAAATCAAATCTGCTTTATTCGATTTTTGTAGACAATAAAAAACCATAAAAGCACAGTACAAGATAATAAACACATTTAAGTTTCATATAATATTACAAAATTAGCAGTTCATTAAAACATTTCATGTATATTAAAAAGATAAAGAAAAAAGAAAAAAAAGAGTAAAAATTGACAATGCTATAGGCAAACTTTACATTGTATTCATATATCTAATCATCGCCTTTAAGAAAGAAGAGGTAGCCATGATAATCTGTTCATTATCTAAAAATGTTAACCTCAAAAGTGCTGTTCTACATTGTCTTAGGCCCAACGTCCTTAAAATAGGGATTAAAAACCTTTTCCTTGGTAGAACATAATATTTACAGAAGAAGATACAGAGTAATGTGGATTGTGTTGAGGTATCATCACACGGGCATAATGGCAGGTGCCGCGACCAATCATTTGTTTCTGGGAAAGTAACCATTCTAAAAAAAGTCCCACAGCAGAAACGCGTTAAAAGCACGCGACAAAAACTACTCTGGACCTGTACCAGATAAGGTTGTATGCCTATACATATCATCATCAGATGGTTCTCCATGACTGTTTTTTTTGCTCTCTCAGTAAGCCAACACTTAGGGGCCCATTAGGATGGCGGGCGGGCTGGTGGGACCGCGGCGGACGGTAAGACCGTCCGCCGCTTTTCTGCCCCGGTCGCAAGGCGACCGGAGCGGAAAAGGTATAATATGGTGGCGGTGTTTATGAGACACCACCAGCCATATTATGATGGGCCAATTTGAATCCCTTGAAAGGCATGCGGAGCATCCCTGCGGCTGCCCGTTGCTGGCCCCCAGGGACTCCTGGTAGGTGGGGGGTGCAAATGGTGGGTACCTATGGTACCCCCCCGCATTTCAAAGTGCAACATGGCAGGCATCACTCGGTGTCTGTCATGTTGTGCTTTGAAATGCACGACGTGCATTTTTACCATTGCGTCGGCGCTTTCAGCACTGCCCGCCGCAATGGTAAAAATACAGGATGCACCCGCCACTGTGATGGGTGCATCCTAATGCCACCATCGGGACCCCCGCCCTTATGGTGGGCGGTCCCTTTTTCCGATGGGATGGCGGGCGGACAAAGTCCGCCCGTCATCCTAATGGGGCCCTATTCTCTAAATGATTCAAACTATTCGATTTTACCATTTTTCTTGATATCATTTCCATACTTTTTGGAGAGTCAAAATACTCAGGATGGCCAATATCATACGACAATTTTTTTACATAGCTAATCCATGGTATGTTTGCCACCCCGTCCAATGTAAAGCAATCCAAGATTACATCTCTATTGAAACCTGTCTCCATAGAAACCCACACCATATGCCACAATAAAAGGGGAGTTGTTTTAATGGTGTCAGATATGTATGGCAGACCAAGTTCCCTATGACAGCTAAAGGTAGCAGTAGAGCTAGGGACCGCCAAGAGATAGCGAATAAAAGCATTTTCGCAGCATTGTATTTGTTGAGCGTCTGCTAGGCCCCAGATACCTGCCCCATATATCGCTGTTGATAATCATTTGGAGTTATAAATGTCTAATAGCTCCGGCACAGGTCTACCACCCACTTTTTTTGAGAAATTAATGACTGCACCTATTGCTCTAGAGAAAGTTAATTTTCTCGCGTTCATTGCAGCTTTCCACGAGCCAGTCCTGTCAAAGTTCATTCCCAAATAGGAGAATCTATCAATACTTTCTATTTTTTTCTTCTCAATAATAATGTCGCATGTTTTACTCCTTTTTGTTCCGCAGCTCATGGTATAGGTCTTACTAATATTTACTTTTAAGCCCCTCTCTTTCATATAGGTAGCAAAATTAGTAACAGTTCTTTAGAGACCTAGCTGCGTCCGCGCCATGTTAACTGTGTCATCTGCATACAATAAAATGGGGACGGGGGTGTTCTTAATGGTTGGGTAATCCTGCCGGTGAGCAATCAAATATTGTCCTATACTATTAATATACAGGGAGAAAAGAAAAGGGGCAAGTATACAACCTTGTCTCACCCCTTTTTGTATGCAGCATTTAGTCGAACATTCCCCATGTTGCCCATATCGAACCCTCGTCCCAGCTCCCCTTTACAATTCCCTAATAAATGATAGGAGAGGAGGGTAGACGTCCATGTCTGTAAGGATGCTCCATAGCTTGTTGTGCTTTACGCAATCGAAAGCTGAACTTAAATCCACAAGTTTCAAAAAAGGTTTGCCCCTCTTAGCTAATGAGTATGTACCTATAATTAGAGCTAGGTTAAGTCCCTGCCTGGTCGTGCTCAGACCTGCTCGGAACTCATATTGGAAGTTTGATAATACACCTGTATCTTCTGCCTATGTTTGTAACTTATTTAAAATAACCCTTCAGCAACTTTCAAAAAGGCATCCAATAAGGAAATTGGGCGGTAGCAGCTTGGATCATTTCTATCTCCCTTCTTGAATATAGGGATCACAATTGCGCCCGACCAAGTGGGGATAAACCTATAGCAATTACAGCAAGTTAAAACGTTAGTTAAAAGCGGTGCCCATAGCCCAATATTGGACTTATAGACGTCCACTGGGACGCCATCCGGTCCTGGTGCTTTCCTTGAGGCCCTCTCGGTCGTGGCCCTTCTAACTTCCTCGTAGGAGATGTCAATATCTAGGGGGAAAACTATGTTTCCTTTGCATCTGTATTTTCACTGATAGTACTTCCCACATCCATGAGTTTGAATTAGTAAAACATGTCTCAATCCCTTTTCACCACCACCTTTTGAAATGGTGCATGTCACATAGTGTTCTGTGAAAGACAATACACACTCATCACTGTCTGTTCCACATTTCAGTGCATCTTTTAACCATAACAGCATGTGAATATATGAAGAGCCTCTAGCTTGGTACTCTTTACGCCAAAATAAATCACTTACTTCACCGAGAGGAAGATTATTGTTGCAAATACAAGATATCATATCTTGTAACCTGTGGTTAAAATATCTGAAAACATTTAGAGGATCCAATGAGCAAAGTTCTCCAGCTGTCTTGACTTCGATGGCATTTATGTTTGAGTTTGCTTTTCTCAAGAAGTCAGGCAGGTCATCCCACACATAGTCAACACAACTGAGCGTTAGAAACCAATTAGGTGTTCCTAGGTCTCTCAACATTCTTTTCAGCTCACCATGATGATGATACCAATACTCATTAGTGCCATGTTGTCACGCCATCAAATAATCAAGTTGTATTCCAGGTTTTCATTTTTTCCTTGAACTTTGTCAACAAATTCCTTGGCTGTGAGATTTTTTCGATTCACTCCTGTCTTTAGAATGTGGTTTCTCTTCCAGGGGATCCTCATCAATAGTCATAAGCACTGAATATTCCCGCCCATGTGCGGGACCCCGGAAACAATATAAAAATATATATGTAAAAAACACATATATCTCGCTCCACATATATGTATGTACATATATCATTTTTCTCACACCAATGCAGCTCCACAACTGAGGCTAAAACAATGTAAACACATATACATGCACTGCAATTAGTAAGGAAACAAAAAACACATTAGGTCAAATAACCCTTGAACTTTGTGTTTTAATGAGTAAAACCACTCATAAATCCTGAAAATTGCTTATAAATAGACATTGTTAGCCCTCAGGATGCATTGTAAACAATAGCATAGAAAATGAAACCATTTTCAACAAAAAACTGGCACCGTGCCTTTAAGGCAGCCATGACCCCAGGCTTCCCATCATGCCTCAGGGGTGACAGTTAGGTCAGTTGTTCTTTCCGGCTCCTTCAGTCAGGACCCTGGTGAAACAGCTCCCTATATTTTTGGCTTTCTGTCAAAAAATATTCGTGTTAATCTACAATTTTTGCTTTCACTCGACGTCTTTTAGACCTAGGGTGCTACTACTACCTTTTTTAGGCTTAAAAAAGGTGTTTTTTCTGTCAAAATGCCTTCCCTCTTTGACAAATGCCCTTCATGTGGAAGGAAGATGGCCAAGACTGACACTCATTCAGTGTGTATCCTGTGCCTACCAGACTCTCATTCTTTGAAAACCTGTGAACAAAACCAGGTTTTAACATCCAGAACTCTCAAAGACCGAGAGAGAATTCGAGTTTATGGACTTTCTGAGAGAGGAAGATCTCCCAAGAAGCAGAAAAGTCGGAAGGCGCGGTCGACGTCGAAAGAAGCCCCGACTTGTTCACCTTCGGCGTCGGGATCGGCGTTGAAGAAGCAGTCGTCGGCGACGAAGAAGATGTCTTCAGCGTCTACATCCAAGGTACCTCCGCTACAGACAGCGTCGAGGCGTAGGTCACCGTCGAAGCAGAAGAGCTCGACGGCGGGCCAACTGACGTCGAAGCAGCATCGTCATGCTGTGACGTCGAGGCATTCTCCGTCGACGCCTGGCCACCGGCGTTCGGCGTCGAGACAACCTCCGTCGACGACTAGTCATGGTCGTTCAGCGTCGAGGGAACCTCTGCCGACACATCGTCGATCGACGTCGAAGCAGCCCACGTCGACGCCCTGTCAATGGCGTTCGACGTCGAGGCAGCCTCTGTCGCATTCAGGCAAGCGGCATTCGACCTCGAGGCACCCTCCGTCGCCGACAGAGCACTGGCGATCGGCGTCGAGGCAGCCTCCGTCGTCGTCGAACAGGCATTCTTCAACGGCGAGACGCTCTATGGCGAAGGACAGTCATCGACACTCGAGGTCGGCATCGAGGAAATCACGGTCGGCGTCGTGAGAGTGTCTATCTGCTCGATGCTCGGTGTCGGAACAGCCATCGTCGACGGATCAGCGGAGATCCAGGGAGCGGGGCGATTCGCAGCCAGTGAACATCTCTCCTTCAAGATCACAGGAGAGGTCGCCTTTGAGGCACGTGATGCATGAGATGGAGATTGAACCATTGGACCAGTCTCAAGTCCTAAGGTCTCAACTGGGTTCCCCAGGATCAGCATCGGCTGCGGAGGTGGAACATTCTCCATTACAGGATCCTCCTGCCAAGAGAAGGACGGTCTCAGAAGAGAGAGGTCGGTCGAGGTCTTCCTCTAGACGGTCTCTAGTGAGCCTATCCTCATCCTCCTCGGCATCTCGAAGTGGCAGATCCTCGGATGGGAAAAACAGCGATTCGGATAGGGAGAGGTCAAAGTCCCCTGCAAGGTCGCAGCAGGATCAAGCGGATCAGCCACCTCCACGGTCACACTCGCCAGTGAAGGTTCGCACCCAACAGTCTCCTCCTGTTCGTCTTTCCCCAAGGTGGTATAAACCTCTTCACCACTGGGCCAAGGACTAGGAGACGGCAGATCGGTTGAGGGCGTATCGAGATCAAACCTCCCGCCGCAAAGCACGGTCTCGTTCTAGAGGGCATTCAAGTAAAAGAAGATCTAGTCACAGGGAGCGATCTCGTTCTAGAACGCGCTCAAGTAGAAGAAGATCTAGGTCCAGGCGGACTCATAGCTCTTCAAGTTCATCGAGGACCCGATCTCACAGGAATTACTCTCCGACCCTAACGAACAGTCCACGCTCGAGAATACCTCCAACTGAGGATATTTTCTCGTTCCAAGACATCTTGGGCAGGGGAGCCCTGAAGCTAGGAGTGCCTATGACAGCTCCGCATATCAAGACGACGGTCATCTTCTAAACCCTGCAGCACAGAACGGCACCCAAACCCTTATTGCCATTGGTCCCGGGTATAATGGATCCAGTGAATGAAGTCTTCCTGACCCCGGCGACGGTGAAGTCAGTCCCAGCGAGGATTCTCAAGAAATATCACCCTCCGGAAGAGGATCCTCTGTTCCTCAAGTCCGACCCCCCGCCAGATTCAGTAATCATTGCGGCAGCTAAAAAACCCAATGCGGTGGCTTCCTCATCCACTGTACTGCCGGATAAGGACAGCAAGGTTCAAGACTCATGGGGGAGAAGAGTTTGTAACACCTCAGCTTCTTTCCTCAAGGTCTCCAATGCGGAAGCTCTGCTAGGCAGATATGATAGATCTCTGTGGGACTCGCTTCAGAGGTTTTCTGAGAAACTTCCTCAGGAAGATAGAAAGGACTTTGAGGAGGTTCTGATGGAGGGCGGTCAAGTCTCCAATCAGATTATAGGAGCGGCGGCAGATGGAGCAATGCTGGCTGCGCATGGTTATGCGCATGGAATCACAGCGAGGAAATCCTCATGGTTGCGCCTTACAGCATTGAAACCCGAGGCTCAAGCCAGAATACTAAATCTTCCTTTTTCAGGCACATCTCTCTTTGGGGCGAGTGCTGATGAGGAGATGCAACGGATGAAAACGGAGTTAGACACCCTTAAAGCCGTGGGGCTTGAAAAGAAAAAGGAATTCCGGAAGAAGTTCCGTTCTGACAACAAGGGCTCTTCGAAGCAGAGGGTTCAAACCCCTCACTGGCAGAAGGGCCAGAACCAGCAAGGCCAACAAAAGTCGCAATATAAAGGCAAGCGCAATTCCAAAGGAAATGGAAATCAGCGCCAAGGTAACCACTTCAATAAGCCTCAGCAGAAGCAATGAGTCTTCACTTCCCCCAGCGCCGTTGTCCACTCCAGTGGGGGGAAGCATTGCACATCACAGGACAGAGTGGCAGGCCATTACGAAAGACCAATGGGTGTTGTCTACGCTGCAGAATGGGTACTGTCTTCGTTTCCATCGTCTACCTCCATCCATTCCTCCGATGTCAACGTCAAGCCACCAGCTACAAATGTTAAAGAAAGAAGTAGCGACACTCCTCGAGAAATCAGCCATCGAGAGGGTGCCGGTGGCTCAAAGGGGGAAAGGAGTATACTCGAGGTATTTTCTGGTCAGAAAAAAGGGCCAAAAGGCGGAATGCAGGCCCATTCTGGACTTGAGAACACTCAATCTACATGTACGAAATGAAAAGTTTCGCATGTTGGCGCTTCACCAAATATATCCACATCTCAGGAAGGGGGATTGGATGTGTTTGATGGACCTTCAAGATGCGTATTTTCATGTCCCGATACGGCCCGATCACAGGAGATTCCTTCGATTCCGTGTGGGGACCTCCCACTACCAGTTCAAAGTCCTTCTGTTTGGGTTGAAGTCGGCCCCCAGGGTGTTCACGAAGTGTGTCGCAGTGGTGGCGGCAGCTCTACGCCGCAGGGGAGTCTTCGTATACCCATACTTAGACGATTGGCTGTTGAAAGGTCCAGCTCCAGACAATGTAAGGAATCAATTCCAGACATGCATAGAACTTTGTCAGCGTCTAGGCCTGCATGTCAACTACAGCAAGTCTGTCTGTCTCCCAACCCACTCAGAAGATTCACTTCCTAGGAGCTCTGCTAGACTCCGAGGTAGGAAAAGTGTTTCCTTCGGAGGAGAGACAATTTTCGATAGCGCTCAAGTGCCAGCAAGTTCTTTGCAACAGGATTCAGAAAGTGCGAAAGAAAGCTTCCCTCTTAGGGTCGATGGCTTCATGCATCTTCTTAGTACCGAACGCCAGACTTCGGATGCGTCCTCTTCAGCAGGATCTGGAGGACAAATGGGACCAGCAATCAGATCGCTGGGACGATCAGATCACTTTGTCAGAGGTAGCTCGATCTTCCATCCCGTGGTGGACAAAGAAGCAAAACATGCAGGTGGGAGTTCTCTTCCATCAGCCTCCTCCTGTACAAACGATCATCACAGACGCGTTGTTGCAAGGCTGGGGGGCGCACATGGGGCCTCTTCAAGTGCAGGGTCTGTGGTCGTCCAAAGAAAGCACCTACCACATCAACTTGCTGGAATTGAGAGCAGTCCACCTGGCTCTCAAAGCGTTCCTTCCCTCACTTCAGGAGGAAGTGGTTCTAGTACAAACGGACAACACCACCACGATGTACTATTTGAACAAGCAGGGAGGAACACGCTCAAGGACTCTATCACTGGAAGCTCAGGGCATCTGGCATTGGCTTATGGCTCGCAAGTTGTCTGTTCAAGCAGTCCACCTTCCAGGAGAGCAGAACGTGAGGGCGGACGCACTAAGTCGGCACTTCGAAGACAGAGAGGACTGGGTTCTCAACGACAAAGTGCTAGAAGACATTTTCCAGTCTTGGGGTCGTCCTTCCATAGATCTCTTCACGGACGACGTAAACAGCAAATGCCCAATCTTCGCCTAAAGGTTCTATCGACCAGGAACGAGAGGGAATGCTCTTTTGATCGACTGGTCAGGGGAATTTGTGTACGCCTTTCCACCCCTTCCGCTGATCCCGAAGGTGGTGAGCAAGCTGAGCCACTCATGCACAACAATGATCCTGATTGCCCCCGACTAGCCGAGGCAATGGTGGTACATGGACCTACTTCACCTGTCAGTGTCTCCTCACAAGAGGCTTCCATGCAGGCCGGACCTGTTATCGAAGATGAACGGGAGGATTCACCATCCCAACCTTCCGTCACTGAACTTGGCAGCATGGCTCCTGAGGTCATTCAGTACGGCCATCTAGGACTGCCACAAGACTGCATGTCCATTCTGAGAGAAGCACGACGTCCTTCCACAAGACATTCTTACGCATGCAAGTGGAAGAGGTTCTATATGTGGTGCATGCAGAATGGTCACAATCCGGTGAAGAGTCAGGAAGAAGCAGTTCTTCCATACTTGTTGTACCTGGCTAAAGCAGGTTTGAAGTTTAACTCCATTTAGGTGCATTTAGCCGCTATAACTGCTTATAGGCGATCACCTTCACAAACCTCTTTTTTCCAGTTGCCAGCAGTAAAAGATTTCCTGCAAGGTCTGAAAAAGGTGTACCCTCCTGTACGGCCTCCTTCTCCTCCCTGGGAGCTGAATCTAGTACTATCAAAGTTGATGGGCCCTCCTTTTGAGCCCATTCATAATGCTACTTTACAGCATATTTCCTGGAAAGCGGCTTTTTTGGTAGCGATTACGTCAGCCTGTAGGGTGAGCGAGATTCAGGCCCTCTGTACCAAAGAACCTTATACAGTGTTTCATTTGAATAGAGTGGTGCTCAGAACGCACCCTTCTTTCCTGCCGAAAGTGGTGTCAGATTTTCATGTCAATCAGTCGATCTCTCTGCCCACTTTCTTTCCCAATCCCTCTACTCCAGCTGAGAGGGCTTTACACTCTTTGGACCTGAAAAGGGTTTTAAAGTTCCAAGTCTATTCGACATTCTGATCAATTATTTATTAACTATGGATCGATCAGAACTGGTCATGCAGCATCGAAACGTTCCATTTCCAGGTGGATCATTTCGTGTATCAAACATGCTTACCAATTGGCGCAGAAACCTCTGGGGTTCACCCCTAAAGCGCATTCCACTAGAGGTAGAGCTGCCACGGCAGCTTACCTGCATAATGTGCCCATGTCTGAGATTTGTAAAGCGGCGAACTGGAGGTCTGTCCATACATTTACCAGACATTACTGTCTAGATTCTGACACGAGAGCAGATACCCAGGTGGGCCAGGCCTCCCTGAGGAATCTGTTTAACAGCTGAGTTATTGGCTGCTATGGCTTGGTTGGGTCATGTACTTCTCATTTACCTGCAGGTGGTTGATGGGCTTGCTATTCTATTCAGTGCTTATGACTATTGATGAGGATCCCCTGGAAGAGAAGGATAAGTTACTTACCTGTAATCCTAGTTCTCTTCCAGGGGTATCCTCATCAAAGTCATAAGCAACCCACCCGCCTCCCCAGGTAAATGAGATTCGGTACTATTACAATCTTGTGGTTGAGCCCTGTCTTCAGGGTTATGCAAAGAACAACTGACCTAACTGTCACCTCTGAGGCATGATGGGAAGCCTGGGGTCATGGCTGCCTTAAAGGCACGGTGCCAGTTTTTTGTTGAAAATGGTTTCATTTTCTATGCTATTGTTTTACAATGCGGTACAAAAGGGGGTGGTACAATGCAGCCTGAGGGCTAACAATGTCTATTTATAAGCAATTTTCAGGATTTATAAGTGGTTTTACTCATTAAAACACAAAGTTCAAGGGTTATTTGACCTAATGTGTTTTTTGTTTCCTTACTAATTGCAGTGCATGTATATGTGTTTACATTGTTTTAGCCTCAGTTGTGGAGCTGCATTGGTGTGAGAAAAATGATATATGTACATACATATATGTGGAGCGAGATATATGTGTTTTTTACATATATATTTTTATATTGTTTCCGGGGTCCCGCACATGGGCGGGAATATTCAGTGCTTATGACTTTGATGAGGATACCCCTGGAAGAGAACTAGGATTACAGGTAAGTAACTTATCCTTACTGCATAATATAGTCCTGCAAGTCACTCTGAAATAATAGACGGAATATATAGGGAATACACTGGCAAAATCTAGGTTTCTCTGAATATAGCCTAGTTGATCTGTACTCAGCTGCCAGTATTTGTACAGGCCGGTCATCATACCTACCACCTACTCTAATGGGAAACAGATGTGGAAAACACAGAGCTTCCAAACTTTAGTCCCACACACTCAGGGGAGCTCCTTTAGCTTCTTTATTTCAAAGAGATCAATAGCATCTCTTTAGAATGCACAGAATGGATACTATAGTATTCATAAATTTCTTCTGATCTGGATCGAGGTTCACTGACAGAATATAAACACCTAAAATATCTCCATACCACAATATCGAGTTATCAATGTCAAAATATCAACATCCCATATTATAATGGTAAGTACAAAAATATCCAAACAAAATCGATGTCATAAATATATCTGTACAAAATATTGTTTTTTATATATATTTAAAATACAATAAAAAATATTAAATAATAAAAATAATTTAAAAAATAATATAACAAATAAAGTTAGTATAAAAAAATTAAACACACATATATCATAATTAACTTATATGTATGTTTACTTCAAAACAATTATTAAACTAATAATTGTAATGTATTTTATGATTTTAAAATTATAACAAATACATATATATGTATTCATATACCAATAACATAAAATCTATGGAAAAAAATTCTAATTAAAGTAAAACATTAAACTATTTAATAAAATCTTTAAACGTAGTAACAATTATTTTCTAATTAACAAATATTATTAACTAAAAATATTATAATTTAAAATAAACAAAACATAAATTAATAAATTAAAAGAATATAGAATTAGTTATAACATTTGATTAAGCCTGTGCATAGTGGGGCTACGCGGAGCACCACAGAGATGAGAAAAAAATCTGTGGCACTCCGCGTAGCCACCAGCCCCCCACCCGCTGTATTTACAATTAATACAACTTTTCAAAAACGCCTTTAAAATAAATAAATAGAACCATACCTTAAGCTGCAGCGTCCCTGGGCAGCCCTCCTCGTCTTCATAGCGTTCTCAGTGAAAACTGTGCATGCGTCCGCGCGGGCTCATTTCTCACGAGAAATACGAATACACCGGAGCCCGCGCATGCGCAGTTTGCACCGGGAACCCTATGACGACAAAGAGGGCTGCCCAGGGACGCTGCAGCTTAAGGTATCGGTAATCGCTAATTACCACCAACTTGAAGTTGCTGTGAGTTGGTGGTAATTAGCGATTTCTTAAGGCTAAAGTGCACTTTCTTTTGTGCTACTTACATTGCATTTAAGGAATCAAAATGTTTGCGATTCCTTATTTTGCGAGTAGGTTTAATCTTACCTACATTGCTCAAAGCCAAATTGCGATCGCAAAGGCTGAAATTCTGCAAATTTCGGCGTTTGCGGTCGCTATTCGGCTTCCGTCATCTGGCCATATATTTTTGCAAGTGATAGTAATGGCTTATGTATTTTTTAAATTGATATTTCTTACCTTAAATTCAATATTCTTGGCCACGATATTCTTGCTGCTGATTTTTCTGTCACAATATTTAAAAATTGATATTTGTGTAAGTCCAACTCGATAGTTTGACCGTATACCCTGGATCTGTCCACTTTTTCAATCTGACCTCTTGATGGTAATGTATTACCTTCCATAAGTGTTATGTCTTAAAGAACAGCTAAATTTTTATAAAAAATATATTATTTTACACCAGATATAATGTTATTTTTTTGAGCTTACTAAGATCCACTAACTCTTGCCATACCTTTTGGTCAATATTCTGCCTGAAAAACTAATGCAAGTTCACTACTCTACCTTTCTGTAGCTCTATTAGAAATAACTTCCCTGTCTTTGGCTCCATACGAACTATACCATGGAATGGATGTATACATTGTATAAGAATCAATTCATAAACATTTAAATCTTGAAGTTCTTGTGGAATTGAAACAAGTTCTAGCTTGTATGTACTGCTCTAGCTGGCATTTTATTATCATCTAACTGATCATAACAATACTTACATATAATTTGTCATGTGGAACAATCTAAGTGTTACTCTACAAATAAATAAGCTGCAAATTCTTGACGCTTATCTCTGTTCTCTTCTTCAGTTTATGAAGACACAACAACATAACGATTTTGACTTTTGTAGTGAGTTTGTTGACATGTTACACAAACACAGTTTGGTTCCTCTGAACAAACTGTTAAACTTTGTAATCATGTCTTCAAAGTTAGCAAAACTCATACCTGTCTCCTGTTTCACTACACTGCAGATACCAAGTCCTCATTTTCCTTACACTCCTGGTCAGGTCCAAAGAAACAAAACCGAACATCATCACAGACTTTTTCTACCCCTGCTACTGTACCATACAAAATAGTTCTATTAATTTCTCCTAAACACAGAGCAGGAGTTTTGACATAGTAAAACTTCCTTACTAAATACCACTTTTTAGAGTGGTGAACTTCTAACATTCTCAAGTGATAAAAGGGGCTTCTGCACACTTTCTTTGATAGACATACTAGCGAATGTCCATGTAAATTAGTATACTTGCGTACTTTGCATGGATCAAATCCTTGCAAAAGTTCTCAGTATATCAAGTAATTCCTGCTGAACACTACAAATACTGCTACCGTTCAATTTATATAGAGGGGCCTGTCTATGCCTTCCCTGTACCTCTTTATCTATCACTTCCTCACCTTTCTAGGTATCATCTCCTCTTTTGGAATAGGTCTACCATCCTTTATCTCATAACATTGTTCAGATTGTTTAGCTGCATGAACTAATGCTGTAAACATTGCAAAAGTTACTTCTATTGACAGGTTTTGCTGTTTTGGCTTCTTTTTCTCATAGACAATACTGTTTTATCAAGTTTCCTCATTCTGTTTAGAATCAAAATAAATAGCTTCCCCTTGAGAGCAAAGGCCTCATTGACTACTGACAAAAAACGTTCCTTTTGTCTGACTGCTTCTCTTCCTCTTTTATACTTCTTCATAATTCTTATTAGATTCTGAATTACTCTACTACGGAATATTCTAACTCTGATTTATTTATACTATCTCTGTCTTCTAGTTAAACTCTGCTTTTTTGTACGATTTCTTACTCTGCATGTACTTTTTCTCCTTTCTTAGTTTATCTCAAACTTTGTTTATTTACTTGATTTTGCTGACTTTCCAGTTCTCCACATACTATTTTATGAAATGTCTTGGCTCTCTTACCAACAGCTCTTTTCTCTTTCACCACTTTCTCTGAACTTTCCCCTTTTTGTTTCTCAGTTGTGAGGAGATAGTATCTCTGCTTCTGTTTCTTTCATCTCTCACTTTTTGATGGCATTGTAACGGTCTCTACTTATCTAGAAGTTGATGCCTGAAAAGAAAAAAATATAAGTATATTTACCGATCACTGAAACAATATCGATGACACAAATATAGAACTACCAAAATATTGAGTAAAAAATATAGAATGCAAAAATATCGACTTCCTATCTCAAAACAGGTAAGTACAAAAATATTGAATCAAAAATATAGTTGTAAAAAATATAGTTAGTCAAAATAGCGATTTTTTTTAAATGCTTTAAAGTAATTAAAAATTAATGAAATAATAAATATAATTAACTTAAACATACTTAAAATACTTAAATAACCTTAAAATTAATAAATAATGAATGTAAGTAAAACAAAATCCATACGAATTGATTTATTAATACATATATATATATATGAATGTAATTTTATTGAAAAATATAAAATATTTTTACCGTAGGATAGCGGAAAGGGTAAAATTTACTATTACCACTCCAGTGAGTGCAACAGTAGAGAAAGCGTTGGATAGCGTGGGGTAAAAATTATTATTCCCACTCCAGAGAGTGCAACAGTAGGTAAAGCGTTGGATAGCGGGAGGGTAAAAATGACTATTCCCACTCCAGAGAGTGCAACAGTAGGGAAAGCGTTGGATAGTGTAGGGGTAAAAATTACTATTCCCACTCCAGAGAGTGCAACAGTAGGTAAAGCGTTGGATAGCGTAGGGGTAAAAATTACTATTCCAACTCCAGAGAGTGCAACAGTAGGGAAAGCATTGGATAGTGGAAGGGTAAAAATTACTACTCCTACTCCAAAGAGTGCAACAGTAGGGAAAGCGTTGGATAGCGTAGGGGTAAAAATTACTATTCCCACTCCAGAGTGCAACAGTAGGGAAAGCGTTGGATAGCGTAGGGGTAAAAATTACTATTCCCACTCCAGTGAGTGAAACAGTAGGGAAAGCGTTGGATAGCGTAGGGGTAAAATTACTATACCCACTCCAGAGAGTGCAACAGTAGGGAAAGCGTTGGATAATATAGGGGTAAAAATTACTATTCCCACTCCAGAGAGTGCAACAGTAGGGAAAACGTTGGATTGCGTAGAGGTAAAAATTACTATTCCCACTCCAGAGAGTGCAACAGTAGGGAAAGCGTTGGATAGCGTAGGGGTAAAAATTACTATTCCCACTCCAGAGAGTGCAACAGTAGGGAAAGCGTTGGATAGCGTAGGGGTAAAAATTACTATTCCCACTCCAGAGAGTGCAACAGTAGGGAAGGTGTTGGATAGTGGGAGGGTACAAATTACTATTCCCACTCCAGAGAGTGCAACAGTAGAGAAAGCGTAGGATAGCGTAGGGGTAAAAATTACTATTCCCACTCCAGTGAGTGCAACAGTAGGGAAAGTAAATACTTCATATATTAATTTTAAAAAAATGAAACATTAATACCAATTACAAATAATTAAAAACAATTACCAATTTAATATAATATAATAATTAATCAATTAAAAATACAAATACAAATTATTTATTAAAAATCAATACCTAATAATACAAATTAATTACCAATTTACAATTAATTAATTAGCAAATGAAAAAGAATTAACAATTCATTAAAAATAAAGACCAATAAATACATTTTAAAATTTAATTAATAACAATTAAATTACTACCCACCCTATTCCCCTATAAACCCACAACCCGCTACAGTAAATAAATTAATAAAATTAACATAATTATCAATTAATAAAAATTAATTATCAATTATAATTTAATTAATTACTAATTACAAATTAATTAACAATTAATTCAAGATAAATACCAATAAATACATTAAAACATTTAATCAATTATAATTAAATTGCTTCCCACCCTATTCCCCTATAAACCCACAACCCGCTACAGAATTTTTAAAAATAAAATTAACATAATTATCAATTAATCCATTAATAAAAAATAATTACCACTTATAATTTAATTAATTACCAATTAGAAATTAATTAACAATTAATTCAAGATAAATAAATTAAAACATTTAATCAATTATAATTAAATTACTTCCCACCCAATTCCCCTATAAACCCAAAAGCCGCTACAGATTAAATTACGCAAAAATGAAATACCATAAAATTCATCACTTAAAATAAATGATAAAATAAATATACACTTTTCACACATATACTAGCATTAAAAACACTTTAAAAAACTCGATATTATAATTTTTTTATATATTTAACATCTATATTATATACTTCGATATTTTGACTTTCTATATTTATGTAAATCAATATTAACTTACTTACCTCAAATTAGATATTTTTGTTGTCTATATTCTGTCCATTCGATATTCTGTCCATTCTATATTTTTAATTTGATATTAATGTAATTCTATATTTTTTACTCGATATTTTGACAGTATACCATATTTACCTTTTCATTACGTACCATCAGATTACATATTTTAAGTATTTAACTACCAGCATAAACAGTTGTCTTATTATAATATACCTAACATTACTCTATTATTGTCATGTTTATGTCTCTGTGTCTTTGTGTCACTGTATGCATTATTCTCTCACTGGGTACACTACCATATACACTGCTATGTTCCTGTGTATCTGCGGCTCATTCTGTAACACCAAAGTTCCACGGGGGCATCCAAAGAGGCCCCTAACGCCTGTTACGCATCCGGGGTACCTCCATAACATGGTCCCAACTGTTTAAGTAAGTATGCAGGTATATGACTGTCTGTTTTATTAACTCTATGTTAAAATGTGTATGTAAGTAGCTGAACCAATAGCTCAGTGCCTGTGTTGGTGACTACATGGGTATTAAATTGTGTCTGGATTTGCATTTGATACTGCTGGATACATAACTAGTTTCTGAGTATGTGCAAGAATGAATAAGTGGCTCTGTCGCTGTGTGACTGGTTGAGAGAGAGACTGCATGCTTTTGAAAACATGTCTGTCACTTCCATAAAGAAAGTATACTCTACGTAGTACTTGGCATAGGGATGTCAAAGTGCACGAGTAATTTAATGAAACTAATAAGAACATCTCTTACATTTTAAGCACAAAGCCCTGTGCTTTATGGCATACCTCTTGCTTATCTCAGGTATCAGTTATGTTTACTGAAAGGCTAGTTTAAGACTTGCAGAAGGGCTTTTTTTTGCCAAACTGAGCTGGCACTAAAAGTGCACAGATACCATCTGCTGTAGTAGGCCTGACCTAAAAATACAGAGATACCCACTGCAGTAGTAGTCCTGACCCATGATTAAAGGACTATTTGACTGGATGGGTGACTAAGTTGCGTCAGCACTTGGCTGCATATCTGAGTGAGTGTAGGAGTCCATCTGTAGGAGAGCCATCAGATTTTAAGTAAATATGTTGGTTTATGACTCTGTTTTAGGAACTCTATGGCTGTCTAAATGCATATATAAATCGCTGGACATATAGCTCAGTGCCTCTGTTGGTGAATACAGGGGTAAGTAAGTTTGTCCTCAACTGCCTTTGAAAATTCTAGATACATAACTAGTTTCTGAGTATGTGAGTGAATGTATAAGTGGCTCTATCACGGTGTGAGAAAGACACTCTATGCTTTTGAGAACATGTGTGTCACTTACATTACACAAGGTATAATCTATGTACTACTTGGAATAGGTATGTCCACCTGAAAGAGTAATTTAGTGGAAATGAAAAGGACATTTCTTATCTTTTAAACACAAAACACCATACTTGATGGCATATCTAAAGCCTATATCAGAGACTGGTTATGTGTACTAAACAGCGGGTTTAAGACTAGGCGGAGGGCTTTTTTATGCCAAGTCGAGCTGGTAGTAGAAGTGCACAGATACCATGTGCAGTAGTAGGCCTGATCTAAAAATGCATAGATTCCCTCTGCAGTAGCAGGCCTAACCCATGTTTAGAGGACTACTTGTCTAGAATGGTGACTAGGTTGTGGCACTACTTGGCTAAATAGCTGAGTAAGTGTAGGAGTCTACCTGTTGGAGTGCCATCAGATGTTTCAGTAAGTATGCCAGTGTATGGCTGAACAAATAGTCAGTGCCTGTGTTGGTGAATACAGGGGTATGTAAGTGTGTCTGCAACTGTCTTTGATACTGCTGTATTCATAACTAGTTTCTGACTATGTGAGTGAATGTATAAGTGCCTCTATCAATGACTAGGTGAGATACCGGCTCTACGTTTTTGAAAACATTTATGTCAGTCGCATTGTGGGTGGTAAACTCTGTGTAGTACTTGACATTGGGGTCTCCAAGTTCACAAGTTATTTAGTGAAACTGAAAAGGGCATCTTTTACCTTTTGACCACAAAGCACCGTGCTTTGTGGCATACCAATGGTGTACCTCAAAGTACTAAAACATTGGTTTAGGACTGAGTGAAGGGCTTTTTTATGCCAAGTGGAGCTGGCACTAAAAGTGCACAAATACCATCTGCAGTAGTAGGCCTGACATAAAAAAAAGTCGAGATACCCTCTGCATTAGTAGGCCTGACACATGTTTAAAGGACTACTTGTATGGATAAGTGACTGGGTTGTGTTAGTACTTGGCTACATATCTGTGTGAGGGTAGGAGTCCACCTGTAGGAGTGCCATCAGATGTTTAAGTAAGTATGCTGGTATATGACTGTTTTAGTAACTCTATGGCTCTCTAAATGTGTATGTAAGTGGCTAAACAAATAGCTCAGTGCCTGTGTTGGTGAATGCAGGGATGTAAGTCTGTCTGCAACTGCCTTTGATACTGCGGGTACACAACTAGTTTTGGACTATGTAAGTGAATGTATAAGTGCCTCTGTCGCTGTGTGATTGGTTGAGAGAGAGCCTCCATGCTTGTGAAAACATGTATATCACTTGCATTACAGGTGATGTACTCTATGTAGTAATTGATATAGGGGTCTGCAAGTGCACAAGTAATTTAGTGAAACTCAAAAGGACATTTCATACCTTTTTAAGCACAAAGCATCATGTTTTATGGCACGCCTACAGCCCATCTCAGAAGAGAGGTGGTGATGGACGGAGTATCTGAACCAATCAAACACTCACACCGAGTCAAAAGATCTGGGTTTATTCCATCACCGTTCTTTAGCCCACTCTGCCACCCCAGTTCAGACATGGCCATATGCAAATCAGTCTGACCCTGTGCCTCATGGGAACAGTCCAGCCCGAACTGCCAAGCCATGCCTTCCCTGGACCGGAAACAAGCTTCCTAGGACCGGTTTCTGGCATTTCAGCCGTCTTCAGCCAGGCTTGCTTGAATCCAGTGGCAAAGTGAGCAAGGGACTCATGTCTGAGCATACCCTGCCAACTTATGGCAAACAAAGCGGTACAAAAGGGGGTGGTGATGGACAGAACATCTGAACCAATCAAACACTCACACCCAGTCAAAAGATCTGGGTTTATTCCATCACCGTTCTTTAGCCCACTCTGCCACCTTAGTCCAGACATGGCCAAGAGAGGTATGTATACTAAAAGGTGGATTTAAGATTTGGTGCCAAACTGAGCTGGCACTAAAAGTGCACAGATACCATCTGCTGTAGTAGGCCTGACCTAAAAATACAGAGATACCCACTGCAGTAGTAGTCCTGACCCATGATTAAAGGACTATTTGACTGGATGGGTGACTAAGTTGCGTCAGCACTTGGCTGCATATCTGAGTGAGTGTAGGAGTCCATCTGTAGGAGAGCCATCAGATTTTAAGTAAATATGTTGGTTTATGACTCTGTTTTAGGAACTCTATGGCTGTCTAAATGCATATATAAATCGCTGGACATATAGCTCAGTGCCTCTGTTGGTGAATACAGGGGTAAGTAAGTTTGTCCTCAACTGCCTTTGAAAATTCTAGATACATAACTAGTTTCTGAGTATGTGAGTGAATGTATAAGTGGCTCTATCACGGTGTGAGAAAGACACTCTATGCTTTTGAGAACATGTGTGTCACTTACATTACACAAGGTATAATCTATGTACTACTTGGAATAGGTATGTCCACCTGAAAGAGTAATTTAGTGGAAATGAAAAGGACATTTCTTATCTTTTAAACACAAAACACCATACTTGATGGCATATCTAAAGCCTATATCAGAGACTGGTTATGTGTACTAAACAGCGGGTTTAAGACTAGGCGGAGGGCTTTTTTATGCCAAGTCGAGCTGGTAGTAGAAGTGCACAGATACCATGTGCAGTAGTAGGCCTGATCTAAAAATGCATAGATTCCCTCTGCAGTAGCAGGCCTAACCCATGTTTAGAGGACTACTTGTCTAGAATGGTGACTAGGTTGTGGCACTACTTGGCTAAATAGCTGAGTAAGTGTAGGAGTCTACCTGTTGGAGTGCCATCAGATGTTTCAGTAAGTATGCCAGTGTATGGCTGAACAAATAGTCAGTGCCTGTGTTGGTGAATACAGGGGTATGTAAGTGTGTCTGCAACTGTCTTTGATACTGCTGTATTCATAACTAGTTTCTGACTATGTGAGTGAATGTATAAGTGCCTCTATCAATGACTAGGTGAGATACCGGCTCTACGTTTTTGAAAACATTTATGTCAGTCGCATTGTGGGTGGTAAACTCTGTGTAGTACTTGACATTGGGGTCTCCAAGTTCACAAGTTATTTAGTGAAACTGAAAAGGGCATCTTTTACCTTTTGACCACAAAGCACCGTGCTTTGTGGCATACCAATGGTGTACCTCAAAGTACTAAAACATTGGTTTAGGACTGAGTGAAGGGCTTTTTTATGCCAAGTGGAGCTGGCACTAAAAGTGCACAAATACCATCTGCAGTAGTAGGCCTGACATAAAAAAAAGTCGAGATACCCTCTGCATTAGTAGGCCTGACACATGTTTAAAGGACTACTTGTATGGATAAGTGACTGGGTTGTGTTAGTACTTGGCTACATATCTGTGTGAGGGTAGGAGTCCACCTGTAGGAGTGCCATCAGATGTTTAAGTAAGTATGCTGGTATATGACTGTTTTAGTAACTCTATGGCTCTCTAAATGTGTATGTAAGTGGCTAAACAAATAGCTCAGTGCCTGTGTTGGTGAATGCAGGCATGTAAGTCTGTCTGCAACTGCCTTTGATACTGCGGGTACACAACTAGTTTTGGACTATGTAAGTGAATGTATAAGTGCCTCTGTCGCTGTGTGATTGGTTGAGAGAGAGCCTCCATGCTTGTGAAAACATGTATATCACTTGCATTACAGGTGATGTACTCTATGTAGTAATTGATATAGGGGTCTGCAAGTGCACAAGTAATTTAGTGAAACTCAAAAGGACATTTCATACCTTTTTAAGCACAAAGCATCATGTTTTATGGCACGCCTACAGCCCATCTCAGAAGAGAGGTGGTGATGGACGGAGTATCTGAACCAATCAAACACTCACACCGAGTCAAAAGATCTGGGTTTATTCCATCACCGTTCTTTAGCCCACTCTGCCACCCCAGTTCAGACATGGCCATATGCAAATCAGTCTGACCCTGTGCCTCATGGGAACAGTCCAGCCCGAACTGCCAAGCCATGCCTTCCCTGGACCGGAAACAAGCTTCCTAGGACCGGTTTCTGGCATTTCAGCCGTCTTCAGCCAGGCTTGCTTGAATCCAGT
This sequence comes from Lissotriton helveticus, assembly GCF_964261635.1. Taxonomy (NCBI): domain Eukaryota; kingdom Metazoa; phylum Chordata; class Amphibia; order Caudata; family Salamandridae; genus Lissotriton; species Lissotriton helveticus. The sequence continues at coordinate 1,209,736,990 of NC_136063.1, forward strand.
GGCAAAGTGAGCAAGGGACTCATGTCTGAGCATACCCTGCCAACTTATGGCAAACAAAGCGGTACAAAAGGGGGTGGTGATGGACAGAACATCTGAACCAATCAAACACTCACACCCAGTCAAAAGATCTGGGTTTATTCCATCACCGTTCTTTAGCCCACTCTGCCACCTTAGTCCAGACATGGCCAAGAGAGGTATGTATACTAAAAGGTGGATTTAAGATTTGGTGCCAAGTTGAGTTGGCAGTAAAAGTGCACAGACAAACTCTGCGGTAGTAGGCCTGACCCATGTTTGAAGGACTACTTGAATGGATGGATCACTTTGTTGTGTTAATTCTTGACCACATATCTCAGTGAATGTAGCGGTACACCTGTAAGAGTGTCATCAGATTTTTATGTAAGTATGGTGGTATATGCCTGTCTGTTTTAGCAACTCAATGGCTCACTAAAACTGTATGTAAGTGGCTGAACAAATACCTTATTACCTATGTTGGTGACTAGATGGGCATGTAATTGTGTCAGGAACTGCCTTTGATACTACTTGATACATAACTAGTTTCTGAGTATGCGAGAGAATGTATAAGTGGCTCTGCCGCTGTCTGACTGGGTGAGCGAGAGACTGCATGCTTTTGAAAAGATGTCTGTCACTTCCTTAAAGAAAGTATACTACACATAGTACTTGGCAAGTAGCTCGTGCCTCTGTTGGTGAATACAGTGATTTTTAAGTGTATCTGCAACTGCCTTTGATAGTGATGGATACATAACTAGTTTCTGAGCATGTGAGTGAATGCATAACTGCCTCTGCACTGGCTGACTGCTTTTCAGAACATGTACGTCATTTGCATTTATGGGTGGATTCTATGCGTACTACTAGGCATAGGGGTCTGCAAATACATGAATAACTTCGGGCCTGATTATGATGTTGGTGGTACCGCCACGGACGCCATCGGGGCAGTCCCACTGACATCCAGCATGGCCCAGGGGGGCATATGTTGTGCCACACCCAACATCCATGCACCGTGGGCCACATGGTGCCTGGCACACGGTGCATGGATAGCAGCAAAAATACCTTTTACCTTTGTGGCTTATGCTGCAGCTCTTTTTACAACTGCCTACACGACGGTGGCATTGTAATCGGCTAGATGGAACCATCGACTTATAGTCGGTGGGACACCTGCCCGAAATGATGCCGGTCGTACGCTCGTCCGACCACCATCGTAAAAAGGCCTTAGTGGAATCGAAAAGAACATCTCTTACCGTTTCAAACCCAAACCACTGTGGATAATGCCATACCCAAAACCTATCTTGGAGGTGAGCTATGTGCACTGAAAAGTGGGTTTAACACTTGGCAAAGGGCTTTTTCATGCCAAGTCAAGGTAGAATTAAAAGAGCACAGATACCTTTTGCAGTAATAAGACTCATCTAAAAAAACACAGAAATATTCTCTGCAGTAGAAGGCCTGACCCATCTAAAAATCTAGAGATACCCTCTGAGTAGTACCCATGAACCATGTTTAAAGGACTACTTGAGTGGATGTGTGACTAGGTTGTAGCAGTACTTTGCTGCATATCTAATTAAGTGGAGGAGTACTCCTGTAGGACTTCCATCAGATTTTTAACTAAGTGTTCCAGTACATGACTGTCTGTTTAACTAACTCTATGGCTCATTAAATCTGTATGTAAGTGGCTGAACAAATAGCTCAGTGCGTCTGTTGGTGAATTCAGTGGTATGTAAAAGTGTCTGCAACTACCTTTGCTAGTGCTCGAAACATAACTAGTATCTGAGCATGTGAGCGAACGCATACTGCCTCTGTGCTGTCTGACTGCATACGAGAGAAACTCTAATCTTTTGAGAACATGTATGTCACTTGCATTGTAAGTGGTATACCCAATAGGTACTTGGAATAGGGGTCTTCGGGTGCACAAATAACTTAATGAAACTGAAAAATACATCTCTTACAGTTTAAGCACAAACCATCATGCATTATGGTATACCTACAGCCTATCTCAGAGGTGGGCTATGCACACTAAATGGTGGGTCTAAGACATGGCAAAGGGCTTTTTCATGCCACGTTGAGCTGGCATTAAAAGAAAACTGATCCTTTTGCAGATGTTGGCCTCACCGAAAAATACAGAGATACCCTCTTCTATAGTACACCTGACCCATGGTTAAAGGACCACTTGACTGTATGTGTGACTATGTTGTATCAGGTCTTGGCTGCATATCTAAATAAGTGGAGGAGTACTCCTGTAGAAGTGCCATCAAATGGTTAACTAAGAGCACCATACATGACTGTCTGTTTAACTAACTCGATTACTCACTAAATCTGTATGTAAGTGACTGAACAAATAGCTAAGTGCCTGTGTTGATTAATATAGAGGTATGGAAGTGTGTTTGCAATTGCCTTTGGTAGTGCTGGAAACATAACTAGTATCTGAGCATGTGAGTAAATGCATAAGTGCCTATGCACTGTCTAACTGCTTGCGACAGAGACTCTATGCTTTTCAAAAACATGGTTGTCGTTTGCAGTATGGGTGGTATTCTCTATGCAGTACTAGGCATAGGGGTCTCCAAGTGCACAAATACCTTTGTGAAACTGAAACAACATCTCTTACCCTTTCAACACAAACCACTGTGCATTATGGAATACCTACAGCCTATCTCAGAGTTGAATGATGTGTACTATAAGGTGGGTTTAAGGCTTTGCAAGGACTTTTTCATGCCAAGTCAAGATGGCACTAAAAGTACATGGACACCCTCTGAGGTAGTAGGCCTGACATAAAATTGCCTACTTGACTGGGTGCATGACCAGGGTTTATCAGTACTTGGCTGCATATCTCAGTAAGTGTACGAGTACACCTATAGGAGTGCCATCAGCTGTTTAAGTAAGTGTACAAGTACATGACTGTCTGTTTAAATAACTCTATGGCTCACTAAATCAAAACGTAAGTGACTGAACAAGTAGCACAGAGCCTCTGTTGATGAATACAGGGGTATGTAAGTGTGTCTACAACTCCATTTGATAGTACTGGAAACATAACTAGTATGTGAGCATGTGAGTGAAAGCATAACTGTTCCTGCACTGTCTGATTGCATAAGAGAGAGACTCTAAACTTTTGAAAAAATGTATGTCGCTGGCATTATGGATGGTATACTCTATTTAGTAGTAGCCATAGGGGTCTCAAGTGCACAAAACTTAGTAAAACTGAAAAAAACATCTCTTATTGTTAAAACACAAACCACTGAGAATTATTATCCTTTCAGAGGCGAATTGGTGCAGTAAAAGGTGAGTTAAGACTTGGCAAAGACTTTTTTCATGTCAAGTCGAGCTGGCATTAAAAATGCACAGATACCTAGAAGTCTCAAACCATACATGTGATTCAGTATTACTTAAAATGGCATGTCTTACCATCTAGGCACTTACAAACCTGTCTGATAACTTACCAACACCCACCCCAGAGGGTATCTAAAAACAGCTGCCAGGTTTCACAGATTCATGTGTCATGTACTGCTCCAGTACATGTTTTCATTTAAATTCTGTGACTTGTAGTCCTCTTTTAAAATAGAATAAATGAGAGTACAAGTCCCAGAGTTCAATGAAAAGCCTTCATTCTGAGCTGCACATCATGTACGGATCTCTAAAACTTGACAGAGTTTCTAGTAAATTTTTAAGAATAAATTTAGCCTCATGCGTGCTCATCATAACGGCCTCAACGCTCGCGGGTACAATTCCCCCACTGTGCTGAACGTTCTGACGAAACAGGTGTGGCCATGACGAGCTCAGCTCATCATGAGCACAGTGCCACCATGATGCGTGACGAGCTGAGCTCGTCACGAGCTTCGGGGCGCTGTGCGCGCCCCACGTCTCCCCAGCACAGCAGGGGAATTACTCCCGCGGCGAAGGGGTTAAAGCATAACAGTTTTTTATGCCAACTAGAGCATGCAGTAAAACAACACGTACAATATACAATTCTAGGGCAACACATTGTTAAGGAACCTCACACACACCTTGCCCCAAATATCAGAGAAAAAGTCACATACACACCCCGAAAGAACTACTCATAGTCTCATACAGTTAGAATACTTTTCTGTATATCATACTCACTTTTATCAACCTCATATAAATATCTACCTTTTCAAACAAATGTATTGTTGAAAGTTCAATCTAATTCTCATAACTGATAGTTCAGTTCATTGGTGAAATACTTTTTTTTTGCTTTTATTAGATGCCATACTCTCAGAAAATGTGAAAACTAAGCATAAGAATGGCACATCACTCTCATACAAAGCAACCATTAATGGCAACCTTTTCAAGTTTGCACTGTCTGATGCTGCGGAAGGCAGCAAATACATACATGCTTTTCATATTTTAATTTTGTTACTCCACTTCTAAATGGCTAGTATGTTAACCCTTTCAAGCACTTTTATAAAGAAGCCTAATATGGAAGAGTATTTGTGCATATTTGAAAGTTATTAGCAATCGTCGCAATGAATTCGCAAATAATTATGGGAGTCCAAAGACATATTTAGCTAGGTTATTTTAGTACTTTAAAACTACACTAATCTTTAAAAGAAAGCCCCCACTAGGAAAACAAACCCTTATACTTCAGCAATGAGTCTGAACACATTTAATAAAAAAAGACAATTCTCTCTTTAACGTCCTTCCCCCAACACGCTCTTAACAGATTCAACCAATGCAACCCACTAGAACCAGTAAGTTGCAAGTTCGCAGAACATTCTAGAAGGGCCACATTACTTACAAAATCAACTGCAGCAGGTGTGCCTGACTATGCACAGTTATAAGGATATCCAAGTTTGTATTACATTTTTTTTACTGGAGTCAATCACAGATCTACATACTTATCCTTTGAATACGCTACCTAATTTTATTCACCTGCATATTAACAGCAACCATTAAAAAATGTTTTTTAACCCAGGACGTCACCTCTATTTTAATGGCCTTTCATTTTGAAAACTGTCTCATTTAGCTCCAGCCTTCTCCACTCTGCTACTATTGCTTGCCATCAAAATGGTTAGAGTGTGGATTGTAGGCCACAGCTGTGTGTTTTGGGGTAGAGAGTGTGCTAGAAAGAGTGTCATTGACAGGGGCTTGGGTTTGCCTAATATGGACATTACTTGGATTGGCCACAGAGGGTTAAAGTGGCAACTCTTTTCAATTTTATTGAACCGGACAACCACATACATGCGGGTGGAGATACTCATCCCATATTGCCACATCGGGAGATCCTACTACAGTGCGTCTTGTGGATACTTGGCTTCTTTTACCTATAGATATGTGATAACGAATAAAAAGAAAAACGATAAACCATTTATTGTACTTTTTGCTGATCAGAATACCATATACGAATTATAAAATACAGAAAATATGGAATTTCTGAGCCCTGAAGAAGTCCCAAGAGGGACGAAACGCGTTGGTAGTCTTGTCCAGTGTGCATCTCTATTTTAAAGAAAAAGTTTATTGATAAAAAGAATAAAGACAACGTATTTCTACAATCAAAAATACGACCGCTTTGCTCTTGCATTTGGGAAGCTATCTTGTTATACTCTGTTCTATTTTCATACTACGGTTTATAATCGGCTTTTTTAAATAGTTTACTTGTGGTTTTTGAGTGCAAGGTCATTTGTGTTTAATTTCATCAATTGCTGCCTTTGGTTGAAAGAATTGTGGATTGCCAACCTCCTGACCTCATGATTGTGCACTGTGGTGGCAATTACCTAGGCACACTAACTGGGGTAGGACTGGAAATCCTAATGAAGGATGCCTTTGTCCAATTAATGACTCTTTTCCTTCATACTGCTTTGGTGTACTCCAACATATGCCAAAGGCAAAATTGGAGTCGTCAAATCAATTCTGTACACTGATTGACAAAGCCATGAGCCATGTTAATAATATAGTTTTTGCATTCCTCGAAGACCATAACATGGGCTCTATCTACAACAACAACTTGCAGTTTGACAGGCATGGAATCTATAAAAGTGATGGAGTTCACTTCCCAGACGAAGGCAACAGGGTGTTTCCAAGCAACGCATCCTGTCTTATGTGTAGCTGTCATATATACACAGTCAGAGCCACCCTATTTCCCAAAATGTCCACTTTCTTTAGAAATATCTTTTTTTTAAATGTTTTCAAAATTTACAAATACATCGCAAATGTGCAAAACAAGAGCAGACATTCAATGGACACCAGCATATTCAAAATGTATAACCATATTGATGATTTTGTGCATAAAACCTGGCACATCACTATTAAGGGTGGGCGTAGTTCGCGAAGTAGCGCTACGCGAAGCTACGCGAAGTGCACTTCGCACTACGCGAACTTCACGTAGCACTACGCGAGCTGCGTAGTAGCATGGTCGCACTGTGCAAGATGCGTTTTCAATGATTGCACAGTGCGGACAAGCATCCGGCACTGTGCAAGCATTGAAAACGGCATCTTGCACAGTGCGAGCTGTAGTTTTCTGCTGCTCGAGGAGATTATTACTCGAGCGGCAGCTTTCTCAACGCGAACAGGTAGTTTCTCATTGAGAGCGGTCGCGAGCATGCGCAACCACTCACAATGAGAAACCTGACCTCCTCGCGTTGAGAATCTCGCCGGGATGTCATTTTGCTTGCTCGCGGTCGCGAACATGACGTTCAGGACCGCGAACAAGCAAAAAATGAGCGCTGCACTACGCTACGCTGCACTACGCATGTTCGCACTGTGCTACGTGCCGCTCGCGTAGTGCGAAGTTGCAAAAACTTCGCAAACTCCGCGAGCGGAGCGTAGTGCTTCGCCCAGGGTTAATCACTATTTAAATAACTATAAGCGCATGTATGGGTCTCTGAGTGCGTCTGTGAGTGGGTGTATGAGTGTTTAAGTAGATTTGCCTGTGGTTGCATAAGTATCTGAGTGGGTCAGTCAGAGGGTGTGTGAGTGTCTAATTGGATCGATGAGTGGGCGTGAGAGTGTCTGAGTGAATCTGTGAGTGGGTGCATAAGTGTCTGAGAGGCTCTGTGAGTGGGCGCATGAGTGTCTAAGTGGGTGCAAGAGTGTTTGAGTGGGGCAGTGAGTGAGTGCATGAGTATCTGAGTGGGTCTGTGAGTTTCTGAGTGGGTCTGTTAGTGAGTGCATGAGTGTCTGAGAGAGTCTGTGAGTGCATGCCTGAGGCTCTCAGTATTGGGAAGCAGTCTTATATAATTTAGCTATACTCAATGAACTATTGTATCATGAATTTTGAAATGGATTTGTGTTTTATTAATGTATTTTATTACACTGGGTGATTTATAATGCAATTATTTCTGGAAATGATCGTTTTAATCCTGTTGTCAACTTTTGATATTGACCAAATTGAGTGTATATTTTATGTACTTTATATGCTATATAGATATAGCGAAATAAAGAATTTTGACTGATTGACTAAGTCTCTGAGTATGTCTGTAAGTGGGTGCAGGGCAATGCTTGGGCATGGAAGATGGTGAACACGTGAGCCTGTTGCTACGCGCCAGCCTGACCTTAACCCTGCTACATCCATATGGCAGTGGGACTGCTGGTGATACCGGGTCCTTCATTAAACTACCTACCCCCGGCCCACCAATTATTAGTACGGGTGGCCAACCTAGTGTAATACAGCCCCAGGCTCTGGGCTGAATACGGCTGCTACGGGCCCCACACACTGTGGCATAGACAAGCCACCTCCTCGATTTGGTCAGGGTGCGAACTTACTGTGAAACTTGGTGCCAGGTCTGGTGCCGGAGAACGATCGGTGAGTGTGCCCCCCCTAAGAGCCAACCATGTTGCAGTGGTGCCTAGGTGGTGAGTGGTTTTGGACCTATGCCAAGGCCCTGAGTCTTGTGCTTAAAGGAGCGAGGGTAGTCTCCAGAGGTGCTTGCTGCTGTGAGCGAATAGAGGCATGTGGAAAGGGTGTGCTCTGCCACCCGGCCTGGTGATTAGGTTGCTCGGTGAAGGAGACGCACAGTCGCTGTGGGTGAACTCCTCTTGGAATGGAAGGGGATGTCTGGAGTCCGCATCAGGTCACGGCCACCCGTTGGCTGCACTGTTGCCGGACCCGAGGGCTGATAATTGCGGTGATGCCTGCGGCGCCCGGCCACTGAGGTGAGCCTGCCACCCACCTGGGGAACAGCCAGCGAGAAGGGAGCGGCGGGAGCAGATGAGACCGGACAGCGGAAGTAGAGGAGGGGGGAGCCTCAAGTATATTGGTACAGTGGGACTGCTGCTGTAAGCCCAGGGGCCCCAAAACATGATCCGGCCAAATAGAACGCACCTGGCCCAGCAGAGAATGTCAGGCCTGCGTCGGGCCAAATGGATCAGGTGCATAAGACGGTCTGTGGCCGGGACTTGGGGCCCCGGGCTGCTGCTGTACCACTGATCTCCCTAAAATCATTCTTGCGACTGGTGGCCCATGCAGGAACAGGAATGTATTGGCTCTAATGAGATGGAAGCAAGACACAAGGACTAGCCGTGGACATTGTGTTGATCCTGTGGTGGACAGTCATTTTCTGACAAGAGGAGGTTACCTACTGTCTCCCGTGCTGCCATAACCCTGGTTGGAGAGGGGAGTGCAGGTGTCAAATAGATTGCACCCACACCTGGCACAGTAACAGGCAAGGCACAGATGCCGCAGCGTGGGAGGCCGGGCCCAGTGAGTCTGATGTAGGAATTGGGGGGCACAGGGTCCTGACCTAAGAAGCAGTGCTCGATGACTAATTTACTAAAGTTTCCCCATCATCGAGCAATTCCCCTGGGTCTGGCCTCCCCCAGTCCTTGTGAGGAGACAGTGGCTGCAATGGGTAAACTTAAAGCACAACCAAAGATGGGAGTGTTTTCATTCCCAATTAAAGAAAAGTAAGATCGTGCACTGCTTGTAGTTCAAACAAATTGTAATGTGTATTCTGTGCTCCAGAAAATCGCTCCCTGCTCGGGAGCGTCACAGATCTATGTACAAGTAGCACCTTCACACTCGTGGAGGTGTCTCCCTGGGCACTGGAGTTAAGTGCTGTGAATCACAGCCAAGTTCAACTGAAAAAGTTCTCCAAAACAAATGTAGATGTATATGTTTTCAATTTTCAAAACATAAATCCACGGGAAGAATATCAATTCTTTGTAATTTTCTGTCCATGATACATTTAAGATGTTGTAACATACATGATCAATGACGTTTGTAAATACTTCCCTTCCCTATGAATTTCGGCGCCAGGGCTTTCGTCAGGGGAATATCTATGGTAAAAATAAAATAGATAACCATAACTATATGGGAAATACCACTGAATAAAGCCATCACCTCAGTACTATGTATCCACGGTGCATGTTAGAAAACGTGAAGAGCTCAGTCACGTATAAAAGCTCGGTGAGGGATAAAAACATGTCTAAGTGCCGAACAGGAAATTTTAACATCCAAATTAAATGAACCAATTTGAAGATATTCGTGCAATTGACGCTGGTGTGTGCACAAGACAGAAAAGTGGTGGTGAAGTCAAAAAGAACGGTGCTGTGAAGCTGCCACGCAGCGAAAGTAAAGAGCAAACAACCATAAGCTCTTAAGTGAACACTAAAAGACGTTTACACAAAAAGAACCTGTATTGAGAAAATACAAGCTACGTGCTTACCGATAAAAGATGGTAGCAAGACAAAGATACACGGTGTAACCGGCGGCTCCGAGTCCGTCCGTTAGAGATCAGCGAGCGCGTGACGCAATAAGAATGGGTGTGGTTAAATGCGGAACTAGCTTCCCAAATAGTGACAAGTTTAAAGGGGAAAGACGCGAAGTGAACGTTGTGTGCAAATAGCAGTTAATAAAGTATCAGAATACAAGAATGAACAAAGTGACGCGGCGCTGTGACGAGTGAAGCGTGTTAATGCAAGGAGTGGTGGTTGTGATATTGGGTCTACTCTATAAGTGTAGATACTTATGAAGAGGGGATATGCAAAAAGTAGTTAACTAAATACTATAATCAAACAGCGAATGCAGTGAGCACAACATGAGGTGTAGTAAATTCATAAGCGCAATGATATAAACAATGCTCAAAAACATCCTGACACACAAATGCAAAATCACAAATAACAAGAAAATTCAGTCCTCTCGTTTGTGAGAAGTTGGCCTGATATACAGTGCTCACTATTCTAGTGATCACTCTGTATCATTCCAAACAACCCTTATTGATGATTGGTTGTAAGTCAACCTTATTAGACCAGCTATCCTAGTAGCGTGGACAAGAGCAGTCTTTAGGCTAAACTCTAGAGGGCGTGTTAAGCCAGCTGTTTTACCATCACATATACCCCTTGAACACCAAGTGAAAGGACACCACACAAGTTATTATAAAAATAAAGGATATTTATTAATAACAAGTCTACCCTGAACTCTTTATGAGTCAGGGAGCTAAGCACAATACAAAACTCTTACGAAAATACTGCAAGTTGCACAAATAACACAAATGCCCGAGGGGCACGAAAAACCATATACTCTAAAAGTGGAATGCGAAATACTAGCAGGTAAGTAACACGATCCAGAGGCTTCAGGACCGCTAGGACTACCTTACTGAACCCTCAGGTTAGGAGCAGGAGGCCTAGGGAACTCGGGTGCAGAGTGGGAACTCTTACGCGGGATGCGGGACAAAGTCTATGGATGCTAGTAATTCTAAAGTTACTGTTTCCGGACGAATCCGACTAGGTAGACTAAAAACGAAAAAGGACACTAGGATAGTGAACCTGTGCTGGAGCACCAAAATGCTCGAGTTACCTAGCCCAGGGGCTGCGGCTGCATAGGGTTCAAATGACGTCGGGAATCCTCGTTGTAGTCTATGGAGCCTGAAAGAAGATGTTGCTGGCAGGCGACCAGTGAAGATGTTCGGTGTGATCCAAGGCTGGATCAGTGAAGGAGACGACCTAAAAGCAGAGGGGACTCAGTTTTCAATCACTAGCCAGTGATTGTGTGGGCACCAGGATGGCACCGGATGAAGTCACCGCGATCAGGTGAGTGGGTGACGCTGGACTCGGCAGTCACACGGGCCAGGAGGCGTTGTCGGCGTCCAGGCTGGAGGTGCGAGCTGTCCCACGATGGTGTCTGCTGTCGGCGATGCTGGATCCAAGATTGGAGCAACAAACCTTGGCAAAGGCAAGCCCACGCGGTGGAGTCAAAATGGCGTCTGGAGTGGACCAGGAGGATCCAGGGCACTTCTTGTTGGACAAGGAGCAAGGGCCAGTCTAGAGGATCTAGACCAGCGGTGAAAACGTCGTGGTACGTCGTCAGGAGGGCCTGTAGCCGACGGGCAAGTGACCGGACAACGTGGCAAGCAGCAAAGAAGCAGAAGGGCCCCACGCAGATCTCGTGGATGCTGGGGGACTGGACTTCGGTGCTGGAGCTGCTCAGGGTTGGGGCTTCTCAAACCCCAGTGCACCCACTCGAGGATCCCTCGGCGGTCGTGCTGGTTAAGCGTCGTGCAGGTCTTGAAGATAGCCGGTCCCACGGGTCTCGTCACACCCACGAATCTCAGCTGGGCTGATGATGCAGGTAGAGGTCAGAGATGGCAGGGAATCCGGGTCTCGTCGAGCTGGTCAGTCTTGATCCGGAGGATGGACGTGCAGCAAACCGCAAGCGCTTAGGTGGTGCCTGCTGGTGCAGGGTGGCTACTCCTTAGCCACAAGGGAGAGTCTTCAGAGAATGACAAGAGTTCCTTTCGTGGAAAGTAGTTCAAGTTTCAAGATTATCCAATTTGGGAAGGGTGCCCGCTCCTACCTTTATTCTAAAAAAAGGGGCTGGCACGCGACTAGGTCCTGCCCATGGGTGGGACCAGGAGGGGGGTGGTTACACCCCTCTCCTTTGTCCGGTTTCTCCCCAGCTCAGGGGCTGGTGTGCCCCTGGAACTGGTTTGAGCCGGCATATGCACAGTGAGCACCGGGGTGCCACTTGCAGTCACCTTCCTCTAAGCCCTGCCTACCTGGGATACACAAAATCCTGTCTGGGATGGTGCTGGCACCGCCCCTGACAGGAAACCCTTTGTCCAGGCCTCCCTCGCTGGAAGGACTCCCAGCAGCAGGAGGTCAGACTTGTGTCTGTGGTGGCAGCATCCATTTTGTGATGCTGAGGCTTGAGTTAACTTTAACCGGGGTTCACAGTTACATACATGTCGTGCCCCTCTAGAAGGGTGGAATGCTAACCCCGTCGCCAGAATTGGCGAGGGGTTAGTATTCCAATTCGTATGACACCTTACTCGACATGCTTTGATAATGCTATGCCAAAGTTAGCATTTGCCCGCGAGGTTCATAATGCACTTAAGAGTATATGGTATAGCGTTATCATGGAACAGCTATAAGGACTTGGTTCCGCAAGCTGCAAACGGGCTCAGCTCATGCCAGAGCACCATCTCACATAATTCCAAGCACTCTGCCTTCAGAATTGTTAAGGCCTGCCATAGGAGTGACTGATAGGAATATATGTGTCCATTTTAGGGTTAGATATAGGAATACTATATCTAAAGCAAAGGGTGATTACACCACCTTGCCCCAGCTGTCGTGCAGCCAGTTGTGTCAGATTTGGGTGGCCAGCCAGGGGTGGCATAATACATGCTGCAGCCCCTGGTAGGCCCTGGGTACACCTATGCCCTGGATACCTACGGTATACTGTACAGGGACTGATAAGGTGGCCCAGTACCAATTGGTAAATGCACCTAAGGTACATGCTTGTCAATTTAGAGAGAGAACAGCTAGGCTGTGGGTCTGATTAGCAGGCCCACAGCCAGGGAAAGTCGTAAACCAGTGAAGCAAAAAGCAAAAATCTGGGGTGGCCATGGGATTGCAGACCCCACTCTCCTACATAACCCCCCCCCCAACTTAGGGACATTAAACTAACCTTGACCAGGTGAGTCTTCTTGTTCTAAGTGGAAGTACCTGAAGAGACCATCTGCATTACCATGGTCAGTCCCTGGGCGATGCTCCACTGTAAAGTCCATCCCCTGTAGGGAAATGGACCACCTAAGAAGTTTGGGGTTTTCACCCTTCATTTGATTTAGCCATAAGAGGGGCTTATGGTCGGTCTGAATCTTGAAGTGAGTACCAAACAAGTATGGCCTCAACTTCTTCAGGGCCCAAACCACAGCAAAGGCCTCCCTCTCAATAGCTGACCAACTTTTCTCTCTAGGGGTCAGCCTTCTACTTATAAAAGCAATGGGCTGGTCATGATCCTCAATATTCACCTGAGATAGAACAGCTCCCACACCCAACTCAGAAGCATCTGTTTGGACAATGAAAGGGTTGGAGTAGTCTGGACTCTTGAGAATAGGTGCAGTGCACATGGCCTGCTTTAGGTATTCGAATGCCTTCTGACAGCTAACTGTCCACTGAACTTTCTTTGGCATTTTCTTACTTGTCAGGTCATTAAGTGGTGTCACAATGGTTCCATAATTTCTGACAAATTTCCTGTAATAACCAGACAGGCCCACGAAAGCTCTGACCTGTGTCTGGGTGGTTGGAGGAGCCCAGTCCTTTATGGCCTGTATCTTGCTCTCCAGAGGTTGACCTTGGCCTCCACCTACAAGGTGGCCCAAGTATACAACTTGACTCTGCCCTATCTGGCACTTAGTAGCCTTGATAGTGAGGCCTGCCTTTTGCAGGGCCTCTAAAACTTTCCTTAGGTGGATCAGGTGATCCTCCCAGGTGGAGCTAAAGACAGCAATATCATCTAGATATGCTGCACAAAAGTCATCCAACCCAGTGAGAACTTGGTTCACCAACCTTTGAAAAGTGGCAGGTGCATTTTTCAAACCAAAGGGCATCACCACAAATTGGTAATGACCTCCTGGGGTAGAAAATGCTGTCTTGGCCTTGGCATCCTCAGCTAACATGATTTGCCAAACACCAGCTGTTAGGTCAAATGTATTTAAGAAAGTTGCAGAAGCCAACTTATCTATCAGTTCATCTGCCCTAGGTATTGGATGGGCATCTGTCTTAGTGACAGCATTGAGACCCCTGTAGTCTACGCAAAACCTCATCTCTCTCTTACCATCCTGGGTGTGAGGTTTAGGCACTAGAACTACAGGACTAGCCCAAGGGCTCTCTGAGGGTTCAATGACTCCCAATTCCAACATCTTTTGTACTTCTTGTTTTATGCAGTCCCTGACGTGGTCAGGTTGCCTGTAGATTTTACTCTTTATAGGCAGACTGTCTCCAGTGTCCACCTCATGTGTGCACCAGCTTGTCTGATTGGGGGTCAGAGAAAACATTTGTCTGAAGGATTGAAGGACTTGCTTACAATCCTTTTGTTGATGCTCAGAGAGGCTGTCAGAAAGGACTACACCATCTACTGACCCATCATCAGGGTTCTGAGTGAGCAGGTCTGGGAGAGGGTCACTCTCTTCCTCCTGTCCCTCATCTGTGGCCACGAGCAAGCCCATGTCCTCCCTGTCAACAAATGCTTTGAGCCTATTCACATGAAGTACTCTGTGAGGGCTCCTTGGAGTTCCCATGCCCACCAAGTAGGTAACTTCTCCCTTTTGCTCAATGATGATGTGGGGTCCAGACCATTTGTCTTGGAGAGCTGTTGGGGCCACTAGCTCCAACACCCACACCTTCTGTCCTGCATGGTAAACAGTTAGGACAGCCTTTTGGTCATGCCAAGCTTTTTGAAGTTCTTGGCTGGCCTCCAGGTTTTTAGATGCCTTCTCCATGTACTCTGCCATCCTGGAGCGGAGACCAAGTACATAGTCCACTATGTCAAGTATAGGCTTTTTGAGAGGTAACTCCCATCCTTCCTTCACAAGACATAGGGGTCCTCTTACAGGATGTCCAAACAAAAGCTCAAAAGAGCTGTAACCAACCCTCTTCTGTGGGACCTCTCTGTAAGCAAACAGAAGGCAGGGTAAAAGGATGTCCCATCTTCGCCTAAGCTTTTCAGGTAACCCTTTTATCATCCCTTTGAGGGTCTTCTTGAATCTTTCAACAAGCCCATTGCATTGTGGGTGATAGGGTGTGGTGAATTTGTAATTTACACCACACTCCTTCCACATAGCAGTCAGGTATCCTGACATGAAGTTTGCACCTCTGTCAGAGACAACCTCCTTAGGAAACCCCACTCTGGAGAAAACTCCAACCAGGGCCCTAGCCACCACAGGAGCTGTAGTGGTCCTAAGGGGAATAGCTTCTGGATACCTGGTGGCATGATCCACTACCACCAGTATAAATCTGTGCCCAGATGCTGTTGGGGGTCCATTGGTCCAACAAAGTCAATCCCCACTCTTTCAAAGGGAACCCCCACCACAGGTAGTGGTATAAGGGGGGCCTTTGTGGTGCCACCTGATTTGCCACTGGCTTGGCAGGTGACACATGAGCGACAAAACTCTTTAGTGTCCTCAGACATGTGAGGCCAGTGAAAGTGTGGGGCAAGCCTGTCCCAAGTCTTGTTCTGGCCTAAGTGACCTGCAAGGGGAATTTCGTGGGCTAAGGTGAGAAGGAAACCTCTCAGAGACAAGGGGATGACCAGCCTCCTGGTAGCACCAGGCTTGGGGTCTCTTGCCTCAGAGTATAGGAGTCCATCGTCCCAATATACCTTATGGGCACCTGTAGCATTCCCTGCAGCCTCAGCAGCAGCCTGCTGTCTGAGGGGTTCAAGAGAGGAACAGTCTAACTGTGCCTGCCTCAAGTCTGCCCTGGAAGGTCCCCCTGTCCCAAGAAACTCAACCTGTTCAGGCTCAAGCTCTTCTAGGACAGTTCCTTCTGGAGTCTTGGGGTCAGTCTCCTGAGAGAGCTGATCCTCCACCTGAGGCAGGGGGGAAGGGTCAACCTTACCCCTACTGCTCTTTCTCTTGGTTAGTGTCTGGTCCATTCTTCCAGGATCCAGCACTAGTTCAGCTGGGCATTTCTTGGCCTGTGACCTAGTCACAGCAAGGACATGTGCTGATAAACCTAACATTTCCACATGAGTCCTATACTCCACATCTGACCATAAGGAGGATTCCAAATCATTGCCCAAAAGACAGTCCACTGGGAGGTCTGAACTAACAACAACCCTTTTGAGGCCTTTACCCCTCCCCAGGAGAAATTAACAAGTGCCATACTATGGGGGGTAGTGGCATTGCTAGCATTGGTCACCAGGTAGTCTGAACCTAGTATTACCTGTTCAGGGTCCACAAAGTTTGGTGTCACCATAGTGACACTTGCACAAGTGTCCCTGTAGGCCTGAGCCATGTTTCCATTGATCAAAGGCGTCTGCCTGTACTTGCCCAGAGTACTGGGACTTATTGTAGGGGTCATATCCATGTCCCCAGTACAAACAAGAACAGCCTGAGTAGGTATCCTGACTAAGTCAGAACCCGCCTCAGTTCCCAGGGTTAACCCCACTGTAGCCTTGGGAGGATTACTACCACTACTAACTGTACTAGGGGGTGCAGATGCCTTAGGGGCAGTAGTGGTAGGAGTTGGGCCTTTCTTGGTGCACTCACTAAACCAGTGAGTATTACTTTTGCAGTATTGGCACCATGGTTTCTTCTGACCATTATTCTTCTTCTTTTGGGAATTCTGGGACCCACCCTCTTTAGATTGTTGGGGCCCTGTTGAAGACTTCTGGTCATTTTGCTTACTCTCATTACCCTTGGGGTCTGCTTTCTTTTGGCCACCACCCTGGTTCTGATTCTGCTGCTTGACCCTTGTCCTGACCCATCTGTCTGCCGTCTTTCCCAATTCTTGGGGAGAGGTCAGATCTGAGTCAATAGGTGCTGATGCAACAACTGATTTTGACAATTATTTAAGATTTGTTCTCTCATAATTAGATTATACAATCCTGTGTAATCAGTAACTTTACTTCCCAGTAACCAGCCTTCAAAAGCCTTAGTGGCACAACCAAGAAAGTCAGCCCAATCCTGAGACTGAATTTTCTGGGTGTCTCTGAACAGCAACCTGTACTGTTCAGTTGTTAAGCCAAACCCATCAATCAGTGTATTCTTCAGGACTTGGTAATTGTTAGCATCCTCAGCTCTAGTAGTGAGGAGCTTATCTCTACCTTTACCTTCAAAGGAGAGCCACAATATAGCTGCCCACTGACTCTGGGGGATGCACTGGACAGTGCAGGCCCTCTCCAAAGCAGTCATCCATTTGTGGATGTCATCCCCTTATTTAAAGGGGGGCATTATTTTACTCAGGTGTCTAGTATCAAAACTCCTGTCTTTATCCTTAGTGATATTGCTGCCACCAGTGGGGACTACCCCACTCAACTGTTGCTCTCTAGAAAAGGCAAGCTTCTCCTTGGCAAGGGCAGGTTCTTCCCTCTGGATCCTTAGATTAACCTGTTTCATCCTTGCTTCATGTTCTCTCCTCTGAGGGGAAGTCATTCTCCTCTGGGGAGAAGTCATTCTCCTCTGAGAAGGTGCATGAGAGTGCACAGATCTATTGGAGTCCCTAGAATGAGACCTATTTCTTCTAACTCCAAAGTTAGGCCTGCTTAGGGTCAGTACTGGGGGTCCCCCAGATCCTTCCCTATGCAGGTCTACGTTGGACCTAGTAAGTCTGCTGACTAGCTCAGGACCATTGTCTGCCTCATCCCCAGAAAGAACCTCTTCATCCTCCTCCTCCTCTACTTCCTCAGTTTCAGGGAGGTCAGGATCACCAAGGGTACCTTCTAAGGCTGGCATGCTCCCATCTGTATGAGTAGCTTTTCTAGCATCATATGTCTCTGAGAGACCTAACAGAAAAGGAGTGGTAGGGTTAGAACCCTGTTTCAATTTCCTGGAGGTACACAATTGTCTCATCTCCTGGAAACTGAGAGCTGCATATCTGGAAAGGACCTGTGGAGGGTCACTAACCACTAGGGGAGTCTCTGCAGACTCTCCATGGGTAGACATGCTTCTAGTGTGGTGTAAGTGATGCACCTACCTACACTATGGGTTTACCTACTGATCCCTTGCTAGAGTTGTAGTTAGGGTGTGCTAAGCCCTGTTACACTACAACAGCTGGTTCAGTAGAACTCAGAGTATTCTAAGCTAAGTTATATGTACCTTGGTACTTATGTGATCTTTCAAATGATATTCTTAGGATACGTGTGTGGTAAAACAACAGCAAGCTCAAATCCCAACCGCTGCTCACCAATGTGAGAAGTTGGCCTGATATATAGTGCTCACTATTCTAGTGATCACTCTGTATCATTCCAAACAACCCTTATTGATGATTGGTTGTAAGTCAACCTTATTAGACCAGCAATCCTAGTAGCGTGGACAAGAGCAGTCTTTAGGCTAAACTCTAGAGGGCGTGTTAAGCCAGCTGTTTTACCATCACATATACCTAGGCTTTCCTGTTTTCAGTTTCTATTTTTGGTAAATTCTGGTGGGGTTTTTTCAGTGTTTTCAATATCTTAAAAAACAGTTGTTGTCAGTGGTTACACATTTTCACTCCACTAAAAACAACAGAAAAAGTGTTTTTCCGGTGTTTATGGAACGTTTTGCTGTTATTATTGCTTGCTTTCTGCACTGAAAGAACATGGTATATAAATAGTGTACATATAGTGTATGTGAGGTCCAAATAGATTTTTGCAAATTAATCTTATTGTAGTACACCATACAATACTTCTTCAGTGAGTCTTTGGGTCATGTGCGCTCGCTCTTTCCTTCCCATGGAAACGTCTGTGAAAAGGCCCTCTCAGCATTCATAGCCCCTTGGGATGAGAACCATCAGCTAAGGGACACAGTGGGGATGACTCTTTCTTTGATGCCACATAAAGCACAAAATGATAAATATTTGCGTTTTAATTCCTGTGCATAATAAAGCAGTGCACCAGAATGGACTAAAAAGTCAATAGCATCCCTCATTAACTCTGAAGACTTTAAAGATGCTTTCAGCATACCATCTAACAAGTGGCAAGGATCTCCTACAGGGAATGACTTCAGCTGGGGTATCAATTTGACAGGTCATCACACAACTTTTTTATATACATAGCTGAATCACTGCAAATACAAACAATATCACTCCAATCTTTGTTGAACTTGGAAAGAACCTTTTTTGCAGAGCATTACAAGTGACACTGCGTGCCATGTTTTCCAAAAGTCTGGTGTCATGTTTTCACCACTACCCCAGATGCTTGGTGATATAGATACTTGTCACTATGCCTTGCATTGAATGTTTAAAGCCTGAGGTGTTGGCAATTCACCTACTATGAAACCAGCCATTTTACCTATCAGTGAAAGAATCAAATGCAGCCACAATATCAAATATGAGTTTGATATTTCCTGATTCTCTTCAGTTAATAAAATAATTAAACTACACCTAAAATATTAAACTAAACCCTGCATCTTTAGACCAAAGGCCACAAAACTTGTAAAAGTAAAAGGAAGAAGAAACAATATTTTAGTGGTAACCCTAAAGAACAAAACTCAAGCAGAATAATGTTAGCCAGTCTTTCTTACTGCTAGCTTGTATAACAAAGTTAAATTGTATTGACCACATCAGGAAGAAAAAAATGACTTTTTCACTCTCTTATTCCTTTCTTTGATTGCCATTTAGTTTGTGGTTGTGCAGGTGTTTTTTCAGTGTTTATATGTTTTCACTGGTGAGGGCTATTTTTCGTTCAGTGGGGTTTTATCAGTTATTATAGGTTTAAACCTAAAACCCCACAGCCTACATATACCCCTTGAACACCAAGTGAAAGGACACCACACAAGTTGTTATAAAAATAAAGGATATTTATTAATAACAAGTCTACCCTGAACTCTTTATGAGTCAGGGAGCTAAGCACAATACAAAACTCTTACGAAAATACTGCAAGTTGCACAAATAACACAAATGCCCGAGGGGCACGAAAAACCATATACTCTAAAAGTGGAATGCGAAATACTAGCAGGTAAGTAACACGATCCAGAGGCTTCAGGACCGCTAGGACTACCTTACTGAACCCTCAGGTTAGGAGCAGGAGGCCTAGGGAACTCGGGTGCAGAGTGGGAACTCTTACGCGGGATGCGGGACAAAGTCTATGGATGCTAGTAATTCTAAAGTTACTGTTTCCGGACGAATCCGACTAGGTAGACTAAAAACGAAAAAGGACACTAGGATAGTGAACCTGTGCTGGAGCACCGAAATGCTCGAGTTACCTAGCCCAGGGGCTGCGGCTGCATAGGGTTCAAATGACGTCGGGAATCCTCGTTGTAGTCTATGGAGCCTGAAAGAAGATGTTGCTGGCAGGCGACCAGTGAAGATGTTCGGTGTGATCCAAGGCTGGATCAGTGAAGGAGACGACCTAAAAGCAGAGGGGACTCAGTTTTCAATCACTAGCCAGTGATTGTGTGGGCACCAGGATGGCACCGGATGAAGTCACCGCGATCAGGTGAGTGGGTGACGCTGGACTCTGCAGTCACACGGGCCAGGAGGCGTTGTCGGCGTCCAGGCTGGAGGTGCGAGCTGTCCCACGATGGTGTCTGCTGTCGGCGATGCTGGATCCAAGATTGGAGCAACAAACCTTGGCAAAGGCAAGCCCACGCGGTGGAGTCAAAATGGCGTCTGGAGTGGACCAGGAGGATCCAGGGCACTTCTTGTTGGACAAGGAGCAAGGGCCAGTCTAGAGGATCTAGACCAGCGGTGAAAACGTCGTGGTACGTCGTCAGGAGGGCCTCTAGCCGACGGGCAAGTGACCGGACAACGTGGCAAGCAGCAAAGAAGCAGAAGGGCCCCACGCAGATCTCGTGGATGCTGGGGGACTGGACTTCGGTGCTGGAGCTGCTCAGGGTTGGGGCTTCTCAAACCCCAGTGCACCCACTCGAGGATCCCTCGGCGGTCGTGCTGGTTAAGCGTCGTGCAGGTCTTGAAGATAGCCGGTCCCACGGGTCTCGTCACACCCACGAATCTCAGCTGGGCTGATGATGCAGGTAGAGGTCAGAGATGGCAGGGAATCCGGGTCTCGTCGAGCTGGTCAGTCTTGATCCGGAGGATGGACGTGCAGCAAACCGCAAGCGCTTAGGTGGTGCCTGCTGGTGCAGGGTGGCTACTCCTTAGCCACAAGGGAGAGTCTTCAGAGAATGACAAGAGTTCCTTTCGTGGAAAGTAGTTCAAGTTTCAAGATTATCCAATTTGGGAAGGGTGCCCGCTCCTACCTTTATTCTAAAAAAAGGGGCTGGCACGCGACTAGGTCCTGCCCATGGGTGGGACCAGGAGGGGGGTGGTTACACCCCTCTCCTTTGTCCGGTTTCTCCCCAGCTCAGGGGCTGGTGTGCCCCTGGAACTGGTTTGAGCCGGCATATGCACAGTGAGCACCGGGGTGCCACTTGCAGTCACCTTCCTCTCAGCCCTGCCTACCTGGGATACACAAAATCCTGTCTGGGATGGTGCTGGCACCGCCCCTGACAGGAAACCCTTTGTCCAGGCCTCCCTCGCTGGAAGGACTCCCAGCAGCAGGAGGTCAGACTTGTGTCTGTGGTGGCAGCATCCATTTTGTGATGCTGAGGCTTGAGTTAACTTTAACCGGGGTTCACAGTTACATACATGTCGTGCCCCTCTAGAAGGGTGGAATGCTAACCCCGTCGCCAGAATTGGCGAGGGGTTAGTATTCCAATTCGTATGACACCTTACTCGACATGCTTTGATAATGCTATGCCAAAGTTAGCATTTGCCCGCGAGGTTCATAATGCACTTAAGAGTATATGGTATAGCGTTATCATGGAACAGCTATAAGGACTTGGTTCCGCAAGCTGCAAACGGGCTCAGCTCATGCCAGAGCACCATCTCACATAATTCCAAGCACTCTGCCTTCAGAATTGTTAAGGCCTGCCATAGGAGTGACTGATAGGAATATATGTGTCCATTTTAGGGTTAGATATAGGAATACTATATCTAAAGCAAAGGGTGATTACACCACCTTGCCCCAGCTGTCGTGCAGCCAGTTGTGTCAGATTTGGGTGGCCAGCCAGGGGTGGCATAATACATGCTGCAGCCCCTGGTAGGCCCTGGGTACACCTATGCCCTGGATACCTACGGTATACTGTACAGGGACTGATAAGGTGGCCCAGTACCAATTGGTAAATGCACCTAAGGTACATGCTTGTCAATTTAGAGAGAGAACAGCTAGGCTGTGGGTCTGATTAGCAGGCCCACAGCCAGGGAAAGTCGTAAACCAGTGAAGCAAAAAGCAAAAATCTGGGGTGGCCATGGGATTGCAGACCCCACTCTCCTACATAACCCCCCCCCCAACTTAGGGACATTAAACTAACCTTGACCAGGTGAGTCTTCTTGTTCTAAGTGGAAGTACCTGAAGAGACCATCTGCATTACCATGGTCAGTCCCTGGGCGATGCTCCACTGTAAAGTCCATCCCCTGTAGGGAAATGGGCCACCTAAGAAGTTTGGGGTTTTCACCCTTCATTTGATTTAGCCATAAGAGGGGCTTATGGTCGGTCTGAATCTTGAAGTGAGTACCAAACAAGTATGGCCTCAACTTCTTCAGGGCCCAAACCACAGCAAAGGCCTCCCTCTCAATAGCTGACCAACTTTTCTCTCTAGGGGTCAGCCTTCTACTTATAAAAGCAATGGGCTGGTCATGATCCTCAATATTCACCTGAGATAGAACAGCTCCCACACCCAACTCAGAAGCATCTGTTTGGACAATGAAAGGGTTGGAGTAGTCTGGACTCTTGAGAATAGGTGCAGTGCACATGGCCTGCTTTAGGTATTCGAATGCCTTCTGACAGCTAACTGTCCACTGAACTTTCTTTGGCATTTTCTTACTTGTCAGGTCATTAAGTGGTGTCACAATGGTTCCATAATTTCTGACAAATTTCCTGTAATAACCAGACAGGCCCACGAAAGCTCTGACCTGTGTCTGGGTGGTTGGAGGAGCCCAGTCCTTTATGGCCTGTATCTTGCTCTCCAGAGGTTGACCTTGGCCTCCACCTACAAGGTGGCCCAAGTATACAACTTCACTCTGCCCTATCTGGCACTTAGTAGCCTTGATAGTGAGGCCTGCCTTTTGCAGGGCCTCTAAAACTTTCCTTAGGTGGATCAGGTGATCCTCCCAGGTGGAGCTAAAGACAGCAATATCATCTAGATATGCTGCACAAAAGTCATCCAACCCAGTGAGAACTTGGTTCACCAACCTTTGAAAAGTGGCAGGTGCATTTTTCAAACCAAAGGGCATCACCACAAATTGGTAATGACCTCCTGGGGTAGAAAATGCTGTCTTGGCCTTGGCATCCTCAGCTAACATGATTTGCCAAACACCAGCTGTTAGGTCAAATGTATTTAAGAAAGTTGCAGAAGCCAACTTATCTATCAGTTCATCTGCCCTAGGTATTGGATGGGCATCTGTCTTAGTGACAGCATTGAGACCCCTGTAGTCTACGCAAAACCTCATCTCTCTCTTACCATCCTGGGTGTGAGGTTTAGGCACTAGAACTACAGGACTAGCCCAAGGGCTCTCTGAGGGTTCAATGACTCCCAATTCCAACATCTTTTGTACTTCTTGTTTTATGCAGTCCCTGACGTGGTCAGGTTGCCTGTAGATTTTACTCTTTATAGGCAGACTGTCTCCAGTGTCCACCTCATGTGTGCACCAGCTTGTCTGATTGGGGGTCAGAGAAAACATTTGTCTGAAGGATTGAAGGACTTGCTTACAATCCTTTTGTTGATGCTCAGAGAGGCTGTCAGAAAGGACTACACCATCTACTGACCCATCATCAGGGTTCTGAGTGAGCAGGTCTGGGAGAGGGTCACTCTCTTCCTCCTGTCCCTCATCTGTGGCCACGAGCAAGCCCATGTCCTCCCTGTCAACAAATGCTTTGAGCCTATTCACATGAAGTACTCTGTGAGGGCTCCTTGGAGTTCCCATGCCCACCAAGTAGGTAACTTCTCCCTTTTGCTCAATGATGATGTGGGGTCCAGACCATTTGTCTTGGAGAGCTGTTGGGGCCACTAGCTCCAACACCCACACCTTCTGTCCTGCATGGTAAACAGTTAGGACAGCCTTTTGGTCATGCCAAGCTTTTTGAAGTTCTTGGCTGGCCTCCAGGTTTTTAGATGCCTTCTCCATGTACTCTGCCATCCTGGAGCGGAGACCAAGTACATAGTCCACTATGTCAAGTATAGGCTTTTTGAGAGGTAACTCCCATCCTTCCTTCACAAGACATAGGGGTCCTCTTACAGGATGTCCAAACAAAAGCTCAAAAGAGCTGTTACCAACCCTCTTCTGTGGGACCTCTCTGTAAGCAAACAGAAGGCAGGGTAAAAGGATGTCCCATCTTCGCCTAAGCTTTTCAGGTAACCCTTTTATCATCCCTTTGAGGGTCTTCTTGAATCTTTCAACAAGCCCATTGCATTGTGGGTGATAGGGTGTGGTGAATTTGTAATTTACACCACACTCCTTCCACATAGCAGTCAGGTATCCTGACATGAAGTTTGCACCTCTGTCAGAGACAACCTCCTTAGGAAACCCCACTCTGGAGAAAACTCCAACCAGGGCCCTAGCCACCACAGGAGCTGTAGTGGTCCTAAGGGGAATAGCTTCTGGATACCTGGTGGCATGATCCACTACCACCAGTATAAATCTGTGCCCAGATGCTGTTGGGGGTCCATTGGTCCAACAAAGTCAATCCCCACTCTTTCAAAGGGAACCCCCACCACAGGTAGTGGTATAAGGGGGGCCTTTGTGGTGCCACCTGATTTGCCACTGGCTTGGCAGGTGACACATGAGCGACAAAACTCTTTAGTGTCCTCAGACATGTGAGGCCAGTGAAAGTGTGGGGCAAGCCTGTCCCAAGTCTTGTTCTGGCCTAAGTGACCTGCAAGGGGAATTTCGTGGGCTAAGGTGAGAAGGAAACCTCTCAGAGACAAGGGGATGACCAGCCTCCTGGTAGCACCAGGCTTGGGGTCTCTTGCCTCAGAGTATAGGAGTCCATCGTCCCAATATACCTTATGGGCACCTGTAGCATTCCCTGCAGCCTCAGCAGCAGCCTGCTGTCTGAGGGGTTCAAGAGAGGAACAGTCTAACTGTGCCTGCCTCAAGTCTGCCCTGGAAGGTCCCCCTGTCCCAAGAAACTCAACCTGTTCAGGCTCAAGCTCTTCTAGGACAGTTCCTTCTGGAGTCTTGGGGTCAGTCTCCTGAGAGAGCTGATCCTCCACCTGAGGCAGGGGGGAAGGGTCAACCTTACCCCTACTGCTCTTTCTCTTGGTTAGTGTCTGGTCCATTCTTCCAGGATCCAGCACTAGTTCAGCTGGGCATTTCTTGGCCTGTGACCTAGTCACAGCAAGGACATGTGCTGATAAACCTAACATTTCCACATGAGTCCTATACTCCACATCTGACCATAAGGAGGATTCCAAATCATTGCCCAAAAGACAGTCCACTGGGAGGTCTGAACTAACAACAACCCTTTTGAGGCCTTTACCCCTCCCCAGGAGAAATTAACAAGTGCCATACTATGGGGGGTAGTGGCATTGCTAGCATTGGTCACCAGGTAGTCTGAACCTAGTATTACCTGTTCAGGGTCCACAAAGTTTGGTGTCACCATAGTGACACTTGCACAAGTGTCCCTGTAGGCCTGAGCCATGTTTCCATTGATCAAAGGCGTCTGCCTGTACTTGCCCAGAGTACTGGGACTTATTGTAGGGGTCATATCCATGTCCCCAGTACAAACAAGAACAGCCTGAGTAGGTATCCTGACTAAGTCAGAACCCGCCTCAGTTCCCAGGGTTAACCCCACTGTAGCCTTGGGAGGATTACTACCACTACTAACTGTACTAGGGGGTGCAGATGCCTTAGGGGCAGTAGTGGTAGGAGTTGGGCCTTTCTTGGTGCACTCACTAAACCAGTGAGTATTACTTTTGCAGTATTGGCACCATGGTTTCTTCTGACCATTATTCTTCTTCTTTTGGGAATTCTGGGACCCACCCTCTTTAGATTGTTGGGGCCCTGTTGAAGACTTCTGGTCA
Source organism: Lissotriton helveticus (assembly GCF_964261635.1). Lineage (NCBI taxonomy): Eukaryota > Metazoa > Chordata > Amphibia > Caudata > Salamandridae > Lissotriton > Lissotriton helveticus. Next base: position 1,209,762,885 of record NC_136063.1, read on the forward strand.
TTTTGCTTACTCTCATTACCCTTGGGGTCTGCTTTCTTTTGGCCACCACCCTGGTTCTGATTCTGCTGCTTGACCCTTGTCCTGACCCATCTGTCTGCCGTCTTTCCCAATTCTTGGGGAGAGGTCAGATCTGAGTCAATAGGTGCTGATGCAACAACTGATTTTGACAATTATTTAAGATTTGTTCTCTCATAATTAGATTATACAATCCTGTGTAATCAGTAACTTTACTTCCCAGTAACCAGCCTTCAAAAGCCTTAGTGGCACAACCAAGAAAGTCAGCCCAATCCTGAGACTGAATTTTCTGGGTGTCTCTGAACAGCAACCTGTACTGTTCAGTTGTTAAGCCAAACCCATCAATCAGTGTATTCTTCAGGACTTGGTAATTGTTAGCATCCTCAGCTCTAGTAGTGAGGAGCTTATCTCTACCTTTACCTTCAAAGGAGAGCCACAATATAGCTGCCCACTGACTCTGGGGGATGCACTGGACAGTGCAGGCCCTCTCCAAAGCAGTCATCCATTTGTGGATGTCATCCCCTTATTTAAAGGGGGGCATTATTTTACTCAGGTGTCTAGTATCAAAACTCCTGTCTTTATCCTTAGTGATATTGCTGCCACCAGTGGGGACTACCCCACTCAACTGTTGCTCTCTAGAAAAGGCAAGCTTCTCCTTGGCAAGGGCAGGTTCTTCCCTCTGGATCCTTAGATTAACCTGTTTCATCCTTGCTTCATGTTCTCTCCTCTGAGGGGAAGTCATTCTCCTCTGGGGAGAAGTCATTCTCCTCTGAGAAGGTGCATGAGAGTGCACAGATCTATTGGAGTCCCTAGAATGAGACCTATTTCTTCTAACTCCAAAGTTAGGCCTGCTTAGGGTCAGTACTGGGGGTCCCCCAGATCCTTCCCTATGCAGGTCTACGTTGGACCTAGTAAGTCTGCTGACTAGCTCAGGACCATTGTCTGCCTCATCCCCAGAAAGAACCTCTTCATCCTCCTCCTCCTCTACTTCCTCAGTTTCAGGGAGGTCAGGATCACCAAGGGTACCTTCTAAGGCTGGCATGCTCCCATCTGTATGAGTAGCTTTTCTAGCATCATATGTCTCTGAGAGACCTAACAGAAAAGGAGTGGTAGGGTTAGAACCCTGTTTCAATTTCCTGGAGGTACACAATTGTCTCATCTCCTGGAAACTGAGAGCTGCATATCTGGAAAGGACCTGTGGAGGGTCACTAACCACTAGGGGAGTCTCTGCAGACTCTCCATGGGTAGACATGCTTCTAGTGTGGTGTAAGTGATGCACCTACCTACACTATGGGTTTACCTACTGATCCCTTGCTAGAGTTGTAGTTAGGGTGTGCTAAGCCCTGTTACACTACAACAGCTGGTTCAGTAGAACTCAGAGTATTCTAAGCTAAGTTATATGTACCTTGGTACTTATGTGATCTTTCAAATGATATTCTTAGGATACGTGTGTGGTAAAACAACAGCAAGCTCAAATCCCAACCGCTGCTCACCAATGTGAGAAGTTGGCCTGATATATAGTGCTCACTATTCTAGTGATCACTCTGTATCATTCCAAACAACCCTTATTGATGATTGGTTGTAAGTCAACCTTATTAGACCAGCAATCCTAGTAGCGTGGACAAGAGCAGTCTTTAGGCTAAACTCTAGAGGGCGTGTTAAGCCAGCTGTTTTACCATCACATATACCTAGGCTTTCCTGTTTTCAGTTTCTATTTTTGGTAAATTCTGGTGGGGTTTTTTCAGTGTTTTCAATATCTTAAAAAACAGTTGTTGTCAGTGGTTACACATTTTCACTCCACTAAAAACAACAGAAAAAGTGTTTTTCCGGTGTTTATGGAACGTTTTGCTGTTATTATTGCTTGCTTTCTGCACTGAAAGAACATGGTATATAAATAGTGTACATATAGTGTATGTGAGGTCCAAATAGATTTTTGCAAATTAATCTTATTGTAGTACACCATACAATACTTCTTCAGTGAGTCTTTGGGTCATGTGCGCTCGCTCTTTCCTTCCCATGGAAACGTCTGTGAAAAGGCCCTCTCAGCATTCATAGCCCCTTGGGATGAGAACCATCAGCTAAGGGACACAGTGGGGATGACTCTTTCTTTGATGCCACATAAAGCACAAAATGATAAATATTTGCGTTTTAATTCCTGTGCATAATAAAGCAGTGCACCAGAATGGACTAAAAAGTCAATAGCATCCCTCATTAACTCTGAAGACTTTAAAGATGCTTTCAGCATACCATCTAACAAGTGGCAAGGATCTCCTACAGGGAATGACTTCAGCTGGGGTATCAATTTGACAGGTCATCACACAACTTTTTTATATACATAGCTGAATCACTGCAAATACAAACAATATCACTCCAATCTTTGTTGAACTTGGAAAGAACCTTTTTTGCAGAGCATTACAAGTGACACTGCGTGCCATGTTTTCCAAAAGTCTGGTGTCATGTTTTCACCACTACCCCAGATGCTTGGTGATATAGATACTTGTCACTATGCCTTGCATTGAATGTTTAAAGCCTGAGGTGTTGGCAATTCACCTACTATGAAACCAGCCATTTTACCTATCAGTGAAAGAATCAAATGCAGCCACAATATCAAATATGAGTTTGATATTTCCTGATTCTCTTCAGTTAATAAAATAATTAAACTACACCTAAAATATTAAACTAAACCCTGCATCTTTAGACCAAAGGCCACAAAACTTGTAAAAGTAAAAGGAAGAAGAAACAATATTTTAGTGGTAACCCTAAAGAACAAAACTCAAGCAGAATAATGTTAGCCAGTCTTTCTTACTGCTAGCTTGTATAACAAAGTTAAATTGTATTGACCACATCAGGAAGAAAAAAATGACTTTTTCACTCTCTTATTCCTTTCTTTGATTGCCATTTAGTTTGTGGTTGTGCAGGTGTTTTTTCAGTGTTTATATGTTTTCACTGGTGAGGGCTATTTTTCGTTCAGTGGGGTTTTATCAGTTATTATAGGTTTAAACCTAAAACCCCACAGCCTACATATACCCCTTGAACACCAAGTGAAAGGACACCACACAAGTTGTTATAAAAATAAAGGATATTTATTAATAACAAGTCTACCCTGAACTCTTTATGAGTCAGGGAGCTAAGCACAATACAAAACTCTTACGAAAATACTGCAAGTTGCACAAATAACACAAATGCCCGAGGGGCACGAAAAACCATATACTCTAAAAGTGGAATGCGAAATACTAGCAGGTAAGTAACACGATCCAGAGGCTTCAGGACCGCTAGGACTACCTTACTGAACCCTCAGGTTAGGAGCAGGAGGCCTAGGGAACTCGGGTGCAGAGTGGGAACTCTTACGCGGGATGCGGGACAAAGTCTATGGATGCTAGTAATTCTAAAGTTACTGTTTCCGGACGAATCCGACTAGGTAGACTAAAAACGAAAAAGGACACTAGGATAGTGAACCTGTGCTGGAGCACCGAAATGCTCGAGTTACCTAGCCCAGGGGCTGCGGCTGCATAGGGTTCAAATGACGTCGGGAATCCTCGTTGTAGTCTATGGAGCCTGAAAGAAGATGTTGCTGGCAGGCGACCAGTGAAGATGTTCGGTGTGATCCAAGGCTGGATCAGTGAAGGAGATGACCTAAAAGCAGAGGGGACTCAGTTTTCAATCACTAGCCAGTGATTGTGTGGGCACCAGGATGGCACCGGATGAAGTCACCGCGATCAGGTGAGTGGGTGACGCTGGACTCTGCAGTCACACGGGCCAGGAGGCGTTGTCGGCGTCCAGGCTGGAGGTGCGAGCTGTCCCACGATGGTGTCTGCTGTCGGCGATGCTGGATCCAAGATTGGAGCAACAAACCTTGGCAAAGGCAAGCCCACGCGGTGGAGTCAAAATGGCGTCTGGAGTGGACCAGGAGGATCCAGGGCACTTCTTGTTGGACAAGGAGCAAGGGCCAGTCTAGAGGATCTAGACCAGCGGTGAAAACGTCGTGGTACGTCGTCAGGAGGGCCTCTAGCCGACGGGCAAGTGACCGGACAACGTGGCAAGCAGCAAAGAAGCAGAAGGGCCCCACGCAGATCTCGTGGATGCTGGGGGACTGGACTTCGGTGCTGGAGCTGCTCAGGGTTGGGGCTTCTCAAACCCCAGTGCACCCACTCGAGGATCCCTCGGCGGTCGTGCTGGTTAAGCGTCGTGCAGGTCTTGAAGATAGCCGGTCCCACGGGTCTCGTCACACCCACGAATCTCAGCTGGGCTGATGATGCAGGTAGAGGTCAGAGATGGCAGGGAATCCGGGTCTCGTCGAGCTGGTCAGTCTTGATCCGGAGGATGGACGTGCAGCAAACCGCAAGCGCTTAGGTGGTGCCTGCTGGTGCAGGGTGGCTACTCCTTAGCCACAAGGGAGAGTCTTCAGAGAATGACAAGAGTTCCTTTCGTGGAAAGTAGTTCAAGTTTCAAGATTATCCAATTTGGGAAGGGTGCCCGCTCCTACCTTTATTCTAAAAAAAGGGGCTGGCACGCGACTAGGTCCTGCCCATGGGTGGGACCAGGAGGGGGGTGGTTACACCCCTCTCCTTTGTCCGGTTTCTCCCCAGCTCAGGGGCTGGTGTGCCCCTGGAACTGGTTTGAGCCGGCATATGCACAGTGAGCACCGGGGTGCCACTTGCAGTCACCTTCCTCTCAGCCCTGCCTACCTGGGATACACAAAATCCTGTCTGGGATGGTGCTGGCACCGCCCCTGACAGGAAACCCTTTGTCCAGGCCTCCCTCGCTGGAAGGACTCCCAGCAGCAGGAGGTCAGACTTGTGTCTGTGGTGGCAGCATCCATTTTGTGATGCTGAGGCTTGAGTTAACTTTAACCGGGGTTCACAGTTACATACATGTCGTGCCCCTCTAGAAGGGTGGAATGCTAACCCTGTCGCCAGAATTGGCGAGGGGTTAGTATTCCAATTCGTATGACACCTTACTCGACATGCTTTGATAATGCTATGCCAAAGTTAGCATTTGCCCGCGAGGTTCATAATGCACTTAAGAGTATATGGTATAGCGTTATCATGGAACAGCTATAAGGACTTGGTTCCGCAAGCTGCAAACGGGCTCAGCTCATGCCAGAGCACCATCTCACATAATTCCAAGCACTCTGCCTTCAGAATTGTTAAGGCCTGCCATAGGAGTGACTGATAGGAATATATGTGTCCATTTTAGGGTTAGATATAGGAATACTATATCTAAAGCAAAGGGTGATTACACCACCTTGCCCCAGCTGTCGTGCAGCCAGTTGTGTCAGATTTGGGTGGCCAGCCAGGGGTGGCATAATACATGCTGCAGCCCCTGGTAGGCCCTGGGTACACCTATGCCCTGGATACCTACGGTATACTGTACAGGGACTGATAAGGTGGCCCAGTACCAATTGGTAAATGCACCTAAGGTACATGCTTGTCAATTTAGAGAGAGAACAGCTAGGCTGTGGGTCTGATTAGCAGGCCCACAGCCAGGGAAAGTCGTAAACCAGTGAAGCAAAAAGCAAAAATCTGGGGTGGCCATGGGATTGCAGACCCCACTCTCCTACATAACCCCCCCCCCCAACTTAGGGACATTAAACTAACCTTGACCAGGTGAGTCTTCTTGTTCTAAGTGGAAGTACCTGAAGAGACCATCTGCATTACCATGGTCAGTCCCTGGGCGATGCTCCACTGTAAAGTCCATCCCCTGTAGGGAAATGGACCACCTAAGAAGTTTGGGGTTTTCACCCTTCATTTGATTTAGCCATAAGAGGGGCTTATGGTCGGTCTGAATCTTGAAGTGAGTACCAAACAAGTATGGCCTCAACTTCTTCAGGGCCCAAACCACAGCAAAGGCCTCCCTCTCAATAGCTGACCAACTTTTCTCTCTAGGGGTCAGCCTTCTACTTATAAAAGCAATGGGCTGGTCATGATCCTCAATATTCACCTGAGATAGAACAGCTCCCACACCCAACTCAGAAGCATCTGTTTGGACAATGAAAGGGTTGGAGTAGTCTGGACTCTTGAGAATAGGTGCAGTGCACATGGCCTGCTTTAGGTATTCGAATGCCTTCTGACAGCTAACTGTCCACTGAACTTTCTTTGGCATTTTCTTACTTGTCAGGTCATTAAGTGGTGTCACAATGGTTCCATAATTTCTGAGAAATTTCCTGTAATAACCAGACAGGCCCACGAAAGCTCTGACCTGTGTCTGGGTGGTTGGAGGAGCCCAGTCCTTTATGGCCTGTATCTTGCTCTCCAGAGGTTGACCTTGGCCTCCACCTACAAGGTGGCCCAAGTATACAACTTGACTCTGCCCTATCTGGCACTTAGTAGCCTTGATAGTGAGGCCTGCCTTTTGCAGGGCCTCTAAAACTTTCCTTAGGTGGATCAGGTGATCCTCCCAGGTGGAGCTAAAGACAGCAATATCATCTAGATATGCTGCACAAAAGTCATCCAACCCAGTGAGAACTTGGTTCACCAACCTTTGAAAAGTGGCAGGTGCATTTTTCAAACCAAAGGGCATCACCACAAATTGGTAATGACCTCCTGGGGTAGAAAATGCTGTCTTGGCCTTGGCATCCTCAGCTAACATGATTTGCCAAACACCAGCTGTTAGGTCAAATGTATTTAAGAAAGTTGCAGAAGCCAACTTATCTATCAGTTCATCTGCCCTAGGTATTGGATGGGCATCTGTCTTAGTGACAGCATTGAGACCCCTGTAGTCTACGCAAAACCTCATCTCTCTCTTACCATCCTGGGTGTGAGGTTTAGGCACTAGAACTACAGGACTAGCCCAAGGGCTCTCTGAGGGTTCAATGACTCCCAATTCCAACATCTTTTGTACTTCTTGTTTTATGCAGTCCCTGACGTGGTCAGGTTGCCTGTAGATTTTACTCTTTATAGGCAGACTGTCTCCAGTGTCCACCTCATGTGTGCACCAGCTTGTCTGATTGGGGGTCAGAGAAAACATTTGTCTGAAGGATTGAAGGACTTGCTTACAATCCTTTTGTTGATGCTCAGAGAGGCTGTCAGAAAGGACTACACCATCTACTGACCCATCATCAGGGTTCTGAGTGAGCAGGTCTGGGAGAGGGTCACTCTCTTCCTCCTGTCCCTCATCTGTGGCCACGAGCAAGCCCATGTCCTCCCTGTCAACAAATGCTTTGAGCCTATTCACATGAAGTACTCTGTGAGGGCTCCTTGGAGTTCCCATGTCCACCAAGTAGGTAACTTCTCCCTTTTGCTCAATGATGATGTGGGGTCCAGACCATTTGTCTTGGAGAGCTGTTGGGGCCACTAGCTCCAACACCCACACCTTCTGTCCTGCATGGTAAACAGTTAGGACAGCCTTTTGGTCATGCCAAGCTTTTTGAAGTTCTTGGCTGGCCTCCAGGTTTTTAGATGCCTTCTCCATGTACTCTGCCATCCTGGAGCGGAGACCAAGTACATAGTCCACTATGTCAAGTATAGGCTTTTTGAGGGGTAACTCCCATCCTTCCTTCACAAGACATAGGGGTCCTCTTACAGGATGTCCAAACAAAAGCTCAAAAGAGCTGTAACCAACCCTCTTCTGTGGGACCTCTCTGTAAGCAAACAGAAGGCAGGGTAAAAGGATGTCCCATCTTCGCCTAAGCTTTTCAGGTAACCCTTTTATCATCCCTTTGAGGGTCTTCTTGAATCTTTCAACAAGCCCATTGCATTGTGGGTGATAGGGTGTGGTGAATTTGTAATTTACACCACACTCCTTCCACATAGCAGTCAGGTATCCTGACATGAAGTTTGCACCTCTGTCAGAGACAACCTCCTTAGGAAACCCCACTCTGGAGAAAACTCCAACCAGGGCCCTAGCCACCACAGGAGCTGTAGTGGTCCTAATGGGAATAGCTTCTGGATACCTGGTGGCATGATCCACTACCACCAGTATAAATCTGTGCCCAGATGCTGTTGGGGGTCCATTGGTCCAACAAAGTCAATCCCCACTCTTTCAAAGGGAACCCCCACCACAGGTAGTGGTATAAGGGGGGCCTTTGTGGTGCCACCTGATTTGCCACTGGCTTGGCAGGTGACACATGAGCGACAAAACTCTTTAGTGTCCTCAGACATGTGAGGCCAGTGAAAGTGTGGGGCAAGCCTGTCCCAAGTCTTGTTCTGGCCTAAGTGACCTGCAAGGGGAATTTCGTGGGCTAAGGTGAGAAGGAAACCTCTCAGAGACAAGGGGATGACCAGCCTCCTGGTAGCACCAGGCTTGGGGTCTCTTGCCTCAGAGTATAGGAGTCCATCGTCCCAATATACCTTATGGGCACCTGTAGCATTCCCTGCAGCCTCAGCAGCAGCCTGCTGTCTGAGGGGTTCAAGAGAGGAACAGTCTAACTGTGCCTGCCTCAAGTCTGCCCTGGAAGGTCCCCCTGTCCCAAGAAACTCAACCTGTTCAGGCTCAAGCTCTTCTAGGACAGTTCCTTCTGGAGTCTTGGGGTCAGTCTCCTGAGAGAGCTGATCCTCCACCTGAGGCAGGGGGGAAGGGTCAACCTTACCCCTACTGCTCTTTCTCTTGGTTAGTGTCTGGTCCATTCTTCCAGGATCCAGCACTAGTTCAGCTGGGCATTTCTTGGCCTGTGACCTAGTCACAGCAAGGACATGTGCTGATAAACCTAACATTTCCACATGAGTCCTATACTCCACATCTGACCATAAGGAGGATTCCAAATCATTGCCCAAAAGACAGTCCACTGGGAGGTCTGAACTAACAACAACCCTTTTGAGGCCTTTACCCCTCCCCAGGAGAAATTAACAAGTGCCATACTATGGGGGGTAGTGGCATTGCTAGCATTGGTCACCAGGTAGTCTGAACCTAGTATTACCTGTTCAGGGTCCACAAAGTTTGGTGTCACCATAGTGACACTTGCACAAGTGTCCCTGTAGGCCTGAGCCATGTTTCCATTGATCAAAGGCGTCTGCCTGTACTTGCCCAGAGTACTGGGACTTATTGTAGGGGTCATATCCATGTCCCCAGTACAAACAAGAACAGCCTGAGTAGGTATCCTGACTAAGTCAGAACCCGCCTCAGTTCCCAGGGTTAACCCCACTGTAGCCTTGGGAGGATTACTACCACTACTAACTGTACTAGGGGGTGCAGATGCCTTAGGGGCAGTAGTGGTAGGAGTTGGGCCTTTCTTGGTGCACTCACTAAACCAGTGAGTATTACTTTTGCAGTATTGGCACCATGGTTTCTTCTGACCATTATTCTTCTTCTTTTGGGAATTCTGGGACCCACCCTCTTTAGATTGTTGGGGCCCTGTTGAAGACTTCTGGTCATTTTGCTTACTCTCATTACCCTTGGGGTCTGCTTTCTTTTGGCCACCACCCTGGTTCTGATTCTGCTGCTTGACCCTTGTCCTGACCCATCTGTCTGCCGTCTTTCCCAATTCTTGGGGAGAGGTCAGATCTGAGTCAATAGGTGCTGATGCAACAACTGATTTTGACAATTATTTAAGATTTGTTCTCTCATAATTAGATTATACAATCCTGTGTAATCAGTAACTTTACTTCCCAGTAACCAGCCTTCAAAAGCCTTAGTGGCACAACCAAGAAAGTCAGCCCAATCCTGAGACTGAATTTTCTGGGTGTCTCTGAACAGCAACCTGTACTGTTCAGTTGTTAAGCCAAACCCATCAATCAGTGTATTCTTCAGGACTTGGTAATTGTTAGCATCCTCAGCTCTAGTAGTGAGGAGCTTATCTCTACCTTTACCTTCAAAGGAGAGCCACAATATAGCTGCCCACTGACTCTGGGGGATGCACTGGACAGTGCAGGCCCTCTCCAAAGCAGTCATCCATTTGTGGATGTCATCCCCTTATTTAAAGGGGGGCATTATTTTACTCAGGTGTCTAGTATCAAAACTCCTGTCTTTATCCTTAGTGATATTGCTGCCACCAGTGGGGACTACCCCACTCAACTGTTGCTCTCTAGAAAAGGCAAGCTTCTCCTTGGCAAGGGCAGGTTCTTCCCTCTGGATCCTTAGATTAACCTGTTTCATCCTTGCTTCATGTTCTCTCCTCTGAGGGGAAGTCATTCTCCTCTGGGGAGAAGTCATTCTCCTCTGAGAAGGTGCATGAGAGTGCACAGATCTATTGGAGTCCCTAGAATGAGACCTATTTCTTCTAACTCCAAAGTTAGGCCTGCTTAGGGTCAGTACTGGGGGTCCCCCAGATCCTTCCCTATGCAGGTCTACGTTGGACCTAGTAAGTCTGCTGACTAGCTCAGGACCATTGTCTGCCTCATCCCCAGAAAGAACCTCTTCATCCTCCTCCTCCTCTACTTCCTCAGTTTCAGGGAGGTCAGGATCACCAAGGGTACCTTCTAAGGCTGGCATGCTCCCATCTGTATGAGTAGCTTTTCTAGCATCATATGTCTCTGAGAGACCTAACAGAAAAGGAGTGGTAGGGTTAGAACCCTGTTTCAATTTCCTGGAGGTACACAATTGTCTCATCTCCTGGAAACTGAGAGCTGCATATCTGGAAAGGACCTGTGGAGGGTCACTAACCACTAGGGGAGTCTCTGCAGACTCTCCATGGGTAGACATGCTTCTAGTGTGGTGTAAGTGATGCACCTACCTACACTATGGGTTTACCTACTGATCCCTTGCTAGAGTTGTAGTTAGGGTGTGCTAAGCCCTGTTACACTACAACAGCTGGTTCAGTAGAACTCAGAGTATTCTAAGCTAAGTTATATGTACCTTGGTACTTATGTGATCTTTCAAATGATATTCTTAGGATACGTGTGTGGTAAAACAACAGCAAGCTCAAATCCCAACCGCTGCTCACCAATGTGAGAAGTTGGCCTGATATATAGTGCTCACTATTCTAGTGATCACTCTGTATCATTCCAAACAACCCTTATTGATGATTGGTTGTAAGTCAACCTTATTAGACCAGCAATCCTAGTAGCGTGGACAAGAGCAGTCTTTAGGCTAAACTCTAGAGGGCGTGTTAAGCCAGCTGTTTTACCATCACATAAACCTAGGCTTTCCTGTTTTCAGTTTCTATTTTTGGTAAATTCTGGTGGGGTTTTTTCAGTGTTTTCAATATCTTAAAAAACAGTTGTTGTCAGTGGTTACACATTTTCACTCCACTAAAAACAACAGAAAAAGTGTTTTTCCTGTGTTTATGGAACGTTTTGCTGTTATTATTGCTTGCTTTCTGCACTGAAAGAACATGGTATATAAATAGTGTACATATAGTGTATGTGAGGTCCAAATAGATTTTTGCAAATTAATCTTATTGTAGTACACCATACAATACTTCTTCAGTGAGTCTTTGGGTCATGTGCGCTCGCTCTTTCCTTCCCATGGAAACGTCTGTGAAAAGGCCCTCTCAGCATTCATAGCCCCTTGGGATGAGAACCATCAGCTAAGGGACACAGTGGGGATGACTCTTTCTTTGATGCCACATAAAGCACAAAATGATAAATATTAGCGTTTTAATTCCTGTGCATAATAAAGCAGTGCACCAGAATGGACTAAAAAGTCAATAGCATCCCTCATTAACTCTGAAGACTTTAAAGATGCTTTCAGCATACCATCTAACAAGTGGCAAGGATCTCCTACAGGGAATGACTTCAGCTGGGGTATCAATTTGACAGGTCATCACACAACTTTTTTATATACATAGCTGAATCACTGCAAATACAAACAATATCACTCCAATCTTTGTTGAACTTGGAAAGAACCTTTTTTGCAGAGCATTACAAGTGACACTGCGTGCCATGTTTTCCAAAAGTCTGGTGTCATGTTTTCACCACTACCCCAGATGCTTGGTGATATAGATACTTGTCACTATGCCTTGCATTGAATGTTTAAAGCCTGAGGTGTTGGCAATTCACCTACTATGAAACCAGCCATTTTACCTATCAGTGAAAGAATCAAATGCAGCCACAATATCAAATATGAGTTTGATATTTCCTGATTCTCTTCAGTTAATAAAATAATTAAACTACACCTAAAATATTAAACTAAACCCTGCATCTTTAGACCAAAGGCCACAAAACTTGTAAAAGTAAAAGGAAGAAGAAACAATATTTTAGTGGTAACCCTAAAGAACAAAACTCAAGCAGAATAATGTTAGCCAGTCTTTCTTACTGCTAGCTTGTATAACAAAGTTAAATTGTATTGACCACATCAGGAAGAAAAAAATGACTTTTTCACTCTCTTATTCCTTTCTTTGATTGCCATTTAGTTTGTGGTTGTGCAGGTGTTTTTTCAGTGTTTATATGTTTTCACTGGTGAGGGCTATTTTTCGTTCAGTGGGGTTTTATCAGTTATTATAGGTTTAAACCTAAAACCCCACAGCCTACATATACCCCTTGAACACCAAGTGAAAGGACACCACACAAGTTGTTATAAAAATAAAGGATATTTATTAATAACAAGTCTACCCTGAACTCTTTATGAGTCAGGGAGCTAAGCACAATACAAAACTCTTACGAAAATACTGCAAGTTGCACAAATAACACAAATGCCCGAGGGGCACGAAAAACCATATACTCTAAAAGTGGAATGCGAAATACTAGCAGGTAAGTAACACGATCCAGAGGCTTCAGGACCGCTAGGACTACCTTACTGAACCCTCAGGTTAGGAGCAGGAGGCCTAGGGAACTCGGGTGCAGAGTGGGAACTCTTACGCGGGATGCGGGACAAAGTCTATGGATGCTAGTAATTCTAAAGTTACTGTTTCCGGACGAATCCGACTAGGTAGACTAAAAACGAAAAAGGACACTAGGATAGTGAACCTGTGCTGGAGCACCGAAATGCTCGAGTTACCTAGCCCAGGGGCTGCGGCTGCATAGGGTTCAAATGACGTCGGGAATCCTCGTTGTAGTCTATGGAGCCTGAAAGAAGATGTTGCTGGCAGGCGACCAGTGAAGATGTTCGGTGTGATCCAAGGCTGGATCAGTGAAGGAGACGACCTAAAAGCAGAGGGGACTCAGTTTTCAATCACTAGCCAGTGATTGTGTGGGCACCAGGATGGCACCGGATGAAGTCACCGCGATCAGGTGAGTGGGTGACGCTGGACTCTGCAGTCACACGGGCCAGGAGGCGTTGTCGGCGTCCAGGCTGGAGGTGCGAGCTGTCCCACGATGGTGTCTGCTGTCGGCGATGCTGGATCCAAGATTGGAGCAACAAACCTTGGCAAAGGCAAGCCCACGCGGTGGAGTCAAAATGGCGTCTGGAGTGGACCAGGAGGATCCAGGGCACTTCTTGTTGGACAAGGAGCAAGGGCCAGTCTAGAGGATCTAGACCAGCGGTGAAAACGTCGTGGTACGTCGTCAGGAGGGCCTCTAGCCGACGGGCAAGTGACCGGACAACGTGGCAAGCAGCAAAGAAGCAGAAGGGCCCCACGCAGATCTCGTGGATGCTGGGGGACTGGACTTCGGTGCTGGAGCTGCTCAGGGTTGGGGCTTCTCAAACCCCAGTGCACCCACTCGAGGATCCCTCGGCGGTCGTGCTGGTTAAGCGTCGTGCAGGTCTTGAAGATAGCCGGTCCCACGGGTCTCGTCACACCCACGAATCTCAGCTGGGCTGATGATGCAGGTAGAGGTCAGAGATGGCAGGGAATCCGGGTCTCGTCGAGCTGGTCAGTCTTGATCCGGAGGATGGACGTGCAGCAAACCGCAAGCGCTTAGGTGGTGCCTGCTGGTGCAGGGTGGCTACTCCTTAGCCACAAGGGAGAGTCTTCAGAGAATGACAAGAGTTCCTTTCGTGGAAAGTAGTTCAAGTTTCAAGATTATCCAATTTGGGAAGGGTGCCCGCTCCTACCTTTATTCTAAAAAAAAGGGTCTGGCACGCGACTAGGTCCTGCCCATGGGTGGGACCAGGAGGGGGTGGTTACACCCCTCTCCTTTGTCCGGTTTCTCCCCAGCTCAGGGGCTGGTGTGTCCCTGGAACTGGTTTGAGGCGGCATATGTACAGTGAGCACCGGGGTGCCACTTGCAGTCACCTTCCTCTCAGCCCTGCCTACCTGGGATACACAAAATCCTGTCTGGGATGGTGCTGGCACCGCCCCTGACAGGAAACCCTTTGTCCAGGCCTCCCTCGCTGGAAGGACTCCCAGCAGCAGGAGGTCAGACTTGTGTCTGTGGTGGCAGCTTCCATTTTGTGATGCTGAGGCTTGAGTTAACTTTAACCGGGGTTCACAGTTACATACATGTCGTGCCCCTCTAGAAGGGTGGAATGCTAACCCCGTTGCCAGAATTGGCGAGGGGTTAGTATTCCAATTCGTATGACACCTTACTAGACATGTTTTGATAATGCTATGCCAAAGCTAGCATTTGACCGCGAGGTTCATAATGCACTTAAGAGTATATGGTATAGCGTTATCATGGAACAGCTATAAGGACTTGGTTCCGCAAGCTGCAAACGGGCTCAGCTCATGCCAGAGCACCATCTCACATAATTCCAAGCACTCTGCCTTCAGGATTGATAAGGCCTGCCATAGGAGTGACTGATAGGAATATATGTGTCCATTTTAGGGTTAGATATAGGAATACTATATCTAAAGCAAAGGGTGATTACACCACCTTGCCCCAGCTGTCGTGCAGCCAGTTGTGTCAGATTTGGGTGGCCAGCCAGGGGTGGCATAATACATGCTGCAGCCCCTGGTAGGCCCTGGGTACACCTATGCCCTGGATACCTAAGGTATACTGTACAGGGACTGATAAGGTGGCCCAGTACCAATTGGTAAATGCACCTAAGGTACATGCTTGTCAATTTAGAGAGAGAACAGCTAGGCTGTGGGTCTGATTAGCAGGCCCACAGCCAGGGAACGTCGTAAACCAGTGAAGCAAAAAGCAAAAATCTGGGGTGGCCATGGGATTGCAGACCCCACTCTCCTACATCGTTCATCCCGTTTGGCTTCAGGGTATTGAGGTGATAAATCCAGAAATTCTCTCTCATGAGCAACATCTTTTTGTTATCTCTACCTTCTCGACGTTTAATTACTTCCAATACGCATGCTTTAATTTGGCTTATGTGATGGTTTGCCTCAAGGAAATGAGCTGCGACAACAGATTTCATGCATTTGGTCCTTATGTTACTCTTATGTTCATTAAGGCGTATTTTGAGTTTGCGTTCTGATTGGCCAATGTACGCCATGCCGCAAGGGCATTTCAAGAGATATACAATGTTCGCAGTGTCACAGGTGGCATTAGTCTGTATTGGAATTTTATATCCCTTCATGGGATGTGAAATGAAGTTACCCTGGAGTATATTGTGGCAGTTATTACAGTTCCAACATGGAACAGTTCCTTTGTAAGGTTGAGTGCCTTCATCATTGCTGGATTTTAATGAGTTCACCAATGTTTTTTGATCTGCTGTATGCAAATAAAGGTGTATCTTGAAAGATATTGTTGAAGTCTTGTTCTGTTTTTAAGAGAGTCCAATGTCTTTTGATAATTCTCTTGTATTGTGCGCTCAAGATGGAATATTTACTCACGCATGTGATTCGTGGTTGTTTTCGTGAAGTTTGTGTGGACAGTAGTTCAGATCTACTCTTGGTTTTGACTCTGTCGAGAGATTGTATCAGAATTTCTTCCGGGTACCCTCTGTCGCGAAAACGTTGAATCATTTTTTGAGATTGTTCATCACTCTTCTCGGGGTCTGAGACTATCCTTTTAAAACGTAAAAGTTGTGAGAATGGCAAATGTTGTTTGAGAGGTTGTGGGTGAAAACTATGGTATGAAATACTCAGGTGATGGCTTTATTCAGTGGTATTTCCCATATAGTTTTGGTTATCTATTTTATTTTTCCCATAGATATTCCCCTGACGAAGGCCCTGGCGCCGAAATGCATAGGGAAGGGATGTTTTTACAAGCGACATTGATCATGTATGTTACCACATCTTAAGTGTCTCATGGACAGAAGTTTCCAACGAATTGATATTCTTCCCATGGATTTATGTTTTGAAAATTAAAAATATATACATCTACATTTGTTTTGGAGAACTTTTTCAGTTGAACTTGGCTGTGATTCACAGCACTTGACTCCAGTGCCCAGGGAGACACCTCCACGAGTGTGAAGGTGCTACTTGTACATAGTCTTTTCATTCCCCCCACCAGGGCCGCAGACACCTTGATACACCTTCACTCCGACAGGGTAATAGCTGCCATCGTGGACACCGCAGGTGACGAATTTGCTCCCTTGAGGCGGATCGCGGTTAAGCGAGCCCATGCCGCTAACCGCTGGTTCACCCCTGACCTCAAGGAGAAGAAGCTGGCCGCGCGCAGAGCAGAGCGAGCATGGAGAAGAGTATATTGCCCCGCCCAAAAAATAATCTACCTTTCTGTGCTCAAGGAATATAAGCAAGGCATCCTTGCTGCCAAGACCTTATTCTATTCCAACAGGATACTGGCAGCGGAGTCACAACCCAAAGAAATCTTTGCAACGGTGCATGAGCTTGCTTCATCTAACAGAGCTACGGCCTCGATTCCCCCTTCTCAATCTCTCTGCGACTTGCTCAACGTTTTTTTCGTTGAAAAGGTTGCAAAGATTAAGTCTAATATTTCCCCTCCATCCTCCACATTCATTAATCCCTCCCCTCCCGTTGTTATTTCTAAATTGACTTCCATTCCCCTTTTGGCCAATGCCACTTTCCTTCCTCTGCTTCAAAGGGTGAAGTCTGGTTCTCCCCTGGACTTCGCCCCCGCTCACATCCTGAGAGAAATCTTCCTAGCATGTCCGACTCCACCTCTCACACTTCTGAATGACTCACTCAGCAATGGATTGGTCCCCACCCCTCGCAAATTTGCAGCTGTTATTCCTATTCTAAAAAAGGCCGGTGCTGACCCTTCATCCCCTTCCAACTACCGCCCCATCTCCCTCCTACCTTACCTGGGCAAAGTATTAGAAACTCATGTAACCAGCATCCTGAGCACCCATCTAGAAATCAATCACTGCCTCTCCCCCCGGCAGGTGGGCTTTCGGCCCCGCCATTCTACGGAGAAGGTGGTGATTTCAGTGATGGACAGCCTTCGCGAGGGCATTGATACTAATCGTCCGCAGGCCCTCATCCTCTTAGATCTGTCCGCCGCTTTTGACACGGTGGACCACTCCATCCTCCTTACCCGTGTCAGGGCGGCGGGCATAGAGGGCCTAGCCTTCGCATGGCTTGAGTCCTTCCTGAGGGACAGGGCTCAGGCAGTTCACTTAGCTAGGTTCACTGCTGCCTCCCGTAAGGTTGTGTGTGGGGTTCCCCAAGGTTCCTCACTTTCCCCCCTTTTGTTTAATTTATACATCTACCCTCTCATTCTTATGTTACAGCAGCTCGGTGTTTAATTACGCCGATGACCTCCAGCTAATTTTCAATCTTTCCCACTCCCCCACATCTTCTCAGAAGGTCCAATCTGTTATGTTGTTCATCCAGGATTGGATGAACTGCAACCACCTCAAACTCAATCCGGACAAGACGGATTTAGTCTTGACAGGAGGTGGTTGCAGTCCCTGGTCCCCGTCCCACTGGCCTCTCTCACTGGGTGTTCCTCCACTCCCTGTTCCCAAAGTCAAAACCCTTGGTATCTTCCTTAATCCTTTGCTCTCGGTTCACTCACAGGTCAGTTCGGTCATCTCCTCTTGCTTTTTTTCCCTTCGAACGATCAGGAAGATCTCTCGCTTTTTTTCCCTCCCTGCCCTAAAGGTCATAGTGATGGCAATGGTGCTTTCGCGCCTTGACTATGGTAATATCATCTACAATGGCGCACCGGCCTATGCCATCCACCGTCTGCAGCTAGTGCAGAATCAGGCTGCCCGCCTGATCTATGGCCTGCCCAAATTTCATCGTGCATCCCCCTTACTGCAGGCACTACACTGGTTGCCGGTGAAGGCGCGAGCCTTGTTCAAGCTTGGATGCCTCACTTTCCAGGCCAAAATGGGCACCGCTCCGGAGTTCATCTGTTCTGCCATTAAGCCTTACATCCCGGGCAGAGAACTCCGCTCCGCCTACACGGCCCTTTTGACTATTCCCCGATTAAAAAAAAAAAGGGCGGGCGGAACAAAATTTTCGGTCCTCGCCCCCATGTTTTGGAACTCCCTGCCTACAGAACTCCGCATGACACCCTCGTACACTGTGTTTCGAAAGAACCTGAAAACTTTACTCTTCTCTCGAGCTTTCGCAGTTTAATCAATTCTCCCCGCTCCTGTTGTCCCCTCGCAATCTGAAAAGCGCCATGAAACCGTGTGGTAAAAGCGCGCTATATAAATGTTTTTAAATTCAAATTCAAATACACGAAGGCCATTACTTTAGAAAGATATCAGTACAGTTTCTGTGGGCCTGGACCTCTTGCAGGTGGAACACAATAAGCTTAGCTAAACGTGTAAAAAATGTGGAATGCTCCATGTATGAACTCCTACCTGCACACTAGATTGCAAAATGGTAGACCTTACAGCCAGGGTGATCATCCTTAAACTGCGAGCAGAGGACAGCGAGGGCCTGCATTGTTCTAACAGGGGCAAACAGACGCTGTACTAGCGCGGAGACTGCCTCACCTCACCTGCTGCATTGCTTCTGGGCTCCACATGCTGCTGGTCTCCCCTGCTGCCGTTTCCACCACCGTTGCACGGCCACAGCAGGGGGAGACTATAGCTCCCAGGCATCTTCGTTGTTCCGCCCACTTCCACCCTGTAGCACGCCCGGAGGCGCTTAAACATCGGACGCTCCCTCTGCGTCGCGGACGCGCGCGGATGATGCCGGGCTAAGCCCGGGCAAAGGGCGGGCCGTCTGTGGCCGTCCGGGGCTGGACGAGGCTGGGCTGGGCCACCCCTCCAACATCCTTGAAAAGACTTGAGCAGGTACTGCTGATATCGACTTTGTCCCACAAATAATGGGGAAACGGAAAAGTACGGAAGGGGGATTGAATGCTCCAATTAAAGTAAAAAAGCCAAGGAAGTCCAAGAAAGCCCTAAAACATGCGGGGGAAACTGCGTTATGAATCGCATCGAGGGATTGGTGGAGGACTTTGAACTTTTACTCATGACAGATGACCCGTTAAACGGGAATGTTGTAGCAAATGTGGGGAGAGTCACTGAAGAGCAAAGGGGGACTGGCATACAAGGCCCTATAGTAATCCCGGATATGTTCTTAGGGAAATAGCTGGGCAATAGTGTTCCTGTAGAAGTAACTGATACTCCATGTACAAATGCGATTGGTAATACAGATCTAGAATCAGTAGCTATCTGCGCACCAGTAATTGAGCCTATTATAGTTTGTAAAAACAGGTTTTCTGTGTTAGCTAATATTGATACCCCTGATGCTGAGACTGTGGCCCAACTAAACCAACTAAGTCCCTCACATTCGGTTCCAGGAATTGATGATATGGAACAGAGGGGGATGTATAGAATCTTCTATGTCTTCTATTACCCAAGGGGTCAATAGTTTTGCCTTAATTAATATAGTAAATAAACTGTGCAAGACAATAGAGGACATGCAACTAAAGATTGAGGTTCTCACTAGCACAGTAAATAAAGCCATATCTGGGGGAGGTACATGCTCAAACTGCTGTATGATAACAAAAGCCGGGCCTGATAAATCGCTAGCCTGCCGTAAGGAGTCAGCCATAAGTACCCTGAAGATGGGGGAGAATAGAAATGTGCAAAGTAAGGAACGAGCACTGAATAATGGTCCGGTGAAAGGAAGTAAGGGGCCTCTGCTGGCCCAACGTAAAGAAGTTGTTGGGCTTCCAAATACAACAGCCAGAGAAATATCATCTGCCCTTATACCCGGACGTAGTGCCAATGTTAATACCAACATATCCCCCCCTTTGGTAGGACGACTTTTTTTGCCACCAGAAGCTAATGACCTAGTGGTAGTTCTCACGGGTGAAGCACCATTGAAAGCTAATATTCATGAGTCAACTGAGGACCTAGTGAGGAAGACAAAATATTGGCTAGACTGTAACCAGTGGGGAAATAACCTTAAAGTATCGCCTCACATTCTGATGGCAAGACGCATAGCATGGGTAGGACCAAATGCAAAGGAAATTGAGGGCGATTGCATAGTTGTTAACTTTAATAGAGGGGATATAGCAGGGAAGATATGCAGGACTGCTCACCTTAGGGCTCAGCGGGGTATTAAGGTTTTACCCCTGGCCTTTTTCTATCCATCAATTAAAGGGAAAAATCAAAATATTAAGAGAGGTCTAGGGGACACTTTACCCAGACTCAGTCAACATGCAAATAATGTGAAAAATGGGGGCATAGTATCTGGCCCCCAATTTGCAAGGAGCCTAGTAAATGTGCGAGAGGAAACACAGACTGTAACTAGATTACCATCACACACCACCCTTGATGAGAACGACTGACTGGATATAGGGATTTCTAACCAGAGTAGTCAGAGTAGCCACCCAGAGATTTCCAATCCCCATGGGCAAAATGAATCAAGTAGGCCCAACTTTGGTATCCTGAGCTGGAACATCGCCGGTCTAAGAAATAAAAAAGATGACCCTAAATGGCTGGAACTGATTAATGGGTTTGAACTTGTAGTGCTTCAGGAAACCTGGGAGCCGGAGGGAGATTGGTGGTTGGATGGATATACATCTTTCTCCAACCCAGCGGAATTGGTTCCTTTTGGTGGAGCTAAAGGGGCTCCTTTTGCTATTTTCTGTCAAATTACCGTGGCTGTATCAAAGGGTTGAAGTAGGCACACCCCATTGTTTAGCAGTGGAACTGAGGTAGTGTAACACTACAAAACTTCTGGTAGTAAACTTTTATAATTCGCCAGATTGTGCGAATGGAAATGAACATTTGTTGATTTTAAAATCATTTTTAGAGGATTACAGAGAAAAGAAAACCACTTATTAACCGATTATTCTTCTAGGGGATTTTAATATACACCCGTGTGAGCAGGATTGTCAGGGGGATCTGGATACTGCGGAGGCCACAGCCTATCCTACAGCCCATTTTGAGCATAATAGACAGGGGGAATGCTTGGAGGAAGTCCTAGCGGCAGTGGATCTCTATGAACCCAATATATCAGAACATATTAATAGGACCCCGACGTTAATTAGCAGGGGTAGTAGCACTGTTATTGATTATGTTTTTTTGTCATCTTTATTGTTGTCTAGTGTTATTTTTTATGGGGCAAGATACTCACATTTTAGTGATCACAATCCGGTCATTCTGGAATTAAAAAATGAATGTGGTCTGGTACAATCCGGGAGACACATGAGGGTACAGGTCAGCATTAAACCAACTGACCAGGGAAGAAGGCTAAAATGGACACAGATAATCCCGGAGATTTTTTTAGATACCCTTTTTTTGTCAATAACGGCCATGTTGAATATATGTTTGGATTCTATATCTGGGGATATGATGGTTACTGAGGCCGTCACTGCCATTTGCAAACAAATATCCTTGAATGTAATGGCCCCAGTAAAAAGGGTTCAGAAAAGGGAGTGGTGATGGACAGAGCATCTGAATTAAGCAGAACACTCATACCCAGTCAAAAGATCAGGGCTTGATCCATCGCCGTTTTTTAGCTCACTGCACCATGCCAGTTCAGAACCTGGCTACATGCAAATTAGTCTGTCCCTGGCCCAGTGCATCATGGGAACAGGGCAGACCAAACTACCAAGCCAATTCTTTACTGGAAAGGAAACAAGGTTCCGGAGACCCGTTTCTGGCATTACAGCCGTCTTCGGCCCGGCTTGCTTGAATCCTGATGGTGCAGTGAGCAAGGGACTCACATCTGAGCATACCCTTCCACGCTTGTGGTGGCCAAAACGATTCAGAAAAGGGGGTGGTGATGGACAGAGCATCTGAATTAAGCAGAACACTCATACCCAGTCAAAAGATCAGGGCTTGATCCATCACCGTTTTTTAGCTCACTGCACCATCCCAGTTCAGAACCTGGCTACATGCAAATTAGTCTGTCCCTGGCCCAGTGCATCATGGGAACAGGGCAGACCAAACTACCAAGCCAATTCTTTACTGGAAAGGAAACAAGGTTCCGGGGACCGGTTTCTGGCATTACAGCCGTCTTCGGCCCGGCTTGCTTGAATCCTGATGGTGCAGTGAGCAAGGGACTCACATCTGAGCATACCCTTACACGCTTGTGGTGGCCAAAACGATTCAGAAAAGGGGGTGGTGATGGACAGAGCATCTAAATTAAGCAAAACACTCATACCCAGTCAAAAGATCAGGGCTTGATCCATCACCGTTTTTTAGCTCACTGCACCATCCCAGTTCATAACCTGGCTACATGCAAATTAGTCTGTCCCTGGCCCAGTGCATCATGGGAACAGGGCAGACCAAACTACCAAGCCAATTCTTTACTGGAAAGGAAACAAGGTTCCGGGGACCGGTTTCTGGCATTACAGCCGTCTTCGGCCCGGCTTGCTTGAATCCTGATGGTGCAGTGAGCAAGGGACTCACATCTGAGCATACCCTTCCACGCTTGTGGTGGCCAAAACGATTCAGAAAAGGGGGTGGTGATGGACAGAGCATCTGAATTAAGCAGAACACTCATACCCAGTCAAAAGATCACGGCTTGATCCATCACCGTTTTTTAGCTCACTGCACCATCCCAGTTCAGAACCTGGCTACATGCAAATTAGTCTGTCCCTGGCCCAGTGCATCATGGGAACAGGGCAGACCAAACTACCAAGCCAATTCTTTACTGGAAAGGAAACAAGGTTCCGGGGACCGGTTTCTGGCATTACAGCCGTCTTCGGCCCGGCTTGCTTGAATCCTGATGGTGCAGTGAGCAAGGGACTCACATCTGAGCATACCCTTCCACGCTTGTGGTGGCCAAAACGATTCAGAAAAGGGGGTGTTGATGGACAAGCAAGCCGGGCCGAAGACGGGTGTAATGCCAGAAACCGGTCCCCGGAAGCTTGTTTCCTTTCCAGTGAAGAATTGGCTTGGTAGTTTGGTCTGCCCTGTTCCCATGATGCACTGGGCCAGGGACAGACCAATTTGCATATAGCCAGGTTCTGAACTGGGATGGTGCAGTGAGCTAAAAAACGGTGATGGATCAAGCCCTGATCTGTTGACTGGGTAGGAGTGTTCTGATTAACTCAGATACTCTGTCCATCACCACCCCCTTTTTGAAATTATTTTGGCCACCATGAGTGTGGAAGGGTATGCTCAGACATGAGTCCCTTGCTCATTGCACCATCAGGATTCAAGCAAGCCGGGCCGAAGACGGCTGTAATGCCAGAAACCGGTCCCCGGAAGCTTGTTTCCTTTCCAGTGAAGAATTGGCTTGGTAGTTTGGTCTGCCCTGTTCCCATGATGCACTGGGCCAGGGACAGACTAATTTGCATATAGCCAGGTTCTGAACTGGGATGGTGCAGTGAGCTAAAAAACGGTGATGGATCAAGCCCTGATCTGTTGACTGGGTAGGAGTGTTCTGATTAACTCAGATACTCTGTCCATCACCACCCCCTTTTTGAAATTATTTTGGCCACCATGAGTGTGGAAGGGTATGCTCAGACATGAGTCCCTTGCTCATTGCACCATCAGGATTCAAGCAAGCCGGGCCGAAGACGGCTGTAATGCCAGAAACCGGTCCCCGGAAGCTTGTTTCCTTTCCAGTGAAGAATTGGCTTGGTAGTTTGGTCTGCCCTGTTCCCATGATGCACTGGGCCAGGGACAGACTAATTTGCATATAGCCAGGTTCTGAACTGGGATGGTGCAGTGAGCTAAAAAACGGTGATGGATCAAGCCCTGATCTGTTGACTGGGCAGGACTGTTCTGATTAACTCAGATACTCTGTCCATCACCACCCCCTTTTTGAAATTATTTTGGCCATCATGAGTGTGGAAGGGTATGCTCAGACATGAGTCCCTTGCTCATTGCACCATCAGGATTCAAGCAAGCCGGGCCGAAGACGGCTGTAATGCCAGAAACCGGTTCCCGGAAGCTTGTTTCCTTTCCAGTGAAGAATTGGCTTGGTAGTTTGGTCTGCCCTGTTCCCATGATGCACTGGGCCAGGGACAGACTAATTTGCATATAGCCAGGTTCTGAACTGGGATGGTGCAGTGAGCTAAAAAACGGTGATGGATCAAGCCCTGATCTGTTGACTGGGTAGGAGTGTTCTGATTAACTCAGATACTCTGTCCATCACCACCCCCTTTTTGAAATTATTTTGGCCACCATGAGTGTGGAAGGGTATGCTCAGACATGAGTCCCTTGCTCATTGCACCATCAGGATTCAAGCAAGCCGGGCCGAAGACGGCTGTAATGCCAGAAACCGGTCCCGGGAAGCATGTTTCCTTTCCAGTGAAGAATTGGCTTTGTAGTTTGGTCTGCCCTGTTCCCATGATGCACTGGGCCAGGGACAGACTAATTTGCATATAGCCAGGTTCTGAACTGGGATGGTGCAGTGAGCTAAAAAACGGTGATGGATCAAGCCCTGATCTGTTGACTGGGTAGGAGTGTTCTGATTAACTCAGATACTCTGTCCATCACCACCCCCTTTTTAAATTATTTTGGCCACCATGAGTGTGGAAGGGTATGCTCAGACATGAGTCCCTTGCTCATTGCACCATCAGGATTCAAGCAAGCCGGGCCGAAGACGGCTGTAATGCCAGAAACCGGTCCCCGGAAGCTTGTTTCCTTTCCAGTGAAGAATTGGCTTGGTAGTTTGGTCTGTCCTGTTCCCATGATGCACTGGGCCAGGGACATACTAATTTGCATATAGCCAGGTTCTGAACTGGAATGGTGCAGTGAGCTAAAAAACGGCGATGGATCAAGCCCTGATCTGTTGACTGGGTAGGAGTGTTCTGATTAACTCAGATACTCTGTCCATCACCACCCCCTTTTTGAAATTATTTTGGCCACCATGAGTGTGGAAGGGTATGCTCAGACATGAGTCCCTTGCTCATTGCACCATCAGGATTCAAGCAAGCCGGGCCGAAGACGGCTGTAATGCCAAAAACCGGTCCCCGGAAACTTGTTTCCTTTCCAGTGAAGAATTGGCTTGGTAGTTTGGTCTGCTCTGTTCCCATGAGGCACTGGGCCAGGGACAGACTAATTTGCATATAGCCAGGTTCTGAACTGGGATGGTGCAGTGAGCTAAAAAACGGTGATGGATCAAGCCCTGATCTGTTGACTGGGTAGGAGTGTTCTGATTAACTCAGATACTCTGTCCATCACCACCCCCTTTTTGAAATTTTTTCCCAATAAAAAGGGGGCAACAAATGGCCGAGAAATGGTTTGATACCACCTGTTCGCGGGCACATAGCCACTTAATAAAAGCCATTAAACAGATCCCACAAAATAGGACTAATGTGGCTATACTCGGAAAGGATTACAAGTTAGCTGTAAGGGCCAGGAAAAAGGACATTAGAACGGAAGCTTGGGAGGCCTTGATGTCGGTTGATGTCTTAAAGAATAGCCGCAGTTTTTGGGAAATTGTAAATAAACCATTTTTTTCCAAAAACGGCAATAATGTGGTAGAATGTAATATCAGTGAGGCACAATGGTTAGAACATTTTGAGGCTATATATGATGCCCCCACATCGTCTGATACTACCCCTTGGGCTGTCCCAAGAGATTCAAACCAGCCTTTGAATTTTAAAGAGGAGGAAGTAGTTTTGGCCATTAAGGCCATGTCTAATAACAAGGCCCCTGGCCCAGACGGTGTTCCAGCTGATCTATATAAAACACATCCAGTTTTCTGGGCACAAGTTTTGACAAACAATTTTAATACTGCAGCAAAGGGGAATCATCCACCATCCTGGGCCACCTCCATTAAAGTTCCTATCTTTAAAAACGGCAATAGAGGAGATGCCCGATGCTATAGACCAATCTCTTTGATTGATTCGGCCGTAAAGGTCCTGGGGAGGGCGGTTTTAGGTAAGATGAAAGGATGGCTAGATGAGAATAATGTAATATCAAATTCTCAATATGGTTTTAGAAGTGGCAGGGGGACTCAAGATCAGTGCCTTAATTTATCCCTGTTAATTGGCAAATACACATCAGCCAAAGGGGGAGTACTCCAGCTGGCACTTATGGATTTATCGTCAGCTTTCAACCTGGTAAACAGGTCAAAGCTCTGGACGATCCTCCTAGAGATGGGGATGGAAAAAAGTCTCTTTCACTTCCTAGCTGACCTGCATCAGAACCTTACTGCACAGGTGAGGATCGACCAAGATGGGAACTGCACTAGGCACTTTAGCTCTGGGCGTGGAGTACGACAGGGCTGTATTTTAGCACCTTTGCTTTTTACTCTTTATATTAATAATTTAGGCAAATTTTTAGATATAGCCAGTCTAAATGTCCCCAAAATTGGTCAGGAGCGTTGCCCAGTGCTTCTGTACGCCGACGATGCTGTTTTGTTATCCCACACAGCAGCCGGCTTACAGAAGCTGCTGGTGGGATTTGGTAATTTTATGAAATCCCTGGATCTAAAGGTAAATATAGCCAAATCACATGTAATGAGTATAGGTCGCCAGAGTAAACGAAACTGCCGGGTTTTTTATTGTGAAGGCTCCGAAGATACCAGGGTAACTTCTTTTATGTATTTGGGTGTTCTCTTTGATGAGAAAGGTACATGGGCTGCTCAATATAAACTTAAGGTCAATGGCATGGCTAGGGCAATTGCGGCCGTAAACGGATTTGCCAAACGGCTGGGAACCAAACCTGTTGAGGCAATTGTGAACATTTACAAAGCTAAATGCATCGCAATTGCCACATATGGCTCCTCTATCTGGGGGTATAGAGCCATGGAGGGGATACAGCTAGAGGAAAATAAATTTCTACGGGGTATATTATCGGTTCCCCAATCAACACCCACCTATGCTGTACATCAGGAATTGGGGGTGGGTTATATAACCGATACACTCAGGTTGGCGCCAGTTCTTTTTTGGCTTAAATTATGGCTTAATCCCGAATTAGACCTTAATCACAGACTGATCAGGGATTGTCTCACTCTGGATTGTGTACACAAGATTAGGTGGCTTGTTTATGTAAGGGAAACATTGGTAACTGTTGGTCGACAGGACCTCTATGATGAATCTGGGTTGATCACGAAAATGGATCCCAGCGGGGTGAAGAAACAGCTTTTAAATTTGTGGGCAGTACAACGGGAGGAATTGGAGTTGAAAACAGTAACGGTAAAAGCCCATTATCTTTTAAAAAGTACGCCGTCGATGGAACCTTATTTGAAAACTGTGACCAGGCCTTTCCATCGTATACTCCTTACACGCTTCCGTTTTAATTTAATTCACCTTTCTCTAGGGAATTCCAAGGGGTGGTGCAGGCTGGAAGAACTAGGGCCATGCACCTGCGATAACTTTTCAGCCCAGGACACAATGCATTCAATAATGTTCTGTGATTTGTATAGTGACATCAGGAAGAGGTTTCTTTTTCCCTTACTAAAAACAAAGGGTTTTATCCAAGTTAAACCAGCCTTATTGTATTTACAGCTATTAAATGATCCCAATGAGATCTTTTATATAGCCAGTTTCCTTACGGCTGCTGTCCGGTTGAGAAATAGCCGTGAGGAGAGCCAATAATTAATGAGGTCTTATCTCTGATTTTATCATTTTAAACTTGGCTTTTATGACTGGTATTTTTAATGAGTTTTATATCAAATATCTTGGATGTATTGCCATTTTTGTCCTGGAAATGCACTTTACCTGACCAGTACTGTATCGCGTTTTATGCACATAGCCTGCCCACTGCCGGATTGTATTATACTGTGGATACTTTATATTGTATTTTTGCACATATATTTATGTATGTATTTTGTGTTTGTACTTTTATGGTTTTAACTTAACCGAATAAAGTGGTTTGACTGACACAGCACATGACTCCAGTGCCCAGGGAGACACCTCCACGAGTGTGAAGGTGCTACTTGTACATAGATCTGTGACGCTCCCGAGCGGGGAGCAATTTTCTGGAGCACGGAATACACATTACAATTTGTTTGAACTACAAGTAGTGCACGATCTTACTTTTTTTGAATTGATATATGTTGTATTTTGTCCTTCTCTTCTTCCCTTTCCTTTTGGTATGTTCCGCCACCCTTTCCCCCCCCCCCATCCCTGTTGGTTCGTTCTGCCAGAGCTCGTCTTGGAATGTTGGCACCCCTCTGGCAGTCTCGGAGAGTGGGTGACAGAATAAAGACGCTTTTACCTTCACTTGCCTCACAGTGTCTTTATTACAACACTGAAGACGAGGATGGCACAGGGGGCCAACCTGTCACCTCCCCTCTCAGTGCTCTCTCCAACCTGTGAACGTGTGCTGTGGTGAGATTTCGTGCTTCCATGCTGATATTAAAAGTTCCTGTGGAGATCCATTCGACGATTCAAGCTGCCCAGGGGTTCATTGAAATTTAATCAGCCAGACCGCGATTCCTTTCTGAAGACGGAAGCTGGTTACGTGTCTGACCGACTCATCGTCCAGAGTAACCTTTGCTGACACTGTCAGCCCGGTATACTTGTCTGCTGTTGGGCATTGGTCCGTTCATGTGGTAATTGTGATTTCATCAGCCGCCCCAGGGTCGAGTGAGGGTGCGCTGCTACAGCTGTCAAGGATCTTTCAACTGCCTCCTGTCATCGGTGTGACGATTCCTTTCTGAAGAAGGAAGCTGGTTACCTGTCTGACAGGCACTGTATAACTCTTTGTCCAGAGTAAGCTTTGCCGATTCTGTCAGCCCGGAATACTTGTCTGCTGTTGGGCATTGGTCCGGTTTGTGTGGTGATTGTGATTTCATCAGCCGCTCCAGGGTCAAGTGAGGGTGCGCTGCTACAGCTGTCAAGGATTCTTCAGCTGTCTCCTGTCATCGGTGTGGCGCTGTCGCGTGCTCTTCTGACGTCTGTGTCCTCATTGCCTGCGCCTGGTGGAATTTCTTCACTTCGGGCGCTTCAGGTGCTGCCTTTATTTCGGGGGCATTTCCTGTCAGACGAGGCTATCGTTTCCCGGTGAACGTCAGAGGAGTTCCTTTTGCTTGGTTTCCGGTGGTTGCCTCTCCCGCCCCGGTAGTAAATTCAGTATTATGCGTGCCCTATGCCCCAGCCACCTCATCGAAGACCTGTTGCGACGCCCTGAAGTCTATCTTCTTCGGTCTGCTCGGAGTGCCCATCTACATCGTGGGTCACAGGACGGCTGGCTGCGTTCCACTAATTCATCAGTATCGGCATCCATGCAAGTAAGACTGTTCCTTTTGGTTTACCAATCCCATTCTCTTTGGATTGTTCCAGTTAGCCCTTTTGCTTCCCCTGTTAGGAGAGGCACCTATTTGGTATGCTGTAGTGGCTGCGCAGTCCTTAAATCATCTGTCCTCCATCTTCAACCAAGTAAAAACTTGAGTACTGTCTGCTGACCCAGAACCTTCTATCAATTGACTTGGTGCTGCCATTGCTGAGTACTTTCTAGGAGACATGAGTATCGGTTGTAGATGCTAGGAATTCCTCACAACTTACATGTACCTTGTGCGTTGCCATCGGTGATACGCACACCTTCCTTAGTGCCTTTTATCCCTACCTATACTCTAGCCACCTCTGCATATATTCCCCCTGTGTGTCTCTGCGCTCTTCGTGGTGATACACGCTCCAGTGGACTTTATTGCTCATTTTATTGAACACTATCCTGTGTACTTTCCAGTTTTCTATGGTGACACCACCACTTGTCTTCAAGGAAGGTCATCTGGACGTGTGGTCTTGATGGTCCTACATTAAACCCACTCATTATTGTCACTGTATGCCTTAGATCATTGTACTCTCAGAGCACTCTGTACATTGTCTACTTATGCGGTTTGTAACGCTTTTATGGTGAGTTAGTACATAGTGGGCAAGTGTTAGACCTGGCATCATTGGCATGAGTCTCTCCTCCATTTTTTCTGTTTGCCTCCTCTGTTTACGATGTTTTTGCTGGTAAATGCTTTGGGCACTGTGCCACTGCTGATCAGTGCCACAGTGCAAGTGCTCCCTATGTGAAATTGCTGTATTGATTGAATTCCATGTTTGGCTTATTTGGTTTACTGTCAGTCCCTAGTAGAGTGCACCAGGAGTGCCAGGGCTTGTAAATACAAATGCTGCTAGTGGGCCTGCAGCACGTGTTGTGCCACCCACAAGAGCGGCCTAGTAAAAGTATGTCTGAAGGTCTACCATTGCTAGACCACGTGCAGTCTGGTACTGTCACGCAGACTATGCAAGTACACCTACTTGCCAGTCCCTAAACCTTCCCTTAACTTCATGTTAGTCACCCCTATGGTAGGCCCACGGGCAGGGTGCATTGTAAGCATAAGGTAGGACAAGCCTGACAAGGTTGGCATGTCCTAATAGTGAATTACAGCCATATTCGTTTTTCACTATTGTAAGGTTACCTGCTCTCCATCAGTTAGAATGGGCTGCCAGGATTATTAATGCTATAATCCTAGCGGGCTCGGGGAGCATGGTGCAATGTCGAGTTTGGTATCCCTGAACTCAGGGTTTAATAACGCATCCGTTTGGGTGGATGGTTTTTGGACTCTGTGTTTGAAAATAGCACTTTTAGAAAGTAGCTATTTTCTTGTCTAACTGTCTACCAGTCTCTGCTGGTTCTGGTGTGCGTGTGACAGGAGCTGGGTGGCTCCAGAGGTCTGAATGAGTCAGTGTGGGATGAGTGGGGCATTTGCATTGAGAGTAGGGGAAGAGTAGCTCCTGATAGCCTGCCCTGCCTGATACAATGCTGGCTCTGCCCCCCTGCCAGGCGACTGATGACTCTGTGCCTGCCTGGGACTTTCCTGGCCCACCTCCTGCCGGGCAACTGATGGCCCTGCCCCTGCCAGTGACAATGATGGCTCCGCTCCTGCTGGGCGGCTGAAGACTCTGCCCCGCACAGTGAATAGGCCAGGTGCTTCGGCCTGGCAACACCCACAACAAACCCAAGATGGGGGGAAATTCCCCTGCATGGACAAAGGGATCAAAGCCAAAAAGGGGTATAAGAGAAGGACCCCTGAACCAAGAATTTAGATCACTTCTGACAAGGAAACCTGAACCAAGGACAAGAAGCCTGCTGATCTAAGGACTGCCTACCCCTTCTGCCAGAGTGCTGTTTGTTGGGGGAATCCTGCATTGCTTCTTTATTTTTGCCAAGGAACCAGGAGAGAGGAACTGTGTGTGTACTCTCAATCTTTGCTAAGAAAATCTCCAAGGGCTGGAAGAGTGCCAGTCTCCTGTTGAAGTCACAGGGCTAAAGGACTTCATCTGCTTAAAGTGCTGTTTGCTGGAACTTGTGAACCCAGCACCTCTGAAAGAATCCAGCAATCTCGACGCCGACGGACGCCGCCGAATCCAGCTCGACATCGTGAGTAACGGCTCCAGTGTCCCGCTTCATCGACGCCGGCCGCCGGGCCCGATCGACGCCAGCAACAACGCCAGTGAGTAGTGAGTTCGGCTCCAGCTCCAAGTGACCTCGTGTCTGCACCGCTGCTGATCGCATCGATTTCGAGCCCTCTCGACGCCGTGAGTGCTGCTCACTCTTGCAACATCGACATCGACGATGCCGTATCCTGCTTCACCTCGTGAGCGCTGCTCCTGCCTGACTTCGGTCGACGCCGCTGCAGATTGCCCCGACTCCGAGGCCCGATCGACGCCGAAGACGCGACGCCGGACATCTCGACGCCGCTGATCATCGAGTGCTGCACTTTTCCAAGGTACTGTGTTGTGGGGGTCTGTGCGACTCCGGGCTCGACGTAGCGCTCCTCGCGGTCGACGCGAACCTTTGGACTAACTTTGCCTCGACGTCGTGTGACTCCCGTGTGGGTTACATTGTTGCCAAGAACTGTGTTTTAAAGAAGAAGAGTTGCTTTTGATACTAAAGACTTTGTGCTGAGAAGAAACTACGCTTGAACTATTATTTTTCCTTCCAAGAGTATTTATTAAGACTGTGGTATATTTTTGTCGTTATTTGGTCTTGTGCTAAGCCTTATATAAAAATCCTTATTTTTATAATACTACTGTGTCGTGTCCATTTGTAGTGTATTCACTTTATTACTGTATGTGGTCATCAATGCTTAACGCACTGCCTCTGAGATAAGCCTGTCTGCTTTGCCAAGCTACCAAGGGGGTGAGCAGGGGTTATCTAAGTGTGTGATCCCCTTGCCCTGACTAGAAAAGGTGTGTCCCTATTTGTCAGAAGTGTATACCTCTGCCAACTAGAGACAGCTGCTTCTAACATTGGTGGGTCAGCGGTGAGGATTTGAACTTTGCATTTATGACCCATGTGCAGTGATTAGTGTGCGCTACATAGTGAAAGCAGACCATAGCGCAGCCACAATCTGTTTTGGTTGGATATCCTATTTTTGTTCTCCGCTTTCCTGGAACTTGATTTTTGAAACTGCCAGTTTTGACCATGAGTGATGCCGTAGTCACTGCCCCTGTTGTTGGGGAGGAATTTGATAGGAGTAAGATAAAGGATTACAAAGCACAGCAGCTGAAACACTTTTGCAAGCAATTGAAAGTCCCTACTCCAGGCCTCTCCAAGAAAGCAGAATATCTCAAAGCATTGGAGGCCTGGTTAGAGGCCAGAGATCCCTCTGATCCGGTGGTGGTACCGACAGAGGAAGGGGAGGAGGAGGTGCCAGTGAATGGGCCCACATCCCCTCCTGGCAGCAGTGTTTCCTCCAAGGGTCTTTCTCCTGAAGAAAGAGAAGAAAGGGAGAAAGAACGAGCTTACAACATGGAAATGGCAAAACTTAAGATAAATGGGCAGTTGGAAATAGAGAATGCAAGAGGCAGGAGAGAAGCTGATATGGAGATCAAAAGGTTAGAGTTTGAAAGGGAGAACTTAGCTTTTGAGCGTGATACCAGGATGAGGGAGTTGGAGCTCAAAGCTAAAGAGTTAGAATTGAATCCCTCTGGTGGCAGCATCCCATCTGTGCCTGCAGAAAGTAGGTTTTATTTTCCCAAAGATGTGATCAAAGATTTTCAGAAGAATGCGGATATTGGTCAATGGTTTAAAGCATATGAGTTAGCATTGTTGGCCCACCGGGTCCCTGAGAAGGATTGGGGAGCGGGGTTGTGGGGTCGCTTTGTGAATGAGGGAAGAGATACCCTGTTAGACATGCCTGTTGAGGATAGGATGTCTTATGCTCATATGAAAGATGCTTTAATGTTAAGGTATGGCCTAACCCCAGAAAAGTACAGACAGGCCTTTAGAGAATGTAAGAAGTTGCCTGGTACGACGTGGGTGGAATATGTGTCATATTTTTGCAGAGCCATGGACGGTTGGGTAAAGGGCAGCAAAGTGGAAAGTTATGATGCTCTTTATGATTTGTTTGCTTGGGAGCACTTGTCTAATAACTGTTTTCCAGAGCTGCGCCAGCACCTTATTGATAGCAAGATATCTAACCCTAGAAAACTTGCTGAGGAGGCGGACCGCTGGGTCAGTACCAGGGTCCACAAGGGTCCAGTGGGAGACTCAGCCAAAGGTGGGCAGGGTCCACAGCAGAAGAGTGGGGGGGACAAGGGTAAACAGAGGGAGTTCCAGAAAGGGCCCCAAAGTAATCCCCAAGGGAACCAAGGGAAGGGTTCCCAGCCTCCCCCGGAGAAGAAATCATAGGCCCTGACAGGTAGACCTGTTCGTAGGGGCCCAATGACCTGCTTCGCTTGTAAGCAGGTGGGACACCGGT
Source organism: Lissotriton helveticus (assembly GCF_964261635.1). Taxonomy (NCBI): domain Eukaryota; kingdom Metazoa; phylum Chordata; class Amphibia; order Caudata; family Salamandridae; genus Lissotriton; species Lissotriton helveticus. The sequence goes on from NC_136063.1 coordinate 1,209,796,498, forward strand.
TGTATGATCCCCAGTGTCCCTTGAAGAACTCTAGTGCACCACCCAGTGCACCACCACGTGCCGCCCCCGTCAGTTGGCGAGTGTAGCCCTGGGAGGGGAGGAGATGGTTGCCCATGGAGGGGAGGGTCCCGCAGAGATGTCCCTGGTCTCTCTAGGAGACATGGAATTGGTCCCTCCACCCCCTCTGCCTAGTAACACTAAGAAATATAGGCAGTGGGTGACCATTAATGGCCATAGAGTGGAAGCTCTCAGAGACACCGGAGCGAGTGTGACAGCTGTCAAGTGTCACTTGGTGTCCAGAGAGCAGGTTGTTCACCACGCATTCTACCCTGTGATAGCTGCTGACAACTCCCAGAGAGAGTGTGAGGTAGCTCAAGTTTCCTTTGAATGGGGGGGGAGTTTCAGGTACTCTTCAAGTTGCTGTAAGGCCCGCCATGCCTGTTGATTGTCTCCTGGGGAATGATTTGGAAGACTCCCCTTGGGCTAAGGTGGAGAGGGAGACACATTTGGAAATGTTGGGTGTGCCAGAGTGGGTGTGTGCAACCACTCGATCCATGACAGCAAGTAAGGGTGTTGATGGGGTTCTGGAGCCTGAAAGTATGGCCCAGGACCCAGCTGTGAAGAGAAGAGGCAGGGGGCGCGGGAAACCGTCCCCCGTAGTTCCCGTGGTCCAGGAGGAGGCAGACCTTGAGGGGTATGCCCTGGAACCCACAGGCGAACAAATTGCTGAACTGGGAGACCTGCCCGAGCTGACCCACTGGCAGCAGGATGGTGGTCCCTCCAGGGAAGAATTCTGTGCAGAACAGAAAGTGTGCCCTTCTCTTGTGGGTATGAGGCAGCAGGCCTCAGCCCAAACCTCAGGTGATCAGTCAGGGTCACATTTTGTTTACTGGGAGAACGACCTCCTGTATAGCGAGCCTAAGGCTGCTGAGCCTGGGTCAGCCCGTGTGCTGGTGGTACCCCAGCGCTTCAGAGCCTTCCTACTGGGTTTGGCTCATGACGTTCCTTTAGCTGGACATCTGGGGCAGGACAAGACCTATGACAGGCTTGTCACCCATTTTTATTGGCCTCCGATGAGAAGGGATACAGATATCCATTGCAAGACCTGTCAAACTTGCCAGGCAAGTGGGAAAAGCGGGCGGAAGCAGAAGGCTCCCCACCAACCTTTTTCCGTGGTCAGTACCCCCTTTGACCGGGTGGGGATTGACATTGTTGGGCCCCTGGACCCCAAGACAGCCCTAGGCAACAGGTTCATCCTGGTCTTGGTGGACCATGCCACACGGTACCCGGAAGCCATCCCTCTCAGAACAGTGACGGCCCCCGTGGTGGGACGGGCACTGATGGGTGTTTTTTCCCGAATGGGGTTCCCCAGAGAGGTGGTGTCGGACCGGGGCACCAACTTCATTTCCAACTATATGAAGTCTCTGTGGAAGGAGTGTGGGGTAACTTACAAGTTCACCACTCCTTACCACCCTCAAGGTAATGGGTTGGTTGAGAGATTCAACCGTACCCTTAAAGGCATGATTATGGGTCTTGAAGAACCAATGAGGCGTAAATGGGACGTCCTCTTGCCATGCCTGTTGTTTGCTTACCGTGAGGTGCCGCAGAAGTCTCTAGGGTTCAGCCCCTTTGAGCTTTTGTGTGGACACCCGGTAAGAGGACCTTTGAGTCTGGTCAAAGAAGGCTGGGAGCAATCTCCCAGGAAACCTCCCCAGGATGTATACAGTTACATGCTGGCCTTTAGGAACCAGACCAGGCGCTTCAGAGATCTTGCTCAGGCAAATCTGGAGGCCAGCCAGGAGGAGATGAAGCGGTGGTACGACCAGAAGGCCACTCTGGTAGAGCTTCAGCCTGGACAAAAAGTTTGGGTCATGTCCCCTGTGGAACCTTGTGCGCTCAAGGACAGATGGACTGGACCATTTGAGGTTGTGGAGAAAAAGAGCGATGTCACCTACATGGTGGGCTTGAAGTCTCCCAGGAACCCCTTGCGGGTCCTGCATGTCAACCGTTTAAAGCCCCACTTAGAAAGGTCCGAAGTGGGCATGCTCCTAGCTACAGATGCTGGAATGGAGGAGGAGAGTGAGCCTCTTCCTGACCTCCTGTATGCAAAAGAGCAAGATGGGTCAGTGGATGGTGTTGTCCTCTCTGACACACTGACCCCTGAGCAGCAGCAGGATTGTCGCCAACTGTTGGGACAATTCCCTGATCTGTTCTCCTTGATTCCTGGTGTCACGCAGTGGTGTGTCCATGATGTGGACACCGGGGACAGCACTCCTGTGAAGCACAAGGCTTACAGAGTGACTGACAAGGTCAGAGCATACATCAAGGAGGAGGTCTCCAAAATGTTTGCCTTAGGGGTGGTTGAGTCCTCTAGCAGTCCTTGGGCCAGCCCAGTGGTCTTGGTCCCAAAGGCTGCAGCGCCTGGTGCTTCACCGGAACTTCGGTTCTGTGTGGATTACCGAGGACTCAATTCAGTCACCAAGACTGACGCGCACCCCATCCCCAGAGCTGATGAGCTCATAGATCGGTTGGGGGCTGCCCGGTACCATAGTACGTTTGATCTAATGTCTGGGTACTGGCAGATCGCCTTGACTGATGGGGAAAAAGAGAGGTCAGCATTCTCCACACCAGATGGGCACTACCAATTCCGGGTTATGCCCTTTGGGATGAAGAATGCCCCTGCCACCTTCCAGAGGTTGGTCAACCAGGTCTTGGCTGGACTGGAGGATTTCAGTGCCGCCTACCTGGACGACATCGCAGTGTTCAGCGCCAGCTGGGAGGAACACTTGCACCACCTCCAGGAAGTGTTGTTGGCCCTGCGCAGAGCAGGCCTCACAATCAAAGCCAGTAAGTGCCAGATTGGGCAGGGTTCGGTGGTGTACTTGGGGCACCAAGTAGGGAGCGGCAAGGTGGCCCCCCTGCAACCCAAGATTGATACCATCCTGGCCTGGGCACCGCCCAAAACCCAGACTCAGGTGAGAGCCTTCTTGGGTCTCACGGGTTATTACAGGAGGTTGGTCAAGGATTATGGTAACATTGTGCACCCCTTGACTTCGCTGACTTCCAGGAAGCAGCCACGACTTGTGATCTGGACTGACGCCTGTCAGACGGCCTTTGACACCCTGAAAACTGCAATGTGCACAGCACCCATACTCCAGGCACCCGACTTTTCTAAAGAATTTGTTGTCCAGACGGATGCTTCAGAGCATGGCGTGGGGGCTGTTCTAGCTCAGGTGAATGAAGAGGGCCGAGACTTACCTGTAGCCTTCATCAGTAGGAGGTTACTTCCCAGGGAACAGAGGTGGAGTGCGATAGAGAGAGAAGCATTTGCTGTGGTCTGGGCGCTGAAGAAGCTAAGACCCTACCTGTTTGGGACTCACTTCCGGGTTCAGACAGACCACAGGCCCCTCAGATGGTTGATGCAGATGAGTGGTGAGAATCCAAAGCTGTTGAGGTGGTCCATTTCCCTACAGGGGATGGACTTCACGGTGGAACACCGCCCTGGCACGGATCACGCCAATGCTGATAGTCTGTCCAGATTTTTCCGCCTTAGTGATGAGGACTCCCTAGGGTAAGGGTAGTTCTCCCCACATTTCAGCTGGAGGGGACACGTGTTAGACCTGGCATCATTGGCATGAGTCTCTCCTCCATTTTTTCTGTTTGCCTCCTCTGTTTACGATGTTTTTGCTGGTAAATGCTTTGGGCACTGTGCCACTGCTGATCAGTGCCACAGTGCAAGTGCTCCCTATGTGAAATTGCTGTATTGATTGAATTCCATGTTTGGCTTATTTGGTTTACTGTCAGTCCCTAGTAGAGTGCACCAGGAGTGCCAGGGCTTGTAAATACAAATGCTGCTAGTGGGCCTGCAGCACGTGTTGTGCCACCCACAAGAGCGGCCTAGTAAAAGTATGTCTGAAGGTCTACCATTGCTAGACCACGTGCAGTCTGGTACTGTCACGCAGACTATGCAAGTACACCTACTTGCCAGTCCCTAAACCTTCCCTTAACTTCATGTTAGTCACCCCTATGGTAGGCCCACGGGCAGGGTGCATTGTAAGCATAAGGTAGGACAAGCCTGACAAGGTTGGCATGTCCTAATAGTGAATTACAGCCATATTTGTTTTTCACTATTGTAAGGTTACCTGCTCTCCATCAGTTAGAATGGGCTGCCAGGATTATTAATGCTATAATCCTAGCGGGCTCGGGGAGCATGGTGCAATGTCGAGTTTGGTATCCCTGAATTCAGGGTTTAATAACGCATCCGTTTGGGTGGATGGTTTTTGGACTCTGTGTTTGAAAATAGCACTTTTAGAAAGTAGCTATTTTCTTGTCTAACTGTCTACCGGTCTCTGCTGGTTCTGGTGTGCGTGTGACAGGAGCTGGGTGGCTCCAGAGGTCTGAATGAGTCAGTGTGGGATGAGTGGGGCATTTGCATTGAGAGTAGGGGAAGAGTAGCTCCTGATAGCCTGCCCTGCCTGATACAATGCTGGCTCCGCCCCCCTGCCAGGCAACTGATGACTCTGTGCCTGCCTGGGACTTTCCTGGCCCACCTCCTGCCGGGCAACTGATGGCCCTGCCCCTGCCAGTGACAATGCTGGCTCCGCTCCTGCTGGGCGGCTGAAGACTCTGCCCTGCACAGTGAATAGGCCAGGTGCTTCGGCCTGGCAACACCCACAACAAACCCAAGATGGGGGGAAATTCCCCTGCATGGACAAAGGGATCAAAGCCAAAAAGGGGTATAAGAGAAGGACCCCTGAACCAAGAATTTAGATCACTTCTGACAAGGAAACCTGAACCAAGGACAAGAAGCCTGCTGATCTAAGGACTGCCTACCCCTTCTGCCAGAGTGCTGTTTGTTGGGGGAATCCTGCATTGCTTCTTTATTTTTGCCAAGGAACCAGGAGAGAGGAACTGTGTGTGTACTCTCAATCTTTGCTAATAAAATCTCCAAGGGCTGGAAGAGTGCCAGTCTCCTGTTGAAGTCACAGGGCTAAAGGACTTCATCTGCTTAAAGTGCTGTTTGCTGGAACTTGTGAACCCAGCACCTCTGAAAGAATCCAGCAATCTCGACGCCGACGGACGCCGCCGAATCCAGCTCGACATCGTGAGTAACGGCTCCAGTGTCCCGCTTCCTCGACGCCGGCCGCCGGGCCCGATCGACGCCAGCAACAACGCCAGTGAGTAGTGAGTTCGGCTCCAGCTCCAAGTGACCTCGTGTCTGCACCGCTGCTGATCGCATCGACTTCGAGCCCTCTCGACGCCGTGAGTGCTGCTCACTCTTGCAACATCGACATCGACGACGCCGTATCCTGCTTCACCTCGTGAGCGCTGCTCCTGCCTGACTTCGGTCGACGCCGCTGCAGATAGCCCCGACTCCGAGGCCCGATCGACGCCGAAGACGCGACTCCGGACATCTCGACGCCGCTGATCATCGAGTGCTTCACTTTTCCAAGGTACTGTGTTGTGGGGGTCTGTGCGACTCCGGGCTCGACGTAGCGCTCCTCGCGGTCGACGCCGAACCTTTGGACTAACTTTGCCTCGACGTCGTGTGACTCCCGTGTGGGTTACATTGTTGCCAAGAACTGTGTTTTAAAGAAGAAGAGTTGCTTTTGATACTAAAGACTTTGTGCTGAGAAGAAACTACGCTTGAACTATTATTTTTCCTTCCAAGAGTATTTATTAAGACTGTGGTATATTTTTGTCGTTATTTGGTCTTGTGCTAAGCCTTATATAAAAATCCTTATTTTTATAATACTACTGTGTCGTGTCCATTTGTAGTGTATTCACTTTATTACTGTATGTGGTCATCAATGCTTAACGCACTGCCTCTGAGATAAGCCTGTCTGCTTTGCCAAGCTACCAAGGGGGTGAGCAGGGGTTATCTAAGTGTGTGATCCCCTTGCCCTGACTAGAAAAGGTGTGTCCCTATTTGTCAGAAGTGTATACCTCTGCCAACTAGAGACAGCCGCTTCTAACATTCCTACTGGTTTTGGTATCTAGGTTTGGACCGTGTTTCTCCGTTAGCAAAGGTTGTAGTTTCATCTCTCTACTTGTGTGAGTATTCATATCACTTTCATTGCAGTTTTTTGAAGAGGATATCTTTCTTGCGAATATTACTAAGGAACCCTCCTTTTATTTTCCATTATAGTGTAGAAAACACCGATACAATACTTACTCCCCATGGCTGCGTCATCCATGAGCCAACCGCCCTCCTTTTTAAACGAAATTGGGGATTCTGAAATCCATTGGAAGGATTGGATTAATTTGTTTGATTCCTACCTGATTGCCATTGGGGGGGGGGGAAATTCTCCGCTGTCCAGAAACAACATGTCTTACTTCATAACCGGGGTGTTCAGGGTAGGAAAATTTATGATACCCTTCCCGATCCTGAGTTAGAGGATGATGAGGTTGATTTAGATGTATTTAAAATCAGCTTGTTAAAACTAGAAACTCACTTCGGGGACAAGGTGGACCTAGTCCTAGAACGGCACAAGTTTTTTACTCGGGTTCAAGGCAAACAGGAGTCAGTCACTAATTATATCGCTGCACTCCGAGGCCTAACTCGTTTATGTGAGTTTGGCTAGTTGAATGACTCGCTCATCAGGGATCAATTGGTAAGATGTACTCACAACCCCCGTATAAAAGAGAAACTCCTAGCTAAAAAACCCTAATTAAGAGAAGCTATCAGTATGGCCCAGTCTATTGAACACACTGCTCAGTGTATTTTGGAGATGAATCCACCTAAAGAACCAGTCTGTAATATAAGATGTGGAAGTAGCAACCACCTGGCGAACAATGTTCATTATACAGCCCGTAATTCTACTTGCATGAAGTGTAATAAAAAGGGCCATTTCGCAAGAGTGTGCAGAGAAGGGGAGATGAATCAAGTTAAAATGGTATGCCGCGAAGAAGAGCAGTCTCCTAAGAACATATTTTAAGGAGAAGCATGGGAACTTTCTTCTTCGATTTATCCCGCACAACATGAGTATATATTGTCCTATTTCTTCATACTTTGTGATTTAACCTGCCTTAACTGAATGTATATACGTATTGGTTTTCCATGGGAGTATATATAAGATGTATCCTTTATTAAGTGTATCTACTCTGTTGTCACGGGTAATATTGTGATGATTCCTTCTATTGAAATGCCAAAGTTCATAGAAATTTCCATCCTACTAGAAGGAACACGCATTGTGTGCCTCCCTACCCAATCGCATGTTATCACCTCGTATGTTCAAACTTTGTCAATAGTTATTCACATGCCTCACAGCAACCTGTTGTGGAATTCTTAGAGACGGTTGCCCCCCCCCTCTTATTGAATAGTGAAACCCCCGCTCCTCTTCCTGGGAGTGGGAGTCCTTTTTCTACTCCCACCCTTTTCCAAATGTTGTTTCGGGGTTTTTCCAGAGGCACTTTAGGTTGCATTGCCACTGTTAGCTTCAAGTTGGTATTAACATGTTGCAAACTGTTCACATTCCTCGCTTGTGTTGTAACTGGGAATGACTTCTCCTTCTTCTTCTTCTTTCTTACTCCTTTTTCCTTTCTCCTTCTATTTTCCGTGGCTTTTCTCTTGTGTTGGCCGAGGGGAGATGTGTTGTATTTTGCCCTTCTCTTCTTCCCTTTCCTTTTGGTACGTTCCGCCACCCTTTTCCCCCCTCCCTGTTGGTACGTTCTGCCAGAGCTCACCTTGGATTGTTGGCACCCCTCTGGCAGTCTCGGAGAGTGGGTGACAGAATAAAGACGCTTTTACCTTCACTTGCCTCAGAGTGTCTTTATTACAACAATATACTTTACTTGCTCAATTGTGGAAAAGTAAATTTTGCCATGTTCTGTGTCCCTACGTGTCATCCATCATATGTTATGTGTGCATGATTAAATATGCATATGCATTCCCCATGTTCGATTAATGACGCAATTACAGTTGTGTCCACCTCTAGTATGCCAGTTTCCAGTCCTCGTGAATACTACGAATATCAGGCCTATGTAAAGCTACGTTGCCACGTTTCTCAGTGTGCACGTTATTCTATTATAAAGTCCCCGTTTCTAGGCCTCAAAAGGGCCTGGACACCAGATTCAGCTCCTGTCTCCTGAAGCCTCGCTGAGGAGCGATACAGCCCCCACCTGTATCCTCGACCCTTCACTTACTTCCTGCCTCGCAGTGCCCGGTTCAGCCTGGCTCAGCCTCTGAGTCTGCCAAAAGTATGTTATAGTTCCAGTTATCAGTTCAGTCCTCCTTCTCTGCATTCCTAAGTTACTGAACTGCATCAATAGTTTCCGTCATTGTCTAGCCTTCACGTCTCCACGTTAGAGAAATACTGCATTTACTGGTCATTTAATATTCTTCATCACGCACTACATGTAGAATAATGCATGGTCCAGTCTTAGAATCAAGTTAGCCTTTCCTCTCCTGACTTCTAGTTTATATCAACATGTTCTCTAAACATCAGATACTGGATACTGTTTAGGTACATGTCGCCCTGACTCTCCAGACTTCAGTCTCTGCTCCTAGCACAGAGTTCATAGCCCCCAGCTTCTCCTAGTGATACGTCATTGCTAGTTTGCGCGCACCATCAGGTTAGAGGTCCCGGCTCCTTAGGTAGCCCCCTCCATGGTTTCCGCCCCATTCATGACATATTCTGTTACGTTTGCATCACATGTCTATGTATACGCCCTGTTACACCTCTTTTCGCCCTTATCTTTCGCGACTGCTACGCATCACGCCTTCTGCTCCACCCACTGCTACGCCTACTGCAATGTAATGCTATGTGTTTGCGTTATGTATATATGCTCATGTATTGTTATTAAAAGTCAGCGCGCTCATCCCAGACCCAGCCCCAGCAGCTGCTGGGCCCTGTCATCCTATTCCTATGCAGGTTGTCCTGTTCCTGTCCTTATGCTGTATTAAACCTGCAAAACTCCTACTACCTCGAATCTTGACTCTTATTTATTGAGCTATCTGTTATGATATATGTCTAGTCAAAAAGAGAGGTATTATTTATTTATTTACCACATAATGGCGCCCGAATAGGGACTTGCCCTTTCCCCACGCGTCGGTGAAGCCACGCCGACCCCCTGACCCTCTGCAGTCGTGACGGAACTCTTCTGCGCACCGGCAGATATTTCTGCTTCAAGTATCCCTCAGGCCCACGGAGGAGACGGAGGAGGCGGTCCAGCATCCAAACGAGACGGTGGAGGAACGCGGCGAGTCCCGACCAGAGCCCAAGCCGAGAGTTCAAGGTCCGAGGTATCCGGAGGTCCACCCGTAACTGAAGTCCGAAGTCCGTCGTCGTCGTAGCAGTCCAGTTCAGTCCGAGGCTTTCCGTTCTTGCTGCCCGGTGAGTACCATTACTGGGGTAGTATCTAGACAGGGTCAATCTAAATTGACTCTGGTCCGTGGGTTGGTGGTACACAGACTCACAAACGAAGTGTTCACCTAGGTGGATACGGGTCTTGATGCGTCCCTTTATGGGACCGGTATGTTCCGTACTGTTTCAGCAGTGCATCCAGTAACTCTAGTCTGTTCCGTTCTCGAGAAATTCTTGTGTTTCTGTTCTCAGTATTCCAGGTAATATTCTGTCCGAACTGTTATGTTATGATGTTGTTCAATGTATTTCCAATGTCGTGGTATGCCTGAATTGTTCTCCAAATTGTTATTGTTTCTCGTGTATTGTATTGTGTTCCGATTCAAGTTTACAATGTCTCTCTTTTCGAGATTACGTCAGCTAAAAACTAGAAAGGGTTTGTTAGAAGAAGCAGTTCCTGTTCCGCCGAGGGACAGTCCAGGTCATTTTATGTATCAGAAGCATGGCATAAGCGCCATATTGTATCTAGATTTATGGGTAGAGTATACCAAACAGTTAGAAGAAAAGTATAAATGGCCCGTATCGGGTACATGGGATGCCGAGTGCATCATGCGAGTAGAAGAGGCATTATGGAAAAAGAAAGCCAGACAGTCACAGAAAGATGCCATTGAGTTATGGCGCAAAGAAGCTCATAAAAGAACTGAAAAGGAAATCAGAAAGTCAGAATTAAGTAGAGAATCCTTAGAACGAGCACAAGAAAAAGAACTAATCGAGATAGGTGAACAAGTCAAAGCCGAACAGTCAGACAGACAGAGGCATGCCCTTATTAGGGGTATGTATCCTCTTCTTGCCGAGGGCTTGCCAAAAGCGACCCCAGAGGCATCCAGTAATTTCCCGCCACCATTAGTTCCGACCAAGCTACGTCACAAACAGACCGCAGCTGATATTTTTATTTCATCCTATTTGGACGACACAGTCCCAGAATATGCAAATCCTGTTCGCACTCCACCAGTCCCTGTAAATCAGGCACTTCCCGCTCCTCCAGACACCGGAGTACCTGTTACGGTACCCCCGGTCCAGTCCGTCATACAAGTCCAGCCTGCATTTCCATTTCCCACTCTGCCAGGACGAAGAGCCTCAGTAGACCTAGACTCCAGTTTAGGGGCCGCAGGGGGAGGTACTCCTCAAACCCCGCCGCCACACAAGCGTTTAACGTTAGCCGAATTACATGCACAAGCGTCACAGCGTACGCCCAGACATCAGACTGTAGCAGAAATAAGAAAAACCCTTGCCGAATGCGGCTATGATCCAGTCCCAGGCGAGGATAATATGGTTTTATATTCATTCCGCGTAAGAAAGGTGGCCGAGTATCTAGTCACCTTACCGAATATGAAAGAAGATCTAGACAGAATATATCGTTTCATCCGTACAGGGGATGATCCAGAAAGTATTAGCGAGGCCATGTCTCAAAGGAAAGCCGAGATCCAGCTCATGATATTAAAGTTTCTGATCAATTGTCTAATAAGAGAACAAGATTACCCGTCTAAAGATCCGGCCGAAATGAAAATCCTGACAAGGTGGAGTGATAATATAGCCGAGGGTAAGCACAAGACCGTCGGTGCTATGGAGAGTATGTACAAGAAAATCCGTAGAGAAATAATAAAATTACACGAACAACGTAAAGCAACACAAGTAAGCGAGAAAGAAAGTAACTCTGATACTGAAGAGGTAGAGGACGAGAATCCCGCCAGAATAGCGTATGTAGGAAAATCTAGATTTCCAGATCGCCATTTACGCCTAGAACACAAGTCTATTTTTCATTCTCCAGCACCAGAACAAGGTTCACTGGAACAAGTGTTTCAAGCTACCGATCACATTCTGAAATCACGAATCGGTTACAGTGAGTTAAGTACCATGCATGAACAAGAACTAGCCCGATCAGCAGTCCGATGGATTACTGATTCTACCACTTTTCCAGACGAAATAGTGGCACAAATGTTTCTGAAAATGCCCCCAGCCGAACAACGACTGGCGGGTATGTATATGATTCAGCACCTCATTACATTGTATGAGGGTCAGCACTCTGATCCAGGTCCGTTACATGATGTCCTGAACGAGTTACTCCAGTATAGATGGAAAGGTCTAGGTACCGATTTAATTAGTGTCATTCTAGAACAGCGTCACAAATATAGAACGTTTTTGAACCCGCATTTTGTTCATGCCTCACCCCCAGAAAGTAAACCATTTTACATGGAGAGACAGAATCCGTTACGAGAAGTCCACCCAGTTAAAGGAACGGGTGGCGAAATGCAGCGAGTGTTTGTTTACACTCCGATTACAAAGATGGAACTCCTCGAGATGAAGAAATTAATTCCCTGTCATGACAAAGATCCAGCAGGGTTCCATAGAGAATTAAAAGACATGCTCCGTATGGGAGAATACACATATCCAGATATAATTAAAATGTTAAAGGTTCTGCTGCCCGCAGGGGTGTATGAAAAGCTCAAGGAAAAAGAATGGGAGGTGGGAGAGAAAAAGATCGATTGGGCAGTTCTAGAAGCTGAAGACAAGGCACGAGTACCAGGTACCGGTCTTGGAGATAAATGTAAAGAATTACCAGAATTATTAATACAAGTTTTACCTAGATTATTGACAACTAGAAAAGAAGACTGGGATGCAATCTCAGCCTGTAAACAGAAGCAAGACGAGGATATTAGTGATTTTTATTCTAGATTTGAAAAGTGTTTTAGTATCAACAGTGGCCTCAAGACAAGTAGTGAGTCATACCCTCACCTTTTTGTTACTAAATTAGTCGAGAATTCAAGCCCACCAATTAAAAATCGAGTTTTGAAAGTCGAAAGTACCTGGCAAGCTAATACCCCGTCCCAGATGTTGCAGATGCTTCAATACCACCAGAATAGAATCAGAGAAGAGCAAGAACACGAAAGAAAACGTATGAAAGATACGAAAATGAAAGTACTAGTTGCACAATCTGTTCCTCAAGACAGTCAGAAGAGGGGTCCGAATCAAGCCAGTCATCCTGCAGCTCCCGTTAAAGGGAACTGCAATTATTGTAAACAGCCAGGTCATTTTATAAATGAGTGTGCAGTTCTGAAACACAACATAGCTACTGGTAAGACTAAAGAAAGACCACGTCCGCCTAGACAAGAACAAGTTTCACAGATTCCTCAGCCACAGAATGCACCACAGACAGTTACAGCTCCGCAGCCTATTGCTGCAACGCAGCACGTTACATCGCAGATGTACCAGTATGCACAGTCTGAGTATCCAGAGTACCAACAGTATTCATGAAACAGCCTAGAGAGGGAGGTAGGCTTGCCTCTCATCGAGATACCTGTAGATCAAGAAGGTCCCTATGTTCACAGTCAAGTATTAGGGAAAGACAGAAAGTTTTTGATTGATACAGGGGCAAGTAGGACCACAATTAGTCACGCCGAAGTTCCAGGGGCTCCGCTCTCAGGCTCAAGAAATGTTTCCCTTGGATTTTCAGGAAAACCTATCGTAAATGAGATTTCAAAGCCAGTTACTCTAGAAGTAGGTCCATTGTCCCGCACTACTGATCTGTTACTTACTAAGTCATGTCCAGAAAATCTATTAGGCATTAAAACACTGAAAGAGTTAGGTGCAGTTATATGCTGTTCCCCAGAGGGAATACGATTGTTCCTACGTGACTTCAAGGGTCACTATGTATTACGAGATTTTGATTCAAGACTGTCTAATGTTCCGCAGCACTTATGGGCGCAAGGTCCAACTGATGTAGGTTACATGCAAATCACACCCTATCGTGTGACTCTCAAGCCAGGTGTAGTGTTACCACGAATCAGACAGTACAGATTGCCACCTGAGGCTGTAGCAGCCTTATCCAAAATTATTGACGAGCTCATGGCTCAAGGAGTGGTTGTAGAAACTGACTCCAATGTATGTAATTCTCCGATCATTCCAGTCATGAAACGTACTGATCCCAATGCACCCCCAGTATATCGATTAGTGATTGACCTACGAGAGCTTAATAAATGTATTATTCCTCAGTACCCAGTTGTCCCAGACATCTCTTCCCTATTGACAGCCATTGATTCCGAAGCCACGTTCTTCACTGTCATAGACCTCAAGAACGCATTTTTCAGTGTCCCTATTCATCCAGACAGCCAGTTTCTTTTCGGATTTTGTTTAAATGGAAGGAGCTATATGTTTACACGAGCTCCTCAAGGTTTCACAGAAAGTCCTAGTATTTACAGTCAAGCACTCAAGAGACAACTAGACAACATTCACATGCCAACTGACACTGCCCTGCTCCAGTATGTCGATGATCTACTGATCACAGCCCGTTCTGAACGTGCTTGCGAGCGAGCATCCCTGACAGTTTTGTATTTCCTAGCCGAGATGGGGCACAAGGTGTCCCCTTCTAAGCTTCAATTCTGTGTCCAGCAAGTGGTATACTTAGGACACTTGCTGTCCAAGAGGGGTAGGCAGTTGACACCAGACCGTATCCAGTTGATAGCGAGTCTTCCTCAGCCCAAGACCCAGAAGGAGGTACGTGCTTTTATCGGCCTCACTTCTTACTGCAGACAATGGATTCCTCAGTATGCATTTCTAGCCAAGCCACTGATACAGTTAACGACACAGGAGGCAGCCGTATCGACTGTCCTCCCTTGGACATCTGAACATACACTTAGTTTCAATGAGTTAAAGAAAGCCCTATGCCAAGCTCCAGTTCTAGCGACACCGAACTACAGTAAGCCTTTTACACTTTTCGTCACTGAACGTGAAGGTACAGCATTATCTGTTCTCACACAAGATCAAGCAGGACAATACAAGCCCTGTGCTTATTTTTCGAGCACATTAGATCCTGTAGCCCAGGCTCTGCCTGCGTGCCTCAAGTCAGTTGCAGCCACAGCACTAGCTATCAGACAAAGTGATTCCATAGTCTTAGGACATACCTTGACAGTACAAGTTCCACATTCCGTGGAAGTTCTTTTAAACCGAACACAAACTCAGCACTTGACAATTGCACGTTTAACAGGTTATGAATTGACACTGTTCCAGCCACACATAGAAATCAGACGCTGCAACATCCTAAATCCTGCTACACTGTTACCATCAGTTAATTCAAATCCAGCCACACATGATTGCGTGGAAGTAGTTAACATTACGACCAAGCCAAGACAAGATCTGACAGATACTCCGTTACCAGACCCCGACCTGACACTTTATGTGGATGGTTCATGTATGAGAACTAGTACAGGAGAACTAGTCGCCGTGTATGCAGTGACTACTGACACTGAAGTTATTGAGACACACCGTATTGATACCCTGTCCGCTCAAGCAGCAGAGCTAGTTGCTCTGACACAAGCCTGTATACACGCCAAGAACTTGAAAGTTAATGTTTACACAGATTCACATTACGCATTTGGAGTTGTACACGACTTCGGAGTGCTCTGGCAGGAGAGAGGTTTCATGACTTCTCATGGAACCAAGATTCAGCATGGTCTCCTTATTCAAGCTCTGTTAGATGCCATACACTTACCGACATCTATCGCTATTATGAAGTGCAAAGCACATACGAAAGTTACTGACACCATTTCTCAAGGTAACGATCTAGCAGATCGCACAGCCAAGCTTACAGCACAGACTCTAGACATTCCAGTTAATCAGACACATACTCCAGATCCGGCTACATGTATGACAGTTAAGGACCCTACACAAGATGTCATAGACATACAGTTACATGCTACTCCCGAAGAAATCAAGAAATGGTCCGAACAAGGAGGGGTCCAGACAGATCAAGGATGGTTAACAAAGGGTAGAGCCACATGGTTTCTCCCCGACTCTATGGTTCAAGTCATTATTAATACCGCACATAGTCCAGCACATTTAGGAGAAAAAGCTATGTTAGACAGTATCCAGAACATTTGGTTCAACAAGCATTTACGAGCTGCAGCCAAGCAGAAAGTCCGTACCTGTATGATATGTTGCCAGTTTAATCCAGGTAAAAGTGTCCCGGTGGAACAAGGTGGATTCCAGCCCCCTGACCACCCTTTTGAAGTCCTCCAGATGGATTATATTCAGATGGAGCGATGTCGAGGTTTCAAGTATGTCCTTGTAGTTGTATGCGCTTTGTCCAGGTGGACAGAAGCATATCCAGTTCCAGATTACACAACCGCGACCACTGCCAAGCAGTTGGTTCGTGAGTTCTTCCCCCGTTATGGACTCCCTAGAGTCGTATATTCTGACAACGGCCAGCCATTCTCATCTGAACTCATGAAGCATGTTTCCCTGTTATTAGGGTACCAGTGGAAGTTTCATTGTGTACGCCATCCTGAAGCAGCCGGTCTCGTAGAGAGACATAACCAGACTCTGAAAATCCGTATCGCCAAAATATGTAAAGAGAAAGGTGTGGACTGGCTAGTAGCTCTGCCAGTCGCTTTATTTTATATGCGCATGGTCGCACATTCCAGATCAGGTCTGTCCCCGTATGAGGTCGTTTTCGGCCGCCCCCCTAATATGTGGGGTACTCCTAGACCCCGAAGTATTACCGATGTTTCAAGTAATATGCTGACAGATTACCTAGCTTCCTTGATGTCTGCCCTCAACTCATGTCGTTCACAGGTTGCCGCCGCATTTCCAGACAATACCGAGGTGGCACCGCACGAAATCGTTCCAGGATCCATGGTGATGGTCCGCAACTTTGACAGATCAAGTCCGCTGGAGCCTCGTTGGAAAGAGCCCCGACAGGTCCTCCTCACCACCCGTACAGCCGTGAAGTCGGAAGGACGCAAAGGCTGGGTGCACCTTTCTCATGTCAAACTTTTTAATGGACTGAAACCCGTCTTAAAGAACATTTCCCAGGATTTGAAGGATTGCCAAAATATTGTTCTCAAGGACTGTCCCGCAAAAGACATTGCTACAACCCCTCCCCTGTTAGAGAAAACTCCGCAACAGGAGTACAAGCTAAAACTCCGGTCTAGTAAAATAAGTCAGTCAGTTTGATTGTCTAAGTCCTCCCCTAGGTGAAACGGTTAGACTGTTTTCTGACATGTATAAAATAGACCCCCATAGTGAGAGAGTTAGTCAAAACTCAATCCGATGTATTGTTTTTCTATGTTTCATATTGTTTCTCAGCATTATGATTTCCTGCACCAGTTATGCATTTTTTCTTGTATTTCCCAGTTCTTCATGTAAATAAGTCTGCTAATGCTACAGTAGAGCACACGTTTAGTGATCTGCCTCCTCATGAACTCTCTTACCGCCTCGCCATGCGAAATAACTCATTCATCCGCATGTTACATTACTCACACCAGACCAGCAATGCCACTAATTGTTGGGTGTGTGGTCGACTCCCCCCTTTTCAGACACCGAAGGGAGTTCTGCCACTTTTTCCTTATCCATTCTCACATAATGGTTCGTGTGGAGCATGGTCCACGTTAACGTCATCCTCAACAGATATGTCTTTTCTTAACAATACATGTTTTCCAGACAAGCAAGGTCTTCCCCACAGAACAGGGTTAGATCTAGAAAATGAAGTGTATAATTTAGGTAATTATTCGTCGAATTTCATGGTCCTGAATGTTCAGTCTGATACTACTCCAGACTTACCTGCTATTTCAGTACTACCAGTCAAAGGCGAATTATGTGTCCGAAATTATGGTTCCGTACATGTAGGACATAGTGATTGTACTACTATTGTCAAGTATAGTGACAGTGGGAAATCTATCTTCAAAGCTTCACGTCATTCTTATTTTATTTGTGGTCAAACCGCATATGTTCGTCTGCCCCTCGATTGGGAGGGAACCTGTTACATTGCCTTCCTACTGCCACCAGTTTTCCTAGCCCCACCTGATTATCATAGAAATACACATCTAGTACACGTTAGACATAGAAGGGAGTCCCCAATTGTCGATTATACTGAAACTGCTCTAGAACAGTATACAGATTTCAACAGAGGTTTCTTTTTCTTTATAGGACCTATCCAGAATAGTAAACTGATCCGTAGGTTAACCAGAACCCTCGAAGCTGTAGTAAATGAGACTGCCTCTGCTCTAGGTAACTTAACCGAAGAGCAATCTGCTATGAGATTTGTCGTTTTACAGAATCGTCTCGTCCTTGACGTCATACTGGCCGATAGGGGCGGGGCCTGTAGAGTCATCGGATCTAGTTGCTGCATTTTCATTCCAAATAACGCGCCGTCTGTTTATTCAGCTATAACCAGACTCCATAAAATTGCCCATCTGATACACCAAGATCCAGGCACCTGGACATGGTCCGGTTGGTTCTGGAATATAATTTCCGCCTGGGGATGGAAAGTCTTGTCCTTTCTAGGTATTGCAGTAGCGATCATATTCAGCTGCTGTCTCTGTATACAATGTGGCCCTGCGATTTGCGGCATTTGTGCTACCTCTTGTATTCCTAGTCCCAAGCCCCGTTCTAAATCCCGTTCCAGGATAATTCGAGACGAGCAAATGATACTGTATGAAATGATAGACGGTATCATGAAAATTGATGTTTCCTGATGGAAACGTAGTGACAAGGAGGGAATGTGGAAAAGTAAATTTTGCCATGTTCTGTGTCCCTACGTGTCATCCATCATATGTTATGTGTGCATGATTAAATATGCATATGCATTCCCCATGTTCGATTAATGACGCAATTACAGTTGTGTCCACCTCTAGTATGCCAGTTTCCAGTCCTCGTGAATACTACGAATATCAGGCCTATGTAAAGCTACGTTGCCACGTTTCTCAGTGTGCACGTTATTCTATTATAAAGTCCCCGTTTCTAGGCCTCAAAAGGGCCTGGACACCAGATTCAGCTCCTGTCTCCTGAAGCCTCGCTGAGGAGCGATACAGCCCCCACCTGTATCCTCGACCCTTCACTTACTTCCTGCCTCGCAGTGCCCGGTTCAGCCTGGCTCAGCCTCTGAGTCTGCCAAAAGTATGTTATAGTTCCAGTTATCAGTTCAGTCCTCCTTCTCTGCATTCCTAAGTTACTGAACTGCATCAATAGTTTCCGTCATTGTCTAGCCTTCACGTCTCCACGTTAGAGAAATACTGCATTTACTGGTCATTTAATATTCTTCATCACGCACTACATGTAGAATAATGCATGGTCCAGTCTTAGAATCAAGTTAGCCTTTCCTCTCCTGACTTCTAGTTTATATCAACATGTTCTCTAAACATCAGATACTGGATACTGTTTAGGTACATGTCGCCCTGACTCTCCAGACTTCAGTCTCTGCTCCTAGCACAGAGTTCATAGCCCCCAGCTTCTCCTAGTGATACGTCATTGCTAGTTTGCGCGCACCATCAGGTTAGAGGTCCCGGCTCCTTAGGTAGCCCCCTCCATGGTTTCCGCCCCATTCATGACATATTCTGTTACGTTTGCATCACATGTCTATGTATACGCCCTGTTACACCTCTTTTCGCCCTTATCTTTCGCGACTGCTACGCATCACGCCTTCTGCTCCACCCACTGCTACGCCTACTGCAATGTAATGCTATGTGTTTGCGTTATGTATATATGCTCATGTATTGTTATTAAAAGTCAGCGCGCTCATCCCAGACCCAGCCCCAGCAGCTGCTGGGCCCTGTCATCCTATTCCTATGCAGGTTGTCCTGTTCCTGTCCTTATGCTGTATTAAACCTGCAAAACTCCTACTACCTCGAATCTTGACTCTTATTTATTGAGCTATCTGTTATGATATATGTCTAGTCAAAAAGAGAGGTATTATTTATTTATTTACCACACAATGATCGTAGCCCGCAGGATTCGCAACATGCAGTATGAGGAGATTACTAATCTAACTCAATCCAGAGCAGAAACTTTCACCTTAGCGAATGAAGAAATTGCACGCATCTACTCATTGATACATGAGGAAGCCACCGAATACACCACCACCCGCACCAAGGAACAACAAATCAAACAATTATTGTATCTATCACGAAAAGCCATTAACCAACGTTTGCATGTGAGCACCATGATTCGTTACCATAAGGCATAAAGAATACCTCAGGGCCTGAGAATCTCCCTAAAACCATCTCTGTGTAAAAATTCTCAAACATTTACTGATAAAAATGGTACGCTATTCTCAACAAGTGTTCCCATGATCTTATCTTACTTATAATTGAAGAACTATCCAACATCTTAGAAGAGTTAGAAAAAGAAATCACATCAGTTAAAGCTGAATTGGAGAAAACAATGACGTCTGAAGAACTCACTAAAATACTAGAGGACATCAATGCACAGCTAGTGCAACACTCACAGGAGGTCAATGAGAGGAAGATAAGAAAGTACCGCAGGGACACCATAGATTATAAACTTGGTGAAGTTTATACGTGGGCTGACGTCTACGCCAAAAGAAGACAGAATCGCCCCTATTCCACCCATACTGACACATCATCAACAGATTCAGACAACTCTGAAACAATGAGACAAACCTCTGGTAGGTCACTTACCCAGGGTGACCACCTGGCCAGTACCAGTACCACACCTGCATCCTCGTCTTTTATAGAGTTAGGCTCAAGCGAAAGGGACGACCCAGGAGGGCCAAGAGGAGAAAAACCAAGGAGAAAGACAAAGACCCACCACAGACACACAATGTCACCTCGAAAAAAAGACAAGAAGAAAGGGCAACAATAAACAATTTGGTCATTAACATCTCTGATGTACATCTCACTCAGGCCCATATCCGTACACTACAAAAAGGAACATTGTTTGTACCCACTGCCCATACCAACTATTTGGAACTCAACATAATAATAATAATACAGAGTTTTATAGAGCGCGAACAGTTACCTCAGTCGGAAGTGTCCCGGCGCTATATGAGCAGCTCAGTGGAACAGTAAACATCAGTTTTTATAAACTCATGAGGAAATTGAGATTGGGACATTTCTTTGAAAATATTATGACTGAACCCAGACCCAAATTTGATGATCCACTTAAAGGTCTAACATCAACCAGCACCTATATGGCTCCTATGAGCCAAAAAACTTTAGACCTTTTTGAACAACTAGTAAAACAGGATTTGTCTAATATCAATTATCGCAAGAAGGTTAAGGCTAACAATCTTTCCAACAAAGAATTTGGCATCCTTAAATCCATCGCTAATAATACCACCATCATTTGCAAAACAGCTGACAAAGGAGGAGCCTTAGTGATACTTAATTCATCATATTACCTGGACCAAGTTAACGAACACTTGCGGGATGAAAACATATACATGCAACTTGACTTCAACCCCACATCAGAAATTCAAAAGACACTTTCTAATATCATCGAGAAAGCTGCGGTCAATGGAATCATTAACGACAAAGTGAAAAAATATCTAACCACTAATAACCCGAGAAGCCCGAGCTTCTACATGATGCCTAAAATTCACAAGGATCCCTTAAAACCTCCTTGTCGTCCGATAGTATCCACACGTGGTAGTGTCCATGAACCTGTTGGCAAACTACTAGATCGGTACCTTCAACCTTTCGTTCAAACCATGAGATCTTTTGTTAAAGACACTACTGATTTTTTTAATAAACTTGGTGAAGTACAACTAGATAAAGATGAAACCGTACTCTTATGTTGTATAGATGTCAAATCCCTATACACTTCGATACCTCACCAGTTAGGCATAGAAGTTGTGGAAAAAGCCCTTATGGGAAGGATTATGATGAACAAATTAAAGTTTTTCTTATGGAATTACTTGAATTCATGCTCATGCATAGCTACTTTAAGTGGAAGGAGAACTGGTACCTACAGAAGAGCAGTACATTTATGGGCAATTGCACCGACCTACGCAAATATCTTCATGCATGAGTATGAAGATGAACACATTCTTAACTCCTGTACTTGGAAGAACCACCTACGTCTATATTTGCGTTACATAGATGACATCTTCATCTTGTGGAAAGGCACTGAGAAGAATTTGAGAACCAACATAGCTGATCTCAATCAAATTGATGACCGCATACAATTCACATATGATATACAACACAAAACCATCAAGCAACAACACTTTATCATACCATAGTTTTCACCCGCAACCTCTCAAACAACATTTGCCATTCTCGCAACTTTTACGTGTTAAAAGGATAGTCTCGGACCTGAGAAGAGTCATGAACAATCAAAAAAATGATTCAACGTTTTCGCGACAGAGGGTACCCGGAAGAAATTCTGACACAATCTCTCGACAGAGTCAAAACGAAGAGTAGATCTGAACTACTGTCCACACAAACTTCACGAAAACAACCAAGAATCACATGCGTGAGTAAATATTCCATCTTGAGCGCACAATACAAAAGAATTATCAAAAGACATTGGACCCTCTTAAAAACAGAACAGGACTTCAACAATATCTTTCAAGATACACCTTTATTTGCATACAGCAGATCAAAAAACATCGGTGAACTCATTAAACAATCCAGCAATGATGAAGACACTCAACCTTACAAAGGAACCGTTCCATGTTGGAACTGTAATAACTGCCACAATATACTCCAGGGTAACTTAATTTCACATCCCATGAAGGGATATAAAATTCCAATACGGACTAATGCCACCTGCGACACTGCAAACATTGTATATCTCTTGAAATGCCCTTGCGGCATGGCGTACATTGGCCAATCAGAACGCAAACTCAAAATACGCCTTAATGAACATAAGAGTAACATGAGGACCAAATCCATGAAATCTGTTGTCGCAGCTCATTTCCTTGAGGCAAACCATCACATAGGCCAAATTAAAGCATGCGTATTGAAAGTAATTCAACGTCGAGAAGGTAGAGATAACAAAAAGATGTTGCTCATGATAGAGAATTTCTGGATTTATCACCTCAGTACCCTGAAGCCAAACAGGATGAACGAGAGGACTGAATTTTCTTGTTATTTGTGATTTAGCATTTGTGTGTCAGGCTGTTTTTGAGCATTGTTTATATCATTGCGCTTATGAATTTACTACTCCTCATGTTGTGCTCACTGCATTCGTTGTTTGATTATAGTATTTAGTGATCTACTTTTTGCATATCACCTCTTCATAAGTATCTACACTTATACAGTAGACCCAATATCACAAACACCACTCCTTGCATTAACACGCTTCACTCGTCACAGTGCCGCGTCACTTTGTTCATTCTTGTATTCTGATACCTTTATTAACTGCTCTTTGCACACGAACGTTCACTTCGCGTCTTGCCCCTTTAAACTTGTCACTATTTGGGAAGCTAGTTCCGCATTTAACCACACTCATTCTTATTGCGTCACACGCTCGCTGATCTCTAACGGACGGACTCTGAGCCGCCGGTTACACCGTGTATCTTTGTCTTGCTACCATCGTTTATCGGTAAGCACGTAGCTTGTATTTTCTCAATACAGGTTCTTTTTGTGTAAACATCTTTTAGCATTCACTTAAGAGCTTATGGTTGTTTGCTCTTTACTTTCACTGCGCGGCAGCTTCACAGCACCGTTCTTTTTAACTTCACCACCACTTTTCTGTCTTGTGCACACACCAGCGTCAATTGCACACATATCTTCGAATTGGTTCATTTAATTTGGATGTTAAAATTTCCGGTTCGGCACTTAGACATGTTTTTATCACTCACCGAGCTTTTATACGTGACTGAGCCCTTCACGTTTTCTAACATGCACCGTGGATACATAGTACTCAGGTGATGGCTTTATTCAGTGGTATTTCCCATATCGTTATGGTTATCTATTTTATTTTTACCATAGATATTCCCCTGACGAAGGCCCTGGCACCAAAATGCATAGGGAAGGGATGTATTTACAAACGACATTGATCACGTATGTTACAACATCTTAAATGTCTCATGGACAGAAGATTCCAAAGAATTGATTTTTTTTTAAATTTAAAAACATATACATCTACATTTGTTTTGGAGAACTTTTTCAGTTGTACTAGGCTGTGATTCACAGCATTTGACTCCAGTGCCCAGGGAGACACCTCCACGAGTGTGAAGGTGCTTCTTGTACATAGTGCTTTCATTCACCCCACCAGGGCCGCAGACACCTTGATACACCTTCACTTTAACAGGGTAATAGCTGCCATCGTGGACACGAAGGCCATTACTTTAGAAAGATATCAGTACAGTTTCTGTGGGCCTGGACCTCTTGCAGGTGGAACACAATAAGCTTAGCTGAACGTGTAAAAAATGTGGAATGCTCCATGTATGAACTCCTACCTGCACACTAGATTGCAAAATGGTAGACCTTACAGCCAGGGTGATCATCCTTAAACTGTGAGCAGAGGACAGCGAGGGCCAGAACTGCTGCAACAATTTTAGAGTGGTTGGACTCCCAGTGGGATGAAGGGAAAGGAAATGGTGACCTTCCTGGAAAACGGGCTTCATACTGAGGTTGCACTGCACCATCATCTTTCACAGTTTTCTACTCTGGAGAGAACACATAGGGTTCTGGCCCACCCCTTGGCACCAGGGAGGCCCCCAAAGCCAGTATTGGCGCAACTACTTCACTACAAAGATTGGGACATTATTCTCCAGAAGGTACACGCTAACAGTCGTTTTGCGATAACTGAAGGCAAAGTGCTGATATTCCCTGACTTTACTGCTAAGGTACTGGCCCAATGTGCATTGTTTGTGAAGACCAAGAGGGCTCTCTGACAGGAGGGCTATCACCCCGGAGGGCTTTATTGGGCATGTGGGAGTCCTCGGAAATCACGAGGTACCCGATGACCTTAATGAACATGGGAATTATGGGTGCCACGAAAGACATAGCTCAGAAATGGGAATGTGACAATGAGCTATCCTTCCGAAACTGTGAAGAGGGCTTGGCACATTGTTAAATCATTAAAAAAGGGGTCTATAGGGTAGGGGCTGCTAGAAGAAGTACAAGAGGATCTGGGAAGCCTGGGATGCAGGAGACATGGAAGACTGGACGGATAAACACGTATTGGTTCATTGTGAATAACACACAGGACAGGATCTGGACGAAGGACATGCCATGGGAGTACTGTAGGAAAAGACCTCAGAATATAGCCCCCTGCAGATCGGAACACATCACAAGAGGAGAGGGAAGAAGGTAGGGTGGGTAGAATGTGCTCACATAACAATGTTTGGATAAGGATGTGATGATATATATAGTCGTGGTGTATGGACAATCCTTGTTTGTTATATATTAAATCAACAAAAATACATTCCTCCCCTGAAAAATCGGTTTAGACCTTATTTTGATACTTTTGAATAGCAGTATTTGATTACTGTTAGTCCGAGGCACAAAGGGCCAGATGTAGGTAATCCCAGATTACCGATTCCTAAATACCGAATCATACCGATTCGGTATTTAAGAACAGGCAAATGGGATGTAGGTAATTTTTCTTAAAAAATTACCGAATCGGTAAGTTTTGGTAATTACCGAATCGGTAAATACCGATTCGGTAATTGGGGGAAACATTGAAGGGTGGCAGGGTGTCACTTTGACACCCTGTTGCACCCCTCAATTGTGTATGGGTGCACATGTTGCAGACATACATGCCTAAGGGCATGTATGTCTGCAACATGGCACTGTTGGAAAAGCAAAAAAAATGCTTTTTCAAGGGTTTTCATTATTTACCAGCAACTTCTAGTTGGTGGTAAATAACGAATCCTTAACTGAGGAATGCACTAACTTGAGTGCTTCCTACATCCTGGATTCGGTAATTTACCGAATCGGTATGTTAAGAATTCTGTATTTTACCGAATCCTTAAATTACCGATTCGGTAAAATACCGAATCGTAAAAAAATGCCACTTACATCTCAAAAAACCAATACCGGCGGTAACGGCTGAAATTCGGTAATTTCGGCCGTTACCGACCGGTATTGGGCGACCTACATCTGGCCCAAAGTGATATAAATCTATGCTTAATATTCAAATTTCTTTGCCTCTTCACAGTTGTTGGAATAGTAATATGTACAACTCCTATTTAATCAATGTATTGATCGATGTGTTCGTATGTCATGAAACTCAGTTAATACACAAGAAACCATGTTACCTAATAGGTTGCTCTAAAGTGTACGTTGTACTGACATGCATATATTGCATTGATGATACAGCTTATGAGAGCATAATGGTTACCATCAAAGACATCTTCATGTTAAGAACTCCGAATTAAAAATATGATAGACAAGTCATGAATGTAAAAATAATGTCAATAACTCCTTTCTGTGATTTCAAAAACCCTTATGGTTATCATCAACTATGTCAGCATAGTTTCAACACGAAGTGGATACCTGTACCACTAATTGCATCAAAACACTCACTGGTTTATACTCTATTAAGTGTGGTCACTTGTCCAAAAGAAAAGAGTCACCTCGAAACTTCAATTATGATGACATACACACCGGGAACCGTTTATGTCTCAGTGGGTGCAGCAACATTGAATGTATCTTTCCATGACTCATCAGCATTACCATAATGTGTGCAGTAGGTATGACCTAAATCAATCGCTTAAAAGTGTGCATGGTGCATGCTATGATTTTATGAATTAGAATCTGAGGAAACACAGTCAGTAGTTTGATATTGATATTATAATTGAATAGTTGATATTGAGTTTCCACGTCCAAACCAACTTGCCTGCAGAAAGAGGGAAAGTGTGACTGTTCACGGAGCACAAGAAGAAACCAAACCTTGGGGTTAGTGGGCCTGCCAGAAGAAGGAAGACTGGGGAGAGCAATCTGCATGCACCGTGGAGCATGGGTTCAGTCTCTCCGAATGGCTCCGGACAGGAATCTTGAATAGCAGTTGTCGCCTCTGTGGACAAAAACTGTATGTTGCCGAAATCAAGAATAATGCCATAGACGGATTGTGCTGCTACAATGCACAAGATGGACTGTGCTGCATCTATCAAGAACTATGCCCGAGGCTGATTGTGCCATAGCCACCAAGAACTTTGCTGAAAGTGAAACTGTTGCTGCATCAAATATCCCACTGTGGCTGCCCTCGTTCTGCTTTGACCCATGGCATCCTATTCACTGCACCTCACCCAAAACATTTCAAGTCAACAATATCATTAGAATATTCCATGTAACATTTTTTAAAGAACTTAAGTGAGTCACCCTTCCCAATTCTGGAGTCAGAGTGCATCAAACAGATGCCTGCATGACAGTCCTTCTGGCATTGACTGGGAGCCACCTGAAGATCTTTCAGAGCATGTGTAGGGTGTGGAAGCAGGCGGATGAGACTGCATTAACCTGTTTTTTCATGGATAGCTTGCTGTCCAGGATGATGCTGAGGTTGCAGACGTGTTCTGTGGGGGCAGGGGATGGGCCTAGTTCAGCAGGCCATCATGCTTCGTTCTATGGCTAGATTTTGTTCCTAAAGATGAGTAATTCCGTCTTTTCTACATTTAGTTTGAGACAGTTGTCTTTCACCCACTTGTGACGTTCATCATGCTTCTGTGGAAGTGGTCTTCTGAAAGTGACAGGATGAGATGGGTGTCGTCAGCCTAGGAGATGATACTCAGTCCAGGTGATCTGATGGTGTTGGCTAAGGGGTCATATAAGTGTTGAAGAGGGTGGGGCTGCGGGACGATACATAATCTGTAGATGTTAGGATATCCAACACAATTATGTATTCTGTTGTACTTAGTCTCAGGAGAATTTAGCTTTACAAAAAACTGCATAGTCAATACTTTAAAAAAAATCTTCTCCAACTTAGGCACTGAAATCTCTGTGCAAGAAGCTGAAGTATTTAAGAAAAACATATAAATATGTCACAGTTCTGGCCAAGAACTAGCCTAGTCTGGGTGGGGAAACAACCTTTACAACGCAACTTTTACAACGCACTACCATTACAACAAAACTTTTACAACGCAACATCCATTACAATGCATGCAATTACAACGCAACCATTACAACGCATGACACTACAACGCACACCACTACAACGCATGTCATTACAACGCAGTCATTACAACGCATACCATTACAACGCATAACATTACCATCCAACACTTACCCTACTGTTGCACCCCCTGGAGTTAGAATAGTAATTTTTACCACTACACTATCCAACACTTACCCTACTGTTGCACCCCCTGGAGTTAGAATAGTAATTTTTTACCCCTACACTATCCAACACTTACCCTACTGTTGCACCCCTTGGAGTTAGAATAGTAATTTTTACCCCTACACTATCCAATACTTACCAAACATGCAATGTAATGTTATGCGTTGTAATGGTATGCTTTGTAAAGGTATTATGTGTTGTAATAGAATGCATTGTAAATGTAGTTTTTAAAATTTCGTTGTAATGGCATGCGTTGTAATGGAATGCGTTGTAATGGATGTTGCGTTGTAAAAAATGCGTAGTAAAGGTATGCGTTGTAAAAGTGTGCGATGTAACATCATACATCCGTCTGAGTGCCATATAAGCATATTTGTCATACCACTTCCTTGCCAATTCGACCCTGATGCATTGTTGATTAGGTTGAAAGTAGTGAAAAAAATCGTCTGAAGACTGGAATAGCTGGAGCGAACTTCAAAGAGTGATGTAAAGAGGCCTAGCAGTGACAAAGAAATGGCAATCTAAAGTGCTGGAGTATTATAGATGTCAGTGTGAATAGGTGGGGAAACCAGTGTAAACAAGAGAAAAAACATTCCGTTAAGGAACCAAAGACCAACATTTACTGATGTGTTTAAGCGAGGCAGTGCCACACCCAATTGTGCAGTTTTGCACAAACGGGAAAACCCAGTGCAGCCCGTATCTATTAAGAGTGGGCGGCAACTGGTGTCATCTGCTACTCTGACACACAAAAGGCTGGCCTGCATCATGCCACGGCACAGAGGAGACTGTGCACTGCATTGCACAGTATTTGTACCGGAAGCATTTACTTCCAATAAACATTCTTATTCACAGACAACCCCAAAAGGTTCCAAATCATGCAGTGATTCCATTTCTGGGGCAAATCCCTGCATTCCCTCTTGTTTGAATCTTCTTCCACTGGGCGTTAATTTTCGACACAAAGCCACGCTATCATATTAATAGGGCTAGCTGCCAAAAGCTAAGGGTGTTTGCTCTGATCTGCACCCCTTAATGCAAAGCAGTGCAAAGTGGAGTTGGTGCATTTTCCCAGCGCACTGGAAGTAAATCACAACTGTTACTTTGCACCATGCTAGCACAACACATTTGTAAGGCTGAGCAGAAGTTTGCGATGTAGAGACATGGTCACATACTTTTCCTTTACATGAAAGGTTTTGCTACCTCAAATAAGCATTCTGAGTATATCCTGCAATTGAAGCAAAGGAAAATGGAATTCACCAATCATGCTCTTTTTCCTGCCACATTTCATTATGTTCCCATTGCGCAATGGGATACCTCTCTGGATTATTCAAAAGTCTCATCCATTGCCCCACATCTTTTTTTATATTTTATTTTATTGATTAGGTAGAAGTTCATTACGAAACAATTGCTATGATCCAAAATTCATAAACATTATCATAATGTGGCACCGACATCTGTACAATGCAAATAAAAGCAGTAGAAATAAGCATAATGGCCATATGTATGGTGGGGGGGGGTAATTTTTACAGTGTGCGCTGACATTGAATGTAAAGAGAGTGCTCTTACATAACACGAGCATCGTCCGATGTGCTAATTCGTAATACTGTAATTTGTCTGACACATCACACATAATCTCCATGAATTTTTAAGGGCCCCTATTCTTTGAGTGCATAACTTTTCACGTTGCTTAACCTGCTTCACTTTGCCTACCCATGAATCGAAAGGAGGAACCTTGGAGGATTTCTGCTTTTGAAAAATTAAAGATTTGACTACCAATGTAGAAATAACGATACATTGCTGCTGTCTTAAGGTAACTTGACTGCATGAAGCAGACATGCTAAATAGCTCCGGGGGGGGGGGTCATGCGGAATGCACACCTGCAACTTATTGCAAATTGACAAGAATATTTTAGTCCAGAGGCGAACTAGGGCTGGAAAAGTAAAACATATATGGAGCCAGTCCCCTATGTCATGTCCACATCTGAAACATGCAGCTGAGTTGGTAGAATACACTTTCTGAATACAGTGAGCAGTGTAATACAGCATCCATTTGGAATAAAAAGCCATTCTCACGTAGTTCCCACCCGGAATGGCTTGTGGGCCATTTGATTATACCATACCCAGGGGCGGTAATCTATCTTTCCTCCGGTGGAGGTGGCAATCTTGGTCAACGCAGCGGGACAGCTGCTACGTGCACTTGCTGATGAAGCAGGAGATACTAGTTGCCTACTCCAATGAAACTGTTCACAAAGTAGGCTTTGCTGATACCTTCTGCAAGTATGCTGGTTATCTGCTGATTGTTCTGCATGTAATGATTGATTTGTAGATGAGAGAATGCTAGTTCGGGAGGGATAGTGGAATTACTTTCATCAGATGTTCCCAGGATTTTCTGCATAAAATTGTTAAGCCCTAAGGAAAACTGCCTTTTCCCATCCCCTAATGACTCAAAATCTCTAAGTGAATTACGAAAAGAAAGCATTCTCTTATGTACATGCGGGGATGTCATTGGGGAAACTGGTATTCGTCTTTCAATTTCATGTATCGAAAATCTGAAATGTGTGAAAGCCTATATCTGGTATGTTTGGGCGATTAGGGGATTTGGAGAAAAACAGGAAGCCAAAATGTCGGCCTCTCACAAAAACAGTTTGGTTATTCGTGGGCCAGCACAAATAAGCCAGTCAAAAAGGCTGCTTGATAATAAGTTCTAAAGTGTGGAAGTGGCAGCCGTGATCCTCTACGTTGCGCTGTCCAGTTTGTATGGGCCTTCTTCCTTTGCCACAGGAAATGGCACAGTGCTTGATCTATCGCGTTAAAAAAGAATGTTGGACTTTGATGATCAATCTGGAGATAATAAAAATGAATAACAGGAGACTAGCCATCTTGGATAGAGCTGCACGTCCTATGATTGTCAAAGGCCATGATTTCCACTGAATTATTAGACCACACACCTTATTGAGGGTGGAAGTATAGCTGAGTTAAAATAAATCCGCAAAGTTGTGTGAAACATAAATACCCAGATATCTAATAGGGCGAGTAGTGGAAGAGAGTGGCCTCATTTCAACTGGTAAAATTGAGGGGGTACTGATAAACAATAGGGATTTAGTACGGTTTATTTTATCGCCCCGATGTTCCTAAATGTCTAGATTTTAGCAAATGCATTGAGGATATTTATCTCCTCTGCGGCTAGATGGATGATCATATCATCTGCAAAGAGCTTGACCTTAGACGCTCCTTGGAGGGAAGCCCAAATCCGTGGATCTTGCCTTAACACGGCTGCCAAAGGCTCTGATGGAAACACGCCTTACTGCTTGCTAGTTGATTACAATCGATGCCTCAGCTTTTTTATATAGAGTTTCCCATAGTTGGACCAATTTCGAGGGGAACCCAAAGCAGAGCTTTATAGCAAACTGCACCTCCAACTAAACTAGATCGAATGCTTTTTCGGCATCAAGCATAATGCTTGATGCTTTTAATTTATTATTTGAGTGGTAGTCAATGCCTGTCACGAGAAATTAGTGTTTGCTGAAATCAATTTTGAAGGTAAAAATCCGCTTTGATTGTGGTGGACCACAGTTTGAGCTAAGAAGGCAAACCTAGCCACTTTGAACTTTGTAAACAGCTTGTAGTGACTATTTAATAAGCTGATAGGATGATACAAGCCAGGTTCTCGGATGGTCTTTCCTTTTTAAGAAAGCTAATAATCACGGCCTCTGTGAAGGAGCTAGGTACCTTGCATCCATCCAAATTTCATTGAATAGGGTAACCGAAAACCGTGCTATTTGTGTGCCTCAAATAACTTGTACATTTCGGCAAACAGGCTATCACTCCCACATGCTTTAGCATTGGGCGCTGACTTAATAGGATCTTTCACCGTTGTAATGGGAGCTATGGCTGTGGTTTGGAGATCCTTATCTAGCACAGTTAGCCTGACAGAGTGCAAGAACTTCTCGATCTGTTCAGATGCAGTGATGGTAGCGGACTCATACTGTGTAGTGATCAAGAAATATTTTGCCAATTTGGTCAGGTTGAACAACTGTTTGGTTCTTCACCTTATTGAAAATTGTTTCACTTTGCTCTTAATACTACTGAAAACTTGTATTCTGTCTAACTAAACATATCATGGTCTTTTAAGTTTTGGCATTCTGCAAGAACTCGTGCACCTGGCAAAACTGCAAGGAGTGCCAACTATTGCATCCATTTACCATCCATCTTGTTGCAGGGGGCTAGGACCCTGGAAGAGGTGCAACAGATCATTTCCCTAGATCAACTGTCCGAGAAGATGAATATTCAAGTGCTAGTGGTACCAAAATATCTGACAGCCCTTGCGGAGGGATAAATGAAGCTGAGCTTTTCTGCCCCTCAACACCGGAACTGTCTCCTGATATATCCGACATAGGAGGAGGAGGGCAAGGAAAGGCCCTTAGAAAAAATTCTGAGGTGCATCTCGATTTGGAAAGTGCTCTTTGTGAATCCTCGTCCAGTGATACAGCAATACCCAAAAAACTGCCTGCATGTTCCATGTTTTTGACAGCCAGCTCCAAGGGGCTGCAAAGGGAGGTACCAGATACAGCAACCAAACAAAGCAAGTTGAGCATGGTAATCAACACTACTAAGGGGCCAGAAGGGTTACATCATATTCCAGCAGCACTATCAAACCCTTCGCATGGTACAGTTCTACAGAAGGCATCCGGAAACCCTCATGGGGCAAGCAGAAATCTTGTTGAAGATCCTATTTCCGATCAGGCACAGTCGGCAGTAATAGCTCAAATATATTTGATGTGCTCGGCCCAGGCACCTCTGATCAAGGGAATTCTAAAAAAAATACTAGGCAAACTTAGGAAGATAAAGGTCTCTCAGGAGCAACCCCATAAAAAGACGAATGATCTCTTGAACCAGATCAATGCCAATATATAGCTGTTTACCTCTCCGGTGAGTGGACTAAGAGTCTCTGACCTAGAGGACTTTAGGCACAAAGAAGACTTCACAACCCTATAAACTCAATCGGAATTGGCAGAGTTACAACTGAAACTCTATGATGTCAACAATAGATCTTGCTGAGTAATCTGCAGTTTGTTGGGATTCCTGAGGGCCAGGAAAATGGCAGACAGTCATCAGACTAATAACGGATCTCATCAACAAATTTGTTCCCAGAGACAGCAGCTAAGAAAATGGATCTTACAATCTGCAAGATGCACCGTGTCTCTGCTTTCCAGCCCCCCAACTCTAAATACCCACAAACTATTTTGGTGAATTTCAGTGACTTTCGTGTGAAGAGCAAATTTTGTCCAATATCATTAGAGACAAAGTGTACCACACTCCAGAAAACTACCCCTTCAAGATTTTAACAAATATGTCATTATCCACTGCACAGTGGCTTAAGGAGTTCAAAGGCTTGATCGACATCTTCAAGAATCAAGGGGCTCCAGCAGGGATGGTTCAACAATCCAATTTGAAGGCTTTTTAATAAGGGACAATCACGAATCTTTCACAAAGTGGAACAGTCAAGGACTTTTTACACTTGATCCAAAAGCCTGTTACGGTAGGGGGTAGCGGGAGTAGGTAAGCCATAAAGTAATGTCCCTAAAGTTGCTATAGTGTTTCTGGCTTGGTTGTAACTGAGTTTAGATGACGGTGTCCTATTTGACAAGTCCCATAAGGCTACGTAGCAGACTGAGATGTCTGCAATCATCCCCACTCGCAGTCTAATGAGTGCTCTGTCAAGGCACTCATTTAGGGAGAGGGGCAGGGGAGGAGGAAGAGTGGGGGTGTACTCAAGGGTCGGTCGGCTGTCGCTTCTGAGGGAGCTCTGGATGGGTGGGGCTCCAGGGGCTGAGGGAGTGAGTTGGGGGATAGGGTTATTTCAGGTCAGAACAATTCAGGTAGAAAAGTCTGGAAGCTTTTTGTGTTACGATATAGAGTTATTAGTGAATTGGCCCAGCAATATATTAACCCCTTCGACGCTCATGACGAGCTGGGCTCGTCATGAGGTAGCCTCCTCGCACGCTCATGACGAGCCCAGCTCGTCATGAATAATGGGTTTTTGCATATTCCAGCACAGCAGGGGAAAATGCGCCGCAACGATGCGGTTAATAGTTGGGGATCGCAAGAGGTTTGGCCGAAATGTATCCAAGCCTTTATGCTCTATATTGGTGAGTTCAGCAGGTTTTTAGCAGGTCTGGGGTTCAAGAGGGTCAGGAAACAGCTGTCCAAGACACTATGAGCTATTTAACCATGAATTCAATTCCAGGTGCTTTAGGGTAGTAACCTGCAATACCAATGGCATTAACAACCAGGCAAGTTTAGCTCCATTTTGTAGTGGCTTACGATTTTCAAAGCTCAGATCATATGTTTCCAGGAGACCCACCTCAGGGCTTCAGCCAAGCAACCAAAAACTCCAAGCATTTTAAATGCATTCTATGCATCAGCTAGCGTGGCAGTTAGGGGGGTGGCAATCTTGATCTTACCAGGCGAAGTGCAACAGGTATTAAGATATCTAAAGCTTATTCACCTGGTCAGGTTCCATGGCCCAGTCGAGGATGATGTTTCCCCCCCTCAATGAAGTTTATAATATTTTACTCCGAATAAATGGGTTTTTAATAATAGGATGAGACTTAGAAATTATACAGGATATTAGAATAGATAATAAACAGCAAAATAAGCTCAGCGCAGCACACTTTTTAACAAAGCTGAGCAGCGATCTCGCTTTAGTTGACCCCTAGTGGATTGATTACCCTCAAGGGAGAGAATATACCTGTTTTTGTAAATGCTTTAACTCTGCCTCAAGAATTGATTTCTCCCTAGTATCTAATAAAAGCTTCAGTATTTTAGGATTTTGCCATAATAAAGGATAAAAGGTACCCTTGTAACTACAGTCTGTAAAACATGCAGCCTTGAGAGACTTCCCAGATATCTGCATCTGGGTTCTGATGTGATATATTCTATACAGGATAGAACCAGGCTGAATCTACTTATGTTCCTTTTTTTATTATGTATACATGATTGAAACCATTCTGAGCCCCCTACCCCAGCCAAGTCTGTGTCTCATATCTTTCTTAGTCTCTTACATGGACTAATGTGTATTTTTTTATGTTAGAGAGACTGCCCTTTTAAACACTGGCCTAGAGAGCTAGAACACTGTCTTCCACTTGCATAGTGTATCTGGAAATTTCTTTTAAGAATTTCCTCCTATTCATTTTGATTTCCTGGTGCGGCTAATTTTTCAAAATCTCAGATAGATCAAATTTCTTAATTCCAACCAAGCTCTACATTTTTTTTTTAACAACAGATTTTATTGATTTTTCGTAGTACCAGATGGGCCGAGCTCGGCCAGCAACATACAGGTGAAAGACATATTGTAAAAGTTCTAGGCACTGAAAAATTTCCCCCCAGATGTCTGCAGAACATCAGACCAGAACCAAACCCCCACCCCCCTCCCCCAACCACGCACCATACACATTGTAAAAAACATGATACAAACACATCGCATGAGTTCCCGTCTACATCTGAGTACCTCCAGCACATTAAACTGGCGAGTCACTTACTACTAGCCGTTCAAAAGGGTCCCGGTGTACTGGCTGCATCATGAGGGACAAGTCAATACCTCGGTATTTGGCCCACCTGGCCCAGACCTTCCTGTGCTTCTGTTGACAGCCCCTTGCCTGAAACACCCCAATCTCGGCCGACATACACCCATCCATGGCCTTCTTCACTTCTTTCATATTCGCCTCCAACCATGAGGATGTGTCTGTTGTCTTTGGTGATTTTCCTTTCCAGCCATCCAAATGGGGGAATCCACCATGTTTGTAAAGCAGCATTAGTAGCGAATGAGAGTTTATCTAGAACATGCCCTACATATAGCACACGAAGGTTGCCAAGTGCACCTATTTCCAATCTCTTCATTCATAAACAGTGTTTACGTGGCAAAGCAAAAGTCCAAGTCATTTATTGCAATCAGATGAGCAGCTCAGTAAATGTGGAAGAATAATCACCCATACCCAACATAATATCTCAATGGATATCCAAGAGGTGCCCACATCACAGAGATTGGTGAATCACATCTGTCTTCTGGAAGGAGTATTCTGGGATCCAAAAGAGCATGTTCTGCATTATGAACAACATTTTAGGCACAGCACCCCCCAAAAGAGAGAGTGGGAGTTTTCTCCTATCTCTTGAAAGTATCAAAAGGAAATGGAGACTGTAAACTTAAAATCTATCACAGTTTAGGGTTATAAATATGGTTAGATATTTGAATTCTTCTCTGAATATTTCGAAAAGAGAGTAGCAATGGAGTGGTGTAGGAGGCTGGCATAGTATATGGTGCCCACTTATTTAAGTGAAGCACCTTGCACTAATCCAGACAACCCTATGGTAAGAGTGGTCTTGGACAACCTTAGAAAGCTCTCTAAGTGGTAGCTGTGGAGAGCAGCATTTACTGTTAGTCCAGAAGGAGTGTTAAGCAGCTTGTTTTACCAGAACTAATCATATAGTGTTGGTTAAATTAACTTGACCCAGAAGGCGTAGAAGAGCTGGGGACCCAAGGAACCACCCAAGGTAAGTACCCAGAAACCCCACAGAGGGTGTGTGCAGAGTGGAAAGAGCTGTGCACTCAATGCAAGTCAATCGGTAAGTCGTGGTTGCAGTTTTGCAGAAGAGGGACCCTTCCCAGAGGACCCTGAAGAAACCTGATGAAAGATGGAAGGTTGGAGAGTCACCCCACCCGTGCATACCCCAGAAACCAGGATACCTACACCAAGGAAGCCGGGTTCATAGGTGCAAAGTGACGTCGGAAACAGCAGTAAACCCCAATGGAGGCCTTCCGTGAAGATGCTGCTGGCAAAGAAGGTGTAAGAGTCCGGTGAAAATCCAAGGTTGTATTCTTGAAGAGGAGTACCTGTAAGCAGAAGGGACAGAATCTAGACCACTCGTAAGTGGCCAGGAGATACAGAA
Organism: Lissotriton helveticus; assembly: GCF_964261635.1. Classification (NCBI taxonomy): domain Eukaryota; kingdom Metazoa; phylum Chordata; class Amphibia; order Caudata; family Salamandridae; genus Lissotriton; species Lissotriton helveticus. The sequence continues at coordinate 1,209,832,760 of NC_136063.1, forward strand.
AACCAATGACCACCGATGACGGAAAAGGCAGGAAGGTTGACAGTGACCTTGTCGCTACAGCTGTGAGGACCAGGCAATGATGTGTAAGACCAGAAGCCATCCACGAGCTGTCCCACATTAGAAGTCGAGACCCCCGGGGTTCGGAGTCCGGCGGGAGCACCAACAAGCTTTGGCAGCAGCAACAGAGGTGGAAAATGAAGAAGGTGCAGGGTCGGAACCAGCAAGGTCCAAAGGACTCACCAAGTGCAGGAGAGTCAGAGCAGGCCCTGAGCAAGCAGGGAAGCCCACTGGAGTCAAAGAAGATCCTCAAGATGACAAACAGGCTGAAGGCACAGGAGTCGCAGGAGGATCGCGAGCAGCTCACCAATGATGCAGGCCAACGGTGCAGAGAATGTGGTGAGGAGAAAAATCTTGGTAGCACATGATGCTGGAGCTTTTTGGAGCCTTAAGATCTCTGGAGAACAGAGTCAATAAGCCTTGGCAATGGCAAGTCGACGTGATGCACAGGGGTGCTGTTCCAGTGGTTCTGGCAAGGGATACTGGCCTCAAACCTGGTTTGAAGACAGTGCAGGCCTCCAGGGAGTTGCAGAACCAACACCTATGTCGCTGGACCTTGCAAAGTGCAGAGGACATCAGGAGCAGCAGACAGGTCAGCTGAGGTGCGGTGCCAAGAGAAAGGGCAGGGTGTGCAGAAATCCCACCCCTGGGGTTCCCGCAGTCTGGGAGGAGACTGACCTTGAGGGGGGCACCCCAGTACCTACAGGGAGCAGGTAGCTGATCTAGGGAATTTACTTGTCCTGACCCATTGGCTGAAAGAAGGTGGTCTCACCAGGGATGAATTCTGCAGGGAGCAGAAGGAATGCCCTTCTCTGGAGGGTTTGCGGCAGCAGGCTGCAAACCATGCAACTGGTGATCAGTCTGGATCACACTGGATCTACTGGAAGAATGATCTCCTATACAGCAAGTCTAAGGTCGCTGAGCCGGGGTTAGCCCATGTGCTGGTGGTACCCCGGTGCTTCAGGACCTTCCTACTGGGTCTGGCTCATGGAGTGCCTTTGGCAGGACATTTGGGGCAGGACAAGACCTTTGACAGGCTTGTCATCCACTTCTTTTTGCCCAAATGCCAAGGCAGACAGATTTAGTTACATGCTGGCCTTCAGGAACCAAACTTCCCACTTCAAGAAACTTGCTCAGGTGAACCTGGAAGCCAGCCAGGAGGAGAGGAATCGCTGGTATGACCAGAATGCCACTCTGGTCGAGTTTTATCCTGGCCAGAAAGTGTGGGTCTTGACCCCAGTCGAACCTTCTGCCTTTCAGGACAAGGGGACTAGGCCTTTTAAGGTGGTGGAGCAAAAAGGTAATGCTACCTATCTGGTAAATTTGCAGACTCAGAGGAACCCTTTGAGGGCCCTCCATGTGAACTGCCTCAAACCTCACTTAGTGAGGTCCGAAGTGAGCATGCTCTTGGCAACAGATTATGGGGCGGAAGAGGAGAGTGAACCTCTCACTGACCCCCTGTCGTCCAAGGAGCACGATGGATCAGTGGAAGGTGTGATCCTCTCTCCTACAATGAACCCACAACAGCAGAGTGACTGCCACCAATTGCTGGGGCAGTTTGCTAAGCTGTTCTCCCCGACCCCAGTTGTTACTCACTGGTGTACCCATGACGTGGACACTGGTGACAACCCTCATGTGAAACAAAAGATTTACAGGTTGACTGACCGGATCAGAACCAGCATAGGGGTGATTGAGCCCTCCAACAGTCCTTGGGCCAGCTCAGTGGTCTTGGTCCCAAAGGCTGCTGCACCCGGTGCCACTCCTAAACTGCAGTTCTGTGTGGACTACTGTGGGCTCAATGCCCACCCCATCCCCAGATCTGATGAGCTCATTGGTCAGTTGGGAGCTGCCAAGTTTCTCAGCATGTTTGATTTGACATCTGGGTACTGGCAGATTGCCTTAACCGAGGGGGCCCTGGGGAGATCAGGCTTCCCAACCCCAGAGGGGCAGTACCAGTTTCAGGTGATGCCCTTTGGGTTGAAGAATGCCCCTGCCACCTTTCAGAGGTTGGTCACCCAGGTGTTGGCTGGCCTGGAGGATTTTAGTGCTGCCTACCTGGATGACATTGCAGTGTTCAGTTCCAGCTGGGAAGAACACTTGCAGCACCTCTGGGAAGTGTTGAAGGCTCTGCCGAGGGAAGGCCTCACAGTCAAGGCCACTAAGTGCCAGATCAGGCAGGGCTCGGTGGTGTACTTAGGGCACCAGATAGGAAGCGGCCAGGTGGTACCCCTACAGTCTAAGATTGACACCATTCTGGCTTGGGAGCCCCCAAGACCCAGACTCAGACTGAGGTGAGAGCCTTTTTAGATCGCACAGGTTATTATAGGAAATTTGTCAAGGGCTATGGCATCATTGCTGCCCCCTTTACCTAACTGACTTCCAGAAAGCAGCTCAGGAAGGTGGTCTGGACTGATGCCTGCCAGAAAGCTTTTGATGCCCTGAAGGCAGCCATGTGCATGGCGCCCGTGCTCAAGGCACCCAACTTCTTCAAGGAATTCGCAGTGCAAACTGACACTTCAGACCATGGTGTGGGAGCGGTGTTCTCACAACTGAACGATGAGGGCCTAGACCAGCCTGTAGACTTCCTTAGCAGGAGACTACTCCCCAGGGAATAGAGGTGGAGTGTCATCGAAAGGGAAGCTTTTGCTGTGGTCTGGGCACTGAAGAAGCTAAAACCCTACCTGTTTGGGACTCACTTCCGAGTTTAGACAGACCACAGGCTCCTCAGGTAGTTAATGCAGATGAGGGGTGAGAACTCAAAACTGTTGCAGTGGTCCATCTCCCTACAGGGAATGGACTTTACGGTGGAACACCGCCCTGGCACAGAACACGCCATTGCTGATGGTCTGTCCAGGTTCTTCTGCCTTAGTGAAGAGAATTTCAAGTAGGTTGGGCAGTTCTCCCTACTTTCAGCTACAGGGGACATGTTTTAGACCTGGCATCTTTTGCTGTGTTTCCCCAGTCGTTTTGCTTTCTGACCTCCTGGTTTTTGCTGGTTTAAAGTCTCTGTGCACTTTCTCACTGCTGTTCAGTCTTAAAGTGCAAGTGTTCCTATCACAAATGGTGGTATGGATTGGTGTTTCCATGATTGGCATTTTTGATTTACTAGTAAGTAGCTAGTAAAGTGCACTGAGGGTGCCAGGGCCTGTAAATCAAATGCTGCTAATCGGAATGCAGCTCTGGTTTTGCCACCCACACAAGCAGCCCTGTAAAGGGTTCTCAGACCTGCCACTGCAGTGTCTGCTCTCAGTTTGTAGCTGCCATGTCGACCTGGCAAGTGCACTCCATAGGATAGAATGGGAGTTTGCGTATAACATCTTATAAGCATATCTTCCCACTGGGACAAAATAGAGAAACAGAATATAAATATGCATCTTTTAGGAAAGGTAATTTTTCTGTTCTGTGTTTGCAAATACCACTTTTAGAAAGTACGTATTTTCTTGCTTAGCCATCCTGTGTGCCTCTGCTGGGTTTGTGGATTGACTGTCTGGCTTTGGAGTGACAGGGGCTGGGGATGTGCATTCTCTTCAGGCGGCTACTGAGGGGGTCAAGGTGTGTCCTTCCTTTCCTGGATGGGTCAGGGCTGTGCTGAATAGATCTGGGCCACATTTAGAGTAGTGGGAGGAGATTTCCTTGCACCTGAATGGTACTGGTCTGCCTTGGACAATGCTGTCTCCACCTCGTGCGAGGAATCCGGGCCAGAGAGGACAGAACCGGTTTGGCCTGGGCACAGACACTCTCTGCCCAAGAGAACAAAGAGAAATGCTGTATAAATATTGGGCCTAAACCCCAGAACGATGGAACTCACTGGAATCACAGAACCTGCCAAGAAGAAGAGTTGGCCAGGAGGAGTACTGCCCCTTTGCTGTGTTATTGCTTTGTTGCGTTGGCCTGCAGTTGCTGCTTCTGCCTTGGGCAGTGAAAGGACTGGACTGAACTTTCTTAAACTTGTGCTGAGTATTTCTAAGGGCTTGAAACCAAACTTACCTCCTGTTCACAAAGTCCCGGGTGACAGCAAAGACTTCACTTACCTCTGGGTACTGCTTCTGGAACTGCGGTTTCAGTGGCCACAGAGGGGAAAAGCAGCCGACACCGTCACCAACACCACTGCGGACTCCGTGTCCTGAAGGCATCGCAGAGAGCACCGCTGCACTGCGCAACGCAACACTGGTTTCACCGTCGACAACGACTGCCGCCACCAGCAAGCCGCTGCTTGTACAACGACCTATGGGCATCGCACTCCGCACCTGCTTGCTTCACTCTGCCATGCTGGTCTTACTGACGACGACGCTGCCCACTGACCATGACAGCCGTGACCACACCATGGTTGGGGGCACCGCTCATAAGTTACACGACACACCGCCCCGTCCCACACCACCGTCTGGGACAGCCGACTCCAGCTCCCATCAACCGGCACCGTCGCCTGCACTGTGATTTGTCAGCGCCGCCACAGGCACTGCCTCAGTTTGCACCACAGCCTAGGTCTCACCGATGCCGCTAGACAACCGTCACTGAGCCGCTGCCTGCACTGCGACGGATGGGCACCGCTTGCAGCACCGCTATGCTTCACATTGCAACTGCGAAAGTTGCCACGACCGGCTTCAAGAAACTGCATTATAATGTTATTTTTGCAAAGTGCATATTTTAAAGTACTGTATGTTGGACTTTTTTTATCCTTTTGGTCTTGTTTTGAAAATAGAAAATATTTGATATTTTTCTAAAGCTGGTGTGGTGTCCTTTTGTAGTGTATTCACTGTATTACTCTTGGTTATGTGCAAATGCTTTACACACTGCCTCTGAGATAAGCCTGACTGCTGTTGCCAAGCTACCAAGGGGGTGAGCAGGGGTTATTTCAGTAGTGTATCCCCCTTTGCTGACCAGAAGGAAGGGCCCCTTTTTGGACAAAGGTACAAACCATTGTCAACTACAGACCTCCATTTCTAAATTTCTAACAGTAACCTTATATAGTTGATGAACTGAGTGGGTAATAAGATTAGATCTGTCGCAGACCAGATTTTGCCTTCATAATTATATAACATTCATTTGGGTTTATTGACTTCTTGTTATTAGTAGTAAAAGCACTTTGGTCACAACCAAGGTTTGAAGCAGTTTCCAATTGGTTTAGCTCTCAAATTAATGGCTGTTTGAGCCTTACTTTCAAACATTAAGCATTTATTATGGTTTGGTTTGACAGTTCAGCTGTCGCCAGACAATTATGTGATACTCTTAACCAGGAGAAGGCCTTTGGCTCTATCCACATGTTGGAAATAAGGGGTACATGTTTTGATTGGGCAGAAGTTGCGTGCTTCTGCAAACAAAACATGCTTGCCCTCCACACAGCTGTGATCATTTTGTTTATTTATCTAGCTGCCTGAACTATCATGGGTGCACTCATAACATTGTAATGCTAATAAACTGTTTTAGATAAATAGATAATATATTGTGATTTTCTGGTAGCAGCACAGATGGGAGGAGGGCTGTCATTAACTTAAGCATGTGTAAAAGTCAATAGGCTTTTAAGGATGGATAGTTATTACACTGTGATTAACCCCTACCACAGGTAGGTGTTTTACAGATTACCATAGTAGGCTAGAGTTTTGGTGTTGGTGATCCACCTGAACTGTTAGAATAGAAGATATGTACTGCAATAGTCCTTGTTGGTCTCTCTTAGGAGAGATAGTATTTTGCTTTGTTAACTGTAATTTTAAATGCATTTGTGCTTCTGTGGCTGTATGTCGAATGGTTTCGATATGGAAAACCACAGTACAATGGGCTTGAGTTGGTTATGGTGACAAACCAATGATAAAGGCTATTTGCCAGATTGTTTATGATGAAACGTTACAATACAGTCAGTAGGACTTATATATATCGATTGCAAAAAACATATGTTAAAACCAATAGGCATTTAAGGATGGAATGTTACTAGCCTCTATTAAAGCCTACAGATAGGTGTTTGTTACATGGCATCTCAAAGATTACTTTAGTAGGCAAGGGAGTTGGTGTTGGTTACCTCCTCTGAATAACCACAAGTATAGAAGATTTTCACTGTAAGAATTTTGGTTAAACCCTATTTGGATAAGTCTTATTTTGCTTTGTCAACTGTCATTTTGTATGTATTTGGCAATTTTATGACTGTATGCCTAATGATTGTATTGTGGGAAAGCTTACTCTCGATACAGTAAGCCTAAGTTGGTTATGTTGACAAGCCATTGTAAATTGCTATAGACTAGATTGGAGTGCCGGGAAATGTTATGTCAAATGCCATATGTGTGGCCTGTTTATTATGGACAGTTATGACAATGACAGTAGACCTGGCTTACTTATTGTGAAAAACATATGGTAAAACCAATAGACCTCCAATAGTGGATTATTATCACATTATGTTACAGGTTGTGAAAAGGTATTTTGTTACATGTAATCTCATAGGTTACCATAGTGTGCAAAGGTTTTGTGGTGTTGGCCACCCCATCTGACAAACACTGGGAGTAGAATTTCACTGTGATGATTCTTGCTAGGTCATATTGAGAGGGGTTGCATTGTCTATTGTTTCCACACTGTAACTTTGTTCATATTTGTAGTTTTATAAATGTGTGCCTGATGGTTGCCAGTTTATGCACACTTCAGTAGGCTGTTGCATAGAGTGTTAACGTATTGGCATTAGGCATTTGTAATGGCAAAAGGCCTTAGGGGTTCACTGGGAAACGTTATGTCAGATTCCATGGGTGTGATCTCTTTATAATGAAAACTTGTGAAAAAGCAAGTAGGTCTGTGAGGAAAAGGGAAGCTTACCTGCAGTTGAGACTTCTTCCTTCTGGCCATCTGATGTGCTGCCCAAAATAGGGAGAAACAGAAAGAGTGTCAGAAAATGGGTGGAGACAGAGACAATGGACACAGAAAAACAAAGGGTTAAGTGGAGGAGACAAGAAGAGGAAACTCAAACACTTACAAAGGACAACATTCTACAGGAAGGAGACAGAACGAAGGAGGTAAAAAAGTGGATGAAGTTAGCAAGAGGAGAGGCAGAAAGAGGCAGCACTGAGAACAACGAGAATAGGAAACATAATCAGAAGACTGCTGCAGAGAGGAGAAGATCTCACCCATGGGGATGAGGTGGACCTCACACGCTATGAGGTTCAGATCAAGAAACAGATGATGAGGCCCCGCAACGAACGGTGAGGATGCCGACAAGTGGTGGGAGGAGTGGTGGAATGTCGCAAGTGGATGCGAGAAAGCATACCACAACTCAGAAGAGTTGTGGCAGACATGGTAAGTGACCAGCTCTGATTACATGCCAAGGAAAGGGGAATAACTGGGTGGACACCTTTGGTTTTTGGCATGATATTATTATTCCAGGGATGGGTGGGCAGAAGGGAAATGGGAACGGTAGTAGTGAAAAGAAGACCTTACCACTTCAAATTGGTATATCGAGCAACCCCTATTTGGAAACCGTGTCAATGGAAGTGTCAATGGAAGAGAGGCCCATAAAGTGGGTTTAATGAGGTCCAGTGCCACCACCTCTCACAACTCTCCTTGAGTGAATGAATGGAACCCATCACACATAGCAAACTGAAATATTTCCATTGTTGAAACGCCCCTGAATATTTGGATAACTTCAAGAGAGAGTTTTGTTATCCTTCCCATATTATTTTTCCTTTATCCTTATTATTGAAGCCTTTTTCCTCTTTCTCTGTAAAAGCCCTACATTAAAACAGTCATTCAAAAATCCAACCATCCCTCCGACAAAGCCTTACTTAATTCTTATGAAAATCATTGTGCTAAAGGCATTGGGCTTTTAAGGGTGGATTCCTATTACACTGTGCTAAAACCTGTAGGCAGGAATTTGTTTCATGGATTTTCACAGATTACTATGGTGACCTTCCTGAACGAACCATGGGAATAGATGAATTGCACTATGACAATCCCTATTGGGCTCTATTAATAGGGATTTTATATTGTTTTGAAAACTGTATCTTGTACATATTTGTAATTTTATTATGGTACACCTGATGCTTACTTTTGTGGGAAGGCGTATTTATCAACTCAAAAGGTCTATATTGGTTGTGGTGAAAAGCCAATGATAAAGGGTATAGGCCTGATGTTTATAGTGAGTAGTAATGAAAAAGACAGTAGGCCTGTCATATTGATTGTGGAAAGCAAATGTGAAAGTCCATAGACATGTAAGGGTAGATGGACATTTTTCTGTATAAAGCCCACAGGTATGTATTTTGTCACAGATTACATTTGTATGGAATGATTTTGGTGTTGGTAACTGCCTCTGACAAATTGTAGGGGGAGAATATTTGCACTGTAATAATTCTTGCTAGGATCCCTTCTTAGCTGTACATGAATCCATATATATGCATATCGCAATATAGAGTACCTTTGGGTAAGCTCTATTGTGCCATTAGTCTGTCGGAGTGCCATTCACACTTTACTTCCATCAATGACAGTGAACTGCGTGGTGTAATGGTTCAATCCGCATCAGTGATTGGCTCTCTTGCCCTGTGAATGACAACATTTTCAGATCACATGTGTACATCCACTTGAAAATGAGTGTGCTTCAGTTTCAAGGGTGGTTGTCCAGTCCTTTAGTGTGGAGTTTTTCTCCTTTATTAGTTCCCCTTCTTTTCTTTGTTTCGCCTCTTTTTATTTTAATATTTCTTAAGCACACACTACATATTTCCAGGCAGTGCTAATGGTTGCTTGCTTTACGCACATTTTATCTGCAGTGTGCCACACCCCACATGGCCACTTGCTCTAAACCAGTAGACCATTACGGAATGCTGTTCTCCATAGTGTATAATTATTTTACCATTCCATTATGGCCAACACGTTGGATTCTAAATGTGGGACCCATGCTTTACTACTTAGAAATACCTTCGCAAGATGGACACCCGCTGCTGTGTTTATCTATGCTATCATAACATATGCCTATCTTGTTTAGATGGTAGCATGTTTTCTTTTTTTTTCTTCTATTCTTTTAATGTATCTTGTATATGTTGTTCAGTTTTTTTGTGTTTTATTACCATCATGTCAGAGAGCGAATGCAAGAATGAGTGAGTGAGTTAATAAATGGATGCATGAGTGGAAAGATAAATGGTTGAGCGCATGTACACAAATGGAACTTTCATTCATGAGCCAGTCATATTGGCTTTACCAATGATTGACTTTTTTAATGTCTGTCTTTCAACACCCTTAGGAAGAGTGCTGGAATGCCAATACAGTATTCCAACACACAGAATTACTGAGAGTGTAGGTACTGCTAATTCTGTGTTGCAGGAAATCAGATATCCTATAGGTCAAGGTCAAATTTTGCTTTATTCGAGATTCAATCATAAAAGCATATTAAATTATCCTATAAATATTCCCCGAGTGTCCTATGAAACATGGGGAATTACCATAGGAATCAGGAGTAACACTAAATTCCTGCAGCAATTGCCATTCGTCTGCCCACTTTCAACCGAAATTTCATGAGCTCTTAGCTGGTAAAATATCCGGAGGCAATACCTAGCATCGCGATATTCCTGTATTGTGTGTATTCTCAAACCAAGCAGGAAACACTGTTTTACACTGAACCATAATAGAGGTCCTTATGCAATATGTCGCTTTAGAGGTATCACAAAAGCTATGTAGTGGTGCTTGAGCTCCCTAGAGGGCCTTTACATTGTGGTGGCAACATTATCATTTAGCAACTCTTTGTAAATGTAATAATAGAAGATGATGCGATGCTTTATATTAAATTCCAGAGAGATTTTGGTCTTTTTTATTTTTGAAATTACAGTACTCTTTTACAGTGATTGTCATTAAAGGAATACGGAAATAACTAGCAGTGCCTCACATGAAGACACCATTCACATTAATGTACTTTTTTTTTGGCATAGCCTTTGTACTAAGTCTGGAACCAAGTTCAAGAAAGAGATAATTAATGATTGCCTAGCTCTTGATGGTTGAGACAAAAGTACTTTGTTTGGTCACGTGAAGAGCCTTTTTATAATAATAGGTAAAAAAATCCCTGGATGACCCTGCGCGCATTTTGTGTTACAGCAGCTGGTGGAAGGCAGGCGAGATTCCAGGGAAAGAAACAAAACTACTGTACAAAGATATATCAGAGACATCTCATGTAATGATATCCCAAACTGTTTGATACTTATAAACAATATACAGGTAAGGTTTTATCACACAAGGCTATGATTAGGTATTTTATATTATGCCACTGCATTTCTAAATTGGTTGTTACGATTTTTTTTTTACCCAAATGCCCCTGCAATGGAATGTCGGTACAATCAACTGAACATTTTATTCTGTTTTGTAAATGTTATCAGGACTTTAGGAAACGTTTTTTGAAACCAATGTTTTTAAGCACAAATTGTTATATTTTCAGGATGCCCTGAATTATTTATGTACTTTAAGTACAGTACAATTGCCTCAACAGCATAGACATTGTTTTGTGTACAATTAAGTGAAGAAAAACGTTTGCCTATTTAGAAATATTATACTCTGAGTCAGATTAATATGTTTATGTCTCTTTGTGCAGTACTTTGCTTTAATAATCAGTACATATTTATTTTTCCATTATATTACTGTAACAAAGCTGTATTTTCACACTATTTTACATTTATTTTTTTTACTATGGATTTTAACCTTTTAAATATTGATGTACAGAATTGTGTTTTCATATGGGTATATTTTTTATGGAAAAAAGTCTGAATACAAATTATTTGAATTGAATTGAATGGGGAAATACATTTCACAATGGCATTCCAGTCGAGTCTTCCTGAAATAAGGCACTGTGAGCAGATTATTGGCCCATTTGCAATCTGAAGCATTTTTCTAGAGTGAAAGAAAGGTGAAGTAAAAATGAAGGGTTACACTTTCTGCAATGCACAGAGGTCACTTTATTCACAAAAGATCTTCCTCGCCACCTGTTCATATGCTGATAACTTGCATGCAGTTACTCTCCAGCGCTTTCTATTGCCTCTCTACTGTACCGATTAAAAAAGTGCAGAATGCAGAGGTTAGTAACACACCAGGGGTTCAAGGTGTTTCAAATTCCCTACATTGGAGAAATGTTTGACATTCATGCAATTCAAAAAGAATCACCTGAATATTAACAGATATCTACCACACTCGTTGGATTTCTTGAGTATGCTAATGTATAGAATTAAAGTATGCAGATATTCACCAAGAAAACAATTCTGCATGCGCAAATCTGACAATCTATGGAATGTGTCCTACATCTTTCAAAGGATGGATTGGATTTTTCCTTGCAAATATTGAAACTGTGGAGTTTGCACTCCAGTCCACATCAGAAACACCCACAAACATGTGGCCTTCCACAAAGCTGGCAAGACACAGCTATTTATGAACAGTTGAACTGCCGAACATGATGCCATCCTCTGAAGACCAAACCTGTTTATGGCACCAAGTTCTTCGTGACTCCAAACCTACCTTGATGTTCCCCTTCCTTTTTGCAGCACTACTGCTCCATGATAGAAGTCCGTCTCCAGCACTCATGCAGAGCACCTGCGTGTACACATAGCATACTCTCTAAACTATTCACTCCAAATCCTCATACAAAACCCTGCCCACTGCAACAGGTTCTGAGAACCTCTCCAGTATCACTCAAACAAGACCCTTTTGTTCTAAATCTTGGTTATACCAATTAGCCCTGCTTCTATCCATCGAAGCATTGCCTGTATGTCTTCTGGTGGGCAAGGTAATAGCACTGTCGAGGGACAGTAGCGGCAGCAATTCATTAATGATATGGCAATGACACAAAAGCATATTTCCACACAAAGGCCAGGTGAATAAATAAATCAATGTATTAAGCATGCTTGTTAGATGAAAAACAGGCAGAAGCAATGCTTTACACACTTAAAAGTTGTTAAATAATTAGCAAAGTTATTACCGGAACTGATGCTAGTTCAGATGCTGTTTGCACAGTGACAAATAGAACAAAAGTTGCAGAAAGTTCTAGAGTTAAAAACAAGTTACTGAATTCTAAAAAACTGGTTTGTTATAGGTGTGGATCTAAATACCACATAGGAAATAGTCTTTAGTTGTACTGCAATTGGACAAAAAAGTAGCCGATGTAGAAAACAGGGTCACTTTGAGAGTGTTTGTAGGTCAAATTTCAGGTCTCCTACTAACATGCCTGTCCGAGTGAATGCTATTGAAGAACTACAAGGCGACATGATTAACAATCTAGTGTTAACTATTTATGTAGTCGGATCCAGTAAGTCCTTTAAATCACCTTTAGGTGAGGCATAGATTGGAACAATAACACTAGAAGTTTTGGCAGATTCAGGTTCGCCTATTCTCTCAGATATCACCTATTACAAAAATACATTTAGTAAATAATTTTTGGAACCTGATGTACATCCTAAGGCATTTGGGGGACCATACATAGATATGATTGTCAATTTTTAAGTAACTCTCAGTCTTTTAGGTAGAGGGATACAAACAAAAATCCTTGTGGCAAAAAAAAGGTGTGATATTGTGGATTGGTATGATCTAGGAAGGATGTTCATCATTCTTAAACCTGGATATGATACACATATAGTTTTAGGATATATGCTTGTTGCATCAATTGAAATGTGTGAAGAAAAAAACTTCTGAACTCAAGGAGATTTTAAACAAATTTAAAGAAGTATTTGAGGACAAGATTGGATGTGAAAAGGTAATTATACATGACATTAAATGTTTTTTTAAATGTGATACCAATTAAACATAAAGTTAGATGTGAACGACTCGGTGTTAGGAAGGATTTAAAACTACTTATAGATGGTTTGTGCAAAGACAAAATTATACAGCCAGCAGATTCAGCTGAATGGGTTTCTGCCATCGTTTTTGCAACAACAAACAAAATGGCAGTTTGCGTCTATGTGCAGATTTACGCTCTCATAACGAGAACATTCTTGTGGACTGTTATCCTTTACCGCATATACAAGAAATGCTGATGGCTTTTGGTGAAGCTACTCATTTTTCTCTGATAGACTTTAAGTCAGCATACCATCAAGTAGCGTTGTCTGAAAGATCTTAAGACCTTACTATGTTTGTCACCCCTTCTGGCACTTACAAATGTATGAGATTACCATTCAGACTAGCGTCAGCCACTAGTGTGTCCAGAAAATGATGGATTCATTGTTTGGAGGGGTCAAAGGGGTGCAAGAATTTCAGGACGACATTTTAATCTTTGGGAAAGGTATTGGTAAACACAATAGCATCTTAGAACGTGTCCCAGGTGTATTAAGCGAGGGAGGAGTGACTGTGTTGTTTTCTGGTCAAAGAATTGGGGTAGTTAGGTCATACCATTACAGTAGAAGGAATCAAACCTAAGAAAAATCTTATTGATGCTATTTTGAATGCACCTGCGCCCAAAGACAAGGATTCGCTGAAATCATTCCTGGGTCTCAGTGAATATTATGCATGTTTTGTGCATGGCTATGCTATGTGTGTGGAACCACTACGTAGTTTGACACGTAAGAAGGAGAAATTTATTTGGACACAAAGTCATGATGAGGAGTTTTCAAATGTAAAAGATATGATTAAAAATGCCCCAGCATTACAACCATTACAACCATTTTGTAGCAATGAAAAATGTATAATGACTGTGGATGCGAGTTCGTTTGGGCTAGGGGCTGTTCTGATCCAATCACACAAAGGGAAGGAATGTACAATTGCTTTTATTTCATGCACACTTAATACAGCTGAAGCTGGTTACAGTACAATAGAGAGAGAAGCTCTTGCATGTGCATGGTCAGTTGAAAAATTGAAAACGTATTTATAAGGAAATAGCTTTGATTTGTTAACTGATCATACACCATTGATATATCTCATGAACGGAATTGGGACAGGATTGACTTCATCCAGGCTTGTTAGTCTTGTGTCAAAAGTGCAAGAATATAATTTTGAAATAAAACATAAACCAGCAGGGGTCAATTTTAGAGCCAATTGTCTGTACCGGATGCCACTCAAAGATAATGTGGAAAGCAATGTGCATTATGAAGAAGAGAGTGTTGTTTCTGCAATTAAGGCATCAGAGTCCACCATTGGATACATCAGTAAAACGGAATGGATCAATGCATATGAAAATGATCAGGTGCTAGGTGAAGTTAAAAGGTATATAATGAATGGTTGGCCACCTGTAAAAAAAATTCATAAGTATTTTGTACCCTTTCAACAAGTTTCTTGTCTGTTGAAAATGATATGATCACTAGACAAGGGATGTTCGTGCCACCGACAGCATTAGTTGAGAAGTTAGTAAAATCAGCACATAATGGACATCCAGGTATGTCTGGTACTAAGAAAGCATTATGTCAGCATTATTGGTAGCCAGGTATGGATACCTATGTTGACCATTACATCAATAAATGACCAGAATGTTTGGTGTCTGACAAGCATTGGAAGGTTAACAAAGTGATAACAGGTGTAAATACTTTGCCTGCACAACCTTGGTTTAAGTTAGCAATTTATTTTTCAGGCCCATACAATGTGTTACAGCATGACATGAGATTTTTAATTGTGCTAACCAATCATTATTCAAAATGAGTATCTTATGAGTTGGTATCTGTGCCAACTACTGAGTCTGTAATTGATTTTTTAGAACGAGTTTTTTCTACCGAGTGGATTCCTAAGATACTGGTGTCTGACAATGGGACACATTTCACATAAAAAAATGGTGGAATTTTTTAGTAAACATGGTGTTAAACATGAGAAAACACTGTTGTATTTTCCAGCTGCAAACAGATTAGTGGAAAGGTCCAATAAGTTTTTCAAAGAAGAAATATAGACAGTGTTGGCATCCATTTTTGATGTGCGAAAGCATTTGAGAGAAAAAGTACTGGGGTATCTTAATACTCCGCACTCAATCACACCCCTTTCTCTTTGTTAAAAGTTAGAGATGCAAAGACTGTTTTGGAGCCACATTTGGGAAAATCTATCAATCTGTATTCTGTGAACAGAGGTTTGCAAAGCCATAGTAATGTGGAGGATTGTGTAAAGGAGTATGTTAGAGGTAAGTATAAAAATACAATTGAAGTAACTGCTATGAGAAGAAATTATGATTTAGCAACTCGAGACTGGGTACTTGTTAAAAGCCTAGGAGAGCAAATAAAGGTGAATTTAATTTTACAAGACCAGGTATGGATACCTATGTTGACCATTACATCAATAAATGACCAGAATGTTTGGTGTCTGACAAGCATTGGAAGGTTAACAAAGTGATAACAGGTGTAAATACTTTGCCTGCACAACCTTGGTTTAAGTTAGCAATTTATTGTTCAGGCCCATACAATGTGTTACAGCATGACATGAGATTTTTAATTGTGCTAACCAATCATTATTCAAAATGAGTATCTTATGAGTTGGTATCTGTGCCAACTACTGAGTCTGTAATTGATTTTTTAGAACGAGTTTTTTCTACCGAGTGGATTCCTAAGATACTGGTGTCTGACAATGGGACACATTTCACATAAAAAAATGGTGGCATTTTTTAGTAAACATGGTGTTAAACATGAGAAAACACTGTTGTATTTTCCAGCTGCAAACAGATTAGTGGAAAGGTCCAATAAGTTTTTCAAAGAAGAAATATAGACAGTGTTGGCATCCATTTTTGATGTGCGAAAGCATTTGAGAGAAAAAGTACTGGGGTATCTTAATACTCCGCACTCAATCACACCCCTTTCTCTTTGTTAAAAGTTAGAGATGCAAAGACTGTTTTGGAGCCACATTTGGGAAAATCTATCAATCTGTATTCTGTGAACAGAGGTTTACAAAGCCATAGTAATGTGGAGGATTGTGTAAGGGAGTATGTTAGAGGTAAGTATAAAAATACAATTGAAGTAACTGCTATGAGAAGAAATGATGATTTAGCAATTCGAGACTGGGTACTTGTTAAAAGCCTAGGAGAGCAAATAAAGGTGAATTTAATTTTACAAGACCAGCACAAATTGTGAGAGTAACATGCACTGCTGCATTGTTGAAGAATCGTGATTGGTGTAATTAGGGTGCAATTTTGGTTATTAAACCATATCAGAAAGAATTAATTGAAAAAAAGGTTTTAAAAAGAGATGATGTTTGAGATTGTACTTGAGAGTTTGATAAAATTCCACAAAATTCTTCTGTAAGTGTTAGTGAAGACAATAGTTCTGACGAAAATGTTGCTTGTGAGACAAACACTGCTGAGGAGTGTTCAAATGGTGAAAGGTTGAATTGTGGTAACATTGGTGAATATTCTGTAATGTCAGGGATTTCATCTAAGGGTGGAAAAAGAGAAATCTTTATGCCTGCAAAGTATAAGGATTATTAATTATTTTAAATGCTTAGGAGCATTCTTCTTTTTGTGTTATCTTTATTTTTGCAGAAATAAGGGAGATGTATCCCTTCAAGTGTTTGGTATTTGTCATTGAATGTCGCTTAAATTCTAATTCTGTTACCTTTGTGTTGACTAATGTCCAGTGATATTTATGAAAAAATGGGCCAGCAAGGGATTTCGTTTAAAATTCACAATATCAGCACAGAAGGACTCAGATTAAATAGAGTACCCCACTACCATTGGTTAGTGGCTGAATGTAATTACTCTAATACAGATCAAAAATGTTACCACACTAACATAATGATATGAAGAAATGCAAAAACCAGGTAGTTGATTCAAAGGATTATTACTTTCTTTGGAAAGAATAAATTCAGTCAATAAAAACAGGGTACAGTAAAATGCATTTGAGATATAGAAGGAGTAACGTGTGTGCTCCAAACTAAAATCACAAAACAAGTCTAAACTGCTAGTAAATAATAATACAATGATTTCAAATCAATACAAGGAAATCAATGATAACTGGTAAGTAGGGAGCAGGATTAGACTTAGTAGTCGACGTTTCGGTCTTTTGGAAGGTTGATTCCTAAGGCCATCATCAGGACAAGAACTTTATGCATTGTAGTTGATGACCCTGGGGAGAAATGAATTAGGATAACACAACATAAACCTCCACAGATGGTCAATGGTGCTTGGTGGAATTAATCGAAGCAGCAAGAACACTTTGCCAATTAACAGGTCAAAGGTTAGAAACAACTGTGTTGCTTGTTTTTAGATATCAGTTACACAGCTAAGTCGGAGGTATATGAAGGTTTGGCTTGATTGTCAGTTGGTCAAAGTTCACAACTTTTATTTGAAGAGCGAAGCAACAAAATTACGTCCTCGGCGGCAACAGCACTTCACTTCGGAAACTGCTGTTTCCGCCGAGGACTTAGCTGTGTAACTGAAACGTCGACTACTAAGTCTAATCCTGCTCACTACTTACCAGTTATCATTGATTTCCTTGTATTGATTTGAAATCATTGTATTATTATTTACTAGCAGTTTAGACTTGTTTTGTGATTTTAGTTTGGAGCACACACGTTACTCCTTCTATATCTCAAATGCATTTTACTGTACCCTGTTTTTATTGACTGAATTTATTCTTTCCAAAGAAAATAATAATCCTTTGAATCAACTACCTGGTTTTTGCATTTCTTCATATCATTATGTTAGTGTGGTAACATTTTTGATCTGTATTAGAGTAATTACATTCAGCCACTAACCAATGGTAGTGGGGTACTCTATTTAATCTGAGTCCTTATGTGCTGATATTGTGAATTTTAAACGAAATCCCTTGCTGGCCCATTTTTTCATAAATATCACTTGCCCAAGCCCGCAAGGGTATATTGTGTTGCTCACCCGTTCTATAAAGCTATTGTCCAGTGAGGCATTCTCTCCTGAATTCTTAAATGGACAGCAGTTACACCAACACTCTCTGCCTGCTCTTCGTAGGTTTAAACTGCCAATCTTCCTTTAAAAAAAAAAAAGCAACTTTCGTTTTTCATCAACAACTAGTCTTCTGTTTTATGTTGTTCATCTATACAACAACTGGTCCAGTCCTTTTTTCTATCCTCCTAAAGTCAGAGTGCCCATCCTGTTCCATAACAAACATATATATCTCTTTTTGCAATCAGGATCCAAAGCCACAAGACAGCCATTTTATATCTGTGGGAATCAAGATCAATATTTATTTGTAGCATGGCTAGCCTTGGGTCGGTGGGTAGTGATCAGCTTAGTACGTATCCTAGAGTAGAGAGGGCTATCTTCCAGAAAGGAACGACTTTACAAATTCCCCATATTACGTACATAAGAAACCCCCCACCTGTGCATTGCTTCGCAAACATGACAGCGAGTCATGCCATTTTTCCACAACCTTTTCATGTGAAAAACACCATATGTAAATACTTTAATTGAATATATCCATGTCAGGAAGCAATAGCCACTCTCTCGGGCCACCAGTCCTATGGGGGTGAATGCATTTTGAAGCTGGAGGTAATGAAAAAATGGGGGTCTTTTTTAGTTTGAATTTGCCCTGTCGGTGTGCAAATGATCTGAGCACCCCTCACGACATCAAGCCCCCCCAGTCGGGTTATACCCATCGTGTTCTATTGTCAAAATTCCTACAGTGCCACTGACTATTTTTTTTAACTTTTAGTCGAGCCATGGAAGCTTAACTTGCTGCTCAGGTGAAGCAGTAAGAAAGGTCGTAGCTCCAGGGAGTTGTTTGTGGTGTTACACCCCCTAATAAAAGTATTTTGTGATAAATAGTTGGGTACAGGTGCTTTCAATGGGGTATGATGCCATGTCTGCCGGATTTCACTATGAATTTTTACACATGCAGGTAAAAACAGACTCTCTCGATTTAGAAACACTTCCAAAATGTTGGTTAGTTCACCAAATAATGTACTTTCTCTCACTTAGTACCCCTATCAATCCACATTCGTCCACCTTTCCACTGCCACTTAAGCTCCTCTTGTGCGCCCTGCTTGTCGTGTAATGTAACATTATGTGCCAGTGTGATTGTTGGGAAATCTGAAGCTTACCACCCCACCCCACCCCCCTACCAAACTTGCTGACCAAGCTACGCCCCTGGCAGTAAGGCTACATGAAAGGAAGGAAGAGAGCATAAGTTGACTGCAAAATGATGCTAGCATTGCTACTTAAGTATGTGATGGAACTGATCTTGCACCCATACTTAGGACTGGATTAATTGACTCCAGGCACACCATCAATTTACACTTGTCAATCTTTCAGATAAGAAGTTTACACTCTATTGCATACAGAGTATGGGGTGGAGCGGCCTATGTGATTTTTTTATGATGCTGTGGAGTTCGTTTTTCACATTCTTTCTATCTGTCCATTATATGGAAGTGCCAGACAGTTATCTCTGAAAGTGTTGTTTCTAAAGAGGCAACTCCTGAATATAATGTGAGGAAATGGAAGTATTGTTCAATCTGGAGACAACGTAAAGGCAGTGACTCCACTGGTCTGATATTCAAAGGAGGTACTACTGGATACATTTGCAGGGGAGGAGATGTACCAATAAATTAAGCCTGGCAAGGTGAGAACGTAGCCTACTTTTGGGAGTATTTTTTGTCTATAGTTGAACAAAGAAGGCAAGAGGGAGAGTCCATTACGTTTTAATTTGATGAAAAGTTGTGAAGGTTTCATTTTATGTGCATGAATATGCTGGTTATGGTTCATGAACTTCTTATGTAGTGGGGCATTCTTTCTCTTGGAAAGGGTTTTGTTGTATTGAAAAGAGATCCAATAATCCACTAGTAGATTTGGAAGGAAATATATTAGGTAGTTATCATGAAGAGCCCCACCAGGAGCAGCCTTTTCTGCTGCTCAGCCCATTCCCCAGCTGACCCTCTCACTCATCCAACATTCTACAGTATCACCACAACCCAACATTCCACTACCCCAGTCACACTGGCTGAGCAGCAGGTATAACAGGTTTATATTTTAAACTGCCCCTAGATTAAGGAATGTAATCTGTTACAAGGTTTTATCCTGGACAGTCTTAGATGTGCATATGTTGGTATGACTTGTTCTACGATAAGTCTTCTTTTATTTTCTAAATGAAATGCGGCTTTGTTTAGATGTTTCGACTAACCATTTTTAATTCTTCAGTCTAGGACATTTGCATGGTGAACAGCATGAGACCCTGTAGGAGGAAGGCCCACTATACAAGTGACATGCCAGACATTTATATATTTGTAATCCTTTCAAAGTACTATTGACGGGGTGGGGTACCAAAGTGTCATAAAGATGCATGGAAGGGCACACAATCAGCATTTCCTGAGTGAGTGAGAGAAAGACATCTGCAATGGTGGTAAAGCCTTAAAAAGTATGTCTTTCTATTTGTCAGTGACTGGGGAAGAGATTTCTATCTGAATCCGCTGGGTTTGCGCATACAGCCGCACTGCCCCTCAGTGTCCGGCCCTCTGAAAGCCAGAGCCTAGTCTTGAACCTTGCACCTCCGTCTGCAGGATCTTCTGCACCAGTTAATACTAGATGAGAAAGTGGACGACTACCTTTACCCTGCCTCTCTGTCCAGAAAACCTGTAATGCATCAAACCTCTGCATTCAGCTGCTAATGGCAGGTCTCACAGGCAGATATTCCCGATGGAGTCCCTTGCACCATTCCCCAGTTTAAAGCTGAAATAGATGGGTTGCTCCTTAAATATGTCTCTCAAAAAGATAAAATAATAATTGCAGATCAAATGGTGTTTTTAAAACATGATCTGTTTTTATTGATTATATGGATTATTTACATAGATGAACTGGCAGAATCTGTGTCTTTTAATTTTCTGGTGATCCCTAAACAATGTACGCATTTTTCCACGGCCCTCTTTCAAGTACCTCTCCGGTGTAAAACAATTATGTTTATAGTATATGTTTTGATGTACAAGAAACAAACACATACGTTCGCCCTCATACAAAATAAGCTTCAGCATTTATTACATGGCCTGCAAAAACTGCATGGAAATACCTGGACGATGCTTTTGATTCATAACAAAAGGTAAAGCACATGGGGCCTCATTTATGAGGCCTTGCGTGAGTTTTGCGCTTCCGATGCGTCACTTTTTGTGACGCAACGGCGGCGTAAAACATGCCTCCTGATGCGCACTATTTACAAAGTGACGCATCTAAGCAGATGCGTCACTTTGTAAACCCCTGCGCTACATTATACCTGCGTCAGGTATAATGTATGCAGAGGGGGCGTTCACCCGCAAAAAGCCTCGTAATAGTGACGCAGTGAAATCTATGGGATTTCACTGCGTCACTTTTAGGATGCTGTTGCGTCAAAATCTTGCACCTGCCTCACAGCAGGCGTAAGACTGACGCAATCCCTTTCACATGGGGCTTTCCCCATGTGAAAGGACACAATGCTGGAGTTGCGTCACTTTTGTGACACACTCCAGCAATGCGTCACTTTGCGCCATACAGATACGTCAGAAATACTGACGTATCTGTAACTCCTTGCGCCATGATGCGTCATACATCAAATATTACGCATCATTGGTGTCGCAAGGAGGGTGCAGTGAAAAGTGACACATCGCTGTTTTCACGCAGCGATGCGTCACTTTTCATAAATGAGGCCCATGGTTACTTGCAGGTGAGCCTGACTAGACATCATGCATGCGTTGTTTCTTTACTCTGTAGCCGTGGCGCAGATGCCAGATAGAGTCACTGCAGTCCTGTCACCAGATTAAAAATTGAGAAAGGCGCATGACTTTCTGCCTATTTGCTTTACTAGCTTGTGCGCTTAACTCATTCCAGTCTTCTAGCGAAATAAGAAGAATAGAAACCATGAAAATGTAGTTGCTAGAGCTGAAACAGGTCAACAGTCGACTACTTCCAGTCAGTTGCCTCAGTGCAGCAACAGCCAATTTCAGCGTATTTGAAGGTAATAATTTGATAACTGAAGACGGAGTAATGTATCCGACTAAAACTCCTACACCTTTAACCTTCACATAAACCAAAACAATGCCAAGTCTAATGGTCAACCAAGCAAGCAGCAACTTACCTGTGCCTCAGCAGAAGTAAAAGAAAGAACATAACAACACATTGTATGGTTTTAAAGCTGAGGGGATGCCCAGTTGTTTTCTCTTGGAATGTTCTCTTTGAATTGCAGCTATGCTCGGGCCCTTAAAGGAAGAAAGGTGAATTATTAGTCTGTCTCTGTGCATTGCATTGGTCTGAGGGATATCTCGGAAAAATCATGGAAAAGTCTGGCAACTAGTTCCACGCATTTAGGGTTGGACAAGTTGAGATATAAAGGGCAGGTAGGGACGATGGATAAAGGAAGCAGGGACAGGTGGGGGGGGGGTGTAGTTCGAACCTATGAGCTGTAGGATATCCAGCTGGGTCTGTGTTACCATTCTATTTCAGAAAGTTAGTGAACATCCACCTCCACACAACCACCAGACAATGGTGGAGGGTACTTGCTGAACTTGGCTCCTTCTGCAAGTTTGCCACCAACCGTTTTGCCTTTACCTCTCCTATTTTGGCTGAATTCGTTTTTGTTGGCTTAAGGACTCTGTGCACTTTACCACTGCTAACCAGTGCTAAAGTTTGTGGTCACTCCTGTAAAATTGGCCTTTATTTGCATATGTCACCGCTACAGTAGGGCGTAGGTAGTCCATAATGCACGGTGGATTGTAATTAAAAGGTTGGGCATCTGCTTTTAAGTTTTACATATCCTGGCATTGAAAAAACTCATAAATTTGTTTTTCACTACTGTGAGGCCTGTGCCATAGTATAACATTGAGTTGCCTCCTTTCATATAATAAGTGCTAACTTTTAATTAGGAACAGATAAACATTTCATATTTGATATCTATGAATTTGGAATCAAAAATCCTCTTTAATGGTAAAGTCAGATTTTAAATTACAATTTTGAAAATTCTACTTTTCAAATGTTGCCATTTTCTTGCCTTTGGCATTTGGTACCTGCAGCTTGTCCTAGGTCACATGACTGGGTGTAGTTGGCAGTTGGACCTTGACAAATTCCTCCCATACAGCCACACAATAGAGGGGATTGCCTGGATTGGCCATCAACTGGCAGGATGGGGGCCGAGCAGGGCACAGCCCCATTTGCAACCGAATAGGCAGTGCCGTGCATTCACAAATAGGAGTTGTCACTCCTGCACTCTTCATGAAGTCAGGTTGGAGCCAGGAGTCAGGAAACTTCAAGGACTTCAAAGGGAATCCTCTTAGAAATTCTACTTCTGAGAAAGGACCACGTATACAAAACAAGGGGGGCTCCTTAGACCACTATTCAGATCACTTTATGGACCTATCGATGAACCTTTGGAGGACTGCCTGCTGCTTTGGCCTATTGTATACTCTTCAAGACTGAGTGCTGCACCTGGAAAAACTGCTTTGCTGCCTGGAACCTGCCGTGAACCCTCAAAGGCCTGCCCTGCTGTTTGAGCCTTGCTTCCTCACCTCCATCCAGGACTACCAGAATGCCTTCAAGGGTTAATTTGTCAGCCTCCTGTTCAGAGCCACAGGGACATAACAGGCTCCCACCATCTTGAACCCACAACTGGTCCTGGACCCTATGTGGTGGCGGTAAAGGTGCCCAGATAGCCAACATTTAATTCTTGGAACGTAGAACATTTTGGGCTAACAACTGAGAGAAGACTAAGACCAACCTGCTTAGCTATTCGCCCAATGTGCATTGCCGGTTGGCCCGACTTTATGGCAGCTCTTGCTACATTCTTTTCTGCAGCAGCAAACCCTGTTATTCGGTCCTTCGCCAAAGGGTTATCCAGCCTCCTGGAACAGTCATCTCCTAGGTTTCCTGCCTTATCCTGCTGGAGATTTCGACTTCCATAAAAGTGACTAAGTCCGAACGTAGAAATCTTCTCCGCAATTTTGTTCAGCGTCACCCTGACGATGAACTCTCACTCTTAAAATACCGCCTGCAGCTTTGCCATGCGGCACCCTTGTCAGATCATTCTCTTAAAAAATTCTTCAAAGTCCGAAGGTGAGCACCAACCGAGCCCAATCCACCTCCTGCATCCGATTTGTGTTCCATCGCTGTTGGCTCTATTTTTTTACTTTTACCCTGTCTCACGTGACTAGACGTCCACAGTTAGTGCTTTGACATTTTAGGCGCTATTTTTCAGTAAAAACTTTTTTTTAAAATCCTTACTCAGTTTCTACTGATTGGATTTCTGTTGTTGTAGTGTCAAAACATTCATTAAAATGTATTCAATTTTCTTACACTGACCCCAGATTTTGTTTGTGCGGGTTTTTTTTTCTTTTGTTGTGTTTCCGCTTTATTGCTGTTTGTATGCTACATTATTACTTTACATATTACCTCCAAGTTAAGCTTTTTGTTCCAGGATACCCAGGGTTAACCACAGGTTAATTCTGTGACTTTTGTGGTTCATCCTGCGAGGGATTGTGACTGTTGCTTGACCAGTACAGTGTTAATAATTTATTGTTTGGTTAATAAAAACCTTTACAATTTACTTTTTATTAAAGAAAAACAGTAAGTAGCAGAATGATTCATGATTAAAAATCGAAAAGGCGCATCCTAATCAATAAATATTGTCAGTTGCCATGAATTGGAATACACTTTTTACCATTCTTTGTACCGACAACTTTCCTAAGAATTTACTGATACTGTTGCTTAAAGTGCATATAAAGAGAGTTAAAAAAAGGGGAAAGGATCATGGAGATTAGAAAAAGTCAATATTGGGTCTCTGTTTGGGGACAACAAGGCTAAATTCGGTTGGGTAAAAAAAAAACAGCAGCTAAAATGTTATTCAGGTGAGTGTGCGAATGTTGGTTTAAAAACAGCAGCAGTGAAATGGTGCTGATGGATGTTGTACTCCTACGTCTATCCTCTTGACAGAGATTACAGTGGATAAGTGATGTTCACTGGAAGATGGGACTTTAGGAGTCTTTTTATCATGATGATAGGGATTGCTGGTCACTTCATGCAAGAATTTTCCCCCCTGCCCCTTCCATAAACCGTACAAAGCGACACAACAACTGTACGTCGCCACCTCCAAGGCCTTCACTGCTTGTCTGTAGGTTCTTATCCCCCTGCTTAGGAAAATGGGCTTCAGCAGCCACTGCCGTTCAGCTTGCAGTGCTCTGCAGATGCACAGTAAGTGCACTACACTTTTATTAGCTTCCCCACATAAGCGGCATGTGGTCTGAGCCGGAGATTGTTTCCAGGGGGGGAATATGCAACAGGGATGGTTAAATGCCCAGTCGATAACAAAGGTATTTTTCTTTCTTCCTCCTGTTGAATCGTGCACCTAGAGAATGTTGCGGAGAGGACTTAACGTAGCTGTGCACAACAAACCATCCATGAGTCCTATCTGTGAGTGCCGCCTTATCTTCTACTAGAGATAGCCTTTTCACAGACTTGTTTACTAGTTGTTTGAAGGATTGATGGGTCACTGGGGCCACCCAGAGTTCGTTGAGGCCCAAACAATCGATTGATGCTAACCGGTAGCTCATAGCTGGAGAGTCCTTCTTTAAGTGGAGTTTATTCCATAGATGGGGGTTCAGTGTTGCTCCTTCTGCTTTTTTGATCTTGTGCCAGCACTTTACATATGCTCCGTTGCGGGCTATTTCTTGGTTCTGCAGGCCGAATTCTCATCTTATTTGGGCTGGCGAGGTGTACTTGGGTAAATTAAAAATCATCCTGGCTGCTCTTGAGACAGTTCTGTCCAAAATGGCTGTGTCGCATCCCCACCAGGCACTCGCTCCCATAAGTTATAGCTGGAATGAGCTTTGCTTGCCAGACTTGTAACAGTGGGATAAGGCTTGGGCCAGCAGTTTTGTGTTTAATAGCTCTTAAAGCTGCGACAATTGTATTGCCTCTTCTCTTGATGGTTACTTTTTGTTTATTAAATGTGCCTTTGTTATCTATTATCACTCCCATGTTCTTGTATTCTTCAACTAATTCTATTGTTGTATCAGTCAATTGCCAGCGATGATTAGAAGATGTCTTTTTTTGGGTATAATCGCATCACTTCGTTTTATCATAGTTGATGGTTAGACCGTTGATTGCTGAATATCTACTGGTTGTATCTAGTAAGTGTTGAAGACCAATTGGAGTTCGACTTATTAGTACAAGGTCATCTGCATACAACAAGTTGGAAAGAGGGAGCCCTCCCATCCTTGACGCATATGAATTACAAATGTTCAGTTCTGTTGATAGATCAGCCATAAACAAGCTAAAGAGCATCGGGCCAGCACACACCCCTGTTTCAGCCCCATGGTTGGCGGAATTTTTCTGGACAGGATGTTTCCTTCTCCTAGATTTACTTGGACCCACGTCTTGGTGTGTAAAAGTTTTGCCTGATTTAAAAGGACAGATGGTATTTTCTTTTCCTCAAGTTTATGCCAGTGTTTGTTCCTGTCAATTTTATCAAAGGCTGATGAATAGTCGATAAAGCAAAAGTAGAGAGGGTATTTTGCTAATTTGGCGCCGTCGGCTAGTAGGGACAGAGCAAGTATATTAGTTGTTGTTCCCATGCCTTTGCACAAACCTGTTTGATTGATGAGGATAATTGATTTTTCTTTTGCCCAAGCAGTGAGGTTATCCAGAAGGAGGCCAGCATAGTATTTGCCCTCAATGTTGATTAAAGCGGCAAGCCTGTAGCTATTCGCTATGTTCTTGTCCCCTTTTTTATATAATGGACCCTCTCCAGGAGTCCGGGATGTTGTCTACTCCTGAGATGTGTACAAACAGTGGTAGTAGTGCAGGGGTCCAGTACTCCGGATCTTAGCATTGGCTGGATCCCATTAGGGTCCGGTGTGCCCTCCAGCTTTCTTTGGCTATCCTGTCCTTCATCTGAAGAGTAGTAAATGAAAGATGATCATTTGTTACTACTGGGACAGATAGATCCGGAATGGTTGCCTCAGGGATGTTGCAGAAGCTCTGCATCAGTAGTGGATTAAAATGAAGCAGCAGATGTGAGGCCCAAGATTCTTCTGTCAGGTGTGAATTAACTCTTTGTTCGTTCGGGTTGTTTAGACTATTTATTGTTAACCAGAATCTTGCGCTATTGTTCGACTTCGAGTTGTGCAGTAGTCTAGCCCACAGATTCTGTTGGTTGACCAGGGCTAACAACCTAGTCAACCAACAACACAATTTCTCACACGACTGATGGTGTTAATTGATGCCTAGTCAAACCTAAGGATGAGCTGGGGTCATCTGCATATAAATTTGTCTGGAATAAGGGGAAGCCAAATGATCTTCCTACCTCAACCCCTCTGCCACCCCAGACAAGGTAGTTTTCGCCAGGCATCTCCCAAAAAAGGAAGCTGAGCAACTGGTTCCCTACAGGGGTTAGCTCAAAATCACCCCTGAATTCCTTCAAAGACATTCCTTTCCTGGTCTGTGAGGGCAAGGGTCTTGCATGGGATCTGAGTTGCTTGATCTAAGTTAATCTTGCACCATTTCCTGAAAAAGTCTGAGGTGCCAGAAACGTTGGATTGAAAGGAACAGAACCAGTTAGTGTACCATAGTACCATATCTAAGCCCAGGTAAAAATGGCTTTCCTCGTACTATTTTCTCCCATTGTATTCCTATTGTTACAAGCTGGAGCTGTCAGTGATGCTTGATACACTGAGAGCAAAGAGACCCAGCAGAAGCCACAGCCCTGTAACTGCTCCATTTGGTTTTTGTCCCTTTATCTGGTTTTTGTTAGAGGAAGTTGGTAGGTCTGTTTAAGAATTGTTCAATAAGTGGTCTCTGCAACTAATGATTTTCAAACTAGAGTTATTGCCAAGAGAAACTATGTCATAGGGATGGGGAAAATGATTTTCAAGCTTGCATTTTCACTTTAAGAGCAATTAATCTAACAAATGATTCGATCTCAAAAAGATTTTAGGGATGTAATATGGCCTAAAATAGGTCCGGTGACATTCTGCCCTGGTTTGAAAACCTCTTGTGAGCCTGGGTTCTGTGCCAGATATGGTACTATATTATTGTAAGAAATGTCAGGTATGTCAAAATTAATACTACATCTACAATGAAGGTCATTGGAGGGAAAACCTTGGGAAATCTGGTACTATGTTAGAATATCAGGTGTTGCAGACAAAGTTTGTAGGATTTTTATGAGTCAACCACACCTAAATGCCAGTTAGTCTAAGCTCTCACACCATGTGCTGAGTCAGCACAGGGGACACATTCGACAGCAGCGAACGTTTGAGCAAAGCACATCCTAACACAAGCCTTACCTCTCACTCTGTCATATGAGGCTAGCAGTTTAGGTGGTATGAAATACCTGGCCATTAACTAAATTAAAGGGGGGGAGTAGGAGATAGTGCAGGAATATATTCTGCACTTATCATAAAATGTTACACAGGACAAGGTGAGATGAAGCGAATTGAGACCATCATTATGAAGTAAAGTGTAAAAGAAAAGAATTACAATAAACCGTTAACGTTTTGGAGCGATTTATTTACAAACAAACTAGAAATCAATGGGATTGATGGTACAGGTTATAATGACTATTGTATGTTGGTATGTTTCAACACACATGGTTTCTTTCCTTAGAAAGCAAATGAAGAATCAGTTTCCAAGGGAAAACTGAGTAAGACTAAGTTCACTAAGAGGTTGGTCTGTCTGTAAATGGAAGTGGGGATAATTTACTTAATGCAGTAAATAGGAATTTGGATTTTTTGCACTACAAAACAGACACAAGGATGATAACTTTTTAAATATTACTTTAATATATTTTTGCCCATTTCTCAGACCATTAGAATAGAATAAGCATGGGTGGATTTTGCGGATTCGCAATCCGCGAATTTGCGTATTTGCGTATTTGCGGATTGCGAAAATCCGCAAAATACGCGAATTCTCGCGGATTTGCATATTTTTTTGGGGGGTGTGTGTTCGCACGGGTTTCTGCAAGTTCGCGAGGGTTTTGTACAATTTCGCAAATTGCGAACTTACTTGTCGGGTCGCCAGTTTTGCGAACTTGTTGTTTCTACGTGCCCAGCCTGTTTGCAAGGCTTTCTTCATCACTGCCACCCTCTGTCACCACTGGCACTCTCTTTGGTCACCCATGCCACCCTCTGGCTCACCCATGTCACCCTCTGTGTCATCACAGCACCCTCTGGTTCACCAGTGTACATTATTGGGGAAAAGCAAAGCACGGCCATCCTCTGTCAACACTGGCACTCTGGTTCACCCATGCCACCCTCTGGCTGGCACACCCATGCCACCCTCGTTGTCATCACAGCACCCTCTGATTGACTAGTGAGTGTACATTATTGTGGCAAAGCCAAGCACACCTGCACTAAGTTTTGCAAACAACAACACCTGCCCTGCCCCAACTGACATTAATGAAGGCTGGCACCTGCTTGTCTGCTCCCTTTCCTTTTTGTTGCAATAACAGGATGCAATGGCATACTTGTAACTATTCTGTGACTGTCAGAGCAGGGTCACACAATAGTTGCAAGTAGGCAACCGGATTCTGGAGGGCCCCTTCAGGAAGCACTACAGGTAAATGGTTACAAATGATGAGCTAGAACTTTTGCACCTGCTCGTTGGTTTTGCTTTTGCAAAACTCATTTTTCGGTAATTTTGCCCTATTCGCGAGGCGCGGCGTCGTGCGAACTCGACCGTGGAAGCCGCGAACTCGTGCGAGTTACCCCAAGGTTGAGTATGGGCGCCGCCATTTTGTTTACATGACGTATTTCCGTTTCCGCCCGCTAGGTGTAACCTCGCGGAATGAGCGCATTGCGAATGCAAGTTCGCACGAGTTCGCGAGAGGAAATCGCGTGCAAACTTACTTACGCGCACGTGATCGGGCCGCCATCTTGTTTTTCATTCATTCCTATGTGTCTGGGCATGGTGTTTCTATCCTTTTTATATCTCTGCCATCCTTTGCTTGTTTTAATATTTTTTTGATCTATTTAACTTATTTTCTATCCCTCTATTTTTCTACGTCTATATTTTTGTGTTTTAGTCTACTTTTGTTTACTTTTCAGCTACTTTTTTAAACTTTTATTTTCTTCTTCCCTAATCTTATTCTTTTTCATTTTGTCTCCTTGCTGCTAACACCTGCCCAGACCATGGTGAAGACAGCTGTGAAGCTGCCCAAGACGGCCCCCGCAGCCCGTGCCCGGCTCCCGTGTGGCCGTTTGAGGGCAGAAATGGTGGTGCCCAGGGAGATCTTCAGCCCTGAGGAGGTGGGCGCACTCGTTTATTATGTACAGCGCCGCCTCCCCAGGACCATCGCGGCAGGCGGCAGGATCGCTGGTGGCTACACCAACCGCCAGGAGCGACGGAAGCGGTGGGAGCAGGTGTGCCGGGCCCTGTTTCACATCTCGGGGGTCCAGCACACCTACAATCAGGTGACCCACCGCTGGACCGATATCCTGGACCGGGAGCGCGACCTGCTCGACCTGCTGGGAGTGGAGGTCCCCGGGCTTGGTGAGTAGTATTAGCAATTTTTTCATCACTCACTACTCTGTTTTTTCTCCTGCTCTGTGTGTTATATTGCAAATGTTTGCTTTAACTTTTTTACAAAGAGCAATAATGCTGCCGATTACATTGATAGGAGAGGTAAATTAATATTTCAAAATTTTCTGTGTATTTCAGGTGAACTGCTCTCCTTCTCTGTGGCGGTGCCACTGCTTATTTGTTTTCTATTTTGTGTTCATTTAATTGGGCTGAGTAATGTATGAGTGTATTTTACAGAACTGCGTAATGCTAGACACAAAGGGGCAGATTTACAAGCCCCTTGTTCCACATTTACGCTGCCTTACCTGACGCACAGCGACGTAAACGTGGCGCATCCCTGCGAGTCATGTACAACGTGATCCATCTAAGGAGATGCGCCACGTTAAGGCCTGGGCCTGCGCCACAATGGGTGCGTTCCCACGCAAGGGGGGTGGGGGGGCGGTCAGGCAGCTGTGCGCCTCGCAAAAGTGCCTGCGTGAAATCTACAAGATTTAACGCAGGCACTTCCGCGACGCTGCTATGTCAATTCTTTATGCCTGCTTGCTTGAAGCAGGCGTAAGGACTGATGCGGTATGTTGAGTATTGGGCAGCCCTGAGCATTGCTATAGTTGCATCGCGCCCGCGACGCGACTCTAGAGATGCGCCCCTCTTTCGTCACGAGATGCGTCACGCATCTGCCTACCCTTGCGCCAGGGTTTGCCGCATTGTAATAGCGGCGCATCTGCCGTGACGCAAGGTTAGTTTTACGTTACGCATTTGTTCTGGTGCACATCTGGAGGTGTCCAGCTCAGAACTCGTAAGTATGCCCCTAAGTGTCAGATTAGCAATTACCTGCGCATCCCTGCAAAGTGTGCGGCACGCCAGCACCACCCATGGTGCGCCGTATTTACAATGCGGCACACCATGGTCCCAAAACGTCACCGAAGCGTTACGCATCGGTGCCGTAAAGGCGGCTCATTGATGGAGTTGCGTTGCAACAATGGCGCAGCTCCAGCAATGCTGCGTCAAGCCGTAAGTCTGCTTCATGCAGGTGCAGGGTTTCAGTGACGCATCATTGTCCTAAATGACTGATTGAAATTTTATATATTCCCCATAGCCACTTTTAGCATGCGTTCCTGCGCAGGAACGCCCTCCCTTGTGCTGGAACGCTCCCTAATGGCGCAGGGCTTTAGAATGGGATGCATCTCCCATATGCGTAACGTTGTTAATATACGCCACACCATGGCGCCTCTCTTGTTGTGGCGCTGCGTCACAAAATTGACGCAAGAATGGAGCAAAAGAGCTGCAAGGGGCTTGTAAATCTGCCCCTAGATTAGAGGCTCAGGTGCAGTCCTTCCTTTGTAGCCCTCATTTTGGATGAAATAGTTGGTTCTTGTTCTTTCTAAATGTTTGATTTGGTTGACAAGGACATCGGCAAGCAGCAATCATCAATGTTTTCTGTTCATTCTTTCATGTTGTACGTCAGGTCCGCCCAGGGGCAAGCGGACCGAAAAATCGGATGCAGTGGCTCCAAAGGAGGAGGATGCAGGCCAGGGCGGCGAGTGCTCCTTTGCTGGCCCCAGTAAGTTTTCATTTAAATATAGAGGACCTATTGTTGTCCAAGCGTTCCTAATTTAATTGTTTCGAAATAGTGTTTAGATAGGAGCAAAATCAATAATCATACTGTTGCAGGGACAATTCTCCACAAACCGAACTATGGACACCAAAGACCAGAGTAATAATATGTCAGAGTGGCGTGTTTGGGACACTGTATAAACCTGGTAGTGTCAGCGGCACGGACTCCTCCTTGCAAAAATTGCAAAACTTTTCGCTCAGTCACTCTAGTCTGGAGGACCAAAAACCACAGAGTCTATTCAAGTTTAAAAGCTTTATTAAAAGTTTAAGTAAACACATATATTAAAATAAAGTTAGTTGGAAATGGAAAAGTGCTTGGTGCTGAGTTGATGAGTAATGGAACACATTTCTTGTGGTCGAGCCGAGCTTTCACCTGGTTTGAAGTTGATGTTGCTCTTGTCCTTAGAAGTCCAGTTTCTGTCTGTTCAGAGAAAAATGGTGTGTGTTAAAATTAAGCAAGCATTCAACAATTGTGACAAAAAAGTGAAGCAAGACAACAGCCTTCCCTGGAAGGAAGGACATTTTTACTTTAGACTAGAGTAGACAGTCAATTAATTTTTCTGTTGTTTTCACATTTTTTCATTCATAGACCAAATACTAGTGAGTGGTGTAATCTAACATTCTTAAATCTACTTTGTAGGTGGAACATCTGGTGGCGGGGCCAGCTCGGATGTGGTGGTGATCATTGACTCTGAGTCCGAGGATCAATCTGGGGAGGAGGCGGCGCTAGAGGAGTCGGACCAAGAAGTACAGACTGTGAGGAAGGAGACAGTGGCGGTGGCGAGTACAGGTAAGCTGGATCATGGTACTATCTGACTCTTAGATAGGATATGATGTGTATCCAGTGGTGGCCCAGTGACAAATTACAATATGGTAATTACAGCAGGCTGGGACCGACAGACAGATAGAGGCAGAGACAGAGAGAGAGGAAGACAGAAGGAGAGAGAGAGAGGGAGGGAGCCAGAGGGAGGGTGAGGGAGGGAGACAGAGAGAGAGAGACAGCGAGGTAGAGGGAGACACAGGGAGACATAAAGAGGGAGACAGAGAGAGAGAGAGAGAGGGAAACAGACATATCGCCTGGGCTTCAGCCAGATCTCTTTCATATGAAAGAGCATCAAACCAAGGATACAAGTGAGTTGTGGGAAGGGAAATGGTGATTCAAGCGCCCCCCCTTGCCCCTCCCTGCGGACGCCCATGATACTGGCCTGAATAGTTTTGTACTGCGCTGGCTAGTTGCTAGTTGTACTGTGACACAACTTCCTGCTGAATTATTTTGTGTTAATCATATTCTTAAAGAGCATTGGTTACATATTATGTCTTTCTTTCTTCATATAGTTGGCAATACTAAAACCTCAAAACCGACGAGGAGTATGCTGGCTGTACTGGCCCGGCAACGGAGGCTGGAAGCAACTGTTGCCGAATATCGGCGGCTGGTGGAACTGGAGGGGGACGACACGCACTCCAGTGCATCAAATCTAACATCTACATCCTCCTCCGTGACCCCATGTTCTGCCGGTAAGCGCAGTGCTCCAGCGAACCGGAGCCGTGCTGGAAGACGCCACTGCCGAGCAGCAAAGGCTGCACCTCACAGTACTGTTAAGGCTCGCTTGCGCCGTGCACTCCGCAGAGTGTCCGACCTAGAGGCGGAGGTCCAGAAATGGAACGAGTATCAGAATGTGGTGGAGGGCCTCCGCTTAGATCACGCCACCCTCCAGGAGAAGTATGATGCCCTGGCCCTAAGGCATGATGCCCTGGAGGCCAAACTCAACACCTTGCATCCCTAGAGTGTCCCTTGCCCCTTTTTTAGAGACTTTTGGGGGGTGGGAATTGGGAGTTGGGTTTTTTGGGGACTTTTGAAGGACTATTTATTTGTTGGGGTTAGGGAGGGTCTTGCGGGAGATTATTTTGTTAGGGATATAAATATACTTTTTCAAACTTTATCTGAGCATACCTGTTTTTTTACTACTTTTGAGCTTGGTGGGTGGTGGTTTTGCAGTAAGTTCATTTAACTGAACACTGTCATCGTGTTGGTTCACGTGCAATAGGCCAAATGTTTTCCAAAGTAAATGCCTCTCACAGAGTTTGTTAATTCAAGAGCCCTAGGACTTTACTACTAGTACCACTGTCACTCTCTCGCCTCTCCGAACACTCCGTTATACTACCTCCCATCCAAACGCTTATCTTACCTGTAATTTGTGTTTGAGGGCTGGCTCCACCTGGAATTCACAGAGTCCTAAAGCGTTCTGCAGCAGGGCCACAACTGGCCAATTTCATCCCTTAATAGACCTTGCCAGCAATGGCCCAGCCAAGACCCGTAAACCCAAGCGCAAACAAGTTTGACACCCCCAAACAGCCAAAAATGCAAATCGGGGGAAAAAAGTCACACTTAGCAAAACGTATTTAAATGAGGACTCACTACTTCCAGTCCCTCTCGAGGGGACTCAACGTAAGTTTCTTCATTGTGCAGAATCCAGGCATCAGCATTACGGGAAATGGATAGGATGAGTGGAGGAGGAGGATAGACGACCAGGACTGAGTTCTTGTCAACTAACTGTTGTGAACATGAGGAATGCTGCGGCATCAAAATCAAGACAGTTCTGCTGATGGGCTTGTTGTTGCTTGTGATGGGGTGATTACAGTTTTGTTGTGAATGTGATGAAGCACTTGCTAAACAAAGAAAGACAGACACACAGGAATAAAAGTGAATAAGGAGGACTACATTTACAGTTAATGAGTCATTGACTCATTTTCAGAACTCGCTGTCAGGGAAGCAGAACTCGTCCTCATACTCTGCTAATTCATCAGTCGGTTGTACTTCTGGTAACTGAGGAGAACTTTCCTCAGGTAGGTCGTTGTCCTCTTCTTCCTGCGTGCATTCTCGTACTTTGTAATCTGGTGGTATGAAGTGCTGGTTCATCTTTATCACGGTGAGCCGCTCCACATTTGCGGGCAAGAGGCGGGACCTTTTGCAAGTCACAATGCCACCAGCAGAACTAAAAACACGTTCTGAAGACACGCTTGCGAGTGGGCAAGACAAGTAATTGATAGCCAGGTTTGTGAGCTCTCGCCATATTTTTCTTTTCCCATGCCAATACGCCAATGGGTCCTCAGTAATATTGACCGCTGTGGAGTCATCCAGATAGGCCTGCACCATTGAAAGAATGTCCTCCCGCATTCCTGTACTTTGCACTTCTGTGTCCTTTCTGGGACAAGGAAACCCTAGCTCACTTAGCCAATCCGCTTCAGACATATCGCCTGGGCCTGGTGCAGATGATACGGTTGCTGGTGTGGTTAACGGCTTAGTGGAAAAGTCACTCACTTCTGCCAGAGGCACAGATGCAGAAGTGCTTTTTTGGGACGCCTGATGGCCTGCTGATTCACTAGTAGTACTGTCTTCTCGTACAGTTTCCTTCCGCTCTCTTTCAAAACGAATGGCTGACTGAGCTAGCCAACCTTTGTACTCTGTAACATCTGATGTTTCAAAAGGAATTATTACTTTGCCAAACAATGGCTTTTTGTAACGTGGATCCAGAATAGTAGCACAAATGTAGTGCTGTTGTTTCTTGATATTTACAAGCCGTTTATTGCTAACTAGGCTTTGTAATAATCTCTGCGCCAACTCATATGCTTCATTCTTTCCAGCATCTTTTAATTGTGAAGACACCACCTTGACTTGGTGCTCGAGCTTCAGCAACAATGGGATAGCTTTGCTCAAAGAACAGTCCTCCCTGCTGACGTCACGCGTGAAGACCTCAAAAGGACGAAGCATGTCTGTCAGGCTTTTAACTAGCTGCCATTGCTCCACCGCTAGCATCATTTCTGTCGTATCACCACCCAGGTTGTAGAAATACTCATTGACTACTGGAAACAGCTCATGCAGACGCTCAAGCATGTAGAAGGTTGAGTTCCAACGTGTTGCCACCTCCTGGATAAGTGCTTTCACTGGCATACTACGTTCATTTTGCTTGCGCCTCAGCTCCTTCCGGGCCTTAAACGAATGGTTAAAATGTGTGCATATTCTTCTGCAGATGGTCAGTATTTTGTCGACTGCAAGTTCTTTTTTCAAGAACTTTTGCACGACAAGGTTCATACAGTGCGCCAAACACGGCACTCTGAAAAAGAAACCGTCCTCCATGGCCCTAACTACATTGCTGCCATTATCAGTAGAAACATAACCAACCTTGCATTTTCTTGGGGGCAGCCATTGCGAGACCTTTTTGTTAAAGTCATCCAAAATGTTGGCTGCAGTATGACTTTTCTCCATGCCAAACATGGCTAATGTTGCATGTTTACGAGCACCCTTAAAAATCTCGACCAAGTCACCACCTGCATTTATCTGTTGTGCAACCCCTGAAAAAGAGACCCAGTGTGCAGTGATGCACATGTAATCAAGGGCTTGGCAACTGGTCCACATGTCTGTTGTCAGGTGTATAGTGTGAACAGCACTCTTCTTCAAAGCAGCCCCAACCAACTCAAGCACCTATATAGTGCTGGAACAGCAACCCTGGCAAAATAGAACCGGCTAGGAACCTTCCATTTAGGGGCCAGTGTTGCCACGAGTTCAAGGAAACCCACACCTTCGACAAACGAAAAAGGGAGAAGGTCCACCGCTAGCATTTTAGCCAGCTTAGTGTTATACAGGCGTACAATTGGGTGGTTGCGTTGAAATTGCACATCTGAGGAGAACATGGCTGAAATGGTGTGCTGGACAAATTTACGGGATGATGCTGATGCCTTCTTCGACCCACTTCTGATCAGTGTTGACATTTTCCGCATTGGTGTGTCTCCCAGACTCTCAGTGTGCCTCCTATGTGTTCCGGAGGGTGTGGTGCTGCCAGGGGTACTGGGTGCAACCGGACACATGTCTGACGCTTCTTCTACCTCCCCGTCATCTTCAGATGAAACACCTAGTATGGGTATATTTTGGCCACTTGCCCTTTGGGATTGCTTTCCCTTGAAGTTTGCTAGGTGCGCAAACCATTCGACAGCGTGCCTTCTTTCAAGATGACCTATCTGGCCTCCGGTTCCATAGTTGGTACCAGTCTTACCACGGCTAACGCTAGTCTTACAAATGCAACAAACGGCTATGTTATCATACTTTGCATGGACACTAAAAAAGTTCCAAACTGGGGACTTGAAACCTCTGGTTTTGGCGCACGAGATGATACTGCCAATGCCAGATGAAGCAGTGGTGGATGAGCCTTGCAGACATCTACTGGGTTGTGCAATTATTTCAGCAACCCTACTTGAGGGAGTCGAGCTGGATGGAGTCCCCCTCTGGGGAGAAAATATGGGAGCTGTAGGTTTTGTTGAACTTGTTGTACTACTTGACTGCATTGGTGGTGCTACCAGTGGCACGTCGCCAGGGTCACGCTCAGCCTGACGTCGGGATAGGGTATAAATGTCTGTCTGCTGCATGGCCGGTGTGGCTGGAATGACGTGTGTGATGACTAGGTCATTGCTGTCATCCTGTTCATCAACATCAGAATGAACCACTTCATCAAGTGCGACGTTCGGATCCATAAGTATGAGCTTTCCGGGGCCCTTCCTTTTAACATTTGATACCTTTCGCAGCTCATGGTGTGCCTCCCTCTCAGACGTCGGAGATGGGTGCCAATCTAGATCCAGATCATCATCTGATGGAGCGGGGCTTGAAGATGAACTTCTACACACACTCCTTGATCTTTTCTTTGGTGGGGAGCTGGGAGAAAATGAATCATCAGGAGGAGTGCCTTCGTCTTCCTGACATGATACCCCGGCTCCAAAGTCAATTTCCTCCTGTGCCCCTACTTCTGGAAGAACAACCATTGTGGGCACTTGCACCGCTCCATGCGCCGCTACATGGGCCTCTTCACTGATCGCTACTTGCAACTCTCCATGGACTTCTCCTTCTCGGCCTTCTCCTTCTCGGCCAGCTCCTTCTCGGCCAGCTCCTTCTCGGACAGCTCCTTCTCGGACAGCTCCTTCTCGGACAGCTCCTTCTCGGACAGCTCCTTGCGCATGTACTTGTGCTTGTACTAGTAACCCATACAGTTGTTGTTGCGGCTTTGGTTGTTGAATAGTACTTGTGAGATGAGTTACAACCTGTGTTGATGGTGTGCTGCTACTTTCTTGCGATGAGCCAACATCACTGGTCGTTGGTGATGTAACCACTAAACAGGCTACCTGTGCAGCACTCATGGTGGGCCTTTGTTTTCCCCACAAAAATTTAGTGGTGGTGCCACCAGTCTCCTTGGTAAGTGGTGCCACTTGCTTCTTCTTCTCCTTAGTAGAGACATCTTTCTTGCTAGAGGACCTACGGGCACCTCTTTGTGGAGCCATCTTCTTCAGATGTCGGAGCAACAGGCCGCAGCAGGACTTCTTCCTGGCACTGATGCTCAACGATGATGCGGATTTATTGACTTTATGCACCTACAAGCAAACGAAGACAGAGGAACATCAGTAAATATATGTTGCATATGTAGCACTTCAATAAATAGTTTGCAAGTAGGCATTTATGAATACACTCGTGCACACCACACAATATGGAAATTTCAAAATTAAGAATTGCTAAATTTTTGCGAAACAGGAATTTAACATTGATCCAAGAGAGCACACACAGAGAGGGTTATAGTTTCATGTACCACTGACTCCCCCTGGGCACAATGGGTGAAAGCAAGGCAAAATGGGTGCAGGCCTATGGCACAAAGCTCACTGCC
The DNA here is from genome assembly GCF_964261635.1 of Lissotriton helveticus. Classification (NCBI taxonomy): domain Eukaryota; kingdom Metazoa; phylum Chordata; class Amphibia; order Caudata; family Salamandridae; genus Lissotriton; species Lissotriton helveticus. The sequence continues at coordinate 1,209,871,445 of NC_136063.1, forward strand.
TGCCTTCAAAATGGCCGCTTGACCCCCATCCACATGGCCAGGACCATGCCTCAAAATGGCCACCACCAACATAGCCAGCCCCCAACCCCTACTCCAAAAAGTCAAAAAACACAACACAAATCAAATCACCACAATCCAATGCCATCCATGAAGTTTCAGAAGGCTTATGCTGCCTGCTGGTGGTTTTCTGGTGCAAAATTGCAATTTTTACAATTTCGCGAGTGCGAGATTGTTGCTTCACGGCGCGAACGTGCCGAAAAACCAGCAAAATCCGCCAACAGACCGATTCTGGGCCCCCTGGCCATAATGGATGAAATCAGAGCACACTGGGTGCAGGCCTATGGCACAAAGCACACAAACTGGCTTAAAAATGGCCCATAGACCCCCACCCACACGGGACCAGGCAATAAAATGGCCCCCACCCACATAACAAGCCCCCAACACCACCCCAAAAAGTCGTAAAACACACAAAAATCACCACAATCCAATGCCATCCATGCCCTGGCCAGAATCATGTTAAAAATAAATTTCAACAAAACAGTTGTATCATGCATGCACCCATAACTAAGCCTGGTGGTTTTCAATTCATGTGCAGAATTGTAATTTTTACAATTTCGCGAGTGCAAGATTGTTGCTGCGCGGGACGCGAGCAGTGCGAACACAAGCAAAAAAATCCTCAGCTCGCGAACTTGCAGATTTTCCCCCCAAAAAAGTCGAAAAACAAGCAACACACACAAAAATCACCACAAACAAACAACATCAACTTACTTCCTTGTGAAATAAAATTTCGAATCCAAAAGTAATCCAAAAGGCCTCAAATCCAAATATCCAGCAGCATCCACAAAAAGTAATCCTTCCCAGTCAAGATCGAAATCAAAGTGGCCAGGAAATGGACTAAGCAATGGGAGAGGCTTGCTGGACAGGAACAGGAAGTTGGAGACTGGGGCACTTCCTTCACCCCACCCCTATGGGAGGAGCTTGCTGGACAGGAACAGGAAGTTGGAGACTGGGCCACTTCCTTCACCCCTCCCCAATTGTAATTTTTGTACTTTCGCGAGTGCGAGATTGTTGCTGCCCGCGCCGCGGACCGCGAGCAGTGCGAACACAAGCAAAAAATCCGCTTCGCACGGATTTGCGTATTTTCGCCACATCCGCGAGAGTTCGCGGATTGCGGATTTGCCGAAAATCCGAAAAATCCGCGAGCGGAACTGATTTTACGCCCATGCTTAGAATAGAACAGATCAGTGCATGACCCAGACTGAAACTGGCCTTGTTCTTAATTCTTTAGAACAAATTTGCTCATCCAACAAACAGTTACAAAATCAGTCTTTTGTTTTTCTCATTGATCAGCAGAGAGAAGTCTCTTAGGTATTTTTTAGAAACAAAATCATTTTAAAGCATAACAAGATTGTTTACCAAATAAGAGAGTTTTGTTATATGTCAACAGTACTGTACTACTTAACTCTGACTTGTGATAAAAAAATGTGTTGACTTTTTCTTCCCTAGTCTCCTAGTTCTCTCCTTCGGGTTTTAAAAGTTTCCTGAATGAGAAATCGTGTACTCCTCTATAGTGGACCAGATTCACAAAGACATTTTGCACCATAAAATTCCTTTATAGAGTTAAATGTCTTAATTTTGATTTGTCAGGGATCTACGTATTGGTACCAAGCAAACATAAATGTATTTGTAATTAGCCACCAAGACTGAAACAATTATGCAGCAGTAAACCACTCTAAATGTGCAAGTATGTAAGCATTCACAAATGTGCTTTCTGACCCTTTTCAACCGTGGAGATTAGATCTAACAGATCTTGTGTAAATTCCTTTCCTGTGTGTGGGGTCCTAGACTTGGTGGGGGAATTGGATTCTCCACAAGTAAAACAAAAATGAGAAGTGGACCGGCAGACTGCCTATCATCAATGCGGAATTGTATGGTTTGATATAGAAATGTACAAAATGTTGCATGACATTTGCAGTAGCATAGCTGGAAACATTTAACTCTTATAGCTTGCTAGGCAAACTACTCTCAATATTTGTAAATTCTAGAAAGTAGCTAATCTGCACCCGTTCAAAGGATTATTTCCAGGGATGCAAATGTATCGATTTGCTTGTAATTTCGACCCTCTGTGTTTTCCAGAGGAGCAACAGTGCCTACATCAAATTAAAGACATTTAATCAACCTGTCTAACACAGTTTTGAAAGACTGAAATAATAGCTGTGTGTGCCACTTGAAGGCATCCTGTTCCAGACAAGCCTCTAGGTCAGCATTTACCAGACTCTGAGTCGGTCCTGAGCTGATTTTTGGTGGGTCAGAAAAATCTAAGCAATAAATAAAGATGCCTTCAAATCCTGTGTTGATCTTGTCACATTTGCTGGTGCTTTAAAGGCAGAGGTCAAATGACAGGGTGCTTATTCTTTTAACATTGTGATTGCTGTACTCCTTCTCTGACTGCAAAGAGAGACGTTTTTCAAATTAATAATGTGCCAATATTGCGGTGCGGGGAGTGTGAAAGGAACGCCTGTAAGATTTTTGCAACTCACAACAAAATATAAATACCAGTAAAGAACCACCAACTTATCTTCAGTAATGCTGATTCTGATAGAGACTCTATCTAACTGCAGATTCCTCACCATTTGAATATTCCCCAGGTGTCAGACTGGATCCAGGCATTTTTCAACACTACCTCTGTACCCGGAATGTGGCGCCTTGCAGATCCGCACTGAGGCCAGCCCGCTCCGGAAATTAAATGCGAGGCCTATATACATGCCTCTTCATTGCTCTGTCAGTTGATTTCTAGATTGTTGATGCCACCAAAACCAGAGCCCCAAAAGCAAATTATTCGACCGTGCAGATTGCTAGACTTGGGATCTTATTAATGGATAGAGTCCAACCACAGAACAGGAAGGATGGGGGTGTCAGTTAGGAATGTGTGGCTAGATAGAGTTTCTACCAGAAAGAGTGTTACCGAAGGTAAATAGCTTGTCCTACAGGACAGAACAAGCAAAATGCCCCTCTTGGTGAACCTGACTGTCAGGCAATAATGCTTTGTGAACGTATGGAGGCATGCCAACGTAGCCGCCTGGCAAATGTCTAGGACAGGGACTCACTGTGCCAAAACAGTGGTAGCATTTTTGGCCACACTAGAATGAGTCAGTAGGCTTCCAGGGGCTGCTTCTTTGCAAGTGCATTGCATATCTTCATGCAGAGCACAATACAATCAGAGATGGTGTTCTTCTGCACTGTGCTGCCTTTATTTGTGACAGAGCGCGCAGGTCACCGACTAGTCTTTTATAAATATTCACCTGGGCCCATAATCAATCATAACTCACAAATTATGCAGATAACCTTCGCTCTACTACCAGTGTATTTTTAACATATAGGACTTTTGACCTATCTATACCATGACTTACCAATCCACGTCACCGGTACCTAAAGTCCTAAGGGATCAAGGGTGTTAGCATAATAGGTTTAATAACATTTGCACTCATATAATAACCACAACTCTGGAAGTTTTAAGTTCTTTATCTATGTTTCTTAAATGGTCATGATCCACAGATTAAAAATGAATAGACTCTCCATAATGAAGATCAGAATCAAAATATAACTATGCAAAAGATGTATTAAACTGATTTCGATCATTTAGCAATAGGGAGGGTAAAGAGAAGGAACATAAAAATAATCAAGCACTATAATCAAATATGTAACATTTAGGGAGGGTGAGAGAAGGACACAAGTCAATGTGAACCCACACAAATTCATATTTACCTAAGAATGGTGTAAAGAACTAACCCTGGCCACAGGTCAGTTTAAAGGACAGAACCCCGAAAGTTGCAGTCGCCAGTAGGCTTGCAGGTGCAGATCAGAATCAGGACAGGTAAAACCAGATTTGGATCAGGACAGGACCACCAAAGGTTAAGACCCACAGTTCAGTTGCAACGCCTATGCTACTCCCTCTCTGCAGCTAACAGTCAAAACCCTGATTGGGTTCTCGATTTCACCGAGAAAGTGCTTCACCAGCACCTCAGCTTCCCAGACCCCGATTGGATCAGCGAATCTTCTGACAGAGTGCTTTGCATCACTTCTGCTCTCGATCACCTATTGAGTGCCTTGGGACAGTGACAGGTCAGCTATTCGGACAAGTCGGACAAATTTCTCTAGCTAAACCTACGCTAGTAATACTATTTTCCAGGTCAGTGTACCACCCACCAATGTTGCAAGTGTAAGGATCCCCAAATTTGATTGGACAAGGAATGAGGAGAGGTTGTTACACCATACCAAAATGAAACTTTCTGTGTGTCATATTTAAATTATTGTTCCCGCCCATCGATTTCTTTTCACGTGACATCTTTATTCCACCCAACAATGAATGTTCTATCATTTGTTACAATTTAGTTCATATTAGAATTCTGTTTCCCCTGTAGAGTTCAGGAGGTGAGGTTCCCAGGCGCATCTTGGTCAAGACTGTCCCTGGCACTCATTCAATGCCATGACTCGATGAATTTTCAGTCTCTTGTACGCAGGCTCAAAGGTTTCAATATGGAGTTCAGCGACAAACGTCAGACACAAAATTCATTCATATGTAAAAATAGAAAAGAAACAGTGTGAGAGCACAGAATATATGAATGCACTGTATACCACTTATCTCTACTCTATTCCCATTTATTTATTTTTAACGATTGCGTTAAAGGTACACAGAACGAACAGCTTAGCAAAAGCAGTAGTGCAAGCTTCATGCATGCTGTAACACAGAGCAGCCATCTTAGTTCTAGTGCGCAGAAGCGATAGATTCCCTCCAAAGCAAAGAGTATGTCATGTCACATGAGTGTGACAGATGCAGGCGCAGTAGAAATCCCGCGTAGAAGCAGCCATTTTATTTGCAAGCGGATTACAGTTAGTAAAAGCATATATGCAAGCTTCCCTCGTATGGAATGTAATGCAGTGTTAGGAATACGAACATGTTGATTAATTCATTACTGTTATGTTGAGAGGGTTGAGTACAAGCAAGTCGCGTTACATGCGAATCCTTGCTCCATCATTTGCACCAGCGAACGCCACAAAAAACTGATTATCCACCTGGTTTTCTTTGCTACAATCTATGTAGAAGCACAGTTTTCTATTGGGATCTGAACTTCAAGTTTTTCCTCCTCCATAGAGGGGCAAGGCAGAGCATAGAACTCAAGCAGGGTGATGGTTTGACCAACATAGAACGATGTCACAACTTTTGGCAAGAAAGATGCTTGTGTCCTCAGAACCAGGTTCTTTGGGAAGAAGGTACTGTAAGGCGGATGGGCACCTAAAGCCTGAAGCTCACTGTGCTGAGGTGATGGCAATAATGAACACAGTCTTGCTAGTAAGGCGTCGTAAAGGAAAGCTGTGAAGCTGGTCAAATGGAGTGCACATCTGATAAGTCAGGATCAGATTAAGTTCTGAATGGGTCATAGCAAAAGGAGAAGAGGAAAACGTGTTGCAGCCCTTTCAAATAATCGCACCACAACTGTTGACTTAAACAACAAGTGCTGGTATGGCAACCTTAAGAAGACTGAAAGATAACTCTTAACTGTGTTCAAAGTCTTGCCAGGCAAGAGACAAATAACAGAACTTCAGATAAGATGGTCGAAATGGGGGTCAATTTGTGTGTGACGCAACAATGTGAAAATGTGTCCTAACGACTGGGGTATACAGTTTTAATTGGGATACCTGGCTGCCAAGATGACATCAAATCCCTCCGGGGTAAGGTCGAGAGTGTTCAGCTGCAGATGCTTGTTTGTGCAAGAGACCTCACGTCACCTCTGGCTGTACTGCCATTCGTTATCTGCTAGGTGTCGATGGATGAGCTTGTCTACCCTGGTATTCAATGATCCTGCCATGTGGTTCACTACCAGGAAATTCCATGGTGGTCCAGCCATTTCAAGAGGTGCAAGGCTTACTGGCACAGGGTCTGTGACCCCACCCCACCCTATTATTTGCAGTACCACATGGTGTGGTGTTATCCATGAGCACACAGGAAAGCTTTCAACTCCAAACTGATGGCCTTCAGCTCCAGAAGTTTGATATGGAGCTGCTACTCCACCAGAGACCAGTAGCCTCTGGAGACCGGGGGCCTCTGATCTCCACCTCTACCAGGTGGCCGCCCCAACAAAGAAGCGATGCATTGGCCACCATTGTCATGTCTGGGTGGAAGGGAGAGCCGTCTGCCACTGACATGATTGCAGTCCAGAAATTACCACTGCAGATCATTTGCAGTCTCCTCCAAAATATGAGCGTGATTGGAGAGGTCCCCTTGATGTTGTAACGACTGGTACTTCATATCCCACTTTATAGCCTGTGTATGCCACCTGGCATGCTCAACCAGCATGGTGTAAGAGGACATCAGTTCCAGCAGCCTCAGAGTTGATCTCACTGTGATCAAGGACCAAGGCTGAAAGATCTGGATCATAGCCTGAATTTTCTGGACTCTCTTTCTTGGGGGAAGGGCACAAAACTGAACACTGCCCAGATTGGCTCCAATGAAGGGGAACATCTCAAAAGGAGTCAGGTGTGACATTGACAGTGAACCCCAAATATGACTTGAGGTTAGCTGTAGTCTAGAGGTGGTTTGGGACTGCCTGGGGCAAGCCTGCCTTCAATAACAAGTTGTCGAGGTAAGGGAAGACTGACACCCCTGACCTCTGAAGGTGTTTGTCACCATCGCCATCACTTTCAAAAACACCCAAGGGGTACTGGAGAGGGCAAAGGGGAGCACAACAAACTCAAGATGCTCCTCTCCCACCACAAACTGAAAGTAGCGCCAATGGGCCGGAAGGATGGAAATAGAGAAATAGGCGTCCTGGAGGGCAAACAGCACCATCCGGTCTCCAGGGTTGAGGGCAGACAAGATCTGGGCCAGGGTGAGCATTATGAATTTCTCCTTCTGAGGAGTGCGTTGAGAAAGTACAGATCTAGAATATACTGAAGAGCTCAGTCCTTCTTGGGCCCCAGAAAGTAGGAGTAACAACCATGCCCTATGTATGGCACAGACAATCTCTCGACAGCCCCTTTGGCCAAAAAGGCTTGCACTTCATGATGCAAAATTGAGATGTTCCTCCGTCATTCAAAGAGGGGACAGTGGAAAGAGCAGCGGAGAAGAGAAAAAGGGTAAGGGGTCTCCCTTTTTAACAATCTGTAGGACCCACCTGTCCATCCTGATTGCCTTCCAGCCCAGTAAGACACAGTGAATTCTGACTCCCACTGGGTGGCTGTATCCCTGCAAGGGCCTGCTGAAGAGGTTTGGTAGGTGGGACTGTAGGGGGGGGTCAGGGGGCAAGGCAGCTCGCTGACCCTAGCCACAGGGTGGTCCACTGCCTCTACCCCAATACTGCTAGGGTACCCTGTCTAACTGAATGGGTTGGTAGTAAGGGATGCCTCTACCAAAGCCATGAAATGAACAGTGGAACTGTTGCAGTTGTCGAGGTGGGAAAGAAAGACCAGGAGAGTGAGCAGGTGGTAGCCCTGCTCTCCCTAAAGTGTTGAGCATGGAATTAGCTTTCTTCTTCACAAATAGGTGAGTTCCATCAAAGTGCATGTCCATCAAGGTGGACTGGACATCACCCGAGAATCCTGTTGATCGCAGCCAAACATGGCGGTGAATGGCAATGCTGGTGCCTATGGCTTACCCAATGGAATCGGTGGTGTCCAAGCCACAACAAATTTTGAACTTGGCAGCATTACAACCATCTTGGATTGCCTGAGAAAGTACAGGGCAGAAGTCTTCAGGCACACCAGGGAGGACTTGTGCCACCGAATCCCGAAGGAAGCGTGAGTATCAGCCCAACCGCTGCTGTTAACAGATTGGAGGGCCAGGCTGGTAGTAGAAAAGTCATGTTTACCAAACGTTTCTACTCTCTTAGCTTCTTTTAGGGGGAGTGGTGGGAAATGTGTTTGGATTAGAGAGGCTGGTGGAAGCCTGCACCACCAGGCTTTCTAGCCAGGAGTGCTGCGAAAGAGAGGCTAGGTCGCCTGGAGCAGGGCGATGATTCCTAGCAATGTTTCTATTTACTTGCAGGCAAGAGCAGGGTTTGGCCTACCCCCACCCATAGGTTATCAGTCAGTGCCTCATTAAAGAGAAAGAAGGGCTCAGAAGACACTTGCCCTGGTTGGAAACCCCCTGGCAAGGTGTTGGGTTTAACTTCCCAGATGGAGATCTGGAGGGCAAGTACTTACATCACCAAAGCATAAGAAGTGGACTCTTGTGTGGCCAGTTCTGGATTGGAAAAAAAGCATCCTCCAGGTAGGTGTTAAGGCCCCTAGCTTCCTGCCAGTCCTCGTACCAATTGTCATCTTGGTAAGGCTGAGCAAACTCATCACCCGGGTCATAATCATTATTACAGTCAGTCCCAAAAAGGGAATGGAGAGAATATTAGCTAGGCCATTCCAAGTCAAGCAGGGGTTTTGGGCCAGACGTTGGTCAAGATCAGACTGGCATCAAGTTGGGTCAGAGAGGACAATCTGGCTGCTTCCTCGGGCAGTGAAGCCAGCATCAGTGTTGACATGCCCAGGGCTGGCGTGTGTTGTGGCACTGGCTGAGTCATAACAAGAGCCGGATCAAAGTGTGGAGGGTTCAGCTAGCACTGAGGGCTAACCTGCCGGTGGTATCCCAGGTGGATGGCTTGTTGGCTCCTTGGGGCCTTAAGGCGTGCCAGAGGGAGTCAGAAGGGACCCAAAGAGCTGGTGCTTGGCTATGCAGAACATTTCAATCCGACACAGTGTGGCTGAAGGCCCAAAACTCAGGTTGTGCCAGAACTAGCTGCAGAATTGGCTCTAAAGTTGGCCAACTTCAGGAGCAAGAAGGGTGGCGCCCCACCTGCCCCTGTTTAGGTGATGGCCAGTTTTGCAAGGGAAGGGAACGCTGCTTCAATATCTTGTGTTTCTTAATTTACCTGATGACTTGAAGCACAGCGAAGACCAACCTCTGGTGCTGCTCAACAACTCCGGGAACAAGAGCAAATTTTGGACACGGAGCAGGGCTTGGAGTTGTCTCGTTTAGGAGTCTTCGCTGTGCAGTCTCCAGAAGCCATGGAGTCATGATTTTAACTCAGGCACCCCTGGTGGGGATCCATCACAGAAATCTGCTGCGACTACAGGTCTTGATACCTGTTGTTTTAGGGGCAACATCCATTTCACACTGTAGAATTTAGTTTGAAAAATCGAGATAGATGTCTCTGAGAGACAAGAAGCTCTCCGGATCCACGTCTGAAGGTGGGGAAAGAAAGTAAGTGACATCAGCCATTGGGAGTGGGGTCGTTTTGGGCCCGCACATCATTTCTAGAGTGGAACGGCGTCAGTGCAGAGCTGCAAAGTGGCATACAGAGGTGCTGCTGACAAGTTTCCTGATCCAGTCTGACACCACGGGAAATATTCAAAAGGTGAGGAATCAGCATCTAGAAATCTCTATCAGAATGAACTGTTGCATTCAGCAACAAGATAGCTACAATGAAGCACCTCTTTTTGTAATTCTGAAGAGTGCAGAATGCAAACAAATCTAGACACCTTACTTGGTGCTACACAAATGATAAATATTCACAGAAACAAGATTTCCACACATTATCATTTGTGTGCTATATTGTTTTATCAACAAACCTGTATGTCTGTGCAAATATAGTGCCCATTTCAAAGGAAAAACTGCTGTCTGTACAAGACAATGCGCAAAAGCACAATACTTTAGTGCACTAAAAAAGCCCATGGGTTGTTCATTAAAGGTAGGTGGGTCAAAAACGTTTATCATTCTAAAAAGTGGTTTGTGGACCTAAAATGTTTAGGAACCACTGTTCTAGGTTAAGGGTTACTGTGCTAACTTCATATTTCATTTAAAATGGTTATGTTGGACAGAAGATAAAAGGCAACATACATGCAGACCAATTAATTCAAACTCTAAAACAGTCTCGGTCACTGTCTGGCATTTTAAGCCCTGGAAAAATTCACAGGCTAACTGTGCTAAATCTTTATGACAGGTACTTTTTGCCTTTAAACAGCCCACGCATACAAGGCGTGCATCAATATTCCAAAAAAGTGATTAGCCTTCCTGTATATTATATAGGAGACTTGTAATCCCATATTGGCCTAGTCAAGTGTGAGGTGCCCTACTGGCTATCTCAGTTCTCCAGGTGGCTTGACTATGCTGATCACTGAGTGGCACCTTCTCACCTCAGAAACAGGACTGGAAACCAGGCCAAATTTTTGATTCATGACTATTGCAAGCAGATCAAATGTCTGAATCGGTGAGGTTCAGGATTAGTGAGTATTGTAAATAATACAAGGAATACGCATAGTCATCGTATTTTTTATGGGTATTGAGACAGCAATGGCAACAATGAAAACGAATTGAAAATAGGTACATTGATGAATTAGAGGTGATGATCCATTTCATTCTGCCTGTTAATTTATAGGCTTTCCTATTTCCAACTTAAACTGTAAAGGTGGAGGATGCATCATTTAAGATCAAGAAAAGTGGCGTTTTAGAGAAAAGAGTTCTAACCTCAATTTCCACATGAATGGAAATCTCAAAACATATCCATACTAGATCTTGTATAAATTCTTTTGCAATGACATAACATTTTTTGCAATGTGGTTTCTCTCTTAAGCTGCATTACAAGATTTGCAGCAGCAGAATGACGGTCCGACAGAATCAATAAGAAGACCAACTATCAGTCATTTCACAATATCAAGATATATTCTTAATATTGTTCCAATATAAGTTCTTTATATGCAATCACTCCGTGGAAGCTGTTGCTGTACTGGAAAAAGCCTGATCTATGTGCAAAAGCTAAAAATTGCTGACATTTGGACAGGCCTAAGATGTGCTGTTCGTATATGCACTCTTAAGTTACAAAAACACCCTAGCATGTAGCATACAATAATATCCTGAGAACCAGATAAGTGTGTCTGGCAATTCTCAAAGTCACCGTGATATATACTGCTTGGTTTGAAGTACTCTCTGTGCGATTATGAGTGATTCGAGATATACATTTTGACCTGAAGAATTGCCAGACACAGAGGTTGGCAGCCACATGTCCTGATCTGGGAATATTAAGACGCAAATAATAATTTTGGACGTTAACCTAGAGTTTATTTGTGTCCCATGTTTATAGCCATGATAAAGTCAATGGATGGCTACCAGTTCTGGCTGGATATCTGTTCAATACACGTGAAGACCAAAAATAGAAGGGGAAAATAACATCCACTTTGTGTGGACATTTGAATTTTGGATACTTATCTGGTGCTCAGAATATTATTGTATGTAATTTGAAGACTTTTTCTTCACCTTTAAAAATGTTGACTAGCTGCTTCCTATCCTTGGAGCATCCTTTGGAAGCAAATAAGCAGAAATACTGTGATACACAATTATGCGCAGTCTTTACCCTGCCACGTCCTTTTCATGTTAAACCCTACCAAGTAGCTTTGCTATTTGTTTGCTACTCTCTCTCCAACTGTCTGACCCACCCATCCAATCTACCACCCACCTTCACACTACCCAGCTTTTGTTGATCTCCTTCTGGACATAATATTGGAGATTGTCAACCACTCAAGCCTCTGCACCCTGGGAGATCTCAATTGCTAGTAAGACAAACCAGTGCAACATTACAAATCCTCCTTGCTAACTTTGAATCACTGGACAGCCACAAATCAATCGCGGGGCTCACACTTTTCTCAGTCCACAACCATGATGCTGTAATATCATGAAACGGTCTACTATCAGTACTGGGAAACAACCAGATAACCTTGTATGGTCACTATAACATCCACTGTAACCTTAATGTGCCAATATAATAACACCACCAGCATACACCCTGGAATTATCTTGACCTAAACCCCCTTCATGAAAAATGTACTGCTACTCAAATACTGAGTTTGGCAATGAACGTAAAGTAATCCCACCGAAGGTTGACAAATGTCTTTGACTCGCTGCCCCCCACAAAAACAATCCTTCATTGACCACATCATCATATAGTGGGATGATACAGTTCAAAAGTAAGTCTAGGCAAAAAGGTGTCTGAAAGCATTGAAAGACAATGGAGCGAAACATAAAACAAGAACTATGAACCTCAGCTCCGAAACATATATTACATCTATTAAGAAAGCTAAACAATGTTACAATCCTCATTGCATTTTACATGTTAATTGTTATAGAAAATATCTCTTTATAATACTTTCAGAACTCTGTAACCCAACATGCTCTTCAAAAGGCACAGAAGACAAGCAGGAATTATGCAACACTCTTGTGGGCTACTTTATCAAGACGACTGGGGACTTGAAAACCGTTCTCCCCTAAAAAAACTGTCATTAAACCTCATCCACTACATTCCCTTCCAAAGCATGCCTTCACCAAAACAAGACGTTCACTGGGCTTCTTCAACCCCTTGAAGGTGAGGGAAACTAAAGTTTGGATGACATCTAAAAACTTAGAATCTCTCATGGATCCCTGCCCTACGAAAATATACAAAAGCATTCTTCAAGAAACCTTTGTAGCCCTACCGACAAGAACAGTCATCTATTCATCTTTATCAGCAGGAGAATTATCGAGTTAACAAAAGCCATCCTATATTAAACTTCTAAATAGACAGAGACTTGATCGATCTAATGCAACTGACTAAAAACCAATAGCAAACAGTCCAATCCCAGGGAAGCTCTTTTAAAAGGCAGCCTTTTCTCAGATCTCTGGCTTTAATAAATAGTACACTGTCTGACAGACAGGTTTCAGATCAGGAGTAGCACAGTATCACCATTAATCCCCATCTGGATGACCTAAAAATGCCATAGACACAAATGAATTCACAGCTCTACTGTTATTTACCCATCAGCTGATTTTGATACAGTCTTCCACCAACTATTGTTACAATGACTGCACGACAATGGAATGGAAAGGACTGTATTCCAATTGATAAAATCTTACCTTACTGCCAACACCAGAGTGACACATTTTTTGTTTCTCAGAGTCATTTACTTGGCAGGTAGACTTCCCAGAAAAGTCAACCATTGCTCCTCTCAAGGCATGGCCAACCGCCAAGGAAGATGGCGACTTTCTGAATCTGCTCCTTTCACCTGCTGCACTAATCCCCACTCATCTGTCCTAATATCAGTCTGCCATGTATGTAGGACCCACTCTTCATGTCCTGCTAACCACGGAGATACTTCCAAAGTGGTTATTTGTACCCCATGAAGTCCAGCCGACAATGATCACAGTGAGGCCTAGATAGCGAGGCTGCACGGCTATCTTGTGTAAATCAGAGACGTGGAGGGAGTGAGTGCTGGCGCTACTGAACAGTGAAAAGAGCCTGGTCATCCCCACTGAGGAGGCCCTGCAGTACTAGTCGCGGCCCTGGAACTCGGCACCAGGGCAGGTTGCTGGTGACGGCTGATAGAGAAATAGGTACTCTACAGGTGAGGCACGCCCGCCGGGATCCACTGTGCTCACCCTCTCACTCTTGAGCCCGATGGGGCATTGGCACTCAACAACCGCCTATAGCACCAGTAGAGGCCCCTACCGATTAAAGCACACACATTGCTTGACTGATCTGTGCCTGCCGGCGGGCGTGCCAGAGTGAAGCGACACACAGACTGATTTCCCCGGGCCAGTTCTCGGTACTGGCCCTCTCGACCTTTAACCTTGAGAAACCTCTGGTTTGACAACCCCTGCAAGTCTGATTAACCAAGCAAACCAGAAAGCATACCAGCAGCACTAGAAGAGGGAACAATCCCTCAGGATATATACAGTGGTGTCAGATGACGCTGCCTGGCTTACAGTGTCTAATAAGCAACAAGGAAGATCACTAGAAACCGATTGACCCATAGCACTTCTTCACCCCCAAGAGCGCCTGTACTGGTTGGACAAAACAGGGCTCAGAGCAGACACCGCAAGATAGAGAATTTATGTGTTTGGCGTGCTTTTGCCTAACATCTACAAACCCGGGGTCCTGGGACCAGGTTTATAGTCCTCCCTTGCCATCGAACTCAGGGTCACAGGTTGGCAGAGCTTCCCCACAGTGGATTCAGATTGCCTAATGGCCCCTTCTTGCTAATACTCTGCATTGAGGAAATGTGAGACTCTCCATTTGCCCCATCACCAGCGGGTGGGCGGTGAACTTCATAGCACATGGCTACTGAAGTGAGTCTGGTTGAAGGGCTGGGGGCATAGAAGAGAAACCCGACAGGCAACTCAGAGCTCATCTGTTGCTCCTTGGCAGTCTTGGGTGAGTACAGACGTACCCCACCCTACCCCTCTTTTCTTCACACTGTTAGATGCATCCATTGGAGAAACAGAATGCACCTCTAACAATGACTGGTAGTAAGGTGACCTGAACTATTCACCAGACCAAGCTGGATAAATTTACCCTACCAAAATAATCCACTAATGCTCTATCAACAGAGGGACAGCAGCTGCTTATGGCACAGTTTCCTGTGACGGAAGAGGTGCCCACCGTAATAGACATCATGGTGCTGATACAGGAGATCCAAAATGCCCTCGAAAGCAAGATTGATTCGGTCTCCACTGAAGTCACCCTGATATGGGAGGATTTCCACAATAGGGGAGCACAAGCCAAATGGGCTGAGGTTTCAATCATCTCCCTTAAGGCGGAGACAAAAGCTTTAAAGACCCAGGTGATAGAACTGTGTACTACTGCAGGTGTTTCAGGCTGGATGACCTGGAGGTGCGATCAAGAAGAAACAATGTCTGCATAATAGGGATCTTCGATCATTCTGAGCTGCAGGCTGTTGATCTATTCTCATACTCAAAAAGCTCCTGCCCCAAGGCACCCCACCAAATCCCAGTGCGCCTCCGTGCCTGATAATAGCATGCATTTTTAATTACTGTGATAGAAACATTATTCTACAGACCATCCATTTATCTCCACCAGTCAATAGCATCATCACATTCTGAAAACAATGTTGCTCCTTCCTCAAAGTCAGAGGGCATTGAGAGAGCAGAAAGTAAAATACTCCATTATCTTCCCTGCAAAATTGCGAGTGGTGGCAGATGGGAAGACCTTGTATTTCACTACTCCTGAGGCAGTTTGGGACTGGTTGAATGATTGGAAAGTAGTTGGTGGATCAAGACCCCGTACATGGAAAGGAGGGTGACTAGTTCCGAGATTCCAGATCAAATGCAGGAACTGTGGGCCATTATGTTCGGTTTTCTCTGTGATCACCGATTGATACCAAGCTACATGGTCGACTCAGCCACCCCCCCCACTTTCTCCGTTCCTTACTTGTTCACGGACCGAGGCAGATGTCATGATCGTAGAGCTACTGATTCCTCCTAGGACCAGAATATTTTAAATGTTGACGAAGTTTGTGGTAACATTGCTCATTGTTAATTGTGAGGGGTGGTCGGGTGACAGGTTGGCGGTAACCACAGTCTCCTTATGTGTGTTCAATTGTTTGGGTTAACATGCGCTCTGCATAGTTGGGGAGGGTTGGCAGCTCTAAGTCCTCCATGCAGGGAGGCAGAGAAGGAGTTTTGTATAGGGGTTTTACTTACACTGTTTACTTGTTTTTTGTTGTATCAAAGTATTGGTGACATCCTTTCATTGACACAGCGGCGATCTAGGCCCAACGCCTCTCAATTTTTTCCACTGGTATGCCTGACTGCATACCAAAACCAGATCTCACTCAAGCTCGCATTTCCCAATGAAAGGTGGGATAGGCTGCCTGTTGCCGGACAACCAGCAATACAGTTGTGGATGTTGATCACTGGTGCCACTGGCGCCTCCTTGGTGTCTATGTTTTATGGATGAGGCATTGGTAACCCCGAATTTTAAGATCCTCTCCTGGAACTTAAATGGGTTGGGAGACAAAATTAAAAGAAGAAGAGTAGTACTGCAGTACGCCAAGAGACACTCACCTGACGTAGTTCTTCCCCAGGAGACAAACCTTCAAGGAAATACCTATCGCACTCTGGATTGATAGGATCATCAAATGGTTGCCCATGTGGGATACACAACAAGATCAAGAGGAGCTGGCATCCTTGTGCGTAAACCATTCCTATTCACCAAACAGCACACCTGGCCTGCGCCCCATGAGAGATACATAGCGCTCACGAGTCAATGGGAGGGCAACACGCTAAATATTGTTTCAATCTTTATACCCCCGACCTCACAAGACAGCCTTTTTTGACATCAAAGAACTTCTACTCAAACTTCCAGAGGGTGAGTTCTTACCAGGTGGCAACTTTAATGCTGTTCATTGTAAGGAGGCTGACCATTGGCCCATCCGTCAGTCTGATTCTGCACATAGACCTCTGGCAGACTTGATGTCCGCGAATGACCTGGTCTACACATGGCGGGCCTTTAACCGGTATGCAGCGTTTAGAACGCAAGCATTACCACGGAATACCTTTACAACGCGGGCGTAACAACGAAAGTTGTTACCACGCATTGCACTGGGGGGCGCTCAAGGATAGTAAATGATTTAATTTACTATCCCAACACCTTCCCTACTATCCACGGGGACTGGTGTTGGAATAGTAAATTAAATTCATCAATTTTGCGCCCCCCAGCGCAATGCGTGGTAACAACTTTCGTTGTTACGAACGCGTTGTAAAGGTACGCGTTGTCAATGTATGCGTTCTATCGTCATACATCCCCTTTAAACCCATGTCACGACAATATACATTCCACTCAGGATCCCATGGGAGTCTTTCGCGCTTTGATAATATAGTTACCCTATCTCACCAACTTCCCCACTTTTGAGAAATTCAGCACCTTGCCAGGGTATCTCTGATCACTCCCCAATATCCTCCTCCTATGGATTAACAAGCCGTGGACGTAGACTCAGAATGTTAATTAACCCCTGGTACCTCAATATACCCTGTGTCCTTAAGAGTCTTCACAAAACCATGGAGCAATATTTTGATGAAAATTAAGGTTCAATCCCCTCAGCGCAGACACTGTGGGAAGCATTTAACAGTCATAATGGTCAGGATATAGCTTTCGTAGCAGGACATATAAAGGAGAAGAGAGTGAGCCTACAGAAAATTGAAAGGGAGTTTCACGAGTTGGAATCCCAGCTTGCCACAGATGACCAGGGTGACTTCCGACATACTCTGTCCATAAAACAGAAGGAATTTACAGATGTGACGCTGGAGGCAGGTAAGACCTGCCATCATGTGACTCAACACCGCCTCTATGAGGTGAATGACAGAACTGGAAAGCTTCTAGCCTGGCTTTCACAGGAGAGAGACGTGGACCCAGTGGGCTTTTGAAATATTGAACGATGCGGAGACTGCATTAGAGACAGACAGGACATCGCCACGGTTTTCACAGCCCATTATGCTCACAACTGCTCCCCAGCGAACCTGGCCACAGAAAAGGAATCTCGTAAATTACTAGCGGAAAAGCAGACACCTGGTCTCAGGCAACAGATGTGGACCTATGGAACAGGAATTGACAGAGCGAGAAGTGACAGAGTCCATCCATGCTTTAAATTCAGGTAAAACCATGGGTCCCAGTGGCCTAACTATAGACTTTACAAACTCACGCCACCCAAAATTGCCCCATGCCTCTTACGCATGTTCCCCGGAAGCTGTGATTCTGGTGCGCTGCCCAGAGATCAAGGAACAGCTTATGTAGTTGTGATTCACAAAGAAAGTAAAGCACTGGACAACTGTGCCTTGTACAGGCCTATATCCTTCTTGAGTGCAGAAGTAAAAATATTAGTGAAACTCCTGGCCACATGACTGGTTCAGGTGATTCAACCACGAGTACATCCAGATCACTCTGGATTTGTGCCAGGTTGAAACACAGCACTTAATTTGTGTTGGCTGCATGGAGTTCTAGGCCGAGCTGAGCAGCTCCAGGAAGACGCCCTAATACTGTCGCTAGATGCACGTATGATGTCCACCAACGCAATCTTGTTTGATGTGGTCACTATTACAACACTAATACTAATAATAGCTCAGTATCATTTTATTGAACATAAGTAGTTCTAGTTACAGAAAAGGTTAGAGACCCTTAACATATGCCTACCACACTATTCCAGTATAAATAACACTGGGTCCTCACAGCTTGGCTACACAAGTGGCCTCTTCATTGGGCTATCAGAAAACAACTAGGCAAACTTTAAAGGATTCAGACAGTGGCAGCTAGACAAGTCCTACCTTTGAGCAGGCTTAAACACATTACACTTGCCCTCAAAGACACATACTAGCTACTCGTGGAGAGAAATGTCTCCTACGAAGCATGCTGCATTCCACACTGGACAATCCCTGGGATGGAACGAATCTTCCTACAATCAAAACTTCGTGTACATTCAAAGTAGACACCTCAGATACAAAGTGGCACTACTTGTGATTTTTAACTCTTTTATGGAAGCAGCCACTGAAGGTAGTTCTTTATCTATTTAAACGTGCATGCTGTGGAACAAGCTACCCAAGAGAATAAGCATCATCAAAAGACATCTGGAATTCAAAAAGGCAATGGAGAGTCCTGAATTAGGAGTCCACAACATCACAGACTACAAGTTACTTGCCTTGTATTGCCAATACAGAAAATTCTTCCTCGTTCTTATTTTCATACTGCATCATGCGTCAGGTACTGCCAAATGCTACTATATGAAGTCTGGAGCACGTATCCGGGCATTCAACACAACATCAAAACATTACACCTTGAGTTGGCACTTCAACTGAGATTTCCCTCCACACAATAAACAGTATCAACGTACTCAGCTGATCATAAAACACATTGAGGCCTTGCCTACTTGTGGGAAATCACTGTAAAAATGCTATTTAAGTGAAAACATTACGGTTTTCTGCGTGGGTTTCAAGGACTGAACATTGTGAAGGTATGTCAAATGTCCTTCTTGATTGCCTCCTCCCAGTAGCCACAGTGCACTTAATAGTACATATGAACTGTCAGGTTTCTCATTTCTCATTAAGAGAGTCCCAGTTTGGAGGAAAAAGCAGCAAAGAGGTGAAATAGACACTACTTGGCAATCATGCAGCAGGTGATTTTAAATTCAGAAGTAGGTATGCAAGGCATCAAACCTTCCCTGAGCACGTCAGTTGCTCCGGTGCCCATTTGTAGGAGGATGTATACTTGCTGATTAAATACCTACTATGCCTACAGTCAGTTTGGCGTCATCTCTACAGGATGGCTGCAAATGAGCAAAGGTCAAGGACAAAGATAGTAGCAAGTGGGCAATGAAGAAAATAAGGGAATGCGTTGCAATACATTCAACACGCACCATTGGTTCTTTATTTGTGGCTCAAATAGGAATTAGCATCAGGTAGATACATAACTCCATCTTGATTTCTGAACCTCAGGCCATAATCTCTGGACAGATCATCATCTTGGAAAGGGCATTTCATAAGGTTTAGTCACACCCCTCTATTCCAACACTTGGCATTGACTAAGTACTGAAAGAAGCACCCTACATTTGTTATCTAGTTCAATTGAAATCTCTGCACTGCCACACTTTATATTTGCAAAGTTAAAGCAGAGGAAATGTACTGGCTTTGTGAAGTCCTAATTTACAATCACTATAAAATAAACCATTGTGAGTCGCAGTGAATTGGGGCACCAAAGGGTTGTGCCCCGTACTTCTTGTAACTTGCAGTATAATACTATGGGACAATGTGCCATGGAACAAAGACCTCATTACAGCTTGTCATCATTAAATTAGCCGATTGTGCCATAGCAGGTTGCTCAGAGTGGCTCAGTCAGCCTAAGATCATTAAATGTCTCAGGTTTCAACCACAAAACAGAAGCAGCTATTTTACCGGATCACACCTTAGGAAATGACTGAGGTTTCCTAGCAATTAGACAACAGAGTAAAGCGAGTTGCGATTAGAATTTTATACATAAGTCAAAGACAAGCACATTCCTGTTCTCTTGCTAGTGAACCAGAATTGTATGCCAGAAAAGAGAATTCAGGGACACTCAAATTGTATGTACAGATACCGCAGTAGCCAACAAAAATAGAAAAGAACCATATACCATGTGTCTTATACTGTCCACTTTTTAAAAATTGAATGTGGACGCTTTGGTTGTCACCAAAAAGTGGACTGAGTTTAAGTTCTTTCTCATTTGATATATCAAGGTTTACATGGATTCCATCGTGGGCGAAATGTAAAGGAACATATTATCAAGTTCCTTCCATCATTTGATTGGCCACATACAATAGGGTCAGTCAGCTGTGCCTGCCCTTTTCTATGCTAATAATTCCTACAGAGGGGTTTTTCTTTGTGCCGGGATATGCAGTTTTAATTACACAACCATTATTATGCACAAATAAAAATGTATATCAGGGTCCAAAGCAAGTGGAGTTGATTCACAAAAGCATTTACTAGTACTCTTTTGGGTAAGCTTTACATGCCTTTGTGAATCTGCCCTCAACCCTCCAACTCTCTATTAGGTAATGGTCTTCAAAATGTCTTGTTTAAGCAAGATGTTAATTTCTGGGCTAGATATTTTACGCCTCTATTCAATAGGAGTCATAGCTTAATGCCATCCTGCCCTTATGGAGAGGGAGTATTCTTAATCCAATATATAAATGTGGTAGTCAAACATCCCCATTGAATGACAGACTAATAGTCTTAATAGACATTGAAGCTGAAGTATACGCCTCTTGCATACGCCAGGAACTTCAGGTGTGGGCAAATGAGAATCAGTTATACCAAAAACCCAAAAGGATTTTGGTCAGGCATGGGGACAATAACAAACCTACCAGTATTTACCATTCTGGCTGAAAAGGTAATACAAAGCAGGGGTTGACTTTTTACATGCTTGAGCAACCTCAAATCAGCCTTTGACCGAGTTCCCTGTTCCTGTTTCTGGGCATAATAGGCAGAAGGGGGCCTTCCTGATACACTGTTAAACTCAATCATTGCCCTGTAGAGTAACACATGGGTAAAGGTTATAGTAGGTGCACCCTACCTAACTTTTGTATTCGGTCAGTTATGTTATGTTATGTTAACGGTGGTCTCACTGCATAAGAAGTTATGCTGCCAATCATATCAACACCAGTTTACAGTAATGGCAGCACAGTTTCTACTTACGGTTTCATTCGTATGGCCTGGAAATCACACATGGAAAAGAGGAGGCCTTATTAAACCTTCTTTAAACAAACATTGACAAATACAAGGCCGGTCTCCCAAGACCAAGTATGACTGGAATTTGGCCTAATGAACCAGGAACTGCAGAGAATGAAGGCATTATTATGCTGGACCCTTTGTGCCTCTAAAAAAGGCTCCTTGAAAAACTTGTGCTAGCAGGAAATAGAGTCTCAGATGAGCAAAACCTAAATAAACCATGAGGATCATATTTGTTGAAGTCAAACACCACCCTGAAATTAAGGGATGCCTGTGCCCTCCCTATCGGAAGAGCTTCCTTCAATTGGCTAAGTAACATCTTGGCCAAAGCACTGTCCCAGCTGCAAGATAAGAACACGTTATCAGCCAAATGCCACTCATTGACTGTCATCTCTTCATTATCAGCACTTAAAGTCCCATGCTTACTCAACAAGGGGGAAGGAAGCTAGAGGTTTTTAATCTCTATCTAAGGGGGATTAGGGGTGGGGCATCATCTCTACCTACCACAGGACTAAATGGTGAACTAAGTGCCTGTAGTATTGACTCATATGTGCTTCTTGCAGGTGATTTTAATTGTTGTTTTGAGCCACTGGCGAGGGAGGATATTCTTGACTCATGGGATGAGGATATAAGGAGAGGCATCCCTATTCTGACCCTAGATCCAATCCGAAAATGGACTCAGAGTGCAATAGACATCAACGCACTCTGTATGGAACACGATCTGAGACCAGCCAATGGTCGATCTAAATCCGACCTTATGGGTGTTCACACCTACAACAGATTGGGATACACCTCCAGAATAGACTACACCATGTTGAACTACAACCTGTGGCCATTCCTGCAAGACATGGAAGTCATAGCATCCTGTGATAGCGACCACAACCCCCTATCCCTAACCCTCATCCCGCCTTGGCTGTCAGGAAGCCACCTAAGTCTGCCCATTTGTGGAAAACATCCCACGAAGTTGTTCCCTCCAACTGTGGCAGGCGTTTGAAATGGGCTAAAGCAGCAAGGGACGAGGAAAGGATGGCACAAGCAGGGTCCATAATGACAGCGGTGGGGCTACGCCTTGATGAACCTGGGACTAACATTGCAGCTGTTTTGGCGATATTTACAGAAACTACTGCTGCATTAAGTGATCTGTTTATTATTCCCCAAACCAGTGTGAGGTTCCCAGTGAAAGGTGCTTCTAAGTCAAGAGACAAGTGGTATTCTACTGAATGTCGGGCTGCTAAGCGGGAACTCATTTCTGCAGTGAAGACCAAGGTCACAGCCAACATTAGATCTGCGAGGCAATTTTACAAAAAATTGGTGGCTAAGGCCAAGGAGGCCCACGATTATAACTTTTGGAGGGAGCTTTCGGAGGCGAGCTCTATGAAAGACTCCAAGGGGTTTTGGGATTTATTGAGAGCTAGGAACAAGCCAATCGATCTACAACTTACCTGTAACATTCCTGGTGACGTTTGGTTTGTTCATTTTTCCAAGCTTTACTCTGTCCCACTGGGTGAACCCCAACTAAGCAAGGGTCCCTTGATCATTTCCCTAGCCACTAACACAACTAATGACTGTCCCTTTAGTATTAAGGAAGTAGAAAGGGCGATTAAGTGTATTGTAACTAATAAGGCTGCAGGCCCAGATGGAATTCCGGGTGATTTGTTGAAGATAAACCCACTACTGTGGAGTAGATTAATCGCTTCACTTCTGAATGCAGCTGTCCTGGGAGCCCCTCTCCCTGACTCCTGGCGGGGCGCAGAGGTCGTCCCTATTTTTAAGAAAGGCTGTCGGGACTCGGGACGACCCAGCTAATTACCGCCCAATTAGCCTGCTTGATTCAACCAAAAAAGTTGCGGGCAAAGTGGTATTGGGTAGGATCCTGCAGTGGGTGGAGGAAAATCAGGTTCTGTCAGATTTCCAGGCCGGGTTTTAGATCAGGGACAGGCACAATTGAGCAGACATTCCGCTTTTTAATGTTATATTGGAAAGTGGTCGTACTGGGGGGAGGCAGTTTGTATTTAGTCTTTATAGACCTGCGAACTGCTTTCGACCTGGTCCCGCGTGCCCAATTGTGGAAAGTCCTAGACGGGTTGGGTATACCCGCCTATTTATTGGCCCTGCTTATCAAGTTCCACGAAAGCAACTTTGCCCAGATCAGATGGGGTCTCCAGGGGGAAAAAACATCTCGCATCCCTGTAGATAGGGGCGTCCGCCAGGGTTGTGTGCTTGCCCCCACTCTGTTCTCTCTTTATGTGAACGGAGTGGTGGAGCATCTTCTCCAGCAACCATCTGATGCACCTTCCCTGGCTGGTAGGAAAATACTGACGCTCCTATTTGCCGATGACACCCTTCTGATCTCAAAATCTCCATCCGGCATCCAAAAGTTGCTTTCTAGATTCAAGGGCTTCTGCGACAACAGGGGCCTGTCTATAAATATAAGCAAGACCAAATTTTTTGTCATTAACCCCCCTAGGAAATCTGTCTTCCCCCCTGCTCTGGACCTTTTTCCACTCGAAAGAGTTAAAGAGTTTGATTACCTGGGTATACGACTCTGCGACACCATGAGTTGGAAGGCACATCACCAAAAGGTGTTCCTGACCCATAAGAGGGTTGCAGGGGCTCTGCTTAAAGAACAACGTGCCTCATCTCTTAAACCCATCGGGGCACTCCTGGATATCTACAGGGCAAGGGTGGTGAGTGCAGCTTTATATGGCGCGGAACTGTGGGGTGTACAGAGAGTTGACTCCTTAACTTGCCTCGAAAATAACTTCCATAAAGATCTTATGAAGTTACCCCACAGTACCCCTACACTCCCCCTCTTGCTTGATGCAGGCACACACCCAATAGGTGAGCAAGCTAGGCTTCGTCCCCTCTTATTGTGGGCAAGGATATGGAATGTTCCAGAATTGTGCAGCTATGCCGACGCCTTACGAGAACTTCTATCCTTATCGAGCTGGCATAAGATAACCTGGCTCAGGGAGGTTAAGCGCCTCCTCTATGAATTGGGTCTAGGCGACGCTTGGGTTAACAGAACAGCTCCTCCTAAACAATCGCTGAAGAAGGTTTATTGGTTATGGGTGGCTAATGTGAGAAGGTGCAACCCAAACCTTTGTAAATCTGCTGCTCAGTTCCTTTTAATTAAGGAGCTCCCATTTAGAGAATCTTACCTGGACTTGATTCACAACTCTGGAGACAGATCATTGTATTTCAAATTCAGGGTGGGAGTCCTCCCCGTGGGGCTGTTTACCTCCACCTGGAAACCACCATTACAAACCACACCATACTGCCCCTTCTGTGTCTTAAAGGTAGAGTCTATTGCCCATTTGCTGTTCGAGTGTCATGCGTACGCGGCCCCCAGGTCGAGATGGCTTAAGCCACTATGTAGGAGCTTGGGTACCAGATCACACTTGGAAGCCCTACGCATTCTATGCTCCGATGCCCGACCCTTTTTTGCCTGTTGCATGGCAACATTTTTGGGTTGGGTTTGGCGAATAAGGTCTGCAAAGAAGCTATTAATTCAGTAAAGTCCCCCTTGCCTGCATGATTCTTATGATCCGGCTAAATACCTATCCTTGTAAGGCCTATGTTGATTTGTCGTTTTTTTTTTTATACTTTATGTATCGTTAAATTGATTCTGAAAGTCCTTTAACTGTTCAGTGTTAAATGCTAAAAGTTTTTTGTTTTTTTTAAATTGTTATATTGTAATGTAATGCTTTTATGATATGTTTTTTTATATCGAAATAAAGCAAAACTGAACTTAAATAAACCATGAGGATCATATTTGTTGAAGTCAAACACCACCCTGAAATTAAGGGATGCCTGTGCCCTCCCTATCGGAAGAGCTTCCTTCAATTAGCTAAGTAACATCTTGGCCAAAGCACTGTCCCAGCTGCAAGATAAGAACACGTTATCAGCCAAATGCCACTCATTGACTGTCATCTCTTCATTATCAGCACTTAAAGTCCCATGCTTACTCAACAACCTTTTTTTCACTCACGTTAAAGCACCAGTTTATGTTGTTTCATTTTAAACAGTTTGAAAACCTCTCTCTCTCCTGGAAGAGTCAGCCCGCAAGGTTAAGCTGTCGTCTATGTAGGTACAAACAAGAGTGAGTAATTCACACATTATGTGTATGCCCAGAGTACTCTGAACAAAGAAGAAGGCTACTTAAACCAGCAATCCTAAAACAGCAAGTATGCTCCTGTAGGCAAGTTATCATCTGTTGTTTCAGTGAAGATTCCTTTTCCCTGGGGGTGTCATGGGACTTAGGCACAGATGTATCAAATTGTTTTGCCCATTCAGTGTCTATTGGGAAATGTGTTGATACATATGGCCCTAAATACCTATGCCTGGCGCAAAAACGACTAGGCGACCCACAGCACCAAAGGCCGTAAGAAAACGCCATCTCACTGGCCAATCACCCCCAGAATGACTGAGATTCAAAATCTAATAGTGATGGCCACCGAGACAGACTTGGCATGACGGGCATAGCCAGCATTATTTGCACTTGCATAAGCCCTTTTTGGATACAAATATATTTATAACGTCATTAGGAATCTTATCATGCAGGTTTTAAAACCCAAATGGCTCAAAATAGAAGTCCTAGGTAATTCCAAAATTGGGATGTACAAATCAACACGCACAGGGCATTTGCAGTTGTTTTGTTCTTTAGATAATCATACACTTGTTGGTTCTTAGCATCAGAAAACAATTTATATTGCATGATTACTCATGTCTTATTCTTGTTTTTGTATATTGTAACGATTTTAATTACTCATCAATAAAGTGTTTACTTACCGATTAGTAAAAATACGAGAAGGGCACAGTCCTTCCTGTTTATACTAATTGTTTGGGTATTCCTCGATTAGTACAATTTTAGATGCTTTAGGGCAACGTGAAGTGGATGTGTGAGTATGTAAAAAAAAAAAAAAGTACCACAGGAAAGGAAATGTACTTACAAAACAATTCCTTTGTGATTAGGCTCCCAGACCTTTTTTAGGTAGCACGTTATGCCATGCTTCTGCTGCTCCTGAATATTGTAAATAACAGATGTTATGATTATCCCATTAATGATACTGCTACTCCATGTATCAACCAGATGCTATCAAGATTTTAAGCATAAAAAGGGGCACACCACCGCAATGCCTTGTGCTGTTTGCATGAACAGTTTCAATCGAATCTGCAGCTGAGCTTGGTTTCATTTGTAGTTGCTAGTTTGAAAATCCAGCTATTAGACATTCAGAACGATATTATTAAGAATATCACAAATCCACTATCCCTGTGCATGTATGGGTAGAATCTTGACAACATTTTGTGTATTCACTTGATGTCATAAAAACCCATGTTATCTCAATCAATCTCCTGGATTTCCGATCTATATATATTTTTAGGATGTATGACGTTACAACGCATGCTTTTACCACGCATGCCTTTACAACGCAGTTTTTACAACGCAAACCTTTACAACGCATAGCGCTTTGGGGTGCTGGATAGTGAATAGTTTAATTTACTATTCCAACTCCAGTCCCCGTGGACACTAGGGAAGGTGTTGGATAGTAAATTAAACTTATTCCCTATCCTAGAGCGCCCCCCAGCGCAATGCGTTGTAATGGTTTGCATTGTAAAAGTTGCGTCGTAAAGGCACTGCGTGGTAAAAGTTGCGTTGTAAAGGATGTTTCCCATATTTTTATGGATGAGGCAGGGTATTTTAGAGATGAAATGTCATGTAATCGCAATCATAAAGGCACATTCAGTTGTCTCATTCAATCACAACAAAGTTCGCCAGTCGACATTAGCTTAGTGTTTCTTAAATGAAATAGGCTTACTTTTCAGAAAATAATAGTCTTCCTTCAGTTTCTAAACAGTCTAGTCAACGTTCATGTATTCCAACTTTTTTAATTTCAATTCACACTATTTTCAACAACTGTATCTGAGGGACAGCAGAAATGCCCATTGGACTTACAAATGGCTGAGACGTTGGCCTTCAGATGGAAACATGTAGGAACGTAATGGTAAGCAGTACTATTGGAAAGTTCTGAGCAGTAGATACCATAGCAATAAGCACTCAAAATGTAGGACACTTATGTCAATTTCAGGATACTCACATTTGTAATAGAAAATACAAATATAAATGTAACCACAACTGTAAAAAGGAAGATGAGGAGAATCCTAATCAGTACATATTTCAGTGGTACCTTGTCATGAATTCCTTTAGGAACACCCTACTTTATGATAAACGTAACACATTTGAACAGGAAACATTAGAAAGTGCTCAGCATACAATATGTAGGGCAACTTTTAAACTCGAATTATAATTTTTAGTTTTAATTGCAATTGTTTAATGCTCAAGCCCCTGATTAGGTCCTGGTGTGCATTATCAGATTGGTAACATGTTACGCTGCGATGGAGAACTTAGTTGGAGGGTTCTAATATTGCATTGGCTATGTGAATAGTGTCCAATAAGATGCCCCTGGATGACCAGTGTGGTTCTCTTACCCTGCCTTGGGATGCAATACATAATAGTGCACTGGTAGGAAGATGGCACCGGTCCCTTATAGAATTCTTTGATGACCACCACAACCACCAACCCACATCCTGTGATGATTATAGCAGTTATGACAGAAGCTCTGTACGGTCTTTGAGGAATAAGTGAGATCGACAATGATGGATTACATTAAAGTCATCTAAGATGGAAGCTGTTAATGTAATGAAATAATATATTCTGCTTTCCACTGTTGAACTAAGAGCCTGAAGTGAGAGGAGCAGAACACAGAGATATACTTTTATTTTATATTTATCAGTGTTAGTTTATAAAGCGCACATACATGGAGTCTCTTGTCACTTCCAAAGCAAGTTACATGCAGCTAAACCTAATGTAAATAATAAACAGAGTAAGTGTGGGGGGGGAGGTCACATTAACAAGAAAAAACTATTTCTGAACCAGATTATTGTGGGCCCGGAGAGAATGCTCACTTGAATAATATTCCAACATTTTGCAGCTTTTATTCTAAAGTCTTTTGCCAAAAGCTTTCATTACCAGAAAATCAAAATAGTGACGAGCGCCTGAGATTGTAATTCAAAACTGCCAACAGAGTATTTTGTGAAATTCTCACTCAAAAAAGAGGGTTCAATATTATTGTGTATGACGTAAACCCTACTAGCGGACAAATAAAATCTATTTATGAACTAGTACTCAATATAATTGTCTGAGAAGACACTAACAAATTTGCACAGGCTGAAGATGAGTCAGGGCAACATTTTGCATGGACTCAAACTTAGAGATGCTTTTCCTGCAAATGCCAAGAAAGATTTAATAAAAATAACAAAAATCCAAACATTTGCGCTCACCAGGGCAGCCGGGGTTGCTGTTTTTTTGACCGAGGACTCCTCCTGTGGGGACTGCCACCGCCTGCCTGCAGCAGCGGCGCTCTTTGCAACCGAGTGCCGCCGCAGAGCAGAGAGCGGGAGCCATGGGGACACAAAAACTACATCCCCCAGCAATCCTAGCGGCCGGAAGCCGCGCACCGCGATTTGGCGCCAGGCGGCGCTTAAACACCAGCACCACACCCCGCGATGCGGGAGCGCGCGGGGCAGCGCCGGGCTAAGCCCGGGCAAAGGGCGGGCCCTCTGTGGCCCTCAGTGGTCGGAAGAGGACAGGACGGGCCACGGACTCTGGCTCTATGAACATAGAGCCTTAAAGCCCTCACGTAAGACTTTGAACGGTGTACTTTACTTCATCTTAACACTGTTGGGTAACTGCTGATTGCGAGTGGGTTAATACAACTTCTCTGCCTCTTGTTAACATGCCTGCAACTATCGTGGACCCAGCAGCATCGGGTCTGCGCACCATAGATAATTTTATGGTAAAAAAAGTAACGCAAATCAATAAAGAGCGCAGGGTTTCATTGGGTAGTAAAAGTCTTCCCCCTGTTTTGGACTCTGTATCTAACGAAACGATAGAAGTCCCTGTGGGCACTTTAGAAAATGCCGCACTTAGTACAGAGGGCCATATCACAGTGGCACAGGCACAGGTGCACCCTGGGAAGTGTGTGGACATGCTTGTTACAACGGAGGAAGACTCCTCAGCAGAAGAGTCAGTGGAGGTCCATTCCTCTCAAAGACCTGTGCGGAAGTGCAGAAAGACTCAGGGGTGTCGTAGGGGAAAGTCTATAAAAACTAAAACTCACACTAAACAACCAAATAATTCCAAAGCCATTATCACTAATAGTGCAAGCAACCAGGCTCTGGACGAACCTAATAATGTGGCTAGTAATACCGAGGGTAGTGTGATTCTGTCTGACACTAACTTAGAAGCACTAATAAATACATTAGTGTGTAAATTGGAGGCCAAATTTGTAGATTTAATTACCCCAATTATGGCCAAATTGGAAAAAGTAGCGTCCGAGGTAGAAAGATTGGGCACTTTAGTGACGGGACATATGACCCCTGCTCCAGGCGTAACAATCACTAAAACTACTGCTGCTGGGAGCGGGAAGGAGACTGAAGCCAGTAGCCAGAGCGTGCAACAGAATCGGCTTTTAAACTCTGTAAATAGGGTAGGCTCTGTGGCGGAGGTTCCCACAGCCCCATCAATCCAGACGATTCAGCAGGCCCCTGCCTCTTTAGGCAATCGTGTACCGGTCCCACAGAGGGCCAGACTCAGGAATGTGAATCTCCCTCCTGAGTGTGTCCCATACGTGGTGGTACTAACCAATGTTCCGCCCCATGTGGAAGTATCAGCCCAATCTAATGGAGAACCCAAAGACTCCCTAAAAAATAAAACGGTGGGATGGCTAAACAAAAACTGTGGTTACCCATCTCATTTTTACGATCAAATTATATCCACTGAAAGAGTAAATTGGGTTGGTCCTTCAAGGAAATCAACCACGGGGGATTGCGTGATAGTTAACTTTCAGCACCCCCAACATGTCGCCACAGTGTTGCTACGTGCATCTTCACTTGTCTATAATGCAAATAGTGTCTGTGTGCGTCCCCTGGGATACTTTTATGCGCCCGATCAGAATCTACCTAAAAAAAACCTTAATAACCCCCATCGGTACAGACCTTTATCACAAGCTCAGATTTCAAGCCCAGTAACACCATACATGTATAATCACAACACTACCGGGCTGAATGGGTGGCAAACACCAGCACTAAATGTTGACAGCTGGCAGACACCAACAGGAAACTTTAATGCCGATAAGCAGAACAACAAAGGTTATAATGTTCCCCTACATAACCGTTTCAACATGCTCTCAGGGCTGGACGCCTGCGATTGACTGAGGGACTCGGAAGGTCAGAGTTCCGTTCAGTCGCCTGCAGTTCAACAGATAGAGGTGATTTTACCAACTACACCAAAAAATAATGTTATATGCTGGAATGTGGCGGGCTTAGAAAATAAAATGCAGGATGAAAGCTGGTTAGCTTATATTAGGGGCTTTCAAATTATCTGCTTTCAAGAAACTTGGTCTGTAAAATGTGATATGTATATTGAAGGTTATAAGGCATATTTTGTACCTGCTGTACCTGTAATTCGGGGGAGATCAAAGGGGGGTATGGTAATGTTTATATCGGTAGCATTGAGATGTACAATTGCTAGCAGGCCCTCTAGTAACCTTGACATTCAAGGTCTAGTTTTATCTGCGGGCAACTGTAAGGTTGGTCTGATCAACTTTTATAATTCTATTAATAATGCTACAAGTCTTGGCAATTTAGAAACCTTAAGTGAGTACATTAACACGTCAATGAGGGACTGTTCTCACAATTTGCTGATAATGGGTGATTTTAACATTCACCCCTGTGGTGACCTTCCAGGGAAAAATCTCATGGAACTGTATTGTCCCAGAATAAACGGACTACACCTGGAACACACCGTTGAGGGGGGAATTTTTAATAACTTACTTAATGAACATGGTCTCACCATTGCAATGGCATTATGTGACCCCTCAAAGTGCTTTCTTACACCAACTTTTAAAGGGCATGGGAAGGGAACAATTATTGATTACATGTTGTTAACTGTCCCCATGCAGGAGTTCGTGCGTTCATTTTCCATAGACACTAATCCTCTCAGTGACCATAACACTCTGACCATACACCTAAGGGGGCCCTGGGTGGTTACAGAAAAACGAAATCTAGGTAAGGGTAGGCTCACAGTAACTGATGGTAGACGCCGCTTAAAATGGTCCATGTGCACTCCGGCCCTTATATACCAGAATATCCAAACCAACTGTAGTGACATTATCACTAGATGTACTGAGGCAGACCCTGACCCACTTCAGGTCCTATCTGATTTTAACAGCCTAACTGATAAAATAGCTATATCACTGACAGAACCCATAACATGCAAAGGGAGGGATGGCCCGAGGTGGTTTAGCAAGGAATGCTCTAAAGCGGCTCGTGACCTTAGAACAGCCTTGATGTTAAAACCCCGTAACAAGGAATTAGTTCAGAGATCACGTAAAGAGTATAAATCAGTTATTGCAACAAGAAAGGAGGTACTGAAGAATGAGGCCTGGGCTGAGATTCTGGAACCAGAAACACTGAAAAATAGTGCTAGGTTTTGGGCGGTGCCCAAGAAACCTTTCCTGGTGAAAGACTCAGGGGAAGGGCTAGAATGTGTCATCACTAAAGAGGAATGGGTTGCACATTTTGAACAACTGTATGGGGGAAGTGAAACTAATGTGGTACCCTATGGTCGTACTTCTGGGGGTACATGTTTGAATGTTAGTATAGGAGAGGTACTGGTGGGAATAGAGGGGCTCACAGCGGGCAAATCACCAGGCCCGGATGGGATACCCCCGGACCTTTTTAAATCAGATCCCAACTTCTGGGCACCGATTATTTCAGCGGTTATCAACGCAGCTGCAAAGGTGGGCTGCCCGCCTTCATGGGGGCTCTCAACCATTGTGCCCATATTTAAAAAGGGCGATAGGGATAGTCCCCTCTGTTACAGGCCTATTTCCCTGATTAATTCTATGGCAAAACTTGTGGGGAGAATAGTACTGCGGCGACTTACCGTTTGGACAAGGGACAATGATATTCTGTCCACTGCCCAATATGGTTTTTGTAACGGCCGCTCGACCACAACTCAGTGCTTGAACCTCTTCCTAATATTAAGTAAATATACTAAAGTTCAAAAGGGCACAGTCCACTTGGCCTTCATGGACCTATCCTCAGCTTTCGACTGTGTTAACAGGGGGAAGCTGTGGGGGTCCATGAGGGCCAAAGGAGTGGACAATGATATCATAAACTTTCTGGCTGACCTCCATAATAATACCAGCGCAAATATTAGGTATTCCCAAGACTTATCCGTAACTGATGATTTTAAAACTGGGAAGGGGGTACGGCAAGGCTGTATATTAGCCCCTTTCCTTTTTAATTTTTATATAAATGAGCTGGATGGCGGTCTAAGGGAGGTGAAATCTGATAGCCCAAGAGTGGGGAATAGAAGCATCCCTGTCCTGTTATATGCAGATGATGCTGTGCTGTTAGCAAGAACAGAAAAAGGCCTTCAATTGCTTCTTAATGCTTTTAAAAAGTTTATGGAAGATAGAGATTTGTTAGTAAATAACTCCAAATCTTTCATTATGCAGGTGGGGAAACAGCCAAGGAGACAATACACCTTCAAACTAAACAAGGCAGTTATACCATTCTCTAGTACATTCTCTTATTTAGGAGTACTCTTTGACTCGAAGCTATCTTGGGCCCCGCAAATTGCTAAAAAAAAATGCGATGTATCTAAGGTCAATGCCTCCATTTTTAACTTTGCGTCAAAGCTCGGTAAAAAAACGACGGCTGCTATGATTAAATTATATGATGCAAAATCTGTAGCAACGGCTGCATATGGGAGTGAGCTCTGGGGCTATATGGCTGGGGAACAACTTCAAACCACAGAAAATTTGTTTTATAAACGGCTTTTATGTGTTTCGGCCTGCACTTCTAATTTTATGGTACATGAGGAACTAGGAGTGGGCTATTTGAGCGATATCCTGTCCCTACGACCTCTGTTATGTTGGCTGAAAATGTGGTTATGTAAGGAAATCCCCCTGACACATTTGATAGTTAATGATTTTTTGGCTCTTGAGAACGCCCTATGCACTCCCTGGTTGAAGTATTTAAAAATATGTTTTACTGAGTTGGGCCGCCCTGAACTGTTTGAATACCCGTCAGGAATTGGGAAGGCAGACATTGATCAAGTCAAGCAGTTGTTCTATCAACATAAGAAGGCAGAGAGGGAGGGTGCTGAGTTAAAAAAAGTAAGTGTGAGGAAATTTATCATGGTTAAGACATGTTTGACAACAGAGCCTTATTTACTCGGCACTTTCAGCACTCACGATAAGTTCCTGCTTACAAGATTTAGATTCAATCAGTTCCAACATCTGCTTATCAGACCTAAAAAGGAGAGCTTCTGTAAAATTCCCTCGTCCTGTGGCTGCGACGGAAAGTCTCCACAGGACATGATGCATTTCACGTTTTTATGTAAATACTATGAATTCCCACGCAAACGCTTTTTAATCTCTCTTTTAAAAAAATGAATTTTAATCAGATACGACCAGCCTTTTTATACTTACAATTGTTACACAGTAATGGTGTCCTTCAAGTTCTTGAATTTTTAAAATTGGCTCTTAAATTACGATTATGTTTGGACCAATGAAAGAACTATCGTATGGAATGTACATAGCCCTCTAACTTTCTGGATTTAAAATGTAATTTGATGTATGTATTGTATGTATTTTATTGTACTTTTATGGTTGAAATACACCGAATAAAGTTTACTTTGAATTTGAATTTGAACAAAAATCCACTGTACTCCACAGCAAATCTTTGAAACAGAGATAAAATGAAAAATCCGTTTCAAGATGTGAATATGAAAGAAGCAAGACTTAACCACCAAAGCAACATATTGATTGACATCAATGTTAGCCTTCATCAAAGTTTTAACGTTTCCTATTACAAACACCGGGGCAGGGCAACTGCCGATTGATAAGCCACGGAGGGAGGTGAGAAAAATGTCTACTTTTGTCAGGTTTGATTCCTGGAAATTCCTGTACATCCAGTCTATTATGTATTCCACAGTCCAAGACACACCGTTAGTTACAGAAGTTGGTAGTTGTAAGGTTGATTTCGAAATCTTTATGTAAGTAGTCATCACATGCATGTACATCAAGATTGCCAGTAGACTGAGATAGAGATTAAAAAGGAGAAGTGACAAAGACTAACCATATGGTGCTCCCCAGATCAGTGCTTTTGACTCCAAACAAAATATCCCCAGCTGTTCTCTAGGATAGTGATCGACTAAATTGCAAGCGGTTATTGTAATAAGAGAGTTTATATCCAGTTGTAGTGATGAGTAGAGGATAGAAGATTTCTATATGTGGTGGTTGCAGGTCTTCTTCGTAGCAAATGATATGATGGGTTGATGGTGAATATAGGAATGTATGTTCATGTCTTATTGTTTGTTCTGTCTGCTGCTTGCTCTGATAACGTTCTTTGGATTCACCCTTGTCAACAGAAAGGTAACCCCCCATTCACAGTGAAATATAGTCTTCCTCAAACACGTTTTTTTAAACACATGAAGGTTCAATACCGCATCATTTTTAGCTGCACCTGAAATAGTGCTTTCGGACACTTGAATTGGTAAAAGCGTGAACCATTTTGAACAGGCTTTGAGTCTCACCGAATCGAGAAAAAACACTATTAAAAGTTATCTAGAGTCTATTGTGCTTGTCCTAGAATTTGTATTTGCAGGCAGACTCTTCCAAGTGTGAATACAATGTGAAAAAGATTGCGATCACCTGATTCATGTTATCCGCCTACCCTGCTATTAAGTAGTATTCGATGACCAAGTTGACGAACATTGGAGGGATATGCCATCTAAGTATCCTGCAATCTGCAAGAACTTTATTAATTTGGAAATGGCTGTTTCAACCCATAATGGAATAAACTTGCGTTCGCGGTCCTGGAGCAGGCCACCAAGTCACCTCCCTGCTCCAGGACTGCAAAACCCATGTGTGCACTGCCCACCAGATTATGACTTTTTTTGTCACTGGCGGGCAGTACTTTGGCATTCCCACTGCAGTGTCTATGAAATAGGCACCGCAATGGGAAAATCAAAAGCAGTGCCTGCACGGCATGCAGTCCATGTTGTGCAGGTACTGGGATGCATGAACACAGGGGGGCACAAAATATGCCCCCTGCATGCACCCCATGGCCCAGAGGCAAAAATGGGCCCTGCAGAGCCCCCTTTGTTTCCTCTCCAACACGGTTTTAATGGAGGGGAACCACCATGAAAACCGTGGTGAGAGGCAACTCTTATTAGGCTTGACAGGACTGCAGCAGTCCCGCCAAGCATATTGCGGCCTCAAGACTGCTACATCCTTACCAGGGATATATGATGCCCTGGCGGTTGCTACGGTGGAAGGTCAGTCCGACCACCCACATTGTAATGGGGCTGTCAGTTTGCCGGTACTGTGCTGACTGGCCAGACTCGCCGTGGCCTGCGAGTCCGGCATACACATAATCAGGCCCTTAGTGTCTACAAGCCCTTAGTTGTCAATGGTTTCTTTGGTTTACTAATTGCCTTAATGGATCTTTGCATTTAAAGTTATACGGCATCAACATGGAAGTTCAGTGGGTCAGGTTACAAAGCGGGAAGGGAAGATTAGACGTAACGAATGGGAGAAAGTCTGTCCCTTTTTACTTACCTAGAAGGACAAGAATAATTTCATGATGTTCCCCATTGTATTGAAATTTGAACTTAAGTTGTATTGAGTTGTAGTGCGAGAGGAGGTAGCTTTGGAGGAAAAGACTTTATTCCAAGCTAGAAAATATATATTTAAAGTAATGTTTAGTTCTAGATGAGTGCACTGAAAATGTGGCAATGGAGTAGAAGTTTAATTGGCCCAAAGAGTGAAGTTATGTATTTTGAAATCATGTAATATAGAGGTCTCAAGAACTTAATTGTGAACATTGGATCAACCGTAAAAGGTCATAAGAAAACATTGGTCAGGATTTTATTTTTTTATTGTGGGCAATGATTAATGTAGTTAGAATGAAACATTTTGGGGCTGACCCGCAAACTTCATTTTGAAGTACATAAACTAGTACTACTATTACAAAATGCAACTAAAAAACCTGCACGTGTAAATCTCGGCCACCACCTCTTCTATCTTTTCTATGAAGAGATCCTCATGCATGCAAGTTTACTACTTAGAAGTAAATGTGAGAGGGACCAGCGGGAGTGCCTGGAAAAAGGCCAATTACTACAAATAAATGTGAGGAGTTTAGGAAGAAGTAAGGAGTGGTTCAGGGAGGAGTTTTTTGGAGGGACGTTCTCCCACCTAAAAAAAGTAAGCCCAAGTGCACTTATAAAGTTACTACAGCCAAAAAGGACCGAAAACCGTAGTAAAAGTCCTGCAGCTCAGAGAAGGAGATAAGTCTAGCACCACACCTGGTCAACCACTTGTACTGTAATACCTTCCCTAAGAAAATAATGGAGGCAGGAACGTAAACTACCTTATAGGAATTAATGTTAAATCAAATGATTTAAATTAGTTCAACATATATTTACATTTAATTTAATGTTAAGCAGTTGTCTAAAAATAAAACATGTATTAATTATATTTAAGGCTCCCGGTTTTCCGTTTAAACTGATTTTTGCATATAAATACAGACGGGAAAATATTTTTCATTTGTCTGTATTTATAAATATAAACAGAAAAATGCTAGTAAATATGTTAAATGAAAGATTTTGTTGTAGCTACCATAATATAGCATGTTTGCATTTGTGGATTGGTCAGCTTTTTGGATACAAAAAAGAATCACTTTTGCTGGAAATGGCATCTTTATTCGATATTTTTCTCTTGCTAAGTGCAGTCTCGGGACAGAGAAAAAAAACAGTTCTAAGCATGGAAAAATAAAGAAATCAAGGCACAGCAGACGCAAAGTGGCCCGATTGGGTATATTCACACTCAAACACATTGGCACCTCTTTGCAGAGTTTGCCAGGTAAGCGCTACTTTGTTTTCTAGTAATTCTTTGAACATTGTTGAAGTGGAAGTGCACCATTCCTGGAGGTGCCATAACAAAGGCAGATGAGACGGTAAGGGGCCACCAGGCCTCCTTTTGTTGTAGTATCCTGGCTGGGGCTGTGTGTGTGTGGGGGGGGGGGGATGTACACCTAAAGCAATGGAGGAAAAACAAATGCACAAAGCTCATCACTTTTCAGGCATGCTCTTCAGTCTCTATATAAAATAGATAGGTAATCACTGTAGGAATGCTAGATGTGCTGGTCTGTCCCCGTATTTACACAAATAATTTAAATACCTTTATTTTGCTTTATTTCTTTTATAGTGTTATAGCGCTACTCATCCCACTGCAGGGTGTCTGAGCGCTTTATATCACAGTTACCCATTATACATTGACAATAAATCATATGTGGGTAAATCAATGTGGAGGATGTGTCAATTAAGACAGTGGGGGTTACAAGGTGAAGGAGCCACATGCAGTTCATACATTTTAATCCTTCTAATATAGCACAGTGATCTATGAATGACATTTACCCATCTGCATGGTAATATCGTGACAAAACATCAACGGCAGCACCATGGGAAAAAATACATTTCTTTAATGGATGATATATTTGTTTGTTAGTCACAAAACATTTCTTCACAAAGGTCCTGAGCATTTAAATCAGCAGCAAGTAAACTGTATAATAACATTACATATGAGGTGACAAGCTCCTAACAGGTATGTAAGCACCAAGATCAGAGTTATCTTTAAGTACAGATGTCCAGAAAAATACTCTCTAGGGTAGAAATTAAAAACATCGAAAGGAGTACTCAAATCCACAGTAAGGACCAGAGTAGGAATCCATAGTTCCAGGTTGATTAAGAGAGCGAATAGGTGAAATGATTGTTCCATTACCACCTTTAATTGAAATACAACCAAGGCATTTATTCCCAGATGGGCACCTCTTGAATGTACCTTAGAATTCAGTAAGGATGGCAAGCCCTCGAATATCCATGCAGTGAGCTTAAGAAGGTCATGCAAATAGATTGCACATGTAGAATTAGATGTTTGCGGCAACCCGCATACATCAGACACAAAGCCCAATGCCAGGGTGCTTTGTTAAATTTCCTTCTCACCCTATAGGTCCAAAAATATGACTGCACCCAAAGCACTGGCAGATTTGTTGGAACGCGATGTGCTATTTCTGACACACGTCAGCCAAGTCTCACTTTCCTTTCTCACATGTATTGTTTTTGATCTGTGCAGATGATGACTTTTAAGGATATAAAAACATTGATCGACAACTCAAGCCTCTTCCAATTGGCCAGGGACTTGGCTATGGCACACAAGATGGCAGACACAGGGAGATCGAGCTCTTCACACCCGCCCTGTAACTGGCCACCATCATTTGAACTGTGGGACCATGTGACTGCCGCATAGACAGAAGAAAAGGAGGAACAGCAGCAGAGCCCCGAACCACACTGTAAGCCGGAATTCTCCTGAGAGGACTCTTCTCCTGGTGGTGTACAGGCTGGAAACTGACAACCCTACAAGCAGGGGCTGGACAGTGCTTACCTCTTTACTGTCCGAACTCTGCACTCAGAACCCTGACAACCCCCTGCACCCCTATCTTCAGAGCCTTGAGAAGCAGTGGGACCGAAGGAACAGGGCTGGACTGTGTGCCACAGTGTTGTCTCGTCCGAGGGAGGTGAGTAGGGGTTTGTGTCCTCATCCGAGAGGCCCAAGACGGAGGTGAGGAGAGCTCTGGGGATCAGTGAGGGTCTCTTTGTGGCTGAGCCAGGGTGCCTGAGGAAACTGCATTTGCAAATTTTGAGTTGTCATCCCACATTACAAGGGATCACCCAGGAGAGCAGCAGAGGTGGTCCCCGGACAGGATTGGCAACACCAAGGAGCAGGGAGGGTAATATGAGGACATATGGGCATCCTAATGACTTCTAATTCAGCAGAAGAGCCCTCAAGGGAGCCAGTATCACAGTTGGAAACAATGTTAAAGTCGAGGAGAGGGCAGGAGAGTGTGTATGGGGTGCTGGGAGATAGTGGGTAGGTCCATAGACAGCCCTCCAACAACAGCGGCATCTATTTTACCAACTGCTTCTAACCCAAACACACTTGACAAAATATTGGAGCAGATTACAGCAACCAGAAATACTCTTGAGGTAAAAAAAAATATTCTCTGTGCCAGACAATCCAGACCTCCTCAGAGAATACCAACGTAAGTGGTCTGAAAGGGTTGGCTACATAAAATCCTTACTACTTGACCTGCAATCCACGATACGTGACCTGCTGAAACAGGTACAAGAGCGTTCTGAGAAGGCACAGACCAGGATGCTGAGGGTTAGTCACATGACAACAATATACAAATTGGAGGCATGCCGGAGGGCTGGGACACAACGCAGTATATCAAAGACTTGTCGAAGGCAGTGGCGATTCCTCTGAATCTTTCCCTGAAGAAAGAGCCCACAAGGTCCCAGCCAAGTGGCCTCGTCAGGAGCCCGTCTAAGACCTGTTGTGGCAAAGATTCTCAATTTCTGTGATAGAGATGTAACACTACACTCCTCAATGGACAGACTGACCGACACATGGACCTTCCCGGACTACACACTATAGCCTTATAGCCCGCTGTAGAGGGCTATACCGGCTATTAAAGGCCCTCTCCAGCGTTAAAGGCCCGAGCCGAAGGCGAGGGCCTTTAACAAGGGAGAGGGACTTTAATAGCCGGTATAGCCCAGCTACGAAGGGCTATAAGGCTATTAGAACATTCTGCCACTAGAGGACAGAATGTTCTAACAAAAAAAACAAAGCCTTGCGGGAGCGTGAGGGGATTGGAATCCCCTCAGGCTCCCTGAAGCGTTTGTTCCCAGCCAAGCTGTGAACAAAGAAACATTGGAATGTTGGAGCTCCAGGCTTATACCAGCCACTATAAGCCCTGAGCACTCCATTGTTTTCAAATGGAGCTCCCCTCATTCCAATGTTCTAATAGGAGTTGAATGCCGCACTGCTTTCTTTATTGCCATAAAATAGAAGTTAAGCTATGGGGTTGAAATGTTCCCTGCTTTATCTGAAATATTAAATATAATGCTCAACCAGTGATTATATTTTAAACACAACCTGAGCAAGCCTGGGACTTGGCTGAACAGCAAGAAGCAGGTAGAACACTGTACTAAAAACATGAGTCCTCTTTTCGACCTCAGAGGTGAGAATCCTGTGTCGCTCAGGTGAGAACACCCAGATGCAGAATGCATCATCTTCATCACAGGTGCAGGAAAAGAGACAGACTGCTGCTGCAAGAGACCTTGTCCACCACAGACAGCACTGATACTGATAATTCTGCAACCATCCGTACATCAAAGCCTCAAAGTAAACACAACTCTCCAGAAGCACATCACAAACAGTGGATGACTGGCTTTGACTGCCTGGTTCCACCAATAATGTGCATAAAACATTGGCAAAAGTCATTGCTAGGACATGTCCTGGTCTGCTCAAAAGGCCAAAGGGAGAGATGTTACAAAAGTTTTAGTTCATGGTTTTGTAGTTAACACTCTGTCCTGGGGTGGGGAGTTAGGAACTTTTTCGAAACATCACAACAGATGAGCAAGATGCAAACGCCTGTGTCATTTCTATGAGTCATAACATTACACAATCGTGATAGGCCTGGGCGGGCATTAGCTAAAGGTTACTTGCATAAGAAACTCCATAGAACTGTTACGTAACATTAGTTTCATAATCTGGCATGTCAGGGGTATGAACACAACATCCATCAATTTCTCAATGTTGAGGGACGCATATAGCCCTCCTTCAAGAATCCCATTTAACCACAGCCAACTGTACTACATTGCCAAAGAAGTGGTGACAATAGCGCTTTTATACACATTTCAGCATATGCCAAAGTGCCATTATTTAGATAAAATTCGAAGTGTCCTTTGTATCAAGCACAGTTGATATCGACAAAGAGAAGAGATGTATATTGACAGAGGGCAAATTAGAAGGAATCGTATTACTGCTTGGTAGTATTTATACCCCTAACGCAGATCAACAATACTTTCAAAGTGGGCTCACCTCCTATGGTTAATGGGTGGAAACGTTAGCAGTGTACTACATGTCAACTTTGACAGATCACATCCCCCACCTCACAAGCTTACAATACGGAACGCTAAAGCACTGGCTCAGTGGCTTTCAAACTGTTCATTGTCTGATGCTCCAGAAACCCAGGACTTGGGGAATAATCTTTTTACTCACCCCAACAGGAACCAACAGGTGAAATTGCACCATATACTCGGGTCAAGTTAACTACAATCGCTTATAGGCCACTCTAAATATGTGGATAAGACGAGGTCTAATCAAGATCACTCGACAATGGGACTGTCATTGACAAGGATTCTAGCTCCTGTGCAGGCTTGGAAGCAACAACTACCATTATGGAGAACTGGGAGGGTCGAGGGTTTGGGGACTTCCACCTTCCCCTGGTGGATTGGGAAACATTTAAAGTGCTCATCAGAAGACAAATGCATGCAGGCTGCAGTTGAAGGGGACAGTATAATCCTTAGTGCAATTAGAGAACACCGCCAATAATAGCAATGCTTGTAGAGAAGCCCTCACAGAGGTTAGGAAAATAAAACACATCACTTACGCAAAGATTGAGGTGTATGGATTGCACTGCCTATGTACCAAAGACACATGGCGAGGGGATAGGTCTGGCAGGTTACCAGAAGGAGGCAATCAGTTGACAACTGATACCACAGTACATACTCAGAAAGAGCTACTGTCAGCCAACCGTTAGTACAAGATGTACAGTGCTATACTAGAGAATTCGGAGGAAGCTTTAATAATTTTCCTGCACGTTTTAAGGTTACCTGCAGTCTGTCTAAAGAGAAGAAATGCAAGTGCCACTCATGAAACAAAGGGATCCAGTATGCATTAAATGAACCCACTATTGCTAAAACTCAAGGCTTACATGGACTACCACAGATTTCTACATTATCTATGTGGATCAGCTGGTACCCAAGTTGGCCACACTATATGGAGCGGCAAGCAAGGCTGGAAAGTTGCCTCACTGTGTAAGAGAACCACTTATGGTATCCATGTTCAAACGGGGGAAAGACCTCATGACCATGTCATCATATAGACTCTTAACCATCCTAAATCCAAATGCAAAATTTAAAGCAAGACTTTGGCCAGGACTCTTCTGGAAAAAACCGAGCTTATCCATGCAGATCAAAACAGGTTCATATCGGGTAAAATACCCCCTTAGTATCAGGAGATTATACAGTGGATTATAAACCACTTAATCCAACTAGCCCCACTGAGCATGCCTAGTTTTGGACCTTGAGTAGGCTTTTGATATTATTGGATAGCAATTTATGTTCACGGTCTTTATGAGGCCTGGCTTTGGCAACAATGTGATCAACTGGATTAGATTGTTATATACTGAAGCAACAACCAAAGTTAGGTAGAGAACCGGATTCTGGATTCATTCAATGTGAAAAAGGGCACTCTGCAGGGGCGCCACAGTAAACAAGGGCACTCTGTAGGAGTGTCCATTATGCCCCCTTTTGTTCACCATGGCTCTGGAGTTCATAGCAGCTACATTACCCTCATAGGGAGCGTATTGGGGTATAATGAAGTAGATGGTACCCACACTGTGCCACTGTATACCGATGAAGTGATGCTGTATATCAAAGATGTCCGAATTGACACAACCCAGATAACTCGCGGGTTACGAGACTTCATAGAAGCGTCCAGTTTGCTGTAAACTTAGCTAAATCATGCTCGTTTTCAACGAGTCCCATTGGCTCAGTGTAGAAAAGGCATGGGGGGGTAGCATAATAAAATGGGAACCCATGACTTAGTTATCTTGGGATTACAATCTTCCATTTCGATGAGGAAGTACTAGACGGCAACTAAGGTTGAACCTACCATAATATCCCAAATAACATTTTGGAAGATGTTAACACGGTTTATGATTAGTATAACGGCTCTCCTGGAGAGGATAATGCTGCCCCTCCTGTTCGAATATTGTCCGAATATTCCATTTACAAAATCCTAAAGAAAAAATTCAGGTCCTGGGTGGTGTGTTGGGCGAGAGAAATAGAGGGGAGATGAGAGGGATTTTGGTCCATCATACCTTCCAAGGAATTATCATCTATAAAAGGTATGCAGTCTTGTACAGTAGGTCCGCTTTGCCGAATTCTGATTACAGGTCCTCTTCAGGTCAACAGGAGCATCCTATATAGGATACATAGGTGCCATGTTTAAACATGAGGCAATGCTCCCCCTGGTGGGGGTGCTACAATGTCCAACTGGCCCCACAAGGGGGATCTTTGCCAGAGTTCCTTTCTCTGCCTTGTGATCTAGGGATTTCCTGACTACATACGGCTGCGCTTATATTCAGTGGGGCAAGACGAAAAAATTGATTTGATAGATAAGTGGTGATTTAAAAGTACCCAAGGAAAACCGAATCACCTTTCTTCTGGTGTCCCTGCTGAAGTTTAAAAACAGGGAAAACCCATTGGGTGGTAATGGTCCCAGAGTTTTTCTAGTGGTCAACATGTCTTGCTGCGTCTGCCCTCGGAAGGGTCAATAGCAATTCATCAGGACCAGGTAATGGAATGCCTAACCTACTGGAGTGGGGACACC
The DNA here is from genome assembly GCF_964261635.1 of Lissotriton helveticus. Classification (NCBI taxonomy): domain Eukaryota; kingdom Metazoa; phylum Chordata; class Amphibia; order Caudata; family Salamandridae; genus Lissotriton; species Lissotriton helveticus. The sequence goes on from NC_136063.1 coordinate 1,209,915,158, forward strand.
AGAGGTGTGCGATTGGAACCCGTTTATAGTGACTTTATTAAGTGCACTTAATTGTAACCAACTCCCCAATTTATGAGGTAGTTTCCTATTAAAACGTGTGACACGAGTCCTAAGATGGCCGGGCCCCCTGTGAATTTGTGTGAAAGAGACATCCAAAAAGGCTATTAGCCCATCGTGAAGTCTCCGCTTTGATCCTATTTGCATCTGCCAATCCGGTCTGTAGACTCTCGCCCACGACAGTGGGGTAGGAGAAATTCTATGCATTTATAGTAATTTTCCACTGCTGTTACAAAGCCAATGTCACATTTCCTTAGTATGGGTGGAAGTCCTGCACTGTTAAGCATAGGCTTCAACTTGCATTTGATATCCTCAAATGTCAGATACATTTTATTTTCAATTGAAGGAAGCCAGAAAATATATACAAGGTACGTGCAATAGGAATACGCTTCTTGAATTTCACCATTTTTAAATTTATGGATACTTAGGACTGGCCTAGGGGCCGCTTTAGCCTGTTTTCCCAATAAACAAAAAAAACATAGTACAAACACATGCATAGAGGAGACTTCAATTAGTGATCCGCTCAAATGTCCTTCCTGTTTTGCCCCTGCCAACCACAGTGTACATCATGGACAATGGATCAGCCCACTTCAGCTATTGGCTTTCATCACTGAGTGATAGCCTTTGCTCTTGAATGTGTTCACAGCCACCTAAAAAGTAGCTCAGTTAAGTGCCATTGCTGGTAAGGTAATCTCAGCTTTCATTTTAATTTTATTTTTGCCATGGATAATTTTTTTACTTTATTTATTTTTGTTGCAAAAATATGCGTGCCACATTTCTTTAAATTATGGCATTTACTTTCTATCACTTCCATACTTTTAATGTGTATGCCTATATTTGCATAAAAGGAATTGTAAAATGCAGCCTTGTCAAAACTACACCTATTGACTTTGCCGATGTGTGTTTATTTTATCTCTAAATAGGTCTATCTAGAAGGCTTTTTTAAATCTCATGCCACAATATAGACTTTATTTTTTAAACACTAGCAGTCAATTGAATCAAAAACAGCCTTTTATTATTGGCTTCCTTCATGGGTTATTGTTTCTATGTTTTGAGGACAGCCTAGCCACAGATCCCAGAAACAAGAATTAATCTTTGTGGGTGATAATGTTGCAGCAGTTCTTCCACTCACAAAACCTTTACTCACAAGATTGTCACTTTGAGGTTTAAATGTCAGATCCCAATCTAAAGAATCAAGACATCTGACACCTACAAGTATGTGAGATAATTGTCAGTTGAACGTTTAGGGTTGTTGTGGGAATAGGGGTGATCCAAGGGAAGGAGTAATGGCATTGTATATAGGAATCCAGGGCAAAACTCTCAAAGCTGTACCTTAGTGGGAAATTATCAAAGTTCCCAATTGTTTTCAGACCCTATTTGCAAATATCGATTTACTACCAAAAAGTCCAGGCCCAGGTTCGCAGATTTGTAATGAAACATCTATATTTCCTCTGGGTCCAAGAGATGGGATTTATGCACCTGGTAAAATGGCAAGCAGACAAAAATTGATTTTATAGTGAATTTGCACTGTTGAAACAGCTAAGTTTCGACTGGAAGTCATCTGCAGGTAAGAAGTTAGTATGCATAGAATTCTATTCTTTTTCACAGGTTTAGGAGAATATGCCTCCAGGCATTTGGTAATTTCTGTACTTGTGCACCAATGTGGAAGTAGTAGCTTTGATAATATTGCAATCGTAAGCTTCTGGTTTTTTACACATCAGGTTGATGCACTTACGTAATCCATGCTCTATTTTCTATTTTTGCTAATATGCTGTGGAGTAATTTATTGGCATGAGAAAATGCAGACAAAAAATGCATCAAATTAACTCAGCATAACACGGAACATTTATTTACATATGAAGGGATGAGGTGCTGCTTACAGTACAAAGGTTCAAACTTTGTGTGAATAGTTTTTGCTTATATACATATATATATATATATATATATATATATATATATATATATATATACTAGCAGCCCGTCCCGACGTTGTCCGGGGCTAAAATAGATTGTGTACAAAGGGTTGTAATAGGCAAGCAAAATTTATTGTAAGATCTCACGGTATATGACATTTTTTGTTGCAGTAGAATCGGGACGGAGAATAAATTGGTTTTCGACATTGCCAGACCTAGAGAGTGCGACATACTGTCCATGAGTGAAGCAGTCTTCTCGTAACTCTACGCCTATGACTTTGTATGTTTGACCTTGAGATTTGTTAATGGTAGAAGCAAAGGCAATGTTAATCGGGAACTGCAAGCATTTAAATTGAAACGGTAGATCAGTCGGGATCATGGGTATGCGTGGAATGTGAGCTAACTGTCCTGCAGCTGCTCCAGAGAGAATAGTTGCTTTAATTACATATGGCAAAAGACTTGTAACTTGTAGGCGTGTACCATTGCATAGATTGGGCAGATGTAGGTAGCGTAATAACATGATAGGAATCCAAACTTTTATTTGGAGTATATGAGGCGGAAATCCGGAAGGGTTAAGTGAGTTTAGGAATTCTTGTGGATAATGCACAGCGTCTTGAGTATCTAATACTGTATCAATGGATTTATATACTTTTGTGTCTCCGGGGATTTGTAGTAATTGATATGGTTGACACTGGAGTTTCTGGGGGCAACTATAGCTCTTTCGCAAATCCATCGGTAGTCTTTTGTAAGAATATGGTCAATGTCTGGGTATTAAGCATGGGCGGATCTAGCGGATCTCGCGTACGCGAAATTGCGGATTTACGGATTCGCAATCCGCGAAGATCCGCGAACTCTAGCGGATTTGCGGATTTTTCCGTTTTTTGTGTTGGCGCGTGTTCGCGCTGATTTTGGGACAAGTTCGCAATTGCGAACTTACTTTTCGGCTTGCAACGGCCGCGACTATGTTGTTTCTACGTCTGGTTTATCATCACAGGTTCACAGCACCCTCTGTTTCACCACTGCCACCCTCTGGGACACCCATGCCACCCTCTAGTACATCCTCACTGGCACCTATTAGGTTTATTTATCACTGTAGATTATGGTGGTTGAAAAAAGCAAGCACACCTGCCCTTCTTCAACTGCCATCAATTAATTTGTGTTTCATTAATGTGTCAGTAATTTTGAAAGTTCCAGTCTGGCTGGCACCTGCTTCCTTCCTTATCTGTAATTTGCTTTTTGTTGCAGTGAAATTTTTTTTTTACAGGACCTTTATGGTGCTATTCTATGAGCCTGCTGTTTGGGTCATAGCAGGGTCATAGAATTGTTGCAAACTCTGGAGGGGCCCATCAGGAAGCACTACCTTGAATGTTACTAATGTTAAGTTTGAACTTTTGCACCTGCTCATTGCTTTCATTTTAGCTAAAATCGTTTTTTTTGCAATTTCGCGCGTTATTTGGGGCGCGAATCCGTGCGAGATCGATTTCGGAAGCCGCGAATACGTGCGAATACAAAATTGTTTTTGTTGCGACGTGTATGTTCGCGTGATCTTGCGCGTGTTCGCGAGGCGCTTCTAGCTATTCGTTTGCCAAGTTACCCTATCGGTCGTACACGGGCGCGGCCATCTTGTTGGCGTGACGTAATTCCGTTTCCGCCCGCTATGTGTAATCTCGCAAAGTGTGCTGCTCGCTAGTACAATTTCGCGCGTACTCGCAAGGAAAATCTCGCGCGAACTTACCCACGCGGTCGTGAACGGGCGCGGCCATCTTGTTTCTCATTCATTGCTATGGTTCTGGGCATGCTTTCTGTATCCTCTCTCAATCTCTGCCATCCTTTGCTTGTTTGAAGTTTTTTTGATCTAATTTTACTTATTATCTAACCCTCTATTTTTCTAGCTCTATATTTTTGTGTTTTCTGCAGCTTTTATTTACTTTTAAACTACTTTTTTAAACTCTTTTCTTTTCTTCTTCACTATTCTATTTCTTCTTTATCATTTAAGTTTATTTCTGCCCAGACCATGGTAAAGGGAGCCGGGAAGCACCCTGAGAAGGGGAAGGGTCCCGCACCCCGTGCCCGGCTCCCGTGCGGGCGTTTAAGGGGGGAGCAAGTGGTCCCGAGGGAGATCTTCAGCGCGGAGGAAGTGGCGGCACTGATCTTCCACGTCCAGCGCCGCCTCCCCAAGACGATCCTGGGAGGCGGCAAGATCGCGACCGGCTATGGCATCCGGGAGCGCCGCCAGCGGTGGGAGAAGGTGTGCCGGGCCATGTACAAGATCTCTGGGGTCCGGCGCACATATAACCAGGCCACCCACCGCTGGACCGATGTCATGGACCGGGAGCGGGACTTGCTGGACGCGCTCGGCGTAGAGGTCCCCGGGCTTGGTGAGTAGTAGTAGTAGTACATTTACTACTCTGTTTTATCCTGCTCTGTTATTTGCAAATCTTTGTTCTTTACCAAGAGCAATAATGCTGCCGATTACATTGAGGTAAATTATATTTCAAAATCTTCTATGCATTTCATTTTCAGGTGCACTGCTCTCCTTCTCAGTAGCCTTGCTTGCTACTATGCTTCTTTGTTTTGTATGTTGTGTTCAGAAGCATTTCATTGGCCTGAGAAATTATGTATGAGTGTACTGTAAAGAAAAGAACTGCGTAATGCTAGACAGTAAGGGTCATATTTTCAATTACCGGCGCATCCCTGCAAAGTAGCAGGGATGCGGCAGTAATTGTGTGCCATGCCACCACCACCCATTGGCCCAAAACGTCACAGAAGCCTTACGCATCTGTGCCGTAAAGGCAGCGCATTGCTGGAGTTGCGTGCCAACGATGGCGCAGCTCCAGCAATGCTCTGGGGTACCCTATCTCCCCAATGCTGCATCAAGCCGTACGTCGGCTTCAAGCGCGCAGGGTTTGAGTCATGCATCATTGTCCTAAAAATGACTGATTGACATCTTGTAGATTTCCCTCAGCCACTTTTAGGATTCGTTCCTGCGCAGGTACGCCCTCCCTTGCGCCGGAACGCCCCCTGATGGCGCAGGGCTTTACAACGTGATGCATCGCCCATATGCCCATATGTGTTTTTTTTTTTAATATATACGCCGCACCAACACCATGGCGAGTCTTTTGTTCTGCCGCTGCGTCAGAAAAGGCACGCAACAATGGAGGAAAATCAGCCGCAACTTCCGCAAGGGACTTATAAATCAGCCCCAACAGACTGAAGTCCAGTCCTTCCTTTAGACAGTCACATGGCTATCAGAAGAAATAGTGGCGGTGGTGGCGGGTGGATTGATAGTTTGAGTATTCACTGATCTGCAAGCAGGATGGACTTTGTCTGTCACGTGTTGCGCACTGCTGCCTGCAGTGCCAGGCCTAGGCAAACCTCTTTAGTAGTCTGTTTATTGAGTTACATAGGAACTTTCTAAGTCAACGTTCCGCAAATCAGGCAATACGAATAACGTAGTATACCACATGAGATAGATCCCGTGGAATAGTTGTCTATCTATTTGCTATTTTTCCAAAATATGTTGTTATTGTTCTTTTGAAATGTTTGATTTGGTTGAAAAATCTCATCCATGTTTTCTGGTTTTTCTTTCTTTCATGTTGTACATCAGCTCCCCCCAAGGGCAAGAGGACACAGGAGGAGGGTGCTGAGGATGCAGGCCAGGATCGGGCAGGCGAGGGCTCCTTTGCTGGCCCCAGTAAGTTTACATTTTAATAAACAGTACCTATTTTTTCCTAGCGTTCCTCATTCGATTTTTTCTAAATCGTCTTTGATCTTCTTGTAGACTGGATATAAATTCTTATCCTGCCTCGAATATGACTCCCTGTGGTATTACTAGACTATTCTTATTAGTCTGTCTGTGTAGCTAACTAAGATTGGACATTTGGCAATTCCATTGGACTCCCATTATATTCAGCAATACCTCTATGCACTGTCTCCTTACTGACTAGATAGTGTGGCAGAGTCATTCAGCTCCCGAAGTCACCGATTATAGATCCCCAATGATCTCTAGATTATCGTACGCAGGACAAGAGAGTAGTACGGAGTCACAGCACAGTCAAGAAGTGTCAGAGGCACTCATGCTTGCAAAAATTCCAAAACCTTTAGCTCATCCACTCTAGTCTAGAGGAACAAAAACCACAGAGTCTATTTAAGTGTAAAAGCTTTATTAAAAGTAAACACATTTATTAAAATCTACTTTGTCATAAAACTATTTAACTGTAAACGGAAAAGTGGTTAGTGCTGACGATTAATTGGACACATTTCTTGTGGTCGAGCCGAACTCTCACCTAGTTTGAACTTGATCCTGGTCGTGTTCTTAGGACTCAGGAGTCAAGCTTCTGTCTGTTAGGAGAAAAAGTGGTGCGTGTTAAAAATCAAAAGCAAGCATTCATCAGTTGTGCATAAAAGTGCAGCAAGACAACAGCCTTCCCTGGAAAATGGGACATTTTTACTATGGAGTAGACAGTCACAAATTATTACATTGTATTCTGTTTTTTTAACATTTCTCCTAGACCAAATATTATATAGTAGTGAGTGGTGTATTCTAACATTCTTAAATGTACTTTGTAGGTGTAACATCTGGTGACGGGGCCAGCGCGGAGGTGGCTGTGTTGGACTTGGACTCGGAGGCCTCTGGGGAGGAGGCGGCGTTAGAAGAGCTGGTGGCCGTTCCTGTGGGGGATCAAACGGTGGTGGCGGAAACAGGTAAGCTATATATTCCTTACTTATTGAGATTGAAGACTGCATAGTGTGCTTTCTGCACGGGTGTATTACAATTACAAATCAACCAGGTAGTAGCCTCCTCGAAATGTACTTCGACTTAGCTGTGAAGTTTTTGGTGAGAAGAATCCCAATAAGTTCTTAGACGAACGTGATGGATGGGATGAACGAAAAGCGAAAGAAGGGTGTAAGTAAGTGGGACGCGAACTTGTATGATGGCTGGCAAAGAAGAACGATATGTGTTTGCTTGGACCCAGAGGTGGCTGGGAAGGAAAGAATATGGTATGGTGCATGGCTGGGTCAATGATGAAGCAAGGATGGGTGGAAGGACAGCAGCCTGGGTGGGTGAAACAGAAACTGTATGTGTGCGTATACTTTGACTGAATGGATGCCTGGAGCATGGTATTCTCTGACTCTTACATAGCACATGTGTATCTAGAGAGAGTAGATGGTCGCCAGGTGAAGTAAGTGTTACCTTGAAGAGCATGTACCACCGCACCCGCACGTCCGTCCCAGTGCAGGGAAGGCAAGGAAAAGAAATTGTAAATGTGTCCAATACTACCATGAATAGTAGCAGTACTTTGTATTGCGTTTGCATTCACAGCATATATCTGGTTATTACGGTGGACACTCCGTACCTCTCTTAATAACTTTAGTTTACTTGTAGTACGTCATTCATGTGTGGGTGTATCACTGTTCACTCAATATTAAGCAAAGCACCTAAAGTCATCTCATCTGTCATTAAATACGTCCCATGTGAAGTGATAGATAATCAAATTAGTTAGCTTCTTCAGTTTCCTTTTCTAGTACTCATTTGCACTGTAGGGTGAAAGGTAAATTAATTAAGCAGTAGCCCTTGTAACAGAGTATTCTCAGTGCCACCCGTAATAGAAAAGTAATAGCTTCACCACCTGCATGTACTGGACCGGTACAGTAACGCAAGTCTGTCTCCATCATCATGGTGTGCAACTTTTTTTCTCGGGTGCAACTTCACTGTGCTGTGTCCATGTCATTCTGCCGGCTTGCATAAGATAACGTACCCATTTCCCTAAACAAGAGAGAAGAAGAAGAATAAGACTGGTGTACTGTCATAGTCGACTGTAATGGAAGTCCATAGTGGTCGTAGAATTAGTTCATTAAACTACCACTACTGTTAGAGCAAGGATGCAGAAGTGGGAGGTTACATAGATACTGTCCTCAATAGTTATGTACTGTGCTTTCAATTTGCTACTTGTACTCTGTGACCCAACTTTCGGCTCAATCACTTTGTGTTATTAATAAGGAGCATTGGTTACAGACTATGTCTTTCTTTCTTCATATAGTTGCTCCTTCCAAATCAACAACAAGGAGGGAGCAGGCTAGATTGGCCCGGCAACGGAGGCTGGAGGCCACAGTCGCCGAGTATCGGCGGCTGGTGGCCCTGGAGGAGGAGGAGGACACGCAGTCGAGCGGGGCAACATCTTCGACTGTGACCACTGCATCCTCCTCCGTGACTAAGCCAGCGGGACCGAGCCGGGCTAAGAAAGCCGACCGCCACCGCCAAGCAACCGAAATACCAGCTGCCCCCCAGAGGAGCTGCAAGGAACGCCAACGCCGCCTACGAGTCCGCATGTCCAACCTGGAGCAGGAGGTCCTGAGGTATAAGACCTTGGTTAAGGGCCTCCGCTCCGAGCTTGCCACCCTCCGCAAGGAGTATGATGCCCATGCCGCATCATGCACCAGCACCAGCACCCTCCAGTAGTGGAGTGTCCCTTGCCCTTTTTTTATAGACTTTTGGGGGGTGGGATTTGGGAGTTGGGATCGTTTTGGGACGTTTCAGAGACAATCGTTGGGGTTAGGGTGGGTGAGGGAGATTATTTTGTTAGGGATAAATAAATATATTTTTCAACTTTATCTGACCATACCTGTTTTTTACTGCTTTTCAGTCTGGTGGGTGGGGGGCGGGGGTGTAACAGTAACTTTGTTTTCCTGAACAGTCGTAGGACTTTAGTAGTACAACCGTCAATCTCTTGTCTACTCCGAAATAATACTCCATTATACTACCTCCCACCAAACGCTTATCTTACCTGTAATTTGTGTTAGAAATTAGGGCTAGGCCCAGGGCTGGCTCCAGGTGAAATGGGGATTAACGTTGTCATTCCTGGGCGGGTGACATTTCCTCATTGCGGTGGTACTAGTGGTGTGACACAGTGGCAGTTGCATGCCTATGGAAAAAAAGAAAACGAAACCTTGTTTGTACTCCTTACTGTAGCATTACAACGGTTACGGTACGATCGAGAAAATAGCAGGTGACAGTACACTAGAACAGTGCCATAATGTAGCCTAACAAATGGTAAAGTATTGCAAGTATAACTAGTACTTGCGTTGAATTTATTTGACATTGGCTACTACTACTAGAAGATATAGTACTGAAGCTGAGTAAGTCTAGAAGATATCCTCGTATTCCTTCACCAGCCTGTTGCTGCTATCACCTTATCCTCCCCAGCAAGTGTGTGGAATTATTGATGTCATTTTAGTCAGACATCAAGCAAAACAACACAGCCCGGGGGAAGAGGGTTAGGGTTTGTAAAATGGATGGGAATGGGGGTTTCTTTTTGGGTAGGTTTTGTTGAGAGAAGAAAAAAAAAGCAGAGCATGGACAAACAATAATTGAAGATACAGAGTTTACAGACAATCTTTGGTTACAAACTAAAGGTAAGCACATGCAGTCACACTCATAGAATAAAAGACAACAATGGATACTGTATCTGTATTGCGTATGTTGTTGGAGTTGTCCTGTTGAAATTGGTAAGTAAGTTGCATGCAGCAAACAATTCCTCTTATTGGCGGCACTCCTCCATTCCAGCTGACGCTTCGTCCATCAATGTGGTGGTGACCACTGACAGAAGAGACACCCTGTCCACTGCCTGCCTGGCGGATGTTGACTGAAACCCGGCCTGTAATTATTGAACGGAAAACAGGAAGTGCTATTACAATACCACTGATAAATAAATAAAAGGTATGTACGCTGTGTGGTTCAAAAAGTGACACTTTGATTTCCCTAATAGACAGTACAATATTTTTGAAATTGCGTGCTCTGTCTGAGTCACCTTTTTAAGGATCAATAAGTATGGCCAAAATATTATAGCGGATCTTTCCCCTCAAGGTGGGTGTACTACTGTGTTTTAGAACAAAATTTGACCTTCCCAGCAATGCTCCCACCAAGACCCTTACTAAAGCCAGTCGCAAAAATGTAGAAGAACCCAATCATATCTCCAAAAACGATGCCTAGCAGAAAAATGGTTACAAAACGTACTTTGAAAGTAACAGTAGACCCAAATACAGACCGTGGATTGTATTCAAACCACTTGCCTGCAAGCAAAAGTATCCATAGCCAGCATCGCTCCAACAGTGCTCTACAACAACAGAACCGCTTTGCAATAGAACCCCCCTAAACACATGCAATCCTGCTGCTAGGGCTAACCCTAACGAACCCTAACTTACAAAAAGTGCCAAAACTGGTGTTTCCTTATGGATTTTGTCCAACAAACTTCTAGCCGGTATTAGACCTTCCCAGGAATGCCCCAGGCAAGACCCGCCAACCCACACGCAAAAAAACACGCGACAACACCCCCAAACAGCGAAAAAGCTAAATCTCATACTTACAATATCTCTCGGCCTTCGGTCCAAAGTAACGCGCTGTGCAGCTAGGTCATCATCAATCATCATAACTCCTGTTTTCCACCACGGATTTCCTGAAAAGCAAATGCAATCAAGATTAGACTGTCGCAGCAGTGCTTCGACAGAGACCCCGGCCGCAACCCACCCACGAACAGCAGGAAGCCCCCCAAAACGCTACATTGAGCAAGATGTCTGAAGAAATGGCAAAAAAATGGCTTTTCCTTAAGGATTTTGTCCAAAACACTTCTATCCGGCATTAGACCTTCCCAGGAATGCCCCAGCCAAGACCCGCCAACCCACCCGCAAAAAAACACGCGACAACACCCCCAAACAGCGAAAAAGCTAAATCTCATACTTACAATATCTCTCGGCCTTCGGTCCAAAGTAACGCGCTGTGCAGCTAGGTCATCATCAATCATCATAACTCCTGTTTTCCACCACGGATTTCCTGAAAAGCAAATGCAATCAAGATTAGACTGTCGCAGCAGTGCTTCGACAGAGACCCCGGCCGCAACCCACCCACGAACAGCAGGAAGCCCCCCAAAACGCTACATTGAGCAAGATGTCTGAAGAAATGGCAAAAAAAAGGCTGTTCCTTATGGATTTTGTCCAAAACACTTGTATCCGGTATTAGACCTTCCCAGGAATGCCCCAGGCAAGACCCGCCAACCCACCCGCCAAAAAAACACCCGACACAACACCCCCAAACAGCGGAAAAGCTAAATCTCATACTTACAATGTCTCTCGGCCTTCGGTCCAAACGCGGCGCTGTGCAGCTAGGTCGTCATCATCATCAATCATCATAACTCCTGTTTTCCACCACGGATTTCCTGAAAAGCAAATGCAATCAAGATTAGACTGTCGCAGCAGTGCTTCGACAGACACCAAAAATTACACACAAACCCCCGGAACCCCGCCAAAGAGCACCTCAAAGGCAAGCAAGTCAGCAAAAACGGCAAGAAATTTCCACCTCATATTTGGTCCAAAACACTTTTGTCCATTATTAGAGCTTCACAGCAATGGGCCCAAAACCGTCAACTCACCCGCAAAGAAGTACAACACCCCCACAAGTGCTGAGTCTTTCTTCATTGTGCGTAATCCAGCACTCTGCTTGGAGGGAAATCGCAGTCTGGAGGAGGAGGATAGAGGAGCATGTTCTTCAGAACTTGTGAACCTGAGGAATGTAGACTGCGGCACCTTCAAATCAATAAGCAAACAAGTGAAGACAGTTCTGATGATGGTCTTGTTTTTGGGATTAGGTGATTAAAGTTTGAATTAAATTAACTGTGCAAAACAAAGAAAGAGAGACACAAAGCACACAGGAATAAAAGTGAATAAGGACGAAAAAGAAAGTTCTTGATTGATTGTCTCATTTTCAGGGCTCGGTGTCAGGGAATAAGAACAAGATTTCGTCATCATACTCTGCGAATTCAGGCTGGATGAGGTCAGTGGCACCGAACAGAGAAAAAATCCCCTCATCTACGTTGCTGTCCTCCTCGTCTTCATGCGGCGTGCTTTCTCGTACTTTGTAATCTGGTGGTATGAGGTGCTGATTCATCTTGATCATTGTCAGCCGCTCCACATTTTTGGGCGAGAGGCGGCTCCGTTTGGGAGTTACAATGCCACCAGCAGCACTGAAAACACGTTCAGAAGACACACTTGCGAGTGGGCAAGACAAATAGTTTATAGCCAGGTTGTAGAGCTGTGGCCACAATTGTTTTTTGCCATGCCAATACTGCAATGGCTCCTCATTAAGAAAGACCACTGTTGAGTCATTCAGATAGTCCTGCACCATCGACTCAAGGTCATCAACTGTTCCTCCACTTTGCTTACTTTTTGCTGTGCTGGCTGTGACATTTTTTCGAGAACCATACCCCATCAAACTTAGCCAATCCTCCTCCCCAGCCACTGTTAGTGTTGTCATTGTGTGTGGTGCAGATGATCCAGTTGCCGGTGTCTTTAACGGCTGAGAGGTCACTTGTGCCCCAGCCACAGGTGCAGAAGTGGATTCTTGTGACTGCGGATGGCCTGCTGATGCTGATGCTGATGTACTGGCTTCTCCTTCAATAACCTGCCGTTCTTTTTCAAACCTCTTGGCTGACCAGGCTAACCAATGTTTGTACTTTTGAACATCTGCATCAGCGAAAGGAAAGAATGCGTTGTCTGCCAGCGCCTTTTTGTAGCGTGGATCCAGAATAGTAGCACAAATGTAATGCTGATCTGAGTTGATGTTTTTAAGACGTTCATCACCACGTAGGCGATGTAATAATTTCTCAGACAAAATGAAATGGGTTTTTTTTTTCCATCTTTTTGAAACTCAGAAGAAACCGCCATCAGTTGGTGCTCCAGTATGCACAACAATGGGATAGCTTTTCCCAAATTACAGTCCTCCTGGCTGACTGCACGCGTGAAGAACTCAAAAGGACGAAGCATGTCTGTCAGGCTTTTAACTATGGCCCATTGCGCCTTACTCATCCGCAGGTCCTCCTTCTGAGATGTAGCCTCTGTCAAGAAATAGTGATCGAGTACCGTATACTGCTCATACAGACGCTCAAGCATGTAGAAGGTTGAGTTCCAACGTGTTGCCACCTCCTGGATGAGTGCTTTCACTGGCATTCCACGTTCAAGTAGCAGTCTCCGCAGATGCTTCCGGGCCTTAAAAGAATGGCTGAAATGGTTGCACATTTTGCGGCAGGTGGCCATTACCTCGAACGCTGGACTCTCTTTATCACTCAAGAATTTTTGAACTACCAGGTTGATACAGTACGCCAAACACGGCACTCTAACATGGTCACCCTTCGACATGGCCTTAACTACATTGGCGCCATTATCCGTGGAAACATAACCAATCTTGCGTTTTAGGGGGGATAGCATTGTCAAGACCTTTTTGTCAAACTCTTCCAAAAGGTTTTCTGCTGTGTGACTTTTCTCCAAGCCAAACATGGCTAGTGTTGCATGTTTCCGAGCAGCTTTGAAAACTTGGTCCGGGTCAACACCTGCGTTTAGCTTTGCTATAACACCTGAAAAAGAGACCCAGTGTGCAGTGATGCACATGTAATCATCGCCTGGGCCACTGGTCCACATGTCTGTTGTCAGATGTATTGTGTGAACAGCACTCTTCTGCAAAGCTGCCCCAATCGCCTGCAGCACATCTTCATGTAGTGCTGGAACCGCAACTCTGGCAAAATAGAACCGGCTCGGAACCTTCCATTTAGGGCAGAGCGTTGCCACTAATTCAAGAAAACCTACCGCTTCTACAAAAGAAAAAGGTAGAAGGTCCACAGCTAGCATTTTAGCCAGCTTAGTGTTATACAGACGCGTCAGTGGGTGGTTGCGTTCATATGGCACGTCTGAAGTAAGCATTGTTCTAATGTTGCCCTGGACCAAGCATTTACGGGCTGATAATGACTTCGTTGACCCAATTTTGCTCGCTGGTGAACTTTTGTGCGTTGGTGTCTCACTCGCTCCAACACTCTTAGTGTGCCTCACATTGGGTGTGCTGCTGACAGGGGTACTGGGTGTAAGGGAAGTGTTTGACACGTCTTCTTCCTGCTCGTCATCATCAGATGAAACATCAACGTTTCCTTGAATTTGGCCTTTCTTGATCGCATCTAGGTGCGCAAACCATTTGACAGTGTGCTGTCTCCTAAGATGACCTCTCTGGCCTCCGGTACCATAGTTGGTACCTGGCTTACCACGACTAACTGCTTGCTTACAAATGGTACAAATGGCAAACTTTGGATTTTTTGGACAAACAGTAAAGAAGTCCCAAACTGGGGACTTGAAGTGTCTGTGGGACATGGAGGAGGCGGCGATACTGGTGGTGGTGGTCATGAAGCTAATGCCAGATGAAGTGGAGGATGTGGATTGCCCAACTTTTGTACGTTTTGCACTTTCACCGCCACTAATTAAGGTCGAGATTGACGGAGGTCTCTTCTTGCCAGAAAGAAATATGGAAGCGGGACGAGTTGGTGTACTACTTAACTCCAATGATTGTGGTGTTTCCACTGCCTCCTCATCGACAACATCATCATCACGCTCAGCAGCTCTTCGGGCTAGGGTCAAAATGTCTGTTTGCTGCATGCCCGCTGGGGCTGCAGTGACCTTTATGATGACTGGGTCGTCGTTGGCAGAGTCTTCATCAGCAGCAGTATCCGCCACTTCTTGTTGAGACTCATCACACTCCATAACTCTGAGACTTTGGACGAGCTTCCTTTTACGCTTAACTACCTTTGTTTGTTCCCAAGTTTGATCCGTATCATCAGAAGGAGGTGTGCTTGAAGAGGATGTAGACACCACCCTTGATCTCTTCCTTGCTAGGGGTGTGGAAGACAATGAAGGATCATCAGGAGGAGTGGCTTCCTCAAATGATACCTCGCCTTGATTGTCGATTTCCTGATGTGCCCCTACTTCGGGAGGAACAACTATTGTGGGCACTTGTTGTGACCCTCCATGCACCTCTGCTTGCGCATCTCCTTGCGCTGCCTCTCCTTCCACATGTACTTGGGCTTGTACTTGCACATGTGATTGTTGTTGCCGCTGTGGTTGTTCAACACTCGTCAGATGAGCTACAACAACCTGTGTTGATTGAGGGACATTGCTGCTGCTTTCTTGCGATGAGCCAACATCACTGGTCGATGGTGATTGAAGAAGTATACTGGCTGCCTCTGCAGCACTCAAGGGCTTGGACTTAAGTTGGCGTGGTGGTGGTGGTGGCACTGAGCCCAATGGAGCGGGGGTGCTGCTGCCAGCTTGGTCCCCAGCAGATCCCGCTGCAGCTGCTGCAGGCATACTTTTTTTTTTACTCACAAAAAAAGGGGCGGGCGGCACACCAGTGTCCTTGGTAACTTGCTTCTTCTGCTCCTTACTGGCACCTTTCTTGCTAGAGGAGCTACGGGTTACTTTTTTTGGGGCCATCTTCTTCAGAGCAGGTCAGCAGGCAGCAGTTGCACGAGTTGCAGAGGGTTCTGTGTCCAGACGTGACGTCGCGTGACGTTATGCTGCACACACCGCTGCAGGACTTCTTCCTGGCACTGGTGGTTCTATTGAGTCTTCTTGTGCACCTAAAAGCAATGGAAGACAGAGGAACATCAGTTCAGTTATACACCCCAAAAAATCGACAAAACACAGAAAAATGAGCACAATCCCATGCCATCCATGATGTTTACATTGAAGACACCCCACAGAAAGACTAGGGACATGCAAGTATGCAACACTCACTACCCCTGGGCATAAGGGATGAAAAGTAGGCAAAATAAGTGCAGGCCTCAGACACTGCCTCTCCTCAAAATGGCCCCCTTACACCCCAAGCACATGTTGCCTGTACCAGCCAGCACTCAAGATGGCCACCACCACCACCCACATGGCCAGTCCACATCAACAGTACACCCCCAAAAAACAGAAAAACAGCCAGAAATCACCACAATCCAATGCCATCCATGATGTTTACATCAAAGAGAGTGAGACAACACCACAGGCACACTCAGTCCATGCACCACCACCATCCCTGGGCAAGCAAAAGGCCACACCAGCAGCCCCCCAAAAACGACAAAAAACAATAAAATAAGCACAATCCCAGCCCATCCATGGCCTCAATTATGTTTAAATTCAAGAAGACATCCCACAGAAAGACTAGGCCCATGCAACACTCACCACCCCTGGGCAAAGGGCCACACCAGCAGGCCCAAAAAAACGACAAAAACCAATAAAATCTGCACAATCCCAGCCCATCCATGGCCTCAATGGTGTTTAAATTCAAGAAGACACCCCACAGAAAGACTAGGCCCATGCAACACTCACCACCCCTGGGCAAAGGGCCACACCAGCAGGCCCAAAAAAACGACAAAAAACAATAAAATCTGCACAATCCCAGCCCATCCATGGCCTCAATGGTGTTTAAATTCAAGAAGACACCCCTCAGAAACACTAGGCCCATGCAACACTCACTACCCCTGGGCATAAGGGATGAAAAGTAGGCAAAATAAGTGCAGGCCTCAGACACTGCCTCTCCTCAAAATGGCCCCCTTACACCCCAAGCACATGTTGCCTGTACCAGCCAGCACTCAAGATGGCCACCACCACCACCCACATGGCCAGTCCACATCAACAGTACACCCCCAAAAAACAGAAAAACAGCCAGAAATCACCACAATCCAATGCCATCCATGATGTTTACATCAAAGAGAGTGAGACCACACCACAGGCACACTCAGTCCATGCACCCCACCCCTGGGCAAGCAAAAGGCCACACCAGCAGCCCCCCAAAAACGACAAAAAACAATAAAATAAGCACAATCCCAACCCATCCATGGCCTCAATTATGTTTAAATTCAAGAAGACACCCCACAGAAAGACTAGGCCCATGCAACACTCACCACCCCTGGGCAAAGGGCCACACCAGCAGGCCCAGAAAAACGACTAAAAACAATAAAATCTGCACAATCCCAGCCCATCCATGGCCTCAATGGTGTTTAAATTCAAGAAGACACCCCTCAGAAACACTAGGCCCATGCAACACTCACTACCCCTGGGCATAAGGGATGAAAAGTAGGCAAAATAAGTGCAGGCCTCAGACACTGACTCTCCTCAAAATGGCCCCCTTACACCCCAAGCACATGTTGCCTGTACCAGCCAGCACTCAAGATGGCCACCACCACCACCCACATGGCCAGTCCACATCAACAGTACACCCCCAAAAAACGGAAAAACAGCCAGAAATCACCACAATCCAATGCCATCCATGATGTTTACATCAAAGAGAGTGAGACCACACCACAGGCACACTCAGTCCATGCACCACCACCACCCCTGGGCAAGCAAAAGGCCACACCAGCAGCCCCCCAAAAACGACAAAAAACAATAAAATAAGCACAATCCCAGCCCATCCATGGCCTCAATTATGTTTAAATTCAAGAAGACACCCCACAGAAAGACTAGGCCCATGCAACACTCACCACCCCTGGGCAAAGGGCCACACCAGCAGGCCCAAAAAAACGACAAAAACCAATAAAATCTGCACAATCCCAGCCCATCCATGGCCTCAATGGTGTTTAAATTCAAGAAGACACCCCACAGAAAGACTAGGCCCATGCAACACTCACCACCCCTGGGCAAAGGGCCACACCAGCAGGCCCAAAAAAACGACAAAAAACAATTAAATCTGCACAATCCCAGCCCATCCATGGCCTCAATGGTGTTTAAATTCAAGAAGACACCCCTCAGAAACACTAGGCCCATGCAACACTCACTACCCCTGGGCATAAGGGATGAAAAGTAGGCAAAATAAGTGCAGGCCTCAGACACTGCCTCTCCTCAAAATGGCCCCCTTACACCCCAAGCACATGTTGCCTGTACCAGCCAGCACTCAAGATGGCCACCACCACCACCCACATGGCCAGACCACATCAACAGTACACCCCCAAAAAACAGAAAAACAGCCAGAAATCACCACAATCCAATGCCATCCATGATGTTTACATCAAAGAGAGTGAGACAACACCACAGGCACACTCAGTCCATGCACCACCACCACCCCTGGGCAAGCAAAAGGCCACACCAGCAGCCCCCCAAAAACGACAAAAAACAATAAAATAAGCACAATCCCAGCCCATCCATGGCCTCAATTATGTTTAAATTCAAGAAGACACCCCACAGAAAGACTAGGCCCATGCAACACTCACCACCCCTGGGCAAAGGGCCACACCAGCAGGCCCAAAAAAACGACAAAAAACAATAAAATCTGCACAATCCCAGCCCATCCATGGCCTCAATGGTGTTTAAATTCAACAAAACAGTTGTATCATGCACCCATAACCAACCCTGGTCCTACTGGATACTGTGGCTACCCACAATATAATTTATTTAATTTTCTGAAAAAGTTCCAAAATTGTACTTGCAGCAACTGTAATGCCCCAAACAAACTTACTTGTGAAAGTTGATTTCTAATCCAAAAGTGATCCAAAGACAGTCAAAAAGGCCTCAAATCCAAATATCCAGCAGCACCCACAAAAAGTAATCCTTCCAGCTCCAGATCCAAATGAAAGTGACCAGGAGATGGACAAAGCACTGGGAGGAGCCTGCTGGACAGGAACAGGAAGTTGGAGACTGTGGGGCACTTCCTTCCTCCCCCCCCCCCAAAATGGACTCCTTGCAAAAAAAAAGGCCATGCAAATGTCAACCTGAGGAGTGATTCTGATAAAAATCATAATTTTCTGAAGGTTTATCCTGTTTGCTGGTGATTTTCTTGTGCGAAATTGCAAAATCTCTATTTCGCAAGTGCGAGATTGTTCCTTTCCGCCGCAACTACGTGTTCGCAATTGCGAACTCTCGCGAGGTGTGCTGTGCAAGGTGGCAAGCCGCGAGTACGTATTCGCGGGCGACAAACTCCCGCGGAAACACGCAGCAAGATCTAAAATGGCGCGTCACTCGCAAAGAAAAACAACTCGGCAAACGCTAAAATGACGGAAAGTGAACGCCGTGCACCACGCCGCGCGCCGCAACCAAGCAAAAAATCCGCCGCGAGCGGATTCACGGATTTTCGACAAATTCGCGAGAGTTCGCGGATTGCGAATTTGCCGAAAATCCGAAAAATCCGCGATCGGAGCGGATTTTACGCCCATGCTTACTGGGTATACATGGTGTAGGAGTTCATGTAAGGTAGAGACAGGCGTACCTAAGTTGTGTATATTAATATTTCCATTAGTGTTAGGTACTTCTCCATTCCCTACTTGTAGTAGAAGATCTTCAAATTGAGTATTTCCACCTCCTAAATGTGTCCTCATGTTAGTGCATAAGGTGAGATGTTGTACAGAGTCCCAGAGGTGTGATGCTTTTAAGCATGCTTTCAGTATATCAGGACGCGTTCCTCTTGGAACAACAGTAAGTGTTTGTCTGAAGTCACCAGCAAAGACAAAAGTAACCCCACCCATTTTTTTGTTGTAGAACTTCTAATGTCTTTTAGAGTTCTGTCGACGGCGTCTATATGTGCACGGTGTGTCATAGTACATTCGTCCCACATGATAAGAGACACCTTTTGAAGCTGCGTGCCCAAATGTCCGTTTTTGCGTATAGAGCAGGTAGATTCCTTTTCAAGGGATACAGTTAAAGGTAGTTTAAAAGTTGAATGTGCGGTTTTGCCTCCAGTTAGCAAAGTTGCAGCTATTCCAAAAGAGGCAAGAGCCAATAGTCCTAAAGAGCGTATTTTAGCTAGTATGAAGTTGATTAAGTAAGTTTTGCCAGTTCCTCCAGGGGCGTCTAAGAAGAATAATTTCCCTTGTTTGTTCTCAACACTATCAACTATGCTGTTGTAGGTCAGGAACTAAGTTTGGCAAATGCTGTGCAAGGTATTCACGTAGGATGTGTATTGAATCTCCATTTTGTGTGTGGTTGTACGGTGTTTGGATTGTCCGGACCGTTGCTGGCAGTTTATAATCTGGTAAACATTTCTCACTTAGTAGATACAGTGAGTCTTCTATTTGTACGAGTCCCTGGTTAAAGAAGTCATTATTGATTACTATAGAGTTATCATGTGTTTACTGAGGCATAGTGTGTAGCATATCTTCACATAAATGATCTTTAAATTCGTCCCATAAAGCCATAGGATCTGATGGGTTACAAAACAACAGAATAGTAACAAATAACTGACATAGCTTTGAGGGTGAATCCGAAAGTGCAGCATCAGCTAATGTAGGTTTCCAATGTTCGTCGTCTTCAATGAGCCCGAGTGTTTTACACGCCGCCTGATAGGTAGGCATTATTTGGCCATTAACGCTCAAAAGACTATGAAACCCAGTAGGTCCACGAACATGTTGTAAAAGAATGCATAAGTGGAAGCACTCTGATTGGTTTGGGTGAATACTGTACATTCTACCAAGAGCGGAGTCTATCCTTACCCCAGGGTGTCCTAATACCTCTTGGCCACGTTTCCTATGTGTAAATGTAGAATTAGCCCACTTATAGTATTGCGGAACTTCTTGGTATAGCAATGTTTTAGCAAAACTGTCGGTGTCACACAATTTGAAGAATGCAGTAAGTGTTGTGGGTCTAGGGTTTCATGCTACGTCTTGGAGGTTTCTTTCATGGAAATATACTCTTTGGCCATTTGGTAGATGTACAGCTAGATGTGTGACAGTGGGATGCCTTTCATGAATGTGAAACTCTAGAATGCGCAATTTTTTCTTTCATGTATCTTTCAAATGTTTGTTTGAAAACGATTCATTTTTAAACACTTCATTTTAAACACATTTTCCTTCATGAGCTCCAATGCATTTCGGGCATTAGTTGCCCTTCCTCAGGGAGCGGAAGCTGTAGAGAATGTAAATACAACCATAATCATAACCCAAACTAATTATATGCATGTACAAAACAATATCATCATTTGAATGGGGTTCAAACCATGCAGGGATCAGAACGCAATGTGCAGTGTTTTAAAACCTGTGTCCTTATTATTGTGGATCCTGAGCGATGCACTTACGTTTGAGTCGCGAGTTGTGGGGCATCCAGGTGCTGTGTAAAAAATCAAATTGTGCGTACACGTCAGTATGCCAATCGTACTGACTTGGAAAATAAAAATACATTTCCATTTCATGTTACTAACCTTGGCTTTCTTTTAGTATCACTCGCACAAGATAATCTCGGGTCTGTTTGGACGGATCACGCCGTCTTATGACGTTCGAATTCGAATGTTGCCGGCAACCGAAGAATTACTTCCGTGTCACTGGGACGCGGGAATGACAAGCGAAAACATACTCACTGAAATTCAGGGAGATTTAAAACGAGAAAAGACTATCGCGCCCGATCGCAATGGTGTTGAATGCATTTCATGAATGCCCAGTTGTGTTCTAACAACGAAATACAAGTAAATTATTAAATGTTAAAAAACTGAAATTATTAAGTGTTAAAAAAACGGAAAAGTGGCACAAAAGTAAAATTTGGGATCCCTGCATGACCAGCTTAAAAGGTTACTCGATCATTATATACTGGTATGTATGTGATGATGGTTGTATCTTAGTGTTGTAAATGGTCCCCAATAACATTGTACATTATTCGACACAATCAAACACCATTTAAACCAAAGTGTGGGCAATGTCCATAAAACAGTATGAATGGGTGAATTTGTATCTACGTAAATCACAGATAACAAGCGAGTTCCATACGCTCATAGAGTCCATTCGGTTTCAGGGATCCCAATCTTTGGATCCATTGATTTTCTCTTTGTAGTAGGAATTGATTGTTATCTCTTCCTTCTCTCTTTTCTATGGTTTCAAGCACAAGGAATTTCAGTTGTGAAATGTTGTGATGGGCTTCCATGAAGTGACAAGCAATCACCGACTTGCTGTTTTTTGTGCGAATGTTGGATTTGTGCTCTACAATGCATGTCTTTATTTTTCTTTCAGTTTTGCCAACATACACCTTTCCGCAGGGGCATTTCAACAAATAGATGACGTTAGAGGTGTCACAGGTTGCTGTGACCTTCAATTTGATGTTTTGTCCCCTCATGTTGTGGGTTATCACGTTACCAATGATGACGTTATTGCAATTGCTGCAATTGAAACAAAGTCGTGTTCCTTTGTGTTGGATTGATTCAGATCTTTTTTGCTTGAGAATTTCACCCAAATTCTTTCCCCTTGTGTAAGCGAACAACGGGGTTGATGCAAAGATATTGTTGAAGTCAGGTTCCAAGTTTAACATTGTCCAGTGTTTGACGATGATTTTTTTGAAACGTATACTGGAGGTGGAAAATTTGGATACTGCTACAATTCTCTGTTTGTCTGCTTTAGCTTTTGGGGTGAGCAGCTCCGCTCTTGTCTTCGTTAATATGTGTTTCTCAGCTTCCTTTATTGTGGATTCCGGATACCCTCTGTCGTAGTGTAACATGTTGCTACAATCTGTCGGTTTCCGATATATCAATCAACAAAGAGAGAGAGAGGGTTCAAGGGCACTCTTAGTCCCCAGTCAGTAAGCAAATAAACAAAGGAAGAGTGTCCATTGGAGAAGCATTTAAAACTGATTATAGCACGTGAAATATGAGGCCAGATGAAAGTGGTCAGTTAACTAGACCAAATTTTAAGAAAAAATGCTAGATTTTTTCAGGAAACCCTCACTCACCCTAGTGGTGACATGCTTCATCATCGGGTCCACCGGGAGAGATCGAATACCTCCCCGGTGTGCTGCGACGCCAGGAGACTGCGGAGCTGGTTGTGTGAGAGTGGAGAGTGAAAAAAGTTAAGTGTGGTTAAAAATGTCTAAAGTTGTACCAAAAAATCATTTATTAACTGGTCAACTCGACATAATAAAATTAAATTAACTATGTGCAGGGAAAACTAGCCAAATAAAATATACTGGTGTTTCCCTGTTAGGGGAAGGTCAACATGTTTCTGCCCTTTGTATGTGTGAATTTACAGGGCTTTCTTCAGGACCAATGAGCGAGTGATTACCTTGACAGGTGTGGGCGCGCTAAGGCCCACCCTGCCAAAGGTAGTGAAAGTTAAAATAGCACTATGTGTAAAAATTGGTGCATAAAAAGTACAAACCCGTAGGCTAGGGGAGTTACCTCTGTTGCGAGGAACCTAGAAGTCTGTGAATAGATAATCAGACAGACAAACAAAAAAACACACAAAACATAAAACCATAGAAATCAATCAATATTGATCCTTTATCATGGCCATTATTCCAATATAGTGGCGTGATACGTGCTAGCAAACCTATCAATGGCCGTGGCCGAGATGAATGAATTACAAAGTAATGGTTGTGCCCGAAGCCGAAGTGATGGGCCTCAACTAGCGCAAAGAAGTGTCATCCAGCGCAGTATGTTGCACATTAATGAGGCAACAAGTGTGTAAATGGAGACTAACAGTGTTCAGTCCAACCATGTGGAAATCCGGGCGACTGCCCGTGATTAATAGACTACCTGTAGTAAGGCGACGGAGATGAAATCCCCGAAGTGAAAAGCGGAAAAACAGTGCTACAGTGTAAATACCTGCAGCGCTGTTGGCCGTGATCTTGAGTACTAATTATGCACACAAAATAGCGGAGCGTAAAAGTGAAACAATCCTCACTTGTACAAACAGTGAACCACGCCCCATAGATTCAGGGGGGGGGTGGGAGCGACAATGGCACACCCTAGTTAGGGGAGGAAAGATAAAACACAGACAGAGGATTAGGAGACCTGGCAGGATCTCGAACACATAAACTTATCTTAAGGAAGAAGTCCAAAGAACGGATCTTACGCCCGCAACGCTCTGCACCCTCTCGGCACCTAGCTGTCCCCCGCTGGATCTCGTGGATCCTGAGCGAAGGGCGAGCCCGGAGCTAAGAGGGAGGGGGCAGGGCATCTGCCAATCAGAAGCGCTGAGGCCAGGACGAGGCTTGGAATGCAAGCCCCGTAGTCCCGCGAGCAGACCGCTCTATGTACCCAGCGCTGTTCTCTCTCGAACAGGATGTTATCTCTGTTCCTGGGGTTGCTGACCTGCTCAATAACTGTCCAGGTCATGTCATTGGGAGTGTGATGTGCCTGTAAAAAGTGTTCGCTTAGTTTAGTAGTCACCTTTTTACAGCGAATATTGCTGCGGTGTTCGCCAATGCGTATCTTGACTTTGCGTGTTGTCATCCCCACATAGCGTTTAGTAGATTACCTGCCCATGTGACAGATACGCATTGGCGAACACCGCAGCAATATTCGCTGTAAAAAGGTGACTACTAAACTAAGCGAACACTTTTTACAGGCACATCACACTCCCAATGACATGACCTGGACAGTTATTGAGCAGGTCAGCAACCCCAGGAACAGAGATAACATCCTGTTCGAGAGAGAACAGCGCTGGGTACATAGACTTGGCACACACATCCTGGGATTGAATGATCAAATACCTTGGGCCAGTGTTCTAAAACATTAGTGCCACCCTGAATCAGCTACTATGCTTCTTCCTATCACCCCCAACTACATTCTGGGCTACACACGCATTTTTTAAGAGCTGGCGCCCACTATTGTTCTCTTAGATGGCATGCTCATGTTTGAGCACCCACTCTGGAGTGTGTTGATCTTGAAAGGTACATATCTCAGCTTTACCAGCGCTGAGATCGAGAGCATTCAATTTTTGAATATTAATTTAACGTTGCATCAATAGTCAACCGTTTTGTTCACTTTAATTTTTATATATTTTTCTTTATTTTTGTCCCAATTGAGGGGTACTGCCTTCTCTCTTGGCTATTGGTATTTTTATTTTTAGTTTTATTTCCCTTGTGTATTAATTGTTGCAATGCTTCTGCGAACCAGAGAAAGAATCATTCTCTTGGCCTCTCTTTCAATCACGTCTTAATAGCTTGCTGGTCAAGCCTCGCTCCCATTCCTGAACAGAATCCCGCTCTGAGCGGTCTGCTCGCGGGACTACGGGGCTTGCATTCCAAGCCTCGTCCTGGCCTCAGCGCTTCTGATTGGCAGATGCCCTGCCCCCTCCCTCTTAGCGCCGGGCTCGCCCTTCGCTCAGGATCCACGAGATCCAGCGGGGGACAGCTAGGTGCCGAGAGGGTGCAGAGCGTTGCGGGCGTAAGATCCGTTCTTTGGACTTCTTCCTTAAGATAAGTTTATGTGTTCGAGATCCTGCCAGGTCTCCTAATCCTCTGTCTGTGTTTTATCTTTCCTCCCCTAACTAGGGTGTGCCATTGTCGCTCCCACCCCCCCCCTGAATCTATGGGGCGTGGTTCACTGTTTGTACAAGTGAGGATTGTTTCACTTTTACGCTCCGCTATTTTGTGTGCATAATTAGTACTCAAGATCACGGCCAACAGCGCTGCAGGTATTTACACTGTAGCACTGTTTTTCCGCTTTTCACTTCGGGGATTTCATCTCCGTCGCCTTACTACAGGTAGTCTATTAATCACGGGCAGTCGCCCGGATTTCCACATGGTTGGACTGAACACTGTTAGTCTCCATTTACACACTTGTTGCCTCATTAATGTGCAACATACTGCGCTGGATGACACTTCTTTGCGCTAGTTGAGGCCCATCACTTCGGCTTCGGGCACAACCATTACTTTGTAATTCATTCATCTCGGCCACGGCCATTGATAGGTTTGCTAGCACGTATCACGCCACTATATTGGAATAATGGCCATGATAAAGGATCAATATTGATTGATTTCTATGGTTTTATGTTTTGTGTGTTTTTTTGTTTGTCTGTCTGATTATCTATTCACAGACTTCTAGGTTCCTCGCAACAGAGGTAACTCCCCTAGCCTACGGGTTTGTACTTTTTATGCACCAATTTTTACACATAGTGCTATTTTAACTTTCACTACCTTTGGCAGGGTGGGCCTTAGCGCGCCCACACCTGTCAAGGTAAACACTCGCTCATTGGTCCTGAAGAAAGCCCTGTAAATTCACACATACAAAGGGCAGAAACATGTTGACCTTCCCCTAACAGGGAAACACCAGTATATTTTATTTGGCTAGTTTTCCCTGCACATAGTTAATTTAATTTTATTATGTCGAGTTGACCAGTTAATAAATGATTTTTTGGTACAACTTTAGACATTTTTAACCACACTTAACTTTTTTCACTCTCCACTCTCACACAACCAGCTCCGCAGTCTCCTGGCGTCGCAGCACACCGGGGAGGTATTCGATCTCTCCCGGTGGACCCGATGATGAAGCATGTCACCACTAGGGTGAGTGAGGGTTTCCTGAAAAAATCTAGCATTTTTTCTTAAAATTTGGTCTAGTTAACTGACCACTTTCATCTGGCCTCATATTTCACGTGCTATAATCAGTTTTAAATGCTTCTCCAATGGACACTCTTCCTTTGTTTATTTGGTTTCCGATATATGTCTGTTCCGAAACCATCTGGTGTTAGTTTGACTTCCACATCTAAAAATGTTACTCTTTGTTTGGAGATTTCCCATGTCAGTTGTATACGTTCATCCTGTGTATTTAATGTAGATAGTGCCCCTTGCAACTGTTGTTCTGTGCCTTTCCATACGATAAAAATGTCATCAATGAAGCGTACTAGCATTTTGATGTTTTCTTGACATATTTTATTTGAGAAAATGTGTTGTTCTTCATATTGTCCCATAAAAATATTTGCATATGCCGGCGTGGCACAGTTACCCATTGATGTGCCCACAAGTTGTGGGCACATCTATCACCATATCTGAAGTAACTTCTGTATAAGGTAAACAGGGTCAGTTCCATAAGAAAAGTTTGTAAAGGCTGATCCAATTCTGAATTGACCAATGCTCGTTCTATTGCCTCTATTCCTAATGCATGAGCAATAGATGTATACAGTGCCTTTACATCTGCTGTGCACAGAATTAATTCTTCATTATCCTCCTTGATTATGGTTTGGAGTTTGTTTAAAAAATCTGTTGTATCTTTGATGTGTGTTCGCATTTTCGTGACCATGGGTTGCAGATGTTTGTCCAGAAATTGGCCTATTGGTTCGTGTAAACTATAGCAGGTGGACACTATTGGTCTCATTGGTGGACCCATTAGGTTCTTGTGTATTTTTGGAATCATGTGTAGACTTGGACTATTGGGGTTGTGTTTAATCAGAAAGCTTTTGGTTCTATCATTGATTATGCCATTGTCCACTGCCTCCTCCACGATGTTCCTCAATTCCTTCCTAAATTCTTGTGTGGGGTTGTCCTCCAATGCCATGTAAGTGTCCTTATCAGAGAGGTGTTCCATTATCTTCCTTTCATACATGGAGGTATTCATAATGATTAGTGTGCCGCCTTTATCTGCTTTAACACACGTAATTTTCTCATTATTGGCCAATCTCTTCAAGATACCCATATCTTTTTGTGTTATGTTCTTCTTGTGTTTTGTATTGTGTTTGACTTTGTTAATGTCTTGTTTAACCATTTTTTCAAATAAGTCTAAAGTCTTATGACTGATAGGTGCCTGAAATGTGCTGTGCGGTCTTAGTCCCATCAGTTGGTCAGGTTGGTCATCTGTTTTTTCTGGTAGGATATTGTCGAAAAAATGTCTGAGCCTCATTTTTCTCATTAGTTTGAAGAAGCTTACTTCTAGTTCTAATGTGTCTGTGTCGGTGGTGGGCACAAACGAAGTTCCTTTTTGTAGTAATTTTCTTTCCTCAGTGGTTAAATTGTGATCTGATGTATTGATCACTAATTGTTCTTGACCTCTGTTTTTTTCTTCTCCTTGTCCTTTTTGGGTGCCGTCGTGCTCCTGGTGTTGGGATGTTCTTTTTCTTTTGTTTTTTCCCCTCCTGGGTCTTCGATTCGTGGAGGGCCTTCCTCTAAAAAAGTACTTGTTGTTGCTGTGGTCGCTTGTCTTTCCTCCGGTCTAGGTGTTACTTCCGGTCTAGGTGTTACCCGGGATGTGCTTGGTTGTTGGGATCTTCCTTGTTGGGGTCTGTGGGAGTTGTCACTTCCCGATGATGAGGTGTCTGTGTCCTATGTGTATGGACGGTTCCTCCTTCTTTGGGCGTACACTTCTGCCCAAGTGTACACCTCCCCAAGTTTGTAGTCTAAGGTGTCCCTTTTGAACTTCCTGATTTTTCGTTCATTTATTTCTCTAAAATGTTTGGCTATTTGATCATTAATTTCTTCCAAAGTTTTGGACCATTCTTCCGCTGTCATCATCCCGGTTAACTCAGTTGATACCTCAGCTATCTCCTTTGTTAGTTCTTCCAAGATATCAGAAAGTTCCTCAAAGATTAATAAAATTAAATCCAAAGAGCATTTGTTTAAGATCGCGTACCACCTATTTTTTTTTTTTTTTTTTTTTTTTTAGAAATCTTTATTGCCAGGATTGCAAACATCATATGCTCATCAACATCTGGAATCCACTGTTACATGTGAATATAAATTGCAATCATAAGAAACGGATAAAGCAGGTTATGTTCCAATCAATATCTGGTGTCATCATGATTCGTGCATGAAGTAATCCTGACCAACTAATACTCATCATCCGTGTCTCCCCTTCATAATAATACTACATGTCATTCCATGTGTATCCCATTCGTAGAATGTGTATTTGCTCCCAACATTACAACTTTTAGTTAAAGTGAAAACAGTAAAACTCAACTAAGGTCATCATTTGGCAACGGATTATGTCTGTACACAGTCTGCATTCGGTCATTCCACGTGTGTTGCAACATTTCCAGTGTAACACTGCAGCTCCGCCCCCTCCCGTCACCCAGCAGCATTCAACAGAGAGACCTACTCCATCTAGTCCTCATCTTCCTCAGATTCCGAGTCCCCACCCTCTGGCAATGATTCACATGGTTCCCCCCTATACTTGTTCCAGCGCGTCCACACCCTATTCCATTTGCGGGGGCACGCTCGTAGTACATACACTGCCCTCTCTTTCACCATCAGTAGGTCCATGTTCCTGATCCATCCAGCCACCGTAGGCAGCTCTGGGGCCCCCCATTTCTGCGCAATGTCCCGTTTTGCCACTGTCACAGCCAGCGTAACCCATAGCTGCCCGTACCTGTCCAAGTCGTTAGGGTCCCAAATGTTCAGCAGGCACTTACGGGGTTCAGGTAGGACTGACACCTCCATGGCTTGGGAGACTGTGCGCATGATTTGCCTCCAGACCTCTTGGATCCGCGGGCAATCCCACAAAGTGTGGAGTAGAGTACCTTCCTCCCCGCAGCCCCTGAGGCAGTAAGGGTGCGACGCCCTCTGTATTTTATGCAAAAGTGGTCTAGTATAGTAAGTGCGGTGTAGAATCTTGAGTTGTACTAAGCGGAACCTGGCCGATATGCCTACTTCGCGCGGTGACGCAAGCGCTTCATTCCACTCCGTCTCGTCCATCTCACCCAGTTCCCCCACCCATTTCTCTTTAAGCTTCTGTGTGGGGTCTGGTAAGTTGTTCACTAGTTTTTTATATGTGAGAGATGTTGCTTTCTGCACCATGAAATCTGTCAGCAGCCTGTCCTCCAGTGGTGACGATTCCGGGAGTGTGGTGTCTGGTGGAATTGCCTGAAGTAGCGCGTGTCGGATCTGCACATATCTGAATGTCTCAGTGGGGCCTAAGTCATACTGTTGTTGGAGTTGGGCAAATGCAACCACCGTGCCCCCCTCCCAAAGGTCCCCTACCACTGAGATTCCTATGGTGTCCCATTGTGCAAATCCCTTACAGGACCTCAAGTTCCCCAGCGCTTTGGTGTCCCACAGCGGTGTTAATCTGGTGATTTTCCCCTTCCACCCCAGACGTGATTGTGCTGTGTGCCATAGTGTCGCCGTGTGCTGTGTCGGACCGATTAGTTTCTTGACTTGTGAGTAATTGTACAGCACCGCTAGCATGCCGTCTGTGCCCAGCTGTGTCCAGTCTGCCTTGTATGCGGGATCTTCCCGTGAAATGTGGATCCAGTGGTTAATTATTTTAAGTTGGGATGCCCAATAATATAGCTGGAGATTGGGTAGCGCAATCCCTCCCTCGTACCAGCTCTTCACCAATTTGTCATGCGCTATCCGTGCTGGGCCATTGCTCCATAGCAGGCTGGATAGCAGTGCAGCGACTTGTTTAAAGTATCGCGGGCTCACGTTATAAGGGGAATTCTCAAGTACATATAGGAACCGTGGGAGGGCCATCATTTTATATAGCGCTGCCCGTCCAAGGAGGGTTAGCGGTAGTGTAGCCCAGAATTTGACGTCCGCCCGTAGGCGTGTCAGGGGTGGCAGCAAATTCATGGTATAGTAATCTGCAGCATTAGAGGTGACGAAAATTCCCAGATACTTGAAGGAGGTGGATGATATTTTTAGGGGACAGCCGTCACGTAGCGCTGGGGCCGGGCCCCTGATCACGTATATTATGGATTTGGACCAATTGAGGGTATAACCCGATGCCTTGCCATGCTCATCGCACAGCGCCAGTAGGGCAGGGATCCCCTCGGTGGGATTAACCATGTAGATTAGCATGTCATCCGCATATAGGGAGACTTTGTCCTCCCACCCTTCCTCCCAGGTGATGCCGCGGAACAGTGGCGTCGTTCTAAGTAGGATGGCCAAAGGCTCCAGCACCAGTGCGAAGAGAAGGGGCGAAAGCGGGCACCCTTGTCTAGTTCCCCGCCCCAGTGGGAATGGCGGTGATATGTGGCCATTTGCAACCACCTGTGCGACCGGCGATGCGTACAGTAACCGCACCCATGCAAGAAACTTCGGGCCGAAGCCCATTCGGGTCAGGACGGCGAACAGGTACTCCCACTCCACCAGGTCGAACGCCATCCTTGCGTCCAGGGATAGTATCACAGCTTGGTCCGTAAGGAGATGCGCCCGCGCCAGTACCCCGTGTAGCCTCCGCAGGTTCAGTGCCGTACTCCGGTGAGGCATGAATCCCGATTGGTCGGGGTGTACCAAAGTGTGTAGGTGTTGTGTCAGGCGACTGGCTAGGAGTTTCGCCAATATCTTCGCTTCGACGTTGAGCAAGGAGATGGGTCGATACGAGGTGCATTCAGTTGGCGTTTTATCTGGTTTGGGAATGGCCACGATCGTGGCCGTGCGCTGATCGAGCGGTAGCACTGCCTTCTCTATACTATCATTATACATATCTAGCAGGGGTCTGGCCAGCACCGAGGCTGTCGCTTTATACCATTCTACAGGTATTCCGTTAGGTCCCAGCGCTTTGCCGGATTGTAATGCCTGTATCGCCAATAGGATCTCTTCCTCTGTCAGATCTGATTCTAGGTCTTGCTGCGCTTCTTGCGGCAGCACTGGGATCCCGATGTGCCCCAGCGAGGCCATTGCCTCCTGTTCCGTGACGGACCGCTCCGGGGTGTATATCCCCTGAAAGTGGCGTGCTAGAGTGCGCACAATGTGTTCTGGGTGTGTCTGTATCATGCCCACATGATCATATAGTCTCTGTATCCCCCTGTTACTGCCGCCTCGCTTGTCCAACCACGCCAGCATCCTCCCAGCTTTGTCTCCTACGTTATATATGCGGTGTGCGGTGTTTGCTAAGTGCCCCTTTGTAATTGTTGTCAGGTGAGCCTGATGTTGCTGTTGTCGGAGGTTGAGCGTATGGGCGGTTTCCGGGGTAGGGTCTGACATGTGGGCAGTGTTTGCTGCGCCAAGCGCCAGTTCTAAGTTCGCAAGTTCCGCCCTGGAGTCCCTTTTATGTCCAGTGATTGCTGCTATGGCTGCACCACGCAGGACCGTTTTGTATGCCTCCCAGAGCACCGAGGGTGAGGAGACCGTTCCCACATTTTCAGCAAAGTAATGTGTTGTGGCCAGCTTGAGTTTTTTCCGGACTCCAGGAATCTGAAGATAGTTGGGATATATTGGGTATATTCTGGCGCGTTTCGACTCTCTGGTGGTAAGGTGTAGCAAGACTGGGGAGTGATCTGATATGCCCCTGGGTAGAATTTCCAGCTTATCTACGGAGCCCAATCCTATCCCTAAAAGGAAGAAGAAATCAATACGCGAGAGGCTGTTGTGTGTGGAGGAGTAGTGCGTGTATTGTTTCGCCGTGGGATTCAGTTGGCGCCAGGCGTCCGTGAGGCCTAGTGCGTTCAGGAAGCTGGGAAGAACCGCAGCCTCTCGTGGGCGGTTTCGTGCGGGGAAGGTGTCAAGCAAGGGGTCGGTGATAGCATTAAAGTCCCCCCCCCATGATTATGTCGCCCTCCGGAAGATCAAGAAGAAAGTGCCCCAGCTCCGGCAGTGCTGTAGAGTGCAGCGCCGGGGGGATGTATACTGACACGACATTAAGGGCTCTTCCCTCCCACTGGCCCGTAAGCGCCGCAAAGCGTCCCTGAGCATCCGTCCTGTGGCTATGGACCAGAAAGGGTGAATTTTTCTTAAGGAGTATCCCAGTGCCCCTGGAGCCCGTTGTAAATTCAGCATGAACTGCCATGGTGTATCCGCGTCTGTCTAGAGCTTTGCATGTAGTCCCTGCCAGGTGTGTCTCTTGTAGCAAGATCAACTCGGGCCCGTGGCGTTTGACGGTTTGTAGTACCAAACCTCTTTTAATTTTGTCCCCTAGTCCCCTGACGTTCCACGTAAGCAGTTTCAGTGGGGGTACAGCTGTCAGCGCATGGGTGCCTTCAATGAGTGCAGCTTGGACTTGTTGTGCCATCTGTAGTCAAGATCAGCGGCGTCAATAAGCAGCAGTGTGACGCAATCTGCCTGAGAGGACGTGTGTCGGAGCACCAAGTGTGGATGACCAGTAGTGCGACCGCGTTACTCATGTAAGTAGTGATGACCAATAACAATAACAACAACATTACAACTTCCCCTCCCCACCCCCTCCCTGCTCCCCTGCTCCACGGACTGTGTCCCGCCCGCATCCCCAACTTGGCAGAGTGCTTAATCCCTTCCCTATCCATCTTACTTGCTCGTGGGGTAGGTGAGTCCCCCACAGGCAGCGGCCAATGCCCGCCCTACTCAGCTCCATCAGTTACGAGGTCCCAAGGTCCGCAAGCTTGCCATTCCATATGTAGCATAATCAATCAACCCTTAGCATGTTGGCCCGAGTCGAGAGGGTCTCTCTCCAGATCAGAGTCCAGTCCCGCGGCTCCCTCTTCGGTCGTAGGGCTAGTGGTTCGGTGTTCCGTCGTCCTCTCGTCGCGTTGGTTCCGGCGGTCCCTGTGCGGTCTCTGGGGTTGGCCCACCTGCCTCCATCCATCTAGCCATTCTCGCGCTACCTCAGGCGTATCAAAAACCCATGTCTTTCCCTCGGCCACAATCCGCAATTTGGCGGGGAAAAGCATCGAGTAGGGTAGTCCCCTGTCACGTAGCGTCTTTTTGACTTCAGTAAAGGATTTCCGGCGCCTGGCCACCTCTGCTGTATAGTCCGGAAAAAATGCCAGAGTCGAGTTTTGAATCTTTACAGGCGTTGCGACCCTCGCCGCCTGCAAGATGGCGTCTCTATCTCTGAAATTGAACAGCCGGGCCAGGACAGGTCGTGGTGTAGCTCCTGGTTTGGCCGCACCCCCAGGTACCCAGTGCGCCCTTTCGACAGAGAAAAAGTTTGACAGGCCTTTCGGTTGCAGCTTGTTTTTAACAAGGTCTTCAATGTACAGGTCCATGGCGCCTTTCCCCTCCGATTCCGGAATGCCTAAGATGCGGACGTTGTTCCTTCTGGAGCGTCCTTCCTGATCGTCCAGCTTGTCCTGTAGCTGCCTCGTGACCTTTTCCATCCGTTCCATCGCCACTTGCAGGTCCGAAGTGTCCTCAATAAGTGATTTCGTGACCACCTCCACTTGGGACACCCTCTCCGACATTTTCTTGAAGTCCGCTCTAAGCAGATTCACCTCTGAGGAAATAGTGCCTACTGTTGCTTGTACCTCAGTGAGGGTCCTCATAATATCTTCCAGGGTGACTTTCTTTGCCCCTTCCGTGTCCGGAGGCGCACCCGAGGAGTGGCGCCCGCCGCCCTGAGAGTGTCCGTGTTGTGTATACGCAAATTTTATCGAGATTAGTTCTCGTCGTCGCACCTCTTGTGCCTTTGTTCGCCATGGCGTCGCGCTCACTGTCGTGCAGCCCGGTCCACCTGTCGTCTGGCCACGTGCGATCTGGAGGGGTCTCTTCCTGCAGCAGGGGTCCACACCGCCACCCACAGCGTCCCCGTACAACACGGCCGTGGGATCACGCTTGCCAGGAGGCCGGTCTCAGTGCTTTCGTCGCGTGTCCTCCCACGTGTGCACTCCGCTCCTTCGTGGTTTATGTATCACGCTTATCCCCAGTGTTGTGAGGGTGCTCCGGCGCTTTTCTGGCAGGGGGCACCTCAAAAGTATTGTCTGACTCTTGGCGCTTTTCTGTGGTGTCTCACCGGGGTGGGTTCCCTATGTGGCTGCAGCTCCGTTCAGTAGTTCGGAGTGTTCAACAGACGCCCCCCTCCGGACATGTACCGTGTGCCACGGGGCAGGGAGCAGCCCCCGCCCCCCCGGTAAGTCTGTGCAAATATTTGATGGGCTGATCTGCGGGCGCGGTGCTGAACCCCCAGCTCACTCGGGCTCACCTCGCGACTGCAGTGGTATTCCCGATATTCAGCTTGTCCCCAAAAATGGCGCCGCCAGTCGTCATGGACTTCCCCACTGGCAATGGTGTGCAGTCCGCGTGTGTGCGTGAGGCGCAGCCTGTCCGGGACGAGGCTGCCGACGTCTCTCCTCCAGGGGCTCCCTCCGGCGTCCCGGAGCGGCGAGGCAGGTCTCGTGGCGTTGCGCTGCAGGCGCCGGCTGGTGTCACTGCGTCTCACCCTGGCAGGGGGCACCTCCGCCCGGGTCCGTCTGGTACGCCAGTCCGGTGCTGCCGGGCAGTTAGAGGCCCCAGCAGTCCGTTTTAGAACGGAGCACTTCCCGGCATCGGATCTTCTCCGGGAACGGATCAATGGGTGCCGCTTGGTTCCAGGAACCGATGTCGCTCCTTCGAGCGGGCGATGTCGCGGATCATAGGACGGATTTATTTGTACAGGCCGTTATGCCTAGCGGAGCTCCCTCTTCAAGCTGCCGCCATGCTCGGCAGTTGGCCACGCCCCCCGCGTACCACCTATTTTGAAAGTTTTTGGAGTTTTTGCATAATGATGGTTTCAATGCTATACCATGCCATGTATGAAAGGAAGATAATGGAACACCTCTCTGATAAGGACACTTACATGGCATTGGAGGACAACCCCACACAAGAATGTACGAAGGAATTGAGGAACATCGTGGAGAAGGCAGTGGACAATGGCATAATCAATGATAGAACCAAAAGCTTTCTGATTAAACAGAACCCCAAGAGTCCAAGTCTACACATGATTCCAAAAATACATAAGAACCTAATGGATCCACCAATGAGACCAATAGTGTCCACCTGCTATAGTTTACACGAACCAATAGGCCAATTTCTGGACAAACATCTGCAACCCATGGTCACGAAAATGCGAACACACATCAAAGATACAACAGATTTTTTAAACAAACTCCAAACCATAATCAAGGAGGATAATGAAGAATTAATTCTGTGCACGGCAGATGTAAAGGCACTGTATACATCTATTGCTCATGCATTAGGAATAGAGGCAATAGAACGAGCATTGGTCAATTCAGAATTGGATCAGCCTTTACAAACTTTTCTTATGGAACTGACCCTGTTTACCTTATACAGAAGTTACTTCAGATATGGTGATAGATGGTACCAACAACTTGTGGGCACATCAATGGGTAACTGTGCCGCGCCGGCATATGCAAATACTTTTATGGGACAATATGAAGAACAACACATTTTCTCAAATAAAATATGGCTAGTACGCTTCATTGATGACATTTTTATCGTATGGAAAGGCACAGAACAACAGTTGCAAGGGGCACTATCTACATTAAATACACAGGATGAACGTATACAACTGACATGGGAAATCTCCAAACAAAGAGTAACATTTTTAGATGTGGAAGTCAAACTAACACCAGATGGTTTCGGAACAGACATATATCGGAAACCGACAGATCGTAACAACATGTTACACTACTCAAGTTTTCACCAAGTAACCTTGAAAGATCACCTTCCGTTTTCACAAATGGCTAGAGTAAAGAGAATTACCTCGGATCCTCAAAAAACAGTACAAAGAATAAAAGAAATGGGGGAATGTTTCAAGGACAGAGGGTATCCGGGATCCACAATAAAGGAAGCTGAGAAACACATATTAACGAAGACAAGAGCGGAGCTGCTCACCCCAAAAGCTAAAGCAGACAAACAGAGAATTATAGCAGTATCCAAATTTTCTACCTCCAGTATACGTTTCAAAAAAATCATCGTCAAACACTGGCCAATGTTAAACTTGCAACCTGACTTCAACAATATCTTTGCATCAACCCCGTTGTTCGCTTACACAAGGGGAAAGAATTTGGGTGAAATTCTCAAGCAAAAAAGATCTGAATCAATCCAACACAAAGGAACACGACTTTGTTTCAATTGCAGCAATTGCAATAACGTCATCATTGGTAACGTGATAACCCACCCCATGAGGGGACAAAACATCAAATTGAAGGTCACAGCAACCTGTGACACCTCTAACGTCATCTATTTGTTGAAATGCCCCTGCGGAAAGGTATGTTGGCAAAACTGAAAGAAAAATAAAGACACGCATTGTAGAGCACAAATCCAACATTCGCACAAAAAACAGCAAGTCGGTGATTGCTTGTCACTTCATGGAAGCCCATCACAACATTTCACAACTGAAATTCCTTGTGCTTGAAACCATAGAAAAGAGAGAAGGAAGAGATAACAATCAATTCCTACTACAAAGAGAAAATCAATGGATCCAAAGATTGGGATCCCTGAAACCGAATGGACTCAATGAGCGTATTGAACTCGCTTGTTATCTGTGATTTACGTAGATACAAATTCACCCATTCATACTGTTTTATAGACATTGCCCACATCTTGGTTTGAATGGTGTTTGATTGTGTCGAATAATGTACAATGTTTATTGGGGACCATTTACAACACTAAGATACAACCATCATAACATACATACCAGTATATAATGATCCAGTAACCTTTTTAGCTGGTCACGCAGGGATCCCAAATGTTACTTTTGGGCCACTTTTCCGTTTTTTTAACATTTAATAATTTCCGTTTTTTAACATTTAATAATTTACTTTTATTTCGTTGTTAGAACACAACCGGGCATTCATGAAATGCATTCAACACCATTACGATCGGGCGCGATAGTCTTTTCTCGTTTTAAATCTCCCTGAATTTCAGTGAGTATGTTTTCGCTTTTCATTCCCGCGTCCTAGTGACACGGAAGTAATTCTTCGGTTGCCGGCAACATTCGAATTCGAACGTCATAAGACGGCGTGATCCGTCCAAACAGACCCGAGATTATCTTGCGCGAGCGATACTAAAAGAAAGCCAAGGTTAGTAACATGAAATGGAAATGTATTTTTATTTTCCAAGTCAGTACGATTGGCATACTGACGTGTACGCACAATTTGATTTTTTACACAGCACCTGGATGCCCCACAACTCGCGACTCAAACGTAAGTGCGTCGCTCAGGATCCACAATAATAAGGACACAGGTTTTAAAACACTGCACATTGCGTTATAATCAACACCTACGAGCACGGGCACATAATTCTGATCCCTGCATGGTTTGAACCCCATTCAAATGATGATATTGTTTTGTACATGCATATAATTAGTTTGGGTTATGATTATGGTTGTATTTACGTTCTCTACAGCTTCCGCTCCCTGAGGAAGGGCAACTAAGGCCCGAAACGCATTGGAGCTCATGAAGGAAAATGTGTTTAAAATGAAGTGTTTAAAAATGAATCGTTTTCAAACAAACATTTGAAAGATACATGAAAGAAAAAAATTGCGATGAAAACCATTGTAAAACAACAGGAAATACAAATAATAAAAGTAACAAATTGATGAACATGGTCGGAGTCCTTATTTAAGAGGAA
Organism: Lissotriton helveticus; assembly: GCF_964261635.1. Lineage (NCBI taxonomy): Eukaryota > Metazoa > Chordata > Amphibia > Caudata > Salamandridae > Lissotriton > Lissotriton helveticus. The sequence continues at coordinate 1,209,952,861 of NC_136063.1, forward strand.
CCAACATAAGAGTGCATGCAGGGGATGTAACCAATGACCCATTGGCCACACGACTACTTATTGATTAAGGACGCCACGGACGGAGAGCGTCACCCAGCAGTAGCCCCTTAACCTAATGAATCATAGGAAAGCTAATTTTCTAATTTGAAGCTGTGCATCAATCCCACTTTCGAAGTAAAACTCTAGAATGCGCCACACTGCCTCCAAAGTGCTAATATACCGTCCATTGAGATATGTTTCTATCTCATTGTGTTTGTTTTCGAGAGTAGCAGTTGCCTGATCAGATCCTTTGTTAATATATTTGCATATATATTTGATAGCTTTAACTGATCGGCAGTATTCCATATTAATGTGAGGATTAAAACTGCGAGACAGTACAGGGGCATATGGAACCACCCACTGATTATTGACAGTGACTTCTTGTCCTCGAGCAGTCATTGAGAGTGTATGCCCACCATGTTCCGGGCTTCTCCTACGGTAAATGGGATAACCATTAACCCCAGTTTCTGTTTCATTAGTGAGAGTGCGTGTATTTCTTAGTACAAATGCCTTTTTTTATACATGGTGAAAGAATGTTGCGTTGACCACATGGACCATGTAACATGTTTTTTTTTACGATCATAAACCGTTGTTGATCGGTGACAGGATCAGGCAGCTCTGCGGATATAATGAGATCAACCTCGTCTGGCTGTATTTTTGGCTCAAGCCACAATAGGATGTGTACGTGAGGCAGTCCTCTCTTGCCATTCAATAGTAAATATGTAAGCCTTTGCAGATCCAAATATAGCTTTTTGTGTTAGTAGTTTCATGAGTGCTTTCACCTTTAAATTGAATACACGTGTGACGATGTCATGTCTATCGCATGATTTTTGTTTTTGAAATAATTGAGCTTTAATTTCTGGCCACTCTGGATTGCATGTGAAAGTGATGAACAAATCGGGTCTCCCATACTGCCTGACGTAAGTCATAGCATCTTGTGTCTTTTCGTGCATGTACCTTGGTGAGCCAGTGAAGGTAGCAGGCAAAATAACGTGTTGTTCAATTTCTAAAGCATGAACGTTCTGATCTTGATTAAGGGCATCTTTTAAATTGATGTAGTTGTCTGCGCGTAGTTGTGTTTGATTCCGCCGGATAAAGTCGAGTCTTTCCATGATCATCTTTGCCATCGTATCCACAATGTATTGATTAAAGAGATTGCGGAACCAATGCAAGTAATTGAAAGTAGTGGATCTAACCATAAGAGTATAGGCATAGTACTGCATGCATGTTACTGTTTTGTTAGTAACAGAGCGCGCTTGGTGTATATTTAGACAATAACCATCTTCCCCACTAGGGAATAGAATGGGGTATTGTAAAGGATCATATGATCTATGCAATTCCGAGACTTTACGTAATAGTCCGTCCCGGGTATATAAGACAATGTCGCGTGGGCTCTTGTTTTCGTTTACTACAAGAACAGCAACCTCATCCGTCGTAGGTGCATTATATCTTCCAGGATGTGTATTTGGAGGACGTTGATCAGCGTGGATAATAATTTGCAAATCTTCTTCATGGAAATTCATCTCATAGTTGTACTTGAGTGACTGTATGTAGGTGTTATGATTGTGCAATGTGTGTTGTCGTTCTTCAATAAGCTGTCTGTTTAAATTTGGCAGCATGTGTGACCGTGCGTCTAGTTGTTGCTTTTGAGATAGGAAATACATTTGTAGAAACTGTGGAGGCTTGCCATCTTGTGGAACCAGACTGCCAATTAAATGGTATAACTGGCCATGTAGGTTAAAAGTAGGCATGAAATTGCCTTCCCTTACTTCATTTGCCCCAAAGGATGTCATTTGAAATAGAGTATTGTAACAGCGTGTGTTTGTTAAGAAATGATTTGAAAGTGGGTGAGTGCCATCAAGTAGTTGTGTAATTAGTACAGGTGGATCTTAAATGTTGTTGATAAGTACCTTTCCTGAGGAGCAGCAAAGTCCTTGAGGTTCTACCTTCCATTTAAGTGTGTTGCACTTGGTACAGACATTGTCCATGTTGCCAATGTTGACATGTGGATTGTTGATGTAGTCAGTAAGTGTGTTGTAGTGGAATGCAGATCTGACAGTGTGTGCGGCTGTTGGAGTAAATGGAGTTGTGGTACTTGTATTTCAGATTGCAGCGTTGTCCGTACTAAAGTTGCTGTTTCAGGTATGTTGTGTGTGTTGTGGTGCTGACAATGAATGAAAGTGTGAGGTATGTGGTTTTGAATGTCGTTAGGGTCTTTAGTAGTGGATGTTGTGGCCTGTTCACTCCTGTGAGCAACACGTTCTAAATGGCGCATAGTTTGTACATTGCAAAGAGCAGAGGTTGATGGAGCACACGTCTGTTAACATTTGGTCATTTGTTTGCGGTGTTTCTCGCATGCGCTTATTCCTCTGTGCCCGCGTTTTATATGTTGTACTTGAAAGTTGCGTCTTCCTCTTCCCCATTTTTTTGTATTTCCTTGCACTACAGTTTACATAAAAAATAAATTATGATAGCGCGGCTGAGCTTCAGTGTTGTCCAATGTCTATTCTAGGGATAATGTGTGTACCAGGCAGCGTTTGAAAGTGGGTAATGGCGAAGTTCAAATGGCACAAGTGGGGCAATAGTTATGCATCCATAAGGCACATGACAAAGTCTGTGTGTGAAAGTTTGTAGCAGGCACCGTTTTAAAGTGTGTAATGCGGACGTTTAAAGTGCAGAAGTGGCACAATAGTTATGCATCCCTAAGGCACATCCCTTACAATCCGCTCCCTGTCTTATACATCATTTTCAATGAAGGTGTGACCAAGTCGGTCTATAAAAGGCTTTAGCAGGCAGCGTTTAAAAGTGGGTAATGCTGAGGAATAAATGGCTGAAGTGTCACAATAGCTATGCATCCATAAGGCACATGAGTTACAATCCGCTCCCTGTCCCATACGTAATTGACAATGAACGGGTGAGCAGGTGAGTGTCTAAAACCAATGTCTTTGTAGTAATTCCGGAAACGCGAAGTGTGAGGTATGCAGCATTTGAAAGTCTGAGAAAAGGCAAGACGAATTTCATGCATTGTTTAACATTGATCTTGCACGTCGTCTTTTACATGTCTTGAGAAGTTGTTCATATAGGCTCACGTCACTTTTTAATCTTTGTGGAAATAGTTTTTGGGCTCCTGCATGCACTGTTAGTAAGAGCGTTGGTGATAAGTGCCTCCTTAGCTGTCCCGTATTTGAAGAGCGTTCGTGTTCTGTGAGTCCTCAGCGTTAACCTTTGCAGCTTGTGGGTGTTGTGGAGTGGCTTGCTTATGGAATCCCCCAAGATCGTTGTCTTTGATGTTAATGTGTGTACGCTGCCAGTGCTCTGCGTGACAGCGTGCTTGTGAGGGCTGGGCGTGTGTGATTCACGCTGGTATTGTGACTGCTCTGAGGCCCCGCCCGCGCCATGGACGAAATCAAAATAATGAACTCTGTGATTTCGGCTGTTACGCTGCCTCGCTTCATCCTTCGCGGGATCCGTGTAGCAATATGTAAAGGCGTTTTTTTGTTTTGCATAAGGCACACGCCCACAAGGTACTGTTGTAAAGCTTTGTTTTTGTTGAAAATGATCGCCGCACCAGATAGCAGTAATGCCGGCTCAATGTGAAGGGCCGACGCCCACAAATGAGTAAAGCTTTGTTTTTGTTGAAAATGTTCTCCGCACCAGACAGCAGTAATGCCGGCTCAATGGCAAGGACCGACGCCCACAAATGAGTAAAGCTTTGTATTTGTCGAAATTGATCGCCGCACCAGATAGCAATAATGCCGGCTCAATGCCAAGAGCAGACGCCCACAAATGAGTAAAGGTTTGTTTTTGTAGAAATTGCTCGCCATACCAGATAGCAGTAATGCCGGCTCAATGTAAAGGGCCAACGTCCACAAATGAGTAAAGGTTTGTTTCTGTTGAAAAAAAATTCCGCACCAGATGAGTACAGCTTTGTTTTTGTTGTGTTCGCCGCACGAGATAGCAGTAATGCCGGCTCAATGGCAAGGGCCGATGCCCACAAATGAGTACAGCTTTCTTTTTGTATATAATTTTCTGCAGTAATGGAGCGTGAATGGCGCGCTCCATGAATGCCGTGCTTATGAAAGGCGCGCCCCTTTTATTTCGCTTGTTTTGCCAGGCCCCTCTGACAACCCCGACGCCCACAATTGAGTAAAGCTTTGTTTGTGTATATAATTTTCGCCGCACCATATAGCAGTAATGCTGCCTGAATGGGAAGGGCCGACGCCCACAAATGAGTACAGCTTTCTTTTTGTATATGATTTTCGCCGCTTTTGTATATGATTTTCGCCGCACCATATAGCATTAATTGAAGCCGCGCCCATTTGTTTTTTTATTTTTTGGCCAGGCCCCTCTGACAACGCTGATGCCCACAAAGGAGTAATGTGAAGTGTTCTTTGACACACCCATTGCTTACAGCACAACACCAACGCCCACAAGGGACTACTTTACCCCTAAGGTTCCTTCACCTTTGTAATGTATATGGTGGGCAGCTGTATAGCCTATGTCCATCTGCTGCAACTCCCCTTTATAATGCAGTATTGGGTGTTGTGATTGGTGCTGTACTTCTTGAGCTTACCCGCCTCAAAGGTTTCAGCTCTCTTAATAGTATATATATATATATATATATATATATATATATATATATATATATATATATATGCCACATGTTTGATCCGCAAGAGCATGGACACATATCAGGGCGGCCAGGTCGCTGGGGGCGAACCACCTCCAATTAACATTCAACACACATCCTCCTTATTAAAAGAAGTACGCCCGGCCAGATTCCAGGATTCACAGGTATTCTTTATTTTATGCAGCAGCCAAATTGTTTCATCCTAACGCGTTTCAACTACATCGGTAGTCTTGATCACAGGTTATGAGCTGCATACACATACATATATACACACACACACTTCAGCAATGCCAGAAGCCTATTGTTCTTTGATTACTTTGCCAATCGCTGACGGCTGCAGATGGGCTCGTACTGTAAGCTAGTCCTAGTTTTCACTTATGACCATTTGCAACTGTATGTACTACTGATTTTGAATTATGATCATATCTGTACATTACCAGGCAGAGCATTTTATTTTCTTATCACACTTTTCCTGTGCTAACGTGTCCCTTCACTACTACAGAAAATGATCCCAAATTGAGAGACTTTTATGAATCCAGGGATGCACTGAAAGACACTTTCTAGATGACTAGGAATACCACTGGCTATGTATATTATCCCAAGGATTATTTGGACGTTGGCTTGGGCAACACAAAATCTACTGAAAAGAAAGCTACAATGTATGGGGCTTATGGAAAAGCTTGAATTCTGTGATACTCATTCCTCGAACTTGCACTTAAGATCTGACCTTAACCAGAGTACCGTTTATCTGGTCAGTTACATATTGTGATCTATGTTAATCTATCACTCTCTAATGCCAATTACTCCTAAGCTTCTCTCTGTCTCTTTTAACTTATCTCTTTGAAAGTATTCACTCTGCCACTTTATTTTATTTTATTGTATTGATTTGTATTCTAAGCTTCTCTCTGTCACTTTTATCTTTACTCTATGATTCTAATCACTCAGCCACTTTATTTTATTTTGAATGCAGGACTCATTATCCGGTTGGAATATCTCTAATGCTCTATGTTCAATCCTAGGTATCTTACACACTTTGAACTACCTCACTTTACCTCTACCTTGTACTACCTCACTTTACCTTCCTGTTTATATATGTACCCTATTTAGTTATTCTTTTTTATTTAATCTCTGAATCCTACCTGTAAACAAACTTATATTAGCACCACAAGTCAGCCCTCCTCCCCTATTGCCCCCGAATTTCCACTATTGCAAATCACTCCTAAGCTTCTCTCTGTCGCCTCTAATCTTTCTCTTTGATTCCAATCACTCCGCCACTTTATTTTATTTATTTTGACTTGTGTGACTACTATATCATGTTTGAAATCTACTGTGAACGTATCTAAGTATTATTCAATATTTACCTTGTGTGCTTTTTTAGAAATCTACCTCAGTTAGCATTTATGCGGTCTTAAACGGCGGTCTAACAGCTCTAATTATTTACTCAATAACGCTCTGTGTGCACACCTAGGAATCCTCATCATTTAACCTTTCTGAGGTCTTAATCATACTTTTAATCTTCAAATTACTCTTGCAGTTTTATTGTTTTACGAAACGGTATATGCTTACTGAAATGTAAATTTCTGAATTTTGTATGCTATATTTTTTTTGACTTTTTGACTTCTTCCACTCCTCTCTTCCACTGTCTTCTATTCTTCTCATCCCCTTCATTCCTACTCTCCGTCTTCCTCTTCCCTACACCCTTTTTTAATCTCTTTATCCCCAGCCTTTCTCTCCGCCATCCCCCCAAACATAATCCCGGTCTACTGCCCTCCCACCTCTCCCATCTTCACTCCTCTTACAGCCTCTCAATCCTACCAAGATTTTTTGCTTGACCCTCACCCTCACGTTTTTTAGTCCCTATCTCTCGGATCCCACCCCACTCATCCACCTCATCCCACTCCGACCTCCTGCTCTTCTCCCCCACTCCCTCGGATCCATACTGTAACCTCATCATGCCTCCCTTCAACAATTCTCTCCCGACACCGGACTCTCGCATTTCCAGACACAGCCCTAACTCTTGGTCCATCCTTTACCCCTCAACCCTCTCCAAGAATGGTAAGAAAAATTTCAAGCACAAACTACTCATCTGCCACCATGAAACCTTATTCGTTGACAACTACCATAGCCTTAACGACATCGTAAAAACAAACTACATCTTCTTCACCAAACGCCCTTCCAAATGGAAAAGCATCTTTCTCCAATTTCTTCCTGTCACTAAGTCTTGCAAAATTCCATACTCTCCACCACTTCTTCCCCTACTTTCCCTGGAAAAATCGACATCTCTATTTTCAAATCTGGAAATATCCTCATTCAAGGCCCTGAACACCACCTTTCTATTTTTGAACTCCACTTTAGCTCCCTAGCACAAAACCTACATCCCACACTTACCATTGACTGCCCTACCTCCCAATCCCAAGATACCTTTTTGCCCTCTCACACATTGACCCCTTCCTTGCCTTCCCCTATCTCGCCATCCTCAATGGAATCCTCCATTTCTCGGCTGATCTCCACCACAACCTCTAGTGAATTCCCACCCCCTGCTTTTCTTACGACCCCCTCTATCTCCAGCACTCTGCCCCCCTTGATACCCTCATGCCCTGAACCCCAAAGCGCCCCTGGTATTACCCCCAAATCATCCCCACTTGATAATCTTTCTACTTTATCTTCAGCCTCTCAAACCCTTACCCATCCTCTTATAACACCTTCCAGTGATCCCACAATGGCCCCTCGAACTCGAACTCCTTTCTCGCCTCGATAACTTCTCCCAACTCCCTTCCCAGACCCCTCTCTCCCCTCATGACACCATGCTTACTCCTGAGCATGCTTTCTCCCACTCTTCACTTCCCCCTACTCCTCGTAATTGTAACTCCACTCTACTCCCTCCGGTTTCCCTCCCCTTTCTCACCCTAGTCCTTCTACCCGTAATATCCTAGATCTCTCACAACTACATTCTGATCCCCTAGCCCCCTTTCCTATTACACTCCTTATCCAAACACTCCTCAATATTGAACTTCGCCTCGCAACCTTAGTCTTAGACCTCTCCTCACTTAAGAATGAAGTTTCCTCGCTCGCCACTAGGAACCATTCTCATTGCTCCTACCCCTCCGATCCCTTATAAATTTCCCCTGGGCACTCTATCCAAGGGAATAAGTCCCCCATTGGCAACTCTCTTCCTAGTCCCCCAAACATTCTTAGTTCAGTGTGTCTGCCTCTCCCCTCTTCTCCTCCTCCCCCCAACGCCCTCCCTGACCTCAATTATGACTACCCGCCAACCACCCCCCAATCTACAAAGTCCCCTCCATCTCACACATCTATCCCAGTGATCCTGGGGACCAGTCGAAGCCCATCCTCCCCAGGTTCACCTAGACTCCCTCAGCAACTCACCTGTATCCACCCCTGCCCCTCCACTATCCCAGAAGATCAGAGATCCCTCAAATGCATGCTGGTAAATTGTCGATCAGCCTCTTGCCACGCTACTGAAATCGCTGAAACCATTCTCAGTGAATGCATTGATATCGCCTTTCTGACTGAAACATGGCTCAATCCCCTCTCCACACCTAACCTTGACTTGCTCTTGCCGCCTGGTTATTCCATCCTCAGGAAAGACAGGCCTATGAAAATAGGCGGTGGCCTTGCCATTATTTACAAATCTGAGCTTCAACTTTCTCCTTCTAACCTCCACGACCCGACCACCTATGAATACCTTAGCGCAGAACTCACTGTCCCGGGCTCACCTTCCATCTTTCTACATAATATCTATCACCCTCCTGGCGATCCTCTCCCCTTAGTTGAAGAGCTTTCCGATCTTCTTATACAGTCTTCTATTTCCAAATCGAGAAACCTTTTCCTCGGGGATTTCAACCTCCACTTTAACAAAATCAATGACCCCGCGGTTACTCTCATCAACAACTTACTCGATATCAATGATTTTAAACAACTCTGTGATTCCCCAACTCACTCCAAAGGAGGCATTCTTGACGTTAATATTACTAGCAGGGATCTGGCGTCTCTCTCCCACATTTACCCAATTGATTGGTCTGATCACCACCTCATCCTCTTCACGATCGATAATTTTGTGCCCACCCCTCCCTCCTACTTAACAAAACAAAAGAAGTTATCCAGAAACCTTCACACTATACCTCCTGGCGTCCTCAAGACAAAAATAAAAGACTTTCTACAGCTCTCTCCCCATCTCAAAGTCCTTCCGATCTTACCGAACACTACAATAACTCAATTAGGAAAGCACTTGATCTAATAGCCCCAGCTAAATTAAAACTACAAAAAAATAAACCCTCCAGATCCTGGTTCATCACCGACCTAAATAAAGAAAGACGTGCGCTCAGACAGATTGAACGTACTTGGAGACAACAGCCCTCCCCCTCTAATCTTATCCTCCTTAGAACAGCAAGGGCTAACTACAAAAAGCATATCTTTTTTTTTTTATTTCAGTAATTTTTTATTGAAAATAAAGAGCATATTTACATGGTACTGGGTGAAACACATGGGGAAAAATAAAGAAAGAAAGAAAAAGCGCCGGGGGGGGGGGGGGGGGGGTTGTCAAGCATTGTATACATTGGCTTTAATTAGTTTGGCTCTTGACAGTCCATTCTACAGTTTGTTTCATCTTCTTCTCTCCTTTCTTGCACGTTCCAGTTTCCCCCCGTGTCCCTTTGCAAACCAGTATGGTTATCTTTCCGCCCCCCTGGTGATGTGAGGAGATAGAAGATCAAAAGAAGAAAGGTGTCCGAGTAGAGAGAGACGTAGGCACATTATGTTGTTGAGTAGGGTGCATGTGTGCGTTTTGTAGTATTGTCTGGTCTGGGTGTTTAGGGTGGCTTGCAAGAGGACAAGTAGTTGTCTAGTGACAGCCATATCTCGCTCTTTTTCCTTGAGTCCCTTTGGCTGTTGGACGTTATGGTGTCGGCTCCCCTTAGGAAAATGACGGGTCATTTTCAAAAAGCATATCTTTAATGAGAAAGCTTCCTTCTTCCGTGCACAACTTGACCAGGCCAGAAACCGCCCCAGAGAACTATTTAACATCGTCAAATCCCAGACGTCCTCAGCCCCCCAATACACTGGCTACAGTCGAAAGATGCGAGGAAATTGCTAGCTACTTTTCGGATAAAATCACGAAAATTGAACAAACCTTCGCCCTCACACCCCCTATAGTATACCAACCTCTACTCTCGAACCTCCCCTCCTTCACAGCTTCCTCTCTCACCAATCTCACTGATCCTGCTCAACCCCCCTCTGTTGTCACCCCAATTGAACCCTACCATTCTGGTCCCCAACTTAAAAACAAGGCCTCATGGAATTACTTTAGCCCAGTGTCTGAACCTGAGGTCCTCAACATCACCAAGCTCAAACCTTCCTCACATTCCAATGATCCCCTCCCGGCCCATTTGGTCAAAGAACTAAAAAAAACACCATCGCCCCTTTTTGGACATCTATGATTAACTCCTCACTTGCTAATGGTCGTGTCCCTGCTTCCCTTCAGTCAGGCCAAATTACCCCCATCATAAAAAACGTCATGGCCGATCCTAATGAGTTAAACAATCTACGTCCGATCTCCAACCTTCCTTTCCTATCTAAGGCCCTGTAAAAATGTGTCTTGCTTCAACTGAACAAACATATTGACTCTTTAAATCTCTTGGACGCTTTACAATCTGGCTTTAGAAAAGGCTGCAGCACGGAAACTGCAATGCTCAACATCATCGACGACATCCATAGTTCCCTTGATAAGTGGCAATCTTCCCTTCTCATTCTTCTTGATCTTTCTGCTACCTTTGATACCGTTAACCATGTAACTTTACTAAATACTCTCAAAGAACGTTTTGGTTTGGGTGGCGACGTACTCTAGTGGTTCACCTCATACTTTCAACACAGAACCCAACAAATCAAAGTCGGTAATTGCCTTTCGGAACCACAGTCAATCACCTTGGGTGTCCCCCAGGGCTCTTTTCTCTCTCCTACTCTATTCAACCTTTTCATGGAACCTCTTACTCTTATTCTTAAACAAACGGGACTCAGCTACCACCTCTATGCTGATGATACACAACTTTATTACAGAATCAAATCTCATGATGACATCTTACATCTAAATGACACTCTAACTAAGATACAATTATGGTTTCATTACAAGCACCTTAAACTTAACCCAAAAAAACTGAAATCATTGTTTTCTCTCCAAATAATAACCCGCTCCCTATCCAAAACTGGGTCTCTGACATTAATGCGCTAAACTGCTCTCTCACCATTGCAAACTCTGTTAAATCCCTCGGCATCAGCATCGACCAGAACCTCAGTCTTACTCCCCACATAAAAAATTCAGCCAAAGGTGCTCTCTTCACACTGCACCATCTAAAAAAAAAATTAACCCTTTATTCCTGCTGATGACGTTAAGTCAGTTGTTCAAGCTTTGGTCCTGTCCAAAATGGATTACGGTAACGCCATGCTCGTTGGAACTCCTAAAATCCACCTAGCCCCTCTTAAATCGATTCTTAACCATGCAGCCAGGCTAATCTCTGATTGCAAACGCTTTGATCACATCTCCCCCGTTCTCAAAAACCTGAAATGGCTTCGGATTGAAGGCAGATCTACCTACAAGACTGCTTGCATCACTCACAAAGCCCTCCACCAAAATACCCCTTCCTACCTCTCTGACAAACTCCACAAAGCAGGCTGCTCCAGAACTTTGAGGAGCACTAATGTACTTGTACTGGTCCCTCCTTTATGCAAAAAGAAATCAACAAAATCTCGCTCTTTCTCTGGTAATGGGCCGTCCATCTGGAATGCCTTTCCCAAAGATTTACGTTGTAATCCCTCCTTCGACTGCTTCAAAAAAGAACTCAAGCTGCTCCTTCTAAACAAATACTGGGGCACTTAATCTACTATTTCATTGTTCTTTTAATGTGTCTCTCTCCCTCATGATCATTATCTACTCCCTTGCTCTTCCCTTGTTTCTCTTTCCCAGCTTGTCTTTGTAATTCATCTCTCTCCCGCTCCCCTCTTTCCGCTCTTACTCTTATAATTGCTTCTCCCATCCATTTCCCCTTACCGTAATCTGCTATTTCTTTTCTACCTTTATTGTACCCTCCCCCAAATTTTTCCCAAAGTTCCTTGCTAATGGATAAGTGTATCATTATTCTGTTTTATACTCTTCTGTGTCCAATATGATGTAAAGCGCTCTGATACTCTTGGGTCCAGCCAGCGCTATATAAAACCCTTTAAATAAATACATACAATAAATAAAAAGTCTAGAACCCACCAGGATTCCGAAAATTTGCAAAACTGCCATAATTTGTCTCTGGAGTCACAAATTCCATTCATGTGGTGTTGTTGATCAACAATGTTCTGATGTTTGTGAAAATATTTAATCAAATTCTCAAACACAGGCTCCCCCTCCCCCACCATTATGCCTAATATCAGTTAAGAAAAACAGAATTCATGACCATTTCAATTTAAAAAACCCACTCATCTAGAATGGGCAAAATGTTTGGCCATGGGTATATTTGGTGGAAACCAATATGTATTTCACTTCGATCCACCATATTGTAAAAGGACACAATTCTCCCCCGACCCCCGGGCTGAGCGAGTAATTCACAGGCCCTCCAGTTGTTCATTTTCTCCCACCCCCAAGACCTTTAGGTGGTGTTAGAATGGCTGCAGTTTATTCACATCATATGTTGGTACACACTTGTCAGGCATTGATCATCAATATGCTTGTTTCTGGCTTATCTTGGACTGCAACATAAAGCATTTTCATAACAGGTTATACAGTGTCCATATTACTTTATTTCATATTAATCACCATAACTTGCCTAATCCAGCAATGCATCATCCTTCCAGTCATGATGTCTCTTCAATGTTGTCAAAAAATCCCATTCCAACTGTCGTGGCAGCCCTCCGTCTGTCACTTACTTGGTTAAGCGGGTTGAAGCTTCAACTTGCAACCAAAGTTCTGGCATTATTGTTCCCATGGCCATGCCTGGCCTGTAAGTGCTGTGTCTACCCAGCACTGACCATTTCTTACCCTTTTGTCTGCCCTCAAGAATCTGTGCCTCGAGGCATCCCAAGGACCTTGCTCGGGCACTTGTCTCGAGTCCCAGCCATAGCATCCCAAGGACCTAGTTCGAGCAACTGGCCTTTTACGTCCTTATGTGAAGATATTTCTTGTTTAAAACATAGTGGCTCCCCGCCCCCTCATCACACTGCCGCTGTGATGCTCACATTCTCTAGGGTGGGTGGGTTCAATTTCCTCCTGCGACAAAGCTGGGGACTGCTTCGCCTTTTAGGACATGCTTGCGACCACGCCCCTCTTTCTTGATTGGAACCTGTGAACCCAAACTCCCTGGTCACTCGCTGGCCTTTTCCTTGCTGCTCTCTCATGCCCTGCTGCTGCCGTGCCTTTGTCTGCTGCCCACAGAGGAGGGGCGGAGGGTATTAGCTGCCCTCCCACTAGGGTTGGTTGTGCCTCCCGGTCGACCGTAAAAAAGAACTGCTGTGCAAGCAACTCACAGGCCCTCCTGCCATTCCTTCTTTCCCATCAATTATGTACAATAAGACCATTTTGTGGGGTTAGAACACCCGCAATTTATTCACATCATAAGTTGGTACACCCTTGTCATGATGGCATTGGCCATTAAGAAGCTCATTTCTGGCTTATCGTGGACTACTGTCTAACAAATAGAGAGTGAGGGTTTTCACAAAGGATACTCCCAGTCTCCCTGGGATATGAACCAAAAACAAATAATCGTGGACTACAACATAAGACCTTTTCATAACCGCTTATACCGGGTACATTTTATACTTTATTGCATATTAATGACCATAACGTGTCTAATCCTGCAATGCATTATCCTTCCAGTCATGATGTCTTTTCAAGGTTGTCATAAATCACTTTCCAACTGTCGTGACAGCTCTACTTCTGTCACTTACTTGGTACAGCGGGTTGTGGCTTTGAGGCTTCAAACTGCTACCGAATGTCTGGCGTTTGTGGCCCCATGGCCATGCCTGGGCTGCAAGTGCGTGTCCACCCAGTGCTGACCATTTCTTACTCTTTTGTCTGCCCTCAAATATCCCAAGGACCTTGTTCGAGCAATTGCCCTTTTACATCCTTATGTGAAGATATTCTTGTTAAACCTTGCGACTCCCCACCACGATGGAGGTAGTTTACCGACCACGGACTGCTCCTCCCATGACTATTAGAACCAGCCACTCGAGTGTCCCTACAACATTCAGGAGGAATAAGTCGCTCACGCCAATGAACAGATGAACCTTTACTTCTTCGGGTAAACCACCTGAGGCGAAGGCACTTTTGACCTTGTGGTGCACTCAGCCCTCCCCTCCCAATTTGGTTGCTTCAAAAACGCAGACCATTCGGCACCTTGGATTTTCCCCGGCTTACCTTTTGCCGGCTCTCGTTACCACCCCAATGTAGGGGTTTGTCACGGGGCCGACCCTTATCAGTGCGGCTGCACCTTCCCAGTCTGTGTGCTATCTAAAGGACCACTGCTATCTGGACAGATTAACCCTATCAACTGTGTAATCTCTGGGGAAACCACCAGAGGCGAAGGAACATGACTCTTGGGGGGTGGCACATGCCCTTTTAACCTTGTGGTGCACCCAGGGTCCACCCTCCCTCTAATTGATCGCTGCAAACCAAGCTGACCAATCTGCACCAGGCATCTTTTTCCAGTCTCAGCTGCTGCTGTCACTCGTTACTTGTTTTGTGTCGTGTCTTCACCACAATGCCATCATCCAATCGGGAGTCCTTATTTTACCTATGGATTGGTTTGTGGCCAAGGTTAGTTTACACTATGGCTCTTTCCCTGATGCACCCGATTGTGATCAACACAAAAATGGGTAGTAGTGTTCCCTGAGAGAGAAACGTCCGCACATTCGTAGATCAGTACTGTGGTGTATATGTGTAATATAGAAATTTTACAAAGAAGTCTAGATTTGGGTGCTTAATTTGCCCTCACAACATCAACTACCCAACTGTGTTATTTACATGCAGAGTATGCATCAATACACAAAATGGAAAAGGGCTTAGGCAGCACACCTCTTGTCACTTGCTAGTTATGTAAACATCAATTACATTTGTGGGTATATGTAGCTCCATTCAACTTGGGTATAGAGACCTTAAGCGGTGCTAAAGGGGGTGGTGATGGACGAAGCATCTGAACCAATCAAACACTTACACCCAGTCAAAAGATCTGGGTTTAATTCATCACCGTTCTTTAGCCCACTCTGCCACCCCAGTTCAGACATGGCCATATGCAAATCAGTCTGACCCTGTGCCTAGTGGGCTAAAGAACAGTGATGGATCAAACCCAGATCTGTTGACTGGGTGTGAGTGTTTGATTGGTTCAGATGCTCCGTCCATCACCACCCTCTTTTGTACCGTATAGAGACATTAACAGCAGCTGTAGTCAAACATAAGGATCCAAGACGTATAGTAATCTTGATATTCTTTGTACCAGAATGTGACTCCTGCCCTCCTAACATGATATTCCCATGTGATCTGACCATAGTGTGCTTTCTGATGATGTCCAAGCTGTCTCTATTCTATCGGGTATTGTGAATAAGCTAGCTCACCGCTCACATCTGTTCCGTCTATCCCTTCGTCAAGAAAAGAGCTCCTCCAAATGAGTTTCAATGGAGCTCCTGATCATCTGACTCGGATTCTGTACAGCCTTGGTGCCAATGTTGCACCCTAATAATGCACCACAGACTCTTCTCTTCTTCAACTGTTGAGGTTCAAACCAGTGACCCAGCTCTAGGATGATTGTCTCCCTGACCTCGGAGTGTGTAAAAGCAAAGGTATGTGAGCTGGGATGAGGTTTAGTTTCTCAGCCACCCTAACCTCCCTTCAACAATGAAATCTTTCAGCGGTCTTTGAGTAAGTAAGGGATTCCACTGACCACGTTGCCCATTTACCTTTTTTCACCAACTGCTCCGCTGTCAGTAATATCAAGCAATATTTTAATATCCTGCATCAAACAGTAGCAGAGAGGCTGAATGAAATTCCCCCAACCAGCGCACTGCAGTCTGATAAAGTTAAAGCATGCGAGTTACAACTATCACGTGAAATAACAAGGCTCCATAGGAAATCGTGAACTAGCCTCTAATTTCTACCAGTCTGCACTCTAACGAAAGGTGCCCTTGTGTAATCATTAAGAATGCCCAGATAAGTGGTCACGAAGTGTGTTGTGTGACCCCTGTGGCTAAGTGAAAACATTTCTGTGCAATAGTAACCCCAATAACAATTAATCGGTTAACACCGGTGTGGTTGCACCAGTGACATGATGCACTACTTACCACCCATTCTACCCCTGTGCTATTTGGAACTTCTGAAATGCCCTGCCTGAGCAGTAAATGTGTAACTAAAAGCTGTGACAACTGCAGAAGCCATGAAGCCCTATGCCTTCTCATTCCAGCATAAACTAGCCCCAGATTGAACCAGTGCATTTCCCGTCTAGAGCATGTGCAGGAATGTAAACCATGGAACCCATATATTAATTAATGCCAGGTTCCGGCATCACATAATGCAACGAGGGTGCTTGTTAACCGTTATGGGAGCTTACGTTTGCTCACAATAGCGTGGAGTGGTGTGTTTCGAACATGTGAATGCTAACTACGAATTCAGCTTCAATCCCTGCACTAAGCGACCAGCCGATAGGCAATATTCTTCTGTAGTTTTAGAACAAGTAGCGTAGCTTCACAAGTATTACCCTCTAAGTAAGTGGGCTGGACTGCATTTCCCCTTCTTCATGGCTACCCTGCATTTCAATTTTGTTGTCACTGAAACCAGATTGGTCATGCCTGAAAGTTATGCTTGTTTAATTCATTGAGCTATGCATCAAACAGTTTCTTAGACAGTTTCACAGTTGGGAGAAAGGTAACAAGATCCCATGTAACTACATCTCAGCTCATTACCTGTCGCCCAAGCCATTCCTGTAGCTTAGGACATGTTGAACAGTTTAAAGTGTCACACTTGTAGCAGTGTGGTGGTTTCAGCTCGTGACTGTAATTGACCGCGCTGGCAGTGGCAATTAATGAAGCAGCTACGGTGGCCTCCTGACGAGGGCCCTGGCACTTTTTCCCTTCCTACCAGTGTATGGTGTTAGAACACTTTACAACACTCCCACACAGCTACAGTCAAGCACATGTTTAAAGCAGTGTCAAGGCAATGCTACATAAGACAGACGACTACAAGGTGTAGTAATCACAAGCCAACCTTACGGATGGCCAGTATAGCTTCGGAATGCTTGGTCTAGAGAAGCGCTAATACAGAATTTAAACATAACTCCATGGATAACGGTTCTCTATCATAATAACGGATTTCTGCCCAAAGAAACCCTTTTTGCAACATTAGGATAAGGACAAACTGGGGAAATCGACGCGCTCTAATCTATACTTGCTCAGTGTTCCAACTAAGCTTTTAATCTATAACTGCAAGTAACGCCAGGATCTCCTTGACAAAAGCAGTAGCCCACTGACTTATTTACTGTAAAACACCTTGTGATCTGCCTAGTGCATGGTCTTTGCTGCAGGCATTAACCTTCTGCACTATCTCCCGGCCGTCAAAAAATCCACCAGACAAAAACTCCGGCCCCTCTCCAAGCAGAGCATTAATCACCAGAATTATCGCGACTTTATTAATGTTGACGGAAATTGCGGAGGCTGAGACCGGGGAACTGATGGGGCCAGCAATGTGTAAGGTCTATAGAACCGCAACAAGAAAGTGTGTTATGAATGTGGTATTATCATTGTAAGGCCTGCATTCGATACTGTGCTCAGGCTAATTAAATTAGTTAACTCACTTGCCATTGGAAAAATCCCCGCCCCCAACAACTGCCAAGACTTTGCCCTTGGGATGACAGACTTATCTGGTGAAACCTTGAGGGATGGCTGCATTAAAGGCCTTAAGGCTTAATCCCCCAACCCCCCTCTCAGGTTTGTGACTGCTCCATAACAGGTCACATTCTTCTTTATTGGCATTACACCCTTCAGATTTTCTTTTAAATTAAAACTATCCTTCTGATATGCTGCTGCACGGGCACTGCAGGGCAGCGTGAGGCCATCCCACCAGGTCACCCTAGGCATTGTACTGTGCCCCCAATCATCCTAGTTGCCTTTTAGGTCATGCTTGCGACCACACCCCTCTTTTTTTGATTGGCCCTTTGAATCCAAACTCCCTGGTCATTCACTGGCCTTTTTCTTGGCATGCTTTCGCACCCTGCCACTGCCGTGCCCTTTGTCTGCCGCCTACGTGGGTGGTTAACAGCCCTTGCTCTAGGATCAGCTGTGATGCCAGATTGGTGGCAATTCTCCCTCCATAGTAGGATAGCCGCCCTAGAACATGCATGCAATGTGGATAATCAAAAGAAATACAAAAGGCAGAAGAGAATAGCATAATTTAAGGTTCCAATACCATGTCCTGTGTCCAGTAAAGAGACCACTTCCTGTTAAGTCCAGAAGTTAAATATGCCGAAACACCATAACGCCTCATGAAGCCAAACCCTCCTACAAATTAATTATATAGATTTGTTCTGCAGTATATGGTGGGGGGCATCCTGTCAAGATAGGAATTAAGATAGGCCCTGCCAGTAAACCTATATTTTGATTTGTCTAAAAACAATCCTGACCCAAGAACTAGAGGATCATAGCTCTTCCTCACTCTGCACTGGTATGCTGCAGTCACGGTCTGTGTTATGCTCCTGAATCGAAGTTCGGCTTTTTCACCACCCTGCGATACAGCTACACAAAACACAAACTCCCCTCATCTACTTCTGTTTTTTGAACCACAAATTGGGAGATCCGAACAAACTAAAAGAACTGGCAGACATTCAGTTTGCCCTTGTGCTATTTTCTGTCTAGAAACATTATTATGCCCTCCTTCAAACACCAAAAATGAATGCACAAAACAAACATGAAAGAAAAAAAACTGACAAATGATTGAAAAATTATTTTATAATTTTCAACTTTTATTACTGTTGCACCATTTATACAATTACATATAATTTCAACGCATCCATTTTACAACTTTAGTTTTTTTTTTCCTTTATATTTTTTTTTCCAATGAGTGGCGTGTTGGTGTCTGTGACACAGAATGGAAGAGAGACTGGAACTGCAATGAATGCAGGCTTTTTTTAAATCATTTTTCATTTTCACTGACCAAGAAACAGAACAACAGGTGCACCCAACCACGGACATGCATTAACTCATCATGAGAAATCTAGATAGGCTAGGTGGTGGGAAGAAAATGCTCATTTACTCCCAAAAATAGCTGGAGAAGGGAAACGATTTGGAGGGGTATTGGCACTCAGAAATAAAGTTTGGACGCTTAAAGTGGGTTGTATCTGAAGATTTGGCCATCATTCGCTGCATTTAACCAAACAAAGGTACAAAACAATGTGTTTGCAAAAAAAAAAAAAGAAAAATACTGCTCTCAAAGATCTGATTGCCTTGGCACAAGCCCAATGGGCAAAGTCAAAAACATCACTCCTGCAACAGTATGGCAGAAGGGAAAACAAGGAAAAACATTGTTCTGATATAAAAGGCGGAGTGCGTTAATGCTGCTGTTCAGAGTGGTAAAAATGTGGTCTATTTTCAAACCTCTAACGCTAAATTCCACAATTTAATTAACGCTTTTATTAATTGGCAAAATTGGTAGACTGATTTTTTTCATAAAATTTGATGACAAAAATACAATTTGGCATTTTGTTTAAAGTATTGATGGGACATCCCATCTGGGCAAAACATAGGGTTATTTTAGATCGGAATCAAGTTTGTTAGTATAGCTGGAACAAAGTTATAATTAAAAAAAAACATCATTGCAGGTCGTTGCTTTTTTTTTTTAAGTGGTTATCTCAAACAGACTGTCCGTTTTATTCTTGAACTGCTACGGTTTGATCCGAATTAGCCACTGCAACCTCCGGTGCTTTCACTTCTTCTGCTGTTCCCGCTGGCTCGGAGGCCTTGGGAGTAGAACTAGGTGCGTCTTTTGCTGGGGTCTCATTGGAAGTAGGGGCAGCCTCGTTGCTGCAAGGTTTTGAGTCTGAAGCTGGGGCCGCTTCACTTTTGGCTTCTTGCGCCGCCGGTGCTGAGGGGGCCTCAGTCTTTTTGGCCTCTCCTTCCTCTTTGCTCTTTTCTTCCGCTTTGCTGGCAGCGGCAGCTTCCGGAAGCTGGGAAGCTTTTGCATCACCGCTGGGCTCTGGGGCTTTAGCCGCCTCGCCGCTGGGAGCTGCAGCGGAGTCAGGCGCCGGCTCCTCCGGCTTCGTTGCCTGGGGCTCGGGCTTCGGGGCCTTCGGTGCCTCGGCTTTGGCATTGGCTTCTTTCTTCTCCGGCTCAGATTTTTGAGTGTCCCCTTGACCCGCGGCCTCTTTCTCGCCTTCTTTGACTTCTGCTTTATGATCGGTTGCCTGGGAATCTTTATCATTTTTCTCCTCCTTGTTTTCCTTGGCGTCTGCATTTTCTACCGGAGGCTGGGCCTCCTCGTTCGCCTTGGGGGCCTCGCCTTCTTCAGTGGCTGCCCCATCAGCCTTCTTGTCCTTCGTTTTGTCATCACTCACGTTGTACCCCTTCTTCTTCTTGCTTAGCTTGCCTCCCATTTCTGGCGCTCTGGAAAGGAAGAAGTCAGATGTTACCCAGGATATACTGTAGATTTGAAAGAAATCAAATATTTTAAAACACTGCCAAAATGGAAACAGTTCAATAGTTAAGATTAAAAAACAGCAGGAGCTATCATTCTTTGTGGGCCACACTTTCTAAAGAGTTATATGAAGAATTCACCAATTGAAGTAATTTGTTCAAAAGTAGATTGGGCCCTGTAAAATCTGCCCATTGAATGACTCACAATTTTTAAAGCTAGATGGTAGCGTGCTTTGAACCAAGTTATACTTCATGTTATATGGCTGTGTCACATGCTAACTTGCAAGAGTCACAAAACCTTTTGTACAAACAGGGCTCTAACTTGATGTACCTTATTACAATAGGTTAGCTAATCCGTCCTCAGTAAAAAATATCTAGACCTTTGTCAGGACATAAGACTGCTTGTGCTTGGCACCTTTTACACATACATTTCACAATCATCTATGTCAGGCTGATGCCCGCCAGCATGGCGCTAATTCATGTTAAGGCGTTTGCTAGTGATGGGTAACAGAGTGGCGTGGTTCAAGAGGTTATACATTTATCCTGTGTCCACAAAGCAGATTTTCCAGTGCTGTGGAGGTGCATGTTTATGCAGAGTTTGTTGGGCAGGTTTTTATGAACCTTAACTCGTGCACACTAACCATATTCTTTGGGGGGGGTTGTTGTCTTTATGTATGACTCATATAGGGTTCAGGTGCAAATTTATGGGCATCAATTCCAAATATGCTACACTTAAAGAAAACTGCAAATTCTAAGCATAATAGTTTATTTTTTTCAGAAGAATGTCTAGCTTTATGCACGGTTGCCAACTAGCTTCCCATAGCCTGAACCCAGACTATCATTTTCTTTAGCCAACAGTACTCTGGGACTTGCAGAAAAAAGCAAATAAGTAGAAATGATTACAGGCCTTAGGGATCCAGAGTGCTGTTTGCTAGAAAACTAACTCTGGTGGAAGGTGTTCCTGGTAACACAGGTTTGAGTTGGCACATCTCGTTTATATTCAGAGTTTAATACCCAGTGCCACTTGTTAGCAACTTTACATAGCAGGAACTAGACTTGATGGGCAGGACCAGTGGAATTATGCAGCAACGGCAGACCATATGATGTGGCTGGGTTGACTATATTATGCAGCAAGAAATAGAAAGTTATGAATCATAAGGGGACATTGTAATAATTTGTCACTGTTTTGTCATTCTAACACATTTCAATACGGTCTGGGAAAACTTTCCATCTCATTGTAGCACTTTATCACTTGCATTCTGCAATTCTCAACTGAAAGGTGAGCAGACAACTTTTGCAAAGGGTGTGCTCTCTACAACCCACATTGCGGTACAAAAGGGTTGGTGATGGACGGAGCATCTGAACCAATCAAACACTCACACCCAGTCAAAAGATCTGGGTTTGATCCATCACCGTTCTTTAGCCCACTCTGCCACCCCAGTTCAGCACAATATTTAGTAACTTGTGATGATTTTGAGCTAGAAACATTGTTTTTTCAGAAATCTGAAATTTTTACAGCAGATGCTGGCTTATGTGACCCGTGTTGTAAACATAATCATGAGAAACAGGCTGCAACCCCAGAATCACTCAATTCCAGTGGCTGTAACCGATGGTTCACTCAGCACTTTACATATGAAAACATTAGGGGGTATAAGAGTGATACATGCATGTAAGCGTGAAATTTAAACTTTATCAGTGTACTGAATGCACATCACCGGATATGTGCAATCTCTTAGTCGTTTGCACTTGCCTTCCTGTTTACCATGCAGTTCACAGCAAAGATGCGTGAATGTGCTCTTCCTGTGTTTAATCATTCATTTGCCACTCTTCTCCAGTCTAGGTCTGGCATACCGTTCTGCAGTGTTGCATTTTTAGTTCTGTTTTCTGTATTTGCACAGTTGCATTTTCTGTTTCTCTGAAAAGGGCATTGTTTAAAAGACAATGTCCTACTAATCCAAGTTCCTTTACTTCCCAGATTTCTTAGTTAATGTGATACTTTGACCACAAACAGCACAATAGCTGGTTTCGATGCAGAGGTGAAAGTGAGTTCATTTTATCAGCTGGAACCTCTATCCTTCTTGCTGCGAGAACACCAATGTTGCAAAATTAGAATATGCTCATCGGTTAACCGTTCATCCGAATGGCAACAGAAAGAAGTATATACCACAACTAAGACACTGGAAAGGCGTATTAAAAGTTACCCACTCTGAGTGAGCAGGTCCACATTACACTTGCTCGAGTGACTTAGACACAGGAAAAGTCTGTGTTGCTTTTGTTCACGTTTGACTGCCTCATTCGTTTGCGAAATATAAGGGGACAACAGTTGCATAAAATAGAAAGTGAATCGTGGATGTAGGCCCATGGCTATATTCCATGGCTTAAGTTTGGAAATATACGTCGATGTTTGTGTCTGCGCCTACTGTACACCTACTTTGCCCCCACCACAACTTAAAACAAATCAATCAATGCTGTTAGCAACAAGCCTAACAAAGAATAAACTACTAAGTGTTTATTTAGTATATAGTATGGCGTTCCTGCCTTTCAACATCACTTAGAAGTTGGAGGTTAGATCTTGTTAAATGCCACATTCTTGTGGACTAGATTTATATGTTGTTTTACAGTATTGCATGGCACTGTATAGCCTCACTAGAGCACCTGCCGGTAGAGGTGGACATGGTAAGGGGAGAGATGTAAAAATGGAGCATCCATGTCAGTGTTCTGTAGAACCAACTTGCTGCGAAGCCTGGTGAAGTGAAGAAGTGACGAAGGAGTGCTGTATTTAAGCCTACACTGCATGACAAGTGCCAAGATATTCTTCAATGGTCCATTCCTAAAGCTCTGGATGACAACCCACTTTCTGTAATTGCAGGAGAAGTACAGGTTGTGCCACAAACTTGACAACTTTTTTTATGGAAAAACAAAGCACAAACAATTGTAGACGTGTACATTCAATAAAACAAAAAGATGGACACATCCAACTCCTAAGTGTCTGTCAGCGTTGCTTTTCCCCAGCTGACTTATTTCCTTTTGCACTTGCCTCGCATAGCCCAGACTAATCATTCTCTATGCAAGGCACTAAAAGTCGCACTGGTTTCTCAACAAAGAGCCTCCTCTTCCAGTGTGACTCAGTCCCTTACGTGCACATGCCATCTCAGCAAAACTAGTTTTCTGGCTCACTATAGTTCACAGGGCTCACTTGCAGGTTTACCACTCATTCTCTGTTACCCAAGTATTGTTTGCTCAACACAATTGTATTATCTATAACCAGCAAGACTAATGCAAATGTATTTTTAATGCAATCTACAATGATGGCTATAATCTACAAAATACGTGCCTCGCAAGACGTTTTAGACATTGCTATTGCCAGGCGGCTGACCAACTACCCGAGCTTAGCCAGCAGCAAGTGCTCACCTCGAATGCAAAATACCTTTGAACTTCAGTCCACCAAGTGAACTTAGCACTCACCAGAAAAAGGAACAACTCGAAAACGTACAGCCGAACTAGAGTGAGCGCTTTGGGTTAAGTGAGAGGCAGAATATTACATTATTAAATGAAGATTTGTAATGTAAAATGGTCATAAAGAGAGCTTTCTAGGTGTAGCTCACGGGGAGGCTGGACACAAACAAAGCCATGAGTTGTAGGTGTCTTGTCTTCTTTGTAATACAGCTAGAAAAAAAGTGAAGTAGCACAGGCGGATCAACGTCACCTACCCTTCAGAGACGACTAAGTGGTGGAAGCGCAATTATAACCTTTCATTGAGGACAAGAATTTACAAGACTTGACTGATGCTTGATTTTGCCAACGGCACTGAATTCGTCTAGGTTCATCGAAATGGGGAGCTGTGGGAGACTGTTGGGGCACGGATTTCACTATCACTCCTGACCATTCACTTCTAACTATATAAGCTGGAAAATCTTGGGCTTCACGGTTCTGTGCTAAAAAGGATGGAATACTTCCTTACTGCAGTCTCAGAGGCGATGGTCCGCCCCCCACCCCAATTGCTGCCCATGAAGTCTCAAGTTGTGATGCTGGGTGTCCTTTCTTCTTCAAGGGTTGCACACTCCCACTCAAATAAACTCAGTCTTGTACACTTTTTCTAACTATGCTCATCATTTACAGCTGTTAAAACGAATCAACTTTTACAGTCATGAGCATGGCTTCCGGGCCAGCAGGACAAAAGCACAAGGCTCATCGCCTTCAAGGGTGACAAGAGTAAATAACCTAGTAGTCATCATGGATACACACTTAACCCTTCCACGCCAAGTTTTAAAGGCATTAAAAACTGTTTTCTTTATTTTTTGACTGTTACATGGATTTTAACATCAGTGACAGTACATCGATGGTGCGCTGTCTGCATTTGTTAAAATAACAAACCGCTCCTAAACAAATGCTGCAAATATTGATAAATCAACTAGAATTATCAGTTCAGTTCTCTAACCTTGTGTCAGACTCTTTATTAAAAAATGAAAAGCACTGCTGCATACCTTCTGTTAGGTTTTATAATTAATAAGTGTAATTGTTCCCAACTTCCTCTTCTTTTGTGAATGGAGAACTGTTATAATGTCATAATGTGCATATATTTTATTCTATTGCATTATTTACCCCACGTGTGGTTATGTGTCCATTCTCGCTGTTGTCCTATTGGTTATTTTACTTCCCTTCTTCCCCTGCCCACTGGTTGACCTTTACAGTATTATGAGAATTTAAGGGGAACGAGCTGACAAGGGTTGGAGAGGTTGATAGGTGTTCTTATGAATAAATGCAGATTTCTCTTCAGTCTGTAAACTTGTGTTTATGACCCCTTCTGTAGCCCTGCTTAAGCCTCTGTGGCTATGCACTGCTGCATGTTGTGTTGGAGGCTAACGTGCCTCTTAATGTGGATAGACCACAATGGTGCCATTGTTAATTTTGAACAAATGAGGTCATAGGGTGGCATTTGGGCAATTGTGGATGGGTGAATGTGCAAGATTGTGGAGAACGGAATGGGTGAGTGAGTGAGCAGCAGTGGCGTGAATGGATGAATATCCTTCTCCAATCAACACAACTGGGGCCATCCCTGGTCTCGCTCATCTTATTGATTTGTCTATCGATCCAAATATGCATCTATTCGCCCAGCTTTCTGGCCATTAATGCAAACATCCATTCATCCAACCATTCAGAATTGCACTCACTCATCCACGTATCACTTTATTCACATACCCACCCAGTCACTTACCCATTTATCGGTCCATGCACTCACTAATCCAATCACCTACTGTGCCACTCATTTTGGCATTCCGCCACTCAACAATCCACACAACCACATACACACAAAGTCACAAATCGAAACATTTATTTTAAAAAGCCATTTAGAAGTCACAGAATAAAAGTACAAACGTGAGCAGCAGCAACAGCAGTTTACACTTGCTCTCGGCATTACCAGGACACCTGCCATTCTACACAGATTATTTGTGCTCTTTAAACTAAAATCTCAGCTAGTTCTAAAACTAAAGCTGCAACTGCATCTTCAGAGTGAGAGCGCATCTCGAACCCAACAGCATTTACGAAGCACAAAACCAAGGAAAACCCTGCCGTGGCCAGTTCCAGGATACTTTACTTAAAGTAGACGATAAGCATTAAGGGAATGCAGTTGCATCGCATGAATGAGGTTTCACCCTCTGAAGAGCTTTCCTCTTAAAGCCGTGCATTATGATAACGCAAGGTTACAGTAACTGCCCAACAAAGGAGCACCCTCTGTGGAGGCAACCTTGGGTAATAGGAATTGTACCACATACAGGGATGCATTCTCAGA
The DNA here is from genome assembly GCF_964261635.1 of Lissotriton helveticus. Lineage (NCBI taxonomy): Eukaryota > Metazoa > Chordata > Amphibia > Caudata > Salamandridae > Lissotriton > Lissotriton helveticus. The sequence continues at coordinate 1,209,978,978 of NC_136063.1, forward strand.
GTCAAAAATAAATCACCACGTTGTGTACCCCCTTGCAAAGGTATCTTCTGGGGGGGGGGGTGTATTATGGGTTTGAGCTAGCATTTCACACCCGTGAGGGCATACTGGGTATGAATATGCATTGTATTAATTTATACACAAATGCCGCTGAGCTCTTTTGGCTTCATCCGTTGGTTGTTTTACAGGTGTTATCCCTTGCAGAATACCATTTTGATGCCCAAGCATTGCTAACTGGCCCCTCCCAGCATACACCGGCTGAATTCCCCCAATGGCTGAGTAAGGTTAGTCATCTGGTCACTAGTCCGAGCCCCCTTCAGTGAAGGGCAGATGACCCTAGACACTCAGAAATAAGCCCTACGAAGCCATGGTGCAGTTAATAGTGGACACCACGGTCTCAAATAGATATTCTGCCGCCACAATTATACTATAAAGTTATATAAAATGTATATCTTCGATTCTTTTTATATGCCATCTCTGGCGTTTTTTTCTCCTTTAGACACACACTGATAAACACCGATACAGTACTATGCAATCCAACTTCCTGTATTGGTTCAGGCAGAAAATGGCTAAAGCAGCATTAAGGAAAGAGAAAAGTATTTCCTAGAGCAAACGCTTTCTAATCTCTGGGCCCAAGGTAAGTTTTTCTTTTAGGACTTGCATTTCAGACAGCACAAGCTGTCTGTTGCCGAAAAGACCTACTGCCAGCTTACAGTGGGCTCACAGCCCACCCACTGCTTACCAGTGGTGACTTGTCACTCTCATATGCTTACTTTTTGTTAGCATGTGTTCTTTCCTCCTCCTTCTTGTGTTTGTCCCACCCATGAAGCTTGGCCCAGTTACTTGTGTCCTAGCACTGGCAACTTATCGAGCACAACTCTTTATTTTGTGTATACGCACCTTATGAGAGTGCATGTGTTTTTCAGCTGCCTCGCTTGTGTCCTTTACCTCTCCCCTCAGTGTTGCTCTTCTCGCCCACCTGCTTCTCCCAGGAGCCCCTCTATGATGCGCTCAACCTATTGTTCACTGCGTTACATTCTCACCCGTGTGCTTCTCTTTCCCCACAAACTCCACGTTGCTCACTCACTCCTTTCCTTTTCTTCTCTTCTCTTCTCGCAACCATGCCCTCCACATTGCTTTGACAGTGCTGTGTTGCTCTCAACCACCCTCTAGACCTCCATGTTGCGTCCCACCACTTATGCCCCATGTGTTGCTTTTGCCCCACCCACTCTACACAAAAAAAAATCACTTTTGCACAGTTTTAAAAAACTTCTTATTTACAGATTCAACTCCGATCGCTAAATAATACTCCAAAAAAAGCATCTGCATTAGTTTGAAGGCAAAAATGACAAAATACAAACAAACCGCTTTTTTTCTTCTTTGGCAAAGGAAATAGGTTCCAGAGGCAAGACCTATTCGGCTTGCTAATGCCTATTATTTTTGGAGAGATCGTTTGGAGAAGTTGGAGGCAATGCAATACAAGTGGAAATGAGTCACAGCACATTAGGTATTAGTCACTCAAGTTTAAAATGTGTCTAGGTTTTGAAGAAAACTAGAAGAGCTCACTTCATAAAGTTGTTAAACACAGAATCCTCAAAATAAATATCATTTAGCATTAGTCTGAAATACTGTGTTGGTTATGACCAGCAGCCTAAGTGTTACCCAGAAAAAAAATTAAGGCTAGCAGAGCATTTTCAGTCACTTTCTGCAATCAAAGGCACGAACAAACTATGCAGCAGCACCTCCAAAGACTGTGCACTGCCCTCGACTGTACTTTACTAAGCCTTTTCATAAACAAAATTGGACTTCTCTTTTCAGAGTTTGTTTTGCAAATTAGCAGCATGTAAATTGTGACTGGCCTCACTTCAGGTGACAAGATGCCATAGCAACCCGTTTCACTTGTACAGCACTGATGTTCGTTGAATCAGCATCCTTCCCTCCTTGTGATCGGATACCCAAGCTCTGCAGAAGTGCAAACTGATGCAATACTTGAAAGGGCCGTAAGATGTCGAGACAGGTGCAACTTTGTGGGCAGAATGTGTTGCACCTAACTCATAAGTGTCAATACATAAATTCCTCCTTATATAAAAATAGACTTCTACTTCATCCTTTAGCAAGCACTTACCCCCAATTAGGGCTGGGCGGAGCTCACAGAGTTTCACTCCATGGACTTCGACGGAGTTACCGAAAAACTCCGCAAGAGTCTGCAGAGTTCTGCGACTGGGCTGAACGAACAAACTCTGACTCCAGTGGCAATCTGCCTTTAATTGTACGGCACTCCCCTGCCGGCGCTCGCTGCAAGTCCTGGTGGTAGAGAGGTTTCACTAGCTGGCTGGATTACGTAAACGAAAAACCAAAATTAGGGGCGGTCTTGTAGGGGCCTGCTTGCTGCACGGTACGCACCAATAGCTCCCACTGGCTGCCGGCGCACATTCACTGGATCAGAGATGTGATATGCATTTGCCTCTTTGCTGCTACCAATCCCCTGTAAACACACCGGGCGCTTGTTTTTTTTTCAGAATCTAGAAACACTTGTATCTTTTGTTCCGTGGCCGTGACAGTAATATCATGGCAGGAGCGCTGCCAGCCACTTCCGTGACAAGGATAGAAGGTCGTCATATATTGGCTGTGGCAGGAGTGTCCGCGCAGTATTGGTCACCATGGGCGTCCGCAGACATTTTTCCAGGGGGGGGGCAAAATGTTAACGTCATCACCATCCTCCGACATGATGTGTGCCAGGTGGGGCACAAGAAACACTGGGGCGCAGAACTGGGATAGACTCAATTAAATGCGAGGAATCCAGGACATGTTACGGACCCTGCCACAGGCCAACAAACACCACCTGTAGTGAAAACGCTAAACTTTCTGACAAGGTGCTTTATCTCTGTCAGCTAGGTGTGTAGACTTCCGGGTCCTCGATCCAACACCAATCAAGGCTGTCTTCAGCACAATTCGATTTTTATCAGAATACTTTAAAACAGCCTATGATTAAAGCACCAGATTAAATATACTGTATGCACAGTGTATGTTAGGGATTATTTGTAGCACACATATTTACCAATATTGGCTTCTTGGTGCAAGAATTCATGATAACTTTTATCCAAAGTTAAAGAACAACGTCAAAGTTAGTCATAAATAATGCATCAATCACACACACTAGTGATTCGCCAATGGCTGCTCCCTTTACTAGAATTCCCCGGGCATTGCTAAATTTTACACACATTCAATTAATTTATACAAAATAAAATGTATAGGTCCAAATGTTAGCTATATTTTTTAAAAGAAACTTAGAGTCCCTCTACGTGTAGTCAATGTCAAACTGACAACGTGCCCACGTTTAGGGATACAATAATGGCCAGCTCCCTTGTGCGGCAGTGGTCGAAGTGGGGGGAAAAAAAGTAGGGGAACAGTGGGTGGAGAATCAAAGGGCGGGAATAACCCAAGGATTGGATCTGTGGGTGGAGCCAGAGGTGTGGCCAGAATGCACAGACATCCCAATTTTTAGTATTTGTTTGGCATTTCACTGCCCAGTTTAATCAACCAATGGATACACATGATTATTTAAGGTTATAATGAGTTATTGACATTAAAATATAGTCACAAAGTGGGATATGCTTCTAATCACAGAATGTACCAAATACGATAAAATGTGGAAACACAAGCCATTTGTCTCCGAGCCATGGAGTTTCTGTCATCAGCACTACTCCCTTTTTCCACAACAGCAGTTCACACATGAATAGCAAAATATCCTAATTTGCAAATGTTTTCTCTAAAATTATGGCTCTGCCATATTTGCCTCATAATGCAAGATCTGCTGCATGCTCTGACCATTTAAACTAATAAATTGCCTGTAGCTCAAACATATCAAAAGTTAATATAAAATGTGACTTGTGTTGCTGCGGAGTGGATGGCCTATTGCAAAGGTTGACTGGTCACCTTTCTCACTGCTGCGTTTGTATGTTACACTGGTACTAATAAGGCAAAATATTTCCAGAGACTGTTAGCATGTGTACACGTCAAAATAATAAAATATCTGAAAATATACTGCATTACGCTGCAGCCTTTTTTTAATGCATAATTTAGTCAACACTACGGTATAATGTTGTCATCCTTTGCTGCATAATTAATTCCAGTGGCCCCACAGCAGGTAGCACATGTTAAAAGTGCTTGTGAAGGAAGCCAGGTGACTAAGTTTGCGAACTTAGTTTGGTGCATGCAAATCCTGCATTGCCAATCTCTGGTGAGTTGCAGCTACTACTGCTGAAACAAGGCCAATGAAGGTACCTATGGGTGAGGCAGACTGGCCTCAAGGGCAGGGCAGGGCCAGCCATAGCACTGGTGGTGTCCTGTGCATTCATGTTTGTTAGTGCCCCCCAATGACCACCTCTGCCATGGATTCCCTCACTACCACCCTTTAACTGTGCCCCCCCAAGTTTCCATGACCACTTTCTCTCAGATGCATTTAATTTGATTTACCGCCACTCATACCATTGTAGGGTGTCAGAGCACTTTACATCACACACATTACACAGAGACAATCAATATGTGTGTAAATCACTGTATAGAAAATGTTACATAAGACTAAGGACTACAAGGTGTAGGAGTCACTGACAACCATACTAGTAGCCCGTATAGTTTTATAGTGATTGGTCTGGAAAAACACAATACCCGGAATTTAAAACGTAATACCATAGTTGGGGGTTCTCCTTAATAATCAGAATTGATTTCTGTCCAAAAGAACACTTTTTGGGACATTAGGATAATCAAAGACGGGGGGGGGGGGTCGGATGGAGATATAACGCTCTAATTTATACCTTGCAGTTTGTATGCAGCTCTAAGATGACAGTTAATAGCTCACTGTTTTAAGTTAGGATTTTAACTTCTAAACTGCAAGTAATAAAAGGTTTACTCTGACAAAAGCAGTAGCCCACTGACCTATTTACATTATGTGCACTTCGTGATCTGCATGGCGCATGTTCTTTGCAGCCGGTACATTAACCCTCTGAGCTACCTTTCATGTGTCAAAACTTCCAATAAACAAAATTCTGATCTCTCTCTAGGAAGAACATTAATCACCAGAGTCATCATGACATTTTTATTGTTGCCGAAAATTGCTGGAGGCCAGGAAGGAGGCAGCAAGCGTTTTTCAAACCATAATATACTTGCAAACATGATGCCTCCACCTAAAGTCAGCACCCGGTGCGGTCACACCAGTTGCACTGCCCTAGAGCTGGCCCTTCTGAAGGCTCCTGTGACCTCAGTGACAGAGTCACTGTTGTTCTAGGGTGTGCTGCTTCATAGGCCTGCCCGCAAGACTGGAGGTGAACTCAGTATGGATAGTGGTGGACAAGCCTTGAAGGTTAACCTACACTTGTCATGCTAGGGTTCACCTGCTAGTGAGAATGCACCAGGACTTCTAAGGTGTTGCAAAGCCTTCTAAGGTCTAGCATGTGATTGTGCTCTCGCAGGAGAGTGGTCTGGTGGACTGGTTATTAAGGCTAAACCTGGTTCCCAGTTCCAAATTCAGAAGCTCTGACCATAGTGCCACATCCTCTCCCCCACTGAACACCGTACTGCCCCACTGAGAAAGACTCCCACTGTCTACTACAACCCAATTGTTGCCAGCTATAAACACCTGGATGCGGCTCAATTTAAATTAAGCACTAGACAAGAGCAATATGCGGCCTACAAAAAAAAAGTAACATCCTGGAAAAAGCAAACACTTATAGGGAATGCAAGATTTAGCAAACCATGGGAAATGTAAGCAGGAACAACATGGTTACCTTAATGCTTTTGCAGTCACTATTCAGAAATCAGTGAGTGTGTGCTTTTCCCCGAAAAGTTAAGGACAAGACTACAGGGCCCTGATTGGACCCATTTCAATGGCCATTGCTTATATCCTTACAAAACGTAAGCAGTATGGTAAAAAGACCACATCCCTGGACGCAGAGTCGCAGCACACATTTTGTTTTACAATCCACACATTGTAGTACCTCCAGGATTGGTGCACTAGTTCCAAGTCCAGGGAAAACAAAGACAAGAAAACAAAAATAGCGCTTCACTGGCAAACTCTGTAAAAGTGTCGCTAATGTGTTTCAGTGTGAATAAAATCAGTTTGGCCAGTTTGCTACCACTCTGTCTTACTTTATTTAGTTATTTATATATTTTTAGCCTTTTATTCCCAATGCTGCACTTAGGAATTAAAATGTCAGAAAAATATGACATTTCCAGCAAAAGCGTCTTTCTTTTTTGGATCCATTTCACAGGGAAGCAAATAAAAGAAAGGAGAAGAAAGAGAGTTTGAACCCCGCCTTGAAGTCACGGTTTTCATGGGCGTCCGCAAGGGGGGCAAGGAGGGTCGCTCCAGGGGGGGGCAAGCGCCCCTCCTTGCCCCCCCTGCGGACGCCCATGTTGGTCACATCTGCATTCGGCACACACACACACAAAAGTGGTTTCGGCATCTTGGCAACTAACCTGAAGCGACACCGCATTTGGGGTTACAGGGATAGTGGAAACAAGGGGCTTGCACTACAAGCAGGGCTCGAGTCGGGGTACCACACAGGTGGACGGTGTCCCCCCGACTTATTTTAACGGGAGCTCGATAACTGGAGCACATGGAGCCACACATTCACTCTTTGGCCTCTCGGGGGCGAGATCGGAGCACATTGTGAAAGCTGCTCATGCGCTGGCTTCTCTGATGCAATAGCATCTAAGGGGTGAGCGAGGGGAGGCAATGAGTCCGAAGGTGCAAGCCTCCTTTCGTGAAGTCACTTCCTGTTGCGACGTCAGCGTCCCCCCCCCACTTCTTTTTTAGGACTTGTGCCCGGACTACAAGTACGACACACATCAGAGCAGAGTGCTACGTTTTTTAAAAACACATGTTGGATAATGTGAACCCTTATAATAAAGAAGGTCATTATTGTTTAATAAAAAACTGGAATACCCCTGCACACTCTTGGTAATTGTAAACAGTCAAAGGGTGTTGACTACTGGTGAGCACTGACAAAGCTTAGCAATGGAACAATAGATATTAATAAAACTTCAAGTCTTTCGGTGGTAGGTGGTGTCTTTAATGTTCATAACACATGAACCAGCTGACACGTGTTTCGTCTCATGGATGTTCTTTGCTCTCTTCGGACGTGTGTGTCCCTGGTAAACTATTCCTCTGTGTACCCGGTAGAGCAAAGAACATCCATGAGTATTCCCTTTACCTGGGATCACTCACCTCCTACGTGCTTATCCGCACCATCAATACTTGACTTGGGTTCATATTATCGACGTAAATTGTACAGAGTATTCGGCTGCACTTTTATTCGCCTTATATTCTGGCGCTTCAGCCATACTGGCAAGATTTACATTCAACTACACTACCTCCACCCATAAGTCCTGAGCCCTGTTGGGTTGGAAGTATCACCGATAGAGCGACTTCCCATTCTTGCCCATAGCTTTCATAGCCCTGAGTCGCCGCAGGAAGATTGTCCCATAACGCGACGAAATACGTGTCGGCTGGTTCATGTGTTATGAACATTAAAGACACCACCTACCACCGAAAGACTTGAAGTTTTATTACTATCTATTGTTCCATTGCTAAGCTTTGTCAGTGCTCACCAGTAATCAACACCCTTTGACTGTTTACAATTACCAAGAGTGTGCAGGGGTATTCCAGTTTTTGCTACATGCAGTATTAACCCAGGTTGATACTTCTTGGAGGGGTATAGGGTTTTCCCCTCAGCCCCCTTTTGCACCTCACATCCAACAGTGAATCAACTGAATCGATTACGTTTAATTACTAAGCAGTGCGCCCCTTCCAAGTAAATAACCCTTTCCAAGCCCATTATTGTTTAATAATTTCTGTTAAAATACAAGCTAAACAAACCTATATAACACTGCTGAAGTAACACTTGAGGATAACTCAATGTGCACAGAACCAATGATTTAAAGATAGGAAATTCTATATTTCTACAAAGGAAATCCAAACTTTTACTATAGTACACAGAGAGGGGTAATATGGGTCTGGCAAAAAGGCCAAGTTTGAACTCAACCTCTGACACCCTGTGTTCACTTGGGCACACCTTTTAATCTCCCCCACATTCCCCCAAATTTACCATCGCTCAATAGCAAATATCGATCACTTAGGAGAGGGCCTTTCCCTGCTGGCATTCGGGGGATTTCATCACTATGCCTGTAGATTTTTATAGGAGTTGACAGTCTAATTACATCTTTCTCTTCTTTTTCTAATTCCATCTTTAACCTGCGCAACATTTAATAAAACATCAATATGAATAAACAATGACATTGTACTGTCATTACAATTGTATTGGTAGTGGGAAAAGTATTTTTCTGAAGGTATCATTTTAAAATAATATTTTCCTGGATATGGAGTCCCTTGGGCTCGATAAACTACAGCAATAATTCGGTCTCCTCACTGCTACCAGATCGGCTCAGCAGCACACATTCGTATCTGCATTCGGGTCTAATAGCAGCTGCACAATTTGCAGCATGCAGAGGGGAAGAGACAGATACAATATGAGCATACAGGAGCAGAATAAAACAGAAATATGCAAGAGCGCACTTGTAAAAGAAGAGCACAGAACTCAAACAGACATTAAGAGATAGCGTCCATCCATTGTTTTTAGAAACGTAAGACATCTGGTTTTAACAAATGCAAAACAACGCAATCATCAAGATTGAAATTATAGGTGCAGTTGCAAAAGACAGAGCAATTTGGCATTATGCACTCGGCGTGAGAGAAGAAAGCATGCCCCATGTGGGCAGCCTGCTTGTACAATCACGACATTTCTCCACTCTATCTGAAAATATAACCCCTCAAGCAGGGAAGCTAGTAAAGAGAAGCAAATGAACAATCCAACAAAAACTCTTGCTGCCTAGCAGCTGAACCGTGCTTATGGCATCTTCCTGGAATGAAGCGTTGCTTCCTGCATGCAAACGCGCACCCGCGAGATTGATTCCGTGTCTGCAACCGGGCCGGACAACCTGCTGTTAAATAACACAAACAAAATCAAGCACAACGTGCTTTACTCTCTTAGGTATTATTAACTTAAGAGGACACGTGCATAACTGCATACATTCCACATATGCACCCCGCTTTCGCACTCGAGGCTTCACTCGTTCTCATCTAGGCTTCCCCTCACCGTTTCACTTTCCCGCTGTCGACACCGAGGAGTGTGGCCGAACCAGGACTTCGAGCAGGGCTCCTAGAGGTAGTCCGAGCAGGAGCAGAGATGTGCAAGTGCATAACGCTATTCGTCAATCGTCTTACAAAGAGGTGTGGCCTTGAAGTGAAAAATGTGTCCATAACCAGCTTGGTAACAGTGGTATACCCGCCCACGGGTTAAGTCAAGGGCAGCGGGTAAACAAAACAGTTTGCTCAGAAGTTGTAACAAGACCTGTAAACTTTGCTTACTGGATAACTCCGCTTCGCCAGTTGTTGGCGTAGGGGGGAGGCTACGTGCTCCTAGCGGAGTGGGCAAACACCGCGAACTATTACACCCAATCATGCCCGGATTGAAGAAAAGTAGCAAATCCAACGGGAGTTTAACTAGAGGCATTTAATTATATCGTTTTTTTGGGAGATATTGGTGTAACTAATATTTGAAGTATTAACAGTCCACATTGTTGCACTTCCTTTTATAAGAAAGGGAAGCAAGTTATTTTATATCACTTTGGAATGTTGTTTTTTTGTTCTGCCTTTATTGCAATTTGGACTGAAATCAAAGTAAAAGGGCAGAGAGTCTGAGAAGCCAAACAATGCAAGGCATCTGTAGGTCAACGCACAACCTGCAGAAATGAAGCAGGTTTTGCTCCTGAACATTGGCAAGGTGTGAAGTAATCCATGAACGATGGCCCAACTAGTTCTACCCAGACAGCCTTATCACAATGTGAGATCCTCACACTTAATTGCTTAATACACATTTAAAGTGCAGGCACCTGTTTTCAAAAGAACTCTAGCATGTGTAAAAAAAAAAAAAAAATGACCTGTATCAACATTTCAGACAAAACAAAAGTTAGTGTCTCAAAAATATGACTCAAGATTATAATTGAAGCCTTCAAGAGGTTGAGACCTTTTCAATAATTAGGAGGTTTTGGTCTATATTATGCCCACGGCCATCATCCGTTGCATTAATAATTGACATGCGTCAATACAGAACGTGTGTAATGGCAAGTATAGGCACTGCTACAATGTGCTATGGTTTTCTAGCAAGAATTCTTAGAATATGTTCTACCTTACAGTTTCCCAGAAGAACTTGTGGTCCAGCTAAGCAGGGTGAATAACTTCCCATTTTTAGAGCAGTACCATTTTTCCACAGTAGAGCTCGACCACGGCGTGACCTTTTTTAGACCCTATTTGTGTGTTCTGCATTTCAGCATTTGTACGTGGTCTACACGGCTGTTTATTAAAGATGACCATCTCATGTGAGAAAATAATGACATTTTAATGAAAACTGGTTATATTCTTTTTAAAATCCTTGCTTTTAAGAAACACCCTCCCAGACATTTTCATTTCATAAAATGTTACATCTTTCATGAAATTTACGGGACTAGCACAACAGAAAAAGTAGAGGTCATCAGACATGCCGTAGGGTAAACTGATAAGTACAATTCCTTATTTAAGGAACATCAATATGCAAGTTGAGTTAAGCAAACCTCAAATCTTTCAACCGATGTCCTCTTTCAGTACAGAAGCAGGTTTCATAAAAAAAATGCTTTTACTGAGGTGCAGTTTCTCATTCAGAAATAATACTGTATATCAATTTAAGAGTTGCTTAATCTGTGCAAATCGCTCATCCACATGGCTCTTATGAAAAAATGTATTTTATGGTGAGAACTGCCAACACGTAGGTCTATAATTTAACAGGCAACCCCAACAGAGGAATCTGATCAACTCCAGGAACTTCATATGATCAGGGGAAGCATTTTAGATGCTCGAGGCAAAGTAAACTTTTGCCTCCCCACTGATCAGGAGGACGTGTTTGACTTCCAAAGGCAATTTGTTTTTTTTCCTCTAATGATGCTCCAGGGGAGGGTTCTCCAATGTCGGTCCTTGAGGGCTGGGTCCATGCCAAAATGTTAAGGTAACTACATGTATCCAAACATGGATATGCTAAAAATCTGGAATGGATCCGGCCCTCCAGGACAGACATTGGAGAACCCTGCTCAAGGGAGTGACCTAGAATTGCCTTGCTGTAAAAACCAACCTTGTCCATGAACCTACTTTAGGAGTTCCCCCGATTTTCAAGGCAGAGTTAAAAAAAAGGAATCTGGTCATTCGTGAAACAGCCCATACTGCTAAAAGTCATCTGCCAAGCCAAGGTTCTAACATGCTTCACACTCTGGCCTCCCTTTCAGGTTGCTCAATGCCCACCTCTTCCTATAGTGGTACAAGCACAAAAATCATGGCAATCGCTAAAAAGCGAAGATCTCAAACACATGTCAAACTATGGGACTTCATTTATATAGGAAAGATAAACAAGTCTCATCATATGCAAGTGATTTATATGTTTACATCTTTCTGATCTTATGAAGTGAAACCACACTCCTGAAAGAAACATCTGACTTAGAGGAATGAAGGGAAACTTTACACCCTGTTATTTCTCAACCTCCATGGCTTAGAGCACCATCAGCCAGAGAGTATTTTGAAGCTAGCTAAAAAAAAGGTGGGTGGAATGGGAGCACAGACATACCTTGGTTTGCATATTTCATACCAAATTAACCTTAAAAAGAATGATTTAATGCCGCCTCTCACAGATCATGCTTACTGTGTATTTGGTGGTCTTGCTGGACCCCATCCTATGTGCTTGAAAGACTGGCTAGCCAATTAATCTGGAAGGCACTCGGATCTACCTAAAGACAGAGGAGATGTATGGGGACCAACAACAAATTGCCCTACGTCTATGCCTGGCTTCAAAACTTGAAAAGAAGGCTGCCCGATACAGGGCTGGGATGCACTGGTAGTTCTTACATCTAAATGGCCAACCAGATACTTTGAAAGCCATTCACTGTCATTCGGTGACAGAAAGAGCACAATTCTAGATACATAGTGCTGTTCACAAGGTGCTGCAGGACTGCAACCCTGTACCAATGAAAAGCACAATCAGAAACAAAGATGAAATAATGGCATTTCATGGTTGGTTAAAGTCAGACATAGGTTTTCAATGAACAAAAAACAGGGCTACTTCTTCAGTGAGATATTCACAGCCTACCAGTAGAACAGACTGACGTTTTGTTACCATGACAGTCTGGTTTTTGGTTCATGTATGTACACAGTGTCACTATTTAAACAAGGTTCTTTTCATAGGAATCCCCTAACCCTCCATTTCAGACTGCACTCAAATATTTCCTAGGTATCTACAAATGACTGAAAACTCACGTTCCTGTCAGCTCACCTGTGCAACCAAGGAGTATGGGTCACTCCAAATCATTTACTACCTTTCTCCTGGGGAGCCAGAATGAGCAGTATTCTAAAGCTTTTATAAATTGAATAATGTATATTTGATATTAAATAGGCAGAATCGACAAAACCATCTTTGTGTGTTTTCCATAAGGGCTGCTCTTGCAACCCATAAGCTCAACCGGCAAAGTCTACACCCTCAAGCTAAGAGATTTAACAAACTGACACTCCCCTTCCCTTTCACTTCATTCTTCTCAACAATGGAGACCCCCTTGATTCCCAAGTCATAGTGTAGAAGCCTCGATAATATTTCGCAGGAGAGGTTATTTAGGAACCTTTCATCATTAAAAATGCTGCAAACAAAAGCCCAGGTTTTGGCGTAATGGCAGTGGAATGTGACATGACAGCAAATGCTCCCTTCCCCAAAATTACATGAACATTGTTTTGCAATCTGGTGCGTTTGTATTCTTGCAATTGCTAACTTACCCACTAAAAAGACTGTTAAGAAAGAAAGTATTGTCACGTGCTGACCCTGCCCAAGGATTAATTTATGATGAAATCTGTTGCAATGGAGGAGTCTCTCAACAAATCTGCTACCTATGGTTGCGCTCTACAGTGAATTTTAACTAATTTGCTACGTTTCTGCCAGATATTGCGTAAAAGCAAGGTCTCCTTAAAAAGAAGTTATTTACTGAAATCTCCTTTTCGTTACCATTTCCGAGAAACTATCACCATTTGTGCTTTCTTCGCATAAAATGTATAACTTTGAGGAAGTATGGCTAACTGCTAGCGCCCTCACTTCCAGTCTATCTGCTCCCAGTTCAATTTGTAGTCACTTACCTTTTTGTCATATATTTATATATGATATTAACAAGTGCATTAGAATCAGCTTGCATAAGAAACACAATTCAAGGCATCGTAGTTAAACTCTTACTGTAGGCTGTCACCGGTTCTATCACTATATTGTTCATGAATAACCTTCTGCTTGTAGTACCAACCTAGCATGGTCTCCCACCAGGCAACAAGCATTGCCAAAGCTATTCCGCCTCGTGTTGTCAGAATTTTGGCTTAGTCGATGTTTTATTTGCCATGGTGTATATAAACATTTTTGTGGTAGTTTCCAGGTTCACCAATATTAGGGAAAAACACAGAAGACTGGGAATAACCCACACATTGCCATAGTAGTCCCTGGCACTTAAGAGCACCGCTTAGAATACAGATGAAAGAGCAGAATGACTTCACTTCACAGTGAAGTTAGCCAATGTCTGAATTGGGCGGACTCTTTGCCCCATGCTGTAGTGGGCAGAATTGAACAGTGAATGACAACAAAAGACCAATGGAAAAAGAGAGCCAGCAAAAAGCCTCTATAAATGAATAAATATAATTTTACTAAAACCAAAAGGCATGGACTAATGAAGGAACTAACAAATATTGGCAAAGCAAGTAGGTCATGCATTGACTTCCAAGCGTTTAGGTTTGACAATGTTTTTTTTTTTTTTTAATATGTTTTTAGTAAACGTTATTGCAAAATCATTTTCACAATCGGGTCTGTAGTCCCCCTGGCACCATTGGGTACTACTTTTTTTTTTAACTCTTTTTTTTATTGAAAAACAAAGGAAGACATTACAAAAAGAAAACGAATCTCAGGTCAACACCTCCAGTTACAACACACTGGGCCGTAAGGCAAAATACAGAATCAAGTACAACAACATTTAATACAGGGATCATGGGGAGTCCTGTGCCTCTGGGATCGATCTCGGCGTAGGTGGTTCACAGATCTCTCCTCGATAGCTATTCCATGCGCCCCATATCTTCCCCATTTCTTTGGGCATCCCCTGGCCACATATACTGCTTTTTCCCTGACCATGCACCAGTCAAGGTCCTCCGGCCATTTATTGACTCGGGGCGGTTGTGTGGCTCCCCAAAGCTGAGCTATATTTCGCTTAGCTACCATATATGCCAGAGTCACCCACTGTTTCTGATACGCATTCAGATCTGTAGGGTCCCACACGTTCAACAGACACCTCCGGGCTTCTGGTCGTATCTCCACTCCCATAACCTCCCCCAGCTCATCATGAATATTCGTCCAATACAACTGTATCTCAACACAATACCAGAGAGTATGCATTAAGGTGGCCGTTTCCCCACACTTTCTCCTACACTCTCCGTTCTCAGCCCGCCCCATTCGTAACAAACGAGGTCCAGTTATATAGGATCTATGTAATATCTTCAACTGCACCAGTCGGAGCCGCATCTGGATGGCGACTACCTTCGGAGAGGAAGTCACCTCCGTCCAGTCCTCATCGTCCAGTTATAAACCATCCGCAGTCCACTGGGCTCTGACCCGCACCAATGGGTTCTCCATGTTGTTGACCAATTTCCTATATATCAAGAAAATGGTTTTCTCTGGAATAAGTCTGTCCAGCACTCGGTCCTCGAGAGGCGAGGCCTCCGGGAGAACTGTACCCCTGGGGATGTGAGTGGTGAGGGCATGTCTCACTTGCCGATATCGATAATATTCATTATCGTGCAAACTATACTCTTTTGGAGGGAGTCGAAGGTATGCAACGTGTCTTTCCCCCACACATCTTTTATCTGGGCAATTCCGATTAAATCCCACCTATCGTACCCCTTTGATTTCCACAGACTACCTAGCTTCTCAGAATTTAGCAGAGGAGTAGCTAGCGTCAGTTTGCCATCCCACCCTAGACATCTATTGGCTGTATGCCACACCTGGACTGCATGCGCGGTTGGGCCAGACAACGGAAACCTCCCAGGCCTGGAATATAGAGCTCTCTCCATCATACCACCAGGGGCCTGACCCCGATCCATGGCATAGCCTGGATCCCCGGGGAGTCCATAAATAACATGATTCACTGCGGCCAGTTGTGAGGCTTTATAGTACTTTCGTAAATCTGGAAGCCCAATACCGCCGTCATACCACGGGAGAGTCAGTTTATTAAACGCTATATGGGCCCTATTGTCCCACAGGAGCCGCCTCTGAAGAGTCTATCTCCCTAAAATATGCTGCTGGCACTGGGTCCATCGAGTTCTGCAAAACATACAAAAACCGAGGCAGAGTCATCATCTTGAAGAGCGTTGCCCTCCCAAGCAAGGAGAGCGGAAGAGTTTTCCAGCGCTCCACATCTTTCTTGCACCTGTTCAATGGCGAAGCTAAGTTATTGACATATCTTAACTGTAAATTTTGCGTGATAAATATACCCAGGTATCTGAATCCAACAGTCTCAATATGAACAGGGCACGACTGCGGAACTACCGGTGGGTCGCCCACCAAAACAAAAAGCACCGACTTAGCCCAGTTTATAGCCAGTCCAGAGTATCTACCAAAAATGGCAAGCACATCTAGAAAGTTACGGAAGGAACACTCAGGGTCGGTGAGGTAAAGCAAAACATCATCAGCATAAAGCGAGATCTTTTCTTCCCAGTCCGGCGACCATCGTAAGCCCCGTATCGATCTGTCCCATCTGACCCAGGCTTCCAAGGGCTCCATCGCAATTGCAAAGAGCAACGGAGACAACGGGCATCCCTGTCTCGTGCCTCTACCCAACAAAAAATCACCAGACTTACAATTATTTTTTTTTTTTTTTATTTATTTACCACAAAACAGCAAAGTACATATCGTAAACAGCCATTCGCCTACATCCCTTCTCGGGCCGGCAGTAGTACAAGGTATCTCATCAGCGAATCCTGGCCAAGAGTAACAGAATAAATCCAACGGCATATCAACCAAGCATCCAACCAGGGTCAGGCCCTTTCCGGCTAGCCAATACTTTCGATAGTGTATCGTGCGTTGCTGATACATGGACAATGTTAAACAATTTCAACTTTTTCTCCCAACCTTCCCCCCTTCCCGAAATACCCCACTCCTCCCCAACAGTTCCCCAATCAGTGCTCCTCAAGTGTGGCAGTGTATAGGCTACGGAGGTGTTGTGGCTTACGTTGCGTGCTACCCTTCATGGCTGCAAGCGATCCCTCCCAGGTCCCCACTCACCCAGGGATACTTCTCCTCCCACCTGACATAGACGCGCTGCTGTGGAAGTGACTACCCCGACTGCCTCACCCCGGGTCTAGGTGCGGGTCGCGCCCCTGCTCCTCCCCACCCTCCTCTGTCGGGTCATCTTCGGCCGTCCTAGAAGTCAAGTAAATTTGGTACAGTCCCCAGAAGTTTTTGGGTCGACTCCGGGGCGGCAGCAGCTCACTATAAATCTCTGCTTGTGTGTTGCAAAATGTCATGCTATGCACCCAACGCTGCAATGTCGGGAGGGGGCCCCTCATCCAGCAACATGCAATTACACGTTTGGCAAGTAACATGCCCATGCTGACCATTTTTCTCACTGACACCGGCACCTTCTTTGTGTATCCTAGCAGGGCGAGTGCCGGGTCCATGGTTAGGTCCATTTCCACAATAGTGCTCATTTCCGCAAAGATCCCGGACCAAAATCTTTGAATGCCCGGGCACAACCATGCTAAATGTAAGAAGTCAGCCACTGGGGCGCGGCACCTTTCGCAGCCCGGCGAATCTCGAAGGCCGTACCTGTGTAACCTTTCCGGCGTATAATACACTCGCTGCAAAAATTTAAAGTGGACCAGGCGGTGTCGCCCGTTCAGCGATATCCGCCTTGAGGCCGCACAACAGTATGCCCACATATCGTCATCTATGTGGGTATCCAAGTCGGTTTGCCAGGCCAAGCGTGCCCTCGTGTATTGTAGCGCCGTATGTCCATGCCCTATCTTATGAAGTTTGGATATCATTTTCTGCGGCGCCTCGGTGGCGATTACATAAACCAGTTCTGGGATCTCAGGGGGTTCTGCCATATCGGGGCCCAGAAGGTCTAGAAAGGCGCTACGCACCCTATGATACTGAAAGCGCTGTAGTAACGTGAGATTCTCTCTCCCTTGTGACAGTTGAACCCATGTCTTAACCACTCCATCCTGGAAGAGGTCTCCCAGAGTGCGTGCGCCTAGTTCACTAAGGGCCCTGTGAACGCCTGGTTCCGCCAACGTGGGAAGCCATAGCGCCCAATGTATCGGCATATTAGGTGCGTACATCAGCTCTTTATCTTGCCTCTGCATTATGGAGTGCCATGCATGGTTAGTAGACAGTAGGGAGTCCAGTATTCCCACCCTACGGTCCCTAGGGCCGCAGATCGTCGCTGGGAGCGGGGTGGGGTCAGCAAATAATCTCTCCAGTATCACATGCGGTATGTCCTGTTTTCCATGAATCCAAGTGTGGAGGTGTGAGGCCTGCGCTATCCTGTAATAGCGCTCCATATCAGGCGCCGCCAGCCCCCCCTGCTCATACGGCAGCTGGAGGACCTTCCACTGCACTCTAGGTTGCTTCCCGGCCCAGGCCAGACGCACTAGAAGCTTGTCTAAGGTTTTAAAGAAGGTTCTGGAGAGGACAATCGGGATATTATTAAAGAGGAACAAAAACCTCGGCAGAACCACCATTTTTATCAAAGCAATTCGTCCCATCAATGACAGCGGGAGCTTAATCCAGAGTTCCACGTCATCTGCGAGTTTGCTATAGGCAGTACCGTAATTCTCCCTCAGCAGAATTTCGGGATCCGTATGTATCCAAATGCCCAGATACCGTATCGGCTCCGTGGACCATTGAAGCGGATACTCCATCTCGAAGGGTTCGGTAACAGGGGTCAGGGGAAAGGCCACCGACTTGGACCAGTTGACTTTCAACCCCGAGAGCGCTCCAAAACGGACCACCTCCCTCAGCACCGACGCAAGGTTGTTACCGGGATCCCTGACATACAGCAGAGTGTCGTCTGCATATGTGGAGATGCCAAGCTTGTACGTGGGGTAATTGATGGCCTCGTAAGAGTGATACTCCCGGATCGCGCACGCCAGAGGCTCCGCAACCAGAGCGTAGAGTAGCGGCGAGAGGGGGCATCCCTGTCTCGTGCCTCTGCTGATGAAAAACGGCTCCGAAACTGCATCGCCCAGCCTAACTCGTGCAGTGGGTTTGTGGTAAAGCGCACTCAGGAGCTGGAGAAAGGGGTCTCCTAGTCCCATCTTTACAAGCACCCTACGCATGAATGCCCACTCCACAGAATCGAACGCCTTCTCCATGTCTAGAAAGACAGCTATAGCCTTGGTGTCAGGTTTAGTGTGCTGGATGGCTCCCATCACTGTGCGAATGTTGTACGTGAGGTTCCGAGCAGGAATAAATCCCGCTTGCTCTGGGGCTACCAGTTCAGGGGCCACGAGTGCCAACCTGGTCGCCAGCACCTTAGCATATAGCTTGGCGTCCACATTGAGAAGGGACAGAGGGCGGTACGAGCCTGGAAGATCATGTGGTTTGCCCGGCTTCAATATCGTAACGATGAGGGCCTCTCTTAGAGTAGGCGGCATTGCGCCAGTCTCACCAATTTCATCAAATAGGGTGGAGAGGTAGGGCAATAACTTCTCTTTGTATGCCTTGTAGAAGGTCACAGTCAACCCATCCGTCCCGGGGGCGCTCTCAGACCTCATGCCATCCAGGGCGTCCGCTATCTCCTCCCGGAGGATGGGAGACATCAAGAAGTCTCGCTGCCAGTTCTCAAGAAACGGCATTTTAATATAGCTTAAATAGTTATCAATTTGATCCTCTACCCCGGAAAGCTTGTTAGTGTATAGCTCCTCGTAAAAGCCCCTGAATTCCGCTAGAATGTCCTCCTCCGCCGTTAGCAGCGTTCCCTCTGCTGATTGCAACTCTGTAATCACCTGCCTACGCCTGGCGCCCTTCATTAGTCTAGCTAATAGCGAGCCCGGTCTATCTCCCTCACCATAAGCGCGCGCCGCCGCATATTTTCCTAGGTGCTTAACTTCTCTGTCTGCTTCCTCGTGATACTCTTTCAGGAGTTCCTGGAGTGTCCCATCCCCTGTGGGGGTCTGACCCGTCAGCTGTTGTCGCTCGCAATCTGCCAATTGCCTCTCCAGATGTGACAGCCTACGCCTGATGTCCTTCAGGACACTAGAGTGCTTAGCCATAACTATCCCCCTGACATACACCTTAAAAGTCTCCCATATCGTCCCGAAGTCGTCTACCGTGCCTAGGTTAGTATCGAAGAACACATCTATTTCCTCCCCCAGCTCGGCCCTGAACGTGTCATCCAGCAGGGAATATGGTGGGAAGCGCCACGTGAACGGGGGTATCCTCCGCCTGGGAGTGCTAAACTCCAACAATATAGGGGAGTGGTCCGATAGCGTACGGGGGAGCACCTTACAGCCCTTCACCTGCGCCAGCAACTGGGGAGTGGACAACCAATAATCTATTCTGGTGTGTATGTCATGGTATGCAGAGTAATGTGTGTATCCCCCTCTATCTCGGTGTCTATCCCTCCAGACATCCACCAGCCCCAGTCTCAACATTTCAGCTTGCATTTGCTGCGCCGCTGCGGCCGGTCGACGAGGCGGCCCCGCCGACCTATCCAGCTCCGGGCTAAAAACAAAGTTAAAGTCTCCCCCCCACAGCAGTCTATCTGAGGGCCACTCAGTGCAGTGTCCCGCAACTGCTGCGTAGAAGTCCGGGGAGTCGTAATTCGGGCCGTACACGTTCATGACCAGCAGAGTATGGCCCTTACCCGTACACTTACTGAGTACGAACCTCCCTTCCGGGTCAGCCCTCAACAGTGTGAGGGACAATTTAGACTTTGGGTTGACCCAAGTGAGCACCCCCCTTGCATGTGTGGTGAAGCCAGCATAATTAGAATTACCCTGAAGGCCCCTATGCGTGAGCATCCTGCTGTTGTTGGGTAAGTGAGTTTCTTGCAGCAGCGCTAGGTCTATGTGATGCCTTTGGAGATAGTGTAACACCTTACGGAGTTTCCGATAGTCGTTTAACCCCCTCACATTCCATGTCAGGGCCTTCAGTGTCTCTGTGTCAGTCAGTGAATCTTCATGTGGTGAGTCTGCCATACGTAGTGCAGCAACATTGCATATGCGTAGCAAATGTAGTCCCCGCCCCTCGTCGCAAACAGCAATTGCCAAACATCACAGTGGGTAGTAACATTGTGGAGCACTCTAAGAACCCCCCCTCAAACCTGTCGGAACCCCAAACTCCCGCTTCCCCCCGCCTCCCACAGTCAACCAACCCCAACCTGGTATGACCGAAGCCCCCGTGGCCCTCCCTCCCACCCACATTTAAACCCATGCAACAATTCCCCATACCAGCTCTATCCGAGCCGTAACCGCAGTGAGCGCTGGGGCAGAGGTAGCCTGTGTAACCCTTTAGCCGACCACTTCCCTTCTGGGACTACCAAACAGTGTCCTTTAGCTTGCCCCTACGCCAGCGCCCCGTTCATGAAATGCAGCAGTGTCCGCTAAACGCAATAGTCCACCTTTGTGTGTGAGGTCTCACCCCTCCACTCCCCCGCCCTCAATTTCTTTAGTCCTCCCCCATAACGTGCAGTTGAGCGCCAAGACTCGCCCAGGGGATTTCCAGGTGTGTAAGCGCAACTCCCCAGCGGCCCTAAATCAAAAACATACAGATCTCACCCACAGTTCCGCTTGAAATAGCCTAGGGCCTGTGGCAGGATACTCCGAGAGGCCCTCCCCTTCAGTCCAATGAGGGGGATCGGTGGCGCTGAAGCGAACAAAAGTCCTTAGTGTACTGCATTCCGCCCTCCACTCCTCAGTCTTGTTCCTCTAGGTCTCCGTCACTGGTCCGCTCCGCCGTGTGTGGTGCTGGACTTCCCCGGGACTCTTTCATCCAGACCTTCAGGGATTTTTGCAGTTCTTTGGGATCAGTGACGAAATGCGAGTGGCCCTGCCTGTTGACGCGTAGCCTCGCTGGGTACAACATGGCATAGTCCAGGCCCAGGGCTCTAAGTTGCTGTTTGTACGGGACAAATCTTCGTCTCTCCTCCTGGACTTTCGACGTGAAATCAGGGTATAGCGATATGTCCATGCCCTCGTACTGCAGTTTGCCCTTCTCACGGGCCACTCTGAGGGCTGCGTCCCTATCCCTGTAATTTAACAATTTCGCTATAATCGGTCTAGGGTTGGCGCCCGGGGGAGGCCTCGGTCCGAGGGTGCGGTGCGCGCGTTCCACTATAAACATTGGCGAGAAGGTGTCATCCCCCAGCATCGTCTTCAGGAGCTTCTCAATAAACAGTTCCATCTTGCCTGTTTGGGTTGACTCAGCCACACCCGTGACGCGAATGTTGGATCGCCGGGACCGCGCCTCCAAGTCCTCCGACTTCTCCTGGATTACCTGAAGCAATCTACCAAATTGTTTACGGTCAGTGTCCCATTCAGTCTGCGCCTCCTCTGCCTCTGTCAGTCTTCGTTCTGCCATATCCAGCCTTTCCGAGTGCTTGTCCACCCTTTCTGACATCCGATCCATCCGATAGGACAACGCATCAATCTTGGTTCCAATGGCCGACATGCCCTCCTGAAGGCCTTTCTCCATGGTGTTAAGCATTTCCTTGATTTCGGCACACAGGGAGGGACCCGGGTCAGTAGCCGTGCTGGAAGATTGGGCAGCCTGTTGCTCCGAGTCCTTATGCTTTCGCTGATCGAACGTCAGCTTCGGCTGCGTGCGGTCTCCCTTGCCCATTGTGAATAATCTTCACGAGGGAGGCTGTGTCCTGCTCCGGCGGAGGCCCCACTGGAGACCGAAGCACCGTGCGTGCACCCGCTCTGGCTGCAAGTGGCTTCAGGGGTGTAGTAGACGGGGCAACGTAGTGCGTGTGTCCTGCTAGGGATCGTCGACACCACTTGGATTCATAGGCCCCTTTGGGTGTGCTCGGTAATCCACCCTCCAGACCCCCCGGATCGGCCCAGGACGGTAACGGATGGCCGTGCACGTGGGGAGTATCCTCCGCCCTCCGGGGTGTACTCGCCACCACGCCAAAGCCCCTCTCGCCTCAGACGTGCCCGTTTATCAGGCGCCCAGGCCGATCCTACCTTCGGGGGTGCTCCGCCATAGCCACGTGGATCGCAACTGGGTCCGTTGTTGTACCGGTGTCTCCCCCGCCGCCCTCCGCAGCTCTCATGGGTCGTGTAGCACTTCCAGTGATTGATTCCTCAGCGAGGGGCAGCTGGGGGGTCAACCTCCGCCGGTCTCCGTCAGACCCCCAGGCAAACGCTCGTCGCTGCCGCACGTCGGGTGACGTCGCCCGGTGTCGCCAGCTAGGAAAGACCGGTGATTGGGGCCTGGTCCGGCGTCCGCAGTGCAGTCGGGCAAAGTGAGGTTTCCGCAGCCCGTTTTCCGCCCAAACTGCAGCCGGAGATCCGTGAAGGGCAGGGGCGGCGATATCTGGTGTTATTGCGCTGTTTGCACCACTGTGCGAGGATTTATGCCGGATAGTTGTCGGCGCTGGCTCGGAGCTCCGCTCTTAAGCGTCCACCATTGACGCCGGCTAGCTCCGCCCCCACCAGACTTACAATTATTAACAACCACTCAGGCCAGTGGTTTCGCGTACAGTAGGTGCACCCAACCAAGAAATTCGCTTCCAAAGCCCATCTTTGCCAACACCGCAAATAAATATTGCCACTCCACTCTATCAAAGGCCATTGTGGCATCTAAAGATACCAACACTGTCGGCTCGTGGATCTGCGGGGAGCCACCTAGGATGCAGTCGACGCAAATTCAGCGCCATGTTACGACGAGGCATGAAACCGGATTGATCCGGATGGATAAGGGTCGTAATTACCTTGACCAGCTTTGTGGCCATGAGTTTCCCCAAAATTTTGGGTTCTGCGTTGAGAAGTGATATGGGCCTAAGATGAGCATTGTGTCTTAGGCTTACCGACTTTATGTATGACCACAATATTGGCCACGCGTTGGTCGTACGGAAGTTCACCTTTCTCCTTGCTTTCCAGGACAATGGATCGGACGTATGGGGCGAGACTACCCGTATTCAATTTATACAACTCAATCGGTATCCCGTTGAGGCCTGTCGCCTTACCGGATTTTATCTGCCTGATCGCTTGAGCTACTTCATCATCTGAGAACGCGGAGTGAAGGTAACTCCTATCGTCCTCAGACAAACTCGGCATTGCAATGTCTCTGATCATTGCGCTATTCTCAGCTTCCGTAAATTCACTAACGGTCGAGTAAACCTTCTTGTAATACTCAGAAAACTTGTTTGCCACCGCCTGGGGATCCGTGATACTACATGAATCCAGCCCCTTCAATTCAGGTACCAGCCTAGATGCTTGTTCCCCGTGCTCGAGCCATGCAATCAGTTCAGTTCAGTTTGCTTTATTCGATTTTTGTTTAAAATCATAAAAGCGTACAGTTAAAAATACAATCATAATTAAAAGGAACATACATATAAAGGCACAAATAATCTACGAATTAAAAGTTAAAAACATTTGCTCACCCTATGAATATTACTACCTTGGTAATAACATACTTTACAGGATTCGTGTTAACAGGTCTTCCATTACATCAGAAGGAAAGTTGGTAGGGGTTGCAGTACTTGAGACTATTATGCAGTAAGTCTAACCTGTTAAGCGCGGGGATACTACAACAAAACGGTAAGCAAACTCCTCTACTCAGCCTGGTGTTATCCTCGCCATTGGTCTGGGAGCAGAGATATATGAGGTGTTTGGGTAGAAATCGTGTAGATCCCAGGTAAATATGGGGCCATCACCTTCTTTGGGTGACCAAGTTTGGAGGTATGGAACAATATGTCTACTCCTAAATCTTATTAGTACCAAGTCACCAATGATGTCTTTTTGGAGGGGACCTAGCCAGCCCACTCTCCTCACGCTCATAATCCTGCCGTCAAGGTCATGGGTCGATTTTTTGATAGCCAAAACTTGACCTTATTTAACAAGTCATGTTGTCTCTCTGATTTTCCCTGTTTGAGTTGCGGGACTCCCGAGAGGACGCACACGAATGGAGCGGCCTCTGGAGGTAGATGAATTCGAGAAACCCTGTTGCGCTCTACTCTGGGAACAATATTGTGCGCTGTAGTGAATTTAAGAGGGGCTTTAGGAACATTTGGGGGCAAAGAAGTGGGAACAAGTACTTGGGTTTGGGCAACTTTATTTTGTGCGATTAGTTTAGGCGCATTAGGAGGTGCAGTTGACAAGGGATGATTAAATATGGTAGCATGGGTAGGAGGTAACAAATTGAATTTGATTGTTTCCTCAATCCTTGTTAGTCTATCCCCCAAGGTGTTGATTTTGTCAATCAGGGGGTATATAGTAGATTTGATCAAATGTTCGATCGTAGACAATAAAGCCATCTGGGAAGAGGGTGCTAGGTTGTCTAATTTTTTAGCCGCCTCTGGATTTGGGGGGTAATTGGTAGGGGGCAAAGTTGAACTTGGGGATCCATTTTGTAATTTTTGTAATTTAGGTTGGCTCCCATTATATTTATCCCCGTCATGCTTCCTTTTTGGCGGATGTGGCCCGAACGGGTGCTATACTTTGGGTTTTGGCTTTTGTGAAAATGGAAAAGGGTTCCAGCACACAATCATTAGGAGGTAACGGGATAATGTTATTTGACGGGGAGAGTAATCGTGCTGGGGCATACCTGGTCTTACACAGAGCATTTAATTCATCCAATAGTGAGAGGCTACACACTGTACTAGTTATTTGTGGAGAGGATTGATTACTAGTTAGGGTGTCTATAAGCAGATCGGAATTATTTTTATCAACATCTCTACACGTAGGTAAAAATGTACTATTTGTGTGCTTGTCTTGCATCTTGGGGCAAGAATCTGACCGAGGAGCTATTTTAGTGGCAACCCCATTGCGGGTCATAGTATGGCTTGGATGTGATAACATTATTGAAGTTTATTAGGCAAGTACTACAGTCCGGTACAAAAAGTCAGTCGGTAGCTTTACCTCCTCTTGAAAAGCATAGGGGCGTGGCCCGTCCCGTCCTCCTCAGGCCTCTGAGGGCCACAGAGGGCCCGCCCTTTGCCCGGGCTTAGCCCGCGCGCGAGCCCGCGACGCCTGTCCTCCTTTTTCTATCCCCTCCGGGCGCAGAAGTAGCAGCAGAGGAGTCTGGGGGATGTAGTTTCCCCACCCCACGGCGGCCGCTATCCTGTAGTTCAGCGGCGGCGGGGGGGAAACATCAAAGATTCCCAAATGTCCTGTGGGCAGCAGTGAGCAGGTAGGGGTGATTCTCCCCCCAAAACAAGTCTTCTCCCCCCCACAACGAGTGTTCAGAGGAGCACCCACTCCACCAGGGCTGTCCTCCTTTTTCTATCCCCTCCGGGTGCGGAAGTAGCAGCTGAGGAGTCTGGGGGGGTGTAGTTTCCCCACCCCACGGCAGCCGCTATCCTGTAGTTCAGCGGCGGCGGGGGGGGGGGAAACATCAAGGATTCCCAAATGTCCTGTGGGCAGCAGTGAGCAGGTAGGGGTGATTCTCCCCCCAAAACGAGTCTTCTCCCCCCCACAACGAGTGTTCAGAGGAGCGCCCCATGCAATCAATTTACCGGCTTTATCGCCGTGCTCATATATACGGCTCAGGACTGCGTTATGAGCCACTGCTCTATCCCTAACGAGATCCCTATACTCCTCCTGTCGGAGCCTCAGGAAGTGAAGCTCCTTAGGAGTATGTGACTCAGCCAGCTTCTCCTCCAACAGAATAACCTCCGTCTCTTTCTGGGCGACATCTGCTTGTCGTTTCTTGTTCTTGCTGGACACTAAGGATAATACCTCACCTCTCGCTACTGTATTGTACGCTTCCCAGAGGGACTGCGCAGAGTCCACCAACCCCTCGTTCTCCAGAAAATAACGGTCTGTCATCTGGAGCACCTCTTTTTTAATAGCTGGGTCCTTTATCTGCCAGGCACCAATGGGTGCGACCCTCCCCACTGCCGGTTGATCAAGGGCGAGTCGGATCCATAGTGGAGAATGGTCAGAAATGCCCCTCCCAAGAGACTTCACCTCATGGATCATGGTCGCCATCACCGCAGGTAACAAAATGTAGTCTATCCTAGATAAGATACCGTGAGCTGCTGAAATATGGATGTAGTGTGGCAGCGTTGGGTTGCGTATCCGCCAACTATCAACTAACCCCAGCCTGTCTAAGAATTCTGGGAGCCATCTCTACGTTGGTCTAAGCGGCCGCGGTGGGCTGCGGTCTATCTCCCCATCCAAAACAGCATTGAAGTCGCCACCCAAGACTATGCTACCGAAGGGCAGCGTGAGAAAGACAGCACTTAGATAACGGAAGTCTCAGCCTGGAGGCCTGGTGACACATATACAGACAAAAAGGTTACAGTCTTGCCCCACACCTGCCCGGAGACTCCCGCATATCTGCCCCTTTGGTCCACCCAAGTAGCCTGCACAGACAGAGGAAAGGAGTTCTTAACCAGAACACAGACTCCCCGACAGCCAATGGTAAACCCAGCATGCACCACCAACTTATACCCCCCTTTATGGAGGGCCATGCATCCATTACCAACCAAGTGCGTCTCCTGCAGCAAAACCACATCCGGGGACTGCCGTCTAATAAGCTAGCTGACCATCCCTCTCTTAATCTTATCACCCAAACCGTTCACATTCCAACTCAGCACTCTCATCCCTGATCCTCGACTACTCTGCGCCATTCAACCCATGCGTAAAATGTCTAGCTACATTGGTATCACCTGACTCAAAAAGATAAGAAAAAGGAACAAAAGAAAAACTACTATTACCAAAAAAAATAACACCCATCACGCCTCCCGCCCTGCACCCCTGCTCACTGCATTTGCCAACCCCCAACTCGCAGCGTGTCTGTCACCCCATACTTAAACTAATAACTATCTAAATATAGATCAGAGGAGGAAGCCAGAGCCCTGCATCCGCCCACAGGAGACATATCTCGCGCC
Organism: Lissotriton helveticus; assembly: GCF_964261635.1. Lineage (NCBI taxonomy): Eukaryota > Metazoa > Chordata > Amphibia > Caudata > Salamandridae > Lissotriton > Lissotriton helveticus. Next base: position 1,210,006,182 of record NC_136063.1, read on the forward strand.
TGAAGTTAACTATGGAGGATTAATTAACAAGCGGCACTCCCCCTCAACAGCCCATATTGTCATCACCACAGCGACGATCATCATTCTTGTTCCTGAGCATCATGTCCATCTCCGTCGCCCTCCCCCGGGGAATCCCCCTGGGGGGGGAAAGACTCTCCAGCCAATTCGAGGCAATTTCTGGGTTATCAAAGAATCAAGCTTTCTCCGCTATTTCAACTCGCAGCTTGGCCCGGTACAACATTGCATACTTAAAGCCCCTGTCTCTGAGCCGCCTCTTGACTCCCATGAAGCTCCGCCGCTGTCTCTGGACCGCCTGGGTAAAATCTGGAAAGAAGGTGCGTGAGGAATTCTCGTACCTCAGGGGGCCCCCAGATCGGGAGGCCTGCAGGATAGCGTCCCTATCCCTGAAGATGAGCGCCCACGCGATCTTCAGACGCGGCGGTGCCCCCGGCTTGGGCCGTCCTCCCGGAATTCTAGGAGCTCGCTCTATCGTGAAAAAGTTACTCAACTCAATTGAATTGAATACTCAACCCTTTCGGCTTCAGATGGTTAAGGATAACGTCTTCGACAAAGAGATCCGGGGCCAGACCATCCGCTGGTACTACTTCATTTAAACCAGTGCACATTGTGCAAATGCCAGAACTTTCCCACGCTGCCTGTGGAACAAGTTTGGGTTGGGGTTCCTTGTATGTTGCAAATGCTAATAAAAACACAATGCCAGCAATCCCAGTGAAATTGGCCAATGGTTGAAGTGGGTTGATCACTGCCCCATGGTGTATGCATAGCGTGCGAAAGAAAAATACGAATTAACCAACAGTCCAATGAATGAAGAGGGATGGTTGGAAGCTCCTGAAAATAAGTAGATTATATAAAGTTTGTCTAAAATCAAAAGATCTTGGATAAAGGTAGACCTAAAAATGGGTACTAGACTCAAAATGATACATTTACCAACCCCTTGAAATCAGTCCTGTGCCATCCGTCCTTGCATTTTTTTAAGGTAATGGTATGCCTTTAATCCATCGGGATTTGTGGAATATAATTGTATAAATTCTCATTGGAGGAAAGCTTCAACCTGTTTTTGATGGGTATGTGGAATAGTCATAATCCTTAGGCATTATTTCAAACTTGTTTGTATTTGTGCAAAACCTACATAGAAATATTCAGCGCATTTCTATTATTTAGTCATCATTTTTGGAATATATCTATATCTATATATATACACACACACACACACGCCCATTCCCCCCCCCCCCATTTTTGTGTAAACAACTTGTAAAACTAAAATAATTGACAGTTTTTTAAATAAAGACACAAATCAGGTGAGTAGGATAGTCAAGAGAGATTTTATTCACAAGAAAGCCCAAAATAGTTATCTTTAAACCACTGTTATACAACCCCGAATGTAATCCATGCTTTGCGGGTCCATCATGCAGGACATGGCCCTGGGTTTCTCTTTGGTCTCAGCAGCGGTGGGTGCTCCATTTGAGCGAAGGAGCGCCGTCCCCCTGCCACCACCAGTAAATAAAACGGGTTTTAAACCGGTTTAAATTATTGTTTTATTTTAATTCCCCAGACCTGCCCCCAGGACTGACAAGTCTTGGGGGTGGGTCCAGAGTCCTGGGGCCATCCAGGGGATGAGGTGTTTGGTTGGACGTCTCAGGCCGGCCAACCCCTTCAAGCACAGTGAAGCTCTCTCCGCCTCAGCTGGGTTGCTGGGGTTTGAGAGAGCAGGCACAGGCTGCCAGTATGCCAGGAAGCGCAAGTTGCAGACGCTCAAGCCAATCCTGAAGCTGCTCTAATGCGAGAGCAGCTTCAGGAATGGCTTATGGGAGACTGGGAGCCTGTACCCCAGAGCCAGAAGCAAGAAGAGCTGATGGACTGGAGACGGCGGCGGCAGCATTAAGGTAAGTTTAAGTTTATTTATTTTTTGTTTATTTTTATTTGTACTCGAACCCTCCCAGCCTCTACCCCAAACCTCCAGCCCGGCCTGCCCCTACCCCACCCTACTTTGGTAGGGGACAGGTCACTACTGGGTCGCAGTATCCTTGCGCACATTACCAATTAGTTAGTGCCTCTAACTGCTGGTTTCAGTCTGTGGCTGTAATCCGCCTTGGATGAGTCATCGCAGTACCAAGTGGATATGCGGTTGCATGATCCTTGCCCACTGGCAATTAGGCACAGACCAGGAAAAACCCCTACAGACAGCTTCCACGCAGTGTGACAGTATGAATGCGGGCAAGCATGTTTGGGTATTTCAGTGTGTGTGTGGGGAAGGGGGGCAGGGCCACGTCCTCGAAATACTTTTTTCATGGTCACCTAGTGATTGCAGTGTGTGGGTGAATTTAAAGATGCAACAGTTTATATAAATCACACTGGATGAATGAATTCAATGTGAGAGATTTGTTTTTATTAACCCCAGCAAGCAAATTTTGGTTCTCGTTTCTTGGAACTTATTTTATGATGCAACGCCAGCATCTTCGATTGCTTCACTCCCTACCGGGGAAACAGTCTGCACAGCATTTAAAGACCTTATGCAGAAAGAGTATAGCTACATCAAGGTCCATTATCAATTGGCTTAGGGGATTTTCATGCCTATTGTGGGTCTCTCGTGAATGGCTTTACAGCCTTTCCATTCTCATTTTTAAGAGGAGTCCGGGACACCTCTGGAATGCTCCATCTCCTGCTCTAGTAACGGACAACTAGGTTCCCACTTTCCATGCCTTCTGCTTGGACGGTGTGGTATCAGTACATTTCACACATGTGCACTGCTCATTCCGGGGCCATACAGATATGAAGCTAGTCATGCAGGAACAAACTTATACATGTCCTAAACTCAGATTAGCATGCACTCGCAAGCCCTCAGTACATATCACAAAGTGAGCGGTCATGTATCTGAATGAGTTGGGGCACTCAGAACTGTATTTTGATTCACCAAGAGAGTATGCAAGTGTGAAAATGTGTTTAAGACCGAACAAGACAGAAGGCCACTCTCTTGCTCTCATGTCATATGCACAGTCCTGTCATACGCGTATGTGTGTGTTAAATGTGTAAGAGGGCCTTGATTTGGGAGTGAGCAATTCCATCTGTATGAATGGTTTGTATGTGTGTGTGTCTGCATATATTCAGAATGGTGCATTTGTGTAGGCTGTAATGAGGTGAGGCCAGTCATTGCCAGCTCTGGCACGGTCACTCTAATTGCTAGATCTTTTGTGGTTTTGCCTACCATACAACCCAATTGGTCTGGGTGCAAAAGACCTGTTCTGAACTAACAGTGGCCCTCAGCACACCCACCGCTTAGCATTGGTAGGGCTTACTATCATTTAAAAAAATAAATGATGGCTTGCCTTCCTCTTCTTGCATTTGATTCTTACCCTGAAGTACAGCCTCTTTGCAGTTCTTTTGATTGTGGCCTTCCACTGCTCATTTCTATGATACCGTTATTTTAATTTTTGGTCAAGCACCCCAAAATATGACAAAAACATGCACTTGTTATCTTAGAAACTTGGGTTTCTAAGGAAAGATCAGGTCTCATAACTATCCCGATTTCCAACAGTTTTTGCAGGTATGGGAGAGTGCTCATCACTGTAAACTTATAGTCTAGGTTCAATTTTCCACTCGCTTTTTATGTAATCAGTAGTTCCCTTTTGGATGAATTCAGTTTGAGAAATTAAAGGCTATATGCTTATTAGGGCATGAGTTAGCTCCTCCTATAATGCACCGGAAGAGGAAGTGGTGAAAAGTGAGGGAACTTTAATGGCTGTGCATTATGGTTTCATAGTCCATTTTCCCCTATTGGAGAAGGCGGGTGGTCTGAGATGCTAAACCAGTCATTAGACTGGCAGCATTATTATGCCATTTTGTGTTTCAGGTTATTGTATATCATTAAAATATATTTTGGGGCATTTGGGGAACTTGTGTGCTGGAGTTTTTCTTCCATAGGGCTAAAATCATGCCATTGCAGCCTATGGGTAAGGCTTCATCTACCACATCTGTAAAATATCGTCCTAATCGCTGGCAACTACATCCATAAAAAAGAATGACCTAAATCTGGCTTTTGTTTGCCAGCAAACATAAAAGTGCATAGTTATAACTGGGGGACTATTGCCATAGCGATTATCTAAGCCATGGTGTATGTTGAAGTTGCTCTCACAGGATGTTCACAAATACACAAAAAGAGAATTGCTGACTAGGTATAAAGCTGCATTATACTTGCATTTGTTGTGCTTCCTGATTTTTTTTTTTTAATAATACAAGAAAAACAACAGGTTCCATCCATTGAACATGAATATCTGAATAAAACGTTATCAAAACATTCACCCACTGGTCTATGCATCAGAGGGCACTGGTGGATGCCAAAAGAATACTGGCAGAACTTTATTACCCAATGCCAGCCATTTATTTAATCAAAGGCAAACTCTAGGTAAAGATCCTATTCTACGCAAGGTATCCTTCAGGCAGAATATCAGAATGTCATTTTTATCTAAAATTATTTTAGGACTACGAGCTCCATAACATGCTGTAAAAACGAAACTTCACCCGGACGCATTAAATCAAGGACCCGGCTAGTGGTTCTCTCACACTATTTTAAAACCTCAAGTCATAATTGTGCTGCATAAGCATCACGTTGGTTAGATGGCTTCCGTTTCCACCCACAATCCGATTCTAATTTCAGCATTCAGCCATCCCTTCTAAAATAGCCAGGTGTATTGGATTTGCCAACTGACGGCATGGCCTAAATTTGCACACACACTTAACTCCAGTTCCAAAGCAATGTTGAAGATTCAGTGACCTCTTGACTGACAAAACCATTGACCATTATTCACCTTAATAACTCCAAATCGTCTTTAGCACGAGAACATCCAATACCTCATATTGCTGATATAGTTCTTTGCAGATTTCTTAGTTTACTGGGAATTTGTATATTTAGAGGACATTTAGGAACTGGCAGTAAGTGGATGAAACTTCTACTCATTTATTAATATTATGTCACTGATGTTTGGCATTGTTATATAGCCGGCTCAGAGCGGCAGGAATGTGTTCGGGACACCAAAGGTGGCTCTCGGGACATAAATGGGATGTTTAAGGTCAGCAGTATGGACACGACACATGATTCGGGGGCAGTTTTAGATAATGTGTGGATTGTCCTTCTCTGTGCTGCGGTGCACCCTATACTGTGTGTGCTGTGCTGCGGTGCACCCTATACTGTGTGTGCTAAGTGCAGACAGGACAGCGTGGCTAGTTTTGGAAAAAGATTCACTCCCCTCATTATGGGCCCTTGAGTGAGTGCTTCAAATTAAAGACAGAGTGATGGTTTAGAAATGCATCTCCATCTTTCACTGCCAAGGAGCCACTTACATTTTGAAGAGAGTGCATGCGGTGCCCCTCTAGTTGGGTGCACTAGGTAAATGTATCCAACTACGGGTAGATAGCTGCCTGGTCGCGGAGAGGAGTATCCTCCAAAGGGAGGCCCTCGGGACTGCACTACCTCATAAGCAGCACCTTAAATAAGTGTTCCTTCCAACAACATCTTTGGCCTTACACCCACGTCCGTAATATGGCATGGACACAAAAACAAAGGCATACCAGGATTTTCATAGGGCCAAGCCCTCATAAATATGGATACTCCTCCTTGTAGTCATGGCAGCACACATTTCGCTCTGAGCAATCCTTATTACAGAAAGGGCAGCGCAGGAGTTTGTGGCCCCCTTCTATACTACCAAGTGGTGGCAGCACTGGAGAGTACTTAGGCGAAACCAACATTTACAATTCATTAGTTATTCCAAGCTAAAGCTTGCCTCAAAAAAAAAAAAACACACCACTATTGTGCATACTTTTTAGTGTGTGCACATCACTTTCACAACAGGACAAGACATTTCGAATTTCTCATCCGTCTAAAAATATGTGGGTTCGGCTACGTGGCTTAATAAACACAACAGCAGGGCTCAACTTAATTGGGGGCCGTAAAACCCAACAAAAAATAGGGGCGGGGGGAATGAAAAGGAACTTCTGCACTTTTCAATCACATCCTGAAACCACAGACAGCATGTGTATAAACAAAATTGCGCCGTGAGACAGCAAGGCCATTCGACACGGTGAACCACTTGCGTCAAAAAAGGAGCTAACATGCCTCTACAGATAAACCAGCAAAGTTTATGTGAAGCATCACGGATCTTTCAAACATTAAGTTTGTTTTTGAATGTCAAAATATATCACCCACGCGGACGATAGGCAATGTATGCATGTGACAAGGCACGCAGCTTGAGGCGTATGCCCAGACACGGATGTGAAAGGAGAACAGGCATGATAAACTTAGTTGCTGACTATTTAAATAAAGCTTCAGAAACAAACAATGCTCAAATGTCAACAATTTAAAGCACGGAATTTGTACCTGAGAAGTCACGACTTTTTGACTGGGGAAGATGGAGGAGGAGGAGGAGGGGGGGCGGATTGAAATTATATTACGTTTTAGGCAATTGCAAGCATTTCACTCGCGTAGAAAATGGAAATGCGCAAACAAATAGGACAATTTAAATTCGCCAAAATAAAAACAAAATACATTTTCGCATAAACAAGCCTAGCGTTTCAAATGATCACCCTAACCCACAGGTGCAACTAGGATAAAAAATATATTGCTCAGTGGGCCTTGCCAACCTTAGAAATTGCCCGAGCATTTTAGCTACTAAACAGATTAATCCATCCTAAATTAGGATCCCTAAAGCCAGTTCCTCAAAGATGGGGATCTTTGCTCCTTCGGTTGCTTGTAGCAGGACTTAAGAGCTGCAGGCTTTCCATGTTACCCCAAGAACACCTGCCTGCCTCCACCTCAGCTCTCCAGCGGTTTTACTTTCATTCTCTGCAAGAGGGATTACATTCCACCCTGACAAAGTAAATCAGTCTTCTCGCTTGAACCTGCTCATAATGCTCCTGTATGCAGTTATAACACATGGGCAGCATATAAAATGTCCTATCACGGTACAGAATCGAGGGACCTAAATATCTCCATAGTCTATATTGGAAAAGCGGTGACCAGTTGGCTTTCAGATGAGAAGGCTGGTGTTGCTTGGTACCGGGTTGCCTTCCTTCAACACTCAAATCAAAGAAAGCTTTATTCGATTTTTACAAGGTATAAAATCATAAAAGCTACATATATATATATATAGACATTTCATAAAAACATTAAATAATCAAACATTAAAAGGATTAAGAAGACATTAAATTGGTACATTTATCAGAATAAAGCATTATTTAAACCACACCATAATAAATAATGTGTTAACATTAATTTTCGCTTCTTCAGAATACTTTTTAGGAAACCAGTCATAACCATAATACATTTATCATTTCCTAGTTGTAACAGGTTTAAGTACGCTGGTCTACACTGTCGCCAGGAGCCCTCTCTCAGATATTGTTTGATCCACCTTCTCCGTTCTTTTCCGTAATATTTACAGAATAATATCAGATGGAATGTGGATTGGGTAGACTGATTATCACATGGGCATGATACCAAAGCTCTTGACCAGTCGTTCCTTTCTGGAAACGTTACAAAGCGGAAACATAGTTCAAATCTGAACCTTGTCCTTCAACACTCGACATTGCCCAAAGATTAGGTCCTTCATGCGCTGCATCAACAAGCTCTGGGCCTGATTGTCCACCACAATTCATTCCTTCCGTGCAGCAAATTTGAAAGTAACTGCATAGCAGCCTAGACTATTACTAGATCTCTTTTGTGTTGAATGGAAGCCCATATTCCCAGTTTGAGCTGTCGATGTATAGCTTTTAGATAGAATCACAAGTGCCTTCCAAATGCTCCAATGAATGTCTCCACAACTTCAATACTGTGGCCATGTCACCACTGTTCAGCACCACAGGCCCGACCGCTTTGGTATTTTGTCATCCCTCTGCTTCTTCAGAATTGTATAGTGCGCTGCGTACATTTTCCACTTCATGGATAGCGGATGTTGCTTTTTACAAACTGAATTTTGATGCTGGTTTGCGCTGGTGACGTCACGATTTTGCATTTGTTGATACTAATTACTAAAATGAATCATGCTTTTTCTCTCGCCCGCAGCATTTCAGTGTACTTCACAGTAAATCAGATTCATCCACATTGATTGGGACGGCATAAATTTTTTTTAATGTCCTGTCCTAGAGCTAATATTTCGTATACAAATTGCTCATAGAGAGTCAACATTAGCTAGACTTAACCAACAATGTATGGTCTCTATAATTGAACTGCCTTAGCACAGATTTTTTTTTTATGATAAACTAGTGTTATTAGCATTTTATTTTTCCTTTTTTATAGTGCTGAAAGACAGTGGGGGGGGACGCTCCTCAGCCTTGGCAGAGGAGCCGCCCCTGCGGAGGTGGGTAAACAAAGTTTACTGACAACTGGGATTCGATGAGATGGAATACAGGAGGCACAACCTTACTGCACTACACCCCCACATCCTGAGATGCACACATTCAAAGTACCGAAAGGAGAATACACCAGTGGTTGTGGCAGGAACTTTGACGCTTCACTGTCATTTAATGAGGGGCAAGCCTGCAGAACTGTGTCCACAAAGAGCATCCAGAAGATGGAGAAAAAGCAAGAAGATGGCCACTGGCAGTTATTTTCATTCATGGGCATGTCGTTGCCAGAAATATAAAATAAGACTCCAATGGTCAAATGGATGGAGTGGAGGTCTTTCTTTGAGCATTTGCAACGCATCCTTAGATTTCATGGATCGAAAAGATTATGGTCAAATCGGGAAGCGTTTAAGCTGGATGAGTCACCAATTACAACTATCATCCCAATTGACAGACTTCTAGCAAAACATTTTTTTTGTTGCTCAAATGGTGGCTTAGAAACAATGGAAGACTTGACTGACAGAAAAAATAGTTGATACCAAGAATGGATGGTATTGCGTATCTGTTGTCCCTAATTGGCATTTTACCAAATAATATTAATACTATGTAGCACTACACATTATCCAGTAGCAAATGAAAGCACTCGTAACAAAAAAAATCAGTGGGGACTTCATCATTTTGCATTATACACAAACTGGTCCTGATCACTTTAAATTAAGTACCTATCAGACAGCCAGGTAACACTTTGCTTTTTTGAATGGACAACTACCTATCCATTCATTCATCGGCCAATGCATGTAAAATAATTGTATAATTGCAGACTGTGCCCCCTTGGAGCAAGTTTTATGGCTCCATCAAACAAAGGTTCTTAAGGGGCCATGGATAGACAACTACAGATATAAAGCATGAGATGCCCGATTTAACAGCCTTTACTCAGACTAATTTCTTTTACGTTTCGCCCTGGCGGTAGCACTGCGCAGCAGTGCTTTCGCAGGGCGAAATCTAATGTTATCTCAGTAGTGGGGACTTGAAACCGCCCCTTCTTCCATTGGCTAGCTCCATAAATGGAGGCTAGCCATTGGAAGACATCGTTGTCAATCACTTTTTCGCCGTCAGAACACGAATCATGGGCGTTTCTGACTCTTAAGTCCCGCCCCCCACACCCTCCCTCTCGCCGTCCCGTTGTCCGTGCCTTCTCGAAGTTCTCCCTCCCGCCCGCCCACTGTCCGTGCCTCCTCCCTCCCGCCCGCCCACTGTCCGTGTTCGATGCTCTCCAACCTAGCCCACTGTCCGTGGCCTTTTTTTTTTTGCTGGCGTACAGTCCCTGAGATGAATGTAAAAATATTGCACACTAAGAACAAGTTCTGACTAAAATTATGCATATTATGTAATCCTCTCCATGCCGGAGTCACTGAGAAAATGTTTCCAATCTGAGCAGGCGTCCAGAGGTCGCGCTGTGTCTCCGGTCGCCCAGCGAGTCTCCGTCGGCAGCTGATGTCGCACGCTCAGCAGGTCAGGCAGACAGCGCAGCCCCCTTATTGCCAGATCCTGGAGAGAGAGGCAAAGAGCGAGTAGCCAACAAACGAAAAGAGACTTTCTTGGACCTGGACGAGGGGACAGAACCTGCTTCATCCCCCAGCAGAATCCCGTCCCAGCCCTCGCTCCCGTCTGAAGCAACCAAAACATTCCACTGCCGTGCATTTTTCTGCAGCACGAGTTGAGCGGTCTTCCCCGGGCTGCAGAAGCAAGCCCCGTGCACGGCGGACCGCAGCAGAGCTTTGCACACTGGCCAGTTCACTTTTGCCCTGGACAGAGCGTGTCCTGCTGGGCAGAAGTCAGGGGGGCGCTGCTGGCAGTTTTTCCATGAAGTGCCTGGGAGTACCTTGTTGGGTCTGGGTTAAAGAGACCTGATCCGGACCGCACTTTCTTTTTCTCTTTCTGGAGAGTTTTTGAACTTTTGTGTTTTTGTTTATTTACTTACCGACCGGAGAAGTCTCCACCGCTGTTGGCTGCCATGATGAACAGGAGCACCATGGTGTCCAGTACTCAGACCAGGATACGGATGGACCCCTTCAACAACTACACTCTGGTGGGCCGGGAGCTGGGCAGGTGAAGAGGGGGATGGGCTTTGCAAGGGCACTGTTACAGTTCCTACGTTTACGAAAGGGAGGGGGGGCAGCAAAACTACAAGTACCAGAATGCAAAGCTCTGTAAGATGCTCAGACAGGCTTCCATGTCATGTAGTCATTGTTCTCAGGTGCTTGATAAGGCAATCGATATAATTGGATCCATCGGAGAATATACTTATCTGTTAAATGCAAGTCCCGGACTGGAATTTATTTATGCGTTTTTATATAGTGCGGACTTTATCCGAAGGTGTCGGAGCGCTTCACAATAGGAACAGAACTGATACATGAGAACATAACAAGTGAACAAATTACAAAAGCAAACATTACATTACATGAGACAAGAGTGAATCATGAACAAACAAAATAAAAGAGGTAGCAAACGGTGCATTACAGGAGGAAAAAGTGACAAATGTGTGGGTTACAAAAGCGTACAAAGTACAAGTAGAGGTATAAAACGCACAATACATGGTATCCTGCAGACAAGTTGGGTAACAGGCTAGCGTGGAAGCCCGTGGGGTCTTTCGAGGCGCTTGTTCAGAAAACCATGTTATCAGATTGAGATAAAGGCGGCCGGCAGACTGCTCCCCCCCCCCCTCCCGGTTTTTCTCCCTCTGGACATGTACTCGCGTGAAGGTGTCATCTTTCTTAATACTTACATGTCCTGCAGCTGGTGATATAGCCGAGGCAGAAACGTAATTCATCACCTGCAGAAACGCTCTGTCAGCTCAGTTTTACCTCTGGTGTCGGTAAAACGTTTTCCCTTGACTTGGGTGGTAGTAACGTGGATCGCTACGATTAGGTCTGAAAGCGCTATGGGAAAATAGGATTTAATGGGGCAGCCCGGCGAATAATGTCACAATTCATCTCCGAACCAGAAAAGATGTCAGCAAAGCCGGCAACATTCTGGTGATAGAGATGCAGGCAGGACGGGGCATGAATTCCACATCCCGTGGCAACTTTAAGGCAGCCACAGAGTGGAACTGGTGGTTCCCTGGCGTGGGAGAGACGAGAGAGCTGCAGACCTAGCCTGCGTACTTACAGCAGCTAGAGAAGTGTACAGACTAAGAGCACACACACAGGCGCGATATAAGAGTTCTCACAGGCGAGGCACTCAGACCCATCTATGTGGCATTGGAGCGGACGTGTGTGGGTGGAAAGAGAACCGGCGTGCCACCCCTTTGATGATGGGCTTCAAAAAGTAATGGAGGTGGTGGTGGTTGGAGAGGGGGGGTGCGCCATCCTTTAGGGAAAGGAGCGAGACAGTTTACCACGATCGCCGACTCACACTTTTTGAGTGACATTTGTGATGCCTTATATTGTACATACCCTGGGTGAAGTGACATGGCTGCAGTGGTGCTGTGCAGCGAACAGTAACGCTGGAGACCTTGCAATGTGTTCAGCGTACATTACGAGACCAGAAGGGCCCCGCCTTGGGGAGGGGGTCTTCCTGGTTGCCTGGGGGTCTCCGCGGCTGCCAAGTGGCCCCCATGTCGTATATGACAACCTCAGTCAGGGCTGGGAAGCCAATAGCACGTTGCATAGTGGGAATTGTTTAGGCCGCACGTATCGAAGCTACCGAATGCAACATCTGTTGTCGAGACTGATTGAGGGCTCTATTCACGGCAGAAGGCATCCATGCTCTAGACCTGAAGTTTTGACACGTTTCCCTGAAATAGAACAAAATGATGTCATTGTAAAAATGCTGCAGACTTGCTCTGCGTCCTGGGCTTTTCATCTCGCAGAAAGCGCTTGTAAATATTATCTGCTTCTTTACAAGATTACGTAAGATCTGGTATCACATTTTTATATGACATAAGTGTGGCTCTGTGTGTGTGGGGGCGGGCTCTGTGTGTGGGGGGGGCTCTGTGTGTGTGTAGGTCTGTGTGTGTGTAGGTCTGGGTCTGTGTGTGGCATTTGCGAGAGATTAAGCTATTGGCATTGTAAATGACAATGCCATTTATTTATCCGTTTTCAAAAACAACACATAAATGACAATTTTGTCATTTACAATGCCAATAGCTCTAACTTTTGCAAAGGCGAAACCGTTGCATTGTAAATGCTTGTTTCTTTTATGTTAACCCTTCGATTCAGAAAAAGCAATTCTATAGTTTTGCACCTTAGGTCCTGGAGAGCAAGAAACTTAGAAAAAGAGCAAATGTTACATAATTGGACACCTTTGGCCAAAGGAGAGGGAGAAGCAGTATGGATAACAGGGTGCATAATGCACCCGCATTCGAAAGTGACTGTGTACTGGAACCAATGCAGTTGTCAGATGCGAGTTAAGACATAAAACAATTTCATTAAACCAAAAACTATTCTTACAGCAACATTTTGTATATATATATTTTGATGTCCAAATGCCTTTGCAGAAAGGCCCACTTAGGCAGAGTTGCACAAATCAAGGTGAAAATGCACAAAGGCATCACCATTAAATACAGAAAAGGAAGAACTCACCGCAGAGTAGGGTGGTGGTAAATTGAAGCAATTTGGGGGAAGAAGAAAATAAATGGATAAAAGACCCGAAGGTTTCGAACCACTCCTGAAAGAGGAGGAACGTGAGCCTGAGACGGGGGCCACAGGCTGGTATTGAAAAGATCAGTAACATTTCCTGTCCGGAAAATCTCAGGTTTTGGCATGTTTAGTTTTAAGCAGAACAGATTAATCAACGCCCCACATTCGGCACCATGGCAAGTGACACACATCCTCCTCACAGCTGTTTTTACAAAATGTCTGCATACACGTATAAAGAGTGGACCAGTCAATTTATCAGTTAAACCGGAGCGGTGATGTGAAGATTGAATACAAGAGAAAATAAAGAGCTCTGTGCAAACCCCTACAGCAGGGGTTTGGGTGTATAGATCTAAGGCACCAACTGAACGGCTTGAAGTCTCCGAAAAGAAAAACTGCGCATTATAGTACAGGGGTCGGAATGGAAAGGCCTACATTAAAACATAAGGTGCCTCCCAACTCCAGACAGGCACTGTACTACTTTGCTTTCATTGCAAATACCTCAACCGAAACTAGGACAGTCTCACACAAGATCCCCATGCTTGGGGGAAGGCTGCGTTTCTGGCCCCCTTCTTGCTTTTCTGTCCGCATCCAACGTCAGACACTCCATAAGGGTGCAGTGCGGGGCACAGACATTGAAGTGAATGAAGGTAAGAAGGCCCTTCCAACAGGGCTTTTGCCATGGCAAGGAGGAAACCTGCAGGAAGCATAGGCTGGTCTTGCCCGAGAAAGGATGGTGGCGGTAACATGAGCCCCTTTCATGCCAGACACCACGCAGCCCTCACCCAGGCAGGCAAGGTTCGTGGAAAGAATAACTTCTGTTCTTAATTTGTTCTGAATGCTGTGCCCAGCAAGCAGGCGCAAGCACCAAAATAAGGAAACGAAAACTTGAGGGTGCTAGTTCCTTGGAAAGAGAAAGCAGATTAACCACTTGGATGCTAATGACAAGGGTAACTCGTCATGGAGTGCCCATTCATTTCAATGGAAATGAACATAAATATCCAGAAGTACCTTAGCATCCAAGTTTAACTAGCTTCTACACAGGGGCCATGATGGGAAGGAAAGACGTCAGTATATTTGGTCAAGAGGGAGACCTGCACTTTGAGAAATAAGTGCAGCAGTAGGCTTCTGCCATGGTACCTTTGGGCATCAAAACTCTTAAAGTTGTGCAGTGGCTTATGACAGGCGGAGCCAGTGTGTTGCTGATCTGTATAATTGTCATCTTCTGTTGCTCTGCCACACTATTGCGTCATATTTAAATATTGAAGGCTTTTCAGATAAGACAGGACCCCTTCCACTGTATTTTCTGCATCCAGGAAAGCATTGAAAGATGAGGAAACCCATAGTATAAATGCTGGGGAAAAAAACCACATTCACCAAAGTTAAATCAAAAGGGTAGTTCCCTTTGCTTTCTTCCAGGATTTTCTTTCCCTCCTCACAAAGTAGGATGATGAGAAGTCAAGAGAGTACAGGAAAAATGAATCATCACTCGAAATAAAAGTCCATGAGGAGAGAGGGCAAGCCCGATTAGCAGTTCTAGCTTGCATGAAACGCTAGGAGAATTCCAACTAAGTTCCACCAGGAGAGGAGTGAGGTCTTCTCAAAAAGTTAGATAAACAAAATTCTGCTAAACTCTCCGGGTGGCTTAATGTGATGGACAATATTACTTAGGGAATGAGTTGGACATGAGCCTATTCAAAAATAACATTATCTAGTTTACACACTATTGTAGAAACAGAATCAGATGCCTACCCTCAAACCCAGTTGATTCGAGGATACATGCAGCGTTACGTAAGTCTTATGCAGAGCTTAACTTGACTCACAGGGCAGGGACTTTTACGTATACCTGCAGGGCATAGAATTCAAAACCGATCTTTGGCACCGCAGATGAAGACTGCAGACCAGCTATCAAAGATGGAATTGCAGGCTTGAGTAGTTTTTAGAGGAGGGATTTGATAGGTAGCTTCTGGTGTGGATGAAAAGCAAAGTTAGACAGCAGCCAGATGGTAACTCTAATAAATGTTATTTCTATGGAAACGATTCTTTGACTCACAGTTAAGAGGACACACTTCACAAGGCTTTCAATGAATTGAGGGACATCCTTTGTGAACTATAAGGGTTCCTCTTAACAATCTTTCTCCTAGAGTCAACAAAGCCAGTACTCTCCCCATGCGTGAGGCCATACAGAAAAGACTTCTGACAAGGACCCTTTAATGTTTCCACCAAACCTCCAGAGTGGTCTAGTAGGTGGCAGACTGATGTATTTTATATAAATTTGGGAGTACCATGAATGGGCTTTGCCCCTTTTGTCAAGTATTCAACAACCAGAAGCTTTGGCAAGACAATGGCTGGAAGTATAAGGGGCACAGTGATTAGTGACGAAAGGGATACACAAGGTGCAAGAACTGTAGCTTAGTATGTAGGCTTTCAGACTTTCTTGTTTGTGCTTTTCCTATTTATGCCAACACATTCTGTGTGGTTCCCTGGGCCGGGTGCATCTGGGCACTTTGATAAAACCGGTCTCGAGTTTCTGCGATTTTAGTTCGTTTCTGTTTGAGGTAGTTAGCTTACTTTTGGGGGAAGCTACAGCATAGTTTGCTTCCCACAGAATTCATACTGCCATAAACCACTAGAGCAACCACAGGGTAATTGCAAATCAAAACCATTCACAAAGTACTGCATACACCGGTGTTCTCTAATGAACAAACCAGAGTAAATTAAATGGTGCAATGTACATAACTAATCATTACTAAGAGCCACAATAAAACCCGCCCTATGAGAAGCAATGTGGCATTTACCATGCTTGCATTTGGGCTCATGACCTGTTTACTTCACCACTGCACCCCAGACAAGTTATGAAAACAAATGTGTTTTAACGTGGGGTCTATAGACATGCAATCAGATGCCTTTATTGTGTCCACTGTTTGCGAGTCCTTCAAACGCCAAACAGTAATACAAACAACAGAAGTGAAAAATATCTGGATGCCACGATCTGTGTGTTAGGACATGGAACGCCTGAGGATGTCAACTATCGTTCTTCAAATTCAGGCAATTGGAGTCTTTCTACAGTATTAAAAAAAAGTGACAAGGGACCAGGTGATATGGGACTTAAAACATCACGGATTCATTTGAGATGAGTTTAACCATCTTCGAAAACGTATACTGAAAATTACCTAAACGCAAGTTGTGAATACCATCTGTAAACAAATACCGATATAACCTCTCAGGTTAAAAAAACTAGCAGCCTAACGTAATTGCTATACATATACGTTTTGCCAACTCAGCCTTCGATAATGTTGCAGAAGTACACTCGGAGCTTGATAAGTTCTCTGGATCTTGGTGGAGCAGCCAGCCGCGTTACACAGCTTTTAGTGATTTTACCACTGCTTTTGACTGGGCAAGTCAGCCTATCTTGTGGTGTAAGAAGGGTTCTACATACGTCCATCAGGACTTTTGAACATACAGATACGTGAAGTATAGAGCTAAAGAGGTATAATAAGGAAGTATGTGTTATATACGTAATAATGGCAACCGGAAGCACCTTTTGATCGCCTGTTAAACTCTGCAAGGATTTTGTTTTTTAATGTCCAGTGTTTTTGAATTATAGCGCTACTTTTAGGGATGCAATTACTTTTCTGTCTCTGAAGTCACAGTTACCATGAATGTATTATATTTTAAAAATGTTGGTAGAATTAATTGAAAATATGAATGTACATTTTTAATAATGTTTATTGCTTTTATGGAAACCGCTTTTATAATATTTATATTACTACTTTTGCAGAGGCCATGATCAAATAAAACGGAGCAAAACTAAATGAGCTTCGCTAGCCTTTATTCTTTGATTAAATGCTGCTGTGACTCACCACCTCATACTGCTCTTGCACCTCACCGTTTGTGGTTGATTGTTACACTCCAGGATATGATGTCACTCAAACCACTGGCCACACTTGTTTCTACAGAAATGCTCTGCGGGTTAATTTGATCACCAAGAAATTGTGAGAGGCGGACGCGGCATCACCTCGGAGCTTGACGATTTAATAATAATACCACAAACAAAACAAAAAAAATATTATGGCATGTGGAAGGACCAGTGAGGACATTTTTTCTGAGGAAAACCTGAGTTTCTGAAAGGGTTAGAATCTGTTTTTGTGCAGAACGTGTCACCATATGCCCAGTTCAGCAAGATGACGCATTCTGTGGGGAGGAAATACAACAACAAAATAACCACAAACCCTCGAACTCAAGCAGGGTATATAGTTAGTTTTACTAAAGCTTGTGTGAGTAGTAAGATCATCATTTTCTGAATAGATTTTAGTCATAAATGTTAAATGGCGTTTCTTCCTCTGCTAGGTTTCTTGCTTAGGTCTGTCATCAGAAGTTTCTGGGCTAGATTTTCAAAACCTTGTAGATGTGAGAATGACATTCATATAAAATATCAAGCTTTTCATGCATGACTTCGAAACGGTTCACAAACTCAGTTCTGCAAGTGGAAGTGTCGGCTGGACAACTTCCTCAAAGTATGCAGAACTTCAACATTTATAAGTAGAGGTGAGCATTACCTCCTCGTCCGGCTTCCTCACCACAGTAATTACCCATGAGCATTCTGCTCACACAAAAACTCCAAGCAAAAATTAACATACTAGTCTCCCTATCCCTCCAATATGGCCCCCAGTGTCAACCACCAATCATATAAAAGGATACAAGATCCACATCACAACCTGTTTTTTTGTTTCTGCACTGCTCAGAGTGCTGTTCCTGTGGTCAGGTAGGTAGGGGCGGCGGCGGTCCTGCTATAGTGGACTCTTGGGCCCCAGGGGGAGGAGGGTTTGTCTTAAAGTGTCGCCCCCCCACCACCCTTTTTATACCACTTCCTCCTCGGTCCTGCTGTAGCGGACTCAGAGTGTGTCTTTAATTTGTGCCTTGCGTTTGGAGGTCTCCTGCAGAGTCCTGCTCTAGCGGACTCGGCAGGTCTTTCATTTTGTTTCGGTGCTCTGCACCTTTTGCACACATTTGTCACGGTCCCCTGGGGTTGGGAGGGACGCCTGGGCTCTCCTGTAGGCTCCCTCCGCCCCATTTACTTACCAGCTTTTTCCACTGCTACTGTCTGTGCGCTAGGTTTGCATCGGCCTGTGGGGGGGCCTGGCTTCATGCCGGCTCATCGCAGTTACTGCACATTTTGCAGGGGTCATTTACTCTTATGGGACATTGCGTGCACGGTAGGGACGTGCCGGAGGTCGCCCTGGGGCATTTTTTTGTGGTTGCCATGGCACTTTTTAAGTGTGCTGGCTTGCCATAGTGAGTTATTCTTACTGTTTAGTAGTAGCAAGTATGATAGAAGGTGATGAATTGGCTTCTTCACACGCTGGGGAGTCTACTGGCTCTGCAGACGCGGTCACTTTGCTGGCTGTGATCCCAACAGTTGTTACACACTGCAGTGGCTGCCGTTTTGCATGACAGGGGGTCTGTTCCTCTGTCTAAAACGGCTAGATGTGTCCCTGGTTCCTCCCTTGGGGAGCAGGATGGGCAGCTTATGGGTAGTTTTGTGCAGGGATCGGTTCTTAACAATGTCCTTCTGCACATTCGCTCCAACCGGTTTGCGGAATCTGAGGTTCATATGAAAGACGCAATTTTTTTTACAGTCTCAGTAGAAGGCGCAGGTGTCTTTATCGCTCCACTCCTCTGTCTTGTAGGTGTTGGACGTCTTAAAGGAATGCTGTTGATAGGAATACCTTTCTCGGTTTTTGACCATTCGGTTTCCTTGCGGGTCTTTGTTGTTACGTTTCCGGCCTCAGTGAGGGTGGATTCTTTGATGGCTGGCATGTCTTCTCAGGGTAATGATGTTTCCGAGGATGCTTACCCGTCGGACCTGGGTGATAATGAGGTTGATGCGGCAGTGTAGCACACTTTTGACACCGCCAAGTTTTTAGGTCGAGCCTGAGCCAGCGCGCATGCGCTGCTCTGCGGGGCCTTGTGTTTACTCGTGTGGGTCTGACTCCTCCCACACATAGGACTGGCTTTTGCGTGTGTCTTTCAATAATTAAAGCAATCAAATGGCTAAAGGTGGGCGTATGTCCCACCTATTTTTTAATGTTCACTCCCACGGCGTTTTGCTCTCGGGAGCGAGCAGCGCGCGCACAGTGGCAGCTGCATATTGTGCTTAAGGCCTTTAAACAGTGAATATCGTGTTTAAAGGCCTTAAGCACAATATGTTTATATTATTGGCAGGGATACAAGGGAGAAGGGATGAAATGTTACATTATAAATCGAATTGGTACATGAACTGTTAGTTGCAATATATATTGATTTATAGGTTTTCTGAATATTATAGATGCCCCTGAAGAAGGTTGTAAATACCGAAATGCATTGGGCAAAAGTACACGTTTGAGAATCATGAAGTTTCGGCGCTTGCCTGTGAATAGGCCCGGATGGGCAATCTCAGCGCATTAAGATGCACAAAGCATAAAAACTTTTTTGCCTTTGACGTGATGGTTAAAAATGAATGAAACCTTGGAATAAATTGGATGAACTTGGACTAACTACGGAGTACGTGTTAATATTGTCAATTGATGTGCACATTGCTGTGCAACTCTTTTGTGACACGCAACTTGCGTGTCACACAAATTCACAAGTGTGGTAGGTGACAGGTCCAGCCGCTCATCAAGACCGAGATGGCCCATTCAGCCAACAATTATTCCCCCTTTGTCTCATGGTCTAGGAGCAATACGCAGAGATCAACTGCCACCTACACCTAGTCATGATACAGGCTGCAGACACCAAATGGTTGGTACAAGAAAATGCCAACTTTGTGAAAGTGACATTTTCCGAATTGTAACTTAAAAAAAAAAAAAAAAATCGGACTTTATTATTATAGAGGGTTTTAATTACAATTCTTTAGACACCAAACTTGACATTCCTACCTGCTTCCAATTGAAAGTCATCACTTATTGAATGTAATAGGTTAACACAATGGAAGAGGTAGGCCTTGCAGTAGTGAAAAACTAATGTAAGAGTTTTTCACACCAAGGACATGTAAAATATAGATGTTCAGGTCCAACGTCCTTAAAACACAGCACTCTGTCCTATGGTCTGTTTATTTTGCTAGGTCGAAAATGCCAGTTACAAAACTGCACATACAGTTTGCAATTCCAGGCCTGGGTCATGTTTAAAGGTTACTTAAGTGGTGGGGTAAAAACAGAGTTGCAGCTCAACTAGTAACATTTAACAGACAGGCCACGAGTACATGTAGTACCTATTTGCTAGGGACTTACAGGTAAATGAAATGTGCCAATTGGGTGCAAGTCAATTTCACGAGGAGCGAGTACACACACGTTAGCACTGGTTAGCAGTGGTAAGGTGTGCAGTGTCCTATAAGTCAACAAAAACTGGTTAAAAAACAGGGGGATGAAGTCAAAAAGTTTGGGGACGAACTTACAGGAAGGCAAAGTCTAACAGTAATGATCTGTAATCCAAGCAGTTCAGACCCAGCCTTTTCTCTTTAGGAGTTTGATAAAAATGAGTTCCCTTGAGTTAGGTCAGAAAACATCTATATTCTGGTGCTAAAGACACTTTAGATTGTAGTCATCTCTATTTAAATAGATCAGGGTATTATTTTTGTTTAAAAAAAAAAAAGTTTTCAAAATATTACAAAATCAACAACTTCAAACAAAGCTAGTAACTACCAGCTTTTAGATTTATTTATTATTTATTTATTTGAGCAATTTTTAGAGCGCGCAAATACCTCAAGGGTGTCTCGGCGCTAAGTTGCAGAACTTCCAGTGGGTCGAGGGAGAAATTAGGCTGAGAACAACCATGTCTTTAATTTTTTTCTAAAGTTGAGGAGTGTGGGCGCAGTTTTGATGTGGAGGGGGAGCGTGTTCCACAACCTGGCTGTAGCAACAGAGAAGCGTTTATCTCCCCAATTAGCTCTTCGTGTACGGGGAACTCTGAGCTGTGGATGAGCGTAGAGTTCTGAGGTGTTCGAGTGGCTGAAACACTTGTTTTAGGAATAGAGGGCCTTGGTTGTGGATAGCTTTGTATGCTATACATAGAGCCTTGAATTTAATTCTACTTCTCACTGGTAACCAATGCAGTTGTTTGATGTAAGTGGAGGTAGGTGTAAACTTAGGGATGGAAAGCAGTGTCCTAGCTGCAACATTTTGCACCGTCTGCAGTCTGTTGAGAACCCTCTGTTGTGCATTCAGTAGGAGGGCATTACAATAGTCTATTTTGGAAAAGACTAGTGTACTGACTAAGGTTTTGCCTGCTGATGGAGGGAGATAAGGGATTAGTTTTTTGATCTTTTTTAGAGTATAAAAGGAGGAGGAAACCACTGCATTAGCATGATGCTGAAAGGACATCTTTGTGTCAAAGATGACGCCTAGGTTTCGTACCTTGCTCACAGGTTCTGGAGGTTGTCCCATTTGAGCAGGCCACCATTGTGGAGACCATGTAGGATGCAGCCTCCCGAATGTCATCACTTCTGTTTTATCAGAATTCAGTTTTAAACAGTTGGATGACATCCAGGAGCTTATTGCATTCATTCCATTTTGGAAATTTGCTGCTACAGAGGCGCCGTCATTATATACTGACAACACTAATTGTGTGTCGTCAGCGTAGGTGGTCAGTGAAATTCCGTGGGATTTTATGACCCTCGCCAAGTCCGACACATATACATTGAAAAGCGTCGGGCTTAGCGAGGATCCCTGCGGTACTCCACAGGGTAGGGAGAACGTCAGGGAGGTATATTTGCCCATCTTCACTGTTTGTGGACGGTTGGATAAAAATGAGGCAAGAAGATCTTTAGCCTTGTCCCTTATTCCTATGTCCGCGACACGGTCGATCAGAGTGACATGATCGACCGTGTCGAATGCTGCGGAGAGATCTAGGAGTATTAGAATTGCTGATCCTCCATTGTCCATAATGGACCTAATCTCATCCGCTGCTTTTAGGAGCGCAGTCTCTGTTCCGTGGCCCTGTCGAAACCCAAACTGGGTATCGTCCAACAAGTTGTTATTATGTATGTAGGTTGACAACTGGATGTTCATGATTTTTTCAAAAATCTTAGCAGGGAACGGGAGACATGCGATAGGCCTGTAGCTAGCAGGAAGAAGGGGGTCTAAGGTGGGTTTTTTCAAAAGGGGTTTGATGGTAGCCTCCTTCCATACAGAAGGGTAGACGCCCGTAGCAAACATTGCATTGCAGATTGTGGATAGTGACGGTGCAATGGCTTCAGAGATAAGATTGCAAACGCCCGGAGGACAAGGATCAAAAGGTGAGCCTGATTTGATTTGGGCTATTAAGGGTTGGACAAGTTCCTGCGTGGTGGCCTGAAAAGATGGAAAAACTGGGTCAGTTTCAGTGGTCTCTTGGCGAGTGAAGATGGGTAATGGATCAGGAGAGAAAGAAGTGAAGATAGTTCTAACTTTATCTTCGAAAAAATTGGCCAAGGCATCTGCAAGAGCCTGTGATCCTTCTAGGCGAGGAGCAAGAGGGTTAGATAGATAGTTAACTACCTGAAATAGTTTGCCTGTGCTATTTTTAGCCTGATTGATTTGGCTGGTGTAATAGATGGTTTTCTCTGCTATTATAAGTTTTTTGTAATTTGATAGAGCATTTTTGTATATGGTCTTTTCGCCGGGATTGAAGTTGCGACGCCACTGCCTTTCTAGATTCCTGCAGTATTGTCTCTGCAGTCGGAGAGGCTCAGTGAACCAAGGAGCCGAAGGAACTATTCTATTTCTGTGAGAAATTTTACTAGGTGCTAGCACATTACAGGCTGTTTTTAGTTTGTTAAGGTAAATATCAGAGGCTATAACGGGATCTTGTTCATTCGGCGTGTGGCTATCTCGCATTGTTTGTGCGAGAAGGTCCAGATTTATGTTTTTCCAATCTCTAAAATTCCTGGGTGTAGATGGTATGGACAGAGGATTGTTAGAGATTGTTGGAATGGAAAAACATACGGCCGCGTGATCTGTCCAGGCTAGAGGGATGACCTTGGTGATGGCGATCTTTAAGTTACTAGTAAATAGTCCGTCCAGAGTGTGTCCTGCTTTGTGTGTGGGCTCTTTAACTAATTGTGGAAGACCAGCTGCCTCTAGGTCATTGATTAGGGTGACAGTATCTGGATCATCTGCGACTTCAAGATGGAAATTGAAGTCCCCCAAGATGGTGAAATGGGGTGATCCTACTGAAACCTCGATGATGGTGTCTAGAGACAAAAGGAATTTGGATCTAAGTCCTGGAGGGCGGTAGATTAGAATGCCTTTGAATGATGATCTATTTGAGAAGGTTATATTAAAGAAGAGTGCTTCGCACTCGACGTCTTTTAGCTCTGTAGTAGCAATTTTAAAATGGTCTTTGTGTATAATAGCTATACCACCTCCTTTCCTCTTTGGTCTGTCTAGCTTGCGGACACAATAATTGCTGGGCGTAGCCTCTTTGAAATCGGGACCAGATGCTTCGTCTCCCCAAGTCTCAGTAACAAACAATATGTCTAGTCTTTGTGCGTCAATGAAATCAGCGATTTCGTGTTTGTGTTTCGGCAGAGACCGTACATTTATTAGTGCTGCTAGTACCTGTGGGCCAGAGTTTGCGGCGGAAGCAGGAATGTTTTGAGTGCACATGGGACAGTTGAGTGGTTGTATATCGAGGTTAGTGTAGATGAAGTAAGGTGGAATGTGAGCTTCATCTAAACTCGGTCTAATGCTTAAGAGTTGAGCGGCAGTATAAGTCAGTGGCACCGAGTTGTGAATGCGGCCGGGAGGAGGTTGTTTTACTTATTATTTAGTTATTTCACGAGGGAAAGAGCCTGCAGGGTACAATTGGAAACCCCTAAATGCCTTCTGTTGCAAGACCACGATTTCCATATCCGCATATTCCACAATATGGAAGGTCTTTTCTTTCTTTACATCGCTTTTGTAGCATCAGACACCCCACATCAGTGACCTGGTGAGTGCTTAATTTGAGCCGGTGGTTGCAAGTCAGGCACACCAGCACTCATCAGACATTGACCCAGACCTACAGAGAGAAAAACGCACAAGAGGGAAAGGAGGATGAAGAAACGGGGTGTCTGGTGGTGGAGGAGGCTGGCTGCAGTCCTCTGGCCAAAACACTGGGCCCGGGACTTATTTTTTCACAAATTAATCACTCAATATCGTATTGGACTCTCATGGAGTGCACAGCATAGTTATGGATGTTTCTCAACAAAATACTCGTTGTGCTTCATTAGACAGCAGACTAGTGTGAGATCTCCAGTTCCATAATCTATTACAGCGGATTAACACTGCATTGAATGACTGCGACGCTAGCAATATGGTTCATATGATTTCATGTGCTTAACATTAAACTTTATATGAAAACTTTGATATCCCAATGGTTACAAAACGTTTCTCTTATTGTGGGTATAATGAGTAAAATGCTCAAACCAAATTGGTCACACCTAGAAATAAGACAAAGTACACATTCTCTCCCCACGATTGCGGTGGTGCCTTTTAAACAGCCCCAAAATGTAAGTATACAGAGGTCAGAAGTTAGGAGTTGGACTTTCCGGTGGTGGAATTGGGTTGGGATTTGACAAATAGGATGAAGTAGTCCCATTTAGTCATACCTAGCATTCAAGTGGTCTGTAGTGATGCTTTTCACTGGTGCTGAACATCGGGTATTCGGTCTCTGGCTAGGGTGCACTGGTACGTATGTGTTGTGAATATTGCATTTGTAGGAGCAGCCGATTCCCTTGTTGCATTCCTTCTTTCACTTTTCCTGCAACCAGCACTGCAGAAAGTTCTTTCAGAGAAACTAGGTCTGTGCTGATTTTTGTGATTTTTTTTCAAAGGGACTCTAGATTTGTCTGGAAGAGACTTCACCTGCATTCATGAATAGGTTAGGTTCAACACCCCATGTAGCCAACAAGAAGGCAAGATACACGAGCATTGTCAGGAAACATGCTTGGGCTCCTGGTGTAAAATGAAACACGTTGAGCCTGGCGTGGCCCCTTAGTGTGAGCTATGGGTTGCATGTGCCTGTATCAAAGGGCAAGCTCTGGGCACTTCATTGCCTTCACCAAAAACCCTTGGCCTTTCTTGGTTCCTCTGGGTTGGACCCACACACATCCCCCATGTAGTCCAAGTGCACCAAGCCAGTAGAGTAGTTGCATTCAAACATAGGGCAGCAGGGCCCTACGGTGATTAGAACCTAAGAGCAACAACAATCTTCAGTGTTTATGTATCGACATGCGAGGATGTAGACTCAGATATGTGAGAAAACATTTTAATTGTGTAGAGAGGAGCCCCAAGGCAGCCAACCGGGCAACACGACCTTGTTAATGGCAGCTGTGCACTACACAAGCACCAATAACCTGGCTTTTAGCTACAACATTTGTGAGGCTGCGGTTAGAGTATAATCTTTCATCAAACTGTGGCTCCTGAATCAATATGCCTTAAGTAGGAATTTCGTCATTGTGAAGGGTGGATTTTTTAATGATAAGCGTTAGGTGTTATCTTCAGGGTTCAAACGGTCACCTCTGTGGAGGTGAATTATGTGGCAGTTTTTCAAGTGACATTGCAGAAAGAGGGTGAGCAAAGATGAAGGATTGGGGGAAATAGGCTTCTTTCCAAGCAATTGCAATCATCGTTCCAAATAACGTGAAGAGGCCCCGGATGTGAAAGAAATTGTAATAGTTGCATTTCTCGATTTTTGGTTCAACGGACTGCAGTGGTGCATGGAAGTTCAACTGTGACGGATGTAAAAAAAATGTAGACATACTGTGTGTGGTGTTGGTGCTTCAATTCCTTGTGTGTTCAATCTTATTGTGCGGCTTGCAGACCACTCTGCAGCTTTTCTCTACTATTTGATAATTTCCTTTGCAGCTATTCTAATCGTACCTACATATAACAAGGTCTTGTATTTCAATTTTAAAATGTATTGGCAGTTGTTGATAATGCACCGAAGATCATCCCACCCATCCTACTATCGGGTTGACTCAATGACAGTTTATTTACAGAATGTTAGAAATGTGTGCAATTAAATCAGTTATGTACAACTGAAACTCCTCAATATGATTATGGGCTTTTAATGTTTACTTTTTTCCACACCTAAGAAAATGTATTGGAATAACGGATCTTGGCTTGGCACATTTGTGTAGACAAACAGCTTCATCATGGTACTGTACATTTTCTTCTCCGTGGTGGCACCTAGAGTGGGAACCGCCCTAATTTGCAAGTTACTGAAAAAAATCATTTTCTGGCTCATAGTTGCTCTGAAGGTCTCCAATGGTCTGGGTGTTTAGCATCCCCTTCATCTTCACACTGTTGCATAGACCTCTTCTCCATACAACAATGTGCTTATTACGACCTTCACAGTTATCTTTTACTTGATCTCAACAATAACATAATCGGTACTACTACGAAGCAATATTTCATTAGTGAGAAACAATTTTAAAACAATAATTCCATTGATCTACTACTTAATCTCTGCAGTGTCAGATGGGGCAGGCAAATTAGTAGCAGAGTGCAATTTTTCCCATCCAGTGATACCCACATCTGTAGTCATCCAGAGATGTGGACGTACCAAGACGATGTAACCAAAATTGTAAAGCAGTCCATCAACTTTGGACATTGCCAGACAACTGTATTTTCCCTCCCTGTAAATTTGCTTAAATCTCTACAGGAATGGAAAAAGGGTCCATTGAAGACCAGCAACTGTATTTTCCCTCCCTGTAAATTTGCTTAAATCTCTACAGGAATGGAAAAAGGGTCCATTGAAGACCAGCAAGTTGTGAGGTTGACGAGGAAGAGGATTGCTTTCGTTGTAGTGAATAAAAGAGTGAACATCTTACATGGAATTAAAATTCTCTAAGAGCTGCATGGAAAGATTGCAAGAAAACTCCGCTCTTAAAGGAAAGTGGTTTTTAAGGAGACTTAATAAGGATACTCAGTAGGTGGCTTTTGGAGAGTTGAGTGTTCCCAGGAAATCTTTAAAAGCAGATTATGTTTTTAAAGAAGGATTGATTACTGTGGTACACCTGCTTCTAGAGGGCTTACCAACAGGAGGAAATGGATTTGTGATAATATAGAACATGAACTAACTCTGAAGTAGAGCCTTCTAATGAATGTAAGTCAGCAGATAAAATCATGTACACATATTCAAATACAGACCCACAAATTCACATAAAGTCAAAGATTTGATAAAGAGCTGTTGTTTAAAATTAAGTTATGCATGGCTCTCAGAGCAATTGGTAGAAACAACTGGATTCTAAATCTAGTAATTAACTACTATTACGCTTCAACGGTGGGTAACAGAACTAGCTAACCACTGTTTCTACTTAATAATGGAATTCCAGGCTGTTCTGGTTGGGTTCTTAGAAAGCCTGTCAGAGCAGTACAGTGTCAGTACTCTGATTCAGGAGGGCTGGGGGTGTGATGGCACAGAGAGGGGTGGGGTGGGTGCCAGGAGGCCATTTATAGATTTTTTTTTTTTATTTGGGAACAGCAAGAGTCTTTTTTTATGTAATG
Organism: Lissotriton helveticus; assembly: GCF_964261635.1. Taxonomy (NCBI): domain Eukaryota; kingdom Metazoa; phylum Chordata; class Amphibia; order Caudata; family Salamandridae; genus Lissotriton; species Lissotriton helveticus. Next base: position 1,210,033,675 of record NC_136063.1, read on the forward strand.
TTCCTCATTAGTCCCCTTTCCCGGTGTATTGACTGAAAGCATGGGCAGATGATTTTGAAGGTCATGCATAATAAAATTATAGATGGGTAATACGTGAATTGCAGGGATATTTTTCACCTCGGGTTCTCAGTGACATCATAACCAACAAGACAAGCTACCCTCTCGTAGTTATTTGATTTCACAAAGAACCCCCTTAGTGAAAAACATCCCCCATGTTTTGTATGGCTCTCACCAAGAGCCTCTAGTGTGAATACCAGATTCTCAGATTCTAATCTAGCAATTCACTGCTATGAGAGTAGCAACAGTTACCCACTCAGGGATGTGAAATTCCTATAGCCCGATGCCCAGGACATATTGTTTGGGGTCAAGGGCAACAAGTTTTCATGTGCATTATGCCCCCTGTAGCACAAACCCTTTGGGTGCCAGTTTGCAGTCCCACATTGTGGATCAGGGAAGAGCAGTTAAAGTAATATTTCTGTGCATATGTTAAACCTGTTCAAACTTGTATTTATGGTTCATTACTTGAAACCTTTATAATTAGGGTGAGCGCTACAAGTAAATGTTGTAAGCTACGACTGGACAACGGACAGTGGTCCCAGTATAAAAATGTATACCCATGTTTTCAAAGTTAAGCAATATGAGGCTATGTATAATGCTCCCAGAATGTTCTCTGATTTTATGCAAATATTTTCAGAAGCTTGACAGCAAGATTGAGGATTCTTTACTTTCAAAATAAAATGTTCATAAAAAAATGAAAGCAGGAAAAAAAAAATTTGCTGAACTACTGTAAAATTTTGGGTACCATTTCTTTGCGGCATCATTTAATAACGTGTTTATGCATGCTAGTATTTTCCAAAAATATTCATAATGAAAAATCAATGTAACCAGTTTAAGTAAGATTATGAGAAACAAAAATAAAGAAGCACTAGCAAAGCCAGTAGATCTGAAATTTGTAGTCAGTTTTTTAGTTGTGTCAATGATTGACTTGCTATTGGTGTGGGAGCTGCCGGGCCCTCACCATTATAACAAACATTGTCAAAAGCAAAAATTGTTTTTTTGATCTCAAACACACACACCCTACCACAGTAGTTACTGGCAATGAACAAAACTACTTTGTGCGCCGATATGCTCCTTGTGAAAAAGCAGAATGCTCTCACTCACAGTGAAGCCAGTCGATAGAGTGAGGGAGAGAGAGAATTTTAATAAACACAAAAGGCCAAGGTCAACGCCAGACCAAATTAGGAGCCCAATTATTAAAGTAGGTCTCAAAAGTGCACCCATGGTATAGGTCCTTCCATTAGGTGCAGCTATACGGCGTTCGTGAATTCCCCAAGAATGTACAGAAGTAGGACAATAAATAGTACTCCTATAAAAAAATTGTGAAGTGCATATTAGCATGAGAAAATATGCGTGTGTAGATTTTCTCATACGAAAAACTGAGTGTTTGCATGTTCACTTTCCCTCCAACCACTCCCCCCCCCTCCCAACCATGGAAGAAGGTTTACGCCTGCCATTGTCAGGATTACATTTCCAACATTTCTCAGTATGGGAAAAGATTTGAGAAGAGTTGTTGAAAACCATAAAAACATGCCAATTAGTAGGTTTGCACAGACTCAAAAGGGCATTCTAACTTTGGAACTATTGCTCACCACTACCTTCAGCCACAGTATGTAGATCTGCGGAAAGGTGGCCACATAAGGGTATTGCAAGTATTCAAACACTACTATGGTATGAGCCCTGGCATAATCAGAGAGGCTAGATCAGAGCTCCTATATAATGAGATTGCTGCCATAATTTGTCGCTGCACTACATGGCACCAAAGGAGCAAGTGGATTTTATTACAGGACAAGTAGATTTATGAAACAACCTGCCCCATGGACTAATAGATATTTTATTAGATTCCACACCCCTGCCCACTGCTGCTACTTTATAAAGGAACTCCAGGCTGCTCTGGCAAGGCTCACTGAGCCGTGGAGGGCTGGTTAGCACAGAGCACAGTGTCTGTAATAGAAGGAGCAGAAGGCACGGAGAGTAGCGGTGGGGTGGCGTGGGGGGGTATACATAACAAATTATAGATGGGTAAAAAGTGAAGTAGAGTTGTTTTTCTCTTTGTGGTTCTCAAGGACATCATACACAACTTAAGCTTTGCTCTTGTTGTCTATCTAATGTCCCTCAGAACCCTAGGTGAAAAACAAACACATAACTCACTGTTATTCATCTATATTCTATATGTAATGTTAGTTCTTTCCTTCTACTCTTTCTGCATCGGCCAGTGCAGATATGCCACAGTGAATAGCAATGCTTCTGTTTTCTCTACGTTTTGTCAAAGCGATTAAATCACAATTGATTTTGCGGTTGTAAAACCGTTTGACCACCATTCCGTAAAATGGATCAAGTAGCACACTCCTAAAACATGTAGCAACGATAATTAGTACTTTGCCAAAATTATTACCAGCACATGAAGTCCAGGCCATTCAAGGGGAAAAAAGTCTTAGTCGAGCAGTCGCTCTATCATGCAAGGAAACTCATTTTTAGGGCATGGTGGTTTAGGTGCACCTTGATTCACTTTAAGGTGGATAAAAAAAGATACAACATAAAATCAATCTTCCCCGTCAGGCGTGGGTGGTGGCTAAAGCGTTGACCACATGATACACAAGACTTCTGCCGCCCTTCTAGTTAGGCACTAACCTAGCCATTGGGAATGCAAACTACTAATTCACTGTACTTTTACGCCAACATTTACCTTTCAAATATACTCATTTCCCCAGACAAAAATGCATGCACTCTCATTTGAAATTAATTTATAATGTCCCACCCCCTTCTTACAGCATTAGTTGGAAGCAGGGATGTACAAAATACATTTTTTTAAAATCACTTCATGTCACTTTTATAAAAGTATGTGAAACTACACGAAATACTATTTTGCATGAAGATTCGTAAGGAGGTGTATACCTCGTGTGCTTTTTATTAATGCGAGATTCGGGCAAGGCAATGGCTTGAAAAGGAAAGCTTGGTTCAGAGGAAAAATGACGCTCAGCAAAGCATGTTCCACCTCGAACCACTCTCCAGCAGGTAAAGAAAAAACAGAAGAAAAAAAAAAATCACACGAACTTTCACATCAAGTGAAATGGTTTACAGTTTGCACGTTTCACAGGTATGCAAAATTGCACTTCTAACAGAAATGTAACATAGGTCTAGTTTGAAGCAGCACACTTCCGTCACACTTTCACTGACCACAGTACGGTCCGTGCGTTTCTTCACTTTATATTATTCAGAAAGCAGACCCGATGAATGGGTGGGTGAATGAATTAATGTGAACGCAGTTTATTTAGTACAGTTCTCTTGCATGGCACTGGAAGTCTTTTGTCTAGACACATGCTATCCTGTATTGCTGGCAGTTTGTTTCTTGAGTGCAACACTGAACACAATATGTTTTTTTCCACGTGTAATTTCCATAACTGCATCTGCGAAGCGATCATTATATAGGCTGTGATACCATGCTAACTGTGTAAAACACTCAACCATTCTTGCCATATTGTTGCCTAGATCTCCACCAAAACAACTTTAGCAATGATGCTTGCTGGACTGGACAAATATATTATTTCTAAGTCATTTGATCTTCTATAAGTAAGTTTTGGGGCTATAAGTAAGTTTTGGGACGTTTATCAAGATCTGGCAGGGCCGTTGCACCAAGCCAGTACCACAAAATTACAAATCAGATATCTCCTTGAATTCATATTGACGAAATGAAAGATCTTTGATTACAGTGCAGGTAAAGGGTCAACTAATCAATTAAGGGCTAAGCACTTTATAATGCCGTGAGCCCTTTGTAGCCATTTTTTTGAAAGGTGGTTTACCCATGAAGGGCTCCTACCCTCGCAATCAGAGGTGACTGCAAGACGGGCAGTTAAGTCCCCCTACCCCGGTGCAGAGCTTCCCGATGCACAGCCACTAATCTTCAGTGCATTGGTTCTGCTCAAGGCATTAGCATAGTCCTTAAAAACCAGAGAGAACAACAATGAGATAAGGAAATCGTATTAAAAAAATGTGACTTCACCATAATGTCTTTGACTTCTCCTGCATCATTGGAGCTAATTACAAAGTGGCAACTTTACCACTGCCACCTCTCTCTGGTTCGATGAGTGGACTCTGACCGCAGACGTTATCCACCATTATACCCCAACATAGTCCACACATATCTTGGGCAAGGAAGCAAAGTGAAATACCCAACAAGATTTTTGATTCTTTGATGCCTGGAGTGCCGTCCCTGCCTTTACAAAGCGTAAAACTTGGTGATATAAACCTATATACATCATCCAGCTCGGGGTACATAATTGTGGAGGTAAGAATAGTAAAGCTGTTCTTACGTATTTGTATTTACATTCACAATATTGTGGAAGCAGAATTAAAACTCAGTGTTATGGTACTGTACCACCTGAAGATGCCTACTTTATCCAGGTTCTCCTGGCCCAGAGGCCCATCCCAAGGTCTACCTCCCTCCCATTCCACCTGTTGCCTATCCTACGCCCTCCTACAGTGTATTGGAATTAGTAGCCCTCTACTGCCTCGCAGGTTGTGCAGTGCTGCATTGCTTTGTAAGAAACTTTGCAATACATGTCCACAATACATACATCTGGCCTAATTCGCAAAATGGTACAATGGCTCTGCCAGATCTAGATGAATGCCCCCAAAATTACTTATATAAGATCAAATGACCTAGAAATAATACAATTTAATATGTAAAGTAGTAGTACTACTTACTACAAAATACAATTCACTAAGCTATGGGTGGAGATCTCTCCTATTTTGTCTTTAGGGAGACCACTACCTATATAGGTTTACTACTAAGAGCCAGATTACGATGCGGGCTGGAATGGCTCTGATCGTTGGTCGGAGCCCTCCAGCCCGCATCATAATAGGCTTGTCGGATTCCTTTCTGTCCAAGCCATTTCGATGGGCTCAGTCACAAGGGAATCCGAATAGGTTTTTCAAATGGCCTCCGACTTGCCCAGAGGCCATTCGGAAAGCCCTCAGTAATCACTCAACCAGCTCTTTCCGGCCAGGGTATTACGATGGCAGCTTCCCACTGCCTTTCTGTGCCTGTCTTTCCGACACAGAAAGACAGTGGAAATCTGTCTTTGGGAGTCCCCAGCAGGGCCTATGGTGCTCCCCTGTTGATCCATGCACCTGGTGGCAGGACTCTGGTCCACCGGAGATCGGAATCGGGCCATTAGTAGTAAATTTGGGAGGGCCCAAATAGGAGTGGCTCGAAAATTGAGACTATTTACTACTAAATGGGAGGTGTTTAAGGAGGAGTAAGGAGAGGTTTAAGGAGTGTTGGAAGGGGCTTAGGGAGGAACACGCGAACACAAAAACCCACCCACAAAAGAGTAAGCCTATTGTTATTTATAAACAGCACTTCTAAAAGTAGTACTGCCCTAAAGGTCACAAAATGCTGTAAATGCTATCCAACTCGGTATTGAAGTAAGTCTGGCACAACACGTAGCCACTCAGATACTGCAACACTTTCCCAAATAAAATGATAGAGGCAGGGACTTAAAATAACATGCAATAGGAAATATTGTTCAATACATGATTTTGAGTTTTAATTTCAACATTATTTAGTGTTAAAAGTTGTATTAATTAAAAAAAATTATATTAAAAATAATGATCTATATAAAAAAAAGTAAATTTACATTTTCAGCGTTTGATAAACGATAATACTAATTTAAATTAAGCACATTTTAAATACTTTTATTAAATATTAAAAGACTGGTGAGGGTGGGATTCGATTTAAAATGTATTTAAATATATATTTATCAACTAAACATTGATTATTTAAATATTTAATAAACATTTTATGAGAATACGCTACAATATTTTATTTTGATTAGTTTGAAGATGATAATAATTTTCCATGAAATTTAAGACTTTATTTTACAGTAATATATATCTTAACAAAACATCCCCAGTTAAAGATGCTTTCGAAAAGCAGATGATTTCCACTGATTTAATAAATCAAAACTGGCATTTTCATTCAGATGCATATCTTGCCTAGCGCGTTTCAGAGCAACAGCTCCTTGGTCACAGGCTACATGATACGGCGCATGATAGGTGAAAAGGAACACTCCTATTTATGTCCTTTCATTATATATATTAATTTTATATTGAAGATTACATATTATATAAACACATTAATAAACTATCATTTTCCCTTATCGCTTACCATAGGGAGATCTCCTCCCCGATGGTGAAGTACACCACATGCATATGAAAAATGACCAGTACTAACTTTATTAGGCTTGCAAATAAAGTCTTAAGATGTCTAAACCCCTGATATCAGGGAAGAGACATGCACGTTTATACGCATGTGTAAATATACGCTCGGAAATGGTTAATAGCAAATAGGAAAAAATTGAGATTTATTCTAAGGTGGAAGAGTAAGTAATTGTAAATGTACATGTGAGTAAATATGCAAGTGTAAATGTATCTCTGTGATAGGGACCAATGTGTCTGCAACAATATGCATATACAGCAATGCATTCAAAAAATGATTACCAGGAAAGCCAAATCATCAATCACAGTGGAATAGATTGATTACTTGAACTCCTGGATAAACATTGTGATTTTATGGCTGCATCTATCCACTTTGCCAGTGATTTATTAATTTCATTTATTTTCGGCTTGCCTTTACATTTCCTATTTCATGCATTATTCATTAGCGGTCACGGACGTGCTTTAGATACAGTAATATATTCATTTGGATCAGGTCGGTATATATTGCCCATAAGTGGCATTCTCTCGCTTTTTATGAGCCACATCTTAATGCATTCTTTTAGATTTACTGTCGTCTATTTTTAAGAGGCTTGAGTGGACTATAAACCGAGAGTTAACTGTGAATGTTTGAAACTGTTAACGTTCTCCATTATATATGCCAACCAAAGCAAACCAAGATTATGTAATAGGGTCGCAAAATATATTATTTTCAACCAGTACTAAATTCATTCTCCACATTTACTAAAGTAGTTTATCGCATGCCATCTGAACTCTGCATCTCTTAAAATGCTGGTAATGGGGAAATTAAACTGTATAAATTAACACAAATGAAATTATGTCCATAACAAAGAAATATGCAAAATAACATGCCAAGCTTTGCTCGTTTTCCCTACATGTTCAGCCTACAGATTAAAAAGGACAGTGAGCGCCAATAAATTTTTATAGAAATAACTTTAGCCTAGTCAGCAGAGACAGGGTTTTAGAAACATGCTAGTTTCTGTTAGCGAGTGGGCTGGAGTAAAGGGGAATAACACTTTTCACTTCCTCAGATTTCCAAAATAGCAGTTTAAAAAATGCGCACACAGCACCACATGCTCTGGAGTACTTCCACCAAGTGCAGCCAAACTCTATGCACGTGTCACAGTAGCCAAGAGCCTGCTGTGGCGTGCTATGTTAACAAGCATTGAAAATGCAATAGGTCTCGCAATAGAATAGTTAGAAATTTTTCGTTTTGCAAATGGAAGAGTGGTGTTGCGTGGATGAGTGGTGTTGCGTGGGTGAGTGGCGTTGCGTGGGTGAGTGGCGTTGCGTGGGTGAGTGGCGTTGCGTGGGTGAGTGGCGTTGCGTGGGTGAGTGGCGTTGCGTGGGTGAGTGGCGTTGCGCGGGTGAGTGGCGTTGCGCGTGTGAGTGGCGTTGCGCGTGTGAGTGGCGTTGCGCGTGTGAGTGGCGTTGCGCGTGTGAGTGGCGTTGCGCGTGTGAGTGGCGTTGCGCGTGTGAGTGGCGTTGCGCGTGTGAGTGGCGTTGCGCGTGTGAGTGGCGTTGCGCGTGTGAGTGGCGTTGCGCGTGTGAGTGGCGTTGCGCGTGTGAGTGGCGTTGCGCGTGTGAGTGGCGTTGCGCGTGTGAGTGGCGTTGCGCGTGTGAGTGGCGTTGCGCGTGTGAGTGGCGTTGCGCGTGTGAGTGGCGTTGCGCGTGTGAGTGGCGTTGCGCGTGTGAGTGGCGTTGCGCGTGTGAGTGGCGTTGCGCGTGTGAGTGGCGTTGCGCGTGTGAGTGGCGTTGCGCGTGTGAGTGGCGTTGCGCGTGTGAGTGGCGTTGCGCGTGTGAGTGGCGTTGCGCGTGTGAGTGGCGTTGCGCGTGTGAGTGGCGTAGCGTGGATGAGTAGAGTAAAGACCGACGCCAATAAACTGAGGAAGATACTGGCAGGCATATCAGCACAGGGGCAGAGAGTGACCGTCAGTCAGCGGTGGACCACAAACAGAAAGCAACAGGAACCGAGTGCCTGACAAATACACACCGATAGCTGCAGCGAAGTGGAAGCAGTGGAAACTGACAGCTGCTTAGATAACCCCCACGAGGCTGAAAGGCACAGGGGCGCAGGCGGGCAGAGGCCAATCGACGGAGAGAGAAAAAAGATAGACGAAAAAAAAAAACAAGCAGTAAAGGTTTGCGGATAGGTGCGAACCTAATACGTCAGAGAGAGAAGGAGAAAGGCAGAGCTGGTACTAGAAAGGAAAAAAAAAAAATAGTCAGAAAGAAAGATAGAGGCTGGGGAAGACAAATGGAAAGAGAGATGCGATGTCAGAGGTTGGGGCTCAGATTTGCATGCAGCCCCTGGAGAAGCCCGCTTGTGGGGACTGGGAGGAAGGGTGATGAGACGCAGGCCCTGCAGTGAATAATTATGGGAGGAGAGATGCTGGCCTGAGGCAGAGCGCACGCTGGGGGAAGGAGGCTGGGCTGCCTTTGATGTGGTAGAGGGAGGGGGTGGGCTGCCTGGTTAGTGCGTGTGTCAGATGGAGAGTGAGAGCAATGAAGTTTGAAAGGGATGGTATCACTGAGTTCTGTAAGCACGACAAACATGCACACCCACATCCGACATGAGTTGCTTTCCATATCATTAACTTGACATGAGCTGTAGACGCAATAGCAAGAACGTCAATGTTATGACTGTTAATATTGTAGCTATTATACATTCATACTTCCGTTCTAAATTGCTATACATTTCTGCCTGATGGTGGGAGCTGGTAGCACGCGCAAGCCAAGCGGCGGCTTTCAGGTTTCATCCTTGTTAAAAAAAATTGCCTTGCCTGGGGCTATTTGTCAGGGAAGCCTCTGCAAGAGCATCGCCTGCATTACTGATGCACACATATACAAGTGTGCCATGGAGGCCCGAGGCTAAGTGATCTGGCTGTCGGGATTTGCCGGGATCGCGTGTATTTAACAAGGACCCCCTGAAGATACGGATACCATAGTTCCAAGGCCAGGGAATAAAGGTTTATGACAAAAAACAACCTAGGCAACTATACTAAAACAATGTAATAGACATATGGACAAATGGCTACAAATTATTAAGAAAATATCTGTTTTATTATACGTTCCACAAGGACACAACACGTAACATGATTAAAAAGAAAACAATGAACATGTATAAAAATATTTATCACATAAAATCAATTAGAAAAATCATACATTCGTAACAATTATTGTAAACATATAATGAACAAATTAAGAGACTAAAAGTGGCAAGTTAGGGTCTCTACGCGCGTTTCGGCGAACCAGCGCCTTCTTCTGGAGAAGCCACACAAATTCTCATATGTTTCATGAATCGTTGATATACGATAAATGATTTAAAAGATCTCCCTGCCCGAAATGTTCGGCAGAGCTCTATGCAGAGGGGTTAAAAGAATCTCCCTTAGGATTTATTTCAGAGGATATCCCAGGGTATTGGTAAATTTGTTTAAAAGATCTCCCTGCCCGAGTAGTTCGGCAGAGCTCCTTGCATAGAGAATCTGTAACGGCCCAGTCTGAATTTTGACAGCTGGCCTCTCAAGAATCCGGTGGCGGGAGGAAAAACGAAGGATGGCGGCCCGACGGCGATGTGTTCAGACGCGGGTTTTGCCGGGATGCCAGTCCAGTCTATGAAGCGTTTCCAGGAACCACGAGAGAGGAGGGAGATTCTGGAAGCTGAGGGCAAGCAGCAGAGAGCAGTCACCAGGAAGAGGCGTGAGGTGGGCCGAGGGGAGCATGGAGTGGAGGGGGTGAGAATACTGGGTAAGTTGAGGGCGAGAGAGGAGGAGCATGGGTCAACGGAGAGGAGTGAATGCGGGAGTCGGCTTGATAGAGGGCAGAAGGGGACTGAAGAGGATGAGAGGAAAACATGGGCAGAATGCAGGAACAAGCTGCGAACAAAGCATCCGAAAGCAGCCTAAAGGGGAGAAAGGAGGGGTGAGTGTAAGCCGAGGTCACACGGCGGGCAGGGGAGGGGGCGGAGCGGGGAGAGCGAGAGCGGCATGTGGGTGTGAAGAAGCCGGGCGTGAAGAAGCCGGGCCTTTGAAGTGAAGCTAAGCTTCACTTCAAAGGTGTCGGAGGAATGCGGGCGGCTGTGCACGCGCTTTTAAGCTCAATGCACATGCGCATTGAGCTTAAAAGTCACGGGCACTGCAAGGAATCGCCACGATTCCTTGCTTGTTAGTTAAAGTGTGGTTAGGCCGCAATAGGCTCGCAAGCTCGATGCGCATGCGCATCGACAGGCGAGACCTAAAAACCAAAAGAGTATACCGAATCAGATATGCTATCGTCATGAAAAGGACCAACGTCCGTGAACTAGATTTTTAATTTAGGAGGAGAACCTTCATACATCAATGGTAGCACGATTCACCATGAGGTTCCCTTCTACGCAGAGGACATAGTATTGTAACTGGGTGGGCTCAAGTAAGTAAGGAGCTGGAGCATCAATGTTGATGGGTTCTTAAGCAAATTATAGGATCCATTTCAAATGACAGTTTAAAATAATCTAATGGTACACCCAATAACTTTACTATAGGCACCACTGGCAAAGCTAATATCAAGAAGGGATGTTCGGAATAACACTCATTTCCACATCAAGTAGTCAACATGTTTCGGTCATAAAGCCAACGTGGATCAATGACCTTTTTTGGACCTGGAATCCTGAATGCTCTCACAATCACAATATTTTTTCTAAGAAGTAAGGTATAAGGGCACAGGAACGGACAACCAATTCTAGGTATACTCGCAGTACCACTGATTTTGGTATATGGATGCCTCTGTGAAATATAAATTACAAACAGGAGTCGGTATGTGTTCATAATTGTAGAGCGATATAAAATGACAACACTAGAAAAACCGGTATTCATCACTGTGTGGTATCCAAGTGTACAGAGTGCAGCTAAATGTGAAAAGAAAACCAGGAGAAATCAATAGTTCTAACTTGCCCTAAAAGGGAGGGCTAAATGCCCATACAGAGGAGTTTGTAGTGCCTCCATATAGTCACATACTATTATCATAAGGAGTTGCTTAAAATGGTAAGTGATTCACATATGAAGGGCTGCGTCATGCACAATGGGAGGTCAAAAATATAAAAAGGGGAAACGATTTTTCACTTCTGCAATGGTGATATCTAGTGCACTTAGCGTCCAACGCCTCTCTGACTCAAGGGGGTTCAGGTAATTATGCTGAATAAGTACTGACTGTAAGAATCTTAAGCCACTTTCATGTTCTAAAGCAGTCATGCCACAGACACCAAGTCCCAGGTGTACAAAGTGTATGCAATATGTTTACCCTAGATTCACCACCGATGTAGCTGCATGTCCTTGTTGAAGTAAAAAGACCAAAAGAAATTCTCATTGAAAGCCATCTACTTCCATGGGGCCAACCAATCTAAAGGGACGGTGCGTGCAGTGTAGTCAATCATATTTTTGAGTTGAGATACGTAAAAAGATTAAAGACTTTATCAACTGCTGATACATATAAAAGTTCACTTCAAATAAAATATTGAGGTGTGATCCAGTGTTATTCGTTTAAGTGTGCAATATAAGGTTAATTCTGGCCGAAGTGAGGGCTAGCAGGATAGCTACTTTCCAAGTTAGAAACTTCAGCTCCGCTTTGTGAATAGGTTCAAATGGCCTCCTTAACAGTTGGGATAAAACAATATTGAGGTCCCACTCAGGAGGTGGAGGTCGAACTGGAGGGAAAGCTCAAAATAACCCTTTAAGAAATTGTTTTATTAAATGAGGAAGAACACAGTGATGGTTTGTTGGAACTCTTCCTGAACCTGGAGATAGCGGCCAGATGTACCTTAATAGAAGAGAAAACTAGACCTGCCTTGGCCAAGGACAGCAGGTAAGGTAGTATGTCCTCTGGTGGAGCTTGGAGCGGATGAACATTATTTGTCTCACACCAGCTACAGAATCGTTTCCACTTAAAACGGTATGTTCTGATGGTACTTTGAGCACGGGCTTGAGTTAAAATTGCTCTGCAATCTGTAGAAATGTTAAGATCTTTAAATTCTAGGAAGTCAGGAGCCAGGCGTGCAAGTGAAGCGATTGAGGATCCGGGTGCAGAATCTGGCCTCCTTCCCTTGTCAGCATCGACATGGTCGGTCTGAGACGAAGTGGAGGTTGTCGAGACAGAAGAAGCAGTTCTTGGAACCAGTACTGCCTCGGCCAGAGAGGAGCAATTAGGAGAAGAGTACAATGTTCTCTTTTCATTTTCTGCAGTATTTTTGGAATAAGCGGAATCGGAGGAAAGGCGTATGTAAAGATTTCGGACCATCTCAACAGGGCATTTCCCCTTGACCCCTGTTGAGGAAATCTGCTGGCGAAGTACAGGCATTTGTTGTTCTGTCGTGTCGCGAACAGATCCAGAGTTGGTGTGCCCCATGTTTGAAAGATCCTGTCCACTTGATCTTGCTCGAGCTCCCACTCGTGGCAACCTGTGAGAGACCTGCTGAGGTTGTCAGCTACAGAGTTCTGAATACCCTTCACATGCTCCGCTCTGAGGGATATGCCGTGTCGTATGACCCACTCCCACATTTCTTGAGCCTCTTGCGAAAGGGAGAGAGATCTTGTTCCCCCTTGTTTGTTGATCTAATACATGCTGGTGGTATTGTCTGTACGCACCAGCACTGAAGAGTTCGCAATTCTTGGAAGGAAAGCCTGCAGAGATAGAAAAATGGCTCTCAACTCCAGGCTGTTGATGTGTTTCTGCCGATACTGCTGATACTGGTGAGACCATCAACCTTGAATTTGGAGGTCCTTGGCGGTGACATCCCCAACCTTCCATGGAAGCATCTGTTAAGGTAAATTCTGGCATGGTCTGGAGAAATGTGAGGCCTAGTGACAGATTGTCTTCCTTCGACCACCAAAGAAGGGCTCGCATCATTCTGGATGTTACCTTTAAGCGGTCCTCGAACGAGCCGTCTACCTGCCGCTACTGTCGGTGTAATTCATTCTGAGTCTAGCCATTGGGACTAGACTGATTGCAGACAAACACATCCCTAGAATGTTCGGACCGAAAATGACCTTCTTGCCGATATTTGTTTCGCCAGCTTTAGTGGTTTGGTTTGTCGTACCCGAGTCAAGAACGCTTTGCATCGGCACGTGTCCAGTAATGTTCCCAGAAAGGTTAATACCTGACGGGGGTTGCAATTGAGATTTGTTTGAATTGAGGGTGAGTCCCAAATTTGAGAATAGAAACAGGGAGCTTTTGACCGCTTCCTTTGTGGAGTTCACTGATGGACCTTTTAGCAGCCAGTCGTCCAGGTACGGGAAGACTTGTATTCCCTGTGACCTCAGAGCAGCAGCAACTGGGGCTAAACACTTCGTAAATATTCTTGGTGCCGACTTTAGACCGAATGGGAGCACCTTGAATTGAAAATGGACGCCAGCCACTGTAAATCTCAGGTATTTGTGGTGTTTTGGGTGAATAGGGATGTGAAAGTAGGCGTCTTCTAGGTCCAGAGAAGCCATAAAGTCCCCTTCGTTTAGACAGTTCAGGACATCTGTCAGCGTCACCATGCGAAAACCCGGTTTCTTTAGATATTTGTTGAGCTTGCGCAGATCTAAGATTTGGTGCCAATCTACTGATCTTTTCTCTATGAGGAAGAAGCAAGAGTAAAATCCTTTACCTTTGAGAGGTGGGAACTTTTTCTATCGCATTCTTGTGCAACATCTTTAAGGCCTCTTTGAAGAGTAAGTGAAGAAGACGGGGAGGGGGACCCTTGGGCGGTGTTGTTGGTGGTTTCTTCAAAAACTCCAAAGTTTGTCCATTCTTGACTAGATCTAGAACCCACTGATCTGAAGTTATACTCCGCCACTGTTGGTAAAATGCAGAAATGTTCGCACCCACAGGGAGGGAAGGATGATGGACTGGCGTCCGGTAATACTCATTGACGCTTGTTGGAATCACCTCCTTGATTGTTTGATCGTCATTTCCCTCCCGAACGAGAGAAATTACCAGAGGTAGGTTGCCTGTAAGACGATTGATAGTACAGTTGTTTGTACTGAGACTGGTACTGTCTATTTTGCTGGTTGTGATAATTTCCTCTTAAGGAAAATCCACGGCCTCTTGCCCCTCTAAAAGATCCTCTTTTATATTGAAGAGTACCAAGAGATTTGGCAGTGTCCGTATCAGTTTTAATCGCTTGTAAAGCATCGTCTATGTGCTTACCGAAAGGTGAGTCACCATCATAAGGCATATCTATAATTTTTGCTTGAACCTCTGGCCTAAAGGAGATAGCCTTGAGCCAGCCTTGTCGCCTGAGGACTGTTGCTCCTGCTAATTGTCTGAAATTGGTGTTAGAGATGTCAAAGGCGCAGTCAATGATCTCCGATTCTGCCCTCTCTCCTTCCAGCGCTATCTTGCGCATTTCCTGTTGTCGATCTTCAGGTATTAAATTTATGAATTCCGAAAGGTCCGACCACATTTGTCGGTCATAGCGGGCAAGAATTGCCAAGGAATTAGCCGCTTTAACGGATGCTGTAGCATTCGTGGAGAACTTTTTCCCTATCAAATCCAGCCTCCTGCCCTCCTGGTCAGGGGGTGTTGAAATCTGAGTCGAAGGATTCTTGGATCTCTGCTGTGCAGCCTGAGAGATTACTGAGTCTGGACGAGGGTGTCCCAAAAGATAAGATGGAGTATCAGATGGTGCTCGATACTTCTTTTCAAACCAAGGAAGGACTGCCTGTATAGAAGCCGGCGTTTACACGATGTTAAGGCCTCCCTTCCATATATAGTTAATAATTGGTATTGCTCTGGAAATCTTTCTGTATCCCTCCTTGAAGTCATGCAAGAAACAGTCTGCCTGCTCTACCGTTCCAGGCAGTTGAAAACGTGCAGCAGCCCGCTGCATGATGTTATGAAATCCACCAATATCTTCCGGTGGAGAATCTGAGGGCTGTGGTACTGGCGGTGAAGGCATAGGGATTATATAGTCATCCCATGGATCTGTAGTCGTGTTGTCCGCAGGCAACTCGCCTTCTTCTCTCCCATCATCATCTGAAGATGAGGTATCAATAACCTCCTGTGGCGTAGGGACCATAGTGTGTCTTGGCGACACTGGAACCTCTGGTGAAGGAGGCACAATAGGTGCCACTGGCGTAGGTGGAAATCTTTGGCGATAGTCTGCCAGCATGGCTTGCAAGTCTTGAACTAAAGAAGGAGGAAGATGACTTGCCTCTTCGGAACGTGGAGGCCTTATTGATTGAGCATAATAAGGCGTTGATCCATCTCCTTGATAATAATGTTGCACATCCTCTCCATCCTCCTCCTGATATTTGATGTGCAATTGTGAAGGGTGACTTGCAATCCCAAAGGGACCCTCATCATCTTCTTCGTCATCAGAATCCTCCTCCACATGGGTTTCTAAAATATGTGATGGTAGAAGTGGAGAGATGCGAGAATAGTCTTGTCTATGATAAGATTTCAATTGAAAATGTGTATATTGCTCTCTTGATGGAGGTGTCTTATTCATCAGATGTGCAGGTGTATTCGCTACAGTTGAACTCGTCGTTATGGATTGTGGCATCGTCGACAGGCCCGTCGTCGACACGACTTATCAATGGTTTTACCATCGACGGGGCCGTCGTCATCGGTTTCGCCGTCGACTGGGTTGTAGACTATGATGCAGTCTTCGACTAGGCTGCCGACGAATCCTTCGTCGACGAGGCAGTCTATGGTGTCTTCGTCGACGAGGCCGTCGATGGTGTCTTAGTCGACGAGTCCTTCGTCGACGAGTCCTTCGTTGATGTCTTCGTCAACAAATCTTTTGTCGACGAGGCAGTCACTTTCTGCGTCATCGACGGGCTCTTAGACGATGACAGTTTCGACGTCGAAGGAGCTCTAGTCGACAATGACTGACGATGGCGTAGACGTGGCAGGTTTTGTAGAATAAACCTTAGCTGACACCCTAGGGGAGGTGATAGCAGCTGTGGACACCGTAGCAGAAGAAATTGAGGAAGCAGAGGTGACAGTTGTAGTGTGAGCAGACACCAGAGTGAAAGTATAAGTCTGGGCTGTACTCACAATTGTAGATGAGTGTCCTGATGGAGACGATGACCTCCTTGAGGGTTCTGAAGAGCTCCGAGAGAGTTTATGTTTCTTCTTTCTCTCAGGAGAAGAGCCTTCTCGGGATCTGGCTCTCTTACTGGAAGTAGAGGCTTTGTCTTCATCATCTGTGGAAGATGACTTAAGCCATAAAAGAACCCTTGCCTCCCTGTCCCTGATGGTTTTGGCAGGGAAGGTGCGGCAGATTCTGCAATCCTTCACAATGTGTGAGGGATGCAGGCAGTAGATGCAGTCGGAGTGCTTGTCATCCACGTGGACCCTCTTCTTAAAACAGGTCCCACAAGCTTTGAAAAGAGCCTTCTTTACAGACA
The DNA here is from genome assembly GCF_964261635.1 of Lissotriton helveticus. NCBI lineage: Eukaryota > Metazoa > Chordata > Amphibia > Caudata > Salamandridae > Lissotriton > Lissotriton helveticus. The sequence continues at coordinate 1,210,050,339 of NC_136063.1, forward strand.
TCCTTAAGAGAAAACAGAAAAACCTGAGTAGGCACTCAGGGAGACTCCCTTCCACACGAAGTGCGGTGAAAATATGAGGAGAACTGCCTGAGCTGGGAAGGTTCTAGAGGGTGGTGACAGCCGATTGGCTGGAGCTACTAGTTCAGTTCTTTTTACAAAAAGAGGTAGATAGGCTGCTAAGTTTTGGGCCTAGTTTGGGCCTATGCCTTTCTCCAGCCTACTACAAGGTTTTTTTAGGCACTGCTATTGCATATATCTTTACCGTGGGACTCCCGCCTCGATGACGGGGAATGATTCAGGCATGTGAATCTATGAAAGATACCCAAATACTGGATAACAATTTTTTTTCTAATTTCATATTTCCCGTGTAATCTCATATTTCCCGTGTTAAGCAGTCACAAGTGTTTTGTTAATAATCTTCTTAACCCGATTGAATATTGGTGCAAAAGTTGAGAATCAAGCCAATCTATCATTTTAAGTGTTTGAATATATCATACAAAGGGTTTAAATATTATTGTTAAGAACACACTTTCTAGCCCACTGGTTGATCTTTTTTAGCTATTGTCTGTTCTTCAGCATCTCAAAACTAGGCGTTTGTTGTTCTATGCAGCAGGAGAGAAAGCCTGCACATTTAACTATCTTCACACTGGGACCAAGAAGCTCAGGGGTTTGCGTTGAAGTGTCTAAGTCACCGAGACTAATTATCTCTGGCTCTGCCACAACCTCTCGAAATCCAACAGAATACGAATTTTGATGCTCGTATTTTAGGTCTGGCTGGACATCGTTAGATGTCTGTTACTCCCATTTAAAATACAGAGAGTGGGCTTGGGGTCACCCTCCCTCAGCCACTAGCTTATTTAACAATTTGGGATACCCGCCAAGGGTGTTTTCTGGGAATTCCACAGAATTACTTTTCAAAAGAATCATCAAGAAGTTTCACATTTTGAGTTGCAAATTAGAAATTCTGCAACAGATATAATGCATATCCTCAATTACCTCAGTGTGCGCAATAATTGTTAAAAAAATTATTTAATTCCCTGGAAAATGACTAGCTGAAGAGATTCCAAAGAATTTGGAGTAAGTGAAGCAATCAAATGATCACTGTGCTTGTTACATATCACAAATGATTTATATTTTGCTCAAGATGAGCTCAGTTTCAGGTAGGCATTCGATTTTAAACTTACACAACCATGTAGAGATTTCTGCAGAAATCTAACCGTTGGAAGTAGCCTTAAAGACTTAAGAAATATTGTTCTGAGGAAAGGCGTCTAACAACTCTGATCAAAGTGATAACATATGTTTCTGTGAACATGAGAGCGGTCTATGATTGGTCATTCATTGGTCCACAAGTAAAAATAGGTTTGATACTCACATTAAGGAAATATACAAAGTCACTCCAAAAGATTCTCCCCCATTACTTTCAACTTCCTGGGTTCAAGGGATTAACCGCAGGTTCTTTGCATGTGCAATCTGAGACAACTGCTTTAAATGATTCACATGAATTTTAAACAAACCACTGAACAAATTCGAGGTTTGAGGTGTCCAGCATTCAGTAGTAGCAGTTGCTGGTGACATGCAGTCATTTTGGGGGGACCAGGGCTAAATTTGTCTCAGCAAATTTCGATCCAGAGCAGGAGAAAGGCAGAGAAGGGACACAAATAGAGGAAGAGGAAAATAAAGACTAAGCAGGGTCGAAAAAGAACCTGTATGTGTGAGATAAAGGGACAGAAAGTGTGGGGAAGTGGAAGAAAAAGGACCGATACATAATCAAGACTAGGTGACCTAGGTTTACGCCAACCCCAGCAGCAGGGATGGGTGCCGATTACAGCTTTTCTCCATTACTGCTTCAAACCCAGGAGAGCATATTTTCATAAAGGGTTTGAGGCTGGCTTTCACCTATTGGGATTTTGTGTGCTAAAATGCGTTAAGTTCTGGAACACACACTTGCCAATTGCGCATTACATTCAACTTTCCCCCACTTGAAGTGCACACAAGTTGACAGCAAACCACTATTTCCTCCCTCCGTTTAGCCCCAACCTGCAAAATTGCAATCTAGGAACCCACTGTCATTGATAAACTGCTAATTAGACCCTGATCTTCAACTGAGCCTCCCATAGAACGTACTGTTGCGTTTTCTTTGCTTCAAGTGCATTCTCTACTTAACTTGAAATCAGGTTCAGTGGTAGGAAACACGTCTAACGAGTGCCTGGACCCCTCTTTGTTCCCATAACATCCAGCAGACGAGGAACTTGACTCTGGAAGTTGCAGACTTACCCTTACCCCCTCCCCAACAGGAGGAAAAAGCCATGGATTCAACAAGAAGCCATATTGCTATCAATTGCCAGTGCTTCGGCATTCCAGGAGGCAGGCCTACCATCAGAAACAATTTCATGGATGATTTTGTTGATCCTGCTCAGTAACATCCCTGAATTTGTGGCAGTCTTTATAGACCACCTTATTCAGCATAGTCATGAAGAGTTTAATCCTTTGCCTACACTCTAATGTCTCACTGGAGGAATGCATAGTCTATGGATGCCCACATGATTTGTAATCCAACATTGTACTGAGTAAGCACTATAAAACCGCTTGGTCCATGCCTCAGCACCAGAAAGTGCTAGAGCTTTCTGGATGGTTTAACGATTAATCATGTAAATCCCTTGTATGCATCTCTGATAAATTATGACTTACTTTAAAAGCTACAACTATGAGGAAGCAAATACCGTGTACTATGGTATCCAAATTACACAGTTACTCCGGGAGGAAGCTTGGCCGAGTGGTTCTTGGTGAATCAAGCCCAGAAAAGAAGTAATTTGGTTATCCAGATGGAGTGCAATAGTAACCGAGGCCCAAGAACCCTAGCAGTAACAACTGAACCTGCCATGGATATTTCCCAGTAACCAAAGACTGCTATGTGAGTCAGAGAAAAAGCCTTGCTCCTGCTGCTGTGCTAGACGCTAGAGAATGCATACGCTGGGACAGTTACTATTTGCACAAGAAATGGTTGTGCCCAAAATTGCCTGTGCAATATCCTCCATCTTGCAGTACAAACACATTTCAGGCTCGAAATACCTTGTTTTTTTCTCCTTTGCAACCCACACTCGTCTTAATTCTTCTGCCTCGGTTATAATAGTGCATGTTGAAAGCTTCTTGTTAGACTGTCTTCAAATCTGTTCCTAATCTATTCATTTTATTATGTAGAGTACGTGTGTGTGGGGGGTGCGGCGGGGGGTGATTGCAGCTTGCGTTTTTCACATCACCGATTCAACTTTCTACATCCATACAGGTAGAGGAAAACAGAGTGTAACGGATGCTCGGGTCGTTTGTTTCATTACAACAGCAATAAACAAAATGAATACAAATCATGCGATTGAGGGTCCATCATTTCAGCTCCAATTGTTACTCACCAGTCCACTACGAAACGCCACAAAAACATATGCAATAACTTTTAGCCCATAGAACACTTGCCACAACAAAGTACAACATAGACACTCAGCATAAGAAATTTTACCAAACACGTCACCTTGGTATTATTACAAAAGAAATTGTAGCTAGCTATTTCCTTCTATCGAGTACTCTGTGTTGCGTTCGAGGTCAATGACCACATGATGATCGATGAAGAGCTGTTTCTGAAGCAGTTTGTTGTTTGGCACTATTTGGTCTGCCGCGTGATGCGATAAGCGAGGGCAATGCTAAAACCTGCACAGTTCGGTACACTCGGACATGTCGTGTTCCTTTCCCAAACCACAACCCAACTAGCAACATCTATTACTAGGTAGAACACTCCACATACTTAAAGCATGTCCAGTGTTTGGTTATGGCTATGAACCTAAAAATTACCCAATTAGTACCTAATCAGAGGAAATCCGGGCCCGCATTAAGGTCTTCCAGATCAGTGTCAAGCTAATGGTTGAAGGCAACATTTAAATGCGGATACCTTAACATCTATGCAAACCCCAGAGCTGCTTAAGAAGGGCACCCTTTTTACCAGGGTGCTTTGATGCTGTACTGTAGATATAAGCTAAGCTACTGTGCAGGTACTGGTAACACAAAGCACCTGAAGGCGTTTTGCTCAGCCTCGGCATGTATTGTGAACATGGACATATACGGTATGCATGGAAGTCTTTGTTTGTCTAAGGTGATATCAGTTGTGTGCACACTGAATTTGATTTTAAAACCTACAATATTTGATGCCATTTGCTTTACAGCATTACCAGCTAGGCGGTACTTGTGTGCACCATTTGTTCGGATTGCCTTGCTTCTCTCTCACATTGGACTGGTCAGCTATAAAAGGGTCTTCTTAGTATAACGGTACACAAACTAGCCAAATGGCATACTTTTGGGAAAATTCTTGGTAATCGCAGTGTAACAAACATCAATAAAACTCAAGTTACACCACTCAACCACCAAATTAGTACATAATAGTCAGACCGTACAAGATGCACCTAAACATCTTTGTTATTTCATAACAGACCATTAAGGCCTCAACAGGAGTTTTCATCCAGCAATACCTGCTATCCAACAGCATTACCAACCCATATTTTACCTTTCTAAAACGAAATGACCTAGATATAACCCTGGCACCCTAATGCACACACAACAAAGCATCAAATCCATTTAGATGGCAAACATCTGCCAACGTCATAGCACTTTTCACTCACAATCTCATCCTACGTGTAGATCCATTCAGATAAAATTTCCTTAACTATCATCCCAAAAAAGTAAATCGCATCAAAACTACAGTATAAATCTGGCTGTCAGTACCGGTCTCGAAAACAAACTGCACAGGCATGGCAATGAGCAACAGACCACTTAGCTCAACGAAAAATGGCAAAGTCTTTTGGTGCATCCTTCAATACACACAACACACGACAAAGAGCCTCATCAGTGTCGCACTTGTTTTACTTTTATATTACCCAACACAAACCTTTTGGTAACTAGGCTTCTGATGAGCACATATCTGCGAACTACATAGAACTAACTAACAATACACAACCGATCTTTGGAAATTCTACAACCGTAAGATAATGCTGCCCAGATGCAGAAAGAGCTGTAATGCTATACTATTGGTAGCCTGTGCTATACAGGGTCATGACAAAGTCTGCAATCCTACCATGCTGATAAATGTCTATGAAAGAGTAGGCCATACAAGATCAACGTCAATTGAGGATAATTACAATTATGTTTTTGTTCATCTTCAGAATGCTCAGTAACCTGGTTTCTCTGGCAGAAATTGTCTCTCTTCAGGTTGCTAAAATCAGAATCCATTTGTGTACTTCTATGTTTTTCATATTATCTATTGCATCAACGATGGTCTACTTTCTCCCACTTCTTTAGGGGATCTCACAGATCAACTTAGGGGACGTCATCACAGTTGAGAGAGACTATTTCATGGTCAGTAGAAGACAGAAAGACTAAAGAGACTATGTTGCAGCTAGTGTGTTGTGGGGTTGGGACGTATAGGTGTGCCTCTTAGGTGGAAGAAAGACACTTTAGGTGTGTGGCCTACTAGGGCAATGTCAACAAAACATTGAGAATTTCACTGGAATGACGAGCAATAGGTAGCAACAATTTTCTTCCCCAGGATTCAGCACAGAATTACTGTTACGAAGACATACCCACGCTCAGATTAAGTCCTCAATCAACAGCAAAGATGCCATACCAATTGACCTTATGGGGTTAACGAAGGGACCTTTGAGAAAGAGGTTACAACATTCAGATGAGTATTTTTGTACCCAGAAAGAGTTCATGCAGAAGTGGCTTTAGAGAGTGACCTTGTGGAAGACTTGTTGTTTATTTTGGGGTCCTTGAGGGGAGCCAGTTCTTGCTGCAATACGTTAGAATATACTACATCTCAAACAGGTCTCAACTATACTATTGGGCGGAGTAAAATAGCATGTCCATGGCTTGGCAGAGGTGGTTGTTCTATAATTTCCAGAATTGAAAATCATGTTGGCTGTGCATTCATTTTGTAGATGTAGTGCTAGCCGCAAAGCAAGTAGATGCTCACAAACTTGGTCCAGAATTTTGTGACCTAAAAGGGTCATGGAATGGTTGTTGTAACTGGTAGTCTTCATCCTTTACCAATCAGTCCAAACAGTTTCCCCTGCATCTGCTTCAAGATACCTTGCCAACAGCAAGAATTCACGTTAATCCTATTGATAATGAAGTATGGGGCGCGTCATGGAGCATAGTTTATCCCAATCAAAAGATCAAGGCTGTCCATGTCACCTACATCAAGGCTGTCAGGACTTTCACAAGGTTGATCATTGTGCTGGGAGTCGTGTGTAATGGCAGCCATCGTCTACATTTTATTTCCTGTTGGATGTTTATTTGGGATTAATACAATTGTATTCTATTGCTACTGCTTGTGTCCCAAATACGGGTTGCTGAAATTGTATTCTATTGCTACTGACCCTCACATCTGAACCCCCTATTTGAAAGACAATTCAGAACGATTTACAGGAATACAAATAAAATACAAATCTTCCTAACGTCATACCACTTAGTACGGCTCAGGGAAATAAAATAAATATGCCCAAGCAATTCCAAAAACGATTATCTACAGTTATTACATGGCTGCTCCATAACATACGGCCAGGTCTCTCTCAAACATTCACACTGGTGTGTCTACCAAGTTGTAAAGTCAATCGTTCCATAGCCACTGAAAGGCAGGAAAGAACAGTCTGTCCCCACAGCACCACAGGCGAGCCTGCCTGCATCAGCGTTGGAATCCCAACAGAACCCTCACCCCACATCCCACAATGCCCACAGAGACAGGCAGCGCCAGGGGGGAGCAGTGATCACAACGCCATTGACTGGCAGAGGTTAAGCAAACGTTTAATCTACATGTGAAAGAACAGACTGTCAAATGCGGACACGGAATTGTAGCAAAATAAATGAAACAAAAAGCCTAATCCTCAATGACACGTGATTCTGCTTAGGTCTGTGAAGGGATTAGCTGGAATAGAGAGACGGCATTGTCGCCGCCATATTCTGCATTGTCCATCGGAGGAAGCTTATAACCTTATCCGTGAAACCGATGGCATGCTTGCTGAACAGCTACAACCTTGGTTGGGATAAGGCTTTATCGCAAGTGAGTTGTGCTTCTCAAAATGGTGCTAACGCTATTGGCAGCCATGTTGCTGACACTGAAGAATTATACGATAACACCCCTAACCTCAGAAATAATTATTTAAAACGGCATACTGTTGGGATCTGCCCAATGATCAGCATACTGATACTCAGTTTTTATATAGTGCTAAAAACCCAAGTACGAAAGGGCCAATTTTTAATGTTTCTGACTGTTGTAAACAGATGATACTATAATCTGATTCTTAGTTTATTGTTTTAAGACTGACAGGCCTGAGTGGCCATACCAGGATTCGGGCACATGACCCCTAAAAGAGGTCAACCACCAGTAGTAATTGGGACACACTAGTTCATACTCAGGGCCACAGGAATTATGCGGTAGGGGAGAGCCAAATTATGCAACAAAGTTGACTAAATAATGCGGCAGGAAAAGGCTAATTTTGCAGCATAAAGCAACACTTTTTTGTACAGTATTACGTCATTTTGTCATTTCTACATGTGGAAAAACTGTTTGGGCAAAGATTTCACCTCATTAGTACCAATTTAACATCAAAATACAGAAATACACTGAAAGAGGACCAGTTAACCTCTGTAAAGGGACTTTCCCTGTGCACAAACATATGTTGCGGCATTTTTTTTATTTCTTACTTTTTACTTTTGATCCTTTTCAGCCAGAAACAATTTTTGTTACAATGTGCAGATTATGCAACAGATAGATTTTGTGGCAAATCCATAACTATGCGAGAAAAGCTGCAGCCACAACACAATTGCAGAGGCCCTGTTCATACTGAAACCAATTTGGCATCAATACTTTGCGTAGCGTGCAGTTAGGGAACACGTCAATAATAACATTCTCGGAAGACAAGGGCAGAGTCACGAGAGCCTTCCAATGTTAACACACTACAGAAGCTAGAAACCAGACGTACATTAGTAAAGAATGGCAGTCTGAGCTAGCCGGGGAAAGTGTTATTGGTTGTTTTCCATCTAGGGACGTCCTCCCTCACCCTCTCCAATTAAACCAGAGCACAACTTACACAAGAGGGAAGTTCATGTGGGATCTTGAAGTATTCGGTGTGGGCCCCTCTTGCATCACTAGCTCATATCTGAACAGCCTAAGCAGTATATAGGTGCAAGTGAAACCGCTGGGACTTTTTAGGTTTCGACTGGGGAACGGAGCGTAAGCTCCGCCCCCAGAGAAATCTGTAGTTTCCAGTAAGGACTCTTGAATATGCCCCTCTGTTCGATTGGCTAGCTCCATAAATGGAGGCTAGCCATTGGAACAGAGAGGCGTCCGTCATGGCCGGACCAGATTCGGGGGCGTTCCCGAGAATTTTTGGCTTTTGGCTACGTCATGCTACGTCAGCCAAAAGCCGGGAACGCCCCCGAATCTGGTCCGGCCGGGCCGTGCTTGCAGCTGTCCTGCCTTCCTCCGTGTCCCTCCTCCCGCCGTCCCCCCTCCCGCTCTCCGTGTGGTCCTGCCTTCCTCGCCGTGCTTGCTCCTGTCCTGCCTTCCTCCGTGTCCCTCCTCCCGCTGTCCTTTACCCCCCCCTCCCCCCTCCGCCGCTGCTGTCCGTGTGCCCTTCCGTCGATGTGACCCTTAGCACCTGCGTTTGAAAACTGCTGGACCCGGCCCACTTAAAGCCCCTCGTAACAGTGGTATATGCGCATTAGCAGTGAAGGCACATGACACCTGACCTGTGACTAAGCAACAATTTCCAAATATCTGACTTCTGGATGGGGCTTCGTGTGCTACCGAGACTTTCCGTGCAGCATGTGCCAGACGAGACCATGACCCAGAGCGGGGCAGGGTTTAGGGAGGGAGGCAGAGGCGGCAACAAAGAGCCAGATATCTGCTCACACGGGTAGAGGGAGGCTATACTGCAGATGGGTACGGAGCCGCGAGACCAGAGTGAGGCTGAGGATGGCGTTCCACGCTGCCTGTTTAAGGGGGCGTGCAGTGTACTCATATCCCCGTGCGTGTAAAGCTGCCTGTGTAGCACATGGCCCTAGAGCTTAGTTAGCCCGCAGCACACCAGGGTCGCTGTGTATTTTCTGCTCTTTGTTGTCACCAGTCGCCACCGACCAGGGAGGGGTGGGTGCTGGGTTAGTGTCACGTGCGGGAGGCAGGTTGGTGACGTGAGGCGGGCACTCCTGGCTATGGCGTAACGGAGGAGGCGGGTGGGCTCCTCAGTGTAAACACGCTCTCTGCTCCTGCTTGCAGCTCATCGTGACACCGTGCTGTTCCCTGATCCACCGCGCTAGAAAGAAAGCTTCATGCGTGGCTGTGCGAGGACGACTATGTTCTGCTGCCACAATAGCAAGCTTCCCAGTCGTGCTGAGCCTACGCGACTCTAGTAGCTGTCATCTTCCTCGTGTCAGCATTACAATAGGCAGGTTTATTTGCCCAACTAACTGTATCTGGCATGCTGGGACTTGTAGTTTTATTTTTGCTCTATAATTAGTTCTAGCTATAATTCCCAACATGCTTTGTGGTTACCTGCAAGAACAGCACAATCATAAGTTTTCCCCCTCGACGTTGGGGAAGTTGCCAACAGTGGAGTGGACTTATCATACCCGACTTGACATACACATTACGCATGTTTATATATTATTTCAATTTTTTTGACAAATCACTGACTTAACACTAACGTTCTATTTCTAGGTTTTCAGAATATTTTCCTACCCTGTCATTAACATGATTAACAATGGAAACAACCCCTAACCCGCTGTCCGTGTGCCCTTCCACCCCAAGGAGGTGAACTGGAGGGAATATGAGAGCAGTCTAAGAGAGCAGGGTTAATTTGTAGGCAGAGAGCACTCCAGCCCTCATCGCCTTGTTTTCATCCCCCTTCCCACTCTCTGGTACAGTACCCAGCTCCCCTCGAGGGCTGGTATTCATTCCCCACCCCCGTCATACAGTAGCCTTATCTCAGATCACTTCCCTCCTTTCAAGTTCCCCATTGGACTCTGGTTTTCTCCTCTCTCTGTAACTTGACCTCCCCTATGAATAAGGGATTTATTTACACCTCATTAACTTTCCACTAAAACTTTCACTCCCCCCTCCCACTCACCCACCTGCCAGCGGCCCCTCCCCTCTCTCTCCCTTTCACTGACCAGCTCCTCTTTTCTCTTACATTGTCCCCTACCCTCCCCCCTCTGCCCTGCTCACCACCAATCACAAAGTCGCCCTTCTCCGCCTGCTTGAGGTCGGATAGGGTCCAGGGAAAAAATCCTTTCTTTCAACTGAACTGGAGCAAAGTTCACCAAACCTCTCATGCTTCTGGCTCTTGCCTGGTCCTCCCAGAGGTGCAACCTCAGGATATATTTCCTGATTGCACTTTCTTTCAGCCAGTACCTGCTCTGACGTGGAATGTGAAGTCCTTCCATCAACGAGACAACGTCACATGGTTTGGCGTTGTGCTGTGTGCAGAGTGGTTGGTCTTTGGTTAAATCACCGTCCTGCCTGTCTGGGATTGGAGAGGAGATAGTCTTGTCCTCCATCTCTCTCTCTCTCCTTCCTGTCCTCTCCTCCTCTAGCCCTCCTTCTCCTTCCTGCCCTCCCTCTCCTACCTGCCGCCCTCTCCTTTCTGCCCTCTCTCACACACTCCTACCTTCCCTCCTGCCCTCCCACTCCTTCTTGCCCTCCCTCTCCTTTCTGCCTCTTTTCCTTCCTGCCCTCCCTCTCTCTCCTGCCCTCTCTTCTTTTTGATCTCTCTTCCTTCATCCTTCTTACTCCTGCTCTCCTTAACTTCTATATCTATCACTTCTTCTCTTGCACTCAGTCTCCATCTCTCTCCCTCTTGCCCTCTCTTTCTTACTCTCTCCTTCTTGCCCTCTCACTCCTGTCTTCTCTCACACTCCTGGCTTCACTAACATGCTAACATGCTTTATGAAATAACTTGTATTCTAATTCACTGTGCATCTGCAACTAATTGCATTATAAATGCAATCCCTATTTCTGTGTAAAGTAAAACGCATCAACACATAATTCAAAGAAGTTAGAAAAGACCATTTGTCAAAAGCAATACCAAAAGCTCAAACTTTAACAAAGGCGAAACCATTGCATTGTAAATGCTTGTTTTTATTGCCTTGACACCCTCTTGTGTAAAGCTGCTGTTAAGTGAAACCCAGAACCTTATGCTGAAATTCTGTGTGACTGCAAAGTGGAGGTATGTACAGTAAGTGTGTGGCATATGTATGACAGCAGGACTCTGTTCGGGGAGTCTGGGTATTCGGTCCTGTAAGATTCATTTTGGATGGTCTCGTTTAGCATGGCACAAAATGGAGGATGAGGACTGCTACCTCAGTCATTGGAAGTGCATTGTTGGCATTCCTGTGTCTGGAGGGTAGCGACCAGGCGCGGCTGGTCCATTTGAGCGGAAGGGCCCCGCCCCCTTTTTCCCCATAGGAACAGTATCTGTCAGGATGAACAAGTCAGCCTGACAGACACTACTCCCGTGCAGTTTAAGCAGCCAGGAGAGACACATGCGCATTTAGCGCTGGGTCCTGGCTGCCTGAACGGAACTTTGCTGGGCTGAGAAAGTCACAGCTCCATTGGGCGTGACTCTCTCAGCTCAGCAAAGGTTGCTGCGGCCCTCCCTTCAGTGACGAGGAATAGCTTCACGGATTGCCTCACACCTGGGCGCTTCAGATTTAAGCCCTGAAGCGCCCAGGGTCGAGTGTCAATCAGTGACACTTCATCACAGCATGGGGTGGGGTCAGTAGTCTCCCTGACCCCATCCCACTCTGTGATGACGATAGGACTGCTGCCTTCCCTCATTGGCTGACCTCCTGGAACGTCCGAGGCAGAGCAGAGCTGGCTAAAGGTAAGTGTAATTTATTTTATTTTTACTATGTTTGGTGCATGCATGTATGAATGTTTGGGAAAGAGTGTTGTGAATGAATGTGTATGTGTGCGCACGCCTGGTTGTGAGTGTTGTGTATGTGAGAGTGTGTGTGTCCCGTCCGTCCGTCTCTCCCCCAAACTTACCGTCCGCCACTGGTAGCGACCCAGCCATTAAAGTACAGGACAATGTAGATCAGGCTTCCCTGCAAAACTCAATGAGGTCTTAGTTCGCAATTAACAGATTAGTACTGCCACAGAACTTCCATTTGGTAGATGGTAGGCGAAGGGCTACAGTTTGTTTTTCTGTCCCCATATACTGCTTCAGGAAGTCGGATGACACGTGGGTGCAGAGATCTCACACTAAATTGAGCCCATGTTTTAGATATTCCTGCTTGGAGCCGACCCCATTGCTACCTGCTGCAAGAACCATCACCGTGAACAAAGGCTACGTCTGAGGAACATCTAGAAAAGGACATTTAAAAGAAACACTCCAAGGTAGTTCTGAAACCTTAGACAATGGATCCACACCCTGTCCGAAAAATGTATGTAAAATTGGGATCCAATCCATCTCACTTTATTCCAGCTGCAAGTTCTTTATGACCAAAGAAGGGAGTGCTTCACGTAGTACTTGAAAGACCGATGTGTAGCTCGGGCTGGTCTCTATATGCCAGCCAGACTATCAGAGGTAAGGGGATATCCCCTGAAGCCTGCACACCTTGCTGTAGAAGCGAATGGTCTGCCTATCACCTGCTCAGAGAGGAAAGGAGTGCGACTGGTCCTGCAGGATGGAACTCTGTTCGTGGTTGGGAGAAGAAGGCAGCTGTGTTACCAGTAACAGACCAGGAATTTGCTGATAGTCCTGAAGAGACAAGCCAAAGTCGACCTGTGCCATCACAGTCTGAGTTTTCCACTGCAGCGGGCTGCGATAAACAAAATAATAATGAAAATAAAGCCAAGAAGTCACCTGTCCAGAATCTCTGCAGTGCCTGAAGACTTGGGGCTGCTGCTGTGAGATGAGGATACCGGTAGTGAGGTAGTATCCTTGACGATCTGACCTCCAATTGACAATGGTCCTCAACAGCCTGTGCAAATAGCTGTTCCATAATGAAGGGAGGTCTGTAGCCCAATTTACTGAGCCACAGTAGGATGGACCCATAGACAGCAGTGCCAAACTACATCAACAAAAATGATTGGGGCCTAAAAGTCCATCAGCCCTATGACCCTTTCTAAACAGCGTTTGACAACAGGTTATGATGTTAGTGTCTCCTCTGAGAACTCCACTCCTCCCTTGCGACTTCCCTCAAAAGTAGCAAGCAATTATATTGGTCGATTCCTACTGCCCACCTCTCTTCTTTTATGTCCCACATAAGCGAAAAATGTCTGGCCACCCTTTTCTACCTGCCTCAATGCCCTAGTCACCACTCCCTCAAAAAGGTCAGCCTCCCCTCCTCAAGCACTGCTCTAGTTCCAGCCTTCCACAGAGTTCACGGCTTCATGCTGTCAAACTTAGCCTCTCAATCGGACTGACTGCTATCAAGCAGACACCCATCTAGATTCAGCAATGGCAGCTTCCGTCAATACAAAGTGGTGGAGCAGGATGGGGGAGAGGGGGCCGGGGGGGGAAGTGTGTGCCAAAATAAATTAAGAAAAAGTACTTACCTGCTACTGCCAGCTGGGACCTCAGTGCTCTTCTGCTCCTCTCCCGACACACTGCACAGACACCCAGATTCCTCTACACCAATCCAGACGCTGCTATCATGCTTGTAATACTGTTACCCAGCATCAGAGAAGCGCTGGGATCAGTCTGAGCGGGCTGGTTGGACGCTCGCTCAGGGACAGGGAGCCTGTCTCTGTACTCCACCCCGCCCTAAGACTCAGCTTAGTGAAAAATAGATTAATTTTAATTATCATTTTTCTTTTGTTGTTTTCATCTGGAGAAGCCGCCGCTGAACCTACGGCTGCAGGCAGTTGTACAGTCTACAAAGAGGTAGCACCATTTCTATTTTTTTTTATTTTACTGAATCGTATAGTGCATGGCTACCCAAAGAGGGTTTCACAGTGATACAAATGGCAGTGTTTGCAGGTTTCTATAAAAAGAGAAGCATGTGCTGGGAGTTTAAGACCAAGAGTCCAAAATGACAAACATCAAAGTCTGATCTACCCACGGTCCATAAAAACGTGCCTTGGCAGATGGTGGTGACTTCTTTCAACTACCTCCTGCACCTTAAGAAACCCCCAACCCATCTATGCCCATCTGGTAAGTGATGGCACTGGGAAAACATGTAATTGCCTATTTTAAAACTGTATGCTACTGCTAGTAGATTTCTAGGAGTAGAAAATGGAGGGATCTATTGAAACTTGAGAAACCCGCACGAGGCAGACAGCGCAACATTGCCATGCGAATGGCGGTCTGTACACTTTGAAAACACCCTTCACGTAATATCACACGAAAGCTCATGGGAGTGACAAAAAGAGGGGAGCAGGGAGAAATAGCAAGGGGATAGATCATTGTCCGGCAGAGAACAGAGGCACAACACACCATTCACATGCTTCCTCGATCTACACAAATCCATTATGGCTATGCCATTAATCTTGGGAAAGCACCTCATGAAGAATTATCCCAATTTTAGTGTGGGGCCCAAGAGAAGATGATGGTAATGGAAAGCACAGAGAGTTCTTCCCAATCAAGGTGTTCTATAGGAATATCGTTTTTTTTTTTAATATTGCCCAGCCAAAATATATACACTAACAATACTCAAAAGTAAACATATGTAGGCAAGTATACATATACTCTTAACTCCACATCTGTGTAGCTTTTCCATTATGGGTGTAATATAGATAGATCTTCATGGAACATAGATGTGGGATTAAGAATGTAAATCAATACTTCCCTTCACGATATTGTGGGAGTTGATATTGTGGCAGGCTGACATTACAAACTATTTAAACCCCCAAACACTTACCATATATCTAATCTAATGAAAGGAAATAATACTTGCGGAAATGGCAAACATTAACCTTGCTCGAGCAAGTGGAAACAATTGTGTAGAATATAACTGGTTCAAGAAACAAAAATGTAAAACAAATTGCTATTGAATTAAAAAAAAAAAAAAGCTCATACCTTTCTCTATGGAACGATCAGATCCACAGATGTCAAATACCTTGCCCCTCCAGCAGGAGGCCTGTAAGGATAGAAAGGAAAATAGATAAATGAACAATATTCACTGCGCATACAACAATCTCAAACTGGCACAGCACCTACAACAACAGTTTATTCAATGACGATGGGGAGGAGGAAACTAAAACGTTTGACAAGTAAGCCTAGCAAGGACTGCAAGAGCTTCGGGAGGCCTCCCTTTTATTACTACAAGCCAAGGGTGACCCTTCTGGTTGTCCCAGCCTAACATGATCAGGAAGCAAAACTATCCACTACGCCACACCATACCAGGCCAAGACCTTTACATTTCCCTCACCCATAGAATGAATTTGCATCAAAGGGGCGGCCAATTCAGAGTCTGTGTACACAAAATCATTTGAATATGCAAACTGCAAAGCACATTTGCACGGACACACCCAAAATGAGCATTTACGCAAACATGACCAAGGTGAAGGTTCTGAAACATAGTGCGGGGAGGTGCTCAGAGTTGAGGACTTTGTTTCTAGGACAACTGTGCTAGAATACCCTCTCCCTCGATAGACAGAGTATAGAGCCTTACATTGAATGTGCTTTACGATCGGCCGCATTGCAGGCCTCTTAGCTGAGCAGAGACAGGAAAAACTTAAGCATAACGCCTAGATGGCGTGCAGCTGCCTTTTGAATAACTTTGAGTCCTAAGTGAAGCCTTAGATAATCTAAACCACAATACACTGCCTTAGTCCAGGAGAGACGTGATAAAACCCTGTACAATGGTCTTTCGGGCAGAAGCCAAAGAATCCAACTCAGTCCCCCAAAAGTCTAAAGCAACAGGCAGACACTGTATTGCTCTGATATTCAAGCCTAAATTAAAAAAAAAACAGTCATACTCTTAAGTTCTTTGCCACCTGTCTGGCTGCAAGCAGGGGCCCAAGTGTCTCAGGTAACCGGGAGGGACCCACGGGGAGGGCTGATCCCCAATTATAAGAATCTCTCTTTTGACCATACTGTGAGTTCTTTGACAAATTATCTGACCAACCTGGGCCTCCCTTCCCAAACCCACTAAAATTAGGAGTTGCCACAAATGAGTTTGAGGAGTGTCTGTAAGGTATATCATGAACTGAAGGTCTGGCAAATGCCCAGTGTGGATATTAGGCAAATACACAGAAAGAGTCATCATTTACATGCATATGCCTTGTATAAACAGGTTTATCGTCATTCCCAGTATGTATATTGACATATGTTCTGTCAATACAGAGGCACAACACAGTCAAGGAACGGACTTAACGGCTTGGTATTCCATATAAAGGTCAAGAAGATAAGGTGCACATACTCCTTTTCTTAGTTTATCAAAACGACTTGCCTTAGGTTTGTGGTGGGAGTCTGGGCACAAGCCTTCTTTTAGGAAGAAAGCAGGCAGAGTATAATAATCAGTACTTATACAATTACAGCGCAAATATACAAGATGAAATATCAATTGAGTCAAATATTCAAGATGAACACATATCGATGAAGGGAGGGCCTGAAACGAAGAACGAATTATTTGCAGCAGTCCTGCAGAGAGCTAGTGTTCACAATGGCTTTCAGATGGAAACTAAGGTCTTCAGTCTAATGCTTCTCTGCCTAGCATCAAGGCTTCTATGCAGGAACCTTTCAACAGCGAGTGCCCCAGTAACACACAACACCAAACACTTGTAAGACAAATGTTCTCTCAAAACACCAAATCAGTTTGAAATGCATCACAACACGTACAAATTGGCGGGAATGTTACTAAAGCTTTTTCTTGAATGTCGAGTGGGATTGGCTTTTGTTACCTTATGTGCTCGTGGTCTAGGTGGAAAAGATGCTCTTGGGCCGGGTGCAATTGTTCTAGAGCAGGGACTTTGTGCTCCGAATGGGGAGCTAAACATTCACACTCAATTTCCATGGCTAGCAAAACACAATTTCAGTTATCTGGCTACTAAATCTGTTCTTGCCCACTACTACCTGTGCTGAAACGGTTTGCGCTTTCAAATAGGTCCGCACTGCCGTAAAATGAGGTCCATCTTGTAGCATAAACTCCATTGAAAATCTAACAAACTCCAGTTCACAGCCAAATAAAGGATGCAGAAACTTTGGCACTTCCATCTCTTGCTTCCGCACCAGAGTTGTGGGTAGGAGGGGTTGGTTTTTTCAAATATTGTCTACCTTTCAAAGCCGCGTCCCTATCGAAAGGTAGACTAACTCCGAGGACTGCCCGTAACTAGGGTGCAATATTTGAAAAAACCAACCCCTCCTACCCACAACCACTAAAGAATAAACTTTCCAGGGTAGAGTGTGCACGAATACCACGTATCAACTGTGGTCCCGCGCCGTGTTTTCTGAAGAACAGTACAATTCACTTGTTTCTGAATCTGGAGTGTGTGGTCCTGATGAGAACTCCACAATAAGAAGAGTTCGAAACGCGTAGACCTTGTGTTTTCAAAGCCATAAGAAGTCAACTAAAAAACGGAATTTTATGGATTATAGATTTGTGTTTACATTATAATCTATGGCTATGTAAAAATTTGTTTTCTGAGAAATTTGATCTATGTTTGTAAATAAGAATGGTATGATTGAAAGTATGTTTGAGAATGTTTGACAGTGATTTGGTATGATGGAGTGTGATTGGTAAGAGGGTTGTGGTTTATTGTACAGAATGTTTTGCATATATTGTGTGTTATAAGTTCTTTTTGAAATGAAAAAAAAATTGATAAAAAAAGACTAAATAATCCTAATGAAGTGAATAAAAACAAAAGATTGATTCAAGAAACTAAGGTCTCCTCACTTTATGTTTTATTCAAAGGTGAGATGAAAAAATAACAGTGAATTTAGATAGGCAGCATTGGCAATTCTTGAGTTTATATTACATAGGTTAAGATGGCAGGAAGTTAATAAATAATGACTATATGAAAATATAATTCAAGGACCGCCTAATGGGATATTGCTAAATCCAACAACATGGTAATGTTGAATTTATCCTAATATGTCCAGGCAAGAAGTTAAGACTTTGTCTGTAAGCCAAAATTCAGCCTTCTAGTGCTCTGCCCTGATTGGCCAGAGTTAAGTGGAGTAGCCAGGCTGCTTTGCGGAGGTAATAAATTACTTCTGGGGTTAGGTAGCCCTTCTGGGAGGAGAAGGTGCTGGGCATAGGAATGCTAGAGCCAGGGGGAGGCATAGTAAATGTTCTTCAAAGGAAGGAGGGAACAGGCTGGAGAAACCAGTTTCATTTACACCTTTATCCTCTGCCCCCAGCCAGATGGCCGGCTTAGAGAAGGAATTTGCAGGAGCAAAAGGGAGGGAAATTATGTTTGTTTGTTTGTTTGTATAAGCTTTATTCGAGACAAATCTCATAAAAGCACATAAAATCAGAATATTTACAATATACTTAATACAGAATAAGAAATCCATTAAACACAATGCGCATATACAAAATCACAAAATAAGACAAAAAAATGCCTAATACACAAAAACTAAAAAAGGAATACCTGATTACGTACGACCCCCCAACAACCGTCGTCTTATAGCCCACGCCCAACCCATGTATTTGGCGACACCCATTACTATCGAGTCCTGCTGTGTTGTGCATAGGATTCTTAGAGCCACTGAACTTTCACGTGTCCCCAAATTCTTACAAACCGGCGAGAGCCATTTCCTCCTTGGATTCACATAGGCTTCGCATGAAAAGAGAAAGTGGCCAAGGCTCTCCTCAGCATTTTCGCAGGCAGGACATAGACTGTTAGTGGGTCTGTGCCAACCAGATGTCAATTTCTTGAGTGGGATAGATCCTGACCTCAACTGAAAGACAAGTTTCCTGTCCATTGGTACCGTGACATTATCCCAATAGTTTTCCAAGACAGGTAAAATTTTGGTCTCCAGAAAACGGCCAGACATAGAGTCTGCCCTATTGTCATTCAGCATCTTGCCACTCACCCAATCCCAATATTGATTTTTAAGAGCTTCTTTACTTGGGAAGGTTTCTCCCACGGGGTTATTCCAAAGATTTGAAAACCCTAGATTTTCCAACATGGTCTTCAGATGTTTTAACCATTTTATTTTGTGGAAGATGTCTTCCCTGATTATCCACAGAAAGCTCTCAGCGTACTGCCTTATTTCCGGAGTCGTCCAGAGGCGCCTCCAGTAAAGGACTGGCCGCAGTCGAGCTCTGTCGATAATCGTGCGTGTGCCAAGCTCCAAAAACAATGGGATTAGGGGGGTACTCTGGGGAAGTCCTGTAATACCACGCATGAATTTGTTCTCGGAAGTCTGAAGAGCCGTCAGACCATTCCAAGCCCATAGTTCTGCGCCGTATAAGGTGGCACCCAAAACCTTCGCATCATACACCGCCAAAGCGGGTTTTATAGGTTTTGTTTTTGATTTACGGTGTTCCCCCCTTAGGGCCCCCGATAACTGCTGGTGCTTTAGGACTACTTTGTTGACGTGATGCGTCCAGCCTGTCCCCCCCGCGATCTGCACTCCCAAATATGTAAATTCCTTGACTATATCGAGCCTGCTGTTATTTAGGGTAATTTTAGGATCGCTTCTGCGTCCAGCAGAGAAGGCCATTAGTTTGGTTTTTCCTACATTTACCTCTAGCCCATGCTCCAAGCAAAAAGCATCGAAGATGCCTAATGCACGTTGTAGCCCCATAGGAGTCTTTGACAAAATAAGAGTGTCGTCAGCGAACATCAGGATCGGGACCCTGGTGTTCGCTAACGATGGGGCATCAACACTAGCCCTCAACATTCTCTCGACTATCCCGTTAATGAATAACGAGAAAAGTAAAGGGGCCATGGAGCATCCCTGCCTAACACCCCTTTCAACAGGAAAGTCCACCGTTGTCTCGCTACTTCCTCCCCATTGGACTCTGGCATAGTTGGATTCGTGCAGTTGCATGATTAAAGTTAGCAGTTCTGCAGGAATCCCCAGCTTTTGGAGCACCGACCATAGTTTGTGCCTGGGTACTAGATCGAACGCAGCCCGTAGATCAACAAACGCGACATACAGGCTGCCCCTCCCCAGCTCGACGGTCTTCCACCGCAATATTATGAAGCGAAAGACCTGGTCGATGGTACTAGTAGCACGCCTAAATCCCGCCTGGTATGGCGAGAGGGCGCTGTTGTCTTCTACCCAGTCCATCAGCTGGTTGGTTACCATTCTCCCGACTATCTTCTGCACGGTGGCTATTAAGCTTATAGGCCTGTAATTAGCAGGCAATGAGCGGTCGCCCTTCTTGTGGACGGGGATAATGGTTGCACATTTCCAGATATCTGGAACCACTGCCCCCTTTGCTAATGCGTTTGCTACAAGGAGGATGTATTTCGCCCATCTGGCCACATCGTGTTTAAAAATATCAGGGGGGATACCATCTGGGCCTGGCGCCCTCCCGCTTTTCACAGAACTAATGACAGTTACCACTTCACTAAGGGAAAACAAATCTTCGGTTGCGTAGACCGGTATTATGTCATCAGCAGTCACAGACTTATTGCTTTCCGCGTACTGGGGCCCAAAATAGTCAACCCAGGCTTCCACTGGTACATTATTGTCGGGTTTTACAGGGCCCGCACCACTACCCCACTTAATAATTTTCCAAAATAACATTGGGTCTTTATTATCTGAGGCTTCTTTTAATTGGGCCCAGTGGTCTTCATCCCATTTCTTTTTTGCACAGTATATGGCTGCTTTATACAGTTTCCTGTTCAATCTTACTGCTGGAAGATCCCTATTCCTTATCGCATGCCCCAAATCTAGACGTGCTGCTCTACAATGGTTATCAAACCACCTACCCACTTCTTTAGTTTTCTTCCCTTTTCTTTGCTTTATAAAAAAACATGGTCTTAAGGCGGAGAATAACTTATTGTGGATATCTATGATAACATTGTCCCCAGGAGCTACTAGGGCCACTGCTTCAATTGCAGAAATAGCACAATCTACCATATTAATTATGTATGTCATAGTGACTTCGTTTGCTGTCACCTTGGGCCATTTTAACCTTCGCTCATCATTGCTTAACAGAGGAGTTTCGTTATGTGTCTCATTCAGATTTCTTGAACCTACATTCCACCACCTATGCGACACGCATAGGGGGTTGTGATCACTTTCAACCCGGGGCCTGATTACCATGTCAACAACCCCATTCCACAGCTGGAGACTACACAATATATAGTCGATTCGGCTCCTATTAATACCATTATCAAAGGTAAAACTGCCCTTCTTATCCCCGGGTGTCCTACCATTGAGGGCTCTTAGACCATATTCCAAACATATTCCATTTAATAGGAGAATCTCTTTAGTCCATCGCTTCACAGGTTGTAAATTTAAGGAAGGTACTCCCCATAGATTGTCCTCTTCACACTCAATAAGGGCATTTGTACAGGTCAAGGGTTCAAAGGTCCTGTTTAGGTCCCCGGCCAATATCTTTAAGTTACCCTGGGAATTAACCTCCATATCGTTGGACAACAACTCAATTGTAGATGGATTGACTTCTTTACCACCCCTCACATAGACATTATATAAATCTATTGGTGCACCATTTACAACAGAGATTCTAAGGGCTTGTAAATCACAATTTCCCTTATCTATGATTTTTATGTCAATAAACAAACCCTGTCTAACCCACACAGTTAGGCCACCCTTTGGCCTCCCTCTTCCCCCTTTTGTGGCAGGTATATAGTAATTCAAGTAACCTAAGCAAAATAATGGATCGCAAGCCCAGGTTTCTTGAAAACAACAAATATCAAAACCACTTATAAAATCCACCCAAAGTTGGGAGTCCAACTTGCTAGCCAATCCGGCGACATTCCAGGACAAAAAGGTACCAATATCTACATTTGTCCCATCCCTAGATTTAACAATTGGAGATTCATGGGACGACATCGATATCCCCGTTAGGTTTGCCAGCCTTTCTGGGTCATCTACTGTGACCACAGCTAAATCATCTGTTACAGGGTGTAAGACATTCGGTTTTGTTGTTAATACTCTAGAACCACATTCATCGACCACACACCCGGCCTCATTGCTATTCTCCTTGATGTCTGTAGCAATGATGTTACCACAGACATCGCCTAGCTCCTCTACTTCTTTTATAATTCCACCTGTGTTATCAGTACCAGTATGTCAATAGCCCCACCCTGGGTCCTGCCATCCTACATGGGGATTATTGTGTGTATGTGGGGTACAATTGAAACTGACATGAGGAGGTGGTAAAGAAGTCACTGGCCATTGCGCCTTTGGGGGGGCTATTGGCTCGTTGAATAAGCTTGTGGTTACACTTGTTGATCTGGGGTAAAAGAAGGTGAGGTCCACAATACCAATACCGCCCTTATTTATTCCCCATCCTTGCCTTGTTATCCATCCCACCACCCTAGGATCTTGAAAATTAACCACTATACAGTCTCCCCCCAGGGTTTTAGGTGTATAACCCATCCAGTCTATTCTCCTTGCCCCTATTATTAACCCATCAATGTCACCCGGCAGAGGACGATTTTCCTTTAACCAGTGCATGGTCTTATTTTTAAGCATCTGGAAATTTTCCCTTTGCCCTGCGGGTAAAGATGGTACGTTGATGAGAACTGCCACATAGGGGAAGGAGTCTGGAGTAAGATTGATCGGGGGTTTTCTATGAGGTGGCTTTTGCAAGGGCGTTGGGATAGGTTTGGGAGCATGGGGAGGAGGTTGGGGGACTGGTTTCTGCACCTGTTTATTATTAGCAAGGGGTGCTGTTGTGGCTTTAGCAGCCGACTGGTTAACACTGTCCCTATTTCCTACCCCCGTGATGTTAGGAGGTTTGCATGTATTGGTAATTGTGCTCACAAGAGCTGAAGCTTTACCCGCTTGTTGGCACGAAGTAGCCACAACGTTAACAACGGCTGGTTGATTTTGCGGCCGGGGTAATGGAGACTGTACAGGATGTGTTGAGTTGGACTGTGATAATTCAGAACCTGAAGTAGCTTTCTCAACCCTAACTAGTGGATTTGTGATGACTTTAACTGGGGGTTTATTTTGTTAGGAGGGTAAAGGTGAGCCATTTCTTGTATTTTTACCCTTATCCTGTGTGTGGGGAATATTTGCAACCTGAGAATTTGAGCTTATTTCCAACCTACTCTTTTTAATCAGGGATTTAGTAGAATAGAAATTATCTAAAGTTGATTGCTCAAAGTGGTTTAACCTATCTGTGAGTTTTGTAATTCTATCCTCAATGGGAATAAGTACCAGTCTAAACATTTTTTCCAATTCTGGAAGCACATTTGCCAATAGTACAACGTTATCATTACTTAATTCTTTTGGAACAGAACCGGAATTGTCCACTTTATCTTGGATATCCTGGGAAGTAGGAATAGTTGGTGTTACACGTCCTGTTCTTTGCGCTGGTTCTTTGACTGGATTCCCACTGATCACAAGTTTATGTAACTTCCTGATTTTTGGTAGTGGTTGGACCATTTTTTTACACCTTTTAACAGTAACTGGACATTTCCTTTTAGCCCCAGTTTTAGAATTAAACGATACAACGTGAGGTCCCGCATCAGTATGCGATAGTATGTCAGATATACTACCACTGGTATTGTTTAAAACTGCTGTGACAGTCTCGGTTGATTTATCCCCCGAGGCCTCAGAGACTCTGTTTGTAACCGGGATGCTCACTGATGATAGAGGGGTTACCAAAGTGGGATAGACTACAGTTGGAAACTTGTCCGTAGAGTTCTTAAGTATTTCGATAGAAAGCCTGCGCTCGGCACGCTTCTCTGCCAAAGTTAGTTCCTTATCTATTACAAGTGAGCGATTAAAAAAGAATTTATCTAAAGGACCGATGGCCAAGGGGCCAGACTCTGTGGGAAGAGACGATAAATGGCTGGCTACGGGACTTGTGTTTGCAGCAGTTGCCATAATGGCAACGAGACAGTACAGGGGAAGCTGTGTCACTTACTATGGTAGATGGAGTTTCACACTGACCAGGGGTGGTGGCCCAGCCCGGCCTCCTTCGGCCCCGGACGGCCACAGACGGTCCCGCCCTTGTCCCGGGCTTCTCCCGGCGCACTCCCGCGCGCTCCCGCGCAGCGGGGATGTTACTGTTATTTTATGTCTGTGAGGCTGATGGGAAAAGGGGGTGGAGCCGGCAGGGAGAGCAGCCCAGGTGGTGACGGGCGCGCGGGGGCTCCTGGTCCTCGGAGTCCCCCGCTAGAAGCTCGCAGCCCTGCCGGTCAGTAGAAACGCCCAAATCAGAGTCACGTAGAAAGGCTGTCAGCCGCGCAGCGGGACCCGCGAAGCGGGTCCGGCAAGTCGCAGCGGCAAACAGCGGCAGCAGAGAGCTGAACCCACCAGCAATCCAAGGTAAGGTTAGAGTCTTCCAAATTAGCCCAAGGGAAATTATGTAGACGAGCCATCCTGTGGGCTGGTTTAGTTAGCTCTTCTCTCTCTGCTGGAAAATCAGCCATTTAGAATTTTGGAGAAATGGTGCTCTTTGAAAGAGTATAGCGCCTCACTTGGGAGGATGTGGTCATACCTTGGGGTGTTTACCTGCACCTCATTGGACAGGAGTGCCTTCCTGTTTGACCCAGAGAACGTGAAATAAGTATTTGCGAGGGGCAGAGCCTCTCAGATCTGCCGCTTCATACAAGAGGAAGAAGGGTCCATGCTGAGAAGTTTGATTTGCAACGGCCAGGCCATGCTCTCGGAGGACTGCGAATACTGCAAAATCTGGACTACAGCCCAGTGGATCAAACCTGCTTCAAAAGGACTAAAAGGCAGACTCCCTGCAAGCTACAGGTTAACAGAGCTCATCTGGGCCCTCCCACCAAGAATCCCCAGCATGGAGTACTGCCAGTAGATTTGTGTAATGGCTTTGTCTAAGTGGATTGTCTGAATTGAAGTCCCAAACTTGCAAGGATCCTCTCGGAGCTTCCAGACCCTTGCGGTACATTTTGGACACTTTGGCACCCTCAAAAGGAACAAGTTTCTGAGGTTTTAGGAAGTTTGGAGCAACTTTGGAAAAAGGGTCCATAAGTGGCCAAGCCGGCGACCACCAACCGAGGCTGCTGAAAAGCTCTGGAGGTCCGACTTCCAGAATTTGACCGGGAGTAAACTGAAACCCATGCAGGCGAACCCTCACCGAAGCCGGCCAAGTGTAGAGCAGCGAGGGACCCCTGAAGAAAAAGCTCCGTAAAAGTTTATAAGTCTGAACGTGGGAGAGGTGACCGGGACCAACCGCGACAGTCAAAGCACCCACCTTCAACTGCAAGCCGGCATGGTTCGTCCCGCTGGAAAGCTCCGGAGGTCTGACTTCCACAAGCTTGACCGGCAGATTGTCACAATGCATGCCAGCGAACACTGACAAGCTCTAGAAAAGTTTCTAAGTTCGAAGGTAAAATCTCTGACCAAGACAGGTAGCCGCACAGGGCTCCAAAGCAGTTGGCCTTGAAACTTTGTCCCAGTCTAGCGTGACCAGATGTCACTATAGGCACTATAGGTTTCTATGTGCTATATACTGCTACATGTTTAAAAATATATATCTCTGGTTCCCTACATAGGACTTTTTTCCCCGTTTGTTTCACTTTTTAAAAAAATATATTTTTATTGATTTTTACATAGACACGGTGTATGAACATATATCGCTTTACTTGCACATAGAGCACTACGCCCAGCGCGTCACCCGTTTGTTTCACTTTTGAGATAAATATTACTTTGGATTTTTATAAATTGGCATTCGATATTTATTGCGTTTTGTACCTTAATTATTTACTGAATTGGTGTTCTTAAATGCTTTACATACCTCTCTGAAGTTAAGCCTGCCTGCTCGCAGCCAAGCTACCAAGGGTTGAGCATGGGAATCATTTTCTATTTTGAGCCCTAGATTGTGTTAGTGGCCTTATTGCCAGTGATAAATGTAAATTTGCCAATACTAATAACCCATTTGTTCACGTTTTATATAGTCCCTCCTAAGGTCAGGATGTTTGGCACTTTCGGACACCCGAACAATAAAAAAAACTAAAGGCGAGTTAAGAGAATTGCTTTCTCATGACTGATAACTTTGACTTCCACACAGTGTTCTAAAAGGGGAGCTGTCACTATTGATTATCTTCAAGCTCTACATCGAGATTAAAAATCCACATTTTGTGACAGCTGGCGTTTTAAGGAAAGTATTTGCAAAGGAAAATTAGGTTTCTCCAAATAAGCTTCAAATAACAGTTCAACCGCTCAATTACGCGGTGGTAAAACTAGATTCAGGCAGGGGCGTAACTGGCCCATGGATGCTAATTAGAACCTCTCACCACAGTCAAAATTACAGACTAAAAATAAACAAGACTACGTGGAAATCTGTCAATTTTTCACATGCATACATCCTGGTATGACAATGGGTGTTCATACTTCACTCTAACGATCTGTCTCACACGAGGTGGAGGTACGGGAAGAAAGGACAATAATATATTGCCACCGGACTATGAAACAGTTTACAGTACCCTAAAACTCATGCTCTAAAAAGATTACATCAAGAATATCGGACAAAGTACCAATACAAATCATTTGAAAAATTGTGCACGCATTTCTGGCACCCCGCATCTGTACTTATGTGAAATATGTATAAAACATTCAAGGAATTGAAAAGAAAACTAGGGGAAGAGTAATAAAAAGGAAACTTAATTTCCTATTGCCAGAGGGTATTGCCTGATAGAAGTTTAATAGCAGATAATTCAGCACAGCTGTTAGCGAGACAATGACAGGCCACATTCCATTTAATTTGCAGTTACCAATGGTCTTGAATATGCTTTCAATCATATAACTTCTTAGTTTGTCTCCCACATCCAAACTGCCTTATTTTTCAAGGAGTTGCAGGATCTAGACTTACTGTCAAAGTTCTAACACACAGTTGTTGTCTTGTGCTTGCACAAACCACAAATGTCACAAGCCCATCTTTGTACATCTTTGCTGGCTTAGTTGAATGCACGAGACACTAGGTTTCCCTATCGAAGGGATAACAAAACAAAAAAACACTTGCTAATGTACCACCAATGTGGGATATAGCATATTACAACAAACCTGGATATAGGTTCATTGTGGCTGGATGAATATATTGTGCAGAGCAGCTTTCTGAATGAACAAAGTGCTAATGCATTAAAACCCAGTGTAGGCACCGTCCCCCTTACTCAACTTAAGTTAGGTCTTAAGTCAATGAAAGACAATGTATTAATATATATGAAAATGAAGGATCAATAAAAACAACATAATATAATCCTAGACTTGAAAGAAAGACCATCGTCGTTGAAGTGAGCATTGAAACAGGCCCACTGGCCTCATCCTACCACAGTGCAACTCAACTCTTCTTTTGTTAAGGTGCACATAAGGCCTTCGAGCATACAGCTGCAAAAAATATTAACAAGCATTTCACATGACTGAAAGAGCAACCTTATGTAAACAGATCACATATACACAAAGAAGATATTTATTATAAATATATTATACTACTGGGAGAAACGGTAGTTAGAGGATACCCATGTGTCTGTAGAGTAAAACCCTATTATTTGCAGAATACTAGTAGCCTCCTGTAGACATAACGCAAGTCATGTCACAACGATAGTAACCAACTCATTTATGCTCAAGAACCAATGCCAAAAGTCAGCCCATGATCAAGCTCATTCAACAGAAGTCAAGATCTCGGAGGGTTCAAGAAATGATATTCAAATGATATGGAAAAGCAAGTCACCCAGCACTAACAGGAGGGTTATCTAAGTGATTCTGAAAACACATTCAGAACTGGTGAGGAGAGAAAGGCGAGCACTTTCTTCCAATGAGGGGAAGGGGGAGCCAGTATTGGAATGGTCATCTACACGCTGGCTACACATCAATAATGACTATTTTAAGGTCAGTCTCTCATCTTTTGGAGTTACTCTCTGCCACCTACACATGCCCGAAGGACACGTGGTCCAGTAGGGCCCCACCTCTAAGGAGAGAAGTGAGACCAATAATATGACCAGATAATAGTCCACTTCTTGCAGTGTGGGGCCGGCACCAGTCATTTTAATCTGGGAGTAGGCTAGATCACAAGCACAGGCTGAATGAAGCAGTCTTTCATGAGCACAACCTCGTGTAAATATATGCTACAGGTAGAAAATTCAAGTTAGGGAACGAAACACTGTGGTACTGAACATCAGGAACCTGTACTCCACCTTCACGGGTGGCCCGTGAGTGATTGGTGGTGCCGGGCTGAAACAGCGGGACTCCCGACTGCACTGTACCAAACAGCTATATGACTTAGTTGTGGAGCAAATTGGCACGGACATTATCTATCCAGTGTTACACAGTTATTTATTCAGATACCTATTATAAGACAAGTCGGAAATTGCAGAAGATCACTAAGGGGAACTGGATGTCTGCTAAAACAGCAGCCGTGTCCTGCAATATGTTCCTCTTCTGGCCAGGCAATGTTGAAATCACTGGCACCAAAGGGTCGGTTTTAAGGCTGGGAAAGCGGTGGTAACTCTTACGTTTGAAAATGCTTCAAAATAGTCTTTTCACTCACACCATCAGAACCCATTTGCAAGCAAGATTACCTACGCTAGAGAAGGCAGAGGCTGTGATTAATTCTAGCATTCCATGCATCACTTTGTTTTTGTTGCCCAAAGTGTCACGAGCATGCACAGACATGGGTCCCGTGCTCACTGTGCCACTGAAACCAAGCCATACCTGGCTAATGGGTCCTAATAAGGGTGAAAACGGTCCAGGGTTGCTTGTGTTCGGGTACAGGGAGGACCTGGCCTAGCAGTTTGGGCTGGACTGTTCCCATTGGAGCAGGGTCAGGAATGATTTACATATGGCTGGGTACAGACTGGGCTGGCATTGTGGGTTAAAAATGATTGACTGCAACGCAGCCTAAGCAATTGCCACCGGAGATTAATTCAAGCATTCTAATCAATCACTTTGTTTTTGTTGCCCCAGTAATTAGATGGATAGCATTAGTGATTAGCTGACCAATCCACGACGTTCTTTAGAGCGTATCAAATGAGCACTGGCAAAGCAAATGGGTCAGTCTTTTGTAAGTGTGCATTTAAAAAGAACACATTTTAGATCGGGCTTGACAGCGCATCAGTATGTAGGATATAGTGTTAACAGTTACTTAGAATATGCATGGAGTGGGCTTTGGCTGCATTCAGAGGAGTTTACCTTTTCACCACGTTACTGGCAGTTTGGTGCCTCATTCCACTAGCTAATGAGTGCTTGCATTGATTGAGGGACTACATTACATTTAAAAAGCACTGTATCATCACCCATTAAATTATTTATCTCAAAGATCCGTTGTATATAGAAAGCATTCACCATTTGTTATTTCAAGTTTTAGTCAGATATGAAATTGAAAGACAGACCTATTGGCTTTGGAAATGCTCATAGGCATGCAAACACATGAAACATGAAAAAATATTTTACACAATTATATACAAATAAAGGAGTGGTCCAGCAGCCCTGGCACTAAAGTATGCTCCTTTTGCAGGCAGCTGTGCACATTTACTCAGGCAAAATTCAGTCACTCGCAGCACAAGACAGGCAGCATTTCTTCATGGGCCAGTGATTCAGTCCAGTTTATCCGCTGTGTTGGTAATAGCAAAATGTGAATTGCATTTGAAAAGACCAATAGATGAAGACCGCTACCCAAAGCCCATGTTTGTGTGTGTAATTTCATTGGGATTTTCTGGAAAACACAAGGCTGACTAAAAATCTTAAGCGATCTCTAGGCCTCACCTAAAAATGAAAAAACTCAGTGCCACCAATGTAATTGATGGTGGAGTTTTTTCACAGTTCACATGCGTGACATGGCTCTGCATGGACAGCTCACACCGCTTATCCGTGGGATGCCGGAGAATAAGAGGCTGGCAGGAGAGGATCTTTCACTGATTTAGCCTCTAGAAAGTGGATCTCATGTGGCTGAACTGGGGAGAAATACTACAGACAACTTTCAGAGGATGAGCTTACAACAGTGATGTGAATGGAATCCACGGGCAAGACCTAAATGCGCTGCTAGTTGCTTCATTTACCCTGCTTAAAAAAGGGGTGAACAGTTGTAAAACGCCCAAACTTCTGCAAATACTGGATCTGGCAAGTGCCACCCAGGAAAACGCTGCAATTGATTTCAAAGAAAATAAAAAAAATTAGCATTCTCCCTTTTAAATGGGGCACCTTAAACTGCGGGCAACTGTTCCCTCCCTCCAAATAGGTCCTCCCTCTTTTTTTGCCTCAGCCAGACAGACAGGATTAATCATTTTGCCAGTCAGTCAGTCA
Source organism: Lissotriton helveticus (assembly GCF_964261635.1). Classification (NCBI taxonomy): domain Eukaryota; kingdom Metazoa; phylum Chordata; class Amphibia; order Caudata; family Salamandridae; genus Lissotriton; species Lissotriton helveticus. Next base: position 1,210,080,686 of record NC_136063.1, read on the forward strand.
TTATTAGAATTTGCTCCCCTAGACACCGAAAATTAAAATGTTGAGCATTTACAGATCAATAAATAAAAATTGGCTCATTTTCTCATGATCAAAAAGTGATCACATGACTGTTACGCTGCTAGAAATTCGTAAGCAAAAATTACATTTAGGGACAAATTTATTTTGGACTAGCTATAAGTAACGTTTTAAGATTATTATTAATCAAAAACACCCTTTTGACCTAGGAATGCAATTCTCTTTCCATCTCTCTCACGTGTTACTACACATTAGCATCAAAGGATATCAAATTAATGTCTAAGAAAACGCAGCAGATTAGCCCGGCAACATAGCTCAGTGAAGTAAGGCCGGGCAGAGTGGTCAATAAAGGTCCTCTTCTTTGTTATTGTCCCTTGCCCGCGGCTTGGACCTAAAACATGGGTAGGGTTTTAACCTACTATAGCCGATATGTTCAATAGTTTTTAAATATTTTGCTGCCAAAGTATCATAAAAACAAACAAAATGGTTCTCTCTGGGGTGTGGGGGAAAGCTAGGATGCTTGCATCCCAATGCATAGGACATATATTGCAACAAACAATAAGATCGTTTTCAACATCAATTATTTGAACAGTCATTACTGCATAAAAAGGTTGACTTTTCAGACCCAAAACTGTTTAGTTTCCCAGGGCTATCATCGGTGCAGCGTGGTCCTCCATGGTGTGCTCCCTTCACTCAGCACACCCCCTCATTACAGACCATATTTTCTTGCTTGTTCTGCTAGTCCCTTATTTTTGACTGTGGCTGCTACCTGCTCCCTTGCTGGATTCCTTCATGGGAAGGTTACTTGGGTTACTAACTACAAAGTCGATCTGCTCCAGGACAGTGCCTCCTGCAGCTTTGATTACTCTAGACACCTCACTGTTGCTGGATTGGTTCTTCACAAGCCAGGTTCCTTCATTTGAATTGCAGTGGAATCTTTACCATTTTTTTCGTGCCTTTTCCCGTTCATTGGTTACTTTCTTGAATTGTAACATGATGCTCTCCTGATGGTCCGGAACCATTTTGAGGATGAAACACTGACACTTTTTTGCAATATGGACTGTTTAAATGGCGTTCAAAACTATCTTGATTATTCTATGTTGCATGACCTATATACTGAAACACAAGCAGCCTAATGCCCTTTTAAATGGATTTCAACCTTGTATACAAGTCTCTTGGCATCACACTTTTCACTTTGAGCACTACGCTTTTCTAATATGTTCATACTCTGAAAACATATTCAAATGTATAAATTGTAAACTGATCCTTTTGTTTTGTGTTTGTTGGTGGCTTACCTATGTTAATATTTTGTGTTTTTCTTTGATACTATGCAATGAGCGAGTTATCCCTTGGATCCCTGAAGGGGTGTTCTCATTTCAGTTTATTTACCAATTCTCCCCCCCCCCCCCCCCCCCCCCCAAGTGAACCATTTTGTTTGTTATTGTAATACTACCCTTGTTCTTAGGGTTATCGGGCTTGCCCCACATCTTCTGATACATAAACAAAAGTATCATACTGAGAATAAGGACTACCAAAATATCATGGCTGGAAGATTTGCTATACTTAACTTCACAAGTATGCACCTCGATGACCTATACATCCTCAAAGGTATGTAGATGTGGAGGCATTATCAACATTTTCAAAGGCATGAAGATAAAGAATTCAGAATAGTAAATCTATACTTCTCTTTACAATATTTTGTCAGTCAATATTCTGGGGACCACATCCGAGGAGCAGGTCTTCGTTTTTGATATTAGGACACATCCAAACATCAACTGTTGAGCTGAATCATATCCTCAGCACCAACAATGTCATATGGCAGTTCCAAGTGCGCATTGACTTTGTATAGTTACTTTGTCTAAAGCTCAAACACAGCAACAGTTATGTATAATTTCATAAGATGCAGGATGCACCAGTAATAAAACTTTACAAATTCAACTTAAGATAATGTCCCAAATATTATTATATATGTTAGAGTTCAAACTAAAAATGTAAATAAAATGTAAATAAATGTAAAATGTCGGAATTTGTAAAGCGCACAGCTACCTCCACCGGAGGTGTCCCGGCGCTGTCCGTATACCGCTTAGGAACCCTTCCTGGCTTTCCTGGGAAATGTCCACTCCTGGGCACCCCCCAGGTGCAGCCAGGCATCCCAGCGCTTTTGGGGCCGTTGTGGAGACTAAGCAAGCTATTGCCCAGAGTTGCAGCGTGGGACCCATGATCAGAACAGGCACTGAGGCGAGAATATCCAGTCAGGGGAATTAATGAGCCGGAGACCCGCCGAGGCGGGAATCGAACCCTGATCCCTGGCCAGTGCTCTGCATCAAGGTCTGCCTGCTCTAACCATTGAGCCACACTTCTCCAACAACAACGAGAAAAGGAAAAAGCATTTGAAATGCAATCGGTTTCCCCTTTGGGACCTTATAAGTATTCAGCTATGCCGCACATTAGCCTGGGTGCTGAAACATCTACTGTTCTTTAACATGGAGGGAATGTAAGCATCAAACTGCATGACACACCAGGTATGGGAACACTTGGCGAGAAATATTGCCTTTCAGCTGGAAATGGTATAGTCCAAAGCTATTTTTAATATAAAATCAGGGACTTCTGTGGTCATATCACTGAAAATACAAGATTTGAAAAAAATATTGTCTAAGGGTGCTCGTAGAGGACAATTTCTATGGACTGGAATCTAGAGAATGCTAGAGTGATTCTGGTATTTTACTGACCTCTGCTGGTCGTTTTTTATCAAGACAGTTAAATAGAGGCTGTTGCCAGAAAAAAAACTAACACCAAGCTATCCACTTATGTGTTTCACGGATTACGTTATTTTTAAGGCAACATCAGTATTTTAAAGACCGATACAGTATGTTAGCAGTACCAAAGAAAGGCAGTCACCAAATAATTGTTACTCCAGACAATTCAAAAGCAAAACTGAAAAATTCCCTTAATGTGAGTCAGATGAGGATAACTTTAGGCTCCTGCCAAAAGGCCCTTAAGTGAGCCCAAAATGTGGACAGGAGCAACAACGAGAAAAGGAAAAAGCATTTGAAATGCAATCGGTTTCCCCTTTGGGACCTTATAAGTATTCAGCTATGCCGCACATTAGCCTGGGTGCTGAAACATCTACTGTTCTTTAACATGGAGGGAATGTAAGCATCAAACTGCATGACACACCAGGTATGGGAACACATGGCGAGAAATATTGCCTTTCAGCTGGAAATGGTATAGTCCAAAGCTATTTTTAATATAAAATCAGGGACTTCTGTGGTCATATCACTGAAAATACAAGATTTGAAAAAAATATTGTCTAAGGGTGCTCGTAGAGGACAATTTCTATGGACTGGAATCTAGAGAATGCTAGAGTGATTCTGGTATTTTACTGACCTCTGCTGGTCGTTTTTTATCAAGACAGTTAAATAGAGGCTGTTGCCAGAAAAATAAAAAAAGAAAGTCCCTCAGCAGAAAGCAATTCTGGTATTTTACTGACCTGTACTGGTCTTTTTCTATCAAGACAGTTGAATAGAGGCAGTTGAAGAGGCAGAAAGCAATTCTGGTTTTTACTGGCCTCTACTAGTCGTTTTCTATCAAGACAGTTAAATAGAGGCAGTTGAACAGAAAAAAAAAGTCCCTACGCGGAAGCAGACAAGTCCTAGGGCTGATCTCCAGAGCCCACAAAGTACATACACATATAAGTATATACAAGACGTCTTAAATGCGCTACCTAAAAACGCACTCATGCCTACTTCAGGCTTTTAAGGAAGCTCTTTGAAGTATATTGTGTGTAACACCAGTTTAAGCAACACAAGCATAAAGAATTCTGTTAAAGGACAGGATTAACTTCACTTTACAGGTTCAGTAGCGGAATACGTAATACAATACAGTCCGATTGGTCTGGGAGTCTCCAGAAACACAGGTAGGAAAAATGTTCAAGTATCTACATTCCTCTCACTGCACTTACACAAGTACTGAATTTGTAAAGAATAAGTGCTGGGGGTCAAAAGGTTTGCGTAGAAGCCTTCAGCCGTCATTAATGAATGTCAGTGTGCTAAACACCAAGTCTGCGTAGTCTTGATTCTGCCTCATGCCTCTTCAATCCTCCAGAAGACACCCATTCCCCCTTATCTTACTATTGCATGCAGGCTATTCTTTTCCTTGTTGTTACAAAGAGTTTTAATATATTTTTGTATTCATTTCCCCCTTGCATATTCTTTCCCCTCTCTTGTTCTTGGTCAAAGTCTGATCAGGGAACTTAAGTACCGGTCACAAAAATGAGTACCCACAGACCCCACCTGCAACCACCAACCGAAATTAAGCACTGATCTACACAACACGTGGATAACTCATTACATAGTACTCGCTGCTCACACGAAGCATGTAAAAGCGATGGGTAATCTATGAAAGATTTCTAAAATAGGCATGCATCTATGACGCATGTTATGCTTCACTCCAAGAAACATGTCAAAGGAAGAAGGCACTCGGCTGTGTAAGAAGTCTAATTAATTCACACCTCTTAATCCATGTCCTCGTTTGCTTGAGGAGCTCTCATATAGATTAAACCAAGAGACAGACCCCTTCAATACATAAGTAAAGTATGCAATAGTAGAGGGAAAGCTAAATGGGGAACCCTTGATAATATGCGTATAAACCCGAAACACTCCTCAGGCCAATTTTCTAATCATCTCTCACAATCACTAAATACTGCCACGATCTGAAGCGGAGACTTCCATTATGTCCTAGATGCAAACAGAGAAACATAATTTCCATCACTTCCCAGGGCGAGAGCCAGGACCACATGACTTGTTTCACCAGCACCTGCAGAACTGGAATCGGTCAGCTGTGTGAAGAAAGTTGTATGTTGTATCTTATATCTTCCTACTGCTCAGCTAGAATGCATATGTTGTGGAATGTTGGATGGGTGGAATGCTAGTGGTTTGTGAATGTCAGTTGGGTGAGGGCTTTTTACTTGTGCAGTGTTTAAAATTTATTGAATCCATTGACCATATGTACAAGCTGTATTGTCTTTAATTTACTGACCAATTGTACTAGACATGTTGTTAATGTTTTATTTGATTCTTTCAAATTCCCCAACGAAGGGAGATATGTTGTATCTTATATCTTCCTGCTGCTCAGCTAGAATGCATGTGTTGTGGAATGTTGGATGGGTGGAATGCTAGTGGTTTGTGAATGCCAGTTGGGTGAGGGCTGAGCAGCAGGACAGCTGCTCCTGATGGGGTTTTCCTATCTTTTATCATAACAACTTATCTTAAATAAGGTAACTTGAATTATCTATCTTGAAGTATCCATCCTCTTTCTGATTACATCATTGTACATAAGAAAGAGGGTACTATTTACTCCCTGGTGCACAAAATCTATTCAATTTAGATGTATTTCTTGGACATCCACACTGACAAGGACATGTAGTTGAGGCTGATTACTTGGGAAAGATCCTCTCAGACCATAGCCACTTGCTATTAAATCTAATATGAGGGTAACAAGCAATCCTTATCCCATAATAGCGTATGCAAACAACATCCTTTCAAAATAGTGGATTCATGACAAGAGAAGTACTCCGAAAATATTTTGCTGAAAAATTGGGTCCCTGTGGGCCACACTGATCAAGTGTTTATTGTTTGAAGTGGTGGTGCGGGTGCTGTCCTGGTATTTGTTCATGGTGCTAAACAAGTCTTCAGCAGGCAAATCATGGCCCTGGAGGACACCATAGAAGCATAAGAATGGGACACTGCAAAGATATTGGGGGGAGGGGTACTTTAGAGTTGTAAAACGTCTACCATGTCTAACAAGACTTTAGAATGACAGACTCTTCAACTTCTTGGCCAGAAAACTCAACGAGGAGACAGAGCTGGCCAGCTTTTTGCATGTCTTGGAAAGACGCAGACCACTCACATCCTCAGAGAGGTATATCAAGGTCCTGATGAACCACTGGTATACGAATGAATAAAATACACAAACACTCCTCTAAACAGCTGTATTCCTCCATGCAAGAAACTCTGGTCGGATACCAAAGGTGAGGAAGTATATGCACCTAGCAGTCTTGAACAAATTGACACAAATGCCATCAGAGGACTTAAAAAGCCATAAAAGAGACAGAACTTATAGCAGTTTTCAAAAACTTAGTAGATTGTATAAAAAAGCATTGGCATTATTCTTTTTGTACTATGAAGCAACAATAATTTGTCTATTTAAATGGAAAATACACAAATCAAAAGCTGTGAAATTATGACAATGTACCTTTTCTCAAGCTTAAGGACAGCTATTAATGTGTATATGGTGTGTTTTTCGCGTTATTAAAACGTGCCCATTCATTTCTCTTAGTGGTATATAAAGTATGAAATCCAAGTCTGCTTCGAAAAGCAAGAACTCTTCTGAGAAAGAAAAAGTATTCAAAGTTTCAGTTCCAAAATCTTTATTCGATCTTTAAAAGAAAGAGCATAAAAGCAAAAGATAAAACATAACACAATAAAATAGCAAACAGTCCATCAAAATACACCACGTAATGTAAACGATCAAATTCACATTAAAGACAGTTAAAAATACATATATGTGTGCTTAATGGACTGTTAATAAAATGCATTTATCAGTAAAACACAGCAGATCTCCACACCTAACCCCCCTCCTTAGACTTTCTACAACAGATGGCCATTTTCAGGAAAAACACTATAGCAGATGTATGGGCTATTTAGCATCTGAAGATGTATTAACCCCTTGCGCACATTCCCCCATGGTGCGGTCGAATTAATGAGTGGGTGGGGTTCAGACAGCCCCCGGCCGTCCTCAGCACACGCCCACCGTGATGTCAGACGGCCGGGGGCCGCCCGAAACGTGCAAGTGGTTAAAGCCTCTCTGCATTTTTTAAGTATAACATTTTACGGGTGTGTTTAAGGAAACGTTAAAAAGATTTACGATAACTACAAAAGAGAGAAAAATGCAACAAAAATTGCTCTGCCATTCCGTCGCAGGGGCAAGGAGGTAACAAGCATTTACAATGCAATGGTTTTGCCTTTGTTAAAGTTAGAGCTATTGGCATTGCTCTTGACACTCTGAAGCTCCACTCTGAAGCTCCACTCTGCACTCTGAAGCTCCACTCTGCACTCTGAAGCTCCACTCTGCACTCTGAAGCTCCACTCTGAAGCTCCACTCTGCACTCTGAAGCTCCACTCTGAAGCTCCACTCTGCACTCTGAAGCTCCACTCTGAAGCTCCACTCTGCACTCTGAAGCTCCACTCTGAAGCTCCACTCTGGCTCCACTCTGAAGCTCCACTCTGAAGCTCCACTCTGAAGCTCCACTCTGAAGCTCCACTCTGAAGCTCCACTCTGAAGCTCCACTCTGAAGCTCCACTCTGAAGCTCCACTCTGAAGCTCCACTCTGAAGCTCCACTCTGAAGCTCCACTCTGAAGCTCCACTCTGAAGCTCCACTCTGAAGCTCCACTCTGAAGCTCCACTCTGAAGCTCCACTCTGAAGCTCCACTCTGAAGCTCCACTCTGAAGCTCCACTCTGAAGCTCCACTCTGAAGCTCCACTCTGAAGCTCCACTCTGAAGCTCCACTCTGAAGCTCCACTCTGATGCTCCACTCTGATGCTCCACTCTGATGCTTCTGATGCTCCACTCTGATGCTCCACTCTGATGCTCCACTCTGATGCTCCACTCTGATGCTCCACTCTGATGCTCCACTCTGATGCTCCACTCTGATGCTCCACTCTGATGCTCCACTCTGATGCTCCACTCTGATGCTCCACTCTGAAGCTCCACTCTGAATCTGCACTCTGAAGCTCCACTCTGCACTCTGAAGCTCCACTCTGCACTCTGAAGCTCCACTCTGAAGCTCCACTCTGAAGCTCCACTCTGAAGCTCCACTCTGAAGCTCCACTCTGAAGCTCCACTCTGAAGCTCCACTCTGAAGCTCCACTCTGAAGCTCCACTCTGAAGCTCCACTCTGAAGCTCCACTCTGAAGCTCCACTCTGAAGCTCCACTCTGAAGCTCCACTCTGAAGCTCCACTCTGAAGCTCCACTCTGAAGCTCCACTCTGAAGCTCCACTCTGAAGCTCCACTCTGAAGCTCCACTCTGAAGCTCCACTCTGAAGCTCCACTCTGAAGCTCCACTCTGCACTCTGAATCTGCACTCTGAAGCTCCACTCTGCACTCTGAAGCTCCACTCTGAATCTGCACTCTGAAGCTCCACTCTGCACTCTGAAGCTCCACTCTGCACTCTGAAGCTCCACTCTGAATCTGCACTCTGAAGCTCCACTCTGCACTCTGAAGCTCCACTCTGCACTCTGATGCTCCACTCTGAAGCTCCACTCTGAAGCTCCACTCTGAAGCTCCACTCTGAAGCTCCACTCTGAAGCTCCACTCTGAAGCTCCACTCTGAAGCTCCACTCTGAAGCTCCACTCTGCACTCTGAAGCTCCACTCTGCACTCTGAAGCTCCACTCTGAAGCTCCACTCTGCACTCTGAAGCTCCACTCTGCACTCTGAAGCTCCACTCTGAAGCTCCACTCTGCACTCTGAAGCTCCACTCTGAATCTGCACTCTGAAGCTCCACTCTGCACTCTGAAGCTCCACTCTGAATCTGCACTCTGAAGCTCCACTCTGCACTCTGAAGCTCCACTCTGAATCTGCACTCTGATGCTCCACTCTGAATCTGCACTCTGAAGCTCCACTCTGCACTCTGAATCTGCACTCTGCAGCTCCACTCTGCACTCTGAATCTGCAGCTTGAATCTGCAGCTCCACTCTGCAGCTCCACTCTGAATCTGCAGCTCCACTCTGCAGCTCCACTCTGAAGCTCCACTCTGAAGCTCCACTCTGAAGCTCCACTCTGAAGCTCCACTCTGAAGCTCCACTCTGAAGCTCCACTCTGAAGCTCCACTCTGAAGCTCCACTCTGAAGCTCCACTCTGAAGCTCCACTCTGAAGCTCCACTCTGCACTCTGAAGCTCCACTCTGAATCTGCACTCTGAAGCTCCACTCTGCACTCTGAAGCTCCACTCTGAAGCTGCACTCTGAAGCTCCACTCTGAAGCTCCACTCTGAAGCTGCACTCTGAAGCTGCACTCTGAAGCTGCACTCTGAAGCTGCACTCTGAAGCTCCACTCTGAAGCTCCACTCTGAAGCTCCACTCTGAAGCTCCACTCTGAAGCTCCACTCTGAAGCTCCACTCTGAAGCTCCACTCTGAAGCTCCACTCTGAAGCTCCACTCTGAAGCTCCACTCTGAAGCTCCACTCTGAAGCTCCACTCTGAAGCTCCACTCTGAAGCTCCACTCTGAAGCTCCACTCTGAAGCTCCACTCTGAAGCTCCACTCTGAAGCTCCACTCTGAAGCTCCACTCTGCACTCTGAAGCTCCACTCTGAAGCTCCACTCTGCACTCTGAAGCTCCACTCTGAAGCTCCACTCTGCACTCTGAAGCTCCACTCTGAAGCTCCACTCTGCACTCTGAAGCTCCACTCTGAATCTGCACTCTGAAGCTCCACTCTGCACTCTGAAGCTCCACTCTGAAGCTCCACTCTGAAGCTCCACTCTGAAGCTCCACTCTGCACTCTGAAGCTCCACTCTGAAGCTCCACTCTGCACTCTGAAGCTCCACTCTGAAGCTCCACTCTGCACTCTGAAGCTCCACTCTGCACTCTGAAGCTCCACTCTGAAGCTGCACTCTGAAGCTCCACTCTGAAGCTCCACTCTGAAGCTCCACTCTGAAGCTCCACTCTGAAGCTCCACTCTGAAGCTCCACTCTGAAGCTCCACTCTGAAGCTCCACTCTGAAGCTCCACTCTGAAGCTCCACTCTGAAGCTCCACTCTGAAGCTCCACTCTGAAGCTCCACTCTGAAGCTCCACTCTGCACTCTGAAGCTCCACTCTGAAGCTCCACTCTGCACTCTGAAGCTCCACTCTGAAGCTCCACTCTGCACTCTGAAGCTCCACTCTGAAGCTCCACTCTGCACTCTGAAGCTCCACTCTGAATCTGCACTCTGAAGCTCCACTCTGCACTCTGAAGCTCCACTCTGAAGCTCCACTCTGCACTCTGAAGCTCCACTCTGAAGCTCCACTCTGAAGCTCCACTCTGCACTCTGAAGCTCCACTCTGAAGCTCCACTCTGAAGCTCCACTCTGCACTCTGAAGCTCCACTCTGAAGCTCCACTCTGAAGCTCCACTCTGCACTCTGAAGCTCCACTCTGCACTCTGAAGCTCCACTCTGCACTCTGAAGCTCCACTCTGCACTCTGAAGCTCCACTCTGCACTCTGCAGCTCCACTCTGAAGCTCCACTCTGCACTCTGCAGCTCCACTCTGAAGCTCCACTCTGCACTCTGCAGCTCCACTCTGAAGCTCCACTCTGCACTCTGCAGCTCCACTCTGAAGCTCCACTCTGAAGCTCCACTCTGAAGCTCCACTCTGAAGCTCCACTCTGAAGCTCCACTCTGAAGCTCCACTCTGCACTCTGAAGCTCCACTCTGCACTCTGAAGCTCCACTCTGCACTCTGAAGCTCCACTCTGAAGCTCCACTCTGCACTCTGAAGCTCCACTCTGCACTCTGAAGCTCCACTCTGAAGCTCCACTCTGAAGCTCCACTCTGAAGCTCCACTCTGAAGCTCCACTCTGAAGCTCCACTCTGAAGCTCCACTCTGCACTCTGAAGCTCCACTCTGAAGCTCCACTCTGCACTCTGAAGCTCCACTCTGCACTCTGAAGCTCCACTCTGAAGCTCCACTCTGAAGCTCCACTCTGAAGCTCCACTCTGAAGCTCCACTCTGAAGCTCCACTCTGAAGCTCCACTCTGAAGCTCCACTCTGCACTCTGAAGCTCCACTCTGCACTCTGAAGCTCCACTCTGAATCTGCACTCTGAAGCTCCACTCTGAATCTCCACTCTGAAGCTCCACTCTGATGCTCCACTCTGAAGCTCCACTCTGATGCTCCACTCTGAAGCTCCACTCTGAAGCTCCACTCTGAAGCTCCACTCTGAAGCTCCACTCTGAAGCTCCACTCTGCACTCTGAAGCTCCACTCTGCACTCTGAAGCTCCACTCTGAAGCTCCACTCTGAAGCTCCACTCTGAAGCTCCACTCTGAAGCTCCACTCTGAAGCTCCACTCTGAAGCTCCACTCTGAAGCTCCACTCTGAAGCTCCACTCTGCACTCTGAAGCTCCACTCTGCACTCTGAAGCTCCACTCTGAATCTGCACTCTGAAGCTCCACTCTGAATCTGCACTCTGATGCTCCACTCTGAAGCTCCACTCTGAAGCTCCACTCTGAAGCTCCACTCTGAAGCTCCACTCTGAAGCTCCACTCTGAAGCTCCACTCTGAAGCTCCACTCTGAAGCTCCACTCTGAAGCTCCACTCTGAAGCTCCACTCTGAAGCTCCACTCTGAAGCTCCACTCTGAAGCTCCACTCTGAAGCTCCACTCTGAAGCTCCACTCTGAATCTGCACTCTGAAGCTCCACTCTGCACTCTGAATCTGCACTCTGAAGCTCCACTCTGCACTCTGAATCTGCACTCTGAAGCTCCACTCTGCACTCTGAAGCTCCACTCTGAAGCTCCACTCTGAAGCTCCACTCTGAAGCTCCACTCTGAAGCTCCACTCTGAAGCTCCACTCTGAAGCTCCACTCTGAAGCTCCACTCTGAAGCTCCACTCTGAAGCTCCACTCTGAAGCTCCACTCTGAAGCTCCACTCTGAAGCTCCACTCTGAAGCTCCACTCTGCACTCTGAAGCTCCACTCTGCACTCTGAAGCTCCACTCTGAAGCTCCACTCTGCACTCTGAAGCTCCACTCTGCACTCTGAATCTGCACTCTGAAGCTCCACTCTGCACTCTGAATCTGCACTCTGAAGCTCCACTCTGCACTCTGAAGCTCCACTCTGAAGCTCCACTCTGAAGCTCCACTCTGAAGCTCCACTCTGAAGCTCCACTCTGAAGCTCCACTCTGAAGCTCCACTCTGAAGCTCCACTCTGAAGCTCCACTCTGAAGCTCCACTCTGAAGCTCCACTCTGAAGCTCCACTCTGAAGCTCCACTCTGAAGCTCCACTCTGAAGCTCCACTCTGAAGCTCCACTCTGAAGCTCCACTCTGAAGCTCCACTCTGAAGCTCCACTCTGAAGCTCCACTCTGAAGCTCCACTCTGCACTCTGAAGCTCCACTCTGAAGCTCCACTCTGCACTCTGAAGCTCCACTCTGAAGCTCCACTCTGCACTCTGAAGCTCCACTCTGAAGCTCCACTCTGCACTCTGAAGCTCCACTCTGCACTCTGAAGCTCCACTCTGAAGCTCCACTCTGAAGCTCCACTCTGAAGCTCCACTCTGAAGCTCCACTCTGAAGCTCCACTCTGAAGCTCCACTCTGAAGCTCCACTCTGAAGCTCCACTCTGAAGCTCCACTCTGAAGCTCCACTCTGAAGCTCCACTCTGAAGCTCCACTCTGAAGCTCCACTCTGAAGCTCCACTCTGAAGCTCCACTCTGAAGCTCCACTCTGAATCTGCACTCTGAAGCTCCACTCTGCACTCTGAATCTGCACTCTGAATCTGCACTCTGAAGCTCCACTCTGCACTCTGAATCTGCACTCTGAAGCTCCACTCTGAAGCTCCACTCTGCACTCTGAATCTGCACTCTGAAGCTCCACTCTGAAGCTCCACTCTGAAGCTCCACTCTGAAGCTCCACTCTGAAGCTCCACTCTGCACTCTGAAGCTCCACTCTGAAGCTCCACTCTGAAGCTCCACTCTGCACTCTGAAGCTCCACTCTGAAGCTCCACTCTGAAGCTCCACTCTGAAGCTCCACTCTGAAGCTCCACTCTGAAGCTCCACTCTGAAGCTCCACTCTGAAGCTCCACTCTGAAGCTCCACTCTGAAGCTCCACTCTGAAGCTCCACTCTGAAGCTCCACTCTGCACTCTGAAGCTCCACTCTGCACTCTGAAGCTCCACTCTGAAGCTCCACTCTGCACTCTGAAGCTCCACTCTGAAGCTCCACTCTGCACTCTGAAGCTCCACTCTGAAGCTCCACTCTGCACTCTGAAGCTGCACTCTGAAGCTCCACTCTGCACTCTGCAGCTCCACTCTGAAGCTCCACTCTGCACTCTGCAGCTCCACTCTGAAGCTCCACTCTGCACTCTGAAGCTCCACTCTGAAGCTCCACTCTGAAGCTCCACTCTGAAGCTCCACTCTGAAGCTCCACTCTGAAGCTCCACTCTGAAGCTCCACTCTGCACTCTGAAGCTCCACTCTGAAGCTCCACTCTGAAGCTCCACTCTGAAGCTCCACTCTGAAGCTCCACTCTGAAGCTCCACTCTGAAGCTCCACTCTGAAGCTCCACTCTGAAGCTCCACTCTGAAGCTCCACTCTGAAGCTCCACTCTGAAGCTCCACTCTGAAGCTCCACTCTGAAGCTCCACTCTGAAGCTCCACTCTGCACTCTGAAGCTCCACTCTGAAGCTCCACTCTGCACTCTGAAGCTCCACTCTGCACTCTGAAGCTCCACTCTGCACTCTGAAGCTCCACTCTGCACTCTGAAGCTCCACTCTGAAGCTCCACTCTGCACTCTGAAGCTCCACTCTGAAGCTCCACTCTGAAGCTCCACTCTGAAGCTCCACTCTGAAGCTCCACTCTGAAGCTCCACTCTGAAGCTCCACTCTGAAGCTCCACTCTGAAGCTCCACTCTGAAGCTCCACTCTGAAGCTCCACTCTGAAGCTCCACTCTGAAGCTCCACTCTGAAGCTCCACTCTGAAGCTCCACTCTGCACTCTGAAGCTCCACTCTGCACTCTGAAGCTCCACTCTGCACTCTGAAGCTCCACTCTGCACTCTGAAGCTCCACTCTGCACTCTGAAGCTCCACTCTGCACTCTGAAGCTCCACTCTGCACTCTGAAGCTCCACTCTGAAGCTCCACTCTGAATCTGCACTCTGAAGCTCCACTCTGCACTCTGAAGCTCCACTCTGAAGCTCCACTCTGCACTCTGAAGCTCCACTCTGAAGCTCCACTCTGCACTCTGAAGCTCCACTCTGAAGCTCCACTCTGAAGCTCCACTCTGAAGCTCCACTCTGAAGCTCCACTCTGAAGCTCCACTCTGAAGCTCCACTCTGAAGCTCCACTCTGAAGCTCCACTCTGAAGCTCCACTCTGAAGCTCCACTCTGAAGCTCCACTCTGAAGCTCCACTCTGAAGCTCCACTCTGAAGCTCCACTCTGAAGCTCCACTCTGAAGCTCCACTCTGAAGCTCCACTCTGAAGCTCCACTCTGAAGCTCCACTCTGAAGCTCCACTCTGAAGCTCCACTCTGCACTCTGAAGCTCCACTCTGCACTCTGAAGCTCCACTCTGCACTCTGAAGCTCCACTCTGAAGCTCCACTCTGAAGCTCCACTCTGAAGCTCCACTCTGAAGCTCCACTCTGAAGCTCCACTCTGAAGCTCCACTCTGAAGCTCCACTCTGAAGCTCCACTCTGAAGCTCCACTCTGAAGCTCCACTCTGAAGCTCCACTCTGAAGCTCCACTCTGAAGCTCCACTCTGAAGCTCCACTCTGAAGCTCCACTCTGAAGCTCCACTCTGAAGCTCCACTCTGAAGCTCCACTCTGAAGCTCCACTCTGAAGCTCCACTCTGAAGCTCCACTCTGCACTCTGAAGCTCCACTCTGAAGCTCCACTCTGCACTCTGAAGCTCCACTCTGAATCTGCACTCTGAAGCTCCACTCTGCACTCTGAAGCTCCACTCTGCACTCTGAAGCTCCACTCTGAAGCTCCACTCTGAAGCTCCACTCTGAAGCTCCACTCTGAAGCTCCACTCTGAAGCTCCACTCTGCACTCTGAAGCTCCACTCTGAATCTGCACTCTGAAGCTCCACTCTGCACTCTGAAGCTCCACTCTGCACTCTGAAGCTCCACTCTGCACTCTGAAGCTCCACTCTGAAGCTCCACTCTGAATCTGCACTCTGAAGCTCCACTCTGCACTCTGAAGCTCCACTCTGAAGCTCCACTCTGCACTCTGAAGCTCCACTCTGCACTCTGAAGCTCCACTCTGAAGCTCCACTCTGAAGCTCCACTCTGAAGCTCCACTCTGAAGCTCCACTCTGAAGCTCCACTCTGAAGCTCCACTCTGAAGCTCCACTCTGAAGCTCCACTCTGAAGCTCCACTCTGAAGCTCCACTCTGAAGCTCCACTCTGAAGCTCCACTCTGAAGCTCCACTCTGAAGCTCCACTCTGAAGCTCCACTCTGAAGCTCCACTCTGAAGCTCCACTCTGAAGCTCCACTCTGAAGCTCCACTCTGAAGCTCCACTCTGCACTCTGAAGCTCCACTCTGAATCTGCACTCTGAAGCTCCACTCTGCACTCTGAAGCTCCACTCTGCACTCTGAAGCTCCACTCTGAAGCTCCACTCTGAATCTGCACTCTGAAGCTCCACTCTGCACTCTGAAGCTCCACTCTGCACTCTGAAGCTCCACTCTGCACTCTGAAGCTCCACTCTGAAGCTCCACTCTGAAGCTCCACTCTGAAGCTCCACTCTGAAGCTCCACTCTGAAGCTCCACTCTGAAGCTCCACTCTGCACTCTGAAGCTCCACTCTGCACTCTGAAGCTCCACTCTGCACTCTGAAGCTCCACTCTGCACTCTGAAGCTCCACTCTGAAGCTCCACTCTGAAGCTCCACTCTGAAGCTCCACTCTGAAGCTCCACTCTGAAGCTCCACTCTGCACTCTGAAGCTCCACTCTGAAGCTCCACTCTGCACTCTGAAGCTCCACTCTGAATCTGCACTCTGAAGCTCCACTCTGCACTCTGAAGCTCCACTCTGAAGCTCCACTCTGCACTCTGAAGCTCCACTCTGAAGCTCCACTCTGCACTCTGAAGCTCCACTCTGAATCTGCACTCTGAAGCTCCACTCTGCACTCTGAAGCTCCACTCTGAATCTGCACTCTGAAGCTCCACTCTGCACTCTGAAGCTCCACTCTGAATCTGCACTCTGAAGCTCCACTCTGCACTCTGAAGCTCCACTCTGAAGCTCCACTCTGAAGCTCCACTCTGAAGCTCCACTCTGAAGCTCCACTCTGAAGCTCCACTCTGAAGCTCCACTCTGAAGCTCCACTCTGAAGCTCCACTCTGAAGCTCCACTCTGCACTCTGAAGCTCCACTCTGCACTCTGAAGCTCCACTCTGAAGCTCCACTCTGCACTCTGAAGCTCCACTCTGCACTCTGAAGCTCCACTCTGCACTCTGAAGCTCCACTCTGCACTCTGAAGCTCCACTCTGAAGCTCCACTCTGAAGCTCCACTCTGAAGCTCCACTCTGAAGCTCCACTCTGAAGCTCCACTCTGAAGCTCCACTCTGAAGCTCCACTCTGAAGCTCCACTCTGAAGCTCCACTCTGAAGCTCCACTCTGAAGCTCCACTCTGAAGCTCCACTCTGAAGCTCCACTCTGAAGCTCCACTCTGAAGCTCCACTCTGAAGCTCCACTCTGAAGCTCCACTCTGAAGCTCCACTCTGCACTCTGAAGCTCCACTCTGAAGCTCCACTCTGCACTCTGAAGCTCCACTCTGCACTCTGAAGCTCCACTCTGAAGCTCCACTCTGCACTCTGAAGCTCCACTCTGCACTCTGAAGCTCCACTCTGCACTCTGAAGCTCCACTCTGCACTCTGAAGCTCCACTCTGCACTCTGAAGCTCCACTCTGCACTCTGAAGCTCCACTCTGCACTCTGAAGCTCCACTCTGAATCTGCACTCTGAAGCTCCACTCTGCACTCTGAAGCTCCACTCTGAATCTGCACTCTGAAGCTCCACTCTGCACTCTGAAGCTCCACTCTGAAGCTCCACTCTGAAGCTCCACTCTGAAGCTCCACTCTGAAGCTCCACTCTGAAGCTCCACTCTGAAGCTCCACTCTGAAGCTCCACTCTGAAGCTCCACTCTGAAGCTCCACTCTGAAGCTCCACTCTGAAGCTCCACTCTGCACTCTGAAGCTCCACTCTGCACTCTGAAGCTCCACTCTGAAGCTCCACTCTGAAGCTCCACTCTGAAGCTCCACTCTGAAGCTCCACTCTGAAGCTCCACTGAAGCTACACACCGCGCAGGGCAGCTCTGGATGCTGATGCGAGAGGCCAGCTGGGAGGCGCGCTGCTCGTCTTCCTGCTCGTGCTGACTCGGAGAGAAAACTTGTTTTCATTGGGAGAGCGGCCTTCAAAGACCCGGTCACTGCGCCTCTCCGAGTGTTTAGCTTGGGATAAAATGGGCGCAGTGTTGTGGTGATGACAGTAGAGCAAGGGAGGTGCCGGCAATGCCGGAACAGACTCGGGGGCGTTCCCGGCGTCGCGTGACGTCGGCAAAAGGGAAAGAATGTCAGGAACGCCCCCGTGTCTGGTCCGGCATTGACGGACAGGCCCCTCGTCCAATGGCAAGGCTCCGTTTACGGAGCCAGCCAATCAATGACGAGGGCCGACCCAAAGCACCCTACAGTTCTCAACAGGATTTCGCCTGCGCGAAAAGCTGCGCAGAGCGCAGCTTTCGCTAGGCAAAACCTAAAAAGCAGTCCCACAACTTCGCCTCGTCAGAGAAGCACATTAAGCGCCAGACCCAAATCTAAAAAGGCCGGATCTCCCCCAGCAAGTGAGCACCCGAGTAAGGTACAGTGCTATATCACCAGTCACAAGGGCCAGCTTATAATTACGAACTGTATGTTTACTGAGAGCTTCCCGAGTGCCTTGTGCAAAATGACATTCAACAAACCACCCTGTTGTCAGATTTGATAATGCAACTAGGGGCAATAAACATTCCAGCCAGCAAAGGATTAACTGACATAGTTCAACCATGGAATGGAAAGACCCTTATCCTGGCTAAAACAGTCCACTATCACTGCTCTAATAAAAATGGATGCATTGTTTCAACACACACTCAACCAGAGCAAGAAGCGAGCCAGTTTAATGGCATCAGAAAATCTAAATCAGTTAAGTGTGAAAAATAAAATTAGCACTGGAGAACGGGAGGTTCTTCAACTGCCTACAGATTCTACTTTCGTCTACCTATATGGAAGACACCGTATGGTGTTCCCACACCCCTGCTCCATATTTTGCTGTAGAGTCACACTGAATTTTATAAACCTTAAGAAAGGGAGAGATGGTGGACCATCCATCCTTCTAGGATGGATTAAAAACAGAACCTGCTGCTCTTCCTTGTCTCAGACGTGCTACATTCAATTACGGCTGCCAGGAATTGCCTGAATCAAACACCATGCCCAAATAACAAAAATTCCATACCACCTCCACACTGGGATGGGCAGATATTTGGCGAGAATACCATCCCACTGAAACTGCCTATACATACATGTCTGCGGATCAAGGTTCCCTCTCCCGGCTAGACTACCTGTTCACACCACATAGCTACATTCACAGGTTCTCTCAAGCCTCTCACCTCCCAGCGGTTTGTCAGACCACTCCCAAGTCTCTGTCAAACTGCATACCCTGTCCAAAAAAAAAAAACCTTTAGGTGGGGAATGTCCTCACAGCACCTTCGGAATCCTGATTATCAAGAGACACTTACTGGGGCAATCCAGGAATACATAGACATTATGGTCGATCGCACCCCATCTAAGGTTATCCTTTCAGAGGCCCTAAAGCCCACAATCCAAGCTTTAGGGCCAGTGGACATTTGTTACCATGCGAAAGAAGTGCAAACGCTCTGCCCAACAGGCCGAGCTTGAGGCCCATCAGACATCCCTGGAGACAATACAATTTGGATCCTGACCCCGCCCTCCCAACGTCATTTATTGTACACACAACAAGAGTTACAGCACAACCTCATGGATGAGGCCAAGGAGATTTGGTTGGCTTCGCAACACTGAATCTATCAATGGGGGGACAAGTCTAGCAAGATGCTGCATAGGCTATGTCAGGTTTGGAGGTCCCCGACAATCCGAGGTGCAGATGGTGCTCTACATTCGTCCCCCGGGGAGGTTGCCACGGAATTTGCATGTTACTTCTCCACGCTGTACGCGCGGCAGGAGCAGCTCTCACCAGCCCTTATAGCGGAGTTCCTTAGAGACATCCGAACCCCAGACGCTTTGTGACCAGATGAGACAGACTAGACGCCCTGATTACGGTTGACGAACTAAGTACGGCGCTGTGCCTGGGACGAGCTCCTGTCCCCAACAGATTCCATGTGGAATTCCTCCGATCTCACATGTCCGTCCTCTGCTCCCACCTTCTAGAGGCGATACACAAAGCACTTGAACACCCTCAGTTGCCCCAGGATTGGAGACAGGCAGAGATAGTTTTTTTTTTAAGCCTGACCGCCTTCCAGATGGACCGTCCTCATATAGGCCTATATCCCTAATTTACTTTGAGCCCAAATTACTGGGCAAGGTCCAGGCCGATCGCCTGCGTCCTTGTGTACTGGACTTAATTCAACCTGATCAATCTGGCTTTATGCTGCATCGTGCCATTAGCCACAACATTCAACATTCACGCCGCCATGGCGATGGCCCCAGAGTTAAGGCATCCCACGGCTATACTACTTGCTGATATTGACAAGGCCTTTGACTCCCTTGTTGGAAATATATTTTCCAGCTCCTAGAAGTCGTCAATTTCGGGCCGCATTTTCTGGCGTATGTTCGACTGTTATACACTGACCCCATTGCCTTGGTGCACATTGCGGGTCATATCTCTGCTCCATTCCCTATCAGTCATGATAGGTGGCAGGGCTACCCCCTATCCCCACTCTTATTTGCCTTAGCAGTAGAACCATTAGCAGCTTGGGTGCGCAGTGATCCGGTGGTTTGAGTGGCTGCGGTCGGAGCACGACCACATCGCGTTATACGCAGACGATGTCCTCTTCTTCATGACGGATTCATGGATCTCGGTACCACGTATCCTACAGATTCTCCGAGTTTTCGGGCAGACTACCGGGCTCTATACCAAACCCACCAAATCAGTCTTATTCCCGGTGTGTGGCAATCAGGGGAGAGGGGCATGGGCGGCTTAACTGACCAATGCGACAGGGGGCATTAAATAGTTAGGTGCCTTTATGCAGCCTGCCCACAGACTTCATGGGCACACCACATTAATCCCCTTCTCACCAGCCTCCGAGATGAGACGACAATATGGTCCTCCCTGTGGCTGTCATTGTACAGACACTTGGCGATTTTTAAGATGGTCTCTCTACCTAGATTGTTGTATCGGCTGCAAAAGTTTCCCCACCACATACCACTATCCTGTTTGCGAACATTATCGCCATCCCTAACAAATTCCTATGGAATGGTGGGGCAGTCCGTGTTGTGCTAGAAAAACCTGTGCGCAATCGACATTGTGGGGGTATCGCAGCAGCTGACGTATTTTCCTATTACGCTGCCTTCATTTACTGATTATAAATGACTGGTGGTACTGTTTACCACTGGACTTGGCATTTGTATTGGAACACACTGCACTTGAGGGTGCCCCTCTCCTAAAGCTACTATATAGTGCACTTAACCTAGACTCCCTGCCTCATCCTTGTAAGACGGTAATTTGGCTATGACGGTATGTTGTTGGGCAAATGGGGTGGCGGGGTCAATTTACCCAAGCGACCCCCCCTTTGGTATGGAACTCAATTGCGCCAGGTTGTGGCCCTAACGGGATTCCGCAACTGGGATCTAGTGGGCATATCCACACTGGGAGAGATTATGAAGGAGACTACTTTATTGTCCTTTCAGCAGTTACAGACGGAATTCCAGCTATACAAGTCACAGTTTTATAAATATCTCCAATTGCGTCATGCCCTGACCCCCACGATCCTTACCCTGGACAGCTTGCCAGAGTTCCATCCCCTTGAAGGCCGTCTCCTCATGAGGGGCCTGGGTGCTCCTAAAATCAGGCAGGTCTATTAGACGTTAACGCACTCCAACACTACACCACACCAGACTAGAAGGGCATGGCAGGACGACATACCTGATGACAATTGGGCTGAGGCCATAGCTAGTCCCCGGGGCGCAGTGGTGTCCTCCCGATATCGCCTCATCCAATGCAAATATATAAAGAGTATATTATGCAAGACTCCGTCTATGGAAGATGGGGGTTGTTCAATCTCCCCAGGTCTCCCTTCTGGAAGATTGGCACAATTGTAGAGGGTCCAAGACTCTGGAATCCTGCTACACAGAGAGTTGTTGAATAGGTTTGTAAGCAGGGGCCCCATAGAACTAAAATACATTTAAATAAATCCATGGGGATCCCATCAGGACTTGAGCTTTACCACCTGCACTAGATCGAGTTGCGTCCTCTACGTCCTGTAGTGAAACATGAAAAGGAGCAGAGTGGGATAAATGCGGTTGTAATTCAACTTTACACTCCATATCTACCTCCAGTTGATAAATGGAGGTTAAATGCTTAATCAGTCCTGGTCCGAGATATTATATTTAAGAGCAGATTAGGGGGGGGGGGGAGCGTCTCACTGCTCAAGCCTGTTAACTGTTTCCCAGGACACTTTACTGCAATTCCAAGCAGCTACTAATTCGAGAGCTTCCAAGTCTTTTTGATGCAGAAAACTCTTCCCCTCCCTAATGGTCAGCTATTAGTTTTATCTGGACTCCCGAATCACCCTAATATCCCTAGGAATCCCTACCAGAGCCTTCCCCAGATGGCTCTATCACAGCACTATTAAGGCAACACTGAAGGAAGTGTTTGAAAGCAAATATATAATCAATACTTGACGCTTGTCCCCCTCCCGTGTAAGTTGGCTTACTTGTACCAGAACCCTGCAAGTAGTTAACTACACCAACAAGATCCAGTTAAGCAACAGAATCCCTCAGCTCTAGGTCCCTAGCACCTCATAGTACAGTATCAGCAGCTGGGCGCAAAGAGCCAAGCTCTGTTGGCTTATTACCAAACTTGGCATTGAAACACCCACATATTGAAACTCGTAACTGGGAGATGTTACCTTTCACCAAAGATTTTAGGCTCATAATAAAATTGAATAACTCAAAGAAACGACAGTGGAAATAAGTAAAATTGTTTTTGTAGAAATTAACTTAACAAAAATTTAGAGCTAAAACAATCCTGGTCAAGTAAAGTCTGGTATGCTATACTAGTCAGGTTAACACCAGAAACTTTGATTCCGAGATTTAATTTGACCCAGATCAAAAGACTCTTCCCTCCCTCCCCCCCCCCCCCCCCACCACCTTCGCTCTCCCATGGGGGAGGCTGTAGCAGGACACAAATAACATGGAAACCTCTGCACATCATAGGTGATATAGCCCATGTCTCCTGCAAAACTACAAATCAAAGTTAACTATGAAAGATAGACAGACCGGATTTGAACAAGAATACGCAGTGTAAACTCCAATTGGTGCAGAATGCCCTTGCAAGACTTGTTCTGGACATTCCCAAAAGACACTCAGCTGCCAAAGGTTTGGAAACCCTACACTGGCTTACAATTAAAAATATCAGCTTCAAATCTCTTTATATGGTCTATAAGGCTCTCTATCTCCCTTACCCAACAAGACTAAAATCCATGTTTAGCTGGTACTCTGCGTGGCAGATCCCTTCGCTCATCTTCTAACCTACATCTTGACGTACCCAGACCAACAAGGAAGAAATAGGGTGACAGAGCATTCTCGACTGCCGCCAGTAAGCTCTGGAATACCCTTCCAAAAAACATGAAGGTTATCACCCAGCACCTGCCCTTTGGAAAGGCTCTAAATTCTTGGTTATTTTGCATGTAGCTATCTCCTGTATCATCCTCACTCATGGACTCTCTTTTTGGATGGTAGTCTACAGCGCCTTGATGCCCTTGGGTGACTGCAGCGCTTTACAAATTCAAAATCAAATCTTGTTTTTAAGCCCAGCCACGTTCCAACGTCGAAGTGTAAAATAGTTGGAACCACATATCCGCCCTGCTTCCTGCCCGCTGATGCACTGACGACATCAGGGTTCAAAGTGGTACAGGGTCGGACCTGAATCAACAGTTGCAGAATTGGACTACACTGGGGATGACAATTGCAAAGAGAAACATAGCTAGGAACTGGGGCGCGGAAGTGGTGCCCACTTACCTGCAATGGTGGAATGATATGGAGGAGGCGATGGTGTCGGAGAGGGCAGTGTTCACACATAGGGGATGCCCCAAGAAATGGTTAAGTTTTGGGGGAAGTGGAACGAATTTAGAGGAAATATATGTGAACCTCCGCAAACAGAGTCAAGCCCAGAAACTAGCCTGGGATGAGGGGGGTACAGGGGACAGCATTGTGTGCAGACGGGAGATACTAGCATCGGGTGGGAGGGAAGGGAAACCAAATGTCAGTTGCGAGTATGGTGAGAAGGAACAAATTGTATATGAAAGTAACCAATGTGTACAAGTGCAATGCCAACATGGTCACTATTGTAAAACTAAACCTAATGGAGAAGGTTATGTCTTATTGTGCAAACCTGAATAAAAAAATAAAAATAAAAAAAAAGTGGTACAGCGTGCAGATAAATGGGTACAAACAGCCATAGAAGGCTCCTTTGAAGCAGTAGAGACCTCATTTGAAGGAACAAAGATGACAGCATCAAAATGCTGTGGCTGGGAGGCCTCGCCCATCAGCCCCTAAGGAAATGGTTTAAAGTCAAGAGGGTGGACTTGTGTTCCGGGGACCAATAAAAAGTCAATCTAGTTCATCAAGATCCATTAGCTGTGCAAACCGATTACTACATGGGATATTACAATCGTCATATATACTATGAGCTGGTGGACCGCCAAACGGAACTGAATATCGGCCCAAATATGGGTATCTATAGAAAAAGCCATGGGGGTAAGATGTTAGTATCCTTATACCCAACATAAGGCTGATGGTACTGAATCAAACTTTTTCTGCCGATTGCTAAAGACCGTAACTTTACAATTACACAGTCCCCTTGAATAGATTTAGAAGAACCAATCCAACCCACACAAAGCACCATCACAATATCCTTATAGTCCTGTTCGTTAAAGTTAGCGTGGTTGACTAACCAATGACACACCTTACTCTGGAGCGGACTAGTTGACTACGGAGTAGTATGGCAGAGGAGGAACACCTGCCAGAACCACAACATATGGACAGCAGGGAGGGGGAAGATTAATCAAAGGCAGCTGACGAGGCTGAGATACAGGTTGAGATTCAGGCACAGTCAGACAAGGTGGAACAGATGATGCAGAAGACTAGTTGGTCCTGCCGCACAAACTGGCGCGATAGATGGAATGGCTGACCAGGAGACACATCTAGATAACTATGGGGCAAAAGGACTATATGTGCTGGCCATAGAAGGGGAGGACAGTTTGTTACAGTCATAGTTGAGGACCTGGGCTCTACAACAGCAGCCTGTTGCTAGCACAGATGCAAATTTTTCCCTACTTCGGCCTCCAGTTTGTCCAACTTCTCCCTCAAAGATCTAAAACACTAAGAATCACTATAAACGTTAATGGAAGAGGCCCAAACAGAATCCTTGATGCCCCCCATAGAATTACAATCCGCATACCAGAGGCCCCAGATGGAGTTAACAACTTATCGACTGTTCCCAGAGTCCTTCCCTTTATGCTTAGCAGCTGGCAGAGGTGCGGCTGATAATGCAACTGTATTAAAACAGGGCTATTCAACTTAGCTGGCTCAGCTATCAACTCTGCAGACAACAATGGCTAAAACAGATGCACTATTCCAGTATATCGTAGGGACATACGTCCCTCAGTCAAGTCGATTTCCTTTGATATTACACTCACAGCTCTGGCCAGAAATGAATCTGCTGTGGTAGGGTTGCCTCCCAGTATAATTTTATTACTTGTTGCCTTCCTTTTGCCAAAAGTGACAGAAATTGGGGAAATATACCACCTAAATGAATATACTGCAGATGTGGTCATCAAGATGGGGTGATGTCTATGTCAATGTGGGGTTATTTATATAGCGCAACTGTTACTCCAAGGAGTGTCCTTGCGCTATTACCGAAGGGTGACAGCAGGGAAAGAAGAACAGAACTAGGGGCTGGAAAAAAAGCCAGGTCTTAAGCTTTTTCAGAAACACAGGCATTGCCTTGATACGTCTGAGGGTCAAAGGCAGTTTGTTTCAGAGGGAAGGGCCTAAGAAAGAAAGGGCTTTGCCACTAGACCTTGCCTCCATGATTTGCATGATTTGGGCAAGGCAGAGATTTGGAGAGCGAAGGTTTCTCTGAGGGGCATAGAACTTAATTCAGTTTTGTAGATGGCCTGGGCCAGTTCCATATAGAGCTTACTGGGTCACAAGCAGAGTCTTAAAGATATTCCTCTTTGTTATCGGCAACCAATGCAGACTCTTAAGAAACCTGAACACACAAGAGTCATGGGGGAGCCCGAAAATAGTTTGGGCTGCTATCATTTTGGACCAGCTGCAGCCTACCAATCAGGTATTTGGGCAAGCCTGAATAGAGACTGTTCCCATAGTCAAGACATGAGATGATCAGGGCTTGAATCACTTGTTGTCTGGCCAAAAAAGGACAATAGGAACAGAAACTTCTGAAGAAGTAAAAGAAGGGCAATACAAGTGCCCACCACTGAATTTATTTGGGAATGGAATAGCAATTGACCATCAAATTCAAAGCCCAGGTTTATCACCACCATATTTTT
The DNA here is from genome assembly GCF_964261635.1 of Lissotriton helveticus. Lineage (NCBI taxonomy): Eukaryota > Metazoa > Chordata > Amphibia > Caudata > Salamandridae > Lissotriton > Lissotriton helveticus. The sequence goes on from NC_136063.1 coordinate 1,210,106,241, forward strand.
GATAGGTGGGGGGGGGCGTCAACAGCCAAAAGGACTGCCAAGATGTCTCAGTCTCTGACACAAAAAAAAGCAGTTCTGTCTTTCCAGCATTACATTTAAATTGGTTCGTGGACTGCCACCCAAACACCACCGAAAGGCAATTGTAAATTTTACTGCCTGGGCAAAGCTCCTTAATCTTCCAAGAAAACCGCAGCTGGGTGTCATCTGCATTGGACATGATTTTTGCCCCTAAAAATTCAGCAAAGGTAGCCAAAGGAGTACGGTAAATATTAAATAGAGTCGTGCTGAGAGCAGAGCCCTGCGGTACTACTACACTTTGATTGCAGGATTTGGCCAAGAAGGGATGGCACCTCTTGTCCCCTATCCTCCAGGAAAGAGGCCAGCCACTTTCAAGCCAGCCCTCAATACCTACTGAGTGGTGAGGGGCCAAGAGAATATGGTGCGAGATTGTATCAAAAGCAGGCGATAGGTCTAAAAGAACCAAACTGTCACCCACCTCCAGACCGAATCGGATGGAATCAACAATTATGATGTGATCATATTTCTTCAGGCCCTCGATGAGATGTACTGTGACAAGTAGAATGCCCCTATAGGTTGCCAGTGTGGAGTCTGGGAGGCCATGGAGTAGAGCATTACCTACACTCAGATGCACGAGTATGAGGGCTTGAACAGAAGTTCTGAAAATACTCTGAAGAAGAAATAGCTTAACTTCCTTTAGAAGAGGTAACTGGTAACAGGTTGTCTTTATTTTGTTAGCAATGTGTTCCTCGAGGGAGAGGTTGGTAATCAGTGTGAATCCATGTGCCATGGCATTCAGTGAGAGTCAGGATTCAAAGGCTTCAAGGTTCATGCCACGGAGCCAGGTTTGTACTGTATCTTGTTTGTTGTTCTTGGCAGAAAACATGAATTCTGTCTTGGTTAAGGTGAGCTTAAGACAGACGCTGGGCCTCCAGCCCTAATTGATGTGAAAGCACTGTTTGAGGTGTTGTACGTCTGAAACAGAGGAGACTTTCAAGTAGAATTGTGAATCATTGGCATATTAGTGAATCTTGTTGCAGTGATCTGTGAGTAGAGCATCAAATTGACTCCATGCATAGTTGGAGGATGAAAGGAGACCGTATGGAATCCTGGGGAACTCCACAGAGGACAGGGATCCTTTGTGACCTGGAGGTGCCAATGTGAACAAACTGGTGCTGGTCGAAAAAGCAGGAGAATAACCAGTGAAGGACCTCATTGGTGAACCCGATTTGAGACTTCTGGGTGCATATGGGGTCGGAAAGTCAACTGCGTCGACGGCGTCTGAGAGGTACCTCAATATCATGAGGCAGGAGTTATCGCTACTAGAGTATGGGCGAGGATGGTACAGCAAGAAGAGGAAAGGGGCCACAAAGAAAAGGTGACATTTAACAATTCAGTAAAGGGTTGAGCAGGAGTGAGGATAAGGTTATATAAAGAAAGCGAGGAAAGATTAAAAATTAATGCTATAGCTAAGAGAGAAGGGCAAGCAATAACCAGAAAACAAGTCAATTTTTGCATGTAACATCATAATCTTTCTGATGACTTGTTTGGGTGGTTTAGAGTCAATAAACAAACAGCAGGCATTAGTGGAAGTGTGTAGAAAGATGAGGAATGCGAGTAGAGTGTAGACCAGCATTAGGGGAAATTATGAGAAGCAAGCACTGATGGGGACTCAACCAACTGGGCCTAGGTCCTCGACTGCCTACCGATGCCATCTGTTTAATGTGAGCAGGAACTATTGGGCTAATGATGCAACTTGTGGTCCTTCAAAGCCAAGCTATTAAAACGGATAATGCTTTATGAGGAGTGTTGTGTAAATGCTAAACGACAATCCGGTAGCATTAGGCGGTCAGCTTCACCAACTACAAAGTCAGTAATTCAACTTGCAGCACTGGAGTCCCTTATGTCACTGAAGGATTTGGCATTAAAGTTAAACCTAAAAAGCAGGCACGAATGCTAAAAGGAGAATGCAGCTTTTACAAAGCATACACATTTATTTTTTCGTTTCTTCTAATTTAGGTGAAGTGTTCAATGCCATTGATTGAAGGTAGACCTTTTCTACAGACATGTCCCAGGAAGGGGCTTAGGAACCTGCTCTTGTTAACTGCTTAGCAGGCACAATGTCAAGATATCGAGGAACAAACAGCTGTATGGAATGGAACAATAATGTTGGAATTCCACTTTGTACTCTTGCAAAACTACGAACTTTAGACGTGGGTCATCAGCTTCCTAAAATATCAGTCTGCAATATAGCTTTCCAAGATCCACATGTATCCATGCACAGTTCCCAGACAACATTATATTGATAAAGAACATGTAATATACAAATGTTTTTAGTCCCTTCAGAGACTCGCAACTCATTCCCTTGGGCACTATGACATGGTTATCATGATCTTTGCTATTGCAGGTTCTCAGTGAACTGACAAATGCAGTGTTCTGGAGGTCAGGACAGTGAAGTCTGGCAAAGCAGACCTAGCCTTCAAACCTTCCAAGAATGGTAATCTTACCATCATAAATTGGATAACAGGAACATCACTATTTATCATCTATATTTAGAGTAAGAATAATTATTATTAACAGAAGTCATGTTTTTCACCACCACTCTGAGTGGAATAAGTGGCTCAGGGGGCCCGTTTTGAATGTACCCAATATCAGATGAAGGTGATCTGATTTTTAAGCCTTCCTGAGCAAGCTCTTAATTTCTCAACCCCACCACTTCTACCACAATGACTTTTTATTTGCCGCAAAATATATTGCCAGAGTAAATCTTTAACTCAGTGTAAATACTTTGAGAAAGATGAAGTGGAAAATAAATGCCACAGAAAAGATAAACCATTATGAAAATGGGGAAAGACCCAGACAAGGTCAAAGGACCTGGGTATTGGATAGTATAGAAAACAAAGTGGCCCTAGACACAATTCATTCAACACATTTAAATGCAATACTCATTATGAATCGGAGTAGGTTCTTTAGATTTGCTCCTGAAAAATAAGGAGAAAAAGTAACATAAAAAAACAAATGCGCTTATAGTTCATCCATAGAACTATAAGCGCATTTGGTTTTCTCTGTTACTTTTTCTCCTTATTTTTCAGGATCAAATCCAAAGAACCTACTCAGATTCATAATGTGTATTGCAGTTAAATGTGTTGAATAAATTGTGTCTAGGACCATAGAAAAGATAAAGGCTTTAAGAAAATGCAGCATGGGTCTGGTGCGTGAAGCTTTTCAATCCAGCGCAAGGGTGAGTACATATTCTGTTGATTGGCAATTGTTTTGATTTAAAGGGAGTCTAGTCAGTGCCCAGGAACACCACAAATGGGTAGAGTGAGAGCAAAATCCAGTATTATGCACCACTGGGATACAGACTGTTCTAATAAATGGCCAGGTGGACGTGCGATTTACAGAGAAACAACAGAATCAGGACTGGCTTCTTATGGTCTGGGTCACTGGAGTTATGCGATTCTGCAAAACAAATGTCCACACAATCCACCGTTTGTTGCTATGTTCTAGCTCCAGCAGCTAGAACAAGAGTGGTGCAGTGCAGCCTTTAACTGGGCAGTTCTCGCTGGTTGCTACACTTGGCTGTTAAAATCATACCAATGATGAGACACTTTTCCCAATACAATATCAATATATGACAAAATGAGAAAATAGTGGCAAATACTGTCACACAGCGTTCTACAAAAATCTGCGTAGCTTGCCTTTTGTTGCACATTAGTTTATCCAGCCATGCCACATAATTTAGCCTTGCACTACCAACACAATTCGAGTGGCCATGCAAAGATCAATGCCTGCTAGTCAGTAATAATGTTGGGGTGGAGCCTGAACAGACAATGGGCCTGATTACGACTTTGGTGCTGTTGCGCTGGCTCTCCGCCGGTGCAGAAGTAAAGCCACGCAAAGAGTTGAATTCGTACAGGTGGATGGTCTTTTGAATTCGTACAGGTGGATGGTCTTTTTGCCTTTCCAATGGCAGAGCTTGAAAAAAAGGCACCACAATGGTAACGGCAAAAATGTCGAGAACGGCATGGACTGTAAAGTCCATTCCATGCTGGAACTGGGGTGCAAGCAGACAGTTGTGCCCCCCTGAATGCATCCACATGGCAAGGGGCCCCCTTTGTATCTCCACCGCCAGCCTTTTCATGGTGGCCTCAGACCCATACAAAGGCTGGCTGTGGGTAAACTCGTAATATGCTGGGCAGGACGGAGCCAGTCCAGCTCAGCATATTGCATCGTGCCGCCAGGAAGCAGTGGTTCCCTGGCGCATCTGACGGTCCACCGCTGGAAAGACTCAGTCATAATCCGGCAGACGGTGGGTCGTCACTGGTGCACCACTGCGAGTGCAACAGTCGTAAGACCGCAGCACTTGAAATCAAGCCCTATATATTCCACATGGTGGAGATAATTAACACTAATCAATTGCCATAAGCGCATCAACTTGATCTTCTCAATGGGCCCATGTTAATAACAGCTACTAACCGAGCACACAAACTCCAAACTGGTGGCAAAGGGAATAGTTAAAGCGAACCAGGACCACTCCTGAGTGAAACAATAAAAGACGAGCAACTTTATAATTAGCATGCACCATACAATTGGAGTGACAGACAAGTAGAACACGAGAAGAGGTAGATGAATAGGAGGTAAAATGCGATTGGGGCCGGCTGAGGAGTTAATTGTTTAAGCTTGTAGAAAACTATTTCTTGGAAACACACACACACACACGCACACAGCCCTCCCCCCCCCCCCCCCCCGCAATTCCCAACCATCTCGTTATGACATGTAGTTCAATAGGATGAAAAAGTCTCAGGTTCACGCGCTGCTGATCATTTTGCATATCTTGATTTTTTTCCAAACAAGAAAACTGAAAAAAATATATTGACTGCAATGTGCACAATCAAGTTTAGAAAAAGGAAAACAAAGTTCTGGGTACATATTTAGCTATTAATATAGCACTTCTCACAATTAGAATGGCACCAATTTAGGCTTCCTTGTCATACGGTTGTGGGATTGCCAATGATTGGTTTTGTGGCTGCATTTGGCTAGTAGAGATTTGTTAAGTGGCTAGTGTAGTGATGGGGTGTGTGTGTAAAAGTAAAATTAGTTTTTAAAAGGTAAAGGTCTTTATAATCTGATATGTATATGGATGACCGTGCCAAAGATCCTTTTTGTTTATGTGCCCAACAAGATCAACCTCAACATTCCTCAGACTTGTGACAATCGTCATCACAGGTAGATCTTTGCTCCTGGGAACATGAAATGGCAAATGCCAGGTTAGACAACTACTAGAACTTTCCCCAACTTCTGGCACACTGCTGCCACTTAAGCAGGAAGGGCCATGCCACACACAATAACAACTCTCTCCAGCCTTTGCACTTTCCGATCTCACCACGCTCTAATACCACAACAAAAACTGTTTTGCTACATTAAATAAACAACTCTGCCAAACCCATTTACAATAATATTTTTTGCTTTTTTTGGTAGCTGCTTTTAATGATTTCTAGCCTAAATTATTACCATGGGTGTTGCCTCCAGACAGCCCTTACTTTCTTACTTTATGAGCATTTGTACAGTGCACAATCTGCCACTGGTTCAGCACTGCAGCACTTTCAGTATTCTGGGGGCAACTTTCCAAATGATTCCGAGGTTTCCGGAAGTCTGATTCGGCTTCTGAGAGCGTTAGCCAGAGGGCAAATGGGTAAGTTTCTTTTTCGTGCAAACCCGTCCATGAGTGTTGGGTGAATGTTCTTGGCATCTAATAAGTGAGACAAGAAGGCAGCACTGAATAGCTTGGGATTCTTCTAGGAAGATGGGCATGCCAGTTTCCCAGCAGATATAAATAAATGTTTAAGCAATGGGCAGTAATGGAGTGCAGTTGAGTGCCACAATAACCCTTTAATGCTATATTTGGCCTCTGCCCTTGCTCACTGTGCCAGTGGATTAAAGCTACCCTGACTGAAGAAGGGTGACGTACCCTAAAACCGGTCCCAGAATGCTGGTTTCCGGTCCAGGGAGGACTTGGCCTGGCAGTTCGGTCTGGACTGTTCCCATGGGGCACACGGTCAAGAATGGTTTGCATATGGCTGGGTCCAAACTGGGGTGGCGTAGTGGGCACAAGAACGATGGATTTTACCCAGATTTTTTGACTGGGTGGAGAATGTTTGCATTGTCAGCATTACATCCATCATTTGTTTGCTGTAACACTTTTCTCCCTATGTGGGATGGGTATGCCCAGACGTGGGTCCCTTGCTCACTGTGCCACTGGATTCAAGCTAGCCTGTCTGAAGGGTGACATACCCTGAAACCGGTCCCAGGATGCTTGTTTCCAGTCCAGGGAGGACCTGGCCTGGCAGTTCTGTCTGGACTGTTCTCATGGGGCACAGGGTCAAGACTGATTTGCACATGGCTGGGTCCAAACTGGGGTGGCATAGTTGGCAAAAGAACTATGGATTTAACCTAGATCTTTTGACTGGGGGAGAATGATTGCATTGTCAGCATACCATCCATCATTTGTTTGCTGTAGCACATAGGGTAGGAATTTGGCCTAGGTGTATTCTATTGTATGATACTGCATGATGCTCTTGGAAAGATGCGAGCGCCGGGATATCCATCTTCATGGTATGGTTGTGTATGCAACGATCTGCCTGAAGTGCAACACTGGATGCTACACAACATTATCAAAAGACTCACTGGCATCTATATAGATGGCTTTCATGTGATTAACTGCCCTCGAGCTTAAGTCAAACAAAACAGTGTCATTTGATATAATCTTCCCAGTGTAGTCATAACCATTTCTATCAATATCACTAGTAAAAAAGTTAACACTTAGCAGTCATTCAACCCTACATTTGAATTTTCTGTCCAGAAAAAGCCCATGCACCACATGCCCATCCATCCTCAAGTGTAATGATTGTGTGACTTCCAAGTGGTTCCACCAGGACCTCTCCAGCGTCCTTAAAATGTGCCAAGTGTTTCCCCTTACGCTTCCCACCCATTTTTACATTCCTTTAACAAATTCAAATTCTGCCCCACAAGTATAGTCCGGAACCTCAACTGTGAAATCACAGAAAAACACCCACCTCGGCTAATGGGTGCGCAGTTGAATATTATACACATACCCTCTCTATAAAGCGTACGTAAAATACAGAGTACAACCATGAATCATACAAACCTGCACATTGGGGCAGCAAATGAACATAAACCTGGAGGTAGATTCTGAAACCTTCTTTGAACAGCAGTTCTTAAAAACAGCCTGATATTTTATACAGCTGGAAGGTGAACTTGAGAAAATTCAGTGTATTGGTTGGTTACTGAAGGACCTCTGCAAAAGGTTTCAGGAGCAAAGTAGCTACGAGCGCTTGCTAATCATTAACTACCAGGGTTAGGTTCTGAATAAAGTATTAAACTGGAACTCAATGCAAATATCGGCTGAAGGAGGGCATTTGTTTTCCACACACCATCCACAATCACAAAAGAGCACTTTCATGATGGGTGCCAAGTTATGCTTCACCTAATGTGCACTGCATCCTTGTGTACATTAAGTGCAATTATGAAAATAGACTGATCTCCTGCAGGTAGAGTTTGCTGATAAGATACATTCATCGGGCAATGGGGCTCGCTTTTAACCTAGGTGCTCCGCAGGCTTAGATTTCTCAACACAGAGTGCATTAGCCTTGGTGTCAGAGATTGTCTGGAGCATGGACACCAACGGGTTATTTTGATGAAGGAAAAGATCCCCGAGTAGGAAGCCAACAAAAGTTACATGACATGGAAATGCTGGTCAATACCCCCGAACCGGAACCATGGCCCGTCCAAAAATGTGTAAAGATAGGAGAGCACACAATAATACATTCCATATGCCTTCTGGAATGGAGCAAGCTATGTAATTTAGACATTCTGTTTTGGTACGTAGAAATGAAACATTTTTTCTAGCAAGTAATTATTTGCTAATGATAACAATGTATTATCAAGAATGTTACTCCTTATGTGAGACGTGTGCCTCCACATCTACTCGTCTTAAGGTTGCTCAGATTCCTTCATGAACACGGTTTCTCCTCGAGGATTGATTACAGAATAGAAATAAATTATATATTATGTGTGTGTATATATATATATATATATATATATATATATATATATATATATATATATATATACACACATACACAATCCAATGACTTTATTTGGATAACAATGTATCCATAAAAGTGAAATAATATATGAAGCAAGAAAAGAAAACTCTTACTACCCATCAAGACGGCATTCTACGTAGAAGCATGGGATTTATTAATTAAATAGCAACTGTACAAGAACAAGAAATGGAAGAAGGAAGTGGTGTGGGAGAAATGTTGATACTCATCTCAGGCGAATGACTGAGGGCATTAAAATGGATCAGACAACATAGGTTAAAATTGTGAGAATGCAGGAATTAAATTGAGGGTCTATGACAGTGAAAACCTCGGTATACCTCTCTGCATTTGCAGTGTCAACTAAACTGTTCAGGGCTTTAGCAACATCAATTAAGATGGCTGGAACTCTGGTTCTGAGCGGTCAGAATATATAAATATTAAAAGGCTTTGTCCAACTGTAATTTTCCCAATACCAGACGTACTGCGTGCACCAGATTGCACTGGCATTAAAGACCAGGCTCGGGTAACCCGTCTTGATATTCTAAGACAATGCTGCTTACTATTATCATACATACTACTCAGGCAGTAGAACTATGTTCTCACTGATGTACCAAACTCTTTGGTGAAGTCTACATACAATATGATTTCCAAATCACTAAATTACAAGATGACATACAAGCGACACATAACCTTTCTAACAGCTTTACATTTGCGTGGTTACTAAACCTACCACTATGTAAAGCGATATATTGACAGCAAGTTCCTTGTAAAATCTTTGCAATAACAATCTCAGCAGCACCAACAATGGAGATATTCATACGCTGCCTGGAACTTGGCATGTTGGCACACTTGGCCACAGGCCTACAAGGAAAATCCAATAAGTAGTAGAGACTAATCAAACGGACAATGGTGCAAGTCTCTAAAGTTCAGATTTTGACATGTCACAAGAATTTCAGCAGCTCAATTCACCAGAACAGTTTAATTTTTGTAGTAGAGTGATCTTTGCCGCAAGTCATAGAAATGGAAGTAGAAAAGATTGTCCTGCAGGCACCACGAGAAAGAGCAGGCATGAGAAATGAAGAATCCAGCTGGATACAAACATAGCTCAGATGGGGCTACTGTTGATGGACTAGGATTAAAATTGGGAAATTGCTCATGTTTTCACAACACACATCAGAAAAGAGACTATTACCACTCAAGTAAAGCAGGATGCCGTCACCCTAAATTCAAAGGAAGTTTCACGACTCAAGATCGACCTTGCAAAGGTCCCAAAAAGAATAGCATTGGCTTCTCCATGACAAGCGCACATTTATATTTAAACATTCTCATTTCGTTCTACTGAATTTGCAACATGTAAAGATGCATTGTGGAATGTAGAATTTATGAATTAGACGGCATCACCACCATATAGCCAAAATCACATTTTTAAATCAAAGTATGCACTAGAGCTGTAGAAATCTTTAAATCTTCAGCTCAGGCTCCCCTTCCCGGCTTTAATTCAAAACATTTGTGGGAAACCAAGTGATCCACAGGATTCCAAAAATGTATATTTGTAGAAACTACACCTAGATTGACAGGATTGGGATCGGTGGGCGTTTGATGTCAACAATGTTAACGGGATGGTTAAAAAAAATTTAAAAAAAGGTATATCATTGTTCTGATGGGGAAATAAAGTTTGAAGAGGTAAAAGCAGAAATAAACAACATTTATTTTTCGCTTGGAATGAGGCCAAACGCCTTTGTAATCGGAGCTTTGCCATAACTTTTTTAACAACTACCTACACTGGGATTACCATTGAATTCAATTTACATATAACTGTCATTTGTGCTATACAATTCATTTGTTACAAAACTTAAATCGCATCTGCATGTGTAACTATTCATCATCTATTTACTATGGTTCTCAATAATCAAGGATTGAGGTCGATGTAAAATCAGGTTATAAAAACACTAAAGAGCCACAATATAAGGTAATGAGCTGAATTGTATGAAACCGACCATTTACTAGCCCATACATTTGTTGAGAATAGGAATGAAACTATTATACATTTATAAATACCACAAGAGATGTTCAAACAAACATATTTGAACCTTCTATGGTTAGGATACATCCCTAGATGCAATCATTTCGGAGCTCGAAGACAAAACTCAAAGCACTCCACGGTCCGAGAACCGGCTTGTGTAAAACCTGAAACAGTAGTAAGTGAAACATTCTAATTAAAAAGCCCATTACTTTTTGTGGATTGCATTCTGTGTGGCGATAGGATAATGAAATATTAAATTATATTTTTCTTCAAAAGCCGTGCAATATAAATATTTTGCCTACTGTACAAATTAGGTGTTTTTATGGGACACACTTAAAGAGGACGTTGGAAGGTAACAGTGGTCGATGACAGAATTCTCACACTAAAGCCATATCAGGAGAGGATATAACTGAACAGCTGTTTTTCAGTTTTACATCCATACTACACATACGAGTGTTGCACACTATATTGGGATGCGAAGACTACAGCGTTCCAAAATCCCATACCCCGGAAGCTCTATTAAATCAAAAGGAGGATATTGGTGGTCTGCCGGCAACATAAACAGGCTAGGTTCAAAAACACTTTTAAACAAGGTTCCCCTAACTAATAATCAACCCAACTTCTAAGCCAATAAGAGATTGGCTCATCTCCTTACCAACTAGGACTATCCATTTAGACTTAGATCTTCTAGGTAGGGATGCAGCGCCTTGACATCCCTGGGCAAAGTTCGCGCTTTACAAAGCTAATATTCATTCATGCATTGAGAGTCATTGCACATACCCAAGTTGGATTAGAGGGAGGGTCCAAATTGGATACAAAACTTTGTACATCAAAGTGGAATTTCACATATTGGATTCGTATGACTGCATCGACATATTGAAGTACCTGCCATCATTAAGGGAAAAAGTTCCTTCCCTTGTCGTACATTCGGCTGCTAGCTTAAGCATGGTTAGTCTTAGTGAAGGGGTTCATGAAACCATAGCTGTTTGTGCAATAAATAAAACAGATAGTTCTGGATGACAAATAATGATCCCGAATCCATGTAGAGCTCACCTCATCACCTCTTATAACAAAAGATTCTATTTATCTTAAGATCACTGCAAAATGTGAAGCGCCTTTAAACAGCCATTGTGCAAAGTGATTTTCAACTAACAACTTTTGCAAAAGATCACATGCATTTAGCATTTTTTCTGCGGAGCAGTACATCCCTATGTTGTTGTTATGCCTCCAACAACAAATCCCATGCGAACTACTATCGTAGACCTTAAAAAATATATATTCCGACGGTAGGAAAATTCATAGCTGACAAAAAGAGTACAGACATGTTGGGTGCAAAAAAAAAAAAACCACATTAAGAGCGTCATAAAATGCAGAATCTAAAACTTTGGTAGCCCCTTCCCATATTAATAACGTGTGTTAAATACAAATTCATACCTTTAACTGGGCCCTTTACCGGCATAGGTTTGGAATCCTGCCTTTACCCGGATGCACTCAGTTTCCCAGCCCATGCCATTCGCATAACTGCTATGCAAACCAACAAACCAGGCGGTTACCTTGGCATACTTTACAAAATACATACTGGCACAAAGTACACAGAGTCTAACCTTTCCTTTTTCGACTGGGTTCATGCCTTGGCAAAGAAACAAGAATCCTTGGCTTCTTGCAGCAGATCTGTAATGCATGTTAGCTTTTAAAAGAGTACGCTGGGTGGGTTCCACAAAGTATGTCAAGGCAGTCTAAAGGCTAATCGAACGCCACATCGTATATTGACAAAATTGTGCAAGTGAAACACCGTGTTCTTCACGGTTTGACCCAAGACGGAAGTCCCCGAGGCAGAGTCAACATGCACAGTGACAATGTCTGCATAGCAACACATACAAGGTACCTGCAATTTTCTAACACACAGATGGAAATAAATATGAATGCTTCCCAGCAGGAGTGACTAGCATCCCTTTTCTGGAGTAATATATACACTACTATAACGCAAACTGATGCGCCCCCTGCCCCGACCCCCCCCCCCGCAAAAGATGAGGTGCTCATGAGTCTCCCACATCTCAAAGATATTTATTGGCCTTGGGCTGAATGGGGCCCACTGAATGGTTGACCCCCCCCCCCCCCCCGGTGCCACAAGGGCTGGACGGGCCTGCGTTACACCTCTGATTATACATTCATGGCATCCAGGGCTTTAAGTGGGCCTGGTCTCACCGGTGCTGAGCACCAGCAGTTGTTTAAAGGAGGCCTCGAAACGGGTCTCTAACGGTCCATTTGGTGCACCGGCACGGCAGTCTGTTTTTTTCCGGACTGCAGTGACCTCAGGCACGTCATGCGCACATGCTCACACTGCTCACTTCTCAATAGTGGAGAAGTTGCGGAATGACGTCATGCCAGGTGAGCGTTGTAGAAGGGACATCTTTTAAAGAGTAATTTTCTCTCTGGATTTCCCTTCTCTTTTTGAAACTCTGGAGCAGCAACATTGTCGTGGTGTCACCTGGGCGTGTTAGCTTTTTCAATGTTATATTCTAGCAATAGTTGCTGGTGCTTATTTATCTTAGGCAACTAAAACATTGACAAAGCCAATAGTCATGACTTGTTGTAGGTATGTTACTTGTTGCATCATATACCTCGACGCATTGACAAACCGCAAAATACAAGTCAGGTGGAACACTGTGCTAAGCACAGATTTAAGTCGTGGGGCGTTACGAGGATTCGATTACTCTGCATTCAGACTTTCAAGAGTAGTGCTTGTGGCAGAGGAGTCACTACTGGGTAAGGGCACCAGGCTCTTTCATAAAAATGAATCCATCCCGTTCTAACAGCCTGCCCAAGGGCCTACTGTCTTACACCGAGGTCCCAGCAAGTATATAGGGCCTCCCTACAGCTTTGTGCTCCATCCAGGTGGGTCTCCTCCACCAGGGCCATGGGCAGTGTGGGCAGCTGCCTAGGGCCTCGAACTCAGCCCACCAGCATGGGGCCCTGCCCCAGTTCAACACACAGCAGCCCTCCTGTATGCCTACTGGTTCAACTGAAAGAAAGGCATCTCTTTGTAATTTGGGCCCATGAGAGGGAGGGGGCCCTCGCCCTCCCATGGCCACTTAGGGATGGTGTCCCAGTTAAAAGGAGACACATTTTGAAGGTTTGTCCTGCAATTAGGCCTCCTGTCCGGCTGCCCATTCAGAGACACTGCAGGACGCCAATGTCAGCACTCAAGCACCCAACACGTTCAACTCTCAGCTCCCAAGCAATTCTCCACACCTTCATCCCGAAATGAGCTGTAAAAGTGGTGGGGGCTGAAAGGAGGAGCTGTGGCCCAGGAGAAATCTGAACAAAGCAGCTTCTGGATACCAGAAAATGTCACATATGCAAATTAGAGGGGGCTCGCTCATTCACTTCCGGCCCAGGGCACCAGACATCCTAGAACCTGCTCTGTCCTCCACCTTAGTAGCCCTGAAAGAAGCAGCAGCTGGATGCTTGCAGGGGTAACTGGGCTGGACCAAAACGTGCGGCGTAGAAAAGAAAAGGTCCGGGGGAAGCAGATGTCCTGGGAGATAGAAGGGAGCGTGATTCAGACAACCAATCCAGAATTAATAGACACACCTGCCTCACTTACTTGGAGCAGCTTAGAAGGCAGATGCAAAAACAGCACACGTGCACACCCGTATTACATCACAGGCATATATGCAACAATGTTTGTACACTGCGATTGTACACTTAACAGTGCTACCGACCTCTAGGCACTTTGGTTGTCAATATAGGAGAAACTAGGATGTTAAACCCCCTGTTAGCTCCAGTTAATCAGAGACCATCTAGTGCCTTGCCCAGAAGGGCAGGTGAAGGATGGCATCAGGAGAAGTATTTATTTTTAGAATGGATTTCAATTGTAGAAGCAATCTACATTTGTGGAACAACCAGGGTAAACTTTTTGTCAGGTAGCACAACAATTGTTTGCAATAAGTGGGTGTCTTGCAACTTGAAACTGATTTGTTAAAACACCTGTTGCCACATGATAGAATGGGCAGTAGGAATATCAGTGATATTTGGTGATTAACGGCAGTGCCACCATTGTTGGAAAGGAAAGTCTTCCTTACAGTAAAAACGTTCCCATCAAGTTCTTAGTGTTAAAATTGCCACCGGAAATAATGCACCATGAACAGCAGTTTCGTTAAACCGTTAATTACCATCACGGAAAAAATGGCAACCGAAAACAGAAGTTACCACTAAGAATGGGTAACCTGCATAATTTACTGCAGCGTAGGTAAACTAAATTACTGCAACATTATGTTAGATTTGCAAAATTAAGTCAGGTGCATAACCCTGCATTCGACAATATTTTCTTGGCACAAAATGCACCTTTGCATCAAAAATGGGTCGGAGGATACATTTTACCTACTAAAATAGCACTAAGTGCAAATTGAACAGGAACGACAGCAGCCACTTGTGCTCAGTTCCAGTGCTCTTGGCTAGACTTTGCCAAAAATTACGTGAATGGCAGTAATCATGCAATTATCAGCAATTTCCGTCAGTTTACCGTGTAACGTGAAATTTCCTAAATTACTCCAATTACACAGGTGAATTAAAATTTGGTTCAGGTCTAGTTACCACCCCAAATAAGATCAGCTCTATTCAGGTCATACAAAGATCCCAATGATTGCTGCTACTTTGAGTATTGGGACTCCGTGGTCACAAAAAAATTTGGCAATGACGTCGATTGGAATTTTCAACAGACCAAAATCGCCCCACAGTTCAATCTGAACTAAACATGGCAACCAATACGAGGAAGATCCCCACCCGCATCAGCTTGCCGCCTGAATGCGGGGCGTATGTCCTGGTTTTAGTCAATGTGCCCAAATTAAAGAACGACCAAGAGGAAAACCATATTACTCTTAAAAACAGGATCCTCCCTTGGTTATCTATAAATTGTAATTTCCCAATGGAAGGAGCAAGGGAGATCATCCAAACACAAAGAGTTGGGTGGGTGGGCCCGCTGAGAAAAAAGTTTGATGGGGACTGCATAGTTATAAACTTCAGGTCCCCTCAATGGGCTCACAAAACCCTTGCTAATGAGCCATTGCCCTCACCGTGGGAATTTAATACAACCTTACTTCCCCTGGGTTATTTTTACAGACACCTAGCCCCAAATTCTAACCCCATGAACAACCCGGCTGTGCATTATCAGGACCCAAATCTTGGTATCAGGGATTTATTCCCATCTCACCAACTGATTCAAGATACTGGCTTAATGAATGGCACAGCTCAGTGCTACCAGGCCCCATTCCTAGGACACCCGACGCCACACCCATATTTCCCCATCATGCCTCCACACAACCATAGTGAGAGGCCATATTTAAGTTCAAATTCAAACCTGAACTTGCGTCAGAACGAGCTGAGGCCCCTATATAACATCCCAACCTATAATCGGTTTGAACACGCCTTCTCAAATTTAGAAGATCAGGATTGACTGGGGAAAAGGGGAGGTAATATCGGATGTCAAAATGAAAGCAATGATAATGAGGAACACTTACTTTCAACACTAATTAATACAACTCAGGAAATAGTTACACAACATCATACTACCACACAAGAGGTTGCATCTTTCACACCGATTAACCTTAAGCGAAGTACAGTTATGAGCGCCAGAAGGAAGTCAATTAGTCATACCAATCACTGTGACTTGTCCATTCTTAGCTGGAATGTAGCAGGGTTAGAACCTAGATTGTCAAATCCGCAATGGGTCCAGCTATTGGATGGTAAAGACATTATCATGTTTCAGGAGACATGGGCTGTTGAGAATTTATACATAGAGGGTTATCATTGTTTTAGCGTGACAGCATCCAAGCCTGATTCAGGACGTGCAGTGGGAGGCCTGTTTATTGGTATTAAGATACTATTAGAGACTTCTCAAGAGGAAACCCGAACATACAGATTTTGGAGTTCAAGCGAAAGACCCGGATTTAATCTATTTTTATAACAACGACTATTATTCTGTACCAAACAAAAATTTTGAAGCACTCTCTAAGACTTTCCGGAATCTTGAAACCAGTTTAGAAACCGGGGAGGAAACAGGGATTCTAATTGGGGGGGGGGGGGGGGGGGGGGGGGGGGATTTTAATGCAAAACTCCCAAAGAATCGCAGGACTAAGGATAGAAATCACTTAGATCAAGCTGAACGAAGGGGCATCGAACTAGCTAATATACTTACTGAGTATACTCTCAGCAACGCTATGGATACAAGTCACCCTTCTAGTATATTTCATGCCCCCACGTTCAGAGGCAGGGATTGCTCCTCCACCATTGATTTTATCTTTATGTCTCCCCACTTATTAGACTGTGTGACAAAATCTACGGTGGTAGAAACATCGTTTGGTGATCACAACCCCCTCACTGTGACCTTAAAATTAGGCCCTAGCCAGGTATACACCAACTTAAACGGCGCAAGAGATATCACACCCACGGGTAATGGCTTGCGTCTAAAATGGAGGGGAGTTGACAGTGGGGCAATATTGGAAAGTGTAAATAGGGAATATCCCCAGTTAATTAATTCTTGCTTAACAATGGATGGGCGATACAAAAGGGGATGATGGACGGAGCGTTTGCGCAAATCAAACACTCACCCCCAGTCAACTGATCTGGGTTTAATCCATCACCATTCTTTAGCCCACTCAGCCACCCCATTTCAGACATGGCCATATGCAAATCAGTCTGACCCTGTGCCTCATGGGAACAGTCCGTCCATCCATCACCACCCCCTTTTGAACCGCTTTGGCCGCCATAAGGGTGGCAGGGTATGCTCAGACGTGAGTCCCTTGCTCACTTTGCCACTGGATTCAAGCAAGCCGGGCTGAAGACGGCTGGAATGCCAGAAACCGGTCCTCGGAAGCTTGTTTCCGGTCCAGGGAAGGCATGGCTTGGCAGTTCGGGCTGGACTGTTCCCATGAGGCACAGGGTCAGACTGATTTGCATATAGCCATGTCTGAACTGGGGTGGCAGAGTGGGCTAAAGAACGGTGATGGATCAAACCCAGATCTTTTGACTGGGTGTGAGTGTTTGATTAGTTCAGATGCTCCGTCCATCACCACCCCCTTTTGAACCGCTAACAATGGATGGGAACTGCCATAGGATAATTGATGATTTTGGCAAACTGTGCCTAGCCATTAAAACTTCCTTGTCAGTTCCACTACCAAAAGAAGGGAAAGAACCAAGGTGGTTCGATTCTGCCTGCTCACTAGCAAACAGAGAATTGCGTAGGGCATTAACCACTAAACCAAGGTGCTTAATGGAGGTACAGGCAGCTAGGAAATCTTATAAACTTAAAATAGCTGAAAGGAAGGCTGCACTATTAACAGAACAATGGGAGCCACTAGTTGGGAGCGTAAATTTGAAAAGCAGCGGGCCCTTTTGGTCAGCTGTTAGAAAAATGCGAGAAATGGGCAAACAATTAACCCCAATTAGCTGCAATATAACTAGCAGCTCCTGGGAGGCCCATTTTTCCAAAATCTACGCTGCTCCATTTGAGGAATTAACTAACTTTACCCCTGGTCAGCTCCGCGGTTTAGAGATAGATCTGCAGGAGGTTGAGAGAGCCATCAAAGAGAGCCTTGGAAACAAGGCTCCATGTCCCTATGGACTGCCCATAGATATAATTAAGCATAGTCCGGATCTATGGGCACCAATCCTCCTTAATGTTTTTAATAGCTTGCCAACAGTGCCCATGCCCACTACTTGGGCTACTAGTACTATAGTTCCAATTTTTAAAAAGGGCGAGAGGTCGGATCCAGTGAATTACCGCCCAATTTCCCTTTTGGATAACACCTTAAAAATTTTGGGGCGAGTAATTTATAATAGGGTGGTAGAATGGACTGAAGATACGGGTCTATTGGACCCGTGTCAGATGGGATTCAGGAGCAAGGTGGGAACGGTTGAGCAATGCTTGAACTTGAAACTGATTATTGATAAGTATAGCGTAGCTCGATCGTCCCCTATTTACCTTGCGTTCATGGATCTTTCATCCGCCTTTGATCTAGTGAACAGATCTAAACTATGGGCAATTCTTTCGAATTATGGACTAGACGAGGCTCTTGTTAATTTACTGGCGTACCTCCATACCGACCTCAAAGCACAAGTTAGGATCGGGATGGGTGGAGAAGTTTCCGGACCCATCAACATTGGTAGAGGGGTAAGACAAGGGTGCGTTTTAGCACCCCTGTTGTTTATCATTTACATCAATGGTTTAGCTAAAACCTTAAAACAAGTGACTAGTGATGTACCAATAATCCAGGGGCAACCATTGCCTGTTTTATTATACGCTGACGATGCGGTCCTAATGGGACGAACACCAAATGCCCTTCGCTTACTTGTTAAAGGTTTTGTCCAATACATGGAGGGCTTAGACCTGCACGTCAATTTAAAAAAATCTTTTATTATGCCATGTGGACCCGGGAAACGAAAGCTCAACACTATACATATAGGGACAGATAAATTAGAATCTGTAACTACATTCCCGTACTTAGGTTTGGTTTTCGCTGCGAACGGCTCATGGAGTGGGCATATGGCCCACGCCATGGGCAAGTTCTCGAAAGCACCAATTCCATCTTGAGTTTGTCCCGCCCAAAGAAAATAGGTGCCACTAGAGCTATTTTAAATTTTTTTAGGTTACAGTGCTCACCAGTAGCCACATACGGGGCTGAGGTTTGGGAATTGAGAAAAAATCCTAGCATCCAGCGAGAAGGTCGATTTTGCAGGAAAATACTGGGTGCCCCAATTTCAACTTCTGAACTTATTTGCCACGAGGAACTAAACCTCCCCTATGTATGTGATTTTATTAGATCTAGACCAACTCTTTTCTGGATTAGGATCTGGAGGAATAATTCAGCCATTTTAACGCAAAATATTATAAAAGACTGTCTTAAATGTGATCATGGCATGTCGATCCCCTGGCTTGCGGGAGTCTTAAAAACATTGAGCACCGTGAACAGGGAAGATCTCTTCTCCGACCCAAGCAGGATTGAACCCAAAGATAAAATGGAGGTCAAACAAGCATTGTATGCACTTTATATCTTTGAACGAATGGAAAGGGAAACCCTTAAATCAACTGTTGCGAATTACATGAGGAATAACTTAAGTAGGAGAACACTTGTACCATACCTCACCCTACCTATCACTAATTGGGAGAGAGAGATCACTGTTGTTTCGGCTAAGGGCGGGTTCGGTAAAATTTTTACTGGGCTTTCCCTTGGGCTATCAGCACACAACAGATTACAATCCATGTCCGTGTGATGGTATTAGTAAACAGAATGATTTGCACTTTCTATTCTTCTGTAAATTTTATTTAAAATATATTAATTGGTTGTTAACTCCTTATTTTAGAAAACAAAGACCCCTTTCGTTAGGGGAGTCTTACTTAATGTTACTTTCCCTGGACACTGATGAACTAATCTATCGCACTAGCACTTTTTCGAGACTTATAACACGCGTACGCAAAATGATGGAAAACCCCTGAAAATAGTCTTATGAGAACTGTATCAGATTTTAATAATTATGAATTTTGTAACCCTGTATTTGCTATGTAATTGAACTGTTTTAATGTGGTACTTTTATGAATTTTATGAAATTCGAATAAAGGTCTTTTGAACTTGAACAGGCTGCTTCAATTTCACTCAATCTACAAATTCTTAGGTTACTTGGCCAGAAACAAATTCATACAAGAGGCCCTCCGTCACTCACCAGTCAAAAGGGAATTTCAACTCAAAGATCCAACTACCTGCCTAAAGGTAGTTCTTCCAGATGCACTGCTCCAGACATGCAGCCACTTTCCTGGAACCACTATGTTGAAGACCGCCTTGCACCTTGAGAATCCCCAAGCATCACAAGGGTTTCAGCAGGTCACTGGCATTATCGACTTCAAAAACGTTAGGCCAACGGATGGCACTTGCACCGCTTGCTACTGTACAGCGCTCTGTTACTCAGCAACTTAGTTACAGGTCACTTAACCAGGGAGCTGTGGGCTGACCCACATGTCTTGAACCCTGAGGGAACATTTGCCCGAATCTCCTCACATTGCACTATTTTCAGACTAAGACTGAAAATTAAACCCCACCGAGGTATTTTTCCCAACAAGGCTTCATTTCATGCCTGCAGCTTCAGTGATATAAGCTGCAGGCATGAACATCACTTCCACCCTTTCCCTAACTAATACGTTTGGTACATTGCACTCAGAATATAACAATCTATCGCCCTACACAGCGGTTGCAACAGTAACTCGTGTTGCTATCAGAGGAAAGCTATGCAAATCTAGTCAACGTTGCCATCCAAGAACACTGCGAACAGACAGCGTCCACATAATTTGGGTGAAAGTGGTGCGCCTGATGTGTTTAGAAAGCAGCACTATCACTAAATAATTATCAATCCTTCCTAACTGCAGTATGGTATCTGCATAAAAGATATATGCAAGGCTATGATTTGTCTCCCCATCTGCTGCTCGGTAAAAATGGGACTACCACCAGCAAGGCATCTTAAAAACAAAACACATACACTGTCACAGTTTAATTTAAAACATGCACGATCAATAACATGTTCTTTTTGGTCTGATCTGATATATGATAGTCGATGTTTATGTACATTTGAGAATAACACATTTTAATTGAGAAATGTGAAACTAAAACAAACATGCATGATAATTGCTGGTCATTGGTGCACATTCAAAAATGCAGAACTAACCCCACAAAGTTAAGTCTAGCCATATTTGAGGAGAGGCTGTGGCCCAACGGCTGGGGCGGTCAGCTCAAATCTGCGAAACCGGGCTCGAGTCTCGGCAATGGCGCTCAACATCCTGTGATTCTGGGCAAATCACTTAATGTCCCCATGCCTAACAAAAAAAAAATGAATATGTCCTTGTGTAACAACTGGTGCTCATGTAAAGCGCTGGTGCCTTCGGGTAAAGTTTGCGCTATATAAAACAAAACAAAAAATTATATATATATATATATATATATATATATATATATATATATATATATATTATAATAATAATAATAATAATAATAATAATAAATGGGTGGAACACCAGCACTCCCCATCCACAAAAAAAATTTATAGACCCAGCTGGAAGCCTGCACTCGCCCTGCTTGCTGCTTTGGTTCGCACTAAAATACTGCGACTAGCTAATTGCAGCTCGTTAATGACAACCAGAAGAGAAGGAAGCTGTGGCAACCCTCATCTTTCTGCACAGGAAGCTGGAAGAAGTGATCCGTTATCTTGACAACTTCCTCTTGTGCTCCGCGGCCCTTACTGTACCCGTGGCTTCCTTTTGCTGGTCCCCAGAGAAGGGACATTTTACGCCCCCAATCCGCATTGCGAATCATTTCCTTCCCAAGGCAGTTGATTGGCGGCTTCTCAGATGTATTCTCGCGATCACAGACATGAGCTCGCCAACACTTTTAAGCGCGTGCTGATCCCAGACACTAAAATGGCTAGAATTGTGAACCTACAAATTGAGACACTGAGGAAGTAGTACATTCTGAACTGACGTGGCAGCGCATAACGACTTCAGCTACGACACTCCCCAAAACAGAAAACACCCATGGCAAGGCACGAAGAGAAACTGCATGCAACCTTTACACATGGTATTGTCAGACTCTGTTAACTAAACTGCTCTCTGATGGGCCAGTGCTAATTTTGCACTGGAACACAAGAAAACGTGCGTTCTCTGTGGTCACTCCACTTTCTCTGGTAATGGGGACATTTGCTTAATTTACTGAAAAATGACAGATCCCTGGGCACCATACCATGCGCCCTTTCTCTCGCTTAGCTCAAAGCAGAATGTAATGTACGACAGATGCATCGGGTTACCAGGTTTACACTATAACCCTAGCTTCTTCAAACAAGTAGTTTAACAAAAAACCCACAGTGCTTTAGTTAAAGTCTCGCTTAACAGAAAGGTAACAATCTATTTATTTATTTATTTATTTATTCAAAGTTTTATATAGCGCGAACAAGATCCTTACAGATATCAGAGCGCTTCACAAAGATAGGGTAGGGGCAGTAGGAATGAACAAAGATAATGGGAGCAGTATAATAGTCACTAACATGGTAGGAAAATAATAACATACATAAGACATATCAATATACAATCAGGTAAACAAGTAATGTAAGGCGGCACAAATCATTGATCCCACTAAAGAGGTGTTCAGGTACACCTTGGGTGTGTGGATGGCTTATACCAATGATTTAGTATAGAGAGAGCACTAAGTGAGGGCATCGGGAGAGTGGATCAGTAGACCAACGTGTATCATATATTGGTCGGTAGTAAGAGAGTAGCGTAGTAGTGTCCCCATCAAGTAGAAGTATAGTGCCAAAGGATAAGGTGAACAGTGATGCAAAGCAATGCAGAGTCTCAGATTCAGCACCTATGAGGATCAGGAGATCTTGGCCAGAAGGATGGTTTTCACCTCTTTCTTGAAGAGTGCAGTGGAGGAGATAAGCCTTGTTTCAGGAGGGAGCGCATTCCAGATCCTGGGTGCCATTCCTGAGAAGGAGCGCTTGTATGTTTTCTCTTTCCGGAATCTACGAGGTTTCAGGAGTAGATTTTTTGCGCTTCTATTGGATCTCGAACCTCCTGATATAGACAACTTTTGAGCGAAGTAGTTGGGTGCATTGTGGTGCACGGCCGCGTGAGTCATAACTGCAATTTTTAGCTGTATTCTGGCTTCAAAAGGCAGCCATTTTAGAGACTTTAAGTCTGGGGATATATGCGAATGCTTTCTTGAGCCAGTAATGAGTCTCGCGGCAGCGTTCAGAGAGGCTCTTAGGGGTGCTGTTGTGGATAGCAGGAGTCCGCTGAGGGCCACAATTCCGTAGTCTATTCGAGGGATGACTAAAGCTTGTACAGCAGTTTGGAAGTCTTCGGCAGGGAGGAAGGGTTTAATTTTCCTCAGAGTGTTGATTTGGAAATTAGCTGCTTTTGTGGCTTTGCTAACGTGCTGCTGCATGTTGAGCTTGGCGTCGAGTGTGATGCCTAGGGATTTCGCCGAATCTACGATGGTAGGTTGGACATTGAGTGCTGTTAGGTTATTGAGCCACGTTTGGGTGGTGGATATTTTCGCCGGGGGTGAGATGAGTAGGAACTCAGTTTTCAGAGCATTTAGTTTGAGGTGATTATCGGCCAGCCAAGATTGAGTGTTAATAAGCGTGGAATTCAGATGTTTGATATCTTCCGGGGATTGTAGCTTTAGGTAAAGTTGTGTGTCGTCGGCGTACATATGGAATTGGACATTGGAAGCTTGGAGCAAGGTGGCGAGCGGTTCCATGACTAGGTTGAACAGTGTGGGGGAGAGGGAGGATCCTTGTGGAACACCTAGATCTGCAGGCACAGGTGTAGATAGCACATTGTCGATCTTGAACTTCTGAGACCTGTTGTGAAGGAAGGACGAGAACCATTTGAGAACAGTTTCCGAAAGACCCATTCTAGTGCTTAGCAGCTCCAGCAAGTTCTCATGTTTGACCGTGTCGAATGCTGATGAGAGGTCAAGAAGGATGAGGAGGCAGGACTCATTGCGATCAAGAATTTGGAGGGCGTCATCAATTATGTGTGCCATAGCTGTTTCCGTGCTGTGTTTCGCTCGGAAGCCTGATTGATGAGGGTTGAGGAGGTCAAATTGGTCAATGTGTTTTGTTAGTTGGAGTTGGACACATTTCTCCAGCAGTTTGGCCAGGGTGGGGATATTGGTGATGGGCCGGTAATTGTTTAGGTCAGACGGATCAGCTGTAGGTTTCTTGAGTATAGGCGTGACTTGCCCCACCTTGAGGGAGTCTGGAATGAGGCCTTGTTGCAGGGAGCTGTTGATGATTTTGGTCCAGAGAGGGAGGAGCAAGGGGATGAAGTCTTTTACAGCATTAGCAGGTAGAGGGTCTGTGAGGTGATTAGAGGGCTTCAAGGTGCAGAGCAGTTTGTGTATTGCTTCTTCCGAGTAGGTATCGAAGTACAGCCAAGATGCATTGTTTTTAGGTTGAGTGTTAGCCATTCTGGTGTGGTTGGGGAATCGGCTTACATCCATGATGAGGTCATTTCTTATGTTGTCAGTCTTTTGCTTAAAGAAAGCAGAGAAGGCTTCACAGTGTGGGGTGTCGCTTGTTGTGCTGTTTGGTTGTAAGGGTTGTGTCTTTGTTTGGGTCTTGATTAGTTCGAACAGCTTTCTTGGCCTGTTTTTTGCTTGGTCCAACTGGCGGCTAAAGAAGTCTGACTGTGCGCTTTATTTTCCTGAAGTAGGCATTTCTCTTGTTCTTAAGCCTTTTGAGGTGCAGTGCTGAAGGGTCCGATCTCCAGGTGCGCTCTGCCATTCGCATAGTACGCCTGTCGTCATTGAGTCTATCATCATACCAGGGGTTAGAAATTTTGGTGGAGACTCTCTTCAGTTGCAGTGGGGCGACTTCATTGACTATTGTATTCATAGAGTCAAGGTAGTGGTCGGTCAGTGAATGAACATCCGAGGCACCTGAAGGGGGAAGGAGGAGATTGCCGATGTGGGGAGGCAGGGTAGAGGGGTTAAGATTCTTCAAGTCTCTTTTCCATGTTTTGGATTTGATTGGTTGAGCCGGGTTAGGTTTAACTTTTACATTGATAAAGAAGGTGATAATGTGGTTATCTGACCAGTCGCAGGGTAGAATCGCCTCCAGTTGAGTAGAGTTCTCTTTGGCAATGATGAGATCGAGTATCGCGCCTTTGTCGTGTGTTGGCCTATCGCATATTTGGGTGAGGTCAAGCGCATTAAGGAAAGTTTTGAGACTATTCACCACTGTGTCTTTCTGATCGCTCCAGTGGAGATTGAAGTCACCCAGGTAGACTTGGGTGGTCTGCCGACCGGCATTGGAAGTGATCAAGTACATGAGTTGTTGGGCGAATATGAGATTGCCACCAGGCGGGTGATAGATGAGATGTAGAGCACAAACTTGTTTGCCCTCGCTGGTGATGTCGAGGCAGAGGAGTTCACAGGAGGAAAGGGAGGAGGAGGTGACTTTAGTAACGGAGAGGTTGCTCCTAGAAATGCATGCAATTCCCCCGCCCGTCTTGCCAGGAGACCTGTCCAGCCTAATGATGTGATAATTGGGGGGGGGGGGGGACTAGTATATCCATAATTGGGTTAGAGGCTTCAGTAAGCCACGTTTCCGTTAGAATGGCTAGGTCCAGATCCATAGCTGAGACGAGATCAGCGATGTCAGAGGAGTGTCTCTGGGCCGATCTGCAGTTGAGTAGGATGCATTTGAGTTTGGGAGAGAGAAGGGTGGTCGAGCTTTCTAGTGTGAGGGGAACTTTTCTGAGGTTGTTAGGGACGGAACCTCTGTTGTTGAGTGTTGGGAGCCTCAGAGGGTTAGTAAGAATTGTGGGTATGGGGATGTGTGTTAGATAAGCGTTTTACCAGACCTGGGCCATAAGAGCGTAGGAGAGAGCATAGGTCGCGGTCCGACAATGGGTTGAGGACACGACGGGGGCGGTGGGAGTTATTGCGAACGGGGATAGTCTGCCAGCGCGGGTGTCGTTGGAGGCGGGGGTATGTAGGGAGGGTGCGTCGTTTGTGGGGTAGAGGGATGGTGGGAGGTAGACTGGGCTGTGAGGAGAGAAGGTCTTTGATTGCGTGGACATCTTTTTTGATTTGTAGAATATCCTCTTTGACTTGTTGGAGGGTGGATAAAGTCAGGTCAGGAGGTGCAAAGGGGATGGGGTTGGTGATGAGAGCCATTGGTGAATGGTTGAGTAGTGAGCTGGAAAGCGGGCAGGGCATCGAGGGGGGGGGATGAACTAGCGTTGTCGGAAGTTTCTGCGGTGCTAATGAGTGGAATGGCATTCAAAGTGTGGGCGTGTTTGTGGGCGAGGGGTGTGGGTGAAGTAGGTGAAGTAGGCGGTGGGTGGGGGGCATAGGTAGTGACGTTAGTGGGAGAAGGTGCCGGAGAGTAGAAGAGTGAGTGAAGGCTGAAGACAGTGGGGGAGACAGGAGGGTAGTGAGGGCTGAGAATAGGAGGTGGGAGAGAGGGGGATGCTAAGGTAAGGGAGGCGGTGTGTTCTGTATCTTTTGTTGGGAGGGTGAGAGTGTCGTGGGTGGGAGTGGGGAGGGAGCTGGGGAGGGAGAGGTGTCCGCCGTGGGGGGGATGGGAGGGGGGTGGATAAACTCCGAATGGTGGTGTGTTCAGATGGTGGCGTGTTGTGGGTGAGAGTTGTTGTGTCAGGTGTGAAAGACTCGTGAGTGGGAGTGAGGAGGGAGCTGGGGAGGGAGAGGGGTCTGCCGTGGGGGGGATGGGAGGGGGGGGGTGGATAAACTCCGAGCGGTGGTGTGTTCAGATGGTGGCGTGTTGTGGGTGGGAGTTGTTATGTCAGGGGGGAGGGGGATGGAGGGGGTATGAGTGGGGATAAGAGGGGTCATGTAAGAGGGGCGGCTAGTATATGAGGTGGAGAGATTTGTGTCTGTCCTTGGGGAGTGTGGGGCGTTAACAGCAGGTGGGCCATTTACCGGGGTGCTGGGGGTAGAGGTGTTGTAGGTGGGGGCTGCGACGTCAGGGGTGATAGTGCTGGTGGAGTTCTGGGTGGGGGTCCGCATCTTGGAAAGGTGCTCTTTGAACTTGGGGAACAGGTTGTCTAATAGTTCCAGGCTCTTGTCCGTGGATTGAATTAGGACAATCCCATTATTGTAGATAGTAATGGTAGTCCTGCCAGGGAAGAGGTGGGAAGGTGTGATAGAGAGAGTTAGGCCATGAGTTGTTTTCCTGGTGGTGGAGACGGTGAGTAGGGATAGGAACGCTTTTCTCCATTGGGCTCTGCGTGAGGTGTGGAAGATGATATCCGTATTCAGGGCTCCATTGCTCGGTGAGAAGTAGGTGTCGGCAAAGGGTGTTTCAGGGTGTGACCTCAGGAAGTTATGTTTAAAGCGTTTAGTGGCTTTTTTGGTGAGTGTGGAAGGGTAGTTAATTCTAAAAGTGTGCTTGCCGTTAAGCTCCATTTTATAAAGGCTGTGGTGTTGGGTGTAGGAGATAGGACGACGATAAGGACTGTCAGCCAATAGTTACAGGGCAAAGGACTGACACTAGTGAGTGACCAAAAGTATGAGCGGTAGAAGTCAGTGCAATCCAAGAACAACCAGTGCGTAGATGCAGCTTACCTAATGTAACCTATATGCGAGGTAGCAGTCAGCTTATACCATGTACAAAATGTTAGAGGTAGAACCGGTTAGGAGGAATCAAGTTTACACATCAGAATGTCCGAGGTAACAGCAGTGTAGTCTAGGTGTAGAAAGTGGCTGGGTGCAGCTTACATGACTGAACGAAGTGAATGAGGTAGTAATAATCAGTGCAAGATCGTGAAGTAGCTTACATCGGAGAACCAACAAATAAATGAGGTAGCGAATAGTGAATGATAGGGATAAGGGTGAGGTAGGTGCCGCTTACCGCATATACAGTACAAAAATAGGGCTAAGTTACTAATGAATTACTGAGTCCAGTATATGTACAATCAAATTAATGCAGTAACAAATAAGCCATTCGAAATAGGAGGTAGCAGTGCACTGTCGGTGAGTAAAAGTGAGGATGGGTGTATATTACATAAGATGTAGGATACCAAAAGTAAGGTAATACTGCAGTAAAAGGCAGATACTTAAGCACATCAAGAGCACCAGGTTATATAAAGTGTAAAATCCAATAGTAATAAAATACCGCAGTAAAAGACAGACACATAAGAACACAAAGATTTAAATACAGAGCTATGTGGAGTCTTTGGTACCGATAGCAAATAATAGTCTTTGGTACCGATAGAAAATAATAGTCCGAAGGACTAGTCCATGATGGCCGCCAAAGAGAGCAGAGTAGTTTAAAAATGGCCACCAGGTAGGGAGGATGAAGTCATTAGTCCTCTTTTAGTTGTTGCTATTTTGATAGCAGGGCAGAGCAGTTTCACATTCAATTCCGGCTGGTTCAGGATCCTGCATACCAAGGGGAGTCTTATCTTAGATTTGTTATCTAAAAAGGAGCTGCTGAGGGGCCTCGTGTGTTCAGGCGGGGATTGAGTGTTCAGTTTATGGCCCCGGCCATTTTGAAGGAGAGAGGTTTTTACAAAATGAGTCAATAAGGAAATCGAGTGGAGCAGAATAAGTAACAAATCCAGCACAAAGTATTGGGGCACAGTAAATACCTTGATCAGCCTTCACTTTAGCATGCTTTCTGAAAACCCAATCCGCCGGGGAAAATACGACCTTTTTACCAGCGTTTGCATATTACCGTTGCAGTGGTGCCCAGATCGATGGGCTCACCTTCGAGCCGAGGGGTGCCGCCTCTGCTCCCAAGTATTGCATCTGTGCAGCACATCCCATGGAGAAACGTGAGCGCGCACAAGGTCGAGCAGTTCAGGGCAGACCATTCCCAGGGCAAATCATTCCTCCTTGCCTGGCTCGCCCGCACAAGTTGGGTGATCGGTCGGTGTGCTCGGGGTGTGAGGAAGGGCTGTGCCAGACCCCGCAGTCCTCTCCCCCACTCCTGGAACGATGGCGACTGCAGGCGGAGGACGCGCTGCCCTTCACCCGGCCGGGCGGGACGCGTCGATCACCGCCCGCGGAGTTCAGCCAGGCGGGGGAGCCCAGACTCGCCCGCTCTCCGTCAGTCCCTCCCGTCCCTCGCCTCTTTCGGCTCCACGACCATCATCCGGCGCTCGGCTCCCCAGATGTCGTCAATCGATTTATCGACATTGAGTAGAGGGGAGGGAAACATTATGAAGGACTAGTCTTCAGCTGTCATGAGTTAGCATACCTCCCCCCATTCAACAATGGTAATACAGAGCATATTACACTGTGTGCATCTGTGTGTCTATACATGTAAATAGAAGTGCACTATACAGCTAAACTATGACACACCAGCTCGCTGGCACGATAACGTGGAATTAATACTATTCTGTCATGTTAACCACTGTAATTTTTTTTAAGCCCACTTTTGCAAGCTTCTTAAGACATTTTAGTCACCACCTCCCTTCCCCTCCACCCTGGGAGCCTGGACTCTCAAACATTTCAGGTCAATTACAAAAGCAAACTAAACTCAAAGCATTCTGGGACAGGGGATTTAGCTCAGCCTTCGGATTCTCAAATTGCTTTGTGCAAACGGAATATGTCCAATCTGTCTGCAATGCTAGGAATGTCTACTTGGAGGGGATTTGGTTAATGTTTTTGACAGAATGCGTTTCTGCTTCTTATACAAATGTTAATTTAGTTTAGTTCATGGATAGAGGAATTGTAGAAGTCGATCTATGGGTCTCGATGAATCACTGATAAATCTTTTATGAATCCTTGCCTTAAGAGATCTTTTCTAATCTTTCTACCAGCACTTAATTTGTGGGGAAAAAAGTGCAGAATGTTAATTTGTTTCTTAGGAGCCCGCCACTGATGCAGCAGTGTCAGATTTGCTGAATACAAAGGCTGCCTAACCTTGATTCCACCTCATCGCTCTTTCTTCCATCACCATGCCCTTTCAGTCTCTTTACTTCAAACGTAGCTTCATTTTTCCCATCTTTCTCTTCCTCCTCCTTTCTCTGGGCCAAAGACTGATGAAAAAAATTAGTCTCGGTCCTTAAAACGAATCTGACACCGCCTGCAAAATTTAAGCAGTGGTTTCTATCTGGTCTGTTTCCAGTTAAGACTTTTTCTGAGCCCATTCCATCCCACTCTTAACCACAAAACACTAACTTTGTTTCAGAGTGAAAATGTGGATGACAGTCATTGTGATGCAGATTACTTGTGAAATGGCATGCAATTATATGGACGTACCTGTGTCATATGAGCGTATGGTCTAAATTGTACGTAAGGGGTCCACAAAGTAACTCGGATACATTTTAGAGAATGATATGCAGGTGCTTTTTATTTGCATTTGCTGAGTGTCACTTAACTGCAGGGACCTGTGCAGTGGCAGGTATTGAAATGTGGTGTTCGATATTCAAGGCTTGAAGTACTCTGACAGGATATCAGCGGATTCTAATTCAAGATGCTATGAGAACTCACCAGATTTGGGTCATCCCCTAAACGTAATGGCCAATATTGTTGTCGATCCTGCGACAGATTCACAAAGATTTTACTGCAACTTACACTTGTTCTCCAAGCTTACTTCATGATTCCACGAGTGAGGGAGCAGTAAGGCATTAGCAAGGCTATTGGAATTATGAGATTGTGTGGCTGCTAGGATTTTCCCATAATTATGCATTTGCCACATAATCCACCATCTGGCACATAATCTGCTGATGAGAAAAAATATGTCTAGCTCAAACAGATCAAAAGTTGCAAAACATATGGAGACTTCTGTTGCTGCATATCGGAAGGCTTTTTGCAAAGGTTGACTGGTCATCTTTCATTTGCATATTGCTGTATATGGGTGTTATAATATTGGTACTAATTAAGGAGAACTCTGTGCTCAGACACTTACCAGGTGTAAAAATGACAAAATACGATCACAAAATATTTCCTCATTATGCCACATAATTTGCCTTTTATTGCTGCATAATTTAGTCAACCCTGCCGCATAATTTGGTCCTTCTCTATCACATAACTCCAGTGTCCCCGGTCATTAGTATTCCTGGCTGACTCCTAGAATTCACAAGTTACACCTATTCATAGCACCATTTTTGTGAAGCATAGTATCTCAAGGAGACAACCCTTTTGCTCAGAAGGATATTTTGTAATCTATGGCCCCCCTCCTCCTCCATTCTTGGTTAGAAGCTCCTTGGACTTGATCACAACTTAGATCCAGCCCTTCAGTTAATGCCTTCGAGGTGCATTAGTTCTGGGTTCAGAGGAGTCCTCAAGGTGATGGGCAAGGTTAAGGCTGACTGGATCACAAAGCAACGACATTTTTAAGCCAAGCCTGAATAAGAATGTTTTAATACGAGTTTGTGGTGCAGGTAAATTAATTCAATATCTGGGTGTGCAATGTCAATCCAAGAGTCATATTTTTTTTTGTAGGTCAGCTCACTGACAATTTGTCATCGACTATAGGATGACACTCCACAGTCTCTAGCTGGGGACTCTAGAAGGCATCTGGGCAGCCCTCCTCTGGTCATATCAGCCACCGCCTCTGGGGCGCGTTCCGGCAACATTTTCACACGCAAGAACAATCACCAAGGGTAAACTTTCACACATGGTTCCATCCTTACTGAGCAATGCAGCTCAACATCCAGGTAGCACTACAGGTCAGGGCACCCATATTGTTTAAATTGTTGTAGGGGTGGCCCGGTGCATATCCACAGCTCAGGATAGCTGGCCAGGAGGCAGTTGCCAAACAAGGTGCGGGAACAGTGTGAGTTTTTGGGCACCAGCCACTCAGGTTGAGGTTCATCTTTATAGACTTTCTTCTGTGTGTGAAGCCTCAGGTTTGGTTTGAACCCCCTTATAGGTTCCAAGACTTAGGCCAGGCAATTCGTGTCATGTGAGCAGTTTTATAGATTTCCTACAGATATTGAATCAGCAACAAAGAAAGGGAGCGAGGTGAATTCATTGCACCAACAGACCTACATTTACGAATTTCCTGTAGACATTTCCATAGGGACAGAAACAAAGTATGACATGTGCTCCAGGTCACTGCCTATACCAGCAATCACTGAACGTTATGTTAGGGTACCAGTAAATCTCACCTCTGGAGTATTTCAAAACTATACCTTCTAATGTTATCAATCTACTCAAGACTCCTGGTAGGATAATTGATGGGATTGTACCAATAAGATCTATTTACAGGGGGCAGGAAGTGGGGGGGGTTCTTTAGGGAATACCCCTTCTTCCAATAGCAACCTATGGCTCAGCTGGAATTCTTACAGTCTGACTCGGTGATCCCTGAAACTAGAGGCCATTGGTACATGAAGGACAAGAGGGTTGTCATGAGAAACTGGAAAGGTACCACAGATTGGCCAGTTTTTTACAGAAAAAACGGTCCTTCACAATAAATTATTTTGGGAAAAATTACATATAGAGATTCAAGGATATCGATATTTAACTGTCCTATTGGACAAGATCATTTAATGTGAGCAATTAATGAAAAACAAAAAGCAAGTGGGTCCACATACAACGTAAAAGAAGAAATCCGGCATTTTGATTAGAGGGGCCAGAAACGCAAATTCTTGGTTAGGGCAACAAAAATACATTACAGCACCACAGCACATCATAATAAGGACTATAAGGTAGTATCAAGGTGCAAGAAGTCGGGACCGTTGTTTCTTGAAAGTTCTTTGCACCTAAAGGCCCCTGACCATTACATTGGGTTCCCTTGTTGTTGTGAAACACAAATGGGTCTGTTGGCACAATCTGATAGGTGTCCCCTTTTACTTAATTCGAGGACTAACAAAACTATGCGATTAAAATGCTAACTGACATCCGAGACAAATCAAAGATTAATTGGCTTTCTGCGCCCAAAGAAAACCCAAAACACATGGGACAGCCATAAAGGACAGGAGGTGACAGACAAAACAGAAAGTAGTTAAGCACCCGAAGCAGCCCAAGAAGCTCCCCACTGTTTTTAAAGCATTCAAGCCAACTTTTTCCCATGTAGTCACTAATCTGGGAGCAGCTATCTGACACAATGGAGTATCTTTAAAAAAATATGGCAGAACAGCACAGACCCATGGCATACTTAATGTGCCAAGATGAGAGAATGTGACGTTCAGGCATCAATCATTAGCCATTTCTAATTGCCAAAAAAGATCATACTCGCGAGTTACGAATTAAAAAACACGAGTAATTTGTGCTAGCCGCTCCACAAGAATCTTCACCATACAGACAACATGATCAACAGAGACTAATGCATAGGCTTACATGAAAACCTATGGTGGTACTCTTCTGAGCTCAATTCCTTAGCTATCAGCAGTACTTTTGAGTGTGCATGGCAGTTGAGCAGCGTCATTTTGGCTCCACCCTCGTATGTCTCAAATATGCAATATACATGTATGTGCAATTGGCACTAGATATGCTGTGTGTCCTAAAGTTATTAATGCAAAGATTTGCTCTTAACCGCATATCAGAAGCACCTACGCCATGAAGGGGAACGGCTTTAACACTCACCCTCTTTGCTCACAGCCATGAGGAAAAAGGCTAGTCGACCTGTCTCGCCATTCTGCCCTCTGGGGAACGCTCAAGGAAACACTACAAGCCCCAGAAGGACTTGCGAGGCGCCTGATGAGAGAGTCATCGTAGGGCGCCGTGAGGCCCTGTAAAAGCTGCGCGGCCCTCCCGCTGCGCGGCCCTCCCGCTGCGCGGGACACGCGGGGTGTGCCCGTCCAAGGGCTGGCTCGTCCGCGCCAGTCAGAGCCCGAAAGAGGTCAGGCTGGGCCACCCCTTAAACACTCAGCCATGGGTAAGCGCAAATATTTTGGCAGCCAAGCCCAGGGTGGCTCTAGAAAGACTCCATCCATTATCTCCTATTTGACTTCGGCTGTGGGAGCCTTGAATAAAGAAATAGCTAATGCCGAACAAGAGATGGGACTGGTTAGTAGGCAAAATCCCGGAGAAGGGAATGTGGCAACTGATCAACTGGCACATACTCCCGTACCATTGGAACCATTGGTCTGGATTAATGCCCCAAAAACAAGAAGTGATGCCCAGAACCTTGAGACTACAGTGAATAAGGGTGTCTCTCCTGAAATCCCCATTTTGGATGAGGAAAGAATTACAAGGGTCGCAAAGTGGGGTGGTTGTGGAAGGAAAAGGTAGCACTAGAAAAACCAGCAGGAGGCAGAAAGGTGCAAAAAAAAAAAAAAGAAATACCCCCATGGTGCAGTCTACGGTGGATGAAAATACCCAACTCTTACTGCGGAACTTGATAGAGGACATTTTAGTGCACGGTTTGTATCCATATTAACTGGTATTGCAAAAGATATTATTGACACCTTGAAATCCTGTGATGCGGACCTTAAGAAAAAATTTGAGAAGTTGGACTCCTTTTTAAGTGATACAAAGTACACGACGCAAGTTATTTCGAATTTAGGCCCTTTACCTATTCCACCTATAAAGAGCAGGTCTAATCTCCAAGGGGTAGTCGTAGGTACTCAACCATCACTTCTCTCAGGGGTGGTGGGTAAAACTTAATCCCGTTGGAAGTAAGGTGCCTAACAAAGGTTGGGTCACAGTAGACGGGAATTCCATCCAAGGAGTCACATGTCTAGCTAATGTTCCATCTTCTGGCTCATCTCCGACAATCACTAAGAATCGAGCCCCTCAAGAGAGAAATTTAAGTCACACTGGCTGTAGGATCAATCTCCCACCAGAAGCCACCCCTTTGGTCGCCGTCCTTGTAGGGGTTCCACAGCTTAGTGACCCAGACAGTGAATCTATGGCAGCCCTACTACTCAAGGCAAAACATTGGTGTGGCAACTACTGTAGTGGCCAATCTGAGATATTCACCCACATTATAATGGCTAGATGGGTGGTCTGGGTGGGTAATGGCCCCAAACATGTTCCAGGCGAATGCATTATAGTTAATTTTAATAAGAGGGACATGGTCGATAAGTTGTTCGGGTACGCTTCTGGGCTACAGGGGGGCGATATTAGGGCACTTCCTTTATAGGTTTTTTTTACCCCCCAATAAGTACATCACAAGCTCATCAAGGAGAAAGGGCGGCTGAATTAATCATTTTTCGCCTGCCCTTAAAGTCCCCTCCCCGCAGTAATGGTCCTGTATTACATTCTAATTCAAGTAGGGGGAGGGGGGATGGAGTAGTATCCCTAGATCTGGTCTCATACCTGCCCAGGCCTGATGAGGGAGTCTTACCCCTTTCAAATAGATTTTCGCCACTAACACAGTTGGATGGAAATGAATGACTGGTGGGGAAGAATGAGAGTATGCCTGTACCGCTCCCCAATAGCTCACGTATTGGTAATATAGGAGCAGAAATTCCCCTCAATTGTAGAATTATCAACTGGAACATTGCGGGCCTTAGATCGAAAAGAGATGACCCCATCTGGTTAGATTTTATTAGATCATATGATAGAATAGCGCTCCAGGAAACATGGGATATTGGGGATAACTTCTGGCTGGATGGGTTTAGTTCTCACTTTCAATCAGCTCGTCCAGCCTCGGCAGGCAGGACAATCGGTGGCTTAGTGCTTCTTCTCTCTATCAAATTAAAGGATTCCCCAAAAAGGATAGCGGTAGACTATCCCAATTGCTTGGTAGTAGGAGTAAGTTCCACCTATCATCCCAAGCTATTACTTGTACATTTTTACAATTCTGGGGAATCAGATTTTAGGAATCAACATCTGTGTTTCTTGAACTCGTTTTTAGAAGAAGATTATAAGTTGAACCAATCCACTTCTTATTATATATTACATATGGGCGATTTTAATATACATCTGTGTGGTCTGAATTGTTTTATTGATGACGATCTAGGGCACAGTCATTCGGAGATTCCTCATTTTGATTGTTCTCCTCAAGGGAGGCTCTAGAATCTCTTCTGGCTAAAGCTGATCTCTTTGAACCTGGTTTTTTTACTCAATCCGATCGGTGCCCCACGCTTAAAATCGAAGAGTATTGACACTATCGTTGAATATATATTTGTCCCCCCGTTAGATAAAGTAGTGTTTTATAGTGCTAGGTTGTCTCCTTTCAGTGACCATAACCCTGTTATATTAGTACTGGATAATGGTTGTCGCATTATGGATACGGGAGGCAAAAAACAGGGAGGTAATTCGATGGCAACGTGCGACCAAGGGAGGAGGCTTAAATGGGCTCAAGTGACACCCGATTCTTTTTTTAAAGACTTGTGTTCGAATGCTAAAGGAAACTTTGCAATATGCTCAGACTCTTCAAACCCCAAAGATGTGGTTCTTACTGCCTTTGATGGTATATGTAGACAGATTGCAGCAGATCTGTCCATTGCCAGCAGACCCAGAGGAACTTGTGGAAAAAGGTGGTTTGATGAAAAGTGTTCGAGCCCACGCTCCCTTGTTTTAGCTCAGAAAAGCTCACCCCTTGATAGGGTACAGATAGTGAGCTTACGGAAGCAGTATAAGATAGCTGTTCACACGCGGAAATCAGAGATTAAGACAGGCGTGGAATGCTCTTTTATCAGTAGCGGTTTTAAAGGACAGCTCCAGATTCTGGGCTATTGTTAATATTATTATTTAAACTTATAGTGCGCTGCAGCTACCCAACAAGGGTTTCCCGGCGCAGTTTTACGGAGTTGCGTAAAGAGAGTCAAGCAAAGGTGGATATCTAGATGTTAAACAGCCATGTTTTTAGGGAATTTGATGTTGTTAATACCCCTTTTTTTCCCCCTGGACTGGAGAATGATACCCAGGATAGTAATATCACAGAGGCTGGCCCATTTTGAAGCAATTTATGGCTCCAATGAGACACCGCACCCTTCCCCCAGGCCATTACCCCAGCTGGAAGCAGCGTAATTGGTCTTCAAAGAGGTTGACATCGAGAGAGCCATACAGGAGACCTCTAGTAATAAAGCCCCGGGTCCCGACGGTGTCCCAGCAGACCTATATAAATGTGACCCTAAATTCTGGGCGAAAATATTAGTAAACGTTTTAAGCCTCTGGGTTGCAAGGGTTTCCTGGATCTTGGTGCCACTCAACTATCATTCCAGTTTTTAAAAAAGGTCAGAGAGGGGATCCGCGGTGCTACAGACCCATATCACTGATTGATTCAGTGGTAAAATTTTAGGCAAGGTGGTCTTAACTAAAGTTACAGATTGGGCTACTGACAATAAGGTTTTATCCAATTTACAGTATGGATTTAGGCAAGGTATAAGTACCATGGGCGAATGTCTTAATCTATATTTACTAATAAAAAAGTAAATATGCTATGGCTAAAAGAAGGTTCCCTGCAGATGGCGTTTATGAATCTATCCTCAGCTTTCGACCTGGTTAACAGGTTGAAGCTGGCGAGTATCCTGCTTGAAATGGGGATTGAGCCGTGTTTAGTCTATTTCTTGGCGGACCTTCATCGGGACCTTCTAGCATCAGTTAGGACTTCCCAGGATGGCAAACGTACTAGGTATTTTAAATCAGAGAGGGGCGTTCGTCAAGGGTGCATACTGGCCCCTTGCTTTTTACACTCTACATTAACGCCCTGGATAAATCTCTAGCAGAGGTGAGCCCGGACATCTCGGTGTAGGAGATTGCCTAGTCCCGGTTCTCTTATATGCGGATTATGCCGTACTTTTAGCACGTACCGCGGTAGGCCTCCAGAGGCTACTGGAAGCCTTTGGTGCCTATACGCATTCCCTGGACCCGATTGTGAACACTGGGAAGTCTCATATTATGACAACTGGCAAAAGTTATAGAGAAACTAAATCCTTTTACAGTAATGGGGTGGAAGTGACCAGGGTGTCCTCTTTTACAAATTTTGGGGTACTATTTGACGATAGAGGTTCATGGGGACCCCCCCCCCCCCCCACCAGGATAAAACCAAAAAAATGCAGTGACTAGATCCACAACAGCTTTACTAGGATTTGCCCAGCACCTGGGGGCTAGACAGATCTATAGATCAAAATGTCTTGCTATTGCGGCCTATGGCTCATCCATTTGGGAATTTAAACAGCAGCCGGGGTCGCAGACAGTTGAAAATAAGTTCTTGCGTAGCCTCCTGTTTGTACCCCAATCAACTCCAACCTTTGCCATTCACCAGGAATTAGGGTAGGGCTATGTTACGGTCATCTTGAGTACTGCCCAGTTATTGTGTTGGTTTAAAACCTGGCTTATCCCGGAATTGAACTTGAACCATCAAATCCTACAGGATTGTGTCAAACTGGACAAAGCTAGTAAAATTACGTGGTTGTCTTATGTTAAGCACATGATATTTAAAATAGGGGGGCCGGAATTATTTGGAACCCCGGAAAGGATCAGTAAGGAAGACGTGAAGTGGGTCAAAATGAATTTTATGAATATATTGATGTTGGAACGGGAAGAACAGGAGCTACAGAAACCCTTAGTTTGGCTACAACTACCTTGTTAATTGAACCCGACTTGAAAATGGTGACTAAGCCTTTCCATCGCTGGCGCTGGACCAGGTTCTGTTTTAATCTGATCCATTTCACACTGGGTGATCTTCCGGGGTGGTGTAAACCTGAGGATGCAGTCCCCTGCCAATGTGATAACTATTCTGCACAAGACACTTTACATTTCATGATGTTTTGTGATTTTTATAATGATATCCGTAGGAAGTTTTTAATCCCTATAGTGTCTGATAAGGGCTTTTTTCAAGTCAGACCTGCATTACTCCGTCTTCAAATGTTGAATAACCCTTGGGATATTTTTAACATTTCTTGTTTTCTTGTCGCTGCTGTACAAATCAAGAAATAAAATGCTCTAGGTCAATTAGTGTATACATTTTCTGGTTAATACTGTATGGAATTTTTTTTATCCTGAGCTATCTGGTTCCTCCGATATGGATATAGGATATTGTTTTATGTACAAAGCGCAAATGTTTTTATTGGGATTGGTTTTCTGTATACATGTATATTGTACTTTTATGATTTTAAGTAATCGAATAAAGTGGATTGATTGATTGCTCTTAAATCTAGTACTGACGAGCATTCCCAGTGGAACAAGAAAATCATATACACGGTGTGCCTTAGCTTTATCAAAATTAAATACAGGCTTTAGAAATCTGATGCACCATCCTCGCACTATTAAAAATGTATTAACATTAGAAATGAGACTTCTGTAAATGTCTGCACTGTTTTTGCATTGGAATTCATAATGCAAATATTAATCAAACCTGTATTAGTGCATTCAAAGTTACTTTACATTTACTTAAAATGCAATGTGAATCTAATGCTGAATTTATGCACTGACATGGTTATTCATTTGTAGTTGTGTGAGCCCAAACAGTATAACATTGAATAATATGCATAATTTGACTCAAGTAGGCCTGTATTTCTGTCGGCATGAAATTCTGTTGTCCCATTTCAGCTTGCATGTCTTTACTCTGCATGTACGTAACACATGGTTTGTTAATTTGAGAATGGATGTAACCCTGTACTAGTGATAGAGAGCCTGAGAAGAAGATCTTGACAAAAAACATCAAGAACCAGAGCATTAATTGCAGTAATGTATCGAAGTTTCACATGTGACCAAGGGCAATGTTCTCGGGACTGGACTGGGAGTCTGCTAATGTTGCAGCTCACAATGTGAGAAAAGAAAGGACAATGGAGCCCCTGATGGCGTGATCAATGGGTGTTACTCAGACAATTCTTTTGGTATTAACTAGTGTTCTCATAGGTTGATGTTGGCCACTTTTTCTTTGGACTTTGAGGGGTAAAGACCTCAATGCAAAACCCTTTGCGGAGTGTTGCTTAGGCCAACACTTATTTTCTATCCCTAGAAGGCTCTTGACTGAGCTTCTCAAAAGAGGACACCATCCCGCATACTTTTCACATTTTTCTCCTTTTCACATTTCCCAGACTATTTGAGACTCCTTTAGATTAATCACCTTTAATAATTGTAGATTCCAGATCAGAGGATTTTAGAGACTGCTCATGTTTAAGAGAGAAGATCAAAGAACTGAGCATCAGATGCTGCTGTTAATTCTCTGTACTGCCGTCACTGAACTTTGTGTTTGTCTCCTACTGATGCGCCTGAACTTCTTGAGCAGGTTGGTCTATAAACGTTATTCCGAACCTTTATAGCATGATATTGTGACAGATCTACATTAACCGGACTGCCTACTTGTAATAAAACCTCTTGACTTTATTTAAGGGATCCTGGTCCGGATTATGTAGCCAAATGGGTTGCACATAAATCATATGTGTTTAACCAAGTGCTAGCTCCCTTCACCCATCTGTCACCTAGAAAGAACCATTGGATAAAGAATGGTAAGAGGTTGTCCTCCCTGTGCTGGATCAGCAGCCATGGAGAAATTTTCAATATATAAAAGTTATTTAATGCTTCACATCGGCAAAGTGACTAAAGAGGTTCCAAGGTACGACAAGATAATGTACAAATAGATAATTGAAATAATGTATTCATTGTAACTTTTCTGTCCCAGTTAAGACTTCAGAGACTCAATGCTTTCTTTTATGAAAAGGCGACAGCTTTCAATGATGCCTCAGTCTTTATCTTTCAAGCATTTACACCACAGAGTCTGAGGTTGACGCATCTCTTTTTTCATGTTTCCAGGTCAGGGTTAAAGCAAAATGATGCATAGTTATTTAGCTTTGCCTAATTGGCTGCAATGGCATTACCAATATCCACCGAGGTAGGTAAATCTTGGGGAAGGTGCCACTGGAGGCTAGCCAGGAGCTGTGTAATAACACAATTTTAACTGGAAAAGGAAACAGAAATTAGAAATACTTAAAGGAATGCGTTTGCACAGAAGTACTTGATCTATCGACCAAGTAATCTGCGATAGTGCACATTGGCGTAATGCTAAATGATAGGGGCCACCTGCAGAATGTACAGAGGGGACCCCAAAGTGTCTCACATATATTCATTGAACTGAGCTGAATGGGCCCTTCTGAAAGATTTGCCCCTGGCACCAAAGGAGTTGCAGGGTCTGCTTTAGACCCCTGCTAGTGCATGCTTGGTCTGACTGACGTTCATGACTCCACGCCATATATAAACATCAGTGGTGAAGTCTACCAAGCTCTATTTTCTTATAGTGGGTTACTCTAGCAGAGACCAAAGCTTGCATATTTTGCACTGGTTCCCAGGCCTAGCTTTATGTCAGTGACAGGCAATTGCCCAACACAAGTCCTATGGGTCATGTTGTAGTTAGGAGCTCAAGTACTTAATGAAAGAAAGAAAAGACAAGCGCATCATGACACAAAACAACATATAGCAATATGGCTTGAAGAGAATAATCATCAGCACCAGCCACTTATTTTAGGTCGAGCCTAGGCAGTGTCCATGCTCTGTGAGAAATGCTGTATCTACTGTATGGGCCAAAGGCACTCCCATCGCTTTTCATGGGTTCCTTCCCATGCCTTTGAAATGTGTTTCTTTTATATCTTGAATTGGATTCGTCGTCCCACCTTTTGGAACATGTGTCATGCCCATGGAGACTGCCCCTTTTACATGTGTTCTTTCTCCTGTGAGCATTTGTTGTTTTCGAAGGACTATTTTTCTTTACTTTATCTTTCCTTAGGATGAAAAATCTGCGCTTAAGCAAACACTCAAACATTGGCACTTTCACTTTTGACTCGCCTCCCAGCATGACCACACTATGGGAAATATTTCAACCCCTCATGCGAGACCGCACCAAGAGCATAGCCGTCCAACTTTTTTCTTGGCTTTCTTGCAGGTCATGTTGCTCGCACCTCTGAGCGGAAGTGTGCAAACTACTTTAAGTCTTGGTTCACCACTCTCTACTCGGAGTAACTCTTCCGGTCATGACTGGTAGAGTCCGAAGCACTGGTCTCCTCTCTCTGCCATGACTGGCAACTTGTGAAATTCAGCAATAATGCTCTCCCTCCCGCCCTGCCATCTGCACCATTTATTGCTTGCTTTTGTTTAGGACAACACCACCCATATGTGGTTGCATTTGTACACTTCACATGCGATAGTTCGCAAGCACTTATGGTCTTGGTTTCCTCCCTAGGGCTCTGTGGCTGCTCACTGGAGGAGGGGGTGGGGTAGAGCCAGGGTCGCTCTGTGGGCTTGCTCAGATAGGCGTTTATCTCCACACAAGGAGCAACATGGAGTTCAATAACATAACTATGGTGAGGATGTTCTTATTGTGGCTGTATTAATCTAATCTTTTGAATTGGAGGCTGTCCTATACGTTCATTTCTCTGAATCTCACACTCATTTGTTATGATACTGAGGCTCAGACGCGCTAACAGAGGCGGCATGATCGTTTTAACGGCGGTGTAAAAGTAAGTCTGACAGACTTTGATATGTGGATATTTGGTATTAGACGCCAACAGGTCTCTTAATTAATTTGGTAATGTCCCCATTGCATATTGAGTTACCTGCTCACATTCGCTGTGTTTGGTAAGAGTTCTGTTACTTTGACCTACCATGTATTATTTTCCTTGCATCTTTTGCTCACACTGGTTGGTAGTTTTTCAGTGGTATGTGTTTTTATGCCCACATGGATTTATTCTTGTATGGGGCTATTGTTTGAACCATGTGCAGGTTATTTTTATTTTTTGTTGCGAAGTAACTTTATCCCCATAGTCAGTTCTCACACCACTGGGAATTGTCTCTCTATGCTTGGCACCCACCTGCTCAGGCAGTGCATGTTTATGGCACTTGTAGGGTGTATATATTTTTTCAGTCACTCTGGTATGTATTACACTTTTTGGCCTCAACACACCCCGCAAGCAATTAATCTCATTTAGTTTCAAAGCACCTCATGCCAGAAACTCTTGTACTGCTGTTGCCTTATGAGGAATGAAAGCTGCAGCACCCTCTCAGCGATAAATCTCATCTTCCCTTTGCCCATAGAGGTACTTGAAATCTCTTGCTACTGCCAGAGGCTGAAGTAGCGAGCAACCCAAGTTAAATACATTGGGTTCAGTTTAAATATACAGCACAGCAGGACAAGATAGGCAGATGCATGCTCTTTCTTAGCTTTCTCCACCCTGACTCATGATGAGATGATCTGCCTAGAGACCACGCAGATATCCCTGCACTACTTTGCCTGACTCTACATGAATTAGCCTCCCACACATAGATGGTACATGACCAGAAATCATCCACACTTTAAAATAACCCCAGTCACATTTTGGAGTTAGTAGCTCATATCCACATTATAAGTGAACTGAGCATGTAATAGATAATTAGAACTCTTTTACATAAAGGGTTTTGTTGTGGCGTTATTGCTGTATTTGCTGCAAGATTAAGTGTGAACACAAGGACACAAATGGGCAGAACACGAGTCTGTTGTTCACAGTACCTGTGTTTTTCATGCTATTTGTGGGTGCAAAATGCATCCTCTAGTCTAAAATAGACGCATGCACTCATTTTAGCACTATATGCTGGATTTGTATTTGTCTCTTCATTTCTGGTAACATGTGGGCAGGCACACTCACTTCACCATTATGCCCCATACTATTACAAGGGCACTGCATGATCCACCCGCCCTTCTATAGTGTAATACCGGACCCTTGCTGCCGTTTCTCTCTCTCTTGTTGGCCAGACAAGCCCCTCCTGGCTTGATTGGCGACTGGCTTTCCTGTGGCACGTGAAGTAACAGTAGATGTTGTAGCACCCAGCATAATGTGCTGCATTGCCAAATACCTACAAGGTACCAAAGGAGAGACCAATTGCCCATGCCAATGCTTGTTTTCATTTGTGGTTTCGTATAGTGCAAACTAGACTCATGTAGGTATTAGAGCACTTTACATAATGTAAATTAAATATGGTATACATTTACACAATGAGGTATTCGGTGCGAAATGTCATTAGCAGGGGGTCATCCAGGATAAAGATGTATTTGATGGAGAAGGAAAGTGGGACTGGAGAAACATCGAACTGTGATATTTAGCTTGTGAAAGCACACAGATGTGAAAGTCTGGTGTCACATCAGTCATTCATCATATTTTCCGTAAATTATACCTCAGATACAGTAGACTACCAACTAGGGCTATCTAACTGGAGGCGAGTCAAAGTTCAGGAAAGCAAATACTACCTGGCTGTTATCCAAATCATGATTCAGCTAACTACAGGCTAAAAGTTTTTCTGGTGCGTATATGTGGTTTGTGAATCGATTGCTCACGATCTACTCATATCCATGTCTAGCCAGAAGACAATGCTGCATGCCACTATGATAAGCTTGGAGCACACCACAAAGCCTGCATAATACCCATA
This sequence comes from Lissotriton helveticus, assembly GCF_964261635.1. NCBI lineage: Eukaryota > Metazoa > Chordata > Amphibia > Caudata > Salamandridae > Lissotriton > Lissotriton helveticus. The sequence goes on from NC_136063.1 coordinate 1,210,150,157, forward strand.
GGCCACTCCTCAACCAGCACTCTTCTGAGCATGCACAACAAATGGAGCAGATACATATTCAACTAACCAAAAAGCATTTTGGGGATTTGCCAGGTGTAGGAAAGCACTACAAAAAAAATTTCTAGCTTAAACAGAAAAAAGGAAAGCAAATCCTGGCTTTGCCTACTCCGAGATTACACCCCCACCACCCAATCCGATAAGGCTGACCCCTTTGAAAGGGGATTCAATAGGAAAAAAATAAATGAAACATCTGTACCACATAAAACCGTTCATTTTGAAAATATATCTGTTTGAAAGCACAACGCAATCACTAATGCCATCCTGGAACCCATTTATTCTTTTCACTGATAAATTTATGTCTTACAAGGGGAGGGACATAAGGAATATTTAACGACAAAAAATACTAATTATAATTCTCATTAAGTGGTTAAAACCTTGACAGTTCCCTAGGAGTCTTCCACACATTAAATTCCTTGCAGGGAAAATAGAATTCTACAGGTTAAAATGGTCACTGTGGCATCAGGTGCAGAGAAGAATGGAAGGTACCCACTTACTCCAATGTAATAACGAATGGCTGGAGTGACTTGAGGATGCTTAACCTACCGTTTCCATACATACCACCATTCATGGATTGTAGATCCAAGAGCTTAAGAATCCAGGGTTACCACAAAACAATCTTTCACGTTTAGCATGGAAAAACCTTTTTGGGCAATTTCACAAGCATTCTTGAGGTCAACCTGTGTCATATGGGAGGATGTTTCTGGTGCCTAGCAACAAGGGTAATGACTCTGGCTTCAACAATATGTCCCTTTTAGCTACCAAAACAGACAATATCCAAGCTTCTGTCACAACATCATAGGAGATCTTCTCACAGACATACATAATCCTGGTAGAGGGATCCAATCGGCTAAAAAACTAATGGGTTGACTGCAATGATAGGTACTTTGCGGTAGGCCACTGCCTTCCTTTTGCCTTATTTCTTTGAGTCACGGCCAATGTTTAACTTTTGGACACTTCTACCAGGCGAGCTATCTAATGCACATCTACCATCCAAATAAAACAAAGACTTGGAAAAATGCCCTTAACTCCGACTACGAGCTATGCAGGGGTTCAATTCGGATTCCTGTGCATACAAGAGTTTGCACAGGAATAATAATTTCGAGCTAACCATTAGTTCTCACAGCCCCTGAAAGATTGTAGTAGATCATATGTGCAGAAATGCACCTGGGGAAAACTTCCAGGAAAAAAGGCAAAAAGTGTGGAATTTTGGGCATAAAATACCAATGAAGCATAAATGCCACAAATACAAGCTAAAAACTTTCAATGTCATTTATTTGATGCGCCTGGAAAATATCGCACCACATGGGTATGATATTTAGTAGATCCAGTAAATACTGCGCCCTTTTCTGACCTACTTAGAATATGTGCAATATAAACAAAGCCAGAGATTGGCCTGATGAATTAGGATTATGTGGTAAGTGGTCTTAGCTCGGTTGCCCCTAGAAGATCCCATTGAACATCTGCTCTAACATTAGAGTGTCTTCTAGTATAACTTTTAATAAGGCTCGTCTATACATTGCCTGGATTACGAAGTTATCCTTATAAAGGCTAGTATTATCGGAACAAAACCGGAGCTCAGACTGGAGACAATTAATTCATTTATACTCCTGGTTTCTCTTGAAGGAAACTGCTAGTACTTGCTAGGACTAGAGTCCACCGGAACTTCCCTGGTGGACTGGAGCCCTATAGGGGTCGGTTCTGAAAATCCAGGACCACTCCTGGCGCATCTATAACTTTCCTAGCACCATTAGGTTAATGGCAGCAGTTGTGGGGATGTTTCAAAAGACAGCAAGAGCGGGTGGGAGAGAGAAGGTAGAGAGAAAGCCATTAGGGAGAGAGAGGATGGATGGGCAGACAGATTGCATGAGGAGATGAAGGGAGCGGGACTAATTTGAGCATTTTGCCAAGGCTGCTTTCGGTTCACCAGTCCAGCCCTAGCTGGGACCAAGAAAATCCAAATAAAGATGTTGTTTCCACTCAATACTAAATCACCTAATGGCTTAAAAATGGCAGACCTCTGCAACCAAGCATTGTAACCTGCAAGACAACTAAATCAGAAAAAGAACGGGCATAGTTCTTAAATGTTACTACCCCGGACTTTAAGTCGGCCGGGTCCTGCCAGTGCGCAGCACCAGCAGTTCTAAAAAGCAGGTGCCGAGACTGGTCCCTACAAGGCTCTCCATTATTGCCCTCACTCTCAGAATGAAGAAATAAAATGTATCTCTGCAGCAGTGCCACCCTTCACTGCCATTGATGCAACTTCAAATAGTTGCATCAAATAGTTATATTCTTTCAGTCTCATCATGTCAGAATTAAAGCCTTTTCAATATTATATAGAACAAAGCTGCAGTTGTTGCTTATTTATCTTATGCAACTGACAACCACTGACAGAGCCAATAGTCCTGGCTTGTAGGTGTAATGTTACTTGTATTATGTGTCTGGATGCAATGGCAAAAGCAGCAAAATGTCAGCCCGGGGATCCCTATGCTAAGCAATGATTTTTAGTTTACATGTTTTAAACCACGACCATAACATTGGCCACTCCCCTTTGAGTGAAAATCCTCCCCCACAACAAATCCACATTTAATTCATTCCACTGAAAGGCCAATAACTACCAAAAAATCCAAGGAGACAGAAAAGAAGACAGAATAGGGTAACTGTGTGAAAACTAGACACCCAAACGGTTTAAGGAATGTTGCTTCTGGCACGTGAACATTCACATGCATACATATACGTGCTCAAACAGTGACCGGGTCTTGAGATAGGATGCAAAACTGCCATGGAAGTTAAATGAGGGTATATCTGATACCGAAAGGAAAATGTTAGGGTTTTTTTTAAATATATTTTTTTAATTAAACATATATAGTGCCGTTCCTGTTAAAAAAAAAATTTTTAAAAAGACTGTGCACCATTACGGTATTTCTAACAAAAACACTTCTTTGTCAAGCAGAACAGGACTGCTTTACTGTACGCCTTTAATATCTGAACACCGTTCTGTCAAGTTACTCCCATGGCAACAGGCCTCTCTGAAGATCTTGGTGAATGGTACATTAATTAGTTTCTTAAACACAAGGATTTGATGCGCTCGATTCGGCAGCGAGACGTGCCTCAGTTGCTCAATATCTGTGATTAAGTACCACCAACCAAGCAACCATTTTCCTGGTCACACAGGAATCCGACGACCAAAAACATAGAAGAGGCCACAGGCTAGGTGTCCTTGTAATGTCAAATAACTATAAGGCGATACAAAAAGACATACCTGTCCCAAATATTGTTAGGTCAACTTTTCATAGCCCTGCCGATACAAGATAAATCAGCCTTGCACCTGCAACTAGGTTTGCACTATTTTTTTTTTCCTTTGGGCCCCTACTTTGAGCTCAAAGGAGACTCCTCCTTCACTACATGGCCTGGTCTAACAATCAGCAATGCTCCAAGCCAACTGAAGTAGATTAGGCGGAGGGATGTAAGAGGGAAAAGGAGGGCTTGGTGTGAGGAAGATTCGAGAGAGAATCCAACCATAACCTGAGGGACTGTACGTTCTGGGTCAGAGAAGAGGATTTGGAAAACAATACATCAACCCTGAAATTCAATATCTAAGATTTCGTTGCAGAAGAAACATTCTAAACTGCCCTGCTCTCAATATAAAAGAAACAGAAGCAATCAATGCAATGAGAGCCCGTCTGGTGTAGACGTTCGTGTTGTGTTAAAGTGTACAAAGATGCACAAGTGGCTGCATTGCTAATGCCAGAGATAGAAGAATCTCTTGATTCTGAGCAAGATGCAGCCATTCTTATGTTCAAATATCATGAACCGGAGGGAAAAGAAGCTCTTCCCATGCAATAATATGTTGACTTTACCAAATGAATTCTCAGACTACAGGTTGCAAGTGAAGGCTTGGACAGGGTAGAAACCTTTCTAAGAGTCGCACACAGAGGTACAGGCCTAAAATTCAGCTACCCACTGAAGATAGCCCACAAGTCTAGAAAGACATCCCGTGGTGCAGTGTACAAGCTTCTCCAGAACTAGGATTATGCATTTTAAAAAAAAGGAGTTTATGTTTAAAAGGAATTCCCGCCTGTAGTGAACCACCTTATCAGAAAACGCAGCTCTGTGTAGAACTAAAACACTGCTCCTCAATGTGTCTTGCAGAAGTAATAACCACCAGAAACACTGTTTTGACTGGCAGTCATGCCAGAAAACCCTCTTCAAAAGGATGAACCATGGTTCTTGAGAACCTGTCAGCGATTTCAAGACTTTAGTGTTGAGTAGGCCAGTGGATGGCAGAAGGCAAAGCAATTCAGTAACCTGGCAGATGGTTTTCCCCAACAAGTAAACATCCTGGCAGAATTCTTCAACAGTTCATCTAGTAACCCCTTTAACTCTCAGACCTGGAAAAGCCAGGCAATAAGCAATCCCATAAAAAACGAATAGCCTGCAAGTGATTGCATGGTTAAGACTGGAGAACCTGAGAGTCACTCCAGAATGATAATTGTTCCCAATTGTGGGGATGGAAAGACCACCAGGCCTTTCCAGGCACATAGACATCCAAATATATGCTGCTTCCTCCCTAAAGCACCCTGCTGTGTAGCATAACGTGTTCACTCCAAGGCTGCTCACCAATGGAAATGGGAAAAGCACATTGGGTTTAGGGAAATGGACAGAAAGAATGGACCGACCATAAACAGCTGCTGGAAGAGTGAGAAGCAATGCTTTCCAGACCCCATGGGAGCTGCAAGAATCACCTTTAATCTGCCTGAATGTTAAACAAGATCCTGGGAAGCAAAGGAAACGGGTGAAGAGAAAAATAGGGCACCACTCCCTCAGATATAGGTGATGGGTGACATGGATTAGAACTACAGCAAGGCAGTATTGGTGGATGTGGCACAACTCAGGACAATGACTGCCAAGTGTATGGCAAGTCAATTGAAAGACCAATGAATGTGAAAGAACAAATGACCAAGGACCAGAACTGGTGAAGTGGGTGAGCCCCCTTTCAAGTTTTCTATCCTAGTTTGATAAACACTTGCACACAGGCCTGTTACCAGAGATAGGTACATCAAAAAAACTGGGTGGTATTCCACCTCATTGATTTACATAGCTTCAATTGTCTGTATGGATCCCAGCTGTCTGACGCTGGAATAATAAAGCAAGTCAGCAGTGTTGGGAAGTTTGCCACAAGCTCCCTTCAAGATGGATAAGTGCCATGATTCTGTAACTGACCAATGGTCCTACAGAGATGCTAGTATTTGTGGGGCCCTATGCTGTGTATCAGTGTGATCTGCAAACCTTTTCAATCAATGTGAATTGGAATGTTATTCTAAGACGTCACTAGCATGTGGGCAAGCCGGGTTCACTGTTTGCAAAGACACCTCTGATATTTGCTAGGATGCATCACACATGGGTCCTGCCTTGATCCAAGATATTGCCATTCAGAAGCATACCACTCTATCCACCAGACTTGTATGAAAAGGTGACAGGTGCCAGCCACCAGCCTAACGCTGAAAAAAATATAAAAATCTGAACTCCAAAGACAATTTTAAAAAATCTGCCACGCCTTTTTCCCGTGTGAAAGTACAATTCTACTTAACACTGCCACCCGTCCCTGCCTGCAGCACAGAACCAGAGCGCTCACTCTCGGCTCTGAAAGTTTAGCGCATATGTACGCCAACCATCACAGAACCTCAAATTCCGGCACTCAAAGTAACACCTTGTGAGAACCCACTGTGTCTTACCATCCCCACTAAAAACGAGCTTTGCTGGCAGTTTAACCGGCAAAAAATTACACACACAGGGTTTGGCAAATTTTTTCAACGTATATGCAAACATGGATCTTAAATAACCACGAATTTGTAAACTACTTTTACAGAGAACCTGCAACATTAAGTTTTAAGAAAATGTACACATTTTCTCACTGCTTTATTCAATTTTGAATGAGTCAATTTAACGCGTGATTTTTCTAAATGAGTAATTGTATACATTATCGCTCCTGTGCAGTTGCTAACAGTGGCGTACAGAAGGCGCCTTGGCCCCCAATACAAGCCAGGAAAATATATTTGGGTCCAGTGTGCCCATATTGTCCTAAACCCCCATGCCACTGCACAACTGAAAGCTACACACCCGCTTGTTAAAATGTGGCTTTTCGGTAGCCCCTCGCCTCAAGTCCAGCTCTTCCAGCAACAGGAGAAATTCAGCAAAGACTGTGCAGCAGAACAGACTTCCAAACCTCGCAACTCGTTTGCTTTTAATGATTTTGACGTTTCCAGACACCTTATGTCTGACTGCGCAAGGGGGATTGTGAGATGGGCTTCGTCTTGTGGCACACACTGACGCGGGTTCCATTTTCTAGAGAGGAGGAAGGCACGCCTTCGGCCCTTCGTAGGCCATTTTGAAAAGCAGAACAGTGTCGACGAGTATCCGTTAGATTCCAACGTTACCTTACACACTCTCAATTGTTTTATTAGTTTTATTGTGGACAAATGAATTAAGCTAACCGAACCTAAATAATATCGTGCAAAAAATGTTAAATCAAAGTAACGACGTGCTCTTAAAGAAACAGCCATGATTACGCCCCCCCCAATTACATTGTTAATACCACTTGCGGTCAAAGGGATGCTCTCCGTAGCGTTGGGCCATCTTTTGAGAGCGCATACAAGGCACTGTGGATGAAGCAGCAGGATTGATAATTTCTGGAAAGCACGGAGAATAGCAAGGACTAGCCCCTCCTCATTTCCCCACCAAGGGAATAACTGGGGTAAACGTCAGCTTTTTGTACAGGCAAAACACAGCAGTGCGGCTAAGAGCGATGGGAGTGTGAGGGTACCTCAAGGGATGCGATTGGGGGCGTCGCTTCCATAGGTGCAGTGGCACCGGGGCACAGAGGCGCCGGATGTACCCAGATTGTGGTGGCATTTCACAGTTTAAACAGCGGTCAGGGGACCCATGTCCTTTGCACTAGGGCCATGGCACTACGCCACTGGGTGTGGCGAGTGAAAAGCAGGTGCAGCTCGGGGTGGCACTCCCATTTTCTGGGAACCTCCGTTGGTGGCATCTGTCTCGACAGAGGGGCTGGAAGAACAGTTCCAAATTTAGGAATATAAATCAGGGAACAGAGTGGCCCACAAACCGATTGCCTGATTAATCTTAGAAGAAAGCACCTGTGTAGTAAACATAATTGGGTCAAAGGGCCTCCCACAAAGCAAAAGTGTGTTCGGACATGACAAATTGTGACCCTCTACAATGTTGCAATTCATAACGACCAAGTAGCAGTGTAGTCAGCCATTCTAAGCCTGGTTGAGGACACCAAGCACTCCCAGTTCTGCTACTGATTTGTCAGGACAGCTTCTGCTAAAATGTCCTTTTATTATTCATTCCTTCTCTGTTCTGCTATACTCTTGCAGTGAGTTTGTTCCAGGCATGTGTGGCCAAATGATTGCTTGAGTCGAGCCATCCTCCCCAGCCCCCTCCACCGGTGTCAGATTGTGACAGAATGGTTTAAAGAATACAAAAAAACATGGCTGTTGCAAGGCGCCTATTCAATTTCGTGTTTAGGCATTTCATGCATGCAATCAGCCCTCCATCTGGTGTAACGCACGTCTATACAGCTCCCGAGCATCTGACGGGATTGGTGCTTTTCTTGTTTCAAGAAGGGAGGAGACTTGCAGCAGAGGCTCAGCGCTGGCAGCGGCCGCTGCACCAGCATCCATGTCCGGCTTTGTCTCCGTGGTCCTGCTCCAGTGTGATGGATGAGGAGAGCGAGACCCCGTTGCCAGCCTGTCTCCCCCCACTCGCGCATGCGCGAGCCCCAGACAAAGGAATAGGTAATTCCAGTGGAGCCCATTCATTTCCACCGCAGTGAGAATCTGGCGGAGCATCCGCACCACCTCACACCTAGCAGATGTGACAGACTTTTTTTTTTACTACATCTGTACCGTCACACGCATCATCTCCTCGGAGGAACAATTTATGGGGTTTTGCATTCTGCTTTCTCCGGATTGATGCCACACCCCCTTTTTATTTTTATTACAGTCACTGGTAGTCCCTTGTGCCTACACTTTAGTGGCCAGGGCACAACCCCGACGCGCTTGTGGCTTTTTTGGCGACTGAAAATGAGACATGGAAATTAGGAGCAATTTTAAATGAGATTACAATTATTGAACCTTTTCCCGTCTTTTTTGCGGAAGGCAGCTGGTTATATGTGAATTGAACGTGAACATTGCTCCATCCTCTGATCCGTGAAATGACAGCTGTGGTATTTTTCGACAAAGATAGGTAGGTGTGCAAGAAGTCCTAAAAGCAACTGGTAGTAAGTGACCCAGGCAAAGCCACCCCCGTCGCCGAAGCTCCTGAGATGTATACACTGCGTAACAACCAGAGTTGTAAAGCAAAACCGTGTGCCTACAGATATTAATTGGTCGTGGGTTGAATGGTGGGTCCCTGTGGGCTGCCTAACAACCCCCCCCCCCCTCCCCTGGTAATCACCCGCCATCCACAGGGGAAAACCCGAAGGAGCAATGTATGGGGGCCAGCAGGCAGCTGTACACATGCCCCCCCCTCCAACAAAGCCCACCCAGCAGCCAAGCCCCCACCTAGCCACAAACCCCGGGGTATGGCCCCCATCCGAGGCGAAGACCCAGTTCCGCGAAGCTCAGCCCTTCCTTCCCCTCTCTCCGTTATGTTCTTACAATCCACACGCCCACTCTTTCTCCTCTTCACATTTCGCCCATTTTACACCAGCCTGCACCCGGCCCTCCCCCCTTGCTTCTTGCTCTGTGCCTCAAAGACCCACCTTCCCTCTATGTTCAGTGTCGCTTTCCGCCATATATTATTATTATTATTTTTTTGATCGAGGGCTCATGGTATACTCCACGCTGCAGGCAGCGCTCCACGTCGGCCTCTCCCCCCTCCCCGGTGTATCCCTGCGGCCCGCCGTGTACCCCTCGGCCGGCTCTCCCCTGGTGCCCCGCGCTCTGCCTCAGCCTCCTGGCCCCCTTACCTCGAGGCTCGTCCCGGCTCCCCGCGCGCCCGCCGCTGTAGCTCGGGGCTGCCTGCCTCTCTTGCTCGGTGGCTCGGGCTGGAGCGAGTGACTGGAGGCTGCCGGAGCTGCGCTGCCTCTGCACTTCTGCTGCTCCCCCCTCCCGCTCTCGCCCCCACTCCCCTCCCCCTGACAGGCTGTGGGCAGTTCAGGAGGCTGCACCAGCACGCGCTCTCCCCTCCCTCGCAGCACATGCACCCATGCGAGTGGCGCACGTTTTTTTTTTTCTCGGAGGGCGCTCCCTTCCCAGGCTTTACAGTAAAAGGGGGCGTGCGCGACCCCATTCCCTCATGCCGCCCCCCAAGGTGCGCGCTGAATAGCTTGACAGCCACAATGGAGGAAGAGGGGCGGGTGAGCAACGGTATATAACTCCAAAATGTCTCTGGTGTCTGTGAGGAGGAAGCGAGAAGCTTCCTCTGCACGAGAGCGGGACTAGGTCGCCGCGCGCTCCGTGCACCTGCCGCCAACCGGAAGTGCCCGCAGTGGACACAGTGTGTACAGAGACCGCCGACATTCCTGCGTGTGCCCTCGTGAACATGGGGTGTGGATTCTGGTCCAAAAAGGGATGCTCCTTATAGACCTGTGGAGCTTAGAAGCCATTTTGCGGGCGCTGCAGAAGCCGAGGCACCTGTGGACAGCATCAGGATGCTGAGGCAACACCCGTGCCTCTCTCTTCCTCCACTCTGTGCTTGGTTCTCGTATACAGAACGTCGCAGCTCCACCAGATGTTGTCAGCGCGGCTTGGCATTTTCACCTACCCCCCCTCGTCAGAAGAAAGCAACGCCTCGTGTCACTCATTTGCTTACGTTTTTGGGCGTTCTCTCCACTCTAATATCTCCGGCACGAGGCGCTGGCAACGCCTGCGTAAGCAGCAGTAAAGTACTTTACTCAGCCCACCTGGAGGGCATTGGTCTCTCTGAAAATGCACCTGAAGCTGCGGCCGCTGGAGCGCGCGCCCTGGGCTAAAGCACGGGAGCATTCACCGGCCCAATCACATCCAGTTTTAAGGTTTCTATTGTGCCTGTTTGGTTATCAAACCTGGAACGAAAAAGGACGCCACATACCACTCCGTGAGAACTGCGAAGGAAGGCGCAGCCTTATAAAAGGAATGCAAATCTAATCTGTTTGGCATTGATTTTATGTGGCACTGCGCAATACCGTGTGGTATCCAGATCAAATGTGCACATGTGACACATTCAGCCGGCTGTGGTCTTAAAGTTCTGAGACAAATTCTACTTTTCTGTGTGAAGCCCTTACATATAATATAAGTACCACAATGCAAGAAAAACCTAGGGCTGGCCGCGGGTGACAAGCATGACACCAGTGAATTCAGTCGGGAATGGCTGGGGCAGACTTCTTTTTCCAAGTTGAGCAAAAACAGAGGCTTCCAAATAATCAAGGAGCGGTTCTAATTAATAGAGACTCCAAACTTTCCACGTTTAGAGGATTTTAACTATTGTATTTAACTTTTTATTATATAGCGTTGCTCTATTCACTAGAGCAGGGAGGTGGTGCCTGAACCTATCGAGGTTTTCCTTTGTATATTTGAACGTGTAATCCTGGTTTTATAATGTGATAAACCTGACAAGACGTCCCAGAACACACAGCAAACAAAAAGTGCACTTAGTGAGACTGTCACACTCGGACCAGAGGCATTTTGAGGGTTTCGCAACATGAAATAAAGTGTTGGTAGATGGGTCTGAACTATTAGATTAATTATGGTTTTACAACCAGTGGATAGCTCTAGTTTACTGCCAGTTACGTTGTAACCAGATGCTTTATAGGACACAAAATAACACACAGGGTAGAGCCGGGTCACCAGGACGGGCCTCTCTGGCGGAATTCTTCGTGTTTGTTTCGTTCTTCCTTAGCAGGTGTGAGCAGGTGCCCAGTCCTGGTTTTATTGTTTGCACTCTGGTACTCGACGTTCTGTTCTTTCCCATATACAAGTAAACAAACTTAACAGTGAGTTATTAACGACTGATCGAGTGCAGCAGGGACACACTCTGGCTGTGATTTTCTGACACTGCCTCATCCATCCGAGCGCTCCTGACTGGAGCAGCAGGTGCGGTGTCTCAAGGGCCCCCAGGGGTTACCACACCCTAGCTACAGCTGTCTCGTAACCCAACTAACGGACAGGGAGTTTACTTGCATTGGGTTCCGTGTTTTAAGCACATTTCCACGCCACTAACTCCGGTGAAAGAAGTGTGCCATCGACGAAAGCGATTATAAAATATTAAGAGACTCTCATTAAAGTAATATTTAAAATAGTTCCGAGGACGCTGTAACAGTTACACCCCGCCTAAAAAAATGTAAACTCAAAGAAACCATCGATATGCAACCTTTTCGCGCCGCCTACCGGTAAAATAACGAATCGCACCCGCAAATACTTTTCAACTAATTGCTTCTTGCGATGGACAAGTCCTTTTCAATTACACACCCCAGCGCAAAACATTTTTAGGAAGTGAAACAAAAACCGTTCACTATTCGAGGGTAACATTAATAATGCTCTGGAATAGCCAACAGGTTATAAGCCAAAGAAACACACGTCTGTGTCCTAGACTAATAGCCTGAGTTCTGTCGTGTTTTGTGTCCCTGCTGTGTACACTAACGCAATAGAGAACTCACTCCAGAGGTCGGTGGATGAAACAATGTATTCGATAATGAAGTTAGGGTGTGTCCTTTGTAAATGAAAACAGAACCGCTCACATGATGAGTTTGTCGCCACTGTTACATTAGAAAGAAAAGGGAGGGACCCCCTAGGCAGTGGTACAGGTAAACTTGTGGTGTCGGCTGTGAATTGGATAGGCTGTTTGTCCCCTCCAGGGACTATTCTAGGAGCAGCTCCATTCCAGCTCCTTGACTTTTTTTCAATTCTCAGAGGTCCTCTTAAAACCCAGTTTTCTTTCTTTGTCTGGAGGTCATGCTTGTCCAGGATGTTGAAAGCCTGTGTTTCTGAACTGTTGGGTGACTCTCCCAGGAAGAAAAGGGTCCGCCCATTCTTGAGAGAACACATTGTGATCAGTGAAGTCGCCTCCCAGGAATTAGGCCAGGCCTTAACATTTTTTGAGGTGTGGCACACGAGGCCGCACGTGAGAGAGGTGGATTGTCTGGGAATACAGTTTTCTAACAGGTATTCAAAGGAGCAATATGACAGGCTTGGAATTTTCTTGCAGGTAATTATGAAGTGTATGCTAAGTCTGGTTTGAAGGAGGTCTGCTATGCAAGGTCTTGAAGATTTTCTAAACAAATGCTTAGTGATACAAGGGAGATTGTACTACTGAATATCGAGATACAACAATATAGTGGACAAAATATCGAAAGGTAAGTGCATATAGAGACAGTTTATATTTACTACTCTGTTCTCATACCCTGATCTGGCATTTGAGGAGCAGACTAAGACCTGCTATAAGTTATCTCCTGCCTCAGAGCTTTTAGAATGCTGTCACTTTAGCACTACACCATATGCACTTTTCAGTTGAAGAGAACATTGACTGCTTGGTGCATGCAGGACTTCATTAACTGTTGCAACAAGGTTTAAGACATTTTTGTGAATGTTTTAGCCAATCTATACTCTCTTGGTCAGTGTATGCAACTAGGCTTTTACATGTCAGAATAATTTTTTAAAAGTATGATTCATGTCATGTATTGGTTTTAATTAACTATGCATGCTAAGTAAATAAATATTATCAACAGTGCCTACGCCCCCCAATTGGGGCAGAGGAGCATCTTCCCTCAGCTGCCGGTGCAGCAAAAGTGAAAAATAAAATGAATTACAATTTCATTTTCACTGCTTCTAACCCGAGCAGTGTTTGAGGACAGGGCTGCTGCTGACTTACTTCAGGGGAGTGGTGCTTACTCCACAAGTTTACATTGAGCATGTGTCTTTGGCCAGCTGTTTTTTGACTTCCAGCCAGATATGTGCTGTGTAAACCTCTCCACCTAGCTGTCTGAGACAGTTGGATGGAGTGTCGAGGCAGCCTGCTCCAGCCAATCCTGGTGCTGCTCTAATGCAGCTCATCTGCAGCATGAATGCAGCATCGGGATTTGGAGAGGGGAGCAGGCTGTGGCTCGAGGAGGATTCGCTCTGACTGCATTAAGATGAAAAAGGTAAGTTTCTTCATTTTATTTTGACCTTTTTCACCCACTGATTAGGACTGTTAGAAACTCTCATTGCTTTCAGCCTTAATTCCAGAGTTCTCAGATACAGGCTGTTATAAAATCTGTTAACAAGCAATGATTGAGAGCTTTGGGATGTGAGCCAAAAGGCATTGTGGTTTATCACTGTGTCTGCCATTAGGTTTGGCACTGGCTTGCTAGTCCTCCACTTTTGAGGATACCTTATATACTCTTGAGTCTACATCTGTGTACATTGAATACATTGAATATATCTATCTATCTATCTCTCGCTGTGTGTGTGTTGTGTTTATGTGTGTATATATGTGTGTGTGTATATATATATATATATATATATATATATATATATATATTTTGCTTTAATGTCACACCTTCATTCGGTATGAAAAAAGGAAGGCACACACGAAGAATCCGGAGCTTGATGCTTTATTGGTGCAAACTCCCCCCCCCCCCCCCCCTCCGACAGACACGTTTCGCCTCACGGCTTCATAAAAAAAATATATATACAGTGGAAAAAACAAAGGTTACAGGGACGTTATAGTTAGGCTGTCATTTCACTCGTAAAAAACCAGAGAAATTCAGCAGTTGTTGTTAGCTGAGCTAACTATAACTCTTGTTTCACAATGCACTGCTTATGACCTCACCTATTACATCACTCATGACATGGTCACGGACGTCACTGATGAAATCTCAAATGACCCCTCCCAGCCGATTTCGGCCCAGGGACCCCTTGCCTCAGAGCATCCTATTTGTAATAATAAAAAAATAATTAGGAGGGGGCCCCCTCCAGAGCCTGATTTTGGTCTTAGGGACCCCATCTCCCAGAGCCAGTCCTTGATATTTTTTATTTTTTGAGGGGTGCATGGTCCCGCTCCCCAGGCCTATTTTGGCCCAGGGTACAACATCCCCCGGGACATGACCAGCTCATTGGGGACTGTGGGGGGAGCCTTAAGGCCCTCAGGGTCCCTGCCAGCCTCCTGTGGGAGTGGGCATTGCATTTGGACAGAGGGAGCTGCAAATATGCAGCTCACTCTGTCCAAAAGCAATTCTGCCCCGCTTCTTGGAAACTAGAGCCTTTTTAATGCTCTTGCTTCCATGAAGCTTAGCAGTGTTTGCTATGGCATGGCAGGAGTGGTGCTCCCACCACAGCAAAATTCAATGTCCCAAGGATGGGCACCCTGGGACATTGCTGGAGCCATTCCTGGGGGGTGGCTGTCCTCAGAGATGAGCAGAGCCCCTGGAGGGGGGCCACATGCACCCCCTCCCATCTTGTATATAGCCCTGAAAAGGTGGTGGTCCCCAGGGCCAGGAGTCCCCAACTGGCCTTAATTAGTGCATGTGTGCCCTGAGGCTGTTGGGGGGGTTCCCCCAACTCAATATTATGACATTTAGCCAAGAGGAGGTGGTGGCACCCCATATTTTTTAATGCATGTGGCGGTCCCCGGGGCAGGTCCTCCAGGCTCCCTCATATTCTTTAAATTAGCCGCAGGGAGGTCAAGGTACCCTGGGCTTTAATAAGCCCTAGGAGGGGGGGGGGCCTCTGTGCCCCCCTCCTACATACATTATATGTCCTTGGGACCTAGCCCACCCAGGGGTTCTTATAAAGGAAGCATGGGAGCCTGTAGTTGCTTTTTTATTTTTTTACCACAAATATTTTAAAAAATGGTTTAATGCCTTGGCTGGGTCCTAGGGGACCCCAAGACCATGGTTTCGGGGTCAGGGTATTCCTACCTTGCCCCCTTTTCTTTATTCTACTTTTTTAAGGGGACTCTGCGTGAAGCTGAGCCCCAAGATGGCTGCCAACAATTCCTGACTAAAGTGTTGGCAGCTAATTAGAGCAGTGAGTTTCCCTGCATGAGCTGTCTTTGTTCGCAAAGACTTTGTGACTAGAGATATCACTATAATTTTAAACTTGAGTTTCTCAAAAACTACTGAATGGATTTACACCAAATAAGCAAAAGGCACTTCCTTGAACCAACATCTACATCCCTGCCAAATTTGGTGTAAGTCCATTCAGCGGTTCGGGTTGTAGGTGTGACTAAAGGTTCCTATGGGAATTAACATTACAAACGCACCCTTATTTTGCGACCCAAATTCTCGGTTCCTACTGTACAGATTACCCCCAAACGTTACATGACAACCAGTACCTACGTTGACACTTTTTTGGGAAAATGTCATTAAGATTGATCAAATGAAGCCAAAGTTGTAGCCAAGTCAAAAAATGCTCTTCCTATGGAAACTAGGTACTAACTAAAACTACCTACTGGCAACCACCAGTAGGTAATATATGTATATTCAAGGTACATGTGTGTAGGGTTAGCTAAAGAAAAACTATATTTATCATTGGATGTTCTAGCTTCAATAGTCAGGGGGCATGCCATTGAGGAAACGTCTGTGGGAACCCTCAAGAAGGTCATCAAATTTGAAGGTATATTTGATTGGAGACACAGCTCTCAGAATGATGCCCACTAGCACATCCCTGTGAAGAGCAGGGTTGTAATGCAGGCCCCTGCAGCCCTGTCGTGTGGAAGGAGGGGCTACCCTTCAGGGATGACCCCAAACCTTCAGGTCCATTCTGCCAAAGGCAAATTAATATCTGTGAGATATGGGAGTCTCCGTGCTCCCTCGTCACATTCTGCAATGCAGGCCTCATCATTTTGTGTTAGGTCCATGAGGAGGAGATTCCTGAGACAGCAGGTCTTCAGGCAATAGGAACCTGTATATCTGCCTCAAAGAGAGGCACATGATTAAGTGGGTGTGGCAGTGTGCACCTACTGTGTAACCTTGAGGGCCGGAAGGGGATACTTAAGGCCCCTCCATTTAACGGCGTCTTGGCAAACACAATGAAAGACTTTGGTGAAACATTTAACAATGAATTGTGAGGGGCAAATATGAAGAGAAGACAAGAGTCAAGAACAGCCCAGAAATAGGATAGGTTTTGAGGACATAGGCGGAGTACCCCACCTCTAGGTGGAGATGGGTGGTATTTTGTACAGGAACAAACAGTATCTGTTAATATGTCAAATTTCTTTAAAAATGCAGACAGGTTGACGTAGTTGGCCTACATCATGACGTTGTCTTAGTTATACATGTTTAAGGTGTGGTAAGTGTTGTAAATGAAACTAGCAATCACTGCCGCCTTAGCGCTCGCTGCCTGCTGTCATTGTAAAAAGAGTGAGAGGAAAGGCCAGCTTGAACATCTGAACCCCCTTGTGGATGTCAGTTGTTTAATTCAAGACACCAATATAGACCATGTAATTAGTATAGTAGGTAGAGTTTTCAAGAGCAGCCTGTAGTGTGTAGTCACTGACCACAAGCTGAAGCCCTTGTCATTTAACTGAACTTCGTTTTGCAAAAAGCGGTGGTGAAATGTGGTTTCATACTTTCAGGACTCTGAAATGGCCCTCGAATTATTTTCATTTATTTTTTATGTTGCGTGGCTTGCAACAGTGTTCTATTACGGCTGGCAATGCCAGGGCCCTTTAAGGGTAGGGCGTAGATGAAAACACATGAAGAAGCGATTGCATGTGCCAACAGACCAATGATACAGCATTCCCTCCAAGCACATGGGGTCAAGTCTGAACCCACGTGAAAAGAAGCACAAGGCAGAAGATACAGAATGATGCATGCAGGGATGGCTGGTATTAAGGGACGTAAGGGGCGATTCTCTCCCACCCTAGGGTAGAGACAAAATGATGAGAAGAAACTTACAGCAGAAATACATTTTATTTGCTGCTCGGGGACTATGTTGTATGAATGTGTATTTTTTTTTTAGTGGGGGGGTGTTGGGAGAGGGAGGACCGAATGCGCATGTGCAGGCTGGAGCGAGATCTTCCTCGCCCTGGAGGTACAAGCAAGGGCAGGGATAACAAAGTAGGGAGGTGGTCTGTCTCACTGCAAGGTGTATACATGTCCCTTTATGGGCGTTAAGTTAAAAGGCCCAGGGAGGGATTGAAAGGCCTCCATTAAAGTAATGGCGGGGCGAGGCAGCCCAATTGGGAGAACGAGGTAGTGGGTGTGTCAGTGATGTCTGCCTCCTTCACTCACACTCCGCAACTACGGTTTCTCATTCTGATAGGTGGGTTAGGGCCGGGAGGAGGAATCCAGCAGCTTGGGTGAGGTTAAGTAGTCCAGGTCAATCGTTGTCCTGTTACTGTGGTGGAGCTGCTGGGCCACTTTTATGGCCTTAGTTATATCTCTCTCTTTTGTTTGTGCTTAAAGTTCGGCAACCAGAAGTTATGTCTGTCGACCACCACACCATAACCCACGAGCAAGCTGTCTGTCGGCCACCAGATCTCCCCTCCCCAACAAGTCCTCCGCACCCCCCTCTTACCTGCCCCAGGCGGCAAACTGAGGGGCTCATTAGGATGGCGGGCGGACTTTGTCCGCCCGCCTCCCTAACGGAGAACGGGACCACCCACCATAAGGGCGGGGGTCCTGTAGGGGGAATTAGGATGTGCCCGCCACAGTGGCGGGCACATCCTACATGTTTTGCATTGTGGCGGGCGGTGCTCTCTGCACCGCCCGCCACAATGCAAAACATAAGAGAACACATTTGCATATGCAAAGCGGAAGGCACTGCGCGGTACCTGCCGCTTTGCATATGCAAATGTGGGGGGGGTACCATAGGTACCCCCCTGTCCTCTCCCTAAGCTGGCGTCACCTGGGGGCCCCGCAGGGGGCCCCTGCAGCAAACACCGCCTGCCTTTCCGTGGCGGCATTGCCGCCGCGGAAAGGCCCCTTAAAGTGGACATTGTAATATGGCTGGTGGTGTCCATAGGACACCGCCACCATAAAGCAGCGGACAGTCTTTCCGTCCGCCGCTGTCCCCACTGCCATCCTAATATGGCGGGGGGGGAATGCAGGCATGGATGTCGGGCGGATTGCCTCCGCCAGGGTGGCGGTGGCCACCTCCACCCTGGCGGAGGGAATCCGCCCGACATCCTAATGGGCCCCTGAGGATCCTCGCAGTAGGTCTACCTACGCCACTGTGCCGCATTATACTGCATAATTTGACCTTTCTTGCCATATAATTTAGTCAATCCTGCTGCATAATTTGGTGCTCCCGTGAAAAATAATTCCAGTGGCCTTGCATATATATAATATACTCCTGCTTTAACATTATTCTTGCAGGTGTTTTTCCCTCCGTTCTCCCTCTGTCACTGTTTTCCTGTATTTCTCTCCCCATACCCCCCCCCCCCCCCCCGTCTTCTTTTTCAGCCTTTCTTTGCCTCTGATCAGAGTCGGATGATAAAAAAATACATTCTGCTCCCCCAAAAGTAGCGCTGGTGCCCACCACTTGCAACCACAGACACACATTAAGCTGTGCCAGCCAGCCTGCCTCCCTGTTAACTCCCTGTTAAGAAGTTGAATGCCACGTAGCGAGCACGTCAGATTTCTTTCACAATGACAAAGCACATTTCCTTTCAAAATATGAGAAATCCCCCTTGAGTGTTTCCATGCAGAAGCCGCAGCTAATACAGGAAATGGCCAGCATTCCAAAACAGAAAGTAATGCCGGGATTGTAAATCCATCCGGTCGGGGGGAGGGGGGGGGGGCTCTGGGGACTCAGTTCGGTCTGCACCAAGTGTAAAAACTCGAAGATGTGCTCATAGTGTCAACCTGTATCCATTACATCGTGTTCTGCCGTTTATAATTTCAAAGCTTGCATGGATTTATTTCACACAAAGCAGCAGAAATACTAAAAAAACACTTCTCGAGTTAGACTGTCACTAAACTGAAGTCCGTGGTGTAAACATGCGTTTGGCCCCAGTCTATCAAATTACAAAGAGCGTGGTAAGTAAATGTGTCATCAATGGTGACTATCCTGACATGCAGACGCAAAAGAAGACTCTTGATGCCAACAATCGGTGTCTGAAGATATGTGGCCAAGGTTTCGCAGATTGAACTGACAAATGGTAAACTCGATTTGGGACCACATGTTCGGCTAATACATAAATCTGAACCCCATTCCCTTGCCCTGGTTACATTTTTTTCGAATTCACAATTTTTCCAAGAGCACTACCAGAGAAAGTTTGCAATTTGCCCTTTAGATCTATGCATATAAAGTCAGTTGTGTGCGCAGTCCGGGGCTTTAAGTGAGCCAGGTCCCTCCTCATCATAGACCCGTTAGTACTTAAAACCGACATTGAAACTGGTCCATATCAGACATGTAGTCATGTCCTTTTCTATACAGCAGATGACAATGATCGATTTATGATCAATGAATGTAAAAAATGTTAAGGTATTCCATGCCAGTGTTTTAGTTCCTGTTTATATTTCACGTTTTACTTAATCTAACTAATATAACTGTTGGTGGCACAGTATATATACAAATGTAGATTGTGTGTTTAAACCACACCCTTAATAATAAGTCTCGCACCACTGACTCAATTTTACATTGTTACAACTGTGAATGTGAAAATTCGGTTGCCTTCAGTAAATATTAGAGTTCTGGCGTTTGCTCAACCTCCTGTGATTCTAAGCAAATCACTTACCCCCAGATGCATCAAAGTTATGTTTTGCAAGTCCTTAATAGCGAATTTTAAGGATTCGCTATTAAAGACTCGCTAAACGGGATGCATGTAGGAATCGCAATATTATTTGTGATTTCTACTGATTCCTTATTTGCGATTCGCTAATTGCTAATCGCAAATAAGGAATGGCTTTCCCATTCATTCCTTTGAATGGGAAAGCCTAAAGGCCCATAGGAATGAATGGGGAGTCATTCCTTATTTGCGATTTGCAATTAGCGAATCGCAATTGTGCCGCAATTTCAAGGGTGCCAGGGTGTCCAAAGGACACCCTGTTGCACCCCATAAATGGTAATGTTCACTGGTGTTGCGCACACACATGTCCCAAGGACATGTGTGTGTGTAACATACAACTTAGAAAATGCACTAAAGTGCATATTTCTAATTTTTGCTATTTACCACGTAGTTTGACTTCGCGGTAAATAGCGGCCTCAGATTACGAATTTGCAATCTTGGAATGGTTCATGCATTGCATTTAAGGAATCGCAAATTGCGATTCCTTAAATGCAATCGCAATTTGAGAACTCGCAATTATTTGCGAATTCTAAAATTGCGAGTGCATGAACCCTTGATGCATCTCAAATGCCATTTTTGCGGGCGCAAACGGCCGAATTTTGCTATTCGCACCCTTTGCGCTCGCAAAAATACTTGATGCATCTACCTGTTAATCTCCCCGTTCCTAAAAATATAATCAAAAAAGGATTTTCTTCTTTTGCAATGTAACTGATGCTCATGTAAAGCGCTCCAATGCCCCTGGGTCGCATTCGCGCTTTATAAAACTGCAAAAAATATATTTAATGGAGAAAATCCACCCTCTACGGCCTTTCCAATTTTATGGGTGGTCACTTCTCAGTCCCATACTGGAAACAGGTGTATGTATCTCTACTCTTAACAGAATTATCTCTTTGACTGTTTCCCAGCTGAGAATGGGCTGTGGGAAGTTTGTTTTTTACCCTCAAACGATTTTCCTAATCCTTTCAGTGCATGAAACGCCCACTCCACGCCTTTGCAAAGAGATTTCCGCTCGCCTCATATGCCATTTTGGATTTGTTGCCCACATGAGCACCTTCACGACTGAAAATAAGCCTTTTGTTAATTATAAAATCTCATTTGAATTCGCAAATTGGGCAATTTGTACGTGCAAGTTGTACTTCGAGGAGCAAATGACTGTGAATAAGGCCCCAGATGGCTGGATTCAGAGACGTTTTAAGGCGAAGTGGGCTCTGGCCCAGGGCCCCAGCCTTTCACTAGGCCCCTGATAGAATCAGATCTGTTCTGCACAGTCTTGACTTGATGGCAGTGAATGATTGTTAATCAAATTGTTTTAAATACCACTTTCCTTTGCTTTATTTTCAATGCAGTGATATGTGTCTATTGCAGACATTTTGTAGAGAAATGTGTTAGTTTCATGCAACATTCATAACATTGTTTCTTTTAGATCAATTCAGGACCTCACATGTGAGAAATGGGAGAGTCTCACAGAGATTATTTGCACTAATATTAGCGATTAGCTGCTGTATTACAATATTGAAAACACACATCACTATCCCTGAATATTGCATGTAAACACATTTAGAATGTGTACACTTGTGTCTTTGCACTATCAGTGACTCGGCCAAAAAGGGCATGAAAGAACTCATATGGGATCATAAATTAACAACTGTTACTCTAAGGGGTCCCCAAAATAGGCTTGCCCAGGGCCCCCAAAATCCTTAAAATGTCCCTGGCATACGTTTGTCGAAGTACTGGGGGTGGGTGTACCCTGGGAAGGGTTTGAGGGTGGTCATTGGGAATTCTGGACCCCCGACAAAGCCAGAACTTTGTGTTTATTCACAAACAGTCTCAATGGCATTTTCAACACTAAATATGCACCAACAAGTATCCAATTTCTCACACAGTCCAACTAGGGGTGTAATAATATCAGTCCTCAGAGCCCAATAAAGGCAGGTAACCGTCTTGACATGGTAATAAATACATATTTTTATATAACAACTGTGTGGTTCTCCTTTCATTTAGTCAATATAGGAGGTGATGTTCTGGTAAAACAAGCTGCTTTACATTCCTTCAAAATTAAGCATGACAGCTGCTCTCCACAACTACCACTAGAATAGCTTTCTAAATGTTATCTTTGACCTCATACATCATAAGGGTCGTTTGGACTGGTGAAAGGTGCCCACTTTAATTAGGGACAGCATATACCAGGCCAACATCTCACACAAGGTACCCCTGGTACCAATGTCCTTATGACCAGAGAGGTCCTCGGAGGGCTGCAGCATGTATTGTGTCACCCTCAGAGACCCCTCACCTTAACACCCCCACCCTGCCATTGCATGCTGCGTACCAAACTGAAGAGTTGACATTGCACACATCCCTGTGTGCCATATCTACCAACACTGCCTGTGGCATGGGTAAATTACCCCTCTACCAAGGTCTTACAGTCCTAAATGCAGGGTGCACCATATCCAGGTGAGGGCATGGTGGCAGGACCAATATGCCCCTACAGTCTCTGTGCCATACACAGACATTGTAAGTGCAGTGGAGCCATTTTGAGTGCCTGGGCTGGGAGTTTGTCAACACGAACTCCACAGCTCCATGATGACTTTACTGAAGTCTGGGAAGTTTGGTATCAAACTTCCCAGCATATTAAACCCACACTGATGCCAGTGTGGAATTTAATGAAAAAATGCGCTCAGAGAGCATCTTAGAGATGCCCCCTGAAAAACGGCCAACCTATGTGGGGTACCTGACTGGCTCCCAGCCACCTACCACCACCAGACAGGTTTCCGGACCCCTGGGTAGAGAGCCTCCACTCCCTCAATCTAGAAACAAAGCATATCCTGGGAAGAGATGTCATGCCTCCTCCCCAGGATGGGCAGGGTCCTCAAGGAGGGAGCTTCAAAGGCCTGCCCCAGCCTTTTGCTGCAATCAGCAACTGACTTCCACCGGTTCTGACCCCCTTTTTTGGGTGTGAGAACTGGTGGGAAAACCAAGCCAGGAAGGGAGGTGTGCTCACCTTTTCCAACCCCTCCTATTAGGTGGGGGAGGCAAAGGTAAGGCCTCCTCTCGGTCCCCGCCGTCTTAAAGATGGGGGTACCACTCCAATCAGGAAGAGGCCTATGTCCCCCTTCTACTGGAGGGTGGCATACTAGGGGGTGTAGACACCCCCAGGAAGGGATCCATTGGTCCCAACCTGCACTCCCCTGCACCGCCTCTAAAGCTATTTTTCAGGGACACCCTTGAACCTTGCCTCTTCTGATTCGTGACATGAAGAAAGACCGAAGAGCCGTGCTGCAGAAGAGGAGGACGATGACCACTACTTTGCCCCCAACCCTACCGGCCTGTCTCCTGCTCCGAAACCCCTGCCAGCAGCATCCAAGAACCCCGGGGACCTGCCCTGCCTTCTCAAAGAACTCTGATTTTCTGTGTACACTGGATTTGTCCAACACCAACCCTAGCCAGGACTCCATATCCAGCCGGATCTGCGAGTCCTCACACTCTGCACCCAACGCCCAAGGGCCGAGTTTGAGTGGCCCAACACGCCAACGAGGTCCCCTGGCAATCCTGACCTGTGTTCCATTATTGGACGACCTCCACCAACCTTCTCCTCAAAGCCTGTAGCCTCTTGCTGAAGAGTCCCCTTAACCGTGAACGGAACCCTTAAGAAGAACCTGACACGAAGGGACACCCCTGCACCTGAGGTGCCCGACCGATAGTGTCCTGGTGTCCAGCAACTCTTCAACTTCATCCTCCATTCATTGGTTCCCTTTGTTCAGTCTTCTGGCTCCAGCCTGCAGTCCTTTTCGTTGACCAACATCCTCTATAGGAAAGCATTGGGCTCCCTAGGCCTCCTGAGCCCCTGCACCGCTGGGAGTGTGGACTTGGTACTAACCTGAGAGCCCCTGTGCCCTGACCTCAACCCCGGGAGCTTGACTCCCAAGACCGAGTGGACTGTCTGTGAGCAACAAATAACCAAAGTGCCTTATTGGCTAGCATTGGCACTATGCACCCAGCTGCCCTAGTGCCGCTGAGGGTGCCCCTTGATTGCCAACCCAAACCTTGGGAAACCTTGGTTCTACCCCCAAAACTCCATTTCTAAAACCATTTACTTACCTGTAAACCTAACACTTAGTTTTAATCCATTTGATTGTATGGTGGGTTTTCTCTGCAAAATCTTGTGTTGAGCTGTCTTGTACTGCAACAAAAGTAACCTAGTGCCTTTAACAGAGTTAACCTGCTTACTGATGTCCGGTGATGCTTAGACTGTGTTATTAGTTTGTTTCATGCCAAACCAGAAAAGTAACTACAAGGTAATCAGAAAGCAATCTGAAAGTAATTTCAAGTGTTTTTGAACAGCTTACAAACCATTTTCTCAACTGCAGCAGTAATCTGAATGTTCCCACAAAATCCAGTGCTCCCTGTATTTTGAAAAGTAACACTGTATGAAACGTATAACTTACCTGCTACTAAGTAAATCTTGGTTCAAGAAATAAAACAACAAAAGAACAACTTTTTATACAAACAATTGGTCTGGATTCAGTCTTTGAGAGTGTGAATTCATTTCTTGCCTGAATGTGTACAACAAATGCTTAACACTACCCTCTGACAAGCTTGACTGCCCAACCACACAACCACAACAGAGAGAAAGGTATTATCTGCTTTAGCCTATGCTATACCTTTGGGGATCCACTTAACTCTGTGCAAACAATAACCTCACTTTGGTGTAGTATATACAGAGCCAGCTTCCTACATCACCTCCGACAGGTCGGCATCTATATTTTGCAAAAACAAGAGAATGTTGTTGGCATATAAAGTGATGTCATGCGAAATGCCCTGTAGGTCTAACCACCAATGCCACTCAATGGGGCGTGCTCTACTAGTCAAGGGTAAGACTGCTATGGCAAACAGTAACTGGTAAAGCGGACACCCTTGTTTCGTCCCTGACATATGATATAGGAGTCAGAAAAATACTTTTCTGTCAGAATTCGAGTCGTGAGTACCAAGGAAAGGAACTTTGTCCATTGAACAAACCCAGGTCCCAACTCCATCTTCGACATCACCCGATAGAGGAAATCACAGCATAAGCTGTCACATGATTTATTTTTATGTCAATCGGTATACTGTGCTCATTCAAGATTTCAGCTTCTAGGATCAAGAAGAGCCTACATATATTGAGCACTGTGTTGCACCCCAGAATGAACCCAGCTTGGTCAGCGTGGATCAGCGTCGGAATACGAGGCAAGAGTTGAGTGGCCAATATCCAGGTAATAATCTTATAATCAATATTTAACATGGATACGGGCAATTTGCCCTAACATCCTGAGGTAGGTGGCCAGGTTTAAGAAGTAGGACTACTAACACTTCACTACTAGACACTGGCAAGTGACCTACCTTCCAGCCTGCAGCGTAAAGGGCAACCAAGCTCAGCGCTAAGTTGTTAGCATATGTTGCATAAAACTCAACTGACAAGCCATCTGTTCCTGGGACTTCACCCGGCACCATTGCTTTGATCTCAGCTCTCACTTCTTCGATAGAGACAGCGCCACCTAGATCATCTGCCTCAACTTGCCAGAGCACTGGGGGTTCTACCAGGCCCAGAAAACCTAAAGATCCCAGGAGGGCACGACTGGAGGAGGGGCATATAAAGTTGTATAGTACTACTCAATTCTTTAGTTTATACTGTCTTGGCGGCATAGGCGCTCACCTTCCTCCAATTCCTCCTCCAACATTAAGGAAGCCCTGGACATAGGGTTGGTGAGACACACAAGCAGCATCCTTGCTTTATCGTGCTCTGCATGAGCATGAATCATGTAGTTACGGTAATCGAAGCTGCAGAGTTTCTCAGTGTAACCTGCTAGTAGTTCCCAAGCGTCCAAAAGCTGCTGCTTCAAATCTGGATTCCCAGTCCTGTTTAGTTCTAGGTCTCTCACAGCTCTCTCCTGGGTCTCCACCTCCCCCACATGGGTGTACCATACACCTACCATCTCAGCCATGTATTGCCCCTTAATGGCAGCCTTGAAGGCATCCTACTCAGCTAGGGGTGAGTTGGTGGTTACTGCATTGTCTGCAAAGTAGTTCTGAATGGCCTCACCAATAGATTGGCAAAATACAGGGTCCTCTAAGGTAGCTACTCACAGGTGCCAGTCTGGAATGCAAGGACGCTCTCTATGCCAATCCAGGGAGCGTAGCACTATGTTGTGGTCCAAGACAGTTTGACAGAGGCATTCAATGTTGCAGACCACCCCATGAACCCCTGGAGTGTAGGAAAAAGCATTGAGATGCACATGTAGTTCGTGCATACCTGAGAAGAATGAATAATGCCTAACCCCCGAATGCAGATGCTGCTGAGAACCCACTAAACCCCACTTCTGCTCCCAGTCCGAAAACACCCACGCAAGACAAAAAACTGGGGAATCACACAATGGTGGGTGGGATCAGTCAAGGACCAGATCAGTCATACTGTTATAGTCTCCACCCAACAGAATACTCTGATTCAGAGATGGGGGAAGGACTCTGCAAAGTAAACACCCTGATCCGCATCAGGGGCATACATCCCAACTATAACGATGTCTCAGCCGCAAGGTGACCCAATACCACCACATATCACCCATTAGGATCTATTGGTTTGCTGATTTTTTTAAAGGGAACCCCTGGTCTGATCCACAGCAGTGCTCCCCTAGACAAGGCTGAATATGATTTGTCATATATCTGTCCCCCCACCTCATACGCAACACTTCCCTCTCTCGGCTGTTAGGTGGGTCTCCTGTAATAATGTGATATATGCTACCTGTCCCTTCAGGTATGTGTGTATCTTATACCGTTTGGCCATATTGTTGAGGCGCATGACGTTCTAACTAATGAAATTGAAGTTCAGGTTGGATACAATAGGGAGAGATCAAAGCAGTGCAACCGTTTCCAGAATTGTGGACCCACTTATTTAGGTAGGGTAGTGACCCAGAACCACTGATGCAAGATCTTGACAGGACCGACAGAGGCAATCCGACAAACAAACGCCACAAAACAACAGCCAATAGCTCAAGTCCCTGACCCTAGAACGAGAAGAAAACGACTCCAATTCTAAACCTAGGCAGGAACATTCAACACACGTGCAATCATCACACACACACAGTTATAGTATGGGGGCAGCGGCAGAGCAAGATACCTCAGGCAGCAGGGTCCATCTCCACCTGCTCAGCACAGCAGTCCCACCACAGCTTCAGTGCTTTCCTCTTGCGGGCAATGGTGCGACAAATAAGAAAGTGCAGTGTACTCACAATGTCCTTCAGAGTGTCATCTTCAGTAGGGCCAACTTTGCAGGTAGTGGCCCTTTCAGACTCAGGGCCACCCACTCTCGGTGTTGGCAGCCCTCAGACAGGAGGAAATGACTAGGCGGGGCAGTCGGGGAGTGCAGGAGATGCACAGGGAGCCCAACCATGCCAGTCTCTCCCCAGATGCCACCCACTTGGCCGTCCTTATATCCACGGTGCCAGGCCAGAGCCCCAGGTCACATGCCACAGTGTCCGTCTACCAGCACCCTCTCACACTTCATCTCAGCTGCCTCACAGTCCCCTGGCTCTTCCGCTTGCACTCAGCCCTCTGTCGCTCCTCCACAGCTCGCAGCTGTGCCAACCAGAGCGCCCAGGAGACGGCAGCTCTGTCCCCAGCAGGTCACATGGCTCTGATTAGGGTATGCTGAGACTCCGGGCTGCTACAAAAGTGTGCTCCCAGTTCCCGACTGGCCCGACACTACACAGGGCAATCAGGGATGTTCGGCCCATGATAGTTGGCCGGCATCCTCATCCGCTCTGCCATCTTGAAAGGCTGTTGCGCTTTTCCAGGCAGGAATTCAGCAGTTAAGCACATTAATAGTCAGCATCCAGCACTGTTCAAGCATCAATTGGGCAGATATCTGTGTCAGCATGTGATACTGATTGAGACTGGGCAGGTTACACACAGGATGGCCTTGAATGGATCGTCGCGGCCCACGTCCTACTCCATTGGCTCCCAGCCACTCACCCCTCTCTTGACAGAAGTACAAATTCAAAATATAGGAGTCTGCCGTTTTAAAAACAAGACTTCTGACATTTTCGTAACTTTTCATAAGAGAATAATTAACCAATGGGATCTGGCATATCTTTTCCTAGTGAAACAATAAGGCTTTAACTTTTATTATTGGGTTGACACCATAACCAACACAGGCCTACTGAGCTGCACATAATCTGGCAACCATCATGCATACAGTTCTAAAATTACAAATATGTGCACAACTACAGTTGACAAAACAATATACAAATCCCCTCTCAAAAGGCCTCAAAAAAGGATTATCACAGCAAAATCATCTACCCCAGGATTTGTCAGAGGGGGTGCCCAGCAACAAAACCCTTGCATACTATAGTAATCTGTGAGATTTCATGTAAATACCAGTCAACTGACTGTAACAATGTGTGTTAATGATCCACTATTAAATGGCTATTCACTTTAACAAACATATTTCCAATAAATAAGCCGGGCCACTGCTTTTATCATAACTTTTCATAGTAAACAGATCAGACCTATGGCATCGGATATATCTTTTCCCAAAAAAACAATCGGGCCGATGGCATTTATCAGTGGCTTGACACCATAAGCAACCCTGGCCTACTATCTTGAGTGTAAACTATTCTCACAAGGCTACCATCAGACATTCAGTCAGAAAATTGCAAATGTATGCAACATTACATTTGGCAAAGCAAAATATTTTCAATCCTAAAAGGACCTACAAGGATTGTCACAGTGCAAACCTTCTAACTCCTGGGTTTTACAGCCTGCATAACCAACACCAAATACTTGCCTGATATGGTAATCTGAGATCCCATGTAATAAGTACCTGTCTATAGCATTTAGCACAGTGTAATAATATTCTACCCATAAATTCATATTGGCTTTAACATATACTTTTCACAGTAAATACGACAGGCCTACTGCCCTTGTCATAACTTGAAACAATACATAACTCAGGCCTATGGCCTTGATCATTGGCTTGCAACCATAACCAACTTACCTCTGATGTACTTCACATACATTTTGTAACATACACAGAAGTGTGAGCTGTTAAATGAACAGTCTAAAGAAGATTCAGAAATGGATTTGGAAAACACTAAATCCCTAGGGAACTTGAACATAATTAGGAAGAAGCTAATACCAACTGTGGAATGATGCACTGGAACGCAAGGAATCTAGAGGGCCTTGGGAAGGAACGGGTCACTATTGTGTGTACTTCAGTCGAGAATGTGGTTCATTTGTCATAACTATTCTTGGTTTACATAAGAAATAAAACAAGAGAGTGCTAATAATAATAGTTTTTTAATAATGTTTGATGAATTATAATCACTACATGAGATAAATACAAATGCCTTCAAATTCACCTCCTCAATTCGATTCATAAGATCGTTCTATGGCATTTGCAACTCCATATCTGTTCAGCATGTAAGCTCAGAGTCTTTAAAGCTATATTATGTCAAGAGGATCAATCTTTATCAGACTCTGTTTGAGCTTTGTCCTTGTTACACATAAGTTTCCTTTGAGCGAGTAAGTGAATTATGGACAACATTGTGAATAGACAAATGATGCATGGAATGAATGAATTTTATTAACTGTAAATACCAAAGAATGGACAGTTTGTTTGTTTATGGGATTTATAGTGCGCGTGACTACCCTTGGGCATCTCAGCGCTGAGCACAGTGGATCCGACAAACCAATTACAGAACCAATCTCATGTAGACCAAATAGTAATTGTGATGGAAAATAAGTTCCGCGTGCCACTTCCAAAAAGTCACCACTCGCAACTTCGAGTAAAGTATAATTAACAAAAGTTTTTTGTCTGGCACCACTTAAATGAAATTCAATCAAGTCAAGTCTCTTAGAGTCCTAATCGAAGTGCAGAGTCTTGGTATTTGCTCAATTTCTTATATCAATTTATCAAAAATCAAAATCTTTGATACTTTGTGGATGAACACTTGGAGGGTGTTACAGTTTACTTCAGGTAGGCAGCGCCATGTATTTATCATTGCGGTTTGTGCCCCATTATGGGTGGACAAAAATATTTACAACAAGGGGTGGTGATGGACAGAGTCTCTGAATTAAGCAGAATACTCTTACCCAGTCAAGAGATCAGGGCTAGATCCAACACCGTTGTAAATATTTTTGTCCACCCTAAGCGTGGAAGGGTATGCTCAGACATGAGTCCCTTGCTCATTGCACCATCAGGATTCAAGCAAGCCGGGCCGAAGACGGCTGTAATGCCAGAAACCGGTCCCCGGAAGCTTGTTTCCTTCCCAGTGTAAGAATTGGCTTTTGTAGTCTGGTCTGCCCTGTTCCCATGATGCACTGGGCCAGGGACAGACTAATTTGCATACAGCCAGGTTCTGAAACTGGGATGGTGCAATGAGCTAAAAAACGGTGTTGGATCTAGCCCAGATCTCCTGACTGGGTGAGAGTATTCTGCTTAATTCAGAGACTCTGTCCCTCACCACCCCTTGTTGTAAATACCATTATGGGTGGTCACATATGGGATTATCTTGCCTCTGCAGTAGATGCTCCACTAATGTGGTTGTTTTGAATTTGCGTAGGTCCTATATTATCGTGTACGGTAGACTTGGACTTGGACTATCACATCCCCGAAATATAGATTTTCTGGACCTTATGGAATACTACCTGGAGGGTGTTATAGTTTACTCCAGGTAGGCAGCGCAATGTAATGATTGTGGTTGTTCTCTTGCTGTTATAGGCTGCATATAGTACTTATATGGCCAGACAAAAAACCTTTGTGAATTGTATTAACTGTTCGATTAATTAAAATCATTTCAGTAAAAATGAAGCAACCTCTATTAAAAATAAAACTTATGTTAAAAAATGTCACCTCAGACCCCTGCCCACACCCCAGTCCTTCAGTGCCGTTGCCCTTGTGAGGGCTTGCGTTCTTTGATTCATTTGAGCACGTTCTCTGGGTTTTTCTTTAGAAGTAGTTTAAAATTGGGGTGAAAAAAAACTCTGACATTGTGAAATGGACGTTGGGTAAAGGTATTGACCCTTCTGATTCCTCTCAGGATCCTATAACATGGTTGTACAATCTGATAAAAAAAGTCAAAGATTTAATAAGAAAACAGTCGACGCAGCGTTTCGGTGCTTTTTCTTTTTTTCACACCTTCTTCAGGACTTTACAACATTTGACTCCATTATTTCTAAAAATAAATAAAGGCGTTTTAGTATTTCTCTTTTGTTACACATTTCATCATTTAACCTAGTATTGCCACTACATATTGTTGTACACCAATGGGTTTACCAGACCACTTCCTTTGAACAACAGAAAGTTTTCTTGCATCATAGAGTTCAGATTCAAGATCCTCTCGCTGACTAAACATTATTTCTGGGACGATATCCCTAGAAACACCATATCTATTTTTATACATCACTTTCTTTGGCATTAGCAAGCACTTTTTATTAGGCTTTCTAAGATAACATATTCGGCGTACCTGTATTTTAAAATTGATGTATTTCATAAATTTTCCACATATTTGCGAGGTGCTCAGGTTTATCAATTTCCTTGAGCTATATTGGTAATAAACATCAATAGACGGGTAACTTTGTTATTCTACTGTTATTTCATGTATTCTTGTGATGTTTGACATATGACACTGTGATAGCTGCCATACAGATTACCCCTTCATTGTACATAGAATACTGTGTATTGTATAATAACGCCGTGAAGTTAAGGAATCCAAACCAAGGGTTGATAGTAATACAGTGGAAAATAAGATGTAATGAAATAAAATGCAGAATAACATGCAAATGTCAAAAACCCTTAGGTTTTTTATAAATAGAAATGGGGATTAATACTATGAATCGGCATGACATTGACCTGGAGAATTCTATGTAAAAACACAGCAAAAGCTGTAGATAAGGTGCATTTGGTGTGTGTATTATTACCGACATTCGATATCTCATGATGGGGGCTGATGCCTCACAAAATGATATTGAATTGTACCCGTTCCAAGATGGCGGCCGTTAGGAACGTGGCGTAAATAACAAATAATACTGCGAATACATCGTGATACACAAGGAGTTTCTTGTAACGATAGTCCTAATACAGGTTTAAGTAATATCATTTAGTTGAATAATTTTCAACCACTAAATCGATAAAGTTGCCGATCAAGAGTTTCCGCTTTTCGGACGAATGCTGAATTACACTGTCCGAATACGAGCCTATGACAAACTATTTAAACTCTTCGAATATTCGTGTGTTATTGAAAGTATTAATATTCTGTATAAAAACGGCGTTTTTCTAAAGAGCCGGATCACTTCCGGGTCTAGCCTGACACACCGGATATAAAAAGGTTGCCCTAAAGTATGGGCGCAACTCTTCTAATCTGCAGGAAGACGCCGACACGGAGGAGCAGGGAGGCCACATTTGAGAAACGAGGTGAGACACGAGCACAAGATAAGCGGACTCGAATTAGTTTAAATCGACCTGAATGGTAAATTATTTTAATAATATCCCTTAGAGCACGATCAGTCTTGGAAGTTTGTCTCACACTTCTTTATGAGTATAAGACTGTTCGTTCCACGAGTATTTTATTTACTCGGTGGTTTAGATGTGCACAGCATATGCCTTAGATCTATAAAATGGGGGTAATCCTCGAACAACTGTGCCTGATAGCACAGACATAGGTTCTCCCCCGGTGTAAATTCTCAAATCAAGACACTTAAATATAGCAATATAGCACGAACTGATGTACTATTAGCTAAACTGTGAGCTCTGAGTGAAATTGAGCTTAGAAAATGGATGTTTTCTAATACACTTACAGATATCTGGACCCTGGATGAGAGAAATCCTGATATTGGGGCCGCGTACCATATAATTTCAGCGGATGTCCATAATAAATTGGCCCAAAGCATAACAAGGTTAGTAACCCGGCCCTCTAATGATAAGTATTACTAAAACCGTCTGTCTTCTAAATAACAGAATTAATTAAAGAATCCAGTGAAATACATTTTAGCTTGGATATTGATGTACTTCCAGGTTTAAAGACAATAAGAAGTACCGTCATGACTGATGGTGGCTCCTCCGTGTACATATAACATAGAGTTGCTTATAGCAAGAGGTAATATTGATAACTGTTTATGAATTTAACAGTCTAAAACATGATCTTTTTATACCTATTACTCAATTGAGTTTTTGTTGTTTATTACCAATATAGCTCAAGGAAATTGATAAACCTGAGCACCTCGCAAATATGTGGAAAATTTATGAAATACATCAATTTTAAAATACAGGTACGCCGAATATGTTATCTTAGAAAGCCTAATAAAAAGTGCTTGCTAATGCCAAAGAAAGTGATGTATAAAAATAGAGATGGTGTTTCTAGGGATATCGTCCCAGAAATAATGTTTAGTCAGCGAGAGGATCTTGAATCTGAACTCTATGATGCAAGAAAACTTTCTGTTGTTCAAAGGAAGTGGTCTGGTAAACCCATTGGTGTACAACAATATGTAGTGGCAATACTAGGTTAAAATGATGAAATGTGTAACAAAAGAGAAATACTAAAACGCCTTTATTTATTTTTTAGAAATAATGGAGTCAAATGTTGTAAAGTCCTGAAGAAGGTGTGAAAAAAAGAAAAAGCACCGAAACGCTGCATCGACTGTTTTCTTATTAAATCTTTGACTTTTTTTATCAGATTGTACAACCATGTTATATGGTCTTTTAATTTTAATTTTTCTTAAAATTGTGATAACATGTTAGACTGTAACCCAATTGAGAGGTAAATAAATCCTGATGATCATTTTTTTAACGACAAAAAGCTTTTCTTGTTTGGTATATTTGAGTGCGTTTGTAAGTTCATTAAGTTGTAGTATAGTGCTCCACCTAGAAGGTATATCTACCCCCATAGAGAATGGGATAATCTACTATCCCTCTCAAACTAGACCACTTCCACAAGTACTAAAACCAGCTATCTGCTGTCTTACTGAGACAGGGATTTTCTAACTTTGCTACTGTTCTAACCCCCTTCCCTGTTGCAAAATATCAGGGGTACCTCCTATTTGTTTTGCTTGCTTCCTCTCAGGATCCCCCAGCCACATTCGCCATTTTGTAAAATCCAAATTGCAAGATTTGGAAAAGGGCCATCAGACTAGAACAGGAGCAGCCTCTCCTTGTGACTCCTCCGTTATGGTACCCCCGATTATGTGCGTAGATTTCCCCAGTCTTGCTAAGTTTCTTGCCGTTGAGTCTGAGAAGCACAAAGCCGAGGCCTCACTACAGGTCGTTGCTCCGTTTGCAATAAGCAGCAGGTGAAGGCGGCACCAGTGCTCTTTGTTCAGTTTGGGGCAGCAACACAAAAGGTGTAGCTAGGATTCGTTGGCAAAGGGGCAGAGCCTGCACTCGATGCTCCCCCCCCTTACGAGCCCACGCTGTATTGAAGTCTGTGATGCCTAGCGTGATAAGTCTCATGAAGAGTATTTTCCTGTGAGCGTCCGCTGGGAGGGACTCCCGCAGGTAGGGTTGAGCTTTTCCCAAAATATATGATTTGTCCAGTGGCTCTGTAAGTGGACTGGGGCTGAGGGATTCGATTTCTAAAGCAATTGATGTTTCCACGACCTGCTTATTCACCGCTTTCTTCCAAGAGGATTCAGGAATTTCAGATAGGTGTAGGCTTGCTGCCTGTATCCTTAAGGTGGTGATGGCCTGGCCAAGGCTTATGTGCCAGGCTCTACCTGTTGCTTCGAGAACGAACCTCAGTTGATGTCTAAGTGAGTCTTCCGGAGCTCTCAAGATCTTAATATATAACTTTATCAGGTCCCCCTGGCCTATCAGGTCTGGCCTGCGAAGGCCAAGCTTCAATCTTAGCCTTGATTTCCTTGCTGCTTGCGAAATATGCAACACTGATTTGTATGCCTTGATTTGAGTTATGTTTAGGAACTTATCCAGCTTTCCGGGAAAGGCCAGATGACCATAGCTGATTGCAGGAAGCAGTTTTCCTCTTAAAACAGTCAATTTAGGCTCAGCTGTTGGACTTAGCAAATGGTAGCTAATTTGTCTGAGCAGATGAGTGACGTTGTTGGCCTTGGTTTTGAGATGTTTTAGATGAATATTTGAGGTGGCCCTTTCTGAGAGCCAGACCTCAAGGTAGGTATAG
The DNA here is from genome assembly GCF_964261635.1 of Lissotriton helveticus. Lineage (NCBI taxonomy): Eukaryota > Metazoa > Chordata > Amphibia > Caudata > Salamandridae > Lissotriton > Lissotriton helveticus. The sequence goes on from NC_136063.1 coordinate 1,210,185,088, forward strand.
GTTGCTACTGTGTTGATTCACAGATCTCCCATGTACCAGTGGGCTTGCTGTTTGTGCTGGTGTTTCCCAAACACCATTACATTGGTCTTCCCCCTGATTGATCGGTAAGACCTCATCTCAGTTGAAGTGATCCAGTGCGTTCAAGGCTCTCTGAAGGCCAACTCTAGTGTGGTCCATTATTACAGTATCAGCTGCATATTGTAGTACCGGCTTCCTCATCCTGCCCAGCCTTGGAGAGGCTAGGATGGTGTCTTTCAGAGCGGCCCCCATATCTGTAATGTAGAGATTGAACAGAAGAGGAGCCAGTTCACAGCCCTGTTTAAGACCACTTTATGCAAGAATTTTTGAGGACACTGTATTAACACTCGTTTTGACCCAAAACCAACTGGCTTCATATAGCGATGTTATTGCTTTTAATAAGGAAGGATGGTTCCCCCCCCTGGATAATTTCCACCATAGCAATCTACAGTCAACTTTCTCAAAGGCTGTGCTGTACTCGATGAAACAACATAACATTGGGAGACTCTTCTTCTTGACTGCCGGAGATAATACGTGGGCTAGTGCTATAACGTTATCCATAGTTGAAGAGTGTGACCTAAATCCTGATGGATAAACGGGGATGATGCCTTTTTCTTGTGCCCATAACTCCAAATCCTTCATGAGGAGGCAGACATAGGCCTTTGTGTCTATTTCAAGAAGAGCAATTAACCTATAGTTTGTGGGTTTGGAGTGGTAGCACCTCTGGTAATCCGGTGCCCTTGCTGTTGAGAAGATGTTACTAAAAAGCAGGGTTAAGGCTGCTTCCCAAAAGTCCAGTGCCATTTTAAATATCGGTGCTGGTAATCCATTAGGTTCTGATGCTCCGTCATTCCTCATTTTCTTAAAAGCCTTGGTGACAGCATTGGCTTTTAATAATGTACCTGGGGGCCTACAGTGTCCTGGTTCTGGACTATTCTGTGCTATGTGGCCTTTATCGAGATTATAGGTCGGGATCTGTTGCTTTACTTTTTTGCCTTATGGTGCCCTGCTCCCCCTTTGGTTACATCTGTGGTGACTTCTTCCAGTGAGTTGCTTTTATATAGTTGCTTTACATGGCTTAACCAATTGCTCTAAGCCACCCCATTATCTCTCAACCCTCCGTGATTGCTCGGCTGGTTAACGTTCCTCCAGAGCCCTCTGATATTCTTCTCTTTCATCAGGGAGAATACTTTCAGCCATTCCTTTCCAACATGTTCTCTCTTGTGCTTCCAAACTTTCTTTTTGTAAGCTGACCTCAGGTCTCTGATGAAGAGACACTCAGGTAAGAGTCCCCCTCTTTTACTGACTAACAGGGCCTTTCGTATGGCTTGTTTACCTCTGGTTATATCTTTCGAGAAACGTGGATAGCCTGTGATCGGGATCTGTTGCTTTACTTTTTTGCCTTATGGTGCCCTGCTCCCCCTTTGGTTACATCTGTGGTGACTTCTTCCAGTGAGTTGCTTTTATATAGTTGCTTTACATGGCTTAACCAATTGCTCTAAGCCACCCCATTATCTCTCAACCCTCCGTGATTGCTCGGCTGGTTAACATTCCTCCAGAGCCCTCTGATATTCTTCTCTTTCATCAGGGAGAATACTTTCAGCCATTCCTTTTCAACATGTTCTCTCTTGTGCCTCCAAACTTTCTTTTTGTAAGCTGACCTCAGGTCTGTGATGAAGAGACACTCAGGTAAGAGTCCCCCTCTTTTACTGACTAACAGGGCCTTTCGTATGGCTTGTTAACCTCTGGTTATATCTTTCGAGAAACGTGCATAGCCTGTGATCGGACGGGGCTTGTTGTCAGAGCGCTGTTGTCGTCAGTTTCCCAGGTACTATAATAGGTCTCCTACTATATTCTCCCAGCCTTTTATTGATGAGAGATATTTTAATGATTCAGTACCATGAGGCTATGTTTCGATCCATGCTCTCATTTTGTCTCCAATTTTACAGACCATTTGATCCTTTGAGGGACCTTGAATGCTTCTTCTCCTCTCGTCTACCCTATTGGAATATAGTCGGTGGCTAATAGTACCTCTAGTTGTACTGTGACCCTCAGAGGTCTGTGATCACTTTCAGCCCTATCTACAACTTTAAAGTCTGTCAGTCCTGCTGAAATCCTTTCGCTAACTAAGATGTATTCAATCGTCAAAATGTTCCTAAAGGTTGCTTTCGGGCTCCATAGTGGAGAAAGTTCTTCCTTTAGAGTGTGGGTTGTACAAAGCTTATAGTTGTTAAGTAGATTGAATGAAGGTTCTCCCTGATCCCTGCATCTTGTAGTGCTAGGCCTTTTGTCTGTCTCTTAAATTGAAATCCCCCACAATGATTACTTGATGGAGCTTGTATTTAGATAAAAGGTTGTCTAGTGAACTTGTCAGGGCATCCATAGATTATTTTGTGTTGGTATATACTGGTTTGATGTAATAATTGCTTAGCAGGAGATGAAGTGTCATAGAATATAAATTCAGGCCTTTAATCAAAAGAGCTTGAAGCTCTGGTGTCCTTGTTTGAACTTCTGTATCCACAAACTGGCAGGCATGCTTCAGAAACATAGAAAGTCCACCTGATGGCCGATCAAAATTGTTCTGTTTTATTGCTGCAACGTGATGTTCATAATACCCTACCAGAGAGGTGCTAGCCAGGGCCCATGTCTCTTGGAAGCATAATATGTTGACCCTAGTCAAAGAATCCTGTATATGTTTTCCTTTTACAATTTTGTTGATCCCTGCTATATTCCAGGAAGTTATTGTAATTTGTTGGTAGGGCGATTTGCGTCCTTTTCTTCAGTCCGGCAGGGTTAATTTTCATTTTTGTTAGGAGTAGTGCTGCTGCTTTCTTTGTGTTCCGATGTGGTATTGGGCAGCAAGACTAACATATACTACTCGGTGGTCGTTACGCTGGGATGTTTAAACTGGACAAACTGCTACAGTTGGCTACGTTGCTACAAGTCCTTTGCAAAATGGAGCGGGCTCCATTTTCCCCTCTGTTTTTCTGCAAGAACATGTGGGTATTTCATTTGCTAAAGGAGCTGGACAACTATGTCCCACTTAGCAAATTGCTGAAGTTCACCCAATCCCACTTTTAGGAGATTCTTTTGCCTCAATCCCACCAGGGTTGAATCACCATGAGTGTCCCCCTAAAGTTTCTTGAATCTGACCCATTCCAGATCTTCTGATTTGATTTGTTTCAGTGTGGCTAGGTGCTTGAAGAGGCAAAATGCTTGTACTTGCATTAATAGATGGAACTTCTTCTACTCCCTGCTCCTGATTTACTGAGCTGTTCGCAAAGATTGGTCTGACTGAATGATTCTGATTGTTGCCTTGTGGGTAGCGACTTCCTTCTCAAGTGTACCTGCCATTGTTGTCTTCTTCACCATTATTGCTTGGGGTTGCAGGGATGTGGAGGAGTGTGGCTCAATGGTTAGAGCGGCAGACCCTGATGCAGAGTTCTGGCCAGGGACTAGGGTTCGATTCCCGCCTCGGCGGGGTCTCGGGCTCAATTTCCCCGGACCTGTTAATTCTCGCCTCGGTGCCTATTCTAATCACGAGCCCCACGCTGCAACTCTGGGCAATAGCTTGCTTAGCCTCCACACCGGCCCCAACAGCGCTAAGGATGCCTGGCTTCACCCTGGGGGTGCCCAGGAGTGGACACTTCACAGGGAAAGCCAGGAGGGGTTCCACAGCGGTATGAGTATCAGCGCCAGGAAGCCGAATAGGCGACACCGCAAGGTGACCGTCTGGTGACAGTGCGCTCTATAAGTACCATGACATTTACATTTACATGTGTCAGTTTCCTTTGGAGTAGTGACTGCCATGGCTTGAGTGCTGGTGTCTGCCTTCATGGAGCGTATTCCTGCTTATGCTGTTGGGGCTAAATTGGTTCTAATGCTGACGGGGAAATATGTGCATGCGTGTGTTTTACAGTTGTTGCCTGTTGTACGGTGTGCCCATCTGGCAAGCCCGACGAGGAGCCTTTAACACCCCTTTTGACTGTGAATAATGGATAAAACTGCCTGTCTTTAGGTTCCTTTAGTACAGTAGGTTGGTTTGTGGTTAGAAGCTGTAGTTATCACCTTTTTGCTTTAGAATTTTCGAGTTGTTTGCTCATCTTTTTCTTTGCTCTCCATGGAAACATTTTGTAGTGTAGTTCCTATATTCCCAATAGGCTCTGCACATTGGAATAACATATACTATAGTTTAGACGTAGGACTGAGGTCGACTAGGTCTCTATCGTATATATTAGACTTAATTGTGAGTGCCAGCTAGCTCAGAGGTCACTAGAAACTTTCTCGAATTCACAAGAAGGGATTAGTGTCTGACAACCGGATAAACATGACAACTTTGTTTCCCAAGAATAAGAAATCAATCTCTAGAGTCGCGGAAACAATAGATAGCTATTTTACTCAGTCAATCGTGCATGCTTCGTTTCACCAGAGGTGCTGAGAAAATAGAGAGACGGGCGTTTTCAATAAAACGTATTTATTGAACAGTCTTCTTTATCAAGCATAAGAAATGTACTGCTACAATCGTAATACTGGTTATAAAGTACAGAGCATATAATACGAAAAGTATTATAAAGTAGTACTGTATAAGCACGATATGGTTTCTAAGCCATAAGTTGCCTAAAACATATAAAATACATACAGGGATAAAATAATGACTAAAAGTACTCAACTGGTGCTTCTAAAATACGCCTACCCCGGTGTACCTAACCTAGGTCTAGTACAAGGGAAGAAGTAAGTGAGGAGTAGCTTAAGTTTAGTATTTCTCTGCCAAGAATCTATCCAAGAATTCTCTAAGGGTCTAATCAGCTCGGTAGCTTGGTTTAGAATGAAGGAGGTCTTGGTTTAGAATGAAGGAGGTCTTGTATCTCTATCTCAGGCCTCGATTTCCCAGCAACCTGCAAGGGTAGCCTGGAAACACTGGAGCGGGATTTCTCGGCAGGAGAAAAGACAGCGTCTCTCAGTGCGTCAGATGGAGGGTCGGCTTCTTTCGGCACTTGCTGCTGCAGGGCGTCGGGCAAGTAGTAAGTCGATCTGCTCCAAACCATTGTGTCTTTGTCTGGGCAAATCTAGGCATATTTATACTTTGAAGGTGCCGAGTATGACATGTGATTGGACTTAATAACGTCATCAAAGACTCAGTTCTTCGAAAAGTCCATGATTTCCTAGATAAATTAGTATTCAGGCATGGGAAGTCCGTAGCTGCTGAAGGTGGGTTTCTCTAAGAAATCGTTGTGATTCTTGGAATTTAGTGGAAGTAGCCATGCCGTATTTGGGCTGCATAGGCTCAGCCTAAATATGGTAATGATTTCTATGCCTATATAAGGATCGAACAATCTATACCTGTATAAGGGCATGAATCGGGAAAAATTACACTAGAGTCCTAGATTCATTTACAACACCCACTCCACAATTTTAAGTTCAATACAACTAAACGTAAAAGCACTGACATATCTAAAGCTAGTGTTTACAATCCCACCCAAAATACAGTATACAAATTGCATTTGAAAAGGCTTGTTTAAATGTAGAACAAACATTTCTCTATAGACATGAAGCATAGTATACATTCTATCATTTGTAAAATACAAAATTACATTCATGAAACGTCTCTGGAGTTTACAGAAAGGAAAGAAAAAAATCTTTTTATTTTCGACACCATCCCAAAGCATAATATCTAAACCGTTTTTGTTCTGATGATTAGGCCAAATATTGTTATTTATGAGCTATAAAAAAGAAATCTTGTTCTCTAGGAATAGTTCTACTTTAAGCAGATTACTCTGTGCCAAAAGTTCAATTTTGGAAAAAGTTCAAATTGGTAGATGGTTTGTTTTGAAAAATGAAGGCCGAATTTCAGAGTTCAGGGAGAGCTGTGTGCATGAATCAAAAGTTATTCTCGGAGTCAGGAGAAAACATCAGATCATCTAGGCTGGCAAAGAAACCGTCTACCGTAGTAGGTGAAAGTGGAACCACTTCAGTTAGCAGGTCAAATGTGCATAGATGAGGATCATCGCCATCAGCGTTTGATGCATTAGCAATGTCCGCAGTAGGTGGTACCTGTGTGCCTGTAGTGTCACTTATCTCACCCTCAGTTAGACTTGCCGGTGAGACCTCAATGAATGCCGTCATCAGAATGGGCAGCCGTTGGGGGCAACACAATGCATGAGTCGTTACCGGACCTAGCAAAGTGTCAACATCCGATGGCAGGACTGATGGGAGTGTAAGACAAATGTCCAACACGCATTCTTCTCCGCAAAGCAGGCATCGCAGAACAGGTAAGATGCAATCTTGCCAGATTGGTCTGAACGAAAGGAACCAAGTTGTGTTCAGATACCTTAAACGAGCCAAGCCAAGAATCTGTGAAATTCTCTCACGATACCTCATGGCAAGGAGGCATTGTTCCATGGTAGTCTGGGTGTCGCTGGTGACCGGACTTGCCATATCGGAGCTGAAGGAATAAAAACAGAATTCCTGCTACGAGTCCCAAGATGAGAGGCAGGCCGCCGAACATAGAGTGCACGAAATTTGGAAAAATGCCAAGGACTGCTGTAAATGGTGTTAACAGTCTCAAAAAAATCATCTTAAATACATGTGTGATGCCACTGGTATCAGACATATTTAAGATTTGACTTAACATTTCTGCGAAATGTACTGGGCAGTTTGTTGATAATAATGCATGTATCTCTGCAGAAGTCCTTGCAACTTGGAGATCATATGTTTCTTTAGACGAGGTCAGTGGCACAGTTTTTTGTAAAAGAATGACTTTCATTCTGCTTAAAGTATCAATTTGTATAGAAGAGATATTCAGTGAAGGCCATAATGCTGTCCCCCTGTCTGTCTTGTGCGTTGGATACAATACTTGCATACAACAAGTGACCATGGGCGAGACACTGACTAGATACGCTTTTCCTGGCAACATGCCACAACAGCTGTGGTCGTTGAGCATAACGTAACTGCCATTGGATAGCTGCCTGAAAATTGGTTCTATCACTGTGAAGGGTGTACCGTGCAGGTGGCAAGAGAGGTTATTTGCAGAACCTTCGCAGGCTCCGTGTAAATGAATACCTTGGCACCAAAGTGTACCACTTAGTGAGTTCTTACAATTTCTACCACTACAGAATACCTCCTTTCCCCCATTCCAACATTTGTTTGTGTATGGTAAAGTCCAGGTCGACTTAATGTATTCTTTACCCAACCCTTCATACAGGCCCGCTGTTATATATGCTGTAGACAATACTGAAATTGGAAAATCGTCACTGGTATCGTGATGGTGCCATGTATTATCCATTCAATGACAGGCTTCTCAGAAACTGTCAATGGTAATCTTTCCAGTTTTTCAATGCTCAGCACCGTGTAGTCTGCTCCTTTTTAAGCCAAAGAGATTTGTTTATCTGTAAGGTTAAACACAGTAAACAATGACGTGGTGTTGATTAAACGCCATGGCACGTAGCCTAAACGGAGATTTTGCAACGTCCAGCCTATCAGCATTATAGAACGTAATTGGGACTGGCCATGTTGTAACATTAGCAAGTCTTGCTCTATTATGGCATTTGCAGATGACACAATGCTGTCCAAAGAATAAATTCTGGAGGACAGAGTCGTTAACCCATTGTCCACTACAGAGAGAGCTTTCTCTAAATGAATACGATCAATTTCTCATATTCTTTCTGCAGTTTCCATTTGCGTTATTTTCCAAGCTTCATTGTACGCAGGGTATATACCGGCGTATATGAAACGTTTTTGACATGGTTTGCAAGGCCCCATTAAGAAATCTCGCAAATCATTGCCTTAAGTAAAGATAAGTGTTGTTTGATTTCTGGAAGTGTAGATTTTTGTAGCTATTCAAGACATAGCTTTCCTACACTGTAAGTAGTTACTATCCCTTGATGTTGTCTCTGGGAGTATCTTGGATCTGGCCTATTCACTGTGAACCCTTGTGTTTTGTTCAGGAATCTATCTTGACAGTTATTCGTGTCCAATCAGAATTAGTTCTGTTCTGTTTTAAAATATATGGTACGTCTACTTCCTCTTCTGTAGTATCATCACTGTCAGATGTGGGCCTAGCTATAGATGGTTTGTTTAAATCTTTTATCTTAGCCAGTCCAAGACAAGACGTTTGTTGAACAGTGTCATTTACAAACATTATTTGTTCTGGTATAATGCAGGCTCTGAACAGGGCTTCTAAACCTTGCACCTGCCAGTCTTTCGTGCCCCAGACAGTTTTTGTCTCAATGTTGTCTTTCCAAAAGTCAAAACCTAATGTAGACAGCTGAGCATAAACGTTTGCAGAATAAATTTGTTTAGTATTGGTCAACATTGTTTTCATTCCTGTCTTATTCTCATTTTTAAAATAAAATGTTTCTGGATTTGTAACATTAAACCCTGAGAAGTACGGAAACTTTTCCTAAAATGTTTATAAGCTGCCCTTTGGCGGCGTTGGACAATGTTCCCATTGATTGTAAGTAAAAACATTCATCTGACTTGCAGATTTATGCAAATAATGGTGACCATAATGATTAAAACAATACATTTGTTCATAATCTGATGAACCTTCTAAGTATTCATGTTCCGTAAATTTAGCTGACATTTCTAAATCTGTCATCATGTTATTAACAGTTTCAAAGTCCCAATCATCAGAGAATGTGCTGGGTGAGACAAAGTCACTCAAAGAAACCTTAAACTAGTGTGGAATCTTCAGCAGCTCCACCGGGCCATAGATGTCATAATCAGTTCTGTCCCATGCTATACCACCAGGTATAGGAACAGCTGTGATGTTCACTGATAACAGGTCTCTTTTTTCACGATGAGATGATTTGTGAGGTTTTAGGACCAAGTTGATTTTCTTACTTGCTGTGTCCATTGTACTGTATTTTTCATCAATCATTCTTCCCAAACTCAACGCCAGTATGAGCCAGAGCAGGAGGAAAAGTACACCTAACACAATCCAAAATTCAACCCATGGTAAAACCAGATATGTTTTTCCAAGTTGATGAAAGAGTTCTGTTATTTTTTCTTTGAACGTTTTATTTGCTGGCGTATTTTCAGGTTCACTGGGATCCTCAGAAAATGTATCAAAGTTGATAAAATAGCCAGAGGCAGTTCTGTCAATTGTTGGAATTGCATCAGGATTGTTATTAATCCTTGGAGTTGCTTCTTCCTTTTTCATATTTGTATAGTCAGAGGATACATCATTGTAGACAAGTGTTTCTTGACAAACTGTTATTTGGGTATCCAGAGGCACAAGTTCCATGGCTTTGTTGCATAGTCCTTCTTTTCTTACTGCAGGTTTATCAAAGGTGATACGTCTTTCAGTTTGAACCTCTTGGATTGTAGCAAGATTTTGTTGTCTGCAACATCTTAAGAGTCCACTGGGCCTACTACTTATTATCGGCCACATGATTGTGGTTTGACCAGGTCGATGGATACAACTCTGTTCTCCCTTTTACCAGCAAGGGGCGGTAGTAACACTGATCTTGTTCCTTGGATTGCCAAGACAGGTACTGCTTTTCTGTATGAAGGCCCAAATTCCTTCTTTAGCGCAATATTTTCCCTGACTAGATCCACAATCTTTGGAATCCAGACAGGTCTTGCTGGGACAGGTGGTTTTTCTCCAGTGGTCGTTGGCTTCTGTATCGTGTTACTCAGACTTCTTCTTGTTTCATTTAAGTCCTGTAAAACAGCCAAACGATCTTTGACATCAAAATGTTTTTGTTCCACCACTGAAGTTTGACAATCGAGGTTTTCGATTATCTTTCTAGTACCAAATAGTAATTCATATGGAGTGATTCCACCCAGAGAACTTCTTGGCAGATTGTTAAGACTACGTTGGACACTTATTAGATGTGTGACCCACCCATCACACAAACCTAATACCTTAGCTGTTATGGATTGCTTTATGTCACAGTTTTTTCTTCCCACTACCGCATTACCCTCAGGATGGAAGGGACTAGAAATACCGCAATGCAACGCCCAAGCTATCCATGGCATCTTTAAAAGCTCGAGAGCTAAACGCAGGACCCTGGTCAGAGTGTAGCGTGCCAATTGCGTATGTGCCGATAAAGACTCGCAAATCCTTTATAACAGTTCTGGCGTCAGCCGAGCGCTGGAGCCACATCCAAATAATCTTGTCCTAGTAGTTGTGGGACCGCATCCGTCCATTATGGCGTTTGCAGGTAGATAGTCTAATGCTGTCTAGCAATGGTATCTGAACTGGGCTGGCTATACTGTAGTCAGGTATCTGGTGTCTTTCGCTGCTGCGATCTCTGTTGCAGTTAGGGCAATGAATTGCGAAATTGTACACATCAACGCTCATTCCCGGCCACCAGTACATCTTTTCAAATTCTATTGGAGATTTTAAGATCCCTTGATGTCTCAGACCCTCTCCCATATGTGCTTCTTGAACCAAAGCACCTCTCTCGTTCCTGTTTGGAATTACTCTGTCCCCCACTCCAGGGAATCGAGCAAAAGGAACGGAGTTTGCATCAATTATGTATGTATTACCGAGTGGATAGTTTACAGGTAACGCTGCATAGCTAGGCTTTGACTGCTAGCATTGTTTCACCATCTATTGCTCTTTTCGAGCGAGTGATTGTAGCTACAGAAGCCGTTTGCACAGCTGCCTTTGCGGCTTCATCAGCCAATGAATTCCCTGCAACGTGAACGCCATCACGCTGATGACTCAGTGTATGAATCACGTGAGTCTTTTGTAGTTCTTTCTGTAAAAGAACTACTTGTTTCCAAAGGGTTTTATGCTTAATTGGGCCACCTTTTGAATTTTTGAACCCGTTTTTAACCCAGCTCTACAAGTGTTCGTTGTAAGATTCAACGCAGAAATACGACTCACACCCTATTAGTGTGGGGAATTTGCGATCAGTATTTTCAAGCGCCATCTTGAAAGCCTGTAGTTCAGCTCGCTGAGCTGTACAATCTCCTAGTGATTGAGTTTTAGTGACCATAGGTCTGAATTTACCTTCTCGCCAGCGACCTTTAAGAATCGCGCATGCAGCACTATAGGCTTGGTTACCCCAACTGCGGGCTGTGCAGATCCGTCTGTATAGATTATACATCCGTAATGTTCTAGAGGCAGAATTTCAGTCGGCAGAGGACATTCATATTCGTATTGTAGGAATTCTTGTGTCTTCAAGCAGGGGTAAAAAATGTATTCAACGTCTGCTGCAGCAAGAGAATTAACCCATTGCATCCATCTCGGATGTAAAGCCTTAGCATTGGAATGCTTGCTTTTGTCACTGCCTCTAAGGCAGGTACAGGTGTAACAATCATTATGCATATGCCCTGTGTGAGGGCTCTCTCTTTTGCTACTGCAGTTTGAGCCGCTGTCAGAATTTTTCTGTAGAAGTGAATTTTATTTCCGCTTGTGTGTACAAGTGTGATTTGTATGCTATTGGTACCTTTTCACCTTCATTAAAGGTCAGGTATGTGAATCCGCATCTCCCTGTGATGATTCGGATCACAAGATTGCGCGCATTATCGCGTGTTTCTAATTGTGTTTTTGCTAACATGTCTGTTTGCACTGAACGCAAAATTTCTGTATGGTTTTGAGTCCAATTTGTTGGTTTGAAATCAGGGTTGATTAGCTCGTAGAGAGGTTTAACCCTTTCTGCGTAATTTAGAACATACTTTTTTCCAAAATTCAGGAAACCTAGAATTGACTGTAAGTTCTTCAGCGTCTTTGGAGGTTGGAGCAGCGCACATTTCTCTAGGAAGTTGGCTGCCAGGCTTTTAACTTCACTTGATAACTCGTATCCTAAGAATAGGACGTTTAGGTGGGCAATTCGTGATTTCTTAAAATTTAATTTGTACCCTTCAGATGCGAACCCGAGTATTATGGTGTTCACTCTTTTCAAGTGCACATCCAAATCATCGTCTGTAAGATAGATGTCATCGACATAAGATAATGCCTCATCATCATACATTTGTAGTAACTCTGTTACCCTGGCTGAAAATAACCCTAGACTATTCTTGAATCCTTGGGGGAGACGGCAAAATTGTTCTGTGTCCCCATTATTGAGAAAGCGGTCAAATGCCTCCTTTCAGGTGCAATATTTTGACAGAAAAACCCATTTGAAATATCTAATGTGGTTTTATATTTTTTCCGCACAATGTTATTCATCAGTGCTGCACTATGTGCATTTTGGATGTCTGTAATCCAAAACTAGACGATATGTATTGTCTGGTTTGGAGACAGGAAACAAAGGATTGTTCATTGACGAGGTGCATGTTTCAAACACCCCTTGGTATTCAAGTTGATTTAAAATCTCCCTGACTTGTTTCTTAGCGTCTTGCTTAACTGGATACTGCCTTTGTGCAGTAGGTTGATTTTTTAACTGGATTTTATGGTGAGGAGAGTCCTCATCCCATTCAACATGATTTTTATATAATGCTGGAGCCTGGGCCACAGCCCATTTTCTGGCATAGGTGTATTTTTTATGAATAGGAATATGATTTGAGAAGGCTGGCATAATTATCTCTTCGCCATGTGGGCTCTCCCTGACAAATTCAGGTGGCCAGTCTTGTTCAGCTAGACGAATGTCATAACCCTTGGATAGCTTATCCCAAAAGAGAGCTTTTATTTTCCTAGTTATGTCCCCCTTCATCCGGAGTGTCACTTCATATAACTTGTGGGGTACACTAACCCTGGTGTCGGCAGTTTCAACTTGAATGCATTCATTCAAGTCCACTGTCTCCAGATGATCCATCAGGATCTTGCGAGCTATGGTCACTTCTGCTGCGCTGTCTAGCATTGTTTGGGCCCACTCCCCGTTCTTGAGTTGTGTCCTCAAGATCCTCGGCATGTCTGATCTCTACGCTTGCTACCTTCTTTTTGGTGAATTGAGTTTTCTTATTTTTTGGAACGTGTTTTTCTTCGGACTTCACGCATTCCTCTTTTTGTTCTGATCGTCCTCTTCTCTCGGATTTCTGCGAGGAAGTCTGAAAGGTTCCTTGATATCTATCAGGTTTTCTTAAAGTATCCCTATTTCTAAGGTTATACCTTTTTTCAGAGGGCTCCCGTTGGGGAGACCTAGCTCTGGACTGCGAATGCTTCTCTTTAGGAAGTGTTTGCTTAGTGTTTTCCCACTTCTTTTCAGGAGTATTGAGATTATTTTTAATAAAAACTTTTTCAGGATTTTCAGTTAGCTGGGGTTTTAACGGTTTCCCACCCAAACTATCTCTACCTAGTTCTTCATATGATTTTTCAATAATTCTTGCCAGCTCATATGGTTGGTCTGTTATATCTGTTTCTTTTAACTTCTGGCGGATTGCCACGGATGCTGCTTCACCTTTGATGTTGGCTAATAGTATAGCCGAGACCTGTTTGAAATCTTTCAGTAATTTCATACCTAGATTTAAGGCCGGTTCTGGACCGTATTCATTTTGAATCTGTCTCAGAATGTCTGGTATTACCGCCATAGACAGGACACCATGAGTTTTTGTGTAGATTGAAGCAAAGACTGTGCCCCAAGTGTCACAATCCTCCACATGCGGTGCTATCCCCATTGGTAAACAGATTGTCAGAATTCTGTGTTTCTCATGAGGTGTACTATCAGGGAATACTGCCTCAATTTGAGTAATTTTTTGTGCTAACCATAACGTATTTTGTTCCCTTTTGACAGTCATTTTACCAATGACTGATTGTATAGTCTGTGGTGTGATTTTGTTTGTGTTCCCCTGGTGAGGGGTGTGCTGTGGAATCCTTACAGTAGGTTGGACTGTTAAAGTCCGCATGACATATTGAACCAATTGTCTATGTATTTTAATTAACTGTTTCAGCTGCTCTAACAGTTCTCGACCTGTCATGTTTTCTATGTCAGGATGTGGTGTATAGCTGGCTAGTACCGGCCATGTAGCTCCTGATTTACCTAGTGGACCGAGCCTGGTAATGTGATTCTGATGTTGTAGGGCGCCTTTAAACAAGAGCTGATGCTCTTGGTAAGTTAATGGAATTTCCACGTCCTCGTAAGGAACGTATTCTGTTGGAGGTTCCTCTACTTTGTAGTAGTGAAACTCGTGTGTGTCTCCATCTGCTGGAGGAAAGTGAATCCATGAATAGAATACCTCTGTCTGCCGGTATTCATGTGACTCTATAACAAAGAATACTTTACCACCTCTCGATGATACTCCATTATTTATCAGTTTGTAAGTTATAGTTTTCCTTACATTTGCCGGGATGATTTTAGCATCCGGGTCATTCTCTAAGAGATTTCTGTCATTTAAGGCTGTTTGAGCTACTGCTGCAGCTCTTTCTAATTCTTCGTCAGTATCCATCATTTCGTTGACTCAGAATTTGCAGAGCAAGTTTCAAGGAAACAAAGATTAGGGGCCAGATGTAGGTCGGTCGGTAACGGGCGAAAATCGGTATTTTCGGCCGTTACCGACCGGTATTTCAGAAATGGTATGTAGGGCCCTTAATTTTACAGAATCGGTAAATTTACCGATCGGTAAATTTACCGATTCTGTAAAATACCAAATCGGTATTTTTACCGATTCGGTAAATTTGAGATGTAGGTGGGACTCTTCTGAGTCCCACAAGCCTTACAAAATCGGTATTTTACCATCAAATCCAATTTGATGGTAAAATACCGATTCCGGTGTGCATGCACATGTGTGCATTCAGACCTCTGCCATATGACAGGCAGACCTGCCCTTGGGGCATGTATGCCTGCCACATGGCACCCGAGCCTGTTTTGGGTGGGCCAGAGGGTGTCAAAGTGACACCCCCTGCACCCTTGAGAAATTCGGTATTTCAATCGGTATTGCCCATTGATTCCTATGGGCTTCATAGCCCATAGGAATCAATAGGAAATACCGATTCGATATTTCCAGATTAGGTAAATACCGAATCTTAAAGATTCGGTATTTACACATCGGGAAATACCTACATCTCCCCCTTCATATTTACCACTTCTTAAATACCGAATCGGTAAAATTCGGTATTTAAGAAGTGGTAAATAGGAATTACCTACATCGGGCCCCTAGGTGCACAATATTTTGGAACACTGTATCCTTCAACGTTGAACAAACCAAAAACGAATACATAGGTTTTTGTCCTACTCAGTTTTGGCGGATATTATCCTTTCACCCACTCCAGACATCTATTGGAGTATTTACGGGAGAAAGGGGTCTGTGTGAAAAGCACGACTGAGTTACTCTAGTATCTAGCGTTAAATTATCGCCTTACCAAACGTTGGGCACCATGTAGTGTAGTTCCTCTATACCCAATAGGCTCTGCCCATTGGAATAACATATACTATAATTTAGACGTAGGACTGAGGTCGACTAGGTCTCTATCATATATATTAGACTTAATTGTGAGTGCCAGCTAGCTCAGAGGTCACTAGAAACTTTCTCGAATTCACAAGAAGGGATTAGTTTCTGACAACCGCATAAACATGACAACTTTGTTTCCCAAGAATAAGAAATCAATCTCTAGAGTTGCGAAGCAATAGATAGCTATTTTACTCAGTCAATCGTGCGTGCTTCGTTTCACCAGAGGTGCTGAGAAAATAGAGAGACGGGCGTTTTCAATAAAACGTATTCTTTCTCAAGCATAAGAAATGTACTGCTAAATCGTAATACTGGTTATAAAGTACAGAGCATATAATACGACAAGTATTATAAAGTAGTTCTGTAAAGGCATGATATGGTTTCTAAGCCATAAGTTGCCAATAACATATAAAAAACAGACAGTGATAAAATAATGACTAAAAGTACTCAACTGGTGCTTCTAAAATATGCCTACCCCGGTGTACCTAACCTAGATCTAGTACAAAGGAAGAAGTAAGTGAGGAGTAGCTTAAGTTTAGTATTTCTCTGCCAATAATCTATCCACGAATTCTCAAGGGTCTAATCAGCTCCGTACCTTGGTTTAGAATGAAGGAGGTCTTGTATCTCTATCTCGGGACTCGATTTCCCAGGAACCCGCAAGGGTAGCCTGGAAACACTGGAGCTGGATTTCTCGTCAGGAGAAAAGACAGCGTCTCTCAGTGCATCAGTTGGAGGGTCGGCTTCCTTCGGCACTTGCTGCTGCAGGGCGTCGGGCAAGTAGTAAGTCAATCTGCTCCAAACCACCGTGTCTTTGTCTGGGCAAATCTAGGCATATTTATACTTTGAAGGTGCCTCAGTTTTTCGAAAAGTCCATGATTTCCTAGATAAATTAGTATTCAGGCAAGGGGGAAATCCCTAGCTGCTGAAGGCGGGTTTCTCTAAGAAATCGTTGTTGATTCTTGGAATTCAGTGAAAGTAGCCATGCCGAATTTGGGCTGCATAGGCTCAGTCTAAATATGGTAATGAGTTCTATGCCTATATAAGGATTGAACAATCTATACCTATATAAGGGCATGAATCGGGAAAAATTACATTAGAGTCCTAGATTCATTTACAACAATTTATCTGCTTAGTAAACTCTGCAGGTAATGAGTATGTATGGCAAAAGGCCAATTCAGTTTTCCATCCTTCTAAGCTCAGTAAATCGGTAACCATTACATTAAATAGTAACACTTGTCATTTGCAGCACTTACAAATGGCAAAAGTGTGGTCTGAAGGACTATATTAAAGTACAATTTTATTTCAAGGAGGGCTACCATATGTAAGTAAGTAATAAACTTTATTCAGTTTCAGCGTACAATAAAACCATAAAAGTACATGTTTAAAAAACAGATTGAATGCTTTCATCATAA
This sequence comes from Lissotriton helveticus, assembly GCF_964261635.1. Classification (NCBI taxonomy): domain Eukaryota; kingdom Metazoa; phylum Chordata; class Amphibia; order Caudata; family Salamandridae; genus Lissotriton; species Lissotriton helveticus. The sequence continues at coordinate 1,210,201,794 of NC_136063.1, forward strand.
AAGAGAAAAGAGGAACATACGTTTATATTATAAGCTACCAATCTTGATATGATTAAAAAGTATGCAGCAGAAAGTTTAAAAAGAAAAAAAAACATAAAAAAAACCATATGCCCATGAGGCCAACATTGTGCATACATATGTCAAAAAAGGAATTCATAATGTCATGGCATGCACATTACATGCCCTCTCTCCAAGGATGGTCACTATTGATATCCCAGGGCGGAATAGACAGCATCATTCTATGTAGGTCTTCAATATGAAACAAAGAAGAACAGCATCATGTATGAGCCCTTATTATGCCAGCGAAGGATCCCGTTATACCATATACATACAGAAGATCCCAAGGAAACCACTGACTGAAAATATCCTTTGTGTGGCCCCTGTTAATGAAAACAGCTAATAGATTACCCCCTTATGGGACTTACAGCCTACACTCAAACCTTTTCTAATTCATTATAAGCCCAAACATTAATAATGCAGTCTTGAATTTAGTATCTCTGGAATTTGCACGGCTCCTTGGTCTAGGCTGCATATCCCACTAACCCTAGTTCTGCCCTTCACAGGTGGGCTAAAATAGATCCAAGGCTGCTATTGGCTCCCAGTCAGGCTACTCTGTACGCATATAGGCATTGGTATACTTCAAAACTAGCCAAGAACAAAGGAGCAATATACAGGACCAGCAGGCACAATTATGTTCCACAGTGTTGTGTTGCTTAGTAACTAGGTTGCCCAAAAATGTATGAGGCAACCTAGTAGAGAGAATGTTTCCACTCAATTGTTCTATTGCATGTTCAGGCCAGATCGTTATTGGGTGGACGAGGATACGGTTGCGTCCACTTGCGCTCCTCAGGAATAAATAAAATATTGCATCAAGACTAATTTCTGATCATTTCTTCATTGGCAACGAGGGACCTGAGGAGCTGTGAACCTACGTGTGCAGGGAATTGCACTGGATGCTATTTTACATTTATGTTTTTTGTGATTTTTGGCATCGTGGCGAAGTTTGGGGCACACTTTTGCTGCCTTCTTCGGGATTCCTACAACCTTGCTGGACGTTGGATTCGTTCTGGTTACAGCAAGTATTTGGACTTGTTTTGGATCTAATTGTGGCATCTGTACTACCTCGGGGACATCGAAAGTGGACGCCATAGAGGGATCGCATTATTTAAGTTCCCTCAACGTTCCGGAGCTCATCGGCTTACCTGTCTTCCGTTATGGATTCATGCTAACGTGTGTAACGTGTGACGTCCATCTGCCTTGACGATTTAAGCAACGCCATCAGCGGAGTAACGTCATCACGCGGGTCACGCTGCGTGATCTTTATCGGCCATTTTGGATTTCCTTCAGAAGCATACAACCGCTGCCTAGCAACCAAGTTTCGGAGCTGTTTTATTGCCAATTCACGCAGTTTGTGTCAAAATATTACCAGCAGTTGAATTTATGACGGATTCTGTATTTCGCCTTGCACTCCGCGCTGCATCACCTATTTTAGGTATTTTGAAACTTATATATTTGTGTTCAACACTGTACTAGTGGAACTGTATTGTATTATTTAACTATTTTGCATCGATCATCATGACTTCAGAGGGCTCAAGTACAACATCAATCAACACTCCGAATTTCAGTATTTCTTCTCCTCAACCTTTTTGGTCCACTGGTGTTGAACCTCCTCTTAAGAGGTCTGAATGGAAAGCTTATTTTGTGAACTACATTGAAGCAGTTGATGAGGCCAAGAAAATGGCCCCTGAATAAAAGAAAAGATTACTTCTGCATGCCCTTGGTCCAATTGGTCTCAAAACATTTCATCAACTGACTAATACTAAAACGTCTGGAGATTTTAATGTTTTTGAAGTCGCCTTGTTGCACTTGGATAACTATTTTAAGCCTAAAGTGTGTAAAGTTGTCACTAGATATCAATTTTTTCAGAGGAGGCAAGCTACATCTGAAACTATTAATAATTATGTTTCTGAATTGGAGTGGAGAAGTGTGGCTCAGGGGTTAGAGGCAGCAGACCCGGAAGCTGAGATCGGTCCTGGACCAGGGTTCAATTCCCTGCCTCGGCGGGGTCTTGGGCTAAAAATTCCACGTACTCGATAATTCTCGCCCCGGTGCCTCCTCGACTCACGGGTTCACACTCTGCGACTCTGGGCAATAGCTTGCTTAATCTCCACAACGGCCCCTCGCGGCGGGATGCCTGACTTTCACCTTGTGGATACCCTGCTATCTCACAGGGGAATACCAGGAAGGGTTCCCTAAGCAAGCGCCGGGAAACCCACTGCGGGTAGCTGTGCGCTATATAAGCTCAACTACAATTAAAAAGATTAGCTCTTGATTGTAAATTTGGTGTCTTACATGACGGTCTTATCAGAGATCAGGTTGTCATGCATACCTCTAATCCAGCAATTCAAGACAGATTGTGGGTGGATGGTGATGCCTCTTTGGATGACATACTTACCAGTGTAAGAAAAGCGGAAATTTCTGGTCGCTGTGCAATAGTTTTAAAAAAGGATAGCCAAGATACAGCATTGGTGGGTAAAATTAACATACCCAATGACCACGGTAAGGGTTCCTTGAGATTTAAGGATAAAACCCCTGTTACTAAAGAACGTGCTAAATGTTATAGCTGTGGAAGTTTGGATCATCTTGCTCATAGTAAGACTTGTCCTGCTATTAAGCAAAAATGTTCCAATTGTGGAATAATTGGTCATTTTTCAAAGGTTTGTTTCTAAAGTCAAGTATGTTACCGATATGAATGATCCAACGGATAGTATGGATAACTCTGTTTCTGATAGCACTGATATGGTTTCTAATGATGATTCATCCACAAATTTGAGAAGTAACATTATGTTGAATATTGATTGTGTAGCCTGTACCAACAAACCTGTTTGCAACATGATTATTGGTGGTGTAAATGTGGATATTATTGCAGATTCAGGTTCCCCTCACACCATCATTGATGAAAAGCTATGGAGAAGTAAATTTATTAGTAAGGTTGGTGAACACTTATTGGAACCTGATGTTCACCCCGAAGGTTACGGGGGTGAAAAAATCGATCTCATAGGTTACAGGTGGTTTGCTTTTTAATTCAAGAACAGACGCAGTCGTGGGAAATTGTACGTTGCCAAGAATGGTCCACCTGTTTTAGGTTGGTTAGACCAGAAATTGCTGCATATTATTTTGAATCCCAACAGCAAAGAGCAAGTTTTGATTGTTGACGAAGGGTCCTCATTGGGGGAAGATATGAGGAAACAGTTTCCTTCTGTGTTTAGTAAAAATCTAGGTAATATACGTGGCTTCGAACACCAGATACGCCTTAAAGAGAACGCCATCCCCAAGGTTCATCGTTGTCGCAATGTACCTATTTTAATTAAAGATGATGTAATTGTAATTGTAATTGTAATGAGATTTCTAGAGCGCATGGCTGCCCGTGAGCGTCCCAGCGCTAGTAGATGCATCTGATGGATTAGGCGAGTGTGGAACAGATGGTTACGGGAACAGCCAGGTCTTTAGAAGCCTTCGGAACGGCATCAGATTGTGTTGGGCCCGCAGATCGAGCGGGAGGGCGTTCCACAATTTGGACGCTTGAAAGGAGAAGCGCCGACATCCGGAGCGTGTTTTCTTGATCCTGGGTATTTGAGTTAGATGAGCGTTCGAGGAACGGAGTGTTCTGGACGTGGCATACGGGACAACCAGGTCCTTAAGGATTGGCGGGGCTTTCCCATGAAGAATTTTGTGGGTGAGGCACAGGGCCTTGAAATGCACCCTTTGCACCACGGGCAACCAGTGAAGTGTTCTAATCGCTGGTTTAGCTGAGCACCGAGTCTTGGTGTCCGTAAGAATCCTAGCCGCAGCGTTTTGCACAACCTGTAACCTGTCTGTGACTTTCTTTGGTGCGCCAAGGTACAGGGCATTTCCGTAGTCCAGTCTGGACAGGATAAGACCCTGTAAGAGCAGCTTTCTTGACTGAAAGGGGAGCATGGGGAGGATCTTGCGGGTGGTGCGAAGTAGACCGAGGCAGGTTCCAGCCGTTTTTCTTGCCTGGGTGTTGAGGGTGAGGTTGTGATCGAGCCAAATCCCCAGACTTTTGATTTCGGTTTTGGGGGTTGGGGGCGGGCCCATGCATGGGGGCCACAGAGACACTGGGCGGTAGTGGGACTGATTGCCCATCCCCATAATCTCTGTTTTGTCGCCGTTGAGTTTTAAATGGGATGAGTTCATCCAGCTGACTATGTCCCCCAGGCAGGAATACAGGTCGATGGTGGGATTATCCAGCCGGCTTAGGGAGACAACCAACTGGGTGTCATCCGCGTAGATCAGGAGTTTAATACCATACGGGATGACAATCTTTTCCAGGGGCGCCATATACACGTTGAAGAGCGTCGGGCTCAAAGATGAGCCCTGGGGCACTCCGCAACGTATAGGGGTCTCCCTGGAAATGTAGTCACCCTCCGCCACCTGGAAAGTTCGGTCGTGGAGGTAAGATTTTAGCCACGACAGCGCTGACACTGAAATACCCAGGTCTCCTAGCCGCTGAGCCAAGATGCTGTGGTTAACGGTGTCGAATGCCGCACTAAGGTCCAGAAGGATGATTGCCACTGAACCTCCTGCGTCAATGATCTTCCTGGCCTCTTCGACAACCGCTACCATCGCTGTTTCAGTACTTTGGCCCGGGCGGAACCCTGTCTGTGATGACTTTAACAATTCGTTGCTTTCCAGGTAGCTAGATAGTTGGTTATTGATAAATGTTTCCGCCATCTTGCTAATGAAAGGGAGGAGGGAAATTGGCCTGAAATTGGCAAAATTAGTGGGGTCGAGATTAGGCTTTTTGATTAAGGCTTTGACTACCGCCTTCTTCCAACTAGACGGAACCGAACCGCTTTCTATGGAGGAGTTTATCAGCTTCACCATTGGTGTAAGAATTGTAGGAGCTACTTGTTTAAGGTGTCTTATTGGTGCTGGGTCATGCGGAGACCCACTTTTGAGGGCTTGAAGGATGGGCCTGAGGGTTTCCTCACAGATAGGGGAGAACATATCAAGTTCTATGTTCAAGTTATAGGCCTGCCCTGTGTGGATATGTGGGGGGTCCACAGGAGGGAGGGTTGGAGGATGTTTTGTATTTTTTGATCAAAGAATGTAGCTAACTCATTACACTGGTTATCCGAGAGATTATGGGAGCAGGAAGGTTCTGAGGTTTTAAAAAGTTTTTTCACAATTTGAAATGTTTCTCTGGACGACCAGGATGCTTTACTAATTTTTTCATTAAAGAAGGCTGTTTGAGCATCTTTGAGTGCTTTTTTGTAGTTGAGGATGGCCCGTTTATGGTCGCTTTTACAGACGGGATCGAAGTCTTTCCTCCATACTCTTTCCGCTCTCTTGCAGTTTTTTTTTAGGAGGCGCAACTCGTGTGTAAACCACGGGGAGGTGGCTTTTTTCCTAGGTTTTAGATGCAGTTTTTTAGGAAGAACGGTGTCAAGGGAGTTTTCAATCCAGGAGCTGCGCATCGGCAGAGTGGGGGTTACTTTCGAACTGTGGCCTGGTGTGCTCTAATGCGTGTTTCCATCTATCGAGGTCGAGTTTGGCCCACGAGCGGGAGAGTCTAACCCGTGTTTGTGTGGGAGGAGAGGTGTTATGGATCTGCCAGCTGAAAGGGATCAACAGGTGATCGGTCCAGGGCACTGGGATCGGTGAACTCACCATGAGGTCGGGGAAATTGCAAAATATAGGGTCGAGCAAGTGTCCAAGATTGTGGGTGGGAAGGTTATTTTGTAAGTGCAGTTGATGAGCTGCAAGGTCTAGGATCAAATCCGTGGCCGTGTCATCTTTGCTACTATCAAAATGTACATTGAGGTCTCCTAAAATTAAGAAGTTCGGCCGAGTGCTAGCCAAGGCTACGGAGCATTCCAAGAGTGAGTTATGGAACTGCCCCATGGCTCCTGGCGGCCGATAAATGAGAACTCCTGAAAGGGAGTTACAGAGGGAAATTTGGATAGTGAAGTGCGTGTTTTCACAGTCCGTCATAGGGCTGTCAAGAAATCTACATGAGAGGGAATCTTTAAAGATGACAGCTATTCCTCCTCCCCTACCCTTTGGTCGGTTCAGATGTTGTATAAGGAAGCCTTGGGGCAGAGCCTGTACAATATCGGCCTCAGAGTCTGGGGCAAGCCATGTTTCTGTTAGAAACAGTATCTCTAGATGGTGGTCTTCTATGAGTAAGTGAATTTCGTGGGCGTGTTTGGGCAGAGACCTACAGTTGATCAGAGCCATTTTTACGATCCTCTGAGGGTTGTGCTTGTTTGTAGGGGGGAGAGTTTGAAAGGACAATGGGAGCAATTAGTGAGATGAGCCTCGGCTCTAAGTGATTGAGAACATAGGTGTGAGAGAGGCTGATTGAGATGGTATAGGGATTCTCTGGAGTAAGAAAGCCTCGACTGCTCACTAGTGCCTGGCTCCTGGCTCGGACTGGCGCGGACGGGCGCAGACGGGCTTACCTCTGGCGCATCTCCGGCGCGCCATCGACGCGCCCGCTGCGCTCGTCCGCTGCGCTTCCGAGGTAAACACATGATTTATGGTGGCGGATGACAGATGTAGGGGGTGTGGCCTCAAGAAGGGGGGCGTGGCCTCGAAGAACGCCGGAATGGCGGCAGCGCTGAACTCCGCTGCACAGCCTGAGCAGGTGAGAGTAATGCCCAGAGACAAAATGCCAGGAGGGGGGGTGGGGAGAATAGTCCACAAGATTAGGTGACTCTCAAAGTTTTAAAAGTTTTAAAAAGTTACACAAACACAGCTCCCGGCTTCCGCCTCAGGAGCACTTACATACATCAGCCGGCGCTTGTATTCAGCGCCTTAACATGAGCCAAAGAACATGAGAAACTTGTGTCTGCAAAAGTAATAGAGCCCATAGTGGCTTCGGAGTGGATTTCTCCGGTTGTTATCGCCAAGCGATCTGTGTCAATCTTCGCCATCTTAATAACAACATCATAATCAATAGGTTTCCCCTTCCAAAAATACATGAGATGGTAAGTTGCCTCAAGGGAGCCAAGTGATTTTCTACTATCGACCTCTCATCTGCCTATCATCAGATTTCCTTGTCTCAAGATTCTAAACATCTCATGTCGTTCATAACTCCGTTTGGATGTTATCAATTTGCCCACATGCCCTTCGGCCTTGCTTCAGCTGCAGCTGTTTTTCAGCGTTTAATGTTTCATTTGTTTAACACATTGAATTTGCAAAGTGTAAATTTGCATGTGAAAGTGTGACATATTTGGGTCATGTCATTGATTACATTGGTGTCAGACCAAAAACTTCCTTGGTTTGATCAATTGAGAATGCACCAACTCCTACCAGCAAGGATGATGTCAGATCCTTCTTAGGCATGGCAGAGTTCTGTGCTAAGTATGTTCCTAATTTTGCAGATAAATGTTTCAACATTCGCCAACTGCTTAAAAAGAATGTGAGTTTTTTATGGTCGAATGAATGTGAGAGAGATTTTAGGGCTATTAAAGCTGCCATTGCTGGCACAACTAGTCTCAGTAGTTTTTATCCTGCTGCTGAAAGTATTGTAACTACTGACGCTAGTAATAAGGGATTGGGGGCTGTGTTATCACAATTAGATTCCAAAGGCAAAGAACACATCATTGCATTTGCCTCTAGGGTTCTCTCTCTGTGTGAGGAAAAATACCCAATCATTGAGAGAGAGGCCTTAGCATGTGCCTGGGTCTCGATCATTTTAAGTCGTTCACATGGGAAACATTTGCACAATAAGATGTGAACACAAGCCCTTAGTTAAAATTTTGACTAGTGAAAAATCCTCTAACATTTCTTCAAGACTTGCTAGAATTTCAATGCGGATGCAGGACCTTGCTTACAGAATTGTCTATACCACTGACAAGGATATTTTGTAGCTGATTTTCTTTCTAGAATGCCAGTTATGTTGGAGAAATGTGAGGATGACAAGTCGAGTGATTTTCAGGTGACATTGGTTCATTACCAAGGTCGTTCTGCAATTAACAAGATCGAATGGGAAACTGAATTTCGATTTGATGAAATTCTAACTAAAGTGATGTCCTTTGTGTTAAATGGTTGGCCCCGTAAAGACAGTCTTCCTGATATGAGTAAACCTTTTTGGGAGGTTAGATCTGAAATTTCTTTTTGTGATGGTTTTTTGATGAGAGGGGAGAGAATTGTACCTCCTCTGAATCTCCGTTCTTGTATTATTGAATTGTGTCATGAGGGTCATTCTGGCATAACTAGAACAAAATCTGTGCTTAAGAAGTTATTCTGGTGGCCGGGTTTAAATATTGAAACTGAAAGAATTGTCAGAAATTGTACAGCTTGTGGCAACTCTGATAAGTCTTTAAAGACTTTCAGGCCCCCTATGTGTGACACTTTAGTTGCTAAAGAACCATGGGATACTGTTGCCATCGAAAGTTTGGGGCCTATAAGAGATCAATGTAACGATTTACAGAAGTATGTTATTGTGCTTGTGGATTTATTCTCACATTGGCCTGCTGTCAAGATTTTGGATAAGGCAGATACTGTTACAGTTCTTGAGTTTCTAGATGACATATTTTCCTCTGAAGGTATTCCGGCATCCTTAATTAGTGACAATGGAGTCCAGTTTGTATCTACCAAAACTAAGAACTATTTTGTAAAACTAGAAATCAATCACAGAACTACTTCCTTGTATAATCCCAGCGGGAATGGTATGGTTGAAAGGTTCAACCGTGTGCTGTAAGGTATTATTCAAATTACTACCAGTGGTTCTCAAGATTGGTAAGACTGTTTGGGCCTATCCTGTGACTGCTACTGAGGCTACCGGGTTGCCTCCTTTTATTATTATGCAAGGCCACAAACCCAGGTCCAAATTTAATCCGGGCTCGTTGTGTCCTTCTGGTGCTGTTAATTGGCCTAAGGATGAAGTGTGGAGCAGAATGCAACGCATTCATGGAAAAAGTAGATATTATTTTAATTCCAAGCATTCCACTAAATCGGCAATCATTGAAGTTGGTGATTGGGTTAGGGTTAAAAAAACAGGATTAGTTTGCAAGGGTGAAAGTGCCTTCTTTGATGCCGAAGAAGTTATCAAAGTTCTACAAAATGCTGTGAGATTAAGAAATGGCGAAGTTTGGAATTTAAAAAGAATTGCCATGGATCATTCTATTCGACCCAATAGAACTAGTAGTAGTTCAGGGTGTTCTGAATGGTTGGAAGATGATATGGAGGTAGCTCCTCATTCATCTGTTTCTCCTAATCTTACAGAGAATAGTACTACGGAATCTTCTGTTGTTGAGGAGGGGGATGTGGTGGTTCCGTCTGACTCTGCTGTGGCTGATTCAGCCTTGAGTGAGAGTTCTGTGGGTGAGGATTTAAGTATTTCCTTTCACAATCAAAAACCTTTCCGTAACAAAAAGACTCCTACTTGGCTTAAAGATTATGTAATAAATAATAGATACATTTTCCTTTGTTTTTCTTCCCTCTCTTTTTAGTAAGTTTCCTTTTTATGAATTGTTATGTCATTTCCTTTTTTTATTGTACAGAGGGAGATGTGTTGGGTTGCTTAGTAACTAGGTTGCACAAGAAAGTATGAGGCGACCTAGTAGAGAGAATGTTTCCACTCAATTGTACGTACGTTCTTGTTCTATTGCATGTTCAGGCCAGATCGTTACTGGGTGGACGAGGATACGGTTGCGTCCACCTGTGCTCCTCAGGAATAAATAAAATATTGCATCAAGACTAATTTCTGGCCATTTCTTCACACAGTAATTTACAGAGTGGAGAGGTGTACGTTAGCCAGTGAAGGTAGACCGACTTTCTAAGTTGAGGAGATGTAGTTTTCTTTATTGAGGCAAGGCTTCAAATCCTTCCTGAAGCAGAGGAGGGTTAAGGGTATTTTGACCTTGATGGGGTATTGTTGGTGTTTTGATTGTAATGGGAATTGTGTTCCAGACTAAGTAAATGGAATGGAGAAGGCCCTGGTCCTGGCAATTTTTTCCTGCATTTCTGTTTTTTCAGTCTAGTGATGCCTGGACCGGAAGTAAGTTGAGATCTGAAGCAGATGATTAGCTTATCAGAAAGATCAGTATGGGTGATGTCATTGTGGTCCCTGTATCTGATACAGCTTTCCTTAAAGATGATTCTGGCAGGCAAGAAGAGACTGTGGAAAAATATTTAAAGTAGGGCTTTTGGAGCTGAACTTCTTCAGGTCCAGGATGAGACATCCTGTGGCCTATAGAATGCCCTTTGGGGAGCCTTGTAGTATCACAGATGCCATGTTGCAAAGCATTGCCTTCATTCAGATGTTAGAGTACCAGAGCCTGTACAGCAGTTCTATAGACACTGTTGTAGACATTGCTGGAGTTGTGCCTGGCATTAAATACAGGTGCAACTCAGTGTTGACAGTCCCTCTTTCTAGCGAACAACCTAGGAAATGAGCATTTGCCACTCTAGTAATACTTCTCCTTGGGGAGGACTTATTTTCCTACCTCAGTCTCACAGTCTTCAACTGAAATCCGATTTCAGATTGCTGAGATTGCCCATCACCATCTCTTTTGACCATCTGAACAATGAGACATTGAGCTGCTGTAGATACACAAATCAATCCGGTTGTGGCCATGTTCTAACCACTGTTGTGGTCCAGGACCTAAATCTGTGTACAGAAGCTCCCAAAGGCCTAACCAGCACAGCAGACAGTGAAAGTAGTGCAAAAGGGAATCAGGCCTATATGATCCAATCTGTCTTCAAAGCATGCACATTATCTAATCCATATATATCCCTGGAGTGCAAACCTACCTCAGTTGAAACCCTTTTTACCCTTCTTACCATCTTCTCTATTTCCCAAAGTACCAACACCAACCATAGCATCAATATCATAATCATTAGCATCATCAACATAGGTTGGTAAATGTTAAGGTGGGGAGATACTCTTGCCGCTAGTTACACTTGATATGGAGGCAAAGCAGGCTTAGACAAGAAAGTAAATCAGCAGGAGGATAATATTAATGATCAAAAACAACCAAGGACCTGATTTATACTTTGGTGGACGGGTTACTCTGTCACAAAGGTGGCGGATATCCCATCCTCCATATTACAAGTGCCAATGGATATAATGTGCCTATAATATGGCAGATGCGCTATCCATCACCTTTATGATGTCTGCAGAACTCTAAATCAGGTCCCAAGCATTTTCATACTCCACCCGCCAAATATGTTTCCCAGTCAGGAGAAGAGGTCCCTCTATTTAAATCCATCATCAACAGTGTACACGGATATAATACCTTTATGTATAGTGTTCATTTGTTCATAAATCCTGAGAGAAATGTCAGGGTTATGGGTACAACATTCAACACTTTAAAGCACAAACACCTCCTTTGACAGCTATGATGAAATCTAGCACCCTCCTATTCTATAATATCACAGTTCTATGTACCACTAATTAAGTATTCATTAGTTCATTACCACAAGCAGTTGAATAAGCCACCTCAACAAATAATTTAGCATCTCAACAAATCTCACAGATGGGTAAGTCGATTGCATAGCTTGGTATTTCGATGAGGAAGAATTGTGCAGTGTCTGAAGTGGTTTTTTCTGTCTCACATGCAATGCAGAAGGGGTATGTGATAAAATGTCTGCTGATGGTCACAACAATCCAGGATAGCAGGATCCAGACCAGTCTCTGGGTAGCCACACATCATCCCAGTTGACACAAACATTGTAAATTCCAGCTCTTGTTCTCCAAATCTCAACTTGAATAAATATTAAAAAAGGGACTAAGACAGTTTGCTTAGGTATGGTCACATTTCACCTCCTGTGTCTATGAAAATGCTGCTATTTCTTTCAAACCAATCAGTGGACAGCTGAGGTGAATGAATTGCAGGGAGCAGCAGTTTTTGTTTGGACATAGTCACAGTCAGGTCATCGAGGGTAACACAGTTGGTGTAGTTGCCGCATTCAGGTATAAAGTGTCCATGGAAGTGTAGATCAGCACATTCAGGTCCTGTTTGTAGAGGTCCAGGGGCTGAAAGAAATTGACTTTTGTAGAGATATTGCTGTTTCTGAAGCTGGCATTGGGCTCAAGGCAGTCATCTTCTTCTGGCCAATGCCTGTTGCCTCCTAGCCAAGCGATACGTTGAACCAATCAAACAAACTTGCAGCGAAGAGTGTTGGTAGGACACTCACAAAGTATGAGGTAGCCGGGAGGCTTCCCACTGCTGGAGTCAAGGTATAGGTAGGAGGACGGGCTGCATCTTTGTTGTGTCTCTGTAATATTCTTGTGAGGGAAGTGTCTTGGCTATTCACTCCTCTTGCAGCGCAAAGCGTGGATACAGGCAGGCAGTCCTTAGCATGTGACACCAGTGTTGGTGATAAGCAGGACTTGGAACCGGCCTCACCATTGGGGTTAAAGTAACATTGTGTGCTGGTAGATTTGATACATATCCAATCACTGGGCTCTAGATCATGGCAGAGTTCTGTCAGACTGGTGGTCAAAGCATTTTGAATGTAAGTCCTTTATCTTCATATATTTTAGACATTTGTTTTTTAATGCTAAGTTAAACTGTTCAACCTAAGCTGAATACTTGGGGTGGTATACACAATGGTAATGTTGTTGGATCCTTAAAGATCAGCATACTTCCTAATCTGCAGAAGACAAAAATGAACTCCTTTCTAACTTCTGATTTTGATTGGAATCCCGAACCTGAGGACAAGGGGACACATTTATCAAAAATCTATGTTGCATTCCTTAAATAGCAAATTTTAGGTAATCACTTTTTAAGGAGTGCAAAATGATATATAAGAAAATAGTGAAGACCTAATAGCGATTCCAAAAGATTTGCAATCATATAATTGCTAATATGAAATACTACTCCGTTTGTTCCTGTGGACTTAAAGGCCCATAGGTGTGAATGGTTTTGTATTACCTAATTTGCGATTACCTAAGATCCATTAAAGCACCCCCAAACCAATGCACACACGTAAAGTGCACATATGCCCTAGGGGCATGTGTGCACTACATGGCACTTTGAGAAATGCATTTTTGTGCATTTGTTTAAATTTGCACATGGTTACCATTGACTTGGTGTTAACGCTAATAGCATCGCCTAAAATCACAGTTTGCATTTAGAAAATGCTTGGTACATGTGCTTAGGGAATTGCAAATTGTGATTTCCTATTTGTAGTCCCAATTTTAGGTATCACCCTTTTTGTGATTGCCTAAAATTGTGCCTACAAAGCCTTTCATACATCTTAAGAGCTATTTGGCATTCACAAATGGCCAAAATGGCCGATTCACACCGTTTGTGAATGCACATTGGTTTCATACATGTGGCCCAAAGTTTCTTTCTTGTCTACAGGGATAGTGTCAGCTCATACACAGGCAAAAATTTAAACCAATCCAGAAAACAGTAGAATCAGAACTAAGACAAAAACTTAAAAGCAGCAGTGGATGGGCATTTGGACAAAACTATCTAATTGTGCATGAAAGATCCCCCAGCAGCAGGACGGGAAGCTGGGGTAGTTTTGATGCCTATTCAATCCTGTGGGGTAGACAATGGCAAACATGTGACATTACTGTTAAGAAGTCGAGGGACAATACGGTGCAAATCATTGAGTGACTATACCACATATCATACCATCTTGACCGAAGTATGCTTCAAAGGTACAAACAGGCTAAATTCAGTAACAGTATTTTGGGAGCAACAATTTTATCATTCACTTTAGGGGACTTAGTAGTTTAAGGAAGAATTGCAAACTGTTTTCAAAGCTATCATTTTCAAGTAATATTCATGAGATCAAATTGTAATGGGGTAAATGGGGTGTAATTGTGTCAGCCTCACATCTAGACTTTGCACTTGGCACACTACTGTCAACCGCATCGCTACTGTCCACTCTCTCATTCGCTGCACTTGCTTGCATTTCCACAGCTTGCCCTCCATCAGCCTATCCATAGGCTGGAAAAAGCGATACCAAAGGGGATGATGGGCGGAGCGTTTGAGCAAATTAAACACTCTACCCCAGTCAACTGATCTGGGTTTAATCCATCATCATTCTTTAGCTCACTCCACCACCCCAGTTCAGACATGGCCATATGCAAATCAGTCTGACCCTGTGTCTCATGGGAACAGTCCAGCCCGAACTGCCAAGCCACGTCTTCCCTGGACCGGAAACAAGCATCCTTGGACCGGTTTCGGGTTCATAACCCTCATCAGCCAGGCCATCTTGAATCCAGTGGCAAAGTAAGCAAGAGACCCACGTCTGGGCATACCCTGCCAACTTAGGGCGAACAAAGCGATACCAAAGGGGATGATGGACGGAGCGTTTGAGAAAATCAAACACTCATCCCCAGTCAACTGATCTGGGTTTAATACATCATAATTCTTTAGCTCACTCCACCACCCCAGTGCAGACATGATAATATGCAAATCAGTCTGACCCTGTGCCTCATGGGAACAGTCCAGCCCGAACTGCCAAGCCATGTCATCCCTGGACCAGAAACAAGCATCCTGGGACCGGTTTTGGGTTCATAACCCTCATCAGCCAGGCTATCTTGAATCCAATGCACCATTCTTGGGTGCAACTGATCAGGTAACCCTTGCATCTCCCCTGGATTTCATAAATCATTAGGCAAAAGGGTATGCAGGAGGCGATGCAGTGAGCATACAATCTTGAATTCTATCCCTCATGTGACTAATGTGGTATCTCGGTTCCCCTTGATTATTTTTAAGACCCCTCTCCCGAGATGCCTGCAAATATTTCAGTGCAAAATGCCATTTCAGCAAGGACAACCACTGTTCTGAGGTGGTTTTTACAGTGATCCAGCCTAGCCTTATGGTTATTTAGGTTTGCATACCAAAAATGCTTGTTTTATCACCATTAGAGCACTTTACCCAAATCTCTCTAAACCTTCAAATGCTTCTACCTTACTGGTGGTACATATCCTAGGCCGGAGTCCCTCTAGGTGGGTCCTTATTCTATTTCGATTCTTCGGCTCCCATTTTCCTTACTGTGATGATCTCACTACCTTCCAAGGAAAATGTAGGTAGTATGCTGCCGCTCCTCCCCTCAAGAAGAGGTAGGGATGGTATAGTGAAAAAAAAAGTATGTGAGATCTGATACTTTTCTCTTTAGTTACCTAGGAGTAAGGTCAGAAAGTAGGTTCATGGTTGAATATAGGTCTTCTTGCAATAAGAACCCCACCTGTCAAAGTCCATTAAGGCTCACAAGAGATCCGGGAGCTGAATTAGTGCACTTATTTCAACACATTCAATTAATAGGGTCTGTACTGAAGATGTAATTAGCCATTGTCATCCCCCTGACTTCCTACTCTGATTTGGGGATTTCCCTCTCGCCTCATCGTCCTTGACCCAGGACTCCCCCAACCCGCCCAACCATGTTAGCCCTTCTTCACCTGCTAAGATGACTCACCTATAATTACAGTAAAGCCAAAGCACCTATTGTGTAATCCATAAGCACAAACAGACTCACATTTCAAAATGGATTGTGTTGGATTGTCTGACCTGATCGACGAGCTGAACACCTGCCTTCCTCTACCCAAATTCCCCAATTCAAATTCTCTTTCTTACCTGGTGTCAAGGGGTATCGAGTGTAGTTCGGTCAAGCTCCGGTTACTGCATCCGGTCAAGTGCTAGCAAATCTTAGCTGATTCACCAAGATCTGTTAAAGAACATTCTGTCTCACTTTTTTGGTTGCATCTGAAAGTGTTCATTGCAAAAATAAATAGTATTTAAATCAAAGAGATTACCAAACAAGATGGTCTCCCATTCATTGATAATGAGATTCGGTTCTCAGAGACAAGACGAAGCCCATATGTATACCCTACTACGCAAACAGATTTAGTATTAATACATGACACAATTCTTCCTAACTGAACAAGTAGATGCCTTGCTTAGTTCATGAGAATTAGTAGATGTCCTTCACAAAGAACAAAAATGTAAAAAGTTTATACAGATAGATTTTGAACATTCTTGTCTTGAGTGCCCGAATATCCCACTTCTAGGTCTCAGAGGCAGGCGAAGTTTGCATGATCGAGGGAATATGGGTGTAGCAGTATACAGTTGTAATAAATAGGGACAATGCATTTTAATCTTTTCATGTGCCTTCCAGCCATGCTGATCTTCATCTGTCGCCTTGGACATTGCTGATTAATTAGTTGTACTTAACACCCTTACCCGATCGTTTGTTGGTCTAAGAATCCTTATTCTACACGAATCCTTATTCTACCTATCCAATCTATCATTCTCTGTTTCGGGGTATGCAGTCTTGTCCTTTTTCACCCCTCTTAGTATTGATGTTGTTCAAGGCTCTCTCTTGCCCCACTACCCTCCGCTTCTGAAATGAAATTATTTACTCAGTTTAGTTTTTCTACCACAAACAGACCAACAACGCCCAAATGGTTTTCTCTTTCTCTTCTCTCACATTTCATCTCCACACTCTAATCTCCAAGTGCCACCACTATCCGACACGGTGAGCTGTCAAAATATCGATTTTTTATATCAACATACAGTAATATTGAGGTTTTTTATATCGTAGGGACAGAATATCAATGCCAAGAACATAGTTGACCAGAATATCGACCTTAAGGTAAGTAATAACGTTTTTTATATCGAAGTAAGTAATATCGAAGTTAATAATATTAAAGTAAGTAATATCGTTAACAAAAATGTTGTTGTTAATAATATCGATATTTATATTATCGTTATGTATTTTAGTATGTATTTTATATGTATGTTTAACATTTTTTGTAATGTAGCTTTATTCTTTTTAAATATATGTATAAAATGGTTAGAAATTAGTAATTGTTTTATAGTAAATTTTGCGTTTTAGTATCAGAACGAGTTGTGGGTTTATAGGGGAATAGGGTGGGAAGTAATTTAATTATAATTAATGAAATAATTAATGTTTTTATTTATTGTAATTGATTAATAATTTATTGTTAATTATTAATTGGTAATTAATTTTTATTAATTGATTAATTTATCATATTCTTTATAATTGTTTTATTATTCTTTTTTTATTTAATGTTATTGTTAATTTATGTATTGATAGTTAATTATTAATTGGTAATTAATTTTTATTAACTGATAATTACATTAATTATGTTAATCTTTATGTGTAGCGGGTTGTGAGTTTTTGGGGAATAGGGTGGGAAGTATTTTAATTATCATAAATTCATTACTATTTTTTTATTTATTGTTATTGATAATTGATTGTCAATTATTTATTGATTGTTAAGTAATCTTTTTATAATTGATTAATTTATAATTATATTAATTATAATTAATGTATTATTAATTATTTGTTTTTATTGTTAATTAATGTATTGTTAATTTAATATTACTCGGTAATTATTTTTTATTAATTGATTAATTGATAATTAAATTAAATATGTTAATTTTAATGTGTACCAGGTTGTGTGTTTATGGGGGAATAGGGTGGGAAGTAATTACATTTTATTTAAGTAAATATTAATTTAATGTTATTGTTATTTATTATTAATTTCTTAGTTAATTTAATTTTTAATATGGTATTTATTAAAAAAATATTTAATTAATATGTCAATTGAACCCCTACGTTATCCAACATTTTCAACATTGTTACATTCACTGGAGTTGGAATATTAATTATAATCCCTACGATATCCAACATTTTGCCTACTGTTGCATTCACTGGAGTGGGACTAGTAATTTTTAACCCTACGCTAGCGCACACTTTCCCTACTGTTGCACTCCCTGGAGTGGGAATAGTAATTTTAACCCCTACGCTATCGAACACTTTCCCTACTGTTGCACTCACTGGAGTGGGAATAGTAATTTTTACCCCTACGCTATCCAACACTTTCCCTACTGTTGAGCTCCCTGGAGTGGGAATAGTATATTTAACCCCTACACTATCCAACACTTTCTCTATTGTCGCACTCACTGGAGTGGGAATAGTCATTTTAACCCTTACGCTATCCAACACTTTCCCTACTGTTGCACTCATTGGAGTGGGAATAGTAATTTTTACCCCTACGCTATCCAACACTTTCCCTACTGTTGCACTCCCTGTGTTGGAATAGTAATTTTTATCCCTACGCTATCCAACACTTTCCCTACTGTTGCACTCTCTGGAGTGGGAATAGTAATTTTTACCGCTACGCTATCCAACACTTTCCCTACTGTTGAACTTCCTGGAGTGGGAATAGTAATTTTAACCCTTACGCTATCCAACACTTTCCCTACTGTTGCACTCTCTGGAGTGGGAATAGTAATTTTTACCCCTACGCTATCCAACACTTTCCCTACTGTTGCACTCCCTGGAGTTGGAATAGTAATTTTTGCCCCTACGCTATCCAACACTTTCCCTACTGGTGCACTCACCGGAGTGGGAATAATCATTTTTACCACTATGCTATCCAACATTTTTCCTACTGTTGCACTATTTGGAGTTGAAATAGTAATTTTATTACCTCTATCTAATATTTTTTGTATTACTTTAGTTCATGTAGTATATAATTAATATTAAAAAGAGTAAAATGTTTTACTTTTTTAGAATTTGTTATTGATATTTATTTAATTTGTATTTATATTATTGTTTTATGTGTATAGATGTATTTATAATTTATATGAGAAATATTTTTTTAATAAGTTATTAAAGTAATTATTAAATATTATTAGTATGTATATATATATATAATATAATATGTATATGTTTAATTTATTTTTACATAATATATATATTACTTACAATTTTTAAACATTTTAAAACATTTTTAACTATGTTTATTTTAATTAAATGTATTATTTACTTTATTTTACATTATTTTTTTAACTTAAAAAAAATGATATTTTTAACAACAATATTTTCGATATGGGTATTTTTTTCGATATTGTTTTACTTACCTAATGTAGATAGGATGTTGATATTCTTCACTTCGATATTCTTGCGCCGATAGTTCTGTAGGTTGGTTTTCTGTCCGTCGATATTCTGTTAGACATTCATCAGACACTGGATGGCTTTACAATCCATGATGCTCAGTTCATCCAAAATGGAAATCATTTCCTTCTTAGCATCTCCAGCCTTTCTCACTAAATCAACAAATATCATTTCCACCTGGTGTCTTTACTCCTTGTCCATAGATTCACATACATCCTGTACTATACTACAAAGTCCCCCATAAGCCTTCAAAAGATAGACAACAATCTTCAATCTACATGTGAGAATGCCAGAGTAAATCTTATCTACATGCGAGAATACCAGAGTAAATCTTATCTCGCTCTGGCAACTTCATTAAGTATGCAACACACATAGTTTTCTCTGCTTCTCAACACCAAGCCCTCTTCCCCCATAGACTGCCTTTGTGAATGGACACCGAAATGGCCGGCTCTCTATTGCTAAAAGTGCAAAAAGGCATCTCCCGCTCTATTTGCACTAGTTGTATATAAATCTACCCTGAATATTCCCATATTAGATGATTTGGGACCAAATTTACAAAGGTGTGCATGAGATGTAGTACCAATCAATCAATCAATCATAGCATTTATAAAGTGCACTACATACCCGTGAGGGTCTCAAGACGCTAGGGGCTGAAGACTCTGCTACTGTTCGAAGAGCCAGGTCTTGAGGAGTCTTCTGAAGGTTAGGAGGTCTTCGGTCTGCCGCAGGCTGATGGGGAGGGTGTTCCATGTCTTGGCGGCGAGGTGGGAGAATGATCTTCTGCCGGCGGTCACTCTTCGGATGCGGGGTACGGTGGTGAGGGCGTGGTCTGCGAGCAGAGCTAGCGGGTGGGGGTGTAGAGGCTAAGTCGCCTGTTGAGGTACGCTGGTCGGGTGTCGTGGAGTGCCTTGTGTGCGTGGGTGAGGAGCTTAAAGGTGATCCTCTTGTTGATGGGGAGCCAGTGCAGGTCTCTCAGGTGGGGTGTGATGTGACTGCAGCGAGGGATGTCGAGGATCAGACGTGCGGAGGCATTCTGGATGCGTTGGAGCCGTTTCAGGAGTTTGGCCAGGGTAGAGTGCATAGAGTGCGTTGCCGTAGTCCAGTCTACTGCTGACTAGGGCCTGGATTTTTTTTTTTTAACTCTTTATTCACAGCTGTATCATCAGAAACATGACAGTGCAATAATCTTCTGCGTTACATCAGCTGGTATTTTCCAATTTTTCTCCCAACCATAACTACCCACTTTGCCAGTTTTATTCCCAAACATGGAACCTTCCGTAATACAGTTAGTCCTTTACGTTCCGCAACGCATCTCTTTCACTGCTGGCTTTGTTGTAGATGTGGTGTGGGCAGGGGTCTTCCGGGGATCCGTAGTGGATGGTGTTCATGATCTTAATGGTGTCGTCGGCGTTGATCCAGGCGAGCAGGTGGTTGGTGCGGGTGGTGGTCGTGGGAGCAGGGGTCTCCGTGGGTCTTCTGTGACCTTGCTCCAGTAGCCTTGAGGCATCTGAAGGGTGCGGTGGTGCGTGGTGGGCTTACTGAAGGTGAAGTGGATGCAGTGGTGGTCGGTCCGGTGGGGTTCGGTGGTGTGGTTGAAGGAGACGTGGGGGCTTGCGGTGAAGATGGGGCCAGCATGTGGCCAGCAGCGTGGGTTGGAGTTGTCATGAGCCGTCTGAGTCCGAGGTTGACGAGGTTGTCGATCAGGGTGGTGGAGTTGGTGGTGTTGTTCTCAAGATGGAAGTTCAGGTCCCCAAGGAGGATGTAGTCCGTGGAGGCGAAGGCGTGTGTGCTGATGAAGTTGGCGATGGAGTCGCTGAACTGTATTTGGGGTCCGGGAGGTCTGTAGACTAGGGTTCCTCTGAGGGTGGTGTTGGGGTCAGTGTGAATCTGGAAGTGCCTGTGTTCGGCGGTGCTGAGGTGTGCGTCGGTGTTGTTCGAGACTCTGATGGTGTTCCTGTGGACGATGGCGATTTCTCCTCCAACGCCGTTGGTCCTGTCCCTGCGGGTGATCTTGTAGCCTTCCGGGATGGCTATGGCGATGTCGGGAGCTGAGGTGGGGTTCAGCCAGGTCTCTGACAGGAAGGCGACGTCTGGGGAGGTAGAGTCGAGAAGATTCCATAGTTCGACGGCGTGTTTGTGGGTGGTGCGGGTGTTGAGGAGTATGCATCTGAGGTAGTTGGGTCCTTCGGTTGGTGGTTTTGCGGGCCGAGTGCTGGTGAAGCTGCAGTTCTGGCAGGTGAAGGGTCCTTTGGTGCGCTTCGGGGGTGGCCTGGTAGCAGGTGTGTTCTCGTCCGCGGTTGAGTGTGCAAAGGGTGCTGGCATCGTAGCGCGGTCAGGCGTTATGGTGTTTGCTGGGGCCTGGGGTTCTGGCACTGGGCGCGGTCCAAGCGCGGACTGGCGCAGACGGGCTTGTCATAGGTGCGCCCCGCGCAGCAGCCACCATATACGGGTAGGTGGGAGGGAGGAGCAGCTGTGAGCTGGGAGGCGGGAGTGGGCGGCCTATGGGCCAGCGAGGGGGCGGGCCGCCGGGAAGCAGCGGCGGGAACAGACGTCAGAGCGGGGTGCTGGCGGCAAAAGGGGAGGTCAGAAACAAATAGTAAAACAGTTAGCAGTAAAAACAATTAACAAATACCAGAAAAGGGCACAGGAGAAAAAGTGGGCCACAATAACCAATTATACAACAGGCACTGAAAAGAGCGGAGTAGCGGCGAACTTATGGCAGCAGCGGGGGAGAGACACGGACACAGCAGTGGTGCTGTGCTGCGTTGGGAGCGCCGCAAATACATGCCTTGGTGTATTTGGCCCACAAAGGTTATACAGAACATGCTGTCCTCTCTCCTAACATTGTTTCTTTCTCGGGGGGCGTGGCTAGCAGAGCAGCGAGATGGCCGCTCTCTGAGTGAGCTCCGCCGGCTACTTTAATTAATCCTCTACGCCATCCTGTTCCTGGCGCCTGCGGACCCCCATTCCTCCCGGGTCCCGCTCCGCAAGCCCGGGTGATCCTCTGACCCGAGTTTGGTGCGCGGAGGTGGTTTATCCTGGAAGCGACAGAAGACGGCAGTACCAGCGGCTGGTGTGCGGGCATTGCGCCCCGCCGGAAGTGACTCTAGCTGGGAGCCGGGGTTAACTGTGGGCCGCGGCTTCGTAGGCCCCTGCGGACTGGTTGAACTCGGCGGAGGTCTGGCGCTTGCCGTGTTCACGCCGAGGGAACTTCACTATCGTGCCCCCGCTGCACCTAACGGCGATCACCGCTGACAGACCTGCTGCTACCGCCGAGGCTGGGCGGGCGCGGTCGCGCTACGGAAGAGGGATTCTTAGGCCAGCTGCGTCGGAGCTTGCACGAGAGGGGCCCGGTGCAGGGACAAGAAGACGCGTCTGCATCATCTGCACTGCGGCGGGAGCTGGAGAGAAGGTGAGGAGGTGCTGCGGAGGGACGGGTTTCCCCTGGCAGTGTTCCCGCTCCACGACTGCGCCCGGGCCCCCCTGCGGCTCCTGAACTCGACGGAGTGGGCCGCCGTGTGCATGGTAGGCCGCCTTGTGGCCCCAATCCCCTTACAGCCCCTGCGCTGGGTTTAATTCTGCCTGATGAGTGGCCTCCCCACTACATTCTGAGAGCCCGCCATTTTGGACCCTGAGGAGCCTTGCTAGTCACGTGGCAGTTTGGGGGACATCGCTGATCGTCTGCTACTATATGTAACGCGGCTGGCCCACAATACCGCGATCGATCCCTCGCACCTGGCGCGCCCTAGCATCACCTGGATAATCACGAGCGGGCTGGGCGATTGCTGGCTGGGGCGCAGAGTAGGTGCTACCTAACTGCGTGGCAGGAGGACCTCTTCGGACTGTGGTGATGGGAAAAAACGACGCAAGGCAAGCGAAACTAAGCTTTGACAATAGGAAAACGCCGAAAAACAAAACGATGGAATTGGATAATGGCGCATCGTCATCGCACGGTACTACCCCAGACATTGACTTTGGGGCCCTCATCATGGAGGTGAGATCCAGCTTGAAGAGCATAGATGCCAAGCTTGACACCATGGCTGCGCAACTTGAATCAGTGAAAACTAAGGTGGACGCTCACGAGACGAGGCTGGACTGTCTCAAAAATAGGCAGACTGAATGCTGTGAATTTCAGCAGCAGGCCAAGAAGCACATAACTACACTGGAGCGGGAAATTGAAAATTTGCGCACAAAGTCGGACGATTTGGAGGCGCGCTCCAGAAGGTCCAACATACGCATTACAGGCGTTCCGGAGACGACAAACACGGGGAAGATGGAATCGTTTGTATCGTGCCTCCTGCATGACCTGTTCGACCCAGATCTGTCCCCGGTCTTCGCGGTGGAGAGAGCGCATAGATCCCTTGGGAAAAAACCCCCGGTGGGCGCCCCTCCGCGTCCAATACTGGCTAAACTGCTCAACTACCAAGATAGGGACGCCGTTCTGCGCTTGGCGAGAGAGAAGGGTAAGATCACGCACCAGGGCAATCAAATCTCATTTTACCCAGATTTCACCCCCCTGGTGCAGGCGGCCCGCAAGGAATTCATACCAGCCAAGAAGATTCTACTGCAAGCTGGTGTGCCCTACTCTTTACTATACCCGGCAAAATTAAAGGTTCAGCACGACAACGCGCCCCACTTCTTCACTGACGCCAAATCAGCCCTCAAGTTCGCCAAACACATCTGTGCTGGAGCCAGGAGGAAATCGCCGAGACTTGAGGAAGCTTCGGATCCCCTAAGTGACAATGACTGAGGTCTCTACAATGCCCACCCTGACTGGATGCGACTTTCATCTCTGCCTCGAGGATGGGGGCCTGTTGGCGCCCAGCACACAGGTCTGTTACACTCGCATTGTCTCATTGCGGGTAAGTCTTGGAGTCACTTTTATACACAGACTTTTGCTGCAGTAACCATGCCTCCAATGTGACATTGTTTGCTTGCGGACTTTGTGGACCAGGAGCTGGGGGAACTGCTAGAGCTCAGGAACGCTAAAGTTTGACTGTAGCCACCCCGAGTACACGGGGGTGTTTGCCGAGCGCACCACGCCCCATGGGGTGCCTCCCTTTGTTGTTGATGTTGGGGTGTTTCCACGCTATGCGTGTGTGTTTCTGGGGTATGTCACGACCTGATTGGGGGGTTGCTGAGGGAGGGGGGCGGAGGGGGGGATTTCATAAGTTGCGAGTTTTCGTCCGTATCTGGTGCACTGTACTACTACGAATGCCTCTCTTTTTGCGCGCTAGGTCTGCTGATGTTGTGCCTGAGCACTTGTCTGGCCTCCGGGGGCGGGGGTGTGTGGGGATATTGCTGTGCTGGACTGCACTCTGATGGGGGGTATCAAACTCTGGACTTGGAACATTAGAGGCCTTGGGGACTACAAGAAGGCCCGATTACTGCATGGCATGCTGTCCAGACACAATGTTGATATTTGCTTCCTACAAGAAACTCATTTAAATGTGATCCCCTCGGCCCGATTGAAAAATTCCCGATGGGCTCACATCTATTCCTCCATTTACTCCAGTTATGCGAGGGGCGTTGCCATACTCATCCGTAGAGGGTTGGATTGGAGGGAGTTTTCTCAGGTACGAGATGTTGAGGGAAGGTATGTCTTACTTCATGGGTCTTTACAGGGGCGACCCATTGTCCTGGCTGCAATCTATGGCCCAAACGTGGACGATCCTGATTTTTTTAGAAGTGTTTGGGCGAAGATTGAGTTACTGAACTGCAGGTCGATTGTGCTGGGGGGTGATTTCAACATTGCATTGAATGATGACATGGATCGCAGGGGTGTGAGCAGACCGCAGCATGCTAGAGCGCGTCAGGCAGTCTTTGATGTCATGAATGAGGGTCTGCTTTCAGATGTGTGGAGAGCTAGGCACCCGGGAGTCAAGGTGGGGACCTGCTACACCTGTCATAAAGCTGCCTGGTCACGGCTAGACTTCTGGTTGGTGTCTCCTGAAGTTGCGACATGGGTATCGAATGTTGATATTATGGCTAGATCGCTGTCGGACCATGCTCCGTGTATGTTAGAATTGAGCCCCCCAGACACCATACACAGGGCGTTCCAATGGCGCCTTCCTCCTCACGTGCTCACGGACCCAGTATTCGTGGAAGAGATTAGAGGGGACATCATTACATACTTTGAAGAGAATGCTGGTTCTGCCACATCCGAGGCTATTGTTTGGGACGCCTTTAAAGCTGTAATCAGAGGTCAGTGTATAGCGCGAAAAGCCGGGGTCCTACGCTCCATCAGGGACACGCTAGCTACACTTGAGGGGGAACTGAGGGGTCTTGATGCTGCTTTTAGCTCTGATCCGTCGTTGGAGATTGCTGGCGCTCTCAAAACCAAATTGCTGGCCTTTAATGAGGAAGCGGAGCGGGAGGTGAAATTTCTAGGGAAGCAGGCTGAGGCGCGCAGATATGGAGAAGGGGATAGACCAAGTAGGACCCTTGCCAGACTGACTACTCCTCGTACACACTCGAACTACATACACACTATCTATGATACATCTGGACACTTAGTGATGGGCCAAGAAGCAGTGCTAGGCGCCTTCGCAGACTTCTATGCTACCCTGTACACCTCAAGGCAACCCACAGCTCCGCCTTCCCTGCGCGACTTTCTTGATTCCATAGCACTAGTATGGTTCAACGATAACCACAGACAGTACATGGACCTCTCGGTCACGATACAAGACATTGCCCAGGTGATCAAGAGCATGCCAGCTAATAAAGCCCCTGGCCCAGATGGTCTGACAACCTCTTTCTATAAAACCTATGTAACTGAACTGGCGCCGAGACTACACTCTGTATTTGTCGAGGCTCTCGAGTCGAATACACTTCCAGATTCCATGCGTGAGGCTCTAATTATCACACTACTAAAACCGGATAAAGATGAACAACAGTTAGACTCCTACAGACCCCTGTCTCTCATCAACGTGGATGCTAAAATATACGCGAAAGTTATTGCGGATCGGTTGCAACCGATGTTGCCTATGATTGCGCTTCCGGATCAATCGGGATTCATCCCTGGTCGCGCGACATCGCATAATCTCAGGACTATCTTCTCTGTCCTTCACTATTTACACCCATCTGTACAGGCGGCGGTGGTGTTCCTTGACGCCACCAAGGCCTTCGACTCCTTGGAATGGCCCTACCTCTTCAGTGTCCTAGGGCGGATGGGATTCAGTCAGAACTTCATGACCCTGATCAAGCTCCTTTACACAGCACCCAGAGCCCGGGTGAGCGTTAATGGCCTCATCTCCCCACCGTTTCGTGTATCGAGAGGAACTAGGCAGGGATGTCCTCTATCCCCGCTACTCTTCGCGATAGCGATGGAGCCGCTTGCGGCTCGAGTACGGCAACATCACACAGCCAGGGGCATTGGGTTTAGTGCTAGAAGCTTACTGATTTCGTTATACGCGGATGATGTCACCCTATACGTCCTTAATCCTAAAGATAACCTAAGTCCGATACTCCGTGAATTTGTACGCTTTGAGGGCCTGGCGGGGATTTCCATTAACTGGGCGAAGTCGTTGGCGTTCCCACTGACGGAGAGCACTGTTCGCCCTGCTCCTGATTACCCCCTCAGATGGGAGACGGGAGCTGTCAAATATTTGGGTATCTGGATCAGCCGAGATGTGCAGGAGTTGTGGTCGCTGAATTTCGGAAGGGCGGTCGACTGGTTGGAAGGGAAGGTCGAGGTCTGGAACAAACTGCCGCTGTCTCTGGTCGCGAGAATTGCACTGGCTAAAATGGTGGTTCTCCCCAAATTCTTGTATTTGTTTGTCAACGTGCCACTGCCTATGACAGCGCCCTTCCATGCTCGTGTACGCTCCCTGCTGCTGAAATTGGTGTGGGCCGGCGGTCAGGCCAGAGTCTCCTGGGACTTACTCACGCTTCCACTCCGTCAGGGGGGTCTGGGTGCCCCGGACTTGAAGCTCTATTCACTCTGTGCGCAAGCTCAGTTCCTGCATTTCTGGGCCTACCCCACCCCATACCAGCCACACGCTGCGGTAGAACTAGCCGTGGTCGCCCCCTTGCCTTTACGAGTGGCACTATATGGCAAGGTCACATGCCCGTCGCGTGAGGTGGACACGGTGGAAATGGTCCGCTGGTCCTGGCGAGAACTCCAGAAGAGAGCCGGTCTCTCCCTACTCTATGCGCCAGCCGTCCCCCTGAGAGGTAACCCGATGCTGCCTTGTTTGACAGCAAGGGGTGGCGTCCTCACCATCCGTGGCAATCGCCTTTTCACATTCGCTGACTTATATCCGGAAGGCACTTTTCTTGAGATGCCCGCTGACGAGGACAGCCTGCCCAGCTCGTTTGCTGACACGTTACTGTATCATTCCCTTAGGGAATCTTGCAAGAAGATGGGACCGGGCTTCCCGGAGGAACCCTGCACACTGGCTGCTCTCCAAAACTTGCTGTCACGACCTTCTTCCAAAAAGCTGGTGTCCAGACTGTATAACTGCATGCAGGAACAGGCTCCGGTGACGGAGGCCGTGGCCAAACACGCTTGGGCTGCTGACCTTGAGAATCAGCTGCCGGACGACATGTGGGAATATTGCTGTGCTCAACTGACAGCCCTATCCCCTAATTATCGGTTGAGGCTTATCCACTTCAAATTCCTACATCGGTATTACCGCACTCCGACACTACTACACCGTATGGGTCTCCGTGAGGACGCCTCTTGCTGGAGATGTGGGAGCGTGGATGCGACCTTTATTCATATGGCTTGGAGCTGCCCTCGATTGAGCACATTCTGGTCGGAGGTCTTCACTGCCGTCAATCACATCATACGCAGAACTGACTCACCGTCACCACTGCTGGGTCTGCTGGGGTATGTTAAAGACACTACACCCTGCGACAGGAAATTACATGCGATGCTCCTACTGTACGCTAAACGTCAGGTCGCACTGCACTGGGGCAGATCGGCTCTCCCCTCTTTCGAGGGCTGGATTAGGGATGTGACGTATGGCCACACACAACTGGCACACTATTGGGAGACCATGCCCTCCGCTTCCAGACCCACTGACATCTGGGGTCCGTTTGTACAGTGGACTGCTGCGCGCGCGAGTTCAGACACCCCAGGTACATCACGCGCTACGAGTGTATCAGATGATATGGGCTGAGGTTGCGTGCTACGTAGGTTAATGATCGCAGTCCTGAGTGGTGGCGCTGTCGAATACAAGCCTTGCCCTGAAATGCGCTCTGCGGTTGCTGTCCCCACTAACCCTGTTCTTGTCCCTGACCTCTTCCTCCCGCTGGCCCTCAGGTGACATATTGCTTGCCCCCCCCCTCCCCCGCACGCCCCTCAGCCTATACGGGCACAGATGGGATGCCATTGCACGCCTGCCCGGACCGTGGCTTGCCTTCTGTCTGAGTGCTCCATGGCGAGACCGCGCAACTCTTTTCTGGACTGACGTGCTGTATGACTGCTGTTTATATGTACTTGCACCTATGTTTTGATGTTTCTTTTTGGGTTAGCTTGTTGGGGGGTCCTGTTGGGAGGTAAAAACAGTGCTGTTAGGCATATCCTTTACATTGGCCGCTGCAGCGGTTGGTTGGCCGTTGCTTCTTTAGGGGCGGCTTCACTGCTCTTCTATATCGTTCAATTGTCTGCGACACTGTGAGAAAAGCAAGTCCGTTTCCTCGCTGAAGTCGAACTGCACACGCAACAGATTTTATTGTATCTCCTGTTTATTTCTGCATGATTCACCCGGTCGGATATCGGCCTCTGGTTGTTTTCTTTGTGATTTATTGTATGCCCTAATTTATAGCGGCCTGCCTCCGGGTTGTTGGCGTGACGCAGTGTGAATCTTCATTTGCATTTGTTTCAAATCGATGACTTGCAATAAAAAAAAATAAAAAAAAAAACATTGTTTCTTTCTCGCCCATCACTTCCCACTCCCTAACACTCCAGGATATGCTAACAAACCAGAATGCCAACTGTCCTATGTATGTAACTTGTGCTCAAGTGAAGGGATTCTGTGCAAAATGCTCCTGCTCATTTGAGCTTAGTGGCGCAATGCTTGTCATACATAACCCCTCCCCCCGCATTCATAAGCCATGTCTCCTCAGGGCTGTTCTACTCTCACCACACTGCATACTCCGGACGAGCAGTAATACTATGTAAATTGATGGTGTTTTTATTTGCAAGTGTATTTCCATGTGTCATTTTCTTTTATGACTTGCACCACCAATCCACCTTTCTGTAACCGACCCAGCTGTAAATGTTCTTATGTATCACTAGGTGCAATGTGCTGCACTTCTGTTAGAAGGAGTCATCTTTAAATACATAAATACATACATACATACATACATTTCTTGAAACCAAGCAGCTATTTGAGGGCCTTTCTTTCGAGAAACTTGTCTACATGTAATGCATAGTAAAGCATAAACAGAAGAAATTTGATAATTTTGCAGCAACAATTCCTGGCTTACATCAGCACAGAGGTGAGACAGTAACTTACCTGTCAGGCCTTCTGAGGTGCGAAGTACCTCTTCTGAAGACTCTGAATCTGAGTTAAGTAAAGGTTTCGAAGAATTTCAACTTATGGTCAAAATGTTACCCGCAAAGTGGACATTAAACTTGAAGTCAGGCAGCAAAGATCTGACTCCTTGTGGTGTTCTCAATTTCAAGTGTAGGTTAAATATACGTTCAGGAAACGTAGATGTGGGGTTACAAATTGTAAATCAGTAGTTAACTATATTTACTTACATTTTAAAATATACTGATAGTCAACAAGCTGCATTCTCTTTTTGCAGGATAATATTTACTCACTCGATATTGTGACATACAACCGTCTCTTTTCAGCAAAGCCACAGAAGCTGCAAATAGGATCAGTGCTGTTTGCCTTTGAAGATGCTGGCTTAAATTAGCTCTGACTTTGCGCCATTGAAAAGTCAATCAAAGTTACACATGGAGCGCGAAGTAACATTTGCAATTTACTTTCCAGCGCTAAAGTTATTTTGCACAGGAAAGGCGTCCTTTTTTCAGGGCAAAAACTGCTTCCATTGCTTTGGTTCAAGGGAGCGTTAATGGGATGTTACAATGCAAGCCCGATCTACTGAAGCTAGACTAGTCTTAGCTTCAAATAGCAATTTGTTGTAAAGGCATGCGTTGTAAAGGCATATGCGTGGTAAAAGTTTACGTTGTAATAGTAATGCGCTGTAATGGTAACTGCGTTGTGATAACTGCGTTGTAAAGGCATGCGTTTAAATGACTGCGATGTAATGGTTGTTTTCCCCGCCAGCTCGGGGGAAGGCAGCAGCTGCAGGTCAGTCGTGAATGAACGAATGAATGCACTTATAAATTGCACAGCTACTCAACAGTTTCCCAGCGCTGTCTTAGTTGCTATGGCACTGTGCTATGCTTTACCCCTCGCGCAATACAGCACAGTAAATTTGGGTGCTATGCTGCATTTCGTTCCAAATGAGTAAATCTGCCCCACTGTGGTTTTTCTCACCATAGAGCCTAAAAAGACTGACATGAGGATTGAAGATCAGGAGTGGATGCAAAAATAACATTTGAATTCCTGGAATGTCTGGAAATGTGCTTCAAGGGCTGTGGAGACAAACATCAGAACATTCATATGCAGAGTCCTGGCTAGGAAGCAGCTTCTAGAGGTATATCTGGAAGAGAGCTCTCTCAGATCTGCTGGGGCTAGATCAGACCTACGGCCATCCCACTGCATAACAGATGAATGTTTTGGCTACAGGGACCGTGATAACATTTTGAGAGTTACAAAACTGATTTTACTGTACAGGTACATGAGTGCAAAGTCATGCCATGCCATGCCATTTACTTATCAATGAAGAGACAATTCTGTGAAATAGGGATGACCCCAAAGGAGTTGTTGTTTGGAGAAAGTAGGTAATGTCTGATTCCTAAAACACATATGCAATTAAGGTACTTGTTTCCTTACATGGAATGATGCTGAAGACAGCCAGCCTTAAAACAATAAACATGTTTTGGGACAGATTTATCATTATTTCACGAAGCGCAGCACTGCGAGCCACCTTGCTGCGCTGCAGTAAAAGTGAAAGGGCAGGAATGCACCATATTTAATTTGATATAGTGCATTTATGTATCAACAAAGAACAGGGCCTGACTAGGAACCAAAACTGGCCCTGGCAAAGTGCTCGCCCACTCCCCCCGCGGGGTTGTGGGTGCCGCTGAGCAATGCTGCAAAAACGGCCCTGTAACAAAAACGGCCCCCAGGGGCCCCAAACCAGCCCCCCACCTGTGCGGTGCACAGGGGGATTGCTCGGTGCCCCCTACAGCCAGTCCGGCCCTGTCAAAGAAGGAGGGACTGAGGGCGTTTTCGGAGGTCCAGCATACGTGCCCCCGTGAGACAATAATGTTGAATGGAGTATGCACTTCCTGGAATGAGGAGGTAGTATATCGAGAATGCTAAGAAGGTAATGCCCTGATCCTATGGTGGAGACAGGGTGTCTCACAATTTGGGAAGTGGGGCCCTCACACACCAGGTTGGGTGTCATGCTTCATCATAGGGCATGCTCCCCGTCAGGACGGCGCTGCAATGCCTGACGGGCACCCCATGAGGGGCTCTTTGTATGAGATCTTTTGGCCCAAGCCATTTGGTGCAGTGTGGGTGAGGGGCCTAGAGGTGCAGATGTGTGAGTGCAGATGTGTAGTGTAGGAGTGGGGGTGTTTAATATAAAAAGGGAAGCCAGTGGTACTCCAGAGATATAATTTTAATCAGATGAGCCCATTGGATATACATGTTCCTTTCTGAATTTGGTAATATCTTTTTTGAAGTTTTTTAAAAAAAAAATTTTACACAAGGTATTCCTTGTGTTCTGAGATATCGTTGTTAATCTCAGTTAATTTATTTTTGAAAGCTGGTATCTGAATGCTGGTTTTGGCCCGTTCCTAAGACTACAACGGAACTCTAGCAGGGGTTACTTTAGGAGTGTAACTCCCTTATCCTGACTAGGCGGAAGGGTCCCTACTTGGACAAAGGTACAAGCCCTTGGCAACTAGAAGCCCCTCATTTCTAACAGTAACATTGTCTGGGAAAATATTTCACCTTAGTAGTACAAGTTTAACATCCAAATACAGCAATATGCAACTGAAATGTGACCTGTCCACTTGGCGAAGGGCCTGCCCTGTGCAGGAACACACGTTGCATTGATTAACATTTGAAATGTATTAGCTACAAACATTTTTTGTTCAAAAATGTACCTTACAAGGCAGATGATGAATTGTGTGGCAAATGTGGCAAATCTATATGTATGCAGCAAACACCACAGTTGCAGAATCACATATTTCCAGTAGCCATGATTATAGATGCAACCAAACAGTTTGTTGTTCAAAGCATTTAAATCATTATAGCATTAGGTTATCTGACACACTGTAGAGGGCTCTTGGTGCCATATGGTAGATTTCTTCATTACCTCAACGTTTTTGTTCTTTATTAAATACTATTCATGTTTTACAAAACTTTAAAGCCAAGACGGAGCAGCGAATGAATCTGCCGAAGCCCAAGGCACCCTGAAATGCGCTTGATAAAATGCACATCTTCCTACTTACTTATACGACCAACAGTAATTTTAAGTATGGGAGGTCTTGGTTCTGAAATGAACCTGAGTGAGTAAATTCGCTAGAATTAAATAAGCTTCTCTGGTCTGAACCGTCAATATGGGTAGCCTAAATATGTACCATACACTGCTCTCCCCTGAACTAAGGAGATGTGTTGCCTGTGCATCACACTATTATTTCGCGTAGTTGGCCCGAGGGCATTATAGCACTTTACATGAGAACCAGATTACATTACCCATGGTTTTTAGACACTGGGAGATTAGGGTGATTGGCCCAGAATCACAAGATTTGAACCAAGACGAGACTGAACCTGGTTCCCCAGTTCCAAAAACAGCTGCTCTGGCCATTCAGCCACATCTCATTATCTTGTAATTAGCTGTAGCCAAAGAGGAAAAGTCTAGGCAATGGCCACTAATTGGCTGAAACACTATTCAGGGGAATAAACATTCCTTTGAAGAATTATGATAATCCTGTCATCACTAAGGAAACAGAGACAAAGCGAACAATATGTGATGTTTATCATCATGGGACTAAATGGCCCCTGAAAAAACATGTTATTGAACTTTATTGATTTCCCCAAAAATGTCCAGTTTTGCTCCTTTTCTGAGTGCTCAGTGGCCTAGCTCAAATGGTCACTGTGTAAGAATATAAGCTAGCCTTAGGTGCTAGATATTTAACTTTACCGTTGACTTGTAGTGGAGCTCTGTGCACCTGCCCAGAGAAATAACAGTGCTAAGAGCAGGAAACCTAAGAGCAGGAAACCTCACAGCCCTCCCACCATGTCAAGAACTAATCCCAGACTAAGGACAAACATCCGGTTCCTATCAAGGAACAAAAGGTTGATGGGCGTCCACTATCAGTTTTTACCATCATCCACCAAACTTTTACAATTATTTTTTATTGTTTTGTTATTGAAACACAAATATCTAATGACTCCCACACCTAGGGAGTTTTTCACTGGGTGAGGAAGTCATTATTTGTTTTTTTTTCTGTCTGACAGATATGGAAAAAAGGGCATCATATAGTTCACCCTAAAGAGGGTGGTCAGTGTAAGGCCCTTTCTCTGCTGGACCACTGCTTCATCAGTCCATTGGAGGAAGCTTTTCATCAATATGAATGAATGAATACATGTATTTGTGGTTACTCAAAACCATTAAAATAGTACAAAAAAAAAGAGAAGAACATTCCATTATTATCAAAAAGATTAAATAGTTAAAAACGTGAGCATTGTTAAAATCTAAAATTCATTAGTCCATTTGTGCTCACCCATCAATCTTGCCTGGTCTAAATGGGATGGGCTATTAAGTCTCAATGGTGTAAGAAATCAGTGCAGATACTGGTCCAGTTACCTAACTGGGGGAGTACATCAATTTTCGGCGTGTCTGTTGTATGAATTTGCCGAACATAGCCATATGTTTCACTGTTTCCAGTGTGAACAGGTGATGTACAGCCTCCTTTGTGGTCTGAGCCCTTGCTGTATTAAAATTGGCTTAAGGTAAAGACAACGCTCAGAACACAAGACCGGGCAACAAAATAGAATGTGGGGCAAACTCTCATGTTTATATTTGCATAGCCGGCACTCCGAGAACCCCATCCGTTTTGACCTCGAGGGGTATAGTTCTTTAAGGGGGAGAGGGTGTAATCTGTACGCTACAATCCTATTTAGGGCTTGTCTCCCCACCGCCTGGGTAAAATGGAGTTTCGAGTTATGTTCTGTATGTGGGAGGCTTTGGGACTCATGAAAACCTCTTATTTCCAATGATTCCAGGGGGGAACAACATTTACAACACAACTTTTACAACGCACTTCCATTACAACAAAACTTTTACAACGCAACATCCATTACAACGCATGTCATTACAACGCAACCATTACAACGCATGACACTACAATGCATACCATTACAACGCATACCATTTACAACGCATACTATCACAACACATACCATTACAACGCATACCATTACAATGCATAGTACCCCTACACTATCCAACACTTACCCTAGTGTTGCACCCCCTGGAGTTAGAATAGTAATTTTTACCCCTACACTATCCAACACCTACTCTACTGTTGCACCCCCTAGAATTAGAATAGTATTTTTACCCCTACACTATCCAACACCTACCCTACTGTTGCACCCCCCTGGAGTTAGAATAGTAATTTATACCCCTATACTATCCAATACTTACCAATTATGCATTGTAATGGTATGCGTTGTAATGGTATGCGTTGTAAAGGTAGTATGCATTGTAATGGAATGCGTTATAATGGTAGTTTATGGAAATTCGTTGTAATGGCATGCGTTGTAATGGAATGCGTTGTAATGGATGTTGCGTTGTAAAAAATGCGTTGTAATGGCATGCGTTGTAAAAGTATGCGTTGTAATGACATACAACCATTCCAGGTCAGAGGTGCGCGAGCCAAGGCAAACCTGTTTTTTTATCGCAATTTTAATGGCGGTGTACTTAGATATCTCGGGGTCCCAGTTTTCCACTGCGAGCTTCAAGGCTTCTTTGGCGGCAGAGAGACTGTTTGACCAGGGATTGTCTGGTTCCAGAAAAATGCTTTTTAAGGCGAACTTCACTGTGTTCTCTGATGCCGGCATGGTGAGAAAAAAGTATTTGCTCATGGAAGCCATCTCTTCCAATTTTTGTTGATTCAAGTCAAATTCTAACCGCACTAGGTTGTTTCGGGTACAAGCGGGTAGTTGGAATAACTTTTTGTATGCCGCGCAGTGGATTTTTTCTAGCACTCTTGATAATTTTCCTGGGAAGGCCTGTTGTGCATAGTTAAGTGTAGGTATTAGCTTCGTCCTCATGACTCTTTGAATTGCTGTTGTTGTGGGGCTATGTAAGGTAGCATACAGCTTGCCAAGGGCGTAAGTAATGCTTTTCCCTTTTACACGTATTTTATCGAGGTGTACTCCTGGGCGCCCTGTCTCACTAAACCAAACTCCCAAGTAATTGTAATATTGTGTGCAATCCAAAGACAGCTTTCCTATCCTCCATTTTGCCAGGTTTTTTTTCGGAAAGCGCCCAAAAATTATTATTTTGGATTTGGATGGGTTGACAATCAGTTTGTTCTTGGCGTTGTAGTTTGCCAGGGCCGTGAGTGCTTTTTGTAAGCCATTTTTTGTATGGTCCAGGAGCACCAAGTCGTCGGCATATTGCAGTAGTTGGATCTTAGTGTTTCCGATCCTTGATGTTGCTAATGAGGCTCCAGACAGGGCTTGGCCCATGTCTGCGGTATATAGGTTAAACAATATCGGAGCTAAGACGCATCCTTGCTTCAGGCCGCGGGTAGTGTCAATTTTCTCTGCGGCAGCGGTGCTTGAAAGTTTGATTCTGACCCAAGTTCTTGAATATAATGAACGAATAGCTTGTAATAAAGGGGGATCAATGTTCCAACTTGCCAATTTCTGCCAGAGGATGGTACGGTCAACGCCATCGAATGCTGCCGTATAATCGATGAAGCAAGCAAAAATCGGCAGACATTTTCGTGCCACAGCCTTCTGCGCTAGGTATGAGAGTGCTATAATGTTGTCCACTGTTGAGGCTCCCGGTCTGAACCCTGTTTGATAAAAGGGCAGAAGGCCCTGACCCAGTTTGAAAGTTCCACTAGAAGAGTACTTGCACAGGCCTTGCCCTCGATGTCGAGCAGGGCGATCATGCGATAGTTTTGAGGATTGTGTTTCGGCCCCTTCTTATGTATTGGGTGCAGTAGCGACCCTCTCCAGGAATCAGGGACATCCCCCGTCAGTCGGCATTCGGCGTATAGCGTGGTTAGTTTGTCCGTCCAAAAGTCTGTGAGAGGGTCCCTGAAGAGGGAACCAGGCAGGCCATTAAGTCCTGGTGCCCCATTGTGTCTAATCTTTTTTAAGATTTTATTAACTGCCTTTTTTTCAGGGAGGGCCAGCTGGTCCACAGTTTTTGTAGGATGGATAATGTTGGCTGAGTGTCCCGCCTCATCTGGATCTTTGTTTGGTGAAGCTATGCTGCCTTCCTCTTTGTACAATGTTTTCACATGGTCTGCCCAGGTATCAGCATCAAGTGAGTTCTCCCTCTGGTTACCTCCTTGATTTAAGGCGTTTAGATATTGCCTAAACTCTTGGGCCTTTCTTGGCCCTCATCAATAGAGCCAACAGGGAATCCATAGAGTGAGAGCTGACTTTTCACCTAACCCTAAATTGGGCGGGCGGACTATTATTTTGGCAGAGAGTAATTTGCGACAGAGTGCTGTGTCCACCAAATTCTAAATTACACCCTTACTCCTAAAAGCTGATGAAGGTTTAACGACTCAGATATATATAGTACATGAATAGTGTGCAATAACTTAAATGTTCAATTTAAGATATATTAGAGATCTAAAATAGTATAGCCTTGCAGAATGTCAGCTTTCTACCCAAATTAATAATGGGGACAATTTGACTACTATCAGGATTGGGCAGGAATTTACATGCACTAGAGATGCAAGGAAATGCAAGGTGTTCAGGTGTTTCAACTCGTGGTATAGGTACAGTGTCTGGTGTGCATAAGCGAGTAAGAAGCTTCTGGTTTCATTGATACTGCTTCAATGCAGTTAGAGGTTTAGTGAGCTCTTCAACCATGTGTGCCACCACCGGGTAAACCCTGGTGGTAAGGGACAGTAAAAATGAAATAATGCTCTCTCACCATGGTAGATGACTCCCATTGTGAGGAGTGCATTATCTTTTTTATTTTATTTTTGTCAAACTTCTTTTAATTGATATTTTACAGTAAATCACAGTATGTTGCTCAATGCAGTGAGCGTCTACAGTAAAGTAGTAATGAAAAAACTGAGTTATGGTAAAGAACAAGATACATGTCCACGCCAAGGTCTCGTATGGTAATGCAAATAAGGAAGTACAGTTTCTACCAGTGGTGAGGCCTGGATCAGATCTCATAGCTTAATAATTCCAAATCCGTCTTTCTTTTGTGACGGTGTGCATTTGTGTCCTCCCAACGGGAAGGAGTAAATCAAGAAGAAACAAACTCCCCTAACCAAACCCCAAACAAAGGAAAAATGAAATCCCTCCCCTCCCTCCTCCCGCAGGGTGGTGGTGGCGGCATGGGGCTCCTAACGTGTTATGTTATGTTATGTTATGTTATATATGGGTCTTGTATAGCGCAACGGCTACTCCAAAGGAGTGTCCCGGCGCTTTTATGCTCCAGACCCAGAAAAGGAAGCTAAAAAAAACATAACAACAGACAGGAAGCACAGAGGAAGGAGACAGAAGAAATCTAGTTCAAGAATAACCAGGTCTTAAGATCCTTTCTAAAGGCCAACAGATTGGACGTGGACCGCAATGACAAGGGAAGGGAGTTCCACAACTGAGGGGCCAGGTATCTAAAAGATCGCCCTCCCAGGCGTGCCCTCTTTATACGCGGGATCGCGGCCAGGGCCAAAGACTCCGATCTTAAAGATCGCGTCGGCCGGTAAAAAGCCAACCTTTTCTGTAGGTATTTAGCACCCGTGGCATGCAGTGCCTTGTGAGCTAATGTCAGAGCCTTGAACTTTATCCTCTTCCGTATGGGAAGCCAATGGAGGGATTGCAGCAGGTTTGAGGCACTGGCGCGACGATGCAATCCAAAAATTGCTCGTGCTGCCGCGTACTGGGTCACCTGCAGGCGCTGTAGAAGGTATTCTGGGAGGCCCAAGTACAGAATGTTGGCGTAATCCAATCTGGATCCGATGAGGGCCTGTACAATTATTCTCCGGTGTTCCTGGGACAAAAGAGGAAAAAACTTTCGAAGCATCCGGAGGATGCCGAAACAGGTTCCAGTTAGGGTAAAAGTAAAGTAAAGTAAAGTCCACATTTGTAAAGCGCACAATCACCCGTAAGGGTCTCTAGGCGCTGGGGGCCGTCGGGAAGATTAAGCAAGCTATTGCCCAGAGTCACATGGTGCTGGGCTAACCTGCCGCCGGAGCCGGGGATCGAACCGTGGTCCCCAGATTCCAGCGTCAGTCGCCCTGGCCGCGGCGCCACACCTCTTAGCCACCTGGGAATTAAGCGTTAGCCCATTGTCAATTTTAATTCCCAGGTTCTTAGCCCAGATGGACGCCTGAGCCGGAGGGAACATATCAACAGGCCACCAATCATGCCAGTTCGGTTCCAGAGGACATCCAAAGAAAAGTATCTCAGATTTATCCGAGTTACACTTGAGGCTGTTCAGATGGAACCAGTTAAAAACAGCCCCAAGGCACTCACGGATACTTTCCCCATCGAATTCTTCGCTCTTACGGCAGGTGAAAAGAAGCTGGGTGTCGTCAGCATATGAGACGATCTGGGCCCCGAAGGACTCCACCAAAGTCGCCAGAGGGGTCATGAGGATGTTAAATAGAGTTGGGCTCAGCACTGAGCCCTGAGGAACTCCGACTCCCAATGGCGGCATTTCGGCAGATCCAGGAGGGACCCAGACCGTTTGCCGGCGGTTGGCTAAGAAGGAACAAAACCAGTTCAGCACCGTCCCCCCAAGACCGATGTCATGAAGTCTTATGAGGAGATCCTCATGGGGGACGGTGTCGAAAGCCGCCGACAAATCTAACATGACTAACATCACCCTGCCTCCGTCATCCAGCACCTCCTTTATAATCTCTGACACTTCCAGAAGCGCCGTCTCAGTGCTTAGGTTGGATCGAAAGCCCGATTGAGACGCATGAAGAAGCTCATTAGGTTCCAGGAAGTTGGAAAGCACGCCATGAACGTGCTTCTCCAGGATTTTAGTCAGTGCTGGAAGGAGCGAAATAGGCCGATAGTTGGATGGAACCTCTGGGGCAAGATTGGGCTTTTTAAGAAGGGGAATCACCATAGCCTGTTTCCAGGAAGGTGGCAGGAATCCCTGACTCAAAGAAAGATTCAGAATAGGATTGGCTAATGGATTGACAACATCAGCCATTCTGGCTAAAAATTTTGCCGGGCAAGGATCACAAGGTGAGCCAGATTTCAGGTTCCTCATCAGAGCTAGAGATGAAGCCATTGTGAGGGGCGGAAAGTCCAGAAGGGCCGGGCCAGAGATAGGCTGGTGTGCTATCTCATTAGACAGAGTCAAATGGTCCCCTGCCAATCTCGGAGAGAAGGACTCCTGAATCTGTCTAATTTTAGTTGTGAAAAAATTAGCAATGGTATTCGCCCAGCTCTCATCTGGAGCCTCCTGGTCCGAGATCGAGCGGGAAGTAGTGAATTCGCGTACGATCTGAAAGATTTCCTTGCAGGAGTTGGCTGCTTCCTCAATTTTCCTAGCAAAGTAACACTTCTTAGCCTGTAAGATTAAAGCATGATAAGATTTCATCATGGCCTTATAGGTCTCTTTAGCCTCCCCGTCATATAAGGCCCTCCATGCACGTTCAGCGGCTTTACACTGTCTGCGGGATTGGGCGACCTCTGCCGTGAACCACGGGGCCGAAGATCGTTTGGTGTCTGATCTAGGGAGCTGTGCAGGCGCTAGTTCATTCACTCTAGCTAAGAGCCAGGACTGCAGGGTCTCCAGATCGAGCTCCAGATCCCCCGTGACGGAGAGAGGATGAATCACCAGGGCCTGAGATAACATGTCAGGGGAGACCTGATGATACGCCCTGTAGTTGCTTCCCAGTTGCCTGGGGGCTCTGATAGATGGTTTCTCAGTGCCAGATATTTGGAAATGAGCGAGATGATGATCAGACCACAATACAGGCTCGAGTGCAGTGACCGTAATTGGTGAGGTGGAAAAGACCTGGACTAATGTGTGGCCTTTGTCATGGGTCGGGCCGGAAAGATAGGGGAGCAGCCCCAGGGCAGATGTAATATCTAATAGCTTCACAACGTCCTTAGCCTGCCGATCTTCCATATGGAGGTTAAAATCTCCCGCCAAGAGACAATGTTCTGATCTAAGAACTAGTGTAGCTAGGACCTGCTGGAGGTCCTCAAAAAAGGACCCCACAGGGCCCGGAGGCCGATATACTAGAAGGCCCTTCACAGCTTGCTGAGGTGATAGGGAGAGGGTAAAAGCGAGAGATTCGGAACCCGTGATAATCTGCGTGGGCACAACAGCACACGTAGAAGATTTCTTTACAACAAGGGCAACACCTCCCCCTCTTCCCTTAGCTCTATCTTGTCTATATATGATGTATTCGGGTGGAATAGCAGCCGCAATATCCGGTTGCGATGATTCATATAGCCAAGTCTCAGTGAGCATAAGGCAGGTAGGGTTGTTAGTAGAGAGGACATCATAAATCTGCTGAGTATGTCTGGGCAGCGACCTGGTAGTAAGGAGTAAGCAAGGGTGAATAATGCTACAATCCTTCGCGAGGGGGGTAGTAGGGAGAACCCTAGTAGGATGCCACTTACAGCCTGGACATTTATATTTACCCCTGTAGCGCCCCGGGATGACTGAGAGGCAAGAGGCTTCCACAGAGCGCAAAGAGTGGAGCTCCTTGGATGTATACGACAACATATTAATGCTGGGAGAGGAAAGGAGACAACCAAGGGGTCCTGCCACGCCTCACGCCTCCGGGACGCTGACGGGCGCAGACGGGCAGGACTCTGGCGCGACTCAGGCGCAGATCAGGCGAGTCCGCAGTACGCGTCCGCTGCGCGGAGGGAAAGAGGAGCTTTATGTAGCGCTACTAGAGCGCGAGGGCGGAGAGTCCTACCCCCAAGATGGCGGCCCCAAACAGATCCCAGCCCTCGGCGTCAATACTCGGCCGAGGGCGGTCTGAAATCCCTGGTAAGGAGAAGGGAGCAGGCGAAGCGCTTAGCAGCGCTAGGAAGTCTCAGTCTGAGCAGCACGCTCGTGAATCAGGCGCGCTCACGTAATTGCACACAATGTTTAAAAATACAAAGTCACAAACACAGAGTTAAAAACCGGTGGCAAAAGAAAAGAGGAGAGACCTCCCGGCTTTCCGCCTCAGGAGGGAAATGGTTTGTTTGCAGGTGGTAATCCCTCACTAACAGGCAGGATTCCCTTTTGTAGCGCTACTAGAGCGCGAGGGCGGAGAGTCCTACCCCCAAGATGGCGGCCCCAAACAGATCCCAGCCCTCGGCGTCAATACTCGGCCGAGGGCGGTCTGAAATCCCTGGTAAGGAGAAGGGAGCAGGCGAAGCGCTTAGCAGCGCTAGGAAGTCTCAGTCTGAGCAGCACGCTCGTGAATCAGGCGCGCTCACGTAATTGCACACAATGTTTAAAAATACAAAGTCACAAACACAGAGTTAAAAACCGGTGGCAAAAGAAAAGAGGAGAGACCTCCCGGCTTTCCGCCTCAGGAGGGAAATGGTTTGTTTGCAGGTGGTAATCCCTGACTAACAGGCAGGATTCCCTTTTGTAGCGCTACTAGAGCGCGAGGGCGGAGAGTCCTACCCCCAAGATGGCGGCCCCAAACAGATCCCAGCCCTCGGCGTCAATACTCGGCCGAGGGCGGTCTGAAATCCCTGGTAAGGAGAAGGGAGCAGGCGAAGGGCTTAGCAGCGCTAGGAAGTCTCAGTCTGAGCAGCACGCTCGTGAATCAGGCGCGCTCACGTAATTGCACACAATGTTTAAAAGTGTTCAGAGTCGGTGAGTCATGGGTGGACTAAAATTGGAAGAGATGCATATCTCTAACAGATGGAGGGAAGACAGCCAGTGGCAGACCTCGTGAGAGAAATGTAACCAACGGTCCCTATTTGTACTCAAAATTTTTGTAGTCGTCTCTAAAGATGTCAGACAGTCTTTCGAGGCTGAGCAACCTCCAAAGCCGAGAATGCCATAGGGAGACCGCTGGAGCCTCCTTCTTCTTTCAGGCCGCCGCCATAGCCACTTTGGCTGCTCCTATACTCATCCACATGATGGCTTTGTCAGCCCTATTTTGGTGCTCTAAAGCTGGGTCCCTGATGCCCAAGAGACACTCCTCAATAGTGGTCGAGATGGGGTAGCCTAGCATGTCTTTGATATGCGCTAACATTTCTTCCCAAAATGGGCGTATGGTAGGACAGTCCCACCATATGTATCCGAAGTTGCCTAAATTGCCGCATCCCCTCCAGCATTTGTCAGAGGTGTGTGGGAAGATCATCTTAATCTTAGTGGGATATAAGTACCAGTCCATCATGGTCTTAAGATGAGGTTCACGTAAGTCTATGGAGTGGTTAAAGGTCCTAATATCGGACCATAGCTCCATCCATTCCCTGTCCGAGATGTCCCGTTGAAGTATGTCTTCCCACATAGTCATATATTGTGGGCAGTGGTGAGTAAGTAGTTATACAAAAAAGATATCACTCCTTTCATAGATTCTGCGTTTAGGATGAAAGTCTCAAATTTCGTTAGGGGACACCTGGCAGCTTCATGTATATGTGGGGTGAGGGCCCAATGTCTTAGTTGGAGGTAGTGGAAGTGTTCAGTGCGCTCTAGGCCATAGTCTCGTTTGCAGTTGTCGAAAGTGAGGGGGGTAGCATTATGGAAAAGGCCTGTCAACGCTAGGTATCCTCCTTCCTTCCAGGTGTCGAAGGGACTGTTGTGTAGAGCTGGAGGGAAGGCTGGATTAAAATGGAGGGGTGTGTGGGGTGAGGGAAATGAGGTCCATTCCTTGTTTCCCGAAACAGGGTCCCATACTTTCAAGGTGGTGCGGTGGATGTTCTAATGTAGGTGTTCTGAGGTCTTTCTCTCTTTGGGCGCCATATGAGGTCCCATATGGCCCTTCCTGCAACGGAGCGATCCACGTGTAGCCAGTGCTTCTCCGACTCTCGTTTGGACCACTTCGTCAACACCCTCAGTTGGGCAGCTTTATAATAGAGAGCGATATCCGGTAGGCCCACTCCCCCGGCCATGCGTGTCCGCCGTAGTATTGTAAAGGAGAAACGCGCTCTTCCACCCTGCCAGATGTACTTTAGGATCATGGATTTGACTTTAGGGAAAAA
The DNA here is from genome assembly GCF_964261635.1 of Lissotriton helveticus. Lineage (NCBI taxonomy): Eukaryota > Metazoa > Chordata > Amphibia > Caudata > Salamandridae > Lissotriton > Lissotriton helveticus. The sequence goes on from NC_136063.1 coordinate 1,210,245,161, forward strand.
AAACTCTCTCAAGTTCTATCGGAAGCGCTTGAAATAAGTATAGGAGTTTGGGGAGGAGAGTCATTTTAATACTGTGTATGCGGCCCAGCCAGGATATGAAGAGAGGCTTCCACCTTGGAAGATCAGTTTGTATGTGGTTGAGAGTGGGTGGAAAGTTAGCTCGAAAGAGCCCCTCTATGCGGGGCATCAACCGGATCCCCAAGTATAGGAGTGAGTGAGAATTCCATTGGAGCGGGATGTGTCTCTGCAATTCTCGGGCCTCTGATTCAGGAAGTGTAAGGTTGAGTATATATGATTTATCAAGATTAATCTTGAACCCTGCTACTTCTTCGAATCTCGCTAGCTCCAATTGAAGTGGGGGTAGGGACCTGGATGGATCTGTGATAGAGAGTAGCACGTCATCTGCAAAAAGCGATATTTTATGTTGGACGCCGCTAAAGGGGATTACTTGAATCTCTGGGTTTGCCCTAATGGACATTGCCAGGGGTTCTATGCTGAGGGCAAATAGTAAGGGTGAGAGAGGGCATCCCTGGCGAGTGCCTCTAGTGTGGAAGAAGGGTCCCGTTAACCTGTACTCTGGAGCATGGTTGAGCGTAATTGGCCCGAAGCATGGTAATAAATTTGGCATCAAACCCGAATTTTGTTAGTGTGTGGAAAAGGAATTCCTAATCCACCCTGCTGAAAGCCTTCTCAGCATCTAGTCAAACCAGCACTGCGGGGATGTGTTTTTTAGAGGTTTTCTCAATGAGGTGAACTATGCGCCGAGTGTTGTCATCTGTCTGTTGAGCTTTAATAAATCCCAATTGATTAGGGTGGATTAGGTCGGGCATGAGGTCATTCAGTTGAGTCGCCAGGATCGAGGAATAGAGTTTCGAGTCTAGGTTTAAAAGGGCGATGGGATGGTATGAGGCGCATAGTTGGGGGTCCATCCCTTGTTTAGGTATTACTGTGATCACTGCTTCGGCCATTGAGCTGGTGTCCTCTCCCTCTTCTGCCATTGTATTAAAGAGCCGATAAGGTGGGGGATTATTTGGGGCAAAGGTTTTGTAAAATTGGGCTGTGTATCCATCTGGGCCTGGGGCCTTGTGTGGTTTGAGGGCTTTTATTGCGGTGGCTACTTCCTCTGAAGATATGGAGGCAGTAAGCCTGACGTTCCATTCTGTCGATACTTGAGGGAATTGTAATGTCTGGAGGTAGTCATGTTGTTTACTCGTGTCATGTTGGTCTTTGGTGTAGAGGGTCTTATAAAAGGAGCTTAAGAGGTTGGCTTTGTCTTCATCTCATTTACCCCCTATATATTCCCTTTCCCGTTTTTTCTTGAGTTGTCTGGCGAGATGCTTACCAACCTTATTCGCCTGTAAGTATGATATGTGGTGGAGTTTAAGGAGAGTGAATTCAGCCCTATTATTGTAGATGGCTCTAAGTTTACCCCGTAGGGCAGTCAGGTTTCGAAGAGTAGCTCTAGTGGGATTAGTTTTGTGGTAGGATTTCGCAGTGGCCAGTTCCGCTTCTAGGGCCTCTCTCTCCTTGGTCCGCTGGTTGTTCAGGGTAGAGTTGAGGGTGATGCATTTCCCTTAAAAAATCGCTTTGAACGCATCCCAATTGGTGCATACTGACGTGTCCTTGGGTCTGTTCAGCTTAACAATTTCTGTAAGAGTTTGTCTCAGTGATGCGCAGTGCACCCTGTCCCGCGTGTGGGCTGCCGGAAAGTACCACCTGGGAGTAGTAGAAGCAATGTTGCTCCATGGTTAGTGAATCGCTAGGAGGGGGTGGTCCGATATGGAAATGGGAAATATCTTGTCCGTCTGCAGAGCCCCCATTAAGTTCTTACTGATAAAAATGTAGTTGAGCCTAGAATATGTACGATGTACATGTGAATAAAAAGTAAAGACTTGTTTCTGGGGATGAAGAGCACGCCAGGCATCCTTGAGGCCTAGGTTGTGTAACTTCTGTTTAATGTCTGTGGAGAAGGAGCTTGTGTACGCTCGATGTGGGTCGGTGCTATTGAGGTCTGGCTGCCAGGTGAGATTAAAATCATATAGTAAGAGCATTGGACCCTCTGCAAAGTACTGGATTTTCCCCACTAAAGTGTTTAGAAAGGCTGTCTGTTCTGTATTGGGGGCATATGTTACCACAAATGTGCAAAGTTTGCCTTTTAGTGATCCTTTGACCATAACCAGGCGCCCCTCTTTGTCAGTTTGTACATCAAGTGGTTGGAATTTTGTGGAGGTGCGAAAGAGGAGCGTTACTCCCCTGTGTTTAGTAAGTGCGGAGGATCTGTATATCAAGAGGTATTGTTTGTGACGGAAGCGTGTGTCCTCGGCTCTAGTGAGATGTGTCTCCTGGATAGCCACTATGTCTATGTGATGATCGGTAAGATATTTCCAGACCTTTTGTTGCTTTTGAGGGGAGTTAAGGCCCTTCACGTTCCATGAGGCGACAGTAACTGCCATCTAATTGTCGTGGACACCCTTCCTCCCCCTGCCATAGCTGTGCGGTGCGTGTCTGCTCTTCATCAAGGTCTGTGGCTCTTGCTTTAGGCAGTGCCTGTGGAGTGTCAATTGGGGGCAGTAGTTCTCCCTCGGTTACAGTCACAACCAGGCCGCCATTTTAGAATCAGGCAGGACGCAAGTCTCGGGCTCTGGTAGACTTTGCTCGCTCTGGTATGCAGGCCAAAATCCAGATACGCTGCCACGCTTACTTGCCAGGGACTTCTCACGCTCGGGTCCTCATCTCCCGTCTCATGCACCTCTGGTAAGATGCAGCCGCGACTCGGCCCAACTGGAGTATGCCGTGGTGTCGTCCCCTCCTCGCACACTCTGTCTCCGGCGAGGTTTCCGCTGCTGCCGTGGCAGGTAACAGCCGCCGTAGCTCACGAAGGGCAACATCTACTCACTTTGCCTCACCTGGAGCCACGTCACTCTGGGATCGGAGCCACCGCTCTGCAGGAGGGAGGCGCCGCCATTTTAGATGCGTCAGGACCAGCCTGTTTCTGCAGCGTTCTGGTTGTTCCCGGTAAGCCAGCAACGATTTCAGGAGCTCATTGCATGCTCCCTGCTATCAGCATGTTTTTGAGGCGCTTTACGACCTGTCCGGTGGAGTTTGGCCGGAGATATCAGCTCGGAACGACAGCGCAGACAGGGCACCGAGACGAGTTACGTCCGTCCGGCCATCTTGCCCGGCCACGCTCCCCATCTTTTTTATTTTTGAAAAATAAAATCCCTAAAGAGTATTTTCTTTTTGAAAATAAAAAAGAAAACTGTTTGGTGCTAGGCTCTGTCATGTTGATGGAGCCCTGCACCAATCAGCGTAATGCATTGACAGGAACCGCAGCGAAGGTGGTTTCTGCCAAATGCTTTATGAATGACTGCCAACTTGGTGGTCATTTATAAATGTGGTGGGTGGCATTTCCGTCAGCTCGATGGAGTAATTTACTTTGTCTCCCTGGTGGAGAAATGGGCCATCTGCCAGGATCATAATCAGCCCCATTTTTTAAAACTTTTGAGTCCTTCTCAAATGTAACTCTGCACCCTACCTCTTGAACTTACTCTTGCTTGAATTACAACTCTTGGACATTGTACTGATCTTGGAACTTCCTCACATTCCATCTTTGTAAGCAGGCCCTTGTGGTGTATTTATTCATTGTATGACACCTGGGGCCGTATTACACATATGGCGCATTTTCCCTGATTGCGCTGGGCGCACCATTTAAAATGTGTGCCCGGCTTAATCAAGGAAAATGTGCTGTGTTTATGTGAATGTGCTGCCCCCAGGGCAGCCGTGAACTCACGCTGCACTGGGGGCAGCGCATTCAAGTGAAAAAACTGAGTGCATGCTTTGAAGCCGCTCAGTGTTTTCACAGTGAAGCTGGCAACCGTCTGCACTGTCAAAGGGGATTAGAGATAGCCTTGCAGGCAGGTGCAGTGAGTGACTGCACCCGCCTGCAAGGGGATGTCTGAGAGGTTCCATAGGACCCCCTTTCCCCCCGCCAGATAGCTGCACTCAGGGGGCACCTCTACCTGCATCTGTAATATGGTGTGGACGCAGATGCAAAGAGATTCTCTCATTTTCATGGGAGTGAACACCCTCTTGAGAAAGCGCTGGCACTGTATGTGCGCCAGAGCTTTCGGTATTACAGAAGGGGACGCACAAGTGTCTGCGGCCCCTTCTGTAATTTCAAAGTGCCCCTGGGGCCCCTGTGGCACTTCTATAATATGGCCCTCGAGTTGCTGCAGGGTACCATGGGGGCTACAAAAGCAGTAGAGCCAGTGCACCTATCATTGGAGGATACACTCTGAAATTCCTTGTTCCTTCCTCTTTTCCATAGCACCTGATCTAGTAGGCAGATGTTCATTCCAATCGAAACCTATTCACCTCAAGTGTCGCACACTCCACTGTACTAAGAGAAAAATTAGTGTTTGTCACTTAGTCATTTCCCCAAGAGTTCAACTCTCAGGGCTGGCGATAAGACTCATTGGTTCCTGTGCTTTTTTAAAGTTGTTGCTTGTCAACAGGAGAATCTAGTTCCTGAGTTACATAGTGTCAACTGGTAATGCTTTCAAGAAAAGCCCATTTGCTCAATGTATCCATGACCCCAGAAAATTAGTAATGTAGCCAGCTACATAATTGCACTGTTCTCAGTTTATGGCATATGGCATTTGTAATCATAGGTGGAAACTCATGACAGTGAGAGGGACAAAATAGAGACAGGAATAAAAAAAAGTGCAGTAGAGAGAGTGCTAACAAGGCAGACCCTTGGATAATTGAGAGAAAAGGAAGTCTATAATGACACAAGGAAGATGAAAATGGAACGTCAGTCGAGGATAAAGGAAGACTTGCTAATTTGTTTATTGCACTTGAAATCCAAATGTTGGTTCCCCAACTATAACTTTTTAGGTCTGTTGCAGACAGCATTGTATCCAATACTACCCAGTGTCAGCCCTTGCATATGATTAGATGGCTTTCTTGTCAATCTCAGCTTCCTGCTCTTTGTTGGATGGCTTCCTCTTTATTCTATGTGTGTTCTTCCTGTGGAGCAAAGCTTGCTTACCTTGCTTTTGATTGGTGGCTAAGGTGTACCCTTCCACTGCTGATATCATGGAACTACTTTTTAACTTTATTACTTGTTTAACACGCCTTGGGAATCCATGTCGTGGCCTTCTTGCTTTCTCTTGTTCCTCCCTCAGCTTTGTCTCTCCCCTCCTACTCTCCCTCCCAGCATTTTTCCATGGTATGCATTGTACCATATGGCGGTCTCGGTAATGCCTTTGATGTTGTCCCGCTCCACTTTTGTGTGCCTCTTGTTGCACATATTTCATTTAGGTTTTGTTTTCTCCCCTGCGACCCATCTCTCACTTCATTGTAGCAGCCACTATTGGCTTTACCAGTGCGAGTTTAAAAGCGAGAGGCTTTTAAAGTATGCTGCCATTGCGAAAGCCAGCCCTAATAAGCAATGTTTTCTGTACTTTCAATGTGGCTGCATCGTTGTGTAATGCGACGGTCATTGCTTCATCACATCTTATTATCACACAACACGTGGCCATCTCATATGTATAGAATATATAGTTTTCTACACAAAATGGTCTCTGTGTTAGGCTGTGCAAAACAATGGTGAAACACACATTGCATCATGCGAAGCGACAGCAGTCTTAAAAATATAGAATACTATTTTCTATACTCACCATCAGGAAGAAAGACGGATTGTGTTTTCCAATAACTGTTTAGAAATGTGACTTATCAGCATATACCAGGCCTCCAAATGGTCTGGAGTATACCCATTCTGTTCTTTTCTACCCTATCCCTATACCCTATCTTTTCAAATACATCTAGTGCCACGTTTATAAGAACATCATGCAGCTCATCACCCTCTCATCAATGTACAGAAGAACATCAAGAAAGGGGGAAGAGAAAGGAGAAAAAGGTGAGGAAAAGTAAGTAGAGCCTCATGGGAGTAACACCAAGGGAGAAGGTGAGAGCGTTGGCCGGACACCTACTAACTAGCTGACTGACGTAATGCAGTGATTGTGACGAGACCTGTAACAAGTATACAGGGGGTAGATCAGTTTCTTCTACGGGGGTGCTGGTATGCTAATGAATGGCAACCACCTGGTACAATAAACGGAGAAACGAGGTGCAGTGAAGACGCTGGCCCTAACCCTGATGAAATAACAAGTGAACTGTGTAAGGCAATGAAACATGTTGGTTTTAATTGAGCAGGCACACAGCGAGGAATAAAATAGAATAGCCAGTGTAGCCAAGCTATTTTTTAATTAAGGTATACCGAATTTCTATGTTAGATTTCGTTATCCCTATAGGGTCACTTATAGAATACACACCACACTTTTTGGGTTTTTCTTATTCTGCACCATTCACTCTTTATTACTGACAGTTGGCAGATGCTAATGATGAGAACCTGAGGATGCAGGCGAGTACCAGCTTGTAAACCTCCCTTGGTGTTACTCCTGTGAGGCTCTGCCAACTTTTCCTCACTTTTTTCTCCTTTCTCTTCCCACTTTCTTGATGTCCTTCTGTACATTGATGAGAGGGTGGACCAGCAGTTACAATACCACACTTTTTAATTGAAGTCGTGATTTAGGGCACGTTGAGGCAGTAGTGATAATCTAGATCCACTGTAGTGACACCCTAAGTAGGGTGTATTTCACGAATGATATATGGTGGGCTGAGGTCCACACATACAGTAGGAGCAGGTCTTTTGTTGAGTAGCAGTAATTGAGTGGGGTGCGACCTGTCCTTATTTTCACCCCCAGTGGGTCCTAGTTGTGTACAGCATCCTGCATTTGTCCTTGCTCTGGGGCCATTTTGACTGCCTAGCACCAAGGCAGGCACCCTTGCACCACCTGCGTTGTACGGAGGATGTTTTTTGTGCAGAAGGGACACCTTCTTGCACAAACACAATCCCCTGAGGCATATTCCTCTTCCTATGTGTGCTGCAGAATACAGCACAGATAGAAAGAGCAACTAATAAGGAGAAAAAAGATATTCCTCCTAGTTATGCCTCCTCTCAGAAGGCATATCTTTTTGGCATATTCCCAGGTTTACCAGCAATGGTAAATCTGGGAATGCATCAAAATCCATGAATTGCATGGTAACACCCACGCAACGCCCATGGAACAACTTCCCTGGGCAGAGTAACGCAAGCCAGCGATTTGCGCTTTATTGGGTTACTAGTGATTTACCAAGATACTCAAGGCCACGCAATGCCGCCTTGCGTGGCTTGAGAAATCTCACTTTGGGTTTGCATCTCGCATGTACCACGTTGCTTTGTGCAACATGACGCAAAACCCTTCATAAATGGGCCCCATATATTTTAAAACGTGGATAGTATGAGACATTGCAAATCTTTTTAGGACACTTTTCGTCGATTATGTGTCACTAAAAGACCAGCGGTTGCTGCATTCCAGTCAAACGTTTTCATTCAGCTTACAGTTTATTTACCTATAATTATTTTTGACTTTGGTAACACAAAATATATATAAACGAATTCAATGATATTGGCACGTGCTTGTCGGGGCTCCCCTGTATTAAGTTTGGAATTTTTTTGCCTCGGTGGCGCTGTCAGAATTAGGCTTCCTCTTATCGACCGTTATTACATCCCCCACGTTCATCCACCGCATAACCCCTGCCATACCCCTTATCCTCGCTACTAAACTTCTCTCCCCTCCCCCACTGTCAAAACAGTGACTAGCTGCTCTGACGTGTCCGTGTTTTGTGGCTGCCGCTTGTTGCCTGATGCATGAGAATGCTATTTCAAGGGAGACTTGAAGCCACTGCAAAGATGTGACTGAAATGCAGATCTCGCCGTTGCCATGGGAACGGCAACGAAAGCCCTCATCACCAACGAGAGCAGCGCGTGCCCGCTGGATGCGGCCCACGCCACGTTCAGCTGCCCGGAGCTCGTGCATCACCGACGACAGCAGCGCGTGCCCGCTGGATGAGGCCCGCGCCACGTTCAGCTGCCGGGAGCTCGTGCATCAACGACGAGAGCAGCGCGTGCCCGCTGGATGAGGCCCGCGCCACGTTCAGCTGCCCGGAGCTCGTGCATCACCGACGCGAGCAGCGCGTGCCCGCTGGATGAGGCCTGTGCCACGTTCAGCTGCCCGGAGCTCGTGAACGCTGAAACTGTACTAATAGTATTTTACGGCAACGTATTATTTGACCGTAAATTCGATCGTAAGCCCTCCCAAAAGGCAGCTGACTCTATCTGGGAGACCACCGCTCGCCCCGAAAGGCGATTTTCTTTCCAATGACTGCGACCTTTGAGCGTTTTTCTTGGTTTTAAGAAGCTCGCTTCAGAAAGCTCCCTGCTCGTGTGCAACTCGTGAGACTTCTTACAGCCTTAAATGGCTTTGCTCTCCGCAGTGAACAATTGGTTTCTCTATATAGGGCCGTACCACACCCCATATGTTTGAGGAAGAATGTGTCGGGCGAGAGAGATTAAGAAATGTACTATTTCCAAGCAGCGTGTGACAACACAACATGAAACTAATATGAGGAAATGTGCAGCATTCGTGTGGTACCGGGACATTGTTGTCAGTATTTCATCTGACATTCAACCCTGAACAAATTCACACAGATATCACCCAATTGGAGTTAATTATAGTAAATCTGCACAGATCTGGTAGATATTTCTGTACCGATATTTAGAAAACAATATATCAGACGATATTTCTGTGTGCGATTATACGATATTCTGATTTACAACTCGGTCTTAAGTCACCTTTCAGTACAGGATTATTTTGTTTCAGCAAGTCAACATAATTATTAAGTGTAATGTAATACTGGTGAGCAGTGCTTTAAATGGCGGGAAAAATGCAGGTACTCAACAAATTGCGAGCTGACCGACACACAGAAGAGGGCGGCCCCCTTAGTGCCACAAGATGGCACACAGGCAGCCCAGTGTTCCACGACCCTAATGGGTCCTGGACGTCACTTCCGGCCGTGGTGGGAGGCGGGGAGAGGTATATATTCCTCCCCCGCCCACCTGGCGGCCTCTTTGTCCCCTGACGCCGTTTCCCTCCCTACCGCTTACCCGGCGCTTCAGGGTGGGGGGATATATGTTCTAATCCCTTTTTATTTGTGTTGCAGGCGGAGTTACAGGGCGATCCAGAGACGGAAAGGTACTCAGGGGTACCCTATTCAGGAGCACAAAGGGTGCTGAGGCCTAATATCCCCAGGAAGTCTGTGCGGTGGACCCAGGGGTGCGACGGCGCCCCATCTGTCCTACGGGCGGTTGGAAACCTGTACAACCGGGGGTCGCTTGAATGCTCCGCCCCTCGTAGGGGGGGGCGTGAGCAAGAGGGTGGACCAATGGTTCACCGGAAGTGGGAGTGGCTATCCACTCACCACAACCGCTAAGCACCGATTGGCTAAGGCCACGATGCAAGTTGGCCCATCAGGTGGTAGGCCGCAAGGGGCGGCTTGCCTTTGGATCGTCTGTAAGATAACCCACCATGTTGGCATATGTATATGCTAATAAACCTGCAGCGACTTTATCCCAACAAAAAGTTGTCTTGTCTCTTATGTACGATACATGCATGTTGCTGCGGGAGGGCTGGTGAGTGGGCCGATATTGGCACTATGAGATATGACCCAAGGGGCGCAGCAAGGAGGCGGGTTTAGGGGCGGGGCTACTGGCAAACATTCACGAGAATCATTGTGGTATTTGACGTGTCATAGGCCTGAGTGCAAGGAAGGAAGTGGACCACTTACCCCTGTTTGAGATGTAAAATACTGCAGTAATCTGGTTTCCAAGGACCCCGGGCCTCTGTGCCGCTCAGGGCACAAGTCCTATAAAAAGAAGTGGGAGGACTGACAATATGCAAATGGCCTCATGACGTCACATGCTGAGCGTGTCCCGGTGTCTGAAACTTACACCGGGACACGTACAGCTTATTTCTGTGGGGCCCAGCTTCTTGGCAGGGGGGACGGCGTCCACCCTGTGAAAAGAGTGGGGGGATGCCGTCCGCCAGCATGTACCCCCGACTCAAGCCCAGGTGCCGCTGCACCAATGGAGACACCCTTAGTGCCACCAAGAGGAATCTGGTGGGAAAGCTTGAGAATGTGGGCCTGTAGACTCCTGTGTCGTAGAGGCGAGCGCTGTGGCTTTATGTGTGTCGATATTTAATCTTAATCACAGACAGATGACAAGAGACAGAATCACTCAGTGGTAGATACCTGTTTTTCCCTGTTACGTCTCTTGCGGAAATTTCTATTTTTTTCTGTCAAGAGCTACTAGACAACAGGTGATTCAAGCCTTGATTATATGTCGGTTGGACCTCGGGAATGCTCTCTATCTTGGCATGCCTAGTTATTTGTTGGACTGGCTCCAGCTTGTCCAGAATGTAGCAGCCCGTACCATCTTTGAGCTTCCCCGGAATGCGCATGAGTCCCACTTTCTGAGGAACCTTCATTTGCTCCCAGTAAGGAAAGAGTAATCTTTAAGACCTTGCTCATCACTCAGAAAGCCCTGTATGGGACTGGACAAGATTACCTCAAACGCAAGATCGCATTCTATTGCCCACAAAGAACTCTTCGTTCCTCTGATCTGCTGTTAGCTAACCCCCCCACCCCCGAGATAGAAAGTCAAGGACGGGGGCAAGGCTCTCTCCTACCATGGGCCATCCCTCTGGAATAAAATGCCCTTCCATTTAAGAATCATTGAATCAACACCTCTGTTCCATAAGAAACTGAAAACCTGGCTCTACTCCCGCCAATAATCTTTCTCTTCCCCGCTGCTCCTTTTTCAGCCTTTAGCGCCAGGACACTTCTTGGAGTACCAGTGCTCTCTATAAACACCCCCACATAGACTCAAAAGCTCCAGAAAGGAATGAATCCTGAAACGATCTCCGTGCTTGGTCGAAGGCACCGGCTCTCTGACCCTATTCCAAGGATCTAAATTCCATGCACACACTTTTTGGGGTCGGAAGGTCGGCGGTCTCATTTGTTTTCACGTACAGACAACAGCAATTGATTTACTGTGTCATCATGATACTATGTGTTTTTAATGCATATTTAGCCTTCACAGTGGCTGGATAGGTCACTATCAGTCGTTGATGTAAATAATGCACATTACCTTTCCTTTTCTGACAACCCTCACTAGCACACATCTTCAAGCACTCTCTTCTCCTCTTTTGGAGCACCTAACCACAATTTCCTAGAAATGTATGCAAAAACTGAATATGAAAGAAATCATGTTGTAATACAAATACATTTGACAAATTCTATTTCTTCACATGATGTCAGGATGAGTGTTAAATACATTTCAACTGTGGCCACCTCATTTTTTACTGCATATGACCCAGGTCCCATGGACATTTGGGTTCCCCAATTGTTCTGTAATGCCACACCCATGGAAGCTAGGCCCATGGCTCTAGTTTATATTTTGTGCATCACCCAGTAAAGTATCGTATTCAATTCTTCAGAATAACAAAAGCAATGCTTGATTTGCTCTTTCTTTTTTATTAAACAGTTTCGACAAAATCACATCAATTGATTACAAACAGGCGACTTCATCATTTCTCAGTATCATCATGAGCATTTCAAGATAGGTTACAAATATTATATTGATTAAATCAAGGGGTTTCAAGAGTTTCAGTGTTCATTTGCCGACAAGGTTCGAGACAGATGTCACCTCTGTAGTGGTTCCATGCTCCTCACACCCTACTCCATTTCCCAGGGCACCCTCTGGCCACGTAAACTGACTTTTCTCTATTCATGCACCAGTCTAGATCCTCTTCCGACCTCCTCATTTGGGGCGGCTGACTTGCGCCTCTCTGCTGTACGATGTTCCTTTTTGCTATCATGTATGCTAACATTGCCCATTGTGTAGTGTACGTGTTGAGATCTGTAGGCTCCCTGACATTTAGTATACAACTCTGAGCCTCTGGCTGCATGTCAACCCCCAGTACTGCCCACAGAGTGTGGTGGATGTCTCTCCAATACAATTGTATCTGCTGACAGTTCCACAATATGTGGATGAATGTCCCTAATTCCCCACTCCCTCTTCTACACTCTCCACTTTCTGCCCTTCCCATCCGAACCACGCAAGGCCCCGTTACATAAGTCCTATGCAATATTCTAAGCTGCACTAACCTCAGATTTTCTCTTTCTTATTTCCAAATTTGTAATATTTGTACAGTTCTTTCACAGGTATTCATGTTTGCAAACATTAAAAAATGCTCTCACCCTGCAGTAGGGAGAAAAGCAAACACCCATCTCCATGTTGAAAGAATAAGCTGTCATTTGTCAGATGATATTACCTCACATTCAACCTCTGTGGCAAGAGAAAAAACTAGATTTAAAGGCATCTTTTTGCTCTTTCATCTTAATTCCAGCACAGTTATTTTAACAGCTAGAAACAAATGTAAACAAAAAATGTGCCCAACAATATATACTGTGCCTACTGAGCATCAGCATTTGCATGGCTGAAAGTGGCGAGTCTAATGTAACTTTTTTCATCCCCCTTTGCAGTAGACAGAGTTGGATTGGAATCAGAAGGCCCCACAGCTGGAGAACTCGCAGTGGCAGAGAGACTGAGAGCTGCACAGTCCCGAGCATATGCAGAGTCTCCACCAGGGTAGAGTCTTACTCCAACCTCACCTGGGCTCCAGGGAGGCTGCTCATCCCATCTCCCCCACCTCCCCCGCCCATTATAGGCTCAATGTTCAAGCGCACCAGGGGGCAAAGGAGTCAGGTGAAAGACACAGTCAGACCCCAGTGGATGCAGGAATCCCGTCTTGGCTACCCTGCCTGGGACTGGAGGGAAACCTGATACTCAGGTGCTGCTCCTAGCTGCTTCTTGTCGACGATCCTATCTGCTGTATGGCCAAGAAGGAAGGGAAAGCTATTACAAACTGCATATTAACAGTCCTTCCGTTCCTTCCTGCCACACAGCTACGGGGTGGTGACTTCGCACGTTTTGCTGATGGCAAGATAATGGTCACTGCCAGTGTGAAATGCTAATCATGTGAGCACGCACTGCAGAGTAGAAATGTTGTGCATGCTCTTATGATGACCATTCCTTTGAGAAATCCCAACATTATGCAGTGGGTACCGGTTCTCTCCCTGGGCACGGAGAAGTTCCGATACTCAGAGGGGGAAAAAAAGAAGTGCCGGTACTCAGTACTGGGAATACCAGCCCATTTAAAGCGCTGCTAGTGAAGTTCCACTGTGCTGGGACTGATGGTGAAATGAGCCTCAAGGGGCAGCCTGAGCCACTTGCACGGCGAAGATCCTGGTCACTACTTGTGTACCCCTGGGAGTTCCGTTATTGATCTTTTGATACTGGCTCATGGCTATGCATTTGACTTTCACGAGTGCGCCAGGAGTATACCAGAATATGTTACACTTATTCATAGCAAATTCTTAGTGAAGCAGTTCAAAGCACTGTGTCAAAACAGGAGGGTGGTAGAAGTTCATCCCAGTAAAAAATTTGGCGCGCCCAGAATCTTTTTTGTAGCTCGGTCCACTCAAGCGGGAGTGGGTTGTAGGCAATGCCTGGTGAAGTTATCAGTTACTTGCTGTCAAATGAAGGTGGCTGGGCTTTCAAATGAGAGAAATCTGAACCCCAGTCTAGTACAGCAGTGTGAAAGTTGAACATTTTTATGTAAATTTACCTCATAACAAAGTAGAAATGTTCTTACACGTTAACATGGAAAATGCTTGTCAAAATAGCAGATAGAGAAAATGTGCTTTTATTAAATGTGCAAAAAGAGAAAATGTGGCTTACTTCTGCAGAGCGCTCCCATTTCTATCGTTCTTTCACTGCTAGACCTCAATAGTTTCTTGATTCTTTCCTACCGCTTTAATAAAATAAAGGCTTTTTTGTAAATGCTGATTTAACATTATAACTGAACTGTAGAACTTGACTTCTTCGTGAAATGTGCTGTTTGCTGCAAAATGTATTTCTTTCCTTCCTTGCACCCTCTGACTTAATTATATTTTAGATTGCTTCTTATACCACATGCTTATAATGAAGAAGTATATTAATGAAAGAAAATGCTCACTGTCGGTTTAAATTCTCTGATCTCACCATGACAAGCTAGATATTTATGTTTTGTTTCATTGAGTACTCCATTGTTACACAATGGGATACTTAATAGCTAGCAGAGTAGGCTTGCAAAGGTTCTCATGAGAACCTTCCTAGATGTATCTTTTGGGGCCCAACGGGGGAGGGGGGGAACAGCATCGACCAGAGACTCAAATTAAGGTGTGACAAAGGCCGCTTTATTGGAAGCAGGTGCACCTTACACAAACAAACCCTTGGCCTGTGCCGTACAAAACTAAACCTCACTAAATATATAATTTTCCTAACAACCCCCCACCCACTCCCCTAAAATGGTTCCCCTCACATAACAACATGAAGCAATTTGTAAACTTCAACTTGCCTCTCTACCTAGCTAAATAACTTGTTGTACTTAACCTTCCCCCGATAATCAAAACAGATCTCCTATAATTCCCTCATAACTTAGAAGAACCGCCCCAAATGGCTTACCAGCACACCAGCACCTGTTCCAGCGACACAAAAAAAAACCATACAAAAAACACCCCCGATGCACCGGCTCCCAAGAAAACCCTTCCAAAAAACCCCACCTCACACCAAAAAACCCTCTTACCCTTCAGAACGCTAAAACAGAAACCCCCCCAAAAGCTACCAAACAACCCCACAACAAAGGGGGGGGAAGCGGGAAATAAAATGGGAGCACCCGAAAGTCCCCCGCCCGGCTGCCGTGTCACTGCCACCGAAATGGTGGCTTGTGACATAAAATGGCCGGCTTTAAGCCCGCCAGCCCAACCACCAGCCCAAAACAGCCCAACCCCAGCCCAACACTACCATCAGCCCAAAACCAGCCCACATACGGTGCTGGTCAATCTCTCCCCCCTCCCCGGCCCCCAAAACCCCCCGGGGGTGGCAGGCCTCCCGAAATGGTGGCTTGTGACATAAAATGGCCAGCTGAATACTACACCGACGTGAGTTCTGCCGAAATATAGTCGTTTACTGACGTCCCCTCTGGCCACAACAAATGCTGTATCAAGCGAAATTGACCAGGCTCCTTCTTGGGCACAACACCAATAGGGGAAATAATCAGGCCTGGCAGTGGCGGTGCAGGAAAGGGGCCCACCATCCGACCCTCGCTCACCTCCTTAAACAACTTCTCCCGCACAACCCCCTTGAGCACATTGACGGACAAATAAAATGTTAGCACCCGAAAGTCCCCCGCCCGGCTGCCGTGTCACTGCCACCAAAATGGTGGCTTGTGACATAAAATGGCCGGCTTTAAGCCTGCCAGCCCAACCACCAGCCCAAAACAGCCCAACCCCAGCCCAACACTACCATCAGCCCAAAACCAGCTCACATACGGTGCTGGTCAATCACCCCCCCCTCCCCCCTCCCCCCTCCCCCGGCCCCCAAAACCCCCCAGGGGTGGTAGGCCTCCTGCTGGTCGGCCAACCCCCCCCCAAAGCCCTATTGGGGCCCAACGGGGGAGGGGGGAAAACAGCACCGACCAGAGACTCAAATTAAGGTGTGACAAAGGCCGCTTTATTGGAAGCAGGTGCACCTTACACAAACAAACCCTTGGCCTGTGCCGTACAAAACGAAACCTCACTAAATATATAATTATTTCTAACAACCCCCCACCCCCTCCCCTAAAATGGTTCCCCTCACATAACAACATGAAACAATTTGCAAACTTCAACT
This sequence comes from Lissotriton helveticus, assembly GCF_964261635.1. Lineage (NCBI taxonomy): Eukaryota > Metazoa > Chordata > Amphibia > Caudata > Salamandridae > Lissotriton > Lissotriton helveticus. The sequence goes on from NC_136063.1 coordinate 1,210,260,879, forward strand.
TGCCTCTCTACTTAGCTAACTAACATGTTGTACTTAACCTTCCCCCCCTCCTATAATCAAAACAGATCTCCTACAATTCCCCCATAACTTATAAGCACCGCCACTCAAAAGACGTGCTAACGACTTGCGACCCCCCCAGGACACCTGAACCTTTGGATACCTTCTCACCCCAATAGCCTGATCCAGCGCCTCCTTCAACTGCACAATATAGAGCTCCATCCCATACCTAGACAGGTGGACACCATCCTCCCTAAAGAAGTACACCGCCCCATACCTAAGCTTTGGGTGCTCCATCCTACCAAATCCTTCCTTCTCACAAAAAACCTTCATCTCCCTGTCCGAGTCTTATCTATGGCCGCCGGATTTTCCGCCCCCCTCCAAACCCGCCTGGGAACGAACTCTGACCAGATTACATGGCACCCAGCCCACCAGCGCCGTATCTCCAACAAGTCCCTCTTCATCTGTTTGGCCAACGCTAACCCTTTGCACAGTACGAAGTCATTCTCACCCAAGTGTATGACCACCACATCCGGACACACTCCCCCCTTCACCATTTTATTCAAAGCCGGCAACCACTCATGCCAGCGCATGCCCCCTTTTCCTTGCCACTGACAGTGGAACAACCTTTTTCGTCCAATTCCAGGTTCAGACTCCGGTGCTTTTCCCACTCTGCCCTCTCCGCTCGCTTTACAAAAAAATTTCCTACAATGTATATCTCCTGTGCTGCCGTAGTTGGCCCCGCCACTGCACCTGAAAAGACACACATGTCAGAGGGCGGGAAAATCTCCGTCATTTCAGTGCTCCATCCCTACCCCCCGCATCCTGACATACGTCCTGTAACAGTCCGACTTCCAACGCCCAAGTCGCTTGATGTCATCCTTCCCCGATCCTTGACGTGCCGCCTCCGTCGCCGCCCCAATCCGGAACAAATGCGTCCCGAAAGCCTTCGAGTCCTTACCCATAACCCTAGGGCATGCCGCAGCACCCACAACACCTGAGCCGCAGTCACCCTGCCAGTTCCTTCCCGGCCAAAAACCTCCCCCACCAACACCCGCTGTCCAGACGCCAGCCGCCGTCCCCACTCCTCCAGGCAAACCTCCTTGCACCTCACCGGACCCAACACCACCCAGGTACCCTCACCCGCTGATCAGTCTTTGAACGCGAAGCCGCACCGCCACCTCCTGCTCTCTCAAGTCCACCTCCCCCCAAAACACCCCCAGTCCAGCCCTTGAACCTACCAATTCCGACACCCTAAAGGCTCCGAAAAACATCCATGACATAATGGTGGCAAACAAAGTAGTCTCCCCCGGACGCGACATACCGACGGCAACGTTTGCAACAGACCCTCGAGCATGTCCTCAGTAATGGGCCTCCGCTGACTCACCCTGGCCCCCTTTTCCCTCGCCCAGCCTTCCAGAAGACGCGTCCCCAATTCCCCCGCCGACGGCGAGTGACACCCCACCACAACTTCCCCATGAATGCCACCGCCGACAGCTTACCCGCAATCGTCACCCTTGACAGCCCTTTGTCCATCAAACTCAACATGAACTGTACCACCTGCTCCTCCCGACGCCACTGGTCCCCCTGTCTTACCGCTCCACACCGCAGAAACTCCTCCCATGCCTGCTCATAGGCCTTCCATGTGGACGCTGCCACCGACGCTCTCACCAGTTGAACGACCCGCCGTCTCCCACCAACCACAATTCTACTGGCACCAGCGTCTTGTGCTCGTCCACCTCCGTGGCTAGCCCATGGAACCTCTGCCACTGTGAACGAGACAAAGCATCCGCAATGTCCTTGTCCACCCCTGGCACATGTCGAGCTTGAAATAAGATATCATGTTCCAAACAGCGCAGCACGAAAACTCTCATCAATTTCAACACCTTTGGGTCTCTGGCCGACTGCCTATTGACCACCTGCACCACTGACATGTTGTCTACCTGGAACAACACCCGTTTGTGCACCAGCTCCCATGCCCACACCGAAACAGCCACCACCAGAGGAAACAACTCCAAGAAGGCGATGGTCGGCCCCCCACCTTGCCAATGCTGCGGCCACTGCTCCGCGCACCACTTCCCTGCCCAGTAGAGCCCGAAACCGCCAACCACCGCCGCATCCGACGATAACATGACATCCCATTCCCAATCCTTCGAGGGCGCCATGGGCACACCATTGAAGCGCCCCAAAAAAGCCTGCCACATGCACAAGTCCTCCTTCGTCCCCGCCCACAACCGCAGTTGATGATGGGGCAGCGTCAAACCGGACAGCGCCAGACCCAACCACCGGCAGAAAGTACGGCCCACCCACACTACTCGGCACGCAAAGTTCAAATGGCCCAGCAACACCTGAACCTCCCGGACTGTCAACTTCCACTTGTCCAACATGCCGCCCACCAAAACCAACATTGCCGTCCGCTTGTCCTCTGGCAGGCGTCCTTCCATGGCCACCGAGACCAGCTCTATACCAAGGAATGACAACACCGTACTGGGACCGTGCGTCTTCGCTGGCGCCAGGGGCACACCCAGGTAACCCATGAGGTCCGTAAAACCGTCCAGCTGCTGCTGGTAGTCCGTCAAACCCGGCCGTCCCACCAAGAAGAAGTCGTCCAGATAGTGCGTCACCGTTTCCGAGCCTGTGCGCCAGGAAAAAGCCCACTGCAAAAAGGAGCTGAACCGCTCAAACAGAGCACACGAGATCAAGCAACCCATGGGCAGTGCTTTGTCCACAAAAATGCCTCCGTCAAACTGGATCCCCAACAACTGGTGATCGTCCGGATGAACCGGAAGCAGCCTGAACACTGACTTAATGTCGCACTTCGCCATGAGGGCGCCCTCTCCCACCGCCGCCACGATCCTCCGCGCCACAATCACGGATGATTACGACACCGACGTGAGTTCTGCCGGAATATAGTCGTTTACTGACGTCCCCTCTGGCCACAACAAATGCTGTATCAAGCGAAATTGACCAGGCTCCTTCTTGGGCACAACACCAATAGGGGAAATAATCAGGCCTGGCAGTGGCGGTGCAGGAAAGGGGCCCACCATCCGACCCCGCTCACCTCCTTAAACAACTTCTCCCGCACAACCCCCTTGAGCGCATTGACCGACAAATAAAATGTTAGCACCCGAAAGTCCCCCGCCCGGCTGCCGTGTCACTGCCACCAAAATGGTGGCTTGTGACATAAAATGGCCGGCTTTAAGCCCGCCAGCCCAACCACTAGCCCAAAACAGCCCAACCCCAGCCCAACACTACCATCAGCCCAAAACCAGCCCACATATGGTGCTGGTCAATCTCCCCCTCCCCCGGCCCCCAAAACCCCCCGGGGGTGGCAGGCCTCCCGCTGGTCGGCTGCCCCCCCCCAAAGCCCTATTTGTAATACGTTCAAATAACTACATGTCGACCTGGACATTTACAGTAGAAATCGAGGAAGAAGACAACAGACTATCAGAAGATTCTTTCATATTGGTTAGAAATTATTCAATATTCATAGTTTGCAACATGTTTTTTGCTTTATATATAGTATGTGTTCCTAGCTAGAGAGTTAAGGCATTCTATGCACCCCTACCCTGCCATGTCCCATTGCACTTTGCGGTGCTATCCTGAATTGCCATAAGCTACAGCTAATGGTGATTTCTTTGTTTTCCTTATGCTTCGTAAGGAGACTGTTGGACTAGGCCCTTTGTGCAGGGTCATCCCTGAACTTTTTACCTTCCTCCTGTATTTTTTCTGACCTGTTGTTGGCTGTTTTATGACTCTGGGCATGTTACCACTGCTGATCAGTGCTAAAGTGCATATGCTCTCCCTATTGTAAATTGATGTATGGATTAGTGACTCCATGATTGGCTGGTTTGGTTTACTTGTCAGACCCTAGTACAGTGTACTGCGTGTGCCCAGGGCTTGTAAATCAAATGCTGCTGGTGGGCTTGCAGCACTGGTTGTGCCACCCACAGAGGCAGCCTGTAAAAGTGTGTCTAAGGTCTGCCATTGCAGAGCCTGTGTGCACTCTGGCACTGCCATGTTGACTGGGCAAGTGCACCCACTTGCCAGTCCCTAAACCTTCCCATTTCTGCATATTTGTCACCCCTATGGTAGGGCCAAGGGCTGGGTGCATTGTAGGTAAAAAGTAGGGCATGCCCTGATGTGTGTGGCATGTCCTAATAGTGAATTACAGCCATTTTCGTTTTTCACTATTGCAAGGCTACCTGTTCCGCATAGGCCAGAATGGGCAGTTTGATTATAACATCTTATAATCCTAACTGACACAGGGAACTGGGTAGAAATTCGAGTTTTATATGCCTGAACTCAGAATGAGAAAATACATCTTTTAGTGAAGTTGGTTTTACGATTCTGTGTTTGAAAATACCACTTTTAGAAAGTAGGTATTTTCTTGCCTAACTATCCAAGCCTGCCTCTGCTAGGTTGTGTATTCCTTGTCTGGAGTTTGAGTGACAGGGGCTAGGGGATTCCAGGAGACAGGGTGAGTCAGCGCAGGGCTGAATAGAGCTGCCTGTATGTAGATGGGTGGGAGGAGTTGCACCTGGAACCTGAATAGCGCTGTGCCTTCCCCCCACAATGCCTGCAGGCTCTACCTCCTGTGGTGCTTCTGATGTCCCTGGCCTACACTCTGAAAGGAAAGGAGTCATGTAAACAGAGTGCTCCAGGACTGACCAGAACTGGTTTGAACTAGGCAAAGGCCTCTCTGCTTTCAGAGGACAAAGGATTTTCTAGTATAAATATTGGGACCCAGATCCAAAAACTTTAGATCACTTTTGGAAAAGAAGAAGAACCTTTGCTGAGGAGAGGAACCAGATAAACAGAGGAGGAGACTATCCCTAAGCTGAGTGCTGTTTGGGGGATTGGTCTGCAGTGGTTTCGTGACTGCCAAAGAAAGGAGAAAGGACTTTGTGCTACTTTCACACCAACTTGGTCAAATGATCTCCAAGGGTTTGAGATAGAGCTTGCCTCCTGCTGAAGTCTCAGGGACAACAGACTTCACCAACCAGCCCCCCGCTTCCCTTGCTGGGAATTGAAGTGCCTGCTGTTGAGCTGGGCTTTCTGAGAGATTGCGTGTCGCTGGGAGCTGGAAGCGCGACTCAAGACGAAGAAGCGTGTCGCCATCGCAGCCGTTGTCGTCGCATCACCGGAGAAGAGTGTCGCCGTTGCAGCAGACGCCGTTGCATCACCGGAGAAGCGTGCCGCCGCTGTCGCCATCGCATCACTCAAAGCGCCTCGCATCACCGGAGAAGAGTGTCGCCGTCGCAGCAGACGCCATTACATCACCGGAGAAGCATGTCGCAGGGCCTGTCGCGGCTCAGAAGAATAGTTGAGTCACCACACGGCCGTCCGGCATGCACGCATCTTTGTCGCATCAAGAACAAGACGCCATTTGTGTTTCATTGCTCCTGATCTTCATTGCATCACAGCTCTGCTGGTTGCATCACCAAGGAAGTGCAGTAAGAAAACAACGCATCACCTCCCCATGCGGAGAAGAACTGACCCATCCCCTACGCACCAGTAAGGACCCGACGCATCACCGTTCTTGCGTGTAAGGAACCAATGAATCACCTTCCCTGCAACACTTTCGTTGTATAGCGTTAAGCATCCAAATGTACATTGAACTTAAAGTGTTGCATTTTACATCTAAAGAGAACTAAGCTATTTCTACCATTTTTAAAGTACTGTATTGAACTTGTGTGGTGTCCATCTGTAGTGTTGTCACTGTGTTACTGTATATGTTCACAAATGCTTTACACACTGCCTCTGAGATAAGCCTGCCTGCTTGTGCCAAGCTACCAAGGGGGTGAGCAGGGGTTATATTAGGAGTGTACCCACTTACCCTGACTAGACTCAAGGGTCCCTATTTGGTCAAAGGTACCTACCTCTGCCAACTAGAGACCCCCAAATCTAACAGAGACATTTTATCTTTATGCTGATCATAGCTACTGCTGTGATTAATTCCTTTACACATTTTAACGGTTGCTACTGCAGCTGTTATGGAACTCGGCTGAGTTTCCAGAACTACTCTTTTTGAGGAGTTCGACCTTTGCATAGTTATTAGTCTTTTGTTACAAATTGTATTTGCTCTTTTCCAAAGAGAACTCTTTATGGGTTGGTGCTAGGATAAGTTAGGTCCTTTAGATTAAGACAGGGACTAATTCCTTTATGGAACACGCTGTTATTTTGTATTCTTGTTCTAACCAAATGTTCTCGATATTTCTGTAAATGGATTTATTTGACTAATATGAATGAAAGGCAAAAAATACAGACTAGTCTCTTGAAGAGAAAATAAACGTTTAACACTTCATCAAACCTCTCATTATTGACTGAACATTTAATGCTGTATGATGATGATTATCACGGAGATGCATTTAGGTTGAGCTGCATTCTAATACTGTTGCAAAAATTATTTGACCTTAAGAGGCATGGAAAACTGGTGGTTCACTTAGTAAATTTAAGGTGGAGCTATTTATAAATTATTAATGAGTTTTTCGCTCTCGCATCAGAAAGAATGGGTAATTAAAATTCAACCAACATGAGAGTCATATCCTGCTGAGCTCTGGGAAAGTCATCATTTACTGGGCTCCAGCATGGCTTCCTTCATATGCCAGCAGAGTGATGGTGGGCAATTCACAAGGATTAAATGTAGCATGTCCCGTGTCGGCGAGATGGCAGACGCTCATCTGGATATGCGCACAAGGCCCTGAATTTGCAGGAATCACAAACCATCGCTCCTACAACTGATCATTGCATTTCCAATAAAGAGGTGGAGCTAAAGTGCAGTGCCTAGGTGCCCAATGCTGCATGTCACCCTCCACCATGAGAAAACTAAATTTGACCTTCAGTAGAGGAAGAGGCAATGCTCAGCCCTTCAGAGTGCCAGAACCAAAAGAGAATAATCAGTGCTCAATGAGGTGCTGGTACCAAGTAGAATACAATGTGTGCTCTTTCTGAGAGAAATTGATGCAGACATCAGTTCGTAACTAGATTTTCTGCCATGAGTATGCACTGCACACTAATAGGTGGACATGAATTCTGGTGAGAAACTGACATATTGGACCAGACACAATCAGCGCACATCCAGCTTTAGTATGTGGGAGTTGTTACCCTACCAACCCTAAAATTCCTCAGAAAACAAAAGCAAGCACTTAAAGAAAGTAAAATATTTGGTACATAAAAAGCCCACTCAGAAAGGGTTGACGGCCGAGATCAAGATGCCCACAACTAAAACTGTGGCCAGTGTAGGACCTCTAGGCCAATAGATCATTACTTTAGAAACAGGGATGCAAGATGGTCAGGCTGATTTCAAGAGGCATAAATACTTTGAGTAATCCACCAAAAATTTAATAATGCAGCATTAAAAAACAAGGTGAACTTCTTCAAGTACTGTGAAGCTTGGGGTAGGAATTGTGGGACTGAACACTAGGCCTGGGCAATGCACTACGCTACACTCGCGTAGTTTGCGCAGTTTGCACTACTTCGCACTACGTGAACGGCACGTAGCACAGTGCAAACACGCGTAGCGTAGCATAGTGCAGCGGTCATTTTTTGCTTGCTTGCGGTCCTTAATGTCAAGTTGGCGACCGCGAGCAAGCAAAATGACATCCCGGTGAGACTTTTTCCTCGTTTGCGATCAGCAACTTCAAGTTGCTGATCGCGGGCGTGGAAAATAAACCTCCCGGCGAGATTCTCAACGCGGGGAGGTCAGGTTTCTCATTGCAAGTGGTCGCGTATGCTCGTGACCGCTCACGATGAGAAACTACCAGTCCGCGTTGAGAAAGCTGCCGCTCGAATAAAAATCTACTTGAGCGGAATAAAACTACAGCTCGCACTGTGCAAGATGCCGTTTTCAATGATTGCACAGTGCCGGATGCTTGTCCGCACTGTGCAATCATTGAAAACTACATGTTGCACAGTGCAAACATTCTACTACGCAGTTCGCGCAGTGCTACGAGTAGCTCATTTAGTGAGAAGTGCACTTTGCGTAGCTTCACGAAGCGCCACTTCGCAAACTACGCCCAGCCCTACTCAATACTAACATTGTTTTCAAAATTATCATCGCTCCTCTTTAAGGCCCACAACAAGGTTTCATGATTCTGTGGACATATAGATTAAGCATTTTCCCTTTCGTTTCAAGATGTAACAAAATAAGTATAATGCTGAGGTGCATGTAAGGTTTTGCTATGTGCAATGTACTGGGGATTTTGTGATGTACGTTGTCTTTAGGCCTTGTATTTACTAGGCTGTGGTCCTTCAAGAAATAAAGTTATTTAAAAAAACACCAGTGAAAATATCCAATAAATATTTTCAGTAGGATAGTCCATGAATGCTATAAAGATTATGCTAAATTCTGGACAAAAACCTATGGTTCGCACCGGAATAAAATAATGAAAAACAGTTAAACTATGTCTCTAGTCAAGAAGACACAATTGAACAAAAGGAAATGTACACAAAAAATAAAACACAAATCCTGACCCAAAGCAATACTCTGCACCGTTATACTAGCTCCTGATTTCAATTCAGCAAAACAGTTGTCCACATTTTACAATGTGCTTGTATTAGCTCCTTCACATTCATACAAAGTCCCATGTCTGAATGATGCCCATGTGCACTTTAACCCATTTCCACATGTGCTGCTCTGTGCAGTGCCTACTAAATAAACTTAAAGTAAAAAATCCTATATATTTTTTTTAAATAATTTTTATTGCGTCAATTGTAAAATATTATGCAGAGCTCTGTAACCCCAAGACCAACTGCTACATTTTAGAATACGAAAGTTGTGTTGACTTTTAGGAAATATAATTTACAAAAGAACATAGGAATATACAACAAATACCCCCCATGCACTGTCATTGCACCATATCTCCTGAAACCCTCCACTCCCACTGCATCATTGACAAATTTCCCTGCACCATTGATATCCTTCACCGCATTCTGGCGCCCTATCCCCGAATCGTCTCATCTTCATTAGAAACAGGTTCCAGGGGAAGACCTCTATACTCTGCCCACCATTTCCATATTTAATTGCTTTTGTGGGCACCACGTACCTTAAAGATAGGGAGCTTCAGCCCCATGTTAAAGTCCAACCCATTCTTCCATGCTGTTAAAGAGGGTGACGCTTTCACCTTCCAATTCCGTGCACTGTCTTGTTTAGCCAGTGTAAATCCTAATAACATCAAGTGGCACTTGTAGATATTGTGCCCAACCTCCTCCATTATATTAAACAGTCCGAATTTGGGTGAATAGGGGAGCTCCCACTCCAAGACCAGGCAGGCCATCACTCCCCGCCAAAACCTCACAATCACGGTACACTGCCATACTGTATGAAAGAGGGTACCACCCTCCTGACTACATCGCAAGCAAAGTGGAGAAGCCACCAGGCCGGCCTTCCACAATCTGACTCAAGTATAATATACCCGGTGTAATCCGTCCAGTGTTCTTCCTCCAAAGGACCAAGGTGCTCCTCCCATGCCTCCCCAAGTCTATCCTGCGAGGTGGGGCTATTTGTTACAAGATACTGATAGATCTGGGAAATGTTATCGTCCTGTAAATACCCTATAAACAATTTAGCTTCAATGGGGCTGAAGTCCGGAAGAGACTCCAAACCAGTAACACTGGGAAGAACTGCTTGTCTAAACTGAAGATATTTATAGAATTGAGTCTTAGGCATATGGAAATCCAGCTGGAGCTGTTGGAATGTCTTAAGGACCGTACCTCGCATCACATCCCCAAAGGTGGAGATCCCTATATTATCCCAATCGCTGAAACCCGCCAGACCAGCCAGCTGGGGCAACCTTCCACTGGACCAAAGTTGAGTCTCCTTCGTCAACCTGTCCCACCACCCTATCTTCCGCAGCGCCTGCTTCCACACCTGAAATACCACTCTAGTGGCGGAGGGCAGTGCCTTGCGCACCAATGCCGTGTATAAGATAGTATGGATAGTATTAGCCCCCATACATCTCCGCTCCACCATGTAGGCAGGGTCGGACCTGTCCCAGTACCACCAATCATTCAATATTAATCAAAGCAAGGCCATATAATATGACTGGACATCCGAGGTGGCCAATCCACCACAATAGGTTGACTGGAAGCATGTCCACAGTGCCACTCTAGAGGCCTTTTCTGCCCATGCAAACTGCCCCAGGGCCGAATTGACCTGCATAACCACGATGGGGAGACAGGGAAGGGATAGTTCTGCAGTTGATAAAGTAATCGTGGTAGTGACACCATCTGGATGATGGCCAACTGACCAGGGAGAGCTAGGGGCATATGTGACCAGGCCTTCAACTCTTCGCGCACCCGCGTCCACACCGGTTGAACATTACGCTCACAGGAGACATCCATGGAATACAAGAACAAAACCCCCAGGTATCTCACCCCTATTGTAGTTGTCTGCACTGCTGAGGCCCAGGGACTGAGTTCCGCTTATGGCCCCAAAGTCCACAAAGTAGATTTACATGGATTCATAAACAGACCGGATGAATCCCCAAAATCTCCATGATCCGGAGCAACCTAGGTTCCGTCCTATTAATGTCTGTCAGAAAAACAGGAAAGCGTCAACATATAGGGCAATACGGTCCGACAACCCCTGCGCCCACTCAAAGCCGGCAACCTGTGCATTTATTCGCACCCATGCCGCCAAGGAATCCATGGCTAAGGCGAAAAGAAACGGCGACAATAGACACCCCTGCCAATTTCCCCTGCCCAACGGGAAGGAGGCAGACTCCGCAATGCGGACCGAGGCTGTGATGTCGGTGTATAACAATCTCAGATAGGATAAAAACCATGGACCCATATTTAGCCGGTCTAGGAGAGCAAATAAATACGTCCAACTAAGGGCCCTGTCCATGTCCGCAAGGAGGAGTGCACCCGGCACATCAAGCCCCTGAATAGCGTCTATAGCAATGTGAGCACGCCGGATATTGTGCCTCGTTGCCCTCTGGGGCATAAAGCCAGCCTGAACCAAGTGAACTATCGAGGCGATATGCGGCTTAAGGCGATTAGCCAAGGCCTTGGCCAAGATCTTAGCCTCTATATTCAGCAATGAAATGGGGTGATAAGATGCATGCCGGTCTGGGGGTCGCCCCGGCTTGTGAAACACTACTACCTCAGCGTGTCTCCAATCCTGTGGTATACAACCACTCTCTCTTGCCTCCTCCACTGTTGTATTGCGTTTTAGATTCCGAATGGATTTTCCCGATTCATACCCTTATGTAGGTACAATTCTCGTTGCCCTTATATAGGCATAAGAAATCAAACCCTTATTTAGGCATAGCCCATGCTACCCAAATACAGGCATGGCTACTACCATCCGTTCAAAGTATTGCAGCCCCTGGATAGGGGTTGTCCCCTGGTGCACAGCGTATTGAAACAAATCAATGTTTTTATCAAATGTTATCACCAGATTTAAATTACGGAGTCTCTTATTCTGGTACGTTTTTTATTCTTGATCACTTAAATTCAATGATCCAAATTTTTCAATGTTAAACATCTTCACAACTTTTGAAGTTTAGATGACTCATGGTTTAAACATGTCCAAAAATATACATCCATAATCCCAATGCATTTCGGGCATTGATGTTGCCCTTCGTCAGGGGATCAATCTATAGGAAAGAATGGAAATAAGGGCTCTTAAATGGGGAGAATCTCGAGATGGCTCCAAAAATCAGTTAATAATTATCCATGCTGGTGGAAAAAAGGTCGCACGTAGCGTGGCAAGGTTGGAGTTGAGGTGAATGTTAACAATCATGCAACGACGTGGTAAATTTGTTAAAAGAAAAGGACAATGTGCAGGTTGTAGTAGTGTAGGCTAAAGGTGAGGTTGAAACACTAGGAAAGTCGATGTGTTAATAAGTCTAGACCTCGGTCCGTGAAAGAAAAGCATGCCAGTGCAAAAAAATAGGACGAGTGAAGAGGGACGGTTCCGATATCTATAAAAGTGTGGATGGTTAGAAAGAGCTGGAATGAGGTGTGCGGCTAACGGAACGCGGTGTGTCTAAAGTAAAAACCAAGTTCTCACGTGTACGTATATCAAAGGTAACCCGGCATTCTGTAAGAAAGAATATATCAAAACCCCGTTAACGTTGTCCACAGAAAACACGCATGAAGCGTGAAAGTGGCTGACAGGTCCGCAAGGTTGCGGTACTTACGATTGTGAAGCAACCGCGGGAGACAGGTTTCTCAGTTGTTAGTCCAAACGGCTGGTGGGAAGCTCACGGATGGCGTGCGCTCGAGTGAGCTAGGTGAGGTTAATGGTGATAGAAGTAAACATAGAGAAAGGGCTACTCAGCTGGAAAAAGCGCGGGCGCCATCTTAAAAAGGTAAAAGAAAATAATGGGGCTGTAGGAAACGGACTGTTAAGAGCCCTGTGAGATGCTCAAAGAAAACATAAATAGAACTGGATAAAAAAGTGGGCTGTCCATGTAAGTGCAATAAACTCAAGAAATGCATAGAAGCTTAAAAAAGTAAACAAAGAACAAATTAATAAAAAGTATATATAAATCCTGAAAAGCAAAAAATCGTTACACAGAGTCATTAAGCAACAATTACAGATAACATAAAAACTCCATCCTGTCATTCAGCCCGTGGGGCTGCATAGTGCGTAAATAGCGAATCCAGTAATTCTCTCTTTGGAGTAGTCTGTATTTGATATTGGTGCCCTCAATGGGTTTGATTATTTCTAGTACAAGAAATTTTAATTGGGCTACATTGTGTCTCTTTTCCAAAAAATGAGTGGCAACAGTTGACCTAAGGTTTCCAGTCCTGATATTACTTTTATGTTCCAATATTCTAATGCGAATCTTTCTTTCTGTGTGTCCCACGTAGCAAGATCCACATGGACACTTCAGCATGTAGATAACATTTGAAGTGTTGCAGGTGGCGTTCACTCTTAGTTTGATTTTTGTCCCTTTCATTGGATGGTTGAAAGTGTTGCCTCTGATGACATTGTGGCAATTACTGCAGTTGTAAAATGGTAGTAAACCTGTGTACTGAAAAGGTGCATTGTGTTCAATGGGTTTGGTTAGTAAGTCTTTCAGGTTGCTGCCTCGGGTATATGCGAAAATGGGTTTGCTCTCAAATATTCCCATGAAGTCAGATTCGCTGCTCATTAAAGGCCAATGTTTGAGTATCATGTTACGAAACCGATGACTTGAGGTAGAGTATTTAGAAACCACTACTACTACTATTTGAGAGCAAACCCATTTTCGCTTATTTTTTTGCACTGGCATGCTTTTCTTTCACGGACCGAGGTCTAGACTTAATAACACATCGACTTTCCTAGTGTTTCAACCTCACCTTCAGCCTACACTACTATAACCTGCACATTGTGCTTTTCTTTTAACAAATTTACCACGTCGTTGCATGATTGTTAACATTCACCTCAACTCCAACCTTGCCACGTTACGTGCGACCTTTTTTCCTCCAGCATGGATAATTATTAACTAATTTTTGGAGCCATCTCGAGATTCTCCCCATTTAAGAGCCCTTATTTCCATTCTTTCCCATAGATTGATCACCTGACGTAGGGCAACATCAATGCCTGAAATGCATTGGGATTATGGATATGTATTTTTGGACATGTTTAAACCATGAGTCATCTAAACTTCAAAAGTTGTGAAGATGTTTAACATTGAAACATTTGGATCATTGAAATTAAGTGATCAAGAATAAAAAAACTTACCAGAATAAGAGACTCCATAATTTAAATCTGGTGATAACATTTGATAAAAACATTGATGTGTTTCAATACGCTGTGCACCAGGGGACAACCCCTATCCAGGGGTTGCAATACTTTGCACATATCTACAACACTGTTTGGTTCGGACAGTGAAGCCTTGCCTGCACGCGACAACTTAACAACTTAACAACTCATCAACCTTCTACGAAAACAGGCTGTGCGTGTCCACACTCTTTGTTACTTCCATCCGTTCACCAAACGTCACAACGATTTCTTGGAAAACCAGCTTAAGCTGTTAGGGACTTCCACTTACTTGAATATTGATTTCTCCAAGAACTCAGTTACTTTACAATGAACAGCTATTCCCCAGGGGTTCATTCATGACGTTCAAATGCCCGACTTTACGTCAAACATGGCATTCCTAAACACCTTCAAGGTATAAATATACCTTCGCTTGCTATAGTAAAGCACTATGGTTCGGAGCAGTTCGAAGACCTACTTGTTCTACGCAGCTTGCTACAGCAAGTGCCGAAGAAAGCCGACTCTCCAGCTGACGCACTGATCAGGAAGCTGCTCCTCTCTGCCGGAAAACCAGCTCCAGTGTTACTGACTCCCCTTGCGGGGTGTTGGGAAATCGAGTCCCGAGACAGAGATACCATACCTCCTTCATTCTAAAAAGGTATGGAGCTGATTAGAACCTAGAGAAACCTTTGGTAGATTCTTGGCAAAACTAAACCTATGCAAAAGACCATACTTACTTCTTCCCACGTACTAGACTTAGGTTAGGTACATTGGGGTAGGCATATTTTAGAAGCATCAGTTGAGTATTTTAGTCTATGTTATATATGTATGTATTTTTATATGGCTTAGAAACCATACAATGCTCTTACAGTATTATTTCATATTACTGTTTACGCTGTACGCATTATACTTTGCATTCTGCCTAACGATTGTAGCAGTTCACCTCTCTTGCATGAGAAAGAAGACTGTTCAATAAACCCTTTTCATTGAAAACGCCTGTCGCACCAATTCTTTGCAACTCAGTGGAAATGAAGCATGCACGATTGACTGAGTAAAATAGTTATCTATTGTTTCCACGACTCTGAGAGATATTTTCTTATTCTTGGGGAAACAAAGTTGTCATGTTTATGTGGTTGTCAGAAACTAATCCCTTCTTGTCTATTTGAGAAAGTTTCTAGTGACCTCTGAGCTAGCTGACATTCACTATTAAGTTTAGTATATTCGATAGAGATCTACTGACTTAAGTCCCACGTCAAAACTATAGGATATATTATTCCAATGCGCAGAGCCTATTGGGAATATAGGCACTACACTACATGGCGCCCAACATTTGGTAAGGCACTAATTTAACGCTAGATACTAAAGTAACTCAGTCGTGCTTTTCTCAGAGACCCCTTTTTCCATAATACTACAATAGACGTCTGGAGTGGGTAAAATGATAATATCCGCCATAGCTGAGTAGGACGAAAATCCTATGTATTAGCTTTTTGGTTTGTTCAACGTTGAAGGATACAGTGTTCCAAAATATTGCGCACCTTATCTTTGTTTCCTTGAAACTTGCTCTGCAAACTTTCAATCAACAAAAATGACGGATAGCGAAACCGAGAACGGTGGAGCTGCAGCTGATCTGGTAGTTTTAAACTATTCAGGTTTCCAAGAAACCGACAATGATGCTATAATCATTCCTCACAATTTAAGGAGAACCATCACTATAAAACTTATAAAAAATGGCCTAACATCGAGAGGTGGTAGGATAGTTTTTGGGATAGAGGCACATGAATATCACCAAACAGAGGTATTCTATTCATGGATAATCTTCCCTGAAGCAAATCCAGTAACAAATGTGCTCACTTATATAAAGATGAACCACCAGCGGAATACATTCCTTTCAAGGATGTTGAAATTCCACTAACTTACCAGGAGCATGCGCTCTGGTTTAAAGGTGCCCTAAAACATAAAAATCACATTACCAGGCTCGGTCAACTAGGTAGACTAGGAGCAACATGGCTAGATTTAGCTAACTACAGGCCTGACCCTGACATTGATGCAATGTCAGATGAAGAATTACTTAGTAATATACGAAATCTGATAGAATTATAGAGTTGAAGGTCTTTACTAAAAACACTCCTACTCCTTCTAAAAAGAAGTGGGACAACACTAAACAATCTTCTAAAGAGAAACGTTCTCATTCCAGAGGTAGGTGCCCTCAAAAGGAGCCCTCTGAAAGGAGGTATAACCTCAGGAATAGGGATAATTTGAGAAAACCTGACAGATATCAATATACTGATACACGCTCCTCCCGTACCTTTCAGACTTTGTCACAGAAATCCGAAAGAAGAGGACAGTCAGAACACAAGGAAGAACGCATGAAGTCCAAAGACGATCAACACATTCAGATAAACAAGAAAACAAATTCACCAAAAAGAAGGTAGCAGGTCTAAAAATTAGACATGCCGAGGTTCTTGAGGACACAACGGGGAATGGGCTCAGACGATGTTGGACAGCGCAGCAGAAGTCACCATAGCTCACAAGAACTTGAAGGATCATCTGGAGACAGTGGACTTGAATGAGTTCATTCAAGTTGAAACTGCAGATACCAGGGTTAGTTGTCCACATAAGCTATATGAAATAACACTCCTGATGGAGGGGGACATACCAAGAAAAGTGAGAGCACTCTTTTAGGAGCGACTTTCTAAGGGTTATGACATTCTTCTAGCTGCACAAGACTGGCCACCAGAATTTGTCAGGGAGTGCCCACATGGCAAAGAAATCATTATGCCAGCTTTCTCCAACCACATTCCAATTTATTTAAAATATACTTATGCTAGGAAATGGGCAGTAGCACAGGCTCCTGCATTATACAAAAATCATGTAGGATGGGATGAGGATTCTCCTCACCATAAAATCCAGTTGAAAAATCAACCAACTGCACAAAGGCAGTACCCAGTTAAGCAAGAAGCTAAAAAACAGGTGAGGGAAATCTTAGATCAACTTGAATACCAAGGGGTGATTGAAACATGCACCTCGTCAATGAACAATCCTTTGTTTCCTGTCTCCAAACCAGACAATACATATCGTCTAGTATTGGATTACAGACACTTAAACTCTTGTAGCAAAACTTTTGCAGTACAAAATGCACATAGTGCAGCATTAATGAATAACATTGTGTGTAAAAAATACAAAACCACATTAGATATTTCTAACGGTTTCTTCTGTCAAAACGTTGCACCAGAAAGTAGGTATTTGACCACTTTCTCAATTGTGGGGACACAGCGTCAATTCTGTTGTCTCCCACAGGGATTCAAGAACAGTCCTGGGTTATTTTCAGCGAGAGTAACAGAGTTACTACAAACATATGAAGACAAAGCATTATCATATGTCGATGTCATCTATCTGACAGACGATGACTTGGATAGGCACTTGAACAGGGTGAATACCATTATACTTGGATTCGCCTCTGAGGGTTACAAATTCCATTTTAAAAAATCGAGAATTGCCCATTTAAATGTCCTGTTTCTGGGATATGAACTTTCAAGTGAAGACAAAAGCCTGGCAGCAAACTTTCTAGAGAAATGTGCGCTGCTCCAACCTCCAAAAACGCTGAAAAAATGACAGTCGATTCTAGGTTTCCTGAATTTTGGAAGAACATACATTCTAAATTACACAGAAAGGGTTAAACCTCTCTACGAATTAATCAAACCTGATTGAAAAAAATTAATTGGACACAAAAACACACAGAAATTTTACGTTTATTGCAAACAGACATGTTAGCAAATAAACATTTACTAACACGCGTAAACGTATGCAACTTAGTGATCCGAATCATTCCAGGACAATGCAGATTCACATACTTAACCTTGAACGAAGGGAAAAGAGTACCAATAGTTTATAAATCACACTTGTACACAGAAGCAGAAATGAAATTCACTTCCACAGATAAAATTCTGACAGCTGTTCAAACTGCAGTAGCAAAAGAGAGAGCCCTCGCACAGGGTAAGCACATTATGGTCGTTACACCTGTACATGCCTTAGAGGCAGTGACAAAAGCGAGCATTCCGAATGCTAAAGCTTTACATCCGAGATGGATACAATGGGTTAACAGACGTTGAATACATTTTTGACCCATATTTGAAAAAACAAGCATTTCAACAATATGAACAAGAATGTCCTCTTCCTACTGAAATTTTGCCTCTAGAGCAGTATGAATGTATAATTTATACTGATGGATCAGCTCAACCCGCTACGGGGGGTAAACAAGCCTATAGTGTGGTGTGTGCGATCGTTAAAGGTCGCTGGCGCAATGGTAAATTCAGACCAATGGTCACTAAAACTCAATAGCTAGGAGATTGTACAGCTCAGCGAGCTGAAGTACAAGCATTCAAAATGGCGCTTGAGAATACGGACCGCAAACTCCCCACACTCATAGCGTGTGATTCGTATTATTGTGTTTAATATTACAATGAATACTTGCATAACTGGATTCAAAATGGTTACAAAGATGCAAAAGGTGGCACTATCAAGCATAAATTGCTTTGGGAACAAGTAGTTCAGTTACGACAAGGACTACAAAACGCTCACGTGATACATACACTGAGTCATCAATGTGATATCGTTCATGTTGCAGGGAATTCATTGGCTGATGAAGCCGCAAAGGCAGCTGTGCAAACGGCTTCCGTAGCTGCAATCACTCATTCAAAAACAAAAATAGACTGCGAAATAATGCTAGCTGTCAATGCCGCAAGCAAAAGCAGTGGTGCAGCGTTACCTAATAAGTTTCCACTCTGATACTCATATATAATTGATGCAAACTCTGTTCCTTTTGCTCGAATCCCTGGAGTGGGGGATAGAGCAATTCCAAACAAGAAACACAGCGTAGCTTTGATACATGAAGCACATTTGGGAGAGGGTCTGATACATCAGGGGATCTCTAAATATATACTAGAATTAAAAGAGATGTACTGGTGGCCAGAGATGAATGCACACATTTGCAATTAACTGCCATGACTGCAACAGAGATCGCAGCAGAGAACGCCGAGAACCTTGAACGAAGGGAAAAGAGTACCAATAGTTTATAAATCACACTTGTACACAGAAGCAGAAATGAAATTCACTTCCACAGATAAAATTCTGACAGCTGTTCAAACTGCAGTAGCAAAAGAGAGAGCCCTCGCACAGGGTAAGCACATTATGGTTGTTACACCTGTACATGCCTTAGAGGCAGTGACAAAAGCGAGCATTCCGAATGCTAAAGCTTTACAGTGTAGCCAGCCCAGTACAGACACCATTGTTAGACAGCATTAGACTTTCTACACGCAGACGTCCCTATGGACAGATGCGGTCCCACAAATATTAGGACAAGATTCATTTGGATATGGCCTCAGCGCTCGGCTATCGCTCAAACTGTTATAAATGATTTGTCTTTATCGGCACATACACAGTCGGCACTCTACATTCTGACCAGGGTCCTGCGTTTAGCTCTCGAGCTTACAAGGAGGCCATGGCCAAATTGGGCGTTGCATTGCAGTACTCTAGTCCATTCCATCCTGAGGGAAATTCGGTAGTGGAGAGAAAAAAACAGGACATAAAGCAATCTATAATAGCTAGGGTATTAGGCTCGGGTGATGGGTGGGTCAAACATCTAATAAGTGTCCAACATAGTCTTAACAATCTGCCAAGAAGTTCTCTAGGGGGTATCACTCCATATGAAGTCCTTTTTGGGACCAGAATGTTAATATCGGACCTCGATTGTCAGACTTCTGTGGTAGACCAAAAACCCTTTAATATCAAAGACCGTTTGGCTGTTTTACAGGACTTAAATTAAATAAGAACGAAACAAAGTAACGGGTTCCTGAAGCCAACAACCACTGAAGAGAAACCGACCGTCCCAGCAAGGCCTGTCTGGATTCCTACGCTTGGGGATCTAGTCAGAGAGAATATCACGGACAAGAAGGAATTTGGGCCTTCTTACAGACAACCAGTACCTGTCCTAGCAACCGACGGATCAAGAACAGTATTACTGCCGCCCGTGCTGGTAAAATGGAGAACAGGTTCGTGTCCATCGACCTGGTTAAACCACATCATGTGGCCGATCATAAGCAGTAGGCCAAGCGAACTCCACCAATGTAGCAAACGCTCTAATCTGGCTACTATCCAAGAGGTTTAAACTGAGAGACTCATCACCTTTGAGGAATCTGCAGTGCGAAAAGTAGGACTATGCAACAAAGCTATGGAACTTGTGCCTCTTGAAACCCAAATAACAGTTCGTCAAGAAACGCCTGTCTACAATGAAGTAGCATCTGACTACATAAATGTAACAAGTCATCTAGTGGTTCCAGCGATTTCAACAAATCCTGATGCAATCTCAACAATTGACAGAACTGCCTCGGGTTATTTCATTAACTTTGATACGTTTTTTGAGGATCCCAGTGAACCTGAAACAACGCCAGTAAAAAGAACTTTTAAAGAACAAGCAACAGACTTTTTTTATGAACTGGAAAAGACTTTCTAGTTTTACCATGGATTGAACTTTGGTTTGTGTTGGGTGTGCTTTTTCTTCTAATTTGGTTAACTCTGGTAATAACTTTGGGAATGCTGATTAATAGAAGATATGTTAAAAAGGACACAGCAAGTAAGAACATCAACTTACTACTCAAGGCACACAAATCATCTCATCGTGACTTGTCATCAGTAAACATCTCAGCCGTTCCTATACCAGGGGGTATAGCTTGGGACAGAACTGATTATGACATTTTTGGCCCTGCAGAGCTGTTGAAGATTCCACACCAGTTCAAGATGTCCTTGAATGACTTTGTTTCATCTAGTACCTTTTCTGATGATTGGGACTTCAAGACTGTTAATAATATGATGTCAGACTTAGAAATGTCTGCTTTTTTTTTTACAAATCATGAATACTTAGAAGGTTCATTAGATTATGAACAAATGTATTATTATAATCACTATGGACATAATTTCTTGCACAAATCTGCAAACCCTAGAAATGTATTAATGTATAACCAATGGGAACAATGTCCTACGCCACCAAAGGGTAGCTCAAAAACATTTTTGGGAAAAATTCCATACTTTTCAGGGTTTAATTCTTCCAATCCAGAATCATTTTACTTTAAAAATGTTAATAGGACAGGAACGAAGAGTATGTTGACAAATACCAAACAAATTTATTCTGTGGCCTTTTAAGGTCAGCTGTCTTCTCTCGGTTTTGTCTATTGGAAAGACAACATTGAGACAAAAACAGTCTGGGGCACAAAAGACTGGCAAGTGCAGGGATTAGAAGCCTTATTTAGAGCCTGCATCATCCCATAGCGAAATATGTTTTTTGAATGACACTGTGCAACAGACATCTTGTCTTGGGTTAGCTAAGATAAAAGACCTAAACAAACCGTCTATTCCGACACCAACACCTATTAGTGACAACACTTCAGAGGGGGAGGTCGACGTACATACTATTTTGCATCACAACAGAACAGATCCCGATTGGAAAAAATTGTTAATCTGGCCCACAGACACAACCAACTGTCAAGATGGATTCCTGAATAAGACACCAGGGTTCACAGTCACTGGTCCAGACCCAAGATATGTTCAGAGACAGCATCCAGGAATAGTAACAACATACAGTGTAGGAAAACTGTGCCTTGAATGGCTACATAGATCTACACTAAAGGATGTAAAACAACACTTATCTTTACTTAAAGATGGCGCTGATCTAAGGGACTTCTTGCAAGGAACTACTAAACCTAATCATAAACGTTTTATATATGCCGGTATCTATGCTGCTTATAATGAAGCATGGAAGATTACGCAAGCAGAGACTGCAGAAAGAATATGAGAAATTGTTCGAATTAATTTAGAGAAAACTATCTCTGTGGTTGACAATGGGTTAAAGACTCTTTCGTCCAAGACATATTCTTTGGACAGCATAGTATCCTCTACCATAGACATAATAAAACAGGACTTGGTCCTAACTGTGTCAGCCAGGGTCACTGGCTGTATGCAAGTATTGTGTCCAAAAACCAAGATAGACCAGGAGTCGCTTTAGGGCCTTCACTGAACATCTCGTCTATATGAATTGATACTTTAAGCAGAATGAAAGCCATTCTCTTACAGAAAACTGTGCCACTGATCTCGGCCAAAGAAACGTATGATCTGCAAGTCGCAAGGACTTCTGCAGAGATACATGCCCTATTAACTACAAATTGCCCTGTACATTTCTCAGAAGTGTTAAGTCATATCTTAAACATGTCTGATACGAGTGGTATTGTACATGTATTTAAGGCAGTTTTTTGGGGACTGTTAGCACCCTTCGAAGCAGTCCTAGGAATATTTCCAAACTTTGTGTACTCTGTGTTTGGCAGATTGCCTCTCATTTTGGGACTCGCTGCAGGGATACTATTTTTGCTCCTACTGCTTCGATATGGCAAGCCAATCCACAAGCGACACCCTGTTCACCGTGGAGACAACTCTACTGGCGACCAATGCTGACGGCGATGCTTCACATCTATGTGCGGTTGATCTTCTTAACAAGGTAATCCAACTCTCACCTACAATGGTAGACACATTTTTTTACAGACTTAGAAGATTTGACGTTTTCTCCAAACAATAACATTAACTTTTGATTTAACACACAGTGTTCTGAGAGACTCTGAATTCGACCTTCATTTTTTCAAAACAAAGTTCTAACTTTGGAACTCTTTTTTCTATGATTATTATTTTTCCACATTTTTTATTTTTTTCGTTTTTGGCACAAAGACATCTGCTTAAAGTAGAACTATTCATAGAGAACTAGAATTCTTTGAAGACTTCCAGAGACAATATTTGACCTTGTCCTAAATAGTTTTATATAATTGTCATGAAATGGTTTCAGCACCTTTTTCTTTTCTGTATTTACGATCCATTTCATAAATGTATTTTCGTGATTCATTCAGATAGCATTTTGAAAATGTCACCTCTATGCTTGGAAAGAAACATTGCTTTTAATGCATACAGCACAAATGCTTTTTCGTGTACAACCAGTATCAATGCATTTTTATGTATTTTGGGTGGGTTTTTAACACATCATGTTTAGATATGTTTAACGTGTTTAGAACTTAGTAATGTCGTACATAAGAAAGTGGAGTGGGTGTTGTATGGCGTTTTAGATTCCGAATGGATTTTCCCGATCCATGCCCTTATATAGGTACAATTCTCATTGCCCTTATATAGGCATAAGAAATCAAACCCTTATTTAGACATAGCCCATGCTACCCAAATACAGGCATGGCTACTTCCATCTGTTCACCAAACGTCACAACGATTTATTGGAAAAACCAGCTTAAGCCTTTAGGGACTTCTCCTTGCTTGAATATTGATTTCTCCAAGAACTCAGTTACTTTACAATGAACAACTATTCCCCAGGTGTTCATTCATTATGTTCATATGCTCAACTTTACGTCAAACATGGCATTCCTAAATATACCTTCGCTTGCTATAGCAAAGCACGGTGGCTCGGAGCAGTTCGAAGACCTACTTGCCCGACGCAGCTCGCTACAGCAAGTGCCGAAGGAAGCCGACTCTCCAGCTGACGCACTGATCAGGAAGCTGCCCTTTTCTGCCGAGAATCCAGCTCCAGTGTTTCTGACTCCCCTTGCGGGGTGTTGGAAATCGAGTCCCGAGACAGAGAGACCTCCTTCATTCTAAAAAGGTATGGAGCTGATTAGAACCTAGAGAAACCTTTGGTAGATTCTTGGCAAAACTAAACCTATGCAAAAGACCATACTTACTTCTTCCCACGTACTAGACTTAGGTTAGGTACATTGGGGTAGGCGTATTTTAGAAGCACCAGTTGAGTATTTTAGTCTATGTTACTTATGTATGTATTTTTATATGGCTTAGAAACCATACAATGCTCTTACAGTATTATTTCATATTACTGTTTACGCTGTACGCATTGTACTTTGCATTCTACCTAATGATTGTAGCAGTTCACCTCTCTTGCATGAGAAAGACTGTTCAATAAACCCTTTTTATTGAAAATGCCGTCTCACTATTTCTGTGCAACTCTGTAGAAACGAAGCATGCATTATTGACTGAGTGAAATAGTTATCCATTGGTTCCATGACTCTGAGAGATATGTTCTTATTCTTGGGGAAACAAATTTGTCATGTTTATGCGGTTGTCAGAAACTAATCCCTTCTTGTGTATTCAAGAAAGTTTCTAGTGACCTCTGAGCTAGCTGGCACTCACTATTAAGTTTAGTATATTCGATAGAGACCTATTGACTTAAGTCCTACGTCAAATCTATAGGATATATTATTCCAATGCGCAGAGCCTATTGGGAATATAGGAACTACACTACACCATCACTCAAAGGAAGTGGAGTCCCAATTTCGCAAAATTTTTCTTGTAAAACACGCATGGATACCAATTGGGGCCCGGGGCCTTCCCCGAGTTTAGGTCGCTTAGAGCCACACTCAGCTCCTCCTCCATGAAAGGAAAGTCCAAATCCGCTCAAGCAGCATCCGAGAGGGTATGATGCAGAATGTCCACTAGGAACCGATGTATTTGCTCCTCAGACAGTACCTCCTGTGGGGTATAGAGTACGGCATAATAATGTGCGAAGCTCTCTGTGATTGCAGAGGGATCTCCAGGCGTCCTCCCATCAGGCCCTGAAATCCCAGGGAGGACCAGGGGACGCACGGCCCCCTGGCATAAGTGATGAAGTAGCTTGCTAGACTTACCCCCCCCATTGTAAAAAATCCTATTTGAGGCCATCCTGTCATCCATGAATCAGCTGCGGAGGCCTGCAGAATCATCTGGCATTTAAACTCAGCTACCTGTAAGTAAATGGAACATCAATAGGATACCTCCGCCTGATCCTATCACTAGCAACAACTTGACTAGTGGATACTGTGAAAAGGCTTGATTTGAAGAAAAGGCTCTGTGCGAGAACAGGCACCACCAGAGATTGAAGCAGCAAAAAATACAAAAATTGATGGATGGAATGCTTGAAATAATCTCAGCCACTGGTAATTACTTAGGGCCACATCACATTCCATCATTTTATTGCCCGCCATGCCACCTTAGATTATGCCTAGCCATATGCAAATCTGTCTTGGTTCTGATCCAGTGGGAACAGTCCAGCCTGAACTACCAACCCTGATTCTCTGTGAATACAAGCAACCCAAGACCGGTTTCAGCATAGTTGGGCATCTTCAGATGAGTGCAGGTTTGATCCAGAG
The DNA here is from genome assembly GCF_964261635.1 of Lissotriton helveticus. NCBI lineage: Eukaryota > Metazoa > Chordata > Amphibia > Caudata > Salamandridae > Lissotriton > Lissotriton helveticus. The sequence goes on from NC_136063.1 coordinate 1,210,285,806, forward strand.
GCACAGTGAGCATGGATTCCACATCTGGGCAGCTGTCGCATGTAGGGTGTCACAATGAAAAATACAAAAAAGTGATGGACGGAATGATTCAGTGACTCTGAGCCACTTGTTATTACCCTCGGCTGCATCCCAATCCATGTTTTTTTCCCACCATGCCACCGCAGATTAGACCCAGATATGTACAGATCAGCCTTGGTCCTGCTCCAGTGTGAACAGTCCAGCCTGAACCACCATGTAAGGTCCTCTCTGAACCAGAACACTAGCAACTCAAGACCAATTTCAACCTAGTTGGGCATCTTCAGTTGAGTGAAGCTTGGTTCCAGTGGCACAGTGAGCATGAGTTCCATGTGTAGGTACCTGTCACACTTAGGGTGTCACAATGAGAAAAAAAAAGTGAGAGACACAATGCTTGAGTTAGTCTGAAACATTAGTAATTACTCCCTGCCGCAACCCAGACCACCATTTTTTTGCCCACCATGCCACCTCAGATTAGACCCAGACATATGCAAATCAGTCGTGGTCCTGCCTCGATGGTATTAGTTCAGCCCGAGCCTAGGTCTGGAGGCCACCTCAAATGGCGGTTTGAGTTGGATTGTTTCTGTTTAAGCAGAAAGAAGATTGATTTGCATAAGGCAGGTGTTTGTCTAGAGTGGCACAGTGAGGAAAATGGTCTGCAAAGTTTGCCCAAGCAATCACCAGTGCCTGAGAATAATTCAAGCATTCCTCCATCAGCTTTTTGTAAAACCTGAAGCAGAGTATGAGCACAGTTATTTTTCTCACTTTTATAAAAAAGGGTAATTTATAACAAAGTTCTTACATGGGGGAAGTAATCAAGTGGTCATGTATAGTGTGGTGGATGCAGGACGTTTCCCGTATATCAGCAGATACCCTACATCTGCCACACATCATGGTTCCCCCACCTCATCTAGACATTTTTCCAACAGCATAGACTCAGGCGGGTTGGATGTTAGAAATAATCCATGCCCCTTCGCTACAGTGAATCAGGCCTGTGAATACCCAAAGGCTAGTCTTATTTGGGGCAGTCCTTTTGATTTTCTCAGTCCAGGTTTGCAGTGTACAGCATGAAAGATTGGCAATAACTCAAGCTCAGGAGAAAAACTCACAGTATATCAGGGCCATTTTCATTTTGTTTCACAGAAACATTCTCATGCTTTTGGTATTTGCTTCTACAAAACAAAATGCGTGAATTGTAGTTTTGATGAAAGTACTCATCCCAGTTTAGCAGAAATTATTTTGGGGGAAAGTGCCCCACTAAAGCAGCAGGAAACTCTGGCCTACCAGAGATGACTAAGCCTTTTAGCTTCCAATTCTTCAAAGTGTAAATGACCTCCATAGTCTAAGGAGGCCTTGATGTCTTCTCATTAGCGCAATAATGAAACACCTAATGATGATCTTGGAGTACGGTGTATGGTTGCAAGTTTGATGCAATTGTTTTGGACTTGACCCTCTCAGCACGGTCATCCCCACCCTTTTTGCCTTCATCCTCCTGTGTTCTGAACCAGTTTTGTTTGGCTTTTAGGACTCTGGCCACTTTACTGCTGCTAACCGGCTTGTGCTCTCTCCATTAAACAATGTGAAATTCGCTTACCCTCAATTGACACATTTAATTTACTTGTAAGTGCTTAGTACCTGTGCTCAGGGCTAGTCAATTCGATGCTACAAGTGGGCCTGCAACACTGATTATACCACTCACTTAAGTATCCCTTTTAAAAATGTTGCAGGCCTGCCATTGCAGCCTGTTGCGGGTTTTAAACAGCCATTTCCACCTGGCAAAATAAACATTTTGCAAGGCCTAAAACTTCATTTTTAAAAACTACAGGTCACCCCTAGGGCAGGCCTTCTACAGCCAGAGGGCTGGGTGCAGTGTATTAAAAAAGTTGGACTTGTTCAGTTAAGTGTCACATGTCCTGCTAGCAAAATAATCCTAAATAAATGTTTCACTACTGCAAGGCCTACCTCTCTCGTAGGATAACATTAGGTTACCTTATTACATTTAATAAGTGATTGTTAGACTTGGCCCTTTTTGCAGGGTCATCCCCGAACTTTTTGCCTTCCTCCTAGTATTTTTTCTGACCTGGTAATGGTGGTTTTAGGACTCTGAGCTCTTTATCACTGCTGTCCAGTGTTAAAGTGCATGTGCTCTCTATGATAAATGTGGTAAGATTGGTCTACACCTGTTTGGCGTATTTAATTTACCTATCAGTCCCTTGTAAAGTGGTATTTCATATACCCTGGCCCAGTAAATTAAATGCTACAGGTGGGCTTGCAGCACTGCTTGCGCCACCCACCAAAGTATACTTTCAAACCTGCCTCAGGCCTCTGCCATTGCAAGACCTGTGCACGCAGTTTACTGCTGCTGTGACGTGGCACATAAAGTGGTTGCCACATCTGTGACTCCTCTTTTACTACATATCAGTCACCCCTGAGGTAGGACCGAGCTACCCCTATGGGCTGAGTGCAAGGTAGGCATGATCTGGTAGTGACAAACAGCCATTTTGGTTTCTCACTACTGTGAGTCAGCCCTCTCATTGGAATGCATTGGAGTTTGCCTAATATGTGTTTCAGTGGTAATTCCTGAAATGAGAGGATTCGCGTGGTCAAGTTTGGTATGTTTGGAATAGTGGTAACAAATGCTGCTTAAGGGTGTTCACAGATTTTTTATCACTATTTTAGAAATGCCACTTTTAAAAGCAGCATTTTTTTTAACAGATCTTTTTATTAAAGAATCATCAATGAATGGTACATTACAGAGAACCAGGTGATTGAAATTTCACAAAACGCCTGAATGGAAGGATATACAGACAATACATGTGAGAGAAACATCACAGAGAAATAGGGTCATCATGCTCAACATTTCGAGGTGGTGTACAGATCTCTCCTCTATAAATATTCCACGGGTTCCAGATGCAGGACCACTTCTTAGGGCACCCCCTTGCCAAATACACTGCCTTTTCTCTAAACATGCACCAATCAAGGTTTCACTCCCAGGCTTCCAATGTGGGTGGATGTGCTGCCCCCCAGAGTTGAGCGATGTTTCTTTTTGCCAACATGGACCCCAGAGTGGCCCATTGTGTCTGAGAAGTGTTTAAGTCCGTGGGCTTCCAGATATTTAGGAGGCATCGTCTCTTCCGCGTACGGAGGGAGACAATACCTCGCTGATCGTGTCGTTCACTTGGCTCCAATAAGAGTTGATATGTGTGCATTCCCAGATAATGTGCATAAACGTTCCGGTAAGGCCGCATCACCTTTTGCATTCCCCTGCATCTGACCACCCCTTGTGCACAATCCTAGGTCCCGTTATGTAGATCCTATGAAGGATCTTAAGCTGAACCAGTCGCAAGCGTGCTGGGATAGCCACCTCTTTAGGGGAGGACACTGCTGCCCGCCAATCCTCATCATTCAGCTCTATCCCATTTTGTACCCACTCGCAGTATCAGGAGGGGGTTTGTCATGTGATTAATTCGCTTTTTGTATATTAATGATATCGTTTTTTCAGGGAGGTGACCATCTAAGAGTCTGTCCTCCAGAGGAGAAACCTCCGGGGGATCGGCTCCTCTAGGCAATGAAGACTGGAGTGAGTGTAGGACCGGTATATAATGAAAGAATTCTGTCTGCCAATTCATATTCACTCTGAAGCGTGCTGAAGGACTTGATCTCCCCTTTTCCCCAAATATCTTTAATAGCTGATATTCCAATAAGGTCCCACTTGTCGAAACCCCTCGTTTTCCAAAGGTCGCCCAATTTTGATGAATCCCAAAGGGGGGTGGCCAATGTTAGTCTGTATCTCCAACCAAGAAAATTAGTGGCGTCATGCCAAATTTGAACTGAGTGCTTCGTGGAGCCTGTTAGTTTGAATCGTTTAGGTTTGGAGTATAACGCCCTACCATAAGTGCCACCCAGAAGGAGCCATCTGTCCATGGCGTAACCCGGGTCGTCCGCAAGACCATACGTGTCATGATTAATGGCTGCCAGTTGGGAAGCCCAATAGTATTTCTTAATATCAGGGAGGCTGATGCCTCCATCCTACCAGTGTAGCGTTAGCGTGTTCAAGGCGATTCGAGGTTTTCCGTCCCATAATAGGTCCCTCTGCAGGCCCTCAACCTCCTTAAAATAACGTGCTGGAACGAAATCCAAGGTATTTTGCAGGGCATATAGGAATCGTGGTAAAGCCATAATTTTAAATAGAGTAGCGGACTGAGGGGTCCAGTGACACCAAAATCCCCAAATATTTAAATCCAACAAAGTTGATTTGTATTGGACAGTTCCGGGGAGGGACGGGAGGGTCCCCCATCAGTACAAATAATAAGGATTTTCCCTAATTGATGGAAAGTCCAGAGAACCTACCGAAGACTGTAGAATGTCCAGCACCACTATAAGAGATTTCTTAGGGGAGGTCAAATAGAGTAAAATGTAATCTGCGTACAAGGATATGCGGTCCTCCCATCCAGGGGACCACCACAAACCCCTTATCATTGGATCCCAATATATCCAAGTGGCAAGGGGTTCCAAGGCCAGGGAATAAAATAAGAGGGGACAGTGGGCAATCCTGACGAGTTTCTCGAGTGAGTACAAATTAGGCTAATACCTTGTTATTTACCACCACTTGAGCCAGTGGTTCAGAATATAAAAGACGTACCCACTGAATGTACTCCGGGCCAAATCCCAGTTTCACCAAAACTGCCAATAAGTAGGGGCATTCTATAGTATCGAAGGCCATGGTCGCGTCCAATGACACAATCACAGCTGGCTCTCGAAGGGCGTGGGCTCCATCTATCACCCCAAGAACTCTGCGTAGGTTTTGGGCTGTATTCCTACGGGACATAAAACCGGATTGATCTGCGTGTGCTAAGCCACTGATCTCTTTCACCAAGCGCTTGGCTAAAAATGTTGCTAACATCTTAGGTTCAGCATTTAAAAGAGAGATGGGCCTGTATGAGGCACAGTCTGTTTTGGCCTTTCCTTCTTTGTGGATGGTGACAATAGTAGCTATTCATTGTTCCCGGGGCAGCGTTCCCACTTCCCTAGATTCTTTAAACATAGATTTCATATAGGGAGCTAGCTTATCTGGTCTCAGCTTGTAGAGCTCAATGGGGAGTCCATTTGGGCCCAAAGCTTTCCCAGAATTTAAGGAGCGGCTCGCTTGTGCAATCTCATCAGTTGTAAGAGGGCTAGTCATGTATTTCCGGTCTTCAAGGGAGAGACAGGGAAGCTTAATATCGCACAGTAGCTCCTGAGAGTCCGCTTCTGTGTGAGAGGAGATCGCCGTATAGACTGAGCGAAAGTGTTCAGCGCCTCCCTGTATTTTGAGCTCTGGGACTAGCCGACTCACCCATTCCCTTTTGTCCAGCCACGCTATGGGCTTCCCGGCCTTGTCTCCCAAATCATAAATCCTACCCTGCTGCTCTCTACTCAGGGCCTTGGCCCTGTCTGAGACTAGTGCTTTATAGTCGTGCTGCTTCAGACTCAGCAGATGGAGCTTCTCTGGCGTCACCCCAGACTCCAGTTCTCCCTCCAGCCTATATATGTCTGCCTCAAGCTCAAGGACCTCTTTTTGTTTGTCTCTCCTGGAGCCAGATATCAATGACAGGGCTTGTCCCCGGATTACAGTTTTAAATGCTTCCCAAAAGGTCCGGTAAGAGGACACTGACCCCTCATTGTCAGAAAAATATTCGATGATAGCCTTAATAATATCTTTACGGATCTTAGGGTTACGAAGGTACCAAGGGTTAATTGGGGGCAATCTTCCCACTCCACCCACACATACGAGCAGATGAACCCATACGGGCGAGTGATCAGAGATACCTCTGGCTAAGTGTTTGATTTTGTTTATATATGTGGCTTGTGCAGCTGGGATGAAAATATAGTCTAAAGGGGAAACTATTGTGTGCCCCAGAGTGAAAGGTGTGCTGTACTTGGTCCGGATGATATACTCTCCAGCCATCTACCTGTCCCATTGCCTCAAGGAAGTCAGGCAACCAACGGGCAGATGATCTCACTTCCCGAGGGGGATAAATATCCAGTGTACCCAAGACCACTGCATTAAAGTCCCCCCTAGGAGCAAGAGCCCATCCGGAATGGTGAGTAGGGCCGCACCTAGATCAGCGAATGATGTGCCCTGTAAGCCCGGGGGAACATAGACTGACATTATGGTAATGAGCCGGCCCTCCCACATCCCAGATACATCAACATATCTGCCTCTATCATCCACCAATGTGGAGCTAATTGCCAGTGGGAAGGTGTTCCTTATCATAATACCCACACCCATGGAACCCGAGGTGAAACCGGAATGTGCAATCAATTTATACCCCCCGTGCATTGCCTTACATAAATTCGCAACCAAATGTGTCTCCTGGAGCAGGACTTTGTAAGGTGAGGGCCTCTTAATGTATTGGAGAACCACACTTCGTTTGATTTTGTCCCCTAATCCGTTAACATTCCAGCTCAAAATGTTCACGTTTTTATCCCCCGTCATGCCTGTTATGCAAATTGTAGGTCCAGAAATACCTGGCTTGAACTCTTCTAGCAACTCTTCTGTGGGTGTACCCATTCATTGCACCGATGAAACAAATGTAGCAACTAACAGGGAAACAAAATACCCCAATCCAACAACCTCCCACCCCGCTGCCCTGCACTCTGGGCTTAGAACGGCCCATCAGAAACTTGCAGAGTGCCTGTCGCCTTAGAAAGAAATTCAATGGAAGAAAGGAAGGGGGAATAGTGTGCTCCGTGTCCCCGCCCCTATCCATGTCAAGTTTAACACCCCTAGTAGATAAATGACTTAAGGCATATATAAAATCACCAGCCCCAGCAATGAAACTCAGATACCCCACCCACCCCGGCCCACCCTACATCAAAATCCATGTCAGGTCGGATGTCTGTATGTTCCCCGGCGCCACGATCCACCTGGCTCTTTGCTCTGCGCTATTCAATCCACTCTGCCACTGCTTCAGGCTAGTCAAAGAACCACGCTCTTCCCTCCGCTTCAACCCGAAGGCGCCGGGAACAGCATTGAGTATTTCAGGCCCCTCTTTCTCAGGTCTCGTTTCACAGAAAGGAAGGATCTCCTTTGCTTCTGTATCTCTGTGTGAAGTCCGGAAAGAAGGAAATGTCAGCATTTTCATAGCGAAGGGGGGCCCCTGCTCTGCAGTTCTGGAGAATAACATCTCTGTCCCGATAATTCAAGAACGGTGCCAGCATGAACCGCAGGGGAGACGCCTGGTTTCGGACCGCCGCCCTGGACCCTGTGAGCACGTTCGATAACAAAAAAAATTCTGAGGCCTTTGGGCTGCAGGGGTTTAAGAATAAGGTCTTTAACGGACAGGTCTGGGGATTGCCCTTCCGATTTCTCCTGAACTCCTAGGATGCAGAGATTATTGCGCCGGAGCCGGCCTTCATAGTCATCCAGCTTGAGATCTATGAACTTGCGAGAGTCCTGGATCTCGTGTACCTCCCTTTGCAGTTGCGTGACATCACCAACGAGACTGGAGGTCGTTATTTCCACCTGCTTGACTTTTTCGTTAAGCTAGGTCGGCCCTAATAAGATTCTTGATGTCAATCGCCATGGTGTCCATTTTGTGCTCCAGTGAAGTTTTGACTCCAGTAATAGCATCCATGACATCCTTGAGTGATAGCTCTTGTTCCTCTTCCCCTGGGTTTCCTTGAGGAGCCTCTCCAGACAGTCAGTTATGCTGAGCGTCCTTAGTAACTGTGTACCGGTCCAGTTTGTTAGTCTGGACCAGCTTCGCCCCACGGGACCCAGAACCCTGGACGCGATCCATCGTGGTATCCAGTGTATGCTTCCAAGTGGGCTCAGGTATTTAGGGCAGGCAGAGACACCAACCCCACAGCGCTCACCAGTGGGGTCAACCAGTCAAGGTGCCAATATCCAATGCGCGGGCCCTGGGGGTCTAAAATCAGGTCCTCTTTCCCCAGGGAGTGGGTCCCTTAATTCGGTACTGGGCAGCTGCGGCGCTCCCGGGGACCAACCTGCTAGTTAGACGTGGGCCCAAAAAAAGGGGGTTATCTATCTTTTACCCAGGAATGTGTCCTTCACTGACCTCCTGGGAAGCTTTCCGCAGCTCCTTCGGTATTGAACTGTCCTGGACCCAGGGGAAATTGCAGAGGGCCATCAGCTCTCTCTTGGCCCCTCTTGAGCCCCCCACGGGGGTTACCTCAACGCCTAGGTGTGCCAAATCCGGGGCCCACAGGGTCTCTCCCGCTCTAGAAATAGTGCAACTATTCATGCTTATGGGGTGAGCAGCAGGAAAATTGTCACCTACAGGAGCGCACTGCCTCCATTGACCAATTCACGGCAGGCGCGCTCTGCATCTCCTTTGCTAAGTTGCGCCCCACCCCCCTCACTGGATTCCAGGATTGGGAGCTCAATCATCGCCGCTGCCGAGGGTCTCTGATGCTTTCTCACGGTTCCGTCTTGGGTGATCTCAGCGGCACCGTGCAATTGCGGCTCCACAGTGCAGTGCATGCAAGTCTATCAGCATTCTCTCCCGATGCCTCTCCTGGGGGGGGGACACGCCAGTGCCCTGATGTGTAGAGAAACGGGCACCACAAGGCCGTTAATGATCCAGGTGTGTGGCAGATAGCAGCCCTGATCCGGGCGAGCGGCGCACTTCGGCTCCGAAGAGGTGGGCAGCAGGAAGGCTCTCACTGCTAGGAGCGTGCCGCCGCCATTAACCAACTCCCGGCAGGCGGCTCTGCGTCGTTGCTACAGATTGCGCAGGCTCGCCTCACCGGACTTGGGACTCACGTAGTGGTCACCCCCGTCTGCTGTGGGTCCTGGACACCTCCCCTCAGCTCTGCTCCAAAATAGTGCAGCGGCACCTCATGAGGACGGCACCACCGCTCGATGCCGGCAGGCAGGTCGGAGCTCTCTTCCGGCGCTTCTTGCCACTGTGGGTTCCGGCCCTTGAACCTTCAGCAGGCCTCAACACTCCGGGGATGATATCTCCCCTGTCGGAGCTGCTCGGCAAACGGGGGTGAGTGGGTTGGGAACCGCTATCACTCCTTCCTCGGGAGCTGTCTTTGGTGAAACGGATGTGTCCTCAGGATAGACGTGGGGCAGGAGGGACAGTGAGTGGAGCTAATACACTACGCGGCAATCTTCGATCCGCGCTTGGCCACGTCCCTCTAAAAGTGGCATTTTTGTGTGCTATTATCATATAGATATGCTTTGCCTTCACACTGTGTTAAGTTAGCATGAGCTTATTAGAAGTTTAAACGCCATTTTACCTTTCTGCTATTTCTGCACCCGGCACATATTGTTATTAGAGCTTTGAGCCTAGTAGAATATTTTGCTTCACACGAGAATAATATGTTTTGCTATTGTATCAGCTTTGCTTGGTAAGATATGTCTGAACAGTGAGTGCCGAGGCCTTCAAGGTTATTTCAACACAGTGGTTGTTGTGAGGTCTGATCTTCGCATGTTCTAGACATAACATGTATGCAGCTGCGGCCAACTCTGGCTTTAGGCGCGTTTAATATTGCACTGCACAGAGCATTCCAAGACATTTGATGAATATTTGCATGCAGAGAGCTGGTGGAAGATGATGTGATCCCTTTCCACTAGGATCAGAGGTATGGGGCCGCCCTTTTAAAACCCAAAGAGACATTCTTTAGATATAATATAATATACTAGCAAGGGAGGGTAAGACTTAGGTGCCATTTAGCCTTCTTCCCTCTAGCATTTTAACATGCTTTCTCCCTTTGTATTTTATGGACTAGTAACTATGCTGATAACTTTGTTTCTTATAATATCTTTGCTTGTATTAGCTAAGATACTGCGCTTGAGAACACTGCATTAGAAATAAACATTTCAAACTTCCACCTGTCTTCATTTACTCCTCGTTCTGGATTGATATGTTGGTATAACGAAAGAGTGTTCATGTGTTCCACGTTACCTGAGGTGTTCTAAGTCCATGTTCTGGGTTGTCTAAACATTGGGAGTTTGTAAGAACCAATGAGACACTGATTGCTAGTCTGTTAGGGGATTTTGGGTACTAAGGTGAGTTTTGGCACACCCTAATTCACTGAGGTTCCAAGTCTCTATGCACAGTTCTGTGTGAGAGCAGGATCCCTGCGACATGGCACCCAACCGTTGGTGGTCTTATTACATGACACTTGAGTAGTGCTTCTATCAATCCTTAACTCCCTTCACTGTTGTTTCCAGAAGACAGTGGCGTCGGACAAACCTACCCATAGTTACATAGGTCTTTTCAAGCTTAAATCTTTTCAAACAGTTTCTTTTTGAATTACTACCCAGTTGTGCTAAGTAGTTTTTATTGATCCTCTTTCTTACTGTGTCACTATGGCTAATGCCGTTGATATTCCACAGCGTAGTCGGATTGCGGTTCGCAATCATTTGAAGACTTATGATGTCCCTGTGGATGGCATGGCTGTGATCATGGTGGTGAGTGCGGAAGTAGCTTACCCATACGAAATCTTTTACTCGTGGGTGACCTTCCCGGCTGTGAAAGCAAATACTAATGTGTTCGACACGTACACTCCAACTGCCATGCCACAGGAATATGTTCCCTATAGGACACAGGAAGTTCCTATTAATGCTTGGCAGCACCGAGTTCGGTTTAATGGCGCCCTACCCCACTCTTTGTTAACTTCGAGGTTAGGTGCCTGAGGTTGCCCTCGAGATGCCTGCAATTTCTAGTCCTTTATTGATTACACTGCCTGGTGCTCAACATGATGAAACTGACTACACTTACCCAACTGACTTATCGATGCCTGATTTACAAACTCGCTTGGCCACAGAATCCAGATTTTCATTTGACACTGTTTCACACACATCAAGAAAGCCTTCACAGATTACTGTTTATGTAAGACTGTTTAAAAAACATTTTTTGATTCCCCCTTGGACCTTTATTTGGCTGGTGCTTTTTTCGATTTACCTTTTTATGTCAATTGGTTTTGTGTTTTTATTTTTTCCGTCTCGTCAATGGACACTATGACTAGGAGAGAACATGCATTCGACATATCAATGGAACATTGGCACCCCATTCCTCATCACACAGATTGAAGAGAGACTTGCCTTTTGTTAACATCACTGCTTGGCCTGTCCTAGATGGGATTGTATGGGATGCTGTTAAATTTCAAATCCATGGCCCCACTGAGGTTATAAATGTCCCTAATGTGCTTAGAGTAAACATGGGGGATGTAGTTAAACAAAATATACTTTCTGATGATTGGGATGTTCAGGCCGTAGAAGCGTTGTTTTCTTATTTTAAATATTATGCTGCCTTTGATGCTAAAGATTTGTATTTATAATCTGCTAATTACGGTGATTTATATTGTTACCAACATTATGGCAATCACTACCTGCATAAAACTAATACCAGGAGGAACACTGTAAATTATACACAATGGGAGCATTGTCCAGCTCCTATACAAGGCAGTTCTGCTACCATTTTGAAAAGGTTCACTTATTTTACTGATTTTAATCAGTCAAATCCCAATGCATTTTATTTTAAAATGACCGAAAAGTCCACATCCAAAGTTAGACTTACCGATACTAAATTATTGTACTCAAAGTCCTTTCTCGACCAGTTGGCTGTAGGAGGCTACGAGTTATGGAAGAATACAGCTGACCTTAAATCTGTTTGGGGTTCTAAAAGTTGGCAGGTGCACGGCACTGAGGCTTTGCACCGTGCATGTCTCAACCCGAATCATATGTTGTTTTTGAATTCTACAATTTCACAGACAACATGCTTTAGATTGGCTACCTCTAAAAAATTAAATGCTCCTTCATTCCCCGATTTAGAAGAATATTCAGGTTGGGGTAATACTACAAAATTTTCGATCAGAGAGATGCAAACTCTGTTGCTAAATTCTTCTTTTAACATATCCAGGTTGGATCCCAATGGCTGGTTGCTCTGGCACAGAAGTGCTGACTCGTGCCAGCATCGTTTTCTGGGTTTGGCTCAAGGCTTTACACAGGTCAGGGTGGATCCCCGTTTTGAAAGTGACCATTCTGTGACTACCTATTCTGTAGGCAAATTATGTCAGAATTGGCTCAAACATTCTACCTTGGCGTCAGTTAAACAGCATTTATCTAAACTGACTGACGATATTGATCTGAATGATTTCATAAAAGGCCCGGCTAAAGGTAGATCTAAAAGATGGATATATGCTTTTTATAACGAATTCTGGAAAACATCCCAGCTTGAGGCGGCTACTCGCATTAGGGCTATAGATCAAGCTAATTTAGAAAAAGTGCTAGCAGTTGTAGAAAATAGCATTAACACACTTTCCTCCCGCATTTACACATTGGATAATATTGTGTCATCTGTTGTTGATATTGTGCAAGATGAAGTGTCTGTGTTGTACCATGGTCACAATCAATTGCGTTCTATTATGCAGTTTGCTTGGACCCTGCAGACACTTAAGGCAGGAAAAGTGCCATGGCATTACATGAATACCTCTTCCCTGTTCGCCCCGTTTAATTTGACTGACAAGCAGCGTTTACTTTCAATGAAGGATACCTCTTTTTCCATGTTACACATTGAGCGGTTGGAGTCTTTACCATTTTCTGTGGCAGAGGCCACTACTGCAACGTGGCTTATCCACGGATTGATAACTCTCCCGTTTCCTCTGTTCGAGTTCAAAAGCTGTATGAAGTACTTTGCCATTGGTAGATTCGAGCCTCTTGGTAGTTCTTATCTCCATGAAGCCTGGTCGCTTCCTTTTACATATAGATGCCTTAAGGAGGGCAAGGAAGTTTATTTGAATGGTGAAGAATGCACTGAAACAACGGATCACTCATTAATGTGTAGACATATCCAATTCCACGGCTCCTGTAATTAGCCTGTATTTTGAAAGGTACCCCCTTGCCTGCTATCATTCCCACATTCACATTACTGGCAAATGGGAGTTATTTACTATTAAACAATGAGGATTGCTGTGGGTTAATAAAAGGAATTGCTCATGTCGTTACCGTCAGTGAGCGTGTGGTTTGTTGTAAGAATGTAATGTATCCACCTTCGTATGGGAAACTTGATGTTTCCATCTGGCCCAAGATTCTGACCTTGAAAGCAGAGTTCAATAAGATGAGTCGCATAAGAGCTCTATTGTCCCAAAAAGAAGTTGCCGTCACATCTGCTCATGAAACATTTGTCCTTCACGTGGCTAACACCCGCACAGAGGTGCATGCTTTATTAAATACTGACTTGCCCTTGCATTTCGGTGAATTAATTCACACAATCTTTAATGCATCCTCCACAACTGGACTGGCGCACTTTTTAAAAGTGGTTAGCAGCGGCCTTGTGACTTCATTTCAAAGTATATTTGGGGTCTTTCCTGCTTTCTTTCATTCGATCTTTTCCAGCCTATTTGGTGGATTCCCCATATTACTGGCTCTGGCTGCAGGCGTTCTTTTGCTGTTTTGCTTCATTCAAAATGGATGCACGTCCTGTGTTTCGAGACGAACTGTCACGTCTGGTGCTGTTTCGCAACAGAATGCTTGAGTACTATGGAGCGCTGCCTCTTGCAACCTTAAGTGCAGCCTATGGATTATCGTTTCGGTTTTCCTACTTTACTTGTGTCCAGCCTGTTTTTCATTGCCTGAGTTGCGGTTTCGACTGGGCCCTGGATTTGTGTCTCTGCAATACGGTTTGTCCCGATGGGGATTATAACCAGCTCATGAGCCCCTTAGTTGCTCATGAATTGCTTTGTTCTGACGGAGGGATTATTGCCTTTGCAGCGATGCATGGAATACTGGGTCGTTGGAATGTATTCGCAGCGGCGCAAGATTTCTTGGCACACAGCTTCATTGAGAACCCACCGAGTTGCCCTCTGATGGTGCTAGAGGCTCCGGTAATTGAAGTGCATGTATGTTCTTTCCCGCTATTAAATTGGATGGCTGAACTATTTTCGGATGAGAACAGTGACTTCCTATTGGAAGCTGTTGCTGAATATCTTGCATATTCAATGTTAGGATGAAGTACGTCATCGTCATTCATTGGATATTGAACATTTTTTATTATTATTTTTTTCTAGCATATGTAAACTTTCTCTGCCCCAGGTCTATTGAATTTGCTAAAAACAATGGCTACATTTTCTTGATTATGAGATTTTGTTTTTGGCTGAAAGATTTTTTTATTTTTTCACAAGCGCAAATTTGAGCTGACTGTCGTTCTTGAACTCTGCATTCCCAAAATTTGCCCCTTATCTTATCTTATCTCATCCGTGCTCGGATCAAGGGAGGGTGCCTTTACACTGTGTTAAGTTAGCATGAGCTTATTAGAAGTTTAAATGCCATTTTACCTTTCTGCTACTTCTGCACACGGCACATATTGTTATTAGAGCTTTGAGCCTAGTAGAATATTTTGCTTCACACGAGAATAATATGTTTTGCTATTGTATCAGCTTTGCTAGGTAAGCTATGTCTGAACAGTGAGTGCCGAGGCCTTCAAGGTTATTTCAACACAGTGGTTGTTGTGAGGTCTGATCTTTGCACGTTCTAGACATAACATATATGCAGCTGCGGCCAACTCTGGCTTTAGGCGCGTTTAATATTGCACTGCACAGAGCATGCCAAGACACTTAATGAATATTCACATGCAGAGAGCTGGTGGAAGATGATGTGATCCCTTTCCACTAGGATCAGAGGTATGGGGCCACCCTTCTAAAACCCAAAGAGACCTTCTTTAGATATAATATAATATACTAGCAAGGGAGGGTAAGACTTAGGTGCCATTTAGCATTCTTCCCTCTAGCATTTTAACATGCTTTCTCCCTTTGTATTTTATGGACTAGTAACTATGCTGATAACTTTGTTTCTTATAATATGTTTGCTTGTATTAGCTAAGATACTGCGCTTGAGAACACTGCATTAGAAATACACATTTCAAACTTGCACGTGTCTTCATTTACTCCTCGTTCTGGATTGATATGTTGGTATAACGAAAGAGTGTTCATGTGTTCCACATTACCTGAGGTGTTCTAAGTCCATGTTCTGGGTTGCCTAAACATTGGGAGTTTGTAAGAACCAATGAGACACTGATTGCTAGTCTGGTAGGGGATTTTGGGTACTAAGGTGAGTTTTGGCACACCCTAATTCACTGAGGTTTCAAGTCTCTATGCACAGTCATGTGTGAGAGCAGGATCCCTGCGACACTATGTGTCTTTGTGCCTACCTGTTGTGTTCTGCATGTCTGGCTCTGGATGACGGGTTGTGGAGGTGCAGTGGCTCCACATAGGCTGGGTGAGTTGGCGCTAGGCTGAATAGTCCAATCTGCATTTGGCATAGTACCTGGGCCTGAACATGACTGTGCCTGCCTTACACAATGCTGGCTTTGCCCCTCTGTGGTGTGTCTAGGGCCAGAGCCTACAATGAGGGTTGTTGTGCACCTGAAAAGAGACGTGTTAGTGCCCCCCAGAACTGATTTGGACCGGACACACAGCCCTGTGTCAGGGGGAGAACAAAGAGCATAGGTGGTATAAATATTGGGGCTGTGACTCCATGTAAGAGAGGAACTTTGGTTACCTGCTGGAAACTGAAGGACTGCTGGGCGAGGAGGAACTGCCGTGGGACCCAGCTGCTGTCTCCTGGGATCCCTAAGTGCTGGCCTGCCTGTGCCCAGCTTTACCCCTCTGAATGTGGGACCTAGCACCTCGTGAGTGCTTCATTCTACATTGTCCCTTGGAGCCCGAGGAGGGGGCTCCAACTTTGCAGCTGGTGGGCGCTGTCATGTCGTGGCAGAACAACCACAGGCCAGGAAGCCAAGAGGCTGTTGCCTGGTTGGCGGTGGGCCTCCCCGTGGTGACGAGGAGAGCCTTGTGGGTTTCTAGTGCCCAAGAAAGGAGTCTCTAACTTTGGCCATGAGGAGTTCGGGCCGGCACTCTGTGCCACATTTTCCTGAGCCCGAGAAGAAGGCTCCAGCTCCACTCGTTCCGAGCGTCCAAATCGGAAGTCAGGTGAAGAGAGCCTGACCTGGGGCGTGGCCGGCCGAAAGAAGCAGCTCCGGAGCCAGAAGTCAGGCAAGCTTGTGCGTGAGTGTGGGCGGGGCTCCCGTGTGCTGGTGAGAGCCCCGCCCATTGGCCAGAAGGAGCAGGAGCCTTGCAGGCTCACCAGACGCCAAGGAGGGACTGGAGCTTTGTGGGCTCCCTGCTGCTATGTCCCATCGATTGGCCTTGCGGAAAGAGAAGCCCTGGTGAGTGGGGCTTGAAAGGCACACTGCTGGTGCCTGCCTATGCTTACAGCAACGCCGCCAAATCGCGGGTAGCTGGAACGGAAGAGGAGAATCCCCGTTGAGTGGGGTTTGCAAGGTGCACTATTGGTGCCAGTTTTTCCACAGCTGTGCCACCAGATTGTGGGAAGCTGCAACATCGGGGGCATTTGGTGTCTACAGTGAGACACGGGTGACTTGCACCCTTGCCCCCATTTTAGTACAGCATTCAATCAATGGGGTTCACCCACAAAATCAAAGGACCTGGGTATGGATAATATAAAGAATAATGGTCCTTGACTAAGATTTAAGTAAACACTTAAATGAAGTTCATTTGTTATTCGGTTATGCAATTAAATTCGCATGCATTGATTCAATCAAGACAGTGGGAGAGATGTATTCAATAGTAGTCAATAACCAAAAAGTTTGACACAATTGACTTAGAAAAGCCAGGAAATTAAAGAAGCAATCAAAGTATAACCACACTATGTATTTTTGTTATATCAAAAATTCACTTATTTATTTACAATTAGATAAAACAGTTGTCTAAACGGCGCAATAGACTATCAAGTGTATAGTCAGTGAGGAAGAAAAGGGGTGCTCAAGTGATAAGGAAGGTGAAGAAAAAGACAATGGTGATAAACAGTTATATTATTTACACAATACAAAGCGGGGTAGCCTCCGCTATCATATGGGCCTGTCCCCTATGAATGTCAATTGGGTGGGGGGAAAAGAAAACCTCAAAATGAGAAGGGATACAGGCAAATCAATTGGTAAGCGTCGACGTTTCGACCCTGGTGCTCTCGGGATATTGAGGACCTCGGCTGCGGGTCTTCTTCAGGACTGTGAGGGGGGGAAAAGGGGGGGCGGCGGTGTGGCTGGGCCGTTGTCCAACAGATCGTCTGGATTTTACACCTATAGTACACGAATGAGGTAGGTATTAGAAACTAGGTGCTACATATTTACAAGTGTGGTTGATGGTAGGTATTGGGTACATTACCAGTGAAGTTGTTCGAGTATGGACCTCCGTCCACGCTTCTAATGGATAGGTCACCTATTGGGCAGAAAAAGAGTGCTGGGTCAAGACCCCTCTCCCAAGGGAATTCGACTCCAGGTGGTTCTTAAATCTGCATGTCCTCGGACTCACCTAGTGTCTTGTGGTGGTCAGATGATATATTGACTCTCTATCAGGCTGGTATTCTCAGTGAGGCCTTGTGGTGGTCAGACTCTCTATCAGGCTGGTATTCTCAATGGGGCCTGTGGAGGATGGAAAGATAATCCGCACCCCATTTCTATATAGGCTTAACTGTGTCTATTGGGTAAATTCGCGCTAAAAGGAATTCTGGCGCGGTCCTACCGGTGCCCCCTCGGGCGTTCCGGTGTTCTGGTATCTGGGTATATCAGGGACGTTAATGTTCGCCCTTATTCCGTTGTGTAATATCTCTGGCAGGTACTCACGTCACCTGGTGTAGAGGAAGAGAAATGGGAAAAATGAGGGAATTGCTCCATTTTACCCGTTTTTGTCAGTTCCAAGCAAGATGATCAAGCGACCTGAAATTACCTCGGGAAATCGTTTTAATTGGGCCGGGTACCGCAGGAGTGCTTTTACCACAGGACAGCTTCAGTCGGCGTTTGTCCAAAAAAGAACACCGCGTTCGGGCTTCACGGGTACTTCCGTGTGTGATTATCACGTGTCCACGTGTCAGCCAATCAGGAAGGATCGTGTAGAACAGTGGGCAGTGTAGAAGGACTCGTTTGTTTTGAACTTTAAGAAACTCGGGTCTGGATATATAAGTTATGCCATATTTAAGTGGATACTATCAGATTTGGAGTTTAGAGAGGTATCGTGCAATAACTTTACAGTCATACATATTGATTAGCTGAAGAAAGCTGGTCTCGACGTTATCACTGGGGGTTAGTAAGTATGTGATTCTACCATTCTGTTAGGTGATGAAATTAGAAGAGGTGGCAGAATCTCATTTAGGGAAGAATCTTAATTATAATGCTCATTTGGGAAAATCTTGGGATCACTCATGGTTGAACATATCATTTCAAACTCGTGGTTGAACATATTGTTTCAATCTTGGTATGCAGAGACCATTGTGTATACAATCTATCTCATATTTTGATTCAAACAAACAGAATATACAAAGACAATTATACATACAATGTAAAAAACACAATTATACGGTAACACATAAGTCATCGATCTCAATACAGTACAGGATACAACCATTACATATCTGGCATACCTTGTGTGGTACTAGGTATATATGAGGTTCTATTTCATATACGATAGATGCCAGATAATCATGGTGCAATTAAACAGATATAGCGTTTGGTAGCCGAATATGGTGGTCAACCATTACGAATTGCCACCATTTGTCTGAGCACTTCCTCGCGATCGTTCAGGCCGCGATTAACAGTGTCCAATAAGTGCATCCAGCGGCATTCTCTAGTATTTAGAAGTTTGGCATAGTTGCCACCCCGTGGGCTTTTGGCAACCTTCTCTATTATCCACCATTTGAGACTTTCAGGATGGTGGTTGAATTTGAGGAAGTGATCTACCAATGGGGCTCCTTGTACCTTACAACGTTGGGGCTCCTTGTACCTTACAACGTATTTTACTACAATGTTGTAAGATACGGGTCTTGGTTTTTTGGGTAGTTTGACCGATGTATAAGAAACCGCATGGGCACATTATAGCATAAATAACTCCCATCGTGTTGCAGTTAGTGTGTTGTTGTAATGTGTGGGTGTAATTATTATAGGTAAATATTTTTGTCTCTGA
The DNA here is from genome assembly GCF_964261635.1 of Lissotriton helveticus. Taxonomy (NCBI): domain Eukaryota; kingdom Metazoa; phylum Chordata; class Amphibia; order Caudata; family Salamandridae; genus Lissotriton; species Lissotriton helveticus. The sequence continues at coordinate 1,210,304,808 of NC_136063.1, forward strand.
TACCATGGTACACGCTTTACAACTGCCACATTTGAAGTGGCCCAACACAGGCGGGATATTCCACAGTGATGTTTGCATTTCTCTATTGTGTTGACTGAGCATGGAATGCACTACAAAGTCCTTCACACTCCTGCCTTTACGGAAGGCGTGCATAGGGGGTTCTGCTATTCCTATCTCCTCTGCTATTAGATGCCAATGTGTATTGATGGTTTGTTTAATTTCTGTGCTACGTGTATTGAAGGTGGTCACACATATAAGTCTATTTTCTGTGGGATCAGATTTTTGTTTGGCTTCTAGGAGGGACTCCCTATTACTGAACCATGCCCTTTTGCGTGCTTTCCTTACTAGGCTTCTAGGGTATCCTCGCTCTATGAGTCTTTTAATCAGGATATCAGATTCATTAAAATAGTCAATTTTCTTGGTGCAATTGCGTCGCAACCTCAGGAACTGCCCATATGGTAGGTTGTCCCTGAGGTTGCGAGGGTGATGGCTTGAGTATCTAAGGAGTGTGTTTTTTTCGGTTGGTTTCCTAAAGAGTGTGGTGTATAAGACACCACTTTCTTCTTTGATGGTCAAGTCAAGGAAATGTATGGCCTTATTGCTACTCTCAATGGAAAATTGTATATTGTGATCCTTCTCATTTAACCAAGTGTGGAAGGTCATCAATTCCTCCTGTGTGCCCCTCCAAATAAGGAGCACGTCGTCGATGTATCGACGCCATTCTGCAATTTTTGTTCTGTAGGGATTAGTGTTGTGTAGGATCCATTTGTGTTCAAAGTGATCCATATAGATAATGGCAAGGTTCGGAGCAAAGCTCGCACCCATTGCTACTCCACTTGTTTGTTCATAGTATTGTCCATCGAAGATGAAGTAGTTTCTTTTCATCGCCAATTCCAAGAGTGATAAGATGAAACTAGTTGGGACCCTGTGTGGGCGTGTTCTGCTGTCTAAAACTTTTTCGATCTCAACCATTGCTGTTTGTTGCGGGATACTGGTGTACAAGGACGTAATGTCCATGCTCACCAATAGTTAGTTTGTGGGGTCGAATTTGCTCCCATCCATAAGTTGGATCACCTGCATGGTGTCTCGTAAGTAGCAGGTTGTAGTTTCTGCAATGGGCTTTAAAAAGACGTCAATGAACTTGCACAATGGTTCCAAAATAGAACCGCATCCCGAGATGATCGGCCTCCCTGGGGGTGCTGCTAGGCCCTTATGGATTTTGGGTACTGTGTATATCGTTGGAATGCGGGGATGGGCGTTGTTTAGATATTCGCTTTCCAACTTAGTGATTATGCCTTCCTGATATGCTGTATCTGTTAACCTTCTGATTTGGATGGCTATGTCATTGGTCGGGTCTTTAGGTAATTTCCTATAGTTACCCTCTCTGGCTAACTGTGTAAGAATTTCTGCCTTGTATGCCTCTCTACTTTGAATGACTATTGCTCCCCCCTTATCGGCAGGTTTTATCACTATCTCTTGGTTCGTGTTTAGGTTGCCTGTCGTTCGGTTTTAGTAATGTTGTATTTCACATACTTTCTATCTGTTAGTAGTTTGGTGATGTCGCCCATTACCATTTGTTCATAGGCTAGAATCCTTGGTGGCATCATATGTGTTGGGGGGGTGAAGGTGGAGGGCGGTCTTAGGCCTGTGCTACTATTCCAGTTGATATGTGGTGATTTGTTGAAGTGATATTTGAGACGGACCTTACGGAAGAATTGAAAAAGTTCTAATTTCAAATTAAAACTATTGGGAAGATTTGTAGGTACAAAGGATAGTCCCTTTTCTAACACCTGTTGTTCCTCACATGTTAGATTGTAGTTAGAAAGGTTAATCAGAGGACTGCTCTGTTTAGGTGCTGTGGTGGTATTTACCATCTGTAGTGTTGTGATCGTGTTCGTATGTCGCCATGGGACTCCTGTCTGAAGTGTACTTGTTTCCCTGGTTTGTCTCTCCCTTGGTTCCAAGTCTGCTGTCCCCTGTTCTGTTTCCAAGATGCTTGGCCTCTCCCCCTGTCATGTCGTGGCAGAACAACCACAGGCCAGGAAGCCAAGAGGCTGTTGCCTGGTTGGCGGTGGGCCTCCCCGTGGTGACGAGGAGAGCCTTGTAGGTTTCTAGTACCCAAGAAAGGAGTCTCTAACTTTGGCCATGAGGAGTTCGGGCCGGCACTCTGTGCCACATTTTCCTGAGCCCGAGAAGAAGGCTCCAGCTCCGCTCGTTCCGAGCGTCCAAATCGGAAGTCAGGTGAAGAGAGCCTGACCTGGGGCGTGGCCGGCCGAAAGAAGCAGCTCCGGAGCCAGAAGTCAGGCAAGCTTGTGCGTGAGTGTGGGCGGGGCTCCCGTGTGCTGGTGAGAGCCCCGCCCATTGGCCAGAAGGAGCAGGAGCCTTGCAGGCTCACCAGACGCCATGGAGGAACCGGAGCTTTGTGGGCTCCCTGCTGCTATGTCCCATCGATTGGCCTTGCGGAAAGAGAAGCCCTGGTGAGTGGGGCTTGAAAGGCACACTGCTGGTGCCTGCCTATGCTTACAGCAACGCCGCCAAATCGCGGATAGCTGGAACGGAAGAGGAGAATCCCCGTTGAGTGGGGCTTGTAAGGTGCACTGTTGGTGCCAGTTTTTCCACAGCTGTGCCACCAGATTGTGGGAAGCTGCAACATCGGGGGCATTTGGTGTCTACAGTGAGACACGGGTGAGTTGCACCCTTGCCCCCATTTTAATACAGGCCTGTTGGGGCCAGTACTCTGCTGCATCAGCAGCCAGGTGGCCAGTTGAAGGCCTCATGCTAGGAGAACCCTGACTTTTGGACAGAGGGCACTGTGGGGAAGCCCAAGATGGGCCCCTGAGGTTAAGGCCGGAGGCCTGATGGTCACCCCCTGTGTTTAGGTGGGGCCTGAGGTGATATGGTGTAAGGATCACCTATGGTGCAGTGTATGCCTAAGAGGTGCATAAGGGGTTATGAAATGATGCATTACTGATGATCTTTCCTGCCTAATGTATTTATGCTAAGTGCCTTTTGCCAGTAGTTACTGGTTGTTTTCATTTCACTACCTGTAAGTTATAATGGTTATGAAAGTGGCCCAATTGGCCCTGTAATGTATATCATCCCCTGTATAGTGATACCTAAGTGCCAGGTGGCACAGTGTGCATAGGTGATTACGTTCTAATGTGTTTTATACAAAGGCTATTTTTATATAACCTTGTGTGGAGTATCTTTTGTGTTATGCCTAGTGTGTTGCTGCTGTGTGAGTGTGCTGCTCAAACGCTTTACACATTGCCTATGGGATAAGCCTGGCTGCTCTGCCAAGATACCAAGGGGGTGAGCAGGGGTTATCGTCAGCGTGTAACTCCCTTTCCCTGACCAGAGTGGTGGTTTCTGCCTGGCTTAGGGGAATGCCCTAGCCAACTAGAAATCCAATTTCTAACAGTGATAACTTTCAATTGGGACAAGCCAAGTAGAAAAGTCTAATTGTGTCTTTAAGGAATTGTAATTTAAAACCTTTTTTATTGGTAAAATTGGTTTTTAAGTCACAATTCTGAAAATGCCACTTTTAGAAAGTTGGCATTTTCGTGTCCTAATAATTTGTTGCCAGCAGCCTGTATACTGGGTCTCATGACTAGGTGGTCTGGGTCTAATGACAGTTGATCTTTGTGTATTACTCCTAGACAGTGAAACAAAGGGAGAATAGGTGTTGGCAGGATGGGCCATCTCTGAAATGAAATGATTATGATTACGCTCTTGTATAGCGCACGACTACCCGTAGGCATCTCGGCGCTTGCTTAGGGAACCCGTCCTGGTATTCCCCTGTGAGATACCCCGGCAGGGTGTCCACAAGGTGAAAGCCAGGCATCCCGCCGCGAGGGGCCGTAGTGGAGATTAAGCAAGCTATTGCCCAGAGTCGCAGAGTGTGACCCCGTGAGTTGAGTAGGCACCGGAACGAGAATTATCGAGTCCGTGGAATTTTTGAGCCCGAGACCCGCCGAGGCGGGGAATCGAACCCTGGTCCACGGCTGATCTCAGCTTCCAGGTCTGCCGCCTCTAACCACTGAGCCACGCTTCTCCACTTGCTCTTCTGACTTGCTAGGGGAAGCCGACACATGTGCACATCTAACAGACTCCGTCTCAGCACACTCACAAAGGATTTCACACTAGTCTTTGGTGTCCCCAGACAAGCTGGGGCAAGGGTAGGAAGGCAGGAAATTCCAGACACCTCTGTCGGGGAATGGCCCTAGATGTACTCCTACATCAATGTGGGTACCAGGTATAAATACTGGATGCTCAGACCCACTCTTTACTGCACTCCTGCACCTGTGGATACTACAGAAGAAGGACACCCTGCTGCCTAAGGCATTTGCTGCTTGCTGAGAAGGACCTGTACCCTTCATCCCAGGCTGAAGTCGCTCCAAAGGTCAGCTGACTGACCTCCTGTTAGAGCTACAGCGAATTAACAGGCTCTATATGCCTCCCTGCAACTGCCCAGTTGACCAGCTGCACTGGACCTGCAACTGGGCCTGCCTGAGCCCTGCCGGCCTCTGCTGGAGTGATTACCTGATCCCCAAGTGGTGCCTCCCCAGTCATTGCCCTTGACAGGCATCAGAGAGAGCTTCTCCTGGCCAAATGGAAGGTTCCACCAAATCTGACGCTAATCGACGCAAATTGGTGCAAAGCCTTACCCCACAGCTAGACAATACACAAAGCACACATTACAGCAAACAACCCAAGAGTAGACACACTCAAAACAATCAACATTAATCCCATAGAAGCAACCCAAGTAAAATCTAACAAGCCGCCCAACCGGCACACATCAGATGCAAATGCCTCCACAACCTTACAAATCACTGCTCTATCGGACACAGCAACTAACAATCAGTACACTGAGACAACAAATCACAAAACCAATTTTAATACAGGACATGCCCTTCAGAGCAAAAAAATAATTACTGAAAGAGCGAAAGATATGAACAAAATGCCAGAAGATGAACCTTCCAAACTAACAAACCAAATGTCAGAAGTACAGCTACAAAAACACCAACTTTCACCATTAGGAAAGGAATTAGAAATGCTCGTGGCCCAGACAGATAGGATAACTACAGACACGCAAAACGCTATTAGGAATATGAAGAATACGCTACTGCTCTCAGAAAGTTATCTCTCCAACATTATCCAGAGTAAAAAATCGGCACGCAAACTCCACAAAAAGCTCAACACAACCCCACTGCCTCTTTCCAATAGGATTTACCGTCCATGTATCTTCCTTAGATATTTGTCGCACATAGAAACCCAAACCCTACTACTTTCTTATGATACGACTTCCAAACTACCCGAAAAAATAATCAACCAGAAGATTCAGGTGGTGCCAATCAATGTCAACAGAATATCACATACAAATCAAAGAAAATCAACCTCTAATAACCTGAATGAAATAATGCTAAGCCCAGAGGGGCGACTCCAATTCTGACCTAGAAAACCCTACAAAAAAGATCTCATGCCTACTTATCTCATGCCACTCGGCAATGAAACATGCCGCTGACATTGCCGACCTAATCATGAATCAAGAAACTGGCGTGGCTATTCTAACAGAAACATGGCTATCTGAATCATCCTCCCCATACCTAGATGTGCTGGTGCCACCAAACTATAACATTATAAGACTAGATAGGCGAAACAAAATAGGAAGAGGAGTGGCCTGCACCCACAGATCAAACATCACCATCTCCAAAGTTCTCTCAGTCGCTATAGACTCATGTGAATACCTGGGGCTCACAGCACAATTCACAGACAACCAAGTGTACAAACTACACGCATTCTATCACCCCCAGGTAAAAACCTAACTTTCATATAGCATCTAATGGAAATTATTACAATCAACTCAGAACCCCACTCCAATGATATTTTCCTAGGAGACTTCAATCTTCACTGGAACGACATCCAAGATAATCAGGTCAACATTCTGAAAGAATTCCTAGCAGACCACTCACTAGTACAAGCATGTACCCTACCAACCCACTCCAAAGGAGCCACACTAGACTGATTATCTCCAGAGAAAATATGATCCAAACAATCTCAATCGTACCTTGTGACTGGTCCGATCACCACCTCACAACTTTCCAAATCCCAGCCAAAAAAAAACAATCTCACAGCCTATCAAACCCAAACATTGGGTGAGAGATACAAGAGACCTGAACTCGGAGACTCTAACATTGTAAGGCGAGAAATAATTGCAACCCCCTTCTGAACTAACGAACATTAGAGAACTTACAGACCACTAAATCGTACAATATCTAAAATAATCAATGACATTGCACCCCTAAAACTGAAAAGAATTCAGATCAAAGATAAAAACCCATGGTTCAACGGATCACTTAATGAAGAAAGACATAACCTCAGAATAATTGAACGAATATGGAGACAAACTCCATCATCCCTCCACTTAAAACAACTAAGAATGACCAGAAAAACCTACAATAAAAGCGTACTTAAATCAAACAAAATAATTCTTTAGAAAGGAACTTGAAAACGCAAAGAACAGAGAGAGGAAACTCTTCGATATACTATATGAACAATCAAACAAATTAGCCAAATCCTCCCTATTAACATCTAAATCAGATATGAACTGTGAAGGTTTCTCAACATTCTTTAATGATAAAAGCCATCTCATTGGAGAGAGAACTCAAAAACAAATAATGCCCACAAATAATGCCCATTGGTCAACCCTCAAACTATATGATCAGCAGGACATTACCAAAATATTACTATCTTTGAAACCAAATAATCATTACAATGACTCTCTGCCGTCAAAATGCTGGCTCTCCTGAAACCTCATGGTCATCCCCTTCTGGACTAAGATAATTAATGAATCGCGTGCCCCAGGATCAATTCTGGACTGCCTAAAAACAGGCCAGGTTTTTCCTCTTCAAAAAAAACCTACGGAGAACCCATCGGACCCAAACAACCTTCTTCCAGTAACAACTATTCCCCTACTAGCCAAAGTACTAGAAAAATGTGTGCACAATCAATTAAGTCAACACATTACTGAATTTGAACTACTAAATGACTGCCAATCAGGGTTCAGACCAAAGCATAGTATGGAGACAGCAATCCTACACATAGTAGCCCTCGACTGTAATGAAACCTGTCTCCTGATCCTTCTGGACCTAACGTCTGCATTTGACACAGTAAACCATCCCAAATTACTAGAAAGACTGGAAAATAGGATGGGCTTATCGGGTACTGTACTGAAATGGTTCTACTCCTTCCTAGAGAACAGATTGCAAAGATTCCTGGTGGACAACAAGCTATCCCCACCATCTCCGATCCAAATTGTGGTTCCTCAAGGATCAACCCTATCCCGTCACTATTTAACCTATACATCGAACCATTAACTGAAGTAATGTATAAAGCTAACATTTCCTTTCACATGTATGCTGACGACACCCAGCTTTATATGAAGATATCATCTCTGGAAGAGATCAACACTATGAACCAAGCTCTCAAGAAAACCGTTGAATGGCTAGCTGACAATCATCTTAAGCTAAACGCACAAAAAAATGAATTCCTTCTGATCTCCCCTTCTAAAAGTTCAGCCAAGATTAAAGAATGGACCAAGATGATCACAGCACTAAACGGTACCCCAACGATAGTTGACTCAACCAAATCACTGGGTATCACACTGGATAAAGATCTAAACATGCAAGCACACATCAACACAATGGCAAAAAACGCTAGTTTTTATTTGAATTACCTGAGAAAGATTAAGCCACTCATCGATCCCGTGGATCTGAAAATGGCAGTACAGGCACTGGTCATATCAAGAATTGAATATGGATGCGCAACGCTATCAGGACTCCCCAAGATATCAGCTCCCCTAAAAGCCTGTCTCAATGCAGCAACTAGACTTATAACGGGAACCAAAAAATACGAACACATCTCTTCACATCTGAAAGCGCTCATGTGGCTACTATACCAGGCAAGAATAGAGCTAAATATTGCATGTATTAAACACAAGGCAATACACCACAAAGCTCCTCACTACCTAGCCCATAAAGTTACGCTGTCCTGAGGCACTAGACTCTCGAGTGGATCGGAGGATTTTCTACTGAAACCAGCATTCTTCTATTAGAAAAAGACTTACGATAGAGCGTTCACAGGAGCTGCACCAAGGATCTGGAATTCGATTCCACCGAAAATCCGAAGAATCACCTATGCTCCACGATTCAAAAAGGAGACCAAGTCCTTTCTGATGAGTACATTTCTCCCATAACGAACATTGTGGCGAACATAACAATACTATAACCAACATGTATATAGAATAACTCAGGAGTGGTCTTATCTTAAATCTAATGTACGACACGACAAGCTTGACAGTAATCTAATGGCGGACCAGTCCCCGGTCCGCCACGGCTGTTGTGCCGATCGTTGCGGAGGGACGTGGCTCCTCCCCTCTCATTGTCATTTCGGGGGGTGGAATTGACATATAAGCAGCAAGCAGGAGGGATTGCATAGAGAATAGCAGCAGCGCATGCTGCTTTTAGTCTGAGGCTGCTTTTAACTTGTTTATACCGTTTTCAACTCTGCTCCTTTTAAAATTGCCATTTGCACATACCTTTTGCACATACCTTTGACTGTGGTTGTTATTAACTGTGTTTCGCCAGTCCCCGGTCTGCCACAGCTGTTGTGCCGATCGTTGAGGAGGGACGTGGCTCCTTCCCTCATTGTCATTTCAGGTGGGTGGAATTGACATAAGTGCCATGCTGAAACGTCCGAGCAGTGGGCCGGCCGAAGGGGCGTCAAAGGCAAGCCTGTCAGTGCGCGTCCGCGATTAGAACGCGACTAGCACTACCCATGCTGCCCAAAACCAGTCTTTAGCTAGAATTTTCAGGTCCAGAGAAGAGTTACTCACCTACTCCCGGGTGGGCTGTTTGAGCCCATCCTGCATAGAACTGTCTGTAATGGAGGGTAGGAAGGACGACCTGAGGCCACAATGTGATTACTGTGCTTTTTCTTTGGAGAGATGGCCAAGGAAAGATGGCAGTAGGAGCATGGCTGCTGCTTCACTGCAGCCATCTATAGTACATCCACAGATACCGTGGTTTCACATGCAGGCCTGCTTAATCAATTGCAGATCCCTGCCAAACATGCAGACGAGATTTGGCTCAATCTCGAAGCTAACTCTTGGGATGCCATGTTTTTAACCGAAACCTGGTTAAAAGAAAGTTCCAACCCCGATGTAGGTCTGGCCATCCCTGATGGTCATAGGATGGTAACAGCTAATCGTGCCGGTAACAGGCGGGGGGGGTGGGCTGGCAGTGATTCTTAGAAAGGATTGGGACATCTCGTCAAAAAAAATTGAGTTGGCAGGATCTATGGAGGCAATGTCCTTTTGTATTAGATTCTCTTCTACTTCCTCCTATGCTGGCCTGTTGGTCTACAGACCCCCAGACTCCCTGTCCTCTCATTGGCCGGAGTTGTTTGATACGATTGCAGACTTATCCTTAAAATACTCTAATTTTCTAATTCTTGCGGACTTCAATGTCCATATGGATAAGGATAACTGTACCCTGGCCCTCCAACTGGCTGACACTCTCAACGGGCTAAAACTGACACAAATAGTGACTGTACCTACTCACGCAGCCGGCCATGAAAGTGCTAGATCCTTTACCGATGACCTGGACGGATCATCATTTAATTCCCTTCACCCTCACTAGTCTGGTTGGCACTAATTAGTCCAGTCTGGAGTCTGAAGAGAGAAGAAATTGGAGGAAGGTTACACCCGAGGGCATGGGTCCAGAGTTACACGAAGCGCTCCCATTACTTATTGAAGAACCCAATCAAGATGTGTCTGCCTTTGACGATTGGATTATCTCAGCCCTTGATAACGTAGCCCCCATCAAAACCTCGAAACTGGCTAGAAAAAACCATCAGCTCCATGGTTTTCACTGGAAATCCGTCAGGAAAAATGCCTATGTATGCGACTTGAGCGTCTATGGTGGAAAAAGTATGACCTGGAGGCTAAGAACACATATGGAATAGCATTAAAAAGATTCCACAGGCTAAAACGCAATACCCTGATGGAATTTTTCGCAGATCAAATAAAAGCCTCAGAAAACTCTTCAAGAGAAGTTTTTAAGATTGTGCAGGGATTTCTGAAGCCACGAACCTTAAAGAGATTGCCCCTTCAGCTAGTTTATGTTAAGAGTTAACTAATTTTTTCAAGGACAAAATTCAGACTATCTACTCATCTTTCCCTAAAATAGTTCCAGCAAGTCTCTCAGTCAAGACACTCTCTACAATCCAGCATGTGGAAAGCTGGTCGGAATTTCGGCCCTTTAGCCTAGAAGCCTCTATGCTGGAACTTTTTAAACTTCAGTCCGGCTCACTGGCTAATCCCTGTCCACCTAGGTTTTATAAATGTCTTGCTTTCTGGTTGAACCCCCTCCCAATTGTATCTGGAATTCTTCTCTGAAAGAAGGCATCTATCCTACAAGGTGGAAAACAGCCTTTGTGCAACCAATCCTGAAGAAAGAAGATGTAGACCGGCAGCCCTACAGAATTTTAGACCTATTTCACTTCTCTCGGCACCGGCTAAGATACTTGAGAAGGAAGTACAAAAACAACTGGCCGAATTCTTAGAGTCCCACAATCTTCTGCATGACTCTCAGTCGGGATTTAGGTCAGGCTATAGCACTGAGATGGCCTTGCTGGAAGTGGCAGAAACTATAAGGGAAACAGTGAACCAGGGTAGCTGTGTGATGTTGGTGCTGCTGGACTTGTCCGCAGCATTAAACACTGTGTTACACCAGATATTCCTAGAAAGACTTGCGCTCTTGGGAGTGTCGGGGACCACCTTGAGTTGGTTCCGCTCCTTCTTGGAGGGACGGACCACACGTGTCCTCTTCCAGCCTCTTAGTATGTGGAGTCCCGCAAGGCTCAGCCTTGAGCCCCACTCTCTTTAATGTCTATGTGGCCCCTTTAGCGCCAATCATTGAGCAACTAGGGGTGAAGGGCATCTCATATGCTGATGACACTCAGCTTGTGTTCTCCTCCAGGGAACACTCAGAGGCTGCATTTATAAACTTCCAGCGGTGTCTGCTGAAAGTGGCGACCTGGATAACTGATAGCTGCATGAAGTTAAATGCAGATAAAACCGAGGTCCTTTTTTTTGACAATCCTCTCCTCCCAAGCCTGACCTTTGGTGGCCTTCAGAGCTAAATCCTCCACCTTCTCCGGCTACATCGGCTAGGAACCTTGGGTTTAGGTTTGATTCCAATCTAACTGGCAAATCTCAAATATGCCAGGTCTCTTCCACATGTTTTTGGAAGTTGAAAGCCTTGAGAAGATTTTTACATCTTCTGCCGATGGAATGTAGAAAGGCAGTGGTCCATGCATTAGTCATTTCACAGCTGGGCTATGCAAATAGTCTGTACTTGGGTATGCCAGATTATCTAATCAGGAAACTGCAGACTATACAAAATGCGGCAGCAAGGCTAATTAGGAACGTGCCATTCCGCCACCATATATCACCACATCTCAGAAGCCTACATTGGCTGTCCGTCAAAAGACTAATTGAGTTTAAGGCGTTGACTGTGGCATACAGAGCAATCAGAGGCTCTGGTCCACAATACCTTAAGCAAAGACTTCGGAAATACCATCAAACGAGGCTCCTACAGTCAAACCACGAGGAGCTACTGGTGACTCCACGCTTTGGGAAAGCTAAGACTGGTGAACGAGCATTCTCTGTAAGAACAGCCTTGCTATGGAATTCCATGCCAGAACACCTTCGGAAGGCCAAGTCGGAACGCTTGTTCAGGAAAGCATTGAAAACATGGTTATTTGACCTGTCTTAAGCGCACCTAGTCACCTGGTCATGCAGCTGCTGCTGCTGTTAGCGTCAGGACACCTCTGTCGGAGGTAGCCGAGAGCTCTATAAACCGCAATTAATAATAATAATAATAATAATAATAATTTATTTTACTCCTCGTTACATTTTTCTTATGTATGGATAAATATATGCCAATGTCAGTGGAATACATAGACATGCTCTTGACATGACAGAATTGATATCTGCTGATATCGAAGGTAGTTGAAATGTAAAGCCCTCTGACACCCAAACCCTGGGTCTGGTTCATGCTATAGAAATCAGTGAATACATAAATAATATATAAATAAATTATCACAATGCTCTGGATCTCACACTGAATTTAGTGGGTACTTTTATTTCACACAAACATTAATCACATGATAGGAAGCTGTTTTCAACTATCAATTGTCGTATGATGATATGGAGTGCTTTTACTTCCACCCCTACTATTCAGTTAGATCTGGGATGGACTGCTCTTGCAGACACCTCAAGGTGGGCTCTTACAGTCATTACCTACTTGAGGCACATTGGTATACTAGGAATTGCAGGGCTTGTAGGCGTTCCCTAATGGCTGATATCAAAAGCAGGATTAGAGCCTCAATTAAGGAAGCCATGACCTCCTATAACGCCAGAATAGCAAAGGCTAAGCGTAAGCATGAAAATGCATTTTGGGAGACACTTTGGCTCGGAGCAAAAGGGAAAGATCATCACCCTTTCTGGCAAACGTTGGCTAACAAGGGCCCTGGAATTTCTTCCCCTCTCTCTTGTACTATATCAGCCACTGCTTGGGCCGACCACTTTTCAGGACTATATATGCATGATTCAGGGCAGAATGAGACTTCAGTGAGCCCTGTGCTTAGGACATTGGTGGGCCTTGATAGAGGCATGGTTGACCTAGCAGAACAGGCAGAGGTAGGTTACCATCTTGTTTCCTACCAGGGGGAGTTTCTTCCAGTCTGCCTGACTGTGCTGCCTGCCCAATCACGGTGATTGAAGTGGTAAACGCTATTAAGTGGATTACCCCAGGGAAAGCGCCCGGCCTAGAGAAGGTATGGGGGACCTTTAGAAAGCAGAGAAAGAAATTTGTGTACCCTATTTTACCCTGTTATTTAATAGCATTAGGAATGGGCTACCCATGCCTCATTCGTGGGCTGGGGCTGTAAGCATCTTGATCTACTAAAAGGGTCTTAGGTCACTCCCATTTATCAATCTAAAAAACTTATTGATAGCGCATAGAAGCTCTTTAGTTAAATTCTACTGAGTTGACTGCAGACTTGGATGGAAGATGCAGGTGTGGTCACACCCCTACAAGCAGGGTTTAGGGCTGGGACCAGTACCATCGATAAGCTTCTCTAACTGCAGCTAGTTAATTGGAAATATGTCAAAATGGGTGGTGGCCATTTATATGTTATTTTTGTTGACCTTCAGTCAGCATTTGACCTTGTCCCTAGGGAGACACTATGGGAATTTTTGACCAGCATGGGTGCCCCTAAATATCTAGTGGATGTCATAAGTAGGCTTTGTATCAATAACTATGCCCAGGTCAGTTGAGGAACCTCTGGGGAGCTGACAGGCCTTGTTCCGGTGTCCCGGGGTGTGAGATAAGTGTGTGTTTTAGCTCCAACCCTTTTTTTCTTTTCCTTAATGACCTGGTGAGCTACTTGGAGCAGTGAATGCATGATGCCCCAGGCCTGGCTAACAGAAGGGTCCCAGCGCTCCTATTTGCAGACGATACCTCGCTGATCTCGAAGTCGCCCACGGGCATTCAAAATCTGCTTGAGCAATTTGGAGTCTTCGGCAAGGAGAGGACTGGAGATCAATATCAGCAAAACTAAGCATATGGTCTGAAATCCCTGTCATACCACTCGGTCGCATCCAATATTTAATGGTGTTCCCCCAGGGAAAGTTAATATTTTTGATTATCTGGGCTTTACCCTTAATGAGTCTTTTGGTTGGTCTTTCCAGATCCATAAGAGTAAACTCAGACTGGAACATTATGCAGGTGACATTCTGAGGGCCGTTCAGGGCTCCAGCTTTCGTCCTGTTACTCCAGCATTGCAGATCTATAACCTGCAGGCACGGGGGTAGTTGTATGGTGGCATGATAACGTAAATGACATGAAAAAGGTGGAGAATCATTTCTTATGAGGTCTCAACAACCGCCAGTAGTTACCCTTCTTTCCACCTGCGGTTAGACCTGGGTAGTAGGTTTCTTGTACATGGGGTAAGACGCAGACTCTTGATGTATTGGAGAAGGATTTGGTCCACCGTAAAACTGGCACCCTACAGGATGGGCTTAGATGACATTTTAAAATGCAGTGGTTTCGCCAAGATCCCCTAGGTTGGATTGCATCAAACGTAGCCTAATTGAGATCAGCTCTGAGGACCTTTGGGTGCAGCCACAAACTGCTGGTAGGGTTTTGAAGTCCATGCTAAAAGTGATGTATTGGAGACAAATAGATGAAGGGCTACAAAGGCTTGGGGGTGTGGGCTCCCTGATCACAGTTTTCTTAGAGTTCAGGGACGCTTACTTTCTGGAGGAGTATATGGGAGATATTGAGTCCCCTGGCTCCTAGAATGTTGTACATCAAATTTCCTTTATTGGGACACTGCCACTTCAGCCATTTACAACCAGATGGCAGCGTTCCCTCCCTCTAAGATGATTGCCCCTTTTTCCATGGGATAAAGAAAATCATAGACCATGTTTTTGTTTTTTGCGCACAGATCACGGACATAGGAGGGGTTGGATTTTGCTATTATGTCTCAACTTGGGAGTCAGAGATCATAGATCTGTAATAAGAATTATAAGATCGAATAAAGTCTCCCCAATAGTTTTTACTGTCTCCCGGTTTCTACTACATATGTGGAGGCACAGACTGAAATGCGTTTCCTCCCCACCTACAGATTAGGTTGGGGGAATTGTATTTTTCATACTTCTCTTATCTAGGTAATATGAAACTGGCTGACATTATATAAATGATAATTGGATTCTATTAGGGACCTAGAACACTGCTTGTATGCATAGTTTACGCTATTTATTTGAGCAAAATCATGATTAATTGAGGCTCACTTGCTACTACTGTAGGAATAATATGCTTTCCTAGGGGGATTGCATTGTTTTTAGCAACCTTCATGTTTCTTTTTTAATTACATTTATTCTCCTGCATTAGTATGATTGATTGTTGCCCATTTGCTGTTATTACCTTGATTCTTTTTAGGGTTTTTTAGGGGTTTTTTTAAAAGTCTTAACATGCTTTTAATGTTTTATATGTGCATTATGATTGGTGCTTTTATGGCTAATGGCCGAAATAAAGATATTGATAGATTGATTCATTGAATCTCTAAGTTTTGAATTAACAATTGACATTGTGCTTCAACTTTTGTGGATTGTCCTTTTTTCATTTTCTCAGGAAGAACATTGTGTTTTTTTCAATTTGGAGTTTTGACTGTAGTAGTAAATATTGTGCAAGAATTCCTCACTTTACCATTGACACTTTGGGCCAAAGCATGGGCATGGATCTCCATCACTACCTGAACATACTTTTCTGGCTTTTTACTATTCACCAACTTTTCCAAGAGTACACCTTGAAAGGTGTGACAGGCACAGGTTTTAAGGACTACTGCTGGGGACATCAGGTACTTTCCTGTGTGCTACTGTTCCTACTGTACAGAGATGTCCATAGCAGAGATCTTCACACAGGGGAATAGGATTGCTCATGCAAATATACATTTTTCCTCTGTCTACAAAATGACTTTCCCCCTTGGGAAAGTCCTTCCTCTACAGCTCAACCACGTTTGTGGGTGATCCAGTCCCCTTCCTACACAGGAAAGGTAGCTACTCCAGCCTTGTGCTTGAGTAAATAATAAACATTACCAGGAAGCAAAAGGGTCAGATCGAAGTTTGTGAATGCCCACTAACATACAAGTTTGTTGGGCATCTTCAAATTTCAAAGGTATACCATGCCTTGGAAGGCCCATTCCCACCCCTTTCAGTAGGAATTACAGATGTGGAGATCTCTGCACTCATGGCAGATATATCCGCCTCCACAAATAGGTTTACATCTGCCAGTAAGCCCTTTGTGAATTTTTGTCAGGCCTAGAGAGGCCATTCATATATTATTTAAAGCCTTAAAGAGCGCAAACAATGACCCCGCAAGCTAACAACCAAATTTATCTTTGAGCGAAGAGCACTTTGTGTGTAATCTTATGCTCAATTTAAAACTGTGTAGTGTAGTTCCTATATTCCCAATAGGCTCTGCGCATTGGAATAATATAAACAGCAGTGTAGACGTAGGACTGAGGTCGACTAGGTCTCTACTGACTATATTAGACTTAATTAGTTTTGCCAGCTAGCTCAGAGGTCACTAGAAACTTTCTCGAGTAAACAAGGAGGAGTTTAACTTCCCTGGATAGACAAGAAGGGATTAGCTTCTGACAACCATATAACATGACAACTTTTCTCCCTCAGAATAAAGAGTGTATCTCTAGAGTCGTGTGAAAACAATAGACAACTATTTCACTCAGTCAATCGTGCGTACTTAGTTTCACCAGAGTGCAGAGAAATAGAGAGACGGGCGTTTTCAATAAAAGGTGTTATTTATTGAGCAGTCTTCTTTCTCATGCAAGAGAAATGAATTGCCACAATTGCAATACTTATCATGAAGTAAAGTGTGTACAGTAAAAGGAGTATTATGAAATAATACTGTAAAAGCATTGATATGGTTTCTTAGCCATATGATACTTTAAAATGAATAAAATATATACATACATAAATACATTGACTAATGTACTCAACTGGTGCTTCTAATCTACGCCTACCCCGGTGTACCTGACCTAAGCCTAATACGTGGGAAGGAGCAAGTAAGTGGCAGTTTAAGTTAAGTTGGGTTTTTGCCAAGGATCTGGATCAAGAATTCTCTTAAGGGTTTAGTCAGCTCCGTACCTTGGTTCTTAGAATGAAGGAGGTCTTGTATCTCTCTCTCAGGACTTGATATTCCAGCAATCCGCAAGGGTGGCTGGAAACACCGGAGCTGGATTTTCTCGGCTGGAGAAAAAGACAGCGTCTTCCTCAGTGTGCCAAAGAGGAGGGGCGGCTTCCTTCGGCTCCTCGCATCAGCTGGGCTTCCAGGCAAGTAGATGGCCGCTCTGCTCCAAACCACCGTGTGTTTGCTTAAGGCAACGTTGGTATATTTATACCTGAAAGGTGCCGGGTTTGACGTAAGGTTGGACATAAGACGTCACCAAGAACTAACAGTTCTTTCTGCCTCTAGGAGTTCTTGTGCAAATCAAAACAAAAGCAGGGGGAATTCCCGGGCTGCTGGAGGCTTGGTTTGTTTAAAGAACGCGTTGTACTTTCTAGGAGTCTAGGGGAGTAGCCTTGCCGTATTTGGACTGCATGGGCTATTACTAAATATGGATATGATTCTTATGCCTTTATAAGGATACTATTTATTATAACCACATAAGGGCATACATCGGGAATATCGAATTAGGGTCCTAGATAGAAACACAACACCCACTCCATGAATTAATGTCCATCATTACTAAAAACTAAGCAATATTAAACATAACGATGCATTTGTGTTTTCCAACCCACCCCAAAATACATAAATTGCATTTGAAATGGTATATGGCAAATACACGAAAATGAGTATTGGTACTGTACGCTTTTCAAGCAGTGTTATCATTCAGTTAAACGCATATATATATCAGCTGAATGAATTGCGAAAATTACACATGAAATGGCTCTGAATACAGAAAAGAAGGTCGAGACCATTCCATCACATATTTATACAAATACTGTACATGTGCTAGAGGCTGAGGTAAAATATTGTCTCTAGAGTTCCTAAAATAGAAGCTCTGTTCTCTAAGAATAGTTCTACTTTAAGCAGAGTACTTTGTGCCAAAAAAAGGGTAAATATTTTGGAAGTGGAAAAAAAATAATTTTGCTCTCAAGGGAAAAAATAGTTCCAATTGTTTTCAGTAGCTGTGTTTATCAAAAACTGAAGGCCGAATTCAGAGTTCAGGGAATGCTGTGTGCTCGTTGTTTTTTTAAAAAGTTATTCTTTTTGTTCCGGAGAGAACATCATTTCAGACAGACTCGCAAAAAATTGGTCTACAACATCAGGTGAAAGTTCGACCAAGTTCGAAAATGCTGAAATTGTGCATATGTGAGAATGATTGCTATCATCGATATCAGGATCAGCAATGCTCACTAAAGGTTGTACCTGTTTGGTGCTGCTTTCCTCTCGTACTTCACCGCCACCTACTCGTAGGGGTGAAGTCTCAACGAATGCCGTCATCAGAATAGGTAACCGCTGGGGACAACACGATGCATGAGTCGTTACCGGACCTAGCAAGGTATCTGTATCCATTGGTACTGCTGATGGTAGTGTAAGACAGACGTCCAACACGCATTCTTCTCCGCATAGCATACATCGAAGCACAGGTAAGATGCAATCTTGCCAGATTGGTCTGAATGAAAGAAACCAAGTTGTACTTAGATCTCTTAGCCGGGCAAATCCGAGGACTTTAGTGATACGGTCCCGGTAGCGTATAGCTAGGATCGTTTCTCCCATCGTTGCTGGAGTCTTGTCTGTGGCTTGGTTTGCCATATCGGAGCAGAAGGATCAAAAATAAAATTCCTGCTACGAGTCCCAAAAGAAGAGGCAGACCGCCGAATACCGAATGGACAAAATTCGGAAAGATGCCCAGAACTGTTTCAAAGGTTGTTAACAGTCCCGAAAAAATTGTCTTAAATACATGTGCGATGCCACTGGTATCAGACATGTTTAAAATTTGGCTTAACATTTCTACGAAATGTACGGGGCAATTTGTTGATAATAGGGAATGTATCTCTGCTGCTGTCCTTGCAACTTGCAGATCATACGTCTCTTTGGACGAGGTTAAAGGCACAGTTGTCTGTAAAAGAATGGATTTCATTCTGCTTAAAGTATCAATTTGAATAGAAGAGATATTCAAAGAAGGCCATATTGCCGCCTCCATGTCTGGATTGCTGTTTGGATACAATACTTGCATACAGCAAGTGACCATGGAACTAACGCTCACGAGATAGGCTTTTCCTGGCACCATGCCACAACAGCTGTGGTCACTTATTAGAACATAACTGCCGTTGGAAAGCTGTCTAAAAAAATGGCTCTATCTGTGTTGCAGGAGTGCCATGCAGGTGACATGAAAGGTTATTTGAAGACCCTTCGCAGGCTCCATGCAAGTTAATACCTTGACACAGAAGTGTACCACTTGGTGATTTTTTACAATTATTACCACTAAGAAATACCTCCTTTTTCCCTTCACTATAACATTTGTGTGTATAATGTAGTTTCCATGTTGACTTGATGTATCCTTTACCCAACCTTTCATACAGGCCTGCTGGTATATATTTTTAGCAATACTTAAACTGGAAAGTTGTTATTGGGATTGTAATCGTTCCATGTATTATCCATTCAATGACAGGTCTCTCTGACATTGTCAATGGTAATCTCTCAAGTTTTTCAATGCTCAGAATCGTATAGTCGGCTCCTTTTTGTGCCAAACTGATTTGTTTATCAGTAAGGTTAAAGATAGAGAATAATGACGTTACGTTGATTAAACGCCATGGCACGTAGCCTGAACGCAGATTTTGCAACGTCCAGCCAAGCTGTACAATAGAACGTAATTGGGACTGACCATGTTGTAACATTAGTAAGTCCTGCTCTATTATATCAATAGCAGATTATATAATGCTGTCTAGTGAATATATTCTGGAGGACAGAGTCGTTAACCCATTGTCCACTACAGAAAGTGATTTTTCCAAATGAATACGATCAATTTCTCGTATTTTTTCAGCTGTTTCAATTTGTGTTACTTTCCAAGCCTCGTTGTAAGCAGCGTATATACCGGCGTATATGAAACGTTTTTGACGCTGTTTGCGTGGTCCCAGAATGAAATCACGCAAGTCAGCACCGTCTTTAAGTAAAGTCAAGTGTTGCTTAATTTCAGCCAGTGTGGATTTCTGTAGCCATTCGAGGCAGAGTTTCCCTTCACTGTATGTTGTAACTATCCCTGGATGTTGTCTCTGGGAGTATCTAGGGTCTGGCCTGGTCTGTTTAAACCCCTGTGATTTGTTCAGGAATCTATCTTGACAGTTATTTGTGTCTGTGGGCCAGATCAACCATTTTTTCCAATCAGGATTTGTTCTGTTTTGGTGTAAAATATGGGATACGTCTATCTCCACATCTGTAGTGCTATTACTATCAGGTATGGGCTTTGGAATAGACGGTTTATTTAAGTCTTTTATCTTGGCTAAACCAAGACAGGTTGTTTGCTGAATGGTGTCATTCAGGAATATTAATTGTTCTGGGATTATGCAGGCTCTAAATAATGCTTCTAAACCTTGGACCTGCCATTCTTTTGAACCCCAGATGATTTTTGTTTCAATGTTGTTTTTCCAGAATTCAAAACCAAATGTAGTCATTTTTTCATAAAATGTTTCAGAATAAATCAGTTTAGTATTTGTCAACATTGTTTTCATTCCTGTCTTATTTAACATTTTAAAATAAAACGTTTCTGGAACACTGATGTTAAACCCTGAGAAGTATTGGAATTTCTCATAATATGTTTTTGAGCTGCCTTTTGGCGGAGTTGGACAATGTTCCCATTGGTTATAAGTTAAAACATTTCTAGGTTGAGCAGATTTATGCAAATAGTGATGCCCATAGTGATTATAACAGTACATTTCTTCATAATTTGATGAACCCTGCAAATAATCATGTTCTGTAAATTTTGCTGACATTACTAAATCTGACATCATATTATTAATGTTATCAAAGTCCCAATCATCAGAGAAAGTACTTGGTTTTACAAAGTCACTTAATGAAACCTTGAACTGGTGTGGATATTTCAAGAGCTCAATCGGGCCATAGATTTCATAATCCGTTTTGTCCCATGCTACCCCACCAGGTATTGGATTGGCTGTGATGTTCACTGATGACAGTTCTCTTTTCTCAATGTGAGAGGATGTGTGAGGCTTTAGGACCAAGTTGATGTTCTGACTTGCTGTGTCCATTGTACTATATGTTCCATCAATGAATTTTCCCAAACATAGAACCATGATGAGCCAAAGCAGGAGTAAAAGTACACCTAACACAATCCAAAATTCAATTCATGGAGAAATCAGATATGTTTCTTTTAGTTGGTGAAAAAGTTCAGTCAATTTTTCCTTGAAACTTTTTGTTGCTGGTCTTTCTTCATGCTCGCTTGGATCTTCCGAAAAGTCATCGAAATTGATGAAGTAGCCAGATGCAGTTCTGTCAATTGTTGGAATTGCTTCCGGATTTTCATTTGCTTTTGGATTTTTCTTTGTTTCACTAGCATAGTCCGGTGCTACATCATTGTAGACTGGTGTTTCTTGACGAACTGTTGCAATTTGGGTTTCAAGAGGCACAAGTTCCATGGCTTTGTTGCATGGTCCTTTTTTATTCACTGCAGGTTTATCAAAAGTGATTAGTCTTTCAGTTTGAACCTCTTGGATTGTAGCAAGATTTGGTCTTCTGCTATTTCTTGGGAGTCCACTGGGCCTACTACTTATTATTGGCCACATGATTGTGGTTTTACCAGGTCGATGGATACAACTCGGTTCTCCTTTTTACCAGCAAGGGGCGGTAGTACTACTGATCTTGTTCTGCTGACAGCTAAGACAGGTACTGCTTTTCTGTAAGAATGCCAAATTCCTTCTTCACCACAATCTTTTCTCTGACCAGATCCCCAATCTTCGGAATCCAGACAGGTCTTGCTGGAACAGGTGTTTTTTCTTCAGTGGTCGTTGGCTTTAGCTTTAGATTACTCAGACCTTTTCTTGTTTCATTTAAGTCCTGTAAAACAGCCAAACGGTCTTTGATATCAAAGGCTTTTTCTTCTACCACTGAAGTGTGACTATCTAAGTCCTGGATATGCATTCTAGTACCGAACAATAGTTCTTAGGGAGTGAGACCTTTTAGAGAATTTCTTGGCAGATTGTTAAGACTACCTTGGACACTTGTTAAATGTTTGACCCACCCATCACCCGAACCTAATACCCTCGCCGTTATAGATTGCTTTATGTCACAGTTTTTTCTTTCCACTACCGCATTTCCCTCAGGATGGAAGGGAGAAGAGTACCGCAATGCAATGCCCATGATGGTCATGGCCTCTTTGTAAGGCCTAGAGCTAAACGCAGGACCCTGGTCAGAATGTAGCATGCCAATTACGTATATGCCGATAAAGACTTGCAAATCTTTTATAACAGTTCTGGCGTCAGCCGAGCGCTGGTGTCTGCATTTTAAGTGAATCTAGTCTTAATATTTATGGGGTCGCGTTTCTCCTGCTGGATTTTTGCGTATAGATAGCCTTATGCTTTCTAACAGAGGTATCCTGGCACTATTCTGGTCCGGTTCACGACTGCGATCTCGGTTGCAGTTTGGACAATCCTTTGCAAATTTGTAAAGTTGCAAGTTCATCCCCGGTCACCAGTATTCTTCTTTTTTTTTTTAAATAATGTTATTGTTTTATGCAAGGATATACAGAAATGGTCATTTACATATCAATACAGAAGAGCAAAAAATAAAGCGATAAGAAGAAAACAGAAAACAGCCAAAGTAAAGTAAGAACCGCATCAACATGTCGGTTCTGTTATAAGCAGCATCAAACAATGTCTAAATCCATTCAGTTATAAACTCCCAAATTTTTTCACCAAAAGCTCTTCTTCTAACCCCTTTGAGTTTATATATGGCAGATTCAATATTATACATATATAATAATCTTTCCCTCCAACTAAAAAAAGAAGGGGGGTCTGCATTAATCCATTCCCTGGTAATACATGCTCGAGCTACTGCCATACAAATAAAAAGAAAACAAGTTAAAGGTTTAGGTCTTGACACTCCGGCCTCTAGACCAATTAAAACCATCTCAGCCGTTAATTTGATATTAAGCTTTACCACAGCACTCAAAAAATTCTCAATTTGTTTAAAAAACTCTCCCAATTTAGAGCAACCAAAAAACATATGTTCAGCATCTGCAGCGTACAACCCACGGCGATTGCATTTTGTCCCAGTTATCGTACTCCATTTTGTAACTTTGCTAGGGGTATAATAAAGATCGTGTAAACACATAAAATGTTAAGATTTCATCATCCCAGTTATTAAGCATTCGGAGGCAAGTTTAACAGAATCAAAGACCCTAATATCGGGTATCCCCAATTTGCCGGCCCACCTCCCCTGACATTCCATTAAATCATCCCCAAATTCTTGCAAGAAACAAGAGTAGAGAAGGCCTATTGGTGTTTTTTTTTGCAAAAGATCCAAAAGGGGAATTTTATTCATTTTAGTTACTGAGACAAGTGATGGATTTTGAAAAAAGCTGCGGATTTGAAGAAACTTAAAAAAGTCATTTTTACTTAATGAATATTTGCTCTGTAATTCTTGAAAAGAGGCCAACTGATCTCCACAAAACAAGTCACCCAAATAACGCACACCTTTCAAATTCCATCTAATCGCCGCTAAGTCACAAAAGATTGCAGCTGGTAATAGACCAGATGCCTCAAAAGGTGTATATGCATTCAGTTTAGTTAACCCCAAATGTTTCCGAATTTTCTGCCACACCATAAAAGCTGCTTTCAATACCCTAAATTTCATCTTCTTGTAGTAACTGGGCTCTGTCATCTTAAGAAAATGGGATTTTGCTCCTTCTCCTAAAGTCAGCTCATATATAGAGGGAGAGCTACAGGCAGGTATTGGAACTCGCTCCCCCATTATCAATGGACTAATAAATTGTAAAGTTGCCGCAAAGTAATAAAACAAAAAATACGGAACATTCCATCCTCCGCGCTCTTTGCTAAGAATCATTTTTTTTGAGGGCCTTTCGATGTCTTCTATACCCCCATAAAAATCTGGATGTTGCACTTTCTAGATTCCTAATACAAATAGGGGAGAATTCCAGGGGTATAGAACAAAAAAGGTATAAGACCTTGGGTAGAATCAACATTTTTAAAACATTGGCCCTGCCGTGCAATGATAAATGTAGATGATCTAGCCGTTGCAATGTAGAGTTGATCTTAGCAAGCACTGGGTTCATATTTAAATCCGGGATGCAGGATACAGGTAGCGAGATTTTAATCCCAAGATATGTAACCTCAGAAACGATCGGGAAATTAGTCTGCACATTATGCCCTGCACATAAGATCTGAGTTTTGGACAGGTTTAATTTGTACCCGGAAAAAATACCGAACTCTGACGCCAGATCATTAATAGCTGGGACCGCATTCTGGACATCAGTTGTGATGACAACAATATCATCAGCGTAAGCTAATGCCCGATAGTTTACGCTAGCAAGACAGACTGGTTTACTCCTCTCTTCCAAATTAAGATAATTAAGTAAAGGGTCGATATAAAGTGCGAAAAGTAAAGGAGAGCAAGGGCACCCCTGTCGGGTACCCCTGGTGATTGAAAAAATAGAGGACACCTGTGAATTTATTCGAATACGTGCTTTGGGGGTGACGTACATAGTTTTAAGTGCATTTATAAAGCC
This sequence comes from Lissotriton helveticus, assembly GCF_964261635.1. Classification (NCBI taxonomy): domain Eukaryota; kingdom Metazoa; phylum Chordata; class Amphibia; order Caudata; family Salamandridae; genus Lissotriton; species Lissotriton helveticus. The sequence goes on from NC_136063.1 coordinate 1,210,329,216, forward strand.
CTCACCAAATCCCTTTCTGCCCAAAATATCCCACAAATAATCCCAGGCAACCCTATCGAATGCTTTTTCAGCATCTATCAAAATGATTCCAATATTCGATCGGGTTGCCTGGGCACAGTCTAGGAAAGTTATAATTTGCCGAATATGGTCAGTCGTGTCACGTGCGGGGATGAAACCATGTTGGAATCTAGAAACTAATGGGGTTATAACTGCAGAGAGTCGGGAAGCCAATATTTTAGAAACAATTTTGCTATCTGCATTTATTAAAGAAATGGGACGAAAAGAAGATGGAAGAAGAGGAGGTTTATCCTTTTTTACAAAGACCGTAATTGTTGATTCTTGCCACAATGAAGGGGATATACCCTGTTGTGCTGCTGTAAATAAAGAGACCAGTTCGGGCTTTAAAATGAATCGAAAAACCCTATAGAATTCAAGAGGGATAGAGTCGGGCCCAACTGCCTTCCCCTGCGCTAGAGATAAGAGAGAAGACTCTATTTCCTCCCAAGATATGGGAAGATCTAGTTGTTCCTTTTCTTCCTCCGTCACAAGGCCATTAAGGGTTAATTCCATAAATTTAGAAATCCTATCTTCAAGATTCGCACCCCCGTCCTCTGTATAAAGCCTAGAATAAAATCCACGAAATACTTCCAATATTTCTGAGGTTTCATTAACAGTTTTCCCTGTATCATCCGTTATTTTATCTATAGAGGAAAATACCGCCTTCTGCCGAAACCTTTTGGACAAATGTTTACCAGAATTTTCCCCTACTTCGTAAACTTCCTCTCGAAACGCAGTAAGTTGTTGTGCAAATTTCTTAGCATAGCATTGATGGATTCTAACCTTGTAGATCTCTTAAAATACTGTCAATATCCAATCCTATATTACAAGCCCGCATTAATTGAATTTCCAAATCTCTCAATTTATGCATCTCAGCTTCCGCCTTTTTTCTAATCTCTCTCTGCTTTCTAAGCAAATAGCTCAGGGTTTCCCCACGAACCCCACATTTAAAAGCGTCCCATATTGTTACAAGCGCAGCAGACCCTTTATTATTCTCAAAAAATTCAGGGATCCATTTCCTCATATGTTCGATATAGAATGAGTCATACAGAAGTTTACGGTCAAAAGACCATGGTCTAAAAGCTGGTGAAAAATTCAAATCAAAACTAAGAAGAATAGGATTATGGTCAGAAATGACCTTAGGTAGGATCCTATATGATAAATTTGCAGAAATATTAATAAGGGCTGTAGCGACAAAAATAGTCAAGTCTAAAATGCTTCTGATGAGGGGCAGAGAAAAATGTGTGCCCAGGCAGGCCTCCAGCTCTAACATATCCAATATCCATCAACCCAAATTCCTGGACCAGTCCTTTAACAGCTCTATATACATTTTTCTTTCTGCCAACATAAGGACTGCCACTAGATAAGTCAAATGTCTTTTCTAGATGTAGATTAAAGTCTCCACAGATAAATAACAAAGGTGGCCATAAGGCCAATTCAATGCTTCGTTGGTGTAGAACAGAGGGATCATCAGCATTTGGCCCATAGATTGAGCAAATAGTCAAAGTTATTTCATCTAATTTCAGTACAGCTATAGCCCAGCAGCCCAGTGGGTCCTCTTTGATATTTTTAACCTGTCCCAGCCCGAATCTTTTTAATATTGCCACTCCTCTTACAGTAGAGGTCTGTCGGGAGCAGCTAACAATCTCTAGCCCAAGATCTTTAAGCCACCCTCTATTTTTCCAAGCTAGATGACTTTCTTGAATACATAAAATGTCGACAGCCATGGTTTTCAGCATCTGTCCAATTGTCCCTCTTTTTTTTATCGTTTAGCCCACACACGCTCCATGAGCATATAGATATTTTACCCATTATCATATTTATTTATGTATTTATCACAGACCTCAGAAATGTCGCTTAATATATCAAATGTATTAAGATAAGAAGACACAAAAACAAGCCCAATTTGAAGTTTAAATGCCAATAATTGACCATTAACTGTTTTTCCTTGCCCCCAGAGCCCCCCCTCCCCTTCCCTTCCACACACCCACCCTACCCCCCACCTCACCCTTGCAACACCCTCCAAACAGAGGCTTAAGGACAAAAGTCCTCATTGATGGTGGGTGGCGTGAAATAGTCTCCCTGTCTGTGCTGACCAAACCTGGCCTTATCTGATTAACACCCTAGACAAAATTACCCCATCAAGACAGAAGAGAAAAAAAAAAGGGAATTAAATCTTTCCATAATTAGCCTTACATTGTGTCTATAAACTGCGGAGTTTTAATCTCAAATACAAAGAAAGTTGTCTTCCCCTTATAGACAATTTTCAAGTTTGCGGGGTTTAATAAGAACACCTGACCCCCCTTCGCTTGAATAGGTGTCATTAGCTGCCTAAGCCTCCAACGTTGCTGAACTGTTGTCTGACAGAAATCAGGACGGACAAAAAATTTGTGTCCCAGTCCTTTCCTAGGTTTTGTAGGCCTAGCTAAATCATACAAAATCTCACGAAGGAGATAATTATGCAGACAAATAAGAATTGCCCTGGGCTGAGTCGCTGTCCTCCCTGCATCTCGCCTTTGAGTAAAGGGGAAGCGATGAGCCCTTATGATTTCTTTGTCCCAGTCCCAGTCTTTAAGGTCCGTGAAGGTTGCAGCGAAGAGATCAACAACATAACGGCGAACATCTTTTCCGTCAGAAAGTTTCGGAATCCCCAAAATACGCAGGTTATTCCGGCGTGCCCGATTTTCCAAGTCAGTGAGTTTCCAATCTATATATAAGTCATTTTTTTGCATCTGATTAATTGAGGTTTTCTGGCTGGAGAGCTCATCCTCAACTGTTGAAACTCGAGTTTCCACTTCTTGGACTCTCGTGGTCATTTCAGTGCAGTTTTTAGCCAATCAACGAACCACATTCTGCAACTTACGAACAGCCCCCTGTGTCCGAAGCCCCTCTGCTTTAGTTTCCTCCCTATGGGCCATAATGATTTTATACATAGATGTTTGTAGATTATAGATTGATTTTAAGGTAATCTCCCCTTCTCCTTCCCCTCCCCCACCGAAGTTATGTGCCTCATCCTGAGTTTCTTCAGTTTCCACCTCTTCCTGCCATTGTGGTTGATCAATCAAGTTAAGTTTGCTATTGGCAAGGGATTTCTGTGTTTCATTAATTTTCCTAACTGTAACATTCGGGGAGTCAAGTGATAAGACATCTTCTCCCAAGCTTGTATTAGCATTAATATCATCTCCCCAGTCACCAGAAGAAGAGAATTGTTCATTGTCCTTTCCATCCCCGTCCTCTTCCTCGCCCTCTGACATAGAGAAGAACGGGCCCCCTGAATCGACAGATTCCACATCGTTTACGGCAGAGGGCAAAGTATCCTTTTCTTTCTCAAAGTTATTCCTAGTCTGAGGTGAGGCACTAGCCTCCCCCACTGCCTGGCATAGGACCGCCAGTTCCCTTTCCAGGTCTTGCTCTCGCCCATAGTCTTGCTCTTGCTCTCTAGGGGCTTCCACTAGAGACGTTTCAACTGAAGATAAGTGGTTCTGAGTAGTCCTCTGTTTAGGGACTGCACCTGAGGGATCGGGAAGGCCGTTTTTAGACTTAATCTTGAGAGGTATCTGCGCAGAGCTACTGACAGCACCCACTGTGCCACCTGTGTTTTTCTTTCTTAACCCCTTCGACGCGCATGACAAAGCCAGCTCGTCATGGGCGTTACCTGCGCTACCCGCATGACGAGCTGGCTTTGTCACGTAACGCGCGATTTTCAAAATCTCAGCGCGCAGCGGGAAAACCCGCTAGCGCGCATGCGGTTAATAAATCGAGTACTGTGCGCTCCTTAATGTTCTCATTGCGTGCCCGGGGATTATTGCTATTCACAGGTGTGGTAGCAGTGTTAGATGGAAGGTCCTCATTGCAGGCAGAATTAGAATTGGTATTGATATTAGTTGCGCCTTTCCCTCTTCCTCCCCTTCCTTTTGGTGCCATGACTGTATTTATTTTTATTTCTCACTTTGCCAAAACGTTTTTTTTTAAGTGTCGATGCAACAAAATATTTATACCTGTTTATACCTGCACACCGGAAGTCTAGTGAAAGCCCGGAAAATCCAGAAGATCCTCAATCCTTATAAACTGGGACTCCACACTATGAGTGACTCCTGCAAAACAAGAGCTTGTAATTCTTTTAATTCTTTTCCCCAGTCATTTTTCAGCAAAACGCACGTAGCTCCAAAGTAGTCCGTGGTAGCCCACCTCCGCCTCAGCTGAAGCTTCGCCTCGCTCCAACTCCTCCACACGCCCCGAATGCTCTCTCCTTCCAGCGCCGGCAATTGTGCACAACTGTGCGCCTTCACTCTCGCAGCACAGGAGCGGAGGTAACCACCTGTGGCCGCTCCGTTTCCACCACGCCTTGCCTTGCTCGTCAAACCCTGTGACCGCGGCTGCCTCTCTCCTTCAAGCGATGACACCTTCGCCTTCGCGGCACAGAGGCGGAGGTAGCCGCTAAAGCCATCACCGGTCCCAAACCGACGAATGCCGTTTTGCTCCTCTTTACCCCGCAGTCACTCGGCGCATTTCTCGGGGAGAACCCGTCAGCAGCTCCACATAATCACCACATCAGGCTCCGAGGTACAACGCAGGAGACTTGACGAAAAGACGCCAGGCAGGTCAGCAACAGGTAGGAGCTTAACACACCAGCTCACTCAGCCGCTGCAGCGGCCACCATCTTGCCTCGAAAGTTTTTCCGGCCACCAGTATTCTGGCCATGGCCTCTTTGTAAGCCCTAGAGCTAAACGCAGGACCCTGGTCAGAATGTAGCATGCCAATTGCGTATATGCCGATAAAGACTCGCAAATCTTTTATAACAGTTCTGGCGTAAGCCGAGTGCTGGTGTCTGCATTTTAAGTGAATCTAGTCTTAATGGGGTCGCGTTTCTCCTGCTGGATTTTTGCGTATAGATAGCCTTATGCTTTCTAACAGAGGTATCCTGGCACTAGTCTGGTCCGGTTCACGACTGCGATCTCGGTTGCAGTTTGGACAATCCTTTGCAAATTTGTAATGTTGCAAGTTCATCCCCGGCCACCAGTATTCTGATTGTTATTCTTTTAGAGATTTCACTATCTCTTGGTGCCTTAGACCCAATCCCATATGTGCGTCTGCTATTAAAAAGACTCTCCGCTTCGTGTTTGGAATTACTCTATCCCCCACTCCAGGGACTTGAGCAAAAGGAACGGAGTTTGCATCTATTATGTATGTATAATTGAGTGGATAGCCGAGAGGTAATGCTGCATAGTCGCCTTTTAATGAGGCTTTCACCGCTAGTATAGTTTCTCAGTCTATGTGTTTTTTAGAACGCTTTTTTGTGGCTACGGAAGCCGGTAGGACCGCTTCCGCTGTGGCTCTGTTAGCCAATCAATTCCCTGCAACGTGAACGCCATCACGTTGATGACTCAGTGTATGTATCATGTGAGTCTTTTGTAGTTCTTTCTGCAAAAGAACTACTTGTTCCCAGAGCTTTTTATGCTTTATTGTGCCATCTGTGTCATCTTTGTAACCGTTTTGAATCCAGGTCTGCATGTCATTATTGTAAGATTTTACGCAGAAATGCGAATCGCACACTATTAGTGTGGGGAATTCGCGATCGGCATTTTCAAGCTCCATCTTTAAAGATCTTATTTCAGCTCGCTGAGTTGAACAGTTTCTGAGTGATTCAGTTTTGGTGACTATTGGTCTGAATTTACCAAAGCGCCAGCGACTTTTAACAATCGCGCACGCTGCGTTGTAGAATTTTTTCTCTACATCGTAGTGTTGTGTAAATCTGTCCATGTAGATTACACATGTGTACTGTTCGAGAGGCAGAATTTCGATTGGCAGAGGATATTCTTCTTCATATTCTAGATCTTCTAGTTTTTTCATTTTCGGGTCAAAATAGTACTTCACGTCTTCTGCAGCAAGAGAATTTTCCCATCGTATCCATTTTGGATCTAATGCCACTGCAGTTAGATTGCGTGGACTTGTTAATGCCTCAAGGGCTGATTCTGCTGTTAAAACAGTTATTCTTCTGCCTTGGGCTTGGGCTCTTTCTTTTGCTACAGTAGTTTGAACCGCTATTAGAATCTTTTCAGTAGAACTGAATTTCATTTCAGCTTGCGTGTACAAATGTGATTTGTAAGCTATTGGTACCGTTTCTCTATCATTAGAGGTTAGGTACGTGAATCCGCATCTACCTGGGATGACTCGGATTACAAGGTTGCGTACGTTTTCGCGAGTTTGCAATTTTGTTTTAGTTAACATGTCTGTTTGCAATGATCTTAAAATTTCTGTGTGTTTCTGAGTCCAATTTATTGGTTTGAAATCAGGTTTTATTAATTCATAAAGAGGTTTTACTCTCTCTGCATAATTTAGAATGTATGTTCTTCCGAAATTCAGGAAACCTAATATTGATTGTAAGTTCTTCAGCGTTTTAGGTGCTTGGAGTACAGCACACTTCTCTAAGAAGTTGTCTGCTAGGCTTTTGCCTTCACTTGATAATTCATATCCTAAAAATAGGACAGTTAGATGGGCAATTCGTGACTTTTTAAAGTTGAATTTGTAACCCTCAGCTGCAAACCCAAGTATTATGGTGTTCACTCTTTTCAAGTGTGTCTCCAGGTCATCCTCTGTGAGATAGATGTCATCAACATAAGATAATGCCTCATCATCATATATTTGTAGTAACTCTGTTACTCTTGCTGAGAATAATCCTGGGCTATTCTTGAATCCCTGTGGGAGTCGACAGAAGTGTTTTTGCGACCACATTATTGAGAATGCGGTCAAATACCTGCTTTCAGGTGCAATGTTTTTGACAAAAGAAACCATTTGAGATACCTAATGTTGTTTTATATTTTTTGCCCACAATGTTATTCATTAGTGCTGCACTGTGTGAGTTTTGTACTGCAAATGTTTTGCAGCAGGAGTTTAGGTGTCTGTATTCCAAAACTAGACGATATGAATCGTCTGGCTTGGAGACAGGAAACAAAGGATTGTTCATTTGTGAGGTGCATGTTTCAATCACCCCCTGATATTCAAGTTGATCTAAAATCTCCCTGACTTGCTTTTTAGCTTCTTGCTTAACTGGGTACTTCCTTTGTGCAGTGGGTTGATTTTTTAACTGGATTTTATGGTGAGGAGAATCCTCATCCCATCCTACATGATTTTTATATAATGCAAGAGCTTGGGCCACTGCCCATTTTCTTGCAAATGTATATTTTTTATGAATTGGAATATGATTTGAGAAGGCAGGCATAATCATTTCTTCGCCATGAGGGCACTCCCTGACAAACTCTGGTGGCCAGTCTTTCTCAGCTAACAGGATGTCATAGCCTTTCGAAAGGTTATCCCAAAAGAGACCCCTTACTCTCCTAGTCTTGTCCCCCTCTATACGTAATGTTATTTTGTATAACTTATGGGGTTTGCTAACTCTGGTGTCTGCAGTTTTCACTTGAATGTATTCATTCGTGTCCACTGTCTCCAGAAGATTCATCAAGATCTTGCGAGCTATGGTCACTTCTGCTGCGCTGTCTAGCATTCTCTGGGCCCAATCTCCGTTTTTCAGTTGTGTCCTCAGTATCCTCGGCATGTTTTATTATTTTAATACTAGCTACCTTCTTTCTTGGAAATTGTAATTTTTTACTTTGATGAGCAGGTTCCTTGTCTTTGGACTTGACGTGCTCTTCCTTGTGTCTGACCGTCCTCTTCTTTCCGATTTCTGTGAGGAAGTCTGAAAAGATCGAGAGGGACGTGTATCAATATCTTGATATCTGTCAGGTTTTCTTAATGTATCCCTATCTCTAAGGTTGTATCTTTTCTCAGACGGCTCCCTCTGGGGAGACTTGTGTCCTCGGTCCGGAGATCTTTCTCTCAGTTGAGGAGACCTTCCTCTGGATTGGAAACGTTTTTCTCTGGGAGTGGATTGTTTATTTCCATCCCAACTCTTTTTAGGAGTGTTCAGATTATTTTTAATAATTTTTTTTTAGCATTTTCTAGTAGTTGGGGTTTTACTGGTTTCCCACCCAAACTATCTCTACCTAGTTCTTTATAGTATTTTTCTATGATTCTGGCAAGTTCAAACGGTTGTTCTGCTATATCTGTTTCTTTCAATTTCTGGAGATATGTTATGTCCTCCATTGCCAATTGAAACAATTCTCTATATGCCTTTGTTAATTCTTTTATTTTAACTAAAAGTTCTTCACTGGACATTTTTTCAATGTCGGGATGTGGTGTGTAGCTGGCTAGAACCGGCCACGTGGCTCCTGGTCTACCTAGTGGACTGAGCCTGCTGATGTGATTTTGATGTCTTAGGGCGCCATTAAACCAGAGCAGGTGCTCTTTGTAAGTTAGTGGGATTTCAACGTCCTCGAAAGGAGCGTATTCATCCGGAGGTTCCCCTATTTTGTAATAGTGGAATTCGTATGTCACAGCGTGTGCTGCTGGAAAATTTATCCATGAATAGAATACCTCTGTCTGCCGATATGAATAGAATACCTCCGTCTGCCGATATTCATGGGCCTCTACCACGAATATTACTGTACCACCTCGTGATGATACTCCATTTTCTATAAGTTTTTTAGTTATAGTTCTTCTTACATTTACCGGAATGATTATAGCATTCGGGTCTTCATCTCGGAGACTTGTGTCATCCGCTAGGAGTTGAGCTGCTAATCTAGCTCTCTCCGTTTCGTCTTCACTTTGCGCCATTTGCTGACAGAAAGTTTTGTTGCAGAGCTAGTTTCAAGGAAATAAAGATTAGGTGCACAATATTTTGGAACACTGTATCCTTCAACGTTGACTAAACCAAAAACTATACATAGGAATCTCTTCCTACTAAGTTCCGGCAGATATTAACCTTTTACCCACTCCAGATGTCTTTTGGAGTTTTTACGGTAAAAAGGGGTCTGTGTGAAAAAGCACGACTGAGTTACTCTAATGTCTTGCGTTAGATTATCGCCTTACCAAACGTTGGGTGCCATGTAGTGTAGTTCCTATATTCCCAATAGGCTCTGCGCATCGGAATAATATAAACAGCAGTGTAGACGTAGGACTGAGGTCGACTAGGTCTCTACTGACTATATTAGACTTAATTAGTTTTGCCAGCTAGCTCAGAGGTCACTAGAAACTTTCTTGAGTAAACAAGGAGGAGTTTAACTTCCCTGGATAGACAAGAAGGGATTAGCTTCTGACAACCATATAACATGACAACTTTGCTCCCTCAGAATAAAGAGTGTATCTCTAGAGTTGTGTGAAAACAATAGACAACTATTTCACTCAGTCAGTCGTGCGTACTTAGTTTCACCAGAGTGCAGAGAAATAGAGAGACGGGCGTTTTCAATAAAAGGTGTTATTTATTGAGTAGTCTTCTTTCTCATGCAATACTTATCGTGAAGTAAAGTGCGTACAGTAAAAGGAGTATTATGAAATAATACTGTAAAAGCATTGATATGGTTTCTTAGCCATATGATACTTTAAAATGGATCAAATATATACATACATAAATACATTGACTAACGTACTCAACTGGTGCTTCTAATCTACCCCTACCCCGGTGTACCTGACCTAAGCCTAATACGTGGGAAGGAGCAAGTAAGTGGCAGTTTAAGTTAAGTTGGGTTTTTGCCAAGGATCTGGATCAAGAATTCTCTTAAGGGTTTAGTCAGCTCCGTACCTTGGTTCTTAGAATGAAGGAGGTCTTGTATCTCTCTCTCAGGACTTGATATCCCTGCAACCCGCAAGGGTGGCTGGAAACACCGGAGCTGGATTTTCTCAGCTGGAGAAAAAGACAGAGTCTTCCTCAGTGCGTCAAAGGGGAGGGGCGGCTTCCTTCGGCTCCTCGCATCAGCTGGGCTTCCGGGCAAGTAGATGGCCGCTCTGCTCCAAACCACCGTGTGTTTGCTTAAGGCAACGTTGGTATATTTATACCTGAAAGGTGCCGGGTTTGACGTAAGGTTGGACATAAGACGTCACCAAGAACTAACAGTTTTTTCTGCCTCTAGGAGTTCTTGTGCAAATCAAAACAAAAGCAGGGGGAATTCCCGGGCTGCTGGAGGCTTGGTTTGTTTAAAGAACGCGTTGTACTTTCTAGGAGTCTAGGGGAGTAGCCTTGCCGTATTTGGACTGCATGGGCTATTACTAAATATGGATATGATTCTTATGCCTTTATAAGGATACTATTTATTATAACCACATAAGGGCACAAATCGGGAATATCGAATTAGGGTCCTAGATAGAAACACAACAACTGTAGATCACCGACATGATCATGAGTTCTAGTCGCTGTGATATTGTTATCATATGGAAGGTGACCCAGGACAACACAAACTATAACTGTTGCTCCATAGTGAACTTTCTCTCCAACTTCCTAAACAGCGCTCTGACGCTGTTTCTCTTCCTAAAGCAACAACCCTGCCGAGGGATGACAAGCGGATTCCTGGTAATTAATTTGACCCGTATCCGATCGAGCTTTGCGGAGATATCGGGGCATACGGCAAAATAGTCACCACCGGGCTCGTCTGTCCCGAGAAAGCGGAGCAGTTGAAGAACAGCACCTTCTCTCAGAATTGAGAGCAGCAATCATTTAAGAGTTACACGTTTGAGGCGCTGTGTGAAGCCCGCCGTACGGACTTGGCCCGCCTTACGCTGGGAGGAGACAACACTGATCCCAGGAGGTTCCCGCCCACCATTGCTGACACTCACCACGAGAATAAACACGGTGAGCAGGGGCATTGCTTAAACATCACCAGGAGCACCGGAAGTCCAACCGGTAAGCCCGGGAGGCTGGGGACCCCCGACACTGTCCCCCTCAGACTATTATGGCATTTAAATCAATATTATCCAAGAGCATTTTCTTTTTTAAAAGCGCTTGACCCCAACATGGTGCATGCTGAAGATCGTCATCAGGGGTCAAAAGCAATCACCCCAAGGGAGGCCCCCTTTAGTATCTTCAGCGTTGAGGTGGTGGGAGTTCTGAGGACCGAAGGGTACCCAAATTAGACCCACATGAAAACTTTGAAATCATTTTCCAAAGAGATACACCTTGCCTGACGTCAAAATGGACCCCACCAGAGTCTCACTACAGGCAATATTACTCACGTCTTTGCCTTGTCAGCCTTGCCTTGTCAGCCAATAACTGTTATATTGTGTCTGGCTCTTATGACAAAGACCATCTAGTTGTTGCTTGAACATGAAATACCTTAAAAAAACAAGAGACAAGAGGTATTTGGCAAAGCAGAAACAGTTGCTTTAATTAAACAATGCAACCAGGAAAACAGTTACAGGTATAGGGTCTGAGGACTGTCTCAACTTATAATCTATCTGAAATGAGTTTATATACAATGAATTGAATGCTACAAATAGTTCATGTGATCTTTTTGTGGTAAGGAATGTGAACCCCTGTCTTTGGAGTCGTAAATTAATTTATTAGATGACGGATCCTGGTGGGCCTCGACCATGCGTGGACACAATGCGGCCAGTGGGTAATGTGTCCAGATGTCCAGCATGGGAAGCACATGATCACTGCATGTACTGTGTGTGCTGCACCCTGATTGGCTATATTTTCCTAACTTATGTGGCATCTGACTTTGTGTTTTGGGTGCTCGCGTACCCCTACGGCTATGTGTGCTTTATTTGGGTCAATCTCCCTGGATCTTTGTGGCATCGCTGCGCCTATCTGTGGGATTGATCTGGGATTTCCTGTTTGTGCGTTTGTTTGCCGGCTACGTGCCTCTCCACCTGTGACCTGTCAAATAGTGACCACAGGCCTATATCTCAGAGCCTGCCTGACTATATATTTCTGAGTGCCGGTTGACATGGAGTTCATAACAGGCAAACTTGTTTTTATACAAGAATGTATTGTTATTTATATTGACATCAACTTTTTCAATATTAACATTCCCCCCCTCTTGTTGAATTTTCAACTACACTATCTAACCCAAACTTCATGACAGTTACTTCATTGGTGGCCTGTTGTTCTTTAAGCTTGCTTTTGACAATTACTACTTTCATAGTTACTTGCATTTGACACAGTTTGAGGACAGCGTTTTTACAACTGTAAATCCCCAATTTTATGGATCCACACAAAAACAAGAACACAATGAAAACCAGAAACAACGATTTGCACAGACCGGAGATCCACCGGGGGAACCAGGAGAACCACTTCATGAACCACTCATACTCAGGGTCATGTCCCTCCTCACACAAGTCACTTTGTAAATGGTGTAGTGCTTGGATGGCAAGAGTCAATGTCCATGGGATAAACATGCAGCAGGATGCATTGATCTTGGCACACATCCCTCCCTCCATCGCGGTCATTAACACTAACACATACCGATCCTGCATAACAATGAGGTGGATTGTTTTCAGTTCTTCCTTGATTGAATTAAGGGCCTAGCTTAGTGCTGTTCAGCATTTTAAGCATTTCCCACCTGGTTATCTGGAGCCAGAGGGCATTAGCTTTTGTCTGCAGGGTAAAGGAGGGTATAGTCCCTACCACCGATAATTGTGTGTCCGTGAACAGTCTGAATTCTTCCGGAATGTCTTTGTACTGAGCCCAGCCAAAATAATCTGCAGTAATTTTTTCATGAGCCTGATGGAGCAAGGTTATCTGCTTCCTTAGCTGACGCTGGTACAAATCTGCCAGTTCTTATCCGGGAATGACCAGGGTCTGGGTGTGTATGGTGACCAGGGAACAGAGTCCGTGCCATCCCGGTATGAGCTCAGTGTAGGCAAAATCGCCACACTGCCAGTAAATATCCATCAATGTGGAGGCGCACCATTGTATAACCAGAATGTACACAATTGTGCTGCAGTTCCCATTTGTGTCTAGTGGAAACATTCCTTTACCTCTGAAGCACAAGGAATACAGTATAAGTTTCCGTACAACCATAGACTGCCCCTTTCCTTCTAGCCAAGTGTATCCACCTACCTCGGTGTTCCAGATTTCCTGACATGGGGTGGTCATGCTTTTTCTACCACCACCCCCATGTGACTTTTTCCCTTTGTAGCATCGAGTTTGACGGCCCTAAGCAGGAGTTCTATGTCCGGGGGTCCTTTTTGTATTAAAGAAGACCACCACAGATATGCTTGGATCCCAAATGGAAGCAGTAGCGAATGTGTTTTTGCATTGAGTTTTTGTGTTTCGCTACCTCCAAGAATCTCTGCTCTGGGAAGTCTCAGGGCCAAACAGTAACCTCCCCTATGATGCCCTTTCTGCGCATCCTGTCTATCTTACTTTGCATATCGCTTGTCTCAGTGAAAAGTTATAGAGCTGTTGGGTTGGATTCGTATTGGGTCAGATTAACTACTACTCTGTGGGGTTCTACCTTGTTGGATTGGATGTTTGCCCTAATTCTGCATAGGTATAAGTGGAGAAGGCATTTTGCTTTTTCAGGGGCTACATCTTGGGATAAGTAAAGTCTGTCTGCACCTATTGCATGCGATATCAGTGAACAGACATAACACGACTTGGCTGATGTCTGGGAGCCCGCTGCTGTCATGTGCTAATACCACACATTGTGCAAGAGGGTGCTGTGTAGTACTTGTGCGATGCTAGTGTTTGGTTTAGTGTAATTTTAAGTGGCACGGGAGAGATGCCTGTGCAAGCACTGTGACATTTTTTGAACGGACTCCATTAGCCAGGCAGTTCTTTAGCAGTGAATGGGTGCAGCAGGACCCAAAATAGACAGAGGGTACACAGAAGTTCAATAATACATAACTTGTAATTGAACATTGCAGGTCTTGGTATGGATCCAGGGGTGGTGTCAGTGGTCCTCTGGGGATTGGGGTTTCCCTTTTAACAGTTCAAACAAAAAGTTCACAGTGCAGTTCGCACACTTTGGATCAGTGGTGGGGGTGTTGATGTGGTAGCTGAAAGTTGATGCACATGGTGGTTCTGTTGTAGACCTTTTGGATAAAAACGTGGGGTATATTTACTATAAATTGGCGTAGGGTATTGCCGCAAGTAAATTTGCTGTGCTGCCCTATGCCAATTTGATCGGCAGGAATGCACCATATTTACAAGATACGGTTCATTCCTGTCCTTTCAGCCAGCGCCGGGACGCAATTCTCCCTCTCATTAATGCAATCTTAGTGAGGCACTGGAAGGTGACCCCGTTCTTGGTATCTTTTTTATAGTTAAAAATTAAGGGTGGCTTATTGGTAATCAGAATAAATAATCTTATTTTATGATTTAAATAAATTTGGCAGTGTTTCTCTGGGCTTGCTCTTGTTTGGGGATCGTCCTGGTGGGTCACTGATTGGGGGGTATGTGTGACTGCCCACCCGGCCCATACTCGGCCTCCCTCCCTATGCGGTCGGCAGGGACATTTCCTTGCATTGGGTTTCTGCCTCCTTTACGTGCTGCATTCTTTACGATAGCTACTCGTTCCTGTAGCGTATTCAACAGTGGAAAGAGGTCGCTAGGCATGGCAAAAGCACCACATAGCACCCAGCAGCCTCATCTCTGCCACCTCCAGGTGCATGGAGGTACTGTGGTGGTGGCTATCATGATTCGCTCCCTGTGCTCTCGTGCCTACCACCAGGGGGCCGAATTGTGGGACTTTCCACTGTTATAATAAGGTTCTGGACCCTCCCCTTCATGTACATACTGACTTACAGCCGTTTGGACTCTACTTGGAAATGGCGATCCATTCCCAATCCATGACGGGTTTTGTGGAAGCCAGCCTGCTCATGCTTCAAGCCAGCCTACTCATTCCTGAAACTCTATTACCTAGAATTCCCTTCTCACTGCTTCGTCACCACCCCTACAGATTAAGGATGGGCGGAGGAATCCAAGTCACCTGTAGCTGGCTGCTACTAACCTGCTCACACCTAATGCATATAATTACCATGAGCTCTTTTAAGCCCCAGATCCTTTCAGACCAGGATTGGTCATTGTAGCTGCGTACCAGTGAGGCCAACCCGTGTCTCCTGAGTTTTGGATATCCTTGTTTCAAGTGTTTCCTGAGCTTTAGTTTTACCTTGTTCCTGAGCTGCTGCAGTTTTTCTTCTTCCTGAACTAGCACTGCATGCAGTGCTACCTTGACTCCTGTGCTTTAGTAAATTCTCGTTCCTGAACTAGCACTGCCTGCAGTGCTACCTTGGCTTTTGAACTTTTGCTCAATTCTTGTTCCCGCTCCAGCACAGCCTTCAGTGCTACTTTTTTTTCTTGACCCCTGATCCAGCACTATTCTAGTCTAGTATACCCTTGTAGCATCCCCGTCTGTATATCTTTTTTCAGTCCCTGCCTTTCTTCCAAATACCTTGGTTTAAGTTCCTAGTTTGCTCTCTTTCTATTCCTGCTGTCTTCCTCCTATTACCTTGTTTGTTTGTTACTTGATTTCTGCCAAGTGTGCCCTGTGATTTCCTTCCTTTCCTGTTATGCACTCCTCCTTGCTAGCTCATTGTGTATTGTGCTTGTGTTTAGTTCTATCCCCTTGCTGTTACTCTCTTGTGTGTTCCTGTTTGAGAGCCAGGATCTATGGGCACAGCTGACAACCTAGGTGGTGTTTGTTGTTCACTGAGAGTATTGTCTTTCATTTACATTTATAACATTAACATAGGTATCAGGTTAACAGACCCTGCCTTTTCATGCATATCCTATATGTGGGTATTTGCAGTCAGTATCTGTAACAGCAATTGTAGGTGATTAACTTACTGAGCTTCAGTCTTACCATGTGGAGCTCCTGAGTGCTTTACTCCACATTCCCTTTATTGTTAATGTCATTTTATATATATGTCTCGCACATCCATCTTGGGTGTAGTTATTCTAAATTCTAAATCCCCTCCTGAGTGCCTATACTTTCTGGGTTCTAGCTACCTTGTTCCTTTGTGCAGGGTCCCCCTTTGGATAACTTTTCTCCTCTCTGACTTCCTGTGTGATCCTGGGCAGTGCTGTGCTCCTCTTTCTTATTACATTTTTTACCTAGTCACCAGTCCTTGCTCAAGTCTCTGACTATGTCCCAGACAGTCCCTGACAGAGGCATAGGCCACGCTTGGCGTTTTAAAAGGAGTGTGGGTTCAAGCCATTACAGCAATTGTCCCCAGGTGCCTTACCTCCGTTTCCTGCTTTGTCCCAGGGGTCCCATCGGGTGTGTTTGTAGTGTAATCACAAATCTCTTCCTTCTCAATTACCCTATTGGCTATGAAGGCTTTTGTCTTTTTAGCTACCATGAGTTGGAGGCAGTGCGTATGGCATGCCGCCTGCCTAACAAGTTCGCAAATATCCAATTGTTTTTCAATGTTCTCAAAGACCACATCAGAGAAAGTGGTCTGGATGGTAGGTGGTGTCTTTTCTTGTCTATCTCTGGTGTAGGATTATCTATCTGGGCCTCCTTGAACTTGGCCCATAGTTCTAATAATGCCTCTCTCCTTTTTTTTTTTACCTGTGTTCCCTCCTTTGGCCAGGGAAATATGTGTGCCTTTGTGTGTGGATGCCATTCTTGGCAAAACCTATTACGTTCTTTAGCGTGTGCAGGAACCTGGTTTGCTTGTGCTTTAATAGTGACTCCATTATAAGTTTGGTCATTTTAGTGAACAATGTACACTTTAGGTTCTTTTTTGGGTAATCTTTGGTCTTGATCTAATTGTAGGGAAACATCTACGTGGTGTACTTCTCATAATTATGTTACCACAAGCTCAGCGCTATCGATAGATGCATCAGCAATTCAATATGAACATTTCATCAACACATATAACAATACTTGTGAAGGGTGGCAACATAATTAAAAATGCAATTGTCAACAAAATCAGTATTTGAATGATATCGACTTTTGGTGTCAAATACAGTTTGTGAGAAATAACAGCATTCTCATATGAAACATTGAGTAATTGACATAAAACACAACACTTAGGACAATCTTTGATCAAATTTCTTACAAAATACAGTTTGCAATAATTAACAGCACCACAACATTACATATACATTGCGTTAATCACAACAAAAATTAAAAGAAAAAAATGATTACTTTGTCAAAAATCTCTTAGCCTGCTCCTAGGGCATGCTATCCTGTGACCAGGGGAAGCTCTGCGCTGTACACGGAACTAAGTGAACTGATAGTATGCCAATATCGGCTCCAGGACAAAGGTAATAGCAATAGTTTGCTGAAAGAAGGGAATAACCTGAGCAGCACAGGCCCCTCTTGGCCATACACAAGTGACACCCAGTTTACTAGGTCCAAATCTTTTCCTCTAAATGTCCTAATCGCACCATGTATCACACTCAGGGGCCAAGCGTTCCATCTGTATTACACTCAGCAGTCCAAACGACCAACACTTCTCACTCCTTTCAGATACCAACGGTGTTAAGAAACAGATGGCACTGAGACACCATTTTAGACTACAAAATAAGATTGCGGTGCCAACTCCGCCAAATCAGGATAGCTTTATCACAAAAGTAGTGTCCTGGGAGCCATAAAAGGCTATACAAAAAATAATCACCTTTCTTAGCATACTGACTATCGAAAAAAGGTGACTTCCGCAGGATCGCCTCTGAGGCCGCCTTATGACTACTCTGCTAGGGTATATAAAATAGGTCATATGCCAGATTTCTGTCAGTCCCATTTTTTCTTTTTAGCTCCCACGGAGCAAGTCTGCAATTGGAATAATACTTGCGCAGAGATGACACAGTTTCAAGTAAGTGTGTCCCGATTTCAGTGGACACAATGTATCCTATATGTGTCAGTTTCCTGTCGTTGTTTATGAAATACCTAAAACGTGCTTGATTCCCCTTTTTAGGTCTCGCTGGCGTTGCAAATAGATCTTTTTAATGGATTGTAGTAAAAGCCTGCCTCTACCTTAGCGTGGCTCTTTCTTGTGGACTGACACGTCTTCAAACTTAGAAACGTTCGCAGAAACAGTAGTACCTTTTTTAGGTCAAGCATTTGAGACCTCTTGTATATACTTTAGTATATACTTATATGTGTATGTACGAGACTTATATTCACCTTCCTCCCTGCCAAGGGAGTCAGAGCTGTGAACGAGCAGCTCCAAACCTGGGCACGAGCTGACTCAGGCCCGTGAACGCGCGGGAACGCCAACGTGCACGTTCACGGCGTCACGCGTCTCTTCTGAGGCGCGCTCCAGGCCTACTTGCGGTGTGCGTGCTCCAGCGTTTCTGTGGCCGGAGGTAGACTGCATGTGGTAAGTGAGGGCCGGGGGGGATTTGTTTGCTTGTTTAAAAATGCAAGCGAAGTTTGCACAATTTTATTTATTCAATTCTTAAATGTACTTTTGTTTTTGTTAGCTGCTGTTCATGTATAAATTCATGTCTCTGAAAAAAGTGTTGCTGCTTTTGCCAACCTACTATGGGTGAGCCGTGTTTCCCCAAAGAAAACCCTTTCCCAGTTAGGAGTCAGATTGTTTGGGGTGGGGGTCCCTGGCAGCTCAGTTAGAGCTCATAAAAAGAAGTTGGCCTCTCTCGTCCTTGGATTAAAAATCTGATTTTCAGAAGATATCAGTTCTCAAGTGGATAGACCCACAAACAGTTGATACAGTAGGACGATTTGTGCATTTTAAAGAATGACAATTTAGGCCTCAGTCAGTCAGTGTTTACATACAATCATATTTATGGAGCAGTCAGAAATTATAAATGCAATGGTATTTTTAAAGCTGTATAGGAAGAAAATGCTGTGTGATTAGTTTTTAATAAATTCGTATTTGATGGCATTTCTGCTATTGCCTATGGGGATTTTCTTTTTAGTATTGCTTTCATATGGATTTTAGCTGCTGCACGAGCAACGGCAGAAGGGATGAATATGCCTTTGGTTGCATATTCCATTATTCCTTTATACCTATTTGAAAAGTTTCTGCAAAGCGTCAAGTAACCAGGAGTGTGTGAGCCCAATAATTAATGTTAAGAAAGGAGTTCAAACGTGTAAACGAAATCCCTACTCCGCATAGGGTTTAGAAAATCAGAGGCGGATGACAGGCGGATTAGGCCGCTGCCTAAAACACGAGTGTGAACTGATCAGAAGGGTTTGTTTAGCGAGTTGGAAACATGATTTCGAGCGTTCCAGAGTTAAAAAACAGAACGCAGGACTTCTGGTAATTCATCTCCGTGGCAAATAAATCTTTTTAATGGATTGTAGTAAAAGCCTGCCTCTACCTTAGCGTGGCTCTTTCTTGTGGACTGACACGTCTTCAAGCTTAGAAACGTTCGCAGAAACAGTAGTACCTTTTTTAGGTCAAGCATTTGAGACCTCTTGTATATACTTTAGTATATACTTATATGTGTATGTACGAGACTTATAGTCACCTTCCTCCCTGCCAAGGGAGTCAGAGCTGTGAACGAGCAGCTCCAAACCTGGGCACGAGCCGACTCAGGCCCGTGAACGCGCGGGAACGCCAACGTGCACGTTCACGGTGTCACGCGTCTCTTCTGAGGCGCGCTCCAGGCCGACTTGCAGTGTGCGTGCTCCAGCGCTTCTGTGGCCGGAGGTAGACTGCATGTGGTAAGTGAGGGCCGGGGGGGATTTGTTTGCTTGTTTAAAAATGCAAGCGAAGTTTGCGCAATTTTATTTATTCAATTCTTAAATGTACTTTTGTTTTTGTTAGCTGCTGTTCATGTATAAATTCATGTCTCTGAAAAAAGTGTTGCTGCTTTTGCCAAGCTACTAAGGGTGAGCCGTGTTTCCCCAAAGAAAACCCTTTCCCAGTTAGGAGTCAGATTGTTTGGGGGGGGGGGGTCCGTGGCAGCTCAGTTAGAGCTCATAAAAAGAAGTTGGCCTCTCTCGTCCTTGGATTAAAAATCTGATTTTCAGAAGATATCAATTCTCAAGTGGATAGACCCACAAACAGTTGATACAGTAGGACGATTTGTGCATTTTAGAGAATGACAATTTAGGCCTCAGTCAGTCAGTATTTACATACAATCATATTTATGAAGCAGTCAGAAATTATAAATGCAATGGTATTTTTAAAGCTGTATAGGAAGAAAATGCTGTGTGATTAGTTTTTAATAAATTCGTATTTGATGGCATTTCTGCTATTGCCTATGGGGATTTTCTTTTTAGTATTGCTTTCATATGGATTTTAGCTGCTGCACGAGCAACAGCAGAAGGGATGAATATGCCTTTGGTTGCATATTCCATTATTCCTTTATACCTATTTGAAAAGTTTCTGCAAAGCGTCAAGTAACCAGGAGTGTGTGAGCCCAATAATTAATGTTAAGAAAGGAGTTCAAACGTGTAAACGAAATCCCTACTCCGCATAGGGTTTAGAAAATCAGAGGCGGATGACAGGCGGATTAGGCCGCTGCCTAAAACACGAGTGTGAACTGATCAGAAGGGTTTGTTTAGCGGGTTGGAAACATGATTTCGAGCGTTCCAGAGTTAAAAAACAGAACGCAGGACTTCTGGTGATTCATCTCCGTGGCAAATAGATCTTTTTAATGGATTGTAGTAAAAGCCTGCCTCTACCTTAGAATGGCTCTCTTTCTTGTGGACTGACACGTCTTCAAACTTAGAAACGTTCGCAGAAACAGTAGTACCTTTTTTAGGTCAAGCATTTGAGACCTCTTGTATATACTTTAGTATATACTTATATGTGTATGTACTTTGTGGGCTCTAGAGATCACCCCTGGGACTTGTCTGCTTCCGCTTCGGGACATTTTTTTCTGTTCAACTGCCTCTATGTAACTGTCTTGATAGAAAACGACCAGCAGAGGTCAATAAAATACCAGAATTGTTTTCTGCTTGTTCAACTGCCTCTATTTAACCTTCTTGATAGAAAACAACCAGCAGCTAGATTCCAGTCCATAGAAATTTTGTTCCAGGAGCACCCGTAGATGATAATATTTTTTTCAAATCCTGTATTTTCAGTGACATGACCACCGAAGGCCCTGATTTTATATTAAAAACAGATCTTTGGGCTAAACTATTTCCGGCTGAAGGCAATATTTCTCTCCATCTGTTCCCATACCTGATGTGTCACGCAGTTTGGTGTTTACTTTCCCTCCATGTTAAAGAACAGTAGATGTTTCAGCACCCAGTCTAATGTGCTGCATAGCTGAATACATATAAGGTCCGAAAGGCGAGACCGATTGCATTGCAAATGCTTGTTTAGATGAAGTGAGGTGAACACATGACGAACTTGAAGGCTTTTTAAAAAAAATGAAAAGCAAATGCACGCTTTCAAGTAAGTTGCCTGCAATAAAAGATTCTTTCCACTGCAATTCCTTAATCAATGTGAATTTAGTGTCTTACTAAAATGAGGTGGTTCCCTCTGTTTACCCTCAGATCACGTATGCCAATGAGAAACAGAAAGCCATAGAGTTAGAAGATATATAACTGCAAAAACTTTCAGCCCCCTCCTCTTCAAAACATTGTAAGTCAAAATTCTTCTTTGACTCCAGTACATGAAGTGAGAAACACACTTAATGTGAAACTAACACTAGATGTTCGCGCTTTTTCAGGTCCTAAAATTAAGAACACAGCAGCAACGAGAAACTTGAAAGATCTCGTTTGCAGCTTAAGGTATATTTCAAATTTTACACACATGATTACCTTATAGAAAACAAAAAAAAGACCTGTAATTTTAGGCAATCAGTTTTTTTACTGATTTTAATCAACAGGTTACACCGTGCCCCAGCACTGATGAAAATCCTGTGACTCATCAACGGGATTGGAAACGCATCGGCTTTTCCTCTTTTTTCCACAAAGGGTTCTCCAAAAAATGTTAAATTTCGCTAACCCCACAAAGTAAAAGTATGCTACCGTTGTGGCACCAATCCCTCAACTAGCGCCAAGGCGTAGGACCACAGAGATTGCTTTATGTAAATTATATCTGCTGGTGTAAAGCTAGAAAATACTTTAATACTTGCACATATTGTATGAATGTTATTATTGTTTTGTTTTCACAATTTCATGTTTTACTTATCATGTTAATTGGTTGTATATTCTACTCATACATGAGCACAATGTTTGTAATAGTACCAAAAAATACAAATTCATTGTGAGTATATCACATTAAACCTATGAACTATTGAGTCTAGGTTGTCAGTCTGCTTAAATATGTAGCAGCGATATAAAATGGTAACCAGGCCCCCCCTTTTTTTGTGCATATTGATATGCCCTACCTGGCGGCAGAGCTTGGACAAAACCCCCCTTGTTTCACCCTAGATTTCTGTCAGTGGCAGGGTGCTCAGGTTCTCTTTTTATGCTTCCTCCTAGATCGCCATATGCCAAATGCTTTACCAAGGTTCTGATGTAGTCTCTTACCATCTGTGATGGCTGCTTCAGGACGGACCTCCGCCCTGCGGATTCAGCAGAACTTGCGGTGTCTGCTCACCTTCTTTGATGCGCAAACGTGAATCCGTCTGGGTGGGGTCTCCTTCCTTTGGCTGCAGTCTGGTTCGAGGTACCAATCAGCTCCTATCTGGCGTGCCAAAATGTTGCTTGAACATGAAATACCTTAAAAAAACAATAGACAATAGGCGTTTGGCAAAACAGGAACAATTTGTTTAATTAAACAATGTGGCCTGGAGAACAGTTATAGGCATAGGATCTGAGGACTGTCTCAACGTACACTTGATCTGAAATGGGTTTATAGACAATTAATTGAATGCCATAAACAGTTCCGGCGATCCTTTTTTGGTAAGGAATTTGAACCTCTGTCTTTGGAGTCGTACATTATTTTATTCAATGAGGAATCCAGGTGAACCTAGACCTTGCATGGACCCAAAGCTGACAGTGGGTAGATGTCCGGCATAGGAAGCGCTTGATCATTGCTGGTACTGTGTGTGCCGTATCCTGATTGACTATATTTTCCTCACTTATGTGCCATCTGACTCAATTGCGGTCTCTGCTCACCTTCCTTGATGGGCAAATGTGAATCCGTCTGGGTGGGGTCTCCTTCCTTTGGCTGTAGTTGGGTTCAGGGTACCAATCAGCTCCTATCCGGCTCATCAAAATGTTGCTTGAACATGAAATACCATGAAAAACACACGAGACAAGAGGCAATTGGCAAAACAGGAACAGTTTGTTTAATTAAACAATGTGGTCGGGAGAACAGTTACAGGCATTGGATCTGAGGACTGTCTCAACTTACAGTCGATCTTAAATGAGTTTATATACAACTAATTAAATGCCATAAACAGTTCCGGCGATTCTTTTTTGCTAAGGAATGTGAACCTCTGTCTTTGGAGTCGTAAATTAATGTATTCAATGGGGAATCCAGGTGAGCCTTGACCTTGCATGGACCCAATGCTGACAGTGGTTGGCTGTCCGTTATGGGGAGCACTTGATCACTGCATGTACTGTGTGTGCTGTATCCTGATTGACTATATGTTTCTCACTTTAATGCCGTCTGACTTTTTGGGGTTTTGGGATCATACATACCCCTTCGGCCATGTGTACTTTATTGGGGCTAATCTCCCTGGATCATTGAGGTGTCACTGTGCCTATCTGTGCGATTGATCTGGGATTTCCTGTTCATGCATTTGTCTGCCAGCTACGTGCCACTCTACCTGTGACCCGTCAATCAGTGACCTATGGTCTAGGTGACTATGTATTTCTGAGTTGGGTTGACGTGGAATTCATAACGGACGAATTCGCTAATAAGAATGCAATTTCTTTTTTTATACATGAAAGCATCGTATTGGTATTCATATTGACATTGACTTTCTCAATATTAACAAAGCTGTGAAAAACACTTGGAATCTGCAAGTACACTGTGCAGGAGGTAAGTCACTCCCAATGAGCTGCCACTTCCACTTCTCTCTGAACAGTAGTAACCCAATAATTATCCCTTGCATATTGAACACAATGGTGAAGGTGTGGAACATGGCTGACTGCACTGAAGATAAACCACATTCGGCACACTGGCTTCCTGAACACCTTACTGTTCCTTTTTCCTAACAGCTCTTTCTGAAGAGGACAAATAGTCTATGTTGTGGGATGTGAACAAGGGTAAACTCTTGTACACTCTAGATATTAGCAACACAATCAATGCTTTGTCACTAGCCCCTAACCACTAGTTTGTGTGTGGCTGCTGGTCTTAACATCAAGATTTGGAATCTAGGGGGAAAAATATTGTGTACAAGCTGAAGCAAGAAGTGATAAGTGACAACTGCGAAGCTGAATCACAACAGTGCACCTCATGGGCATTGTCCGCTGATGGAAAGACATTGTTAGCTGGAAGGATGGATGGATAACCATATCAACGTATGCAGATCATCACCAGGACACCATAAATGTGCAAGTAAACCAGAATTTATTGTTTCTTCTAGTGAAATTGTGAGAATAAAGGCAGGCCCTCTCAGCCAATTGCTCTGTGAGAGGCTTGGTTTGACATACAACTTTAATAAGGTCACGTTTCAGCAATGCACGTCCAGAAGGGCTGGATCCATGCCACATTTTCACGTATTGATGAACATCTTCCATGTATCCAGTCCTGATAGAAATACCATGGGCAACCCTTAGGTAGATAATGGTTTACAAATATTTGCGAAAGGATTCTGAAGCACCCCATTTCTCCTTTAAAATATTTTCAGGAAAAGTAACTCTGAATACATGAAACTGTTGTAAGGTTTATCAACCCATTGTACTTCTGTCACCATCTATTTACCACATGCCATGAGAAAGTGGTAAATAGATGCAAAGGGTTTATTTTGGCCCAGGATCTGTGGATAAAGCTGAGGGAGTATTTACTGTTACCTCTCTTCTGCACAAAGTGGATGGGTTGATGGGGGGTTGGGCAGCTACCCGCAGCCCCATCTGAATAAATGAATGAGTCAATGGAGATTTTTAGAGTGCAACAGGTGCCCTGATTAGGTATTCTGGCATTGTAGACAACAAAGAGATAAAAGGAGGGTACTAGTTACAGGTGAACAACCAGGTTTTTAATTTCTTGTGGAACATGATTCACAGCCAGTGTGGCATAAGTCACTAGAAAGAGCATTCCAGAGCCTTGCAGTTAGATAGGTAAAGGAGCATCCACACAATCTATACCACTAGATTCAAGGAGGTTGGCCTCTGAAGATCTGAATGAACTGACCCGGAGTGTAGCAAAGAAACAATCCTTGAATGCAAATAGTCCCTTGTTAGTAAGGGCTCTGAATGTAAAAATCAGAGCCTTAAACCTAATTGTTTTAGAGATTAAAAGCCAGTGAAGTTCTCTAAGTTGATGTGAAATAGGTTGATGCATGGGCACGTTCAGGTGAAGTCTTGCAGTGGTGTTTTGTATAATCTTTAAATTATGTATAAGGTATTGTGGAAGCCCAAGATAGAGGGCATTGCCATTGGCCAAACGTTCAGTCATCAGAGCATGTTCTACTGACTTATGGGTACACGGAGAAGGAAGTCCAAGTTCTTTCTGAGAGACTTTAAAAGTGTGAAGCAAGTTGCAGATATATATGAGATTTGAAGGATACATCTTTTTTTTTTGTCCTCATACATGCCTTACAGAAAGCTCTTGATGGGATACCTCCAAACAATCCATTCCATCCGATTCTGATTCCGACCCTTGGATAGAGCATATTGAAAGAAAAAAGGAGCTTTCCCTACAAGATAATACCGTTTCCTTTTCCCACTCCTGTTCACATCTCATTGAAGACCATATTTTACTGAGGAGAACAAGACAGACGGTACCCTGGCATAATCATAGGACCAACTTAGGATCTCTGAACTTGTAAAGGAAATACTCCTGCCCCTGCTGCACATCCTGTAACATTGCCTCAAATAATAAACCTAATGAAGAGGAATCAGTTTTGTAGGCCAAGACTCTAATTTTTTTAAATGAAATGCGTAATAATAAGTGAGTAGGTCTGGTAACTCTAGGCCTCCCATGTTCAGACCTCTCCTAAGCTTTTTCCATGCAATTCTGGGACTTTTAGCCTCCCATATAAATGACCCAATTTTACCCTGTAATTTAGCGATATTCTTTACGCTAAAAGATAATGGCACCGAGTTATACAAGAAAGTTATTTTAGGGAGGGTTATCACTTTAACGAGATTGACCCTCCCATAGATATTGACAGGGAGGTTTGCCCAGCGTGTTAAAAGACTGCCAACCTCTTTGGAGATCCTCTTCCAGTTAATTTTTGGAATGTCTTCTAAATTCTGGGCAATTTGAAGGATACATCTGTGTCAATTCTTATTCTGAGATATCTGCCTGTCATAGTGGAAGAAGGGGGTTGGCCAAGCTCATCAGGTGAACATGCTGGATTCCACATTGCACTAGATTTGACAAAGATCAGAATTTCATATTTATTAGAGCCCAGTTTTAAACAGCTCGGTTGCATCCAGGCTGCCACTGCTAAGGCACAATTAGAATTTTATATAAGTTGATATAGGACTATCTGCATTTGAAACTATTAGTTGTGTGTCATCAGTTTAAAATACTATAGTAAAGTGATAGCTCAGGACCAGTTTAGCCAAGGGAGTTACATAAGAACAACAACGACCGCAACACCATCACCCTGCTCGACAACCTCGACAACCTCGGACTCAAGCAACTGGTGACCACCCCCACCCACCTCGCCGGACACACACTCGACGCCGTCTTCTCATCCAGCAAAGACGTCACCTTCAGCCACGCAACAGGACTCCACTGGACGGACCACAGCTGCGTCCACTTCACCTTCAGAAGAACGACGATCCACCACCTCCAGCAACAGGTTGCTCGAAGAAGCTGGAACAAGATCACAGCCGACCAGCTCACCGCCTCCCTGAGCCAGCACCCTCCCGCCAACTCAGCGAACCCCAGCCAGGCCGCCGACAACCTCACGAAATGGATCAACGACTGCGCGGACGAACTCGCCCCTCTGAGAACCCCACCCAGCAGATCCTGCAGCAGAAAAACACCATGGTTCACCGACGAACTCAAGAGCTCCAAGAAGAACTGTCGAGCCCTCGAGAAAGCCTGGAGAAGGGAACCAACGACGGACAACATGACCACCCTCAAGCTCGCCACCCGGAAACACCACCAACTGATCCGCGCCACCAAGAAAAATGCATACAAGGACCGGCTGGACAACAACGCACACAACTGCAAGGAACTCTTCAACATCGTGAAAGAGCTCTCCAACCCCAACGCCGGAAACAACGACATCACCCCATCGCAAGACCTCTGCAACTCCCTCGCGTCCTACTTCCACAACAAGATCACGGACATACACAACAGCTTCAACAACCAACCAACGCAAGCCACAACCGCAACGACGCCACCCACCACCACCCTCCGCACCTGGACCCCGATCAGCACCGAAGACACCATCCGCACCATGAACTCCATCCATTCCGGATCTCCGACTGACCCCTGCCCTCACCACGTCTTCAACAAAGCCGACGCTGTCCTCGCACCCCACCTGCGGGACATCATCAACACCTCCTTCGACTCCGCCACCTTCCCTGAGAGCTGGAAGCACGCCGAACTCAGCGCTCTCCTCAAGAAACCCACAGCAGACCCCACCGACCTCAAGAACTACCGTCCCATCTCGCTCCTCCCGTTCCCGGCCAAAGTCATCGAGAAGACCGTCAACAAACAGCTGGCCGCCTTCCTCGAGACGAATGGATCCCTCGACCCCTCACAGTCCGGCTTCCGAGCGAACCACAGCACCGAGACCGCCCTCATCGCCGCCACCGACGACCTTCGAACTCTGATGGACAACGGAGAAACAGCGGCCCTCATCCTCCTGGACCTCTCCGCGGCTTTCGACACTGTCTGCCACCGCACCCTAGTACAGCGCCTCAGCAACATCGGAATCCAGGAGAAGGCACTGGAATGGATCACCTCCTTCCTCGACGGAAGAACACAAAGAGTCCGCCTACCACCGTACAAGTCAGAGGCCACCAAAGTCATCTGCGGCGTCCCTCAAGGATCCTCACTGAGCCCCACCCTCTTCAACGTCTACATGAGCCCCCTCGCGACCATCGCACGCCAACACAACCTCAACATCATCTCCTACGCTGACGACACCCAGCTGATCCTCTCCCTGACCAACGACCCCGCCACCGCCAGAGCCAACCTGCACGAAGGGATGAGAGACGTAGCCGAATGGATGACGACCAGCCGCCTGAAACTGAACTCAGACAAGACGGAGGTCCTCATCCTGGGCTCCACGCCCTCCGCCTGGGACGACTCCTGGTGGCCCCCCGCCCTGGGCACCGCACCCAAACCGACGGACCACGCACGCAACCTGGGCTTCATCCTGGACTCCTCCCTCTCCATGACCAGACAAGTCAACGCCGTCTCCTCGTCATGCTTCAACATCCTGCGCATGCTACGTAAGATCTTCCGGTGGATCCCCACCGAGACGAGGAAGACGGTCACCCAAGCCCTCGTCACCAGCCGACTGGACTACGGCAACGCCCTCTACGCCGGAACCACTGCCAAACTCCAGAAGAGACTCCAGCGGATCCAGAACGCCTCGGCGAGACTCATCCTCGACATCCCCCGACGCAGCCACATCTCCGGACACCTGAGAGATCTGCACTGGCTCCCGGTCAACAAGAGAATCACCTTCCGGCTCCTCACCCACGCGCACAAAGCCCTACACGACCAAGGCCCGAGCTACCTCAACAACCGGATCAACTTCTACACTCCCAAGCGCCTCCTCAGATCAACCAACCACGCCCTCGCCGCCGTCCCCCGCATCCGAAGAGCGACAACAGGAGGAAGATCCTTCTCCTACCTGGCCGCCAAGACCTGGAACTCACTTCCGACCAATCTGCGCCTGACCCAAGACCACCTCTCCTTCAGGAAGAAGCTCAAGACCTGGCTGTTCGAGCAGTAGCGGCACCCCCCCCCTCCCAGCGCCTTGAGACCCTACGGGTGAGTAGTGCGCTCTACAAATGACCTGATTGATTGATTGATTGATAAGTGTTTGAGTGGGCGGGGTTCACTGAGGAGCCCTGACAAACCTCATTCTTCAATTTATGGACAGGAGATGTGAACCTTGGAAACACCAATTGAGGGCACTGCATTGGATCCTCAAGTTAGTCACACTTTGACCTACTGAATGCCACAAACTGGTCAAGTAAGATCAATGCAGCAGTTCCAACACCATCTAGGATGGAACAAATATCTTACAGCCACTAAAGCTGTTTTTATATGCTATGGTGGCCTGAAACCGGATTGAGAATCATTTATCAAGAGATTGCCTTTTAAACAACTAGAAGGTTGATGGTTCATTATTTTTTTCAGGATCTTGTAGGCTGCTGGAAGTTGTGAGTTGGTTCTATAGTTAGACATCATTGATGGATCTGTGTAAGGTTTTTTGAGTAGAGGGATACAGTAATCATGGAAAAAGAGTTGGGGGGCCAAAGCTGTGTAAAAGTTGTAACTGAGTCAAATTCAAACTTGTCTAGTAATGAATCATGCAAAAATGATGTAATTGTGACAAATGTAAACGTTACACATGAGATTAATATGACAGCGAGTCTAGAAACATCATCCTTGACTAACCAGCCTGAGGTTACAGGAGGCAGCTACGCCGACTCCCTTGTAATTACCACCTGGAACATAGCGGGAATTGCTGCAAAATTATGCACCCCGTTTTGGGATAATTTCATTATATGTGGTTATGATATAATATGTTTACAAGAGACGTGGCATAGAGAACAAATTCAAGTTGAAGGTTACACCTCCTACAGTGTGGCAGCAGTAGCATCTAAGGCTGGTAGAGCAAAGGGCGGCCTACTGACTCTG
Organism: Lissotriton helveticus; assembly: GCF_964261635.1. Taxonomy (NCBI): domain Eukaryota; kingdom Metazoa; phylum Chordata; class Amphibia; order Caudata; family Salamandridae; genus Lissotriton; species Lissotriton helveticus. Next base: position 1,210,358,880 of record NC_136063.1, read on the forward strand.
GTTTCCACAAAATTAACAGAATTTAATGTCGGGGGATATGCAGTGGTGTGTGAGCATGCGTCAGTCTTGCGCTTAACACACAGCCAAGGCAGGGATTTAATTATTGTGAATTTTCATAATAATATTGCGGGTCCCAACCGGGATAAGATCGTTCCGGATGTTGAGTGTGCAATCGAAGCAGCAATCGCACTTTCAAAAAATAGCTTTGTAATACTCTGGACAGGAGATTTTAACATCCAAGCTTGTAGTCACGCCCGGAAGGGGATCTGTGGACATCGTGAAGAGTATCCGGGGGGTGACAATATCTTTTTTAACCATTTTCCGCACAGTAATTATGGTAGTGCACTGAATAACCTGGTAGCTAAATTAAATCTGGAGCTACTAGAATGCTCAAAAAATAAAAACAATGAAAAGTGCCCCACATTTAGAGGGAGGGACACCCACTCAAATATTGATCATATTTTGGTGTCTAATGGCTCTGTTTACTCCAACGTCTGGGTTATAGAGCAGCCTGTGAGTGACCACAATAGTATTTCAGTGGAGCTAATGGGCTGGGGCCCAAAAACAATTGTGTATGGCAGGCCTGTCCAAGGGATCACGGCCGTGAGACCGAACGGCATGAGAATCAAATGGATTAAAATAGACCCTAACAAAAATGACGAAGGTTATCAAAACTGTAAATGTAGTAGAGAGGTTGATTACTGCCTAGCACCAAATGTGACAGTGCCCGCCTTACTCTCTAACTTTTTAAAAATTACAAGTACTGTTGAGAATTCTTTGGCCGTAAGAAATAGAAAGCCTAAATGAAATAAAACTGTGTGGTTCGATAAACATTGTGCCCAGACTTTAAAAAAGCTAAAAAGAGCGCTTGATGATAAACCAAGAGAAAGAGTTAGAGAAGTACGAATTAATTATAAGTTGGCTCTAGCAATTAGGAAAAAAGAGTTGCAAAATGATGCCTGGAACAAACTTGATATGGCCGCCAAAACAAAAAATCATAAACTATTTTGGGAAACTATCAACGGCCCCTTCCTAAAGAATGATAACATCCCTGAAGTCAGTTCTCACATCAGCTGCCATGCATGGATTGCCCATTTTTCAGAGATTTTAACTCTGATTTTAATTTAGATGGGTCTACTTTTAATACAGACACAGCATCATGTTTTAAATGGCAGAAAATGCAGTTGTTTTTAACTCTGGACGAAGTCACAGAGGCAATTACAAATAGTAAGGGGGGGTAAAACACCCGGGCCTGATGGGGTACCCATGGACTTCTACAAACACAAAATGACCCTAAGGGCCCCAATTTTAACACATTATTTTAATGCTGCGGTGGAAGATAGTTTACCACTGACGTGGGGTCAGTCAATTATTGTACCCCTCTATAAAAAAGGATCTAGGTCGGAGGCCCGAAATTATCGTCCCATCTCACTTTTGGACTCGACAGTTAAAATCCTTAGTCGAGCCCTATTAGTGAGATTGGAAGCCTGGGCTGAGGAAAAAAACATCTTATCCCCAGTCCAGTATGGGTTCCGTAGGGGAATGGGCACAATGGAGCAGTGCGTGAACCTGGAACTCATAGTCGGCAAGTATACCAAAGCTAAAACTGGTAATCTTTATCTGTGCTTTGCCGACTTGAGTTCAGCATTCGATCTGGTGGAACACGCACTGCTCTGGCCTACGCTATTGGCAATGGGTGCCCCTATTGAAATCATCCATTTGCTTGCTCGACTGTACAATAATTTATCTAGTAAAATTAGGTTCGGAACTGATGGCGAGTGCACCCCCTTTTTTTAAAGTCAGGAGAGGTATCCGACAAGGATGCGTACTTGCTCCTCTTCTGCTTTCCCTTTTTATAAATCAGGTTGATCAAATTTTAAGACAGACTAATGCAGATGCTCCTATCATTAATGGTAACCCGATCCCAATCCTCTTATACGCGGATGACGCGGTCCTCCTTTCTAGGACCCATAATGGACTGCAACAACTAATTAATCAATTCCACGTATTTATTGAAAGTAGAAAGCTGAAAATTAACAAAGGGAAGACGGTTACAATGATATGTGGTAAGAGACCAAGAAAATGCAAGCCCTTCTTTTTAGACGGGGAGAGATTAGAATCGGTTAGTAGTTTTTGTTATTTAGGTATTACCTTTTCAGGAGACGGGAGATGGGTTACTGAAGAAAAAAGTGTCCTTTTTAAAATGGTTAGGAACACAAGTTGTATTTTCAGATTTGCAGCCAAATTAGGGGCCCGCAGAATTCACGAAATGTTAACTATATTTAATGCAAGATGTATATCTTCGGCAATATACGGGGCCGGGGTTTGGGGGCATGATGCCCAGAGTGCCAAACTGGTCCAGCGCGAGGAGAATGCGTTTTTAAAACGTTTAATTAGTGCCCCGGCTATGGCTTCAACTGAGTTAATACACAGGGAATTAGATATGAATCATGTTAATGATTTAATTGTTCTCCGTCCTCTGTCCCTATGGCGCTCAATTTGGGCAAAGGAGGAGACAAAGTTTATGCAGGATGTAATTACTGATTGTATTAAACTTGACCGCCGATCGAATATCTCTTGGCTGAGCCATATACAACACTGGTACAAAACATTGTATGGTCTAAACATTTTTAAAGATCCAACAACAGGTTCTACCCTATCAAAGTGGGAGTTGAAAGTCTCACTCCTTAAATATCCACTGGGATTAGAATGGAAAGATATGCAAAACAAAGTACATTCAATCTCTACCTGGAATATAACATCAATGAAGGCTTCCAAACTTACCTTGCTGTTGTTAGTATTAATTCCCATCGTTTTGTACTGACTCGTCTCCGTCTAGGAATTGTGCATCACCTAGTGGCTTTTCCCGTGGTTAAGAAACCTGGCACTTGTCTGTGTCCTTGTGATGATAAATCCAAACAGAGCACCTGTCATTTTATGCTATCCTGTAACTTTTATACTTCTTTTAGAAAATTTTATTTGAAACCCATCTTTTTAAAATACAACACGCATGGTATACAAACAGCGATGCAACTGATGTTTAATCTAGAGACTCCAGATGTATGTTTTCATGTGGCCACTTATATTTTAAAATGTATTTCTGCAAGAAAATCAATTATTATATGAATTCCCTCTATCTCTTTCCGGTTTTGAGCTGCTAAATGCATTTTGCACTTTGGGAAAGGTGGTACTGACACTTTGCACTTTACCATGCTAATTTGCACATATATGAATACTGTATAATTGCTGCCACTGTATATTGTGCACTGTCAGAATGGTAATGGTATAGCACTCCTACTTTGTTTTACTTTATTTGCATATAGTTAGACCTTTTTAAATTTCTGACTCAGTGCTGCTAAATGCATATTGCACTTTAGGAAGGATGGTATCGAATTTTTGTATTTTTTCAGGTCAATTTATACATATATTAATACGGTACTGACACTTTGCACTTTATCAGCATATTTGCACATATATGAACGTTGTATAATTGCTGCTACTCTGTATGTGCACTGCTAGAATGGTATAGCGCTTGTACTTTGTTTTACTTTATTCGTACATAGTTTGACCTTTTTAATATTTGACTTAGTGCTGCTAAATGCATATTGCACTTTAGGAAGGATGTTATTGAATTTTATCAGGTCAATTTGAATATATATTAATATTGTACAAATGCTGCTATTGTATATTGTACACAGAAATAATTGTATAGTGTTTTGTGTTTCTTTTTTTTTACATTATGAACATATTCTAGTGGTAGTACGTTCTCAAATACCGAAATATATATATGTTGTTTTAATATGTCTGCTGCTATATGGTTGTATTTTTACATACCGAATAAAGCATCTTTGACTTGACTTGAGTAGAGGGATTACAATTGCTTGTTTCCACTTTATAGGCACTGAGGCTGAATTAAAGGGTGGGTTCAAGAATGTAGCTAGGTTATTGCATAACTTCTGCTCTGGGAGAATAGATGGCTCCTCTATCAAGTCTGTGTTAAAGTGTGTCTGGGCTGGGTATTTAATTCTGTATGTATTGTTATGCATTATTACACATTATTGTTTTTATATTATAGATAACCTATGTTAGTGTAGGAACAAAACAATTTTTCCTGATGAAGGTGTTGGCCGTTTATTTACTTGCCTGCCGAAACGCATTGGTGCATATATGATGGAATTTACGCTAAGTTTGTGGAAACAACGACTCTGACTATAACTGAAATATAAATCAGAGTTGATTTCTGATTGACTGCTGTATTCCCTCATTGAATAGGAATCACCTTTTCTTATTGTGCTTCCCATGTTTTTTGGTTTTAATTGTATATGCTCAAATGTACTGATGTATATACTTTTTTAATCATTAGTATTGTACTGTGAATAGGGTTGGATTATGTTATTAATCTGAATAAATTGTATACTTTTGGATGACATTTCCTCTTTGTTCATTCCTTTGTTGTGAATGTAGTGCGGTCTACGTAAGTATGCATGGTGTGTAATATTGCCCAAAGGGGAATTTTTTCTTGATATTTAATTCTGTACACCTGGAGGAATCCCAGAATTGCCCGTAGATGTTTCTCCACAGGGATACCACTCCAGACAACTCATAATAAGGAATAAGGGGCTTTGTGTATGTGCCTGACTGAGATGCTGCTACTGTGAAGCATAACTTGGTGACATACTGGTAAGGTAGCTTAGTGGGTTAATGTACGTGATAGAAACAAATGTGTGCAATCTATATTATGATGCTTGAATCCTTACGTGCCTAGCTACACCTTCATACTTCTTCTAATGTCAATAAATGAGCAGCATGCAGAAAGTGTAGGGTTAAAAGTCCCCACCATATTAGCCCTTTGTTGACCTGCTCCTCACTTCCCAACTGTGTTCCAAACTGTTAGGATTTCCTGCCTACAAAACTCATGAGAGAAATCCCCTAGCAGGAGCTCTATGCATGTTCAATGTTAGTTGCTTCCCATCTGATAGAGAAGGGGTTCTGCTTGAGATAGGGTCATTCGAAGTGAGCCATATTTTAACCTGGGTGGCTACCAATCCAATGTTTGCTTATGACTCAGGTAAAAATGCCTCTATCCCACATCCATCACTCTGTTGAGTGATAGTCATAGGGTAGATGCCTTTGTACCCAAGTCTCAGCTCAGGAGAACTGCTTACTTGCCCCTCATGTTAAATCTATGTATTCTATCATGACTGGCTCCTCTCTACTCCTTCTCAGTAAGGGCAAAATGTGTGTGGAGTGCATGTGTTTACAAAAGTAGTAGGGTTCCTCTGGTTGTGGGTCCAAGATTATGAGTTAGCTACAGTCCTTCAACTCATCTCCCATCCACTGCAGGCCCCTGCATTGTTCATCTCCTCTCCTGGCACAGGTCACTCAACTAAATTGTTTTGTGTCTCATTCATATCAACAAATGTTTAAATGTTGCAGGAATATGTCCTAGTGTTCATCTTACTAGAGCTCACATATTTAGACAAGTCAATCTGAGGCCAGAAACAAGAGATACCTCAACGAAGGCTGTGGCGAAGAGTCAGAATGCTAGCACCTGGACAAAAGAGATGTGCTGACTGGCCATTAGCACCACATATGGCTAGCTCTGGCAGCAGACATCTGAAAAACAGTAAACTCCTCTGATTGAAAAAGGCCTCTATAAAAGTGATAAACACCCCTTACTATGGTTATGGATTGCCTGCCATCATCATGAAGCCAAGGCTACTGTGATCTTGATGGAATACTGGTTGCCATTGGATTTGACTGTACCTGAAATTAGATAAACTTCTTGCTCATTAAGCTGCTCTAAAATTCCAAGTGTTGAACATATTCTAAATGGTTAGCTGGCTCTACTCCAAGTGCCATTGTTTGGAATATTGGCTAGCCAAGTAATACAGAATATCAGCTTTTCTTTGACTTCAGGTGATACTTGTGTGCATCAGCCCTGAGAAAGAACTGGGCCAAGTGAAGCAAGAGTGGCAGTCCTTTTTAAATTCAGGAACAATCTTCATCCCTAAGAAAATGAAGCCTGCTTGTTATTCAACCTGTGGAAGGTGGTCGCCTGCCTTGCAAGCTATACATCACTTTGCTTCACTTAAGTACTGGGAAAGTCTATCTGCTGCCTACCCATACCCTTGAGGACCCTATGTCTGTGTGTAGAACTTCCCCAAGACCTGAGAATTACTGTTGATGCTCAGCCTTAGGATGTGGCCACGTTCACTATCCTCCGCCTCCTCAACTATTTCTCCAGGAAGAGGCCCAGCATTACAAATCTGCATTGCAAAGCTAACATGAAAAATTAAAAAGTCAACTGCTGATGTAGGCAGGCTAACTGAGGTCCTTCCACTGCTCCTACAGCATGTTCTCCTTGACTCTCATGCTTTCTGGATCGCCTGCATTTTTGCCTAGACCCAACCATCATGACCCGAAAAATGTCACCCAACAGGGCAACTGCAAGACTGTTGTTCCCCTTATGTCACTTCTCATATGTTTCACCTCCAGCTCAACCTTGCTGCTCACCGTAAGACAGGGGCCTTTGCTAGCCTAATCTCTGGGATCCACCCAATACTGATTCATTTCCTATGTGTGTTGTGTTCGCTTCAGAACCTGCTATAACATCTTTCTGAGTAACTGCAACAAATGATGGACGAAATGCTGAATGTTTCAAGCATTCACCCACAGTCAAGAGATCTGGGTTAAATCCATCAGTCTTTTGCCCATTACGCCACCCCAGTTTGGACCCAGCCATATGCAAATCAGTCTGGACCCTGTGCCTCATGGGAACAGTCTAGACCGAACTGCCAAGCCAAGTCCTCCCTGGACCTGAAACAAGCATCCTGGGACCGGTTTCAGGGCATGTCATCCTTTATCAGCCAGGCTAGCTTGAATCCAGTGGCACAGTAAATGTAAATGTATTTCGATTTATATAGCGCACTAATCACCCAGGGGTCTCAAGGCGCTTGCTTAGGGAACCCGTCCTGGTATTCCCCTGTGAGATACCCCGGCAGGGTATTCACAAGGTGAAAGCCAGGCATCCCGCCGCGAGGGGCCGTAGTGGAGATTAAGCAAGCTATTGCCCAGAGTCGCAGAGTGTGACCCCGTGAGTCGAGTAGGCACCGGAGCGAGAATTGTCGAGTCCGTGGAATTTTTTGAGCCCAAGACCCGCCGAGGCGGGGAATCGAACCCTGGTCCACGGCTGATCTCAGCTTCCGGGTCTGCCGCCTCTAACCACTGAGCCACGCTTCTCCACAGTGAGCAAGGGACCCACGTCTGGGAATACCTGTTCCACTTAGGGCGAAAAGTGTAACTGCAACAAATGATGGACGGAATGCTGAATGATTCAAGCATTCTCTGCCAGTCAAGAGATCTGGGTTAAATCCAATGTTCTTTTGCCCACTATGCCACCCCAGTTTGGACCCAGCCATATGCAAATCAATCTTGACCCTGTGCCTCATGGGAACAGTCCACACCGAACTGCCAAGCCAGGTCCTCCTTGGACCTGACACAAGCATCCTGGGACCGGTTTCGGGGTATGTCACCCTTCATGAGCTAGGCTAGCTTGAATCCAGTACCACAGTGAGCAAGGGACCCACGACTGGGCATACCCGTCCCACTCAGGGCAAAAAGTGTAACTGCAACAAATGTGATGGATGGAATGCTGAATGATTCAAGCACACTCACCCAGTCAAGAGATCTGGGTTAAATTCATTGTTCTTTTGGCCACTACGCAAACCCAGTTTGGACCCAGCCATATGCAAATCAGTCTTGACCCTGTGCCTCATGGAAATAGTCAGACTGAACTGCCAAGCCAGGTCCTCCCTGGACTGGAAACAAGCACACTGGGAGCGGTATTGGGGTATGTCACCCTACATCAGCCAGGCTAGCTTGAATCCAGTGGCCCAGTGTGTTACGCCGCAGCCGACTCACGATCCGCAGTGCTATCTGTTTCCTCTTCACCAGCCGCAGTGCAACCCGTGGTGCCCCTCCCTCCTCTTCGGGGGCGCTGCAGTACAGCATCGCTTCCCGCTGTGGCCATTTCAACGGCATTGCGGAAAACACCCGCGATGCCCATTGGTTTTCAGGCAAGCCACATTCTTACGCAGCACTCCATCCACTTCTTGAGGCGCCTTGGGACATTACACTCACCTGGTGTGGTTATCTGGTGATCCCCCTTCCTTGGGGGCCAAATTGTTGCTCTCCTCTTCACCTTGCTCCTAGAAGGCAATAGGGGAGGGTTACTTACCTTCCTAATATGGCGATCTTTCTGTAATGCACTTCACTCTTTTCCCTATCCAAGATGGCGACACCTCTCCTTCCTGTTTTGTCACTTCCTGTTCCTGTATGTCACTTCCTGTTCCTGTAGATCACGTCCTGTTTTTTCTGTATATGAGGGATCAGAACCTTTCCTTCCTTGCGTTGCAACACTCCTTGTTCCTGCTGGTGTGTCCTCTCTCCTGTTGGTTCCATTGCCCCCCTTTTGGTGATTCCTTCCTTCCGTTGGCGCTTCTTTTCCCCTTGAGCCTTCTGCTCCAGCTTGTCTTCCAGTCTTCTCCTGCTTCCTTTTGGGCTCCTGGTCTTCCAGTGTTTTCTGGCTCCTTGTCTTCTCCTTGATTCCTGGAGTCTCATCATCAACATCAGAGGTTTTTTCCCTCCGGTGTTTTCCTCTTGGGACTCTTTCTGGATGGCACTGGCTGCTTAGGCTTTCATTGTCTACAACAAGGGGTGGTGATGGACAGAGTCTCTGAATTAAGCAGAGTACTCTCACCCAGTCAAGAGATCAGGGCTAGATCCAACACCGTTTTTTAGCTCATTGCACCATCCCAGTTTCAGAACCTGGCTGTATGCAAATTAGTCTGTCCCTGGCCCAGTGCATCATGGGAACAGGGCAGACCAGACTACAAAAGCCAATTCTTACACTGGGAAGGAAACAAGCTTCCGGGGACCGGTTTCTGGCATTTCAGCCGTCTTCGGCCCGGCTTGCTTGAATCCTGATGGTGCAATGAGCAAGGGACTCACATCTGAGTATACCCTTCCACGCTTAGGGTGGACAAAATTATTTACAACAAGGGGTGGTGATGGACAGAGTCTCTGAATTAAGCAGAGTACTCTCACCCAGTCAAGAGATCAGGGCTAGATCCAACACCGTTTTTTAGCTCATTGCACCATCCCAGTTTCAGAACCTGGCTGTATGCAAATTAGTCTGTCCCTGGCCCAGTGCATCATGGGAACAGGGCAGACCAGACTACAAAAGCCAATTCTTACACTGGGAAGGAAACAAGCTTCCGGGGACCGGTTTCTGGCATTTCAGCCTTCTTCGGCCCGGCTTGCTTGAATCCTGATGGTGCAATGAGCAAGGGACTCACATCTGAGTATACCCTTCCACGCTTAGGGTGGACAAAATTATTTACAACAAGGGGTGGTGATGGACAGAGTCTCTGAATTAAGCAGAGTACTCTCACCCAGTCAAGAGATCAGGGCTAGATCCAACACCGTTTTTTAGCTCATTGCACCATCCCAGTTTCAGAACCTGGCTGTATGCAAATTAGTCTGTCCCTGGCCCAGTGCATCATTGGAACAGGGCAGACCAGACTACAAAAGCCAATTCTTACACTGGGAAGGAAACAAGCTTCCGGGGACCGGTTTCTGGCATTTCAGCCGTCTTCGGCCCGGCTTGCTTGAATCCTGATGGTGCAATGAGCAAGGGACTCACATCTGAGTATACCCTTCCACGCTTAGGGTGGACAAAATTATTTACAACAAGGGGTGGTGATGGACAGAGTCTCTGAATTAAGCAGAGTACTCTCACCCAGTCAAGAGATCAGGGCTAGATCCAACACCGTTTTTTAGCTCATTGCACCATCCCAGTTTCAGAACCTGGCTGTATGCAAATTAGTCTGTCCCTGGCCCAGTGCATCATGGGAACAGGGCAGACCAGACTACAAAAGCCAATTCTTACACTGGGAAGGAAACAAGCTTCCGGGGACCGGTTTCTGGCATTTCAGCCGTCTTCGGCCCGGCTTGCTTGAATCCTGATGGTGCAATGAGCAAGGGACTCACATCTGAGTATACCCTTCCACGCTTAGGGTGGACAAAATTATTTACAACAGAGACTCTGTCCCTCACCACCCCTTGTTGTAAATAATTTTGTCCACCCTAAGCGTGGAAGGGTATACTCAGACATGGGACAGGAACAGACTAATTTGCATACAGCCAGGTTCTGAAACGGGGATGGTGCAATGAGCTAAAAAACGGTGTTGGATCTAGCCCTGATCTCTTGACTGGGTGAGAGTATTCTGCTTAATTCAGAGACTCTGTCCCTCACCACCCCTTGTTGTAAATAGGCTTTCATTGTCGGCAGCACCGTGGATACCGGAAGAGGTCATCTCTATCTCGGCCAAACCAGGACTTACAAGAACGTAAGCTGGGAACCGTCCCAACATCTCAAGACAGGTAAGAAAGACCCTAAAACCGACACAGTGAGCAAGGAACCCGTCTGGGCATACCCAACCACTTATGGCGAAAAATGAAACTGCAACAAATGATGGACAGAATGCTGAATGATTCAAGCACTCTCCCCCAGTCGAGAGATCTGGGTTAAATCTGTTGTTCTTTTGCCCACTACGCCAGCCCAGTTTGGACCCACCCATATCCAAATCAGTCTTGACCCTGTGCCTCATGGGAACAGTCCAGACCGAACTGCCAAGCCAGGTCATCCCTGGACCGGACACAAGCATCCTGGGACCGGTTTCGGTGTATGTGACCCTTCAACAGCCAGGCTAGCTTGAATCTAATGTCACAGTGAGCAAGGGAATGCAGCACCCATGGAAAGAGGAAATACCAAGGAACAATAACGATATTTCTCCTAGCTTCAACTCACTGGGGAAGGCGTATGTTCCCAGGTTAATAGCTTTAGTAAATCTGAGAATATGCCAAAACCCATGGGGGGTTGCATGGAAACGCCTTCCAAGTTGAAATGTAACATAGTGTACAGCACAAGCTACAGTGTTGCCATACATTTCTTTACAAATCGCCCCGTGGTGGCTTTGTAAATATTACTGAAGCCTTTGCATTGCCCTTGCGTCACCCTGCGTGACGCAAGGACAATGCAAAGGCTTGATAAACCTGTGCCTAACTTAGTGAGTTGCCAGACTCACAGGTTGTTGAGTTGAAGCTGGGTTTCAGCAGCTCTGGCCACGAGACCACATCTCTATATTTAGAGGCTGTTGCAAACATAAGGTTGAGACAAGGGGACAGTTCTTTGATGTCAGCAATGCTCAAAGTGTATGTGATGTCACTTCGAATTCCAATCTGATTGGAAAAATCAACTCGGATGACGCAGAAAAGCGTGACACCCTGTGCACTGTACCATTGCGGCTATCAATTTGTATTCAAACCAATTTTTTCCCGAACGACACATACTATTCAGCTTATTTTAGACAGCCAGGCTAGGCTTGGGACTTCTACTAATCCAAGTTGATCGAAACAAAAGCGTCCATGGAGCTTTGAAATTTATATTTAGAAAGGAATAAAAACAGACCCCTTCGACGTCAGAGCCGAATGTGGTTATTCTTATAAAAAGGTTTCCAGTCCCGCGTCATTAAGGCTAAATATATTGAATTAACAGACACAATTCTCTAGTTATTAACGTGAAAACCGAACCAATTGCTTTTATATCAGGACAAATACTCCCAAGGCGGAAACGTGCAGCATCTAAGCTATCATTTTCCCACCCTTCCACAAGTGTCATTTGAAACGGGGCGGTGAAACTGGAATCCGAGAATACCGTTTTGTTCAACCACCAGAAACATAAATACGCGGGTTTCTGTTTACACACTTCCGTGTGGGCTTACATAAAAAGGATCAATGGTAAATCATCTCATCAGTGCACAATAACGGCATTAGCTGTGACAGAACAACAAAAGATAAAATGAAAAGGAAAATATTTTCACATGTTCGTTTTGTCGGTGCTTCATTCAGACTATAAGCTTCAACATCCATCAGTAGCTCATCAACAGTGGCTATAATATGGTATAAAAAATCTATATATATATTTCTTAAATTAGGTAAAAGTGTTTTTTGTTTTGCCATTAACTTTGGCACCTTTTGACAAATCCTCACAAAATTTTCAAAACTAGTTTTTCACTCACATCAGCCACTGTCTTGAAAGTTTTGGGGTGCTTCTTCAAGCAGGTACTGAGAAAAGCAGGGAGCTGGTCCCGAAATGCATTTTCCTCATGCAATTTCCCATAGGGATTTTAGACACAACTACAGCTCGAACCGCTGTCCGGATTTACACCAAATGTGGCAGAGAGGTAGCTCTTAGTCCAGAAAGAGACCCTTTTCTGTTATTTGTAGTAAATTAATTCAGTAGTTTTCAAGATATTAAAGGAAAAATAAATTTGTATCTCTAGAGGTGCGAACCCTTCGCTAATCCATTCCGGTGCTTCACGAATCCATGCCCCAACAGCCCTACCGTGATTGGGTTGCCGCAACCTGTGTAGAAAGTTGTGCCCGCCATTTTATATAATGGAACAAGATCCCGGGGGGGGGGGTGGGGGGGGTTAAAAATAAAATTTGAAACTAATAGAAGGGGTCATTATAGAGGTACCCAGACTCCATGGGTGTAATATAGGGGTCTCTGAGGGACCCCTTAGGGGCAACAAAATGCCCCAAACTGATTTTTTTCCCCACACGCACAAATTTGTGAATCTGACACAATGCTCAGCACTAATCCCCCATGTAACTTCGCAGATGATTTGTGAATTCTGCTGAAAAACGTAAAGCCAGTCAGACACTCTCACACACACTGACAGACCCACTCTCACACCCATTCACAGACCCACTCAGACACTCACACACCCACTCGCAGACCCACTCAGACAGGCTTATCTCACTTGAGGCTTATTGACAGTGGCCGTGACTCCATGTGTATGGTTTAGCTAGCCGAAACACAAGTCTGTGCCTATGATATGTATTAATTGATTGCTGCCTCAGAGCCGCGAGCTCCCTGTAAGAGGGCGCTTGCACCCAAACGTACATTCCGGTAACTTCCTACTGTTCTTCACTTTGAGCACCTTTTCCCATTTGGGACACATGCTTTTGCTACTTAAATGCCACCTGCTCTACTCACTAGTTACCTATGTGGTGGTAAAGATCGGGGTAGGTCGTTCGCAAATTGTGTACTTCCCAACTGTGAGTATTGGCTCCGATGTACCAGCTCCCCTTTTACATTCCAATATATTTACTCATACTATGAGTAATTATATAATTGTTTAATCTCAGGGTATTTTATGCCAGTAATCATTTCCTCTGCCACTTATTGTTGTGCATAGTACTTCCCCAATATACTAAACCTCTTTGTTTGAGATACGGGCACTTGCCTTCATTACTGTCCCTGAATTATGAATTGGGGTTTTGTCACTGTTGTTTGTCGTGTGTCTGTTTTCTGTGTGTGCACATTTTTCAAGTAAATTCTGATGTTGGGTGGAGATGACCTCAGCATGCATTTTCCCAACTGTACAGCCTGCCTTTCAATGTAAATGTCTTGATTTCATTCCTTTTGCTATGATTCTCTCTTTTCGGATCGGTTTTTAACCCTTAAGGTATACTATATACTTGTGTGAATGCCGTTGAGTGCGATTTCAATATCATGTACTTTTTAGTGACCCAATCACGAGTAGATTCGCTTCTTAGGGCCACATGTATCAACCAATGTTGTGTTCTCAAACAGGCTGTTTCACAGAATTGCAAGGCTTTTTACATCTATCAAACCCTATTTTATGATTCAGTAACCTGTTACCGAATCGCAAAATGGGTTTGCGATTCGGTATTTGGAAGGGAATGTTTAGGGCGTCCCTTCCAAATAGCGAATCGCAGCTGCATGTGTGAATGTTTTGTGACCATGATTGCGGTAGCAAAACATTCACAATTTACCACCAATTTCAAGTTGGTGGTAACCCATATGCAAATGGGAAGGGGTCTCCAAGGGACCCCCTTCCCCTTTAAGAATGGTTGGGAAAAGTTTTTTTAAAGCAGGCATTGGTCCCCTGGATCAATGCCTGCTCTTAAAAAAATTAAAAGAAAACTTTTGTTTTTTTTAACTCAAACCGTTTTCCTTTAAGGAAAACAGGCTTTATTCCTAGGGGATCACTTATTGCCATGTATCTTATTAATATTAATGAGGTAGGTTGTTTTGCGACCCCCTAGGAATTGCTAAATGAAACTCTATGAGTTTCATACATTTGTAATAGCGATTACCTAATTGCGATTCACAGGAAATCGCCCAAAGTCTTGATGAATTGTCATGATAAGTTTTGACATTAAATAGGCAAGAAACATGTTTAACTTCTTTTAAGCATGACCTTTTGAGCTTGTTTGGACCATTGCAAATGTTTCTAGCAATTCATTATTTTTTTAATGATATCAGGGCAACCCACATATTAAATAAACTAGGGTATCCCTTAGTTATTTTTAACCTCACAAACTATGAGTATACTCACATTTCGTATCACATTCAACACAGCACCTCACTCTTAACATTGGCAAAAAGCAAGAGAACTCCTGCAAATAGCAACCTCGCGGGCCCTTTGGACATTGCAGTAGCAGCCCAATGAGGAGCTGCCTGATGATGAAGCATGACACCCATTTGGATGTGTGAGAACTCTTGCGGAATAAGATTTCCCGATCTGACGCTTTAGGATCTACTAAGGACAACAGCATCACTGGAAAAATAGTGGGAAAGATTGCAATTACTGGTTATTTTCTATTGAGAGTGGTACCTATCATTTATCTGAAAAGAAATTTAAAGTAACTGTGCGTTGAAAATTGAAGAACAACAAAGGGATTTTACATGTTTGTTAATAACGATGCACACTGATATATATATATATTACCTACTGGCGGTTGCCAGTAGGTAGTTATAGATAGGACCTAGTTTTCATAGGAAAAGCGTTTTTTCTATTTCCAATAACTTTGGCACCGGTTGATGAATCTATGCAAAATTTTCAAAAAAAAGTGGCCAGCTCCGGTCAGCTTCTGTCTTGAAAGTTTAGGGGTGATTCGTCAAGTGGGGGCTGAGAAAAAAGGGGGGTCCTAAAACGTGTTTTCCCCATGTTAATTTCCATAGGAAACATTAGACAAAGCTACAGCCCGAACTACTGAACGAAATTACACCAAATTTAGCAAAAAGGTAGGTTGTGGTTTAGAAGGAGCCCTTTTTTTTAAAATGGTGTAAATCAGTTCAGTAGTTCCTGAGAAATTAGAAAAAGAAAAGGTTCAATATCTGTCCTCCATAAGAAACTTTAGACGAAGCTACAGCCCGAACTGCTGAATGGAATTACACCAAATCTGGCAAAAATTTAGCCCTTGGTTAAGAAAGAGCTCTTTTTGTTAAATGGTGTAAATCCGTTCAGTAGTTCCTGAGAAATTGGAAAAAGAAAGTTTAAATTTCTGAGCACCAAGGAGGATTCGCGCACCCTTCCAGGCATGAGCTACACTCTGATTGGTTGCTAACAATCCACACCAGGAAGTGTTGCAGCCATTTTGTGACTCGGTTACCGAGTCAGAAGATAACTGTGAAAAAAAGGATGAAAAACAAGAATAGGGGGCAGGGTAGGAACACCGTGACCCCCTAGGCCTGCTCAGGGGGTCCCACAAGCACCCACAGGGCCTCCCATACATTTTTTTAAAATTAAAATAATTAGAAGGGGTGTGCGACTCCTGCCGTGAAAAAAAAGTGAGGGTCCCGCGCATTGTTTTTCAAAGCCCCCGGGTGGGCTAGGTCTAGGGGCACTCAGCAAATAATTTGCAGGGGGATGCGGGGGCTGCCCGCAGACCCGGGGACTGCCACCTCCCCGGGGCTGAAAAAAAAATTAGTGGGGGGGTCACAAACTCCACACACTGACCCGAGGACCACCACCTCCTCAGGGATTTGATAATAAACTGCGGGGGGCATGTGGTCCCCCTAGCAGCCCCGGGGGAACACCATCTCCCAGGGTTCTGTTTTTAAAAAAACATTATGTATGTGGGGGGAAAGAGCTCTCCCACATGCCCCGGGGACCACCACCTCCTTGGGGCACTTAAAATTGAAATTTGGGGGTCCGTTACAGACCCTCAAGCCCCAGGGACCACCTCCTCCCTAGGGCTTTAGAAATGTTGGAAGGGGGCCCTCTCCTGAAGCCAGGGCCGGACTGGGAACCAAAACCGGCCCTGGCAAAGTGCTTGGCCGCGCCGCCGCCCTCCTGGGGGAGGGGGTTTGTGGGTGCCGCCGAGCTCTTTGCCAGGACCAGTTTTCAGACGATTTAATTACAGGGCTGATTTTGCAGCTAAGCTGCAAAAACTGCCCTGTAACAAAAACGCCCCCCCCACCCGTACGGCGCACCGGGGGATTGCATGGTGCCCGCTACAGCCAGTCCCGGCCTGCCTGGAGCCCATGGTGGCCCTGGGGACTGCCACCAACCAAGGCCGGCTCCTGTAATGTTCCGGGGTGTCCACCCCCCGGACACTGCCGTTTGCAATGGCAGGGCGGGAGCCGTGTGGCTCACACCCTGCCGTAGCAAACTCTGCTTTGCTTCATTGAAGCAAGAGCCGGAGAAACCCCCTCTCGCTTCAATGAAGCTAAGCAGGATTGCTTTTGGGCAAAGGGAGCTGTGTGTCAGCAGCTCCCCTTGCTCAAAAGCAATGCCGGCTCCCGCAGGAGTCGGGGAGCTGGTGGGACTGTGGGGGCATTGGGGCTCCCCCCACAGTCCCTA
Organism: Lissotriton helveticus; assembly: GCF_964261635.1. Lineage (NCBI taxonomy): Eukaryota > Metazoa > Chordata > Amphibia > Caudata > Salamandridae > Lissotriton > Lissotriton helveticus. The sequence continues at coordinate 1,210,375,625 of NC_136063.1, forward strand.
ACAAGGGGCCATGCCCCGGGGCATGGGGACCTCAGGGTCACAAATAGCCCGGGAGGGGGGCCACTCGGCACCTCTCCTTTAAAAAAGTAAAATAAACATTTGGGCATGTCCGGGGGGATGGGGTCCCAGGGGCGAATATAAATTAATGGAAGTAGACACTTTTTTTGCGCCAAAGTTTGGAGTCGCAATTCGAGCGTGGCACGGCCCCCTAGTGTTAATGCGATGGGTGCGCAGATCCCAGCGCGGCCCACTAGTGTGAACGTGATGGGTGTGTTGCTCCAAGCAAAACTAATAAAGATTTATTTTTTTTAATCTTGGTAATATGTTGGGTTATTGGGTGGCTCTAAAAAGAGCCCTTGTTTTCATTGGGAGATTGTAGTAGCTACATTTAAGTGCGGATGCAGCGCTTCAGGTTGTTGAGAAACACTCTGTTGCCTTGATCAGCGAAGTGTACTCCATCACTTCTGTAGATGACATCCATATGGAAACGTAGATTGTTGTAATAGATGGAGCCCATCCTATGGTCTCTGAGGTAAGCTGAAACAGCTTTATTGACATTTTTCTAGCTTTTCTCAATTGGAGGACAAAATTGATTGGACCCATTCCATTTCTGTCTTTGGCATATGTTAGAGTATACAAAGACAGTTTGGGGGAAACGCAACATCAATTCTGCAAAGGTGTATTTCATTATCATTTCCAGACCTACCCCAGTCAATGTGCCTAGGTCATTGCCACCACAGTGCACAATCATGAGGTTGGAGATGCAAAAAGGTTTTAACCAAAGGCACCAATTGATGCTCTCAGTCCAATCCATTTAATGTCTACATTTTGCAAAGCTAGGTATTTGTCAATACCTCTGCGTTCAGCATACCTTTTGCACCAGAAAACATAGCTGTGCCCAACAATCAAGACGGAAAACATCTTGAAGGGATGATGTAGGTAATGAAAAGATGTTTGTAGCTGAGGTAGTCAGTTGGTAGAATGAGAGGTATGTAAAATGGTGGACAAGATGCTGTTTTTAAGAAAGTAGAGACTTGATTGGCTGTTTAAGAAGTTTGTATATTCAAAAATAGGGTGCATTGTACTTTCTTTAAAAAGCATGTTTCTTATTGGTTAGTAAAAAATGTTTGAAAGGTACAGTACAAAGGATAAGGTCATGTTTTGCAAAGCAACCACACCTGCTGTTTGCATTTGCAACATTGCGTGGTGAACTTTAAAATATGGTGAACTTGTGGTCTGTCAGTTAAGTTGAATGTTCCTTGCACTGTTACTATGGAAACTAGCATTAAGCAGAAAGGGTGAATAAGTCAGTTGCTAAGGGTTATTTTGTGGAACCAATACAAATGTGTTTTACAATTTGAAAAACTCTGGGAAGCAATAATATTTGTTGCTTATGTGTATTTGTATGGAGAAATAGAGGGAAACCTTGCCATTACTGGTTTTACCTTGCGGATTCTGATGCATTATATTGATTGTGTGTAAAAGAAAATCCTGTCACAAGTTTGTGAGATTTTTCATTCAACACATTTATTTGCAAGGTGAGTTATAAATTTGTGAGGTTTATTTAAAATTTTTTACATTATTCTAAAACTGTGTTGTTTGAAATATATTATTAAATGTAGATATGTTTGTTACATTGAACTTAAATGTTGTTTAAAAAAGAGTGTGTACAGTAATATGTGTATTTATTAAGATGATTATTGATGTTATTAATTAGGCTTCTTTTTTAAGTCTACACAAAGGTATAGATGAATGATGCTGCATATTTTTAGATAGTTGGTTGACGATACAGCACAAATGTGTGGTTTGAAATATATTCATTTAAGGTGTAGTTTATTACGCTTCATTTTTGGTTGTCTCTACAACGGTATAGTTGAATGATACTGCATAATTATAGATAGTTTCATAAAGATGGTGCGCAACTGTGCTGTTTCAAAGATGATCATATAAGGTGTTAATAATTAGGTGTCTTTTATTAGTTTGTACAAAGGTGAAGTTAAATGATGCCACATATTTTAAGATTGAATGGTGAAATAAGGTGCTGTTAATTAGGCTTCTTTTTTTGGTCTGAACAAAGGTATAGTTGAATGATGCCATGTAATTTTAGATAGGAAGGTGAAGATGTAGAATACATGTGTGGTTTTAAAAATGCTCATAAAAGGTATTGTTAATTAGCCTTCTTTCTTAAGTCTGTTTAGAGGTATAGTTTAATGATGTCGCATATCTGTAGATAGAATGGTCAAGATGTAGCTGAAAAGTAAACCACCACATATTACCCTTGCAGGCATGTTGTACTTATCTACTTAACTAGATAATCTGTAATGACTCCTCTATGTGTTCAGATTGTACTTATTCAGTTATATGTATGCTCAGTGAACTATTGAGAGGTGCCTGACCGATTAGAGGAGTGCAAAGGTAGTGAGTAGGTGATTTTAAAACTATTTGAGTAATGATTGACTGATTCCATATTGTGTAATCACCCAGTTAGTATCCAAGCACTCATGAAATCACTCTGCCACTACCTAAACAGTTATGAAATCACCCAGGCACTACCCAAAAACTCTCCCAAATAGCCAAGCACTACCCATGTAGTCATGCAATAAACCAAGCGCTTATAAATTCACTATGCACTCTCCTTGCAGCAGTCTAATCATTCAGTCAGTGCCCATGTACTCATGTAATGGCACAGGCAGTAACATATGCACTGCTGCAATCCCCTTTGCACTACCCATGCAGTCATCTAACCACCTACACACTACTCATTCGGTCCTTCGATTACCCAGGTAGTACCCATGCAGTCCAGCAATCACCCTGTCACTCCCCATGCAGTCCTCCAATCACCCAGCTAGTACCATGTACTTATCCAATCAGTCCGACAACTCCCTAGCACCATGCACTCTCCTTGCAGTACTCTAATTATCCAGTCTGTACTCATGTACTCATGCAATGACCCGGCCACTAACACATGCACTGCTACAATCCCCTGTGCACTATCATGCCGTTCTCTAAGCACCTACACACTACTCATTCACTCCTTCAATTCCAAGAAGAATTCGTTAGCAATTCCGAGGTGCAGATGTGCTCCCGCCTGATAGTTCAAACAAAGGAGCTTTCATCCCTAATGTTAGTTTGTCATCTGCTTGCATTCAGGAAAAGTAATGTGGCTTGTTGGGGGTGGGGTTAGGGATGTGGGCTACTTTGGGATTTATGCTTGACATGTCTTGCATGTAGCAAATGTGCGGCATCACTGTGTGTTACGTTGCCTCACAGCTGTTCCTTCCTCCCTCTGAGCCTATTTACTTGTGTGCGCTGCACGGTTGCATCATTTGCACTCCTATGCCACACCATTGTCATGCTTTTCTGCTCATGTTCACAAGCCTGACAACGACACACTGATGTTGGCCGTTTAAGCTGGTCAGTCACGTGAGTGTAGGCCTATGGTAAGGATAGGGCAGACACAGATGTAGAGTTCATGCCTGGCTGAAGTCGCGCCATGAATAGGGCTTGGCATGTGGCTCATGGTACTGCAATACAGATACACACAACACTTGGCATATATGAGCCAAGACCCCGAGCGGTCTTTCGCTCCTTCATTTCTCCGTTCGTGTGAGCCACCCCTCTGGGTGCATGCTACATTGCAACATCGTCGATTGTGTGCCAGGTGGCGCCAACACTAAAACACAGACACACACATTAGTTACTGCCTTGTCCAGTCCAGAACTGAACCATGGCCAGAGCCCAAATTCTGCACACCCCTACGCTGTACTGGTGTACTCCGGCTCTTCCCACTCCACTTACGCTTACAGGGGGATGACAAAGCTACATAACCGAGGTCTTCCCCACTGCCAGAGGTAACATGGTTGCGTCCGCTGTCCACAGCACAATGTAATATGGTAGGGCCCGGGGCCATCATGCATTCATAATGAACACACGGACACAGTTAGATAGATAGTGGAACTGGCTACGGGCATGTGCGCCCGGCCCCATTTTATTACCAGGGTCACATGTCCAGTGATGCCTGTGGAGTGAGTGTAAGCCATCCCTCAGGGAATGGTTGGTGCTGGCAACAACTACAACAGTGATCATCGGATCACACACACAGATTCAATCATAAAGGGTCTGTGACTTGTGGTTCACTAATGTAGGGGCACCAGATCTGAAATCACACACAAAAGATTCTATCGCAAATGGACCATGACTTGTGGTGCACTAAAGTAGGGGCACCAGAGTGCTCATGCAAAAAAATTGTTAATGTCCCTTCTTGATACTCCTGCTGCCTGAGGTCCGCTGTCTACAGCACGAAAGTCAATCATAAAGGATCCATGAGTTGTGGTGCACAGAGTTAGTGGCACCCGAAGAGCTCAGTGTGTGCGCAGCCAGCGTTGATGGCATGTCCTTGCAAGTCAGGGTTGGATTGGATATGTGTGAGACCTGATTACTGCAGTGTAGGCTGGCGGCAGCGGCCAGCAAGGGCCCACAGCCACGTGGCATTGACTTGAGCTGCACAGAGTTAGTTGTACCTGAAGCACTCAGCGTATGCGCAGCCAGCGATGATAAGTCGTGCGGGTGGGCCACACTGGATGCAATGTCTGTTGCCTACTGGACACTGCAGTTAATGAATCAAGACTAAATTTGAATTTTGAGCCCTGCTGACCTCAGTGTAGGCCGGACACAGCGGTCAGCAAGGGCATACAGCCACGTGGTGTTGACTTGAGCGCACAGAGTTAGTAGCACCTGAAGTACTCAGTGTGTGCGCAGCCAGCGATTCTGCAATTAATGAAACAAGACTGAATTTGAATTGTGAGCCCTGCTGATGGCAGTGTAGACGTATGGAACATAAGATGAAATATGTATGGAATACATTGTCCAAATCTTGGATCTTCTGAGTACAATCTTGTTGTTAGAAATGAGCATTTAAAAAACCTTAGAAATTCAATAAAAAAGCACAGGTTTCAGGGACGTTATAGTTAGTTGCCTGCTGGACTCTTCAATTAATGAATCAAGACTGAATTTGAATTATGAGCCCTGCTGACCGCAGAATAGGCTGGAGGCAGCAGTCAGCAAGGGCCCACTGCCATGTGGCATTGACTTGAGTAGCATAGAGTTAGTGGCACCTGAAGCACTCAGCGTGTGCGCAGCAAGCGATGATATGTGGTCCGGGCGGGCCGTACTGGTAGCAATGTCTGTTGCCTACTGGACTGCGTCATCTGCAGTCGTGACTCGATCTGTATTGTGAGCTTTGCTGTCCGCAGTGTAGATCGTAGGCAGTAGTCAGCACAGACGTAACTCCATGGTGCTGTGCCGCTGGGTTTGCAGGGGGCCTGTGTCGAGGAGGTCGGTGGTCACGGTGGCGGCGTCGTGGCAGGGTGAGGGCCACCGCCCTGGCATTCCCGGAAGAGAACCGCGCCCAGAGCCCCGGCTTATTTATTCACACTCCTATGCTGGACTGGTGTACGTCCGACCAGCCCACTCCGCTTAAGCTTACAGGGGGGGATGACACAGCTACATGACTGAGATCTTCCCCACTGTCTGAGGTAACTTGGTTGTATCCACTGTCCACAATACTACAAGCATCAACAGTATATGTTAGACAGGTATGTGCTCTGCATAGTGAGGTCTGTCCAGAACATCACCATCACACTTGGCATTGTGTGCACTCTTATTCATGGGTGACTTGCCTCCTTCACACATACTTGGTACCCACCTCTCCCAACATTCAGCTATTGTGTGGCTGAGGGGCCATGCTGTTTTGGCACGTCCACTGTCCTGTTCTATGCTGTCTCAGTGGTAGTCGGGAGCACTTGGGGGTGGTGGCGGTGGGTGTTGTGGCTCTCTTGGGTCTCCGAGCTGCATGATCAGTAGCTCCATGACATGTGTATGTCTTCAGATGTGGCTCTGGGCTGGGCTCCCTTTCAGCGGACAACCAAGATTCCTCCACAGACAAAGCTGCTGGCTGTGCTGCACCTGTTGGCCTCTGGTACCTTCCAACCAACAACTGCCAGAGTCGGAAGAGTCTCACAGTCAGCCCTATTAAACCTCATAACACATGGGTTGGATGTGTGTCCACAAAAGCAACGGCGGGCCTCCGTATCCGCACCGCATGCTCGTCATAGTATTACTGCGAACCCAACCCCAACCGTTGTCTTGTGCCTCTGTTCTCCAGATCCAAGAATGTGGTTTCTAAAATGGGTGTGTGCCAGGTCATGACGTCCAGTAGTCAACAGTAGTGGAATAACAGTACTTTATTACAAAAACATACATTAACAACACAAAAACATCAAACAACGAGTGACATTCCCAACGGGGAACATCAGTGTAACTTGTGGATCCAAATAACTGCAGATCGTCCTGGAGATTGCAATACAATTTCATATTCCAAAAGTCTGTATTCAGAAACCTGTTGGATAAATGGTGACAATGGTCAAGCGTTAGTATGGTCACAAACGTAATCTGGTACAATGTATTGCACTTGGACAAACGGGAATGCTTACAGGTATGATTAATCCTGCACAACAAGACCTTAACAGAAGTTTGTGTGGTCGTAACCTTCGTAGGAAAGAAAAGGAAGATTATGACCACACAAACTTCTGTTACGGTCTCATTATGCAGGGTTCATCATACCTGTAAGCATCATGGTTAGTTTCAGCTCGATACACCTGCAGCTTCACTTCACCCATCCTGCACAGGAACAGCTGGAGACCAAGCAAGGTAACCACGCCATAGCAAGCTTCCCGCACGTGTTGGGGGCAATTGACTACACACATGTACTATTTGTGCCCCCTGCCGACACTCCACACAATCACTGCAACAGAAACCACAAACACTCTAACAACGTGCAGGCAAAACTGGACCACTGGGGCCTGTACACTAATGTCGTTGCAAACTTCCCAGGCAGTGTGCATGATTCCTACATCTTCCGCAAGCACCAGACGGGTCCACCACCCAGGGATGACTGCCTGACCCTGTGCACCCAGACCTCAATGCTCACCTGCTGCCACCGGCGTGTCTCCAAGAGGGCCCGCCATGTGCTGGAGCAACCTCCTCAGCCGTTGCGGTATTCCGTGCCATAGGCCCCCAGCGCATCCTGCTGCACCGCACCGAGGAGTGATGTCTGTACAACCTGCTGCCTTTGGCGTACACATGGTCCAGCTGAGCTCGCAATTCAAATCGGGTCTTGATTGCCAGAATGGCGTATCGAGGCCTACGCATCATCGCAGGCTGCACACCCGCTCAGCTCTGATGGCACTAACTCAGTCCAGCTCAAGTCATCGCCACATGGCGGGAGGCCCGTGGTGGCCAAAGTGCCTCGGCTGCCACCAACTCTGTGCACCTCAAGTCACCCCATTATGTCACCTCCGGCAGTGGGGAATGTGATGTGGTAGGTCCCAAGGGGCTTATGCATAAATAATAACCACACGGACACACCCAGATAGAGAATGGAAATGGCATCGAGCATGTGCGCTCGGCCCTTTATATTGGCAGGGTCATATGTCCTGTGACGCCTGTGCTGGATGGGTGTGGTGTGGGTATAAAACAGCGCTGAGGGAGTGGCTTTGGCATGCTGACCTGGGATCAGCAGATCACTACAGGGAAGACCTGGGACATGTAGCGTTGTCACCCACTGTAAGCGGAGTGGGCTAGCCAGGCGTATGCCAGTCCAGTGTAGGGGTGTGAACAATGACCCCGGGGCTCTGGGCGTGGTTCCGTCCTGGGCTGTACAAGGAAGTAACTAATAGGTGTGTCTCTGTTGTAGTGTCGGCGCCACCTGGAGCGCAATTGATAATGTTGCCCCCTGTGACTCAAGTCTTACAACATGAGCAACATGGACGTAAGGGGGAATCACTGACCCTACATTCATCCATACTTTTACACTTGAATGATCATAGGCACCTGTGTGAATTTGATATTCAGTGGAGTGTTGTCTTAAAGTATTTTCTTCTCTTGTTTTTGGTATAGCCAGTACTATGTACTCATCCAATCACTCTGCAAGTTCCCAAGCACTTATAAATTCACCGTGCACTATCATTGAAGTACTCTAATCATTCAGTCACTACCCATGTACTCGTGTAATGACCCAAGCACTAACACATGCAGTTCAGTTCAGTTCAGTAACTTTATTCGTTTATAAATCAAAGATACCATCAAAGTACAATAAAATCACATCACATCAATTTTAAGAAAGGAGATATAAAAAAACAGCGTTAAAAATCCAATACCATAGGCTCATAACAATTTCATTCAAGTATTGATTTCCGTGAATTAAAAACATTTTTAAGAAAAGCCGTGACAGATGCAACAGTAAAAATGTCATCTAACATCCGGATAGCTAAAAAGGCAGGTCAACACTGTCTAAGGTCCATGTACTTTAAAATTGGTACAATCCATCTTTTCCTTGGAATCGTATATAATTTGCAGAAAAACAATATATGAATGTCAGATTGATTAGACAAATCATCGCATGGGCATTTGATTAATTGCTTTGACCAGTCATTCATAGTAGGAAAACTTAATAGCCTAAAAAAGATATTAAATCTAAAACGTATCAATAAAAACCTTTCAAAGTCTCGCATCTGTAAAGTTGTGTATGGTTGCATATCATTCCTATTCAGGATAAGTTGATGGGAAAACACAGATATTTTGGTGAACTCCACCTTATTTCTAACATCCTCTAGGTAGGTCATGCACAATTTCTTTAATATTTTCCTTGGGATATGCTGCATTAGAAAGGGTTCTACAAAATAGTCCAAGTGACCTATTTTAATAAGGAACGATTTTATATAATATAGCCATTTCATTTTATGGGCGTTATCAAGGCTTAGTACATCCCCCAAAATGAAACGGTTAAGTGAACACTCCTCAGAGGTCCACACCCTATGCCAAAGGAGAATTGGTTGTACCTTAATAATATCCTCTAAATATGGTAATCCCAATTCTGCATGGCAATTGTGGGTGGACACACTATCTGGCACAGATAAAAGATGTCTCAAAAAACTATTTTCAATTACCTGCAGCGATTTCACATTGGCATGACCCCGGATACCTGCACCATATAAAGCAATTGCCACGCAAGTTGCTTTATAGATGCATAACAGTTCTTTGATAGGTTTTCTACCCATTATCCTACTAAAAGTTATCAAGACCATAATGGACTTGGAGAACAACAGTCTCCTTGTATTTACAGCTTGGATCCAAAGGCCGGATCGATCAAACAAAATGCCCAAATACGAAAAAGTGTTAGTAAAATCCAAGGGCTTAGATTCAATGAACATAGTTTTCTTTATTCTATCTGCCCCTGAGCCACAATTCATACAGAACGTTTTCCTGCAATTGATTTTTAGTATTAAATCTGTTTATTGGTAACGTTTGAGCACAATAGACAGAATAGAAAACGCCTACAACCCAGCGGGCCGGCTCAGCATAGTAATTCCGTATATGCAATTCAGAGCTTAATGTGATACAACAAGTGTTAAACACAGCAAGCCGCCTACAACCCCGAGGGGCCGGCCGCGTTGTTAAAGCAGACCGTCATGTCAGCGTAAGCAATGTGGCCAAGTGGCCTTGTCTTTAGAGACAGAAAGCTAATAAATCAGAAAAGTGAAGAAAAATAGAACCCCCCCACCCCATCCTGCCCGAACCCCAACTCCCACATCTTCCCCTCTTTCCCTCCCTCGCCTCCCCCCCAGGTCCAGGTCCTAGTCGTCCCCCATACAGGGTGAGCCTCCTCCCCACTCAACAGCCCTCAGTTTGGGACAGACGCAAAATACACAAGTACCTAGGGCATGTGACTTCTCTGAATTCCGTGGCTAAAAGGGACAGGAATGGTTGCTACAGGTCCACGTACTTCGCACCCTCCGCCGCTTTGATCAAGGACAGTTTTTCCATGCCCAGCACTGCCCATAATCGAAACAGCCAACCCTGAAGGGACAGAGTGTGTGTAGTGCGCCAGAGGGATAAGATGTTTTGCAATGCAGACCCAATAGCGATGGCGATCAATCTACCCCTGCGTGACCGTAATGGGTATGTAACAGGGTTTGGGAGGCCTAGTAGAACATAGGAAGGGAATCGTGGGAGTTCAGTGTCGAAGTGGGTATCGACCTCATCCAAGACTGACTTCCAATAACCACGGAGGTGCACACAGTCCCAGAGAAGATGTACCAAGGAACCCGGTTCCCCGCAGCCGCGCCAGCACGTTGCGTCCCTACTGTGATCTATCTCATGTAGCCTCTCTCGGGTGTAGTACCAATATGTTGCTATCTTGGTGAGTGTGTCTGTTAAGCCCATGTGGTAGGCGGAGTGTCGCGCGCGATAATATATACCATCCCAGTCTTTAGAGCTGAGTGTGCGTCCTAACTCTTTTTCCCATCGGGCCCTACCCGAGTTATAGACGTGGGAATAGCAATCCAACAACATGCGGTAGAGGTTAGAGATGAGATGCTTATCTGTCTTCCTCGTGATCAACCAATATTCATTAGGCCGCAATTGCCTGTCCGCCACCTCCGCACCTGACCGTTAAGAGCCCAGTGCCGCACTTGTAAATACCTAAGGCGTTCCGACTCCGGCAGCCCATAGTCTTGCTTGAGCGTTTCGAAGGGAATGATCCCATCGCCCGTGTACATATGGGACAGAGACCTGCATCCCGCTGGGCGCCACCTCTCGTAAGCAACAACGTCCCGTCCGGGAGTGAAATCAGGATTCTCCAGCAGAGGTGTAAGTGGGGATGGGAAGGTGGTTAGATCATGTTTCAAATTGGTGCTATCCCACACCTCCAGAGGTACCCTCGTGATGAGGGAAGCGTAAAGATTAGGGGGTCTGTGCTGCCTGCGGAGAAAAGGCACTTCCTGGAGTGGGCGGCCCGCTATGGCCTGATCTTGGAAAAGCCAGTGTTTCTCTGACTCCCATCTGCTCCACTCGACTAAGGTTCTCAGTTGGGTTGCCTGATAATACAAGAGGAGGTCCGGCAGACCCACACCTCACTTCTCGGGCGGTAGCGTTGCCACTCTAAGTTTCATCCTAGGCTTCCTGCCATTCCAAATGAATTGTGCCAGTTCAGATTGCGTCTGGCGGAGCCAACCATCTGGTGGGCGGAGAGGGACGGCTCGGAATAAATAGAGAATCTGTGGCAGGACCGTCATTTTGACGGCGGCCACCTTACCTAACCAAGATAGTGGCAAATGTTTCCACCGACTTAGTTCCTTGCGAATAAGGAGGCTCAGCCGCGCATAATTGACCTGAACTGTGTCCTGTAGTGTGGGGCCGAGGTGGATTCCCAGGTAAGGGACAGTAGACTGCGTCCAATGAAATGGAAAACTATTCTGCAGGTGGGATCTGGTATGTGCCTCTAGGGAAAGATCCAGGGCCTCCGACTAAGCCATATTAACCTTAAATCCCGACACCCTAGAGAAGGCGTCAAGACTGTCCACGCATGCAGGTAGAGAGGTAGCCGTGGAGGAGAGGGACAACAGGATATCGCCAACATATAGACTGATGGTGTGTGTGTAGGCCCCGATCTTAATGCCATGCACCTCCGGATTAATCCGTATCGACTGTGCCAGCGGTTCCATGTATAAGGCAAAGAGCAGGGGCGACAGTGGGCACCCCTGCCTCGTGCCGCGCTCAATGGGAAAGCGAGGCGATGAGTGTCCATTGACCCTAACTGTCGCCGTGGGAAGAGAGTAGCAATTAAGGGCCCACGTACGAAATTTGTCGCCCAGCCCTGCCTTCATCAGCACCTGCTCCAGGTAAGGCCAATGAACTCGATCAAACGCCTTCTCGGCGTCTATTGCTAGAAACATATATTCTCCCGCCGTCCTCGTGGCCTTTTCAATGAGATGCAGCGCCCTTTTCGTGTTGTCCACCGTTTGGCGCTCCGGGATGAAACCTGCCTGGTCAGGATCAATCAGGCTGGGCATGAGAGGCGCGAGCCGCGTCGCCAGAACACTAGTGTAGCGCTTAAGGTCCACATTGAGTAGGGAAATAGGTCGGTAGGCCTCGCAACGTGAACGATCCTTTCCCGGCTTGGGAATGACGGAGATGGTCGCGTCTAGCAGATCCCCCGGGATCGATCCCGGGTCAGCAAAGGAATTAAAAAGAGTGGTCAGCAACGGCACAACCTGCGCGCAAAACGTTTTGTAAAATATGGTAGAAAAACCGTCCGGCCCAGGGGCCTTGGCCAGTTTAAGGCGAGAAATAGCCGCAATGACCTCTTCCGGCCGGATAGGCCGGTCTAGTGACTCTGCTTGCTCAGGGGTCAGGTACAGGAGGGAAATTGACTCCAAGTACCTCTCGCCTTCCGCTGGGTCTAGGGAGGATCCTGCGTACAGAGATTTATAGAAGGCGCTAAAGGCCGCAGCTATGTCTGTGTCTTCGGTGACCACCTCCCCGTCTTGTGTGGAAATCTCCTGAACCGCATGCCGTTGCTACACATCCCTCAGTGCATGGCCCAGCAATCTTCCGCACCGGTCACCCCCGTGTAATATAGATGTCGCACCCTCCCCGCCGCGTACTCAGCCCGATCTTGGTCGAGCGCCGCCAGTTGCTGCCGCGTCTGCCGTAGCTGTCTCCATATTCTTGGCACCCCCTTGCGCTGGTGCAGAAGCTCAAGTTCGCGCGTTTTCGGTGTCAATTCCTCTCGCTTGCGTGCTCGTTCTGCATTTTCAGCTACCGAAACCGTGATCAATTCCCCACGGAGGACTGCCTAAAGCGCCGCCCAGCAAGTGGCCAAAGAGGTGTCTGTGGTGTTGTTATGTGTTAGGTAATCTTTAATAGTCCCCTTAAGCCTGTCAACCACGTCAGCCCGGTGCAGTAGTGTGTCGCGCAGTTTCCAGGAACGTGTTATTCAGGCAATCGGGGGAAGGGCGAACACCGCCATCTCTGGGGAATGGTCTGACAGGGACGCAGCCGCGATTTCAACCTCCGTAGCGGGTGCACGTAGAGGGGAAGAAACTAAAAAGTGATCGAGGCGTGCATAGGTCTTGTGAGCATTAGAGTAGTATGTATATCCCCTTTCGCCCGGGTGAAAGCTGCACCACAAATCCACCATACACATGTCCCTTAGTCTAGTGAATCCCTCTACAGAGAGTGTACCGGCCTGCGAAGAGCGCTGCCCTGATCTGTCCTGCAAAGTGTCCATTACTAGATTCAGATCCCCACCCACCAGGATGTGGCGGTCAGGCAATGCGGCAACCTCCGTAAGGGCTGTGTGTAAGAACTTCTCTTGGCCTTAATTCAGAGCATAGATAGAGCATACTGAAAAAGTGGACCCCCTTATGGAGAATCTATAGGGCAACAGCTGCCCCTTCATTTCCACCCCCTTCTGCAGCACCTTCCCCCTGAATCGTTGGGCCACTAGTATCGCCACACCAGCCGTCTTAGTGGGAGATGAGGATTAGAATTGGTGCGGAAAACAGCGAGACCGCATCCTGGAGAAATCTTTCTGCAAAAGGTGGGTTTCCTGCAGCAGACAAATGTCTGCTTTGGAGGCTTCCAGAAGGGAGAGTGTCGCCTTCCATTTCACCGGATTGTTAAGTCCTCGCACATTCAGCGTGAGGACCCTCAATTCAGTCGGGGGCATGGGTCATTCTTCGGGAAACCGAAGCCCCCCTAAGCGCTGTGTCACTTGTTAGCCAAAGCCTCCCTGCTAGACGTCTGCCTGGCAGGAAGTGTCGTAACTCACGCTCCCTATCTTTAGGAATGGGGGTCACCCTGTGCAGCACCAAAAGCGTCTCTGGACCCAGAACACGCCCACCCCCCACACCCTCCCCCCCTCCCCAACAGAGCCCCTGAAGAAAAGAGAAAGAAAACCATAAGAAAACCAACAGATCGAAAGATACTTATTGTTCATCATCCGAGGATGATTGGTGAAACAGGAAGGAAGACGCCCACAGGTGGAACAGACGATCCTCATCCGTTCTCCCCTGACGTCCGGTAGGGTCTTCTCCTGGAACCAATGGTTGGTCCCCTCCGGCACCTTTCAACCGCCCACAGGATGTGTGCTCAAGCCAGTTTCCTCACGCATCCGTCGTGGCCTCTGTCACCCTGGCCACGGACGCCACTGCTGCCCCCCTCTTGCGCAGGGTGTCCGAAAGATCCGGCCTCGTTGCTCTTGCCTGTTCGCCGACCTTTTGCCACTCCCGGGAACGGCGCTGTTGCCAGGAAGGGGAGACGGTGGTGTCAGTAGGGTTGTTAGCTGGGTCCAATCCCAAGAGTTCGCAGGCCGCCTCCAGCGACCGAATCTGAATAAGTTTGGACTTCCATTTAAAGATAAGTCTGAACGGATGCCCCCATGAGTAGGGTATCCCTTGCTCTCGTAGGAAGGTAGTGACTGGCTGGAAGGTTCTGCGTTTGGCCAGGGTGGAGGCCGCAAGGTCTTGGTACAGCACAGGCCGATGATCACGAAATTCTAGGGGAGAGTGAGCACGCGCTTCCTTCAAAATTCTTTCTTTGAGCTGATAATCATGGACACAAACCAAAATGTCCAGAGGCGGAGCCTTGAACCGCTCGGAAGGCCAACTCGGTGCACTCTGTCCATCTTGATGTCTCGTACCTCCTCATCGCTCAAGACGTGCCGGAAGAGCGCCTCCACGTAGTCTCGCAGGTCCGTCCCCTCTCCTTTCCACGGCACTGCCCGTATCCGTATGTTATTCTGACGAGACCTGTTCTCCAGGTCTTCCGTGTGCGCTTGGAGGTCAAGGTTCTGCTCCGTGAGGCGTAGAATATCTTGCTGTAGTTGGTGCACATCTTCCGCGGTGCCCAGGTCGTGCTTCTCCAGCGTCGCGACCCGCTCCCCAACCGCATCAACATCATGTCGCATCTCCCTCAGGTCCGACACTAGCTGGGAGCGTAGCTCAGTAATATCCTCCTTAATCGCAGTAAAAAACTCCAACATAAAGGCTTTGGTGGCTGGCGCGTCAGGGTCATCGCGGCGTGGGGATTTATCACCGACCGGCAATGTTGATGGCTGTGTGCCTTTCTGGGTTCTTTCTTTCGTCAGCTTATCCTTTTTGGGCCTATTCGCAGCCATGTTGCCGCCACCTGTCGGGAGCTAACGTGAGATGACCCAAGGTCCGTCTCCGTGTCCCCGCAGTGTATCTCGACACTATACTTCAGGCGCCAATATCAGGCATAATGGGGTGGAAGCGGTTGCTGGGTCCACGCGCTGACTTCACAGGTCGTCGGAAACCACCTCTTAGGTGTTGGCGTAGGTCAGATCCACGCCGCTCCGTTCCGCAAAAGGTCAATGTGGGGGAAGGAGGAGGCTCCGGAATGCAGGCTGCCTCACAACCGGCGCGGAATCAGGCCGCAACGCTAAGCCTTACATCTCCCGCTGTAGGCCTGGTCAGCGACGCACTTCAGAGGTCTCCAGCCCCAGGTGCAATGCAAGCACCCTAGCCCCTTAAGCCTCACCTCTCCCCTGCGCTGTCCGGCGATGCTCCACTGTGGTTCCTGCGCAGGCCCCGCGGTCAGAGTTCCTGGGTGCCCTGTGCGCTACCTGCACCCCGGCTGGTATGTCTCCGGGCCCAGTCCCTGTGAAGCCCAAGCGCCGTCCGCCGAGTCGCTGACAGAAAAAAAAGGGGGGGAGGGAAGGGGGTCGCCCCGCCGGCCGCCCACTGCTCTGCCGGGTTGGAACTCCGCCTCTGCAGGATTGTGGAAGAGGGCCATCGGCCACCTCTGGGCGCCTCGCTGCACGTCCGCGTTGCCGAGCCGCCCTTGTCGCCTCCTGTAATCACGGGCCGGGGGTGGAAGTGCCAATCCCGTATTCCCTGTCACTGGAGCACCGGGCGCCCCGTCAAAAGTGCCACAGGCTCCGCCTTGCTGCCACGCGACCCCGGGGATCTGCAGATCGTACAGGCCGCATCTCTCCACGGCTCCGGTGAAAGCTGTCGGGCCGGAGAACGGCGCCACCTGGGTCTCCAAGGTGCTTCGGGGCTCTCGACACCCAACCCGGACCGCAGATGGGCACCCTGCGGGGAGCTATGCAAAGCTGCGATAGGAACGGCACCGGAGGGACCGAAAAGCGCATCCTACTCTGCCGCCATCTTGGCCATGCCCCCGCAATTGATTTTTAAATCCAGTTTGGTCATAAAGTTAGTGAAGGACGTTATCATTTTTTGCATTGCTTGCGGAGTCCTCGCCATCAAAACCGCATCATCTGCATATAATAATGCGGGTATTGAGCGATTTGATGCCAAGGCATATCCCGACATTCATGCAGTAATGTGCTTTCTAAGTTGTTGATATAGATGGTGAATAAAAAAGGGGCAAGGACACATCCTTGCCGGACTCCTCTAGCTATTCTGAACGTCTTAGTGCACTCACCATTTTTACCAAATCTTATTGAAGCCTTAGCCCCCTTGTAAAGATTCCTAAGGAATATTATAATATTTTCCTCGACCCCCAAACGTTCCAGTATCAGCCATAACTTGCTATGGGTAACACAATCAAATGCGGATGACAAATCCCCAAAAGTTAAAAACATCCGGCTACCTCTAGCTTTAGTATACTTCTCTAAGTGTATATGCAAGTTAAGGCCCTGATCAACTGTACCAAGATCTTTACTGAAACCATATTGGAGGTCACTGATTATGGCATGCTCATCAGCCCAGGTTTGTAACCTATTTAAAATAACTCTACCCAGGATCTTAATGGTCGAGTCTAATAAAGATATAGGGCGATAGCACGCGCAACTAGTTCTATCGCCCTTTTTAAAAATAGGTATGATAATAGACTCAAACCAAGTTGATATCAAACCATCAGAACAACTAGCATTGAATAATGTTGTCAGGAGTGGGGCCCATAAATCCATATTATTCTTGAAGAGGTCAACCAGTACCCCATCAGGGCCCGGCGCCTTACCTCCCAAGATGGCTTTTATACCCAATCGCATAGTAATATTGAGTTCTATTTTATAATAAGGGGGCATAATTGTTTCCTCCTCTACGTGCTCACTGGGCAATTGCCCCTCCAAGGATGGTACACTATACAGCGTTTCAAAAAACCTGACCCATTCAGTCTAAGTGATGGCAACCTCTATCCTCGCCCTAGAGTTAACCTTTAAGAACGGAGCATTTACTGCCTTCCAGAAGGCCGACGAATCTCGGCTTTGAGAAGCCTCACAAAGTGACTCCCACGCTTCCCTTTTCACAACATCCTTTCTCTTTTTTAGAGCCATCTTGTATGCCTTACGTAGGTCTCTAATTGAGGTCCAATCCTTATTGGTTTTTCTTAAGGCACACTTGAGGTTCGAATTAGCCTTAGTACAGGCTGTGTCAAACCAGCTCGTGGGTTTCTCTTTGTGGTTTTTAACTTCTACCCACAAACTAGCTTTAACTTGTGAGGAAATAATATTAAAATTATTAATTATTTCTGAGTTTTCAGCTGTCTCATTCAAACAAACATTAAAACTACTCTCGCATTTCCTAATTAAGTGATGTAAAAATTCCTCTGGAACTACCTTTAACCATTTTAAGGAATACCCATTTTGGCTTTTTATGGCGACGTTACCCATGTATTGCCCATGTGTACGCTCAGCCGCCTTATCAAAATGCGGGTTAAATACTTCCACTCTAATAGGAAAATTATCGCTTAGGGAATTATCCAATGTTTGAAAGTTTAACACAATATCTCGGTAACAAGAGGAGACAAGTATAAAATCAATTGTTGAAAACACTCCTCTACCATTAAACGTAGGAGAAAATGGGATCTCGGGTTGACACATTTTGTTAACAAAGGCCAAATCACACGAAAAAATATTATCGTTTAATAGGTCCCCTCTAACGGTGCGCTCAAAATGCAGTAAATAAGTTTCCATATCCACTGATAAGCCACAAGACCCCAAATCTCCTCTATTACATAATTGACAGTTGAAATCACCAACCCAGACAACTATTGCCTCTTTAACGAACAACAAATTAATGTCCGATTTAAAATATTTCAGAATGAATTCAATGTTATCCAAGGGAACGTTATTATAAAAGTTCACGATAATCAAACACAATTTTTTGCTAATATGCATCCTAACCATATGATAAAACCTATTATTCCGCGGAAATTCTATTTTCTCACAATTAAAAAGGTTGGAAACATAAGTGCAGAGCCCTCCTTTTGCTCTGCCATGTACAGAGCCTATAGCAGGTGAAAAGAAGGTTTTAAAACCATTCAAATGATATGCTTCTGCTGCCCAAGTCTCCTGAAGACAGACTACGTCATGTTCATTAATTAGCTTTACCCATATCGGATTGTTTCTCTTGGATCGTATGCCTGCAACATTCCAGGACATGACAGACCATATATTCCCTTTCGCCTTATGTCCTGCTCTTGTTTCATTCTCTGCTCTCTCAACAGCTGGCTGGGTGAGTATATCGAAATTGTGCCCGCCTAAGTCTTTATTTAATATGCCTCCATATACACCATGGTTCAATACCACAGCACTATCTAAAGGAGCCACTAAAAATGGGGTTGCACCTACAATATTTTCTTTTGCCACTGGAATGTCATTATTTATATTTTCCATGCAATCACCTATACCCTTCTCTTTGCACAGTCAGTCAACCCCTTCCAGCCCAGAAAATGCCTCAAAGCGATTAGCTACTAGGATGTTGAACTGATTTTCAAACGGGGTCCATATCCCTCATCGCCATCTGCTATGAGGTATTACACCAGGCGGGGCTGGGGGAGAAGAGGGATAGAAGTATGTTAGATCCAGAGTATAAATGACACCTGTTCCTCTGTGGTTATAGAAATCACCAATGTACTGAACCACCCTACTGTCCCTAAAATTGACTATAATGCAGTCCCCGTCCACGTCCTTCCTTCTTTGGCCCAACCAACTAACTCTACGTACATTTAAGATTTCTCCACGTAGATCTGGACGTAGTGGTCTATTTTTATTTAACCAGAAGGTTACTTTATTTTTAAGCTCATGATAGGTTTCAGTTTTCTGATTCCCTAGCTTTGGGACCCCGGATAGGACAACTACATAGGGATATGAGTCTGGTGGAAGGTCTATTCTCACTGAACTGCTTGTTTCTGTATCAATTAGAGGTGCATCATTAATTGGCGACAGATTTTTGTTCGCCTTTTCTATTTCCCCTGTAGTTAATACACCCTCCTTAACTGTTCCCTCTAATGGCCCCTCCTCTCACTGGAACAGATGTACAACCCACGGGATTTTCTAGTGCCGTAATATTAGTTGGCTTTGCTGAGATATTAGAAGGGATATTTAAACTCACGCTTGGCCTACTTACAGATTTATCTGTAGTTTTAACATTGCAATCACACTGGGTTACGGTAGCATCCAAAATCTTTCCCAATAGCACAGAGTTAGCTTGGGTAACTTATTCTAACTTCCCAAGCTTCTCGCTAATTCGCTTGGATCTCTCCATTAACGGCAACATGAGTGACTTAACCAACTGTTCTATTTTTTCAAAAGAAACGCTCTGTACTATTGTTCGTTAAGGTCAAAGGGTCTACCATATTTTCTAAAGGGGCCTTTTGCAACTGAGTGGTAGTCAAGGATGAAGACATATTATTGGCATCCGCCACTAGTTTTGATGGAAGACTCATTGGTTTTGTTGCCTTGGTCTTCTTTGTACAACCACCCTTATGTACCACACCCCGCGTTTTCTCTTCGCTATCGGTTTTGGGATTTGAGGATTTACCATATGTAGGGTAGTGGATCTAGTGGAAATGCTCGGTCCAGTGATGTTCAGAATGCTATCTATAGAAGAGTCATCTAATGTGACCAGAGCACTGGTTTCCCGTGTATCTAACAAGTCAGATTGTTCTGGCTCAAGCAAATGTTGGTTATTTCCATCTGACAAAATAATATCAGGGGACAAGGCCGGAACAATCCCTTGATTTGGAGAGGACGCCAATGCTATTCCTCCCATCGAAGATCTCCTCAAATACATGGGTTCCTGGGACAGGCGGCGTTCAGTCAGAGCAATCTCGTGTTCTAAGACCGAGGTTGCTCTTATAATAAACTGGTCCAAGGTTCCAGCGACGCCCCCTCCTGTAACTGTAGTTAAAGCCTTTCTACCTCTCCCACCTCTAGAAGCCATATTATTCAAACACTGTCTTTTCCCATTTAAGAGACTTGTAAACAGAAGATATAAATAATACAATATTTACGATGTTCGAGGGGTGGCCCAGTCCAGTCTCTACCAGTCTGAGACGGGCTCAGACGGGCCCGCCCTTGGCCCAGGCTTCGCCCGGCGCCCGCGCGCGTGCGCGTCCCGCGGGGCCGGAAGTAGTAGCTGGCTAAATTACCCCCGGTAACAAGGGGGAGTGGCCGCTTGCCTGCCGCGTTCTCCCGCAACCTCCTGGTTGTTGTGGTTCACCTCTTGTCTCTGTTTGCTGGTCCTTTTTAAATGCCCCCGGTAACAAGCGGGAGTGGCCGTTTGCCTGCCACGTCCTCCCGCAGCCTCCTGGTTGTTGTTGTTCGCCTCTTGTCTCTGTTTGCTCGTGCTGCGTCTCCACTAGCACATGCACTGCTACAATCCTCTGTACACTACCTGTGCAGTCCTCTAACCGCCTACACACTACTCATCTGCTCCTTCAATTCCCCAGGTAGTGCCCATGCAGTCCAGCAATCACTCTGTCACTCCCCATGCACTCCCAATCACCCAGCCAGTATTAGGTACTTATCCAATCACTCCGCCAATTCCCAAAAACGTATAAATTCACCATGCCCTCTCCTTGCAGTACTTAAATCATCAGTCAGTACCCATGCTATGAAAGATGATCATATAGGGTGTTAATAATTAGTTTTTCTTTTTAGTTTGTACAAAGGTAAATTTAAATGATTTCACATATTTTAAGATTGAATGGTGAAATAAGGTGCTGTTGTTAGTTAGGCTTCTTTTTGTAGTCTGAACAAAGGTATAGTTGAATGATGCCATATAATTCTAGATATAAAGGTGAAGATGTAGAATAAAAGTGTGGTTTTAAAAATGCTCATAAAAGGTGATGTTAATTATCCTTCTTTCTTAAGTCTGTTGAGAGGTATACTTTAATGATGTCATATATTTGTTGATAGAATGGTCAAGATGTAGCTCAAAAGTAAACAGCCACATATTAGCCGTGCAGGCATGTTGTACTTATCTACTTAACTAGATAATATGTAATGACTCATCTATGTGTTCTGATTGTATTTTTACAGTTATATGTATTCTTAGTGAACTATTTAGAGGTGCCTGACCAATTAGAGGAGTGCAAAGGTAGTGACTAGGTGATTTTAAAACTACATGAGTAATGATTGACCGGTTCCATATTCGGCAATCACCCAGTTAGTATCCAAGCACTCATGAAATCACTCCGCCACTACCCAAACACCTATGAAATCACCCAGATACTACACATGCACTCTCCCAATCAGCCAAGCACTACCCATGTAGTTATGCAATAAACCAAGCACTTATAAATTCACTATGCACTCTCCTTGCAGTACTCTAATCATGTAGTCAGTACCCATGTACTCATGTAATGACCCAGACACTAAGACCTCCACTGCTACAATCCACTGTGCACTACCCTTGTAGTCCTCTAACCACCTATACACTACTCATTCACTCCTTCAATTCCCCAGGTAGTACCCATGCAGTCCAGCAATCACCCTGTCACTTCCCATACACTCCTCCAATAACCCTACAGTACTATGTACTTATCCAATCACTCCACTAATGCCCAAGCACTTATACATTCACCATGCCCTCTCCTTGCAGTACTCTAATCATTTAGTCAGTACCCATATACTTATGTAATTACCCAGACACTAACACATACACTGCTACAAGCCCCTGTGCACTACCCATGTAGTCCTCTAACCACGTAAACACTACTTATTTGCTCCTTCAATTCCTCAGGTAGTAGCCATGCAGCCCATCAATCACCCTGTCACTTCCCATGCACTCATCCAATCACCCAGCCAGTACCATGTACTTAACCAATCACTCTGCTAATTCCCAAACACTTATAAATTCACCATGCACTCTCCTTGCAGTACTCTAATCATACAGTCAGTACCCATGTAGTCATGCAATTACCCAGGCACTAACACAAGCACTGCTACAAACCCCTGTGCACTACCCATACAGTTCTCTAATCACCTACACACTACTCATTCTCTCCTTCAATTACCCAGGTAGTACCCATTCAGTACAGCAATCACACTGTCATTCCTCATGTACTCATGCAATCACCCAGCCAGTACCATGTACTTATCCAATCACTGCGCCAATTCCCAAGCACTTATAAATTCACCATGCACCCCCCTTGCAGTATTCTAATCATTCAATCAGAACCCATGTACTCATGCAATGACTGTGGCACTAATACATGCACTGCTACAAACCCCTGTGCACTACATATGCAGTCCTCTAATCACCTACACACTACTCATTCTCTCCTTCAATTCCCCAGGTTGTACCCATGCAGTCTGGCAAACACCCTGTCATTCCCCATGCACTCCTCCAATCACCCAGCGAGTACCAAGTACTTTCCAATCACTCCGCCAATACCTAAGCACTTATAAATTTACCATGCATTCTCTTTGCAATACTCTAATCATTCAGTCAGTACCCATATACTCATGCAATGACCCAGGCACTAACACATGCACTGCTACAAGCCCCTATACACTACCTATGCAGTCCTCTAATCACCTACACACTACTCATTCTCTCCTTCAATTCCCCAAGTAGAACCCATGCAGTCCAGCAATCACCCTGTCACTCCCCATGCACTCGTCCAATCACCCAGTCAGTACTATGTTTGTATCCAATCACTCCACCAATACCCAAGCACTTATACATTCACCATGCACTCTCCTTGCAGTACTCTAATCATCCAGTCAGTACTCATGTACTCATGCAATAACCCAGGCACTAACACATGCACTGCAACAAACCCCTGTGCACTACCTATGCAGTCATCTAATCATCCACACACTACTCATTCTCTCCTTCAATTCCCCAAGTAGAACCCATGCAGCACAGCAATCACCCTGTCACTCTCCATGCACTCGTCCAATCACCCAGTAAGTACTATGTTTGTATCCAATCACTCCGCCAATACCCAAGCACTTATACATTCACCGTGCACTCTCCTTGCAGTACTCTAATCATCCAGTCAGTACTCATGTACTCATGCAATAACCCAGGCACTAACACATGCACTGCTACAAACCCCTGTGCACTACCTATGCAGTCATCTCATCACCTACACACTACTCATTCTCTCCTTCAATTCCCCATTTAGAACCCATGCACTCCAGCAATCACCCTGTCCCTCCCCATGCACTGCTCCAATCACCCATTCAGTACTATGTTCATATCCAATCACTCCGCCAATACCCAAGCACCTATAAATTCACCATGCAATCTCCTTGCAGTACTCTAAGTATCCAGTCAGTACCCATGTACTCAAGCAATGATCCAGGCACTAACACATGCAGTGCTACAGTCCCCTGTGCACTACACATGCAGTCCTCTAACACCTGCACAATTACCCAGGTAGTACCCATGCAGTCCAGCAATCAGCCTGTCACTCTCCATGCACTCCTTCCATCACCCAGCCAGTACCATGTATTTATCCAATCACTCTGCCAATACCGAAGCACTCATAAATTCACCATACAGTCTCCTTGCTGTACACTTATCATCTAGTCAATACCCATGTACTCATGCAATGGCCCAGGCACTAACACATGCACTGCTACAATCCCATGTGCACTACCCATGCAGTCCTCTAACCACTTACACAGTACTCATTCACTCCTTCAATTTCCCTGGTAGTGCCCTTGCAGTCCAGCAATCATCCTCTCACTCCCCATGCACTCCTCAAATTATGTAGGCTTTATCCATGTACTGGTCAGCTCGTTAGCGCCTAGATGTGCTAATTTTAACATCGTAGGTGACCTCAATATACATTTTGATCAAAGGTCATCTGCACCTATTAATTCCTTGCTAGCGGACCTTGAAGCCATGCAATTGAACCAACTAGTTACCTCCCCTACCCACATAGGAGGTCACATCCTAGACCCCTTCTTCACTACACTGGAACGGGCCAGGGTATGTGACCCGATGGTGGTGGGTTGGACTGATCATCTGCTGGTTAAAGTTTCATGTCCTTTAGATGACCCCCAACTTAAACCTGTGGACAGACTGATCCTCAAAAGAAATTGGCACAAGCTCAAACTAGAGGAGTTTTTTAAGATCTTGGAGGCGCAGCCCTTGGGCAATCTGCTGAATGTGGAACAAGGATATGAGCAGTTTTGCAACTGGGTTCTAGCCGCTCTTGACTCTCTTATACCAATGCGCTGGTCGAAATGCCATGCTAAAATTCCCAGCCCATGGTATAATGATACTCTTGCCGAGCTTAAGAGAACGTGCCGACAAGCTGAGAGGGCCTGGAGGAAATCCTTTGATCCTACTTTGAAATCTCTGTATTTTGCTCAGCTTAAGATCTATCACAGGGCAATTTGCCAAACCCGGGCCGCACATTATGCTTCTGAGTTTCAGAATAGCCCCAACCCATCCAAATTAATCTTTAAGGTTCTCAAGGACCTCGTGGGTAAACGGGCCACCTCGCTGGAAATCTGCACGGACTCTCACTGTGAAAGCTTGGCATCCTTTTTCGTGGAGAAAGTGCAGGCAATCTATCGAGGCTTTATGTCATCTGTGCCCGGAGCTGAGCATACTGGTGTGAAGGCTACGGTTCATGAAACCCTGTCCTCCCTGCCAGTAATGTCTGATGAGGTCTTTGACACTCTGAGCCTCAAAATTAAATCTGGCTCTCCATTAGATCCGCTGAAGCCTGAGATATTCAAACTTCTCCCACCCCTTTGTCGTGAGCCTATATTGGATTTGATCAATCTATCGCTCACATCGGGTGTGGTCCCTTCTTCCTGGAAGCAGGCAGTGGTCAGCCCCATTTTAAAGAAGCCTAACCTGGACCCCCTTCTACCAGAAAACTATCGTCCCATCTCCCTCCTGCCCTGGACCGCCAAAGTCACTGAGGCACACGTGAACTCCATCTTGTCTGCCCACCTCTCTCGAAATAACATTCTTGACGAGAGCCAGAATGGTTTTCGTGCACAGCACAGCACCGAAACTGCAATGCTCTTCATGACTGAGCACCTGCGAACGGTGCTAGATGCTGGGCAGACAGCGGCGCTCCTCTTGTTAGACCTGAGCGCCGCGTTTGACACGGTGTCTCATGACATTCTGATCCGGCGTTTAGAGGAAGTGGGAATTGAGGGGACTGCTCTCCACTGGTTTCGCTCTTTCCTCTCGGACCGGTTTTTTAAAGTGGCTATTCCACCTGGTCAGTCCTCTTTCCATCCACTGGGGCTGGGGGTACCGCAAGGATCTGCGTTGAGCCCCACTTTGTTCAACTTATATGTGAAACCGCTGGCTGCAGTCGTCAGACATTGTGGCTTAACCATGACATCGTATGCCGACGACACGCAGCTGGCGGTGACACTTAGTGGGGATCCCGAGGTGAACGCACCCAGATTCCATGCAGGACTCATAGCCGTGGCAAATTGGATGCGAACTAACTGCTTGCAGTTAAATGCCAAAAAAAACGAGGTCCTGATCCTAGGGAAGCAGGCGGAACTCTGGGGTGACCAGTGGTGGCCCTCAGAATTGGGGGTGACTCCCATTCCAGCTGCCGAAGTTAAGAACTTGGGGGTTTGGCTGGATTCTACTCTCTCTTTTACCAGCCACACGAAGAAGGTCGCAGCTACCTGCTATGGTATTCTGCGAGGACTGAGACCGGTCCTCAAATTCTTCGACCCCCCTACTCGGCAACTGGTGGTCCAAGCCTCCATTCTTTCCCGGCTGGACTACGGGAGTGCGCTGCTGCTCGGAGTGAATCAGGCGGAGGCTTCTAGACTGCAAAGGGTGCAGAATGCCGCAGCGCGTGCCATTGTTGGCCTTCCCAGACAGTGTTCTGTCTCGGCAGTTTTGACCTCTCTCCATTGGCTGCCGGTCAGACAAAGAATTGAATTTAAGGCTCTTTGCCTGACATTTAAGATCCTGAAGCTCTCTTCTCCTCCAGCCCTTGCTAACCTAGTTTCCGCCTATGTTCCTACGCGGGCTCTGAGATCAGAAACTCTCCATCTGGCGGTTAAGACCAGGTTTAGACTGAGTAGGATGGGAGGCCGCTCCTTTCGAGTTCTAGCGGCAGGACTATGGAACTCCCTCCCTGCTCATATTCGAGCGTTGAACAGCCTGACTCCCTTTAGGCGCGCCATAAAAACTTTTCTGTTCCCTACTGCTGACTGATTCACTCTTTTTTCTCCCAGTATCGATTTGTTGTGTTGTGGTACCTGATCAGGCGCCGGGACGCCCCTTGGCTGGGGCAGCTGCGCGCCTTACAAAAGCTATTAACATAACATAACTCATACAAGCACTTATGTAGTCCTGTAGTATATAGTGTATAGTTAAATAATAATAAATTGAATTCTCATATTCTTTTTTACAGATATTCTTAATTATTATTATTAAGAAAGACTTACCATGACAAAAAAACGGAAAAGAGAAAAAAAGAAAAAGAAAAGAAACTATACTATTTAAAGAAAAGACAACAGCAGGAATTAGATCAAGTACAACATGCGGACAAAAAGAAAAAGTCTTGCGGTAAGAGAACAAAATAATTTATTAGAAGACTTTCAAGGACTAGAAAAGGTTTTGACAATGTAGAAAAAAGAAAGAATACCTGTAGAACAAAGAAGAATGAAATGAAAAAAGGACAAATTAATGGCAAATCATTTTTTGATAAAAACAATCTATGTTAAAAGAAGAAAGAATAATTTTGATGAAATGAGTAAATGTATGCTTAAAAGTAGAGTACTACACAATTTATTGAACGATGGCAAGAAATATAAAAAAATCTGCTTTTTATAAAAAAGACAAAACAGATTGAAACTATAGTTGAAAAGGCTTTTGAAATAAAAAGAAAATTGATCATTTTAGTTTTAAAGAGAATGCGAACATTAGATAAACCAATGCATTATATGAAGGACAAAAGTAAAAAGAAGAGACTAATTAACAGAACTAACTTTTGTGATTTTTTTTGGGTGAATGGAAGCACACTTCAAGTTCAGAGCTTTTCCTTAATGAAGAAAGCTATTTTCAAACCAATACATTAGTTCATGCAGTTGATACCAGTGGTCCTGCTTATGAAGTGAAAAACGGTTCTGCAAATGAGAAAGAAAAGATGGTTCCTAGAAATGTAGAACAAGTGATAGCTGATGAAGTTCTAGGGAGACGTACTAAAGACCCAGTGTATACTTGGGATTGTAGTAGTATTTGTAGTATACGTCAGGTGTCTATTGATATTTTAAGGAATTTCTTATGAGAGTATAGTAAAAAAAAGTGTTAAACAATAGATTAAGATGCTGCAAGGACTTGATCCTTGCAAAGTGAGAAGAAATACTGGTTTGTAAGGTCATTCTCTGGCTTGTCTTTCTAGAAAAGTGTGTAAAAGTGTTTTTTCATCATTTGAGAATGTTAGCATTACATCACTCTCAAATGCGGAAGTTAGTAAGAAAATTGTACTATGTAAAAAGTCCTGTAATCATTTTAAGTGACTTAAACAGTGCTCTTTTGCATGGGTCAGTTTCAGATGTAAAAAGAGTTTGTGATGAAATAGAGTTTCATTACTTTGGTCCTGAACAAGAGTGCGGAGAAAGTAAGAGTTTGATAGGCGTAGGTGCTGAAGAAGACGTGGAAGATAGTAGTACTGAGTAGTTTGAAGAAGAAATTACGAAGTTTATGGTAATTTGTTGTGAAAGACCAAACTATGGGGCCTATTACGATTGCGTTTTTTCCGCATCCTCCGGGCCGGCGGAAGCCACCGCCGGCCCGGAGGATGCGGAAAAACCGCAGCGGACCCACCAAAGACCCACCGCCACATTAGGATGGCTGGTGGGGGGAAACATCCTTTACAACGCAACTTTTACCACGCAGTGCCTTTACGACGCAACTTTTACAACGCAAACCATTACAACGCATTGTGCAGGGGGGGCGCTCTATGATAGGAAATAGGTTAAATTTACTATCCAACCCCTTCCCTACTATCCACGGGGACTGGAGTTGGAATAGTAAATGAAACTATTCACTATCCAGCGCCCCAAAGCACTATGCGTTGTAAAGGCATGCGTTGTAAAAACAGCGTTGTAAAGGCATGCGTGGTAAAAGCATGCGTTGTAATGTCATACATCCCTGGTGGGTCCTAGTTTCCGTCTGCAGCTTTTCCGCTGCGGTTGGCTTACAACTGCGGCGGAAAAGCTCTAATATGGTGGCGGTGTCTGTCAGACACCGCCAGCCATATTAGGATGGGCTTTAAAAAATGCTTTTCCGCGGCAGGTTTTCCGTCGTGGAAAAGCCCCCTGGGTGAAGGGTGGGTGGGGGGTGCACATAGGTACCCCCCTGCATTTGTATGCAGAAATCG
The DNA here is from genome assembly GCF_964261635.1 of Lissotriton helveticus. Taxonomy (NCBI): domain Eukaryota; kingdom Metazoa; phylum Chordata; class Amphibia; order Caudata; family Salamandridae; genus Lissotriton; species Lissotriton helveticus. The sequence goes on from NC_136063.1 coordinate 1,210,404,080, forward strand.
GCAGGCACCGCACGGTGCCTGCCGCTTTCTGCATACGCATGCAATGTATGCATTTTTACCATTGCGGCGGGTGCAGCTTGAAGCCGCACCTGCCGCAATGGTAAAAATAGAGGATGTGACCACCAGGGTGGCGGTCACATCCTAATTGGACAGTAGGGAACTCCGCAGGCCATGCGGAGGTTCCCTCCTCCTCTATGGTCGCGGACGGACTCAAGTCCGTCCGCTATCATAATGGGCCCCCATGTTTGTATTTGTTGTTGATGAATTCACTTTGAAAATCAAACTAGGAATGTTGATCTATATTTAAAAAGTGAAAAAAACCAATGATAAGTGAAAGGAATTCAGAGCTTGTTTGTTGGTAGAAGATTGCTTTGAGTTGGGTAGTGATCAACATATTTGTAACTATTGTTATACCAAATTAGAGGAGAACAAGATGCCAGCTAGAGCTGTACATAATAACCTAGAGTTAGTCACTCTTCCCCCAGAACTGGTAGATTTAAACACGTATGAGTCCATTGTGATTCAATCTGTGCACCCGTTCCAAGTTATTGTTCATATGGAGCCTAAAACAGGTAAGCTGCTTCCATCAGATTTACAAAGAGGCTTAAATGGAAGAGTTGTGTATTTACCTTTACATTTAAAAAAAAATCTTGAAACTATTGGTGTAGAGAAAGAGGAAACTGAACCTGTAGGTATTCTAGTTAATGGTGTTCCTACGAAGAGTCGGAAAATATGGCAAGAATTAGTAGATGTCAGCAAAGTGCAAAAGGCTACGTTATATCTCACAAAAAACAATGTTTATTACAGAAATGTGTATGTGGAAGAAGAAGAATTTGATTTAGTTGATGAGAGCGAAATTTAAAGTGGCCAAATTGAAAAACTGGACATCTCCAAAAGTGAAGAAATTTATGAACATTATAGTGTACATTCTTTACATTCAAAGGAAGTGATTGGAATTACTATTGAATTATTCCAAATGAAGAAAGTGAAGGGAACTCCTATGAGTGTTTTGAAAAGAAGTTTGGAAGCTCGTTGTTTTTCACAGCTCTTCCCTACTGGAAAAGGTGGACGATATGACAAACAACCAGTACAGATTCCAGCATCAGAATATCGTACAACAAGATTGTTCTCAGAAGATCCGACATTTTGACAATGTATTCCATTCATATTTCATCTTTTGTTTGAAAGTGACTTGTCTGGACTTTCATATGCAGTGAACCACATATTAAAAACAGGAGTTCATCTTCAACATGTTTCTGCAAAGGAGTTCATGGACAAAGTAGAAAAGAGAGACGATCATTTAGAATCTCAATTGATTAATTTGATCACGTGTCAACGTAGTACTAATGAGTATTGGTATCATAGTCATGGAGTACTTAAAGGTATGTTAAGGAACTTAGGAACCCCTACATGGTTTGTCACGCTAAGCTGTGATGAATACGCATGGGACGATTTACTTGAATTTCTTCGAGAAGAAAATTCAAATATTAAAAACTTTGAATTCAAAACAGCTGGAGAGCTGTGTTCCATGGATCCAGTAAATGTGTGCAGATCTTTTAATCATAGGTTTCAACCTATGATGTCTTTTATCTGCAATAAAAACAACCCACTTCTTGGAGAAGTTATTGATTTCTTTTGGAAAAAGGAGTACCAAGCTAGAGGTACTCCTCATATACATATGCTTTTATGGATCAAAGATGCACCTAAGTTCAGAACTGATTTGGATGAGACGGTTCTATCTTTTATTGAAGACTATGTTACATGTGCTGTACCAAAAACAAGAAAAGAAAATACCTTAAGACAACAAGTGGCAAATACTGTAGACGGAAATACAAGTCAAAGGAAACGTTTTTTTATCAAATGTGGTTTTGGATTTCCATGTCCAGTAATATCCAAAGGAAGAGTCAACAGTTTAAAGTCAGCAGTGAGGCATACTTTCACTAGAAAATCTTAAAAAAATACTTACAATTTAAAAAGAAGTGAACAATCAAAGTATATTAAAGATTATAATACAGTGATTTTGTCGATGTGGAATGCTAATATGGATATCCAGTAGGTTGCGGATAATTACATTGCTGTTGCTGGGTATGTAACATCATACATAACAAAATCTGAAAAGACGGAGTTGAAAAAAATGTGGGAAGAAATTTCCCAAGAGAAGACTCTTAGTAAGAAATTGTACAGCTTTAGTTTGAAGATGCTGTCCCATTGAGAGATTGGATCCTACGAATATTCGGATCGGTTGACCTCTGCAAGTTTATATGCAAAGTCAAGAGGAATCATTTGGGTTAGTCTAGGCCTTGCTGAAACACGAAATCGAGTACTTAAATCTATAGAAGAAATCGAATATTTAGCATTAAATGAACCGGAAAGCACATATATTGTTGAAGCAAACATGTTGGATACGTACTATCCTAAAAGAAGTCCCTATCTTGAAAACATACGTCTCTATGAAGTCCTGCAATACCAGCTTTAAAAGAAATATTACAGAGAACATAAATGAAGAGAAATATGCAGTGATTGGTTCTAATGGATGTTTGTAGAGACATAGTAAAGGAAATCTCATTAATCACAGGAAACTGAGTTGCGATACTCCAGATAAAAGAGAATTGTACTATTTTACACTTCTGCAACTCTTCATGCCTTGGCGTACTGAAATGGAATTACTTGGAGATTTTCAGTCATATGAAGATTCTTTTAATGCATGTAAAGATAGCATTGAATGCACAGGTTTTCAAAATTATCTACAAATGTTGAATGAAGATATTCAACAAGAAGCTATTATTGCAGCTGAGATTGCTAGAGACAGTTCTCAGAACAGTCAACGTTCTGCTCCACTAAGTCAAGATCCACTGGGAGAACCAATACTTGAAATTGAAGCAGCAATTGCTATGAGTGAAGTAGAAACTGCAATGCATCAAGCTCAACAGGATATTATGGAGTTGGGAAACTTGGAATAGTAACTTAATATTGAACAGAAAGAAATATATCAGCAAGTTACAGAACAGATCGACCATGGTTTACATCATGAAAATAAAGAATGCAAATGCACATCATTTCAACCTATCCATATGTATATCAGTGGTCAAGCTGTTACAGGAAAAAGTTTCTTAATTAAAGTTTTGACCAGTTATTTACAGAAAACCACTGAATCACATTTATCTTGTGTTGTAACCACTCCAACTGGGTTAGCAGCACACGCCATTAAAAGAATTACTTTACATTGTTTGCTAATGCTACCTGTTGAACATGAAAACAAGTTGGGATATCACAAGCTTTCTGGAGAAGTTTGTTTTGAAGTTTCAAGAGTACTAAAGAAAATTAAACTTCTAATAATTGATGAGGTGAGCATGGTCTCAAACTTGATGCTTGCCTTTGTACATTAACGAATGCAGCAAATTTTAATAACAGATTATGATGTGTTATTTGGAGGAAAACGTGATTGTTTCCGGTGATCTACTGCAACTTATTCCTGTAAAAGGGGAACCAGTTTTTAAAACACATCTGCATGAAGACACCAGGAAATGTTTGGGAAGTATTGGAAATGTCAACATTTGGTCATATTTTCAATACGAAGAACAACAGGCAAGTGATGAAGATTATGGAAGCATCCTTCAAGATATAAGAATTGGTGTTTTGACAGAACATGGAAATGAAGCTTTGCAAAGTTGGCTACTTACAAACTTATTTCCAAATGAAAATGTTGCTCCAGAAATAATAAACAAAAAAATTGTAGAAAAGAAATCTATAATCTGCCTAATGCCAACACTGCGAGAGTGTTCTACTTTTAATGAAGAACTTTTAAAGCTAAAATAACAACAAATAATAAAAATGGAAGCTATTGATAAAATAGAACACGAAAGAATTACTATTATATTGACAGAAAAATTAAAAACAGAATTGGATTCTTTGGAAAAATCTATATCTAAAACTTCTGGTTTTAAAAAGAATTTATATGTATGTGAAAACTGTCGGGTAATTTTACGGCGTAATTTGAATGTGGAAAAAGGTTTAGTAAACGGAGCAATGGGAAGAGTTGTTGATTTTGTTAATTATCAAAATAGAGATGGAATTGAATTTTTGAAGATTAGATTTGATCAGATTAAAGAAGTAAAACAAATTGGGCGTTGTGCTGTTCATTCTTTACTTGTTAAAGACTTGCATGTTCGTAGAAAACAGTTTCCTCTTTCTTTGGCATATGCAGTGGCTATTCATAAATCTCAATGTTTAAGTATAGATAGTACTTTGGTAAACATTGGAAGTACCGTGTTTAAAGAGGGTATGGCATATGTTGCATTGTCCCGAGTCAGAACTTTATCTGGATTGTATTTGATTGATTTTGATGAGAGAAAGATTAGTGCAGATGCAAATTGTGTAAGAGAGTATAATCGGTTGAGAAAACATTATGCTCCCAACTTAGGTGAATATCCTATATATGAAAAGCGTGTACTATGTCGAAAACGAACATATGAGAAACTGTGTAGTGAGGTTGGAAAGACGAAAACAAATCAAGAGAATGTTGAGGTTCCAAACGAAAAGAAGGAGGACGCTGTTGAAGATATTGTAGGATTTCAGTTAGAAAATAGTTCAGGTATCAACTGCTATGCTAATGTAGTTGTGAACGTCATATTTTTTTTAGAAAATCTTCAACAACAAATTATGGAGAATCGAGAAAAAAGATTTTGGGCCAGATGTAGGTAATTCCTATTTACCGTCTCTTAAATACCGAATCATACCGATTCGGTATTTAAGAGTAGGTAAATAGGATGGAGGCATATGTAGGTAAATCTCATTTCTAATTTACCGATTCTGTAACAGTCGGTATTTACCGATTCTGTAAATATTGAATCAGTATTTCACATTGATTCCTGTGGGCCTTGAAGCCCATAGGAATCAATGTGAAATACCGATTCGGTATTTACAGAATCGGTAAATACCGAATCCTGCAAGGGTGCAGGGGGTGTGACTTTGACACCCTCTAGCACCCCAAGTACAGGCTTGTGTGACATGTGGCACACATACATGCCCTAAGGGCATGTCTGTGTGTCACATTGCACAGGTGTGCATGCACAGATGTGCATGCACACCTGAATTCGGTATTTTACCACCCAATAGGATTGGGTGGTAAAATACCGACTCTTAAGGGCCTGTGGCACTCTTAGGAGTGCCACCTACATATGGATTTACAGAATCGGTATGTTTACAGATTCGGTAAAATACCGAAGTGGTAAATTTACCGATTCGGTAAATATACCGATTCTGTAAATAACTACCCACCTACATCTCAAAAGCCAAATACCGGTCGGTAACGGCCGAAATCGGCCGTTACCGACCGGTATTTGGCTACCTACATCTGGCCCTTTGTTCTTTATTACATTCTATTTATGAAAACTTTACATTTGATCAAACTAAAATACAAAGTGCTTCTGGCATTCAACATCTTCTTGATATATGTTCTGGTTGTTCACAATTTACACTGAATGTACAGCAAGATGCTTAGGAATTTCTAATGTTTATGCATGCAGTATTGGAAGATGAAGGAAAACAAATTGAAAATCTGTTTGGAGTAGGCTACAGATGGGACCATAAATCTGATAGCTGTTCATTTTCTCCTACCACTGAAATTGACACTGAAAGATTCATATATTTGACAATACCAGATTGCAAAACAGTGTCTTTTAACGAATTAGTGAAATCAGCTAATCAAAATATGGAATGTAGTCACTGCAAAGCTGAAACGTTTTCAACATTATTTATAGAAAGATTTGGACAATATATCATTTTAATGATACAACGTTGCAGTGGAGATGGAAGAAAATTGGAAACTAAAGTTAAAAATGTTGTGGCAAGTCAACTGTCAATATCAGGAAGAACTTTCAAAGCAGTGGCAATTATTTTCCACGATGGACCTTCTACAACATCTGGACACTATACTGTGTATTTAAAGTGCAATAAAGATGGACACATTGTAATGATGCCCATTTGGAATTCAAATGTTGGTAGCCTAATGAATTACCAAATTCATATCAAATGTTTTAGATGCCAAAGTTCTGAAAACATAATTCGGCCTATTGGGAAGGTGTCAACATTAATTCATGAGTTTATTTTGGAAATTTTCAATACAAACGATTTCAGAAATATCATTCGGCCTTGTGGGAAGATATTGATATGAATTAATACGTTTATTTTGGATATTCTCAACGCAAATGATTTTACAAACATCATTCAGCCTATAGGGAAGATGTGAAGATTTACTGTTTCAATTATCGTTTTTATTCTTTGATATTGTATTTAGAAAATTGTTTTTGAAAGAAGCAGTTCATATATTTGACCTTTGTAGTATAAGCAATGTAAATGAGAGTGCTTATTTTGGAAAATGTAAACAAATAGTTTAATTTGTTGTAAATGTTTTGAAGAATGATTTGTTTTTTTTTAACAATCTTATTTATTGTATTTTTTTGCCCGCTGTCACATGATGGTCAAAATTGAAGTCACTGTGTATGGTGAAATTCAATAGAATCTGAAAACAGCAACAAAGCCAAACTGAATATGTTATGTAATTGTAAAATTATATTGGGTTCTTAAAATTATAATATTATCTGTCATAACAATATTTTTTCTTTTACAGAAACTAATTCTAAAGTTTGAATTTAATTTAATTTAAATTATAATAAAACAACTGAATTGTTTTTCAATCAGTTTCATATCTACTTCTAAATAGGTAAGATTAAGACACCCAAGCAGTACCCATGCACTACTAGAATCACATGTGCACTATCCATATAATCCTCTAACTGCCTAGGCACTGCTCATTCACACCTTCAATTACCCAGTTAGTACGCATGTAGTTCAGCAATCACCCTGTCACTCCCCATGCACTCCTCCAATCACCCAGTCAGTATCATGTAGTAATTCAATTACTCCGCCAATACCCAAGCACTTATAAATTCACTATGCGCTCTCCTTGCAGTATGCTAATCATCCAGTCAGTACCCATGTACAAAATGCAATGACACAGGCAGTAACCATGAACTGCTACAATCATCTGTGCACTACCCATACAATACTCTAACCGCCTAGACACTACTCCTTCACACCTTCAATTACCCAGGTAGTACCCATGCAGTCCAGCAATCACCCTGTCACTCCCCATGCACTCCTTCTATCACTCAGCCAGTACCATGTACTTGTCCAATCACTTCGCCAATATCCAAGCACTTGCAAATTCACCATGTACTCTGCTTGCAGTACTCTAATCATTCAGTCAGTACCCATGTACTCATGCAATGACCCAGGTACTAACACATGTACTGCTACAATCCCCTGTGCACTATCCATGCAGTTTTCTAACCACTTACACACTACTCATTCGCTCCTTCAATTCCCCAGGTATTACGCAAGCAGTTCATCAATCAACTGTCACTCCCTATGCACTCCTCCAATCACCCAACCAGTACTAGATACTTGTCCAATCACTCCGCCAATACCCAAGGAATTATAAATTCACCATGCACTCTCTTTGCAGTACGCTAATCATTCAGTCAATGCCCATGTACTCATGCAATGACCCAGGTACTAATACATGTACTGCTGCAATCCCCTGTGCACTACCCATGCAGTTTCCTAACCACTTACACAATACTCCTTCAATTCCCCAGGTAGTACCGATGCAGTCCAGCAATCACCCTGTCACTCCCCGTGCACTCCTCTAATCACCCAGCCAGTACTAGGTACTTTTCCAATCACTCCACCAATACCCAAGGACTTATAAATTCACCATGCAGTCTCTTTGCAGTACTCTAATCATCTAGTCAGTACCCATGTACTCATGCCATGACCCAGGGACTAACACATGCACTGCTACAATCCCCTGTGCACTGCCCATACAGTTTTCTAACCACCTACACTACTCATTCTCTCTTTCAATTCCCGAGGTATTACCCATGCAGTCCAGCAATCACCCCGTCACTCCTCATGCACCCCTCCAATCACCCAGCCAGTACTATGTACTTATCAAATCACTCTGCCAATACCCAAGCACTTATAAATTCACCATGCACTCTCCTTGTAGTACTCTAATCATTCAGTCAGTACCCATGTACTTATGCAATGACCCAGGCACTAACACATGCACTGTTACAATCCCCTGTGCACTATCCTTCCAGTCTTCTAACCACCTACACACTGTCATGGTTCCTGGGGTCTGACCTCCCAAATATCCGTAGCGCATTTACCATTTGCGCGCAGGCGAGATCAAGTGCTTCTCTTCCGGTTGGCAGGCGTGTTACGGTCTAGCTTACGACCGGAAACCGCCAATGCGTTCTCAGCGCTTCCGGGGGAAACAGCATAAACCACACCGGTTCCCGCCGGTTCAGCGTTTCAGACACTTTGCTGTTTCTGCTTGCTTCCCCGCTGGACCTCTTGGCAGGAATTTCCCGAGAGAGAAGGTATTTCCCGAGAGCACTATTCCGCATTCCTGTAACGCAGCACAGGAGCGCTTCCCTGCATTCCTGAAACGCCGAGCTGGAGCGCTAATTTGCATTCCTGAAACACCGCGCTGGAGTGCTAATTTGCATAGCTGAAACGCCGCGCTGAAGCGCTTTTGTTTGTTTGCTATATCTAGACACCACACTTTTGTGTCTTGATTTGGGTGTTCACTCACCACGCAGGAGCGCTTGTTTTGTTTGTTTAGACCATGCAGGAAAGCATGCTTGTTTTCATGCTTTCTATGTTGGGGGGTTAGACTAAACCTACCACACTACACCTTAGCGCTTGACTGTGAATCCTATTCACCACGCTGGTGCGCTTGCCATTTACTTTGCCTAAGTTTCCCTGGAGCTAGTGCTACCAACCTTGTGGAGCTGTTTGTGTAGTCCCTGAACATTGCGCAGGAGCGCTGCCTCTTTCTTACTGTTATCACAGATGATATCTCCACGCAAGATTCTACCCTCCACAAGGTAAGCGCGGACCCAAATGTGCGTAGGAGGTAAATCTAGATAGGATGTTGCCTTTGCCGGATTTAATCTTCCTTACAGCTGGAGTTGACGGTTCTTCTCCAAACCAAGGGTGGTTCTCTTCTGGTCTTCTGAACATTCTCCCCGTCATCTTTGGCTTCCTTCCCCGGTCCCATCTCCCGGGGGTGTTAGCTTATGTCGTCTCTGTGGGAATACTTCACAAGCAACAGATAAGCCTTGTGGGGTACTTGATAGAATCTGAAGCCCAAGTGTTTCATCTCACCCGGACGACATGAGCGATCCCGAGATCTCCTTGCAGGACATAGCGGCCATGCTTACTAGTATGCAAGCAGAAAACCTCAGCCCATGACATTACGACCTTACAGGGTCAGGTGGCGGCTGGGGCACCAGGTTCTTGGGGTCCTTCTCCTTCTTCCAGGGTAAGACAGGAAGGGATACTACGGCCTCCCTTATTTACTTTTGGGGGGTCGTCCTCTGCTTTCAACCAGGACCATGCCATACAGGTGATAGCACCCCACCCCGTGCAACTAGCACCTCCCGAACGCTTTTATGGCGACAGCACCAAATATAGCATCTTTCTTCACCAGTGCCACCTGCACTTCATGGCAAGAGCAATGGCCTTCCCCGATGACGCATCCAGAATCGCCTTCATCCTTTCCTATATGGGTGGCGATGCCGCACAGTGGTCCATATCCTTGGTGGAAAATTACGACCCCATGCTATATAACCTACCCGTGTTCAAAGAGACAATGCGACAGATGTTCGCCCACCACACCTTTGTACAAGCCGCAGATAACGAACTGCTCAATCTAAAACAAGGTAACACTGACCTGCTCCATTACATCACGACGTTCAGCAGACTCGTCATCGTGGCCCGTTGGCCCAAATTCAAGGAAGTATCCATCTTCTATAGGGGTTTAGGGGACGAGCTGAAAGATCTAATCTCGCAGGTGCCTAACCCCCAGAGGAAATAGGGCCATTCATCGATCTGATGGTTAAAGTGAACTACAGGATACAGGAGCGAAAGACTGAAAAGACCAAAGGAGGTGATAATCCGTTATTGTCCTTTAGGGATAGAGCAAAAGGATGAACCAGCTCCGGCCAATGATGTACCCGAACCTATGCAAATAGGTAGCATATAGGGACTACTCACCAGTGAGGAAAGAGAGAAGCCGGGAAATGGAGAAACCCAGTAGACATAAGGGTCCGACTACTGGGTTTGTCATCCTGAAAGACAGCGACCCCTGCCTTCTTAGGCAGCAACCATCATCTGGGTGTTGACATGGTAGTGCGAGCCCGATCAGGCCGGGTATGGCAGGTGACGGCTCTTCTTGACTACGGAGCCACCGGCAATTTAGTTGACACACAGTATTCTAAGGACCTGGGTATGGCCATTATACCCAAGGGAAAACCAGAAGCAGACAAAGGCAGTAGACGGCACGGATCTTACCTCCGGTCTAATCCGGTATCCGACAGAGGACATGGCAATGACATTTATAAACAATCACACAGAAACCATCGCATTTGCCGTCATCGATGCACCCTAGTTTCGAGTCATATTGGGCATTCCATGGCTAGTGCATCACAACCCACGGATCAATTGGGCATCCAAGACCATTGACCTCGATTCAGAGCATTGTCACAATTCCTGTTACACTCAGATCAAGAACTTCGGTAACAGAACCATACAGGCCCACTCTCTGCCCTTGATAGGGATGGGTGCGGTGACCCAGGATAACGTCCCAGAAGTATACCTTGGCTTGGCAGCTGTGTTCGACAAGAAGGGTGCTAATACCCTTCCCCCTCACCGCTCGTTTGTCTGCAGGATAGACCTCATTCCCGGTTCCGCGCTTCCTTGCAGTCGGATATATTCCCTCACAGAAAAAGAGAACGAACACCTACGCTCCTACTTGGATGAATACCTACGTAACTGATTCATACACCTTTCCATATCACCGGTATCCTCTCCTCTTTTTTTGTGGCGAAGAATGAGGGTGATCTGAGGACCTGCATTGACTTCAGGTCAATGAACACCATCACCGTGAAGAATAGGTATCCCCTGCCTTTGATTTCCAACCTGTTGGATCAGGTAAAAAATGCCTCCATATACACTAAGTTGGACCTGCGGGGGGCATATCAGCTCGCCCGAAGGGGTGACGAATGGAAGACCGCTTTCCGGACCAAGTACAGGCTCTTCGAGTATCAGGTCATGCCTTTCAGACTCTGTAACGCCCCCGCAGCATTCCAGTACTTCATCGATGAAGTACTCAGGGACTATATTGACATCTTGTGTATAGTGTACATCGACGACATACTGATATACTCGTGTACTATCACAGAACATGTCCAGCACGTACGTACCATTCTCCAGCAACTGGAATGCCATCGCTTATATGTGAAAACGGAGAAAAGCGTGTTCCACGCCACTGCAGTCGAGTTCCTGGGACATATCATCACTCCTGCCGGGATCCAAATGGATAACAAAAAAGTGGAAGCCATCCTACAGTGGCCATCTCCAACCACCGTAAAAGGAGTCCAGAGGTTCTTAGGGTTTTCCAACTATTACAGCTGCTTCATCACAGGCTTTTCCAGGATAGTTACCCCTATCACCCGGTTGCTGCGCAAGGGTGTCCTCTTTTGTTGGGACTCAGAAGCCGAACATGCCTTTTGGGAGCTGAAAAGAAGGTTCACCACGGCTCCCATCCTAAGACACCCCAACCCAGAACTTCCGTTTGTTGTGGAAGCCGATGCCTCACAAGATGCCCTTCGAGGTGTGTTGTCGCAAAGAGACGCCGGAACGGGTCTTCTTCATCCTGTGGTGTTCTATTCAAGGAAACTACAACCAGCCGAATGCAACTACACAGTATCTGACCGAGAGCTCCTAGCCATAAAAATAGCGTTTGAGGACTGGCGTCATTATCTGAAGGACTCCAAACATTCCGTGTACATCTACACGGATGACAGGAACCTACAATTCCTTCGCTCAGCCCATGCCCTTACATCAAGACAACTGCGCTGGACTCTATTCTTCAACAAATACCACTTTAGCATTACATACCGACCTGTTAAGGAGAACGTTAAGACCGATGCACTGTCTCATCTGGAAGAAACCAACGAAACCATATCCACACCAGATCCGGTATCCATTATTCCTGAGCACCATTTCCAGGGGGTGGTTCTGTCTTGTGAGTTCCTTACCCAGCTAGGAAGGACACATCCCAGACCGGTCCGGCTGCCGTAGTGGAGAAACTAAATGGTATAACTGATAGAGCGCGCGAGGCCACCCGACCAATAGTTTTCGCCGTTTCCGGCTTCAGGGCCCATATACTTTCAAATCACCATATACATTAATCAGGTGACTTCACGAGCTCTACCAAGTTGATGTGTGTGTGTTCCCTGCTAATAATTTTCAGTGCACCCGACTTACCATCCACCGATGCGGGTACCTAATGACCACAATGAATCAGGGAGCTAGCTGTAAAAGAAAGGCAGCAAAATACAAACCCAAACAATAACATTCAAATACTGTTTAAATGACCACGGACAACTGGAAGTTTTAAAATGTTTATCTAAAATTCATTATTTTCTTGCATGAGGTACAGTAAAATAAGGCAATCAATAACCAAGATAACGTAAATTATATAGGCATAAAGAAATAATGACAGGGTAATCATTCAAATGTAATATGAAATGCAGATGGAAAATACTATAAAATCTCAGAAATGTTTAAGCATGGACAGTTTATGCATGAATAACTATGGGAGGGCCTATAAAGAGTAACACGCTTCACTTAAGGTGAATGGGCCTTTGAACAATCTAGGCAATGAAGTTCTAGACCATATCAGAAAATTACAAACTGCAATGCAAAATATAATTTCTAACCAGTGAGAAGACATAGGAACAAACCTTTGAAAAATATGTAATTGACTTTCAATAGTTGCGGAAAGGCATGGAAAATATAACATATGCAATGATGAACTTTATTAAAGCAAAAGTTAGAAATTCAGAAGGTGCAAGATTTAAGAGTTTCAGAGCAATATTTACCTAGAAAGGTGTGGAAACCAAACCCTGGCCACGGGTCAGTTAAGGACAGGAAACCCTCAAGGAAGGATACCCCTCAAAGGACAGCAGGTGCAGAATGGACACCCAGGACAGAACAGGATACCCTCGGAATAGGAATCAGGACAGGACCCTCAGGACAGGACAGCAAACCCTCAGGACAGGACCCTCTTCAGGACAGGACCGGAACCCACAGTTCGGAAGCAACGCCTGCGCTCCACCCGCTCTGCAGCTATCGATCAAGACCCCGATTGGGTCAGCGAACTCCCAGCTAAGTGCTTTGCCAGCACTTTAAGGTTCAGTAGAACCTCAGTCTATGGTCAAATTCGGACAGAGTGCTTCGCAGCGCTCTGTATCTTCAGTCACCTATTGAGTGCGTTGGGTCAGTGACAGGTCAGCTAAACCAGACAAGTCGGACGGTTCACTAGGTGAACCCAGGGTAGATATACAGTTTGGGGACAGTGTACCACCCCCCAATGTTGCAAAGTGTCAGAATCCCTTAATTTCGATTGGTCCTAAGGTAGGATTTGGGTAACACACCAATCACGACATAGTGTTTCAAGCCTACATTTGCATAATAGGGTACCGCCTAACTAGATTGGGGTTCACATGAGAACTGGTGCAGAAATACAATGGTAACTTTAACATTGTTGCTCTGTGAGCACATATGATTGGTTCAGCCGAGTTTTCGGGTCGTTTCTCAGGAGCATCTTGCTCATCACTGCCAACTGGCTGTGTTCCATCAGTCAAGGTCTGTCATGCCTCGGCAAGTCGCGCAGGCGCAGAGGGACCTCCAAGATGGTTCTCGGCACAGACAAAACCCCATTCCCCGCGGTACATGAAAAGTAAGCGAAAACAAATTAATACATAGTAATGTCATTATGAAAACACATCACAGGATTTATACTTTTAACTCATCATCAAGAAATAAAACTATTGCGTTTAAATGTTAGCCACATTGATACAGTCACAAAAGCAGTGGCACGAGCAGTACCACATGATAAGCACAGCTATGAATTACGCATGCGCATAACTTTCCCTCCACTTCTGCAGACGCGTCAGGACACGTGAGTGTGGCTGACGCATGCGCAGTAACTAAATACAAGCGGCGGCCATTTTAGATGACTCGAGTAAATTATTTTAGTAAAACACATGTGCAAGCTTCACGATCCTTATCCAAACTAAACATAAATGTTAGTAGAACATACACTTGTTACCGTATTACACATAAACGAGGTTCTTGACTTCGGCAAGCCGCAAAATATGCGAAGCTTTGCTTCATCAATCCCCTCTTTGATGATATTTACTATCATCACAAATTATAATGGAACCAGATGCCAACTTTCTTTCACACTTTATAAAGTTCTATCTCTTCCAGCAACCGTTCTAACTTTTCTCTCTTAGTTTTAGTAGGGTGAGAAGTCTTCACCTTTTTGTATATCTGATCATTCACTTCCTCTAATTCAATCTCATCCACACTTCGTTTCACTCCTCTTGCATTTACCTCGTGCTTTTTGGTGCGCTTGCGGTATTTACAGCACAAGAAAATGGAAAGTATAATAAGACCTATAATACCAATTGGCATCAGAATTTTGAACAATAAGCTTTTACCTATGCTAGCAAGCCAATGACCTACATTTGAGAGACCATCTACCAGTCTCTTCCAGGCACTATCAACCTCGAGTGGTTTGAGTTCTTTTGTCAAATTAGTAATGTTTTTCACATATCTTTTGATCTGTACACTTTTATCCGGAATATAAGTGCAACAATGTTGCGCCTTCAACATCCGGCAGACTCCGCCCTCTTTCGCTAATAAGGTGTCAAGAGCAAGTCGATTCTGCAAAACCATTGATCTGATCGCAACCATTTCAGTATTGACCAGCAGAAATCCATGAGCTGTTTCAGTAGACAGCACATCCACTATAGTAGACAATTTGCAAATTCTGTGAGTGTTCAGAACCACTCCCACTCCAGGTATCAGTGCACTGAAAATACTACCCATAATTTCACCTATACTTTCTCTTTTACTACGCACTAAGCCATTAGTATCTTCATTGCTTCCAGCTTTCCCATTCACATGGTATATTTTCGGGAAAACAATACCAAAGTAGCAGCTTCCATACCAGTGATCCGGCAATTTGAAATAAGCCTTGTCCCCACAAATATAATAAATTCCAGGAAACACAGGCTCTGACCCATTTTTGAAACCCCAACCTCCAATTACCTTGTAATTATGTTCGCATTCACTGGAACCAATGAAAACATTATTATAATAGCTAGTCTTCTCGCGGTGAAGACATAGCTTGCCTTTCCTTTCAAAATCCAGCAACAGAGCAGGACCCGCTCCACCAGATGAGGTGCCTTCCATGTTCTCTGCCCACTTTGGCTTTTTCTGACTTTCGTCATTAGCCTTCTTTTGAATTTTAATTCTTCTTTTCTCTGCCATGTTCAGGAACATCTTTTCCTGCTCACGCAAAGAACAAGTCAAGTTATCTCTGTGTGCGTCTGCTATGTCAATGTTACCTATAGTCAGAAAGTAGTCTCCCATATATCTTATGGTGTCACTTTTGGTATGTACAGGATTCAAGTTCCCACGTATAGGAAGTTCAGAAAAGATCACGTCATTGTTAGAGTAATAGTACTGTAACGGTCCTCTTTTGTAAAATAAACTAGCTAAAATGCTAAAGGAGATTCCATATGTCAATGGCAGGTGATGGTATGTCACGCCTTCAGCCACAGAAGTAGGTAGCTTCATGCAGACATAGCAATCTTCAATTTCCATAGTCTCTACATAGTGTATTAACAAGTTTGCGAAAACATTTAAGTGTGTCTTGTTCTTAACTCCATGATAATGTAGTCCTCCCTCATCTGATGCTTCTAAGTTCTGTTTTGTTTGTCTCAGGGCTCTTTCATGTCTTGCTACACTCTGTGTTGTTAGCTCCTCACTGTCAGTATTTACAACTTCAGTAGGGACAATGTTAGTATCTTTACTTACAGCAAAGGGAATGAAAATTGTTAGTCCTATCCAGATAACTATCAGTACTACTACACTACATATACACACCTTGCAACACGTCTTAAAACGGCTGCAACTAGGTCTACCATTCACTGTTGAATCAGACATTTTGGCTCAGAAGGAGTTTCTCGACCCCTCTTTTTGGCTTTACACAACTAGCTTACTTTGTGCAAATTCACGGTGGTTCGTCTTCTTCTTCAGCTGAGTACTCAGGGACGGGCTCTCCGTCGCTCACGTCAGTTATATCAAGATCTTCAAGTTCTCCCAAAACCAGTGTCCATTCAGGAGACTTGTACTTTTTGTTTTGTCTTTTTATTCGTTCACTCCTTCTTTTGGAAGAGTCTTCTTCTTGCTCTGCTATCCGAGCACTTCTTCTTGCTTCTGCACGTTTTTCTTCCACTGTCTTTATCCTTAGTCTCAATCTTTTTACAAACCTAGGCTCAAGGTTGTTTCTTTTCTTTAGTCTCTTAGTCGGTACTTGGACTTCACTTTCTTCTCTTATTCTCTTGTTCTCTTTATCTTGTGGCAATTCTTCTCCACTTTCTTCTTCTACTTCCCCTATCTGGCTAGTTCCAGGGCTAGCATCAAATTCTTCTGCCTGGTTGCTAATCTGGCCTTGTTCAGGAATATTTTGTTTTTGGCTTTCGATTGTCTTTGTTTCTGTTTCTGTTTCCTGAACCCGTTCTTCTAACCCTCTCTGATCCTGTTCAAGCACTTCGATCTCTTGATTTTCTTCTGCTCGAACTATCACTCTATTTCTAGTCTCTCCTTTATCTGCATCAGGTGTTAGCGGTGGTGTATCGAACACCTGCTCTGTCCCTGTCTGACCTTCTCCTTCCTCAGTTTTGATGTGAATCTCAAGCGGCTGAGGTTCTTCGCCTGTGCCTTGCTTTTCCTGACTAGTCCACTCTCTACCTTCACTAAGTCGCTCTCTTGTTCTGATAGGATCTTCGGTCAGATCAATCATCGGTATCCATTCTTCTGGCCATATGCTTGGCAGCTCGTCTTCAGCTACTCCTGGCTCAGTTTCCTGGACCTCTTCAGCAGGCTGGATTCTTGGCAGTTCGTAGTCAACTACTCCTGGGCCAACGTCTGCTGTTCCTGCAACCTGACTGGTGCTGGGCTGCTCGTTGTCAGCTGCTTCTGGACTGGCTCCTGCAGGGTCCTCTGCTGGTTGCCCTTCTTCTGCAAATTCTTTGTCTGGTAATACCTTCTGGGTGTGTCCAGCGTGGATCCACTGGGGAACACCTGCGACCTTCACTGCAGTGGTTGTTACCAGGATTACTTGGCGTTTCTTTCCCCACCTTGGTGCCAGACAATTAGATCAAGTGTGCTTCTTTATTTTGACCCAGTCTCCTGGAACCAAGTTGTGGAGAGGAGTCGTTGGATTGAGGATGCCGTCGTCTCCAATCTGGCGAGAGATAGAACGCACTTGGTCACCCAATCTTCTGCAGTATTCAAGCACCAAATCATCAGTAATACTCAACAGTTTGCTTCCTGGCACCCATGCTTGTCTCATCACTCTTCCCATAATGATTTCATGGGGACTTAGGCCTGTCTTGCGGTCAGGAACACTTCTCAGTCCCATTAGGACCAGAGGCAGGGCCTTCACCCAGGTCATGCCAGTAGCATCTGTCAGCTTTGCTAGTCTGTTTTTGATAGTTCCATTTACTTGTTCCACTATTCCAGAAGCCTCTGGGTGGTATGCACAATGGAGTTTCTGCCTTATTCCAAAGGCCTTACAGAGTTCAGCCAGTATTTCATTCTGGAAATGTCCACCCTTATCTGATTCAATAATGTATGGTATTCCGAATCTAGGTATCAGTTCTTTTAGTAAACACTTCGCTACTGTCAGTGCGTCACTTTGGGGAGTAGGGTAAGCTTCTACCCATTTTGAAAATACGCAAACAATGACAAGGACATATCGTTTCCCTTCACAACGGGGCATGGTGATGAAATCAATCTGTATCCTTACAAAGGGACCCCCTGATCTCCCAATCTTGCTCAGTTCAACCATTGTCCTCTTGCCTGGGTTCATCTGTTGACATGACAGGCACCTCTGGCAGAGGGACTCTGCTACCTTCCTGAACTTCTTACTGTACCAAGTCTGTTGAAATACCAGAATCATGGCATCCCTACCAATGTGTGATCCTTCATGTATTAATCTTGCCATTGTGCCAAGCAAGTGTCGGGGTAACACAGGCATACCAGTTGGGCCCAAAATCACACCATCCACACGTCTCGGTCTACACCCATCCTCCTTCCATTTCTCTCTTTCTTGCCAAGGAGCCGATTCCTGCCACTCTCTCACTTCATCCCATGTAGGCACTTCTTCAAACACCTGAAGCTGGCAGCTGGTTCCTGGCCCCCCTCGTTTTGGATTTACAATATACCGATCTTTGGCACACCATTGGGCCACTCGATCAGCATAATCGTTTCCCAGTGATACTTTGTCCATGCTCTTTTTATGAGCAGCACATTTTACCACTGCCAGTTCTTTGGGCAACTGGATGGGCTCTAAAAGGTCATGAACAACCTTTGCATTCCGAATGGGAGTACCTGAGGAAGTCATGAATTCCCTCTGTAGCCACAATTGGCCAAAGTCATGCACAACTCCATAACAGTACTGACTGTCAGTATACACTGTTATGCGTAAGTCCTTCCCAATTTTGCAAGCTTTTATCATAGCAATCAATTCGGCTACTTGTGCAGACTTGATGTTATATAGGTAACCTGCTTCTTCAATTTTTGTAAAAGAGACTACTGCATAAGCAGCACTCAGGCCTCCTAGTTCATGTCTTAGACAGGAACCATCCACAAATAGTTCTTTATCATGTTCAGGCAACGGCGTTTCTTTTATGTCTGGGCGTGGTTTAGTACTGAACTCTGTCAGGTCAATGCAGTCATGTTCATCATCATCCCCACCTTCCATTTCCAAGGGGTCGGGGAGCAAAGTGGCAGGGTTCAGAATACCGCACCTAACAATGCTTACATTTGCTGCACCCACAAGAATCCTCTCGTATTTAGTCAGCCGACTAGGGGTGAGATACTGCGTTTTAGTTCTGGTCAATAGAATTACTACTCCATGCGAAACATACACAGTCACAGGATGTCCCATGACAATGGACTCACTTTGTTCTAAACTTGCACAGGTAGCAGCTACTGCTTTCAGACAGCCTGGTAACCCAGCAGCTACTGGGTCCAAAGTGGCAGAGAAATAGGCCACAGGCCTTCTGGTCGTGCCATGTTCTTGAGTCAGGACTGACAATGCGCAATTATCGCGAGTGTCACAGAATAAGGCAAATTCTTTGGAATAATCTGGCATTCCCAACGCAGGGGCTGTACACAGACAGTTTTTCAGTCTTGTGAAAGCCATTAGGCTTTCATCGTCCCACTCTACAATATCTGGCATTCCTCTCGTGGTCATTTTTATCAAGGGCCTGGCTAAGGCTGCAAATCCCAGAATCCACTGCCTGCAGTACCCTAATACACCCAGGAACATTCTGACATCTTTTTGAGTACGGGGCAACTGCATCTTTTGAATTATTCTCACTCTTTCTGATGTGACTTTTCTGACACCCTTTTCTATCTGGTGTCCTAGATATTTCACTGATTTCGCACAGAACTGTAGTTTGTCAGGGGCCACTTTATGCCCTTTCTCACACAGATGATTTAGGAGGGCAATGGTGTCAACTACACAGTCCCTATGACTTTTAGACGCCAGTAGAAGGTCGTCTATGTACTGCACTAACACAGAGTTCCCAGGTAAGATCAAAGTCTCTAGACATTTTTTCAAGATCTGATTAAAGATAGAGGGGCTCTCTGTATACCCTTGAGGGACCCGGTTCCAACAATACACGTGACCCTCGAAGGCAAAAGAGAAAAGAAATTTGCTGTCGGGGTGCAGGGGTATCGAAAAGAATGCATGACATAAATCAATCACAGTGAACCATTCAGCATCCCAAGGAATCTGGTACAATATCACTGCAGGGTTCGGGACAATAGGGCAGCAAGGAACTACAATTTTGTTAACCTTTCTCAGGTCTTGCACTACCCTATACTTGCCACTTGGCTTTTTGATGCCCATAATCGGTGAGTTGCATGGGCTGCTCATCACTTCCTGTATGATGTCTCCTTCTAATAATTTTTGTATTTCCAGAGTGACACCTGCTTTCACTTCAGCATTCATTCGGTAGGGCCTAGTGTTAGGATATACTGCATTGTCCTTGATGGCTATCTGTATGGGGTCCACATCTTTCATCAACCCCACATCTTTTCCAGTGAAATCCCACACCTCTGGCTTTACTGCTTCCTGGAGTTCTTGGGGCAAGTCCTGCAGGGTCAATCTTTTAATTTCTGAGTCAGGTCTAAGTAACAATAATTTATAAATGCCATCTTCATCTGGGGTCTGTATTTCAACACCTTTTGGTGTGCAAAAGATGGTACAGTTCATTTTGCACAGCAAATCACGACCCAGTAGATTCACTGGACTGGTGTCACAGACGACAAATCTATGCATCTGTTTAACATTTCCAATTGAAATCTCCATTGGTTCGGTAACAGGAGTACTAATCAATTGATTAGATACACCCACTACTTGGATATTTTCTCCCGAGAGGGGTAGGTTTGGAACGTCCACTGTTCTTACAGTAGAACGGGTAGCGCCAGTGTCCAACAGAAAGGTGACATCATTTCCGTCAACCTTTCCTTCAATATATGGTCCAGACTGGTCTACCGGCAAGGAAGCGCCAAGTACGCACTCCTCGTCCTCCCCTCTCAGGCCCCGTCAGTCCTGATCATTACAAAGGAAGGTATCATTTAGCAGATACTGCGAAGTTGCTGTATTTCTGTTCTCCCCGCTTTCCCAAACTTCTATCTCCTCACCCTCTGCCTGTCTTCCCCTGTATACCTGTTTGGGTGCTCGAGGCACCTGAACTGTTTTTACCTGGGGTTGAGTCTTTCTTGGTCTTTCTTTCTGCGTCTGTGGAGTTAAATCAGGAGTTTTTGCATTATCATCTAATAATTGGGGACACTCGTTACGCCAGTGTCCAATTTCGCCGCACTGATGGCAGGGAAATTTCTTCATAGCCTCTTCCCTGCTAAATTTGGGCCGGGGCTTTCCTCCACCCCCTTCCCCAGGACTTTTGTTCTCAGCATTCTTAACCATGTTACTCAATTGTTTTTCCTGCTGTTCTGCGAGCTTCACCTGAGCCCACATCACCTTTTCCTTAAGGGCCTTTTTCTTTTCTGCCATCTCGTCCTCGCAGTACTTAGCGTACCGCAGGACCTCATCCATTTTCTTAGTATGCCAACAGATTTTATTATCTTTTATCCACTGACAAATTTCAGGTCTTAAACCATTTACAAACCTGTAAATAAAGTGCGTCATGTCCTTCAAATCGATGTTATCAATACCACTGTATGTTTTAAATACCTGCAATAACCTCTCATAGAAGGAGTGCACTGTCTCGTCCCTTTCCTGTGTTGTTCTATCTATTTTTGTCCAATCAGTTTCTTTTGCGGGCACCTTTTCTTTCAAATGCTGAATTACCTGCTCATATTTTCGCATGACATCCTTTGATGGCTCCCCTGTTTCCTTATTTCTTGGGTACTCCTCACTGGGCCAGTCTATGGCTATTTTACACTGGGTCCACAAATCTACCGGAACCACAATGTCGAAAAACCCATCCAGGTCTTTCCACAGACATTTCTGTACCTTCACGAACCTCTCCACCTGCCTGTACCAGTCAACTGGTTTTTCTCGTAATTTTGGAAAATCGTTCGTGAAGGACACAATATCCTGCCTAGACCAGGGGACATGCACATATTTCCCTCCTGGAACTTCGCGCATGGGGCATAACTGCTCAGGTTTTTCTACCTCCCTTAAAGCAAATTCAGGAGTCACTTGTCGGGAGCGAACCTCTTCCCTCTTTTTCGCCCACCTGCTTCTCCATCTTTCCACATCTCCCCATTTCTGCAGTACCCCCATTAATTCTTTAATCTGCAGCTTTTTTCCCGCCACATTCAGGTGCTCTATATCTTTGTCTGAGAAGTCTGCTCTGTACGGTTTCTGTAAGGGTTTGGATTTTGAGATATCTACCCCCATACTAACTGCTGTTTCGGTCAGTTTTTCGTGGAGCACTCTGGTGTTCCTTGTAAAGCTTTTACATATGAACGACAATTCTTCTTCAGAGTAAGTGTTCAATCGATCCAACCCCACATTTCCTGCCATTAATTCTTCTATTTCTACCCTCAGCTTGTAGAGGTCTAAAGGTTTCGTTTGTGGAGTTTGTTTTTCTAATTCACGACTCCAACTCTCAATTTCATCCGGAGTTACCAAAGAGACATTCCTAGTACCTGTTGCTGTCTCTAATTTAATTTCTTTTGTATTAAAAGGGTTATATCTCTGCTGCAATCCCTTTCCGGTCGGTTTGTTTGGCAAGTCCAAGAACGCAACTTCAGACTCGCACTCACTGGACTGATCATCTATGATTATCGGTTCCTGTCTCGGGGGTGCCATGACTGGGGTCATAACTGGAGTAATCGGATTTCCCTGACCATTTCCGTATAACGGGACCACCGGTCCAATAGTTACTGGAATAGTCAATGCCTCAGGACTGGTATTTAACTGGGAGATTTTCTGAATTATTTCTGTCCTTTGTCTAGTTAGAGCCTCTTGCTCTTTTTCCACTAGTATCCTTCTTAAAGTTGTGTCATGTAATATCTGTGGGGTCAATGGAGGAGTAAAACTCGGGGCAGTAGGATGCGTTTCACTTGGTCCTCCACCATAATTTGGTTTCGGGAATAAAGTCCCAGTATTAAAGGACCTGCGCTCTTCCCCGTATGGAGGTTGAACAAAAAGCAGTCCTGAATTCGATGGTTTCTCTTCGCTTTCATACAGGGGTCTGGGAAGGAACATTTTTGTACGTGAGTAATTTTCTTCCTGACCTACGGGCACTTTGGGATATATATCCCTTGTTTCCGTCGGTTCGGGTTTCTCAAAATAGGGTAACCCTTGACCACCCCCTCCCAGTCCTAGGGACCTGTCTTCTTCCTTGAGGAAGTGGCGTCGGGGAGCATCTCCTACACTGGAAGGACGGGTTCCCTCATTATAAGGTGGCGGACTTCTGGTACAAATGTCATCTATCAATTCATCATCTGATTCCCCCGGGGCCCCCCAATGCTTACACTTTTCAGTACTTTTCTCACCCGCTGCAGGGTTATGACATGCCGGCATCATGGGGAACAGACCCTCAACAATCATGCTCTGCCTCCACTGTTTCATCCTTTTATCCCTGGACTCCTGTTTCTGCCTGGGGTACCACTTGGTCAAACCCTTGTCCATTCGGGGTCTTTCTCTTTCAAAAGCCTCAATCTCCCATTCCTCTAATGCCTCATACTGCGTTAGTCTCGGTCTGGGATGCAATTCGTTCATCCGAGTCCTTAAATTAAATAGGATCCTACCATTGAAAGTACCATTTAACGGAAAAGCCAATACTCCGTCATCTTTTGTGTACTTCACCCAATTCTCCAACCACACACAGGTATTGTACCCTCGGTCAAACATCATGAATGAGGCAGGAGTATTAGGTGGTGGGACAAGAACACCTTCTCTAGATTTAATCGGTTTGTCCGTTTTAAAATAATTTTTCACCTTACTTATAAGGGACATTTTTCTCTTTGTTCCGTACATAATATCGTATCTATTAGTCTTCCACTGATCCCTTTCAAACCCTAGGTGCCTTGGATCAGGTCGAGTTCCTGTAGTCTGCGAGTGCCACATACGACTTCTCCGCTAAACTTTGTTTACAAACTACCTCCAATCAGAACGCACTTCAGAAATTCGTGCAACCAATGGGTGCGCGACTCTAAATAATCTCGGCCAATGGGTGCGCGGCCCCTTCGTGAGATAGTTCCCACGCTCCGGCGCTCACCCCTCCTTTACAAACTCAGCTCCGCTACCCGCCCGCTGCTTCCACCAATCCCAGCGCGGCACAGAGTGACGTCAGAGACGCTTCGCGGCTGACCCCCTCCCTTCACAAGGTAACGGAAACTTTCTTTCTTTTAAAGTGCTCAGTGCTTGGTTATTTTACAACAAATACACATTCGCCACAGTGCTCAAGTGTCTAGACAGAGAAAGAATTGTTTTACTGCAAGTAAACTACTTCCATTTACTTTTCACTCGCTGCGGGCAGATCTCTTCCGCCTACCCTTCACTCTAGCATCGGTGAACCTGTTATTCCCCTAAACTCATCCACTTCTTTCCGGGATATAATCCGAGTTTAAGGTTTCTCAGCGGACCCCTCTGCTTTCACGCTAGCTCCGAGGAACCTGCTACTCTTCCGATGTGACCCTTACTAGGTTACGCCACTATGGGAATTTTGCCAATGAACCCCGTTACTGTCATTTATTCACACATGTATTCAGAAAAACCCTAGTTAGTGCTTCCCGGTTATCCTAACCTGCACCTAACTTTCCTCGAGCCTGTGACCTCAGGACAATGGATTCTATTCACCACTTGCCCTTTCAATTCCCCGGGGAGTTCGGACAACATGAAACGATACGGTTTACAAATGCATGGATTAGTACATATAACAATATAAGAACAAGAATAATAACAATGCAAAAATTCATGAGTTTCAGCAGCGTATTCACAAGAGAATGATCAGGTCTCTTAGAACAGCCGCTCTTCTAGCAGCATCAATATACTAGCAGCTTCCGACTCAACTAGTCCAACTAATCCCTGCCTTACTCTCAACTAGTCCCTAACCATCCTCTAGCTACCAGAAAACTGATAGAGCGCGCGAGGCCACCCGACCAATAGTTTTCGCCGTTTCCGGCTTCAGGGCCCATATACTTTCAAATCACCATATACATTAATCAGGTGACTTCACGAGCTCTACCAAGTTGATGTGTGTGTGTTCCCTGCTAATAATTTTCAGTGCACCCGACTTACCATCCACCGATGCGGGTACCTAATGACCACAATGAATCAGGGAGCTAGCTGTAAAAGAAAGGCAGCAAAATACAAACCCAAACAATAACATTCAAATACTGTTTAAATGACCACGGACAACTGGAAGTTTTAAAATGTTTATCTAAAATTCATTATTTTCTTGCATGAGGTACAGTAAAATAAGGCAATCAATAACCAAGATAACGTAAATTATATAGGCATAAAGAAATAATGACAGGGTAATCATTCAAATGTAATATGAAATGCAGATGGAAAATACTATAAAATCTCAGAAATGTTTAAGCATGGACAGTTTATGCATGAATAACTATGGGAGGGCCTATAAAGAGTAACACGCTTCACTTAAGGTGAATGGGCCTTTGAACAATCTAGGCAATGAAGTTCTAGACCATATCAGAAAATTACAAACTGCAATGCAAAATATAATTTCTAACCAGTGAGAAGACATAGGAACAAACCTTTGAAAAATATGTAATTGACTTTCAATAGTTGCGGAAAGGCATGGAAAATATAACATATGCAATGATGAACTTTATTAAAGCAAAAGTTAGAAATTCAGAAGGTGCAAGATTTAAGAGTTTCAGAGCAATATTTACCTAGAAAGGTGTGGAAACCAAACCCTGGCCACGGGTCAGTTAAGGACAGGAAACCCTCAAGGAAGGATACCCCTCAAAGGACAGCAGGTGCAGAATGGACACCCAGGACAGAACAGGATACCCTCGGAATAGGAATCAGGACAGGACCCTCAGGACAGGACAGCAAACCCTCAGGACAGGACCCTCTTCAGGACAGGACCGGAACCCACAGTTCGGAAGCAACGCCTGCGCTCCACCCGCTCTGCAGCTATCGATCAAGACCCCGATTGGGTCAGCGAACTCCCAGCTAAGTGCTTTGCCAGCACTTTAAGGTTCAGTAGAACCTCAGTCTATGGTCAAATTCGGACAGAGTGCTTCGCAGCGCTCTGTATCTTCAGTCACCTATTGAGTGCGTTGGGTCAGTGACAGGTCAGCTAAACCAGACAAGTCGGACGGTTCACTAGGTGAACCCAGGGTAGATATACAGTTTGGGGACAGTGTACCACCCCCCAATGTTGCAAAGTGTCAGAATCCCTTAATTTCGATTGGTCCTAAGGTAGGATTTGGGTAACACACCAATCACGACATAGTGTTTCAAGCCTACATTTGCATAATAGGGTACCGCCTAACTAGATTGGGGTTCTCATGAGAACTGGTGCAGAAATACAATGGTAACTTTAACATTGTTGCTCTGTGAGCACATATGATTGGTTTAGCCGAGTTTTCGGGTCGTTTCTCAGGAGCATCTTGCTCATCACTGCCAACTGGCTGTGTTCCATCAGTCAAGGTCTGTCATGCCTCGGCAAGTCGCGCAGGCGCAGAGGGACCTCCAAGATGGTTCTCGGCACAGACAAAACCCCATTCCCCGCGGTACATGAAAAGTAAGCGAAAACAAATTAATACATAGTAATGTCATTATGAAAACACATCACAGGATTTATACTTTTAACTCATCATCAAGAAATAAAACTATTGCGTTTAAATGTTAGCCACATTGATACAGTCACAAAAGCAGTGGCACGAGCAGTACCACATGATAAGCACAGCTATGAATTACGCATGCGCATAACTTTCCCTCCACTTCTGCAGACGCGTCAGGACACGTGAGTGTGGCTGACGCATGCGCAGTAACTAAATACAAGCGGCGGCCATTTTAGATGACTCGAGTAAATTATTTTAGTAAAACACATGTGCAAGCTTCACGATCCTTATCCAAACTAAACATAAATGTTAGTAGAACATACACTTGTTACCGTATTACACATAAACGAGGTTCTTGACTTCGGCAAGCCGCAAAATATGCGAAGCTTTGCTTCATCATAACTACACGGAATGGGTTCTGTACAAGATGACACACCAACAACAAGCATTGTACATGTGTCATGATCACATCCTGTCCAATCATCCGGGATGCCACAAGACCACTGAACTACTACAAAGGCACTTCTGGTGGCCCACATTGGAAGCAGACACCAGGGCCTATATAGCTCGTTGAGCGGCGTGCGCCCAAGGAAAGAACATGTCAGTACCCACAAAGGGGCAGTTGCATCCCATTCCAGTTCCTCCTTATCCGTGGCACACTTTCTCCATGGATTTTGTGGTGGAATTACCGCCCACGGAATCTGGTTATACCACTGGACTTACCATCGTTGATCACCTCTCCAAGAAGGCTCATTTTGTACCTCTGAAAAAACTGCCTTCGGCAGCTGAACAGGCTGTAGTGTTCCTGCAAAACGTAATCCGGCTACACGGCATTCCGTCTGTAGTGATAACAGACCGGGGTTCACAGTTCGTGTCCCATTTCTGGAGCGAAGTATGCAAGATCATGGACATGGATGTGCGCTTATCATCCGCATATCATTCCCAGACCGACGGCCAAGCGGAAAGAACAAATCACACCGTGGAACAGTATCTCCGCTGCTTGCTACTAGCGGTGGACAGGGAATGGGCTGAAGTGCTGTGTGTGGTGGAATATGCTTACAACAACAACAGGCATTCCGCCATCGGCATGTCTCCCTTCTATTGCCTCCAGGGAAAACATCCACGTACGACAGCATGGGATGAACCTCAGCACAGTCCCCTGCCCATGGTTTGGGCTTATCATGCCAAGCTTTGCGACCTCTGGCAACAAGCCCGGTTCAAGCTGGCCAAAGCCAAAGAGGCCTACAAGCAATTTGCCGACAACCACCAGAGGACGGAACCAAAGTACAAGAAAGAGGACAGAGTATGGCTCTCCATTCGTAACATCAACGTGCACGGCCCTAAGAAACTACTGCCTTGCTTTGTGGGGCCCTACGTCATTGAGAAGGTGGTTAACCCTGTTGCCATGAAACTCACATTGCCACCCCAAATGAAAGTATACCCAGTCTTCCATGTTTCCCAGCCACATACTGTTCACCCTGAGTGCACTGTCTCTTCTCCTTCCCCGATTCTCAGAGACAAACTCCTTGATTACGAGGTCAGGGCTATACTGGGTTCACGTCGTACCCGGGGGCGGCTTTATTACTTGGTTGACTGGAAAGGGTACAGTCCAGAGGAGCGGTCCTGGGAACCCCTATCCCACGTTCGTCACGCTCCCCAGCTAGTCCGCTCCTTCCACATCAGTCACCCACTGAGTCCTCGCCCTGCCACCCCTGTCTGAACTGAGTGGTTGGAGGGGGGGTTCTGTCTTGGGAGGGAGTACTGTCATGGTTCCCGGGGTCTGACCTCCCAAATATCCGCAGCTCATTTAACACATGTGCGCATGCGGGATCAAGTGCTTCTCTTCCGGTTGGCAGGCGAGTTACGGTCTAGCTTACGACCGGAAACCACCAATGCGTCCTCAGCGCTTCTGGGGGAAACCGCATAAACCACAGCGGATCCCGCCGGTTCATCGCTTCAGATTGACACCGACACTTTGCTGTTCCTGCCTGCTTCCCCGCTGGACTTCTTGGCAGGTATTTCCCGATTCCGCACTGGAGCGCTATTCCGCATTCCTGTAACGCTTCGCAGGAGCGCTTCCCTGCATTCCTGAAACACCACGCTGGAGCGCTAATTTGCATTCCTGAAATGCCGCGCTGGAGCGCTAATTTGCATAGCTGAAACGCTGCACTGGAGCGCTAATATGCATTCCTGAAACGCCATGCTGGAGCGCTAATTTGCATAGCTGAAATGCCACGCTGGAGTGCTTTTGTTTGTTTGCTATATCTAGACACGACACTTTTGTGTCTTGATTTGGGTGTTCACTCACCGCACAGGAGCGCTTGTTTTGTTTGTTTAGACCGTGCAGGAGTGCATGCTTGTTTTCTTGCTTTCTATGTTGGGGGGTTAGACTAAACCTACCTGACTATACCTTAGCGCTAGACAGTGAATCCTATTCACCGTGCTGGTGAGCTTGCCATTTACTTTGCCTAAGTTCCCCTGGAGCTACTGCTACCAACCTTGTGGAGCTGTTTGCGTAGTCCCTGAATATTGCAGAGGAGCGCTGCCTCTTTCTTACTGTTGTCACTGATGATATCTCCACGCAAGGTTCTACCCTCCACAAGGTAAGCGCGGACCCAAACCTAGATAGGGTGTTACCTGTGCCGGATCTAACAGGGTCTCCCTATTTTCCTTACAGCTGGAGTTGACGGTTCTTCTCCAAACCAAGGGTGGTTCTCTCCTGGTCTTCTGAACACTCTCCCTGTCATCTTTGGCTTCCTTCCCCGGTCCCATCTCCATCCCGGTTGGTGTACACTCCGTAACAGGGGTAAGGTGGGTACGGGGGCAATAGCTCATGTCGTCTCTGTGGGAATACTTCGCAAGCAACAGGTAAGCCTTGTGGGGTACTTGACACACACTACTCATTTGCTCCTTCAATTACCCAAGTAGTACCCATGCACTCCAGCAATCACCCTGTCACTACCCATGTACTCCTCCAGTCACCCAGCCAGTACCATGTACTTATATACCTAATCACTTAGAAATTCATCAAGCACACTCCTTGCAGTACAGTAATCATTCAGTCAGTGCCCATGTTCTGATCCAATGACTCAGGCACTAACCATGCAGAGCTACACACACCTTTGCACTACCCATGAAGTCCTTTAATCACCTAGACACTACTAATTCACTTCTTCAATTACACAGGTAGTACCCATGCACTCCAGCAATCACCCTGTCACTCACCCATGCACTCCTCCAATCACCCAGGCAGTACCATCTATTTATCCAATCACTCTGCCAATACCCAAGCACTTATAAATTCAACAGGCACTCTCCTTGCAGTACAGTCATCATCCAGTCAGTACCCATGTACTTACGCAGTGACCCAGGCACTAACCATGCAGTGCTAAAATCACCTGTGCACTATCCATATAATGCTTTAATCACATAGACACTACTCATTCACTCCTTCAATTATCCAGGTAGTACCCATGTTCTCCAGCAGTCACCCAGTCTCTACCCATGCACGCCTCCAATCACCCAGCCAGTGCCATGTACTTATCCAATCACTCTGCCAATACCCAAGCACTTAGAAATGCACTATGTGCTCTCCTTGCAGTACTCAAATCATCCTGCCACTACCCTTGTACTCATGCAATGACACAAACACTAACCATGCAGAGTTACAATCACCTGTGCACTACCCATGCAGTCCTGTAATCACTTAGACACTACTCATTCACTCCTTCAATTCCCCAGGTAGTGCCTATGCACTCCAGCAACCACCCTGTCACTATCCATGCACTCCTCCTATCACCCAGTCAGTACCATCTACTTATCCAATCCGTCTGCCAATATCCAAACACTTATAAATTCACCATGCACTCTCCTTGCAGTACTCTAATAATTCAGTCAGTACCCATGTACTTATGCAGTGACCCAAGCCCTAACCATGCAGTGCTACTAACACCTATGTACTATCCATATAATCCTTTAACACCTAGACACTATTCATTCACTCCTTCAATTACCCAGGTAGTACCCATGTACTCCGTCAATCACCCAGTCACTACCCATGCCCTCCTCCAATCACCAAGTCAGTACCATGTGCGAACTTACCTGCTGCCTTAACGGGGGCTCTAAAACAGAGGAAACTCTCTCCACCGGCCGCTGCATTAGCCCTGCTGTCTCTTTCCCGAGACCGTCCCTCTGGTGGCAACGCGGGCGGTCCCGGAACCACAAGTTCCAGCATCCCCGGTGGGCGCTCGCCTGAGGCGTCACTTCCAAGCGCCGGGCGGCGCTCAAAAGGACGCGGACACTCCCGCCGCGCCCATCAGCGTCCGGAGGAGGCCGGTCTGGGCCACGCTATTTATCTTTTGGACAAGAACTCCCATATGGTTGGTTGATTGCTCGTGGATCGTTTGTTATATGCTAACTGTTATTTAACTGGTATTGTATTGTCTAACTGGTTGCAATAACTAGGCTGTTACCTGTTAATAAGTAAAGCCATTCTATCCTCCCGCCATAGTTTTACTATCATGGTTAGAAAGAAGTTACAGATAGCTCCATCAGGGGCATTAGCTACCACAAAATCAACAGTTACAACCATGAATGCATTTTTATTTAGGGCAGCCGCAGTTATAGATAAGGAGATCGAACTGGTGAACAGGCGTCTCTCTAGATCTCCGGTGGCCCCCTTCAATGTCTTTAGGAGAGCCCTAATGTTGATGAGATTTCAAATGTTATGTTAGCTGGTCCACACCAGGGGGGTATACCTAGTGAAATGTTGGTCTCTGATTCATCTAATGTTATACCGACATATATGGGGGAGGTGTCAACGCAGTCCCTGTACCCATTAGTAACTATTGTAAATAGAGAAGGCACTGTAAATGCTGTTAATAGGGGGAAAAGCGGGATGGGTGGGAAGACTTCTGCAGCGCTACCTGAGGTTCTAAATGGCCTAAACCCTCTTCCACTCCCACCCCCTAATGGTCGCCCTGCTGGTAGCCTCAAGAGGAAGTGTAAGGCCACCATGGGACAAGCGAAAAAATCAAAACCCAATGAAACGCAGGCACCTATTACGGTATCGGGGGGAGTATCTGGTAGTGAGAAGTATTTACTGGAAAACCTTAAATTAGTACTGAGTGGTGTATTGGAGGAAAGGTTAGCATCTATTATGTCCAAGTTGTCTGACATAGAGCACAGGCTTGAAGTTATGAACCAGTCTCCCTCTTGCCACCCTGTCGCCCTAAGTAATATGCCAACCAAACCAACCCAGTCGACCCCCCCATTAGGCCTGGCACAAGTATTAGATACCCCAAATAATGATGCTGCCCCAAGCAATAGGATTCATCCGGGGAGTTGTCAGGGTATTAGTCTTCAAGAAAGTGCGCTGATGGGTACTGTTAAGGATATGTCAACGAATAGGCCTCTTATAAGATCAAGGGAAAATAACACATTCCAGGGACCAGGGCGTAACAGTGGAGGGAACCAGGGAGAGATAAATACCAGTGGGCGGAACCCGGGGGTAATAGATCTGCCTCCCCAATCTACACCACTGGTGGTCATCCTGGGTAACGTCCCACCCCTTCAACATGGTTCTACAGAGGTTTTTTACCAGCTTAGGAATAAGGTGACTCACTGGTTATCCAATAATACTTCAGCAGGCCCTGAAGTAGGTCATAACATCATTATGGCACGACGAGTGGTATGGGTGGGTAATTCAAAAAAGTTAGGTGGGGCGACTGTATAATTGTGAACTTTAATGACCGCCTGATCGTCGAGAGTTTATTTAGAGAGTCCCAAGCAAGAAAGTTTAACCCTAGCTCTGGGACACAAATGCTCCCCCTGGGTTTCTTCTATCAACCCACCCTACCAAATAGTATCAACTTTACCCCATATACTAACGGGCAAATGCTTAGACCTGGTACTGATATTAGATCAAATAGATCTAACCATCAGTCCGCCCGTATGGTAGCGGATAATATCTGGGGATCATCATGGTTTACCCCTCCCGCTAACGCCAAATAGATTCGCAGCTTTGTCATCATTAGAAGACTGCGACTGACTAAAGGCAATCACAAACCCCAATGTATTGCCAGTACCCTCCCAAAACCAGCATATGGGGGGGGGACACCCGGTCAGATCCCTGCAAGGGGGTGTCTGGCAACTTGTAGTGAGGGACCAAAAGTTATCCCGCGTGTGGCTCTATCTAGACAAGTGGCCTACAATGTCATCTCTTGGAATATTGCCGGGCTGGCGGGGAAGGTTAAAGACCCAAAGTGGGTAGAGTTTATAAGGACATTCCCGGTGATCTGCTTGCAAGAGACCTGGATGGTGGAATGTGATATATTTTTAGAAGGCCATAAAACCTTTTTTGTGCCGGCTGAACCATCACGAAGTGGCAGAGCTAAAGGGGGCTTGGCTCTATACATTGACCTAGCCTTTAACTGTGTTGTTAAATCAATAACTACCAACAACACTGATTTTCAAGCAGTCACCATAAAAAGAGGAAATGAAATGGTGTCATTGATTAACTTTTACAATGCTGTAAACGCTAGAGGGGAATGTAGGATTGCTGAATTGGGCGACTTCATTAGACAGCACTGTGATAGTATTTCCCACAGAAGTTTGATTATGGGGGACTTTAATGTGCACCCTTGTGGGAACCCAATGAATACTGCCATGGGTGTAATGGGATTCCATAGGATGGGGGGCCTTCACTTTGAACACTCTGGCCAGTGAGACATGCTGAACCAATTACTTAACGAATTTGGCCTAGTTTCAGCTATGTCCTTGGTGGATGTTTGTAGTTATCAGTCCGTCCCCACATTTAAAGGATACACCGCGGGGTCTTTTATTGATCACATTCTGCTCTCTAATGGCCTAAAATCCATTATATCGGGCTTTAAAATCCAGGAAAGCATATATAGTGATCATAACCCAGTCTGTATCTCTTTGGATGGTAACCTACTAAACCTACGGGCAAAGTCGATAATCCAGGGTGTTTTGAAATGCACGGATGGAAGGCGTCGTCTTAAATGGTCTAAGGTGAACTCGGACCTACTCTATGATAGGATCCATAAAACATGTGCCCCCGAGTTAACATTGTGTGTGTCCCTCTTAGCCTTTGATGGGCTCTCTGCTAACTGTCCCCTTCATCGGGCCTCTTATCCGGGGACCCTAAATGGTTGGACCACACTTGTTCAAAAGCAGCCCGAGAGTTAAAGGCAGCACTGAAGGTTAGCCCTAGAGACCCCATGTTGATCCGGTCTCTACGCCTGACCTATAAAAAGGTTTTGGTAAAGCGCAAAGCTGAAATAAAGGATAAAACCTGCCAAGAACTTTTAGACCCCAATACTCTTTGTAACAGTGAGAGATTTTGGGGCATTATTAATAGACCACTGTTTGATAGGGAAGGGGATAACGCAGTCTGTACTAACATTACTGAAGATGACTGGGTGTCTCATTTTAGTCTCATCTTTAACAGTAACACACCTCAGACAGAAGTGTATGGTGGTGGACAAGGTGCAATCTTACCACACTTTATAATTAATGAGGTTGAGAAAGGCATCCTAGGGCTGTCAAGTAACAAAGCACCGGGTCCAGATGGTATGCCCCCGGATCTTTTTAAATCTGAAGTGTCTCTATGGGCGCCGGTTCATACTGCCGTGCCTAATGCAGCTGCAGAACATGGCTGCCCAAAGTCATGGGGGACCTCTACAATGATGGCAGTATTTAAGAAAGGAGACCATAATAGTACCACCTGTTACAGACCAATTTCCCTCATTGACTCTGTGGTCAAGGTAGTGGGAGGAGTAATCTTGAACAGATTGACAGCCTGGGCCGATGAAAACAGGGTCATCTCTAAAATCCAATATGGGTTTCGGCCAGGTCACTCCACATTGGCACAATGTCTCAATCTGCATACGGTCCTTGGGAAATATACCACAGCCTGGCAGGGCACCATCTACATGGCGTTAATGGACCTTTCCTCCGCGTTTGACTGCGTCAACCGGGGGAAACTGTGGGAGTCCATCGGCGCGATGGGGGTTGGAGCCTGCTCTGGTTAATATTCTGAAGGACCTGCACCGGGATACAAAGCCTAATGTAAGATATCGCAGGACCTTAGGGTATCCAGGGATTTTAGCGTTCAATGGGGTGTAAGGCAGGGCTGTATCCTGGCCCCCTTTCTTTTTAACTTATATATTAATGATTTGGATGAGTGCCTAGTCAATACTGGAGCTGATTACCCCTATGTTGGCCGTAAGGGTATGCCTGTTCTGTTATATGCAGACGATGCCGTCCTCCTGGCCAGAACTGCCAGAGGTCTCCAATCCCTATTAAGTGCTTTTCATAGTTTTATGGCTGCCCGTGATTTATCTATTAATAACACCAAATCGTACATAAAGCAGGTGGGGCAGCGCACCAAGAAACTGTATCCATTTATGGTAAACACGGAGAAGGTTCCCTTGACCAGAACATTCTCTTATTTGGGAGTTTTGTTCGACGACCAGTTAAAATGGGGACCACTACTCCAAAGGAAAAGGGGTAAGATAACTCGGGCAAACGCTGCTATATTTAATTTTGCTAGGAAAATGGGCAAACGACCTATCACTGCACTATTAAAGATCTATCAGGCAAAAAGTGTTGCACTAGGTAGCTACGGTAGTGAACTTTGGGGGTATGTGGAAGCTGATGGTATTGCGGTGGTTGAGAACAATTTTTTGAAACAGTTTTTGGGGGTACCAAAAGGAACCTCCAATTTAATAGTGCATGAGGAAACTGGCACACCTTTTATTAGTGATACCCTAGCACTACGGCCACTAACTTTTTGGCTAAAGTGCTGGCTCAACAAAGACTTGGTCTTAAATCACCTTCTTTTAAAAGAAGTATTGTCCATGGATCACATGCTTAAACTCCCTTGGCTGAAATATTTAAAAGACTGTTTTCTTGCATTGGGGCGCCCAGAACTTTTTTTAAATCCTGATTCGATTGTTTCTGCTGACGTGGAGTATGTGAAAAAATCTTTCACCTTATTACAACAAATGAATCGAGAGGAGGTGGAACTAATTAAACCTAGTGTTCCCAAACACGTTATGTTGAAAACCACACCATTATTGGAGCCTTATCTATCATGGTCCATATCAGGCTATGAGCGGTTTCTGTTAATAAGGTTCCGGTTGGACTATTACCACCGTTTATTAACTGTCACGAGGGGCTTTCATAGAAAGTCAAGTGCTACCATCCTGCGGCTGCGACAATGAGTCTCCGCAGGACTTGGTGCACTTTTTATTTGTTTGCTCCCTCTATGATGCACCCCGGAGGATTTTCCTAAAGCCCCTTTTAAAAAAACAGAATTTCACCCAGGTCCGACCAGCCTTCTGTTACTTGCAATTGTTAAGGCCTGAAAGCACTTTATTCTTGATTGGTTTTTTAAAAACAGCCCTAAAACATAGAAATAGCAGGGAGATCTAATTATTTCATAAATGCTGCCACTATTATAGCTGCTCCCCAATGGTTGCTGTTTATATTATATTCTTTTAATGGAATGTTTTTAATATATGGTTTTTATGATTATACACCATGTTTTTAACTGTGTATTATATTAACTGTGATATTGAGCTTTTATGGGTTTTTTTTAGCTTGAAAAACCGAATAAAGTTTTTCTGATTCAGTACCATGTACTTATCCAATCACTCCGCCAATACCCAAGCACTTAGAAACTCACCATGCACTCTCCTTGCAGTACTCAAATCATCCAGTCATTACCCATGTACTCATGCAATGACACAGACACTAACCATGGAGAGTTACAATCACCTGTGCACTACCCATGCAGTCCTGTAATCACCTAGACACTACTCATTCACTCCTGCAATTACCCAGGTAGTACACATTCACTCCAGCAATCACCCTGTCACTACCCATGCACTCATCCAATCACCCAGCCAGTACCATGTACTTATCCAATCACTCTGCCAATACCTAAGCACTTATAAATTCAGAAGGCATTCTCCTTGCAGTACAGTAATCATCCAGTCAGTACCCATGTACTCATGCAATGACCCAAGCACTAACCATACAGTACTACAATCATCTGGGCACTACCCATGCAGTCCTTCAATTACACAGATACTATGATGTACTCTTGCAATCACCCATACATTACCTCTGTAGTGATGCAATCTCCCAGTCAATATCCATACACTTATATAATCATCCAAGCAGTACCCATGCACTTACTAAATCACCTACCTATTATCAATGTACTTTTTCAATCAGCCATGCACATCTAATGCATTGTTGCACTAACACAGACACTACTGTTGCACTACTGCAATCACCCAACCAGTATCCATACACTCATTCAATCAATCACTGTGCCACTACCCAAACATTAATTAACAAAAACACGCACTACCCTGTCAGGTCTCACTAGAGGGGCAGCCGGAGTACACTGCAGAGACCGAACTAACCTCAAGATGTCACGGACTTCAGTTGAACTGCAGTTCCCATGATGCAATGGGGAACTACGTTGCGGACGTCATCCCGTTCACAGAAGGAGAGTATTTCATCTCTTCCTGTGAACCAGCGGGTGCCGTTTACTTTTGCAGCTGAGATGCTCTGAGCCGTTGGAAGTTCTGGTAAGGGTGCATCACGCACCGCCTCTTCTATTGTTTGGGATCTGTGAGCGCTCAGTGGATGTGGCAATTTCCTTGGATGTTTTCCCCGCCGTTAAGTTTGCACCTTTGGTTGAACCCACCTCCGGGTTCTTGCGGGGGCAGACTCAAACAGCGTGCATTTTGTTTTAGAACTGAACTGTGTTATTCCCTCTAATGACCTTCTTGTGGGGGTTGGTAAGCGGCTGCCTGTCCAGCTCCTTAGGCGTTTTCTTGTGTTGGCGAGTTGGAGCTCAACTCATGCAGAGAGAACGCATTCGCCATAACAGGCTGGCAGTCTTTGGCTTTTTCATTCTGATGTAAGAAGTAGTGCTTTTCCCAGGAACTATATTTGGGAATACTTGCTTGGTTGGCTACAGGAAGTGCGTGGTTACATTTGATACTTTTCATTTGTTCCTATCAAGTAATAGGAGGCTATGGAATAAACTTCTGTTCACGTTGGATCTGATAATCTATCAGACAGCGTGTCATTACACTATCCACAGAAGGGTGTAATGTTACCTGTGGAGTAGTGTGAATGACCTATCCTAAATTGTATCACCACCATTATATACTCATACTTATGGTGCTGATGCACTGGGGCCTTTTGTGTTATCTCACTAACAGGGGAACCGGAACATACCCAAGTCAGCTCTTCACCCCTGTTCAGCTTCACTCTACATATTGTGGGTAGGTGTTTTATCGGGAGCAAGGGGAGGGGTTACGTGGTACTGTATGCATGTATGTTGAACATGTTGTTCCATCCTTAGATATGTGTGGAGCCTCTTCACCTCTGTACGCTGACTAGAATACGGAAGAATTTTGCTTTACAGGTATATGCGAAATCCATAGGTAGCTATAGGCATTACAGTGTATGCATTGTGTATATTTTGAATTATCAGGTTATCATTCTCGTTGCAGGACTCCTTCCCCGCTGTTCCCATCCTTCCCTTCCCCCACTTGATCACTCCATTGAGTCTGTATCACTCAACCAGGCCGTGGGGTTATCAGGAGATGGACCATATAGAGCAACATACGACCCTGAGGATTCAAGGCTGCGACATACCCTTGCACTTTTCCAATCACCCACACAATGTCCTTGCTCTCATGCAATCACTCAGTTAATTTTTCTTTTTTAACCAATAGATGTGGTTCAGTGAGGACCATTTTTTTAGAACAATTGTAATTTTTATTTTTGTATTTTTTAAACCTTTTTTCTTTTTTGGTTGTGTTTTTGATTTTTTTTTAGATTAGAGAAAAATGAAAAACAATAAAGGAGCTGTTTAACAAAAATTACAGCACATTATAAAAGAAAATTAACATTTATGTGCTTTTATGGCAGCTGTTATAACATCGAGACATTGCTCTCCAATGCAGAGTTAGTCTCACACATTTCAAATGATTGCAGCTTCAAAAAGTTCAGGGACAATGTGGGGCCTTGGTGCTGGAGGAACTTGCTGGGATGAGGTTGGAGGGGTATTTGGATCTCCTTCTGCCGCCTCATTAAGCTGTCGCCTCCTCTCCTCTCTAGCCAGGTGAACCGGGTACAGAGTCTCCAGATGTATTTTCATGCTGTTGGTTCCACATGAATATTTCTTCTCAGATCCTCTGGATAATATTCGTTCGCATATGGTGCATGTGACTTTATGAGCTTTCAACTTTTTCTCGCCCTCCGGAACTGGAAAAAAGGACCACAAAATGCTCTCCTTTCTCTTTTTGATTAGTTATATAATGTCTTCCTCCTCTTCCATATCCAAGGGTCAGTTGTTGGTTGATTGGAAGCCATAGTTAAAAAAAAAAGTCAATAAACACACAAAAGTTGAAAAAAAGAGAGAAACAACAAGCAGGTCTTCTCTCAATGGTAGCCAAATAATAAGAGGAATATCACAAGGATTGAACTTCCTTCTTACAGAATGAAAATGATGTAATCAAATTCTTTCGTTTCCTGCTGACACGAAGTCGCGTAGGGTGCGCACACCTGTCGCGCACCCATAACATATTGTACACATAATTATAAACCATAAATAAATGTTTATACAATATTTTAAAAAAAATATTAGAAAAATGTTTATACAAATATGATATTTGAACTTTATATAGTGATATTTCACATTTTGAAAATACGCAGAAGTCGCAACCCTGGCGCAATCCCAGCGCGATCCCGGAAATACGTGCGGGGTGGGGTTGCGCATTTTACGCACATATGTTGTACAGTTGTGAAATTTCATATTGTTAATAGTATACTGAAAAAAAATAGTTTATAAATAGTTTTCTAAATTAAATTAGTCAATCACTATAACCAAAAAATGTATTGATAATATCTATAATGATATTTCATACTTTTCAAATTATGCCAAACTCAAAAAAAATGTTTTTCTTTATATATCTTGTAAAGAAAATCAGAAAGCCCTGATGAAAATCTAGGTAATGATTTCCCAAGATTCGAAACACCCGTCAGAACAAAGGAGCTCAAAAGGATAATGATTTGAGGTCATTTTTTTTCGAATAATCTAGAATTAATTTCTGATTTGGATATCATATGTCATTAATGAAAGTGAAAGTGAAAATTATTTTAATGTTCGATTATTTAAAATCATTACAATATGCTAACAATATAAAAATAGTTATCTAAAAAAACGACATACGTTATATTCCCTAATTTTTTTTACTCCAGTCAGTTCAAGATAAAACCTTTAATAAAATGTCATATTCTAGCTATGCAGTTTAAAAACAAGGGGGCATATTATCAAGGGGGTTTATCTCCGCTTTTTTGGCTTTAAAAGCCAAGAAAGTGGAGATAAAATTATCTCCCTATTACCAAGCTGTCGCTAACACCAGTTAGCGACAGCTAGTAGGAGATAGCGACCATCTTGGGCCCCACTTTGCATGTCAGTGATATTTATCACTAATGACATGCAAAGTGGGCGTGCCAAGATGTTAGCGACTGGAAACAGTCTCTAACATCGCTATCTCCTATTACCAACTTTTGGAGATATTCGCGCTAAGCGCGAATATCTCCAAAAGCTAACACCTGCCCTGAGCAGTTCTTAGCCATGTTATCCAATGGGAGGTGAATAACATGGCTAAGAGCATTAGCTCGGTAATGCATGAATATCGCTGACTTTTCAGCGATATTCATGCATTGCGGCCGTTTTTTATCGCATTTGCGATAAACCTTGGTAATACCAAGGTTTATCTGCGGTAAAAATCGCCGCAGCTCAGCGTTAAAATTTTGTCTCTAACCAAGCAATAGCGATAATTATCGCTATTGCTTGGTAATATGCCCCATGGTGCATTAATTATTTTAAATGGGAGATATATCCGCCTCTCCCCTCCTTCCAGACCTACAGTTTTTCATTTTGCGGCTCTGCATTTGCGGACAGTCCTATACGAATTAGGTCTATGAATTTCCCCAGCCGTGCTACTGTTTGACTTGCTGTAGACGAAAAACACAAGTCCGAAATTTCGCAGCATCGGTTGAGGCCCTGAGCTCTGCAGATTGGAATGACCAAACGATGCCTCTCACTGGCTAACTTTGGGCAGCAACACAACAAATAATACCAGGATTCCTGATGGTAATCACAAAGTCTGCATGCAACTGATTTATCCACACGGGCCCAGCTTTGATTGAAATCCACTATGGGTAATGCCAGGAGCCTCATATAAGTGATCTTTTTTCGAGTTTGAACGGATAGGGCTTGCTCAAGATAGGGCTGTGCTATTCCCACTTTATAAGTGGCATCCAGTGAGGAGAGATTTGAGTGATGATGCAGACTAGCGAGATCTCTTACGAATGATATTTGCTTTACCTGACGGTTCACTGCTCTTTCCCATGCTGGAATTGAAATATTCGTATTGGCTAGGTTTTGCACCTCTATTTCCAGCAATTGATTGGCTACTGCCTTTTGCGCTTGCCATGGGGATCCGCTTTCTTCGAAGATTGTTTTAATTTGCGCTTTCAATGCTGTTGCTGGGGCTCGCAAGGTACTAATGTAATATTTTATTGTGTCTCCCAGGCAAGAAATGTCGGGGCGAGAGAGCCCCAGCTCCAGCATTACTCCAGCCTTACTCTGGCTCTCCTGGCCTGTCGTGGAATGCCCAACACTTTCTTATATGCGGCAATTTGAAAACTCATATAAAAGTTGGTAAGGGCTCCGGGGAAGATTAAATGGCCATAATTAACTGAGGGCACTATTTTTGCTTTTAAGACTTTCAAGATAGATTCTGTGGATGGTCTGTGTAGTTTTCGATTGAGGTTTCCCAGACTGCAGATGATTCCTGCCCCTTTACTTCTTAGATACTTCAAATGAGCTGTTGTCTTTGCCCCCTCCATTAGCCTGAGGCCCAGGTAGTTATAATTTTTGCAAGATCTAATTTGCTGGTCACCCAGGCGCCATTGGGCTATATGCTTTCGATGGTACTTCCCAAAGATAAGGATCTTGGTCTTCTCCTGGTTTACCAATAAATTATTATTTTGATTAAACCTGTATAGCACATCTAAGGCTTTCTGTAAGCCTATCCTGGTATGATCCAAAATTACAAGGTCGTCAGCGTACTGAAGGATTTGGAGCCACACATTCTCCAGCTTTGGAATGACTACGTTTGCCCCCGCCAATGCTTGACCCAGGTCGGATGTGTAGATATGTCATTAATGTCCTGATGCTCCTGTGGATAAATAGATACTTTGTCTCAAAAAGTTTAGGATATTGATTCATTTATTGCAATCTATCTAGGTCATAATTTTGTTGTTTGTTTGTTGTAAAATGTGTTGTACTGTGATATATTATGTCAAATACGTCCTAATGTATATGTGGATTTCGATTATCTCTTTTTTGTAAATGTCTTTCTTAACTACTTTTCCTTTTCATACGGAAATAATTTAATGAAATATAAAAAAGGTTTGCAATAAAAGGTATAAATAAAATACCGGTACAAACAAAAAAGAGATGTGTTTGGCCAAGCAGTAAAAATTGTAAGAGCAAAATGTTATACGGTCCTGCCTATCCCACATCCCTTAGGACCTAACTCCTCAGTGTTTTCAAGCCACGCCCCAGCGCAATGCCGGCGTGAAGTGAAGGATACGTGCTCACACGGATCGCGACCCCAGCACGACTTCTGAAGGGTGCGCCAAGCCTTCGTGTAGGGTGCGCATAGGGTGCGCGACTTCTGTGAAATAATTTGAAAAAAAAGAAAGAATGAATAGAGTTTTCCAACCTATAAATTATTCTCAACTTTTGTTTAATATATAAATATATATAATTTCCAATCCTGGATCCGAACATACAAACAGGCACTGACACCGTGGGATCGTAAATCAAGGAAAAGTTTTCTTTATTCCATTTAGGATGGTTTGATGCGTTTCGGCGGCAAAACCGCCTAGCTCTCAACAGTTACATACACAGAGAAAGTTGTATATATACAAAGGTAAGTGATTGGTTACGTGGTGAGAGAGTGTGTGTTGCCATGGTAACTTCCTGACATATAAACATGGAAGAGTTAAGTATCACTACATGTACTGAGTCATGGCAGCTCATGGAGTCGGTCTTCTAAATAATATATCAACGTGAGACATATTATTAAATTTGTGAAAACATATTGACATCATATGTTAACAAATGAATATTATAACGTTATACATGTTAGGTTGCACAATGTATATAAACAAAATGAAAACCAAATAATAACATCTTCATGGCAATTACGTTTTGAGAGTGGATTCCCAGTGTAAACAGTGAGTCGTGGTGCGAGATATAATTCCGCAGTGAAAATCGAGACAAGGGCCTTGTCTATCAGACATTAATATGTTGTACTAAAATGGTGTGGGTCAATGCTACGCTGGTTTGATGTTTTACATGTTACGTAATGAAGCGCATGAATGCGCGGTCAGTGTTATGTTAGTCAGCCCTTGACTGGTCAGAGAAAAGTGTCCTCGACGTGTTTACAAGCTAATAGTGGTATCCTAATCAGGCCAAGTGCTGCTATTAAGGGACTAGTGCCCGAACACACCGTGTGCATTGATTTCAACCTATGTCATGTCATTGGTGATGTCAGTGGGAAGGTCCTTGT
The DNA here is from genome assembly GCF_964261635.1 of Lissotriton helveticus. Classification (NCBI taxonomy): domain Eukaryota; kingdom Metazoa; phylum Chordata; class Amphibia; order Caudata; family Salamandridae; genus Lissotriton; species Lissotriton helveticus. Next base: position 1,210,447,312 of record NC_136063.1, read on the forward strand.
CTGTTTGTCGGGGATGGTGTTTCTGAGGGTTGACAAGACACTAGCCGACTACAAGAGGTATATCTTCTCTCACCTGTTATAAATAGTGAATAAAGTGAATTAAAATTACATAAACGTAAATAATGTTCAGGAGGAGTGGGTTTATGTCATGGGAGGCTGCAAGGAGCTTCAGGGCATAGTTAAAGGTGCACACTAAGGGCTTCGTCGGCATTTAAGCCATTAGGGGCCTTGGAATCGAGTAGGAGAATGTATCTTGATTCCCATCCTCCGGAGTGCCAGTTGTCTGTTTCCACCTCTGACGTTTTTCTTGACACTATCTATCACAAAGTATTGGATGTTTTCTGCTTTTCCTTCGTGATAAGTGTTGATATGTCGTGCAACAGGGTATGTGGGGTCATCATTGCTGACTGCCCTAAGATGTTGGAGTATTCTTACGTGGACAGGATGTATAGTGCTGCCCACGTATCTTTGTTGCAGCTACATTGCAGAACATAGACCGCTAAGTCTGTTTTGCAAGAAAAGTTCTCTTGAATGTCAAGTGGGGTCTTCCTAAGTGGCAACTGAACTTTATTAGTGTTAACACCATGTCGACACGCTTTGCACTTAGTGCATTTGTAAAACCCATTTGCACTTTTAAGCCATGGGTTTTTCATAGGTGCTTTGCGTGGTATGTTGGACACTATTTCTTCTTTCATCAATTTAGCCCTTCTGAATGTTAGCTGTGGGAATTTGGCACAGATTTTGCCTATGGTGGGATCATTGCGTACTATGGGCCAATGTCTGTAGAGGATTCTACGCAATTTAGTGTGGTAAGCGTTATATCCCGTAATCATACGTAGTGCCTCTGTTTTTTTGGGTTGGGAAGAGTCTGCTGGTGATTTGAGTATAAGATTCTCCCTGATTTTTCCATTACATTTTTGCTCTGCTTTTTCAAGTGTCTGGTTGGGGTAGCCTCTGGTACAAAGTCTGTTAAGTAATCCCTGTTTGGCTTCCGTATAGCTCTCCTGCGTGCTGCAGTTACGTCTCATCCTGAGACATTCAGGATAGGGGATGCTACTAATCAGACTGGAGGGGTGGAAACTTGCAGCATGCACAATGGTGTTACCTGCAGTAGGTTTCCGAAAAGTTCTGGATTGTATCTTGTTGTTAGAAATGAATAACTCCAGGTCTAAGAAAGTGATTGTGGTTTTACTGGTTGTGCTGGTGAATTTTAAATTAAGTGTGTTTTGATTAAGTTGTTCCGCAAACTCAACTGCACTTTCCTCGTTTCCCTTCCATATGAGAAAAATGTCGTCTATGTAGCGACTGTACAGTGCCACATTTTCTGACATTTGGGTGCCATATGCTTTCATGAGTACTTGCTCCTCCCACCAGCCCATATGCAAATTAGCATAGCTGGAGGCGAAGCAAGTACCCATGGCCGTCCCCTGTGTCTGTTTGTAAAGCAATTTATTAAACATAAATGTGTTATTTTCCAGACACCATTCAGACATCTGTAAGAGCATTTGGGTATGGTGGTAGTACTCAATGTTTCTTCTCCCTAGAAAATGTTTTAAGGCATTCAGCCCATCTCTGTGTCGGATACTTGTGTACAAGCTTTGTACATCTAATGTCATGAAAACATATTCATTATGCCAATTTACATCATATATTTTTCTCAAAAAGTCTCCACTGTCCCTTATGTATGAAGGCAAGTCTCTCACAATGGGCTGCAAAAAAGGATCTACAAACTTGCTTGTATTCTCAAATAATCCGCCTATCGCCCAAATTATAGGCCTCCCAGGGGGGCAGGTGTCATTTTTATGTATCTTTGGGATCAGATACACATGCGGAGTCACAGGATAATTGTTTTTCAAAAATTCGAATTCAAGTTTGTTAATGGTTCCTGCTGTTTTCCAATTGTACAGGCATTTGTGGTAACTGTCCTGTATGTTTGCAATGTTTGTTGCACTAATTCTTGTGTAGCAGTCCCTGTCAGAAAGCTGCAGCAGTGCTTCATTATTGTACATCTCCTGTGGCCATAGGACCACATTTCCTCCCTTTTCAGACCAGCGTACTATAATGTCGTTTCTGTCTTTCATTTTTTTCATAACTTTTTCGTATTCCATTCTTTCATTGTGTCTGGTTTTGGTGAAATTGTTGCTGCTTTCAAGGGATAGTTCTTTCAAATCTTTTATTACTCTTTCTGAGAAAATGTCGATGTTGTCTTTAGGCATTAATGGACAGAATGTGGATCTTGGTTTAAAATGAGTTTTATAGTTCCTCCTATTGTAAGTCCTGTTTGGTTTGCCACTTCTTGTGTTTCCATGATTTGTGCGGCTCCCCAGCATCAAGTTCTGCAATTGACTTAATGAATTCCATGTATGCTATGTTCCAATTGCCTTGAAAGTCATTTGCACTCTCTTCTGGTTGGGAAACGATGCTTTTGTTTTTAGAATTGAAAAAATATTTGCGTAGTTTAAGTTTCCTAATGAATTGATGTAGATCTATGCGTGTTTGTGCATAATCAAAGTTTGTTCTCTTGCAGAAGGAGAGGCCAAGTGTCAATATTTCTTCTTCTTTTGGTGTCAAAGCCATATTGGAAAAGTTAATGACTGTGTTTTTTTCTTCTGGTTCTATTGCGTCATTCATTGTCTGTTGTTTTTTCTGAATGTTTGTTTTTTCTGTTTCTTCTGTCGTTGATTTGTGTTTGTATTTGCCCCATCTCCTGTTTTTTCGCTTTCTTGTCCTTGATATAGGGGTTTGTTTGCCCAGTATTGTTGGCGTGATAGTCTTGGCCTGAGAGTTTTCAGGCGGTCCTCCCGTAAAAAAGCGAATTCTTCTACTGGCGTTGGAACTGTGCGCTGTTGGCCTTGATTATCTGAGGTCCCTGGGTCTGATTCTGCCCCTGAGCTAACCTCAGATTCGCTAGGCACTGTATCCTCCTGCAAGGTGGGTATGGGTAATTTCCGTTGTCTTATGCTGTCAAACTTGCGGGCAAACGTGTAGATTCTCCCTTTTAAATAATCATTTCTATCACGTTGGAATTTCAGTGCTTTTCGGTCTTTAATTGTTTGCTCGTATTTTACAACTCTAGATTTTATTTCGATCATGCATTTGTTTATTTCAACTTGATTAGGATTTTCTTCCAACTGTTTGCTTACTGTTTCTAGTTTGGTCAAAAGTTTTTCTCGGTCTGATGCAGCATATTTTATTAGGATTTCAAGCTTGTTTTTTGATGATTGGGCGTTATTGTCTGCCCATTCCTGAAGCATGGCTGGATCTGGGTTGTCGTACGTTGGGGCTAATAATACTCTTAGCCCTCGTGGTACTCGGCCCACCTCCAAGTATCTGCGCAGAGAGGTGTGCTCCCACCATTTGGAAATGTCTTGTTTGCGGAGCTTTTCAAACTCTCTAAGTAGTGTTTTGACGTCTAAGCCATCGGTCTGTTGTTGACCCGTAGCCTCTGAAGTACCAGGAGTCGTACTTTGATCAACATCACTAAAGATACTCATTGCAGCCTCCACACATTCACGCACCCACTCCTCCGCCATCCTCTATTTAGGAAAAGACTTAATCTTCCTTGAATCCCACTGCCGTTAAGTGTTACAAAACGGACTACCTCTCCCAGCAGCCACTTGAAATAGGACCTAACAGAACACCGCTGACACACTCACAGGCTTACCTGGACACTTGGATGCCCTCCAGCAAAATCAAGGATCCGGAAGCCCGTGTCTGTGCGATCAGGCAATGCTCCTATCGCCCTACAATGTCGGCTTGGGGGGGGCGCTTCGATTTCCTCGGTCTCAAAGATACATCCACTTTGTTTTGCCAGGCAGTGAAGAGCACCAGAACAAGGAGGGTCAGCGTTGGAGGATCTGGCGAGTCCCCGTATATAATTTCCAATCCTGGATCCGAACATACAAACAGGCGCTGACACCATGGGATCATAAATCAAGGAAAAGTTTTCTTTATTCCATTTAAAACCGCCTTGCTCACAACAGTTACATACACAGTGAAAGTGGTATATATACAAAGGTAAGTGATTGGTCACGTGGTGAGAGAGTGTGTGTTGCCATGGTAACTTCCTGACATATAAACATGGAAGAGTTAAGTATCACTACATGTACTGAGTCATGGCAGCTCATGGAGTCTGTCTTCTAAATAATATATCAACGTGAGACATATTATTAAATTTGTGAAAACATATTGACATCATATGTTAACAAATGAATATTGTAACGATATACATGTTAGGTTGCACAATGTATATAAACAAAATGAAAACCAAATAATAACATCTTCATGGCAATTACGTTTTGAGAGCGGCTTCCCAGTGTAAACAGTGAGTCGTGGTGCGAGATATAATTCCACAGTGAAAATCGAGACAAGGACCTTGTCTATCAGACATTAATATGTTGTACTAAAATGGTGTGGGTCAATGATACGCTGGTTTGATGTCTTACATGTTACGTAATGAAGCGCATGAATGCGCGGTCAGTCTTATGTTAGTCAGGCCTTGACTGGTCAGAGAAAAGTGTCCTCGACGTGTTTACTAGCTAATAGTAGTATCCTAATCAGGCCAAGTGCTGCTATTAAGGGACTAGTGCCCGAACACACCGTGTGCATTGATTTCAACCTATGTCATGTCATTGGTGATGTCAGTGGGAAGGTCCTTATCTGTTTGTCGGGGATGGTGTTTCTGAGGGTTGACAAGACACTAGCCTACTACAAGAGGTATATCTTCTCTCACCTGTTATAAATAGTAAATAAAGTGAATTAAAACTACATAAACGTAAATAATGTTCAGGAGGAGTGGGTTTATGTCATGGGAGGCTGCAAGGAGCTTCAGGGCATAGTTAAAGGTGCACACTAAGGGCTTCATCGGCATTTAAGCCATTAGGGGCTATATATTCAAAATTACTGTAGTACAGCACGCTCTCAGGAGAAACAGAAGACGCAGCCTCCCAGTATAAGTCTGTATTGTTTAATTCACAACGCATTTCGCCATAATGATGGCTTGATCACGTGAAAGTACAACGCACCACACACTGACTAGATATCACAGGGAGGTCATGAACATAAACATAGAACTCATGTTGTTCGTATAGTCGATGCCAAAAACTTGATGTAAATGACAATAAATGCAATTTGGCCACAGTGAAAAGTATCAAAACGACAATCGTTGATAGTGAAGTACACAAAAAAACAATTTACAAGCATTGTTGGAAAATATAAACATTCTATAAATACGTGTACTCCATACTTCCATCATGCTCTATATTGTTCCCCAAATACATCTGTAACATAGTGTTACCCACAGCCTAACATAATGGCATAAATAGGTAAAAGAAAAAGAGAGGAATTCTCCCAGTTCATAGCGCTAGCGTGATGCAATACAGTCTCCGCCTCCCGCGCGCGCGTGAATGTCAATCGCGGCTGCTCAATAAAGTTACATTCAAGCCGCAAGATCGCACAGAGGGGAAGCCCTGACTGTGCATGATTACAGAGTATAAACTGCTTAGTTGGTAACTAGCAAAATAAAGTAAAGTAAAATCAGCAAGTGCCCACTTAATACTATATAAATACATATAGGTAATTACTTTATACTGCACAATCGGTGGCGGCAGAAAAAAGTCACTCCAAGTTATGGAAAATGATATGCCTATGGTGTACAAAGGATAAATAAGTATATACCGCATGTGTAGCATAAATAGCAACGGTGATGGCAAGTGCCCAACCGTGCCAGTTAACAGGAGTGGGGAAATGGGAGCATAAGCATCATAATGCTAGACAGTCCTATTGAATGTGTTACCCCAGGCAATAAGTAGCTCGGTTGGTGCTTGTGAAGAAGGAGAAAAAGAAGGGGAAAGATCCTGTGCAAAGTGAGTGTAGGTGTTGTGGGCCCCTTCTTGTCCTCCTAAAAATACAGAAAGAAGAAAAGACAAAAGTTAAAAAACAGAGTACAGGTGCTCTGTCATTCAATAATGAATACTGAGAATACATTTTAAACAATGTTTGTACAAAGACACAGAACAAATAATACAAAGGGAAAAGAGGATCATGACGAACGTATGTAGAAAGGAAGTACTAATTCTTTAAATGAATTGACCGTTCCTCATCTTAATTCAACCCTCCAGGTGCCTTAGTTTGGAAGTCTATGATTAACTTAGACTCCCTCCGTCTCAACGTGAGGACCCTATTGCCTCCCCTGGGGTTTTTTGCCACCTGTTCCAAAATTACATAGCTAAGATCTCTGACATTCGAGTAGTGTGGTTCCCTAAAATGTCGTGCCACTGGGTATTTAGGGTCAAAATTTGGCCCTGGTATGTTCAAGAATGCGTTTCTTTGCAATACACGTTGTGCTACCGATATACCATTTGTTGCAAGTGCATATGATCGCACATATAACAAATGTTGAGTTGCACGTGAGAAACTTTACAATATTTTTCGTGATCCCATTGTAATTGACCTGTTTGCAAGATTTACTGTTGACACAGGCTTTGCAATGGCCACATGGAAAAAATCCATCAAGGCCCTGTATGTTAGTGGGAGGATAGGAAGTAATATCGCTACGGACCAGCATGTCCCTAATACTTCTGCCACGGTGATACGTGACACTTGGTCTTTCCGCAATACTGTCACCAATGACAGTATCTGTTTTGAGTACCCCCCCAGTTCTTGGTGATTATTTTCTTGATGGCCTGGCCATCTGAACTGTACGTAAGTATTAACCTGGTGGTGTTGTTCTTGTTTTTACTGACCGTGTCCTTTTCAGTAATGTTTTCTGCCCTTTCTATTTTGTTAGCTCTCTCTCTAGCAGTCTTGAGCACCCAGTTAGGGTAACCCCTCTCTTTGAATCTGTCTAGGATGATGTTACTTTCCACGGAATAAGCCTGGACAATGTTACAATTCCGCTTGGCCCTCAGCAGTTCCCCAAATGGAATACTCCATTTGAGATTGTCGGGGTGACTGCTGAGGGCATGCAGGATACTGTTGCCAGCAGTGGCTTTACGATGGAGGGAAGTGTGTACTTTGTTGTTCTTGATTTCCAACTTTACATCAAGATACTCAATGCTGGTTTTGCTCTTGGTACCGCTAAGGACAATATTGCGGTCATTTTGATTGAGTTTGGTAATGAAATTGTCGGCTTCATCAGCCGTACCCTTCCACACAATGAATAGATCGTCGATGTAGCGAAGCCACGTCGACACATTCATAAACTCTTGTTGTAGAGTAGGATCAGCTCGTATGTCTCTCTCCCAGCTCCCCAAAAACAAATTCACGAAACTGGGAGAAAAGCACGAGCCCATGGCTGAACCACTGACCTGACGAAACAATTTACAGTTGAACAAAAATATGTTGTTGTGCAAACAGTACTTCACCATGTTCAATATCATCTGGGTATGTTCACGAACCCTGATATGCCTATCCCTAAGGAAATCACTACATGCCTCTAGGCCTTGTTGGTGGTCACTAATGGTGTACAGACTCTGCACATCAAGCGTGATGAGTAAAGAGTCTGTATCCCATTTCATGTTCTCTATCTTTTTCAAAAAGTCTTTGGTGTCCCTTACATAGCTGTCTAGGTTGACCACATACTCCCTCAGGAAATGGTCAATGTATTTGGACACACTCTCTGATACACTGCCACGTGATGATACTATAGGTCTCCCTGGTGGTCTGGTGGCATCCTTATGTATCTTTGGTAAGAGGAAGAGAACTGGGAGAACTGGATAATCACACTTCAGATAGCAAAACTCCTCCCATGTGAGAATCCCCTTCTCTTTCCATTCAAAAAGGAGATCCCATAAGATGGTAATACTTTCATTGTACCGTTCCACATCAATAGATTCATAGAACTTCTCATCAGACAGTTGTCTGTCGGTTTCCTCTATGTATTGTTCTCTATCGAGGATAACAATGTTTCCCCCCTTATCAGCCAGGCAGATGACAATCCTGTCATCCTCCATGAGGGATTTGATTGCCTGTCTCTGTGTAAACGTGTATTTTGGTCTCCCTTATGTTTGAATTTGCGTCTGAACTCATTGAGACTTAAGTTCACGCACTTGTGGAAAGTATCTATACTATCGTGTGGAAGGGTGGGGACAAAACTAGATTTAGGTTTAAAGGTAGTGTTTGCAGCCGCATCAGTGCAAATATCAAGTTCTGAGCACAATTGTGTAGCACTAATGGAAGCACCCCCCTCTTCCTCAGTGACACCTAAGTCTATCACAGTTTTCAAAATTTCAGTATCTCCAATGTCAAAGTTATATGCAGTAGATATATCACAAACATTTTCAAACATAGTCTCAGCACTGGCTTTTAACTTGTGCCACTTCTTAAGTTTCAGCTTACGAGTGTACTTAAACAGGTCAATGTGATTGTCAGTGTATTTCGAGGGGTAGGACGGGCAAAAGGTTAGGCCTAGGCATAGAGTTCTTTTTTCAGTCATGTTCATTTCTCTCTTTGACAAATTTACAATAGTCATGTTCACCATTCTATCATCCATTAATAAGCCCGTCTGTCGCGTCCTCTGCTGGTTCCCATAGCGCCACGTCCCTTGCCTCTTTTGCCATCGCTGCCTGATCCGCGCTCTTTGGTTTCTACATTGCCTCTTCCACGGCCCCTACCTCGTCCTTTCTGTCCCCGTGTTTTGGGAAGCGGTGTCTCTCTCGTTGTTTGACGACCCCTCCTTAGGGTCCGATGTTCGTCTAAAAAAGACACTTGTTTCTTACTCGTTTTCGTGAGTGTCTCATTAAGCACGGAAACATCAGACTCACTTTCCCTTGTGGTATTTCCCTCATTGCCAGGGTTAGATTTGGAATCATCCAAGGATAAATTGTCAGACCCGTTGTTCTTGTATAGATGGTCATAATTATGGCTGAATGCTAGAATACGGCCACTGTCATAATCCCCATAATCGCGGTTAAGTTTTCTTTCTTTCCGTGCCTTAATATCATCTTCATGCTTGGTCAGTCTTTCACAGATTGTTTTAAGCATTTTGTCTAGATTTTCTCTGTCTGTGCTTTATTAAAGATCCTCCATAAGTTCACTGATTTCCTTTAAGATATTATCACGGTCAATCCAGGCATACTCTATGAGGATTTCTAGCATCCTCCTTGAACTGTTAGCCGAGTTAGCCGACTACTCCGCCAACATCAGTGGGTTGGGTTTTTCAAAGGTCGGTGTCGTGTAAATTCTCAATCCTCTAGGCACCATGTTTTGTTCTACATAGTGTTGTAACGATGTTGCCTCCCACCATTTGGTGATTTCCATTTTTTTTCAATTTCTCATATTGTTTCAGGTTGGACTCTAAAGGTTGTATTTGTGTTTGATCATTTCTTTCCTTCGGTGCATTACTGGGATTGTCTTTCCTCATAAACATAGTTTTTGCTGCCTTAATATGTTCCTCATTTTCCTCCATCATGGCCCTTTCAACTCAAAATAATGTTCTCAAGAGATGCTGCGTCTATATATATATATATATATATATATATATGGCAAGAACCTTCTTCCTCACAAGAAAAAGCAGGAACCCCGGGGTAAGTGGAAGCTCTTTATTTTGCATGTTGTGGCGAATGCAGCATTTCTGGCTTGGATGTTAGCCGTCATCAGCGCCCGAAGCTTCCCACGAGTTCCAACAGCACTCTGCTAGTCAATCCCACCCCTCTCAGCCTGGCAGTTAATAGGCTTGCTCCGCCCCTGGTTAATGTTCGCACACCTGTGTGAGTTTCCCTTCAGTCTTGGGAAACTACTGGTCCCAGAATCCCCAGTGTTCGGATTCTTGGAGGTATCGCTCGGGGGAAAAAAAATCAACACCCGTGGTAGATTTGCGGGGGTGTGGATTGCAGGGTGAAAGAAATTGCTCCTGCTTTGCAGAACACAAACAAAGTTCTTCCTCTGGTCCCCTCTTTCCGCCTCCGCTGTAGAAATCCGGCGATGCATACAACATGCATATATATGCTCCAAGTTTGTCCAACAAACGGAACCGCACTCAATTGCAGGTGGGTCCCGCAGTCTCCCGCAGATCAGCCGCCTGGGATTGGTAGTGCTGCCATTTCCTCACAGATGGGCTCTACTACCTCGGCGAAGTTGTAGTCCTTTTCCAAAGCTCAAATGAGCCTTCAGTTGTTTCCACTAGTGTTCTTTCTCGATACCTGCATTTCTGTATTGCGCCCTGAAATCCTGAAAACAACAGTCAGCCCCCTTATGGCAGCGGTGCGGTCCCCCGACCTTGGACAAGCCGGAAATATAAGCGCTCCAAGTTTGTCCAACAAACGGAACCGCACTCAATTGCAGGCGGGTCCCGCAGTCTCCAGCAGGATCCTTTATTCTCTTAACACCAGCCTGCACAATTGGACACACTGAAGTCCAACGCGTTTCGTGGATCCTTCCCCTTGATCATAGGCATGCAATAGTAGAGCTCTTTTTATATCACACCCACAGATGGGCCGCCTGTGATTTATAGTTCTGCCATTTCCCCACAGATGGGCTCTACTACCTCGGCCAAGTTGTAGTCCTTTGCCACAGCTCAAATGAGCCTCCATTGTTTCCGGCTAGTGTTCTTTCTCGATACCTGCATTTCTGTATTGCTCCCCAAAATCCTGAAAGCAACAGTCTGCCCCCTTATGGCAGCAGTGTCGTCCCCCGACCTTGGACAGGCCGGAAATATAAACGCTCTAAGTTTGTCCAACAAACGGAACCGCATTCAATTGCAGGCGGGTCCCGCTGGGTCCTGGAACCATTTCTTAAAAGGGCCTGCTGGGGTCCCCGCAGCCCCAGGGCTTCACTCATGTTGGGAGGGGATTCAGTAGGCTGTGGAAATTATATCGGCAAAACAATAATGTGTAGTATTGCGGCCTTCCTTTAATATAATGCGGAATAATATTTACTTATAATGCAGTGTTCACTTTTATCATGGATAGTGTCACTTTGTCAAAGGAAATTTAATAATATGTGGGAGGGCGTGTTCTCTATATTTGTGCGGAACAAAATTAACGTTTAATTGGCTGAGGTGTTTCAACAAGAAGCTTAATGTTCATTGGCTGCGAACCAATGAAATTAGAAGTGTTTCCAGCCATTCACATCCCCTCCGCAGAATAGCAAGGACATCTCATTGGCTCACATGTTCTAGCTGTGAATATTTTAGAGCTTCTTTTCTCCGGGACATCGAAATGAATAATGTTCGTGGCGACTGGTCATAAACTCCTCTGAGATCATAATGACTGTGAAAAATATAATATACACATTCACAGTATATGATCTCAAGGGGGAAACAGACTAACAACCAGAAGCGGATGACGTTACTTATAAATCTTTAGGATTTGCCTCAACAGGTCACCAACACCTCTGAAGTGAAGTACAGTGTCAATATTATAATATACACATGCACTCTTGAACCCACTTTTAGATAAAGTAGAAAAGAAGTGCTACAAGAAATACTCCCGCACTACATCATCCGAGGTCAGAAGAACAAGTAAAAACAGTTAAATACAAATTACTTAATGTTGTGTTTGGGCTATAAATTCCTATAATGGAATTGATTTTTGATTCGGAAATATGTCCCCCATCCGTCGGAGTTGTTATCACTGTAGCAGTGAAAGCACGGCAGGGCAGAGTTGCGTGCATAGAGGTCATGTGTAACTTCACTTCTGTATTTCTCAGTCTGGGTGAGGCAACCTGCTATAGATTTTAGACTGAATGGGGGCCGGCTCAGTCAGGCTGCCTTCCAGATCCACGTGTAGTTGATGTAACCTCATGGATGACAAATGTACTTTTAACAAATTAGAATGTTGTGTGTGTGTGACCTGAGGACAAATTATTTTTATTTACTATTTCTTCTTTTAAATATCTCCTAAAGGTAATCACATAATGTAGGTCATGTGCAATTATTTTACTTACTATGGGTAAACTATACAAAACAAAGCTTCCCACTCGTACTTATCTCAAAAGTGAAAGTCACATGAAGGCCTATTAACAGCAGCACAGTTGCCACCGATAACAATCTTGCTGTTACACTCCCACTTTTTAGGTAAAACTAACTCCATCTCATTTTCGTACCTGAAACCACGTGTTAATTCAGATGAACCGTAATATACAACATTTTCAGAAATGCTATATGGAAAATTCTTCCTTTCAATAAAGCTGCCTTCTTCATTGCCCCCGAGTACTGCTAGGCACCTACCTTGTAATTGTGGTCCACATGTTTGTTAAATATGGAATGACAGAAGGCCCTTGCATAATGAAAACAGGCATCAGTAGCACTGCTATAGTAATGGCATTCATAAAAAAAATGCAGCTATCTGTAGAGCTCTAGTGCCACACTGTAGGGGTTTGAGCTCCTTTATCAGGGTAGTGGGCTTTGAATGTGAAATTAGTGCACATCTGCGTTACTGTGCTTTGAAAAGAACTGAAGGGCTTCCCAGCTCTACAGAGCTTTGCATGAGACAGAAGGGCATTTCTAATTAGTGCTTTTGTACTTTCAGTGGGGCAGTTAGGCACTTCAGTGCTACTTTGCTTTGAATGTAACAGTAGGGCAATTCACCAGTGCAGTTGTACTTTCGGAGCAACAGCCGGGAACCCCAGAGCTACTGCATTTTGAAGGAGATAGTAGGACACTCCAGGGTTGCTGTATTTGAAGTGAACAGTAGAGGACTCCAGTGCAACTGTGCTACGAATAGGGTGGAAGGGCACTCCAGGATTATAATGATTTAAGTAGAACAGTTGATTTTTCCAGCCCTACTATGATTTGTATCGGAAAGTAAGGTGCTTCTCATCAGTGCACCTGTACTTTCAGAGGGACCGGAGGGCTCTCCTTGGCTAATGTGCTTTGAATGGGACCGTTGAAAGCTCTGGTGCTAGTGGACTTTCATTGGGACTCTAGGCCATTCCAGTGCTACTGTGTGTTGAATGGGACAGTATCACACTCAAGCATCACTGTGCTTCGAATGAGGCAGCATGGCACTCCAGCACTATTTTACTTTGAATGAGACAGTAGGGCCCTTTTTTTGCAGTTTTATATAGCTATCTATGTTGATATATGACATCTCTTTATTAATGTAATAATTGCACTTTCACAATTGCTTTATTAACCTTCCTGCTTTCTCAGATTTGCCTGAAAATGCAACATTTGTCCACTCTATTTTTCAAATTTTCTGGGGGAGAGAACCCCCCCGAGCCCCTGTAGGTTGTTCAGGGTCGTTCACTATGCTAGCTCGCCACAGTGCAGTAGGCCAATAATTGTACGCCACACCACTTTCAAATGTCACCAGCCGCCACCCCCATATCCCCTGCTATTTTGGCTGCTTCATGTAGCCAAAATCCTCAGGGGAAACATAACAGAGTTTCCACAGACTATGTAACACCTAATAAGAATTCCAGATATGATCAGTAACAGTTACCAGCACCATTTGGAATTTTGAAACCACTTCAGTGCATCAAATGGAAATATGAAAGTGTGGGTATTCATTATCCTGGAGTATCTGTTTGCTCTTGAGATGTAAATGTGCTCTCCCATTAAGAATATTGGCAGTCTGCTGAGGAGCATAGGAACTCTCCCTTTTATATTAAAGAAGTGAAGGGACTCAGTACCTCTCATAATGAGGCCCGAAACATTGACATACTCAGAAGTGGAACTGTAATCTAAATCTGCACAGAGATACCACATTTATGTCACTGGGACAAAAGATGCCCGCTCCTTGGCTTTTCTATTAAGTTAATCCATGGAAAAGAAGCAGCAGAAAGTTAGATATGTTTGATGTGTAGATGTGTGTGTGTGTCGAGAGAGAGTAAAACATAATATTCAATGCTGTTGTGGTTCAGCTAATGCAAACATGTGAAACCTCTCAAGTCGGCCAGCTATGGTATGCAGGACATACAATGCACAGCATGAAGTGCATTTAAAAGCATTTTCTTTACATATCTCAGATGCTAGTAAATGGTCATCTTTCAGCTAACGGTGCTCCATTTTTTATTACACAAAGATTGAATAATGTAAGATCATTCATTATTACTGTAATAAAACTTTGACAGTAAACAAAGAGTGGAGCCCTAACTGAGGTCCATAAGATCGAGCTGCCACTGTGTTCCTGGCACTAATTTAGCCACCTCTGAGGCCAGGGATCGCAAAGCAGTACCAGGGATAACAAAGGGCAAGCCAGGGGCCAGAGCTGCCATCCTGGTGACTCCTAAATGATGCCCCTGGTGTACAAATCATATATTAGTGATCCCAAATATTGTACTAATGTATTCCTCTTTAGCACATAATTGAAATATTGATAGACACTGTATTTACCAAGTACATTAGAAATCCAAAGGACATGCTTTGCGTAATTTATTAGCTAGTTGAGATGCCTGTATTTAACTTTTCTGTTGTTTTATGTTTCAATACATAGCTAATTTGGAAATCCCACTCCTATTAGAAATTGACTCACTGTGAATATTTGGATGATGTGTCCAAAATAAATGTATCTATACTAATATGTATGCAAATATAATTTTAAATGAATAATAAACTTGACCTGTCTTCATGTGAAAAATTAAAGTTGCCCATAAAAAAATTAAGTCCCACAAAGGATAGTGATACCTTTCAATTGCTCCCTAAGTAAAAGAAATGTGAGTAATGTTCATGCAATTACACTTGTAACTGAATGCTAGTTACTTTGTGCCCCAACCGCCAACCACCTTGCTGATAGGGATGGTAAATTTGAAATGTACATATTTTATACCTTGGCCTAGTAGGTCCAGAATGTTTGATCATGGTTCTGGATTTCCTGAACATATTTGTATGCCCCACATCATAGTCTGCAATAGTGTGTTGAACAAATGGTTACCAATATAAATAACAAACAACAATGTACTGTTTTCTTACTTCTTCAGCTCGTGAGCACATATGTTATTGAATCTTTATATAATCTGATAAGTTGCTCAATGCACAAAATGAGGCGTTCATATGTGGGTGGAGCTACGAAAAGGAAAAAAATCTGAAGTAAAACAGAAGCTTGCAAAGCTTCAAAAAGTAACTTAATTTTTTCCGGTACAATCGAAATGTTGTACTGATAATGTGGCGCAGTCACAGAATGAAGGAGATGATCTTGTTGCTAATGAGCCAGTAAGAGAATATACTGAGGATGTATCTGCTTCCACTTCCTCTAACATTAAAAATTTACAAACTATTGCCGGAAATGCTTCTCAGAGTATGATAACAGATGACAGCCAATGTTCAAAAATTCCACAACTAACAGCAGTGAGCTACGCAACAGATCCTGCCTTATGGAATCCTATTACAAACGAAATACAATCGTATTGGGTTCAAAGAGGGCCTTCAACCTGTCAAAATCGAAATAGCGATTTGTCCAGTTCTGCTCGTGTC
This sequence comes from Lissotriton helveticus, assembly GCF_964261635.1. Lineage (NCBI taxonomy): Eukaryota > Metazoa > Chordata > Amphibia > Caudata > Salamandridae > Lissotriton > Lissotriton helveticus. The sequence goes on from NC_136063.1 coordinate 1,210,462,664, forward strand.
TATCAAATTGGAGAAAAGAAACACAAGCGGTGTTTATCCGATGCTGCTTTCAAGCAGCAACCGCAAAATGGGGAATTTTTAAGTCGTACATGGCTATTATATTCTCCTTCACACGGATCAGTGTACTGTTTTGCTTGTCGTTTGTTTTTTCTAGCACAGATTCTGCCTTCAGTTGATCTGGTTTTAATGACTGGAAGCATGCAGCCCGTCGTATTTCTCAACATGAAGCTTGCCCTGAGCATCAAAAATGCATGTTCGTATACACCACCCGTCAAAAATAAACTGGTAAAACTGATTCTGAATTAGAGGAACAGATAAAACATGAACAAATATACTGGCAGGGTGTGCTGAAAAGAATTGTAGCAGTTGTTAAATTTTTAGCAGCAAGAGGTATGGCATTCAGAGGAGAAAACCAGATGATAGGATCACTGCACAATGGAAATTATTTTGGGATTTTAGAATTTCTAAGCCAATTTGACCAGTTTCTTGAAGAGCACATCAGGAAATATGGAAATGCTGGAAAGGGCAATCCCTCATACCTATCAGCAACAATTTTTGAAGAGTTTATCACATTAATGAGCAAGAAAGTTTTCTCTGCAATAATATCAGAAATAAAGGAAGAAAAATATTATTTTCTCAGTGTAGACTACACTCCAGATGTGTGTCACATCGATCAGTTGACATTCACAGTGAGGTATGTAAAGGGTCATGTACCAAAGGAGCGTTTTTTTGAATTTATCTCCATTCATGGTCATGGGGCAGAGTATCTTGCCGATGATGTAGTGAAATTCCTAGAACGGGCCGGTATTCAATTATCAGATTGCCGTGGTCATTCATATGATAATGCATCCAAAATGTCTGGTCAGTATTCGGGCTTACAGGCAAGACTGAAAGAGATCAACAAATTTGCTGTTTATGTGCCATGTGCTGCCCATTCTTTGAACCTGGTGGGTATAAAAGCTGCTGAGTGCAGCATGCAGGTTGTTTCTTTTTTTGACTTTGTTCAAAATGTGTACACTTTTTTTGCTGCTTCTACTCATCGTTGGAATGTGCTACTTCATTCTGTAGGCCCAGATCACAAGGTTGTAAAACGCTTGTCTGATACTCGTTGGTCAGCTCTTGCAGATGCCCTCAATGCATTGTGTGGTGGCTATGAAAGAATTAAAGCTGCTCTTGATTCACTGACAAATGATCACATTCAGTCAAAAGATACAATACATGATGCACTTAGTCTTCTTAGAAAAATGGACAAGCTGGAAACCATTTTTTGACCATTCTCTGGAATAACATACTGATGCGTTTCAATGAAACAAGCAAGACTGTATAAAAAGAAGATGTTAACCTATCTGTTGCAAAAACAACAAGTGATGGACTGAATGTGGATCAATGTCACACACTCCCCCAGTCAAAAGATCTGGGCCCAAATCCATAGTTTTTTTGCACTCCACACCACCCTGGGTTAGACAATGGCGATATGCAAATCAGCTCTGACCCTGTTGCCCCATGGGAACAGTCCAGTCCGAACTACAAAAGCCATGTCCTTCCCAGAACGGAATCAAGCATCCGAGGACCGGACCGGTTTCGAGGTAACACCTCTCTTCAGCCCGGCTAGCTTGACTCCAAGTGGTGTGGAGTGCCTGGGACCCACGTCTGGGCATCCCCAGCGCACTTAGGGCGGCAATTGCAAAAACAACAAGTGATGGACTGAATGTGGATCAATGTCACACACTCCCCCAGTCAAAAGATCTGGGCCCAAATCCATAGTTTTTTTGCACTCCACACCACCCTGGGTTAGACAATGGCGATATGCAAATCAGCTCTGACCCTGTTGCCCCATGGGAACAGTCCAGTCCGAACTACAAAAGCCATGTCCTTCCCAGAACGGAATCAAGCATCCCAGGACCGGACCGGTTTCGAGGTAACACCTCTCTTCAGCCCGGCTAGCTTGACTCCAAGTGGTGTGGAGTGCCTGGGACCCACGTCTGGGCATCCCCAGCGCACTTAGGGCGGCAATTGCAAAAACAACAAGTGTTGGACTGAATGTGGATCAATGTCACACACTCCCCCAGTCAAAAGATCTGGGCCCAAATCCATCGTTTTTTTGCACTCCACACCACCCTGGGTTAGACAATGGCCATATGCAAATCAGCTCTGACCCTGTTGCCCCATGGGAACAGTCCAGTCCGAACTACAAAAGCCATGTCCTTCCCAGAACGGAATCAAGCATCCGAGGACCGGACCGGTTTCGAGGTAACACCTCTCTTCAGCCCGGCTAGCTTGACTCCAAGTGGTGTGGAGTGCCTGGGACCCACGTCTGGGCATCCCCAGCGCACTTAGGGCGGCAATTGCAAAAACAACAAGTGATGGACTGAATGTGGATCAATGTCACACACTCCCCCAGTCAAAAGATCTGGGCCCAAATCCATCGTTTTTTTGCACTCCACACCACCCTGGGTTAGACAATGGCGATATGCAAATCAGCTCTGACCCTGTTGCCCCATGGGAACAGTCCAGTCCGAACTACAAAAGCCATGTCCTTCCCAGAACGGAATCAAGCATCCGAGGACCGGACCGGTTTCGAGGTAACACCTCTCTTCAGCCCGGCTAGCTTGACTCCAAGTGGTGTGGAGTGCCTGGGACCCACGTCTGGGCATCCCCAGCGCACTTAGGGCGGCAATTGCAAAAACAACAAGTGATGGACTGAATGTGGATCAATGTCACACACTCCCCCAGTCAAAAGATCTGGGCCCAAATCCATCGTTTTTTTGCACTCCACACCACCCTGGGTTAGACAATGGCGATATGCAAATCAGCTCTGACCCTGTTGCCCCATGGGAACAGTCCAGTCCGAACTACAAAAGCCATGTCCTTCCCAGAACGGAATCAAGCATCCCAGGACCGGACCGGTTTCGAGGTAACACCTCTCTTCAGCCCGGCTAGCTTGACTCCAAGTGGTGTGGAGTGCCTGGGACCCACGTCTGGGCATCCCCAGCGCACTTAGGGCGGCAATTGCAAAAACAACAAGTGATGGACTGAATGTGGATCAATGTCACACACTCCCCCAGTCAAAAGATCTGGGCCCAAATCCATCGTTTTTTTGCACTCCACACCACCCTGGGTTAGACAATGGCGATATGCAAATCAGCTCTGACCCTGTTGCCCCATGGGAACAGTCCAGTCCGAACTACAAAAGCCATGTCCTTCCCAGAACGGAATCAAGCATCCGAGGACCGGACCGGTTTCGAGGTTACACCTCTCTTCAGCCCGGCTAGCTTGACTCCAAGTGGTGTGGAGTGCCTGGGACCCACGTCTGGGCATCCCCAGCGCACTTAGGGCGGCAATTGCAAAAACAACAAGTGATGGACTGAATGTGGATCAATGTCACACACTCCCCCAGTCAAAAGATCTGGGCCCAAATCCATCGTTTTTTTGCACTCCACACCACCCTGGGTTAGACAATGGCGATATGCAAATCAGCTCTGACCCTGTTGCCCCATGGGAACAGTCCAGTCCGAACTACAAAAGCCATGTCCTTCCCAGAACGGAATCAAGCATCCGAGGACCGGACCGGTTTCGAGGTAACACCTCTCTTCAGCCCGGCTAGCTTGACTCCAAGTGGTGTGGAGTGCCTGGGACCCACGTCTGGGCATCCCCAGCGCACTTAGGGCGGCAATTGCAAAAACAACAAGTGATGGACTGAATGTGGATCAATGTCACACACTCCCCCAGTCAAAAGATCTGGGCCCAAATCCATCGTTTTTTTGCACTCCACACCACCCTGGGTTAGACAATGGCGATATGCAAATCAGCTCTGACCCTGTTGCCCCATGGGAACAGTCCAGTCCGAACTACAAAAGCCATGTCCTTCCCAGAACGGAATCAAGCATCCGAGGACCTATCTGTTGCAGTCAACATTATCCAATCTTTGAAGTCTTATGTCCAAGAGTTGAGAGACCAATTTGATGACTATGAATGCAAGGCAAAGGCAAAAGCTCCTGATACTCATTACAGAGATTTTGGAAAGCGTACAAAACAATGAAGCAGTAGACAAACTCGGTTTGAAGGACCCTCTAGTGACCCCGTACTTGAAGGGCAGAACAAATTTAAGGTAGAAGCATACTTACCGATCATGGATGCTCTGATTGATGGTTTAACATGGCGAAGTGAAGCATATAGAGACCTAAATAATCGGTTTGGCTTCTTTATAGAATTAAAAAACATGAACACCAAAGACATCGAACGGTGGTGTGAAAAGCTTGCCTCTTTGTACTATAAATACCTGAACAAATCTGATCTCACCAAGGAATGCCAGCAGTTCAAACATTATCCTGTACACCAAAATGAAACAATATCAATGTCTTGTCTTTACAGGAAAATAAAAACTGATAAACTAGAGAACACTTTCCCTAACATTGAAATTGCACTGTGGATATATCCTGTCGATGATGGTCACAAACTGTAGTGGTTAAAGGTCCTTTTCAAAGTTGAAGCTCATAAAAAATTAGCTACGTAATCGAATGCTACAAGCCAGACTCAGTTCTCTGGCTCTGCTGAGTATTGAGTCAGAAATGCTCCAAGAAATAGAATTTGCTGATCTGGTTAATGAGTTTGCTGCTAGCACATCCAGAAAGACATGCATACTTTAAGTAGTGTCTTACAGGTGCCTAATATTGTACAGAGATGCTCCAAGGTTCTACTTAGAAGCTTTATTTTGCAGAAACACATAGTGACATTTTTGGTATTTATTGAATATAAGTAAATATTCATAGAAACACATTTACTTTCCTTTTTCTAAAAATCTGCATTAAGATGTTTCACTTCTACAACCTAATCTGCACGTAAACTACCCCTAGATGCTCTGGAATCACAGCACGTTGTGCACTTATAGCATTTGACATTATATGACAAGAAAAACTGACAAATGGGAAGAAGACCCAAGAACAAAATCACTTTGAATAATGTTCGTAAGAAAATACCAAAACCGTATTTTATGTGACAAACAGCATTGTCAAAATTCAAGCCAACAGCATAGAGTTCTTGTACTCAAACTTGCCTATTTCATCCTTCTCCAACTATAAAACAACCAAAGAGGGCCTGGCCATTGAGGAAAACAGCATGGATGCCTTGCAGGCATATCTAAGACTGAATAGACCTGAAAAATGGTAAATCATAAATAGGGTCCATCTGAGCATTATAAAATTGTCAGCAGTTCACAAAAGCCTATAACTTTCTATGGTCTATAACTTTCTGCTTATCATTGAAACTTAATTCAAGCCTTTGATACAGGCAGCAAACATGGCCTTCAACAAAACTTCCCAACCCAGCAGCATTTATGTTCAATTCCTCAAAATTAAAATAGAACTCCTTAACACAATTACTGCATAGGTCAAGTGTAGATAGCAAGATTTGCAGAGAAACAAGATGAGGTCAACAAGGATAATTGCTCAATCATGTTCTGTTTAACCTATGCACCCTGATGTATATGATATGAGATTACGTGTCTTTCTCCCCTGAGGCGGAAGCCGGGGGTTTCTCTCTCCTTTCCCATATTTGCCTATAATTGTTGACTTGATTGCGAGTGATTTTAAAACTTGTAAATATTTTAGCTGGTTCTTTTTAAAAATCATCTTGACTTCCTACTTGGTAGACCCGATGAGATTACTTCGTCCTAGGGTCCCTGATAGTGGTCTCTCTCCCCCGGCGCAGCCGATTGCAGCGCTCACGCCGGCTGGGAGCACGCGAAACCGCCATCTTGGGGGGAGGCAGGGTAGCGCTCCAGCTCGTGGACGCCTCCTACCCTCCTCCGGAAATGGATAAAAGAAAGGGGACATTCCGCCCGCGCAGCGGGCGGGCGCAGCGGGTGCGCCGACGGCGCGCCAAAGGCGCGCCTAAGGCAAGCCCATCTGCGCCCGTCCGCACCGGGCCCGCGCCTAGTGCCGGTCCCCCTGCCTCTCGACCCTCAATAATTACATGGACCAATAGGCAGCTTCATCAGCTGAGACAAGGCGTCTGCACCCCTGATCCCTGCTGCTGTCCTCTTAGCCTAGAGAATACTACTTACAACTGCTCTGTGTGCAAATTTACCATTACCTTCCAGCGGAATCTGGATCCTCCTTCACGGAAGATCTTCAAACCCCAGTTCCCCCCTAAGTTAAAGGCGGCCTTAGTTAACTGCCGATCTTTGCCTGCTCATGCCACTGATATATGGCTATCACTGGATACTCAGAAGTGGGATATTTTATTCCTTACTGAAACATGGCTTAAAGTTACCTCCAAACCTGACATACACCTGGCCACTCCCCCTGGCTATCGATTGATGGGTATCAATCGAGTCAATAATAAATCTGGAGGGGGCCTTGCTGTTATTCTCAAATCTCACCTTAATTTGAGTTTTAAGAAACTAACCAACCTTGGGCTTATTGAAGCCATGTATTTTACGATTATGGATTCAGCCACTATTATTTTTGCTGGCATCCTGGTTTATAATCCTCCTACGGCTTCTAGTTCCTCTCTTAACACTTTAGTGCACACTATTGCTGATCTCTCCCTTAAACACTCTCATTTTTCGGTGTTGGGGGATTTCAATTTACATGTGGACAATCCTTCTTGTGCACAAGCATCTTTCCTACTCGAAACCTTACAAGGATTAACTCTGTCTCAATTAGTTAAGGGCCCTACACACAAAGCTGGCCATACCCTTGACCTCATATTTACGAATCATCCCGGCGTAACTTCCCTTTCTGCCCTGCCCCTCACATGGTCTGACCATTTTCTTCTTCCTTTTGAAATCACTGTCCCTCCCTTGCCCCCTCCCTCCGCTATCAATAGAGAAAGCGGTCGTAAATAGTCTAAAGTTACCTGTGACACCATTGACCCTTGTTTCTTTTATCAGTTCAATCCATCTGTAGACTTTAATGAGGAAGTTGCGAGATATAACTCCGCCCTTACCTCCGCATTGGATGCTATTTCCCCACTAGCTCCTATCACTTCCGCTAGATCCCGTCCTTCTGCTCCTTGGTTCTCCCCCTCGTTGCGAGAGGAAACGAGTCGATGCAAACAGCTTGAACGTAAATGGCGGCAGTCCTATGATCCTACTGCCAAAGCAGTTTATAAGGTGGCCTTGAATAAATTTCATAAACTCAAACGGACCACGATGAGAGGTTACTTCTCTCAGCTAATTAAATTGGCGGGGAACTCTACCAATACTGTCTTCAAAATAGTGAAGGAATTTGTTAATCCCTCTGCCTTGAAAACCCAGAGCTCTCCCACTCAAGCTCTTTGCAATGGACTTTCTGATTTCTTTCAGGATAAAATTATCAAGCTATCCTCTTCATTTGATCCAGCTGCATCAAGTCCCTGGACCGCTGTGTCTCACTCCCAGCAATGTTCATTTAATTTTTTTGAAGAGCTCACGCTTGATACAGCCATGAAATTAATCACCCAGGTTAAATCAGGATCACCACTGGATCCAGTCCCTGCCAAAGTGATGGGAAATCTTGCCCCGATCTTAATCAACCCTCTCCTCTCCATATGGAATTCCTCCCTGACCCATGGCCAGTTTCCTTCAGTGTGGAAGCAAGCTATGCTGATTCCCATCCTAAAAAAGTCAGATGCGGATCCCACACAATTCTGCAATTATCGCCAGATATCCCTTCTTCCCAAACCTGCTAAGATCTTAGAAAAAGTGGTTCAGAAACAATTGGCCTATTACCTAGAAACTAACCAGCTGCTGCACAACTCCCAGTCCGGATTTAGAACCGGCTTCAGCACTGAGACCGCGCTGCTGGAGGTATCGGAGACAATTCGAGAGTCTGTGGACAGGGGTGAGGAGGCCATGCTGGTCCTCCTCGACCTGTCCGCTGCTTTCGATACAGTTTCCCATGATATACTCCTGACTCGTCTGCAGCAGCTGGGGATCGGAGGCACTGCCCTGACCTGGATTAAATCTTTTCTCTCAGGGAGGACTCAAAGGGTTCTTCTTCGTCCCTTTGAGTCGGAGGATAAACCTCTTCTGTGTGGTGTTCCTCAGGGCTCTGCCCTGAGCCCCCTGCTGTTTAACGTGCACCTAGGCCCGCTTGCCAGGGTAGTTGAGTCTTGGGGGGTCAGGGTGGTCTCTTATGCTGATGATACTCAGCTTGTCTTTTCCTTTAGAGACCACTCTGACTCCCACTTCTCTAACTTTCGCAACTGCCTTGGCAACATCTGTTCGTGGATGGCTTCTAACCATCTGGTTTTGAACACGGATAAAACGGAGGTTCTTTTCTTTAGCCAAAAACCTGCTCCCCCCGCCTCCCTGTGGTGGCCTACTGTCTTGAACCCCCCTCCCAGTCCTGTCCAATCTGCCCGCAATCTCGGCTTCCTATTTGATAGCTCTATGTCCTGTAAAGCTCAGGTCAATAGAGTTACCTCTGCCTGTTTTGGCAAACTGCGCATGATTAGGAAGATCTTTCCCTATCTCCCTTTGGTGTCCCGTAAAATGATTGTCCATGCTCTTATCACGGCACATCTAGACTATGCTAACAGCTTGTATGCCGGTGCCCCCCTCTATCTTATTGAAAGACTACAAGTTGTGCAAAATGCGGCGGCTAGACTCATTGGAAACATCCCTGTTCGTAACTCTGTAGCAGCCTACCGGAAAGAATTGCACTGGCTCCCCATCGCCCGTCGCATTCAATTTAAAATCCTGATCCTTGCCTTCCGTGCTATATACGGAATTGGCCCGGCCTACCTGAGTAAAAGACTCAAACTATCTGTATCCGTCAGAACCCTGAGATCAAACAGCCTTCGTCTTCTGGTGGCACCCAGATTTCGTCTCGCCAGGAGTGGGGGCAGAACGTTTGGAGTGGCCGCGGCCAAGTATTGGAACTGCCTTCCTCTGGACCTCAGGTTCATTGAGTCAGAGCAAGTATTCCGACGGGAACTCAAGACCTGGCTGTTTTCTAATCCTTAATATTATTTTCCTCGAGGCTCTCTGTAGTTCCGGGTTTGGAAGGACTTGCACCCGGTAGTTCCACCTCATGTAAGATATGTTTTTCACAGCGCCGGGACACCCCCTTCTGGGGGTAGCTGTGCGCTTTACAAGCTTCTTAATAAATAAATAAATAAATAAATATCATCCAAACAACCACCTATTGCACAGAACACGTTGAAGAAGGTTGAACGCCAATGCTTTTCTGTATTTATTACTGTTTTCTGTCAGCCCATGCAATAAAGTTTGTCCCAGAATCAACATAGTTAAGACCATAAACAATTTGAAATTCACCAGTAAAATGTTAAAGGTGATGTTCTGAGCATGTCTGAGGAAAGAAAGAACCAATGTTAACAATAGAAAGAAGGTAAGAAGAACAGCACTGAAAATAGTAAATGCATAGAAAGTTCTATACCTCAGGCTGAAATGAATGAAAACTAATATCATGGAACAAGACATTGATTGAAATCTAGACAGGTGGATACAGAATTTTGCTAGAAAATGCGACAACATCACTCTGGCCTACATCAATAAGGTTATATGTGATACTTAGAGTGACTGAGAGAGTGGCCTAGCACAAGAAGAGGACCCCGCAGATCTTAATTTTGTCTTCAGGTGTGGACTCAAGTAACATAATCACTATAAAATGTAAGTAATTACAGCTAATTTTTCTTCTTTCTTTTACTGTTTCATACATTTTGAAATATTGCGTGACATAACAAGGGTGTGAATGAACGTAAAATGGACAGTGAATTCATAGGTATTGCGACAGGGACCCCCAAAATATGTTTCGCCCAGGGCCCCCAAAATCCTTAAAATGTTCCTGCTCACTCACCTATACAACCACTTACACTAGCACTCACTCAGCCATCTAGTCATTCACATACCCATTCACTCACACATATAGCGACTCACACCAATTAACTCACCCATACAGCCACTCATACACCCGAACACTCACTCATACAGCTACTCAGTCACCTATGTAGGCACTCACACAACCACTCACTTACCAATACAGCTACTAAAGCACAGACTAACGCACAGACTAAGTGATTCATACAGCCAGTTAAACAGCTACTCATTCACTCATAATGGCACTCACACACCCACTCACTCACCCATATAGCTACTCACACACCCACCCACTTATTTATACACTACAAAAGGACACCACACCAGTTTTAGAAAAATATCCAATATTTTTTATACTTAAAACAAGACCAAAAACTGTAAGACTCCACAATACAGAATTTTAGAATCTTCAGTTATCAAAATACACTTAAAATAAAGTTAATTGAAGTCAATAGCTCCATCTGGGGCTATCACAGCCTAATGAACAACAAATTCCAAACAGTTCTGGCTGACCGCGGTGTTGCGGGCCAGCTACGATGTCGGTAAGACCAACAAAACAGTACCTTTAGAAATGCAGGGTGTCGGAGACCTCTCAATGAGCTCCGAGAGCACAGCGTCCGCAGGCATCGGTTCTGGAGGTCGGTGCAGGAGTCGTAAGGCTCTCTAAGTCACACGTGTTGCAGATTGAACTCCTCGAGGTTGAAGTCAGGAGCACTGGTGTTGATGGGCATCGAGTGCTGTTGTGCACAGTGCAGCGGTGCAGCGTGCAGTGCACTTGGGCCGCGATGCAGGCAGCAGCTCGGTGACGTTCGTTCAGCAGCGTCAGTGAGACCAGGGCTGCGGTGTGAACTGATACAATGCTTGTCGCTTTGGTGGCAGGTCACAGTGCAAGCAGTGTCATCATCGTTGCTGAAGCACTGTTGTCGGCAGACGAACTGGAGTTAATGGTGCCGGCATCGGTGGGCCAAGGTTGTGGGTGAGGACGGTGCTTCTTGTTACTTATGAGGGGTGTCCTTGAACCACGGTGCAAGCAGAGGCGTTGAAGTCGCCGTGGAGCAGCGGCGTCGGGGATTCCAGGGCGACGGCATGAAGCGAGACGGTGCGGAGTGCGGTGCCCACAAGTTACGGTACAAGCAGAGGCTCAGTGGCTGCATCAGGTCGCATCATCGATGAGACCAGAGTTGCAGTGCGGAGTTGTGGCAGTGCCCTCTGCTATGCATTCAGGCACGGGAGTCGGAAGTGGCATCGTAGACTGAATTGGGTTGCTTTTTCTTCTGTTGCAGCACAAAACACACAGTCTCCAATGCTGAGGGCAGAAGAACTTGAAGTCTTTGCTGTTCCTGAGACTTCTTGAACAGGGGGCAAGCTGAACCTCAAACCCTTGGAGAAACTCATGAAAAGAAGTTGCAGAAAGTTCAGTCCAGTCCTTTCACTGTCCAAGACAGAAGCAGCCTAAGGCCAACACAGCAAAGTGGTAGTCACTCCCCACAGCTTCTCCAGCTCTTCTTCTTGGCAGTCTTCTTAGTTCCAAAAGAGTTCTAAACTTCTTGACTCTGTGCCCCAATGTTTATACTCCAAATTCCTTTGTCCTCTCAGGCAGAGAGTGTCTATGCTTAGTCCAAACCAGTTTGGTCCTCTCTGGTCCAGCTTCCCAGCAGGAGGCAGAGACAGCATTGTCCAAGGCAGACAGGGCCTATTCAGGGGCAAGGGAAGTCTCCTCTCACCACTCTAAGTGCAGACCGGGCCTATTCAGGTGCTAGTGACAACTCGTCCCACTATTCTGAATGCAGCCCAGGACTATTCAGCCCATCCCTGACTCTCTGGAGCCACTGCACATCCCCAGCCCTTGTCATTCCAAAGCCAGACAGTCAAAACACATCCTAGCAGAGGCACACAGGATGGCTAAGCAAGAAAATACCTACTTTCTAAAAGTGGTAGTTTCAAACACAGAATGTAAAAATCACCCTCACTGAAAGATGCATTTTAACATTCTGAGTTCAGGTTTACTAAACTTTATTTTCCTATCAGGTCCCAATGGGAAGATATATTTATAAGATTCAGAAAAGGGGGTGGTGATGAACAGAATTGGCTTGGTAGTTTGGTCTGCCCTGTTCCCATGATGCACTGGGCCAGGGACAGACTAATTTGCATATAGCCAGGTTCTGAGCTGGGATGGGGCAGTGAGCTAAATAACGGTGATGGATCAAGCCCTGATCTTTGGACTGGGTAAGAGTGGTCTGCTTAATTCAGACACTCTGTTCATCACCACCCCCTTTTCTGAATCATTTTTGGCCACTATAGGTGTGGCAGGGTATACTCAGACATGAGTCCCTTGCTCACTGCTCCATCAGGATTCAAGCAAGCCGGGCCGACGACGCCTGAAATGGCAGAAACCGGTCCCCGGAAGCTTGTCTCCTTTCTGGTGAAGAATTGGCTTGGTAGTTTGGTCTGCCCTGTTCCCATGATGCACTGGGCCAGGGACAGACTAATTTGCATATAGCCAGGTTCTGAGCTGGGATGGGGCAGTGAGCTAAATAACGGTGATGGATCAAGCCCTGATCTTTGGACTGGGTAAGAGTGGTCTGCTTAATTCAGACACTCTGTTCATCACCACCCCCTTTTCTGAATCGTTTTTGGCCACTATAGGTGTGGCAGGGTATACTCAGACATGAGTCCCTTGCTCACTGCTCCATCAGGATTCAAGCAAGCCGGGCCGACGACGCCTGAAATGGCAGAAACCGGTCCCCGGAAGCTTGTCTCCTTTCTGGTGAAGAATTGGCTTGGTAGTTTGGTCTGCCCTGTTCCCATGATGCACTGGGCCAGGGACAGACTAATTTGCATATAGCCAGGTTCTGAGCTGGGATGGGGCAGTGAGCTAAATAACGGTGATGGATCAAGCCCTGATCTTTGGACTGGGTAAGAGTGGTCTGCTTAATTCAGACACTCTGTTCATCACCACCCCCTTTTCTGAATCGTTTTTGGCCACTATAAGTGTGGCAGGGTATACTCAGACATGAGTCCCTTGCTCACTGCTCCATCAGGATTCAAGCAAGCCGGGCCGACGACGCCTGAAATGGCAGAAACCGGTCCCCGGAAGCTTGTCTCCTTTCTGGTGAAGAATTGGCTTGGTAGTTTGGTCTGCCCTGTTCCCATGATGCACTGGGCCAGGGACAGACTAATTTGCATATAGCCAGGTTCTGAGCTGGGATGGGGCAGTGAGCTAAATAACGGTGATGGATCAAGCCCTGATCTTTGGACTGGGTAAGAGTGGTCTGCTTAATTCAGACACTCTGTTCATCACCACCCCCTTTTCTGAATCGTTTTTGGCCACTATAGGTGTGGCAGGGTATACTCAGACATGAGTCCCTTGCTCACTGCTCCATCAGGATTCAAGCAAGCCGGGCCGACGACGCCTGAAATGGCAGAAACCGGTCCCCGGAAGCTTGTCTCCTTTCTGGTGAAGAATTGGCTCGGTAGTTTGGTCTGCCCTGTTCCCATGATGCACTGGGCCAGGGACAGACTAATTTGCATATAGCCAGGTTCTGAGCTGGGATGGGGCAGTGAGCTAAATAACGGTGATGGATCAAGCCCTGATCTTTGGACTGTGTAAGAGTGGTCTGCTTAATTCAGACACTCTGTTCATCACCACCCCCTTTTCTGAATCGTTTTTGGCCACTATAGGTGTGGCAGGGTATACTCAGACATGAGTCCCTTGCTCACTGCTCCATCAGGATTCAAGCAAGCCGGGCCGACGACGCCTGAAATGGCAGAAACCGGTCCCCGGAAGCTTGTCTCCTTTCTGGTGAAGAATTGGCTCGGTAGTTTGGTCTGCCCTGTTCCCATGATACACTGGGCCAGGGACAGACTAATTTGCATATAGCCAGGTTCTGAGCTGGGATGGGGCAGTGAGCTAAATAACGGTGATGGATCAAGCCCTGATCTTTGGACTGGGTAAGAGTGGTCTGCTTAATTCAGACACTCTGTTCATCACCACCCCCTTTTCTGAATCGTTTTTGGCCACTATAGGTGTGGCAGGGTATACTCAGACATGAGTCCCTTGCTCACTGCTCCTTCAGGATTCAAGCAAGCCGGGCCGACGACGCCTGAAATGGCAGAAACCGGTCCCCGGAAGCTTGTCTCCTTTCTGGTGAAGAATTGGCTTGGTAGTTTGGTCTGCCCTGTTCCCATGATGCACTGGGCCAGGGACAGACTAATTTGCATATAGCCAGGTTCTGAGCTGGGATGGGGCAGTGAGCTAAATAACGGTGATGGATCAAGCCCTGATCTTTGGACTGGGTAAGAGTGGTCTGCTTAATTCAGACACTCTGTTCATCACCACCCCCTTTTCTGAATCGTTTTTGGCCACTATAGGTGTGGCAGGGTATACTCAGACATGAGTCCCTTGCTCACTGCTCCTTCAGGATTCAAGCAAGCCGGGCCGACGACGCCTGAAATGGCAGAAACCGGTCCCCGGAAGCTTGTCTCCTTTCTGGTGAAGAATTGGCTTGGTAGTTTGGTCTGCCCTGTTCCCATGATGCACTGGGCCAGGGACAGACTAATTTGCATATAGCCAGGTTCTGAGCTGGGATGGGGCAGTGAGCTAAATAACGGTGATGGATCAAGCCCTGATCTTTGGACTGGGTAAGAGTGGTCTGCTTAATTCAGACACTCTGTTCATCACCACCCCCTTTTCTGAAATATTTATAAGATGTCACAAATTAACTTCCATGATTTCCTATAGGACAGATAGCCTTTCCATAGTGAAAAACGAAATGCACTGTAATTCACTGCTTAATTAAAATTGATAAAGGGAGGGGTAGCGGAGCACAACAATAAGGGTGATGTGGCTTATTGGCGAGGGTCGAACGAAGCCACATCACCCTTATTGTTGTGCTCCGCTACCCCTCCCTTTATCAATTTTAATTAAGCAGTGAGCCACCTGATTAAAAATGTTCTAATGGACTCTACTGACTTACTTTTAACTTTCACTCACGCTCACAATCGCACCTCTTAGGTCCCTCACACGCATGCACCCACTGGCCAGGAATAAAAGAACTCCACTAAAAGAGTAACACTACGTGTTGCCCGGCAGGCATTGCACCGCCAGCTTGTCGTTGGAGCAGGAGGCCAATGATGACATGATACAGTTATTTGGACGGACTTCTATTGTTGTCTAATCCTCTAATTGTGTGAGGCATCCTAATTCCGAAAAGGGATTACTCAACTCCCTGCTGCACACTCCTGAGAGTGGCTGTTTCTTCCTCCCCCCCCCCCTTATTCCCTTCTCCCTCCTCTTCAGGGGAACTTTGTACAATTGTTGTATACTGCTCATTGGACACGTACATTGGACCCCGGTAAATATCGTCCTCCACTGTCCCCCCTTTTGTATATTAAGTGGGTGCACTTACCAAGTGGACATGGCAGCTACAAACTGCGTGCAGACTCTGCGGTGGCAGGTCTGAGTTACCTTTTCAGGGCTACTCATGTGGGTGGCACAATCAGTGCTGCAGGCCCACTAGTAGCATTTGATTTACAGGCCCTGGCACACTCAGTGCACTTTACTAGGGGCTGAGTAGTAAATCAAATATGCCAATCATGGAAATACCAATCCATAACACAATTTACACAGAGAGCATATGCACTTTAGCACTGAATAGCAGTGGTAAAGTGCCCAGAGTCCTAAAACCAATAACAGCAGGTCAGGGAAAAAAAATAGGAGGAAGAAACAAAAGGTTTGGGGATAACCCTGCAAAAAGGGAAATTTCCAATGCTCACACAGCCACTCATTTACTCATATAGCCACTCACACACCCACTCACCCATACAACCACTTACACACCTACTCACATAGCCATACAACCACTCACACTAGCACACACTCACCCATACAACCACATACATCAGCACTCATTCATCCATACAGTTACTGACAGACCCACTACTCATCCATACAGTAACTCACATAGCCACTCACTCACCCATACAGGCATTCACATACACACTCACATATCCATACAATCACTCACACACCCATTCAATGCCACCCAAAAAATCAACAAGCTGCAGCTGTACTCAGAGGTGTCAAACAACACAGCTACACCCAGAACTATAGAAACGTGGGAGGGTACTTCCTCTGGAGATGCAACAAGACTGTTTTAACCAATCATATCCCTTTATTTATGTGTCACATGGGTTTCGCAGTGATGTCACAATACGTTGCAACATCTCTGTGAATACTCAAATTAGAATTAAAGCATGCATGTGACATTACATCACTTATGAATACATAAACTCACATATAATATTAATAAATTACTTACTCCAAATATATATTTGAACATGTCTATATATAATTTTAAGTGTTGTTAAAAATCTTGGTGGTTGTATGAATGTCCTGCAGTACCAGAAAATACATGTGGGGACAGTTCAAGAAGGATTCCCAAATATAGAAAAAGTATTAAAAAAAGATTTCCGTGAATCGTTCAAATAGCAAGGAACTGCAACAATAAACATGTGCATATGAGGCAGCAGCTGAAATGACACCGGAGTGGATCGAAGAGCACGAACACCCAAATTCAAGGAGATTAGCTTTTGGTCTGAAAATATCAAGGAACACCAGCAAAAAATGTAGCTGCATAGCCACAGTAGAGCAGGTGCACTGCCGCTGGAGGAGGCCGAAGAGTGCAAGCAGTCAATGTCATGTACATTGGCAAATAGCCACTAACACACAACTCACTCACCCATATAGCGACTCACACGGCCACTCATTCATCCATATTGCAACTCACATTGCCACTAACTCATCCATATAGTCACCAACACACCCACTTAGTACCCCATACAGCCAATCATACACCCACTCACACACTCATATAGCCACTCACCCGCACTCAATGATACATAGAACCACTAACACACCCATCCCCTAGGGGTTACAAGTTATAGTTAGAAAAATAAAATTAATTTAACAAAAATGTAAATACCCTGAAATGACCAAAGGTTACAATGATGCTATAGTTAGGAAATACAAGTAAAAAACAAACTAAGAGATACACTGAAAAAGCAAAGGTTACAGGGATGTTAAAGTTAGGAAAAAAACATTAAAAACACTTAGAAATCCATTGGAAAAAAACAAAGGTTACAGGGAGGATATGGTTAGGAAGTAGATTTAAAAAAAGAAATTAAAATTCATTGAACAAAACAATGGTCACAGGGACGTTACAGTTAGGCTCAGATTTCACTCATACAAAACCAGAGAAATTCAGCAGTTATAGTTACCTGAGCTAACTATAACTTATGCCACCGAAATGCACTGCTTATGACCTTACATATCATATCACTCATGACATGGTCAGTGATATCACTGATATCTCATTTTATATCACTAATGGCATCACCCACAGGACCACTCACATATCCACTCACACACCTACACAACCACTCATACACCTACTTACACACCCATTCACTCATCCATAGAACCACTCACATACCCACTCACTCACACAGACACACAGACACTCAATTACCCATACACCTACTCACACAGTCACTCACTATACATATAGTCACTCGTGTATCCACTCACTACCCCATGCAGCTACTGACACACTCACTTATTTTCCCATGCAGCCACTCACATGTCCACTCATTCACCCATACAGCCATTCACTCACCCATATAGCCACTCACACTGACACTCCCTTACCCATACACCTACTCACAGAGCCACTCACTTATCTATACAGTCACTCACTACACCTTACAGCTACACACACATTCACTTATATACCAATATAGCCACTCACCCATACAACGACTCACACACCTGTAGAGCCACTCAGACACCTATAGTCAGTGTCATAGCTCCAGCCATGCAAAGCAAAAGGTTATCTCCTGATGGTGGGCACCTCAGGAGATAGGAGGAGCCAACCTTGGGGCATGCTATCCCCAGGATCATAATTGGCTCCAGGAGGGAACTGTGCAACCCCCTCTTCAGCACAGGCCGGCCCTGGGGAGGTGGAAGTGTTCCTCCATATTGTTATTTTTGCCCTAGGAGGGAAGTGAGTGTACCCCCTCCTTTTTTATAAAACCCTGGGGAGGTGGAGGTCCCCAGGGTCTGGGGGCACCCGCATACCCCATAATTATCTTTATAGCCCCATGGAGGTGGTGGTACCCGAAGCATAAAATTGCCCTTGGAGGGGGGCGATGTATGCCCCGACCATTAAATTCTTAAACAAGGCATGCCCTCGGGACTTGGGCCACCCGGGGACTTCAGTAAAAACAAGTGTGGGAGCCCGTATGTATTTTTTTATTACCACGGATTCATGGCACCATCATGATTTTGTGGCAATATTTTTTTTAAGTGCTTTATTGCCCTGTTGGGGTCCATCTAGGACCCCATGACCAAGGCTAGGGTTCGGGGTATTCCTACCCTGCTCCCTTTTCTTTTTTTATGTTTTTTTCGTAGATTGGGCTGAATCTGAGTCCCAAGATTGCTTCCAGCACTTTCTAGTTGAAGTGTTGGCATCCAATCAGATATCATTGGGAGGGTTCGCTGAGCTTTTACGTCCCTAGATATACAAATGTGGATTTCTGGTAATAACTCTAAAAATACTGGACCGGTTTACACCAAATAACAAAAAGCACTTTTTCTGGACCAAGAGCAAGATTTCTGCTAAATTTGGTGTAATTTGGTCTAACGGTTTGGACTGTAGTTGTGTTCAAAATCCTTATGGCAATTAACATGGTAAATGCACTTTTTTTTATCCCCTTTTTCTCCGCTTAACACATTAAATCTGGAACTTTCCATACACAACTAGAATCACCAGCACACTTTTTTGGGAAAATTTCATGAAGATTCTTTAGATTGCCCTAAAGATACAGGCACGTCAAAAAACATTCTTTTCCTTTGGAAACATGGTCCTAACTAAGTCTACCTACTGGGGAAGGAAGGAAGGAAGGAAGGAAGGAAGGAGGGAAGGAAGGAAGGAAGGAAGGAAGGAAGGAAGGAAGGAAGGAAGGAAGGAAGGAAGGAAGGAAGGAAGGAAGGAAGGAAGGAAGGAAGGACTGACACACACGGTTCAGATATTCTCTGAAAAAACAAAAGTTACAGGGACGTTGTAGTTAGGCTCAGATTTAACTCGTTCAAAACCATAGAAATTCAGCAACTATAGCTTATGCCCCCACAATGCACTGCTTATGTCCTCACACATTACATCACTCATGACATGGTCCCTGGCATCACTGATAACATCTTGTGAGTGCCTGTGTGGGTCTGTGACTGGTTATGTGAGTGGTGCTATGGGTCTGCTAGTGGGTGAGTGAGTGCCTGTGTGAATCTCTGATTGGGTGTGTGAGTGCCTGTGTGTGTCTGTGAGTAGGTGTGTGAGTATCTGTGTGGGTCTATCGGGCTGTGTGAGTGCATATGTATGTCTGTGATTGGGTGTGTGAGTGGTGCTATGGGTCTGTGAGTGGGTGTGTGAGTGCCTGTGTGGGTCTGTGAGTGGGTGTATGTGGGCCTGTGAGTGGTTGTGTAAGTGCCTGTGTGGGTCTGTGACTGGTTATGTAAGTGGTGCTATGGGTCTGTTAGTGGGTGTGTGAGTGCCTGTGTGGGTCTCTAATTGGGTGTGTGGGTGCCTGTGTGAGTCTGTTTGTGGGTTTGTGAGTACTGTGTCTATATATAAGTGGGTGTGGTGTTATAGAGTTTTGGCAAATTTTTACTTAGAGAATTTAAAAGGGAGAACCAGAGACTCTGCTCTCACCAGGAGATGACAAGAAAGAAATCACTCATCACAGTCACTAGAGATCAGATTGTGCTCCATTAGATCAACAATGCATTCACCTCCATTAAGGATTTTAGATTGTTTATCAATGTGAGATACAAGAGGAAATACATTTGATTTGCCTTCGCCAAGCCCATAAAGT
Source organism: Lissotriton helveticus (assembly GCF_964261635.1). Taxonomy (NCBI): domain Eukaryota; kingdom Metazoa; phylum Chordata; class Amphibia; order Caudata; family Salamandridae; genus Lissotriton; species Lissotriton helveticus. The sequence goes on from NC_136063.1 coordinate 1,210,482,414, forward strand.
TATGAACATTTCTTCTTTAATGAAGTGGAGCTTAAGTTGGGCACTTGCTTTATTTAAATGTATAAGTGCTTCCCGTTGAATTTTAATTTCTCTGAAATGACCATCAGGGCCAGAATAGCCTCAGGGAGCACATTCCCCAGGGCCCGGTCAAAATTAAATGGGGAGTGGAGCTGTGCAGCCTACCTCCACAGGTCACATTCAGTCCAGGGAACCCATCCTGCAGGCCCAGACACATCTCCCTGGGTGACCTGGTCCTACCCAAGGCAACCAGTGTGCTATGGAACTATGGGGGAGCATCAAGGCCCCTACAGTGCCAACCAGCTCCCTGCCTACTGCAGGAGCTTGCATTGCTCTTACACACAGGGAGAAAGTGGAAATGCAGCTCCCTGCATGCGAGAGCAATAATTTAATCTCTTTCCCCGTCTGCATGTCTACAGTCAGGGAAAGAGATGAAAACTCAGCTTCCAGCAAGCGAGAACGGTTTGACAGATCCTGTTTGCTGGAAGAGGGGTGTTTGCCTTTGCTTGGTGGGAGCTGGTAGCAAACAGCCATGTCCCAAGATTGTGCACCTCCGGACACAGCAGGAGCCAGTCCTCTGAGTTTGGGTCCACAGGGCCAAATATGGCTCCAAGAGGGGGTCCGTAAGCCTGCCCTGGGGAGGTGGGGGTCTCCGAGGCCATATATGGCCCAGAAAGGGGGGGTCGCATGGCCCCCTCCCACATCAACTTTACTTAATGATGCTGGGCAGGTGGTGGTCCCCGGGCTCTAAAGAGTTCCTGGTGGGGGTCCGCACTGCCCCCTCCATTATTTTAAATAAAACCCCGGGGAGGTGGTGGTCCCCAGAACCAGAGCTAAGGGTTCTTCTTTTTTTAACGTTTTTTCAGGTACCGGGCTGAAGCGGAGTCTCAGGATGGCTACCAACACTTACTGCTTGAATGGGGACAAAGTTATAGGCAAGTAAAAAAAAACTTTTCGGATGGATGGCTGGAGGGATGGATGGATGGATGGATGGATGGATGGATGGATGGATGGATGGATGGAGGGAGGGAGGGAGGGATGGATGGATGGATAGATAGATAGATAGATAGATAGATAGATAGATAGATAGATAGATAGATAGATAGATAGATAGATAGATAGATAGATAGATAGATAGATAGATAGATAGATAGATAGATAGATAGATAGATAGATAGATAGATAGATAGATAGATAGATAGATAGATAGATAGATAGATAGATTCATGATATTCTGGTTGTTAATATTTTGGCAACAATATGTTTTGCATGTAGGTTTTTTTAAACTACAAGTATATTTTATTTTTGTATTTGATTTGTAAAGCACACAACTACGGGGTTGCATCCCAGCACTAAAACATAACAGCCAAGACCGAAAGGAGTCGTTACAGCTCGAGTTGGCTTAGCCATGTTTTTACTGGACTCCTGAAAAGTAGAAGATTGCCTATTTTTCCTCATACATAAAGGTATGGCGTTCCACCTTAGGAGAATGAGGAATGAAAAGTTCTACCACCAAGTCTCGAACTAGAGATTTTGGAAATAACCAGCAGATGGGGTTTGGATGATAAGTGGTTTCTAGGTGAAATTAGCTTAACCGTTTTATTGGCCGGGCAGAAGTATTTGTTATTGCGTATTGATTTATGGAACAGACGCCATGTTGAATGCTCAGTGGGTCGAGTATCTACTGCTGAAATAGGTTTAGAACCTAGGGTTACCAGTTTCAACCCCAAGCTGGGCCTCCTCAGTCTTTCAACGTTGTGGGGTAGAATAAAAATAAATGTCATCATTAATTGAATAAGAACCCCAATTATGCTTGGGCCAGGAGACAATTCAGTTTGTGATGTGCACTTTATAAACGGTTAATTCCAAACATCTTTGTTAATATTAAAATAGTACCCCCAATCGGACAGTTTCGGGGTGATATTTCATGCATACTTTGGCCCATTGTTCTTTCAAGATCTATGCAAGACAAACAAGCATTTACAATGCAACGGTTTCGCCTTTGCAAAAGTTAGAGCTATTGGCATTTTAAATGACAACATTTTTATTTATGTGTTGGTTTTGAAAACAGATAAATAAATGGCATTGTCATTTACAATGCCAATAGCTTAATCTCTCGCACATGCCACACACATACACCCACAGAGAGCCCCCCCTACACACACACAGAGCCCCCCCCACACACACACACACACAGAGCCCCCCCCCCACACCCTCTGACCCCTCCTGGCACACATCAACAAATCCATCATCTGCGAGAGGTGCTAGACTGTCTGGGATTTACGTGAGCTGGGGGAGGTCCGGGTGTTTGTATTCAGGGACCAGGTGAACACAAAAGACCCCCGCTGCTGCCTCATTTAATTCACTACCACCAGCAAGGGCGCCTGAACTCTCCACCACGCCCAGGGCGCTATCTTTGCAAAGGCCGGCTCTGCCCAGAGGTCACCCTGTGTAGCAACGTGCCAGGAAACGCCAACTTTGCTCCTGGACGGCCTCTGTCTGTCTGCAGGCGGGCCAATCATTGCCTCCCAGATGCCCAGCCAGGCCTGCCCGCTGGTCCCCAGTGCCCAGTCCTGTCCGCTGGTCCCGGTGCCCAGGCCTGCCCACTGGTCACCGGTGCCCAGTCCTGCCCTCTGTTCCCCGGTGCCCAGTCCTGCCCGCTGGTCCCGTTGCCCAGGTCTGCCACTGGTCACCGGTGCCCAATCCTGCCCGCTGGATGGGAGGTGAGTTGAGTAAGGGAGTGCCCAGCGCCCTCCTGCACAGCACTGCGCTCCCACTACCGCCCCCCAACCCTGCGCGATGTTTAGATGTGACATGTGGAATTTCACGGGCCCTCGGCCCCCGGAGCTTGGACACTGCAAGCTTGTGTCTGTGGGCTCAGCACTCAGCAGATAAAGCTAATTCTTGTTTATTTAACCATAGATTAAAGCGCCTCCGTTTTACCTCCGCCTGGTTCACTGCGAACAGAGTACAATACATATAACGTAAGGTGTGTGTGCGTGTGTGTGTGGAGGGGGGGGAGCTGCCGGGATCGGAAGTGTTGAGGGGTGGCACTATCTTCCCCAACCCTCCAAAAAGAAACATGAGAAGGGGTTTAAAGGAGCGCTCTTCTATGCCTCTCAGCAGTGCACTTTCATCGCTCACTAGGTGCGCGTGAGGTAAAAGACTCCTCTGGTTATCGCGCCTTTGTTGTGGGCTCAACAAACCCTGGCCTCTTTTCAGAGGCACATAACTCCTGTCGCACTAAGACACAGAACACGCGCTTCGGCATTAGCCTTTATTATATTACAGTCACGGTTGGGCGTGCCTGGGCTGCGAGGTGTTTTTTGTGTATGCCCGCGTCTGAGAGTTTTGCGTGTGTATTGTTTCAAAGAAAAATAAAACGTGCAAGGAAAAAGAGTGTCTGTGGGAAGGGGTGCACTTAGAGAGACTTAACACCACGTGCACCTCGTGTGTAAGCGCCGGGGAGAATCAGTGCTTCTGTCGCATCGACCCCCCCTCGCCCTCCCTCACTTTTCAAACACCCCTTTCATTTTCCTCAACAAAGTGGGGGGCGCTAGGGGTGGGGAAGCCGGCAAGACTAACAGCTAATTTGCACTACCATAAAAAATAAAAAAATAAAATGTACAGTTACAGTAAGGAGCCAGGAGAGGGGCGTCAGGTGGCCAATCAGCGGAGGTGAGATGGGTGTGCCTGGCACCACTTTGTGACTTTATGACCACCTCCAATGCCCACCATGGCTAGTATCCATCAGCGGTCGCTGCTTGCATCAAATCCAGTGCCCAGCCTAGTGGCGTAAGGGGACTTCAGTTACCCCCGCCCCGCCCCCCACACTCCGGACCCAGACAGGAACCCTCATGCCAGGGACCCGCAGCCCGTGCAGTGCGGGGGGGGGGGAATGCTGGAGATCACCTCCCAGCCCAACGCACCACAGGTGCTGCGGGGACTACTGATACGTCACTGCCCCACCTGTCGGTGCCCACCGCTTGGAGCACACCGAGTGTGCACTATTCAGCCCCCACTGTTTGGAGCATAGCCCGTGCCCCGTCCACCTTTCAGCGCCCACTGCTTGGGGCACACCCACCCAGTGCCCGGGCGCCAGCGCCCAGTTCTTGGACACAGTCACTTACTATAAATCGCCCGCCAGGGCATATCACATTGTGCTCGGGGGAGTGTCGAATACACAGAGGTTTCAGCTGCCCCCCCTCCTTTCCCAAGCTCTCAGTAAGATTTTTCACAAGGGACACTTTGGTCCGTTTAACAAAACAGGCTTCCAGGCAACACGTTTTCTTGGTACACTCCGGCTAGCACACTGCGTACTGCAATTATACCGCAACGTGTAAGCCGTCCTGGGAGGCAGATGCATCTCTTCTGGCAGGGCTGGGGGCAGTGGGAGGGGGCCGAATAGCCCTCACTGGAGACGAGCAGTGACAACGTAACACACACAATCTCATTCATCACCGCCACATTCTGTCGAGGTGAGAGAAAAACACGCTCTTCGAATACACGACGTGCTAATTTTGTTTTAATTAATTGTTGTTTTGTTTTAATTAATTGTTGTCCGTTCTCCATTATGCAGCTTGGTCGATTCCACCTTTTAACTAGGGAAAGGCCACTACAAACACGCAGTGAAAAGAGCACGCACCTGTGGTGAGTTGCCTTGTATAAAACACGCCTCAAATGAAACTGCCTCATGGCACTGTAGTTTTGGTGAAAAGTACTGAAATTAGAGGACTGGAGCCAGAAGTTATCTGTGACAGTGCACCTCGGTGACTCGGCGGGCGAACCGCCGCTGCTAATGACTTGCTCGGTGCAAGCGAGGCTGCTCTATTTTCAGGATAATGCTCTATGCAATCCTGGCGCCTGGCGGCAGTCAGGGGCTAATAGGCCGGCGAAGCGCCGTGCAATCAAGGACAAAGAGCCCCTGATGGATCGCCGGGCTCCTTTGCGGTTTCCTGCTGCTCAAAAAGTGACCATCAAAACCAGGTCGGAGAGGCAGAATGAGCAACAAGCATTTACAAAAACGTGTAGGAAAATTAAAAAACTTACCTCCGGGAGTCGGCTCGGAGTAGGGAGTGGGTCGGGTCTGCGTCCTCACAGGGAGAGCCGTCCGGCTGGTGTGACAAAGGATGCCGACGAAAAAAAAAAAAAACGCCCACCGCCGCATGACGTTGGCAAAAAGAGAAAAATTCTACGGACCGCCCACCAATCGCCTCGAACAATGACGGACGCCTCTCTGTTCCAATGGCTAGCCTCCATTTATGGAGCTAGCCAATGGAACAGAGAGGCGAAACAAAGCCCCATACCTGTAAACAAAAGTTTTCGCCTGCGCGAAACGCTGCTTGCGCAGCTGTTCGCCAGGCGAAACCTAAAAAGGGGGAGACAAAAAGTGTAGCGAGAGCTTTATCTGTGCCTGGGGTGACAAATTGCAACTTAGCCCTTGGAGTGGGGTCTTATTTGCACCATTCTCTGCCCTTGAATGTCATGTGAAATGTTCTTTGCAAGACTGGAAGGCTTCCAAAATTTGAAAGGGCTTGAGACCTAATCTCCCCCCCCCTTTCCAAAGACACACAAGCATACTGGAAAAGAACTAGAGGGAACATATCACAGTTATGGTAGAAACAGTCAATATGTGTTGAGATAGGGGCAGATGACATCATAGGCTCCAAAGAAAACATGGATGAATTTTCAAAACTCCATGTCTGCTCAGTTTTCCCTCTTGCTTGCTGGCAGTATTGGTGGTATTATCACAGATGTACAGGAGGTTTCTTAGTCTCGTTGACTCTCATGGTGTGACATCTTGCTGGCAGCATGCTAGCTCTCAGTCTCTCATTCCCCCGGCCCCACTGCCCTATGCCCTGGTGGAGGAGCGAATAATTCTTCAGAGTCCCTAACCGTGATGTCTCCCAGAAAGAACCCTGCTGCAGAATCTAGACTTCTGCAGAGGTAGTGCCAACAATCTGTCCTGGGCTGGCTTGCAGGGAGTGGTGGTTGGCGCTCAGCGTGTGGGGTGTGGGAGGAGTTCTTTGACTTAGGCACTGTTACCAGGCCTGCTCATTATATTGGTGCTTATTTAAAAGCCCCCTGCACCGCGGATGCGTCACTTTTAACATGGGAAAAAGTGACATCCCTGTAGCACAAGGGGCTTGTAAATAAGCCCCTTTGCTTTTCCCTCACAGTGTTTACTCTAAACAGGACAGTGCAAAAGCACAGGGCCAAACGTGTGCAAGCAGCTGAGGCCATGCCACCAGCTTAAAAAGAAACATCTGCACCCTCCCAAGACCACTCAGCTCTCTGCAGGCACAGAAATGCTTATCGGACAGGAAATTAGACTATAGTCAACATGTTTTAGTAAATGCATTAGGTTTCGTCTATGGGATTACTAATAAGTTAAGAGGTGGGGGAGCAGTGTGTGAGTGCAGGGAGAATGGAGTCATTGCTCTCTGTGCAGGGTGAGTGGTGCATGAATGAAGGTTGATAAGTGTCTGAGTGCAGGGTGAAGGTGCCTTAATGCATGGTGATTGATGTGTGTTCAGTGCAGAATGAGAATTGTGCGAGTGTACAGGGTGAGAGATGTTACCCTGTACAAGGTAGGAAGTGTGCGAGTATACGTTGAGCAGTATGCAACTAATGTAAGTGCATGATAGGTTGAGCAGTATGCAGTTAATGTAAGCGCATGATAGGTTGAGCAGTATGCCAATAATGTAAGTGCATGATGAGCGGTTTGAGTTCAGGGTGAGAGGTGACGGTGGGAGGAATGTGAGTGCTGGGTGAGAGGTATGTCAATGGTGTGCGAGTGCAGTCAGCACTGTGTGAGTGGTGGGTGAGGAGTATCAGACTGCCAACGCAATGTCAGGGTGACTGTGCAGAGTAAATGGTGGGTGAGTGTGCGTGGTGAGTGGTGTCTGACAGTAGGAGAAAGGTATGTAAGTGTTGTAAAGACAATCAATCAATCAATCATAGTACTTGTAGAGCGCGCTACTTACCTGTGAGGGTCTCAAGGCACTGAGGGGAGGGGGGGGTGCTGCTACTACCCGAAGAGCCAGGTCTTGAGGAGTCTTCTGAAGGCGAGTAGGTCTTGGGTCTGCCGTATGTAGGTAGGGAGAGTGTTCCAGGTCTTGGCGGCGAGGTAGGAGAAGGATCTGCCGCCGGCGGTCGTTCGTTGAATGCGGGGTACAGCGGCGAGGTCGAGGCTGGCAGAGCGGAGCTGGCGGATGGCGGTGTAGAAGCTGAGTCTGCTGTTCAGGTAGGCTGGTCCGGCGTTTTGGAGTGCTTTGTGTGCGTGGGTGAGGAGCTTGAAGGTGATCCTATTGTCAACGGGGAGCCAGTGTAGGTCCCTCAGGTGGGGGGTGATGTGGCTGTGGCAGGGGACGTTGACGATCAGTCGGGCGGAGGCGTTTTGGATGCGTTGCAGTAGGTGTTTGGCTGGGATTCCTGCGTAGAGTGCATTGCCGTAGTCCAGTCTGCTGCTGACGAGGGCCTGTGTCACCGTTCTTCTTGTTTCGGTCGGGATCCACTTGTAGATCCTGCGGAGCATGCGGAGGGTGTTGTAGCAGGAGGAGGAGGAGACGGCGTTGACCTGCTTAGACATGGAGAGGGAGGAGTCGAGGATGAATCCTAGGTTGCGAGCATGGTCGGTGGGTGTTGGTGCTCTTCCCAGTGTAGTCGGCCACCAGGAGTTGTCCCAGACTGAGGGGGTGGGTCCGAGGATGAGTATCTCCGTCTTGTCCGAGTTCAGCTTCACTCAGCTGCTCCTCATCCAGTCGGCGACGGCCTTCATTCCCTCCTGGAGGTTGGTTTTGGCGGGGTGTGGGTCCTTGGTGAGGGAGAGGATGAGCTGGGTGTCGCTGGTGTAGGAGATGATGTTGAGGTCGTGATGGTGGGCCAGTTGTGTGAGGGGGCCATGTAGACATTGAACAGCGTCAAGCTGAGGGATGAGCCCTGGGGGACGCCGCAGATGATGTCGGTGGCTTTGGATCGGAAGGGTGGGAGGCGGACGCTCTGGGTTCTGCCGGAGAGGAAGGACGTGGTCCAGTCGAGGGCCTTCTCTTGGATTCCTGCACCTAGGAGGCGTGTCTTTAGAGTGCGATGGCAGACCGTGTCAAAGGCAGCCGACAGGTCCAGGAGGATGAGGGCTGATGTTTCGCCATTGTCTAGTTGGCACCTGATGTCGTCTGTGGCGGCGACGAGGGCTGTCTCGGTGCTGTGGTTTTGTCTGAATCGGACTGGTACGGGTGCAGGATGTTGTTGTCTTCCAGGTGGCGGGCCAATTGCCTATTGATGATTTTCTCGATGACCTTTGTCGGGAACGGAAGCAGGGAGATGGGCCGGAAGTTCTTGAGGTCCTTGGGATCCGCCTTGGGCTTCTTGAGGAGGGCGTTGATTTCGGCGTGCTTCCAGCTTTCCGGTAATATCGCTGTTTCGAAGGAGATGTTGATGACCTTCCGTAGTTGGGGTGCGATGGCTGCATCTGCTTTTTTGAATACGTGGTGAGGGCACGGGTCTGACGGAGATCTTGAGTGGATGGAGTTCATGACCTTGCGTGTCTCGTCGTCATTGATGTTGTACCAGGAGGTCAGGTGGATGGCGCTGGTGGTGTTCACAGGGGAGGTGGAGTCTGTCGTAGTCAGGGTGGTCGTGGTGTTGAAGATGTCGTGGATGTCAGTGATCTTGCGGTGGAAGAAGATGGCTAGTGAGTCGCACAGTTCTTGTGAGAGCGGGATGTCGTTGGCGCTGGGGTTGGAGAGTTCCTTTACGATGCTGAAGAGCTCTTTGCTGTCGTATGCATTGTTATCCAAGCGGTCTTTGAAGGAGGATCTCTTGGCTAATCTGATGAGGTGGTGATGTCTGTGGGTGGCGTCCTTGTGGGCTGCGTGGTTGTTCGGTGTGCGTTCGTGGAGCAATATTTTCTCCAGTTTCCGGCATGCGCGCTTGGAGGTCTGGAGCTCGTCGGTGAACCAGGTGGCTCTCTTGTTGGCGTGCCTGTTGGAGGGTTTCTTGAGTGGGGCGAGGTGGTTGGCGCAGTCGTCGATCCACTGTCTGAGGTTGCAGGCTGCGGCGTCTGGTTTGGTGGGGTCGGTGGGTGGGTTCTGGGCGAGGGTGGTGATAAGCTGGTCTTCGGTGACTTTGCTCCAGCAGCGGCGAGGCAGCTGTTGGGTGCGGTGGTGCGTGGTTGGTTTCTTGAAGGTGAAGTGGATGCAGCGGTGGTCGGTCCAGTGGAGTTCAGTGGTGTGGTTGAAGGCGACGTGGGTGCCTGTGGAGAAGACAGGGTCCATCGTGTGGCCGGCGGCGTGGGTGGGTGCGGTGACGAGTTGTCTGAGGCTGAGGTTGGCGAGGTTGTCGATCAGGGTGGCCAGGTTGGCGTAGTTGTTCTCGAGGTGGAAGTTCAGGTCCCCGAGGAGGATGTAGTCCGTGGAGGCGAGTGTGTGGGTGCTGGCGAGGTCGGCGATGGAGTCGCTGAACTGGGCACGGGGTCCGGGGGGTTTGTAGATGAGTGTTCCTCTGAGGGTGGTGTTGGGGTCGGTGTGGATCCGGAAGTGCAGGTGTTCGGCGGTGTTGAGGGTGTCGTCTGCGTGGGTGGCGACCTTGAGACATGTCAGCAGCGCAAACTAAAAACGTTCTAGTATATAATATATGTGATTATTAATAAGCTGTTTTTTATTGCAAGTTGTCACACTGCATGGAGACGTAGGTTATGTCATCACTGACTGACATTAGGGCCCAAAAGAAAGACCCAATGTCCTCTTGGTACACAGTGAAAAGGTAAAAGAAAAGCTGTATACACTTGCGCTTTGCTGTACTTATTAATTTAATTGTGCCAATAAAGTATTATTCTACTTTGTTGCACAGAACACAGGATGTCACAATGAAGCATGTCACCTCTTCTATTTGACTGCACTAGAGGAGCTTGCCAAGTTCGAAAACTGTCCGTGTGCCAAGTCTGAAAACAAGCGCGACAAAGTGACAGCTAATTGGGTGAGGGCAGGACAAGTCCCACAAAACCTGACAAATGGGGCAGAGGGAAGCACGAGTGGGTCAATGCTGCATCGAAAACACTGGGGCAGCTTTTTAAACTTGACCAAAATCACGGTCACACATGTTGTGGAGTGGGCACACTATATCTCTTTCATAGAGGATACAAATATGGCATTTTCTCTTTCTCATTGGAGGTAATTAGGCAAACCCACACAAAATATGACTGCAAAAGAAATGCACATTTGCATTCCAGCATTTAGGTGTTGGTCCTCTTCTGTGTTCTCCATGTCTCAACAGAAAATAGAATACTGCTGAAATGTCAGATCTTGCGCACCGCAGGCTATGGATGAGTATCACCTGTGCATAAAGGCCCTGCTGCCACACTTGCACACACTGGCCTACAACTGATTTTACCTGTATGCCTGTAAAATGCGCTACTCGATAATAGATTTTCTAAGCACAGCACAAGCGTTTAGCAGGCGAAACCTAAAATGGGCTATGAATCACAGCACAAGCAGCAGATGACCAGCAAAGGAGCATGAATCAAAGCAAATTAGCTTGTACTTTGTCCATGCACTACGGAACAAAAAGGAAGCGAGGTATGCCAAGCGCTGCCTGATGAGAGGGCAGCAAAAAGAGTGACAATAAAGACAACGAATGGTAAGCTATGAGTGGATTCCAAACCCATTAAGAAATATGTCTATGTCTATGTGTGGATATTTATAGAGCGCACTGTTACTCAAAAGAGTGTCCTGGCGCTAGGCTGCAAGATCGCAGTATGGGAAAATAGCTTAGGGGCAGGAAAACATCCATGTTTTTAGTTTTCTTCTGAACAAGGGTGTAGATTCAATGCTTATCAACTGAAGAGGCATTTTGTTCCAGTCAAAGGGCCCCAAGAAGGAGAGAGACTTACCTCCTAACCTGGACCTTTTAAAAGGGGGCACATTGGCCAACAACAGATCAGCAGATCGAAGATTTCTACGAGGAGAGTAGAAGGAAATCTTACGTTTGAAGTAGCTAGGTCCTTCCCCGTAAAGTGCTTTCTTTGTAACAAGCCGAGTTTTAAAAATGACTCTTTTCCTTACAGGGAGCCAGTGCAGCCGTCTCAGAAGGTGTGACATGCGAGTTTCGAGGGAGCTCAAAAATGGTATGGGCAGCAGCATTCTGAACCAGTTGGGGCCTGTCCAGCAGAAAACCAAGAATGCCAAGGTAGAGTCCGTTCCCATAATCCAGCCTTGATATAATCAGTGCCTGGATCACGTGTTGTCTGGCAGCTTTGGACAGAAAGAACAGAAATGTTCTTAGAAGGCGCAGCAAAGCAAAACAGACACCAACTACTGCATTGATCTGAGCGTGAAATAGTAGCTGATTGTCTAATTTGAACCCAGGGTTTTTCACCACCAGACTATTCACTGAGGGGGCAGGAGCGTCTGCTGGCCCAAAAATGTGTACAGGGATCCCTGCCGCACTACCAAAGAAGGGCAATTCTGTCCTACCAGCATTCCATTTCAGCTGATTAGAGGCCAGCCAACCGAACGCAGCTGTAAGGCAGGAACTGACCAATGTCCTCGGGCAAGGCTCGTTAGCCTTCTATGTAAACAACAACTGAGTGTCGTCAGCATAGGACTCAATTTTAGCCCCATATGTTTCGACCACCCCGGCTAACGGAGTGAGATAGATATTGAACAGGGTTGGGCTCAATGCCGAACCCTGTGGAACCCCCACCTTCAGTGAGCGCGAGGAAGCTGAGAAAGGGTTGCACCAGACCTCATGCCCCCTCCCCTCTAGAAAAGATGCCAGTCATTTCCAGGCCAAGCCCCTGATGCCAATCGTATGAAGCCGGGTCAGGAGCATCTGATGTGACACAGTATCGAAGGCAGCTGACAGATCTAACAGAATCAGCTACACCTTCACTCCTGCCTCCTGACTCAGCCGAAGAGAATCCATCACTTCTAACAGAGCAGTTTCCGTGCTGTGATTGGGGCGAAAGCCCGACTGGAGTAGGGCATTCTTTTCCAGAAAAGACAATATCTTCTTGTTCACATTTTTTTCCAGCAGTTTCGAAAAAGCTGGAAGTAGGGAGATTGGCCTTTAGTTGGCCGGATCTGAGGGGTTAGCCTGGACCTTTTTAAGCAATGGAATATCTTTAGTCAGTTTCCATTTAGTTGGGACCGTCGCATCTAGGAGGGAGACGTTTAATAACTGATTCATGTGAGAGTTAATTGCCTCTGCTCCAAATGCCAGAATGTAGGCGGGGGCCGGATCCCGTGGAGAGCCAGACTTAAGGGCTTTTAACGCCCTTGAGGAGTCTTCCAGAGAGATGGGGTCAAAAGTGTTCAAGCATCTTGCAAGCGAAAACGCATGCTCTTGCAGGCTCGACCTGTTACACCTACAATTCTAGACCTAATACGTATTCTGAGAGCAAAATTCAGAGTGATGAGGAATTCCTAGTTTGGGGATTTCTGCACTACGTATTACTGATATCGGAGATAGGTGCTTATGGACATCGATTCCTGAACCTTTCTCATCAATACTGCGTGTTTTTTCACAAGCACATTTCACCTGCTTAGAGGATGTGATAGGTCTAAGGCAGTGGTTCCCAAACTGTGCGCCGCGGCACCCAAGTGCGCCGTTGGGAGTAGCCAGAGGCGCCATGGCACGATGTGTGAAAGATACCCTGTGGCTGTGCTAAGGAAGCTTCTATTGTAGTTGTGAATGCTGGACAGTCTGCTGTGCATAAATGGAGGCTACTTGAAATCACGTCGTACACACGAAGTTGCGCTCTTGGGCCAAAGTGATTACAGATTACACAGGTGGCATTTGTAACACCCCCTGCGCTGCAGGCGGCTGGGTGTTAAATAAGATTCACTTGCAGCAATTGAATCTTATTTAACACCTAGCCACCTACAGCGCAGGGAATGTTACAAATGCCACCTGTGTAATCTGTAATCACTTTGGCCCAAGAGCGCAACTTCGCGTTTACAACGTGCTTTCAAGTAGCCTCCATTTATGCACAGCAGACTGTCCAGCATTATTGCTGCCTGTGTTTTGCTGCGCCTCTGAGGACCCTGCACAAACTACACAGGTTGGTTGCACATTAGAAGAATACTAAAAAAAAAGGGGACATGAAAAACTTGTGACGGCCAAGCCCCTGTAATTATGCTGGCTGCTGTTCCCACTCTTTGTTCCTGTCCACACCAGAATTTAAAAGACAGAAATTCCAGTGGGCAAACTCGCTTCAGCTATGGAAATTAGCCGCATTGCAGTCTGGATTAGTTTTCCGGCCCCAGTCTGACCCTCAGCCAAGGCCAGGCACGAAGCATGTCATTATTATTGTATGTAACCCAGTTTCCTTCTCAGCCTCAGTGAAAGCAGTTCCCCCTTCTTCCCTCCGTATATTTCTCCCTGTTAGTAACAAGAGTAAGGCCTCCCAAATAAAATTAGCATTTTCAAACCTTATCTCCCATCTCACACGGAGGCGCTGTCAGGAAGAGTATAATTTTGTTACAACAAATATCTAGATGGGCCTTATTTAGAGGAAAAAAGAATATATGGGATATGCCTCATTTAGAATTCTTTCTTCGATTTATATTCATGCTTAAAGACTGATGGTACTTTTAATAATGGCTGTCACTTCGGATTTTTTGCTATTAATTAGCCCTTCATAGCAGAATGAAATGCTAAAGAATTTTGTACAAATTGAAATGATGAGGAACAGACTACTCCTAAAAAGCGCAGAGAAAAACATTTCCTTAATGAGGATCGGAGATTGATTTTAGATGCTCAACTCAAACTTTTCCTTGAGCAAGGGGATTCCAGTGTTACTAGAGTCCCCGATAATGAGTGAGGGTGGGGTTAACAGTAAGAGCATGTGTCACACAAAACAGAATATACTAATTTAAGAAAAGATGTAGTAAGTAGCTGTTTGACTTGGAAGGAGCCCTGGCAAGGAGTGATTTTCATTTCACCTGAATACTTTTCTCCTCCTGTTACCCAGTATTTTGAAACACAAAAGAAATAAAAAAAGTACTTTACACAGAACATGGGAATGCCCTCCAACTTCAGGATAGACTCGAGTCAGAAGCTTTTCAGGTGGCAAATAAAGGGATATGCATCAAAGCCTCCTATAGAGCCAGGAAAATTTCAATGCTATAAGTTGCAGATTGAAGATGAAATGCAAAATGTTGGTAAAGTAGACAGCTTGAGGTAATTACCAGAGAGGACCCGTTTTTTACACTACAGACAGAGCATATGACCAGAGTGCAAGATGAAGGGGGACATACCTGGTAGAAAATACATATCTTCAAAAAATCTTGGTGTTTCCTAAACCTCTTTCCTTATCAAGGCACTCCTACTGTGTGTGTTTAGGTGGCGCTACACTAAACAAGATTGAGAACATTTCATGATCAACTTGTGATACACGTGACAGAGACCAGAGTCTGCAGTTACTGACTGCTCTAATTCAGTGACCAGAGTCTGCAGTTCCTGACTGCTCTAATTCAGTGACCAGAGTCTTCAGTTCCTGACTGCTCTAGTTCTGGATGCACAGAGTCTGCAGTCCCTGACTGTTCTAGTTCAGTGACCAAAGTCTGCAGTCACCTGACTGCTCTAGTTCTGTGACCAGAGTCTGATGTTTCTGACTGCTCTAGTCCTGGATGCACAGAGTCTGCATTCCCTGACTATTCTAGTTCAGTGACCAGAGTCTGCAGACACCCGTCCACTCTAGTTCTGTGACCAGAGTCTACACTCACATGATTGATCCAGCTCTTATGTCTGGACTCTTCATTATGTGTGGTTAAAAAAGGTTGTCAAGTCATGGAAACATATTTGGCAAATTAATATTGTATCATTACTCACTTAACCAATTAAAGTTTTTATTAAACGACTTATCTTTTTATTTTGTTACAAATATGATTGTAATACCTTCATCGGCTTCATCCCACTTAATTTCAGGGAGAAAATTGGAAGTACTACAGAGGTCGGGCTTGTATCCTACCACCGGAAAAAAAAAAAAGTGACATGATGGGGAGCCACGACCAATTGCCAATTAGGTCAAGGGAGACACAGGTCGAAAAAGTTTGGGAACCACTGGTCTAAGGGAATAAATAATTTGTGCTGCGGTTTTGACCAGTTACTTGTAGTTCCTGATTTAGGCGGTAACTCCTGTTACTCCCAAATCAGGCATTACATGCCTCTTGCAAAGAGGGAATCATTGTCTAGACACAAACGCTACAACTTTGCATTTTGTTTCTTAAACTACCAGCAGCTAAGAAGTTCAAGTATAATTAGAGAACATAAGGAAAAAGTAATCAACATAAATAATGCTCGCACCAGAGTATTGAGAAGGGAAATGAATTCATGGAGAATAGTGTGTGAGTTTTGTGCTCCCAGACCAATTTATTATTACAGAAGTGGCCTCAAACATTTGTGCTGGTCCCTTTAGGCCATGCAGGCTGGCATAGCTAGAGGCCAAGATAAGTAAAGAGCGCACTCCTTCATTTGCATGGGGGCTTGGACCCATGCCAGTGATAAAATCCCCTTCCACTTGCACCAGCTTCTACCACTTGTTACAAGGAACAGGATATATATGATTGGATGGAGGCTAAATAATTGTTAGGGCAGTATGTCATTAACAGCTTGTACAATAACATTACACAGAGAAATCCTTCATCCTGCAGGTGTGAAGCTTTTGCAGGTCTTGCAAGTCATGAATACAGGAGTCCAGATTTACTAAAAATTGGGCAGTGATATACTGCTTGAAAACAGTGTGTTGTGAAAATAGGGGAAATTGTGCAGAGCCATATTTAGTAAGAGTCTCTTAGGGCCAGATGTAGGAAGGCTATTACCGGAGGGAACGGCCGAAATTAACGAATTTCGTCCGTTACCGACCGGTAATAGTTTTTTCTGATGTAGGGGCTGAAAATAAGGATTTGGGGCCAGATGTAGGTAATCCCAGATTACCGATTCTTAAATACCGAATCATACCGATTCGGTATTTAAGAATTGGCAATCGGGATGTAGGTAATTTTACCGATTTAATTACCGAATCGGTATGATTCGGTAATTACCGAATCGGTATTTACCGATTCGGTAATTGCCATTCATTCCTATGGGCCTGGAGGTAAATACCGATTCGGTATTTGGGGGAAACATTGAAGGGTGGTAGGGTGTCACTTTGACACCCTGTTGCACCCCTCAGTTGTGCATGGGTGCACATGTTGCAGACATACATGCCCTTAGGGCATGTATGTCTGCAACATGGCACTGTTTAAAAAGCAAAAGAAATGCTTTTTAAAGGGTTTTCATTATTTACCACCAACTTCTAGTTGGTGGTAAATAACAAATTCTTAAACCGCTGTAGCACTGATTACAGTGCTACCTACATGTCAAAATACAGATTTGGTAATTTTATAGTATTTACCTACATCTGGCCCTCAGTGATTATATTATTGCCCAATGCTAAAAGGTTGCTCCTTAGAGAAAAGCTGACCAAGCGGTGTCTTGCGCAAGATTTGTACTTCAGACTCACCCTCCAGTATACATTTTGCAGAAATTATTAACCGCATCGCTGCGGCGGCTATTCCGCCGCAGCGCTAAGGGGGCGGGGCGGCCGCATGCTGATGACGGAACCGCTCCGTCATCAGCCACGGTTGGGCTGTGCTCATGACGGAGCGGTTCCGTCATGGCCCCGCCCGCTCAATAGAACGCGCCGCGCAGGCGCGAAATCAGCGCCGCGCAGGCTCCGTCATCAGCACAGCCCAACCACAGCTGATGACGGAGCGGTTCCGTCATCAGCATGGAAAGGGTTAAGCATGAAAATATCATGTGATATTCAGCTTGCCCATTGTTTTGGCCTGGTTCCATTTGGCACCAGACTTCCACACAAAGTTAGATTGCTTTATTGTAGTTGGTCTGGCTTTGCATGGAATCCCTGGGGTGTTTGTACTATTCCCACCATGTTACTCTCACATACATTATTAGCGGTTTCACTTAACCTGATGCAATGCTGTATTAGTGTTGTGCTCACCTCACCTTTCTATGTAAAGTTCCTTTTGCATGTGAAATTTGATTGACACTGCTATTTATACTGCTGTGCATCATGAAGCATCAGTATGTGTCAAGCAATAGTGTCAGAACCCAGTTCCGAGGGCCACGAGGCAAGCAGGAGCGGCTGGGCCCAGTCGTGGGGGTTGAGGCCTTTTACTCCTGATGTCTCCAGGCCCGGCCTAGTATAGATACTGAGCAATTGGGCCAAATACCTCGTCAGCTCTTCACTCTCAGTGGTAGTACTCGTTGAGCACTCCAAGGCTTCTTGGGGGAGGAAGCTACAGGGGGGTTAACACAGGCTCACAAGTCAAACACGTTCATTAGAAGCAATAATTGGTTGTCTAGTCAAGTACTTGCTTTAATGAAAAAAGCAGCATTTATATACTATCACAAAGTAACATATGAAATTCACAAACAATATACACAGTTCCCTGAGGTCAGGGCTCTAGTGTTTTAGCAGGCAGCTTTCTAAGTCACATTCTCCTCTCACTAGAAGTAGTGGTTGTTCCCCATTTACTATAGGTGACCTTCAGATTAAGCCCCACTAATAGTCCGAGTCACAGGAGTCCCACTATTTCTCCCATTAAGTCAGAAATGTTTCAGCTCCGAAGAACTGTATGACAGGCAACTTCCCCCCGGGGCTGCCTGGCTCATGAAGTCGTCTTATCTGCACCAGCAGGACCTGCACGACCAGAGTCATCACTCAGCACCCCCCCTTCTCAGGTGATAAAGAGGCAGCGACTGTCTTTGGGGAGTTCCTCACATGCGGCCCTGCCTGGGCAGCCATCGGGTGTCCGTGAGTTCCATATACATGGCTCTGTGGAGGCAGTGGTTGGGGGTCCTCGATGCCCCTTTGATGTTGATATTTTCCTTGGATCCTCCCAACAGGTGTGGGGGGGAAGAGATGCTCCTGGTCCTCAGTTAAGGCTTGGATACAAATGGGTCACCACGCTGGCCTATTCCCCCTCAATGACGGTCTCCACCAGATCACGCTACTTGCCTTTTTCTGGTGGCCCCATATGGCATATTGGTACACCGTCCTCTCTCAGCACACAGCTACAGCCTGATTGGCACAGCAGCAATCTTCATGACAGCCCCACCTGGCATTCGGGGTCGCCGACTTCACTCGGCACAAAGGCTACAGCATGATCGACATAGCAGTAATTTTTACTGCAGCTCCATCTGGAAAATGGGGTCCCCGACTTGCTTCTACACACAGGCTACATCATGATTGGTGCAGAAGTCAGTCTCCTCACACCTCACTTCCGAGATCCAATTGCCAAGATATCCCAGTGGGCCACACTCTCTCAAGGGCTCTCCTCTCCCTCACAGGGCACATACGTCTTGGTAAGCAGGCAAGCACTGGTGGTCCAGGTTCCAGGGATAGGAGATCTTGGATTCCGTGTGTTATGTCCCCTCACCCAGCCAAGAGACTGGCATTGCCTTGACCTTCAGTCATGTCATCTGCCGAAGTCTTGCAGAGTTTCTCCTCCTCGCACAGCCCAACTGACTGCTCAACAGTTGACAATTTTTGGGGCCTTGAACTTCCCTTCTTATAGTCCATTTCCAGACACCAAATGTCATTTAGAGTCTGAGTCTGTGAAGTTTATGTTGGGGGTTGTTGTATAATATTCCTCCCTTTGTTTCCATGCTTTCTCATTGTGTTAGCCCTATGTCATGTATTCCAGAATGTAGGTGGCTCTGACTCATCCTGGGGTTCTAGGATGAGACAGTTTGTGCCTGGCCAGCTTTTGTTGAAGATACCTGCTGTTTTGCTCCTGCAATAAACCTGCTGTTATACACCAGAAGCCTCCGACTGTTCTACTACAATTTTGGCGACGTTTGCAGCTGGTCAGTTGTAGTCCTGGTGGCTTCCGGCGAATCCAGATGTTTTTATTCGTCATAGTGGTATCGTTGTGGTGTGAGCCAGCGTTACAGCTAAGGATCTTCTCGAGAACCCATGGTGTGCGGTATTTCTTCTCTTGTGTGCCACCGAGTACTTGGATTGTGGCGAAAGGAAATTTAAGGCCGAAAGTGTGAGTAGCGTGTTATTGCAGCGCGAGCGCATCGGTAACGGCTGCTGTTACTGTGCTCCTACATCATCGTCTAGTCTTCGGCAACGAGCGTGATGACGAGCGCTAGGTCACGCTAGCTTCACATGCACTCCAAGCCTCACTTTCATTCTTCATCTGTAGCGGCCATTTTAACTCTCAAATCCACCGTTTCAAGCCTCGCTTTGGATCAAATCTTTGTGGCGGCCATTTTGGGTGTAGAATTCGGCAAGAAAAATTCAACGCAAGAGTTGTTCGAGTTCATTTCCCTGTGGCAGTCTTTTCTGAATTTTCTGTCGACGGTTCGCTTCAAGGTACTTCAAAGAGACGACACTTTTCATGGTCTGATCCTGCTCTTTGTTGTTTTGAGGTATGTTCTGCTGCTAATTTCAGCCCGTTTTTGGTAGCTTTGACATTTGAACTACGTCGATTTCTCCCTTTCAACTGATTTTCTGGTATCTAATTGTTTTATTTTTCACTGACATTGTTTAATATGGCACACCAAATAGTGGTTACGTTACCACCACAATTTCTACCTGAACCTGGGATACCAGAGATACCTTGGGAGGATTGGTACATAATTTTTGATAACTATCTTGAGGTATTGGATGGACAAGAGTTTTCTGCAAAGAGGAAAAAGGCTATTCTTTTGAGCACTCTTGGCAAAGAAGGGCAAAGGGTTTTCAGATTTTTACCAATAGCCTTGAGAGCTAATGGTCAGGAAATGCCTGACAAATTTAAGGAGGCTGTTGCAAGGCTTGAGGTAAGATTCTCAAAGGAAGAGAATCTAGTTATGAACCGTTACAAATTTTATACACAGCGCCAAAAGGACTCAGAGTCTATAGATGACTTTGTAGCTCGACTGAGAGAGTTGTCTATTAAATGTAAGTTTGGCGCTATGAACGATGAACTTATAAGGGATCAGTTAATTGTTCAATGCTCAAGTAAAAAGATTCAGGAGAGGCTTTGGGCGGCCAAGAATCCTTCGTTAAAAGATGCTATTGACTTAGCGAAAGTTATTGAAGAGTCTAACAAGTGTATGAAGGTTCTAGATTCTCATAAAATGAGTCCACAACAAGAAGTCTCAGTAGTCTCTGATAGGAAATGTGCTACAGAGTGTGGGCATTGTGGAGGTGATAGCATTGCTGTGGTTAAAAATAAACCCAGGTTCCCAGTTAAAAAAGGTTTTCTTCTAATAAGTTTTGCAATAAATGCGGAAGCAATAGTCATTCTTCTGACGCAAGGTTTTGCTTCGCTGCGAACAAGGAGTGCCTTAAGTGCAGAAGAACTGGACACTTTTCAAAGATGTGTAAGTCTAAGCCTAAGCAAAGAGTTGCTACTGTGGATGACTACGAGTGTGACAATGGAATTGAAACTGAAAGACTTTTGGTGGTGGATGAGGTCGATGTGGTGGTTGAGGATCCAAGACAGAACAGACCAAAGGCCGTTTTCAAGATAGACTCTCATGAGGTGTCATTGATGGTGGACACAGGCTCGCGTCATACCATCATTCCTAAATCTATCTTTGACACTTTCTGGGAGGGGTTAAGTTTGGAGGAAAGTGACATTTCTCCTAAGGGTTTTAATGGACAAAAGATTGTCCTCTCCTCTCCCCTGCCCTTCCTCCAGAAAGCAGTCTGTCACAGCAGGTGCAACTCCAAATCTGATTGCCTCACAACACAGACCATGGGAGTGTCTAGAGGTTCACACATGGATGTCAGCTGCAGTGATATGAGTATCAAAAGGTTACCCTTGGTCCTCAACGCTACTCTTCATGATTCTGTTAACAGCCCCATCTCCTTTCTGAGATGTACCTAGGCCCATTACCAGTGACCTCTCTGTGAACTAAAGGGCACCCTTTGAAGTATACTGAAAAGCCTGGATCTCACATCCTCCAGTGTGCTCCACCTATCTCACAGGAAAAGAGCAATTCACAAATCAGTCTGGGGGATTTCTTACATCCTCATGCTCCTCTAGTTAGTCATAGGTCTCCCAAAATGGAATCCAGAATCTTCCATGTATTGTACCATTCACAGTCATACATACACCGAGCACATGCAAATAGCATACACGCACTGCATCTTCCATGTATTGTACCACTCACATCCACACATACACCCAAGCACATGTTTACATAACACACTCACTGATCAATACTGCACAGTAGTCCGATCTAGACCAAGGGTGAGTTAAGCACACACTAGCAGAACATTAAATGAGTGAGCCTGTAGGCTTCTCTCCTGTGACGCATTTACTACTAATCACTACACGTTATGCTGCCTCCACTGCGCTTGTGCTGCTTAACTCCTGGCAAAGGCACTAGCCTTTACCATGCAAGGGACTTTTCCGCCCCAACAAATAGTTTAGTAAATCTGGGCCTTTATTTGCTTGGTTGTGACACTGTCTGTGGGTGCTAAAGATCGCACAACTTTCTAAGGCTGTGGTAAAAAACGAGATCCTGGAGAGTACTTGGCTCCAAATGGCTGCTTATCTATTAATTATGCATAAGCAAGGCACCAAGGAAGTACTAAACACTCCGGCCATCAACATTTTAAATTGGTGGTGCGGGAGAGCAGTGGCAACCGGCTTGCAGCAAGAACTGGGCTCTGTGAACCGGGAGCCGAGTCGATCCAAGTCCAAAATCCAAGTCGAGCCGAGCCGGGGCCGCAAACAAGAGTAACAAGAGCCACAGGAGGCCCGGTGAGTCGCGGCAGGGCCAAGGCACCGGGAGCATCGGGAGTATCAGGAGCAGCGGGTGAGCAGCGGGTGAACAGCGGAGGGGAGGAGGCTGGTGAGAGTGGTAATCCATGCCTCCATGTTACCTAGCTGCACAAGTAGAAGAGAGCTGAATCCAGAAATTGTGCTTCAAGTAGGTCCTTCTGGTGGCAATATTTGTTCTGGTGAAAACGTACCCAGGGCTTTCATTTTATTTCATTGCCCTGTCATTGATTCCACTCCACAACATGTGAAGAAGGGATTTCACCCCGCATTGCATGTGTGCTTGCACCAGAGTGTGGTTGCACGGGCATGTTCTAATTACTAGGCTCCAACGGCCAGATTTGACCACAAGTGGGGAGCCGCAGATTATTTCCTGTGCACGGTAAGTGCCGCGAGTGTCTTTTTTGTCGCAGCGTCTTGTTTCATCTTGTCTTGGTTGCCGGTTGCTGTCACTGCGGAGCATGCTGTGGGCTGCGTCCTATGCCCTGACATCGAGGAGGACATCGGGGGCGTGCAGAGGGACGCTCGTTGGAGGGACTACAAGTCCCAGGACTCTTTGGGCGCATACACCTGTTCCCGATACTGAGCACCGCCCTATTGACATTGACATTGATAATATTTAATCAGCTACTTTCTCGAGCGCGCGGGAACGTCCCGGGAGAAGGAAGGACAAGGCAGGGCTGGGCCACCCCCCCAAAATCCATCAAACTGTAAGCTCTGCTCATTAATATATATTCAAAGTGGGTTTACTACTGCATACCAGGAAATAATTTAATCGTTTGACCAACATCACATGGGGCAGCACTTACTGTTGTAGCTGCAAATAAGAAACAAAAAGCGAAACTAATGAAAACAAAGGGAGGAAACGTGGGTAATAAGCAAAAAGCTAGTAGAATTGCTCACATAGGGGTGCAGACTATAAATCATAAGGAATTTATATCCCATATAACACTGACACCCCCCCATGTACCAGTAACATTAGAGCCCATCCTAACAGAGCACACAGAATGTGGTATGTCCTGTAACGAACATACAGAAGTTTTTTATGGGTAAAATGGAACATATGCTCAAATCACTGATATTGCCACTCTTAGAGAGGATAAAGACGATCTATGACAGACTGGCTAAAATAGAAGAGACAACCACGGCTAGTAATGAGAAAATTAAAAACTTTACTGAGAACTCAGTGGCACTAGGTCTTATGTGTCCACCTAGAAACTCTGTAAATGAAGCTGCCTCCTTATCTAAGCCAAATGGGGGTGACTTATTATCGAAACCATCCAACGAGATTAATCAGGGATGCACAGCAATAGCAAATATTACAGCACATAATAAAAGGGCTGAGCACCACGGCACAGAGAAAGAGGGGCAAGAAAAGACATCTGGTTACAGGGGGCAACGTGGGCATTTAGGAAACTCGGGGGTGGAAGGAGCAGGTAAGTGTGTAGCTGACACGGTTAGAACAAAGAAAATACACCCACGCATCGACCTCCCACCAGAATCATTCCCGTATACTGTTGTATTGACGGGGTCCCTGAGCTAGAAGAGGGAAAAATAGAAAACTACGTAGATTTAAAAAACAAAGGGGCATATTATCAAGGGATTTATCTCCGCTTTTTTGGCTTTAAAAGCCAAGAAAGCGGAGATAAAATTATCTCCCTATTACCTAGCTATCGCTAACACCAGTTAGCGACAGCTAGTAGGAGATAGCGACCATCTTGGGCCCCGCTTTGCATGTCAGAGATATTTATCACTAATGACATGCAAAGTGGGCGTGCCAAGATGTTAGCGACTGGAAACAGTTGCTAACATCGCTATCTCCTATTACCAACATTTGGAGATATTCGCGCTAAGCGCGAATATCTCCAAAAGCTAACACCTGCCCTGAGCAGTTCTTAGCCATGTTATCCAATAGGAGGTGGATAACATGGCTAAGAGCATTAGCTCGGTAATGCATAAATATCGCTGACTTTACAGCGATATTCATGCATTTCGGCCGATTTTTATCGCTTAGGAGATAAACCTTGATAATAGCAAGGCTCCTAAGCGATAAAAATCGCCGCAACACGGCGATAAAATTATTGCTGCTAAGCCAACATAGCGATAGTTATCGCTAGTTGTTGGTAATAGGCCCCAAAGTGAGCCATTGGCTAAATAGGTTCAGACATATCCCAACTTTTATGCATGGCGAAATTCTAAATGCTCGCAGATTAAGCTGGGTGGGACACAAAATAAAGGAGAAACAAGAGGATTGTGTCCTAGTCAACTTTAGGGATAGGCGGGTGGTAAGACACATTTGTGGATGGGAACAGCGGAGTGGGGGGAGTGGAATTCAAACCTGGGATTTGAGGTACTTCTACCCTCCTCCCCATTTAGCCAATCAAAAATAAACACCCAAGGCAATCAGGAAAGGGAAGTACAGAACAAATACCATAACATCTCTACCTCTAATCGTTTTTGTACTTTATATGATATTGAGGGACTCGAAGGGGTGGATTGACGGTGTATGGGAAACTTAGGTCCGACAATCCTAGATCATAAAATGTCCTGTATTAATCCTGATGTCGTATCAGTAACGGGGAAAGAACAAGTCCCAATAACTTCACCTGTTACTGTGGATGGGACCCCCGTACTTGACTGGCTTGCAATTGCAGAGCCAGATGGTTTAGGTTTGGATAAAATAAACAGGGTAAATAATAAAGTTAGCCAAACTGACAATAGTATGGAACAGGAACAAAGTAGTTTAAAGCATGGCAGATGGTCCATAATGTTTTGGAATATTGCGGACATTAAATCCAAACAAACTGATATAAATTGGCTGAATATGGCAAATGAATATGATATAGTCAACCTTCAGGAAACCTGGGCTAAGGAGGCTTTTCACTTTTGTGGTTTTAAAACGTTCTCCTCCCCAGCCATAGGCTCAGTCTCCGGCAGAGCCAAAGGAGGTCTGTGCCTCTATGTATCGAATCGTTTAAAGTGTGATAAAATAGAAATGCCCATCAGTAATGAATATTATCAAATGGTTCGGATACATATTAACAAGAAGAAACACCTGCTGATTGTAAATTTTTATAATAACATTGGGGCAGATGATATGGAAGATGTATTAAAAAGATTGGGTGCAGATCTTGAACATATGATGGGATGGAAAAATAAGGAAACTTTTATTGTATGGGGAGGGGATTTTAACTTTCGTTTGTGCAAAAGAGGGGAACAAGGGATTTGCAGGATGTTGTTTGACAGGGAAATAAGCTTATCACATTTTGACCATACAGACTGTGGAAACTTGTTAAATGAAATTATGTTTTCTTGTGATCTGTATTTTGCAAATAAGGGATGCCTACCAGAGGTGAGCTTTTGCCCAAAATTTAATGGGAGAGGTGTATTTTCGATAATTGATTTTATTATGACCTCTACCAGATATAGCAACCAGGTAACAAATTTTAAAATGGTTGATACCGCATTGAGTGACCACTTCCCACTCAGTATGGAAATTAGAAACCCTGATTATGCGCATGACAAAGCTAGATTACCCAGAGAATTAGTAGAAGGTATTGCCCTAAAACGCCAACATGGATATGCCCTAAATGGACCAATGTAGAACCAGAAAACTTTTTACAAAAACTGATAAAGTAGTGTGAATCAAGTTTTGAAGTGTGCTTGGATGCTATTGCTCCCGACTTTTTGATTATCAAAAACTTCTTAATTATAAGGGAGGAGATTAAAAATAGTCTGTGGATTAATAAGAAATATGCTAAGGAAAAGCCCCCCAGTTGGTTTGATACATCATGTACTAAGGCGTATACTAATTTAAAACATGCCTTACATGATTCAGACCGAGACCAACAATTGATTGCAGAACGGCGGAAGGCCTATAAAAATGCCCAGAAAGAAATAAAGGAAGCCCTAAAAAGAGAGGCATGGGATTCCCTGTGCGAAGCGTCACTGAGTAAGGATACAGCAGCATTTTGGAAGGCAGTAAATGCACCCCATTTTGAAGAAAAAATAAAGCCAGAATTGAGATAGCGATAGCAGGTATAGAATGGGTAGAACACTTTGAAAATGTATATAGTGAGCAGAAGCCTGTGGACCAGAAACAATCTTTGGAACTAAATGATGAGGTGACCCTAGAAGCTAGCAGGATAAATCTAAGTATAACATTGAGTGAAGTTACTACGGGTATCAAGGCCAGCTGTGGAGGTAAGGCTCCTGGATCGGATGGGGTGCCTGTTGACCTGTATAAACATGATATGGTCTTATGGGGCCCAATCCTTATTAAACTCTTTAATTCAACCTGTTCTGGTGGACTACTACCCTCTTGGTATGAGTCAATTATAATACCTATATTTAAAAAGGGAGATAGAGCAAGCTGTGCTTGCTATCGACCGATATCATTGTTAGACTCTACCATTAAGATCTTTGGGCGAGTAATCCTCAATAGGCTGCAGGAATGGGCTGAAGACCATGCCATATTAAGTGATCTTCAATATGGCTCCAGGAAACATCTTGGCACCATTGAACAGGGCCTTAACCTACATATTCTCTCAGATAAATATGCACTGGAGAGGAAAAACCGCATCTATTTAACATTTGTCGATTTAACATTGGCATTCGATTGTGTCATCCACAGTAAATTGTGGTCCATATTAGAAAAGCTGAACGTGGAAGTGAACATGATCAATTGTCTGAGAGAGTCATATAGGGGAGCCCGGGCCATAGTTAGATATGGACGCGATGGGGAATGTACGGCACCGATTAAGATTGCAAGAGGAGTACGGCAAGGATGCGTACTCGCTCCCTTCCTGTTTACTATTTATATAAACGATTTGGAAAAGGTATTATTGAGGGAGTGTAGAGACATGCCTCTTATAGGCAAAAGATCGATCCCCGCGTCATTGCAAAAGCTGATTACGTCCTTTGATAAGTTCATGGATAACTTAGATTTAAGGGTAAATGCTTCTAAATCTTTCTGTATGAATATTGGTCCAGGGGCTCAAACTAATAGGAAAACTATGTATATAAATTCTAAACCCTTAGAATATACCCCAACATTTCCTTATTTGGGTATTCTGTTTGAACACACTGGACAATGGAATACAACAACAAACACCTGTAAGTTGTTGTTTAGCAAATCGATAATGGCTGTCACAAACTTTGCAAAAAAATGGGCAAAAAAACGATTGGGGAACTTTTAACAATATACAGAGCAACAAGTGTAGCAATTGCATCATGTGGCGCAGGAATATGGGGGTACGCTAACGTTAAACCTCTACAAGTAGCAGAAAATAATTTCCTGAGACATCTCTTATCGGTCCCAGTGAGCACATCCATCTATATTTGCCACCAGGAACTGGGTCAACCCTACACTGAAGATGTAATCAAAATACAACCAGTCTTATTGTGGCATAGGGTGTGGACCACGGAGGAATGTGTTTTCAACCAAGAGATATTGAGAGATGCTATGAATTTAGAAGAAACTAGGAAAATAAGATGGCTGGCATATGTAAAGATGTTCCTCAAGGAGATAGGTCGTTTAGAACTTTATAACGATCCTCTCCTTCTGTCTCATGTTACCAGAAAGGAATTAAAACAGTTATGCATGGTATACTTGGAGGATAAAAGATCATGCTCAGAGTTGAGGAAAAGTACAGTGGTGGCTTTGAACATTTTTTTATTAATACATTTTAGATTGAACATTTTATTCAGATTTTTTAGCTTCCCCAAAATGAATGATTGGACAAAGGAGCTTAAAAAATGTCCATGTGATGAATTGTCCAATCAATCGGATATGCATATATTGCTATTCTGCAAATTTTATGTTGCGCAAAGGAAAATATGGATTTTGCCTTTACTAAGAGAAATGGGTTTCAATCAGTGTCGGCCTGCATTCCTGGCAATTAAGAAATTAGATAATATTTTTACTATTGCTTCAGTTTCTGCCTTTTAAAAAAATGTTTTTAAATTACGTAAATCAATTCTTGATATATTGTAATATACTGATAAAGGTAAAGGAATAATGATTATTATGTATATATTTGTGGTGTTAATGATATTAATTTTATGTGGATGTGTATTTATTATTGTGCTTTTATGGTTGTTCATGTTCAATAACCGAATAAAGTAAGAATTGATTGATAAATTGGTGGTTAAATATTTCAAGGTTAAATATGTTTCAGGAAATACACCCACATCTGCACTTAGACAGCTACACAGGAAGGAAGGAAGGCCTGTGCCAATGCTCACACCTGCCCTCTGGAATCATATATCCATCCACCACTGACAACGACCATGAAAACTGGGTACAGTATCACAATTTCTCAAAATCTCTAAGTCTTTTGCTTTATGCCACTCGCCCCATAGAGAGTTGTGCTTATGGACCAACTCTAAGCCACCCATCTCGAGGCTGGGACACATTCTCATTAATGTATATTCTCAGATTTGTGAATTGGTCTCCTTGATATCAAGCCATGAGAGCAATATTTGTCGAGAAACATTTATCAAACAGAGCTCCAGATACGTTAGAGCGGATTTATGACGACTGGCGCATCCCTGCAAATCAGCAGGGATGCACCAGGTAAGATGCGTCACGCACGTTTACCCTTGGCCACCAAAGATGCGTGGCATTTACTATGCGGTGCATCGTGGCGCAAGAATAAACAGATGCGTGACATATCTCCTGTCGGAAGGGTGGAGCATTGCTGGAGTCATGTCGCAACTCCAGAAATGCTCGTGGCCTGCCCATACATAACGTGGTGCGTCACGCCTTACACCTGCTTCAAGTAGGCGCAAGGTTTTGATGCAGCGGCGTCAGAAAAGTGACTGAGTGGAATCTTGTAGATTTCACTCAGGCACTTTCCCGAGGCTTTACTGCACCGGAATCCCCCCCCCCTGCCCTGTGGTGCAGGGCTTTATAACGTGACGCATCTCCCTAGATGCATCACGTTGTAAATAGGGTGCAACGTGGTGCATGGTTTACGCCACCGCTGTTTCACAGAAGTGAATCAACGGTGGCGCAAAAGTAGCGCAAGGGGCTTATAAATCTGCCCCATTGAATTGTACTCTACCTTGAGCAGGGCTAAAGCTTTCACTCAGGCACTTTACCAAGGCTTTACTGCGCCGGAACACCCCCCTGCCCTGTGGTGCAGGGCTTTACAACGTGACGCATCTCCCTAGATGCATCACATTGTAAATAGGGTGCAACGTGGCGCATGGTTTATGCCACCGCTGTGTCACAGAAGTGAATCAACGGCGGCGCAAAAGTAGCGCAAGGGGCTAATAAATCTGCCCCATTGAATTTTACTCTACCTTGAGCAGGGCTAAAGCTTCAATGAAGAACTTTAGCCCATATGGTTTTTGCTGCACTGACAAAGGTCAACGCAAGTCGCATCTCTAAAGATATACACAAACCTTCCCATGTCATCAGGATCCATTAGCAACTTCATTCTTACAGCAGTGAATTTGCTTCGGGAGGAGTTGAGGTTTCAGCAATTAAGGCTATTTTTGCATCCTTCTTTGGCTGAAAAGGTGGAAGAAGCCTGCTGTTTGATTTGGAAAACTGAGGAAACTTTCTAGAATACCTGAATGTTGGACATCATTGGTGCTTGGGTACAAGTGTTCATTTAAAGTAGACCATAGGGTTCCTTATTTTTTTAGAGGGTCACTGTGTCCTCCCTGCTACTTCCTACTACCAGCATCTATGGCGCAGCTCTTTAGGTTTTGCCCACTGCCCTGGGCAAGTCAGGAGGGAAAAGGTCAATGCCTCAACTGGTCTCATTGCTTCCCGCCAATGCAGACAAGGCCATGAGGAGACCAAACAATGAATAATGAATTAATTATTGCACCCCTGTGCAGAAGCAGCAGTCAATCATGGAGGGTTGAGCCAGAGGTACACCTGATTAGGTCCTTGAGTGTGTAGGACAATCACTCTCCAGCTCTTACAAGGCCCATATCTAAACTACTATACACCACAAAGAAATCATGGACATCAAAATGGGACTGGGTAGTTGGCCTTGGTTACCTACTCTGACATCACCAAGTTCATCCGGATCACTGCACCCATGGTCCAAGAGGGAGCTGAATAGGACAATAACATCAATAGTAAAAGAAAATCTTTGCAAGTGGTTGCTACCATGAACAGTCCTTTTTGGGGCCGATAGGCATATAAAGGCTTGAAGCCAAGGGGTCTCCCTTTGTTCCTGTGAAAGGAGGCAGGGGTGTGCGGCTATGTTCTATGTAGGTCTCAAGGCCAATGGCCTGCCACAAATCCATAAGCCTGAAAGGTACCAGAGGAGAAAAGGACCTCCATGGGCCTGTAGTGGGATGAATGGTGTTGCACCCCATTCAGCTGAGAAACTCAGAGGGGCATATTCTCAAGGACTTATCGCCGAGTTAGCTGCACTTTATCGCAGCCAAAGTGGTGATAAATGTATTGCCCGATTCACAAGCTGGTGCTAACATCCGATATCACCAGTTTTCCTGTGATTGCAGCCGCCAAAAACATCGCCACAGATGACACCAGCAAATAACGTTAATGATATGCAGAGTAGGCATTCCCTTGCAAAAAGCTGCAACAACACCACTACGTAACATTTTCAATGACCAGCCAGATCTGCAATAAGATTCCGAAACATGCAATAAGGCACGTTAGCAGCAGGGATTTAACTCCTGCTCTTATCTGGTGTAAAGTCGGACAACAACCTGCACCATAAAAGGGAGCCCAGCCCAGAGCCACACCTGAAGAACAACAGATGCCATGGAGCTACTGATCATGCAGCTCGGACACCCAAGAGGGCCACAACACCCACCGCCACCACTTCCAGGTCCCCCCTGCTCCCCTCCCGGGGCCCTATCCCGGGCAACCCCCCTGCCCTCCCCCCCACTCCCCTCCCCCTGGACAAAGATATTTTACATCAACTTTACGAAATCATGAACAAAACAATTTGCCTGATGTTGCACAATTACAACAATTAACATTCATGTGTGGTCAGAAAAAGGAGAATTATTCATTCAACTTTGAATTTCCACATAAATCATTTTATTCAAATTAAACTCAAAACAACTATTTGGAAGAGTCATGACGGGTCTTCACTGGACATCATCAAAGGACATAGAGAGAGAAAGAGAGAGAGAAAGAAAGGGAGAGCGAGATTGAAAGGAAGAGAGGGCGAGAGAAAGAAAGAGAGAAAAAGAGAGAGAGAGTGAAAGAGAGAAAAAGAGGGAGAAAGAGTGAAAGGAAGAGAGGGAGAGAGGAAGAGAGAGAAAGAGAGAGAGAGAGAGAGAGAGAGAGAAAGAGAGAGAGAGCAAGAAAGAGAGAGAAAGAGAGAGAGAGTAAGGAAGAGAGGGAGAGGGAGAGAGAAAGAGAGGGAGAGAGAGAGAAAGAGAGAGAGAGAGAAAGAGAGAGAAAGAAAGAGAAAGAGAGGGCGAGAGAGAGAGAGAGAGAGTGAAAGGAAGAGGGGGAGAGAGAGTACCGACACTGAGGACCCAGGCTTCACTGCTCACCTGCTGACACGTGTGTCTCCAACCACGTGCCGGTATACACTGCAGTCCACCAGGTCCCTTATCTGATACAGAGTCCAGAGTTATGAATGGCAGAGTTCATATAATTGCACATGCCATCATCGCTTGCCCGCCCCTGTGCACACAGGCTGCTGCACCCCAGCCCCTCCCGCCGCCCCGTGGCGATTGCCCGCCCCTGCGCACCGAGGCCTCATTGCTCACCCTTTGCCACCGGTGTGTCTCCAGGAGGGCCCACCATGTGCCTTTGCAAGCTCCAAGCCCGGGGCCCGTGACCTTGGCAACCTCCACATCATGCAGCCCTGCACCGTGGGCCACCAGGCCACACACCTGATTCTGGGTCTTGATTTCGCAATGGTAGAGATCATATCAGTTCACACGGCATCATTGCAGGCTGCACACCCGCTCAGCTCTTTAGGTGCCACTAACTCTGTGAACTGTAAGGCAGCACCACGTGGCGGTAGGCCCGCGCTGCCCGCTGGCTCAGGCTTACACTGGGGTCCAGCAGGGCTCACACAAATCCTGACCAGTCCGGACCGCCAGGACCACCAGGACAGCGCATCATCACAAGCTGCACACCCGCTCAGCACTAAAGGTGTCCCTACCTTAGCGCACCGAAAGTCACCATCCCGCGGGGGCGTGGCCATGCAAGTGGCGAAGATGGCCGATTGTCGCTGAAGTCCTGACGGCCGTCCAGCAAACCTGACATTATCCCTGATGTAATCGCTGGCAACTTACCCATGGGGGCCAGTGCAAATGAGCCAAAATCATACTGAGTGCGGCAGCCCAACTCTGAGACGCAGAGGAGCCCCAGAACACAAGCTGCGGGTCCTGGAGATGAGAGGGCAGAGCGTTTGACGGCAGAGTCGTGGGCTTGCAGGCTACACGAGAACCAGAGGGTGGAGGCCTAGAGGCAGAGGTGAGAGGGTGGCCTGCCACCGGGCCGTGAGTGCTGTGCGCACGGCGGCAGTGAGATCCTGCCCCCCCACCGTAAATTGGTCAGCCTGAGGCATGGCCTAGTCTGGTGGCGCCGACCCCTGACATTCGCGCCTGACATTTCCCTGAGGCCGCGGAGGGGATAGGTCCCCTGGCGTGCTAGGGATGCGCCAATCCGGATGTGAGTGGGCATTGTGGATGGGGGGGGTGAGCCGTTGTCTGCCATCCCGCGGCACGGGCAGCCGCTTGGCGGCAGGGTGCCTGATCCCTCGGTATCGGCCTTGTGTGCGGCCTACCTCGGACACGCACGTGAAGAGAGTCCTACCCCGGTGCTCCTTTGATCGCAGGCCGTCATTTAATTGCTGGACCTGCTGGCTGCGACCGCCTGACTGCCTACCTCCGCCACATACGCGATATTATCTGAACGGAGGCCCACCATTTGTGCAGACCTCTGGTCCAACCCCCAGGCTTTTGGGCGTCGAGGGCACTGGACCTGTTCGCATTGCACTTCGGCATCCCCCTTGGGTGAGTGCTGGAATCGAGAGGCCGGGGTGGGGGCTGCGACACTCCTGTCGCATCGCTATTGACCCTCCAAGGACCCCACCTTTGTGCTTACTGCACATTGGACAACGCTCCTGGAACGGTCCACGGTTTGCGCTGCCCCTACTCTGCTCTCCTGCGTCGCAGTCCACAGCGTGGTCTGCTGCACTGGTCTGTGCAGACATCATTATAGTCCCCTGCTGCGCCCTGCTTCCCCTCAGCCACAATTGTGAGGCGTCTCTGAGGCATGGGCCGTAAAGATCCCAAGCAGAAGACCTTGCCATGTGAAAAGCTCACAGACAAGGCACCTGAAGACAACTCTGACATGGTGGACGGTGTGCAGGGTGAGTGCCCGGCGCCGGACAGTTCCACGCTCTCTGCATCCATACTCCAGGAGATGAGAGCAGGATTTAAGTCACTGAACAAGAGATTTGATGCACTTGACAAAAACATAGCGGATATGGGGGCTAAAATACAGGTGCATGACAGATGTCTAGACGTGGCGGAAGATCGAATATCGGATGTGGAGAATAGCACGGCTCAGTCCCTAAAACATTTAGACCGCGTAGAGCGTATCCTCAAGGAGGTAGCAATCTAAAATGAGGACTTGGAAGTGTGCAGCAGGCGCAATAACATTTGTATCGTAGGGGTGCCAGAATCCACATTCACAGGCCGCATGGATACGTTTGTTGAAACTTTGTTGTCAGATCTGTTTGGAAAAGACTCCTTCAACCCCGGATTTTTGGTTGAGAGGGCTCATAGCTCCTTGGGGCCACGGCCTAATCCAGGATGTGCCCCCAGACCCATTCTTGCACGGATCATGAACTTCCAGGACAGAAACACTGCGCTACATCTCGCTAGAGAGCGTGGGGACACCATCTGGTAGGGCTCTAGGCTCTCACTATACCCGGATTTCACAGTCATGGTACAGGATGCAAGACGTAAATACAATGGGGTCAAAGCCACCCTCAGAAATCTTGGCTTGAAATATGGCATGTTATATCCCGCCACACTGAGGGTGGATGTGGGCAGCCGGGCTCGCATCTTTGACAACCCCACTGAAGTGCAGGAGCTTTGTAACTCCTACAAACTAAACAACACGAAGGCTGGGGAGGGAAGTGGAGGCCCCTCACCTCCGCATAGTGAATCAGACGCAAGTGTTGAACTCTTCTGTAGCTCGGGCACAGGATAAGTCTAAGGATGGGACACTGATAAGGCATTGTATTAGTCATGCAAGGTTAATGTTATTCATTCATCTGTATTGCTGCATATTGCTGGCTGCCTTTGGATTTGTTCTTGTTATACTGTATGTACCGTTACAAGGTAATTCCAGTTTTGCATAAAGTTGATTGGTACTTACTACGATATTACTGGTTATGGTTCTGCCTAGCTTTGGTGATAGTAAGGCTGGGTGGGGGGTGGTTCTTGTACATGATCACAATCTTTTTCTCTGTATACAGCGTTGGTCACTGTCACTGATTTTATTTAGGACAACTGCTTAAATGTGCTAGGCTTGAACTAGACGTCCGATGACCCAACTAGGTAACATTGATGGTCCCTCTGGCTTATCCTTGATGTCTTGGAATGTCAGGGGCCTGAATGACAATTGCAAAAGAAGGCAGGTGATCCACGATTTGATTAGACATAACGTATACATTGCTTACTTGCTGGAAACTCACCTCCCACAATCGGACTCAGCCAGGTTTGTAGCTAGCTGGGGAGCACATAGGTATTTTGCCAGCTACAGTAGCTACGCAAGGGACACTGCTATCCTTATCCATAAAAGAGTTCCCTTCAGTTGCAGGTTGGTGATGGGGGATAGAGAGGGCAGGTATATAATAGTCACAGGCTCACTCATAGGACACAACACGGCCCTGGTATGTCTACGGCCCAAACACTGACTCCCCAGAGTTCTTGTCATACATTCCCTGTATGACAAGTTGGCGTGCTTAGAGCTGTGCTTCCTCCTGATAGGAGGCAACTTCAATTTACTCCTAAGCCCCGGCTTAGATTGCACCTCCACATCACCAGATTCCAAGCCTAGAGCCATCCTGAGCTGAAAGATCTTTGTGAACAGCTCTCGCTGCTAGACGTTTGGTGCCAGCAAAATCCTATTTCCACAAGCTACACACATTATTCAGGCCAATACAATAAAAGGACTAAGATAGACTTCTGGCTGCTTTTGCCTGGCACCGCTTGCTGGGCCCAGTCGCCAGTGGTTCTACCGATAACCTACTCGGACCACTCTCTGGTTCAACCTAATCCCACGTCCGGAGGGATTTGAGCGACAATGGCGATTCCCAAACTGGCCTTCTACGATGATCTTTTTAACATGGAGGTATGCAAAGCCATTGAAGACTACTTCTCAATAAATACGGGGTTGGTTGACACTTGGGCAGTCCTCTGTGAGGGTTTCAAAGCTTATATCAGAGGCATCTGCATCACCAAGCATGCAGGAGTACTCAGGGATTTGCGTAACACACTTACACGGGTGAAGCGAGAACTCGCAGACATGGACTCCGTGACACCTCCATCACTGGACCCAGATGCGGCTGGTCACTGCATGGCCCTCTTAGTCGAGTACCGTGACACTGCAGACCATGAGATCTTATATCTGGGAAAGTATCAGACCGCCCGGCGATATGGGGAGGCGAAGCGCCCGGGCAGGGTGCTCGCTCAGATGCTGCGCCCCCCCATACAGTAGAGCATACATCACTGAGCTGCGTTCCTCGGCCAATTGGTTACTAACCTACACATCGGAGATCCATGCCGAATTTGTAGACTATTACGCGTTGCTTTACACCACTAGGGCAGAAAGCGAACTTTCTGCTCAGGAAGACTATTTGTCCAAGATTACACTGGTATATCTCGAAAAACACATGCAAGACTTTTTAGCTTAACCCATCTCTGTGGCGGACGTCCTTGGCGCCATTGATACTCTCCGCTGCTCTACAGGCCCCGGCCCGACAGGTTTACAGGGGACTTCTACAAGGCATAATGGACCTTCTGGCCCACAGCTGATAGAGGTCTATGCAGAGGCACTTGAGAAACAGACACTACCTCCTACGCTTCTAAAAGCGGTCATCATTCTCATTCCTAAGCCGCGCAAAGACCCTTATGTGGTTCTTACAGACCTCTTTCCCTCTTAAACTTAGACTATAAAATCATAGCAAAAATCATAGCCAACCGCCTATCCAAGCTAATGGAGTTCATCATTGCACCGGCTCAAACCGGCTTTGTTCCCCACCGCTCCACTTCTCTAAATCTCCGAACACTCTTCTCTGTTCTCCACAGAATAAACCCAGTGACCCTTGCTGCCGTAATCCTGCTGGATGCGGAAAAAGCCTTTGACTCTTTGGAATAGCCCTTTTTTATTTCGGTTATGCGCCGCATGGGCATGCCGGTGGGTTTTATCGCTACCACTGCAATACTATACAGCAAACCCACAGTGAGGCTTCTATTAAACGGCACACTATCCCGTTCATTTTCCCTTACACGAGGCACACGACAGGCCTGTCCCTTGTCCCCCTTATTGTTCATTCTGGCAATGGACCCATTCATTCGCCATTTCCAGGAAAAGCATTTATACAGAGGCTTGCAATTCAACACTAGTCCCCTTCTGGTCTCGCTTTATGCAGACGACACAATTTTGTATGTCAGGAACCCACAGGTCAATTTAGATCTACTCATCAGAGAAATCCTTAGATTCAGTCGCTTCTCAGGTCTCGGTATTAACTGGCACAAGTCGGTGATATTTCCTTTGACCGCAAGTACTGTCCCATGGGACTGTGAGTTCCCGCTGGCCTGGTGCACTGACTGGGTCAAATATCTAGGCATCCACATTCCCCGGGATTCCACCCAGATCATTTGTTTAAACTACAGGCAGGCAGTCTGTGCACTGGAACCGCAAGTAGACAGGTGGTTGCCATTGCCATTGTCCATAGCCGGCAGAGTTGCGCTACTTAAAATGATTGTGCTTCCCATATTTCTATATCTTTTTAATACCATTCCCATTCCCCTCACGAATAGTTTCTTTCCAACGTTGCACACACAACTTATACGATTGGTGAGGGGTGGTAAACGAGCATGTGTCCGGTGGCAGGTGCTCAACCTCCCATATGAGTGGGGAGGTTATGGAGTCCTAGACCTCCAGTTGTACTATTTGATAGCACAATGTTGCTATGCTTATGCTTGGTTCCATCCCGACGCCCGGATTCCTTATCTACGCCCAGAGGTGGATTTTGTCCTACCAGAACGGCTGTCCGCAGTATTACCTAAAGGCATTCCCAGGGACCCAAAGGACATACAGCCGGTCTCCACTACATGTTGGGCCTGGAACAGACTAAAACGCGTTGTCAGTGCCACTACACAATATTCCCCTGCACTCCCCCTCCCTAACGCACCATGGCTGCCAATCACGGGAGAAAAACGGACACAACGCACCTTAGCTGAATTCGACATTTCCAAAATAGGGGATTTATACCCAGAGGGACATGTCTTTTCAGACACGGATGACTCACAATTTCACAAGATCTCCTTCATGGACAGTTTCGTCCTATGTCGGATTTGTTCGGCTCTTTGCACCACACTGCCCACTTATCCCATTGAACCTGACCCCTTCGCACCACTCACATTGCTGATAGAAAGCGAGACAGAGGCGCATCTTATCTCTAAATTATATAAAACTTGTGCACACTCACGGCAGATAGAAGACGCTGTGGTTCGCAGAGCATGGGAGCAGGACTTGTGCCGCCCCATTACTGACGAACAGTCGACAAAATGCTGCGAGGTGACGGGAAACATCTCTCTCAACAGTAGACGTAAGTTGCTCCAGTTTAAATTTCTCCACCGTATATATTTCACTCCCACCATGGCACACAGACTTGATCCGACCAGACCTCACAACTGTCTGAAATGCAAGTCCCCACACGCTGATTTTGCTCACCTCACATGGACATTTCCTAAGCTGCAGGTTTATTGAGAGCAAGTACATAGCACTCTTGGCTCCATGATTGGCCTGACTCTTATCCCTACACCAGAGGTGGCACTGCTAGGCTACACAGTTAACTTCCCCCAAACAATTAGACGGTTTGTGGCCCTCGGACTCTTACTGGCCAAAAGTGAGATCGCTCTACTATGGGGCCGCAAGTTTATACCCACGCTGCAGAGCTGGATACGCAGCCTGGCCTACTGTAACACTAACAGCGAGGTTTATGCAAGTACTGTAACTAGCTCGTCCCGACCAAAAGAGATATGGGGCCTGTTCAGATCGTACATTGAGAGCCTATGGCACACCGCATCCACTCAAGAAAGAGGGCTAGTCCCCGAGGATGTGGGGTGATGAGATCCTCCCAACGGTACTTCATTGCATGCATGCTGTTTTTTTTTTTTGCATATGCAGGAACAGCTTATGTACTGCCTAAAACAGACGTGAGGGATTGTTAGAGATATGGGGCTGGTGTGGTACCTGTTTGGCAATTGAGAGCCCCGCAGAGATATTCTTGTGGGTCTGTAAGTAAAATGTTGAACAATGTTTACTTTTGTACTGTTCATTGTCTTATAGGTCATATGAAGCTGTAATCTGTTGCTGTACACGATCGCTCATGATATTATCTGTGACAAGTATACCTTCATTGCTATAGATGCTGTAATAGGATGAAAATAAAAATCAAGTAAAAGAAAAAAAAGTCACAGTCTCGTGGCAGTAGGCCCGTGCCGGCAGCAGTGTATCCGGTGCCACCAACTCTGTGCAACGCAAGTCATGGACCATTTATGATGGAGTATCATGGTGCGGACGCCCTCATGTCACCTCCGGCAGTGGGGAATGTGATGTGGTAGGGGCCTAGGCCCTCATGCATAAATAATAACCACATGGATACATCCAGAAAGAGAGTGGGAATGCGTCGAGCACATGCGCCTGGCCCTTTTTATTGGCAGGGTCACATGTCCTGCGACACCTGTGCTGGATGGGTGTGGTGTGGGTGTAAAGCAGCCCTCAGGGAGCGGCTGTGGCATGCTGACATCTAGACCTGTGGTCAGCTGATCACTACAGGGAAGACCTGGGACATGTAGCGTTGTCATCCCCCCTGTAAGCGTAAGCAGAGTGGGCTGGCCTGCCATGTGCCAGTCCTGCGTAGGGGTGTGAACACTGACCACAGGGCTCTGCGCCTGGTTCTGTCCTGGGTCTGGACAAGGAAGTAACTAATGCGTGTGTCTCTGTTGTAGTGTCAGGGCCACCCGGACTGCAATCGGTAATCTTGCACCCTGTGACTCAAGTCCCACAATATGAGCAACATGGACGTAAGGGGGAATCACTGACCCTACATTCATCCATACTTCCACAGTTGAATGATCATAGACATGACACATCTGTGTGAATATGAATGTTTAATGCACATTCAGTGGAGTGTTGTAGCTGGAGCAGTACAGGGCCATGCAAACCCCACTTTACGTTTTTGGCCCGTGGAGTTCCAGCCAGAATCCTTTAGGAAATGACAAGTTCATCGGAAGAGGAAGAGTTCAGTTCGCAGTCTGACTGCTGTGTCATTGGTAACCAAACAGAATATGGCAGTCCATGTTGAGGTCCAAGGTGAGTGTCGCAGAGTGTATCGGTGGACAGTGGAAGGGGATGATGGAGAGGGCAGAACCAGGCAGAACCAAGCAGAAACAGGCCATATGGTGGGGATGAATGCTACTGCTTGCTTCTTACCAGTAAGGTAGATTCATCCACATCTTTGTCCTCTGCTGTTTCATGTGCTTCACATGTGGGCGGTGGTGTTCTGTCTCCGGCACTGTGTGGCAGTGACTCATCAGAGGCCGAAGGTGGAATGTCTGCTGCACTGTGTGGCACTGACACTTCAGGGGGCAGAGATGTGGATGGAGTGGTAGTAGCAGCATTCATCCGCGCCAGGCCTTGTGGCAGCAATGCCATGAGGAGGGTCTGCAGGGCATTGAAGAACCCAGCTACCTATCGCTGGTGTGCAGCCTTGGCAGTCGCTCTTTCCACTTGCGTCCGCTCCATTTTCTCCATGATCCGCCGCATGTTTCCCAACTCCCGGGTAACATCGCTGGAGCCACTCTGACTAGACAGTTGTTCTTGTCTCAGAGTCAGGACTCCAGCGATGTCAGGCATGGATCGTTGGAGAGCATGGAGTGGACTGTGGGTGTCCGTTAGGGACTGTGAGTGGTCCCTGATGGGACTTAGACACCCACGTATGGCATCTAGTTTGGCCGTCATGCGGTCGAACCCCACCCGCACCTGTTCAGCCATCTTCTCCTGGCACCCCAACACATGGCTTGGAACGCCATGTGTTGTTCTTGGGGGTCCTGGGAGGCAGCTGTGGTGGTGGGTGCTGCCTGCTGTGTGGGCTGTGCAGGGGGTGGGGTTTCCTCGTTGCAGCAGGGCTGCCCTGCTCCTGGAGGTGGGTTGACGTAGCTGTCAATGAACTCTTGGCGGGCTTCAGTGTCGAAGGAGCGGAGGTCCTCTTCGTCATCAGTGAAGAGAGGTGTTGGTTTTCCCTCTGCAATGTGAAGGGAAGATGCAGTTTAACATTGTATTCACATGTATGTTGACGTATTGTACATGTTTACATACAGAGTGCATGACAATGTACATTTTGACTGTTTGGGAGGAGCTGCCTATTTGATGCGGGACAGAGGACATTTCGACATCACAGATGTGTGTTTGTACTTGTACATTATCAACCCACATTTCCCTGCTATGCCAAATGTGATTGGCTAATTTCTACACACAAGCAGCACCAGCTGTGTCCTCTGTTCTGTTTTGAACGTGTTGGGGTTTTACCACATTGTTGTCAATGTTGATGTGCTATGCATGTTATGTGTATGTGCTGCATTTTGGGAGAGTCGCCCCTGCAGCTCTGATTTTGCTGCCCCTTATCCCTTTCATGCGGTGTGCCTTTGACATCTGTGCTTATACAGTGCTGAGATGTTGCAGACTTGGGTACATTGGGATCTTTGGTGGGAGTTGGGAGTCTGGGGCATGGTTTGTCTGCAGATGTGTTGTTGACATCAGGGGTTGTTTGTTCACCTGCATGTGTCAGAGTGTGACCTGCTCCTTTACGGATGTGGTCCACACTCAGCCACCTCAGTGTAGTGGCATGCAACATTTCATGATTTATTGACTGCAGCAAGGCTATTCATCATGCTGTGTAACTTGCATTGTCAGTGTTGCTCACAGACACACCGTTTTGCTGGGTTTGACACATGTGCATGGGTTGGTTGTGAGATTGGTGGTGTTTAGGAAGGGCCCCCTCTGGGCACATAGTCAAAGGCGTCCTACTTGCTGATTCTAGGTGTGCC
Organism: Lissotriton helveticus; assembly: GCF_964261635.1. NCBI lineage: Eukaryota > Metazoa > Chordata > Amphibia > Caudata > Salamandridae > Lissotriton > Lissotriton helveticus. The sequence continues at coordinate 1,210,523,537 of NC_136063.1, forward strand.
ACAATGTGCCAAGGGGATCAGAGACATGCTCCAGAGTCCTTGTGGGTGTGCACTGTGCTATACCTAATTGTGCATGTGTGCCATTGTGCCCATCTCCACCCATCCCCCCAGTCCCTGGTCGTTACTCACCCTGTTGCTGTTGTGTCAAGTCGTGTTGAGCAGTGTCCGGTTCCCCAACTCCTGCCACTGTCTCCACACTGATGAATGAGGACAATATTTCCTTCATCTCATCCAGCTCCTCCTGTGGTGCTGGACTCCCACCTCCAGTCTGCATTGCTGCCTTCTGGTTGTTGCCTAGTTTCTGCTTGGTTTTGCGCTTCACATAATTCCAGTGCCTCTTGACCTCTTCCATTGTCCTCTTCAGCACTCAAACTGCATTCACCTTGTCCACGATGGACTGCCATATTCCATTTTTTGTTGCTATTGAGACTGTGGAGGTGACGAACAGTAGTTGATGGTGTTTCATCACCTCTGTTATTAGGATCCTGTTTTCCTGCGGACTGAACCGTGTCATCCTCTTCTTCTTGTCCTTACCCTTCCCTGACCCCGAGGTCCCAGGCTAGTCCTCTGGGGGGCTTGTGGGGTTCTGGTTGTCCTCTGTACTTGCTCCGGCTACTTCCATTGTGCTTTGCAGTTGCAGTTTATAGTGATTTGTCCCGCCTGACGTGTGTGAATTGCAGGCCTGGCGAAAGTTATCGCTAATTTTTTTACCGCGATTGGACCCATCCCAACTTTTTTCACGTTGAGGTTTACATTTTTATCGCCTTCCCAGTGACTTTATCGCGGATATTTGATCTGTTATCAGGAGAATATCTGTGTTATCGCCGTGTTGGGAATAGGACGTTAACACTGAGTTATTTTACCGCGATAGACGGCCATATGAAACATTGCGTTAACCGATTGCAGGTTCTTCAGAATATCCCCCGGAGAGTGTTAGTTTGCCTCATCCAGTGTAGATTGCCGTCTGTATCGAACATTCACTTTCACATAAACAATGCATGTTTGACTATTACTTTTTCCCCTCTCCATAGCACAGGAAGCGCAAGATAGATGTTTGAAGCGCAGATCGAAAAAGAATGAAAGAAATTCACTACTTGACCAGTCAAGTAAGAAGGGGAAAGGGCCCCGACGATCTCTGGGCTGTGAAGTAGCAGTAGGGCATGGAGGCCTGGTTTCAGTGAACGTATGATCCGATGAAGAAGTGTCTGCAGTGGCTGAGACAGGGGTGCAGCAAGTACAGTAACAAACGACCCTGAGGGTCTCCCTGAACCCTGATTATTGAGGTATTTTATCATTCAGACAGCACAGTCAGGGGCACATTTCCTTCTTTGCAATAGGGCCAGTGACACAATGTAGAGGTATATTTACAATATTTTGGCATAAAGCAGTGCCGCAAGTCTTCTGGCCATGCTGCCCTATGTCAAAAGAAGAGGACAGGAATACGCCATATCTACAAGATATGGTGCACTCTGATCCTTTCTACCAGCACGGGCGAACAAACTGCAGCCGAGCGCCAACGAAGACACACTTGCACCATGGTGCAAGGGAGTCTGTTTTGTTGGCACAATTGTTTTTGTGCAGGAAGAGACACTTTACTGCACAAAGACAATCAAAGGAGGAGTATTCCTTGTTCAATGTGGACTGTAGAATGCAGCACAAGTGGATAGAGGAAAAAATTGCCTGCTTTGGAAAGGCATTAGTTTCGGCACTAACATAAGAATGGGACCCCCTCTGTGTTTACTACAATGGTCAGGGAAAGAGAGGAAAAGCAAAACAACACTATAAGAAATATTCCCCCTTGACCTCTACAATTCTAGTGATATACCTCCAACACTTTTACTTTTATACTTTAGTACATAGTGGCAACATAAACATTTTTTTGGATTTATACTTTTATTATTTTTTTATTATTTAGTTATATTTTATAGTACAAAATTTGTCATTTATCAATTTGTCATCTCAGTTTATACATTTCCAAAAACACATAATATAAAACACATAGTACTACACTGCAATCAATAAAAAACCATTCCATGCAGAGAAAGCAAATTCAAAAAAGATAACATTCTTACAAATCCATACACCATACTCTCATCATACATACTACATTCACTCTCAATTCTGCGTCTGAGGGATCGCAGATTGAAGTGCGAATTTATACGCAAGGTCGACGCGTTTCGGCGGTATAAAACCACCTTCCTCAGGACCTTTCTTGCAGAATACACAGATATTCCAAACGATATTTTATAACCCCTGCATGGTCGGGTATCTGTAACGAAAAATGACATACATTTGCTTCACTTATTCCTACTAATTCATGATAATTCTACATCAGTATAATAAATTGCGTTGTCCTATGTACACCAAAAAGAACCAGCTTATTTACACATTTAATTATTTAATTATTTTATCTCTTGTGAGGTAGGACCTGAACCAGCAATGCCACATCACCTTGTTGCTCTAATCCTGGACAAAAAACCTTCTTATCAATTAAGACAAGCACATCATTAAACCTATATGCGTGGTTTCAAAAAAAAAGTTTTCATACACGTGCTCGTCAACTATGCCATTCTCAGAGATGGCTCACGAGGTAAAGACTATTTTCTATATGTGCAATTATTTCCACATTTCTATTTATGAGACTGACACCTAGGGAAAGTTAGACAAAGTCTTAGCATATGGTGTACCTTCAGTTTTTCAATGGTCTCGCCCCCTGTTACGATCGCAAATCCAGAGCTTTTTGAGATAATATTCTTAAGGGTTCCTGTATCAGAGCAAAAACAACTTTTCTCACTTGTCTTATATATTGAAACTTTATAAAGGAGTTTGATCTTTTATTAGCGTTCAGGGCGCTTACCAATTCTATCGGGCAGCGATCCTTCGAATAGTTACAGATGCGAAGGCTTGTTATCTTCCTTTAGTTTAAAACTGGTGTTTGCCTGCAAAAACCCAAACAGAGAAACCCGGTCTAAACGGAACCTAACGCAGTAAAGTGCTTAGATATTTAACATGCACTAACGATAATATTACTAACCTTGTTTTCGGCTTCTTTAAAGCCCTCCAGGAAAAGGGACTTCTAACGACGGAAGTTTTACACGAAGTAAATCGTAACCGCGTTCTTCAAAATTTTAGTACGTGGAGAAGTAATTTATCGTAGGCTGAAATAGATGATAAGACATGATCGTCAAACACGAACATTCCAAATTTTAATTATCTTTTAAACTACTCTCTTGAGTTTAACCTATTACACAATGCTGGCCCCACCTATGCTTTACTTACTTTTGTATATTTCTCGTAGTCTCGGTATACATCCAGTAAGTGTATCTATGTAACGCTCCGGTAGCCTGGAGTATTACTGTTCTACTTCAGCTATTTAAATGGTGTTTTCGCGCCACGAAAACAGTCACATGGTCGAAACCATGGCGGCCATTATTCAGTGGTGTTCAATTGTGTTTACCACTCTTCTGTCGGCTCCATGTCGTCACTGACAGCGCCACAGACATAATCACGTGATCGCAAAACAGGACAGCCATTACTGAGTGGTGTTCTTAATCGATGTTTATCACTGTAATATGTTATGTTTATCTCTCTTGTTGTTGTGTCCTTATTTACCATATCCATACATTACAGTTTCAGTAAGGACATTATTTCAGTATTGGTGGCAAATTTTTAAGAAAAAGGAGAGATATACAAAAAAAAATATAAATATAGCAATATATCCTGTTTATTATTCCAGATTTACAAGAATTTATTCACTCAGATTTAATATCTTTCGAATGCCATTCTCGGGGGGATTATGATCGAATTTATAAGAGTGCCATTTATTTATCAAAGGAAACCAAAATTCCGCATTTGGACAAAAGTGGAAATCTCCTGCATCGCTTTTGTATAATATAATATGGGCATCATGATCAATATCTCTCAACTCCTTTCTCAGTACGTGTTTAAGATGTTTATTTTACCCATGGGAATTATTCTGTTACATACCAAGATATATTTTCGTTGAGGCCCCTTCTGACACTATCAAAGTAAAAAATCCAAAAACATTCTCGCTTTTTCCTAGTTCTTTCAGGTAGTTTACCTTTCCTGCATTGAATTTTTTCAAGAATACACCACTTTAATTCTGACTCGTTGTGATTTTGATCTATACAATGTTGAGTCAGAGGTGATGTCAACTTGTTCGTTCTTACTGACGATTTATGTTCGCTAAATCTTAGCCTGAATTCGCGCCCTGTCTCACCTATGTATGCCAACCCACATGGGCATACAATATAATAGACAATATTTTTACTCCGACAATTTGTAAAAGATCTTAGAATAATCGTTTTGTCATTGTGTTGGAGATTATTGCCTATAATCGCGGAGTCACAGGCATGACAGTTGCCACATCTGTGATTACCACGAATCGTATCTCCATTTGTCAGAGTTGTTTGTTTCTCTACTGGGACATTTTTCCGTCTGGTATGAACCAGACGATCTCTCAGATTCTGGTTGCGTCGATATGTCACCAATGGTTTCTCTAGATTCATTTCGCTTTCAACTTCCAAGATTCTCCAGTTTTTATTAATTATGTTTTTAATCTTGTAATTGCCTAGTTCGCCAAGCTTTTAAAAGGGCGAGATATTATGACAGAGATGCTTTGCTGAAAAATAAGAGTAATAAGAGTCAAGACAAAATTGTATGTGTTTTAAATCATTCAACACTCAAAGGCAACTGTCATGCCTGTGACTCCGCGATTATAGGCAATAATCTCCAACACAATGACAAAACGATTATTCTAAGATCTTTTACAAATTGTCGGAGTAAAAATATTGTCTATTATATTGTATGCCCATGTGGGTTGGCATACATAGGTGAGACAGGGCGCGAATTCAGGCTAAGATTTAGCGAACATAAATCGTCAGTAAGAACGAACAAGTTGACATCACCTCTGACTCAACATTGTATAGATCAAAATCACAACGAGTCAGAATTAAAGTGGTGTATTCTTGAAAAAATTCAATGCAGGAAAGGTGAACTACCTGAAAGAACTAGGAAAAAGCAAGAATGTTTTTGGATTTTTTACTTTGATAGTGTCAGAAGGGGCCTCAACGAAAATATATCTTGGTATGTAACAGAATAATTCCCATGGGTAAAATAAACATCTTAAACACGTACTGAGAAAGGAGTTGAGAGATATTGATCATGATGCCCATATTATATTATACAAAAGCGATGCAGGAGATTTCCACTTTTGTCCAAATGCGGAATTTTGGTTTCCTTTGATAAATAAATGGCACTCTTATAAATTCGATCATAATCCCCCCGAGAATGGCATTCGAAAGATATTAAATCTGAGTGAATAAATTCTTGTAAATCTGGAATAATAAACAGGATATATTGCTATATTTATATATTTTTTTTGTATATCTCTCCTTTTTCTTAAAAATTTGCCACCAATACTGAAATAATGTCCTTACTGAAACTGTAATGTATGGATATGGTAAATAAGGACACAACAACAAGAGAGATAAACATAACATATTACAGTGATAAACATCGATTAAGAACACCACTCAGTAATGGCTGTCCTGTTTTGCGATCACGTGATTATGTCTGTGGCGCTGTCAGTGACGACATGGAGCCGACAGAAGAGTGGTAAACACAATTGAACACCACTGAATAATGGCCGCCATGGTTTCGACCATGTGACTGTTTTCGTGGCGCGAAAACACCATTTAAATAGCTGAAGTAGAACAGTAATACTCCAGGCTACCGGAGCGTTACGTAGTTACACTTACTGGATGTATACCGAGACTACGAGAAATATACAAAAGTAAGTAAAGCATAGGTGGGGCCAGCATTGTGTAATAGGTTAAACTCAAGAGAGTAGTTTAAAAGATAATTAAAATTTGGAATGTTCGTGTTTGACGATCATGTCTTATCGTCTATTTCAGCCTACGATAAATTACTTCTCCACGTACTAAAATTTTGAAGAACGCGGTTACGATTTACTTCGTGTAAAACTTCCGTCGTTAGAAGTCCCTTTTCCTGGAGGGCTTTAAAGAAGCCGAAAACAAGGTTAGTAATATTATCGTTAGTGCATGTTAAATATCTAAGCACTTTACTGCGTTAGGTTCCGTTTAGACCGGGTTTCTCTGTTTGGGTTTTTGCAGGCAAACACCAGTTTTAAACTAAAGGAAGATAACAAGCCTTCGCATCTGTAACTATTCGAAGGATCGCTGCCCGATAGAATTGGTAAGCTCCCTGAACGCTAATAAAAGATCAAACTCCTTTATAAAGTTTCAATATATAAGACAAGTGAGAAAAGTTGTTTTTGCTCTGATACAGGAACCCTTAAGAATATTATCTCAAAAAGCTCTGGATTTGCGATCGTAACAGGGGGCGAGACCATTGAAAAACTGAAGGTACACCATATGCTAAGACTTTGTCTAACTTTCCCTAGGTGTCAGTCTCATAAATAGAAATGTGGAAATAATTGCACATATAGAAAATAGTCTTTACCTCGTGAGCCATCTCTGAGAATGGCATAGTTGACGAGCACGTGTATGAAAATTTTTTTGGGGAAACCACGCATATAGGTTTAATGATGTGCTTGTCTTAATTGATAAGAAGGTTTTTTGTCCAGGATTAGAGCAACAAGGTGATGTGGCATTGCTGGTTCAGGTCCTACCTCACAAGAGATAAAATAATTAAATAATTAAATGTGTAAATAAGCTGGTTCTTTTTGGTGTACATAGGACAACGCAATTTATTATACAGATGTAGAATTATCATGAATTAGTAGGAATAAGTGAAGCAAATGTATGTCATTTTTCGTTACAGATACCCGACCATGCAGGGGTTATAAAATATCGTTTGGAATATCTGTGTATTCTGCAAGAAAGGTCCTGAGGAAGGGGGTTTTATACCGCCGAAACGCGTCGACCTTGCGTATAAATTCGCACTTCAATCTGCGATCCCTCAGACGCAGAATTGAGAGTGAATGTAGTATGTATGATGAGAGTATGGTGTATGGATTTGTAAGAATGTTATCTTTTTTGAATTTGCTTTCTCTGCATGGAATGGTTTTTTATTGATTGCAGTGTAGTACTATGTGTTTTATATTATGTGTTTTTGGAAATGTATAAACTGAGATGACAAATTGATAAATGACAAATTTTGTACTATGAAATATAACTAAATAATAAAAAAATAATAAAAGTATAAATCCAAAAAAATGTTTATGTTGCCACTATGTACTAAAGTATAAAAGTAAAAGTGTTGGAGGTATATCACTAGAATTGTAGAGGTCAAGGGGGAATATTTCTTATAGTATTAGTTTCGGCACTGTCTCAGATTTACACTATGTTATAAATTTGTAGCAGTGTTGAAAACCATGAGTGCTGCGTGGGAACACCTACAGCAACACCCAAGGAATGCCCCTTCTACACAGAGTAAGGTACTGCCTTACTCCATAGTTATAGGGCCATGAAAGCCAAGCAGGGTGACTTTGGGTGGCCTTGTAAATATGGGCTGACACACTGCACACAGTGCGCCTCCGGAGCAACCCAAAAGGGACGGTCCGTCAGCATAAAAGTGTCACAGTAGCATTGTAAATATGCCCCCGAGTACGCTAACTAGATCACACACCATGCAATCCCGGTTCTGATTGCAATATCTGTGAACTGTATCGAAAGATTCCAGATTGTAAAGAGTGGTTTGATTCTACAGTAGTGAGGAATCTACCAGCATACAGCAGCATGCTGTATCTGAGCATTAAAGATGTGTGTGTGACAATATAGAGAGCAGTCTTAAGTGAATAACATCCATTGTTTAATCATTTTTGGTTGTTGCTCAATTTACATAAATCCAGCGACGTGGGGGAGTTTGCTGAGCCTGGAGGGGCATGGAGGCAGCAGAAGTTACACCACTGTTCATTTCCCAGTTTTTCTCTACACTGCAAGATTTTTGCTTTATTTAAATCATTCCATGCGGGTTTAAGCTGATGAGAAAGGTGAGAGTTGCCAGTAGGAATTGTGATTTTGGTCAATCTGTTACAGAAATTGTACTGGATAATGCAGCTTTTTACACCAGTTTTTTTTTTAATTGTGCCAAATTTTGTTAAGTAACATGCATTAATTTGTCTTACACCCCACCAATTTCAAATTCCACTAGCCGCCACTGGCGAGGGATCCTCTGTTTCCTCAGGACTCAGGCTGTTGTGGGGGCCCGTTTCACTGCTCGGTCTGTTCAGGAGTTTTGTCACCGGATGTGACTCCTCCCGGGTTCTCAGGTCTAAGTGGGCTTTCCATCATGATGTCATTCTCCTCTGCCCCAGGCTCTGGTCAACTGCGGAAGTCTACCTTCCAGAAAAACTAGATGTTCCTGGTGACTGTCTCGCAGCTTTTGTGGACTGTGGCCATGATACCATCTACATAGATCACTGTACACACTCCTGGTTTGAATTGTGTCGTAAACTTCCACCCAGGCCCTTTATTATTACTTTGTCACCTGGAGATGTTATCTGGGGTGCAGCCTGCCACTTCATGCTTGCTCGCACAATGTTCTGGGTGCTCCGGGCTTGGGTGCTCACAGGGTCATAAAATGATGGGGTCCATTCTGGGGTAACTGGGACAGTGTTTTGTCGTGGCCCGTTGAGCATCAGAGACGAAGGAGGGCACCGTGTTGTGCTGTGTGGTTTTCCCCAGTATACCCTCAGGAACCTCTGGAGGCTGAGTTCTGGGTTGACCCTTTCCACCATGGCAATTCTGAGAGTTTTTTTAGTGTGCGCATGAAGCGTTCGGCCTCTCCGTTGGCCTGCGGCCACTGTGGCATGATGCTGCGGTTATTATATCCCCAAATGCTCCGACCTATGGAAAGGAGGCCTGTTGTCAATTTTTATTTCCTCCGGCAGGCCGAACTGTGTAAGTCTTTCTCCAGCACTGGTGCAATTTTGATGAAGGTTGTCGAGTCGACCACATCGGCGATGGGGTATTTTAAATAACTGTCCACCAGGACTACAGTAACTCTCCCACTGGGGAAACTTCCAAAATCAAAACTTATTTTGGACCATGGGGCTATACAGGGTTTCTATGTAATGACAGGTGCAGGTGCTTCCTGGAAGCTTGTGAGTTGACATGAAGGACATCACCTCAACATCTTGTTTACATAGGATTCAAGATCTGGGAACTATACTTTATCTCTCATGCGCAAGTTCAATCTGACTGTGCCTTGGTGTCCCCCCCATGGGCCAGTGGTGTTACCCGGTGTTGTAGGCTTTGGACATAACTAGGTGTCGACCTCTCCATATGAGGCCATCCTGGGTGGCGCGGAGTTCATCACATACCCTCCGCAACTTTGTGAGCCTCTCCTTCTCCGGGCCATGCCAGTTATTGGCATCATGTAGGAAGTTTTGCCACAAGCCACTTTGCAAGGCATTCAGTACCTTCAAGAGCAATGTGTCTGTATTTGTGGCCTCTTCAATCTCACGTAGGCTGAAGGTCTCCAGGCAAACCCCTTGGGACACCATGTGGACATACTCCTCCGTTGCCTCCTCATTGTCTGCAGGGTGGTGTGGTTGTTGCAAGAGGAAGTCAGACAGGTTCTTAGGCCCCTGAAGGTAAACCAATTCCATGCGGTAGTGCTGTAGCAGAATGGTCCAGCGTTCGATCCACAGCAGTAGGTGGGTTGCTATACCTCGTAACAATGGGACAAGTGGCTGATGGTCAGTACCCACTCTGAACGTCCTCCCACGGAGGTACAAGTCTAAGTGTCCGCATGCCCATTTGATGGCTTATGCCTCCCTTTCTCTTTGCAAAACACACAAGATGATGGACGGAATGTTACACAATGGCAAAACATTCACCCCCAGTCACAGATCTGGGTTTAATCCATTGTTATTTTGCTCGCTAAGCCACCCTAGTTCAGACATGGCCATATGCAAATCAGTCTTGCCCCTGTGCCTCATGGGAACAGTCCAGACCGAACTGCCAAGCTATGTCTTTCCTGGACCGGAATCAAGCATCCTAGGACCGGTTTCTGGCTATCAGCCGTCTTCAGCCAGGATAGCTTGACTCCAGTGGCCTAGTGAGCACGGCACCCACGTCTGGGTATACCCTTCCCACATAGGCTGAACAGCAAAACACACAAGATGATGGATGGAATGTTGCACAATGACAAAACATTCACCCCCAGTCACAGATCTGGGTTTAATCCATCGTTATTTTGCTCACTAAGCCACCCCAGTTATTTGGGCATATTGTGCCTCAGTCTGTGTTCTGCTTTGCTGACAAACGCTAGTGGTGCCCACCTCCCCGGTTCTACTTCTTGAGTGAGCACGGCCACATAGCCTACGGGGCTTGCATTAACAAGTAGCTCAGTCCGCTTCTTCGGGATGAAGTAAGCCATTGTTGTCTTGCTCATTAGGGCCTCCTTTATCTTCTCGAATGCCTCTTTCTTGCTGGTGCCCAATTTCCAGATGACATTGACCTTGGTCAGTGCTCAACAATGGTCGCGAGGTTGGGAATAAATCTGCCACAGTAAGTAGCCATGCTGAGGAAACTGCACACCTCGGAAACGGTGGTCGGAGCTGGAGCTCGCTTAGTGACTTATGACTTTCGAAATTCGACCTGCACCCCCCATCCTTATTGGGGATGTGTCTGAAGAACTCTAAGGAGGTCTGCAAAAAAGGTTTTTTTTTTCTCTGTGCAGAGTAACGCTGTGATCCTAAAGGTGCATTATCTTGCAGGTGTTTCTCGTGTTTCTTGGCAGTTGCAGAGTATATCAGGATGTTATCACTCACATTCATGATGCCATGGAGTCCCGACAATGTCTCCCTTTAGGCATCCTGAAATACCTCTGCTGCTGAGGATGCCAAAGTTCAGCCTTTTGTAACGGCATAGCCCAAGGTGTGTAGAGAATGTCATTACGTACCTGCTCTCTCCCTTGCGCAGCACCTGGTGGTGGTATCCGGCGTTCAAGTCTAGTTTAGAGAACCACCTTGATCCATTTAGAAAGGCAATGATATCATCCATTGTGGGTGTGATATGTCTCTCCCGTTTGATGGTTTGATTGGCGAGCCGTATGTCAATACATAGAAGCACTTTCCCTGGGTGCTTTGCTTTCTCTTCTACACCATTTCAATCACTCCTTGACTCTCAAGCTTTACCAGTTCCCGTTCTACCACTGACCTCAGGTGAAAAGGCACACTTCAGTGATGGAGAGCCACAGGTTTGACAGACTTATCAATGTGCAGCTTGGTCGGTGGGGCTTTAAGACATCCCAGGCCATTGAAAAGTCCAGAAAATTGTCTCAGCAGCTTTTCAGTCTGGTAGGCTTTCACATTCTGTCAAATAATGCAAGGCCTAGGTCTTCTGCCTTGTGATTGCCTAGCAGGATGTTGACTTCTTTGTCGATCATGTGGAATGTTGTGATTTCTTGGTCGGCTGATTTCCTACTCACTGTCTTAAGTCCCTTCAGGGACAGTGGTGACTGGCTCCCAGAGGTAAATATCTTGATTTTCGATGGGGACAGTGGTGGCCTGGGACCCGACAATCTCTACCAAAGAAGTGGGTTGCGGCCTTCTGTGTCTTTTTGAGTCACTTGTGAATGAGATGAGCCTTCTAGTTGATGTCTGTAACATTGTGGTTGTTTGGCGGTACCCTGAGGTTCAGGTTCATCGAGCGAGAGCTTCAGAATTGCTTCAGACGGGTTCTGCTTTCCACTGGCCCCTCTCCCTGTAAATCCTCCTCTGCCTACTGTAGCAAAATGATTCATCTTGCCATTGTTCGAGCACATATGGCCATGCGCGGGGCAGTCATCTAAGGGGTGTTCATCATGGCCACAATACTTGCAGGGACTTCCGGATTAAGGGAGGGCTGGCGCCTAGGGCCTGCTTGCTTTCCCTCTTATGTTTACTGCATTGGCCCGCTCTATTTTCACTGTGGGAGCCTTTTCCAGTTTTTGAGTAATGGCGTTGTCCATTTTGGTGGCTCTAATGGCTGACAGATCATGGAATCTTGCCATGATGAGGATGTCATACAGGATGATGTTTGGCTGCCTTAGGATGAGGCCTCTGATATTTTTTTCCAGCATCCCTGGATGATCTATGCCTTTATCTCTTTTGACTGGTCATCAACTCTGCATGTACTATCTAGCTCACACTGCTGTGCGTAAAAGTTATCTATGGACTCCCCCTCACATTGGCGGGCTTGGTTGAACTTGAAGCACCCAAAGTCCGGGTTTAATTACAGATCAAAGGGGGCATTGAGGGTTCTCACCGCTGTATCATAGTCGGTCACCGCTCCCGTTTTGGGAAGGTGCTCGGACAGCTTGTAAATTTCTTCTCCTGCATAATGGAGTTGGAGGGAGCACTTTATGCCCCATTGTTTTTACGTGTGGCAATAAAATCGTTGTCCAGCCTCCCTATCCATGTTCTCCAGTGGGGTGAGACTGTCGCTGGTTCAGCGTGCTCACTGAATGGTTGCAGCACTCCGAAGTGCATGTTCGGGTGAAAAGTCTCTCAATGGGTACCCTTGCGGGGGCACTGCATTGCCATCATCAGCCATGGCTGGATGGTGGTGTACTCCCTTTCTCTCATGTGTTCGGCTTACTGCTGGGCGCTGAGACTGCTGGTACGCTGTGATGTGTGGTGCCACGTGCCTGACTGCAGGTGGGGCCTCCTTGCACATGCAATATTGCTATGTGTTCCTGTTCCTTTAGCACTATTACTTTTCTTTTACTATTTGTTTTTTTTTAATGTGCAAATGTCCCAGACCATTTCCACTGCAAACTGTTACCTAACTTCCTTTTCTTTCTTTTTTTCCAATTTCAACGCCTTTATATGGGGGGGAAACCCCACTATTTGCTTGGTCAGCTAGGCCTGTCCTGCAAGGCCTCAGGGAGCCATAGACTGCACTTCTGCTTCAGCGCTGTGCAGTGCTTGGGCTCTGAAAGTGCCCCAATAGGAAGAGGTGTACCAGTGAGTAGTGGCAGGCGTGAGCAGCTCTCGGCTGGCATGATGCGGCCCAGAGACTTGCCACAGGTCGGCAAGGCATGCGACCAAATGCATGAAGAGAAGTGGCAGGCTGCAATTAGAAGAGTGGCCGATGTGAACGCAGGTCACGGTGTGAAGCACCACAGATGAGACTGCCAGCCTTCGTAGCACGGATGGGCCCTGGTGTTGTCACCCACGAAAGGCTCCAATACACTTGCTAGGCGTGCCAGGCGCCAGCAGACTGGAGCAGAGCCGCGGAGCCAACCGCTCCTGGGGGTGGCCCCATAAATGGAAGGGCAACCAGTTAAACCCCACAGGAACCAAAAGGGGGCGTTAGTGCACGAATGGCAGATCCTCGTCGCCAGAGTGACAGTGCTACCCAGGTGTAACAGGGGTACCCCGCTGAGAGCGGTGATAGAGCAGAGGTTTTCCTCTTACTAATTTGCAACATTTTAAAGGAAAACAATTTGTGACGCTACTTTACATTGAGGATGACAAAACGTGTGTTAAGCTCCATGATTCTAGACATGACAAAACATAATTACTATTTAGATACTGAATCGTAAAGCATGCAGAATGTAGGAATGAGCTTATGATTTCATTTTATATATACTAAATAAATGTGATTTTTTTAACAACTTTACTGACATTTGATCTTGTGATTGAATAATGTGATAATAAAAAGAACTAAGAAATTAATATGCAAAAATTAAACGTTCATGTGTTATAGATGAATAGTATCTTCGTGAGTAACATGAACACCGAAAATGGCAAAAGAAAAGTTGGTGTTGCACAAGAGTTAGTGGTAGAAACATCTGTGAATCATTTATTAAACATGCCTATAATGTTGTGCGTGCCCTAATAGTATATATGTGCAAAGGAAACTCATAATATATGTCTGTGCAACTGTGACATTTTGAAATTTTCTAATTTTTATGAGTACCCTATACTTACATGAATTAATTATGATTTGATTGAAATGTTTAATGATGCATTTAGTTGAGGGATTAATGTTCCATGCTATGCAATGCGAGATTCAAGATACAAAGATAGCTTTATTCGGTATTTGACAAACACCATAAAAGCAAGCATAAATGCAAAATACAGTCAAAACGCAGCATTAAAAACTTAGTGGTTTAAAATTCATTACAAAAAATATACACTTCATTACACTGTCAATTAATCAAGTCTTAAAGACCAATAAAATCTTTTCATAAAATTCATATAGTAGGAAGGTAAATTCATTAAATTAATAAATCAGTTGAGGTAAATATTACATATTTATGTATTATATGGTGTTATTAGGCACAGGATAATACTCAAACAAAACCCTCACACTCCTAATCATTTCTCATAGTTCCTCTGCATTTTATGATGAACGACAAAAATGTTATCAACACTACGATAGTAAGCTCATCTTGGAGCAAATACAATCTATGAAGGGCAGATTTACAGCTTCTCAAACCCCATAGCTTTAACAGTGGTAGCAGGTATTTTTTCCTCCCCCACTGATAATACTGGCAAAAAAGGATGCAATGTATATTAGACTGGGTGGCTAAGCCATCACACGGGCAATTTATCAGCTTCCCAGACCAATCATTTGAAACAGGGAACGTTATTAGCCTAAAAAAAGATTCCGTCCTCATTCGTGCTAAAAGCATTCTGTGATAACATGAAAATTTTGGCGCCAGATAAGGATGAAGGCCTTGATCATGGAGGATCTGACGATGGGCTACAATGGTGGACTTATTCCCATCTAAGTAATATCTCCTCTCCTCCAATAGACCAAGGCATGCCTCTTTTAATGCTTTTTTTGGCATTTGCGCACATGATATTGGGTTTGAAAAGAAATCTGGTTGGCCAATAGAGTTCAGAAATTTCTTAACATAGGCCAGCCATGGCTGCTTAAAGCCCTCGGCTTGATCCAGGCAGTCATGAATTACTTCCCTGTTGAAGGTCGTGTCCTCGCATGTCCAAATCTTGTACCACAGCATAACTGGCGCTATCTTTATCAGATCACTGATATGGGATCTGTCAAGTTCGTTGTGGCATATGGTAGTAGATGTGGAACGCGGGACTGCTAAAAGATACCTCAAGAAGGCATTTTCCACCCTTTGTATTTGAGAGCTATCTGCAAGTCCCCAGATCCCAGCCCCATAAACAGCTGTAGACACACATTTTGCTGCATAAATCTTAAGTAGTGTGTCTACCGGTTTCCCGCCGAGTCTTTTAGCGAATTGTTTAACCGCCCCAATCGAGCGGGCAAAGGCCAGGTTCCGGGAAGTGATCGCTGAGGACCATGTGCCCCTATTATTAAAAATAATACCCAGATAAGAAAACGTTTTAGACATAGCTATCTTTGAATCATTAACAAAGGTTTTGCAGTCTGGAACTTTTTTACTGGTGGTGCATGACATCGTAAAAGTTTTCCCCACATTTATTTTTAGGCCTCTAGAACTCATGAAGGTTGCAAAACCCGTTAGCGCCTTCTGGAGTCCCCGCTGTGTGCGGGCCATGATCACCGCATCATCGGCGTATAACAATAGTGGGACTGAGAGACCATTTATCTTGGGGTAGTCCACTTCCAGATCATTCAAAAAAGCTGCTACCTCATTAATATATAAATTGAATAGGAATGGCGCAAGTATGCAGCCTTGGCGAACACCCTTTGCTATGGGAAATTTTCTGGTTTGCTCGCCATTTTTGCCAAATCTCACCGTGGCACCTGCATCTCTATACAACTCCTGGATAAAACTTAACATGTTTTTATCTATCCCCATTGTGGCCAGGGTTTTCCACAACATTCCATGATCTAGGCAATCAAACGCCGAGGTTAGATCAACGAATGTTAGGAAGAGGTTCCCTTTTTTTGCTCCAATATACTTATTCATTATGAGGGCCAGGTTTAGACCCTGCTCTACGGTTCCCAAACCGGACTTAAATCCATATTGGAATTTCGAGAGTATCCCATTACTCTTGGACCAGGTTTGTAATTTGGTTAACAGCACCCTACCTGCTACTTTCATTAAGTTGTCTAGCAGGGAGATGGGACGATAGCATTTTGGGTCTTGTCTGTCCCCTTTTTTAAATATTGGGATGACTATTGCTTCATGCCATGTATTGGGAAAACCTAATTTAGTATAAGCGTTCAATACATTTGCTAGTAAGGGGGCCCAAAGATCTACGTTCCCCTTAAACAGATCAATGGGAACTCCATCAGGTCCAGGGGCCTTTAAACTAGCACTCTGGCAAATCGCTTGTTCCACATCTGCAGGGGTAAACATTACCTTTAGTGGGAAATTTCCATGAAACGGTGGAAGAACCACTCGCCCCGCATCCATCTCATCTTGTGGGATCGATGCAAGTAGATCTTTCTTATAGAGGGAGGTGAAATAGTTAACCCAATCATCTTCTGATATGCCTATTTCCAAGGAGTCTACCTTCCTATCCGAAAAGAAGGGGGCATTGATTTCTTTCCAGAACGATGTGTTGTCCCTTAAGGCGCTTGCCTTTATCAGGGCTTCCCAGGCTGCGTTTTTAAGATCTATCTGTCTACTTCGTAGGGTCTGCTTGTATGCTTGTCTAGCCTCCTTGACTCGGCCGCTATCCCTTGGGACGGGCTTTAAGGCCTGTAAAAGGACTTTGTGTGCTTTAGTACAGGCTCGATTGAACCAGCCATGTAATCTTGTGTCTTCCCCTAACTTTTGTTTTTTGATTAGCTTGGCGTTTATTGTGGCGGTGATCCCGTCATACGCCTGTATTATTAACTCGGGGTTAGTGCTTGGTTCTAAGCAGATGGCAAACTGTCTCGTTTCTTTCTGTACCAGATCCTTCAGGAAATTTGTGGGATCAATTTTTGCCCATTTAATGGCGTAGCCGTTTTTTCTGGCCAGCGCCACTGAGCGACCATGAAGTATACTCATAGTACTTGTTTTTTGGATCCCCGGCTTCCCTAGACTAAAGGAAGTGCTGATAGGAAAATGGTCGCTTATTGCTAGATCTTCCGTATCAAAAACCCCCACCCAGCCTTGATTCCTGTTGGAGACTAAAATAAAGTCGATTACAGTGCCTGCCCCACGGCCAAAGAAAGTTGTCTGAAACGCTACAGGTGGCTCACAGAGTTCATTGGCGAAGGCCAAATCCCAGTCGTGCATAAGTTGATTTAGCAGGTTGCCCCCTATGGAGTGTTCGAAATGCGTGGTGGGATCCCCTCTTAAGTCAAAAATGCCACAATTTTTTGTTTGACTATAGGGGCATAGGTGACAATTAAAGTCCCCTGCTATGAGCAAGCAGTCTGCCCCCTGCCCACCTCTCTTTAGCAGTGAGTCCAGCTCCGCTATTAAGGCTTTAACCTCCACTTTTGGCGCATTATTATAAATGTTAATCAAGAAAAAAGAGCGCCCGTTTGATTTAATAAACAGACCTTGTAATAAGCTCCCTACACCTGCCTTCGGTCCGCTTGCCTCATATGTGCTCTTTTCTATATTACAGAGATTAGAGGTGAAAATACACAGTCCCCCAGAGCCTCTGCCTCGGTTGCCCTGAATGGAGGGGATATAAAAAGTACTAAAACCCTCAATGTGGGTCTCATCTAGGTCCCAGCACTCCTGAAGGCAGATTATGTCCTGCCTTTCCATAAAAGTTAGGAATAACTGGTCCCGCGCTTTTTTGGCCAGCCCTGCAATATTCCAGGATGTTATTTTTAACGAACTTTTTCCCTCGTTTCGTGGGCTGGATTCTTCCTGGCTAGTTAATGGAACAATACCCTCGGGCAAGAATCCGATCTCATTATGAATTTGAATCTTATGTGCTGTACTTAGGTGTGCATACATGCAGATAGTTTCAGCTGGGGTCCCAAGTCCTCTCTCCTTTGATGGCATACTAAGTTGTTCTGCTAAATGCTGGCCTGACAATTTTACACCACCCGTAGCATGATCTAGTGCACTCTCTATAGCCACGTGATTTGTGCTTTCTACTTGGGGAAGGACGTCATAGATCTTATTTGGGGGGGCTAAGGTTACTGGTACCCCTGTAGTGACCTTTATTGGTCAATCGACCATATCTAAGCAGTCGTATCTGTTCCTTGTAGGAGCCCCCCTCCAATAGTCAGGGTTTGAGTTTTCTCTACTATGGTACCAGGGCCGAGAGTCCCAACCTCTGGTCCAATAGTTATTGCTGTTCCTGTTTCTACTTCTATTGGAGTGCCCCACCTGCGTCCATGGCCAGTCTTGAACTTCATCCCAGCTAGTTGTATCACCATAGTTGGGGATGTTTAATGGGGGATAGAAGAAGGAGAGACGCTGTACGTCAATCCCCCCCCTTTTTTCGAGTGCTGGCCAAGAAGAAATATAGTCAACCATGGCAGGATCGTCGCAGTTGACTATAACGCAGTCATCCTGTAGGCTTTTTTTCGTATCCCCAATCCAGAACACTCTTCTCACAGAATTTATTCTGCTGTGGTGTGATGACTGTAGAGGTCTGTTTTGACTCAACCATTGCAAAACTTTGTTCCTCAATGACCACGGGGGCTCGTCCGAACCATCTGTCAATTCTGGCACCCCTGTTAGAATGACAGTGTAAGGGGTAGCCTCAGGTGGCAGATGAAACGGGCGCCTAAACCTAGTGCCCTTCCTCTCTTTTCCCTGAGGTTGGGAAGACTGGGTTTTATGTGATGTGTGTAAAGTCTCCTTCAGATTAGCTAGCTGGGTATTTAGGGCCACAAGGGCCGGGGTGGGTTGCACGTTACCACTAGTAATATCAGATTGGCCCTTCCCCTCTACAGTGAGGGGTTTAGGAGTATTTTGTGAGTTTGATCTGGCACTCTTATTAGTCTGGGGGTTTGCTGCTTTATCTTGTACGAGGGGCTTTGGGCACGCAGCTGGTAAAGTGAGCGATTGAGCCGGTTTACTTGGCTCTTTGGATTTCCCATCCCCCATATCTAGGGTGCCCAGTGACTTCTGTGTAAATACAGGAGTATTTAATTTCGCAAGTTGTTTTTCAATAATCCTTAGGCTTTTTTCCAAGGGTTGCAAATGGTATTTTAACAATTCCCCCATGCTGTTTGTAAGAAAATCATGTCATGTCACACAGGTGGTACATGGTTTATGTATACCACCCACAGCACCTATTGCATCTAGATTTTCCGGTGGCTCAGTATTCTGTGGGCGCATGTTAAGGACCACTCTATTGGTGGTGGGGGGGGTTTGCTCTACTACAATAATGTTGCTATTCGTATTCGGGTTGCAAGAATTCACGGTGTTAGGTGGAGCAGATGTAATCTCTTGTATAATCAACCCATTACTTGGCCTCTTAGGTATGGCACCCTCCCTTTCACCCGTGGAGTTAGGTTCTAGTGCAGTGTCTTGGTTGTGTAGGAGTTGTAAGTCCGGTGTTTTTTCCAAGTCCTCCATAGAATCGGACCCTAATGACAATTGTGTTGCTGACAAGTCCACAGTATTTGGAACTGTGTGAACTAGTACACTTGCTTGATTCAACAAGGGGATGATCGGACCCTTGTGAGTTGGAGTTTGTGCCAAAGCAAGGGGGCCCATTGAGGATCTTCTTCTAGCAACCTCCAATTCATGTGACACCCTTCGTTCTATCAAGTGTATGGTATTCTCGATAACTTCATTGGTCTTATTAAGAAATAAGTCAATGGGTCCAGTTATATCAGTAGCTTTAGCTGTCTTTTTCTTTCTAGTAGCTCTGTTCATGATCGTAAGCTATGCGTCTCAGACTAAACAGTAATGATGGTGCAAAAGACTGGTCTCACTATAGGCGAGAATATAGGTGTAAATCCCCGCAGTTCTTAACAAGGAAGGACTAAAGATAAATAGTAAAAAACAAATACCGTGGCCCAGTCCAGTCTCGCACAGTCTGGAACGGGCTGTAACGGGCCCGCCCTTGGCCCGGGCTTCGCCCGGGCGTCGACCCGCGCGCGTCCCGCGGTGCGCGTTGGCGACCTTGCTTAAAAACTGTAGAAGGTGAAGGGGGGCGGGGCACTGGGAGGGGGCGCGGCCCGCACGGGAAGAGGAAACAGCTGGTGGTAATTACGCTGTACCTCCCAGTCCCGGGGCCGCGCCTCTCGCCTCCTCTGCGGCCGCGCTGGTGAAACTCCTTCCTCCTCGGGCACTGTAGACAGTTTTTGGCAAAGGCTACTCCTGTAGCGGTAAACAGACAAAGACCTGGAGACGATGAAAACCTCTGTAGCGAGCGGCTCCCGCGAAGCGGGGGCCGCGAGAGGTTAAGAGCACTTCAATGGGGCGGGGCACTGGGAGGGGGCGCGGCCCGCACGGGAAGAGGAAACAGCTGGTGGTAATTACGCTGTACCTCGCAGTCCCGGGGCCGCGCCTCTCGCCTCCTCTGCGGCCGCGCTGGTGAAACTCCTTCCTCCTCGGGCACTGTAGACAGTTTTTGGCAAAGGCTACTCCTGTAGCGGTAAACAGACAAAGACCTGGAGACGATGAAAACCTCTGTAGCGAGCGGCTCCCGCGAAGCGGGGGCCGCGAGAGGTTAAGAGCACTTCAATGGGGCGGGGCACTGGGAGGGGGCGCGGCCCGCACGGGAAGAGGAAACAGCTGGTGGTAATTACGCTGTACCTCGCAGTCCCGGGGCCGCGCCTCTCGCCTCCTCTGCGGCCGCGCTGGTGAAACTCCTTCCTCCTCGGGCACTGTAGACAGTTTTTGGCAAAGGCTACTCCTGTAGCGGTAAACAGACAAAGACCTGGAGACGATGAAAACCTCTGTAGCGAGCGGCATGCGAGATTCATATTTTAGCATAATTTTATCGTGAGCAAGCTGTATTTCGAAATCTCAAGTGTACGAGTTGTATTTCATGTAGGCCTCAAATATTGCTTCTTTTTTGCAACGTGAACTTATGAACTCAATAGTCTGAAGCCTTGTGCTCTAATTTTCAATTGCTTCTTTTGCCATTTGTAGCAGTTTGACAGAACTTGCAACACAAACTGTTTTGTGCTACAACAGGTGCTTGAGAACTAGTTCCTAAAAATATGAAAGCATAATCTTGTTTACTCTCTGAAATGATCCTATCGTTCAATATGACTACACTTGTAATAGTTTAGTTGTGGAGGCTACATAACCTGGATCACTTAATTCTTCCGGATTGTATATTTTTACCTACTTCATCATCCTCATCCTGTTGCAGACAACCAACAGGACAGAGTCGTCTGATATTCCTGATGATGTCAAGGGGTATTACCCGGTAAACCCATTGAGTATCATTGCTCAGACTTTAGAATTGAAAGGGCCTGTAAGAGATTTTCTGCTTGGGTTGTATGGATCGCTTACTCACACATCTTGCAGCATTGAGACTGACTGCTTGGACATCTATAAACAGAAGGGATTCGCGTAATACTGCTGTCACTTTGAGGTTACAGCGACAGACTAAGACAGATTTTCTGTCTTTATTGAAATGGAACTGGTCACTCAGATTTATCTGAACTTTCCCAAGGGTTGTTATGAGGCTCATCTGTTTTCCTATTGATCCATATTGCTACTTACTGTAATCTCCCTTCGTTAAGGAGGATTTATTCCTTAATCTTTGAATTTTGAATCAGTTTAATTAAACTTGGTTTAATTTAATTCTAAGATTGTATGCCATTCATTTCACTGTTCTTTACTCTTGTATGAAATACTAAAACTTTAAGATGCAACTAAACCCTGCTGATTCGGACTCATTATTGCCTGTGGGCGAATTCTACAACTGATCTGTATGTTGTCACAATTAAGCATTAAATGATAAGATTGAGCGTAGCAATTATCATATTTCTGGTCCTCATTTGGCAATCGCTCATCGTCCGAATATCCAGTCCCTTTCAGCACAGAACAAGATCCATCGGAGGACCAACTGAGTAAGCAGTAGTCGGAGGTTAAATGAATAAAATCAAAGATTAGTTTAAACAAAATAAAGAAAAGTTTATGGTCCAGTAGGCTAATGCTACAACAGCGACCTAGTCGCTGCTGCCACGTAACACACCTACACACTTGGTAACGGTGCGGGCAGAAGACCACCTGCGGTCTAGGCCCCTTTATTATATAGCCTCTGGCCACGCCTGGACAGAGGATGTACATGGTGCATATCCGGGGCAGTGAGCCAGCTGTGGAAGGTCCGGGTGGCTCACTGCAGTCATCTGTCAAAATGATGCCTGTTCCTGGAGGCGAGGGATACGTAGCAATAAAAGAGAATAAGCACAGATATTAAGAGGGAAGGCCTCTCAGAACACAAGAATGTTCATCCTTTTATAAATTCCGCCAATTCAGCTTACTGGCGAAGCGGCAAGGGGAAGGAGTCCCATAAGAAGATCTTAGAACCTGCAGACAAGACATTGACATCTGATCTACAAAAGCACCTTGAAGCTGTGACGCTGTCCTCTGCAGTGCTCTATGGAAAATACCGGTAACAAGAGACTGAATTACCATAAAAAAATACAAAAACAAACAGTTTAGTAGGAGAATATTCATGCACTTAACATGGGACTCCACGATAATGCAGGAAATAGTTTTAGTCACGTCAGCCTAATTCCTTCATGTTGTCAAAAAGTTATTGTGGGTGAAAATAACTGCGAAATAAAGGGTTAACAGAGGAAAAAAAACCATGAGTTATACATACATAGTATTTTTTATCTGTAGTGTATGGGAGTAATATACTTATATATGTGTTGGATGGGTAAGAACAGAATCTTTAAGGCATTCTATGTGCATGATGACAGGCAATGAATATGGAGCCATGTGTTCTAATGGTCTGGTCACAATAGGTGGTTGCAATTTGCGAGCTGTCTTTCTGCATCCATAAATGTATTTTGTGAACAGACCTGTGTACTAGTAGCAAAAGACACACAATTGATGGACGGAATGCAGGACAAATCAAAACATTCACCGCCAGTCAAGAGATCTGGGTTAATTCCATCATTCTTTTGCTCACCATGCCACCCCAGTTTAGACCTGGCCATATGCAAATCAGTCTAGAACCTGTGACTCATGGGAACAGTCCAGCCCGAATTGCCAAGCCAAGTCCTCCCTTGACCGGAAACAAGCATCCTAGGACCAGTTTCGGGGTTTCACCCCTCTTCAGCCAGGATAGCTTGATTCCAGTGGCACAGTGAAGGCCAGGACCCACGTCTGGGCATACCCGGCGCACTCAGGGCTAGAAAGCAAAAGACACACAATTGATGGACGGAATTCAGCAAAAATCAAAACATTCACCCCCAATCAAGAGATCTGGGTTAAATCCATCATTCTTTTGCTCACCAAGCCACCCCAGTTTAGACCCGACCATATGCACTAGTAGGTCAGTTTGCAAAACAAGGAATTGGAGTGGGCCACAGTCTGACCTACCTAATTAATATTAATTAGGTTGGTAGCAAGTTTAGAATCACTCATTGGTTACAGTCACAGGGACGGCGGCCTGCAAGCATCAGCAGACTAACATCCGTGTTATTGCTTTTAAAAAAAGATTACAGGAAAAAGGTCTGATATATAAAGGTTTCGTTCTAAAAAATATATGTTTCAGTGAGAGTTTAATGGGCCCTTGGACCACTGTCTACTCCCCGTTGAAACGTGTATCACATATCACAAAGTGGAAGGGGTTCCAAGTGGACTCCTCCCATTTTGCAAATAATTTTCCATCCCAACTTGGGAGTCAGTAATTTTTCAATGGCCTGTGACAGAAATTACACTCTCAAACCATTAATACGTCTACCGATTCAATATTTGGAATGGATTCACAAAACACCCCTCTTCCAAATACCTAATCGGTATGCAGTCGGAACCCATTTTAAGAGATGATCACACTTTACCAATTCCTAAAATGGGATTTCCACATAGCCAAAAATTGTTTTTATGTTTGCGACCACAAATGAAAACGTACATTTGGCCCTTAAAGTGTAACCTAGCAGCAAAGTTATTCCAACTTGTACTTGGGATGTGAGGACTATGAACAAGAACAGATTTTGATGTGACTCATGATGTATCTATCACAATATCTAGCCAAGACTCAAGCAACAGAATGGGAGATGTGAAGGACTGTACTTAAAATACTCACCAGTAGATGACACTCTAAGCAAACAATTGACTTTAATCGTCCGTTCTTCTACAGGGTTTTGAAAAGGCGGGGTTTCTCTTTTGTCTTTATCACACAATGTTTCACAGGGTTAAGTATTTTGATATTTAACGTTTTTTTGCATTATACACCATTTGACTCTTTAGCAATTATTTCTTTTCATCTTTCAGAGAAAATTGAGTGTAGGCGATATTTATATCTTTTCTCCTTTTTTTATTTTCAATTTTCGCGTTGTCTTTCTGCACTTGAAGCCTCACCCCCGACCCAAAAACAAATTTCTTTTTCATATGTTTTCGATCATTTCTCAACCAATTTGTGTCTTATTGATTCAACCACGTTTACCCTGACCACAACGTTCAGTTCATACGCCTAATGTTGGCTACTCTCAAGTCTTACTTGACCGTTCTCTACAGTTAACTAGAGGCAGATAGCCAGCATGTATATTCAGGGGGATTGCTCTCCTCACTCCTGTAATGATAATAAAACATAAGCCTTGGCAAAGCCAATAGGTTTCACTATGAGAGACATATTGTCTTTGCCAATGTCTTTTCGACGTGTATAGCAGCGTGGAGTGGAACAAACAAGAGGCGTGGTGTGGAGTAAAGTAGAGTGCCTTGGAGTGGTGTGGAGGGGAGTGGCGCACAGTAGTGTAGTAGAGTGGTGCAGAGTAGAGTGCAGTGTCGTGTGGTATAGAGTAGTGCAGAGTAGAGTGCAGAGTTGTAGAGTATAGAGGGGTGCAGGGTAGAGTGCAATGGCGTAGAGTGGTGCTGAGCAGCGCGTAGAGTGCAGTAGCATAGAGTAGAGTGGTGCAGAGTAGATTACAGTGGTGTAGAGTGCTGTGGTGTAAAGTTGCGTGGAGTGCAGTAGAGTGCAGTGGCATGGTGTGGTGCAGAGGAGAGTGTAGTGGAGTAGAGTGTAGTGGCATAGAGTACAGGTGCGTAGAGTGCAGTGGCATAAAGTGGTGCAGAGTAAAGTTCAGTGGTGTAGAATAGAGTGGAGCGGAGTAGAGTGCAATTGCGTGTAGTGCAGAGGGGCAGAGTAGAGTGCAGTGGCCAGAGTGGAGTGCAATGGCATAGAGTGGTGTAGAGCACAATGCCTTAGAGTGGCGTGAAGTACAGTGGTGTAGAGTGGTGCAGAGGAGAGTACAATGGTAGAGTGTGCTGTGGCATAGTATGCAGTAGCATAGAATAGAGTGCAGTGGCATAGGGTACAGTGGTGCAGAGTGAAGTGCAGTGGCACAGAGTGCAGGGGCATAAAGTAGAGTGGCATAGATCAGTGGAATAGAGAGAAGTGCAGTGCAGTAGAGTAGAGTAGTGCAGGGTAGAGTGCAGTGGGGTAGAGTACAAAGTAGGGGAGTGGGAGGGAATAGAAGCTACGTGGCATATGAAATGAGAAACGGACTGAAAACACAAGCACTCATATTGAGTGTTTGAACATAAAGAAAAAAGTAGTTCCAAAAACGGGAACAATGGATGTACACAAGTATTTGGTTCTTGCTCCAGGGGAGGGCCAAATACAAGAAGACAAGGCAACGCTCAGCTGCCATGACAAATGGGGATGAAGGAAATGAAAGAGACGTTGAAGCTAGCAAATGGTAATCTATGGGTAAGCTGTAAGCTCACTGTGTGTAAACAACATGCTTTGCAAAGACAGTGCGTGTGCGGTCTAGGCGAAACCTAAAAAACAGTACTGGGAAGGGCTCTGACCTGACAACTCTAGGAAAATACACTACTGTAAGAAATTGGGTTATTAGGGGTGGACAATAAACTTTGCTACTCTCATGGAGTTTGCAGAGTTTTTCCCACTCCGCTTGGAACACGGAGTTCCGGAAAAACTCCACCAACTGCCATGTGGCAGAGTTTTTTTCTTGTATGTGGCTTGCCAACATTAAGCTAGCAATCAAGAAAATCGAGCACTACACCTCATCACAGCAAGATTTCTCATAGTGGGCGGACACAGCAATTTGCTACCACTTGCGTTGAGAAAGCTGCCGCTCGCATCTAGAAAGCTGCAGCTCAAGTAGAAAATCTACTCAAGTGTTAGAAAGAAACCATGCCCTCTGGTGCAGCGCCGGACAAGCTCCTGGCACTAAAAATCAGCATGAACAGCATGACATACCGAATTCTGCTGCTCACGGAACTCCTCGGCATCTCGCAGTGTTTTTAGGTAACTCAGCGGAATTCCACGGAGTTAAACTCTGTGGGTTCTGCCCAGCCCTAGTTATTAGTTTAAAAAGGTGAGCGCCCCTCTCAAGTAATAAACACAATTGTTGGGAGGTTGAACCACAAAAGTCACTATATAAAGCTGTGCTCAACCTTCTGGTAGCTTGGCACAAAAGCAGTCAGTCTTTACTTAGAGGCAACGTGCAAAGTATTTCTGCAGCTCCTAAACAGTAGAAAATTGAAAACATAGCACAAGAAAAATCCCAAACCAATTTAGAAAAATATGAAATACCAAAAATCCAATAAGTAACACCAGAGATGTGAATGTTTGAATTGTCAGTAGAAATAGCATCAAAAAGCACAAAGGACTAATTGCGGTTATCTAGACACACTGGACCAGGTCAAAGTCAAAAGTTAAGGCCGACTGCAATGCAGCGAGGGTCAGATACAGGGACATGGTTCATCCCAGTGGAAAGTTTACTTTCTAATTCAGTCCAGTTTCATGAAAGAAGCATTTGCTGATGAGGTCGACGGCAGTCTGGCTGCAGGTTGGATCCGAGAGGGACTCGCCGAGGATGGCTTGCTGAAATCTCAGGCCTCACTTCGAGAAGGACTGGTCAACGATTGGACCTTCGATTTGGCGAAAAAACTGTTGTTGATGTGAAGCACTCCAGGCGGTAAAGTCTGGGAACTTTATCTGGGAATGTCACGTCGGAAGTCAGATGCAGGTCCCACATCAGTCTCAGTGAAGTCTGCTCGCATTTGCGAGGAGAACATGAATGGTTCTTTTTGAGGCCAAGAGGCAAGAGCCTCTTGTTTTTCACTCGGAGTCTAGTTCTAGAAGGCTTACAGTTGGAGGAGTACACTCTAACTCCAGCCAAAGGGTCCAGGACCTGGAGAACACCTCTTGGGAGTTAGGAATCCAGCACAGGCCAGCAGCAGAGTTAAGGCAGGTACAGTTGGTATAGGCAGCTGGGCAGTTGCAGAGAAAGACCTCTGGAAGCTTGTTGTGTCCCTGTTGCCCAAACAGGAGGTCAACCAACAGATCCATGGAGTCACATCTGAGGTCTTGGGTTCAAGGCAAGCAGGTCCAGTCTTCTTTTAGGATTCAGACAGCAGGGCAGTCCTAATTCTCCACAGGCCAGGGAGTGTTCTGATGAGAGGTTCTGAGGGTGCCACTTTTGTACTCAGCACCAGCCTGTGTGTGGGGGTCACACCTTTTCCCTAACCCTAAACTCGTTCTGGCCAGTGTAGGAAAGTGCCTCTTTTTTGCATGGTTGCCCCCACTTTTCGTCTAATGTTGAAATACTTTGACTGAGCGTGCCCTGGGTTCCTGCCAACCAGGTACCCAGGGCCTATGTTCTTTCTCCAAACTGTACTGCTACAAAACCCAATGGCAACTCTCTGGCCACATGTAAGTCCCTTGTAAAAGATACCACAGGTACCAAGGACACTCTTACCAGTCAAGATGGCACACATCCCTGTGTGCCATGCCTACAATCCATTGCCCTAGCATAGGTAAGCCACCCCTCTAGCTGGGTGTACTATACCAGCGGTGATGGCCCCTCAGTGTCTAAGTCAAACCCTCAGCATTATAAACCCCCACTGATGCCAGTGTTGGATTTATTACAAAATGAACTCAGAGAGCATCTTAGAGTTGCCCCCTGAAAAATGACAAACTCCCCAGTGTCCAGCTGACTAGTCTGCACCTGCCTGCCACACACGGACATTTTCTGACCCCCTGAGGTGGGAGCCCTTATGCTCTAGTAGATCAGGGACAAAGTCTGCTTGGGGTGGAGGTGTGTCACACCAAGCCCTAAGCCAGAACAGCATTCAGGGCGGTGAGCCTCAAAGGCTTCCTGCCCTTTAATATGCTAGCCAGGCCCTCTCCAGCTAGTGGAGGAGCACACCCCCTTGACCAAGGTCAGCAAGAATACTTGTCCCAAATATTAGACCCTATCAGGTTAGGGGGAGGCCCCCACCCCAAATGGAGGAGACATCCTAAGGTGTAGTCACTTTCTTGCTTCTACTGCTGGCCAGGCCCTGGATAGCAATGTTGTGGCCTTTTACCTCTCTCAAGAGCACAAGATTGGTTTAAAGATGCAGTTTCCTGAGTGATAATGCTAAACTGTATTTATTATCACAACCGATTACAGCAAAACCACCAGACATATAGGCACCACTTCTGAACTATTCATTAACAATGAATTACAGCATATGCCAGAGGGCAGGGTGGTACACATGAAAGGAACTGGTGTTGGCTGTTAACAGTATGATAACTGGGATTAATGTGGATTGATAATGTGTTTAGTTGCGACTATGTGGGCGTAAGATCTGTTACTTTCTGAATGTATCAGTGACATTGTCATAACACTAATATGCACTGCAGTATTGACCTTGGAAGAGAAAAAAAACTGATGGGTTATGTAAATGCTGGACTAATGCTTCCGTTTTTTACAGATTTTGTTGTCACTGCAACCAAAAGTTGAATCTAATAAGCACTGGCCAAACCAATAGGTCTCAACTCTGAAACCAGCATTTTTTACTTTGTCAATGTTTTTTATCCCTGTTGTACAACAGTGTGACTGCAGTGCAGCATGGCTGAAAGTTGGGAAAAAAACACTAGAACATGTCCAGCAATAGCTGAGGCAACAGAAGGTGGAAGGGTGAATGGGGTCATGCAATACAGATAAGGGAGAGAGGGATGTTGGTGGCAAACAAAATGGATGAGTGAGGGGTGGAGAGTGCATGGAACACAGAGGGGGAGAAGAACATGAGGGAGCCAGCTGAAAAAAGACACTCTGGTAAAGTGCCTAAACAGAGAAAAAAGTATCATCTAAAAAATTGAGCATTGGAAGGTCATCCACGCTCCAGGAGTGAGACAAACACACAAAGAAAAAACAAGCCTATGGCAGCAGATCAAGTAGAAGCAAGCAAATGAGAATGGCAGGGCAGTATCAAACCCCCTTCTAAATTGAGAGAGGAAACAGGCAGGGGTGCCCTTTGTTATCCCTTCGGTTTGCCTTGGCCATGGAGCCTAAGGCATCCAGGCTTATACAACACAACAGAGCCTTTGCCCTCCGGTACTCAAGAAGATATCTCCTTGTCTCACTTTATTTGTGATATTTGTGATATTTGTGGGGTATTTCTAGAGCGCGGCGTACGCTCCGGAGGGAGCATCTTGGCGCTGAATGATCCTGAAAAAAACCAATCCAAGAGGAATTAGATGGAGGCTTTAGAGTAATCGTCAGGGAGAGTAAAAATCCAGGTCTTAAGAAGCTTTCTGAACGGTTTTTCCTGGGTCAGTTGTCTCAGGGTTTTAGGCAGTTTATTCCAAGCTTTCGTGGCCAGGAAACTGAGGGTTTTACCACCCTTTGTTTTCAAGTTGTATTTAGAGGGGAGGATGAAATTGTCATGGGTTGAGCGAAGGTGTCGACTGGGGGCATAGTGGGGAAAACGCCTGGTGAGGTATGTAGGGCCAGTTTTGTTGTATGCACGAAAGGCAATGATCAGAATTTTGAAGAGGATTCTTTTGTGAAGGGGTAGCCAGTGGAGGGATTGAAGCGCTGCAGTGATGGAAGATCTGCGGGGTAGTCTAAGGACTAAACGCGCGGCTGTATGTAGTACGCTTTGCAGTTTCAAAATTGTGCTCTTTTTGGCCCCTGCGAGCAGGCCGTTGCAATAATCCAAGCGTGAGATTATGAGTGCCACTGTCACCGTTTTTCTGGCGTCAATGGGGAGAAAATCGAAGAACTTTCTGAGAGATTTGATCGTTCCGAAGCATTTACCTGCGACGGTGCTGGCATGCTGATCAAAGGAGAGGTCGGAGTCAAAAATTACGCCGAGATTCCTGGCGGATGACACTGTCTGAGGGGGAGCAACAGAATTGTCCGGCCACCAGAGTGCTGGACAAAAGGAGGTGTTTTTTCCGATCGGGAGGATCTCCGTTTTACTCGAGTTACACTTCAAGTGATTGTTATCCATCCAACGGAAGACTTCGGTCAAGCAGTATTTAAGATTGAGTTCTGCTTTAGTGGATTGATCCTCTAGTGGCACAATGAGTTGTGTATCATCGGCATACGAGGTGACAGGTATGCCGAATGATTCAATCAGGGTCAGGAGGGGAATGAGGTAAATGTTGAAAAGGAGAGGGCTCAGGATGGATCCCTGCGGGACACCTGAGGAGACCAGCTTATCTTTGGAGTGGAAAGGGCCCAGAGCGACGGTTTGAGATCGGTCAGAGAGGAAAGACTTTATCCAGGATAGGGCGGAATCAGAGATGCCAATGCCCATAAGTCTATTGATGAGGATGGAGTGGGAGATGGTATCAAACGCCGCCGTTAGGTCGAGAAGGATGAGAATGGAGTTTTTCCTCTGATCTTGTAGGGTTTTTATGGTGTCAGACAGTTCGATTAGTGCGGTTTCGGTCGAATGTTTGGGCCGAAAGCCCGATTGTTGGGGATGGAGAATGTTGTTATTATCCAGGAAGCGTTTTAGCTCACTAAGAACTAGTTGTTCCGTTATCTTCCCCAAGGCCGGGAGCAGCGATATAGGGCGAAGGTTGGTGAGGTCTGTCGGGGGTTTATTAGCCTTTTTCATGAGGGGTTTGACAATTCCCTTTTTCCAACGGCTGGGTACTAAGCCTGAGCAGAGTGATGAATTGATTAGATTGTTGATGGTCGGGTTAACCACGTCAATTAGTTGGTGAAGTATTTTAGGGGGACAAGGATCAGACGGGGAGCCCGATTTACAAGCCAGGATTGCTTTTCTCGTCTGCTCTAAAGTGACCGGTGAGAAGCTACTAAGAAAACAACCTTGAGGGTCCGGAGGAGGGGGCCCAGGAGGAGTAGCTGGAGGGGGGAAGTTGATTTGAATAGAGGCAATCTTGTCCTCGAAGTAGTCAGAAATTTGGTCGCAGAATGTCTGAGAAGGGGGAATTTCAGGCAGAAGTGCTTTGGGCTGCGTGAACGATTTTACTATCGCGAACAGCGCCTTTTGTTTTTGGCCAGAGTTTTTGATGGCGTTAACGTAGTAGTTTTTTTTGGCCAATTTAATTTCAGAAAGATAGTTTTTCCTTATGGCGATATAGGTGATACGATTTGCCACCTCGTATGTCTTTCGCCATTTACGTTCTGCCTTTTTGCATAGCAAATGAGCATTGGCTAGTTCAGGTGTGAACCAAGGGGCATTGGTTTTGGTTTTTCCCCGGGAGGTACGGGAACGTGGGGGCGGGATTCTGGAATTCATTTCTTGTAAGATCCAGTTGTGAAAAAGATCGGCGTCGGTGTCGACGTTACCGGATAAGGTAGGGGTTTGGGTTTGCATTATGGGGTTAAGAATGATGTTATCGTGGACCTTTTTCCGGTTGATGTGATTGTTGAGGTGAGGAGTAGCTTTGTTGCAGATAAGCGGATTTACGCTCGGAATGCGAAATGGGATTAGGGAGTGGTCAGACCAGATCTGAGGCAAAGGGGGCAGTGTAATTAGTGAGGGAGAGTTTGTACAGACTCCATCAAGGGTGTGACCCAGGGAGTGAGTGGGTAAAGTGACAAGTTGCTTAAAATTGAACATATCTAGGGTTTGAATGAAGTTAGTAGATTGTGCATCTGTTTTAGATTCAAGATGTAGATTAAAATCCCCTAGGAGGGTGAAGAATGGGTATCTGAGTGAAAATAGTCCTAAGGAATCGCACAGGGAGGCATTGCCGGGTGGGCGGTAGATAAGTCCACCTGAGAAGGAGGTGTTTTCGTTCAGTTTAATAGAGAAGCCTAGTCCTTCTGTCTTTTTTAAGAGCTCTAGACTGAAGGTATGACAAGGAAGGGTGTCTTTAAGTATGATTGCGACACCTCCACCTCGGCCCTTAACTCTGTCTTGCCTGTAGAGTGAATAGCCCTGGGGTAGGGCGACAGCAATGTCAGGGTTACTGTCTGCCGTTAGCCATGTCTCAGTTATCATGAGGCAGTCGAGATCGGACTCCAAGATGAGGTCATGTATATCTTGGTTGTGCTTGCACATGGATCGTGCATTAATCAGACCACCTTTGAAGAAGGAATGAGAGGCCTGAAAGGGAGGTAGGTCGGCCGGTGAAGGGGCTGAGTGGTGGCCAGTGGTCCAATGGCAGAGCTTGCAACTAACTGGGCCTACCAACGCGGCTGGGTCAAGTATAGATGGACAATGCTTAGTGACCTGCAGTTGAAGGAGGTCGCTGGGCTGGTAGGAAATGTGGGAGCAAGAAAGGGCAGAGTTACCTTCGCCTGTCGCGGTCTTGTCGCGGACGGGCGCAGACGGGCTCCCCTTAGGCGCGCCTTCGGCGCGCAAACGGCGCGCCCGCTGCGCTCGTCCGCTGCGCTTGCGTGGAAGGCACATTTGTAGTGGGAGTGGGCGTGGCCTGTCAGGGGGCGTGGCCTCGCGTCAAACGCGATGGCGGCCGTGAAGGAACGCTATCACTCAACAGCGCTAGTGTCCGCTGTTAGTGAAGTGCCTGCTTGGCGATTTTAGAAGAAATGAGCTCTGGTGCGGGTGAAGGTTTTAAAAATGCATCAAACACAGAAAATACAATTTTTTTTTAAAAATCGGCGAGGGATTCCTCCAGCTTCCGCCTCCGCCTTTATGCAGATGACAGTACTCTTTATTTACGAGACCTGCTTCTTAGTTTAAAGAAGACACTGAGTGAATTCATTTGATTTGGAAATCTCTCGGGAGTAACCAATAACTAGGGAAAATCTCAGCTTTTCCCACTCACCTCCAGCACTCCCCAGTTGACCCCAGATTTACTTCTGCAATGGTGTGCTGGGGACCTCAAGTACTTAGGCATATGGACCCACTGTGACAGAGATCTGGTTATCCGCTATAACTATGGTGTTACACTAAAAAACATTACAGACCTAATCACACACGTGATCTCGATTCCACTGTCGTTGGCAGGCCGCATAGCCCTGGATGAAGATGGTCCTATTGCCGAAGCTACTGAATTGTTTCTGAACATCCCGATCCCACTCACTGAGGTTTTCTTCGCTGCAATCACAATTGATCAGGTTAGCATGGGCGGGTAAACAGCCCGAAGTCAAATGGGACACTCTTACATTGCTGTTCCACCAGGGATGATTTGAGGGACCAGATATGCAACTTTAGTATATCACTGAGCTCAAGTACATTATGCAATTTAGTGGTATCACCCGATCACTTTCCTTCCACACTTGGTCATAGAAGAGAATTATATGGCCCCTCTCCCACTCTCCTCCTTTATCGGTAACCCCTCATCTAAAGCCATGAAGGGGCCATCCAGTGATGCCTGCACCAATAAGGCTTGGGAGCAAATTGGCCTCAAAGTAAGCAACATTGTCAGGTAATCCCCTTGGCTCCCACTTGCCTATCACCCCTTATTGTTGATCACACATGAAACTTTGGCACAAAACCAGCTTAATGCAAGGGGTCTTACACACTGGGGTTATCTTTATAGAGGCAGCAGACTTCTTACACTTGCTGATTATATGGGAGGGGCCCCTGGGATGCCCCTTGAGGTGTATACATATGACTGATTGAAAAGCAACTACAGGGCTTCCTTTCCCGGTTTTTAGATGGAGCCCGCCATATTGAATACACTACATCAACTAGTACAGTAACGTCTACTAAACACTTAGTTTTGTCCCTTTATCGCGTAGCACAGGAAGAATGTCCCACTCCCTAGGGAGGAGCCCACCAGCGAAGGGAGGGAAAGCCAAGGGTAGAGATTGGTAAGGAATAGTGGTGGTTACGATGTACATAGACTAGTCGGCTGTCCCCCAGCAGCCATTTCCGTATTATACACTACAGGTTTTTACAGAGGGGGAACTACACTCCTGCCAGCATGTACAGGTGTGGCTTGTGCTCAGAGAGGTAGGCACATAATTTCTCCTTATGGTATGGTAATGTGGTGCCATACACTCCTATTGGCCTGAAATACAGGTTCCCCCTAATCAATATGGTGGGGAAGAGACTCCAGCTCTCTCGCATGATAGCTCTACTGCATTATGAGAGGGCGGTACCGGCCTCATGCAGGAGATACGTGACATTAGCAATTTTGTTGGCTAGTATGGCGGTTGACTTGCGCTTTTGGGGGAGTGGCCGAGCACCAAAAATCAAGATATAGCCCAATTACTTAAGATATTGCAATGAACAAATGCCTTTTTATGCTGAATTATTGCCACCTATATCAAGGCCCGAGATATTTGGCAACCATTGCATACGTGCCTTCTTGCTCACCCACCCGTCACTTGTCCTGCGTATTGAGTGGAACCTTCTGTCGACGACCGGGTGTCAAGGGATGGTGGGTGCGTCGAGCACTCACAGGCACTGGATTGAGGGTCAGTCTGGATGCCACACAAACCTGCCACAAAGAACAATGTAAAAGATGTTCATTGAGACTTCCTGGTAAATCTCATAGAAGGGGGGCAAGATCGCTTTAGCAATCACTGGTCTCCTGTGCTCATGTGCTGCTATATACATTATTGGCGCATACATGTGAAAGTTATAAATAAAGATATGAAAAAAGACCAGCCTCATGCCAATTATTTGGCCTTTAACAACACTAAGGTTTTTTTCCAATGACATGCTGAATTTTTACCATAGTGCATCAGATACTACAGCTACAGTAAATCTTGTGTAGGTCTCATTTCCTGTAAAATGTTACCATTCATGTGAAATCCATGTACATGAAAAAACTGTGCGTATTTTAAGTTGATGTAAGAGAAGAAATTAACAGTAGTCCTGTGTTCTGATTATTATTTAAAAAATCTGTCACTCATGAGAGACTGTAGACAATCCGAGGGACGCTCCATCTGACAAGATGAGCTGTGTGACAACAAGCCAAAGCCTTATGTGTGCTTTTGTTGGAACGGAAAAGTTCCTCGCATGGTGATGGACGTGCACCCCTGCCCTGAGTGCCCTAACTATAATTATGTCTGAATCCCAAATGCTGATTTTTTTTTGCCAAGGCTGAACATGGAGCATGCATGTACACCATGACATAATACTGCCTTACATATTTCAGTCTTTTTGGACCAGGAAAG
Source organism: Lissotriton helveticus (assembly GCF_964261635.1). Classification (NCBI taxonomy): domain Eukaryota; kingdom Metazoa; phylum Chordata; class Amphibia; order Caudata; family Salamandridae; genus Lissotriton; species Lissotriton helveticus. The sequence goes on from NC_136063.1 coordinate 1,210,558,798, forward strand.
CTGCCCAAAGCTCTACCCTCATAGGGGCGAAAGGCAACTGCCTTTGTGAGGAGCTAAGCGGCATTAGTGCAGTGGTGCCCGGCTACTACGTAGTAATTGGTAGGAGTTAATAGGCCTTCTACCTGTGTCACTGGTGGGAGGCCTACAGGCTCACTCATTTAAAGTTAAGCTGAAGTGTGCTTAACTTACTCTTGGCCTACATCCGTGATGTGTTTAATGCTGCACAGTATGTGTGGGGATGCATGTGGGGATGCATGTGCGGAGTATATGAGTACCTGTGAATGGTGCAATACAGGGATAAAGTAGTACTGTACTGTGCATGTATTCTATATGCATGTACTGGGTATATGTATGCCTATGACCAGTATAATACGTAAAGGATGTAAATGTAAATGTAGTTGAGCTTATATAGCGCACAGCTACCCGCAGTGGGTTTCCCGGCGCTTGCTTAGGGAACCCTTCCTGGTATTCCCCTGTGAGATAGCAGGGTATCCACAAGGTGAAAGTCAGGCATCCCGCCGCGAGGGGCCGTTGTGGAGATTAAGCAAGCTATTGCCCAGAGTCGCAGAGTGTGAACCCGTGAGTCGAGGAGGCACCGGGGCGAGAATTATCAAGTCCGTGGAATTTTTAGCCCAAGACCCGCCGAGGCGGGGAATTGAACCCTGGTCCAGGACCGATCTCAGCTTCCGGGTCTGCTGCCTCTAACCCCTGAGCCACACTTCTCCACTGTGCGCTGTGCATGCATGTATGCTATATGCTTGTGCTAGGAGTATGTGCGTCTGTGACAGGTAGAATACATGGAAGACTCCGGGTTCCATTTTGGGAGACCCAGGGATGAATGGAGTAACATCAGATAGGAGGTAAAAGATTCCCACCTCAGATGGATTTGTGAATTGCTGTATTCCTGTAAACTGGGTGGGACACAATCGAGGTATAGGGAGCCAGGCTTTTCAGTACAGTTCAAAGGGTGGTCTTGGATTCAGAGATGCCACTGGCAAGGGGCATGGGTACATCTCATAAAGTAGATGGGGCTGATAAGATAATCAGAGGGAGTATGGCTGAGGCCCTGGGGTAACCTTTTGATGCACATCACTGTGGCTGATATCAAGGTGGGATCCTCAATCACTCACATGGCCTGTGTTGTGGGGCTATTAGATTTTGAGTTGCTCCTGCTGTGACAAACTGCATTCTGGAGAAATGGAGAACAGAGGAGAGGGAACTTCAAATGGCAGCAGAGCCCCAACAAACTTCAAACACTCAAACTCTAAATCAAATTTGCTGATTGGTAATGGACTATAAGAAAGGGAGCTTGAGACCTCAAAAATGGTCTCTTGTCAAGCAGCTGGTCGGGCTGGGCAAGGAAAAGCTCTTCAAGACTTCTGCCTCAGACCAGGAATGGGGGCCAAGGGCTTCTAGTTTCCCAGCTGGGTGAGAGGGCATCACCCAGGGAATCCATGACCACGGACCATTGCCCATGTGCAGGAAAAATCTGGTGACCCCTGTATGCTAGAGAAGGCCTGCGGGGAAGTGAGCAGTGCTTGTAAACAACAAGGGTTCCCTGTGAGAACAAATGAAAATCAACCCCTAGGTCAGGGAATAAATCAATGGACAAACTACCTAGGCGGTAATTTTAGAATGCTAACACAATAGTGAAAGGACCAACACTGAGAGTGAACAGTTTCCAGTTAGTTACAAAAGTTTATTACAATCACATAAAAAATACATGTATCATAAATCAATAGCTAAAAATATACATTCCACGGACCATTGCCCATGTGCAGGAAAAATCTGGTGACCCCTGTATGCTAGAGAAGGCCTGCGGGGAAGTGAGCAGTGACCATTGTTGCACTATATGGGTCATTGCTAGTGTGCATTGTTACGTCAGTGAGCCCGAACGCCAGCTGGAGCCACTGTGGTGATCGATCCATAACCCTTGGGCGATATCAAGTACTTTACCCCACATGCGAGGTTGGGCCACCGTGAAGACTGCTGCGGTGCCAGTAAGGCTGGAACCTGTGCACAGAGTAGGAACGGTAACCCCGTAAGCCAGAGTGGGCCACCAGGACCATCAAGAAGGGAGGTCCGGTCGAGACCGTTGGTGGATGAACAAGGATTCTGTGGTGACCATAGTATAGTGGGCCCAAGACATGAGTGAAGACTGGTACCAAGATCTTCACACACCTCCCCCCGCCCACCTGTTGGAGGAACTGAAGAACTTACCCAGGATCAGAGGATCATCAAGAACCCCTCTGCTGCTGCTGTTGCAGGGCTGCATGAGGAACTCGAGAACAGCCAATCGCAGCCCGCCTGGGCCACATGTGAAAGACTTATTGGAGACAGCCATTGCAGCCCGCCAAGAGGGCACGCTCATAGATTACAGAGACTCAGACTACTAGTGGGGCTTAACCTGTATGTCACCAATAGTTAATGTGAACCACTACTGCTAGCTTGAGTGGAGAGGCATACTAGGACCCACCTATGAAACAGACCCATGACCTCAGGGAACAGTGTTTATTGTTTATGAATGTCATATTTTACTTTGTCTTCATGTACAAATGGCCTTTTTTTCATAAAAGCATGTATTTGACTGGACAATCTTTTATTGCTGCCGTGTATATTCCGAGTAGTGAACCTGTGTTCATCCCCCTATGTGTGACCCCCCCCCCCCTAGCCTTGAACTGCTCGACCCGCACTACCAATGAGAGTCAAGTGCTGATGGGGTATTTGGCCCAGTTGCTCAGAATCCACAGTAGGTCAGGCCCCGGTACATCAGAAGTAAAAACCTCAGCCCCCACAGGTGGGCCCAGTAACCCCTGCTTGTCCCCCTGGCTCTCTGAATGGTGTTCTGACAGCCTTCTCTCTTATCCCAATTCCTCTTACCCTCTTCTTCACCGTCAGTGCAGAGTGCAATCTTGGGCGTGTTCAGAAATGCTAAATGCCTTTAGTTTTATAATAAAGTTCAGATGAAAAATGAGATCACTGTGCCTGAGAAATACTGGTTCTTTTTCAATTAAAGTATAGTAGTGCCGCTGATTTATCCTGGTGCTGTCCTATTAAAACTATAAGACCAAAATAAGAACTATGAATAAAGTCCATTTGAAAACATTTGAGCATTCCCTCTGATAAGCCTGAAAGGTATTGGGATCATCACCCGCAGGTCCCACCAGGGTACTTCATACCTATTCAGTAAGGTGTGAAATGCCACAAGGTTTGAGATGCCCCAAACTACAGACTTTGGCCTCTCTGAGACGGGCAACCAGGGCACAAGTCGGGGGTACATGACGTCCACCCACTATTTTCACAGGATGGACGCCGTCCCTCTGCCAAAACTTGGGCCCACAAACATATGCTGAACTTGTACTGGTGTAATTTTCAGACACCAGGACACAATCAGCAGCGCTTGCACATTGTCTGCTTTCCTTTCCCAGCAGCAATGTGCAGGCAGCGAGAGTGGGGTGTTTTTCACCTCCAGCTGAACAGAAGTCAAGGGGCCATCAGGCGCCCTTTTGTTTGAACATCCTGACTGGAGGCAGCCTGGAACCACACACTTAAAGGTAAATGCCACAGAGGGGAAACAAAGGCACACAGCTTGTTATCTCTTCACAGGTACTTCAGAGAGGCCTGTTTTTGCCTTTGTTCAGTTCTTGTATGCAAGAGATGCATGCATGCTCTGTAAGAATGTCAGGTGTGCTGGTCTGTCCCAGTGTTTACACAAATAACAATTTCCATAGCACTATTGTATTTCTTTTATAGTGCTACATAACCCAATGCAGGGTGTGAGAGCTCTTTACGTAACATACACATTGACAATAAATCATGTACATGTGAAAATCAATGTACAAGATGAGTTAGATGAGCCAGGATTGCAAGCTGTAGAAGTCACATGTCCTTCATAGCTCACTGTGCTATATTACAAGTATTTCAATTGATTAACTGCAGGTAACAAAATGATCTGTGTTCAAAGCAGTAACCCACTTTACTATCTACATAAAATAAAAATATGTCATCTGCGGGCTGCAGATTGTGCTTTGCAGGAAATATATTAACTTTCTATACTACTTTGATTCAAATCTCGGACTTCACAAAACACTCATCTCTCCAGCAAGTGCATTAACCTCCAGAGTTATCTCACCATTATTATTATTCCCTAAGATTTACTGGGCACCTTTATAGCAGATGCCTTAACCCATAACATATTTTAAAATGCAGAATTTGCAACCAATTAGAACAGATCTACCGCCATGCTTCTCCTTGTTATCAATTTCTTCGCGACATATATATATTAGTTGAGGCCCAGATTTTGCATCAGGATTGCACCACTTTTTTGGCACAACTCCAAATTAAATTTGTTACATCTCGTAATGCGCTTAAATGTACTCATGTTATACCTGATAAACATGTATGAGGACTTAATATCTGATGTCACTTCTTGTGACGTCACGTCCACTGAGGTCACGTCCTGTTATGTCACGTGCAAAGTCATACGTCGTGACATCATGCACTGTGATGGCACGCATCATGATTTCACTTGCATACTGCCTAACGTGGTAAGTCCTCCCACTTCATTTTTTAGGACTTGTGCCCTTCAGGCAACAAAAATGTAAATGTACAGGTATGGTTTATCAGTCTGTTTCTAAGCAGCCCAAATGCTTTCAGATAAAGGAACAGAGGCATATACAGATATAGGGGAGTTCCCAGGAACAAGCAGCGTGGTCAAATGTGAAAGCCAGGGTTATAAACCAGGTGGTCAATTTAACCACAGCACTACACTAGTACCCCTATCAAGCACACAATCATTCAAAACAAAACTGACAACAGATCTTCATACAAGGTGTGTGGAAAACTTCGTAATTTCTTCTTCTAAAATTGAGAAATTACATGAAAATCTTTGTGAAATTAAGCTTTTGTAGCAAAACGTGCTGTGCCGATATCTCACGTCAATTGTTTTTTACCCGAGAGTATTACATACATAAAAAATTATTGGAAGAGACCAGAAGGAGGCTGGTTCAAGTGCTAATCTGTCTTCTCAGGGCATCTTGCAAGACGCTTTTACTTAAGGAGTTTGTGTGGTTAAAAAAAATAACATTTACGTAATTGCACACCGCTAAATTTCAAGAAAATGTGTGCAATGCGAAGTCATGGAATTTCGCTAATTACACCGGCGTAAATAAAAATTCCCTCAATACTACTTCTCACTCACAATAAAATGATGTTTTTTACTAATATCAATCTCCGGGCAGCAGGCACAGCTTCTAAATGTGTACCTGAAACCGAAATATCCAGATTCACAGGGAGTTGCGTGCTAAACTGAAAAAGAACAGGTGTAAAAATGTCTTCCCTGAAAGAAAGCAACGCCCCTCTAATAAATGAGGGAATGTCAAACTCATATTTCCATTGCCCCATAGATACACTGCTGGATGTGGAGCAGGTCTCTGTCTGCCCAAATTAGAAGAGGTATTGATGAAAAAAACACGTTTATTTCCAGAAAGAAATGCTGATGGAGAAAAATGTCTGCATTTCCCAAAAATTAATTAATGAAGAAGGTTGAATAACTGAACCCGAGTTGTGGAGACCTAGTGTTATGGTTATGTTCTTTGTGCAAGGGGGTGCGTGCACCCTTGGCTGGTATTTCATGTGAAGGCATTTCTCCAGGTAGCTTTCCAGGCATTTCTGCTAGTAATCCTGACTGAAATGTTTGGACGGCTACTGGTGTATTGTTAACAAATATGATCACATTGCACAGGGAAAACATTTGTCAGCATCACGGGATGCTTTCCTGGAAAAGAAGCAGCTTTCTTTATGGACAAAGTTGGAGACCCTTGTATAGACAGTATACCATTTCCAGGATGTAACAACTTCACATGCAATTTCTTGTAGAGACCCATGGTGGCAGCAGTCTCCCATTAATGGTAATATGAGAACACTGGACACAAGCTTAACTACTTAACAAGGAGTTCGTTTCCCGTTTTGAACATATGCATATATTTCATAGAAATGTCATTTCCAAAACCTTTTACAGTTATTGCAACTTGCGGTTACACTTTTGACTTTATTTATATAAAAATATGATGAAAAGCAGCACTGGGTATTCCAGTGTCAACCAATCCGTTTTGGGCAGAGCAAACAAATGTTTTTATATTTTTTGCATTAGTGTAAAATAAGTTAGGTGCTAGTTGGAGGAGTGCGGGGAAGAATCGTGTAGTATTAGAAAGATTAAGAAGAGAGAACAAGTGGGGTCTCGAGATTTCGTAGGTGGGTAAAGTTTACAGAGAGATGCATAATTACTTTTTATGTGTGATAAAGGCCCAGAGGAGTTGAAAACATTGTTTGGTGCGGGAAAACCGATCTGACAGGGAAGACGACAAACTACTCGGGGCGTTTCCGGTGCGGGGAAACGAGCGTAAAAAAGCGGAGGATAACCCAATATGCCTGGATGCATTGCATGATCCTTCCCCCCAACTCGCAGGTAAAAAATGGACATCCCGTGAAAAAACAGGACTGTGACGTAGACTTCCATCCTGATTCTATTGCAGGACCGGAGGCTTCAGATTATGCTTCTCAATCTTTACTGAAGCTCACAGCAGCCAATGAAAATGCTTGCTTTTCATTATATAAACGTTAAACAACTACACATCCCATCATGACTAGCACATAGGCACGCCCCCCTAGTCCATAAGAGGCCTCTGCCTGCCGCCATCTTCCTCTTTCTTTGCTGCTCACAGCAAGAGTTAAGTGCACGTTGTTTCCTCCCTCTGCTGCTTAGCAATTGTTGATGATAATTATTTCAAATGTTAATGTTATTTACATGATAATTACTGAATTATGCTGATTAGACGAGTCCTAGGTGGGGCAATGGGCAATGATTGTTCATGGTAATTACCTGTCAGCATATCGGGGGGTGTTTTGGTGCACGAGCGCTAGCGTCTCAGCGGCGCCTAGCGACTTCACTTCCATTCCTCAGTGGCTTTCATAGCGCCCAGCGGCGCGAGGTAGCAGCGGTCGCTGACCGGGGGCAGACGGACACCGTTTTGTTTACATTGAGCCTTTTTATTGCCCCAGCAGTTTCCCAGTTTCGGCGCGTCTCGCGCAGGCGCATACGGCATGCCTTGTAGGCCGATGACGCGTGTAGGGTCCGGGTGGCTCTCGGCCGCGGCGTGCGCCTAAACGTGCTGAAATTGGGCTAACTTTTAGTAGGATTTCAGTCGCATTTGGGCTGCACATCGCGGCGCGAATCCCTGACTGATTTGCATAGCGTTTTTTTGGCGTGATTGAATACCGGTGGTCCCTCTGCTCTTGTGAATCGCCTGAAAAGGTTGTAAAATATATTGGCCAGTGAGTAGAGTGTGCACACGCTCTCTGTATTCTATTGTTGGGCCTGGGTCTCTGACCCCTGTGACTACAGCTTTGCTGAGGGGGTTGAACTTCTTTAAATTGGGTGTGCTTTCAGGGCTGACCCCCTCTTGATCCTCCTTTTGGCTGGACAGTGTTCAGACGAACCTTGAGTGCTAACGTCACTGAAGTGCATTTTAGATCAACCACCCCTGCAATGTCGGAGTGGGAGCAATACAATGAAGAGTATGCCGAGGAGGAGGTATAAGAGGGACGGCAGGAAGCTGTCCTGGAGGACAATTTAGTCAACGCTTTGGACGCCTCTGTCCAGTCTTCGGTCAATAGGGCTATGGAGACTACAGTCCCACAGACAGTGCAGCAAGCCCTAGCCACAGCCCTTCGCCCTATTAGAAAACAATTGGAGGGCTTCGCCAAGAGGCATGGCTATGACAAGCCACAAAAGAGAAAAGCTGAAGCATCCACTTCTGGTCAACCTTCGGTTGATACTGCCACATGGCCTCATGCACAGGCCCTAGCTACCTTACCAGACACGGCGGAACACTCTTATTCCGGCGGCAAGGCCAAAGCAAAGCGTAAAGTCCATGCAGACACGGACACTGACACTGACACAGATACTACCACAGGCACGGACACGGATACTTCAGAGGAGCATCCTCCTCCAAAGAAGGCGAAGAAGGCGCAGGCAGATATTGCCCCGGTTAATACACCTTTTACCTTCGATCCATCTGAAATTATGCACCCCAGGTCACAGGACTGGGTGCCACCTCCGGCGGTGGCAGCATATATCCATGACAACCTTAGATGGAGCTTCCCCAGGGAAGTGAGGAACCGTCTTAAGTCCAAATGCCCTCGTCCTGACATCCCGGACAAGGTAGCGGAAACCCCGGAGATTGACGCAAGTCTCTTGACCTTCTTGAAGAAATTCTCGAAGGACCCCAAACGAGTTTTGGATAGGGCATGGACAGGATGCCAAGACAAAATGTTGGACGCGATCGGACCTTTGGCCAAAATTCTAGAGATGGCTCTAGCGGCCAAAGAGGCCTCCTCTCCTGTGGACCCGGACGTGCTGGCCGGTTGGACCCAGCGAGCCATCTGCTTGCTGGGCAATGCGAATTGTGCCATTTCATCGGAAAGGTGAAAATCACTACTCATGAAGATGGATAGTAATTTGACCGAGCTAGCGGATGCTGAGCCAGGACCCCTAGCAGCGGGTCAATTGTTTGGACATCTCCAAATATGTGGGGACTTTTACGGCTCTGGACAAAGCGCAGTCAAGCATCAAGAGAGCTCTCAGCCATGGAGTTTTTAACAGGGCCGGACGAGGCGGGGGTCGCTCGTCGGGCCGTGGAGGTCCACAAGGCTCCCAAAGGGGCGACTTCGGCACGGGCAGGAACGAGTACGATTCCACCCGTGGTGGTACCTTCTACCCCTCCCGTAGGAGGTTCAACAGGAGCCGTTATCAATCGAGTAACAACAGGGGGAACTTCAAACACCAGCAGAACTCAGGTGAGAATAGCAGATGTTTATCTTCTTCCATTGGGGGGCGGACACAACACTGCCTGGCGCAGTGGCGGGAGCTTACACAGGACGCCTGGGTGTTACAAACAGTTCAAGGTTTTCACTTGGAGTTTTATTCTCGTCCTGTTCAATCAGGACTTCCTTCAGGTCTCCATTTTTCCCAACAAGATCTCAGTTTTATAGACGAAGAGATCGCCGGGTTGCTGCAGAAACACGCGATAGCACCGGTTCATCAGGGTCCTCACGGTTTCTGCAGCAATATCTTTGTTATACAGAAAAAGGGAGGCGGAAACAGACTGGTTCTGAACCTCAGGGATTTCAACCAGTTTCTCACATACAATCACTTCAAGATGGAGGGCATCTATCTTTTGACAGATCTACTCCAGGTAGGAGATTGGATGGTCCGGCTGGACCTGAAGGACGCTTATCTCTCCGTTCCAATTTTTTCGCAGATATCTCCAATTCCGGTGGAAAGACCAATGGTACGAATATTTGGTTCTGCCTTTCGGGCTCTCCTCGGCTCCTTGGTGCTTCACCAAGGTGATGAAACCAGTGGTGGCATACCTCCGAGAACGGGGTATACGCCTCATAATCTATCTGGACGACATCCTGATAGTGGATTAGTGTCAGCAGACCCTCTTGCGACACCTCACTCTGACGACAACGTTGCTTCAGAATCTGGGCTTCGTAATCAACACCAGGAAGTCGGTCATGGTACCCACTCAGGTGATCGACTTCCTAGGTTTCACGATCGACTCCATGACAGCGCAGCTATGCCTCCCGAAGGACAAGCTGAAGGACCTGAAGAAGGAAATCAGGAGACTGCTGAACAGTCAGACAGTTTCACTCAGGGCGATTGCCAGAGTGGTAGGAATATTGGCGTCATCAGTACAAGCGATATTCCCGGGCCCTCTGCATTACAGGGCCCTGCAACAGTTGAAGATCAGACATCTGCAGAAGGGACTGTCGTATTCGGACAGTATCCCTCTCACACAAGAGGTGAGAACCGAACTGCAATGGTGGCTGGGTCACGTAGATGCCTGGAACGGCCGGGCTATCTTCGGCTCCCTCCCAGAAATAACAATAGAGTCGGACGCCAGCCGTTGGGGCTGGGGAGCTCGTTGCGGAGACATCTCCACAGGTGGCAGTTGGTCTCCGGAGGAGCTTTCGCTTCATATAAATTGTCTAGAACTGCTCACGGGGTCGTTCGCGGTGCGGACGTTGTCCCCGAGGCAGACATCTTGCTGTATCCTCCTGCGCTTGGACAATGTGTCAGCAGTGAGATACATCAACAAGTTGGGCGGCACGAGGTCGTCGATGCTTGTGCAAATAGCCAAGGACTTTTGGCATTACTGTCTAGAGAATCAGATATCGATAATTGCGGAATATCTACCGGGTCAGTCCAATCAGGTGGCGGACTGGAACTCGAGATACCTCAGGGACTACAGCGACTGGAAGTTGCTCCCGAAGGTATTCCAATGGCTGCAGAGAATTTGGGGTCCGTTCAAGACGGACTTATTTGCCTCCAGACTAACGTATCAGGTACCCCGGTTCTTCAGCTGGAGACCGGATCCGGTGGCGCAAGCAACGGATGCATTTCTCCAGGATTGGTCGGAGGGGATGCAGTATGCCTTCCCCCCCTTCATGCTGATCCCCAGAGCGATGTCTCAAGTGATCAGGCAACGGGCGGAAGTAGTCATGGTGACCCCATGGTGGACGTCACAATCATGGTTCCCCAAACTAATGCAGTGGAGTTGCGATCGTCCCAGGCTCCTCCCGGAGTCGGAGACGCTATTGCTGGGCCCTCATCAGGAACAGCATCCCTTGATAATGGAAGGCAGACTTCAGCTGATGGCTTGGAGGCTTTCAGGAAACAGTGGCAGTTGCCAGGCGTTTCGAGCAGGACTTGCGATTTCATCAAGCAGGCCTGGGCACCATCCACGCGGAAAAGATACTCCTCGGCCTGGAAGAATTGGGTGGATTGGTGCATGGAACGACATCTGGATCCCGTGGGGGCGGACTTACCCCACGTGCTGAATTTCTTATCGGATAAGGCTTCTGAGGGTTTGGCGTATAGATCGGTCAATAACTTTAGGTCAGCCATATCAGCAGGCCATGCTCAGCTGGATGGAAAACCAATAGGCATGCACCCAGTGGTGTGCAAATTGCTTAAAGGAATTAGGGTGGCTAACCCACCAAAGCCCAAATACACCGGGTTGTGGGATGTGTCTTTGGTTTTAGAGTTATTTAACAAATGGCCGGTAAACTCTCTTTTATCCAGGAAGCAGTTGTCAGCTAAGTTAGCCATGTTACTCTGCCTTTCGGCATGCAGGAGGTCGTCGGACGTGCGGGCACTGGAGTTTACAAGTAGAGTATTTACTCCGGAAGGAGTTTCTTTTACCATTTTAGGACGCACCAAGACATTATCTCGTCATATTTCGTATAATGCTTTTCAAGAGAATGACAAGTTATGTGTTGTTAAATGTTTGAAAACTTATGAGGAATGTACAGCGGCTAATAGGCCGCAGGGCTGTTCTCAATTATTGATTGCCATACAAAAGCCTTTTAAAGCGGTGGCAGCTGCCACCATTGCCAGATGGCTTTGTTATGTTAAGAAGGAAGCTGGTGTTGACGTCACCATTTTTGGTGCTCATTCAGTCAGAGGAGCCATGGCGTCAAAGTCATTTATGTTGTGTTCCAGTATACAAGATATCATGCGTAGCGCAGATTGGTCATCAGAATTGACCTTCAAAACGTATTATTATAGGCCGGTGGGGGATATTACCTCTGTTGTTTTTAATAAGCGTTAAACAAGCATAGTCTGAAGCCTCCGGTCCTGCAATAGAATCACAAATTTGCTAGCATTCGTGCCAAGAATTTGCAATTCTATTAAGGACACGGAGGCGAGGATTATCCCACCTGGCATGTTATGTATAAATGCTTGCCCACCCAGTGGTTATGGTGGTTACGGTCTCATATCCTTTATTGCAGGTTCAGATAAGAAAAATGACTGAACGACGACGTCTGCCAGGATATTACGCCTGAGAAGTTTATGTTCTTCCACGTTGGAGGAGTTATAAAGTTATCCAAGTTGTTGTTGGAGCTGTTCGCCTTAAAGAAAGAGGAAGATGGCGGCAGGCAGAGGCCTCTTATGGACTAGGGGGGCGTGCCTATGTGCTAGTCATGATGGGATGTGTAGTTGTTTAACGTTTATATAATGAAAAGCAAGCATTTTCATTGGCTGCTGTGAGCTTCAGTAAAGATTGAGAAGCATAATCCTCGCCTCCGTGTCCTTAATAGAATTGCAAATTTTTGGCGCGAATGCTAGCAAATTTGTGATTCTTCATGCCGGTGTACTATCGATAGACCCACCCCATCTGTCTTTACACCCCCCGCGTTTCCACGCATGCGCATATTTATGCGCATGCGTGGAAACCCCATGTCTTGGCTGCGTGTATTTTTAAGCTCCCCACTCTCCTGGCCGTTTAGTGCGCATGCGTGAGCTTGCACGCATGCGCTTTCAAAATCCAGCGGCGAACACTCCTCCTGCTTGAGCAGCGTGATTACCCCAGCTGCCAGGGTTTCAAGTTGCTGTGTGTGACATTTTTAAAATTTAAGTGTCATTATGAGAGCAAAGTCACGTAATGAAGGCAAGGGAAACATAAGATTACATCCATTTGAGCAACTAGAAACTGTACAAAGTCACTGAACTAAAGTGCATTAACATACATTATTACAATACAATATTATTATTATTATTATTATTATCACTGAACTAAAGTGCATTAACATACATTATTACAATACAATATTATTATTATTATTATTATTATCACTAAACTAAAGTGTATTAACATCCATTATTACAATACAATATTACTATTATTATTATTATTATCACTAAACTAAAGTGCACTAACATACATTATTACAATACAATATTATTATTATTATTATTATTATTATTATTATCACTAAACTAAAGTGTATTAACATACATGCCAACAGACCCGATTCAGGCGGGAGACCACCGATTTCACAAGCCAAAAATGGCTTTCTTTCAGCTGTCTCCCGCCTGAAATTGAATTCTCTACAATAGAAGTCCATGAGGAATTTTCATTCTCCCGGTTTTTTATTTTAAATCTCCCACCTCCCTATCCTAAAATGTTGGCATGTATGCATTAATGGCTGCAACTGAAAACTGAGCAGAACGGAGTCAGGCAGCAGCTTCACAGTTCAGCGACACAGTAAACTAAAGGCAGAGGGCACTTGCAGCGTAGAACGATGAAAGCATTCATTGTATTTATTAATAGCAGCCACAGCAAGTCAGCTGCACTACTATATACAGGTGCCGCGGGTTCAGGGAGGTACTCCTGGTAGGGAGAGCTACATAAATATAATACTATACTGCTGACTTTCAAAGGGGCTGCTTCCATTAGGACCGGAGTATTACGGGTTCAACTGGTGGCAATGGAATATTTAAATAGCTTATATAGCTGCCACCCGAGCACTCACCTCCGAACTACAACTTACTACCGGGGCACAAGTCGTAAAAAAGAAGTGGGAGGACGCTGTCACTGGAAGTGACGTCACGAAATGTGCCCAGCTCCTTGTCCCAGAGAGGCCAAAGAGTGAAGTCCAGCTGTTTGGCAGGGGTGACGGCGTACCCCCGGTAAAGTAAGTGGGGGGACGCAGTCCACCCGCGTGGTACCCCGACTCGAGCCCTGCAGTTACTACAGAGAATGAGTTAACTGGCTGTGGCTGGTGATTCCGTTTCTGGGGGCCAGTCGTGAGAGACTCAGCAGAGTAACCACAGGGCTCTCTCTGGCGCGTTCAACACTGCGTCGTCCTCCTGCAATGCAGTCATTGCTGTGGTGAAAAGGACAAGCTCAGTGTGAACTAGTCCCGATCGTCTATGCAAACTACATGCGGTAAACATCATGTACCCGGCACTGAAGTTGGGCAAGACAGCTTGACAGGCAGATGAGGTACACACTTAAAAGTCACAGCTGCCCGCTAACACTAGCATCAGTGACAAGGTCAAAACTAGAAAACGATGAGTCTGGCACTGTCTGTGATACTTACAAACTTGCGCCAGCCGCCCGGCCATCAAACCGGAACATTCCTTGTATGGTCAGTTGATCCTCCGACCAGCTGGGAAGTGTCTCTTTTGCATGCTTCTCCGTCAAATAAAGAAAGTGTTCCTTACCTGCTCGGCGTGGTCTTCATCCTTCTTTACCACGAATGCATTTATATAGAAGTTTAACCTGTAAATAAAATATCCATTCAACCATTTCTAATGCAAATTCAGGAGTCTAAAGACCTAGAATGCGGAGCAAAAAACAATAACTAAATTCTGGTGTTGATGGGTCTCAGTAAGAAGGTTAGGGTGACCAACTGGCATGGATGCAAATTCAGGACAGTGAGGGTAAAAATTCAGGGCAAAGGGTCAAAATACAGGACAAAAATTCAGGACAGGAGGTCAATATTCAGGACAAAACTTCAGTACAAAAGGTACGTTTTGCAGACACAAGGAGGTTGCGTAATAGTATATAAGTAATCCCATCTACATCCAAACATATTATCCATTTGCAAACCTATCCATCATGTATCCTTCTGTCCATCATTTCACTCATCCATCCATCCACCATTTCACCCTAAATATCCGTATACTCATCCATTCACTCTTCCACCCAATCATCCACTCATCCATCCAGCCACTTATCCACTCATCCATCCAGCCATTTACCCTTTCACCCATCCTTTCACTTACTCATCCATCCACCCAGTCATTCATCCTTCCACCCATTCACCTTTTCAGTCATCCATCCATCCTCCCTTTCTGTCTCCATTGACCCTTTCGCTTAGCCATCCTTCCTTCCATCCATCCACCCATCCTTCTACTCATCCACTCATGAATCCATCCATTGACCCTATCACTCATCCATCATTTCACTCATCCATCCACCCATTCACTCACCCATCATCCACCCTTTAACTCATCTATCCATCCTTTCACTCATCCATCCACCATTTTACCCATCCATGTACCCTTCCACCCAAACATCCATCTATTTACCTTTTCTCTCACATCCACCCATTCATTCGCCATCATCCACTCTTTCACTCATCTATCATCTTTTCACCTATCCATGCACCCTTTTACCTTTTCTCTCATCCATCAACCTATTCACTCACCAATCATCCACCCTTTCACTCATCAATCCATCCTTTCGCTCATTAGCCATCTATTCACCCTTTCATTCATCCATTTACCCGTTCACTAATCCATCCAGCCATCCACCCATCCCTTCACTTACTCACTCGCCCAACTTTTTATATTAACTATGAGCTGAGCCTTTGGCTGCAGAGTTGCAGACAGAAGAGGCTCATCAAGAATTTCACCCTTTCTTTAGTTCATAAAGCAAAGAGTGGGGTGGGGGGAGGATTCACTACACCCTGCACATAGGCAATCTGAAAAAGTAGAAGGCATGACTCATGCATGATGCACAGTGCCATGCGATGAGGTGACTGTCACATGGTGTTGTTTCCAGGACTTTAAGCAGGATGAAAGGGGGGGCTCTCAAATGGGGGTGTTTGATGTAATTAAAAGTGTGGCTTAAAACACCTTAGCAAAAAATCTCTGCTTAGCATAGTGTACCACCTTACTGGTATTTTGCCTCTTCTGTCAATGTATCCAGATATATAACACAAGTAACGTTACACCTACAACAAGCCAGAACTATTGACTTTGTCAATGGTTGTTAGTTGCATAAAATAAAAATGCAGCAACCATGGCTTCGATGAATATAAAATTGAAACTGCACTTTTCTAAAGGGATGAGACTGAAAGAACTCTAGCTCCTTCTTTTCAACTTGTTTCACTAGCTTTTTTTCATGAACTGGAATGGTAGCAGCATTGGTGCGTTTGCATATTCGTTCCATCTCCCCCAGCCCATGGCAGGAGGAGGCCACCTCGTGTAGTAAGTAACACTCCAAACTGGTCAATTGTCATTCTGTATGTGGCAATCAGCCGCATACAGAATGACAATGGGCGGGTGGGGGCTACTTGTGCTCCGAGGAGGAGTGCGAGGAAGCCCCATCAGGGGCTGAGGCTTCATACAGGGAACAGTGCTGTTCCCTGCAATACCCAAAATTACGGACAAAAGGCGTCCGTAAAAAGGATCCCAACGGACGTGAGGTCCATATTACGGACGGTCCGTGAAATTTACAGACGGTTGGTCACCCTAAAGGAGGTCTCAGGAGTGCAGCTATTAACAGATACTCACAAAGGTAGCTGGGAAAAATAAGTACGCTGCCACTTTTCGAGTTCAATGAGTTATATTAGCAAACGCGTCACTCCATTTTATTAGTGGTGGAGAAACCCTTTCCAAGTTGTGTGGGCCAGTCTGGGTCATAGAGAGACACTTGATCTAAGTTCCTATACGTCATACATATGGATTTTCATATCAGCCTTCCACCCGCAAAGCTCACCCGGATGCTCACTGCGGCCCTGGCGGACATAGAAAACTGCACTTCCAGAGGGTAGGAGGTTCAGGCACCTCTGTTGGGCAGGTTGGTTCCACACATGGGTTTCCTTGTTTTCACTGCACCAAAATTTAGGGTGGAGGGCAGACGGTGACAGGATGCTTACTTGTTTGGTGTCCAAAGCTTAGACAGATGACTGTTGTTTGTTCTTGTGAGCCTTGGACTAGCACTGCCTCCCCTTGTGCATCACTCCCACAGATAAACCCTACATCTGCACCATTTTAAAGAGCAGAACATCTAGGACATACAAAGAGCACTCATTAAACACAAACCCCAGCTACATGTGCAAAACATGGCTCAAACCTATAGAGGTTGC
The DNA here is from genome assembly GCF_964261635.1 of Lissotriton helveticus. Classification (NCBI taxonomy): domain Eukaryota; kingdom Metazoa; phylum Chordata; class Amphibia; order Caudata; family Salamandridae; genus Lissotriton; species Lissotriton helveticus. Next base: position 1,210,575,529 of record NC_136063.1, read on the forward strand.
CAAGCATTTGCCACCTCAACATAACACCCAACTCCTGTTATACTCTTACTGTGTGCTATGTCAGCTGAACAAGCTATACACAGTTCCTGCCAACATCATGCATTGGGACACAGCTCATGCAGTCGCCTAAGCATTAGCCACCTCAACGCAACATCCAGTTAGAGCTGCTATCACACATCACGGTACAACAACAGTACTTATGAGACACAGCTAGCACCATCATTCACACAGCAGTGCTCAAAGCCCTGTAGTTGGCTAAGCATTTACCTCCTCAACAGAACACCAATTCAAGTTATACTGACACATCAATTCCGTCACACCAACCTACATATCAACCAGCATGAAGAAGTGGGAATTGAAACCTATCAGGTCCACTGTGAATGGCAAAAAAAAAAACATAATGGGAAATGTGCTTGAAATAGATCTCTAATTGTCTGTTGCGCTGCTTCCTTCGCTGCAATATAAATATTATTATAAATATATTTTCAATATATATTTTATTTATATATTTACAATATATATTTTATTTTATTAATATAAATATAACATATTTACAATATATATATATATATATATATATATATATATATATATATATATATATATATATATATATATATATATTTATTTATTTAATTTCATATGTATTTATATTTACAATATAAATATAAATAGAACCATTTGCTAACTGGGATATTGTAGACAAGGAAGCAGCGCAACAGACTGCAACCAAATCTTTACCTCTGACTAACTGAGCTAAGCGAAAATATGAGCTACACCTGAAATAGAAAAACAAAATAAGAACTGCTATTACCAATTGTAAAAGCCTTGAGGAAGCTCTGATCCTGATGACCATGTAAGGGTGAAACACGTGTCAGCTGTCGATAATCAGATACCGAATATTGCAACATCTTGAAAAAATGATGAAAATCATGAACAAAAGGATAACTTAAAATCACAGTCCAAGATCTTGAATTATTCTTCATGTATCAATATTGAATAAGGAAGACGATGCACCCACATACCTCAAAATAGTAAGTGCTAATGGCTTCCCATCAGCAGCTCCTTGCAGTCTCTGTCACACCTGGAGGGAGCCAGAGGGCAGGCACACCTCCTGCTGTGACAGTCGAGCAACCCACTGTCACTCTGCCCCTGACATTAGCCCTCTGGCCTGACTTCACATGCATGGGGTCATGTGTGTGAAGGCTGTAACAGCTTTTCACAGGGTACACCAGTCCTTATCAGACCAAAACACCTGCCCGCTAACTGGCCTCAGGCTGAGGCCCATCGGCCGATGGCCCGCCTTGCCAATCAGTCTACCCATAGGCAGGTGCCAGACTTGAGCTAACCCGCACGTGCCAATGCCCCATCACCAAAGTAAAAGAGCCACAACCCATCAGGTCTGCTCGAATTCTTCTAAAATTTCCACCAGCCTTGTGTTTAATGCCTGAGGGCAGTCACTAAATACGTTGATAACCTATATATGCAAGATATGTGTTGAGTTGCTACTTACAAAGTGCAACAGAGCCAGGGAGGTAAGGCTGCTGTCATAACCTACTGGGATGAAGTCTTGTTGGCCACTGCAGCTAAATGGGATGACCAGCCCGTTGAATGTCTTGTGGAACATTAATGATTTTTAATAGACGCTACAACATAAGGGTTTCATGTCCTGGGTTGATGCTGGTCTGAGCACACTGGTGAAATTGTACCATCAGGTGGTTGTCTAATGGAGAGCAATATTTCACCTGAGTCCAGAAATGTTCTGGTGTTTTCTGTGGATCTCCTTTCGGCTGTATTCTATGTATAAACTATATGCCTAAAATGTTACGACTGAAAAGGTAAATGTCTGGTTGGCTGGGGATTTTGTTTTAAGTTTTAGTTTTTATAATTTTAGCTCTATATAAAATATTTTCCTGGAACAATATTCTGCAATAAATAAACTCAATAAAGAGCTATTTCCCAAACACAAAAGTTTGAAGGACCAGGTTTCTGACGGCAGAAACCATAAGTCAATGTAAGTCAGAAGCCTTCCCTCGGATGGTCATTCCAAGGTATATTTTTCCTGTTTGAGACTGTGTCACTGAAAGCCTGGTGGTTCCCAACAGAAAACAAAATAAATGATCCCCAGTTGCTGGGAGAAAATTCCCAGTATGTCAAAGCCATTTGTAATATACTCTTTAAAAAAAACGCTCTGCTGAGAAGGTGCAGTAAACATGGTGCCCATTTGGCAAGGGTAATGGCACCTCCACTTACAGCACAAACATTTCTGCCTGCCTGGTGGGGCTCCCAGGTGTGGCAGGCTCTATTCTACTAGGGGAGAGGTGCCTAACCTCGCTGGCATGGCGGTCTGGTGGGCCACCTGCCAAACTCTAAATGAGTACCATACTCTACTACAACGAATCTTGGGTGTACCAACATGTATAGAGAACTTTGCATCATGAAAACGTTAATACTAATGTAAGAATGCATCTCACGTCAAAGCCAGTAGGCCTTCCGTACTGATAATGATACCCCCTTGTACTATGATATTGTGTCAATGCCTATGTGTAGGAGTACTTGGATTTATTGTTATGGCTTCCTGGGGTGCCAACTCTTCAGCATGCGTCACCAATGGTATTTCCATCTACCTGACTCTATATATTTGTAAATGATGCATAGTATGTAATAGTGTGTTTGCAATAAAGTAATATTTATGAGATAAAGTACTGACTGGACAATGACTTATTGAGTGTGGTTGTCACGTACTAGCAAACTGGGGGTACTAGCCCACACCACCTCCCGAATAAGCCTTGCACTGCTCTACTTCATTAGCCGGACAGAGTCAAGTGCTACAATCTTGTACTTGGTTCCCAGAGAATGTTGCAGACTTATTTCTTGTGAAGGACTAACATCCTTTTCAAGTCGTAACTCTGTTCCTTAGAAGGATGAAGTTAGAAAGCAGGTGTAACAACCGCAGATAAAGATTTTAAAAGTCCGGACTCATCATCTGGAGAGACTGCCTTTCAGGCGGTAAGCAAGGAAGATATCTCCTCTTCCTTAATCCTTGGGAGAACTAGGATACGATGGATGAAGGCTTGTAATTATTCTAAATGGGACAGGAAGAAATAAGATGGAAAATACAGTCATGAATGACCTCGATCTCTTAGATAAAGGAGGCCAAAGTCTCACAAGCATCTTAGGAGGGGGAATAGTCATTTTGATACAAGGCAAACTGGTGAGATTCGAGACTGCCCTTGAGGAGTTGGAGGCTTAAAATTGAAATTAAAATGGTAGCAATAAGATGCAATATCCAATGCCTGAGTTGTTGACATTTATTTTGCACTTTCATAGGCAGGCGTATGTATGTGTGTGCGCGCACACGGATGTATATATATGTTTGGGTTTTGCTGAAGGAAGAATTGTTTATTTTGTACATGTAGTGGTGGAGGGGTTGCAGCCCTGTTTCTCTTCCTCTGACCTCAATCAGATATGCCTAAACTACCTCCAGCCTGTCCTACAATCCCTTCCTGCTTATCCGATCCTTTTTGATATTTTCTTTAGCACTATATACACACACACCACGTGCTGTAGTACAAGAAGCAAATCTTCTAATCAAAAAAGGGAAAGGATCACTTGTCCTGCTTAAACCTTGGGTTTCACAAGTCGAGGAACTGATATCTCCCAAATATAACTCTCATACACGTGTAATTTGGATGGTTCTTTCTCAGCGGTATATAGTGGGTACCCGCTATTTTACACGTGCGTGCGTAATCATCGAGTTATTTTTTGTATTGTGCACCCTCCACCAGGAGGTTTTGCCTTTGGTTTAAGGCAGTAGTGATCGTGAATAATAGGGGAGGGGTTGTGGTGATGATAGAATTTAAAAATCCGAACAGCCAGACTAAGACAATTTTAATAGGTCTGGATTAGGACTAGGTTAAAAAATGAGTGGTGCACTTTTTGAATTTGTAAGGGGTTCAAGTGCATTTCATGTCTAAAAAGAGGTCAACATGTTTCAGCCTTTGGTAGTCAGAGGATCTTAGGCTTTCGTCAGGACCAATAGGGGTGAATAAATAGTGAAAAAGCAAACTTTGTGAGAAGAGAAAAGGTAAATTGACCTGATCCTTCGGAATTCAAGGTTTCATTGTACCTGAATAATGAAAAAACACACACAAACAACAACAAATAGGGAGACAGGGTGCGGGAAAACACGTATTATATACAGTAGTTCCTTGTAGTTTATCAGGAACTCATGAATGGCAATATTTTACCTCATACTCATTTCAGGCGTCAACTCTTCCTTTTTCATACTCCGATAGGTAGGGCTAGTACTGTATTTTGGTGCCCATAGTTTTATCATAGTACTTTCTCAGTGCGTGGTTTACGGTGAAAACTAGTAGGTGTGGCTGGTCCGTAGTGGCTTGCATTCCTCATTCACACCATGCTCACTATCGCATATCACACGTGTGGTTATAAATATAAATATAAATATAAACATGCTCTTTTCATTGTCAGAAAACGTCTAAGAGACGTTGTTGCGAAGTGCGTGGTGAATGGCTATCATTGTGCCCAATGCGTTGCGCGCGCTAATGCATACCTTGTTTAGGATGAAGAAATACTTAATCGGGGATGGAGGCTTGTCGAGAGAGGTTTACTAGGGGAGTATTAAGAACAAGTCATTACAAGCCGTGGTGTATACTTGCGGTTTGGTTCCCGTGTCCCTGACGGAATGCGCATCGCGTTACCTGTGTCCCTTCTAGCTCGGACTCTGCCGCATGTGCTGGCTCTGCCTCTCAATCACCCGGAACTACCAGGAGGTGCGGTTCCGGGTGGAATTTAACACGCAGTTACTGGAAAGGGAAGAGTTACTTCCCGCTTTACTTGTAACTTGTTATTCTGATCGGATATTGGAAGAATACACACAAGTTATGGGAAATTTAATTAATTAAATGTGATGTTACACACCAAAATAACTAAATGATTGAACATGTCGGATTGTGAGCCGAATTTCGCCAGATCGGTTCTTTGGGGATTATGGACCTGCTGGTTGGCCAGAGAGATCCTATTTGATGTCATATTATGATTTTACCCAAATAGAAACTGGGGGCATTGTGAGGCGCTGCTAACGCATATTTTTGGCGGGTCTCATAAGGGGCATGAATGGCCAGTGTATTTGGAGGCACTAGGGTGGTTACTCTTATGACAATGTGTCTTGAGTCAGTGGATGGGTTGGTTTGAAGAAGCCACTAAAGTTTCCACTTGAGGTACTGTAATGCAATGGGGCTTAGGTTCATCTGCTGAGGGATAGCCACGGGACAGAATCGTTAAGGCCCTGGGTATCCGTTTTGAGCCTGTGGACCCAGCGTTGCTCCTTTTCGAATAGTATTCTTGTAGCGTTTCTATCTACTGTGTCCAGGCTTTCTAGGATCACCCAGTGCAGGTCACTGGCTGTATGTTGTTTTTCTTTGTAATGGGACGACATCTTTGTCGTGGTTCTTTTGCAGTTCACGTTACTCCTGTGTTCACAGAGTCTCTGTTTCGCTTTTCGGCAGGTCATCCCGATATATCGCATGTCACAGGGACATGTGATCATGTATATGATGTGACTGGTATTGCAATTTGTGTGTTTTCTTAATTTCCATAAGAAGTTTGGAAGTAGTTGCAGTTCTTTTGTAGGTTCTGTGGTTGCACACATTACACAGGTCCCACAAGGGTAGTGTCCAGTAATTGGGGGATTATTCCAGAGCCCTGGTTGTTGTTTTTTCTTTTTTGGAGGTGGTCGTGTGTGGACCAGGAGGTCTTTTATGTTGCTGCTCCTCTTATTTGCAAATCTAGGTTTTGACCAGGTCAGGGTGTTGGATGTTATAATCCTCCAGTTTCGGTTGATAATCTTTTTCACCTGGTTAGTAATCGGACTGTATGTAGTGACACAGGTGGTCCTATCGTCAGTCTGTTTTGGGTGACTTTCGAGGAGAGATTCTCTGGGTTGATTTCTTGCTCTTTTGGCACAGGAGTTGATGATTCTTTTGGGATAATCTCTAACTGTTAGTTTTGCACAGAGATCATCTGCTTGCAGTTTGTAGTCTTTTATGGAACTACAATTTCTCCTCAGTCGCAGAAATTGACTGTATGGGAGATTTTCTCTCAAGGGGCGAGGGTGGAAACTGTTGAAGGAAAGTAGGCTGTTTTTAGCGGTAGGTTTAAAGTATGTTCTTGTTTTGAGGGTGTTTCCTTCAGCAAATATAGTTATGTCTAGGAAATCAAGACTTTGAGCATGGGATGTGTAGGTAAAGTTGAGACATTCATCTTGAGTGTTCAACCACCTGTGAAAGTCCGTAAGGGATTCATTGTCTCCTTCCCAAATTAGCAGGATGTCGTCGATATACCTCTTCCAAAAGAGTATATGACGAATGTAGGGGTTCTGTACATTGTGGACGTAAGTCTGTTCGAAAGTACTCATGTAGAGCCCTGCCACACTGGGGGCAAAGACACTCCCCATAGATGTCCCATGTTGCTGGAGATAGAGGGTGTCCTTATATTGAAAAAAGTTTTCCATCAGGGCCATTCTACAGCACTCCAGTACAAAATGTCTTGGAGTTCGATGGTGCCAATCATTGTTGAACAGAATTGTTTCTAGAGTCTCTAAGGTCTTCTGTTGTGGTAGGCTTGTATAGAGGCTCTCGACGTCTAAACCTACTAAGAGCATGTTGGTCATTGAGTACTCAAAGTTCTCTAACTTGTTAATGAGGTCTCGTGTATCTTTCAAGTAGGTAGGCGTGGTTTGGACCAGTGGCCTTAGATACTGGTCTGCAAATTGAGACAATGGTTCTAAGATGGACTTTATCCCCGAAACAATTGGTCTTCCCGGGGGGGGCATTTTGTTTTTGTGTGTCTTGGGTAGAGAGTAGAAATAGGGCGTGACTGGTTCTTTTGTTATCAGATAATCCGCTTCTTTTTTGGATATCCAGTTGTTGCACTCTGCTTCTTCAACCATTAGGGCTATTGTCCTTTGTAGACGTAGTGTTGGGTCAGTCGTGATGATTTGGTAGAATTTCTCGTCTGCTAGTAGGGTCAAGCATTGGTGGTCGTATCCTTCAGCTGATAGTAGGACTATGCCACCGCCTTTGTCCGCAGGCTTAATGACTATATCATGATTGTTCTTCAATTCGTTTAAAGCGATGTTCTCAGCTTTAGTTAGGTTCTGGAAAGGTTTTGAGGATTGATGATTAAGGTCTTCAACTTCCTTCATGATGGCTTGTTCGAAGGTACTGATCTCAATGGGTACCTGTGAGTTGAGTGGGCAGAATGTTGACTTGTTTCTTAAAGATGTATCTCCTTCTTGAGGTTGTTGTTCTCCTTTGAAAAACGCCTTCAATTTTAGGGTGCGACAAAAATTTGCAAGTTCGCACTTTGTTCTAAAAATGTCTATTTTTGGTGTTGGCACATAGCCCAGTCCTTTATTCAGTACACTTGTTTGATTCTCTGTCAATTCTTGTCCTGAAAGATTGACTATTAGACTGTCGGGCCTTGGTTCGTGTTGGCTTTGGTGACACTTCTGGTTTGAACCTGTCGTGTCTGATCGGACCAGGTTATTCCTTTCTGCCTGGACCTTCGGTTGTTCTGGCCATTCCCTAAAAAAGGACGGCTTTGTTGGTAATTTTGGGCACCTTGTGGGGGCATTTGGTGGTTCATAGGTATCGGAAAATATGGGTTTGGCCACCCTTGGAACTGGGGGTTGAATGGGTGGAATGGTATCCCTTGTCCACTATTATGGTAGAAAGGGGGGCGCCATTGGTTGCTGCGACCTCTTTGTTGTCCTCTTTTATTCCTAAAGTTGCCACGGCCTCGTGGGACTGGGCTATGTGCCAACACCAAAAATAGACATTTTTAGAACAAAGTGCGAACTTGCAAATTTTTGTCGCACCCTAAAATTGAAGCCGTTTTTCAAAGGAGAACAACAACCTCAAGAAGGAGATACATCTTTAAGAAACAAGTCAACATTCTGCCCACTCAACTCACAGGTACCCATTGAGATCAGTACCTTCGAACAAGCCATCATGAAGGAAGTTGAAGACCTTAATCATCAATCCTCAAAACCTTTCCAGAACCTAACTAAAGCTGAGAACATTGCTTTAAACGAATTGAAGAACAATCATGATATAGTCATTAAGCCTGCGGACAAAGGCGGTGGCATAGTCCTACTATCAGCTGAAGGATACGACCACCAATGCTTGACCCTACTAGCAGACGAGAAATTCTACCAAATCATCACGACTGACCCAACACTACGTCTACAAAGGACAATAGCCCTAATGGTTGAAGAAGCAGAGTGCAACAACTGGATATCCAAAAAAGAAGCGGATTATCTGATAACAAAAGAACCAGTCACGCCCTATTTCTACTCTCTACCCAAGACACACAAAAACAAAATGCCCCCCCCCCGGGAAGACCAATTGTTTCGGGGATAAAGTCCATCTTAGAACCATTGTCTCAATTTGCAGACCAGTATCTAAGGCCACTGGTCCAAACCACGCCTACCTACTTGAAAGATACACGAGACCTCATTAACAAGTTAGAGAACTTTGAGTACTCAATGACCAACATGCTCTTAGTAGGTTTAGACGTCGAGAGCCTCTATACAAGCCTACCACAACAGAAGACCTTAGAGACTCTAGAAACAATTCTGTTCAACAATGATTGGCACCATCGAACTCCAAGACATTTTGTACTGGAGTGCTGTAGAATGGCCCTGATGGAAAACTTTTTTCAATATAAGGACACCCTCTATCTCCAGCAACATGGGACATCTATGGGGAGTGTCTTAGCCCCCAGTGTGGCAGGGCTCTATGTGAGTACTTTCGAACAGACTTACGTCCACAATGTACAGAACCCCTACATTCGTCATATACTCTTTTGGAAGAGGTATATCGACGACATCCTGCTAATTTGGGAAGGAGACAATGAATCCCTTACGGACTTTCACAGGTGGTTGAACACTCAAGATGAATGTCTCAACTTTACCTACACATCCCATGCTCAAAGTCTTGATTTCCTAGACATAACTATATTTGCTGAAGGAAACACCCTCAAAACAAGAACATACTTTAAACCTACCGCTAAAAACAGCCTACTTTCCTTCAACAGTTTCCACCCTCGCCCCTTGAGAGAAAATCTCCCATACAGTCAATTTCTGCGACTAAGGAGAAATTGTAGTTCCATAAAAGACTACAAACTGCAAGCAGATGATCTCTGTGCAAAACTAACAGTTAGAGATTATCCCAAAAGAATCATCAACTCCTGTGCCAAAAGAGCAAGAAATCAACCCAGAGAATCTCTCCTCGAAAGTCACCCAAAACAGACTGACGATAGGACCACCTGTGTCACTACATACAGTCCGATTACTAACCAGGTGAAAAAGATTATCAACCGAAACTGGAGGATTATAACATCCAACACCCTGACCTGGTCAAAACCTAGATTTGCAAATAAGAGGAGCAGCAACATAAAAGACCTCCTGGTCCACACACGACCACCTCCAAAAAAGAAAAAACAACAACCAGGGCTCTGGAATAATCCCCCAATTACTGGACACTACCCTTGTGGGACCTGTGTAATGTGTGCAACCACAGAACCTACAAAATAACTGCAACTACTTCCAAACTTCTTATGGAAATTAAGAAAACACACAAATTGCAATACCAGTCACATCATATACATGATCACATGTCCCTGTGACATGCGATATATCGGGATGACCTGCCGAAAAGCGAAACAGAGACTCTGTGAACACAGGAGTAACGTGAACTGCAAAAGAACCACGACAAAGATGTCGTCCCATTACAAAGAAAAACAACATACAGCCAGTGACCTGCACTGGGTGATCCTAGAAAGCCTGGACACAGTAGATAGAAACGCTACAAGAATACTATTCGAAAAGGAGCAACGCTGGGTCCACAGGCTCAAAACGGATACCCAGGGCCTTAACGATTCTGTCCCGTGGCTATCCCTCAGCAGATGAACCTAAGCCCCATTGCATTACAGTACCTCAAGTGGAAACTTTAGTGGCTTCTTCAAACCAACCCATCCACTGACTCAAGACACATTGTCATAAGAGTAACCACCCTAGTGCCTCCAAATACACTGGCCATTCATGCCCCTTATGAGACCCGCCAAAAATATGCGTTAGCAGCGCCTCACAATGCCCCCAGTTTCTATTTGGGTAAAATCATAATATGACATCAAATAGGATCTCTCTGGCCAACCAGCAGGTCCATAATCCCCAAAGAACCGATCTGGCGAAATTCGGCTCACAATCCGACATGTTCAATCATTTAGTTATTTTGGTGTGTAACATCACATTTAATTAATTAAATTTCCCATAACTTGTGTGTATTCTTCCAATATCCGATCAGAATAACAAGTTACAAGTAAAGCGGGAAGTAACTCTTCCCTTTCCAGTAACTGCGTGTTAAATTCCACCCGGAACCGCACCTCCTGGTAGTTCCGGGTGATTGAGAGGCAGAGCCAGCACATGCGGCAGAGTCCGAGCTAGAAGGGACACAGGTAACGCGATGCGCATTCCGTCAGGGACACGGGAACCAAACCGCAAGTATACACCACGGCTTGTAATGACTTGTTCTTAATACTCCCCTAGTAAACCTCTCTCGACAAGCCTCCATCCCCGATTAAGTATTTCTTCATCCTAAACAAGGTATGCATTAGCGCGCGCAACGCATTGGGCACAATGATAGCCATTCACCACGCACTTCGCAACAACGTCTCTTAGACGTTTTCTGACAATGAAAAGAGCATGTTTATATTTATATTTATATTTATAACCACACGTGTGATATGCGATAGTGAGCATGGTGTGAATGAGGAATGCAAGCCACTACGGACCAGCCACACCTACTAGTTTTCACCGTAAACCACGCACTGAGAAAGTACTATGATAAAACTATGGGCACCAAAATACAGTACTAGCCCTACCTATCGGAGTATGAAAAAGGAAGAGTTGACGCCTGAAATGAGTATGAGGTAAAATATTGCCATTCATGAGTTCCTGATAAACTACAAGGAACTACTGTATATAATACGTGTTTTCCCGCACCCTGTCTCCCTATTTGTTGTTGTTTGTGTGTGTTTTTTCATTATTCAGGTACAATGAAACCTTGAATTCCGAAGGATCAGGTCAATTTACCTTTTCTCTTCTCACAAAGTTTGCTTTTTCACTATTTATTCACCCCTATTGGTCCTGACGAAAGCCTAAGATCCTCTGACTACCAAAGGCTGAAACATGTTGACCTCTTTTTAGACATGAAATGCACTTGAACCCCTTACAAATTCAAAAAGTGCACCACTCATTTTTTAACCTAGTCCTAATCCAGACCTATTAAAATTGTCTTAGTCTGGCTGTTCGGATTTTTAAATTCTATCATCACCACAACCCCTCCCCTATTATTCACGATCACTACTGCCTTAAACCAAAGGCAAAACCTCCTGGTGGAGGGTGCACAATACAAAAAATAACTCGATGATTACGCACGCACGTGTAAAATAGCGGGTACCCACTATATACCGCTGAGAAAGAACCATCCAAATTACACGTGTATGAGAGTTATATTTGGGAGATATCAGTTCCTCGACTTGTGAAACCCAAGGTTTAAGCAGGACAAGTGATCCTTTCCCTTTTTTGATTAGAAGAGTTAACTACGGAGACTGAAAGGATCTTATCTCTACCTCCCTACCCCTTTGATGATACAGTACAAGAAGCAAAGACAAAGTTGAAAACTAAAGAAATCACTTAGAGTTTGACGGAGTGAGAGTATCATCGGATCACTGACATAACCTCGACAGACCGAATATCGACTGTACAAAATATCGATGAAAAATTATCGACTACAAAATTATCGATTGCCTATACTTAAACAACAAAACACAAAAATATCGAAACCACATTATCGACTAAAAAAAACAACGACTACAACAATATCGACTAACAACATTATCGATTTCTAAAACATCGATTATCACATCTTTAAATGAAAAACTGACAAAATATCGAATACAAAAATATAGATAGCAAATTTATCGTTTTTTTTAAATATCAAAATTACTACATCCTTGAATAAATCACTGTATTATCTTAAAATTTAGTCATACTATTCATATTTATTCACTAATTGTTTCTAAAAAGCTATAAAACATACTATATATTTTCCTAACATTTATAACACAAAATAAATACAAACATACATTTTATAATACATAAACAATGTTTCAAACAACTAAACATTTCTTACTGCAAATTATATATATTCCTCCACTTTAAAAATATAAAGATAACATTACCTATACAAAATAAGGCCTTACACATTAAATAAACGTTAATTGGCGTCACCCATATAAGGAAAGCAATTAGCATAACAGGTTAAAAAATTCAAATCCACGAATTAAAACAGACTATCAATTTAAACAACCAATCCTACTTCAGAAACTATTAGACTAATACTATATAAACAAGATTACAGCAAACTAAAAATGCAGCCTAAATCTCCTAACTAAAGGAAGACGAAACTCTGCAGGATTTCTGAAAGAAAACGTATTGACTTCAACATAAAGACAGCTACACCTATATAAAGTAAGTACTACTACATTATTTTCCATCGAAAATGTAACTCTCAAACCTCACACCTATGTTTAAAAGCCAAATACCTAAAATATATGTGTTTTTTTTTACTATTTATCCTACAGACAAAAAGAAAATACAGAAGACCTAGACAACACCTGGACATCAAAAGTTAAATATAAATAAGTAAGTATATAATTTAAATGTAACTTCGACATTTAATAGATAGGTACCTAAATAGAAACTAGCTAAAAATAGATAAATTGTAAACTCATGGAAGGTGCTGGACACTGAACCCATACTAATTACTATTCCCACTCCACCAAGTATAACATCAGGGAAGGTGCTGGACACTGAACCCATACAAATTATTATTCCAACTCCACAAAGTATAAACGTAATTTTTACCCTGTACCCCTGTACCCAAAAAACCCAAACTGACCCTGAACCCTAAAAATACCCCTTTACCCAAAAACTGAAAACTTACCCTGAACCCTAAAAATACCTCTTTACCCAAAAACTGAAAACTGAACCTGAACCCTAAAAATACCCCTTTACCCAAAAACTGAAAACTGACCCTGAACCCTAAAAATACCCCTTTATCCAAAAACTGAAAACTGACCCTGAACCCTAAAAATACCCCATTACCCAAAAACTGAAAACTGACCCTGAACCCTAAAAATACCCCTTTACCCAAAAACTGAAAACTGACCCTGAACCCTAAAAATACCCCTTTACCCAAAAACTGAAAACTAACCCTGAACCCTAAAAATACCCCTTTACCCAAAAACCGAAAACTGACCCTGAACCCTAAAAATACCCCTTTACACAAAAACTGAAAACTGACCCTGAACCCTAAAAATACCCCATTACCCAAAAACTGAAAACTGACCCTGAACACTAAAAATACCCCTTTACCCAAAAACTGAAAACTGACCCTGAACCCTAAAAATACCCCTTTACCCAAAAACTGAAAACTGACCCTGAACCCTAAAAATACCCCTTTACCCAAAAACTGAAAACTGACCCTGAACCCTAAAAATACCCCTTTTACCCAAAAACTGAAAACTGACCCTGAACCCTAAAAATACCCCTTTACCCAAAAACCCAAAACTGACCCTGAACCCTAAAAATACCCCTTTACCCAAAAACCCAAAACTGACCCTGAACCCTAAAAATACCCCTTTACCCAAAAACCCAAACCTATAACATTTTAAATATAATTATATACTTACAAATACTTACGTTGTAATGGTATGCGTTGTAAAAGTACCTGCGTTGTAAAAACATTCGTTGTAAATACATGCGTTATAATGGTATTTGCGTTGTAAAAGTTTCGTTGTAATGGTAGTGCGTTGTAAAAGTTGCGTGGTAAACGTTGTATACCTTTAATAAATATTATTATTTCCTTCTTTATTATTAAATTACTTCCCACTCTATTCCCCTATAAACCCACAACCCGCTACAGGAAATAAAAAAATTCATTTAACATAATTAGCAAGTAATCAATTAAATTAAATTAATTACCAATGAAATTTTAAATAATCAACAAATATTTTTTAATTAACAATTAATTAAATATTACTAACAATTAATACATTTACATATTTAATGAATTATAATTAAATTACTTCCCACCCTTTTCCCCTATAAACCCACAACCCGCTACATGACATAAATTATTTAAATTAACATAATTACCAATTATTCAATTTAATTAAATTATTTACAAATTAATTTTTATATAATTAAAAAATATTATTTAATTAACAATTAATTAAATCTTACTACCAAATCATAAATTTACATATTTTATTAATTATAATTAAATTACTTCCCACCCTATTCCCCTATAAACCCACAACCCACTACATGACATAAATTATTTAAATTAGCATAATTAGCAATTAATCAATTAAATTAAATTAATTACCAATTAAATTTTATATATTTGAAAACTATTATTTAATTAACAATTATTTAAATATTACTACCAATTAATACATTGACATATTTAATTAATTATAATTAAATTACTTCCCACCCTATTCCCCTAAAAACCCACAACCCGCTACATGACATAAATTATTTAAATTAGCATAATTAGCAATTAATCAATTAAATTAAATTAATTAGCAATTAAATTTTATATAACTAAAAAATATTATTTAATTAACAATTAATTAAATATTACTACCAATTAATAAATGTACATATTTAATTAATTATAATTAAATTACTTCCCACCCTATTCCCCTAAAAACCCACTACCCGCTCCTAGAAATTATTATACTATTTGAATTAATTTTTATATTTATTAATTTTTTATAAATTTATTTTCAATATAAATAAATAAAAAAATAACATATATTTAATCATGACTGTCGATAACACAACTTTCGATATTCTTAAAACCGATATTTTGACTTTCGATATTTTTAAACTACTAGAAATAACGATATTTTTTACTATCGATATTACTTACTCGATATTTTTTCAATCGATATTTTTTAACATACATGAAAATCGATAAAAAATACATCGATATTACTTACCTCGACATTAATGCCATCTCGATATTCTGGAGTCGATATTATGTCCAGTCGAAAATAAAAACTCGATATTTAGACTGCACACCAGTATCATCATAACCCTGCTGCACTTTCACCTTTCCAAACTTGCCATTCCCCTGCTCTGTTCAGAGTTGGCCTAAGGGCCATGTTTACACCAGTAGAGCCAATGCTGCTCCTGGTTGTGTAAACCTCTGATCTGGTGGCCCTTCTGCCAAGGGGCTGCCATGTCACAATAAATGTTGTCCTCCCCTATTGAGGGTAGGACTCCCATCATTAATTTACAGAGAAATGATTGTTCCATGTCTGAGCATACCCTGCCAACTTAGGGCGAACAAAGCTATACAAAAGGGGATGATGGACGAAGCGCTTGAGCAAATCAAACACTCACCCCCAGTTTGTTATTTTGCAATCTTAAAAGTACTAAATAGATAATGGAAACTGTATTTGGGAAAGGGCACCTCCAGTTTCACAAGAAGACTTTGTAGGTATGAAGATTTGCCGTTGAGGAAAAAACAACAAGGGTTTGGCTAAAGCGCAGTGAGGCCGCACCGCAATATCAATAAACAAAATAATTTGCCAACACTGCACAGTTAGTTACACATTAGTTCAAGGCACAATGAACAAAACAATTGCCCTCGTACAACTACTTTTTCAGTTCGATTTTAATCATCATCTTTATAGAATTTGTTGGTCCAATACCTTGCAGGACCGACTCAAGTGGTGGCAAATCTGGGCGCATGCAGTGGAACTTCTCATGAGCATTCACTGCGAAGCTCAACATGGTCAAGAGCACAAAGGTCGGTCCCTTGAGTGGTCACTGAAGCGGCATTGGTGAGGCCTGCTCTATGACCCAGTGTGTTTTCACAAAGACATGGGAACCCGAAAGG
Source organism: Lissotriton helveticus (assembly GCF_964261635.1). Lineage (NCBI taxonomy): Eukaryota > Metazoa > Chordata > Amphibia > Caudata > Salamandridae > Lissotriton > Lissotriton helveticus. The sequence goes on from NC_136063.1 coordinate 1,210,591,596, forward strand.
TATGCCATAGGGACCTTGGGCAGTATCAATTTACAAAAAACAGTGGTCCCTACATGTGGACAAGATAACATACAGAAAACAATAATCATACACCTGATAAGTAGTATGTCTTTTGTCCAGCTGGACAAGAAATGTATTTTAAATGTTCTGGTTGATAAAGTGAATTTTAAGAACCAAAAAAGATAACAAGTGGGCAGAGCCGTGACCCACAACAATCAAGACAAAACGACAAAGAAATGGGCAAAAGGGCAAAGCGAAAATCTGTCTGTATACTTGTGGTCAGTGCTACAGACACAATCTCTTAAACATAACCATATCATTTCATCAAATAATGTAGCATTATCATATTGCATATGGGTTTTTTTAGTCGACGACGTTTCGATGCCTTTTTACATTTGTGACATCATCATCAGGACAAGAATTATCAACATTATTGTTTTGTACAACAGTTATTAACACAATGCCTATTATCGCATTACTTTACATGAAGGAAATGGGAGGCAAGGGGGAAGGAAAAACAGGAATTAAATATAAGTTTAGGCATGTTGGAGACAGTTTTTTAAAAAAACGAGTGACTTGAGAATTGCGGCGAGTGAAGAGGTGAAGATTGTGACCTAGGAGGTGTTAAGGCATGCGTGTCGTTGGACGGAGCGGGTGAAGGGGATAGTGATAAAAACACGGGTTCAAGGTCTCTATTGAGATCAATGGGATGTGAGATGGAAATGATTTAATCAATAATGGCTTTCTGGCTAAGCGGTCGTTCAAGTGATCGAGTCTAGCTGAGTGTCTAAGGCAGTTGCATGGCTGGGTCGTGAATGACGTGAAGAAATAATGTGACTAGGTCTCTGGATGTGACAATAATCGCGGGCGGTGGCAGGAGAAAGAACCGAGTAACCTACATGTTGGTTTCCTCGTGGGTTCAGGAATACTGATGAGTAAACGCGGATAGATGTGCTTTCTGAGGAAAGAAAAAGCCGTGGGGTTAGTGATTCCTGTCATCTGTCTTAGGCGGAGTGCCGGAGTGAGGGGGTAGGACATATTTACCTTTCACATCAAGTCCAGGGCTTCCATCAGGATTGTGTGGAGTTGCCAGGAAAGGAGCGTGATGGCTCAATCTAAAAAAACAGAGCGGGGTAGGAGAGTTAGATACCTGCAATGCAGTGTATCAGATTGCTCCTTGCTTAATTACCGAAGGGCGAGAGTCACTTACTTGTGAGGGCCGGAGCGCTATGGCGAATGCGGCAGTCCGATGGGATCGATCTCCCGGTCAGCCAGAGGAGCAGGCTATTCAAGCCGCATGGTCTGTGGAAACCGATGAGGGACTTACTGTGACTTGGTATCTGGTGGAGAATGTGCAGCAGTGAGGCGGCCATTTTGGAGTGGTGAAAAGATCATTGTGATTGTGTGAGGCTAATAGTGCAGCATGCACTGAGGGCAACAGGTGACTTTCTAAAAACGGTTTTCATTAACATAATGACATATAACAGAGATTACAATAAGGAGGTCCAGTCTTCAAGGCGGTTGAGGCCTTTTCTGATACTGTCAGTTTTTAAAATCCAATGCAGTTCCTCTTTATTGAGCAATTGGGAAAGGTCCGCTCCTCTGGGAGGTGGTTTGATGATAGAGACAACTGTCCAAAGTAATTCTTCCTCGCTGTGGCCTTTTTTTCATAGAAATGTTCCACAAGTGGTGCATTGGCTGTGTTACACCGGATCCTGCTTCGATGTTGGCCGATTCTTAGTTTTACTTTTTGACTCGTCTGCCCTATATAGATAAGCATGCAGGGACAGAGAATTGCATATACCAAATTTGCAGAGTTACAGTTGGAAAAGTATCTGCGGTCAAATATAATAGTGCCATATTCAAAAGACTTTCCTTCAATGGTAGAGTCACAATAAATGCAATTCCCACATTTTGAATGGCCTGTTAACGGTGGGAGACCCCATGCATCATTTATAGTAGTTTTTAGGGGTTGTATAGGCAGAGATGCTCTTACTAAGTGATCTTTATTGTTCTTTGCCCGTTTAAAAGCAAACATTGGACGTTCTATTGTCAATTGCCCTGCGTTAACACCTGGCCAATGTTTGAGCACACTCTTTCTGATTGCATTGGAAGCTGGGGAAAATGTGGTGACACATATGAGTTTATTTTGATCCTTTTTCTCCTTTGGTTCCAGAAGGGTTTCCCTTGGGCAATACCAGGCCCTTTTCAGAGAGCGGCGCACTAACTTGCGAGGGTAGCCTCTATTTCTGAGTTTGCGGCTGAGGGTTTTTGCTTCAGTGAAATAATCCTCTCTGAAATAGCAGTTGCGCCTAATGCGTAGAAACTGGGAGAAAGGCAGGGAATCACGCAAAGCTCTCGGGCGATGGCTAGTGTATTCTAAGAGAGTGTTGCGTTCAGTGGGTTTTCGGTGTAGGGTGGTGGTGAGCCGACCTTCAGTGTGTCTTATTTCTAGGTCTAAAAATGGGATAGAATCCTTACTGGTCGATAAGGTATATTTGAGGCCTCCACTATTGTTGTTAAGCCAGTGTTGGAAAGATGTGAAGTTATCAAGTGATTCAGTCCATAGTAAAAAAAGTTGTCAATGTAGCGTTTCCACATTGTGATGCCATTGTGGAAAGGATTGGACACATTCAGAATGTTGTTGGTCTCCAGGTAGTCCATGTACAGAATAGCCAGGTTAGGGGCAAAAATTGCTCCCATGGAGGTACCCCTAACCTGGTCATAAAACTGTCCTTCGAAAAGGAAAAAGTTCTTCGTCAGGCAAATTTCCAGTAACTGGAGGATAAAGTTAGATGGAACATTATGTGGGCGTGTCAGTGTCTCTAACACCCCTTCAATCACACAAAGGGATTCATATTGGGGGATGTTAGTATATAGTGATTCCACATCCAGCGTGCACATGGTGCTGGATGTGGGATCAAATGGATAGTCTTCGATCATGTTAATCATAGCCATACTGTCTTTGATATAGCATGTGGTATCCGGTACAAATGGCTTGATAAAGAAATCTATATAGTGGCCCAATGGTTCAAGAATTGAGCCGCACCCAGATACTAAGGGGCGGACTGGTGGAGATTGTGGGTTCTTGTGGACTTTCGGGAGGCAGTAGATCACAGGGATGCGGGGAGATTTAATGTTAAGGAAATCAAATTCCTTTTTAGACAGGAAGCCTAGGTCAAGTGCCTCTGAAGTAACTCTAGTAATCATGTCCTGAATCTCAGCAGTGGGATTGCGAGGGAGTCTACAATAATGCTCATGGTTGCTCAACTGACGCATTATCTCCTCTTTATACAGGTTGACATCTTGGATCACAATGCCCCCGCCTTTGTCAGCAGGTTTTATTATCAATGACTGGTTGTTTTTCAAGGAGGCAATGGCATTTTTTTCATCTAACGTGATGTTATAAGGTATAAAAGACCTCTTATTTTCTAGGTCAGTAAGGTCCTTAAGAACTAGTTTTTCAAAAGTGGGAATCTCTGGTGGGATCATGCCAGTGGTAGGGGAGAATTTGGACGGTGGTTTGAAGGGAGTGTTGCCAGGTTTGGAAGGGGAGGGATTCAGAAGGAAAAAACTGTGAAGGCGAATTTTCCTAAAGAACCGCAACAGTTCCACCTGTACATCTTGAAAATTAGGGCGTACTGTGGGAACAAATGACAGGCCTCTGCTCAATAGTGAGACTTCATTACTGGACAGAATGTGTTCAGTGAGGTTGAAGATGGGTAAGAGACTGGTCTCTAAGTCAGTGGTGTTGTCATTGGCAGTATGATCTGACGTGGTTACCAGCGGTAATGCTGTCTGCGTGTGAAACGTTTGCCTGGAGGATTCGCTGGTTTTTGCCATGTCGGAGGCTGCTTTCCTCTGCCCCTTGGTTGACCTCGACCACCCTCTAAAAAAGTACGGTTAGAGTGGCCTGGGCTATCGCTTTGGTCTGACTGTCCTGAAGAATCAGCTGAGCTGTCAGTGAAGCCAACAAACTGTTGCCTCCTGTTGAATCTTCCCCAGGGTCTTTCATTTTGTGGGCCGTTGTAAGGGCGAGTGGTGTAGTAATCTTTGGCAAGATAGGGGTACGTTCTCTCTTGGTTAAAGTTTTTGATATCTTTGCGTACTTTGTTTGTTTTTTTGTTTAATTCAATTTTATGAAAATCTTCAATAGTTTTATTGATTTTTTCAAGAAGTTTACTGGTTTCTGAGCTGGTATTATTGTCCTTAATCTGTTTCTCGAGTTCTGTTATTTCTGTATTTAGTTTTTGCAGCTCTTCAGTAGCAATGTCAATCCCGAGCACCATCCAGTGCCGGGAGCATGTGGTGCTTATGTAGCTGAAACCATTCAGGTATTTTGGATTATTGGTAAAAAACCCTGGTACATTGCGCACTTGTAGCCCTACTGGGATTGTGTTGGATTTGAGGTAGTCAGTTAGGAGTCTGATCATTAAAAGTAGCCGTACCTCCTTTTTCTTCAGTTTCTCTAGGTCATCTGCTAGGGAAGTGCTGGACCCAGATGGTGTTTCTGATGTGTCAGAGAGGAGAGAGGGGCCTCCTAATTTTTTTTGATGTATTATTAAGTTATATAACCCAGGGCACCCTGATACCTTACACAGTACTGACCTGTGAAGTTAATAAGGCACACTTAACATGACAATCAACCACAGAGCAGCAGAATTGCCTTCTTTCTTTAGAGGATTACCTAGTGTCGGAAGTGGCAGATCCGACACTGGCCAGGAAGATGGGGGGAATCCAGGTAAAAGGGGATATGCTGTCCTCAAACTGACACCCCTGGTAACCAGTCTGACGACGACAAAGAAGTGCTGGAAGCTGGAAAGAACTCGGCTCCCCCGAAACCTACGCTGGCTAATATCATGCAGACGATCACGGCCTCCAGGGAAGTACTGGAGGTGAAAATTGATGCAATAGGTACAGACTTGATCCTCTTAAAAGAGGATCACCGGAAACTTAAGGAACGAGTCGCAACCAATGAGAACGTACTGGATGAGCTACCAGAGGCGGTGACTACGCTGCAGAAAACGGAATTGGAGACTAAAGTAATGGTGCTTGAAGTGCGAGCTGACGATAGTGAGGGAAGGTTCCGCAGAAATAATATACAAATTATCGGAGTGCCGGTGAAGACAGAGGGCACGAATATGGTGAGCTTCTTGGAGGATTGGCTCAGAATAAAAGTGGCCCCTGAGGGACTGTCACCCTTCTATGCTCTGGAAAGCGCCCATAGGGTCCCAGCAAGACCGCCTAGACCTAGAGACCCTCCCAGACCGATAGTGGCCCGCCTTCTGCATTTCAGGGACAGAGACTATATACTGCAACAAGCCCTCCAAAAACACGATCTGCAGATTGATAATAGTATAATACTGATCTTTCCGGACTCTACCAGGGAAGTCCAACACAACAGAGCATCCTTCTTAGCTGTTCAAAAGAAGCTTCGCCAACTTCAACTGCCATATGCCACATGCTATTCCCAGCGCGACTTTGAGTGGCCGATCAAGGGGGACACACGATTTTCTCCACACCTTAGGAGGCATGGGAATGTTGGACGCTCGACGACCACAAGAGCAATGCCACTTGTTTCCAGCGCCACCTCAACAGAGTCCTCATAGCAGCAAAGCTGGGTCCAGAGCTCCGTCAGTCAAGATTGCCAAAAACGACTGCAGGCAGTTGCGAAACATAGCCAGTGGCAACCGGCCCCATCTCGAGTAAAAGTGGAACAGGCCCTGAAAGGTCAGAGGGTTCACCAGCATTCGAGAATGATACTTTGGAAACTGAGTTACCGGAAGTAACACCCTAGACGCCAGACGATATTGTCTGAAAACCTCACCCCGGACTATAGGCCCACAAGCTACTGAAGTAGGATGAAGCCTTGACCTGGAGGGGCGGTCATTAGAAAATGCCGTTTATACCTCTGTACTGAACAGACTCGGAAGATCGTTCCAGGGCTATGTTTCTGATTCAAGTATTGGAGGTGACGGCGGGTTGGGAACTCTGGTCCAACAGCGGAAGCTGAATACCCCTGTAATCACTAGCAGGCCGTTGTGAATTTAGACAAAGTTTGAATGGGAACTAGTTCTCCAGTACCTGACCTGGGGAGGGGGAGTTGGGGGTTAAGTTTGGTTCACAGGGTGTTACTAGGGGGTAGGCGTGTCACATTAGGGGCATTTAGCGAGGACGTTGTCTGCAAAATGCAAAATGCAATGGGACCCTCACTAGATTTAAAATTTATTTCTTGGAATGTACGGGGGATGAATTTAATGTTGCGGTGTCATAAAATACATGCATATTTGGTCAGAAGGGGGGTTCAGATTGTACTACTCCAAAAGACCCACATAATGGCAAAAGGGTAGGCGGCACTAAACCGCCGTTGGAGAGGACAAGTGTTCTACACCAACTATTCAGCATTTGCCAGAGGGGTGATGGCAGGGGTTTCCTTTCAGTGCACAAAACAAATTACAGACCCGGAAGGGAGGTATATTGTAGTAGTTAGGAGACTAGATGGCAGGGATATAGTGTGGGGGAGCCTATATGCCCCTAACTCGGACCAGCCAGCCTTTTTTTCACTGCACTCTGGGAAACTGCCTTCACTGTTAACGGAGTCTGTACTATTAGGAGGCGACTTCAATTGTATATGAGATGTTGATTTGGATTTTTTTTGTTTTATATTGCGCTAACTAGACATGGAGGTATCAGAGCGCTTTACATGAGCACCACTTACGTTACATATGGACGCACATTCATTTTTATTAGGCACAGGGAGATTAAGTGATTTTCCCAGAATCACAGAATGCTGAGCGTCCCTGCTGAGACTTGAACCTGGTTCCCCAGCTGTTCCCCAGAGTGAGGGCGACAGATAGAGTGAGGGCGACAGATAGATAGAGTGAGGGTGACAGATAGATAGAGTGAGGGCGACAGATAGATAGATAGAGTAAGGGCGATAGGTAGATAAAGTGAGGGCGATAGATAGATGTGTGTGTTTGTGTGTGTGTGGTTGTGCGTGTGGTTGTGCGTGTGATTGTATGTGTGTGGTTGTATGTGTGTGGTTGTATGTTTGGTTGTGTGTGTGGTTGGGTGTGATTGTGTGTTTGGTTGGGTGTGATTGTGTGTGTGGTTGTGTGTGTGGTTGTGTGTGCGATTGTGTGTGTGGTGTGGTTGTGTGTGTTCGTGTGGTTGTGTGTGTGGTTGTGTGTGTGGTTGTGTGTGTGGTTGTGTGTGCGATTGTTTGTGTGGTGTGGTTGTGTGTGTTCGTGTGGGTGTGTGGGTGGTTGTATGTGTGTGTGCGCGTGGTTGTATGTATGTGTGGGTGCGGTTAGGATGCATGTGGAAGAGAGCAGCAGATAAGCACAGCAGAATAGAACAGTGAGTTAAAGAAGGAGGCGGGTGGAAGAGAGCAGCAGATCAGCACAGGAGAAGAGAACAGGGAGTTAGAGAAAGAGGTGGGTGGAAGAGAGCATCAGATCAACACGTGAGAAGAAAACAGGGAGTTAGAGAAGGAGGCGGTGGAAGGGAACAGAAGATCATCACGGGAGAAGAGAACAGGGAGGTAGAGAAGGGGGTGGGGTGGAAGAGAACAGCAGATCAGCACGAGAGTAGAGAACAGGTAGTTAAAGAAGGAGGTGGGTGGATGAGAGCAGCATATCAGCACATGAGAAGAGAACAGGGAGTTAAAGAAGGAGGTGGAGTGGAAGAGAACAGTAGATCGTCACAGGAGAAGAGAACCGGGAGTCACAGAAGGAGGCGGTGGAAAAGAACAGCAGATCAGTACAGGAGAAGAGAATAGGGAGTTAGAGAAGGAGGCAGGGTGGAAGAGAGCAGAAGATCAGCACGAGAGAAGAGAAGAGAACAGGGAGTTAGAGAAGGAGGTGGGTGGAAGAGAGGAACAGATCAGCACAGCAGAAGAGAACAGGGAGTTAAAAAGGAGGCGGGTGGAAGAGAACAGCAGATCGGCACAGGAGAAGAGAACAGGGAGTTAGAGAAAGAGGCGGGTAGAAGAGAACAGCAGATTAGCACAGGAGAAGAAAGCAGGCAGTTAAAGAAGGAGGTGGGGTGGAAGAGAGCAGCAGATCAGCACAGGAGAAGAGAAGAGAACAGGGAGTTAGAGAAGGAGGCAGAGTGGAAGAGAGCAGCAGATCAGCACAGTAGAAGAGAAGAGAACAGGGAGTTAGAGAAGAGAGGAGCAGATCAGCACAGCAGAAGAGAACAGGGAGTTAAAGAAGGAGGCGGGTGGAAGAGAACAGCATATCGGCACAGGAGAAGAGAACAGGGAGTTAGAGAAGGAGGCAGGGTGGAAGAGAGCAGCAGATCAGCACGAGAGAAGAGAAGAGAACAGAGAGTTAGATAAGGAGGTGGGTGGAAGTGAGGAACAGATCAACACAGCAGAAGAGAACAGGGAGTTAATGAAGGAGGTGGGGTGGAATAGAGCAGCAGATCAGCAGAAGTTGACAGGGAGTTAAAGAAGGATGCGGGGTGGAAGAGAGCAACAGATCAGCACAGGAGAAGAAAAGAGAACAGGTAGTTACAGAAGGAGGTGAGGTGGAAGAGAGCAGCAGATCAGCACAGCAGAAGAGAACAGGGAGTTAAAAGAAGGAGGTGGGGTGGAAGAGAGCAGCAGAACAGCACGGGAGAGGAGAACAGTGAGGTAGAGAAGGAGGTGGGGTGGCAGAGAACAGCAGATCAGCACGAGAGAAGAGAACAGGTAGTTAAAGAAGGAGGTGGGTGGATGAGAGCAGCAGATCAGCACATGAGAAGAGAACAGGGAGTTAAAGACGGAGGCGGGTGGAAGAGAACAGCATATCAGCATAGGAGAAGAGAACAGGGAGTTAGAGAAGGAGGCAGGGTGGAAGAGAGCAGCAGATCAGCACGAGAGAAGAGAAGAGAACAGGGAGTTAGATAAGGAGGTGGGTGGAAGTGAGGAACAGATCAACACAGCAGAAGAGAACAGGGAGTTAATGAAGGAGGTGGGGTGGAATAGAGCAGCAGATCAGCAGAAGTTGACAGGGAGTTAAAGAAGGATGCGGGGTGGAAGAGAGCAACAGATCAGCACAGGAGAAGAAAAGAGAACAGGTAGTTACAGAAGGAGGTGAGGTGGAAGAGAGCAGCAGATCAGCACAGCAGAAGAGAACAGGGAGTTAAAAGAAGGAGGTGGGGTGGAAGAGAGCAGCAGAACAGCACGGGAGAGGAGAACAGTGAGGTAGAGAAGGAGGTGGGGTGGAAGAGAACAGCAGATCAGCACGAGAGAAGAGAACAGGTAGTTAAAGAAGGAGGTGGGTGGATGAGAGCAGCAGATCAGCACATGAGAAGAGAACAGGGAGTTAAAGACGGAGGCGGGTGGAAGAGAACAGCATATCAGCATAGGAGAAGAGAACAGGGAGTTAGAGAAGGAGGCAGGGTGGAAGAGAGCAGCAGATCAGCACGAGAGAAGAGAAGAGAACAGAGAGTTAGATAAGGAGGTGGGTGGAAGAGAGTAACAGATCAGCACAGCAGAAGAGAACAGGGAGTTAAAGAAGGAGGTGGGGTGGAAGAGAGCAGCAGATCAGCTGAAGTTGACAGGGAGTTAAAGAGGGAGGTGGGTGGAAGAGAGCAACAGATCAGCACAGGAGAAGAGAAGAGAACAGGGAGTTACAGAAGGAGGTGAGTTGGAAGAGAGCAGCAGATTAGCACAGCAGAAGAGAACAGGGAGTTAAAGAAGGAGGTGGGGTGAAAGAGAGCAGCAGAACAGCAAGGGAGAAGAGAACAGGGAGGTAGAGAAGGGGGCGGGTGGAAGAGAGCAGCAGATCAGCACGGAGAACAGAACAGGGAGATAAAGAAGGAGGCGGGTGGAAGAGAGATGTTCTTGTCTTGCCTTGCTTTGTGGGAGGGGTAGGGGGAGCGAATTCCTGTGCATGCGCCTACCTCACATGAACTGTATGCGATCCGCACTGGGTATACTTTTGAAAGCAGCTTTACTCGAATCTCGCCGAAAACAATGCTTACACATTGCTGTAGCGAGACCTATAAATGGCGAGTTGGATAGAAAGGAAGGGATAGTGAGGTGGGAGAGTTAGAAGGGGAGATCTCAAACGAGGGAAGTAAGAGAGAAAAGTATGTGATAGGAATGTAGAGCTTGGAGAGAGGTGTCGCTAGAGAGGAATAAGGAGATATGGAAGTAGTAGGAGAAGGAGAGATCGGTGGGGAGGGATAGAGAAATAGGAAACCTGGAGTTGGGTGGAAGAAAAAGATAGTGAAAGAAGAGATGGGAAGGAGAAACAGGTAAAGAATGGAGGAGGGAGTAGTAGAAGAGGGAGTGGGGACTGAGGCAGGAAGAAATACATGGATAAGGACTGAGAGATTATAGAGTGCGAGATAATGAATAATATACAGAAGGGAGAGAGATTGTGGAGGCAAAAGAATAAAAGAAGGTTTTTTCTCAGGTGGAGTTAGTTTCGAAAGAAAGAGACCAAAAGAAGGAAAAGGAGAGTGTAAAATACAGAGGGAGGTGTGGGCTGAGTGAGAGAGAGGACCGCTTATAGAGATGGGCAGACAGTTGACAGAGGGAAAGGGAGAAGGGGAGAGCATCCCCATCATGGAGAGGCCAATGGAACTAGAGAGAGGGAATTTTGAGCAAAGAAGTAAGTGAAAGGTCTAGAGAAAATAAAGAGAGTACTAAAAGAAGAGGAAGAGAACAGGTTAAACGGGGAGAGACTAAAGGAGAGTGGAAAACTAAGAGGGAAGGTCACAGAAACTAATTGGAGTGGATAGGATGTGGTAGAGAGAGAAGAGTGGGTAAAGAAAGAGTCGGTGAGATGGAGTGAAACTGAGTGATGGAGAAGGAGTAAGGGAAAATGTGTCAGCAAAAAAAGAAAAAGGCGTAAAAAGGGTGAGAGAAGGTGGAGGAATGAGAAACCAAAGAGAGAGGGATTTGGGAGAAAGACATGTAGAGTGACGCAACAGAGAAAGAAAAAAACAGAGACAACGTGTATAAGTAAAAGTGGAGAGGTTTCATTATAATTTGACTAAGAGTATAAATAAACTGATAGCAGCATATGATTCCAAGTGCGGAAGCGTTCCTTGTACAGAGATGTACCGTGAATAATTGTTTCTCAGTGGCTAAAGTGGAATTAGTGAGCACACGCACCGGGCGTGCAGACAGACAAGGCAGCAGTGAGTATGAACTAGAAACAAAGTGCTCAGTAAATGATTAGGAGGAAAGGTGCGAGGGGTTAGCAGGGAAAGGAGGGACGCAGGGAGGGGTGGGGCAAGAGAGCATGAGTCTGTGTGTGAGGACAGTAAAAAATAATGAAAGCAGTCTGTCAGAATATGGGATATGTAAGCAATGGTTCTATTTCTACAACTTTAAAATTAAAATCACCTAATATTAATAATTAGGGTGCTTTCATTTCCAATGTAGATGCCTGCTGAACAAATTGATAGTAGAAATTAGTAGCTGTCTGAGGTGGGAGATAAACCAACACATCTGTGACTGAGAAGGTGGTACTAAAATGAAAAGAACAGACCTCTGCCAGCTTATTATTGGAAATAGATACGAGGAGGCTTCAGGTTCTCATCAAAAAACATTTCCAAACTCCCTCTTTTGATATGCATTTATGAATCAGCTGCAGATGGTACAGGATTAGAGAGAGTTGCTGACCTCTTCTTGTTGCATTTTATTGGCTGCATTTAACACAGTGTTGCATGCAGCTCTTTCTACTTGTTTAAAGTAAGCAAATGTGAAAAAAAATTAAGAACTTGTTTGTACTATGCTAATGTACTCTAATAACTCCACATACATCCCGGAATGTATGGTACATTTGAATCAAATGTGGCTGACATTTTATACTAGTTAGAGGCTTCCTACAGTTGTACATTTGCCTGCTAATTATACTGACGCTAGTAGGACCAGAAGCCATAGGGCTCAACAAAGGTTTACTTAAAACAAATCGAAACTCATTAAAAAAGACACTATATTAAGCTCTCACCGTTGTGTTAGGTATCTCCAAAGTGAACAAAATGTCTAGTTGCAATAAAGAGCTGTGCACGAGTGAATAAGTAATGCTGATAGAGGTGACGAGAAGGGGCAGGGGGAGTGAGTACAAACAAAGGAGCCTGATTAAAGCGGAGGAGAAGGGAGGGGGAGTGTGAGCAAAGGAGCCATTAGAACAAGCTCTGGCATTGCACGGAGGGGGGTGGGGGAGCGATTCCTTTGAAGTGTAAATAAACCAGCATGAGTGTGGAGAGAGGCGGCTCCCAGGCGGACATTTGGTGTGCGATGTGCACGCGCTCCCACATATGCACTGCAGAGAATCCGCTTGGAAATGCCTCTGGGTACATTTCTGAAAGTCCTTTTACATAAGTCTCGCAGACAACGCATGCGCGTTGTCTAAAATGAGACCTAAAAAAGTACAGACGCCTGTTCTAAGAGTAATGACAATTGGCCCCTCGCATCACCGCTGCTCACACAAAGCAGGGACTGGCATTCCAGGGATGCCATGGCTCTGATGTGGGGGCGGGAGGGTGCCGAGGCGGGGTTCAGCCAGGTCTCCGTCAGGAAGGCGACATCTGGGGAGGTTGAGTCGAGTAGGTCCCAGAGTTCAACAGCATGTTTGCGGGTGGAGCGGGTGTTGAGAAGGATGCATCTGAGGTGGTTGGGTTCTTTCCTGGTCGGCAGCATGGTGGGGCGGATGCTTGTGAAGCTGCACTTCTGGCAGGTGGAAGCTCCGTGGGTGCGCTTCGGGCGGCCAGGAAGAAGGTGTGTAATTGTCCCATGTTGAATGCGTGGAGGATTCTGGCATCATAGCGGTGTCGGGCGTCATGGCGTTCGTGGGATCCAGGGGTCCTGGCACTGGGCATGGTCCAGGCACTGACGGGCACAGACGGGCTTGCCTTAGGCACATGGTGAGTGACCTGCCTGCGAGCAGGGTCATAGGTCGCTTTAGTCCTCCCGCTGTGCTTTTTGCGTCTTCCGGCTTTTCATTATGCGTTCCAGATGTTTTTGCTAGAGCATCGTCTTCTGGTTTTTCAGCCTCGCGCAGCATTCCTTGACTCCTCCCCTCTGCCTGACTTACGGGGCGAACAAGGAGGATCTGTTCAGATCATGTCTCCACTGGACGATACGAAGCACCAATGGGCATAGGCTACGTAGAGATTGAAACCCCAGACCAGGGGGCGAGCCCGAGGGCACCTACTGTAAAAGCCTTATGCCTCAAAGGGAGGTTGGGGGAGGGGTTGGGTGGGGGATTGTGTTTTATGTTTCATGTTTTTTCTTTATCCAAGCCTGCCCGCTTGATGGGGCACACAGCAGTATCTACAGAATGAAATGCAATTTGGTATGTTAAATCTGAAACTAATAAAGAGTTTTAATTATAAAAAAGTAGGGAGGATAAGAGTCAAAAGGGGGTAGTGGGGAGGGGGGAGCGGTGATGGGAGTCTTTAGTGTAGAGCTGTACAGAGGATGGGATAGGTGTGGAGGAAAGAAGAGAAGAGAGGGGAAAGTAGTGGGATGGCGCGAAAGGGGCGAAAGGAAGGATCTCACCGTAAAAGAAGCGAACAAAGGAAGAAATCCAGTAGCACTACACATAGAGGACTACATTCTCGAAGCCAATTGTCAACTTGGAGCCAAAACATGCTATGATCTCCTAGCACGAGACCCCACACAGGATATTCTCAAATCGATCAAAGTCAAGATCGACAAGTGGTACACACTAGGCTTCATATCGCTGGCAGAAAAAGCCTTCCTATATATAACACATCCCACCATGCCGACCCTCTACCTTCTCCCCAAAATACGTAAAGGTACATACCTGCCACCCGGAAGACCAATCATAGCAGGGATCAACTCAGCATGCTCGAAGGTGCGAGAATACATAGAAAAGACATTACAGGTACTGATGAGAGACATCCCATCTTTCATCCAGGACACCAAAGATATCCTCCTAAAACTACAAGACATCATGTGGGAACTGAATTTCGTATTGGTGTGCATTGATATAGTCAGTCTCTATACCAAAGGGGGAACTGTTGAGAACATGCATAAACTGCAGCAAAGACCAAGTCTTCAAGGAAAAAGGGCAAGAAATTGTATAAAGATTAAGTCAACGAGGATATGACCACAACACACTCACCAACAGCCTTACCTCAGTGGCTTAAATGGAACGTAAAAAAATGTTCCAACCCAAACGGAAGCGAGAGAGCAACACCATGATCCGTTTCATTACAGACTACCATAACGGCCACCACCAAATTAGACAAACTCTGAAACGTCACTGGCATGTTTTACAACAAACACCCAGCCTAACTCATCATCTGAAAAACTATCCAGAAATGACTTTCAGACGAGCACCGAACCTCAAGAGCCTACTATGTAAATCTGAATTAGAGGACAAAAGGAAATCCATCACCACATTCCTGAACCAACCACCAGGGTTTCACACCTGTAACCTGTAAAAACTGCAGTATTTGCAAGCTGAGCAAAAGTAAAATGCCGCAGGTACCACTGACACAAAGAAAATAATTTACCATCAAAGAATGGATTGACTACACCAGCAAATTTACTATCTATGTAATCATCTGTCCCTGCAGCCTTCCGTACATTGGGAGCACAATACGACCACTACGCACCTGGATTCAAGAACACTATTGTAACATACACAATCACAACACCGGCTATACACTGACAGAACATTTCCACTGCATGCACCCACACAAGAAAAACTTCATCTTCTTTGGCCTGGAAGTTGTCCATCCAGCCAGAAGAGGGGGAGACAATGAACTGAAACTCAGGAGACGAGAAAGCGAACTTATCCTAAAATTCAAGACAGTGGCACTGGGTCTAAATAAAGATGCAGAAATGCATTAATGGCTGGAGAGGAATAATACAAGACATAACAAACTATAGGACCATTTTGGGGGATTGTACAGTGTAAATTACATCCCACATGTCTCTCTCCCGTTTGCACTCTGTTAGGGCTTTTCCCATGCCTGCCCATTCACCTCCGGTTACAGTGCAACTACCTAGACATGCCCACCGCTGACCCTCACTACAGAACACCCTTCCTCCCTCCCACCAGACACCTTTACCTAACCCACCTTCAAGAGATCCTGGTTTTCACTAATAGTGCAAGCTTACAGATTCAAGTTAGTCCCAATAGGTTTTGAGATGCCGGTAGAACCATTTCTCACGTTAGTACCAAATCTCATGTTTAGCATAGCGTCGCTTGTTCAAACAAGAACCCCATACATGCCAAGACCATTTCTCTCATCATTACGAAATTCTCTTGTTAAGAATAGCGTAGTCACTGCCCAAATAAGAACTCCACATTTGCCCCGTCATGTTCGGTTAACAGTGTAGCCTCCACTGGATAATTCCACCACCGCATGCCACCCTAGCTTTGCGGGAAGTCACACACATTGTAGGAGAGTAGGGTCTGGTTCCTATGGTCACCCCTACGTTTTGCTGTGATACTCTGGTTTTTCGACTTTAGTGTGGCTGTGGGCCTGCTAATCAGACCCACAGCCCAGCTGTTCTCCCTCTAAATTGATACCATGTACTTTAGGTACATACCTAATTGGGATTTGGGTCACCTTTGTGAGCCTCTGTATAGTGTACTATAGGTACCCAGGGCATAGGTGCATCCAAGGCCTACCAGGGGCTGCAGCATGAATTGTGCAACCCTTGGCTGGCCCCCAAACTGACACCACATGCTGAACACTCAGCTTGGGCAAGGTGGTGTAATCACCCCTTGCTTAGATATAGTATTCCTATATCTACCCTTATATATAGACACATATATACCTATAAGTCACTCCTATGGCAGGCCTTGACAATCCTGAAGGCAGAGTGCTTGGTTTTATGTGAGATGGTGCTCTAGAATGAGCTGAGTCCCTCTGCAGCTTTCGGAACCATGTCCTTATAGCTGCTCTATGATATAGCCATACCATATACTCTTAAGTGCATTATAATCCTCGCGGTTAGTGCTAACTTTGGTTTGGCTTTATCAAAACATGTCGTGTAAGGTGTAAAACACATTGGAATACTACCCCCCCGGCCAGTCCTGGCGGCGGTGGTAGCATTCCACCCTTCTAGAGGGAGAAGACATGTAGTTATTGCTTTACCCGGTTAAAGTTAAACAGAGCCTCAGCATCACAAAATGGATGCAGCTGCCACAGACACGAGTCAGACCTCCTGCTACTGGACGAAACTCCAGCAGGGGATGCCTGGACAATAGGTTTCCTGTCAAGGGAGGTGCTAGCACCTCCCCAGACAGCCTGTAGTGGATTGGGGCAGGGTGGGTTCAATGGAAAGATGCTTTTCCAGACACTGCCTGGGGCACACAAGGTGCTCCATGCATAGCTCGGTTCAAACCAGTTGCTTGGCACTGCAGCCCCAGCTCTGGTGTGAAACTGGACAAAGAGAATGGGGTCTAACCACCCCCTTCTCAGGTTCCACCCATAGGAGGGTCCTAGCAGGTAATCCAGCCCATTAGTTTAGTATAACGATAGGAGCTGTGTCTAGAGACATTAGATTATCCTGGAAAGAAACTCTGAAATGAAACTCTTGGACCTTTGATGTTCCATATCGACTGGAAGCCTGAAGACATCTCCCTTGTTGTCAAGGAGTGACTACCCTGTGCAAACAGGCACCACCAGTAACTTGCCGGTTTGCTTTGTCGACGCTCCTGCCAGAACCCGAAGACTCAGCGACTCAGGAACTGGACTTCCAGACTTCTCCGACTCAGATCCACATCCACAGCAAAGCTGAGATCTGTGGTGGACACGAGAGACGTGGGATCGGACATCCTGGACTACCTGCTTTTTGCTACTTGTGCAGCTTCTGAGGCATCCTCAAAGTTGTGCAATGGGGTTTGAGAAGCCCCAGACCCGAGCAGCATTTGCACCGAAGCACAGCCCTCCACACTCCACGAGTGCTGCGTGGGGCCTGCGCCTGCATTTCAGCGCACCGTGTCTTCCCGGTTGCTAGCTTGTTGGCTAGTGAGCCCTCCGAAGATTTCTTTGTGAAACTACACTGCTTGCCTGGTTGCTCCGGGCTTGCTCCAGCTTCCCTGCAAAGGAGAAGCACCCCAGACCTTGCTGGTCTGAATGGAAGCCAATCTTCCCACCCTGCTTGGATTGCGTTTGCCAAGGCTTGTTGGCTCCAAACCGGATACCGACACCGCAGTCAACTAGATCCTTTGTGGGACAGCTCGAAACCAGCTCCTGGTCATCGTCGACGCCTCCTGGACCTCCTGCCTGAGGTAAAAATTCAAGACCCTGAGGTCCAGAAAAGGCCTTAACCTGCAATCCTTCTTGGGGATTTCCTGCTCCAGGACCACCTCTATCGCAACTTTTTGCAATAATACTAGAATACAAGAACCTCCTGCTGTAGAAGCAGCAAATGGTCCTCTGAACACCTGCAGTGTTGAGGAGGGTAAGGAGGAGGAAACTCCCGGAAGGGAAGGGCGTACCCATTTTCCACAAGATTCAAAACGGAAAGGTCTGATGTTCTAGATTTCCAATCTTGTAGAAAATGGGACACCTGACCCCTGCAGGACCAGCATGGCTCCAAGATGAGGGATCTAGGGCTGCTTTCCAGAGACACCAGGGGCTGAGGAGGAAGAGGAGGAGGAGGCAAGTTGACGGGCTGCACCACGCAAACTACCTCTGTTCCTCCCTCTGTAAGATTTGTACTGTAGGCTCTGCTGCTGAAGTTGTTGGCAGCCTCAAAAGGAAGACATCCTGCCAAAACCACAATACGTTTTAAAACCAAACCCTCTAGTTTGGGAATGGAGACCTAAAGATTTAGCCGTGGCTCTACTGTCCTTAAACCTCTGCAGCACAGAATCAGCCTTCCCCCAAAAAGCTTGGAACCATCCAATGGAAGATCAAAAAGAGTATTTTCTACATCAGGAGAGAAACCTGAAGACCTAAGCCAGGCATGTCTTCTTGTAGCAATAGAAGAGCCCATCACTCTTGCCACTGAATCAGCGGTGTACGGTGAACGCACCGGAGAACCTCCCGGCGTTGCAGAGTAAGCCGGAGTCGCTTGAAAAGGAAACATCGATGGAGAGATTACATCTCTAGAAGGATGCCTCGGAGTCGGAGAGGGTGATCTCGAAGACCTACCTTTCGACGAGTGACGTTGAAAACCATGCCTTCTCTTCTTCTTGTGCTTCTTCGACTTCGAAGCATACGATGTCGACTACCTCGACTTCAATCTTTTTCGTCCTCTTTTCTCCTTCCTAGCCTTCGCCGTGAACAACTTGGCCTCACGCTCCTACAAAGCTTTCGGGTTCATCTTCCGGCAGCGGGTGCAACCATCGACATCATGGTCCGAGGAGAGGCACCAAAAACAGACTTCGTGGGGGTCTGTGATCGACATATGGCCCCTGCATACTCTATAAGGTTTAAACGCAGACTTCTTCGATGCCATCGCACTGCAACTCTAAGGGCAATAGCAGAAACAAAGTAACCTAAGAAGTAAATGGAGAGTCCCAAAAAAACGTTATGTGTCGTCTGCACGGAAAAAAGTAAACTGACGTCAGCACGCCGACGAGGTCCATTTGTGGCTCCGATGAAGTCAGATGGAGGCGCGCAATTGTGGTGTCCTCATCGACGTGAGATAGCTAGGAAAAAAAATTCTGCTGAATGCTGCCGCCGGGGAGAATTCAAAAGGTGAGGAATCCACAGGCAGATGTATCCATCGGAATGGAAAATATTTCCAGTGTTTATTAACATCTTCTTGGAGCGCATCAATTTCATAAAACGATTGAGAACTAAAATAAAAGTCACAGGCAGCCAACACGTGGTTTGTCAACTTGACTTCTTCAAAGTTGCACATAGAGTACATAGATGAAATATAAACGCATTTTGGAAAATTATTACTATTGGACAAAAATACAAATAACAAACTGAATGTGAGATTAGGTACCAAAAGTAGTGACAGGACTGCTCACATAGACCACAAGACTGAAAAGCGTAAATCCGTGTGAGGAAAAAGAATCGACCCCCCCAAAAAAGTGCATAATAGTAGGGCAGATGGGAAGATGGGAAAAGAAGGGGATCAAATAGTATGTCACTAATCCAATTATCCATAATTTGCATGCATATTAAGTCCCCAAAAACTAACTCAATGCAATCTCCTATGTGCAGTCGTACCTAAAGTAACAATTAATGTATAGAAAACCGCAAGTCTCATACCTGTGGGTCCATCATATGTCTGACCTGGAAAGTCAAATATCAATAAGTAATTCTGTGAAATAAGAAACTGGTATAGTCATGGCACACCGAAAAACAATATTAATTCGAAATTCCTCACTTGCAAACAGTGTTCCCTGTAGGGTGCCTGCAGTAGGGTGCCCAGAATTTTAAAGCCAAAAACCGGGACATTTCACAAAAATAGAAGGACTACTACAATTTTACTTCAAACAATGAAGTTGCTGGCATTCCAGCCGTCTTCAGCCTGGCTTGCTTGAATCCAGTGGCAAAGTGAGCAAGGGACTCACGTCTGAGCATACCCTGCCACACTTATGGCGGCTAAAGAACGGTGATGGATTAAACCCAGATCTTTTGACTGGGTGTGAGTGTTTGTTTGGTTCAGATGCTCCGTCCATCACCACCCCCTTTTGTACCGCTTTTGGCCGCCATAAGTGTGGTAGGGTATGCTCAGACGTGAGTCCCTTGCTCACTTTGCCACTGGATTCAAGCAAGCCGGGCTGAAGAAGGCTGTAATGCCTGAAACCGGTCCTCGGAAGCTTGTTTCCGGTCCAGGGAAGGCATGGCTTGGAAGTACGGGCTGGACTGTTCCCATGAGGCACAGGGTCAGACTGATTTGCATATAGCCATGTCTGAACTGGGGTGGCAGAGTGAGCTAAAGAACGGTGATGGATTAAACCCAGATCTTTTGACTGGGTGTGAGCGTTTGATTGGTTCAGATGCTCCGTCCATCACCACCCCCTTTTGTACCGCTTTTGGCCGCCATAAGTGTGGCAGGGTATGCTCAGACGTGAGTCCCTTGCTCACTTTGCCACTGGATTCAAGCAAGCCGGGCTGAAGAAGGCTATAATGCCAGAACCCGGTCCTCGGAAGCTTGTTTCCGGTCCAGGGAAGGCATGGCTTGGCAGTTCGGGCTGGACTGTTCCCATGAGGCACAGGGTCAGACAGATTTGTATATAGCCATGTCTGAACTGGGGTGGCAGAGTGGGCTAAAGAACGGTGATGGATTAAACCCAGATCTTTCGACTGGGTGTGAGTGTTTGATTGGTTCAGATGCTCCGTCCATCACCACCCCCTTTTGTACCACTTTTGGCCGCCATAAGTGTGGCAGGGTATGCTCAGACGTGAGTCCCTTGCTCACTTTGCCACTGGATTCAAGCAAGCCGGGCTGAAGAAGGCTGTAATGCCAGAAACCGGTCCTCGGAAGCTTGTTTCCGGTCCAGGGAAGGCATGGCTTGGCAGTTCGGGCTGGACTGTTCCCATGAGGCACAGGGTCAGACTGATTTGCATATAGCCATGTCTGAACTGGGGTGGCAGAGTGGGCTAAAGAACGGTGATGGATTGAACCCAGATCTTTTGACTGGGTGTGAGTGTTTGATTGGTTCAGATGCTCCGTCCATCACCACCCCCTTTTGTACCGCTTTTGGCCACCATAAGTGTGGCAGTGTATGCTCAGACGTGAGTCCCTTGCTCACTTTGCCACTGGATTCAAGCAAGCCGGGCTGAAGAAGGCTGTAATGCCAGAAACCGGTCCTCGGAAGCTTGTTTCCGGTCCAGGGAAGGCATGGCTTGGCAGTTCGGGCTGGACTGTTCCCATGAGGCACAGGGTCAGACTGATTTGCATATAGCCATGTCTGAACTGGGGTGGCAGAGTGGGCTAAAGAACGGTGATGGATTAAACCCAGATCTTTTGACTGGGTGTGAGTGTTTGATTGGTTCAGATGCTCCGTCCATCACCACCCCCCTTTGTACCGCTAAATTATATATTGGCAAAACTACACAGGAAGCACGGCAGAGGATCACGCAGCACAAGTCTAGGATAAGGAGACAAGTACCCAATGCACCATTAGTACAGCACTGGATATCACACAAACATAAAGAAGAGGATTTATGCTGGACTATTATCTCTAAAATGGAACAGGATCCACGAGGGGGTGATATTGAGTGGAAATTGAGCCAACGGGAAGCTTTGCTCATAATGAAATACAACACTGCCATGACTGGTTTAAATGAACTTTCTGAAATCTTTAAAGGCACCCTCTGATGCTGACCGATGTGACCAGCTTAGAGGCTTTCAGCTATGGTTTTAATATAAACAGCATTATTTGGAGCCATTTTTATTGATCGATAATCTATACCGCAAGCGCTATCGGCGACAGCCCAAGTGGGAGATATTCTAACTGCTTGATGCCTTGGAGAACTAGCGTTACCACAATCCACTTCATGACTCGGTCAGAAGCCGGCTTTCTATCTAACTACAAATAGGCTTGCAACTGGGGCTAAGGTACAGATCCCGGTGGCCAATGTCACTGTTTGAATAGCATTCACACATTGTAACCATTAAAGTTGGGAGATTGACAAGTGTTCCTATCCCTTTAATAACCTTGCGGTCACGTGATCGCAACGAGATGCAGAAAGTGAGGAAGGCTGCAAGATAACCAAACTTGCGGTTTCAATGTGCTCTAAAGACGCTGCTTGAAAACGTAAGGCTGCAGCTTAAGTTGATGGACTGCCAAGGAAAGCTTTATAACGCGTTGCCGATCGACTTTAAGACCCCGTTGTTTTTAATCTTCAAAGAACTCTGATCGCAATACAAAAGTTACCGGACTTGGTTTCCAGACGAAAGGATACGCCGGCAGGAACTTTCAGCCCCGGTGGGCATCAACAAAATACAGACCGGGTAAGCTGACTACAGTGGGTTTAACTTTGTAGACGCAGCATCCCTTTGAGCCTATGGCAACCAACCATCTCTTTCTAATGCTTATTTTCCAGGCACTTCCGGCTCACGCCCAACCCAGATCAGGTCAGTTTGAGCTCTCTTTCCTAGCTCTAGACAGGTAGTTAAGGAGTCATAGGCGCTGTTTGTAACGAGTCTGCTTGATTGTGTCTTTGTGTGTAGAAGATTGGGACAACACCACAAAACCCCGCCCTTGAGACACCTTTACAGGATTTTGAAGGTAGGCGATGTAAAGCCGGATGGTGGCTATGTGTTAGATAACACGTTTACTGATTGAATAGGGATCTTAATTCGGTTGATGTGTTTTTTGTTTTGTAGAATACATGTTGGTCCTGAGGAGAACCCCGCAATAGGGGGTTCGAAACGCGTCGGCCTCTCCTGGCG
This sequence comes from Lissotriton helveticus, assembly GCF_964261635.1. Taxonomy (NCBI): domain Eukaryota; kingdom Metazoa; phylum Chordata; class Amphibia; order Caudata; family Salamandridae; genus Lissotriton; species Lissotriton helveticus. The sequence goes on from NC_136063.1 coordinate 1,210,613,899, forward strand.
TATTGTCACTACCAAACATTAGAAGGACTGTATTAGGAAAATACAGGAGTTATTCCAACTGACTCCGTTTTACTACATAATCTCTATGAAGAAATAACTAGGGTTCATGTATATGTACAATTAAGTATTCGTGTTGACAAAGGGCCAGACCTCAGAAGTATATGTTGTATGGTTGTGAATGTGAGTAGATTGTATGGAGTGAGCAAGGTGTGTTGTGGATGTGGTGTAAATTTGTACAGATATTGATGTTTTTCTAAAAATTGTATTGATTTGTATATATTTTGTATATGCACCAAAAAATGTCTTGGAGAAAAATGAAAAAGAATTAGAGCAGTCAGAAAAAATGACTTAATAAACTAGTGACGTTAGTAAAAACGGACCGGTATGTTTCATTCATAACAGGTTGTTTTGTTAAAAGGATTTAAGCCAAGTCCAGTATTGGCAGTTGTGTTGTTGTTCACATATATTTGACTTAGCCTTGCTGGTTAGGACTCAAGACCCTGTGTTGTTCTCCTTTTACAAAACATAGCAGTCCTGCGCATGCGCAAAGTGAGTGACACGCGAGGGAGTGTACAGCCAGACGGGGGATCACGAATATACAGGCAGAACCTGCATGAATCGTAACCCCTCTGACGTAGGGGGTGTAGAAAACGACGGGGGTGGGGATATAGTTAGAACACCGGAAGTGACGGCATTCACTGCTGGTGCTGTCTCTGCCCTCGCTGACCCGGAAGAAGAAACACGTGTTTGCCGGCCTGAGAATGACTGAAAGAGAGAACGGACTGAGAAATAACACAGATAGCAGTGGAACTCCCTCCCGACCGACCTGCGCCTGACCCAAGACCACCTCGCCTTCAGGAAGAAGCTCAAGACCTGGCTGTTCGGGCAGTAGCAGCACCCCCCCCCCCCCCTAGCGCCTTGAGACCCTCCGGGTAAGTAGAGCGCTCTATAAATGTCTATGATTGATTGATTGATTGACTGCATTCACTGTTGGTGCTGTCTCTGCCCCACTGACCCGGAAGAGGAAATCACAAGCCTGCAGGACTGAGAGTAACTGAAAGAGACAACGGACTAAGCAGTGGCACCGACTGCAGTGACCCTGAGCAGCCTTGAGGCTGAAACCAGCTGCGGCCGAAGGAGGAGAAGAGACCGAACCCTCCCCGAGGAGAGGATGAGGGGGGGGCGAGGTTAACACCCCCAACACTCCCCCCTGTGTATGTCAGGGAGGGAGATGTGTGTCTGTCCTGAGCCCCCAACACTCACCCCTGTGTATGTCAGGGGAAGGAGACGTGTGTCTGTCTTGAGCCCCCAACACTCACCCCTGTGTATGTCAGGGGGAAGGAGACGTGTGTCTGTCCTAAGCCCCCCACACTCACCCCTGTGTATGTCAGGGGGAGGGAGATGTGTGCCTGCCCTAAGCCCCCCAACACTAATCCCTGTGTTTGTCAGGGGGAAGGAGATGTATGTCTGTCCTGAGCCCCCCAACACTCACCCCTGTGTATCTCAGGGGGAGGGAGATTTGTGTCTGTGTTGAGCCCCCAACACTCACTCCTGTGTATGTCAGGGGGAAGGAGATGTGTGTCTGTCCTGAGCCCCCAACACTCACCCCTGTGTATGTCAGGGGGAAGGAGATGTGTGTATGTCCTGAGCCCCCAACACTCACCCCTGTGTATGTCAGGGGAAGGAGACGTGTGTCTGTCCTAAGCCCCCAACACTCACCCCTGTGTATGTCAGGGGAAGGAGACGTGTGTCTGTCCTGAGCCCCCAACACTCACCCCTGTGTATGTCAGGGGGAAGGAGACGTGTGTGTGTCCTAATCCCCCCACACTCACCCCTGTGTATGTCAGGGGGAGGGAGATGTGCACCTGTCCTAAGCCCCCCAACACTCACCCCTGTGTATGTCAGGGGAGGGAGATGTGTGTCTGTCCTAAGCCCCCAACACTCACCCCTGTGTATGTCAGGGGAAAGGAGATGTGTGCCTGTCCTAAGCCCCCCAACACTCACCCCTGGGTTTGTCAGGGGGAAGGAGATGTGTGTCTGTCCTGAGCCCCCCAACACTCACCCCTGTGTATGTCAGGGGGAGGAGATGTGTGTCTGTCCTAAGCCCCCCAACACTCACCCTTGTGTATCTCAGGGGGAGGGAGATGTGTGTCTGTCCTGAGCCCCCAACACTCACCCCTGTGTATGTCAGGAGAAAGGAGATGCGTGTCTGTCCTGAGCCCCCAACACTCACCCCTGTGTATGTCAGGGGAAAGGAGATGCGTGTCTGTCCTATGCCCCCCAACACTCACCCCTGAGTATGTCAAGGGAAGGAGATGTGGGTCTGACCTGAGCCCCCCAACACTCACCCCTGTGTATGTCAAGGGAAGGAGATGTGTGTCTGTCCTAAGCCCCCAACACTCACCCCTGTGTATGTCAGGGGAAGGAGATGTGTGTCTGTCCTAAGCCCCCAACACTCACCCCTGTGTATGTCAGGGGGAAGGAGATGTGTGTCTGTCCTGAGCCCCCCAACACTCACCCCTGTGTATGTCAGGGAAAGGAGACGTGTGTATGTCCTAAGTCCCCCAACACTCACCCCTGTGTTTGTCGGGGGACGGAGATGTCATTTTCTTCTCATCACCAATTGCTCTTGCCCTAGCATCAAACATAATAACCTTTATTGCCCCCTTCACTAGTGTTAAAACCTTAGGCGGATGTACAAGTCCTGGAGAGACCTAGCACTGTTTAAAGGAATCTTTAGGGCATGGACAAGGGTGCAGGCTGCATGCCGAACATTCTTGCCTACTAGGCGCACACTACAGAAAACAGGCACTACCTACTTACTACTTTATCAACCACATTGGGAAATCGCTCATGGTTGGGGCACCCCAGTGGAAGGACATGCTGCCTCCCCCATTAATTCAAATGCTGGTCATATCAGTGAAAAAGTAGACTAATTGTTGGACTCTGCTGCAGCCTGGTGTGGGGGGAGGGGGGGCTGCACAATCCAGGGAACTCTTGCCTCCAGTCTGATGCTCGCTGTGGGTGCGGATTGTGCCAGCAGCAATGCCGTTGCCCCCTTAGTCAAGGCACGCACTATTGTTTTCTGGACAGGGCGAACATGGCTAATCAGCTTATGGCTAATCAGCTTCTCCTCAACCTTTCCTTCTTCTCTCTCCTTGTCCACCCAGCAGTACACTGGCTGGGGAGTATGGTGGAATCTCTTGGCGCCTCCCTGGGATGATTCCCTACATTTTACTAGATTATGCTTGTGTATTTCTGGGAGGTGGGTGGGCTTCTAGAACTCTGTTTTTTCATTTTCTAGTCACATTGCTCTTCACTACGGCCGGTTCATTTTCCTCTTCACTGCAATATTTAGCCAAGGAACTGCATGCCCTCCATGAATGTCGATGACCACCATTAGATGTCTTACCTGCAATATTGAGGGGCTCACTGACTGGCGCAAAACATGGCTGGTACTTGCATACTTGTACCGCTGTTGCATCGATGTATGGCTGTTGCAGGCACTCAACCAGACGGAATCAGGCTGAGGCAGATTTTGCGCTGGATGGCTTGCGGAGACCCTAATCTCCATCTTCTCTAATTATGCACAGGAACTCGCTATACGCCTCCAGAAATTGGTACCGTAGCATACGGCTTAGGTGATATGTGAAACACAAGGCAGGTTTGTCATTTCAGCAGGACACTTACACGGCCTTCCCATAATCCTAACTTCAGTCTATGGTCAGAATAGATCATGCGGATAGATACAGCGCCACATGCCACCCACACCCAGGGGATGCTACTCAATTACATATACTCTTGACAGACTATGTACTCACAGATATTTGGCGACTCATACACCCCACAAGCACCGAAGGCACATGCGTTACCGCAACTCAGACTACATTGTCCAGGTAGACTACTCGTTGATTTACCAAGGATTTCGGTAATTGCACTACTAATGTTTTACACTTACCCACTGTTGGATCATGCCCCTGTATTGTTGGAGATTACCCCTTCAGGCATTAGTGAGAGGGCTTTCTCCTGAGGCATCCCCCAATGCCCTTCGGGACTCAGGATTTAAAACTAAGCTTGATGCAGTCATTCTCGATTTTCTTTTTTTTTACCTCAATGCATGTTCAGTAGATTCTCCTTCCACACTGTGGCAGGCTTTTAAGGTGGTCATCCATAGGATGTAGCGTACTAAGCAGGCTGTAGTACCCAGGGCACTACGTAAGGCCCTCACACAGTAGAGACTGTTATTCAACCGCTAGAGGTCTGATTAGTTGAAACCAATGATGTGACTACATCTGCATTGTTCAAAAACAAATTATTGGAATAGGAAGAGGCTGCGACCAGGGAGATGCATTATCTTGCCCAGGTGGCTGTGACCTGGCATTTAGGGAGAGGGATAAGGCGGGCAAGACACTTGCCAGGCTACTTCACAAGCCTTGAGCTTGTGGATATTACAGAGATATTGAATGACCAGCATTCAGTCCATGCTCGCACTGCCACTATCCGACGAGTAATGGCTGCGTTCTTTATTGACCTGCACTCCACCTCATTGTCGTCTGACTTTACCACCCTGACCTGATACTTTAATACTATTTAACTGCTCTGGTTGGATGACACCAATGTTTGTGGATGCACATTTCACAGCTGAGGACATTGTGCAGGTGATTCGAAGCATACCTGGGGACAAAGCACCGGGCCTGGATGGCTTTACAATAGTCTTTTATAAAGAATATGTCCAAATCCTCGACCACCATCTTCTGTCTTTGTATGAGGAATCCCTTAAACGGGGTGTACTACCTCCCTCACTTCGAGAGGTGCTTATTGTCAGTGTCTAGAAACCTCACAAGCTCTGTGACTCCTACATACCTGTATCCATGATCAATGTGGATAATAAGATCTTGGCCAAACTAATTGCATTCTGCCTTCTCCCTCTCTTTCGGCATATTGTTCACCAAGATCAATCCGGCTTCATCCCTAACGGATCAACAACTCACAACCTCTGCTCTTCTCTATACCGTTGATCCCCGGTTCGACATGTTGGCGGTTTTGTTTGACGCCACCAATGCATTTGAAACTTTAGAGCGGCCTTATCTCTTACATTCTCTTTACCTGCATAGGCCTTAGTGATAACTTCTAACGCCTGATTAAACTACTGTGTACACATCCTACCGCCTGCCTGTGAGTCACTTCTCCCTTTGTGTTGTCTAGGGGAACCAGATAAGGATGCCCTATTTACTATCAGGATGGACCACCTTTCTACCAGGTTGCGGCGGCACCATTCCTGCGGGCTTGCATTCTCCTCCCAGAGAATTCTAGTATCCATGTATGCAGACGACATCACACTATTCATCTGCAACCTGGAAATTAAACTTGGTCCTGTCATTCAGGAAAGTATCCATTTTAGTGGATGTGACGGATTATCCAGAAACTTGTCCAAGTCTGTGATATTCCCACATACCCTGAACATGCAAGACTTTGTCACTGAATACCTCCTACAATGGGCCAGGCACCGGTTTGCTACCTGGGAGTGCGGCTTAGAGGAGATCTGAGTGAACTTTGGGGTACAAATTATGACAGGCTCATGACGTGGCTGGAGAACTGTGTGCAGGCGTTGAAGTGATTGCGTCTGTCCCTAGCAGGGAGAGTCGTAGTTGCCACAATAGTGGTACTCCCTAAATTCTTGTACTTCTCCATTAATCTTCAACCACCACTCACTGCCGCCTTCCGTCGCCACCTCCGTTTCAACATGATCATGTTGGTGTGGACAGGCAGACAACTCCGGCTTGCATGGGAAGGCCTTACTCTCCCCTTTGAGCAGGGTGGCTTGAGCGCCCCAGACATGGATCTATACATTTATTGTGCACTGTTGAAGTTTGCTCATTACTGGCTGCACTCCACCCAATCCCATCTGCATACAGCCCTCAAGCACGATTGCATGCACCCAGCCCTCTAAACACAGCATTCAATCTACCCCCCAATCAACCTCAAACTGAAGTGGATACTGCAGCATTTACTAAATGGGCTGGAATAGACTGAGACAGCATGAGAAACTGGAATGTATGGTCTGACCGTGCCACTTGCTAGGCACCCATCGCTGTACATGCTGGATGACACGGAGGCTGTTGACATTTGCCACAGCACCACAGGTTTGTACATCTCTACTCGGAAGGCCATCTCCTCTCACAACAACATATTCATGGCGACCTGTCCAGGGCCGGACTGGCTACCGGGCAGGTTGGAATGCTACTGAGCTGGGGGGTGATTTTATTCATTGAGACCTGCGTGTGCTAAACGAAATGTGTTTTGCTTTAATTATTTTGAAGCACACGCAGGTCTCCATGAACGAAATCAACCCCCACCGCAGTGAAATCAGCCCCCAGCTCGGCAGCATTAAAACTGCCCGGTAGTCAGTCCGGCCCTGGACCTGTCCCACAGGCCCCTTAATGTGCTTACTTACCATCAGTTTTCTGCTGCCGCTTGGGTCCATCACCACCCCCTTTTGTACCGCTTTGCGCCGTGGGCAGCACTTTTCCTGTAGCACCACCAACAGTTCAAGCTTTAGAGATGATGCTCGCTATCACCTCTCCTCATAAGCTTGTAAATTCGCGTATATACCGCAGTACAGGAGAAGGCTCTGATTTGTGTCCCTGCTGCCCAATCCGCTTGGGCTGCAGACTTGGAAGCCCTCATCAGCAAAAGGCAGTGGCGCTACAGCTGCACCCAGTGCACTGGCCTCTCTACTATGGACTCAGGTTAATACATTTCAAATATTTGCATAGAGTATACCGTACAACCGTCCAAATGCGTAGGATAGGCTAGGTGGAAGAGGCATGCTGTCTGCACTGTGGTGCACCTACCGTCACCTTGCTGCATTTGGCTTGGGAATGTCCTGCGGTTGTGGTCTTCTCGCGTGGGGTCTTTGATACAATTGAGATTGATCAATGAGTATTCCATAATTTTTGCTACTCTTGGATAAATGCAGGGTTGCAATTAACTGGTTTAAGCGTACCACACCCAGGCTTAACCACCAGCTGCAGGCTGAGGACTGTTGTTAAGAACAGCTAGAGCATTACTGGAAATTCATGCCTGTAAAATCGAGACATCGAGACATCTGGGCCCTTTTGGTGACTTTCCTGGCGATAGGGGCAAGGGGGTGTTCTCACCACAGAGACAGACAGGCCCCATACAGATGTTCCTTTGCCTACCTCACCCACACTTCAAGAGGTCAATAATACTGACCGGTGAGTTGCCACCGAGCTCTGACCCTGGCTCACTTGGATACAGGAATATATTTCAGTCAGGTCTGATGAGTGGGTCCATTTGCGTGAACACTCCATGTTGCAGAGACATATACAGTGTTATAAGGATATAACTGAGAAGTTTGCCTAGTAAATGATTCTACTAACTAAAGTGGGCACCTTGCACCAGTCAAAACAACCCTTATGGTGATTAAGAGGTCAAATATAACCTTTAGAAAGCTATCCTAGTGGTAGCTGTGTAGAGCAGACTTCGGGCTTAGTCTTGAAGGAATGTTAAGCAGCTTGTTTTACCAGAATGCACTCTTATTGTATTGGTTAAATGAAAGGAGAACCACACAGTAGTTATAAGAATACATATTTATTATTATAACACCCTAAATACATCACAGTATCTGCTAGACGCAGATAAGCACAAAGCACACAATACTGTAGCACAGAAACAATTGAAAGTAGCACAAATACACAGTGGGCTCCAGGGGAGACAAAACCATTTACTAAAATAGTGGTATAAGAACCACTACTTCGGTCAAGACAGAGTCTAGAGAGTACAGAATCCCTGGGAACCACCCAAGGTGAGTAAGTAGGGACCCCACGAGAATAGGTGCAGTGTGAGAACACAACTGCAGACTACGTGCAATTCAATACGAGAGTCCCGGTTGCAAATGTTAAGTTAAAGGACCTTCCTGTTAGATTACCAGGAAACCCTTTGGAACATAGAAGGATGGAGAGCTACCCCACCCATGGATACTGAAGTACCAGAGTTACCTATACCAGGGAAGTCGGGTGCATAGGTCTGAAGTGGCATCGGAAAACGATGTTGTTCTCAATGGGAGTCTTCAAAGAGATGCCACTGCTGGAAAGAAGAAAAGTGTCTGGTGGAATCCGCTGGTGGATTCTTGATGGAAGGAACCTGATAGTAGATGGGACAGAGTCTGGGTCACTCAAGAGTGACCAGGGGCTCGGTAGAGGAATGCCCACCGATATCGGGTGCTTCAGGTGTGAAGAAGGGGACCTTGACTCTACAGCTGCAGAGACCAGGAGACATCGAGGACTACCAGGAGCCGGGTACGAGCTGTCCCACAAAGGATGTTGAGTGCTATGGGGTCGGTGTCCGGCGAGAGGACCAACAAACCTTGGCTGCGGCAACCCACGACAAAGGTCAAGAAAGGTTACTGTCTGGCCGTGCAAGGACCAGGGGAGTCTCCACAACAAGGGGAGCCAGGGCAGGCCTGGAGCAACCAGGGGAGCCCAAGAAAATCAGGATTGGCCCTCAAATGGACCCACAGGCTGAAGGCACGGGAGTCACAAGGGGACCTCTAGCAGTTTCACCATGCCACAGCTTGCGGGGCACAGAGTGCAAGCAGGCCAAAGTCCTTGGTACAAAATGTGTGCAGAGGTTGGGGCTATGGACAGGCCAATGCACAAAGTTGGGAAACACCAGCAAGCATATGCAAATGCAAAAGTATGCGGTCCACAGGGGTTCGGGTTATGCAGTCCCCACGAGGGATACTGACCTCAAACTTTGTGAGAGGGCAACTCGACCACATGGAACGTAGGAACCCACCTCCTGTGTTGCAGGAGCCTTTGTAGTATGCTGGAGCTCAGAAACAGCAGACCAGTCAGTTGCACTATGGTGCCTGCAAATGCAGGGGAGTGACTTCTTCATCACAAGGGAGATACTTCAGTTGTACTTGATGCCCCACAGGTCCTGCACGGAGCCTGTATGGAACACAGGCACAGGCAATGCTTTGGATGGAGAGGGAGACAAAGTCGTGCCCAGTCGAAGTCCAGAGTGTCCAGACGGTGGAAGGTCGGTGGTTTCTTGTTTCAGAATATTGTCCACGTCGAATCTAGGGTCCTACAGCCAGGTAAGCCCTTTTGTACCCACGGTAGAGGGTTGGACAGATTCCGGGGACAGTCCTAGGGGAGGGTTTGGACAGTGGGGAGGATACTACCATGTTCTTTATCCAGTTTTGCACCAAAACGGCCAATGGCTCCCAGAACTGGTTTGAGCTCCACTATGCACAGGGACACCAAATGTGCCCCTCATGCAGACTTTCAGGCACTTTGGAAGTGCATCCACCCAGCCACAATACACTAAATCCTGTCTGGAAGCTGGTCACACCTCCCTGTGACAGGATGCCGATTGTGCTGCCTTCCCCTGCTCGAGCTTGGCTCAGCAGCAGGAGGGCAGAAAAGTGTCTCTGGTTGGCAGCAACCAATTTGTGCTGTCTGGCTTGAGAAGGCTAGTACCGGGAGACCAGGCACCCCACCAAGCTTGCTTCAGAAGGGTGTAATCATACCTCTGTGTGGAGGTATGATTCCAAGGTGTTTGATACCAAACACGACATGGTTTGTTGCAGCCGTTTTCGAGATAGCATTTACCGCAGGGTTATAATGCACCTCTACCTATATGTCTGGTTGCATCACAGACATCCCGGGATAATGGTTTCCGAAGGCTGCAGAGGGGCACTGCTCATGCAGGGGCACCCTCTCACTTAAAGCTCAGCACCCTGCCTTCAGGACTGTCAAGGCCAGCTACAGGGGTGACATAAGTTTTAAGTGTAGTGACCTGTAGATATAGTAAACCTATATCTTTTGTAAGTGGTGAAAGCACCAGCTTACTCAGGCTGCAGTAGCAGACCTGTAGTTCCATTTTGCATGGTCTCTCATGGGTGGCATAATACACGCTGCAGCCTGTAAGAGACCTCTGGGGTACCTATGCCCTGGGTACATGTGTACCATATAAGAGGGACTAATAAGGGTACCCCAATATCCAATCTAGAGTGTACCAAAGTACATGGCATAACATTTTAGGGAGAAAGCAGATAATCTGGGGTCCGCATTAGCAGGATCCCAGCCAGACTAGTCAAAAACAGTGGTGCAATATGCAACAAGTGGGGGTAACCATAGGAAGCAGATCCTACTTCCTACAAACTCCATGTTATCAACTGATTAATGTCATTGTACTTCGGCTTGCTATGTGACCTCACAGGTAGTTTTACTGTAACTCACCTTGTGCACTGTTGTGTTTTCCGGTTAAAATAAATAAAAAAAAGCTTACTGAAGATATGGATTTAAGTGCTTTATTGTGGCGTACATCCTGTAAAAAAAATCAATATTTCAATATATACCCTAATATATGCTGCTTTAAAAGAAGAGCATGCATACTCTTAAAAAGAAGCTCTTGAAAGAATTCGAGAATCTGCCAGACTTCAAAGGGTACTACTTTGTGAACAGTTGCAGTGGGTTGTGCTCTGGCTAGCAGACCACCACTTCAAGAAAACAGGAATCAAGAATACGCAGCTTTGCGAGAGAGCACTAGAGGAGCTACTACGGTGCACAATAAACCCAAGAGGAACCTTCCACTATTGGGTAAAATAGCACACATATTTTTGAGACAGAGCATTATTTAGACAAAGTCAATAGTGATACCCTTGAAGGTGCTGCCAACCACACAGGGACACCTCACTCCTGCACACTTACACCAGTTGGACACAGGAGGGATTGACACTATGGGACAATTATTTCAAGACGGTACCCTCATAGACTTTCAGACATTAACAGATGGATAGGAAATTCTGAGGGGCAGTTTCTACAAATGCATGCTTCCTTTCCAAGACAATGTTTGTGTTTTTGGAAAAGATCATTTTAAACACCAAGTTATATTGGATGCTGTTTTTACTGCATTGAATGAGTGGAGGTAGAGGCTGAGGAGAGACAAATGTGATTTTGCGGCATGCAAAGTGTAATATTTAGGGCATGTGGTCGCTGGCAAGTTATTTGGCCTGTGCCCAAGTCTATTGAAAGCCATTGAAGAAGTACAGATTCCTTTGGTAAAGGAGCAACTAAAGGCTTTTCTGAGAATGTGCGAATATCACGCCAAGTTTGTGCGTAACTTTTCCATCAAAGCTGAACCTCTGCTTGCGTTGTTGCGTTGAATATCCGATTTGTGTGGGGTGAGTCACAGATACTTGCTTTCAAGGAGATCAAGAATGGTTTGGCAAATGTACCTTTACTACCTGGCTCACACCTGGTGAGACGCGAACAATAACAGTGGATGCGAGTAGAGTTGGGCTTGGGGTGGTGCTTCCCAAGGCTTGAGGTGGTGCTTCCCAAGGCAGAGGGGATGATGAGCACACAGGTGCGTTTGCATCTTGTAAGCTCAGACCGCTTGAGAGAAAGTACTCGGTCATTGAGCGTGAGATGCTTGTGTGTGTCAGGGCGGTGGAGCATTTTAGAGCTTATGCGTCAGGTACTAGGTTTAGGCTAAGGTCAGCTCATAAGCCCCTAATAACTATTCTGAGTGGGAGTAAAGTACATTCCACTAAAGCCACTGCTAGATTGGTGAGGCAGAGTGTGAAGTTGCTTGAATATGACTTTTTTGTTGAACTTATACTGGATGGAAAAAATAAGAAGCAGACTGTCTATCCAGATTACCCATTCCAGGAGAAGGCGAGGAAGTGGATGATTAGCAGGACTGAGGGTTTGGTGGCCAGTGTACTTTGGTTAAGTACCAAATGTGTCAGTGAAAGGGAATGGAGATCTGCTCTTGTCCATGATCCTGTGCTAAACAAAGTGGTGGAATATAGAGGAAAGGGTTGGCCAAGGCAAGGTAATCTTTCTGTGGAACTCCAGACTTATAGTAAGGTGCCGTCAGAAGTCTCATTGGAGGATGGGTTGCTATACAGAACAGACAAATTCATTTCTCAAAGAGAAGTCAGTGAGAGACTATTGAGCATAAGTCATGAGGGTAATCTAGGCATAACAATGACTAAGAAGAGGGGGCGGTGCCAGCAAATGGCCGACTAGGTAGTGTCTTTCCGGAGCTCTGATGAGCCAGTCTAAATCCGACGTAAAAATCCGCTAGTAGCCCCGAATTTGGAAGCCAGAGACATCCCCGGGGTCCCTCAACACCCAGAGCACTGATCGGGACGAGATTGGAGCGGAACAGAGGCGCAGATCGAGAGGATCCTGGTCACTGCCCGGGGTGACGCTGCCAGCGGTCCGAGGCACAAGATGGCGGCGCCCTGAGACCCGACGCCAAGTGAGAACCTGGAGGAACCCTGCTGAGGGGAGACCCGGTAAGTGGGGAGGCATCGAGGCCATCCGCCATCCCCCCCACCCCCCTGCACGCATGCCGCGATCCCCCGAGACGGGCTGCTGAGACACCGTGGCGACCGGAGGAGCCCGTCCACTAGGGTTGAGAGACAGGCACGGGCACGGTGGTGAGGAGGAGCAGGCCAGCGAGGACGCGAGAGTGGAGCCGCCAGCCCCGATGCGCTCCGCGGGCCCTAGGTATTGGTGGGCGCCGGAATCAGGACTTCGGAAATAGAGCTCGGCGGGGCGGACCTGGGGAGCCCCGCCTCACTGTGCCGCTCACCTGGTACCTTGCGGCGAGACGCCGGCCCGGCAGAGCCGGGGGCGTGCGTTTAGAGGTCCGGCATGCAAGGGAACACCGCCTGACCCTGAGACAGCGGGGGTTGGGCGCTGTGACTGCTCCGCCGGGCCTGCGAGACGCCTCTCCTCCCCCTGGATGTGACCCCCGGACTGCAAACAACGGGCTGCGATACACAGTGAGTCAACACCACAGGGGATACACGAAGCCAGGAGATAGGGGGGAGCAGGCCAGGTGGCCCATATCGACGTGGGAGGAGCCACCGGCCCGAAGGCACTGGTACCTCAGACTAGGGGTTCAGTGGCCTGGGAGATCCCTTGAACCAGGCATCACAGGTGGTGGGGGCTGCGGCGAAGACATCAGGCCAACAGGTCGCCCCCCCTAACAAGGGACCCCCCCCTCCCATCTCAGCGCCGGCCCTCTGGTTCACCAACAAGAGCCTGATGTGGACTGTGTGACCCCATAACGGCGCCGGAGGACCCCTCTACGCCTATCCTAGCCGTAGGGTGAAGATCAATCTGAGAGACATGCAGAGCTTTCCTTGCAGCGTCACTGCAGCGGCCGGGCACGGGGACTCCCATCCGGGAAACGGCAGACAGGAGAGCTGTTCATCGCTCCCAGCCAGCGCACAGATACATCCGGGCAGGGGATCTGGCCCTCCGCCCCTCACAGCGACCTAGAACACGACAGGACCTGATGGCAGACGGGAGGATTAACCATGGGGAAGAAAGAGACAGTCGCCCGAACCCCTAGACAAGGTACCCTGGACCGGTATGCTACGGCCCCCCCGGCTGTAGAGTCGGAGGCCCAGGGACAATGCTCGGATACAGAACTTCTGATGAACGCCATCCAGGCATCGCGAAACGGCATACAGGCATCCAGGGCTGCCCTAGAAGTTAAAATCGGCGAAGTGGGTTCAGAAGTTACACTCCTGAGACAGGACTTCTGTAACTTAACGGAGAGGGTGACCACGGCGGAGACGCGGCTGGGAGAGGCGGAAGATTTGCTTACCACATTAAAAAGAGACATGGCGGACCTCCAGGCATCCCACAAGCAGCTACAATGGAAGGTGGACGATGCAGAAAACAGGGCACGCCGAAACAACCTACACTTTGTGGGATTTAGGGAAGGAATCGAAGGGAATAACATGCCGGCCTTCCTCCACACATGGCTGCAAGAGACCTTCCCGACAGCACGCTTCTCCAACTGTTTTATCGTGGAAAGGGCACAAAGGGCCCTATTAGCGAAGCCTCCGGAAGGAGCGAGACCGCGACCGGTCATAGCCCGATTCCTGAATTTTGCAGATCGCGATCTCATCCTGCGAGAAGCACGGAAGATGGGTGAAATAAGGTTTGAGAACACGACAATTATGATCTTCCCGGACTATAGCCAAGAAGTCCAGAAACAACGGCGATCCTTCGACATGGTGAAGGCGAAACTGAGGGACCTACATATACAATATATGTTGCTTTTCCCCGCGAAGCTCAAGGTCATATATAAGGACAAATCGTACTTCTTCACACACCCCGATGATGCGTGGCAATGGCTGGAGGAGCGGCCCCCGAGACAAGGGCGATTGGCAGAAAGGAGGGAGGTGACGGAGGAGCCTCGACCCGTGGAGAACACATGGGAATTACCGAAATCTCAGAGGGCGAGGGGAGCGAGGGGACGCAAGAAGATAAAGGTGACCCCGTACAAGACGCTATCCCAGACCACTCACCTGCGGGGACAAACGCCTCCTCCAGTAGAGAGGGGAAATGATGGCTCCAGATTTCGCTGCCTGGAAAAATCCGCCCGCTCAGAGGGTGAAGAGGGAAATGTGGGTCACACCTCCGAGGAAGACGATAATGGCCACCAATCTATACATCCGTTAGTTGCAGAGATCCATGAGATGGAACGAGATCCGGCCGGAGGGAACGAGACCTCACCAGATGCTACCCAAGACTCTCATTCGTTATTAGGGGACAAACTGGACACACAGTTTCTGGCTTGGACGGAAAACACGCAAGTTGCTACACCCCCCTTTACAAAACCTTTTTTGGTACACATTGTATTTGATTGCTCTCGGATTTCAGTCCAGGTAATAAAGGGTTGAGGGATTGTTGGGGTGGGCGACAGGCCTTCTCTACCCAAGAGTCCCGGACAATGCTAGTAGCAGATAAGGGGCTGGCGGGAGGGAGAGGTGGGGTGGAGGGTGGAGAGAGGGGGAGTTTTTGCAGTTTTATAGTTGTGGGTTTTTGGGTACGGAGATGGGGAGGGGGGCTGATTGGAGAGGGGGGAGATATCGGACATGTCAGAATGGTCACCTTTGCAGAGGCACGAGACACTCCATCAGAGGGAGAACAGGATACCTCCATAGCAGAAAATGGCAAGATCATGGATAGCCACAGGGAACGGACTAAGGGCCTAGAGGGGCTATACATATTAACGTGGAATGTCAATGGCTTGGGCAGCAAGATTAAAAGGGGACTAGTGAACACATACATTAAAAGGGTGAGCCCAGACATCGTCCTGCTACAGGAGACACATCTCATGGGTAGTAACTGTAGTTTCCTAGCGAGAGGACAATACAAGGTTCTGGCACACGCAGGGTTTACCAAAGGCTCGAGAGGGGTGGCGATTTGGATTAGGCAGAACCAACTATTCAGGGTGGCACAGACGTGGGTAGATACAATGGGGACATACGTGGGGGTGAGGGGCACCTGGAAAAGGAAGGAATACACGATAATATCGGCATACGCACCCCCTAAACTACAAACAGCTGCAATGTCCGGGGTACTGGAGGTCCTTCTTGATTCAGCTGACACGATACAGATATTGGGGGGAGACTTTAATGACGTAATGACACCGACCTTGGACAGAACAGGTGACAGGTCCAGGGATCTGACCCCGACACCCTTAGCCAACGCAATCAATGCTGTAGGGCTACTAGATACTTGGAGGAGGTTGCACCCAGAGGATAGAGCCTATTCCTTTTTCTCGAGCGCACATAGGGCCCACTCAAGAATAGATTATGTGTTCCTGGCCAGACACGTTCTGTCAAGGGAGGACACGGCCGAGTATAAAGCCAGGGGGATATCAGACCACTCCCCACTTCTGGTCACGGTAGGGAGACGGACTCCCAGACAAGGGACCTGGAGACTGTCGGCATGGGACCTACAGGACTTGAAACTACTGAAAGGTATTAGGGCAGATGTCAAAGTCTGTATAGCAGAAAACGAAGGCACGGTCAGATCCAAGGTGGTCCTTTGGGAGGCCTTCAAAGCGGTCATGAGGGACAGGGCTCAAAATAGACAGGCCTAGGTGACCCGAGCCAATAGAAGAGAGGTGGAGACACTAGAGATACGGATACTAGAACTAGAAAAGACATATCAGAGCACTAAAGAGGAAGGGGCCTTATGGAACTTGATAGATACCCAAAGTCAGTACAGAGACCTAGTAACTGGAGAGGCCAAAACGCAGGCAATGGCGACTCTACATAGTCTATATGACGTAGGGGACAAGTCAGGCAAACTGATGGCGTGGCTGAGCAGGAGGGAGAGAGATGCCAGGTGGATAGAAAGAGTGCGGGACACCCAGGGGAATCAAACAAGCTCAGACGCCCAGATTGCGGACGTCTTCGCTCAGCACTATCAGTCTTTCTATGAGGCACGGGATCTGAGCACACAGACAGAGGCCATACAGTATATGGAGCATTTGGAACTCCCAATATTGACGGACGCCGACATTAAAGACCTGGAGGCGCCCCTGACGCTGGAAGAACTTAGAAAGGCCCTGACTATGCTACGCACAGGGAAATCCCCCAGCCCAAATGTGTTCCCGGCTGAATTCTTTAAGAAGACGGCAGACCTCTTGGCTCGTCACCTACTGGGGCTCTTTGAAGGGGCAATGGAGGAGGGGGAACTACCCCCTGACCTACGCATGGCCACGATCATTCCAATATTTAAAGAAGGTAAGCTGCCGGAGGAATGCTCCTCTTACCGCCCAATCTCCCTACTGAACATTGAAGTGAAACTCCTGGCGACGATACTGGCGCTCAGATTACGGAAGGTGATCCCAGACCTGGTCCATTTGGACCAGACGGGGTTCCTCCCTGGTAGGGCGACTAGATTTAATCTTAGACAATCACATAACTGGTTGCAGGAGGTGTGCAGGAGACAGGATCCCCACTGGTTCCTGTCGCTGGACGCGGAAAAGGCGTTTGACGCAGTCCATTGGCCCTTTTTGGAAGGGGTTCTGAGGAGGATGGGTTTCGGACCAAATTTTAGGAAATGGGTGAAGCTGTTGTACACGGACCCCAGAGCCAGAGTCAAAGTAAACGGGATCCTGTCCTGGGACTTCCCAATTAGACGAGGGACAAGACAGGGATGCCCCCTGTCTCCTCTGCTCTTCACACTGACAATAGAGGGGCTGGCAGCGACAGTCCGGCAACACCAGGACATCCGGGGTTTCAGGATGGGCCCACTAGACGCCGCGGAAGAAAAGATATCCCTACATGCGGACGATGTTCTACTGTATATTACGCATCCAGACACGACAATTCCGGTGCCATTCGCAGAACTGGAGGGCTATGGAGCACATGCAGGCTATAGAATCGACTGGCATAAATCAGTGCTCTATGATCCCAGAGGACGGGACGAATGGACGGCTCTCCCGGAGAGGCTACAGACGACGGCGGTAGGCTTCACCTACCTTGGCATCTTTATGACGCTAGAGAGAACCACCTCCTATGATAAGAATGTCGGACGAATTATGCGTAATTTCATAGAAGATACGAGCAGGTGGAAGCTCCTTCCCCTCACGCTTCTAGGACGTGCGGCTATGTTCAAAATGATGACGTTGCCCAAGCTCCTATACGCATTTCAAAACGAATACTACCCTCTCCCACGGAAGGTGTTTCAGGAATTGAACTCGGAAGTCCGCACTTACCTTTGGCTCGGCAAAAGACCTAGAGTGGCGCTGACAACTCTACAGCGACACCAATATAGCGGAGGGATCTCACTTCCCAACCAAGAGGCCTACTATTGGGCAGAACACCTGGTAGCCATAAATGAGTGGTTCCATACCCCGGCCAACCACCCCACATATGCATTAGAGAGATACACGATGGGTCCCCACCCATATAATTACTATCTGTACGGGGGCACAGGGAAAGGGCGGGTGCTGCCAGCCACGAGGCTCACGCTGGGGCTCTGGAGTAAAGCAAACAAGGCCATTGGATGGGAAAAGAAGCCATCCAGGCAAACGCCCAAATGGCACTGCACCTGGCTGACCGAATTGAATAAGCTAAAGGGGTTCAAAAAATGGGATGACATAGGTATCTCGATCCTGGGAGATGTGATTAAGAGAGAGGCGCTGAAGCCGTTCACAGCCCTAAGGGCAGAATTTGCTCTTCTCCCAACACAACACATAAAGTACACACAACTAAGAAATGCGTGGAGGGCAGAAGAGATCAAAGCGGACGATTAGCCTAAATACTCACCACCGGAGGGCCGCCTCCTACAGGAACAAATTCCGGGGAAGGCAGTGTCCCTTACATATAGGACCCTTATGAACAACATGCCAGACGGGATCGATACCCTGCGTATTAAATGGGAGAATGACGTGGGGGACATGGAGGAGGTGGATTGGGACACTGTGCTTATGCACCCAAGGGAGGTAGCAATTAAATCCAGGCTGAGGCTTATACAGTTCAACATCCTCCACAGGACCTATCTGGATAGAGTGCGCCTACATAGATAGGAGATACAAAATGTCTACGATGCGGACAAGAGGGAGGGGACTTCTACCATATTGTATGGCTATGTCCAAGGATTCAGGTTTACTGGTTGGGGATCCTGAAAGAACTAGGCGAAGTACTGGAAACACCCTTGCCGACAGATCCAAAACTAGTCCTGCTGGGCATGACAAATGACGTAGATCTCGCCCGTCCGCTGTTGATCTTCCTAGTCCTGGCCCTGGTGGTCGTCAAGAGGGACGTGGCAAAGTACTGGGGGGCAGCCGAACCACCGCAGTCAGAGGAATGGCTACATGGCCTAGACCTATACATGGCAGCTGAAAGGGTCACATACAAGGCACAGGGTTGCCCCAAGAAATTTGGCAGGGTCTGGAGTAGGTGGGGGAAATACAGAGGCATGGATGGGGGATTGTGAGGGAGGTGGGAAAAAGACACATTTAGAGATAGGAGGGCTTAGGGGGCACTTGGATAAGACACGCCAGAGCGAAATACTACCAACGATGTTTGTAACGAGTGGTGGGAAGCTCAGTGATGTATCGTTGTTCTGGACAGGGATGGAGGGAAGGAGGGAGGAGGGTTGGGGAAGGTTGACCACTGATGATATGTCTGTTTCATTGCAATATGAAAAAATGCAAATAAAAATGTTTACAAAAAAAAACAATGACTAAGAAGAGACTGATGGAGATGATTTTCGGGTGGCTGAGGATGGGCAGGGATGGGGAGGATTGGATTGGTCAATGTTTGAACTTTGTGTTGAATGATAAAGGTCTGAAATGTGTGATTCCTCCCATGGAAATCCCTGAAACTCCTCAGAAGGGAGGAGAGAAGGAGAGTGTGAGTATAGATTTAGAATAGTAAAGGAGTTTGCTTCCCCTGCTGCTTGTTCACCTTCTCACTCTCATACAGAAGTGTGGGTCAGTCAATTTGCAGATTTTTTCGCACACAAGATTAAGGCTGTTAAGAAGTCTTTTCCCATTGTGGATTCCAATGTGCCGGCACATAAACTGATCTCTCTACCTTCATTAGTGGAAGAGAAAGGGCCCATACTATCGGTCTTTCCGCCGATGTCTTGTGCCACCTCTCATGATCTTCTGTCCCGGCTTCAGTCTAGCTCTCCTCTGGATCCTTGTCCAGCGAAATGCCTGGGTAGAGTGGTTTCAGCAGTTATCACCTTGCTGAACCCTCTGCTTAATCTCTCCCTGAGTACGGGAGCGGTTCCTCAGGCATGGAAACACGTGTTGATTCTGCCGTTGCTCAAAAAGCCTACCTTAGATCCCCTGGTGCAGGCTAATTATAGGCCGATCTCCCTGCTTCCTGCTCTGGCGAAGGTGGTTGAGAAACATGTGCAGCTCTCGATCACCAACTTCATCGAGAGCAACAACATCCTCCATGATTCGCAGTCTGGCTTCCGTGCTAATTTTAGCACGGAGACAGCTCTTCTTGAGGTCACTGAAGCTATCAGGGAAACTCTTGATCTTGGGGGAAAGGCTATTTTAGTCATGCTTGATCTGTCGGCGGCCTTCGACACCGTCCCACATGACGGTCTCCTTTTAAGACTCTGGGAGATCGGGTTTCGTGGGACAGTGTTGGACTGGTTTAAATCCTTTCTTTCGGGTCGTCGACAGGTGATCTGGGCACCCCCGTTCTCCGCTGAAATGCCGCCGCTAGAGGTGGGGGTTCCTCAAGGGTCTATTCTGAGCCCCACCCTTTTTAATATCTACATGGCCCCTCTGGCGGAGGTAGCGGAGGCGTTCGATGCCCAGATTATATCCTACGATGATGACACCCAGCTCCTGTTCACTTGCAGGAAGGGAGAGGCTTTTGATGGCGCCAGGATCAAAGACTGCCTGAGTGCGGTCTTTGCTTGGTTTCAACGGCACAGTCTGAAATGCAACTCAGATAAGTCTGAACTGCTTTTCTTTGGGTGTGCACCGGATCCTTGCTGGAAATCTTGGTGGCCCCAGGATATGTTTCCTCCTGAGAAGGCGTTGACACAAGCTAAGAACCTTGGTGTGTTGTGTGATGATGGCCTTTCTTTCAGACCTCAGATCATTGGGCTGTCGGGAAAATGCTTTGGCATCCTGAGGATGCTTAGAAAATTTCTCCCGCTGCTATCTTTGCAGTACAAAAAAATCATTGTTCAGGCGTTAATTGGATCGCGACTCGATTACGCCAATGCCCTATATTTGGGATTGCCTAAATACCTGCTTGCCAGGCTGCAAATAGTGCAGAACTCGGCGGCAAGAGCCATCTTTGGCCTTCCACGGAGAGCAAGAGCCTCGGATTTGCTCAAAAGGTTGCATTGGCTGCCCATCTCTAAAAGAATCGCATTTAAGATTCTTACTCTGGCGTTTAAGGCCCTTCATTCAATTGGCCCGAACTACATCAGGAAGCGCATGGCTTTCTATGCGGCGCGGAGGACGCTGTGGTCGGCCATGTTGGCCAAGGCCGATGTGCCGCCTATTAGATGTGCCCGGATGGGAGGACGGTCCTTCCGGTATTTGGCGGCATGCCGCTGGAATGAGCTCCCTGTCACCCTTCGGAAAGCCAACAGTCTCCTTTCTTTTAGAAGGGAACTGAAGACTTGGCTTTTTTCTGCATGATTCTTTGGACCACTGTGAGCTGCCGTGTTGTGTTTTTCAGTCTCAGGTCTCTTTGCCAAAGCGCCGGGACACCCTTTCGGGTAGCCGCGCGCTATAGAAGAGATAGTACATAACATAACAGATGCTCTTGGGCCTTTCCAAGTGACTTGAAGTTAAATTAATTCGAGAGTCTAACACCAGAAGTGTAATAACTTTTCTCACTGATGTTTTTGCCAGAGAAGGTTTCTCTTCCGAACTCCATTCAGACAACGATTTGCAGTTTGTTTAGTTTGAGATGGAGGAATTTTTGATGGAGAAGGGTTCAAGCACAAGAGGTGCGGTCTTTATCATCCCCAGCGGAATGGTCATATTGAGAGGGACAACAGAATGGTCTTTGACTGTGTCAAGAGGGCTGTAATTGAAGGTCTTGATGTGGTGTATGCAGTGCGTGCTATGCTCTGGTCATATTGCAACACTCCTCTTAGTGTAAATGGTTTGTGCCCTGAGGGGCAGGGGCACTCAGGATTCATTGAGGCGCGCAAGGTTTAACAATCTATCGAAAGTCAAACCCAGCAATAAATCCACTCATGACATTGAAGTGACAAGGAATAGAATCTGGGAAAGTCAGACAAAAAGTAAAAAGAGGTATGATGTGATTAAAGAAAATAAAACCGAGTAGGGCGAATATGTGCATGTAAAATTACCAGATTGAAAATGTATCAAAGGATTTTGAGGTTTAGTCCTGCCTGTCGTGTTGAAAAAGTGAGCAAAGATGGATGTGCAGTGAGAATACAAAATGGACAGTGGTGGAATTGTGTGAGATTAGTTAAAGAGACTGGCCCTGTCCAGACTCACAGTGAGTCTGTTGGGGACAAAGTGATGAAAAGTGCAACTCCAATGGAGAAGCATGTCCATAATTTTCCTCGAAGATACAAAGATTTTGTCATGACTTTAAATCTCATTGTATTGCCTTTTATCTGATATTGTATTATTTTGTTTAGTTGTATGTTACTGCAACATCTCCTTAGAACAGTAATTTATTTAGAACTGTAATTTGTTTTTTATACTATGGTTTTTCTGTTATTTCTACTCTTATGGTATTTATTCTTGTAATGGGATAACGGGGAGGTGTGTTACATCTAAGCGTTTGTCTATGTGTTAGGATATTTACATATATTGTTATGCCTATTTGGTGGGAGCTGGCTCGTGACACTTCCAGCTCGTGACACCTCCACTCCACGTTGCTACTTCTGACAGGTTGGAATGTTGAGCACGCTGTGTGGCAGTTGGAGCCGGCACAGAGCGCCTGGTGTCGACGATTGGCTGTCTGTAATATTAACCCCTTTACCGCTAGGCCTTTTCCCCCATTTGCTATGCCTTTTTTTGGCTATTTGGGTTAGTTCGCACTTAGGCCCATGTAACTTTTTGTCCAAAAAGGTATCAACGTCAAATTTGCGCCCTTTTGTTCCAACACTCGGTACTGAGGGTTTGTGGATTCCCCTGGAGGGCACCCAGAAATTAGCCAAAATACAGCCAATTTAGTTTTTGTTTTTTCTAAATGGGAAAAAGTGCTGCAGAAGAAAGCGTCTAGTTCATTCCCAGCAAATGCATTCAACAAAGGATTTATAGTGCTGAACTCCCCATCTTCTCAGCTTTCAGGGCCAGGCAGACTTTTGTCAGAAAACCAACATTTTCCATACAGTTGTGTAATTTTACTGGGACATAACCTATTTTTCCTATTTTTTGTGCTTTTAACCTCCTTCCAGTTAGGCGTAGAAATTGGTGTGAACCCAATAATGGATCTCAGTAAGCTCTACATTTCTGAAAACTAGACAACAATCTAAATTCAGCAAGGGGTCATTTGTGTAGATCCTTCAAGGTTTCCCTAAAGAAAGTAACAGTAGAAAATAAACAATATTGAAATTGAGTTGTGCAAAACAGCATTTGTGCCAACGTGTTACCTGTAACTTATATCATTTTACTCAGGAGACTGAGGGGAATGCTGTGTGGTAGAACATTTGTGCTGGCACGGTAATCCCCCGCAAAAATATGTGGAAAATGTGATTTTTTTTCAGCTAAATTTGAGGTTTGCAGGGGATTCTGGGTAAGAAAACATTGGGGGATCCACACAAGCCATACTTCCCTGGACTACGGGTATCTTGTTTTCAGAAATGTGTGTGTTTGGTAGGTTTCCCTAGATGGCCGCGAAGCCGGGGGCCAAAAACCCAGGTGCCCCCCTGCAAAACCAGGTCGTTTTGTGTTAGGTATTTTTGATGTCTCCTCAATATATTTTGGGCCCTTGCCTGTCGCGGGTACTTGGCCCACCCACTTGAGTGAGGTACCATTTTTATCAGGAGACCTGGGTCTGGGCTGGATGGTAGGAAAACTGTGTTTTTTCTGATAACAGAATATTATGACACGGTAATGCAAGAAAAATGTGTGACTATAGTCACATTTTGAGGTTTGCATGGCATTGTGAGTAAAAAAACTTGTCGAGATCCATGTGAGGCACACCACTCGGTACTCTTCTTTTTTTTTAAGTTTACAAAAATATCTAAAGTTGATCAATTTTCCTTAGAGTCAAACTACACCTTAGAGAAACAGATAAGACAAATATGACTGCATATCCATCTGTTCCTCAAGTATACATACATACTGGTTGGATTTTGCACAAGGGTGGGTGAAAGGTTCAAAATGTGTATTTTATTAACAAGAGATTTCACAAAAAGGAAATGCACTGTTAATAGTGAAAAGGTTAAAAACCTGAACCAATGAATCACAGCTTGTGTGCTGTAAAGCCACGGCAAGGTACCAACCTCTTTACAGGCCATTCACACACCTTTCATACTTGACACACTTGCTCACACCACCAGCTGCGGCCCCAGCACATTATAACACTCACATCAACAGACAAAGTAGAGACAATGTACTCCCTGGCAGAGAAAGACAGAAAAGACAAATATTACTTCAAAAGAACAATTCCTTAAGTACACATACATACCGGTTGGATTTGGCATGAGGGTGAGTGAAGGTTCAGAGCGTAAAATTTTATTAAGAGATTTCACAAAAAGGAAATACACTGTTAATAATGAAAAGGTTAAAAACCTGAACCAATAACTCACAGCTGGGTTCAAACTGGAATGGCATGGTGAGCAAAAAAACTATGGATTTAGGCCCAGATCTCTGTACTGGGGTGAATGTATGACATTGTTCTGCATTATGTCCATCAACTGTTGTTTTTGCTTTTGTCACCCCAAGTGGGACGGTTATGCTCAGACATGAGTCCCGTGCTCTCCATGTTGAAAGCCTGAAACCAGTCCTAGGATGCATGTTTCCAGTCCAGGGAAGACGTGGCTTGGCAGTTCGGGCTGGACTGTTCCCATGGGGCACAGGGTCAAGACTGATTTGCATATGCTGGGTTCAAACTGGAATGGCATGGTGAGCAAGACAACAATGGATTTAGACCCAGATCTCTGTACTGGGGTGAATGTATGACATTGTTCTGCATTCTGTCCATCAAGATGACCCCCCCCCTGTCGGTACTAGGCGAGTAATAGGGCTATCCCTACTCTCTGCACTATCAACCAGGCAGGGAGCTATTCCGACCTCCCCTTCTCTTCATTTACCTATTTACATCATTTGCATAGTCATGGCATCGCAGCCACCCAGAGCCACATTATGCAGTTCATGTGTCTTTAGCAACTGTGGAATGGCACCCGGGCTACCACCCAGCTCATTATCCCGCTGATGCAGATCAGCCTCAAACCTCATTAGGAATCTCTCCAGGCCACATCGGGTACCCACTAAGTGCCCCAGGCAGTGCTCCTGCAGCACAACCTTAAACGTCCCCCATTCTTGGCTTCAACTCAACGCCAAACCCAGGTTAGTGGTGAAGAATTCAGCGATTCTGGTGTCTAGGAGTCTTTACAGACAGCATCCTCCAGCAAAGTTGAGCATAACTGCCATGATGGTATAACTGGGCATTCATCCACTGATTTCAGCATCAAGAGGAGAGGGCTATCATTTGACAGTGTACGACCCAAGTATTCTGTGCGTAATACACAACTGTTAAGGGACTTAGAGCAAACAAAGCAATCAATTATCGAGGGAACTTGATAAAGACTCAAGAAGAAAGAGTAATCCCTGTCTGTGGGATGTTGTGTATGCCAGGGGCCCTCCATATCCCAGTGAATAATCCAAAAGGACAAACCAACAGCTGCTCTATGGGCTGATGCTCCAGAGAGGAGCACAGTCGAACTGTTCAAAGATGTGGCTAAAACACAATTAAAATCGCCTCCATTGAGGCATAGCTCCCTGTCAGGTGAGCTACTCGCTATGACAGGGTATGTAGAAATGAGGCCTGATCATGATTTGGTGCTTAAATACTGCCCGGCACCAGGGGTCTCCTGCAAAGTCGTTGCTCTTTATCGATTGCAGTTGTTTCACAAGGAACTCTGTTGTAAATTCATACTTAGCTTTATATGGCTTCTTGGTTTCTTTAGTCCTTTCTTTGTGTTTCTATCTTCTTACCTAGCTGTGTTCTAGCTTGTGTGTTGGGATTCTAGCCCTGGCAGTTGGTCTAGTCAGCTGTGAGGCTTTGTGCTCTGCTGTCTTATCTTATTCTTTGTAACTTAATAAATCCAACTTAATAACCTGAAGACGTGTCCTGCTGCCCACTTAATTTATGTACAACAAACTCCCATCTGCACCCAGAGTAGCACCCCCCCTGCAAAGGTTGAGTTTGTAGTAGCATAATGTTGACCATGCCATCGCCTACGGAGGTGATCAGCCTCAACCAACCTGAGGTGCGACTCATGAAGCAGGGCAACATGCACACCACGTCTTTAAAGATACATCAGGATTATATGAAGTCTGGTCGCAGAGCCCTTGCCACGTATTTTCCATGTCATCACTTTGTAGATATTGAGTCTGTTGGCTGTAGCGCTAGCTATGTGGAATCTGACACTGGACCCCACCATGAGGACTGTTGCAGTAGGATCTAATGTTCATTTTGTTTTGTTAAAAAATGTATTCCCATATATTTGCACCAGACGTCTTGGCGTTCAGAAACTTTGATTGTTAGTGTTGAACTTATGACAGCTCGGTTAATATCGAATTTAAACTCTAAGTGTAACAGAATACGGGTTTTGAACCACCAGTTATCCAGAAAACTTTTCCTTTGGATGAACCTTGCCTAGAAGAATCATTGGTGACATTTGACCTATCTGAGTGTACTAAGGATTCCGAGACAACTTCGCAGGGTCTCTATAAAGAATATTTCCAGCGACTCTTGTAGAATTATTCATGAGCCTTGAAAAAGTGGTATCAAACGACGAAACATGCGTCGGCTGTCCGCTCTTCGAGTCAACTACATCAAGATTCATAAGGACTTTCAAACGTTCTGTCAAAATTGCTATTTTATGTATCATAAGCATGGCTTGAGTGCCATAATATATCTAGATTTATGGTCTGATTATACCAGACATCTCGAAGAGAAATATAGATGGCCTGTATCAGGCACATGGGATGCCGAGTGCATCATGCGAGTAGAAGAAGTATTATGGAAAAAGAAAGCCAGACAGTCACAGAAAGATGCCATCGAGTTATGGCGCAAAGAATCTCATAAAAGAACCGAAAAAGAAATCAGAAAGTTAGAATTAAGTAGAGAATCCTCAGAAAGAGCCCAAGAAAGGGAATTAATCGAAATAGGTGAATGAGTTAAAGCCGAACAGTCAGACAGACAGAGAAATGCCCTCATTAAGGGTATGTATCCTCTTCTTGCCGAGGGCTTGCCAAAAGCAACCCCGGAAGCACCATGTAATTTTCCGCCGACATTGGTTCCGATTAAGCTACGTCACAAACCGACCGCAGCTGATATTTTTCTCTCGTCCTATTTGGACGACACGGTCCCCGAATATGCAAATCCTGCTCCGCCCGCTCCTGTAAATAATGTAATTCCTGTTCCTCCAGCCACCGGGGCACCTGTTACAGCACCTGTTACGGTACCCCCGGTCCAGCCCACAGTACAAGTACCCGCTACATCAGTCACTCTCCCAGCACGAATAGTACCAGTCGACGATTCTAGTTTAGGGGCCGCGGGGGGAGGTCCTCCTGGTACCCCGCCGCCACACAAACGTGTAACATTAGTCGAGTTACATGAACGTGCGTTACAGCGAACGCCCAAACATCAGTCCGTTGCAGATATCAGACGAGCTCTTACCGAATGCCGTTATGATCCAGTCCCAGGCGATGATAATATGGTTATATATTCATTGCGTGTAAGACGGGTGACCGAGTATTTGGACACCCTACCGAATATGAAAGAAGATCTAGACAGAATATATCGTTTCATCCGTACAGGAGACGATCCAGAAAGTATTGGCGAAATCATGTCTCTAAGGAAAGCTGAGACCCAGCTCATGCGATTAAAATTTCTAATCAATTGTTTAGTAAGGGAACAAGATTGTCCGACTAAAGATCCGACCGAAATGAAAGTCCTGACAAGGTGGAGTGATAATATAGCCGAGGGTAGACACAGCACACTCAGTAGTATAGAAAGTATGTACAAGAAAATTCGTAAGGAAATAATAAAGTTACACAAGAAACGAAAAGCAGCACAAGTAAGCGAGAAAGAAGACGACTCTGATACTGAAGAGGTAAACGACGAGAATCCCACCAGAATAGCGTATGTAGGTAAATCTAGACTTCCCGACCGACATTCACGCCTAGAACACAAGAACGTTTTTCCTCCTCCAGCACCAGAACAAGGTTCTCTTGAGCAAGTATTTAAAGCTACTGATTACATTCTGAATTCACGAATCGGTTATAGTGAACTTAGTACTATGCATGAACAAGAATTAGCCCGATCAGCAGTTCGATGGACTACTGATTCTACCACTTTTCCAGACGAAATAGTGGCACAAATGTTTCTGAAACTGCCCCCAGCCGAGCAGCGACTGGTGGGTATGTATATGATCCAGCACCTCATCACACTGTATGAGGGACAACATTCTGATCCAGGTCCGTTACATGATGTCCTGAACGAGTTACTCCAGTATAAATGGAAAGGTTTAGGTACTGATTTAATTAGTGTCATTCTAGAACAGCGCCACAAATACCGAACGTTTCTGAATCCGCATTTTGTTCATGTCTCACCTCCAGACAGTAAACCATTCTGTATAGACAGACAGCATCCGTTACGAGAAGTCCACCCAGTTAGAGGAACGGGTGGCGATCTAGAACGAGTATTTGTTTACACCCCGATTACCAAGATGGAACTCTTAGAGATGAAGAAGTTAATTCCCTGTCACGACAAAGATCCAGCAGGGTTCCACCGTGAATTAAAAGACATGCTCCGTATGGGAGAATACACGTATCCAGATATCATTAAAATGTTAAAAGTCCTGTTGCCTGCGGGCATATATGAAAAACTCAAGGAAAAAGAATGGGAGGTGGGAGAGAAAAAGATAGATTGGACAGCTCTAGAAGCTGAAGATAATGCATGTGTACCAGGTACCGGTCTTGGAGATAAATGTAAAGAATTACCTGAGTTATTGATCCAGGTTTTGCCAAGATTACTAGCCACGAAAAAGGAAGACTGGGATGCCATCTCAGCCTGTAAACAGAAACCAGACGAAGATACTAGTGATTTTTATTCTAGATTCGAGAAATGTTTCATTATCAACAGTGGTTTGAAGACAGGTAGCGAGTCATACCCTCATCTTTTTGTTACTAAACTAGTCGAGAATTCAAGTCCACAAGTTAGAGTTTTGAAAGTCGAAAGTACCTGGCAAGCTAGTACCCCGTCACAAATGCTCCAGATGCTCCAGTATCACCAGAATAGAATCAGGGAAGAGCAAGAACACGAAAGGAAACGTATGAAAGATACGAAAATGAAAGTACTAGTTGCACAATCTGTTCCACAAGACAGTCAGAAGAGGGGTCCGAATCAAGCCAGTCATCCTGCAGCTCCCGTTAAAGGGACATGCAATTATTGTAAACAGCCAGGTCATTTTATAAACGAGTGTGCAGTTCTGAAACACTAAGAAGTGCCTCCAATAGCTATCAGAGGCATCCCTAGGCGCTCCACTCTCAACATCAGTTTAAACACAATTCCGGAAATCAATCTCCAAATACAGTTCTGATTTAATGTTTTCTCATCATATATTTGTCATTATTTTCACATTCCATTCGTCACAAATAACCATTGTTTTTGACGGTATCATTATGCACAAATCATAGTTCAATGCATTTCGGGCTATGTGCCCTTCATCCGGGACATACGCTAGAAGCAAGATGAAAATAAAATCTATAAGTTTTCTAAATACAATAAACAAAACTCCATACAAAACCATAGTTTCATCAGTAATGTAAGTCATATGCATGCAGTGCTCCCCTTTATCGTGTATACATGCAGCAAGAAAAACACTTATATCTCACTTGTTGTGCGTGTAGCTCTATCGCCAGGATATTTGTCTGCAAAAGTTAAAACAAACATGTAACCCCTGTTCCTTACTATCAAACCTTTCATCGGCCACATATCTTACACTGTCATTTCTTAATTGATCTTACTTGTAATACGCAAAGAGCGTTTCTATGTTGTTCTTTCAGCCATTAGCTCTCGGTTCTGGCGCCAAAAATGTTCAACAGTGTATAAGCCAATCACGCTGGGTTTAATAAAGACCAGTCTGAATCTCGTAACATGGCTGATTTCGATACGTTCTGATCTCCTATCACATGCTTCCTAACCGGCCAATCAGAGGCTGGCCAGGGTTGTTTACAAATATCTTTGCGAAGGCTTACCTTACCTGTATTATATGCATACATACTCATATTACAATGAAAATATTTAAAAATAAAGAATGTGGAACGCTTGGCTCAGGCAACATAACCAATATGACTAAATTAGATTTCACAGATAACATAAAAATTCAATGCGCTCATTAAGCCCAAAGGGCTTGCTCGAGTTCAATAAATAGATCCAGTGATTTTCTCTTTGTAGAAGAAAACGATTATTGTCTCTTCCTTCAACCTTTTCAACAGTTTCAAGCACCACAAATTGCAGTTGAGAAATATTGTGATTGGCCTCTGTAAAATGGGTAGCAATGGTGGACTTTAGGCTCTTAGTACGAATATTAGATTTATGCTCATTTAGTCTCGTTTTGATCTTCCGTTCAGTTTTTCCGACATATGTTTTGCCACAGGGGCACTTCAGCATGTAGATCAGATTCATACTATCACATGTGGCATTTACTTTCAACCTAATTTTGTGACCTTTCGTGGGATGGGTTATATAGTTACCTCTGATGATACTATTGCAGTTCCCACATTGTAAGCAAGGGCGAGTGCCTCTATATTGTTTTTGAACCATTGTGGTCTGTTTCAGCATTTCCCCAAAGTTTTTATTTCTGGTAAATGCAAAGATAGGTGGATTTTGGAAAGTTTGTTGAAAATCCGGTTCTGCCTTTAGTATTTTCCAATGATTATTGATAATCTTTTTGAATTTGAAACTTGAGGTAGAATATTTCGAAACAATTGTCATTCTGTCTTGTACTGACTTCTGTTTGACTGTTAGTAGGTCTTTTCTTTGCATGGTCTCCACTTTGTGTGTAGCTTGCAATATCAAAGGTTCCGGGTAACCCCTATTCAGAAATCTATCTCCCATGAGTTTGATGTTCATTGTGGCTTTCTGAGGGTCTGAAGTGATACGTTTAGCTCGCATCATTTGTGACGTAGGTAAATTCCTTTTCAAGGATTCCTGATGAAAACTATGATAGTGAAGCGTATTGTTCTTGTCCGTTGCTTTCCGAAACATTTCAGTTTCAATTTTTCCATTGTTCAAAATGATTCGAACATCCAGAAAGGTCACTGATTTGGATGAAATCTCCCAGGTGAATTGAATTCTCTCTTCTTGTCTGTTTAGCTCGTCTAGAGCTCGTTCCAATAGTTCTGAACTGGCCTTCCATAGAATGAACACGTCATCAATATAACGTACAAATAACTTCAAATTATCCTGCCATTCTACTTTGCTTAAGATATGTTGGGTTTCATACATTTTCATGAACAGATTCGCGTAGACCGGAGCTGCGCTATTTCCCATGCTCGTTCCAATTAACTGTTGATACCAAGAATTCTCGTATTTAAAGTAACTGTGATAGAGCGTAAAAATCGTAAGCTCCATTAAGAAAGATTGAAGTTTCCCATCATATTCCGTGGTTAAGATAGCCTCTTCCATTGCCTCAATCCCTAGGTTGTGCGGAATAGACGTATACAATGATTTAACATCTGCTGTGCATAATATCAGGGACTCATGTTCATCAAGATCTAGAGCATTCAATTTAGACAAAAAATCCGTAGTGTCTCGAATATATGTTGCCATTTTTTGAACTGTTGGTTGCATTAATCTGTCAATAAACTTACCAATAGGTTCATGGAAGCTTTGTCTGGTCGATACAATCGGGCGTAATGGAGGATCATGTTGGTTCTTGTGTATTTTTGGCGTCATATAAAACGCAGGACTTTTTGGATATGGAGTTTTCAAAAATTTACTTGTTCTATCAGTGATGACACCTTCATTAATCGCTTTATCTATCAATTTTGTGGGAGTCATATGATATTCATTTGTAGGATTATGTTCAAGTCGTGCATAAGTATTAGAATCATTGATGTGTTCCTGCACCTTTTGTTTATACATTGATGTATTCATAATCACGATACCTCCTCCTTTATCGGCTTTGATAAGCTTAATGTCTTTGTTCGTTGACAGTTTTTTCAAAATATTCAGATCTTTTTTAGTCACGTTCTCTCTTTGTTTTGTCTGGCAATTAATCTTCAATAGGTCTTGTCTCACTAGGGTCTCGAATAAATCGAGTGCTTTGTGGCTAGTAGGTGCCATAAAAGTGCTTCTAGGCCTTAAACCTTTAAGTTGATCTTGATCTTCATTTGGTTGTTTGTCAGGTACTTGACTGAAAAAGTGTCGTAATCTTAACTTTCGCATTAGTTTAAAAAAACTAATTTCTAATTCTAAAGTATTAGTTCTGGTGGTTGGAACGTAGGAAGTACCCTTCTGTAGTAGCTTGCGTTCTTGTTCTGTCAAGGTATAGTCGGAGATATTTATGACTAATTGGTTTTCGGTTGTTTTTTCTTCTCTTTCTCTTTCGTGGTCGCTTTTCCCTGTTCTTTGGAGGTCACGCTTCTGGTGAGAGGTCCTTCTTTTTCCCCTCCTGAGTCTTCGAGATCTTGGTGACCCTGTTCTAAAAAAGAGACTTCCGAAACATTAGGTGTGATTGATGTTGATGGTTCATTCACTCTCTGGGGTTCAGTTTGGAGATTCGGTTGTTTCTTCATCCCTTGTCTGTTGGTAAAACCTGGTCTGTTAGATGTGTCACTCCCCGATGAGGATGTATCTGTATGTGACGCATATGGACGGTTTCTTCTTCGTTGAGCGTACACATCTGCCCATGTGTACACCTCTCCAAGCTTGTAGTCAAGCGTATCACGTCTAAATTTTCGGATCTTTCTTTCATTAATCTCTTGTGTGTGTCTTTCAATTTGATCTTTCACATCTTGTAAGAGGGTATCTAGTTCTTCTGTTGTTAACATAGATGATAACTCTTCTGTAGTTTCATCTATTTCCTTTTGTAATTCATTCAAGATTTCCGATAGTTCTATGATAATTAGTAAGATTAAGTCCAACGAACATTTATTCAGGATAGCATACCATTTATCTCTGAACTTCTGGGAATTTTTGCACAGAGAAGGTTTCAAAGCGATGCGCAGTCCCCTCGGTATACGCTGAAGTCTGTGGTACTTGATCAACGTGTTGGCATGTAATTTTTGGTTCACATGTCTCTTGGATAGATATAGAAGTTGTTTCAAATTCTGTTCTTTAGACTTATTGGATGATGTCGAGTCAATTTGTTCCCCTATTAACGAATAGATTTTAGATGCTTCATCTTCTTTGAAAGCGAATGTCTCTGCCCTTGCTTCCGTGCTTTTGGCTATTTCATCATACTGCATTATGAGACTTTAGCTAATGTCAGTATTTTCAAATAAGAATAGATATATACTTTTAATCAGTGTGGCGTGCTGACTGGTCGTGGACAAGAAAAAAGGTATACCATAAGGTAGTTGGCTAGTCGCACAGCAAATTTTAATTTTAAGTTCAATGTTTGTTAGTGATCAGCTTTTCTAGGTAAGTGAGGTTTGCAGCCCAGGTGTCGCCTCTCGTCTAGGACGACCGTTCAATGAAACCATAAGAAGTGCCTCCAATAGCTATCAGAGGCATCCCTAGGCGCTCCACTCTCAACATCAGTTTAAACACAATTCCGGAAATCAATCTCCAAATACAGTTCTGATTTAATGTTTTCTCATCATATATTTGTCATTATTTTCACATTCCATTCGTCACAAATAACCATTGTTTTTGACGGTATCATTATGCACAAATCATAGTCCAATGCATTTCGGGCTATGTGCCCTTCATCCGGGACATACGCTAGAAGCAAGATGAAAATAAAATCTATAAGTTTTCTAAATACAATAAACAAAACTCCATACAAAACCATAGTTTCATCAGTAATGTAAGTCATATGCATGCAGTGCTCCCCTTTATCGTGTATACATGCAGCAAGAAAAACACTTATATCTCACTTGTTGTGCGTGTAGCTCTATCGCCAGGATATTTGTCTGCAAAAGTTAAAACAAACATGTAACCCCTGTTCCTTACTATCAAACCTTTCATCGGCCACATATCTTACACTGTCATTTCTTAATTGATCTTACTTGTAATACGCAAAGAGCGTTTCTATGTTGTTCTTTCAGCCATTAGCTCTCGGTTCTGGCGCCAAAAATGTTCAACAGTGTATAAGCCAATCACGCTGGGTTTAATAAAGACCAGTCTGAATCTCGTAACATGGCTGATTTCGATACGTTCTGATCTCCTATCACATGCTTCCTAACCGGCCAATCAGAGGCTGGCCAGGGTTGTTTACAAATATCTTTGCGGAGGCTTACCTTACCTGTATTATATGCATACATACTCATATTACAATGAAAATATTTAAAAATAAAGAATGTGGAACGCTTGGCTCAGGCAACATAACCAATATGACTAAATTAGATTTCACAGATAACATAAAAATTCAATGCGCTCATTAAGCCCAAAGGGCTTGCTCGAGTTCAATAAATAGATCCAGTGATTTTCTCTTTGTAGAAGAAAACGATTATTGTCTCTTCCTTCAACCTTTTCAACAGTTTCAAGCACCACAAATTGCAGTTGAGAAATATTGTGATTGGCCTCTGTAAAATGGGTAGCAATGGTGGACTTTAGGCTCTTAGTACGAATATTAGATTTATGCTCATTTAGTCTCGTTTTGATCTTCCGTTCAGTTTTTCCGACATATGTTTTGCCACAGGGGCACTTCAGCATGTAGATCAGATTCATACTATCACATGTGGCATTTACTTTCAACCTAATTTTGTGACCTTTCGTGGGATGGGTTATATAGTTACCTCTGATGATACTATTGCAGTTCCCACATTGTAAGCAAGGGCGAGTGCCTCTATATTGTTTTTGAACCATTGTGGTCTGTTTCAGCATTTCCCCAAAGTTTTTATTTCTGGTAAATGCAAAGATAGGTGGATTTTGGAAAGTTTGTTGAAAATCCGGTTCTGCCTTTAGTATTTTCCAATGATTATTGATAATCTTTTTGAATTTGAAACTTGAGGTAGAATATTTCGAAACAATTGTCATTCTGTCTTGTACTGACTTCTGTTTGACTGTTAGTAGGTCTTTTCTTTGCATGGTCTCCACTTTGTGTGTAGCTTGCAATATCAAAGGTTCCGGGTAACCCCTATTCAGAAATCTATCTCCCATGAGTTTGATGTTCATTGTGGCTTTCTGAGGGTCTGAAGTGATACGTTTAGCTCGCATCATTTGTGACGTAGGTAAATTCCTTTTCAAGGATTCCTGATGAAAACTATGATAGTGAAGCGTATTGTTCTTGTCCGTTGCTTTCTGAAACACAACATAGCTACTGGTAAGACTAAAGAAAGACCACGCCCGCCTAGACCAGAACAAGTTACACAGACTTCTCAGTCACCACAGAATGCACAACAGACAGTTCCAGCATCGCAGCCCATCGCTGCAACACAGCATGTTACACAGCAAATGTACCAGTATGCTCAGACAGAGTATCCAGAGTATCAACAGTATTCATGAAACAGCCTAGAGAGGGAGGTAGGCTTGCCTCTCATCGAGATACCTGTAGATCAAGAGGGTCCCTATGTACACAGTCAAGTATTAGGGAAAGACAGAAAGTTTCTGATTGATACAGGGGCAAGTAGGACTACTATCAGTCATGACGAGGTTCCAGGGGCTCCGCTCTCAGGCTCTAGAAATGTTTCCCTTGGATTTTCAGGAAAGCCTATTGTAAACGAGATTTCAAAGCCAGTTACTCTAGAAGTTGGTCCATTGTCCCGAACTACTGATTTGTTACTTACAAAGTCATGTCCAGAAAATTTGTTAGGCATCAAGACATTAAAAGAATTAGGTGCAGTAATTTGTTGCTCCCCAGAGGGAGTTCGTTTGTTTTTAAGGGACTATAAAGGTCATTATGTATTACGTGATTTTGATCCAAGATTACTGAATGTCCCCCAGCATCTATGGGCGCAAGGTCCAACTGATGTAGGTTTTATGCAAATCACACCCCATCGTGTGACCCTCAAGCAAGGTATAGTCCTGCCACGGATCAGACAGTACAGATTGCCACCTGAGGCTGTAGCAGCCTTATCCAAAATTATTGACGAGCTCATTGCTCAAGGAGTGGTTGTAGAAACTGACTCCAATGTATGTAATTCTCCTATCATTCCAGTCATGAAACGTACTGATCCAAATGCACCTCCAGTATATCGATTAGTGATTGACCTTCGAGAACTTAATAAATGTATCATACCTCAGTATCCAGTAGTCCCAGATATTTCATCCCTATTAACAGCCATTGATTCTGAAGCTACATTTTTTACTGTAATAGACCTCAAGAATGCATTTTTCAGTGTTCCCATTCATCCAGACAGCCAGTACCTTTTCGGTTTTTGTTTAAATGGAAGGAGCTATAAATTCACACGAGCTCCTCAAGGTTTCACAGAAAGTCCTAGTATTTACAGTCAAGCACTCAAGAGACAACTAGACAACATTCACTTGCCAACAGACACTGCCCTGCTCCAGTATGTCGATGATCTACTGATCACAGCCCGTTCTGAACGTGACTGCGAGCGAGCGTCACTTACAGTTCTGTATTTCCTAGCCGAGATGGGGCACAAGGTGTCCCCTTCGAAGCTCCAGTTCTGTGTCCAGCAAGTGATCTACTTAGGCCACTTACTGTCCAAGTGGGGTAGGCAGTTGACACCAGACCGTATCCAGTTAATAGCGAGTCTTCCACAGCCCAAGACCCAGAAGGAGGTACGAGCTTTTATCGGCCTCACTTCCTATTGCAGACAATGGATTCCTCAGTATGCATATCTAGCCAAGCCACTGATACAGTTAACGACACAGGAGGCAGCCGTATTGACTGTCCTCTCTTGGACATCCGAACATACACTTGTTTTTAATGAATTAAAGAAAGCCTTATGCCAAGCACCTGTTCTAGCAACACCGAACTACAGTAAGCCTTTTACACTTTTTGTCACAGAACGTGAAGGTACAGCATTATCTGTTCTCACACAAGATCAAGCAGGACAGTACAAACCCTGTGCTTATTTTTCGAGCACATTAGATCCAGTAGCCCAGGCTCTGCCTGCGTGCCTCAAGTCAGTTGCAGCCACAGCTCTAGCTATCAGACAAAGTGATTCCATAGTGTTAGGACACTCCCTGACAGTACAAGTCCCACATTCCGTGGAAGTTCTTTTAAACCGAACACAGACACAGCACTTGACCATTGCACGTTTAACAGGTTATGAACTGACACTGTTCCAGCCACACATAGAAATCAGACGCTGCAACGTTTTAAATCCAGCTACACTGTTACCGTCAGTTACTTCAAATCCTGCCACACATAACTGTGTGGAAGTCATTAATACTATGACTAAGCCAAGACAAGACCTGACAGACATTGCATTACCTAATCCCGACCTTACACTTTATGTGGACGGTTCATGTATGAGAACAAGTACAGGAGAACTAGTAGCCGCGTATGCAGTGACTACTGAAACCGAAGTTATAGAAACACACCGTATTGACATCCTGTCTGCTCAAGCAGCAGAGCTAGTCGCTCTGACCCAAGCCTGCATACGTGCCAAGAACCTGAAAGTAAACATATATACAGATTAACGTTACGCATTCGGAGTTGTACACGACTTCGGAGTGCTCTGGCAGGAGAGAGGTTTCATGACTTCTCATGGAACCAAGATTCAGCATGGTCTCCTCATTCAAGCTCTGTTAGATGCAATACATTTACCGACAGCTATCGCTATCATGAAGTGCAAGGCACATACGAAAGTTACTGACATCATTTCCCAAGGTAATGATCTAGCAGATCGAACAGCCAAGCTTACAGCTCAGACACCAGACATTCCAGTTAACAAGACACAGACATTCATTCCAGAACAGACTACATGTATGACAGTTAAGGACCCTACACAAGATGTCATAGACATACAGTTACATGCCACTCCCGAAGAAATCAAGAAATGGTCCGAACAAGGAGGGGTCCAGACAGATCAGGGATGGGTGACGAAGGGAAAAGCCACATGGTTTCTCCCCGACTCTATGGTTCAAGTCATTATTAATACCGCACATAGTCCAGCACACCTAGGAGAAAAAGCCATGTTAGACAGTATTCAGAACCTTTGGTTCAACAAGCATTTACGAGCTGCAGCCAAGCAGAAAGTCCGTACCTGTATGATATGTTGCCAGTTCAATCCAGGTAAAAGTGTCCCGGTGGAACAAGGTGGATTCCAACCCCCTGACCACCCTTTTGAAGTCCTCCAGATGGATTATATTCAGATGGAGCGATGTCGAGGTTTCAAGTATGTCCTCGTAGTTGTATGCGCTTTGTCCAGGTGGACAGAAGCATATCCAGTTCCAGATTATACAGCAGCGACCACTGCCAAGCAGTTGGTTCGTGAATTTTTCCCCCGTTATGGACTCCCTAGGGTCGTGTATTCTGATAACGGCCAGCCATTCTCATCTGAGTTGATGAAACATGTTTCCCTTCTGTTAGGGTACCAGTGGAAGTTCCATTGTGTGCGCCATCCTGAAGCAGCCGGTCTCGTAGAGAGACATAATCAGACCCTGAAAGTCCGTATTGCGAAAGTTTGTAAAGAGAAAGGTGTAGACTGGCTAGTTGCCCTGCCAGTTGCTTTATTCTTTATGCGCATGGTCGCACATTCCAGATCAGGTCTGTCCCCGTACGAGGTCGTATTCGGCCGCCCCCCAAACATGTGGGGTACACCTAGACCCCGCAGTATTACAGATGTTTCCAGTAATATGTTGACAGATTACCTAGCTTCCTTGATGTCTGCCCTACGCTCTTGTCGTTCACAGGTTGCCGCTGCATTTCCAGACAATACTGAAGTGGAACCGCATGAGGTCATCCCAGGTGACCTAGTACTGGTCAGGAACTTTGATCGTTCAAGTCCGCTGGAGCCTCGCTGGAAGGAGCCGAGACTAGTCCTTCTGACCACCCGTACGGCCGTGAAGTTGGAAGGCCGCAAGGGATGGGTCCATCTGTCGCATATCAAGAAATTCCATGGACTCCGTGACAAAACTTTTGCCAAGAACAATTCCAAAGACTGTTCCATTACTAAAGACTGCCTGAAACAAGACTCTAAATCAGACATTAATTTCAATCCCGAACTGAAAGTTCCTCTGTTAGAGAAAACTCCGCAGCAGGAGTATAAATTAAAGCTCCGGTCTAGTAAAATAAGTCAGCCAGTTTAATTGTCTAAGTCCCTCTCGGGTGAAACGGTTAGACAGGTTTCTGACATGTATGAGATAGACCCCCATAGTGAGAGAGTTAGTCAAAACTCTATCAAATGTATCATTGTTCTAAGTTTTCTTCTATTTTTGAGTTTAATGGTTACCTGCACAAGTTATGCATTACATTTATGTTTTCCAATTTCTCATGTAAATATGTTTTCTAATGCTACAGTAGAGCACACATTTAGTGATCTGCCTCCTCACGAGTTATCCTATCGTCTTGCTATGCGTAATAACACATTCATCAGAATGTTACACTATTCACACCAGACCAGCAATGCCACAAATTGTTGGGTGTGTGGTCGACTCCCCCCTTTCCAGACACCGAAGGGAGTTCTGCCACTCTTTCCTTATCCGTTTTCACATAATGGTTCATGTGGAGCATGGTCCACGTTAACGTCATCCTCAACTGATATGTCCCTTCTGAATAGTACATGTTTCCCAGACAAGCAAGGTCTCACCCATAGAACAGGGTTAGATCTAGAAAATGAAGTATATGATTTAGGTAATTATTCCTCGAATTTTATGGTCCTGAATGTTCAATCCGATACTACTCCAGATTTGCCTGCTATTTCAGTACTACCAGTCAAAGGCGAATTATGTGTCAGAAAGAATGGTTCCGCACATATAGGACATAGTGATTGTACTACTACTGTCAAGTATAGTGACAGTGGGAAATCTATTTTCAAAGCATCACGTCATTCTTATTTTGTTTGTGGTCAGACCGCATATGTTCGTCTGCCCCTCGATTGGGATGGAACCTGTTACATTGCCTTCCTACTGCCACCAGTTTTTCTAGCCCCATCTGATTATCATAGAAACACACATCTAGTACACATCAGACATAGAAGGGAGATTGAGTCCCCAATTGTCGATCAAACTGAAACTACTCTAGAACAGTATCAAGATTTTAATAAAGGTTTCTTCTTTTTTATAGGCCCTGTCCAGAATAGTAAGTTAATACGTAGGTTAACCAGAACCCTTGAAGCAGTAGTGAATGAGACTACTTCTGCTCTAGGTAATTTAACCGAAGAGCAATCTGCTATGAGATTTGTCGTGCTCCAAAATCGTCTCGTTCTTGACGTCATACTGGCCGATAGAGGAGGAGCATAACGCGCCGTCTGTTTATTCAGCTATAACCAGACTTCATAAAATTGCCCATCAGTTACACCAGAATCCAGGCACCTGGACATGGTCCGGTTGGCTCTGGAGTATCATATCTGCCTGGGGATGGAAAGTATTGTCATTTCTAGGTATTGCAGTAATGATCCTATTCAGTTGCTGCCTCTGTATACAATGTGGCCCTGCGATTTGCGGCATTTGTGCTACCTCTTGTATTCCTAGTCCTAAGTCCCGCTCCAAGACAATTCGAGACGAGCAAATGATGCTGTATGAAATGATAGATGGTATCATGAATATAGATGTTTCCTGATGGAAACGTAGGGCACAAGGAGGGAATGTGGAAAAGTAAATTTTGCCATGTTATATGTGCCTACGTGTTCCCCATGTTATGCCATATGTGCATGATCGATATGCATGTATTCCCCTCTGATCGATTAAAGACGCAATTACAGATGTGTCCATCTCTAGTATGTCAGTTTCCAGTCCTCGTGAATACAACGAATATCAGGCCTATGTAATCCTACGTTGCCACATTTTACAGTGTGCACGTTAATTCATTGAATTGTCCCCGTTTCTAGGCCTCAAAAGGGCCCGGACTCAGATTCAGCTCCTGTTTCCTGAACCCTCTCCGAGGAGCGATACAGCCCCCACCTGTATCCCTGACCCTTAGCTTACTTTCATGCCTCGCAGTGCCCGGCTAGGCCTGGCTCTGCCTCCCAGTCTGCCAAGAGTATGTTATGTTTCTAGTTATCAGTCCAGCCCTCCTTCTCTGCATTCCTAAGCTACTGAACCGCATCAATAGTTTCCGTCATGGTCTAGCCTTTATGTCTAGCCTTTATGTCTCCATGTAAGAGAAATACTGTATTCATATTCATAGAATATTCCTCGCACATGCAATACATTTAGAATAATGCATGCACCAGTCTTAGTGTCTGTTAGCCTTTACTCTGATAACTCTTGGATTCTATCAACATGTTCTCTAAACACTAGATACTAGATAGGCTTTAGGTACATGTCGCTCTGACACTCCAGACTTTAGTCTCCTCTTCTAGCGCAGAAGCCATAGCCCCCAGTTCTCTCTAGTAACACGTCATTGCCAGTTTGCGCGCACCACTAGGTTAGAGGTCCCAGCTGCTCAGGTAGCCCCCTCCATGTTTCCGCCCCGTTTATGACATATTCTGTTACGTTTGCATCACATGTCTATGTATACGCCCTGTACACACCTCTTGTTACACCCACTTTATGCCTTATCTTTCGCGACTGCTACAAACTCCGCCTACTGCTACGCCTACTGTACTGAATACAATGTATTTGTTTAACTATAAATATTGTGCACTGTTATTAAAAGTTACCCCTTATGCTCCCAGATCCTGCCCCTGGCAGCTGCCGGGCCCTGCCATCCTATTCCCATGCAGGCTGTCCTGTTCCTGTCCCTTATGCTTTATTAAACCTGCAAAACTCAAGATACCTCGAATCCTGACTCTTATTTATTGAGCTACCCGTTTATTGATTATAGTCAAAAATAGAACCGGTAATTAATTATTTATTTACCACAGCAGTGCTAAGGTTGAGAACTTACGCACAGGTTTTGATAAAGCTTTAAAATATTCCAGAAGCGCCAACACAGGCTCCAGTGCCAACTTCAACTCTATCATGATGGATACATCTTAAAAGATTTTCCTTAAGCATTGCAATGTATTCAGACAGTACCATACCAGGTGGAAGAAGCCTTCCTCAGGGTGACCGCATCGCTTACAAGTTGCCTCCGCCCACAGTTTCAGATGCCCTGGCTGGGTTAAAGCACGCCATGTGCTATAATTTATACTGGATAGCTCAGTGAAACTTTTTGTGGTTGATGACAATAGTCCTAAAGAAACATAAGAGGGACCCTGAGAAACTAGTTCGAGGGGAACATCCAAACCAGGGTAAATGCAAAAGGAGAACATGAACGGATACCCCCACTGAGTTAAATGAAATGGGCAGTAGCTCCAAATATGCACGTAATCACCCACAGAACAGTTCAATTCACCATTTGTTTATCTTCATTACTTTTTTAGGTAGAATTTTTTTTATACCTGAATATGTTAAATATATCAAAATGAAAACATAATAAATAACAGTCAATTATGCAAAAAAACAATAATCACAAGACAGGAGAAAGCCCAAAGGAGAAATACAATTTAACCACACTATACAGAAGACCAACTAACCAACTAACTAACAAATAGACCAGGCACAAATGACAATAATGCATCAATATAAAACGAGGCACCAACATAGCACAATGAAAACAATGAAATACATGAACAGTACACACATCACAAATAGGACAACGAGGGTGAAAAGCGCCGACGCGTGTTTCGGAAATGCCACTGCTTTAAGTTTCCTTCATCAGGGCGCAGACTTAATAGTTTTAATTTTTAGTGGCCAGAAGGCAGTCTTCAATCAAAACAATACACAATATATAGTGTAAAATAGTCCCCCTGAGCAAGACATTCAGCTAGAATCAAAAACATAAGCCATCACCAATTTGTGAAACAAAGCACCTCCTAAACGTACATAATGGCGGACAAAGGTCAACCTTTCAGCCCCAAGATGTAATAGAAAGCATAGACCCAAAAGTGGAAATACAAATAGAGAAAATATAGCATAAATAAACAAACCTCGAAATCCAAAATGAGGTAAAGAATAAAGAATACAACATGTAGCTACAATCAATCGTGACCAATGGCTTAGTTATCTAAAAATAAAAAATATAGAAACACAAAAATAAAACAGATAAGATGAAAGACGACACACAGCCAGCAGTGGTTGGCAAATTCTGAAACAAAGAGACATGAGAAAAGATAAACACCTACGGTCTAAAGGAAGTCCAAACAGGGCTAGAGATGGAAACCCATTTGTAAAAGCAGGAGACCAAGGAATATGAGTCCAGGGAAGAACAAATATCTGTACATAAAATAAAGCGAGACCAAGTACCATAAGAAAAGCCTGCTGTAAGATTACACTAAAGAAAAAAGAAAAAAACATGGCGAAGGGCGTGAGCCGATACTCACACTAATGAAGAATCCAATAGAAGTTACTCCGGCAATAAGACTTTAAATGTAGCTGAACAAGGACTATTTCCAAAGTAAGTCTAGGGGCCAACGAAACTGAGAACAGAATGTGAGAAAGGTGAGAAAAGACGTAAACAAACTACAATAAATGGACACAATTTTTTTATATAAACAAAGAAGAAAATATAATTAAACAAGATACCTGTAAGGGAATACATCTAGGAGTAATCCCCAGGGTTCTCAGTCCAGAAAACACATAACCAAAATCTGGAGACAAAAGAATAAAAAATGAGAAAGCGTCCAGATCCCAGATGCGGGGGGAAAAAACACTGTGGTGACCATTCATTGAAACGTTGTGTGGTTGATGACAACA
The DNA here is from genome assembly GCF_964261635.1 of Lissotriton helveticus. Lineage (NCBI taxonomy): Eukaryota > Metazoa > Chordata > Amphibia > Caudata > Salamandridae > Lissotriton > Lissotriton helveticus. The sequence continues at coordinate 1,210,657,400 of NC_136063.1, forward strand.
GTACTTACATTGTTCATCTACCAGCTCTTTACCAAGACACCTGTTCCACCTCTACTTAACTTTAACTGGCGTTTTGGCTTGGCAAGCATGGACATTTGATATAGTTTTCAAACAATTTGTTTCGACCCTGGTGCCACTATAAGTTATGAACGTTGAGTTTTTTTAAGAGGTTCCAGAGAGAAGTTGGGCGGTTTCTATTTTAGTGAAGCTTTTAATCTGTTATATAGAAACATACTGAACGAGGTTCTCCTATCCAGCCCCAGAAAATCTTATAGTGATCAGAAAGCTCTGTTTAAAGATTTTCCCAGTGGTTTTGTAACCCTTTGCATGTAATTGCTGTTGAGCATTGGATTCATAGGTGAGGGACATAAGGGGATTAGGGGGTTGTCAATGAGAGGAAGGTGTGGAGATAGAGGGGAGCCGGAATAGCTTGACAGGGAGTGCCACCTCTGGCTGGTGTCACAACGAGATTGATTTCCTGCCAGGACCGTGGACCCTTCTGACACAGGCTCACATGTATTGGGGTCAGATCGGCCATATCTGACTCCACAACCACTTCCTGTAAGGGGAGGGCCTATGCTGCACAAGTAGTATGGAAACTGCCCCTGTGCAGAGGCATGGTAGTTCCCGAGCCTATATGGCAATATAGGGTCGGGAACCTTAAGTCCCTATCTTGGAATGGGCCAAAGCTGTGGTGAGCACTCGAGGAGTGCTCGTAAAGCCAAAAGGGAGCACAGCTACATAATAATGCTCATGCACCACAGGTAGCACCTGGACAGGTAGGATGGGAATGTGGAAGTAGGCATCCTGCAAGCCCAGAATTACCATCCAGTCTCCATGGTCTAGGGCAGACGGAACCTGAGCTATTGTGTGCATTCTGAATTCCTTCTCAGTAAGAAATTGCGAGGGCACAAGTCCACAATAGAGTGGAGGTTTCTGTCCTTTTTGGGCACCAGAAAGTAGCAGAAATAGAAATCACAACCTACTTCTGGTGCCAGCACCCTCTTGATGGCTCTTTTGCCCAAAAGAGTCAGAACTTCTTGAAGGAGCCAGTACAGGTGGTAACCCAGCTGAACAATCTGAAGTACCCACTTGTTCGATGATATAGACTGCCAGCGGGGCATGAGAGGTTGGTTCCTGCCACCAGCTGGGTGCCCATGATAGTTTGAGGGCAAACTAAAGTAGTTTGGAGTGTGCGGTTGCTGAGTGGTCAGAGGAGTGGCAGACTGGGTGGACCTCAAGCTGTATGTCTGTGGAGACCACAAAAGGACTGGGACACCACTTGGCCTTGGTGACTGGGCAGGAATGGATGCGGCTGGTAACCCCTAACATAGCCACAAATGGGGTGAAAGGCAGAATAGGGTTGGCATGGAGCGGCCCAAGGACCTTGCAGTGGCCCAGCTGTCCTTAATGAGCTCCAGTGCTAAATCTACCTTGTTGACGAAGATGCAGGCACCATCGAAGGGCATGTCTGTAAGGGATACCTGTATGCCCACCGAAAAGCCAGTAGACCTCAGCTGGGAGTGGTATCTGAGTGCCACTGATAACACAATCACTCTGGCTAGCGCGTCAGTCATTTACAGTTCACCGCAAAATGGTGAACGCTGCTTCATTTCTGCTATTGGCAATAGCCTGTGTGGGCTGGGCCACATCCCAGGGGAACACAATTGCAACTGAATCATAAACCATGTGGTTATAGAAGCCCAAAAGGCACTCCGTGTTCACTGACCACAGATAGGGATAGCTGTGATGCCCCCAAGATTGGTGCAAGAAGAATGACTGCACTGTTGTTTGCAAACAACACTCTCTTAATATCTAAATCACAGCAGGGTCTTCAACAACTCTTGAATGATTTTATAAGGTTCTGTGATGACAGGGGCCTGATTTTAAATGAGGCAAAAACAAAGTACATAAACCAAACTTCCAGATCTGTGTGGGAGGGTAGTGTTAAGCTGGAGCAAGTAGAAGTCTTTGACTACTTGGGCATTCGTCAGACTCCTTCGATTGATTGGGGAGCACAGATGGAAAAAGCAAAGCTACAATTAACTTATCAATGTGCCCACATTAGTAAAATACACAAGAAGTCGGTGTCCCGTCAAATTGCCCCAGCACTTGAAAGTTAGAACACCAAGGTTTTGGAAGGTGTACTTTATAGTGCTGAGCTATCGGGCATGGGCATCCAATCCTCCCTAACAACTGTGGAGAATCGCTTTTTAACATAGTTGGTCGATCTCCCTGTTAGCTCCCCATTGAAACCTTTGTACCTGGACCTTGCCCACAGGCAGCTGAAATATACATTGAATTGTATGTTGCTAATGTTCTGGGATAGGCTAAGGTCAGTCGAAGAGTTGGAAACCTGTCGTGAGTCTTTGAAGAACCTCCTGAAGTTCCCAAACGTAACGTTGATTAGGTGGTTCATCTCCCTTAGAGAATTGCTAGGGAAGTTGGGGATGGAGATCTTTTGGACTGATCCTGAATGTAAGGTGCAAATCTTGAGAGTAACGTTGCAGGAACTGTTTTGGTAAAAAGTATGGCATTGGACTTATCAGAACCAACGACTAAGTTGACCAAAGACTTTTTACTTTTTAAAATGAGCCCATTGTTCGAGCCAACTATTGATAAAATCTTTCCAATAATGGCTTGTAAATTCTTTTTACAGTTCCGTTATAAAACTGCCCACTAGATTATTTTGCCTCAAGTGGTGCTCCAATGCTCCTTTCGATGATTTGTGCCCTGCATGCAAAACCTGTCCAGAATCAATGTTCCATTTACTTTTCTTATGTCCTCATTATTTAACGCTGAGAAAAAATTGATTTTCCACTGTGTAGACTTATTGATCTGGGTCATTATCTTGAGGTAATCAGAATATTGTGCGTGCACAGATACCCGTAGATCATTGGTCTTTGGCCTCTCAAGATTTTGGTTTGCACTTTGGAACAAGCGTGGGAAATTACTTGTATGAAGCACCATATTCCCCCATGAACTGCTGTACTTTGCACTTTCAACATTTATGAAATTAAATTGTTATTTTAAAGTATTTATTCTCGTCTGTTTTACATCTTTGTTTTTATACCTGGGCTATGTACTCTTTTGGATCTTGGGGATTGTAACAAACGTTTTGATGATGATGATGATGACACAATCACTCTGCCTAGCGAGTCAGTCGTATACAATTCACAGCAAAATGGTGAACTTTGCTTCATTTCTGCCATTGGCAATAGCCTGTGTGGGCTGGGCCTCGTTCCAAGCCAAGGGGAACACAATTGCAACTGAATCCCAAACCATGTGGTTATAAAAGCCCAAAAGGCACTCAGTGTTCATCGACCACAGTGCAAGGCTGGTGGAAGAGAACATCCTCTTGGATTCCCTAACTGGAGGTTTGGAAGGGAACGTACCAGGGTTGATCTTGGTTATGGAGGACTGGACAACCCAACTTTCTGGGGTTGGGTGCCGTGTGGGGAAAGTAGAGTGTCTAGGAGTGGGGCGATGAGGGGCAACTGTCCTCTGCACAGTCACCTCTGTGCAGGGCTTGGCTTAGGCTCAGAGCAGGACATCAGTGAAGTTACTCGACGACTGAAAGCGATGATAGGATGACTTTTGTACCTAGTGCGTAGAGAGGCCTAGTACATGATGTTCAAGGCATCATGATAATGTTGTGCAAAGCTGGATGCGTAAAACAAATAGCTTCGGTGAAACTAGTCTAACCTTGTCGTGCATGCTTGTGTGCAAAAGTTCACTGCTGAAATTATATTTTCTAAGACAATGTACGGAATAAGCTGCCTCGCTACATGGGCCTAACCCTGGAATATAACACAGCTAGAAGTCTCTACCAGAAAAGTCTCTTTACATTCCATGAGAGGAGCTTTATATGAGTTGTAAGCAACTGTTTCCTACACTGCACAATCTTTGGCGTGTGAGTATGGATACCATGTACGAGTGTTGTAATACCATGTCGATCATGTGACATGCTTCGCAATCTGCTAATGCTTGTTCAGTTTAGTGAATACAACTATGCCCAAAGCATCGCTGCCCCACCCACACTACCTCCAAATGGTCAGCAAACTCTCAGTCACCCAAGAAAGCCATATGAAAGAACAACAAGCAGTAGTAAATGCATTACGTTTTGCCTAGGTGATTAATAATAAGCTGTTTTTGTTGCAAATTATAGCTTGCTGAGTGTTTGTACAATATAAGTTACAAAAAGACTTCTAACGTGTTAAGACTTGTTTTAGTACAAGAAGGCAATATATTGTTCTGTTACTAGGAGTATCATAAATTCGAGAGATTAAGTAAATGGTGGAGGACAAAGATAAAAATAACCATGCACCTGATAAGTAGGGATGAAAGTGGTGCAGCTATGGGGAGAGTAGGTAAAGGGTGGATAAAAAAACATAAAAGTAAAGAGTAAGCGCAGTTATTGTACATCCAAAAATACGAAAACTAGATGAAAGGTTTTGTTTGGTTATTGTCCATTGTTAAGATAAACAAATGACATTGAACTTTACATTTTTCAAAGGAGCATTTGAGCAGTTATTCAATGTGTGAAAGAAACAAACTGAAAGTGATATTGTTTTATTGAGATGAGCCAGTTTTTTTTATTTATTACAGATTTCTCTTATAAAGTTTTTTTTAATTTGCACTGCACAATTTTTTACTATTGCAAAAAACCTTAAAACATGAACATAAACTTGCATTGTCATTGGCTTTATGATACTTATGGTTTACAATTTTTCACTGTGACATTTTCAATTGTTGTGCCATTTTTTTCCAAGGCTTTTGTAATAATAAGTCCCGGTGCCACTGCATCTGCTGCACTATTGAAATCATAACCCTAATGCTGCTAGATAACTGCACTTTGCCTGTTTTAAGAATGTGCAGCTGGTGTGCTTTATAATATATAAGTATGATGGATTAAACCCAGATACTTGTGACTGGGGGTGAATGTTTGCATTGTCCAGCATTCTGCCCATCAATTGTTTCTTTTGCTTATAATATATAACAACGAAAAAACAGGAGACTGTTTAAATAACTTGAAACTCAAACCCTTTTTAGCAATTATTAAGCAAAAATACCATGCATAAAGTGAGCTAAATTAGACAGTGTTTCCCTGTTTTTCGAACGTGCAATTGATGTTCTTTATATTACATAACAATGACAATACAGGAGGCTGTTTAAATTACTTTGAAGAACTCAAACCCGTTTTTAGCAACTATTAAGCTTCAAAACACCAAGCTTTGAAAGTATGCAAATATTATGAATGCTATTTACTTCCACGGAAAAATAAATGGCAAAATTGTAACTATTAGGAAATAACTCCTGCTTACGTTTACAGAGTATCGCTCAATTACCACGTTGCTTACTGATATGGCCAACGGATAATCCAGCAAACGATATAACATGTTTTTAGTGCTAGGACAATACAATCTGCACAGTAAAGGTCTGTCCGGAAAAAAGCTAGTCTTACCCCTTACTTGCTTACTAAGCTAAACGCTCAGCGTTAAAAAAAGTAGAGCACCAACACCAAAGAAGAAAAAACTTTTTTCTTTATTATTCCAAAATAATAGATATTTTCTGAAAATAGAACAGCAATACAAATTCCATACAGTTACCAAACACGCTTGATAACAAAGACAAGCTTTGACGCAATGTGAAAACAATGCCCAGCAGCTGGAATTTTCAAATTCACTGGTATAGAAACTACAAAGCCTCCCTTCCCGGCCAGTCGACGGAATAGGCTGCAATCACAAAACTCAAGGAATTCTTTTAGAACAGACACATGATTGTGTTTACAATCCAAGACTCTAGGTAGTTGGCTGAAGCTGTAATTTTAAACAGAAACTGTCCCAATGGACAAAGGAGGTTAAAACATCCCTACAGAGCACTACGGAGAGTGCTCATGTAAAGTACTGCAATCTCTTAATTCGGTTTTATGCTACGTAATGCGCCAACAACAAACACGTGACACAGATTTTTTTTTTATTAGCGACAAACACATGACAGAAAAAAAGGTATTAGTGGGACAATATTGGTTAAAAGTTCCACCCACTAAAGCAGAGTTAAACAAGCATGTTTTAAATACGTGCAGCCAGGGTAAGATAAGTAAACAGTAAACAGAGAAGGGGTGGAGAGGAAGATGGTGAGTCCTGTGTGGCGGGGAGGAAGTACCAAACGATGATACAGTTGAATAACGGGCGACCACTTGAGATTCTGCCCGCTGGTTGCCTTCGGGGGAGGTTTAATTAATCAGTTTTTAGTAGTAGAGACTGTCCTGCTCGCCGCTTGCCCACTTTTCGGGTTGTTGGCTAAATGGGTGTGTAATTACAGAAAACGGTGCAAGAAACATATAGCAATGTCGTTCTGCTCTGTGCGTGAAGGTATGGGGGAGGTCACAGATTGTATAGTATTTTTGATTTGTAAAATTCAATAAAACAATTAATTAAAAAAAAGTATCAGTAAGCAGCCTTAACGTAAGAAAAAGAGTTCAACTATTTTTGGGCCTGGTGCCGCTGCACCCGCTGCACCATTCAAATCATGAACCTAGTGCCTGGGGGAGAACTGCACTTGTGACTGCCTGTTTAGTTGTAAAATATATCAGTAATCTGTATTTAGTGGGGTGCCTGGAGCTTTTGGTCCCGGTGCCAATGCACATGCTGCTTTATTGAAATCATAGCCAAAGTGCATGTCACCACGGGGCCTGCGAGGGCTGCGTCATGCCGCGACTGCTGACAGGGTGCAGATCGGTGATCTCAAGCAGCACTAGATCATATAATCAAGACGCCATGCACTCAGAGCATTGCAAACATGCATTATGCGGAAACAGAGAGCACTTAGCAGTGCCAGCAGGCATTCGTTTATCGGGACAAATCCTCCCAATTTTCACAGTTGAGCGGCCATTTTGGTCGCCGGCTTGGCCATGCCCCTGGATACAGCTTTTATTACAGTGATGTTTTACGCTATAGATTACTTTTGTCTTGGGGATACCCAGTGCCAGAGGTTATTTCTTCTTGAGCGGACTTCCAAATCTTTTTATTTTTAGTTTTGATTTCAGTCAGTTACTATGTTTGGTTAGTTGGATTTTATGTACTACCACTTTGTCCTCACAGTCAGGTATCCCTTGCTCAACCATTTCAATCCTCCCTCACCGTTTGTCCATTCTCGCCTTTACATGGTCTACATGCACAATGAGTTGTTTTTCCCATCCATGACAGATGGGCAGTTTTCAGGTCCAGTAGAAGAGCTTTGCTACCGACTGTGTCCAGGGCTGTAACCTCCCACCTCTGTATCTGTGTTTTCTTGTTTCCTCTTACCCATTTGCTTGTAGAACACTTTGGATTGGCACTGATCTGGTTTACCCATGTTTGGTTGCAGAAGATCCACTGGATTCAGCATCTGATTAGATGAGACTCTGCTATCCCCCATCTGCATGGGGTGTGGTAGTCGTTTTCCTGTGACTGTGGGTTTTTGAGTGCTAGGACTCCCAGGTCCTCACAATCTGTTTATAATGTTCAAGTAAGATTGTGCTCATTTGTGATCATGGAGACCCACGCCATTATGATGGTGAATGTGCAGGTCTGTGTTAATATTCGAAGGCCCTGAGTACGAGTGTAGGTGCTATTTATCACACCTGATAAATAATTATACCACTGGGTACGTTATTTATCGGGTGCAATAAATGGCACCAATTAAGAGTTTGTGGAGAATAACTTGCACCTTTTGGTGTTTAATACACCAAAATCCACATGGTATGGTAAATAACTTACATTTTTCCTCAGTTCATTTTGGCAGGTTTGACCTGCCAAAATTTAATAAAGCTTGAGGTGTTTAATACGACTGATAATTATCGGATACAATAAATAGCTTTTAGCTCGTAATTCTAACCAGTGCATAATCAGGGGTTTACCAATGGGTCGGAATTAACCGATCCACTCATAGCCAGGCTTTGAGGCTCTTAGTTGATATTGATGCTAAACACAACGTCCAAGAGTGTGGCAACGTTAAGTTTAGTAGTTTGATCGTGCTTTCGATTAGGCATATTATAATCCTGTGGCACACAACCGGTCCTCCTACTCTAGCCCCAGCACCGTGGACACAGCCCCAACAATGAGCTGTTACTCTGTTAGGTAAAGTAGGTAAATATACTCATTAGCATTTGCAAGGGGGGAACAAACGCAAATCCGCTGTTTTCAGAATCTTGTTTTGTGACATGCAGCATGAATTGAGGCTCTCAATGAGCATGCTGGAATTGTTATGCCACACCTTACTTGGACACAATAGGCCTCAGCGATAACCTAGTCCTCCCTCTTTCGCTTTTTGTATCTGTGTTCTCATGCGTTTTATTTCCCACCTTCAAAGGGGCACGTTGATGTAGGTCAGGTGATGGTGGTGGGCAGTACCACTGCCCAGGAGTCCAAAGCAGTCAATCCATGAATTCTTCCAGGTCCAATCAGGCAGTCACCAGTGCAGGCCTCTACCGGAGGGCCACTCAGTAATGGCCCCTCCTCTGCTGGAACCCACATAGCGGTGTATTGCAGTCGAATAGAGTTACTGCATGGTTTTTTTCACTCCATTAAACCTAGCAGCTAGCACGAGTTATCGTTGCAGGACTGGCTTTGGGCATCCCATCTCAGCAGTCACGCCAAGTACCCTGCTTGGCCTCAACATGCTTGCCAGTCACATTGAGACAGCAGTGGTCCAGGCCCACGTATCTGCCCAGGCAGCAGATTTCTGCTCTCCAGAATCAGCAAACGACATACTCTTTAGGTATGAAGTTGTTTGATTTTTTTTAGCTTGTTAACTGTAGGATGGAGGTGAATTTTAACTCTGTCCGCAGGAGCTTAGTGCAGAGTGGCCATCGGTGGCAGCAGCTCTCTGGCACCCCCCACTGCACAAATGTAACCCCTTGTGCTTTGGTTAAAGTTAAATAACTTGGCCAATAACTAATCCACAGCATGACAAATCATACAATGCAAAGCTGCTGAATATATTTTGCTACTTATTAACTTTGCTGATGGATGACTAACTTAAGATTTCCCTACTCGAAATACATTTCCCCATCCAACATACACAACATATAACATTCTATGCATTAACATAGATACTGTTTTAATTATTTACATGAAAAGGACTTTTTAACATTTGGCATTAGTTTTAAAAGCCATATTTCAGAAAAAAAATCACCATGAAATATTTGCTGTATAGCATAGCCTACTTAATCAAATAAATACAATTAAACAAAAATGTAAGTATTTGTATATTATATTGGGCCTTCCACAGAGTCGCCTTCCACGCAAAGTCCAGCTCTCCTGTGTGGCAGAGTTAGCAAAAGCTCAATACTGGACCCTCATTTGGTGCATACAAATCAATGACAACTGACAGTACACAGTATAAAGTCAGCATGGAAGTAAATGGGGTGCATGACACACACTTCCATATTTAGCTTTGGGTTTTTCAAAGACCTTTGACCCTGTCACCAGGCAGGTCGCTCCCCCCATCCGCCACGCAGCCCCCTGTGGATTGTACCTCTGTTGCTGCTTTTGCCGCCTGCTGCTCACTCCCTTTTTTATTCTGTACCCCTGCGCCTGGCCTCTGTGCCACTTTGCTTTTTTTAATTCTGTGCCCCTGTGTTTTGCTTTCTGTACCCATGCGCTCTGTTGTCCCTCTCCCGCCGTCTTTTCCCGCCGTTTTTTCCCCGGGTTCTCCCCCGCCGCTGAGCCCCTGCGGCCTCGCCCCATTCACTCCCATTGGCCGCCCCGCTCCCACCTCCCAGCTGCTCCTCCCTCCCTTTGCCCTCATATGGAGGCCGCGAAGCGGTGGTAGAGAGCGACCTTTGACCATTTCACCAGGCAGGTCGCTCCCCCCATCCGCCACGCAGCCCCCTGTGGATTGTCCCTCCATTGCCGCTTTTGCCGCCTGACTGCTCACTCCCTTTTTTATTCTGTACCCCTGCACCTGGCCTCTGTGCCACTTTGCTTTTTTTTCATTCTGTGTCCCTGTGTTTTGCTTTCTGTACCCCTGCGCTCTGTTGTCCCTCTCCCGCCGTCTTTTCCCACCGTTTTTTACCCGGGTTCTCCCCCACCGCTGAGCCCCTGCGGCTCCGCCCCCTTCACTCCCATTGGCCGCCCCGCTCCCACCTCCCAGCTGCTCCTCCCTCCCTCTGTCCTCATATGGAGGCCGCGAAGCGGGCGTGCCGCTGGCGCGCCTAAGGCAAGCCCGTCTGCGCCCGTCTGCGCCCGTCGGCGCCTGGACCGCGCCCAGCGCCAGGACCCCTGGCCCCCGACGATGCCAGCCCACACGACGGACTTACGACGCCGCCACCCTCCATGCACTCAATGCCAGCCGGAACCCCGCCTGCAACCGAGCCATCCCGAAACGCACCCACGGACCCTTCACCTGCCAAGCCTGCAAATTCACCTGCCTCCGAACCTGCACCGCTCCCGCCAAGCCAGACACCAGCAACACTCACCTCAAGTGCATCCTGCTCAACACCCGCTCCATCCACAGACATGCCGTCGAACTCTGGAACCTCCTCGACACAACATCACCAGACGTCGCCTTCCTCACAGAAACCTGGATGAACGCCTCCTCAGCCCCCGACATCGCCATAGCCATCCCGGAGGTCTACAAGATCACCCAGAGGGACCGTGTCAACCAAACCGGAGGATTGGTTATGGCGGATTGTTGGACCCACCCAATCGTGCACTGTTCACGTGGTGCTCCGCACCTTAATTACTCATTACACTTTTACTCTTGTAGTATTAGTAATCTTTTTATTTCTCTTTGTTATTTTGATTATTGTCTTCTTTATGTCAATAAATGTGCTCATATGTTATTTACAAACTTCATAACACAAGCATATGATTCGTTTCCTTAATCACATTAACATTGATGCTTTTTACAATTTTGACATTTACAATACTTTGGCATTGCTTAAATTTATCCACATAAATTTATGAGTGAGCCCAATGCATTTCGGCACCCCTACTGTGCCTTCGTCAGGGGCAGCTCTGTAATAAAAACATATAGAAATGTATAAGATTCATTTCTGTGGTAGTTCATGGGGGAATGTAAATAGATAATGTGTGCTAGTCCTACCTTATCTCTGTAGTTGTGGATATGCGTATGTGTTCGCCACTCTCTTTTACTCAAAAATGAACACTGTAAATAATGGTAAACCACCTTAGTAGGTTAGACGCTAGACATCAACTGTCAACTAATTTAACAGTGAAGAATCTCATTAAACATACCTGGTGAGCATGTTCAGTATTCTCTGAAATGACAAGAATGTAAAACCTATCAGGACCAAAAAATGGACCACTCGAGAATTAGGTAACTCTAACTGTTAATCTAAACGCCCTTACCTTGTCTTCACCATTGATAGTAATCTATATGGTGGAAAAAAAGAGATATTCTTACTTTATCACGTTAAGTAGCTGATGGAAGACTAGAGGGTGTTCCTCATACTATCTATCTCGTACCTGATATGCCAAAGGTTTTCTCCGTATTTAGATTCCTGCTCCTATTGCTGTCGCCAAGTAACTCTCAGTGTTTATGGTCGCCATTAAAACTCCGTGAACTCCGCCGGAAAGTGGAGTTGAAAACATAGAAAACGGACTATCTATCAAGCCTCAAACCGAAATGTTTACTTCTCTGACCGCCATATTGGTATCGCTCATGTATCATGCTGTTTGATGCACAGAAAGTAATTCTTCTCATCAGATTGATCCCATTTTAATTAGCTTAATAATATATGTTTATATTTCAGAAGCCTAATGATTTACGCAATCAAAACCGATTGTCGTTATATGAATGAAGTGCTCCGTGAGAATTAAGTGCTCCGTGAGAATTATCACAATACTCACATATATATTCTGAAAAAATAAAATCAAGTGCTTTTACTTGATTTAATAAATGCTAATTCAAATGAGAAAAAATAAATAAAAATGTAACGCAACCTGTTTCGAGAATTATCATGTGACGCTATTGAATGCTCTAAACTACGGTAGTCCTTTGGTTAATCGTCCTAGTATATGGCACTCTAAGCTATTCAAATCCTAATGTTGGTAATAAAGATGTTCTCAGGTTAAATGGAATGTTGATGAAATTAGTGAGGTAGCCTTCGGTGGTATCACAGGTGATTCAAACATTAAACAGTCATAGTTATTAATGCTATGCTCAGTAATAAACAATTATGTAGCAATGGTGCAGAAGCTGAAACTATTGGCCTATACATCAATAAATTATAAGAAAAATACAAAACTTATATAGCTCCATGTGATGTTCTCATGTGATAGTGGATAGTATCACTGGTAATTCAAACATTAAACAGTCATAGTTATTAATGCTATGCTCAATAATAAACAGTTTTGTAGCCATGGTACAGAACTTTTGGCATATACATCAATAAATCATGAGAAAACTTCAAAACTTATATAACCCCATGTGATGTTCCACTGTAATAGTGTATGGTATCAAGACTGGTGATATTATGAGGGTTATTATATCTCGGAGTGATTCATATAAAAAGGGCACTCAAAGGTTATTTAAAGATAACATGAAAAGTCATATTTGTCGTTGAGCCCTGTCGGGGCTAATGTTCTGAAGTGTCTAATCCAAAATAGTTCTCTTTGCATTAGTCTCTGGTGATTGTCAATCCCTTGCTTTACAGAAACTTTTTCAATGATGAAGAATCTCAGCTGCGAAATAGAATGTTTCTCATCTCTCCAATGGAGAACTAACGGAGAGGTTAAGTTCTGGTTGCGGATTCTGCTCTTATGTTCCGTTATGAGAGTTTTGACCTTTCGTTCCGTTTTGCCTATATACATTTTCCCGCATGGGCATTTAATCGCGTATACCACATTGGTAGTATTGCAGTCACTGGTGTGTTTTAACTGAATAAGTTTCCCTGTGGTTGGATGTCTACAGGTACTCCCAATGATCACATTGTTGCAGTTGATGCAATTTAAGCATCTTGTAGTGCCCTTGTATGTTGCTGGGTTCTCAGGCGGTTGTTTGTATTTAAGCCTTGTTCTCAGGTTTGGTCCTCTAGTGTATGCATGTACTGGAGGTACTTTGAAAATGCCATGAAAGTCTGGTTCCTCTGATAATAATTCCCATCTTTTGTTAATTATAGCTCTGATCTTTGTCGATAAAGTTGTGTACTTCGTGACAAATACCATTTTATCATGTGTTTTCTTCACGCTTGGTTTCAATAGATCCAGTCTGTTCATCGATTGTACTCTGTTTAATTGAGATTCCAATGCTTCCGCTGGATAGCCTCTTTCCATATATTTGTGAACCTGTTTCTCCAGTGTGTTTTGACACTCTTGAGGGTCTGAGCATATGCGTTTGATCCTGATGAATTGGGATACTGGTAAATTCTTTATGAGACTCCTGGGATGGAAACTCGTGTAATCAAGAGCGCTGTTGCGGTCAGTTGGTTTCGAGTATAGTGCTGTTTCAAAGCCATGTTGTGTTTTAGTGATTCTAACGTCTAAGTAGTCTATTGATGTGTTACTGATTTTATGAGTGAATTGAATCCTGTTGTCCACTTGATTCAAAGTCATTATCAATTGTTCAAGGGTTTCTTGTGTGTCATCCCAAATTAAAAACACATCGTCAATAAATCGACTATACATTTTCACGTGTGACCACTCTCTTACTGCCATCAAATGGTGCGCCTCATACTGTGCCATGAAGGTATTGGCATACGCAGGAGCCCCTGCAAAACCCATAGATGTCCCGTTCAATTGTGCAAAATACTCATTCTTCCATGTGAAATAGCTGTTATGAAGACAAAATTTTAGTAACTGTATCAAAAAAATGTTTGGGTTCATTGATACATTTTCCATTTTGAGCAATGCCCATTCGATGGATTCTAATCCTGCATGGTGTGGTATGGAGGTGTATAGTGCCACCACATCTATGGTGCACATTATCCAATGTGGTTGGAACCCTTCCTTGATCCATTTCAGTTTATTTAAAAAGTCTGTCGTATCCCGTATGTATGATCCCCAGCCTTGAACAAACTGCTGTAGATGATGATCAATGTAGCGACCAAGGGGGTCAAAGATAGACCCGCACCCTGATACTATCGGTCTAAATGGGGGGTTTGTTGGGTGTTTATGAATCTTTGGGATCATATAAAGATTTGGACGTCTGGGATTCTTTTGCGTGAGGTATGCTGAAGTTTGCTCATCAATCCATTCATTGTCTGTGGCTGTTTTAAGTATGTCACTCAGCATATGCTGTAATGTCCCTGTAGGATCTGATGGTAATTTGAGATATGTATTCAGATCTGCAACATGTTCATTAACTTTTTGATCATAAAACGCCGTATCCATCAGTACTAATGCGCCGCCCTTGTCTGCTGGTTGTATGGTTAAGGACGCATCTTTAGCCAAATTGTTTATGGTGTGTTGTTCTTGTTTGGTTAAGTTGTTTGGTCGTTTTCTGTTGTAATCCAATGTCTGGAGGTCTTTCCTGACCATTATTTCAAATGTATCAAGCATCTTGTGCGATACCGGTGCCTGGAATGTACTTTTAGGTCTGAATTTCTTAATGGTGTAGGGATCTCTGTTTTCTGTGGGTTCTGCCACATTTTCAAAATAATGTCTCAGTTTCAAGGTTCTCATGAATCTGAAAAATGCCCCCTCCGTTTCCATCTCATTAGTAGCAACTGTTGGTACAAATGTTAAGCCTTTATTTAAAGTTGATATTTGTTGTTTAGTCAATGTGATAGAAGATATGTTAATAATTAAATCACTGTCCGTCCGCTTCTCAATGCTTTTCCGGCCGTTTCCTCGCCTTGTTTTCCGCTTGTTACTGCTGGCTCCGATGTTACCGTTGGCGGTTGTCCTGACTCTTGTGCCTGTGACAAAAAAGATGTTTCTCTGCTTGTAGTTGCCTGGTTGATATTGTCGGCGGGTGTGGTGACCCCTTCTTGGTTCACATTGACTGGTCCCCTGCGTATTGATATCTCCTTATCTGTAACTAGGCTTTCCTCAGAAGAGCGTGCAGTTGTGGTTGTTTTCTTTGGAATATATTGACGTCGGGCATAGATGTCTGCCCATGTATAAACTTCGTTGAGCTTATAATCGATAGTATCTCGAAAACAACCACAACTGCACGCTCTTCTGAGGAAAGCCTAGTTACAGATAAGGAGATATCAATACGCAGGGGACCAGTCAATGTGAACCAAGAAGGGGTCACCACACCCGCAGACAATATCAACCAGGCAACTACAAGCAGAGAAACATCTTTTTTGTCACAGGCACAAGAGTCAGGACAACCGCCAACGGTAACATCGGAGCCAGCAGTAACAAGCGGAAAACAAGGCGAGGAAACGGCCGGAAAAGCATTGAGAAGCGGACGGACAGTGATTTAATTATTAACATATCTTCTATCACATTGACTAAACAACAAATATCAACTTTAAATAAAGGCTTAACATTTGTACCAACAGTTGCTACTAATGAGATGGAAACGGAGGGGGCATTTTTCAGATTCATGAGAACCTTGAAACTGAGACATTATTTTGAAAATGTGGCAGAACCCACAGAAAACAGAGATCCCTACACCATTAAGAAATTCAGACCTAAAAGTACATTCCAGGCACCGGTATCGCACAAGATGCTTGATACATTTGAAATAATGGTCAGGAAAGACCTCCAGACATTGGATTACAACAGAAAACGACCAAACAACTTAACCAAACAAGAACAACACACCATAAACAATTTGGCTAAAGATGCGTCCTTAACCATACAACCAGCAGACAAGGGCGGCGCATTAGTACTGATGGATACGGCGTTTTATGATCAAAAAGTTAATGAACATGTTGCAGATCTGAATACATATCTCAAATTACCATCAGATCCTACAGGGACATTACAGCATATGCTGAGTGACATACTTAAAACAGCCACAGACAATGAATGGATTGATGAGCAAACTTCAGCATACCTCACGCAAAAGAATCCCAGACGTCCAAATCTTTATATGATCCCAAAGATTCATAAACACCCAACAAACCCCCCATTTAGACCGATAGTATCAGGGTGCGGGTCTATCTTTGACCCCCTTGGTCGCTACATTGATCATCATCTACAGCAGTTTGTTCAAGGCTGGGGATCATACATACGGGATACGACAGACTTTTTAAATAAACTGAAATGGATCGAGGAAGGGTTCCAACCACATTGGATAATGTGCACCATAGATGTGGTGGCACTATACACCTCCATACCACACCATGCAGGATTAGAATCCATCGAATGGGCATTGCTCAAAATGGAAAATGTATCAATGAACCCCAAAAAATTTTTGATACAGTTACTAAAATTTTGTCTTCATAACAGCTATTTCACATGGAAGAATGAGTATTTTGCACAATTGAACGGGACATCTATGGGTTTTGCAGGGGCTCCTGCGTATGCCAATACCTTCATGGCACAGTATGAGGCGCACCATTTGATGGCAGTAAGAGAGTGGTCACACGTGAAAATGTATAGTCGATTTATTGACGATGTGTTTTTAATTTGGGATGACACACAAGAAACCCTTGAACAATTGATAATGACTTTGAATCAAGTGGACAACAGGATTCAATTCACTCATAAAATCAGTAACACATCAATAGACTACTTAGACGTTAGAATCACTAAAACACAACATGGCTTTGAAACAGCACTATACTCGAAACCAACTGACCGCAACAGCGCTCTTGATTACACGAGTTTCCATCCCAGGAGTCTCATAAAGAATTTACCAGTATCCCAATTCATCAGGATCAAACGCATATGCTCAGACCCTCAAGAGTGTCAAAACACACTGGAGAAACAGGTTCACAAATATATGGAAAGAGGCTATCCAGCGGAAGCATTGGAATCTCAATTAAACAGAGTACAATCGATGAACAGACTGGATCTATTGAAACCAAGCGTGAAGAAAACACATGATAAAATGGTATTTGTCACGAAGTACACAACTTTATCGACAAAGATCAGAGCTATAATTAACAAAAGATGGGAATTATTATCAGAGGAACCAGACTTTCATGGCATTTTCAAAGTACCTCCAGTACATGCATACACTAGAGGACCAAACCTGAGAACAAGGCTTAAATACAAACAACCGCCTGAGAACCCAGCAACATACAAGGGCACTACAAGATGCTTAAATTGCATCAACTGCAACAATGTGATCATTGGGAGTACCTGTAGACATCCAACCACAGGGAAACTTATTCAGTTAAAACACACCAGTGACTGCAATACTACCAATGTGGTATACGCGATTAAATGCCCATGCGGCAAAATGTATATAGGCAAAACGGAACGAAAGGTCAAAACTCGCATAACGGAACATAAGAGCAGAATCCGCAACCAGAACTTAACCTCTCCGTTAGTTCTCCATTGGAGAGATGAGAAACATTCTATTTCGCAGCTGAGATTCTTCATCATTGAAAAAGTTTCTGTAAAGCAAGGGATTGACAATCACCAGAGACTAATGCAAAGAGAACTATTTTGGATTAGACACTTCAGAACATTAGCCCCGACAGGGCTCAACGACAAATATGACTTTTCATGTTATCTTTAAATAACCTTTGAGTGCCCATTTTATATGAATCACTCCGAGATATAATAACCCTCATAATATCACCAGTCTTGATACCATACACTATTACAGTGGAACATCACATGGGGTTATATACGTTTTGAAGTTTTCTCATGATTTATTGATGTATATGCCAAAAGTTCTGTACCATGGCTACAAAACTGTTTATTATTGAGCATAGCATTAATAACTATGACTGTTTAATGTTTGAATTACCAGTGATACTATCCACTATCACATGAGAACATCACATGGAGTTATATAAGTTTTGTATTTTTCTTATAATTTATTGATGTATAGGCCAATAGTTTCAGCTTCTGCACCATTGCTACATAATTGTTTATTACTGAGCATAGCATTAATAACTATGACTGTTTAATGTTTGAATCACCTGTGATACCACCGAAGGCTACCTCACTAATTTCATCAACATTCCATTTAACCTGAGAACATCTTTATTACCAACATTAGGATTTGAATAGCTTAGAGTGCCATATACTAGGACGATTAACCAAAGGACTACCGTAGTTTAGAGCATTCAATAGCGTCACATGATAATTCTCGAAACAGGTCGCGTTACATTTTTATTTATTTTTTCTCATTTGAATTAGCATTTATTAAATCAAGTAAAAGCACTTGATTTTATTTTTTCAGAATATATATGTGAGTATTGTGATAATTCTCACGGAGCACTTAATTCTCACGGAGCACTTCATTCATATAACGACAATCGGTTTTGATTGCGTAAATCATTAGGCTTCTGAAATATAAACATATATTATTAAGCTAATTAAAATGGGATCAATCTGATGAGAAGAATTACTTTCTGTGCATCAAACAGCATGATACATGAGCGATACCAATATGGCGGTCAGAGAAGTAAACATTTCGGTTTGAGGCTTGATAGATAGTCCGTTTTCTATGTTTTCAACTCCACTTTCCGGCGGAGTTCACGGAGTTTTAATGGCGACCATAAACACTGAGAGTTACTTGGCGACAGCAATAGGAGCAGGAATCTAAATACGGAGAAAACCTTTGGCATATCAGGTACGAGATAGATAGTATGAGGAACACCCTCTAGTCTTCCATCAGCTACTTAACGTGATAAAGTAAGAATATCTCTTTTTTTCCACCATATAGATTACTATCAATGGTGAAGACAAGGTAAGGGCGTTTAGATTAACAGTTAGAGTTACCTAATTCTCGAGTGGTCCATTTTTTGGTCCTGATAGGTTTTACATTCTTGTCATTTCAGAGAATACTGAACATGCTCACCAGGTATGTTTAATGAGATTCTTCACTGTTAAATTAGTTGACAGTTGATGTCTAGCGTCTAACCTACTAAGGTGGTTTACCATTATTTACAGTGTTCATTTTTGAGTAAAAGAGAGTGGCGAACACATACGCATATCCACAACTACAGAGATAAGGTAGGACTAGCACACATTATCTATTTACATTCCCCCATGAACTACCACAGAAATGAATCTTATACATTTCTATATGTTTTTATTACAGAGCCGCCCCTGACGAAGGCACAGTAGGGGTGCCGAAATGCATTGGGCTCACTCATAAATTTATGTGGATAAATTTAAGCAATGCCAAAGTATTGTAAATGTCAAAATTGTAAAAAGCATCAATGTTAATGTGATTAAGGAAACGAATCATATGCTTGTGTTATGAAGTTTGTAAATAACATATGAGCACATTCATTGACATAAAGAAGACAATAATCAAAATAACAAAGAGAAATAAAAAGATTACTAATACTACAAGAGTAAAAGTGTAATGAGTAATTAAGGTGCGGAGCACCACGTGAACAGTGCACGATTGGGTGGGTCTAACAATCCGCCATAACCAATTCAGATACCACAGGACTGACTACCCTGATCAATCGCAGCACCATTGGAAAACACTGAAAAATTTTATAAAATACGGAGTGCTCCTCACGCGCTTCATTCTTTCATAACCAAACCGGAGGAGGCATCGCCATCGTCCACAGAAACACCATCCGAATCACGACCAACTCCGACGACACCATCACCGCCGCCGAGCACCTCCACTTTCAGATACACACCGACCCCAAGACCACTCTCAGAGGCACTCTCATCTACAGACCCCCGGGACCACGCACACAATTCAGCGAAACCATCGCAGACTTCATCAGCCAGCACGCCCTTACCTCCTCAGACACATCCTCCTAGGGGACCTCAACTTCCACCTGGAGAACAACAATGACAGCAACACTGCCGCCCTCCTGGACAACCTCGCCAACCTCGGACTCAAGCAACTGGTGAACACCCCCGCCCACTACACCGGTCACACGCTAGACCCCATCTTCTCCTCCAGCAAGCACATCTCCTTCAGCCACTCCACCGGACTACACTGGACAGATCACAGCTGCGTCCACTTCAACTTCAGGAGAACCACAACCCACCACCACCCGCAACAGGTTACCCACAGAAGCTGGAGCAAGATCACCGCCGACCAACTCACCACCTCCCTCAGCCAGAAAGCTCCCACCAACACAAGGGACCGCAACAAAGCAGCCCGCAAACTCACACAGTGGCTCACCAACTGCGCCGATGACCTCGCGCCACTGAAGAACCCTCCCAGCAGACCCAGCAGCAAGAAAGCCTCGTGGTTCACCAACGACCTCAAAAACTCCAAGAAAACCTGCCGCACCCTCGAGAAAGCCTGGCGCCACGACCAGACAACAGAGAACATGACAGCCCTCAAGAACGTCACCCGCAAACACCACCAGCTGATCCGCACCACCAAAAGGACAACATTCAAAGAACGTCTGGACAACAACACCCACAACAGCAAAGAACTCTTCAGCATCATTAACGAGCTCTCCAACCCCAGCGCCTGCAACAACGACATCACACCCTCGCAAGACCTCTGCGACTCACTCGCCTCATTCTTTGACCGCAAGATCGCTGACATACACAACAGCTTCGCCGCACAGACCACGCACCCAACCACCGAACCAGCACCCCCCACCACCACCCTCTGCAACTGGACCCCGGTCAGCACGAAGACACCACCCGCACGATGAACACCATCCACTCCGGCTCCCCAACCGACCCCTTTCCACACCACATCTTCAACAAAGCCGACTCCATCATCGCACCCCAACTCCAGGACATCATTAACAGCTCCTTCGCATCCACCACCTTCCCGGAGAGCTGGAAACATGCCGAGCTCAGCGCCCTCCTGAAGAAACCCACCGCGGACCCCGCGGACCTCAAGAACTTCCGCCCCATCTCGCTCCTCCCTTTTCCTGCCAAAGTCATCGAGAAGACCGTCAACAAACAACTCTCCGCCTTCCTCGAGACAAACGGATCCCTTGACCCCTCGCAGTCTGGTTTGCGAGCAAACCACAGCACCGAGACCACCCTCATCGCAGCTACCGACGACATCAGGTCCCTGCTCGACAACGGGGAAACAGCTGCACTCATCCTCCTGGACCTCTCAGCAGCCTTCGACACCGTATGTCACCGCACCCTGATACAACGCCTCAGCAACACCGGAATCCAAGGAACGGCCTTGGAGTGGATCATCTCGTTCCTCGCCAGAAGAACCCAGAGAGTCCGCCTCCCCCGTTCCGATCCGCGGCCACCGAAGTCATCTGCGGCGTTCCGCAAGGATCCTCGCTCAGCCACACCCTATTCAACATCTACATGAGCACTCTTGCAGCCATCGCACGCCAACACAACCTAAACATCATCTCCTACGCTGATGATACCCAGCTGATCCTCTCCCTCTCCAAATACCCCGCCACCGCCAGAGCCAGCCTCCAGGAAGGAATGAAAGACGTCGTGGAATGGATGAAGCTCAGCCATCTGAAACTGAACAAAGACAAGACGGAAGTCCTCATCCTGGGACCATCCCCCTCTGCCTGGGATGACTCCTGGTGGCCCCCTGCCCTGGGCACCGCCCCCAAGCCAACGGACCATGCACGCAACCTGGGCTTCATCCTGGACTCCTCCCTCACGATGTCCAAGCAAGTCAACGCCGTCTAGTCATCCTGTTGCAACACCCTGCGCATGCTCCGAAAGATCTTCCGGTGGATCCCCACCGAAACCAGGAAGACGGTCACCCAGGCCCTCATCACCAGCTGACTGGACTATGGGAACACCCTCTACGCTGGAACCACAGCCAAACTCCAGAAAAGACTCCAGCGCATACAGAACGCTTCTGCACGACTCATCCTGGACATCCCCCTTCATGGCCATATCTCTGACCACCTGAGAGACCTGCACTGGCTCCCCGTCAGCAAGAGGATCACGTTCAGACTCCTCACCCACGCACACAAGGCTCTCCACGACATGGGCCTCAAATACCTCAACAGCCGCCTCGCATTCTACACACCCACCCGCCAGCTCCGATCCGCCAGCCTCGCTCTCGCCACCGTCCCACAAATCCGCACATCCACCGCCGGAGGAAGATCCTTCTCCTACCTGGCGGCCAAGACATGGAACCCTCCCCACCCACCTACGGCTGACCCAGGATCATCTCTCCTTCAGGAAACAACTCAAGACCTGGCTGTTCGAGCAGTAGCGACTCCCCCTCCCCCCAGCGCCTTGAGACGCTAGCGGGTGAGTAGCGCGCTTTACAATTTGCTGATTGATTTATTGATTGAAAGAAAGGAGAGTGCTTAGGAAGTGGTATAAATTATCTACATCTTTCCATAGCATATTCTGCTTTTCCTGAAAGAAGTTTCCTTTACTTTCTCATTCCTATGTGGGTTTGTTACAGTCCAATCTGTTGAACCTAGGAAGCACGCACTGCTTCTCCTGGAGTTTATTAGAAACAAAAGAAATGCATTTATGTCCCAGAGAGTATTCTTGTGCCCGAGTGTGCACTACAGTCAGAGTGCTATGAAAGTTAAAATTGCTGTTTAATAAGACAAAATGTATTATCATAGAATCCTTTTAACAGTATTGCCCAATAAAGCGCAAAGACGATAATATCTGTCCTAAGGTGTGATCTGTGCACAAGAGAAAAAATTTCTAATGTATATTGTTGTTTACAGACATGACAACATTACTAGTTCAAGTTCAAGTTCAGGAATTTGTATAGCGCACCACTCACCCAGAGGGTCTCAAGGCGCTTGAGGGAGGGTGGGTGCATTACTTATCGAATAGCCAGGTTTTTAGTTGCTTTCTGAAGGAGAGGTGGTTCTGTGTAAGTCGGAGGTGAGTGGGGAGAGAATTCCAGGTTTTGGCCGCTAAGTAGGAGAAGGATCTTCCTCCCATGGTGGATCTGTGGATGCGCGGAATTGCGGCGAGGGCTTGATTGGATGATCGTAGTTGGCGGGTGGGTGTGTAGAAGGACAGTCGTGTGTTGAGGCATTCGGGTCCTAGGTCGTAGATTGCCTTGTGTGCGTGGGTGAGGAGACGGAACGTTATTCTTCTGTTGACGGGGAGCCAGTGGAGATCCTTCAGGTGACCGGAAATGTGAGCATGACGGGGAATGTCCAGTATGAGTCTGGCTGAGGCGTTTTGGATGCGTTGGAGTTTTTTCTGTAGTTTGGCTGTGGTCCCGGCGTAAAGGGTATTTCCATAATCCAATCGGCTGGTGACCAGTGCGTGGGTGACTGTCTTTCTTGTTTCAGTGGGGATCCAGCGGAAGATTTTTTGGAGCATGCGTAGGATGTTGAAACATGAAGATGAGACGGCGTTGACTTGTCTGGTCATCGAGAGGGAGGAGTCTAGGATGAAGCCCAGGTTACGTGCATGATCTGTAGGTATGGGTGCTGTACCCAGGGCCGGTGGCCACCATGAGTCGTCCCAGGCAGAGGGGGATGATCCTAAGATGAGGACTTCCGTACTAACACTTAAATATTTTTTTGAACTTAAAAAATGCATTCAGAATTATTTTTTCTATTAAATATAAGTAGTGGGACACCGTGAAGATGGTCAGATGAGTCGTTCGTTCGATAACTTTATTTCGGCCACAATGGGCCATAAAAGTACAGGTAAAATGCATACATTGAAAAATTTTAAAACAATAAATACATACTATGTTTAAAATTTACAAATTTACAGAGTAAAGTACAATTCTGTAAACTCCTAAAAAGAATTATCGAACGCGGAATTATAATAAAACACAATGGCACCAATTAATCAGTATCTACATTAGTCAATTTCCTGCCTCTATGCCACATACTGTTCAAGAAACGCGAAACAGCAAAAACGACAGGTGTATGAGTATCATATTTAAGAACTCTGAGTGCCTGGGCACACTGGCGAAAACCTAAGTTCTTGCAAATTGAAATTACCCAGTGTTTTCGTGCAGCCAGATATGCTGGGCAGAAGAAAAAACATGTATTTCATTTTCCAGATGGGAATCACAAACTGGGCAGTCCATACTCTTGTCACTATCCCATTTACTGGTAAACACTCGAAGTGGCAAAGTACCCATTCTGAATTGCATATACAATTTTCTGGCTGATGTAGGGTATATCAAGTCTAAAAAGTCTTCCTTTTTATAATCTGTTTTGACTTGGAGGAACTCGGTAGTCAGTCTTCCCCCCATAGAGCAGGGATGCTAAATTGTAGTTCCTAAAGTGGGATCGCAGTTCAGCTTTAGTTAACCCAGGGCAAGATACATCAGTAGTATCTCAAACTTCCGGTAAGCCTTGAACAAAAGGTCTTTATATGGGACAACCACCCGATGTTCTTGGTTTTCAGTACATCCCAGATATCCCTGAATTCATTCTTGTAACACTCTAGCTCAGGCACGGACCATAGTCTCTTCCAGTACATTAAGGGGCGTAATGGCATAACCTCCTCGATAGGGAGTAATCCAAGGTCCATGCAAAGGGGTACAAGAGGGGTACTTACAGGAAGGCCCAATAAATTTCTCATAAATGCATGTTCTACTTTGGCTAGGCTATGGTTTTTTTTGTGACCCCAGAGTTCGGCCCCATATAATGCTGCAGGTCTGGTCTGAACCTTATAAATTTCAATAACTGGAGCCGCTGGCTTAAACCCAGACTCTATGTGTAGCTTCTGAATCCCCCCAGTTACTTTTGTTAACTTAAGTGCAGCTTTCGCCAACTGCGAATCCCAATCTAGGTGTTCACCCAATGTAATACCCAGGTATTCGAAGATCTTAACTCTCTCCAAAGGGGAACCACCCAGCAAGGGATTCGGGCGTGTCTGCCGCGGGGGGTTAAAAACCATAAACTTAGTTTTGTCAAGGTTTATCTCCAAACCCCTTGACACACAGAAGTCTTTGAAGCCATCCAGGGTAAGCTGTATGCCCGTTGATGTCTTGGACAGCAACAAAGTGTCGTCCGCGAACATCAAAGCGGGCACCCGTCCTGTAGCTAACCTCGGGGCATCTATGTTTTTAACTCCAAAGAGATGGTCAACTAGTCCATTGATGTACAGGCAAAAAAGAGTTGGGGGCCAAAACGCATCCCTGGCGAACCCCTTGGTTCACCTGGAAACGAGCTGACAAACCACCACTCTTTCCACACCTAACCTGTGCATAGGTGCCCCTGTGTAGCCTCCTTAGAACGTTCAGGAGATAGCGAGGTATTTTTAATTCGAGTAGTACCCTCCACAGTTTATTCCTGGGGACCAGGTCAAATGCTGACCGCAGGTCAACAAAGATCATGTAGAGAATGCCACCCTCTACAATCACCGTTTTCCAGAATAAAACCTGGAGTCTAAATAACTGGTCCACAGTTGATGTACCCGACCTAAAACCAGCCTGAAAGTGAGACAGTATTTCTTTTTCATCTGTCCAACTCTGGATTCTGTCTAGAATGATCCGACCCAACAATTTTTGGGTCACATCTATCAGGCTGATAGGCCTGTAGTTAGTCGGTTTGAGGGGGCAGCCTTTTTTTATAAATAGAGACTATTTCGGCACCGGGCCACGTATCCGGAGGATTCATGCCATTTATTATCGCATTGAAAAGAACACATAAATAGGGGGCCCAAATTTTTTGTTGCGACCGGAATAAGTCCCCCGGTAGCTTATCCAAACCAGGCGCCTTATTAAGCACTAGTTTAGAAATAGCACCCTCCACCTCCAGAAGAGTAATCTCCCCGCCCCCCTCCAGTCGATTCTCATTGAGGAGGCCTGGGAATGGGACTAAAGGGCCCTCATCAACTGGAGAGGCATACAAAGCCTCAAAGTGTGCCTCCCAAGCAGACGCAGCTATATTAGGCTTGGTTGCCAAGTTATCCTCCCTACTCCCGCAACTAACAATTGCACAAAAGGTTTTCGATTCCTTGGTCTTTAGGGCAATTCTGAGGTCTTCCCAATTATCTGCTTCCCACTCTTTCCTTTCCCTCTGTAGGGTCCGCTTATACAGCTGACTGCACTGTTTGATCCTTGTTTTATCCTGTGATTTTACTGCTTGAATCAAATCCATTTTGGATTTCCTACAATTAACATTGTACCAACGATGAGCCACTGCTCTTTTTAACTTAGCACTTCCCATCGGGTAGAATACCTCTGTTAAATTCTGAAGGAGACCTTGATGTATAATCAAGGACTCATCCCCAGGCCCTGAGTCAGGGGCATTGGTCTCCAACTTCGCCATATCACTTAAATACGGCAAGGCCCTATGGTATAGATCAGCAAGCTTATCAGAGGATCCTAATATCTGTGGCCATTTAACTCTCCGCCTATTGCTAGATAATATAAGCGGGGGTTCTGGCACATTAGGGGCAGAATCTGAATTGGACAGACCCAGGCTCCCAGGTTTCAATGTCATGACCAAGGGGTTATGGTAGCTATCTTTCCTGGGATAGATCTGGAAATCTACAACCAGCCCCCAAGTTCTAGATTCCACCATGATGTAATCAAAGATTCAATTATGCCCGTCTCTATTAAATGTCATTCGGCCTGGTCTGTCTAAGTTTTTCCTGCCATTGCAGGCTCTAAGAGAGGACGAAAGAGTGAGGGAGTTAATTTGGAGTACCAGCGGGGTCCAGGCTCTGACTGCCGGGATCTGGGGTTCTAGGATATGCCAATACTGATCCAGGTCATCAAAGCCATCTTCTACTGCATTAGTGAGTGGCTCAAACTGGCAGTTAAAATCTCTACCTACTATTAAAGTAATAGCAGGGTCAAGGGTTAGAATGAACTGCCTAAGGTGATTGATGACTCCAGACTCCTTTCCACCTTGAGTTGGCCATGAATAAATGTTTATTAGGGCCGTTTGACTGCTATCTGGAAGTGTGAGAAGAACACACAGTACATCTAGCGAATCGGTCGGAATCAACACTGCCTGTGCACCCAGGTGGGTACCTACCCAGGTGCTAAGACCCCCGAGGGTCTGCCCCTACCCCTCGAGATTGCCAGTGTGTTGAAGATTGGGAACCCACTCCTCTGGGTATCCCCACGTGCCCAGGTCTCTTGAAATAGGCAGACATCATTCTTTCGCACAAATGTGCCCCACTCTGGACATAGCAACTTATTTTTAATCCCAGCCACGTTCCAAGAGAGGATTCTAATAGATTCCTTTGACTTCCCCACCCCAGTTCCATTCTGTTCGAAGTTAGAACAATCCACAGTGTTATCTCCACTCGGGATGTGGCCCACCTCCTCTGGCTCACCTTCGTGAGTCCCAACAACATCCAGCAGGGAGACAGAGCAACCACCATCCACCTGAGTAGTTAATTGGGGGGTTCTAATCGGTTCTTTTATGTCCCCCACCCCAATTTGGGAAAGGACTAGATCAGAGCTTCCACCCAGGACAGTCAAGTCATTGGCAGTATTCCAGCTCAAGATATGGTCCCTCACTTCCAGCCCTCCCCCGTGTGTTCCACCCACATCTACCAGAGAGGCCGGACGACCGTCGGCTGTCAGCCGGGGAACAGCAGGAACCACACTGATCCCGTGGCCCTTGCCAGTTTCCCCCAATCCCACACACCCTAAGACCCCAACAGGCATCCATCCCCCCTGTGAACCAGCAGCGCTGCTGGAACACACACAGCTGTCAGAACGAGCATGGGCAGCAATGGTGCCCTGCACAGCAAAGGCGGAAAATTGGGATGATTGGCTGTCAGTCTAGCTGGTCCAAGACACTAAATCTGTTACTCAAGGGAAGCAAGTCACTTCTGGGGATGTTAGTGTTGTTAACTGTTCTAGTACCATGGCACATCTGAGCTCTATAACCTCGGAGATCACAGCCTCCCCAGGTATGGTGCCTTCCAGAATCACTAGAGGTAGGGTAAAAATAGGTCAAGGTGAAAGTTTGCGAAGCCCAATTGCTTATATAGTCCACCACCCGACTGTTCCTAAAGTAAATAACTACACAGTCTCCCCCTATATTTTTCACCCTAGTCCCTACCCAATCAACCCGTCGAACAAAAATGATTTCGCTAGATACGTGCGGGGGTAATGGCCTGTTAAGGTTCAGCCAGTGGATGCACTTGTTCTTAAGGTCTCCATACTCCTCCCTATTCCCCCTATCCAATAATGGGACCCCGGAAAGGACTATTACATATGGGGCACACTCAGGCTCAGGGGGAAGATCTAGGAAGAATTGCTAGCGGGTGTAGCTTGGGAATTGTTAGACCCTCCGCCCCCCTGGTTTTTAGTTCTATCCCTCTCTCGACTATTATTTGCAGTTTTCTCCCTAGGCTGGAGCGCCAGTCCCTCCCTTGGCACGCTTTGGGAAATTGGATCGACTAAATTAGACCTTGGCGGTATCACAGAAGGATTACAGGGTACTTTATCACACTCCTGTGGTCTCTCAATAGTGACATTAGCATCAATTGGTAGAGGAACAGCCCCCTCCCCTGTGATAGTTAAATGCTGTTGTTCTAGACATAAGAGTCTGTTCTCGATATCATTGAGTCTATCATGAAAAGGAAGGCACGTCTTAATAAAGATGGTTTCCATTCTGACCCAGAAAATCCTCTCCAGGTTCGGTGGGGCAGACAGCTTCAACGACAGTAGGAGTCTTTGGCACATGATCATGTTGCTGATCAATGGCTGGGCTGCCACTTAGTGGGGGCGTATGTCCAGACACTACATTGTTATATTTCTGCATTTTGGCTTTCTTCTTATTTAAAAGTGCACCTCCACGCTTCCTTTTCAAAGCTAGTGCGGGAGCCTCCTCACCCGTCTTGGAACTAGTTGCAGAACGAGTCTGATGTTTCGAGGGTGGCAGACCTATAGAGTCTTCGATTTGAGCAGTGGCACACTGAACAAAAGAGGCACCATCCACACTAACTGGTGAATCCGGGGGTTGTATTTCTATTAGGACCTGATGGGAACCATCATTCCCAGCCCCTGATGAAGTATTACCGGATGTTTCTTGCAGTTTAGGCGATGACACCTGTGCCAAACGGCCAAGAGATGAGCTTCTGTCGAAAATAGGGTCCAAGGAGAGCCTCCTTTCAGTAAAATCTATTTGATGTGCCAGCATGGAAGATGCCCTAGTAAGGAATTGATCGAGAGTTCCTGCAAATGACCCGCCAGGGATCGACTTTCTCCCTTTCCCCACCTTAGAGGACGCCATTTTAAAGGGACCTGTTGCAACAGTGAATCCTTAATGCAAATGCAAAGTGCCCGCTAACGAGAAAACCAACCGAAAAAGGAAACCAGATATCTCTGGACTGACCTTGACTTTCCTTAGACTGCAAGCGAAAGAAAGTGGCCCCGTCACATCCTCGAATGGGCTAAAACGGGCCCGGGCGCTCGTCCCGCGCCGCGGGAGCCCTGGCATCCCTTTATGCGCCTCCTGGCGTGCTGGCTGCGGGCATGGCGTGTATGTCGCAGGGGACGCTGGGAGTTGTAGGCTAACTCCCCTCCGGCGTCTCCCCGCTCGACAATGGCCCCAACTGACTCCCGGCGGTGGCAGCAAGACCATGGAATGATACAAGTGCCCCCAAAGGTAGGTCTGCTGTGACTCCTGGCAGTGGCGGTGAAAACCCCTAATTAGCAGCCCTGGCGTCCCTTTATGCGCCTCCTGGCGCGCTGGCTGCGGGCGCAGCGTGTATGTCGCAGGGGACGCTGGGAGTTTTAGGCTAACTCCCCTCCGGCGTCTACCCGCTCGACAATGGCCCCAACTGACTCCCGGCGGTGGCAGCAAGACCACGGACTGATGCAAGTGCCCCCGAAGGTAGGTCCGCTGTGACTCCTGGCAGTGGCGGCGAGAAACACTAATTAGCAGCCCTGGCGTCCCTTTATGCGCCTCCTGGCGCGCTGGCTGCGGGCGCGGCCTGTAGGTCGCAGGGGTCGCTGGGAGTTGTAGGCTAACTCCCCTCCGGCGTCTCCCCGCTCGACAATGGCCTAAACTGACTCCCAGCAGTGGCGGCAAAACCACAAACTGATGCAAGTGCCCCCGAAGGTAGGTCCGCTGTGACTCCTGGCAGTGGCAGCGAAAAACGAGTCAATGTTATGTGGATGCTGCTTGAAAGGTCTGGATTTCATTTATTTGTGCATTGTAAGTATTATAATAATGTTCCAGTTTCAATAAAAACTGACAGGCTTTATAAAATTATTGTTAAAAGAAAGTCTAAGACTTGAAAAGTACTTGCCAAATAGTGGCATCTGATCACCCTACACATCATAATTCCTTAAAAAAGAAAAACAATAAACAAAAAAAGATTGTATATCCTATCTGCAACGCATTGTACTCTTCTATTTACAATCATACAGAATTCCCAGATCCTAGCAATGAAATTACATCATACTTTAATAGAAGACAAACACATAGCAGGTTATCCTGTAATATGCTCTTATACTGACCCCATGGGGTTCTGGAGGCATTTCATGGGTCCCTATGAAATATGGTTCATTAGCAAGTGGACAGCCTCAAACCAGCCTACCTGCAGAGCCTGCAGAGCTTTACTATTGCATTTTGTTGATTTAATATTCCAAACATGAAAACTCACAGCTGGCCGTTCTTATTTTAATTAAGGAATAAGGAGAACAGCATGAACAATCTCACCCTTAAGCAGACTTCAATTACAGTTTTTAGTGAACATTACCATTTGAGAAACAATACATTTTTTAACCCAACTGCCACAAAATAATGATGTAAAATAAAAAATACAAACTGGCAAACTTTTATGACATGACCCTACATTGCCATCTAAGGGATCTGGTGATATTTACAAACAACATCACCTTTAGCCTTGTGGTTTATGATATGATCAGAACACCGTGATGGAAATGCAGGACCATACTACATGGTTACCTATTATCCTACAAAAATAACAAAGGTTATACATTACAATATACTTGGAATGTAATGTTTACATAATTCATTAGGGCCTCTACCATCCCCATGTACATGAATGGAATAGAAAAAATGTGTCCCATGGTCAACAATGCCACAGGTTACCAATACATTGAGTAACAAGATAAAAGAGCTATCTCTCCTTACAGCATGTAAAATACACCTTCCACAGTGGGAGGGAAGTTTCAACATATTGAGTTTTTCCAAAGCTAGAAAACACAATATTGAACCTCACCTGACATCGGAAAGGTCTAGACATAGTTTCTTCAAAAACCTTATAACTCTGAATGCTGGAAAGTAAATGAAACCCTATCACATTTACTGTAGCCAAAATTATGTTCTTAGATGTGTTGCTGACAGCAACTTATAATTTAATGAAAGACTGAAACACACTCTATACGATGCTCCTGTATGAGATTTGTGTGTAAACTTGCCGATGCATAAATAGATGGAAAAAACATGGAAGCTCTTCCCACGCCCATTACAACAGAATGTTATTTACACTTTGTGTGTGTTCACTAATTGACCACTAGACATAATAAATCATGAAAGTTCTTCCCTCACTAACTACACCTGAGGGGTTTACAGGAGGCATCTTACATTTTATTAATAACTGAAACATCCTACATATTTTATGTTTTTTTTCCTCCTATGTGTAATTGCTGGTGGCATTTTAGGTATGTTGAGCTAGGCAAGCCCATTCCACCTCCAATGCATTTGTATGGGTATTCTTCTGAATGCCTTCACAGATAGATGGTTAGGACTTATGCTTGAGTAAAGCTCTTTCCACATCCACCACATGTGTGTTTTTTCCATTTCTATGTTAGCTGCCGACTATTAAGATGTATGGATTTACTAAAGCTCTTTCAACATTCATTGCATTTCTATGCTTTTTCTTCTATAGGCCATCACAGATGGATGGTTAGTTCTGAGGTTTGTGTAAATCTCTTTCCCCATTCTCTGCTTTTGTTTATTTCCCCTGCATGTTAGATGGTGGCTCTTTGGATGCATGGATTTCCAAATTCGTTCCGCATTCACTGCAAGTGCATCGTTTCTCTGCTACATGCCTTTGCAGATGGATGGTTAGGATTGACCCCCAAGTGAAGACATTTCCAGATTCACTCCATGTGTATGGTCTTTCCTGTGTGCATGCGTTGGTCCTTTATATTTGACAAGCACGTAAAGCTCATTCCACATTCCCTTCATGTGTATGGTTTTTCGATTGTGTGTGTTAACTGGTGACTCTTTAGATTTAAGGATCTACTAAAGCTCTTTCCACATTCACTGCATCTGTTTTTTCACCTGTGTGTGTTAGCCGGTGTCTCTTTAGAGTTGCAGATATATGAAAGCTCTTTCCACATTCATTGCATGTGTATGTTTTTTCTCCTGCATGCCGACGCAGATGGATTGTTAGTTCTGATGCATTAGTAAAGCTCTTTCCACATTCACTGCATGTGTATGGTTTTTCTCGTATGTGTATTCGCTTGTGGATCTTTAAAACTGATGCATAAGTAAAGCGCTTTCCACATTCACCGAATATGTATGGTTTTTCTCCTGTATGCTTTCGCAGATGGACTGCTAGGTGTGTTGCCTGAGTGAAGCCCTTTCCACATTCACTGCATCTGTATGGTTTTTCCCCCTGTGTGTGTTAGCTGGTGACTCTTTAGAAATACAGATATACGAAAGCTCCTCCCACATTCACTGCATGTGTATGGTTTTTCCCCTGTGTGTTTTCGCTGGTGGCTCTTTAGAAATGTGGAGCTACTAAAGCTCTTTCCACATTCACTGCATGTGTATGGTTTTTCAACTGTGTATGTTCGCTTGTGGATCTTTAAAGCTGATGCATCAGTAAATCTCTTTCCACATTCGCTGCATGTGTATGGTTTTTCTCCTGTATGCCGTCGCAGATGGATGTTTAGGTCTGATGCTTTAACAGAGCTCTTTCCACATTCACTGCATGTGCATGGTTTTTCTCCTGTATGCCTTCGCAGATGGACTGCTAGGGTTGTTGCCGCAGTGAAGCTCTTTCCACATTCACTGCATGTTTATGGTTTTTCTCCTATGTGTGTTCGCTTGTGGATCTTTAAAGCTGATGCTTCAGTAAAGCCCTTTCCACATTCACTGCATCTGTATGGTTTTCCCCTGTGTGTGTTAGCCGGTGTCTCTTTAGAAATGCAGATATATGAAAGCTCTTTCCACATTCATTGAATGTGTATGGTTTTTCTCCTGTATGCCGACGCAGATGGATTGTTAGTTCTGATGTATTAGTAAAGCTCTTTCCACATTCACTGCATGTGTGTGGTTTTTCTCCTGTGTGTCTTCGTTTGTGGATCTTTAAAACTGATGCTTGAGTAAAGCTCTTTCCACATTCACTGCAAGTGTTAGTTTTTTCTCCTGTGTGTATTTGCTTGTGGATCTTTAAAGCTGATGCATCAGTAAAGCTCTTTCCACATTTACTGCATGTGTATGGTTTGACCGCAGTGTGTGTTAGCTGGTGTCTCTTTAGATGTGTAGATCTACTAAAGCTCCTTCCACATTCACTGCAAGTGTAAGGTTTTTCCCCTGTGTGAATTCGCTGATGTCTCCTTACATTTGATGCTTGAGTAAACCGTTTTCCACATTCACTGCATCTGTATGGTTTTTCCCCTGTGTGTGTTAGCTGGTGACTCTTTAGAGTTGCAGATACACGAAAGCTCTTTGCACATTCATTGCATGTGTATGGTTTTTCTCCTGTGTGTGTTCGCTTGTGGATCTTTAAAGCTGATGCTTTAGTAAAGCTCTTTCCACATTCACTGCAAATGTATGGTTTTTCTCCTGTGTGTGTTCGCTTGTGGATCTTTAAAGCTGATGCTTCAGTAAAGCTCTTTTCACATTCACTGCATGTGCATGGTTTTTCTCCTGTATGTCATCGCAGATGGACTGCTAGGTATCCTGCCTGAGTGAAGCCCTTTCCACATTCACTGCATGTGTATGGTTTTTCTCCTGTATGCCGACGCAGATGGATTGTTAGTTCTGATGCACTAGTAAAACTCTTTCCACATTCACTGCATCTGTATGGTTTTTCCCCTGTGTGTGTTAGCCAGTGGCTCTTTAGAGTTGCAGATAAACGAAAGCTCTTTCCACATTCATTGCATGTCTATGGTTTTTCACCTGTATGTAGCCGCAGATGGATTGTTAGTTCTGATGCTTTAGTAAAGCTCTTTCCACATTCACTGCATCTGTATGGTTTTTCCCCTGTGTGTGTTAGCCAGTGGCTCTTTAGAGTTGCAGATAAATGAAAGCTCTTTCCACATTCATTGCATGTGTATGGTTTTTCTCCTGTATGCCGTCGCATATGGAGGTTTAGGTCTGATGCTTTAATAAAGCTCTTTCCACATTCACTGCATGTGTATGGTTTTTCTCCTGTATGCCTTCGCAGATGGATTGTTAGGTTTGATGCGCGAGTAAAGCTCTTTCCACATTCACTGCATGTGTATGATTTTTCCTCTGTGTGTGTTTGCTGATGGATCTTTAGGTGTGCTGTGTGAGTAAAGCTCTTTCCATTTTCACTACTTCTCTCTGTGTTTTCTGCGTTATGTGTGCGATATTTGCCCCACAGAGTCCATGACTCGTTAAAGGTCATCTTACATTCATTGCACCAAAATAAATGTTCTGTTGAGTTGGTGTCAGTCTTTCGATGAGAAGTTATTAAAACTCTTCTCACAAACACAGAACCTTTATGTTATTTCTTCTCTTTATTAATGAACCCTTAGTTGTGAATTGCTGCTGAAATCTATTGCCACATTAACTGGGTCCTCATGGGTTTTCCCCTGTGCATGGTTGGTGATGCTACTATAGCACCGAGGAGAAGCTAAAGCTTGTCTTCCATTGTGTGTGTTTTACTTTGGGGTTTAGAGTCGAAGTGTTGGCTATATTTTGGCATAAATCATATTAATGTGTTTGCTGACTGACCATTGTGGTTCCTGAACCACTAACTATATTTTAATAGTCAAAAGATATGTATACTGTTTGCAGTGTATCTGTTCTTAATAATAATGTTGAATAGTTACTGTTATTCTTGCAAGACTGATAACATATGCATGGTCTTACTATAAGGAGCTGTGTCTTCAAACTGTGTTAAGAACTTTCAGGTAGAACCGCAAAGTCTATTTCCTGCACAGTATATATAAAATAAACACACAAAGAAAAAAACTCATTACCAAGTCTTCATGTTCTAGATTAATGTACGGATCGTAGGGGCCAGCCAAACAGTGTTTATGATGGACTAACATCACAGCCTTTATATTATCATGTTAGGGAGGCTAGCATTGTTGTAACTACCTGATAATTATCTAAGATAAAGGGTGGTATCTAGCATATTTTAATAATGGTTGTGTTCTGCCAGTTTAATTTTTGTGATTTTAATTTAATTCAATCTTTAGAGTCCGGCAGCACGGATGTCCTCATCCTCTTGAAGTAGACAGATTGCACTTTATTTTCTTGCAGGATTTGTCTGTTCATGTACGAGTGTCTTTGTTTCCAACAGAGAGGTTCTATTTCGAATTACAGTTTGGCATAATTTCTGGTTCTTCTTGAGTATCAGATAGCTTTCAAGTATTGTCACATTTTCTTCATTACTCTTCGTCTTATTATGTGTTCAGGAATCTCCTATTTGGGGGATACAAGAATGTAATGTCAAAATCTATAAGCAGCAAAGTGTACACTATGTCTCCGATGAAATGTCAAAAAATTAACACAAATAAATTCCATCCACAGATGATTACTCTAGATAGCAAGCCAGTCTATATTTTTAGCTCACTGTGCCACTATAGACAATAATCAGGGGAACATCGTTTACGACGCGGTTTTTACACTGCAGTGCCTTTACCCCGCAGCTATTACAACGCAAGTCGTTACTACGACTTGCGCTGGATGGCGCTGTGGGATAAGGAATCTTGCAATTTTATATTGCAACACCTTCCCTACTGTTACGGGGACTGGTGTTGGAATATAAAATTATAAGATTCCTAAATCCACGCCCTCCAACGCAAGTCGTTGTAACGACTTGCGTTGTAAGACTTGCGTGGTAAAGGCATGCGTTGTTACAACATGCGTTGTAACAACGTACATCCCAATAATCATTCTTGTGGAATTCAGCATTGATCCTGCTCCAAAATGAACAACCAAGTATGTACCAGAGTTCACCTGGATCTGAAGAGTAACATAGGCAACCATGCATAATGGAAATTACCGTGTTGGCCTAGGTCAGTGAGTTGTGGCTTAAGTCCTATGGTACAGCAAGACTATCAATTAATACATTTCACATCATCATGTTGATGACTTAGGAAAGAATAGCGTTACAATGAAAGTCATTGATCAGGCTCAGCAAGTGGCTTGAAGCTGCTGCTCATAGGAGAGTTGCTGAAGAAACTCGCATAAAGCGCACAGGAAATGCCCCTAAACTTAATCAGCACCTGGGAAGATGATACAAAATGATGTCTAAGGTGCTGTATGCATAGGAAATGTTGCCTCCTGAAACAGAACAGAGCTCGATTATGTCCCTGTCAGTCTTTATATAGAGTATTGTTGTTTACAATTAGAGTGACTCATTTAGAACTATTACACTTTGTAAGTATTCATTAGGCTATAACTGATGGCTTGTCGGGTTCATAGATCACCAACTTCATACTATGTTTGCTGTTTGTATTTAAAGATCATTAAAACATAATACAAAAAAAATGTGTCTGTGCATCAGAACTTAAAGATCAAACAAAACTCAGAATACTTACAGAAATGTCTAGTACTTTAAGGGAACCAAGCACATTCTAACTGTGCATCCAGTCCAACTAAAATTATCACCTATTGCTAACTACGGACTTACGCCCAACTCACCATACAAGACCAAAGGGCATCATACTACATTTGAAAAGTAACCTGCAGATTCAGGAGCACTGACACAACCATCTCCAACCACAAACCAAACATATCCTAAAATGCAGGGGATGATGTGAGGTTCAAGATGCAACCCTCCAAGACATGCTATGAGATAAATCGCAACAGCTCAGACGGCAACAGGCAGTGATTTACAGACACAATACCTTTGGGCCAGAAGCATAAAAAGTATAGGTAAAAATAGCAGTACTGCAATGAGCATCGAGTGGCAGGCACTGTTTAAAGTTATGATACAAGATCCCTCAAATGGGAAACAATGCAACAGCACATTCATTATACTGTGCATTAAAAGGCAGTTGAATTGCTTCATGTCACACTGTACAAAACCTGTCATACCCATCATGTGCTAGTCTTTGTTATATGCCCAGTTTTCCCCGCTCCTAGTCATACAGCAGTCATTATCAATATGTGTCCACACACTGCATCAAACTTGCTGTGAATGGCGTTATTTACACAATAAACTTACCCAAAGGGCAAAATGCTAGTGAAACATATTGGGTCTTATATAGAAATGTATTACTCAAGTCTACTCACTAAGTTAATTATATGTTTGTGCAAAAAAGCATTAATTGATTTCACTTTTGTTTTAATAAAACCAGCTTAAATGAAATGCTTTGCAACAATGCTAAAATAAAACATTTTGTAATAGAAAGCGGTATTATTCTTGTCTGTACAAAACATGCTACCATCTAACATAAATGCTCTGTAATAGGTAATTTCAGGTAGCTTGGTAATCACAGAACACAGGCCAAGATGCAGCCCATGTAACTGGACAGGCTGTTCTGAAAATATTGCATTATCAATGGCTGTGTCGACAGGGGGCGCTCCTTGACCATATGTGCATAGCAACAAGTGTCCTAATACCCAGTGTTTGGAAACCTGCAGATTAGTGGGCCTCCTACAGGCTGATAGTTTTGCTTAATTCGGACACCAAAATATAGGCTAAAGTACTGGCAAACTGACTCAGAAGGGTAATCTTGGATATGATTTATGCCATATAGATCAACAAAAGTTAACCTTCGTTGTCTCTATAATAACATTGCTGCTAACATTGCTGCAATAGAAGAAGTTGCGGCCCTGTTGGTGGTAGTCTCACTGGACACCAATAAGGCGTTCGATTCAGTGGAATGGTCCTTCCTATATATATTTGAACAAGATGGGAATTGGTCCCAACTTCTTGAAATGGGTCAGGTTGCACTACACTAACTCTAGGGCGCAGCTAAATGTCAATGGTGTCCTCTCTCGGGAATTCACCATAAAAGAGCGACACGAGGAAGGGCTGCCCCCTATCACTAGTGCTACTTGCTCTAGCGATAGAGGCGATGGTGGCATCGATTTGTGTTGATGCCCAAATCTGGGGCTGGAGATGAGATCACCCATGGGAGGAACGTCTATCCATTTTTGCGGA
This sequence comes from Lissotriton helveticus, assembly GCF_964261635.1. Lineage (NCBI taxonomy): Eukaryota > Metazoa > Chordata > Amphibia > Caudata > Salamandridae > Lissotriton > Lissotriton helveticus. The sequence continues at coordinate 1,210,695,580 of NC_136063.1, forward strand.
TGATATTCAATATTGCACCTAGCAAACCCGGAATATTTTTTTGCATATAGGTGATATCGTCACTATTTATGGGAACTCCGGCTTTGGTATAATCTGGGAGAATTCCCTAATAGTTCCAATGGGCAGCTGGGAAGCCAAGGGCCACCCATGCCATTAAATGTTGCCACCCAGCACTTTAAATAACTGGGTCTGTGGATCTCAAACAAAGATGATACCCACTATGAGGATAACCTGATCCCACTGATTAGTAAGCTAGACAAAGATGTAAAACTGAGGTTCTGTAAATTACGAATTTGTTCGTACTCAGCCTCCATTTTGTAATCGCCGCCATTTTGTGTTGCCCTCACTCAGGCAGCGCGGCGAACGCGATGTTTTTGTCGTTTCTGCATTCACGTGTCAGGTGGCTTCTTCGCTTATGTTTACTAACACGTGTCAGGGTCTGGCCGAGTACACTAATTCCTGTCTGAGCTGATTAATCCCCGTCCGGACTATTTGTTGGCTCACACCATTCTTTCCTCCAGGTTATCTTATCTGCTGTCCTTCGCTACATGTCTCATGTATTCTCTTGTTTCACGACTAATCTTCTAACACATACAGCTGTGTTTTCTCTGCTTGTAAACCGAATTGTGTGGATTCACTCGATAATTTACTCAAGGGGTCGAGTAACAAATACAACCGGGAAAGGTCGTGAGGAGCCCCGCAAGAAAATTCTGGAGGACGCGCACCACGTGATCGACCCCTGTATGTCGTAAGTGGATCGAAGGTCTTTGACAGCGCGGCTACTCCTTTCCGACGGCTATTGAAGACTGCTGCCCTGACTGTCGCCCTGCCTTGGACCCTTCTGATGGTGTTTGGTAAAGCGAGGCGATAGACGGACCTTCGCTGGTGTAGGACGATCCATAGTTAAGTATTTGGTGGGTCGCTCCCACAATCCTTTGTTTTGTTTTTGGGTTTTGATTCAGTTATTGCAATAACTGAAGCCAAGGGGTAAGTACGCTTGTACTGTTTCATTGATTTATACCCCTTGTTGTTTGTGAATAGCCTAGAGAAGTAACGATGCCTGGGTTAAGTAAGTTTAAAAGAATTTGTTGTTTAGGTTGTACGAGGGATTCCCAGTTGGAGGATTCATGTCTGATTCCTCCAGTTGGAACTCCCACTTATGAGCTCTATTCTAAACATGGTATTGGTCCCATTACCTTTAATGAGACATGGGTCCGATACACGAAAAATAGTGGAGTTTTAAGATGGCCCAAAAATGGTAGTTTTGACTCTGCCATACTAGATAATTTGGAAACGATTCTGTTTAGACGAAAAGCCCGGCCGGCAATGTTTGACTCTTTTCGCCTTTGGCGTAAGGAAGCCAAACAGAAAGAAATTAAGAAAGCGAAAAAGGATAAGAAAGCACAAAATATGTCAATTATAGAGGCTGCTCAGCAGTTTAAAAATAATGAAACAGATGGTGCAAATGAAATATCAGAAAGACACCATCGCATGACGATAGATAGATGCTATCCGGTGTTGCCTACTTCCTCCTCAGAAAAAAGTAAGGAATTAGAAGAAGATTCTCTAATGTCTTGTTTATTGAATTCACCTCCGCCCTATGCCCAAAATCCTACTGCACCTTTGTTGCCCCCCTCCTATTGCTCAACCAGTGGTTGCTCAATTGCCGATTATTCAGCAACCGGTTCAGCCCATTAATGCTTCCCTGCCTGTTTCTGCTCCGTCTTTCCAGCCTACAATTCAGCCCCCACCTCTACAAATCCTCACTCCTGTCCCTCAGCCGTCTACATTTCAGTCTCCGTCACCTTCTGCATCTGTATTGCCTCCCGTTCTCTCGGGGGATTCCCCTATGTCGCACAGGAGATTAGCTGATGCTGTCTCCAATTACCTTTCTCCTCTTCTCAGTTCTTTGAATCTGTCTCCGGCTTTCTCTAGACGACAATCTCGTTGTCAACTTCCTCTTATGGACCAGAAAGTAGTTTTGGGTTCCCTCGCTCGTAAATGGATTGAGAGAGGACTAGACTATAGTACAGAAGATATTATGAGTTCTTTTCACCAATGGGTAGAGCCCACACAGAGATATGTTTTCAATGTCATATGTCAGACTCTTATTAAAGGTTGGGAAGATATGGAGTTACATATAGTCCCTTCTGAGCTATTGAAGTTACAAGCCGACTTTGATAACGGTTTTATTGTAGGGCCACGAGTCGAAGATGCGGTGAATAAACTCATTGCGTTTCGAACAATGTTTTTGTCTTTATCCCTTTCCGAGACTGGTCCTGCCAAAACCAAAGGCATTAAGAATTATCCGATGCGTGAAGTTCCTACCGTATGGAGGGACGCAGTAGTTTGTCCGCCTCCCGTCCCTGCTCATTTTCAGCGTATATGGGTCCACGAACCCTGGAAAAGGTCTGAAGTATTGGCGCTTAAACAAACTCTTCCGGACCCTCGTAAAAATCCGGCTGGATATTATAAGGAATTGTCTCAGACAGTTGACGCTTGTATTATGAATTTGGCCGACATCTATATGTTATTTGGGAATGTTGTTCCACAAGCATTGTGGGCACGGATTCGTAGGGAAAATCATAATGCTGAATTAGGTGGTGATTGGGCTGCTATTAGAGCCGCTGATGCAGGTCAAGTGGGTGGTGCGAAACCCGATGATCTGATTACGGCCCTACCAGGTTGAATTGATGAAAACTATGATGCCCGCGGTGCGAGTTAATTGGGATAAGCTGGCCGCATGCAAGCAAAAGAAAGACGAAAGTGTTTCGGATTTCTTCACACGTTTTGAAGAGACGTTTATTGATCATAGTGGTCAGGATTTGAGTACAAAGGGCGGCCAGCGGTTGTTTGTGGAAAAGTTTGTATACAACTTGCTTCCAGAATTGTCGAATAAATTAAAGAGTTCTGAGAGTGCATGGGCTGTCTCTTCTCCTGCTAAAATACTGGCTACTGCACAGTATTATGAGAATAGAGATAAGGAGGAGAAAGAGAAACAAGAGAAGAAAAATAAAGATTTGAAAACAAAGGTTCTTTTACAGCAAGCTTATCCTCCGCGTTCTGCACAGCCTCAGTTTTCTCAACCCCTGCAATTTCAGAAAGTGTTTCAGAAGCCTGAGTACTTCACGCCACGTCTTCCGTTGGGTCCTAATCAATGTGCGTATTGTAGAGAAGAGGTACATTTCAAGAATAATTGTCCGGTCTTATTACAGCGTAATAATGGGATATCTGCTCCACGAGGACGTGGAAATTCTCAGCCAGGATCTAGAGGTAGAGGACGAGGTGTGTCCTCTAAGGAACAGCGTTCTACTGTTCCATCTACGACAAATTATTTTGATCAACAGAGAGTTCAGTCCGCGCAGTATTATAATGACAATTATTGTGAAGACAGGGCTGATGATTTTCAGATCAAATAGGACAGCCATGGACGAAGTGAGGGAGTTGTGTCGATTCCACTAGATCAAAATGGGCCATAAGTCATGATTAATACTATGGGTGTTTCAGAACCGTTTCTTTTGGCTACAGGTGCGATGAGAAGTTCTATTATGCATACTAAACTCCCTGGGGCACCTTTGTCTGGCTTAATAAATACTTCTGTAGGATTTTCTGGCGCCCTAGTTCGTAATCCGGTTTATTGTCCCTTGCCTGTTTCGATTGGTCCCTATGATTTAAATGCTCCGCTTATTCTGACAACTGGTTGCGGTGAGAACTTGCCGGGTTTGGATTTGTTAAAAATATTACATGCAACATTGTACTGTTCCCCTTCGGGTGTGCATCTTACATTGGGAAAGAAAATGACATCTTGTGTGTATCTGTCCCGGGACGAATTCCCATCTGAGTTGCTTTCTCTCCCTGAAAGTCTTTGGGCTACAGGCCCGAATGACGTGGGTTGTCTTGCGATCCCACCGTATGTTGTTACAATTAAAAAGAATGTGAGGATGCCACGCATTCCCCAATACCGTATCTCCAGTGATGGAGAGAGAGCAGTTTTGGCTATTGTCGATGATTTCATTCAGAAAGGTGTGGTTGAAGAGACGAGAGGCAATATTTGTAATAGTCCTGTTCTTCCGATCCTTAAAAGAACTGACCCTTCACAGCCTCCTGTCTATCGATTTGTTATTGACCTTAGAGAGGTCAATAAAATTGTTGTGCCACAGATTCCTGTTGTTCCGGACATTACAGCTTTGTTGACGATAATTCCTGCTTCGGCAGCTTGGTTTTCAGTTATAGACCTCAAGAATGCTTTCTTTAGTATTCCTATTGCTGAAGAAAGTAGGGATATCTTTGGTTTCTCTCTTGGTGGCCGAAGTTTTAGATTTAAGAGAGCTCCTCAAGGCTATTGTGAAAGTCCCTCTATCTATAGTAAGGCTCTTAAGTCACAACTGGATACTTTTTCCTTGCCTCCTGGTGCTACACTTATTCAGTATGTAGATGATTTGTTGGTGGCTGCTGATACGAAAGATGTGTGTAAGGAAGTGACTGTTGCGTTGTTGCATCATTTGTCTGCTCTACGTCATAAGGTGTCTCCCTCTAAGTTGCAATATGCCCGCCAAGAGGTTACCTATTTAGGTCATCTCTTGTCGAAGGAGGGAAGGTGATTGACCCCAGAACGTATTCACGCTATTTCACAGATGTCGGTACCCATCACACAGAGAGAAGTGCGTGCCTTTTTGGGTATCACTTCCTACTGTAGACAATGGATTCCTAATTTTTCACTTTTGGCTAAACCATTGTTGGCATTAACGTTGAAAGATACGCCACATCCGCTCCCTTGGACGGATGAATGTCAGAAAAGCTTTGTCGACCTACGTGCTGCTCTATGTTCTGCTCCAGTGTTGGGTACCCCAGATTATAGCAAGTCCTTTACACTGTACGTTCATGAGAGAGAGGGTTGTGCATTGTCAGTTTTGACACAGTTATTTGGAGATAAGGAGAGACCATGTGCCTATTTCTCCGCTACATTAGACCCAGTAGCTAAAGCTTTGCCCAGTTGTCTCAGAGCCACAGCAGCTGCAGCGATTTCTATCAGACAATCTGCCGGATTAGTGTTGGATAACACACTCATTGTTATGGTTCCACATGCAGTGGATACCTTGTTGAACAGAACCAGAACACAGCATCTTACGAGTGCTCGTTTGTCTGGATACGAGCTGACACTTCTGGCGAGTCATGTACACATCAAAAGATGTAACACGTTAAATCCAGCTACATTGTTGCCACTGCCAGATGAGAAAGATGTTCAGGAAAAACATGATTGTTTTCTACGAACGGAAGAAGAAACGAAGGGTAGGATTGATTTGAAGGACCCGGACGGGATCCTATGGGTAGACGGTTCTTGTTTCAAGCTTCCAAATGGTGAGACTACTTCTGCTTATGCTGTTACCACCTTATGCACAATTGTTGAGACGGCACGTATCGGATATAATTCAGCCCAAGCAGCTGAATTGATAGCCTTGACTAGAGCATGTGTGTTGGCAAAGGGAAAGAGAGTGAATGTGTACACAGATAGCCAGTATGCTTTTGGCGTTGCACACAGTTTTGGTAGGTTATGGAGGGAGAGAGGATTTTTTACCTCTCACGGGACAAAGATCCAGCATGGCCAGTTAGTGACTGATCTTCTCGAGTCACTTACCTGCACAGATAGCAATCATAAAGTGCAGCGCACATAAGAAAGTTACAGATGATGTGGGTCGTGGAAATGCGTTTTCAGATGAAGTAGCAAAATCTACAGCTAGAGATACAGCTAGTCGAATGTACGTGGCAGGTCCTGCAAACTGGGTGAGGGAAATTGGAATGTGTGAAGACACGATTGAGAGTGTGAAAACGATTCAGGGAGAAGCAACTGAGAAAGAATTAAGAACGTGAAAAGAAAGTACGGGAATGTTAGACTCGACAGGTTGTTGGACGGAATTGTCGGAACATCAGCGATGGTTATTACCAGATGCTTATGTATTACCGGTTGTAACTATGGCTCATGGTCCAGCCCACATTAGTGCGAAAGGCATTTGTAAGCTCTTGGCTCCTGTGTGGCAGAATGAGGGAATTCCAAAATGTGCAGAGAACGTGGTTAAGCATTGTATTGTTTGTCTAATGCATAACCCAGGAAAGGGTACCCCAACTCCGGCAGGTCATTTTTCTCCCCGTCATATCCTTTTGAAATGTTACAGATCGATTACATTCATATGGATCGATGCAACAACCTTAAGCATGTTCTGGTGGTGGTCTGTGCCTTTTCTTGATGGATAGAGGCCTACCCCTTGAAAGATAACACTGCTTTGTCAACTGCTAAGGTGTTACTTAAAGAGTTCTTCCCCAGATTTGGTTTGCCGCGAATTGTCTGGAGTGACAATGGAAGTGAATTCGTGGGTCAAATTATGCAGAAAGTATGTTCTGGTCTTGGGATCAGACAAAAATTCCATGCGGCAAACCATCCACAGTCAGCAGGATTGGTTGAGTGTTATAATGGTACACTCAAACTTAAACTAGCTAAGATTCAAGCCAGTACGGGTCTTGCTTGGCCAGATGCCTTGCCCCTAGCTCTCATGTCAACCAGAACTACTGTACACTCTCGTATGGGACTTAGCCCATATGAAGTGGTATTTGGACGCCCAGCTAATGTTTGGGGTGTCCCTCGCCCCAAGAGATATTCTGATATACCGTATTCTTTGTTAATTGACTATTTGCACGATTTGACTACTAAATTAAGTGTTATTCGTCAACAGGTACAAAGTGCTTTGCCAGAGGCCTCCACGGACCCAGGTCACACCATTCTGCCCGGTGACTGGGTCTGCATTAAGAACTTTCAGCGGACTAAATCTGGAGCCTAGTTGGTCTACACCTACGCAAGTTTTGCTCGTCACCCGCACGGCTGTGAAAGTGGTCGGCAAACGAAATTGGGTGCATGGCGTGCACTGTAAAAAAGTGCCATTGCCATTACCCTTTGACCAGTGGATTCGCAGTGGTATAAGAGAATCGGATACTGCAGCAGTCCCTTGTTTTGTGCCCTTCAGTGATGCTCAAATCTATGGAACTCAGTCTGAGAAAGCAGATGATGACATTCTTCAAGCCGCTGTGCCTGCGCACCTTCGAATAGACACTACGGATCCAAAAACGCTGTTTAAGGACCAGACAGTGCCGAGCAAAACTCGCTACAACCTAAGATCGAGAGCTGACCAGAAGAACTGAATATTTTGAACACTTTTTTCTTTATTACTCAAAGACATTTTTTTTCGTATATATGAACTGATCTCTTGCCTTCTTGTTTTTTTTATGTGATATTTAGTATTAGATGTGCCATCCGTCTCCGTCGCAGGGTCACGGTAGGAGACTCAGACTGTAACCTGGTTTTTGTTCTTTTAGTAAGTGGCTAGCGCCTCAGGATATACAGAAGTACATAGCTGAGTGATTCAAGAAGATTGCCGCAAGCGATTTTTTTTTTTAGATAAAGATGGATGGAACAACAACCATAGGTAGGGAAAATAGATAACAAGAAATGAGATTGAAATATTGCAAATCATTGCGTAGTCGATTTGGCATAACTTTGTGTATTTTTATGTTTTTGTGTATTTTATTAGCTTGCATAGGTTGGGTTGTCCATGTTCAACACCCGAGAAATGCTGCTAACTCTACAACTTCTTTGCCCTCTCGTCTTTCTGTCTTTTCACATAAAATGCATGCCTTACCCCCTCATGAACAGATAAGGAGAGCTGAATATATGAATAAAACATTCATCCAGTTGTTGCACCAACACCAGTTGGCCATTAATATGACTGACTATTGGGTGTGTTGTCTTATGCCACATAATACGCAGAAGGGAATGCCTTATTTGGTTCTCCCTTTCTCATATGAAGGTTCAGCTTGGGCCTATCTGACTATGTTTTCGGCCGCATACCACAACAAACTTAGAAATCCTGTAAAGACTTCTGGGACTGATTGATTGATAAAAAATGTATAATGCGCAAAACAATACCCGCAGGTATCAAGGCGCCTAACAATAACATCTAAAAAAGGAAACATGCATCCTTACACATAGGCTTGCAGGAAGAGGCGAGTTTTAAGGGCACTTGGGAATTTCTGTAGGGAGGGTAGGGACCTGAGATCCAGAGGGAGATCATTCCACCATTTAGGGGCCAGGGTGGAGAAGGCCCTGCCACCCCACTTGGCTCTTCGTATGCGGGGAACTGTCAGGAGCAGTTTCCTGGAGGAGCGCAAGTCCCTTCCAGGAGTGTAGTGGGAGATGATGGAACCAACTCCCATGTAGCTGTTCTTTGCAATGGCTCTATAGGTCATGCATAGGACTTTAAACCGTACTCGGTGCTCTACCGGTAGCCAATGCAGCGCTTTCCTGGCCAACGTGGCCGAGGAGCGTCTGGGGACATCCAGAACAAATCTGGCCGCGGCATTCTGGACTACCTGCAAGCGCTGCAGCAGGCTCCTGTTTAGCCCCGCGTACAGCGCATTACAGTAGTCCAGTCGTGAGCCGATAAGTGCGACAGCTATTTGCTTTCTGGATTGCTGAGAGAGATATTTCCTAATTCTTCGCAGGGTGTGGATTAAGCCCCAACCGGTGGAGATGGTTCTACTAACCTGTCTGCCCATATCCAGGGCAGGGTCTATCATCACCCCAAGATTCTTAGCAGGTGTCGTGGGGGAAGGGCACTCTCCTAGCGAGTCAGGCCACCAGCTGGCTGACCAGATGTTCTCTTTCCCTCCAAACACCATCACCTCAGTCTTATCCCCATTCAGTTTGAGTGAATTCTGGATCATCCACTGACCAACCGCCTCCATGCAAGATCTAAAGTTGGAGGCAGTTGGTACATCTGAATGGGAAAGAGAGACGAGGATTTGGGTGTCATCTGCATAAGAAACTACCTCCATCCCGAAAGTTCTAATTAGTCTGGCTAGTGGGGTCACGTAGATGTTAAATAGGGTCGGACTAAGAGCCGACCCTTGCGGGACCCCACACAGCACCGGTCGGGATGGAGATAGGAACTCTCCCAGCTTGACTCTTTGTTCCCTTCCGTCAAGGTGTGGAAAAGTAAATTTTGCCATGTTCTGTGTCCCTACGTGTTCCCCATCCTATGTTGTATGTGCATGATTAATATGCATATGTATTCTCCGTGATCGATTAAAGACGCAATTACAGTTGTGTCCATCTCTAGTATGCCAGTTTCCAGTTCTCGTGAAAGCTACGAGTATTAGGCCTATGTAAAGTTACGTTACCACGTTTCTCAGTGTGCACGTTATTTCATTGTAAAGTCCCCGTTTCTAGGCCTCAAAAGGGCCCGGACACCAGATTCAGCTCCTGTCTCCTGAGCCCTCGCTGAGGAGCGATACAGCTCCCACCTGTATTCCTGACCCTTCACTTACTTCCTGCCTCACAGTGCCCGGCTCGGCCTGGCCCTCTGCCTACTAGTCTGCCAAAAGTATGTTATGATTCCAGTTATCAGTCCAGCCCTCCTTCTCTGCATTCCTAAGCTACTGAATCGCATCAATAGTTTCCGTCATGGTCTAGCCTTTACGTCTCCATGTAAGAGAAATACTGTATTTATGGTCATTTAATATTCTTCAACACGCACTACATGTAGAATAATGCATGCACCAGTCTTAGTGTCTGTTAGCCTTTACCCCGATAACTTTTGGATTCTATCAACATGTTCTCTAAACATCAGATACTAGATAGTGTTTAGGTACATGTCACCCTGACTCTCCAGACTTCAGTCTCTGCTCCTAGCGCAGAAGTCATAGCCCCCAGCTTCTCCTAGTAACACGTCATTGTCAGTTTGCGCGCACCACTAGGTTAGAGGTTCCAGCTCCTTAGGTAGCCCCCTCCATGTTTCCGCCCCATTTTATGACATATTCTGTTACGTTTACATCACATGTCTATGTTCACGCCTCTTGTTACACCTACTTTCACCCTTATATTTCGCGACTGCTATTGACCACACCCACTGCTCCGCCTATTGTATGTACTGTAATGCAATTGTTTTAGTATATATACTTGTGCACTGTTATTAAATGTTACGCCGATTCCGATCCTGCCCCCGGCAGCGCTGCCATCCTAGTCCTGTGCAGGTTGTTCTGTTCCTGTCCTTATGCTGTATTAAACCTGCAAACTCCTACTACCTCGAATCTTGACTCTTATTTATTGAGCTATCTGTTATTACCATATCCAGTCAAAAATAGATCCGGTATTATTTATTTATATACCACATAATGGCGCCCGAATAGGGACTTGCCCTTTCCCCACGCGCCGGTGAAGCCACGCAAGCCCCCTGATCCTCTGCAGCCGTGACGGAACCATACCGGCCACGTGCAGATATTTCTGCTTCAAGTATCCCTCAGGCCCACGGAGGAGACGGAGGTTGCGGTCCAGCATCCAGACGAGGCGGTGGAGGAACGCGGCGAGTCCCGACCAGAGCCCAAGCCGAGAGTCCAAGGTCCGAGGTATCCGGAGGCCCACCCGTAACAGAAGTCCGAAGTGTGTCCGTCCGGCGTCGTAGCAGTCCAGTCCAGTCCGAGGCCTTCCGTTCTTGCTGCCCGGTGAGTACCGTTGCTGGGGTAGTATCTAGACAGGGTCAATCTAATTGACTCTGGTCCGTGGGTTTGGTGGTACACAGATCCAACACGAAGTGTCCACTTAGGTGGACGCGGGTCCTGACGCGTCTCTTTATGAGACCGGTAAGTTTCGTACTGTTTCAGCAGTGCATCTAGTTTCTGTTCTAGTCAGTTCTGTTCTCGAGAAAATTCATGTATTCTGTTTTCAGTATTCCAGGTAGTATTTTGTCAAGACTGTTATTTTAAAATGTCATTCATGTATTTTAATGTTGTGGAATGAAAGTGGTGTAATTATCGTGTTCATTGTGTATTGTATTGTGTCTAGATTACAGTCCAGTCATGCCTTTGTTTTCCAAACTACGTCAGTTAAAAACTAGAAAAGGTCTGTTAGAAGAAGCAGTTCCTGTCCCGCCTAGGGACAGTCCAGGTCATTTTATGTATCAAAAGCATGGCATAAGTGCCATATTGTATCTAGATTTATGGGTGGAGTACACCAAAGAGTTAGAGGAAAAGTATAGATGGCCCGTATCAGGTACGTGGGATGCCGAGTGCATCATGCGAGTAGAAGAAGCATTATGGAAAAAGAAAGCCAGATAGTCACAGAAAGATGCCATCGAGTTATGGCGCAAAGAATCTCATAAAAGAACCGAAAAAGAAATCAGAAAGTCAGAATTAAGTAGAGAATCCATAGAAAGAGCCCAAGAAAGGGAATTAATCGAAATAGGTGAACGAGTTAAAACCGAACAGTCAGACAGACAGAGGAATGCCCTCATTAAGGGTATGTATCCTCTTCTTGCCGAGGGCTTGCCAAAAGCGACCCCGGAGGCATCCAGTAATTTTCCGCCACCATTAGTTCCGACCAAGCTACGTCACAAACCGACCGCAGCTGATATTTTTATCTCGTCCTATTTGGACGACACAGTCCCAGAATATGCAAATCCTGTTCCGTCAGTTCCTGTAAATGATGAAATTCCTGCTCCTCCAGTCACCAGGGCACCTGTTGCAGTATCTGCTACGGTACCCCCGGTCCAGCCCGTAGTACAACTTCCCGCCACATCAGTCACTCTGCCAGCACGAAGAGTATCAGTCGACGATTCCAGTTTAGGGGCCGCAGGAGGAGGTCCTCCTGGTACCCCGCCGCCACACCAACGTGTAACGTTAGTCGAGTTACATGAACGTGCGTTACAGCGTACGCCCAAATATAAGTCCGTTGCAGAAATCCGACGAGCTCTTACTGAATGCCGCTATGATCCAGTCACAGGCGATGATAGTACGGTTATATATTCCATACGTGTAAGACGGGTGACCGGGTATTTGGACACCCTACCGGATATGAAAGAAGATCTAGACAGAATATATCGTTTCATCCGTACAGGGGATGATCCAGAAAGTATTGGCGAAGCCATGTCTCAAAGGAAAGCTGAGATCCAGCTCATGATATTAAAATTTCTGATTAATTGTTTAATAAGGGAACAAGATTATCCGACCAAAGATCCGGCCGAAATGAGAACCCTGACCAGGTGGAGTGATAATATAGCCGAGGGTAAGCACAGAACCATCAGTAGTATAGAGAGTATGTACAAGAAAATTCGTAAGGAAATAATAAGGTTACACGAACAACGTAAAACAGCACAAGTAAGTGAGAAAGAGAATGACTCTCCTACCGAAGAGGTAGACGACGAGAATCCCGCCAGAATAGCGTATGTAGGTAAATCTAGATTTCCAGGCCGACATTTACGCCTAGAACACAAGAAAGTCTTTCATCATCCAGCACCAGAACAAGGCTCTCTAGAACAAGTGTTTCAAGCTACCGATCACATTCTGAAATCACGAATCGGTTATAGTGAGTTAAGTACTATGCATAAACAAGAACTAGCCCGATCAGCAGTCCGATGGGTTACTGATTCTACCACTTTTCCAGACGAAATAGTGGCACAAATGTTTCTGAAACTGCCCCCAGCCGAGCAGCGACTGGTGGGTATGTATATGATTCAGCACCTCATTACCTTGTATGAGGGTCAACATTCTGATCCAGGTCCGTTACATGATGTCCTGAACGAGTTACTCCAGTATAGATGGAAAGGTTTAGGTACCGATTTAATTAGTGTCATTCTAGAACAGCGTCATAAATATAGTATGTTTTTGAACCCGCATTTTGTTCACGTCTCACCTCCAGAAAGTAAACCGTTTTACATAGATAGACAGAATCCGTTACGAGAAGTACACCCAGTCAGGACAGCAGATGGTGAAATGCAACGAGTATTTGTTTACACCCCGATTACAAAGATGGAACTCTTAGAGATGAAGAAATTAATCCCCTGTCACGACAAAGATCCAGCAGGGTTCCACCGAGAGTTAAAGGACATGCTCCGTATGGGAGAATATACGTATCCAGATATTATTAAAATGCTAAAGGTCCTGTTGCCCGCAGGGGTATACGAAAAACTCAAGGAAAAAGAATGGGAGGTGGGAGAGAAAAAGATCGATTGGGCAGTTCTAGAAGCTGAAGATAAGATACGAGTACCAGGTACCGGTCTTGGAGAGAAATGTAAAGAATTACCAGAACTGTTAATACAAGTTTTGCCCAGATTGTTAGCCACTAAAAAGGAAGACTGGGATGCAATCTCAGCCTGTAAACAGAAACAAGATGAAGACACTAGTGATTTTTATTCTAGATTTGAAAAATGTTTCATTATAAACAGTGGATTGAAGACGAGTAGCGAGTCATACCCTCATCTTTTTGTTACTAAACTAGTCGAGAATTCAAGTCCACAAGTTAAGAATCGAGTTTTGAAAGTCAAAAGTACATGGCAAGCTAGTACCCCGTCCCAGATGTTACAGATGCTCCAGTATCACCAGAATAGAATAAGAGAAGAGCAAGAACACGAGAGAAGACGTATGAAAGACACGAAAATGAAAGTACTAGTTGCACAATCTGTTCCTCAAGACAGTCAGAAGAGGGGTCCGAATCAAGTCAGTCATCCTGCAGCTCCCGTTAAAGGGACATGCAATTATTGTAAACAGCCAGGTCATTTTATAAACGAGTGTGCAGTTCTGAAACATAATATAGCCACTGGTAAGACTAAAGAAAGACCACGTCCGCCTAGACAAGAACAAGTTTCACAGACTTCTCAGCCACAGAATGCACAACAGACAGTTCCAGCACCGCAGCCTATCGCTGCAACACAGCATGTTACACAGCAGATGTATCAGTATGCTCAGACAGAGTATCCAGAGTACCAACAATACTCATGAAACAGCCTAGAGAGGGAGGTAGGCTTGCCTCTCATCGAGATTCCTGTAGATCAAGAAGGTCCCTATATTCATAGTCAAATATTAGGAAAAGACAGAAAGTTTCTGATTGATACAGGGGCAAGTAGGACTACCATAAGTCACGACGAGGTTCCAGGGGCTCCGCTCTCAGGCTCTAGAAATGTTTCCCTTGGATTTTCAGGAAAGCCTATTGTAAACGAGATTTCAAAGCCAGTTATTCTAGAAGTAGGTCCATTGTCCCGCACTACTGATCTATTACTTACAAAATCATGTCCAGAAAATCTGTTAGGCATTAAGACACTGAAAGAACTAGGTGCAGTTATTTGCTGTTCCCCAGAGGGAATACGTTTGTTTTTACGTGACTTCAAGGGTCACTATGTATTACGAGATTTTGATCCGAGATTGTCTAATGTCCCGCAGCATCTATGGGCGCAAGGTCCAACTGATGTAGGTTACATGCAAATCACACCCCATCGTGTGACTCTCAAGCACGGTGTAGTGTTACCACGAATCAGACAGTACAGATTACCACCTGAGGCTGTAGCGGCCTTATCTAAAATAATTGACGAGCTCATGGCTCAAGGAGTAGTTGTAGAAACTGACTCCAATGTATGTAATTCTCCGATCATTCCAGTCATGAAACGTACTGATCCAAATGCTCCCCCAGTATATCGATTAGTGATTGACCTTCGAGAACTCAATAAATGTATTATTCCCCAGTACCCAGTTGTTCCAGATATTTCATCCCTGTTGACAGCCATTGATTCTGAGGCAATATTCTTTACCGTAATTGACCTCAAGAACGCGTTTTTCAGTGTCCCCATTCATCCGGACAGCCAGTACCTTTTTGGTTTTTGTTTAAATGGAAGGAGCTATAAATTCACACGAGCTCCTCAAGGTTTCACAGAAAGTCCTAGCATTTACAGTCAAGCACTTAAGAGACAACTAGACAACATTCACATGCCAACTGGCACTGCCCTGCTCCAGTATGTCGATGATCTACTGATCTCAGCCCGTTCTGAACGTGCTTGCGAGCGAGCATCACTTACAGTCTTGTATTTCCTTGCCGAGATGGGGCACAAGGTGTCCCCTTCAAAGCTTCAATTCTGTGTCCAGCAAGTGATCTACTTAGGCCACTTACTGTCCAAGTGGGGTAGGCAGTTGACACCCGATCGTATCCAGTTAATAGCGAGTCTTCCTCAGCCCAAGACACAGAAGGAGGTACGTGCTTTTATCGGCCTTACTTCTTATTGCAGACAATGGATTCCTCAGTATGCATTTCTAGCCAAGCCACTGATACAGTTAACGACACAGGAGGCAGCCGTATCGACTGTCCTCCCTTGGACATCTGAACATACACTTAGCTTCAATGAGTTAAAGAAAGCTCTATGTCAAGCTCCTGTTCTAGCTACACCAAACTACAGTAAGCCTTTTACACTTTTTGTTACAGAACGTGATGGTACAGCATTATCTGTTCTCACACAAGATCAAGCAGGACAATACAAGCCTTGTGCTTATTTTTCGAGCACATTAGATCCAGTAGCCCAGGCTCTGCCTGCGTGCCTCAAGTCAGTTGCAGCCACAGCACTAGCTATCAGACAAAGTGATTCCATAGTATTAGGACACTCCTTGACAGTACAAGTTCCACATTCCGTGGAAGTTCTTTTAAACCGAACACAGACTCAGCACTTGACAGTTGCACGTTTAACAGGTTATGAACTGACACTGTTCCAGCCACACATAGAAATCAGACGCTGCAACGTTCTAAATCCCGCTACACTGTTACCGTCAGTTCATTCGAATCCTGCCACACACGACTGTGTGGAAGTAGTTAACACTATGACTAAGCCAAGACAAGATCTGACAGATATTCCATTACCAGATCCTGACCTGACACTTTATGTGGATGGTTCATGTATGAGAACAAGTACAGGAGAACTAGTAGCCGCGTATGCAGTGACTACTGACACTGAAGTTATAGAAACACACCGTATTGACACCCTGTCTGCTCAAGCAGCAGAGCTAGTTGCTCTGACACAAGCCTGCATACACGCCAAGAACCTGAAAGTCAATGTTTACACAGATTCACGCTACGCATTTGGAGTCGTACACGACTTTGGAGTGCTCTGGCAGGAGAGAGGTTTCATGACTTCTCATGGAACCAAGATTCAGCATGGTCTCCTTATTCAAGCTCTGTTAGATGCCATACATTTACCGACATCCATTGCCATCATGAAATGCAAAGCACACACGAAAGTTACAGACATTATTTCCCAAGGTAATGATCTAGCAGATCGAACAGCCAAGCTTACAGCACAGACTCAAGACATGTCAGTTAATCCGACACAGACACATACTCCAGATCCGACTACTAGTATGACAGTTAAGGACCCCACTCAAGATGTCATAGATATCCAGTTACATGCTACTCCCGATGAAATCAAGAAATGGTCCGAACAAGGAGGGGTCCAGACAGATCAGGGATGGGTAACGAAGGGAAAAGCCACATGGTTTCTCCCCGACTCTATGGTTCAAGTCATTATCAATACCGCACATAGTCCAGCACACTTAGGAGAAAAAGCCATGTTAGACAGTATCCAGAACATTTGGTTTAACAAGCATTTACGAGCTGCAGCCAAGCAGAAAGTCCGTACCTGTATGATATGTTGCCAGTTTAATCCAGGTAAAAGTGTCCCGGTGGAACAAGGTGGATTCCAGCCCCCTGACCACCCTTTTGAAGCCCTCCAGATGGATTATATTCAGATGGAGCGATGTCGAGGTTTCAAGTATGTCCTTGTAGTTGTATGCGCTTTGTCCAGGTGGACAGAAGCATATCCAGTCCCAGATTACACAGCCGCGACCACTGCCAAGCAGTTGGTTCGTGAATTCTTCCCCCGCTATGGACTCCCTAGGGTCGTATATTCTGATAACGGCCAGCCATTCTCATCTGAACTGATGAAACACGTTTCCCTGTTGTTGGGATACCAGTGGAAGTTCCATTGTGTACGCCATCCTGAAGCAGCCGGTCTAGTAGAGAGACATAACCAGACCCTGAAAATCCGCATTGCTAAAGTTTGTAAAGAGAAAGGTGTGGACTGGCTAGTAGCTCTGCCAGTCGCTCTGTTTTATATGCGCATGGTCGCACATTCCAGATCAGGTCTGTCCCCGTACGAGGTCGTTTTTGGCCGCCCCCCGAATATGTGGGGTACACCTAGACCCCGAAGTATTACAGATGTTTCAAGTAATATGCTGACAGATTACCTAGCTTCCTTGATGTCTGCCCTACACTCTTGTCGTTCACAGGTTGCCGCCGCATTTCCAGACAATACCGAGGTGGCACCGCATGAAATCGTTCCCGGAAGTCTGGTTCTCGTAAGGAACTTTGACCGTTCAAGTCCGCTGGAGCCCCGCTGGAAGGAGCCCAAGCAAGTCCTCCTGGCCACCCGTACTGCCGTCAAGCTGGAAGGCAGGAAGGGCTGGGTGCATTTGTCGCATGTAAAGAAGTTTTATGGACTAAAGACTGTTTCCAAGAACATTTCCGAGGATTTTAAAGACTGCCAAAGTACTATTCTCAAGGACTGTCCCGCAAAAGACACTGATTCAAAACCCTCCCTGTTAGAGAAAACTCCGCAGCAGGAGTATAAGTTGAAATTAAGGTCTAGTAAAATAAGTCAGCCAGTTTGATTGTCTAAGTCCTCCCCTAGGTGAAACGGTTAGACCGGTTTCTGACATGTATAAAATAGACCCGCATAGAGAGAGAGTTAGTGAGAACTCTAAAAGTTGCATTATTATTTTATGTTTCCTGCTATATCTCAGCCTTATGATTACCTGCACGAGTTATGCATTGCATTTATGTTTTCCAATTTCTCATGTAAATAAGTCTTCTAATACTACAGTAGAGCATACGTTTAGTGATCTGCCTCCTCATGAACTATCTTATCGTCTTGCTATGCGAAATAATTCCTTTATCCGCATGTTACATTATTCACACCAGACCAGCAATGCCACTAATTGTTGGGTGTGTGGTCGACTCCCCCCTTTCCAGACACCGAAGGGAGTTCTGCCACTCTTTCCTTATCCATTTTCACATACTGGTTCGTGTGGAGCATGGTCCACGTTAACGTCATCCTCGACTGATATGTCCTTCCTGAACGGTACATGTTTTCCAGACAAGCAAGGTCTTCCCCACAGAACAGGGTTAGATCTAGAAAATGAAGTTTATAATTTGGGTAATTATTCTTCGAATTTTATGGTCCTGAATGTTCAGTCTGATTCTACTCCAGACTTACCTGCTACGTCAGTACTACCAGTCAAAGGCGAATTATGTGTCAGAAATAATGGTTCCGTACATGTAGGACATAGTGATTGTACTACTATTGTCAAGTATAGTGACAGTGGGAAATCTATTTTCAAAGCTTCACGTCATTCTTATTTTGTTTGTGGTCAGACCGCATATGTTCGTCTGCCCCTCGATTGGGAGGGAACTTGTTACATTGCCTTCCTACTGCCACCAGTTTTTCTAGCCCCACCTGACTATCATAGGAACTCCCACCTAGTACATACTAGACACAAGAGAGACCTCCCGATTGTCGATTATACTGAAACTGCTCTAGAACAATACATAGATATCAATAAAGGTGTCTTTCCCTACTTAGGTACTGTCGTGAATAGTAAATTGATACGTAGATTGACCAGAACCCTTGAAGTAGTAGTGACTGAAACTACTTCTGCTCTAGGTAACTTAACCGAAGAGCAATCTTTTATGAGAATTGTCGTGCTCCAGAATCGTCTCGTCCTTGACATCATACTGGCCGATAGGGGCGGGGCATGTAGAGTCATCGGATCTAGTTGCTGCATTTTCATTCCTAATAACGCGCCGTCCGTTTATTCAGCTATAACCAGACTGCATAAAATTGCCCATCTGTTACACCAAAATCCAGGCACCTGGACATGGTCCGGTTGGTTCTGGAGTATAATTTCTGCCTGGGGATGGAAAGTGTTGTCCTTCCTAGGTATTGCAGTAGCGATCACATTCAGTTGCTGCCTCTGTATACAATGTGGCCCTGCGATTTGCGGCATTTGTGCTACCTCTTGTATTCCTAGTCCCAAGTCCCGTCCTAAATCCCGTTCCAAGACAATTCGAGACGAGCAAATGATACTTTATGAGATGATAGATGGTATCATGAATATTGATGTTTCCTGATGGAAACGTAGTGACAAGGAGGGAATGTGGAAAAGTAAATTTTGCCATGTTCTGTGTCCCTACGTGTTCCCCATCCTATGTTGTATGTGCATGATTAATATGCATATGTATTCTCCGTGATCGATTAAAGACGCAATTACAGTTGTGTCCATCTCTAGTATGCCAGTTTCCAGTTCTCGTGAAAGCTACGAGTATTAGGCCTATGTAAAGTTACGTTACCACGTTTCTCAGTGTGCACGTTATTTCATTGTAAAGTCCCCGTTTCTAGGCCTCAAAAGGGCCCGGACACCAGATTCAGCTCCTGTCTCCTGAGCCCTCGCTGAGGAGCGATACAGCCCCCACCTGTATTCCTGACCCTTCACTTACTTCCTGCCTCACAGTGCCCGGCTCGGCCTGGCCCTCTGCCTACTAGTCTGCCAAAAGTATGTTATGATTCCAGTTATCAGTCCAGCCCTCCTTCTCTGCATTCCTAAGCTACTGAATCGCATCAATAGTTTCCGTAATGGTCTAGCCTTTACGTCTCCATGTAAGAGAAATACTGTATTTATGGTCATTTAATATTCTTCAACACGCACTACATGTAGAATAATGCATGCACCAGTCTTAGTGTCTGTTAGCCTTTACCCTGATAACTTTTGGATTCTATCAACATGTTCTCTAAACATCAGATACTAGATAGTGTTTAGGTACATGTCGCCCTGACTCTCCAGACTTCAGTCTCTGCTCCTAGCGCAGAAGTCATAGCCCCCAGCTTCTCCTAGTAACACGTCATTGTCAGTTTGCGTGCACCACTAGGTTAGAGGTTCCAGCTCCTTAGGTAGCCCCCTCCATGTTTCCGCCCCATTTTATGACATATTCTGTTACGTTTACATCACATGTCTATGTTCACGCCTCTTGTTACACCTACTTTCACCCTTATCTTTCGCGACTGCTATTGACCACACCCACTGCTCCGCCTATTGTATGTACTGTAATGCAATTGTTTTAGTATATATACTTGTGCACTGTTATTAAATGTTACGCCGATTCCGATCCTGCCCCCGGCAGCGCTGCCATCCTAGTCCTGTGCAGGTTGTTCTGTTCCTGTCCTTATGCTGTATTAAACCTGCAAACTCCTACTACCTCGAATCTTGACTCTTATTTATTGAGCTATCTGTTATTACCATATCCAGTCAAAAATAGATCCGGTATTATTTATTTATATACCACAAAGGAAGGAGGTCAGTAGATCTAGAGCTGCGTCCTTCACCCCCACTTCCCTCAGACGAGATGTAAGTACTGAGGGGGAGAGGGTATCAAAGGCCGCAGTTAGATCTAACAGGACCAGGAGGGTGGTCTGGCCCCCATCCACTTTCGTGCGGATCTTATCAAGCACAATAGTGAGGGCCGACTCAGTGCTGTATTCCCTCCTGAATCCGTGCTGGGAAAAGTCCAGACAGCCCGAGTCTTCCACGAAGGCAGCGAGATGCTTGTTTAGATGTGCCTCAAGCATCTTCGCAGGGGCTGGGAGCAGTGAGATCGGACGGAAGTTTTTTAGGACCTCCGGATCAAGGGAGGCCTTCTTTAGCAGGGGTTTCACTACTGCACTCTTCCACTCCGAGGGGAAGACACCGTCTCTCATAGCTAGATTCATGATTTCTAGCAGAGGCGGTAGGAAGGTTTCCCTACACTGCTTAATGATTTTCAGTGGGCAGATGTCTAGGGGGGAGCCAGATTTGGTCTTATTAAGCAAGGTCTCCAGATCTTGTAAGACCAGCGGGGGAAAGGAATCCAGGGTGCTCAGAAGGGAGATATCTGTGGTGGTCATGTTCATCTCAACCCGAGCAGGGGGCCCACTGATAGATGCTCTTTGTTCCTCAAGAGCCAGGTAGATATCCTGTATTTTGGTGTGAAAGAAGGAAGCAATTTTATCACATAGATCTTGCGAGGGTACAACAGGGTCAGGAGTTTGTAGGTTGACTAAGGAGTCAACGATTCTGAAAAGCTCCTTCGGCGAGGAGAGCGAGGTTGTCATGGCCACAAAGTAATCTTGTTTGGCCTGCACAATCTCAGCCTTGTATTTCCTGACCAGGAGTTTGTGAGCTTCCTTGTTCTTGAGGTCCCAGCCTGAGTGCCAGAGCCTCTCCATCCTCCTCACTTCTTGCCTGAGGAGTCTGAGGGATTCAGAAAACCATGGGGCAGATGGTCTTTTCCTGGCTCGGCGGCGGGTCTGTACTGGGGCCAGTTCATTCAAGGCCTCAGTAATAACCTGTTCAAAATGACCAACCGCGGTCTGAACACTGTCCATGCCAGTGGTAGAAAGACTGACAGCCCATGGCGCAAAGGAGTCATTGCTGATATTCCTAAAATTTCTGGCAGTTTCCACTGAGTGTTTCCCTATTTTACTTCCATCCATCCTATGGCATTCCAAAAGGAAAGGGACCGCAAAGTGATCGGACCAAGACAGATACACCGGATCCTTGATGGTCAAACGATGGTCATTAGAGAAAATACCATCTAGTGTGTGGCCCGCACGATGGGTAACCCCGCTAACTCGCTGCGTGAGTCCACAGGACGCCAAGGCCTCAATAAGACATGAAGTATCAGATAAATCATGCAGTTCTAAATGGTAATTAAAATCACCTAAAATGGAAAAAAATTCTCGACCAAAGTAAGGTTCCAAGGACTGGAGGAAATTGTGCATGAAGTCGGTCCTCGGGCCAGGAGGTCGGTACAGCAGAATTCCGTTGAAAAAAGGGCATTGCACTTCCTTTATGGTGAAATAGAAAGCTTGAAAGTTATCCGGAAAGTCGGGTATAGGTACTGTGTGGCATTGCAAGTGGTCTTTGAAGAGGATCGCTATACCCCCTCCCACTCGTCCCTGTCTGTCCAGTCTGGCCAGGCAGTACCCTTCCGGGACCGCTTCGATCAGATCAGGACCAGATGAATCTTTAGCCCAAGTTTCAGTGATGAACACTAGGGCAGGCTTTCTGTCTAAGACCATCTCCCTAAACATTATCTTGTTTTTGACAAGGGACTGGATTGGATTTCAGCCACAGTTCTTTGATTAAAGGTATAGTGGTGATGGCTAAGATTGTAGAAAAAGCAAAAATTCCGTTAGATGAGAAGAGAGCCTATGAAGGATGGAATGCCACCCACTATGTTTCGAGTCTTGGTGACAAAACTAAAAAGGGTGAGTCTTCTCCTTTATGGACTGTACCCCATCAAAGTAATCTTTGTCTCCAAGTCAACAGTAAGAAAACTGACAATAAGCAGAGTTGTTTACACACCTACATTTTCTCGTCCCTTGATTCCCCTCCATTGATTCCATCCCAAGGAACATATTTTGTTTGTAAAGATAGAGCTTACACCTGGCTCCCTTCCAACTTTTCTGGAACCTGTTATGTAGCCTTCCTTCTTCCCCCTACATATTCGGCTCCGTCAGACCACCATAAAATTAGATATAGCCGAGGTATATTTGATGCCAAGGACACGTCAGCCCAAGAAGGAGGGGATTTCCTTAAAGGATTCCTCCCCTTTTGGGGCCCAATGATTAACAGCAGACACATCAGGCAATTGGTTTGTGTGGTCGAGACCACTATTAATGTTACTGCAGGCGCAATAGGTAACGTTACAGCAGAGCTTCAGGCTGACCGTCTTATGACGTTGCAAAATCGAATTGCGTTAGATGTGATCCTAGCAGACCAAGGAGGTGTCTGTAAATTGATCGGATCTAGCTGCTGCATTTATATTCCAGACGATGCTCCGGCAGTATATCAAGCCATTTCCAAATTGCATACCATCTCCGAGTCGATTCATCAGGATGAAGGCGATTTGTCTTTTATGGGATGGTTTTGGAGAATATTGTCAACATGGGGATGGAAGATTTTGACGTTCCTGGGAGCAATTTTGGCCATCATATTCTCTTGTTGTCTGTGTGTTCAATGTGGTCCCGCAGTGTGTGGCCTACTGGCTACTTTATGCGTTCCACATCCTGCAACACAGAGGACAGAGAATATTAGGATGATGGTGCAGCAACAGCTTGAGGACTTTATGAACATCGATGCTGATTCCGACTCAGATTAGCATGAGTTGGTTTGTTCTTGCCTGAGTAATGGCAAAAGGAGGGTCTGAGATTCTGTAAAATACGAATTCGTTCGTACTCAGCCTCCATTTTGTAATCGCCGCCATTTTGTGTTGCCCTCACTCAGGCAGCGCGGTGAACACGATGTTTTTGTCGTTTCTGCATTCACGTGTCAGGTGGCTTCTTCGCTTATGTTTACTAACGAGCGTCAGGGTCTGGCCGAGTACACTAATTCCTGTCTGAGCTGAGTAATCGCCGTCCGGACTATTTGTTGGCTCACACCATTCTTTCCTCCAGGTTATCTTATCTGCTGTCCTTCGCTACATGTCTCATGTATTCTCCTGTTTCACGACTATTCTTCTAACACATACAGCTGTGTTTTCTCTGCTTGTAAACCGAATTGTGTGGATTCACTCGATAATTTACTCAAGGGGTCGAGTAACAAATACAACCGGGAAACTTGAGTTACTTTGGGCTTAAGGCATTGTTTATAACATTTGTTTATGTCTCCTGCTCTCGTATGATTGCATTTTGCATTGTATTGTACCATTTATAAACCTGTACGCCACGGAGTTAAGTGGCAGTCTCTTTTGAACCTCGTTATACTGACGACTTCTAAGACCACTGTACTAGCTGCAGCTAATAAAAATCATCTTCTACGCCAGACGAAGAGTCCGTGTCTCTGTATTTGACAAGGCAGGGGAATCCCGGGGATCTTAGGCGTACCCTGCGCCACTGGGCCTTAAGGCTGCGGTTCTCCAAAACACTGGAGGGCACTACCACTGCTGGATTCACCTTTATACTGCAGAATAGCATATGTGCCTTGCCCAACACTTTCTTCCTCGCAATACATAGGCTCCTGAGATTCCTATTCTGGCTTGAGAGCCCTCCACAAAGAGCACTCCAAACAATTCAACAGTCTACCTATGATGGGGTATAGCACTATCTAACATATACAAATACTAGGCTTGGCTGAAGTGGCACAGATCAGTGTTGTAAACAAATGGGACACGTACCGCTAGAGTATCCCGCCTTCCTACTGGATTGTCTGGCTGGGCATGAGGGGCTATCGGCATGCACTGCACAGTGGAGAACGCTTAGCTGATGCCCCCATGCAACATTGGCAACTACGTGGCATAGATAACCTAGTGAAATGAAATGGGAGAGGAGATTGACTTCAAAGACCCCACTGTGGCTGGGCACAAGACTGGGCTGGGTGACTACATTACCATGCTTAACAAAATGGGGTGATATCAGCCTCTCCACCTTGGAAGATGTGTGGAGGCAAATGGTAATGTACCTTTTGCACATCTAAAGATACAGTATGACAGTGCACCCACACAGGTATTTAACAAGCATTGGAAATGCAATAGGTCTCGGATTTATTTGAGATAGAGCAAATGGCATTGAAAATGGCAATGTCTTTTAGGCATGTGTTATGGAGTGTATGCATGTGGTGTGTAGTGGAATTATGTGGGTTGGATTGGAATTGTTAGTTTGTATGTGTGAGATTGTGTGTGTGGTTGTGTATGTGTGATTGTGTGTGTGGTAGTGTGTGGTTGTGTGTGTGGTTGTGTGTGTGTGGTCGTGTGTGTGGTTGTATGTGTGGTTGTATGTGTGGTGGTATGTGTGGTGGTGTGTGTGGTTGTGTGTGTGGTTGTGTGTGTGTGGGTGTGTGTGGTTGGTTGGTGTGTGGTTTGTGTGTGTGTTGTGTGTAGTTGTGTGTGTGGTTTTGTGTGTGGTTGTGTGTGTGTGTGTGTGTGTGGTTGTATGTGTGTGTGGTTGTGTGTGTGCTTGTGGTTGTGTGTGCGTGGTTGTGTGGGTGCTGGTGAGTAAGGAGCAGTAGAGAGGCACTGAGGCAAGGGGTTGATGCCTGAAACGTAAGAGATAGGAGTAGAGAAGATAGAAAGGAGTAGGGAGAAAGATAGAGGCAGGGTAGGGAGGTAGACAAATATAGGGAGGACAGAGATAGGGAGAAAGAGATGTAGGGAAAAAGACAGAGGTAGGGATAAAGACAGGAATTTATGTTATCATGAACCCCTGGCTGTGGAACATAAGACATGCAGAGAGAGAGCTTGATGATGTTGTTCAAGAGTAGGTACGTGGATTACGAGACAGGAAGTTAAAACGCAGAGCATTAGAGAGGGGCTCGAGAGACACATATACAGTGCAATGAGTGCCCAAGACATAATGGTCGACCTAGACGCATTCACACTCTCTGAGGCTTCCTCACCCAACCCAGCCAGTGGTGGCTTTGGGGATGGGCGTGAGAGTGCACAGAAAGAAAGAGTGCAGCAATGCAAGCCAGAGACCGGCACAGCCGATCTGTCAGAGAGACAGCAGCTTCGAGATGGCGGCACGCAATTTCATTTATAGGGGCAAACACATACATGGAATGAATGTTACACGGATGAAAAAGACAGAATGATAACGTAAAGACAGGCACTGGGACAAGAAAACAAGAGATAGAAGGGTAGACAGAGAGACGAAAACGGTCCACCCGAAACCCTATGAAAATGCCCCTTCTCTTGTAACACCCCCTCCCCCTCTCCTGCAAAGCACTGCTGTGTGTGTGCAGCGCTGCACCGTCGCTTAAAAGTGGTACGTGGAAGAACACAAGAAGAGAGGGACACAAAGAAGACAGGCAGTGGCAGGGGAATAAAAGATGGGAAGAGGGGCAGCGAAAGTGGGAAAGAGAAAAGGACAAACAGAAGAAGGACTTGGGAAAGAAAACAACTTAATCTCCTAGTGTGTATAAAAATAGTAACCTCGTGTAATGTAACTGCTGCTCATGTAAAGCGCTCCAATACCTTTGGACCGACTTGGCGCCACATACGACTGTAAAGTAAATATATTAAAAAAAGAAAATAGAGTGGTCGGAAAATAGAAATAACAGTCAAGGGGAAGGGACATTGGGTGAGCGATTTAGAAACAAGGTTAGACTAGACAGAGGGTGACAGAGACGGGAAAACCACAAACTAGAAAGAACTGTCAGAGAAACGGAGCGCTGAGGTTCAGAAAAGAGTGTTGGAAGCACTATGGGACAGAGTGGGGGAAGCGGAGGAACTGTATCGGGAGGGAGTGTGGTGCCGGGAGCAGCACCGAGCACACAGCACGCCAAGGAACTCCTCGGAAGCGCAGACGGGACAGGCGGACACCGCACTCAGCTGTCCGTGGAGGGGGTGTACTCCTGGTGCTGCTGCCTCAAGCTTGGGGTAAGTCTGGGCTGAGCCTTGGTGAGACAGGGGAGGAGTGGGATGTTGTGGGGCCGGCTGGGACATGGTCTCTGTGGCACAGGGAGGTATCTGGAGTGTAGGGCAGGATGGACGCCTTTCTTTCTGCCCATGTTGCCTGAAGCTTGGGGTAACTCAGGGATGGGGTGGGGGCAGGGAGTGTGCGGTGAGTGTTTAGGGCAGGCTAGAAGGGGAGCCTCTGTTCAACAGGGAAGAGTGGGGCAGGGCGGGAGGGGTGTTCATTGCAGCCGTGTTTTCCTGACTGGAAGGTACTTGTCTGCTTGTTCCTGGAAGCCGCCCTGCCTCGTGACTCCTATGAGCTGCTTGTTCCATACTTGCAGGCTGTGATTTATTTCATCCTGGGATTATTTTCCAGGGCACATAGTGAGTGACAAGCGCGCAGACCTTTGACATGCTCTCCTTCGTGAAGGAGAGCACGCTCTCCTCAGGCTGCGCACCAGAGTGCCAGTAAAGCCCCCCAAGGACACATACACATTAGTCTCTAGCGAGCCATAAGTAACAAAAGGGAAGGGAGCAGGAGGCACATGTCTGGAAGGCACGCAGACAGCCTTGTGAATCCGATCGCTATAGTACAAAAAAAAAAAGCCAGCGAGTGGTGCGCGCGCGCCACTGCGAGCATATGTTTTGAATTATCGCGGCTGTCAAGCCACGATAATTCAAAACATATGGCCTCTGGTGCGCGTAACAGACACCAATAGGCCATAGGCGGAGCTACGCGACCGCCTATGGCCGATTGCGTGTTCTGTTAAAAAACAGCACGCACGCGAAGACCAATGAAAATGGACCTTGGAAATAACACACACGAGCTGCGTGGAATTTCCAGGTCCATTTTCAAATCTCCGGGAAAAGGACTCTCGCTGCACGACACTGCATGCGCAGTGCACGCTAGGCCCGAGCCCTAAAAAGGGACAACTGAGCCACACACTGAAAGCACAGATATCATCTGGGGAGGAAACTAAAGAGGAATTACTGCTGGAGAGGAGGTTGCTGAACTTCCACATGACCACGAAGGCAATGTCCCTTAGATATGACACTTTACTGACTAACATGCAAAAGGAGCGTGATCGATTGAGGTCCCGTTGGCAAACTGATGTGTGGGAACTAGTGTGCAGTAGACATTCAGGCGCATTTTTTGCTGATTCAGCTGAAAATACAACAAAGAAGATTTTACAGTAAGTCATTTTTACACAAAATATGGAGGGCCAGTGACAAAACGTGCCTGCGCACCTGCATCCAGGAGGGTACATTCATACATACCATGTGGGCTTGCCCAAGATACGCCCTTTCTGGGAGGGAGTTACTGAGAGGCTGGAAAGCACCGCAGGTGCACCCACTGACAGACAGGCAGCCCTAGGCTTGCTGGGGATATGGCAGAACTCGGATGTCTCCTCTTATGAAAACAATTGCTGGTTAACTTGGACTTCCTGTAGGCAAAAAGGGAGATTGCATGGCTATGGGGGAACCCAACTAACCCGCAGGTGCGGAACTGGGAAAGGGAAGTGAACATATACTGTGCCAAGGAAAAGCTGGTATACAAGTGAAAGGGTGTTGAGATGAAATCTGAGAACATTTGGGGAGATTGGGAGGGAATATTTGGGGTGATTGGGATACCGGATTGCATGGGTGACCAGCAGGGCCCGGAGTAGAGACAGGGACAGAGCAGTGCTAATGGAGATTATGGACCGCTAAGATGGTGCTCAACCCCTTCACCCCCCAGTCTTATTGCGATACAGATTCTCCATTCTGGACGGAGTGGAACTATTCATTCCCCACTTGGGTTAGAGACTTGTGACCGTGCAAATATCTGTGCAATTATTTAATTGTTTGACTGTTATGTTATGTTTGTTTTGAAATGCAAATAAAATACATTAAAAAAAAAACAATGGCTGTATCAGTCAGCGCTTATGATGGATGACACTTCTAAATCTAGTGGCAAACAATGACCTTGGTACTGGGGTGGGGACTGAGAGCACCTTTTTTCTCAGGACGTCCAGTTTACCTGCGTTATGTATGCAGGAACTGGCTTGAAACACTAAATGATGTAGTCCTTGTATGTATATTTGTTCCTTTTACAGCAGGGGAGCAAATAATGGGTGTTGTCGCTTTTCAAACAATTGACAAGCAGAGACATAGGAGCTACAGCCCTGATTCGTAAATATCTTGCAGTGTCCTTGGCACAGTCTCTAAAAGGGGATTAACAGCACAGAAAAGTATTTGTTTGTTTTAGAATTACCTGATCGCTGTAGTACCGGCTGTGTCCTTTTGCAAAACAATGCTCACATTGTAAGCTATTACACAAGTCTGGGGCTAGGAGGAATTTGAGGTCGTCTTCGGATGCCAGTGCATTTTCTAAACACATATTTTAAGTATTGTAGGACTCTGGTGACTTGGAGCTCATTCTACGAGTAAACTATGGGGGAGGGGGTATGCCACTTGAATTACAACTTGTAAAACAAAAGGTAAACATTGGCCACATTACCCTAGGTGCATTAAGCCACTTATCTATACATACGATTGCAAACCGCGAACAACGCTTTATACACAGATCTCTGCATGACAAGTATGGTCACCAGAGATGCAAGTGTGACATTCTAACTTTATAAATAAGAAAGTAAATACTTTAGACCTCTGAAATGATGTTACAACGTGGTTTAGTGGGTAGAAATAGAATATTTATTTTGAGATATAATTACAGGTCTAAACGTGAAGCCTGGGTCGTAACCGTCTTCCCTGGAATCTGGAACTCAGCAGTGTTCCCGATTCCAGGCATGACACGACAACACCACACATTCCCCTTCGTAATGAGAAATAAAGAAACACTTTAAACCAACATAAAAAGAACAAAATTAGATAAACAAAGTACAATTAGAACTCTGAAAAGAAAAACAGAGGTATCAATAATAAGAGAACAAATTGCATGATAAACAAACTGGATCATCTATAAAGATGATAATCCTTATACCGCACTGGAGTGAGACATTTTCTCTGTGCTCGTTGGACAGGAACAGAGTCGTCAGGAGCACAGGAAGACTTATTTTCAGTAACATTGTGAAAAGTTGTTGAACTAGAGAACTTCCTCCAATTGTCAGCACTGTTGGAGGACCTTGAGTAGGACGGAATTCCAGACTCTTGGGACATTTCTTTAGGCCACAACCACTTGGGAATCTTTACCACTTTGGACATACTCCACACATTACCATCAGAAAGTTCAACAACCTGACGACCAACACGCTTGACCATCAAAGGATCCGAATACCGTGACTCCCCAGACTTGACTAATCTGCACTTCTTAACACGCACCCAATCATTGACATTGAACTGGGAAGAACCGTTACACAGAGAACGATCAACTTCAGCGGCCCTTTCTAAACCAAGCATTCTCATCCAAGGTTGACTCATGTTGGAGTCACTCCTCCTCCCTCTCATCTTCTCAAAAGGAGAGAGATCACCCATACTCCTAGGTGTATTTCTGTAGCACCACAGAATTTCACTTATGGTCTGTTTACAATCTTTACCATTACGTAAGGCTAATTGGAGACCCTCTTTAAACACCCTGATCCACCTCTCCACAATGCCATTACTATTGGGATAATAAACTGACACACGTTTATGTCTTATACCATGACGCACCAAAAACTCCTTCATCTCTTGAGACACAAATTGCACACCGTTGTCTGTTGTAATAGACTCTGGGAAACTTTCTCTTTCAAATACTTCATTTAAAAACTTGATCACCACACTAGACGTTATGCTAGAAAACATTTTTACCTCAGGCCATTGGGACAACTGATCTACCAAGATAATAGCATACATCGCATTCTTGTTGAATGACAAAGGACCGGCTATATCTAAAGATACACTTTCCCAAACCCGTGAAGGTCTAGAAATGGGATGACGTTCATATGCAACATGTTTTTGAGACTTATCACTCAAACAGCAATCCATACAGTCCCTGACATGCCGTTCTATGCATTTATCCATCCCTGGCCACCAGAACTCACTTCTGATCCTCCTTTTCATAGATGTCATTCCAGGATGTCCCTCATGAGCCATCTCTAAAATCTTAGGTTGTAATTCACGAGGAACCACCAATTGCAGACCTCTAAACAATACTCCCTCAACCACAGACAACTCTTGAGCAACGTGAAAGAAAGGTTGTATATCATCAGACAACAAAACCTTGCGTGGCCACTGTGTTTTTACAAAATTATATATATCACTAAAAACAGGGTCACCACTACATGCCAATTTCCATGCATCCTCATGGATACAACCCTTGGAAATTTCACAAATTGACACAACATTATCATCATCCTTGTCCTCTTCAACTACATTGTCATCAGGCACAGGCAATCTAGACAAGCAGTCAGCTAACACATTCCTAACACCAGGAATATACTCCACTTTAAAATGAAAATCCTGAAGCTTGTATTGCCATCTAGCAATTCTTGAAGTTGCTTTTCCACAACCTTTCGTAGTAAATAAATCCACTAAAGGACGATGGTCATACCAGAGTTTAAAAACAGTACCGTACACATACTTGCGGAAATACTCTATGCCCCACCAGCAAGCAAGAGCTTCCTTTTCTAATGTAGAATATTTGCACTCAGCATTCCTTAAAGGTCTTGATGCAAATCCAATTGTTACCATTTGACCCTTTTGACGCTGCATTAAAACTGCACCGATACCCACATTACTAGCATCAGTGATGATAAATGAACAATGTGCAGTATTAAATGTTGCCAAAGCAGGTGCAGATGCAATGTTTTGCTTCAACAACATGAATTCTTTTTTACAATTTTCATCCCAAAGAAATTGTACATTTTTTTTCATCAAATTTCTCATATTTACAGTTTTATCAGAGAACAGGGGAATACATTTGGAGTAATATTCGGCAAGCCCTAAGAAAGACCTCAACTGATCTTTATTCACAGGGTCTGGAGCTAATTCAATGGCCTTGACTAAATTTATTTTCGGGGAAATGCCTTCTTTACTAATAGTATGTCCCAAATAGTCAACAGAAGACACACCAAATTTACATTTTTCTTTTGTGAGAGTGAGACCACTCTCTTGCAACACACATAATACCTTATACAGTATTTCTGAATGATCAGATGGATTGGGTGCAAAGATTAAAATGTTGTCCTGGAAGTACAAGACATTTTCAAAATCCTTAAAAAGGTTGTGCATCACTCTTTGAAAGACAGAAGATGCTGATATTAGTCCAAAAGGCATCCTTTTGTACCTGAAAGCACCTTCTGAAGTGATGAAAGACGTCAAATCCCTACTGTCTTTGTGTAATGCTATCTGGTGGTAAGCATTAGACAGGTCTAATGTAGAAAAAATTGATGCCCCCTTCAATTTTGTGAACATTTCATTAATATTAGGCAACGGATGCCTATCCACCCATACGTTCTCGTTTAAATCTCTCAAATCCACACAAAGTCTCACTTTGCCATTGGGCTTGTGAGCGACAACGACAGGGGACAACCAAACGGAAGATTCTATTTCTTCAATGACATCTAACTCACATAATCTTTTGAGTTCAGACTTTACAGCATCTCTTAAATGTGAAGGAACATTCCTAACTTTATGGACCTTTGGTACAGCATCTTCCCTAAGGATAATTTTATGTTCAAAATTTTTTAAGAGACCTAATGCAGATGTAGAAAACACAGAAGGAAACTTCTTTTCACACTCAGAACTAAGATCAGACTCTACATTCATGACCAGGTCTGAATAACCAAGCACTTGTTCAGGATGGTTAGGATCCAATTTTATCATTAAGTCCCTCTGTTGAGGCCATCCCAATAAACAAGAGCCATCTTTTGCCACATAAACCTTGGAATTGATGGTTTTACCCTTAAAACTTAGGGATGTTGTAAAAAAAACAAGAATTTCAATGGGTTTCTTCCCATACCCTAGTAACTTTATGTCTGGAGGAGATAATTTTAAACCTGGAAACTCTTTTATCCATTCCTCACCAATGAGAGTACGTTTTGCTCCAGAGTCTGCCATAACACTGATATTCTTCCCTCCAATATCTACAGTACAATATGGAGAATCTTTATCACACTCATTAACTTCATACACTGCAAAAAGAAATTCTTCCTCTAAATAATCGTCATCTATTTCATTAACATGTTCATCAGAATTCCTTTTCTGAACAAAACCCTTACTTTTAAATGTGTTCTTATTTTTGCACATTTTACGAAAATGACCTTTCAATCTGCAATATCTGCACAATTGTCCAATTGCCGGACATTTTCTGTCATTCGCTAGGTGATCTGGACTACCACATTTGAAGCATGCATACTCTCTCCTCTCTTGGAATGGTTGGTTTCTGTTTCTAAAAGAATTTCTTTCCTCAAAATTAGATTTTTTTTTTACAATATTGACTTCAGCAATTTTCCTTTCCCCAAGTTCTTTCACACCCACTTTCATGTTTTCAAAACGATGAGCAATATCCAACGCTTTGTCTAAAGTTAGATCCTCAGTGTCTAAAAGTTTCCCTTGAAGCTTGACATCAGCAATTTTGTGGACCATTTGATCACGCAACATTTGATCATGAAAGGTTGAATAATTGCACTTAGATGCTAAAATTCTCAAGTCATTCATAAATGAGTCAATGGATTCACCTGGTAATTGACCTCTACTTAAGAATTTATGACGGGAAATCACAACGTTAACTTTCTTTATATATTGTTTATCCAACTGTTTGATCGCTTCTTCGAAAACATCTATCACTTGTTCAGTAGATGTTACACTGCGTGAATCTAAAGGTAAATGACTTAGGACATGTCTTCCTTCAGCACCTAAACAGTGTTTTAAAATAGCTAGTTTCCTTTTATCGGTGTAGTCTTCTCCACCAATAGCTTCAATGTAAGCATAAAAACCTTCTTTCTATCTTTTCCATTCTAGAATTGGATCACCTGGGCTTGGTAGAAAAGGTGGTGGAGCAGAAAAACTTTCCATCTTGATTAATAAGAATTTAAAATAACAGTAGGTGAATTTTGCAGTGAACAATGTTGAAGTTAAAAAAAAATTGTTGTTGTTTATTTGTTGATAATTGCCATGTTAGACTGTTTGGCAAAGATAGTTCGAGGCTTTTTATTGACTTGCGAGGCTTTTTGCCGACATTTGCTCGTTAAAACGCGTTCTTTTCCTTATAACGCGTTCTCAATGGGTTTTCAATAAATTTTGTCCCAAAAGATGGCCGCCGTGCGTCAAAATGCGTGTATACATGCTGTGACGTCACGCGCATGCGCACAAGCTCGTCATGGGGCCAGTAGACTCGCGCAGACTTATCATTCCAAATGCTCAAAATGGATAAAATTTAATATTTCAGTCACGGAAGGGTACAAAATTGTGGCGTTTTCACCTGCACGTTTCCGCTACGGTCCGTGACACAGCGTTGGCAGCATTTAAGGAATTCAAAGACGATTCGTGATCCTCCGCTTATCTTGACATCAAACGATGCAGGTAGGGACTCCAGGCTCTTATGTTTTCGTTTCTCGCCCAATCGTCGCCAGTGAAATGATGTTACAACGTGGTTTAGTGGGTAGAAATAGAATATTTATTTTGAGATATAATTACAGGTCTAAACGTGAAGCCTGGGTCGTAACCTTCTTCCCTGGAATCTGGAACTCAGCAGTGTTCCCGATTCCAGGCATGACACGACAACACCACAACCTCTTTAAGAATGGCTTGTAATAGTGTAAACACCAGACCTCTAGGAGAGTCTATGGCCATAATGATGAAGGTAGCCACAAATGTGGACATACTACTCGACAATACAAAGGAAAACCAGGAGCCAGGACTGAATGTTACAATGCCAGCATTAAAGGTGTGTTCAATATACCAGCTACAGGCGGCCATGAGAGAACAAGGTGGAACAATGAATATGAATACGTTGAACAGGAAGAGTCAGATGCAGAACTCAAGAAATAGTAAGTAAACAAGTAAGTAACTTACTAGTAATAGTATGTATCTGGATTCTAGAACAGTAATGTGTACATGATATATAGAAATCACTGGATAGTGAAGGACCATGTGAACCTGTAATATGAAAAGTAAGTCTATTTCACCCTTATCCAGTGCACATTTAGTGGCATTTAAATCAACGGTAATGAGGCAGTAGTTATAGCCGGTTGATGTTTCTTTTATCAGCAAAGACAGGTGCTGTGGGAGGATGAAGCCGCTCGCACGACTATGGGAGTTCTACACCCTTTGCAAAGCTGTTCATACCTCTCCTACTCACGACAGAATTTTTTTCCATTTCTCATTAAAAGTGAAACTGTAAGTAAACAGATACAATCGTAAAAAGGGGCTCTGTACTCTTCAGACTGTGCTAGCAAGAACCACACAATTGTGCCTAAGGTCAGGGAGTGACCACTGTGATGGTTGTGAAATTATTAACTTCAGACAACTGAATCATGGCTCCATAATGGATGGATGCTGATTATTAGGAAAAGTTGATACAAAACTTATTGTTCAAGCTCCACCCCTTTACAATTATGGAAGTAGTGAGAGTCGTTCACAGTGTGAAAAAGATGGCTGAACCGGCTGAATGTTTTAAGAAGATTGGACAGGTTTGACTGTGCTTTAAAGGAGTATGGAGCCCATCTGAGAAAGTGGCAAGCATGTACAAGTCGGACAATGAGGACATTTGTTTCATAATGAAACATAATTTCAGTAGGAAGTATTATTGAAGATCAATTATCTTTATAAGGGTCTAAAAATGTGGCCTCTGTTATTTTATAAAGTAGTAAATGAAAACATAAATACATTTGTGGCTGCTGTAATTTATGTATTTTTTTCTATTGCAGGAAAATATATTTCAGCATGTGGTGGAGACCAGTGTACAGCTTAGCATTACAAGTCTAGAAGGAAGATGATACTTTCTGATCAGAACAAATGGGCCAGCACCCAAGGCACAGTTTCGGTGGACTTCTCTGTGCCATAGCAAGTGTTGTGAAATAGTTGATGAGATCGAAAACAAGCTAAGGCAGAAACTGTCAGGATTTTACAGCATTAAAACACATTAAATGTTCTTGAGACCCAAAGATGAGCTGGAAGAATCTCCTTGAGCCCCAAAGATGAGCTGGACAACTGCAACAACACATGCATTATGAGCATTCTGCACACAAGGAATAACTCTGAATAAAAAACTATTTTTCAGCTAATGAATATGTCCTGAAATCTATTTTGTCAAGTCTTCTTGAAGGGGGTGTGAAGAAGGTAAAAAGAATAATTCTAATAACAGCAATTAAAACCAACAAAGCGCTTAAGTGCCACAAGTTTTTGACAGGGTTGAGCTAAATGGATTATTTTGTGTCTCAGTGCCATACATGCATATGTAAATTTTCATTTTAAGCATTGTGTGTTACAATACGACATGAAGTTTAAAACATACATGTGTATTCATAATCAATCAAATAAGTTTTTGATTTGACTTAAAATATCCCAGCATCTTAATTTCCTAATACCACAATAAAAATTAAATTAAGAAAGACTGATGATTTAGGATAGTGGCCATTTTTTGTATTCAAGAAATGACAGAATGCAGAAGCTTTTCCAAGGCGTTTATTGCAACCCTTTGTGGATTAGTAGTTTTGGAGGGGTAGACACATTTTACAAAGAATGCTAAATTCACAACATCAAAAATCATGAAGTTGAGTGGTTTATCAGGAGAATATGCTCATACATTAGGTAACAGTGCATGGAAATGCTTAAAAAAAACGCAACAGATCGATCATGGCGGTTGATTAAAGATGATGTCGAACAAGCACTAGGACGAACAAGTGGCGACTCATAACTAAAAAACCTGTGGAAAATAAGAAAAAGGAATTGAGTGCCCCCACGTATTCAGTTGGAGTTGGGTCCGCATTGACTAGAGGGAGCGGCCTCAATAACATCGGTAGAGGAGAATTGGATAGGACATACTGTTTGGAAAAGAGAAGCCCCCTACCCCCCGTTTTTTTCGTGTCTGAATAGTTCACTTGGAAAAGAACTTCGCCGTTTGTTGTCTTCAATTTGATTTGAGCTCACCCATTACGACGGATCATTATTAGCCCTTGTCCTGATGAGGCCCGTAGTGAATGGGCTGAAACGCGTCGACACCCATGAAAAGACACCAGTGCTAAAACAGTTTACGTTGTGAAAATACATATCTAAAAGAGTATAATAAGAAGATAGGTCGAAAGAATATAGACCTGGTTTGCTCTTTGGTTGATTTCTGGTTAGATCTTAGTTCTTAGGAATGCTTAGTTGTACATGTTTATAGCATCCTTTTTTTTCAAAAAATGTGTTGGGCTAACATGTTTTAAAAGAGATAAAAAATATGTGTGTATATATATATTTGTATAGAAGTAATGTGTGTATATAGATGTTTATTTTGTGATTGTACCTAAATATTGTTTGGTAAATCAATAAGTCGCTGTGGTACAGAATTTTTCTAATCAAACGCAAAAATAAAGCACAAGTTAGAAATTGGTGTTTTGAGTTGGAATTGGGTATGGAGGTACATAAATGAGGCAAAATGTATTTTCTTGGAAATGATTAATTGCATTTAGAAGGAGATAATTTATATTGCTCTTTCAGAAAAAGAATTTTTGAATCAGACCTAAGGCATCGTTATACTTTAGACTGTAAAAAAAAAACAACACTCGTCACAGGACTAAGGGACTGATTCATATCTTGACGCTACGGATATGCTTACGGCCAAGATAATGGTCCGTCCGCCTGATTTAAATGTAGGAGGTCCATTGATGTAACCACAGTGGAGACCACTCCATCTCCGCCATGGTTACACCCCTCTGACGGCCTGATAGAGTAAGGGCTGTGGGCGGTTGACCTGTATGTCCTCCCAGACATGCAGGTCAATTTTCACTGCCCATCACGCCAGGAAAACTCTTGTGGTAAAGGGCAGTGAAAAATGTTGAATGCATGTTGAATGCCTTTTAGACAATTTTTTAACTTTTTAAAAAATTTTTTATTTGTGAACCTTTATTGGTAGCAAATACGATTACAAGGATGGGCCTACAACCATCACGGCTGGCCGCTAAAAGATCAGACATTGCAAGCATTACGTACAGTGGCAACAGTTCAGAGCGTAAGGTAATATCAAAACAGTATAGAAGTTGTAAGTGAACACAGCAGCTCGGGTCAGGATGAAAAAGGTTCATTTTCAAATAAAGAACTGAAAAGTGGTGTCGCACAGTTACTCCCACTCTCGCGATGGTATAAGAATCAGGATATTAAGAACAATGACAATACGGGGGGGGGTCATCAGGGAATAAGATACAAATGGTAGGAGAAGTGGAAACACAACCCCCACATGCAACGAGTCTAAACCCCGCCCTCCCGCCCCAAGCACCCCGCAGGAAACATGGGCAATGGCGACACTGAAAAAAGGGAAGAAAAAGGAAGCTAAAGGGCCATAGAAACAAATACTGATCCAGTACCCAACCCGTTACCCCCCACCCTGCACACCCGCAGAAGGCCATGGCCTACCCCCCAGCCGCGTGCCCGTCGCCCTAAGAGAACCCGAAATATAGAAAGATAGGAAAGGGAAGAAGAAAGAAAATAAAACATAAGCGGAGGATGGCCCACAACGCGCCGCCCGGCCCCGCCCAGTACCCCAACACTACAGAAATCCCACGAAGATAGCAGTACCACAAGGAAAAATGCAAATCATGAGCATAAAAAAACCAATGAAATGTCAGTCGAAGATACCCACTGCATCGTTTAACGGTAATAGAGCAAATAAGCCGTAAGCCATCTCATCCCTGACCCTGCCTGTCGGTGACACAGCCCGAAGTCCTCCCAGTAATCAATGTGGAGCACAGTCTCGAGGGTCCAAACAGGATGAGCGGGCCCGGAAGGGACGAGGCCATAAAAAGGCATAATAATCTAAATCCATCCCAATATAGATAGTGAAGATCAGGCAATAACAACGCCGGTCCCATGAACTTCCCAAAGCTGGCAAGGAGTAGAAACAGCCAGGAGATGAAAGTCAAACAATCCGGCCACTGCCGTGATACATCCAGGCCAGTCCAAGGAGGAGAACAACGCTCCACCTCCAACCGCAAGTCGGAGATGTGTCCCAGGGATAGAGCCATACGAGCAGTCGGGACGAGTCGCACGGGCACAGGAGTCCAGTCTCTAAACGGCCCGAAGGGCACTCGAAGATCCAAGACCTTCTCCATGATGACAGTATCAAGTTCATTGGCCAACCCCTGAAGTAGAACCGCGGCCTCCACAGACAGCGAAACAACAATGGCGTCGAGCCGTACGCCTAG
Organism: Lissotriton helveticus; assembly: GCF_964261635.1. Classification (NCBI taxonomy): domain Eukaryota; kingdom Metazoa; phylum Chordata; class Amphibia; order Caudata; family Salamandridae; genus Lissotriton; species Lissotriton helveticus. Next base: position 1,210,734,235 of record NC_136063.1, read on the forward strand.
ATCGTGGGCGTGACAATCAATGGTTTCGTGCAAAGCTGTTATGGCCACCAACACGTCCCGGGGCGTGAACTCTGTTGCAAGCATCTCGGCCCCGTCTCCGAAACAGCCGCCCGGTCCGGACGTGAGCCGGGAAGAAGGGCACCAGCCGCCATCTTAATCCAATTAACACCGTCCCTCCTCACACATTCAGGGACCAGGCCGCACTGCGAGGGCACCGCAGGACGTGTCCTCAGGTCAAACGGATTGTGGGACAGGGTCCAGAAAGGAGAGCCACCACAAGGCTAAAAGTCCCGCCGGACCCCGGGAGCCGCCCGCCTATGTCGGGGGCGATCTCAGGCTACACCAGGGCAACAAGACGTGGGGAGGGGGGCAGGAGCCAAGCGCCCCCTCCGAGTCCTCGCCACCACACCGCCCCTCTGGGCCTCCGTCAAGCGGCACGGGGTGTCACCGCAGGCAGCGGTCCTTCAGATCAGTGGCTCTCACCGGCAAGGCTCCCCTCCGCCATCAACGATAGTTGGCGCTGTGGTTGCGGCCGGAGGCCCCGCCTAATCAACGCCCCGGTCTCTCCATCGCGTAAGACTCAGAGCAGTTGGGAAGAATTCCCGGGATCGGCGGCATGCAGGAGCTCCGGGAGCAAACGGTAGGTGCTCGTTGTCTTTCCTCGATCAAAGTATGCCTCCGTGGGCCAGGATAACCGTGTGGGGAGAGAGGGCTCGCGGAGCCGAGCGACTATGCGACCATTTCGAATACCTGCTTGGCTCCTCCCCCCCTTTTAGACAATTTAAAATATATATATAGATATTTTTTTTCAATAAAGATTTTCTTTGAAAATAAAAACAACATAAGTTTGACGGACGACTCTGTAATATTGGCAGAGCCATGCGTCACACTTAAAAAAGCATTGGCAGGACCTGCTATGACTACAGTTGTTGCCCATGCCTAAAAATGACCACAGGGTTGGAGGTCATTTCTAAATTTGGATAGCGGGGATGGAGTCATTTACTCTGTTGCCCTGAGGGAGTAAAAGCCCCTCCGCCAAATTATATATCGGGTCCTTAATCATCAATGGCAAGCAGACCTCCTAGATGTGCATAAATATGCACCGGATAAAGATAACATACCATATATTTTAACTAATAAATGTGCTGTCAAAGTATGCCTTTCCAATTGGCTTGAAAGATATATCTGGGAGAGTCTGAAAACTAAAACCTAAGGGAGAAATGTGCAAAATGTTTACATAATGCAGTACCAGAATTTCAGCACTGCGTTGCGTCAAGGGGAGTGTGAAAAACTGTGTTATTTCTACCATGAAATGGCGCTGCTTTCCATCCCACCCAGCGCTGGTGCACTTCAGGCTGCCATTCCCCAAAACACACTTGTGCACCATGGTGCAAGAGGGTGTACACTCCATCAAGAATAGTTTAAATACTGATTGGAGCGTTTTCCTGCTCAAAAACTATGTTTTAATATTTTACCCACTTTGTTTGTCTGCTGTATAATGCAGCACACATGCAAAGTTTGAAAAGTTTTGACAAACTAAAATGTTTCTCCTCCGTTACGCCTGCCTCCAGGAAGCATGATGTTTTGGTTTAAATCTTTTTATAAAACTGCTAATAGAGAAGTATTCGCATCAATACCCATGAATGGTTGCATGAAGACACCCATGGAACAACCCCTTTGAAGCGTAGTAGCGCTTAGTGCTACTTTTTATCACTTTGGTCAACTTTTCAATGGAAAATCCTGATTTGCTTTAGAAAGTAAATACCATCAAAATGCCTTGCGCTGGGTTTGCTGAATGCAAACCAGACAGAGGTAAGATCGCTTCATTCTTGATGAGTTGGTGGGTCGGTGCGTGCTGCGCAGGGTAGCTGCTGACCCCAGGTGACCAATTGAGAGGAAAAAAAGAACACTGATATCAGGGTTAATGGCCAATTAGCTGAGTGTTGATGCACGTTTTGGGAGTCTTGTATGGGCCAGGGGGTGTCAGACAGACTGGCATTGTATGCTGATGAGGTCCGGACATTCCTTGATGAACCTCAGCAGTCAGGCCTCTGAGGCCTTCAGATCTTTGGGAAATTCTCTGCTTCCTCTCAAGAAAGATAACTCCTCCTATACTGTTGGAAAGGGCAAGGGCGTTCAGGTCCTAACAGATTTAAATACCTCAGGGTACACTTTATGGAGAATGTGCAGAGGGCCTGGAACCGACATTTAACTGCAGCTGGATCGCCTGACCCAGCCTGGGACTCAGGACAGGACTCCGCCTGTCCTTTTTGGGGTGCTCCTCAATCTTTAAGATGGTAATCTTGCTCCACTTATAATACCAACTACATAATTATCCATATATTATTCCCTGCTACCTCTTCACTTGAATGGACGCTCCCTTGTAAGATGTTCTGGGGCGCTACTTCCTGTTCCCTCCGCCCCAGAATTGCACTGTCAAAATGTTTCAAATCCATGTACGAGGGACGTATAGCGGCTATAATGACTTCATATCATAGGGAAACCCATTTGATTATTAGAAATTAATGGTGGTTTGATATCCGGGGGGGCCCAGCCTTTACCTCTGACAAAGGGCTGATGTGGAGGACAGAGGGGGATCCTTTTTTGAGGGATAGACCCCCTTCTCTCTCTCTGGGCACAAGAGTGGCGTTTCCAGTTTGGAATGAAATTATTAGGTCTCTGGATATGTTGCATGACAAGCAAGACACTCCTGTAGTTGGGGTTTTGGCTAGGGCAGATGGCTGGGTTACAGGGACTCAGGTGGAGGGATTCAATCTCTAAGATGGTTTAAGGTTTAAGGTTTAAGGTTTAGATTTATTGCACAGTTAATAAAAACTCACAATTATTAAAACAAGCATATTATAAGACAATCACTAATTTAAATTTTTTGTTCTTAAAATAACAGGTGAGTTCTCCTTGTTAGTTAATAAAACGCATTTTGGTTTGTTGCTGTCCGTTAGGGCACCTGGATGCTAACAGTTTTTTTTTGTTTAAGCAGTGCTTCCAGTTGGCCCGGCCGCTGTTTCTTTTAGTCTGTTGGCCACAATGTCAAAGAATTTTGTTGTTCTACAGTTTAACTGGGTTTCTCCTGGGTCAAAGCAGAGCATCACAGCCTGCCTGCAACTTGTTATTCCCTTCTGAATCCATAAGGGCCGAAGCAGGTAGCGTCTTATATCCAGAGGTTTTGTGCAAATGCAGATTATGTGCGTCAAGTCCTCTTTTCCAGTAGAGCAAAGTCGGCAGCAGATTGCTACGTTTTCTCTTTTCCAGGGTGCTAGGTGAGGCATTATGGGTATATTGCCAAGGCGCATATTAAGGAACTTATTTTTTGTTGTCTGTGTAAGACCCGTTGTTAAATACTGTTGTGGCTTAAGAGCTATGTAGCCTTCCAATACCACCCATCCATGTGCTCTCTTAGCAAGAGTTGCTTTGTCCTCAATGGATGAGACCATCTTGGTGACCTTCAATACAATTTTTTTTTAAGTCTTTGGGTCAGTTGCTGACTCCCATAAGCTTATTAGACCTAAGGTCTCCAATGATTCCATTAGATATTTTCTTGCTGGTGAATTTGCTCTAATGGATAGTTCCGTCCACAGGTGGAAGTTTAGGGATCCATACTCTGCGTCTCTGATTTTCCGCCAGCTTTTGATGTATGCGCCTCTTCTCTCCACCGATTGTTTCTGCAGCCCAAATTCAAGGCGGATTTGGGCAGGCGAGGTGTAAGTGGGCAGATGGAATATTGCCCTGTAGGCTCGACTGATGGTGTTGTCTAGCGTCGTTGCGTCTTTACCATGCATAGATTCGCTGCCGTAGGTGAGCATTGGCTGTAGGCGAGCTCTTATTACCTGTAGGAGGGGGCCCAGTGTCCGGTCAGGTAGAGATTTCTGCAACGGCTTTATCGACAGGTGGAATGTCGTGCCCTTCCGCCGGATAGCCTCTAATTGTTGTTTAAATGAGCCGTTGCTGTCTAGTATGACGCCTAAGTATTTGTAGAAGGTTACCTGTTCCAACTTCTGTCCATTCAGTAGCCATGGAAAATTCCGTTTTCTGTGGTGATTGATTGTCATGATTTTTGTTTTATTTAAGTTAATTGTCAGTGAGTTATTTTTGGAAAACGTGTTAGTTTTGTCCAGCAGATGTTGAAGGCCTATAGGGGACCGGCTAATGAGAACTAAATCGTCTGCATAAAGAAGATTTGACAGTGTGGTGTTGCCCAGCCGTGGACCATGAGATTTGACTGCTTCTAGCTCTCCAGGGAGATCTGCAAGGAAGAGGTTGAACAACATTGGGGCTAGGACGCAACCTTGTTTCAATCCTTTGCTGGTCCCAATTTCTCTTGAAAGGTGCGTTGACCCAGGTGTTGCTGTATAGCAGTATTAGCTGCTGAAGGAGTGGGCCTGGGATTCCCCAGTCGCTCAGTTTCTGCCAGAGTTTGTGACGGTTTACGTGATCGAATGCGGCGCTGTAATCGATGAAGCACAGACACAGAGAAGTCTTGGTGGCTTTTGCTGCGTCTGCCAGGAGGGTTAGCGCCATGATGTTCGTCGTAGTGCCCTGACCACTGCGAAATCCAGTTTGGGTTGGTGGGATGATGTTCTTTGCGGTTGCCCAGGCTGTCAGATCTTCTAGGATGAGGCCTGCGTAGTATTTTGCCTCTGTATCCATCAGGGCTATAAGGCAATAGCTGCTTGGGTCATTCCTGGGGCCCTTTTTGTAAATCGGACTTATTATCGAGCCTCTCCAGGATGTTGGTATTGTTGTTTTTTCCCTTATTTTGAGAAAGACCGGTACCAAGGTGCTGCTCCAGTAGCCAGCATCATTTTTATATAGTATTGGCGGGATCCCATTTGGGCCTGGGGCCCCCTCTAGTTTGCCTTTTAGTTTTTTTTTCTTGATCCTATCTGCTATTTCTAGGTGTGGGTTATTCTCTGTGTCTGCTATTAAGTTGGTGTTTGATTTTGGGACTGTGCACACGTTTGGGTTGTGGGGCGGAGAAAATTTCCTTTTGTAGACTGAGGTCTCATCGTTTATGGGTGTGCCGAGGTGTTCGAGGTTCTGGTCGGCATCGTCTGACCAGTCTCCCCCTCTGGGGCTGGTCGTTTTTGAATCAGCTGTGTTAAAGTGTGCAAATAGGTAATTGGCCCAGTTAGATTCAGATATATTAGAGTCAATGCCCTGGTGACCTGGCTGGTGAAGGGAGTGGATTATTTTCCAGAAACTGGAGCTATTCTTCTGTTTTGAGCTATGGACGATTTTTATCCATTGATCTTCACATTGTTGTCTTTTTAATTCCCAGGTCATCTTTTTTAGTTGTCTTTTTTGAGTCCGAAGCTCCTTTTGAGTGCCTTCATTGTTAGGTTTGTTTCGGAGCTGTTTCAAGGTCTTTTTTATTTCGCGTTTTATGATTTTTATCTCTGGTGTTGTACTTTTTCCATGTGAAGACCGAGTGGTGATCCCTTTGTGGGTTTTCAGCTCGGTAGCATGTTTGGCTCCCAGTTCTGTTGTAAAGCCTTCCCAGGCGTCTAGTGGATTTGTGTTTGAGCAGGATGCCCGGTGCATGATTATTTTTGCACTAGTTGATAGTTCCTCAATCTCTGTGGTCTTGCACCTTATTCGTTTGTAATTGGCAGTGTATTCTGTACCAATATTACATTTGACCACGATTTTGTTCTCACTAGATACGCCTAGTGTGGCTTCTAGAGGCTGGTGGTCGCTTGAAGCACTTTCCCCAATCTTGAACGAGCTGACTTTTCCATACAGCGGTAGTGTCAACAGCATGTAGTCAAGGTGTGAAGTCGTACTCGTGGAGAAATGTGTTGGTGCTGGTGGAATATCGTCTTTAAATCGTCCATTAAGGACTCTAAGGTTTAGCTGCTCAAGGTCTTTCAGTAGCTCGATTGAGGTTTTTGTGTGTTTGTTGGGAAACGGAGTTGTTTGGCTTGGGATAGCCCAAACGGTGTTCATTTCCTTGGTCATTTCATCTGCTGGTTTGATTTCAAACAGGTGAAGGTTAAAATCTCCTGCCACTAGTGTGTTCTCCATTTCCCTGTCCACCATGAGTCTTGTCAGTTCTTTGGTAAGTTCTCTGGAGCCCAAACGTCTGTGCTTTGGGTGTATGTATACGTTGATGATGTACAGTTGTTCGGTTGCCTGATTGTTTGTGATTGTTACTGATAGCGCCTGTATCATGTTTGGAGGAGTAAGGCTTACTTTTATCATTTCCGTTGTCCCGATTGTTGATGTCGAGGCGAAGATTGCCAAGCCTCCTGAACTGTGGCCATATTGAGAGCTTCTGATTGCCGGGTACGTTTGAGTTGTGAAACCTTGTAATGCGATGTCATTTATTTCCCATGTTTCCTGAAGGAGGATCAGATCGAAAGATCTTAAATAATTTAAGATCTCGGGGTCCTCCAATTTATCTAGGAGGCCGTTGATGTTCCAATTACATATTTTTATTTTGGGGGTGGCTGTAGGATTGACGGTTGAGGCTGATGTTCTTTGTCAGTTTGTGTCTCCATCGGGTATGGCACGTGTTAGTAGTTGTGCTCTATGTGATTCTGGCTGGGAGAAGCTTAGGTGTTGATGTGATGGCGGGTATATTGCCGGTCCCGGTGAGTGGCTCTGTGCACCTTTCAAGATTGATTTAGCCATTTTAGGGTATTCTTGTTTTATTTCTTCAAGAAGCAGAGTCGGGTAAGCGGGCCTGATTTCCACTTCCAACTTAATTCCCCACTGGGAGAATCTAAGTGTTTCCTCCATGATTAAGTTTGCAACATCTTGTGTTGCCCATCTGGTCTTTGTTGTTTCATTTCCACTTATGTGAGAAGCTGGAAGAAATTCAAGTTCTAGCAGGTCTGTGATCTGTATATTTTTAAGGTTGTCGATTGAGTTGACCAGCCTTAGTATGTTGCCCCTGTTTAATGTGTCCACTCTTCCTCTGGATTTAAATTCAGGAATAAAAAGAATTGTGTCAGGTTCCTCTGTGGGCTGTAGTGTCTGCTGTGACTGTCTCGCCAGTTCGCTTGGCCCTTTTGAATATTGACTGGTGGGTATTGTAAGGTTGTGATTAAAATTTGCCCACCGGGGTTGGTCTTTAGGCTGGTCGCTTTCTGTTTTAGTGATATATGATATTGTGGGGTCCCCCTTTGTCTCACTGCTGATGGTCTTGATGTTTTTGTTGTAAGTAGTGGTAGTTAGGAGGTCGGAGGTCGGTGGTTGTAACTTTAGTTTTAACTTTAACGGGCTCGTCATGGGCCTGTGTTCCGACCGCCCAGGTCCATTGCTTTATTGCTGCTTGGCTATCGCCTTGGCCTATGTGTGTTGGTTCTGATGAGTTGTTAGTTATTGAGTTTTTTGTTTGGCCGGAGGGGAATTCCTCAATCTCTAAGATGGGGAATTTCATGTCCAGTTACACTGAAATTATTTACAGAGCTCAATAGTGAATATAACCTCCACTGTAGTCAATTCCTTAGACTTCCGAACCGCCCCTGTGCTCTTATTCCTGACATAAAAGACGTGGACAAGCTCCCCAAATAAAGCAAGAGAAGTTTTAATGGAGGAATTGAGGTCATAAGATCTCAGCAGCCTATAGCTCTTTAGCAAATTGCTCACCAACTCTTTTGTCCAATTGTGTGAGGAGTTGGAATGGGAAAAGGGTTCCCTAATGTAAGACGAATCAAGGGTGGCATGGGCGTTCCACCAGGAAGTAGTGACTGATTCACAGATTAGGGTCATACAGATGAAATACATACATAGGGCCAAATTCACATGAGATAGGCTGAGGAAGATTAGATGTATTTTATTATATTATTTATTAATTATATATAGTTTATATTCATATCATTGTATTTATATTATATTATAAATATTTGTAGAGTACACTGTGACCAGACAGGTATCTTGGCGCTAAGAGCAGTAATTGCCTACATGAGGGAAGAAAGCTGAGCATAGCACATCATTACAATCCACTATTTAGGGAACAGCCAGGTCAAACATATGTGGATCTGACAACACAGTTTCTAACAAATGGAAACTGTCTTGCAATAGAAGTTAAAGTTGAAGTGAGTAGAGGAACAATTCCAGTAGAACTAACAACCGACTAAGGTCCCGAGCAAATAGAACACGAACACGTAAATCTTAAACTTGTATGGGATGCTCCTCCGACTACTCAAAAAAACTGAGAGGAGCGAAGAGAAAACAAAAACCCTCTCCCCCCCCCCCAGGAGGATTTATCGGAAATTAAAAATCTAGCCTCTGTATGGGAAATTTTGTCTAGAACATTGCAGCTAACACTGGACGCCCTTTCTTATCACTCAGAGACAATTAATGCTCAAATTGATTTATTGAACTTAATGGCAGCTTCAGTATCTGGAATTGACTAGAGCATAGCTAAATTAAATAATTTGATAAAACATACACAAAATTTGCGGCCTCAGGCACAATAGACTGCACATACACTTCAGTGGTAAACAAACTTGTTACAATTCCTGAGGCAATGTATGCATTAATAGAAGATCTAAAAACAAATCTAATATATCCATGGAACAGCAAAGTCCAATTCCAGGACAGTCAACAAAATCACCCAGCAGAAAAATGTCCATCTTCCCAGGAAATAAAAGGATAGAAAATGTAGAAAAAAACGGTCCTCCTCCCATGCAAGACGGGCAGACACCCAAAACAATAACCACTACAGAAGAAATTCCTCTTCAAACCTCAGAGAATATTAACGCCAAAACCAAACTAAAAGCAGCATCTCTCTCCTGCCCTCGCCACTGAGCAGGATATCAATGAATCTCAAACAGTGCTTCTAACTCAATCTGAACCCAAAAAACTCTAAGAAACAGAAAAAATTGTGTAAAGCAAGAAATATACAAACAGTGTAATGGCACAGGCTTCACTACAATAATCCAGCAAAGTAATAAAAGTGCAACAATGCAAGAGGATGTAAAACGTGAAAATGACAAAGCCTTGGTAAAAAATATTGAGCCATTCCCAATCATTGGTAAACTAAAAGGATTTCAAAAAGAGAAGGAGATAAATGAAAATCTGGACTATGAGAGAAATCAAACAATATCATCCCCTCTTAAAAAGGATAGTACTAAAAGTAAACAACTGGGTAAATAAAAGGAACAAAAGGAGACAGTGCCTAAACAGAATGTACTAACCCGCAAAGACAGGGTTGCAGGAGTGGGGGATAACCAAATCCAAAATGAAGACGAGGGTAGTACAAGCTCCAAAATAATGTTTACGCCTACATATAAATCAAGAGGAAGGTATGATATTCTGAACAGAGACAATATTCTTAAACTTCTGCAGGCAGTGCCCTCTATAGCGGAAGTTACCTCAGCTGGCATAGATTTCCTTGAATTTATCGAACCACGAGATAATAAGGCCCAAGAACAAATCCTGATTACGTGGCATGTAGCCCTACTGCTAAAATGGTACTTCAGAAATAAGACAGTCTATAGTCCAGGGGTATCCAATTTGAAATGGCCCCTTCTCCTTCCTATCCAGCACTATTTGCCTCAGTAAATCCGGTACCAATGAGGAATAATCACAGAAATGTCAGACAACCATACTCAATTTTGACAAACGTAGTAGGGAGTACTTCAATCATCTCCTCCTGCATCAAAAAAAACCAAGAGAACATCAGATGAAATGGGAAAGATAAAAGCTAAATATAAGTTGCCTAACTGATGCCCTGCATGGGAAGAAGAGTATCGAAATAGAAGGATCTACATTTGCTAACGAAGTAGGTATATTAACAATTTGCTCTTGGAATATCAACGATGCATTACCCTAAAGTCAGACTAAACATTTTATACAACTCCTGGAAAAAAATCATATAATATTCCTCCAAGAGACTTGGGCATTACAATCATTCCCAATCAACAGCTATGTAGGTTTTTTTCTCTCCGGCTATGAAAACGAACAAAGCTTGTCACCCAAAGGGAGGTTTCGCCACATTTGTAGCAATTGCACTACAACCCGAAATAGAAATGAATATTCCGAAGATGAAAACATCTCAATAATAAAACTTACAAAGTGGCATAAAGACGCAAAAAAAGGAAAATGCTACTTACCCAGTAAGCATTTGTTCTTGACATACAGAGCTTTAGAGTCATATCCTTTAGCATAGATTGCCATCTAGTGTTGGGTCCAGATGTTTGCACTTTGTTTTTCTTTGAAGTCTTTGAAGTCATGAGGTAGGTGACTCCTCCTTTCGGTGATAGTGCGCATGGGCATTGGCTCCATCCTTAGATTGTTTTGCCACAAAGGGTGATGATGGAGTTAGTAAAGTAGTAAAGATAGATGTCCATGTATAATGTATCTAAATAAGATAACACTGCAACAGTTAGAGGTACCTGGGGAGGCAGGTGAGCGCATATGACTCTACAGCCCTATATATGCCAAGAACAGATGCATACTGGGTAAGTAGCATTTTCCGTTCGAGGCATATGAGCTGTAGATCATATGCTTTAACATAGACCACACAGCAGTTATCTCCCAAGCGGTGGCTAACCTGTAGCCGTTGCAGTGGTTTGCAAGAGTGTTTGTAAAACTGCCTAGCCCACACTAGTTTGCTGTCTTGCTAACACATCTACACAATGGTGCTTTGTGAATGTGTGTGGTGTAGACCATGTTGCAGGTCTGCAGATGTCATCTAAGGGTATAATCCCTAAGAATGCCAAAGAAACCCCCAGTTTGCATGTAGAGTGCACTCTAGGGGGAATTGTTAATGTGCGTTTAGCTTTAATGTAGCATATTTAAATGCACTTAACTATCCATTGTGCAATACATGCTTTTGATATGGGATTTCCTTTATGCGGTGGCGCAAAAGTAACACAAAGTTGGTTTGTTTTCCTAAAAGGTTTTGCTCTTTCTATGTATATAGTATGGCTCTTTTGACATCTAATGAGTGACAAGCACGCTCTACCACTGAATCTGGTTGAGGAAATAACACAGGCAACTCAACAGACTGGTTGATATGAAAGACAGAAACGACTTTGGGTAAAAATGTGGGATTCGTCCTAAGAACCACTTTATTTTGGGGTGATTGTAAAAATGGTTCTTGTATAGTTAATGCTAGGCCTGGGCAGTAAATTCCGTTCCGCTCACGGAATTGTACGGAATTTGGTTAATTTCGCGTTCTGCGGAGAACGCAAATTTGCCCACAATTCTGCGTTCCGCGACTTTGCGTCATTTTTTGCTTGTTCGCGTTCTCAAAATGCGTGATTGTGAGATATTTCATCCCGAGCATCCAAACAGCAATTGCGAACAGGAAAAAGTATTGCGAACAAGCACTTCCGCTTGTTCGCGGAGATTTTTTACTGTTTCGCGAAGATTTACGTAACGCGATTACGCAAATTCCGCCCACCCCTAGTTAATGCCTGAAGCTCACCCACTCTTCTAAGAGATGTTATGGCTATAAGGAAGGCTACCTTCCAGGTGAGAAACTGTAGTTCACATTTGTGTAAAGGTTTAAATAGTGGACCCATGAGCCTAGTAAGAACTATATTGAGATTCTACACTGGAGAAGGTGGAAGTCTAGGAGGAATGATTCTTTTGAGTCCTTCCATAAAAGCTTTGATAGTGGGTACTCTAACCAGTGGAAACTGTTGTCTGTTTTGTAAGTAAGCAGCTGTTGTCCCAAGATGTAAGAGTATGGATGTATACGCCAAATTAGAATGCTGTAGGTGCAATAGGTAGCAAATTATGTTTTGGATTGAAGCATCTAGTGTATTGATTTGATTGTTGGTACAGTAAACTACAAATCGCTTACACCTTGCTGCGTAGCATGCTCTTGTGGTAGGGCGTCTATCCTCTTTAATGATGTTCATGCAGGCGGGTTAAAGTAGCCAAACTCTAGATTTCAGGTGCCAGATCGCAAAGTTTAGATGACTGGAATCTGGGTGTCTTATCTCTCCATGGCTTTGAGTGAGAAGCTTGGTGAGAGGTGTAGTTTTTGGTGAGGAACTACTGATAGTTCCAAAAGGGTTGTGAACCATGGCTGTCAAGCCCGTGTTGGAGCAACTAGAATAAGTGTCAGGAAATGCTGTTTGGGTTTCCGAACCACTAATGGAATTAGCTGGAGAGGTGGAAAAGCATCAGCAAATCTTCCTGATCAATTCATCCATATCGCATTGTCTTTGGATAATGGGTGTGGATACCTGGACCCGAAGCTTGGGCATCTTGCATTGAGGTGTGTGGCAAACAGATCTATTTCTGGGTAGCCCCACATTTGGAAGAATGGGAGGAGAACTTGAAGATTAAGTTTCCATTCGTGGATCTGTGGTCGTTGACGACTGAGCGATCTGCAATCTGGTTGTTTACTCCTGGGAGGTGTTCTTCAAGGAGATATTCTTTTAGGTATGGCTCATATCCAGATGCTTTGACCTAGTTATGAAAGCTGTAGGGAGTATGACCCCCTGTTTTTGTATGAAGTACATTGCTGTCATGTTGTCTGTACGAACTAAGACAACTACTACTAGATGCAGTTGAAAATGGAGATGCAGTTGAAAAGCTTTGAGAGCAAGAAAAATTGCTAGTAGTTCTAGATGGTTTATGTGGAATTGTTTTTGTTGTACAGTCCACATGCCCTTAATGGTATGTTTTCGAATATGCCCTCCCCAACCAGTGAGAGATGCGTCTGCTGTACTATCTGTAGAACCGGGTCGATGAAAGGCCATCCCCTGGAAAGGTTTTGTATATTCCAGCACTGCAAAGAGCGATGGGTTCGGCCGTCTACCAACACTAGATCTGTTAACTGTCCTTGAGTCTGGTTCCACTGACGTGCTAAGCATTCCTGTAGTGGAGGCATTTGGAGTCTTGCATAAGGAATGATTAGAATGCAAGAGGCCATCATTCCTATCAATTGCATGAACACTCGGGTGGTAGAGATTGTTGAGGTTGAAATTGTGATATTAGATTTTGCATGTTGCGTATCCTGACTGGGTTGGGGTATGCTAGAGCTTTGCAAGTATCTATTGTAGCTCCCAGATATGCTTGTGTGTTGGATGGCTGGAGATGAGAATTGGTGAGGTTGACAGTGAACCCCAAGCAGTGAAGTAGTTGAACTGTTCTTGGAGTGTGGCATAGGCAGCTGTGTTGCAATTTGGCTTTTATTAGCCAATCGTCTAAGTAACGGAAGACCTCAATGTGTTGTCATCTTAAATGAGTTGCGACTACTGCCAGACACTTGGTAAAGACTCTGGGTGCTGTAGTTACCCCGAATAGGTGAACTTTGAATTGATAGTGTGTTCCGTCCACGACAAACCTGAGATATTATCTGTGAGCTTTGTGAATGGGAATATAAAAGTAGGCGTCCTTTAAATCCAGAGTGGATAGAAAGTTGGCTTGCTGAAGCAGTGGGAGCACCTTTTGGAGTGTGACCATGTGGAAGTGATCTGATTGAATGTAGAGATTTAGCTCTCTGAGGTCTAATATAGGCCTGAGAGAGCCATCCTTCTTGGGGATTAGGAAGTACAGGGAGTATACTCCTGTTCCTTGATGATGAAATGGGACAGGTTCTATTGCATGTTTTTCCAAGAGAGAGAGAGAGAGAGAACCTCTTGTTTTAAGAGCGTGAGATGTTCTGGTGACATTACATGTGGTCTAGGAAGAATAGTTGGGGGAGTGCTTAGTAAGCTCTGAGGTAACGGGTTTTTAGGAACCCGTTGGTGCCAGGGGATAACACCCGAAGACCTCTGAGTTCTCCCTTGTTCCGGACCACAGAAACACGGAGTCTTCTAGTCGCAGTCAAAGATCAAGTTTTATTGGTAGCTACCAAGTAACACGTGTCCCAGAAGTACACCACACGGATAGTAGGTTCTCAGGAGACTGTTCGTTTTTACAGAACCAGCCTTCTCCTTATATACAGAAATAATAGCTTCGTGCAAGAATTCTTGAGTTTATGATATGGCTATACACATATTTCTACAATAATACAAAGAGCAAAGTCAAGTAAGCAAGCCCACATTTTAGATGTCCAGTTCGTTGATAGATTACCCATTTTGGCCCGGAACTCCCATCAGATATCGATGAAACCTCAATAAAGAAGGGCACCTCCTAGTCATAAAACTGGCCATAAACAAGGAACGTGGACAGGTGCATGTTTGCAGAAAGCATGGTCTGTAGGTAGTGAATGGTTTGTGGAATGTTATGCATTGATGCTATCGTATTCGGCCACTGGGCGAGGAGCTGCCCAAACAGGTCTGGCTGAAGGCAGTGGAGTCAGTTGGGACAGGTCAGGGGGAAGTCAGGGAAGGTGGACGTGTCCTTTTGGATCAAGCTCGACCTTTAATTGACTTATCATGAGGGCAAGGTACAAGATGGATGCTGCTCACAAGATGGAGTTTAAAGGGTCAGAACGGAAACTATGATTTAGGGGTGTTGGCAACCTCCGATCATGAAGCAAATGCATAGGGATGATGTCCTAGTCATTATCGGTTCGTCGATACTAAATTCGTCATGGTATGTTGATGTTTTGTGACACGGGTATTGGACCTCGATATCGGGATAACAACAGGGTCCAGATTTTCAGAACCACAGACTCTCCTTTTGCCCTTATGTAAGGCAATAACTCACGTTAATCTGAGTCCAAATCGGTATGGAGAAATTCGTGGAGATGCTGCTGTAGCATCATTCTGTTACTCCGTTCGTCCCTTGACACAGGCTTCCGTACACACGAAGTAGCACAGAGACCACATAGTGCAGGAGCGCACTGTACACATAGGCAGAACATAAACAGAAGTGCTAAGATCATCCCAATGAAGATCAGTGTTTTACAACCCCAGCCGGTGATCAGTTCCCAGAACAACCCCAGCAAGGACCAATCCCCTTTCTCAACGTGAAGGGAACCAGATATTTCATGTAGTTTGGAGATGGCCTGGTACACTGTCGGCGCATTATCAGGGATGAATATACAACAACTGGATTGGATGACTCTACACACACCACCACGATCGGCGAGTATGATATCTAGGGCAACTCGGTTCTGAAGGGTCATAAGTCGATCCGACTGAAGCTCGGTTGTCAAATTGCCAAGGGCTCCGGCCGTTCCAATCACGGCGGATTCAACTATCCTTGCTAACTGACGAATATTCCTGCTGTTCACCATAGGCCCCCAAAATGGCAGAAAACCCTTTGCAAAGTCAGCGAATTCCTGACTTGCGGTGTCGTCTTTACTCACGACACCCCTAGCTGTCCTTGTCCGATGGTAATCTGCTCTGGCCGTGTAGGTGGGAGGCAGCAGAAATGAGATGAAACATGTACCTGAGAAGTCAGGGGGCAACCACGTCTAGGCTTGGTCGTGGCAGACGAAATACGTGCCTTTGGCTGCTAAGAGTATAGGGGAAGTTCGGGAAGCGAACACATATGTTTCTGTGCAAATGCTCTTTCCTAACTGTGCCGTGGGATCCCTACCAATACCCTGTAAACATAAATGACCTCGGTGGGGCACTACCCAAACTGGGCGGGATTTCTTTGCTGCCTGGCTCTTGATCAGGTAAACCCCATGTTTGGTCACGTTCCAACGGGTGTAGGGACTGAGTTCATCTTTGGGGATTGTCAGATATGTGTCGATATCCCTACTCATATTTCTTATCCCTGCAATTAGTGCCTTGTTACTGGAATCGCTCTCAGTGGAACGGGTGGGGTATGGTTCTAGGGCGAATAGGAACATGGTCTGGAAAGCCCACAGAGAGCCATAATAACTGAATGGCAGAATGAAGTATGGGATCCCCTTATCGGTTGTGTGTGGCATGAGTCCGCATATCCAACAGTTCGAGGTGTTCATTATGGACTGGTGTTGGTGTAGAAGTTGAATGAAAGAGTTATTTACAAATTCGAGTCTTCGGGCAGACTCGTGTTCAGGTAGAGGGTGAAAGTAGTGTGGAGAAATAGTAGGAGGAGGTGGTGGCTGGGTGTCATTCGAAAAGGTAACTTTAAATGCGAATAGAGTATAACCAGTCAAAAACACAACTATGCTACATAACATTAAAACACATTTTATCAGGAATCTTCTTTTGGACAGTATCGTGCATAACTGTTTTTCAAAGTTCGTGAGTCTGATAGGTCTCTCTACCCTAAGAAACTCCATCCTCTAGTTGCTGCCCGCGGTGGTAGATTGATTCTGCCAGGGAGCGCGCTCTGTTCAGTCCGGGGTAACTCCCGTGGACCAACCAGAACCGTGGACCTAAAACTTCCCCAGTTGCACTCCCCAGACTTCAACCGCGACCCTAGCAGCAGAACCGGATGGCGGTTCGAAAATCAAAAATGAGCAAGTTCCCTGGGACGAGAGAGCTGAAAAATCAAAAATAGTGCTGAGGGGAAAAGAAATTCACATTTATTAGTCTCTTTGTCTAGACCTTAGGTTGTACCGTCGTTTCCCAGGTACGGTGTGGTCTTCAAACAATGTCTCGGGTTCGGTAGTGTCCAATTGCATAGACGGTGACACAAGTCCTTGCAAAATATGATCACTCTCCTCTCGGTACTAGTTTCTTTCAAACGTGCATCGCTGAAAGGGATGAAGCGAGGTACGGATTCTGTCTCGGAGTCGGCAAGTCCTTTATTGACCCATCGGTCGTATGGAAGGGGTAGAGGGACCCGTTTACAATGGGTCCCATGTACCCAGTTCTTTTTGCCTTCCACCCGAACGGCAGATCTCGTGGAAAGAAGTACCAGGTGCGGTCCGGTCCACCTCGGTTGTTCGTTGTTGGTGCGCTGGAAGTTCCGCACCAGGACCCACGTGCCGGGTTCGATGAGGTGGCCTGGATCGTCAGAGGCTGGCGGAGAGGAACTGTGAACCTGTTGGTGTAAAACACGCAATTTAGTTGTCAATTCGCACAAATAGTCAAGCAGTACGGGGTGTTCTATTTCACTGAGTTTCTTTGGTCTTGTCACGCCCCAGACATTGGCTGGGCGGCCAAACACTATCTCGTGGGGGCTAAGTCCTAATCTGGAATGCACAGTCATTCTGGTTGACAAGAGTGCTAGAGGCAAGGCGTCGGGCCATTTAAGACCTGTACTGGCTTGGATCTTGGCTAATTTGAGTTTTAAAGTGCCATTGTAGCACTCTACTAATCCAGCTGATTGGGGGTGATTTGCAGCGTGGAATTTTTGGTGTATGCCTAGACACTCACACACTCTCTTCATCACGCATCCTACAAATTCACTTCCATTATCACTCCAGACAATTCTAGGCATACCAAACCTCGGGAAGAACTCTTTGACAAGGGCTTTGGCAGTTGACAAGGCGGTATTGTCCTTAAGGGGGTACGCTTCCACCCACCTGGAGAAGGCGCAAACAACGATGAGCACATACTTCAGATTGTTGCACCTCTCCATGTGGATGAAATCGAGCTGCAAAACCTCGAACGGGTACGTTGGAGGCGCAAAATGACCAACTGGAGTTGGTGTTCCCCTACCGGGATTGTACTTCAAACATACCATACAGTTTCTGACCACATTCTCTGCATATTTTGGGATATTACTATTCTGCCATACTGGGGCCAATAGTTTACGTATTCCTTTCGAACTGATGTGCGCAATTCCGTGAGCCATCGTTACTACTGCAAGTACGTATGCATTAGGTAATAGCCATCGCTGGTGTTCTGATAGTTCGACCCAACAACCATTCGCATCTAATCTACCTGTACTTTCTCTCCATTCATTCACCTCGTTCTCAGTGGCCTCGGCTTGTATCGATTTCACGTTTTCAATGGTGTCCTCACACATTCCCACATCAGCAATCCATCTAGCGGGACCCACAACATACATCCGACTCATTGTGTTCCTTGCAGTTTCTTTCGCAACCTCGTCTGCAAATGCATTCCCGCGGCCAACATCATCCTGAATCTTTTTGTGTGCACTGCATTTTGTGATGGCAACTTGTAGTGGCAAGGTCAGTGACTCAAGGAGCTCATTAACTAGCTGACCATGTTGTATCTTTGCACCATGTGACGTAAAGAACCCACGTTCACGCCACAATCTCCCAAAACTGTGAGCCACACCAAAGGCGTATTGGCTGTCAGTGTACACATTCACTCGCTTTCCTTTCGCCAACACACATGCTCTGGTGAGTGCAATAAGTTCTGCGGCTTGTGCAGAATTGTGGGAAATACGCGCGGTCTCTATAATGGTGTGTAATGTCGTTACGGCATATGCTGTAGTCGTATCACCATTCGGCAACTTGAAGCATGAACCATCAACCCATAAAGTATCATTGCATTCGGGAAGGGGAGTGTCCTGTAAGTCTACTCTCCCTTTTGTCTCTTCTTCTGTCCTAAAGCAGCAGTCATGGTTATCAATTTTGTCTGTGTCTGTTTCTGTCGGGATGGGAAGTAGCGTAGCGGGGTTGAGTGTATCACACCTCTTTATGTGGATGTGACTTGCTAGCAGTGTAAGTTCGTAACTGGATAGTCGAGCGCTAGTGAGGTGTTGTGTCTTTGTCCTATTTAGCAAAATGTCTACTGCATGCGGAACCATAACGATCAGAGTATTATTCATGACTAATCCAGCAGACTGTCGAATGCAGACAGCTGCTGCGGCGGTTGCTCTCAGACAACTTGGAAGGGCTTTAGCCACAGGATCTAGAGTTGCCGAAAAATACGCGTATGGGCGCTGTTTGTCCCCAAAGTATTGCGTTAAGACTGATAATGCACAACCTTCCTTTTCGTGGACATATAATGTAAAAGGCTTACTGTAGTTGGGGTTTCCCAACACAGGAGCCGAACATAATGCATCACGCAACTCGTGGAAGCTCGTCTGACAATCTTCAGACCAGGGCATAGGATTGGGCGTGTCCTTACGGAGTAGTGCCAGCAAGGGTTTAGCTAGTAGTGAGAAATTCGGTATCCATTGTCTACAGTACGATGTAATGCTCAAGAAGGCTCGAACCTCTCTCTGTGTCCTTGGGGCACTTAGTTCTGCGATTGCCTGTATTCTTTCTGGTGTCAGTCTCCTTCCCTCCTTCGATAAGATGTGACCTAAGTAGGTTACGTCTTGTCGACAAAATTGTAGTTTGGAAAGGGAGACTTTGTGCTTCATGTCACATAAATGATGCAATAATGACAACGTAGCTTGTTTGCAAATTTCTTCAGTGTCTGCAGCGATCAGCAGATCGTCTACGTACTGAATCAAAGTTGACCCATCTGGCAGCACAATTGTGTCTAGTTGTGTTTTCAGAGCCTGACTGAATATTGATGGGCTTTCGCAGTAGCCTTGAGGAGCGCACTTGAAGCGGAAGCTTCGTCCTCCTAAATTGAAGCCGAAAATGCCTCTACTCTCTTCAGCAATCGGGATGCTGAAGAAAGCGTTCTTCAGGTCAATCACCGAGAACCAAGCTGCTGAAGCTGGAACCATTGTCAATAAAGCAGTAATGTCGGGGACAACTGGAAACTGTGGGATAACTACCTTATTTACTTCTCTGAGGTCAATCACAAACCTATACACAGGGGGCTGTGAAGGATCAGTACGTTTTAAGACTGGCAAAACTGGACTGTTACAAACGTTACCTGTTGTTTCTTCGATAACATCTTTATCGATCAGATCATAAACGATCGTTAACAACGCCTTTTCGCATTCGCTAGATATTTTGTATTGGGGAATACGTGGCAACCTAACGTTGGCTTTCAAAGTTATGACATACGGTGCTATCTCCAAACGACCGACATCATTAGAACCATTAGCCCAAAGTATATCAGGGAGTGATGACAATTCAGTTGGCATATTTTCCTTTGACAAATACATTGGAGAAATGACTTTCTTACCTAAAGTAAGTTGTACTCCCAAGGGGGAACAGTATAGAGTCGCATATAACCTTTTTAGCAAATCCAAACCTAACAAATTTTCACCGCAACCTGTCGTAAGAATGAGGGGTGCTTCCAACTCGCATGGGCCAACAGAAAGTAATATAGGACTAGAGATCGGATTTCTAACAGGGGCGCCAGAGAAACCTACTGAGACATTCATTTCGCCAGACAAAGGTGCGCCAGGAAGTTTCGAGTGCATAATAGAACTTTTTGTAGCACCAGTATCCAGCAGAAATGGCTCTGACACTCCTGATGTTATTACCTCGACATAAGGTCCATTCTGATCTACTGGAACTGAAACAACTCCCTCTCTTTGTCCATGGCTGTCCTAGAAATCGTTACCCTCATTTTCGTGTTCGGTGTAATAGTCGTCAGCATAGTACTGAGCTGACTTAGACGATGCATTATTCTGTTGGTCAAAGCTATTCATGGAATTCTGAGGCGGAAAAGAAGCTGTGTTCTGGGAGAAATTTCCACGGCCCCTACCTCTAGGGGCATGTTGAACACCTCTTCCCCTTACACCTGAAACACCGTTTAAGCGTCGCGCAAGAGCCGGACAATTACTTTTGAAGTGACCCTCTTCCTTGCAATACGCACATTGATTCGGGCCATACGGAACACGCTGATGGGAAAACTCGTTTCCTTGCGCGTTTCTCGAATACTGCTGTTGTTGCTGATAATTGGGCTGACTAGCCATACGAGGCGGATAGGCCTGCTGGAGAAGAACTTTAGTTTTCAAATCTTTCGTCTTTTTGTCTGCCTTATCTAGCTCGTCTTTGCGCCTATTTTCATAGTACTGGGCTGTTGCTAAAATCTGCGCTGACGTAGAGACAGCCCAAGCACTTTCTGAATCTTTTAGTTTAGTACACAGTTCAGGAAGCAAATTATGTACAAATTTGTCTACGAACAATCTTTGGCCACCCTCGGTAGCCATATCCTGACCACTATGGTCGGTGAAAGTTTCCTCAAATCTCGTGAAAAAGTCAGACACATTCTCATCTTTCTTTTGCTTGCACGCAGAGAGTTTGTCCCAGTTTACGCGTACTTCAGGCATTATTGTCTTCATGTACGCTATAATTCTACCGGGAAGTTCAGCTATTAATGGCTCAGGTTTAAAACCACCGACTTGTCTAGCATCTGTAGTTGTAATGTTCGCCCACGAGTCACCTAATTCTTGGTCATAATCCGTATGACGAATTTTACTCCAGAAAGGATGTGGAACAACGTTCCCAAACAACATGTCTATATCCGCTAAATTCATTATACGTGAGCTTGCAGTTTGCGACAACTCCTTATAATACCCAGTCGGGTTTTTACGGGGATCGGGTAGTGTCTGCTTGAGTGCTAAAACTTCGGATCTTTTCCAGGGGACATGTACCCATACACGCTGGAAATGAGGCGGAATTGGCGGTACTGCGTTTGCATCGCCTTCCCTCCAAACCGGAGGAACCTCTCTCATGGGGTACTGTCTCCCTCTTTTCCTACTAGATGTACCACATTCAGATGATGACCCAGAATTACCACCCGTACTTCGATGTGATAATAATATCTCAACTGCTTTTTCAACATCGGGACCTACGATCATACCCTCCCCAAATTTAAATCGTACACTACACAACTCTTGCTGGTTGCTCTTCTGACCATTATCTTCCAAATCCTCACAGAAAAACACACATCTGCTCAAAGACGTATCTTTGTGTTGGTTCATCCCATTGACGGAAGACGTTCATGACCGACATCATATCTCGCTGTATCCATAGCCCAATTCCGTGCTAACTTATTCAATGACTCCCTTTCCTGATAATCAGGCATTTGGCTTCGTAATTGTCTTCGTTCCGTATTAGGGGTCGTTTTAGGCGACCGAAAAAGTGGTGAAGGAAAGTTAGTAACAATGCTGGCCATTTTATGCCAGACGGAAGGCGAAAGTGGAGGAATAACTGGTGGTAGAACAGAGTCACGCAGAGCAGAAACAGAAACATTCGTAGAACGAGTATCAGAGAAAATAGAAGGTGCGCTAGGCGAAGTTGTAGAAGGAACAGTAGGAGAAGTAGATGTGATCGGTGAGCCTTGAGGAGGCTGCACCAGAGAAACAGGAGCCAGCTGAAGAACAGCTGGTGGGTGCTGTGAAGGAGCCGGTATAACAGCTACCAGAGGTGCAACTAAAGGTTGCGGAGGTGCTGTGGCATTTTGTGCATAGGGTGGTGGCGAATTTAATAAGTGGGACATTAATGGGTCTTTCTCGGATGTTTCCTCTTGACCTTGTCCCTTATTTGGTAGCATCGGGTAACATTTATCTACTGCTAGTTTCTTTCTCCTAAGTGTTTGTTCGCTTTCCTGCTCTTCCTCGTTATCTCTGTATGCAATGGCAGCTTGTACCATTGACATTCCCCTTTTATTCTTTTTTGCTAATTTTATTTCTTTCTGTTTGGCTTCTTTGCGCCATAAGCGAAAAGAGTCAAACATCGCCGGCCGGGCTTTCTTCTTGAACAATTTGACCTCTAGGTTGTCTAATATTTCTGGGTCAAAACTACCATATTGGGGCCATTTTAAAACGCCATCCTTGCGGGTGTATTTTATCCATGCTTCATTATATGCGATAGGACCTACGCCGTGCTTTACATAGAGCTCATATGTTGGAGTTCCAATTGGAGGAACCGGACAAGAATCCTCTAATCGGGAGTCCTTACTACAACCAAGACAAAACAAGTTTCCAAGTCTGCTAAAACCAGGCATCTTCGCTCACTAGTCTAGCTTCAAACTTCAAAGGATGATCTATTACGATACTTCTCGTGAATACACGAGTCCTTCGGCTTTGGGGCTTGCAAGTACCAAATCAAAGCGTATCTCAAGGATACCAAAAACTAAGGACAAACTAAGGACTGGGAGACGCTCCACTTATACTTAACTGAAGTATTTGAAGATCTGTGACGTCGCTAGAAGACTCGTCTATCGTTTCGCTCTACCAAGGATCACTGGGTCCAAAACAAGGCGATAGTCAGGGCAGCAGTCCTTCGTAGCCGTCGGGACGCGGGGAACCTCGCAGCAAAGACCTTCGGAACCACGTCGACATACAGGGGTCGCTGGAGTGGCTGGCCGTCCTCTGGAATTTTTACACGAAGCTCCTCACGAACATCTGGCTTGGACCGTCGCCGCTTGATATCGCCCCGAGTTGGGCGCCAACTGAGGTAACGGGTTTTTAGGAACCCGTTGGTGCCAGGGGATAACACCCGAAGACCTCTGAGTTCTCCCTTGTTCCGGACCACAGAAACACGGAGTCTTCTAGTCGCAGTCAAAGATCAAGTTTTATTGGTAGCTACCAAGTAACACGTGTCCCAGAAGTACACCACACGGATAGTAGGTTCTCGGGAGACTGTTCGTTTTTACAGAACCAGCCTTCTCCTTATATACAGAAATAATAGCTTTGAGCAAGAATTCTTGAGTTTATGATATGGCTATACACATATTTCTACAATAATACAAAGAGCGAAGTCATGTAAGCAAGCCCACATTTTAGATGTCCAGTTCGTTGATAGATTACCCAGTTAGGCCCGGAACTCCCATCAGATATCGATGAAACCTCAATAAAGAAGGGCACCTCCTAGTCATAAAACTGGCCATAAACAAGGAACGTGGACAGGTGCATGTTTGCAGAAAGCATGGTCTGTAGGTAGTGAATGGTTTGTGGAATGTTATGCATTGATGCTATCGTATTCGGCCACTGGGCGAGGAGCTGCCCAAACAGGTCTGGCTGAAGGCAGTGGAGTCAGTTGGGACAGGTCAGGGGGAAGTCAGGGAAGGTGGACGTGTCCTTTTGGATCAAGCTCGACCTTTAATTGACTTATCATGAGGGCAAGGTACAAGATGGATGCTGCTCACAAGATGGAGTTTAAAGGGTCGGAACGGAAACTATGATTTAGGGGTGTTGGCAACCTCCGATCATGATGCAAATGCATAGGGATGATGTCCTAGTCATTATCGGTTCGTCGATACTAAATTCGTCATGGTATGTTGATGTTTTGTGACACGGGTATTGGACCTCGATATCGGGATAACAAAAGGGTCCAGATTTTCAGAACCACAGCTCCAGGCAATAACCATACTGGATAATTTGTAGTACCCACTTGTCCGAGGTGATTTAATTCCAGACAGGTAGGAATTGTGAGAGACGTCCCCCGACAGGTGTGGATTGATCGGGGCTGCAGGGGAAAGTCACTGTTTGCGGGGGAAGTGCGTGTGGAGTTGCCTCTGCCTCTTCCCCTATTATTGTTTCCTCTACAGCCTCCTCGAAAATAGCCTCTGGAAGAGGTGGGTGGGTTGTTCCCCTTGTAAGAGGAGGAGGGATTTTCGGTGGACTCTGTTTTTGAACCACCCATGTAAAAGGAGCAGCGAAAGGACCTCCTATTAGTTGGTAACTGTTAAGCCCCCATAGACTTTGCAACCTCAGTGTTTTTCAAGGGAGGCATCTACAGCTGGCCCGAAAAGATGTTCCTTATCAAAAGGCTGGTTTAGTATGGAGGATTGTACCTCCTGTTTAAATCCCAAAATTCTAAGCCAAGCGTGTCTGCGCAGTAGCACGCTAGTATTTACTGCACGAGCTGCTGAGTCTGCTGCATCGAGTTCACATTTAATGGAAGTGTTAGTGATAAGTTTGCCTTTCTGGATACGTTCATTAGCTTTTCCTTTGTACTGATCCGGTAAGTGTTGCATGAGTTGTTCTAACTTATCATAATGAGCCTTGTCATAGCGTGCTAGCAGAGCCTGAGCGTTGGCAATACGCCAATAATTTTCAA
The DNA here is from genome assembly GCF_964261635.1 of Lissotriton helveticus. NCBI lineage: Eukaryota > Metazoa > Chordata > Amphibia > Caudata > Salamandridae > Lissotriton > Lissotriton helveticus. The sequence goes on from NC_136063.1 coordinate 1,210,758,836, forward strand.
TCTGTGTAGCCACTCTCTTACCTGAGGCATCAATGAGCTTGAACTCCTTGTCAGGAGGGGGAGCCTCACCTGTGGTTTGAGAGTTAGCTCTCTTGCGAGCGTTAGAGACTACAAGAGAGTCCATATGCACCTTTAATGTAAGCAGGATCTGTAGGAGCGGGTTTATATTTGTCTACTCTGGGTGTGAGCATTCTTGCTCTAATTGGGTCTTTAAATATCTCATCCGTGTGCTTTAACATGCCTTTTAGCAAGGTTAAAGTGTGAGTAGATCTTTGGGAATAACTGAGTATCTCAAATGTTATGGGATGTTAGTGACCTTTTATATAGCGCATGACTCACCCAGGGGCATCTCAGCCCTGAAACCTACAGGGGGGCAACGAGACGGAGAAGCCAGATACCAAAAGCCATAGAACAGGAAAAAGTACACTAGAACAGAAAAGCTTTGAGATGTTTTCTAAAAACAAGATAGGAAGTGGATTTAAGTAAAGCCTCAGGAAGCGCGTTCCAGTATCTGGGGGCTACATATGAGAATGTTTTGCCCTCGGTACGGCTAAGGCGAATACGTGGGACCTTCAACAGTGCCAAAGAGTTTGACCTAAGATTATACTTGGATGTTTGCTTACAGACCTAATTTTGCAGATAATCAGGGCCCATTCCCTTGATGGCCTTGAAGGTGAGGCAACATATCTTGAAGAATGAACTCTTTATAACTGAAAGCCAGTGTAGCTCTCTAAGCAAGGGCAGTGATGGTGTCCCTGGAGGACGGTTTAACACCATCCTAGCTGCAGTATTCTGGAAAACTTGAAGCTTGGCCGTTATGGGGGGTTAACCATGTTTCTGTTAAAAAACATAAATCAGGGGTGAAGGTGGAGATCATATCCCAAATTTCCGTAGGGATCTGGTATTGCATAAAATATAACTTGGCCTATTATGTGTTGTAGAGGAATCAATACCACAACCACTCGGACAAGCCATTACTGGGAAGGAAATAAACTTACAAATTTTACATGTGACCAGGTCTTCAAGAACAGTGGGAAAGATAATGGGCAAAATTTTAGTTGACGCTTGCCTGCTGAGCGCCCCCTTTCTTATATCAAGCAATGCTTCTTTCGTATAGGAGAGAAGAGTCTCTGGCATGGCATCCGGAGCCGATAGGGCAGCATCTCCTGCCTCCTGGCTCGGTCTGGCGTGGACGGGCGCAGACGGGCTTGCCTCTTGCACGGCCCCTGCGCGCGTCCACTGCGCGTGCGCGCTAGTGGAGTCATTTAATACTCTGAGGGCCAGTGTAGCCCACACCACTAGCCCGCCTACCTCTATTACCCCAAGATGGCACCTGGCGAAGTGCGGCTGGGAAATAGATCCTATGTACCCGGACAGCTCCTAATCGGCTGCGGGGAGGAGTGCTAGGTTGAGGGAGAAGCGATTGCAACAGTGAGGTAGGATATTTTAAAAATACAAAGTTAAAAAGAGATCGCTTCTACGATTCCCGGCTTTCCACCTCAGGAATCCCCCTAAGAGTGAGCGCTGGCGTCCTGACCCAGTATTTGGACATCCTCTTCCAAAGGCTCTTTATGGAGCTCCACTCCTTGATATTGGGCAGCTCTATTAACCCCTTGCATGGGGTGAATTTTCGCGCTGTGTGGGCATTTCAATTAGTGGGCGGGCTTCGGACGGCCAGGGGCGGTCCTCCGCACATGCCCACTGTGAAGCATTACGGCTCCCTTGTCGCAATGCGGGGGTAAGGGCGGCCTGGGAGCGCGACCTTGGTCACCCGCTCACAGACGCACAGTGGGGTCAGCGCTGTACGCAGATATGTAGAGTATCCCTAACCACTAGCATACGTTGTTGCATTTAAAATTTTTGTAGAGAGGATACATGACACCTAACAAAATGCATCGTATGGACCCTTCGCATCCCCATTGTTGCCCGGGTGTCGCTCCCCGGAGGCAGACTTTGCACACATGACTTGGACATGCATCAAGATAGAGCGTTATTGGAGGTCGGTCTTTGGGGAAATCTCTCGTATGGTTGAGATGTAGGTTACACCCACACCTTTGTTGCCATTACTGGAGTACATATATGATCTCCCCAAATCCAGGCGTCGATTTGTTGCAATAGCATTCCTAGTTGCCACACGTGAGGTGGCTATTAGTTGGAGTGGTAGGTATGCCCCCACATTGCAGACATGGCTCCACAGTATGACATACTGCAACACCACCAGTGATACATACGCACAACTCCAGCCGTCTGCTGCTAGGCCCGTTGATATTTGTCAGCCATTCCAATCCTATCTCCTCACTGCACAACTGTGGATTGCACTCACTAGACCTGTAGGGGTTGGGGATGTATCTGGGGACCATGTATCATTTTAGAGACCATTGTAAATATAAATGTGAGCTTTGCCTGATTGTATACATTTTAAACTGTGTATCTGTGCGGAACAGATCTAGGTATGCATACACTGGGACATTAAACTATGTAATTTTTTGTTTTACCTACATTGGTTAGACAGCACTGTACTAAGATGTTTCTTTTCTTTGGTTGTAACCTTTATAAAAACCTTAATTTTTTTCAAAAAGTATGGCTGAGCCTCAAGCAAAATTGGACTAGCATGCCATGTTACGTTTGCCCACCCATCCAGCTTGCAGGCATGTCAGTGTAGTTTCCGTGAGGTGCTTTTCTTGCAAGAAGCAAACATCCACCGATTGTCTCTGCTCATACCCGTTACATATTCCAGGTGATAATCTTAACCGACTGCATTGAAATCACTACACATAGTAAGAATGAGCTGAGAAGACTAAGGCAAGGGAAGGGAGTATAGCATCTAAGGTGGTGCAATTTACAATGTTCATAAAGATTCCACCCATCACCAACTTTGACCACCCCCACATTCGGGTTAAATATTACTAACCCACCCTTTCTGTAACACCCAACCATGAATTGTAGTATGTTTAGAGGGACTCATCCCGTGAGGGCAAGCCTGAGGTCCAGCGGACTCCCAGCTTCAACGAGCTTGGGGTTGGAGTCTGAAATACACAAGTACACCAAGCCCACTGCATCGATGACACAGCATGGGCTTCACAGTCTCACCTCCAACTGCAACAGCTCAAACTGCAGTCAGAAGGTCAACATTTTAGCACAGGTTCAGACCCTCTTACCAAAAAGTGAAGAAGCAATGCAGTATTACACCAGTGAAGCACCACCAAAAGCACCAGTGTCTTGGGGAGTGTCAGCCATGCCCCCAGAGTTGATGCCACTCTGGATACAAACCTAGATCGTGTGGCAATTACATCACATTAAGAGGAGAGAGGGGATTAATCATGGTCACTGAGTTGATCTGCATTCGGTGCCGGGAGGTGGGTCAGGTGCTCATCTTCGCAACTGAGATGGTTTTTGACAAACTTTACCACTAACTTAGAGTCCATAAAGTAGTGGGGCTTCCTCTAATGGTGAATTTGCAACTTGGCGGGGTACAACAGAGAGTATTTGGCATCTGTGTGCTGAAGAGCATGCTTCACAGGCACAAAGTCATGCCTAGCAGCCTGCACCATCATCGTGAATTCAGGATATATCGAGAGTTGTTTACCCGGATATGGTAGCTTTGCAATTTAATAAGTGGGCAATGAAAGTTCGGGCCGGTGATCCAGTGGGAGGCTTTGACCCAGGGACCGATGGAAGTACTCCACCCAAAACATAGCCAAGCGAGTGTCTCTGAATATGGTTCGCAGCATCTCCTCCACATAGCACTGACGCTTACTGTGGATTCGGGTAGTCCAAGGATACAATGGTGGTTCCTTCTCAATCTCGCCTCAAGGTCTTCATTCTTGTTTCGTATGACCTGGCGAGGAATGCGCATGCACAGGCTCCCATGCATGAGCAGTTCCAAGAAGAAGGCTAGATGGCACAGGATGACCTCGCGATCAGGTAAGTTTTAATTTAAATCGTATCTTAAGTCTTTTTAATCACATTTAATATTGCGGGCGGGAGGCGGGCGGGCGTCGCGTAACGGAAATATGCGGAGAGGCACGGAGATTGGTTCAATCTCCTTGCCTCTCCGCGTAAGTCCCTTAGGCGACTTCCGCCCACCCCTAGTGGAGATGATGCTTTGCGACCTCTTTGGGGAGGGCTTGTCCATGGGCTTCATCATGGAGTGGGCTCACCTCTCGCTGGCCCGGGGCCCCCCAGGCACACCGGCTCGCCCCTATAGTTGCACGCCTTTTGAACTTCAGGAATTGTGATCTGGTCCTGCGGCTTGCGCACATGCACAGATTTATCCAATATCTGGGAAACAGCCTTTACTCCTATCCAGACTTCACACTATCAGTTCAGGCTGCCTGCCGCAAATTCCTGCTTGCAAAAGGATTCTCAAAAAAGCAGAAATTCCCTATGCATTCCTATTGCCCAGCCAAATTACAGATCTTTGAGGGTAAACATACTTATTTACGAATGCTGTCAGCTCTAATGCCCTAAGTGCATCACTGAGCTGCAGCACTGTCCAATTATCTGTGGACCTGTGAGTGGGGGGTAGCCTATCAGACACTCACTATGCATGGTAACAGGTCGCTAAAACCACGTTTCATGTAACCAATGTCCTTATATTCTAGCCTTTGTTCTTTAACTTTTCTGGCTATATTGCATAGGAGTCTTTATCACATGAATCATGCAATACCTCAGATTGCGAATTCTGTAGCTCCCCTCCCTTGGGCTCCCTCTGCTGTTTTTCCTCTCTCTCCACCATTGCCATCCTCTCCTACAGGCCCCCTCCCCTACATGATTACAGTTGTTGTATTGTTCTCTATTGATAAATGCCAATAAAAACTATTTTTTTTAACCGAAAACAAGAACCAAATGTAGATCCCATTGAGGCATAATAAAAGGAGAAGGAGAGTATCAAATTGTAAGTCCCTTTAGAATTCATTAAACAATTCGGATTTATAAAAATAATAGTTGATTTGGTAAGTGTAGGAAAGCCGCTAAGGCAGACAAGTTACCTTTAACTGTCCCAACTGAAGTGGAGGGCAAGCAAGGGAAGTTCAGGTGAATGGGCTTTATTGGGATCTATGGATGGATTTATCAGCACACCATTGTACATACCTAGACCATCTACCAGAGTACACAAATCTGGTGGACAGATGTCTGAAAGAGAGAATGATGTCCACCACCTCAGGTGGTACAGAGAAAGATTTTAGGTTGCCCCACTAAATCTCCTGGCATGCAGGTGGCGGCTGGGGTGTAGAACCCCCACCTGTGACTGCGACAGGAGATCAAATCTGTGAGTGAGAGAGAGCTGAGGGCACAGTGAGAGATAAATATGGTCGCATACCACATCCTTCTCGGTCAGTCCGGGGCAATTACTTGGGCCCGGTCTACGTGAATCTTCCTCAACACTCAAGGAAATAAGTGTATCGGAGGAAATGTAAACAAAAGCGGAGCAGTCGACTTGAGATAAAACACGCCCCCGAAGGTTCCCTGCATCGGATACTTGAGGGCATATCATTTTGGACAGTGAGAATTTTCTTGAGTGTAAATAGATCCACAAGAGGAGTCCCCCATAACTGAAAGATTCCCTGGATCACCTCTGTGTTTAGACTTGTCGTCTGCCGGATGACATTGGCCGAGACTGTCTGCTCGTACATAGAGAACTCCGGTCAGGTGACTTGCTACTACACAAATCTGATAGTCGTTATCCCACAGAGCTTCTACAGAGAAAAGACAACCCTACTCCTCCCTGTTTGTTTGTGTACCACATTAGTTGTGTTGCCAGTCAAGATTTAGACAAAGAGACCACAAAGGAAAGCCTTGAAAGGTAGATGTATCACCTGTAATCCCAACAGATTGATATATAACCCTTTGATCTCCAGTTGGGCATGTAGAGGCATCTGTGATAACTGTGCCACCGGAAGAAGAGGGTGAAAAGTATTTCCTTTATGCATGTTGTCGTTTACACTCCACCATTGCATTCCCTCTGCTGTGTCCCTTCGGATCTTTATGCATGCCTACAGATCTCCAACGCATTGAAAGAACTGCCTGTGGAAACAACACTGGAAGGCTCTCATGAGTCGAAGATCAAGAGAATGTAGGAGACTAAAAGACCTAACAGGTGCAAGACCATCAGAAATGGAATGACTGCTCCATTAGGAAACATTTGAATCATAGTCTGATAGTCTTGAATTCTCGTAGGTAGAGGAAAGGCTTGACTCTAATACTGTGTTATGAATAGGTGAGACTTGCACCAAAAAGCATTTGTTGACCGGAGAGCAGAGTTTGTACAAAAGTTGAGCTCTTTCTTGTGAATCATCAAATCAGGAGTCTTGGCTTTGGTTAGCCAGTCATCCAGGTATGGGCATATATCAATTCAATTTTTAAATACTTTATTTAAACAATCAAATCCCTTAAAGTGCCAGAAAAGGTAAGAAGAAACACAACATCGCATTACATAAATTTAGCCATATTATATTAAAAAGTGATCTTCAAATAGCAGCATCTAATAAAGATTCTATCGACTGGTGGATTAAAACACAAGTTTGATTAAAAATAACATAGTATTTAAAACATATCTTTTTGAGGAGATACGAGATAAAATATTTTGACTCTTAATGGTTCATTATGGCCCCTCTTAAGGTGTGTATATAGAATAATAATGTTCCAATAGGTTTCACCTAAAGAGACAGTTAAACATGCATGCAAACTGCATTACATACGCACAAAACAAGGAGACTCAATGAAGGTGTTTGAAGGCTGTTAATTGCCAAAGTTACATCAAACGAAGTTGCACAGGGGCATACAGTTAAAGCAGCACTGTACAGAAGAAATCTTGTGACAACCTGAAGGCACTTGGTGTGAAGCAATATATACAAGTGAAAAGTGACGACGCAAGTGAGCAGGGTGAACAGCGTGAACGGCGCAAGGTGAACAATGATAACAATATATACAGGTAACAAATATCAACATTAGCAATCATTATTTGTCATTTTCATTCAGAAAAAAGGAAATGCGCCTAACTGTTGCGCTGTGGAGTCGACGACGTTTCGACCCTCGTTACTTGGGGTCGTCTTCAGGACCAGGTTGTCAATTCAGAGGTGTGCTGTGGGGGAAGGAAAGGCAATGAGCTCACAGGGTGGGCTGGTGTCCAACAGGAGTGAAAGGTGACAAGTGACTGTGGGGAGGGCTAACAGACGGATAAGTGATTTAAAAAAGGGTGATGATCCTGGCATGGGATCAGTGGGGGTGTCCGTTAATAAATCTTGACGTAGCGAGGTATGAAGGAAAATGGTGGTCTAGGGACAAAAAATGCCATGTGCCACTAACTGGGGATTGTGAGCGGCGCACGCTTAGGGTATCAAGCATAAATGGCAGTCACCCAAGGAGAGACCGCAGTAATAGATACAGAGGCGGCTATGGGTATAATACCAAGGGGCGTAAGCAAACGATGTGCGGGGAAACGGGGCCATGCAGAGGGGCAGATTTGCAAACCTGCATGAATAATCAATCATGGAAGCAGCTGGAGGAGTCCGCAGAAAGTCGGTCTGGGGGCGATTATGAGTCTGGCATCTGGAGGGATAAATAGAATAAATGGAAATACGCCCTTCGATTGCGGATTCAAATGAGCTAAGGAACAGTGTAAAGGGAAATTATTACCTGTACAAAGTACGGGGAATGCGAGATGGGTAGATTAGAATGTTCCTGTCCGGTCAGGGCGGCGCCTGCAAAAAAAAGGATAGTGCAGTCAGAGCTGCTCCCCTGCAGTACTTCCGGAGTAGAGGTCGAGAAGGGTGGGAGAGGAATAGCTCGCTTTCATCCTCAACCATGGCCCATTCAATGCATGTAAAGCAGATTGGACTGTTGCAGGCTATACCTCAAAGGAGAATCCCTGGCTAAAGCCTCTACATTTTTTGTATTGTATGTAGCATTTAGCTAAGATAACCATTCTCTCACGCACTTCACTATTGTGGAGAAACGGCTCGAACATGCATACACGAACAAAGCTAAATTGCAGTGCGCAGTTGAATCCGCGCGCGTTACCCTTGAAGACTAGACCGCTTCAGAAAACACTAACATGGCTCAGAATACTTTGCCAATACGGTGGCCATCTTATAATGGTCGATTAACATTAAATGTCATACCAGGTGCTGACCAGATTTGGTTTAACTATGACTCTGGTTCTATGAATCCAAGGTGAAGACTTATTCCAGATTGTGGCAACTGTGAGTTTCCTGACAGGCAGTGTATCTGAATGAGGGTTTGAGGCAGGTGAAAGAGAAAAGTTGAAGTGGAGGAGATATTGGAGTAGCTGATGGCATCAGAGGCTGCGGTGCCGGTGTAGTGTCCTGCGGTGCAGATGGTGTCACGGCGGCGCTGATGAAACGTTCGAACCTCGGCTGATGGCAATGTATTGAGCGCCGAAAGAGGAGGGAGATGTCACTCTCAGCACCAATCTTTTAGATACAGGAGCCAGTAGAGGATTTGCCCAAGATACTTGTGGCAATTGGTAGAAAGGAGTAAACAGAGTTGACTGAAACATCGTCGGTATTAGTCCTATTTTATAGAATAGAGGACCCCTGGGGTCAAGCAGCAGGCCTGAGGGGATCAAGTCTCTATTAAATTCAAGTGAACATGCATTCAGGAAGTTTGAAATGGATGTGTCCAAACTCAGGTTGCATGGTGGGAAAAAAAACAATGGATTGGGATGTGGGTTGGGACACTGCCACTGCCTGAGATTAATTCAAGCATTCCATCATACACCTTGCTTTTGTTGACATTTTATGCAATACAGAAATACAATAGCTTGTTCAACGAATTAATGACATATACAGGACATCAGCAGGCCGTCTTCGAAAGTTAGAAAAGAAAGGAACACCCTGAAAATAGCTTCCTCGAGAGGACACATATGACATTTTGTTTTGGGAAAGACACCACAGTTCAGGTGTCAATTTCAATGATTTTCTACAAATGGACAAACACACAAAGACACATGCAACTGGAAAGTCTCGCTCACATAAAATATACATACACATTTCCTCTGCGATTATGAATGGCTGTCAATGCAAGTTGGCTGGGTCCGAAAAGCGAAATTCACTGGCATTCCCAAAGCTTATTTTCTTCTAGTATGTAGTCTGATGCAATACTCCCTTACAGCCTGCGTTAACAGGTACGTTCAGTACAAAAACCCATTTATTGGGGTGCACATACTCTGGGCATTCAAGCTCTTCGCTGGATGTATTTGGGAAGATTTAGTGGGTTGGGGAGTGTATGAGGTGCCTCTGAAAGTGGGTATTTCAAAGTAAGATTCTGAATTTGTTGGGAATCTAATGTGGCTTCCAGAACCAAGCAGGCTGCTGAACATTCCGAACACAGCATCCACATAGAGACAAATGACCCCCAGATGACATTCCACAGCCTAAGTATCTGCCTGATGAACATTCCAAGCACAGCATCCACATAGAGACAAATTGCCCCCAGCTGACAATCCACTGCCTAAGTATCTGCCTGATTCCTTGCAGACTTGGCATTGCCAGAGTGAAAGCAAAGTCCAGCACCAAAAATAAAAAGCTTTTGATATTACTGGCAGACAGGAGGGTGGGGTACGAGGCAAGACGGGGGAGGGCATGTGTAGGTGCAACACGGACAACGAACGGTGTAAGGAAATAAACCACTATGACGCGGATACCAGTGTCAGTGTCTTTGTTTGGCGGCGGGTGGAACGAAGGAAAGAGGGTGGACAGGTGAGTGGGGCAACACAGACAACAGATGGTGGGAGGCTATCATGGATAACAGAGAACTGGGGGGAGTAACAAGGAAGGACAACAGAAGGTGGGAGGGCAGGTGGGGCTGCAAGCAACACTGACACAGAAAGGAGGGAGCAAGCAAAAACATTAACTGGAATAACTGGCGACTCAGTGTTTCTGGGCTATAGGAGAACCAGATATGGATCATCAAAGCGCCAGTAAAATGCCACAAAAGACATAGTTTTGTGCCACACTTATGGTGTTTTAAAATTTGCCACTCCGTGCCGCAATATCCAGGGGAGAGAAGGAGGGAGGGTCTGCAATATGGTAATTTAGAAAGGTAAATGCTTGAGAGTCCACCAGAGGGCTTCTTAGCTGTGGGCAGTCATTTGTTATCAAATAACTCTTGGCATAGCCTTGCAGAAAAAAAGTACATGCATCCAGGCAATGCAAATCATTTGTACTCTGCTCAGGGTCTCAATATGTAGTCACCAGTCTCAGTGTTAATGCAATATTTGTTTCATATTATTTGTGTGTCAAGAGTAAAACAAATGCAAGACTAGCCTTCAGCTTCTGGGTTGAATATGTGCTTGTTTTTCAGCATGTGGTCTTAATTACGTCCAGCTAGTAGTGTGGCCGAGGATCTGCAAAGGAAAAACAGAGGAAAACTTAGAAAGAGAAGAAAGACTGACAAACAGGGAAAGAGGGAGAAAATAGAAGATAAAAAGAGCAATAGAGAAGAAAGACTCAAAGAGAGAAAACTAGCAAAGGTCTATAAGAAGTTCTCTCATTCTGGCAATCTTTGATCCCAAGACATGGGAAGTGGAGGACCACCAACGAGGAGTCGACTTACGTGGGAGGATACCCTGCTGCACAGTGAACACGATGAAGAGCTACAGCCCATATGTCAGCCAGGAGGAATCAAAACCAAGGAGCTCTGTTGGAGGGAGAGACCACAAGGCCAAGAGGAAGACCTCAAAATACAGACAAACGACACAGACGGGAGCCGGCACTCACCTGGAAATGCTGTGGTGCCACCATGGTTCTTGGGAGGACCTTGACTGACCAGGTGCATGACAGAGGGAGTTCAGGGAAGGTACAGGTAATGGAGAGTACGGGCATAGAGGCTGACGCAGAGCCCATGAGTGACACATGGGGGGGATGGGGGGGGGGGTGGAACCATGACAATGGAGCATAGAATCCTGCTTACAGGGTGAGCCCTAAAATCTTCTGGGTTTATTTCCTTTTAGAAGCAAGTCATGATGGCCTAACTAACGGCCTTGTAATTGTAATGAGGGTTTAGGTAAAGAGAGTGTGAAGGAATGAGGGCACAGCAGAAGAAAGAATAAAATAGACAGAGGAAATAAAGAAAAAGAAATACAACTGTACATAGAAAGCAGAACATAGCTGGATACGATAGAGCTGGTAAGAACAGCCATAGATGAGAATTTGAGAGGAAATGGCTAGCCAATCACTTTGTGATTCTTTTATCTACTTAAAAAGACACTCACCTTTTCCTTTAATCTGAGGACACTGGAGGTCGACCCCCATTCAGTCTCTGGAGCTAGGAAGGAGCCTGCAGGGCCAAAGCCTAAGGAAAATAAAAGAAATGATTCTGTGAGATCTTGATAGACTTTTTGAAGACTTTGAGCCTATACGATAACGGGAGAACAATAAAATGTTTAATTACTCAGGGAGGCTTGTAGTTGGCCTGTGTTACAGTACAAAAATAAACCGACATAAAACAGCTTCTTTTTGCCCCAAGAGCCTCTGTTCCATGTACAGTCTATGTGTTTTTAAAGTGTGTTTGTGTAAGTGTTTGCGTGAGTGTGTGTGTACATCGGTCTGTCTTTGCAGTTGGCAGGGTATGTCCAGACGTGGTCCCTTGCTCACTTTGCCACTGGATTTAAGCTAGACTGGCTGATGAGGGGTGTTACCCCGAAACCGGTCACAGGATGCTTGTTTACGGTCCAGGGAAGGCCTGGCATGGCAGTTTGGGTTGGACTGTTCCCATGAGAAACAGGGTCAAGACTGATTTGTATATGGCTGGGTTTGAAGTGGGGTGGGGAAGTGAGCTAAAGAACGATGATGAATTCAACCTAAATCTAATAGTTATTGAGGGTGAGTGTCTGAAAAGTTTCAGCGCTCAGTCCATCATCTCCTGTGCTTGGTTTGTCTTTGCACCTGGCCTAGTCTGTCTCTCTCTCTCTGTATTTATCGAAGACCCCTGGGGATGCTAAGAGAAGAGCAGTCTAGGCTTTGGTCTGGAGGAAAGTATTGGTGTTTGATGTTTTTGATGAAGGGGTGCTTGAGGCCTACATCTATCCATGTGCATCTCCATCATGTCTTTCGCTGCTTCTCTGTGTCATTTTTCGGTTTCTCCTTTCCTTGCTTCTCATTAGTCAGAACCAGTTGGTTTCACTTTCTTCATTGTATGTTTGTCCCTTCCATGGAGCATGGACAAAGTACTGATTAATTGCTTTATTGGTGTCTGCCATGGCTGAAGCTCGGATTCAGGCAGTGCTTAATTTGTAAAAAAAAGAAGTGCAGGTGCTGAGAATTTTGCCAAGGAGGCCACAGCTCACTTCTTCCTCCGGTGAGCCCCACTTTCAACACTCTCACTGCCTCAGTCTCTATCTTCTAACCTTGATCTATTGTCTGTTCCCTAAGTCTTTGCTCTAAGAGTTTAGCCTCTTAACTCTCTAATTGTTTTCTATCATCTTTATCACACCTGGTGTGTTACCTTATTCCCTGTATTTCTGATTTGCCCTCTATTCATTCTAGCCCTGCCCTTTTTGCTCTTCACTTTTATCCTTGCTCTGCTCTCTCTCCCCTCAATATTAGCTCTTTACTATCACTCTTCTAGCATCGATTACCTGTCTCTCCATTTTATCATTTGTCTGCTTTTTTCCTCTTCCTGTCCTCTACATCCTTTCATGGATCACTGACATAATATAGAATGACAAAATATAGACTTACCAAAATATAGTTGCCAAAATATAGAATGCAAAAATATCGAATTCCTATCTACAAACAGGTAAGTACAAAAATATCGAATCCAAAATATAGTCTGTAAAAAATATAGTCAGTCAAAATATCGATTTTTTTAAATGTCTTAAAAGTAATTTAAAATTAATGAAATAATAAATATAATTAACTAAAACATACTTAAAAATACTCAAATAACCTTAGAATTAAGATATAATTAGTTTAAGTTATTAATAAAAAATGTACAATATTTTACCATAGGATAGCAGGAGGGTAAAATTTAATATTACCACTCCAGTGAGTGCAACAGTAGGGAAAGCGTTGGATAGCGTAGGGGTAAAAAATACTATTCCCACTCCAGTGAGTGCAACAGTAGGGAAAGCATTGGATAGCATAAGGGTAAAAATGACTATTCCCACTCCAGAGAGTGCAACAGTAGGGAAAGCGTTGGATAGTGGAAGGGTAAGAATTACTATTCCAACTCCAGAGAGTGCAACAGTAGGGAAAGCGTTGGATAGCGTAGGGGTAAAAATTACTATTCCCACTCCAGAGAGTGCAACAGTAGGGAAAGCGTTGGATATTGAAAGGGTAAAAATTACTATTCCCACTCCAGAGAGTGCAACAGTAGGGAAAGCGTTGGATAGTGGGAGGGTAAGAATTATTATTCCAACTCCAGAGAGTGCAACAGTAGGGAAAGCGTTGGATAGCGTAGGGGTAAAAATTACTATTCCCACTCCAGAGAGTGCAACAGTAGGGAAAGCGTTGGATATTGGAAGGGTAAAAATGACTATTCCCACTCCAGTGAGTGCAACAGTAGGGAAAGCGTTGGATAGCGCAGGGGTACAAAATACTATTCCCACTCCAGAGAGTGCAACAGTAGGGAAAGCGTTGGATAGCGTAGGGGTAAAAATTACTATTCCCACTCCAGAGAGTGCAACAGTAGGGAAAGCGTTGGATAGCGTAAGGGTAAAAATTACTATTCCCACTCCAGAGAGTGCAACAGTAGGGAAAGCGTTGGATAGCGTAGGGGTAAAAAATACTATTCCCACTCCAGACAGTGCAACAGTAGGGAACGCGTTGGATAGCGGGAGGGTGAAAATTACTATTCCCACTCCAGTGAGTTTAGCAGTAGGGAAAGTAATGATTTAATATATTATTAAAAATAAATTAAATATCAATACCAATAAAACATTAATTGAAATTAATAACCAATTTAATAGTATGTAATAATTAATTAGGAATACAAATACATATTAGTTATTCAAAATTAATAAACTATTCATAATTATTTAACAACTAATTATTTTTCAATAACAAAAACTAATAATAATAACAATTAATACCAATTAATAATTAACAGTAAATTAATTATCAATACACAAAAACTATTTTTATTATGTAATTAATTACAATCACATTACTTCCCACCCTATTCCCCTATAAACTCACATCCCACTACAGAAAATACATTAATGCAATTATCATAATTATCAAATATTTAATTAATACAAAATAATTACCAATTAATAAAACTTAATTGCCAATTAATAGAAATTAATTACCAATTAAAAATTAATTACCAATAAATGTAAAATCAATAACAATAAATAAATAAAAATATGTACTTAATTACATTTAAATTACTTCCCACCCTATTCCCCTATAAACCCACAACCCGCTACAGAAAATACATTTTGAAAATTAACATAATTAACAATTAATCAATTAATCAAAATTAATTGCCAATTGATAAAAATAATTACCAATTAAAAATTAACAATAAAATCAAAATGAATACTAATAAATAAATAAAAATATTTAATTAATTACAATTAAATTACTTCCCACCCTATTCCCCTATAAACCCACAACCCGCTACAGAATTAAATTACGCAAAAATTAAATACCATAAAATTCATGACTTAAAATAAATTAAACATACATTACAAAAATGAATATACACTTTTCACACATATACTAACATACAAAACACTTTAAAAAAATGTATATTATTAAAAATTCGATATATTTAATGCCTATATTGTATACTTCGATATTTTGACTTCTATATTTTGAAAATCGATATTACTTACCTTCAATTCGATATTTTTAACCACTATATTGTGTCCATTCGATATTTTGTCCATTCTATATTTTTACTTCGATATTATGTCCATTCTATATTTTGGAATCGATATTATGACTGTTTACCCCTTTCATTCTATCTTCTCTCTTCTTAATGCTCTCTTCTCCACATCATGGCTGCTTTCTCTTTGTATCTGATTTGCTCTCCTTTTCTTCTACTTAGTTCAGTCTTATCTCTCTCCTCACCTATTGTCTCTTTTTCCTCTTTACTCCTGTTTTCTCTCTCATCTATAACACTGCTGCTGCCTGTGACCCCTATCGTCAGCCTGTACATGTCCCTGCTATTTTGAACTCTGTGTTTTCCTGTTGTCATTCCTAAAGAAGTGGAAGATGGCATGTTGTACTTTCTTACCTACACCGAGTGCAAAAACAAAATGAACACCAAATGAAAATGCTTTTTTGCATATATTAATCAGTGCAGTATGACTGGGTTTATTGCGGAACAGACGGCTGCTCGAGCACAGCAGGTGATGTCACTGCTAGTGCTGCCTGTAATTAGTGGGTCCAGGGATGGCGACGGTATTGGCATCCACTGCTCAGCTTGCTGTGACCCTGCCTGCTACAGCACAGGCACTGTCCCCAGCCATAATGTTGCCAATGCCGGTAAGTATGGCTGTGGTGCCTACTGGACTCACGCACGCTCAGCAATTACCATGCTGGGCTGCAGCGCACAGATTCTACAGGTGACACCATGGCGCACAAAAGTTGTGTTGGGCCACAGCTGCATAGAGCACGTTGAGGATAGCAGTAATGCAGGGCTGCAAGATATGCTACTCGGGCTACGCAGCAAGTGGAAAGTCCACACTTACTTTAATGTATTCTTCCTCATGAAACCTCTCTCCAAGTTCCAAATGCACAATCGCAGTTTCCTTGCCTCAACTCCGTCATAAGCCAGTCCCCGGCTACAATTATCCAATGAGAGGCTTAGGCTCAGGCAGCGCAGCAGATTAGGGGAATAGAATGCAAGCCATAGTTTGTCAATGACTTCTTGGATTTGTGATCGGCTTGATGACACCATCACTATTGTGGTGATACAAAATCATGCCTGCCTGGAAAGGCGTATGCTGGCCTGTCTATGAACATTTACCAGCCAGTCACACTGCAATGTATGTTATTCTTTTTATTTTGAATTTGAACAATTACCACCTGCAGGATCAGAAATTGTAGCCCCGGCCCTGTGAAAGAAGTGCTGGTGCTGAGCAGCTGAAAGCACCTGCTGAAATTAAGCACTGGATTCAGATACTTTTTTTTTAATCCTTGCTCCATCCTGTTTTTGTTGCTTACTTGTTGCTTCCTTGTTGTCGTTGCTTGCCTGTTGTTGCTTGCACAGCCCGCCTCCTGCAGTTTGTTTGCCCCCGCCGTCTCCAATCACTGATGCTTGTTACATTTTTGTTGCACCTAGCATAATATTTGATCTATGGAGTCTGAGCGAACAAGGAAAACCTCTTGGTTGGAGTGAAACGCGAAAAGGTCGCTATAAGTGTTTTGCGTATTATTTTCCGTCTATCAGCAGGTAGAAAACCACGCGGCCTCATATACATACAGGCGATAGACCCTAGACAAGGCAGTACAGAAAAAGCAGTTTTACTCCTACATGTCACTGTAGCCCCGTCATTTTGCAGACCCGTGGTAGCTGGTGAAATTTGAAAATAAGGTGCAGGAAATAAGCAAGCACCACATGCACTGCGCTGCACAATTTAGCTCATCCATAACAACAATTTCACAAAGAGCTGCACTAATTTCATTAGAACATTAAACCAGTTGCAGCTTCCATGGGGGCGGGCGCTGAATAATTATACTACTTTAGAACAACTGCCTTATATCAATATAGTCACTGCAAGTGCTACTGGCATCATTTAGTGTAAAAAATGCTCACTGGTGTGTTTTCCTTGGACGCCTGAAGCATTTACTGGAAGTTTCTGATGTCCATGAAGGCTGCATCACAACAAAGCGGGCAGTCTGTCATCTGTTAAACATTGAAGAGGGACTGCTGTAAGACAAATGTTTCTCACCTCCCGTGTGGCATAGGGCCTGACTGCCTCATGCCAAATCCCCTAGAGGCTGAATTTCATAAGCCTTAGTGGGGTCACTGCTGCAGCAGCTCTCTCTTGACAATCAAGAAAGTAAAAAAATCAGAGAAGGACAGTGGAAAAGATAGCCGCATCAGTGACAATGACTAAGATCGAGACACGCCAACCCAACGCGTCCTGGAATCCGGGTCGAGCCCGCAGCGCATCTATTCTACATTCATAGGGACGTAACTACCAACCTTTCTCTTTTTTCTTTCCTTTTATGATATGTACCATGCATGGATGCCTGCCTTACCGGCAGCTGGGAGTTCCTTCCCGTTGCGTTAACTTTGTCCAGCCGTCCAGCTTCCACCCGATGGGAAGTGCTGAGCCACGAGTGATTTCCCCTGAGGGGTGATTCCTCTCTCGTGTCATTCAGTCGGCCACAGGTGGTCGTATTGTAGTTGTGCGGGGAAGGGGGGTCCATTCAGGTTGGGTGGCTGTAGTGGGTGTGGGGTACTCTGGGACTAGTTAGTTGGTCAATATGTTGCTTTGCTATTCCCTCCTTCCCTCCCTACCCCTCTGGCCTTCTCCTATCATAAGGTGCTTGGCGATGAGCTTCTCAGAGAGAGAGAGAGAGAGAGAGAGAGAGAGAGAGACAGCTGCTGGGCGCAAGGGTGTACAGGAGGAGAATATGACCTGACTAAAAGTAATACCCTGGAATGTCAGAGGCTTGAGAGACCTAAAGTGAGGCTGGTAGCTGCTTACTTGCCCCACCATGAAGCGGACGTATGCTTTTTGCAGGAACTACACTTGAAAGGGAACACTTGCGTGTGCCTGCAGGCAGGCTGACATGGGGAGAAACATGTTGCCTGCTATTCGGCTATTCTAATTATAGAAGGGGGTGGCCGTTCTCATCAGAAAAGGACTGTTGTGGCGCACGTGCAAAGCCTATGCGACCCATAAGGGCGATACATGATGCTAGCGCGCATGCTGGGGGGACACCCAATCAGGCTGATCTCGATATATGGACCCAACTTTGACGACCCGTACTTCTTTGGAGAGGTCTGGGGGTCCACAGATACCCTAGGCTCAGGCGGCATTCTAGGCAGGAAGGGGGGGGGGGCAACGTCTCCACCCATCCAGCTGCTGTGGCTCTAGAACGGCCACCTCAGCTATCTGGATGAGCCGTTCTCCAAGGAAGAGTTGATCAGGGTCATCCACACCTTACCAGGGGATAGGGCTCCCAGACTGGATGGCCTCCTTTTTAAAGAATTTGCACCACTGCTTGTGCCACATTTAATAAACATGTATGAAGAATTGCTGGAGAGGGGAGAGCTCCCCCCGTCACTTGGTGAATCGCTTATCATTACAATTCTGAAACCGGATAAAAATCTTATGCAGTGTAATTCCTATAAGCACCTGTCCATGATCAATTTGGACAATAAAACCCTCGCAATACTCATTACTGCGAGACTAATTCCACTGCTGCCCCTGGTATTGCACCCTCACCAGTGCGTCTTTGTTCCCAGAAGGGCTACATCTCACAATCTACGCACATTTGTTGCAACAATTCAAGAAATTGACCCCTCACTCCAAGCAGCGGTGCTATTTCAGGATGCCACTAAGGCATTTGATTCCTTAGAATGGCCATATTTATTCGCACTCCTTTCCCGATTGGGCGATAGCTCCAAATTCATCAAATTGATCGCTCTCCTATACTCTTACCCTATGGTGAGGCTTTGGATTAACAGTACTATACCCCCCCTTTCCATGTATCTCAGGGCACGAGGCAAGGATGCCCGTAGTCTAGCCTTCTTTTTGCCCTAGCCATGTAACCCCTGGCGGCCAGACTAAGGTACTTTCAGGCACACCGAGGCCTGGCATTCGCTCCGCGGGTAATACTTGTTTCTTTGCATGTGGATGACGTGACCCTGTACGTCAAACACCTGGCCACAAACAGACCCCCCCTGATCAGGGAGATCGCAAGATTAGGCGGCCTCTTGGGAATAAACATTAACTGAGAGAAAATCGGTTATCTCCCCACTGACATCAGTCACAGATCGGTTTCAATCGAAGTGTCCACTCTGTTGGGCGGAGGGCCCAGTAAAATACCTGGGATTTTGGCTAAGCCGTAATATTGAGAAACTTTGGCAATATAACTACGTGCAGCTCATGGAAAGTTGAATGGGATGAGGGGGCTGGTCTGCTGCTGTACCTGGCAGGATGACAGGCCATAGCAAAAATGGCTGTTGTCTCCAAGTTGCTCTACGTTTATTAACCTCCTGCTCCCCCTAAGCACTAGTGTCAGACGTAGACTACGATCAAACTTGATATCCCTTGCCTGCGCCCAAAAACAACCCAGGCTTTCTTTAAAAACCCTGACCCTACCCTTTGAACAGGGAGGTTTGTGTGCCCCAGCCACGGAGCTTTACTACAATTGTGCCCAAGCTCAATTCAGATTTCATTGGATATTCCCAACACAATTCATGGCGCATACAGCGCCGGAACACAACCAATCGGCTCCGATGCCACTGAACACGCTCCTTTAGAAGGCCACAGACTAGACTGTGATCTAGGGTAGATACAGTGGGTTGTGAAGTATGAGCCTGGCAGGGATTACGACATAGGACACTGCTGGAGATGTTATATGCCCTCTCTGTGCCACTGCCTCTGCACACAGCATTCCCATTCTCAGAGGATACGGGCGCCTGTAGGAGACTTAGGAAGCTTCATCTCCACACTACTGGAAATGCGTTCCCGGAGGGAACATTCATCATGCCAGACAGACTGATAGTAGGGTTAGGCATGGGGTTGCTTGACAGAATGACCTAATATCAGTTCCGCGCGGCACCGCATGCGGACTTTGCTTCTTTCCCGATGGCACCGCCCACATTCCAGGTACTAGAAGACTTCCTAACTAACCCATCACCTGGCAAACTGATTACACGACTATACACAGGCATGCAGTGCACAGTGCCGATATGCATCCCTGGGGTGCGTCAGGAGTGGGAGACACTTCTGGGATTCCCCATAGCAGAGGACCAGTGGGCATACTGCTGAGGGCAGGCTCAGGAGCTGTGCCCTCACTATAGGCTACGGATGAATCACTTTAAGTTTTTACATAGATTATACAGGACTCCTGAATGGTTATATAAAGTTGGTTTGAGTGGGGATGTGAGATGTCTGAGATGCCGTGCCCAGGAGGCGTCCTTTTTGCATTTGGCCTGCTCCTGCCCAGATATTACATGTTACTAGGAAACCATTGTTGATGTGTTAGATAAGATGCTGAAGTGTCAGATAGCCGAGCAACGCTATCAAGGGGGATCGTTCTATGTCAGAAATGAACCTGCGACAATTAGAAAACTAGTGTCCATGCTTCTGCTGCTGGCTAAACGTCGGATAGCGATGTGCTGGGGCTGCCACCAGAAACCACGAGCCGCCGATTGGCTTAGGATGCAGCTTACTTTCATGTGCAGCTGCCTGATTACTGGGAACTTATGCCAGCACAGGCTCGCCACAGGGACATCTGGGAACCATTGTTGAGGGACCTTAGTATCAACCCAAAAAATCAACACGATCCTCTCCCCTCAGATCGAAAGATAGACATATAGGGGGTCATTAGGATAGCGGGTGGACTTAGTCCGCCCACCATCCTATCGGTGATTGGGACCGCCCGCCATAAGGGCGGGGGTCCCGTGGAGGGTATTAGGATGCGCCCGCCACTGTGGCGGGTGCATCCTGCATGTTAAGCATTGTGGCGGGCGGTGCTCTCAGCACCGCCCGCCACAATGCTTAAAATGCATGTGACGCATTTACATAAACAAAGCGGCAGGCACCGCATGGTGCCTGCCGCTTCGTTTATGTAAATGCAGGGGGGGTACCACAGGTACCCCCTCGTGTGCACCCCCACCTCTCCTTCACTCTGGGGGCCCCCAGAGTGAAGACGCATGCCTTTCCGTGGTGGCATCGCCGCCACGGAAAGGCATCACAAACAGCCCATGCTAAACACCGCCACCATGTTAGACCTTTTCCGCCCGGTCGCCTTGCGACCGGGGCGGAAAAGCGGCGGACGGTCTTTCCGTACGCCGTGGTCACCCCCGCCATACTAATATGGCGGGGGGTTATTTAGCTGAGGATGGCGGGCGGATTGCCCCCCCAATCCGCCCACCATCCTAATGACCCCCATAGTGTCCAAAATACACGAGACTGCCATAGACCAGGTGCATCACCACCAAGGAGCTTCACACCACCCGAGTAAATCCACACACCCAGAACAACCGGCGCTCAGAGAGGCGAATCACCCAGGAACAGTCTGTATACCCCACTACACCCAAAGCCTGCCGAAGTTGATCACACCCGGCCATTGGGAGATCCGCCCTTGGGGACTA
This sequence comes from Lissotriton helveticus, assembly GCF_964261635.1. Classification (NCBI taxonomy): domain Eukaryota; kingdom Metazoa; phylum Chordata; class Amphibia; order Caudata; family Salamandridae; genus Lissotriton; species Lissotriton helveticus. Next base: position 1,210,780,094 of record NC_136063.1, read on the forward strand.
CCCAAGACTTGACCGTGGCCGTGTCGAGAGTTCTGCAGCAACCCTAAGCGTGGCCTATGCAACATCCCGCACAGCCCACGCAGTCACGTGGCAGTCCAGGGGACAAGGGCCTCGACGGAGTCCCTGTGCTAAAGGGGTCCGAGTAGGAGAGATGTGTCGACCGCCGCTGCACGTCAGGCGCAGGAAGCACGAAGGTTACGGCTGAAGACTGGTCGCCCACAAGATCGGCAGAGGAAGACGCAGCACCCAAGTCCAGATGGTGCGGACGTCCAGACCACGACACCACCCTCGGAGGCTACATGAGCGACTTGGCCGTGAGTCCGTTTGCAGTTCCTCAGTGACGCCTTTGCATGGCTCCTGCGAAGCCCCGCACGGTCCACACGGTCCCATCTCAGCCAGCAGGGAAAGCTCTTCAAGAGGCTCCACTGGCAGTGGAGTCCAGACGAGAGAGGCAAGTCGAACGTCGCTCAGCGGGGCTGGGGGGGAGTCACCAAGCGCGACACCCCGCAGGAAGGCCTCCCTCACCGAGATCGTCTCCGACACCGAAGTGGAATTCACCCCAGCTCCAGATGCATCGACACAAGATTTGTACATATGAACTTCACCACTGCGAGACCAGATGGTCTACAAAACGACGCCTAGGCGAAAAAGGCATCCTGACGATGCTGTCCAGAACTCTAACACTGCCCAGCAGACGGCCTGAAGATCTCCCAATGGCCGGGTGTGATCAACTTCGGCAGGCTTTGGGTGTAGTGGGGTATACAGACTGTTCCTGGGTGATTCGCCTCTCTGAGCGCCGGTTGTTCTGGGTGTGTGGATTTACTCGGGTGGTGTGAAGCTCCTTGGTGGTGATGCACCTGGACTGTGGTAACAAGATGGTAGTTTTCTTCAGTAGGCCGACAGGCAGCGATCTTCTGTCGGGGTGAGTTGAGGGAGTGAGAAGGAGCGTGGAGCTGGGATGCAGATTGCGCTGCTAGCGGCTTACAGTAGGTCCTCCCGCGGAGCTGTCTCCAGTGACGTCTCTGCACCCCGGTGGCTGGTTTGTGTGGATGAACACCTTCCTCAGTACTGATGCGAGTCCTTGGTCCTGTCGCTCTTCTCTGCTCCATCTTGTGCTCCTGTGTCGGTTGTCTGCCCTGTGGCGTCATGCCACTGTTCTTTCCTGCTTTGCGAAATGGCATTGTGCCGCGCTCTTCTCCTTTTTCCGACCAGGCTCTTCTTTGGATGTTGCGTCCTGCCACCTGTCTCATGTTGCTCCACATGGGCATTTCACTGGTCGCGTCTCTCTTGTGACGGTCTTGCTTTTCTGTTGCGGCCCACTGCAGGCCTGCCCTGTTAGTAGGACTTGCGTGTACCTCTTGGGGACTTCCCGTGTCACCATCCCTGTAGGAGAGTAGGGTCTACTTTCCTATGGTCACCCCATTTTTTTGCTTTTTGCTTCATTGGTTTTTGACTTAATGTGGCTGTGGGCCTGCTAATCAGACCCACAGCCCTGCTGTTCTCTCTCTAAATTTCACACCATGTACTTTAGGTACATCACCAATTGGGATTTGGGTCACTCTTATGAGTCCCTGTACAGTGTACTATAGGTACCCAGGGCATAGGTACACCCAAGGCCTACCAGAGGCTGCAGCATATCTTTTGCCACCCCTGGCTGGCCATCCAAACTGACACAACTGGCTGATCACTCAGCTGGGGCAAGGTCGTGTAATCACCCCTTGCTTAGATATAGTATTCCTATCTCTAACCTTATATCTGGACACATATGCACCTATAAGTCACTCCTATGGCAGGCCTTAACAATCCTGAAGGCAGAGTGCTTGGTTTTATGTGAGATGGTGCTCTAGCATGAGCTGAGCCTGTCTGCAGCTTTCGGAACCATGTCCTTAAATGTAAATGTAAATGTGGGTGTACTTATAGCTGTTCTGGGATATTGCCATACCATATACTCTAAAAGTGCATTATGTACTTTGCGGTCAGATGCTAACTTTGGTTTGGCTTTATCAAAACATGTCGAGTAAGGTGTCATACGCTTTGGAATACTACCCCCTCGCCAGTCCTGGTGACGGGGGTAGCATTCCACCCTTCTAGAGGGAGAAGACATGTTACTTGCATTAATCCCGGTTAAAGTTAACCAGAGCCTCAGCATCACAAAATGGATGCTGCTGCCACAGACACAAGTCTGACCTCCTGCTGCTGGGAGTCCTTCCAGCGAGGGAGGCTTGGACAATAGGTTTCCTGTCACAGGGAGGTGCTAGCACCACCCCAGACAGGCTATAGTGTATTGGGGCAGGGAGGGCTGAATGAAATGAGACACTGCCTGGGGCACACAAGGTGTCCCATGCATAGTCCAGTTCAAACCGGTGCTGGGGCACTCCAGCCCCAGCTCTGGCGCGAAACTGGACAAAGGGAAAGGGGTGTAACCACCCCCTTCCTGGGTCCCACTCATAGGAGGGACCTAGCAGGTAATCCAGCCCCTAGATTTGGTATATAGGTAGGAGCTGTGTCCTTAGACTTTAGATAATCCTGACTGAAACTCTGATTCAAAACTCTGGACCCTTCGACATCCTACTCGACGTAGAAGACTGAAGAATCTCCCTTGTGGTCAAGGAGTGACCACCCTGTGCAAGCAGGCACCATCAAGCGCTCAACGGTTTGCTTTGTCGTTGCTCCCGCCCGAGCTTGAACACAGAGCCTGACAAGACCCAGACTTCCAGACATCCAACAGCCTGATCCACAGCCACAGCAAAGCTGAGACCCGTGGAGGCGACGAGAGACGTGGTACCGGCCATCTTGGAAAGCCAGCAAATCGCTTTCCGTGCAACTTCTGAGGCACCCTCGAAGTTGTGCATTAGGGATTGAGAAGCCCCAGCCCCGAGCACCGACTGCACCGAAGATCACCTCTCCACACTCACCGAGTGCTGCGTGGGGCCCTTTTGCATTTTCCTGCTTGACGCGTCTATCCGGTCACTTGCCCGTTGGCTAGTGGCCTCTGTGACGACGAAACCTTGAATTTCCAACGCTGGTCTGGTTGCCTCAGACTGGCCCTTGCTCCCCTGAAAAGGAGCAGCCCATCAGACCTTGCTGGTCTGATCCAGAAGCCATCTTCGATTCCTGCGTGGGTTGCATTTGCCAAGGCCTGTTGACTCCGAATCGAGAACCGACACCGCCGATAGCGAGAACCTTTGTGGGACAGTCCGTATCCAGCTCCTGGTCATCATCGACACCTCCTGGTCCACGTGGCTGCGGAGAAAAGCTTCACAACATCACCTGATCGCATCCCGACATCGCCTGGTTCCTTCCTGGTCACTGGTAGTGACCCAGACTCTGTCCCCTCTGCTTTCAGGTACTCTTCATCCTCGATCCACCCTTGGATCCAACCGGATTCTTCTCTCCTGGTCGCCTGCAGCATCTTTTCTCCAAGGCTCCATAGAACTCCACGACGAAACCCGACACACTTTGACACCTATGTACCCGCTTCCTGTGGGTGAGGTAACGCGAGTACTGAGGTGCTCCTGTAAAGATTAACTCTCCTAGTGTCCTAGTTTCAAGTGGTTAGCTTCTAGTCCAGTTGGAAGACTCCTAAACCTTTAACTTTCTAACTTTTACGCACCCATTGACTTCGATGTGTGCACGCGTGTGCATTTAGACACTGCACCCGCATCTCGTGGGCCTCCTGCTCCCTAACTACTGTTAGTCCAGTGTAGCCCCAGCGATTCCCAAGGCCCTAGGCCTTACCATTGTTCGTGACGTGGTTCTTATACCACTATTTTAGTATATGGTTTAGCGGGCCACCAGGGCCTATCCATATTTGTGCAATTTTTGTATGTTATATTAAGTTACTTGTTATGCGCTTGTGCTCCTGTTCTCATAAAGAGTTCAGTGGGTTGTTTTAGAAATAAATACATATATATTTTGAATATATAACCTGTGTGGTGTCCTTTCATTTGGTATTAAAAGGACTGCATATGGTAAAACAGCTGGCTTCACATGTCCTCTTGAGTTTAGCCTAAGACTGCTTTTGTCCATGCTACCCCTAAGATAGCTGGTCTATAAGGTTGACTTTACAACCATCACCATAAGGGTTTTTTGGACTGGTGCAAGGTGCTCACTAGAATAGTGAACATCATATACCAGGCCAACTTCTCACATTGGTGTGCAGCGGTTGGGATTTGAGCTTGCTGTTGTTTTACCAATTGTAATCTTTGAGATATCATTTGAAAGATCACATTAGGTACCATAGGTACATATAACAAGACTTAAAATACTTACGTTCTACTGAACTTAGTTGTTGTAGACCAAAGGGCCTAGCACACCCTGACTACAACTCCTAGAGAGCTTCTAGTAGTAAAACACATAGTGTAGGTAGGTGCACACACCACACCTCACTAGAATCATGTCTACCACAGGTGAGCCAAGTGTGACTCTCCCTGTGGGAGGTGACCCTCCCAGGGCACCATCTAGATATGAAATGCTCAATTTCCAAGAGATGAGACATTTGTGTACCTCAAGGAGATTGAAACAAGGTTCCAACCCTACCATTTCCCATCTGATAGAAGTCCTAGAAAGGGCTGATGCTGAGAAGGCCTCTAGACAAGGTCCCTCAGTTCATGCAGAAGAGGTCGTGCCATCTACAGATGATGCAACAGACCCCACTATCATAGATGAGAATGAGGATGAGCCAGAAGAAGAATCTGAAGAAGAGGTTTTTCAAGACAGCCAGGTCCAAGTTGGGAGGCTTAGCCAGGCTAACCTATGCCTACATGGGGATGAGCATGGGCAAGCCCCATACAGACCCACTAGTAGACTTAACCAGGGGTATGAGAGGAGGAGGTCTCACTCATGTGACTCCCACCACTCTAATGCCTCTAGGGGATCCAATACTTTTGCTCAGAGAAGGATGACCTCTCCTGAAAGGAGAGAACATCAGGCTAGGATGAGGGAAGCTAAACTAAGGATTGAGAGGCAAGAACTAGAAGTTGCCCTTGCCAAGGAGGAGCTTGCCCTAGCTAGAGAGCAGAAGTTGAGTGGGTTACAACCCACTGGTGGCAGCAATATCCCTAAGGATGAAGACAGGTCCCATGAGAATTCTAGGCACCTGAGTAAGATGGTGCCCCCCTACAAAGTTGGGGATGACATCCACAAGTGGATAACTGCTTTAGAAAGTGCCTGTATAGTCCACCAGGTACCCCAGAGTCAGTGGGCAGCTATCTTGTGGCTGTCCTTTGAAGAAAAAGGCAGAGATAAGCTCCTCATAGTTAGTGATGAGGATGCTAATAACTCCCCTGTCCTGAAGAGTGCTCTAATTGATGGGTTTGGCTTAACCACTGAACAGTACAGGTTGATGTTCAGAGATACCCAGAAGAAACAGACTCGGGACTGGACTGATTTTGTTGATTGTGCCACTAAGGCTCTGGATGGTTGGTTACTGGGAAGTAAAGTTAAGGACTATACAGGATTGTATAATTTGATCATGAGAGAACAAATCCTTAATAATTATCAGAACCAGTTGTTGCACCAACACCTGATTGACTCAGATCTGACCTTTCCCCAAGAATTGGGAAAGAAGGCAGACAAATGGGTCAGAACCAGGGTTAATCAGATACCCCAGAACCAAGGTGGTGACCAGAAAAAGGCAGACCAAAAAGGTGGGGATCAGAAACAAAAAGACCAGGGGCCAGATGTAGGAGCCCTAATACCGGTCGGAAACGGCCGAATTCGGCCGTTACCGACCGGTATTAGGGTTTTTCTGATGTAGGGGGCCTATATTTTACCGATTCTGTAAATTTACCGAATCGGTAAATTTACAGAATCTGTAAAATACCGAATCGGTATATTTACCGATTCGGTAAATCCATTTGTAGCTGACACTCCTAAGAGTGCCACAGGCCCTTAAGAGTCGGTATTTTACCACCCAATCCTATTGGGTGGTAAAATACCGAATTCAGGTGTGCATGCACATCTGTGCATGCACACCTGTGCAATGTGACACAGAGACATGCCCTTAGGGAATGTATGTGTGCCACATGTCACACATGCCTGTACTTGGGGTGCTACAGGGTGTCAAAGTGACACCCCCTGCACCCTTGCAGGATTCGGTATTTACCGATTCGGTAAATACCGAATCGGTATTGCCCATTGATTCCTATGGGCTTCAAGGCCCATAGGAATCAATGGGCAATACCGAATCGGTATTTACCGATTCGGTAAATACCGAATGTTACAGATTCGGTAATTCAAAATAAAAAATTACCTACATCTCCCTCCTTCTAATTTACCGATTCATAAATACCGAATCGGTAAAATTCGGTATTTATGAGTCGGTAAATTAGAGTTACCTACATCTAGCCCCAGAAGTCTTCTTCAGGCCCCCAAAATACTTCTAATAGGGGGGGGGGCAAAATTTCAAGAAAAAGATGAAAGAAGGTCCAAAGAAACCTTTGTGTAATTACTGTAAAACTGCCTCTCACTGGTTTAGTGAGTGCACCAAGAAAGGTACAGCCCCTACCACTGCAGCCCCTAAGGCACCTGTACCCCCTAGTACAGTCAGCAGTGGTAGTTCCCAACCCAAGGCTATAGTGGGGTTAACCATGGGTACTGAGGTGGATCCTGGCCTAGTCAGGATTCCAACTCAGGCTGTCCTGATCTGTGAGGTGGACATGGCTATGTCCACTACTGTGAGTCCCAATACTTTGGGCAAGTACAGACAGCCACCTTTGATAAATGATAAAGTGGCTCAAGCCTACAGGGACACATGTGCCAGTGTCAATATGGTGACACCTAACTTTGTGGACCCTGGACAGATTGTACTGGGTGATAATTACCTGGCGACCAATGCTAGCAATGTCACTACTACACATAGTGTGGCAGTTGTAAATTTCTCCTGGGGAGGTGTAACTGGCCTCAAAAGAGTTTTGGTAAGTGCAGACCTCCCAGTTGAATGTCTTTTGGGCAATGATCTAGAAAACTCAGTATGGTCAGAGGTGGAGTATAGGACTCATGCAGAGATGTTAGGTATTTCAACACATGTCCTTGCTGTGACCAGGTCACAGGCAAAAAGTCCTCACCTGAACCAGTGCTGGATCTTGAAACTATAGACCAGACACAACCCAAGAGAAAGAGCAAGAGGGTTAAGGCGGTGCCTTCCCCCCAGCCTCAGGTTGAGGATCAGCCCTCCCAGGAGGATGATTCTGTGATTCAAGAGGGAACCGTCCTAGAAGAGCTTGAGTCGAATCAGGTTGAGCTTCTTGGGACAGGGGGACCCTCAAGGCAGATCTGAGGCAGGCTCAATTAGATTGTTCCTCTCTTGAACCCCCTCAGACAGCAGACTGCTGCTGAGGCTGCTGGGAATGCTCAAGGTACCCATAGAGTGTATTGGGATGATGAGCTCCTTTATTCAGAGGCTAGAGACCCCAAGCCTGGTGCTTCCAGGAGGTTGGTCATACCTCTGCATTTTAGGGGCTTCCTTCTTACCTTGGCCCATGATATTCCCTTAGCAGGACATCTAGGCCAGAACAAGACTTGGGACAGGCTTGTCCCTCGCTTTCACTGGCCCCATATGTCAGAAGATACCAAGGAGTTTTGTCGCTCCTGTGTTACCTGCCAAGCCAGTGGCAAATCAGGTGGCACAACAAAGGCCCCCCTCATACCACTACCTGTGGTGGGGGTACCCTTTGAGAGAGTGGGGATAGACATTGTGGGACCAATGGACCCCAAACAGCATCTGGGCACAGATTTATACTGGTGATAGTGGATCATGACACCAGGTATCCAGAAGCTATTCCCCTGAGGACCACAACAGCTCCTGTTGTGGCAAGGGCCCTACTTGGAGTTTTCTCCAGAGTGGGGTTTCCAAAGGAGGTTGTCTCTGACAGAGGTGCAAACTTCATGTCAGGATATTTGACTGCAATGTGGAAGGAGTGTGGTGTCAACTATAAGTTCCCCACCCCCTACCATCCACAGTGCAATAGGCTTGTGGAGAGATTCAACAAGACCCTAAAAGGTATGATAAAAGGGTTACCTGAAAAGCTGAGGCGAAGATGGGACATCCTTTTACCCTGCCTTCTGTTTGCTTACAGAGAGGTCCCACAAAAGGGGGTTGGCTACAGCCCTTTTGAGCTTTTGTTTGGGCATCCTGTAAGGGGAACCCTATGTCTTGTGAAGGAAAGATGGGAGTTACCTCTCAAAAAGCCTAAGCAAGACATAGTGGACTATGTACTTGGTCTCCGCTCCAGGATGGCTGAGTATATGGAGAAGGCTTCTAAAAACCTTGCGGCTAGCCAAGAACTTCAAAAAGCTTGGCATGACCAAAAGGCTGTGCTGACTGAGTACCAGCCAGGACAGAAGGTGTGGATGTTGGAGCCAGTGGCCCCAGCAGCACTCCAGGACAAATGGTCTGGACCCCACACCATTGATGAGAAAAAGGGAGAGGTCACCTACTTGGCGGACCTTGGCACCCCTAGGAGCCCCCACAGGGTGCTCCATGTCAACAGACTCAAAGCATATGTTGACAGGGCAGACATGGGCTTGCTCATGGCTACAGATGGGGAACAGGAGGAAGAGAGTGACCCTCTCTCAGACCTGTTGACTCAGAACCCTGATGATGGTTCAGTCGATGGAGTGGCCTTGGCAGGCAGCATCACTGACCAGAAGCAACAGGACTGCAGACAAGTTCTGCAGGCCTTTAGACATATGTTTTCATTGACACCTAGTCAGACTAACTGGTGCACCCATGAGGTGGACACTGGTGACAGTCTGCCTGTGAAGAGTAAGATCTACAGGCAACCTGACCATGGCAGGGACTGTATTATTATTATTAGTGAGTTTTATATCGCGCTTGGTTACCCTTGGGCATCCCCGCGCTCATCCAGAGAGAGACACCATAGCAAGAGACAAAAGCATTAGGCAGGGAACAAATGAGTCTTTAAAAGTTTGCGAAAACGTAAGGTGCTCGTTTCGGAGCGCAGGTACAGCGGAAGCGAATTCCACGATGTTGCCACATTTATGGAAAATCTTCTGCCGCCAGTCCTGGCCTTCCTTACTCTCGCAACTTGCAGCAGATGTTGGTGATCTGAACGAAGGGCACGGGGGGCCTTATAGGATTGAACTATATCCCGTCGGATAGGTGGTCCTTTCCCCTGCAAGATTTTGTGGGCCATACAAAGTGCTTTGAATTTCACCCTCTATCTAACAGGGAGCCAGTGCAGCACCTTCAGCGCAGGGTGGGCTGATTGACGCCTGGGAAGGTCCATCAGAAGCCTGGCAGCAGCATTTTGTACTCGCTGAAGTTTGTTAAGGGTTGATTCTGGAGCCCCCAGAAACAACGCATTGCTGAAGTCCAGTCGTGAAATGATAAGCCCCTGGATTAGTAACCTCCTGGAAGCTGTTGGGAGGAGAGGTAAGATCTTCCGGGCTGACCGGAGCAGACCAAAACACACGCCTGCGGTCTTTTTAGCGTGTGTCTTATATGCGTGTGTCTGTATAAAGACTGAGGTGCAGAAAATGCTTGAGTTGGGAGTGATTGACCCATCAGAGAGCCCCTGGGCCAGCCCAGTAGTCCTTGTACCAAAACCTCACACCCAGGATGGTAAGAGAGAGATGAGGTTATGTGTGGACTATAGAGGTCTCAATGCTGTCACTAGGACAGATGCTCACCCAATTCCAAGAGCAGATGAGCTCATTGATAGATTGGCTTCTGCCAAGTTTCTGAGCACATTTGATTTGACAGCTGGCTATTGGCAAATCAGGTTAGCTGAGGATGCCAAGGCCAAAACTGCTTTCTCAACCCCAGGAGGTCATTATCAATTTGTGGTAATGCCCTTTGGCTTGAAGAATGCACCTGCCACTTTCCAAAGGTTGGTGAACCAAGTCCTCACTGGGTTGGATGACTTTTGTGCAGCTTATCTTGATGATAGTGCTGTCTTCAGCTCCACCTGGGAGGATCACCTGATCCACCTGAAGAACGTTTTAGAGGCCCTGCAAAAGGCAGGCCTAACTATCAAGGCCACAAAGTGCCAGATAGGGCAGAGTAAGGTTGTGTACCTGGGCCACCTTGTAGGTGGGGGTCAGGTTCAACCACTGGAGAGTAAGATCCAGACCATCAAGGACTGGGCTCCTCCAACTACCCAGACACAGGTCAGAGCTTTCTTGGGCCTGTCTGGTTACTACAGAAATGTTGTCAAGATTTATGGGTCCATTGTGACACCACTCAATGACTTGACTTCAAAGAAGATGCCAAAAAAGGTTCAGTGGACAGTTAGCTGTCAAAAGGCATTTGATGACCTGAAGAAGGCCATGTGCTCTGCACCTATCATAAAGAGTCCTGACTACTCTAAAGAGTTTATTGTCCAAACAGATGCTTCTGAGTTGGGGGTGGGAGCTGTGCTTCCACAACTTAATGTAGATGGTCAAGACCAGCCCATTGCTTTTATTAGCAGAAGGCTGACCCCTAGAGAGAAACGCTGGTCAGCTATTGAGAGGGAGGCCTTTGCTGTGGGTTGGGCCCTAAAAAAGTTGAGACCATACTTGTTTGGCACTCACTTCAAAATTCAGACAGACCATGAGCCCCTCTTGTGGCTAAATCAGATGAAGGGTGAGAATCCCAAACCACTCAGGTGGTCCATTTCCCTACAGGGGATGGACTTTGCAGTGGAGCACAGACCAGGGACTGACCATGGCAATGCAGATGGTCTCTCCAGGTACTTCCACTTAGAACATGAAGACACAAGTGGTCAAGGTTAGTCTAATGTCCCTGCGTTTGGGGGGGGGTTATGTAGGAGAGTAGGGTCTGCTTTCCTATGGTCACCCCATTTTTTTGCCTTTTGCTTCACTGGTTTTCGACTTAATGTGGCTGTGGGCCAGCTAATCAGACCTACAGCCCTGCTGTTCTCTCTCTAAATTTCACACCATGTACTTTAGGTACATCACCAATTGGGATTTGGGTCACTCTTATGAGTCCCTATACACAGTACTATAGGTACCCAGGGCATAGGTGCACCCAAGGCCTACCAGGGGCTGCAGCATATCTTTTGCCACCCCTGGCTGGCCATCCAAACTAACACAACTGGCTGATCACTCAGCTGGGGCAAGGTCGTGTAATCACCCCTTGCTTAGATGTAGTATTCCTATGTCTAACCTTATATCTGGACACATATGCACCTATAAGTCACTCCTATGGCAGGCCTTTACAATCCTGAAGGCAGAGTGCTTGGTGTTATGTGAGATGGTGCTCTAGCATGAGCTGAGCCTGCCTGCAGCTTTCGGAACCATGTCCTTATAGCTGTTCTGGGATATTGCCATACCATATACTCTTAAGTGCATTATGTACCTCGCGGTCAGATGCTAACTTTGGTTTGGCTTTATCAAAACATGTCGTGTAAGGTGTCATACGCTTTGGAATACTACCCCCTCGCCAGTCCTGGTAACGGGGGTAGCATTCCACCCTTCTAGAGGGAGAAGACATGTTACTTCCATTAATCCCGGTTAAAGTTAACCAGAGCCTCAGCATCACAAAATGGATGCTGCTGCCACAGACACAAGTCTGACCTCCTTCTGCTGGGAGTCCTTCCAGCGAGGGAGGCTTGGACAATAGGTTTCCTGTCACAGGGAGGTGCTAGCACCACCCCAGACAGGCTATAGTGTATTGGGGCAGGGAGGGCAGAATGAAATGAGACACTGCCTGGGGCACACAAGCTGTCCCATGCATCGTCCAGTTCAAACCGGTGCTGGGGCACTCCAGCCCCAGCTCTGGCGCGAAACTGGACAAAGGGAAAGGGGTGTAACCACCCCCTTCCTGAGTCCCACCCATCGGAGGGACCTAGCAGGTAATCCAGCCCCTAGATTTGGTATATAGGTAGGAGCTGTGTCATTAGACTTTAGATAATCCTGACTGAAACTCTGATACAAAACTCTGGACCCTTGGACATCCTACTCGACGTAGAAGACTGAAGAATCTCCCTTGTGGTCAAGGAGTGACTACACTGTGCAAGCAGGCACCATCAAGCGCTAAACGGTTTGCTTTGCCGTTGCTCCTGCCAGAGCTTGAACACAGAGCCTGACAAGACCCGGACTTCCAGACATCCAACAGACTGTACCACAGCAACAGCAAAGGTGAGACCCGTGGAGGCGACGAGAGACGTGGGACCGGCCATCTTGGAAAGCCAGCGAATCGCTTTCCGTGCAACTTCTGAGGCACCCTCGAAGTTGTGCATTGGGATTGAGAAGCCCCAGCCCCGAGCACCAACTGCACCGAAGATCACCTCTCCACACTAACCGAGTGCTGCGTGGGGCCCTTTTGCATTTTCCTGCTCGACGTGTCTGTCCGGTCCCTTGCCCGTTGGCTAGTGGCCTCTGTGACGACGAAACCTTGAATTTCCAATGCTGGTCTGGTTGCTCCAGACTGGCCCTTGCTCCCCTGAAATGGAGCAGCCCATCAGATCTTGCTGGTCTGATCCAGAAGCCATCTTTGATTCCTGCGTGGGTTGCATTTGCCAAGGCCTGTTGACTCCGAATCGAGATCCGACACCGCCGACAGTGAGAGCCTTCGTGGCAGAGTCCGTGTCCAGCTCCTGGTTGTCGTTGACACCTCCTGGTCCACGTGGCAGCGGAGACAAGCTTCACAACATCACCTGATCACATCCCGACATCGCCTGGTTCCTTCCTGGTCACTGGCTAGTGACCCAGACTCTGTCCCCTCTGCTTTCAGGTACTCTTCATCCTCTATCCACCCTTGGATCCAACCAGACTCTTCTCTCCTGGTCGCCTGCATCATCTTTTCTCCAAGGCTCCATAGAACTCCACGACGAAACCCGGCACACTTTGACACCTATGCACCCGCTTCCTGTGGGTGAGGTAACGCGAGTACTGCGGTGCTCCTGTAAAGATTAACTCTCCTAGTGTCCTAGTTTCCGGTGGTTAGCTTCTAGTCCAGTTGGAAGACTCCTAAACCTTTAACTTTCTAACTTTTACGCACCCATTGACTTCTATGTGTGCACGCGTGTGCATTTAGACACTGTACCCGCATCCCGTGCACCTCCTGCTCCCTAACTACTGTTAGTCCGGTGTAGCCCCAGCGATTCCCAAGGCCCTAGGCCTTACCATTGTTCGTGACGTGGTTCTTATACCACTATTTTTAGTATATGGTTTAGCGGGCCACCAGGGCCTATCCATATTTGTGCAACTTTTATATGTTATATTAAGTTACTTGTTATGCGCTTGTGCTCCTGTTCTCATAAAGAGTTCAGTAGGTTGTTTTAGAAATAAATACATATATATTTTGAATATATAACCTGTGTGGTGTCCTTTCATTTGGTATTAAAAGGACTGCATATGGTAAAACAGCTGGCTTCACATGCCCTCTTGAGTTTAGCCTAAGACTGCTTTTGTCCATGCTACCACTAGGATAGCTGGTCTATAAGGTTGACTTTACAACCATCACCATAAGGGTTGTTTGGACTGGTGCAAGGTGCTCACTAGAATAGTGAACATCATATACCAGGCCAACTTCTCACAATCCCCTCCTCAGGGATTTCGCAGGGTCCCTCTACTCTTCGCTCGAGGAGCTTCGGGCTTGCTCCGTCTTGGTGGCTGCTCCTTTCTGTCTTCCGGTGCACTCGTCAGGAATGTTCACTCTGCGTGAAGGGCTCCTTGCTTGCTGTGCGCTGTGACGTCTGGTCACGTGTTGCTGTGCTGTTGGAGTATCAGTTGCTGTGGCGGCCTCCTACGTGGGGTGTGCGACTCCTCTCTTGCCTGTCGTGGGTCATCGCTGACTCCGTCTTGAGGCAGTGTGAGGGAGGACACTCTGGAATGCCTTTGGCCCACTGCGGGGTTTCGCTGGGGTGTTGGAGAGGTGAATGCTCTCCTACCTGCATTCAGAAGCGCTGTTTTGTGGCGATGTCTATCTCCTGGGCACTCGCTCGTGCGCCCAGTCCACTGGCGCTGCCTTCTGCACGCATCTAGAGCCATGCGCTCCGTCTTCTTCTGGACGCTTTTTTTCTGGCACTTGGGGTGCCGGTGGTGCCGCTTGTGGTTGTGCCTGTTCACCAGTTGGAGCGGGTAGTGAGATCTCTTCTCCGGTGCTGGCATTGGGCAGCCATGTGTGGTGTGTGCTATGCACCAGTCTTTTCTTTTCCTTTTTTTAGGGATAGCCACCTTTTGAAGTAGGAATCTTGTGAACCTTATATCTTTGCTGGTGGTAGCGGTTGTTGTCGTTGCTGCTTGTGTTTGGGTTTACTTGTAGTGGGGGCTGTTTGCCACTCGAGGCGTGTGACACATTGCCCTCGCTGGTGGTGACATCAGACAGCTACTGGGGTGTGTGCGCAGTGTATGTTCTCCTTGTGCCTTCCTGGGCCTTTCTTCTCGGTCCTATCACCTTCACTGGACCACCTTGCTTGTCCTTACCTAATATAGGTATAAAATATCACATCCTAATATAGGCATAGGAATCATAACCATAACAGAATGACGGATAGTGACGACGAGAGGGAGAGAGCTGCAGCAGCATCTAAAGCAGTCTTAGATGACACAAATCTCCAACAAGATGACCCAGATGCAATAATAATTGCGGGAAATATAAGGAAAACCATAACTATAAAATTTATAGAAAATGGAGTATCACCAAGAGGTGGTAAAGTAATATTTGTTATAGAGGCACATGAATATCGGCAGACAGAGGTATTCTATTCATGGATTCTGTTTCCTGCAGCAAATGCAGCAACACACGAGTTCCACTACTATAAATTAGACGAACCACCAGCGGAATACGTTCCTTCGAGGACGTTGAAATTCCACCAACTTACCAAGAGCATAAGCTCTGGTTTAATGGCGCCCTACAACATCAAAATCACATTACCAGGCTCGGTCCACTAGGTAGACCAGGAGCAACATGGCCGGTATTAGCCAGCTATACACCACATCCTGACATTGAAACAATGACAGGTCCTGAACTGTTAGCTCAGCTAAAACAGCTGATTAAAATACACAGGCAGGTGGTTCAATATGTCATGAGGACTTTAACAGTCCAACCAGCTATAAGAATTCCACAGCACATCCCACACCAAGGGAACACCAACAAAATTACACCACAGACTATACAGTCAGTCATTGGTAAATTACCAGCAAAACGAGAACAAATTACGTTCTGGTTAGCACAAAAAATTACTCAAATAGAGGCAGTATTCCCTGATAGTACACTTCATGAGAAACACAGGATTCTAACAATCTGTTTACCAATGGGGATTGCACCACACGTAGAGGATTGTGACACTTGGGGTACAGTCTTTGCTTCAATCTACACAAAAACACATGGTGTACCGTCTATGGCGGTAATACCAGATGTTCTGAGACAGATTCAAAGTGAATACGGTCCAGAACTGGCCTTAAATCTGGGTATGAAATTACTGAAAGATTTCAAACAGGTCTCAGCTATATTATTAGTAACCATCAAAGGTGAAGCAGCATCAGTGGCAATCCGCCAAAAACTAAAAGAAACAGATATTACTGAGAAACCGTATGAGCTTGCCAGAATTATTGAAAAATATTATGAAGAACTAGGTAGAGATAGTTTGGGTGGGAAACCAGTAAAACCCCAACTAACCGAAAATCCTGAAAAAGTTTTCATCAAAAATAATCTCACTACTACAAAGAAAAAGTGGGAAAACAGCAAACAGACACTTCCTAGAGAGGTCCAGAGGAAGGTCTCCTCAACAGGAGTCCTCTGAAAAAAGATATAACCTTAGAAATAGGGATAATTTGACAAAACCTGATAGATATCAAGATATTGATACACCTTCCTCTCGTACCTTTCGGACTTCCTCGCAGAAATCCGAAAGAAGAGGACGTTCAGAACAAAAAGAAGAACGAGTGAAGTCCAAAGACGAACAACACGTTCCAAAAAATAAGAAAACTCAATTCACCAAAAAGAAGGTAGCAAGTCTAAAAAGCAGACATGCCGAGGATCTTGGGCCCAATCAATGCTAGACAGCACAGCAGAGGTAACCATAGCTCGCAAGATCCTGAAGGATCGTCTGGAGACAGTGGACTTGAATGAAAGTATCCAAGTTGAAACTGCAGATACCAGTGTTAGTGTACCGCATAAGTTATATGAAGTAACACTCTGGATGGAGGGGGACAAACCAAGGAAAATGAGAGCACTCTTTTGGGAGAAGCTCTCTAAGGGTTATGACATCCTTCTAGCAGAACAAGACTGGCCACCTGAATTTGTCAGGGAGTGCCCACATGGCGAAGATATAATTATGCCAGCCTTCTCAAATCACTTTCCAATACATAAAAAATACACATATGCCAGGAAATGGGCTGTGGCCCAGGCCCCAGCATTATACAAAAATCATGTAGGATACGATGAGGATTCCCCTCACCATAAAATCCAGTTGAAAACTCAACCAACAGTGCAAAGGCAATATCCTGTAAAACAGGAAGCTAAAAAACAGGTCAGGGAGATTTTAGATCAACTTGAATACCAAGGGGTGATTGAAACATGCACTTCATCAATGAACAATCCTTTGTTTCCTGTCTCCAAACCAGACAATTCATATCGTCTAGTTTTGGATTACAGACATCTAAACTCTTATTGCAAAACATTTGCAGTACAAAATGCTCATAGTGCAGCACTGAAGAATAACATCGTGTGCAAAAAATATAAAACTACATTAGATATCTCAAATGGTTTCTTTTGTCAAAACATTGCACCAGAAAGCAGGTTTTTGACCGCTTTTTCCATAATGGGGGCCAGAGTAACGGAGTTACTACAAATGTACGACGATGAGGCATTATCCTATGTCGATGACATCTATCTTACAGATGATGATTTGGACGTGCACTTGAAAAGAGTGAACACCATGATACTTGGGTTCGCCTCTGAAGGGTACAAATTCAATTTTAAGAAATCCCGAACTGCCCACCTCAATGTCCTATTTTTGGGATATGAGTATTCAAGTGAAGGCAAAAGCCTGGCAGCAAACTTCTTAGAGAAATGTGCGCTGCTCCAACCTCCAAAAATGCTGAAAAACTTACAGTAAATTGTAGGTTTCCTGAATTTTGGAAGGACTTATGTTCTAAACTACGCAGAAAGGGTTAAACCTCTCTACAAACTAATCAAACCTGATTTTAAACCTACTAATTGGACACAAAAACACACAGAAATTTTGCGTTCAGTGCAAACAGACATGTTAGCAAAAACACAGTTACAAACACAAGACAACGTGCGCAATCTCGTAATCCGAATCATCCCAGGAAGACGCGGATTCACATACCTAACCTTTAATGAAGGAGAAACGGTACCTATAGCATTCAAATCACACTTGTACACACAAGCTGAAATGAAATTCACTTCAACAGAAAAAATACTGACAGCGGTTCATACTGCTGTAGCAAAAGAAAGAGCCCTTGCACAGGGTAAACACATTAAAATTGTTACACCTGTACCTGCCTTAGAGGCAGTGACAAAATCAAGCATTCCAAATGCAAAAGTGCTACATCCAAGATGGATACAATGGGTCAATTATCTTGCTGCAACAGATGTTGAATACCTTTTTGACCCGTAATTAAAAACACAAGAATTCCTACAATACGAATTAGAATGTCCTCTGCCGACTGAAATTCTGCCACTTGAACATTACGGATGTATATTATATACAGACGGATCTGCACAACCAGTAATTGGGGGTAAACAAGCCTACAGTGCTGTGTGCGCGATTGTTAAAGGTCGCTGGAACTAAGGTGAATTCAGACCTATAGTCACTAAAACTCAATCACTCGGAGACTGTACAGCTCAGCGAGCTGAACTACAGGCTTTCAAGATGGCGCTTGAAAATACCGATCGCGAATTCCCCACACTTATAGTGTGCGATTCGTATTACTGCATCCAGTCTTTCAACGAATACTTGCAGAACTGGGTT
The DNA here is from genome assembly GCF_964261635.1 of Lissotriton helveticus. NCBI lineage: Eukaryota > Metazoa > Chordata > Amphibia > Caudata > Salamandridae > Lissotriton > Lissotriton helveticus. Next base: position 1,210,798,006 of record NC_136063.1, read on the forward strand.
CAGAACGGCTTCAAAGACGCTAAAGGTGGCACAATTAAGCATAAACTGCTATAGGAACAAGTAGTTCTTTTGCAAAAAGAACTACAAAAGTCTCACGTGATTCATACACTGAGTCATCAGCGTGATGGCGTTCACGTTGAAGGGAATTCATTGGCTGATGAGGCCGCAAAGGCAGCTGTGCAAACGACTTCCGTAGCTGCAATCACTCGTTCAAAAACGAAAATAGACAGCAAAATAATGCAAGCTGTCACTGCTTCAGTAAAAGACAGTGGTAAGACATTCCCGAAAGGCTTTCCAGTAAAGTACTCATATATAACTGGTGCAAACAATGTTACTTTTGCTCAAATCCCTGAGCACATGAAGGGCTCGCCTCTGCACACGCAGGAGTTTCAGCCACAGTATTGTTGATACTGGTGGCCGCGCATGAGGAAACAAACTAGAAACTATGTTCTAGAATGTGAGATATGCCAAAAAATGAACGTTTCTACAGTGAAACGACCTGCGCAGACGCCCCTTCTGATTTCAGATAAACCATTAGCATGTGTTTACCTGGACCACTGTGTTCCCTTACAGAGGGATACAATACAATACAATACAGATGCATTTGTAAAGCGCGCTACATACCCCTGAGGGTCTCAAGGCGCTGGGGGTGGCTGCTACTGATCGAAGAGCCAGGTCTTGAGGAGTCTTCTGAAGGCTGACAGGTCCTGGGTCTGTCGTAGGTTGGTGGGGATAGTGTTCCAGGTCTTGGCGGCGAGGAAGGAGAAGGATCTGCCGCCGGCGGTGTTTTTTCGTGTGCGAGGTACTGTGGCGAGGGCAAGGTTGGCGGAGCGGAGGCTGCGGGTGGGGGTGTGGAAGTTGAGTCGGTGGTTGAGGTAGACTGGTCCGGCGTTGTGGAGGGCCTTGTGTGCGTGGATGAGGAGTTTGAAGGTGATCCTCTTGTTGACGGGGAGCCAGTGCAGTTCTCTCAGGTGTGTTGTGATGTGGTTGCGTTGCGGGATGTCGAGGATCAGTCGTGCCGAGGCGTTCTGGATGCGTTGCAGCCGCTTCAGGAGCTTGGTTGTTGTTGTTCCTGCATAGAGGGCGTTCCCGTAGTCCAGTCTGGTGATGAGGGCATGAGTGACGGTCTTTCTGGTGACGGGGGGATCCATTTGAAGATTCTGCGGAGCATACCGAGGGTGTTGAAGCAGGATGCGGAAACTTCATTGACTGCTTGGTCATGGAGAGGGTGGAGTCTAGGATGATCCCCAGGTTGCGTACGTTGTTGGTGGGTTTTGGGGCTACTCCTAGTGAAATAGGCCACCAGGAGTCGTCCCAGGTGGAGGGGGTGGAGCCGATGATGAGGACCTCCGTTTTGTCTGAGTTCCGCTTCAGTCTGCTGTGCTTCATCCATTCGGCGACGGCCTTCATTCTTCTGTGAAGGTTGGCTTTGGCGGCGTGGGGGTCTCTGGTGAGGGATATGATCAGCTGGGTGTCGTCGGCGTAGGAGATGATGTTGAGGCTGTGTTGTCGTGCGACGTGGGCGAGTGGTGCCATGTAGATGTTGAACAGCGTCGGGCTGAGAGAGGATCCCTGTGGGACGCCGCAGATGATCTCGTGGTCTTGGAGCGGAAGGGAGGGAGGTGGACACTCCGGGTTATGCCGGTGAGGAAGGAGGCGGTCCAGGCCAGGGCCTTCTCTTGGAATCCGGCGTCATGGAGGCGTGCTGCTAGAGTGCGGTGGCAGACCGTGTCGAAGGCTGCTGATAGGTCTAGAAGGATGAGGGCAGCTGTTTCTCCTTTGTCCATCAGGATCCTGATGTCGTCGGTGGAGGCGATGAGTGTGGTCTCGGTGCTGTGGTTGCTGCGGAAGCCTGACTGAGATGGGTCCAGGATGTTGTTGTCTTCGAGGTAGCGGGTGAGCTGTCTGTTGACGATCTTCTCTGTGACTTTCGCCGGGAAGGGGAGCAGGGAGATGGGCCGGAAGTTCTTGAGGTCCTTGGGGTCCGCCTTCGGTTTCTTTAGTAGGGCGTTGATCTCGGCATGCTTCCAGCTCTCCGGGAAGGTTGTGGTTTCGAAGGAGGAGTTGATTATTTTCCGGAGCTGGGGTGCGATGGTGGTGCTGGCTTTGTTGAAGACATGGTGGGGGCATGGGTCAGATGGGGATCCGGAGTGTATGGAGTTCATGGTCTTGATGGTGTCTTCGTCACTGACGTTGGTCTAGGCGGTCAGGCGGCTGGTGCGGGTTGAGGTCGCAGGGCTGTTTGTCTCGGCGGTGGGTGTGGGGGTGTCGGAGTTGAAGCTGTCGTGGATGTCGATGATCTTGTGGTGAAAGAAAGTGGCCAGTGAGTCGCACAGGTCCTGTGAAGGTGGGATGTCGTTGGTGTTGGATCTGGGGTTGGAGAGTTCTGTCACAATGCTGAAGAGATCTTTGGAGTTCTGTGCGTTGTTGTCTAGGCGGTCCTTGAAGACGGTCCTCTTGGCGGTCCTGATGAGTTGGTGGTGTTTGCGGGTGGCGTTCTTGTGGGCTGTGTAGCTGTCTGGTGCAGGGTCACGGAGCCATTTCTTCTCCAGCTTCCGACAGGTGTGTTTGGAGGACCCGAGGTCTTCGGTTAACCACGTGGCTTTCTTGTTGGTGTGATTGGTTGCGGAGGTCTAGAGTGGGGCGAGGGAGTCGGCGAAGTTGTTGATTACTGATTCAGGTTGGTAGCGGCGGTGTCGGGGTCGGTGGGGTCGGCGGGTGGTCTCAGGGCGAGGGTGGTGGTCAGTTGGTCCATGGTGACTTTGCCCCAGCAGCAGCGTGGCAGCTGTTGGGTGCGGTGGTGTGTGGTGGGTTTCCTGAAGGTGAAGTGGACGCATCTGTGGTCGGTCCAGTGGGGTTCGGTGGTGTGGCTGAAGGAGACGTGAGGACTTGCTGAGAAGATGGGGTCCAGTGTGTATCCGGCAGCGTGGATGGGAGACGTCACAAGCTGTTTGAGTCCGAGGTTGGCGAGGTTGGCGATGAGGGCGGTGGAGTTGGCGTCGTTGTTGTTCTCGAGGTGGAAGTTCAGGTCCCCGAGGAGGATGTAGTCTGAGGAGGCGATGGCGTGGGTGCTGATGAGGTCGGCGAGGGTGTCGCCGAAGTGTGGTCGGGGTCCGGGTGGTCTGTAGACGAGTGTTCCTCTGAAGGTGGTGTTGGGGTCGGTGTGGATCTGGAAGTGCATGTGCTCGGCGGTGGTGAGGGTGTCCTCGGTGTTGGTCGAGACTCTGAGGGTGTCTTTGTGGATGATAGCGATTCCTCCTCGCACTCCGTTGGCGCGGTCTCTGCGGGAGATCTTGTAGCCTTCTGGGATGGCTATGGTGACGTCTGGTGCTGAGGTGGTGTTCAGCTAGGTCTCCGTCAGGAAGGCGACGTCCGGGTTGGTTGAGTCTAGGAGGTCCTAGAGTTCGATGGCGTGCTTGCGGGCGGATCGGGTGTTGAGGAGGATGCAACGGAGGTGGTTGGGTTCTCTGGTTGATAGTTTTGCGGGCCGGATGCTGGTGGAGCTGCAGTTCCGGCAGGTGAAGGGCCCTTGTGTGTGCTTTGGGGTGGCCCGGTAGCAGGAGTGGTCACGTCCGATGTTGAGTGCGTGGAGGGCGCTGGAGTCGTAGTGCAGTCTGGTCTTGTGGTGGCTAGGGGGTCCAGGGGTTCTGGCGATGGGCGCGGTCCAGGCGCAGACGGGCTTGCCTTTGGCGCACCTTCGGCGCGCCAAAGGCATATAAGTATATCATGGTCGCAGTGGATTCCTGCACAAGATTCATTTGGATGTGGCCCCAGCGTTTGGCTTACGCCAGAACGGTTATAAAAGATTTGCAAGTCTTTATCAGCACATACGCAATTGACACGCTACAATCTGACCAGGGTCCTGCGTTTAGCTACAAAGCTAACAAGGAGGCCATGGCTAGCTTGGGTGTTGCATTGCGGTTTTCGAGTCCCTTCCATCCCGAGGTAAATGCGGTAGTGGAAAGAAAAAAACGTGACATAAAGCAATCTATAACAGCTTAAGGTATTAGGTTCAGGTGACGGGTGGGTCAGACATCTAAATAGTATCCAACGTAGTCTTAACAATCTGCCAAAAAATTCTCTGGGGGAATCACTCCATATGAACTATTATTTGGTACTAGAATGCTTATCCAGGACCTTGATTGTCGAACTTCAGTGGTGGAACAGAAATCCTTTGATATCAAAGACCGTTTGGCTGTTTTACAGGACTTAAGTGAAACAAGAAGAAGTCTGAGTAACACAACACAAAGCCCAACGACCACTGAAGAAAAACCACCTGTCCCAGCAAGACCTGTCTGGATTCCAAAGATTGGGGATCTAGTCAGGGAAAAGATCGCGGTAAAGAAGGAATTTGGGCCTTCTTATAGAAAAGCTGTACCTGTCTTAGCGATTCTTGGAACAAGTTCAGTATTACTACCGACGCTTGCTGGAAAAAGGGAGAACAGAACAGTATCTATTGACCTGGTAAAACCACATCATGTGGCCGATAATAAGTAGTAGGCCCAGTGGACTCCCAAGAAGTAGCAGACGACCAAATCTAGCTACTATTCAAGAGGTTCAAACTGAAAGACTTATCACCTTAGATAAACCTGCAGTAAGAAAAGAAGGACTTTGCAACACAGCCATGGAACTCGTCCCTCTTGATACCCAAATATCAGTTCTTCAACAAACTCCTGTCTACAATGATGTAGAATCTGACTATACAAACATGTCAAAGGAGGAAGCTACTACAGTGATCTAAAAAAATCCATATGTAATACCAACTATTGGCAGAACTGCCTCTGGCTATTTTATCAACTTCGATAACTGTTTTGAGGATGAGGATCCCAGTGAACCTAAGACTACGCCAGTAAATACAACTTTCAAAGAAAAATTAACAGAACTCTTTCATCAACTTGAAAAAACGTATCTGGTTTCACCATGGGTTGAATTTTGGATTGTGTTAGGTGTACTTTTTCTCCTGATCTGGCTAATTCTTGTTTTAAGTTTGGGTAGAATGATAGATGAAAAATACTGTACAATGGACACAGCAAGTCAGAACATCAACTTACTCCTGCAACCTTACAAATCATCTCATCGTGAACGAAGAGACCTGTCATCAGTGAACATCACAGCCGTTCCTATACCTGGTGGTATAGCATGGGACACAACTGATTATGACATTTATGGCCCGGTGGAACTGTTAAAGATTCCACACCAGTTTAAGGTTTCTTTGAGTGACTTTGTCTCGCCCAGCACATTTTCTGATGATTGGGACTTTGAAACTGTTAATAATATGATGTCAGACTTAGAAATGTCAGCAAAATTTCAAAAACATGAACACCTAGAAGGTTCAACAAGTTATGAAGAACTGTATTGTTATAATCATTTTGGTCACCATTATTTGCACAAATCTGTAAATCCTAGAAATGTTTTTTCTTACAATCAATGGGAACATTGTCCAACGCCGCCAAAATGATTCAGAAAAGGGGGTGGTGATGAACAGAGTGTCTGAATTAAGCAGACCACTCTTACCCAGTCCAAAGATCAGGGCTTGATCCATCACCGTTATTTAGCTCACTGCCCCATCCCAGCTCAGAACCTGGCTATATGCAAATTAGTCTGTCCCTGGCCCAGTGAATCATGGGAACAGGGCAGACCAAACTACCAAGCCAATTCTTCACCAGAAAGGAGACAAGCTTCCGGGGACCGGTTTCTGCCATTTCAGGCGTCGTCGGCCCGGCTTGCTTGAATCCTGATGGAGCAGTGAGCAAGGGACTCATGTCTGAGTATACCCTTCCACGCTTATGGTGGACAAAATGATTCAGAAAAGGGGGTGGTGATGAACAGAGTGTCTGAATTAAGCAGACCACTCTTACCCAGTCCAAAGATCAGGGCTTGATCCATCACCGTTATTTAGCTCACTGCCCCATCCCAGCTCACAACCTGGCTATATGCAAATTAGTCTGTCCCTGGCCCAGTGCATCATGGGAACAGGGCAGACCAAACTACCAAGCCAATTCTTCACCAGAAAGGAGACAAGCTTCCGGGGACCGGTTTCTGCCATTTCAGGCGTCGTCGGCCCGGCTTGCTTGAATCCTGATGGAGCAGTGAGCAAGGGACTCATGTCTGAGTATACCCTTCCACGCTTATGGTGGACAAAATGATTCAGAAAAGGGGGTGGTGATGAACAGAGTGTCTGAATTAAGCAGACCACTCTTACCCAGTCCAAAGATCAGGGCTTGATCCATCACCGTTATTTAGCTCACTGCCCCATCCCAGCTCAGAACCTGGCTATATGCAAATTAGTCTGTCCCTGGCCCAGTGCATCATGGGAACAGGGCAGACCAAACTACCAAGCCAATTCTTCACCAGAAAGGAGACAAGCTTCCTGTGGAAAAGTAAATTTTGCCATGTTCTGTGTCCCTACGCCTCATCCATCATATGTTATGTGTGCATGACCAATATGCATATGTTATTCCCCATGTCCGATTAATGACGCAATTCCAGTTGTGTCCACCTCTGGTATGTCATTTTCCAGTCCTCGTGAATACTACGAATATCAGGCCTATGTAAAGTAATGTTGCCACGTTTCCCAGTGTGCACGTTATTCCATTATAAAATCCCCGTTTCCAGGCCTCAAAAGGGCCCGGACATCAGATTCAGCTCCTGTCTCCTGAAAGCCTCGCTGAGGAGCAATACAGCCCCCACCTGTATCCTCGACCCTTCACTTACTTCCTGCCTCGCAGTGCCCGGTGCAGCTTGGCTCTGCCTCTGAGTCTGCCAAAAGTATGTTATAGTTCCAGTTATCAGTTCAGTCCTCCTCCTCTGCATTCCTGAGCTACTGAACTGCATCAATAGTTTCCGTCATTGTCTAGCCTTCTCGTCTCCACGTTAGAGAAATACTGTATTTAATGGTCATTTAGTATTCTTCATCACGCACTACATGTAGAATAATGCATGGTCCAGTCTTAGAATCAAGTTAGCTTTTCCCCTCATGACTTCTAGTTTATATCAACATGTTCCCTAAACATTAGATACCAGATAGGGTTTAGGTACATGTCGCTCCGACCCTCCAGACTTTAGTCTCTGCTCCTAACACAGAGTTCATAGCCCCCAGCTTCTCCTAGTAACACGTCATTGCTAGTTTTCGCGCACCATTAGGTTAGAGGTCCCGGCTCCTTAGGTAGCCCCCTCCTATGTTTCCGCCCATTCATGACATATTCTGTTACGTTTGCACCACATGTCTATGTATACGCCCAGTTACACCTCTTTTTACTGTTATCTTTCGCGACTGCTACGCGTCACGCCTTCTGCTCCACCCACTGCTACGTCTACTGCAATGTAATGCTATGTGTTCGCGCTATGTATATATGCCTGTGTTTTGTTATTGAATGTTAGCGCGCTCATCCCAGACCTAGCCCCAGCAGCTGCTGGGCCTCTTTTCCCCTGCTGGGCCCCAGTTGTCCTGCTGGGCCCTGTCATTCTGTTCCTATGCAGGTTGTCCTGATCCTGTCCTTATGCTGTAATAAACCTGCAGAAACTCCTACTACCTCGAATCTTGACTCTTATTTTATTGAGCTATCTGTTATGCTATAAGTCTAGTCAAAAATAGGGTATTATTTATTTATTTACCACATTCCGGGGACCGGTTTCTGCCATTTCAGGCGTCGTCGGCCCGGCTTGCTTGAATCCTGATGGAGCAGTGAGCAAGGGACTCATGTCTGAGTATACCCTTCCACGCTTATGGTGGACAAAATGATTCAGAAAAGGGGGTGGTGATGAACAGAGTGTCTGAATTAAGCAGACCACTCTTACCCAGTCCAAAGATCAGGGCTTGATCCATCACCGTTATTTAGCTCACTGCCCCATCCCAGCTCAGAACCTGGCTATATGCAAATTAGTCTGTCCCTGGCCCAGTGCATCATGGGAACAGGGCAGACCAAACTACCAAGCCAATTCTTCACCAGAAAGGAGACAAGCTTCCGAGGACCGGTTTCTGCCATTTCAGGCGTCGTCGGCCCGGCTTGCTTGAATCCTGATGGAGCAGTGAGCAAGGGACTCATGTCTGAGTATACCCTTCCACGCTTATGGTGGACAAAATGATTCAGAAAAGGGGGTGGTGATGAACAGAGTGTCTGAATTAAGCAGACCACTCTTACCCAGTCCAAAGATCAGGGCTTGATCCATCACCGTTATTTAGCTCACTGCCCCATCCCAGCTCAGAACCTGGCTATATGCAAATTAGTCTGTCCCTGGCCCAGTGCATCATGGGAACAGGGCAGACCAAACTACCAAGCCAATTCTTCACCAGAAAGGAGACAAGCTTCCGGGGACCGGTTTCTGCCATTTCAGGCGTCGTCGGCCCGGCTTGCTTGAATCCTGATGGAGCAGTGAGCAAGGGACTCATGTCTGAGTATACCCTTCCACGCTTATGGTGGACAAAATGATTCAGAAAAGGGGGTGGTGATGAACAGAGTGTCTGAATTAAGCAGACCACTCTTACCCAGTCCAAAGATCAGGGCTTGATCCATCACCGTTATTTAGCTCACTGCCCCATCCCAGCTCAGAACCTGGCTATATGCAAATTAGTCTGTCCCTGGCTCAGTGCATCATGGGAACAGGGCAGACCAAACTACCAAGCCAATTCTTCACCAGAAAGGAGACAAGCTTCCGGGGACCGGTTTCTGCCATTTCAGGCGTCGTCGGCCCGGCTTGCTTGAATCCTGATGGAGCAGTGAGCAAGGGACTCATGTCTGAGTATACCCTTCCACGCTTATGGTGGACAAAATGATTCAGAAAAGGGGGTGGTGATGAACAGAGTGTCTGAATTAAGCAGACCACTCTTACCCAGTCCAAAGATCAGGGCTTGATCCATCACCGTTATTTATCTCACTGCCCCATCCCAGCTCAGAACCTGGCTATATGCAAATTAGTCTGTCCCTGGCCCAGTGCATCATGGGAACAGGGCAGACCAAACTACCAAGCCAATTCTTCACCAGAAAGGAGAAAAGCTTCCGGGGACCGGTTTCTGCCATTTCAGGCGTCGTCGGCCCAGCTTGCTTGAATCCTGATGGAGCAGTGAGCAAGGGACTCATGTCTGAGTATACCCTTCCACGCTAATGGTGGACAAAATGATTCAGAAAAGGGGGTGGTGATGAACAGAGTGTCTGAATTAAGCAGACCACTCTTACCCAGTCCAAAGATCAGGGCTTGATCCATCACCGTTATTTAGCTCACTGCCCCATCCCAGCTCAGAACCTGGCTATATGCAAATTAGTCTGTCCCTGGCCCAGTGCATCATGGGAACAGGGCAGACCAAACTACCAAGCCAATTCTTCACCAGAAAGGAGACAAGCTTCCGGGAACCGGTTTCTGCCATTTCAGGCGTCGTCGGCCCGGCTTGCTTGAATCCTGATGGAGCAGTGAGCAAGGGACTCATGTCTGAGTATACCCTTCCACGCTTATGGTGGACAAAATGATTCAGAAAAGGGGGTGGTGATGAACAGAGTGTCTGAATTAAGCAGACCACTCTTACCCAGTCCAAAGATCAGGGCTTGATCCATCACCGTTATTTAGCTCACTGCCCCATCCCAGCTCAGAACCTGGCTATATGCAAATTAGTCTGTCCCTGGCCCAGTGCATCATGGGAACAGGGCAGACCAAACTACCAAGCCAATTCTTCACCAGAAAGGAGACAAGCTTCCGGGGACCGGTTTCTGCCATTTCAGGCGTCGTCGGCCCGGCTTGCTTGAATCCTGATGGAGCAGTGAGCAAGGGACTCATGTCTGAGTATACCCTTCCACGCTTATGGTGGACAAAATGATTCAGAAAAGGGGGTGGTGATGAACAGAGTGTCTGAATTAAGCAGACCACTCTTACCCAGTCCAAAGATCAGGGCTTGATCCATCACCGTTATTTAGCTCACTGCCCCATCCCAGCTGAGAACCTGGCTATATGCAAATTAGTCTGTCCCTGGCCCAGTGCATCATGGGAACAGGGCAGACCAAACTACCAAGCCAATTCTTCACCAGAAAGGAGACAAGCTTCCGGGGACCGGTTTCTGCCATTTCAGGCGTCGTCGGCCCAGCTTGCTTGAATCCTGATGGAGCAGCGAGCAAGGGACTCATGTCTGAGTATACCCTTCCACGCTAATGGTGGACAAAATGATTCAGAAAAGGGGGTGGTGATGAACAGAGTGTCTGAATTAAGCAGACCACTCTTACCCAGTCCAAAGATCAGGGCTTGATCCATCACCGTTATTTAGCTCACTGCCCCATCCCAGCTCAGAACCTGGCTATATGCAAATTAGTCTGTCCCTGGCCCAGTGCATCATGGGAACAGGGCAGACCAAACTACCAAGCCAATTCTTCACCAGAAAGGAGACAAGCTTCCGGGGACCGGTTTCTGCCATTTCAGGCGTCGTCGGCCCGGCTTGCTTGAATCCTGATGGAGCAGTGAGCAAGGGACTCATGTCTGAGTATACCCTTCCACGCTTATGGTGGACAAAATGATTCAGAAAAGGGGGTGGTGATGAACAGAGTGTCTGAATTAAGCAGACCACTCTTACCCAGTCCAAAGATCAGGGCTTGATCCATCACCGTTATTTAGCTCACTGCCCCATCCCAGCTCAGAACCTGGCTATATGCAAATTAGTCTGTCCCTGGCCCAATGCATCATGGGAACAGGGCAGACCAAACTACCAAGCCAATTCTTCACCAGAAAGGAGACAAGCTTCCGGGGACCAGTTTCTGCCATTTCAGGCGTCGTCGGCCCGGCTTGCTTGAATCCTGATGGAGCAGTGAGCAAGGGACTCATGTCTGAGTATACCCTTCCACGCTTATGGTGGACAAAATGATTCAGAAAAGGGGGTGGTGATGAACAGAGTGTCTGAATTAAGCAGACCACTCTTACCCAGTCCAAAGATCAGGGCTTGATCCATCACCGTTATTTAGCTCACTGCCCCATCCCAGCTCAGAACCTGGCTATATGCAAATTAGTCTGTCCCTGGCCCAGTGCATCATGGGAACAGGGCAGACCAAACTACCAAGCCAATTCTTCACCAGAAAGGAGACAAGCTTCCGAGGACCGGTTTCTGCCATTTCAGGCGTCGTCGGCCCGGCTTGCTTGAATCCTGATGGAGCAGTGAGCAAGGGACTCATGTCTGAGTATACCCTTCCACGCTTATGGTGGACAAAATGATTCAGAAAAGGGGGTGGTGATGAACAGAGTGTCTGAATTAAGCAGACCACTCTTACCCAGTCCAAAGATCAGGGCTTGATCCATCACCGTTATTTAGCTCACTGCCCCATCCCAGCTCAGAACCTGGCTATATGCAAATTAGTCTGTCCCTGGCCCAGTGCATCATGGGAACAGGGCAGACCAAACTACCAAGCCAATTCTTCACCAGAAAGGAGACAAGCTTCCGGGGACCGGTTTCTGCCATTTCAGGCGTCGTCGGCCCGGCTTGCTTGAATCCTGATGGAGCAGTGAGCAAGGGACTCATGTCTGAGTATACCCTTCCACGCTTATGGTGGACAAAATGATTCAGAAAAGGGGGTGGTGATGAACAGAGTGTCTGAATTAAGCAGACCACTCTTACCCAGTCCAAAGATCAGGGCTTGATCCATCACCGTTATTTAGCTCACTGCCCCATCCCAGCTCAGAACCTGGCTATATGCAAATTAGTCTGTCCCTGGCCCAGTGCATCATGGGAACAGGGCAGACCAAACTACCAAGCCAATTCTTCACCAGAAAGGAGACAAGCTTCCGGGGACCGGTTTCTGCCATTTCAGGCGTCGTCGGCCCGGCTTGCTTGAATCCTGATGGAGCAGTGAGCAAGGGACTCATGTCTGAGTATACCCTTCCACGCTTATGGTGGACAAAATGATTCAGAAAAGGGGGTGGTGATGAACAGAGTGTCTGAATTAAGCAGACCACTCTTACCCAGTCCAAAGATCAGGGCTTGATCCATCACCGTTATTTAGCTCACTGCCCCATCCCAGCTCAGAACCTGGCTATATGCAAATTAGTCTGTCCCTGGCCCAGTGCATCATGGGAACAGGGCAGACCAAACTACCAAGCCAATTCTTCACCAGAAAGGAGACAAGCTTCCGGGGACCGGTTTCTGCCATTTCAGGCGTCGTCGGCCCGGCTTGCTTGAATCCTGATGGAGCAGTGAGCAAGGGACTCATGTCTGAGTATACCCTTCCACGCTTATGGTGGACAAAATGATTCAGAAAAGGGGGTGGTGATGAACAGAGTGTCTGAATTAAGCAGACCACTCTTACCCAGTCCAAAGATCAGGGCTTGATCCATCACCGTTATTTAGCTCACTGCCCCATCCCAGCTCAGAACCTGGCTATATGCAAATTAGTCTGTCCCTGGCCCAGTGCATCATGGGAACAGGGCAGACCAAACTACCAAGCCAATTCTTCACCAGAAAGGAGACAAGCTTCCGGGGACCGGTTTCTGCCATTTCAGGCGTCGTCGGCCCGGCTTGCTTGAATCCTGATGGAGCAGTGAGCAAGGGACTCATGTCTGAGTATACCCTTCCACGCTTATGGTGGACAAAATGATTCAGAAAAGGGGGTGGTGATGAACAGAGTGTCTGAATTAAGCAGACCACTCTTACCCAGTCCAAAGATCAGGGCTTGATCCATCACCGTTATTTAGCTCACTGCCCCAGGATTCAAGCAAGCCGGGCCGAAGACGGCTGAAATGCCAGAAACCGGTCCCCGGAAGCTTGTCTCCTTTCTGGTGAAGAATTGGCTTGGTAGTTCGGTCTGCCCTGTTCCCATGATGCACTGGGCCAGGGACAGACTAATTTGCATATAGCCAGGTTCTGAGCTGGGATGGGGCAGTGAGCTAAAAAACGGTGTTGGATCTAGCCCTGATCTCTTGACTGGGTGAGAGTACTCTGCTTAATTCAGAGACTCTGTCCATCACCACCCCTTGTTGTAAATAATTTTGTCCACCCTAAGCGTGGAAGGGTATACTCAGATGTGAGTCCCTTGCTCATTGCACCATCAGGATTCAAGCAAGCCGGGCCGAAGACGGCTGAAATGCCAGAAACCGGTCCCCGGAAGCTTGTTTCCTTCCCAGTGTAAGAATTGGCTTTTGTAGTCTGGTCTGCCCTGTTCCCATGATGCACTGGGCCAGGGACAGACTAATTTGCATACAGCCAGGTTCTGAAACTGGGATGGTGCAATGAGCTAAAAAACGGTGTTGGATCTAGCCCTGATCTCTTGACTGGGTGAGAGTACTCTGCTTAATTCAGAGACTCTGTCCATCACCACCCCTTGTTGTAAATAATTTTGTCCACCCTAAGCGTGGAAGGGTATACTCAGATGTGAGTCCCTTGCTCATTGCACCATCAGGATTCAAGCAAGCCGGGCCGAAGACGGCTGAAATGCCAGAAACCGGTCCCCGGAAGCTTGTTTCCTTCCCAGTTTAAGAATTGGCTTTTGTAGTCTGGTCTGCCCTGTTCCCATGATGCACTGGGCCAGGGACAGACTAATTTGCATACAGCCAGGTTCTGAAACTGGGATGGTGCAATGAGCTAAAAAACGGTGTTGGATCTAGCCCTGATCTCTTGACTGGGTGAGAGTACTCTGCTTAATTCAGAGACTCTGTCCATCACTACCCCTTGTTGTAAATAATTTTGTCCACCCTAAGCGTGGAAGGGTATACTCAGATGTGAGTCCCTTGCTCATTGCACCATCAGGATTCAAGCAAGCCGGGCCGAAGACGGCTGAAATGCCAGAAACCGGTCCCCGGAAGCTTGTTTCCTTCCCAGTGTAAGAATTGGCTTTTGTAGTCTGGTCTGCCCTGTTCCCATGATGCACTGGGCCAGGGACAGACTAATTTGCATACAGCCAGGTTCTGAAACTGGGATGGTGCAATGAGCTAAAAAACGGTGTTGGATCTAGCCCTGATCTCTTGACTGGGTGAGAGTACTCTGCTTAATTCAGAGACTCTGTCCATCACCACCCCTTGTTGTAAACAACGCCGCCAAAAGGCAGCTCTAAGACATTTTATGACAACTTTCCATACTTTACAGGTTTTAATATATCAAACCCAGAAACGTTTTATTTAAAAAATGTGAATAAGACAGGAATAAAAACAATGTTGACCAACACTAAACAAATTTATTCTGCAAAATGTTATGCTCAACTGTCTACATTAGGGTATAACTTTTGGAAAGACAACATTGAGACAAAAACTGTCTGGGGCACAAAAGAATGGCAGGTGCAGGGTTTAGAAGCCTTGTTCAGAGCCTGCATTATACCAGAACAAGTTATATTTTTGAATGACACAGTTCAACAAACATCCTGTCTTAGCTTAGCTAAGATAAAAGATTTAAACAAACCGTCCATACCTAAGCCCACGCCTGACAGTAATAACACTTCGGATGAGGAGGTAGACGTAAATCAGATTTTAAAACACAACAGAACCGATCCTCATTGGAAACATGGTTAATCTGGCCCATAGACACGAATAACTGTCAAGATAGATTCATGAACAAAACAGAAGGGTTCAAAATGAATAGGCCAGATCCAAGATACTCCCAGAGACAACATCCAGGGATAGTCACCACTTACAGTGTAGGAAAACTATGCTTTGATTGGCTACAGAAATCCACACTTCCAGAAATTAAACAACACTTATCTTTACTTAAAGAAGGCGTTGACTTACTAGACTTCTTACTTGGGACTTGTAAACAACGTCAAAAACGTTTCATATACGCCGGTATATACGCTGCGTACAACGAAGCTTGGAAAATAACGCATATAGAAACTGCTGAAAAAATACAAGAAATTGATTGTATTAATTTAGAGAAAGCACTCTCTGTAGTGGACAATGGGTTAACGACTCTATCCTCCAGAATTTATTCTTTGGACAGCCTTGTATCAACTGCCATTGACATAATAGAGCAGGACTTGCTCATGTTACAACATGGCCAGTCTCAATTACTTTCTATAATGCTGCTAGGCTGGACGTTACAAAAACTCCGTTCAGGCTACGTGCCATGGCGTCTAATCAATACCACGTCATTGTTTACTGTCTTTAACCTTACAGATAAACAAATCTCTTTGGCACAAAGAGGACCAGACTATACGGTGCTGAGCATTGAAAAACTGGAAAGAATACTATAAACTGTTTCTGAGAAGCCTGTCATTGAATGGATAATACATGGCACCATCACGATACCAGTGACGATTTTCCAATTTCAGTATTGTCTACAGCATATACCAGCAGGCCTGTATGAAAGGTTGGGTAAAGGATACATTACGTCAACCTGGACTTTACCATACACACACAGATGTTGGAGTGGGGGAAAGGAGGTATTTCTTAGTACGAAATATTGTAAAAACTCACTAAGAGGTACACATTTATGTGAAGGTATTAATTTACATGGAGCCTGCGAACGTTCTTTACATAACCTTTCTTGCCACATGCACAGTACTCCAGCGGCCGTGATAGACCCGATTTTCAGGCAGCTTTCCAATGGGAGCTATGTTATGCTCAATGATCACAGCTGTTGTGGCATGTTGCCAGGAAAAGCCTATCTGGTTAGTGTGTCGGCCAGGGTCACTTGTTGTATCTAAGTATTGTATCCAAAAAGTAATACAGACAGGGAGTCGGCGTTATGGCCTTCACTAAATATCTCTTTTATACGAATTGAATGAAAGCCATTCTTTTGCAAAAAACTGTATCACTGACCTCGTCTAGAGAAACGTATGATCTGCAAGTTGCAAGGACTTCTGCAGAGATACATGCATTATTATCAACAAACTGCCCAGTACATTTCGCAGAGATGTTAGATCAAATCTTAAACATGTCTGATACCAGTGGCATCGCACATGTTTATAAGACGATCTTTTCAGGACTGTTAACACCATTTGAAGCAGTCCTCGGCCTTTTTCCAAATTTCGTGCACTCTGTGTTCAGCGGCCTGCCTCTCATTTTGGGACTCGTAGCAGGAATTCTATTTTTGTTCCTTCTGCTCCGATATGGCAAGTCCAGTCACCAACGATACCCAGACTACCATAGAACAAGCCCTCCTAGCCATGCGGTATCATGAAAGAATTACATAGATTCTTGGCTTGGCTCGTTTAATAGATCTGAACACCACTTGGTTCCTTTCATTCAGACCAATCTGGCAAGATTGCATCTTACCTGTTCTGCGATACATGCTTTGTGGAGAAGAATGCATGTTGGACATCTGTCTTACACTTCCATCAGCACTGCCAATGGATGTTGACACCTTGCTGAGTCCTGTAACGACTCACACATCGTGTTGCCTCCAACGGCTGCCAATCCTGATGACGGCATTCATTGAGATCTCACCAGCGAATCTAGCTATTGGTGAGGTACGCGGAACAACAGGCACACAGGTACCATCAACATCGAACATTGCTAATGCGAATGACGCTGACGGCGATGCTTCACATCTATGCACATTTGATCTACTTGAAGAAGTAGTTCCACTTTCACCAACTGTGGTAGACGGCTTCTTTGCCAGCTTAGATGATTTGATGTTTTCTCCTGACACCGAGAATAACTTTTGAAAGTGCACACAGCGTTCCATGAACTCTGAAATTCAGCCTTCGGTTTTTCAAAACAAACCCTCTAACATGGGAACTGTATGTTTTGGCAATCTACATTTGAATGTTTTCTCTTTTTTCCTTTTTCAGAATAGAACCTTTTCCCCTTGGCACAAAGTAATCTGCTTAAAGTAGAACTATTCTTAGAGAACAAGAAATTCATTTGACACTTCCTATAGACAAATATTTGGCATTATCTCATGAAAACGATAACATTTTATATATCATGCTATGGAATGGTCTCAAACTTTTTCTTCTGTAAATTTAGAGCCATTTCATAACTATCATTTTATGTTTTGTTTAGATAGCGTTTTTAATAACAGCTATTGCTTGTAAAATACGTGCAGGACAGATACTCATGTATGTGTATGAACCATGTTTAATGCATTTCATGTATTTTGGGTGGGACTATGAACACATGCTTTAGTTATGTTTTTATGCTTATAGATTGAGTAATATTAGACATAATATGTGGAGTGGGTGTTGTATAGCGTTTTAGGACCCTAGTGTAATTTTCCAGATTCATGCCCTTATATAGGTATAAAATATCATATCCTAATATAGGCATAGGAATCATGACCATATTAAGACATAGCTCAAGTAGTCCTAATACGGCTTGGCTACTTCCACTAGTTCCAAAAATCTAGAACGATTTCTTGGAAAAACCCGCCTTCAGCAGTCAGGGACTTCCCCCTGCATGAATATTAATTTATCCAAGAACTCATGGAGTTTTCAGAGAATCAAGTCTCTAATGATGTTATTATGTCCAATCTTACATCAAACTCGGCACCTTCAAGGTATAAATATGCCCACACTTGTCCAAACAAACACACTGTGGTTTGGAGCAGTTCGACTATCTACTTGCCCAACGTCCTGCTGCAGCAAGTGCCGAAGGAAGCCGACCCTCCAGCTGACGCACTGAGAGACGCTGTACTTTCTCCAGCCGAGAAATCCAGCTCCAGTGTTTCCAGGCTACCCTTGCAGGTTGCTGGGAAATCGAGTCCTGAGAGAGAGATACAAGACCTCCTTCATTCTAAACCAAGGTACGGAGCTGATTAGACCCTAAGAGAATTCTTGGAATAGGTTCTTGGCAAAAGAATACTAAACTTAAGCTACACCTTACTTACTTCTTCCCTTGTACTAGACCTAGGTTACGTACACCGGGGTAGGCGTATTTTAAAAGCACCAGTTGGGCATTTTTAGTCATTATATATCACTGTATGTATTTTATGCATCTTATGTATTTTATGGCTTAGAAACCATATCATGCTTTTACAATATTATTTTATAATACTCTTCGTACTGTACGCTTTGAACTTTACCACAAGTATTACGATTGCAGCAGTTCATTTCTTATTCTTGAGAAAGAAGACTGTTCAATAAAAACCTTTTATTGAAAACACCAGTCTCTCTATTTCTCTGCACCTCTGGTGAAACGAAGCATGCACGATTGACTGAGTGAAATAACTATCTATTGTTTCCGCGACTCTAGAGATTGATTTCTTATTCTTGGGAAACAAAGTTGTCATGTTTAAAGCGGTTGTCAGAAACTAATCCCTTCTTGTTCATTCAAGAAAGTTTCTAGTGACCTCTGAGCTAGCTGGCACACCCATAATTAAGTCTAGTATATTCGGTAGACACCTAGTCGACTTCAGTCCTACGTCTAACCTACAGGATACACTATTCCAATGCGCAGAGCCAATTGGGAATATAGGAACTACACTACAATGTCACAAACTGTGTCCATTTGGCATAAGGCCACCAAGCGCCTGGGATGGGCTGATAAACTTACAAAAGCTACATTACTGTGGTCCTCTCACCAGCTGGGATTGCTATGCCACCACACAGGGTTCGATAAATGGGACACCATTGGCATAACAAACATAGGAGACCTAATCTGCAGACTTCTCACATTCAAAGAGCTGCAAACCAAATATGCTCTTGCACAAGGGGAGGTTGTTTGATATTTGCAGATCAGACACGCTCTTCTCACAAATATTCCAGATCTACCCTCCTTACCAGACTCCTCCCCTTTAGAGGCCTGCCTGCTCCTAGAACTGCTCTTGACTAAGGCTATCTCCTGCACCTATCGTAAACTCTGTAACAACTTACCTGACTCCATTCGGACTCTTCGGAACCACTGACCGACGGACATAGGGCCACAAGTTGACGAAGACTCGCAGGCAACACTAATGTCCCCCAGGGAAACGGCGATAAACCATTGCTTTCGCCTCATACAACTAAAAGTTCTACACAGGTCCTACCTTACCGGGGTGCTCCTGGCCCAAATACGCAGCCGTACAGCTGCATTGTGCCTTAGAGGCTGCGGCCAAGACAGCACCTTTGATCTTATTTTGTGGGACTGTCCTGAGATACGTCCTCTGTGGAGCAATGCAACAAAAAAATGAGGGACACATTGGGTAAGCAGCTCCAATTGTCACCGCGGTTGGGGATTCTAAATATATGAGAGGCCACAGACCTGACGGAAATAGAGCAACAATGGGTGGCACTGGGGTACCTACTGGTGAAAAGGGCTATAGCGATGCTCTGGGGATCCAATAAACAGCCTTTGATGGTTGGATGGGTGGCGAAGATGGATAGATGCATGATAGTGGAGAAGGAGATCTACAAACTACGGGGCTGCCCCAAGAAGTGGGACAGGAAATGGGGTGGTGGAATGCCTTTAGGGAGGAAATTTGTACTTCAACGACAGAGGATATGTCACCATATAATACAATATAGTAGCCTCACGAATTTGGAATACCCTCCCCCTGCATATTAGACAGATTAAATCACTGCTCCCATTCAGAAAGCGCTTAAAGACATGGCTCTCCCTAGGGTTCAGTAACATGAGCTCCCCAAATCAGTGAATAGGATATCTGTTCTGCTTAGTGACAACTTGGCAAGTTGCAGCACCAGGATACCCGTAGGGTGAGTTTCGCGCTACATAATTCCACCATACAATACAATACAATATGGCGATGCAGAGACAACCGGAAAAGTAACCTCCCAAACCACTAAACATATGTAGTCTTTGAGTATTGACGCACCTTATTTCACTGAAATTAAAATGTAATATTGTATTGTAATGATGACTCTGTGTTTACAACTTTAATAAAGTTGTTATACAAAAAAAGAAATAACTTCAAGAGTTGGAACTCCGATATTCTCTTTGTCCCGCGCACCTCCGAGTTATCCTAGGTGGCAACACTCAATATTTTGATTCTCCTGCAGATGCATGGGACTTTTTTGAAGAAAACAGACTGACAACGGCTCCTAGACCTACTGATGACCCCCAGCTGCACAAGAGACCCCGCCGTGGTCGTCGCAGGGAGAAAGACAAAGACGGATGGTTACCCGTCGCAGCAATGGATCCATAGCAGATCAGATTGGAGCATCAAGAAGCTCTGCAGGATGCGGCGGCCCTTCGCTTTCGCCATCGAGTTCCGCCGGGTCCCCGTCGGGGTGCAGGGAAAGTGCTGATTCCGCACTAGAATGGTCAACGGATACTGGCTCGCCTCAACTTCCGGATGTTACGCCCCAGATGGCGGACAACATTATATGAGAACTTGTTGCTCCTCACCCCCGGATGCCTCAACTTCACAAGAAACAGACACAACTAGGAGCGCTCGCACGCACATATGTCCCCACTGTTCTAAGTTGTATTTCTGGGTCTATTCATATTATCTCACATACCCCAGTACTCTACTTCCTTCTACAGAGGGGCAAGTAAGGGGGATTGAACATGCAAGTAATCTTTCCTTTCCTTCTTTAAACCTGTGTTTAACCCCGACTCAAACAACAACGTTGAATTAGTTGTCATAAAAAAAGACGTAAAAGTTTGTGTCAACTTCCCTGTTGAGGGTCCGCTCTCATGTTTCATGTATCCTTGGATGCATACATTTTATTTTTCCCCTAGAAGAGTCACCCTACCTCGAGACCTGATGCCGTCATGCATACCCTTCCTGAGGGTGTTCACTTCAAGAAGGGAAACCAACAGATATACATAATCTCCATGAGTAACCTAAATATTATTACATGGAATGTTAGAGGTATTCATACATCTGCCAGGCGGTACTCCATATATGTTTACCTACAGGACAGGGTGGTTAGCACCACTCTCTTACAAGAGACACACCTAAGACAGCCAGAGGCCGTTCGACTGCGCTGTCGCTGGTGGGGTCAGATCTATAGCACCAACTACTCCGCCATGGCCAGAGGGACACTTGTCTAGGTAAAGGCCGGGGTCTCATGGGAGGAGGAGGAGATGGTGGTGGATCCAGGTGGACGATATGTGTTCCTTAAGGGTAGGTTAACTGGCCAACCTATTTTGTTGGGTTCCATCTACACCCATAACACTGACCAGGGAGCATTCCTCTGCACCCTAACAACATTACTCCCTAGATGGAGGGAGGTTCCGTTGTTGCTTGGAGGGGATTTTAACTCTGTGCTGTACGTTTCTCTCGATCGTTCCTCTCCACCTTTGAATAGAACCACATCCTCTTCGAACGCCCAGTCCCTATGTACTTGCGCGAATGGGTGAATTTATTTTTCTCGCCTGTTCACAAGCTGCACGTCCAGCTGGACTGCATTATGGTCTCGGTGGCCCTGGTTCCCCTAATTCAGTCCACAGAGTATTTGGGTCAGACGCACTCCGATCACAATCCACATACAATGCACATGGGGTGGGAGGCCGAGGCGCCCCTGGTTCCAGCTTGGCGTCTACAGACGGCCGCGCTGGAGGACCCGTCGTTCCGGAGCTCTCTGGAGTCTGCAGTGATTGGATATTTTGATCTTAACGCAGACTCTGTGGACTCAGTATTGACGGAATAAAGGCATTTAGAATGGTGACAAGGGGTCATTGCCTTGCGCACACGTGGAGTATCCATAAACAACTTAATGCATCCTTATCCGACATTGAGCGTCAATTACTCCAGTTGGAAGCGCAGGCCTTCGATCGGCGGATAGGCAAAAGCAACTTGATGACGCCCATGCTGAGCAGGAAGCGCTATTAGAAAAACTACGATGTCACAATTTCATGGCGCATTCGGCTCGGTCTCAGGCTACAGCGGATTGGGCGGGCATGCTGCTGGCTTACCGAATCAGACAAGAACACCCCCAATGCCTCATACAGCTCCTAGTGGAGGAACTGGGCCGTAGGAGCTGTACACAGAGAGACATTCATGCAGTAACTACACCGGGTTATATTCGGCTCAGCTGAATGGGAATAGCCCTCACATTGAGTCATTCCTCTCCACTGTGGAACTGCACACACTGACGCTAGGCCACTTCCTCGCTCTGAAGTCCCCCCTGACAGTAGACGAAATTCAGGAAGCACTTCAGTCGCTGGCATCTGGAAAGACGCCGGGGCCTAACGGGCTTCCCACTGAATTTTTAAAACATACGCGGAGACTCTGGTACCTCATCTGCACTCCTTGTACTCCTCTGCAATTAATCACCAGTCTTTACCACCCTCGATGTGCACGGTTAATGTGGTTTCCCTTTTGCAGCCGGGTAAAGATCCAAACTCCCCCGGATCAAGTAGACCGATACCGATACTAAACGGCGACTATAAAAGTTTGGCCAAAGTTTTAGCCAGTCGCCTAGTGCCCCTTGTTCCTGCCTTGGTCCACCTGATTAGAACGGGGTTGTGCCCCAACGAAACACGGCTCTAAAGATCTGGCGGTACTTTCGGGTAGACGAGTACGCTCCCCTCAAATGGCCTCGATCGGGCTGCCTGGTGTTAGACCTTGAGAAGGCATTTGATTCGCTTGACTGGAATTTCCTTTTCGTCTCCCTAGCCCGATACGGTATAGGGCCTTATTTCCTCAGTATGGTTCAGCTGCTGTATAGGCGTCCATCCCTCGGGGTTCGGACGGGCCCCTACTTATCAAATCCTATCCACATACGGCGCGGAACTAGACAGGAATGCCCGTGTCCCCCCTCCTTTTTGTGCTGGCAGTGGATACACACAACCGCGCGCACGTGGACATGGGATTTACACTGGGCGAAGGGTTGCACGCTATTTCGCAATATGTAGAAACCTTATTGCTGTACGTACAAGACCTCCACGACATCCCGCTCTCCCGGGGTATTTCATGGAAGGCGTGCGTATGACGTGGTGACGTGGTGTGATAACCCCTTTAGATACCTAGCTGTGCACATATACCGTGCTAAGAAGGATCTGTTTGAGGATTTATTGATTGGTTTAGCAAACCATTTACAAAATATAAACATGGCTAAAACGAACAATAAAATGACAGTAGTAAATGTTAAAAACTGTGAATTTAAAATTACCAAAAATTTGGTGAACCATTTTGGATAATTATGTTCTGCTGGAAGACTTCGCTCTAGCGTTCCAATGGTCTAGACCCCGATTTGATTAATGAATCAGATAACTCGACTGCCGTACTAAGATGGGGAGGGTTTAGATGTGGATATAGCTTCCAGTTGTTTTGACGCTTTATGGATGAATTTGCAAACCCAATATTTAGCTTAGTGTTGTCAGGGCTAAGAGCTGCCCTTATTGCTTGGCGGCAAGATCGAACTCCCAACATGATACATTGTCCTACCAGCTGTGACTGTCTGGCCATGATCAGTGCAGGGCATGCACAGACGATGTGTTCCATTGTTTCTGAATGGTAACCACACAGCCTGCATTCAGTACTGCTACTTGGCCGGTGCCATTCGGGGAGGTTCTTAAAAAAAAGCCAGTCGCCCATCCTCAGAGCTAAAAACGTATTTTTCCAATAAAGTGTGTATGTGTTTGAAAGATAGAGTGGCTGAGCACCCACTTTGAAATTGGAGATCATTGCCAGGCATGTTTCCTCTTGACAGTGTTGCCCTGTCCGAGTGAAAGGACCACAATCTAACAGTTTTTTTTATGGCAGTCTTTAGCACCAGATGGAAGGGGTTTGCTTCCCAGAGGACCTTTGCTCCTAGTAACTGTAAACTGCGGTCCAAGCATTGCAGATGCTTAGGGCTGGTCTGGTTTTTCTATATTTCCTGCCATAGTCGGGCCTCCAAGGAACCCTCCCGGGCACGGCGCAGTCTATGACATAGTTTAATAAATGCACCTTCCTCCACTCTGTGGTGGTCTTGTAATCCCAGTTCGAGTCTCACTTGGGCTGGCGAGACAGATCTTGACAACCAAAAAGCTCTTTTCAAAATTTTTATTATTAGTTTGGTAATTAACACGTTGGTTGTGCCCTTAGTAACTTCATGCCCATACGTCAAGAAATTAATTACCTTAGCCTTCATCACTTGCAGCATGGGGGTTAGGCTGGGACCTAGTAACTGTTTTACCAATTTTGCAGCGGTCGCTTCTAACGACAAGTCTTTGGTTTTCAATGTTTCTTTGTGCTTGGTAAAAGTGCCTCTTGGTTCAAAAAAGATGCCCAAGTATTTGTAACTGGGGGTTGATGCGAGCTTTGTGTCGTTGAAGTGCCACCTTTCTGTTGACTTTATTTGCTTCCCAAAAGATATTGTTTTGGTTTTCGAGGCAATTTCTTCTTGTGTATGGTAGCAGTTCATCCAATAGCCGCTGGAGACCTACTTTTGGGTGGTTTTACAGCACCAGGTCATTGATGATCTGAGCAATCTCCGACCCATCTCTCTCCTTGCAGCCCCCGGCAAAATGTTTGAAAAAATGATCCAACGGTAGTTAAACAACTTTGTTGAAGAAAGCGGTGCCTTACATGAAACCCAGTCTGGCTTTAGGGCCGGCTTCAGCACCGAGACGGCCCTTATTGAGGTGGCCGAGTCAATCAGGTGGTCCCTAGATTCAGGGGCATCAGCCATGCTGGTGCTCCTGGATCTATCTGCTGCTTTTGATACTGTAGATCATAGCAGACTGCTGACTCGGCTCAAGGACATTGGACTTGGAGACAAAGCACTTAATTGGCTACTCTCCTACCTCACTAATCGCTCCCAGAAAGTGGCCCTAGGTCCCTTCTCCTCTGGACCTAAAAACCTCTGGTGTGGTGTTCCTCAGGGGTCGGCACTTAGCCCTCTGTTGTTTAATGTCTATTTGGCCCCGCTTTTTACCTTGATTGCCAATTGGGGGGGTCAAGGCAATATCTTATGCGGACGACACCCAACTAGTCTTCCCATATACAGACACGTCTGAGGCAGCCTTCAGCAAAATCAGGGGCTGTCTTCGAGACGTGGCCAAATGGATGAACACTAATAAGCTCAAAATGAATGCGAGCAAAACGGAGGTGCTTTTCTTCGGAAATCTCAAACATCCCCCTCCGGACCTGTGGTGGCCAACGGAAATGGGCCCTGCCCCTTCTCCTGGAACCCATGCAAAAAATCTAGGAGTAAGATGGGATGAGAACCTGTCTTTTTTGCCGCATATACAACAGCTCACCGCTGGCTGCTTGCATAAACTCAGAAATTTGCGGAAATTTCTGCCTCTGATACCAGTCGAATGTCGAAAAACGGTTGTTCACGCAACAATCACATCTCGACTTGACTATTCTAACGGCCTCTATCTTGGTTTGCCCAAATATGCGGTAAAACGCTTACAGATCGTGCAGAATGCGGCTGCGAGATTGATAAAACGTGTCCCTTTCAGGCAGCACATCTCTCCGCATCTGCACGAGCTGCATTGGCTGCCAGTGGCTAGCAGAATTAAGTTTAAGGCGCTTACCCTTGCCTTCAGAGCGCTAAAAGGCAAGTGTCCCAACTATCTAAAACTCCGACTCCCCCGCTACCTCCAAAAACGAGAGCTGCGCTCCAACTCCCTGCTTAAGCTAACTGTACCGCGTGTGAGGAAAGCTAGACATGGAGGCAGGTCCTTCTCGGCCGGCACGGCGAAATTGTGGAATACCCTGCCCCCTGCCATCCAATCTGCCACGACAGAAGCCAGTTTCAGGAAGCTCCTAAAAACCTGGCTTTTTATGCAATAATCCTCTCATCCCCCTGACGGCTCGCTCCTTGATGTAGGATTCTCTAGCGCCGGGACACCTCTCCAGAGGTAGCTGTTCGCGCTTTATAAGCATCAGTATTATTATTATTATTATTGGCATACAACAGGTTGGTAATGCGGGTCCCATCTAGTTGAGGGGGATAGCAATTTAAGCTGTTGAGTACTGGAGAAAGGAAGGATATGAACAAATTAAAAAGAAGTGGGGCTAATACACAACCTTGTTTGACGCCAGTTTCAGTACGAATCTTCCTAGAGACATGGAAGCCGTCACCCAGCTAAATTCTTATCCATGTTTTTGTATGGAGTTGAATTATTGCTTGAAGAAGAGGCGGGGGTATGCCCCATGATTTTAGTTTCTGCCATAGCAGGTCCCTGGGCACACGGTCGAAGGCCGCTTTGAAGTCGATGAAAACAGCAATGCAGCTGGATTTGTTGAGCTGTTGCTTTCTCCATCAGAAGTGTTAGAGTTAACAGGTTGGTTGTAGTACCGGTGTTAGCTACAAAACCGGTCTGATTAAAAGGGAGGCGCACTGTTATTTTGACCCAGGCCTATAGCTCCTCCAATAGGATGTTTGCATAGTACTTAGATTCCACGTCGAGGAGTGCTACCTTTCTGTAATTTTTGGGCTCATTTCTCTTCCCACTTTTGTGAATTGGGTGAATGATTGCACCTCACCAAGATTCTGGTACCGTGCTGTGTAGACTACAATGAAGAAATAAAGGGGTCAGGTATTCTGACCATAGGGTAATGTCGGATTTGAACATGGCCTGGGGAAGGCCGTTCGGGCCTGGGGCTCCTTCAGATCTGGCTTTCGTTATAAGGCGTGAGATCTTGTTTTTTAAGACATCGGGAGGCACCATGGGCTCTAGCGATATATTGAGGGGAATGTAGTCAGAGCTACTACAGCTATCCAATCACAAATGAACTTTTGGAAGACCCTCCCACTGGCAATCTCTGGCAGAGTTGCCCTTGTAAAATTGGTAGCTCTCCCTCGTCTCCTCTACCATTTCACTACCCTACCTATTATAATTTCCCCATCCTTCTTTAGAAAATGGGAAATGATAATAAGGGTCTTTAAATGGGGAACGTCCAGACACAGAGTATCTATGGGGAATTTGTATTTATCCACAGAACAGGGTAGGGTAGCGGTGCCCAACTTTGAACACTATTACTTGGCCTCTCAGCTACAGTGGATGGCCCGATGGATATCATCTCGGTATCTGGCAGGCACGGCCTCACTGCAATCTCCAATCCCGCACCAAACATTACTACAAAACTTTCACCCATGCACAAAGCCTAGGCCCATAGATGCGCTTCTACCCACTATAGCTTTCAAGTGTTTCCGTAGGAGCCTATTCCTCACCAGGGCTCTCATACCATAAGCCCCTGCCATCGCATTATTGGGTACAGCACAAGGTGACATATACACCACAGCAACTGAATTGCATCACCAGGACACAGAAGGTATTCAGGAACTGGGAGACCTTTACCGGGATGGCTCCCTCATTCCGTACCAGGAACCTACATGTGATGGGAAATAGGGGTCACTTGACTCGTTAGTTCGCGTCCTCACTCCACCAGCACACAGAAATCGACTTGACCCCCTGAAGTAACATTGGGAGGGGGCTCTGAGTAAAGTATTTACAGACAGGGAATAGTTTGCCATTCAGGGAGGACCGACACGGATTCCACGCAATCAGCGCTTTAAACAAATTCAATTATTTATATTGCACCGGGCATACCTTGCCCCAGCCCAAATCAATAAGTATTTTGCCAGATCAAATGCAGCTTGCCCTAGGTGCCGCTTAGTGAATGCAGACATGCTACATATGTTGTGGAATTGCCCTGACTTGCGTGAATATTGGGCCAATGTGACATCTACAGTAGCTACCCGCACCTCCCAAGCCATCCCTCTTCTCTGGGAGGCACACATACTGCATTTTTTTAGTAGGAGTAAGAAGCACAGAGCAGCTACCCGGTTCCTTATCACCAAAAGGTGAAAGTCCACAACGGCTCCTCATGCCATAGCCTGGCAACGTTCCTTACTTAATTGGGCAGGGCGGAGGGGGTTGCATTACATCGGGAGGACTTGCTTGGGATCCATAAGGTCCCGTTGGCACACCACTGGGATGCGGCGGTGTTGAGTTTGCAGGGCACGGATAATGTCATGGAGGAGGTGCCCCAAGGTAGGGAGCAAGATGAGAAGCCCAGCGCTTAGCAATTGGTAGTACACGCACAGAACTGGCCTCACATACTAACATGATTTCACTTCACTGAGTTTCTGTCGGTCTGCTCTAGCATGGCAGTTCTGCTCTTTCCCCCTTTGTTTATAGCACATACGGCAGCTGGTTTCAGGCGACTATCCCATCCCTCCTTTGGATCCTTTGCCCTCATTAATTTGGACCCTATGCCCACTTTTTGAATAAATGTTGCACCACAGCTAAGAGGGCTACGAGTTGGTACATCGCAATGCCTGACACGATAATGCCGCAGTAATTGCAAGGACAATCCTCCAGGAACTGTTACCAATAATTCATCTGAACCCACAAAAATGATTAAATAGGTTGCGTTCACAAGTCCCTATTTAACTGTTGGTTTGACGAAAGTTGGTGTAACCCAAAATATTATTGTGATTTTTAGTTTCAGATTTTTAGTTTCATTTTTTGGTGTAACAATGTAAAGTATTTGTGAGTCAACATTGAAGCTCAGATTTAGCTCAGTCAATGTGGAGGCCGAAAAGATCCCAAACGTGAGATTTCACACAT
Source organism: Lissotriton helveticus (assembly GCF_964261635.1). Classification (NCBI taxonomy): domain Eukaryota; kingdom Metazoa; phylum Chordata; class Amphibia; order Caudata; family Salamandridae; genus Lissotriton; species Lissotriton helveticus. The sequence goes on from NC_136063.1 coordinate 1,210,826,293, forward strand.
TAGAGGGAGGAGGTTATCAGATGGACAACGGACAAACAGCAGTATGCCATCTGCATACAGTAGAAGTAAAAGGGGGGCATTTGTGAGTTGAAGGCCACTGTGCATGTGCCGTTCCTGGAGGTGCAGAATAATGGGTCCTTTGTAATGTTGAATAGGAGTGGAGGCAATCTTGCCTGGTCCATCTAGTGATAGTGAAGGTGCCAGTGTGGGAACCACTCACCCCAAGGCATGCCACTGGGTTAGAATAAAGGAGCATAACTAGGGAAATGAAACTGCGGGGGAGACCTAGCTTTGTCAGCGTGGCTCTCAGGAAAGGCCTCTCCAATGAGGCAAATGCCCTGTCAGCATCTAACATGGCCACTGCCGCAGGAATAGTTGGGGAGAGCCTGTTCAATACAGCGGATATAGTCCTCAAATTGAGGGAGTTGGGGCAATAGGGGGACATAGCCGGCCTAGACAGGAGGGTTAATCTGCTCTATCAGGAATGACATTCTCATGGTGATGACTTTGGCTAAAACTTTGTTGGTTAGGTTGAAGAGGGAAAGTGGGCAGTAGCTGGGGCATAATTGGGGATTCCTGCCAGGATTCATGAGAAATGTGCGCACCGCCTTGTGCATTGTGGGTGGTAGAGAGCCTGTGTCCAGGGACTCCATGTACATAGCAAAGAGATGTGAGGCTATTGGATGTTTGCAAGCTTTGAAAAATCCTCCAGTAAGGCCATCAAGCCCCGGGGCTGTGGACTGTCCAAGGCATCTATTGCCTGTATAATTTCCTCACACGTTATTTGCTCAGCTAGAGGCAGTGCTGGCCACCAGTCACCCACACCATCCCAACCTCAGCAAGATAGGCTGTGAACAGACTCCATGTCCAAAGAGCAGGAGGTATACAAGTACTCATAATAGTGCCTGAATTTCATTGTTAGGAACGCTAGACCCAGTGGTGGCATGGAGTTCGGGGACATACCCACTAAGATGATTAGGACAGAGTATTTATGCTATCTCTCGGTCTGCCAGATTACAATATTCGGTCATTAAGACTGAGTGTCTATGTAACTAAGGGTGGCAGCAAAGTCGGGAGTCAGCTCGGTCAATGTCTCGAAGCTCAGATTAGATCCAGGTGTATATCTTGGAGAATATCCGCATGTTTAGATATGCAGATACCACAGATGTAGGCCTTAAAGGCCTCTCAGAGAGGGGCCTGAGTCAACACCATTCCCGTATTTAAAGCAAAATATTCAACAATGACTTCATGTAGCTCAGTGCAGAAAACCTGATCATGTAGGGCCTCGCTTGGGAATCTCTGCCATAGGGGACATCCAGTCCGAGAAGGACCAGATAATTGTCAGAGTATGCAGCAAATGTCTCACATCTATGCTCCAGAGCGAGGCATTGGCAAATAGGAGCCTATAGTTTAGCCATGTCCACGCAACTTGGGGAGTGGAATGGAAGGTATAGTCCGATGAGGAAGGGTGATGTGAGCGCTGTATCTCACTGAGAGCATATGTGTCTACAACATGGCAAAGGATCAACCAGGTGTGGGGTACCACTCGGTTGTGTATTGGTGGAGTCTACTGAGAGATTCTGAACAAGGTTGAAGTCTCAACCCTTACAATAAGATCCACCTCTGTCCGACCCATGTGTGCATGATGTCATGAAAAAAAAATCAGTATTAGGGGCATAGATATTAATCAATATTGCACATTTGTCTGCCAAGATGCAAGTCAGTATAATGTGATGACCCTCTGGGCCTACATGGCCTTCGATAAGATAAAAAGGTACACTTATGTAGGAGGATACAAACGTCTCTCGAATAGGAACTATAACTAAAACCTTGATGAGTGCTCCAAGTGGAAGCAAATTTCTGGGAGTCTCTAGGTAGTAGATGAGTTTCCAGAAGGAAGGCTATTTTAGCTCCATGTCGGGACAAGTACAAGAGGACCTATTTACCCTTAAGCGGATTGTTAGTTCTGTGAATATTCCAAATGAGGAGGGGGATGTCTGTCACCATCTACCGGCCGTTATCTGTTGGCATTCAGAATAGGAGCATTTGAGAATATGTGCCATGTCAATGCTCTAGCGATCCAGGCATGTCCAGAGTTGCAGCGCATCTTGGCACAGGATCCACAGCCCCAGCCCGCGTGTTGCAATATCACATGGTTGAGGTGTTGTTGATGAACAAGCCTTCCCTTGAAGGAACAAATACAGGGTTTAAATGCCAGCAGGATAGCTCTCAGCTCCAGCAGGTTAATGTGGAGCTGAGACTCTACCGGAGACCAGAGTCCTCAGACCTTGAGCTTCCCCGTACAGTCTTAGCAGCCCAGGAGTGAAGCATCTGTCACTAAGGTTAGCTCCGAGTGGGGAAGGGAGCGGGATCTACCGCTGACCAAGTTACGCTTCATCAGCCACCACAGCTGATCTTTTGAACTTGCCTCCGATATCTGGACCAGGTCAGGAGATTCCCCTGATGCTGCACACACTAGGACTTCAGGTCGCACTGCAGAGCCCACATTTGCCAATGGGCTTGTGTTACCAGCAGGAGGCCATGAGGCCTAGCAGCTTCAGTCTCACCGAAATCCAGGATAGAGGCTGAAACATCAGAATCATAGCCTGCATATTGTGGACTCTGTGTTCTGTAGAATAGGCCTGTTAGACCTTGCATCATTGCTGTGGTTTCTTATAACTTTTTGCCTTCTGACCTCCCGTTTTGCGGACTTAATTGTTGATGGTTTTAGGAGTCTGGGCAGTGCCAAAGTGCATGTGCTCTTTACTCTAAACATGGTAACATTGGCTTATCCTCTATTGGCATATATAATTTACTTCTAAGTCCCTAATAAAGTGCACTACATATGCCCAAGGCATAGAAATCAAATGCTACTAGCGAGCTAACAGCACTGATTGTGCCACTCAATCAATTAGCACTTTATCCATGGCTCAGGCCTGCCACTGCAGAACCTGTGTGTTCAGTTTTGAACTGCCATTATGTCCTGGAAAGATAACTTACTTACCAGGCCCAAACCTTCCTTAATATTACATATCAGTCACCCCTAAGGTAGGCCCCAGACACCCCTAAGAGCAGGGTGCAGTGCACTGAAAGAGAAGGACATGTAGTTTTAAGTTTGACATGTCCTGGTAGTGAAACACTCCTAAATTTGTTTTTCAGTACTGCAAGGGCTATCTCTCCCACAGGCTAGCATTGGACTGCCTTATAACATTTTAGGAGTGCAGTTTACAAGTGGAACAAGATAGGAAAAACAAAATTGGGGTCTCTGGGCTCACAATTTAAAAACACAACTTATGGTGAAGTTTATTTTTGTTTTGCAGGTCTGAAAAAGCCACTTTCAGTAAATTGGGCTTTTCTTACTTAAACTATTTGGTGCCTTCTGCCGGTATCTGGAATACACAGGGGTGGGAGACTGCTGGCTTCCTGCATTTCCTCTAGACAGCCGCACACAATGAAGAGTAGGTGTGACTGTGCAGCTATCTGCAGGTTGATGGGTCATCCTGAGGCAGGGGGAGAAACTGGCACGCTGCACCTGGAAGACTTAGGTCTGTCCCCACACAAAGGGTTGCAGACCTCCCTGTAGTGAGTCTGGGGCAAGGGCAGGAAAGGCAGGGTCTTGTGCACTTCAGAGCATCTCTTTGATGTCTCCCTACTTCAAAGGACAGAATGAATATAAGTAATGGACCTATGGCATTATGACTTCAGACCACTTCTGGAACAGAGGACATTCTACAAAGAAGGACTGCTGTGCTGCCACGAAGGACTGCCACTTGCTGTAACTGCTTTGCTCTGCTGGCCTGCTGCTTCTTTCCTGGGAGTGATAAGGACTGGACCAGATGCCCTACATCCTCCAATAACTTAAGTGACTCCAAGGGTTTGACTCCTGGTTTGAAGTCTCATGACCATCAAAGACTTCCTTCAACTGATGAACCCTGCCAACCGAGAGTCCTGATTTGCCAAGAGGTGCCATTGTCAACTTGCATCGACACATTTCCTTCAACGTCAACACAGCACCGCTTCATGGACATCCCTGCGCAACTCGACATTGACGCAGGACCCGGCTGTGAGGTTTGATGACATATTGCCTTCATTGTAATGGGTTCGAAGACAACATGAGATTCAACTGTGAAGCTTGACAATGACGCATCGCATTCATCACTAAGGGGCTTGATGACAATGCAGGATCCTACTGCGGGACTCGGAATAGATGCATCGTGGTTTTGCAGCCGGCGAATCTTCCGGAAAGGTACTATTTTCAGCAGGACCAGCATGACTTCTGTATCCGATCAACGCTTCATCGTGGTTAGCTTGAACTTTCAGATTTACCCCGGTCAATCACGACCAGATGTCCTCTGTTGGCCCTATATGCTTTTAAGCAATATATTGCAGTTTGATCTTAAAAAATTCATATCTCAAGTTCTACTTATTGGATTTTTGTCGTTTTGGTCTTGTTTTACTCAGAAAAATATTCTCTATTTTCCTAAACTGCTTAAGTCTTTTTGTGGTGTTTTCACTGAATTACCGCACAAAAACTTTACACATTGCCTCTTAAGTTCATCCTGCCTGCTCTGTGCCAAGTTAATAGATTGTGAGCACAGATTAATTTTTGTTGTGTATCTGACATACCCAGACTAGGATTCTGGCTCCTGCTTGGAGGGTGTATAAGCCAACCTGAAACCTCGATTTCTAACAAAGGGTGCTGTGGTGAATGTGCACCTGGAGTAACGTAATCTCAGAGGCGTGGGGTATGTGTGCCCTGTGGCTGTTTGAGACCTTTCGAACAGTCGCGGCCCGGACCGGCAGCCCCAGAGGAGCTGAGCAGCCAGGCCGAGCCGCTGAGGCTCATTGAGAAAGTTCTACAAGGAAGGCCCAGTTTGCTGACGGAGGAGAGGAGAGTGGGGTCGCGCCCCCAGGTAACGTGGATCACTACCTGGGTGGGCTCAGAGGGACACTCTCCCGGCCTCTCATTCTTGCTGGCAATGTGAGCCTTTGCTTCTGCTCAGATTGGGCCCGTACTGACCGAAGGAGTGGCAGTACTGGGGCCCATATCGAGAAGCTGTACTTTCTGTCATCGTTGATACTTATGGGGGGGGCAACTGTTATCGAAGAGGCCGATTGCCGTAATACACATTGCCGATATTGCTGCTAACAAACTCCCAGACTGTCTTATGATGCCTGACATTATTTCTGCATAATGAAGTAGACAATTGTAGCGCTACACAATGCATTATATCTCCATTGCCAAGTACAGGATGGTAGCGGCCCGCATTGCATTATTTCTTCATTGCAAAGTACATGATTGTAGCTTTGCATTGCATTATTCCTTAATTGCAAAGTACATGATTGTAGCGGTGCGCATTGCATTATTTCTTCATTGCAAAGTACGTGATTGGGGTGGGAAGCATTGCCTTATTCCTTCATTACACAGTACATGGTTGTAGCGGTACGCATTGCATTATTTCTCCCATTGCAATGTACCAGGCTGTATCGTTAAGCATTATATTATTTCTCCTTTGCTCAGCACAGAATTGTATCGTTATGCAGAGCACTATTGTTTGTCCATTGCAAAGTGTGTGATTCTAGTGTTACGACCAGCATAGCGTTTGGAAAGCGGTGGTTGGGATTTGAACCTACCAGCCAGCCGGAACAAATATTACCCATTATTATATGTTGGCTTTTGTATCGTGTGGTCTGATCATATATATTTTTATATAAAGTTTATACTCATTTTATCAAACTCGTGTGGAGTCCATTTGTGGTGTCACAAGTGCGTTGCTGTGAGCGAAGTTGCACAGACTGTACACTCGTGCCTTGGAGATAGGCCCGGCTGCTCGTGCCAAGCTAATAGAGTGAGCAGGGCTACCTCAAACGGTTTCCTTTCTTGGCCTAACGTTGAGTGAGGAGTCCTGGGTCTCGCATTTGGCGACAGTGGTGCGGGACAGGGACTCCGGCTTCCTACAAATAATTGCACCTCAACATTATATCAAAAATATCCTATTGTCTCTGCCACATGTGATCATACACACAGTTGCAATCTTACATATTAGGACCTACGGAAAGTGTGAAGTCAGTAAACAACAATTCTAGGTAGTTCTGGCATAGGAGATCCTTCCAACTTGGGCCATATGAAGTGCAGTGTCCCTGCCTCTATAGTTTAAGCCCACAATAATGACACATGGAGCGCCAGGGGGCGGGTGCTGCAGAAGCGCTCGATGCGTATGTTCCACAACAAGACCTCTTAAAAAAAAAGATTTGATTAATAATTCTGCAAGTATCATCTCCACCAAATTTTCAATTTTGTCCGTAGTCATGGTTTTGGGGATGAACAGTGCCAGTAGGTTGCTTCTTCTTGTGCAGACTTCAAAATCTTCGTTTTTCATTTTTATTTTAGCCAGTTCTTTAGAACGGTTGGTTTGTTGGATGTCCTGTACAGCCACTTGGCCCTCCAGGTCAGTTATCCCTCAATACACCATATCAATTATCTCTGCCTCTTTGGTCATTCTCTCCTTTAGTGGGTCTAAGTGCACAGTCGATGAGTAATTTTTTTCCATCTATTATGGACAGGCCAGTTTTCAGGTCTAGTAGACGAGATTCGTTACCGGCTTTGTCCAGCTTGCCATTGAGGGCTGTAACCCCCACATTTGTGTTTTCTTGTTTCATCACACCCTTTTGCTTGTAGGATAGTTTGGATTGCCAGTGACCCATGTTTAGTCTCAGAGTATCAACTGGCTTCAGCGTCCGATCAGAGGAAACTTCTCATCTTCAAGGGGTGTGGTAGACATTTTCGTGTGACTAGCAGGTTTGTGAGTGGAAGGGCTCCCAGGTCCTCAGATTCTGGTTGTACTGTTCAAGTAAGCTGGTGCCTATTCGTGATCATGGAGACCCATGCCATTATGATGGTGAATGTGTTAGTCTGTGTTAATATTCTTAGGCCCTAATTACGAGTGTAGGATCTATTTAGCAAACCTGATAAATAAAGATACCACAGGGTACGTTATCTATTGAGTGCAATAAATACACTTATTAAGAGTTTGTGGAGAATAACATGCAGCTTTTGGTGTTTAAAACACCAAAATCCACATAGTGCGGTAAATAACATGTATATTTCCACTGTTACATTTCAGCAGGTTTGACCTGCTGAAATGTAATGAAGTTTGAGGTATTCAACACATCTGATTATTATCGGATACGTTAAATAGTTTTTCACTCGTGATTCCAACTAATGCTTAATCAAGGCTTTATAAATGGGTTGGACTTTACCAACCCACCCATAACCAGGCTTTGAGTCTCCTAGTTGATATTGGTGCTAAACCCAACACCCAAGAGTGTGGCAACATCAAGTTCAGCAGTTCAATTTGGCTTTCGCCTAGACTCGATATAATCCCTACAGCCTACAGCTGGTCCTTCTATTCGAGCCCCAGCGCCGTGGGCACAGGCTCAACAATGCGCTATTAGGCTGTCAGGTAAAGCAGGTAGATATACTCAGCACGTGCAGGGGGAGGACAGATGAAAATCTGCTGCGTTCAGAATCTGGTTTTGTGATATGCAGCATGAATTGAGGCTTTCAATGAGCATGTTGGAATTGTTACGCCACACCTTACTTAGGCACAGTAGGCTCGTGTGTTTTGCCTCCCATCATCAACTGGGCACATTAATGCAGGCCAGATGATGGTGTTGGCCTTGCCACTGCCCAGGAGGCCAGTGCGGTCCATCCATGAGCTCTTACAGTGCCAATTAGGCTGTCACCAGCACAGTTCTCTTCTGCTGAAACCCACATGGAGGTGTATTGCTGCCGAATGGAGTTCGTGAAAGATCCTCTTCACACCTTTAGACCTCACAGGTGGAATGAGCGACCGCAGCAGGACTGGCTACAAGCATCACATATTCTGCCAGCTCACACGGTCACGCCAAGTACCCTCCCTGGCCTCACGCTATTTAGGTATGCCATTGTTTGGCATTTTCAGCTTATCAGCTGTAGGATTGAGGTGGATTTTAGACTCTGGCCTTAGAAGCTTAGCGCAGAGTGGGCAGCAGCTCCCTGCAACCCCCACTACAACCCCCAATGCAACCCCTTGTGATTTGGTTATGGCTAAATAGTTTTGCCAATAACTAATCCACAAGAAAACAGCATGACAAATCATACAATGGAAAGCTGCTGAGTGTAAATTGCTGCTTATGAACTTTGCTAATGGATGACTAACTGAAGATTTCCCAACTCGAATTTCACACCCCCTTCCAACATACAAAAGTTACAGTCTGTGCATCAACATACATTCTGTTTTATTATTTACAAGACTAGGACTATTTAACGTTTAGCATTAGTCAAAAGCCATAATTCAGTAAATAAAAAGCCTCCTCACCATGAAATATTAGCCATATAACCCTCTTTTTAGTCAAACAAATTCAATGAAACAAAAAGAAAGTATTTGTACATTATTTTGGGCCTTCCATAGAGCCACCTTCCAGAGAGAGTAAACCTCTCCATTGTGGCTGACAGTTAGCAAGATCTCCATACTGGACCATCATTTAGGGCATACAAATCAATGTCAACTGAGAGTAGACTGTATCAAGTTAGCATGGAAGTTCATGGTGTGAATGATGGATGCTTCATATTTAGTTTAGAGTTTTTCAAACAAAGGAGAATGCTTAGGAAGTGGTATAATTTATCGACACATTTCCGTAGTATGTTCTGCTTTTCTAAAAATAAGCTTCTTGTGGATATGCTACAGTCTAATCTTTTGAACCTGGGATGCACACACTGCTTCTCCTGATATTTATCAGAAATGGAAGAAATGCATGCATGTCCCTGAGACCATTCCTGTGCCCAAGTGTGCACTATAGAGCGAGTGCTATGAAAGTAAACATTGCTGCTTAATAAGGGAGAAATGTATTAACATGTAATCCTTTAAGCAATATTCCCAACAAAGCAGAATGACAATATTTATGCTAAAGTGTAATTGGTACACAAAGTAGAGAAACATGTTCGAAACTGGATTGTTATTTATAGATATGACAAGATTACCAACATTAGGTGAAATCAAACATTTAAAAAAAGATAAAAACTGCATTCTGAATTCTTTTTTTCTATTAAATATAAATAGTAGGACACCATAAGGATGGCCAGATGAATCAATATCACATGGATGCTGCGTGACAGGATTTCATTGAATATACATTAGGACATTGCAGGTATTGAAATCATGGTTCTTTTTCAATAGAAACAGACAGACCTCATTATCATGACTGTTAAAAGAAAATTCAAGACTTGAAAGGTTTCTGTAAAATGGTGTCATCTGACCACTCTACACATCATAATGCCACCCAAAAAGAGAAAAAATTACATAAAAATATCCTCTTCCATTTATAAGCACGTACATTTACCAGATCTGAGCAATGACATAAGATCATACTTTAATAGAGGAAAATCACATAGTGGTTAATCCAGTAATATGAATGGGGTTCTGGAGGCATTTCATGGGTCTCTATGAAACATGGATTTCATCAGCAAGTGAATAGCCTCAAACCAGTCTGCAGCCCTTTACTATTGCGTTTTGTTGATTCAATATTCCAATGATAAAAATTCACCTTTATACAGACTTCACTTGCAGTTTTTAATAAACAATCACGTTTGAAAAACAATAAAACTATTCAACCCAACTGCCATAAAATAATCATGTAATATAAATATAAAATATATAATATAAAAAATACACACTGAATAACATTTATGACATGACCCTACATTCCAATCTAAGGGATCTGCTCATATATACAAACAACATGGCCATTGGCGTTGTTGTTTATAACATCATCAGTACCCCATGATGAAAATGTACATTGAAATATACCTGGACCTTAATGTTTACATAATTCATTAAGGCCTCCATCATCCCCATGTACATGAATAGAATAGAAAAATGTGCCCCATGGTCAACAAAGTTTAAGGTTCCCAACATACCGAGTAATCAGATTAAAGAGCCATCTCTTCTTACAGCATGCACAAGCAGCTTCCACAGTGGTAGGGTAGTTTCAACATATTATTGTGTTTTTCCAAAGCTAGAAAGCACAATAATTGAATCTTACCTGACATTTTGCAATGTCTAGACATGGTTTCTTCATAAACTTTTTAACTCTGCATGCTGAAAGGTGAAAGAAGCCCACCCATGTTTACTGTAGCCAAAATTATTTTCTTGGATGTGTTGCTGAAAGACTTATAATTTCATAACAGACTCCCTCTTTGGGGAGAGGATGTGGCCTAATGGCTAGGGCAGTCGACTCAAATCTGGGGAACCGGGTTTGAGTCTCGGCAACGACGCTCAACATCCTATGATTCTGGGCAAATCACTTAATCCCCTGGTGCCTAACAAAAATGAATGTGTCCTCATGTAACTCAACTGGTGCTCATGTAAAGTGGTCTGATAACTTCAGGTCAAGTTCACGCTATATATAACTCTGGGGGAAAAAACACATCATATTTGATGCTTATGTATGAGTTTTCCTGTGTGTATATTTACCCAAGCACACATAGTTGCAAAAAAGCATGGAAGCCCTTTTCACATCCCTCCAGATGTTACTTTCTCTTTCTGTGTTCACTAATTAACCACTATGCATAATAAATCATAAAAGCCATTCCCTTATTTACATCTGAAGGAGGTGTCTTAATGTTTATGAACGACTGAAAAAGCCTAAATATTTTATGTTGTTTTTCCTATGTGTGATTGCTGGTGGCATTTTAGGTATGTTGAGCTAGCAAAGCCCATTCCACCTTCACTGCATTTGTATGAGTTGTCTTCTGTATGCCTTCACAGATGGATAGTTAGGACTGATTCTTGAGCAAATCTCTTTCCACATGTGTGTATTTCTCAATTGTGTGTTAGCTGCTGACCCTTTAGTTGAATGGATTTACCAAACGTCTTTCAACCTTCATTGCATTTGCATGTTTTTTCTTCTGAATGCCATTGCAGAAGGATGTTTAGACCTGATGCTCTGATTAAAGTTTTCCCCCTGTGTGGTGGCTCCTTGGATGCGTGGATTTACTAAAGCTTTTTCCACATTCACTGCAAGTGTATGGTTTTTCTGCTATATGCATTTGTAGATGGATGCTTAGGATTGGTGCTTAAGTGAAGAAATGTCCACATTCATCCATGTGTATGGTTTTTCCTGTATGCATGCGCTGGTGGATCTTTAAAGTTGATAAATGAGAAAAGCTCATTCCACATTCACTGCATGTGTATGGTTTTTCCCCTGTGTGTGTTCGCTGGTGGCTCTTTAGAAGTGTAGAGCTACTAAAGCTCTTTCCACATTCACTGCATGTGTATGGCTTTTCTCCTGTATGCTTTCGCACATGGGTGGTTAGGTGTCCAGCTTGAGTAAAGCTCTTTCCACATTCAGTGCAAGTATATGGTTTTTCTCCTGTATGCCTTCGCAGATGAATGGTTAGGTCTGATGCTTCAGAAAAGCTCTTTCCACATTCACTACATGTGTATGGTTTTTCTCCTGTATGCCTGCGCAGATGGATGGTTAGTGCTGATGCGCGAATAAAGCCCTTTCCACATTCACTGCATGTGTATGCTTTTTCTCCTGTATGCCATTTTAGATGGGTTGCTAGGTGTGATGCTTGAGTAAAGCTCTTTCCACATTCATCGCATGTGTGTGGTTTTTCCCCTGTGTGTGTCAGATGGTGGCTCTTTAGATACGTAGATGTACTAAAGCGCTTTCCACATTCAATGCACGTGTATGGTTTTTCTCCTGTATGCCTGTGCAGTGGTTTTTCTCCTGTATGCCTGCGCAGATGGATGGTTAGTGCTGATGCGCGAATAAAGCTCTTTCCACATTCACTGCACGTGTATGGTTTTTCCCCTGTGTGTGTCAGATGGTGTCTCTTTAGAGTTGCAGATCTACCAAAGCTCTTTCCACATTCATTGCACGTGTATGGTTTTTCCCCTGTGTGTGTCAGATGGTGTCTCTTTAGTTGCGAGGATTCCCTAAAGCTCTTTCCACATTCACTACAAGTGTAAGGTGTTTCCCCTGTATGCATAAGCTGGTGTTTCTTTACAGTTGATAATCGAGTAAAGCTCTTTCCACATTCGCTGCAAGTGTAAGGTTTTTCCCCTGTGTGCATACGTTGGTGTTTCTTTAAATTTGATAAAAAAGCAAAGCTCGTTCCACATTCGCTGCAAGTGAATGGTTTTTCTCCTGTATGTGTTAGGTGGTGGCTCTTTAGATTTGAGGATGTACTAAAGCTCTTTCCACATTCTTGGCATGTGTATGCCTTTTCCCCTGTGTGTATCAGATGGTGTCTCTTTAGATATGTAGATCTACTAAAGCTCTTTCCACATTCCATGCATGTGTATAGTTTTTCCCCCGTGTGTGTCAGATGGTGTCTCTTTAGAGTTGCAGGTCTAATAAAGCTCTTTCCACATTCACTGCACATGTATGGTTTTTCCCCTGAGTGTGTCAGATGGTGTCTCTTTAGTTGCTTAGCTTCCCTAAAGCTCTTTCCACATTCACTACAAGTGTAAGGTGTTTCCCCTGTATGCATACGCTGGTGACTCTTTAGAGTAGATAAATGAGTAAAGCTCTTCCCACATTCGCTGCAAGTATAAGGTTTTTCTCCAATATGTGTTAGGTGGTGGCTCTTTAAATTTGCAGATGTATTAAACCTCTTTCCACATTCTTGGCATGTGTATGGCTTTTCTCCTGTATGCTGTTGCAGATGAATGGTTAGATCCAATGCTTTAGTAAAGCTCTTTTCACATTCACTGCATGTGTATGGTTTTTCCTCTATTTGTTTTCCCTGATGGACATTTAGTTTTAATAAATCAGTAAAGTGTTTGCTACATTCCCTGCAAGGATATTCTTTTTCCCCAGTGTGTGATTGCTGATGGATCTTTAGTTTTCCTGAGAAAGTAAAGCTATTTCCACATTCACTGCAGGTGTAAGGATTTTCTGTGTGGATTTGTTGATGGATCTTAAGGTTTGCGGAGAGAGTAAAGCTCTTTCCATTTTCACTGCCTGTGTCGGTGTGTTCTGCTGTATGTGTTTGATATTTGCCCCACAGAGCTGGTGATTCATTAAAAGTCATCTCACATTCATTACACCTAAATAGGCTTTCTGTTTGGCTGTTAGTGATAGCAGTGTAGGGATTAGAAGTTATTAAAACTCTTCTCACAAACACAGAACATTTAAGTTATTTCTTTTGTTTTTGTTTGATAATGAACTCTTAGTTGTTATGGCTGAGGAACCCTATTGCCACATTCAATATATCCTCATGCGTTTTCCCCTGTGCATGGTTGGTGATGCTACTTCAGTAATGAGGAGAAGCCAAGGCTCGTCTTACGTTGTGTGTATGGTTTTTTCTTTGTGGTTTAGAGTCTAAGCGTTGGTTATATTTTGGCATAAATCATGTTAATGTGTTTTCTGACTGATTATTGTGGTTCCTAAATCACTAACTATATTTTAATCTTCACTAGGTATTTGCAGCAGGTATGTTCTTGCAGGACTGATAACATATGTATGATATTTCTATCAGGAGCAGTGTTTTCAACCTGCGTTAAGAACTTTCTAAGATGTGTGCAAAGAATAAACCTCACAGCTTATCTAAATAGTCTGTTTCTTGGACAATATTTATGAAATACACACAAAGGTCAAAACTCAACACCAAGTCGTTATGCTCTAGGATAATGTTCTGCATTGCAAGTAGCCAAACACTTCTTTCTTTTAACTTTCAGATGTCTGCTTCACGATTCATGTTTTGTATACCGATGTTTTGTATACCTCTTTCTGGGGATTGTAAGGTCCAGCCAAAACAGCGTTTATGATGGACTAACACCATAGTATTGATATTGTCATATTAGAGAGAGGAGCACTTTTTATAACTACCTGATCATTATCTAGGATAAAGGGTGGTATCTGGCATGTTTATATTTTGGATGTTTTCTGGCAGTGTTATTTTTGTGATTTTACTTTATTTGGATGTTTTGGGACCAGCAGCATAGATGCCCTCAGCCTCTTGAAGACGCCGGATTGCACTTGATGTTCGCAGGATACGTCTGTTCATGTACGAGATTCTCTGAGTTGTTCTATTTCGAATTACTGTTTGGCATCATTTCTGGTTCTTCTCAAGTATCAGATAGCTTTCCAGTATTGTCATGTTTTCTTCAATACTCTTCATCTTATTACAAGTTCAGGAATCTCCTCTCTGTGGATACAAAAATACCTGTAATGTCGTAAACTATAAGCAGCAAAGTGTCTGAAGAAATGTTTAAAAAAAAAAAGTAACACTTGAATACATTTTAGCCACCGGTAATTACTCTAGGTTGTAATGCAGTACATCTTTTTAGCTCACTGTGCCACTATCCACAATAATCATTCTTATGGAAATCGGCATTCATTGATTATGCTGCAAGAAAATAAGAACAGCCCAACTTGGGGAGAGGATGTAGCCTTACGGCTAGAGCGGTCAACCTCGAAGCTTGGGAACCGGGTCGAGTCTCGGCAACAACGCTCAACATCCTGCGATTCAGCGTGAATCACTTAATCTCCCCGTGCCTAACAAAAATGAATATCTCCATCTGTAACGAAACTGGTGCTCATATAAAGCGCTCGGATACCGGATATCTTCGGGTCTAGTTTGCACTATATAACACTCATAAAAACATTAAAAAATATATATGTACCAGAGTCCACATTCATTTGAATAGTAACATATGCAACACCACATTATGGTGTTGACCCTGTCCTTGGTCAGTGAGTTGTGGCTTAAATCCTATGCCACAGCAAGACATTTAATTAATACATTTCACTTTATCATGTTCGTAGCTTAGGAAATAATAATGTTACAATGAAAATAAAAACACAATAGAATCATTTTCAAGACAAACAAGCATTTACAATGCAACTGTCACGCCTTTGCAAAAGTTAGAGCTATTGGCATTGTAAATGACAAAATTTTTATTTATGTGTTGGTTTTAAAAACAAATAAATGGCATTGTCATTTACAATGCCAATAGCGTAATCTCTCGCAAATGCAAGACCTATTGCATTTGCACCCACACACAGCCACACACAGAGCCACATACACACACCCAGAGCCACACACACAGCCACACACACACACACAGACACACACACTCACAGAGCCACACACAAACATACACAGAGCCACACACAAACATACACAGAGCCACACACACACCTTCACACACACACCTTCACACACACACACACACACACAGCGGCTCCCTGGGACGCGGCACAGCTGAGGCTCTGACGCAAGCAGCACATCTGCTTGTAGGATTTATACTATGGTGTACAGTGGTGGCAAAGGCGTGCGATATTTTGAAAGTTGCAAGAGGATGGGCACTAGAATGATGTGATCTGGGTCAACAGCAAATACTGAAAACGAGATATTTTATTTTTTTGGTGCATACACGTAATGAAGCAGATGTGGTTCTAAAGCCATGGCATACTTTTTCAATTCACCCTCCAAGCCCCAAAACGATGATGATGGCCCTCTGATTGTTATTAATGGAATCACCACCATCAAACCTCCACTCCCACCCATGACACAACACAAGCAGCTGATACTGAAGGAGGACCAATACTTCAGAGTTACCCCCCCCCCACAACGCACAGGTACCACAAACACTCACCTATGGTGGAGATGAAGGTGGTGTTGAAGGCATCGTCGGAGAAGCAAAAGAGCACGCAGCTCTTGCCCACCCCCAAGTCGCTGAAGAGCAGCAGCTTGAACAGCAGGTCATACGTCTTCTTCGCCATGAGGAGGTGGCTGGGGGTGAAGGCCTGTCACCGGACAGGGGGGCAGGAGACCTGTCACCGACAGGGGGGGTTGAAGCAAGCCCTAACCGGGCTGGGGCATGTGGGGGATCTTGGCTCTACACAGGGTCAGCTCTGGGGGAGATGGGAGCCGGGTCTGTCACCTGGAGCGCACCAGTCACTGGGCGGGCGGAGGCTGTCACATGCAGAGAGTGCCAAGCCGGGCCTCTCGGGAGGGAGGGGGCGCAGACTCTCACCCACAGGGGGTGCAGCAGTCTTTCTTACCCGCACACTCAGAGGCCGAGCCAGGCGAGCAAGACTGCTACAGGCCGCGACATCCCCTCATTGCTTGAGCTCTGCTCTCTCGGCCCCTTCAGCCCGGCGCAGTCACAGCCTCCTTTTCTCCGGCAGGCTCACTCGGGACAAAACGCACAGTGAGGTCAGGCAATCATTTAAAGAAAATAGTAAGAAAATGGAACACCTAATAAATTATTTATGAAAACAACGCATTATACGTCTGTCTTACTTTATTGGCACGTCTAAATGAAGCGGTTGTCAACTTTTATAACATGGCAACCAAAAAGGTGAGGAAACTGGCTGGGGCGGGGGGGGGAGCACCACGAACAACATGCTTACATACAGGCAAAGTCAGGGCAGACGTTTCGAGAGCGCCTGACCAGGTACTACCCTTCGCTCCAGAGAAGTCTGCCTCAGTCCCGAATTGCCCAGTGAGCACCAATGCCTTGTGTTTCCCTTTAATTTTAAATATAATTTTTTTAATATATATATATATATATATATATATATATATATATATATACGCTCCAAAATCCCAGGAACATCGGTCCAAAAGGAAGGTAGCACACTCAGGGGAGGTTTCACAAAGATTTAATGGGGAAACCAACAGCAACGACGCGTTTCGCCTTGGGGCTTCGTCAAGTTGTTTGTAGCTTCCTCATATATATATATATATATTTTATTTATTTATTTTTTCCACAAGATTATATAGCGCTAACACGACCCGAACGTAAGGAGGACTTACATGAGCCCAGTTTTTACAAAGCATGAAAAGGCAAGGAAGAGAGGAGCTTTGCCCAGAAACACTGGACGTGAACACGACCCCCGAGGCTCGAACCCTGGTTCCCACACAAGAGTCGGCAGCGAAAACTTGTCCCAAAGTATGGAGCTCAGGTCGCTGTGCCGGTACCTGCGAAATGGAAACTACGCGGGCCGCTCCGGAGCGACACCGCTAGCCTGGAAAGGGGGTGGGAGGCCCAGCAACGCGGACGCATCCCTGCTACCCCAAACGCTGCGAGGGAATTGACATGGGGGGGGGGGGGAGTAGCAGGGTTGCTCTATGCAGTTACCCTCTGTTCCTGCTGCCTGTGTATCCCCACAGACTAGACTTCTGTCTCTTCACAAAATACGTTAGACGATCACATTGGCCCAAATCCACCCAAATCAAAACCGATTTAGGAAGGCAAAGCGTCAGTGCGTCCAGTAACTCCGATGCACGAGTGGCGCGGTAGCCAAAGTACACAAATAGACCCAGAACCCTAGCCTCCATGGTCACGCCAGCAAGAGCCCCGCAGACTAGGCAATGGGTCCAATGCGCAAGGCGTGCGGGAAAACTCAAAAACTCAACCCAGAGAGCGCGATCTGTTATGATGTAAGTAAGCAGCCTCGTGCCGACAGAGCTCCGAGAGAGGGACGGGCGTGCAGAGTCTGACAGAGAAACACCATGGCGCTGTCCCGGGTGGTAGCTAGAAGATCCAACACGCTGCTTTTAAGGCCGAAGGCGCTCTCCGCCACAGAAATCGTCATTTGTCACTCACCTTCTCTGGCTGGTGTTACGCTGGTGACAGGGGCTCTGAGCTTCAATCCGCTGAGCCTTATCTGCCGGGAAGCCAAGAAACAAAGGATGAGCCCGGTAAGTAGGTGACGGCCGGCGGAGAGATCCACCAGCACATCCATCGTCATACCTGCAAGGACATGTTCTCCTCTCTTTCTGCCGTCCCTTTGAGACTGGCTTGGCCTGACTTATGTTTGTGGTAAAAGATTTCTTATCTTCATTATGGGGCGAAACAGATGGCCCAATAAAGAAGATAAGAAAGCTTTTACCACAAACGTAAGACAAGGAGCCCTGTCTGAAAAGGACGGGGCTTAGCGAGAAAGGAGAACCTCACTAGGACCTCTACTCCAATGGCTGGACACCGTTTAGGAGACCAGCCAATGGAGAAGAGGGGTGGGGCTCAACCTCGCTAGTGAAACTCTCCCTACATCATTCAATCTCGCCAGCTCGACTGCGCAGTCTTTCGCAGACTGAGACCTAAAAACGAATCCTAGGGGGAAAATGAGAATTGGGTGGTATGTCAAAGTGTATGATGTCCGTACGTTCAATGACAAAAGGAGCGGCCAAGCAATGTCTATATGATCCCAAAGCGCGATTAGAGGGGCTGCCACATTTCAGTGTAATACTGCTTTCTGCTGCATGCACAGAGATTGGCCATGTGTTCAATAATTGCGGGTTTATTAGGTTCAACACAAACAGTTTAGAGGGAGGACAGTTCTTAGTGTTTGCAACCTTACCATAAGTAATTAAGTTCTTTTAACACTGTCCACAATCTCAAACAAACTGCTGTCAACCATATGGGGTCCATAAGATTTTGATGTGATACATTGTATGCACATATCAATCAGGAAGCAACCAAATCTGCTAATCAGTTCCAAGTAAGATGTGTAAGACTAACTGAAGCTGACTTGAACAAGACATATGCACAAATTAAAACAAATTCTGGAAGTGCCAGATTTAAAATGACACAGAGTATATTCGGCTCCCAAGTAGGTAGCTACATGAGATAGGTTTGTACCAGGTATGGAAATTGCAGAGCAGATTTTTATTCACATATTGTAGGCCAGCTCATTGCTAGCACTCTACTGTGAGATAATAGTATACTCATTGAAAGGTGTTTAAAGAGACATAAATTTTTGTATTTAACCTGCTATCAGGTAGGAGAAGAATAGCCATGTACTGGTTAGACTGATCAGGATCAGCAAGTGGCTTAAAGCTGCTGGTCAATGGAGTGTTGCTGAGAAAATTCACATGCAGCACACAGGAAATTACCCTAAACTTAATGAGCACCTGGGAAGATGATACAAAATACTGTGTTAGGTGATGTATGTCTAAGAAATGTTGCCTTCCTGAAACACAACGCAGCCTAGTTTTATACCTGACAGTCTTTCTTTAGAGTACCCTTTTAAACAATTAGTGTAACTGATTTAGAACTATTACACTTTTGTTAGGCTGTAATTGATGACTTGTTGGTTTGATAGATCACCCACTTGATACTATATTTGATGCTTGTATTTAAAGATTATTAAAACACAATACAAAAAATATCTGTCAATGTACCAGAAAAGGGGAGCTCAGAAATCATCAAACAATACTTAAAATACTTACAGAAATGTCTAGTACTTTAATAGAACCGAGCACCTTCTAACTGGTGCATTCAGTGCAACTAAAACTATCATCTAGAAATGTATAGCTAACTACAGACTTCTCTCAACCCCACCTACGACTACTCACAAAAACAGCAGCAGATAGTGAGAGAAGGTATGACTCTACGAAACAACTAACAACAATGACACCACAGACACTGAGCGCCATACAAGACCAAAGGGCAGCATACTACAGTGGAATGGCAACCTGCAGACCCAGCAGCAGAGACACAACCAACTGCAACCACAAACAAAACATATCAACATACAAACAAGTCATCTGCGGCGTCCCTCAAGGCTCCTCGCTCAGCCCAACTCTCTTCAACGTCTACATGAGCCCCCTCGCAGCCATCGCACGCCAGCACAACCTGAACATCATCTCCTACGCAGACGACACCCAGCTGATCCTCTCCCTCACCAACGACCCCGCCACCGCCAGAGCCAACCTGCACGAAGGGATGACAGACGTAGCCAAATGGATGTTGAACAGCCGCCTGAAACTGAACTCGGACAAGACGGAAGTCCTCATCCTGGGATCCTCACCCTCCGCCTGGGACGACTCCTGGTGGCCCCCCGCCCTGGGCAGCGCACCCAAACCAACTGACCACGCACGCAACCTGGGCTTCATCCTGGACTCCTCCCTCTCCATGACCAGACAAGTCAACGCTGTCTCCTCGTCGTGCTTCAACATCCTGCGAATGCTACGCAAGATCTTCCGATGGATCCCCACCGAAACCAGGAAGACGGTCACCCAGGCCCTCGTCACCAGCCGGCTGGACTACGGCAACTCCCTCTACGCCGGCACCACCGCCAAACTCCAGAAGAGACTTCAGCGGATCCAGAACACCTCAGCACGACTCATCCTGGACATCCCCCGCCGCAGCCACATCTCCGGACACCTGAGAGACCTGCACTGGCTCCCGGTCAACAAGAGAATCACCTTCCGGCTCCTCACCCACGCACACAAAGCCCTACACAACCAAGGACCAGGATACCTCAACAGCCGCCTCAACTTCTACGCTCCCATGCGCCAGCTTCGATCGACCAGCCACGCCCTCGCCGCCGTCCCCTGCATCCGAAGAGCCACCACAGGAGGAAGGGCCTTCTCCTACCTGGCCGCCAAGACTTGGAACTCCCTCCCGACCCACCTCCGCCTGACCCAGGACCACCTCGCCTTCAGGAAGCAGCTCAAGACCTGGCTGTTCGAGCAGTAGCGGATCCCCCCCCCCCCCAGCGCCTTGAGACCCTCCGGGTGAGTAGTGCGCTATACAAATGTTCTGATTGATTGATTGATCCTAAAATGTATGGCCTCATTTGAGGTTCAAGATGCAACCCTCCAAGGCATGTGGAGAGGATGTAGCCTTACTGCTAGAGCGGTGGGCCTCGAAGCTGGGGAACCGGGTTCGAGTCTCGGCAATGACGCTCAACATGCTGTGATTCTGGGCAGATCACTTAATCTCCCCGTACCTAACAAAGAAATGAATGTGTCCATCTGTAACGAAACTGGTGCTCATGTAAGCTGGTGCTCATGACCGGATGTGTGTGATAAATTGCAACAGTTCAGATGGTAAGAGGCAGTGCTTTAGGGTCACAATAACTTTAGGCCAGAAACACAAACAGGAAAAGCAAAAATAGCAGTATTGCAATCAGCATCGAGTGGTAGACGCTGTTTTAAGGTTAGAATGCAAGATCGCTCAACTGGGAAACAATGCAACGGCACATTCATTATACTCTGCATTAAAAGGCTTTTTAATTGTTTTATGTCACACTATATAAACACTTCAAAAAACGTATCATACCCATCATGTGCTAGCCTTTGTTATGATATGGCCAGAATGCCCTGATCCTAGTCATACGGCAGTCATTATCAACATGTGTCCAAACACTGCATCA
Organism: Lissotriton helveticus; assembly: GCF_964261635.1. Lineage (NCBI taxonomy): Eukaryota > Metazoa > Chordata > Amphibia > Caudata > Salamandridae > Lissotriton > Lissotriton helveticus. Next base: position 1,210,847,461 of record NC_136063.1, read on the forward strand.
AATTGCTGGAGTGTGGAGTTATTTACACAAAAAACCCAACCAAAGGGCTAAATGCTAGTGAAATCTACCTGGCCAATAAAGAATTTCACTTTTCAAATCTACTTCCTAAATTAATTTTATGTTTGAGCAAAAAAAGCATTAATAGATTTCTATTTTGTTTTAATAAAACTAGCACAAATTAAATGCTTTGCAACAATGCTCAACTCAAATATTTTGTAATAGAAAGTGGTATTATTCTTGTTTGCACAAAACATACTAACACATAACATAAATGCTGTGTTATAGGTAATTTCAGGTAGCTTGGTAATCACTGTACACAAAGCAAGATGTGGCCCATTTATCGGACAAGCTGCTCTGAAATTTTGTAATTAACAGCTCCTGTATCAACAGAGAGGGGCACTCCTTGACCGTATATGCACAGCAACCATTGTCCTTATACCAAAGGTTGGGAAGCCTGCAGACAGGTGGGACTCCTACATGCTGATATCTCTGCTTAATTCGGACAACAAATTACTGGCAAACCGATTGAGAGGGGTAATCTTTGATTTGAAACACCCAGACCAGATTGAGTTTATGCCACATAGATCAATCACATTGAACATTGCCACAGCAGAAGGAATTAGGGCTCCGTTGGCAGTAGCCTCACTGGACACCAATAAGGCGTTCGATTCAGTGAAATGGCCCTTCTTATTCGGCATTATGAGCAAGATGGGATTTGGTTCCAGCATCTTGAAATGGGTCAGGTTGCTCTATACCACTGGTACTCATAGTAAGGCCTGTGACGCCTTCACTGACGGTCTGCGGACCTTGCCTTGCAGTTTCCACTGCCTTGCAGTAAACACAGAAGAAGACTGCAGGAGCATACGTAGTGAATACCTATTAATTAGGTATTTACTATGTATGCTCATGCGGCCACCTTCTGTGTTTACTGCTGGTCACTGATGTCAGGGCACCTTCAGAAAGCTTCCCAAAAGTCCCTTTAAAAGTCAGATGTAAGCGCTTTCCCAGCTGACTTTTAAGAGGGCGTTTTGGGAAGCTTCCTGTTTGGGCAGAGACAGATAGAGACACAGAGACAGATAGAGGCGACAGATAGAGACAGAGAGACAGATAGAGAAACAGAGACAGAAAGTAGCAGACAGAGGCAGACAGTGATAGAGACAGGGACAGACAGAGATAGAGACAGGGACAGACAGAGATAGAGACAGGGACAGACAGAGATAGAGACAGACACAGACAGAGATAGAGACAGGGACAGACAGAGACAGGGACAGACAGAGACAGGGACAGACAGAGACAGGGACAGACAGTGACAGGGACAGACAGAGACAGGTAGAGGTAGAGACAGAAAGAGAGAGGAAGAGACAGATAGAGAGAGGAAGAGACAGATAGAGAGAGGCAGAGACAGATAGAGAGAGGCAGAGACAGATAGAGAGAGGCAGAGACAGATAGAGAGGGGCAGAGACAGATAGAGAGGGGCAGAGAAAGATAGAGAGGGGCAGAGAAAGATAGAGAGGGGCAGAGACAGGTAGAGAGAGGCAGAGACAGGTAGCAAGAGGAAGAGACAGGTAGCAAGAGGAAGAGACAGGTAGCGAGAGGCAGAGACAGGTAGCGAGCGGCAGAGACAGGTAGAGAGAGGCAGAGACAGGTAGAGAGAGGCAGAGACAGAAAGAGACAAAGACAGATAGAGACCGGGGCAGACAGAGAGATAGAGGCAGAGATAGACTGAGACAGACAGAGATAGAGACAGAAGCAGGGACAGATAGAAGCAGAGACAGGCAGAGGCAGAGATAGAGACATGAACAGGGGCAGACAGCCGGAGGCAGAGACAGATAGAGGCATAGATAGACTGAGACAGACAGAGATAGAGGCAGGGGCAGATAGAGGCAGGGACAGGCCGAGATAGAGACAGCGACAGACAGACAGATAGAGGCAGAGACAGGGACAGACAGATGGAGACAGACAGAGAGAAAGACAGAGAGACAGACAGGCGGAGGGAGAGAGAGACAGAGAGGGAGATGGAGGGAGGCAGACAAAGGGAGAGAGAGGGAGGTAGATGGAGAGAGGGAGGGAGAGGGAGACAGACAGAGGTAGGAAGGAGATAGATAGAGGGAGACAGACGGAGACAGACAGAGGGAGACAGACAGAGGGAGACAGACAGAGGGAGTCAGAGAGGGAGACAGACAGAGGGAGACAGAGAGGGAGACAGAGGGGGACAGACAAACGGGAGAGGGAGGGAGACCGAGGGAGAGCGGGAGGTAGACAGAGTGGGAGGGAGACAGAGTGAGACAGACAGAGGGAGACAGATAGAGGGAGGGAGGGAGGGAGAGAGGGAGAGAGATGTGTGTATGCCTGGTCTGGTGGCTCAGTGGACGAATGCGTCCGCTGCAGGGGCCTGTATTCAATCTCATGGTCCCAGTTTTTTTTTACTCTAGCTCCACCCCCTCCCCCACTGACCTTGCCCCCACCGGTGCGGCCCTCGGCCACAAACCACACTGTAAATTTGGCCCCGAGACAAAGTTTGTGAGTACCCTTGCCCTATATACGAACCCTAGGGAGCAGCTCAAAGTCAATGGTGTCCTCTCTCAGGAATTCCCCATTAGAGAGGGGCATGAGGCAATGCTATTAGTCCAAGAGATAGAGGCGCTGGTGGCATTGATTCGAGTCGACGCCTAAATCTGGGGCTGGAGATGGGATCATTCATGGGAGGAAATGCTATCCCTCTATGCGGATGATATTCTATTGTACCTAGCCCGCACAGACAAAATGTATTTTTTGTTAAAAAGTGAGATCTTTAATATTTATGGGCACTTCTCCAGCCTTGGGATAAACTGGGTGAATTCCCAAATACTACCGGCGCGCATCTGGAAGGGACATAATTAAAGAAAATATCTGCTTATTTTTAAATCTGCTGTGGGGGATACGGGGGGAGGAGGGCTGTGAATTTTATTGTCGATCTTCTTTTTAAAAATGTGGCTGCTTGAATTTTGCTGCAGGAATTACTGGGAGTTGTCAGAGGGTGGGGCCATTAGAGCGGCCGGTTTTGTATACTGTAGCTGGTTGCTCGGCAAGCCTTAAATAAGGGACATGGCACAGAAGAGCCACTGGTGCAGCAAAGGCATGCCTAAGGCAAGCCGGGCTGTGCCCTTACGGGACAAGAAATGCTGCCCTTACCCCCATCATATAAGGAAACTTAAACATGTGGCCAATTACAAGCACTTCATACTCAACCATCCGCTTCCTGTATGCATGTCTTTGACTTTAATCTTCCATCCTGGTCTTGCAACTCCTGCAGTTGGTTATCGCAGCCTGGATTGAGTCATGCCCAGGGATCTCGCATATCCTCCGCAGTAGTTTGGCGTTTCTATCTAGCCAATTGTCGCTCATTTGCTGCCAACAAGCTAGACATATTCGATCTTCTATCTTAGGCTAGTCCGGACGCAATGTTTCTCATGGAGACTTGGCAGTCAGAGGACTCTGGGCCCAATGTCACTCAAGCTCTTCCTCCAAGCTACCGCATTATAAGGCTGCATAGACAGGGGAAAGTAGGGGTGGAATCGCTATTGTATATGGGGAGTCACTTAATTGCACTTCATCTCTGTCCACCATCTCTAATTGTAAGAGTTTAGCTCTTTCTCTAACCTTAGGTCCTACCTTCACTTTTGCTGAATCCTCATATATAGAACCCCGCTACCAAATTCCTTCAAACTCTCCAGGAGGTAGTTGCTGGGCTAGCTGTGGGTATGCCTAATTTCTCTTTACTCAGAGATTTTAATATCCACATGGATGACCTGCATGGTAGTGCCTCCTCTAAAATGATATTGCAGGATATGGCCTCCCTACAGCTGCTTCATTAAACGTTGGGACTGTCTAAGAGTATGTTGTTTCATCAACCTTTATTCGATTATAAAATTGAATAATCATAAAAAGTACATTGAAAAAGTTTTACACACAGGCAACGATTTTGAAATAAAATGGGATTGTGTAAAAATGGGATCACTACACAAAAAGATATTTTGAAACTGTAGAATCAGTTTACAGGTTTTAACAGGAAATATTCGTTTAACTAACAATATTACGGCGAACTCTTATAACTGCTTTAAGAAAAGTCGCTGTAAGTTTGGCTACATATGGGGATTTTGGGGGTTGTAAATAAAAGAGAGCTGGATAGGATTGTCTGAGTCCACTGGCCTGGAGGATCGGAATGATCCACGTTTTCCTTGGTAGTTTATAATATTTACAAAAAAGGACAACATGGATCGTAGATTGTAAAGAAACTCCGTCACAGGGGCATCTCGTCGTGTTAGAAGACCAGTTCTGTGTTTCCGGGAATGTAACCAAACTGAAAAAAACATCAAACCGCAGTCTCGTGAGTAAAAACTTTTCGTAGTTCGATAAAAAATATGTCAAATAGGGCTGGATTACTTTTCCTGTCTGCAATAAGCAGATTTTCTCTTGTTTTGATAATCTCAGCCTGATTTCGAAGGTCTCTCAGATGGGCTAACGCCATCTGCTTTAATTGTTTTCTTGAGATATCTTCGACTGAAGGTGGATCGAGGAAGTATTGTTCACAGTCCAAGTCTCTAAAAAAGTTATGGATGAATTTCAGCCACAGGATCTTTCGCCAGTTTGTTAGGTTTAGGCAATCAGTAATAAGGGAGCGGGTTAGGTGGCTTTCAGGATTGCACCATACTCGGTGCCACAATAAGATGGGCTGGTATCGGATGGTGTCGATGATGTACTCCATACCAAGCTCCCTATGTGAGGCCAGTATCGGGGAGCTTTGAGGAAGACCCAGAATGTACTTGATGAAAGCATTTTCAGTAATTTGGAGCTGGTCAATACGACCGTAACCCCAGATTCCCGCTCCATACGTAGCCACACTATGGCATTTGGCGTAGTATATGGATAACAGTTCAGATGGAGCAGGTTTGCCAAGTTTCCTCGAGAAAGATGTTAGTGCTGAGGTTGCTCGGCGAAAGTGGAGGTTTCTAGCTTCCACTGCCTTATTCCAATTCATTTTGTCATCCACTAAGATGCCCAGATATGGATACACCGGGGTTTTGTCTAATCTGTTATTATTAATCAAAATGGGTTTAGAAACTTTCGTCCTGGGGCCAATATTAATTGTGAACGTCTTTTTAGTATTGACTTTGAGGCCAAGGGAGTCCATGAATGTTACATATTTATTAAGCTGCAGCTGAAGTTCGTTTAAGGTCCGTGCTAGGATAACTGAATCATCAGCATATAAGAGGGTAGGTATCGGGCGGTGATTTATCTGTGGCAGGTCCTGGCTCCCTCCCAGCATCGCCTGTTCGAGCCCATTTGTGTAGAGGTTGAACAGGAAGGGAGCCAGTACGCAGCCCTGCCTTACTCCTCTCGTTATCTGGAAAGGGCGTGATAGTTCGCCACTAGTGCCAAATCGTACTCGGCCTTCTGCGTTAGTGTATAGTTCTCTTAAGAAGGTTAGTATTGGGGGGTCCACGCCAAGGTCAGCTAGGATTTGCCAGAGCTTCGCATGCTGGACACAGTCAAATGCCGCACTTAGATCAACATATACAAGGAAGATGTTACCACCTTTGGCACGGACATATTTATCAGCCAGGAGTACGAGATTGAGGGCCTGCTCCACAGTCCCAAGCCCCTTCTGGAACCCATATTGCAAGTCAGTTATGATGTTGTTCGCCCGGGCCCAAGATTGTAAACGGTCCAGGAGTAAACGACCTGCAATTTTACCCGTGGAGTCCAGGAGGGAGATGGGTCTGTAGCAAGAGGGGTCGTTGCGGTCACCTTTTTTAAAAATGGGTAATAATGTTGAGGTTGACCATGAGTGGAAGAGGCCTGTGGATGCTACTGCTGACATGACCCGTGTGATTATTTTTGACCAATAGCCTACGTCATATAGAAACAGATCCATTGGGACTCCGTCAGGGCCGGGGGCCTTGCCAGTTTTTGAGGCCTTAATTGCTTTTATGATTTCATTAAGGGAGAAATGTATGTTGATGGGATAGATAGTGTTTTTCTCCGAGTCGGCTTCTTGAGTTTGGTTGTTTGACGTGGCGTCTGTTGGTGTTCCGAAGATTTTTGAGAAATGAGAAACCCAGTCCTCTTCAGTTATCGCCACGTCAAGATGATCAGGATCGTTGCTGTTGGCCAAAAAGGGTGATCTAACGGTCTGCCAAAATGCGGTACTGTCTTTCCTTTGAGCACTATCATGTAAGCGCAGCCAAAGATCTCGTTTAATCTGCTTCTTACGATCCTGTCGGACAGTGTTGTAGTGTTTCCTCAATTGGGAAACTTCCTGTGGATCTCTTGGCTGCTTGCGAAGGGCTTCTTTGAGAGAAGTGAGAGCCTTCCGGCAGGAGGTATCAAACCATCTCTCAGAAGGGAGCTTGAGCTTGTTGTTTGATTTAACAAATAGCTTGTCCCTAACCACTTGTTGTATGCTTTGGAAGGAGGCAATAATTATTTCGGGTGGTGTCTCCGGAGACATACATTTTGATAACCAGGGTTGTGTGTTCTCGAGGATCCTCTGCGTTGTCTCTACTGGGTCGATTTTTGCCCATTTAATTGAGTACCCATTCAGTTTGTGCATAGAGATCAAGTGTTGGTCGAGGGAACCGGACTTAGCAGGGTGCATCCCGGCTTGTTTCATATTAATTACCACACTGAGCGGATAGTGATCGCTTATTGGATTAAGTCCGATCTCATAGTTCGTTATTTCCCCTTTATAGGAGTTCGAGGCCATTATATAATCAATGATTGTGGAACAGCCTCGACCATGAAAAGTGGGTAAATAGTCCTGCTGTGGATCAACTAATTCGTTGGCAAAATCCATGTCTAGCGAAAAAAGGATTTCATTTAATTAGTTGCCGCATGGCGAATCCACAAAGTGAGGTATCGGGTTCCCTAGTTCATCTTGTAGCCCACAGATCCCGTTTTTGTGTTTTGGGCACAGTGTAAGATTAAAGTCACCACCCCAAATAAGGTGAGTTGGGGTTTTGGTATTGTCATTTTGAAAAAAGGTTAGGAATGCGACTATTTCCTCTAGGTATAGGCAGCATTCCAGGGTACCTGAATTAGTATAATAATTGATGATTATGTGGCTGCTTTCTTTAGTTGATGTTAATTGCGTGATCTGGATGATTTGGAAGGTGGGTGACTCCTTTAGTAATTTCACTCTGACGGGGAGGGTGTTGGCAATGTAGGTCGTAAGCCCCCCCTTTGGTCTACCCATGTTTCCTGGTATTGCTTTGGTGAAGAAGGTTTTGTATCCCGCCAGGTGTAATGGAGTTGTGCACCAAGTTTCCTGCAAACACAGTATTTGATGTAGCTTTGCTGTGTCGAGCCATGAGGAGGATGTTATTTTTGAGGTCAGGCCGGCAATGTTCCAGTATACGATGGAAACGCTCAAGTCTGCAAATTCCGTCAAGGGACATGGCGGATTCGCCTGGTTATTGTTACCCTCAGCTACTGGTAGTTGTCGTGGACTGGCCTGCGGGGGTCCAACTAAAGCATTGGGGGCTGCAGTTGGTTGGTAGCACAAACCAAAAGGATTCACGCCTTCTAGTAACGAAGTGGGGAAGGTAGCTGTTTTTGAGGTATTAGGAGGAACATTCAACAGTTCCTGGGAAGGCTTTTTGCAGTTGTCAGTAAGGAGCTCTGGAAGTACTAAGTATTGTGTGGGATTAACTGGTTGTGGTATTGTGACGGATCTTGTGTCCCTAGGTTTATTCTCGGGTGGTCAATCGACCATCTCAAGACAATCAAAACGATTTTGCGTTGAAATTCCCTGCCAGCCTTCATAGGTTGGACAGGGTCTTTCATGCCAGTAGTGCCTAGGCCGTTCTCTCGGCCGTTCTCTCAGGCCATTCCTGGCTTGGTAATCTTGTGGGTACTCCATGTAGTTCCATGGTTCTTGATTCCATGGTTCTGTGGGGAATTGGTGCCAGGACCATGATGGAGTATTGCGGTTCTGTCTCACCGGGGCATAGAAATAGGAGAGATGCCGAGCATCAATCCCCCCTTTCTTTTCCAGTGATGGCCAGGCGCAGATGTAGTCCACCACAGAAGGGTCTTTGCATGTTACTACAATGCAGTCTCCACGGATTGATTTTGTTGTTTTGCCTACCCAGGCTACCCTACGGACTGTAGAAATCCCTCCGGAAAGGTGGGACTCAAGAGGTCTATTGATACTTAGCCACTGCATGACCTTGTTTTTAAGTGACCATGCAGTTTCAGAAGTATCGTCAGTAAGTTCTGGTACGCCTGTGAGAACTATCGTATAGGGGGTAGCCTCCGGTGGCAAATGGGCAGGGCGTCCAGTTGCTGGCATTTTTTTAACGATGTTCTTGGGAGATGGTTGGGAGGCCACTGGTTTCGGTAGAGAAGATACTGGCTTTTTTTCCAGATGGACTCTAGTGGTATCTTTATTTATCGTTGGACCTGGGGTATCCACGATAGTCGTTGCGGTATTATCTCGTTGTTGGTTAGAAACAGCAGGAGTTTTGTTCGGCTGAATTTGGGGCACTTTGAGTGGTGGGTTCTGATTTGAGACACTTTGTTTGTAACTTTTTTGGGCTACGGATACTGAATTAGAAAGTTCAACTACTTTGTGTGGTTGTACTTGAGGTTGTTTTTTTGATGGCTGTGGTGGGTTCCGTTGACCCCTTGTTTCAGTACGCGTGTTAGTGTCAAGTAGAGTTGCAGAAATTATATTAAGCTGTGCTTCTAGATTCCTAATGGTAAGTTGGATAGGTTTCAAATATTGAAATAAAAGATCTTTGACGGTAGTGAGAACCTGCGAGGTGACTTTACAAGTTTTACATAGGTTGTCACTGGGCTCAATTGATATTGCCTGGTGTGGTATGTTGGATGCAGTAGGAAGTAAAATGCTTTGCGGCATTATGTTGTTCGAATGGGTTATATCATGATCAACAGGCTGAGCCGTTATTGCATTCCCGGCTGGTGGCGTGATTCGTTTGGGAATTGCTCCTTCCCTTACACCTTGCTGGAACAAATTGGCGGTTATCAAGGATTCATCCTGGGTTTGACAAATCACCAAGTCAGGGGTTGCTTCCAGGTCATCCAAGTTTAATGATGGATCTGACTCGGACTGAGTTACAGAAAGATTTACTGTGGATGGTACTGTATTTATATCCGACGTTAGCAGAGTCACAGGAAGGGAACAGTTGTGAGAATTGGAGTGGATGGGAGAGGTGGCGTTTGCAATGGCGCCTAAAGAGGAGCGTTTGGCATTCGCGATCATAAGATCTAGAGACACTCTCTTTTCCATCAGGGCAATTCTCTGATTTATTTTCTCATGAGTCCGTGAGATAAAAAGGTCAATAGGACCCGTTATTTGGGCTACCTCCTGCGCGTGTTTAGATTTAGCCTTGGTAGTGCTTCTGGTTTTAGGTGGCATGATGTTAACTTACTGCGGTATCGGTGGTGAAGGGGGGGTGGCCCGGTCCGGTCACTCTCGGGCACTAACGGGCAACAACGGGCCCGCCCTTGGCCCGGGCTTCGCCCCGGGCTTTGCCCCCGCGCGTCCCGCGTTGCGCGGTCCAGGTAGCACTTTTGTAGTGTGTGGTTATGGGGCGGGGCACTGTGAGGGGGCGCGGCTCTCACGGGAAGAGGACCAGCTGGAGATGGTGTATGCTGGTCCTCGCAGTCCCTGGGCCGGCGCCTCTCCCTCCTCTGCGGCCTCGCGGTGGTCGGTGGTTCACAGCAGCGCTTGGTCTCAGTTCAGCTGCTCCTGCAGCGGGGACAACAGGTACTTGGCTCTTGGCTTTGGCAATGAAAGTGCAATCCACGAGTGGCACCCGCGAAGCGGGTGCCGCGAGAAGTTATAGCGCTGTGCTGGGGGCGGGGCACTGTGAGGGGGCGCGGCTCTCACGGGAAGAGGACCAGCTGGAGATGGTGTATGCTGGTCCTCGCAGTCCCTGGGCCGGCGCCTCTCCCTCCTCTGCGGCCTCGCGGTGGTCGGTGGTTCACAGCAGCGCTTGGTCTCAGTTCAGCTGCTCCTGCAGCGGGGACAACAGGTACTTGGCTCTTGGCTTTGGCAATGAAAGTGCAATCCACGAGTGGCACCCGCGAAGCGGGTGCCGCGAGAAGTTATAGCGCTGTGCTGGGGGCGGGGCACTGTGAGGGGGCGCGGCTCTCACGGGAAGAGGACCAGCTGGAGATGGTGTATGCTGGTCCTCGCAGTCCCTGGGCCGGCGCCTCTCCCTCCTCTGCGGCCTCGCGGTGGTCGGTGGTTCACAGCAGCGCTTGGTCTCAGTTCAGCTGCTCCTGCAGCGGGGACAACAGGTACTTGGCTCTTGGCTTTGGCAATGAAAGTGCAATCCACGAGTGGCACCCGCGAAGCGGGTGCCGCGAGAAGTTATAGCGCTGTGCTGGGGGCGGGGCACTGTGAGGGGGCGCGGCTCTCACGGGAAGAGGACCAGCTGGAGATGGTGTATGCTGGTCCTCGCAGTCCCTGGGCCGGCGCCTCTCCCTCCTCTGCGGCCTTGCGGTGGTCGGTGGTTCACAGCAGCGCTTGGTCTCAGTTCAGCTGCTCCTGCAGCGGGGACAACAGGTACTTGGCTCTTGGCTTTGGCAATGAAAGTGCAATCCACGAGTGGCACCCGCGAAGCGGGTGCCGCGAGAAGTTATAGCGCTGTGCTGGGGGCGGGGCACTGTGAGGGGGCGCGGCTCTCACGGGAAGAGGACCAGCTGGAGATGGTGTATGCTGGTCCTCGCAGTCCCTGGGCCGGCGCCTCTCCCTCCTCTGCGGCCTCGCGGTGGTCGGTGGTTCACAGCAGCGCTTGGTCTCAGTTCAGCTGCTCCTGCAGCGGGGACAACAGGTACTTGGCTCTTGGCTTTGGCAATGAAAGTACAATCCACGAGTGGCCTGTCTAAGAGTAAGGTCATACTATTGACCTGGTGTTTTGCAATCCCTGGAATCTTCAGGACCACACCCCTCTTCCTCTATCTTGGTCAGACCAATTTCGTATCCCCCTTTTATCTTCCTCATCTCCTCTCTCCCGCCCCTCCTCCCCTGGCTAAACGGCTGAAACATCCTTGGGCCAAACTTAATTTGGAGAATTGGCTGGAGGCCTTGGACCTCTAAACCCGATCCCTTGGATAACATCAATCTAGCCACTCACCAGTCTAATCAGTGGCTGGCCAACTCATTGGATGAGGTCTTCCCATGAGTTGGCATACAAGCATCCAGCGATCTCACAAGTCCCCCTGGTTCATGGCTCAGCTAATGTCTTGAAGAAAGAATGCAGGCGTCTAGAAAGAAGATGGATGAAGACCTATGATGTGATCAGTAAAGCTGAATATAGGAACTCCATCAGGCCTTATCATGCAGAGATTAAATGTTCACAAGCCGCCTTCTACTCCACAAAAATCACTAACTCTTCCAATGCCCCTAGAGAGATTTTTATTATTTTCAAAGACATCACAGAACCATTGGCAGTCAGCCCTACTTTGGTCGCATCCATTGAGCACTGATGAATTGGCGTGCTTCTCCCTGAAAATAATCATGGACGTCTACTCTGTGTTTCTGAACATTTCTGATCCGATGGACCTTTGCTCCTGTAATTTTCTTCAGGATGCTCAAGAACGCTCCCTTTCGGGTTTTCTTGACCTCACCATGTGTTTGGTAAAGGTGCTCCTAAAAACTGTTAATTACTGTTCACCTTTGGATCCTGACGTGTCCCCACATCCTTCGTCAAGGGTCTGATGATGTTGTCCCTGTACTGACAGAACTATTAAATCTTTCTCTGCCTTGTGGACGGGTCCCTCTCTAGTGGAAGCATCCGATTGTCAGATCACTCCTACCTTGACCCCTCCAACTGTAGTAATTACAGGCCTATATCCCTGTTACCGACAGTCGCAAAGCTAAAAGAAAAACACGTGAATAAAAACCTTTCTGCCTTCTTCGAACATAAGGAACCCATTCATTACATCCAGATGGGCTTCTGCCCTTCACAAAGCACAAAATCAGCACTGTTGGTGGGGGCCGAGAAAGTCAGGCAGCTCCTGGATCAAGGAGGATCCACAGCCATCGTTCTGCTAGACCTCAGTGCTGCATTTGATACCATGGACCATCTCACACTCTTGCAGAGGATTCGTGGACAGAGCATTCAATTGGCTTTCCTCCTTCTTGGAGAATCGCACCATTCAGGTTCCGGATCAGTCCTGCCTTTCAACCGGTCTCCCATCCTGCTATGGAGATGATCAGGGCTCCTCCGCGAGACCTACTCCATTCAATCTCTATCTACGTCCCCTTGCTGACATTGTGCACTCTGAGTAACAATCTCAGCAACTTTGCTCTGAGCCCCTTCCCACACTGTGAGCAAACTGTCAACTCAAAAAAACTCAATAAAGAACCTTGGGTTTTGATTTGACTCCGGTCTTACCATGCATGGTAGTGCCTCCTCTAAAATGATATTGCATGATATGGCCTCCCTACAGCTGCTTCATTAAATGTAGGGACTGTCCAATAGTATGGTCATACTATTGACCTGGTGTTTTGCAATCCCTGGAATCTTCAGGACCACACCCCTCTTCCTCGATCTTGGTCAGACCAATTTCATATCCCCCTCTTATCCTCCCCATCTCCCCCCCCCTAAGCCAAAAATCTTGCTGCACACTGCTACGGCATCCTGAGACTATGGTGGAAGGTCTTTAACCTACTGTCTTCCACCACCAGAAGAGCGACAATTTAGGCCATTGTGCTTTCCTGACTTGATTACAGGAACACCCTGTCTCTGGGCTCACCCCTCTATGTCACCAGGAGACTGTAGAATGCAGCTGCACTCCTCCTGACAATCATTTCGAAACACCAATCGCCCACAAAGGCTCTGATTGATCTACACTGGCTTTGAGACTTTCTACAGTATTCACAGGGCAATTCATAGAAAGGGCCCTTCCTTGTTGAGATCATTAGCCTCTCTTGATCTCCCTGGGAGCCCTCAGGTCTTCATCAGCACACCTACTGAAGATCCACTTCCTTTCTGGACCCCAGACTTTGGAACACTCTACCACTGAAACTGGCCTTAAAGACCTAGTTTTTCTGCGACAGATCTTCAATAAATCAAGGGTTTGTAAAGCGCTGCTACTCACCCCTGAGGGTCTCAAGGCGCTGAGGGGTGTGTGTGGGGGGTTGCTGATTCATATGGGAGTGAAGTTTCAGTCAAACAGCCAGGTCTTGATGTCCTTCCTGAACTGGGTCAACGATGCAGATTACCTAAGGTGGAGGGGTAGGATGTTCCAGGTCTTGCCGGCGAGATAGGCAAAGGATCTTCCTCCGGTTCTGGTCTTGTGGATCCGTGAGACCGAGGCTAGGGTCGGATGGACGGAGCGAAGTAGTCTGGCGGGTGTGTGGAAAGCAAGGCGGTGGTTGAGATATTCTGGTCCTGCGTAGTAGAGGGCCTTGTTGGCTTGAGCGAGCAGCTTGAAGGCAATTCTCTTGTTGATAGGGAGCCAGTGGAGTTGTTGGAGGTGATGTGTTATGTGGCTGTGGCAAGTATGTCGAGGACCAGTCTGACTGCAGCGTTTTGGATGTTCTGTAGCTCACTGAGCTGTTTCTGGGTGATGCCGGCATACAGTGTGTTGCCATAGTCAAGTATGTTGGTGATGAGTGCGTGGGTGACCATCATTCTGTATTCTTTGGGCAGCCATCTAAAGGTCTTTCAAAGCTGGTTAAGCGTGTGGAAACAGGACAAAGATACTGCATTGATTTGGCTGTTCATTGAGAGTGAGGAGTCCAGTGTGATGCCAAGGTTGTGTGGTCCGTAAGGGTGGGAGAGGTTCCTAGTGCGGCGGGCCACCAGGAGTCATCCCAGGCTGAGGGGGTGGGTCCCAGGATGAGTACTTCGGTTTTGTCTGAGTTGAGTTTGAGGCAGCGGACTTGCATCTAGGTAGCAACTGCCTTCATTCCGTTGTGAAAATTGATTTTGGCACCTGTGGATTCGTTGGTGAGGGAGATGATCAGCTGGGTGTCCTTGGCGTAGGAGACTATGTTAAGTCTGTGGCTTTTGATGATTTGCTGCGAGGGGAGCCATGTAGATGTTGAAGAGGGGGGGCTCAGGGAGGAGCCCTGGGGAACTCTGCAGCTGATCTCTGTAGGTTCTGAGAGGAACGGGAGTAATCGGACTAGCTGTGTTCGGCCGGTCAGGAAGGAGTAGATCCTGTCCAGTGCCTTGTCGTGGATGCCGGCATTGAGGAGCCTCGTGATTAGGGTGCTATGGGAGACGGTGTCGAAGGCGGTCAAGAGGTCCAGTTGGATGAGGGCGGCAGTTTCCCCCTGTAGGAGGAGGAAGCGGATGTCGTTGGTGGGAGCGAGGAGTGTGGTCTTTGTGCTGTGGCTGTTTCAGAGGCTGAATTGGGAGGTGTCCAGGAGTTGGTCATCTTTAATGAACTCGGATAGCTGGATGTTGATGGCCTTCTCGACGACCTTGGCTGGGAAGGGGAGGAGGGAGATGGGTCTGAAGTTCTTGAGGTATGTCGGGTTGGCGGACGGTTTCTTCAGCAGGGGGTTGATCTTGGCGTGTTTCCAGTGGTAGGGGAAGGTGGCGGTTTCAAAGGAGGAGTTGATCTTCTGCAACAGTTTTATCTTGCTCCCTGCAGTGTTTATGGCAGCGTTGGGAGGCCTTCGCGTAGCTATGCGCTATATAAGACCTCAGGAATAGAATAGCATGCAGTGGTAGGAAAAAGAGCCGCCGAAGGTTGATGCTTGGATTTTCTTCAGCTCTTTGCAGCAAAACCACCTCTAAGGGCCAATAACTGTAATTGGCACCATTTGGCAGGTTGGAACTTCCATAAGAGGAGTTCAGGGGTTGCAGATGAAGTCTTTTATGGCCATGAGACTTCTTAACAGAATGCAAGCTGACACAAGCCCTTGGAGAACCTTGTCAAGCAAGATTTAGAAAGATAAAGTCTAGTCCTTTCCCTGCCCAAGACAAAAGCAGCAAGCATTAGGTCCGCACAACAAAGCAACAAGAAGAGTGGAAGTTACCCTTCTACAGCATCCAGCTCTTTTTGGCAACATCTCCACTTAGTATAAAAGTGTTCAGAAGTTATAGTGTCAAAGTTCCAGTACTTCTACTAGTGTCTGCCTTTGAAGTAGGCAAACTTCAAAGGAAAGTCTTTGTATTGCACATGATCCTGCCTTTCCCTGACCTGGCTCCAAACGCACTACAGGGGTAGGAGACAGCTCTGTGTGAGGACAGGCACAGCCCTATTCAGGTGTCAGTGACCACTCCTCCCACCACTCTAGCTCAGGAAGACTCATCAGCATAGAAAAGGGTTATCAAGATATGCAGGGCACACCTCAGCTCAGCTCAGCTCCTTTGTGTGACTGTCTAAAGTGAATGCACAAGCAGCCCAACTGTCACCCTTCCTCAGACGCGGATTCCACAGGCAGGCAGAGGCACAGAATGGTAAAGCATGAAAGTGACATTTTCAAACACGCAATTTAAAAGCCAACTTCACTATAAAATGTATTTTTTAATTGTAAGTTCAAGGACTCCAAACTCCAAGTATCTATCTCTTCCCAATTAGAAGTGACACTTCTAAGAGGTTACAAGGCAGCTCCAATGGTAACCTACTTTCTGATCAGATCAAATGTGCCAGAACCAAAGCCAGTATTTCAGCCGACCTCTCTGTGCTATAGCACGCGTTGTGAAATAGTTGATGAGATTGATAATAAAAAGTTACAACAGAAACTGTCAGGCTTTTTTTTTTTAACCAATTTTATTGATTTTAGGAGAGACCAACAAGAGAAAACAGTAGACCAGCAGCTTGTACAGATATCAGTGCAAAGCAGAAATATGGTGTTTTTACAGCATCGTACATGACCTTGATATGCAAGGGAAAGGCAGAGCAACAACCACCCCAGCCCTCGGTTGTTCAATGACAGTGTCAATCTGCTATCACCCGAACCCATTTGCCCCACATTTTGCAAAACTCCTTCGGGCATCCTCTGGCCTCGTACAGGGGCCGTCCTTGTGCAGCGGGGATGTAGCTACTACTTCTCTGCTTGTCAATCCACCCCCTGAGCCAAAGTGTCATGGTGGGAGCAGTCGAGTTCACCCAGTATGCCGCAATGTCCCTCTTGGACACCATCATGTTCGTATTTAGAAAGATTTTGTCAGCTTAGGAGCCATCCATGCCCTCGGTGATTCCCAGGAACACATTAATTGGATTGAGAGGAACTTCCCAGCCCAGGACCTCGGTAAGCTCCCCTATTACTGATTCCCAGTAGCGTGTGACTATGGAGCAAAGCCATACCATATGGTAAAAATCAGTTTGTGGGTGGTTGCAGCGGGGACAGGATGCATCGTGTCGGAGCCCAGCGCGGTGGAGGAGCAGCGGTGTGAGGTAGGCGGTGTGGAGGTAGTATACTTGGACTAAGCGGAGCCTTGCGAGGCTGTGATTGTTTTGGAGGTCATTAGCGCATCCCTCCAATCGTAATCCTCCAAGGACACAAGCTATCCTTCGTAATTGTCCCTGAGCCAGGGTAGCATGTTGGGGGTGTTGTTTGTAAGGAAGCGATAGATACAGGAGATCCCCCCTTCCCCAGGCTGCCTTCATGATCTGGGCATTGGGCTGGTTGTATTCGGGTAAGGAGGTGCCCGGGATAAGAGAGCGAAGGGCATGGCGCAGCTGCAGGTAGCGATAAAACTGGGAATTGTGGAGGGAATACCGGTTTTGCAAGTCCTGAAAGGTGCATCAGTGGTCCCCACCCCAGACGTCCCCAAATTGTAAAATCCCAATGAGGTCCCATGCTCTAAAGCCAGATAGATTGGCGACTTCCCGGAGCCAAGTGCCCCGCCAACGTGGGGTATATTGAGCCAGTTTGTCCGACCAGCGGGTGTGGAGTAGGGAAGCCCGCCAGGGCAAAAGCACCCCTCGTGTGACCTCGGGCAGGGTTCTGGGAATGATGTTCCCGTACAGCATCCCCTGGATGTTATGCAAGCCTAGGGTGTGCAGTTCTAGTCGATATGCTGGATCTGACTAGCCACCATTGAACCAGTTGTGCAATGTAAGGAGCCGAGTAGCTAAATAGTAAAAGTATAGATTTGTCATCCCCAGGCTGCCATCGAAGGGCGGGATCCGGCACTGGGCGAGGGTCAACCGGGACCTCCGACCACCCCACAGTACCTCGGAGGTCAAGCTGTTGATTTCCCGTGACTGCGCGAATGTAAAGGGCGTATTCTGAAGCATGTATAGGAACCTGGGCAGAATCATCATTTTAAATAAAGCTATTTTGCCCATAGGATTCAGCGGCAGGGTCTACCATTTGAGGCCTTTTTCACTAGCGGGGTTACATTGAGCGACCCAGCAAGGTCTGGGAGGAGGGCAACCCAGATCCCAAGATATTTGAAGGACTCCCGTCGAAGAGGTATCGATGACTGCCAATCAAAGCACTCGAGAGAGAGAGATGGAGGGGACAAGGAAGGCCTTGGCAGAGTTCAGTCAGAGGCCTGAGTTTTGCTCGAAGAGACTCAACGCCTGGAGACACAAGGGTCCTGATTGTGCTGGGTCCGCTAAAAATAGCAGAACGTCATCTGCGTAAAGATCGATTTTGTCTTCCTCCAGGCCAGGCCAGTTCCATCCCATGATTTGCTCGTTGGACCGGATAAGGCAGGCGAAGGGTTCCATCGCCAAAGCAAAGAGGAGGGTGAGAGGGGGCATCCCTGCCTCGTGCCCCTCCGGATGGGAAAGGGCTGCGACAGGGCTCCATTAACCAGTACTCGGGCTTGCGGCTTACAATATAGCATCTTGACCAGTTTACTGAAGGAGGCTCCAAATCCCATTTCCGTCCACACTGCTTCCAGGTTCCGCAAGTCCACTGGATCAAATGCTCGAAATCCACGAGAACAAGGGACAAATATGGGGTCAGTTGTTGGCGGTTCGGTAGAGCAAGGTGGGGACATCTAAGGCAGTGTCTAGTGCACCGAGAGGGCATGAAACTGCACTGGTCAGGGTGGACCAGTTTGGCCAGGTACGATCGCACGCGGTTGGCTAAGACGGACCAAAATACTTTGAGCTCCGAATTGATGAGAGAGTTGGGGCGATAGTCGGAACAATGATTTGAGGGAGGCTGAGACTTGGGGATCAGCACGATGGTGGCCTTAACAGTTTCGGAGCGGAATGAGCCCTTATCAGTTGCCTCTTGATACATCTCTAAAAGGTGGGAAACCAGCATGTCACGGTAGGTCGCATAAAACTCCTGTGGGAGTCTGTCTGGCCCCGGTGTCTATACAGAAGCTATACGAGATATGGCTTTGTTGACCTCCTCTGGGGTGATCTGGAGGTCCAGCGCCTCCGCCTCAGGTTCGCTGAATCGCAGAAGAGGGAACTGTTCTCGCTGAAGTAGCTCAGAGAGTGAGAGATTGGGAGGCTGCGCAGAGTAAAGGGTAGCGTAGTATGCGGCGTAGCATTGGGCCACCGGCATCGGGGATCGTTGGAACGCTCCGGCAGGGGCTATCACCTCAGGAATGATGCGGTTGGCCATTGGGCAAGTGGGTAGTCGGTGAAGGAGCTTTCCATTTTTTGTCTCCCGATCCATAAACTCGTGCCACAGAGGACCTCCACAGCAGCTTCGCGGCCTCCAGGGAGGTCTGCTTAATTTCGTCCCTCAGAAATGCTAGTCATCTATCCTGGGCTTTAGTCCTCTCTTCCGGGGATTGACCTTCAATTAGGATAGCTTGAGCTTCTAGGAGCATAAGCTGGGAGTCCTGCGCCATTCGTTTGAGTTTGAGTTGGCCCAGCTTCCCACAGGGTGCCACGGGAGGGGACCGAGCCCTGGTTACTGATAAAGTAGTGGTGGAGCTCATCGCCCACTGAGTCCCTAAAATCTTTATCCTTGAGAAACCAGGCGTTTAACCACGAGATCGGGCGCAAAGATTCGGGGAGGTCACCCATCTGCATCGCCACAGGGGAGTGGTCAGATATTTCTCTGGGGAGGATGGTGATATCCTGAATTGCCCGACAATCCAGTGTCGGCATGAAAATATAGTCAAGTCGTGCATGTGTGTGATGGGATGCCGATGTTTGGGTAGGTTAGACCGTTGGGTGCCAGAGTCTCCAAGCATCCCCTAGCCCCAGGGTGGTGGCCCAATTCGATAAGAGATTAGAATGGGTGATCCTAGAGTATGAGGGGGGCCTGGCGGTGTTAAGGTCAGGGTTCATAACTGCGTTGAAATCTCCCCAAATGATTGTCATCCACGGGGTTAGGGCAACAACCAGTGTAGAAACTCACCTAAGTGTGGGGGTCATCAGGGAAGGTGGGGAGCATACGAATAACAGGCTCAGGGTTCGGTCTCCTATGTTCCCTTCCAAGGCAACAAAGCAATGCTGAGGGTCATGAGTAACTTTTCGCAAAACGAATGGGAGGGCGTGGCGCACGAGGACAGCCACCCATCTCGATCCCCGATTAAAACCACAGTGCCAGACTCGGCCATAGCCGTATTTTGCCAGTAAGGGGCAGTTACGGTCTACCAAGTGGGTTTCTTGGAGCAGCAGTATGTCTACAGTGTGACGTTGTGCATATCGCAGGACTGCTGTGCACTTGACGCCGTCAAATAGGCCATTAACATTCCAGGACATTATATGAGCAATGCCCTCCAGGTGCGGTTATCAGACATGGGGGTGTGAGTGTAGGATAAGACACCCAGTGTGGGTGTCGGGTGTGGGAGAATCGTGGCCCCTGCATGATGTAGTGGGTACATCCTATAGTGCTGGTCATGTGCGCGCTCGCCTCGCTGCTGGAGAGGAATGCTAGTGCAATAAAAACAAAAACAAGAACAAGAACAACATCGGGACAACGGTGGGAAGGGTGAAGGGAGGCCTCCACCCTTCCCACAACCCATGCTTCAGAAACAGAAGCATCTGTCATCCCGAATAGGCAAAGTTAGTAACTAAACTAAAACGTTTGGGTTGGGTTGCATGGAGGACCCCTCCTTAAATAAGGATACATATTGTCTCAGCAGAGTGATCAGATGGTCATAAGTGAAAACTAGCCGTGAGGCTGTTGAAGATGGACAGTCAAAGACGCAGCACTGGTCTGAGCCGTCAATTTAGGAGAACCCGGCAGCAGGGCCGTTTGGAGTCCACAGAGGCAATGCAGAGGCTTTCTGGTGAAGTGTTACGCAGATCGATACGGCTTGTGGAGCTGGACCGCGGCGGGGAGCAAGAGGTGGACAAGGGTTCACGATCTTTAGTGCGCGGCTCGGATTTGTTGGGTGAGCCAGACCTGGTCCGGCGAGCTCCGCGCCTCCTGCGAGACTGTGTGCACCTTCCGTGTGGGTTGAATGTTTCCTTGTGGGTGTTACCTCCTTGGCGTCTGGACGGGGATCTGAATTGAGCAACTTGAGGGGCCGCTCCTCAGTCAGCCAAGTCCCAGCCTTCTCAGGGGAATCGAAGAAGTGGGTTTTGTTCTGAAACACCATGCGGAGATGAGCCAAGAAGAGTAGCCTATATTGGAGATTCAGATCCTGCAGTTTTTGCTTCACTTCGGTGAAGGAGCACCTCTGGGATTGTACCTCCCGCGTGTAATCCGGGAAGATCAGCATGGGATGCCCTTGGAAGGTTAGAGTCTTGTTGCTACGGGCCTCACTCAGACTGGAGTCTCTGTCCTTGAAATTAGCAATGACAGGTCTGTGTGGTGCGCCAGGTGGAGGCCTGGGAGCTAATGAGCAGTGGGCATGCTCGACGGCAAACCAGGCGGACAGGGAGACTTTGGGCATCCAGGATATGATTCATCGTTCAATAAAGTCCCCCATTTGCCCCTGCTCTGTGGTGTCTAGATTAGACTACTGCAATGCCCTTTATGTAGGGATTAACAAGGGGCTCCTACACCGACTTCAACTGGTGCAGAATGCCGCTGCTAGGCGGATGATGGGCCTCCCCAAATTCCACTCAGTTTCAGCCACCATTAGAAGCCTGCACTGGCTCCCGTTGGGGAGGAGAATTGTGTTCAAAGCCCTATGCCTGGCTCACAAAGCCAAGGACGACATGGGGTCAGAAGGCCTCAATAAAATGTTTCAAAGGTACCTCCCCAGCAATGAAGCAAAAACCGGGTAAGAGTGCCTAGGGTTAGGAAAGCCAGGAGGGGGCCTTTTCGCTTATCGGAGCTAATTTATGGAACTCCCTTCCTTCCCCAATTTCCTCGCTGGAAACTCACTCCTTATTTCGTAAGGCCTTGAAGACCTGGCTCTTCACCTATCCTAACCTCTAAGCCCTGAAAACTGGACATCCCTGACTTTGATCTCGTTCCGCAACGCCTTGATGCCCCTGGGCTAAGTTTGCGCTTTACAAAATTTATATTCATTCATCCATTCTCTGCGCCCTCTAGGAACCCCACCAGGCGGAGGTTGTTGCGCCGCGACCTGTTTTCGGCATCTTCTGCCCACCTGCGCAGGTCTTTTGAGTGTGTCTGCAGGCGAGCCACTTGTTCTTTCAACTGGGCGACTTTGTCTTTGACTGTGGAAATGCACAACTGAGTTTCTGTGATGCGGGTCGTCTCGTTACGGAGGTCCTGTCGAAGGAGGGTCACGTCCACCTGGATCTCGCCAATCTTGCCCTCAACTGAGGCCTGCAAGGCACTGATCGCCTGGAGTATGGTGCTGAGGTCAGTGACCGGCGTGGCGTATTTCTCGACAGGTCCGATCGCGGACCCGGGATCGTTAGTTGTGTACAGGTCCATTTTGGTCAGCGTTGATGGAGGTTTAGGCCTTTGGTCTCTCCCCATGTCCGCCGATGATGTGGGTGACCTTGAACGCGGGCATTTCAAGGTGCGACACAGGTCTTATCAGACAGGGCACGGGTCAGCTTTGGTGTGACGCCGCCAGGAGCGCCAGGTCCCAGCAAGTACGGGAAAGCAGGGCCCACGCCTGTGGGGTGCCATAGGAGTCAGAGATGGATGCCGCCTGCGGTGGAGACCTGGTTTTGTTCAGCAGGGGGGTGGGGGGGGGGGGGGGGTTAGCAGCTACTGCCAGCTGCAAACCAAGGTCAGTTGATACCGCAGGTGCTGAGCAGTGGCGGGAGGTGGAGGGCAGCCGAAGGTCCCACCGCTGGGCTTCTCGTCTGAGGGTACTGGTGAGAGGAACCCGCCCGGCCCGGGACGGCAGGTCCAACTGTGGGTGATGGTGAGCGGCGTCTAACCCCAAATGACTGCTCTGCGGCACTGTCTGTCCATCAACTGTTGTTTTCACATTTGTCACCCCGAGTGGGATGGGTATGCTCAGACGTGAGTCCCATGCTCTCCACACCACTGGAGTCAAGCTATCCTGGCTGAAGACGGCTGATAGCAAGAAACCGGTCCTAGGATGCTTGATTCCGGTCCAGGAAAGACATGGCTTGGCAGTTCGGGCTGGACTGTTCCCATGAGGCACAGGGTCAAGGCTGATTTGCATATGGCCATGTCTGAACTGGGGTGGTGTGGAGTGCAAAAAAACGATGGATTTAGGCCCAGATCTCTGTACTGGGGTGAATGTATGACATTGTTCTGCATTCTGTCCATCAACTGTTGTTTTTGCATTTGTCACCCCGAGTGGGATGGGTATGCTCAGACGTGAGTGCCATGCTCTCCACACCACTGGAGTCAAGCTATCCTGGCTGAAGACGGCTGATAGCCAGAAACCGGTCCTAGGATGCTTGATTCCGGTCCAGGAAAGACATGGCTTGGCAGTTCGGGCTGGACTGTTCCCATAAGGCACAGGGTCAAGGCTGATTTGCATATGGCCATGACTGAACTAGGGTGGTGTGGAGTGCAAAAAAAACGATGGATTTAGGCCCAGATCTCTGTACTGGGGTGAATGTATGACATTGGTCTGAATTCTGTCCATCAACTGTTGTTTTTGCTCTGTGGCACGGACCAGTACTTGGAAGTGCAACAGGGTGAGGGAGCACTGCCCGCTGCGCAATCTTATGGTCGAACCACCTCCCTCAACCACTCCCATGTGGTGACACTACATTTAGCCGGGAGCCAGTCCGAACCTCCCTCTCATGCGTGGCGTGGGCCTCCCTGGGCCCCGATCACAGATGCCGCTGCCCTAGGCGGTTGGAGGATTCCTCGTTGGGGCAGAGGCCCCTCGTGGGCAACATGGGTGATGCGGGGCAGGCAATACGGCACCCCCTGCTGTCCGATCATGACAGCCAAACTCCTGCTCGGGGATCCCCCTGCACTTCAGGTGCGGGTGTTGGCGGGCCAGGGGCCTTGTTGACATGATGAGGCTCGGAGGATACTGGTGGACGTGGGCCTCCTCCTCCCAGTGCAGAGCTGCCCGACCCACTGCCTCCCACGCTGGTCTGTTGGATGGGGGGTGACGCCCGACCATGACAGCCAAACCCCCACCTGGTGATCTTCAGGACGCTGTGTGCAGGGATGTTGGCAGGGCAGGGAGCCACCCCAGTGTATCATCACCAGGACGGGTACGGGGCTCCTCCTCCCGGGACAGCGCCCAACCCAGCACCGTCAATGAAGCTCGCTGTCACTCTGGCCCCCACACACTCTCCAGAGGTCCCGATTGCCTCGGGGGACGCAGCAGGGGGCTCCCACTGGGGCCCACCACTTGATACAGCGGCCAGTATTGCGGCCCTTACTCCCGTATGGCACAGCCTGCAGGGACAGGCATGAATCAAGAGCAAGTGCGGCAGAGGGTAGGGGCCCGCCCCAGGCCCTAGTCTCTCAGGCGGCGCAGAGCACAGAATCACACACCAGTCCGCTGCACCCGGGGATGACCCACCTTAGCTGGATCGGAGCTTGCAAGCCGGCCCTGCCGCTTGATATAACGGCCGGTGTTCCAGCCCTCGCTCCCGCCAGGCACAGCCCCACAGAATCAGGCCCGTCTCAAAGTCAAGGCAGATCGGAGGTGATCAAGGCCTCAACACCACAGAGGTCAATCTGCCAGGGAAGACTGCCCATCAACTGGAATCAGACCCCAGGTCGGGGTACGGCCCGGCAGGCACCGCCATCTTGCGTGGGGGCAATCAAGGATGCAGACACAGCTCTCCCTCTGCGGCGGCCCTGGATTCGATTTCGCGATTTCCGCGGGGAGTCTTAACATTAATTAGGTACTGCCATCGATTTAGGACCAGATGAGACTGCCGATGGCGTCGAATGCAGGAGAGGATGAGGGAGGGGTCGGGAGCACTCTTAGAGTGCGACCACCATCTTGACGCTCCAGGCCACGCCCCCCAACTGTCAGGCTTTTCCAGCGTTCAATCAATCAATCAAATAAATTGTAAAGCGCACTACTTACCCGCAAGGGTTTCAAGGTGCTGAGGGTGGGGAGTGGGGGGGTGCTGTTGCTTCTGGTCGAACAGCCAGGTCTTGAGTCGTCTCCTGAAGGTTAGAAGGTCTTCAGTTTGTCGTAGGTTGAGGGGGAGGGTGTTTCAGGTCTTGGCAGCGCAGTGGGAGAAGGATCTGCCTCCGGCTGTGGTTCTACCGATGCGTGGGATGGTGGCCAGGGAGAGGTCTGCGGAGCGGAGATTCCTGTTGGGTACGTAGAAGGAGACTCAACTGTTGAGATAGGCTGGGCCGGTCTTGAGGAGCGCCTAGTGTGTCAGGAGCTTGAAGGAGATTCTTTTGTCGATGGGGAGCCAGTGCAGGTTCCTCAGGTGGGGTTGATGTGGACGTCGAGGATCAGGCGTGCAGAGGCATTCTGGATTCTTTGCAGTCTGTTGATGAGCTTGGTCGGGGCTCCGGCGAAGAGGGCGTTCTGTAGTCTAGTCTGCTGCTGACTAGGGCCTGGGTGACTGTTTTCCTTGTGTCTGTCGGAATCCATCTGTAGATCTTGCGGAGCATACGGAGGGTGTTGAAGCAGGTGGAGGAGACACCGTTGACTTGTTTGGTCATGGGGAGTTTTGAGTCGAGGATGACTCCCAGGTTGCGGGCCTGGTTGGTAGGTGCGGGGGTGTCCCCAGCGATGCGGGCCACCAGGAGTCGTCCCATGCTGACGGGTTGGGCCCGAGGATGAGGATCTCCGTCTTGTTAGTGTTCAGCTTAAAGCGGCTATCCTCCATCCAGTCGGTGACGGCCTTCATTCCCTAGTGGAGGTTGGATTTGGCGGTGAGCGGATCCTTGGTGAGGGAGAGGATCAGTTGTGTGTCGTCGGCCTAGGAGATTATGTTGAGGTTGTGATGTCGGGCGATGCGTGCGAGAGGCGCCATGTAGACGTTGAACAGTGTTGGGCTGGGGAAGGAACCTTGTGAGACTCTGCAGATTATCTCAGAGGCTTCGGATCAGAACGGGGGGATGCGGACTCTCTGTGTTCTGCCGGAGAGGAAGGAGTAGGTCCAGTCCAGGGCCTTGTCTCGGATCCCTGCGTAGTGTGCGGTGGCAGACGATGTCGAAGGCGGCGGAGAAGGATGAGGGCCACCGTCTCGCCATTGCCCAGTAGGATCCTGATGTTGTCTGTTGCGGTGATGAGGGTGGTCTCGGTGCTGTGGTTGCTGTGGAATCCTGATGTCTTCGAGGTAGCGGGTGAGCTGGATGTTGACTATCTTCTCGATGACCTTAGCTGGGAACGGAAGCAGAGAGATGGGCCAGATGTTTTTGAGTTCCCTTGGGTCCGCCTTGGGTTTCTTTAGTAGGGCGTTGATCTCGGCGTGCTTTCATCTCTCAGGGAAGGTCGCAGTCTCAGATGAGAGGTTGATGATGTTGCGCAGGTGGGGTGCGATGGAGCTGCCGGCTTTGTTGAAGATGTGGTGGGGAAGAGGGTCAGACGGCGAGCTGGAGTGTATTGTGCCCATGGTCTTGATTGTGTCTTCGATGCTCACGTTGGCCCAGGTTGTCAGGGGGTCGTGGTCGGTGGGGTGTGGTGGGTCCGGCATGTTGGAGCCTGTTAGGGTCCTCCGGGGTTGAAGCTGTCGTGGATGTCGGTGATCTTGCAGTGGAAACGGTGGTGAGGGAGTCACACAGGGCTTGCGACGGCGGGTTGTCGTTGGCTTTGGAGCCGGGGTTGGAGAGTTCCTTCACGACGTTGAAGAGCTCCTTGCTGTTGTGTGCGTTGTTGTCGAGGCAGTCTTTGAAGGAGGTCCTCTTGGCTGTCCTGATGAGGTGGTGGGGGTTGCGGATAGCGTCTTTGTGGGCTGCGCGGCTGCCCGGCGACTTCTCGCTGTGCCATATATTCTCCCACTTCTCCCACTTCCGACAGGTGCGCTTTGACACTAGGAGTTCAGGGGTGAACCAGTTGGCTCCCTTGCTGGTGTCTTTGAGGGTTTGCTTTTTCAGCGGGGCTAAGGTGTTGGTGCAGTCGTCCATTCATCGCCTGAGGGAGCGTGCACAATCGTCGGGGTTG
Organism: Lissotriton helveticus; assembly: GCF_964261635.1. Lineage (NCBI taxonomy): Eukaryota > Metazoa > Chordata > Amphibia > Caudata > Salamandridae > Lissotriton > Lissotriton helveticus. The sequence continues at coordinate 1,210,873,764 of NC_136063.1, forward strand.
GTCGGTGGGTTAAGTGCGAGGTTTGTCTGTAGTTGTGCTTCGGTGATTTTGCCCCAGCAGCAACGGTGGGTCTATATGGTGCGGCGATGTGCGACGGGTTTCCGGAAGGTGAAGTGGATGCAGTGGTGGTCGGTCCAGGTGGGTACGGAGACATGGCTGAAGGAGACATGGGGGCTTGAAGAGAAGATTGCGTCAAGCTCGTGTCCGGCGATGTGGGTCTGCGTCGTGACGAGCTGTTCCAGTCCGAGATTGGCGAGGTTGTCTATCAGGGTGGAGGAGTTTCTGTCATTGTTGTTATCCAGATGGGAGTTCAGGTCTCCGAGGAGGATGTAGTCGGTGGAGGTCAGTGCGTGCGTTCTGATGAAGAGGGTGCCTCTTAGGGTGGTTTAGGGGTCCGTGTGGATCTGGAAGTGCATGTGTTCGGTGGTGCTGAGAGTGTCATTGGTGTTTGTAGAGACCCTGATGGTCTTCTTGTGGACAATGGCGACTCCTCCTCTGACTCCGTTGGTGTGGTCTCTGCGGGCGATCTTGTATGCGTCGGGGATGGCTATGGCGATGTCTGGAGAGGAGGCTTTGTTCATCCAGGAAGGCGACGTCTGGTGATGCGGTGTCGAGTAGGTCCCAGAGTTCGACGGCGTGTTTGCGTGCGGAGCGGGTGTTGATCAGGTTGCATCGGAGCTGGTTGTGTTCTGTCGTGGCGGGTGTCTCAGCATCTTTGATGCAGGAGAAGCTACAGTTCCGGCAGGCGAAGGGACCGTGAGTGCGCTTCGGGGCTGCCCTGCAGCAGGTGAGGGTCCATCCTGGGTTGAGAGCATTGAGGGTGCTGGCGTCGTATCGGAGGCAGTCTTCATGGCTGGTGCGGGGGCCAGGGGTTCTGGCGCTGGGCGCGGTCCAGGCGCGGACGGGTTTGCCTTAGGTGCGCCTTCAGTGGAGAAGGCACAACGGGCAGGGGGCACAGAAGAAGTAAAAAGGGCACACAAGGGCAACAGAAGGCAAAGGCAGTTGGAGCTGCAGCGGGGGGGAGCGACCTACCTGGCAAGGTCAAGGGTCGCTCTCTTCACCACGCAGCGGCTGCCATTTGAGGGGAGGTGGGTGGGAGGAGCAGCTGGGAGGCAGGAGGCGGGTGGCAGGGGGCAGCGAATGGGCACGGAGGGTGGCGAGGCCGCAGGGGATGCAGCGGCGGGAGCAGCGAGGGGGCGAGCAGGGACAACAGGGGGCACGGGGTGGAGAAGGCAGAACGGCAGCGGGGCACAGAAGAAGCAAAAGGGCACACAAGGGCAACAGAAGGCAAAGGCAGGTGGAGCTGCAGCGGGTGGAGCAACCTACCTGGCAAGGTCAAGGGTCGCTCTCCTCACCACACAGCGGCCGCCATTTAAGGGGAGGTGGGAGGGAGGAGCAGCTGGGTGGCAGGGGACAACGAATGGGCACGGAGGGGGGCAGGGCCGCAGGGGAAGCAGTGGCGGGAGCGGCGAGGGGGGCGAGCAGGGACAACAGGGGGCACGGGGTGGAGAAAGCAAAACGGCCAGCGGGGCACAGAAGCAAAAAGGGCACACAAGGGCAACAGAAGGCAAAGGCAGGTGGAGCTGTAGCGTGGGGGAGCGACCTACCTGGCAAGGTCAAGGGTTGCTCCCCTGTTAATAGAACAAAGTCTTCTTTAGCCCCAAAGATGAGCTGGAAGACTGCATCAACAACTTTTTACCACCCATGGAACGACCCCATGAAGGAAAGTAGCACATAGTGCTACTTTTCATCATGTTGACCAATTTTTCAATGAAAATCCTTATTTGCTCTAGAAAGTAAATACCACCATAACTCAAACCAGATGAAGAGCAGATCGCCTCACTATAGATGAGTTGGGAGTGCGTACTGCGCTGGGTGGCTGTCGGCTCCATGTGACTAATTGGGTAGTAAAAAAGAACAATGATATCATGGTAAACGACTAAACAGCTGAGCGTCAACACTTGTTATGGGCCTTGAATGGGCCCAGGGTGTCAGACAGACATGAATTTATGCTGATGATATCCGGACATTCCTTGATGAGCCTTAGCAGTCAGGACCCCAGGTACTCCAGGTCTTTGGGAAATTCTCAGCGCCATCATCAACAAAGATAGATCATCTGTGAATCTCATGGTGTACCCCACTTTAACTGTTTGAAAGGGTAGGGGACTTTCAGGTCTTGATGTATTTAAATACCTCTATGTATACATTACAGAGGATGTGCAGAGGGCCTGGGACAGAAACATTCAACCATAGCTGGATAGCCTGCCCAGGGATCTGGGGTTTTAGCAAGCACTCCCTCTGTCCTTCTTGGGGTGCTCCTATATAGTTAAGGCGGTAATCTAGCCTTGCTAATTATACCATCTACAGAATTATTCCATATATTATTCCCTGCTACCTCTTCACTCGAATGGATGCCGTCTTGCAAGGTTTTCCAGGGAACAACCATCCTTCCCCAGAATTGCTTGTTAAAATGCTTCAAATCCAGGTTCAAGGGACACAGTGGCTGTAGTGGATTCATATCTTAGAGCATCCCATTTAATTATTAAAAATGGATGGTGGTTTGATACCTGGGGCGACCCAGCTTTTGCCCCTAACAAATAGGCGATGTGGAGGCCAAGGTATTCCACCTACTTTATGGGGGAAGAGACTCCTTTTCTCTCCCTTTGGCCATGAGTGACGTTTCGGGTTTGGAATGAAGCTTTTAGGTCTCTGGATGCGTTGTATAACAAGGTCTCACCCCTGTAGTCGGGGGGCGTGGCTGGGACAGATGTCTGGGGTTACAGGGACTCCAGTGGTAGCATGCAATCTCAAAGTGGGGGAGGTCATGTCGGGCTACATTGAAATCATTTACAGAGCTCAATAGTGAATATAACCTCCACTGTAGTCAATTCCTTAGACTTGGGTAGCTCCTGTGTGCTCTTCCCGACTTTGCATGAGGGAGGCCAAAGTTTTATTGAATGAATTGATGTCATAAGATTACAGCAGTCAATGGCTCTTTAGCAACTTGTTCACCGGACTCTTTTGGCGAGTTGCGGGATGTAGGAAGCTAGTTATATATGTGGTATACCAAAATGAGGTATACCGTGCAAAGAGCCTAGGTATTTCCATATGAGTGGACAGGGGCTTGCTCTAGCAATCCCAAGGTGCTCTTCTAGGGGGTAGTGGGATTGAGCACCCCTTGGCTTATCAGAGAGGAGTGTTAGACAGCTGCAAAATATACACACAGTCAATAGTCCTTAGGAAAACCCACTCTTGTAAAAATACTAATGAGGGCTCAGGCAACTGTTGGAGTGTTGGAGCAGTGACAGTCCTTAGGGGTATAGCTTCAGGGTACCTGGTGGCATGATCCACTACCACCAGTATAAATCTGTTCCTCAATGCTATTGGAGGGTCTGGGGGGAGGGGGGCAACAATGTCAACCCCTACCCTTCAAAGGGAACCCCAACCTCTGGAAAAAGAATTAAGGGAGCCTTTGGGTGGCCATCTACTTTGCCACTGGCTTGGCAGTTGGCACAGGAGTTCCTACTCCAAGTTTTGGCCTGGTCAAGATGCCCAACTAGGGGATGTCATGAGGTAAAGTGAGTGAGAACTCTCTATACATGTGAAGCACTACCACTCTCCTAGTGGCACCAGGAATGGTGTCTATGGCCTCAGTGTAAATGAGTCCAACCCTCCCAAAAGGGTCTGTAGGAGCCACTGGCATCTCCCCTTCCTGATCAGCAGCTTGCCGTCTCCGGATTTCAAGAGTGGGACAGGTCCTCTGACCCTGGCACAGATCTTGCCTGTGTATGTTCTTAACCTTGAGGGGCACCAATACTGTATTTCAATTTTTATGCATTGAAAGAGTGATGTGCTACCATTAAGACCACCACTACCGTCTGTAAATTATTGTACAGATCTTACCTAGAGGGCCTCCCTGGGCCTAGGAGCTCTGACGTGTAAGGCACAAGTTCCCGGGGCTCAGTCCCCTCTGAGGCTGACAGGTCTTCTCCCTGAGGAGAGCGGAACTGAGCTTGTTTCTGTTATATAGCTGGTTTCCCAGAGTTCTTGCCTTTTCTCTTGGAGGGTTGGGCCATTATTCCACGGTCCAACTTCTCTTTTTCCCCGGGCTTTGCATTGTGCTCTGGTTTTGACACACACTAATTTGGTTATACCCAGCATAGCTGCATGGGTCTTTCTTTCGACCTCAGCCCATGCGGACTACAGGGCGCATATGAACCAAATACTGTATTTGCGATTCTTAAATGGCGATTTTTTGAGAATCGCTATTTAAGAATCGCAAAACAAGATGTAATAAAAAATGCGCAAATATTTTGCGATTCCTTGGTATTCCTTAATTGCGACTCGCAATTTGCGACTCGCAATTAAGGAATGGCTTCTCATTGATTCCTATGGGCCTAGAGGCCCATAGGAGTGAATGGGAAGACATTCTCAATTTGCGAGTACCCATTAGGTACTCAAAGGGCACTTAAGGGCATATATGTGTGCCACATGTCACTTTGGAAAAAGCAAAAAAGTGCTTTTCACAGAATTCACAAATTCCCACCAACTGTCAGTTGGTAGTAATTTGCGATTTCTTATGTCAAATTCGCACAACTTATGTCCTTTCTACATCGCATTTAAGGAAGCGCAATTTGAGATTCCTTAAATGCAATCGCAAAATAGAGAATCGCAAATTTTGCGATTCTCTAATTTGCGATGCCCTTTTGGGATGATACATCCCAAAAGGCCTTTTCCCGTCAGCAAACAGGCCAATTCTGAGAATCGTCCACTTTGCGAACAGGAAAAGGGCTTGATACATATACCCCCAGATAATTTCGTAGCAGGCAGGCTACAGGAATTGCGGAGGATACCACCACCACCTTCTTTTGGCCAGTAAACCCTCCCAATTCTTAGAATACCATGGTCATGGGATGGACCATAGTTTGGTTGTCTGCACTGATGACTGAATGCCTCACCAGCCAGATACTATTCTGGGGATATCATTTTTTCAGGCTTAATAGTGAGACTTGCACCTGCATCCCTCAGTGCTTCAACTCTGATCCCATTTATATGAGGCTGTTGTCTGTATGTTTCCATGTTAATGTCCCCCCCCTCCTGGCCCCCCCGAGACTAAAATTGCTTCAGTGAGCTCTCGGACATGGTCTGGGCTCACTTGGGATACCATCTGGAGACTTACCACTGCAGGTGTACTAGTAGGATTCTTTTTGAGAGCGCTAGGGTCTCCAGTCCGGTGCCCTTTGACCTTACAATTAAAGCTCCAAGCCTTTTTAGGATCCAAGTTCTTGCCCTGGAAACCCACCCTTGGATTGTAAAATGGCTCGGGCCCACCCTCCTGAACAGGTTTCTAGGGGCCTTGAGAAGACTCTTTGTTTTTATCTTTAGACTGGTCACTATCTTTCCCTTGGGGGGTGGAGGGGGGCTTAGTAACTCCATTCTTTTTGTCACCCCCATCATGAGTTGTCTTGGCTACCCTCGTCTTGACCCAGAGGTCCGCCTTCTTCCCCAGCTCTTGAGTAGAAAGTGGACCTAGGTGTACCAGATATTGATGTCATGTTTCAGGAACACAGTTACTCAACAGATGCTCTTTCATAATAAGATTATAAAGCCCATCATAATCTTGCACCTGATTACCTGTCAACCAACCACCTGGTGCTGTGGTTCCCAAACTGTGCGCCGCGGCACCCTGGTGCGCCGCCTTGAAAAGCCAGGGGCGCCGCAGACACGATGTGGGAAACAGAAGCTGGCAAGTTCATGTAAAGTAAACAGTATGAGTACTGGAATATGCCGGCCCTGCTTTTGACCTGCTAACCTGCCTTCAGTCAGGGTCGGATTTAGAAGGTGGGTTATTCGCTGGTGCCAGACGATAGATTCCTGAGGCCAGATGTAGGATGTTGTTTTTCAGGGATGGGCCAGGCTCCCCACTTAGCACAAACTCGTGGCCGGCCATTGTCATTCTATATAGAACGACAATGATCGACTGAGCAGGCACAGCATGCAGGGAGTCTCCTCCAATCCTAGGCTAAGGGCCCAGCAGGGAGGCCTCTGGCTCTGAACAGGAGCGTTTACAACCCCCATGAAGAAGGCAAGTGCTGGGGCAATAGAAGGAGCTCTTCTTTAACCAGGTGATGCATCTTTCTTATGCCCCCCACCACAAATACACGGGAAAGCAAACCTCTTGCTTTCCTGTATATTGCCAAATTCCCACTTATTTAATGGAAGTACATTGCCAACAGATGCTCTGAGCAACGTGTGAACTGTACCTTAAGGCTACTGCAGTCTAGCCTTTTAATTACCTTAGTGCAGCAAGAGGCCCCCAAGAATGTGTTTCAAATTTATAAAGCAGATAAACTGTTTGATCATATACTCCTTTTTGGGGAAAAAAACACTTTCAGACCAAACAAATAAACTGAAAGTGTTTATACCCTGCAGCTTAATAGTTAAGAAATCACTCAGATGTAAGGTATTTCTGCTATGTTATGTTGGCAGGGTTGGACTGGCCAATCTGCTGTTTGTGGTCCAGTTTATTGTTCTGATGACCTGTTCTTTTTTGTTGATTTCCCTGATATTACAAAAACATTGCTTGTAGCAAGCCCACATGTATGCGGTCTGCCGTACCCAGGGGACACTAGAATTATGTGATTTTTTAATAATTATGCATTGGCCACATAATTCATCATCTGCTGCATAATCTGCAGATATATAGTGGGAAAAAGCTTGTAGTTCAAATGGTTCAAAAATAAAAACGCAGTGGCACATTTGCAGCGTTGTGGAAGGCCCTTTGCAAAAGTTAACTGGTTACTTTTATGTTGCATATTGCTGCATTTGGATATTAAACTGGCACTAATGAGGTGCAACCAATACTCATGCAGTGTTAAAAAGTGTAAGATTGACTAAATAATGGAATAATACTATTAAAAAATGTGCCACATTACTCTGCATAATTTGCTTTTTCTTGATTTTCTTGACACATAATTTAATAAACTCTGCTACATAATTTGCTACCCCAACTCACTTTACTCTTACTTGACTTTCGGAAGACGACACAAAGTACTCCTGTCGGGCTCACCCCCCCGGTAAAAAAATGGTGGGGAGCCACGTCCAACTGTCAATTAGTCCAAGGGAGCCACAGGTCAAAAAAGTTTGGGAACTTCGCGCGCACCCAAGATGGTCGCGTGAGCACAGGGCTCCCGGACCCTCGCCACCTCCATCGACTATCCTGTACTTTATCCTGGTTCAGACGACGGGTGTTTATTGGCACAGTTCTACTGCTCATTTATTTGCTTCAACGAACTTTTTTTGGACTTCGGGGTCCAGAGCTACAGACTGTCGCAGTTTTCTGGCCTGCTCCATGGTGACGCCCCGCGCTATCTTGTCTCGCTTGCCGTTCAGTAAGTGAACAACAACGGACTGCCAGACTTGCGTGGGCTGGCGATCGCTTTCGGTTTCGATTTCTGTCCGGAGCTCAACCTGACTTTGTCGGCTCCGTGGGCGGCCGGACACTCCTACACCCTTGGTCTCTCCGTTCCTACTGCCGATCTGTAGCGGTTTTCAGATCTGAGACTGGCACCACCTTCGCCCTTTTGGTCCTACATTTGCCACCGCAGTCACCATTTTTACCCGTCAACAGGCGACCCGTACGGGTCCAGGATCCAAGATGGCCACCAAACCTGAGGGTGGGAAGCGCGGGCCTAAACCAGGCGTTCGAGGGAGTGCTCTGCAAACGAATATTATGGACCGGTACACTCAAGCTAAGGGATCGCCGGGAGCAGCAGTTAAAACCTCGACGACAATGCCGGAGGACTCATCGATTGAGGACGAGCCCTCGCTGCGAGATCTCATGGGCGCCATCACTGGTATGAAGGCCTCATTGGGGCAACAATATGAGGCCTTGACTCTCAAACTGGATACGGTGGCGATTGACGTCAATCTGATCAGGGCGGACTTGGCGAAGACAAACGAAAAGGTCAAATCCTTGGATCTTACGACCTCTAGCCTGGTCACCGACGTTTCTGATTTGCAGGCTGAAGTCGGGAATCTGAGGAAAGCCAATGATTATTACTCTGGGCGCCTAGAGGACTATGGCTTGGTACATAAGGATCGTACTTTTTTCTTCGACCATCCTGGGGTTGTGAGTGACTGGCTTGACACGCTGCCTATGGATCATGAACCTTTTGAGGACTCTGGCAAGTCGGATCGGGCGGAAGGTGGCCCGACGGAGCAAGAGTAACTGTTGACTTTGACCCCGTACCCTTCCCGTTGGCTTTGAACTGTGCTATGCTGTGTTCTTAATGTTTGCAAGTAATAGTCTTTTTTGGGGGTGGGTGGGGGGCGAACGGGTCCTTTCTCCTCCTGGGTTTTCTTTTCGTAGATTAGTTGGGTGGTTGGGCGACAGGCACACTGCGAGTTTATGGGGCTCTTTGGTCTTCAGCAGGGGTGCGGGGTGGGGGTATAGTTGTTTTGACATTGTTGGGGGGGGCTGGGTTGTTTGTTTGAATTTTCTTGTTACTTGCAAGGCGAGGTAAAGGCGCACTCCTGTTTTTTGCAGTTGCTCTGGGTGTGGGGCCGGGGAGGGGCTGGGCACGGGGATGGGGGGTAGGGGACTTCGGTTATTGTGTTGGAACGTGAACGGGTTGGGGGATGGGATTAAGAGGAGTGGTGTTACAATTGCTGAAACGTTTGACTCCAGATGTTGTCTTACTGCAGGAGACTCATTTGCTCGGCAACAAGTGCTACGCTTTGAATAGGCGTGGTTATCGCCTTGTGGCGCACTCGGGTTTCACTTCGGGCTCTAGGGGGGCGGGCATTCTGGTTCGGGCCTCCCTCCCCTTGGCCATTGATGATGTCATATTGGATGATAAGGGACGATACGCCGCCATTGTGGCGCTGGGAGGGGAAGGTTCTTATTCGGATTTCTGTGTACGTGCCCCCGGGCCTCCAGGCCACCACCTTTGCTGATCTGAGTGGACTTATCCTGGGCCTCCCCGAGGGTTTGCTTTTGGTTGGGGGTGACTTTAATGCGGTGGTCTCGGGAATGCATGATCGTCACCCTCCCAGGGAACTGCCGAGGGCCCAGACTTGGTTGAGCGACTTCCTGGAGACGTTGGGGCTCACTGATTGCTGGCGGTTGCTTCACCCGGGACAGTTGCAATATACCGATCATTCTGGTGCTCATGGTAGTCTCTCGAGGCTTGATCACGTTTTACTGCCCTCGGCCCATGCATCCCTCATACGGGAAGTTAAACATCTGGCACGGGGTATCTCGGACCATTCTCCGCTTTGGCTGGTGGTTGATGCACGGCAGGGTTCGGCGGGCCGGGTGGCCCCGATCAACCCCTGGTATTTGAAGGACCCCAGGGTCAGGGATGAGCTGGTTAAAGCACACGATTGTTATTTTGAGGAAAATGTGGGCTCTGTTTCCTCCCCTAGTGTACTTTGGGAAGCTTACAAGACTGTCATTCGTGGCCAGGCCCTCTCATTGATTGGTAGCGTGAAGTTGGCCAACCGTGCTGAGACGGTTCGACTTGAGGGGGAGGTCACGGCCCTGGAGGAGGGCTTGGAATCTGGGGTTACCGCTGAGGGGTTACATCTACTGTAGTTGAAACAACATGAATACAGAGCTCTGGTCACTGAAGCTGCTAAGGAAATGGGGAGGGAACAGCAGGGACGCCTGTATGATGTGGGTGATAAGGCTGGGAAACTGCTTGCTTGGTTGGATAAGAGGGAAAGTGCGAGTCGTGTCGTCCCTGTGATTGTTGCGGAGAATGGAGAGTGTTGTACGGACCCTGTTGATATTGTCGCATGTTTTGCTGATTATTTCCGCGAGGTGTACTCCCAGGTGTCTGATCGATCGGAGCAGGACTCCCACCTGTTATTGCGTGATATTGCACTTCCCCGATTGTCTGATATTGATAGGGATGCTCTGGATGCTCCGCCTACTGTGGACGAGATTGCCGCTGCTGTCCGTTCGGTCCGATCCGGCAAGGCCTCGGGCCCTAATGGGCTCCCCATTGAGCTATATAAACTGCGCCCGGATTCGCTAGCTCCTCATTTGCGCTCTATGTTTCTTGAGTCTTTGGAGGTGGGGTTTCTCCCGCCAGACCAGAGACTGGCCACTATTGTTGTCATCCACAAGGATGGTAAACCTCGGGATCGCTGCGCCTCTTTTCGACCCATTTCGTTGATTAATGCGGAACCTAAAATCTTGGCCAAGCTACTGGCGACTCGTTTGGCGTCCGTTATTGGGGACCTGGTTCACCCTGATCAATCCGGCTTTATACCGAATCGTAACACGGCACTTAACCTCCGAAGGTTGCATGGAGTTCTGGCATGGGCTGAGACGCTGCGTGAGCCCGCCATCTTGGCGTCCTTGGACGCTACGATGGCGTTTGATACAATAGAATGGCCGTATTTGTGGGCAGTTCTTGCTAAGTTTGGTTTCGGTTCGGACTTCGTTCGATGGGTCAAATTGCTCTACGCCGGTCCCATGGCCCAGGTGGTGGTCAATGGTCGGGTCTCTGCGCCCTTTGCACTGAGCAGAGGGACGCGACAGGGCTGTCCCCTGTCCCCCTTGTTGTTTGCTCTTGCCTTGGAACCGCTGGCGGCCTGGTTGCGGTGGGAACCGTCCCTGAAGGGCATTAGATGGAATTCGGAGTTTGAGGACCGTGTATCTCTCTACGCTGATGATATTCTGCTTTATCTTACATCACCCCGTAAATCCCTCATTGTGCTGTTTGATGTCTTAACGTCCTTCCGCAAAAACTCAGGTCTTGTCATCAACTGGTCGAAGTCCTGTGTATACGTCCTGTCGGGTACCGCCCCCCTTCTGCCAAGCGGCTGTCCTATCACGATTGTGGAAGATGGATTTAAATATCTAGGCATTTTTATCTCGCTGAGCCCTGCACTGCGGTTCGACCGTAATTTACTGCCCCCTCTTCAGCGCCTTCGGGCAGATGTGGTCGCCTGGGGGAAACTTCCTCTCTCTCCCCTGGGTAGAGCGGCATTGTTTAAGATGATGTCACTGCCCCGATTCCTCTACGCATTGCAAAACACGCTTGACGTTGTCCCGGCTACATATTTCCGTGAGGTCGAGAGTTTACAGAGACGACTGGTGTGGGGGGTAGGCCCCGGATTGCCATTGCTAAATTGTCGCTCCCGTGGTACGACGGTGGAATTGCTTTGCCTGATATCCGTCGCTATTATTGGGCGTCTCAACTGGGGGCAATAAATCATTGCATGTATGGCCCTTTGCCAAATCCGGCCTTCGCGATGGACAAATGGTTGTTACCCGGGGGCGACTACAATAGAGCCCTCTACTCGAAACTCACCCCTCACAACGTGACGGGCCCCACTAGGACGGCCGTCCAGGTATGGCGACATGCTTCCATGGCGCTTGGGTGGACTGATAAATTGACTCGTGCCACCCCCCTGTACGCCTCTGATAGACTTGGCTCACTTTGGCAGTCTCGGGGGTTTGATAGGTGGGACTTGATTGGTATCAGCAGGATTGATGATGTTTGGACTAAGGGGAGAATGAAGACGTTTGAGGAATTGAAAACAGAGTACGCTTTGAGCGATCGCGAATTCTTTCGCTATGCAGAGATCCGCCACGCGGTGCTCTCGGTCTTCCCTTCGGGTGTGGAGATTCCGGAGTCGTCCCCGCTTGAGGACAGGGTACTGGACGGACATGTTCCTGATAGTACGATTTCGCTTATTTATAAAAAGTTAATCAACTCCAGGTCTGACCTCCTGTCTCGACTTAGAGAGGTCTGGACAGGTGATGGGCTGGAGCTTGACGATGAGGACTGGCAGGCGGCGATCTCCTCCCCTAAAGAGGTGGCCATCCAGGCGCGCCTTAGATTTGTGCAACTTAAAATCCTGCATAGAGTGTATGTCACTGGTCCCCGTTTGGTGCATATGGGCTTCTCTGTGGATGGTTTGTGTCGGCGTAGCTGTGGTCTCCTGGGCACCTTTTTACATATCATCTGGGAGTGCCCTGAGATAGTGCGATTCTGGACCCGTGTGCACGAGGTGATGAGTGAGGTTACTGGGGTGCGATCGATGCCGGAAGCTAGGAGATGCCTGCTGAACGTATGGGAACCGAATGATTACTCCGTGTCGCAGCTTCGGTGGGTGACCTTGGGCAACATGATTGCCAAAAGAGACATTGCGCAATTGTGGGGCGCTCAGGGCCCGCCCGGACTTCAGAAATGGAAACAAAACATGGACTGGTGCATGTTCAGAGAAAAAACTGTGTATATTTCTCGTGGTACCCCCCGGAAATGGGGAAAGATATGGACTCAGTGGAACACTTATCGTGGTGATATATGTGCCCCTCCTCTTCCTGACCCTGATGTTGCCCCTATGTCCCCGTAACCCGAGGGTTCCTCCACACACTATTGTATACTGATTGCAATTTGTTTCTTCTGCCCCCCCCCCCACTGTGTAACTCTTTCCCGATAGAACGAACGCTCATTGGATTGTCCTTCCCGCTCCAACACCATGTACTGCAACGTTGTGTATATTGATGTCTCTTTTTCTTCCTCCTTGCAAGTTGTTTGTGTTTGTGTTATAAAATCAATAAAAAGTTTTCAACAAAAAAAAAAAAGTTTGGGAACCACTGACTGAGAAATCTACAAAATCTAATGAGGTCTGACTCTTGGTTTTTCAAGTCTCCCTGAACCTGATCCTGTATTCCTCAGTGGTGAGTCCAAAGCCCACAATCAAGGTATCCTTCATGAGGTCATATGACTCAGCATCTGTCTCATTCAGTGTCAGGAACCTATCCCTACATATTCCTGAGAACAGCTCATAGAGAAAAGAGCCTCGATACCTTTGGCTGAGTTGGCTAATTTTACAGGCCCTCTCAAAGGCTGTAAACCATTTGATGATATCATCACCCTCTACATATTTGGGAACAATCCCTTTGGGGATCTTAGGGTCAAAGCTTCTTCTTTCTCTCTATTTATGATTTTGCTGAGACCAGAGGTGGGTCCTAGGCCCATCTCAGCTCTTTCTTTGTGCATAGCTAGGATTTTGGCTTCTAGAGCTGCCCTCCTGGCTAGTCTCTCTAGGATGAGTTCCTCCTCTGGGAGGTCCTCTCTCTCAAGGGGAAGAGGCTCTAAGCTCTCCTCATTTCTACTGTCTCCATTCTGACCCTCATGGAGATCAGAGTCATCCCCTGGATGTTTATTCTCATACTCTGCCAAGAGCTCCTGTAGCTTTGCCTGGTTAGTATGTTTTTATTTTATATGTATTAGAGAGGATCCTTATCTGCGGCATCGAAAGCTGCAGGTATGGGGTCAGATTAATCTCCTGAACCAGATATTCTGTAGAAGAAATTGTAATTATGGCTGGAACCTTGTTAGGAAACAACAACAATTCTAAAATAGGCTTTGGGCCTAGCTAGTAGTATAGTTTTTAGATTCTAAACAGTTTCATTGTGGGACTCAACAGAAAGACCTAACAGCTAGGTTTTGAACACATTAAAAAAACACCCAAACCTGAAAAAATGCTTTTAAACTAATGACAATTTTTGATTTCTTAGTGGAATCAATTATTAACCACGTGGTACAGCAGATGGCAAGTCTTGTAACCCGACGCTGCATCACCAATGTAGGAAACTAGCTCTTCATATGGTATAACAAAAAAAAGGTATACCGTGCAAAGAGTCCAGGTATTCCCTTACTAGTGGACAGGGGCTTGCTCTAGCAATCCTAAGAAGCTCTTCTAATGCTAGTGTGAGTGAGCAGGCTCAAGCTGCTCAGAGTTAAGATATGCGCAAAATACATACACAGTCAATAAATCATGCACACAACTCAATAAGGAGATCCTCCCCAATTTATAAAAACAATACATTTCTTTATATATATTAAGGCATTAGTATCAATTTGGTCAGGTAGGTAGGCTATGCAAGAGAAAAACTTTTATGTTTTAAAAGTCGACACTTTTGTGCATTTTTCAGAGGTTGCAATGTTATCCTATGGGAGAAAAAACAAATACAGCATACAGCTACAGTACAGCAACATACAAGACCAATCTACTTGACTTAAGTTGAGTATAGGGCAATGTCCAAGGCAGCACCAGCAGGGCACCTCCAGCCGCACTAGGGCGACCGGGTGCAGAGGTGCATACAGTGTTGTGTATCCAATGTTAGTCTATGGAGATCGGTCTGCATGAAAAGAGGCTGCAAGTTTGGACTGGGAGGCCAGTCGGGCTGAACCAACAAGGGGCTCAGGGCTCAATGCCCAGGGACATGGGGACACCTTTGTTCCTCTTCTCCATGGTGACGAGTACAGAGGTGTCCTTAGGAGTTGGGTTTTGTCACCGGGAGCCGTTGAGGTAGAGGAGCGCCTGCAAACAGAGGCTGAAGGCAGTGTAAAGAAATCCTCACAGGGGAAATGGGGCTTCCAATCTGGAGGGTCGGGGGACCAAGTTGGCACCATTGCCCCTCTTTAGCTCGAGCTAGATGGCTGGGGTGCAGTGGTGCTTTCAGGAGTCGGATTTTCACGGTCTTGGACCTCACAGGTATTTCTTGGTACCTGCAGGGTGCAGGGGTGCAGCTCCGCTGTTCCACTGGAGCACCTGGTTCTTGCGCGAAGTACTGGCGGTTCTTCCAGGCTTTGGAGACACAGCAGCTGCAGGACAAGCAGTCTTGGCACAGTTGTCGAAGTCAGCAGATGGGCTGGCAGGGTTGGTGCGAAGTCAGTTGCTAGATCTACTGTTCTTGCTTCTTGTGACCCTTCACGTCGGTCTTCTTTCAGGATGGCAGGTTCTCATTCCCTGGTGCCAGGAGCTTCCCTAATACTGAATTTGAGGCAACACTGGCATATCCTTCAGAGCATGGAGCTATAGGAGGGAGTTGTTTAATCCAGAACACGGGTTGTATATTGCAAGGGGGTGAACATTAAGAACTAACTATGCCAGAGTTATATAAAAAGTAGTAATACCATACTTAAAAATGAGAGTTGGATTCCAGCTAAAACAAAGGCGTTCTATACTTGTGGCAAATATAATGTGCGTCAGTTTGGAAAGAACAAGACACGGAATTTTTGCTATAACAATAAGAAGAGATATATGACCAACAGTTTCAGAAATTGTAATACAACACACACGGTACGTGTTCTTGGATGCACTTTTTGAGTGTAAATTCTTTATTGTGTAGTTAATAAAAAACTTTACAATATACCAATTAATAAAAATACTTTCCTTTATGTACTATTATACATAAAATACGAGTTAAATTAACCATTGGTTAAAAGGATAAAAGCACAAATACAGGAGTTTTCTTATGGAACTTGATAAGTTATAAATTTGCCCCCCCCCCTTTTTTTTTTTCTCTCCATCCTTTACATGTGTTCTCGATATTCATAAATAGTTTCGGAAACCAATTTTAAATCAGCCGGTACAGTTCGCAATAGCAGAAGTCAAGAGTTCGGGGTTGTGTTAACTTTTCACTAAATTTTCAAAGTTGGTTACATATTTGATTGTTCGGCAGATGAATTGTGGATCCACTGAATCCAACACATTTAGTATCACTGAGCGGCATGTGCGAATACCTTTTTCGTTGAACTTTTCCCTGAGTAATCTCCGGCGCTCATGCTCCAGCCCTGGACAGATGCAAATCAGGTGAATAATGTCTTGCACTGCAGCGCCGCATAGATTATAATCCTTCGGGCCCGGAGTCCTCCAGCCAGGTTGGTCGGCGTTTGTTGGCAGTTTTCCCATGCGAGGCTTCAGATACTTTAGTTTCAAATGGGAAGCAAAAGCGAGACCTAGATATCCTTTTAGAGGATTGTATTATCATCCAGGTATGTGCACGGCGTCTTAATGTTGTTTTGTCTTCGATCAACGAGTGCATATTGCCTGCTTTTTTTACGATCTGCTTAAATGCTGATACTGGTAATTTCCTGTGCCAAACAGATATCATCTCAGTGCTTTTCAGGGAGGAGTTTAGATATTTCGCATAGAGAGATTTAGAATTGCTTTGCAGGGCTTCCTGGATGGCGGAGTTAATTTCTATATCGCAGTTTAGCCAGATGTTATACCCAAATTTCATTGTCTCATATCTTTTGTGCAATATTTGGGACTGCAATCCGAATTCGAGACGTACCTGTGCGGGTGAGGCATCGCACGGTAAACAAAATACACGTTTGTACACTCTTGTTTTGATTTTATCTAATAGCGGTGCACTTCTTCCATTATGTACCACACTGCCGTAAACTATTGTTGGAAGTAGCTTGGCTTTGATAACTGTGAGAAGGGGGGTAAAAAAGAAGCCCTTTAGCTGTTTGGATAAGCTGCAGAATGCATACTTCTTTTCGATAGCGTCGAAGTGCGTGGAGAATGTGAACCGTCTATCCAGATGTATCCCCAAATATTTGTAGCTGTCCACTACTTCCAGATTCGTGTTGTCAATTGTAAAATTCAACTGTTTAATGCGACGATTCGTTATAATCATGACTTTTGTTTTTTTGCTGTTTATTTCCATCAAATTCTTTTTGGTGTATCCAGCCAGCTCGTGCATAAGATGTTGCAGCCCTATTTTCATTTTACTGAGGAGGACTACATCGTCTGCATAGGATAGATGCGTCAGGGGCAAAGTCCCTAGCCGTGGATGGTATGCATTGACCCCATCTAACCATGGTGTTAAATCAGCCATAAATAAATTAAACAGATGAGGGGCCAAAACGCAGCCTTGTTTTAATCCTTCACTGGTTGTGTTCTTCCTTGTTAGCCTTCGGCAATTATCGATCTTAACCTGCATCCAGGTGTTGGTATAAAGGTCCATAATTGGGTTTAAGATCGTGTTCGGCAGGCCCGGTTGCTTTAGTTTGGCCCATAATGTTTGTCGGCTGACACGGTCAAAGGCCGCCTTGAAGTCCACAAAACAGATGTAGGGCTTGATGATCTTGTAGGCTTTTTTCAGCAATCAAACTTATTGCCATGACATTTGCCATTGTACCTATACCACGCCGAAACCCTGACTGGTTTACGGGGATTTTATTATTGTCATCGGACCATTTTACAAGATCTGTTAGAACCAATGAGGCGTAATATTTGGCCTCCGCATCTATCAGCGCGATCAGGCGATAATTTGCTGAATCCTTACGATCCCCGCCCTTGTATATTGGATTAATGATTGCGCCTCTCCAGCTTTCCGGAATGCTGCTGGTGACATTGATCGTCCGGAACAAGTTTTTGAGATTATTGGCCCAATAATGTGGATCTTGCTTATAGATTGCCTGGGGAACGCCGTTCGTTCCTGGTGCACTGTCTTGCCTACTTTTCTTTATTATTCGCAGTATTTCCATGTCTGCGTTCGCTCGAGTGGTTTGGCTCAATTCTTCATTTTTCTTATCCAGGACGTTTATCAAGTCAGAGGTAATTATGAGCTGAGTCTCAGCGTTTTTACTTTTGTATGTTGGGGTTACAGCTGATGGCAGCTGAGTCATGGTGTTTATTGAGAATTTATCAATTAGATGTTGGACCCATACCATCTCCGAAACGCATGTCGTACTTATGTTTTTGGTTCTGTTTATTGAATTTACCTGCGACCAGAACGCTCTGGAATCAGATTTTTTTGCATTATGTACTATCTTTGTCCAGAAATTGATGTCCTTATTTTTTATTCAATCCAAATTTGTTTCTTGTATAATTTCTTTAGGGAACGTACATCCTGCCATACTTTGGATTGAGAATTGTGACCTTGAGCTCTCTCAGAGACTGTCTCAAACGCCTTCTCAAGGCACGTAATGTTTGGCTAAGGTGACTGTTGTTGTTTCCATTATACATCAGTTTAGTGTTGACTCCTACTTTTGGTAAATTATTCAGGAAAGTGGTCCATGTTTCAACGGTCAGTTGGTTTTCTGGGACAAGCGTTAGCATTAGATTTTTTGCGTCTAACGCTATCTGAGGTAGCGTGGCAGACGTCCACCTTAAACGTTACAAATTTATTGTTTTTGTTTCCCCTGCTATTATTGTGGCCTCTAGATGCTTTGGGGGGGTTATTTTAAGTTCGATATGCTGGGCCGAGTGATCACTATCAGGTGAGCGTATAATTTGAAACTTCTTAGTTAACCCAAGGAGGGGAAGAGTGACTATAGTATATTCCAGGATTGAACTTGAACTGGGACCAATGTACGGACAATTGGCGGGACTATCCTGTTTTGTTCTTCCGTTTAGTGCGCACATGCCTAGCTGTTCAAGTTCCAACATTAGTTGCCGGCCCACTTTGTCCGTTCGTTTTGCCAAAGGGATCGCCTGCATTTCTACTGCCCATATTTCGTTAGCGGTATTGATGTTTTCTTCCTCCTCATGGGGATGTCTACAGTGTAGGAGTCAGCACAAGTCGTGCGTGAAACGAGACCGCACCAGGCCTCGCACACTCCCGGGGACCCGTTGACGCACCTAATTTTATCACAGAAGGTAGCTACAAGACTTTACCAAGATTAAGATTATTGCATCTTATTCTTTCACTTTTTCCTGAAAAGAAAATCTCTTTTTAGGATCACACTTTCTGAGACACTCACGATCTCTGATCACACTTCACACTGGTCCAGAAAAAAGCCCACCTGACACACCTGTGCGACCAAGGGCTGAAACATGTCGACCATTTTAAATATACCAGTTCATTACAGTGCGTGAGAGCCCTAAATACTCTCAAAAACGAACACTATATATTTTTAATACCTACCTCGGATCCAGACCTATTAAAAACCAATTCTAGCTGTACGAGTATTTTATAGAGCTTGCCCCTCCAACACATCACTGATCACTACTGTTTTTAACCAGAGGTATTCCTCCCGGTGGAGGTTGCATAATCACTAACCCTATGATGATGCAAACACGTGTTCAATAGGCGGAGAACCAAGATATACCGCCCCTACCATCTTAAAAAAACACGTGTATGAGGGTTTTTTATTGGGACACGTCAGAATAGTGCATACCCAGGTTATGCAGGACAAGTGATCCTTTCCCCATTTGATTTTTTCCATGCAACGTAATAAGTTAGCATTGTGAGAATTATCTCCCAGGTTGGATGTTCGAGGCGGAGTTCTGCTATGACATCGCTGACTTTTTTGAAAAGCTCTTGTTTCGTTTTAGTTTTTAGATGTGCATATATATTAATGAGTATGATAGTACCTATACCGACCGATGGGCCCATTTCCAATTTTATTATTTGCATATCTGGGGTGGTCGATGTTAGTTGGGAGGACTTGATTTTTAGTGCCGTGGAAATATAAACAGCCAGACCCCCCTTGGCTCGTCCATATTGCTGAGTTCGAATAGCACTAACGTGGTGGCCTATTCTACCTGGCAATTCAACAGGGGCTGTTAGCCATGTTTCTTGCAGTACAATTATTTCATTTGATTCCCAGGACACTGTCTTTCCTTTATCACTTAAGATATCTTTTGCTCCGGCGATGTTCCAATATAGAATTTTTATGGAGGCTTGATCAGTTTTACCTCCCAGATTATTGTTTCATTCCTCTCTAGTTCCGCTCTTTGATCTGTACTGGTGTTCAGATTTTGGGTTTTCCGCCCCCATGGCACCTTGCAACACGGACTATATAATGCCTTTTTCTGTTGAGATTTTTTCACTTCGGACGCCTGTCATTAGGAAAGGGCTGGGGTAACCTGGTGTTACCTGTTCATTGAGAGAGATTCCCCACTCTTCAAATTTGGAAATTTCATGTAATATGTCTTTAACTATTTCTGTATTCCTCCAAGTTGCAAGGGTGCCTTCCTTTGCTACGTTGTTTCCAGAATTGACAAATTCTATAGCTAATAGGTCAGCAGTAGTTATATGTTGTAGACCTGGGATTTCTGCCATTAGGCGTAGGATGTTTCCTCTGTTCAGGTAGTCTTTTTGGGCCTTGTGATTGATAATTTGGGATGAGCAGTATCCTTCCTTTTGTATTCAATGTGTTATCATTTTTTTTGCACGGAGAAAGTTAATACCTGCTCATTTATCTGGTGTCTCATAACGGCTTTATTATCTTTGTCATTTATATTGTTGGGTTGATTTTTTTCGTTGTTTTTGTTGTTATCCTTCCCAATATTCGCTAGAGACTCGTTTACCTTTGCGAGTACTTTCGAGTTGTCTATCTTCCGGCCACTGGAACTAATGAGTGGGGCATGTTCTTGTATTATTGTCGTATATGCTGGACTCAACCCTGTTTCTTTTTCCGTGCCTCTGATGATCTTTGGACCATCGTATTCCATGTCTATGTTGACTAATAGCTGGTCTCGCAGGCTCTTGTCAACTTTCAAAGTAACTTGCCTAGGATTTTTTGTGTCACGTTTACTAGAGTTTGCTCTAGGACTGATCGTTGTTTGCTGGACGAGACTTGCTTTTTGTTTTTGGTTATTGACTTTGTTTGTTGCATCCCTTTGGGGTCCTTGTTTATCCGTCCCTGGATATCGGTATATGATGTTTTTTTATCTATTAAAGGACCATTATCTAAATCACTTATGATCTGTCCGTTTTCAGGCTGTATTGACTGAACAGTTCGTTTTATTTTGTTTCTGGTGTGTTTGGATTGTCCCGTTGGGCTCCCCACTGATCTATAGATTCTAGGTAATTCGGAGTCGCCACTCTCAGGACTCCAGTTTGTGCTATTCCTGTCGGGCAAGTGGGTTGTAGATTCGTCATCATTACTCTCCTCCGTACATACTGATGTATTTGATCTTGGCACAAGTGCTTTCCCGCGGGGTTGTACTTCCGTACAGGTGGTCTGAAGTTCTACCTCTTTAGTAGTTTGTGTTTGGAGTCTCCTTGTGCTCTTGGGAAAGTCAAAAATTGGATAATTGTCCAAAGCCTGCTTATTAGGTCTGCTATTTAGTTGTTGGTTTCTGGCTTTTCCAGCACTTTTTTTTGTCTTTTGGTTAAGACGGGCTGATGGTTATTTATCATTTTTGTCTGCTCATGCATTTGTTGATATATTTCAGTGATCAGCGAATGAGTATATTTGGTCAGCTCCGGGGATTGATCCTTTAGTGATGTTTGATCCTCGATTGGTTCTCCAGATTTTATCTTTTTCCCCTTTTTTTGCAGAAGGTTTAATTCTGTTGATTGTGACTTTTTTGGGGGAATTTTCACTCCTCTTTTCTGCTTTATCTATTTCATCATTACGTATATCTTTTTGGTGGGCTGTGGTAATAATGTCTTTTATCCAAAGTGCAACACTTGCCAAGTTGTTCCGTATTTACCGACTCACGGTTTGCACGTTTACATTCCTGTAAGATATTTGTGAGTATTATTGGTAAATCCCTTAACTTTTCAAGTATAGGGCTACACAGGCAATTTGAGGGCTGATCCCGAAGATTATTTTGATCCTGGAAGTTTGCAAGTGTGTTTGTCATGGTATCAAGTTTTTTGTTTATATCTAAAATATGCTCGGCGATTAGACTCATTAGATTTATTTGAATGTCGAGTTTATCGGACTGCATGTTCAGCGTTTTGATAATGTTTCTAATGTTTTCCCTAGTGCACCATGTAATTTTATTAAGGATTCCAAGTTATGATTAGAGTCATGTTTTTCCTTGATAGTTTTATCTGCCTGTTGACACCAGTTGGTGTTGTGATTGGATTGGTGCGCTGTACTTTTTATGTTTTCCACAGCGATTTCCCTTGCCATGGCAGCTCGTTGTTCACAGTTTAGTTCAGTTGTTTGACATGTTTTGTTAAGTGCTTTTAAGGTTGCTTGATCTGCCTCTTCCAGCACGCTTTATATCTCTATTATTATTTCCGGTCTATCCTTTGGGCATGATTTATTAAATGGTTCCATGGGTGCTTGTTCTATCTGTTCCAACCCACTTGATATCTCAATCATATTTTCCTTTTCTAATTCTGATATCTCGATTATATTTTCCTTTTCTAATTCTAACATTGGTTGTTTGCATATTTGGCTGCCAGTACGGATTTTTTCTTGCACATCATTAAATAGCTTAGTGAGCTTGTTATATGTTTCGGTTTGCTTGGGGTCAGTTTCTCTTGTGTACTTAATTTGTTTATCATAATTGGGCATTGTACTCAGTGCTTGTAATATTCCTAAGTTGTCCAAAGATGTTTGAGAGTCCGTCCACGTGTCACAGACCACGTCTATTTTATTGAAATCGTCCTTTTCTTGATTTAATCGTGACTCTTGTCTAGTGTTGAATGATTATTGGGTTTTTCTTTATACCCAGCATCTGATTTACTTAGGTCATTGCCGCTTGGTACGCATGCTTGGTCATGCCCTGAACCCGGGGGGCTCAGCGTGTAAGGATGATGTGCCACCCCTGGTTGGTCCAGATTGGTGTCACTAATTAATTGTAATGGTAATGTAGTTGTCGATGTTGCGCTTGTTATGCTTCTGTGTATTGTGAGATTTTCCAGTGGATTTTCCAAAATGCTATCCATAATCATGTCCAAGAAATCATGTGAGTTTTTGTACTTTGCTTGCTCTTGCTCTTGGCCGTGGTCTTCCATTTTTGTATGTACTTGTGCTTGCATTTGAATTATATGCTTAGTATTCCCCTGGTTCATTGGCCTGTGGGCCTCTTGTGCTGTTAGCTTGCTCGTGCTTAATCCTTCTTTTCAGATGGTATGCACTGTGCTAGGCGTCGAATAAGACAAGGAAGTTGATTTATCAACCATCTGTGTGATTACTTTGCATGGTGTCAGTGGTTTTTGAAGACCATTTGGCGTTGCTGGCATTGTATAAATAGCAGCGACTGGGTCTTTCAAAAACGTGAATTTGCCAGTCGGATTCATTGAACCAAAGATCGAGTAGATTGGTGGAATTAGTAAAGTTGTTGATGGATTGGTTGCACTACTCTGGGAGATATTATTGTTTATTTTGGGTTTGGTTTTGAGCTTCGTTGGTTGTGGTGGGTTCTTTCGTGTCCTACCCGACCTCATTATTCCAAAAAGAATTGACTTACGC
The DNA here is from genome assembly GCF_964261635.1 of Lissotriton helveticus. Classification (NCBI taxonomy): domain Eukaryota; kingdom Metazoa; phylum Chordata; class Amphibia; order Caudata; family Salamandridae; genus Lissotriton; species Lissotriton helveticus. Next base: position 1,210,896,695 of record NC_136063.1, read on the forward strand.
CGCCCCTTGCTGCCAATATTTGCTTGCTACCAATGGAACTGAGGTAGTAAGGTCTGATCTGGTCTGGTTTGCCACTGAGCTAATCCTCCTCCACCGCGGGGTCGGAGAGCCTCTCCTTGCGTTGCTCTGGGGCTCTAGAGGGCTCTGGAAGGGGATTTACGTCCGGTGGCAATTGGCGGTTATCAGTTATCAGTCGCGCAATTTAAGCATGCACTTGCTCGCCACTTTTCACTATCCTTTCACAGTTTGCGCCCTTGACCTCCTGGGTAAAGGGAAGATAGGCTGGGAGCCCCAGTTGGATGTCAAATGAGGTGGTTAGCACTGCTCACTTGCATGCTGCACGCAGCACACACTGATGGCCCACCGCTATCCACTGCTGCCCACCGTCCACTAACCACTGTCCATCATCAGCCTTCCCGCAAACCCCGCTGGCCTCTGGCCCCTCCAGGCAGCAGGGATGTGCTTGGTGGTGACGGGAGGCTGTGGTAGAAACTGTGGAGCAAGCAGGAGCAGGGGGGTGCAGGCCGAAACGGTAGTGGAGTTTCGTGCGTGGTTATAAGTGCGGGACCGGGATTAGGGGTGCCGGCCCCTTTTCTATCCTCCTTTCTCTCCTCCTTTCTGGCTACCACAAGTCGCGCAAGCCCCTTGCCCCTACCCCGCACCAATGAAATCAGCTCACCTCAGGGTACCCTCTGGACCTCTGCCTCCTGCGTGGCAGAGAGCAAGGCAGCAAGGCAGCGAGCAGGTGGTGCGGGTGGGCGATGGTGATAGCGGGGGTGGTTGCTGGTGGTGGTTTTCTCCTTTTTTTTTTTCGGTCCGGTTCCATTATTCCCCCGCAAGCTCAGCAGTCACTGCAATAACCGCGGTTGCACCCGCTACCGCAGCCGCCGCGGCTTTCTTCCTGAGTCACAAGTCCCGAGTCCCGAGTCGCGGTTTTCGGGCTACAAATCACCCGCTGTCCGCGATGACACTCGGGGCAACTCGGAGCAACCACGTTCGGGGCACTCGGGGCACAGCACAGTTATGTTATGTTATGTTATCTGCACTTATACCGCGCTCAGCGGCCCCAGCAAAGGGGCGTCCCGGGGCATTGCAAGGTACACAAAACACAACTCAGTTAAAAGGCCAAGAAATAGAACAACAGTGAAGCAGAATAAGATAGGCTAAACGAATAGGATAGTCTTGATCGCGCATCTGAACAGCTAAAGGTCTTCAAGGGCCCGGGCGTGAGGGGGGAGAGAGTTCCACAACTTCGCCGCCAGCACCCGAAAAGAGCGACCACCGACTCTGCTCAACCTAAAGCGCGGGACAACTGCCAGATTTTGGCTCAGGGATCTGAGGGTTCGCGAGGGTACATATGGCACCAGTAGATTCTCCAGTATTTGAGGAGATGAACCCTTGAGGATTTTAAAGGCAAGGCATAGTACCTTGAATTTTATCCTCTGGTTCACAGGAAGCCAATGGAGAGAGCGCAGCGTGTCTGAAACAGAGCACTGCCTAGGCAGACCAATCACCACTCTGGCTGCAGCATTTTGAACTCGCTGCAGCCGGATGACTTCCAACTGATTGATCCCCACCAAAAGCGAACTAGCATAATCAAGCCGAGATAACACCGACGCCTGAACCACTAGCTGCCTGGTGGGTGCGTCGAAAAATGTCAGGATAGGTCTTAGACCTCGGATGATGCCGTAACAAGTAGCTGCCACCTTCTTAGTGTGGCAGATGAAGCTAAGGGTCGGGTCCAGCCAAACCCCTAGATTTTTTATCTCCGATGCTGGAGTAGGGGTCACACCCAATTCAGGAGGCCACCACAAGTCACCCCATAGCTCCGCCTGCTTGCCGACCACCATAACCTCGGTCTTTTTGGCGTTTAACTGGAGACAGTTGGTATTCATCCAGTTAGCCACTGCCCGTAGTCCGTCGCGGAACCTGGGAGCCTCCATATCAGAGTCCCCACTCAATGTGACCGCCAGCTGCGTGTCGTCTGCGTATGAGACCATCGTCAAGCCCCACTGCTTGACGACCGCAGTCAGCGGCCTCACGTAGAGGTTGAATAGAGTGGGGCTTAACGAGGAGCCCTGCGGGACACCCAGTTCCAACGAATATGATTTAGACTGGCCGGGCGGGATCGGAACCTTGAAAGACCGATCGGCAGGAACGGAACAAAACCAGCAGAGGGCGGAGCCCGTGACACCTACTTCTTCCAGGCGCTGGAGCAAAATTCTGTGCGAGATCGTGTCGAACGCGGCACTAAGATCTAATAGCAGTAGTGCCGCCGTCCGACCCGCATCAAGCTCAGAGCGCAGATGTTCAACCATAGAGAGTAGGGCCGTCTCCGTGCTGTGACCCGCACGGAAACCGTTCTGGGTGGGGTCGAGAATGTTAGCCCCTGTAAGATGGTCTGAAAGTATTCCGTTCACGTGGGCCTCAGCTACTTTCGCAGCCCAAGGAAGGAGGGAGATAGGGCGGTAGTTCTCGGGTTTGAGGGGGTCAAGGGTAGCCTTCTTCAAAATAGGTGTGACTGCGGCATGTTTCCACCTAATGGGAACTACACCTGACGATAGAGACAAATGGATCAAAGAGAGCACCGGAGTACGGCATAGCGGGACATGATCCTGAACTGAGCCGGTTTCAACGGATCTGCAGGGGATCCTGATTTGATTTTAAGGCTCAAAGTGTTGAAGGCCTCAGTTGATAGTAAGGGCAGGGTAGTAAGAAGCTCACATCCGCCCAGACTACAACTGATCGGCTCCAAGATGTGAGTACCATTCGGGAAGGTTCGGTAAATGGCTTGAACTTTCTCCAGAAAAAAGGAAGCCAGGTCCTCGCAGTGGGAATCCGAGCAGATTTCCGCCGTTGTTGCCCTTTTGGCCATCAGGTCCTTTAGTACCTTAAAAATGAGTTTTGACGGATTGGAACTATTTTGAAATTCTTAAGCATAGAAAGCTGCTCGTGTTCTACACACCGCCCTATGGTAGATTTTTATTTTGGCGAAGTAGCATGCCTTTTTTCTATGGTCAAACGATTTCCGCCACTCCCTCTCAGCCTGTCTGCATGCTTTTTTAAGAAGCGCTAGAGAGCTATCATACCAGGGGCTGGGTTCTTTTGTGCGACACTTAGACCAAACCATGGGGATCAATGAATCAAGGGCGTGGGTGATCCACTCACAAAAGAGATCATATCCGTGTTCTGCATCGATTATAGGGCCCAACGGAGCCTCTTGTGGTTCCCAAAATCCGGACCCTGTGGTTTTCCCGATATCGAGGTCCAATACCCGTGTCACGAAACCTCAACGTACCGAGACAATTTTGGTGTCTACGAACCGATAATGATTAGGACATCATTCCTATGTATTTGCGTTACAATCGAGGGTTGCCAACACCCCTAAATCACAGTTTCCGTCCCATCCCTTAAACTCCATTTTGTGAACGGCATCCATCTTGCATCTTGCCCTCATGATAAGTCAATTAAAGGTCGAGCTTGATCCAAATAGACACGTCCACCTTTCGTGACTTTCCCCTGACCTGTCCCAACTGACTCCACTGTCTTCGGTCAAACCTGTTTAGGCAGCTCCTCGCCCAGTGGCCGAATACGATAGCATCTACACATAACATTCCACGAACCATTCACTACATACAGCCCATGTTTCCTTCAAACACGCACCTGTCCCCGTATCTTGTTTATGGCCCTTTTATGGCTGGGTTGTACCTTCCTTTATTGGTGGTTCATCTATATCTGATGGGAGTTCCCGATCCAACTGGGTAATCTATCAGCAAACTGGACATCTAAAATATGGGCTTGCTTACATGACTTCGCTCTTCGTATTGTTGTAGAAATATGTGTGTTGCCATACCATAAACTCAAGAATTCTTGCTTGAAGCCATATATTTGATATATAAGGAGACGGCTGGTTCTGTAAAAACGAACAGTCTCCCAAGAACCTACTCTCTGTGTGGTGTACTTCTGGGACACGTGTTACTTGGTAGCTACCAATAAAACTTGATCTTTGACTGCGACTAGAAGACTACGTGTTTCTGTGGTCCGGAACAAGGGAACTCAGAGGTCTTCGGGTGTTATCCCCTGACACCAGCGGGTTCCTAAACCCGTTACCTTAGTTGGCGCCCAACTCGGGGCGATATCAAGCGGTGACGGTCCAAGCCAGATGTTCGTGAGGAGCTTCGTGTGAAAATTCCGGAGGACGGCCAGCCACTTCAGCGACCCCTGTATGTCGACGTGGTTCCGAAGGTCTTTGCTGCGAGGTTCCCCGCGTCCCGACGGCTACGAAGGACTGCTGCCCTGACTATCGCCTTGTTTTGGACCCAGTGATCCTTAGTAGAGCGAAACGATAGACGAGTCTTCTAGCGACGTCACAGATCTTCAAATACTTCAGTTAAGTATAAGTGGAGTGTCTCCTAGTCCTTAGTTTGTTCTTAGTTTTTGGTATCCTTGAGATACGACTTGATTTGGAACTTGCAAGCCCCAAAGCCGAAGGACTTGTGTATTCACAAGAAATATCGTAACAGATAATCCTTTGAAGTTTGAAGCTAGACCAGTGAGCGAAGATGCCTGGTTTTAGCAAACTTGGAAACTTGTTTTGTCTTGGTTGTAGTAAGGACTCCCAATTGGAAGATTCTTGTCCGGTTCCTCCAATTGGAACTCCAATGTATGAACTCTATGTGAAGCACGGCGTAGGTCCTATCACATATAACGAGGTATGGATAAAATACACCCGCAAGGATGGTGTTTTAAAATGGCCCCAATATGGTAGTTTCGACCAAGAAATATTAGATAACTTAGAGGTCAAATTGTTCAAGAAGAAAGCCCGGCCGGCAATGTTTGACTCTTTCCGCTTATGGCGCAAGGAAGCCAAACGGAAAGAAATAAGATTAGCAAAAAAGAATAAAAGAGGTATGTCAATGGTGCAAGCTGCCGTTGCATACAGAGATAACGAGGAAGAGCAGGAGAGCGAACAGATGCTTAGGAGCAAGAAACTAGCGATAGATAAATGTTACCCAATGCTGCCAAATAGAGGAAAAAATCAAAAGGAAGGATCCGAGAAAGATCCATTGATGTCCCACCTATTAAATTCTCCGCCACCCTATGCACAAAATGCCACAGCACCTCCGCAACCTTTCGTTGCACCTTTGGTAGCTGTAATACAGGCTCCTTTACCGCACTCACCAGCTACTCTTCAGCTGGCTCCTGTTTCTTTGGCACAGCCTCCTCAAGGCTCACCGATCACATCTATTTCTCCTACCGTTCCTTCTAAAACTTCGCCTAGCGCACCTTCTAGTCTCTCTGATACTCGTTCTACGAACATTTCTGTTTCTGCTTTGCGTGACTCTGTTCTACTACCAGCTATTCCTCCACTTTCACCTTTCGTCTGGCATAAAACGGCCAGCATTGTTACTAACTTTCCTTCACCACTTTTTCGGTCGCCTAAAACGACCCCTAACACGGAACGAAGACAATTACGAAGCCAAATGCCTGATTATCAGGAAAGGGAAACATTGAATAAGTTAGCACGAAATTGGGCTATGGATACAGCGAGATATGATGTAGAGTCTGTCATGAACGTTTTCCGTCAATGGGATGAACCAACGCAAAGATACGTCTTTGAGCAGATGTGTGTTTTCCTGTGTGAGGATTTGGAAGATAATGGTCAGAAGAGCAACCTGCAGGAGTTGTGTAGGTTACGATTTAAATTTGGGGAGGGTATGATAGGTGGTCCCGACGTTGAAAGAGCAGTAGAGATATTATTATCACATCGAAGTACAGGTGGTAATTCTGGGTCATCCTCTGACAGTGGTATGTATAGTAGGAAAAGAGCGAGACAGTACCCTATGAGAGAGGTTCCTCCGGTTTGGAGGGAAGGTGATGCAAACGCAGTTCCACCGGTTCTGCCTCATTTCCAGCCTGTATGGGTACATGTCCCCTGGAAAAGATCCGAAGTTCTAGCACTCAAGCAGACACTACCCGATCCCCGTAAAAACCTGACTGGGTATTATAAGGAGTTGTCCCAAACTGCAAGCTCATGTATAATGAATTTAGCGGATATAGACATGTTGTTTGGGAACATTGTTCCACATTCTTTATGGAGTAAGATACGTCATACGGATCATGACCAAGAATTAGGTGACTCATGGGCAAACATTGCGACTACAGATGCTAGACAAATCGGTGGTTTCAAGCCTGAGCCGTTAATAGCTGAACTTCCTGGTAGAATTATCGCATACATGAAGACAATTATGCCTGAAGTACGTGTAAACTGGGACAAGCTATCCGCGTGCAAGCAGAAGAAAGACGAGAATGTGTCTGACTTCTTCACGAGATTTGAGGAAACCTTCACTGACCATAGTGGTCAGGATATGGCTACCGAGGGTGGCCAAAGACTGTTTGTAGACAAGTTTGTACACAATTTGCTTCCTGAATTGTGTGCTAAACTAAAAGACTCAGAAAGTGCTTGGGCTGTCTCTACGTCAGCGCAGATTCTAGCAACAGCCCAGTACTATGAAAATAGGCGTAAAGACGAGTTAGACAAGGCAGACAAAAAGACGAAAGATTTGAAAACTAAAGTTCTTCTCCAACAGGCCTATCAGCCTCGTAGGGCTAGCCAGCCTAATTATCAACAGAATCAGCAGTACTCTAGAGACGCGCAAGGAAACGAGCTTTCCCATCAGCGTCCTACGTATGGCCCGAATCAATGTGCGTATTGCAAAGAAGAGGGCCATTTTAGGAATAATTGTCCGGCTCTTGCACGACGTTTAAACGGTGCACAAGGTGTAAGGGAAAGAGGTGTTCAGCATGCCTCTAGAGGTAGAGGCCGTGGAAATTTCACTCAGAATATAACTTCTTTTCCACCTCAGAAATCAATGAATAGCGTTAATCAACAGGGTAATTCATCGTCCAAGTCAGCTCAGTACTATGCTGACGACTATTACACCGAACACGACAATGAGGGTAACGATCGCTAGGACAGCCATGGACAAAGAGAGGGAGTTGTTTCAGTTCCAGTAGATCAGGATGGACCTTATGTCGAGGTAATTACCTCAGGAGTGTCAGAACCATTTCTGCTGGATACTGGTGCTACAAAAAGTTCTATCATGCACTCAAAACTTCCTGGCGCACCTTTGTCTGGCGAAATGAATGTCTCCGTAGGCTTCTCTGGCGCCCCTGTTAGAAACCCGATCTCTAGTCCTGTTTCCGTTTCTGTTGGCCCCTGTGAATTAGAAGCACCCCTCATTCTTACAACAGGTTGCGGTGAAAATTTGTTAGGATTGGATTTGCTAAAGAGGTTGTACGCGACTTTGTACTGTTCTCCCTCGGGAGTACAGCTTACTTTAGGGAGAAAAGTCATTTCTCCAATGTACTTGTCAAAAGAAGGTATCCCAACAGAATTGTCATCACTTCCAGATATACTATGGGCTAATGGTTCCAACGATGTAGGTCGTTTAGAGATAGCACCGTATGTCATAACTTTGAAAGCAAACGTCAGATTGCCACGTATTCCCCAATACAAATTTTCTAATGACTGCGAACAGGCATTGTTAACGATCATTTATGATTTGGTCGATAAAGATGTTATCGAGGAAACAACAGGAAACATTTGTAACAGTCCAGTTTTACCGATCTTGAAACGTACTGATCCTTCACAGCCCCCTGTGTATAGGTTTGTGATTGACCTCCGAGAAGTAAACAAGGTAGTTATACCGCAGTTTCCAGTCGTCCCCGACATTACTGCTTTATTGACAATGGTTCCAGCTTCAGCAGCTTGGTTCTCGGTGATTGACCTGAAGAACGCTTTCTTCAGCATCCCGATCGCCGAAGAGAGTAGAGACCTTTTCGGCTTCAATTTAGGAGGACGAAGCTTCCGCTTCAAATGCGCTCCTCAAGGCTACTGCGAAAGTCCATCAATATTCAGTCAGGCTCTGAAAACACAACTAGACACAATTGTACTGCCAGATGGGTCAACATTGATTCAGTACGTGGACGATCTACTGATCGCTGCAGACACTGAAGAGATTTGCAAGGAAGCTACGTTGTCGCTATTACGTCACCTATGTGACATGAAGCACAAAGTCTCCCTTTCTAAACTGCAATTTTGTCGACAAGAAGTAACCTACCTAGGTCACATCTTATCGAAGGAGGGAAGGAGACTGACACCAGAAAGAATACAGGCAATCACAGAACTAAGTGCCCCAAGGACACTGAGAGGTGTCCAAGCTTTTTTGGGCATTACATCGTACTGTAGACAATGGATACCGAATTTCTCACTACTAGCCAAACCCTTACTGTCACTACTCCGCAAAGACACGCCTAAACCTATGCCTTGGTCTGAAGATTGTCAGACGAGTTTCCGCGAGTTGCGCGATGCATTGTGTTCGGCTCCTGTGTTGGGAAACCCCAACTACAGTAAGCCTTTTACATTGTATGTCCACGAAAAAGAAGGTTGTGCATTATCAGTCTTAATGCAACTCTTTGGGGACAAACAGCGCCCATGCGCGTATTTTTCGGCAACTCTGGATCCAGTGGCTAAGGCACTGCCAAGTTGTCTAAGAGTCTGCATTCGACAGTCTGCTGGATTAGTCATGAATAACACTCTGATCGTTATGGTTCCGCATGCAGTAGACATTTTACTAAATAGAACAAAGACACAACACCTTACTAGCGCTCGACTATCCAGTTATGAACTTACCCTGCTAGCAAGTCACATCCATATAAAGAGGTGTGATACACTCAATCCCGCTACGTTATTACCCATCCCGACAGAGACAGACAAGATTGACAAGCATGACTGCTGTTTCAGGACAGAGGAAGAGACAAAAGGGAGAGTAGACTTACAGGACACTCCCCTTCCCGAATGCAATGATACTCTATGGGTTGATGGTTCGTGTTTCAAGTTGCCGAATGGTGATACGACTACAGCATATGCCGTAACGACGTTACACACCATTGTAGAGACTGCACGCATTTCCCACAGTTCTGCACAAGCTGCAGAGTTGATAGCGCTTACTAGAGCATGTGTGCTGGCGAAAGGAAAGCGAGTGAATGTGTACACTGACAGCCAATATGCCTTTGGTGTGGCTCACAGTTTTGGGAGATTATGGCGTGAACGTGGGTTCCTTACGTCCCATGGTGCAAAGATACAACATGGCCAGCTAGTTAATGAGCTCCTTGAGTCACTCACCTTGCCCCTACAAGTCGCCATTATAAAATGTAGTGCACACAGAAAGATTCAGGATGATGTTGGCCGCGGAAATGCATTTGCAGATGAGGTTGCGAAAGGAACTGCAAGGAACACAATGAATCGGATGTATGTCATGGGTCCCGCTAGATGGATTGCTGATGTAGGAATGTGTGGGGACACCATTGAAAGCGTAAAATCAATACAAGCCGAGGCCACTGAGAACGAGATGAATGAATGGAGAGAAAGCACAGGTAGATTGGATGCGAATGGTTGTTGGGTCGAACTATCGGAACACCAGCGATGGTTACTACCTAATGCATACGTACTTGCAGTGGTAACGATGGCTCACGGAATGGCACACATCAATTCGAGAGGAATATGTAAACTATTGGCCCCAGTATGGCAGAATAGCAATATCCCAAAGTACGCAGAAAACGTGGTCAGAAAGTGTATGGTATGTTTGAAGTACAATCCCGGTAGGGGAACGCCAACTCCAGCTGGTCATTTTGCGCCTCCAACGTACCCGTTCGAGGTTTTGCAGCTAGATTTCATCCACATGGAGAGGTGCAACAACCTGAAATACGTTCTCGTTGTTGTTTGCGCCTTTTCAAGGTGGGTGGAAGCGTACCCCCTTAAGGACAACACCGCCTTATCGACTGCCAAAGCCCTTGTCAAAGAGTTCTTCCCTAGATTCGGTATGCCTAGAATTGTCTGGAGTGATAACGGAAGTGAATTCGTAGGATGCGTGATGAAGAGAGTGTGTGAGTGTCTAGGCATACACCAAAAATTCCACTCTGCGAATCACCCCCAATCGGCTGGATTAGTAGAATGCTACAATGGCACTCTGAAACTCAAACTAGCCAAAATCCAAGCCAGTACAGGTCTTAAATGGCCTGATGCCTTGCCTCTAGCACTTTTGTCAACCAGGACGACTGTCCACTCCAGGTTAGGACTTAGCCCCCATGAAATCGTGTTTGGCCGCCCAGCCAACGTCTGGGGCGTGCCAAGACCCAAGAAACTGAGCGAGATAGAGCACCCCGTACTGCTTGATTATTTGTGCGAATTGACAACTAAATTGCGTGTTTTACACCAACAGGTTCACAGTTCTTCTCCACCAGCCTCTGACGATCCAGGTCACCTCATCGAACCCGGTTCGTGGGTTTTGTTGCGGAATTTTCAGCGCACCAACAACGGACAACCGAGGTGGACCGGACCGCACCTGGTACTACTTTCAACAAGATCTGCTGTTCGGGTTGAAGGCAAGAAGAACTGGGTACATGGGACCCACTGCAAACGGGTCCCTCTACCCCTTCCATACGACCGGTGGGTCAACAAAGGACTTGCTGACTCTGAGACAGAATCCGTACCGCGCTTCATCCCTTTCAGCGATGCCCGTTTGAAAGAAACTAGCACCGAAAAGAAGAGTGATCGTATTTTGCAAGGACTTGTGTCACCATCCATGCAATTGGACACTACTGAACCTGAAACGCTGTTTGAAGATCACACCGTACCTGGGAAACGACGATACAACCTGCGGTCTAGACAAAAGAACTAATAAAAGCCTGATCTAATGTAATTTCCTTTTCTCCCCTAAGAACTATTTTTGAATTTTCAGCTCTCTCGTCCCAAGGGAACTAGCTCATTTTTGATTTTTCGAACCGCCATCCGGTTCTGCTGCTAGGGTCGCGGTTGAAGTCTGGGGAGTGCAACTGGGAAGTTCTAGGTCCACGGTTCTGATTGGTCCACGGGAGTTACCCCGGACTGAGCAGAGCGCGCTCCCTGGGAGAATCAATCAACCACCGCGGGCAGCAACTAGAGGATGGAGTTTCCAAGGGTAGAGAGACCTGTCAGACTCACGAACTTCGAAAAACAGTTATGCACGATACTGTCCAGAAGAAGATTCCTGATATTATGTGTTTTAATGTTATGTAGCATACTTGTGTTTTTTATTGGTTATACCTTGTTCGTATTTAAAGTTACCTTTTCGAATGACACCCAGACACCACCTCCTCCCACTATTTCTCCACACTACTTTCACCCTTTACCTGAACACGAGTCTGCCCGAAGACTCGAATTTGTAAACAACTCTTTCATCCAGCTTCTACACCAACACCAGTCCATAATGAACAAGTCAAACTGTTGGATATGCGGACTTATGCCACACACAACCGATAAGGGTATCCCATACTTCGTTTTGCCATTTAGCTACTATGGTTCTCTGTGGGCTTTCCAGACCATGTTCCTATTCGCCCTAGAACCATACCCGACCCGTTCCGCTGCGAGCGACTCCAGTAACAAGGCACTAATTGCAGGGATAAGGAACATGAGTAGGGATAGACACCTATCTGACAATCCCCAAAGATGAACTGAGTCCCTACACCCGTTGGAACGTGACCAAACATGGGGTTTACCTGGTCAAGAGCCAGGCAGCACAGAAATCTCGCCCAGTTTGGATAGTTCCCCACCGAGGTCACTTATGCTTACAGGGTATTGGTAGGAACCCCACAGCACAGTTAGGAAAGAGCATTTGCACGGAAACATATGTATTTGCTTCCCGAACTTCCCCGATACTCTTGGCGGCTAAAGGCACGTATTTCGTTTGCCACGACCAAGCCTACACGTGGTTGCCCCCTGATTTCTCAGGTATATGTTTTATTTCATTTCTGCTGCCTCCTACCTACACGGCCCGAGCAGATTACCACTGGACAAGGACAGCTAGAGGTGTCGTGAGTAAAGACGACACCGCGGGTCAGGAATTCGCTGACTTCGCAAAGGGTTTTCTGCCATTTTGGGGGCCTATGGTGAACAGCAGGAATATTCGCCAGTTAGCGAGGATAGTTGAATCCGCCGTGACCACAACGGCCGGAGCACTTGGCAATTTGACAACAGAGCTTCAGTCGGATCGACTTATGACCCTTCAGAACCGAATTGCCTTAGACATTATACTCGCCGATCGTGGTGGTGTGTGTAGAGTCATCCAATCCAGTTGCTGCATTTTCATCCCTGATAACGCACCAACAGTATACCAGGCCATCTCCAAACTACACGAAATATCTGGTTCCCTTCACATTGAGAAAGGGGATTGGTCCCTGCTGGGGTGGTTCTGGGAACTGATCACTGCCTGGGGATGGAAAACTTTGATTTTCATCGGGATGATCTTGGCACTTCTGTTCATGTTTTGCTTGTGTATACAGTGTGCTCCTGCACTATGTGGTCTCTGTGCTACCTCGTGTGTACGGAAGCCTGTGTCACAGGACGAGCTGAGTAACAGAATGATGCTCCAGCAACATCTCCACGAATTTCTTCATATCGATTTGGACTCAGATTAGCATGAGTTATTGCCTTATATGAGGGCAAAAGGAGGGTCTGTGGTTCCCAAAATCCGGACCCTGTGGTTTTCCCCTAAATCACAGTTTCTGTCCCATCCCTTAAACTCCATTTTGTGAACGGCATCCATCTTGCATCTTGCCCTCATGATAAGTCAATTAAAGGTCGAGCTTGATCCAAATAGACACGTCCACCTTTCGTGACTTTCCCCTGACCTGTCCCAACTGACTCCACTGTCTTCGGCCAAACCTGTTTAGGCAGCTCCTCGCCCAGTGGCCGAATACGATAGCATCTACACATAACATTCCACGAACCATTCACTACATACAGCCCATGTTTCCTTCAAACAAGCACCTGTCCCCATATCTTGTTTATGGCCCTTTTATGGCTGGGTTGTACCTTCCTTTATTGGTGGTTCATCTATATCTGATGGGAGTTCCCGATCCAACTGGGTAATCTATCAGCAAACTGGACATCTAAAATATGGGCTTGCTTACATGACTTCGCTCTTTGTATTGTAGAAATATGTGTGTTGCCATACCATAAACTCAAGAATTCTTGCTTGAAGCCATATATTTGATATATAAGGAGACGGCTGGTTCTGTAAAAACGAACAGTCTCCCAAGAACCTACTCTCTGTGTGGTGTACTTCTGGGACACGTGTTACTTGGTAGCTACCAATAAAACTTGATCTTTGACTGCGACTAGAAGACTACGTGTTTCTGTGGTCCGGAACAAGGGAACTCAGAGGTCTTCGGGTGTTATCCCCTGACACCAGCGGGTTCCTAAAAACCCGTTACCTCACTCTTCCAGCATATGGTAAAGATCCTCCAATCTCAGTTTGTTCCAGTGTCGCCGGAGTACTGTTCTGTCCTGGGGTTTAAAAGGATGCTCATAAGTGGGGCATAGCATTTTCACCAACTTATGGTCTGTCCAGGCAATCTGAGTAGGGCATAAAGCCCTAGCCCCCGCTAGGTTGGTGAAAAAAGGGTCAAGGATATGCCCTCCAATGTGCGTAGGGGATGTGATCAGCTGGGTTAGTTGCAAGGCCTCTAAGTCAGCCAGAATGCTACTGATAGTGGGGGAGGTCGGGCAATCAAAATGAAGATTGAGGTCTCCGAGAATACTAAAATTAGCACATCCTAGTGCTAAGGTGCTAATTAGATCAGGGAGAGCTACCCTAAAAGCAGAATCACAGCCAGGAGTGCGATAAATCAAGATGCTAGAAAAGGTGAAGTGATGACTAATTGAAACTTTGAAGAGAGCACTCTCACATCCTGGAAGTTTTAAAACTTTCCACTCGCACGGATAACACGACTTGATAGCCATCGCAATACCTCCACCCCTGGTAGCACGATTAAGCGTGAAGATGGAATATTCCGGGGGGGAGGCCAGGTTGAGGATGGAAGTATCCGTATCCTGCAACCAGGTTTCTGTCAAGAAAAATAAATCAGGAGACTCGTCCTTAATAAGGTCGTAAATCTCCTGATGATGTTAAACCAATGATCTAACATTTAGGTTCCAGATACTAAGTTCACGCGATCCTGTCGTGCTCTTATGCGAGGAAGGAAGATGAAAATGAGCATGAGTGCTTTGTCGAAGGTATTCTGCAACTGAGTGGATAAACGTGAAATGCACTTGTAGAATGATTTAGGTGTGCAGTAGCACATGTCCTCCCAAGTTGCGCATCCAAGAACATGTGATAGCCATCGGGAGTAAAAATATGGGCAACGCAGTAGCATTACATTACAATCAAAATCATCCTGGGGAGATCACAGTTTGGTTTTATGCATTAGAACAAGTTATGGATAATGAGAGAGGGGGAAACAGAGAAGTAATGTTGAGGAAAGCTGAAGCGAAATGGAGAACAAGACTTAAAAGTGTGGAATATGGACATGACACCAACAAAGAAGTGCATCATTTTCTGTAGACTGGATGTGAGTACATCGAGTATCATCACATTCGATTTATAAGTAGGGCTCTTTTCCAGCACTAATGACAGACTTGGTGTACAATACTATGAAATGGGATTATGGATAAAATGACAACATAGTAATTCTTCCATTATGTTTATCAATATACTAAGTCTCAATATAAGGTTTTGAATTAGAAAGAGGATTGAATATGGCGCCCAGTGGTGAATGCAGGAGTTTAAGTCCTCTTTCTAAACCCAAGAACATGCTGAATATCTAACCCGGAATATTGAAAGTGGAGAAATGTGACATCCGCAGATAGTGCTGCAAGTACGCGGAGTACCAGGATTTATAAGGGAATAATGGTGAACAATGGTGCCCCCCCATCATATTGGAAGCTTTATTGCTTGTGTTTCCCTTTTTTCCTTTTTACTTGTGGAAATGGACACATTGGACTTAAATAGGATGCCCTGAACGGCGAAAAGGGATCAAAGATGGTGGTTGCAGGAGGCGGTTAAGTCCAGTTGTGAACACATGAATCGGGAGTATTAAAGTGGATTAAAAATGCCGTCCGGGCTGAAGGCGGAGAGCGCGCAATATAGTCGAATTTGTTTTCATGGAAAATGGGTAAGTGGATGTGACCAGTCCTTTCTGAACTCTATAATGGCACTAAGCAATTTTGCACATATAGCTGTGGATTATATAGAGTGGGATAGACTGCTCTCTCTCGAACTTTACAGTTTTATGTACTAAGTGATGTTGCAAATGCAGTTTTGGACTGCACAAATATAGAGGGACAGACATAGCGGTTTTCATAGATGCATTAATACCCTCTTCAATGATCTCTAGATATCTTGTCTGTAAGGTGTAATATAAGGGTTGAGATTTTGGGTGTCCCACGTAACATTTTGTAAGTAAAATGGGGACGATATATATTAGCCTTCGTGGATGAATCAATGCATCTCTCAATGATCTCTAGATATTATGTATGTGAGAATATAATATGCAGATTTGTTTTTTTAGTACCCCACGTAATATTCTGTAAGTTTTACAAGAAACCTGGTATTTTTAAATGAAAATTATGGACTTGGGGTTATATACATTGTTCTTTATTTGCAGACTTTATAAAATTATTTTTATTGTAAGAGTTCATACAGCCAAAAAACCACATTTCATTAAACCACTACATCGTAATGGTAAACAGATAAAGAATAAAGAAGAAACAATAAACAAACAACACATAGGGCAAAAACACGATATACTACAGCCAATAAAGTACCTTATAATGCACTTAGTCCCGGATATTATTTTGCCCCTCATCTTATCGCCCCACCTATCCCAAAGCCCCCCATAGTCTCTGAAATTTGTTATGAGCTCTAGACCTTAAAGCATAGCGATAATCTAGACCCTTCATTCTTTTAGTTTAACCCATTGCGTGCTTATGATGGAACCACGCCGTCGCAAGCCACGGGAGGTGTGTGCTCATGACGGCGTGGTTCCATCATGCGGCTGCCGCTCCTCCCACGTGGCATTAATTCCCGCCTGTGCGGGTGAATTAATGAGCGGGCGGGGCTGTGACGGAACCACGCTGTCATGAGCACACGCCGCCCGTTACTCATGATGGCGTGATTCCGTCACGAGCACAGCAGCGCCGCGCTCACCCCTTAGCCCCCCCGCGACGCGGCGAAATTTGCACCACAGCGAAGGGGTTAAGTGGCTTTTATTACGTTTGTTAGACTTGGCATGATTGGCTTGAGTCTTCCTTCCACTTTTTGTCGGATTGCCTCCTCTGTTTTTGATATGTTTTGCTGTTTTTATGCTTTGGGCACTGTGCCACTGCTATTCAGTGCCACAGTGCAAGTGCTCCCTCTGTTAATTTGATGTATTGATTGGTTATTCCATGATTGGGTTATTTGATTCACTGTCAGCCCCTTGTACAGTGCACCATGTGTGCCTAGGGCAGTGTTCTTCAATCTGTGGGGCGCGCGACACCTTCCCAGGGGGGGCGCCACTCCACTTCAATCTGACCTTTGTGCCCTGTAATCGTCCGTCTGCACGTGCAAGTCTTCTTGAAGCACTCCGGTATGTGGAAGGGGGAGGGAGGGGAGATCCATGGGGCAGGAGGTGCCCGTTCTTTTGTTATGTTTACTCTCCCAGGAGGGGGTTAATCACAGAGCTGACAGCTTCAGCGGGACACGCTTTTGGTTTTAGCAGAGGAGACCCCTCGCCTCCCACTGCACCTGAAGCATGTCAGCTCTGTGAATTAACCCCCTCCTGGGAGAGTTAGCTCTTCCCAGAACGGAGACAAAGTTTCCAGGGACATAATGATCCGTTTGCTACCTCTTGTATTTGTTTGCTCATGATTGGCACTTTT
The DNA here is from genome assembly GCF_964261635.1 of Lissotriton helveticus. Classification (NCBI taxonomy): domain Eukaryota; kingdom Metazoa; phylum Chordata; class Amphibia; order Caudata; family Salamandridae; genus Lissotriton; species Lissotriton helveticus. The sequence goes on from NC_136063.1 coordinate 1,210,913,496, forward strand.
GCCTCATGTAATTTAGCGTTTGCTTTTGTAATTTGTTCACTTGTAATGTTCTCATGAATCAGTTCTGTTCCTATTGTGAAGCGCTCTGACCCCTTCGGGTAAAGTCTGCGCTATATAAAAATGCATAAATAAATAAATAAATAAATAAATAAAGGGGTTGGGTGGGGGGGTTGAAAGAGGCAACTCTATTCTACAGAGTCTTTCCCTCATGACCTTGAATCCTTTTTAAACACAATGTTGTAAATATCGTTTTTCAATCATTAATTTTTAATGTGTTAAAGTCTATTACATACATTTTGCAGACAAAATGTGTTTATGTGTCATGCGACTTCCATTTAAAAAGTTTATTTTAGATCAATACATGACCTCACATATGAGAAATAGAGGTGGTGACACATTATTTACAGTAATATTAGTGAACTGCTGTTGTGTTACATACTGAAAACACACATCACTGTCCCTGAATATCCGATGTACACACATTTAGTATTTGACCAAAGAAGGCATGAAAGAGCTGGGACTAGATCATAAAATCAAAGCTGGTCCGAACAGGGGCCCCAAAAATAAATTTGGCCCACAGGCCCCAAAATCCTTAAAACGTCCCTGAAAGTTTATTTTAAAATTACACAGGCAGGCGCGCAAAATGCCAGCCAGCCATGTGTTTAAACAGCTTTCAAATTGCTAAATATGATTATAAATAAGAAGTATGTATTCATTTGTAATGTTAACGAGCTCCCGGTCCCCCTTCTTTTTGTTGATTCATTTGTAATGTGCCTTTTCTATCTTTGTTCCCTTTTATTATCAGTCATGGATCATTCATGCAGCTCTAGAAATCAATTAAAAGTTCTTTCTATTTATATTTGCTGTTCAAAGTATGCACAGACAAGTGCTGTAAATACAGCTTTAGGTGACTGCTTATTTGTATACCATCTGTGACATCAAAATAATGAGCTGGCAACCGTAATCATAAGATTGGAAGTTTGTTGAGGGATCAGCACATTATTTATTTCCTCCACCCTGATTCCTGGTTACTGCCATAATATCAATAGTTAAACACATTTGAAACCCTATGCTGCCGTCAATAATATGCTGAGTTACTTCAAGTGTCTGGGAATGCACCCTGCATTCAGACCACTCACTCCTCATTCTCGCCCTTCACTTTCACTCTCACCCAGCACTCACACTGACCCCGATGCACTCACGCCATTCACCCACTTACCCTCCACTCACAGCGATCACTATGCACTCACACCATTCACCCGCTCACCCTGCACTCACACTGATCACCATGTTCTCACACCATTCACCCACTTACCCTCCACTCACAGTGATCACTCTGCACTCACAATGCACTTGCGCTTTTCACCCTGTACCTCAGCCTGCAGTCACACAAGCACACTACTCAACCTGCACTCATGACACTTCGCTCACCTGTCCCCCTCACTGTTCAATCTGCAATCTCGCTCCAGTAAGCCCACCACTAACCATACATTCATTCGTCCCACTCTGCACTAACATGCGCCCCCAATTTTATCTTGGAAAGTGGTGTATTGAGCTGTGTAATAAGCCTCTGTCATTTCACCACACCCACCTACTCACAAACCTGCAGTTTACTAAGCACTCTTATTGTATTGAATGTTATTCGCTGAATATGCCCGGAATGTGCGCGTGGCGGTCGAGTCCAGAAATTTCTGTCAGGTGGTGGGGGGCCCAACATCTAAAAAAAAATCAGCTCGGGGGGCTCAACCTACAAAAGTTTGAAGACCTCTGGCCTAGGGCTTGTAAATCAAATGCTGCTGGTGGGCTTGCAGCACTGGCTGTGCCACCCACAGAAGCAGCTTGTAAAGTGCCTGCCATTGCAAGGCCTGTGTGCAGTCTGTGACTGCCATGTTGACTTGGCAAGTGCACCCACTTGCCAGTCCCTAAATCTTTCCTTTGCTTCATATCAGACACCCCTATGGTAGGCCCAAGGGCAGGGTGCATTGTAAGTATAAGGTAGGACATGCCCTGGGGTGTGTAGCATGTTCTACTAGTGAATTACAGCCATTTTTGTTTTTCACTATTGCAAGGCTACCTGTTCTCCATAGGCTAGAATGGGCAGTTAGATTAATGCATCTTATAATCCTAACTGACTCAGGCAACATGGTAGATATTCGAATTTAGTATGCCTGAACTCAGTATGATAAAATACATCTTTTAGTAAAGTTGGTTTTAATATTCTGTGTTTGAAAATACCACTTTTAGAAAGTAGGTATTTTCTTGCCTAACTGTCCAGGCCTGCCTCTGCTTGGTTGTGTATTCCATGTCTGGGTTTGTGAGTGGCAGGGATGGGGGATTCCAGGAGACAGGCTGGGGCATCCCAGTGGTGAATAGAGAGATCTGCAACTAGATTGGAGGGAGGAGTTGCACCTGGAACCTGAATAGGGCTGGGCCTTCCTTCTACAATGCTGGCTCCACCTCCTGTGGCTTGTCTGATGTCTCTGCCCTGCACTGTGAAAGGAGATAAGGGATCATGTCAACAAAGTGCTCCAGGGCTGTGCCTTCCCTCCACTGTGCTGGCTCCACCTCCTGTAGAGCCTCTCTGCCTTCAGAGAACAAAGGATTTTGGGGTATAAATATTGGGACTCAGACCAAAGACCTTTCTGGGAACAAGAAACCTTTTGCCAAGGAGAAGAACTAAAGGAATCTGCAGGAGTTTCACTGCCCCTCTGCCAGTGTGCTGTTTGCTGGGTTGGCCTGCAGTGTATTCTTCATTGCCAAGGAAAGGAGAAGGAACTTTTTAAGGATTTTCATCATCTACAGAATATTCTCCAAAGGCTTGAACTGTGCTTGCCTCCTGCTGAAGTCTCAGGGACAAAAGACTTCACCTCCAGCTCCCCCTGTGATTTTCCTTGCTGGGACTTCTATCTACAGACATTTGCGTGTCGCTGGGAGCTGGAAGCGCGTCGCACCGTGAGGAAGTGTGTCGCCGCCACTGCTGAAATCATCGCATCGCCAGAGAAGCGCGCCGCCGCCACATCTCCCAGGAAGCGTGTGTTCATCAAAGCTGCCTGCTGTCGCATCACTGGAGGAGCGTGTCGCAGGGGCCTGTCGCGGCACCAAAGTACAGAGTCGTCGCAAGGCTGCCAGGGAGTAAACACATTGTCATTGCATCGCGGCATCGAGGGCGACATCTTCTCGCATCGCAACTGGATCATCGCGGCGCCATCTTGCGCATCGCAACTGGCCCGCAGGCCGAGAATCTACGCATCATCCCCGCACCTGTAAGGATCACGACGCACCCCCTACTTTGCGCAAGCATTGAGGCAGGACGCAACCTTTCCCCCGGATCACGGAACCGATGCATCTCCTACACTGCGAGTCTTTTGTTTGTTTTGCGTGACGCATCCAGGTACTTTTTGAGAACTGTGTCCCATTTATCATCAACTTGAACTAAGCAACTTTTATCATCTTTATATACACTTTAAGTATGGTATTGTGGATTTTTGTCGTTTGTGGTCTCGTGTTAAGTCTATATAAAGTCTATATAAAAAATATTTATTTTTATAAAACCTGTGTTGTGTCCATCTGTAGTGTTCTCACTGTATTACTGTGTATATTCACAAATATTCACAAATGCCTCCGAGATAAGCCTGTCTGCTCGTGCCAAGCTACCAAGGGGGTGAGCAGGTGTTATCTAGGAGTGTAATCCCCTTGTCCTGACTTAGAAGCAAGGGCCCCTATTTGGTCAAAGGTGTACACCATTGCCAACTAGAGACCCCCAGTTCTAACAAAGTTTATAAACAAGGAGAAAGTATTAACAAACACCAGGCAATAGGCAACAGTAGTGAGGCAAGAATACAGTGTATACATCGTTGGTCCACATCAGTGAAGTTATAAAACATACGGCACATCACTTGGCCATCAAATTAAAAAACAACAGGAGGACTAGGTATGACAAAATGGATAGGAGAAGCTCCCTCCTAGCTCAGAAACGCCAATACTAACCAAGCAGAAAGGGGTCCCTCAGTTACTGGAGCCTAGGCTACCTGGGTGAATATAGTTGCGTCTATTATAGATCTGTGGAGAGTGTAGTGCGCTGATTATGAAAGCTGCGAAGACAGTAGTGTATCGCCAAGGAATGAATACAACAAACGAATAAGAACATGGATAGCAATAATAATTATAACAAGAAGGGAGTCCTGACTGTGGGTTACCGCTGAAGGCCCTGGGGGTATATAACATATCATTGAAAACCTCATAGGCTTGTCGCGATCTGCTAGTACCCAGCTTATAAAGGACCAAAAGCCGCTAGAGGCACAAGATGCAGCGCTGCAACAAGGTATCGGGGGAAGGCCCCCATTTCTGCTAGCCTGTGAAGAAGGAGTGAAACGAAAAGAGCCCAAACAAGAAACTAGAGAGGGAAAGATAAGAGAACAGAAGAAGAGGAGGGAAGAGGAGATGCCGCAGTATCCCATTTGGCGCGGACGAGCTATGGAATAAGAGTATTGAGTCCCCAGGTCAGAGCGTCAGGCCCAACCACCCCCAGGGAGAGCTGTCCACCCTCACCCTGCCTACTGCCCCTCCTCTTCATAGGATTCTCCCCTAGGGAGCAGAGGGTCGTCGAACAGTTGGAGGGCTCGTAAGCTGGGAGGGACAGATCAAGCATGTTCCAGTTTAGAGAGATGTAAAACTAGGGGTTGCCAAGTGCGCTTGAATTTAGCGTCAGTGTGGGCTAGACAATGGGAGAGGAGTTCTAGCACCACTACCTGCCATAGACGGGTGAGGCACACCGAGGACGGGGTCAAGGCCTTCTTCCAATAGAGTGCTATAACCTGCTTCGCCGCATTAAGCATGTGGAAGATCAAAGCGCCAATCCAAGTGTGTCATAGCTTTAAGTCCTAGAACCACTACCCCATGGGCACTCGAGATGGGAAATCCCACCTCCTGTAGTGTAGTTCCTATCTTCCCAATAGGCTCTGCGCATTGGAATAATACCTACAGCAGTAAAGGCCTAGGCCAGACGTTAACTAGGTCTACTACTGTCGATACTAGACTTAAGTTTTGGGTTTGCCAGCGTAGCTCAGAGTTCGCTAGAAACTTTCTCGAATGTTCAAGGAGGAATTAACTTCCCTGATTAGACAAGAAGGGATTTAGTTTCTGACAACCATAGAACATGACAACTTTGCTCTCCCCTAATCAAGAGTCAATCTCGAGAGTCGTGTGAACAAAAGGCAAATTATTTTACTCAGTCAGTACGTGCATTCTTAGTCTCATCAGAATGTAGAGAAAAGGAAGAGACGGGCGTGTTCAATAAAAAGGTGTTATTTATTGATCAGTCTCTTTTCTCATACAAGAGAAATGGATCGATATTATTGCAATACTTATAGTTAAGTAAAGTGCATACATTAAAAGCAATAGTATAAAGTAATACTGTAAAAACATTGATATGGTTTCTAAGCCATATGATGTTTAAAATGAATAAAATATATTTACATACACATATACATTTGACTAAACGTACTCAACTGGTGTTTCTAAATACGCCTACCCCGTGTACCTGACCTAAGCCTAATACGTGGGCGGGAATAGAAAGTTACAGTTTAAGTTAAGTTTGTTTTTGCCAAGTGAATAACTAAAGAATTCTCTGTGAGGGGTTATTCAGTTCTGTACCTGGAAGTTAGGATGAATGAGGAATGGTATCTCTCTCTCTGGTCTCGATATTCCAGGCTGCCTGCGAGGGCTACCCGGAAACGCCGGTGCTGGATTCTCGGCAGGAGAAAGCAGCTTCTCTCAGCGCGTCAGGAAGGCGGGGCTGCTGCCAGCGGGGTCTGCTCTGCTCTCGGCTTCGGCAAGTATGGCTGCTCCGTCTCGTCACCACGCGTGTGTTTGCATAGGGCAAGATCGGTAATATTTATACCTTTAAGGTGCCGAGATTGACGTAAGGATGGACATAGATACGTCAATAAAGATGTCATACGATTTGCTCGTTAGCACATTCTTTTACTAAAGTTCTCGGTGAAATCAAAACAATGGCCGCAGGGTTTTGCCCAGGTTGTCATAGGTTTGATTTGTTATGAGAACTCCGTATGCCTTATCAGGGGCTGGAGGAATATCGCTTGTCTAATTAGATCGCAAGCGTTATGACCTAATCAGATAACACGTTCCTGTGCCGTAGTGTGACTGCGTCAGATAACGGTATCTGCATCATGGGGAATTTCTGCCTCATGGGCTGACTGCTAGTTAACTTGTTGGTTTGTTTAACTAGAATAGGGTCAGGAATAGGGGGATCGATTCAGAACCGATAGGAATACATGACACTCCTCCCTGATGTGGCTCAAGACCTCCTTCCAAAAAATCATTATCAGTGGACAAGACCACCATATATGCATGAATGAACCCTGGGTGGCCTGGTAACGCCAGCAGATAGGCCTGGAATTGGGGAACATCTTTTTCAACCTTAGGGGGTTGTAGTACCAACGGGTCATGATTTTGTAAGCTGTCTCCTGTTGTGCAATGCTTTTAAAAGTACCAGGAATGTCCCTCTATAATTGTTCCCATTGATCAGGGGGAATTTTTGTGTGCGATCATTGTTGGTAGGTATGTGGTGGTAGCTCATGTGAGTGCTGAAGGACCTTGTAAGTTCAAGAGATCAGGCCTCGGAAGCCATCAAAAGAGCAGACTATGGATTCAAATGGGATGAGTTGGCGTGTGGCGCCCTCTGTGTATGAAGGAGTGTGTAGCCAATGGTGAATTTGAAAGTATTCCAAACGCGCTGCATTGGGGAGGTGGAATTCCTGCCGGGGCACGCCAGCCCTCCCCGGTCTCATGGCAGCAGTAATACTTTGGTAGAGAAACGCGGCCTCCCCTCACCCCAAATAAATGCAATAACCTCCTGTTGAAAGCTCAGGATTTCCCTTTGAGGGATAGGGGTTGGAAGTGCTTGGAAGAGGTAAAGGATCTTGGGGAGAATGGACATCTTGCCGCGTTTAGGCGACCCAACCAAGAGATAGGTAGAGATTTCCATCGCCAGAGATCATCTCTAACTGAAATTCTGCAAGCGGGCCAATTTGCCTTTGTCCACGAGTCCAGAGTGGCTGTGTTATTAATACCTAAATCTCGTATGGATTGGGAGGCCCACTGGAAGGGGATACCATTCCCAAGCATCTCAAGCTGTTGCGAAGAGAGGGTAAGGCGCCTGTGACTAAGCAAGGATGATCTTAAGTCCAGAGATCAACTGGAATTGGGAAAGTACATCAAGCAGCGCTGGGAGGGAACTCTCTGGGTTAGTAAGTGTCAAAAGGAGATCATCAGCGAAGAAAGCTATTTTGTGCTTGCTCCCCCCAAATGGGAGGCCTTAAATTTCCGACGATTGGCGGATGGCAATCGCCAGGGGCTCCACCGCCAGAGCAAAAAGCAGTGGTGATAAAGGACACCCCTGGCGCGTGCCTCGATGGATGGAGAAGGGTTGGGTAAGGAGACCGTTGACTCTAATCTGCGCTGATGGCGCCGCATAGGGGGGCCATAATACGGGCAATCATGACTGGGACCAGGCCTATCTTCTGCAGCAACGCCCTGAGAAAGGACCAGTTAACCTGGTCAAATGTCTTCTCGGCATCAAGGGAGATGAGGAGAGCGGGGATATTACGGCGTTGGACCTTCTCCACCAAGTGGGCTACTCACTTAACTCCTTGCATGCTCATGACGGAGCCGCTCCGTCATGAGCATCGGTTGAGCTGTGCTCATGACGGAGCGGTTCCGTCATGGCCCGCTCGGCGCGCCTGCGCAGCGCGAATTCCGCGCGGCGCGAATTCCGCGCCTGCGCTGGACGTTCCATTGAGCGGGCAGGGCAATGACGGAACCGCGCCGTCATGAGCACAGCTCAACCGCGGCTCGTGACGGAGCGGCTACGTCACGAGCATGCGAGCGCCGCTCGGCCCCCCGCCCCCCCTAGCGCTGCGGCGGAATTGCCGCCACAGCGAAGGGGTTAAACCAGGTAGATGGGGAGCTAGGCGTTGGACTAGTATTTTGGTATATCGTTTAACGTCAACATTTAGCAGAGAAATGGGGTGGTATGAAGCACACGATGTTGGGTCTTTCCCCGGCTTGGGGATATGCGCTATTTCAGCTCCAGCCATGGTCGGTGTGACATTCATTGTATTTGCGAAGGAGTTAAAGAGTCGCAGCAACTGTGTCTGTAGTTCTCTGAGAAAAAGACAATAGATTGGTAACGTAAGGCCATCAGGGCCTGGAGCCTTGCCAATAGTAAAGCTTTTCAATGCTTTTTGAGGTTCTACAGCAGTGCTGGGTTCTTCCAATTGTGGTTTATAAAAAAAGGATCTAGTGGGGTCCAAGGACAGGAGGTCAGGAAGGGTGTCTATCTTATCCCCACAGGTGTCACCCTGTTAATAGAGCACGGAGAAAAACGAGCTAAACGCTTGCTGCTTTACTGATATGGTTAGGGGACACCTGTAGGCAAAGACGGCGCGCCAACAGGAAGCCCACCTTGTGCCCCCGCCATAGAATTTCTGCTTCAGAGCTAGGAGGGAGTGCTCTGCTTTGTTGATCCTTAGGGCCTTAAGTTGGCCCCCGAAGCGAGGCCGCTGCTTCTGGGTCTGTCTGGAGGGCGCACAATGTCCCTGTTTTTCCAGCAGTTTTATGTCGCAAGCTAGATTGGTTGCAACCAGGCGGGATAATGACACCTCGCATAGTGGCCTTGAATTAGGCCTGGGTGGTACATCCTGTTCCGCTTGCGGAATTTGTGGAATTTCGCGTCCTGCGGAGAACGCGAAATTACCCAAAATTCTGCGTTACCCGAGTTCGCGAAATTTTTTGCTTGTTTGCGTTCTCAAATGCGTGTTCGCGAGATATTTCCCCCCGAACACGCAAACAGCAATTGCGAACAGTAAAAAAGCATCGTGAACAAGCAATTCCGCGTGTTCGTGGAATTTCAGCGCATCCGCGGAGATTTTATTACTGTTTCGCAGAGATTTGCGTAATGCGATTATGCAAATACCGCCCACCCCTACCTTGAATGCATCACATAAGACATGCCCATTGATGTCTGGGAGGTAATTATTTACAAAATAAGCCTGTATGGCCTGGCGTATTTCGGCTACATCGACCTGGTCCCGTAAGGCGTGTGGGGGAAGTCGCCACAGAGGAGCCGAGCAGGGGTGCCTGGTCATACCTGTCAAGGTAACCTCCAGGTAGGCATGGTCCGAAATCGATATAGCCGAGATCGCTGCTGATTCCAAGGAGCGAATGAGAGACTGGGACAGAAAGAAGTAGTCAATTCAAGAGCAAGAGTTGTGAATATGGGAGTAAAAGGTGTAATCCTTAGTCCCAGGTTCTTTGTATCGCCACACGTCGATGAGGCCAAAGGCTTCAAAGTCCTGCTTGAGTGCAGCAGACATTGCTCCAGTTCCCTGGAGGAAAGAGGTGGTGCGATCCAAGCTGTGGTACCACACTAGGTTAATGTCACCCCCAAGGAGGATGGGGTCAGACACCCGAGACAGCAAGTCCTTAAGCAAGGACTGGAGATGTGTGTCTTGTGCATGATTAGGTGCATAAACATTGATCATCTTGTGTGCCTTACCATGAATGAGTAGTGTAAGTTTTAAATAACGCCCCTACTTGCCGCGCAGCACTCGAGAAACATGTACAGGGCTTCCAGACTTAAAAAGAATAGCCACCCCTGCTGTTTTAGTTTGCGCTGACGCCCAGACCTGCTTGGGAAACCTAGGGTGAGACATGCGCTGCATGTCCATACGTAAGAGATGGTTTTCCTGGAGGAAAATGACGTCTGGGTCATGAATAAGGAGGTAGCGCCATACCTGCCTTTTTTTATAGGCGACGTTGAGGCCTTTTACATTGAGGGATATACATTTAAGTTGTGTCATTATCGACTACAGACAGAATAGAGCACGGGCAATTGTGAAAGCCACCATACCCCTCTCCCGTGGATCCCGGCCTAAGTGGGGCTGATGTTGGGTGTAGATGAGGATGGGGAGGTAGACAGGATTCGCTGGAATGGGTAGTAGAGTGACCACCCTCCCATGCCCAGAAGCTCCTGCGGCAAAGTTATAGAATGTCATGATGTGCCTGTGCTCTGCCCCCAAGAGAACAGAGAGAAGAAAAGGAAATGAGAGAGAAAGGGATAGAGGAAAAAGTAACAAGCCGAGCAGTCAAAAGGCCAACAGGGCCAAAGTACACCATTTCAGTCCAGGAGCGGCCCAAGGGTGCAAACCAGGCCAGCTCTGAGGAAGTAATTCCCCAAAGGGACTAAGGGAATGGCAGGGTGTGCCAGCAAGTATAGGATAGCGGCCGCTGCCCGTCCCCCGGGGGTGACCCGCCACATTATTTTCAGGGAAGTACGGGCCCCCCCAAGGAGTAAGTCCAAAGCCCCCAGACCTATTGTGGGTCCATGTCCGTGTATCGCAGCCAAAGAAAGATAACAGAGGGCCCCATGTCGCCAGGGCAATTTCTACATGTTTGGACTCACATGGAGAAAGCAAGTGGCTGTGACACCAGGATGAAGAGTGGTCCTCCTCCAGCCACGAAAGGTCTAAACCATGTCAGGGGGCCACCACCCCGTTTCCGGAGCCAGAGGGGGACCCGGACAGGGAGCACCGTCCTTCTGAAAATTGTGAGGCGTCTAAGGATTTTAGATGGTTGATTATGTCCTGTTGAGCTCGGTGTGTCCTCTCGCTGGCCTTAGAGGCTCTGGTGCCAGGAGGAGGGACCCTCGACCATTCTGGGCGTAGGAGAGTCCTGGATTCAGTGTCCGCAGAAGTAGGAGTGGAAGGCCGAGGGACAGGAGAGAGATGAAGTAACTGAGAAGTCTCCCTGAGTCATCTCAATCATCTACGCTTGCCCTCCCACTGGAAGATCAGGGCAAAAGGATGGAGCCACTGGTACTTGATTTTCAATTCTTTGAGTTTGTCCTTTACTTGCTTGAAGTTCCTTTGGCGTTGCAAAGTGATTGGGGATCTTGAAAGATTAGGATGGTGTGGCCCTCATATGTCAGATCGTCATTGGTCTGAGACGCTCGAAAGATCGCCTTCTTTTCCGTGACGAAGTGCACCCGGGTCAGGATGTCAGGGACCAGGTTGGCCTTCCTGCGTGGAGGTGCAACCAGGTGCGCTCTGTCCAACGTAGGGGGCGAGGCGGCATCATCATCATCGCCACCACCACCCCGGATCATTTGGAGGAGATCTGAGACATAGGTCGTGATGTTCTGACCCTCCGCTCCCCATGGATCTCCCCGGATGCGGAGATTGTTCCGGCGGCTTCTATTTTCCAAATCCTCCTGTTTGATTTGGAGTTCCACATGTTGCTCTTCAAGCACCGTCACGCGACACTAGAGATTCTCCTGATCCTCCGTTCTCGGTTCTTTCGAGATCTTCCACTCTTGAACAATTTCGGCTACATCGCGCCGGATGTCTTTAGACAGGTTTTGACCGCTCTTTTAAGAGAGTTAATTTCAGAGTTTATTTCTTGAAGGAAGTTGGACATAAAGGCTTGGGTGATAGGGCTGGATTCAGTGGATTCCAGAGGGGTTGCCATTTTGGAGCCATTTTGGGTAGGCGCCGAGGTAGTTTTAGCCCATAAGCCTGCCACTGATGCGTTCTTGGAGGCTGGCTGTACAGTGGCTTTACCCGGTTTGGTGCAAGGCATGACTTCGACAGAGGGTACAGCCAGCCCGTGGAGGATTCCGCTAGGGTCCAGCACTTGAGTCCCCTCTGGACCGTCACCATTCACGAGGAAGGGAGGCTGCCAGCCAGGGCCAACCGCATTCTGGATGAATCGTGGCTAAGGCGGAGAGAGTGGAGGTGACCCCGGGGGGCCGTCCATGGTGTAAGAGAAGCCCTCTGGAGTACGGGCTCACCAGATTAGGTGGCCTGAGACGTTATGGCATGAATCCTCCTCCAGTCAGGGAATACTCCACTGCCAGGCGTCAGGCAATGGGGAAGCGAGGCAGTGCCCAGGCGCTGGCAAACTGCACAGGTGATCTCCTTGCCTCCGTAATGAGTCCATGTGCGCTCCCTCGCCTGTCAGGCCCCAGACCCACCCCCGGCACATTCACTAAGGAGGACCCTTTATAGTCTCTCACTTCAACTCTTTAGCCTTCCAGAGGGTAAAACAAGGAGACCATCGCTGTAGAGAGCTGCTGGTCACTACACAACTCACCCCACACAGTCCTCCGGGGGGGGGGGGGGGGGGGGGGGGCTATAATTTCCTGGAATAGGGGTACCGGCGGAGAGGTGGTTCAAATGAAGGTCCGGCCAAGTGGGAGCTTCAGGCTCAGGCGGGTGTACTGTGTCCTGCTGGGCTCAGGTGTGGTGAAGCTCTGTACTGAATGCTGAAGAGGCACCCCCCCCCCCCACTGAACTCCATCAGTCCAGAAGGGAGCGGGAGAGGATAAAGAGAGGACCCAGCGAGGGCGCCTGCAGGAATTTCCAGGCCACCGGGGCACGCCTCCGCCCCGAGGGGCACGATGACAGCCGTGCTCTACCCCCGGGGGTTACATTGCCAGCAACAATTTTCACTCCAACGGGGCAGTCCTCCAGGGGGGGAGGAGCGGAGCCTCAGCGACGTCAATGCTGGGGGCGATTTCCACCCACCCCGTTCCCAGTGTGGGAAAACGGCCTAGTTGAAGGCCTGAGCCCTTCAATTCTCTGAGCTCAGGCAGGGGCGTAGGAACCCACCAAGGCCCCTGGCTCGGCGAAGTCCCCCCTCCTGATTCCCCCCGCTATTGGGTGCATAAAACATTCTGATATATGGCGGTTAATTTTGTGCAAAACAACTGGAGTTCTAAAGAGCAACCATTTTGTATAGAACTGCATTCAATGGAAATTCGTCCCCTTTATTAAAGAAAAAATTTAACAAATTGATATTATTACAGGTTTCTACCGACATCTGTAGGCCGTCCTAGGACTGCCTCTTATCCCGAGCCTTCAAGAATACCTCATAGTCCTGTTTCTGTCTCAAGATAGTGACCCAGCAGCTAATGGATCTGTGTTTTCTGGTCCCTGTTAGATCTTTAATCACATCCAAACCTGTCAAAATTCTTCTAGGCTCCAGTTCTTGCACAAAATGCTGTATCCGAATAAAGGGCCATTGCATCATTATTTAAGGGTGCCTAATAGTGGGTACAATTTCAGTCCAATCTTTCCAGCAGTCTAGACTTAGAAACTTGATCTAATAAAGGAAGACACCTGATATGTACATCCACCAAAAGGGTAACTCCAATGATAGCGGGAATACCATAATGCTTTTTCAGTGGTTCATCCAAATTAATCCAGGAGACTTAACAGCAACGTGCAAAACTCGCAAAGTACTATTCTTTTAAATCTGGAAGGGCGAGGTCACCTTCTTTGAATTGCCTATATAATGTACCTTTATTATTTTTATTTTATTTGAAAAGTTTTATAAAGTTCGAACATGACCCAAAAAAGGGTATCAGAGCGCTGCACAAAGGAGGGAACATGGCAAGTGTTTTAAAACAGGGTGGAGTACAAACTTGAACACAAGAAGTATCAGAAGAGTTACAGCAGGCAATACATAAACAAGCATTTACAATGCAATGGTATTAAAGGTAGAGCTATTGTCATTGCTCATGACATTTTTTTTTTTAAATCATAAATAAATAGCATTGTCATTTACATTGCCAATAGCTTAATCGTTAAATAAATGGCATTGTCATTTACAATGCCAATAGCTTAATCGCTCGCATATGCATGACCTATTGCATTTACACCCACACAGAGCCACACACACACACAGCCACCCACACAGAATCATTCACATAGAGCCACCCACACACACAGAGCCACCTACACAGAGCCACCCTCACACAGACAGCCACCCACACATAGAGCCACCTACAAAAAAAGCTATCCACAGAGCCACACACACACGGAGCTACACACACACACACACACACACACACACACAGAGCACCACACACACAGAGCACCACACACACAGAGCCCCACACACACACAGAGACCCACACACACAGAGCCCCACACAGACAGAGCCACACACACAGACAGAGCCACACACACAGACAGAGCCACACACACAGACAGAGCCACACACACAGACAGAGCCACACACACAGAGACAGAGCCACACACACAGAGACAGAGCCACACACACAGAGCCACACACACACAGAGCCACACAAACACACACAGACAGAGCCACACACACACACACACAGACAGAGCCACACACACACACAGACAGAGCCACACACATGCCACTACAAGGCCATCACATTTACTGAACTGAGCCCTGAGGCTTTCACAGTCTGCAGAAATTGATTTATTACAATATGAGTGCAAGGCTGGCTACCTGATAGCGTGCTCAGGGTAGCCGGTTGGGCACAACAGCCCCCTCTTTGCCATACTGACTCATTGTCAGTGAAATTGCTCTCCCACCCTCGCAGCTCCACCATTAAGTGAGGTGCCCCTGCCCCTGCACTCTTGAGTGTTGGTGATCGAGGCCCTCCTCCACCCGCAGGTTTCCCTGCGCCTCATCCCTGGTGGTCCAGTGGACCTCTGTCTCCTTTCTTTCTTTCTGCTCCTTCACTCGTTTTTCTCCCCTTTCTATCTTTCACCTTTCTGCACCTCTGTTCTTTTGCGCTTTATTTCTGCCCATTTCCCTTTCTCTCCCTCTGCTCCTTCACTCGTTTTCACTCGTTTTTTTCCCCTTTCTATCTTTCACCTTTCTGCACCTCTGTTCTTTTGCGCTTTATTTCTGCCCATTTCCCTTTCTCTCCCTCTGCTCCTTCACTCATTTTCACTCGTTTTTTTCCCCTTTCTATCTCTCACCTTTCTGCACCTCTGCTCTTTTGTGCCTTATTTTTGCCCATTTTCCCTTTCTCTCCCTCTGCTCCTTCTCTCGTTTTCACTCGTTTTTTTACCCTTTCTATCTTTCACCTTTCTGCTCTTTTCTGCATCTCTGCTCTTTTGTGCCTTATATCCAGCTCCCCTCCCCACTCCCGCCTCCCAGCTGTCCAGCCCTCCCCGACCCCTACTTAATGGCGGCACAGCGGCCGCGGGCTGCGGGCACGCCGCTGGTGCACCGAAGGCGCATCAAAGGCAAGCACGTCTGCGCCCGTCTGCGACCCGTCCGCGACCAGCACCTGGAACCCTGGACCTCCGCCCCGCCAACGCTACGACCCAGCAGCACTCCACGCACTCAACCCAGGCTGCAACAACAACTGCAAGCTAGCATCACCAGCCGACACCCATGGACCCTTCAGCTGTCACCGCTGCCGGCACACCTGCAGCACCGCCAAGAACACGGATCCAGCACAACCCGCCCACAAGAACACAACCGAACTAAAGACCCTGCAATGCATCCTCCTCAACGTCCGATCCCTCCACAAACACGCCACAGAAATCTGGGACCTCCTCGACAGCACAACCCCAGACGTAGCATTCTTCACCGAAACCTGGACCAACACCACCTCGGGACCGGACATCGCCATCGCCATCCCCCAAGGATACAAGATCTCCAGGAAGGACCGCCCCATCCACCCAGGAGGAGGAATCGCCATCGTCCACAAATCCAGCCTCCGCCTGAGCACACTCCCTGACGAGTCCACAGAACTGATGGAACACCTTCACTTCAAGATACTGGCCAGCCCCACCGCCGCCCTCCGAGGAACCCTCATCTACCGACCCCCTGGACCCCGCGGACGCTTCGCCAACTCCATCACGGACATTATCTCCCCGCAGGCCATCGCATCCACCAACTACACCCTGCTGGGAGACCTCAACTTCCACCTCGACAATCAACTGGACCCCAACACCACATCCCTCCTGGACAACCTCCACAACATTGGACTCCGCCAGATCGTGACCGAGCCCACGCACTCAGCAGGACACACCCTCGACCCCCTCTTCACTACAGGAAACTCCATCACCTTCAGCCACACCACCGAACTCCCATGGACCGACCATCGTTGCGTCCACTTCACCTTCAGAACACCCACCATCCACAGACACCAGCACCTGCTTCCACAAAGAAACTGGACCAAAATCACCGATGACCAGCTCACCAACTCACTCAACAACTCCACCCCAACCATCGCGGAAAACGATGACCCCAACACCGCAGCCCGAACCCTGCATAGATGGATCTCGGACAGCACCAACACCATAGCCCCCCTCAAGAAAAACAACAATACCCGTGCCAAGAAAGCCAGATGGTTTACCACCGAACTTCGAGAGTCCAGGCGCACATGCCGCCGCCTCGAAAAGGCCTGGAGAAACACCAAATCCACAGAAGCCCACAACAACTTCAGAGCCGCCACCAACGCCCACCATCAACTCATCAGAGAAACGAGGAAAAAAGCGATTGAAGACAGAATCTCCACCCACGCACACAACAGCAAGGAACTCTTCAGCATCATCAAGGAGTTCGCCCAACCCACCAGCGAGTCTACCGACATCCCTCCCTCACATGACCTCTGCGACAAACTCAGCATCTTTTTCCACCACAAAATCAAGAGCATCTACGACAACTTCGACGAAGACAACCAACACACTGAACCCTCACCAACCACCCCCGACACCCGGAAACCAGCGATTGATGACTGGACAGCCCTCACCACCGAAGACACACTGAAGATAATGAAGTCAATCCACTCAGGGGCCCCCATGGACCCCTGCCCCCACCACATCTTCAACAGAGCCGCTAACACCATCGCACCCATCCTCCGCCAAACCATCAACCGCTCCCTGGCGACCGCCTCATTCCCCGACGACTGGAAACACGCCGAGGTCAACCCCCTCCTAAAGAAACCCTCAGCGGACCCCACCGACCTCAAAAACTACAGACCCATCTCCCTGCTCCCGTTCCCAGCGAAAGTCATCGAGAAAGCCATCAACAGCCAACTCACCACATTCATTGAAGAACACAACATCCTCGACTCCTCCCAATCCGGCTTCAGAAAAAACCACAGTACGGAAACCGCCCTCCTCGCCGCAACAGACGACATCCGCACCTTACTGGACAAAGGAGAAACAGTAGCCCTCATCCTCCTCGACCTATCAGCGGCGTTCGACACAGTCTCCCACCGCACCCTAATACGCAGACTCTACGATGCAGGAATCCAGGACAAGGCCCTCGACTGGATCTGCTCCTTCCTCTCCAGCAGGACGCAGCGGGTCAGACTCCCCCCTTTCCTCTCGGACCCCACACCTATCACCTGCGGAGTCCCCCAGGGCTCCTCCCTCAGCCCGACGCTCTTCAACATCTACATGGCTCCACTTGCCCCCATCGTCAGAACCTACGGACTCAACATCGTGTCATATGCAGACGACACCCAGCTCATCCTCTCCCTATCCAACGAGCCCAACACCGCCAGACGCAACTTTCGAGAAGGCATGGAAGCCGTCGCCAAATGGATGAAAAACAGCTGCCTACAACTAAACACCAACAAAACAGAAGTACTCATCATGGGCCCAAACCCCGACGCCTGGAGTGACACCTGGTGGCCCACCGCCCTCGGAAACCCTCCAACCCCCACAGACCACGCACGCAACCTGGGAATCATCCTGGACTCCGAGCTCAAAATGGACCGCCAGATCAACTCTGTCTCATCTTCCTGCTTCCACACCCTCCGCCTCCTTCGTAAGACCTTCAAATGGATCCCCCTCGAACACCGAAAGACAGTCACTCACGCCCTGGTCACCAGCAGACTCGACTACGGCAACGCACTCTACGCCGGAATAAACAAAAACCTCATCTGCAAGCTACAGAACATCCAGAACGCCGCCGCAAGACTGGTCCTCAACCTGCCAAAACACTGCCACATCTCCCAGCACCTGCGCACACTCCACTGGCTCCCCGTCGAGGCGAGAATCACCTTTAAGATGCTCACCCACGCACACAAGGCCCTCCACGGCACCGGACCAGCATACCTGAACAGCCGACTCAAATTCCACGCACCCCAAAGGACCCTACGATCAGCCCAGCTTTCCTACGCTGTGGTCCCCCGCACCAGAAAGACCAGATCAGGAGGCCGCTCCTTCTCCTTCCTCACGGCCAAAGCATGGAACGCCCTTCCGCTCCACCTCAGACAGACAACATCGCTCCCCATCTTCACAGGAAACCTCAAAACATGGCTCTTCGACAGACCCCCTCCTTGATGGAATGGAACCTGCACCCCCCCAACCCCCCCCCACCCCTAGCGCCTTGAGACCCTTACGGGTGAGTAGTCGCGCTTTAACAAACTCCTGATTGATTGAATGGCAGAGAGAGCAGTCATTGGTAGTAGTGTCTGTTCCTGTCTCACCAGAGCTCAGACCCATGTTTCTATTATGCATCAGGCCCTTGCTTGCTGTCCTCTCTCCGTGACCTCGGACTGACCCACAGTTTGGAAAGGCATATCCATGCTGACCGCCTGCAGCTACTTCTACTCCCTCCCTCAACCCCAGCTGGAAGAAAATGGCACTCGAGGGCTGTGTGGTTACTACTACTTGTGAATCTACTAATCTACAGACACAAGTTATTGTTGGGACTACCTCTCCCTGCCAGACTCACTCTCACAAGAGACACGAAACTGACACTTGCGGGAGAGGCCACAAACTGAATGAGCACATTCCCATCAGACTGAAAAAGGGGTGATATGCGCTGGTGGGCAGTGTGAGGAGGCTTGCACTGTCATGGAAGAAGCAGAACAACAGGAAGCACACAATCCAGGCATCTGTCACATGAGAGTTGAATGGACAGGCAGGCACAACTTATCACATACGCATCCTGAAATAAACTGCAAATCAGTCCCGTTATATGCAAGAACAGGCTTTACCCCTGACCACAGTAACCAGGTGCTGATAAAAACAGCAGCAAAATACTAGTGGAGTGGCACACTATGCTAAGCACAGATTTGTAGTTTGTGATTATAAACCACGCCCTTAATTACATCCCCCCCCCCTGTTTTTTGTCCCACTTAAAGCCCTGCTGGGTTCTTGGTCAGGGGCTCACTGATGCCTACAGGATGTCCGCTTCCTGGCGCTAAATCGAGATTAACTTCCCTACCTCTAAATGCCCAGGCCTCTTTTCTTACCTCTTTGCACCACACCCCGAGACCTCCTCCCTGCTCAGGCTGTTGTCGTTGGGCTGACAGTGGCTGGGCGCCGCCATAACATCCTGCGTCGGCTGTGTGACTCGGAGCGTAAAGAAACGGAAGTACAGTGATCCATTGAATGAACACACGAAGGCGGGGGAGCTTCTATTTTTGTTTTGTAGTTCTATATAGCGCAAACTCGACCCGAAAGTACTGGAGCGCTTTAACTGATCACCAGTTGCCTTACACAAGTATACATTTATTTTTTGGTAAACACGGGGAGATTAAGTAATTTGCCCAGAATCACAGGATTTTGGGCCGACGCTGCTGAGACTCGACCCTGGTTTCCCAGTTCCAAAGTCGGTAGCTCTGATCGTTAGGCCACATCGGTGCAGCAGGTGCAGTGGTACTGGGCCCAGGGACCCGAGGGCCCACTGAATCCTGATTATTGGTTTATTAGTAATATTCAAACAGGAGTCGGGGCATTTCCTTCCTTGGCATAGGGCCTCTGACACACTGGCTTCGCTGCAGACACACGTAAGGTAGGATAGCCCAGTGGGTCAAAGAATTTACTGTAGAGATACGTGAGTATCCTGCAGGCCATGGGTAAAAAGAACAGAGAGGGCGAATGTGCCTGCTGCTGAGATCCGTCCATAAGCTGCGGAATGCAAGTGCCAGTCCCTGTTAGGTAGATCAGTGGGTTAGTGTCGTGATCTAATGTGCGTTCTGCAAAGAGTTGTATGAAACCCGCAGGTTACAGACTCAAATCACAGTTAGAGCTTTGGGGACGAATGAGCTTGCGGCACAGATCTGCGTGCAGCTTGCATGTCACAGGATAGGATCCCAGAAAAAAACGTCATCTGACTCATGCACTTACTGTAGAGCTTTTCAGCAACCTGACAGTCGCATGTTCAAATCCAGCTACGATATCTCAGTGGAATAGCTTGCTGGCTGCAGAGATCAGCGCGCGAGATGTATAAATGTCACTGAGAAGCGGCAACTCGCCCCATGTGCTATTTAACTGGGTTTAACACCTGGAACTCTCACAGATCTCCACGACACCTGCATTAACCCACCTTCTACTGTAGTATATGAAATAGGTTTACAATTTAGTGTACCAAAAACGCTGCTGCGTAGAGACACTGCACGCCTCTCTATGTCTACGCCCTTGTCCCTTATGGCTAGGGGTGGAGGAGAGAGCTGTTCCTTTCCCCAACCACCATGTCCTAGGGCTGCGCCTCAGTTTTCTCTTCTTTCACTGATGTGATCTCACCCCACGCCCTCCAGATGTTTGCACTGGAGCCTGAGCAGTGCCAGATGTGCTGGGGGGCCGCCCATCTGCAACCAATCCCCTTAGGCTGGTATATTTAGTATACGCCTCTAAGAGATAGTTTCAGACCAGGAAACGTAAAACACCCCTTCTCAGGAAAAAAACAACCCCTTTTGAGGCAGAGGTCAGGGAGCGCCGGCTCTTGTGCCATCTGCCCGGGCCCATTATGGCTCTGATGTCACCCGCAGGGAATGGGCGATTGTGTGGAGGGGCTGTGCCCCTCCCCCCAGCAGGAAAAGGAAGAAGGACTCAGACGCTGTCCAGGAAAGAGGAGGTCACTGTGTACAGAACTTTTATTTTTGCAGTTTTTTTTAAAGCGCAAATTCGATCGAAGGTATTGGAGTGCTTTACACGAGCACCGTTCACATTACACAAGGTCGCATTCATTTTTTTTTTTTAGACACGGGGATATTAAGTGGTTTGCCCTGAATCACAGGGTGGCGAGCCAACACAGAGACTCAAACCTATTCCCCAGTTCCCAAGTTGGTAGTCGCCATATTTTCTCCCTTTATGTGTTCCCCTCCCATTCCCAACAGATCCAGGAAAGATGGTTCAGGCTCTAAAGAACCACCGTGGTCCACAGCATCCTCGCGGCGCCTCCTGCTTCTCAGTCCCAACACAACCACGTTTACCCGAGGCGAGGCAGAAATGCCTCGGAGAAACACACGGTCATTTTGGGATTCGGGGGCGTGTTTTTTAGGTTTGAGTGACTGAAGACGTCACAGATAGAAAGAACGTAAAAAACACGCCCCCGAATCGCAAAAAGATGGGGCTTGATCGGAGTGACGCCCCTCTCCTCCAATGGCTGGCCTCTGTTTAGGAAGCCAGCCAATGGAGAAGAGAGGCGGGTTCAAGCCCCCTAACTAAGACACATTAAATCTCGGAGCTCCGCCCACTGCTTACGCAGTCCTCCACCTAAAAAAGGACCTGTGAAGAGAAACATAACAAATTTAGACCGACTGTTAAAAAGATTATCAAGCATGTTAGAATGCTAGAGCCGTTCAGAATATTGGAAAGAGGTTCCGTGAAAAGGTTGAAGAGAGTGGGCAACAGTGCAGAACCTTGAGGTACTCCAATAGTGACCGGGGTACTGGCAGAAAGTGATTGGTTGACTTTGATTCTTTGGGTACGGTTGTGCGAGAAAGAAGCAAACCAATTTAAGACAGGGCCCGATAACCCCATCCTATGTTGACGAATGGCAATCAAGTTTTCATGTTTAATAGTGTCAAAAGCTGAGGACAACTCAAGAAGGATCAGAAGACGAGGAACATTTTGATCAAGGGATCTCAAGGCGTCATCAAAGATGTGGGTTAGTGCTGTATCAGTACTGTGCCCTGCCCTGAAACCAGACTGGTAAAGTTCAAGGATCTGAAATTTCTCGATGTGGTTGCAGAGCTGTGTGTGGACGCATTTAGAGTAATTTCGCTAAAGTCATGATGCTAGAGATCAGACGCAATCTAGTGGGATCCGCTAAGTCAGCATTAGACTCCTTCGGGATGGGAGTGACTTGCCCCATCTTTAGGGAGTCAATCAATCAATCATGGACTTCAATCAATCAATCATAGGCTTGTAGAGCGCAGACTTCTCACCCGGAATGGGTCTCAAGGCGCTGGGGGGGGGGGCAACCCGTTCAGAGGGTGGTCACTGAGTCCCATCGAAGAGCCAGGTCTTGATGTCTTTTAGGAACTTAGGGAGAGATGTGGTCTGTCGGAGGTGGAGAGGAAGGGAGTTCCATGCCTTGGCCGCGAGGAGGGAGAAGGAGCGTCCTCCCGCTCTGGTCTTCTTGATCAGAGGTCGCATGGGCGAGCTGGGCCGAGCGGAGAGAAAGTTGGAGGCGTGGAACTTGAGGCAGTGGTTCAGTGGTTGGCGGGTCCAGTGTTGTGGAGGGCCTGGTGTGCGTGGGTGAGAAGCTTGATGGTGATTCTCTTCTCTATGTGGAGCCAGTGTAGGGTTCTTAGGTGTTGGCTGATGTGGCAGTGGCACAGTAGGTTGAAGATTAGTCTGGCGGCGGCGTTCTGAACGCTCTGTAGTTTGAGGGTGAGGTTCTTGTTGATCTCGGCGTAGAGTGCTTTGCCGTAGTCCAGTCTGCTACTGATGAGGGCATGTGTGACGGTTTTCCTGTGTTCGTGGGGGATCCAGTTGAAGGTCTTTCGTAGTAGGCGGAGGGTGTGGTAGCAGGAGGAGGTGCTGGCGGTGACCTGGCATTCCATTTTGAGTTTGGAGTCCAGGATGATCCCGAGATTGCGTGCATGGTCTGAGGGAGGGGGCCCCAGAGGACGGGGGGCCATCAAGTGTCGTTCCAGGCGTCTGGGTGTGGACCCATGATGTGCTCTTCGGGTTTGCCCACGTTAAGTTGTAGGCAGCTGGCAACGGCTTCCATACCGACTTGAAAGTTGAGTCTGGCGATGTTGGGTTGGTTGGAGAGGGAAAGGATGATTTGGGTGTCATCTGCGTATGATGTGATATTAAGTTTGTGTGTTCTGACGTTTGATGCGAGCGCCGCCATGCAGATGTTGAACAGGATCGGGCTGATGGGGGATCCTTGTGGGACACCGCAGGTGGTTGGAGTGGGTTCTGAGTGAAAAGGAGGGAGTCTGACTCGTTGGGTCCTGCCGGAATAGAAAAGAGACGATACAGTTGAGGGCCTTGTTCCGGATACCTGCTTCGCGGAGTCTGCGGGCTTGGGTGCGGTGGAAGACAGTGTCGAAGGCTGTGGAGACGTCCAGGAGGATGAGGGCTACCGTCTCTCCTCTGTCGAGTAGGGAGCTGATGTCGTCCATTGCCATGAGGAGAGTGGTTTTGGTGCCGTAGTTCTTCCTGAAGCCTGATTGGCAGGAGTCGAGTCAGTAATCCTCCCCTGTACAAGAGATTCTGGAATTATCCTGGACCAGAGTGTAAGAGTGGCTGAATTTAGTTTTTTTAGAAGCTTAGCGGGAAGAGGATTGTTGAAGTGGTTAGAGGGTTTTAGAGACGCCAGGGAGCTAGCCAGCTCCGCGCCATACGGGAGCTGGAAAAAATTCCAAGACGCATTGTTTTTAGGAGAGTCAACTATAGGATGTGAAAAAGCAATCTCTGCCTTAGGCACATCCTACGCAGGGGATCTCAAGGAATGCTGCTTAGGTGCGGCACATTGAAGTGCAATGTTCAATTTTCCTTGCCTTTTCCGAGAATTGAGCTGAGAAATCCTCCTCACTGGGGTAGGAGGTCACAAGTGCCAATATATGGTTTGTGGTAGGAGTGGCTTGTTGTTTGATGATTTCAAACAGTTTCTTGGGTCTGCATTTAGCGCTGTCCAGCAGGGCCCTGAAGTGATCTGATTTCGCACTACAAATCGGTTTGTTGTATGCGCTTCTCATCCTCCTTAACTGATTGAGGCTTGTAGTGGAGGGAGAGTTTCTCCATAGTCTCTTAGAAAGTCTACGTTTGCGACGTTCCTCACTTAGGGATTCATTAAACCAGGGTTTGGATTGTTTGCTCGGAATCCTTTTGAGTTGCAAGGGAGCGATAGCGTCAACTATACTTGACATGGAATTGATTTAGGGATCTGATAGGTTGTCCAAGTTAGACATGTTAGGGGGTGGCTGAAGCAAATTCTTGCTCATGCTAGTTAGATTATTGATGTTGATGTCTCTCAGATTGCGAACCAGCTGTTTGGTTGTAAGCAGTTGACCTTGTCTGAGCAGGACCTTTTTCCAAAATGTGAGAGGTGATTTGGTGATGATCCGACCAATCACAAGGTATAATGTCATCAAGACGAATAATGTCTCTAGCTATGATAAGGTCCAGGGTGGTGCCTTTATTGTGGGTGGGACCATAGCAGGCTTGGTTGAGTTTGGAGAGGAAAGCCTTAAAAGAACATACTAGGGGATCATTTGTGCCGTTCAGTGAACGTTGAAATCCCTGAGGAAGGTATGTCTAGTGTAAAGGTCAGCGCAAGAGGAAATTGACTCCATACTTTGCTCTATGAAGAGCAGATTGTCACCAGGTGGGTGATATATTGTGTGGAGCACAGAAATAATCTTGCCATTGTTCCAGATTTCTGTGACTAGGTGCTCACATGAGGACATCAGCACCTTTGGAGCCCGTTTCAATGTGAGACTGGAGCGATGGATGCAGACAATGCCCCCTCCTGTTTTATCCAGTCTATTTCTTGTGATAATGCCATAATCAGGAGGGATTAAGATGTTGAGTATTGGGGGATGGGGAGAGTCATTGAGCCAAATTTTGGTAAGGCTCATGTGGTCCAACTGTTGAGAGAGGATGAGTTCAGAGATAGCAGTAGTGTGTTTCAAAGCTGATCTGCAGTTGAGAAGCATTGATTTGATATGAGAAGAGGTAGTGACCGCTTCTGGGCGAGACGTGGTGATCTGAAGCAGGTTATCACTATTCACGCCTCTAAGGTTAACACTAGATTATCTACCATGATCTGCACAGATAGTTGGTATGTTGACTGGTGAGTCAGAAAGAGCCTCGCCTGGAGCCATTGTACGAAAGAAGAAGAGCGTGCGTGTCATCAAACGATAGCTGAGGTAAGACCCTGGGGGCCTGGAGGAGTGGTTAGGAAGAGTGCTAGTGATCCAATGTGGGATAGTGAGAGAGGACCTAACCTCCCTTAGTGTTTAACATTGGTTGGAAGAGTAGGTCGATCAAACCCGCAGGAGGGATAGAGTTTGCAAAAATTCTCAATCTTCAAGGAGAAGTGTAGGAGGGACTGCAGGTTATTTCTGACAGTATGGAGATTGTGCTTGAGGTCAGCCATTTTCTCCTCAAAGAAAGGGAGACTAACATAGTCAGTGACTGGCCTGGAGCAATAACAATTATGGAGTCCCTTAGGTAGAGTGGAGTTGTAAGATAAACACTCATCACAAAGATTACAGGGGGATACTGTAGTCCGAAAGAGTTCCGTCATATTAACCTCAAGGGGGGTGGGGAGGAATAGCATAGATGTCTTCCGGGTTCAGTGCGGGAGGTTGAAGGGAGCATCCTGGAGACGTATAAGTGACTGGTAAGGAAAATTTCGACTGAGAGAAAGGGAAGAAATATGAGAGGATATGGGAAGGTAAGGGTTAGTATGAGATGTATTGGGGTAAGACATTGAGAATAGAGTAGGCGAAGCACTAAGATTGGTGTTACGGACGCTTAAAGAAGCATAATCAGGGTCGGGTTTGTGAGTAATATATTTGTCAACTGCACCTGGGTATGTCATTGGGGAGGGGGGGGAATTGGGTGCAGAGTAGTGGGAGCACTAAGGTTGTTGTTACGGGCGCTTTGAATTTGATAATCCAGGCTGACCGGGTGGGGTTTGAAAGCATTACCCTCATCCATCATGTCTGGGAAAGAATCAGACCGGGCCATAGAGAATGAAGGGGGGGGGGGTGGCAGGGAGGGAACAAGGGCTACCGCAGTAGAGGGCAAACTTATAGGATGTAAATTAGATATCGAGTTATTAAGTGAGATTTTAATCTTCATAAAGATAATGTCAAAGCGATTAAGATTTAGGTCGGAGGCTTGAATAAAGGACGTTGCCATTATTATAGAGAGAAATGGTCAGATCAGCATTGAGTACTGGAGAGGGTAATACGACTATTCAGAAGCTGTGCTAGGTTTTGCCCAAGGGTTTGGAATGAAGCGTAGCAGTTGGTGCTCTTCTCCACTGGGCTCTTCTGGATGTGTAGAACTTAAGGTCTGTGACCACTAAACCCTTTGACGAGCAGTAATAGATATGAGAGATAAGCGTTTCAGGGAAATGTTTGAGTAAATTGTGTTTAAAGAACTTAGCTTCGAAAGGTTGGGAGAATAGATAATCTTAAACGCATTTAGGCCTACCAAGGTCAAATGGGCCGATGCGCTCATAGCAGGTAGAGTAATGGACAGGAAAGCGAGCAACGGGGGGGGGGCCTATATGTTTGAGTTCAACAAAATCGATTTGAAGACAACCAAATTTTAAGTGTGTAATATTCCATTTAATGATCCAAATGAGATAGGGTGAAGCTAAAGGATAAACTATTCATTGAACAGAAGAAAATCTGGGTCTTGTGAATTACAGGACACCTAGGTAAAGCTTAGCATATTTACTTGTTGTAGCAGAAACTTTAAAGACTTTAAAGATGGCCGCTCCACAGGTAGAGCAGAGTGGAAGTTCTACCTTCTTTCTTTAATCCTGTCAATTGGAGAACATTGTATCTTGTTGCAGCCAGGCTATTCCAAGATGGCCGCACCATGAGTAGCACAGAAAAGTCCTATCTTTGTTTCTCCAGCCCACTCCACAGAAGGGAATCCTCCCTTTCTTTCTCTGATCCTACAAATTTTGAAACTTAGTCAAGTGCGTAAAAAGCAAATGAGAGTAAGAGATCTTCCAGGAAAAACAAGTAACACCAATGATCTGCCAGGAATCCACAAGCAAGGGGGAGAAGTCACCCGGCATGAACAGATAGGCTTCTCCCTGAGCGCCTTGTTGCTGACTAACAGCCAAAATCCGGGGTCTCCCCAGGGGTCAATCTGGGCTTTTTATTGGCCATATGAAGGCTGAGAACATTACCTCCATTTTCTTTAAAAGACTTCATCTGAAGAGTGCAGGGTATTGCAGCAAACAGGAAATTGCACATGGGTAAAACCGACATCCGAATTGAAGCAACACAGCCCATTATCGATAAGGGTAGGTTGGCCAATCTTGTGAATAGGACCTTTATTTGACTAGTCGGAAGGGAGTAATTCAGTGCATTTAGCTCCTTTATGTGCTCCGTTACATATATTCCTAAATAACACTTAAGCCTGAATTAACAAGAGAATGGAATTCTTTAATTAAAGTGTCAAGTTCACAGCTACATAATAAAATCTCTGTTTTCAGCATGTTAATCTTATATTCAGCAAGTGCTTGATAGTCTTGGAAAATTTAAAAAGCCCGCTTTTGATTCTCTAAATCCGGGTTTAAAAATATGGCTCTATCGTCCCCGTATAGCCTGATGTTAGTCATCCCACTTATTGACAGCTTTATACTCGTATCAGTCCGAAAGGCTATAGCTAACAGTTCTATAAAAAGAGTGAAAAGTATCTATCAAAGGGTGACCTGAAAAACAATTTACAACATGTGTGTAGACAATTAGAGCCCACTCGTGTGACGAAAGAAAATAGTCTAGCTTTTCTGCAGATGTATGCCTTTTTGAAATATAAAAGAATTCATACTTATCCGGGTACCTTTGTTGCCATAGATCCAACAACTTCAGACTCTTAATATAGTCTGACATGACTCTGGACATTCGCGGCTTATTCTGCTTAGGAGTATGAGATGTAGCGTCTAGCTCCAGATTCATAAGAAAATTATTACAATCCCACTCTAATCAATTTCCCTGGATGGTCAACAATATCTGGCAGTGCTCTACCAGTGGGGCTGGATTGTCTAAGATCAGAGCGTAGACTGTGGCTATTGTTACGCTAACATTAGTAAGTAATTCGCTTACCAGAGCACACCTCCCATCTTCATCTGTTGGGGAGAAGTTAACATGGAACAGGAAATATCTATTTATATAAATTGCAACCCCCCTATGGCCAGCACTTGCGCTCGAGATAACATAACAAATATTTGTAACGAGCACGATCAACCAAGTGTATCTTGGCGCTGATTAACAGATGTTTATTGTTACCCAACTCAATGGTATTTCTTTTATCGACCTCAGAAGGATGAAAGGCTGAGTGGACTTACCAGGATTTGAACCGGTGAGCATGAGGTCAAACACAGCCCCCACACTAGACGCATTAGTCCACTAAGCCACAGGACCCGGCCAATACTCCTGGAGATACACTTATGACGTGCCCACTGCTTCAACTTGTACTTGGACTCCCTTTTATCGCAAAAGTGTCTCTCTTGAATAAGCCCTACATCCTGGGACTGTCCTTTCATCCAATCTTCAATTGCCCGTGCCATACGCCTATTATTAAGCCCATTGGCATTAAATTAGACAATTCTCAAGATGTACCCTCATCTAAGTCCTGGGTTTCAACATATAAAGGCATTTCAACCTAAAATGCAGTGCTGAAGGAAGCAAAACTAAAGATATACTATGCCATAAACTGAAATGCAGTGCAAAAAATGTCCAAGTACATTCCAAACAGAAATATCAATATATATTCACTTCCCAATTGCACTCTCCCGAATGCAAAGTGCCTAGGGTGCCTTTCAGCGTGCCACAGAGAAATCCACAAATAAGTAGGTGCGCCGTGCTTAAAATGAAAAAAGCATGCTAAGAATGGCAAGGTGCCCATATTTCTGCCATAAGCGAAAGCGCAGTGCAAGTATATGCATATGCTTATTCTCAAACAGTTCAGATACATTACATAATTTCGATTCATTTCACATCCCTATTGCATTATTCTGTATATAGTGACTAATCTACTTCACTGCACCTCGATAAAGCCCACACGTATGAAAGTGCACTGTGCTTAAAGTAAAAAAAACAAGCCTTATATGTAGAGTGCCAAGTCTTCAAGTGCGATGCATAACAAAAACAGGTATATTTCTATAAACAGTGCACAGCACTTTGCCTCACTATTGCACCTCCCCATTGCCTTCTTCATTGCAGCATTCTGGTTCTAAAGTGCCAAAGTGCATTTTGCATCATTAAGCATTGCTACCCGTTCCTCACCTATCCACTTCTGCACGGATCTTACTGGATTTACTACGTTTGCTACATTTCCATTTCTGACTCCATGAGCCTTTAAACAACTGCACATATCCAAGTGTGAACTCCTCCAGCAGTGGTCCCATAGGCCCCTCCCCTTGCCACACACCCGGTGCTACCACCCGAAGGGGGAATTGCCTGCATTATTTCCCGTGTATCTCCACATTAGCCAGGGTGCAATGGCACTGCACCCCATGCCACTTATGCCCTTAAAGTGCCCGACCGCCTCCCTCCCCCCAAGGGGAGACAAATCTCTCAAAAAGGGAACCTCAGGCCTAAACATTCCAGCCACAGCTCAAATTCAGCGATCAAACCAGAGGATTCCAATCGTCACCCACAGAAAGCATATCGCATCTTACTAAATGCTGACCCTGCTAGAAGCAAAATATTATGATAAAAGGGAAACAGAGGAGGAAATACTTAACCCAAACATACATCCAGAGAACCCTAATTTGATATCTTCTAGAGACGCTCCTGGGGTTCTTCAGTATCTGAAGAAAAGATGAAATGGTCTTTCAGCAACACATTGAGCTTGGTTTGCTGCACAATAGATGCCTGAACCCCCTTAGATTTAAAGGAATCATTCACTGTAGGAAGCTGGCTCTCTATATAGTGCACTAAAACAAAGTACACTGTGCAGACTGCAGTGGCTCCCCAGTTGGGTTACAGAGTCTTAAGTAGATAACACAAACGCTCTCTTTTGTGGTAGTGTGGGCAAGCAGTAAGGCTCTCTTTTGTGGTAGTGTGGGCAAGCAGTAAGGCTTATCAGAGGGTAGTGTTAAGCATTTGTTGTTCTCACAGCAACAACAAATGAGAGACACACTCAAAGAATAAATCAGAGACCAAATTAGAAATATTATAGTATATATGTTTTGAAGCCAAGAACTTTGTTCAAAGGTAAGTACTTTCTTCTATATTTATTCTTACAAGTAGGCAAATGGTTCAAACTCGGGCACCTTTACGCATGATGCAATAAAGGTAGGTACAGTTGGCTTTAGGGGTTCACCTTCTGGATTCCGAGCATTAGGGGGCCAGGGTCCAAAGTACTACCAGCAGTTCTTTGCGACCTGCTCAGATTCAACCGGGAGCCGGGTGCTTGTGAAGTTGGAATCTGGGCGTGCTAAAGAGAAAGAGTTGGGGACACCTAAAAACAGGCTGATTTGGGGAACTTAGAAGCAAGCATGAAGGCGCCCAAACAGGGACTTTGGTTGCAAGAGGTCTTAGATCGAGGGAGCACAACCGGTTCGTCGGCACCCGGGCTGGGCGGTGCAGGTGCATTGTTGTTAGGTCTGCGGGGCTGAAAGCGCAAGGGGCGCCTTGCGGTCAGGGACAAACAGATGGCAGAGACAAAAGTCGAAACAGCTTGACCACTCGCAAAGTGGGTCTTAGGGATAGAGACATCCCTCGACAGCTGCTTGGTCGCTGCTGCTGCTGGGTGCAGGGCATCCGGTACCCCGGGGATTTGTGCTGCACAGCTCCAGTTGATCCTGGTGTCTTCACACTCAGTGGGGAGACAAATCTGACCTTCCAGAGCACAAGTGCATCTCCCTGGGCATCTGCGGCGTTGATCGGGGAGCTGCAAGGCAGTGGACCAGACTTTGCTTGTTGGTGCCTGCAGCTGCAGGGAAGAAGCTCCTCTACTGTCGACAGGTTGCAGGCAGGGTTTCGTGCCAGCTCTTCTGACCAGGCAGTGACTCTTATTCGTACTTCTCTTGATCCGTTGAATCCAAGTTTTTGGGTTCAGGGGTGCCACCTAAATACTCAATTTAGGGGCAATAAGGGGAGTGACAGGTAGTAGCCAATGGGTACCTATCTTTTGGGTGTCTACACCCTCTATACGACCACTTCCTGTGGGAAGTAGGAATAACCCTGACCCTAAAATGCTAATCCTACCCAAAACAATATGGAGGAATTTGAAAAGTTGGGTCCACATCAGCTAGAACACCTGAGGGGTGGTGCTGACTTGAAGTGGGTAAACCTCCTTATCTTACTAATTTTCTCACCTGTCTAGCTGACAAAAATGGGAGCAGGACAGGGGGGATTGCCATCTCCACTATCTGGAGAGGCCCGAGGTTGCATAACAAAGGCGGCAGAGCCTTTGAAGCTTCCCTCCCTGGACGGCACATCCTGCTTGTCCTGGAGGGTCCTAGGTGCCACAGGCTCCGATACCCATACCTTTTGCCCTGGTTGGAACGACACCATACCAGAGTTTGTAGTGTAGAATATGCAGTTATCAGTCTCAGTGTTCATGAAAATGCCTATATTTGGTTTCATGTTTTTTGCACGTCGCGAGTAAAACAAGCGCAAAACTAACCTCCAGCTGGTGGGTTGAATGTGTATTAGGTTTCAACATGTGGGTTGAATTACATCTTGTTAGTAGGGTGGAAAGTGAAATAAAGTGTTGAATTTTTGGTTACAGAGAGATACCAGAACATGTATGATTTAGCAGTTTGGGATATTAGGAAAAAATAAGCGATTGCCATACCAGCTGTGGATGGGAGTACTTACCTAAGGTAGAGGAGTACCAACAGCGCCCTCAGGATACTGAGAGTGGACGAAGACCTGCAAAGGAAGAAGAGAGGGAAATGTAGAAATAGAAGAAAGACTGGCAACAGGAAGAGCAATACAGACTTGGAGAGGGAAAACCAACAAATGACTATAAAAGATTTTTTAATGCTGACAATCTTTTACTCCAAGACGTGGGAAGCAGGAGACCACCAATGAGGTGTTGAATCATGGAGGAGGATACCCTGCAGCATAGGGAACATGATGAGCAGCTGCAGCACGGATGACAGCCAGGAGGAATCAAAACCAAGAAGCTGATGTTGGAGGAAGGACGGACATATAGCCAAGAAGCAGAACTCAAAATACAGACAAATGACAGAGATGGAAACCTGCACTCCACCTGGTAACGCGGTGGCCCCGCAATGGTTCATTGGAGGACCATGGCTAACCAGATGCATGTCAGGGGTAGTTTGCGAAGGAACAGGTCGGGAAAAGTACAGGCATTGAGGCTTGCATGGAGCCCCTGGAGAACAAACTAGACTAAAAGATGACAATCATGCATATAATCCTAAAATCACCTGGGGTTCTTTTCTTTGACAAGCAAGTCTTGATGGCCAAACTAAGGGCCTTGCTCTTGTAATGGAGGGGCGAGGAAAAGAAAGTGGGAAGGAATAAGAAACAAAACACAAGAAAGGATAAAACAGACAGGAGAAATAAAGAGAAAGAAATACAAGTGTACTATAGAAAGCAGAAAATAGCTGGAAAATATATAGTTAGGAAGAACAGCAAAAGATGAGAAGTGGAGAGGAATCGGCTTTCCAATAATTTGAGATTTTTTTATTTGACCTGTGTTAAAATGACACTTATCTTTTCCTTTTTTTGTGTGTTTTTTTATATAGCGCGAACTAGACCCGAAGATATCAGAGCGCTTTACATGAGCACCAGTTATGTTAGAGGGGGACACATTTTTTTTTGTTAGGCAGGAAGATTAAGGCCATATGTATCAAGAAACTCATTTGTGAATCTCAAATAGCGATTTTTAAGAAATCGCTATTTGAGAATCGCAAATGGGTATGTATGTACAAAATCACATTTTTTTTTGCGATTTCTTAAAATTCCTTAATTGCGATTAGCAAATTGCGAATCGCAATTAAGGAATACTTTCCCATTAATTTCTATGGGCCAGGAGGCCCATAGGAATGAATGGGAAATTATTCTCAGTTTGCGATTCACAATTTGCTGATCGCAAATTGGGAATAATTTCAAGGGTGAAGGGGTGGCCAAAGGACACCCTGTTGTATCCCTGAAATATGCATGGGTGCACATGTGGCGCACATACATGCCCCAAGGGCATGTATGTGCGTCACATGGCACTTTGAAAAATGCAAAAATGTGCATTTTTCAAGGAATTCGCAACTTACCACCAACTAGAAGTTGGTGGTAATTTGTGATTCCTTAAGGACATTTAGCACATTTTTTTTGCTTCATACATTGCATTTAAGGAATCGCAAAATTTGCGATTCCTTAAATGCAATTGCAAAATAAGGAATCGCAAATTTTGCGATTCCTTATTTTGCACCAGATTTTGCTTAATACATACCATGTAGCAAATTCGGCCTTTGCGAATGCGAATTTGCTGGATACATATGGCCCTAAGTGATTTGCCCAGAATTACAGAATGTTGAACGTCCCTGCCGAGACTCGAACTCGGTTCCCCAGCTCCGAGGTCGACCGTCCTAGCCGTCAGGCCACATTCTCTCCCTTTAATCTGAGGACACTGGAGGTGGAGCCCCAGTCAGTCTCCTGCGCTAAGAAAAGGAGTACGCAGGGCTTAAGCCTAAGGACATTTTTAGAAACAATCCTTTGAGATCTTTACAGACTTTCTAAAGAATTTGAGCCTGTATGATAAATGGAAAACAAAAAAAACATTTAATTACTCAGAGAGCCTTGTAGTTGGCCTGTGCTACTAAACAACAACAAACATAACAGAGACTGAGAAATTAATAGGCAGAGTCCCACAGGGATCGAAGCTCAGTCCACCCTTTTGAACATTCACATTACACCACTGGCTAACATCATTGTCATCTCCTATTCCGATCACTCCCCGCTCATCCAGTCCAAGAATGACAAAACCACCGGCAGAACCAACTTCTCCAACTGCATGACCATGGTAACAGACTGGATGCAAACCAACAGCATGCAGCTCCACTCTGACAAGACGGAAGCACTGGTCTTCGGCAACAAGACCTCCCCATGGACTCCACCAGGTGGCTGTCGGAGATAGGACAAACACTCACACCCACAGACCATGCAAGCAACTTAGGGATTACCTTAGATGGCAAGCTCAACACAACGGCTCAAGTCAATGCAGTGTGCACCTCCTGCTTCCACATCCTAGGCTTGCTGCAGAAAAAATCTTCAAATGGTTGCCTCTAAACACCAGACAGACCATCACACAAGCATTCATCACCAGCAGGTTGGACTACATCAACTCTCTCTATGCCAGAATCTCCAAACAACTCCTACAAAGACTCCAGACCATCCAAAATACTGCTGCAAGACTCATATTTGACCTTCCTCGCCACACCCACATCACATCACACCACAGAAAACTTCACTGGCTCCCCATTCACAACCATAGCCAATTCAAACTTCTCACACACACAAACAAAGCCCTACACAACACAGGACCAGAATACCTGAACAGCTGCATGCACTTTCAGCAACCAACAAGACACCTACACTCTCCATAGCACCACTTCACATATTTGCCGATGCTGCAAAAGGAAAACTGGATGTCGCTTATTCTGCTACATCGCATGCAAAACTTGGAATGACCCGTCTCAACACATCAGAGCCTTCTCTTCACTTCTTGAGTTCTCCAAGAAGCAGAAAACCTGGCTCTTTTTCGAAGTACCTTGGAGATCACAAACCTGCACACCTCCCCAATCGCTTGCATACCATCTCAGTTGATTAGTGCGCTATACAAATCATTATAACATAACATAAACCACACTCCACACCCTCTTTTGTCCAAATATCCTCTGTTCTGTGAACAGTCATTGTGTTTATACAGTAAGTGTGAATGTGTTTAGGAGTGCCTTTGTTTCTCTGTGTCTGTGCATCTGGCTTTGTCTGTCTCTGTACCAGGTATTTTTGAAAATCCTTGCTCACAACCGTTGTTGCTTCTTTGTCGTGGTTTCGGGCCTGTTGCTTGCACCAGCAGCCTCCTGCTGTTTTGTTTGCCCCCCTGCGGTCTACAATCGTCATTGCTTGTTACATTTTGGCTGCACCTAGCATTTTATTTAACCTCTGAATCGTGAACAAACTAGAATCTTGGTTGGAGTAAAAAGCAAGTGGTCAGCTATAAGGGTCTAGCGTATTATTTTCTTTCTCTCTGCAAGCAGAAAAGCATGTGACCTCCTATGCATGCAACCGGTCTCACCTTTGGGACGTTATATGTATTTAACTATACAGCACATCCGCCTGGGTACTGAAACATCTACTGTTCCTTAACATGGAGGGAAAGTAACACCAAACTGCGTGACACGCCAGGTATGGGAACACATGGAGAGAAATATTGCCTTTCAGTGGGAAATGGTATAGTCCAAAGCTCTATT
Source organism: Lissotriton helveticus (assembly GCF_964261635.1). Classification (NCBI taxonomy): domain Eukaryota; kingdom Metazoa; phylum Chordata; class Amphibia; order Caudata; family Salamandridae; genus Lissotriton; species Lissotriton helveticus. Next base: position 1,210,948,695 of record NC_136063.1, read on the forward strand.
TTGAATGTAAAGTTAGGGCCTTCGGTGGTCATATCACTGAAAATACAAGATTTAAAAAAAATATTATTGTGTACGGGTGCTCGTGGAAGACAATTTCTATGGATTCGAATCTAGAAAATGCTAAAGTGATTCTGGTATGTTATTGACCTCTGCTGGTCGTTTTCTATCAAGAAAGTTAAATAGAAAGAGTTGCCAGAAAAAAAAAAAGAAAAAGGTCGCTCTGCAGAAAGCAATTCTGGTATTTTACTGACCTTTGCTGGTCGTTTTCTATCAAAACAGTTAAATAGAGGCAGTTGACAAGAAAAAAAGGTCCCTAAGTGGAAGCAGACAAGTTCTAGGGCTGATCACCAGAGCCCACAAAGTACATACACATATAAGAATATAATAGGTATATACTAAAGTATATACAAGAGGTCTCGAATGTTTGACCTAAAAAGCAACGTTACACCCACATGTCACTGTAGCCCTGAATCACACTGCAGACCAGTGGTAGTGGGAGAAATCTGCCAATGGCGGGGGCCAGAAAAAAACAAGGTGAAATGCAGCGAGTAAGCAAACAAAACATGCAACCTCCAACTCCTAAAAGAAGGTTTATCTGGGGTGGGGAGAATTCTGCCACGAAAATTCCATTGTGAGACCATGTATGCAAAAAGGAGTCTATATCCATCCAGGATAAGAATTAAGCAAGCACTACATGCACTGCAAAGGTCTGATTAGTGTGTTCTCAAACAAGGGTTGTCATACAATGGAAACAGTACATTCCAGCTTATGCCATAACAACAGTTTCACAATGAGTTGCACTAATTTCCTTATAACAGTAAACCAGTTGCAGCTTTCCAGAAGGTAGCGCTGTTTCATTACACTACTTCAAAACACCTGAATTATATCAAACATGTCACTGAAAGTTCTACTGGCATCATTTAATGTAAAAAATGATCACTGAGTGACGCCTGAAGCATTAAGTGGAGGTTTCCGATATCCCTGTATGTTGCGCAAAAAACAAAGTCATAGCGGGAAGTCTGTCATCTGTTAAACATTGAAGAGGGACTGCTGCAAAGGATGCTGCACTGCCCGAGTGACAGGGTCGGACTGCCTCATGCCAAAGAAATCACTGAATTTCATCGGCATGATGGGGTCACTCCTGCAGCACCTCTCCCTTGACAATCAGGAACGGAAACAGATAAGAACTAACAGAAAGAATCCCATACAAGCCCAATGGTCGTCCCATAATTACCTGGCTGCCTGAAGATGCTCTGATATGGGTGTATAACCTGCAAGAACAAATGAAAAAAAATCAGACCTCAATATCAGAAGGGGTGTCCCAGCACCCAAATGCAGAAGTTGCCACTCATGTAAAACTGTGTATGCACACCCATGCTGTAGATAATGAAAGAATGTACCCGCCCCAAGAGTGTTATCATCTCATGTCTGGACCCTTTCTGTGCTCACATCCAATAGAGACCAAGCCAAAGCTGGTAGGTATCCCCCTGCAGGCATGAGCGCATCTTGAATTTAGCACTGCAGATGACCTTACCTGTGCAGCACATGTGTAATGCCCCCTCCCTGGATCCAGGTTCATGGGACACAGGAGTAGGGGGGGGGGGGGGAATGTCTAATGAAGCTCAGTGTTTAGGCGCCTACATCACTAGCTTCAGGGAGCCAAAAAACTACTAAAGGTACCAGGATCCACGAGAGGTTGGATCCAGCACTTGCTGTTTGTGTATTTAAGTCTCCTCCAAGCAGCGTGCTTCCGAATTGTTCCAGTGGCACACGTCACAGTGTGTCTCCCATAGAGGTCATGCTCGTGTCCAACATGTGTTTGCTATTCGGCATGGCAGCATAAACAATGTACCACAGAAGTGAGTCTCAAAGTGCACTTTCCCAGAACACCGTAGCATAGCTGCCAAGTTTTCAGATTGCTTATGTGTGACATTTCCATGGTTTCAGGGCACTTATAGTGACACTCAACTGCCAATGTGTGACACTTAAGTGACACTTTCTCGTGAGTTAAACCAAGTAATGAAGTTCATTGAAACACATACATATCAGAAATGACACCTTTTGGAAGAATGAAAAAGCTCTAAAACTATTTTGAAACTGCTGCAAAACCCTGGAAATAGAAGCTTAAGGCTTGCTTTATAACACTAAATTTATGGACGCATTGTGGTAGCTAACATTTGAATACAATTTTAAAACAATGAACACACTTATCGTGCTTTCAGTCATAGGCTGCGACCATGCAGCACTATAATACAGAAGTCACAATACCCCACTGCACCAACCAGGGCTCAATTCTGGTTACACACAACATCTCTGCAGTGATTGCATTAGCTAATTGATGTTTCATACACGGTAACTTTAAAGAATGAATTTTCCATTAATTTCTTAAACGTATGATTTATCATCTTTCATTTAGTTGCGTGGTATTTTGCATTAGACCAACAAAATAATTATAGAATATTTCCTCCTTGTTTCTGTCTGGTTATAACACATAGACTGCATTGGCTGCTCAAGCAGTCAGCTCTAAAGTCCATTTATGCCTAATGACTGCTGCAGTTTCATATTTCACTAGATAGTCAAAGCTAGGGTTAGTGCAGGGCATTTGAGCAGCATATTTCATGGGGAACTGCAGCTTGGCTTTTACCTGCATGGAACTGAAATTGCCAAACATCAATGAAGGCAATTAAGACATAAATACCATTCATTCTCCGTGTAAAATAAGTTAAACCCGGGGATTGTTTTGTTTCTCATACTAAAATATAAATGAAGGAAAACGTGTCTGCCACTCACTCCCTGTATGATGTAAAGCAGGAGTCTCCAACCTTTTCTGGAGTGACAGCTACTTCTGCTCAAGGAAAGTGTCCTGAGCTACTAGTAAATTTTGGCACTATAAAATATTAACAACATGAGTAAATATCATCAGGCGGTGAGAGCCAAAGCTTGAAGATGGGAGGGGGAGAGGCTGTACAGGAGAGGAGGGGGAGGGCAGAGGCTGCACAGGAGAGGTGGGGGGAGGAAAGAGGCTGCACGGGAGAGGTGGGGGGAGGGAAGAGGCTGCACGGGAGAGGTGGGGGGAGGGAAGAGGCTGCACAGGAGAGGTGGGGGAGGGAAGAGGCTGCACAGGAGAGGTGGGGGAGGGAAGAGGCTGCACAGGAGAGGTGGGGGAGGGAAGAGGCTGCACAGGAGAGGTGGGGGAGGGAAGAGGCTGCACAGGAGAGGTGGGGGAGGGAAGAGGCTGCACAGGAGAGGTGGGGGAGGGAAGAGGCTGCACAGGAGAGGTGGGGAGGGAAGAGGCTGCACAGGAGAGGCGAGGGTAGGGGAAGAGGCTGCACAGGAGAGGCGAGGGTAGGGGAGAGGCTGCACAGGAGAGGTGGTAGGAGAGAGGCTGCACAGAAGAGGTGAGAGGCTGCACAGGAGAGGTGGGAGGGGAGAGGCTGCACAGGAGAGGTGAGAGGGGAGAGGCTGCACAGGAGAGGTGGGAGGGGAGAGGCTGCACAGGAGAGGTGAAAGGGGAGAGGCTGCATAGGAGAGGTGGAAGGGGAGAGGCTGCACAGGAGAGGTGGGAGGGGGAAGCTGCACAGGAGAGGCTGCACAGGAGAGGTGGGAAGGGGAGAGGCTGCACAGGAGAGGTGAGTGGGGAGAGGCTGCACAGGAGAGGTGGGAAGGGGAGAGGCTGCACAGGAGAGGTGGGAAGGGGAGAGGCTGCACAGGAGAGGTGGGAGGGAAGAGGCTGCACAGGAGAGGTGGGAGGGGAGAGGCTGCACAGGAGAGGTGGGAGGGGAGAGGCTGCACAGGAGAGGTGGGAAGGGGAGGGGAGAGGCTGCACAGGAGAGGTGGGGAGGGGAGAGGCTGCACAGGAGAGGAGGGAGGGGAGAGGCTGCACAGGAGAGGGTGGAGGGGAGAGGCTGCACAGGAGAGGAGGGAGGGGTGAGGCTGCACAGGAGAGGAGGGAGGGGTGAGGCTTCCCAGGAGAGGAGGGAGGGGTGAGGCTGCCCAGGAGATGTGGGAGAGGCTGCACAGGAGAGGGGGAGGCTGCACAGGAGAGGTGGGAGAGGCTGCACAGGGGAGGGGAGAGGCTGCACAGGAGAGGGGAGAGGCTGCACAGGGGAGGGGAAAGGCTGCACAGGAGAGGCTGCAGAGGAGAGGAGGGAGAGAGGCTGCACAGGAGAGGTGAGAGGGAGAGAGGCTGCACAGGAGAGGTGGTAGGGGGAGAGGCTGCACAGGAGAGGTGTGAGGGGGAGAGGCTGCACAGGAGAGGTGGGGGAGGAGGAGAAGTGAAGGGTCCTCAGCCCGGGGTGGTGGTGGGGGGGTCATGCCTGGGAGGGGGGTCAATGGTCCTTAGTCCGGGGGGGTCATGCCTTGAAGGGGCGGGAGGGTGAAGGGTCCTCGGCCCGGTGGGGGGGGGGGGGTCATGGCTTGAAGGGGGGTGAAGGGTCCTCAGCCCGGGGGGGGGGAGGGCATGTCTTGAAGGGGGGGGGGGCAGAGTTCAGGTTGTCTGAAGCGGGGGGGGGGTGTCTGTAGACTCTACCTGCGCAGACCCCTGCTCAGAGCCCTCTCCCCCTTGGCCAGGGACGGTGAAGATGACAATCCGAGGTCGGGGGTGACGTCCGGGGTCAGAGGGTGAAGGTCACCGCACAGACCGAGGATCCTTCCACCCCTACAGCTGCTGCTGGAGCCGAGGAAGAGGCCGGGAGAGACGGCTTTCACTGCTGGTGCTGTCTCTGCCCTCGCTGGCCGGAAAAGGAAATCACCTTACTTCCGGCCTGAGAGTAACTGAAAGAGAGAACGGACTAGCTTACAAGTGTCACGAGCTTGCCCATGAGACAGCTGAAACAGGTCTCTATACTCCACCCCATCTCGCCTTTTAAATCTCCTCGCCTTTGGAAACCTTTTGTGTTCAAATTGGATCTGAGGACATGGATTCTCCCTTCTTAACTTTGTGTGGTTTTCTATCCAGAACCCAATCATTCTTTTGAAAAGCAACACATTTACTGTGACTTCTGTTTTGTTTGTGCCTCTTTCTCTGACTAACTTAGAAATGGCACAATAGCAATGATTGTCTTTAGGTAAAGTGTCCTTTAAGATCCGACCTGGGATTCCTCTTCCTCAATAATAATAATAACAAGCATTTGCAATGCAATAGGTCTCGCATTCGCGAGAGTTAGAGCTATTTATATTGTAGATGCTAATGCCTTTTATTTATTTCTAAAAAACAAAACGTAAATAAAAGGCATTGTCATTTACAATGATTCAAACTCTAGCAAATACGAGATCCATTGTACTGCAAATGCTTTTTTTGTTGGTTGTTTTTTTTTTGCTTCGTTCAAAACTTTTGCCGGTAATGTTCTGCTTTACAATTGTAGCTCTTTGATTTACTCAAAGTGCCAGTTAAGCCACTTATGACTCGCCAACCAGCAGTCTGCTGATTCAAGAATATAGTGTCCTAACGAATACATCAATTTACACTCCTCTGGGATGGGCACACATCCTGCTGTGAATGAGAAAACTGAGCAAGAGTGTTCGCTGCCCTCAGAAAATCAGGCCAGAGGAGACAAGTCCAGGAAAACAAATGCATGGGAGCAAGCCAGTCAGAAAGTCTACCTGCCACTATTCAATAAATCAGTGCCAGCATCTTCAGATCACATTGGAATGTCAGAGGGACGAGTCACTCGGTGAAATTAGTAAGGACAGCAAAAAGTTGCTTTTCTAAGACGTCTGACTGACTACACTCATTAGTTACAGCGCAATGTGAATAAAGCATATTTTCTCACCTTAAAAGATGTGCATTTTTACCCCCGGATTTTAGACAATCTTTTGCCTGAGCATCTAAGGTTAGAACCTATGCATTTTCACGTACAAAGACACAGGAACAGTGAAAAGATTTTTGAAGCTCAATGCAACAATTGTGCTTTGAGCACTCCCCATCCTCCGAGAAAAAAACTAATATTGCGAGCCTTTTTATGCATTTCTAACGGATGTAGCCTTTATTGCTCGGACAGTCTTCAATAACAAGTCTTGAAATGCCTGGCTTGCCCACCGCCCTGCATCTCTCACGCTGCACAGATAAATAACTGTCGATATATGTGATGCTGAGTCATTAAAGACAGGAACGCATTCTTTCATCATCGCCCTTCTACTATAATGCTTCCCATAATTGACTTTGATGTGCCAATGCGGTTCCATGTTTCACGTCTCTACCAGGACAGGTCCCACCAAAAAGGTGTGGAGCCCAAAAGCTTTAGTGCTGCAATCCTTTTGATGTCGACAAATGGATACCAAAGAGAAGGAGGGTGGCATTAATCTATGTGAGCATTTGGAGACAATGGACCCTGCACTATGAGTCATTGTGCGTTAGTAGCTCGCCGCGTGCTCAACACTAACACCCAGCACTGCCAGTGCCCTCCCGTGGCTTCGATTACAGCAGAGGGTCACACAGTTCTACAGTTCTACAGACTGCGAACAGGCTCTGCTTTCACAAGCAGAAGCCATTCACATCGTATTCACAGTAATGCATTCATACGGTCTGCATCTTCGTCCAAACAATTTTACAGATAATTTGCACATTTGAGACTGAGATTGGTGCTCGCTGTCTGAACCTCAGAAGGATAACCGCCTTAGATAACAGCAGGATGACAGGTATGTCTGGTTGTTTAAGGTTGATGCAATGGAATGGACAGGTTACTTGCTCTACTGGAAAGGCTCTGCGCCAGAAAGAACGGGTTACTTACCTTTTAGGCTAGACCATGAACTAGAAGGGCAGATTACTTACCCAGTTGGCCACTCTTACATAAGAAAGAGAGGTTACCCGCCCTGTGGGCAGGGCCCCCACACCATACCTACCCGGTTTGCCAGGCTCTATAACAGAAAGGACAGTTTACACACACGGTTAGGCCACAAAGCAGAAAGCACACGTTAACTACCCAGTTGGCCAGAACAGTTTTCCAGCCCTGTTCAGTAAGCCCCACAAAAAGAAAACGTGCATAAGCACATCATACCTACAAATACTGCAGAAACTGTCGGGCACCAATGAAATTGAATTATTCCAGGGAATTAAGCAAAAATAACGTAGTTACTGTTTCTCTGTGCTAAGGAACATATCAACTGAACTGTTAGGAGCGAAGTAACAGACCAGGTGAAGAGAGAGAGCCTGTCATGCCACAGTGGACATTGACTGTAGGTGCACAAGACACACAATGGCATAAACAGACAAAGAGGCACTGAGAAAAAAAAGCTGCAAAACGTAAAGCGGCTGATCCCAATCTGACAGACAGCGTCATGAATATGCGGCCTGCATACTGCAAAGACCCAGTTCGACGGGGTGTACTATGCTAAATATACATACAAACACGCATAAAATCAGAGCAGTACAAGAAGCAAGTGAGGGTGTGGGCTGGACAGCAAGCACGGGAAAGACAAGAGAGAGGGATCGAACCCGGTTAATTATCGTCGTGTGGACGGGCCGGCCTTGGACAATGAAATCAGCTAAGTGCACTCAGGCTCCTGTCACACATTTGCTTTAAAAGCATGCGCGCACTGAGGCCAGGAGCAGGCCATCCATGCCTCCGGCGGCAGAATGTTAAACTAGGCCGAGACCTCTGAAACACGCCGCTGCAGGCAATAAAACATGTACACTCCAAACTCGAGCTACAGAACTAACTACAGCGTCTCGTTCACAAATTCCGACAGGGCAACCCGGCTACAGGACAGAACACAGGACACACTCCAAGAGTCCCGGGATCGGTGCAAAATAGAAATACAGGGAGGTTTTAACATCGTTTAACCGGACGAAATGCAGTGCGGGGTCGGCACTGGAGAACTGAATGGAGTGCGCTGCGTTGCCTTCACCATCTGGAACAGAACAAAATACACTCTTAGGTGCAAAACGCGGCACGGCGCCACTTCGCCACTTTCACGCGCAACAAATACAGTGTCACCTTAACATTCTCACCTACAAAACAAAAAACAAGTAGGGTAAAACAGAAAAAGGACAGAAAAATAAGCAGAGGGCAAAAGATATAAGAGAAGATAGGACTGGTAGGGAGTTTCAAAGACAGGAAAAAACAGAGGGCAAGACAAAAGAATGCACACAAGACAGGAGTACTGACAGGAAAAGAAGCAAAAAGAAACCAGATAGTAAACTGACTGTGATCTTACCTTCATCTAAGACGTTACTCCAACGCGGCCCGAATCGACTCCCGACTCCACCCTGCTCCTGGCTGAAGAGAGTAAACTGTAGGCCAGGGAGCGCGTGCGGCGGGCGTGCTGCGTCACTGCTGAGTGGGGGCTGGCCAAAATGATGTCCAGGGCCGTCATTGGTAGCGCTACCAGATTGACGGCCCTGGGATCCACATCTTTAAACGCCTGCCGCGCGCACGGCGGGGTGCGTGCACTGTGACGGTGCACTATCTCACTAACTTGCAGCACTTTCTGGATTTCATGTCGGCCGGGCCCACTGATCTGCGGTCTACTCTGCGGGGCCTGCGGCGGGGCACCTGAGAAGCTGTCCATTCCACCATGCCTAGGACCGGCCCTGGGACTGCCGCCGGCGAAGAAGGTAGAGCAAGATATCGAGGCAGGAGAGGAAGATGTGGGTCATTCCAGACGGCGGCAGGTAAGGAGGGGGGGCGGTGTGAGTGGGGGGCGGGGTGTGTGTGCGTGTGCGTGCGCTTGGCGGCGCCTGAGGAAGTGGTGACTCATGCTGGGATAATTGGTCTGGCGGCGCTTGCGGCGCCTGACGTCCAACAAACGTGCACAAGCTGCTCAACCTTGAAGCGCGTTCACAGACCTGGGTCGGCTCGTGCCCAGGTCTGTATCGGGCTCGTTCACAGCTGTGACTCCCTTGGCAGGGATGAAGGCGGCTATAAGTCTCGTTGGCGGCAGCGCTTCGCGCTGCAACGCCAGCGAGACCTAAAAATGGAGACACACCTGTAGTGGAGTGAGGTGATAATTCCAAACGTTTTCTTTCAGGAAAACACCCACTGGGGCCCCAGTGGCCAAAGCCGTTTGCACCCCCTCTTTCAAAAAGGTATTCACCCTCTAAACGAGACCATTTGATGTTGGGGGAATATAATGCTACCTTGAGATGCTTAATGTTATGTTTTGCAACAAGATCCTTCATTTGTGTTGAAGCAAAGTGTGTGCCGTTGTCTCTTACGTGCTCCCTTGGGAGACCTTTACAATCAAATAAGCTGCTCAGAAATTTCATTACTGGCACAGTGTTTGCATTAAGAACAAAATAAAAAAATACATTTGGAAAAATAATCGATCAAAACAACTAAAAACGTTTGTCAGATGATAATAAATGGAACGGGCCAGAACAGTCAAGAGCTGCTTAGGACAAGGTTTCTTCTGGTAAGTGTACTACATGTAATTGGGTATTGGGAGTGAGCCAATGCTATTCAGACAACAAACATGCGCTGCAAGATGATATCCAAGAAGCGACTTGGGAATCCATTGAGGGTCACTAAAAATCTATTCTTGGAAGTAGCTCCCACTCCCAAATGACCATAGTGAGCTGCTTGTAATAATTTAGACCTGACTGACAATGGGGGAACAACTAAGTCATTGCGAAAGAGTAAACCATTCACGATAGTCAGTTCACTGGAGACTTGTGAAAAAAGGTCTAATTAGGGCAGGAAAACCCCTTTCTTTAGGGTAACATTGAGTAACAAATTTCATGACTTGAGACAAAGTATTATAATCTACAACATCCATTCATCACGAGACACCAAACTATGTGTTCTTCAACTGTGCAATCATCTTAGGCAGGCATTCTTGGCAAGAAGTCAGCTCTGGATTTCGTACTTCCTGGAATAAACTCAATCTTAAAGTTTTACACGTGCAAACAAGACAATAACGTAACCAGTCTAGAGGAAGCTTTACCTGATCCATCTCCATTAAGGAGATGAATAAGTGGTTTGTGGTCAGTAAACAGAGTAACATTCATTCCCCAGAGGTATGTCTTGAATTTCTCACTGGCCCATGAACAGTCAAAAGCCTCTCTTTTAATGGGACTTTACTGAGATTCTGATCATTTTAAAGACCTTGAAGCGAAAGCAACAGTGTATTCATTATTATTGTAGGACTGTGAAAGTACTGTGCCTATGCCCCTTTGACTGACATCTAAAGTCACAAAACATCTTGTGCCCACATTAAATGCTGACAAAGCTGGTGCATTAGTCATAACATTTTTCACAGTACTAAACGCGTGCTCAACAACATAATCTCAGGTAAAATTAACACTTTTTTTTAACAGTGTTTGAACAATGATGGAATAACCTTGAATACATTTGGTGTAAAATTCACACATCCCCAAGAAAGATCTGAGGGAATCTCTATCTTTGGGAGGAGTAACATCTTTGTATTGCCTTTACTAAAGAAAAACTTGGGATGTATTCCTGTATCAGAAACACAATGTCCAAGATTGTCTAGTTCTGTTATGCACATTTTGCATTTGTCCGGTTTAAGAGTTATGCTCGCATTTCTACATACTTCCAAAACTTTTGTCAAAATGGACTTGTGCTCTTATTTTTGAAAAGATAAGCCACACCGAAACGCACCCACGGACCCTTCACCTGCCAAGCCTGCAAGTTCACCTGCCTTCGGACCATCACCGCACCCGAAAGGTCAGGCACCAGCAACAACCCCCTCAAGTGCATCCTGCTCAACACCCGCTCCGTCCACAGACACGCCGTTGAACTCTGGAACCTGCTCGACTCAACATATCCAGACGTCGCCTTCCTCACGGAAACATGGATGAACGCCTCCTCAGCACCCGACATCGCCATAGCCATCCCGGACGGATACAAGATCACCCGGAAGGACCCCGTCAACCAGACCGGAAGAGGCATCGCCATCGTTCACAGGAACACCATCCGCATCACGACCAACTCCGACGACACCCTCACCGCCGCCGAGCACCTCCACTTCCAGATACACACCGACCCCAAGACCACCCTCAGAGGCACTCTAATCTACAAACCCCCGGGACCACACACACAATTCAGCGAAGCCATCGCAGACTTTATCAGCCCGCACGCCCTTGCCTCCTCTGACTACATCCTCCTAGGGGACCTCAACTTCCACCTGGAGAACAACAACGACAGCAACACCACTACCCTGTTGGACAACCTCGCCAACCTCGGACACAAACAACTGGTGAACACCCCCACCCACTACGCCGGCCACACACTTCACCCCGTCTTCTCCTCCAGCAAGCACATCGCCTTCAGTCACTCCACCGTACTTCACTGGACCGATCACAGCTGCGTCCACTTCAGCTGCAAGAGAACCACGACCCACCACCACCCGCAACAAGTTCCCCGCAGGAGCTGGAGCAAGATCACCGCCGACCAGCTCACCACCTCCCTCAGCCAGAACCCTCCCACCAACACGACGGACCCCAACGAAGCAGCCCGCATCTTCACACATGGCTCATCAACTGCGCCGACGACCTCGCACTGAAGAACCCTCCCAGCAGACACGGCAGCAAAAAAGCCTTGTGGTTCACCAATGAACTCAAAACATCCAAGAAAAACTGCCGCACCCTCGAAAAAGCCTGGCGCCACGACCAGACCACAGAAAACATGACCGCCCTCAAGAACGCCACCCGCACACACCACAAGCTGATCCGCATCACCAAAAGGACATCATTCAAAGAACGCCTGGACAACAACACCCACAACAGCAAGGAACTCTTCAGCATCGTCAAAGAGGTCTCCAACCCCAGTGCCGGAAACAACGACATCACACCCTCGCAAGACCTCTGCGACTCACTCGCCTCCTTCTTCCACCGCAAGATCGCCGACATACACAACAGCTTCGGCGCACCAACCACGCACCCAACCACCGAAACAACGCCCCCCCACCACCACCCTCTGCAACTGGACACCGGTCAGCACCGAAGACACCACCCGCACGATGAACACCATCCACTCCGGATCCCCTACCGACCCCTGCCCCCACCACGTCTTCAACAAGGCCGGCTCCATCATCGCACCCCAACTCCGGAACATCATCAACATCTCCTTCAACACTGCCACCTTCCCGGAGAGCTGGAAGCATGCCGAGCTCAGCGCCCTCCTGAAGAAACCGACAGCGGACCCCACCGACCTCAAGAACTTCTCGCTCCTCCCTTTTCCTGCCAAAGTCATCGAGAAGACCGTCAACATACAGCTCACCTCCTTCCTCAAGACGAACGGATCCCTCGACCCCTCACAGTCCGGTTTCCGAGCCAACCACAGCACCGAGACCGCCCTCATCGCAGCCACCGACGACATCAGATCCCTGCTTCACAACGGGGAAACAGATGCCCTCATCCTCCTGGACCTCTCTGCAGCATTCGACACAGTCTGCCACCGCACTCTAATACAGCGCCTCAGCAACATCGGAATCCAAGGGAAAGCACTGGAGTGGATCACCTCGTTCCTCGCCGGAAGAACCCAGAGAGTCCGCCTCCCCCTGTTCCGATCCGCGGCCACCGAAGTCATCTGCGACGTACCTCAAGGATCCTCGCTCAGCCCCACCCTCTTCAACGTCTACATGAGCCCCCTCGCAGCCATCGCACGCCAACACAACCTTAACATCATCTCATACGCTGACAACACTCAGCTGATCCCCTCCCTCACCAACGACCCGGCCAACACCAGAGCTAGCCTACACGAGGGAATGAACGACGTCGCCGAATGGATGAAGAACAGCCACCTGAAGCTGAACTCAGACAAGACGGAAGTCCTCATCCTGGGATCATCCCCCTCTGCCTGGGACGACTCCTGGTGGCCCCCTGCCCTGGGCACCACCCCCAAGCCAACGGACCACGCATGAAACCTGGGCTTCATCCTGGACTCCGCCCTCGCAATGACCACACAAGTCAAAGCCGTATCGTCATCCTGCTTCAACACCCTGCGCATGCTCCGTAGGATCTTCCGATGGATCCCCACCGAAACCAGGAAGACGGTCACCCAGGCACTCGTCACCAGCCGAAGGGACTACGGGAACACCCTCTACGCGGGAACCACTGCCAAACTACAGAAAAGACTTCAACGCATACAGAACGCCTCCGCACGACTCATCCTGGGCATCCCCCGCCACAACCACATCTCCGCCCACCTGAGAGACCTGCACTGGCTCCCCGTCAGCAAGAGGATCACGTTCAGACTCTTCCCCCACGCACACAAAGCTCTCCACGACCTGGGCCCCAAATACCTCAACAACCGCCTCACTTTCTACACGCCCACCCGCCAGCTGCGATTGACCAGCCTCGCCCTCGCCACCGTACCACGCATCCGCAGAGCCACCGCCGGAGGAAGATCCTTCTCCTACCTGGCAGCCAAGACAAGGAACTCCCTCCCCATCCACCTACGGCTGACCCAGGACCGTCCCTCCTTCAGGAAGCAACTCAAGACCTGGCTTTTCGAGCAGGAACGGACCCCCCCCCCCCCCCCAGCGCCTTGAGACCCTTCCGGGTGAGTAGTGCGCTTTACAAATTGTTCTGATCTGATTGATTGATTGTCCCGATAGGCTTGTGTTCCTAAGATTCCAGATAATATGAAAATAATAAATTTCTGAAACACACTTGCTGCTGAAGCCAGGCCAAAGGGAAGTCTCAGGAATGTATAAGACCCAAAGGGAGTAATAAATGCGGTGAGATCTTGGGATTCTGCAGCGAGTGTGATCTGGTGATAGGCAGAGCAAAGGTCAACAGCGAGATAAACCTGACACCATTAATGTTTAAAAGTAAATCACTAACTTTGGGCAGGGGATGACAATCAATGAGAATATTCTTGTTTAAGGTGCGCGAGTCTGCACATAGCCTAATATTACCATCCGTTTTTCAAACTATAACGGTGTGACTGAGCCATTCAGACCAGTCAGTCTGGGTGATTACCTTATCTCTCATCAGGGTATCCAGTAAGGATTAAGCTCAGATCTAACTGATAGGGGAACTGATCTAAGTTTTTGAGCGACAGGAACAGCATTTTTCTTCAATTTAATTCTATACTCCAAATTATAAATCATGCCAATTCTATTGGAGAATACCTCTGGAAAATCTTTTAACATTTCAGCAAGAAGATCACTTTCAGAATTTTATTTCTGGGTTTGTATAGCGCCTGAATCATTCCCGGAGGGGTGTCTCTGCGCTGCGGAGCTGCGACATGAGCTGACACAATGTGACCTAGAATAGAGTAGTTTTGAGGAGTTTTCTAAACTGACGGTGGTCTGATCACTGCCTTAATGGTAGAGGGAGCTGATTTCAGTAGCGAGGGGCAAGATGAGAAAAGGCCTTCCCGCCCATCCTGGCTTTCCTGATCAGAGGGACCGTAAGCAAGGAATGGGTCTCTGAGCGCAGAACTCTGGTTGGAGTATAGGATGTAATTTTTTTTGCAAGGTAAGCGGGACCGTTCCAGAAGACAGCCATATGAATGCTGCAGCAGATTTTAAACCTAATGCGCTTGTGCACAGGAAGCCAATGTAGCTGATTTAAATGCTGTTCTACAAGGGGCATTTAACGTTAGCCGGGCTGCAGTGTTTTGAACAACCTACATGCGATTCAGAAAATATTATTTTGCAGATAGCAGCAGAGAGTTGCAATAAACAAGTCTGCTTAGAACCAGAGCCTGGATTGAAATTTTCCATGTAAAATCCAGAAGGAAAGGAAAACCACGTCTAAGTAGTCTGAGCACGTAAAAACAGGAGCTAGCAGTGTAGGTCACATGCCTTCATAGTCAATGTCTGAACCAGGCGGACGCCTAGATTGTTGACTACAATCTTAGGTGCTGGGGGGGGACCCGAGATCCTCAGGCTACCAATCCGGCCACCAATCCGGAGGAGACCACAATAGTGTAGCTTCTCCAAAGAGCATAATTTCTGTCTTACCGACATTAAGTTGGAGAAAGTTGCTCCGCATCCAGTTTGAGAGTGCTATCATGCCTATGGAAAATGGCTTGAGCAGAGAGGGATGATGTGGTGAATGAGAAGGTGAGCTGAGTGTCGTCAGCATATGAAATAGGAGTAAGTCCTGACGACCTCCGGCCAAAGGGGCGACATAAATATTAAATAAGGTGGCACTTCGGCATGAGCCCTGCGGCACACCCCTGGTCACCACTATAGTTTTAGAACGTAAGGCCCCAGAATCTTATGTAGAAGCCAGGTTGATATCACACAACCTAACATAATTAAGTGATCGAGGAACTAACATCAAACCTAACTTTGCTGAATCTCGCCACCCCAAAATTATTTTGCCTTTCTTAGCAACATAGTTCTTAGTATAGGCTTCTCTACCTAAACTCTTTACTTTCTCCATAAAGAAGCCAACCTTTATCACCATAAGCTTTTGGAAAGACATCTGGTATAGTCAAAGGTTTAGAAGCTGACCAAACTTGATCTTACAGGGTATCTGAAATTATAGTGATGGGAGCACCTGAGTCTGCCATCATATCAAGGTTTGTCACCAATGTAAACATCACATATGGGACCCTTAATTGGGGTAGAGTCAATTGTGTCAACTTCAAGGGTGAGTACCAGTCTGGATAAATCCTGTGAACAATCCTCAGTGATGGCGGAAATACCAATAGAGCCAACCCTGGTAACATTCCCAGCACTCCTGCATACCCCAGAAAAATTATCCATCTTATGACCTTTGGTGCATTTCTTACCAGTGGCAGGACAAAGAGGGTTATTGCTCAGGTGAGTTGTATACCCACACCTGTAACAAAAATTACTATTTTTGCCCATAAACATGTTACCCTTAGACCTGAAAGATAAAGTGTTAATAGAGTCAGCAACTTGAATAGTGCTAACAGGTTGACACACAATATCAGAAGAAATACATTTAGTGGAGCGAATGGAACGTTCAGTTTCATTTGCCATGTCAATCACTTCCTTAAGAGTTGGATACCTGAAAGAAAGAAAACCTTCTTGTATCTTTTTTGAGTTTCACCCAAATAAGAACTGATGTCTGATCAAAATTTCAACAGATAAATTGCATTTTGTCGCTAAAATCCTAAGCGCTGAAATGTATTCTTCCACTGACTCATCCTTTAATTGCTTTTTTGTTGTTGAAATTAAATCTTTCTAATAATACACTTGGTTGTTCAGTGAATTTGTTCTTTAGTCTAATTATAGCTTCTAAGTATTCATTCACCTTGTCCTGCTGAAGTAATTAGAGGAAGACTATCGAAAACTTGTTGTCCCTCAATGCCCAGATTACTATATAACGTGGCCTTTTTTTTTGCATTGAATTTATCAGCATCAATTGCAACAATAACTTTTTCGAAAGAGATGTGCCATTTGTCCCAATGTTGAGTAGGTTTTCCGGGATTCTGAAGGAAAGGATGAACCTGCTTGAATTGTTGAAAATTGGACATGTTTCACAAAGCAGGGGTTTCCCCTTAACGTAAGTATACATTTTTTTTGTTTTTTGTAATAATTCTTTTTATTGACAGTTATCAAACGAAAGACATCAGGTGACATTGATTAGTTACACAGTTTTCAAATATATAAGTCCATACTTCAAACAATACATACAGGAAGATGAGCAAGGGATCACTGGGACTCCTGCACCTCCTCTTCTTCCAGATTGATTGGGGGCGTACAAATGTCACCACGGTAGCGGTTCCAGTCTGCCAAAATCTTACCCCACTTTTGGGGACAACCTCTAGAAGTGTAGACCGACCTCTCCCTAAACATGCACCAGTCCATGTCATCCGCCCATGTCCCGATCCGGGGTAGCTGTCTCGCTCCCACCAGCTGGGCAATATTGCGCTTGGCAACCATACATGCTAACGTTACCCACTGTTGCTTGTACGCACACATATCTGTGGGTTCCCAAAACATTTAAAATACATCTACGAGCCTCTGGCCGTATCTCCACCCCCAGGACATCTCGCAGTTTATCATGGATCGCTACCCAATAGGCCTGAACCTCCCTACAGTGCCACAGAATGTGTATAAATGTGCCAGGTTCTCCACACCCCCTGCAACATTCCCCACTCTCTGACCTACCAATTAAGACCAGACGGGGCCCTGTGACATACGATCTGTGAAGAATTTTTAACTGCACTAATCTGAGCCTCATCTGTATTGCCACTACCCGTGGAGTGGAGACCGCCTCCTGCCAATCCTCATCATCCAACTCAATTCCATCTGCGCTCCACTGCGTCCTTATTAGTACCAGCGGGTCCTCCGTATTATTGTAATATATTAGGGAGATGGTCTTCTCCGGGAGAAGACCATCCAACACACGGTCTTCAAAGAGAGAAGCATCTGTGAGTATTGTGCCAACGGGGATATGTGTAAATAATGCGCGTCTGACCTGGAGATAGCGGAAGTGCACCCTATCATGAAGGTGATATTGCTGCTTAAGGGAATCGAACGTGTGAATTGTATCTTTCCGCCAGACGTCTTTAATCTGTGTAATCCCGATAAATTCTCACTTGTCGGACCCCTTAGATTTCCAAAGGCTTCCTAATCTCTCCGAACTCTATAGTGGGGGGGCAAGTGTTAGTCTCCCCTCCCACTTAAGGTGTCTATTGGCCGCGTGCCACACCTGTACAGCGTGTGCCGTAGGACCCGCAAGGGCAAATCGTCCTGATCTGGTATACAATGCCCTGGTAAATTCGCCCCTGGGCGCTTGCCAGCGATCCATTGCATAGCCGGGGTCCATTGGGGCCCCGTATATAACGTGATTTACTGCCGCCAACTGTGAGGCCCAGTAATATTTTCGTAGGTCTGGCAACCCAATTCCCCCATCATACCAGGGAAGGGTGAGCTTGTAAAAGGCTATACGGGGCCTACCATCCCAAAGAAGCTGTCTCTGGTGAGTCTCTATTTCCTTGAAATAAGACGCTGGTACGGGGTCCATAGCGTTCTGGAGAGCGTATAAAAACCGGGGAAGGGCCATCATCTTGAAGAGCACTGCTCTGCCCAAAAGAGACAGCGGAAGCGCCCACCAATGCGTCACGTCCCTTTTAAGGGGGGCCATAGGGGGACCCAAGTTGTTATTGTATCATAATTTCGGATCAAGTGTGACATAGATACCAAGGTATTGAAACCCCAACGGTTCAACCTGTATCGGGGAGTTTTCAGGGACCACCGGTGGGCCACCTCTGAGGACAAAGAGCACTGACTTAGACCTGTTGATTGCAAACCCAGAGTACCTCTCAAATATATCAAGCACATCCAGGAAACATATCAGGGAGCCCCTTGGATTGGTGAGATAGAGCAGAATATCATCGGCATACAACAAAATGTTATCCTCCCAATCCAACGTCCATCGCAGTCCTCAGATCGACCGGTCCCATCGAACCCACGCCGCGAGCGGCTCCAGAGCTAAAGCAAACAAGAGCGGGGATATGGGGCATCCCTGCCTCGTGCCTCTGCCAAGGGGAAAGTCAGCACTTATGATTACTTACCACAACTCTGGCGAGGGGGTCGGCATACAAAAGACGCACCCAACCAATGAACACTGGTCCAAATCCCATCTTTCCCAAGACTGCAAACAAGTAGGGCCACTCAACCCTATCAAATGCCATGGTGGCATCAAGCGACACCAGCACCGCTGGCTCCTGGATCATCGGATCCCTACCCAAAACTCCATGTAACCTGCGCAGGTTAAGAGCAGTATTTCGGTGCGGCATAAAGCCGGACTGGTTCGGATGTACCAGGGTAGTGATGACCTTGACAAGTCTTGTCACCAGCAATTTCGCAAGAACTTTAGGTTCAGCATTTAGCAAGAAAATGGGCCTATAGGATGAGCAGAGTGTCCTAGCCTTGCTCGCCTTGTGGATGACCACTATATTTGCCACCCGCTGGTCATAGGGGTGCCCGCCCTTCTCTTTACTCTCTGCAAACATGGACCGCACAAAAGGGGCCAATTTGTTAGCACTCAATTTATACAGTTCTATAGGGATTCCGTTAGGGCCCGTAGCTTTCCCGGAATGAACCCCTCTAATGGCCTGTGCCACCTCGTCGTCAGTGCCGGCGTGCTGTTACTTTTGAGCAGGTAAATGCCATGACTTGTTTTATGCTTAGAATCTGTTTGAATGATCATACTTTTGGCTATAAGCGCTTATACTTGTTTTTTCGTTTTTCCACTAACACAGGACGGCATATTGAGAGCACATTTCAAAAAATTTCCACAAATTAAAAAGGGAATAGAAACACTTCATTAAGGTAGGCGAAATGACTCCTGCCCTTTCTGGGATTTTAATAATGCATGCACTATGCGAACATTGTAATTAACAGCTCCACCACTAAAACATTTTTCACTATTGTTTTAGGAGCCTACCTTCATGGTGGTGTATCATATATAAGACCTCCGGTTGGCGGCAGTCGACAATAGCAAGGTATGCCTTATGTAGCATTGGGTGACGTTTTAGTAATGAAACCACGAGCTGGTTAGATTTACCAATGCACAAAAATTTCTTAAAATTTCTTGTAGGTTGCGCTGCCTGGCCACGTTTAGAATTATTTGGTTTGAAATCCTTTACGCCCCAATGCCCTGCTCCACTTTCAACCAAGTTTGGTATGTAGCATTTTTCTTTCTCAACCCATTGCCTTAAAACAAGTTCGGTTTTGAGAGTGATGAGTAAAATATTTTCTTTGCATCTTGCAGATACAAAGAATAAAACAGCCCTGATGAGAGATCAGCGACATAGTGCCTGATCTCGAAACGTGTCGGCACTTTCATAGGGTGGAATAAAATGTCATCACTATGATACTAGGACCGGCTGGTCCAGTATTGATTTGTTTAAGAGCCATTCATTTGCTTATGATTCCCCTAAGATTGGTTTTTCCTATTTTTCTCATTTTTTGATTGTAATGTTTGTTCTAATGTTGTTTGTGATGTATTCTTAGTTTTTTGTAATGTTTGATGCAAGGAATTTTCTTTTTGTACTGTGTAAAGAATTTGTTTCTCATGTATGTACAAATTATATATAGGTGTGTAAATATTTAATGTATTGTTGTTTTCTGTCATACAGCTTGTGATAACTTGAAAAAGATAAAAAACATTGACACTAAGTAGGATGTCGAGGGTGATCACAATAAATTGATCTTTTCCCTCTTAATAAGCTTGAGGAGATTTTGTGGTTCGGGCAATTTGAGTCCTGTATTCATCCTGGCACAGCTTTAAGCGATGCACATCGTCCGGGGCAGCTGCCCGAGACACTTCCTTCTCAAGTCTCAACACTTCCGCCTCTACCCTATCCATTACGAACCGTCGCTTCTTCTTTTTCCCAGCGACCAGAGACACTACCTCCTCACGAATCACAGTTTTAAAAGCTTCCCATAGAGTCTGCGCCAAGTCCACTGTACCACTATTTTCTAGGAAATACGGTTCCGTAATTTTAGTGATCTCTTTCTTTGTGGCCGGGTCTTTCAGGAGGCACGCATTAATCGGGGCAACTCTACCTACATCTGTTTGACCCGTCTCCACCCTTAGCCAGATCGGGAGTGATCGTAGATTCCCCTCCCCAGGTGCCGTATCTCACACATTGCGGTGGCCTGGGCCGCTGGCTACAGCATGTAGTCTATTCTGGACAGGCTGTGGTGCGCGGCGGACACATGAGTGTAGTGTACCTCATTTGGATTCCTTATCCTCCACCCGTCAACAAGCCCCGTTGTTTCTATGAAGTCAGGGAGCCACCTCTGCGCGGGTCTTAATGTTCGCGCCGGGTGTCTATTTAATTCCCCATCCGCCACTGCATTAAAGTCCCCCCATCACCAGGAAACCCAGCAGCAAAGAGAGAAAAATAGTGCCCAGGTCACTGAAGGTGTCTATTTGAAGACCAGGTGGAACATAGATGGACATGAATGTAACTACCTTCCCCTCCCACTGTCCCGATATTCAAAAAATGTTTTATTTTTAAATGCAAGTTAGATCAAGATTAAAAAGAAAATGTGGTTTCCAGGTAAACTTGAAAATCTTCCCTCAATCCAATATGTCTGCCACCAAATACATTTTGAGTCCAAAGCAAAATCGCAGCAGAAAATCTGACGTAGAAGACCAATCCAAAATGTCCGGTGAATCGGAATAACACTGGACGTCAGCCTGACCAAGTTATAATGGCTGCCACGTCGAGATGACGCTGGTCGTCAGGGTGACCAAACCAAAATGGCTGCTGCATCAAGATGACGCTGGACATCGGCCTGACCAATCCAAAACGGCCACCACGTCGTGAAGATGATGCCAAACCTTATGTATGGGCTTAACATGTGGGGATGTATCCGGAGTTCAATAAGGACAGTAAAATTGAGACGGGACTCAAGATTGCTGCCTGTCGTTACGGTTGTCCTTAAATATCAGTCGAGACCTTTTCGGAAGCTGGGGCAGGAGTCAGGAAGAGAAGTGGAAGGCAGGCGGGGTCTGTTTTGATTAAAATGATATAAAGTGTGGCGAGCTACTGCTTTCTGCCGCTCGTCACAGAATGCGGTACAAAAGGGGGTGGTAATGGACGGAGCATCTGAACCAATCAAACACTCACACCCAGTCAAAAGATCTGGGTTTAATCCATCACCGTTCTTTAGCCCACTCTGCCACCCCAGTTCAGACATGGCTATATACAAATCAGTCTGACCCTGCCTCATGGGAACAGTCCAGCCCGAACTGCCAAGCCATGCCTTCCCTGGACCGAAAAAAGCTTCCGAGGACCGGTTTCTGGCATTACAGCCGTCTTCAGCCCGGCTTGCTTGAATCCAGTGGCAAAGTGAGCAAGGGACTCACGTCTGAGCATACCCTGCCACACTTATGGCGGCCAAAAGTGGTACAAAAGGGGGTGGTAATGCTCGTCACAGAATGTCATCACTCGCATGATCACTTACGCACGACACACTGAATAACTCTTCTGTGGCATAAGCTGGGCTTTGGGTCATTGGGGGGGGGTGGGGGATAATCAGGGCCCCAACATTGGAAACCAAAGTTTCATAATTCAGCACCAGGATTACAAACGCAACGGCAGCAATGGTTGGCCAGGCCTGGCCCGGGGATGCACTTGCTGCTTCTCTTACCGGCTTTGTGTCTAGGGTGTGCCTCCCACTAAAATAAAGGTGCATCACCTGGGGTGAGCCACATGCGTTAACAATGGTTAAGTAAGGTGTTGGCATTCCGGGGAGGAGCGGGTAGCGGTTTGTTGGTGCACCGGTTGTGGAGTAGACGGTGTGCGTTTCAGGCGGAGTTAAAAGTCATGTCACGCTGCTGTGTGTGCCTGATCATCGATTGAGGGAGTGTCTGTGTTGCCAGGTGTCACAGGGGAGCAATTTGTTTGGGTAAATTGGCCGTGTTTATTTTAGACAATGGAGGCTTCCAGAATAGGAGGCAGATTACAACTAGTTTTGCAGTGCATATTTACGATGAATGTGGATGGGTTTGTTGATGGATTCTTTTAATGGCTTTCCCGCTGCTGTGTGTGCCTCATCATCGATTGAGGGAGTGTATGTGTTGCCAGGTGTCACAGGGGAGCAATTTGTTTGGGTAAATTGGCCGCCTTTTGTTGGATTGGTGCAGTATACGCTAAGCCCATGCAAGATCACACTGTGTGATCCTGGGCACACTTTCCAAATTCTACCCCTCATCCGAGGAAAGACCTGAACAGTGTAAAACACAACATCTGGGCATAATTATGGCGGCACTGCCGGCACACTTGCATGATCTAGGCCATTGATCATACATGGCAACCGGAGTTCGAAGTGGGTGGGATCGGCAACGCACGGCATGCCAATACTTCTTTAATTCAATATATTCTGTTCCCCTATGTTTTTTGTATTAAACATGCTTCCCAGGATGTCAGAAATAGCCAAGGCCTACATATAAGGCTTGGCGTTTGGGGACGGGCAGGTGGGCAGAGAAAGACAAGGACTCTGTTTTTTCCTTCTTGCCCAGAGAAGACAAGGGCAGTGTCTACTTCTGGTCTACCGCTGGCAGCTGCCCCCATTCTCTCTTTCTTCTTCTCTGTCTAGCTACTTCTCACTTACTGAAAACCAAGACTTCAAGAAACGGTTCTCACCCTCTCTTTCCTCCATTTGTTGATTGTTCCCCTGTGAAATAGATCCAAAAAAGTAAAACTCTTTTGCTGGAACTGTCATCTTTTTCTGACATTTTTCTATTCTAAAGTGCAGTCTCAGGAATAAAAGGTTCAAAATATGAAAAATAAATAACGCAAGACAGGGTGGTTTCAGAGTGGCCAGATTGATTTTATTCACACCCAAACACATTGTGTCACTTTACAGTGTTTGCCAGTGAATTGCTACTTTTATTTTCTTGTCTTTCTTTGAACAGCATTGTTTTCCCCAGGTGTGGAAGTGCACCAATCCTGGAGGTACTGCCATGCCTGATTGATGGGTGAATTGGAAAACAAAACGTGTTTCTCGGCTCTGTGTTAACGGATGAGGTCTTTAAACTATACTGCTCACGTTTTGTAAGGATATAAGCAATGGACATTGAAATGGGTCCATTCCGGGCCCTGTAGTCATGTCCTTAACTTTTCAGGCAATAGCACTCACTGATTTCTGAATAGTGGGTGTAAAAGTGTTAAGGTAGCCATGTTGTATCTACTTACATTTCACATGCTTTACTTATCTTGCATTCTCTATGAGCATTTGCTTTTTTGGCACTTTTCTTTTTTTCTTTTTTTAGGCATCATACTGCTCTTGTCTAGTGCATAATTTGAATTGAGTCACATCCAGGTATTGCGTGTTTCGCTCAGTGGGGCAGTATGATGTTCAGTTGGGGAGAGGATGTGGAACTTTTGTCCAAGTTGCCAAATTTGGAACTGGGGAGCAGGTTCAACCTTTATGATCAGTCCACCAGACCACTCTTCTGAGGGAGCACATTCCCATGCTAGACCTTAGAAGGCTCAGCAAGTCCTTAGAATCCCTGGTGTCTTAGCACCAGCAAGTGGACCCTAGCAGTGGCAAGTGTGTGTTAACCTTGAAGGCCTGTCCACCACAATCTATGAAGTACACCTCCAGTCTTGCTGGCAGGCCTATGAAGCAGCACACCCTACAGCAACAGAGTCTCTCACAGAGGTCACAGGACCCTTGACGAGGGCCTGCTCTAGGGCAGTGCGACCAGTGTGACCGCACCGGGCACTGACTTTGGGTGGGGGCTTTGTGTTTGCAAGTATATTATGGTTTTAAAAGAGCTTACTGCCTACTTCCTAGTCTCCAGCAATTTTCTGGCAACAATAAAAATGTTATGATCACTCCGGTGATTAATGTTCTCCCTGGAGAGAGATCTACGTTTTGTCTAGGGGAAGTTTTGACTAATGGAAAGGTAGCAAAGAGAGTTAATGTGCCTGCTGCAAAGAACATATACCATGTAGATCACAAAGTGCACATAATGTAAATAGGTCAGTGGGTTACTGCCTTGGTCAGAGAGATCCTTTTATTACTTGCAATTTATGAGTTAAAATCCTAACATAGAACAGTGAGCTATTAACTGTCATCTAAGACCTGCATGCAAACTGCAAGGAATAAATTAGAGTGTTATGTTTTTTCCCCCCTCAGTCTTTGATTATCCTATTCTTGCAAAAAGCGTTCATTTGGATAGAAATCAATTCTGATTATTAAAGAGAATCCCCAAACATGGTATTACATTTTAAATTCTGTGTTTGTGTTTCGCCCGACCAATCACTATTAAACTATACTGCCTACTAGTATGGTTGTCATGTGCATCCTACACCTTGTAGTCATTTGTCTTATGTAACATTACCTATTCAGTGATTTACACCCGTATAATTGATTGTCTCTGTGTGATGTGTGTGATGTAAAGTGCTCTGACACCCAACTCTGGTATGAGTGGGCTGTAAATCGAATTAAATTCATCTGAGAGAGAGTGTGGTTATGGAGACTTCAGGGGCACTGTTTTTTTATTTTTATTTTACAGTTTTATTGAGAATACAAACAAGGATGACAAAGATATAAAAAAAAATTACACTTTAAATGGCAATATAGTACAAAAGAACATTGCATGTCACAATTTATAGCTTATAGTAATTAAAATAAGGCACATTTCCAGGTCTATTTATACAAACGTCTAGGCTTAATTAGGATACATAATTACTATTCAATGTGTGCCCTGATGCGAAAAGTAGCAGCAGGAGGTACGGACTGTGTGGGGATTTGGCAGTGGCCAGCATTCCGTCACGTCCCCCGCACCGTTATGTTGGAATTGTGTTACGGTGTCTGCCCCCTCCCTTACCGTCAATATGTAATTTTGTAATGGCTGCCATATATCAACTGGACGTTCAGCTGTGCTTACATATCGCTGCTGGCGTTACAGTATGTCATACTACGTAACCAATCCTGCAGTGTGGGGGCCCGCTTACTACCCAATCCAAGGGTGATTTCACGCTTTGCAATCAAGAGCGCTATGGGGACAAAGCCTTGTTTAGATTTAGGAAGATTGTATATGTACCCCAGTAGAGCCATGAAGGGTGTGGGAGAAACCACCATCTCGACCATACGTGGAAGTTCCACAAAAATTGTCTGCCAATAGGTCACTATCTTGGTGCATGTCTACATAATATGTGCGCAATCGGCATCTGGGCAACCATATCTCAAACGTGTTAGGACGAGAGGGATCTATGCGATGCATTTTACTGGTAGTCATATATGCCCTCCACAAAAACTTAAAATGCTGCAACTTGTGCCGATGGTTGGGGATACCCGGCGAATCTGAGTACAGCACCGGCCCCATTGCGTATCCATGACTGGGTGCTCAAGGTCTCGTTCCCATGCTGCCCTCACACCCACATCCCGACCAGGAAGCATAGAGATCACTGCCTTGTACATTCTTGCCGTGAGATGGCTGCCATCTCCATCTTTTATAGCCCCGGTCTATAATGTGAAATCTGGCGGTTCGAAGGGATAGCAGAGAAGGTTTGCTCGTAGTGCCCTCTGCAATCTTAGTAGCACGAAATGATCCATCACTGTGGCGTCACAGAAACTGGGATCTTCAGTGCGTGAAAAAACGTGACTCATGGGGAAATAGGTCGCCAAATGTCATCAAGTGGAACTTGGCCAGTGTACGCTTGACCAAGCCTTCTCGTAGTATAGGGTTCTAGCTATTCCCAGCTAATGGCAATGCAGGGGAGTACAACATACGAAATCCAGTCAATGTTTTCAGCTTAATCCACGCCAAACTATTCGTGGATAATGTTTGAATGTCGGGTGGATCTCGTGGAAACCCAACTGGCAGAGTGTTAAGGGGCGCCAGCAGCGCCAGGTCCGCCTCTGGCCTATAATATGGGATCCTGACGTCCATATGATACCAGTGACGGGCAAAGCTAGCTTGCGCGACCAAATAATAAACCCTGAAGTTCGGGACACCAAACCCACCTTTCTCAAAAGGGAGCATTAGCGTGTCCCAGCAACTGCGAGGATGCCCCACTCCCCCACACCAGTCGTATCAACAAAGTGCGAATCTCTATAAAGAAAGTATTAAACAATGGTATAGGGATATTATAAAAAAAGTAAAGGAATCGTGGAAGGGCCACCATCTTTATTATGGCTATTCTTCCAGCCATCGATAAAGGTAAGGATAACCAACGTTCTATGTTACGCCGCTATTGTTCCATAACCGGGCCATAGTTAAGTTGCAAGATATGATCCTTTTCCCAATGAATGTGAGCCCCAAGGTACTTCACCGGCTCCTCACATCAGGTCAGTGGATATTCTGTTGATCTGTCACAAGGTGCCATTGTTAGGGGGAAGGCCTCCGATTTTTCCCAATTAATATGTAACCCTGAAAGGGCACCGAATCTAGTCACTTCGTGTAACAATGGTGTCAGGTTATCCTCCGGGTGTCTAACGTATAGGATGATATCATCAGCGTAAAGTGTTAAGAGCAGGGGTCCTGTATTAAATTGCAGCCCACGCTGACTATGCTTGTCCTGTAAGTGCCGCACTAACGGGTGAAGGGCGATAACAAACAACAATGGGGACAATGGACATCCCTGTTGTGTACATCGTTTAAGCCTAATCTCCTCAGTCAGTGTCCCATTAAGTCGGATGTTGGCCATGGGCAGCGCATACAACAGCTTAACCACCGCCAAGAAACGTTCTGGCACCCGAGCTGCCCAAGCGTAGCATACAGGAAAGGCCACTCCCAAGAAGTTGAATGCCTTTTTCGCCTCCAACAGTACAGCGACTGCTGGGACCATGGGCGCTATCCTATGTAGTGTGGCAAACAATGTGCACAGATTGAGAGCTGTAGATTTATGAGAAATGAAACTCGACTGTGCTGGTGTTATCAGTTTCTCAACAATAAGTGCCAGCCGGTTCGCCAGTACTTTAGCCATTATCTTATTGTCAAAGTTTAGGAGTGATAGTGGCCAGTAAGAGTTGCAATACCGCATATTCTTTCATGGCTTTGGCAGCAGTATTATAACCGCTTCCCTTATGGTTGGTGGAAGCACCCTCGTCGTGCCTGCATTCGGGGTCGGGGTTGGCAAAGACCAATTCCAGTTGGTTGGCAAGAAGAACCGCGCATGCACGACGAGTGGAGCATGCGTACAGGGGTAGTTCCCGACATTTAGACCCTCCTCCCCATTCCAAGAACGCTTCACGTTCCTTTCCGGTTCCGGGGTCAATTGGTTTCTTGTCCGGGACACGGTGGTGGTGTTTAGCGGGTCCCGTCGGGATTGCGTCTGGATGGGGATTCGTACTTTGCAGGTACTGAGTGCCTTGTCTTTATTAATGTGTTAGCGTTTTTTTTGTTTAGGATCGCTAGTTCTGTGGAGACTTTTTCTATTATTGATTGTGGAGACTATCCTTGATTCATAGGGATCAGTTCTTCCGGTTAGCAGTTCCTTGCTTTTCCCCTGGTGCTTTCTCGACTATGGTGATTTGGAGTTATTTGTTTGTTGGAATTTCTTCCTTTTCACATTAGTTAGGACTAGAGGAGCATTGATTCTAGTCCTAGCAGTAGCCCTCCTTTGTTTTCGTGCACAGGTTAGGTCTGGAGGAGTATTGATTCCAGCCCTAGCTTCCCCCTTCTATTTTTGTTTTCCAGTTAGAACTAGATGAGTATTGATTCTAGTTCTGACTTCCTAGTCTCTGTTCCGTTAGATATAAGACCACATGGAGTAGCTTCATTCCTCTTACCAAACCAGCCAATAGCCCTTTCCTGATTCAACCATTACACAACCTAAGGTACAGATTACTCATCCTCCCTAGAGATACTACCACATCCCAACAAGACTTACACTAATGTTTATTCTTTGTCTTTATATCTAGGAGATGGTTTACCGAGGTACATTGGTTCCCCAGGATTGATATTACTCCAGCGGTATATGAAGACTCCTGTTATTTCCCCTCCTCTCTTTATTTTGTTTCCCTGTTTTCCCCTGGCGGGCATCACTATTTGTGCTCAGTGAACATATTCTGACACTTGGTGAACCGGTTGGGGGAGATTGGGGACTAAGCATCACTTCCGTGGTACTTCTGAGGCAACATATGCTTCAATCATTACAACTCTAGCCTCCACTGCCTTTTGATACAAGTAGAGTCTTAAATTTCTTGTAAAAACACCCTGTTATTCCATCGAGCCCCAGCGCTTTAGAGCCATTCAGCGCATCAATAGCCTCACTGATTTCGTCTTCCGAGAAGGGCTCTGCAAGGAATTCCTGGTGCGCCTTCTCCATCCACACCATTGCTGTCTCGTCCAAGTAACCACTGTAATCAGCAGGGCACTCTGAAACCCGAGTTTCGTACAACATGGTATAATATGTGAGCACCTCCTGGAGAATATTCACATTCCCAATTACACGTGTCCTACTCCTATCTACTAGTTCTGTATGTTGGACTGCGGGTTTGCTGCATAAGTATGGCTAATGTTCTGCCCGGCCGCTCACCCTCCCCGTACCGTCTGGCAGTTGCGTATTTTCCCAAATAGTGAGCTTCACGCTCTGCTGCTTTCTGGAATTCAGACAGGAGCGTTGCACAATGCTGCAGGTCAGGAGAATTAACCTTGTTTACCTCAATGCTATCTAGTTCCATGAGCTGCCCTTCTAACTGTGCTAATGTTCATCACAGATCTCTAAAGATCCCAGCAATTTTGGCTATGCACACACCTCTTATGTACGCCTTAAAGGCCTCCCATAGTGTAGCCTTTGACTCAATAGATCCCTCATTGAGGGCAAAGTATTCTTCGACCACGTCCCCTATCTCGACTGCAAAGACGTTGCCTCTTAGTGCCATGTCAGGGAACCTCCAGAGACGCTCCACCCCCCCAGCCCTGGGGATTCTCAACTTGACCATAACCGGAGCATGGTCAGACAGCGTCCACAGGTAAGTCACTAACAGCATCTATCCACAATGCCACCCCTTCTGGAAGACACCAATAATTTAAGCTCGTCCATGTATCGTGAGGTGCGGAGTAGTGAGTATAGCCATAACGATCCCTACAAAAGTGTCTCCAGGCATCGACTAGCCTAAACCTACCCATGGTGTCTAACAATGAGCATCTTTCCCTGGGCTTGGTGTCTGTTGTGTGTGTTGTGCTATCTCACACCAGATCGAGCAATAGATAAAAGTCCTCCCCATGTATATATGATCTGCTTCCATGCGCTCAATCGTTGTATAAACAGTGTCAAAGAAGCCGGGGTCATCAACATTTGGTGCGTAGACATTAACAAATAACACAGAACATTCAAGCATGCATCCCTTAACCAACAGAAAGCGCCCACCCGGATCCGGGCATACGTCCACCTCCTGAAACAGTACCCTCTTTTGTATCAATATTGCAACTCCACGAGCTATATCCAGCAAAATACCTGTGGGCCCCACAGGTCGTTGCTAATGGTGTTTAAACTGCAGGCTCCAAATGTGTTTCTTGTATAAAAGCGAGGTGTGGGGGTGTCCAAAACAACAGAATTGGGGAATATAGAGGTAGTGGATAGAATCCGCCTCCAATACAATGTTCTTAAACATAAAGATTCTATCCTTAGTTATTTTGTATATATTTTTATTTTTACTAATTGCAATTCCTCACGTTATGTGCACAGAAGTGGGTTCTGTTACTCCGGGAAATGTCCAGGAGGAACACTATGTGCTTTTAAAATACCCCTCACACACTATGAGTCCCATAGTGTCATGATTCATCATAGGGATCTTCCCGTCCCTCTACGGGGTCGGGCGTGCTTCGACCGACGAATACGTGGGAGTACTGTTTTTCTTTGATAGGCTATGTGTGGTGTGGATAGTGGGAGTGGTAGGGAGTGTGGTGACACGGCCCCAAAATACGATGCGCTCATTCTCCACGAACGTGGTGGTGAAGGCCTCACCTCCAAACAGATCTCTGAGGAGCGATTCTAGAAACCGGCACCCCGGTAGGGGTGGACTCGGGCACCCCCATGATAGGGATGTTGTTGCGTTGCCCTCTCGCCTCCAAATCTTCGTTTTTGACGGCAACTGCTTTTAGGAGCATTTCCATTCTGGACAACTTTTTAGTCGTCTGGGAGGCGCCATCTTCTAAATCGGAGATCCTGCCCTCAGCCATATTGAGATGCCCTTCATGCTGATCAAGCCTAGCCCCCATGGACTCTAATCATTTGTCAAGTGCGTCAAAATGGGTATCCAATGCCCTGAATCCAGCCCGAAGGTCCTGCAACATGGTATCTGGACCGACCGGCTCCATCGTGGGCGGTACTCCAATTTCCGCCATGTCCTCCCTCTGTGCAGTCGTACTGGTGCTCGGCGCTTTAAAGGACAGAGTGGTCTGCTTAGGGTCCATACATACAACCCATACCACCTTCCAACACTTACTAGTGCTCTATTTTGAGGTACTTGGGGGACACAAGGGCTTCTCAGCTCTAATAGTACACACAGCCCAGGCAGTCCAATGTCACAGGGCAACTCAATTCAAAGGTGTATATTGGCGCCGCGGCCATAGACAGTCACATACTCCAAGCGGGGGCCCGTATATATTGCCTCCACCTGGACCTCTGCAGCACCACTCACTCTGCTCCGGCACAATTATCCCGCAGTCTCCCCTGCCGTGGGGGTCAGCTCCAAGAAACAATTCGTATTGGCCCCATTATTACCAGGAGTGTGCCCCTAGCTCCCATTGGTGATAACTCTTCATGTTTGGGCATCTATATCCCAGAGTGCCAGGCGGGCCCGCCACACAAACGCCCCATGGGGGGGAAGCAATGAGGTGCTGCAACGCCAACGCTGCTAAGGGCAGGATGCGGGGGGCATCATGCAGATCCCTCAGTTAGGAGCCGGATGGCCAGTCCCTAGGCTCACCCAAGGCCCCTGTCACCAAAGGGCCTCCGGGGAATGATTGCCGGCCTGCTAATGCCTGCCGGTACCCAGGCTGTATGCCCCCACCGCGATCACTCACCCCGCCGATGTTCCAATATCAGGATATGGTTTCAGCCTCAGCTGCGCCACATCAGCGGCTCACTCGAGTCCCTGGCTTCTCCTCAATGAGCAGGCCACACCACGCACGTTGGACTTCCTTCGGTGCCGATCCACACTGCACGCAGATTTCATAGCACTCTTCATGCCGGCCACATCTCCACCCCCTCCTACAGCTCAGGGCAGCCCACCAGTGCCACCAGGGAGGACATTTCCAGCAGGGTCCACAGCGAATCTTCACGCCTGCGCGGCCATGTCGGTCAGCAGCTTGGACACGCCCCCCCCCTTGAGGGGCACTGTTGAAGGGTGGCAGTGAGGGAATCCGTGGCATTGATGGTCATTGGGGGGCACCGACACACATTGTTGCACAAGGTGCCACCAGCTCTAAAGTCGGCCCTTCCGTTGAGGCTAGTCCGCCTCACCTATCAGTACCTCCATTAGCATTTTTCCAGCAGTAGTAGTTGCAACCCACCAGGGATCGGCCATTCAGGATTTGCACGCACACCAAATTAAGTTTGCAAACTTCAGTCTCTCTGCTTCATGCACAAACACTTTTAACATGTGCTGCCTCCTTTGGGGCCACTGGAATTGTGCAGAAAAGATGGAAAAAAGTATGCCGCAGTGTTGACTAAATTATGCCGCAAAAAAAAGTCTACAGCATAATGCAGTATATTTTCTGATACTTTATTATTTTTCCACATGCTAACAGTCCGTGTAAAGATTTTGCCTAATTAGTACCAGTGTGACATACAAATGCAGCAGTGAGAAACGTGATCAGTCAACCTTTGCAGAGGGACGTCTACTAAGCAACGACTCAAGGCACATTTTTTTGTAACTTTTGATCCGTTTGAGCTTCAAAAAATGTATTAATTAAAATTGTCAGTTTATGCAACAGATGTATTATGTAGCAAATATGGCAGAGCCCTAATTATATAGAAAACATTTGCAAAGTAGGATATTTTGCCATTCGTGTTGGAACTGCTCTTGTGGAAAAAGGGAGGGGAAGTGTTGGTGACACAAACTGCATGGCTCAGAGACAAATGGCTTGTGCTTCCACTTTTAAGTGTATTTGGGACATTCTGTGATTGGAAACACATCCGACTTTGTGTATGTATTTTAATTGCAAAAACTCATATTTTACCTTAAATAATCGCTTGTATCCATTGGTTGAAATAAATAACATAATAAGCTGTAACTGGTCAGTGAAATGCCAAACAAATACTAAAATTTGGGATGTTTTGCGCATTCTGGCCACATCTCTGATTCCGCCACTGTTCTAATCTTTGGGTTATTCCTGCCCTCTGATTCTCTGCCCACAGAGCCCCTACTTTTCCCCCACTTCGACCACTGATGGCAACACCACAGCTGCGGTGCCCCTTGCCGCATAAACAGGTCTTGCTCCAGAGCCGTGGCCGTGATGTTTTTCTCTTCTGTGGGACGGTGGTATTCAATATGTGGCCTGCTTTGTTTGGTGTGCAGTGCACATAGTTCCATGGGACAATGGCGCATAATCGAACTGTCGGTGCCTCGGTTGTGGTTGTGACATATGGAGGCGAACAGCAGTTTGCAGTCGCCAAGAAAAGGTCAGGATAACGGTAGTGATTAAGGGCCATATGTATCATGCAAAATTGTGATTGCAAACGCCGAAATTCGCAGAATTTCGGCATTTGCGATCGCAATTTTGCTAAGTGGTATGTATGAGCCAAATCTGCTTGCAAAGAAAGGAATCGCTAAATTTGTGATTCATTTTTTGTTATTGTATTTAAGGAATCGCAAATTTTGCGATTCCTTAAATGCAATGCAATAAGCACCAAAAAAGTGCAATTAGGGGGGGCGTGGCTTGCCATCAAGCAAGATGGCCACAAGATAAGGAAACTCCGGGGGTAAGACCGACATCCCAGCCATCCGTGCAATAATCCGACAGTGTACCCAGAGTTTACCACCAGATAGTGGAAAGCAGGCGCCGCTGAACGCAGTAGAGCCGGTGTTCCCCCGACACTTGCTGACTGGGAATGGCCGTGGTGTAGAGAAGGGCCTGTGCAGCCGGCGGACGCACGGGAGTAAATTTCGGACACGGCCCAGAGGTGGAGAGAAGACCAGCGGCCGCAGTTAAGGTAACTGCTGGACGGCCGGCTTGGAGGCGCGGGCCGCCCGGCGAGAGCAGTGAGGCACTAGTGCTGGATTGCCGCTGGCCCACCTGGCGGCTCCCCGTCATCTACAGCACCGGGTAACCAACGGCGCAGGGGAGGACCCGCGAGCACGGCAGCGGCCGGAGGCTCACATTGCGACATTGAGCCCTGGGACTTGCCGGCTTGCGGCCATTTTGAAGGCTGCGCGCCGCCTTGCAATTGGAGGGTGAGGAATGCGGAGCGGCATGGCTGTGAGCTGACCCCTGAGACAGAGAAGGCGCTGAGCAGGTGAGCGCAGGAAGGGGGAGGACATGTTGAAGGCCTGAGGCTCAAAGAGTCAAGACTAGAGACAGGGGATTTATGGTGGTGATGGACTGTTCCTTGCAGATTGATCGTGGATTGTACGCCAGGGAACCAATGGAGCCACAGCCAGAACCTACCCAGTGATTTTGACCAGCGAATGCCACAGAACCCGGGGCAGGAACCACGCGGTGGAGGTGAACAGCGGACATATTAGCGGTGGCAGCCAGGGCTCTGGCTGTGAACATTAACATACAACAATCTCCCACGCGCTGCTGGATTGGTGTGGTGTAGCCTGCTGGCTGGCGGTGACAGGCCTTAATGGAATTAAGTGGAAGACTGTGACCCACCCCACTCGTTGGGCGCTGCCCGCGGGTTTGCAGGCTGCGACCGGAACTGAACAGACGGCTAATTATCTGCTAAATAGCTGACCCAGCATACTGCCTACACTGCAGACAAGTAGTCTGTGTGACCACGTGGGTGGACAAGAATGAGTAACAGAGGTAACCGCGCCACCCAACAGGGGAAGCTGGACAAATTAGCATATGGCAAGGACTTTCCACCATTACCGGAGCACACTGCATGTGTGGACAAGGCGCCGGAGGAGGCCGGTGCATCTAAGGTGACGCTAGAAGACATAATGGCAGCTCTAAATAATGTCCAAACGACTGTAGGATCCATCTCAGCGGATGTCACCTTCCTTAGAGCAGATTTACAGAAGATATCGGCAAGAGTAACGGAGGTAGAGCAAAAGACTACATCCCTCACAAAAGATACTTCCTCGCTGCTCCAAAGGGTGTCCCAACTAGAGGCCGAAAATAAACGCATCATGACGAAGCAGGATGATCAAGAAGGACGGTCCCGTCGCAATAATGTACGTATCACAGGAATTCCCGAAAGTGAGGGAAACCCCGCCATGGATCTCTACGTGGAGGAACTGATCAAAACCTGGCTCCAACCTAGGGGGCTGTCAACCTTCTTATCCGTGGAACGCGCCCACAGGGTGCCGGGTGGCAGGCCTAAACCCGGGGCACCCCCTCGCCGGTGCTGACACGCATCTTCAACTTCCGCGATAGGGATGTCATTCTGCAGACGGTACGTGTGGCGCCGCCACTGAGGATACAGAATTCAACAATAGCCTTCTTCCCAGACTACACGGCGGCGGTGTTGGCACGTCGCAGAAGCTTTATGGAAGTCAAGAAAAAAATGAGAGCGCGTGAGCTGCCGTACTCAATGCTATTCCCAGCAAAGCTCCGAGTGGTGGCGGAGGGGAAGACGTGGCTTTTTGAGACGCCGGAAGAAGCTCACGACTGGATCGAAGGTTGGAGACAGGCGAAAGGTCCAGGCCGCACCAACGGAAGACAACGACGTCAAGACCCAGAGGACGGCCGTGCAGAATCTGAACGACGGACGGAGGAGGGCGAGCAGCTGCGGGCGGAGGCCGGCGAGTGAATAACGGCGGGATAAGCCGGGTTTGCAATTCAATGACACGCACGGATGCCTGTAATATTTTGCCTGAACTGAACGCTGCAACAAATCTTTTTATTCTTAGTGACTACGAACTCTGGGGCAAGGGATGTGTACGGACCTCCTTGGACTTCCCGCTCCCATACACGCAAGTAATGTTTAAGGGTTGGGAAACTGAGCGCTCTGCTGAGTTGAGGTGGCGGGCAGTTTTGAGTCCGCATGGCTGGGAGGCAGGGTGGGGGGAGGGGTTGGGACTGTTTTCATGGTTTTTCTTTTATGGTATTAAGTGAAGTTTAGAGATGTTCAATGGTCATGAAGTATGAGCATGCACGGGGGGGTATATGCCCTACGTAGATAAATCCTCACTAATCTACAGAAAATACGCCGGACATGATGGCAAGGGACAAAAATGAACGGGTACCTAATACAGTGTCACTGGCACAGATACCACCTCTCTCAATACTTACATGGAATGTACGAGGACTGGGAGATAGGATAAAACGGGGTTTGGTTCTCCGATATGTCAAAAGGTGCACCCCAGCGGTGGTGCTGTTACAGGAAACCCACCTCACTGGTAATGCGAGCAAGGCTCTGGATAGATGGGGTTATAGCATGGTGATCCATTGAGAGTTTACTTCCGGGTCCAGAGGAGTGGGGATATTGATTCGGAAACAATTTCCAATAATAATAAAAGGCACCAAAACTGATGGAGCTGGTCATTTTGCGGCAGTGGCTATGCAATGGGACGGGAGGCCGCTTAAAATAGTCTCGGTCTATATTCCACCTGCACTGCACACAATGGCGATCCCAGACCGTAATGAGTTTTTATTGGGACTGCCAGAGGGAGAGCTACTCCAGGGCGTGGACTTTAACACGGTCCTCGATGGAACCATTGATAGATACCCTCCACAGCCGGGCGGTGGGGGAATATCCAGTTTAGGGAGCTTTCTAGACGCGCTTGGGCTCGTGGATATATGGCGGCGCAATCACCCGGCAGAGCAGCAATACTCGTATCACTCCGGGGTACATAAAAATCTAACAAGAAGTGATTACTTCATAGGTTCTATGGGTAGCCTTCACAGCATCGACACTATAGAAATAAAGCCCAGAGGAATTTCGGACCACTCCCCCATATTTTTGAGCTACACCCATCATCAACATATGAGACGCCGCATGTACACAATACGCCCTGGTTATTTGCAAATCCCTAAGGTCCGAAAAGCAATTGTAAAAGCGACAAACCTGTACTTCCGAGAGAACGCTGCCTCGGTGGACTCCCCGACTATATTATGGGAAGCATATAAAGCTATTCTCCGAGGTCAGGCATTGGCCTCCATTGAGGCACATAAGCATGAGACACAACTTGAGCTGTACTTGTTAGAACAAGAGTTGCAGGCGGCAGACGCCCAACATGCCATAGACCCCACCCCTGTAACATCACATGACTTACACCTAGCGCAGAACCGACATAAAGCGTACCTAACAGAGCTGACCACACAACAGATAGAAGCCACAAGACACAAGATGTGGGCGACAAAGCCGATAAATTGCTGGCCTGGCTGGACAAGAGGGATAAAGGACACAAATGGGTGACGCAACTACGTACTGATGATGACCAGGTAATATCTGACCCTCGAGAGATAGTGCAAGCATTAGCCAGTCATTTCCAAACAGTTTATACATCTACTAACACTATGACGATAGAGTACGCACTGACTTATGTGCAAGATCTGGATATGCCCAGGCTTGCCCCGGATGCGGTCGAGGAACTGGAGGCGGATCTGACAGTGGAGGAGATACAGGCGGCAATTGGGGCGCTGCAATCCAGTAAAGCAGTAGGGTCAAACGGTATGCCTATAGAACTCTACAAAAAAATGATTGGCACCATCGCCCCGCATTTACTTACCATGTACACAGACAGCCTCCAGACTGGCGAACTCCCTCTTGACCAGCGAGTGACAACTATAGTGGCGATCCCAAAACCCGGGAAGCCGGCGGATAAATGCACCTCCTACCGCCCTATCTCATTACTAAATGCGGAAGCTAAGATCCTTGCTAAACTTTTAGCATCAAGACTAATGCCCCACTTGTTAACAATTATACATTCAGATCAGTCCGGCTTCATGCCGAGTAGAAATACGGCTCTTAACTTGAGGCGACTCCATGGCGTCCTGGCCCGCGCAGTCCATCTACAAGAACCAGCAGTGGTGCTGTCCCTGGACGCACAGATGGCATTCGATATGGTGGAATGTCCCTTCATGTTCGCAGTGCTGCGCCACTTGGGCTTTGGGCCAAGGTTCTGCGCTTGGAAAGGACTTCTATACTCCGGACCCATGGCACATGTCGCGGCTAATGGCCATATGTCCGAGGACTTTCCTCTCTCGCGAGGAACACGCCAGGGTTGTCCCCTGTCCCCGCTGCTCTTCGCCCTAGTGCTAGAGCCGCTAGCGGCATGGATACGGTGGGAGCCCATGATAAAGGGACTTAAGTGGACTTGCGACTGGGAAGACCGCATCTCCTTGTATGCGGATGACGTGTTACTCTATTTGACCAATCCAAGACGCTCCATTCTTACGCTTCTTAATATTTGTGAAATCTTTTGGAGGGCATCGGGTTATACCATCAACTGGTCTAAATCTGTACGCTATGTGTTACATGGACCCCCACCGCAACTTCCGGTGAACTGCCAGCTTCTGATAGCAGAGGACACATTTAAATACTTAGGCATATTTATAACGCCTGATTCGGTGCAATTCCTGAAACTAAACCTGCAGCCATCGCTTGAGCGCCTAAGGAGGGATGTGCGCCACTGGGGTACTCTGCCGCTGACCCTGTTGGGGAAAGCAGCGCTTTTCAAAATGATGTCCCTGCCGGGCTTTCTATACGTGTTGGAGAACACACCATTTCCAGTGCCACCCTCCTTTTTCCGCGCCATTGCAGCCCAAGTTTCCAGCCTGTTATGGGGCAATAAACCTGCACGTATCGCACAATCA
This sequence comes from Lissotriton helveticus, assembly GCF_964261635.1. Classification (NCBI taxonomy): domain Eukaryota; kingdom Metazoa; phylum Chordata; class Amphibia; order Caudata; family Salamandridae; genus Lissotriton; species Lissotriton helveticus. Next base: position 1,210,986,943 of record NC_136063.1, read on the forward strand.
AAATTGACGAGAAGCTGGTATGATGGAGGGATAGCACTCCCCAATATTCAGCTCTACTACTGGGCCGCACAATTGAAGGTAGTTAACCAGTGGCTTCATGCCCCGCAGTCGGACCCGGCATTCAGGGCGGACAGGGAACAGTTAGGCACGAGGAGCTTTCTCTCCCCTCTGTATGATAAAAGGCTGGCAGGTACACTTATTGGACCGTTGAAACACACTGTGACCATATGGCACGCCACCCAGGCTAAACTAGGCTGGCGAGGGACGCTGACTCAGCTCACTCCATTATGGGATCTAAAGAAATTAGGTAGACTTAGGAACAGTAAGAGCTTCAACAGATGGGATGACATCGGGATATTCACGGTGGGGGACATGTGGCACGGGGGGAAAATAGTCACATTTGAACGCCTTCAGCAGCAATATTCACTGGCCCAGAAGGAACTCTTCCGATACACGCAGATCAGACACGCACTGATGTCGGCGCTCCCTCCTGGCACAGAGGTCCCTGAAGCGTCCCCCATGGAAGACAGGTTATTGACGGAACATATGCCCCAAAAAGCCACGTCACTGACATACCGTAAACTGATTAACAACTTACCTGACCCGACGAGACCCCTGAGAGACAAATGGTCTCATGAGCTGGGAGAATTCAAAGATTCGGACTAGCAAGAGGCATTAGCCTCCCCAAGGGAGGTGGGTATACCCTCACGGCTCCGATTAGTGAAGCTTCGTATCCTACACAGATCTTACTACACGAGGCACACATTACACAGGATAGGCAGAGCGACGCAGCCCTTCTGCCTGCGGGGCTGTGGGGATGTGGGAACATTTCTACACACACTATGGGAATGTCCCAAACAGAGGGAATATTGGAATCGAGTGATGAGAACCATATCCCAATCAGCGGGGGTATCACTGATGCCAGAACCCAAAAGATGTACACTTAATGTGTGGGAACCGAATGATTTAATGCGCCAGGCGCAGAACTGGGTCACATTTGGGATCATGGTTGCAAAGCGCAATATAGCTCAGAAGTGGGGGGCTGTGGAGGTGCCGACACTTGCGGCGTGGGGAAGAGATATGGATCGGCTATGTTTGCCGAACGAACAGTATTTATTAACCGAGGGGACCCTCAAAAATGGAATAAAGTTTGGGGTGCATGGAATACTTTCAGAGGAGTTATATGCGAACCTCCACAGGAACAAAATGAAGAAAATTCAGATTTGGAAGACTAACGCTGTGCTTTTAAAATATGGGGGGGATGAGGGTCATGGTGCTGTGGAGATAATGGGCATTGGATTATTTTTTTATGATTGTGCTCACGTGTACTGTACTATTCTACTCAGATGGAACACAAAGTGTATAATTTATCATTGCAATATTTCTGAAAATAATAAAATGTATTTAAAAAAAAAAAATCGCAAATTACCACCAAGTTCAAGTTGGTGGTAATTTGCGATTTCTTTGTAAAATGCACTTTTTTGCATTTTTCAAAGTGCAATGTGAAGCACATACATGCCCTTAGGGCATGTATGTGCACCCATGCTTATTTCAGGGGTGCAACAGGGTGTCCTTTTGACACCCTTGCACCCTTGAAATTGCATTCTCAATTTGTGAGTCTCTAATTGCTAATCGCAAATTGAGAATGTCTTCCCATTCATTCCTATGGGCCTTTATTGGGGTGATATTCCTTAAATGCGAATCGCAATTTGAGATTCGCAATTAATTAATATGTAGGGTTCGCAAAATTTATTGCAAATCCTACATAAATAGCATATTGCGATTCTCAAATAGCGATGTGCAAAAAAATCGCTATTTGAGAATCGCAAAAGAGGATTTTGATACATATGGCCCTAAATTTCCTGCTGGCGGGAGAGGCAGGCGGAGAGCGGAAATCACGGCATGGCCCTGTGCTGCTCATTTTGCCCGTTTGTGCTACGCATTCCACCTCTCTGTGTGGCTGCATGTCGCCAACACACACACCTGTGCACCATGGTGCAAGGGTGTCTGCATTCCATCAAACATAGGCTTTCCATTTAAAAAACGGCACTTTAAAATGTTCCCCCCTCTGTACGTGTGCCGTATAACGCAGCACACATACAAAGTTTGAAAAGTTTGGGGAAACTAAAACCTTCCTCCTCTGTTACGCCTGCTTCAAGGAAGCATAATGTTTTGGTGTAAATCTTTCTCTCAAACTGCTTACAGAGTAGATTGTGTGTCAAACCCCATGGGTGTTGCATGAAAACACCCATTTACCACCCATGGAACGACCCCTTGAAGAAAAGTAGCTGATGGTGCTACTTTTCATCACTTTGGCCAACTTTTCTATGAAAATCCCAATTTGCTTCAGAAAGTAAATATCATCAAAGTGCCTTGTACTGGGATTGTATGACGCAAACCAGACAGAGGGCTGATCGCCCCACTCTGGATGAGTCGGTGAGGCGGGGAGTGCATGCTGGCCCCATGTCACTAAGTAGGAGGAAACAACAGTGTCAACCATGTGTCATATCATGGTTAGCTACGTTTTGACACATTTGTTAGGGGTCTTGAATGGGCCCCAGGGGTCTCACAGGCTGGCATTATATGCTGATGAGGCAAAAACAGAGTCGGATGGCTGGGTGATAATTGCGCTTAGTTGTAACAAGAAAATCCCTATAGATACAATAAGACAAGCTCAAAGGATAAGGTGATGGCCATCCACCAACAACCAAACTGGTAATGATAAATCAGTCTTTATCTTAAGTGTGAGGAACACTTAACCTCTGTGCACTGTTGCTAGAACGCTATGCGTTTTTCAAATTTAACAATATAATGAAATGATTAAATGATTAATAGAAAACTAGACAATACATCTCCTTGATATTCGCTCAATGGAGCAACAATAGTATTTTATATTTCAACAAAACATGATTCAAACATTATTGTATTAAATCACAATACATTTTAAACGCTTTTCAACAATATCAACAACATTCAAAATATACAAAAGATAGATTTCAAAAACATCATCCTAGATGATTCTTCTTTGTGCCCAATGCATTTCAAGCTCAGCGAGCTCTTTGTCAGGGGCTTGTAGACTGAATATAATGTATGTTTTAATCAACTACTCAATTTTATGGATATCTCAAATTCACAAGTTACAAGGCAACTTACAATAAAAGAATGAAATAATAATGATAAATCAGTACCATGTATAATACAAAATCAAGATATATCCTGAGCTAAAAACAACACATGAGGCTAGTACAATCAATCACAAGTCGAGCAGGCTTCGTTTATTCAAAAATGATCTTCCCAACACAGTCTAGCTGCCAACACGTGTTTCGTCTATATGCTGATGAGGTCCTAATATACCTTGAGATCCTCCAGATCTTTGAAAAATTCTCAGCGTCCTCATCAACAGAGATAAACCCTCTGCGTGTCTCATGGTGTACCCCCCACCACTGTTGGAAATGGCAGGAGGCTTTCAGATCCTGATGATTTAAATTCCTTGGGGTATACATTTACTTTTTTTTTTTTATACATTACAGAGGATGTTCAGAGGGCCTGGGACAGAAACATTAACCACAGCTAGATCGCCTGACCAGGGACCTGGGGTTCTAGTAAGCACTCCCTCTGTCCTTCTTGGGGTGCTCCTCAATCTTTAAGATGGTAATCTAGCCCAGGTTATTATACCAACTACAGAATTATCCATATAATAATCCCCTGCTACCTCTTCCCTCAAATGAGTGACGTCTTGCAAGATTTCCTGGGAACTACCCCCCCCCCGAATTGCTCTGTAAAAATGCATGTACAGGGGATGTATAGCGGCTGTAGTGGATTCATATCTTAGAGCATCACATTTTATTATTATATATGGATGGTAGCTTGATACCCAGCCTTTGCCTCTGATTAATGGAGGATGTAAAGGGCAGAGGTATCCCACCTACTTTATGGGGGGAAGAGACCCTTTCTTCTCTCCTTCTGGCCACCAGAGTGGCATTTTGGGCTTGGAATGAAGCTATTAGGTCTCTGGGTGCATTGTTTGATGACAGAGAAATCCCTGTAGCCGGGGCATTGGCTGGGGCAGATGTCTGGGGTTACAGGGACTCTGGTGGTGAGATGCAAACTGGAAGTTGGGGGATGTCCTGTCCAGAGTTACACTGAAATCATATGTAGAGCTAAAGTGTGGTTATAGCCTCCATTGTGATATCTGTAGCTCCTCTGCACTCGTATCCTCACATAAAAGACCTGGGGAGCTCCCGGACAATAGCAAGAGGGAGGCCAAGGTTTTAATGGAGGAATTGAGGTCATAAGGTCTCAGTAGCCTATGGCTCTTTAGCAAATTGTTCACCTGATGCTTTTGGCCAATTGCGGGAGGTGTCTGGAGGGATCCCACAGACGTCCCTCCAAAAAGTGGTGACTGCATCACAGTTTGAGGCCACAGAGCAGAAATACCTGCATAGAACCCAATACACATGTGACAAGGTGTGGAAGAAGGGATTGGTCTCATGGATAAACTGCCAGAGATGCTCCATTCAGAGGGAGACCTTATGCATACCGTATAGACCTGTGAAAAGGTGGTTCCCTTTTGGGAAGGGGTGCTCCTGTGCCCAGGCAGGGTGATGGGATGGCAGCTCCTTAGAGATCCTAAACTAGTCCTCCTGCACATTACAACTGACACAGACAGCAACAGACACAAACAGGCTCTGCTTTTGTTGGGCCTGGTGGTGGCCAAGATGACATCACCAAGGCACTCCCTTCGCTGGAGGAAGGGGTCAGACCACTCCATTAAACTTGCTCGTCCTATCTATGGGGCCACACAGTGTCTACACAAACACTATAAAATATGGTTGGGTTGGTGCCTGTACAGGGGTATCCTCCTTGAGCCCTGTTGTGGGCAGTCCTGGACTATGTTGTTGTGTGTTTCCTTCATGGACATTGTTCTTTTCCCTATGTTGGCCTAACGCTGCAAGTTGCAGAGCGCTTTTGCCTTGTGTATGTTACCAGAGCGCACACTTGTTTTTGTGTCTCGTTGAATTTTTAGGTTTCGCCTGCACATCGCTTGCGCTATGCCTGAGAAATCTATTGTTTTTAATATAAACTTAAAAGGGAATTCATCCCACCTCCTCTCTTTCCAGGCTTCTCATTGCTTTCTGTGCGTGCCAATTACCTTTTCTCCTTTTCTATTGGGTGAAGTATATTTTCCTGAATTCACCAATGCTTGTTCCTTTTCTGCTTCTCTTATCAGTTTTCCGTCGCAGAAAAGCTGTTAACATTCACTTTGGTGGAACTATATTTTTATAAGTTTGCCTTTTATTCTTGCAGCATATTTACACATTAATTTATCATCTGGAGAGATTTAGTGATTTGCATAGAATCACAGGATGTTGCGCCGTGCCGCCAGACTCGAACTCAGATCCCCAGCTCTTGACTCAGCAGTTCTGCCCACTACGCCACATCCTCTCAACTCCTGTGTTATCTGTCAGGCAGCTCTTTCCTCCTGCGGATGATGATTGAGGAATACTGCTCTTTATTCATTGCACAGGCGAAATCGATGCATTAGCAATGCTTATTACATATAGTCAGTCACCACATATTTGCTTATTTTGCCCTTTTCCCGGTTTTTAGTCTGTACAGCCTAATGTAAAACAACACTGCGTCTTGTTTTTCTCTGTGGTCGGACATTAGCACCCCCGGAAAATATGGAGACACCCAGCTGCTGTCTTTGAAAACACATGTTTTGTCATATAATATGGGATGTGTTTTTCTAAACACACAGCGTGGAGACTTATACACAGAGGGGAGCTACTGATATGCGAGAAATGCGTCAGCTGGGATGTAGTACAACTATCTATGTATGCTAAGGTATAGGGTCTGCTGCTACGCCCATGTCATGTATCATGTCATGTCAAAGGTTCTTATATAGCGCCTTATCACCGCAAGGTCTCAAGGCGCTTGCTTTGGGAACCCGTCCTGGCTTTTTCCCTGTGAGATAACCCGTACTGGGCATCCCCAAGGTGAAAGCCAGGCATCCCGCCGCGGGGGGGCCGTAGTGGAGATTAAGCAAGCTATTGCCCAGAGTTGCAGAGTGTGAACCCGTGATTCGAGTAGGCACCGAAGCGAGAATTATCGAGTCTGTGGACATTTGGGCTCAAGACCCTTCTGCGTCGGGAATTGAACCCTGGTCCCGGGTCTGACCTCTGCTTCAGGGTCTGCCTCCTCTAACCAGTGAGCCACACTTCTCCAGAAATCTATGATTTTATTGATTTTGTAGTGAGGGTGGTTTAGGCAAATCTGTCTGATAATACAAAAGGGCTTTTGATTGTATACGGTCTCTTAACCATGCTAATGACATTACTGACCTGTATTTGTTTGCTAGTTGTGGTGCAGGTATTGCGTATTAGAACATAATAGTTTTAATATAAACTTTCCTCGTGTTTCTTTTCAATTTATTGTGGACAAGTACGAGTGAGAGAACAAAAGTTGGTGACCTGCTACCATGATCCCTAAGAAGGTTGAGAGTGTTGTGTTCCGGGGTGCCAAATCACTTGCCTCTTCGTAAAGTTTAGGAGGGCAAGTGAGGCATTATAGCTAGACGGATTCGGGCCTATAGATACTAATAGGGTGACTCAGGGGCCGATTCGCAGAATCGGCCTATTTGCGAACACAAGAATTGCTTTTCAGATGCAGCAAACCCCAATTTGCAATTCGGTAACCTGTTACCGAATCACAAAATGGGTTTGAGACTCGATATTTGGAAGGGGCGTGTTTAGGGCGTCCCTTCCAAATACTGAATCCTAACTGAATGCATGAATGTTTTGTGTCTGAGAATGCGGTCGCAAAACATTTGCATATTACCACATACTTCAAATAGGTGGTAACCCATTCGCAAATGAGAAGAAGTCCTCAAGGGACCCCTTCCCCTTTATGAATGCTTGTAAAACCATTTTTAAGAGCAGGCAGTTGTCCCATGGACAGACGGTCCTGAAACTCAGTGTGAGCGGTCACGGCACTCATCTTCTTTTGAAATTATAAATGGGTTAAAACCGATGCCAACAATGGCTTAATTTTGAAAACTTAATTTCCTATAATACAAATAAAACATTTCTGGTGGAATATAAGGACTGTGAAATAAGAAAAAAAATGATAAGAGGATAAATACGATTGTTTGAGATCAGGTGAACTTTTAATTAACCAGTGAGAATTGGACTGTATTAGAATTTGTAACCTGAAAAATTTAACTCCGTCAATCTTGCCCTGAATAAGTCTCTTATGGGACAAAACACGTCGGCTACGAGCAATAAATGAATTTATTTTTAAGAAGATTCAATAAAGAACATATTTGAAACAAGACCTGCTGAATGAATTGATCTGATCACTTACTTTGATTCCATTTTGGAACTATGTTTTACTATCGTGGGAGTGCTGGATCATGTTGTTTATGATCTGTGTAATCACCATTTGAAGCTTCAGGGCTTCATTCGGATATCCCCCACGGCGTTCCTAAGTCAAGAAGTTTACCCAGGTCTAGTTTGGGCTTTGAATTCCTGTTAGAAATGGGATTTTTTTGGTAGGCTAGGGCATGGGCCAAAGCCAGGCAAAAACCACCACTCTATTCAGGATAAGGGCGAGGGCAGGGGGTTGCTTGTTTGCTCTCTTGCCGGCCAAAGTGTGGAACTCTCTTCCAGCAAGCATCCGAGCCATCCCTAACCTTCTGACGTTTCGGAAATCCTTAAAAACGTGCCTGTTCCCCACTATTTGATATTTGTCGCTCGCTGTGTCTCCCTGTCTCTTGTCTGGTTTCTGGCTGCGCTGGGACGCCTCGTTGCTGAGGCAGCCATGCGCATTACAAATCCTTAAATAAATAAATAAGGGAGTTACACTTCTAAAATAACCACTGCTCCCTTGGTAGCTTGGCAAGCAGCCAGGCTTATCTTAGAGGCAGTGTGTAAAGCAATTGCACATAACCAACAGTAATACAGTGTACGCACTACAAAAGGACACCACACCAGTTAAAAAGAATATCCAGTTTTTTATACATAAGACAAGACTAAAAATGATAGAAAAATCCACAATACTATACTTCAAAATCTTCACTTATCAAAATATGCTTTAAGAATAGCTCCTTGATGTGGATAGCTCTGTCCGGGGCTATCACGGCGTCGTGAGCAAACAAATCCAACAGTTCTGGCTGGTCGCGGGGCCGCAAGCCAGCTACGGTGTCGGGAAGACCCGCAAACAGTACCTGTGAGAAATGCAGGGCGTTGAGGCCCTTGAAGTCACTCGCGTTGCAGATCGAGCTCCTCTCAGATGGAATCAGGAGTGCTGGCGCTGACAGGCGTCGGGTGCTGCAGTGGGAAGTGCAGCTGTGCGGCGTGCGGTGCCCCCAGGTCACGGTGCGAGCAGCAGCTCGGTGACAGCATCAGATGGCGTCGTCGGTGAGATCAGGGTTGCGGTGCGAGATGAATGCGGTGCTCGCCACGGTGCTAGCAGGTCGCGGTGCAAACAGCAGCGTCGTTGTTGCTGATGCGCTGTCGTCGGCTGACAAACTGGAGTCGATGGCACCGGCGTCGGTAAGCCAAGACTGCAAGTGCGGGATGAGGCCGGTGCGTCATGTGACTTACGAGTGGTGCCCTCGAACCAGGGTGCAAGCAGCGGTGTCTCTTTCGGCGTGGAGCGGCGGCGTCATGGAGGCCAAGGCATCCTCGTGAAGCAAAGTGGTGCGGAGTGCGGTGCCCACAGGTCGCGGTGCGAGCAGCGGCTCGGTGGCGGTGTCAACAGCCGTAGTTGGTGAGACCAAGGTCGCGGTGTGGTGTTGTGGCAGTGCTCTCTACAGTGCCAAAGCTTTGTCGTGAAGCAAGGCGATGCGGTGCCCACAGGTCGCGGTGCAAGCAGCGGCTCAGTGATGGCGTCAACAGGCGTTGTCGGTGAGACCAAGGTTGCGGTGAGGCATTGCGGCGGTGCTCTCTGTGGGGCCAAAGCTTCGGAGTGAAGCAAGGCGGTGTAGAGTGTGGTGCCCACAGTTCGCGGTGGAAGCAGCGGCTCAGTGATGGCGTCAAACTTCACTTTCTCACCTAATTCCCCGGGCTCGTTACGTTTATAAAATGTTATAAACAAACTTCCCATTCTGTCCTATGGGGAACTGGTACCTTACAATAGTGAGAAACGAAATGGGCTGTAATTCACTATCAGGACATACCACACACACCAGGGCATGTCCTACCTTTCATATACACTGCACCCTGCCCACAGGGGTACCTTGGGCTTACCTTAGGGGTGCCTGACATGTAAGAAAAGGGAAGGTTAGGGACTGGCAAGTGTGTGCACTGGCCAAGCCGACATGGCAGTTACAAACTGCGTGCAGACTCACAATGGCAGGTCTGAGGTATCTTTTCAGGGCTACTCACGTGGGCGGCATAATCAGTACTCCAGGCCCACGAGTAGCATTTGATTCACAGGCCCTGGCACACTCAGTGCACTTTATTAGGGACTAACAAGTAAATCAAATATCCAATCATGGAAACAACAATCCATAACACAATTTAAATAGACAGCATACGCACTTTAGCACTGATTAGCAGTGGTAAAGTGCCTAGAGTCCTAAAACAAACACAAACAGGTCAGGGAAAAATAGGAGGGAAAAGCAAAAAGTTTGGGGATAACCCTGCAAAAAGGGCCATTTCCAACAATTCCGTTACTGCACTCGCAGTCCTGGATTTTTAGCAAAACGACAAGAATTAGAGCACAAACAAAAACCAGGACTGGATGTGGTTTTTTCAGTGGAGAGTGGGCAGCTTGAGCGCTGCTAAAATATTGTGCTTGTTGTGTCCAGTGATGTGATTGGACCTCTTGGCTGATGGGAAGCGGTGCATTGTGTAATTCTTTGCACGTCATGAACTGGAGGAGTCATAGAAATGTTTTTGTGTCTGAAGTTGGACTATGACGAGTTGGTTTCGCGCTTTGCAGCTGGGTGAGTGCTGACTTCACCTAAGGTAATGATTTTAATCAGCACCCTTATTTGATGCCACATTTTGTTGGAATGCTCATCATATCAGTAAACTACTTGAGAACAAGTCCTTCCCCGCATTGGCACCTGAAAGGATTACAAAGTAGCAAAACCCCTCAGTAATTTATTCTTATAGTCTAAATAACCGTACATTTAGGAAGGTACTGCGTTGGGCCCATGTTCTCAAATTCCTACCATGCTACTTTTAGTTAGTTAACAAGTTAAAATTGATACATTCTGTGGTATGCTCAAGTGACAGGAAATTGTGGATGTAACCAGAGTTAGGAACATCTGGAAAAGAAGCATTCCAAATATGCTTCAGGGTGATAAGGTGTCCACGCTTCCCAGTGCAGAGGAGCTCTGACCTGGGTAATGGCATGCGGTGGCAGCTAAGAACTGAAGAAGATGACAGTGTGCTGCCTAGAACTATCTGGGGTGCGAAGGTGTTCAACTCATTCACAGAAGCAAATGTAGCTAAAGTCCTGTACTGAGGCCCTTACTTAGCAACATTTGGTATTGAAGTGTCTTTTCTCTGCCCACAAGTATATCATGTCTAATACTGGACATGTGCGGAGCCAGGATGACTTCAGAGCTACTCTCCAGGTAAGATGCCAGAGCTACAGCAGCCTGGGTCCTCAGAACATCTCAGCTCCTGTGCCACATCCTCTGGACAGCTCTTGGTCCTGAGAACATCTGCAGCTCCTGCGATGCATCCTCCGGATAGGTCTTGGTCCTCAGAACATCTTAGCTCCTGTGCTACATCCTCTGGACAGCTCTCAGTCCACAGAACATCCGCAGCTCCTGTGCTGGATCCTCTCGACAGCTCTCGGTCCTCAGAACATCCGCAGCTCCTGTGCTGCAACCTCTGGACAGCTATCGGTCCTCAGAACGTCTGCAGCTCCTGCGATGCATTCTCTGGACTGCTCTCGGTCCTCAGAACACCTGCAGCTCCAGCGATGCATCCTCTGTAATGCTCTCGGTCCTCAGAACACCTGCAGCTCCAGCGATGCATTCTCTGGACAGCTCTCGGTCCTCAGAACATCTGCAGCTCCAGCAATGCATCCTCTGGACAGCTCTCGGTCCTCAGAACGTCTGCAGCGCCTGTGCTGCATCCTCTGGACAGCTCTCGGTCCTCAGAACATCCGCAGCTCCTGTGCTGCATCCTCTGGACAGCTCTCGATCCTCAGACCATCTGCAGCTCCTGCAATGCATCCTCTGGACAGCTCCAGGTCCTCAGAACATCTGCAGCTCCTGCAATGCTTCCTCTGGACAGCTCTCGGTCCTCAAAACATCTGCAGCTCCTGCGATGCTTCCTCTGGACAGCTCTCAGTCCTCAGAACATCCACAGCTCCTGTGCTGCATCCTCTGGTTAGCTCTCGGTCCTCAGAACATCCGCAGCTCCTGTGCTGCAACCTCTGGACAGCTATCGGTCCTCAGAACGTCTGCAGCTCCTGCGATGCATTCTCTGGACTGCTCTCGGTCCTCAGAACACCTGCAGCTCCAGCGATGCATCCTCTGTAATGCTCTCGGTCCTCAGAACACCTGCAGCTCCAGCGATGCATTCTCTGGACAGCTCTCGGTCCTCAGAACATCTGCAGCTCCAGCAATGCATCCTCTGGACAGCTCTCGGTCCTCAGAACGTCTGCAGCGCCTGTGCTGCATCCTCTGGACAGCTCTCGGTCCTCAGAACATCCGCAGCTCCTGTGCTGCATCCTCTGGACAGCTCTCGATCCTCAGAACGTCTGCAGCTCCTGCGATGCATCCTCTGGACAGCTCTCGGTCCTCAGAACATCTGCAGCTCCAGAGATGCATCCTCCAGACAGGTCTTGGTCCTCTGAACACCTGCAGCTCCTGCGATGCATCCTCCGGACAGGTCTCGGTCCTCAGACCATCTGCAGCTCCTGTGCTGCATCCTCTGGACAGCTCTCGGTCCTCAGAACATCTGCAGCACCTGTGCTGCATCCTCTGGACAGCTCTCGGTCCTCAGAACGTCTGCAGCTCCAGCAATGCATCCTCTGGACAGCTCCCGGTCCTCAGAACGTCTGCAGCTCCTACGATGCATCCTCTGGACAGCTCTCGGCCCTCAGACCATCTGCAGCTCCTGCGATGCATCCTCTGGACAGCTCTCGGTCCTCAGACCATCTGCAGCCCCTGTGTTGCATCCTCTTGACAGCTCTCGGTCCTCAGAACATCTACAGCTCCAGCAATGTATCCTCTGGACAGCTCTCGGTCCTCTGAACATCTGCATCTCCTGCAATGCATCCTCTGGACAGCTCTCGGTCCTCAGAACATCTGCATCTCCTGCGATGCATCCTCTGGATAGCTCTCGGTCCTCAGAACATCTGTAGCTCCTGTGCTACATCCTCTGGACAGCTCTCGGTCCTCAGAACATCTGTGTCAGGTTTGCCCCACAAGTCTTACCTTTGCTTGTGGCGCGATTCCGCAGAGGCGACAAGAGCACCCGTCCCTGTACCCACCTGACCCTCGTGGACGATTATACCCAGCAGGGATGAGATGGACGCAGGGATGGGAGCCAGGGTGTAGGGTTAAGGATGGCGTGGAGCTGGTGGGGCGTCCCGGTGTCACTGGAAACCAGAACAAGAAAGATCAGAAAGTGAAGCAGACCCGAAAAGGAACCACCCCACATACACACACACAGGACCAGTTACCCTTGAGGACTCACCAAGGCTCTTGAAACGAATGGTCCCCGATGAGTGTAGCTCCGGATGTGAATAGCGAGGAAGGCGCTCCTGCGCGATATCGCCAAGTGCAAACTAAAGAAAGCGCCCCTGCGCGTTCACCCAAGCTAAAACAAAATGAAAGCGCTCCTGCGCGGGTTGCTGAAAACCGGAAACAACCACCCAGGTTTGTGGTATCCCTGGTAAGGTGACAGGGTCTGTAGGCAGGGTTATTCCCAATGGCGCTCCTGCGCAGTGGGAAAACTAAAGTGTACACCCAAAACACAATCCTAGGTTCAATGTACACCCTTAGGGCGCTCCTGCGCACCAAGGGTCATGAAAACAAAAAATGAGCTTTTCCTGGAACCCCCAGGTGAAGAAATGCACAAGCGCTCCTGCGTGGCGCTTTCTGAGACAAGGTAGCGCATCAGCCTCCTAGAAGTGTAAGAATCAAAGTATCCCTTCAGCTCGGCTCTCCGAGAAGGCAGCAGAAACAAAGTATCTTTTCAGCGCGGCTCTCCGGGAAGGCAGCTGAAACAAAGTATCTTTTCAGCGCGGCTCTCCGGGAAGGCAGCAGAAACAAAGTATCTTTTCAGCGCGGCTCTCCGGGAAGGCAGCTGAAACAAAGTATCTTTTCAGCGCGGCTCTCCGGGAAGGCAGCAGAAACAAAGTATCTTTTCAGCGCGGCTCTCCGGGAAGGCAGCTGAAACAAAGTATCTTTTCAGCGCGGCTCTCCGGGAAGGCAGCTGAAACAAAGTATCCCTTCAGCGCGGCTCTCCGTGAGTCAGCAGAAGAGAGCTTGGAAGGGCATGCAGGTCTCGGCAAACAGTGTTCCAGCAAGGTACTGGAATCCGAAGCACTCAGCCGGCGGGAAACGCGAGGTTTATGCGTTTTCCCCCGGAAGTGCTTCTGAGCCTTGCTGCCTGGTGACTAGACCGGGTACTCGACTTCCGCCGGAAGTGAGTATCCCGGCCTCCCGTGTGTGATTGCGGGAATGGCCGGCCGCGGCAACGCCGCGAGCCGTGACAATCTGCAGCTCCAGCGATGCATCCTCCGGACAGCTCTCGGTCCACAGAACATCTGCAGCTCCAGCGATGCATCCGATGGATAGCTCTAGGTCCTCAGACCATCTGCAGCTCCTGCAATGCATCCTCTGGACAGCTCCAGGTCCTCAGAACATCTGCAGCTCCTGCAATGCTTCCTCTGGACAGCTCTCGGTCCTCAAAACATCTGCAGCTCCTGCGATGCTTCCTCTGGACAGCTCTCAGTCCTCAGAACATCCACAGCTCCTGTGCTGCATCCTCTGGTTAGCTCTCGGTCCTCAGAACATCCGCAGCTCCTGTGCTGCAACCTCTGGACAGCTATCGGTCCTCAGAACGTCTGCAGCTCCTGCGATGCATTCTCTGGACTGCTCTCGGTCCTCAGAACACCTGCAGCTCCAGCGATGCATCCTCTGTAATGCTCTCGGTCCTCAGAACACCTGCAGCTCCAGCGATGCATTCTCTGGACAGCTCTCGGTCCTCAGAACATCTGCAGCTCCAGCAATGCATCCTCTGGACAGCTCTCGGTCCTCAGAACGTCTGCAGCGCCTGTGCTGCATCCTCTGGACAGCTCTCGGTCCTCAGAACATCCGCAGCTCCTGTGCTGCATCCTCTGGACAGCTCTCGATCCTCAGAACGTCTGCAGCTCCTGCGATGCATCCTCTGGACAGCTCTCGGTCCTCAGAACATCTGCAGCTCCAGAGATGCATCCTCCAGACAGGTCTTGGTCCTCTGAACACCTGCAGCTCCTGCGATGCATCCTCCGGACAGGTCTCGGTCCTCAGACCATCTGCAGCTCCTGTGCTGCATCCTCTGGACAGCTCTCGGTCCTCAGAACATCTGCAGCACCTGTGCTGCATCCTCTGGACAGCTCTCGGTCCTCAGAACGTCTGCAGCTCCAGCAATGCATCCTCTGGACAGCTCCCGGTCCTCAGAACGTCTGCAGCTCCTACGATGCATCCTCTGGACAGCTCTCGGCCCTCAGACCATCTGCAGCTCCTGCGATGCATCCTCTGGACAGCTCTCGGTCCTCAGACCATCTGCAGCCCCTGTGTTGCATCCTCTTGACAGCTCTCGGTCCTCAGAACATCTACAGCTCCAGCAATGTATCCTCTGGACAGCTCTCGGTCCTCTGAACATCTGCATCTCCTGCAATGCATCCTCTGGACAGCTCTCGGTCCTCAGAACATCTGCATCTCCTGCGATGCATCCTCTGGATAGCTCTCGGTCCTCAGAACATCTGTAGCTCCTGTGCTACATCCTCTGGACAGCTCTCGGTCCTCAGAACATCTGTGTCAGGTTTGCCCCACAAGTCTTACCTTTGCTTGTGGCGCGATTCCGCAGAGGCGACAAGAGCACCCGTCCCTGTACCCACCTGACCCTCGTGGACGATTATACCCAGCAGGGATGAGATGGACGCAGGGATGGGAGCCAGGGTGTAGGGTTAAGGATGGCGTGGAGCTGGTGGGGCGTCCCGGTGTCACTGGAAACCAGAACAAGAAAGATCAGAAAGTGAAGCAGACCCGAAAAGGAACCACCCCACATACACACACACAGGACCAGTTACCCTTGAGGACTCACCAAGGCTCTTGAAACGAATGGTCCCCGATGAGTGTAGCTCCGGATGTGAATAGCGAGGAAGGCGCTCCTGCGCGATATCGCCAAGTGCAAACTAAAGAAAGCGCCCCTGCGCGTTCACCCAAGCTAAAACAAAATGAAAGCGCTCCTGCGCGGGTTGCTGAAAACCGGAAACAACCACCCAGGTTTGTGGTATCCCTGGTAAGGTGACAGGGTCTGTAGGCAGGGTTATTCCCAATGGCGCTCCTGCGCAGTGGGAAAACTAAAGTGTACACCCAAAACACAATCCTAGGTTCAATGTACACCCTTAGGGCGCTCCTGCGCACCAAGGGTCATGAAAACAAAAAATGAGCTTTTCCTGGAACCCCCAGGTGAAGAAATGCACAAGCGCTCCTGCGTGGCGCTTTCTGAGACAAGGTAGCGCATCAGCCTCCTAGAAGTGTAAGAATCAAAGTATCCCTTCAGCTCGGCTCTCCGAGAAGGCAGCAGAAACAAAGTATCTTTTCAGCGCGGCTCTCCGGGAAGGCAGCTGAAACAAAGTATCTTTTCAGCGCGGCTCTCCGGGAAGGCAGCAGAAACAAAGTATCTTTTCAGCGCGGCTCTCCGGGAAGGCAGCTGAAACAAAGTATCTTTTCAGCGCGGCTCTCCGGGAAGGCAGCTGAAACAAAGTATCCCTTCAGCGCGGCTCTCCGTGAGTCAGCAGAAGAGAGCTTGGAAGGGCATGCAGGTCTCGGCAAACAGTGTTCCAGCAAGGTACTGGAATCCGAAGCACTCAGCCGGCGGGAAACGCGAGGTTTATGCGTTTTCCCCCGGAAGTGCTTCTGAGCCTTGCTGCCTGGTGACTAGACCGGGTACTCGACTTCCGCCGGAAGTGAGTATCCCGGCCTCCCGTGTGTGATTGCGGGAATGGCCGGCCGCGGCAACGCCGCGAGCCGTGACAGTACCCACCCCCAGAACAGAACCCCTCCAAAGCCACCCCCGAAGTCAGAAAAGAGAGACAGGGCGAGGACACAGGGAATGACGGAGATGGAAAGCACGGACCAGAACAGGAGCATGGCGTACATGGGACAAGGGCTCCCAGGATCGTTCATCTGGACCGTACCCCTTCCAGTCCACTAGGTAGAACAGCTTGCCCTTGGTACGACGGGACCCCAAGATAGCTCTGACTTCATATTCATCATGGCCCTCCACCACCACCGGAGAAGGGGGAGACGGAAGAGAACTGCCAGACTGAACCGCCCGCAACAGGGAGACGTGGAAGACCGGATGGATTTTCATGTGCGGAGGCAGGGACAGCTTCATGGCCACAGGGTTGATTACCTTCTCCACAAGAAAGGGACCCACATATCGCGGCAACAGTTTTTTGGGCCCATGCACATTTAGGTGCCGAATAGAAAGCCACACGCTATCGCCTTCGCGATACGCCGGTTCTCGTTGTCGATGAGCATCTGCACGCTCCTTGTAGGTGTCTTTTGCTTTTGCCAACTCAAACCGTGCCTTTTGCCACAGGTCGCGCAGTGTCGCATGGTAAGAACGTACGGAGGGCAAGGGGCAGTCCTGAGGCTCTTCCCATGCCGACGTGCGGGGATGGCGTCCATGGAGGCAGAAGAAAGGGGACATGCCGATGGCCGAATGCTTGCTGTTGTTGTACGCATACTCTGCCATCCATAGCACTTCGGACCATTCCTTCTCGACTGACAGCAGCAGACAACGGAGGTACTGTTCCATGGTGTGGTTTGTCCTTTCGGCCTGTCCGTCGGTCTGGGGGTGGTATGCTGAGGAGAGACGTACGTCCATCTCGAGTATCCTGCATGTCTCCTTCCAAAAACGGGACACGAACTGCGATCCCCTATCCGTTATGACCACGGACGGAATGCCATGGAGACGAACCACCTCTTGTACGAATATCAAGGCCAGGTCGGCCGCCGTGGGAAGTTTCGTCAAGGGGACGAAATGTGCCATCTTGGTGAGGTGGTCCACGATTGTGAGAACCGTGGTGTGTCCTGTTTTGGTGAGCGGGAGCTCAACCACAAAGTCCATGGAGATGGTATGCCAGGGAGAAGGAGGCACAGGAATGGGCTGTAAACGACCAACCGATGGTTCGGATCTGTTCTTGCCAAGCAGGCAAACGGCGCAGTTCGTCACATGTGCCTTTGTATCCGTCACCATCGTTGGCCACCAATACTGCCTCCGCACAAGATCGAGCGTTTTGTGGTAACCTGGATGGCCGGAGAGAACATGATTGTGACACGAGTATAGGGCCTTCGTTTGATCGGCTACCCCGGTTAGATGCGTTTGGTTACTGGGCCCTCCTTCTTCGTCCCCTTCCGAGACCACGGGATCGGACCGTGTCGTGTCTGGTTCTGCCTGGCCGCTGGAACGAACAGGAGCGATGATGCCCTGGAAATGTTTCTCTGGTAAGATCAGGCCAGGCTCATGGTCTTCGGCGTTTTCTTCCGTTTCAGCCAGCCGCGACAGTGCATCTGCTTTGGCGTTGTCTTTCCCGGGCCGGAATGTAATCATAAAGTCGTACTCGTTGAAGAATAAGGTCCATCGGAGCTGTCGGGCTGTGAGGGCACGTGCTGATCGTAGAAACTGCAGGTTTCTGTGGTCTGTATAGATGGTCACTTTATGTTTCGAGTCCTTCAGGAAGTGTCGCCATTCCTCGAATGCGGTCTTGATGGCTAGCAGTTCTCGGTCAGACATGGTGTAGTTGCGCTCGGCGGGTTGGAGTTTCTTAGAGTAAAAGGCCACGGGATGCAGTCGGCCCGTCTCGCAGTTCCGTTGTGAGAGCACACCGCCTATGGCGTCCTTGGAAGCATCAGCCTCTACGATGAAAGGCTGCTCGGTATCAGGGTGCACCAGAACCGGGGCCATGGTAAACCGTCTCTTTAGTTCCTGGAATGCGTTGTCAGCTTTTTGGTCCCAATCAAAACGTACTCCCTTGCGCAGCAAGCGCGTGATGGGAGCCACCATCTCAGAGAAGTCCGTGATAAAACGACGATAATAGTTGGAAAAGCCGAGGAACCGTTGGACGCCCTTCACCGACTCAGGTGTAGGCCAAGACAGGATGGCTTCCACTTTTTTGTTGTCCATTTGAATGCCTGCCGGTGTGATGATGTGCCCCAGGAACTCAACCGATGTGACGTGAAACAGGCTTTTTTCTAACTTCACGTACAGCCGGTGTTTCTCCAGTTGCTGTAGGACTGAACGTACATGATGGACGTGCTCTTCGTTGGTTTGTGAATAAATCAGGATGTCGTCGATGTAGACGATACAAAAGACGTCGATGTAGTCCCTCAACACCTCATCTATAAAAAACTGGAATGCGGCGGGGGCGTTGCAGAGTCCGAACGGCATGACCTGGTATTCGAAGAGGCCGAACTTCGTCCGGAAGGCGGTCTTCCATTCGTCACCCTTCCGGACCCTGACAAGATGGTAAGCCCCCCGAAGATCCAGTTTGGTGTAAATGGTGGCGTTTTTGACCTGGTCCAAGAGGTTGGTTATCAACGGTAGCGGGTACCGGTTTTTAATCGTGATGGTATTCATCGCACGAAAGTCGATGCAGGTCCTCAAATCCCCTTCCTTCTTCGACACGAAGAAAAGAGGAGAGGAAACCGGAGATCTGGAGTGACGTATGAAGCCATTGTCCAGGTATTCGTCCAGATAGGAGCGGAGGTGGATGTTCTCTTTTTCTGTGAGCGAGTAGATCCTGCTGCATGGCAACGTGGAGCCGGGAATCAGGTCTATGCGGCAGTCAAAGGATCGATGGGGTGGCAAAGTGTTGGCTCCCTTCTTATCGAATACCCCCGCTAGGTCCTGGTATTCTTTCGGTATGGTTCCTTGGGAAACCATTCCCATCCCTACTACAGGTAACGAGTGTGCCTGTATGACCCGAGGACCTGTCAGGTCGATTTCTGCGTAACAGGTGCTATTACAGTACTCTGATTCAAGATGGACGGTTCTGGTCACCCAATCGATGCGGGGATTGTGCTTCACCAACCAAGGCAAACCCAGGATCACCTTGAACTGAGGGGCATCAATGACGTCGAAACATATGGACTCGGTGTGGTTGTTTGAGAAAACCATGGTCAAGGTTTCTGTTCGGTGTCGGATGGGGCCGGAAGTAAGGTCCGTTCCGTCAACGGCCTTGACGGGTTCAGGTTGGGCCTTCGTCACAGTGTCGATACCCAATGCGCGGGAAAACGCTGTATCGATGAAGCAGCCTGTCGCCCCGGAATCCAACATGGCGGTCACCACCCAGGTTCTGCCCGCCAGATTCCGTAAGGACACGTCCATGCCGACGTGATGACTACCGTCGTTTGCCACCGGGATCGCAGATGTGCTTGATGAAGAACCCAGAAGACGGACCCCTGTGTCTACTGGGTTTCCTCGTTTCCCGTCTTGTCTCCCTTGCTGATGGGCAACACGAACGGCCTTCTGCCTCGTGGTCTTGAGGGCTTAGCAGGGCATTCCCGTACGAAGTGGCCGCTTTTGCCACAATACAGGCACTGGTTCTGCTTCCTCCTTTTTTCCCGTTCTTGACTGGTCAGGGGTCCTCTGACGCCTCCGATCTGCATGGGTTCGGACGCTTCTCCCTGGGGAGCAGGTGCTTCTTTGGCTTTCTCGACGCCCTTGTCTCCGATGGGCAAGAGACGGTTGTCGTTCCCTTTTCCCCTGTCGGTCTTTCTTTCCTGTAGGCGGAAGTTCATTTTCACCACCATGTCAATGAAAGGGCCTATAGCTTCGGGCGGATCGGGATACTGCGAGATGAGGTCCTTTAGGTCATCCCGTAACCCTCGATAGAACACAGATACTTTCTTGTCCTCTGGCCAGTGGGCCTCGATGACCAGCCGGTTGAACATGGTGATGTAATGGAGCAAGTCCTGGTTGCCTTGCTTGAGGCCGAGCAACTCGTTGTCTGCAGCCTGCACGAAGGTATGGCGAGCGAACATACGCCGCATAGTTTCCTTAAACGTAGGCAGGTGGTTAAGCATGGGATCGTCGTTCTCTACCAAGGAGATGGACCACTGAGCCGCATCCCCGCCCATGTAAGATAGTATGTAGGCGACCTTGGAAGCATCGTCGGGAAAGGCCGCAATTCTGGCCATGAAATGTAGTTGGCATTGATGGATGAATATTCCGTACTTAGTACTATCTCCGTAGAAACGTTCGGGTGGTGCCAACTGCACCGGGTGGGGAGTGACGACCTGGATGGCTGTATCTTGGTTCGTGGTGGTGGAAGGACCCCCAAAGGTGAACGTTGGTTGTCTCAACAGGCCGTCTGGTCTGGCTCTGGGGCTGGGAGTAGAACCCCAAGGATTAGTGACCCCGGCTGCCATTTGACCCTGTAGGGCCGTTATGTCCTGGCGGAGGGCGAGGTTCTCTGTTTGCATGGCAGCCAGCATGACCGCGATGTCTTGCAGAGTGACTTCCTGATCGCTCATGTCGTCTGGGCGGAATAGTTTTCGTGGGCTTCGGATTCTGTCAGGTTTGCCCCACAAGTCTTACCTTTGCTTGTGGCGCGATTCCGCAGAGGCGACAAGAGCACCCGTCCCTGTACCCACCTGACCCTCGTGGACGATTATACCCAGCAGGGATGAGATGGACGCAGGGATGGGAGCCAGGGTGTAGGGTTAAGGATGGCGTGGAGCTGGTGGGGCGTCCCGGTGTCACTGGAAACCAGAACAAGAAAGATCAGAAAGTGAAGCAGACCCGAAAAGGAACCACCCCACATACACACACACAGGACCAGTTACCCTTGAGGACTCACCAAGGCTCTTGAAACGAATGGTCCCCGATGAGTGTAGCTCCGGATGTGAATAGCGAGGAAGGCGCTCCTGCGCGATATCGCCAAGTGCAAACTAAAGAAAGCGCCCCTGCGCGTTCACCCAAGCTAAAACAAAATGAAAGCGCTCCTGCGCGGGTTGCTGAAAACCGGAAACAACCACCCAGGTTTGTGGTATCCCTGGTAAGGTGACAGGGTCTGTAGGCAGGGTTATTCCCAATGGCGCTCCTGCGCAGTGGGAAAACTAAAGTGTACACCCAAAACACAATCCTAGGTTCAATGTACACCCTTAGGGCGCTCCTGCGCACCAAGGGTCATGAAAACAAAAAATGAGCCTTTCCTGGAACCCCCAGGTGAAGAAATGCACAAGCGCTCCTGCGTGGCGCT
Source organism: Lissotriton helveticus (assembly GCF_964261635.1). Lineage (NCBI taxonomy): Eukaryota > Metazoa > Chordata > Amphibia > Caudata > Salamandridae > Lissotriton > Lissotriton helveticus. The sequence continues at coordinate 1,211,008,402 of NC_136063.1, forward strand.
TTCTGAGACAAGGTAGCGCATCAGCCTCCTAGAAGTGTAAGAATCAAAGTATCCCTTCAGCTCGGCTCTCCGAGAAGGCAGCAGAAACAAAGTATCTTTTCAGCGCGGCTCTCCGGGAAGGCAGCTGAAACAAAGTATCTTTTCAGCGCGGCTCTCCGGGAAGGCAGCAGAAACAAAGTATCTTTTCAGCGCGGCTCTCCGGGAAGGCAGCTGAAACAAAGTATCTTTTCAGCGCGGCTCTCCGGGAAGGCAGCTGAAACAAAGTATCCCTTCAGCGCGGCTCTCCGTGAGTCAGCAGAAGAGAGCTTGGAAGGGCATGCAGGTCTCGGCAAACAGTGTTCCAGCAAGGTACTGGAATCCGAAGCACTCAGCCGGCGGGAAACGCGAGGTTTATGCGTTTTCCCCCGGAAGTGCTTCTGAGCCTTGCTGCCTGGTGACTAGACCGGGTACTCGACTTCCGCCGGAAGTGAGTATCCCGGCCTCCCGTGTGTGATTGCGGGAATGGCCGGCCGCGGCAACGCCGCGAGCCGTGACAATCTGCAGCTCCAGCGATGCATCCTCCGGACAGCTCTCGGTCCACAGAACATCTGCAGCTCCAGCGATGCATCCGATGGATAGCTCTAGGTCCTCAGACCATCTGCAGCTCCTGCAATGCATCCTCTGGACAGCTCCAGGTCCTCAGAACATCTGCAGCTCCTGCAATGCTTCCTCTGGACAGCTCTCGGTCCTCAAAACATCTGCAGCTCCTGCGATGCTTCCTCTGGACAGCTCTCAGTCCTCAGAACATCCACAGCTCCTGTGCTGCATCCTCTGGTTAGCTCTCGATCCTCAAAACATCCGCAGCTCCTGTGCTGCATCCTCTGGACAGCTCTCGGTCCTCAGAACGTCTGCAGCTCCTGCGATGCATCCTCTGGGCAGCCCTGGGTCCTCAGAACATCTGCAGCTCCAGCGATGCTTCCTCCGGACAGGTCTCGGTCCTCAGACCATCTGCAGCCCCTGCGATGCATCCTCTGGACAGTTCTCAGTCCTCAGACCATCTGCAGCTCCTGCGATGCATCCTCTGGACAGCTCTTGGTCCTCAGAGCATCTGCCGCTCCTGCGATGCATCCTCTAGACAGCTCTTGGTTCTCAGAACACCTGCAGCTCCAGCGATGCATCCTATGGACAGCTCTCGGTCCTCAGAACATCTGCAGTTCCAGCAATGCATCCTCTGGACAGCTCTCGGTTCTCAGAACACCTGCAGCTCCAGCGATGCATCCTATGGACAGCTCTCGGTCCTCAGACCATCTGCAGCTCCTGCGATGCATCCTCTGGACAGCTCTCGGTCCTCAGAACATCTGCAGCTCCTGCAATGCATTCTCTGGACAGCTCTCGGTCTTCAGAACGTCTGCAGCTCCTGCGATGCATCCTCTCGACAGCCCTGGGTCCTTAGACCATCTGAAGTTACTGCGATGCATCCTATGGACAGCTCTCGGTCGTCAGACCATCTGCAGCTCCTGCGATGCATCCTATGGACAGCTCTCGGTCCTCAGAACGTCTACAGCTCCAGCAATGTATCCTCTGGACAGCTCTCGGTCCTCTGAACATCTGCATCTCCTGCAATGCATCCTCTGGACAGCTCTCGGTCCTCAGAACATCTGCATCTCCTGCGATGCATCCTCTGGATAGCTCTCGGTCCTCAGAACATCTGTAGCTCCTGTGCTACATCCTCTGGACAGCTCTCGGTCCTCAGAACATCTGCAGCTCCAGCGATGCATCCTCCGGACAGCTCTCGGTCCACAGAACATCTGCAGCTCCAGCGATGCATCCGATGGATAGCTCTAGGTCCTCAGACCATCTGCAGCTCCTGCAATGCATCCTCTGGACAGCTCCAGGTCCTCAGAACATCTGCAGCTCCTGCAATGCTTCCTCTGGACAGCTCTCGGTCCTCAAAACATCTGCAGCTCCTGCGATGCTTCCTCTGGACAGCTCTCAGTCCTCAGAACATCCACAGCTCCTGTGCTGCATCCTCTGGTTAGCTCTCGATCCTCAAAACATCCGCAGCTCCTGTGCTGCATCCTCTGGACAGCTCTCGGTCCTCAGAACGTCTGCAGCTCCTGCGATGCATCCTCTGGGCAGCCCTGGGTCCTCAGAACATCTGCAGCTCCAGCGATGCTTCCTCCGGACAGGTCTCGGTCCTCAGACCATCTGCAGCCCCTGCGATGCATCCTCTGGACAGCTCTCGGTCCTCAGAATATCTGGAGCTCCTGTTCTGCATCCTCTGGACAGCTCGTGGTCCTCAGAACATCTGCAGCTCCTGTGATGCATCCTCTGGACAGCTCTCGGTCCTTAAAACATCTGCAGCTCCTGTGATGCATCCTCTGGACAGCTCTCGGTCCTCAAAACATCTGCAGCTCCTGTGATGCATCCTCTGGACAGCTCTCAGTCCTCAAAACCTCTGCAACTCCTGCGATGCATCCTCTGGACAGCTCTCGGTCCTCATAATATCTGGAGCTCCTGTACTGCATCCTCTTGACAGCTCTCAGTCCTCAGACCATCTGCAGGTTCTGTGCTGCATCCTGATGACGTAGTTGTCCTGATGGCAATGAAATCTGAGAGTTCTCTGCTGGGAAAGTTATTTCGAGCCAGTACGTCGCTTCCTCAGGGTTCTCCAAAAAGTACGACTTCTGACCGTATACAACCTTCAGTATAGCAGGGAAGAGCAGTGCGTATTTCAAGTTGCGGTCGCGCAGGGTTTTCTTCACCCCCAAGAATGTGGCCCTAGCTTTCTGGACTGCAGGGGTAAAATCCGGGTAAAGTGAAATCGTCTTGTTCTCGAAGCGCACGGGAGCGTTCTCCATGGCAGCCCGCAGGATAGTGTTGCGTTCCTTGTAGTGTAGAATGCCTCACGGCGAGGTGGTGCGCCCGGCACCAGGTGCGCTCTCCCCACACTGTACAGAGATGTTAGGCCCTCCGTCGCCACATGGTTTCTCAGCAAGTCCTCCACAAACTGTGTAGGGTTGGATCCCTCACTGCGTTCGGTATACCAAGTATGCAATACCCTTTAGTTGTTGCTGGAATTGGTCAAGTTGAGTGGAGTGCATAGTCTGCTCGGGTATAAGGTCATCCAGTGCTAGTTTATTCGACTTGACCTTATCGGCAAGCTTTTTGTGGTCCGCCTGTAGTAAGTTGACACTAGTAGACATCATGTCTATGCATGTCTTCAACGCTGTACGCGAGTCGCGGATCTCCTTCAGGTTCAAGTCCAGCTTGGCATCGTGGGGGTCTGTGCCAGTAGGAGGTATCACGTAATTGTCAGAAGCGCTAGAGGGATCACTGCCAAATGTGAGCTGTGGTGTACCATCTGCGGTGGCGTCCACCTGTTTATTTCTGGTGCAACCCATTGCACCTTGGCGGCCTCTCATCCGTGGCTTTCCTAGGATGGTCTCTTGAGGTGGTCTCGAGGGCCCCACTCCGCACCGACTACACACCCAGTGGAACACAGGTCTTCGGCGTGCCTCAAGTGCTCTTAGTGGCGCAAGGATCGTGGGCTGTGAGCATTCAGCCTCTTCCGGTTTTTGTAGCACACTCCCGGTGCACCCTATCCGGGATGTCAGGCGCTGTAACCCCAGTGCTCATCAGGATAGCCTCAGAGGTGTAAGGTGCACCAGATCAACAATGCAGCCATGCGCTCCTCCACATATCCAGTGCAAGTCGCAGGCGAAGAGCGTCACAACATTCAGTTCTTGTGTGCACTGGACAGGGCGGGCAGGGGTATAAGCGCTCGCAGGTTCACTATGCAGCAAAGCGAAATCCAACACCACAAGGATCAATCAATCAATCATATAATTTGTAGAGCGCGCTACTCACCCGTTAGGGTCTCAAGGCGCTGGGAGGGAGGGGAGTCGCTACTGCTCGAACAGCCAGGTCTTGAGTTGTTTCCTGAAGGAGAGATGGTCCTGGGTCACCCGCAGGGGGGTGGGGAGGGAGTTCCATGTCTTGGCCGCCAGGTAGGAGAAGGATCTTCCTCCGGCGGTGGCTTTGCGAATTCGTGGGACGGCGGTGAGAGCGAGGCTGGTGGTTGGGAGCTGGCGGGTGGGTGTGTAGAATGTGAGGCGGCTGTTGAGGTATTTGGGGCCCATGTCGTGGAGAGCCTTGTGTGCGTGGGTGAGGAGTTTGAATGTGATCCTCTTGCTGACGGGGAGCCAGTGCAGGTCTCTCAGATGGGCAGAGATGTGGCTGTGACGGGGGGATGTCCAGGATGAGTCGTGCAGAGGCGTTCTGTATGCGCTGGAGTCTTTTCTGGAGTTTGGCTGTGATTCCAGCGTAGAGGGTGTTCCCGTAGTCCAGTCGGCTAGTGACGAGGGCCTGGGTGACCGTCTTCCTGGTGTCGGTGAGGATCCACCGGAAGATCTTTCGGAGCATGCGCAGGGTGTTGAAACAGGATGACGAGACGGCGTTGACTTGCTTGGTCATCGTGAGGGATGAGTCCAGGATGAAGCCTAGGTTGCGTGCATGGTTCGTGGACTTGGGGGCGGTGCCCAGCACAGAGGGCCACCAGGAGCCGTCCCAGGCAGAGGGGGATCGTCCCAGGATGAGGACTTCCGTATTGTCTGAGTTCAGTTTCAGACGGCTGAGCTTCATCCATTCCGTGACGTCTTTCATTCCTTCCTGGAGGCTGCCTCTGGCGGTGGCGGGGTCGTTGGTGAGAGAGAGGATCAGCTGGGTGTCGTCAGCGTAGGAGATGATGTTAAGGTTGTGTTGGCGTGCGATGGCTGCGAGAGGGCTCATGTAGACGTTGAAGAGAGTGGGACTGAGCGAGGATCCTTGAGGAACGCCGCAGATGACTTTGGTGGCCGCGGAACGGAAGGATGCAGTAAGTACCTTTCAATCGTGGCCAGTGTATGTGAAGTGCCACCATATAGTGCCACGCTGTCACTTGTGGAAGGGAGCAGAGGCAATCAGCACAGTGTTGGGAGCGACCCCATGTAGGTTTTGATATCGCGCCTCTCAGCTCGTCAGAAGTCAGCAGTTGGCCATGCTCCAGACTGGGGGAGGGGTGGTGAAATGCCCGCAATCCCCAATCACCACAGTGTCAAAAGTGCCAGTACACACTCAGTTCCCTCTGTAAGCGCTAACAGTTTTGGGAGCAACCCCCGTAGGTTTTCATACCACTCCTCTCAGCGAGTCAGCAGTTGTCCATGCTCCAGACAGGGGGGACGGGGGGTGAATTGCCCTCAGTCCCCACTCACCACAGTGTCAAGAGTGACAGCGCGCAATCACTCCCCTCTGTAAGTGCTAACAGCTTCTGCGCTCATTCATGCCGGTTCTGGGCCTGCTGGTCGCATCCGCCATTTTGTCCGCCGGGGTCTGCTATCGTTGCGCAGCAAAGCATAAAAGGCAGCGCTCGCCACGCCCGCACCTCGGACCTCCTCAGTGACAGCAGGAGCTCCGCTCAATCCGCCAGATCCGACGGGGCAGCCATTCAGCATACGAGGCTCCGCCCTTCTCCTTCCCCCTGCCGCCAGTCGTTGGGAAACAGCGCTGAGATCAGCAGTTCGCATCGGGCTCCGGGAGTCTCAATCCGATCCGCAGGTTCCAGAGAGGTTCCGTCACCTTAGGATATTCGACCCAGCTCCGCAGGTCCGGTATTATGTGGGATAATTAGCTATGAGTCAGGGTAGGAAACAGAGCTCTTTCAGCTCATGTCCTCCATGCCCGGCAGTTGGCCACGCCTCTATGCTGACGTCAGTTACCATTATTTCTTTACAGTGCCCTTGAGGCTCACAGATGGCACTAACCTGCTAAGATAGGTGCGGTTCTCAATATTATTAATAGGATATTATTGCTACATGGACTATTTAGAATGTAATAACTGCATAACAAGATGAAGTTTTAAACAGTTATAAGTAGAAATGAGAGGGAGTCTTGGTATAGAACACCATGCTGAGGGGAGGAGGGCGGATAGTGAGGAATCTGCTCAATCTCCAGGCAGGAAGGTGGAGGCTCTGGAAGTTGAATTGTAGAGCCTGCCTCTGTGACTGCGACAGGAGGTCTCATCTGTGAGGGAGACAGAGCTGAGGGCAAAGGCAGAGATAAACAAGGTCTGTGTACACATCCTTCTTGGTCCGTTCAAGGTGATTAGGATTACTCAGTCTATGTGAATCTTCATCAACACTCGATGAGTTAAAAGTATTGGAGGAAACACTGGCAGTGGTGCAGTCCACTTGAGGTGAAACCTGGCCCCCAGGGCACCATGCATCATATAATGGAGAGCATAGTATTTTGGACAGTGAGCGTTTTCTTGAGCGCAAGTAGATGCATAGGAGGAGTACCCCATATCTGAAAGATACCCTGGATCACCTCTGGGTGAAGACGCCACTCGTGGTCTGCCAGATGACGCTGGCTGAGATGGTCTGCTCGTACATTGAGAACTCTGGACTGGTGACTTGGTTCTACGCAAATCTGGTGATCCCGAGCCCAGGATCAAAGTCACAGACTTCTGCAGAGAAGAGGCAACCCCACTCATCCCAGTGTGTTGGTGTATCACATCGCTGTTGTGTTGTCTGTCCAGATTTGGACTGCCAGACCATGAAGGGAAGGAACGCCTTGAGAACTGTACGTATCGCCTATAATTTCAACATATTGATATGTAAGCCTCTGATCTCCAATGCCTCCAGATGAGCTCCCACCCAAGGACAGAGGCATCCATAATAACAGTGGCCACTGGAGGAAGAGGGTGAAATGGTTTCAATTGATGCAGGTTGCAGTTTATGCTCCACCATTGTGGATCCACTTATGTGTCCCTTCAGATGTTTATGCATGCCTCAAGATCTCCAACACATTGAAATCACTGCTTGTGGGGGCACCATGGAGGGCGGTCATGTGTCAGTGTGCATGTGTGATCAAGAGAATGCAGGAGGCCAGAAGACCTAACAAGACAGTCATAACTGGAATGATCGCTACATTCAGATTCAAAGCCTGAATGTCTTAAATCTTCGGAGGTGGAGTGAAGGCTTGACTGGGTGTAGTATGCAATACTGGCCCTATGAATAGTATGTGCTGAGAGGGCATCAGGTGAGACTTGGCTTTCTTGACTGAAAAGCAAAGTTCATACAAAAGTGTAGTCATTTCTTGTAAGTGGTGAAGCAGCAAATCTGGAGTCTTGGCTCGGTTTAGCCAGTCGTCCCGGTACGGGAATATAGAAATTCCCTTCTTACTGATGGAGCTGCTATCACTGCCATCACCTTTGAAAATTAATGGTGCAGAAGTGAGGACAAATGGTGGGACTTTGAACTGATAGTATTCTGATCCTACAGTGAAGTGGAGAGACGTTCTGGGTGATCGCATGATAGGGATGAGGAAATAAGCATCCTGCAGATCGACAGACACCATCCAGTCTTCCTCATTACGTACTAGCAGAACCTGAGCTAGGGACAGCATTTTGAACTTCTCCTTATGGTGAACCAGTACAGAATCCTGAGGTCCTGGATCGGTTGTAACCTGCCTTCCTTTTTGGGGATCATAAAATATCTGGCATAGTATCCCTGTCCCTTTCCTGCTCTGAACCCAATGCCACTGCACTCTTGATTGGAAGGGAATGCACTTCCTGTTGGAGTATTTGCATGTGTTTGAGCCGTAGAAAGTCTAATCTGGGGAATATTTGATGGGGCTGTTGTTGGAAAGGTAGAGTATCTCCCTTTCTGTAATTTGTACAACCCACAGGTGTGACGTGATGACTTCCATTTTTGAAGTAAGTGGGATACCCATTCTCTAACTGGTTGAAAATGATCTTGTATGATGGAACTAGGGCTGCTTCCCTGCTGTAGCTGGGGAAGTGGAGGAAGAGGAGGAGTGGGTAGAGGAGTGGGGAGATGAATAGCTCGCTTTCATCCATGACCACGTCCCCATTGCTGCCGGTAGAGCAGATTCGACTGTTGCAGGCTGTATTGTCTGTTCCAAAAGGAAAATCCTCGGCTAAAGTCTAGACATTTCTTGTATTGTCTGTAGTCTGTTAATTGATAATGAAGACCTAATGCTAGTTGTTGCCTTGCTGTCCTTAATTTATTCAAGAGAAGAATTGGCCTTAGTTCTAAAAAGGTGGGAGCCATCAAATGGAAGGTCTATTAGTGTTGGTTGAACATACTGCAGGAATTCCGAATTCCGGAGCCAAGCAATGCCACGAAGGGATACCGATGAACCCATAACCCTGGCTACTGAACAGCCATATCCAGGCCTGACTGGATAATGTTTTTGGCTGCTGTTTGTCCATTTGCAACTAACTCTGAGAAGTGCCCCATAGAAATCTGGCTCTGTACATACTGTACCTAAGTGGGATATTGTGTGTACAGAGTCCAGTGGATCCCCAGAGGTACTGCAGAGGCTAATGTAGATAATACCTTACTCTCTTTTGTGGTAGTGTGGGTGAGCAGTCAGGCTTATCAAGAGGGTAGTGTTAAACATTTGTTGTACACACTCAGGCAGGAAATGGTGTCACACACTGAAAGACTGAATCCAGACCAATTGTTTGTATAGAAAGTTATTTTGTATTGTTTCTAGAACCAAGATTTACCTAGTAGCAGGTATGTTAACCACTTGGATGCTAAGGCACTGGAAGGATTTATAAGTAATTTCCATTGAAATGAATGGCAACTCCATGATGAGCTGAGCTCGTCATGAGCGTCGAAGGGGTTAAACTCTTCATACAATGTTACTTTCAGCAATGCAGTGAATACTGGAGTTGCAGGAACAGTCAGATTACTTTGTGAGTTGAGAAAATTATTTGTAAACTGTTCATAGATGCTTGTAATTAATTTTGGAGTACATTTAGATTACTGTTCTAGTTTGGTACAAAACACACTCCTAACACAGTTTAAATAACACAGTATATTTGCAAGCAGGTTAACACTTGTGAAGGCAATAGGTTACTTTTTGTACAGTACAAGACAATTCAACACTTAGAAGAATTTTCAGAGAAAACCCACCATTCAGTCCTATTGAGAACCCAAAGTGTTAAGTTTGCAAGGTTCCCCAAGGTTCAGGTTGGCCCTCAAGAGCCACCATCAGTGGCACTAAGCCGGACGGGTGCAGAATGCAGGGTGCCAATCTTAGACAAAGGGTCACCTTGGTTGGGGACTGCTCATGGGCAGGCCACTTTGCCTCAGGAGCCAAGCTGATAGGGTTGAGGTCAGGGTAAAGGGTGTCCCAGGTTAGCACCAAGTCCTCACCACCGGCAGTGCAGAGGGGCGCAGGAGCAGGGTGCTCAGTATTAACCCTGGGCGGACTTTGCAGAGTTCCGTGAGCGGGCGGAGTTACCATTAGCTACTGTCATGTGAGTAGGATACTGTATCACAAATGGTGTGAGCTGCAGTCAGTATTCTACAGCATTATTGGCAGCGCCAGATCATACACACACTACACAGTGAAAACAATGAGTCCTCTGATACAGGTCTCAGAGTGGACACATGAAGAAAATCCCTTACGGAACTGAGACTTCACTTTACCAGGCTTCACTAAGTTTATCTGAGGGTTGGGTTTAGCAACTCCCTCTGGCAAAATCTGTCCCTTTTAAATGTTCCCCACCCTCTGGCAAAAAGTAAAAACCCTTTCAGCTGTCCCCCTGATCTTCAACATACGGACCTTTCCCGTAGCTCTGCCGCCGCCTCAGTGATGGTGCAAACACCCCCAACACCCTCATGCAGCCTGACAGCGTTACAGTAACACTACTAGCCCACTACTTTTATTTGTTACTTCTGCAAGCTTTGCAGGCATGAGACGTTTACTTTTTTGTAACCAGCTTTGGTCATTCCCCTATATGATAAGGCGCTTTGCAGCTGTGCACTACCCATTCTCCTACTTTCCTACCTGGAGTTGAACTTGTAGCCGTCCTTGAAGGTGCTGCTGTAATGGTACTGTTGTAGCAGATGATCTCCTCCCACGGGCAGACCTGGTAGCAGTCAATGACCAGGTCCTCTAGGGGCCGGGAGTCTCCCAGTGCATGCAGGGCTGAAAGGCTAGGGGCCCGGGGTCTCCCAGTGCATTCAGGGCTGAAAGGCTAGGGAGCAGCAGGGTGCCCGGTATGGCGACATTGATGGCTGAGGGGAAAACTTAAGAAAGTTCCGCTTCTAGCAGTTGTGACAGATTCGGAGGCCTTTGAGGTAATGTGCCACGGGGTTGGCACACACATAATGCGAGACAATCTCGTTCTCATCAAACAGCCAAGGCCGGGCAGTAACCAAAGAAGTGGCACTCAAACAACCCCAAGGAAGTGACACTCAAACAACCTCAGGGAAGTGGCACTCAAACAATCTCAGGGACGTGGCACTCAAACAACCTCAGGGAAGTGGCACTCAAACAACCTCAGGGAAGTGGCACTCAAGCAACCTCAGTGAAGTGGCACTCAAGCAACCTCAGGGAAGTGGCACTCAAGCAACCTCAGTGAAGTGGCACTCAAGCAACCTCAGTGAAGTGGCACTCAAGCAACCCCAGGGAAGCCGCATCAGTGCAGATTGCAGAGCAGAGAACATGGGGCACATGGGGGACCAGCGAGACTTAAAAGAATCAGAGCGGCCAGAGAACATAACTGCCACAGTGCCACCTTCAGGAGAGGAGGAAGCACTGCATGCTACTGCACTTGAGTGCATTGCACCTGATCATTCTTCATGCCTAAGAAGAACTAGATGACATTCTAATTAGTGGTGGGCACCGGTAAACTCTGCCACATGGCACAGGCAGAGTTTTTTGCTGGATTCCACGCTCCAAGCAGAGCACGGAATGGCAAAAACTCTGCAAACTTTGCCAGCTGAGCAGAGTTTTCCACCCACCCTTACTCAAGTGGTGTCGGGAGCCCAATCCTTTTCAATGGAGAATGTTGGTTTCAGAAAAAGGCTGCAGGCTGGACCAAGAAGACAGGACGAAGGGAACCAATGACTGAAGGATGAAGATGAGGAGTTGCTTGACGCCAGAAAAATGTTGGTCGTGCACCTCAGGACTCAGGAGCTGCAGGGGTGTGCTTTTGTGTCGGGTTCTTCTCAGCGGTTCCGGTTTGTGGTACCTTTCAGGATCAGGCTGCAGTCATCGAGGAGAAGGTCAGTGGAGGTTGTCCAGTGCTGCCACACCGGTCAGGATCACCGGGGTGACTTCGCTGGGGAGTTGGGCCACTTGAACTTGGTCCGTGGACATTGGGTGCAAAGTGGTGCGTACACACAGATCCAGCTGGATCTAGAGTACTGGCTTGGGTTGGGGTTTGGACAAATTCAGTGTCTACGGGAGATAAGAGTTCTTTGTGAAGGCAGGGCAGGCCCGGGTTCTTGGAGGCTGCTGGCTGCAGGACACACTGGGTTAATCTTGCAGGGGTTCAGAATAGGAGGCAGGCTGGAAGGGCTGGGGCCAAAGCAGTTGTCTTTGTCCTCCTTTTCTGCAGCACAGCTCTTCAGTCCTGCTTCTTCTGGTCACGTTGAATCTGAAGAGTCAAGGTGCAGGAGTGCACCTAAATACTAGATTTCGGGGCGTTACAGGGGTATGCAGGTTGAAACCAATGAGTCCCTTCCCTGGGGTGTCTACACTCCCTAGTATGCCATCCTCCAGTGGGAGGGGGGCATACGCCTCTTCTTGATTGGAGGGGTCCTCCCATCTACAAGATCGTAGTGATTGAGATGTGTGCTTTACCTCGCCTCCCCCACCTGAGGGGTAGGGTTGGCAAAGGTGGACACACCTCCCTTCCAGGCTACATTTTCCGCACCCAAAACGGAGGCCAAACCGGTGGGAGCCAGTTGCTGATAGAAGCAACAGGCTGGGGGTAACTGAAAAAGGCGGCAGGCAAGCCTTTGAAGCTCCCTCTTGTTGCAGCCTGCCTATTCTGGGGCAGTAGGCATGCCACCTCTGCCCAGAATGTCCTTTGTTCCCAGACCCAGAGATTGGAGGCTCTCTACCCAGGGGTCCAGAAACCCTGTCTGGTGGTGGCAGGTGGCTGGGAGCCAGTCAGAAACAACAACAGATTTGGCAGTTATCAGGGGGCATCTATAAGATGCCCTCTGTGTGCATTTGTCATTAAATCCAACACTGGCATCAGTGTGGGTTTCATGTTCTGGGGAGTTTGATACCAAACTTCCCAAACTTTGGTAAAGCCATCATTGAGCTGTGTAGTTCGTGTTAACAAAGTCCCAGCCCATGTACTCAAAATGGCTCCACTGCACTTACAGTGTCTGTGAATGGCACAGGCACTGTAGGGGCACATTGCTCAGGTAGCTATGCCCTCACCTATGGTATGGTGCACCCTGCCTTTAGGGCTATAAGGTCTGCTAGAGGGGTGACATACCCATGCCACAGGCATTGTTGGTGTTCATGGCACACAGGTTTGTGTGCCATGTCGACTCTTTAGTTTGGTCTTCACCAAAACACCCAGTCTGCATTGTCAGGGTAGGGGCATCAAGGTGAGTGGTCTCCGAGGGTGGCATAATACATGCTGCAGCCCTCAGACTCCCTCTCTGGTCACAAGGCTCTTGATATTTGGGGTACCTTTTACAAGGGACTTACAGGTGGCCCAGAGGTGTGCCAACTGTGAGTAACAAAGGTGCCATTTTTGGGAAAGAACACAGGTGCTGGGGACTGGTTAGCAGGATCCCAGCACACACTGTCAAATTGGCTTTAGGTATCAGGCAAAACGTTAGGGGACAACCATGCAAAAAGGGTTACTTTCCTACACAAATCCCCAAATAAAAGGGGATGACGCTAACTTTTCCCAAGAGAATGTTCATCATCTAATCTTCTAAGTGGACGAACCTGGAAAGTCCATCTGCATTGGCATGGGGAGTCCCAGGTCTGTGTTCCACTTCAAAATCCATTCCCTGTAGGAAGATGGACCACCTCAACAGCCTAGGATGTTCACCTCTCATCTGCTTTAGACATCTGAGAGGTCTGTGGTCAGTTTGGATTAGGAAGTGAGTCCGAAACAGGTAGGGTCTCAGCTTCTTCAGGGACCAAACCACAGCAAGCGCCTCCTTCTCAATGGCACTCTAACACTGCTTTCTGGGGAGTAGCCTCCTTCTTATAAAAGCAACAGGTTGGTCTTGGCCATCATCATTGGTCTGGGATAGGACTGCTCATATCCCTAGCTCAGAGGCATCAGTCTGCACAATGAAATGCTTGGAATTGCCTGGAGCCTTGAGAATCAGTGCTGAACACATTGCTTCTTTCAGAGTATCAAAAGGAATTTGACAGTCAAATGTCCAGTTCACTATCTTGGGCATCTTCTTGGAGGTAAGGCCCATGGAGGGGGGTCACAATGGATCCATATCCTGTTACAAACTTCCATGTAAGACCCAGTGAAGCCAAGGAATGCTCTGACTTGGGTCTGGGTTGAGGGAGCCTTCTAGCCCAGAATGGTCTGGATTTGGGTTGCAAGGGTTGTACTTGGCCTCTACCCACAAGGTGGGCCAAGTAAACAACAGTGCCCTGCCATATCTGGCATCTAGATGCCTCGATAGTGAGGCCTGCAGTTTACAAGCCTGTAAATCCTTCCCCATGTGGATCAGGTGATCCTGCCAGGAAGAGCTAAAGACCGCAATGTCATCAAGATATGATTCACTAAAGTTCTCCAACCCAGCAAGGTGGCAGATGCATTCTTTAACCCAAAGGGCATAACAGTGAACTGATAACGCCCATCAGGTGTAAAGAAGGCTGTCTTTTTCTTTGGCTCTTGGGGCCATGCCAATCTGCCAGTACCCTGCAGTCAAGTCTGACATGCTGAGAAATTCAGATGCCCCTAGTTTCTCTATCAATTCATCAGCTCTGTATATGGGGTGAGCATCTGTCTTAGTGACAGCATTGAGCCTTCTATGGGCCACACAGAACCTCATCTCTCTTTTTCCACCCTGAGGGTGAGGGTTGAGGACTAAGACCACTGGGCTGGCCCAGGGACTTTCAGAGGATTCAATAACCTCTAACTTCAACATCTTGCTGACCTCAGCTTTGATGCTCTCCTTAACATGGTCAGACGGTGGATAGATTTTCTTTTTCACAGGCAAGCTGTCACCAGTGTCCACATCATGGGTACACCAGTGTGTCTGACAAGGAGTTAGGGAGAGGAGCTCAGCATACTGTTGTAGGACTTGCCTGCAGTCAGCCTACTGTTGTGCCGAGAGGGTTTCTGAGTAGATAACTCCATCATCTGACCCATTCTGGGGGCTCTAAGAAAGGAGGGCAGGGAGAGGTTCACTCTCTTTCTCCTGACCCTCATCAGTGACCAACAGCATGGACACATCAGCCCTGTCACAGCAGTTTTAGATGGTGTACGTCGATCACCCTCATCAGGTGCCAGCTCGTACCCAGATCTACCAAGTAGGTAACCTCACTCTTTTTCTCAAGGATAGGGTAAGGGCCACTGCATCTGTCCTGGAGGGCACTTTGTGCCAAAGGTTCCAAAACCCACACTTTCTGCCCTGCTTGGAACTCCACCAGTGCAGTCTTTTGCTCACACCACAGCCTCTGGAGCTGTTGGCTGACCTCAAGGCTTTTGGATGTATTTTCCATGTACCCTGCCATCCTTGAATGAAGGCCTAGCACGTAGTCCACCACATCTTGTTCAGGTTAATCTAGAGATCTCTTACACCCTTCTTTTACAAGTGCAAGTGGTCCTCCCAGAATGGCCTAACAGAAGAGAAGGTATGGCAAGAGGAATTTCCAACTCCTTTTGAGTTTTTCAAGGAGCCCCACGATCATGCCCTTCAATATCTTGTTGAGTCGTTCAACAAGGCCATTGGTTTGTGGGTGGTAAGGGGTAGTGAATGCGTAGTTCACTCCACACTCATCCCACATGTGCTTCAGGTTTCAGACATGAAGTTGGTACCTCTGTCTGACACCACTTCCTTAGGAAACCCTACCCTGGTGAAGACACCAATGAGGGCCTTGGCTACTGCAGGAGCTGTAGTAGCCCTAAAGGGATTTATTTCAGGATACCTCGTAGCATGATGAACTACTTCCATACAAGTTTTTATTGTCAACAGCCACAACAGGCCTGGCAATGCCAGCTTACCAAAAGATACAATATATATATATATGTATGGGAGTAAGATGTTTTTTGGTGTCGATTAAGCAATTTAAAAACAAAAACAATAAAACATAGAACTGTAGTGTCATACTACCAATACATAATATAGTACATGTCAAGTTTCGCCACCTTGATCGAATAACTATGCATTTACAACCATGTTCATCACACATCATTTCCATTGTATCCAGTGCTAATCCATGGAGACAGCTGAAATAGGTTCTAGATATAGTCCACAATACTCTGCCCACCTCTTCCAAATCTTAGGGTGCTTCTGGGGGCATCCTCTTGCTTTAAATATTGGTAAATATTGGTAATTCTAACCTCATACAAAAATTAAGGCCCTTTTTCCACACCCCAAATAGTGGCGGAGAGGCATCTTTCCATCCTTTCGCAATGTCCCAATTCGCCAATGTGAGGCCCAAGAGTAATAAGTGACGTTTATATATGTTTCCCATGATGCCATCAGTGATGTGCAGCAGGGCCAGACGTGGGGAGTGTGAGATATCCCAGCCCAAAACCTCTGACAGGCATGTGACCCCCGCCAGAACCTAGAAAGTGTTGTTTACTGCCACACAGTGTGTATAAGGGTACCATCTGTTATTTGGCAATGCAGGCAGAGCGGCGATTCAATCAGCCCAGCTCTCCAGAGCTTATATCGGGTGTAATAAACCCTGTGAAGATATTTGAATTGTATTTAGTGTAATCGTGCCGCGATGCAGCACCTCGTGGGGATTCCTGTGCCTCAGCCCAGTCTTTGTCATCCAGGGGGCTTAGATCCTGCTGCCAAGCCTCACACGTTTTACCAAGTGTAGTGGGGCTATTTGTTACCAGTGTACGATATATCTTGGTGACTTTATGCTCTCCAAGTTCCCCCATAAATACTTTAGCTTCAATGGGATTAAAGTCTGGCACAGTTCCCTGGTGTGTGAGACATGGGGAAAAGGCATGGCAGAACTGAAGGTATTTATAGAATTGCGATCTAGGCATCACATATTCTTGTTGTAGTTCCAGGAAGAACTTTAGGGTCTGACTGAAGAGAACATCTCCCACCATGGATATACCTATGAAATACAAGTAATGAGGTAGTAGTGTATCCCAAGGAGGGAAAAGAACCGCACAATCAAACAAACAATGTTATTGACATTAATAGTAATACTGTGTGAGTCAATAGAAATAATATTCTTCAATTCTTATCGGGGTGCTCGTTTAGCTCTAAGGCACCTACTACCATAAGATGCCAATAACACAGCAGAAACCTGTTGTTTATTTAAACTGATTGCAAAAGAACATTTGTACCACACACCCTCTGATATTCCAGAAAGTCCCAAATTCAGGGTTTAGAAATTAGTTCCCAACAGCAAATGTATGCCCATCCCCAGAAAAATGTTGCCACTCTATGTCGATCATTCAATATTCCAAATTGACCGAGATAAACAGAGTCCACACTGTGTAGTTTCTTCAATTTGATGTCAATTTATTTCCTGGAAGTTGATACATCCATCAAAAAAAGACAGCCATTATGCCAACACGTGTTTCGTCTCCCCTTAGACTTTATCAAGGCTAGAATACAAGATTGTAAAACACTTGTGTAATAACAGTTATATAAAAATGTACCTAGAAATTATCTTCAACCTATATCAATTTTATAAAAAACTAGAGGTCCAAACCTTATAATTATGTTAATTCTATTTCAATCATAAGCAAACTGAAATTCAGTACCAGAATTTCCAAAATTAACACAAATTGTCTCTGTTATTGGACTCATATAAGTCCCCACCGATATCCTCATTGCTTAAGATATTATGACAATTACAAACACTATGTTATACATAACTTGTATCAGTCTCTGAGAATTGATAATAAAAATCTCAAAAAAGAGACAGAGAACTATAAAGCGATCTCTTTGTAATTTGAGAAGTGACTTATAGAATAGAATCAAATCACTCAGTGTTTCTGAAATAATCACCCGAAAGTAGCGTGAAGACCTCAAGAGAGTCCCTAATAACCCGTTAAAAATGAATTCAAAAATACTAGAACAACCTAACACCCACCGATTTGCAAAAATAATAGTTTTTCTACTGTTCATCCATGGGGAGTGTGAGAGTGTGAGATATCCCAGCCCAAACCCTCTGACAGGCATTTGATGACCCCCGCCAGAACCTAGAAAGTGTTGTACACTGCCACACAGTGTATATAAGCACTGTTCATTTTTTATAGTGAGATAAATGTGGCCTGTGCCCTGTTCATTGTTTATAGTGAGATAAATGTGGCCTGTGCCCTGTTCATTGTTTATAGTGAGATAAATGTGGTCTGTGCATGGTCATTGTTTATAATGAGATGAAGGTGGTCTGTGCCCTGTTCATTGTTTATAGTGAGATAAATGTGGTCTGTGCCCTGTTCATTGTTTATAGTGAGATAAATGTGGTCTGTACCCTGTTCATTGGTTATAGTGAGATAAGTGTGGTCTGTGCCCTGTTCAGAACTCCCCGTACTTCTGGTTAAATATTGTCCACAGCTGTTATGAAGAAAAGACAATAGTTTAACAATAGTCCCTATGGGTAAATCACTCAAACTCAATACCTAATATGAGTGTGCCATTAAATACTTATCAGACCCGGGGGGATGTCAATCCACCATAGACACAACTGAACATAGAAACTATTCAACTAGTCAAAAATCTCACACAGTAAAACATTTCTCACCCTTCTCACAAGAGTATTCTCCAATATCGTCCTGGGCACCAGCAATCTGTGCCCAAATAGGTGTCCTGTTGTGCTGTTGTGAATGCTATGCAAGATAGAATCTTAGAAAGGGGAAACACTACTACCTCATTATTTGTATTTTATGTCAAGTGGGGACCAGCACTCAGTTCTTAGGATAGTATGATTTGATATTTAATTTACTCAGAGTTACTATTAGACCAATATCAACCATAATGGAAAATTTTGATGATGACAGAGATAGGATATTTAATGATATATTCTCAGGGACCAACATTCAGAATAAACATTCAACCACAGTGGAGGCTAGGCCTCAGGTGCTGAAACAACTCTTTATCAACTATTGTTAAACTATTATCTTTTCTTCATAGCAGCTGTGGACTATATTTAACCACTCCACGCTTCACTGTTTATAATGAGATGAAAGTGGCCTTACACTGTGCATTGTTTATAATAGGAGGTAGGTGCCTATGCACTGATTATTGTTTATAATGAGAGGAAGGTGGTCTGTACATGGTCCATTACTTACACTGAGTGAGAAGAAGGTGGTCTGTGTATTGTTCTTTGTTCATACTGAGTGAAAGTAAGGTGATTTTTTGCATGTTTATTGTTGACACAGAGAGGAAGGTGGTCTGTACACTGTGCATTGTTTCTAATGAGAGGTTGGTGCCTGTGCACTAGTCATTGTTTATAATGAGATAAATGTGGTCTGTGCCATGTTCATTGTTTATAGTGAGATAAATATGGTCTGTGCACCCGTCATTGTTTATAATGAGATGAAGGTGGCCTGTGCTCTGTTCATTGTTTATAGTGAGATAAATGTGGTCTGTGCTCTGTTCATTGTTTATAGTGAGATAAATGTGGTCTGTGCCATGTTCATTGTTTATAGTGAGATAAATGTGGTCTGTGCACCCGTCATTGTTTATGATGAGACAAATGTGGTCTGTGCTCTGTTCATTGTTTATAGTGAGATAAATGTGGTCTATGCACTGTTCATTGTTTATAGTGAGATAAATGTGGTCTGTGCACTGTTCATTGTTTATAGTGAGATAACTGTGTTCTGTGCCCTGTTCATTGTTTATAGTGAGATAAGTGTGGTCTGTGCCCTAATCATTGTTTATAGTGAGATAACTGTGGTATGTGCCCTGTTCATTGTTTATAGTGAGATAAGTGTGGTCTGTGCCCTAATCATTGTTTATAGTAAGATAAATGTGGTCTGTGCCATGTTCATTGTTTATAGTGAGATAAATGTGGTCTGTGCACTGTTCATTGTTTATAGTGAGATAAATGTGGTCTGTGCTCTGTTCATTGTTTATAGTGAGATAAATGTGGTCTGTGCCCTGTTCATTGTTTATAATGGGATAAATGTGGTCTGTGCCCTGTTCATTGTTTATAGTGAGATAAATGTGATCTGTGCACTGTCCATTGTTTATAGTGAGATAAATGTGGTCTGTGCCCTGTTCATTGTTTATAGTGAGATAAAAGTGGTCTGTGCCCTGTTCATTGTTTATAATGAGATAAGTGTGGTCTGTGCCCTGTTCATTGTTTATAGTGAGATAAGTGTGGTCTGTGTCCTGTTCATTGTTTATAGCGAGATAAATGTGGTCTGTGCTCTGTTCATTGTTTATAATGAGATAAGTGTGGTCTGTGCCCTGTTCATTGTTTATAGTGAGATAAATGTGGTCTGTGCCCTGTTCATTGTTTATAATGAGATAAGTGTGGTCTGTGTCCTGTTCATTGTTTAAAGTGAGATATATGTGGTCTGTGCCCTGTTCATTGTTTATAGTGAGATAAGTGTGGTCTGTGTCCTGTTCATTGTTTATAGTGAGATAAGTGTGGTCTGTGCACTGTTCATTGTTTATAGTGAGATAAATGTGTTCTGTTCACCCGTCATTGTTTATAGTGAGATAAATGTGGTCTGTGCCCTGTTCATTGTTTATAGTGAGATAAATGTGGTCTGTGCACTGTTCATTGTTTATAAGGAGATAAGTGTGGCCTGTACCCTGTTCATTGTTTATAGTGAGATAAATGTGGTCTGTGCCCTGTTCATTGTTTATAATGAGATAGGTGTGGTCTGTGTCCTGTTCATTGTTTATAGTGAGATAAATGTGGTCTGTGCACTGTTCATTGTTTATAGTGAGATAAATGTGGTCTGTGCACCCGTCATTGTTTATAGTGAGATACATGTGGTCTGTGCCCTGTTCATTGTTTATAGTGAGATAAATGTGGTCTGTGCCCTGTTCATTATTTATAGTGAGATAAATGTGGTCTGTGCACTGTTCATTGTTTATAGTGAGATAAATGTGGCCTGTGCCCTGTTCATTGTTTATAGTGAGATAAGTGTGGTCTGTGCCCTGTTGATTGTTTATAGTGAGATACGTGTGGTCTGTGCCCTGTTGATTGTTTATAGTGAGATAAATGTGGTCTGTGTCCTGTTCATTTTTTATAGTGAGATAAGTGTGGTCTGTGCACTGTTCATTGTTTATAGTGAGATAAATGTGTTCTGTGCACCCGTCATTGTTTATAGTGAGATAAATGTGGTCTGTGCCCTGTTTATTGTTTATAGTGAGATAAATGTGGTCTGTGCACTGTTCATTGTTTATAAGGAGATAAGTGTGGCCTGTACCCTGTTCATTGTTTATAGTGAGATAAATGTGGTCTGTGCCCTGTTCATTGTTTATAGTGAGATAAGTGTGTTCTGTGTCCTGTTCATTGTTTATAGTGAGATAAATGTGGTCTGTGCACTGTTCATTGTTTATAGTGAGATAAATGTGGTCTGTGCACCCGTCATTGTTTATAGTGAGATAAATGTGGTCTGTGCCCTGTTCATTGTTTATAGTGAGATAAATGTGGTCTGTGCCCTGTTCATTATTTATAGTGAGATAAATGTGGTCTGTGCACTGTTCATTGTTTATAGTGAGATAAATGTGGCCTGTGCCCTGTTCATTGTTTATAATGAGATAAATGTGGTCTGTGCCCTGTTCATTGTTTATAGTGAGATAAGTGTGGTCTGTGCCCTGTTGATTGTTTATAGTGAGATACGTGTGGTCTGTGCCCTGTTGATTGTTTATAGTGAGATAAATGTGGTCTGTGTCCTGTTCATTGTTTATAGTGAGATAAATGTGGCCTGTGCACTGTTCATTGTTTATAGTGAGATAAATGTGGTCTGTGCCCTGTTGATTGTTTATAATGAGATAAATGTGGTCTGTGCCCTGTTCATTGTTTATAATGAGATAAATGT
Source organism: Lissotriton helveticus (assembly GCF_964261635.1). Taxonomy (NCBI): domain Eukaryota; kingdom Metazoa; phylum Chordata; class Amphibia; order Caudata; family Salamandridae; genus Lissotriton; species Lissotriton helveticus. The sequence continues at coordinate 1,211,029,391 of NC_136063.1, forward strand.
GGTCTGTGCCCTGTTCATTGTGTATAGTGAGATAAATGAGGTCTGTGCCCTGTTCATTGTTTATAGTGAGATAAATGTGGTCTGTGCACTGTTCATTGTTTACAGTGAGATAAATGTGGTCTGTGCCCTGTTCATTGTTTACAGTGAGATAAATGTGGTCTGTGCCCTGTTCATTGTTTATAGTGAGATAACTGTGGTCTGTGCCCTGTTCATTGTTTATAGTGAGATAAATGTGGTCTGTGCACTGTTCATTGTTTATAGTGAGATAAATGTGGTCTGTGCCCTGTTCATTGTTCATAAAGAGAGCACGATGACCTTTGCCCTGCTCATTGTTTATAATGGTGGTCTGTGCACTGGAAGTAAGGTGGCCTGGTGCGTGTTCATTGTCAGCATGGAGAGGAGGATCTTTGCACTGGTATTTCTACTTGTTTTATATAAGGAAAAGCAGGTCATTGGTGTGTTCATCACTGTTGATTGTCTGCACTTCTCTTGTTCTCATTTAGAGATGGTACAGACGAGCCCTGAGGTTCTGATGGTATTCAGAAGGGTGGGAACAACCTGGCGCTGTTACAGACCTTCACCTGGGAGGGGGAGGAGGACACTAATAGAGGTAAAGATTTCACCCTCGGGAGTGACTGACAGATCATGAGGGGAGGCTTCACTCAAGGCTCTCCAGGTGCCAGCCTCAGGGTCTGCTGTTCTCCTCCCTCCACCCTGTGCCCACAGCCAGAGATGTGTAGATGGCACTGGGTGGAATGTGCTGATGGAGGGATTGAGGGATGGAGGGAGGGAGGGACTGACAGATCATGAGGGGAGGCTTCACTCTAGGCTCTCCTGGTGCCAGCCTCAGGGTCTGCTGTTCTCCTCCCTCCACCCTGTGCCCACAGCCAGATATGTGCAGATGGCACTGGGTGGAATGTGCTGTTGGAGGGAGTGAGGGATTGAGGGATTGAGGGATGGAGGGAGGGAGTGACTGACAGATCATGAGGGGAGGCTTCACTCAAGGCTCTCCTGGTACCAGCCTCAGGGTCTGATGTTCTCCTCCCTCCACAATGTGCCCACAGCTGGAGATGTGCAGATGGCACTGGGTGGAATGTGCTGATGGAGGGAGTGAGGGATTGAGGGATGGAGGGAGGGAGTGACTGACAGATCATGAGGGGATGCTTCACTCAAGGCTCTCCTGGTGCCAGCCTCAGGGTCTGATGTTCTCCTCCCTCCACACTGTGCCCACAGCTGGAGATGTGCAGATGGCACTGGGTGGAATGTGCTGATGGAGGGATTGAGGGATGGAGGGAGGGAGTGACTGACAGATCATGAGGGGATGCTTCACTCAAGGCTCTCCTGGTGCCAGCCTCAGGGTCTGCTGTTCTCCTCCCTCCACCCTGTGCCCACAGCTGGAGATGTGCAGATGGCACTGGGTGAAATGTGCTGATGGAGGGATTGAGGGATGGAGGGAGGGAGTGACTGACAGATCATGAGGGGATGCTTCACTCAAGGCTCTCCTGGTGCCAGCCTCAGGGTCTGCTGTTCTCCTCCCTCCACCCTGTGCCCACAGCCAGAGATGTGTAGATTGTCACTGGGTGGAATGTGCTGTTGGAGGGAGTGGGGGATTGAGGGATGGAGGGAGGGAGTGACTGACAGATCATGAGGGGAGGCTTCACTCAAGGCTCTCCTGGTGCCAGCCTCAGGGTCTCATGTTCTCCTCCCTCCACCCTGTGCCCACAGCTGGAGATGTGCAGATGGCCCTGGGTGGAATGTGCTGATGGAGGGAGTGAGTGAGTGAGGGATGTAGGGAGGGAGTGACTGACAGATCATGAGGGGAGGCTTCACTCAAGGCTCTCCTGGTGCCAGCCTCAGGGTCTGATGTTCTCCTCCCTCCACACTGTGCACACAGCCAAAGATGTGCAGATGGCACTGGGTGGAATGTGCTGAGGCTGCAGGGGGTTCCTGTGTGATTGTCATCAGAACATTTGTGGTCTTTCTTTCCTCGTGCTCTGATTGGATATCTTTGCAGAAGCCATCTCCGGATGCTTCTATCTCATTGGGAGATCGCGTTCTCTTAATGTGGGTGAGGTCCAGCACGTGGCACTGTGAGTCATGCACCACAGGGGGGCGAGGGAGGGAGGTAGGAGGCGGGGAGAGAGGGAAGAAGGGGGTGATTGAGAGAGGGAGGGATGACGGGGGAAAGGGAGATAGCTTGGAAAGGTGCAAGCGATTGAGTGATTCAGTGAGGAATTATTGCACATATCTAATATATTCAAACCAGGCATTGGTCTGATGCTATCAAAGGCTGCTCATTGAATGTTGTTCTCTTTAAGCAAATTGAGTAGAATGACTACTGGCTACATCCTTCCAACGGGTATGAAAGCTCCTAATATTCAAACGTCCATTAGTTTGGCACGGTTCATTCCTCTCACTGAGGGGCAGGAAGGTGGCTACACACGAACAGTGACTTTTGAAACAAGCATTGGTAAAGTCATTTTGTCTGGGTTTACCAGAACAATGCATGAAGACACATGCATGCTCAAATGGTATTTCCATAAAGTAGCACTTTAAAGCCAAAGCTATTTGCTTTGCCAGTACATAGTGCTGGTGGTGATAGGACCCCTATTTGTGGTGGTATCCATATTGATGGCGCCAGTATCTCCATTGGTATTCATAGCGGTCGTAATGTGGTATTGGTGGTGGTATGGTAATGTTACTATCAGCTTGGTTTTGGCAGTGATGTTATTGGTGTGTGGGATAGGTCATGTGTTCTATTCGTTGTATTGGTATTATGGTGGTGGTGTTTGTAGCAATGGTGTTGGTAGAAGTCTACCAGTGGTAGAATTTGTGTTATAGGCGCTGATCTCATTGGTGTTGGTGATGTCATTGGTGGTGGTGGTGGTGGTATTGGTGTGTGGCATAGGTCATGTGTTCTATTCGTTGTATTGGTATTATGGTGGTGGTGTTTGAAGCAATGGTGTTGGTAGAAGTCTACCAGTGGTGGAAGTGGTGGAATTTGTGTTATAGGCGCTGGTCTCATTGGTGTTGCTGATGGTGGTCTTGGTGTTGGTGATGTCATTGGTGGTGGTGGTGATAGTGTTGTTGGTGAGTTATTGGTAATGGTACAATATTGCAATGTTAAGAAAAAATATTGTATTGTTTATATTAATAATCAATTGCGGGTCAAACTGCAGCAATAAATGTCGGCTGTAAAAGTGAAACAAAACCACATATCACACTGGGACACGTCCTAGAGTAAAGGTAAGTAAATCAGTTTTTGCACATATGCAGTTTCTTTAAGATTTCATACAAACCAACTCCACACTTGGAACAATTTTCACCAGAAAGCAGTTAATGCAGTCCCTTGGGAGAAATCAATGTTATCGGTTTAACGGTAAGTACTTAGGTTTGGGAGTTGGTTTTCTGGGGTTAGAACAAGGGTTCTCCCAGGGTCAAGCATGCACTCTCAAAGCACCCTCAGCGGCACTAGGGCAGCCGGGTGCAGAGTGCTGAGGCCCAAAGTTATCCAAAGGGGGCCTCCGGTTGGTGTTTGCTCACGAGCAGGCCACAAGGTTTTAGGAGCAAAGCTCCTGGTGTTAGGTGCAGGGTAAAGAGGGATCTAAGTTAGCAACCAAAGTACACCTACAGTGGTTCAGGGACGGCTGGGTGCATGGTGCTGTTTTGGCATCAGGTGTCCTGTTTTTTTCAATGGGTGTTGCCAGTTTTGGATTTTGGCTAAAGGTATGGTCCAGGAAGACTTCCGGGAGAAACCAACAGCTGAGCAGGTGTGTTGGATTGCTCAGGGACGTAAGTGCACCTAGATTTCTCCACTCCAGGGCGCAGGGCGGATGAATGCAGGAGTATCTTTTGAGGTTGGATTTTACTTTACCGGGCCATTCGCGGTTGAGGGGATCTCCATGCAGAGGCTGAAGGTGACGTCGGGGAGTCTTGGAGGGTTCAACCAACAGTGGACTCAGACTCTGGAGTGCTGGGGAACCTCACTGGTACAGGTGGGCCACTTAGACTCAGTCCGTGGGCGACGGTGCAGTGGTGGTTCCAGGTGTCGAGTTTCTTCGTCCTCAGCAGGCTCAGAGTCTGTCTTTGGAGTTTATTTTGAACAAAGCTGTTGTTCACAGGAAATCCGTTCTTGGTTGAAGGCAGGCAGTCTTCCCAGGGTTCTATGAGGTCACTGGATGCAGGACATGTCGACTTTTGGCGCAGGATTCTCTGGAAACTGCAGACGGGCCGGTAGGGCTGGGGCCCCAAGTTAGTTTTTCTCTTCCATTTCCTCTGCTTGGCGTCTTCTTTTATTCTTCTTTGGTGGCAGGAATCTCTCTTCTTGGTTCAGGGCTGCCCCCTCAATACTGTATTTAGGGGGCATTTTAGGGGTCTTGAGGTCAGTAGCCAATGGACTACTGACCTTAGGGTTACTACACCCTTAGTGTGCTCACGCCACGTGGGGGTGTGTACACAATCCCTAATCCTGATTGGAGAGTGCCTGCCATCTGCAAGATGGCGGGCACTGAAGAGTGGGCTTCACCTCGCCTCCCCCATCTGAGGGGTGGGGTTGGCAGAGGTGGGCACACCTTTTGGGCTTTGCTAATTTTTCCCACCTGTCTTCCCGACAAATAGGAGGGCAGACAGGAAGGGGGCCTGCTCCTGATAGCAGGAGAGGCTGGGGGTCGCATTACAAAGGCAGCAAGGCCTTTGAAGCTCCCCTGGCACAGATGGCTCTTCCTGGCCTGGGGGAGGTGTGAACACCCCTGCCCAGGAAAGGCTTTGTTTCTGGGCTCAGGGAGCGAGTCTCCCACCCCAGGGGTCCAGAAACATGTCTCGTGGAGGCAAGCTACTGTGTACCAGTCAGGGAACCCACCAGAGGCTGGTTGTTTTTCATGGGGCATCTCTAAGATGCCCTCTGAGTACATTTTTCATTAAATCCCACACTGGCATGAGTGTGGGTTTAATGTGCTGAGAAGTTTTATACCAACATTCCCAGTTTTCAGAAAAGCCATTATGGTGCCTTGGAGTTCGTAATGACCAACTCCTAGCACCACATACTCTTGATGGCATTACTGCATTTACAGTGTCTAAGAATTGGTCTAAACACTGAAGGGGTACAGGGCTCATGTATCTGTACCCTCACCTCTGGTAGAGTGTACCCAAATAGAGGGGTGGCTGACCTGTGCCAGGGCACTGGGTTGTAGGCATGGCACACGGGGATGTGTGCTGTATTGACTCTTCACTTTGTTCTGCACCAAAAACATGCAGCCTGCAATGGCAGTGTGTGTGTGTGTGTGTGTGTGTGTGTGTAAAGGTACAGGTCCTCTTAGGGTGGCACAGTAAGTGCTGCAGCCCTTAGAGGCCTTCCCTGGCCACAGTGCCCTTGGTACCCATAGCACCTTTTACAAGGGACTGAAATGTGGCCAGAGAGGTGCCAATTGGGGGTACAACGTACAGTTTTGGGGAAGAACACAGGCCCTGGGAACCTGATTGGCAGGGACCCAGGGCACATCAAGTCAAAGTGCATCAGTAGTCTGGCAAAAAGTGTGGGGGTTACTGCAACAGAAACCCAGATTCATACACTCTGGTCATATCCAAGCCACCCACCTCAACACATGCCCAACTTCAGTGACACTAACACCTACTCCAGGCATAAGCTGCTAGTGTGGAGAACTGGTTTTAAGATGTGCCGATCTGGTTAAACTTTACAAGATCTCACTAGCAAAGACACCCCGAGCATCTCCCTTGTCCAAGGTAACAGAGCACACTTATATTTCAGTAGTGACAATGTGTCTGCTCTCCAGTATTGGACCACCAAACTTTTTTCACTTTCCTTCGACATGAAACACATGATGACAAGAAAAGTCTGTTGCCTCTCACAACCTGCCCTGGGGCTGCTTCATCCTTGGTTTAAGTGTCTGCAAACTACTGCTGTGAATCTACCTCTCGTTGTGACTCAGCATCACTCTGTAAATGTCTTCTTCGTTATCACTAAGATATAACCTTTGTTGTCTACCTCACAAATCTCAGTTTCTAGGTGCTCTCTATCCAATGCTGAGTCGTCATTTCCTACCGCAGAAAAAGATTAGGTTTATGATTGTCGTACTGCCACTGCCTTATTCACCAACTCACACACAAACATGGAGAAAAATGTTTCTGTGGCACATTACTATGTTGATGGGTTTGGAAATTGGATGAGTGACTCAGCCTTTCATCCTTCTGAGGTCAATAAATTGAGTGTCATTGAATTAGGACTGCACATTAAAGTATGCAAAAAGTGATGGATGTAACGCTTGTATTAATCTCAGCCACTGGTAATCACTCTGGGTCGCATCCCAGTCTTGCTATGTTGTACACCTTGTCACCAAAGTTTGGACCCAGACATATGCAAATCAGTGTTGACCCTGCTCCAATGGGAACAGTCCAGCCCGAACTTCCAGCCCAGGTCCTCCCTGAACAGAACACAAGCATCCTGGGACCAGTTTCGCCCTAGTTATGGACTCATCAGCCAAGTACAGCTTGGTTCCAGTGACACAGTGTGAAGGAACATTCACTTCAAGGTTAGGGCAGCCCTGGAGCGCGGCAGATGGTTCAAGGTTCCCATAAAAGGAGTCAGAACTAGTAAAGTGGTGTGTGGTATCGTCTTGTTTTTTGCATGCCCCCCACTCTCCCTTAGTTCGTTGTCTATATTGCCCCCTTGATGTTGTTTCGTATCCATCCCATCCGTTTATGCTCTCTCTACCCGTACTATAATTTGTTGCATTAACAAAGGCTTAGTTCCTGTACTCATTTCCCAAAAGGTTACTTCAGCAGGACCGCTTGAAGTTGCTGTCAGCCTTCACAGGGATGTTTTCTTGTGGGTCCAGAGGCGTTTCCTGGTGCTTTTGGGGCTGATCATTGCTCTTTACTCTGAAGGAGCCGGTGAAGCATACAAAGCCCTGGAACGACAGGGCTGATGCTGGGTGGGGAGTTCAGTTCCTTTACTAATGTTGTTCTGCTGCTCGTAATCTTGGGACACCTCCAAGACCCAGAAGTCACCTTAACATCTGTCCGACTCCTGAGAACCTTCTTCTATGGTGTCAGGCAAAAGGCGTGTTCTGCTCCCACTTCTTTCTCTCACCCTGATCCCCTCTTGCAATGCACAGGACACTCTCCAGAGGAACCTTTAAATAAATGAAATACAAGCATTTGTAAAGCGCACAGCTACCTCCGGAATGGTCGGTGTCCCGCGCTGGTGGACCTCAGGAAGATTAAGCAAGCTATTGCCCAGAGTGACATGGTGCTGGGCTAACCTGCCGCCGGAGCCGGGGATCGAACTGTGAACCCTGTGGTCAGGAATCAGGCACCCTGGCCACTTCATCACACCTCTTCCACAATCCTTTACCTCTCAAGACACCAATTTAGGGGGGTTGTGGGATTATCCTTCAGATCCATTGCACCTCTTTCCCTTGTGGGAGGGAGCAATATAACCAATGTCCATGGCGGAGTGCATGAAGGATGCAGACACTGGTTTGAAGGAGAAGATAACAGAGGTCAACCTGACCCTGAAAGGCAACAGAGCCAGGCCCAGCATGATTCCACCTGAACAGTCAAACATTTCCAAGTGTGGTGGGTCATCCTCTCGTCTATGTTGCTTCCAGTTGTCATGACTGAGGCATCTTTCGCTGAATCAAGGAGAATGTGTTTGATAGCGTCACTCAGAAACAAGGGGACTTGGCGGATTCTGTTATTGGCCAATGAGTCTGATCGACACAGATGGAAAGCTGTGTTTCAAAATCATTCTTACTCACAGTGGATCATTATTCTGGGGGTCAATTTTACCATTAAAAGCTCATTGATTTGAACTAAGACCCCTGCTTCCTTTTCACTATGATATCATTCCTTGCTTATATGTGCTTAATAAATGTGTTCAAAGAATATATGACGTTACAACGCATGCAATTACAACGCATGTTTTTACAACCCAATCTTTACATCGCAACTACCATTATGTTGCATGATTTTACACACATGCCATTACAACACATTTTTTTAAACTACCATTACAACGCATGTCATTACACCGTATAATACTTTTAGGGCAAACAGTAGGGTAAGTGTTGGATAGTGTAGGGGTAAATATTACTATTCCCACTACAGTGAGTACAACAGTAGGGTAAGTGTTGGATAGCATAGGGGTAAATATTACTAAGTGTTGGATAGTGCAGAGGTAAAAATGACTATTCCTACTCCAGTGAGTGCAACTGTAGGGAAAGTGTTGGATAGTGTAGGGGTAAGAATTACTATTCCCATGTACCCCAAAACCCATACCTACCCCAATACTAAACAAATCTCCATTACTTACCTTATAATTTGTTGTAATGGCATGCGTTGTAATGTTATGCATTGTAATGGTATGCGTTGTAATGGCATGCTTTGTAATGGCATGCGTTATAGTGACATGCGTTGTAATGGCATGCATTGTAATGGCATGGGATTTGAAGGCAGTTGCGTTGTAACAGTTGCGTTGTAAAGGTAAGCCGTTGTAATGACGGCGTTGTAATTGATTTTTCTCGTGTCCAGACTTCAAGTAGACATTTGAGTAGATTTTCCTTATACAATAGTCAAATATTATGATTTGGGGGCAGCTTGCAAAAGATGTAAAAACACTTCTACTGAGGGACGAACGCATCGCCAAGGCACGGTCCTTTCAGACACATTAGGCTGAAAATATGATTCAGAAGATGCAGTTTGAGAACCAGAGGAAGTCTACATTGGCATCCAGAAAAGAAGCAAGAGAATGGAATTCACAAAAGAAACATGGGAATGGCATTCTCAAAAGAAGCAAGGGAAAGGAATTCTCAAAAGAAGCAAGGGAAAGGAATTCACAAAAGAAGCGAGGAAAAGGAATTCACAAAAGAAGCAAGGGACTGAAATTCACAAAAGAAGCAAGGGAATGGAGTTCACAAAAGAAGGAAGGGACTGAAATTCACAAAAGAAGCAAGAGAATGGAATTCACAAAAGAAGCAAGGGACTTGAATTCACAAAAGAAGCAAGGGACTGGAATTCACAAAAGAAGCAAGGGGCTGGAATTCACAAAAGAAGCAAGGGGCTGGAATTCACAAAAGAAGCAAGAGAATGGAATTCACAAAAGAAGCAAGGGACTGGAATTCACAAAAGAAGCAAGGGAATGGAATTCACAAAAGAAGCAAGGGACTGGAATTCACAAAAGAAGCAAAGGAATGACATCCATGGGTGAAGCCAAGGACATCCACATAAAGCTCATTCAGAATGTGCACACTAAAATGGGAGGATTTCTTTGCTAAGGAGCTGAATTCTGGGTTCAGGCATTGATGTCACACCAACTCGACTACTGGAAAGACGGTTCTGGGCAAAAGTGGCACAATCTCTAAAGGCTGGTTTGGACTATGAGTCCAACACTCTATGCTGAAAAACCTCTCTCCAAAAGTCGAGAATAAAAACAAGATAAACCCTACTCACACGGGACCTGGGTAAGTATTATATAAACAGAAATAGAGGTTCCTGTGGAAAAATGATATATGATAATAATATTTATATGTGCAATCGCAATGTAGATAAGGGTTAGGTCGATAACCAAAGGAGAAAAAGCATATACAATTCAGTATTTGGTACGAACACTGGTTGTTTAAGTAAATATAAAAGTAATTTTCTTTATATCAACAGTGCAATGTGTCCCCAGTAAACATGGAACCTAGAGAAATTAGTGACATTTTTCTGACATATACATTTGGTTTCCAACAAATTGTTAAAGTCGACCATCAAAAGAAATTTGCAATAGAGAGAGCGTCCTTATATAATAATAGGCGCTGCTGAATGGTTCGCTTTGCTTTTATCGACGATGTTTTGACCCCTAAGGGGATGGGGGGGTCTCTTCAGGACCTAGTGGTATAGGGACATCTACAATACAAGGGGAGAAGAATATAGTCACTGTGAGCCATGAAGGCAACAGCCATATTACCCAACTGGAGGGGGGTGTGAGCAAGCTACCGCTAGGTCCCTCACGCAGTTAACATCTCCCCCTAATATTGCGCTCCCGGTGTCTGGTCAGCTAATTTAGCCGAGTGCTCTCACAGGAAAGTCAGCTGATCATGGTTTGGGGCATTGATTTTGCAGATGGTTATGTCCCTGACACCCAATTTCCCATTGCGTATCTCCCCTCTTTGTCAATCTTAGCGCTGGAGACGACTAAGGGAACCCCTGGTCTTATCCATATCAGGACTCCTCTCGCAAAGGCAGAATAATTTGTAGCATATATCTGTCCTCTCCATCTTTTTTGCAGTTTCTGAATTTCGCTTTGTATAAGGTGTGTTTCCTGGAACAGGGCAATATGAACTCTCCTCCTCTTCAGGTAGCTATACACAGTGCTTACTCATTGACCCTAGCCCCCTTATGTTCAAAGTGAGGAATCTAATGGTACCTGGGCTGGTTGCCATGTCTCCTGGTAGAATGAGATTGCACCGTGCCTCGTGACACCCGCCTAGGAGCCCCTTCGGCCTCGGTAACTACACTTATTCAGCAGAAATGACAGTAGCACATTACAACAGAACATCCCGTAACTTAGAACTCACGTAACCCAGAGCGGCCTGACAACGGTCAGCTGCCCAAACTGTGTCCAAGTCACTAACCACTAATTTAGGGCAGTGCCCATCGTGGTACCCACCCGTCGGGGTGGGAAGGTGTAGCCAGTAGAGGAAAGCTAATATCTTGCCTTGTTGCAGCAGCCCGAAGCACTCCTACTTAGCCGGGGCAACTCCCAGAAAGTTCACATGGGCTCTGTCTTTTTACTGTTCCATCTGCAACTTGATGGCTCTCAATACAATGATCAGATGATGTTGTCTGCAGCCCCAGGGATAACTGGTGGCAGCACTACGCTGCTGCTGCCAGAGGTCTCAGACCCGGAGCTTTCCTTTCCCTTTACCGAGTCTGAGCCCACTTCCGAGGGAGTCCCGGTACTTTGCACTATCTCAGCAACCACCCGCTCTCTGTCTGTGAGGGGCTGGGTTTTTTCGCTTGCTCTCATTGGGGTCTTCTCCTGAGACTTTTCCTAGTACCTCTTGTAGAGTGTTGGCTGTCTCTACCCATCAGTTTACCAGTTTTGTATTCTTCTATCCAGTCCCACGCCATCTTGGGGTCATCACAGAAGTGGGATTGACCATCCAACGTGATGCGGAGGCTAGTGGGGAACTTCAACGAATACTGGATGCCTTCCTCACGCAAAGCTTTCTTCACCTCTAAATACATTGCCCTCCTTCTTTGGATCTCCTGTGTATAATCAGGGAATATAGAGACCTTGCTGTTGTTCACCGTCCAATTGTGCCCTTTGTAGGAGCAGGTCTGTATCCTTGTAATACAACAGCCTAGCCACCACTGGCCGTGGGGGGCGGCCCGGGGCCAGAGGCCTCTCGGGGACCCAATGCGCTCTCTCTAACGTGAAAATGGGGACAACCCCTCCGATACGACTACTGTCTGAAGCCATGTCTCAAGGTAACTTATCATGTCTCCTCACACAGATGTTATTCTTTCTATTACGGCTATTACGGCAATCTGCATCTTCCACACGTCGCTCGAGGGTGTCCACTCTGGATGAAAGGCCTGCAACCTAGTGTGACAGTGGGGTTTATGCCGGGGTTAGGACCTCTATACTGGACGCTGCTGCTTTTACCCTCTCTGATAATTTATGATGCTCAGCTCGGAGAAACCCCAGGCCTGCTGAAAGCACACTAATATCTTGGTGCAGGGTGGCCTTATAATCCGTGATGGCTTCCAGGATTTTGGCCAGCTGTTGTTGTATCGGGTCTATTGTCATCTGGGGTGGCGTGTTTGGCTGCTGAGGGTCCGAGGGGTCATCTTCCTGCATCGAAGGACCTCCCATCGACTTTGCTTTGTCCATGTTCAAGTTTGCCTCTTCGCATGGCATCTTCGCAGGTCAAAGATTGTGTGCCTGGCTTCTATACCGGCCGCCACCGGCAGGGGTAAGAGCGATCACACCCAATGGCTCTATTAGATCTCCCTCTTCTTTGTGAGCATAGGAGTTGTCCTCGCGTTCATCCAAATAGTGCAGGAGTTCAGCTCCCTTTCCCGGTGTCTGCTTGTGATGTATTCCGCACCCCCCCCCAGTACAATACTACTCCTCAGATATATGTTAACCCTCAAAGAACGAGGGGAAGCGAGAGGTGTATTCTAGGCCATCCGCCCAAGCCCGTCCCAGTGATCTCTGCTCTTTTCTTCACTTAGGCCCAAGGCAGGGACCAAGCAATTGTCACCTCCTTGTGTCCTTTGAAAAAAGGTTGCTCGCTGTGCCCAAGATGGTGATTTTGCAGTCTGTGGTGTAGCCAAGACTCAGGCCTCTCACCCTCATCAACCAATCTGGGGCCTACACCCTTCTCCACCACCTCTGAGTCTGTCAGGTCTACACCCAGCTCTTATGACAACTTCTCCAGGTCTGGGGCCTCCAATGCTCGCCTCAGCCAGGCTCCTCCGTACCTTTTTATGACCTCGCCGGGCAGTGCGTTCAAGGGGCTCAATTCACTTCCGGCTTTATCTGGCGGCTTAGTGCATTGCTCCCAGCAGGCCGCGCTCTTCTTTCTCGGGCCACCCCAGAGGTCTCAGGTGGCCTCCATTCATTTGCCTCCCCCATGGGGTTGCCTCTCCACACCCCCGGGCTGCATCTGTGGTCTGGGTCTCCTCTTCCCCATGTGTCCACTGGCTGGACCCTCGCTTGGCATCTCCTATTATGCAGGCCTCCTGCCTCAGCCCTACATCAGTGTCATCTTGGGAGTCTCGGGCCTTCCAGCGTGGTGTCAGGAGTGAGCTACCCCACAACTGCCAGTCTGCTGCTTCGCTTCCGCCCCTTGAGCTTCCAGGTCGCTGGGGGCCAGCCGTCGCCGTATCTCCCGGCCTCCTCCCCCTGCGGCCCACGCGAGCGAGATAGCTCGGTGAGTCCTCTCACACTTTGAGGACTGCAGCAGCACAGAGCATTCCCCTGAAGCCTGTTGGCTTCTCACCGTTGCCAGGCCTGCTCTGATGGTGTTGCACGTCCCAGGCTTGAGGATTGTCAGGGAAATTGTTAGGCCGATGCAAAGCTCTGGGCTCAAGCGTCCCCCATGTTTAACAGCCAAGCCACACCCCCAGTGCTCTACTGCCTTTTGGTTAGGTTGACTCTAAATACACAAAGAGTAATAGCAGGAATGCTTGCAAAAATTCTAACCACTGTCAATCGCTCGAGGTATTATTACAATCCATTGTTCTTTAGCCCACCATGCCACCTCAGTTTGGACCCAGCCGTTTGCAAATCAGTCTTGACCTAGCTTCAATAGGAACAGTCCAGCCCGAGCTGCCAGGCCATGTTCTCCATGACACTGACAACCCAGGACTGGCTTTAGCATGGTCGGGGCCTTCACTCGGCTGTTGCGTGGTTCCAGTGGCACAGTGACCACAGGACACATGTCTGGGCATTCCCTTTCCACTTAGGGGCTGATTAAGAGCTTAAGGGTGCGGCGGCAGCTCCGCCCTGCCGCCGCACTGCCAAACCCTTGGTCGGGCTGACCACCAGATTACAAGTTTAATTCATGTCTGTCGGGCTGTTTTGGTATTCCCATGGCAGTGCCTTTAAAAACAGGCACAACAATGGGTGCGCTAAAAACTGTTCCTGCACGGCATGGACTGAAAAGTCCTTGTCATGCAGGAACTTCGGTGCATGCACACAGAGGGGCACATGTTGTGCCTCCCTCTGTGCATACACAGTGCGTGAGCAACAAGGGGGCCCTGTAAGGTCACCTTTGTTTAATCTCCCGCCAAACATATTGCAGTCTCTGGACCACTGCCCCACCGCCAGGGAACTGCAGTTTCCTGGCTGCAGTTCCATGACGGCACAACCGCCAAGGTCGTAATGTGGTAGTTGGAAGACCGCCAATGCAGCCCCACCAGGACCGCCAGACTTGTAATTAGGCCCTTAGGGTTTCACATCAAACACATGAGAGGTGAAGGAAGGTATGCTTGCAATAAGTCTAACCACTGGCACTCACTCAGGGTACTATTTCAACTGATCGTTCTTTAGCCCACCATGCCACCTCAGTTTGGACCCAGCCATATGCAAATCAGTCTTGATCTTGACCAAGTAGGACCAGTTCTGCCTAATGTGCTTATCCAGGCCCTCCCTGAACTGGAACACACGCAACCCAAGACTGGTTTTGCCCAGATTGGGACTTGTCAGTCAGGTGAAGTTTGGTTCCAGTAGCACAGTGAGCACGGAGCCCGCATCTGGGCTTAATCTTGCCAGTTAAGTCATTACATCAAACACACAAAATGTGATGGGAGGTGTTATACCTGACATCCTTGGTGTGGTCTTCCCCCAAACCTTTTGCCTTAACCCCACCTGTTTTCTGATTTCGTTTTTGTTGGCATTAAGACTCTGTGCACTTTACCACTGCTAACCAGTGCTAACATGCATGTGCTCTTGCCTTAAAACACGGCAAAGTTGGCCTACACCTGATAGGCACATTTAATTTACTTATAAGGCACTAGTGTTGCGGGGATTCTGCACATACACAGAACTATGCGCAGGAAAACAGGACCTCAGTGTATAAGGTTGTACCAATCTATCAGCTAAGTACCCAAAATCCCCAAACCGACTAGCTATAGTGTCTCCTTCGTTCTCCTCCAAAAATCACGAAGCTACAAATGATTAGACAACCCAGAACACAACAGTTCCGACTCTCTCAGGAATCACGGTAGCAAGACATACTCTTTCGCTCACTCACTCGTACTTGTTCACAATAAGGATTGGCAGAGTCACTGAAATAGTTCAAAATGTTTATTTTAACTATCGTGCTCTACAATACAGTATATGAGCCACTACCTGCAGCAAAATGCATAAACTCAACACAGTTGCATTGTTACAATTCCATAGAATACAAAGGTGGAAGTCATTATACAAAGAAAGTGGGAAAAAGACTATAAGACCTAACCACCCTCCCCTTGACTGGAAGCAGTTTATTTATATAAAGGAAGATCTCTGGGCTTTGACAGCAGACCCCATAACTTAAAGCCTGAATGTAAGGTTTGCATCATAGGAACAGCGTAGCGTAGCTCTTCTCCATGGAAAGGCTTTCTCCAAGTGTGTGTTGAAACAACATGCATCCCCGTAATATCAAAGCACGAGTCTCCAGCATTGCAGCTGTGTTTAGCATGTATGTCTACGTGCTAGGGACTGACCAGAAAAGAATAACAAGGGACATTGTTTATCGACCTTGTACAATGTGTTCAGACTAAACTGCAGGAATGCAGCAGAGAACGTGAAAAGCAGACAGTTCTCATGTGAAAGGCATAAACAAAGTCTTGCAAAAATAAAGTCATGTGGTAACATGCGCAAAAGCAGCATCATGGCAGCAAAGCAATGTCGACAATGTCCCTAAGGGCCATATAACACTAGTATATGGTACTACATGAACCCAGGGCCTGTAAATTGAATGCTACTAGTGGGTCTACTCATAGTGCTACCCACAGTATTAAAAACAACAAGAAGCCGTTCTCCGAAAGCAATACAGAAGTACAAACCATGTCAGCAAAACTCAGCAACAGGAGATTGGTCCTGGCTCCCAGTGGCCCTAGCTAGAAGCCAGAACGATTGAAATATTTCCAATCTAGGCATATCAATATGCTCGTGGATCATCAACGGCCTAGGACAAAAAATTCAATCAGCAGCTACTAGTGCCTTCCTAAAGGAGCACAACATCATTCTACTGCAGGAAACCTGGGCAGTTGACAATATACCCATAGAAGGCTACCTCGAATTTGCATTGTTTGCAACACGACAGTCCAAGTTCAGTAGGCCTAGCGGCGGTCTAGTTATTTACGTGTCAACCAAACTATCTCAGCATATTAAGCAGCTGAAATTTAAGGAAGATTGGCTCAGTGGAATTAATGGGAAGTGGACAGACCGAAAGCCAGCTACTTCTTCTTAACGTTTACATATCCCCGCGTACCTCAGATAAAAAGTCCAAATTGGATAGCCTGACCAATAACGTATGCAATTTGCTTAGCGAGTACAGCAGCATACAAAGCATAATCACAGGCGATTTCAACACAAATCTTTATAGTAATCTCATCGAGGATCCTGAGCCCACTTTGCAAATGGTTCCATCACACCTAGTCTCACAGTCAATTCCCATTGACAATAGACCATCTAAATTGGGGGAGTATGCAGTTACCCAGTTCAGCTCAGCAACATTGGTTATACCGTCCTGAATGGTCGTTTCCCCATGGATAAATCCCCAGCTTGGAGACAATCTGATGACCGAACCTTTTCCTTCTTGGATTTTTTGCTAGGGAGCATAGAAATTCTCCCACTGATAGAGATTTACTACATTGCACCACAAGGCAATAGCGACCATCGGCCTCAAATAATAACAATACTCACGAAAGCCCTGCGCAGCCAGCAGTTAGCCTACACCCATGGAGGCACCTACACAGAGAATTTAAAAATATTGAAATGGTCAGCCAACGTGGCCTCATCTCTGATGGAAAAAAGCAGAGCACTGTTAAATCAACAACTAGACATTGATTCCACTGCTATTAGTAGCTGGGCAAATTTTACCAACCAATTGTTAGATGCAGTGCCCACAAAGAGGAAAACTGGGCAGCAGATATTTCAATCACACATTTCACCAGCATCAAAAAAACGAAAGTTTTGCAGAAATCGAGCCCTTCGGCAATCAAGGAAGAGCCCAGACAATAAAACAAAATTTCTCAATTATAAGCAAGCTCAAGCAGGGAAAAACGAGAAGCCTCCGATCAATTTTGGTTGAAGCTCTTCCATGAAGGCAGGAAATCAAATTCAAAGCAATTCTGGTTCCTGGTGAACATGAGCCAGCGAGGCGGAAATGGCCATGGTAATGCAAAAATCGGTGCAGACGAATGGATCTACTTCTTATCCTCTCACTTTAAGATCATCCACTACAAAGACAACTGCCCTACTTCGCCAGATATTTTCACCGGAGGCCGCCAATCAAACACGGCCGCGGCCAAGCCCCTTACCCATTAGCACACCTGAAGAGCCCGTCCACATAAGTAGGAACAACACCAATTCTCTCACTGAAAAGCTAACAATGACACCCGAAGTAATAAAGCACAGGATCCTGCGCTCTATAAAGAAAGCCAGGGCTGATGGTGCGCCAGGTCCAAACGGTCTCCCCAAGGCACTGTTCAAAACAGAAGCCGAATTCTGGTTAGAGCATTTGACCCCCCCTGTTTTTGGAATGCCGATCAAACTACGAAGTTCCCGACTCCTGGAGAGGTGCAATCATCCATCCCATTTACAAGAGTGGGAAGAGAAACATCCCCAGTAACTACCGAATGATAGCCCTCCTTGATGTGGAGTCCAAATACAATGCCAGTATTCTATTGGAAGAACTCTTGACCTGGGCCAACGAAACAAAACACTTCCCATTCAATCAAACAGGTTTCGTGGCTAAATCCGGAACTACAACCAACCTACTGACATTATCTGTCCTAATAGAGAAAGCTACTGTCCGACAAACTCAACTGCACTGTTGCTTTGTGGACTTCAAAGCAGCCTTCGACCACGTGCCCCGGGACATATTGTGGCAAAAACTAAAAGGCTGGGGAGTTCCTCAATCCTTGCTACTAGCTATAGTTCAACTCCACTCCAAAACGTGGATAAAAATTAAGCTGGGTGAAGGCTCCTAAGTTTCCAGGAAGATTGAGACCAGCAGTGGAGTAAAACAAGGTTGCGTGCTGGCCCCACTCCTTTTTAACCTGTTCATATCGGACCTTTCACCAATCCTTGACACCGTCAATTATCATCCCCCTCAATTAGATGGAGTACGAATCAGTAACCTCCTATACGACGACGACTTGGTGCTGCTCAGCCACACGAAGGTGGGCTTACAGAGGCTACTTGATGAACTACTCCCCTACACCGAAAACAACTTTTTAGAGCTAAACCTATCAAAAACATAAACAATCACCTTTGGGACACCTGAGAAGTTGCGCGGAGTGTGGCACTTCAACAACGTAAAAATTGACTCAACACCTCACTATAAGTATCTGGGAATATTTTTAGACTCCAGAAGCTCATTTGCTAGGCAAAAAGAAGCACTGAGGACCAAAGCTCTGGCTTTAGAGGTTGCAGCAACAAAACTGTCAAAAAAACTATTAGGTCCCAGCTTTATCCCACTGCTAAATGTCATAAAGGCAAAAACATCTAATTCCTTGACGTACGGGCAAGAGATCATGAAGGGAACTACAAACATTCTTCTAAATAAACTGACAACTAAAATCTTTAAACGTGCATTCCATCTTCCAAATTCAACATCACCGGCACAAGTCCGCCTGGAATTCGGCTTACTTGACCACCATGGAGTAGAGGCTGGGGCGTTTATAAAGTTTTGCAATAGACTGCGTCAAGCCTGGGAAGACTCACTGGAGGCCAGACTCTGGCAAGAAATCCAGAAAAGTCATTCCAGCCATAAATATCGGCTCCACCTGGAGCACGGCTTACAATTACTTGGTATTAAGGATTTTGGGGGAACAAATCCCCCCAGTCTGCATTAAGGCTAGCTATCAAGAAGAGTGCCAGGTTGTGGTCCTTTCACTCAGACAGGGCAACGCTGTCAAAAAGGAAACACGCCTGGGCAGTATTCACTAACTTTAACCCAGGAGTAGAATCCCTTCATCTATCAAGCACCACAGTACTTTACCTGAAACGAAAGTTCCTGGCACTGAGGTTGGGTGAATGGCCTTTTTTGAAAAATATTCCAGAATGGCGCCGGAAAGACAGCCACACCCAAGAAGATGCTTCCCTAGATCCTGGACCCATGTATGACATGAAAGTGTCCTCCTATTCAAGACAAGGAGACATCTTGAAGTTTTGGGCTCTTTGCAAAAACGAACAGGCATGTTTGCGGCAATACTCTGCTACCTAGGACGACCGCAAAGACGAAGCTCCAGTTACCCTGACTCTTCGTGCTACAGCAACCGACAGCCCGAGGTGACTGCAAATGCGAATCTCTTGCAACGATTGTTCTGATACTCAAATAACTCTCCACATTACAATGCTCTTAACACTACCGCGACAATACCTGCTCATCATGGCACCTCCACAGCCAACTGGACTCTTCGCGCTGGACTTTGAGAACGTATGCTATTCAGCAGGACTAAACTGGTCCCTGTATCCGGCCAGTGCTCCATCATGGTCATCCTGAACTTGTGACTTTCCCCTGGTCTAGCACAGTCAAATGATCCAGAGTGACGCTTTGTGCTTTTAGGCGCTATACTTACCAAAAACTTTGAAATCAATGTCTCATTCTACTGATTGGATGTTTGTTGTTTCAGCCTGAATATATCAAGTTACAATGCAAACAATTACAACGCATGCCTTTACAACTCGGTTTTTACATCGCAGCATCCATTACAACGCATGAATTTACAACACATTCCATCACAACGCATTTTTAGAAACATTTACAACATATCCCATTACAACACATACCATTACAATGTATAATACATTTAGGGCAAGAGTAGGGTAAGTGTTGTATAGTGTAGGGATAAAATTACTATTCCCACTCCAGTGAGTGCAACTGTAGGGTAAGTGTTGGATAGTGTAGGGGTAAAAATTACTGTTCCCAGTCCAGTGAGTGCAACAGTAGGGTAAGGATTGAATAGTGTAGGGGTAAAAATACCTTCCCTATGTACCCCAAAACCCATACCCACCCTAAAACAAAAAAAATCTCCATTACTTACCTTATAATGTGTTGTAATGACATGTGTTGTGATAGTATTTGTTGTAATGGCATGCATTGTTGTGACGTGCATTGTAATGGCATGAATTGTAATGGCATGCGATGTAAAGGCAGCTGCGTTGTAATGACTGCGTTGTAAATGTAGTGCGTTGTAGTGACTGTGTTGTAATGGTTGTTTCCCTTCAGCCTTATTTTATGTGTTAGAATTCACTCTATTTTTCCAAATTGCTTTGGGACTTTTACTGTGTTGCTTTGTCACCTTATTACTGTTTGTGAGCTGCATAAATACTTTACACTAATTTAGTTACTGTTGTGGTTCACCCTGACAAGAATTATGGTTGTTGCCTCAGTGGGGCTTTCACCCCCTCAAACAATAATCAATTTTCTTTCAGGAAGAAAACTTGCAAAATGTCTAACTACTGGCAATCGCTCGGTGTAGCATTCCAACCCATCGTTGTTCCTAAACGCACTTCCAAAAATTTCTGCATGTGGCCGCAGTGCATGGAAGCTTGCGGCATGTTGTTACATGGCTCACAGTACATGGAAAGCTACATGCGGGTTTGAGGGCACTGCTAACTATGGGCGAGTGCATGTGAATGGTTCAGTGCATGAGGCCCGTGGGTCCAGACTGGAAAACCTAGGGTTGGTTGAAAGAGTATGTGGAGGCAGAGGATTCACCCGAGACACATTTGTGGATAGATAATTTCCCGAGAACTGGTGGGACAAATACACTGGGGGAAAGGAAGAGCCAAGAGCCAAGCTCATCAAAATACTTCAACAAGCATTTACAATGCAACGGTCTCGGCATTGCAAAAGTTAGAGCTATTACCATTGTACATGAACGCGATGTGATGCAGCCATTAAGAACATGACACACGAGGCCTCAAGGACTTATTTATAAAAGATTTAAACAAGAAAACTTTAAACAAACAGGTAGAAATGCACAGTAAGTAGCACAGTGTAAATGACTCTGGTGTGTGTGAGACCACTATATATCCAAATATTTTGTGACACGCTATTTGTATGATAAACTGGTGTGCATATCACCGATGCATGCACATTGAATAATAAGTATGGACTTGCTGCTTGTAGATAAACAGGTGTGTAAGTCACTGCTGTAACTCCCAGCAATAATTTAATTCTGGCTCTGGTGTGCATAACACCACAGTATATGCTACCAAATGGCTTGTGGCAAGCTGTTGATAAATTTAAAGGGTGTGCGTGTCACCGCTGAGCTTGTAACCAATAGCAGCACAATGTAATATTAAATGAAGACGTGGGTAACGCAGCTGATAAGCCAGCGTGACACTGTCATAAGGCTAGTAACACATTCTGCCTCTAAAACCTGGTAACGCGCTTTGCCTCTTTAAAAGGTAATTGCGGTACCAGATGATACCATATAGCCAGTCACATGCTCTGCCTCTTCAAAATGTAATCGGAGCACGAAATGCTGAGCCTTTAAATTTATTAAACACCACCTCAGAGCAGACTCCAATAAGTGCACAGTGATCGCGGGGAGGGGGAAAAAGTGACGCGCCCCACATGCAAGTTTCAATGAACACAACTCTGAATTATTTGCCAAGTGAAATGCTGCCAGAGCTTGCAAACGGGTAAAGTTCACGCTATCTAAAATCGCATAAATAAACGAGCCCAGTAGCCTCCCCGGAAGTCAGGCAAAGTCGCCTGTGACGGGGCGGGGCTGCATCCGGACCGGAAGAGAAGGCGGAGTGAAGGCGTCTCGCGACGCCAGAAGGAGAGCGGAGTCCCTCAGAATTCACCTGGTAAGTTTAAAAGGGCTGGGCTCGGTTCCCTCGTTGTGTGTGTATGTGTGTGTGTGCGTGCGCGTGTGTGTGTATGCATGTGTGCGACGGTGGGGGGGAGGGGGGGTGCACTCGTGTGTGTGTGCGCGCGTGTGTGTATGTGAGCTGGGGGGGGTGTCTCTGTATGTATGTGAGTGCGTGCGTGGGCGCTTGTGTGTGTGTGTGTGTATGCGCATGCGTGTGTGCTTCTCAGGAGACAGCGCCTGGCCACAGCGCTCGTTCGCGTGCGCGTGCCACTTTGAAATCGCCTTCAAGGTGATGCGCGCGGCCAGGATTGTCTCCTGGGAAGCACACACGCCGACAAAAGAGCTTCGGCGGAGACGCGCTTCCGCGCGTTCAGCCGAGCCCTAAAAAGGGACTCTTTGATTCTGAAAGAGGCCACTGGGCAAAGTGGGCCAGAGACCATCTCAGGAAGGAGATGTTACTGACAAGGGAATCATAAAAGAGTAGGGCTAGAGCCTTTTAGTGACCTTTTAATGCACATATCACTGAGGCTCACATCCAGGTGTGTACCTCTAGTCACTCCCCTGGCCTGTGTTTGGAGTTATCAAGATTGGAAACTGTTGATTCTCCTCTGGAGGAAGAGCACGACAAAGGAATGAGACCTCAAATTGATTGACCCCCTGAACGCAAACTTCAAAGCCAGGTACGCGAAATCACATTTATGTCTGGAAATGGAATATAAAAAGTGGGGCTTGAGACTTCCAAATTGTCAAGCTGAAGCTGTATATCATTGTGAAGAAGCTCAGCACAGCTTCTGCCTATTGGGACCAGGACTGGTGAATAAAGTTCAGTTAGTGCTTCATGATGGGGGTGGGAATATCACCCCGGAAAATCAAGAACACGCACCTGGATCCTGATGTACGAGCTTCTACCTGACGCAAGCCCAGAGGATCCTGTCAGGAGAAGGAGATTGTCTGGAGGGAATGTGATCCACTGGAGATCCTGCAGAGTATGAGGTTCAGATCCATTGGGACTGCCGCATCGATCGGGGTGATCGCCCGTGTGCGCTGTTGCCCCCTCCATATGTGAGGTGGGGACTGCGATGTAGAATAAGGTTCATCGCCCTCCGTGCTGCACGGTGATGAGAAAAGTGCCATTGCCCTGTGCAGCGCCATGACCTGAGAAAGGCCATCCGCTTACTTGTACTGTTCACAACCCCTGAGGGCTAGGTGGTAGGGGCTGCTGTGAAGAATAAGGGTGATCGACCTTCTTGTCGAGCTGTGATGAGAGAATGGCTGTCACCCCATGTAATGGTGTGAGCTGAAGAGGACTGTCGCCTTAGTGGTACTGCTTGCAACCATGTATGCCAGGTGGGGGCTGCTGAGAAAATTGAGGGCTGTCACCCTGGTGTACTGCTGTGACGGGAGGAGAGCCTCCACCCTGTGCAGTGCTGTGACGAGAAGGGGCCATCATTGTGAGAAGTTGGCCTGATAGGTGATGTTTCCAATTCTGGAACCACCTGTTATCAGACCAAACAATCCCTTATGGTGTCTGGTTGTAAGTCAACCTTATTAGACAAGCTATCCTAGGGGTAGCATGGACTAAGCAGCCTAAAGGCTTAACTTAAGAGGTCGTGTTAAGCGAGCTGTTTTACCACATACAATCCTGTAATATCAAATGAAAGGACACCACACAAGTATATATTATAAAAATATATGTATTTATTACTAAAAACAATCCCCAGTATTCTTTATGGATAAAGGGGCACAAGCGTTAAATCAAAAGCACAGTATGACATACAAAGTTGCACAATTTTGGATGAGGCCAAGGGGCCACTCAAACCATATACTAAAAAAATGGTACAAGGGATACCATTCGATCAGTGGTTAGGCCCAGGGCCTAGAGAATCGCTGGGAGCAGTCGGGACAAGCAATGCTGAAGTCGGGAAAAGCCCGCGGGATTCGGGTGCAGTGCAGAAAGTGCACGCATGCATCAATGTTAACCAATGGTGCGTAAAAGTTACACAAAGAGAGTTTAAGGACACTTCCGCTGAACCTAGAGGAACAAAACTTAAGACACAGACCCTAGAGGTGTGTACCAGTGTGGGAACACCGGCGTTGCAATGTTACCTCACCCACAGGAAGTGGGTGCACAGGGTCGAAGTTGAGTCGGGTTTCGTCACGCAGATTCTTGGTGCTTGGAGCTGAAAGGGCTGCAGGCGAGGTGAAAGAGAAGTGTCCGGTGGAGTCCAAGGGTGGACTCAAGTCGAAAAGTACCTGAAAGCAGAGGGGACAGAGTCTGGGTCACTCAGCAGTGACCAGGGTGGAACCAGGACGGAACCAGGCAATGTCGGGCGTAATCAGGTGGTTGTCGAGGAGCTTCTCTCCGCTGTCACGTGGGCTCTGGGGCATCTACGACGTCCAGGAGCGGGTCACGATCTGTCCCACGCAGGCTCTCGCCGTCAGCGCTGTCGGCTTCAAGATTGGAGCAAACAACACTTGGCAAAAGCAATCCACGCGGAACCGGGAGATTGCTTCTCACTCAAACCAGGAGGGTCAGAGTGGGGGCGCCTTTTCAGGGGAGCTGGTGCAAATCTGGAGCAACCAGAATCGCAAGTCGTATTTCAAGTTTCGTCGGCACAGGGGCCACAAGCTGGCTGGCAAGTGACCGGGCCAACGCATTGAGCCAAAAGAAGCAGAAGGGCCCCACACAGCACTCGTCAAGTGTAGAGGGGTGAACTTCGGTGCAAGAGTGCTCAGGGTTGGGGCTTCTCAAACCCCGTTGTACAGCTTCGAGGGTCACTCGTGGGCTGCACAGTCAGCGTCTCGTGGTCTTTACAAGATGGCGTGCCCCACGCTTCCGGTCGCCTTCACGGGTCTCAGCTCTGCAGGGACTGTGGATCGGGCTGTTAGAAGGCAGGCAAGCTTGATCTCGTTGATCTCTGTCGCTCGAGTTCCGGCGGGAACTGCACCAAAGCAGACGTCGATGGCTGGATGGTGCCTGTTTGCACAGGGTGGTCACTCCTTGACCACAAGGGAGATTCTTCAGTCTTCTACGTCGAGTAGGATGTCGAAGGGTCCAGAGTTTCGTTTCTTATGTTTCATCAGGATAATCTGAAGTGCATTGGCACTGCTCCCAGTCTTATACTAATCTAGGGGGCTGGATTACCTGCTAGGTCCCCTCTTATGGGTGGGACCCAGGAAGTGGGTGGATGCACCCCTTCCTTTGATCCAGGCCGCGCTGGCACGAGGGCTGGAGTGCACCAGAACCGGTTTGGCCGGATTATGCAAGGGGCAGCCTTGTGCTCCCCATGCAGTGTCTGGTTTCTTTCAAACCTCCCTGCTACAATCCACTATCTCCTGTCTGGGGGGGTGTGACACCTCCCTGCGACAGGAAACCCTTTGTCCAGGCCCCCTTGGCTGAGTTTCGGTCAGCTTCAGGGGGTCAGACTTGTGTCTGTGGCAGAAGCATCCATTTTGTGGATCCAAGGTCCTTTTAGAAATTAACCGCATTTAAGTTAAGTAACATGTCTACTCCCTCTAGAGGGGTGGAATGCTATCCCCGTCACCAGAACTGGCGAGGGGATAGTATTCCAAATCGTATGACACCTTACACGACATGTTTTGATAAAGCCAAACCAAAGTTGCTATATAACCGCGAGGATTATAATGCACTTAAGAGTATATGGTATGGCATTATCCTGAAACAGCTTAGGGAGTTGTTCCCGACAGCTGCAGACAGGCTCAGCTCATGCTAGAGCTCCATCTCACATTAAACCACACACTCTGCCTCCAGGATTGATGAGGCCTTCCACAGGAGTGGCTCACAGGTTTATATGTGTCCAGATATAGGTTTAGATATAGGTATACTATATCTAAGTAAGGGGTGATTACACCACCTTACCCCAGCTGAGTGATCAGCCAGTTGTGTCAATTTAAGAACCAGCCAGGGGTGGCAAAAGATATGCTGCAGCCCCTGGTAGGCCTTGGTGGTTCCTATGCCCTGGGCACCTATAGTGCATTATACAGGGGCTGACAAGGAGTCCATTTCCAATTGTGGTATGTACCTATAGCACATGTATCAGTAATTTAGTGAGAGAACAGCAGTCTGGGGGTCTGATTAGCAGGCCCACAGCCTCAGTAGTCCAAAACCAGTGAAGCAAAAAGCAAAAATTTGGGGTGACCATAGGATAGCAGACCCTACTCTCCTACAATCATCTTTTGTGGCACTGCGGTGCGACCCTTGACATCCCAGGATGGGGTTGGGTACTGTAGTGAGAGGGCCATCACCCTGAGGTAGCATGCAGCTTTGAAGAAGGAATGAGCGATTACCCAACGAAAAAGAGTAACTATTCAACTACTACAATACAGGTGCACCCATGACTAGCAGCCGCAATCAGGAAGTCTTTCCATATGAGTGGAGTGCCGTGGAAGCCTGCCTCTCTGACTGCAGGATCCAGGTCTCTGTTCGTTGTTGGGCCATAGATGCGCAATCAGGCCCTCCACCCGGACACTCCATCAAGAGTGAGTAAAACTGATTACCGGGTCTTGGGGGAACTTTCTCAGATTTATGCTCTATGGTGCAAGGACACTTTGGCTTTCGCAAGCAATTGTGGAACATCTAAGACTTCAACGCATTAGGGGGCGGGGGCCTAGCTTGGAGATCACCTCAAGTAGCAACAGACCTTACATGGGAGGTGGACTAGAGAAGCTGACCTGTTGAGTGCTGTTAGACCTGTCAACCATAAGGTGATCTTCCCTCACACATTTTATCCTTCACCCTCCTATTTTTCTGAATTTGTTTTTGTTGGCTTTAGGACTTCGTGTACTTTACCACTATTAACCTGTGCTAAAGTGCCTATGATAACTCCATAAAACATGGTAACGTTGGCTTACATCTGATAGGCATATTTAATTTCCTTATACATCCCTAGTAAAGTGGTTTACCATATACCCAGGGTCAGTGAACTAAATGCTACTAGTGTGCCTGCAGCACTTATTGTGCCGCTCACTTGCGTAGCCCTGAAAACCTGTCACAGGCCTGCCACTGCAGCCGGTATGCAGCTTTAAACTGCCAGTTCAATTTGACAATATAACCAACTTGCCAAGCCTCAAACGTTTCTTTAATTGCATATAAATACCCTTTCGGTAGGCTTTAGAAAGTCCATAGGGGGAACATCCATGACAACGCGGTCAAAACACCGTGCTGCCATTACCATGCGTCTTTTACAACGTAAGTCGTTACCACGACTTGCGCTGGAGGGCGCTCTAGAATAAGGAATAGTAGATATACTATTCCAACACTTTCCCTACTGTACGTAGGCTGGAGTTGGAATAGTAAATCTTACTATTCCTAAGTCCAGCACCCTACAGCGCAAGTCGTGGTAACGACTTGCGATGTAAAAAATGCGTTGTGATTTACCGCGATCTAAAAGATCGCGTTGTAACATCATACAACCGTCCATAGGGCTGGGTGTATTGCAATTAAATGGTTGGACAAATTAAATTTCACATGTTCTGGCAGTGAAAAACTCCTAAATTAATTTTCACTACTGTGAGGCCTATCTCTCCCATAGGATAACATAGGCTTGCCTTATTTCTTTTAACAAGTGCTAACGTTTGAAAGGAAAAAGGTAGAGATTTCTGTTATGTGTCTGAGAATTTTTTATTTAAATTCCTCTTTAATGGGAAAGTTGGATTTTCAGTTACAATTTTGAAAATGCTACTTATAGAATGTTGGCATTTTCCTTCCCTAACTATTTACTATTTAATTTGTGGGAGCCAGCTACGTTCTTCTCTGGAGCAGCAAATGCTGTTCAGCGGTCCTTCGCAGAAGGGGTATCTGACCTCCTGGAACTCTTGTCAGCCACAGCAGAAGGGGTATCTGACCTCCTGGAACTCTTGTCAGCCACAGCCTCCATTTTCATCCAGCTGGAGATTTTCGACTTCCACAAAAGAGACTATGTTTGAGGATGAAATTCTTCATCGTGACTTTGTCCAGTGGCTCCCTGAGGATGACGCCTCCTCCTCAAACACCGACTGGAGCCTTGCCCCACTGAAGTTCTACCTTCTCAGAGACTCTTTTGCTAAAATTTCTTCCAAGTCTGAAAGTAAGTGCCGACTGGGCTCAATCGATTTTATGTATCCGACTCATGCTCCATCACGGTCGGCCATATTTTTTTAATTTGACACAGTCCCGTGCGACTAGAAGTCCATGGTTATGACTTTGATTTTTTAGGCACAAGTTTTTACCCTAAATTTAAGAAAAATCATAACTTTGGTTCTACTGAGTGGAGTTTTGTCAGTTTGGCATCAAATCATGTATTGAAATGTACTCTATGTTTCTAAATTGCTGTAGGATTTTTCATGAGTTCTGTTTTTATTTTATTATTTTATTATTTTTATTTGTGTGCAACACAAATACTGTCCTCATTTCCTCTCAGTTAAGCACAAATGCCTTTGTGCCAAGCTACCAGATGGGTAAGCACAGATTAATTTAGTGATTGTTGTGGTTCACCCAAGCAGGGATTGTGGCTCTTGCTTGAGCAGGGTTAACACCCACTCAACCAACAACTCAATTTCTCTCAACTGCTAATGGTCCTGCCTTGAGTATGCTGTCTGTCTCATTGGTGGTGTGCCATTTATACTTTGTGTTTGTATATAAACGCTGTCCTTTGCATCAAAGCAAGCATTTCACTAGACAATAATTTATTGATGGTTGGTGGATATATTTTGAGTTGTGAATCTGTGTTCCCCCTACACCTACCTCTTCCCCAAGAAGACTTGTGCTTCTAGAACAGCAATACCACTGAGAGTAAAGTGCTGAAGGGGTACTTGGCCCAGTTGCTTAGAGCTCATAGTACGTTAGGCCCTTGGAGATCAGGAGTTAAAGGGCTCAACCACCACAGTTGGGCCCAGTAACTCCTCCTTGCCCTGTCGCCCTTTGAAAGGGGTTCTGCCACCAACTGTCCATTGTACAACCAATAACAAATTCATGTCAACAAGAGGACACGAAAGCCCCAAAAAGATGAAGAGGAGCTGATGAATGGAGCAACTGTCCATCAAACAAAGGCATATGCAAAGCAGCCCTGGTCCTTCCAAATTAGAAACAGTTCAGCCCACACTGCCAGGTCAGGTCCCCTGAGAACTGTAACACAAACAACCCCAGATCAGTTTCTTTCTAATTTGGGCGCGCCAGTAGAGTACAGTCTAGTTCCAGTGGTACAGTGTGCATGGTACCCACATCTGGGCATACCAAGTGCACTGAAGAATACAAAAGCTGATGGATGGAATATATGAATTCATCTTAGCAACTGGTAATAACTCGGGCTGTATCCCAGTCCATCGTTATTTTGACCACCATAGAGTCAGGAACCAGATATATGCAAATCAGCCTTGATCCCACGGTAACAGCCCAAACGGCCAGGGCAGGTCACCTCCGAGCCGGACCACAAGCAACCCCAGACCCATTTCACCTGGGTTGGGGCTCATCACTGCTGCTTCATTCTAATGATACCCACACACACACATGCACACGCACACACCCATAACATCCTTATTATTATGAAGACAGGCAATTGACGGTAATGAAGTGTGAACACACTCTCACACACTTCCTCACTCCCACGCACAATAACATCTCTATTATTATGAGGACTGGCCATTGACGGCAATGAAGTGTGCACACACTCCCTCACTCTCACACACTCCCTCACTCTCACACACACTCTCTCTCTCTCTCTCTCTTATTATGAGGACTGGCCAATGACGGTAATGAAGTGTGCACACACTCTCACGCTCTCTGTCACACTCACACACAATAACATCTCTATTATTATGAGTACAGGTCATTGACGGTAATGAAGTGTGCACACACTCGCACACACTCCCTCACTCCCACACACAATAGCATCTCTATTATTATGAGGACTGGCACTGACGGCCATGAAGTGTGCACACACTCCCTCACTCTCATACACTCCCTCACTCTCACACTCTCACACTCTCTCTCTCTCTCTCTCTCTCTCTCTCTCTCTTATTATGAGGACTGGCCATTGGCGGTAATGAAGTGTGCACACACTCTCACACTCTCTCTCACACTCACACACAATAACATCTCCATTATTATGAGGACTGGCCATTGACGGTAATGAAGTGTGCACACACTCCCTCACTCTCACACTCTCTCTCTCTCTTATTATGAGGACCGGTCATTGACGCTAATGAAGTGTGCATTTACTATTCTAACTCCACACGCACTTTGATTCTAGGGTAGGTTATAAAATGGACCGTGGCATATATTACTGCTCTTTTAGTTTTTTGATACATTCGCTCGCAAGTATCTAAACACACTATGGAGACTTGTCCTCCTAATGCACCGGTCCTCACAAAGAGAGTGTTTGCCTGGTTCTGTCAGGGTTTACCCACGCCATGAGGACCGATTTGGTCCTCATATCATAGGTTACACACACGCACGCACACGCACACATGTGCACACACGCACACACAATGTTGGGGTGTTGTGTGGAGCCTCACTGCATGCACATATTGTTCAGGAGTGTGGAAAGGCGGTTACTCTAGACTGTTATCTGCACCCCATCATCTCCCCCCTCACACACACATTGCTGCCACATCAGCACTTTCTAAGTGGAGTTTCCTGTCTCTGTATCTGTTCTATAGATCCCTCCCTAGTGGCTCAAGAGACGCAGCTCATACAGAGTACCTCTCACTGCTTCCTGCTCCTCTGAGTATCCTGAACATCAGTGGGGCTCCGATGGCATCGAGGGGGGCTCAGAGAAGGCGTCAGGCTTCATCTACAGGCACTTCAGATGCAGTCTCGCAGGACAGAGGTGAGTACACCTCAAATGAAGGCAATGGTTAGAGTTATGCAGTCTGAACAGGGGGGCTGAAGACCCCCTCTCTTACCTAGGAGTGTGTCTGATGCAGCCTGTCCAGAGTAAATGAAGTATAGACTGTACACGGTCTGCGCAGGGCAGCTGAAGGAACTACGCCTAATCGCAACACACGCGACGCAGCAGCAGGTTTGCTACACAATATTGCGCAGGAGGGGAGGGAAGAACAGCGCAGGACCATCTGTGCTAAGACTGGCCTGCGGCTGCTGCCATCTCCTACACTGGAGCCCTAACAAGGCTTCCTTGCACAACACACAACCTTGCACAATGGTGGAGAAGTGAGTTTGTGCATAGGATTTAGGCCCAGATTTACAAAGACTTTGTGCTAGGTTTGCATTACTTTTGTAACGGAAACCCAAAGCAAAGCGGTGTGCTGGTATTTACAATTTCTTGTAAATCACCATTTGCGTTGGAATGTAACCAAACGAACGCTAGGCTGTGCAGTGCCCCCCAGAGCCTAGATTTACTAATACTTTGTGATGGGTTTGCATTACTTTTGCAATACAAACCTGCCGCTGGGCTTTACTCTCCAACACAAACCAGGGTTTGTGTTGGATAGTTTTCCAATGCAAAAGAAACAATTGATGGACGGAATGCTGGACAATGCAAACATTCACAAGGATCTGGGTTAAATCCATCATTCTTATGCTCACCACACCACCCCAGTTTGGACCCAGCCATATGCAAATCAGTCGTGACCCTGTGCCTCATGGGAACAGTCCAGCCCGAACTGCCAAGCCCGGTCCTACCTGGACCGGAAACAAGCATCCTGGGACCGGTTTCGGGGCATCACCCTTCATCAGCCAGGCTAGCTTGAATCCAGTGGTGTAGTGAGCACGGGACCCAGCTCCTTGTGACTGGGTGTGAATGTTTGCATTGTCCAGCATTCTCTGCACCAATTGTTTCCTTTGCATATGTCGCCCTAAGTGGGAAAGGTATGCACAGACGTGGGTCCCGTGCGCACTACACCACTGGATTCAAACTAGACAGGCTGATGCTTGTTTCATGATGCTTGTTTCATGATGCTTGTTTCATGATGCTTGTTTCCGGTCCAGGGAGGACTTGGCTTGGCAGTTCGGGCTGGACTGTTCCCATGGGGCACAGGGTCAAGACTGATTTGCAAACCGTGGGTCCAAACTGGGGTGGTGTGGTGAGCAAAAGAATGATGGATTAAACCCAAATCCTTGTGACTGGGCGTGAATATTTCCTTTGGATAGTTTTCCAAAGTAACACATAGTCGGGCTACGTGCTGCCTTGCATTACTTTGCATTAAGTTGGCATTCCATGGGTAGTGCATGGGCCTTGCCATGTAACCACCGTGGGTTTTGACACAAATCCCTGTCTAAAAACAATTGTCAACAGGGATTTTCTCCAAATTCCTGAACCATCTTGCGGCAGGAGTAAGGAGAAGAAATATTTTTATTTCTCCTCTTTTTTATCTCTTTGCATGTTTGCTGCATTTACCATAAAAAATGCACATACCATAAAAAATGCCTTAAAGCTTAGGTTTTTTACAGGAAGGGGTCCTTTCCTGTAGAGAAACTAAGCTTTGCTGACTACAGCGCAGACACCTTTGCACCAGCGCGCAGCGTTGTCTGCATTGGCACCTGGCAGTATAAAGTGTGCCAGCTCAGGTAGCGAGCCGAACAGCGCCGCATCTTATCAGATGTGGCGCTGTTCTGCAATCTCCTGTTCACGCAACGCAGCAACTTTACTCCTGCGATGCATTTCACGATTTCTTAGTAGAGCTGGCCATTAGTGTTTAAGATAAAACAGGTGCTTTCAAAGTATATATATATTAAGAATACGTATTCAAACTGTGTACATAATCAGACTGTACCTTGTACCAATATTTTTATGTGTCCGTTAAAAGGACGCATTTCAGAATCCAGCTGATAACACTCTTGAATTATCTCTCAGAAAGAATAACTCTTTCTCACCATGAATCTTCAAGCGACTCCATCAATTCAAGCCAATACTGGTTTGCAAACAGCATTTACATTGGTGATTAATCGATTGAACACATTTACATTTCTTTCAGGTAGCAGGCACACCCGGTCTCAAGGCCTGTTTCTTATTTTGTTCTCTGCCCCTCCCTAGACTTCACAGCACAGGAGACCTGCCCCTTCCTTTCTCTTTCAGCAAGCGACACCTTAAGGCCAGCATTAACCATTCAGGTACAATATGGTCGCCTTTTAACAAAAAGTACAGAAACTATTTTGGTAAAGTTTAAAAAACAACACATGCAAGTGGGTCCCAAAGACTCCTCCCACTTCCACCTCTGGTCACATGCAGATCTTCCTTGTTAACATGAAGGTCAACACCAGCCTTGCGTGTCTGAGATAAATTGGGGGGGAAAGACGTGGGGATTTTTCCCCATTTTGATTTTGCACAAGGGGGCAGGCTTCCTTCTTTGGGTCTTAGGCATAGGTGTGATGGCCCGTGGATGTATGACGTTACAACGCATTCCATTACAACGCATGCCATTACAACGCATGCCATTACAACTAATTTCCTAAAACTACCTTTACAACGCATACCATTACAACACATACCATTACATTGCATGTATGGTAAGTATTGGATAGTATAGGGGTAAAAATTACTATTCTAACTCCAGGGGGTGCAACAGACAGTATGGTAAGTGTTGGATAGTGTAGGGGTAAAACCTACTATTCTAACTCCAGGGGGTGCAACAGTAGGGTAAGTGTTGGATAGTGTAGGAGTAAAAATTACTATTCTAACTCCAGGGGGTGCAACAGTAGGGTAAGTTTTGGATAGTGT
Organism: Lissotriton helveticus; assembly: GCF_964261635.1. Taxonomy (NCBI): domain Eukaryota; kingdom Metazoa; phylum Chordata; class Amphibia; order Caudata; family Salamandridae; genus Lissotriton; species Lissotriton helveticus. The sequence goes on from NC_136063.1 coordinate 1,211,062,618, forward strand.
AAGGGTACTATGCGTTGCGATGGTATGCATTGTAATGACTGTGTTGTAATAACATGCGTTGTGATGGTATGCGTTGTAATGGTATGCGTTGTAATGACTGCATTGTAATGACATGCGTTGTAATGGATCTTGCGTTGTAAAAGTTTTGTTGTAATGGTAGTGCGTTGTAAAAGTTGTGTTATAAAGGTTGTTTACCATGGCCCGTGGTATAGGCAGAGGATACGGCCTTTTATGTATCATTGGTTCTGCAGGTGCTGTAGCACCAGGGTCCAGGATGTGAAAGGAAAACTAAACTCAAATTATGCTTTTTTATCTATTGTTCCTTGCTTGCATTAAGGCCCAGTGTACCCTTGCAGTGCCACTGCTGCTTTGGACCTCAGAGGAATGATTTAAAAGGGTCGAGGGGGGTGTGGGGGGGTGTTGATGTTGATGTTGAGGAGAAACCTCTGCTTCCATCTGAAAGAAATAGCAGGGCTGGGGATGCGGCCTGACAGAGGCCCATGTTCGTAAGAAAGGAAGAGAAGGCAGTCCACTTGCATGGAAGTGGCTAGTAGCTATCAGAAGTGAAGTAGGTGCAGTGAGACTGGGGCCCAGGGGATTGAGGGGCCCACTGCATCACAGTTATGATTGTCTTACTTTACAAAGTGGCATTGGGGCTCTTTGCTCCCATTAGAGCTGAGGGCATGCCTGCTGCAGAAGGGGCAAATATGTGCTCCATAATGTTTTCCTGAAAGGGACAGTGAACCTGTTTCATAATTGGAGAAATGGCCAGGTATTGTGGGGAAGGGGTGAAAGAGGCAAATGAGACACCCTTCTACTCAGGCCACAGCTATCATTGTGCAGCAGGCGATGTTCCATTGGGACCCAAGAATGTGTGAGGCTCACCATAACCCCAATTAGAGGGGGGCAGTGTTTATTGATCTATTTCTGTTTTTGTTTGATGCATTTACTTTTATAAGTCTCACATTAAGTGTGGATTATGATCTTTCAGTGGTGTAGCAAGACCGTTTGCCGCCTGTGGCGGTCCATGCGTTTGCTGCCCCTGATGGCCGCAGGTTAGACGGGGGGGGGAGGCTGAGCTGGCGATCCCTGTGCTTGCCGCCCAGATGGCTGCAGGCAACAGTGTGGGGTGGGGGGTCTGGTCCAGCATCCCCAAAACTTTTGCCACCCAGGGCGGACTGCCCCCCCCCCCACATCCCCCTTACTACGCCGCTGTGAACTTCATTAAAAGTACCCTTGAAATGATCTCTCCAGCCCATCCCCCTATGCTCAGCCCTCCCTTCCTCCATTCCTTGCCATAAAGTTTTGGAAGGAGGCCAAACTTGAAAACATTTAGCATGTAGGGGCTCTCAGAAAAAAGGTCACTCTTGGCCCCAACTGAGAGTCAGAGGTAAGATTTTGCAGATATTGAAAGGCAGTCACAAAATGAGCCATGGTCCACAAATGGCACACAAAGTGAGTCACAGACCAGCCTTATATACACAGTAAGTGGTGTTCTGTATGGGGCACACACAGTGAGTCACAGAGCAGCCTTACATACACAGGAAATGGTGCTCTGTATGGGGCACACACAGTGAGTCACAGTTGGGACTTGATACATACAGAAAGTTTCAATTCAGATGTGGCATTCACTAAGAGTCCCCAGCCAGTCTCTGCAGACATTCAGAGTCACTCACCAGTTTTTTATCAAACAGATTCACTTCCAACCTTGGTAAACACACTAAGGGCCATTCACTTTTCTTTGCAAATTCTTGTCTGGCACAAATACACGCTGATTGGTCTTGGTGCACAGTAAGATTCATTGTTAAAACGTGGCACACACTGAGAGTCACTGGTCAATCTTAGCAGATACTGAAAGTCAGTTTCAGCTTTGGCACATACTGAGACACAGTGTCTAGTCTTGGTACACACTTAGACTCCCTGACCTGTCTTGGCACACACTGTGACTCAGTGAGCAGTCTTGGCACACACTGAGAGTCTAAGACTCTGATCAGTCTTGGCCCATACCGAGCCTCAGTGACCCGTCTTGGCCCATACCGAGCCTCAGTGACCAGTCTTGGCACACACTGAGACTCAGTGAGCAGTCTTGACCCATACCGAGGCTCAGTGACCAGTCTTGGCCCATACCGAGCCTCAGTGACCAGACTTGGCACACACTGAGACTCAGTGACCAGTCTTGGCACACACTGAGACTCAGTGACCAGTCTTGGCACAAACTGAGACTCAGTGACCAGTCTTCATACACACTCTGATATTTATTGCAGTGACTTGGTACACACTAACTAAGGATATTAAAAGCCATCCTATGATATTGTACTCCAATTACAGGCCGGTGACCCCCTCCCACATGTAAAGTTAAATGCATTATTCTGTTGTTTCATTTCCAGCTGGCCGGGAGATCCCTCGTCTAAGGACGCAGGGCATAACCCTGGGAGTGATGGTTGCAGTCAACATATTCATAAACATCGTGCTCTTCCGTCTGGGTGAGTATTGTTGAGTTGGCTATCACACACCCTACAAACCCGTGGCACGTGAGAGGGCCTCTCTGCCTCAGACATGATCAGAAAAACTACAGATGAAAAGAAATATCAGGGCTTATTTATAAGCCCCTTGCGCCGCAGGTGCGTCACTTTTTTTGACACTGCGGTGGCGCAGGAGCCTGCTCCATATTTGCCAGGCAACACCAAGCCACTTTTTTGGCTTAATGCTGCCTTGTAAATATTGTTCCCATTAATGCAGTTTTCTGCATTTAAGGGACGTGCAATGGGTGTTGCTAAGAGCATTCCCAGCAACATCCATGGCTTTTTGACACTGCCCTAGATTTATGAGCAATTGTAACTCTGAAACAGCGCCAAAAACGTACGCCTTTCCAGGGGAGGCGCAAGGGAGGCACAGCGAGGAAAAAAATCTTTATTTCTCCTGGCTTTTCCTTTTTCTATGTGCGCTGCATTCTGTAGCACACATAGAGAGAGGAAAAAGCCTCTTGTGATTGGTTTTGTGCAGGAAGGGGAACCTTCCTGCATACAAACTATCATTCCCTCAATGCAGGCACCCTTGCACCATGACCCACAGCAGCCCATTGTGTGCCGGTGCAGGGGGAAAGGACAAGAATGTGCTGCATCTGATAGATACAGCGCATTCCTGCCGCAGCGCAGTAGGACGTCCTGCTGCAATACGCGGCGGCAAAAATCATAAATGAAGTCCAGTGAGTCTTAATGCTACATTGTAACCACAGAATATTAAGAAGTATGTTAACAGTAATTAAAAATAAGCTTAAAACCACTTACCTCTTTACTGCAGCGTCCTCGTCTGCCCTCCTCCTCCTCCTCTTCCTCGCCGTGCCGGTAAAGCTTAAGAAAACTGCGCATACGTGCGCGCCCACGCATTTCTTTCAAGAAATGCGCATGGATTGAAGTTTATTTTTAATTACTGTCAACTTAATTCTTAATAGGGGGTAAAGGCCGGGGCTGGCCAACTCCGCTCCGCTGTGGAGTGTGCAGAGATTTCCCTTCTCCACGTTCTCCCTGGAACGCGGAGAAGGCAAATCTCCGCACACTTTGCGTGCAGAGCGGAGGTCTCCACCCTGGGTTATTATTATCATCATTAGGTGTTCTCAGTGCTGAAAGTTGTGGAAGGCTCCTGAAGGGGGCTCCATAGTCATTGACAGTAATGATGATGAAGATGGTGATGATTATGAAGATGATGATGATTATGATGGTGATTATTATCATTAGGTGTTCTCAGTGCTGAAAGGTGTGGAAGGCTCCTGAAGGTGGCGCCATGGTCAGTGACAGTAATGATGATGATGCGGGAGATGATTATCAAGTGTTCTGAGTGTTGATAGTTGTGGAAGGCACCAGAAGGGGGCGCTGTGGACAGTGATGATGATGATGTGTCGGAAAGGTTTGTTGTGAAGAGAGGACGCTGATGAAATGTGAAAGTACTGTAAACACCTGCGCTGACTCCAACTGAAAAAATGAATACATCCATGTTCAGAGGTGCCTGGGGACAAATAGTTCATCTAAGAAAATACTTTTTAAACTAAATTGAGTAAATAGCCAAAGGTTATGAAGTGTCACTCATGAAACAATGCAATACTTTTGTTGTCTGACAAGTAAGTCAGATACTCCCCAAGGAGGTTTGGGGTTAACCAACCCCAGTGGCGGCTCTTCTGTGGCGGAGGAGCGCCTCCCCACTGCTTTCAAGTAGTGAGGGAAGAGGAAACATAAAATAATAATAACTTCTAGTTATTATCATGATATGTTTGTGCTGCTTTGTGGGTGGGCAGGTGGGCGGTGCTGCTCTGCTCTCGGAGAAGGGCAGGGTAGAAGTGGTTTGCCCACTCCTTAGTGCACAGTGACTGTTTAGTGGGCCTTCTGAGGCTGCCCAAACCAGCCATACTCACGTTACCCGTTCTCCATGCAGGCTGCATTACAGCCTGCGTGGAGAGCATGCCCAGGCACCTATTCATTGCATTGCAGCGTTGTGATTGGTCAGAGGGGCCTTGCTGTGCTTCCTGTTCCTGGAAGAACAGGAGCAGAGACGTGGAACCCGGTGGGAAGGTAGGCAATTTATTTTTTATGCCTATCCTCTCGGGACCCTCTTTTGACCCTCCCCCCTGCCAACCCCGCTACCCACCCCTGCCCCCGCCCCCACCTCACCACCGACAAGTCAAGCCGGCTACCAATGTGATCAACCCTAACAAAACTTTTGGAAAAATGTTGACATTACGCTGAATGTTCAGCACAATTACCCTAAAAAGATGGTTAGAATCCTTCACACTAATCATGAAATAACAGCCTTGGCAGCAAGTGTCCACTGGCACCAGTGAACAATGACAGACCTACTGAGGGGCAGAAGGGCCTATGGCCCTTTGTGACTTCAGTTTCCATCCAACAGCGCCCCCACTTCTGGGCAGATTTCCATGAATAATTGAACAATCTCTCTAAGGGCATGAGTACCATAGGAAGATTGCATTCAGGCCCTAAGTCTTGAAGATGAAGGCCCTTTTATTGTGCAGCATACCTCAGAGATCTCTGAGCACCTGCGGAGCCGGGTCGAGCTGCGGTCAGGAAGGCACAGGCAGGAGGAAGAGCTCACCCTTCATGGTGTCTCTCGCTCTGAGCTAGATGGAGTGACACTGCTGGGGGCACAGGTCTAACATAGACAATATGCAGAAGAGGTAAATTGAGAGGCCGGTGTAGTCTCTGTGACATGAGCTGTGTGAGCTGAAGTGAATGTCACATGGTTTTAGTGGATATTTAAGTGATAAGTCACACTGACACCTCCAGTGGACTCACTGTTTGTCACCTAGGTAAAGGGAAGATCAGATAGAGATCCAGAAAATATTAGAAAGATGCAAGATAGAACAATGACATTGCATCACCCACACAAAGGCCACAGAAGCCTGACCTGAAGATCCCGTGAGGCTGACATGATGAGCACATCAGACTGACATGAGACTAACAAGTTAGTTTGCATATATGACATGGATAAGGCTTACATGGTGCAGACAAGAGACTCAAATGAGGCACATGAGATGGCCAGAATGAGGTCACATGACCTCACCTGAAGACCACAAAAGGCTTACAAGTGGCTAGGATAATGCTTATATGAAGCTAACATGAGGCTGATATGTGGATTACACAAAGCCATCTTGTGCTCTCCTGATGGCTACTTTGTAGGAGGCTGGGTTTCTGTTGCAATAACCCCCCACTTTTTGCCAGATTTCTAATGCAATTTGGCTTGATGTGCCCTGGGTACCTGTCAATCAGGTTGACACCTCTATGGCCACTTGTAAGTCCCTTGTAAAAGGTACCATGGGTACCAAGGGTACTGTGACCAGGGAAGGCTTCTAAGGGCTGCAGCACATATTGTGCCCTGTACCTTAACACATACACATACTTCCATTGCAGGCTGCGTGTTTTGGTGCAGAGAATCGACATGGCACACATATGTGTGTGCCATGTTTGCAACCCACTGCCTATGGTATACGTAAAACACCCCTCTTGCTGGGTGCACTATACCACTGGTGAGGGTACAGTTGCATGAGCACTGTATCCCTCCAGTGTCTAAGTCCATTTCTTAGACATTGTAAGTGCAGTAAAGTCATAAAAGGGTATATGGTCTTGAAGTTTGTCATTTCGAACTCCACAGCACCATAATGGCTTTACTGAAGTCTGGGAAGTTTGGCATCAATTCAATTCAATTCAATTCTTTCTTTATTCGGTTATTAAAAAAACACAACAACCATAAAAGTTCAGATAAAATCACAGTCAATAAACATAACAAATTCATTCGGTGCACCAAAGTCAGTTCATCATAGTTCAGGATACAATAGATTTCCGTGATTTAAAAACATTTTTTAAAAACAGAGAAATTAATACAATAGTTAAAATATTGTCGCGTTTCTGTACAGCTAAAAAGGCAGGGCGACAGCGATTTATTTCCATGGTCTTCAATAGAGGAACAACCCACCTTCGTGTAGGAATTGTGTAAAATTTACAGAAGAAAAGAATATGTATATCTGATTGTTCTGACAAATCGTCACAAGGACACCCAATCAAGATTTTCGACCAGTCACTCCTAGCGGGGAAACTAAGTGACCTAAACAACAAATTAAATCTAAAACGAGTTATGGTATCAAACTTCTAAGCATAATAAACCCACACTGATGCCAGTGTGGGATTTATTATAAAATGCACTCACAGGGCATCTTAGAGATTCCCCCTGAAAAACGACCAGCCTCTGGTGGGTTCCCAGACTGGTAAACAACAGCCTGCCACCACAAGACATGTTTCTTGACCCCTGGGGAGGGAGCACTAGCTTCATGAGCCCAGAAACAAAACCTTTCCTGGGTGGAGGTGTTCACACCTCCCCCAAGTCAGGAAGAACCATCTGTGACAGGGGAGCTTCAAAATCCTTGCTGCCTTTGTAACACAACCTCCAGCCTTGCCTGCTATCAGGAGCAAAACCCCTTCCCATCCCAATCCCTTTTCGGCAGGAAGACAGGCGAGAAAAATTAAAGCAGCCCAGAAAGTGTGCCCAACACTGCCAACTCCACCCCTCAGGTGGGGGAGGCGAGATGAAGCCCTCTCTTCAGTACGCGCCATCTAGCAGATGGCAGGCACTCTCCAATCAAGCTTAGGGATTGTGCCCACCCCCCCCCACGTGAGTTGAGCACACCAAGGGTGTAGTATAGTCACCCTAAGGTCAGTAGCCTTATGGCTACGGACCTCAAGACCCCTAAAACACCCTCTAAATGCTATATTTAGGGAGCAGCCGAACCAAAAAGTCAAGCAACCTACGAAGAAGAAGGACAAAAAAAGAGGCCCAGCAGGGGAAACTGTAGAAAATAACTGACTTGGTCCCAGCCCTACTGGCCCAACTGCAGTCTCCTGAGATCCTGTGCCAAAATTCACCTTGACCTGCAGCCTGCGACCTCCAGAACCCCTGGTAGGACTGCCTACCTTCAGCCAAGACCGGATCTCCTGTGAACAGCAGCTCTGTTCAAAAGAAACTCCAAAGACAGACTCTGAGCCTACTGAAGACAAAGAAACCTGAGGCCTGGAACCACCACTGCACCCGATGCCTCCTGCGTGAGTCAGAGTGGCCCACTGGTCTCAGCAAGGTCCACCAGCACTCCAGAGTCTGAGTCCACAGTGTTTTTTTTATTTTATTTTTTTTATTATATTTATTGGCATTTCAAAAATGTACATACAATTGGCAAAAACGCTGACATTTATATCCGAAGAATAGCAATGTTACAGTTTGGCATAGGCGCACCGTTCTCAGTAACATCAATAGCGTTCCTCTGACACATATTTCAATCCCTCGCATGTCGGAACCCCACAGTGAAGGCAACATAACCGTCATCAGTGTGCTTCCCTCCATCATTGCCACCCACCCCCCACCTTTCAGTTCGTTGGTAACAAAAAAGAACTGTAAACAAGAGCATGAATCATGGCATCTCAAGACATTGTGTTAGACTGCACATCTTGTCAATACTCGAACACACACACTTATCACCGATGTCAGTCAGGTTATTATGTCTATTCTGTCACAGAACCATCGCCTTGTGGTGTGTGTTCCCGTGCGCTGTCCATCCCCAGTTCTGGGCACGTGTCCCCAGAGTCAACATCGTCCGCCCCAGACCTCCTCTCCAGGTACAGTGCCCAGTAGTTCTTTGGGCGGTTACGAGGGGGTAATAACTCACTGTACAATCCCGTTTGTGTACAACAATACAGCATGTCCCTAGACCATCCGGCCAGTGTCGGGGATGGCCCTTTCATCCAGGTGACCGCTACGCAGCGCTTGGCCACAAGGAGAGTTATATCTACCAGTCTGCGAAATCCGGGCGCAACATCTTTAGAGTAACCGAGTAATGCCAGCAGCGGTGAGGGGGACAGGGATAAGTCAGTGACCCTATTCACCTCGGTGTAGACTGCGTCCTAGAAATCCGCAATCTTCGGGCACAGCCAGGCAAGGTGTAAAAAATCTGCAGTTTGCTCTGAGCACCTTTCGCAGTTGGAAGCATCGCGCAGTCCATATCGGAACAGACGTTCGGGGGGTATAGTACACCCTATTAAGGAATTTAAAATGCAACAGCCGATGTCGGCCATTAAGGGATACTTTTTTAACGTTAGCGCAACAATATCTCCATTTGTCCTCTGGAAGATCAGTCCCTATATCTGTCTGCCGCGCTGGGTTTTGCATAATGCATTGTTTTATCCCCCAGTGTGTCACGATAGAGTCGCGATATTAGATGAGCTGGAGACTTAGCCGTGACTACATATTCGTACGCCAGTATCGTTGGAGGTTCTTCCATATCCTCCCCTAATAAGGCCCTGAGAGCTAGTCTCACCCGGTGGAATTGGAATCGAGCCAGTGGCGGATCGCTTGGTCCGTCTCCCGCATCCACTTCATCCCACGTGCAAGCCGTGCCATTGATAAACAGATCTCCCATGGTAGTTAAGTTTAACTTTGCGAGTGATGACAGGGCACCCCTATCTCTGCATGGTCCCAGCCACGAGCACCACTCCAGTCTGGCCCCTGGTGCATACAGCAGCAAGCAAGCCTGTGCATCCTTAAGATAGTGCCAGGCATGTGTCACAGCATTCAACGAGTCTAATAAACCCGTACGTCGATCTCGGGGCTGAGCCATAAGTGCCGGTAACGGAATAGGGTCAGCCACTATTCCCTCGATAAGTACAAGAGGAGCGTTGGTAGGACCGTGCATCCATCCATACGCGTGAGCGCCCTGAGCAGCGCGATAATATAATTCCAGGTCCCCGTCTTCATAAGGACGTATAAGGATATGCCACGCCACTCTTGGTTGCTTACCTGCCCAAACCAGTCGCAACACCAAAGTGTGCAACTGTCTGAAAAACGCACTAGACAATACCATGGGGATGTTGCTAAATAGAAACAGGAAATGGGGTAGTAAGATCCTTTTTAGCAGTGATATGGGACCCATCACTGAGAGGGGAAGGTTAATCCAATTTTCTACATCATCTTCAAGTTTGGAGATAGCCACGCCATAGTTTTCTCATAGGACCATCTCCGCGTCTGTGTGGAGCCGTATGCCCAGATATCTGACCGAGTCATTAGTCCATTGTATAGGGTAGTCCGATTCCACCCTGCTCGTGACTGGGGTGAGTGGGAACATAACAGTTTCGCTCCAGTTCAAGCTAATCCTAGATAGCGAACCAAACAAGACCACTTCCCCCAGCACCCGCGAGAGGTTAGTCTCCGGGTCTCGAACGTAGAGCAAGGTGTCGTCAGCGTACGTGGACACTATCAAATTGTACCCGGGGAAACGGATACCGCGGTGGCCGTGGTACTCGTGTAGAGCACACGCAAGGGGCTGCACGACCAAGGCGTAAAGGAGGGGATAAAGGGGGCATCCCTGTCTAGTGCCACGTCCGATATTGAAGGGTTGCGTCGTGTACGCACCTATGCGGACGCGCGCCATCGGAGATGTATAGAGCGTGTTCAGCAATTGTAGGAAAAGTTCCCCAACACCCATGCGTTGTAACACCACACTTAGAAAAGGCCATTTGACGGAATCAAACGCCTTCTCCATGTCCAGGAAGACCGCTACCGCCGATACTTCCTGTCGTGTGTGCTGGAATGCTGCAAATATTGTGCGTAAATTATAGGTCAATGTGCGGTTGAGGACGAATCCCACCTGCTCAGGGGCCACAAGCATCGGTATCAGTGGGCTGAAACGATTAGCGATGATTTTTGCGAAGATCTTCACGTCAACATTGATAAGTGACAGCGGTTGGTAGGAGGCACAGTCCTCCGGAGGTTTACACGGTTTAAGGTGCGCTACAATGACAGCCTCTCGCATTGTTGGAGGCATCTGCCCGTCCTCCACAATCTGCTCTACAAGTCTCAATAATTTAGGGATAAGCAGGTCGGGAAACGTCTTGTAGAAAGAGGCCGGGAATCCATCGCTACCCGGTGCGCTGCCTGCCCGCATAGATGACAACGCCAAGACAATTTCATCCCGCTCAAACGGACGCGCTAGAAACTCACGGTGAGTATTAGTGAGCCAAGGTAATTGAATATGTGTTAAATATTCTATAATACGTTCTTCCGATATGGCCCTCTAGAGGCATATAGGTTAGCATAATACTCTCGAAAACGGCCGCAACCTGAAATTCGTCCAATTCGTCCCCAGTAATTGGAGACCTAAGAGCAGGCAGTATCGCTTTTTGCCTGCATTGTTTGGCCATCTTGGCCAGAGCCGCACACGGGCGTTCACCTTCTCCATACGACCTAGCCATGGCATACTTCCCAAGAGGCTTCACCTCAGCGTCTGCCTCGTCATGGTACTCTCTAATCGTCTGCGCTAGTTCCTGCATTAGATCTTTGCTCGGATCACGCAAACGACGCGCCTCTATGTCTTTTAGTCTGTTCTCTAATAGCGTCAGACAGCCTTGAATGGATTTGAGGACACCAGCGTGTATGGAGATAATGACTACACGCATGTACGCTTTAAAGGACTCCTATACCGTAAGGAAGGAGTCTACTGTGCCCTCATTCCTGCTAAAAAAGTCGTCGATGGCATTGGCCAGCTCTTAACGGAAAGCGTTGCCCAACAGCGAATATGGAGGCAATCGCCATGTAAAGGGGAGGACGTCGCGCTGGAGCGCGGAGGGTAATCAGTACCGGGGAGTGATCTGAGTAGGTACGCGGCAGGGTCACACACGCCTGAACTCTGGAAAGGAGATGCGCAGAGAGGAGCCAATAATCAATACGAGTGTGGATGTCATATTCTGATGAATAGTGTGTGTATCCGCATTGTGATGGGTATTTAGCCCTCTAGACTTCCTGTAATCCCAGTCGGGTCATTTCTGCATCTAGGGCGCGGGAGGAGGCAGAAGGTCGCCTGCTAGGCCCGTCTAAGCGGTCCAGGGTTGGGTGTCGCGTCAAGTTTAGGTCACCACCCCACAGGATCTGTCCTTCTCCCAAATTTATAATTTTACTGCCAATCGTCATATAAAATGAGGGGCAATCAAAGTTGGGGCCATACGTGTTGATCACGTGGAATGTCATACCCTTACCAGTACACTTCGTGATCACATAACGTCCTTCGGAATCAGTGTCGATTGGTATAAATGTCAAAGAGGGCCTCGAGTTTACCCAGGTAAGCACTCCCCGGGCACTTCACGTGAAACCAGCGGCGTGTATGCGATTGTGTAGCCCTCTATAGTGTAGTGTCGGACTGTTAGTGCATAAATGGGTCTCTTGTAATAATGCGATGTCGATCGTGTGTCTCGAAAGGTATTGAAGTACCCGCCGGACCTTCCTGTGATCATTTAGACCCCTAACGTTCCAGGTCAATAGAGTAATGGAGTCAGTGTCTTGTAGTTGTTGTGTCATGGTAGGGGACGGGGGCACGGAGGAACAACCTCATCACTGCACCTGTGCTGAGTCACTTGTGGGGAAATGTAGTAGTATGTCAGCAAGCGCCTCGCCTTCTGTCGAAAAACAGCGCACGCGTCTGTCAGCGTCTCTGCCAATAAAAGTCTTCATCACACCCAAAACAAGAATGCATTCAACCATTTGCATAAACAACTGTGAAAATAAACCCTTCTGCTGCGCCCAACCCCCCACCCACGCATGCCTAACCTCAATCTGGCCGCGACCCGCATCCCCGCCCATCACATCCCCCCCCCTTCTTCCAAAGAACTACCAACTTTCCCTGACCCGTTCCCCCCCACCTCCCACCTCCACTATCAGTCGAACACCCCGCACACTCACCACTCCCCCTCCCCCCCAACATCCCAATCATCCAATACAAAACTGTCAACAAATAGCATAAATCACTTCTACTTAAGGAAATGTGGTACACACACAGGGGTGCAGGTAGCTTGCTCATAGTGAGACTATATCAGTGTCAATCCAATGTATCAGCCACCGCACCCCGCTCCTCCGCTTCCATATAGGAAAAAATAAGTGTATGCTGGTGCCTACTGTAAAAGATAAAAAATAGTAGAGTTTGACAATATACAACATTAATAGCCGGCTCTAGGTGGCTTCTTCACTACACCTTCCCTGCCTCGTCACCCATCTTCTTTGGTATACCTTATATTGGCTGATACAAAAATAGTGCAGTAGTATAGACAAGGCATATGTTATGTAACTATATTATCACTGGAACCAGGGTGTCACATGCAACAATAGTGTAAGAGCAAAGATCAGCATGAGTTACAGTGTGGAACTGTCTCTCGTGGGAGTGCACTCCCTTCCTTTTCTCCACTGTGTGATCAATGGCTCCCCCTCAGAGCCAGTAGTCCCAGTGTAGCACAATCCCTGTACAAACCTCACTTCTAGCTAGGCCGGCACTGCCAACAGATTAGTACAGTCCCTTCCCTCTGCGCTGATTACAATGTTCAAATACCTTACATTTTCGTGTAGTTCTGTCTTAGTCCTGCTCTTCCATGGACCCCCCAGCAGCTTCTTTGAGTCCTCCGTCATTGTCTGCTCCGCGGGTGTACCTGCGCCAGCCCTTCATAGCTTTCTGGAGTGCCTTCGGGTCTGTGAAAATAGTGGACCTACCCTGTCTGTTGACCCTCAGTTTGGCAGGGTACAGCATCGCGTAATCGACCCCAAGGTCCCGTAGTAGTCGCTTCATGGGAACGAACTGGCGTCTGGCTTCCTGTACTTTGGTGGTAAAGTTCGGGAACAGGGATAACGTGCTTCCCTCGTAGGTGAGCGGTTGTTTTTCACGTGCCAATCGCAGTGCAGTGTCACGATCCCTGTAGTTGAGTAATTTAGCCACTATGGGCCGAGATGGGGCTCCAGGCTTCGGCCTTGGGCCAAGCGTGCAGTGTGCGCCCTCTAAAACAAACATTCTTGAAAAAGCTGTATCACCAAGCAATTTTTTAAGCAGCGACTCCACAAACAGTTCCATGTTTCCCGTTTGGGTGGTCTCCGGTAGGCCTGTGATGCGGATGTTGCATCTGCGTGACCTCGCCTCCAAATCTTCGGCTTTATCTTGCAGAAGCTGGATCACTTTACCCAGTTGCTTGTGTTCCATGTCCAGAGTCGTCTGCGCCTCCTCCACCTCCCCTACGCGACGTTCTGACATGTCAAGGCGCTCGGCGTGCTTGTCCAGCCGTTTCGCCATCCGATCCATTGGGTACGTGAGGGCGTCCATTTTTGTACCCAGATAGGCGATTCCACATTGCAAGTTCTTTTCCATGGCCATGAGAATACAGCGAATATCAGGCTCGGTTACGTCATCTGCGCCTGACTTCCCAGCTCCCTCAGTCGTGTCGCTGGACGGTGGGTCCATGGTTTTGGATTTTTTGTTGTTTTTGGTATCAAACGCTTGGGTTGTGTGCGATCCGGGTGTCCCATATCGGCTCCAAGTTCCCGGGCGTCGATCTGCCCAGCACTCCTGCAGCTCTTCTGGTTGCAACAGTTCTAGACTAGTGTAGGTAGCGTACACGCGGTCCACTGCAGTCGTAATTCGGGGCTAAAGCTGGTGTAATCCTCTTCTGTAGTGCGCCAGTGCGGTATGACCTCACTTGTGGATATATACCGGGGTAAAGGAGTGGCGCGACGGCCAAGCAACCTGTGCACCCCACGGCCAGATTCCCCTTCCGCTGTTGTGTCCTGCTTGACCTCCTGCCCTTCAGCCACTGTGCTGTCCCACCTACCAGACACCCTCCGTAGGAGTAAATCCGCCCCCCAGGCGTAACGTGGCAGTTGGGGTGGAGCAAGAGGCAAGCCCAAGTGTCGTTCCACTTTTGTCGCCGCAGCCACGTTCACCGTTCGCCAAAGGGACTAATGCCCACTCGACACAGTGGACCGTGGTGTACGGCCCCTCATAAGGCTGAGCTCACACTCCAGCGCATAAGGGGAATATCAGGCTCCCAACAAGTAGGGGCCCGTCACTGCGAGTCGGCCCAAATCACACTGCCGGGTTGCGATAGCCTACGTGGTGCAGGGCCCTAGGCCCAGGGCAGGACACAAGGCCACAGCGGAGCGTCTTTTATCCCAGCAGCACTCGTGACTTCAGTTTGCTTCCATCTCAGAGCTCTCAGTGTCTACACTGCCCCAAAGTCGATCCCTGCACTCCTGCGCTATATCCTGGTACTGATAGTGCCCCCCAGGCTCAGGCAGCAAGCGTCCTGCAGAGTGTAATGCTCGCCGGCAGGTGTAGGAGGTCCCGGCGGCACAACGAGCCCCTCCCGCAGACTACAGGAGATTCGTAGGCCCAACCAAAGCCGGGGACTCAGTTAGGGCGCCTCCCCGGGTCAGGCCATCAGGTGGTATCAGCACTGCCGTCTCGCTTCCATCGCCCGCTGCTCCTTACCGGAGGTCCCGATCTCCCTCAACGCAGGACCGGGGCGACGGACTCGGGTCACCGATGATCTCTGTCAGTGTCCGCTGCAGTGCTTCGCAGGACAGGCCCGCGTTACCGCGCAGAGCCCGGGGAGTCGCGTAGACGCAGGCCCCGGTCGGGAGCACGGTCCGGCTCACAGCAGCAGTTCCGCACAACGATCTCGGACGAGGGGCTCAGATCCTGTGCTCCCAACGCTCCGATGTCGTTAGGTAGCCTTTACGCTCGAATAAGGCACCGGCAAGGCAGGATATTTTACAGGATAGTTTGTCTAGCGGAGGAGCCGACGGGTTAAGCGGCCATCTTCTCCACTGGCCAGCTCCGCCCCCGAGTCCACAGTGGGTTGACCCCTCCAAGACTCCCCGACGTCGCCTTCAGCCTCTGCACAGAGAACCCTCCAACCCTGAGTGGCCTGGTAAGGTGAAATCTGACAATCCTGCATCCAGCCGCCCTGCACCTTGGAGAAGAGAATCCGAGGTGACTCTAGATCCTCAAGCCCTCCAACGTACCTGCCCAGCTGTTGGTTCCTCCCGGACGACTTCCTGGACCGAGCCTGCAGCCAAAATCCAAAAACGGCAACCCTCATTGAAAACAACAGGGCACCTGATGCCAAAACAACACCCTGCACCCGGCCGTCCTAGTGCAGCTGAGGGTGCTTTGAGAGTGCATCCTTGACCCTGGGGGTACCCTTGTTCTAATCCCAGAAACCACTCCTAAACTAAGTACTTACCGTTAATCCGATAACATTGATTTCTCCCATAGGACTGCATTGACTGCTTTCTTGTGAAAATTGTTTTAAGTGTAGAGTTGGTTTGTATGAAACCTTACTGAAACTGCATATGTACTAAAACTGATTTACTTACCTTTTCTATAGGAAGTGTCCCAGTGTGATATCTAGGCATATCAGACTGAGTAGGAAAAGTAACTTAAAAAGTAATCTATAAAGTAATCAAAAGTAATTTAACAGTAATTTTAACTGTATTCAAATTATATGCAAACCTGTAACAAAGTAATTTTCATTCAACTTGCTTGTATTGTTCATCCTGCCTTGAAAAGTACCATTTACACTTACCTGTGCAAGGCTTGCTTGGTTCTAGAAAATAAATACAACTACATATTTTTTTTATACAAAACAATTGGTCTGAGTTCAGTCGTTGAGTGTGTGATTTCATTTGCTGACTGAGCGTGTACAATAAATGTTAACACTACCCTCTGATAAAGCCTTACTGCTCGCCCACACTACCACATATAGAGAGTGATGTGCTATCTACTTCTACCTCTGCCAACCTTTGGGGTTCCACTGGACTCTGTGCACACTATACCTTACTTTGGTATAGCATATACAGAGCCAGCTTTGAACACTACATACATGCCACATGGGTTTAACATGAAGCCCTTGCAAAGCCCACCCAAAGCTCCTGTGAGTCTCTTCAAGGGGCTTGCATGGAGGTCTGCATGGGGCTGACCCGGGGTAACCAGTATGCTCATGGATCACAAAAGCACGTGGGCAGCATGAGGCTCACACGAGCCATTTTATACATATATATATGGGGAATAAGTCCCACGTGCATTCTATGTAGTGGTATTGCTTGGGGTTACTTCTACAAAAAAAAGAGATGAGGGGCCCAGCGGAGCCCGACCTACTGACATACCGAAAGGGAGGGTGAGAACTTTGAGTGAACTGGCCCAAGGGATACATTGTCCCTATAGTCACAACACAAAAACAAACTTTGGGTATCCCGTGCCTACCTGGAATACCTCCAATCCCACTAGGATGCTAAGTCAGAAGTT
The DNA here is from genome assembly GCF_964261635.1 of Lissotriton helveticus. Taxonomy (NCBI): domain Eukaryota; kingdom Metazoa; phylum Chordata; class Amphibia; order Caudata; family Salamandridae; genus Lissotriton; species Lissotriton helveticus. Next base: position 1,211,079,272 of record NC_136063.1, read on the forward strand.
AATGAAGAAAATAAGCTCTTTCATATCCTTTGCAGATAGCAAGGCTATACTCTTTGTTGGGCTGGGCCGGGGTGTGGTGGGTTCTTTGCTGCTTACGGCGCACGAATATGAAACAGAGTTACTAATACTCGCTCGGAGCAAAGCCAGGGCTTCACACCCTGGAACACACATTCACATGGTTGGGAACAGGCGACAGATACTTAATGTTGGGAAATTTGGAGATGGGGAAGTTGGGGTTGTTTTAGTTTTGTTAATCTGTGTATCTGTTCACACCACATACACAATGGCGTCCGGCATGTTTCGCGGGTGGCGGTTGGGTGCGGATGCATGGGTGTGGTGCAGGGGTGGTCGGAGGGGGTATAAGGTAAAAAAACAAAAACAAAACACTTGTCTTGCTGCGCCGATCCCACGTTTCTGCTCCTGCTCTCCTCGTCAGACCGAGGAACAGGAAGCACAGAAAAGGCTCCCTTGACCAATCACAATGCTGCAATGCAACATTGTGATCGATGAGCACCCAGACTCCCCTGACCAATCACAACGCTGCAATGCAGTGTTGTGATTGGTTTTAAGCATCCTGGTTCGATGCTCAACCACAGAATGGGGGCCTGGGTTATGTTCTCCACGCAGGCTGTAATGCAGCCTGCATGGAGAATGGGGAAAGAGCGCATAGCTGGTTTGGGCGACCGAGAGAGCTGACCAAACAGTCATTGCACACTTAGGAGTGGGCAAACCACTCCTGTCCTGCAACGTGAGCAGAGGAGCCCCGCCAACCCGCCGCAAAGGAAACATAAAATGATAATGACTCAAAGGTATTATCATTTTATGTTTCCTTTACTTTGCAGTGCACTGCTTAAAAGCAGTGGGGCAACGCTCCCCGGCCATAGCAGGGTAGCTGCCCCTACACACACACCGACACATGAGCACCTCTCCCAAATCTGCATCACACCACAACTCCCGTGATCTAATACTGAAGAAACTCTAGTTCCACTACAAAAATTATTTAATAAAATCTTCATTCAGGGAGAACAAATACTGTCCTCTTGGTTAGACGCCACAATTTCACTAATTGCGAAACAGAATAAAGACCCGGAAAAAATAGAGTCGTATCGCCCCATCTCACTCTTAAATTCTGATTTAAAAATCTACTCCGGAATTTTAGCAACTAGACTGGCTAACGTTATAAAATCTATCATCCATCCTGACCAGAGGGGATTTATTCCTGGGCGCCAACTGAATGAACTTACATTTCAAGTAATCGGCACCATAGACTACGCAATAGAGAAGAAGAAGCCACTTGCCATTGTTGCAATAGATGCAGCCAAAGCCTTCGACCAAGTGAATTGGCTTTTCCTATGGAAAGTGATGATGAAATTCGGCTTCCCTGAGACTTTTATTAATGGAGTTGAAACTTTATATAGGGGCCCGAGAGCCAGGATCTTGGTAAATGGTGGTCTGTCAGACTGGCTGAATGTTTGTAGAGGGACAAGGCAAGGATGCCCCTTGTCTCCATTGTTGTTTGACATATATATCGAGCCTTTTGTTTGTTCCTTAAGACAGGATCCAATAATTTACCCGTTTAAAATAGGTGATTTAACAATTAAGACAGCTCTATATGCAGACGACCTTCTTCTGTATACTTCAAACCCATTAGAAGCAATACCAAGATTATTTAAACTTGCTGAGGATTTTGGTGTGGTTTCAGGGTATAGTATTAATAGGGACAAAACGGATATTATGTGTTGGAACAATCCAGTCTCTATTCCAGAAGCTAAGTCTAAGATGAGATATCTGGGTATTCAACTCACTCATAAATTAGAAGAAATTCTCAAGACCAGCTGGGAAGCAGTGATAAAAGAGGTTAAAAAACTTCTATCTAGATGGAATTCCCTGCCTTTAAACATTTATGGCAGAGTGAATCTACTTAAAATGATCCTCTTACCAAAGGTAACGTTTCTCTTTAACTCTATTCCCTTTGTATTCAATAAAAAAGATATTCTCAACTTGCAAGGTAGGATAGGATCCTTTATCTGGGCGACAAAATCTCCTAGGATAGCTTGGAAGAAGTTAAGGAGAGGATTAAAATTAGGTGGCCTTGCTCTTCCAGACTTACTTCTCTACTGCTATGCCTTCCAGTTAAAAAACTTCAGACTCCTAGCCAATAAATTGGACTTTACTTCCCACGGTATACTCTTTCAGGCTATGTTGTTAGACCTCCCATATGGTGCAGACTTTTTTCTGTTTAAGTTTGGAGATCAAATTTTTTTTTAAAAGGTTCGACTGAAGCTCTTGAAGGCTGCCTTATATAACTGGCTACAGATCCGTAAGTTGTTAGGTATTCATTATTATCATTCATATGCCCCGATCTGGGACTCCCCTGGTACCCCGGATTGTTTGATTGATCAACTAGCTCTCCCTTTAAAAAGAGCTGGTCTCTCTAAATGGGGGGACTTTTGTGATGCATCGAAAGTATTAAAATGGGAAATCCTAGCGGGTTTAACAGGGGGTACTCTCACGAGATTTAAGTTTTATCAACTGTCGGCTTGGTGGGGAACCCAAACTTGGGATCTAGAGGATGAGAGCCCCCTGTTGGACTTAATCAACAGCAACATAGGAAGGAAAGGGGAGGTTGCTCAATGGTATAAAATGTTAATAGACAATAAGGATAATTTGGAATCAGAGATTACTAAACTATGGGACCCCTCTATGGTTCAGATTTCAGATAATTTAGTTAAACTGTGGACAGATTCTTTTTCTATGTCTCAAAAAATAATCAAACCTTCTAATTTAAGAAGAAATCATTTATATACAATGTATAGAGTCTATTGGACTCCAGCGAAACTTTCTAAGATGTCTGCAGTTCAATACTCTTGTCCCAGATGCACGTTTCAAGAAGCAAATGATATACATATGTTTTTTGAATGCCCTAATATAAGTAACTTCTGGGGACAAGTGTGTAGGTTTTTGGAGGAGGTACTTTCACTTTCACTTATATGTACTCCTAGGTTGGTTTTTTATGGTCTCCCATTTGATTATGATGTTAATAGCAATTTATCACAGTTTATTTTTTATGTAATAGTGATTGCTAGAAGAGAGATCTGTAAAGAGTGGAAGTCGGTACTCCCTCCGACATTCGCAGACTGCCTCAAAAACATCATGGCGGTGAGTAAATTGGACACATTATGTGGGGGAGAAAAGTCTGCTAACTTGTGGTCAGCCTTGAATGCCTGGAGTGAGAAATAAACTGACAGTCCAATGATTATGCCAGAGGTCTTGTGGTCCTGTCCTTCCTATGTAGCAAGTATCATCACGAGAGGAAGTTGGACGGGTAACAACCCTACCTCTGGGCAATCTTCATCGGCTATCCACAAACACGAGGGCTGGTAAGGAAGGTTTGTGTCAGTGGCCTGAAGAGCACCTATCTAGAGCAATTATCTACTGGTGGCAAATATGAGGACAAAAAAAAACAACAAAAAAAACAACTCCTGGGATCTTACCACACGGCATGTTAAAAATACTCTCCTGGAATGTCACCAGCCTGAACTGCGAAATAAAGAGGGGTGCAGTATTACAATATCTCAGATGGCACCAAGTCAACCTGTAATACTACTAGAAGAAACACATCTGCTGGGTAATAGGTGTCCCTTCCTCCAACACGGCAGCTACACCAGAGAATTCCATGCTGGCTACACTCACGTGTCCAGAGGGACTGTCATTCTACTGCACAAGCTCTGCCCTCTGCAAGGTATGGATGCACACTGTGATGACCATGGCAGATTTAAGGTAATTGGAATATCCCTGGGCTTAGTACTACACTACGCTTGCAGAGCGTGCGTAGTTTGTGCTACTATGCACTACGCAAATTGCATGTAGCAAAGTGCAAAAATGAGTATCGGGCATTTTTTGCTTGCTCGCGGTCCTCAACGTCAAGTTGACAACTGCGAGTGAGCCAAAATCAACATCCCAGCGAGACTTTTTCCTCGTTAGCAATCAGCAATGGCAAGTTGCCGATTGCGAGCATGGAAACCTCCCGGGAAAATTTTCAACGTGGGGTGGTCAGGTTTCTTATTGTGAGTGGTCGCGTATGCTGGCAATGAGAAACTACCTGTCCGTGTTGAGAAAGCCTCCGCTCAAGTACAAATCTACTCGAGCAGCAGTAAACAACCGCTTGCACTGTGCAAGATGCCGTTTGCAATGATTGCACAGTGCAGACAAGCATCCGGCACTATGCATTCAGTGTGAACAGCATTTCCCTACCGCACTACGCAATTCGTGTAGCTATGCGTAGCGTGCGAAGTGCACTTCGCGTATCTATGTGTAGCGCTACTTCGCAAACTACGCCCATAGTTAAATTAGAATGAAAATGAAAGAGATGTATTGGCCCACTGCTTTGGTTTACGCCGCCCCTACACCTATAGAGGATTCCCTTTGAGGACTAACAAAAATACTGCTTCACTCTACCTCAGGGCACACAATAGCAGGGGGAGGCTTTACTTAAGTTTAGACTCCAAAGTCGACACAAACTCTACTCACACTCGCAAGTCCATCATACTGAGTTCGTGGGCCAGATCACTGGCCTTCACAGACACCTGGCGAATGCTACGTCCACGCAATACAAAATTCCCGTTCTGCTCCCACTCACCTTGATTGTATTCTAGGACAGACTCCTTTTCTGCCCTCTGTGTACACAACTACACTGGTAGACACCAAATCCTCTCACATTCCCTGACTAACCATGCCCTGATAGCAGTAAAACACAGATTACCCAGATAGATGATAACAGGCCTGACAATGGTGGCTGAGCTCTAGTGGCTCCAGGACGCCTCATCCACTGAATTCCTCAGACAAAAAAACTGTAAACTACTTGGAGAGCAACAAAGGCTCAGTCACTTCTCCAGCCTTGTTATGGGAGGCATGGAAGGCGGTTCTAAGAGGGCATGCTATATCATACCAGACAGCTGCCAAGCGCAGAAAAAACAGGAACATAACTGAGCTAAAAATGATATAGCCAAGGCCGAAGGGAACTGACAGACCCACAGAGGACAATACAAGGCACAAAATATACATGCTGAGACTGTAGCTCTGGCAGAAATTGCTGGAGTTGGCTTCCCTAGCTTGGGCAATGACATAATACAAGCTATCCAAGGTCAGTGAAAAGGCAGGGAAACTGCTACACTGGCTGGCAACGTACGCATGACGATGGCTCGGCTGGGGAAGACGGGAATATCAAACATACTGCACCCTGGTGAACAACACCCCGAACCACATGATGACACTGAAAGAGCGACGGGGACGCAACGTAGGCACGCTGGTGCAGGAGGGCTGGATAGAGGCAAAAATGGCTGCCAGAGCACTGGTGATTTCCATGCGCCTAAGGCTTGTTTAACATAGATAGTCGAAAACAGTATACCACAGCCCTAAATGATAACGTGAAAGGAAGCTTGACCCTGACGCGCATTGCGTGAGATCAAATCAGCCAGGGGAAGATTATTTCACACAGTATGGGAATGCCACATCATACAGAGATACCAGCACGACATCAGCACTTTTTTTAGGTCTCACATAGGCAGCTCCATTTCTTTGATACATGTTGTATTCAGGTATGGACGTAAAGCGCTGCCTTTTTTCCGCCCATATTTTCTTTTCTTTTTTTTTTTAAAAACCTTTATTGTAGCATTCAATAAAAATACAAGCATGGGCCTACAACCGCAGGGGCCAGCCGCAAAACAAAATTAAGACCCCCTATATCACAGTACGACACAGCTCATCAGCCGACAGCCCTGAGGTCCGGCAGCGATTCAGGATAGAACTTATTTTAGAATGCACAACTGAGTCCCAGGATGAGACAGAGGTTCCATTTTATATTATTTAAGAAAGGATCAGGTGCCATACAATCAAACGGAAGAACACGGGGGACAGGGCAAGAAACAGGATATGCACGTAAGAACCGCTATAATGGAACATTGGCGCCAAAGCATATGGATCGATGGAAACGACAATACAATATACATTCAATGTTGAGCGCCAGTACTCAGGGCTTGCCCACCCGGAAATCAGGATATCATAAAAAGCATAAGCACTAAATACAAGTACACAATAAGAATCCGAATGATTCACAAGCTATACTGATCCTTTAAGGAAGAGAAAGGGAAGGAAAGAAAAAGGCCATAGAAATAGAAAAAAAAAAAAAAACCCTTTCCAACCCCCCACCCTGCACCCCTACAAATGGCTACAGCCTAACCCCACTAGCAGCGTGCCTGTCGCCCCTAATAACTAAAACCCTAAAAGTAGGAAAAAGCATGGAGGAGGGATTATCCGGTTGGGCTCCCAGCCCCTTTAGTCCCCCCGCCAGAAACAAACACCCCCTATCACTAAAAGACCAACGTATAAGAACACTTATAGAAGAAATTAGGGGGCACCATAATACATCGCCCAGCCTTTTAGATCAAACAGTTGCAGGTCGAACACCCGTAAAAGCCACTCCAACCCGTCCCGACCTAGTTGATCTTAACCTTGGCCCTTCCGAACCAGCACACAAACCCCCCCAGTGAGACCCAAAGGCACACAAAGGAGTCATAGAGGAGAAGGGAGTCATCAAGAATCAATCTATGGCGACTCCTAGGCAGTGAGTTCACAAGAACTTCAGACGCAGAAGAACTCTCCCTCCTAGATGGACAGTCCCAATGTATCTTGCCCAGGAGTCGTAAAGTCACCAAGAAAGGAGAAGACAACCACAAAATGAATGGAAAGTCAAGAACAAAAGTCTCCGGGAGGGGAACGCCTTTCGATACCTCCAAAGTTGATAGTGGTGGAAGGTTTGGCAATACACTGACGACCTCGGGAACACCTTCCTCCAGGGCACCATCCGATGTTTTCAATACTTGCTTCCTCACTGGGTTCTCGCACGGAGTCAAAATGGCCGCGGTTTGAATGGCGGCAGATTGCTGTTCCAACAGTAAGGCTGGGTCCGGTTCCACCAGGAGCATCTCAGATAGGCGCGTGTCCAATTTGCACAATAAGACATCCACATGTGAATGAAACGCCCTAATTTCTGCCAATATTGACCTCAGCGATGGCTCACGCACCGTTCGATCCATAATCTCACACCCGACACCAATCACAATCACCTCCCCGGGTGAATCTGGCATCCTCAGGGGGGACAAACAGGATCACGAACGTGCAGATGCGGAGGGTGACCAGTCTTTATTCGCAGCCACGGTCAACCCGGTTAAGGCCGTAGGCCAGAGACCCCGACCCACCGAACCCCGGCGGGCCCAATACCGGGTCCGCGGGACGGGGACCTCCACCCACAGCCAACAGCAAGCAGAGTCACCCCTCCATCGATGCTGAGCAATAGAAACGATCGTCGCCAAATTCGGGCTTAAACAAAGCCTCCACTCCGATTTACCGGACCCAGCCTGGGTCTCCCGGCCGATGTTGTTGCACTGCAGCCCGGCTGTGAAAGTACTTGAGGCCCCGGCTTCACCGCTGGAGTAGGCCACAATCTTCAACTCGATGTAACTTCGTCAAAACAGCCGATAAAAGTTACCGGATTTCACCATCGGAGTGCGGAACAGTTCATGTACACAGAGGCTAGGCGTAAAATCAGGATAATGTACAGGATATTGCGGCGGGATACGGAGGTCGGCGGAGCCGGGAGCCTAAGCAGCCATCTTGTTTGCTGACGTAGCTCCTCCTCCGCCCATATTTTCGATTGGCTCCTGTTACTGTCCTTTCTAAATGGTTGCTTTTGATTCGTGAGTAGGCTTAGTAGTCCCTCCTTAGTACTGCCTTTTCCACTTTTGTAACCACCCATGAGGACTGGCCCTTTTACTAGTTTTGTTACACCGCAGTCTGAGGGCACTATATTCTTAAAGGCCTTTCTCCTACCAGCTGTTGCAGGCAGGACACTCTCCTGCAACCACTTCTTTCTATTTTACCATCTGTTCAGGACCTTTTTTGTAAATTCTAAACAGTTCTTCACACATGTGTCTGTGTTTTGAGTGGGAAACGCAGTCATTACAACGCACTACCTTTACAACGCAACTGTTACAACACAACTGCCTTTACATTGCATGCCATTACAGGCATGCCATTACAACGAATGTCACTACAATACATGCCATTACAATGCATTATAAAGTAAGTAATAGAGATTTTTTATTTTTAGGGTGGGTATGGGTTCTGGGGTACATGGGAATAGTAATTTTTACCCCTACACTATCCAACACTTACCCTACTGTTGCCCTAAAATTATTATGCGTTGTAATGGTATGCATTGTAATGGTATGTGTTGTAATGGTAGTTTTGAAAAATGTGTTGTAATGGCATGCGTTGTAAAATCATGCGATGTAATGGTAGTTGCGATGTAAAAACTGTGTTTTAAAAGCATGCGTTGTAATTGTTTGCGTTGTAACGTCATATATTCGTTTTGAGTGGCTCCCTGCATGCCTTTGTCTTATTTACTTTGTCCTCTCCACCCAAATCCTGTTTCGTCTCTTCCCTGTGCCACTTTGCCTTGAAAGTAGTGGAAAGGTACACCCGGCAACATGTTGTATAATCAAGACCTTTGAGGTAGGATGAGAGTTTTCATTGATTCATATTCATTGAACCTTTAAGCAAGCTTCGTTGCAAAGCGTCTTTACCTTGTAAAAAAAAAGCCATAAATCCAACAACAGCAAAATAAAACTAATCAACGCTGAAGGGCGATTATTTCAGTGTCTTACTGAGGGGCAAACACAGTTGAATAGCAATAACCTACAATGGGACAATCATTCCTGTTCTGTAGAGTGATGTTTTAAGATGAGATTTTCACAAACACCCACATGTGGCACCTCAGTGTGCAGGGCATCAGAAGATTGTGGTTGATTCAAACCTTGGTAGCCTGACCCTGTCCTGCCGGGGAGTAGTTGTTCTTCACTGCCGCTACGAGAGCCCTGTTCCACCGCTTAGATGTTCATCACGACAGGAGCCGTATTAAAGTTAGCGCCGCAGGGGCACAGTGGGTGTTTGTACTCACTTATTGCATATGTGGGGTACTTTGGTATTATAGAAGGGAACAATGATGCTTGTGTGGCAATTTAAATAGTACCCAACGCGTTAGTGCACATTTTGCACCGTATGAGCAAAAGGTGGCATCAATTTGTATGTAGGCATGACCCAATGCAAGGGAGTAAACACTATTGGCAAGATTTCCAAAGGTTTTGCGTCAGGTTTGCATTACTTTCTTAACGCAAACCTGACGTAAAACCTTGTGGGGGTTTACAAACCAACACACATCAGTATTGGCATTTGTTTGTCAGGAAAAGTAACACGGACCAGCACAGAGAACTGCTTTGCATTACTCAGCGTCAAGGGGGCATCACATGGGTGGAACATGGGCGTTCCCATGCAACCACCCGTGCTTTTGGATGCAAAACGCTACCGACTAACATTAGTAAACGGGGCTGTGCACCGGAAAATAATGCTGCTGGAAAGTAGTAGCTCGCATTAAAAGACCTGGAACACCCTGCCTCTCACCCAAAGGCAATCCCCATCACTGCCCCAATTCAGGAAGGACCTCATGACCTGGAACACCCTGCCTCTCACCCAAAGGCAATCACCGCCACTGCCCCAATTCAGGAAGGTCCTCATGACCTGAAACACCCTGTCTCTCACCCAAAGGCAATCACCATCACTGCCCCAATTCAGGAAGGACCTCATGACCTGGAACACCCTGCCTCTCACCCAAAGGCAATCACCGTCACTGCCCCAATTCAGGAAGGACCTCATGGCCTGGAACACCCTGCCTCTCACCCAAAGGCAATCACCGTCACTGCCCCAATTCAGGAAGGACCTCATGACCTGGAACACCCTGTCTCTCACCCAAAGGCAATCACCGTCACTGCCCCAATTCAGGAAGGACCTCATGGCCTGGAACACCCTGCCTCTCACCCAAAGGCAATCACCGCCACTGCCCCTATTCAGGAAGGACCTCATGACCTAGAACACCCTGCCTCTCACCCAAAGGCAATCACCGTCACTGCCCCAATTCAGGAAGGACCTCATGACCTGGAACACCCTGCCTCTCACCCAAAGGCAATCACCGTCACTGCCCCAATTCAGGAAGGACCTCAAGACCTGGCTCTTTGACTGAACCTCAGTGCCCTGCGACAGACCCCCAGCTCCTGAAGTGGGAGTTTGGTTTTCAGAAACAATAAACTAATGACCCCCACCGCTTGGATGTTTTCACCTAGGTTGTGAGGATCATTAATGTGATTTTACCCTCTCCCTCTCTCCCCATCTCCCTCCCTCTCCCTCCCCCTCTCCCTCCTTTCCACCTCCCCTTGCTCTGGTTCTCCCCCCTGCAGTGGAGCGAGCAGTATTCTACAGCCCCCGGGTGCAGAGCTGTGCTGGTCTCCGAGACGAGGCTGGAGATGGTGGAGAATCTTCCCAGAATGCTCCGGGCTCTCTTCTGAAAACCTCTCTGTGCCTCCCTCCAGGTAAACAGCTTTTCCTCCCTTGTTTCAACATGTTGAGGTACATGGCATCATGTCAGACACACATGCTGCCAGGGTGGCCTGGACTGGCCTTCATATGTGTTTGTGTTCAGCCATGTTAGTGAGTGTCACTGTGGGAGGGGAGATGCTGAAAGGGAGGGCTGTGGTTGAAGGCACACAGATGGATGAGTCTTGGATAGTAGTGGTAAATTCAGGCTTCTTACTCCGACCCACAGTGGTTTTTGAACATGTCTGCCTTGTACTACTGGTGCAGCAAGGATGCAAGAGCTCTGAAGCAGTTACACTTGGAATGAAGGGGGCCCCTGACAGCCTTTGACCCCAGCGCCACTGCACCTGCTGCACGCTTGGTAGGAACGTCCCTGCCTCACACCCCTCCTACCTCACACTCTGACATGTAAATATGTCCTAACAAGTCAGTTTGTATTGTACTGGACTGTGTCAGCTCACACCACTCACAGCCCTGGGCCCAGCACGACTGCACCTGCTGCACGCCTTGTAGGCATGCCCGTCTCACACCCCTCCCGCCTCAAATTTAAATATGTCCTAGCAAGTCCGTTTGTATTGTACTGGACTGCTCAAGCTCACTGTCAGGCCCAGCTCCGCAGGATTCAGTCGCAGCAGAATAAATGGTCCACCTCCTGATATTACCAAGTCCCTGAAATGGATATATCCGCAGGGCTTTCGAATTATCAGGTGAGGGAAAGGAAAGGGAAGGGACAGCGTGGGAACAGAACCTGAAACAACAAAGACACGGGGTTAACACAAGAATATAGTCTACTCTAATATGATTCTCACTAGAAACACCGCAGTCATATACCAGGACAGAACTACAACTGATGATTCTGTAAGTGGGCCTCGCTACGCCTGGTAAACATTCCTGAAAGAAGAGTATCAAAAGCATTAACTTCCACACATTCACTCCCTTTACTCGGATTATAGGTGACAACACATTAATATTACCTACCCAATACCGTGCAAGAATAGGCATATATAATTCCCGTAGAATATATAACTTCTGATAGAGCACATCAGCAGTTATTTCCACAAAGAAAGATGTATCCAAGGATAACTCTACTCTCCTCTAAGAGGATTTGAATCACCAATGGGAAGGTAGAAATACAGGGTTGACATCACCTCTGTATCTACCCGCTATGTCCAAAAAGGAATCTGCAGAGGCAAAGTATTTTCAAATAAATACACAATGTTTAAAAAGGATTGTCTCCACTGTATTCCCCAATAAAGTTATGAAGTAATGTATCCAAAGTTCGAGAACAAAACAAAATAAAAAAGAAGGAACAAGCCTCCTGCTTGAAACGGAAATACGCGATTGTGACCACCGCAGTATTCCGTTTATAAATGTAATGAAAAGGTACAGCCCACGTACGGTAATACGCGGTTGCGACCACCGCAGTATTTCGCCGAGAATAAGGAAAAAGACAACGTGTAAAATAACCCGCAACGGTGATACGCGGTTAATCAAACACCGCCTTATCCCGCTGCAAGCCGTACCGGCTCGAAGTCTTCACCGTAAGGAAATGGCAATACGCAGTAGCCTACCGCTGTATTCCGCTCCTAAGGCCCCAGAGTACTCACGGTCTTCGGTGACTATGAACAGGATAGAAGATGGATCTCTCATCCGACGAGACCCTCCAGCGACGCCTCCCTGATCCTTCCTCTCTCTCGCCTGAGAGAGCAAGACAGAACGGAACAGATTACGCGCAACTTCCTGTGCGCGTTCAGCACCTAAATCTTCCCCTCACCGGCAAGCATTCTGGGAGAGGTCGTTTAGAATTGCTAGGTAGGCGCAATCCGGCATGAACCCTGACACTCACAGCCCTTGGCCCAGTGCCACTGCACCTGCTGCACGCTTTCTTTTTTTTTACTTTATTTGTCATTTTCACAAGCATTGTACAAAAATAATCATCAGTGTAAATAGCACATAACCACTGTGTACTGAAATATACCAAGTCCGTCACTCCATAGCACAGCAATAAAAATAAAGAGGGAAGGGGATAGCCATCGCAGTGGTCCACAGACACATAATAGCCATGAGTTCAATAACATCCCCATACGTCTCATGCATTTGGTACATTATTAACATTGTTAAGAGTTCAATAATACAGTGGGTTAACCCACCCCTTCTGGGTACATTTGATTGTCCAATTGTGCTTGACGTTCCGCCGTAAGTTTGGCAATATAAGTACGGTAAGGTCCCCATATGTCCAAGGGTCTAGATGGAGTGGGAATAGTGGAAGAATATTCGACACAGTTAACATTGCAGGAGGCCAAGCTTTTTAGCCAGGATTTCACACTTGGACTTCTCTTGGAGCACCACAGCAGGGCCACCTCCCTCTTGGCCAACAAAAACCCCAGCGTTGCCAGTCTGCCGACAGCTTGTGGAAATTTTGACACATAGCCCAGCAAGGCAATTTCAGGGGTGGGGATCAGGGGGACACCCAGTATCTCACCAAATGTAGTGTGTACCTGTAACCAGTAATCACTCAGTCGAGGGCATGTCCACGATAAATGCGCAAAATTAGCGTCCACAGCCTTACATTTCGGGCAGTTAGTAGAGCGGGAGGGGTCTATTCTATGGGCCAAGGCAGGGGTGTGATACAAGCGCCTCAAGAATTTAAAGTGAATGAGTTTGTGCCTACTGTTGAGCGACACCCGTTTGGTTACTGTGCAGCACTGTGCCCATTCTTCGTCCGTTATGGGTTTCCCGAGATCTCTTTCCCACGCCAGTCGGACCTTTACATCAGAAGCGGGGGTGGCCGCGATGCTAAGACTGTAAATTTTCAGGACGCCAGGAACTTTGCTGTTGCCCACGGACCTCGATAACGGACCTTTGCACCACAGCTAGCGGAACCCGCTCCGCGGGTCCCGCGTCGCAGGAGGGGGCTCCCAGAGGCTGATACTGTTCTGGGCGGTGAGTGTGTGACAGGGCTGCGAGCAGCAACCCGGACTCGGTTTCCCAGGAGTCCCGGGTTGCATAGGCCGATTCCAGCTGGCCCGCTCTCCCTGACCGCCCCGCCCAGCCCCACCCCGCCCATCTCCACTAGTATATTTGCAGTTGGGTATTGAGTAGCGCGGGAGCGCGCGGGAGGGCGCCGGGAGAAGCCCGGGACAAGGGCGGGACCGTCTGTGGCCGTCCGGGGCCGAAGGAGGCCGGGCCGGGCCCATTCCCTTAATCCCTGTTTCTAACACAGACATAGTAATGCCCTCACCATCACCATGCGAAACCCCATTAAGGGAGGGAGCTCTTGGTACAGGGACTTTGGATAACTATTTCAAATCTGCTAAGGGAGAGGGGGGTAAAGAAACCTCACTAGAAAAACGTAGGGCGGAGCGTAGACGCTCCATAGAATCTATGAAAAACAGATCTCTGACTGAGATCAACCCCTACCCTATCTCTCAAGAGGAAGGTATGCTTTTTATCAGCCCAAACCCCCCGACCCTTGAGGATTTTCCCCTCTTACTTAGGGAAAACCCCTGTACCTCAGGGACAGAGCCAGGAAAGCATCCAGACCCAGCGCCTCCAATACAATCTGTTAACCTGGTAACCCAAACCCCCCCTATGCAAACGGCTAAAAAGAGTAAGTCAAAATCTAATGTCGTGGTTGAGGTACATAGGCCTCCGCCTAGCAAACGTAGTAGGAAATCAACAGGGGGATGGGGGAAACCTAAACTATCTCATCTTGATTTTGGCAAAAAACATACAAATCCACTCCTACCGGGGAAGGCGGTTGAGATCGCCCCCACTATTCCTCCTCCAAAGGACCAAAGTCCCATTATAGCTGCTACCAATAAGGATCTAGAGGCTAACACATCGACTAAAATCCCTCCACCTACATCTATAGGGAGCATCGAAATTTTATTCCGCTCCCTCTTGCAGCCCATTAGCGATAGTTTGAAAAAGGTGGAGATTAGGCTCACCTTATTAGAAACATCTCTTACTACCCTGAATACCATAGTTAGTAAGCAAACTAAGCTAGTGGGAATCCATCCTTTTGCAGGGGTCCCTTTGGAAGCAGGAGTTTCAACAATTGCCAACAAAGCTCCTGCCCAGAGTGTGCCATCTGCTGCTCCCCCTCAGCCACTTATGGCTATTCCATCCCAGGCACAGTACAATAGCCAAACTAATGGTCTACCACAATCAGTAGACTACCCCCCTCAAAGACCTCAGGTAGAGTCTAAGGAAAGTTGCCAGGATAACGACAAAGCCACTCCACATTCTCCGGTCTGGCCAGCCCCAAGAGTACGGAGGCCAGACCTTCCCCCAGAAGCCAATAGCCTAACAGTAGTCCTAGCTGGTGCCCCCCATTTAAGATCAGGGGAAAATGAAGATTATCCATCCCTCAAGAAAAAGGTGATTAAATGGCTCAATTGGAACCGACCCTTACCATCTCATTTTAACAATGAGATTATTATGATCAGAAGGGTCCCGTGGCTAGGGAAGACCAGAAAAACCATAATAGGGGACTGTATTCTGGTAACTTTTAAAGATCCGGGCACTGTGCTGCATATCTGTGAAGGAGTAAATAGATCACTGGACTCCACCATCCAGACCCTTCCAGTATCCTTCTTTTTCCCCCCCATGCGCATGCACAAGGCCCCATTGCATGAGGATTGGACAAGGGTGGATCGCAGACACAGGCATAAGGACCGTATACAACGCCCGCATTTCCAACCGCCGGACACACCTTATTTCCATTTTAATCGCTTTAATTGCTTGAGTGGTCTGGAAGGGGTCGATTGACTTGCTGTACATAGGCCAGCACCCCGGGATAATGGCTCCTGCGGACTTTCTGAATCTTCTAGCGTGGTTACTGGTTTAATCTCTGGCTTATCGGATGATCTAGTGGCTCCTGATAAAGGCATCTGCGGACCTTTCTATCTACATGGTGTCAATGCAGACACAGCCGAGGGAAGTGACCGGGACCTTTTGCCTGTGGATAATGGCTTGTCTAGTCTCTCTGAGCCATTTGCCCCTATTGCTGCCCCTGTCCCAGGCCTCCCGATGGAAGTGGTTGGTTTGGCAAATGAAGCCCCTGAACATCTGAAGCTGATATGCTGGAACATTGCGGGTCTGGCCAACAAACTGGGCGAGCCAGATTGGGTAAACTATATTGAGACAGGTGACGTTTGCATGTTCCAGGAAACCTGGGCCAGAGAGGACTCCGGGCATCAAGGTTATATATCCTTCTCCATACCAGCAAGGTGGGAAGGTAAAGGTCGTCCGTCAGGGGGGCTCACGACGTGGGTCGCTTCCCATTTGGGCTGTGTGGCCACAAGGTGGCCGTTTAATTCCGAAGACATCCTTGTGGTCTCATTACTTTGGCCAAATAAAGCTAAACTTGTGCTGGTCAACATTTACTCCAGGCCGATGGGAATGGCAAAGGAATCACCAACCATTGATGAACTTTCGAACTTTTTATCTGAACTACCGAATGATTCATACTATGTGGTGGGTGGGGACTTTAATTCTCACTTTGAGCCATTACCCGGCCTTTTGGAAGGGTTCTCATTGGAAGAAGATGCTAGGTGGGCAGTTCCCGCGGTGGAAGCACCGCCCGCGAAAGCTTGGACCCCACTAGCATTACAAATTATGGCTCTTACCCTAAGGTTCGGAATCAGAGCCTGTAATGGGCGGATGAAATCCGATATACCGAGCAAAACCACTTACAATAGAAGGGGGAGAGAGTCTCGTTTGGACTATGTTTTGGCCCATATGGTGAGGTGGACTACAATTCGGGATTTTAGGGTGATGGAAAGAATCGAGAGCGATCACAACGCCCTTGAGCTTGACCTGGTTCATCCAGGCCCCCAAGCTCTAGTGCCTATAGTGGGAGGGAACAAACCCGCGCTTCTCCTGGATAACAGCAGGAGAAGAATCAGGTGGGAGCACCTGGTCACATCTAAGGACAAACTCCCCTTGCTCTATGCTGAGATTATCCCTATTTTAGAAACCATGGGGAGCTTTGACATTGAGGTAAACAACATAGGCTCCCAGACTAAACTGTATAAAGCACATGAGGACCTTATAAAAATCGCGGCACTTCATTTTTCCAGCAGCTCACGGAAGCGAAGGGAGATGCCCCAAGGCAAAGTATTGTGGTATAATCGAGCATGTAGACGGGCTAAATCAGAACTTCTTGGTGTAATTAAGGAGGGGACAGGTGGGGAACGTCTCAAACAAAGTAGGCGAGCCTATAAAAAACTTCTTGCCCAGGCCAAAGTAGAATGGGAGGAAAACCAGTGGGAGGAACTTACAAAGGCCTTAGCCCTCCAGAATCAACGTTTGTTTTGGAGGATAGTGAATGGGGGGTCAGGGAATCTACATTCGGCACTAGAGCCTAATATAGCACCTGGGGTCTGGCAGGCTCATTTTCAATCTCTATATAGCTCTGAGAAGGGAGAACTTCCTGCTGCTACTGAGGTGGACACGCAGGGCTACCAAGGGGAGCTGATAACGCTGGGTGAGGTCACTGCTGCTATCTCTGGCCTGGCTTTCGGGAAGGCGCCGGGACTGGACTGCCTACCGAGGGACCTGTTTAAACAGGAGCCCACTGTCTGGGCGCCCTACCTCGCCGCTCTTTTTAACAGTGTTCTTGGTGGGATGGAAATCCCTAGTACTTGGCTGGGGGCAGAGGTGGTCCCCATTTTCAAAAAGGGCTCCCCTCTCCTCCCAGCCAACTACAGACCGATTAGCCTAATAGACGTTCCACAGAAGCTGTTCGGAAGGGTTTTGCTGAACAGGCTTCAGGATTGGATGGAGGAGGTGGGAGCTCTCAGTCCGTATCAGGCGGGGTTTAGAAAGGGGGTATCCACAGTGGACCAGGTTTTTAGATTAAATCTAATCTATTGGAAGACAGCAAAGTTCGACGGCGGCAGTTTGTTCACAATTTTTGTGGACTTACGAGCCGCCTTCGACCTGGTCCCCAGGGGGAAACTCTGGAGTGTCTTGGCAGAGATGGACGTCCCCGCAGACATCCTGTCAATCTTACAGAGGCTGCACTACAGCAACTATGCGCGTGTGAGGTGTGGGAGGTCGGGGGAACTGACCGATAGATTCCCCGTTGGCCGAGGGGTAAGACAGGGCTGTGTGCTGGCGCCGACCCTGTTTTGCCTTTTTGTCAACGGGGTAGTCGCCCATCTCAATGCCACCGATTACACGGACGCCCCAAAACTAAATGGCAGCAGGGTGCCCGCAATTATGTTTGCGGACGATACCCTGTTGCTATCGAAAACCCCTATGGGCATACAAAGGATACTCGACTCCTTCATGGCTTTCTGCCATGATAGAGGGCTAGAAATAAATGCCGCAAAAACCAAATTCATGGTTTTGAACCCGAGCGCGAAACTGCGACCGAATCCATTACTGGGGGCCGTGCGGCTTGAGCGAGTAGCCACCTTCGAATACTTAGGTGTGACCCTTAATGAAACTATGACCTGGGGATCCCATCAGAGTAGGGCAAACCTCAAACTTATACAAACCACTGGGGGCATTGCCCGGATAATGACTGGCTCGACGTACCGCCCATTGGGGGCTCTAATCCAGATTTACAAGGCCCAGGCTAGAGGAGCGATTATGTACGGGGCTGAACTGTGGGGCCATAGGCCTTGCCGCAGCCTGTCTGTAACAGAAAATAAGTTCATAAGGCAGGTAACCGCACTCCCCCCGAGTACCCCGCTTCTTCCCTTGAGGCTTGACTTAGGGTTACGGCCATTAGCTGACGAGATAAGCCTGAGACCCATAGCCTTTTGGCGCAGGCTATGGAGTAGTGATGATCTCGCAGACTATAGGGCGGAACTGGCCGAACTACTGAACCACCCCAAGGCGCTTAGTATTCCCTGGGTCAAAAATATCCAAACTATTTGTATGGAATTGGGCCTCCCTGAGCTATGGACTGAGCCGGCGACGGCAGCACCTACTATCTCTAAGAGGTCCTTGTCGAATTTGTACCACGAACGCAAATTGGCATTGGCCAAAGTCACCCAGCCAGACGGGTCTCTATCATCCGTGTTCTTGCAAAGCAAGGATCTCTATAGGTTTGAGAGGGCACTGGATCCTATCTATCCCATACTTGCCAGAAAGCTATTCCTCCAGTGGAGGTACGGCACATTGCCCTTTAGGTCCTTTACAAGCTTGTGGTCATCGGCGTCCTCCACAAAGTACTGTCCTGTATGTGCGGACAAAGAAGAAAATGATCTGCATGTGGTCTTTTTCTGCCCAGCCTATAAGGCAGCAAGAAAGTATTGGCTCCTTCCGTTGATAAGGAATATGGGTGGCAGGGAATATGCACCAATGTACAGGATTTTAAAATCAGATGTCACTGGCCCAACTGTTTTTGCACTCTCAAAGTTTTTTATTAATGTCTGGTACACGCGCAATCGCATTTTAAAAATGTTGGGTAGTGTTTAGAAATGTTATCCTTGCCAAAGACGTTTAACCCTGTACAGGAGCCTTTTTACATATGTATCAAATATTTTATTCTGTTTTGATGAAGTTATATGTGTTTTCTTTTATGTATAGTACATCTTTTATGACCAAATGGTCGAAATAAAGATTGGAAAGTAAAAGTAAATTTTGGTAACCATATGCGCCCCTGAGGGATGTTGAATGACAGTTGTCAAAGGTAGTGCTTCTTCTGGGGCCAGTGGGAAGGTAGGAAACGTGGCCCGCATCATGGATCGGATTCTGGACAGGACAAAGGAGTCCATAAAGTTGCGATCCAGAAAACGGGGGTCCTCCGTCAGACTAAAGGCATGCCCGTCTGGGAAGAGGTCGCCCAATGTATTTAAGCCGAATTTGGAGAGCGTGGTACGAACCACCACTTCACCAGTGATAGGGAGCCAATGCGCATTAGGGAGTGGAAGGAGCGGTGAATAAAGAATATCTAACTTCAATAGCCTCCGGAGCTTTTCCCACGCCCAGCATGTGGAAGATACGGTCTGAATATCTCGGGGGTCTCTAGGAAACCCTTTAGGGAGAAGCGTAGCCAGCGAGTGCGGTAGCGCCAAGTCTGCCTCCGGTTTCAGGTACAGTATGCGGGCATCCGGGTGAAACCAGGCATAAGCAAAGGAACACTGTGCTGCTAAAAAATATAGATAAAAATCAGGTACACCCAGGCCGCCGCGTTCGTAAGGCAGGGTCAGCGTCTGCCACGTGACCCAATGGTTTTTGTTTCCCCAGATCAACCGTAGCAGCAGTGATCTCAGCTGGGTGAAAAATATCTTAGTCAAGGGAATCGGAATATTGTTAAATAAATACAAAAACCGGGGAAGAACCACCATCTTCACTATAGCAACGCGCCCTACCATAGACAGTGGCAAGCGCAGCCAACGGTCTATGCTATCCTCCAGGAAATCCAGCGCTCTTCCATAATTGAGCCTAATAATGTCTACAGTGTCAATATGGACGTGTATTCCCAAGTATTTGACCAACTCCGTACACCATTTCAACGGGTACTCGCAGTCCCACCGTGTAGTGGCGGGGGTCAGCGGAAAAATGAGGGATTTGTGCCAATTCATGTGCAGCCCAGAGAACTTGCCAAACCATGTGATTTCCGCCAGCAGCGGTGCCAGGTTGAGGGAAGGCGCCCGGACATAGAGTATTAAATCATCTGCGTATAGCGATGCCAGCAGAGGACCGGTGCGAAACTGTAGGCCCCGAAAAAGGTGCTTTTCCTGAAAGTGTCGGACCAGTGGGTCCATAGCTAAAATAAATAATAGTGGGGACAATGGGCACCCCTGTCTTGTGCCTCTGGACAGGGAAAACGCATCTGTGATGGTGCCATTTAATCAAATTCTGGCCGTGGGATTAGTGTACAACAATGCCACCGTGGAGACAAAATGATTCAGAAAAGGGGGTGGTGATGAGGTCCCCGGTAGCTTGTTTCCTTCCCAGTATAAGAATTGGCTTGGTAGTTTGGTTTGCCCTGTTCCCATCATGCACGGGGACAGGAACAGACTAATTTGCATATAGCCAAGTTCTGAGCTGGGATGGTGCAGTGAGCTAAAAAACGGTGATGGATCAAGCCCTGATCTTTGGGCTGGGTAAGAGTGGTCTGCTTAATTCAGGCACTCTGTTCATCACCACCCCCTTTTCTGAATCATTTTGTCCACCATAAGCGTGGAAGGGTATACTCAGATGTGAGTCCCTTGCTCATTGCACCATCAGGATTCAAGCAAGCCGGGCAGACGAGGCTGAAATGCCAGAAACCGGTCCCCGGTAGCTTGTTTCCTTCCCAGTATAAGAATTGGCTTGGTAATTTGGTTTGCCCTGTTCCCATCATGCACGGGGACAGGAACAGACTAATTTGCATATAGCCAAGTTCTGAGCTGGGATGGTGCAGTGAGCTAAAAAACGGTGATGGATCAAGCCCTGATCTTTGGACTGGGTAAGAGTGGTCTGCTTAATTCAGGCACTCTGTTCATCACCACCCCCTTTTCTGAATCATTTTGTCCACCATAAGCGTGGAAGGGTATACTCAGATGTGAGTCCCTTGCTCATTGCACCATCAGGATTCAAGCAAGCCGGGCCGACGAGGCTGAAATGCCAGAAACCGGTCCCCGGTAGCTTGTTTCCTTCCCAGTATAAGAATTGGCTTGGTAGTTTGGTTTGCCCTGTTCCCATCATGCACGGGGACAGGAACAGACTAATTTGCATATAGCCAAGTTCTGAGCTGGGATGGTGCAGTGAGCTAAAAAACGGTGATGGATCAAGCCCTGATCTTTGGACTGGGTAAGAGTGGTCTGCTTAATTCAGGCACTCTGTTCATCACCACCCCCTTTTCTGAATCATTTTGTCCACCATAAGCGTGGAAGGGTATACTCAGATGTGAGTCCCTTGTTCATTGCACCATCAGGATTCAAGCAAGCCGGGCCGACGAGGCTGAAATGCCAGAAACCGGTCCCCGGTAGCTTGTTTCCTTCCCAGTATAAGAATTGGCTTGGTAGTTTGGTTTGCCCTGTTCCCATCATGCACGGGGACAGGAACAGACTAATTTGCATATAGCCAAGTTCTGAGCTGGGATGGTGCAGTGAGCTAAAAAACGGTGATGGATCAAGCCCTGATCTTTGGACTGGGTAAGAGTGGTCTGCTTAATTCAGGCACTCTGTTCATCACCACCCCCTTTTCTGAATCATTTTGTCCACCATAAGCGTGGAAGGGTATACTCAGATGTGAGTCCCTTGCTCATTGCACCATCAGGATTCAAGTAAGCCGGGCCGACGAGGTTGAAATGCCAGAAACCGGTCCCCGGTAGCTTGTTTCCTTCCCAGTATAAGAATTGGCTTGGTAATTTGGTTTGCCCTGTTCCCATCATGCACGGGGACAGGAACAGACTAATTTGCATATAGCCAAGTTCTGAGCTGGGATGGTGCAGTGAGCTAAAAAACGGTGATGGATCAAGCCCTGATCTTTGGACTGGGTAAGAGTGGTCTGCTTAATTCAGGCACTCTGTTCATCACCACCCCCTTTTCTGAATCATTTTGTCCACCATAAGCGTGGAAGGGTATACTCAGATGTGAGTCCCTTGCTCATTGCACCATCAGGATTCAAGCAAGCCGGGCCGACGAGGCTGAAATGCCAGAAACCGGTCCCCGGTAGCTTGTTTCCTTCCCAGTATAAGAATTGGCTTGGTAGTTTGGTTTGCCCCGTTCCCATCATGCACGGGGACAGGAACAGACTAATTTGCATATAGCCAAGTTCTGAGCTGGGATGGTGCAGTGAGCTAAAAAACGGTGATGGATCAAGCCCTGATCTTTGGACTGGGTAAGAGTGGTCTGCTTAATTCAGGCACTCTGTTCATCACCACCCCCTTTTCTGAATCATTTTGTCCACCATAAGCGTGGAAGGGTATACTCAGATGTGAGTCCCTTGCTCATTGCACCATCAGGATTCAAGCAAGCCGGGCCGACGAGGCTGAAATGCCAGAAACCGGTCCCCGGTAGCTTGTTTCCTTCCCAGTATAAGAATTGGCTTGGTAGTTTGGTTTGCCCTGTTCCCATCATGCACGGGGACAGGAACAGACTAATTTGCATATAGCCAAGTTCTGAGCTGGGATGGTGCAGTGAGCTAAAAAACGGTGATGGATCAAGCCCTGATCTTTGGACTGGGTAAGAGTGGTCTGCTTAATTCAGGCACTCTGTTCATCACCACCCCCTTTTCTGAATCATTTTGTCCACCATAAGCGTGGAAGGGTATACTCAGATGTGAGTCCCTTGCTCATTGCACCATCAGGATTCAAGCAAGCCCGGCCGACGAGGCTGAAATGCCAGAAACCGGTCCCCGGTAGCTTGTTTCCTTCCCAGTATAAGAATTGGCTTGGTAGTTTGGTTTGCCCTGTTCCCATCATGCACGGGGACAGGAACAGACTAATTTGCATATAGCCAAGTTCTGAGCTGGGATGGTGCAGTGAGCTAAAAAACGGTGATGGATCAAGCCCTGATCTTTGGACTGGGTAAGAGTGGTCTGCTTAATTCAGGCACTCTGTTCATCACCACCCCCTTTTCTGAATCATTTTGTCCACCATAAGCGTGGAAGGGTATACTCAGATGTGAGTCCCTTGCTCATTGCACCATCAGGATTCAAGAAAGCCGGGCCGACGAGGCTGAAATGCCAGAAACCGGTCCCCGGTAGCTTGTTTCCTTCCCAGTATAAGAATTGGCTTGGTAGTTTGGTTTGCCCTGTTCCCATCATGCACGGGGACAGGAACAGACTAATTTGCATATAGCCAAGTTCTGAGCTGGGATGGTGCAGTGAGCTAAAAAACGGTGATGGATCAAGCCCTGATCTTTGGACTGGGTAAGAGTGGTCTGCTTAATTCAGGCACTCTGTTCATCACCACCCCCTTTTCTGAATCATTTTGTCCACCATAAGCGTGGAAGGGTATACTCAGATGTGAGTCCCTTGCTCATTGCACCATCAGGATTCAAGCAAGCCGGGCCGACGAGGCTGAAATGCCAGAAACCGGTCCCCGGTAGCTTGTTTCCTTCCCAGTATAAGAATTGGCTTGGTAGTTTGGTTTGCCCTGTTCCCATCATGCACGGGGACAGGAACAGACTAATTTGCATATAGCCAAGTTCTGAGCTGGGATGGTGTAGTGAGCTAAAAAACGGTGATGGATCAAGCCCTGATCTTTGGACTGGGTAAGAGTGGTCTGCTTAATTCAGGCACTCTGTTCATCACCACCCCCTTTTCTGAATCATTTTGTCCACCATAAGCGTGGAAGGGTATACTCAGATGTGAGTCCCTTGCTCATTGCACCATCAGGATTCAAGCAAGCCCGGCCGACGAGGCTGAAATGCCAGAAACCGGTCCCCGGTAGCTTGTTTCCTTCCCAGTATAAGAATTGGCTTGGTAGTTTGGTTTGCCCTGTTCCCATCATGCACGGGGACAGGAACAGACTCATTTGCATATAGCCAAGTTCTGAGCTGGGATGGTGCAGTGAGCTAAAAAACGGTGATGGATCAAGCCCTGATCTTTGGACTGGGTAAGAGTGGTCTGCTTAATTCAGGCACTCTGTTCATCACCACCCCCTTTTCTGAATCACCGTGGAGACAAAACACTCCGGCATACCCATGCGTCTCATAATTGATAGGAAAAAGGGCCACTCAAGGGAATACGGTGAATAACCGAGAATAAAGTTTGCAGATTTAATGAGGTGGATCTGTGTGGTACAAACCCGGACTGCGCGGGAGATATGATGAATTCCATTAAGAGGGCCAGGCGAGTGGCCACTACTTTGGCTACTATATTATAGTCTGTGTTTAACAGAGAAAGGGGCCTGCAAGAGCCACATAGGGCAAGGTCTTTCCCAGGTTTCGGGAGCAATATGAGCACCGCTTCTCTAAACGTGGGGGGCAGGCAACCCCTCTCCAAAGCCTCCGCATAGACCTCTATCAGTACTGGAGCCAGTTCTTCCTTGTACGCTTTATAAAAATCGGCCGAGAAGCCATCCAAGCCAGGAGCAGCCGAGCCCCGTAAAGCGTCAATAGCCTCTATGACCGAGTCAACCGTTATTGGGAGGGAGAGGAACTCCTGCATGTGTTTTTCCAAGAAGACCAATGCTATTTCATCTAAGTAAGCGCATTGATCGCAAAGATTAGTGGCGGCGGACGAGGTGTAGAGGTCCGTATAGTATGACAAGAAGGTGTGGCAGACCTCGGGGGTGGTGTGGAGCAGCCTACCATCCGGGGCTGCGATTCCTGTTATGTATTGTGTTTGACGCGGAGGGCGGAGCAGTTGTGCAAGTAACCTTCCGGGCCTGTCTCCCTCCCCGTATTGCCGCGCTGCGTGTTGTGTGGTTAAAAAACGCAATTCCCTGTCCGCCTCTTGGCGAAACTCCATCAGTAGTGTAGGTTGACGCGTCTCATTTGCCTCAGAGGGGTTTCGGAGCAAGTCGTCTTCTAATGCTCGGATATCATTCTCAATGCGGGTGAGGGTGGATCTGATGGAGCGCAGAACCCCCACATGCGTAGCTATGCACACCCCTCTGATAGTGGCCTTAAATCCCTCCCACAAGGTAGCGTGAGTCTCCACCGACCCTGTATTGAGCCCAAAATAGTCAGTGATGGCGGTCCGGAGTGTTTCGGCGAACACTGTGTCAACGAGGGCCTTTCCGGGGAATCGCCATTGTCGCTCAAATCCGCCCGGTCTGGGAATCCCCAAGCGTAATACCACCGGGGAGTGGTCTGACAGTGTACGTGGAAGCGTAGCATGAGATGTTACCCACCCAGCCACCCCAGGGGAGAGCAGCCAGTAATCCAGTCTCGTCCACGTGTTATGGAAGCTGGAATGGTGTGTGTATTCCGGGGCCCCTCCGTGTAGCCTAGCCTCGATGTCAATGAGAGAATAGTGGACACATATGTCAGCTAGGACTGGTCTGGATTGCTTTCTGGTATCTGAAGTGGCTGAAGTCCCATCACGTGAGGGGTTAAGGAGTAAATTAAAATCCCCACCCACAATCAACTGGCCCGTATCCATGGAGAGTAGCTTCGCCTGAAGGTCTTGGAAGAAGGCAGGGGTGTCAGTATTAGGGCCATACACGTTAACCAGGGTAACTGTCTGATGGAATAGAGAGCCTGTTACCATCAAGTATCGACCTTCCGGATCCCCTATAGTGGAGTGCAGTATGAAGGGTACTCGTTTGTGTACGATGATGGCCACCCCCCTGGAGTACCTGCTATAATCAGAGTAGAAGCGGTGTGAACCCGTTTGTGGCGATGAGCCGGGACCCTGCAGGGCATAAGTGTGTTTCCTGCAGAAACACAATGTCAACGTTATGTCTGCCTAAATAATTAAAGACCTGCCTGCGCTTCCTCGTGTCGTTCAGACCCCTGACATTCCAGGACATCAGTGATATCGGGGATGAGTCAACTTGTGTATCCTGTCTAGCCATCAGTGGAGGAACGTGTGTGTCTCATCTGGAGTGTGTCTAAGTCTAAGGTGACATACAATGCGATGTGGTTCATGACTGCTATCTGAGTTCGGATTGATACAAAACTAAATAAAATCCCCTCCCCACCTCCTCCCCCCACCCAGCCTCCAAACAGCCCAGGGAGGCAAAACCCAATTAACCATGCAGCGAACTGAGCAAACCACTTAGTTACAGAGTGCAATTTTAAACAGTAAAACAACTGCAACAAAAAAGTAATAGGTAAGTCAACATTGGCATCCGCCATGGGGGGTGGCAACGCCACGCCGGTTGGGGAGTATACCCCACTGGAGGTTCGGAGCAAGTGTAACCACAACGAACTGGGTACAAGAGAAACAACCAAAGCTTATCAGAAGCCCAAGGTGACTGGTCACATCCGTCAGACATTGCCTGTCTCAGCAAATAGATCAGAGCTTGACTGCGAGGCGTTTCTGACTGGAGAAGCCGGAGCTGGGGCATCAGACCGGGCCGGGCTTTCGTCCCGCCGCCTGTAATGTTGGCAGAAGTCTTGGGCTTCAGACGGTGTCTCAAAGATGCGAGGTCTGCCATCAATGTCCACTTTGAGTCTAGCGGGATACAGCATGCCATATCGAAGGCCGAGGTTGCTGAGTGTAGCCTTAACCCCAGTGAATTTCTTGCATGCTTCTTGGACAGTGAAGGTGAAATCCGGAAAGAAGGATAAATTGTTGCCTTGCCATGTCACCTCTCCACGGTCCCGAGCCGCCCTGAGGACAGCATCCCAGTCTCTGAAGTTCATAAGGCGGGCAATAATAGGACGTTGTGGGAGACCGGGTCTGGGCCTGGGCCCTAGCGATCTGTGGGCGCGTTCTACCACTAACCCCTGAGTGAAGGTGTCGCGACCAAACAGTTCAATCAGCAGCTGTTCAACAAAAGTGTCCATCCGGCCAGTTTGCGTTGTCTCTGCAACGCCGGTGATGCGCATGTTGTTTCTTCTCCCCCGGGCCTCAAGGTCCTCATTTTTAATGGCGACCTCCTTAAGGATTCTCTCCACCCTCTCCAGTCTCTTCAGGGATTTAGTTGCACCATCCTCCACATCAGATACTATGGATTCCACTAGGTCCAGTCTTCGGTCGTGCGCCTGAAGTTTGGACCCCTTGTCCGCCATAAGGCGCTCCAGCGTGTCGAATCGTCCATCCAGCGCTTTAAAACCGGCCTTCATCTCGGTCATCATGGCAGTCATGAGAGTAGTGGCATCCTCCGGGTCTGCTCCTCCAGCCGCCCCAGTCAGAACGTCCTGTGGAGGGTCAGTGGCGGGGAGGGAAGCCCCCGCAAAGTTAAGCTTGCGCTGATTGGGGTCACGTTTAACCATCGTGGTCGTGCAGCAGGGCCACCGGGTCCAAGCCTCTATATCCTCCGCAATAACGTGGCAGCAGCAATGTCCCAGGCCCCAGACAATCGACGGAATCGCACAGCAGCACCTCAAATAGGGCCACGGGTCAGCAGCAGGCTAGTGGCCTTGCACTCAAGGGGACGTTGCGTGGATCCCAGCCCGACCCGGAACCCCAAGCAGGAGGGAGGGGCACCAAATGTACAATGGGCGCAACCGCCCGCGCCGCCCAGCAGGCCGGGCGACCCGTGGAGGCCCACTCGGGCACCGCAAACGTCCGGCAGGTCAAGCGGGGCGATGGAACTCCCCTCACAGGGGCACAGTTAGTCAGGGAGAGGACAGAAGCACCTCAGCGCCCAAAGCAGAGTGGCGCAGACACCGTAGCGCCCAGCCACCCCCACAGCAACCGGCGCCCAGAGCCTCACCCGCGCTCTCGCCGCGGCCAAAATTGAGCTCCCGGCTTCCCCCACCGCACCAGGCCCCAAGGCCCAATTAGGCGCCTAGTGCTCCAGCGCCGCACGTGGGGAGCCGGGTCCCAAAAGGCCAGCCACGGAGCCGAGCCCAAAGCCCCGAAAGCTCAGAAATTGCCGCGGGGGCCCCCTGCTGGCCGCCAGCGCGCCCCAGGCGCCGCGCCCCCTACCTCCACTCCACGGCACCGAGGCCTCCCCCTCTGAACCCCGGCCGCTGGTCCCGCCGCCGTATCTCCGGGTCCGCTGCCACTGGTGCCTCCAAAATTTCACCCGTCGGGCTGTGCAGGATGTAGGTCAGGATCGTGGGTTTGGGTGCTGGAAGTATCGCGGGTTACATCATTTATCGGGTGCCGACTCCCCGATCCGGCGGAGCTTCAGTAAGAGGCAGCCATCTTGGTCCCCTCCTCGGCCACGCCCCCACCTGCTGCACGCTTGGTATGCACGCCCCTGCCTCACACCCCTCCTACCTCACACTCTGACATGTAAATATGTCCCACAAGACAGGTTGTATTGTACTGGATGCTCAAGTTCACATCCCTCACAGTCCACCACCGTTGATGCTCTCATGGGCCGCTGTGTTATGGTGGACAACACTTTCATTAAAGCAGCCGCGCAAAGAAACACAGAGAGTTGTGTGTCTGAGTACTGTTGATAAAAATAATGTCTGACTTTAATAGTGTCCCAAAAATCATTCTCAAAAAGGCCATTTCGTTGGGTGTTGATTTTCTATTATTAACTCCAATTGGGCGTGGAACGATATTTCTAGCATAATATTTGGCATTGTTCGATGAAGTCCTCTATCTCTCAGGGAGGACCCTTCCTCCCATCAATACTAGCTTCCAGTATGAGCCTCTCAGGGCAGGACCCTTCCTCCCATCGATGCTTGCTTCCGGTATGAGCCTCTCAGGGCAGGACCCTTCCTCCCATCGGTGCTAGTTTCCAGCATGAGTCTCTCAGGGCAGGACCCTTCCTCCTGTTGATGCTAGCTTCCAGTCTGAGCCTCTCAGGGCAGGACCCTTCCTCCCATCGGTGCTAGCTTCCAGCATGAGTCTCTCAGGGCAGGACCCTTCCTCCCATCGATGCTAGCTTCCAGTATGAGTCTCTCAAGGCAGGACCCTTCCTTCCATCGATGCTAGCTTCTAGTATGAGTATCTCAAAGCAGGACCCTTCCTCCCATCGATGCTAGCTTCCAGCATGAGTCTCTCAGGGCAGGACCCTTCTTCCCGTCGATGCTAGCTTGCAGCATGAGCCTCTGAGGGCAAGACCCTTCTTCCCATTGATGCTAGCTTCCAGCATGAGCCTCTCAGGGCAGGACCTTTACTCCTATTGATGCTAGCTTCCAGCATGAGACTCTCAGGGCAGGACCCTTCTTCCCGTCGATGCTAGCTGGCAGCATGAGCCTCTCAGGGCAGGACCCTACCTCCCGTCTATACTAGCTTCCAGCATGAGTCTCTCAAGGCAGGACCCTTCCTCCCATCGATGCTAGCTTCTAGTATGAGTCTCTCAAGGCAGGACCCTTCCTTCCATTGATGCTAGCTTCCAGCATGAGTCTCTCAGGGCAGGACCCTTCTTCCCGTCGATGCTAGCTTGCAGCATGAGCCTCTCAGGGCAGGACCCTTCCTCCTGTTGATGCTAGCTTCCAGCATGAGTCTCTCAGGGCAGGACCCTTCTTCCCGTCGATGCTAGCTTGCAGCATGAGCCTCTCAGGACAGGACGATTCCTCCTGTTGATGCTAGCTTCCAGCATGAGCCTCTCAGGGCAGGACCCTACATCCCGTCAATGCTAGCTTCCAGCATGAGCCTCTCAGGGCAGGACCCTACATCCCGTCAATGCTAGCTTCCAGCATGAGCCTCTCAGGGCAGGACCCTACCTCCGATCGATGCTAGCTTGCAGCATGAGCCTCTCAGGGCAGGACCCTACCTCCCATCGATGCTAGTTTCTTGCATGAGCCTCTCAGTGCAGGACCCTACCTCCTGTTGATGCTAGTTCCAGCATGAGCCTCTCAGGGCAGGACCCTTCCTCCCATCGATGATAGCTTCTAGCATGAGCCTCTCAGGTCAGGACCCTTCCTCCCATCAATGCTAGCTTGCAGCATGAGCCTCTCAGGGCAGGACCCTTCCTCCTGTTGATGCTAGCTTCCAGCATGAGTCTCTCAGGAAAGGACCCTTCCTCACATCGATGCTAGCTTCTAGCATGAGCCTCTCAGGGCAGGACCCTTCCTCCCATCGATGCTAGCTTCCAGCATGAGTCTCTCAGGGCAGGACCCTTCCTCCCATCGATGCTAGCTTCTACCATGAGCCTCTCAGGGCAGGACCCTTCCTCCCATCGATGCTAGCTTCTAGTATGAGTCTCTCAGGGCAGGACCCTTCCTCCCATCCATGCTAGCCTCCAGCATGCGTCTCTCAAGGCAGGACCCTTCCTCCTGTTGATGCTAGCTTCCAGCATGAGCCTCTCAGGGCAGGACCCTACATCCCATTGATGCTAGCTTCTTGCATGAGCCTCTCAGGGCAGGACCCTTCTTCTCGTCGATGCTAGTTCCAGCATGAGCCTCTCAGGGCAGGACCCTACCTCCCATCGATGCTAGCTTGCAGCATGAGCCTCTCAGGGCAGGACCCTACCTCCTGTTGATGCTAGCTTCTAGTTTGAGTCTCTCAGGGCAAGGCCCTTCCTCTGATCGATGCTAGCTTGCAGCATGAGCCTCTCAGGGCAGGACCCTTCCTCCCATCGATGCTAGCTTCCAGCATGAGTCTCTCAGGACAGGACCCTTCTTCCCGTCGATGCTAGCTTGCAGCATGAGCCTCTCAGGGCAGGACCCTACCTCCCATCGATGCTAGCTTCTTGCATGAGCCTCTCAGGGCAGGACTCTCCCTTCTGTTGATGCTAGCTTCCAGTATGAGTCTCTGAGGGCACGACCCTTCCTCCCATTGATGCCAGCTTCTAGTATGAGTCTCTCACGGAGGACCCTTCCTTCTGTTGATGCTAGCTTCCAGCATGAGTCTCCCAGGGCAGGACCCTTCCTCCCATCGATGCTAACTTCTTGCATGAGCCTCTCAGGGCAGGACCCTTCCTCCCATCGATGCTAGCTTCCTGCACAAGTCTCTCAGGGCAGGACCCTTCCTCCCATCAATGCTAGCCTCCAGCATGAGTCTCTCAGGGCAAGACCCTTCCTCCTGTTGATGCTAGCTTCCAGCATGAGTCTCCCAGGGCAGGACCCTTCCTCCCATCGATGCTAGCTTCCTGCACGAGTCTCTCAGGGCAGGACTCTTCCTCACATCGATGCTTGCCTCCAGCATGAGTCTCTCAGGGCAGGACCCTTCCTCCTGTTGATGCTAGCTTCCAGCATGAGCCTCTCAGGGCAGGACCCTACCTCCCGTTGATGCTAGTTCCAGCAAGAGTCTCTCAGGGCAGGGCCCTTCCTCCGATCGATGCTAGCTTGCAGCATGAGCCTCTCAGGGCAGGACCCTACCTCCCATCGATGCTAGTTTCTTGCATGAGCCTCTCAGTGCAGGACCCTACCTCCTGTTGATGCTAGTTCCAGCATGAGCCTCTCAGGGCAGGACCCTTCCTCCTGTTGATGCTAGCTTCCAGCATGAGTCTCTCAGGGCAGGACCCTTCCTCCCATCGATGCTAGCTTCTAGCATGAGCCTCTCAGGTCAGGACCCTTCCTCCCATCAATGCTAGCTTGCAGCATGAGCCTCTCAGGGCAGGACCCTTCCTCCTGTTGATGCTAGCTTCCAGCATGAGTCTCTCAGGGCAGGACCTTTCCTCCCATCGATGCTAGCTTCTAGCATGAGCCTCTCAGGGCAGGACCCTTCCTCCCATCGATGCTAGCTTCCAGCATGAGTCTCTCAGGGCAGGACCCTTCCTCCCATCGATGCTAGCTTCTACCATGAGCCTCTCAGGGCAGGACCCTTCCTCCCATCGATGCTAGCTTCCAGCATGAGCCTCTCAGGGCAGGACCCTTCCTCCCATCGATGCTAGCTTCTAGTATGAGTCTCTCAGGGCAGGACCCTTCCTCCCATCGATGCTAGCCTCCAGCATGCGTCTCTCAAGGCAGGACCCTTCCTCCTGTTGATGCTAGCTTCCAGCATGAGCCTCTCAGGGCAGGACCCTACCTCCCATTGATGCTAGCTTCTTGCATGAGCCACTCAGGGCAGGACCCTTCTTCTCGTCGATGCTAGTTCCAGCATGAGCCTCTCAGGGCAGGACCCTACCTCCCATCGATGCTAGCTTGCAGCATGAGCCTCTCAGGGCAGGACCCTACCTCCCGTTGATGCTAGTTCCAGCATGAGCCTCTCAGGGCAGGACCCTTCCTCCTGTTGATGCTAGCTTCTAGTTTGAGTCTCTCAGGGCAAGGCCCTTCCTCTGATCGATGCTAGCTTGCAGCATGAGCCTCTCAGGGCAGGACTCTACCTCCCATCGATGCTAGCTTCCAGCATGAGTCTCTCAGGGCAGGACCCTTCCTCCCGTCGATGCTAGCTTGCAGCATGAGCCTCTCAGGGCAGGACCCTACCTCCCATCGATGCTAGCTTCTTGCATGAGCCTCTCAGGGCAGGACTCTACCTCCTGTTGATGCTAGCTTCCAGTATGAGTCTCTCAGGGCACGACCCTTCCTCCCATTGATGCCAGCTTCTAGTATGAGTCTCTCACGGAGGACCCTTCCTTCTGTTGATGCTAGCTTCCAGCATGAGTCTCCCAGGGCAGGACCCTTCCTCCCATCGATGCTAACTTCTTGCATGAGCCTCTCAGGGCAGGACTCTACCTCCTGTTGATGCTAGCTTCCAGTATGAGTCTCTCAGGGCACGACCCTTCCTCCCATTGATGCCAGCTTCTAGTATGAGTCTCTCAGGGCAGAACCCTTCCTCCCATCGATGTTAGCCTCAAGCATGAGTCTCTCAGGGCAGGACCCTTCCTCCTGTTGATGCTAGCTTCCAGCATGAGCCTCTCAGGGCAGGACCCTACCTCCCGTTCATGCAAGTTCCAGCATGAGTCTCTCAGGGTAGGGCCCTTCCTCCGATCGATGCAAGCTTGCAGCATGAGTCTCTCAGGGCAGGACCCCACCTCCCATCGATGCTAGCTTCTTGCATGAGCCTCTCATGGCAGGACCCTACCTACTGTTGATGCTAGTTCCAGCATGAGCCTCTCAGGGCAGGACCCTTCCTCCTGTTGATGCTAGCTTCCAGCATGAGTCTCTCCGGGCAGGACGCTTCCTCCCATCGATGCCAGCTTCTAGCATGAGCCTCTCAGGGCAGGACCCTTCCTCCCATCGATGCTAGCTTGCAGCATGAGCCTCTCAGAGCAGGACCCTTCCTCCTGTTGATGCTAGCTTCCAGCATGAGTCTCTCAGGCAGGATCCTTCCTGCCATCAATGCTAGCTTCTAGCATGAGCCTCTCAGGGCAGGACACTTCCTCCCATCGATGCTAGCTTCCAGCATGAGTCTCTCAGGGCAGAGCCCTTCCTCCCATCAATGCTAGCTTCTACCATGAGCTTCTCAGGGCAGGACCCTTTCCTCCCATCGATGCTAGCTTCCAGCATGACCCTCTCAGGGCAGGACCCTTCCTCCCATCGATGCTAGCTTCTAGTATGAGTCTCTCAGGGCAGGACCCTTCCTCCCATCGATGCTAGCTTCCAGCATGAGTCTCTCAGGGCAGGACCCTTTCTCCCATCGATGCTAGCCTCCAGCATGAGTCTCTCAGGGCAGGACCCTTCCTCCTGTTGATGCTAGCTTCCAGCATGGGCCTCTCAGGGCAGGACCCTACCTCCCATTGATGCTAGCTTCTTGCATGAGCCTCTCAGGGCAGGACCCTCCTTCTCGTCGATGCTAGTTCCAGCATGAGCCTCTCAGGGCAGGACCCTACCTCCCATCGATGCTAGCTTCTTGCATGAGCCTCTCAGGGCAGGACTCTACCTCCTGTTGAGGCTAGCTTCCAGTATGAGTCTCTCAGAGCACCACCCTTCCTCCCATTGATGCCAGCTTCTAGTATGAGTCTCTCAGGGAGGACCCTTCCTCCTGTTGATGCTAGTTTCCAGCATGAGTCTACCAGGGCAGGACTCTTCCTCCCATCGATGCTAGCTTCCTGCACGATTCTTTCAGGGCAGGACCCTTCCTCCCATCGATGCTAGCCTCCAGCATGAGTCTCTCAGGGCAGGACCCTTCCTCCTGTTGATGCTAGCTTCCAGCATGAGCCTCTCAGAGCAGGACCCTACCTCCCGTTCATGCTAGTTCCAGCATGAGTCTCTCAGGGCAGGACACTACCTCCCATCGATGCTAGCTTCTTGCATGAGCCTCTCAGGGCAGGACCCTACCTCCTGTTGATGCTAGTTCCAGCATGAGCCTCTCAGGGCAGGACCCTTCCTCCTGTTGATGCTAGCTTCCAGCATGAGTCTCTCCGGGCAGGACGGTTCGTCCCATCGATGCCAGCTTCTAGCATGAGCCTCTCAGGGCAGGACCCTTCCTCCCATCGATGCTATCTTGCAGCATGAGCCTCTCAGGGCAGGACCCTTCCTCCTGTTGATGCTAGCTTCCAGCATGAGTCTCTCAGGGCAGGACCCTACCTCCCGTTCATGCAAGTTCCAGCATGAGTCTCTCAGGGTAGGGCCCTTCCTCCGATCGATGCAAGCTTGCAGCATGAGTCTCTCAGGGCAGGACCCCACCTCCCATCGATGCTAGCTTCTTGCATGAGCCTCTCATGGCAGGACCCTACCTACTGTTGATGCTAGTTCCAGCATGAGCCTCTCCGGGCAGGACCCTTCCTCCTGTTGATGCTAGCTTCCAGCATGAGTCTCTCCGGGCAGGACGCTTCCTCCCATCGATGCCAGCTTCTAGCATGAGCCTCTCATGGCAGGACCCTTCCTCCCATCGATGCTAGCTTGCAGCATGAGCCTCTCAGAGCAGGACCCTTCCTCCTGTTGATGCTAGCTTCCAGCATGAGTCTCTCAGGCAGGATCCTTCCTGCCATCAATGCTAGCTTCTAGCATGAGCCTCTCAGGGCAGGACACTTCCTCCCATCGATGCTAGCTTCCAGCATGAGTCTCTCAGGGCAGAGCCCTTCCTCCCATCAATGCTAGCTTCTACCATGAGCTTCTCAGGGCAGGACCCTTTCCTCCCATCGATGCTAGCTTCCAGCATGACCCTCTCAGGGCAGGACCCTTCGTCCCATCGATGCTAGCTTCTAGTATGAGTCTCTCAGGGCAGGACCCTTCCTCCCATCGATGCTAGCTTCCAGCATGAGTCTCTCAGGGCAGGACCCTTTCTCCCATCGATGCTAGCCTCCAGCATGAGTCTCTCAGGGCAGGACCCTTCCTCCTGTTGATGCTAGCTTCCAGCATGGGCCTCTCAGGGCAGGACCCTACCTCCCATTGATGCTAGCTTCTTGCATGAGCCTCTCAGGGCAGGACCCTCCTTCTCGTCGATGCTAGTTCCAGCATGAGCCTCTCAGGGCAGGACCCTACCTCCCATCGATGCTAGCTTGCAGCATGAGCCTCTCAGGGCAGGACCCTACCTCCCGTTGATGCTAGTTCCAGCATGAGCCTCTCAGGGCAGGACCCTTCTTCCCATCGATGCTAGCTTGCAGCATGAGCCTCTCAGGGCAGGACCCTACCTCCCATCGATGCTAGCTTCTTGCATGAGCCTCTCAGGGCAGGACCCTACCTCCTGTTGATGCTAGCTTGCAGCATGAGCCTCTCAGGGCAGGACCCTACCTCCCATCGATGCTAGCTTGCAGCATGAGCCTCTCAGGGCAGGACCCTACCTCCCGTTGATGCTAGTTCCAGCATGAGCCTCTCAGGGCAGGACCCTTCCTCCTGTTGATGCTAGCTACCTACACAAGTCTCTCAGGGCATGTCCCTTCCTCCCATTGATGCTAGCTTCTTGCATGAGCCTCTCAGGGCAGGACCCTTCTTCTCGTCGATGCTAGTTCCAGCATGAGCCTCTCAGGGCAGGACCCTACCTCCCATCGATGCTAGCTTGCAGCATGAGCCTCTCAGGGCAGGACCCTACCTCCCGTTGATGCTAGTTCCAGCATGACCCTCTCAGGGCAGGACCCTTCCTCCTGTTGATGCTAGCTTCTAGTTTGAGTCTCTTAGGGCAAGGCCCTTCCTCCGATCGATGCTAGCTTGCAGCATGAGCCTCTCAGGACAGGACCCTTCCTCCCATCGATGCTAGCTTCCAGCATAAGTCTCTCAGGGCAAGACCCTTCTTCCCGTCGATGCTAGCTTGCAGCATGAGCCTCTCAGGGCAGGACCCTACCTCCCATCGATGCTAGCTTCTTGCATGAGCCTCTCAGGGCAGGACTCTACCTCCTGTTGATGCTAGCTTCCAGTATGAGTCTCTCAGAGCACCACCCTTCCTCCCATTGATGCCAGCTTCTAGTATGAGTCTCCCAGGGAGGACCCTTCCTCCTGTTGATGCTAGTTTCCAGCATGAGTCTACCAGGGCAGGACCCTTCCTCCCATCGATGCTAGCTTCCTGCACGATTCTTTCAGGGCAGGACCCTTCCTCCCATCGATGCTAGCCTCCAGCATGAGTCTCTCAGGGCAGGACCCTTCCTCCTGTTGATGCTAGCTTCCAGCATGAGCCTCTCAGAGGAGGACCCTACCTCCCGTTCATGCTAGTTCCAGCATGAGTCTCTCAGGGTAGGGCCCTTCCTCAGATCGATACTAGCTTGCAGCATGAGCCTCTCAGGGCAGGACACTACCTCCCATCGATGCTAGCTTCTTGCATGAGCCTCTCAGGGCAGGACCCTACCTCCTGTTGATGCTAGTTCCAGCATGAGCCTCTCAGGGCAGGACCCTTCCTCCTGTTGATGCTAGCTTCCAGCATGAGTCTCTCCGGGCAGGACGGTTCGTCCCATCGAT